>NC_143261.1:26262500-36262500 GCF_984573655.1 Nuphar pumila | reverse complement strand
GAAAGGAAGAAGAAGAAGGAAAGAGAAGGGAAGAAAGAAAAAGGAAAGAAAGGAAGAGAGAGGGGGCTGGTCGACCCCCTTGTGGGTCCCACCTCAAAAATAAAAAAATAAAAAAAATAACAAACAAAAATAAAAAAAATGAAAGAAAGCAAAAGAAAAGGAAAAGATAATTTTTTTTATTTTAAAATGAAAATGAAGGAGTTTTCAAAGTGGGCTCACTTTCCAAATTTGAAATTCATTTTGAGAATCATAGGGGTAGAATAGTCTTTTTAGAAAAATTCCTGGACAAAACGAGCTATTTTTGACAGTTTTTGAAATGGGCTCAGAATTTGAAGTTCAATACCCCGTTGCGAAGCAAATCCAGTTTAGAATTTGAAAATTTGAGTTTGAAAGCAATCCAGATTGTTTTTCTTAGGAAAATATTTCTAAATTTAGAATCCTGGGGGTAAAAATGTTAATTTTAAAAACCCAGGGTTTAAAATTGATTTATGAAAACTTTCAAAACTCAATCTGGATTGAAATTTTATAAAACTAGAGTTCTGGACTTCGAAAATGAAATGAAATGTGATGAAATGCTATGAAATGATATAAAATGATGAGAAATGACATGAAATGCCATGCGAAATGCAGACCTTGGATGAAGAATTTTGGATATTGGACTTTAATTGACACTTATACTAGTTCAAAGAGTGTTAAAATTGATAAAATTTGTAAAATTGTTCAAGAAATGGTTTTCGGGTTCTACCGGGCTAGAGTGACACTGACAATTGGGGGGTTTGAGCTGGATTGAACTGAATTGAGCTGGGTTTTAGAGTTTCAGAACTCAAACAGACTGACAAGACACTGACTCGACTGAACTCCTCGAATAGATTTTCAAGAAAAGCTGCCATTTTTTAGAGAGATGGTACGGAATGGTCACTAGAGTGAAGTTAATTACGAACCTGAGCTAGGTTTGAGCTGGGGTAAAGATCAGTAATACTGACATGAACTAAAATTGAAGCTCGGACGCTAGCTCAATTGACTGGATTCAGTTTAATTTCAGCTGAAACGTGCTAAAATGGGCTTCTGGACACTTGGAAATGGTTTTGAACTGAAACTGGAGCACTTGAACTCTTGGTGAGCTCAAGCTAGACTCTGAGGAATATGATTGACTGGGAATGAATGACTCAGAGACAATTGGCTTGGATTTGAGTGAGAAATAAGCTCATTTCTGAAGAAATGATTCCATTTTGGCAGGAATGGTCAGAAATGAAAAATGGCTTGTTCATCATGAGCTCAATTGAGCTTGAATTGACTGATATTCTGACTGTTTTGAGCTTGAGAATGAGCTTGGTCGACTCTGATTGATTGGGATCCGGGATGACCTAGGAGTAAAATGGTAATTTTCCTAATGAAAGTGGGTAAAGTGGTGATTTTTTGACACAAACTCGGGGTTCGACTCCTAAACAGACCTGACAGGGTTGGCGCTGCATGATGGGAATTGTTTGAAAATGGATGAGGAAAATTTGGGGTGTTTACAATATCACATATTGATTGTTTTGCATTTCCATCATTACTTTATGCATTTTTATTTCTTTCTCATGAAATTAGCATCAAGTTTTTATACAATTTTCAATGCTTTCTCATGCAATTTTCATGTTGGTCTTTTTCTCCCCCTTTGTCATAATCAAAAGGAGGAAGTGCAGTCATAGTATAAGCAAAATGCAAATTCAAGTTCAAAATATTATAACCCAGAAATTATCAAAGTTCATGAAAAGAAAGGCTGCAATAACTGTAAACAAAGTTCAAGAGAAGTGTTGTTTGATTATCTCCTTAAGTTCAGCAATATCATTCTGAATTGACGAAAGTTGTTGAGTCACATCCTCACGAAAAGTATGTTGATGTAGCTCCAAAGTTTCAATTCATTGCAAAATTTCATCATTGTCTTGACTAGTAGAGACTTTCTTTCGTTTTACTTGAGATGGGGGTGTCATAGAAGACGGTGATGGTTCAGAGGGTTCAGGAGATCCAAAATTTAAAGGAGGTAGATATTTGATTTTCGTTCATTTAAAAACAGTTTGATCAAAGTATTCCTTTTGTACTTTGAAATATCTGGAAATATGGGTAAGGAGACATCCGTACGGAAGAAAAGGTTTTTATTTCCATAAAGTAGTAAAATACACGTTGGCCCAATTGACAAAAATATTTCCAAATAAGATATAAAGAGCCGTAGAGAGATCTGTGGAATAGTAATCAAAAGATTCAGTTTTAGGTAGAACGTTGTGGGCAAGAATTCGTTCCGCAATGCGAGCGCGAGTTTGAAGATTGGTATTCTTGAAAGGAGGACAATGAGGTACACCAGGAAGAAGAATTTGTTCAAAAATTCTTTCATCATTAAGTTCAAATGTATTGAAAAGAGTTTCTGAAGGTGAAATGTCTAGGATTTGTCCAAGAAGTTTAGAATCAAACTTAATTTCAACATTGCGAACAAGAGAGGAAAGAAATCCAATTTCATGATCAATTTGTAAATTAGTGTAAAACAAATGGATCAATAAAGGATAATGAAATCAATCTGAACTGACATAAAAAAGATGTGAAATGCCTGTGAATAATGCTCTAATACCAAATGAAAGTGTTGTAGGATCGAGACAACGAGCACTAGAGGGGGGTGAATAGTGCTTTTAAATAACGTCTTTAGAATTTTGAAGAATTTTGAGATTCGTAAAGCAATCACATAAAACAGAAGAATTTATCCTAGTCCGGTCTTTCAGACCTACATCCAGTCCCCAAGCAAAACCTGCTTGAGATTTCCACTATCAACCTTGTGTAACCACAAGAACATACAGATCAAATCCGGTCCCACTTTCAATAACAACCCTACTGAAAGTAAACAACTTCTTTAAACCAAGAAGTCCTTTCCTTTTACAGAAAAATAAAATAATCAACTTACAATTAACCTATGAGCCCTTCTTATGAATGCAATTGGCTTTTGAGGTTGTTGAAATACTCAACTCACGCATTCACTTTTGAGTGAAAAACTGGAGTGAAAATATCAAGTGAGTAAGAAAACGAATATGAGTGAAAAGCAAAGAATAATTCAATGTAATTCGATTGGATTTGATGTTTTTGAGTGTGGAATGCACTCATATTTATAGTTAAAAGATTCCATACATTGAGGGTATGAAAGAGTGTCAAAACTGTCTATTTTGAACAATCAAATTGTTTGAAAAATGAAAAGAAATGCCTTTTAAAAGTTTTAGGAAAAATGACAAAATTAGTCAACTGGAACAGTAGTTAGTCGACTGAAATCAAATATTAGCAGACTGACAGTTATCGTCGGTCGACTAATGTGTTTATCATAGCCATTTGAAAATCTGGAGTTTGAAACTTAGTCGACTAAAGAAAAAGTTAGTCGACTGATGAAATCATCAGTAGGCTGAAAAAACTTTCAGTCGACTGCTGCTAAATTTTCTGAAAACAATCATTCTGTTCGATCGACTGATAAAACCTTTAGTCGACTGCTACTAAATTTTTCTGAAAACAAACATTATGTCCGCTCGACTGATAAAACCTTCAGTCGACTGCTGCTAAATTTTCCAGAAAATAGACATTATGTCTGGTCGACTAAGAGTCGATTAGTCGACTAATTCAGAAAGTTGACGTTTTAGCTTAGAAAAATTTGGCGTTAAAAAGTTGGTCGACTGGTGAGTCTGTTGGTCGACTAATAAACATGAAAAATTAAGTAAAGAGTTTTCTAAAACGATTTTCATGAAGGGTTCTTTTAGAAAAGTTTTTCTAAAGACTTTTTAGGTGAAATGCAATTGAAATATGCAATCTAAGTAAGACTCTTACAAGAATCTAAGACATTTAATGAATTTTACATTTGCACAATAGTCTTTCAAGATTCTTCATTGAATTCTTCAATTCTTGTCATCTTTCTTTATTGTCTTAGCTGAAGTGCAGTTGATTCACTTGTTCATCATCAAAACCTTGTACTTGAAGTATCGTGTACGGCTTCATTGTTGTAACATTCCACCCTTTTAGCCTTGCATATACATCTTCACATGCATTTCTCATTTAGCTTGAGCATTACATCTAGATAAATGCATATATACTTCTCATTTAGCATAAGCATTGCACTTAGGCAAATGCATATTCATTCCATTCATGCATTATGCATTACATCTTCATTAATATGTGCATTTCCATTATAGCTTAGGCATGACCATATGCATATTGGTTTTGACATGACATTTTCAATTTCTGTCTATATTTTGCATTTTATTGCCTTGTGCTAACTCATATTTGCAGGGAAGCTTAGAAGATGTTGATTTCTTTTCCTAGATTAGGAATTTTAATATTTCAGTATTCAATTTCAATTATAATAACTTCATATTAATGAGAATTTCTATTTTTCTGTTTAGAATAGAATGTATGAGCATATAGTTGCAAATTTTAAAATTCTCATAATTGTTTATGGCATTTTATTTTATTTTACTTCTTCAAAAAGCACTGTGGGATAACATGAATGGCACGTGCACCATTCTAATAAAAGGTTATTAATCCTAAGTAAATGATTCACATTTATAGTCATAGTCAAAATGTGAACAATACTTAGGATTTTTATCTTTTATGGAATAAAATTTAACCTGCACTTTAGGTCTTTTCTAAAATCCATCATATTTTTTAAAAATATTTTTTCTTCTTTTATCAGAATTTAGAGTAAAGATTAAATCATGATATATTTGTGACCATAGTCTGGATATATTGAAATTTAATCTTGCTTTAAATTCTATAAAAGCACAAAAATTAATTTTATTCTTTTTTGGAATTTAAATGAAGATTAAATCAAAATATATTTGTGACCATAGTCATGAGTATATTCAAATTTAATCTCATTTCAATTCTATTAAAGAATAGAATTTGCTTTTAAAATTCTAATTTTAAACAAATTCTTTCAATACATTCATCATTTTGCATCATTATTTGCCATCTTTTCAAATCATTTCAAAATTCCAAGTGACATTTGAAATAAACTTTCAAAAATACAGTTTTCATTTCTAAATTCAAAACCATTTTCAACTTCCATTTATAAATTCATACTTATTCTTTTATTTTCAATTTCATTCAGTTTTAAATTTTACTTCCAATTCCAAATTTCAATTTCTAAACTTTATATTCTTGGATTTCACATTTTAACTTCAAATTTCATTCAAATTCTCTATTTCCATTTCAAATTTTCGAATTCTATTATAAATTTGAATCTTGAGTTTTAATTTTCAATTCAATTCTAAAGTCAAAGTTTTGAAATACACTTTGAAATTCCAAATCAAAATTTTGAGATTTACTTTCTAATCCAATTTTCAAATTCGATTCTGATTTCAAATTCCAAGTCTAATTTCAAATTCTAAATTTTGAAATCCGAATTTCAACATTTATTCTAAGTTTTCAATCTTTAAATTCAGTTTTAAATTCCAAGTTCAATTTCAAATTTCAAATTCAATACCAATTCTAAAATTCGAATTCGAGTTTAAATTTCAAGTTCAATTATGATTTCAAAACATAGAGTTGATTTTCAATTCAAAATCAATTTAACTTCGATTCTTAATCAATTTCAGATTTCAAAGTTCTCAACTTTGAGTCCAATTCCAAAATCTTCAAATTTCAAACTCTCAATTCAAGTCCATTTCAAAATTTCAAACCTTTCAAATCAGAATCAATTTCTGAACTTCAGAGTCAAAATTTTTTAAAGGATATTTTTAAGCCTATTTCAAAATCACTTGAAAAATCCAAAATTCTGAAAAATCTTCAAAACATGCATCACAGCATAAGCAAGACTCTATGTGCATTTAGGATTTTAGAATAATCACTTAGACAAATTTTAAGCAAAGCAAAAGGCATAAATTTGATCCTTGGTTCAATTACCCCTGGTAAAGGCACCAGAAACAGTTGAACCTCGTACTGACGAGCAAATCCTGTCTCTCCATTTTTTCTTGCAAAATTTCAAAACGGAGGCGAGTAAATTTCAAAATCTATATTTCTTTCAAATAGGTCAAGTGAGACCTTGCAAAAGAGTTTCCTTCCTTCTTCTCTCTTCTTTATTTTTTTCCCCCTCAAAAGGAGGAAAAAGAAGAAAAAGGGAAAGGAGGGAAAAAATTTGCAACGAACACAGAAGTGGTGACCGAGATGGGATCCGTCTTCATTCAATCGAATTTATACCTTTGTCATTGCTTAAAATTGACTATGTCGTTATCCTTTAAATGTTAGCTTCATGTTTTATGCAGCCTTAGAGACCAAGAATCATACCCAGCTGACATTATGCATATAGGATTAAGTATGGTTTGGTAGGACCATATTGAGGAGATTTATGCATGCTCACTTAGACTTAGGTCTAAAATACAACTCTCTTCAATCTAGGGATTGAATGAAAACAATGTATGCAAGTCTGTGCTTCTCTATGATTTTCAAAATTCTATTTCTTTAGGACTTTGCATTAGAAACATTTGATTTTTTGCATGTTGAGCATGTTTTCAAAAAACATCCCCACCTATATTGTCCCGGTCTTCACATTGCTGGGTTGTTTCACTGAACCATAGTTTGGGAAAGAGCCCCACAATTGGACCACTTATTTGGGTTAACACCCCCTGCCACGTACTAAGGGCCATAGTACGTGGTAGGGGGTGTTTATGTTCATTGCATTATTAGGAATTTATGTTCATTCTCAGTACTATTTTCATCGTGTCTTCCTATTACTTTAAATTCATTCTCATTGTTGCATTTTATAGGTCTGTTGAAGTTATTTATCATTTAGGGCTATCATTTATCCATTATCACATAACATGATGCTAGGGAATTACATTTATATCGTTATGTTCATGTCACGGTATCACATGGTTCCACTCACTATGCACATTCCAACATTTAGTCACTGCCTATCTATCCCGATCTGCTAAAGCATGAATCTGGGCCTCTGCGATATGAGTGTGAATTGTAGTTGATTGTACTGTGTAAATTCAACTCACTGAAGTTGATTGTTGCGATCAGTTTTTTAAATTGACCTATTTATATGAGTTTTAATCTGTAAAGGTCTGACACATTGAAGCTAATTGACTATGTGAAATTGATGTCTTCTTTTAAATCGTTGTAATTTTGAAAAGATTTTTATATGTAAAACATGTGAAAACCAGACATCAAATAATAAAAACCGGTTCTCACTAGTGGATGAGACCGGGTCGAACTCAGGGAACAGGAATATTTCGTATTCAAGTACACAAATCTAAACTAATCTTTATTGCCGAATTATTTGAAATGTAAAATGTTCAAGAAAGGTAAAAACAACTAACTATTACAACAAATGAATACCCTTCGAGAGGGCGTAAAGTGCAATATTTACAAACCCAAAATCAAATTCCTAATTCTAAACTGAAAAGTAAAAATCTTCTATCTTCGTACTTCGTGTCACGTAATCGCTTCCGCTCCAATCACGTGCTATCTTGCACAAATCAAATGAACACGAGCAGTACCAGATATAGAAGAAATAACACGTATACTAAAAAAAACAAATTAAATGCTAGAAATATGAAAGACATCAGAAAAGAAATCTAAATGACTACTTACAATTGGAAACTGATTCTAATTAAATCTATTATTAACTAACTAATTACAAATCAATTAACTAACTATTTACTGAACTACTAACTAATGTTGAAGAACACAAGAAAATGAACGATTTAAAAACAATAGGAATTTAATTGAACAACAAGGAATGCTAACATCTATCAGTTACTTACTAAACTAATTAAACTAATTATTACAAAATGAAAACAGGAAATGAATAAAAACTGGAAAATGAAATGAAATAAAAAAACAGAAAATGAATATAACAACTAAACTAGATGAATGCCAGAACAAAGTATGCAGATGAAGAAGGGAAGGAACAAATGGAAATGCAGTTATCAAAAGCAAAGAATGTAAAGAATGTAAAACAAGAACTTCAAATTAAATGAGGCATCAAACAGAAATCATTAAACAAAAATCGGCATCAAATATTGAAATAGGAAATGGAAATCAACATTGAAACAAAAAATGAAAATAACGATGAAACAAAAAATGAAAACAGAAATTATGGAACACGGTAAAACCAGAAATTTAAAAAAACTGCAAAACAGGAAAACATCAATTGAATATAAAGCAAATCTGTCCGATGAATGAAACAAAGTGAAAATAACAGGAAATTAAGAAAAAAATGCTTTAAACAACTAATGAATGAACAAAAATTGAAAATGTACTGCTGTAAAAAAAAAAACATTACACAAAACTATGAATTAATCAACAAAATCTAGTTAAAGAATCACTGCAAAGTAAAGGATCAGCCGATGAACAGAAAACAAATCTGGAATATATGTTTTTTTTTATTTTCGTTTTTCAGAAGTAACACAACACAACAGAAATGAAGAAAAAGCAGAGAATCTGAAGAAGAAGAAGAAGAATTGGTAGAAGAAGAAGATCTGAATTACTTACCGTGAAATGGAAGAAATCGAGGAAGAGGTGGCCTCCACCATTCACGCCGCCGCCGCCGGACTGAAGATCCACCATCGGATTGAGGAAGATAATAGGGAAAAGGGGAAGAAGGAGGAAAAAAGAGAGGAAAAAGATGGGAAAGGGGAATCCGGTGATGGAGAAGGGGGAAAAGAGAGGGAACAGAGGGGAAAGAGGATTGGGTTTGGCGCACAGGGTGAAGACGCCTATTTTTTTCTTGTTTTTGGGTTTTTAACAGCAAACAAACCGGTTCACCGGTTTGTTGCTGTTTGTTTTTTTTTAGTTTTAAAAGAACTGCAAACCGGTTAAACCGGTTTGTGATTATTTTTTCCAGTTTTAAAAAAAAAAAAAAACCGGCTTGAACCGGTTCAAACAGAATTTTTTTTCAGTTAAAAGTCAAAACCCGTGTAAACCGGTTTATTAGAAAATGTTTCAAAAAGTTACAAACAAAACTTTCTTTCTTTCTTTTTTTTATTTAAAAAGAAACTCAAAATAAAACTATTCTACTTATTTATATAAATTTTTTCTTCTTTTCTAAAAAAAACCAAATACTTAAAATGAATATAAAACTATTTTCTCTATTTTTTTTTTATATTGAAAACTAAAACTAACTACTATGTTAATATCAAACATTAAAATATGTACTAAAATATACAAATAAAGCTATTTTTCATACATTTTCTATTTTGAAATTATTTTAACTCATTTAATGAAAACTAGCATAAACTTGGGTTTTAAAAGCATTTTTTCATAAAATCATGCATATTTTAATGTTAATTCTCCTTGAAATATATGCATGATCAGAAATCAATTTGAGAAGATCTACTGTATAGATTCAATCTTAGCTCTCAGTAATTTCCCAATGTTATGAGATATGCATACCTGTGTAGCTCAATCTGAGTAACACGCTGCATTCAGGGGGTTGATATCATTTGCATAATTTGTGCTCTGCAACACTTGATTATTGCAGGAATTGGTGGCTGACCTAACAGCATTAGGTGTGTTGTCGGTACCTCGTTATGTCATAATCATACTGAGCATCACCAACCCTGTTTTCTAGTAGAAGGTCCTACTTCTTTACAATTGAGATTTTCCTTGTGTATCTGGTTAAGAGAAAAAACACCCCTTGCATTATATGATGGCAACCGAACTGTGTGTCATGATCGATTTGGTTCAGACTTCAATTTGAAGTCTTCTTCCATGTGATTTATAATAGTCAGAAGAGCAATTTAATTACGATCTCTGGTTAAAATGGTGAAACTTGATGTGTTTCTACCCAATGGATATTTGATAGAGATGCCTTTGTGAATGTTGCTGGTTTGTTGTATGCCTCATTCGAAGCTTTAAATCACACAACCAGAAGCCCATTCCCCTATCACAACTTTTTGTCCAGGTGTTGATACTCCGGGCATCAAATTTAACTTCTGAAGATCTTACATTAATTGTTCTTGCTCCAGCTTCATTCACCTCACCATCTTCTGTGGTATCCTTAAATTCTGCACCATCCACTCCCATGGGTTCATTCATGGGCTTTACAGAATTCATAGGAAAAGGAGGTTTGGAGGAAAATAATGATCTGAATATTCAAAGAGGCTGGACAACAATGGTGATGGAAAAAAAATTAGTTTCTCTTGACCAATATAAAGTTTCTTCTGAATTTATTTTTGATGCAAGTCTTTCTTGTACACACCTATGGTTGCAGAGCAGAGTTCCCCAAGGATGTGTTCCCTCTCAATCGACGGCCACCATCAGGCTTGAATTACTTCCACTAACAGATGGGATAATAAATCTAGACATATTGCAGGTTGTTGTAAAAGAAGAAGATGTTGTTTATATACCAAAGAATTCATTGAAGATATATTCGACCTCCAACATTGCAACTGGAATTTTCTAGGACATTTTATGTCTGTTTTTTCTCAACAGACTGAAACATTTGCACGAGTTTTTCAACCTGCCTTATTTGTCTACAATTCACAATAAAGTGTTATGCACTTTCACAGCACCTTACTTGAGTTTTCACAGTAAAGTGTTGTGCACTTTCACAGCACCTTACTTGAATTTTTTCAATAAAGTGTTGCGCATTTTCATAGCACCTTACTTGAATTTTCTCAGTAAAGTATTGTGCACTTTTGCAGCACCTTACTTGAGTTTTCACAGTAAAATGTTGTGCACTTTCACAACACCTTACTTGAGTTTTCACAGTAAAATGTTGTGCACTTTCACAGCACCATACTTGAGTTTTCACAGTGAAGTGTTGTGCACTTTCACAGCACTTTCACATATCCCAATGGTTTCACGTGCACACAACACCTTCACATTTTCCTATGACTTCATGTGCACACATTTTTGCATCTCCCACCTCTCGCATTCATGACATGTTGTCATTGGTATCCACAGCAGCCCATGGGCTGCTGTAGTTTCATTAGCATCCACAGTAGCCCATGGGCTGTTGTAGTTTCATTGGCACAGTAGCCCATGGGCTGTTGTAGTTTCATTAGCATCCACAGTAGCCCATGGGTTGTTGTAGTCTCATTTGCATCCATGGCAGCCTATGAGTTGTTGTAGCTTCACATGCATATACAAGTGCATATGCATTTTCTTCCATAGCATAAGCATAGTACTTAGGCACTAGCATATGCACTTTTGTCATTAATATATGCATATACACTTGCATGTGCATTCCCTTCATGAGTATACCCATATATACTTGAATATGCATTTCTTCATTAACACATTCATTACACTTAGGCATTGCATATGCAATATTTCATTAGCCTAAGCATTACACTTAAGTACTTCCATACGCATTCCCCCCTTTTAGCCTTGCATATACATCTTCACATGCATTTCTAATTTAGCTTAAGCATCACATCTAGATAAATGCATATACACTTCTTATTTAGCATAAGCATTGCACTTAGGCAAATGCATATACATTCCATTCATGCATTATGCATTACATCTTCATTAATGTGTGCATTTCCATTATAGCTTAGGCATGACCATATGCATATTGGTTTTGACATGACATTTTCAATTTCTGTCTATATTTTGCATTCTATTGCCTTGTGCTAACTCAAATTTGCAGGGAAGCTTAGAAGATGTTGATTTCTTTTCCTAGATTAGGAATTTTAATATTTCAGTATTCAATTTCAATTATAATAACTTCATATTAATGAGAATTTCTATTTTTCTGTTTAGAATAGAATGTATGAGCATATAGTTGCAAATTTTAAAATTCTTATAATTGTTTATGGCATTTCATTTTATTTTACTTCTTCAAAAAATACTGTGGGATAACATGAATGGCACGTGCACCATTCTAATAAAAGGTTATTAATCCTAAGTAAATGATTCACATTTATGGTCATAGTCAAAATGTGAACAATACTTAGGATTTTTATCTTTTATGAAATAAAATTTAACCTGCACTTTAGGTCTTTTCTAAAAATCATCATATTTTTTAAAAATATTTTTTCTTATTTTATTAGAATTTAGAGTAAAGATTAAATCACGATATATTTGTTACCATAGTCTGGATATATTGAAATTTAATCTTGCTTTAAATTCTATAAAAGCACAAAAAATAATTTTATTCTTTCTTGGAATTTAAATGAAGATTAAATCAAAATATATTTGTGACCATAGTCATGAGTATATTCAAATTTAATCTCATTTTAATTCTATTAAAGAATGGAATTTGCTTTTAAAATTCTAATTTTAAACAAATTCTTTCAATGCATTCATCATTTTGCATCATTATTTGCCATCTTTTCAAATCATTTCAAAATTCCAAGTGACATTTGAAATAAACTTTCAAAAATACAGTTTTCATTTCTAAATTCAAAACCATTTTCAACTTCCATTTATAATTTCAGACTTATCCTTTTATTTTCAATTTCATTCAGTTTTAAATTTTACTTCCAATTCCAAATTTGAATTTCTGAACTTTATATTCTTGGATTTCACATTTTAACTTCAAATTTCATTCAAATTCTCTATTTTCATTTCAAATTTTTGAATTCTATTATAAATTCAAATCTTGAGTTTTAATTTTCAATTCAATTCTAAAGTCAAAGTTTTGAAATACACTTTGAAATTCCAATATTTTTTTAGGTTCCAAACATGCCCTAAATGTTTCACGCATGTTTGGAATCAAGAAAAGCTATCATAGAAAAATAAAATTTTGCCTATGAGAAGTTTTGATATGATAATTTTTTACTTGTTTGGAAAGCATGAGAAAAAATTCACTTGGTTATGGTGGTGGAGTTTGTCTAGCATGGTTTTTTGACAGGTGGATGATGGTGGGTAGTGATAGCATTTTTGTTTTTTACCCATTGACAAGACCAAAACAAGGTAAATAAGATTTGTAAAACCTTTTTGTTTTTAACCTTTAAAATCAAGCAAAATTTGCGTTAAATTAAGGCAACATTCGAAGGCAAAAATCAAATAGTATATCATTAGACACATCTCGTAATTTTGAAAATATTGAAATTTTATTTTTCTAAATTCGGGCTACGGTTGGCCCGAAAATCGAATTTTTAAAAAATGACCTGCCTCGATTTAACCAGTTCTGGATTGAATCAGATCGAATCTGATCTAATCTATTTGATCCAGGTTGATATGGATCTGGACTCAGTCTAAGAACCATATTAATTAGGATCTGGTTAAGGTTGGCATCCATATGGATTTGAATCTTAGATCTGAATCCATATTCAAAATCCAAATCCAACCAATTTAAAGTTTTGAATTCAATCTAAAGGATAAATTGAGTAAATTCCATATTAAGAAGACTCCCAGAGGAGGGAGATATCCTCTTGAACAATCTTAAAATTTATTATTTCATAATTAAATAATAAATAATTAATAAATTAATAATAATTAATAAATTTCAAATTTTTTATTTTTGAATATGGCTACCTATTATGTAGAGATTCTAGAGGGGGAATCACCCTCTAGAAATGCCCAAATGTGGTTGGGGATAATTAAATAAAAAAATAATAATAAATAGATAAAAAAAATAGTTAAAAAAGGAGTAGTTAGAGATAGAGTTCTACGCTATTAAAACTGTATCCCCTAACAAAAAGAGGCTTTAGAGGGGCATTAAAAAAATACAAAAAAAGATTAACAAAAAAATAATAATAATAAAGTAAGATAAAAATCTAGAAACCTATAAAAAGGTTAAGTTTTTGCTCTCTCTCTAAAATCGATATTCTAGAGAGAGGAGGAGAGAGAAAGAGGGAAACTCGTGAGAGAAAAGCACTGACCAGGTGGCAAATGGTTGCCGAATTGGGAAGGACCCTATGTTGTCAAGGAAGCATTATCCCGTAATTCATATCGGCTCATCAATGTCGACGGTGTGGAATTATCAGATCCCATCAATGCTCGACATTTGAAAAAAATCTATACTTAAAGCCTCTATTCTATCCTTTGTAATTCTTCAATATATTTTTTCAATAATGATCAAAGTCTTCTTTCCTAGTTAGACTGGGGCATTTTTTTAATTAAATCTGGTTTTTATCTAAAAATATTCTGTATGCAGGCAGGATAAAACAAATCTCTCATTTTGCATGCATGTATATCCATTTGCATCATTTTGCATTCATTTTCACTCTTTCATATTCATTTGCATTGATTTATACCAATTTGCATCAAATTTACTACCCATTCAGGATAAGGGATAATCTTGAGACCTCGACAATCATTCTCGTCATAATTCCCAAATATTTTGAAAGTGTCGGTCTCTTTCAATAAAATTCAAGTCTCAATTTAAAAACAAGGTACACTTTCAAAACTCAGTGCTCGAACTGGTATATTTTCAAAATCCAGTGCTCGAACTGGTACATTTTTCAAAACCCATTGCTCGAACTGGTATATTTTTCAAAACCCAGTGCTCAAATGGGTATATTTTCAAAATTCAATGTCTATATTGACATATTTTAAAAACTCGGTATTCATACTGGTGTTCTTTCAAGATTGAGCACTCGTGTTAGTGTCTCACTGGTTGGTCGTGTCAGTCGACCTCTTGGGTTAAGTCTTCGTGTTGATCATTCATCAAAATTCAAGCTCTATACCAATTTTGACCCTCGGGCCATCCAATTACCAATTTCGGCCCTCGGGCCACCCAATTTCCAAAATCCAATTTCGACCTTCGGGTGAACCAATTTCCAATTATGAATTTCGAATTCTAATTTCGACCTTCGGGTTAACCAATTCTCAATTTTGACCTTCGGGTCAACCAATTTCCAATTTTCAATTTCGACCTTCAGGTCAATCAATTTCTAATTTCCAATTTCCAATTTCCAATTTCCAATTTCCAATTTCCAATTTCCAATTTCCAATTTCCAATTTCCAATTTCCAATTTCCAATTTCCAATTTCCAATTTCCAATTTCCAATTTCCAAATTTTTGTTTCTAATTTCCAATTTCCAATTTCCAATTTCCAATTTCCAATTTCCAATTTCCAATTTCCAATTTCCAATTTCCAATTTCCAATTTATAATTTCGACCTTTATGGTCACCCAATACCAATTTCAATCATTTTCCCTGCAAGAGACCCTTTTTACAGGGAGAGCTCGAGGAAGCTCATTCTTTTCCCATGCTATCTTTTGTTCACTTAGCCCCTTTTTAGAGAGAGTTTAAAGGGACTCGTGTCTTAGTGAACCGTTCGCAAAATAAATTTCCAATTTCACACAAGGAACCCTTAGTTCAGGGAGAGCTTTGATGAAAGCTCGCTTTCCTTTTGACCATAATTTCATACTAGGCCATTTCATCATGAAGGACCCTCTTCTCAGAGAGTGTGTGGTGGACTCGTTCCTTCATGACCAATTCACTGACCTCACCATTACTGCCCCCCTTTCCATAAGAGAAGCCTAATGTTAGTAAGTTTTGACCAAAGCTTAATTTCTCTTCGAAAGTTCATTTTGCAAACACCTCCTCTTCAGGGAAGAGAGTAGTAATTTCTATTTCCCCTTTTTGAATCATTTCCTTTGGGGAAAGGAGAGGATAATTTTCATCATGGATGCGTTGAGTCGTACTTCAAATGCTCGCTTTTACCAAGGATTTCAAGAACATTTTGCCAATTTGTCATTAAAGATTTGTTAATTTCAAAATCTTTATTGCAAAAAAAAAAATTACTACCTCTTAATACCTTCAGTATTACTTCCGAAAGGACAAAGCTTTCGCGAAAAGGGATTCAAAATTCAAAATCTTTGTATTGGCCAACCAAAAGGATGAAGAATAAATCCTCGATATAGCCAGCAAAGAAAATTCAATATTGTTGCAAAGTCAAAAGTGATCGATATTGATCGCGGTCAATGGCACATTTTTAAAGATCATTCTTAGAAAATAAGGCAGTCGAAATATCCTGGGTGATATAGAAAAATCCATTTAATTTCCATATCTCTTCAATCATTTAAGCTGCAATTAAATATCTGCAAAAGGGATCTCTCAATTGTCGTCAAGATGAAGACGAATTATGTGAGTTAGACCCTGTAAACACCCCAAATTTTCACCCTCATCCAGTGTTTGTCCATTTCATAGGTCATCACAGATTATTGCATATCATTGCATGTATTCTGCATTTCATTTCATCACATCTCATTGCATTACATAGCATTGCATGTCATCCCATCTCATTTTCGAGATCCAACACTCCTGTTTTCAAAACATTCAATCCAGATTTGAATTTTAAAGCTTTATTTCAAAATCAATTTCAAAACCTAGGTTTTTATTCAATACTCTGTCATTTTCCAACCCCAGGACTTTATATTTCGAAATATTTTCTCAAGGAAACAATTTGGATTCATTTCAAATTCAAATTTTAATCGATTTCAATTCACAGATGAGACCCATTGAGGTGGTGTCGCTTCTGAATTCCTCTATTCATCAAATTTCTCAAATTTTTGAAAGTTTCAGTCCGATCAGGACTCTGTCTCAGAGTACTAATCCAGTCATGAGTCAGTTTTTAAGTCTGTTTTACTTCCATTTTTAGTCTTTTTCGATTATTTTCAAAATTTAGGTCATTTTACAGAGTCCAGTTAGTTCAGGACTCTATTTTAGAGTTCGGTCGAGTTAGGAGTCTAACCCTGACTGTGTTTTCTGACTTATTTCATCATTTCTTGATAAAATCTTTTGAAAATTCTTTCATTTGGCTTTTAAAATCTAAAATTTCAGAGTTCTAAAAATCCAGGACTCTAACCCGGGGTTCCAGTTCGCCTGAGACTCTATTTTCAAAGATCTTGAATTTTAATTATTAATTTTAACCCCTTTTCAAAGGTATTTTCAGTGTTTATTTCAAAATTTGCAAACTCGATGTGGACCCACTCAGTTGGTACCATATCTAGAGGAGTCCTGACCCAGTTAGGACCCTATGCCATTTCAAAAATTTTAATTTCAAAGTTTACTTTTGAAAATCTTTTGAAAACTTTCTCAATTTCAAGTTTTAAAATCATTTTTTAAAAAAAAAAATTCAAGTAGGGCCCACTCGGGGTGGCGCCATATTCGAGTAAGTCAGGGCTAGACTAGGGTTAGTCATTGTCCTAGTTAGGTTAGAGGTTTAGAGGAGTCAAAATCAATTTTAAAAATCCATTTTATTTAAGTTTTAAACCATTGGTTTTTAAAGGTTTTAAATTCAGGTTTTAAAAACCAAATGTGGGTCCATACTAGGTGGTACCACATTTGGAATTTTTAGGGTTTAATTAGGTGTTAATTAAGGTTTAATTAGAGTTCATTTAGGGTTAGAAAACCACAAAAAATCGTTGCCTTTAGTGGATTTATTAGAAAGAGTCCTAAAAAAATGAAAAACCTCTTAATTAACCCTAATTAAGTGACTTTTTGAAAAACTATAAAAAGGGACCTAAGGGGGGCCAAAAGGGGGGCTCTTTTCTCTCAAATTTTCGTGGCCTCTCTCTCCTCTCCAGCACCTCCACCTTCCTCCATTGCAGCTGCAAGCACCAAGCCATTGGTGTCATCCCCTTCATGGATTAAACCATGGATTCAACCTCAAGAACCATCAAGAATCAGCAAGAACGATCCAAGAAGTGCATGCATGATTTATTGAGTTACTGTAGAAAAATCAGAGGTTTTGGATCTCGGGAACCTTGTCAAAAAAATCAGACATCAAATTGGGTTTTTAAAGCTTCAAAATCGTGGTTAAAATCAAGAAGGTAACTTGCTGTGATGATATTTCTCTCATCTTATATCCGATTTTAGATCTGTAAAGTGCTATGGATTCACATTGAATAGAGCTGTCTGCTGTGAAATTTTCGGATTTTTTTATTACTGTTTAGTATTTTTCCTCTTTCAGAGAATCTGATTTTAAATTTAAAACTCGTTAGGGTTTACCGAAACCCTAATCAGACTTGTGTTAGTCATAAATCCCAAACCACAGATCTGATTCATGATCTTTAAAAAGTGAGTATTGTTATTTTTCTGTCTACTGTTCACCACTAAAATTTCAGAGATTTTTGTTTAAAATTGCTATTTATGTCTGTATTTTCAATCTGGAATAGCTGTTTTAATCCCTGTTAAGAGTGATATATTTTAGTTCAGATTGCCGGAAGGGTTTGTCCCTAACCGGAGATGATTTTTCCGATCTGTAAATTGTAAAATCTCTGTTTTTCTTCTTAGTTAGTCGCTGTAAAATTTCATAAATTTCCATGGAGATTTGACCCCTGGTTCAGGTCTTGGATTGAGACTGGTTGGTGAATTAGGTCAAAAATAGCATATTTTAGGGTTTAATGCAATTTTCGGATTAATTTAATGTCAAAAAAATTATTTTTATAATTCTAATTCGACATTAGGGTTATAAAAAGTGCAGGTACCAATTTTTATAGATTTTGGAATCCATTTGATGGCTGAATTAAACAAATTGCAAAACCGGGTTCCTGAAAGATCCAAAAACACTGCTAAAATCACAGTTTTTGTGATATTCTTGAATTTTCGTGCATAAGCATATATTTTTAGGATCTAATCATGTTCATAATCATATTAGGATGCTTTAGGTTTGATTTTGTGCTCATTTGATTTCATTTAGTGCATAAAACCTAAGTTTTTACCAAAATCTATTTCTAAAAACCCTGATTTCAAGGCCATAGTCTTGCTATCAGGGGCAATTTGGTCATTTGACCTAAATTTCGAAATCCTTAACCTTAATATTCATGTGTTTAAGTATGTCATATCATATCTTAGCCTAGTTTATTTGCATTTGAATTTCAAAACTTGCATTTTACCAAATATCTTTCTAAAAACCCTAATTTCAAGGCCATAGTCTTGTTATTAGGGGTATTTTGGTCATTTTGACCCCAATTTCGAAATTTCATATTTTACCTTTATTATTTCTTCATATTTTATCATTTTGATTTAAGGGAATCATGGCAAAAAGGCTTATATCTAGCAAAATCCAACAATTTCCTGATATTGTTGGATAAATCTAGAAAAACCAACATATATTCATTAACCAAGTTTTCTAGTTTTGCAGGTACATTGAAGACTTTATTTTTCATGTATTTAAATTTCAATAGTGATGTAATTTGTAATTAAACTTTGGAATAAGAATTTACATTTCCTGCTTAGCTTAGGCAGCATTGCATATAGTTTATTTTTTTTATAATGTTAATGTGTGATGGATGATGATTCATGCATATTTTTACAAATTCACCATGGTCTACACGAATGACACATGCACTAGCTTTTATGAAGTTTATAAACTTGGTGGAATTCGTATTTATGGCCATAGTCAGAATATGAATGATACCCAGATTTATGATCTTCACATTAGCCACATTCAGCCTACACTCTTAGGCTAACTTCAAAAATGCACTGCATTTCTCAAAAATACAAAAAGTATTTCTCAATTCCTCAAATCCATATTCATTCATTTCATGCATTTGTCAACTCCAATTCAAAATCCAAGTCAAGGAAATTGAATTCCTCAAAATCTCCTAAGTCTTATAGCAAAATCGATTTTCCCAAAAGCATTGAATTTCAAAGAATATTTCAAGTGTTTCTCAAGTTCAAAAACTCAATTTTCCAAAGTTATGCAGTCAATTTCAAAGTTTGAAGTTAGAATTTTTCTAAGTCTTATTCAAAAGAATATGGATTTGCCAATGATATTTCAAGTATTTCCCAAGTTCCAAATTCAAATTTTCTAAGTTAGAATTTCAATTTCAAAGTTTGAATTCAGAGAAACCAAAGTCTCTCAGAATCGATTTTCACCAAATGTCAAGGATTCCTCAAAATTGATTTTTACTTCTCTCAGAAGTACATTTCAAATCCCATTTCACGATTTCTCATGTGATATCATTTCCAAGATTTACATTTTCTAAATATTTCAATCATTCAAAGCAAACATCATGTTTTCAAATGTGCATTTTCTGAAAATTCATAGCACATGCCTGATTCTATATGCATTTAGAAATTAGAATATGATTTAGACAAGTTGAATAGAGTAGAGCATAAGATTGATCCTTGGTTCAATTACCCCTCTTAAAGGTGGCAGGAACGGTTGAACCTCGTACCGACAGGCGAGTCCCATTCTACGGAATTTTCCCGCATTTTAAAACGGAGGCGAGTTATTTTCAAAAACTTTTCAAAGGTCAGTTTGACTGGCGAAAAAGTTAAAAATTTTGCGATGATAACAGGTTTGGCGACCGTGATGGGACCTGTCTTTGCCTGATCAATCTAATGCTCTACTTAGTTCAAATTGTCAAAATCGATTTCCATGGAATGTCAGTTTTGCTTTATGATATCATGTGAACCTAGGAGCCTAGACTTGAACCCAGCTGACATGAAATGCATATAGACTAGGTATGGTTTGGTAGGACCATATTGAGGAGAATTATTCATGCTCACATAGACTTAGGTCTAATACAACACTCCTCAATTTAGGAATTGTATGAAAACAATGTTTGCTTCTTCAATTTTTTTCAAAAATCTATCTCTTTAAGACTTAGAGCCTTCTATTTGATTGCATGTGCTCATGTTTTTCAAAAAACCACCCCACCTATATTGTCCCGGTCTTCACGTTGCTAGGCTCTCTTCCAGAACCATAGTTCGGGACAGAGCCTCACAACTGGGCCACCTATTTGGGTGAAAACCCCCCTGCCACGTACCAAGGGCCATAGTCCAACGTATATCGGCAGGTGCTCAAGGATGTTGGGAAACCTGAACCTAGAACCGGAGGAATTGATTTTATGCCACGTACATCAAGCCTTGGCTTGAGTATATAGGCATAACTGGATTAGATACAGTTGATCTGAACCTTAGAGTTAGGATTAAGGTCCTACAGCTATTTCAAAATTTGTGCATCTAGAGTCAGCTTTTAGGGAATGCTGTATGTGCATATTTGTTTGTGCAGAATGTGATTGAATATGTTATAGTCATTTCCTTTCATTTTCCATATTTTCCATATTTTCTAAAATACTGGACGATTTCCAATCCATGTCCATATACTGTCCATGTTTTAAACCCTGGACGATTTTCAAATACTCCATTTTATGAAATATTAAAACCCTGGACGATTTTCATGAAATTCCTCTACTTTCTTCAAAACTCCAGGTGATTTCCCATCTTTCCTTTCTTCTGGATCTCAAATTTCCTACTTTATTTTTATCCTGCCTGCATTTTTCTCAAATTTCCTGTATTTTCCCAAGTCTTATTCCAATTTCCATGTCTTCCAGTCCGATGGCATCCAGTCAGCTTGATTCAGTCTTCCCTGAGGGTCACATCTCCTACGAGGTGCGACAAAGTCTTCCCGAACATCGAGTCCTCAGCACCAGATCCTTCTTTCCCCGGTGGTACTATTCATGGTTCAAGAACTTCTCTTGTATGTTTCCGGACCATCTGGACGAGTGTGGATTGGAACTGGCGTCCGCAGTGGGAAAGCAGACAGTCAACGGCAACTTGATCCATGCACTAGCAGAGTGATGGAATCCGAGCACTTCTACCTTCTGGTTTCCGTGGGGCGAGATGACAGTACTGATGGATGAATTTTCAGAGATTATGGGATTGCCCGAGCCAGCCGGTCAGCCGGTCAGCCTGGAGATCCATTGGAGAAACAGTTTCTGATTAATGTCAAGGGTCTGGACCCAAAGGATGCCTTAGCTCGCATGACGGGACGCAAGTCTTGGCCTCTGATTGAAGAAGATGGGAATGAATATGTGGACCTGCTCGAAATCTATAGACAACATGGGACATTTGTGGAAGTCAGCTCGCTGTCCAGAACAGCTCAAGAGAGAATTCAGCACGCGATGGTTCTGTGCACGGTGGGATTAGCTTTCTTTCCCGATGGACGGAATTACATGGATATCAGAATAGTTCAGCTTATGAGGAGATGGGGAAGTCGACAGACCAGCCACCTCTCAATAGCCATGGCCGCACTCGCTTTTCTATACCGAGGGTTGACTCATTTCGCACTCGGAGAGTCGATCCTAGTCAAAGGGTGCACCTATGCCTTGCAGTCTTGGTTCCTCCGACATGTGCCAGTCCGAGCCAGTTCATTCAGAGAGAAGCTTCTTCCAGTTGCGCGATACCGGTTCTTGATCGACAACCTTCAGGAGGAAGAAGTCGTATGGGACTACTTTGATCGTCAGGAATCACCTCCCAGATACACTTATGCTTACAGCAAGCGATTCAGACTACTTGGCCCATTCTTCTGCGCATACTATCATCCCGAGCGGTGTGTCAGGCAGTTCCCTCAGAGGCAGAAGTGCGTAGAGATTCGTCCACTAGCGAGGGTTCTGCCAGAATTCGATCTCGCATCAGATCAGTGGTCCGGAGCATACCATTCTGCCAGATATGGCTGGGATTCCTTTGTCAGTCTTACTATTTTTCTTGGTCCTCGTGTGTCTTCTGATTTTGTAGAGTGGTGGAAAATTGTCTGTCCCCCTCCCCTCTGTCAAGTGTATTATTGATAAAATCATGTTTTTCCCCTTAATAAAATTCCTTTATTTTATATTTCACTTTGGTTTGACGACCTCGCCTAGGTAACAAGGCATATTTTTAGTTGTTTATCTTGCAAAGAATAGCAACACAATTGTCGTAATCCCAGCGACGACTCAATCCCTAGTAATGGGATATTATTTCAATTGTCTACCAAAATTCTCAACAAATATTTTCTTCCAAACCAAATTTCCTTCAGAAGCCTAACCATCAGTTCTGCCCTGCAGAGAGCATCAGCAATATCCAAGAGAAAATTTGTGATACCCGATGGTTCATACAAGATCCAGAAAGAAAACCACATCAGTTGAAGGCGTCGCGTACTCAGTCGCATCAGAAGAGGAAATGGACTCACCCCGTAGTTAGGGTCAGCAAGCAGAGGATGACATGGATCCCCAAATGTACGTCATGTTCAAAAAAATGATGACCAAGATGCTGGCAGAGCAAGCTGACGCCAGTACTGAGCAAATTCAGACCAAACAGAAGGATAGGGATCACACAACCAAGAATGTGAAAATCATTAAAAAGCAGAATCGCCATGAGGAAATGTCTGATGAGTCAGAATCAGCAGATGATACTGACAAAGAGTATGAAAACAAGCAAGAATTCAAAAGGTCGACTCAGGGGCAGGGGTCGGCCTACAAATCCAAGAATCAGTCTGTTGACGACCCTACGCAGTCACAACTGAAAGATGGTTAAGGATCTTCAAGCTCGTGACAAGGGCAAAAGAGTCTTTACAAGTGAAGACTTCTATGATACACTGGATGGGGATGATGATCTCGATAACCTCCCCAAGAAATTCATTAAGTTTGATGGTTCAGGTGACCCAAAGTCACACCTCGCCCTTTTCTTTGCAGAGTGTTCCAAGTTCAGGATGAATAACCGAGCCTTATTTCTTTGTTTCCCTCGCAGTCTGGAGGGTATTGCAGCAAAATGGTATTCAGAGCATATTAATCCCATAGAGCTGAAAGAGTTTGATAAAGTGGTCAATTTGTTTATTGAGCGCTTTTTATTCAATGTTGAAGCACTCCCGACTCTCAGTCATCTCTGCAATCTGAGGCAGAAGGAAAACGAGAAGGCCAGGGATTTCATTCACAGATGGAGATCCGCTTGCAATAAGATGCGTGAGCCAATAGCAGAAGGACACGCACTATCTTTGATCCTGAGCAACTTCTCGCAACCCCTGAGGGGACTGATTTCTACATCTCCATCGAAGAGCTTCATAGAACTGACAGAACGAGTTGAATGGATTGAGTTGAGTATGGAAAATGGATCTTATGAAGGTTTCATATTCACCAAAAGCAGCAGTCAGCAGGAATCTAACAAGAAAACCCATTTTACCTACTCTACCAGCAACAACAAGAACCATTATAAGGGAAATGTGAAAGATCACAGCTCTGGCCCAGGGAGACCAAACCCCAACAAAAATGAGCAAAAAGGTGAGTCGATTCCCCAGTATGATAAGCAACCTCAGCGATCTTTTGAGCAAGGGTCGAGACCTCAAGAAAAGTCGAAGCACGACAACTGGAGTTTTAAACGTGACTTTACTCCCCTAGATCAACCACGTGAAGAAATCCTTGAATATATGTTGGCCAAAGAGATGATTAAGCTCCCAAGAGTCGATGATCCTCCTATCACTAGGGGAAGATTTAAAGATCAATTCTGCAAGTTTCATAGGGCCATGGGACATGATACCGAGTACTGTTTCGTTCTCAGGAATATTATTCAAGACTATATCGTTAAAAATATCCTTGTGGAAGGCAAAGAAGAAGATAAAGCAACCAGCTCATCAGCCACTTAAGAGCGACAAGGCCATCACTCTTTCATTCTTGCATTTTGCTTTCGTCATTTTGTATGGATGGCATGGTCTCATCTCTTTCATCAATAAAATTATCAATCTTCCTCATAGTTTGGCATCATCTTTTGTATTTCTCCTTCTTTACAAAATGTCTTTTTACAAGGAGTAACCTCTTTCAGAGTGTCTCCCGAATTCATCAAGAAGCACATCGTCAATCTTTCCACTGTTATCTTCAGAGAACATTCCTCAAATATCAATTATTTATCCTTTCATCCAATATTTTACTCCCCCATTACACTGGGGCATTATTTTAAAAATTGTCTTCAAAATATCCTGTATGCAGGCAGGTACAAGCAAATCTCTCATTTTGCACACATGTGTACTCATTTACATCATTTTGCATTTGCATGCATTCATTTGCATTTTTGCATACATCAACTTGCATCAATCCAATACCCATTTAGGATAAGGGATGAATTCTGAGACTCGTGGCATTTGTCTAGTCAGCGTGAGGGTAAAAGATTGAAAATCTCACATTACAATCATCAAGCGCTTTCTAAACACCAACCTTTTTCAAGTTCGTCCTGCGGGCCGAGTTTTTATCAAAACCATTTTTACCGGCCAACCTTCGGGTGAAGCCTATTTTTTAAATCCAGTTTTCGCTGGTCGAACTTCTTGAATCCAGTTTTTGCTGGTCGAACTTTTTAAATCCAGTTTTCACTGGTCGAACTTCTTGAATCCAGTTTTCGCTGGTCGAACTTCTTAAATCCAGTTTTCACTGGTCGAACTTTCTAAATCAAGTTTTCACGGGTCGAACTTCCTAAATCCGGTTTTTACTGGTCGAACTTCCTGAATCCAGTTTTCGCTGGTCGAACTTCTTAAATCCAGTTTTCACTGGTCGAACTTCCTGAATCCAGTTTTCACTGGTCAAACTTCCTAAATCCGGTTTTTACTGGTCGAACTTCTTGAATCCAGTTTTCGCTGGTTGAACTTTCTAAATCCGGTTTTTACTGGTCGAACTTCCTAAATCCGGTTTTTACAGGTCGAACTTCTTGAATCCGGTTTTTACTGGTCGAACTTCTTGAATCTAGTTTTCGCTGGTCGAACTTTCTAAATCCGGTTTTTACTGGTCGAACTTCCTAAATCCGGTTTTTACTGGTCGAACTTCCTGAATCTGGTTTTTACTGGTCGAACCCTCTAAATTCAGTATTCACTGGTCAGACTTTTTCAAAGCCCAGCGTTCGTGCGGGTACTTTTTTTTTTTTAAATCCAGTGCTCATGCTGGTATCCTTCCAAAATCTAGTGCTCGTACTGGTAGCCTTTTAAAGTCCAGTGCTCGTACTGGTAACCTTTTAAAATCCAGTGCTCGTACTGGTAACCTTCCAAAATCCAGCGCTCGTACTGGTAATCTTCCAAAACCCGGTATTTGTACTGGTAATTTTTCAAAACATAATGCTTGTATTGGCACATTTTCAAAATCCGGTGTTTGCACTGGTACACTTTAAAATTCAGTGTCCACTAATTTAGTTTTCCTTCGGGATTCGAGTTCCGACTCGAATCTTCTTTCCTTCTGGTTAATCTAGTTTTCCTTCGGAATTCGAGTTCCGACTCGAATTTCCTTTCCTTCCACACCAGTTTAAGCTTTTCTGCGGGATTCGAGTTCCGACTCGAATCCTTTTTCCTTTTGGTTAACCTAGTTTTCCTTTGGGATTCGAGTTCCGACTCGAATTTTCTTTCCTTCTAATTGATTTAGTTTTCCTTCAGGAATTCGAGTTCCGACTCGAATTTCTTTTCCTTCTGACCGGTTTAGTTTTCCTTTGGGATTCGAGTTCCGACTCGAATCTTCTTTCCTTCTAGTTGATCTAGTTTTCCTTCGGAATTCGAGTTCCGACTCGAATTTCTTTTCCTGCCAACCGGTCTAGTTTTCCTTCAGGATTCGAGTTCCGACTCGAATCTTCTTTCCTTCTAGTTAATCTAGTTTCCTTCGGGATTCGGGTTCCGACTCGAATTTATTCTCCTTCCAAATTGATTTACCTTTCCTTCAGGATTCGAGTTCCGACTCGGATTTCTTTTTCTTCCATAATGGACCTAGTTTTCCTTCGAAGATTCGGGTTCCGACTCGAGTTTTCTTTTCCTTCAGAGTTGGTCTAGAAAATCCAAGTTCTGACTTGAATTTTCTTTCAAAATTCAATTCATCAAGTTTTCCTTGAAGAATTGAATTCTGATTCGAATCTTCCCTCAAAAACCCAGTTTAGCACCTGGTCCATTCAAAGCTCACAAGTTGGAATCATTCCTTCTTAAGCTAGGATCCTTAGGTTGAATTCCTATGGAATTGATAGTTCGTAGGTCGAACCCCTGCGAAACCAATGTTGTTCTTAATTGAACCAATGTCGTTCTTAGGCTGAATCCATATAGAGCCCATGTCATTCTCAGTAAACCAATTCACAATTTCGACCTTCGGGTCAACCAATTATCAATTTCCAAATTTCCAATTTCCAATTTCCAATTTCCAATTTCCAATTTCCAATTTCCAATTTCAAATATCAAATTTCAAAATTCCAATTTCCAAAATTTGACCCTTTTGAGTCACCCAATACCCAATTTCAATTATTCTCTCTTGCGAGAGACCCTTTTTATAGGAAGAGTTCGAGGGAGCTCGCTCTTTTCAGGGAGAGTTTAAAGGGACTCATGTCTTTGTGAACCGTTTGCAAAACAAAATTCCAAATTTCACACAAGGAACCCTTTTTATAGGGAGAGACTCGACGGAGACTTGCTTTCCTTGTGGCCCCATAATTTCAGACTAGGCCATTTCATCATGAAGGACCCTCTTTTCAGGTAGAGTGTGATGAACTCGTTTCTTCATGACCAATTCACCAACCTCACCAATTTCGGCCCCCTTTCCATAAGAGAAGCCTAATGTTAGGAAGTTTTGACGAAAGCTTAATTTCTCTTCGAAAGTTCGTTTTGAAAACACCTCCTCTTCAGGGAAGAGAGGAGTAATTCTCAATTCTAATTTCTGAATCTTCTCCTTTGGGGAAAGGAGAAGAGAATTTTTGTCATGGATGTGTTGCGTTGTGCTTCAATTGCTCGCTTTCACAAAAGGATTTCAAGAAAACTTTGTCAATTTGTCATTAAATATTTGTTGATTTCAAAAATCTTTATTGCACAAAATTATTACCTCAGAATACCCTCAGTATTACTTCCGAAAGGACAAAGCTTTCGCGAAAAAGGATTCAAAGTTCAAAATCTTTCTATTGGCCAACCAAAAGGATGAAGAATAAATCCGCGATATGGCCAGTAAAGAAAACTCAATGTTGTTGCAAAGCCATAAGTGATTGATATTGATCGCAGTCAATGGCACATTTTTAAAGACCTTTCTGGAAAAATAAAGCAGTCAAAATATCCTGGGTGATATAGAAAAATCCACTCAATCTCCATATCTCCTCAATCACCTAAGCTGCAATTAAATATCTGCAAAAGGGATCTCTCAATTGTCGTCAAGATGAAGGCGAATTAAACGAGTCGACCCCCGGGGCCAAAGAAGATTTGGATCATCTCCAAGATGACGGAGTTTGTGACGGATCCTTCCAGGGAAAGTTCAGATCACCGTCGAGATGAAGGCGAGTGTGATGAGCCTACCGACAAACCCTAAAGGATATTTAATTACTGCTATCATTAAGAGACTTCCAACCAAAGAGCCAATAAACTATCAAGATAATCCTTGAGAGAAAAGAAGGATCGAAACATCTCTGAGATGAAGGAGTTTGTGACGTACCCTTCCAAAAAAAAAAAGAGAGACAAGTCAGGACATCTCCAAAATGAAGGATGATGTAATTCCCGAAAAATCCAAGAGAGCTCCAATCTGCTAAAAAGAGAGTGCAGAAAGATCATCATGAGAAAAGAATCCCAGGATATCAGACTGCCAAATTTATCAAGAATTTTCTTTAATTTTGTGAAATTCTTTTATCAATATTCTTTCACCAATAGCTCTCGTAATATCAAGAATATTTTCTTTCCCGTCCATATCAAGGAAATTGATAGCTTCCTTGAAAGAAAGCCAATCGCAAGCAATTTGAATTCGAATCTTGATTCTACAGAGTTAAGCTCAGTCGGAGTTAATACTTCAGGTAGAAAAGAGGGAATACTTTCAAAACAATGGGCATCACTTTCAATTATTTTGAATCAACAATAATTTTCAACATTTTGACAATATTTTCTAGCTAAACTAACGTGAGGCGAGAGCTTGAGGTTCATCTTTGGCGCATCCTGACATCAGTTGTTATCCCTTTTAGGACTTGATTACGGGAGTTTTCAAGATTCCTTCCCTTCTTTGGTATAATCTAAGCGCGCGGGCTCTCAGATTCGCACACTTCCCTGTGTCCCCACTATCCCACCATAGACAGTCCAATTTCGGCTTGAGGTTAAGCCACCAATTCCAGCAAAAGGCAATTTCAAAAGTTAATTAGTCTCAGCAATGAGGCGCACAAAATCAATCCCTTTTCAAACTTTAGGGACCCCAATTTACTTCCTTTTGCAAAACCCCTATCGGATTCATTGTGCGGAAATCCGAAGGTTTCATCACGGTCTCTTCTTTCGAGGATTCCGTCCATTTTCTGCCCAATAAGGTTAATGGTATAAACCTGGGCCTCCTTTGATGAGGTATTCCATTTTCCACCCAATCAGGACAAGGGTACAAACCTGAGCCTCCTTTGATGAGGTATTCCATTTTCAACCCGGTCAGGTTAAGGGTTAAGCCTGAGCTTCGTTCCATACGAGGTATTTCCCGTCCCATCCAGGTTAAGGGCAAAACCTGAATCTCATTTCTTTTTGAAATAAAATTTTCTCCTTATTCCTTATTTCATATCTACCATCATCATTTGAATAAATTCTTTCATACCGAGTCAGACCCATCTAACTGGGGCATTTTTATGGTTCAAATTTGGTATGTTTTCTTTGCCACTAAGCTCGGCTCACAACCGACTTAGTAGCAAAGAGGGGCATCTGTAAACACCCCAAATTTTCACCCTCATCCAGTGTTTGTCCATTTCATAGGTCATCACAGATTATTACATATCATTGCATGTATTCTGCATTTCATTTCATCACATCTCATTGCATTACATAGCATTGCATGTCATCCCATCTCATTTTCGAGATCCAACACTCCTGTTTTCAAAACATTCAATCCAGATTTGAATTTTAAAGCTTTATTTCAAAATCAATTTCAAAACCTAGGTTTTTATTCAATACTCTGTCATTTTCCAACCCCAGGACTTTATATTTCGAAATATTTTCTCAAGGAAACAATCTGGATTCATTTCAATTTCAAATTTTAATCGATTTCAATTCACAGATGAGACCCATTGAGGTGGTGTCGCTTCTGAATTCCTCTATTCATCAAATTTCTCAAATTTTTGAAAGTTTCAGTCCGATCAGGACTCTGTCTCAGAGTCCTAATCCAGTCAGGAGTCAGTTTTTAAGTCTGTTTTACTTCCATTTTTAGTCTTTTTCGATTATTTTCAAAATTTAGGTCATTTTACAGAGTCCAGTTAGTTCAGGACTCTATTTTAGAGTTCGGTCGAGTTAGGAGTCTAACCCTGACTGTGTTTTCTGACTTATTTCATCATTTCTTGATAAAATCTTTTGAAAATTCTTTCATTTGGCTTTTAAAATCTAAAATTTCAGAGTCCTAAAAATCCGGGACTCTAACACGGAGTTCCAGTTCGCCTGAGACTCTATTTTCAAAGATCTTGAATTTTAATTATTAATTTTAACCCCTTTTCAAAGGTATTTTCAGTGTTTATTTCAAAATTTGCAAAACTCGATGTGGACCCACTCAGTTGGTACCATATCTAGAGGAGTCCTGACCCAGTTAGGACCCTATGCCATTTCAAAAATTTTAATTTCAAAGTTTACTTTTGAAAATCTTTTGAAAACTTTCTCAATTTCAAGTTTTAAAATCATTTTTTAAAAAAAAAAATTCAAGTAGGGCCCACTCGGGGTGGCGCCATATTCGAGTAAATCAGGGCTAGACTAGGGTTAGTCATTGTCCTAGTTAGGTTAGAGGTTTAGAGGAGTCAAAATCAATTTTAAAAATCCATTTTATTTAAGTTTTAAACCATTGGTTTTTAAAGGTTTTAAATTCAGGTTTTAAAAACCAAATGTGGGTCCATACTAGGTGGTACCACATTTGGAATTTTTAGGGTTTAATTAGGTGTTAATTAAGGTTTAATTAGAGTTCATTTAGGGTTAGAAAACCACAAAAAATCGTTGCCTTTAGTGGATTTATTAGAAAGAGTCCTAAAAAAATGAAAAACCTCTTAATTAACCCTAATTAAGTGACTTTTTGAAAAACTATAAAAAGGGACCTAAGGGGGGCCAAAAGGGGGGCTCTTTTCTCTCAAATTTTCGTGGCCTCTCTCTCCTCTCCAGCACCTCCACCTTCCTCCATTGCAGCTGCAAGCACCAAGCCATTGGTGTCATCCCCTTCATGGATTAAACCATGGATTCAACCTCAAGAACCATCAAGAATCAGCAAGAACGATCCAAGAAGTGCATGCATGATTTATTGAGTTACTGTAGAAAAATCAGAGGTTTTGGATCTCGGGAACCTTGTCAAAAAAATCAGACATCAAATTGGGTTTTTAAAGCTTCAAAATCGTGGTTAAAATCAAGAAGGTAACTTGCTGTGATGATATTTCTCTCATCTTATATCCGATTTTAGATCTGTAAAGTGCTATGGATTCACATTGAATAGAGCTGTCTGCTGTGAAATTTTCGGATTTTTTTATTACTGTTTAGTATTTTTCCTCTTTCAGAGAATCTGATTTTAAATTTAAAACTCGTTAGGGTTTACCGAAACCCTAATCAGACTTGTGTTAGTCATAAATCCCAAACCACAGATCTGATTCATGATCTTTAAAAAGTGAGTATTGTTATTTTTCTGTCTACTGTTCACCACTAAAATTTCAGAGATTTTTGTTTAAAATTGCTATTTATGTCTGTATTTTCAATCTGGAATAGCTGTTTTAATCCCTGTTAAGAGTGATATATTTTAGTTCAGATTGCCGGAAGGGTTTGTCCCTAACCGGAGATGATTTTTCCGATCTGTAAATTGTAAAATCTCTGTTTTTCTTCTTAGTTAGTCGCTGTAAAATTTCATAAATTTCCATGGAGATTTGACCCCTGGTTCAGGTCTTGGATTGAGACTGGTTGGTGAATTAGGTCAAAAATAGCATATTTTAGGGTTTAATGCAATTTTCGGATTAATTTAATGTCAAAAAAATTATTTTTATAATTCTAATTCGACATTAGGGTTATAAAAAGTGCAGGTACCAATTTTTATAGATTTTGGAATCCATTTGATGGCTGAATTAAACAAATTGCAAAACCGGGTTCCTGAAAGATCCAAAAACACTGCTAAAATCACAGTTTTTGTGATATTCTTGAATTTTCGTGCATAAGCATATATTTTTAGGATCTAATCATGTTCATAATCATATTAGGATGCTTTAGGTTTGATTTTGTGCTCATTTGATTTCATTTAGTGCATAAAACCTAAGTTTTTACCAAAATCTATTTCTAAAAACCCTGATTTCAAGGCCATAGTCTTGCTATCAGGGGCAATTTGGTCATTTGACCTAAATTTCGAAATCCTTAACCTTAATATTCATGTGTTTAAGTATGTCATATCATATCTTAGCCTAGTTTATTTGCATTTGAATTTCAAAACTTGCATTTTACCAAATATCTTTCTAAAAACCCTAATTTCAAGGCCATAGTCTTGTTATTAGGGGTATTTTGGTCATTTTGACCCCAATTTCGAAATTTCATATTTTACCTTTATTATTTCTTCATATTTTATCATTTTGATTTAAGGGAATCATGGCAAAAAGGCTTATATCTTGCAAAATCCAACAATTTCCTGACATTGTTGGATAAATCTAGAAAAGCCAACATATATTCATTAACCAAGTTTTCTAGTTTTGCAGGTACATTGAAGACTTTATTTTTCATGTATTTAAATTTCAATAGTGATGTAATTTGTAATTAAACTTTGGAATAAGAATTTACATTTCCTGCTTAGCTTAGGCAGCATTGCATATAGTTTATTTTTTTTATAATGTTAATGTGTGATGGATGATGATTCATGCATATTTTTACAAATTCACCATGGTCTACACGAATGACACATGCACTAGCTTTTATGAAGTTTATAAACTTGGTGGAATTCGTATTTATGGCCATAGTCAGAATATGAATGATACCCAGATTTATGATCTTCACATTAGCCACATTCAGCCTACACTCTTAGGCTAACTTCAAAAATGCACTGCATTTCTCAAAAATACAAAAAGTATTTCTCAATTCCTCAAATCCATATTCATTCATTTCATGCATTTGTCAACTCCAATTCAAAATCCAAGTCAAGGAAATTGAATTCCTCAAAATCTCCTAAGTCTTATAGCAAAATCGATTTTCCCAAAAGCATTGAATTTCAAAGAATATTTCAAGTGTTTCTCAAGTTCAAAAACTCAATTTTCCAAAGTTATGCAGTCAATTTCAAAGTTTGAAGTTAGAATTTTTCTAAGTCTTATTCAAAAGAATATGGATTTGCCAATGATATTTCAAGTATTTCCCAAGTTCCAAATTCAAATTTTCTAAGTTAGAATTTCAATTTCAAAGTTTGAATTCAGAGAAACCAAGTCTCTCAGAATCGATTTTCACCAAATGTCAAGGATTCCTCAAAATTGATTTTTACTTCTCTCAGAAGTACATTTCAAATCCCATTTCACGATTTCTCATGTGATATCATTTCCAAGATTTATATTTTCTAAATATTTCAATCATTCAAAGCAAACATCATGTTTTCAAATGTGCATTTTCTGAAAATTCATAGCACATGCCTGATTCTATATGCATTTAGAAATTAGAATATGATTTAGACAAGTTGAATAGAGTAGAGCATAAGATTGATCCTTGGTTCAATTACCCATGTTAAAGGTGGCAGGAACGGTTGAACCTCGTACCGACAGACGAGTCCCATTCTACGGAATTTTCCTGCATTTTAAAACAGAGGCGAGTTATTTTCAAAAACTTTTCAAAGGTCAGTTTGACTGGCGAAAATGTTAAAAATTTTGCGATGATAACAGGTTTGGCGACCGTGATGGGACCTGTCTTTGCCTGATCAATCTAATGCTCTACTTAGTTCAAATTGTCAAAATCGATTTCCATGGAATGTCAGTTTTGCTTTATGAAATCATGTGAACCTAGGAGCCTAGACTTGAACCCAGCTGACATGGAATGCATATAGACTAGGTATGGTTTGGTAGGACCATATTGAGGAGAATTATTCATGCTCACATAGACTTAGGTCTAATACAACACTCCTTAATTTAGGAATTGTATGAAAATAATGTTTGCTTCTTCAATTTTTTTCAAAAATCTATCTCTTTAAGACTTAGAGCCTTCTATTTGATTGCATGTGCTCATGTTTTTCAAAAAACCACCCCACCTATATTGTCCCGGTCTTCACGTTGCTAGGCTCTCTTCCAGAACCATAGTTCGGGACAGAGCATCACAACTGGGCCACCTATTTGGGTGAAACCCCCCCTGCCACGTACCAAGGGCCATAGTCCAACGTATATCGGCAGGTGCTCAAGGATGTTGGGAAACCTGAACCTAGAACCGGAGGAATTGATTTTATGCCACGTACATCAAGCCTTGGCTTGAGTATATAGGCATAACTGGATTGGATACAGTTGATCTGAACCTTAGAGTTAGGATTAAGGTCCTACAGCTATTTCAAAATTTGTGAATCTAGAGTCAGCTTTTAGGGAATGCTGTATGTGCATACTTGTTTGTGCAGAATGTGATTGAATATGTTATAGTCATTTCCTTTCATTTTCCATATTTTCCATATTTTCTAAAATACTGGACGATTTCCAATCCATGTCCATATACTGTCCATGTTTTAAACCCTGGACGATTTTCAAATACTCTATTTTATGAAATATTAAAACCCTGGACGATTTTCATGAAATTCCTCTACTTTCTTCAAAACTCCAGGTGATTTCCCATCTTTCCTTTCTTCTGGATCTCGAATTTCTTGCTTTATTTTTATCCTGCCTGCATTTTTCTCAAATTTCCTGTATTTTCCCAAGTCTTATTCCAATTTCCATGTCTTCCAATCCGATGGCATCCAGTCAGCTTGATTCAGTCTTCCCTGAGGGTCACATCTCCTACGAGGTGCGACAAAGTCTTCCTGAACATTAAGTCCTCAGCACCGGATCCTTCTTTCCCCGGTGGTACTATTCATGGTTCAAGAACTTCTCTCGTATGTTTTCGGACCATCTGGACGAGTGTGGATTGGAACTGGCGTCCGCAGTGGGAAAGCAGACAGTCAACGGCAACTTGATCCATGCACTAGCAGAGCGATGGAATCCGAGCACTTCTACCTTCTGGTTTCCGTGGGGCGAGATGACAGTACTGATGGATGAATTTTCAGAGATTATGGGATTGCCCGAGCCAGCCGGTCAGCCTGGAGATCCATTGGAGAAACAGTTTCTGATTAATGTCAAGGGTCTGGACCCAAAGAATGCCTTAGCTCGCATGACGAGATGCAAGTCTTGGCCTCTGATTGAAGAAGATGGGAATGAATATGTGGACCTGCTCGAAATCTATAGACAGCATGGGACATTTGTGGAAGTCAGCTCGCTGTCCAGAACAGCTCGAGAGAGAATTCAGCACGCGATGGTTCTGTGCACGGTGGGATTAGCTTTCTTTCCCGATGGACGGAATTACATGGATATCAGAATAGTTCAGCTTATGAGGAGATGGGGAAGTCGACAGACCTGCCACCTCTCAATAGCCATGGCCGCACTCGCTTTTCTATACCGAGGGTTGACTCGTTTCGCACTCGAAGAGTCGATCCTAGTCAAAGGGTGCACCTATGCCTTGCAGTCTTGGTTCCTCCGACATGTTCCAGTCCGAGCCAGTTCATTCAGAGAGAAGCTTCTTCCAGTTGCGCGATACCGGTTCTTGATCGACAACCTTCAGGAGGAAGAAGTCGTATGGGACTACTTTGATCGTCAGGAATCACCTCCCAGATACACTTATGCTTACAGCAAGCGATTCAAACTACTTGGCCCATTCTTCTGCGCATACTATCATCCCGAGCGGTGTGTCAGGCAGTTCTCTCAGAGGCAGAAGCGCGTAGAGATTCGTCCACTAGCGAGGGTTCTGCCAGAATTCGATCTCGCATCAGATCAGTGGTCCGGAGCATACCATTCTGCCAGATATGGCTGGGATTCCTTTGTCAGTCTTACTATTTTTCCTGGTCCTCGTGTGTCTTCTGATTTTGTAGAGTGGTGGAAAATTGTCTGTCCCCCTCCCCTCTGTCAAGTGTATTATTGATAAAATCATGTTTTTCCCCTTAATAAAATTCCTTTATTTTACATTTCACTTTGGTTTGACGACCTCGCCTAGGTAACAAGGCATATTTTCAGTTGTTTATCTTGCAAAGAATAGCAACACAATTGTCGTAATCCCAGTGACGACTTAATCCCTAGTAATGGGATATTATTTCAATTGTCTACTAAAATTCTCAACAAATATTTTCCTTCAAACCAAATTTCCTTCAGAAGCCTAACCATCAGTTCTGCCCTGCAGAGAGCATCAGCAATATCCAAGAGAAAATTTGTGATACCTGATGGTTCATACAAGATCCAGAAAGAAAACCACATCAGTTGAAGGCGTCGCGTACTCAGTCGCATCAGAAGAGGAAATGGACTCACCCCGTAGTTAGGGTCAGCAAGCAGAGGATGACATGGATCCCCAAATGTACGTCATGTTCAAAAAAATGATGACCAAGATGCTGGCAGAGCAAGCTGAGGCCAGTACTGAGCAAATTCAGACCAAACAGAAGGATAGGGATCACACAACCAAGAATGTGAAAATCATTAAAAAGCAGAATCGCCATGAGGAAATGTCTGATGAGTCAGAATCAGCAGATGATACTGACAAAGAGTATGAAAACAAGCAAGAATTCAAAAGGTCGACTCAGGGGCAGGGGTCGGCCTACAAATCCAAGAATCAGTCTGTTGACGACCCTACGCAGTCACAACTGAAAGATGTGATGAAGATGGTTAAGGATCTTCAAGCTCGTGGCAAGGGCAAAAGAGTCTTTACAAGTGAAGACTTCTATGATGCACTGGATGGGGATGATGATCTCGATAACCTCCCCAAGAAATTCATTAAGTTTGATGGTTCGGGTGACCCAAAGTCACACCTCGCCCTTTTCTTTGCAGAGTGTTCCAAGTTCAGGAGGAATAACCGAGCCTTATTTCTTTGTTTCCCTCGCAGTCTGGAGGGTATTGCAGCAAAATGGTATTCAGAGCATATTAATCCCATAGAGCTGAAAGAGTTTGATAAAGTGGTCAATTTGTTTATTGAGCGCTTTTTATTCAATGTTGAAGCACTCCCGACTCTCAGTCATCTCTGCAGTCTGAGGCAGAAGGAAAACGAGAAGGCCAGGGATTTCATTCACAGATGGAGATCCACTTGCAATAAGATGCGTGAGCCAATAGCAGAAGGACATGCACTATCTTTGATCCTGAGCAACTTCTCGCAACCCCTGAGGGGACTGATTTCTACATCTCCATCGAAGAGCTTCATAGAACTGACAGAACGAGCTGAATGGATTGAGTTGAGTATGGAAAATGGATCTTATGAAGGTTTCATATTCACCAAAAGCAGCAGTCAGCAGGAATCTAACAAGAAAACCCATTTTACCTACTCTACCAGCAACAACAAGAACCATTATAAGGGAAATGTGAAAGATCACAACTCTGGCCCACGGGGACCAAACCCCAACAAAAATAAGCAAAAAGGTGAGTCGATTCCCCAGTATGATAAGCAACCTCAACGATCTTTTGAGCAAGGGTCGAGACCTCAAGAAAAGTCGAAGCACGACAACTGGAGTTTTAAACGTGACTTTACTCCCCTAGATCAACCACGTGAAGAAATCCTTGAATATATGTTGGCCAAAGAGATGATTAAGCTCCCAAGAGTCGATGATCCTCCTATCACTAGGAGAAGATTTAAAGATCAATTCTGCAAGTTTCATCGGGCCATGGGACATGATACCGAGTACTGTTTCGTTCTCAGGAATATTATTCAAGACTATATCGATAAAAATATCCTTGTGGAAGGCAAAGAAGAAGATAAAGCAACCAGCTCATCAGCCACTTAAGAGCGACAAGGCCATCACTCTTTCATTCTTGCATTTTGCTTTCGTCATTTTGTATGGATGGCATGGTCTCATCTCTTTCATCAATAAAATTATCAATCTTCCTCATAGTTTGGCATCATCTTTTGTATTTCTCCTTCTTTACAAAATGTCTTTTTACAAGGAGTAACCTCTTTCAGAGTGTCTCCCGAATTCATCAAGAAGCACATCGTCAATCTTTCCACTGTTATCTTCAGAGAACATTCCTCAAATATCAATTATTTATCCTTTCATCCAATATCTTACTCCCCCATTACACTGGGGCATTATTTTAAAAATTATCTTCAAAACATCCTGTATGCAGGCAGGTACAAGCAAATCTCTCATTTTGCACACATGTGTACTCATTTACATCATTTTGCATTTGCATGCATTCATTTGCATTTTTTCATACATCAACTTGCATCAATCCAATACCCATTTAGGATAAGGGATGAATTCTGAGACTCGTGGCATTTGTCTAGTCAGCGTGAGGGTAAAAGATTGAAAATCTCACATTACAATCATCAAGCGCTTTCTAAACACCAACCTTTTTCAAGTTCGTCCTGTGGGCCGAGTTTTTATCAAAACCATTTTTACCGGCCAACCTTCGGGTGAAGCCTATTTTTTAAATCCAGTTTTCGCTGGTCGAACTTCTTGAATCCAGTTTTTGCTGGTCGAACTTCTTAAATCCAGTTTTCACTGGTCGAACTTCTTGAATCCAGTTTTCGCTGGTCGAACTTCATAAATCCAGTTTTCACTTGTCGAACTTTCTAAATCAAGTTTTCACGGGTCGAACTTCCTAAATCCGGTTTTTACTGGTCGAACTTCCTGAATCCAGTTTTCGCTGGTCGAACTTCTTAAATCCAGTTTTCACTGGTCGAACTTCCTGAATCCAGTTTTCACTGGTCAAACTTCCTAAATTCGGTTTTTACTGGTCGAACTTCTTGAATCCAGTTTTCGCTGGTCGAACTTTCTAAATCCGGTTTTTACTGGTCGAACTTCCTAAATCCGGTTTTTACTGGTCGAACTTCTTGAATCCGGTTTTTACTGGTCGAACTTCTTGAATCAAGTTTTCGCTGGTCGAACTTTCTAAATCCGGTTTTTACTGGTCGAACTTCCTAAATCCGGTTTTTACTGGTCGAACTTCCTGAATCTGGTTTTTACTGGTCGAACCCTCTAAATTCAGTATTCACTGGTCAGACTTTTTCAAAGCCCAGCATTCGTGCGGGTACTTTTTTTTTAAATCCAGTGCTCATGCTGGTATCCTTCCAAAATCCAGTGCTCGTACTGGTAGACTTTTAAAGTCCAGTGCTCGTACTGGTAACCTTTTAAAATCCAGTACTGGTAACCTTCCAAAATCCAGCGCTCGTACTGGTAATCTTCCAAAACCCGGTATTTGTACTGGTAATTTTTCAAAACATAATGCTTGTATTGGCACATTTTCAAAATTCGGTGTTTGCACTGGTACACTTTAAAGTTCAGTGTCCACTAATTTAGTTTTCCTTCGGGATTCGAGTTCCGACTCGAATCTTCTTTCCTTCTGGTTAATCTAGTTTTCCTTCGGAATTCGAGTTCCGACTCGAATTTCCTTTCCTTCCACACCAGTTTAAGCTTTCCTGCGGGATTCGAGTTCCGACTCGAATCCTTTTTCCTTTTGGTTAACCTAGTTTTCCTTTGGGATTCGAGTTCCGACTCGAATTTCCTTTCCTTCTAATTGATCTAGTTTTCCTTCAGAAATTCGAGTTCCGACTCGAATTTCTTTTCCTTCTGACCGGTTTAGTTTTCCTTTGGGATTCGAGTTCCGACTCGAATCTTCTTTCCTTCTAGTTGATCTAGTTTTCCTTCGAAATTCGAGTTCCGACTCGAATTTCTTTTCCTGCCAACCGGTCTAGTTTTCCTTCAGGATCCGAGTTCCGACTCGAATCTTCTTTCCTTCTAGTTAATCTAGTTTCCTTCGGGATTCGGGTTCCGACTCGAATTTCTTCTCCTTCCAAATTGATTTACCTTTCCTTCAGGATTCGAGTTCCGACTCGGATTTCTTTTTCTTCCATAATGGACCTAGTTTTCCTTCGAAGATTCGGGTTCCGACTCGAGTTTTCTTTTCCTTCAGAGTTTGTCTAGAAAATCCAAGTTCTGACTTGAATTTTCTTTTAAAATCCAATTCATCAAGTTTTCCTTGAAGAATTGAATTCTGATTCGAATCTTCCCTCAAAAACCCAGTTTAGCACCTGGTCCATTCAAAGCTCACAAGTTGGAATCATTCCTTCTTAAGCTAGGATCCTTAGGTTGAATTCCTATGGAATTGATAGTTCGTAGGTCGAACCCCTGCGAAACCAATGTTGTTCTTAATTGAACCAATGTCGTTCTTAGGCTGAATCCCTATAGAGCCCATGTCATTTTCAGTAAACCAATTCACAATTTCGACCTTCGGGTCAACCAATTATCAATTTCCAAATTTCAAATTTCCAATTTCCAATTTCCAATTTCAAATATCAAATTTCAAAATTCCAATTTCCAAAATTTGACCCTTTTGAGTCACCTAATACCCAATTTCAATTATTCTCTCTTGCGAGAGACCCTTTTTATAGGGAGAGTTCGAGGGAGCTCGCTCTTTTCGCATGCTATCCAATTCGTTCACTTAGCCCCTTTTCAGGGAGAGTTTGAAGGGACTCGTGTCTTTGTGAACCGTTTGCAAAACAAAATTCCAAATTTCACACAAGGAACCCTTTTTATAGGGAGAGACTCGACGGAGACTTGCTTTCCTTGTGGCCCTCAGACTATGCCATTTCATCATGAAGGACCTTCTTTTCAGGTAGAGTGTGATGAACTCGTTTCTTCATGACCAATTTACCAACCTCACCAATTCCGGCCCCCTTTCCATAAGAGAAGCCTAATGTTAGGAAGTTTTGACGAAAGCTTAATTTCTCTTCGAAAGTTCGTTTTGCAAACACCTCCTCTTCAGGGAAGAGAGGAGTAATTCCCAATTCTAATTTCTGAATCTTCTCCTTTGGGGAAAGGAGAAGAGAATTTTTGTCATGGATGTGTTGCGTTGTGCTTCAAATGCTCGCTTTCACAAAAGGATTTCAAGAAAATTTTGTCAATTTGTCATTAAATATTTGTTGATTTCAAAAATATTTATTGCACAAAATTATTACCTCAGAATACCCTCAGTATTACTTCCGAAAGGACAAAGCTTTCGCGAAAAAGGATTCAAAGTTCAAAATCTTTCTATTGGCCAACCAAAAGGATGAAGAATAAATCCGCGATATGGCCAGTAAAGAAAACTCAATGTTGTTGCAAAGCCATAAGTGATTGATATTGATCGCAGTCAATGGCACATTTTTAAAGACCTTTCTGGAAAAATAAAGCAGTCAAAATATCCTGGGTGATACAGAAAAATCCACTCAATCTCCATATCTCCTCAATCACCTAAGCTGCAATTAAATATCTGCAAAAGGGATCTCTCAATTGTCGTCAAGATGAAGGCGAATTAAACGAGTCGACCCCCGGGGCCAAAGAAGATTTGGATCATCTCCAAGATGACGGAGTTTGTGACGGATCCTTCCAGGGAAAGTTCAGATCACCGTCGAGATGAAGGCGAGTGTGATGAGCCTACCGACAAACCCTAAAGGATATTTAATTACTGCTATCATTAAGAGACTTCCAACCAAAGAGCCAATAAACTATCAAGATAATCCTTGAGAGAAAAGAAGGATCGAAACATCTCTGAGATGAAGGAGTTTGTGACTGTAAACACCCCAAATTTTCACTCACCTCCCCGACATTTCCACCAAGCATCATCATTCAACCTTTGAAATCGTCGGAGGGCAAAATGGTCATTTTCTAAGCCTGGACCTTGCAAAAGTCTAAATTTCATCTGCAACTCTCAAAATTTCCCTATTTTTAGCTTAGATGTTCAAAATTTTACTCCTGACAGGAGACAGACATCTCCGAGTCTTGACTCAAGATTATATTGCATAAGACATGACATTGCCTATCATTGCATGAGCATTTCAAATCACTGCACTGCACAGCATGTCATTTCGAGGTCCAGAACTCTTGATTTCAAAATTTTCAATCCAGATTAGAATTTCAATTCTTTTCAAAATTGATTTCAAAACCCTGGGTCTTCAAAATTATCAATTCTTCCCATTTTACCCCCAGGACTCTGAATGTCAAAATATTTTCTCAGGAAAATGATCTGGATAGTTTTAATATGGATTTCAGCCACCTTATCTCAGATTTTGCCCTTTTGACAATTTCAAATATCTTCCTTTTACAAAATTGCCCTACAGGGGCCAACTCTTTCCAAAAATTCCTGTTTTACCAATTAGCCCAGATTTTATGAAAATTCCAAAAAGAGGTTGTTGTCTTGTTCTTATTTCAATAAAGAAGCAATGTGGGACCCACACTGAGGTGGTGTCACATAGACTTTTCTTTTGAAAAACCTGAACTTTGAAAAACCCAAAAAAATAGGAACCTTGTCCCCTAGATTGGTGCCACTTGTCCTTTCTCTCTCCTCCCATTTACCTACCATGTGTCAGCATAGGGTTCACCTAGAGTTGGCGCCACATGTCACCTTCTCTCTTCTGCCACCCTTTGACACGTGTCAGTGTGGGACCACCTTAAGATGCCGCCACATGTCATTAGTCATCCTCTTTATTTTATGCCACGTGTCAATGTCTACCATCTTCACCCTGTGCCATGTGTCATTCCAAGGTCACCATGAGATGCCACGTGTCATGTGTTGTCCTGTTCAGAAAAAGTAGAACTTGTCTCCCCTGAGGTGGCACCATTTGAATTATGTCTCCTGCAGGTGACACATGTCACTCTCTCCTTTCCTCAGGAAAAGCAAGCGACACGTGTCAATCTCTGCTCCTTTCAGAAAAAGCAGAGGACACATGTCTCCCTCCTATTTTTCTCAGAAAAGTAGATGACACATGTCATCTCCAGCTTCCTTTAGAAAAAGTAGAAGACACATGTCACTCCCTGCTTTTCTCAGAAAAAGCAAGTGACACATGTCACCCTCTGCTCTTCTAAGAAAAAGCAAGGGACACGTGTCTCTCTCTGCTTTCATCAGAAAAAGCAAGTGACACATGTCACCCTCTGCTCTTCTCAGAAAAAGCAAGGGACATGTGTCTCTCTCTGCCTTCCTTAGAAAAAGTAGAGGACACATGTCATTTTCTGCCTCCTTCAGAGAAAGCTAGAATTCAAATGTTCAAACTCCAGTCTGAGGTGGCGCAAATCCTGAACTTCACCTTTTCTATTTTGTGTGAGATGGTGCCACGTGTCCCTTTTCCTCCCTCTCGCCACATGTCATTGTAGGAGCCACCCTGAGGTGGTGCCACATGGCAGTCTCTCCTTTCCTCTAGAAAAAGCAGAAATTTAAACTTCAAACTCTCTCTGAGGTGGCACCATCTGAATCCTCTGCCTTTCCTTCTGACACATGTCAATGAAGATGCTCTGAGATGGCGCCACATGTCAGTCTCTCCTTTCATCAGAAAAAGTAGAATTCAAACCCCTCTGAGGTGGCGTCTTCTGCTTCCTCTGCTCCTACCTTCTGACACATGGCAATGTGGATGCTCTAAGATGGCGCCACATGGAAGTCTCTCCTCCTTCCAGAATAAAGCAGAATTTGAATTTCAAACTCCAAGACAACACCCTCTGAGATGGCGCCACATGGAGGGCTCAGATTAAGCTTCTTTGAATTTCAAAATTTTCCAAAAATCTCTATAAATACAAGGCCCCATGCCCAGCCTAGAGGAGCTTCTTTTGGATTTAGCATTTTCACTCTGAGAGCCCTGATTGAGAATTGAACTTCAGAATTCCATTTTCATTCTTTCTTGGTTTCCTCTGGATTCACGCCCCTCTGGAGCCCATTATCAAGGTAGCCACTCATTTTGGGAGTTCCAAAACCGCTGGAGAACACAAGGTAAGCTTCCATTCCTATTGATTTCACTATGATAATTCTTTTGGTTTGATTCGTGTTGTCGTTTGAAGAAAGAGCTCATCCGAGGGATGGATTGAGCTATTCTCATAAAACGACATATATAAAAATACATAATTATACTTCCTTGATGATTTTAACATGCATGTAGTTAGCTAGATTTAATTTGCATTTTATTTCATTCATTTAGTACATTTCATGAATTAATTAGGATTAATTTAGCATTTATTTCAATTCTGCTTATTTTCAGTAGGTCCCTGTTTTTGTCAGTCAGTCCACACCTCATTTCATGCATTTAGTTTTTATTAAAAATCCCAAAAAAATCACGGAATGCGCCCTTAGGTGTCCCTGAAATGTTGCCAAAAATTAGGAGGCATTTGAATTTGTTTACTGCGGTAAATATTCAAAATGGCAAGTCGGGTTTTGTTACCCGGGATACGTTTTGAAAATCATTTTCCGACTTGTAAAATCGAGATATCCCTCATGGGAGATTCGATTTTCGATCCTAAAGATGTTCTGAACTCGGGAGAATGTCTAGTTTGTAATATGATTTTTTCAGATTTTTCTGATTTTTTTTATGACTGACAAAAATCCGAGAGTCCAGGACACGTGTCAGAGCCTAATTTGGGCGTCTGAGATCTTGGATCGACTTAGGGCTATGGTTTCTCTTTGTGTGTTTCTCAAAATCCGAAACTGTAAAAAGTAAAAGTGGTGTCCGAGATGTCCTCTGTTTGCATCTAAAAGTCTGTAATTTTTAGAACAGTGTTGACCCCTGCTTAGGATTTTTCTTGTCAGCCCCCTGTTTTGCTACATTGGCCTGTTGTGTTAGTTTAGGCAGAAATAGTTATATTTTTCTCTGTGTTTCTGTTGATCAAATGCCGAAGTCATAAACATGAAAGTTGTTCATGCAGGTGTCGTTCATAGCTCTGATTAATTGCATAAATTTCCATGGCTGTTTTATATTTGTTTGGCATTTTACATCAGATTAGGGTGATTTTTACCTCTGTCAAAACTAAATCCCTGTTATTGAACTCACCATGGCTCAAATCCCGAGGCTGTAAAAACCAAAAATGTTCCATTTCGGGTCTTTTAGCAGTCTGCAAAATATCAGAAGTTTCCATGGTGTAAATCTTGCATTATCATATTAGGCATTGCATTTGGTTCGGATCCATAGGCAAAATCCATCATTTTAGGACTTTCCTTGAATTTTAGCATTTAAATCATATCATTTCGTGATTTTTAGCATTCTAGGTTGTTTATCAGAGTGTTTAGATGCTTCATACCGAATTTGGTGCAATTTGGAATCCATTTGAGGTTCGGATCATCCATAATACCAAAACAGGGTCCCGCAGGACCCAGATCCAAGCGAAAAACAAGCGAAATTCGTTATTTTGGATAAATTGCAATACACCAAATTCTGATTTTACAGTCATAATGTGTTTAGCAGCATGTCATCATGTCTCTTACTGAATTTCATCATCATTTGATTCAATTTGAATTTCAAAATCTCAATTTTACCAAGTTTTCCTTCAAAAAACCCTGATTTTAAAGATGTAGCTTTAATTTTAGGGGTATTTTGGTCATTTTAACCTCAATTCCGAATTTCAAATTGTTTTTCACTGAATTTTTAGCATTTTCATCATTTCAAAATATCAAGGAAGCATGAGAATAGGGTTTATATCCAATTAAATCCAATAATTTCATAATATTATTGGAAAATTTTGGAAAAACCCACATATTTGAGCTAACCTTATTTCAAGTTTGGCAGGGACATTCAAAAGAAGGAGCTGAAGTCTGCAAATTTATTTTATTTCCTTTATTTAATGATGTAATAATGTAAATTTTGGAATAAGAGATTTAATTTCCTGCTTAGACTAGGATGCATATCATATAGTTTGATTTTATGCAATATCCTAATTATATGATTCATGCATTTTATTTCAAAAGCACTATGGATGTTCACGAATGGCACGTGCACCAACTCTTAGGGAGTTGATGGACTCGGTGGGATCCATATTTACGGCCCTAGTCGGAATATGGACGAGACCCAGATCCGTCATCTTTCTACTAATCACATTGAGCCTACACTCTTAGGCTATCTTAAAATGCACATCATATTTCCAAAGTTTTCAAAATCATGTGCATTAAATCAACTAAATTCTGAACATATTCATGGCCACAGTCAGGATATGTGAAGGATTTATCTTGACTTAATGCACATTTTTCCAACAAATCTCTTAGAAAATCTTTTCAAAGTGCATTCATTCACTTATGTCATTTGCATCATAGAATCATTGATTTTCTCAAGATTTTCTCAAGAAAACTTCATTCTCAAGAAATCGATTTCTCAAGAAATTCTAAGGATTTTTCAAAATCGGTTTTCCAAAGACAAGTTTTCCACAGTTTGCCTTGGAAAATGTTATCTTAAGATTTTCAAAAGGGATTTCCCAACTTTCTCCAAGATCCAAAATCGATTTCCAAGTATTTCAAAAGGTAAAATTCCCAGGATTTCAATTTCCCAAGTTTGAATTTCCTTCTTCAATGAGTTTTCCTATGAATTTTCCATCATTTTCCTAAGAAAACTCTCAAAGTCCAAGTTTTCTTAAGAAGAGTTTCCCTTTTCAAATGCTCTCCTTTTCTCACTTCTACTTTCCCAGGATTTTCAATCATTCATGATTTTCCCATGTCTTTATGAACTTTCTCATGATTTCAAAACACCTTTCATCTGATTTTCCTGAGAAATTAACTTTCATCCTTTTCCTGAGAAATGTTTTTCCAACTCCAAATATTTTCCAAGCATGCATCATGTTTTCCCAAGCTGCATTTTCCAAAATCTCATAGCACATGCCTGAATTCTCTGTGCATTTAGGATAGAACATAACTTTGATAATTTCGCTAAGTCAAGCATAGTTTTGGTCCTTGGTTCGATTACCCCTGTTAAAGGCGACAGGAACGGTCGAACCTCGTACCGACAGGTCGAGCCCCATCCCATGGATTTTCCCGCAATTTTCAAAACGGAGGCGAGTATTTCAAAATAATTTCCAAAATCCGGTCAAAGTTTGAATCGCGAAAGCGTTTCTCTCTTTTTCTCTTCCGCATGGAGGGGAAGACGGGGAAAAAATTTCGCGACGATAACAGGTTTGGCGACCGTGATGGGACCTGTCCTTGTCTGACCTAAAATTATGCTTGACTTAGTTTAATTATCAAAATTATGTTCACAAAATGTCAGCTTTTACTTTTAATATCATGTGAGCCTAGGAGCCTAGATTCTGACCTAGCTGACATTGATTGCATATAGCTTAGGCATGGTTTGGTAGGACCAGATTGAGGAGATATTTTCATGTTCACATAGACTTAGGTCTAAATACAACTCTCCTCAATTTAGGATCTTAATGCAAACAATGTATGCTTCTTCAAAGATTTTCAAAATCTATCTCTCTAGGACTTAGAGCCCTCTATTTCTTGCATGTGATCATTTTTTCAAAACCTCCAATTACCTATCATTACCCGGTCTTCACATTGCTGGGCTCTCTTCCAGAACCATAGTTCGGAACAGAGCCTCACAACTGGGCCAACTATTTGGGTTAACACCCCCCTACTACGTACCGCGGGCCACAGTCCGAAGTATATCGGTAGGCGTTCAAGGATGTTGGAAAACCTTACCTTAGAACCGGAGTGGAAATTCTATGCCACGTACCTCGGATCTCGATTCGGGTATATCGGCATAACTGGATTGGACAAAGATGATCTGAACTTAGAGTTAGGATTAAGGTCCTACAGCTGTTTTCAAAATGATGCATCTAGAGTCAGCTTCTTAGGGAGTGCTGAATGTGCATAAATGTTTATGCAGGATGTGAGTTTGTATGCTACTTTTATTTCTCTCATATTTTTTCCAAAAATATCTTTCCAAATATCCATATTCTCATCTTTTCCTTTATTTTCTAAAACCCTTGATGGTTTTTTCCCAAATATTCAATTTCTTTCAAAACTCCAGGTGATTTTTCATTCTCCCGTTCTACTGGATCTCGAATTTCCAGCTGCATTTTTATCCTGCCTGCGATTTTCCAAAATCATATGTTTTCTCTCATTGGATTTCAATCCTTTTATCTATTTGCAAAATTCTTCATCTTATTTTCCTCATGCATACCTTGATTATTGTGGTGAAAACTGTTTACTCACTTGCCTTCTCCTTATTCTTAATCCGTTTGTGGATTGTTTTTCCAAAAGATATCTCTTTCCTTCAAAAATGGTGTTTTCCTCGTGGTTGACGACCTCGCCTAGGTAACAAGGCACATTTTCCGTTGTTCATTTCTCTTACAAAGAATGACAACATAATTGTCGTGACTCCAACGACGACTCCATCCCTAGTAATGGGATATTCTTCCAATTGCCCACCATATAATTTTCTTCCCAATCCAAAAATTTCCTCAGAGTCTAATCAAGACCTTATCCTGCAGAGAGCCTTCGCAACATTTGATGGTTCAGACAAGGTCAGGGAAGAAGACCGCACCAATTCAGCGTATCATTTACTCATCAACATCAGAAGGAGAGATGAATTCGCCAAGGTCAGACAAAGACCAAGAGCAGCCAAAAGATGATGGTATCGACCCTCAGATGTACGCAATGTTTCAGAAGATGATGAGGAGGATGATGAGTGAGCAGGCTGGCACCAGCTCAGACAAAAATCCATTCAGTCAGAGAATTAGAGATCGTGTGGCCAAGAGGTCAACCAAGTCCTCTGAGGAGAATGTTCAAGATACTTCAGACGAAGATGATACCGATGAAGAATATGAGGTGCCTCCGGCATTTCAGAAATGTGGCCAAAGGAGGAGTCACAAATCAAAAAGCCAGGTCGCAGAAGAGCCCCTGCAAGCACAATTCAAGGAAATGGCCAGAGTGGTCAAGGATCTGCAAGCCCGCGACAAGGGCAAGAAAGTCTTCACCAGCGAGGACTTCTACGACGGTTTAGAAGGGGATGATGATCTGGAGAATCTTCCCCGAAAATTCATCAAGTTCGATGGTTCTGGCGACCCAAAAGCCCATCTCGCCATGTTCTTCGCTGAATGCTCTAGGTTCAAGAGAGACAACAGAGCATTGTTCTTATGCTTTCCCCGCAGCCTGGAAGGAGTCGCGGCCAAATGGTACGCGGAACATGTCAATCCTATAGAACTGAAAGAGTTCGACAAAGTCGTGAATTTGTTCGTTGAACGATTCTTGTTCAATACTGAAGCGCTCCCAACATTGAGCCATCTCTGCAATCTAAGGCAGAATGAAAATGAAAAGGCAAGGGACTTCATTCGCAGATGGAGAGAGACCTGCAACAAAATGAGGGATCCTATATCAGAAAGACATGCTTTATCATTGATCCTCAATAATTGTTTGCAACCTCTGAGAGGATTAATTTCTACCTCACCATCCAAATCTTTCGTTGAACTCATTGAACGAGCAGAATGGCTCGAGTTGAGTGTGGAGAATGGAGTCTATGAAGGCTTCACATTTTCCAAGAACAACCCTCAAGGTGAACAAAAGAAGAAGGCTCACTTCACTTTTGCGGCTAAATCTTTCAATAATAGCAAAGGCAACAAGAATGATCATGGCAACAGTTTTGAGGGAATCAAAAAACAAAAGGGGAAGGACATCAACAGTGATAAACCTCTCCAATCCAGCCCTCAGCATCAAAAGAAAGATCAGGAAAAATCAAAGCGCAAGGACTGGAGAACTGATCGAGAATTCACCCCTTTGGATCAGACACTCGAGAGTATCCTCGAGTATATGCTTGAGAAAGACCTTGTCCGGTTGCCTAAAGTTGCTGATCCTCTAGCAATTATGGGCAGATTCAAAGAACAATTTTGCAAGTTTCATCGAGCAATAGGGCACGATACAGAAAACTGCTTCGTCCTTAAGAACATTGTTCAAGACTGCATTGACAAGAAGCTCCTCGTTGAAGATGAAAAGGAAGACTAGTCATCCTGACAAAGATTTTTTCTACAATCATTCAAGAAGATGACAATACCAACAATTTCCCATTTCCCATCTTGCCTTTTCAAAAGAATAATGTAATCCCATTCTCTTTCCTTGATTTTAAAGCATCAATAAAGTCATCAAATTTTTTTCAATAGCTTGGTGTCGTCTTATTTACTTCCTCTTCCTTTTCATAATGTCTCTCTTGTGAGGAATGATCTTGAGGACATCTATCAGTCAAGAAACTTGTCGCCTTATTCATCAATTGTCTTTCTTCTATTCAAAACTTTCTCCCTAGTTACACTGGGGCATTTTTTTGAAAAATTTATCTTTACCTCAAAACATCCTGTATGCAGGCAGGATAAACCATTCTCTCATTTTGCATATATATGCACTCATTTGCACTTCATTAGCATTTCATGTGCATGTGCATTGCATTTGCATTGACTATGCACCCAATTCCATTCCCCTTCAGGTTAAGGGATAAACCTGAATCATTTTCCATAATTCTTCAATTTCGACCCTCGGGTCATCCAATTCTTCAATTTCGATCTCCGGGTCACCCAATTCCCAATTTTAAAATCACCAAAATTCTCAATTTTGATCGCCAGGTCATCCAATTTTCATTCCCCGTTCAGGATAAGGGGATAATCCTGAAACCATTCATAGAAGCGATTCAACTCTCTATAATGGTCCTTGTTCTTCATTGAACTGATAGTGTTCCCAGTGAACTGATAGTCGTTCTTCATCGAACTGATAGTGTTCCAAGTGAACTGATAGTCGTTCTTCATCGAACTGATAGTGTTCCCAGTGAACTGATAGTCGTTCTTCATCGAACTGATAGTGTTCCCAGTGAACTGATAGTCGTTCTTCATTGAACTGATATTGTTTCAAGTGAACTGATAGTCGTTCTTCATCGAACTGATAGTGTTCCAAGTGAACTGATAGTCGTTCTTCATCAAACTGATAGTGTTCCAAGTGAACTGATAGTCGTTCTTCATTGAACTGATAGTGTTCCAAGTGAACTGATAGTCGTTCTTCATTGAACTGATATTGTTTCAAGTGAACTGATAGTCGTTCTTCATCGAACTGATAGTGTTCCAAGTGAACTGATAGTCGTTCTTCATTGAACTGATAGTATTCCAAGCGAACTGATAGTCATTCTTCATCGAACTGATAGTGTTCCAAGTGAACTGATAGTCGTTCTTCATCGAACTGATAGTGTTCCAAGTGAACTGATAGTCGTTCTTCATCGAACTGATAGTGTTCCAAGTGAACTGATAGTCGTTCTTCATCGAACTGATAGTATTCCAAGCGAACTGATAGTCGTTCTTCATCGAACTGATAGTGTTCCAAGTGAACTGATAGTCGTTCTTCATTGAACTGATAGTATTCCAAGCGAACTGATAGTCATTCTTCATCGAACTGATAGTGTTCCAAGTGAACTGATAGTCATTCTTTATCGAACTGATAGTGTTCCAAGTGAACTGATAGTCGTTCCTCATCGAATTGATAGTGTTCCAAGTGAACTGATAGTCGTTCTTAATTGAACTGATATTATTCCCACTGATGGTTGTTCTTAATCGAACTGATATTGTTCCCAGCAAACCGATGGGCGTTCTTAATTGAACTGATATTGTTTCCAGCGAACCGATGGTCGTTCTTAATTGAACTGATATTGTTCCCAGTGAACTGATAGTCACCTCCTTTGAGGAAAAGAGAGGAGAATTTTCGTCACGGATGCGTTAAGCTGAACCTCATGTGCTCTCTTTCATCAAGGATTTCAAGAAAATTTTGTCAATTTGTCAATCAATTGTTGATTTCAAAATTTTATTGCATAAATCTTTACCTCAGTTTACCTTCAGCATTACTTTCAAAAGAGTGAAGCTTTTGCGAAAAGAGATTCAATCTTCAAATTTGTTCTATTTGACCAACCAAAAGGATGAAGGATAAATCCTCGATATGGCCAGAAAAGAAGATTCAATGTTATTGAAAAGTCGTAGATGATCGATATTGATCACAGTCAATGGCGCATCTTTAAAGGCTATTCTTGTAAAGACGAGGCAGTTGAAATATCCTGAGCGCTAGAAAAGAGAGCATTTACCCAAGACCCGTTCCTCAAAATCACCTAAGCTGCAATTAAGTATCCGCAAAAGGGATCTCTCACCTGTCGTCAAGATGAAGGCGAATTAGGCGAGTAGACCCCCGGGGCCAAAGAAGATTCAAAACATCTCCAAGATGACGGAGTTTGTGACGGATCCTTCCAGGGAAAGTCCAAAGCACTGTCAAGATGAAGGCAGATGCGATGAACCTCTCGACAATCCCTAAAAGATATTTAATTTCAGCCATCAGCCAAAGATCTCCAAACCCATCGTCCAAGAAGGATCGAAACATCTCCAAGTTGAAGGAGTTTGTGACGTACCCTTCCCAAAAGAGAGAAAGAGAGGAAAAAGAAAGAGAGAAAAAGTCAGAATATCTCCAAAATGAAGGATAATGCAGCCAAAACACCAGAGAGCCAAAAGAGTGCAGAAAGATTATCAAGAGAGAAGCTCTCAGGATATCAAACTACCAAGTCTATTAAGAATCTTCTTTAATCTTGTGACATTCTATTATCAGTATTCTTTCATCAATTGCTTTCATAATATCAAATTCTCTTTCCTGCTCATATCAAGGAAATTGATAGCTCTCTTGAAGAAGGTCAATTGCAAACAATTTGGGTTTCCAATTTCGATTCTACGAAGTGAACCTTGTTTGGAGGTAATGCTTCAGGTAGAAAAGAAAGAATATCTTTGCAAAAATGTGCAACATTTTCAAATATTTTGAATCAACAGCAAAATTTCCAACATTTTGACAATATTTTCTAGCTATTCTGATATGAAGTGAGAGCTTGATGTCCGTTTTCAATGCATCCTGACACCAATTTAAATCCCTCCTAAGGACTTGATTCCTTCCCTTCTTTGAGAGCATGAACTCTCAAATTTGCACACTTCCCTGTGTCCCCACTGTCCCACCATAGACAGTCCCATTTCGGTTCGAGGTCGAACCACCAATCATTTCCCGCAAAAGGCAATTTCAAAAGCTGATTTTAGTCTCAGCAATGAGACGCCCAAAACCAATCCCTTTTCAAGCTTTAGGGACCCCATTTTCCTTCCTTTTGCAAAAACCCTATTGGATTTACTGTGCAAAATCCGAAGGTTCCATCATGGTCTCTTCCTTCGAAGATTCCAGTCCATTTTCCACCCGATCAGGATAAGGGTACAAACCTGAGCCTCATTCAAAGAGGTATTCCATTTTCCGCCCGATCAGGATAAGGGTACAAACCTGAGCCTCATTCAAAGAGGTATTTCATTTTCCACCCGATCAGGATAAGGGTACAAACCTGAGCCTCATTCAAAGAGGTATTTCATTTTCCACCCGATCAGGATAAGGGTACAAACCTGAGCCTCATTCAAAGAGGTATTTCATTTTCCACCCGATCAGGATAAGGGTACAAACCTGAGCCTCACTCAAAGAGGTATTCCATTTTCCACCCGATCAGGATAAGGGTACAAACCTGAGCCTCATTCAAAGAGGTATTTCATTTTCCACCCGATCAGGATAAGGGTACAAACCTGAGCCTCAATCAAAGAGGTATTTCATTTTCCGCCCGATCAGGATAAGGGTACAAACCTGAGCCTCATTCAAAGAGGTATTCCATTTTCCGCCCAATCCGGATAAGGGTACAAACCTGAGCCTCAATCAAAGAGGTATTTCATTTTCCGCCCGATCAGGATAAGGGTACAAACCTGAGCCTCTTTTGAAGAGGTATTTCATCTTCCGCCCAATCAGGTTAAGGGTACAAACCTGAGTCTCATTTCGATGAGATATTCCATTCCCCAATCAGGTCAAGGGTCAAAACCTGAGCTTCGTTCCATGCGAGGTATTTCTGTCCCATCCAGGTTAAGGGCAAAAACCTGAACTTCGCTCTCATAGATCAAATCTTTCCTCTTTATTCTTCGCTTCATATCTACCATCTTCCTCGGGCTAATTTCTTCACACCCAGTCAGATCCTTCTAACTGGGGCATTTTTATGTATAGCCCAAATTTGGTGTGTTTTTCTTTGCCACTAAGCTCGGCCATGAGCCGGCTTAGTAGCAAAGAGGGGCATCTGTAAACACCCCAAATTTTCACTCACCTCCCCGACATTTCCACCAAGCATCATCATTCAACCTTTGAAATCGCCGGAGGGCAAAATGGTCATTTTCTAAGCCTGGACCTTGCAAAAGTCTAAATTTCATCTGCAACTCTCAAAATTTCCCTATTTTTAGCTTAGATGTTCAAAATTTTACTCCTGACAGGAGACAGACATCTCCGAGTCTTGACTCAAGATTATATTGCATAAGACATGACATTGCCTATCATTGCATGAGCATTTCAAATCACTGCACTGCACAGCATGTCATTTCGAGGTCCAGAACTCTTGATTTCAAAATTTTCAATCCAGATTAGAATTTCAATTCTTTTCAAAATTGATTTCAAAACCCTGGGTCTTCAAAATTATCAATTCTTCCCATTTTACCCCCAGGACTCTGAATGTCAAAATATTTTCTCAGGAAAATGATCTGGATAGTTTTAATATGGATTTCAGCCACCTTATCTCAGATTTTGCCCTTTTGACAATTTCAAATATCTTCCTTTTACAAAATTGCCCTACAGGGGCCAACTCTTTCCAAAAATTCCTGTTTTACCAATTAGCCCAGATTTTATGAAAATTCCAAAAAGAGGTTGTTGTCTTGTTCTTATTTCAATAAAGAAGCAATGTGGGACCCACACTGAGGTGGTGTCACATAGACTTTTCTTTTGAAAAACCTGAACTTTGAAAAACCCAAAAAAATAGGAACCTTGTCCCCTAGATTGGTGCCACTTGTCCTTTCTCTCTCCTCCCATTTACCTGCCATGTGTCAGCATAGGGTTCACCTAGAGTTGGCGCCACATGTCACCTTCTCTCTTCTGCCACCCTTTGACACGTGTCAGTGTGGGACCACCTTAAGATGCCGCCACATGTCATTAGTCATCCTCTTTATTTTATGCCACGTGTCAATGTCTACCATCTTCACCCTGTGCCATGTGTCATTCCAAGGTCACCATGAGATGCCACGTGTCATGTGTTGTCCTGTTCAGAAAAAGTAGAACTTGTCTCCCCTGAGGTGGCACCATTTGAATTATGTCTCCTGCAGGTGACACATGTCACTCTCTCCTTTCCTCAGGAAAAGCAAGCGACACGTGTCAATCTCTGCTCCTTTCAGAAAAAGCAGAGGACACATGTCTCCCTCCTATTTTTCTCAGAAAAGTAGATGACACATGTCATCTCCAGCTTCCTTTAGAAAAAGTAGAAGACACATGTCACTCCCTGCTTTTCTCAGAAAAAGCAAGTGACACATGTCACCCTCTGCTCTTCTAAGAAAAAGCAAGGGACACGTGTCTCTCTCTGCTTTCATCAGAAAAAGCAAGTGACACATGTCACCCTCTGCTCTTCTCAGAAAAAGCAAGGGACATGTGTCTCTCTCTGCCTTCCTTAGAAAAAGTAGAGGACACATGTCATTTTCTGCCTCCTTCAGAGAAAGCTAGAATTCAAATGTTCAAACTCCAGTCTGAGGTGGCGCAAAGCCTGAACTTCACCTTTTCTATTTTGTGTGAGATGGTGCCACGTGTCCCTTTTCCTCCCTCTTGCCACATGTCATTGTAGGAGCCACCCTGAGGTGGTGCCACATGGCAGTCTCTCCTTTCCTCTAGAAAAAGCAGAAATTTAAACTTCAAACTCTCTCTGAGGTGGCACCATCTGAATCCTCTGCCTTTCCTTCTGACACATGTCAATGAAGATGCTCTGAGATGGCGCCACATGTCAGTCTCTCCTTTCATCAGAAAAAGTAGAATTCAAACCCCTCTGAGGTGGCGTCTTCTGCTTCCTCTGCAACTACCTTCTGACACATGGCAATGTGGATGCTCTAAGATGGCGCCACATGGAAGTCTCTCCTCCTTCCAGAATAAAGCAGAATTTGAATTTCAAACTCCAAGACAACACCCTCTGAGATGGCGCCACATGGAGGGCTCAGATTAAGCTTCTTTGAATTTCAAAATTTTCCAAAAATCTCTATAAATACAAGGCCCCATGCCCAGCCTAGAGGAGCTTCTTTTGGATTTAGCATTTTCACTCTGAGAGCCCTGATTGAGAATTGAACTTCAGAATTCCATTTTCATTATTTCTTGGTTTCCTCTGGATTCACGCCCCTCTGGAGCCCATTATCAAGGTAGCCACTCATTTTGGGAGTTCCAAAACCGCTGGAGAACACAAGGTAAGCTTCCATTCCTATTGATTTCACTATGATAATTCTTTTGGTTTGATTCGTGTTGTCGTTTGAAGAAAGAGCTCATCCGAGGGATGGATTGAGCTATTCTCATAAAACGACATATATAAAAATACATAATTATACTTCCTTGATGATTTTAACATGCATGTAGTTAGCTAGATTTAATTTGCATTTTATTTCATTCATTTAGTACATTTCATGAATTAATTAGGATTAATTTAGCATTTATTTCAATTCTGCTTATTTTCAGTAGGTCCCTGTTTTTGTCAGTCAGTCCACACCTCATTTCATGCATTTAGTTTTTATTAAAAATCCCAAAAAAATCACGGAATGCGCCCTTAGGTGTCCCTGAAATGTTGCCAAAAATTAGGAGGCATTTGAATTTGTTTACTGCGGTAAATATTCAAAATGGCAAGTCGGGTTTTGTTACCCGGGATACGTTTTGAAAATCATTTTCCGACTTGTAAAATCGAGATATCCCTCATGGGAGATTCGATTTTCAATTCTAAAGATGTTCTGAACTCGGGAGAATGTCTAGTTTTTAATATGATTTTTTCAGATTTTTCTGATTTTTTTATGACTGACAAAAATCCGAGAGTCCGGGACACGTGTCAGAGCCTAATTTGGGCCTCTGAGATCTTGGATCGACTTAGGGCTATGGTTTCTCTTTGTGTGTTTCTCAAAATCCGAAACTGTAAAAAGTAAAAGTGGTGTCCGAGATGTCCTCTGTTTGCATCTAAAAGTCTGTAATTTTTAGAACAGTGTTGACCCCTACTACGTACCGCGGGCCACAGTCCGAAGTATATCGGTAGGCGTTCAAGGATGTTGGAAAACCTTACCTTAGAACCGGAGTGGAAATTCTATGCCACGTACCTCGGATCTCGATTCGGGTATATCGGCATAACTGGATTGGACAAAGATGATCTGAACTTAGAGTTAGGATTAAGGTCCTACAGTTGTTTTCAAAATGATGCATCTAGAGTCAGCTTCTTAGGGAGTGCTGAATGTGCATAAATGTTTATGCAGGATGTGAGTTTGTATGCTACTTTTATTTCTCTCATATTTTTTCCAAAAATATCTTTCCAAATATCCATATTCTCATCTTTTCCTTTATTTTCTAAAACCCTGGATGGTTTTTTCCCAAATATTCAATTTCTTTCCAAGCATGCATCATGTTTTCCCAAGCTGCATTTTCCAAAATCTCATAGCACATGCCTGAATTCTCTGTGCATTTAGGATAGAACATAACTTTGATAATTTCGCTAAGTCAAGCATAGTTTTGGTCCTTGGTTCGATTACCCCTATTAAAGGCGACAGAAACGGTCGAACCTCGTACCGACAGGTCGAGCCCCATCCCATGGATTTTCCCGCAATTTTCAAAACGGAGGCGAGTATTTCAAAACAATTTCCAAAATCCGGTCAAAGTTTGAATCGCGAAAGCGTTTCTCTCTTTTTCTCTTCCGCAAGGAGGGGAAGACGGGGAAAAAATTTCGCGACGATAACAGTGACGTACCCTTCCAAAAAAAAAAAGAGAGACAAGTCAGGACATCTCCAAAATGAAGGATGATGTAATTCCCGAAAAATCCAAGAGAGCTCCAATCTGCTAAAAAGAGAGTGCAAAAAGATCATCATGAGAAAAGAATTCTAGGATATCAGACTGCCAAATTTATCAAGAATTTTCTTTAATTTTGTGAAATTCTTTTATCAATATTCTTTCACCAATAGCTCTCGTAATATCAAGAATATTTTCTTTTCCGTCCATATCAAAAAAATTGATAGCTTCCTTGAAAGAAAGCCAGTCGCAAGCAATTTGAATTCGAATCTTGATTCTACAGAGTTAAGCTCAGTCGGAGTTAATACTTCAGGTAGAAAAGAGGGAATACTTTCAAAATAATGGGCATCACTTTCAATTATTTTGAATCAACAATAATTTTCAATATTTTGACAATATTTTCTAGCTATCCTGACGTGAGGCGAGAGTTTGAGGTTCATCTTTGGCGCATCCTGACATCAGTTGTTATCCCTTTTAGGACTTGATTACGGGAGTTTTCAAGATTCCTTCCCTTCTTTGGTATAATCTGAGCGCGCGGGCTCTCAGATTCGCACACTTCCCTGTGTCCCCACTGTCCCACCATAGACAGTCCAATTTCGGCTTGAGGTTAAGACACCAATTCCAGCAAAAGGCAATTTCAAAAGTTAATTAGTCTCAACAATGAGGCGCACAAAATCAATCCCTTTTCAAACTTTAGGGACCCCAATTTACTTTCTTTTACAAAACCCCTATCGGATTCATTGTGCGGAAATCCGAAGGTTTCATCACGGTCTCTTCTTTCGAGGATTCCGTCCATTTTCTGCCCAATCAGGTTAAGGGTATAAACCTGGGCCTCCTTTGATGAGGTATTCCATTTTCCACCCAATCAGGACAAGGGTACAAACCTGAGTCTCCTTTGATGAGGTATTCCATTTTCAACCCGGTCAGGTTAAGGGTTAAGCCTGAGCTTCGTTCCATACGAGGTATTTCCCGTCCCATCCAGGTTAAGGGCAAAACCTGAATCTCATTTCTTTTTGAAATAAAATTTTCTCCTTATTCCTCATTTCATATCTACCATCATCATTTGAATAAATTCTTTCATACCGAGTCAGACCCATCTAACTGGGGCATTTTTATGGTTCAAATTTGGTATGTTTTCTTTGCCACTAAGCTCGGCTCACAACCGGCTTAGTAGCAAAGAGGGGCATCTGTAAACACCCCAAATTTTCACCCTCATCCAGTGTTTGTCCATTTCATAGGTCATCACAGATTATTGCATATCATTGCATGTATTCTGCATTTCATTTCATCACATCTCATTGCATTACATAGCATTGCATGTCATCCCATCTCATTTTCGAGATCCAACACTCCTGTTTTCAAAATATTCAATCCAGATTTGAATTTTAAAGCTTTATTTCAAAATCAATTTCAAAACCTAGGTTTTTATTCAATACTCTGTCATTTTCCAACCCCAGGACTTTATATTTTGAAATATTTTCTCAAGGAAACAATCTGGATTCATTTCAAATTCAAATTTTAATCGATTTCAATTCACAGATGAGACCCATTGAGGTGGTGTCGCTTCTGAATTCCTCTATTCATCAAATTTCTCAAATTTTTGAAAGTTTCAGTCCGATCAGGACTCTGTCTCAGAGTCCTAATCCAGTCAGGAGTCAGTTTTTAAGTCTGTTTTACTTCCATTTTTAGTCTTTTTCGATTATTTTCAAAATTTAGGTCATTTTACAGAGTCCAGTTAGTTCAGGACTCTATTTTAGAGTTCGGTCGAGTTAGGAGTCTAACCCTGACTGTGTTTTCTGACTTATTTCATCATTTCTTGATAAAATTTTTGAAAATTCTTTCATTTGGCTTTTAAAATCTAAAATTTCAGAGTCCTAAAAATCCAGGACTCTAACACGGAGTTCCAGTTCGCCTGAGACTCTATTTTCAAAGATCTTGAATTTTAATTATTAATTTTAACCCCTTTTCAAAGGTATTTTCAGTGTTTATTTCAAAATTTGCAAAACTCGATGTGGGCCCACTCAGTTGGTACCATATCTAGAGGAGTCCTGACCCAGTTAGGACCCTATGCCATTTCAAAAATTTTAATTTCAAAGTTTACTTTTGAAAATCTTTTGAAAACTTTCTCAATTTCAAGTTTTAAAATCATTTTTTAAAAAAAAAAAAACTCAAGTAGGGCCCACTCGGGGTGGCGCCATATTCGAGTAAGTCAGAGCTAGACTAGGGTTAGTCATTGTCCTAGTTAGGTTAGAGGTTTAGAGGAGTCAAAATCAATTTTAAAAATCCATTTTATTTAAGTTTAAAACCATTGGTTTTTAAAGGTTTTAAATTCAGGTTTTAAAAACCAAATGAGAGTCCATACTAGGTGGTACCACATTTGGACTTTTTAGGGTTTAATTAGGTGTTAATTAAGGTTTAATTAGAGTTCATTTAGGGTTAGAAAATCACAAAAAATTGTTGCCTTTAGTGGATTTATTAGAAAGAGTCCTAAGAAAATGAAAAACCTCTTAATTAACCATAATTAAGTGACTTTTTGAAAAACTATAAAAAGGGACCTAAGGGGGGCCAAAAGAGGGGCTCTTTTCTCTCAAATTTTCGTGGCCTCTCTCTCCTCTCAAGCACCTCCACCTTCCTCCATTGCAGCTGCAAGCACCAAGCCATTGGTGTCATCCCCTTCATGGATTAAACCATGGATTCAACCTCAAGAACCATCAAGAATCAGCAAGAACGATCCAAGAAGTGCATGCATGAGTTAATGAGTTACTGTAGAAAAATCAGAGGTTTTGGATCTCGGGAACCCTGTCAAAAAAATCAAACATCAAATCGGGTTTTTAAAGCTTTAAAATCGTGGTTAAAATCAAGAAGGTAACTTGCTGTGATGATTTTTCTCTCATCTTATATCCGATTTTAGATCTGTAAAGTGCTATGGATTCACATTGAATAGAGCTGTCTGCTGTGAAATTTTCGGATTTTTTGATTACTGTTTAGTATTTTTCCTTTTTCAGAGAATCTGTTTTTAAATTTAAAACTCGTTAGGGTTTACCAAAACCCTAATCAGACTTGTGTTAGTCATAAATCCCAAACCACAGATCCGATTCATTATCTGTAAAAAGTGAGTATTATTATTTTTATGTATACTGTTCACCACTAAAATTTCAAAGATTTTTGTTTAAAATTGCTATTTATGTCTGTATTTTCAATCTGGAATAGCTGTTTTAATCCCTGTTAAGAGTGATATATTTTATTTCAGATTGCCGGAAGGGTTTCTCCCTAACCGGAGATGATTTTTCCGATCTGTAAATTGGAAAATCTCTGTTTTTCTTCTTAGTTAGTCGCTGTAAAATTTCATAAATTTCCATGGAGATTTGACCCCTGGTTCAGGTCTTGGATTGAGACTGGTTGGTGAATTAGGTCAAAAATAGCATATTTTAGGGTTTAATGCAATTTTCGGATTAATTTAATGTCAAAAAAAATATTTTTATAATTCCAATTCGACATTAGGGTTATAACAAGTGCAGGTACCAATTTTTATGGATTTTGGAATCCATTTGATGGCTGAATTAAACAAATTGCAAAACCGGGTTCCTGAAAGATCCAAAAACACTGCTAAAATCACAGTTTTTGTGATATTCTTGAATTTTCGTGCATAAACATATATTTTTAGGATCTAATCATGTTCATAATCATATTAGGATGCTTTAGGTTTGATTTTGTTCTCATTTGATTTCATTTAGTGCATAAAACCTAAGTTTTTACCAAAATCTATTTCTAAAAACCCTGATTTCAAGGCCATAGTCTTGCTATCAGGGGCAATTTGGTCATTTGACCTAAATTTCGAAATCCCTAACCTTAATTTTCATGTGTTTAAGTATGTCATATCATATTTTAGCCTAGTTTATTTGCATTTGAATTTCAAAACTTGCATTTTACCAAATATCTTTCTAAAAACCCTAATTTCAAGGCCATAGTCTTGTTATTAGGGGTATTTTGGTCATTTTGACCCCAATTTCGAAATTTCATATTTTACTTTTATTATTTCTTCATATTTTATCATTTTGATTTAAGGGAATCATGGCAAAAAGGCTTATATCTAGCAAAATCCAACAATTTCCTGATATTGTTGGATAAATCTAGAAAAGCCAACATATATTCATTAACCAAGTTTTCTAGTTTTGCAGGTACATTGAAGACTTTATTTTTCATGTATTTAAATTTCAATAGTGATGTAATTTGTAATTAAACTTTGGAATAAGAATTTACATTTCCTGCTTAGCTTAGGCAGCATTGCATATAGTTTATTTTTTTTATAATGTTAATGTGTGATGGATGATGATTCATGCATATTTTTACAAATTCACCATGGTCTACACGAATGGCACATGCACTAGCTTTTATGAAGTTTATAAACTTGGTGGAATTCGTATTTATGGCCATAGTCAGAATATGAATGATACCCAGATTTATTATCTTCACATTAGCCACATTCAGCCTACACTCTTAGGCTAACTTCAAAAATGCACTGCATTTCTCAAAAATACAAAAAGTATTTCTCAAATCCTCAAATCCATATTCATTCATTTCATGCATTTGTCAACTCCAATTCAAAATCCAAGTCAAGGAAATTGAATTCCTCAAAATCTCCTAAGTCTTATAGCAAAATCGATTTTCCCAAAAGCATTGAATTTCAAAGAATATTTCAAGTGTTTCTCAAGTTCAAAAACTCAATTTTCCAAAGTTATGCAGTCAATTTCAAAGTTTGAAGTTAGAATTTTTCTAAGTCTTATTCAAAAGAATATGGATTTGCCAATGATATTTCAAGTATTTCCCAAGTTCCAAATTCAAATTTTCTAAGTTAGAATTTCAATTTCAAAGTTTGAATTCAGAGAAACAAAGTCTCTCATAATCGATTTTCACCAAATGTCAAGGATTCCTCAAAATTGATTTTTACTTCTCTTAGAAGTACATTTCAAATCCCATTTCACGATTTCTCATGTGATATCATTTCCAAGATTTACATTTTCTAAATATTTCAATCATTCAAAGCAAACATCATGTTTTCAAATGTGCATTTTCTGAAAATTCATAGCACATGCCTGATTCTATGTGCATTTAGAAATTAGAATATGATTTAGACAAGTTGAATAGAGTAGAGCATAAGATTGATCCTTGGTTCAATTACCCCTGTTAAAGGTGGCAGGAACGGTTGAACCTCGTACCGACAGGCGAGTCCCATTCTACGGAATTTTCCCGCATTTTAAAACAGATGCGAGTTATTTTCAAAAACTTTTCAAAGGTCAGTTTGACTCGCAAAAAGTTAAAAATTTTGCGATGATAACAAACCCCTGGGGCCAAAGAAGATTTGGATCATCTCCAAGATAAAGGAGTTTGTGACAGATCCTTCTAGGGAAAGTTCAGATCACCGCCAAGTTGAAGGCGAATGCGATGAGCCTCCCGACAAACCCTAAAAGATATTTAATTTCTACAATCATCAAGAGATTTCCAACCAATGAGTCAATACCGTCAATATAACCCCTGAGGCAAAGAAGGACCAGAACATCTCCAAGATGAAGAAGTTTGTGACGTACCCTTCTCCTAAAAAGAGATAAAAATCAGGACATATCCAAAATGAAGGATAATGTAATCCCCAAAAACCTAAGAGAGCTCTAATTCTGCAAAAAGATCATCATGAGAAAAAAATCTCAGGATATCAGACTGCCAAATATGCCAAGAATCATTTTTAATTTTGTGAAATTCTATTATCAATATTATTTCACCAATGGTTTTTACAATATCAAGAATACTTTCTTTTCCGCTCATATCAAGAAAATTGATAGCTTCCTTGAAAGAAAGTCAATTGCAAGCAATTTGAATTCGAATCTTGATTCTACGGAGTTAAGCCTAATCGAGGGTAATACTTCAGGTAGAAAAGAGAGAATATTTTCAAAACAATGTGCATCACTTTCAACCATTTTTAATCAACAACAATTTTCAACATTTTGGCAATATTTTCTAGCTATCCTGACGTGAAGCGAGAGCTTGAGGTTCATCTTTGACACATCCTGGCGTCATTTGTCATCTCTTGTTAGGACTTGATAACGGGGGTTTTCAAGGTTCCTTCCCTTCTTTGGTATAATCTGAGCGCCTGAGCTCTCAGATTCGCACACTTCCCTATGTCCCTACTGTCGCACCAAAGACAGTCCAATTTTGGCTCGAGGTTAAGCCACCAATCATTTTCTTGCAAAAGGTCATCAATTTCAAAAGTTATTTAGTCTCAGCAACGAGGTGCCCAAAATCAACTCCTTTTCAAGCTTTAGGGATCCCAATTTCCATCCTTTTGCAAAACCCCTATCGGATTTATCATGCGGAAGTCCGAAGGTCCCATCATGGTTTCTTCAGTCGAGGATTCCGTCATTTCCATTTCTCGATCAGGTTAAGGGTTAAACCTGAGCCTCGTTCTTCTACAAGGTATTTTCTCATCCCATCTAGGTTAAGGGCAAAACCTGAATCTCACATCTTTAAAGTAAATCTTTCTTCTTTATTCTCCATTTCATATCTACCATTCTCATCATGGCTAATCTTCATATCCAGTCAGACCCTTCTAACTGGGGCATTTATATAATCCAAATTTGGTGTGTTTTTCTTTGCCACTAAGCTCGGCCCTAAACCGGCTTAGTAGCAAAGAGGGGCATCTGTAAACACCTCAAATTTTTACCCTTATCCAGTGTTTACATTTTATGTGTCATTGCAGGTCACTGCATGCATTTGGCATATCATTTCATTGCATTGCATGTCATGTCATCTCATTATCGAGATCCAGAATTCTCGTTTTCAAAATATTAAATCCAGATTCGAGTTTTTAAAACTTTTCTTTCAAAATCAATTTCAAAACCCGGGTTTTAAATCGACATTTTTGTCATTTGCCAACCCCCAGGATCTTATATTTTAAAATGTTTTCTTCAGAAAATAATTTGGATTCATTTTAAACTCAATTTCAATTAATTTCAATTATCAGATGAGACCCATTTAAGTGGTGTCGCTTCTGGATTCCTTTATTTATCAAAAATCTAAAAAATTTCAGAGTCCTAGTTAGATCAGGACTATGTATTTTTATCTTTTTGAATCTTTTTAAAACCCCATTCTAATTTTAAACCAGTTGTGGTCATATCCTTGCCCATTCTTCTCTTTTTTGGCCAAAATTTCATAATCCCAGTCCAATCAGGACTCTTTTTCTAGAATCCTAATTGGATTAGGATTCTTTTTCTAGAGTCCTAGTCGGATCAAAATTCTACCTTTTACTACCCCTTTTACCTGTTTTTTTGAGAAAACCTATCAAAATCCTTTGTTTTTGACCAAAATTCTAGTCTCAGTCGAATTAGGACTCTTTCTTAGAGTCCTAATTGAATCATGACTCTATCCTGATTTCGTCTGTTACTTCTGTTCTTCACTTGTTTTCAAAATCTTCTCATCTGACTTTCAAAATCTTTCATTTAAGCCAAAATTCTAGAATTCTAACCAGATTAGGACTCTTTCTCAGAGTCCTAAACGAATCAGGACTCTATATTTCGTTGGTATTGTGCCTATTTTTAATCAAATCTTTTAAAAATCTTTCAAAATGAGTCAAAAATTCAGAGTTTTAGTTGAACCAAGACTCTGTTTGAAGAGTCCCAGTTGGATCAGGACTCTGACCCTGATTTCAATTTTGAGAGAATCTTTCAAAAATCTTTCTATCTATCAAAATTGTTATACCTTTATCATGGAATTTCAAAATTCTGGGATTTTATCCTAGAGTCCTGATCGAATCAGGACTCTATCCCAGAGTTCTGATCGAATCAGGACTCTATCCAAAGTTTGTTTTCTCACTTCATTTTCACTGGTTTTCAAAAGCTTTGTTTAAATCTCACCATTTACTTCTTAGAAAACCAAAAAAAATTCAGAGTTCTAGTCGAATTAGGACTCCTCTTCAGAGTCCTAATCAGATCATGACTCTGAACTGAACTTTAATTATATCTTGTTTTTACTTGTTTTTCAAAATCCTCTTATTTGTTTTCTCAGAAAATCCAAAATTTTGAGAGTCCTAGTCCAATTAGGACACTTTCCCTAGAGTCCCAGTTGAATCAGAACTCTGTTTGATTTCAATACTTGTTATTTTCACTGTTTTCACAAGTTCTTTCATTTATTTTTCAGAAAATACCAAAAAAAATTTAGAGTTTCAGTCCGATCAGGACATTGTCCCAGAGTCCTAATCGAGTTAAAAGTCTACTATGGAGTTTGTCTTTTCCACTTGTTTTTCCAAAATTAGTCCATTTTGTAGAGTCCCAGTTGATTCAGGACTCTATTTCGGAGTTTCGATTTAGTTAGGACTCTAACCCAGACTGCATTTGTTGAGTTATTTTACCCGTTTTGATAAAATCTTTCAAAAACTTCTTCGTTTGACTTTCAAAATTTTAAAATCTCAGTGTCCTAATTGGTTTAGGACTCTGGTTCAGAATTTCAGTTCACTCAGAACTCTATTTTCAAAACCTTTGAATTTCACATGTTGATTTTAAACCCTTTTCAAAAACATTTTCAGTCTTTATTTCAAATTTTTCAAAACTTTGATGTGGGGCCCACTCAGTTGGTGCCATATCTGGAAGAGTTCTGATCCAGTCAGAACTCTGTGTCATTTCAAAATTTTCAAAATCTAAATTTACTTCTGAATCTCTTTTGAAAAACCTCTCATTTTCAAATTTTAAAATCGTTTCTGAAAAACCAAACGGGGCCCACTCTGGGTGGCGCCACATTTGATAAAGTCGAGGTTAGACTAGGATTAGTCATAGTCCTAGTTAGGTTAAAGGTTTAGAAGAGTCCAAAGTGATTTAAAAAAAAAAATCCATTTTTATTTTAGGTTTTAACTAGTGATTTTCAAAGTTTTAAAATCAGGATTTTAAAATCCAATGTGGACCCACTCTAGGTGGCACCCTATTTGAGAGAGTTTAGGGAAAGTTTAATGAGAGTTTTGGGTTAGTTAATGCCCTACTTAGATTAGATGTCTAGGTGAGTCAAAAGTTGTTTTTAAAATATCCATTTTTACTCTTTATTTTTAACTTTGATTTTAAAGCTTTAAAAATTAGGGTTTTAAAAAAAAAACAAATGAGGCCCACACTAGGTGGCGCCACATTAGAGGTATTTTAGGGTTTTGATTAGGGCTTAGATAGGGTCTAATTAGGCTAAATCCTCTCTAAAAAAATTGCCCCCCATTAGTGATTTTGGATATGTTTTAAAAAGGGCAATTTTAGAATTAAGAAAAACCTTAATTAAACCTAATATTTTTCTATTTAAAGGGTCCCATAGGGGAGGTCGACTCCTAGGCCTTTTCAGTAGTTTTATTGGAGCTTCTCTCTCCTCCCAGCTTCTTCCCCCATTGCTGCAATCATCCAAGGTAATTCCCTATTGTATTTTTTATGTTTTGGCTAAATTTGTTATGATTTTACATTAGATTTCACCATGAAAACTCTTTAGTTCATGAATTCAACCATGATTTTTTATCAAGAACCCTAAAATCGACCCAAAAAAGTGATCTAACTCAATTTGGGGATGTTTTCCAGAATTTTAATCCGTTAGAATCGATGAGAGGAATGTTTTATACGTTCTTAACCAATGAAATATGCGATTTACCCGTTAAATGGGTTAAATCCTTCATTTCAAAGGTAAAATTAATTTCAGCCATAGATTCCCTGTTTTCTTTTTATTTTTTTAGCATATTAGTGTTTATTACATATGTTTAAATATTAAAATAGATTTTGGTTTGCTATTTAGGTATTTTTTTTATTGTTTTTCATTGTTAAATTATGTTTTTTTTTAAAGGTTTTCTTATATTTTCATGTGTTTGATTCTAGATGTATAGAAATTATGTTGTTTCGTATTTAAATATGTGTTTAAAATTTTTGATTTTTTTATATGTAGTTCACAGATGTGTTAGTGAGTCATTGTAAAAAAATCAGAAGTTTTGGGATTCAGAAACTCTGTTAGAAAAATACAAAGTCGAATCGGGATTTTTGTTGATTAAAATCGTTGTTCAAATTCAAGTATAAATTGTAGATGTGATATTTCTTTCATCCGATATTTGATTCAAGATACATAAATTGCAGTGGCTTTGTGTTATTGTCTATATTTACTGTAAATTTTTCATAATTTTTTGTCACTGTTTGATTATTTGCCTCTGTCAGAGAATCAGATCAATCTTTTAGAACTCGTTATGATTTAATAAAACCCTAATTCAACTTGTGTTGATCATAGATCCTTAACCATAGATCCGATTCATGATCTGTAAAAGATAAGTTCATTATTTATATGTCTATTATTAACTTCTGAAATCTCATAAATTTTTGATGAAATCTGTTATTTTTCTCTGTATTTGCAACCGGAAATACGTGTTTTAATTAATTTTGTATTCGTTAAATTCAAGTACAGATTGTTGGAATGATATCTCTCCAACTGAAGATGATTTTTCTGATCTGTAAAAAGTAGATTCTTTGTTTTTATGTCTATTTTCTCTTTGTAAAATTTCAAAAATTTCCATGGTGAATTGACCTTTGATTCGGGTCTAACACCATGACTGGTACATGCCCGCGGGTAAAAATAGCATATTTTAGGGTTTAAATGCAATTTTTGAATTGGAATAATGTCAAAAATATATTTTTATGATTCAAATCTAATTTTAGGGTGATAATAAGTGTAGGTACCTATTTTTATAAATTTTGAATCTCATTTGATGCTTGGATGAGTTAAATTGCAAAACAGGGTGCCCGTAGGATCACAAAACACTACCAAAATCATGGTTTTTGTGATATTTTTTGTTTTTTATGTATAAGTTCATGTTTTGAGGGTTTTTTCATGTTTAGAATCATATTAGGATGATTCATGGTTGATTTTATGTTTATTTGATTTTATTTAAACCCTAAACCCAAAGTTTTTACCAAAATATTTTCTGAAAACCCTGATTTCAAGGCCATAGTCTTGCTATCGAGGGCATTTTGGTCATTTGACCTCATTTTCGAAATTCCTAACTTGGATTTTCTTATTTTCAATCATACCACATCACCTTATGTTTGATTTATTTTCATTTGAATTTCAAAACCTCATTTTTACAAAATATCTTTCTGAAAAACCCTAGTTTCAAGGCCATAGTCTTGCTATCAGGAGTATTTTGGTCATTTTGACCCCAATTTTGAATTTTCAAATCTCATTTTCATATTTCATTATGTTTATCTGAGGGAATCATGGAAAAATACTTATATCTAGCAAAATCCAGTAATTTCCAGATATTACTAGATAAATCTAGAAAAGCCGATATATCTTCACTAACAAGCTTTTCTAGTTTTGCAGGAACATTCAAAAAGAAGACTTTTCATTTTATTTCTCTTTTATTCAATTCTATGTAAATATCAAATGTAATATTTAGAATAAGATTTATATTTTCTGCTTAAAATAGGACTGCATTGCATATAGTTTAGTTCTGCAAATTTCAATATCTGATGTATGCCAATTCATGCATATTTTTACAAATTCACTATGGTCTACTCGAATGTCATGTGCACTAGCTCTTAGGAAGTTGATAAACTTGGTGGAATTCGTATTCATGGCCATAGTCAGTTAATGAATGAGACCCAGATTTATGATCTTCGTATTAGCCACATTCAACCTACACTCTTAGGCTAACTTCAAAATGCACTGTATTTCTCAAAAATACAAAAGGATTTTCTCAATTCTTCAAAACAATGTCTTTCAAATTCATATTCATTTATTTCATTCAAATGGCAAATTCCAATTTCAATTCAGAGAAATCAATTTTCTCAAAATTTTCTAAGTCTTACTCATAAATTGATTTTCTCAAAACTCTCAGCTTTTAAATGATATTCCAAGTACTCCTCAAGTTCAAATCACGATTTTCCAAGTCATAATATCTTCAATTTCAAAGTCTGAATTCAGAGAAATCAAGTTTTCCAAAGTTGTTTGAAATTCCTTAGAAATCAATTTTCACAAAACCCTTGTATTTCTTCAGAAATCGATTTTCATTTTCCTCAGAAATATTCTTTCACCATGATTCACGATTTTTTAAGTGACATATTCTCTAAGAATTCTCCAAGCATTTCAAATATTCAAGGCAAACATCATATTTTCAAATCTGCATTTTCAGAAAATTCATTACACATGCCTGATTCTTTGTGCATTTAGGAAATAGAATATGATTTAGACAAGTTGAGCAAAGCTAAACACACTTTTGATCCTTGGTTTAATTACCCCTGGTAAAGGCGCCAAGAACGATTGAACCTCGTACCGACAAGCGAGTCCCATTCTTCAGAATTACCTGACATTTTAAAAACGGAGGCGAGTTATTTTCAAAATCTTTTTCAAATGTCAGTTTGACTTGCAAAAGTAAAATTTTGCAATGATAACAGGTTCTGTAAACACCCTAAATTTTTACCATCATCCAGTGTTTACATTTCATGTGTCACTGTAGGTCACTACATACATTTGGCATATCATTTCATTGCATTGCATGTCATTTCATCTCATTATCGAGATTCAGAATTCCCGTTTTCAAAATACTAAATCCAGATTCAAGTTTTCAAAAGTTTTCTTTCAAAATTAATTTCAAAACCTGGGTTTTAAATCGACATTTTTGCCATTTGCCAACCCCTAGGATCTTATATTTCGAAATGTTTTCCTCAGAAAATAATCTGGATTCATTTTAAACTCAATTTCAATTAATTTCAATTCTCAGATGAGACCCATTTAGGTGGTGTCGCTTCTGGATTCCTTTGTTTATTAAAAATCTTAAAAATTTCAGAGTCCTAGTTGGATGAGGACTCTGTATTTTCGTCTTTTTGAATCATTTTAAAACCTCATTCTAATTTTAAACCAGTTGTGGTCATATCCTTGCCCATTCTCATCATTTTTGGCCAAAATTTTATAATCCCAGTCCAATCAGGACTCTTTTTCCAGAATCATAGTTGGATCAGGATTCTTTTTCTAGAGTCCTAGTCGGATCAAAACTCTACCTTTTACTACCCTTTTTACCTGTTTTTGAGAAAACCTATCAAAATCCTTTGTTTTTGACCAAAATTCTAGAGTCCCAATCGAATCAGGACTCTATCTCGATTTCGTCTGTTACTTCTGTTCTTCACTTGTTTTCAAAATCTTCTCATCTGACTTTCAAAATTTTCCATTTTAGCCAAAATTCTAGAGTTCTAACCAGATTAGGACTCTTTCTTAGAGTCCTAATCGAATCAGGACTCTATCTTTCATTGGTATTCTGCCTATTTTTAATCAAATCTTTTTAAAATCTTTCAAAATGAGTCAAAAATTCAGAGTTTTAGTTGAACCATAAATTTGTTTAAAGAGTCTCAGTTGGATCAGGACTCTGACCCTGATTTCAATTTTGAGAGAATCTTTCAAAAATCTTTCTATCTATCAAAACTGTTATACCTTTATCATGGAATTTCAAAATTCTGGGATTTTATCCTAGAGTCCTGATCGAATCAGGACTCTATCCCAGAGTTCTGATCGAATCAGGACTCTATCCAAAGTTTGTTTTCTCACTTCATTTTCACTGGTTTTCAAAAGCTTTGTTTAAATCTCACCATTTACTTCTTAGAAAACCAAAAAAAATTCAGAGTTCTAGTCTAATTAGGACTCCTCTTCAGAGTCCTAATCAGATCAGGACTCTGAACCGAACTTCAATTCTATCTTGTTTTCACTTGTTTTTCAAAATCCTCTCATTTGTTTTCTCAGAAAATCCAAAATTTTGATAGTCCTAGTCCAATTAGGACACTGTCCCCAGAGTCCTAGTTGAATCAGAACTCTGTTTGATTTCAATACTTGTTATTTTAACTGTTTTCACAAATTCTTTCATTTGTTTTTCAGAAAATACAAAAAAAAATCTAGAGTTTCAGTCCGATCAGGACATTGTCCCAGAGTCTTAATCCAGTTAAAAGTCTACTCTGGAGTTTGATTTTCCACTTGTTTTTCCAAAATTAGTCCATTTTGTAGAGTCCCAGTTGATTCAGGACTCTATTTCGGAGTTTTGATTTAGTTAGGACTCTAACCCAGACTGCATTTGTTGAGTTATTTTACCCGTTTTGATAAAATCTTTCAAAAACTTCTTCATTTGACTTTCAAAATTTTAAAATCTCAGTGTCCTAATTGGTTTAGGACTCTGGTCCAGAATTTCAGTTCACTCAGAACTCTATTTTCAAAACCTTTGAATTTCACATGTTGATTTTAAACCCTTTTCAAATCCATTTTTAGTCTTTATTTCAAATTTTTCAAAACTTCGATGTGGGGCCCACTCAATTGGTGCCATATCTGGAAGATTTCTAACCCACTCAGAACTCTGTGTCATTTCAAAATTTTCAAAATCTAAATTTACTTCTGAATCTCTTTTGAAAAACCTCTCATTTTCAAGTTTTAAAATCGTTTCTGAAAAAACAAACGGGGTCCACTCTGGGTGGTGCCACATTTGATAAAGTCGGAGTTAGACTAGGATTAGTCATAGTCCTAGTTAGGTTAAAGGTTTAGAAGAGTCCAAAGTGATTTAAAAAAAAATCCATTTTTATTTTAAGTTTTAACTAGTGATTTTCAAAGTTTTAAAATCAGGATTTTAAAATCCAATGTGGACCCACTCTAGTTGGCACCCTATTTGAGAGAGTTTAGGAATAGTTTAATGAGAGTTTAGGGTTAGTTAATTCCCTACTTAGATTATATGTCTAGGTGAGTCAAAAGTTGTTTTTAAAATATCCATTTTTACTCTTTATTTTTAACTTTGATTTTAAAGCTTTAAAAATTAGGGTTTAAAAAAAATAAAAAATGAGGCCCACACTAGGTGGCGCCACATTAGGGGTATTTTAGGGTTTTGATTAGGGCATAGATAGGGTCTAATTAGGCTAAATCCACTCTAAAAAAATTGCCCCCGATTAGTGATTTTGGACATGTTTTAAAAAGGGCAATTTTGGAATTAATAAAAACCTTAATTAAACCTAATATTTTTCTATTTAAAGGGTCCCATAGGAGAGGTCGACTCCTAGGCCTTTTCAGTAGTTTTCTTGGAGCTTCTCTCTCCTCCCAGCTGCTTCCCCCATTGCTGCAATCATCCAAGGTAATTCCCTATCATATTTTTTATGTTTTGGTTAAATTTTTTATGATTTTACATTAGATTTCACCATGGAAACTCTTTAGTTCATGGATTCAACCATGGTTTTTGATCAAGAACCCTAAAATCGACCAAAGAAAGTGATCTAACTCAATTTGGGGATGTTTTATAGGATTCTAATCTGTTAGAATCGATGAGAGGTATGTTTTCTACGTTCTTAACCAATGAAATATGTGATTTACCCGTTAAATGGGTTAAATCCATTATTTCAAAGGTAAAATTAATTCCAACCATGAATTCTTTGTTTTCTTTTTATTTTTTTAGCATATTAGTGTTTATTGTATATGTTTCAATATTAAAATAGATTTCATTTTGCTGTTTAGGTATTTTTTATTGTTTTTCATTGTTAAATCATTTTGTTTAGGGTTTTCTTAGATTTTCATGTGTTTGATTCTAGATCTGTAGAAATTATGTTGTTCATATTTAAATATGTGTTTAAATTTTTTGACTATTTTATATGTAGTTCACAGATGTGTCAGTGAGTCCCTGTAAAAAATCAGAAGTTTTGGGATTTGGGAACCCTGTTAGAAAAATACAAAGTCGAATCAGGATTTTTGTTGATTAAAATCGTTGTTCAAATTCAAGTATAACTTGTAGATGTGATATTTCTTTCATCCAATATCTGATTCAAGATCCATAAATTATAGTGGCTTTGTGTTAATGTCATATATTTACTGTAAAATTTTCATAATTGTTTGTCACTGTTTGATTATTTTCCTCTCTTAGAGAATCAGATCAACCTTTTAGAACTCGTTATGATTTACTAAAACCCTAATTCAACTTGTGTTGATCATAGATCCTTAACCATAGACCTGATTCATGATCTGTAAAAAGGAAAGTTTATTATTTATTTGTCTATTATTTACTACTGAAATCACAAATTTTTTTGATGAAGTCTGTTATTTTTTCCTGTATTTGCAACCGAAAAAAACTATTTTAATTAATTTTATATTTGTTAAATTCAAGTACAGATTGTCAGAATGATATCTCCCCAACCAAAGATGATTTTTCATATTTGTAGAAGGTAGATTCTTGGTTTTTCTGTATATTTTGTCTTTGTAAGATTTCAGTAATTTTCATGTTGAATTGGCTCTTGATTCGGGTCTGACACCATGACTGGTACATGCCCGCGGGTAAAAATAGCATATTTTAGGGTTTTGATGCAATTTTTGAATTAAAATAAAATCAAAAATATTATTTTCTAATTTGAATCTAATTTTAGGGTGATAATAAGTGTAGGTACCAAATTTTATGAATTTTTAATCTCATTTGATGCTTGGATGAGTTAAATTGCAAAACAGGGTGCCCGTAGGATCCCGAAACACTGCCAAAATCATTTTTTTTTTCTGATATTTTCTATTTTTTATGTATAAGTTCATGTTTTGAGGGTTTTTTCATGTTTAGAATCATATTAGGATGATTCATGGTTGATTTTATGTTTATTTGATTTTATTTAAACCCTAAACCCAAAGTTTTTACCAAATTATTTTCTAAAAACCCTGATTTCAAGGCCATAGTCTTGCTATCGAGGGCATTTTGGTCATTTGACCTCATTTTCGAAATTCCTAACTTGGATTTTCTTATTTTCAATCATACCACATCACCTTATGTTTGATTTATTTTCATTTGAATTTCAAAACCTCATTTTTACAAAATATCTTTCTGAAAAACCCTAGTTTCAAGGCCATAGTCTTGCTATCAGGAGTATTTTGGTCATTTTGACCCCAATTTTGAATTTTCAAATCTCATTTTCATATTTCATTATGTTTATCTGAGGGAATCATGGAAAAATACTTATATATAGCAAAATCCAATAATTTCCAGATATTACTAGATAAATCTAGAAAAGCCGATATATCTTCACTAACAAGCTTTTCTAGTTTTGCAGGAACATTCAAAAAGAAGACTTTTCATTTTATTTCTCTTTTATTCAATTCTATGTAAATATCAAATGTAATATTTAGAATAAGATTTATATTTTCTGCTTAAAATAGGACTGCATTGCATATAGTTTAGTTCTGCAAATTTCAATATCTGATGTATGCCAATTCATGCATATTTTTACAAATTCACTATGGTCTACTCGAATGTCATGTGCACTAGCTCTTAGGAAGTTGATAAACTTGGTGGAATTCGTATTCATGGCCATAGTCAGTTAATGAATGAGACCCAGATTTATGATCTTCGTATTAGCCACATTCAACCTACACTCTTAGGCTAACTTCAAAATGCACTGTATTTCTCAAAAATACAAAAGGATTTTCTCAATTCTTCAAAACAATGTCTTTCAAATCCATATTCATTCATTTCATTCAAATGGCAAATTCTAATTTCAATTCAGAGAAATCAAATTTCTCAAAATTTTCTAAGTCTTACTCATAAATTGATTTTCTTAAAACTCTGAGCTTTCAAATGATATTCCAAGTATTCCTCAAGTTCAAATCATGACTTTCCAATTCATAATATCTTCAATTTCAAAGTCTGAATTCAGAGAAATCAAGTTTTCCAAAGTTGTTTGAAATTCCTCAGAAATCAATTTTCACAAAACCCTTATATTTCTTCAGAAATTGATTTTCATTTTCCTCAGAAATATTCTCTCACCATGATTCACGATTTTTCAAGTGACATATTCTCCAAGAATTCTCCAAGCATTTCAAATATTCAAGGCAAACATCATGTTTTTAAATCTGCATTTTCAGAAAATTCATAGCACATGCCTGATTCTTTGTGCATTTAGGAAATAGAATACGATCTAGGCAAGTTGAGCAAAGCTAAGCACACTTTTGATCCTTGGTTCAATGACCCCTGGTAAAGGCGCTAGGAACGATTGCACCTCGTACCGACAGGCGAGTCCCATTCTTCAAAATTATCCCCCATTTTAAAAATGGAGGTGAGTTATTTTCAAAATCTTTTTCAAAGGTCAGTTTGACTTGCAAAAGTAAAATTTTTCCATGATAACACCTACCTCAGTCTGTTCGGACATCATCTTTGTCTTCATCTTCTAAAATAGTTTGTACATGGCTGGATCAACGTCGTCTTCTACTTCTTGGCCCTGTCCCTTGGATGATCTGTGGGAATTCATTTCTTTTGCCTCACTGTCATTATGCTGCTGAACGGTTTTCTTCTCGATCTTTGTCTGAATCATGTTAAATGCCAATGTTTTCTGCAGAATAAAGGAATGGTTAGACCACTGAAGAAGTTTTAGGATGAATTTGAGTAAATGAAGAATTGGAGACTTGGTAGACAATTTAGAGAGATTATCCCATTACCAGGGATTGGGTCGTCACAAGAATTATGACAATTGCATTATTATTTCTATAATAACTGAAAAATGTGCCTTGTTACCTAGACGAGGTCGTCAACCATGATAAAAGGTATCTGAGGAAAAGTAGAGAAGTATTTGACATTTGGAAAAAATGTCTCATTACTAGGGATGAGGTCGTCGCAAGAATTGTGACCATTGCATTGTTTATTAAGGAGTAAAAGAACTGAAAAATAAAATTTGGCCTGAAACTTTTGGGAGAACAGAAAGGTAAATTTTATTGACGACAGATCAAAGACAAAGAGAGGGCAGACAGACAATTTTGCCACCAATCTTGATATTCAGAAGATACATTGGGTCCTGGAAATATGGAAAGAGAAATGAAAGAATCCCAAGTGTATTTTGCGGCATGGTATGCTCCAGACCACTGATCTGACTGTAGATTAAATTTTGTCATAATACCTGTTAAAAAATGAGTGTTGACATGAGCCTGTCGCTATAAAAACTGCCTGAGACACCTTTCTGGATGATAGTCGATGCCGAAAAATGAACCAAGTAATCAGTAGTGTTTGCCATGTGCATAGGTGTAGCGAGGAACTGATTCCTGCCGGTTGAAGTAGTCCCAAATGATCTCTTCTTAATGCAGACTTTCGATCAAGGCTTGATACTGAAGAGTGGGTTGTAGCTTCTCGCTGTTGAATCTGAATAAACTGGACTTTGATGGCACATGTAGCAGGAACCACGACTATAAGGCATAGATGCATCCTTCTACCAAGATAGTCTCTCCAAGAGCAAAGCGAGTCAAGCCCCGGTAGAGAAAAGCTAAGGCGGCCATCGAAATTGAGAGACGATGGGTCTGCTTACCTTTTCATCTTCGCAAGAGTTGGACAACTCGGATATCAACAATGTTTTGGCCATTTTGAAAGAAAGCTAATTCCACTGTGCATAGAATCATGGCATGTTGAATCCTTTCCTTGGCTGCTCGGGACAAGGTATCAACTTACTCGTATGCCCCATATTTGTGATAGAGCCCGAATAGATTGATGAACTGACTTCCATCAATCTCAGTGAGTGGCCAAGATCTACTCCTGGTTGCTCTGGCTAAGGCATCTCAAACATCCACTCCTTTGATGTTGATCAAGAACTGCTGCTCGATAGGATCATCTAGCTGACTAGCTAGCTCTGGTAATCCCATGATGTCATTGAATTCATCCATCAATAGAGTCATCTCTCCCCATGGAAACCAAAATATGCAGGTACGCTGATTTCATCATTCTGCCATACCTTGAATCAGATTTCCATTGGTGGTTTGCTTGCCTACTACCGATGCTATCTCCAATCCACAGTCATCCAAGTGGTTCGAGAACATACGTGAGAAGGTAGTAAACCAAGAATAATACAATCGCGGGAAGAAGGGAAGAGTATGGATTGCCCGATAATCTGGGAATCCTCACCTTATCTCATATGAGATATGGTCCTTGAGGAAGATAGTATCAAGTGAATTGGACGCCATTGAATAATACTGGGGCAGAAGAAATGAAAAGGGAATCAGATAGAATACAAGACTTTATGGATCAGAAGATAGAATCAAGATCTAGAAGGAAGAAGAGATATATGCCTGGAATTTTTGAAAAATCAAGGGAATTTTAGAAAAAAAATTCCAGAGTTTTTTGGGAAAATTGATCCGAAGAGGAATGAAGAAAGTAGAAGAAAAAAATATACACCTGGGTTTTAAAATAGAAAGGAAATTTTGAAAGAAATAACCAAGGTTTGGAGAAAAATTATTCAAGAAAATGTAAGGAAATATAAGAAATAAGCAAGCATCACAGAATCACAACTGTACAAAAAAGGATGCGCAAATAGCACTACCTAAAACCTGACTAAAAATACAATATTTGAAAAGGCTTGTAGGACCTTTGTAACACCCCATTTATTTTTAATGAAAATTCAAACAATTTTTTTTTTTTAAAAACATCCAACTAGATAAATGAGGAGCCACCAAGAACTTTAATCTTATTTCATCGTAACAAAGTTTTATTACATCAAGTTCAAAGGTCCAGAAACATTAAACAAAAAAGTAATAGTGCCATGATCGCCTGACGATGTCGTTGCCCTCACTCTGATTGTTCATTTATAGCTTCACCTGAAAACAGTAAACCACAAAGGAATCAGACTACCACTGTCTGAGTAAGTGCTACAGTCCTAAATACATATGTGTAGTGTCATGTGAACAGGTATGTGCGAACTATGGTATGCCATTAATTTATTAATGAAAAAAAACTTTTCTTTTGAATTCTATCCTGTCTAGTATGATTTCTAAAAGAGTGTCCCCATGATTTCAAATTTCTAAGTCTTTGTTCGACTTGCACTCATATCTTTTTATTATTCATTACTAACTTTATTGTTTTATGTTATTTATTCTAGTATTAACCCTGTGGGTACGCACAGAAATTCGACATCATAGCAGACCGAGATTATACAGGGTTCATTATTTATACCCGTATAACTAGCCGTACGGATACCCAAAAGGGGCACGGTGCTTGACCGAGAGAGATCCCCAATTTGCAAGAACTAGCATTGTATGCACCCCTAACTCTTCTGCAGAAGTCTCGGACCCACCACTTAGGATTCACTGGTGGTCCTGGTCCCCTAACTTCGAGGACTGGGGCCTGGGTGAGACGCCTTGCTCTCACAACACAGAAATGTCCCACGGAGTGTGTACCACCCACCCTCTCTAAGGTAGACCATGGGTTCGGTAACATACACTGCGATCCAGTGTACCCAGAGCCCGGGAATCTAGTAACATACATCGCCATGGTGTACCCAGACACCCAAAGAGATACCAGTAACATATACCCCTTTATTTTTCAGTATACCCAGTTCTCACCTTAATTGTCTTTCTTTAGTTTCCCCTTTATTATATGCCCGGCTAACCCCACGAAGACTTATTTTGCCAGGTACTTCACCCGATTCACCTGTCTCACTTGACATGTACCTAAATTTTCGATTTATCCCACACACGAGCCATGCGCTATTGCCTCTTTCGGGTGAGTGAGCACTCTGTCCTCTTTCGTAGTCAATAATCATGAAGACCCATAACCACAAATACATGGTTTGGGCAAAAGGACCAAGTTATACAATAAAAGAAAAATCAGGGTGTCGATGTATAAAAACATGTAGGGTAAATATTTGATACTAATGAAGGCCCAGACTATTATCACTCATTTTTATTATTTTTTTTCAAACTATTATTATTCACCTTTTTCACACATTTTAGAATTTTTTGTAGATCTAACCCTATGGTTGTGATTTACAACATTTGTTTAGAAGAAACTGGATCTTGTGTCATATAAGCAGGTGTTTTGTGGGCTTCAATACATTGAAGAAAAAAAATACCATTCAAGTTTTAATCCTCAATAAACTATATCTAAGATATCTATGTGGTCATTGAAATGATCCAAGTTGCTCCTATGATTTGTAAATCTAATTCAGTCCTTCATAAGTACCACATAAGTGCATGCAGGATGCACTGTAAGAGGACAATTTCTCACAAAATTCTAAGAGGCCATTGTCAGATGCACATTGCACAATGTAAAGATGCACCATATAAGAATGTAAATATCAAGAGCCGTTCTCAGTTACCATTAGAACAAAAACTTTAGATGATAAGAGTCATATCAAAGTTACTACGGGTGTATGGCTTTGTTCATCCGGCAATTCCAGCAAGAGTATTCAAAGCCATGGAAGTTTGGTAGAAGGGATAACATATTTCCATTCGTTTTTTTTTTTTTTTTGAGTTCAGCAAATAGCTGCAGACCTTAACACTCTTCTTTTCTCCCACGGTGGTCACTAAAATTTCAGACAATATTCATAGGAAAGCAGCATGATCGATGCTCTATATGGAAAAAAAAAACTCAATACAACCCTGTAGTGGATGGGTATTCAATGAAAAAAAAAAAACCATCAACACAATATGAAAAATATCATGATCAGTTAATTTCATTGCTCCTGTAACATGATATCCAATAACTACAAAACTATTGGATGCTAAATTACTACATTTTCTGTATAACACGCAGGTCCTATTGTTATATGTTTTTTTTTTCTTCACGTTGTTGAGTGTTTTCTAATCCTATACCACTACTTTGTTTTAGCAGGTTACAGAGATAACAACAACAACTATTTTCCTTGTATACTAGTCTCAATATCCGATTTTAACAAACACGCACACACCTGTTTCATGGCAATACCCATAAGTAGCTAGGAACAGTACACCTACCTCTTTGAAGAAAGAAATCCACAAAATCGACTAGAGGTTAACCCTTTGCTCCCTACATCCACTGGTCTGCGCCTTGTCAAGGATGGTTCCAGCACCACGGAACACCAATAGCTCAACTATTTTTTTTTTTGAAAGATAGGTGAGGGTTATACAGAAATTCGGTGGGAGAAGAGGAAAGGCTATCCCTTCTCCCCCGTTTTTGTAAAGCCTCCATCCAAAAACGTTTTCTTTTCCTTTTCTTGAAACTGAATTCATTAGTGTAGGCATAACTCTTCTTTTCCTTCTAAAAAAAAACGTGAAGTCTTTTCACCTACCTCACCTTGAACCCCTCCCTTCCCAAATAAAAAAAAATAATGTGGGAAGGGAGTCTTCCCAAAATATCTGGTGGAGTTTCCAAATCTGGTGACCGTTCAGCCCTCTTTTCTATGAAGCAAACTCCTTTCCCTTTTTAATGTCCTCTTTATTGAGGAGTTATGGTAAACCTTTTTGGATTCCCAACCGTTTCAAAAAAAGATTTTTCTGTCAAAAATAACTTGACGCCCAAAGGGGGATTTGAACTAAGGTTCTCCTCCCTTAGAGGCCACCAACCTCACCAGTGCGCCATTTATTTCTTGGTTGCACTTCTCTGCGACTAAAACTTCCTTATCCTTTTTCTTTTCTTCTCTTTTGTTTTTTTTTTCGTTTTAGTCAAAATACTCAAAAAGATGTTTTTACTAATCTCTTTTGTATACAAGGCTTCAAACTTAGGATGTCCTTCCCTATGGCCGCGCACTCCCCCATAACGCTATTACTTTTCTTGTTGTCTTGCTCCTTCTTTTAAGCATATCTCTTGGTTTGTAGCGCTCTTACCCCAACTTGAAGTTTATTGCCTAGAATGTTTGAATCGCATTGTTATGGTATTCTAAAAAAAAAATCGAAAACCTCTCTTCTTCATTTATTTATTTATTAAAAAGGCTTGAATTTTATAGGGTTTTACATCCTTTCCCCCTAAAACGAATTTCGTTCGCGAAAGTCGTTACAAGTCAGACACAAATAAATCAGGATACTTCTCCTTCATTGCTTCTTTGGGCTCCCAGGTATATTCTTCGAGCCCATGGTGGTGCCATCGAACCTTAACTAGTGTGATGGTCTTGTTTCTCATCACTCTTTCACGACGATCTACGATTTTCACGGGTCGTTCCTCTACCGTCAAGTCCTCCTGTATTTGCAGATCCTCGAATTGTATCACATGGGAGGGATCTGGTACATACTTTCGCAACATTGATATGTGGAATACATTGTGAATGTTTGCGAATTGAGGAGGTAATTCCACACGGTATGCCGTTTCGCCGATCCTCTCTAATATGTTGAATGGCCCTACATATCGAGGACTGAGCTTTCCCTTCTTGCCAAACCTAAAAACACTCTTGGTTGGCGATACTTTCACAAACACTAGGTCTCCCATTTCGAACGCTAGCTCTCTACATCGTTGATCCGCGTAACTCTTTTGTCGGCTTTGAGCAGCACGCAGTCTATTTTGGATCTTTTGGATTTGTTCTGTATAATGTTGGAGTATTATAGGGGATTCAATTGTTCTTTCTCCCACCTCATTCCAATGTACTGGTGATCTACAAGGTCGCCCATACAGAGCTTCAAACGGTGCCATTCTGATGCTTGCATGGTAACTATTGTTGTACGCGAACTCTGTTAGCACCACGTGAGTATCCCACTCACCTTTCTAATCCAGCATGCAAGCCCTCAACATATCTTCCAATGTTTGTATGGTCCTTTCTGATTGTCTGTCAGTCTGGGGGTGAAAAGTTGTACTAAACTTTAATTTGGTACCCAGCGCAGACTGAAGTTGTCGCCACAATCGAGAAGTGAATCGAGGATCTCGATCTAAAATAATGGAGATTGGTACTCCATGCAATCTGACTATCTCTTGAATGTACAGCTCCGTCAAGCTTTCCAATGATTGACCCTTCCTCATCGGCAGAAAATGCGCCGATTTGGTTAGTCTATCGACGATGACCCAAATGGCATCATGTTTTCTCTGTGTACGGGGTAATCCCATTATGAAGTCCATGGTTATGTTCTCCCACTTTCATTGAGGAATTTCCATCAATTGCATCATACCTTCGGGTCTCTGATATTCAATCTTGACTTGTTGGCAAGTCAAACATTTCACGATGTATCTAGCGATATCGCGTTTCATTCCGTTCCACCAATATCCGCATTGTAGATCCTTGAACATTTTTGTACTTCTCGGGTGAATGGTGTATTTGCTTTTGTGGGCTTCACCTAGTAATTCTTCTCTCAACTTCGGGTCGCTGGGGACCCATAGTCTTTCCCGCATCCATATGCTTCCATCCTCTTTTCGCCTGAATTCGTTATCTTCTTGTTGAGCCATTGTCTCCATCTTCCCATACTGAGGATCTTCATTCTGCTTCACTATCACCTTCTCTTTGAATTCTGGTTGTATAGTGAGATTATTCACTTTTATTGTGCCCGAGCTCGTTGTGAATGGACTCTATTCTGCAAAGTTTTCTATCAACTTCCATTCTATATTTATTAAACTGGCCAACCCACTGCCCGACTTTCGACTGAGAGCATCAACTACGACGTTCGCTTTCTCTGGATGGTAGGAAAGGGTGAACTCATAATCCTTTATGAATTCGAGTCATCTCCTTTGTCTCATATTTAATTTTTTTTGTGAAAACAAATATTTTAAACTTTTATGATCTATAAATATCTCGAATTGCTCACCGTATAGGTAATGCCTCCATACTTTAAGAGTGAACACTACTGCTGCTAACTCCAGGTCATGTGTGGGATAATTCCTCTCATGTGTCTTCAACTCCCTTGACGCATAAGCTATGACCTTGCCATGTCGCATTAATACACAGCCCAATACAGTATCCGAAGCGTCAGTGTATACCACAAATCCACCGCTTCCCGAGGGTAATGCCAGTACAGGGGCTGTAGTCAGTTTTGTCTTGAGAGTCTAAAAACTTTCCTCACACTTTTCGCTCCAATCAAACTTCACACCTTTTCGCAAGAGTTTCGTCATTGGCATCGCGATTCTGGAGAAGTCTTGAATGAACCATCTATAATATCCTGCCAATCCGAGAAAACTCCTGATCTCGCTAACATTCTTTGGTGGAGCCCAATTAGCTACAACCTCTACCTTTGCTGGGTCCACTGAAACACCCTCCTTGGAGATAACGTGTCCAAGGAACATAACTTGGTCGAGCCAAAATTCGCACTTTGAAAATTTGGCATACAACTAGTGTTCTCGTAGAGTCTCCAGTACGGTCCTTAGATGCTCTCGATGCTCATCCACACTCTCCGAGTATATCAATATGTCGTCAATGAACACAATGACAAAAGTGTCCAAGTATGGCCTAAAGACTCGATTCATCAAGTCCATAAAGGCGGCAGGGGCATTCGTGAGTCCAAAAGGCATCATGACAAATTCATAATGGTCGTACCTAGTGCGGAAAGCCGACTTTGGGATGTCTTCATCTTTGATTCTCAACTGATGATAGCCGGATCTCAAGTCGATCTTTGAGAAGACTTTAGCATTCCTTAATTGATCAAATAGATCCTCAATGCAAGGTAATGGATATTTGTTTTTTACCATCGCCTGATTGAGCATCATGTAATCGATACAGAGTCTCATGGATCCATCCTTCTTTTTCACGAACAACACTGGTGCTCCCCATGGTGATATGCTTGGTCTTACAAACCCACGATCCATCAGCTCTTGAAGTTGCTTCTTTAGTTCTTCCAATTCGGCTGGCGCCATTCAGTAAGGTGCTCTGGAGATTGGCTTAGTACCTGGTACCAAGTCAATTCCGAATTCCACCTCCCGAGGTGGAGGTATCTCTGGCAACTCATCGGGAACACATCGGAAAAGTATCTGACGATATCCAGATCTTGGATCTTGACCTTAACTTCACCTCCAATCATATTCACTAGGAAGGTAGTATCTCCCCTCTTGACATACTTATTCGCTTTTAATGACAATATCATCCCCTACTTTATAATTGGTCTCGAAAGGCGAAACCCAACTTCTGGTTCATTCGGTCGGGATATGATCACTCTACCTTCTCTACACAAGATTCTGGCATAGTGTTCATACAACCAATCCATACCTAATATGACATCATATTCTGTCATATCAAGTAGGATTAGGTTTGCAAGCAGTGTTTGTTCTCCTAACACGACTTGTATGTTTGGCATGTAATTTACACATGGTTCATTAAATCCGATGGGATTATAAACTACTAATTCATGCTTCAATGATTCAGTGGGTGCCCTAAGTTGTTTAGCAAAATTAACAGATATGAAAGAATGTGTTGCTCCACAATCAAAGAGTACTAAAGCGGCTTGTCCAGATATGAGAACTGTACCTTGGACCAAATCGCCCTTCTGAAGTTCTTCTGCCGAGGTTGCATAAACTCTCCCGACCATCTTCTGATTTGCTTGCTGAGATGGCGGTGTTTGCTGTTGTGATTGTGGTTGTTGACCTCCACTTGCCCTTTTTGCATCATCTGCATGTTTCTTGTGACACTTCCTGATATAGTGCCCCAGTTTTCCACAGTAAAGGCAACCGTCCATCTCTCGAGGGCACTGTTGTTCCGGATAGAAACGGTTGCACTTCTAACATCGTTGGTCTTGGGTCTGAACTGTTTTATTTTCTCCATAATGCCTTGGTTTCTTAGCATTGGGGTGGAACTTCTTCCCACTGAACCTCTTCTTGAATTCTGGCTTTTGCACTCCGGGGTGATTCTTCTGGAACTTCTGCCCTTCCTTCCAATCATCCTCAAGCAAGGTAGCAACCTGGGTTGGTGACATTCACTAATATAGGTTAGGGATTTTTTTTTTCAATTACTTAATGGTTGGTTTTACCTGAATAGCCTCGTCGAGGGTTTTTGGCCCTCGTGTATATAGGCGGTTTCTAAGTCCTGCTTTCAGTCCTTGTGCAAACTTCATTGCTCTGTCTTCGTCTGTTGTGTATACATTGGGACAATAACGCTCTAGGCTGTGAAAGTTTGTGATATATTCTGCCAACGACCCTTCTCCCTGTTGCAGGTCGAGGAATTCTTGCATTTTCTTGGTTCTCTCATGCTTTGGAAAGTAGGTGTTGTTAAACACTTCTACGAATTGCGGCCATGTCACGGGTCCGTTCTGAAACTTTACTGCATGGGTGGTTTCCCACCACTTCTCTGCATGCTCTTTCAGGCGATATGTGCCAAAATCAACTCGTCGTTCGGCCAAAACTTCCAACACTCGAAAAATCCTCTCTATTTCCTGCACCCAGGACTCCGCTGCTTCAGGATCGGTCTTTCCTACAAATGTCGGTGGATCCATATCCATGAATTTCTTGTACGACATGGTCCCGCTTGCATTCGATTTGTCTTGGGCCACTTGTTGTAGGTTAGTGCCCATTTGTTGCATTGTTGTGGCCTGTTGGCCGACCACTCCCGCCAAGTTTTGTAGAGTCTCCAAAATATCGTTGCACCTGTTAGCCCACGCCATGTAATTGGCATCGACATATTTATAAAATAAAACCAACGTTATAGTCGTTTTATATCTTGGCGATTAACAGATACACTAATAATGTTACATATGACTAAATTGGTCATGGTTTTAGTGAATTCATTGAAGTGTATACTTACAGAGTGATGGCAGACCGTCAAGGTTGTCATGACTACTACTTTTTTGTTCGGCTCTAATACCATAATTGTAACACCCCATTTATTTTTAATGAAAATTCAAACAATTTTTTTTAAAACATCCAACTAGATAAATGAAGAGCCACCAAGAACTTTAATCTTATTTCATCGTAACAAAGTTTTATTACATCAAGTTCAAAGGTCCAGAAACATTAAACAGAAAAGTAATAGTGCCATGATCGCCTGACGATGTCGTTGCCCTCACTCTGATTGTTCATTTATAGTTTCACCTGAAAACAGTAAACCACAAAGGAATCAAACTATCACTGTCTGAGTAAGTGCTACAGTCCTAAATACATATGTGTAGTGTCATGTGAACAGGTATGTGCGAACTATGGTATGCCATTAATTTACTACTTATGAAAAAGAACTTTTCTTTCGAATTCTATCATGTCTAGTATGATTTCTAAAAGAGTGTCCCCATGATTTCAAATTTCTAAGTCTTTGTTCGACTTGCACTCATATCTTTCTATTATTCATTACTAACTTTATTGTTTTATGTTATTTATTCCAGTATTAATCCTGTGGGTACGCACAGGCATTCGACATTGTAGCAGACCGAGATTATACGGAGTTCATTATTTATACCCGTATAACTAGCCGTACGGATACCCAAAAGGGGCACAATGCTTGACCGAGAGAGATCCCCAATTGGCAAGAACTAGCATTGGATGCACCCCTAACTCTTCTGCAGAAGTCTCGGACCCACCACCTAGGATTCACTGGTGGTCCTGGTCCCCTAACTCCGAGGACTGAGGACCGGGTGAGACGCCTTGCTCTCACAACACAAGAATGTCCCACAGAGTGTTACCACCCACCCTCTCTAAGGTGGACCATGGCTCCGGTAACATACACTGTGATCCAGTGTACCCAAAACCCGGGAATTCAGTAACATACACCGCCATGGTGTACCCAGACACCCAATGAGATACCGGTAACATATACCCCTTTATTTTTCTGTATACCCAGTTCTCACCTTATTTGTCTTTCTTTAGTTTCTCCTTCATTATATGCTCGGCTAACCCCACGAAGACTTATTTTGCCAGGTACTTCACCCGATTCACCTGTCTCACTTGACATGTACCTAAATTTTTGATTTATCCCACACACGAGCCATGTGCTATTGCCTCGTTCGGGTGAGCGAGCACTCTGTCCTCTTTCGTAGTCAATAATCATGAAGACCCATAACCACAAATACCTGGTTTGGGCAAAAGGACCAAGTTATACAAAAAAAGAAAAATCGGGGTGTCGATGTATAAAAACATGTAGGGTAAATATTTGATACTAATGAAGGCCCGGACTATTATCACTCATTTTTATTATTTTTTTTTTCATACTATTATTATTCACCTTTTTCACACATTTTAGAATTTTCTGTAGATCTAACCCTATGGTTGTGATTGACAACATTTGTTTAGAAGAAACTGGATCTTGTGTCATATAAGCAGGTGTTTTGTGGGCTTCAATACATTGAAGAAAAAAAATACCATTCAAGTTTTAATCCTCAATAAACTATATCTAAGATATCTATGTGGTCATTGAAATGATCCAAGTTGCTCCTATGATTTGTAAATCTAATTCAGTCCTTCATAAGTACCACATAAGCGCATGCAGGATGCACTGTAAGAGGACAATTTCTCACAAAATTCTAAGAGGCCATTGTCAGACGCACATTGCACAATGTAAAGATGCACCATATAAGAATGTAAATATCAAGAGCCGTTCTCAGGTACCATTTGAACAAAAACTTTAGATGATAAGAGTCATATCAAAGTTACTACGGGTGTATGGCTTTGTTCATCCGGCAATTCCAGCAAGTGTATTCAAAGCCATGGAAGTTTGGTAGAAGGGATAACATATTTCCATTCATTTTTTTTTCTTCTTTTTTTTTCTTTTGAGTTCAGCAAATAGCTGCAGACCTTAACACTCTTCTTTTCTCCCACGGTGGTCACTAAAATTTCAGACAATATTCATAGGAAAGCAGCATGATCGATGCTCTTTATGGAAAAAAAAAACTCGATACAACCCTGTAGTGGATGGGTATTCAATGAAAAAAAAAACCATCAACACAATATGAAAAATATCATGATCAGTTAATTTCCTTGCTCCTGTAACATGATATCCAATAACTACAAAACTATTGGATGCTAAATTACTACATTTTTTGTATAACACGCAGGTCCTATTGTTATATGTTTTTTTTTCTTCACGTTGTTGAGTGTTTTCTAATCCTATACCACTACTTTGTTTTAGCAGGTTACAGAGATAACAACAACAACTATTTTCCTTGTATACTAGTCTCAATATCCGATTTCAACAAACACGCACACACCTGTTTCATGGCAATACCCATAAGTAGCTAGGAACAGTACACATACCTCTTTGAAGAAAGAAATCCACAAAATTGACTGGAGGTTAACCCTTTGCTCCCTACATCCACTGGTCTGCGCCCTGTCAAGGATGGTTCCAGCACCACGGAACACCAATAGCTCGACTGTTTTTTTTTTTTTGAAACATAGGTGAGGGTTATATAGAAATTCGGTGGGAGAAGAGGAAAGGCTTTTCCTTCTCCCCTGTTTTTGTAAAGCCTCCATCCAAAAATGTTTTCTTTTCCTTTTCTTGAAACTAAATTCATTAGTGTAGGCATAACTCTTCTTTTCCTTCTAAAAAAAAAACGTGAAGTCTTTTCACCAACCTCACCTTGAACCCCTCCCTTCCCAAATAAAAAAAAATAATGTGGGAAGGGAGTCTTCCCAAAATATCTGGTGGAGTTTCCAAATCTGGGTGACCGTTCAGCCCTCTTTTCTATGAAGCAAACTCCTTTCCCTTTTTAATGTCCTCTTTATTAAGGAGTTATGGTAAACCTTTTTGGATTCCCAACCGTTTCAAAAAAAGATTTTTCTGTCAAAAATAACTTGACGCCCAAAGGGGGATTTGAACCGAGGTTCTCCTCCCTTAGATGCCACCAACCTCACCAGTGCGCCATTTATTTCTTTGTTGCACTTCTCTGCGACTAAAACTTCCTTATCCTTTTTCTTTTCTTCTTTTTTTTTTTTCATTTTAGTCAAAATACTCAAAAAAGATGTTTTTACTAATCTCTTCTATATACAAGGCTTCAAACTTAGGACGTCCTTCCCTATGGCCGCGCACTCCCCCATAACGTTATTACTTTTCATGTTGTCTTGCTCCTTCTTTTAAGCATATCTCTTGGTTTGTAGCGCTCTTACCCCAACTTGAAGTTTATTGCCTAGAATGTCTGAATCGCATTGTTATGGTATTCTAAAAAAAAAAATCGAAAACCTCTCTTCTTCATTTATTTATTTATTAAAAAGGCTTGAATTTTACAGGGTTTTACAACCTTAATCCTAACTCTAAGGTTTAGATCATTTGAATCCAATCAAGATACGCCGATATACTCAAGCCGAAGCTTGAAGTACGTGGCATAAGAATAATTCTTCGATTCTAAGCTAAATGGTTTTCCCAACATCCTTGAGCTCCTGTCGATATACTTTGGACTATGGCCCTTAGTACGTGGTAGGGGGGTGTTAACCCAAATAAGTGGCCCAGTTGTGAGGCTCTTTTCCGAACTATGGTTTAGTGAGACAGCCCAGCAACGTGAAGACCGGGACAATATAGGTGGGGATATTTTTGAAAATATGATCAACATGCAAGAAATCGGATGGCTCTAATGCAAAGTCCTAAAGAAATAAAGTTTTGAAAATCATAAAGAAGCACAGACTTGCATATATTATTTTCATTGAATCTCTAGATTGAGGAGAGTTGTATTTCAGACCTAAGTCTAAGTGAGCATGCATAAATCTTCTCAATATGGTCCTACCAAACCATACTTAATCATATATGAATTAATGTCAGCTGGGTATGATTCTTGGTCCCTAAGGCTGCATGAAAATGAAGCTGACATTTGAAGAATAATAACTTAGAAGAATTTAAACAAGGCAAAGGCATTAATTCGATCAAAAGAAAAGGTGGGTCCCATATCGGTCGCCAAACCTGTGATCATTGCAAAATTTTTCCTCTTTTCCCTTTCTTCCTTTTCTTTTTTAGGGGAAAAAGAAAGAGAGAGGAGAAAGCCCTTTGCAAGATCTCACTTGAGCTTTTGAAAAGATGTTTTGAAATTTACTCGCCTCCGTTTTAAAATTTTGCAAGAAAAATGGAGAGACGGGATTCGCTCATCGGTACGAGGTTCAACCTTTCCTGACGCCTTTACGAGGGGTAATTGAACCAATGATCAAATTTTATGCCTTTTGCTTTGCCTAAATTTGACTGAAAGATTATTCTGAAAAATCCTAAATGCACATGGAATCAGGCTTGTGCTGTGAACTTTTAAAGTGATATTTTGAAATATGATGCATGTTTTTAAATTTTATTTTTTAAAAATAAATAGAATTCCAAGTAAACTTTGAAACTTTGCTTAAAATGTTTTTGAAATCACTTATAAAACTATTTGAATTGAAAAATGAAGAATGAAATTTGACTATGAAAATGGAAATTGAGATAAAAGTTGAATTTGAATTGGAATTGATCTTGACATTAAGATTTGAACCTTGAATTTGAAAATTGAAATTTGAGTTTAGATTTTGAAATCAAAATTTAACTTTGAAATTGGAAATTGGGATTGAAATAAGAATTTGAAATTTGAAAAATGAGAATTTAGAAATAAACTTAGAAATTGAAGTTTTGGAATTTAAAAGTAAATTTTGAAATTGGATTTCGAAATCAAAATTAGAATTTGAAAGTGGACTTGGATTTTGAAATTGAAACTGAATTTAAAGGTTGAAATGAGAATTTAGTTGAGATTTGAACCTAAACTTCTGAATTTTGAAAATGAAATTTGAAATTAGAGTGAAGGGTTTGAATTTTGAAAGTTTGAAATTGAGATGGAACTTGAAATCGATCTTTGATTTGAATTTGAGATTTTGAATTAATTTTGAAAATTCGATTTGATTTTTGAAATCAGAATTGAATTTAGAAATGAGGTTGGGAATTTTAAAGTGAATTTTTAAACTTTGATTAAGAATTAAATAAAATTCAGAATTGAATTTGAGATGGAAGATAAGATTCAAAGTTTAAAAAAGAAGAAGTAAAGAATTGAATATTTGAAATTGAAATAGAATTCCAAGTTGAAAAGTAAGAACTTAAAAATGGGAAGGTTTAGAAAATCGAATTTGGGATTTTGAAACAAATTTTAAAACTAATAGAATTTGGAAATAATAAGAGATGAATCTGAATTTGTGAATGAAAATTGAAAATTGGCTTTGAATTTTAGAAATAAAACTATATTTTTGAAAATTCATTTCAAAAATCACTTGGAATTTTGAAAATAATTTGAAAAGATAAATAATGATGCAAAATGATGAATGCCTTGAAAGAATTTATTTAAAATTGGAATATTAAAAGAAAATTTTATTCTTTAATAGAATTAAAATAAGATTAAATTTTAATATACTCATGACTATAGTCACAAATATATTTTAAGTTAATCTTCATTTAAATTCCAAGAAAGAATAAAATAAATTTTGGTGCTTTTATAGAATTAAAGCAGAATTAAATTTCAATATATTCATGACTATGTTCACAAATATATCTTGATTTAATCTTTACTTTTAATTCTGATAAAAGAGGAAAATGCATTTTTAAAAATATGATATTTTTCAGAAAGGATCTAAAGTGTAGGTCAAATTTTATTCCATAAAAGAAAAAAATCCTAAGTATTGTTCACATTTTGTCTATGGCCATAAATGTGAATCATTTACTTAGGGTCATTTACCTCTTATTAGAATGGTGCATGTGTCATTCGTGTTATTCTATAGTGCTTTTTGAAAAATACAGTAACATGGAATGACAAGCAATTACGAGAATTTAAAATGCAACTATATGCTCATACATTTTATTCTAAACAAAAAAAGTAGAAATTCTCGTTAATACAAATTTATTACAATATTAAATAAAAATTGAAATATTAAAGCTTCCTATTCTAGGAAAGAAATCAGAGTCTTTCAGGCTTTCCTGCAAATATGAGTTAGCACAAGGCAACAAAATGCAAAAATATAGAAGGAAACTAAAAATGTCATGTTAAAGCTATATGTATGATTATGTCTATGTTTCAGTGGAAATATACATGCATCTGTGAAGATGCAATGCTTATGTTGATGAAGAAATGCTTGTGCATTTGCCTAAATACAACGCTTATGCTCAATGAAAAAATGCATACGATAATGCATATGCGATGCTTATGCTAATGGAGAAATGCATATGAGAATGCTTAAGGGCAATGCATATGCTTAATGAGAAAATGCATATGCAAGCATATGCAAGCATATGCAATGCTTATGCTAATGGAGAAATGCATATGAGAATGCCTAAGGGCAATGCATATACTTTATGAGAAAAATTATATGAGAATGCATATGCAATGCTTATGCTAATGGAGAAGTGCATATGAGAATGCCTAAGGGCAATGCATATGATTAATGAGAAAATGCATATGTTAATGGAGAGATGCATATGAGAATGAAGCTTAATGGGGAAATGCATATGCATGATGCATATGCAATGCTTATGCTAATGAGAGAATGCATGTGAGTCATTTGCCTAAGGGCAATGCACATGCTTAATGAGAGAATGCCTAAGAGGATGCATATGCAATGCTTATGCTTAATGGAGAAATGTGCATGAAAATGCATGTGCAATGCATGTGCTGGAATGTGACTGTACCTACTAGAATGCATATGATGATATCTTTGTTGGAATACATAGAAAGATGCAAGATAGTTATATAGATGATGAAGTACATATGTGGTTGTATATACAGGTGTATAGGAAATGGATCATATGCAATGAGGTGATAAGGTACAAAACTATAAACTTGGTGTAATATGCACAAGTGACAGTGTTAAAATTCATTTGGAGACTGATAGCCCCCGTTACCATCAGTTCTTGATAGTATATGACAGTGGAAGTTTTTGCAATCTGACAGATTAGTCTGAACACAAAACTAATCTTCATTCTTTGATTACTTACAAGGGTATGGAGGGGATGATTCACATAAGCTACTAGTGGCAAATCAACTTCTGCAAACTGGCTTCAGTATCAACAGCAGATCGGTTTTAGCAATAGTGAATCAATGAGTTGATTTCAATCAGTTCAATAAATCAGAAGTTTTTACATAACAAGTCAATGGGTTCCAGCAATGCTAATTAATTGATGTTAGCACAACGTTGATTAGTTAGTTTCAACATATCAAGATGTGATGCGTAATGAGATGATATACATATGCAGTGATACTGGATGATGATGAAGTCATATATATATACTAAAACTGAAAGGCAAATGCTGGAAAATATGTGAATGTGCAAATGCAAATGCCTATGCATATTTTGAAATGGAATGCATACATGTTTGTCAAGGCTGATAGTGCATAAGCTTGTGGGGAAATGCAACACATATGCAAATGAGATACAGTAGATAAAGATGTTGGTTTTCTCTGTAAATCGCATCAAAGCACAGAGAGGTGTTGATGCACTGGATGAACACCATGCCAGAATGCTGTACAAATATGCGGATACAATGCCTAACATACCGTGACTATTAACACTTATGTTTATTTTCTATCATGACTAATATGCAGATGACATGGATGAAAGGAATGATATGCAGGTGATGTACAGATATTGCAGATGCTACATGGAAGATGCCGATGCACTGATAGGCAAGGGATGCCGATGCACTGATAGGCAAGGGACGAGATAAATGTATATATATTGTTATACAACATGGGGGATGAGATGTATGCAAGTGTAAAGAGGCTATGAGTTTATATAAAGTTACAGCAACTCATAGGAGTGTTGTGTAATAAAGTGGTGAGTGATGTTGTAGTGTGATGAATATGCAGAGCATGAAGGTGATACAATAGCTAATACTGTGAACTTTCCACTGTCCATGGGATTGACTGTGGTAATCCTACATAAAAAAAGAAAGAAAAAAAGAAAAATGGTTCAGCTACTGATGGTAATGGGGTTGGAGGCTGCAACGTTGCAAGACATCATTTGTTGGTGAAAGTATTAGGCATTGAGCATTCAGTGATTCATGATCAGTTTGGCTTGTATCTCAAATGTGCATACGCAACATATACACACACACACAGGCAGGAATATTGTTACACAAACTTCTAGCAGGGTCATTTATGCTCCAATAAATATTATCTGTCTAAGACAGTTAATAAAGGTCACAACCAGTTAGATAAAAAAAAGTTCTACATTCACTATACTCATTCATTGTGAAATAAAGCAATATGGCTAGACGAGCATAGTAAATACAGTAAGATACAAGAATCATCAGGCTTTACAAGGGTTTATTCATGCCCACGCCACATAATAACCCTTAGAAACTCAATACAACAAGTGATCAACCCAAGTTGAAGATAAGCACTTCCCTATTGACCAAAATTGAACAAGGGTGACTCTTCTAGTATATGCATGTGCAAGCTATCAAACCTAACAATCTAGTTTAGACCTTTCAGAATCTCTTGATAGAAAATTTTGTGGCAGGTTCAACACATGGCTGTGTAGCAGTGCAATCTGCTACTATGTGGTTGGGGCCTAAAATTTCCATAGTGTCTGATAAAGACAAACATGTACATTGTATACAGTCAAAAAGTGATTTTTGTGGCAACCGGACGGTCCTATGCGAGACATGATGTTGATGCAGGGTGAAAAGAAATCTACTACATACATGTATCTCATGGCATCATGCACAAGTATACAAAAATGGTACCCCTACCTCTGCAGAAGCTTCAAAAAAAAATCTGATTGCAAGGGGTTTTTCGCTGGAGTCGTACACCCTCTTCGTTAGCTCTTCCAGGAGGTAGCAGAGGAACTGTATGGCTCCAGCACACCAATGGACAAAAATGGCTGGAGTGGGGAAGGAAGAAGATGACAAATGAAAAACCAAACAGAAAAGGGGAAAATGTGGAGGAGAAGGGAGGAAAAAAAGGGTTACACGATTGAGAGGGAGAGTTGAGAGAAAAAGGGGAGAGAGTCCCCAAAAACTCATTTTTTGTAAACTCCCCTAGGTTGCCATTTTTTTTCCTTTCCCCATGTAACCTACCTCATAATTGAGGTCTTGAAACTCCCACAAAATTGAAAATCGTGGGAGGCTCTTTATGATTTTGAAACCTCCCATTTAGAAATTCGTGGAATGGGTCTTTCCCATTCTAAACGGTTGGGTTTCCAACCTTGGCCATCCACTCAGCCCTCCTTCAAACAAAATGCAATTTCTTAATTTAAGACTATCTTAAATAAGTGTTTTATGGTCCATTTCGAATTTCAAAACTCAAATAAATTTTTAATCAAAGTCATTTTTAGCAAAAAAGGTATTCTTGGCGCACAGGGGGATTTGAACCGTGGTTCTCTTCCCTAAGGGGGTAACGAGCCCCACCAGTGTGCTATTGCTTATTTCGTTGCACACTCTTGCAACATTCATTTATTTAACTTCTTTATGGCAGATTGACTTCATTTGCAAAATGACGTCTATTTTTCGAAGGGGTTCGAACCACCCCGTCATTGTATTCTAATGTTACGCAACTAAGACCATCCTTTCTTTCTTATCTATCTATTGCAAATACTCAAATTTTCTGGGTTTTACAATTTAGGCCAAGAATATCCGAGTCATTTCAATACCAAAATGAATGACCGAACATATGTACCACCTAGGACTACGTAGTCAAAGCCTTTTTGTTATGCAGGTTTGAGGAAAGACTTCGTTGTGAATATGCAAATGCCAAATACTTGTTTTGCTTTTCGAGACAATATATAATACGAGCTTTGAAATCTCGTATGTGAAAACCTTTTTAAAAATAGAGACTTGGCGAGGATGCGCAAATCTGCATCTTTAAATGCATACATAATCTGAAGTAAGTAGTGGTACGCGTACCTTATAAAGTCATATATATGTATATAGAATGCATATATAGTAAAGTGTAAGCTTGTGCACATTGCAGCGCATCGGCAAAGTAAATAACATAAAGCAAAGCTCGATGTGCAAAACCGCACATCGAGCTAAATGAATTGCGTAAGCAATGCATGATGTACAAAATTATACAGCGACTAAATAAATTACGTAAGCAATGCATGATGTACAAAACTGTACATCGGCTAAATAAATTGCATAAGCAATACATGATGTACAAAACTGTATATCAGCTAAATAAATTGCGTAAGCAATGCACAACGTACGAAATTGTACATCGGCTAAATAAATTGCATAACCAGTGCATGATGTACAAAACCGTACATTGGCTAAATAAATTATGTAAGCAGAAGCCTATGCATATAACAACGGGGCGATAAAGTAAATGATATAATTTTAAATTGACAAGAATATGAAAAATGGCATCCTTGAGTTAAAAGTGTGTGTGCGCACACACACACACACACACACACACACACACACACACACATATATATATATATATATATATATATATATATATATATATATATATATATATAAGTTAGAAGTATTCCATCATTTGTTCTCGTATGCAACTTTTTCCTACCTAAAAAATGGTCGAACTCGCTGATGACTATGAGCGTAGGTTTTTAAGGGCTTGTGCCTTGGTAATCATGTCACATCCATTATGCCAGCGTGGAGCACTAAAAGGATTATGTTGTGTTACATAAAGGATGATATTAAAACCTTATTATGATGATTATTGCATCGCAGGGGTCAAACTCAAGCCTAGTTTGAGCCGACCGAACTGAGCCTGGTCGGTACAAGAAGTCGAGCTTGACCACCAGGCATAAAAAGAGTCAATTTGGTTTGGTAAGGAACCAAGTTGATTTGGCTTGACCGAGTGATGATACATGAAATGCATATCATTCTTATCATAAATTCATGCATTTATATGTGTTTTTATAGGATAAATAGTCATGTTTGTATTTATTAGCTATAAAGAAGCCACGGTTTGAATTTCACTCAAAACCGGATTAAATGAGAAAGAGCCATTTCAAGGAATTAGATCAATTTTTGAGGTGGTTTGGATCCAGATCTAATCCAAAGCCTCCATCTTGGACCTTGGACCAGACCCAAAGTCAATCCAATCCTAGATCCAAAGATCAAAGGTGAGAAATTTTAGAAAAAACCCTCTAAAATTGGGGCCTAGAGGTAATTTGCAAATTTTAGAATTTAGGTAGTGCTTTTAAATATTTTCTAACCTAGGTATGTTTTAGAATTTTTATTAAATGTGTATTATAAAAACTAATTTTAGCCATTAGGGTAAATCGTTCAGGCCTAGGGATTCACGCCCCTTCTTCTTCTTCTTCTCCAAAATGGTTTTCTTCCTCTCTATTGATCTCTTCTTTTTCTTCTTCACATTTCTTCTTCTTCTTCTCTTTTTTCTTTTCTTTTCGTGTTTTCTCTGTGGTTTATGTGCCTTGCTGTATTTTTATTGCATGTTACGTGGCTGCAGCTTTTTATTCAGATTTGGCATGAGAATGCCATCTACCTTCATAGCCAACGACCGAGAATCTTCTTCCTTTGCAACCGTCGATCTCTATGCTTCTCCATTGATCTCCCTCCTTGTTGATTTGGGTCTAGCCTCAGATTCAGCAAAGAGAACTTGTGCAACAACATATCTAAGAGACGTTTGGCATGATCTTTGAAGCTTTAGACCACTCTCTTCTTCCCTAAATTCGCCGGGCAGCCCTTGAGGTGCGCCTTCTCAACTGCTACTTATAGATCAAGATCGAGTTTAGTTAGGGTTGTGCATCTTTATTTATTTTGCATAGTTATTTATTTTATTTCATCATACTTTAGATATTAAATTAGATCTCTTATTTCATGTTTTTATACGTTCTAGTTGTTTTTATTGAAAAGAAAATCAGTTCCTTTCATAATAGAGTAATTAGATTTCTGTTTAATTAAATTTCTACGTAGTTATATTTTTGTTCTATTTTTAAAAATTGTTTTAGACTTCTTTCTATAGTGATTAATTTTTATTTTATTTTATTCTAGCAGTTTAATATATCTAATTTGTAGGAAAAAATAATTTTTGGGGTCAGTTCTTTGGCCAAAAAATCAATGGTGGATTCAAGAGCAGGTTTTGTCTAGAACCTGTCAGGCGACAGGCCTGAAATAGAACAACGATTTGTTTTGCTTCTCCACATCAATCCTAAAGCCATTTTGAGCTGGATATTTTTGAGTAGTTTAGTGTATGTGTCTAAAATCTACAGTCCAAATTTGGGATCATTTGGATCAATCGTTTAAGAGATATCAATGTTTTATCAGAGTTTTGTCTTGATTTTGCATAACCAATTTCTGCAGAATCAAGATCCGACCCAACTCTGATCCCTGATTTTTTCAGGCCAGAATACATCAAATTTTTCAGTGATTTTTGTTTTTATGCTTTCCTAGGATTCAAAAAAGTCGTGTATGCATTTTTTCCTGATTTATTATGTCCATGTTAGGGTATGTTTTTCTTTTCTTTTTCCTTCAGAAAATCAAGTTTTACATGTTAAAAATAAAGTCTTTTCAAAATCGTGTTTTTAGTCTTTTTTATAATTAGAATTATTTCTAGTATTAGCTTAATTTTATTAAGGTAATTAAGTGATTTCCTTTATGTAGTAGCTTAGATTAGTTGCTAAATTTCTTGGTTATGCAATTAGTTTTAAGAAGTTGCTAAATTATAATTCTTGCATTTCCAATTGGTAAGTAGTATTTGCTTAGGTAGTTTCCCTATTTCTTGAATATTTACTTTCCAATTTAGACAATTAAGTGATTAAAAAGTTTGTGATATAATTTTAGAATAGGATTAGTTTCTAATGTTCTTTATGATTTGGTTTAGATATTTACTTTCTTGTTTGTTTTTGTTAATTACTTTAGTTGAATAGTTTAAGTTAATTAGTTAATTAGCCTACTCGTGGGTTTCTTAGATATTAATTAGCTAGATAGATTAATTTAGATGGCTTAATTTTAATTTATTATTTTTATTTAATTGCTTTTCATTATCATTATTTATTTGTTTTAATTGCTAAATTAATTAGTTGTCATTTACTTTAAGTAGCTTAGTTGGCACTTCTAGTTGTTAGTCAATTTGTTTATTGTTGATATTATAGTTAGTATAAATAATTTTGTTTTACATGCTTTTCAGTATAATTTCTTTTCCTTATTTATTTCATGTTTTAGAATAGATTAGCATTAGTTAAGTTTCTATTTTAGCATTAATTCATTTGGAATTAGTTGTGTTTAATTAGATTTTTAATTGTGCTAATCATAGTTAAGTTGTAGTTAAGTAGACTTAGTTGCAGAAAATCAACAGAATTTCTGTTAGACTTTGGGTCATCGTTTTATATAGTTTTCTGTGGAGTTTTGACTCAAAATCAATTTTGTTAGTTTTTTCAAGATGTTGACTTAAATTTTAAAAAGTTTTATCTCATTTAGAGTCGAATTGTCTGGGTTTCCATCTTGTTTTCGAAAACCAGTTTTCTGCCAAACTGCAGTCTTTATTTCATAAAGGTAGAGGTATTTTCATACTTTTTTTGCTATTTAACATAGTCTTTGATAGAATTTAGTCCAGGGGTAAGTTGGGCACATAAATTTAAGGTTTAAGCTAGGTCTCAGCCGAATTTGACATCGTTTCAATCTGTTTTAACCTTGCCTATAATCTATCCAACCCGAACAGTCCTTGTTTTAGCCATTTTTAGATAGTTTGCATAGTCTAGGGTAGTTAAGTAATTTTCTTTAATTTTTGTTTATGTTTGAAGTTGTTGTACATATTTTTTGGTTTATTTAAGTGTTTTACCAAAGTTTATTTTCTGATTTTTGTCAGAGAACCAGAGGGGTTATGATGGTTATTTTTGTAAGTGTTATTTTAAAACATTATTTTATCGTTGAAAGTGTTTTAGAAAATCACCAATCAAGTAATAAAACCGATTGCCCACGTAAGTGGTGAGTTGGATCGATCCACAAGGAACAGAATACACTCAGATTAAAACTAAATATTGCATTTTATTGATATAGAACTTGTTCAATTACAGAGAATATTACAATGAAATCAAATTTGAACAAGAGCGAAAAAGAAATACGCAGTGACTTAAGCCTGCGAACACAAGGGCATTTTTGTCAATTCACTTGATGTGACAATCTACCACTGAGACGAAATGCTCTTACTGCAACTCAAAATCACCCAAACCACAAAGACACGAAGTTAGTAAAACTATTTAAAAAAAATCATGACAACTATTTCTAAATTAATTCTGAAATTAATCGATAATCTAATTCTACGTAAAATGAGAAATTACCATAGCTAATTTCCTAAACTAACTATCCTAACGCTATAATTAACTTTGGACTAATGTTAGAAACCTAATAAAACACTAAAAATCAGAATTAGCACGACTACGCAAAATCACAAATGACTATTTTGCCCTCGCACTATGTGAAACCCTAATTTCTCATAGGCGATCGGAAAATGAATCGTAGACAGCTCAAACAGAGTTCGATTTGAGTGATTTCTGCAGCGTTGAATTCTTGATAGAATAAAAAATTCAGCAAAGCTTTTGGATTTCAAAAATCACTCTCGGAACTCCGAATATAGCATTACAAAATCATACAACAATGTGAAATGAGCTGATCTAGAAATTTAAATGACGCGAAGGGCAAAACTACGCTAAAATGAATCCTAAAACACTAATTATCAAACTAAAATATATACTTCTAATTCTAAACTTGAGTAGACTATTATTCTATGGAAATTACTGATTGTAGCAACAAATACTATGCTCACGACGTGACGAACCCGGCTAGACATGTGGTTCTAGTCGGATTCAACGTAGGAGTCAAGAAACGTTGCTATGAAACCCTAGAGCGCAACCAATTCCTAATCTAATTGACACAGTATATACTGGCTAATTAACATCTAAAACTTGCTGGAAACACAGAAAAACACAGAAATTACACAAACCTAACCTACCACTATATACCAAATTCACGTAGAGGAAAGGTGTATATAAGCAATGCTTAATATAAGAATGCAATTAACACCTACGCCAATTCCGCTAATTAACCTATTCTATTCTAAACTTCAACAGCGAATACTCGAACACATTACACTACCAAAACTGCAACTAACTCATTACCCATTTACGAATCTACTTAAACCAAGTAGCCAAAACCTCATTGGTTGTAGACCTTCGGGGTGATTAATCCCTAAGGCAATATGAAGTAAATAAGAACAGCTAGATTAAGCTTACCTACGCTAATTAAGGCAACAACTACTAACCAAATATATCCCAAACACTAGTATAACAATGTCTACTCAGAAAATTGAAAATGTATATCAACTACTCACTGCTAACCTCAAGGAACATGTAACGAATTCTAACAAATCTTAACACACGAGCTAACTAATATAAAAACAAGACTCAACTAACAGCTGACATTTTAACATTTAATGAACTAACAATTCAATTAACAATTACACATTACCTAACTACAACTGACAACTTATTCTATTAATCAGTTAACAATTAATGGCTAACAACTCAATTAACTAACAACTAACGGTTTAACAACATTGCATCATAAAGTTAGTAAGAAACCTCAGAAGATCGGTAGTAAACAAGTAACAGTCATGCATCAAGTTCAGTGGACAGTACTTTGCTTGAGCTGGAAACTCAGTAAATTTTTTATTTGATTTAAGAATTATGTAAGCACACTTCACCAGAAACTTGTAGCATTTCATTCGAAACTTAGTAAATCATTCAAACCATACTAGCTGGAATTTCAGATAGAAACATTCAGCAAATTGGAATCCTACAGAGCTTCAGAAATTTGAACTCAAATTGTTCAATCAATTAATCAATCAATCTGATCCATAGATCAGCATTGCATCAAACAGTTAATAGCTCAACGACAATCAACAGAAAACAATAACAAAGATCAGATTCATTGGCGATCAAAATTTCCAACAGTAATAATATTCACCAGAATTTCCAACAACAACAATATTCATCAGAAGATGCGGTAAACAGCAGCAGCATTCAAATACCATCAATTAAAACTCAGATAATTGATTGTTTTTCAATTCACAATCCAAATCTTCAATCGACTATAGATATCAATCAAGATTGAGATAGTTGATCTGCAATCAAAACAATGCTCACCAGAAGAAAAAAATCGTGAAATGAATTTCATGGTGGCTAAAAAAAATGAAAACGCCGAACATCTTCCTGATAAATGTGAAGTTATTCGGACTTAAGCAGGGGATTCCAGCCAACGACAAAGATCAACAAAATTCAGATCAGTTGGACTTGATCTAGTTCTCTGATTGATGTCAGAAATCAATTTCAAAAAAGCTTTGAAAACAATGATCGCTGAAGAACACAGTGATCGATTCAGATGATCCATCAAATTTCTGTAAAAAAAAAAGAATGCTAAAATTCGACGAATGCAAAAACAAATCTGATGATTTAAATGCACGATTACTCTGGCTCAGATGCCTGAGTCATGTTGATAAAGGCAACAGAAAAGGCTGTAACGGACTTCAACTCAGATCCAGCCGGAAAACAGGTTTCACGGCTACCAGATTTCTGATATTTCACTATACGCACATTGCAATGCTGAATAAAAAGCTAAAAAAAAACAAATAAACAAAAAGCAAAGATGAAACAAAACTAATGCATAAAATGAATCAAGCACGAATTGAAACAGGAACAGAGAAAGAAAATAGGGATCGAAATTCAAATCGAAGCAAAACTGAAATCAAAACAAAAACAGAAATATGACTGAACGATATACACTAAAATCCCTCTACGCTGCAGTTTGACACACCAGTTAATACTCTACTGTTGAAATCCATTAAACACAACAAACAACATAAAATAAGCTCAAGCTTGAAAGGTTGACACCCTGGACATAATTGGATCGTCTTATCTAATAATAGCGGTCACGACTTCTCTACACGCTGTCTGAGTCCAATAGCATCCTCGTGCCCTTCTCATGGCTCCTCTCGTTCGATGCACAACTCCTCTTCTTATCGGTATTAGACACCCTAGTGTTTCTAGGGTGTCCGGATCGACCATCTTGAGAAGACTCTGCTATAACTGCTCTATCGTAGACAAGGAACATAGAGTGTCTTCAGGCACTGGACATAGGTCTCCTGCCTCTTACACAACGAGCTCGCATTCTGGGTGCCCCTCTCCTTCTAGCAGAAGTCTCCGCACCCACGGCTTCCCCTTGGACAGCTTGTGTACCTCGCAAATTATCTCTATCAGGCTGTGGTTGCCTCTCTTGCACCTGAGATGGTATCGGAGGATCTTCCAACCAGTTCTCATCCACATCCCGAATCACTTGCCCCAATTCAAACATTATCAGGGCTACATGTGTCACCATAGTAGCAATACAATTTAGTTGGTCACCCATGTCCATTCTTGACAACAAAAGAACCTCGGTTAATAGGTTTCTATCTATCGAGTACTTTTAAGTTTTTTATTGAGCTTAAGATATCATCTAGGTTCTTAGTTGCACCATATCAACTATTAACCGTATCAAACATCACAAGCACAACAACTAACAAAAAAAATACTTACAGAGTGTTATCGAGTCGCTAGACGTGTCGAAAGCCAAACTTTTCCTCCTGCTTTGATACCAAGTTGTAACACCCCAAGATTTTTAAATCGAAATTTTTTAGTAAATTTTTTTTTGTCAACGAAAACATTTTTTTTACATCTTGGATTAAAAACCTTAGGCGAGTTATGGGTCAGTCACACTAATATTGGATTTTATAAAAAAAAATGTATCATTATAAACTTTCATTGTAGCACATGGGGTATTGTTCATAAATAAAGTTCATAAAACCAAATAACAAAATAGCATAATTGTTTAGGGGGTTAAAATAACACCCAGTAGGAATACAATGACAAAGTACATGTATATAGAAGTAGGCATGCAAGAAACATCAATTTCAAACATAACCAAATATCGAGACATTGATAAATCGTAAAACCACTGAAAAACTTACTTTAATACTTATGCATGATCAAGAATGTGATGCATGACTTAACAATACAGTAAAGTATGCATCTATGATATGAGTGACTTAAAATTCTTTTATTTAGGTGATCTTCTTAAATGATGTATGTGATGATTTTGTCAGAATGCAGATTACACTTTTGTTCCTCTTGTTAACAGTCTCTATGGTTACGACACAGACAATATCCGAATTGGAGACATAACCAAGGGGTACATTCAAACAATCTGTGTTTTATTACTTTGGCCTTGCCTATCCTTTTCGGCCCTGGGTGAGGGACGAAACTTATCGAGAGAGAAACCCCAACACCCTCAACCTAGTATACCCATTTTTTTTTCAACTAAAGCCTTATTCACTACCACCCCGCGGCACCAGTGGTAGCTATCCCTTATCTCCATGACTGGAGAAGCAACCCTCCGTACTTTACAATACCCACGGAGCCAATCGTACCACTTACTCTCTCATTGTAAGCAACATGAGAACTAGCATTCATATTCTTAATTAGTTACTCTCGTGACATATGTACTTAAATATTACTTTCAAACTTTCAATGGGGCACAAGTACGCATGATTTTTTTTTAACATATCACATAGTCATTGGCTGCCACTTTGGGGCACAAACATTACAATTCCTTTTCAGAGGTTCGGAGCACATATGGCCTTTCTCACTACCTTATGAGTCAATTTCGACATTTTGCCAAAATATCTCAGAATAAAGTATTAACATACACTTTCTTTGCATTCATCACTTCACACACACGTGTCATGTTTTTACCATTAAAATAATTCACATAATGTTCTGACCACCCATTTGGTTGTCAAGTCATATGCATCACACAAATAACTAATTTTGCTTAATTGAATATGTGCACTTTTTCATAAGGCAAAGTATTTGTTTTATTTACTCCAAATCATATTTATGACATATCTTATAAAAGAAAACCATTTGGTTTATGGTAAAAATGCATACGAAGCTAACATAACCCTTAATTTCTTACTTAATGTAAATATGTAGTCTAACATTCACTTAGGCTAAACAATGTGACTATATTTTCTCAAACTTGAATCATATACAAAAACCAAATAAAACCGAGATTATTTTCTAAGCCAAAAACATATCCTAAGTAGTTTAATCATGTCTATTTTCATAAACTCATACTTTCAAAATTACCGATTATAAAGCTTGAAATGTGTTGTATGTGAGATTTTTAAAATCTCTTCATGTATTTTCTAATATTTTTCGCTGCCCGTTTGTCTTTATATTTTAAATTGTTATCTCTTGAAAGTTTTGAATGCATTTTGTGTGCATTCCCTCCTTAATAAAATTATTATTTTTATGTATGTCCTCTTGGTCTTTAGTGGCTTTTTTGCTTGAACCTATATTTGGGTTGTGTGAGTGACTCTTTTGCTTCTTGTACATGAACCCTATTGGGTTATCATGCACTATTATGTGCAATAAATATGCTTTAATTGCATGTTGGATATATATGTTGAGGATATGTAGATTTGTTCTGTGATGGTTATCTCGCATTTTTTGTATGAATTTAATTAATTCTTCATCTTTTTGTGAGCTTTTGTGAGCTCTTACATTTAATATACATGTTGTCGTGTTTTGCTTAGTATAATTAATTAGTTATATTTTTATTTGAAATGTTTACCTAAGCCTTTGGGACATTATTGCAAAATTGTTTATATCTTATTGATATTTTATCTCTAATATGTGCTTGTCTTTTGAACTTTAGTGATCAAAATTCTACTATGAGAAGAATTTATGTTTCCTTAAGAAAATATATTGTTTTTATGGTTATGATTGAATAAACGAGAAATTCTTAAAAAATTGATTTTGAGGTATATTCCTTGTGTCTATCTTAATGGCTATTGTATCTTACTTGAATTGTTCCTAATATTTCTAAAAATTTTAAATTATTGATTAAGGTGCATATCTTACTCGCTTTTAAAATTGTTTAGTTTATAGTACCTTTATGTTTTGTTATGGAACTTAACCATCATCTCTCTATTCTTGTTCAAAATATATTTGTTTCAAAACTATATACATATGACCTATAACTATTTTTTAACTAGTGTTAAAACATTTTTTTAAATATGTTTAGTTAGGATATCTTTGTTTGTGTTGTTAGTGTAATGAAATGGTAGGCTCCACGAATGCACTTGAATCTACTCAAAAGGAAGTATCTAAAATATACTTTAGACAAGACCCATAAAAGTGTATAAATGAAAAAGCATAAAAATAAATAACACTTTATTTATGAGAGCAAAATGTTTAAAAAGCATTTAGAGGAATAATTTACACAAGGGGATGCACCCTTACTTATACAAGAGTATTAATGAGAGCTCATAAGAAGCTCTCCCTTTCTAGCTGTTGGAACTTCCAACAGCTAGAATTCTAGCTGTTGGAAGTTCCAACAGCTAGAAAGTTGGTCAAGTTCCAACTTGAACTTGACCAAACTAGATGTATTTAGTTCTAATAGAACTAGATACCAAAAACAAAAAGAAAAATTACAAAAAAATTAAAAAGTATAAATACAAAAGTATATAATAATAATATTATTATATATGTGTTGTTTACATTTTAACACTCTCCCTCAAACTTACGGTACAATGAGCAAAAGTTTGTCTAAGAGAAAGTGAAATCTGGGAGCCGCGAGAGGCTTGGTGAAGAAGTCTGCTAATTGGTATTCTGACGTCACATATGGCAGATCAATGGTTCCATGCAAGTACTCCTCTCTCACATAGTGACAATCCATCTCAATGTGTTTGGTGCACTCATGGAAAGTCCGATTGCTTGCGATGTAGATTGCACTCTTGTTGTCACAACACATTCATGAGGCCTGTGTTGCTTCAGCTCCCATATCAGCAAGCAATCGCCTGAGCCAAACAACTTCCATTGTGGTGGTTGCCATGACTCTATATTCAGCTTCAGTGGAGGAAAGAGAAACCTTCTGCTGCTTCTTACACCTCCATGATATTAGAGATTCACATAAAATACACAGAAACCAGTGGTTGAGTGCCTATTATTAGGAACACCTCCCAATCAGCATCAGTATAAGCAATTAAATCTAATGATGACGATGCAGACAAGAAGAGTCCTCGTGAGAGAGAACTCTTTAAATATATAATAATACATAAAACCGCTCTCATGTGAACAGAAGTGGGAGCATGTTGAAACTGGCTAGCTGTGTGTACAACATGTGCTATGTCTGACCGAGTGATGGAGAGATAGGAAAGTGCTCCAACAAGTTGTCTGAACGGAGTGGGATCATCAAGACGCTCTCCATCATTAATTTTCATTTTAACATTGACCACTTTTGGAGTGTCCACCTTCTTATCATCTGTAATGCCAGACCTGGAAACAATATCAAAAGCAAATTTAGATTGAGATATCAAATACCCATGAGGGGAATAAGCAACTTCTATTCCTAAAAATTATTTCAATAATCTTAAATCAGACATTTCAAAATGAGTTTTAAGAAGAGTTTTGATATTTGTAACTCCCTGTTTGTCGTCTCCAGTGATGATCATATCATCCATATAAAGAAGGATGATGATACATGCATCAGATTGCTTAATAAATAAGGCAGTGTTAGTCAAACAAGAATGAAATCTAATATCAGTCATAACATGACTAAATCTGTCATACCAGGCTTTTGGTGCCTGTTTGAGGCCATAAAGGGCCTTCTCAAGATGAAGTGTTTTACCCATAGGAATAATAATACCAGGTGGAGCTTCCATGTAGACTTTTTCAACAAGACTCTTAATTAAGAAAATATTTTTGACATCCATTTGAAATATAGGTCATTTTTTTATAGAAGCCAAAGCAATTAAAGTTCTAATAGTGGTCATACGGGCCACAGGGGAAAAGGTTTCTTCGTAGTCAATGCCATACTCTTGAACATAACCTTTGGCTACGAGTCATGCCTTATATCTTTCTAGGGTCCTATCACTTTTGGTTTTGACTTTATAGATCCATCTACAACCTATAGGTTTCTTTCCGAAAGGAAGGTCTTGAATGAACCAAGTGTTGGCTTTCTCTAATGCATCCAATTCTATTTTCATAGCTTCAACCCATTCTTCATGGTTTTTGGCTTCAGAATAGGAGGAAGGTTCAACATAGGATTGGATTAATGCAAGGGCTGCCCTATACGAGGGTGAAAAAGATTCGTAAGAGAATTTTTTTGGGAGGTTGAGAAATTCTAGAAGTTTTACAAGGGAGAACTTCAGAATACCTTTCTAATGCACATGGTGGGTGTTGCTCTCCAACTCTTTGTCTTGAATATTGCAGACCAACATCCCTACTGGTTTGGTCTTCGCTATCATTTTAAAAAATAATAGGACTTTGATCATTGTTAAAGTTATATTCAAAATCCTCTTCATTGAATTTTAAAGTTAAATCGATTAAAAAGGAATATTCAGTAATATCTTTGGATTTTTCACTTTCAAAAGAACTTTCTTTTTTTAGAAAAGACACATTTCTTGATACATATCATTTGTCATTTTGAAGATCATAGCACCTATAGCCTTTTTTATTTTCAGCATATCCTAAAAAGGCACATGAGATTGTACGAGGGGAGAATTTGTCATTTTTGTTTGTAAATACAAAACATCTGCAACCAAAAACTCTTAATCTAGAGTAGTCTAGAGCTAAATCATAAAGTTTTTCAATTGGAGATATATTTTTTAATGAAGCAGGTGGCATTCTATTGATGAGATACGTGGCGGTAAAGCGGCTTCAACCCAAAAACCTTTTGGAACTTGACTCGCAATTAGCAAAGTCTAAGTGGTTTCCATAATGTGGCGATGCTTGCATTTTGCAAGACCATTTTGTTGAGGGGTGTGTAGGCATGATTGTTTATGAGTAATGCCATATAAATTAAGACATATTTTAAATTCTCCAGACATAAATTCTCCCCTTGAATCAATGCGAAAAATTGAAATATTACTTTGAAATTTGTTTATGACCATTTTATAAAATATTTGAAAGTGAGCAAAAACTTTGGATTTATGTTTAAAAAAATAAATCCAAGTGTGTCTAGAAAAGTCATCAACAAAGATGACATAATATGCATAACCACCTTTAGAGATAACTAGTGCGGGTCCCCAAACGTCCGAACATATTAACTGAAGAGGTTTTATAGAGACAAAGGTTCTAATAGAAAAAGATAATCTTTTAATTTTACCAAGAATGCAGTCTTTACAAGCAAAATTTTTAGATTTACAAAATTTTCCCAAACTTGGGAAGTATTGGATTTTTGACATATGAGGATGGCCAAGTCTTTTGTGCCATAATTTTGTTTCTAATTTCTGAACATTTAAAAAAAATACATTCTTTGGTAGTTCCAAAAAGTCCATGTAATATAATCCTCCTTCTCTATGGCCATCCCCAATCAACTTCCCTGACTGACGATCCTGTATCCAGCAACCATCAGAAGAGAAGGATATATTACATCCATAATCAGAAATTTGTGAAACAGATAAAAGGTTCAAATTTAATTTTGGGATATATCTAACTTCTAGAATACAAAAAGCTTTGGATTTTTGAAAACTTTCAAAACATCCTATTCCTTTTATTTCAAGAGATATTCCATCTGCTGTAAAGACTTTTGATATACTTGAGTTATTTTTAAGACATTCGGATAAACATTTAGCATTTTGGGTCATATGAAATGAAGCACCAAAATCTAAGAGCCAAGGGAAGTTACCTGGACCGGATACAGATGCAACTGCCGCTCTAGTTGAGGCTTCAGTCGAAGAGGATACCCCTTTGAGAAGAGGTTGAAGAATCTCCATCAGTTAAGCCATGGAAACAGGTGCATCTTGATCTTTTGGCTCGGTTTCAACAGATGCAACCCTCTTTTCGTCTCTCCTTTTTAGCTTCGGACATTGAGGCTTATAGTGCCCCGGTTCATGACAGTGGTGACAAATAACTTTTCTTTTGTCAAACTCACCACTTTGTCTCCCAAAATGAGGCGGTCTATAAGTGCGAGTATGATTCCCTGGTCTAGACACAGCTAGAACTGAATCATCATCAACTTTTGGAGTACTCTTTCTAAGAAGATTTTTCTCCATAGTTAGTTCTTCAATAGTATCCACAATAGTAGGGATTTTACCACGATGAAGTAGAGCTGATTTGGCGGATTTAAATTTCGGCCTTAATCCATTCACAAATTGGTAAAAGTGTTCTATATCGAGTTGTTTTTGACGAAACTCAATATCTTCCGCGCAATGTCATTTTGGCTCTAGAATAGCCAACTCTTCCCAAAGTTTGGACAACTTATTATAATATTCACGAATAGTTTTATCATTTTGAGTTAATGTCTGAACTTTTTCTTGAAGATTGCACACATGGGCAATATCTTTAAGGGAATACATATTTTTGAGGTATTCCCATGCCTTATCGGCATGTTCAAATTTAGCGAGGCTAGAACATTTTTTAATGTCTATGCTATTAATAAGCCATGACATTATCTTTTCATGCCCCATCCTCCACTATTTCTATTTCTATTTCTTTTCATAAGAGGCTAGAGCCTTAGTCTTCTCCTCTTCCGTTAGAGGGATTTCTTTATCACCCTCTTTTTTGGTGAGAGATAGTTTAGGTTCCGAATCGGAACCATCCACTATTCCCCATAAGCTTTTTTCCCCATATGTGGTGCTTCATAATTGAAGCCCACATCACATAATTAGTATCATTCAACTTCATGAGTACGATGGTGACCTTATCATGGTCATCCATCATTTACAAGGGTGTGAAGAAGATAGTAAGGAGAAGAAGAAAAAAAAGGAAAATAGAGAAAAAGGGAGAAAGGGATACAATACAATGTTGTTGCTTAGTTGATAGAAGAGTGATAAAACACTCTTTTGGCAAGTGATGAAACACGCCTTTGCAAGTGATGAAACACTTTTTGTACGAACAAGGTAATAACACACCTTTACACAAGAGGCACAAAAATTGAGGCAAAAGTTTTTCAAGATCTAAGAGTTCCGTAACTCTGATACCATGTAATGAAATGGTAGGCTCCACGAATGCACTTGAATCTACTCAAAAGGAAGTATCTAAAAGATACTTTAGACAAGACCCATAAATGGGTATAAATGGAAAAGCATAAAAATAAATAACACTTTATTTATGAGAAAAAAATGCTTAAAAAGCATTTAGAGGAATAATTTACACGAGGGGATGCACCCCTATTTATACAAGAGTATTAAGGAGAGCTCATAAGGAGCTCTCCCTTTCTAGCTGTTGGAACTTTCAACCGTAAGAATTCTAGCCGTTGGACTAGTTCCAACAGCTAGAAAGTTGGTCAAGTTTCAATTGGAACTTGACCAAACTAGATGTATCTAGTTCTAATAGAACTAGATACCAAAAACAAAAAGAAAAATTACAAAAAAATATAAAAGTATAAATACAAAAAATATAATAATAATAATATTATATATGTGTTGTTTACATTTTAACAGTTAAAACCTCTGTTTTGTTTTCTCCGCAGGTTCTTAAAGTTGATATGGGTATCATGAAGATTGCGATATCTGGTGAAGGCATTTGATAAAGATTATCAACGAAGACTTGGATCTTTTCTGTTGTTTTGTTTTTTCTAATTTTCGGTAATTACACCATAAGTTTAAGGGAGAGTGTTAAAATGTATATATATATATATATATATATATATATATATATATATATGAGTGTATATATATTATATAATTATAAATTATTTATCTTCCCTTTGTAATAGGTAATACCCTTTAGGGGTATTATGGTATACATGTAATAGGCTATGCTCATTAGGGTGCAGAATGGTAATTTTGTTCATGTAATAGGCTCTTCCATTTAGGGGCAGAACTGACCTCTTTTTTATTCTGCCCTTTACACTTTTGTAAATGACAGTTTTTTAATTAATATAGTTGTTGGGAATCTCCAATCGCTATATTCACTTTTGTCTTTTAGTGAATATGACTCTTGAAAATCTCCAACAACTATATTTATAGATGTTGGAGCTTTTTCCAACAGCTATATGGGTCCTTTTGACCCTCTTGTATGTATATAAAGAGAGTCCTCTTGTCTCATTAGATGTAATGCTTTCTTAAACATTCCATCTCAATAAAGATTATTATTTTTTTATGGTTTTTGTATTCTATTGTGTATGCTCTTTGATGCATCTTATGATTGCTTATATTTGTGTGTATTGTCCCTTTGTGGACTTGTGTTTGTGCACATTTAGGCTCTTTGTAGCCATTGTATGCACTTAGGTGCTTTTGTATTGCTTTTGGAATTTGTATTATCCCTTGTAGGACTTGTTCTTGTTCTTATGCATATTATGGTTTGTTTTTTGCTTGATTTCATTATAGCACCCTCTTCCACGAGATGCAAATCCACCCTAAAAGTGTTTATTTTTGCCTTTCACGATATAAACGACTTGTAGGAATTTTGAAAACTTTTCTAATTGTTTCTTTGTATTTTTGCAAGGACTAGAAAACCTATTTCAAAATATAAAATTTTCAATATTTTCTCGATTTTTTTTTAGAAAAGCAACTTTTTCGAAAAGTTCCTGAGAAAAACCTTGCCAAGAATGATACTGGTGACTATGGTTTAACGTGTTATATATTGTTTTCCTTTAAAGAGTTTCTTTTAAGTTTTATATTTTAGGCTGATAACATGCCCTGACAGGGATTTTGGCTTGTTGCACTGGGCGGTTGATCCAAGCAGATGCAAGAGGTTGCTGGAGAACGTGGTGGTTATCTGCATGGAGAGAGGGTGGTGTATGTTCCCCCCCGATGATTCACTGAATCCTACGTCTGTGTTCGGGGCTTTGAATGAGCACCACGTATACAAGCACATGGGGCTCGTATTCCCGTGTATGTTGACATAACTTTGCATCGGACTCTAGTGTTGTTGCAAAGACTTAAGTACCCTTTCTTGCTATTCTTCTCATAAAGTGATGGTTTGAGAAAATGACAAAAATGCCCTTCATTCAAAAAAGAAAAAACAAACAGTTCAAAAAAAGGACAAACATGTCCTCCATTCAGAAAGTCGAGGATGATGTTGACTCTTCAAAGTCTTCTTCTTCTTTCTCCGTTCAAAAAAAGGACAAACATGTCCTCCATCCAGAAAGTCAAGGATGATGTTGACTCTTCAAAGTCTTCTTCTTCTTTCTCCGTAAAACACTGTAGAACCCCCTCTCTCTCTCTAGAGAAGAAATCAAGAGAGGCAAAGAGTTCTCCCTGGAGAAGGCCATGAATATCAACCCTCTCACTCTCTCTCCCTTCTCTCTCTACTTTTGTGCACATCCAACAGACGATCCTACATTGCTCCATCAAACACCGACTGACCTGCACACTGAATGTAGCAACGTTCAACTTGAAGAGTTGATATGTATAGGAGAATACAAAGATGTTTCTCGGATTCATTGGAACCTGTTATTTCTTTTTCAATGTGCAGTTGACTCTTATTATTTTCAGTTGCTTTTTAGATTGTACTTTCAATTCTGGTGTATTTTAAATCCATCGATTTGTATGTAATCGGAGCTCATTTCAATCTAAATTTTTTACTGCAACTTCATTCATATGTCTTCATGCTCTCCACCAAAAAATCAGATCATTCTGAGTTTGTTTGACCCACTTTAAAAATCGAGGTTCAGAACTTATTATTTTGCACCGTCAGGATTTTAGCAGAATCAGGACCAACTTGCGGGAGTGATTTCTCCCTAATCAGAGATGATCTTTCCGATCTGTAAAAATGTTGTGTTTTAAATTGAATCTAGTTTGTCCATACTAAATTTCAGCGATTTCTATGGTGTTTTCATACCAGTTTTGGGTAAAAAACCACAACCCTGTCACCCTGTGTCATTTTAATAACTCAGATTTTGATCTATTTTGTCAGAATTTTATTTCCCTAATGAGAGATCATTTTTCAATTTCGTAAAACGAGTTCTCTTTGTATATGTGTCTAGTTCATCTTTGTAAATTTTCAGATTTTTTTATGATTAATTGTTATTTTATTTTGATTTAATACCAGAACCCTGTATCCAGATTTTGTAAATGTTCTGATTTTGGCCCCCATATCATGACTATTGCAGCCCTCCTTCAACAAATTGCTATTTGATTGATAATATTCTTCAACAAATCATTGTTATGATTTTTTTGGGTCTCTAATGTGTCCCTACTACGATTTGTAATGTTTTCGGGTCTCCAACTACCCCTACAATGATTTGTAGTGTTGTCCGGTCTTTTAACAACGATTTGTAGTATTTTTGGGTCTCCAACGACCCCTACAACGATTTATAGTGTTGTCCAGTCTTTTAACTATAATTTATAGTATTTTTGGGTCTCCAACGACCCCTACAATGATTTATAATGTTGTTCGGTCTTTTAACTACGATTTATAGTATTTTCGGGTCTCCAACGACCCCTACAATGATTTATAGTGTTGTCTGGTCTTTTAACTACGATTTATAGTGTTTTCGGGTCTCTAACGAGACCCACATTGATTTATAGTGTTGTTGGACCTCGCTATAGCGATTTGTAGTGTTTTCCGCTAAACACTACAGCGATTTGCGATACAAATCGCTGTATATCGCTACCAAAATTAGGACCAACTTGTCAGGGCCATATCTCCCTAACTATAGATCGGATTTCAAATCCATAAAAAATGGTGTCTTTGTTATGAAGTCTAGTTTATTCCTGTAAATTTTCAGCGATTTATATGGTCATTTGACACTCCATTTGGATAAAAAACCAGACCCCTATTAGTTTACCTTATTTGAATGACACAGTTTTTAGTTCATTTTGTAAGAATTATATCTCACTAACGAAAGATCATTTTTCAAATCCGTAAAAAATATTTTCTTTCTCTATGTGTCTAGTTTATATATGAAAAATTTCATAACTTTCTATGCTAATTTCATATTTCAAACCTGTTAAAAACCGAGACTAGTTACAGAATTTTAAATTCTGTAACAGGTTCATTTCCTGTTTGGAAACAGTGACTTCTTGAAGTCGCCATTTTCAAACCAAAATTGATTTTTCAATTTTGTAAATTGGGTTGGTTTTTTTATTAAGTTAAGCAACTTCTCCCTCAAATTTGGGAGAAATAAAATCTGTTTAGCCTCTGCAACATCCAGTTTACTGAAACCTATCTGTTAAAATCCAATTTTCTGTTTCTAAAATTAATGCTCTGATGTTTTGATTATAACTCTAGTTTCAGAAATGATTTTGATATTTTGTAAAAAGGGAGTGCTTTCTTGCTGAGCTGTGAGTCCATGAATTCATTTTAAGCTAAACTTTGGTTGTTTAAGACTCCCATCTATCTAAAAATGATCTTTCAAATGCTTTCACAAAATCATCCATCATATATGTTTATTTTGTTTAACTTTCTTCATCTCTGAGGCATGAAAGTCTAATTTTGGATGTATTATTCAATTTTTCAATAATTGAGAGAAAATCAATAAAGGCCTACACTTATTTCTAGCAAGTTTTCTCATTTTGTAGGCTTTTCTATTTTTTTTATTTCTTTTTCAATTGTTGTATCAATTCAAATGTTGTAATAAATCAATTAATGAGAAGTTTACTTTATGCTTAGATTAGAATAAATGAACATGTAGTTTAATTTTTTATTTTTCATAATCAATATGTTGCATTTTTATTTTTATTTTTAATAACACTATAGTGAAACACGAATGGCACAAGCACCATTCTAATAAAAGGTGATTAAATCCTAAGTTGACGATACCAAATTTTGGGTCAAAAACCACAACCCTGTCACCACAACAGGGTGACAAGTTGGTCTTCCGCAAATCGCTATAGCGATTTATAGTGTTTTTGAATCTCACTATAGCGATTTGTAGTGTCTTTCGCAAATCGCTATAGCGATTTATAGTGTTATTCAGTAAGCAAATCGTTGTAAATCGTTACCCGATTTAGGACCAACTTGTTGAAATTTATAATTGTTTATACATATTTGATATTTTAAATTTCTTAAAATTCAGGACTGGTTACAGATTAATCTTATTTAACCATGATTAAACAAAATAGTTTCGGTTTTTAATATATTTGAAATTTCAAATAATTATATAAAATTATAAAAATTTTCAGATATAAACTAGACAAATAAAGCAAAAAAAATCTTTTTACAGATTTGAAAAATGATCTCCCGTTGGGGAGATATGACTCTTGCAAAATGAACTAAAAACATGAGTAACTCAAACGATATAGAGTGTGATATGGTCTTGGTCTTCGACCAAAAATAGGTATGAAATGACCATAAAAATTGCTAAAATTGATAGGAATAAATTAGACTCAATAAGAAAGACACCGCTTTTTACGGATTTAAAATCTGATCTTCGGTTAGGGAGATACGTCTTCGACAAGTTGGTCTTGATTCAAATAGCGATTTACGCGTGACGGCTATAACGATTTGTAGTGTTAATCGCTATAGCCATCACACGTAAATCGCTATTTGAATTAAGACCAACTTGTCGGGGGCGTATCTCCCTAACCGAAGATTGAATTTCAAATCCGTAAAAAGTGGTGTCTTTCTTATTGAGTCTAGTTTATTCCTGTCAATTTTCAGTAATTTTTATAATCATTTGTTTTCCCATTTTGATTAAAAATCAGACCCCTATTATTCTCTATTATTTAAGTTGCACATATTTTTAGTTCAATTTGCGAGAGTCATATCTCCCCAATGAAATATCATTTTCCAAATCTGTAAAAAGGGTTTTCTTTTTTAGGTGTCTAGTTTATATCTAAAATTTTTTATAATTGTTTATACATATTTGATATTTTAAATTTGTTAAAATTCAGGACTGGTTACAAATTAATCTTATTTAACCATGATTAAACAAAATAGTTTCGGTTTTTTATATATTTGAAATATCAAATAAATATATAAAGTTATAAAAATTTCCAGATATAAACTAGACAAATGAAGCAAAAAAACTTTTTTACAGATTTGAAAAATGATCTCCCGTTGGGGAGATATGACTCTTGCAAAATGAACTAAAAACATGAGTAACTTAAACGATATAGAGTGTAATATGGTCTTGGTTTTTGACCAAAAATAGGTAATAAATGACCATAAAAATTGCTGAAAATTGACAAAAATAAACTAGACTCAATAAGAAAGATACCATTTTTTACGGATTTAAAATTCGATCTCCAGTTAGGGAGATACGCCCCCGACAAGTTGGTCTTGATTCAAATAGTGATTTACGTGTGACGGCTATAGCGATTAACACTATAAATCGCTATAGCCGTCACACGTAAATCGCTATTTGAAACAAGGCCAACTTGTCGTAGACGTATCTCCCTAACTGAAGATCGGATTTCAAATCCGTAAAAAGCGGTGTCTTTCTTATTGAGTCTAGTTTATTCCTATAATATTTTAGCAATTTTTATGGTCATTTGTTTTTCCATTTTGATTAAAAACCAGACCCCTATTATACTGCATTATTTAATTTGCATATATTTTTAGTTCATTTTGCGAGAGGCATATCTCCCCAATGAAATATCATTTTCCAAATCGGTAAAAAGGGTTTTATTTTTTTATGTGTCTAATTTATATTTAGAAATTTTTATAACTGTTTATACATATTTGATATTTTAAATTTGTTAAAATGTAGGACTGATTACAAATTAATCTTATTTAACCATGATTAAACAAAATAGTTCTGGTTTTTTATATATTTGAAATATCAAATAAATATATAAAGTTATAAAAAATTCTAGATATAAACTAGACAAATAAAGCAAAAAAACCCTTTTTACAGATTTGAAAAATAATCTTCCGTTGGTGAGGTATGACTCTTGCAAAATGAACTAAAAACATGAGTAACTCAAATGATATAGAGTGTGATAGGGTCTTGGTTTTTTACAAAAAATAGGTATAAAATGACCATAAAAATTGCTTAAAATTGACATAAATAAACTACATTCAATAAGAAAGACACCTCTTTTTACGGATTCGAAATCCGATCTTTGGTTAGGGAGAAACTCCCCTGACAAGTTCGTCTTGATTCAAATAGCGATTTACGCGTGATGGCTATAGCGATTAACACTACAAATCGCTATAGCCGTCACGCGTAAATCGCTATTTGAATCAAGACCAACTTGTCGGGGGCGTATCTCTCTAACCGGAGATCGAATTTCAAATCTATAAAAAGCGGTGTCTTTCTTATTGAGTCTAGTTTATTCCTGTCAATTTTAAGCAATTTTTATGTTCATTTCATACCTATTTTTAGTAAAAAAACCAAGACCCTATCACACTCTATATCATTTGAGTTACTCATGTTTTTAGTTCATTTTGCAAGAGTCATATCTCTCCAACGAGAGATCATTTTTCAAATCTGTAAAAATGGTTTTTTTTCTTTATTTGTCTAGTTTATATCTGGAAATTTTTATAACTTTATATATTTATTTGATATTTCAAATATATAAAAAATGGAAACTATTTTGTTTAATCATGGTTAAATAAGATTAATCTGTAAAAAAGGTTTTTTTGCTTTATTTGTCTACTTTATATCTGGAAATTTTTATAACTTTATATATTTATTTGATATTTGAAATATATAAAAAATGGAAACTATTTTGTTTAATCATGGTTAAATAAGATTAATTTGTAACCAGTCCTGAATTTTAACAAATTTAAAATATCAAATATGTATAAACAGTTATAAAAATTTTCATTTATAAACTAGACACATAAAAAAAGAAAACCCTTTTTACAGATTTGGAAAATGATATTTCATTGGGGAGATATGACTCTCGCAAAATGAACTAAAATATGTGCAACTTAAATAATGCAGAATAATAATGGTCTGGTTTTTAATGAAAATGGGAAAACAAATGACCATAAAAATTGCTGAAAATTAACAGAAATAAACTAGACTCAATAAGAAAGACACCTCTTTTTACGAATTTGAAATCCGATCTCCGGTTAGGGAGATACGCCCCCGACAAGTTGGTCTTAATTCAAATAGCGATTTACGCGTGATAGCGCGTAAATCGCTATTTGAATCAAGACCAACTTGTCGGGGGCGTATCTCCCTAACCGGAGATCGGATTCAAAATCCGTAAAAAGAGGTGTCTTTATAATTGAGTCTTGTTTGATCCTATCAATTTTTAGCAATTTTTATTGTAATTTCATACCTATTTTTGGTAAAAAACCAAGACCTTATAACACTCTATATCGTTTGAGTTGCTCATGTTTTTACTTCATTTTGCAAGAGTCATATCTCCCTAATGGGAGATCATTTTTCAAATCTATAAAAAAGGTTTTTTTTCTTTATTTATTTAGTTTGTATCTGGAAATTTTTGAAACTTTATATTTTTATTTGATATTTCAAATATATAAAAAACTGGAACTATTTTGTTTAATCATGGTTAAATAAGATTAATCTGTATCGAGTTTTGAGTTTTAACAAATTTAAAATATCAAATATGTATAAACAGTTATAAAAAAGTCCAAATATAAACTAGACACATAAAAAAAGAAAACCTTTTTTATAGATTTGAAAAATGATCTCCCGTTGGGGAGATATGACTCTTGCAAAATGAACTAAAAACATGAGCAACTTAAATAATGCAGAATAATTGGGTTCTATTTTTTAATCAAAATGGGAAAACAAATTACCATAAAAATTGCTAAAATTTGACAGAAATAAATTAGACTCAATAAGAAAGACACCATTTTTTACGGATTTGAAATCCGATCTATGGTTAGGGAGATATGCCCCCGACAAGTTGGTCCTAATTTAGGTAGCGATTTACACCGTAAATCGCACATCGATTTACTGAAAATACTATAAGTCACAATAGCAATTTACACATAATGATTTACTGAACAACACCACAAATCACTTTAGTGACTCATGAAATACACTACAAATCGCTATATGTAGTGTTATTCAGTAAGCCGTCACACGTAAATCGCTATTTGAATCAAGACCAACTTGTCGGGGGCGTATCTCTCTAACCAGAGATTGGATTTTCGATCCGTAAAAACGGCATCTTTGTTATTGAGTCTAGTTTATTTCTGTTAATTTTCACAAATTTTTATGGTCATTTCATACCTGTTTTTGATCAATAACCAAGACCTTGTCACACTATATCGTTTGAGTTACTCAGGTTTTTTGTTCATTTTGCAAGAGTCATATCTCCCCAACGGGAGATCATTTTTCAAATCTGAAAAAAGGATTTTCTTTCTTTACTTAGTTTATATTTGAAATTTTTTATAACTTTATAAACTCATTTGATATTTCAAATCTGTTAAAAACTGAAACTGGTTACAGAATTTCAGGTTCTGTAACAGGTTCATTTCTTGAAATTGAACGGTAACTTTCAGAAGTCACCATCTTCAAACCAGAAAAAAATAGAAAAATCGTGAGAAAAAGTGTTACAAAAATCTTTAGCAAGAAACAACTGAAGGAAACATGAGCACCATGATTAAACAAAACACTTTATTGCGCAGGGGGAAGCCCACAAACCCCCCTTATGTAAGGGCATAATCTCTGAATCAGGCTCCACAACTCATCAAGTTGAACCATGCTACAGTCAGTGTGTAGATCAGTCGATGCTTGATGGAGAAATGTAGGATTGTCTGCTAGATGTGCACAAAAGTAGAAAGAGAAGGGAGAGAGAGAGGGTTGATGTTCATGGCCTTCTCCAGGGGGGATTCCTTTCTCGGATAATCCTGCAGTGCATCAAGTTGAATGATGCTACCCATGCTGGGAAGAGCCCCCATACCCCCCTCTTGTAAGGGCAAAAACTATGCTACTCACACTGTGAGGAGCTAGCCCCCAAACCCCCCTTCTGTAAGGGAAAAAACTCTAAATCAGGCTTCACATCTCATCAAATTGAATGATGCTACCCATGCTGGGAAGAGCCCCCAAACCCCCCTCCTGTAAGGGCAAAAATTATGCTACCCACACTGAGAGGAACCCCTAAACCCCCCTCCTGTAAGGGCAAATACTCTGAATCAGGTTCCACAACTCATCAAGTTGAATGATGCTACCCACGCTGAGAGGAGCCCTCAAACCCCCCTTCTGTAAGGGTAAAAACTCTGAATCAGGCTCCACAACTCTTCAAGTTGAATGATGTTACCCACGCTGGGAGGAGCCCCCAGACCTCTCTCCTGTAAAGATAAAAACTCTGAATCAAGATCCACAACTCATTTAGTTGAATGATGTTACCCACGCTGGGAGGAGCCCCCAAACCCTCCTCCTGTAAGGGTAAAAACTCTGAATCAGGCTCCACAACAGTCAATGTGCAGGTCAGTCGGTGCTTGATGGAGCAATGTAGGATCTTCTGCTGGATGTGCACAAAAGTAGAAAGAGAAGGGAGAGAGAGAGTGAGAGGGTTGATGTTCATGGCCTCCTCTAGGGGAGATTTCTTTCTCGGATAATCTTACAGTGCAGAGACTGGGTCTTAAATAATCATCTTCGGGGCACTTAAGTCTTTACAACCACTCCTTTTCTAGAATCACCATTTTTTTTGCACCAATGGAGAAGAGGGTACTTAAGTCTTTGCAATCACATCAAACTCCAACGATATTTAATGCTGACAAACATGGGGATACGAGACGCACATGCTTACATACGTGGTGCTCTTTGGCCCCCCCGAACATGAGATGTAGCTAACTGCCTTGTTCGGGGGGGGGGGGGAAACATATAACCTGCTTGGCTGCATGGACGAGCCGGTATTCTCTTCTTTCTAGTACCTTTTACAATGTCTTTGATTTGTCATTCACCTAGGAAACAGGAAAACAGTTTGGGAAGAGCCATCATTCCCCAGCAAAGAGGTGGAAGGAGGGTTCCTGCTTTTTGTCCGTTGGAATCAAAATTACCACGTATCCTGTGGTGGTGACCATGCTTACAATGGTTACGATCCTTATCCATCCAATTTACATAAATGGACAAAATAAGGCCTTCTTCCGTTAGCATGCAAACAATGAAACTTGAGAGTGGAAGATAAGAGTCATGTGTACACTTTTTTTGTTATCCATGCAAGTCCTTAGATTTTCTTGTGTTTTATTCTTTCCGCTGCAGCCTTGGACAGTGATGACCTGCTCTATCTAAAGGAGCAGATGGAAGCTGAGGAAGATGCTGAGCGTCTTCTACAACGCACAGAGAAACGAGCATTTGATGCCTTTAAGATATTCTTATGTGATTCATAGCCGTTTGATTGTTCCTCTGTAATGTGTCGTTGAATGTGAATATGTTCTCTCCTTAATTAATCTACACAAAGCTGCTAGTTTGGCAGATTCATCGCCTGCATCATTGCCATTGCCATTGCCCTTACGTGTAGAACCGAAACCTAAGAGTGGCATCCGGTGATATTTTGCGGATCCACTCTTTTATTTGCAATAGTACGATCACTGCTCTAGGACTTTTTTGTTGGTGCTAATTGTGTTATTTGTATAAAACCAGACAGCTTCTGAAGAACATTGTTGAAATCAAACCTAAGCGGCACAGCCCTCTGGGGGGGTTCAGGCAAACCAATGGAGCCCAGCTTCTAGCACTAGAGAGTCGATGAAGGGAAAAATAGATCAAGGCACGTCCAAGGGCTTGCTGACATCCGTCAGGGACAAGCAAACTGATAAGAAACATGAGGCTATCAAACGCTTGCTAGGTTTGTCTTATGAGAGCTCTGATGAGGATTGAGCACAGAGAATAAAATGAGATATTCCTAGAGCAACGAGGTAGGATGCATATTGCTTTGTACGAATTATCATCTAAATGGTTTTCATTTTTTTTGGTCATTTTTTCCTATATGTTCCTAATTCCCTGTTTGGTGTAGCTGCTTTCCTTTCCTCCCATTTGATGTCCTTACGTTCCCATGCAGATTGTGCTTTCGGGGTGGGTCTTCATCTCTTGAGAGGTTTAATACAATATTGTTGGTTCCAGTTAGATGCATTGTTTGTCGAAGAAAATCAATCTGGTATGGACTATGGAGTAGCCAAACTTTGGATAGATTGAGGTCACTCTTGCTGGGAAGTCACTGGCTACCACAGAGCAAAGCAGGTTATATGTTCCCCCCCCCCCCGAACAGGGCAGTTAGCTACATCTCATGTTCGGGGGGTCCCAAAGAGCACCACGTATGTAAGCATGTGCATCTCATATCCCCATGTTTGTCAGCATTAATTAGCGTTGGAGTTTGATGTGATTGCAAAGACTTAAGTACCCTCTCCTCCATTGGTGCAAAAAAATATGACGATTCTTGAAAAGGAGTGGTTGTAAAGACTTAAGTGCCTCAAAGATGATTATTTAAGACCCAGTCTCTGCACTGCAGGATTATTCGAGAAAGAAATCTCCCCTATAGGAGGCCATGAACATCAACCCTCTCACTCTCTCTCTCCCTTCTATTTCTGCTTTTGTGCACATCCATTAGAAGATCATACATTGCTCCATCAAGCACCGACTGACCTGCACATTGACTGTTGTGGAGCCTGATTCAGAGTTTTTACCCTTACAGGAGGAGGGTTTGGGGGCTCATCCCAGCGTGGGTAGCATCATTCAACTAAATGAGTTGTAGATCCTGATTCAGAGTTTTTACCCTTACAGAAGAGGGGTCTGAGGGCTCCTCCCAGCGTGGGTAGCATCATTCAACTTGAAGAGTTGTGGAGTCTGATTTAGAGTTTTTACCCTTACAGAAAGGGGGGTTTGAGAGCTCCTCCCAGTGTGGGTAACATCATTCAACTTGATGAGTTATGGAGTCTGATTCAGAGTTTTTACCCTTACAGAAGGGGGGTCCAAGGGCTCCTCCCAGCGTGTTCATGGCCTTTTGCCCTTAGAGGAGGGGGGTCCGGGGGCTCATCAACCCTCTCACTCTCTCTCTCCCTTCTATTTCTGCTTCTGTGCACATCCATCAGAAGATCCTACATTGCTCCATCAAGCATCGACTGACCTGCACATTGACTGTTGTGGGTCCTTACTGATGAGCTGCCTCTAAATTTATTCGACTATGGGTCCTTACTGCACTTGAAGTTGAGTCGTTGTATTTTTTGTTGTTTGGTGGGTGGTGTGGCCCTCCTCTACTCTCTCAAGACTCTTAGCTTGGGCAATCTTTCTTTTGATGATTGTGGTTGTAATGTATCGTTGAAGTTAAAATGGGGAATGAAATTATAATAGAAATCACTGAAAATTTACAGAAATAAACTAGACTCAATAATGAAGACACCACTTTTTACGGATTTGGAATATGACCTTCGATTAGAGAGATATGGCCCTGACAAGTTGGTCCTAATTCGGGTAGTGATTTACAGCGATTTGCTTACTGAATAACACTACAAATCGCTATAGCGATTTGCGGAAGACACTATAAATCGCTATAGCGATTTGCGAAATAATCTACAAATCGCTATAGCGATTTGCGGAAGACACTACAAATCGCTATAGCGATTTACGGAAGACACTACAAATCGCTATAGCGATTTGCGATTTGTAGTGTCTTCCGCAAATCACTATAGTGTTTCGTTGGAGACCCGAAAATACTACAAATTGTTGTAGGAAAGCCCGATAATACTACAAATCATTGTTGGAAGGCCCAAAAAAAATTTGGTCCGGAGGGTGCTGCCCCCCCCGCCAGGGGCGGCCCCCAGACCCCCTCCTGTAAGGGCAAAAACTCTAAATCAGGCACATAAGTAGAGAGAGAAGGGAGAGAGAGTGAGAGGGTTGGTGTTCATGGCCTTCTCCAGGAGGAACTCTTTACCTCCCTTGATTTCTTCTCTAGAGAGAGAGAGGGTTTTACAGTGTTTTACGAAGAAGGAAGAAGAAGAAGATGGCGATGGAGCAATGTAGGATCGTCTGTTGGATGTGCACAGAAGTAGAGAGAGAAGGGAGAGAGAGTGAGAGGGTTGATGTTCATGGCCTTCTCCAGGAAGAACTCTTTGCCTCCCTTGATTTCTTCTCTAGAGAGAGAGAGGGTTTTACAGTGTTTTACGGAAAAAGAAGAAGAAGACTTTGAAGAGTCAACATCATCCTCAACTTTCTGGATGGAGGACTTGTTTGTCCTTTTTTTGAACGGAGAAAAAAGAAGAAGACTTTGAAGAGTCATCATCATCCTCGACTTTCTGGATGGAGGACATGTTTGTCCTTTTTTTGAACGGAGAAAGAAGAAGACTTTGAAGAGTCAACATCATCCTCGACTTTCTGGATGGAGGACATGTTTGTCCTTTTTTGAACCGTTTGTTTTTTCTTTTTAGAATGAAGGGCATTTTTGTCATTTTCTCAAACCATCACTTTATGAGAAGAATAGCAAGAAAGGGTACTTAAGTCTTTGCAACAACACCAGAGTCCGATGCAAAGTTATGTCAACATACACAGGAATACGAGCCCCATGTGCTTGTATACGTGGTGCTCATTCAAAGCCCCGAACACAGACGTGGGATTCAGTGAATCATCGGGGTGAACATACACCACCCTCTCACCACAGAGGATGCGGCAACCTGTTTTTGCGTTAGTACCAACGACCCAACTGCTTAAACAAAGAAAATTGTTGTTCTACGAGACAAACAAGGGCTCGCATCTTTCTCTGATGCTCTATACAGCATGAGCAAATGCTTACATTGTGCATGTTGTAAATCCGGCCTTCGATGATCAGCATCAATATAAAGCTGCAACTTTTTTTTTGACGGAGGAAAGAAAGCTATGTTACATGGGTACAGGCTGTGGGTTCAAAAACCAGTCCCTAGTTTTGGACGGGTCGAACCAGTCTCGTGTAGACCGTCTGATTACGTTGATTGGACGGTTTAAATTATTACCCATTCTTTAAAGTTTAAACCACCAACAGTCAAAGATGCAAGGAAAGGATGATCCTGCCCCTGGTTTAGGCAATTTGTCATGCTCAAAGTCAGGCTCTTGACAACCTCTCTCTCTCTCTGTAATGACCCAAGCGGGGCCTCTTGAGCTCAAGTTTGTGGATGTTAGTTTTCATGGAAAAATTACTAAAACAACTTTAAAAGCATGGCAAATTTTATTTTATTTTTTATAACAAGGCTCATTCATCCATCAACATTTATAATAATGATGACTATCTAAATGAAAATTATGCAAATTATACATCCCAATGAGTATAATAAATACAGATATTAAAGTATGTGTAGAACTCATATAGTACTCATACTTCAAGATCTGACAGTAGCCGAGTCAAAGTTTAAGTCAAGTGATCGAGTCAGCAGCAATCCTTGAACATAAAGTTGTAACTAAGCGGAGGTGAGTTTACAACTCAGTATATCTCATCTATAAATAAGACATGAATGTTATAATTATAGTGAGCTCTAAACTCTTGATCTTAATTTAGTTTGCTAACAAAACACACATTGTTTATGGATTTTATCCCTCTTTACTGATTCTCTATCTTCATTTTCAAGTAGATATTTATATTCTACTATAATCGGTTATTCTGAAAATAGCCTCATTTGGTGTAATAACTTATGTAGACAACTATAGAGTTAACGGTGTTAGTCAGACATATGAATCACTCACAACAACATAGTCCAAACTAACCCTGGCTATGGACTCACAATCGCTGCAGTTTTGCCCATCGATTGCAAGTCGAGTCTCAAAAAATGCTCATCTGTAGCTAGTCGAAGAGCCTGAGAGGCTATACCTGCTCTCAAGGTGTTCGAGGAGCTATACCTGCCTCAAGGATTGTGCTTCATGCTATATTCTACATGTGTCTATTGGACAATATTTTTAACCCTTAAAGGTTACCTAGGAATTTCTGAGCAAATTTTGAGCTACACATACCTCAAACAATGCCCTAGACCATGTCTAATAGAGTTACTTATGATACTCTGTATTGTTATCCTATGTGCATTATTCTCTTAGCTTTCATTTCTTGGCATTAGGGCATTATACGATAACCAATGTATGTTCACTAACTACACTTAACATGTAATAACAGATACATGTCATATTTCTAAGGATAACAACCCATCACAGAGTCAGCTCATCAATTCATTAAGTCACGACACTTACAATGCTCCTCCCAAGACATAAGTGTAACATTTTTAGGACATCACATTCTGAGAACTCTGAAACTCTACTCTTATTTCTTAAAGCCAAGCATTCACTTTTGCAACATATTACATGTATCAATGTCATGATTATTTTCACATAGGGTACATTCATGATGCAAATCATGTCATCTTATTATATTACGAGAAACTAAAACATATAATATGTGTCAACATCTTTATACATCTTATTGAAATATCAGAACTACGGATTCATAAGCATGTTATTCAGTTATTCTACCCAAACAAGAAATCACTTGCATACTTATAATACATGGAATCACACTCCAAGCCGCATAAACTAACAAGTATGCATCTTATTTAACTATGGAGGAATTTGTAAATGTTCACTTACTTGAAACGCTTAAATTTTAAATCTAAGAAATAACCTTAGTCTTCCTGCAAATCTCGATATGAAATTAACAGAAATCTCAAAAATTATCAAAATATCATTGAAAGTCTCGTCTTATGTAAAATTATGAAAATACCCTAAGTCTTCTTGCCAAAATCTGATTTCATATTCTCAAAGTTTGTTATCTTGCCCTGCTAATAGATCTTTCTCGAAAAGAGATATCCAAGGATCCAAAAATCACCTGAATCTGATATTGGTGTGAAAAGTTATGCCTAATTTATTAATCGAGTATAACAAGGCCAAAAGTATCTTGTTACCTTTTCTGCGAATCAAAAATTCGAGTAACAAAATTTTTCATAGATTCAGACTATTATCCAAATTTGATTCTTAAATTCTGCATCGAATCTGACCCAAATCCAAATTCATAAGTATCCAATCTAAACTGACTTAAGTATAATTTGTTTGCATCCTTTGTCCAACCAAACCAGGTTGGTCCACTGGTAATGAGTGGTTTCCTCTACATGAGAGGTTGAAGGTTTAAACCCCAACCCCTCATTTTCAACACTCTTACCTTTTTTTTTACTCATTCTGGACTCATGGAACTTAACCTAGACCCAGACTGACTTCAGTTTTGATCCAATTGAACCCACTAAGCTACTGAATCTGACCCAAACTCATCCTAGGTTGAGTCTTGTCTTATCTTTACACCAAACCTAGCCCACACTCACTTTGGTCTAGGTTTAGTTCAACTGGATCTTTTTTATTTAGTTTTGGATCTAAATCCAATCTTATTCTGATGTGGATCTAAAATTTTTAAACAGAGATCTACCTCTCGGTTCTCATACTGAATTCGGATCTGGTACCAATAATTCATCATTTATTCATTTTAATTATCAAGAAAAAATCTCGGGTTTTATATCCTTCCCCTTTTAAAAAAAAATCGTCTTCGAAATTGATATATGCATAAAACAAAAGAAATACCCAAATATAGTTCATCACGCTTTCACTGCGCACTCTGATTAAATAATTTAACTTTAAAAATAAAATTTGTTTGAGTTTTCAGGCCCTACAATAAAGACTATTGTGTGATGTACCTAGCTCTTTATTTCTAGATTCTCAATTCTCATAATATAATTCAATTACTTTTAAGTTTGGCATAAATCAAAAACTCTTATGCATATGACCCTATAACATCTATGTTTTGATTTTGCAACCATCAATAAAGAAAACAATTTTTATACATAACATATCATCAAACTAAACTAAAATGGAACATACTTACAACGATGGTGGTCGACTGGATGAGCTTCGAGCCATCCTTGCTTTATGCACTGATACCAAGTTGTAACACCTCAATTTTTATAACCCAAAAAAACCTTTTAAAATACTTTAAAATACTTTAACAAATACAACATAAAATTCATTGGGTCTAAAATTTGGCATGCTACTTCACATGAACACTTGCAAACATACAATTGTAGAATTCAGAATTTAACTAGTCAATTGATGCATGAAATAAAATCAAATGTCCACAATATTCAAAATTAATTACTTTAGTCAATTGATATAATCATCAAATAATAAATCAAAGTCCAAAAATCTTGTAAATGCAAAGAAAATGTAGGCTTAGTCGCTGTCACAACCTCCCGTCTTCGCATGTAAGCTACTCTTCATTACCTGAAAAAATATTAAACCGTATAGGGTCAGACAACACATGTCTCAGTAGAGTGAGATATACTAAACTCGTAAGACAAAAATATAAAGAGGGAATTTCAACAACAGTTTCATAGTTTAGCATTTAAAATTTACTGAAATAATTATATAACTAGTCATGCATATTCAATCTACCAAATTAAACAAGAGAACATTAATTCATACATTCAAGAGGTAAAGTGCATGAGCAGTTAATATGCATGACTTACCATATGCAAAAACTCTTTGATGCGTGCATATATTCTTGTCTTTAATTATATTCTTTTTCTCAAATGATGCATGCAATGCCTAACTAATGCACATACATCTTAAGTTATCACTTCTTAGCCCTTCTGATACGACATAGGCTTGACTCCCAGATCTGGACCATGGCTCAGGAAGTGTTTTACATACAAGGATGAATTTGACCTTACCAGGCTCTTTCACCAGGACGGGGTGAGGGACGATAATACGAGAGATTCTCAACACCTTTCAACCCAATGCATCAGATTTTCTCATGAGTACCTTGCCCTCTACATTACAGTCTAATACAGAGGTTTCTCCATAAAATAGTGGGAGGGGAGGAGCAACCTTCCATGATCAAAAGATACTTACCCCACAAAGTTTTGTACCACTTGTCACTCTCCTAGCAAGTATCTTGATTTTAATGTCACATGTTTACTTGATTATATTCATATTTTTTATGCAACATCAAAACCTTTGGCCACTTTATGGGAAATTCCACTTTACGGGTAATTGATGCATTCTTATAAAGCATTGAAAATTTTATTAAATCATGCTTTTAGCATAAATATGAGCATATGCGAAAATGAAAATTTCATTCACATTGATGCTTTAGTGAGCACATATGTATGTACATGGCTAATGTAATAAAAAATATAAATTAGAGCATCTATATCATTGCAACATCAATATCATCATCATCATTATTATAACATGAGCATACATGTAGCCAACACAATATTTGAAATTAAACCATAAACTTGCATTCATTGGACCCTTCGATCCTTTATCTTTATGTTTAGGCTTTCTTAGGGCAATTCATGTTTTAAACTAGACATATAAACTTCTGCATAAAATCAGACTTGCATACTCATTCACATGCTACATGCTATTTGATATAAAGAAATTTATACATGTGTGTAAACTACGTAAAAGTCAACCCTTGGTCAAAAGACCAGTCTCGATTAGCGAAATTCTCAATTCTATCCGATTGTTACAAAGTTAAAAAAAAATCATAGTCAATGAATAGAGTAAATATTTTTACAATATGTAGAAAATTTTGTCAGCTTTTCGTAGCTGCAAACCGTTCGTAAAAATTCCATCGTATAAGGGAGTTATGAACTTTTACTACGGACATGATATATTTTATTTTAACTATCACTGGGTCGTTCTCAATCCATGAACAAAGCCCAAAATTTCACAGTAGATGCAAAATTTTGTTACCTTTCCAACGCAATAAATTGTTTGTCAAAACTCTTCCGAACGAGAAAGATATGAATGTTTTACTTGTCGGATGTCTGGCCAAAAAGCTGAAATTCTAGGCCTATACATTCGGGTTGGACCAAACCAGGTCACCTGAATTCGTCAGGTCACCAGAATTCATACACCCATAATTTTTCTTGCATAAATTTAATAAGACCCAAAATAAAATATACAACTAAGTATGATATATTTTAACTGAGACAAATCACACTTTTTCTCAGCTATTTGGCAGGAAAAATATGCTTGTCTCGCACATGCTTTATTTTCTCATAAATTAATTCGGTAAAATAAATTAACTAAATCATAGAATATGCATGGAGGAGGAGGAGGGTTGCGGTAGGCCTGTGACAGCCAGCATAAAAACTTTGTCATATCCTATGAAAATGAACCAATATGAGAATTTCGTTGGGGCGTTCCCTACTGAGCGACGCGTTGTACTCTCTAGGCCCGGAGGCAGTGATAAATGGGCAAGGGTTGCTAGGTCGTCGCCCAGAAGCGACGCGTCACACCGGCGCCCGGGTGTGGTGTCAAATAGGCAAGGGTTCCCTCACTTTGTTGGATGGGTGGGGGTAAAGAAGTTAGTCCAAGACCATAAAATTAGGTTAGCCACTTAGAACATAGGGTCTTTAACTGGTAAGTTGGTAGAGTTAGTAGATGTTATGTGTAGGAGAAAGATTGATATTTTATGTCTTCAAGAGACCAAATGGGTAGGTGAGAAAGCTAAAGTGATAGAACCTTGGGGATATAAGATTTGGTATACAGGAATAAATAGGAATAGGAATGGAGTAGGGATTGCTATGAGTCGTCAGTTTATAGATAATGTAGTTGAGGTCCGTAGGAAGGGTGATAGAATTTTACTTATTAAATTAGTATTAGGTACGGATATTATTAATATTATTAGTGTTTATGCACCTCAAGTAGGTTTAGATGATTCCATTAAGCATCAATTTTGGGAAGATTTAGATGGAGTAGTACAAGGGATATCTTATGGAGAAAAGCTTTTCATCGGCGGTGACCTTAATGGACATGTAGGCATTAGTAGGGATGGATTTGAGAGTATCCATGGAGGCTATGGTATAGGAGAAAGAAATGAAAGTGGAGAAAGGATTTTAGATTTTTGTTTGTCCTATGATATGATCTTAGCAAACACTTGGTTTAGGAAGAGGGAGTCTCACCTAGTAACATTTAAAAGTGGGGTTAATGCGAGTCAGATAGATTTTTTCCTACTTAGAAAGAGAGATAGGGGTTGTTCCATCGATTGTAAGGTTATACCGGGAGAAAGTGTAGCTACACAACATAGAGTCTTAATTTTAGATCTTAGAATTAGACAATGCCGCAAAAGGGATAGACATAGGATAGATCCTAGAATTAAGTGGTGGGCACTGAAAGGAGCTAAACAAGGAATGTTTGTAGAGCAGGTAGTTAAGGAAGTTGATTGGTGTCTCGAGGAGGATTCAGAATCAATGTGGAATAAGATAGCGGGTGGCATGAGAAAAGTGGCTAAGGAGGTATTGGGTGAGTCTAAAGGCGGTGCACCACTAGGTAAGGATACATCATGGTGGAACGAGGATGTCAAATTAGCTATTAAGGTTAAAAGAGAGTGTTATAGAAATCTAAGTAAGAGTCGTGATAATGAGAATTTGGAGAAGTATATGATAGCAAAGAAGGAAGCTAAAAAAGTTGTTCGAAACGTGAGGGCTAAGGTATATAAGGAGGTTTATGACAAGTTGGATACCAAAGAAGGCGAGAAGGATATTTATAGGCTTGCAAAGATGAGAGATAGGAAATCGAAGGATTTGGGTATGGTTAGATGTATCAAAGATGAAACGCAAAGGGTTTTAGTCAAAGATGAGGAGATTAAGGAGAGATGGAAAGATTATTTTGATAAGCTATTTAATGATAGTCATGCTCAAGATCTTGGAGACTTCTCCATTCCTTTTCATGAGATAAATCGTGACTTCATGCGCAAGATTCAAAAGAAAGAAATTGCAGAGGCTTTGAAGAAAATGAAATCAAGAAGGGCAGTTGGCCCAGATGGTATACCTATCGAGGCTTGGAAATGCTTGGGAGAGAAAGGTTTAGAATGGTTGACAAATCTTTTTAACTTGATTTGGCGAACAAATAAGATGTCTAATGAGTGGAAGAAGAGTACTTTGGTGCCTTTATATAAGAATAAGGGTGATATACAAGATTGCACAAACTATCGTGGTATAAAACTCATGAGTCATACTATGAAACTTTGGGAGAGGGTGATTGAGTCTAGGTTGAGGAAGGTTGTCATGATATCGGAGAATCAATTTGGTTTTATGCCTGGAAGATCAACTATGGAAGCTATACATCTTCTTAGACAACTTATTGAAAGATTTAGAGAGAGGAACAAAGATTTGCATATGGTTTTTATTGATTTAGAGAAGGCATACGATAGAGTACCTAGGGACGTTCTCTGGTGGACAATGATGAAGAAAGATGTTTCTCTCAAGTACATTAGTATAATTAAAGATATGTATGAAGGAGTAGTAACCAATGTCCGCACTTGTGGAGGGGTGACAACCAATTTTCCGATAACGGTTGGGTTACATCAAGGATCCGCTTTAAGCCCTTTCCTATTTGCGATAGTGATGGATGAGCTTACGAGATCAATTCAAGAAAATGTACCGTGGTGTATGTTGTTTGCTGATGATATTGTTTTGATTGGTGAGTCTAGAGTTGGGGTTAATGCTAAGTTAGAATTATGGAGACAGACATTGGAAGCTAGAGGTTTTAAGTTGAGTAAGAGTAAGACTGAATATATGGAATGTCGGTTTAGTAAGCAACGAAGTAGTGATGGGAGTGTAGTGAAGCTTGATGAGCAAGAAATACCGGTGAATGATTATTTCAAATATTTGGGATCCATCATTCAAAAGTATGGAGAAATTGACGGAGATGTAAATCATAGGATAAAGGTTGGGTGGATGAAATGGAAAAGTGCAACTGGAGTGTTGTGCGATCGTAGAATGCCATTGCGGTTGAAGGGAAAGTTTTATAGGACGACTATTAGACCCACTTTACTATATGGTACGGAATGTTGGGCTGCCAAGAGACATCATATTCAAAAAATGAGTGTAGCTGAGATGCGGATGCTTAGATGGATGTGTGGAAATACAATAAAAGATAAGATTCGAAACGAGGAGATACGTAAGAAGGTAGGTGTTGCACCCATTGAAAATAAGATGCGAGAGAATCGTTTACGGTGGTTTGGACATATTCGGCGAAGGCCTAATGATGCTCCTGTTAGAAGGTTGGAGAAATGGGAAAATATATTAGTTAAAAGAGGTCGGGGTAGGCCTAGGAAGACTTGGATGGAGATGATAGAAAAGGATATGAATGCTTTGAACCTCACCGAGGACATGGAATTGGATAGAAATGATTGGAGGAAAAGGATTCATGTGGAAGACCCAAAATGAATTTCTTTTTTGGTTCATATCGCTGACCCCAATTGTTTTGGGATGAAGGCGTTGTTGTTGTTGTTGTTGTTGTTGTTGTATAGAATATGCATGAAATAAAAACTCTGAAAAATCTATAAAAATTATAGAATATCTATTTTAGTATAATTTATCAACTACCATTGAATATTGCATAAATCCAACTATGATATCCCCATCTTTTCTATACTTATTGTTTATTTTCTAAAAAACCCGATATTGCTAAAATCGTAATATCTTCAATTTTTTACCATGAAAATTCACAAAATATTTACAGAATGTCTACAACAACCTATTTTACTAATACAAATTATTACATGCAAGAAAATCATAGCATAACACAAGTATTTATAAAATTTACAAATTTCTTTTTCGAGAAACCGGTTTTTTATGAAAAAACCTGATTTTCAAGAGGGTTTTCTTTTGGGGAAATCATTCTTTTTCTATTAATCTTTAGATCTGGGTCAAACCCACAGTTGGAAGGTTTTGATCATGGTCTAAACTCATGAAAAATCATTTGAATTTATGCCAAGAATTTCGTTTTTGCAAGAAAAACATAAATCACCTACCTCGTGTTGGAAAAATATTTTTCGAAGATTCTGACTGGTCTTTTTGCACGATCCGGACCATCTGCACCTTCTATTAGCTTGAGAATGATCTAATACTCCCCCTAGAATCACATGGAGGTCTTTCTTGAATCCAAGAAAGAGAAGGAAATTCTCTAAGGGGCGTGGGGAAGAGAGGAGAGAAAAAAAAGAACTAACATTATTAATCCTCCTCATGACCTCTATTTATAGATGGGCTTAGACAAGAGTCCTATATCTAATATAAGAAGTTAATATTTATTAAATTTTTTTATTAATAAAATAAGAAAATAAATTATGAGACCTAATTAATTAACTTTCGAAATTACTTAAGCTATAAAAGAAAAGTAAGGACTTTTTACCTTGACTTGGGCTCTTGTGACATTGTAACCTTTCGGGAGGCCTACAGACCTAAAAACTCATTAGAATTGAATGTTTAAATAGTTGATTTGATAGCCCTTGAAATGTAGATCATCGTGGTGATCTTAGATTTAATCATACACATACGAATTGGCATAAAAATTTAGTTGATATCAAAAATAATAATTTTTTACCTATTATTAGGCATGGACTTCGATCACTGATAAAACAATCAAATCAATACCAATTTAGGCATATAAATACTCAATTTTGATACCCTGAAAATGAGAAACGTTAGGGTCAACTCTGATTTAATAGATGAGCCACTGATTGGCCAAAATTTCTGTCAAAACAATAATAACATCTAATACTATTGGTCGAATCCAATGAAATTAGATCCAAATCTAAAATCCATATTCTGAAATCATTTACTTTCTTGTTTAAAACGTCCACATATTTTAGTTTTTTTCAATTATTCTTGAAATAATGTTTATAACTTGAGACAAAGGTTCATAATTAATCAAAATCAAGAAAATAAAAAAAATCAAGAATATCAAGAAAATCAAGAATTTCAAGAAAATCAAGAATATCAAGAAAATCAAGAATTTATGATTATAGTCACGAATACACCAATAATTCATCATTTATTCATTTTTGTTATCAAGAAAAAATCTCAGATTTTACACTCTCCCAATAAGAGCCTCCAAATCTCTTATTGAATACTTCAGCCTCGTGGACAAGTAAATTGGAATTCTCTCTCATGCTCACGTTTCTTTTCTACAATCTGTTGAGCGCTGGAATCTCACACCAATCTTGTTTTCACTGTCAGCGATTGAAGAAGGTGCACAAAATCTTTTCTGTTAGCATCATTGATGGCCACTCTAAACATGACACAAGGTACATATTTCTTGTACCAGAAAAACGGTGATCCGTCATCCTTGAAAGATGATAGCCGACTAAGGCGTTGATGAATTACCAACTAAGCCACATTGTCGTCATCAAGTAATGATCATTTGCAAGCGGTTTTGTGGTTGCCATGCTCTTGGTGTTGACCCTGTACACTGCAGCAACAACTCGTATCGATTTGATGAGCCAAAACACTTTGACCGGTGAAAATCATGCAGGTTCTTCAAGGGGGAAATATCGTTTTGCACTCAAGTGGGATGGTCTATGGTTTTATGGGAACGCAAAGGGACCGGGAAATGGTGAAAGCACCGGGAAGCTGGCACTTCTTAATGGTGGTCATCAAAGGCAGCGTGCAAGGCACAAGGTTTGTCATGTCAAAGGATCTTACTACAAGAAGAAGCTTGTGTGCCCCAAGGAATGTGGCAAGCACTCCCATGAGATTGACATAAATCACATAAAGGCTAGGTGTGTCTTCAATTACAAGAAGTGTGAAGCTCATTGTTAACTTGGTGGTTTTTCGTGACCCCAGGTTTTCTAACTCTTATTATTTTTCGTTCTCTTGCCATGTCCTCTTTGGAGTTCCTTTTGTTTGTCTGACCCTACGTGGTCGTAGCACGTGGCAATTCTAAATGGGGAGGGTGGTGTGTGTTCTCCTCGAAACACAAATTCGTGTGTTCCTATCTGTACGGAGGAATATCTTGGGACCCGCAATAATTCATATGCCAATTGTAAGACCCATAATTTTTCAGACAACTTCTGAAGAAATTCATGAGGCATTTCCAAGTAAAAATAGCATTTGAACCTGAAATACGAATCGAATCAATTTGTACGAACCAGTTATACTTAGGATATTTGTATCATCGCGAATATATACTCAAACTGTCAGGGAGTTATAACTTCCTCCCTAAATAAAATCAAGAGATTTGTATGAGCCAACTTTCTTAGTTACGTCAATACGAAGAGAATGACGTACTCAGAATTTTTCGAAAAACAATTGCCGAAAACCTAAATTTTTTGTGGGACCCACGGAAATGTTGGTGGGACCCACGAAAATATTTCTCATAAAATATCTGGTGGGACCCACAAAATATCCCATGGAATTTCTATGTGGGTCCCACACCAAAGGGAAACCTTCTGAAAAATTCTGAAAAATGTAAGAAGGGGAAGGAAGGCTCTGGAATTTTCTAGCTTTTTCTAGAAAAATCCAGAAAGAGGAGGTTGCTTAGGAGCTAAGCAACCTTGCCTATAAAAGGAGGTGACCCCCCTTTAAAAAAATCGACCTCCCCTCCTTTTGCCTTCTCTTTCTCTCACCTAAACCTCCCCTACCTAGCCTAGCATGCCTGACCTGGTCTGAGCCTGCCTGATCTGGTCCTAGCTCACCTGACCTGGTCCAAACCCAGTTGACTTGACTTGAACCTAGTTGGGTTTAAAGTAAAAGTCAAAGTCCTTTTTAGTCCCAAACCCTGGTTAGATTTTTTGAACCCAGACCCAGTCAGCTTGGGCTAAGTCCAAACCTGCTGAACCCAGTTGACTTGGACCGAACCCAGTTTGGTTCAAACTACTTGGGTTGAGTAGCTTGACCTACTCTTCCTCTTTCTCAACTAGGTCAACCTTATCTGACCTAGTCTGACCTCTCGAAGGAAGGTTTGAACCCCGTTTGAAACAGTCAGAGCGTTTCAGAGTCGTTTCTTCCGTGATTTGAAGTAAGTTCGCTTTGTTGATCCATCTCTCTTAAGTATTTGCTTGTTTGTATATAGCATATACTTTCTGAAGTAGTATTTGATCCTAGTTCTTGGTTGAGCCCTCTAGGACACTTTGGTGTTCACGCGTTTGCCTCGAAACTATCGTTAGATATATATGTTTGAATGCGCAGTATATGCGTTCTTAAAAATGGTATCTCACCCTAGTTCTTGGTTGAGCCCTCTAAGACACTTTAGTGTTCACTTGCTTGCCTTATAACTATCTTTGGATACTGATCTTGGTGTATATCGTCTGAAAATGGCCATCGCGTCTTATATCGCCAAGGCTTGTGTAATTTACCATTTGCCGTCGTGTCGTATGATGCCAAGGCTCTCTGTTTTTTGTAATTTTCGATTATGTACTTTCAATTGTGCACTTAAATTATGTTATCGCGTTGAATGACGCAAAGGCTCCTGCTTTTTGCAAATATATATGTAGAATATTTTGTTCGGTTATACACCCCGAACAATAAGTATATACATTTTCTTTACGCCGCAACCATATAAAGCACATGCTTCTGCTTATATTACATATATGACACGCAAATGAGCGTTCAAACGAAGATCAACTTCAAATCGCCGATGCGATTCCCTTACCGCTCCTCGATCAAGATTTTGCTTGATGAATGAACCTCCTATTAGAAAGGCTTCGCTTTTATACAAAATCGTTTTTTCGTAAAAACTAAGTTATTTGCGTATGACCTGGCTATGGCTCAAGGTTCCAATCAACCTTGATGGATGCGGGGTAAGCACAACAGTGTGCATCCATCTTCGAGTTAAGCGTAGTGATATTCCCGCCAAAGAGAAAAAATGTCGCTGAAATGGTTAAAAGAAACGCACGCTTTCTCCATCAAAGAGAGAAAGTGTTGCTGAAATTCTTGAAGAAGCTAGAAATAGTTCAGAAATAATGTAGCAGGTTACTTCGTCATACAGAGGAGTTGTTACTCATTTCGTTGAACATTTTCTACAACGTAGAAAGGATCGTCGCACTCCTGTTGTTAAAGCAGGCGAGGTGCTGGCAAAATGGTTGGCAGAAGAGTTGCCAGAACCTGTTAAATGGCACAACGATACCCGTTGTTGGAACGATGCCAGAATGGCTCGTCTCCCTGATACCTGTAAGGGCACCTTACTCGTAAAGGCTGCCGCGCCAGAGTAGTGGATGTGCCTTGACTAGATTATGAGCTCGTTGCGTAAAAATATGCCGAGCAGTCGATCCGTTGAGATCAAATCATATGCATGCTTATTAAGAACTGTTATACAACCAGACTCGTAAGGGTCGCAGAGCCAGAGTGTGTTGTTTCCACCCGGAAGAGGTGAGATGCTCGTGATGGCTGTAGTGCCGAGAGCAGAGTTAAGCATGCATATGAATAAAACTTGAGGTCACATATACCCCACGGTTGATGATCGTGTTAGGGGTATCCCCTCGGTTGATGATCGTGATTAGGGCATACTGAATGGGGTCGGGTACATATCTTCATAGTGATGAGGCACGGGATGCCTAAAATGGCATGAAATATCTGACCAAGTAATCGTAAGACTGACAGACCCCTTCAGGAATTATGCGCACTATGGAATGACAGTGATGGTACAACCTTGAGTGACACGTATTGACTTTGGACCTGATAGAGTCCACGATGGCCTCAGTCACTCATGGATTTTAAGGTCATGGTTATCCTTAAGATCTAAGGATTGAACCCAACTACTGCAAGTAGATGATGCATCCGAATATGGGCCTAGTAGGGTTCTCCTGGTTGAAATACACTGCCCCACTATGGATAGGGTCAACAGGCCTCTGAAGTATCTAAAATACATGGAATAATCAACCCCCAGAACGTCAAGTTGATGCCCGGATAATGCTTTACCCACGTACCAAGGGTGGAAGAGGTTAAATATCGAAACAATGCATTAGCTCTAGGTTCAGTGATGCTTGAATGTATGAGTGGATGGACGTTGTTGAGTCAAGTCCTGTATAACCTTTGTGAAGGTGTCATGATCGATATACGACTGGGCAAACACCTGTGTTGTATCCACACGACTAAGCGAAGCTCGAGGAGTTGTCCTTAGATGTGTGGGATACGGATGTGCCAAGTATAAAGACTTGAGCACGACATTCAACCCAGAAGAGGCTTGCTGTTATCATCGCAAAATTTTACTTTTGCAAGTCAAACTGAGCTTTGAAAAAGAATTTGAAAATAATTCGCCTCTATTTTAAAATGCGGGATAATTCCGAAGAATGGGACTCGTCTGTCGGTACGAGGTTCAACCGTTCCTGGCGCCTTTACCAGGGGTAATCGAACCAAGGATCAAAAGTGTACTTAACTTTGCTCAACTTGTCTAAATCGTGTTATATTTCCTAAATGCATAAAGAATCAGGCATGTGCTATGAATTTTCAGAAAATGCAGATTCGAAAATATGATGTTTGCTTCTGAGATTTGAAATACTTGGAAAATTCTTGGAAATACGCCACTTGGAAAATCGTGAATCATGGTGAAAGAGTATTTCGGAGAAAATGCAAGTGATTTGTAAAAATCGATTTCTGAAGAATCCAAGTGTTTTGTGAAAATGGATTTCTGAGGAATTTCAAGTAACTTTGGAAAATTTGATTTCCCTGAATTCAAACTTTGAAATTGCACATGTAACTTGAAAAATTAAATTTTGAACTTTGAAAAACACTTGAAATATCCTTTGAAAACTCAATGTTTTGAGAAAATCGATTTTTGAATAAGACTTGGAAAATTTTGAGAAAATCAACTTCTCTGAATGGGAATTGGAATTTGCAAATGAATGAAATGAATGAATATGGATTTGAAAGACTTGATTTTAAGGAATTGAGAAAATCTTTTTGTATTTTAAGAAATGCATTGCATTTTGAAGTTAGCCTAAGAGTGTAGGTTGAATGTGGCTAATACGAAGATCACAAATCTGGGACTCATTCGTATTCTGACTATGGCCATAAATACGAATTCTACCAAGTTTGTCAACTCCCTAAGAGCTAGTGCACGTGCCATTCATGTAGACCATAGTGGATTTGTAGAAATATGCACGAATGATACATTCATCAGATATTAAAATTTGCAGAATTAAACTATATGCAATGCAATACTATTCTAAGCAGGAATTGAAATTCTTATTCCAAATATTATAACTTTGATATTATATTGAATTGAATAAAGAAAAATAAAGAAAAATCTTCTTCTTGAATGTTTCTACAAAACTAGAAAACTTGTTAGTGAGGATATGTCGGCTTTTCTAGGTTTATCCAGCAATATCTGGAAATTGCTGGATTTTGCTAGATATAAGTCATTTTCCATGATTCCCTGAAATAAACATAATGAAATATGAAATAAAATTAAAGAAATATGAAAATGAGAATTGAAAATTTCGAAATTGGGGTCAAAATGACCAAAATACCCCTAATAGCAAGACTATGGCCTTGAAACCAGGGTTTTCAGAAAGATATTTTGTAAAATGTAACTTTTGGAATTCAAATGAGGATAAATTAAACCAAATATGATATGACATGATTAAAAACATGAAAATTAGGGTTTAGAATTTCGAAATTTAGGTCAAATGACCAAAATGCCCCTGATAGCAAGACTATGGCCTTGAAATCAGGGTTTTCTGAAATAAATTTTGGTAAAAACTTTGGATTTAGGGCTTAAATAAAATCAAATAAACACAAAATTGATCATGAAGTATCCTAATATGATTATAAACATGAATAAACCCTAAAAATATGAATTTATACATGAAAATCAAGAAATATCATGAAAATCATGATTTTAGTAGTGTTTTGGGATCCACGGGTACCCTGTTTTGCAATTTGGCTCATCTAAGCATCAATTGGATTCTAAAATTGATAAAAATCGGTATCTGCACTTGTTATCACCCTAAAATCAGATTGGAATCATAAAAATATATTTTTGATATTATTCCAATTCAAAAATTGCATTAAAACCCTAAAATATGCTATTTTTACCCATGGTCACATATCAGTTTCAGTGTTATTCCCGAATCAGAGGTTAATACACCATAGAAATTTTTGAAATTTTACAGAGGTAAACTAGACAGAGAAACAGAAGATCTCTTTTTTACAGATCAGAAAAATCATCTTTGATGAGGGAGATACTTTTCCGACAATCTGGACTTAAATATAACAAATATAAAATTGATTAAAACAGGTACTTCCGGTTGATAATACAGAAACAAATAGCAGACTTCATAAAAAATTTCGGCAATTTCAACAGTAAATAATATACAGAAAAATAATGAACTTTTTATTTTACAGATCATGAATCAAATCTACGGTTGAAGATTTATGATCAGTACAAGTCGGATTAGAGTTTTAATAAATCATAACGAGTTTTAAAAGATGGATCCGACTTTCTGACAGATAAAAAATAACAAATAGAGACAAAAAATTATGAAAATTTTATAGTAAATAGACTACATCAACACAAAGCTACTTTATTTTACGGATCCTAAATCGGATATTGGATGAAAGAAAGAACACATCTGCAAGTTATGCTTGAAATTAAACAATGATTTTAATCAACAGAAATCCCGATTTGACTTTATATTTTATTAACAGGGTTCCCGAATCCCAAAACATCTGAATTTTTTACATTAGTTCACTGACATATCCGTGTAATACATATAAAAAAATCAGTAATTTATAACCAGTATTTCAATATAAACTAACATGCTTTCTACTGATTTGAAATTAAAATCTATAGAAATCTAAGAAGCACTAAAAAAATATGATTTAATCATGAAAAACCATAAAAATTATCTAAACAGCAAAACAAAATTGATTTTAATGATGGAATACATGTAATCAACACTAATATGCTAAAAAATAAATAAAACACAGGGAATCCATGGCTGGAATTGCTTTTATCCTTGAAACCATGAATTTAATCCATTTAATCGGATAAATCTCATGTTTTCTTGGTTAAGAATATAAAAAACAATGCAATAAACGATTCTAATGGATTAGAATCATGGAAAACAGCATGGAATAGGATTATATCATCTTCTTTAATTGAACTTGAGGTTTTTGAGGTTGAATCTATGGTTTAATCCATGAAAGGGGAGGTGCCAATGGTAAAATCTAATATAAAATCATAAAAAATTAATAAAAAATAATAAAATAATATTAAATAACTCACCTTGGGGCTACGGCTGCAATGGAGGAAGGTGGAGGTGATGGAGAGGAGAGAGAAGCCACAAAAATTTGAGAGAGAAAAGAGCTCTCTTTGACCCCCTTTAGGTCCCCTATTTATAGATTTTTTTTTTTTGGATTTGTTTAGGAAGAGTTTTGATTTTTTGGACTCTTTTTAATTGTTTTTGATAAACCACATGGGGAGGACAAATTTTTTGGGGAATTTTAACCTAAATGGACTCTAATTAATTCCTAATTAAACCCTAGAAAGTCCAAATGTGGCACCACCTAGTATGAACCCATATTTGGTTTTTTAAAACTTGAATTTAAAACCTTTAAAAACCAATGGTTTAAAACTTAAATAAAATAGATTTTTAAAAATGCTTTTGACTCCTCTAAACCCCTAACCTAACTAGTACATTGACTAACCCTAGTCTAACCTTGACTTCTTCAAATGTGGCGCCACCCCGAGTGGGCCCCACTTGAATTTTCAAAACGATTTTAAAACTTGAAAATGAGAGGTTTTTCAAAAGATATTCAAAAGTAGATTTTGAGATTGAAAGATTTGAAATGACACAGAGTTCTGACTGGGTCAGAACTCCTCTAGATATGGCGCCAATTGAGTGGGCCCCACATCAAAGTTTTAAAAAACTTGAAACAAAGACTGAAAATGATTTTGAAAAGGGGTTAAAATCATAGTTGAAATTTAAAGTTTTGAAAATAGAGTTCTAAGCAAACTGGAACTCTAGACTAGAGTCCTGAATTTTTAAAACTCCTTCATTTGGATTTTAAAAACCAAATGAAGGAGTTTTTGAAAGATTTTATCAAAAAAATGGTAAAATAAGGCAGAAAATGCAGTCAAGGTTAGAGTCCTAATTCAACCGAAACTCTGAAATAGAGTTTTGAATCAACTGGGACTCTACAAAATAACCTATTTTTTGAAAAACAAATGGAAAAGAGTAAAAATGGAAGAAAAAACAGTCTCTAGAACAAACTCCTGACAGGATTAGGACTCTGGGACGGAGTCTTGATCGGACTGAAACTCTAGATTTTTTTTTGTATTTTCTGAAAAACAGATGAAAGAACTTGTGAAAAGAGTGAAAACAATAACAAATATTGAAATAAAACAGAGTTCTAATTCAACTGAGACTCTGGGGACAGAGTCCTAATTGAACTAGGACTCTCAGATTTTTGGATTTTCTGAGAAAACAAATGAGAGAATTTTGAAAAACAGTTAAAAACAGGATAAAATTGAAGTTTTGGTTAAGAGTCCTGATTCGATCAGAACTCTAAGAATTTTTGGTTTTCTAATAAACAAATGATGAAATTTAAACAAAAATTTTGAAAATCAGTGAAAATAGAGTGAGAAAATAAACTTTGGATAGAGTCCTGATTTGACCAGGACTCTGGGGCAGAGTCCTGATTCTATCAGGACTCTATGATAAAATCCCAGAATTTTGAAATTCTTTGATAAAAGTGTAATAGTTTTGATAGATGGAAAGATTTTTGAAGGATTCTCTCAAGATTAAAATCAGGATCAGAGTCCTGTTTTGACTGAAACTTTGAGTTTTTGACTCATTTTGAAAGATTTGGTTAAAAATAGGTAAAAATAGTGACAAAAGACAGAGTCCTAATCTGACTGAAAATCTGAAGAAGAGTCCAAATCCGACTGGGATTCTTGAATAAGAGTCCTAATCCAACTAGGACCCTGGAATTTTTGCCAAAATGGAAGATTTTGAAAGATTTGATTAAAACAGGTAAGAATAACGATGAAAGATAGAGTCTTGATTCGATTAGAACTCTGAGAAAGAGTTCTAATTCGACTAGGACTCTATAATTTTGGCCAAAAATAAAGGATTTTGATAGGTTTTCTCAAAAACAGGTAACAAGGGTAGTAAAAAATAGAGTTCTGATCCGACTAGGAATTTGGAAAAAGAGTCCTGATCCAACTAGGATTCTAGAAAAAGAGTCCTGATTGGACTGGGATTCTGAAATTTTGGACAACAATGACGGGAATGGGAAAGGATATGACCACAGCTGGTTTAAAATCAGAATGATGTTTTAAAAAGGTTCAAAAAGATGAAAATACAGAGTCCTGATTCAACTAGGTCTCTGAAATTTTTGAGATTTTGATAAATAAATGAATCCAGAAGCGACACCACCTAAATGGGCCTCATTTGAGAATTGAAATCAATTGAAATTGAGTTTAAAATGAATCCAGATTGTTTTCTGAGAAAAACACTTCAAAATATAAGGTCCAGGGGGTTGGCAAATGACAGAATACTGATTAAAAACCCAGGTTTTAAAATTGATTTTGAAAGAAAAGTTTTAAAATTCGAATCTGGATTAAATATTTTGAAAACAGGAGTGTTGGATCTCAAAAATGAGATGTAATGACATGCAATGCTATGCAATGCAATGAAATGATATGTTAAATGCATGCAATGATATGCAGTGACACATGAAATGTAAACACTGGATGAGGGTGAAAATTTGGGGTGTTTACAGATGCCCCTCTTTGCTACTAAGCCGGTATAGGGCCAAGCTTTGTGGCAAAGAAAAACACACCAAATTTGGACTATAAAAAAAATGCTCCAGTTAGAAGAATCTAACTAGGTGTGAAGGAATTGGCTACGACAGTAATGACAAATATGAAATGAAGAATAAAGAAGAAGATTCACCTCATCGAAATGAGACTCAAGCTTTGCCCTTAACCTGGATGGGATGAAAGATACCTCGTGGAAGAAAGAGATTCAGGCTTAACCCTTAACCTGAAAGGGGACAATACCTCATGGAAAACGAGGTTCAGGTTTAACCCTCAACCTGAAAGGGGATGATACCTCATGGAAAAATGAGGTTCAAGCTTAACCCATAACCTGAAAGGGGACGATACCTCATGGAAAAATGAGGTTCAGGCTTAACCCTTAACCTGAAAGGGGATGATACCTCATGGAAAAACGAGGCTCAGGCTTAACCCTTAACCTTTAAGGGGACGATACCTCATGGAAAAATGAGGTTCAGGCTTAACTCTTAACCTGAAAGGGGACAACAAACGAAATCCTCAAATGAAGAAACCATGATGGGACCTTCGAATTTTGCACAATAAATCCAAGAAGGGTTTGCAAAAGGAAGAAAGGGGGTTCCCTAAAGCTTGAAAAGGGATTGATCTTTGACGTCTCATTGCTGAGACTGAATGGCTTTTAAGACAGATGACCTTTTTGCAGAAAATTCAGGTTTAACCCTTAACCTGAACGGAAACTGTCTATGGTGGGATAGTGGGGAGCATAGGGAAGTGTGTGAATCTGAGAGCCCAAACACTCAAATCAAAACAAGAAGGAAAGGATCTTGGACAACTTTCATCATCCGATCCTAAAAGGGATAAAAACAACACCTGGATACATCAAAATAGATATCAAGCTCTCACTTCATGTCAGGATAACTTGAAAAGATTGCCAATAAGATAAAATTTATATATAGTTGATTAAAAAATGATTGAAATATAAATATATTTATATAAAAAATATTTTCTCTTTTCTACCTAAAGTATTACCTCCAACTGGACTTAACATCGTAAGATCAAGATTCAAATTCAAATTGCTTGCCATTGACTTTCTTTCAAGAAGGCTATCAAATTCCTTGATATGAACAAAAAAAGAAAAAAATATCATTGTGAAAGCAATTGGTGAAAGGATACTGATAAAAGAATTTCACAAACTTTAAAGAAGATTCTTGGCAGATTCGGCAGTTTGATATCCTGGGATTCTTTTCTCAGAATGGTCTTTCTGCCTGTACTCTCTTTTTTCGACAGAATTGGAGCTTTTTGGGTTTCTTGAAAATTCATTACATCATCCTTCATTTTGGAGACATCCTAGCTTTTTCTCTCTTTTTAGAAGGGTACATCACAAACTCCTTCATCTTGGAGATGTTTGGATCCTTCTTTGCCTCAGGGATTATATTCACGATATTGGCTCAGTGGCTGGTGGTCTCTTGATGATAGCTGAAATTAAATATCTTTTAGGGTTTGTCGGGAGGCTCATCGCAGACGCCTTCATCTTGACGGTGCGCTGAACTTTCTCTGGAAGGATCTGTCACAAACTTCTTCATCTCGGAGATGATCCAAATCTTCTTTGGCCCCGGGGGTCTAACTCGCATAATTCGTCTTCATCTTGACGACAATTGAGAGATCCCTTTTGCAGATATTTAATTGCAGCTTGGGTGATTGAGGGAGATATGGATTGGATGAACTCTCTTTTTTATTGCTCAGGATATTTCCACTACCTTATCTTTACAAGAATGATGTTTAAAAATGTGCCATAGCTTCGATCAATATCAATCACTTATGGCTTTGCGACAACATTGAATTTTCTTTGCTGGCCATATCGAGGATTTATTCTTCATCCCTTTGGTTGGCCAATAGGAAGAATTTGGATTTCGAATCCTTCTTCGCGAAAGCTTCACTCTTTTTTAAAGTAATACTTGTTACGACAATGAAGTCGTACATGATACTTCAAGTACAAGCTTTTAATGACGAGCAAGTGAAATCAACTGCATTTCAGCTAAGGCAATGAAGAAATTGAAGAATTCGATGAAGAATCTTTGAAGACTAGTGTGTGTATGTTAAATTTATTAAAAGTCTTAGATTCTTGTAAGAGCCTTACTTAGAGTGCATATTTCGGTTGCATTTCACATAAAAAGTCTTTAGAAAAACTTTTCTAAAAGAACCCTTCATGAAAATCTTTTTAGAAAACTCTTTATTTAATTTTTCGTGTTTATTAGTCAACCAATAGACTCACCAGTCGACTAATCCTTTCGCGCCAAATTTTCTAAGCAAAATGTCATTTTTGTCAAAATTAGTCGACTAATGATTTTATCAGTCGACCGAACAGAACATGTGTTTTCTGGAAATTTAGCAGCAGTCGACTAATGCTTTTATCAGTCGACCGGACAGAATGTATGTTTTTCAGAAAAATTTAGCAGCAGTCGACCGAAAGGTTTTTCAGTCTACTGATGATATTATCAGTCGACTAACTTTTCTCTAGTCGACTAAGTTTCAAATCTTCAGATTTTCAAACAGCTCGATAAACAGATCAGTCGACCGACGATAACTGTCAGTCTACTAATAACTAACTATCAGTCGACTAACTACTGTTCCAGTCGACTAATTTTGCCATTTTTCCTGAAACTTTAAAAAGGCGTATCTTTTCATTTTTCAAACATTTTGATCGTTCAAAATAGATTGTTTTGACACCCTTTCATACCCTCAATGTATGGAATCCTTCAACTATAAATATGAGTGCATTTTACACTCAAAAACACTGCAATTCAATCAATTTGAATCAATTACTCTTTGCTTTTCACTCATTCATTTTCTCACTCACGTGATATTTTTCACTTCAGTTTTTCACTCAAATTCCTTTGAAAGATGGTGAATTCGTGAGTAGAGTATTTCAACAACCTCAAAAGCCAATTGCATCTCATTTGCATTCATAAGAAGGGCTCGTAGGTTGTTTTGTAAGTTGTTACTTATTTCATTTTTCTGTAAAAGGAAGGACTCCTTGGTTTAAAGGAGTTGTTTGCTTTCAGTAGGTGTGTTATTGAAAGTGGGACCGGATTTGCTTTGTATGATCTTGTAGTTACACAAGGTTGATAGTGGAAATCTCAAGCGGGTTTTGCTTGGGGACTGAATGTAGGTCGGGAAAGACCGAACCAGGATAAATTATTGTGTTCTTTGTGTGTTTGCTTTTCAAATTACAAAATTCCTCAAAATTCCGCATACGATATTTAAAAGCACTATTCACCCCCCTTCTAGTGTTCGCTGCCTCGATCCTACTGCACTTTCATTTGGTATCAAAGCAGGTTTGCTATTATTTTGATTTGACCATCATCTAGCATGGCAACAACATCATCTCAGCACAAAGAAGGATGCTCCTTTGTTCGTCCTCCTCTCTTCGACGGAACAAACTATGGATACTGGAAAATGAGAATGACAATATTCTTACAATCCATGGATCTCGAAATTCGGAGAGTTACTTCAGAAAAGTACCAAATGCCATCAACTAATTTCAGCCAATGGACCGATGAAGAAAAGAAGATTGCTTCACTCAATGCCAAGGCTATGAATGCATTGTATTATGTTGTTGACAAGGTAGAGTTCAATCGCATCTCTCAATGCTCTATAGCAAATGAAATCTGGCATACTCTTCTCGTAACTCACGAAGGTACGTCAAAGGTAAAGGAATCTAAAATTGCTTCTTTAGTTCATAAATTTGAATTGTTTAAAATGAAGCAAAATGAATCTATATCGGACATGGTAACAAGAATGACCGATATCACTAACACTCTGAAATCCTTTGGAAAAGAATATTCACAAGTGGATTTAGTCTGAAAAAATCTAAGGTGTTTAACTCCTGAATGGAAGAGAAAAACCACTGTTATTGAGGAAGCAAATGATTTAAACACTCTCACTCTTGAAAATTTGGTTGGAAACTTAATGGCATATGAAGTCCAACTTCAAGACAGACAAGAAGAAAAACCCAAGAAAAAATCTCTTGCTTTTAAGGCTACTTCTGACTCTGAAACTTCAGAAGAAAATGAAGATGAAGATATTGCCCTCATTACAAGGCAATTCAAAAGATTCATCAAAAAGGGAAGATTTCAAAGAAAGGTAAAGAAAGTGGATTCTTTCAATCACAATGAAGTCAAGTGCTTTAACTGCAAAAAGGCAAGACACATCAAGAAAGATTGTCATCTTCTCAAAATCAAGCCCAATGACCAATTCAAGAAGAAAAAGGCATTTCAAGCATGTTGGGATGATAGTGACTCCTCTTCCGATGAAGAATCAAATGAAGAAGTCGCCAACATGTGTTTTGTAGCACAAGAAGATTCGGTAAGTCAATTTGAATATGACGATTTATTAGAAGCATTTAATGATTTATATGCTAAATTTAAGAGTCTAAGTTCTAAAAACAAAGAGTTAAAAATTGAAAATTCAACTCTTGACTCTCAAAACAAAGTGTTACTTCAAGAGATAGAAGATCTCAAGAAGGAAAACTCTTGTCAAGCATTTGAGATAAAAGAAAATGGAATTAGAACCAATCTCTTACAAAAAGAAATAACTAGTCTAAAAGAAAAATCAAATGATCTTCTTTCTATAGTGACAAAATTCACAAATGGAAAAGAGAATCTAGAAAGACTTCTTGGTTCTCAAAGATGCTCGGTTAATAAAACTGGATTGGGATATAGCTTCTTTGATACTCAAAATAGACCAAACTATGTGGTAAAGAATCAAAGACAATATTCTCAACCTTTTGTTTAAAGAACTAAATTTTCTAGTAAAAATGCATCTAATCATGGAACTTATAATGCTTATAAGCTTAGACATGATTACTCTAGAAATGCTAAATCTTTTTATAGAAAGAATATTTATTATCAAAGGAAACCAAAATCCAAATGGATATGGGTTCCTAAGACTAACTCTCATGGACCCAAAAATAGAAAGGGGTCAAATGCTTTGTCATCTAATTTTGTTGTAGGTACACAAAATAAAGAGCAAATGGATATTGGATAGCAGTTGTTCCAAACATATGACTGGAAGGCCGGAGTTATTTTCCACCCTCCAAAGTAAGGATGGAGGAACTGTCACCTTTGGTGACAATAACAAGGGAAAAGTAATAGGTATTGGTAATATTGGTAATCCAAAATTTCCCTTGATAGAAAATGTTTTTTTAGTAGATGGTTTAATGCATAATTTATTATCACTTAGTCAATTATGTGATAAAGGTTTTCTTGTTTCTTTTGAACATGATTTATGCTTAATTTCTGATTTTCAATCTAAAAAGATTATTTTTAAAGGTAAAAGAATGAACAATGTGTATGAACTATATCTAGATGAGTTACCCACTTTTAATGAAAAATGTCTTATTGTTTCAAATGAAATTCAATGGTTATGGCACAAGAGACTTGGACATGTTAACTTTAAAATTATTTCCAAGTTATCCAAGAATGATCTTGTTAGAGGCCTACCTAGAATACCATATAAGAAGGATCACTTATGTGATGCTTGCCAAATGGGTAAACAAATCAAGAGTTTTTTTAAGGCAAAAGATATAGTTTCAACAAAACATCCTCTTGAACTTTTACATTTAGATCTGTTTGGACCATCTAGAATTCAAAGTTTGAATGGTAGCAAGTATGCTTTTGTTATAGTAGATGACTATTCTCGATTTACATGGGTGATTTTTCTAAAAAGCAAAAATGATGCTTTTTTTGAATTTTTCAAACTTTGTAGAAGAATTACAAATGAAAAATCTATATCTATTATTAAAATTCGTAGTGATCATGGTGGTGAATTCGAAAACAAATCTTTTCTAAAGTTTTGTGATCTACATGGTATATCTCACAACTTTGCTTTTCCTAAAGCGGCTCCACAAAATGGAGTTGTTAAAAGAAAGAATAGAACTTTGCAAGAATGTGCTAGAACCATGCTTTAAGATAAAAATTTATCAAAATACTTTTGGGCTGAAGCAATAAATACATGTTTTGTTTTAAACTGTGTTTTTATTCGACCAATTTTACATAAAACATGTTTTGAATTGTATTGTGATCGTATACCAAAGATCTCATATTTCAAAATTTTTGGTAGTAAATGCTTCTTGTTAAATACCAAAGATAATCTTGATAAGTTTGATTCAAAATCAGATGAATCAATATTTCTTGGATATTCTTCTAGAAGTAAAGCTTATCGTGTTTTTAATAAAAGAATATCTTGCATTGAAGAATCTTTACATGTTGCATTTGATGAGAATTGTGAGCAGGTTATTCCTCTAAGCGAAGGAGAAGAAGTTATACTTCAAGAAGAACCTTTGATAGAGAGTACTTCTCAAGAAAATGTTCCTCTTCAACCGGTTTGGAAAGAAGTTCCCAATCATCCACATGAACAAGTTATTGGTGAAATAAAGAGTGGTGTCCAAACAAGAAGGCAATTAGAAAAATATATTGCAAATGTTGCTTTCATATCTAAAATAGAACCAAAGAATATCAATGAGGCTTGTGATGATGAATTTTGGCTTTTGGCCATGTCTGGAGAACTTAACCAATTTACTAGAAATGATGTTTGGGATCTAGTTGATAGACCAAAGGATCATCCAGTAATTGGAACAAGATGGGTCTTTCGAAATAAGCTGGACGAAAATGGTGAAGTCATTCGAAACAAAGCAAGGTTAGTAGCACAAGGCTATAATCAAGAAGAAGGCATAGATTTTGATGAAACCTATGCACCAGTGGCTCGATTAGAGTCAATTTGAATGATGCTTGCTTTTGCTAGTTACATGAACTTTAAGTTATATCAAATTGATGTTAAGAGTGCATTCTTAAATGGACACATCAATGAAGAAGTTTATGTAGAGCAACCTTCAGACTTTGAAAATGAGAAATATCCAGAAAAAGTCTACAAATTAAAAAGAGCTTTGTACGGACTTAAACAAGCACCAAGAACGTGGTATGAAAGACTATGAAATTTTCTAGAGAAATCCAGTTTTTCCATTGGTCGGGTAGACTCCACTTTATTTATTAAAAATATTAATTCAGATATTCTTATTGTGTAAATTTATGTTGATGACATAATATTTGGTTCTACTAATGATTCTCTTTGTAAAGAATTTGCTAAAGCTATGCAGGAAGAGTTTGAAATGAGCTTGATGGGCGAATTAAACTACTTCCTTGGACTTCAAATAAAGCAAACTGAAGAAGGAATCTTCATCAATCAGGTTAAGTATACAAAAGAACTTCTCAAGAGATTTGGGATGGACTCATCAAAATCAAGAAGAAATCCTATGAGCATAACTACTTCTCTTGATAAAGATGAAAATGGTAAAAATGTAGATACTAAGCTCTACAGAGGTATGATCGAATCTCTATTATACTTAACTGCTAGTTGACCTGATATAATATTTAGTGTTTGTATATGTGCTAGATTTCAAGTTAATCCAAAGGAATCTCACTTAACTGCAGTAAAACAAACTCTTCGTTACTTGAAAGATACTTCAGATTATGGTTTGTTTTACCCAAAATCATCTTCCTTTGATTTAGTTTCATATAGTGATGCAGATTTTGCAGGAAGTAAATCTGATCGCAAGAGTACTAGCGGAACTTGTCATTTCTTAGGAAATTTCTTAGTTTCTTGGTTTAGTAAAAAGCAAAATTCAGTGTCACTCTCAACAACTGAAGCAAAATATATAGTGGCTAGTTTAGCGTGTTCACAAGTACTATGGATGAAATAGACCTTAAAAAAATTTGGTTTAAATTACTCCACAACAACTATTTATTATGATAACACTAGTGTTATAAATCTTTCGAAAAATCCTATTCAGCACTCAAGGACTAATCATATTGAAGTTAGACATCATTTTTTAAGAGGTCATGTGTTAAAAGGAGACATTTCGTTAAATTTTATTTCCACTAATGAACAACATGCCGATATCTTCACTAAACCACTTAAAAATGAAGATTTTATGAGAATTAGGAGAGAACTAGGCATTTGCTCGTTTTTAGATTTATAAAATGCTAATTTTTGAACAAAATCTCAAAATCGCACCATATTAGTCGACCGATAAATTTCTAGTCGACTGATGCTTTAAAATTTTTACAGAATGAGTCGCACCTTATTAGTCGACCGATAAAATTTTAGTCGACTAAAATATTTTTTTTAATTTCAACTGAAGGGACCCGATACCCCTTGGATTTTTTTTTACACCCGGTTTTTTTTAAAAGGGCATCGTTTCATTTCATTTTCACACCTTTTCGTTTTTTTTTTTTTAACGAAAACCCTCTCTCTCTATCTCTTTCCTCTCTCTCTTCCGAAAAACCCTCGGAGTGTCGTTCGAACCTATCCTGGCCGAAGTTTTCTGGTCGTGACAGGAAGTCGCCGGAATCCTCTTGCAGTGACCAGCGCATCTTCAGATCTCGCTGGAATCCTCTTGCCGTGCTTTGTGCATCTTCAGTTCTCGCCAGAATCCCCTTGTGGCAGCCTTTTCACCCGCCGTATCTTCCTTTATTTCTATTGCATGACGCACGACAACATCTTCCTCCCGCCGAACATCATTTGGAAGCCGACATCAGCTGTTCTTCTCAACAACTGTGTTGATCAATCATTCTCTGCAACTGAATTTTTTTTTTGGTGAATTTGTTTCAACGATGCCTAGTCAGAAGACTGTATCCGCAAAAGGTTCTTCTCCTACTACACTTCCAGCAAGACATGGATTTTCTCTCAGATTACTTTGAAATCCTCTTTTATATGATACTTTTGGATCGATTTCTGCACTTCCTATTTACCAGGACGAAATGTCCTCTTTCACATATTTTCTCATTACAAAATCAGAGAATTATTTCCAGGTATTTCACATCTTTTTGATGCATGTGCAGACACCCTTCATTATCCTTTTCTGATTCACTTGTTTTATACAAATTTACAATTTGATCATGAAATTGGAATCCTTTCCTCTCTTGTTTGTGATGTTGAAATTGAGTTTGATTCTAAACTACTTGGAGAAATCCTAGAAATTCCACCTTCAGACACTCTTTTCAATACTGTTGAACTAAATGATGAAAGAATTTTTGAACAGATTCTTCTTTTTGGTGCACCTCATTGTCCTCCTTTCAAAAATACAAATCTTCAAACTCGTGCACGCATTGCTGGACGAATCCTTGCCCACAATGTTCTACCTAAAACTGGATCTTTTGATTACTATTCCACAGATCTTTCTATGACACTTTATGTCTTATTTGGAAATATTTCTGTAAATTGGGCCAATGTGTATTTTACTAATTTGTGGAAACAAAAACCATTTCTTCCTTATGGTTGTCTTCTAACTCGTATTTTCAGACATTTCAAAGTTCCCTTAACTAATGAAAAATATATTAAGCAAAAGGAGTTCTTTGATCAAACTATTTTTAAACAAATAAAAATCAAATATCTGCCTCCTTTAAATGTTGATCAAACAGAACCATCTGATCCCACTGAACCATCAATTTCTGAACCCTCACCATCTTGTGTGACACCTTCATCTCAAGCAAAACGAAAGAAATTTTCTACTAGTCAAGACAATGATGAAGTTTTGCAGCGACTGAAAGCTTTGGAGCTGCATCAACACACTTTTCATGAAGATGTGACTCAACAACTTTCTTTGATTCAGAAAGATATTACTGCAATCAAGGACTTGCTCAACTCACTTTTCTAATCTTTGTTTTCTGTCTTTACTAAACTTTGATACTTTATGGGTTGTAATATTTTAAACTTGTATTTACATTTTGCTTATGCTATGTCTGCCCTTACTCTTTTTTATTATGACAAAGGGGGAGAAAAAGATAAGATAGATCTTGCATGAGAAACAGGAGAAAAAGATAGAATTTTGCATAAGAAATAGAGAAAAAGATAGACAAGATAGACTTGTCATGAGAAATGCGAAATTAAGAGAAAAAGATAGAAATTGCATATTGCATTATGACATGGAAATTATATCATAAGAAAGCATTAAAAATTGCATTTATGGAAAAGTTTTAAAAATACATGAAGTAATGATGGAAATGCAAACCAATCAATATGTGATATATGTGCTTTGAATGTGCTAACTTTTAATGTTTTGCAACATATTGATAGGGGGAGTAAAATCTCCATCTATGCATCTAAATGCTTCATCTTTGATTAAGTTTGTCATCATCAAAAAGGGAGAGATTGTTATGACAATGAAGTCGTACATGATACTTCAAGTACAAGCTTTTAATGACGAGCAAGTGAAATCAACTGCATTTCAGCTAAGGCAATGAAGAAATTGAAGAATTCGATAAAGAATCTTTGAAGACTAGTGTGTATATGTTAAATTTATTAAAAGTCTTAGACTCTTGTAAGAGCCTTACTTAGAGTGCATATTTCGGTTGCATTTCACCTAAAAAGTCTTTAGAAAAACTTTTCTAAAAGAACCCTTCATGAAAATCTTTTTAGAAAACTCTTTATTTAATTTTTCGTGTTTATTAGTCGACCAATAGACTCACCAGTCGACTAATCCTTTCGCGCCAAATTTTCTAAGCAAAATGTCATTTTTGTCAAAATTAGTCGACTAATGATTTTATCAGTCGACCGGACAGAACATGTGTTTTCTGGAAATTTAGCAGCAGTCAACTAATGCTTTTATCAGTCAACCGGACAGAACATATGTTTTTCAGAAAAATTTAGCAGTAGTCGACTGAAAGGTTTTTCAGTCTACTGATGATATTATCAGTCGACTAACTTTTCTCTAGTCGACTAAGTTTCAAATCTTCAGATTTTCAAACGGCTCGATAAACAGATCAGTCGACCGACGATAACTGTCAGTCTACTAATAACTAACTATCAGTCGACTAACTACTGTTCCAGTCAACTAACTATTGTTCCAGTCGACTAATTTTGTCGTTTTTCCTGAAACTTTAAAAAGGTGTGTCTTTTCATTTTTTAAACGTTTTGATCATTCAAAATGGACTGTTTTGACACCCTTTCATACCCTCAACGTATGGAATCTTTCAATTATAAATATGAGTGCATTTTACACTCAAAAGCACTGCAATTTAATCAATTTGAATCAATTACTCTTTGCTTTTCACTCATATTCATTTTCTCACTCACGTGATATTTTTCACTTCAGTTTTTCACTCAAATTCCTGAGAGATAGTGAATTCGTGAGTAGAGTATTTCAACAACCTCAAAAGCCAATTGCATCTCATTTGCATTCATAAGAAGGGCTCGTAGGTTGTTTTGTAAGTTGTTACTTATTTCATTTTTCTGTAAAAGGAAAGACTTCTTGGTTTAAAGGAGTTGTTTGCTTTCAGTAGGTGTGTTACTGAAAGTGGGACCAGATTTGGTCTGTATGATCTTGTAGTTACACAAGGTTGATAGTGGAAATCTCAAGCGGGTTTTGCTTGGGGACTGGATGTAGGTCGGGAAAGACCGAATCAGGATAAATTATTGTGTTCTTTGTGTGTTTGCTTTGCAAATTACAAAATTCCTCAAAATTCCGCAGACGATATTTTAAAGCACTATTCACCACCTCTCTAGTGCTCGGTGCCTCGATCCTACTGCACTTTCAATACTGAAGGTAATTTGAGGTAATTCTTTTTATGCAATAAAAGATTTTTGAGATCAACAACTATTTTTTTATAACAAATTGGCAAAATATTCTTGAAATCCTTGGTGAAAGAAATTGCTTGAGATCTAAATGACGCATTCGTGGCTAGATTCTCCTCTCCTTTCCCTAAAGGAGAGACTCAGACTTGACCCTTACTTGAACGGGTAACAAAAGATACTCCTCTCTTCTCTAAAGAGGAGGTGTTTGCAAAACAAACTTTCGAAGAGAAATAAAGTTTTCGTCAAAACTCCCTATTTCTAGGCTTCTCTTATGGAAAGGGGGCCGCTAACAAAGGTTGAAAGGATATCATAGAGGAACGAGTCTATCACACTCTCCCTGGGAAAAGGGTCCTCGATGACGGGGGTGGCCTAACAAAAGACATTTAGGATTACAAGAAGGACGAGCTTTCGTCGAAACTCTCCCTGGAAAAAGGGGTTCCTTGTATAACAATAAAGATTGTTTTGCAAATTGTTCGTGAAGCACGAGTCCCTTCAAACTCTCACTAGAAAAAGGGGTTCAACGAACGAACAATAAAGACATGCGAAAAGAACGAGCTCCCTCGAACTCTTCCTGGAAAAAGGGTCCCTCGCAAGAGAAAATGATTGATAATTGGTATTGGGTGACCAAAAGGTCGAAATTGAGAATTGGTTTACTGGGAACGACATGGGTTCAATAGGAATTCAGCCTAAGAACGATATTGGTTCAATTGAGAACGACATTGGTTCACTGGGAATGACATGGGTTCAATAGGGATTCAACCTAAGAACAACATTGGTTCAATTGAGACCGGCATTGGTTCACTGGGAACAACATGGGTTCAATAGGGATTCAGCCTAAGGACGACATTGGTTCAATTGAGAATGACATTGGTTCACTGGGAACGACATGGGTTCAATAGGGATTCAGCCTAAGAACGACATTGGTTCAATTGAGACCGGCATTGGTTCACTGGGAACAACATGGGTTCAATAGAGATCCAGCCTAAGGACGACATTGGTTCAATTGAGAATGACATTGGTTCACTGGAAACGACATGGGTTCAATAGGGATTCGGCCTAAGAACTTGGATCAGAAGGACTTCATCCTGCAGATCATATTTCTGAAAAATACCAATCCAAAAGGGGTTCGACCTAAGGACTGTAAAGAATATTGGATCATGAGGACTTCAACCTACAGATCGAATTTTTGACAAAGTACCAGTACGAGCTCTGGATTTTAAAAGATTACCAGTACGAGCACTGGATTTTTGAAAAATTGTCAGTACGAGCACTGAATTTTTGAAAAATTACCAGTACAAGCACTGGATTTTTGAGAGGTTACCAGTGCGAGCACTGGATTTAAAAGACTACCAGTATGAGCACTGGATTTTGAAAGATTACCAGTATGAGCACTGTATTTTAAAAGATTACCAGTACGAGCACTGAATTTTAAAAAATTACCAGTACGAGCACTGAATTTTGAAAGATTACCAGTACGAGCATTGGATTTTAAAATATTACCAGTACGAGCACTGGATTTTAAAAGATTACCAGTATGAGCACTGGATTTTTAAAAGGCTATCAATACAAATACAAGATTTGGTAAAGCAACCAAAGCGATGTTGGATTTCATTAAAGGACCAATTTAAAAGTTGGATTTAACCAGACCGGTGGAAAACTGGGTTCGGTCGAAAGCTTTGAATCAGAATTCAAATCTTCAAGGAAAGACTAGATGAATTGGATTTGGAAAGAGGATCTCGGTCGGAACTCGGATCTTCTATACCAATTGCTAAATTTGTAGGAAAGTTTGAGTAGAAGTTCAAACTTTCAAAGGAAAGCCAAACGAACTGGATTTGAAAGAAAATTCAAGTCGGAACTCTGATTTTCTAGACCAATTCTGAATTGGATTTGAAAGAAAATTCGAGTCGGAACTCGGATCTTCTAGACCAATTCTAGAATCTGGAGGAAAGAAAATTAGATGAACTGGATTTGGAAGAAAATTTGAGTCGGGACTCAGATTTTTTAGACCAATTCTGAATTAGATTTGGAAGAATATTTGAATCGGAACTCGAATCTTCTAGACCAATTCTAGAATCTGAAGGAAAGAAAATTAGATGAACTGGATTTGGAAGAAAATTTGAGTCGGAACTCGAATTTTCTAGACCAATTCTGAATTGGACTTGGAAGAAAATTCGAGTTGGGACTCAGATTTTCTAGACCAATTCAAGACATTTGAAGGAAAGAAAATTAGATGAATTGGATTTGGAAGAAAATTCGAGTCGGAACCCGGATTTTCTAGACCAATTCTGAATTGGATTTGGAAGAAAATTCGAGTCGGAACTCGGATCTTCTAGACCAATTCAAGACATTTGAAGGAAAGAAAAGTAGATGAATTGGATTTAGAAGAAAATTTGAGTCGGAACTCAGATTTTCTAGACCAATTCTGAATTGGATTTGGAAGAAAATTTGAGTCGGAACTCGGATCTTCTAGACCAATTCAAGACATTTGAAGGAAAGAAAACTAGATGAATATAATTTGGGTTTGGAAACATTGACTAGGAAGAAAACAAAATCAGATTTAAGAGTTTCCACCAGTAAAATAGGATTTAGAAAAGTATTAGCACGAGAACCGGATTTTGGAAGAGTACCAGTACGAGCACTGGACTTTAAAAAGTACCAGCGCGAGCACTGGGTTTTGAAAAAATCTGACTAGTGAATACCAAATTTAGAGGATTCGACCAGTAAAAATCGGATTTAGAAAGTTTGATCAGTAAAAACCAGATTCAGGAAGTTCGACCAGTGAAAACTGGATTCAGAAAGTTCAACCAGTGAAAATTGGATTCAGGAAATTCGACTAGCAAAAACCGAATTTAGAAAGTAGGCTTCACCCGAAGGTTGACAGGTAAAAAATGGTTTTGATAAAAACTCAACCTGAATGACGAACTTGAAAAAGGTTGGTGTTTAGAAAGTGCTTGATGATTATAATGTGAGATTTTCAATCTTCACCCTCATGATGACCTGGACAAATGCCACGGGTCTAAGGATTTATCCCTTATCCTGAATGGGTATTGAATTGATGCAAGTTGATGTATGCAAAAATGCAAATGAATGCATGCAAATGCAAATGAATACAAAATGATGTAAATGGGTGTATATGTGTGCAAAATGAAAGATTTGTTTGATCCTGCCTGCATAGAGAAAGTTTTGAAGACAATTTTCAAAGTAATGCCCCAGTGTAATGGGGGAAGAATATTTTGAACAAAAGGATAAATGATTGATGTTCGAAGGACGCTCTCTGAAGGTGACAAGGCAACTGGCTTTTGATTGATTCAGAAGAGACTCTGAAGAGATCATTCCTCATGAAAGAACATTTTACAGAGAAGGAGAATAAAAGGTGGCACCGAGCTTGCAGGAAAAATAGACATTTTATTGATGCATTGAAGGAAAAGTGACAAATCAAGGAAAGATAAATGGGATTATATTATCTCTTTAAATAATAAAAGCAAGATATTGGAAAAGCATTAGTGTTACCAATGTCTTGAATGATTGAGGAAAGGCATGGTCAGGATGATTGGTCCTCCTTTTCATCTTCGGTAGGAAGATTCTTGTTGATGCAGTCCTGAACGATGTTCTTGAAGACAAAACAATGCTCGATGTCGTGACCCATTGTCTGATGAAATGAACTAATATTTAAACCTTCCCATGGTCACAGGAGGATCCACCATCCTGGGAAGTTTAACCATCCATTTGGCTACCATATATTCTAGAATTTGCTCGAGCGGTTGTTCTAAGGGAGCAAAATTGCGGTCATATCTCCAACCGTCATGCTTCGGTCTTCCTTGGACACTTGAGGAAGAATTGTCATTTCGCTTGTCCATTTTATCCTTTTGACTTGCGAGGTCGTTTCTCTCTGGGTTTGGGTTTCCTGAGTCTCTAGTATGATTTTTTCTACCCCCTCTTTTGTTGTGTCCATTGTTGTTTCTGGTGGAATTGATAAAAAATGTGGAGTGAGCCTTCGGAGATCTTACTGTATCTTTTGCGAGCATGTATTCCAAAAAACTCTCAAATATTTGATCCAAAGGGGTCATCTTGCAATCCTGATTTCGATCATCATGTTATACCTCTTGCCGAGTGCTTGATTTCTGCTGAGACTTGGCAAAGACAGTCCACTGGTATTCTTTCTCGCCCTCAACAAAGAAATTCTTGTCGATATAGTCTTGGACGATATTCTTAAAGACAAAACAATGTTCAATATTGTGCCCCGTTGTTTGGTGGAATTTGCAAAATCGATCTTTCCATTTGCCTTTTGAGATAGGAGGGTTAGCAATCTTTGGAAGTTTAACCATTTCCTTGACCAGCAAGTATTCAAGGATTTCCTCAAGGGGCTGGTCTAGAGGAGTAAATTTGCGATTGTAACCCCAACCGTCATGTTTTTTCTTCTCTTTCTGTTGACTCAATTTTTCACTCTGCTTCAAAGACTTTTCTTTCTGACTTGTATGATCTCCTTTGTTATCTTTGCAATCGCTGCGGTTGGCATCGACGAAGAAGGTGGAATTTGTCTTCTTTTCTGAACCTTGATTATTCCTGACGGAGGTGATGCCATCATAGAAGTCTTTGCTCCAGAAGATCTTCTTTCCCTTGTCATGAGCTTGCAAATCTTTAATCATCTTGGCCATTTCCTTCAGCTGTATTTGGACTGGATCATTCATTGCTTGATTTTTCAATTTATATGTTGTCCCTTGTCTATGAGGGGATCTTTGAAATACTTGTTGGACTTCATACTCTTCATCAGTGTCACCTACCGATTCTGATTTATCGGATGTATCCTCATGTTGGATATGTTTCTTGGATATCGTCGGTTGCTTCTTCAGTGTTTGGCCTTTAGTCTTCTTCTTGCTAGATATCTTTCCAGAATTGGCCTCTGCTTGCTCTGCCATCATCTTACTCATCATCTTTTGAAACATGACTTACATCTGGGGACCAACATCATCATTGCCCTGCTGATTTTTGTTTCTGATAGATCTTGAAGAGGCCATTTCTTGTTCTGAGGCTTGGCGAGTAACTGATACGCTGAACGAGTGTAATTTTTCTGTCAGACCTTTTCTGAACCATATAAGGGTGCAAATACTCTCTGCAGGGCAAAACTGAGGATTAGCTGCTGAAAATAATTTGAATAGGAAATATTTGTTGGATATCTGGTAGACAATTTGAAAGATGTCCCATTACTAGGGACTGAGTCGTCGCTGGAGTCACGACAATTGCGATGCTATTCTTTGCAAAATAAACAACTGAAAATACGCCTTGTTACCTAGGCGAGGTCGTCAAACCAAGATAGGATGAAAATTAAAGGAATTTTATTGAAGGAAAAACATGATTTTATTAATAATACACTTGACAAAGGGGAGGGGGGCGAACAATTTTCCACCACTCCTGATAATCAGAGGACACTCGAGGACCCAGAAAAATAGTGAGAGTAACAAAAGAATCCTAGTCATACCTGGCAGAATGGTATGCTCCGGACCACTGATCTGATGTGAGATCAAACTCTGGCAAGATCTCTGATAGTAGAGAAATTTATATGTGCTTCTGTCTCTAAGAGAACTGCCTGACACAGCGCTCTGGATGATAGTATGCGCAAAAGAAGGGGCCAAGTAGCCTGAACCGCTTGCTGTATGCATAAGTATATCTGGGAGGTGATTCTTGACGATCAAAGTAGTCCCACACGACTTCTTCCTCTTGAAGGTTATCGATCAAGAACCGGTATCGCGCAACTGGAAGAAGCTTTTCACCATTGTATATGAATGAACTGGCTCGGGCTGGCACATGCCGGAGGAACCAAGATTACAATGCATAGGTGCACCCTTCAACTAGAATTGATTCTTCGAGTGTGAACGGGTCAACCCTCGGTACAGAAAGGCAAGTGCAGCCATGGCTATGGAGAGGCGGTTGGTCTGTCGACTTCCCCATCTTCACAGAAGTTGAACTATCCTGATATCCATGTAATTTCGTCCATCTGGAAAGAGAGCTAATCCCACAGTGCATAAGACCATCGTCAAAGTGCAGTAGGATCGAGGCAACGAGCACTAGAGGGGGGGTGAATAGTGCTTTTAAATATCGTCTGCAGAATTTTGACGAATTTTGCAATTCGCAAAACAATCACACAAAGAACATAATAATTTATCCTGGTTCGATCTTTCCCGACCTACATCCAGTCCCCAAGCAAAACCCACTTGAGATTTTCACTATCAACCTTGTGTAACTACAAGATCATACAGACCAAATTCGGTCCCACTTTTAATAACACATCTACTAAAAGCAAACAACTCCTTTAAACAAAGGAGTCCTTCCTTTTACAGAAAAATGAAATAAGTAACAACTTACAAACAACCTACGAGCCCTTCTTATAAATGCAAATGAGATGCAATTGGCTTTTGAGGTTGTTGAAATACTCAACTCACGAATTCAATGTCTCTCAAAAGAATTTGAGTGAAAAACTGAAGTGAAAAATATCAAGTGAGTGAGAAAATGAATATGAGTGAAAAGCAAAGAGTAATTCAATTGGATTGCATGTAGAATCAATTGATTTTGCATGTAGAATGCACTCATATTTATAGTTGAAAGATTACATACGTTGAGGGTATAAAAGGGTGTCAAAACAGTCCATTTTGAATGATCAAAATGTTTGAAAAATGAAAAGACACGCCTTTTTAAAGTTTCAAGAAAAACGACAAAATTAGTCGACTGGAACAATAGTTAGTCGACTGATTTTCAAATATTAGTAGACTGACAGTTATCGTCGGTCGACTGATGTGTTTATCGATCCGTTTGAAAATCTGAAGATTTGAAACTTAGTCGACTAGAGAAAAAGTTAGTCGACTGATAATATCATTAGTAGACTGAAAAACCTTTCAGTCGACTGCTGCTAAATTTTTCTGAAAAAACATACGTTCTGTCCGGTCGACTGATAAAAGCATTAGTCGACTGCTGATAAATTTTCCAGAAAGCAGACATTCTGTCCGGTCGACTAATAAAAGCATTAGTCGACTGCTGATAAATTTTCCAGAAAACAGACATTCTGTCCGGTCGACTGATAAAATCTTTGATCGACTAATTTGATAAAAATGACATTTTGCTTAGAAAATTTGGCGCGAAATGATTAGTCGACTGGTGAGTCTATTGGTCGACTAATAAACACGAAAAATTAAATAAAGAGTTTTCTAAAAAGATTTTCATGAAGGGTTCTTTTAGAAAAGTTTTTTTAAAGACTTTTTAGGTGAAATGCAACCAAAATATGCACTCTAAGTAAGGCTCTTACAAGAATCTAAGACTTTTAATGAATTTTATATTTGCACACTAGTCTTCAAAGATTCTTCATCGAATTCTTCAATTTTTGTCATCTTTCTTCATTGCCTTAGCTGAAATGCAGTTGCTTTACTTGTTCATCATCAAAACCTTGTACTTGAAGTATCATGTACGGCTTCATTGTCGTAACAATCTCTCCCTTTTTATGATGACAAACTAATCAAAAGATGTAGCATTTAGATGCATAGATGGAGATTTTACTCCCCCTATCAATATGCTGCAAAACATTAAAAGTTAATACATTCAAAGCACATATATCACATATTGATTGGTTTGCATTTCCATCATTACTTCATGCATTTTTAAAACTTTTTATCTTTTTCTCTTAATTTCTCATGCAAGTTCTTTCTATTTCTCTTAATCTCTCATATTTCTCATGCAAGGTCTATCTTTTTCGCCCCCTTTTGTCATAATAAAAAAGAGTAAGGGCAGAAATAGCATAAGAAAAATGTAAATTCAAGTTCAAAATATTACAACCCATAAAGTATCAAAGTTCAGTAAAGACAGAAAACAAAGATCAGAAAAGTGAGTTGAGCAAGTCCTTGATTGCAGTAATATCTTTCTGAATCGAAGAAAGTTGTTGAGTCACATCTTCTCGAAAAGTATGTTAATGCAACTCCAAAGATTCCAGTCGCTACAAAACTTTATCATTGTCTTCACTAGTAGAAAATTTCTTTCATTTTGCTTGAGATGAAGGTGTCACAGAAGATGGTGAGGGTTCAGAAATTGATGGTTCAGTTTGATCAAAGTTTAAAGGAGATAGATATTTGATTTTCATTCATTTAAAAATAGTTTGATCAAAGAACTCCTTTTGCTCAATATATTTTTTATTGGTTAAGGGTACTTTGAAATATTTGAAAATACGAGTAAGAAGACATCCATACAGAAGAAATGGTTTTTGTTTCCACAACTTAGTAAAATACACGTTGGCCCAATTTACCAAAATATTTCCAAATAAGACATAAAGAGCCGTAGAGAGATCTGTGGAATAGTAATCAAAAGATCCAATTTTAGGTAGAACATTGTGGGCAAGAATTCGTCCAGCAATGCATGCACGAGTTTGAAGATTGGTATTTTTGAAAGAAGGACAATGAGGTGCACCGGGAAGAAGAATTTGTTAAAAAATTCTTTCATCATTAAGTTCAATAGTATTGAAAAGAGTGTCTGAAGGTGGAATTTCTAAGATTTGTCCAAGCATTTTAGAATCAAACTCAATTTCAACATCGCGAACAAGAGAGGAAAGGATTCCAGTTTCATGATCAATTTGTAAATTTGTGTAAAACAAGTGGATCAGAAAATGATAATGAAGGGGGTATGCACAGGCATCAAAAAGATGTGAAATACCTGGAAATAATTCTTTGATCTTGTAACGAGAAAACAGATGAAATAGCACATTTCGGCCTGGTAAAATAGGAAGTGCAGAAATCGATCCAAAAGTATCATATAAAAGAGGATTTCGGAGTAATCTGAGAGAAAATCCACGTCTTGTTGGAGGTGTAGTAGGAGAAGAACCTTTTGCGGATGCAGTCTTCTGACGAGGCATGGTTGAAACAGATTCACCAAAAAAAATTCAGTTGCAGAGAATGATTGATCAACACAGTCGTTGAGAGGAACAGTTGGAGATGGTGTTGATGTCGGCTTCCAAATGCTTTAAAATTGACGTTTGGCGGAAGGAAGATGTTGTCTGGCGTCGTGGCGGAGAACCAATGCAACTTTGTGCAAAGAGAAAGAGGTGTCTTCTACGATCAAGATCGTTGGTAGTGGCCAAAACAATCAAAAGTAACAACCCACTGAAAAGGGATGTCGATTCTCCACAGATTTTAGTCAAGAGAGAAGAGACGAGGAGGAGTCCGCGGTGGATGACGGCAGGTGAGAGGAGGCTGCCACAAGGGATTCCGGTGAGGACTGAAGAGGCACCGGTCACGGCAAGAGGATTTCGGCGAAAAGTCAAGAGACTCCCTGTCACAGGCAGAAGATTCCGGCGAGGAGAGTTTCGAACGGCACTCCAAGGGTTTTTCGGAAGAGAGAGGAGAGAGAGAGATAGGGTTTCGTTTTTAAAAGGATTTTGTTTAAGAAAAACGAAAAGGTGCGTAAAAATGAAACGATGCGTTAAAACCAAGGGGTATCGGGTCCTTTAAAAAGATTTAAAAAATATCAGTCGACTAGATTTTTATCGGTCGACTAATAAGGTGCGATTCCTTCTATAAAAATTTTAAAGCATCAGTCGACTAGAAATTTATCGGTCGACTAATATGGTGCGATTTAGAGATTTTGTTCAAAAAACAATATTTTATAAATTCAAAAATGAGCAAATGCCTAGTTCTCTCCTAATTCTCATAAAATCTTTATTTTTAAGTGGTTTAGTGAAGATATCGGCATGTTGTTCATTAGTGGAAATAAAATTTAACAAAATATCTCCTTTTAACACATGATCTCTTAAGAAATGATGTCTAACTTCAATATACTTAGTTCTTGAGTGTTGAACAAGATTTTTGAAAGATTTATAGCACTAGTGTTATCACAATAAATAGTTGTTGTGGAGTAATTCAAACCAAAATCTTTTAAGGTCTGTTTTATCCATAGTACTTGTGAACACGCTAAACTAGTCGCTATATATTCTGCTTCAGTTGTTGAGAGTGACACTGAATTTGGCTTTTTACTAAACAAAGAAAACAAGGAATTTCCTAAGAAATGACAAGTTCCGCTAGTACTCTTGCGATCAGATTTACTTCCTGCAAAATCTGCATCACTATATGAAACTAAATTAAAGGAAGATGATTTTGGGTAAAACAAACCAAAATCTAAAGTATCTTTCAAGTAACGAAGAATTTGTTTTACTGCAGTTAAATGAGATTCCTTTGGATTAGCTTGAAATCTAGCATATATACAAACACTAAACATTATATCAGGTCGACTAGCAGTTAAGTATAATAGAGATTCGATCATACCTCTATAGAGCTTAGTATCTACATTTTTACTATTTTCATCTTTATCAAGAGAAGTAGTTGTGCTCAAAGGATTTCTTCTTGATTTCAATGAGTCCATCCTAAATCTCTTGAGAAGTTCTTTTGTATACTTAGCCTGGTTGATGAAGATTCCTTCTTCAGTTTGCTTTATTTGAAGTCCAAGGAAGTAGTTTAATTCGCCCATCAAGCTCATTTCAAACTCTTCTTGCATAGCTTTAGCAAATTCTTTACAAAGAGAATCATTAGTAGAACCAAATATTATGTCATCAACATAAATTTGCACAATAAGAATATCTTAATGAAGATTTTTAATAAATAAAGTGGAGTCTACCCGACCAATGGAAAAACCAGATTGTTCTAGAAAATTTTGTAGTCTTCCATACAACACTCTTGGTGCTTGTTTAAGACCATACAAAGCTCTTTTTAATTTGTAGACTTTTTCTGGATATTTCTCATTTTCAAAGCCTGGAGGTTGCTCTACATAAACTTCTTCATTGATGTGTCTATTTAATAATGCACTCTTAACATCAATTTGATATAACTTAAAATTCATGTAACTAGCAAAAGCAAACATTATTCGAATTGACTCCAATCGAGCCACCGGTGCATAGGTTTCATCAAAATCTATGCCTTCTTCTTGATTATAGCCTTGTGCTACTAGTCTTGCTTTGTTTCGAATGACTTCATTATTTTCGTCCAGCTTATTACGAAAGACTCATCTTGTTCAAATTACTGGATGATCCTTTGGTCTATCAACTAGATCTCATACATCATTCCTAGTAAATTGGTTAAGTTCTTCAGACATGGCCAAAAGCCAAAATTCATCATCACAAGCCTCATTGATATTCTTTGGTTCTATTTTAGATATGAAAGCAATATTTGCAATATATTTTTCTAATTGCCTTCTAGTTTGAACACCACTTTTTATTTCTCCAATAACTTGTTCATGTGGATGATTAAGAACTTCTTTCCAAACAGGTTAAAGAGGAATATTTTCTTGAGAAGTACTCTTTATCAAGGGTTCCTCTTGAAGTATTAATTCTTCTCCTTCGCTTAGAGGTATAATCTGCTCACAATTCTCATCAAATGCAACATGTAAAGATTCTTCAATACAAGATGTTCTTTTATTGAAAATATGATAAGCTTTACTTCTAGAAGAATATCCAAGAAATATTGATTCATCTGATTTTGAATCAAACTTATCAAGATTATCTTTGGTATTTAACAAGAAGCATTTACTACCAAAATTTTTGAAATATGACATCTTTGGTATACGATCATAATATAATTCAAAACATGTTTTATGTAAGATTGGTCGAATAAGAATATGGTTTAAAACATAACATGTTGTATTAATTGCTTCAGCCCAAAAGTATTTTGGGAAATTTTTATCTTGAAGCATGGTTCTAGCACATTCTTGCAAAGTTCTATTCTTTCTTTCAACAACTCCATTTTGTGTAGCCGCTCTAGGAAAAGCAAAGTTGTGAGATATACCATGTAGATCACAAAACTTTAGAAAAGATTCATTTTCAAATTCACCACCATGATCACTACGAATTTTAATAATAGATGTAGATTTTTCATTTGTAATTCTTCTACAAAGTTTAGAAAATTTAGAAAAAGCATCATTTTTGCTTTTTAGAAAAATCACCCATGTAAATCGAGAATAATCATCTACTATAACAAAAGCATACTTGCTACCATTCAAACTTTGAATTCTAGATGGTCCAAATAAATCTAAATGTAAATGTTCAAGAGGACGTTTTGTTGAAACTATATCTTTTGCTTTAAAAGAACTCTTGATTTGTTTACCCATTTGGCAAGCATCACATAAGTGATCCTTCTTATATGGTATTCTAGGTAGGCCTCTAACAAGATCATTCTTGGATAACTTGGAAATAATTTTAAAGTTAACATGTCCAAGTCTCTTGTGTCATAACCATTGAATTTCATTTGAAACAATAAGACATTTTTCATTAAAAGTGGATAACTCATCTAGATATAGTTCATACACATTGTTCCTTCTTTTACCTTTAAAAATGATCTTTTTAGATTGAAAATCAGAAATTAAGCATAAATCATGTTCAAAAGAAACATGAAAACCTTTATCACATAATTGACTAATGGATAATAAATTATGCATTAAACCATCTACTAAAAGAACATTTTCTATCAAGGAAAATTTTGGATTACCAATATTACCAATACCTATTATTTTTCCCTTGTTATTGTCACCAAAGGTGACGGTTCCTCCATCCTTACTTTGGAAGGTGGAAAATAACTCCGTCCTTCCAGTCATATGTTTAGAACAACCGCTTGAAAGTGCACTAGGATCGAGGCAACGAGCACTAGAGGGGGGGTGAATAGTGCTTTTAAAAATTTCTGCGGAATATTGAATGATTTTGCAAATCTCAAAGCAAACACACAAAGAACACAAGATTTTATCCTGGTTCGGTCTATCCCGACCTACATCCAGTCCCCAAGCAAAACCCGCTTGAGATTATCCACTATCAACCTTGTTAACTACAAGATCACACAGACCATAATCGGTCTCACTTTCAGTAACAATCCTACTGAAAGCAAACAACTCCTTTACACCAAGGAGTCCTTCTTTTTACAGAAAAGAAATAACAACTTACAATACAACCTATGAGCCTTCCTTTTGAATGCAAATGAGATGCAATTGGCTTTTGAGGTTGTTGAAACAGTCTACTCATGAATTCACTATCTCTCAAAGTGATTTGAGTGAAAAACTGAAGTGAAAATATCACATGAGTGAGAAAACAAATACTTGAATGAATAGGAGTGAAAAGCAAGAAGTAATTCAATATAATTCTATTGAATTTGATTGTTTCTTTGTGTTTTTGAGTGTAAAATGCACTCATATTTATAGTTAAAAGATTCCATACGTTGAGAGTATGAAAGGGTGTCGAAACAGTCCATTTTGAACGATCAAAACGTTTGAAAAATGAAAAGACACGCCTTTTTGAAGTTTCAGGAAAACGGCAAAATTAGTCGACTGAAACATCAGTTAGTCGACTAATAGTTAGTTATTAGTAGACTGACAGTTATCGTCGGTCGACTGATCTGTTAATCGAGCCGTTTGAAAATCTGAACTTTTGAAACTTAGTCGACTTGAGAAAAGTTAGTCGACTGATAATATCATCAGTAGACTGAAAAACCTTTTAGTCGACTGCTGCTAAAAACTTCTGAAAAACAAACATTCTGTTCGGTCGACTGATAAAAAGCATTAGTCGACTGCTGCTAAATTTTTCAGAAAACACATGTTCTGTTCAGTCGACTGATAAAACCATTAGTCGACTGCTGCTAATTTTCCAGAAAATAGACATTCTGTCCAGTCGACTGATAAAATCTTCGGTCGACTAATTTGACAAGAATGACTTTTTAGAAAATATGGCGCGAAAGGATTAGTCGACTGGTAAGTCTATTGGTCGACTAATAAACATGAAAATTTAAGAAAAGAGTTTTCTAAAAAGATTTTCAAAAGTGTTTCTTTTAGAAAAGTTTTTCTAAAGACTTTTAAGGTGAAATGCAACCTAAATATGCACTCTAAGTAAGGCTCTTAAAGAATCTAAGACTTTTAATGAATTAAACATTTGCACACTAGTCTTCAAAGATTCTTCATCGAATTCTTCAATTTCTTCATAGCCTTAGCTGAAATGCAGTTGATTCCACTTGCTTATCATCAAAACCTTGTACTTGAAGTATCATGTATGGCTTCATTGTCGTAACACCGCTGTCCAATATTCATTTGCTCTTTATTTTGTGTACCTACAACAAAATTAGAAGACAAAGCATTTGACCCCTTTCTATTTTTGGGTCCATGAGAGTTAGTCTTAAGAACCCATATCTATTTGGATTTTGGTTTTCTTTGATAATAAATATTCTTTCTATAAAAAGATTTAGCATTTCTAGAGTAATCCTGTCTATGCTTATAAGCATTATAAGTTTCATGATTAGATGCATTTCTACTAGAAAATTTAGTACTTTAAACAAATGGTTGAGAATATTGTCTTTGATTCTTCACCACATAGTTTGGTCTATTTTGAGTATCAAAGAAGCTATATCCCAATCTGGTTTTATTAACCGAGCATCTTTGAGAACCAAGAATTCTTTCTAGATTCTCTTGACCATTTGTGAATTTGGTCACTATAGAAAGAAGATCATTTGATTTTTCTTTTAGACTAGTTATTTTTTCTTGTAAGAGATTGGTTCTAATTCCAATTTCTTTTATCTCAAATGCTTGACAAGAGTTTTCCTTCTTGAGATCTTCTATCTCTTGAAGTAATACTTTGTTTTGAGAGTCAAGAGTTGAATTTTCAGATTTTAACTCTTTGTTTTTAGAACTTAGACTCTTAAATTTAGCATATAAATCATTAAATGCTTCTAATAAATCATCATACTCAAATTGACTTACCGAGTCCTCTTGTGCTACAAAGCACATGTTGGTGACTTCTTCATTTGATTCTTCATCGGAAGAGGAGTCACTATCATCCCAACATGCTTGAAATGCCTTTTTCTTCTTGAATTGGTTCTTAGGCTTGATTTTGAGAAGAGGACAATCTTTCTTGATGTGTCCCGCCTTTTTGCAGTTAAAGCACTTGACTTCATTAGGATTGGAAGAATCCGCTTTCTTTACCTTTCTCTGAAATCTTCTTTTTTTGATGAATCTTCTGAATTGCCTAGTAATGAGGGCAATATCTTCATCTTCATCTTCTTCTGAATTTTCAGAGTTAGAGGTAGCCTTAAAAGCAAGAGATTTTTTCTTGGGTTGTTCTTCTTGTCTGTCTTGAAGTTGGACTTCATATGCCATTAGGTTACCAACCAAATCTTCAAGAGTGAGAGTGTTTAGATCATTTGCTTCTTCAATAGCTGTGGTTTTTCTCTCTCATTCAGGAGTTAAACACCTTAGAATCTTTCTGACTAAATCCACTTGTGAATATTCTTTTTCAAGGGATTTCAAAGGGTTAGTTATATCGGTCATTCTTGTAACCATGTCTGATATAGATTTATTTTGCTTTATTTTGAACAATTCAAATTTATGAACTAAAGAAGCAATTTTAGATTCTTTTACCTTTGACGTACCTTCATGAGTCACGAGAAGAGTATGCCAGGTTTCATTTGTTGTAGAGCATTGAGAGATGTGATTGAACTCTACCTTGTCAACGGCACAATACAATGCATTCATAGCTTTGGCATTCAGTGAAGCAGTCTTCTTTTCTTCATCAGTCCATCGGCTGAAATTAGTTGATGGCATTTGGTACTTTTCTGAAACAACTCTCCAAATTTCGAGATCCATGGATTGCAAGAATATTGTCATTCTCACTTTCCAGTATCCATAGTTTGTTCCGTCAAAGAGAGGAGGACGAACAGAGGAGCATCCTTCTTTGTGCTGAGATGTTGTTGTTGTCATGCTAGATGATGGTCAAATCAAAATAATAGCAAACTTGCTCTAATACCAAATGAAAGTGCAGTAGGATCAAGGCAACGAGCACTAGAGGGGGGTGAATAGTGCTTTTAAATATCGTCTGCAGAATTTTGACAGATTTTGCAATTCGCAAAGCAATCACACAAAGAACACAATAATTTATCTTGATTCGGTCTTTCCCGACCTACATCCAGTCCCCAAGCAAAACTCACTTGAGATTTCCACTATCAACCTTGTGTAAGTACAAGATCATACAGACCAAATCCGGTCCCACTTTCAGTAACACACCTACTGAAAGCATACAACTCATTTAAACCAAGGAGTCCTTCCTTTTACAGAAAAATAAAATAAGTAACAACTTACAAACAACCTACGAACCCTTCTTATAAATGCAAATGAGATGCAATTGGCTTTTGAGGTTGTTGAAATACTCAACTCATGAATTCACTATCTCTCAAAAGAATTTGAGTAAAAAACTGAAGTGAAAAATATCAAGTGAGTGAGAAAAATGAATATGAGTGAAAAGCAAAGAGTAATTCAATTGGATTGCATTCAAATCGATTGATTTTGCATGTAGAATGCACTCATATTTATAGTTGAAAGATTACATACGTTGAGGGTATGAAAGGGTGTCAAAACAGTCCATTTTGAATGATCAAAACGTTTAAAAAATGAAAAGACACGCCTTTTTAAAGTTTCAGAAAAAACGACAAAATTAGTCAACTGAACAGTAGTTAGTCGACTGATTTTCAAATATTAGTAGACTGACAATTATCGTCGGTCGACTGATGTGTTTATCGATCCATTTGAAAATCTAAAGATTTGAAACTTAGTCGACTAGAGAAAAAGTTAGTCGACTGATAATATCATCAGTAGACTGAAAAACCTTTCAGTCGACTGCTGCTAAATTTTTCTAAAAAACATACGTTTTGTCCGGTCGACTGATAAAAGCATTAGTCGACTGCTGATAAATTTTCAAGAAAGCAGACATTCTGTCTGGTTGACTGATAAAAGCATTAGTCGACTGCTGATAAATTTTTCAGAAAACATACATTTTGTCCGGTCGACTGATAAAATCTTCGGTCGACTAATTTGATAAAAATGACATTTTGCTTAAAAAATTTGGCGCGAAATGATTAGTCGACTGGTGAGTCTATTGGTCGACTAATAAACACGAAAAATTAAATAAAGAGTTTTCTAAAAAGATTTTCATGAAGGGTTCTTTTAGAAAAGTTTTTCTAAAGACTTTTTAGGTGAAATGCAACCAAAATATGCACTCTAAGTATGGCTCTTACAAGAATCTAAGACTTTTAAAGAATTTTATATTTGCACACTAGTCTTCAAAGATTCTTCATCGATTTCTTCAATTCTTGTCATCTTTCTTCATTGCCTTAGCTGAAATGCAGTTGCTTTACTTGTTCATCATCAAAACCTTGTACTTGAAGTATCATGTACGGCTTCATTGTCGTAACACATCGCATGCTGGATTCTTTCTCGAGCTGTTCGAGATAAGAAACTGACTTCCACAAATGCCCTATATTGTCTTTAGATTTCGAGTAGGTTTATATATTCATTTCCATTCTCCTCCACCAATGGCCAAGACTTGCGTCCTGTCATCCGGGCTAAAGCGTCTCGGGGATCCAGACCCTTGACATTGATCAAAAATTGATTCTTCAGTAGATCTCCAGGCTGACCAGCTGGTTCAGGTAATCTCATAATCTCCGAGAATTCGTCCATCAATAAGGTCATTTCCCCCCATGGGAACCAGAAGGTACTAGTGCTCGGATTCTACCGTTCTGCCAGTGCATGGATTAAATTGTCGTTAACTGTTTGTTTTCCCACTGTGAATGTCAGTTCCAATCCAGAATCGTCCAAATGGTCCGGAAACATACGATAGAAGTTCTTGCGCCATGAATAGTACCACCGAGGAATGAAGGATCCGGTGCTAAGGACTCGATGTTCAGGAAGACCTTGTCGCATCTCGTAGGAGATGTGACCCTCAGGGAAGACCGAATCAAGTTTACTGCATGCCATCAGACTGGAAAACATGAAAAATTGGAATAAGACTTAGGAAAATATAAGGATTTTGAAAAAGATGCAGGCAAGATAAAAATGAAGCAAGAAATTCGAGATCCAGAAGAACGAAAGGATGAAAAATCACCTGGAGTTTTGAAGAAAATAAAGGAGAATTTGAAAAAATCGTCCAGGGTTTGAATAAAACAGGAGTTTTAGACAGTATATGGAAACAGATGGAAAAATTGGGAATTTTTGAAAATCGTCCAATATTTTAGAAAACTTGTGGAAAATGTAATAAAAGAAACTAACATTCAATCACATTTTGTACAAACAAGTATGCACATACAGCATTCTCTAAAAGCTGACTCTAGATGCACAAGTTTTGAAATAGTTGTTGGACCGTAATCCTAACTCTAAGGTTCATATCAACTGTGTTCAATCATGCTATGCCGATATACTTAGGCTGAGGCCCGATGTACGTGGCATAAAATCAATTTCTCTGGTTCTAAGTTCAAGTTTTCTAACATCCTTGAGTGTCTGCCGATATATGTTGGACTATGGCCCTTGGTACGTGGCAGGGGGCGTTAGCCTAAATAAGTGACCCAGTTGTGAGGCTTTGTCCCGAACTATGGTTCTAGAAGAAAGCCCAGCAACGTGAAGACCGGGTAAAGATAGGTGGGGTGGTTTTTGAAAACATGAGCACATGCAAGAAAATCAGAAGGCTCTAAAACCTAAAGAGATAGACATTTTAAAAATTTTGAAGAGGCAAACATTGTTTTCATACAAATCCTAGATTGATGAGTGTTGTATTAGACCTAGGTCTATGTGAGCATGAATAATTCTCCTCAATATAGTCCTACCAAACCATTCCTAGTCTACATGCAATCCATGTCAGCTGGGTTCAAGTCTAGGCTCCTAGGTTCACATGATATCATGAAATAAAAGTTGACATTCCATGGAACACGATTTTGACAATTTAAACTAAGTCAAGCACACAATTGATCAAGCGAAGACAGGTCCCATCACAGTCGTCAAACCTGTTATCATCGCAAAATTTTACTTTTGCAAGTCAAACTGACCTTTGAAAAAGATTTTGAAAATAACTCACCTCCGTTTTAAAATGCGGGATAATTTCGAAGAATGGGACTCGCCTGTCGGTACGAGGTTCAACCGTTCCTGGCGCCTTTACCAGGGCTAATCGAATCAAGGATCAAAAGTGTGCTTAACTTTGCTCAACTTGTCTAAATCGTGTTCTATTTCCTAAATGCACAAAGAATCAGGCATGTGCTATGAATTTTCAGAAAATGCTGATTTGAAAATATGATGTTTGCTTCTGAGATTTAAAATACTTGGAAAATTATTGGAAAATATGTCACTTAAAAAATCGTGAATCATGGTGAAAGAGTATTTCGGAGAAAATGCAAGTGCTTTGTGAAAATCGATTTCTGAAGAATCCAAGTGTTTTGTGAAAATGGATTTCTGAGGAATTTCAAGTAACTTTGGGAAATTTGATTTCCTTGAATTCAAACTTTGAAATTGAATATATAACTTGAAAAATCAAATTTTGAACTTTGAAAAATACTTGAAATATCCTTTGAAAACTCAATGTTTTGAGAAAATCGATTTTTGAATAAGACTTGGAAAATTTTGAGAAAATCGACTTCTCTGAATGGGAATTGGAATTTGCAAATGAATGAAATGAATGAATATGGATTTGAAAGACTTGATTTTGAGGAATTGAGAAAATCTTTTTGTATTTTGAGAAATGCAGTGCATTTTAAAGTTAGCCTAAGAGTGTAGGCTGAATGTGGCTAATATGAAGATCACAAATCTGGGTCTCATTCGTATTCTGACTATGGCCATAAATATGAATTCTACCGAGTTTGTCAACTCCCTAAGAGCTAGTGCACATGCCATTCATGTAGACCATAGTGGATTTATAGAAATATGCATGAATGATACATTCATCAGATATTAAAATTTGCAAAATTAAACTATATGCAATGCAAATCCTATACTAAGCAGGAATTGAAACTCTTATTCCAAATATTACAACTTTGATATTACATTGAATTGAATAAAGAAAAATAAAGAAAAATCTTCTTCTTGAATGTTCCTGCAAAACTAGAAAACTTGTTAGTGAGGATATATTGGCTTTTCTAGGTTTATCCAGCAATATCTGGAAATTGCTGGATTTTGCTAGATATAAACCTTTTTCCATGATTCCCTGAAATAAACATAATTAAATATGAAATAAAATTAAATAAATATGAAAATAGGATTTGACATTTTTAAAATTAGGGTCAAAATGACCAAAATACCCCTAATAGCAAGACTATGGCCTTGAAACCAGGATTTTCAAAAAGATATTTTGTAAAATGCAACGTTTGGAATTCAAATGAGGATAAATTAAACCAAATATGATATGACATGATTAAAAACATAAAACTTAGGGTTTAGAATTTCGAAATTTAGGTCAAATGACCAAAATGCCCCTGATAGCAAGACTATGGCCTTGAAATTAGGGTTTTCTGAAATAAATTTTGGTAAAAACTTTGGATTTAGGGCTTAAATGAAAACAAATAAACACAAAATTGATCATGAAGTATCCTAATATGATTCTAAACATGAATAAACCCTAAAAATATGAATTTATACATGAAAATCAAGACATATCATGAAAATCATGATTTTAGTAGTGTTTTGGGATCCTACGGGTACCCTGTTTTGCAATTTGGCTCATCTAAGCATCAAATGGATTTTAAAATTGATAAAAATCGGTATCTGCACTTGTTATCACCCTAAAATCAGATTGGAATCATAAAAATATATTTTTGACATTATTTCAATTCAAAAATTGCATTAAAACCCTAAAATATGCTATTTTTACCCATGGTCACATACCAGTTTCAGTGTTAGACCCAAATCAGGGATCAATACACCATAGACATTTTTGAAATTTTACAAAGATAAACTAGACAGAGAAACAAAATATCTCCTTTTTACATATTGGAAAAATCATCTTTGATGAGGGAGATACTCTTCCGACAATCTGGACTTAAATATAACAAATATAAAATTGATTAAAACAGGTACTTTCGGTTGAAAATACAGAAACAAATAGCATACTTCATAAAAAATTTATTAAATTTCACCAGTCAATAGTATACATAAAAATAATGAACTTTCTTTTTTACAGATCATAAATCAAATCTACGGTTGAAGATCTATGATCAGTACAAGTCAGATTAGGGTTTTAATAAATCATAACGAGTTTTAAAAGATGGATACGACTTTCTGACAGAGTAAAAATATCAAACAGAGACAACAATGAAAGTTTTATAGTAAATAGACTACATCAACACGAAGCTACTGCACTTTACGCATCTCAAATTGGATATCGGATGAAAGAAATAACACATCTGCAAGTTATGCTTGAAATTAAACAACGATTTTAATCAACAGAAATTCCGATTTGACTTTATATTTTATTAACAGAGTTCTCGAATTTCAAAACATCTGAATTTTTTACAGTAGTTCACTGACATATCCTTGTATCACATATAAAAAAATCAGTAATTTCTAAGCAGTATTTCAATATAAACTAGCATGCTTTCTACTGATTTGAAATTAAAATCTACAGAAATCTAAGAAACACTAAAAAAATATGATTTAATCATGAAAAACCATAAAAATTATCTAAACAGCAAAACAAAATTGATTTTAATGATTAAATACATGTAATAAACACTAATATGCTAAAAAATAAATAAAAGACAGGGAATCCATGGCTGGAATTGTTTTTACCCTTGAAACCATGGATTTAATCCATTTAATCGGATAAATCTCATGTTTTCTAGGTTAAGAATATAAAAACAATGCAATAAACGATTCTAATGGATTAGAATCATGGAAAACAACATGAAATAGGGTTATATCATCTTCTTGAATTGAACTTGAGGTTTTTGAGGTTGAATCCATGGTTTAATCCATGAAAGGGGAGGTGCCAATGGTAAAATCTAATATAAAATTATAAAAAAATAATAAACATTAATAAAATAATATTAAATAACTCACCTTGGGGCTGCAGCTGCAATGGAGGAAGGTGAAGGTGCTAGAGAGGAGAGAGAAGCCACGAAAAAGAGCTCTCTTTGACCCCCTTTAGGTCCCCTATTTATAGATTTTTGTTTTTGGATTTGTTTAGGAAGAGTTTTGATTTTTTGGACTCTTTTTAATTGTTTTTGATAAACCACTTGGGGAGGACGTTTTTATTTGGAGAATTCTAACCTAAATGGACTCTAATTAATCCCTAATTAACACCTAATTAAACCCTAGAAAGTCCAAATGTGGCACCACCTAGTATGGACCCACATTTGGTTTTTTAAAACTTGAATTTAAAACCTTTCTCTAAACCCCTAACCTAACTACTACATTGACTAACCCTAGTCTAACCTTGACTTCTTCAAATGTGGCGCCACCTCGAGTGGGCCCCACTTGAATTTTTAAAAATGATTTCAAAACTTGAAAATGAGAGGTTTTTCAAAAGATATTCAAAAGTAGATTTTGAGATTGAAAGATTTGAAATGACACAGAGTTCTGACTGGGTCAGAACTCCTCTAGATATGGCGCCAACTGAGTGGGCCCCACATCGAAGTTTTGAAAAACTTGAAACAAAGACTGAAAATGATTTTGAAAAGGGGTTAAAATCATAGTTGGAAGTTAAAGTTTTGAAAATAAAGTTCTAAGCAAACTGGAACTTTGAACTAGAGTCCTGAATTTTTAGGACTCTGAGAATTTGGATTTTAAAAGCCAAATGAAGGAGTTTTTCAAAGATTTTATCAAAAAAATGGTAAAATAAGGCAGAAAATACAGTCAAGGTTAGAGTCCTAATTCAACCGAAACTCTGAAATAGAGTTCTGAATCAACTGAGACTCTACAAAATAACCTAATTTTTGAAAAACAAATGGAAAAGGGTAAAAATGGAAGCAAAAACAGTCTTAAGAACAGACTCCTGACTGGATTAGGACTCTGGGATGAAGTCCTGATCGGATTGAAACTCTAGATTTTTTTTGGTATTTTCTGAAAAACAGATGAAAGAACTTGTGAAAAGAGTGAAAACAATAACAAATATTGAAATAAAATAGAGTTCTAATTCAACTGAAACTCTGAGGACAGAGTCCTAATTGAGCTAGGACTCTCAGATTTTTTGATTTTCTGAGAAAACAAATGAGAGAATTTTGAAAAATAGTTAAAAACAGGATAAAATTGAAGTTTTGGTTCAGAGTCCTGATCTGATTAAGACTCTAAGAAAGAGTCCTAATTCGATCATAACTCTAAGAATTTTGGTTTTCTAATAAACAAATAATGAAATTTAAACAGAAATTTTGAAAATCAGTGAAAATGGAGTGAGAAAACAAACTTTGGATAGAGTCCTGATTTGTCCAGGACTCTGGGGCAGAGTCCTGATTCTATCAGGACTCTATGATAAAATCTCATAATTTTAAAATTCTTTGATAAAAGTGTAATAGTTTTGATAGATGAAAAGATTTTTGAAAGATTCTCTCAAAATTAAAATCAGGATCAGAGTCCTGATCCAACTAGGACTCTCTGAATAGAGTCCTGTTTTGACTAAAACTCTGAGTGTTTGACTAATTTTGAAAGATTTGGTTAAAAATAGGTAAAAATAGTGACAAAAGACAGAGTCCTAATCCGACTGAAAATCTGAAAAAGAGTCCTAATTCGACTGGGATTCTTGAAGAAGAGTCCTAATCCAACTAGGACCCTGAAATTTTGGCCAAAATTGAAGATTTTGAAAGATTTGATTAAAACAGGTAAGAATAACGATGAAAGATAGAGTCTTGATTCAATTAGGACTCTAAGAAAGAGTCCTAATTCGACTGGGACTCTATAATTTTGGCCAAAAATAAGGGATTTTGATAGGTTTTCTCAAAAACAGGTAAAAAGGATAATAAAAAATAGAGTTCTGATCCGACTAGGACTCTGGAAAAAGAATCTTGATCCAACTAAGATTCTAGAAAAAGAGTCCTGATTGGACTGGGATTCTGAAATTTTGGATAACAATAATGGGAATGGGCAAGGATATGACCACAACTGGTTTAAAATTAGAATGGTGTTTTAAAAAGGTTCAAAAAGATGAAAATACAGAGTCCTGATCCAACTAGGTCTTTGAAATTTTTGAGATTTTTGCTAAATAAAGGAATCCAGAAGAGACACCACCTAAATGGGCCTCATCTGAGAATTGAAATCAATTAAAATTGAGTTTAAAATGAATCTAGATTATTTTATGAGAAAAACATTTCAAAATATAAGGTCCTAGGGGTTGGCAAATGACAGAATACTGATTAAAAACCCAGGTTTTAAAATTGATTTTGAAAGACAAGTTTTAAAATTTGAATCTGGATTAAATATTTTGAAAAGAGGAGTGCTGGATCTGGAAAATGAGATGTAATGACATGCAATGCTATGAAATGCAATGAAATGGTATGTCAAATGCATGAAATGATATGCAGTGACACATGAAATGTAAACACTGGATGAGGGTGAAAATTTGGGGTGTTTACACTTGCGCTAAGTCATGAAGACTTGAGTGAGAGATTCAAATCACAACCCTGAAGAGGCTTGCGCTAAGTCATAAAGACTTGAGTGGATGTTCAACTCATAGCCCTAAGGAGACTCTTACGATATACGCTAAGTCATGGAGACTTGAGCGTCATTATTGCGAACTGCGACCCTGAGTGGTCAATGCATTTACTTGAGTTGAATGGATGTTTGATTGCTTGCTTACCAGACCATCAGTGGTTCTGACCCTATTTTATGGGGGTTTCAGGTGTTGGACCTGCGTTGCGATATGCAAAACAAGGCGACATCAACTTCCAGGGTTTCTCTAGACAGAGTTTTTCTACTTCCTTTTATTGAACCTATACTGCTTTCCCAAGCAGTGATGTTGTAATAAACATGTGGTTTTCGATAAAACGGAACACTTTGGTGGTCAATGAGTTGCTTGGCCACATACCTGTAATGTGCCTAGAGTTTTCAAAAACTGACGACTCATTATCGTCTGATTCCGCTGCTAAAACCTTTTCTAAGTTTCGCTGCAAAGAAAAAAAAAAGAAATTCATGAAAATTTTAACTTAGCTTTGTTTTAGAAATCTGGGGCGTTACAGAATTGGTATCAGAGTCTGTGTCTGAGAAACTTGTTTCAAGATCCATCTTGTTTGCAGTATCGCACTGTAAGTATAAATTTTATACTTTTTTTTATTGGGTGCATCTTTGTATAGATGGCAACTCACGACTCGCACGGATACTGCTATCGTTGCAATATCGTGCACAATGAGTGAGTATGCTCGTTGAAAGTCCAAGACTGCCAGTATTATGGCGAAGATGGGCATTCCGCCAACGAATTCCAAAGGAGGTATACCGCCGATATGGGTCGGCGAGAATCGCTTGGTTTCAAGGATGAAACCTCATGCATTAGTGGATCACATCACACAAGTGTTGGGAGTAACCGTACCCCCATCGACTTCAGATAAATTACCATATCTGGTGGAATTTGACTTGAACTTCCATGCAAAATTCAATCGCTTGCAAGGCTATCAACAGATGTCACATACGCCTAGCTTGCACAACAAGGATGAGGGATACAATAACTCCTATAATCCCATTATGATTTTGGATTCCTCGAGTCATAATACTGTTATATGGGAGAATGAAGCGGCATCACAAACGCTGAGCCTGAATGGCTAAGGAGAAGGATACAACCCTTATTATCGCATTATGATCTCGGACTCCCCGAGTCATGATGCCACTGTATGGGAAAGTGGATCGGCATCACTGATCTATCCACAGGATTCGCTCGAGAGTGCGGAATTGCCGCCCGAGCTAACTTCAACTATGCCTAAGCCAAGGAGATGTGGCAGTCAACGATATTTTGGGTTGTTTACGTCAAAAAAGAAATCTAGTTCTTAGAAACTGGTTATGTTTGGAGTCAGGGGAATCATTTATGTAGTTTCTCACCGCCTATATCCGCCAGAGTGGCATGACACTTATGTATAATGGCGATGCTTGTGGAATGTATATAAGTAAATAAAGTTTTACTTCCCTATATACATCGAGAAACTAAAACATGTGCTTGTGTGAATAGATAAATGACTTCTACGATGAGGAAGACCACGCCGAGTGAGGAGTCCCCGCGATACAGGGGATTGCCTATATTGTGGCTAATGAGGCCATCATGTAAGAGTATGTATGATCAAGACCAGGTAATCGAGCTAGAGTGGTAAATCTCTGTGAGGAGTACATTGTCCAAGAGCGGGTAGCCGCAAAGACGGTATATTCTTGTGAGAAAGTGTATTATTGTCTAAGACCAGGTAGACCATCTAGGGCAGTAACTCCTTGTGAGGTCATACATTTCTCAGACCAAGTGATCCGGCGTGGATCTTATGAAAATTTGATTTCATAAAGAGCTATGGTGAATTATGATCTTATGAGATTGATTGAGATAGCCAATTATAAAATCTGTAGATTTGGCTTTTCTATTTTAGCCCGATTCAAAAATCAGATCCTTATCGATTTCTTTAGATCGTGATAAATAGAGTTATGTTGGATAAAAAAGGGCAATCGGAAGACAAGATCCAATAAATGCTCGAGACAAGTGGCTCATGACCTTGTGTGCGGTCATCTGGATCGATATGTATCCTTGCTCTCTAAAGTAATTTTAGATTTGTCAAATTGAATTTTAAGTGCTTATGCCCAAAATTGATGGCTATAGACCCCATGATTGAGAAATTAAGATTGCATAATTAAAACACTAAAAGTCACTTAATAAAATAAATCATCGAGGAATTGTTCCCAAGAAGAGAGTCTTGTGAGGTTTTACATATTCAAGATCAGATAGTCTAGCCAGGGTGAGCCTGTGAGGGTATACAGCTCTGTGCGAGTGTATATGTTCCAAAAGTATTAGCTTGGCTAGTATGATTTTGTGAGGGTGTACTGATCCAATATCAGGTAAGTCTGACGAGGGCGTTCCTGTGAGGAGGTATGTTTCCAATACCAGGTAGTCTGACAGGGGACTTATTCTAATATGGTTAATCTCTAGAAGAATGATCTGTGTATGAAATAGTTACACAAGATAACTATGTTGATAGCCGGTTAGAAGAACATTGATTCAACAAAACTGTCGTTGTTGTAGCGTAATTTGAACTCAGATATGAGAAGCATACCTCATCGATCATGAATTATGATATGAGGTTATGATTGGAATGTATACGATGTTAAACTAAGTGAATAACATTACGAATCTAACATGTGGGAGAAATATCCTGAGTTACGTACTTAGTACTCTTATTAGAATTTCGTAAATGAAATTCTTTTAAGGGGGTAATGATGTAAGACCCACAATTTTTTAGACAACTTCTGAAGAAATTCATGAAGCATTTTCAAGTAAAAATAACAATTGAACCCGAAATATGAATCAAATTGATTTGTACGAACCAGTTATACTTAGGATATTCGTATCTTCGCGAATATATGCTCAAACCGTCAGGGAGTCATAACTTTCTCCCTGAATAAAATCAAGAGATTTATACGAGCCAACTTTCTTAGTTACGTCAATACGAAGAGAATGGTGTACTCAAAATTTAAAAAAAAAATCGCTAAAAACCTAAAATTTTTGCGGGACCCACAGAAATGTTGGTGGAACTCACAAAAATATTTCTCAAAAAATATCTAGTGGGACCCAAAAAATATCCCATGGAATTTCCATGTGGGCCCCACACCAAAGGGGAACTTTCTGGAAAAGGTAAGAAGGGGATGAAAGGGTCTGAATTTTTCAAACTTTTTCTAGAAAAATCCAGAAAGAGGAGGTTGCTTAGGGGCAAAGCAACCTTGCCTATAAAAGGAGGTGACCCCACTTTAAAAAAATCGACCTCCCCTCCTTTTGCCTTCTCTTTCTCTCTCCTAAACCTCCCCTACCTAGCCTAGCATGCCTGACCTGGTCTGAGCCTGCCTGATCGGGTCCTAGACTGCCTGACTTGGTCCTAGCTCACCTGACATGGTCCAAACCCAGTTGACTTGACTTGAACCTAGTTGGGTTTGAAGTCAAAGTCCTTTTTAGCCCCAAACCCTGGTTTGATTTTCTGAACCCAGACCCAGCCAGTTTGGGCTAAGTCTGAACCTGCAGAACTTAGTTGACTTGGACCGAACTCAGTTTGGTTCAAACCACTTGGGTTGAGTAGCTTGACCTTCTCTTCCTCTTTCTCAACTAAGTTGACCTCATCTGACCTAGTCTGACCTCTCGAAGGAAGGTTCGAACCCCGTTTGAAGTAGTTAGAGCGTTTCAGAGTCGTTTCTTCCGTGATTTAAAGTAAGTTCGCTTCGTTGATCCATCTCTCTCAAGTATTTGCTTGTTTGTATATAGCATATACTTTCTGAAGTAGTATATGATCGTAGTTCTTGGTTGAGCCCTCTAGGACACTTTGGTGTTTACGCGCTCGCCTCGTAACTATCATTAGATTTATATGTTTGAATTTGTAGTATATACGTTCCTAAAAATGGTATCTCACCCTAGTTCTTGGTTGAGCCCTCTAGGACACTTTGGTGTTCACTCGCTCGCCTTATAACTATCGTTGGATACCGATCTTGGTGTATATCGTATGGAAATGGCCATTGCATCTTATATCGCCAAGGCTCGTGTAATTTACCATTTGCCATCGGGTCATATGATGCCAAGGCTCACTGCTTTATGCAATTTCTGATTATGTACTTTCAATTGCGCACTTAAATTATGTTGTCGTGTTGAATGATGTGAAGGCTCCTGCTTTTTGTAAATATATATGTAGAATATTTCGTTCGGTTACACACCCTGAACAATAAGTATATGCATTTCCTTTATGCCATCGCCATATAAAGCACAAGCTTATGCTTATATTACATATATGACGCGTAAATGAGCATTCAAATGGAGATCAACTCCAAATCGCCGATGTGATTCTCTTACCGCTCCTCGATCAAGATTTTGCTTGACGAATGAAGCCCCTATTGAAAAGGCTTCACTTTTGCGCAAATCTGCTTTTTCGTAAAGACTAAGTATGGCCCAAGGTTCCAATCAACCTTGATGGATGCAGGTAAGCATGATGGTGTGTATCTATCTCTGAGTTAAGCGTAGCGATTTTCCCGCCAAAAAGGAGAGATACCGCTGAAATGGTTAAAAGAAACGCACACTTTCTCCATCAAAGAGAGGAAGTGTTGTTGAAATTCCTGAAGAAGCTAGAAATAACTCAGAAAGAACGTAGTAGGTTATTCTGTCATACAGAGGAGTTGTTACCCAGTTCGTTGAACACTTTCTACAACGTAGAAAGGATCATTGCACTCCTGTCGTTGGAGCAGGGTAGGTGCTGGCGAAATGGTTGACAAAAGAGCTGCCAGAACCTATTAAATGGCACAACGATACTCGTTGTTGGAATGATGTCAGAATGACTCGTCTCCCTGATACCTATAAGGGCACCTTACTCGTAAGGGCCGCTGTGTTAGAGTAGTGGTTGCGCCTTGACTAGGTTATGAGCTCGTTGCGTAAAAATACGTTGAGCGGCCGATCCGTTGAGATCAAATCATATGCATTCTCATTGAGAACTGTTATACAACCAGACTCGTAAGGGGAACAGAGCCAGAGTGTGTTGTTTCCACCCGGAAGAGGTGAGATGCTCGTGATGGCCGCAGTGCCGAGAGCAGAGTTAAGCATGCATATGAATAAAACTTAAGGTCGCATATACCCCACGGTTGATGACCGTGATTGGGGCATACTGAATGGGGTCAGGTACGTATCTCCATAGTGCTGAGGCACAGACTGCCTAAAATGACATGCAATATCTGACCAAGTAATCGTAAGACTGAAAGACCTCTTCAGGAATTATGCTCACTATGGAATGACAGTGATGGTACAACCTTGAGTGACACGTATTAACTTTGGACCTGATAGAGTCCACGATGGCCTCAATCACTCATGGGTTTTGAGGTCGTGGTTATCATTAAGATCTAAGGATTGAACTCAACTACTGCAAGTAGATGATGCATCCGAATATGGGCCTAGTAGGGTTCTCCTGGTTGAAATACAGCTCCCCACTATGGATAGGGTCAACAGGCCTCTGGGGTATCTAAAATACATGGAATAATCAACCCCCAGAATGTCGAGTTGATGCCCGGACAATGCTTCGCTCGCGTACCAAGGGTGACAGAGGTTAAATATCGAAACAATGCATTAGCTCTAGGTTCAGCGATGCTTGAATGTATGAGTGGATGGACGTTGTTGAGTCAAGTCCTGCATAACCTTTGTGAAGGTGTCATGATTGGTATACGACTGGACAAAGACTCCTGTTGTATCTGCACGACTAAGCAAAGCTCAAGGAGTTGTCCTTAGATGTGTGGGATACAGATGTGCCAAGTATAAAGGCTTGATCACAAAATTGAGCCTGGAAGAAGCTTGCGATAAGTCATGAAGACTTGAGCGAGGGATTCAAATCACAGCCCTGAAGAGGCTTGTGCTAAGTCATGAAGACTTGAGCGGATGTTTAACTCATAGCCCTGAGAAGGCTCTTACGATATACGCTAAGTTATGGAGACTTGATCGTCATTATTGCGAACTGCGACCCTAAGTGGTCAACACATTTACTTGAGTTGAATGGATGTGTGATTGCTTGCTTACCAGACCATCAGTAGTTCTGACCCCGTTTTATGAGGATTTCAAGTGTTGGATCTGCGTTGCGATATGCGAAACAAAATGGCATCGAGTTCTAGGCTTTCTCTAGACAGAGTTGTGTTGCTTCCTTTTATTGAACCTATATTGCTTTCCCAAGCAGTGATGTTATAATAAACATGTGATTTTCGATAAAACAGAACACTTTGGTGGTCAATGAGTTGCTTGGCCACATACTTGTAATGTGCCTGGAGTTTTCAAAAACCGACGACTCATTATCGTTTGATTCCGCTGCTAAAACCTTTTCTAAGTTCCACTACAAAGAAAAAAAATCATGAAAATTTTAACTTAGCTTTATTTTGGAAATCCAAGGCATTACATCAATGTTGCCCACGATGACTTTATAATAAAATAACATATAAAAAAGGTAGATATGCTTTTGACGGAAATGTCCTCTCGTAAGATAGATATGCATTGGATGAAAATGTCCTCCCACTCCACGTAAATAGGTTTGCACGTTTTGTCTTTGTTTTTAGCTTGTGTTACAACACAAAGCCGACTTCTCGTTCCTGCCTGATGAGTTATGGAGCCTGATTCATAGTGTTTTTGCCCTTGCAGAAAGGGGGTCCGGGGGCTCCCCCCGGTGCAGATTCCACTGCGCGATCAGCGGGCGGGGGGTCGTGGGGGGCAGAGCCCCCTGAAAGAAAATTTTTTTGGGCTTATGTTTGAGACTCAGTTTCTTATGGATCGGTCCCAACTTGTTTAGGTTTAGGGTTGTCGCCCTTGCCTTGTATAAATTCTTTCTTTTTTTCTCTCTTGTAACTGTTGAAAATAGAAATAAGATTTCTCACTAAGCGGTCGTGGTTTTTTTATTCTCTCTTTGTTGAAAAGAGCGATTTACAGTAGAAATTAGATAAGAGAGTAGCGATTTACAGTAAAAAATAAATCAGAGAGTTGTGATTTACAGTAGAAATCAGATAAGAGAGTACCGATTTATAGTAGAAATCAAATCAGAGAGTGCGATTTACAGTAGAAATCAAATCAGAGAATAGTGATTTATAGTACAAATCAGATTTCTATTGTAAATTGTTACTCTCTTATTGATTTCTACCGTAAATTACTACTCTCTTATCTGATTTGTACTGTAAATCGCTATTATCTGATTTGATTTATACTGTAAATCGCTACTCTCTTATCTGATTTGTACTGTAAATCGCTATTCTCTTATTTGATTTCTACTGTAAATCGCTACTCTTATCTGATTTCTACTGTAAATCGTTACTCTCTGATTTGATTTCTACTATAAATCGCTACTCTCTTATTTGATTTTTACTGTAAATCGCTACTCTCTTATATGATTTTTATTATAAATCGCTACTCTCTGATTTGATTTCTACTATAAATCGCTACTCTCTTATCTGATTTCTACTGTAAATCACTATTCTCTGATTTGATTTCTACTGTAAATCACTACTCTTTGATCTGATTTCTACTGTAAATCGCTACTCTCTAATTTGATTTTTACGGTAAATCGCTACTCTCTGATCTGATTTCTACTGTAAATCGCTACTCTCTGATTTGATTTCTACTGTAAATTGCTAATCTTTGATCTGATTTTTACTGTAAAACGCTACTCTCTAATTTGATTTTTATTATAAATTGCTACTCTCTGATTTGATTTATACTGTAAATCGCTACTCTCTTATCTGAATTCTACTGTAAATCACTACTCTTTGATTTCTATTGTAAATTGTTATTCTCTGTCTACTCAGTTCGACGTTTGCACCCTCATATCATGATGAACAATAGACAGAATGCTGATTTTTCTGGTAGTTCAACTATTTTTCACGAACAAACGATGACAAAGGGTGCTCCAACGATAATAGATGACGACGACGGTAAATGGTGCTCTGGCGGCAGCAGACGACAACAAAGGGTGCTCCGACTACAGCAGACGACAACAAAGGGTGCTCTGACAGCAGCAGACAATGGCAAAAGGTGCATCGTCAATCAAAGATCTTGTTACAGTAGATGGTGCATCGCCAAAGGGTGATCTAGAACGTTTAGGATGACATATTGCGATGAGCTCCTGTTAAAGCAGAGGAGTTTCCTCCTTAGGGCGAAAATGATGATGATTTTAACTGTTTTTGACGAGAGAACATTTTTGTCCTTTACTCAAAACGTCGTTTTGTGGTTGTAAACACACCAAATTTTTACCTTCATCCAGTGTTTGTCCATTTCATAAGTCATCACAGATCATTACATGTATTCTGCATAGCATTGCATGTCATTACATCTCATCTTCGAGATCCAGCACTCCTATTTCAAAACATTCAATCCAGATTTGAATTTTAAAGCTTTATTTCAAAATCAATTTCAAAATCTGGGTTTTTATTCAATACTCTGTCATTTTCCAACCCCAGGACTTTATATTTCGAAATATTTTCTCAAGGAAACAATCTGGATTCATTTCAAATTCAAATTTTAATCGATTTCAATTCACAGATGAGACCCATTGAGGTGGTGTCGCTTCTGAATTCCTCTATTCATCAAATTTCTCAAATTTTTGAAAGTTTCAGTCCGATTAGGACTTTGTCTCAGAGTCCTAATCCAGTTAGGAGTCTGTTTTTAAGTCTGTTTTACTTCCATTTTCAATCTTTTCCGTTTGCTTTCAAAATTTAGGTCATTTTACAGAGTCCAGTTAGTTCAGGACTCTATTTTAGAGTTCGGTCGAGTTAGGAGTCTAACCCTGACTGTGTTTTCTGACTTATTTCATCATTTCTTGATAAAATCTTTTGAAAATTCTTTCATTTAGCTTTTAAAATCTAAAAACTCAGAGTCCTAAGGGTTCAGGACTCTAACCCGGAGTTCCAGTTCGCTTGAGACCCTATTTTCAAAAATCTTGAATTTCAAATGTCAATTTTAACCCTTTTTCAAAGCCATTTTCAGTGTTTATTTCAAAATTTCTAAAATTCGATGTGGGCCCACTCAGTTGGCACCATATCCAGAGGAATTCTAACTCAGTTAGGACCTTATGCCATTTCAAAAATCCTAATTTTAAGTTTACTTTTGAAAATCTTTTGAAAACTCCTTCAATTTCAAGTTTTAAAATCACTTTTTGAAAAACTCAAGTAGGGCCCACTCGGGGTGGCGCCATATTCGAGTAAGTCAGGGCTAGACTAGGGTTAGTTGATGTCTTGGTTAGTGTTAGAGGTTTAGAAGAGTCAAAACCATTTTGAAAACTCATTTTGAAAATTAGTTTTTAAAACTAGTGTTTTTAAATGTTTTTAAAGGTGTTTTAAAAACCCAAATGTGAAAGATGCCAAGTGGCATCACATTTGGGGGTTTTCTAGGTTTAGTTAGGGGCTAATTAGGGATTAATTAGAGTCCCACCTAGGCTAGAAAACCACAAAAAATCGTTGCCTTTAGTGGATTTATTAGAAAGAGTCCTAAAAAAATGAAAAACCTCTTAATTAACCCTAATTAAGTGACTTTTTGAAAAACTATAAAAAGGGACCTAAGGGGGGCCAAAAGGGGGGCTCTTTTCTCTCAAATTTTCGTGGCCTCTCTCTCCTCTCCAGCACCTCCACCTTCCTCCATTGCAGCTGCAAGCACCAAGGTAATATTTTTTAGTTTTATTTAATATTTTTTCATGTTTTAAATCAATTTTAGCCATTGGTGTCATCCCCTTCATGGATTAAACCATGGATTCAACCTCAAGAACCATCAAGAATCAGCAAGAACACTCCAAGAAGGTGATCTAACCCTGTTTTGGATGATTTACAGAGATTTTAATCCATTAGAATTGATTTTAACATGATTCTTTGCATTATTAACCAATAAAATATATGATTTACCCTTTTTAATGGGTTAAATCTATGTTTTAAAGGTGATATCAAATTCCATCCATTGATTCCCTGTTTTTAATTTATTTTCATGGTTTATTCATGTTTGTTTTACGTTCTACAGCATAAAAATAATTTTTGTTTACTGTTTTATGGTTTATTTTATTTATTTACATTAGTTAATGCATGGTTTGTCAAGTTTCTTAAATTTCTGTGTGTTTTAGGTTTAGAACAGTAAAGATAATGTTATTTCGGATTGAAGTTCTCATTGTTTAGTTTTGATTTTTTATATGTGGTGCATACATGAGTTATTGAGTTACTTTAGAAAAATCAGAGGTTTTGGATCTCGGGAACCCTGTCAAAAAAATCAGACATCAAATCGGGTTTTTAAAGCTTTAAAATCATGGTTAAAATCAAGAAGGTAACTTGCTGTGATGATATTTCTCTCATCTTATATCCGATTTTAGATCTGTAAAGTGTTATGGATTCCCATTGAGTAGATCTGGCTTCTGTGAAATTTTCGGATTTTTTATCACTGTTTAGTATTTTTCCCCTTTTAGAGAATCTGTTTTTAAATTTAAAGCTCGTTAGGGTTTACCAAAACCCTAATCAGACTTGTATTAGTCATAAATCCCAAACCACAGATCCGATTCATGATCTGTAAAAAGTGAGTATTGTTATTTTTCTGTCTACCGTTCACCACTAAAATTTCAGAGATTTTTGTTTAGGATTGCTATTTATGTTTGTATTTTCAATCTGGAATAGCTGTTTTAATCCCTGTTAAGAGTGATATATTTTTGCTCAGATTGCCGGAAGGGTTTCTCCCTAACCGAAGATGATTTTTTCGATCTGTAAATTGGGAAATCTCTGTTTTTCTTCCTAGTTAGTCTCTGTAAAATTTCATAAATTTCCATGGAGATTTGACCCCTGGTTCAGGTCTTGGACTGAGACTGGTTGGTGAATTAGGTCAAAAATAGCATATTTTTAGGGTTTAATGCAATTTTCGAATTAATTTAATGTCAAAAAATTATTTTTATAATTCCAATTCGACATTAAGGTTATAACAAGTTCAGGTACCAATTTATATGGATTTTGGAATCCATTTGATGGCTGAATTAAGCAAATTGCAAAACCGGGTTCCTGAAAGATCCAAAAACACTGCTAAAATCACAGTTTTTGTAATATTGTTGGATTTTCGTGCATAAGCATATATTTTTAGGGTTTAATCATGTTCATAATCATATTAGGATGCTTTAGGTTTAATTTGATGCTCATTTGATTTCATTTAGTGCATAAAACCTAAGTTTTTACCAAAATCTATTTCAGAAAACCCTGATTTCAAGGCCATAGTCTTGCTATCAGGGGCAATTTGGTCATTTGACCTAAATTTCGAAATCTCTAACCCTAATTTCATATTTTTAATCATGTCATAGCATATTTGGTTTGGGTTTATTTCATTCAAATTTCAAAATTTGCATTTTATCAAAATATCTTTCTAAAAACCCTAATTTCAAGGCCATAGTCTTGTTATTAGGGGTATTTTGGTCATTTTGACCCCAATTTCGAAATTCCATATCTTCTCTTTCATATTTATTCAATTTTATGTCATACTTTATCATTTTTATTTAAGGGAATCAAGGAAGAGGCTTATATCTAGCAAAATCCAACAATTTCCTGATATTGTTGGATAAATCTAGAAAAGCCAACATATATTCATTAACCAAGTTTTCTAGTTTTGCAGGTGCATTGAAGACTTTATTTTTCATGTATTTAAATTTCAATAGTGATGTAACTTGTAATTAAACTTTGGAATAAGAATTTACATTTCCTGCTTAGCTTAGGAAGCATTGCATATAGTTTATTTTTTTTATAATTTTAATGTGTGATGGATGATGATTCATGCATAATTTTATAAATTCACCATGGTCTACACGAATGGCACATGCACTAGCTTTTATGAAGTTTATAAACTTTGTGGAATTCGTATTTATGGCCATAGTCAGAATATGAATGATACCCAGATTTATGATCTTCACATTAGCCACATTTAGCCTACACTCTTAGGCTAACTTCAAAAATGCACTGCATTTCTCAAAAATACAAAAAGATTTTCTCAATTCCTCAAATCCATATTCATTCATTTCATTCATTTGCCAATTCCAATTCAAATCTCAATTCAAAGAAGTTCATTTTCTCAAAATCCTCTAAGTCTTATTCAAAAATCGATTTTCTCAAAATATTGATTTGCCAATGATATTTCAAGTATTTCCCAAGTTCCAAATTCGATTTTTTTCTAAGTTATATTTTCAATTTCAAAGTTTGAATTCAAAGAAATCGAGTTTTTCAAAGTTATTTCACATTTCTCAAAATCGATTTTCACAAAAATCTCTTGAATACTTCAGAAATCGATTTTCACTTTCTCAAATACAGTATCTCAATCATGATTCATGATTTCAAAAGGGTTTATTTTCCAAATATTTTCCAATCTTTGAAGCAAACATCATGTTTTCAAATGTGCATTTTTAGAAATTCATAGCACATGCCTGATTCTTTGTGCATTTAGAAATTAGAATATGGTTTAGACAAGTTGAATAGAGCAGAGTATAAGATTGATCCTTGGTTTGATTACCCCTGTTAAAGGTGGCAGGAACGGTCGAACCTCGTACCGACAGGCGAGTCCCATTCTTCGAAATTATCCCGCATTTTAAAAACGGAGGCGAGTTATTTTCAAAATCTTTTTCAAAGGTCAGTTTGACTCGCAAAAAGTAAAAATTTTGCGATGATAACAGGTTTGGCGACCGTGATGGGACCTATCTTCGCCTGATCAATCTAATGCTCTACTTAGTTCAAATTGTCAAAATCGATTTCCATGGAATGTCAGTTTTGCTTTATGATATCATGTGAACCTAGGAGCCTAGACTTGAACCCAGCAGACATGGAATGCATATAGACTAGGTATGGTTTGGTAGGACTATATTGAGGAGAATTATTCATGCTCACATAGACTTAGGTCTAATACAACACTCCTCAATTTAGGAATTGTATGAAAACAATGCTTGCTTCTTCAAATATTTCAAAAATCTATCTCTTTAGGACTTAGAGCCTTCTGTTTGATTGCATGTGCTCATGTTTTTCAAAAATCACCCCACCTATATTGTCCCGGTCTTCACGTTGCTGGGCTCTCTTCCAGAACCATAGTTCGGGACAGAGCCTCACAACTGGGCCACTTATTTGGGTGAAAACCCCCCTGCCACGTACCAAGGGCCATAGTCCAACGTATATCGGCAGGTGCTCAAGGATGTTGGAAAACTTGAACCTAGAACTGGAGAAATTGATTTTATGCCACGTACATTGAGCCTTGGCTCGAGTATATAGGCATAACTGGATTGGATACAGATGATCTGAACCTTAGAGTTAGGATTAAGGTCCCACAGCCATTTCAAAATTTGTGCATCTAAAGTCAGCTTTTAGGGAGTGTTGTATGTGCATACTTGTTTGTGCAGAATGTGATTGAATATGTTATAGTCATTTCCTTTTATTTTCCATATTTTCCCAATTTTCTAAAAATACTGGACGATTTTCTCAAAATTCCCCAATCTATGTCCATGTACTGTCCATGTTTTAAACCTTGGACGATTTTTCAAATACTTCATTTTTCATATTTCATCAAACCCTGGACGATTCTCCAAATTTCCCTTAATTTCCTTCAAAACTCCAGGTGATTTCCCATCTTTCCTGTCTTCTGGATCTCGAATTTCCTGCTTTATTTTTATCCTGCCTGCATTTTTCTCAAATTTCCTGTATTTTCCCAAGTCTTATTCCAATTTCCATGTCTTCCAGTCCGATGGCATCCAGTCAGCTTGATTCAGTCTTCCCTGAGGGTCACATCTCCTACGAGGTGCGACAAAGTCTTCCCGAACATCGAGTCCTCAGCACCGGATCCTTCTTTCCCCGGTGGTACTATTCATGGTTCAAGAACTTCTCTCGTATGTTTCCGGACCATCTGGACGAGTGTGGATTGGAACTGGCGTCCGCAGTGGGAAAGCAGACAGTCAACGGCAACTTGATTCATGCACTAGCAGAACGGTGGAATCCGAGCACTTCTACCTTCTGGTTCCCGTGGGGCGAGATGACAGTACTGATGGATGAATTTTCAGAGATTATGGGATTGCCCGAGCCAGCCGGTCAGCCTGGAGATCCATTGGAGAAACAGTTTCTGATTAATGTTAAGGGTCTGGACCCTAAGAATGCTTTAGCTCGCATGACAGGACGCAAGTCTTGGCCATTGATAGAGGAGGATGGAAACGAATATGTGGACCTGCTCGAAATCTACAGACAGCATGGGACATTTGTGGAAGTCAGCTCGTTGTCTAGGACAGCTCGAGAGAGAATTCAGCACGCGATGGTTCTGTGCACGGTGGGATTAGCTTTCTTTCCCGACGGACGGAATTACATGGATATCAGAATAGTTCAGCTTATGAGGAGATGGGGAAGTCGACAGACCAGCCGCCTCTCGATAGCCATGGCCGCACTCGCTTTTCTATACCGAGGGTTGACTCGTTTCGCACTCGGAGAATCGATTCTAGTCGAAGGGTGCACCTATGCCTTGCAGTCTTGGTTCCTCTGGCATGTGCCAGTCCGAGCCAGTTCATTCAGATACAATGGAGAAAAGCTTCTTCCAGTTGCGCGATACCGGTTCTTGATCGACAACCTTCAGGAGGAAGAAGTCGTATGGGACTACTTTGATCGTCAGGAATCACCTCCCAGATACACTTATACTTATGGCAAGCGATTCAGACTACTTGGCCCATTTTTCTGCGCATATTATCATCCAGAGCGGTGTGTCAGGCAGTTCTCTCAGAGGCAGAAGCGCGTAGAGATTCGTCCACTAGTCGAGGTTCTGCCAGAATTCGATCTCACATCAGATCAGTGGTCCGGAGCATACCATTCTGCCAGACATGGCTGGGATTCTTTTGTCAGTCTTACTATTTTTCCTGGTCCTCGTGTATCTTCTGATTATCTGGAGTGGTGGAAAATTGTCTGTCCCCCTCCCCTCTGTCAAGTGTATTATTGATAAAATCATGTTTTTTCCTCTCTATAAAAATTCCTTTATTTTACATTGGTTTGACGACCTCGCCTAGGTAACAAGGCATATTTTCAGTTGTTTATCTTGCAAAGAATAGCAACGCAATTGTCGTAATACCAGCGACGACTCAATCCCTAGTAATGGGATATTATTTCAATTGTCTATCAAAATTCTCAACAAATATTTTCCTCCAAACCAAATTTCCTTCAGAAACCTAACCATCAGTTCTGCCCTGCAGAGAGCATCAGTAATATCCAAGAGAACATTTGCAATACCCGATGGTCAATACAAGATCCAGAAAGAAAACCACATCAGTTGAAGGTGTCGCATATTCAGTAGCTTCAGAAGAAGAGATGGACTCACCTCGATCAATCCAGAGTCAGGGTCAGCAGGCGGATGATGGCATCGATCCCCAAATGTATATCATGTTCAAAAAGATGATGACCAAGATGCTGGCAGAGCAAGCTGAGGCCAGTACTGAGCAAATTCAAACTAAACAGAAAGATAAGGGTCAGGCCGTCAAGAATGTGAAGATCAGCAAAAAGCAGAGTCGTCACGAGGAAATATCTGATGAGTCAGAATCAGCTGACGATGCTGACAAGGAATGTGAAAATAAATATGAATTCAGAAGGTCGACTCAGGGTCAGGGGTCAGCTTACAAATCCAAGAATCAGTCTGTTGACGACCCTACGCAGTCACAACTGAAAGATGTGATGAAAATGGTTAAGGATCTGCAGGCCCGCGACAAGGGCAAGAAAATCTTCACCAGCGAAGACTTCTATGATGGATTGGATGGGGATGATGATCTCGATAACCTCCCCAAGAAATTCATTAAGTTTGATGGTTCGGGTGATCCAAAGGCACACCTCGCCCTTTTCTTCGCAGAGTGTTCCAAGTTCAGGAGGAATAACAGGGCCTTATTTCTTTGTTTCCCTCGCAGTTTGGAGGGTATTGCAGCAAAATGGTATTCAGAGCATATTAATCCCATAGAGCTGAAAGAGTTTGATAAAGTGGTCAATTTGTTTATTGAGCGCTTCTTATTCAACGCTGAGGCACTCCCGACCCTCAGCCACCTCTGTGGCCTGAAACAGAGAGAAAATGAAAAGGCCCGAGATTTTATCCACCGCTGGAGGTCAGCTTGTAATAAAATGAGAGATCCCATATCAGAGGGGCATGCTTTGTCCTTAATTCTAAGCAATTTCTCGCAGCCTCTGAAAGGCCTCATCTCCACTGCACCATCCAGAACTTTTATTGAATTAATAGAGCGAGCCGAATGGCTCGAATTAAGTCTGGAGAATGGCTTCTATGAAGGTTTCACTTTCACCAAGAACAGCGGCCAGAACGAGTCAAAGAAGAAGGCTCACTTCACTCTTTCTGCCAATGATAGCAAAAGCAACAAGAAAAATCATGATCACTATTCAGAGGGATCCAAGGGCCAAAAAGGAAAGTTCTCCAACAATGATAGGCCTCTTCAATCTAGTCCTCAGCATAAAGAGAAAGATCAAGAAAAGCCAAAGCGCAAGGATTGGAGTACGGATCGAAAGTTCACCCCTCTGGACCAAACACTAGAGAGTGTTCTGGAATACATGCTTGCAAAAGATATGATCCGTTTACCTAAAGCAGCTGATCTCGCAACAATCATGGGTAGATTCAAAGAAAGATTTTGCAAATTTCATCGGGCAGTAGGGCATGACACTGAGAATTGTTTCGTCCTGAAAAATATCATTCAAGATTGCATCGACAAGAATATCCTTATTGAAGATGAGGAAAATACCAGTCGACCATCCTGAGCAAGTCTTCTAAAAATTGATAATGTCGAGACTATGTCACTTTCATCATTTTGTCATTTTGAAGCAACAATGTAGTCTCAGTTCTTCTATCAATTTGTTATTTCCTTCTTCAATGCATTAATAAATTTGTCAATCTTCCTTATGACCTGGCGTCATCTTTTATATTCTTCATTTGCAAATGTTTAAATGTCTTCTTATAAGGGGTAACCTTTTTCAAAGTGCCTCTCTGATCAACCAAGAAGCTCATTGTCAGTTTTACCTCGTTATCCTCAGAGAATTCTCATCAAATATCAATTACTTATCCTTTCTTATTCTCCCATTACACTGAGGCATTACTTTGGAAATTGTCTTCAAAACATCCTGTATGCAGGCAGGATCAAACAAATCTCTCATTTTGCACGCATGTGCACCCATTTATATCATTTTACATACATTTGCATTCATTTGCATTTGCAGGCATTCATTCGCATTCATCTGCATTTGCATCAAGCTTCCTCGCTCAGGAGAAGGGGTTAATCCTGAAAACAGGCTTTGAAAAGCTAACTATGATGGTCCATTCAAATCATGAACCAAGAATTTTTATTTTCCAAATTCAAAACCCATAAGTTGAACACTTCCTTCTTAAATTGTGATCCTTAGGTTAAATCCCTATGGAATTGATAGTTCGTAGGTCGAACCCCTGCAGAGTCAATGTGATTTGTAGGTTGAACGCCTGTCAAACCAATACGGCTCATAGGTTGAACCCCTTTCGAACCAATCTCGTTCTCAAAAATTTCGATCTGTAGGTTGAAGTCCTCCTGATCCAATATTCTTTACAGTCCTTAGGTCGAACTCCTTTTGGATTGGTATTTTTTAGATATATGATTTGTAGGTTGAAATCCTCCTGATCCACGTTCTTAGGCTGAATCCCTATTGAACCCATGTCGTTCCCAGTGAACCAATGCCGTTCTCAATTGAACCAATGTCGTTCTTAGGCTGAATTCCTACAGAACCCATGTCGTTCCCAGTGAACCAATGCCGTTCTAAATTGAACCAATGTCGTTCGTAGGCTGAATACCTACAGAACCCATGTCGTTCCCAGTGAACCAATGACGTTCTCAATTGAACCAATGTCGTTCTTAGGCTGAATACCTATCGAACTCATGTTGTTCCCAGTGAACCAATGTCATTCTCAATTGAACCAATGTCATTCTTAGGATGAATCCCTACAGAACCCATGTCGCTTCCAGTAGACCAAATCACAATTTTGATCTCCAGGTCATCCAATATCCTATTTCCAATTTCTGAGTCTCTCCTTTGGGGAAAGGAGAGGAGAATCTAGCCACGGATGTGTCATTTAGATCTCAAGTGATTTCTTTCACCAAGGATTTCAGAAATATTTTGCCAATTTGTCATGAAAAATAGTTGTCGATCTCAAAATCTTTACTGCATAAAATTGTACCTCAGAATACCTTTAGTATTACTTCCGAAAGGACAAAGCTTTTGTGAAAAAAGATTCAAAATTCAAAATCTTTCTATTGGCCAACCAAAAGGATGAAGAATAAATCCGCGATATGGTCAGCAAAGAAAATTCAATGTTGTTGCAAAGCCATGAGTGATTGATATTGATCGCAGTCAATGGCACATTTTTAAAGACCATTCTTGAAAAATAAAGCAGTCAAAATATCTTGGGTGATACAGAAAAATCCATACCATCTCTACATCTCCTCCATCACCTAAGCTGCAATTAAATATCTGCAAAAGGGATCTCTCAACTGTCGTCAAGATGAAGGCGAATTAGACGAGTCGACCCCCGGGGCCAAAGAAGATTTGGATCATCTCCAAGATGACGGAGTTTGTGACGGATCCTTCCAGGAAAAGTTCAGATCACCGTCGAGATGAAGGCGAGTGTGATGAGCCTACCGACAAACCCTAAAAGATATTTAATTTCTGCTATCATCAAGAGATTCCCAACCAATGAGCCAATAACCGTCAATATAATCCCTGAGAGAGAAGAAGCATCGGAACATCTCTGAGATGAAGGAGTTTGTGACGTACCCTTCCAAAAAAATAAAGAGAGAAAAAGCTAGGACATCTCCAAAATGAAGGATGATGTAATTCCCAAAAAATCCAAGAGAGCTCCAATTCTGTCAAAAAATAGTGCAGAAAGATCATCATGAGAAAAGAATCCCAGGATATCAGACTGCCAAATCTATCAAGAATCTTCTTTAATTTTGTGAAATTCTTTTATCAATATCCTTTCGCTAATAGCTCTCGCAATATCAAGAATACATTCTTTTCCGTCCATATCAATGAAATTGATAGCCTCCTTGAAGGAAAGTCAATTGCAAGTAATTTGAATTCGAATCTTGATTCTACGGAGTTAAGCCCAGTCGGAGGTAATACTTCAGGTAGAAAAGAGGGAATATTTTTCATATATATATGTGCTTATCATTCTTGAATTAACTACAATTTTTTATCTTATTGGCAATCTTTTTAAGTTATCCTGACATGAAGTGAGAACTTGATGTTTATTTTGATGTATCCAGGCGTTGTTGTTATCCCTTTTAGGATCGGATGATGGGAGTTGTCCAAGATCCTTCCCTTCTTGTTTTGATCTGAGTGCCTGGGCTCTCAGATTCGCACACTTCCCTATGCTCCCCACTGTCCCACCATAGACAGTTCCCGTTCAGGTTAAGGGTTAAACCTGAATTTTCTGCAAAAGGTCATCTGTCTTAAAAGCCATTCAGTCTTAGCAATGAGACGTCCAAGATCAATCCCTTTTCAAGCTTTAGGGAACCCCCTTTCTTCCTTTTGCAAACCCCTCTCGGATTTATTGTGCAGAATTCGAAGGTCCCATCACGGTCGCCAAACCTGTTATCATCGCAAAATTTTTACTTTTTGCGAGTCAAACTGACCTTTGAAAAAGATTTTGAAAATAACTCGCCTCCGTTTTTAAAATGCGGGATAATTCCGAAGAATGGGACTCGCCTGTCGGTACGAGGTTCGACCGTTCCTGCCACCTTTAACAGGGGTAATCAAACCAAGGATCAATCTTATACTCTGCTCTATTCAACTTGTCTAAACCATATTCTAATTTCTAAATGCACAAAGAATCAGGCATGTGCTATGAATTTCTAAAAATGCACATTTGAAAACATGATGTTTGCTTCAAAGATTGGAAAATATTTGGAAAATAAACCCTTTTGAAATCATGAATCATGATTGAGATACTGTATTTGAGAAAGTGAAAATCGATTTCTGAAGTATTCAAGAGATTTTTGTGAAAATCGATTTTGAGAAATGTGAAATAACTTTGAAAAACTCGATTTCTTTGAATTCAAACTTTGAAATTGAAAATATAACTTAGAAAAAAATCGAATTTGGAACTTGGGAAATACTTGAAATATCATTGGCAAATCAATATTTTGAGAAAATCGATTTTTGAATAAGACTTAGAGGATTTTGAGAAAATGAACTTCTTTGAATTGAGATTTGAATTGGAATTGGCAAATGAATGAAATGAATGAATATGGATTTGAGGAATTGAGAAAATCTTTTTGTATTTTTGAGAAATGCAGTGCATTTTTGAAGTTAGCCTAAGAGTGTAGGCTAAATGTGGCTAATGTGAAGATCATAAATGTGGGTATCATTCATATTCTGACTATGGCCATAAATACGAATTCCACAAAGTTTATAAACTTCATAAAAGCTAGTGCATGTGCCATTCGTGTAGACCATGGTGATTTTATAAAATTATGCATGAATCATCATCCATCACACATTAAAATTATAAAAAAAATAAACTATATGCAATGCTTCCTAAGCTAAGCAGGAAATGTAAATTCTTATTCCAAAGTTTAATTACAAGTTACATCACTATTGAAATTTAAATACATGAAAAATAAAGTCTTCAATGCATCTGCAAAACTAGAAAACTTGGTTAATGAATATATGTTGGCTTTTCTAGATTTATCCAACAATATCAGGAAATTGTTGGATTTTGCTAGATATAAGCCTCTTCCTTGATTCCCTTAAATAAAAATGATAAAGTATGAAATAAAATTGAATAAATATGAAAGAGAAGATATGGAATTTCGAAATTGGGGTCAAAATGACCAAAATACCCCTAATAACAAGACTATGGCCTTGAAATTAGGGTTTTTAGAAAGATATTTTGATAAAATGCAAATTTTGAAATTTGAATGGAATAAACCCAAACCAAATATGCTATGGCATGATTAAAAATATGAAATTAGGGTTAGGGATTTCGAAATTTAGGTCAAATGACCAAATTGCCCCTGATAGCAAGACTATGGCCTTGAAATCAGGGTTTTCTGAAATAGATTTTGGTAAAAACTTAGGTTTTATGCACTAAATGAAATCAAATGAGCATCAAATTAAACCTAAAGCATCCTAATATGATTATGAACATGATTAAACCCTAAAAATATATGCTTATGCACGAAAATCCAACAATATCACAAAAACTGTGATTTTAGCAGTGTTTTTGGATCTTTCAGGAACCCGGTTTTGCAATTTGCTTAATTCAGCCATCAAATGGATTCCAAAATCCATAAAAATTGGTACCTGAACTTGTTATAACCTTAATGTCGAATTGGAATTATAAAAATAATTTTTTGACATTAAATTAATCCGAAAATTGCATTAAACCCTAAAAATATGCTATTTTTGACCTAATTCACCAACCAGTCTCAGTCCAAGACCTGAACCAGGGGTCAAATCTCCATGGCAATTTATGAAATTTTACAGAGATTAACTAGGAAGAAAAACAGAGATTTCCCAATTTACAGATCGAAAAAATCATCTTCGGTTAGGGAGAAACCCTTCCGGCAATCTGAGCTAAAATATATCACTCTTAACAGGGATTAAAACAGCTATTCTAGATTGAAAATACAAACATAAATAGCAATCCTAAACAAAAATCTCTGAAATTTTAGTGGTGAACGGTAGACAGAAAATAACAATACTCACTTTTTACAGATCATAAATCGGATCTGTGGTTTGGGATTTATGACTAATACAAGTCTGATTAGGGTTTTGGTAAACCCTAACGAGCTTTAAATTTAAAAACAGATTCTTTAAAAGGGGAAAAATTCTAAACAGTGATCAAAAAATCCGAAAATTTCACAGAAGACAGATCTACTCAATGTGAATCCATAACACTTTACAGATCTAAAATCGGATATAAGATGAGAGAAATATCATCACAGCAAGTTACCTTCTTGATTTTAACCACGATTTTAAAGCTTTAAAAACCCGATTTGATGTCTGATTTTTTTGACAGGGTTCCCGAGATCCAAAACCTCTTATTTTTCTAAAGTAACTCAATAACTCATGTATGCACCACATATAAAAAAATCAAAACTAAACAATGAGAACTTCAATCCGAAATAACATTATCTTTACTGTTCTAAACCTAAAACACACAGAAATTTAAGAAACTTGACAAACCATGCATTAACTAATGTAAATAAATAAAATAAACCATAAAACAGTAAACAAAAATTATTTTTATGCTGTAGAACGTAAAACAAACATGAATAAACCATGAAAATAAATTAAAAACAGGGAATCAATGGCTGGAATTTGATATCACCTTTAAAACATAGATTTAACCCATTAAAAAGGGTAAATCATATATTTTATTGGTTAATAATGCAAAGAATCATGTTAAAATCAATTCTAACGGATTAAAATCCCTGTAAATCACCCAAAACAGGGTTAGATCACGTTCTTGGATCGTTCTTGCTGATTCTTGATGGTTCTTGAGGTTGAATCCATGGTTTAAACCATGAAGGGGATGACACCAATGGCTAAAATTGATTTAAAACATGAAAAAGTATTAAATAAAACTAAACAATATTAAAAATATTACCTTGGTGCTTGCAGCTGCAATGGAGGAAGGTGGAGGTGCTGGAGAGGAGAGAGAGGCCACGAAAATTTGAGAGAAAAGAGCCCTCCTTTTGGCCCCCCTTAGGTCCCTTTTTATAGTTTTTCAAAAAGTCACTTAATTAGGGTTAATTAAGAGGTTTTTCATTTTTTTAGGACTCTTTCTAATAAATTCACTAAAGGCAACGATTTTTTGTGGTTTTCTAACCTAGGTGGGACTCTAATTAATCCCTAATTAGCCCCTAACTAAACCTAGAAAACCCCCAAATGTGATGCCACTTGGCATCTTTCACATTTGGGTTTTTAAAACACCTTTAAAAACATTTAAAAACACTAGTTTTAAAAACTAATTTTCAAAATGAGTTTTCAAAATAGTTTTGACTCTTCTAAACCTCTAACACTAACCAAGACATCAACTAACCCTAGTCTAGCCCTGACTTACTCGAATATGGCGCCACCCCGAGTGGGCCCTACTTGAGTTTTTCAAAAAGCGATTTTAAAACTTGAAATTGAAGGAGTTTTCAAAAGATTTTCAAAAGTAAACTTAAAATTAGGATTTTTGAAATGGCATAAGGTCCTAACTGAGTTAGAATTCCTCTGGATATGGTGCCAACTGAGTGGGCCCACATCGAATTTTGAACATTTTTTAAATAAACACTGAAAATGGCTTTAAAAAGGGTTAAAATTGACATTTGAAATTCAAGATCTTTGAAAATAGGGTCTCAAGCGAACTGGAACTCCGGGTTAGAGTCCTGAACCCTTAGGACTCTGAGATTTTAGATTTTAAAAGCCAAATGAAAGAATTTTCAAAAGATTTTATCAAGAAATGATGAAATAAGTCAGAAAACACAGTCAGGGTTAGACTCTCAACTCGACCGAACTCTAAAATAGAATCCTGAACTAACTGGACTCTGTAAAATGACCTAAATTTCGAAAACAAACGAAAAAGATTAAAAATAGAAGTAAAACAGACTTCAAAACAGACTCCTGACCGGATCAGGTCTCTGAGACAAAGTCCTAATCGGACTGAAACTTTCAAAAATTTGAGAAATTTGATGAATAGAGGAATTCAGAACCGACACCACCTCAATGGGTCTCATCTGTGAATTGTAATCGATTAAAATTTGAATTTGAAATGAATCCAGATTGTTTCCTTGAGAAAATATTTCGAAATATAAAGTCCTGGGGTTGGAAAATGACAGAGTATTGAATAAAAACCCAGATTTTGAAATTGATTTTGAAATAAAGCTTTAAAATTCAAATCTGGATTGAATGTTTTGAAATAGGAGTGCTGGATCTCGAAGATGAGATGTAATGACATGCAATGCTATGCAGAATACATATAATGATCTGTGATGACTTATAAAATGGACAAACACTGGATGAAGGTAAAAATTTGGTGTGTTTACAGATGCCCCTCTTTGCTGCTAAGCCGGTTGAAAGCCGAGCTTAGTGGCAAAGAAAACATACCAAATTTGGACTATAAAAATGCCCCAGTTAGATAAATCTGACTGGGTATGAAAGAATTAGTTCAAATGATGATGATAGATATGAAATGAAGAATAAGAAGAAAATTTTACTTCGAAAAGAAGTGAGATTCAGGTTTTGCCCTTAACCTGGATGGGACAGAAAATACCTCGTGTAGAAACGAAGCTCAGGTTTGACCCTTAACCTGACCGGGACATGAAAATGGAATACCTCATCAAAGGAGGCTCAGGTTTGTACCTTTAACCTGATCGGGTTGAAAATGAAATACCTCATCAAATGAGGCTCAGGTTTGTACCCTTAACCTGATCGGGCTGAAAATGAAATACCTCATCAAATGAGGCTCAGGTTTGTACCCTTAACCTGATCGGGTTGAAAATGAAATACCTCATCAAAGGAGGCTCAGGTTTGTACCCTTAACCTGATTGGGCAGAGAATGGAATACCTCATCAAAGAAGGCTCAGGTTTGTACCCTTAACCTGATCGGGTTGAAAATGAAATACCTCATCAAAGGAGGCTCAGGTTTGTACCCTTAAAATGAATCCCTACAGAACCCATGTCGTTCCCAGTGAACCAATGTCGTTCTCAATTGAACCAATGTCGTTCTTAGGCTGAATCCCTATTGAACCCATGTCGTTCCCAGTGAACCAATGTCGTTCTCAATTGAACCAATGTCGTTCTTAGGCTGAATCCCTATTGAACCCATGTTGTTCCCAACGAACCAATGCCGTTCTCAATTGAACCAATGTCGTTCTTAGGCTGAATCCCTATTGAACCCATGTCGTTCCCAGTGAACCAATGTCGTTCCCAGTGAACCAATGTCGTTCTTAGGCTGAATCCCTATTGAACCCATGTCGTTCCCAGTGAACCAATGCCGTTCTCAATTAAACCAATGTCGTTCTTAGGCTGAATCCCTATTGAACCCATGTCGTTCCCAGTGAACCAATGTCGTTCTTAATTGAACCAATGTCGTTCTTAGGCTGAATCCCTATTGAACCCATGTCGTTCCCAGTGAACCAATGCCGTTCTCAATTGAACCAATGTCGTTCTTAGGCTGAATTCCTACATAACCCATGTCGTTCCCAGTGAACCAATGTCGTTCTCAATTGAACCAATGTCGTTCTTAGGCTGAATCCCTACAGAACCCATGTCATTCCCAGTGAACCAATGTCGTTCTCAATTGAACCAATGTCGTTCTTAGGCTGAATCCCTATTGAACCCATGTCGTTCCCAGTGAACCAATGTTGTTCCCAGTGAACCAATGTCGTTCTTAGGCTGAATTCCTACAGAACCCATGTCGTTCCCAGTGAACCAATGTCGTTCTCAATTGAACCAATGTCGTTCTTAGGCTGAATTCCTACAGAACCTATGTCGTTCTCAGTGAACCAATGTCGTTCTCAATTGAACCAATGTCGTTCTTAGGCTGAATCCCTATTGAACCCATGTCGTTCCCAGTGAACCAATGTCGTTCTCAATTGAACTAATGTCGTTCTTAGGCTGAATCCCTATTGAACCCATGTCGTTCCCAGTGAACCAATGTCGTTCTTAATTGAACCAATGTCGTTCTTAGGCTGAATCTCTATTGAACTCATGTTGTTCCCAGTGAACCAATGTCGTTCTCAATTGAACCAATGTCGTTCTTAGGCTGAATCCCTACTTGAGTTTTTCAAAAAGCGATTTTAAAACTTGAAATTGAAGGAGTTTTCAAAAGATTTTCAAAAGTAAACTTAAAATTAGGATTTTTGAAATGGCATAAGGTCCTAACTGAGTTAGAATTCCTCTGGATATGGTGCCAACTGAGTGGGCCCACATCGAATTTTGAACATTTTTTAAATAAACACTGAAAATGGCTTTAAAAAGGGTTAAAATTGACATTTGAAATTCAAGATCTTTGAAAATAGGGTCTCAAGCGAACTGGAACTCCGGGTTAGAGTCCTGAACCCTTAGGACTCTGAGACTTTAGATTTTAAAAGCCAAATGAAAGAATTTTCAAAAGATTTTATCAAGAAATGATGAAATAAGTCAGAAAACACAGTCAGGGTTAGACTCTCAACTCGACCGAACTCTAAAATAGAATCCTGAACTAACTGGACTCTGTAAAATGACCTAAATTTCGAAAACAAACGAAAAAGATTAAAAATAGAAGTAAAACAGACTTCAAAACAGACTCCTGACCGGATCAGGTCTCTGAGACAGAGTCCTGATCGGACTGAAACTTTCAAAATTTTGAGAAATTTGATGAATAGAGGAATTCAGAAGCGACACCACCTCAATGGATCTCATCTGTGAATTGTAATCGATTAAAATTTGAATTTGAAATGAATCCAGATTGTTTCCTTGAGAAAATATTTCGAAATATAAAGTCCTGGGGTTGGAAAATGACAGAGTATTGAATAAAAACCCAGGTTTTGAAATTGATTTTGGAATAAAACTTTAAAATTCAAATCTGGATTGAATGTTTTGAAAACAGGAGTGTTGGATCTCGAAAATGAGATGCAATGACATGCAATGCTATGCAATGACATGCAATGCTATGCAGAATACATGCAATGACATGCAATGATCTGTAGTGACTTATGAAATGGACAAACACTGGATGAGGGTGAAAATTTGGGGTGTTTACAGATGCCCCTCTTTGCTGCTAAGCCGGTTGAAAGCCGAGCTTAGTGGCAAAGAAAACACACCAAATTTGGACTATAAAAATGCCCCAGTTAGATGAATCTGACTGGGTATGAAAGAATTAGTTCAAATGATGATGATAGATATGAAATAAAGAATAAGGAGAAAATTTTATTTCAAAAAGAAGTGAGATTCAGGTTTTGCCCTTAACCTGGATGGGACAGAAAATACCTCATATGGAACGAAGCTCAGGCTTAACCCTTAACCTGAAAGGGGACGATACCTCGTGGAAAAACGAGGCTCAGGCTTAACCCTCAACCTGAAAGGGGACGATACCTCATGGAAAAACAAGGCTTAGGCTTAACCCTCAACCTGAAAGGGGACAATACCTCGTGGAAAAACGAGGCTCAGGCTTAACCCTTAACCTGAAAGGGGACGATACCTCGTGGAAAAATGAGGCCCAGGCTTAACCCTTAACCTGAAAGGGGACGATACCTCGTGGAAAAACGAGGCTCAGGCTCAACCCTTAACCTGAAAGGGGACGATATACGGAGTCCTCAAATGAAGAAACCATGATGGGACCTTCGAATTCTGCACAATAAATCCGAGAGGGGTTTGCAAAAGGAAGAAAGGGGGTTCCCTAAAGCTTGAAAAGGGATTGATCTTGGACGTCTCATTGCTAAGACTGAATGGCTTTTAAGACAGATGACCTTTTGCGGAAAATTCAGGTTTAACCCTTAACCTGAACGGGAACTGTCTATGGTGGGACAGTGGGGAGCACAGGGAAGTGTGCGAATCTGAGAGCCCAGGCACTCAGATCAAAACAAGAAGGGAAGGATCTTGGACAACTCCCATCATCCGATCCTAAAATGGATAACAACAACGCCTGGATACATCAAAATAAACATCAAGTTCTCACTTCATGTCAGGATAATTTAAAAAGATTGCCAATAAGATAAAAAAATTGTAGTTAATTCAAGAATGATAAGCACATATATATATGAAAAATATTCCCTCTTTTCTACCTGAAGTATTACCTCCGACTGGGCTTAACTCCGTAGAATCAAGATTCGAATTCAAATTACTTGCAATTGACTTTCCTTCAAGGAGGCTATCAATTTCATTGATATGGACGAAAAAGAATGTATTCTTGATATTGCGAGAGCTATTAGCGAAAGGATATTGATAAAAGAATTTCACAAAATTAAAGAAGATTCTTGATAGATTCGACAGTCTGATATCCTGGGATTCTTTTCTCATGATGATCTTTCTGCACTCTTTTTTGACAGAATTGGAGCTCTCTTGGATTTTTCGGGAATTACATCATCCTTCATTTTGGAGATGTTCTGGCTTTTCTCTCTTTATTTTTTTTTGGAAGGGTACGTCACAAACTCCTTCATCTCAGAGATGTTCCGATCCTTCTTCTCTCTCAGGGATTATATTGACGGTTATTAGCTCATTGGTTGGGAATCTCTTGATGATAGCAGAAATTAAATATCTTTTAGGGTTTGTCGGTAGGCTCATCACACTCGCCTTCATCTCGACGGTGATCTGAACTTTCCCTGGAAGGATCCGTCACAAACTCCGTCATCTTGGAGATGATCCAAATCTTCTTTAGCCCCGGGGGTCGACTCGTCTAATTCGCCTTCATCTTGACGACAGTTGAGAGATCCCTTTTGCAGATATTTAATTGCAGCTTAGGTGATTGAGGAGATATGGAGATTGAGTGGATTTTTCTGTATCACCCAGGATATTTTGACTGCTTATTTTCCAAGAATGGTCTTTAAAAATATGCCATTGACTGCGATCAATATCAATCACTTCTGGCTTTGCAATAACATTGAATTTTCTTTGCTGGCCATATCGCGGATTTATTCTTCATCCTTTTGGTTGGCCAATAGAAAGATTTTGAATTTTGAATCCTTTTTCACAAAAGCTTTGTCCTTTCGGAAGTAATACTAAAGGTATTCTGAGGTACAATTTTATGCAGTAAAGATTTTGAGATCAACAACTATTTTTCATGACAAATTGGCAAAATATTCCTGAAATCCTTGGTGAAAGAAATCACTTGAGATCTAAATGACACATCCGTGGCTAGATTTTTCTCTCCTTTCCCCAAAGGAGAGACTCAGAAATTGGAAATAGGATATTGGATGACCTGGAGATCAAAATTGTGATTTGGTCTACTGGAAGCGACATGGGTTCTGTAGGGATTCATCCTAAGAATGACATTGGTTCAATTGAGAATGACATTGGTTCACTGGGAACAACATGAGTTCGATAGGTATTCAGCCTAAGAACGACATTGGTTCAATTGAGAACGGCATTGATTCGCTGGGAACAACATGGGTTCAATAGGGATTCAGCCTAAGAACGACATTGGTTCAATTGAGAACGACATTGGTTCACTGGGAACAACATAAGTTCAATAGAGATTCAGCCTAAGAACGACATTGGTTCAATTAAGAACGACATTGGTTCACTGGGAACGACATGGGTTCAATAGGGATTCAGCCTAAGAACGACATTGGTTCAATTGAGAACGACATTGGTTCACTGGGAACGACATGGGTTCAATAGGGATTCAGCCTAAGAACGACATTGGTTCAATTGAGAACGACATTGGTTCACTGAGAAGGACATAGGTTCTGTAGGAATTCAGCCTAAGAACGACATTGGTTCAATTGAGAACGACATTGGTTCACTGGGAACGACATGGGTTCTGTAGGAATTCAGCCTAAGAACGACATTGGTTCACTGGGAACAACATTGGTTCACTGGGAACGACATGGGTTCAATAGGGATTCAGCCTAAGAACGACATTGGTTCAATTGAGAACGACATTGGTTCACTGGGAATGACATGGGTTCTGTAGGGATTCAGCCTAAGAACGACATTGGTTCAATTGAGAACGACATTGGTTCACTGGGAACGACATGGGTTCTGTAGGAATTCAGCCTAAGAACGACATTGGTTCAATTGAGAACGGCATTGGTTCACTGGGAACGACATGGGTTCAATAGGGATTCAGCCTAAGAACGACATTGGTTCAATTAAGAACGACATTGGTTCACTGGGAACGACATGGGTTCAATAGGGATTCAGCCTAAGAACGACATTGGTTTAATTGAGAACGGCATTGGTTCACTGGGAACGACATGGGTTCAATAGGGATTCAGCCTAAGAACGACATTGGTTCACTGGGAACGACATTGGTTCACTGGGAACGACATGGGTTCAATAGGGATTCAGCCTAAGAACGACATTGGTTCAATTGAGAACGGCATTGGTTCGCTGGGAACAACATGGGTTCAATAGGGATTCAGCCTAAGAACGACATTGGTTCAATTGAGAACGACATTGGTTCACTGGGAACGACATGGGTTCAATAGGGATTCAGCCTAAGAACGACATTGGTTCAATTGAGAACGACATTGGTTCACTGGGAACGACATGGGTTCTGTAGGGATTCATTTTAAGGGTACAAACCTGAGCCTCCTTTGATGAGGTATTTCATTTTCAACCCGATCAGGTTAAGGGTACAAACCTGAGCCTTCTTTGATGAGGTATTCCATTCTCTGCCCAATCAGGTTAAGGGTACAAACCTGAGCCTCCTTTGATGAGGTATTTCATTTTCAACCCGATCAGGTTAAGGGTACAAACCTGAGCCTCATTTGATGAGGTATTTCATTTTCAGCCCGATCAGGTTAAGGGTACAAACCTGAGCCTCATTTGATGAGGTATTTTATTTTCAACCCGATCAGGTTAAAGGTACAAACCTGAGCCTCCTTTGATGAGGTATTCCATTTTCATGTCCCGGTCAGTTTAAGGGTCAAACCTGAGCTTCGTTTCTACACGAGGTATTTTCTGTCCCATCCAGGTTAAGGGCAAAACCTGAATCTCACTTCTTTTCGAAGTAAAATTTTCTTCTTATTCTTCATTTCATATCTATCATCATCATTTGAACTAATTCTTTCATACCCAGTCAGATTTATCTAACTGGGGCATTTTTATAGTCCAAATTTGGTATGTTTTCTTTGCCACTAAGCTCGGCTTTCAACCGGCTTAGCAGCAAAGAGGGGCATCTGTAAACACACCAAATTTTTACCTTCATCCAGTGTTTGTCCATTTTATAAGTCATCACAGATCATTATATGTATTCTGCATAGCATTGCATGTCATTACATCTCATCTTCGAGATCCAGCACTCCTATTTCAAAACATTCAATCCAGATTTGAATTTTAAAGCTTTATTTCAAAATCAATTTCAAAATCTGGGTTTTTATTCAATACTCTGTCATTTTCCAACCCCAGGACTTTATATTTCGAAATATTTTCTCAAGGAAACAATCTGGATTCATTTCAAATTCAAATTTTAATCGATTTCAATTCACAGATGAGACCCATTGAGGTGGTGTCGGTTCTGAATTCCTCTATTCATCAAATTTCTCAAATTTTTGAAAGTTTCAGTCCGATTAGGACTTTGTCTCAGAGTCCTAATCCAGTTAGGAGTCTGTTTTTAAGTCTGTTTTACTTCCATTTTCAATCTTTTCCGTTTGCTTTCAAAATTTAGGTCATTTTACAGAGTCCAGTTAGTTCAGGACTCTATTTTAGAGTTCGGTCGAGTTAGGAGTCTAACCCTGACTGTGTTTTCTGACTTATTTCATCATTTCTTGATAAAATCTTTTGAAAATTCTTTCATTTAGCTTTTAAAATCTAAAAACTCAGAGTCCTAAGGGTTCAGGACTCTAACCCGGAGTTCCAGTTCGTTTGAGACCCTATTTTCAAAAATCTTGAATTTCAAATGTCAATTTTAACCCTTTTTCAAAGTCATTTTCAGTGTTTATTTCAAAATTTCTAAAATTCGATGTGGGCCCACTCAGTTGGCACCATATCCAGAGGAATTCTAACTCAGTTAGGACCTTATGTCATTTCAAAAATCCTAATTTTAAGTTTACTTTTGAAAATCTTTTGAAAACTCCTTCAATTTCAAGTTTTAAAATCACTTTTTGAAAAACTCAAGTAGGGCCCACTCGGGGTGGCGCCATATTCGAGTAAGTCAGGGCTAGACTAGGGTTAGTTGATGTCTTGGTTAGTGTTAGAGGTTTAGAAGAGTCAAAACCATTTTGAAAACTCATTTTGAAAATTAGTTTTTAAAACTAGTGTTTTTAAATGTTTTTAAAGGTGTTTTAAAAACCCAAATGTGAAAGATGCCAAGTGGCATCACATTTGGGGGTTTTCTAGGTTTAGTTAGGGGCTAATTAGGGATTAATTAGAGTCCCACCTAGGCTAGAAAACCACAAAAAATCGTTGCCTTTAGTGGATTTATTAGAAAGAGTCCTAAAAAAATGAAAAACCTCTTAATTAACCCTAATTAAGTGACTTTTTGAAAAACTATAAAAAGGGACCTAAGGGGGGCCAAAAGGGGGGCTCTTTTCTCTCAAATTTTCATGGCCTCTCTCTCCTCTCCAGCACCTCCACCTTCCTCCATTGCAGCTGCAAGCACCAAGGTAATATTTTTAATATTTTTTAGTTTTATTTAATACTTTTTCATGTTTTAAATCAATTTTAGCCATTGGTGTCATCCCCTTCATGGATTAAACCATGGATTCAACCTCAAGAACCATCAAGAATCAGCAAGAACACTCCAAGAAGGTGATCTAACCCTGTTTTGGATGATTTACAGAGATTTTAATCCATTAGAATTGATTTTAACATGATTCTTTGCATTATTAACCAATAAAATATATGATTTACCCTTTTTAATGGGTTAAATCTATGTTTTAAAGGTGATATCAAATTCCAGCCATTGATTCCCTGTTTTTAATTTATTTTCATGGTTTATTCATGTTTGTTTTACGTTCTACAGCATAAAAATAATTTTTGTTTACTGTTTTATGGTTTATTTTATTTATTTACATTAGTTAATGCATGGTTTGTCAAGTTTCTTAAATTTCTGTGTGTTTTAGGTTTAGAACAGTAAAGATAATGTTATTTCGGATTGAAGTTCTCATTGTTTAGTTTTGATTTTTTTATATGTGGTGCATACATGAGTTATTGAGTTACTTTAGAAAAATAAGAGGTTTTGGATCTCGGGAACCCTGTCAAAAAAATCAGACATCAAATCGGGTTTTTAAAGCTTTAAAATCGTGGTTAAAATCAAGAAGGTAACTTGCTGTGATGATATTTCTCTCATCTTATATCCGATTTTAGATCTGTAAAGTGCTATGGATTCACATTGAGTAGATCTGTTTTCTGTGAAATGTTCGGATTTTTTTATCACTGTTTAGTATTTTTCCCCTTTTAGAGAATCTGTTTTTAAATTTAAAGCTCGTTAGGGTTTACCAAAACCCTAATCAGACTTGTATTAGTCATAAATCCCAAACCACAGATCCGATTCATGATCTGTAAAAAGTGAGTATTGTTATTTTTCTGTATACCGTTCACCACTAAAATTTCAGAGATTTTTGTTTAGGATTGCTATTTATGTTTGTATTTTCAATCTGGAATAGCTGTTTTAATCCCTGTTAAGAGTGATATATTTTAGCTCAGATTGCCAGAAGGGTTTCTCCCTAACTGAAGATGATTTTTTCGATCTGTAAATTGGGAAATCTCTGTTTTTCTTCCTAGTTAGTCTCTGTAAAATTTCATAAATTTCCATGGAGATTTGACCCCTGGTTCAGGTCTTGGACTGAGACTGGTTGGTGAATTAGGTCAAAAATAGCATATTTTTAGGGTTTAATGCAATTTTCGGATTAATTTAATGTCAAAAAATTATTTTTATAATTCTAATTCGACATTAAGGTTATAACAAGTTCAGGTACCAATTTTTATGGATTTTGGAATCCATTTGATGGCTGAATTAAGCAAATTGCAAAACCGGGTTCCTGAAAGATCAAAAAACACTGCTAAAATCACAGTTTTTGTGATATTGTTGGATTTTCGTGCATAAGCATATATTTTTAGTGTTTAATCATGTTCATAATCATATTAGGATGCTTTAGGTTTAATTTGATGCTCATTTGATTTCATTTAGTGCATAAAACCTAAGTTTTTACCAAAATCTATTTCAGAAAACCCTGATTTCAAGGCCATAGTCTTGCTATCAGGGGCAATTTGGTCATTTGACCTAAATTTCGAAATCCCTAACCCTAATTTCATATTTTTAATCATGCCATAGCATATTTGGTTTGGGTTTATTCCATTCAAATTTCAAAATTTGCATTTTATCAAAATATCTTTCTAAAAACCCTAATTTCAAGGCCATAGTCTTGTTATTAGGGGTATTTTGGTCATTTTGACCCCAATTTCGAAATTCCATATCTTCTCTTTCATATTTATTCAATTTTATTTCATACTTTATCATTTTTATTTAAGGGAATCAAGGAAGAGGCTTATATCTAGCAAAATCCAACAATTTCCTGATATTGTTGGATAAATCTAGAAAAGCCAACATATATTCATTAACCAAGTTTTCTAGTTTTGCAGGTGCATTGAAGACTTTATTTTTCATGTATTTAAATTTCAATAGTGATGTAACTTGTAATTAAACTTTGGAATAAGAATTTACATTTCCTGCTTAGCTTAGGAAGCATTGCATATAGTTTATTTTTTTTATAATTTTAATGTGTGATGGATGATGATTCATGCATAATTTTATAAATTCACCATGGTCTACACGAATGGCACATGCACTAGCTTTTATGAAGTTTATAAACTTTGTGGAATTCGTATTTATGGCCATAGTCAGAATATGAATGATACCCAGATTTATGATCTTCACATTAGCCACATTTAGCCTACACTCTTAGGCTAACTTCAAAAATGCACTACATTTCTCAAAAATGCAAAAAGATTTTCTCAATTCCTCAAATCCATATTCATTCATTTCATTCATTTGCCAATTCCAATTCAAATCTCAATTCAAAGAAGTTCATTTTCTCAAAATCCTTTAAGTCTTGTTCAAAAATCGATTTTCTCAAAATATTGATTTGCCAATGATATTTCAAGTATTTCCCAAGTTCCAAATTCGATTTTTTTCTAAGTTATATTTTCAATTTCAAAGTTTGAATTCAAAGAAATCGAGTTTTTCAAAGTTATTTCACATTTCTCAAAATCGATTTTCACAAAAATCTCTTGAATACTTCAGAAATCGATTTTCACTTTCTCAAATACAGTATCTCAATCATGATTCATGATTTCAAAAGGGTTTATTTTCCAAATATTTTCCAATCTTTGAAGCAAACATCATGTTTTCAAATGTGCATTTTTAGAAATTCATAGCACATGCCTGATTCTTTGTGCATTTAGAAATTAGAATATGGTTTAGACAAGTTGAATAGAGCAGAGTATAAGATTGATCCTTGGTTTGATTACCCCTGTTAAAGGTGGCAGGAACGATCGAACCTCGTACCGACAGGCGAGTCCCATTCTTCGGAATTATCCCGCATTTTAAAAACGGAGGCGAGTTATTTTCAAAATCTTTTTCAAAGGTCAGTTTGACTCGCAAAAAGTAAAAATTTTGCGATGATAACAGTGGCACTAATGGCAAGAAAGGGTACTTAAGTCTTTGCAAATGCACCAGACTCCGATGCTAAGTGATGCTGACACACACGGAAAAATGAGCCCCACGTGCTTACATATGTGGGGGAAACATATAACCTGCTTCGTTTTAAATGTGTAGATGTGGTTGGCATGCCAGCACCGCACCTGTTAGTCTTAAACCGAGTCCACGCACAACCAAACAGAATAAACAACATCCAAGTTTATTTTGGACTTTCTTTTTCATCAAGGACATAAACCATATTCAGGATCATAGACATAGTATATATATATATATATATATATATATATATATATATATATATATATATATATATATATATATATATATATATATATAATGACCGTACTACTCATGAGAATAATGAAATTTTACAGCATCTCCACCAAATATCACACTATTTCTTACATACGAACTTATTTTTTTTAGGACTTGTGGTCATTTGTGATAATTTTATTAACCTTGTTTAGTTATTGGGTTTGAATATTCATGGGAGACATGATTCAAATGAACAAGATTTCTCAAGAAAGATGGTCGATCTCTATCCAAAAATGTTGATGCACATAAGGAAAAGCTTGAGAGCTGCTGTCATGATAGATTTCTTCAAGGAAAGAATGCCAAAGACAGAGATAAGTTGTCAAATGTTACCAGCTGTAAAAAAACTGGAAAGTGTAAAATTTCCTTATGAGATGTATTACCGTCTTATTCTTTATTAAGAAAATGAAGAGAATGAGAAGGTTTCCAGTCGTGGATGTAGGTTATTCAATACACCGAACCACTTAATTTTCTAGTTTTGTTTTTTCTTTTGACTTGTTTTATTTGATGGTATCTGGATTTTACCCTTTTGCTAAAATGTACAAGCGAATTTCGCTGTCACCAATCTTGCATAACTCGATTGCAATATGATAGTGAAACTCAACTGCAATATAATAGCAAAACTCAATTGTGAAACCCAGTGGACACGGAACTAGCGAAACTCAGTTGCCACGAAACTAGCTAAACTGAATGCAATAGAACTCATGAAACACAATTGCAGTAGAATAGTGAAACCAAAGGTGAAGCCATGTTATGGGCAGGGTGGGCACGTAAGCATCCTGACCCAGAAAAATTCCCCAATGGGTTATAGGGTGAAGGTCGGAAGTGCCCACCCTAACCCGCGATACCTGTTAGAGGTGCCCCGGGTCAGAGTGGGCACACCCTGGTCTGACCCAATGGTCTGGGCGGCAGGGCACGATATATGTGCCTACTGCCCCTGACCTCACCTATTGCTCTAACTCTCTCAAACTCACCCCTTCCAACCCCACATCTCTCTCTCTCTCTCTCTCTCTCTCTCTCTCTCTCTCTCTCTCCAGTGCGCCCCCACCCTGACCCTGCCTCACCACCTCTCTCTTGCCTCAATGCCACCAGACTATAGGAGATCGAAACACCATTCTTCGTTTGCACATGCCCCCCCCCCCCTCTCTCTCTCTTTGAAACTCCATCGTTGGCCCACACTACTCCTCTAGGCCTCCAACCACTCGCCATCTGGCAGCAACTTTCAACGCATGTCGCACAGCATGCACCTCTCTCTCTCTCTCTCTCTCTCTCTTCGTATGTTTAGGAGGGGTCATGACCTCAAGCGCGCATGAGCGCGCCACATGCACCCTATGTTAGGCCATTTGTTGTCTAGTCGCCTCTCCAGCACGGCGACACGCCACTGCATTCTTCTTCTTTTTATTTTTTTTCAAATTATTCCTTAATTAGGTTTCTGATTTAAAGGGTTTGATTTTTTTTAATTAGAAGAGTATGATGGTTGTTAGGATTTAGGTCTTTGATTTAGTTTGTTTTTAAATAGCATGAATGTTTAATTAGAGTTTTAAGGTTTTTATATATTTTTAAAATTAGCATTAGGCATGCAATGGATGCTTGATTTTGATTAGAATATTAGGGGTTTTGTTTTTTTTCAATTAGCATAAATCTATGATTTTTTTAAGATTTAGGGTATTGATTTGGTTTTTTCAAATGACATAAATATTTAATTAAGGTTTTATTTTTTTAGTTATCATAATGTATGCTAATAGCATGGACACTTTGATTTTACAAGTTTTATTTATTTTTTTAATTAGTATAATGTATGATGTTTGTTAGGGTTTAGGTTTTTTATTTAATTTATTTTTAAATAACATGAATGTTTAATTAAGATTTTAAGGATTTTGTGTATTTTTTAAATTAGCATGAGGCAAGTAATGGATGCTTGATTTCTGTTAGACAATTAGTTTTTTTTGTTTTCAGTTAGTATAAATTTATGATTTTTTTTTAAGAATTAAGGTATTGATTTGGACTTTTTCAAATGACACAAATGTTTAATTAGGGATTTAAGTTTTTTTATGTTCTTTTTCTTAGGAATTATTGGATAATAGCATGAATGTTTTGATTTTAGGGATTTTATTTGTTTTTTTAGAATAATGTATGATGCATGTTAGGGTTTTTGTTTTTTATTTACTTTATTTTTTAAATAGCATAAATATTTAATTAAGGTTTTAAGATTTTTCGTATCTTTTTTAATTAGCATTAGGCATTAATGAATGCTTGATTTTAGTTAGAATATTCTTGCTTTTGTTTTTTTTTAATAAACATAAATCCATGAATCTTTTAGAGATTAGGGTATTGGTTTGCATTTTTTCAAATGATGCAAATGTTTAGCTACAGTTTTTGGGTTTTTTGTGTTATTGTTTCTTTTTATATATCATTAAGCATGATTTCATTAATAAAGGTTTGATTTTGGTTGTTGCTTATCAAACTCCTAAATCTTTGTTTTTTTGTTAGACCTTAAGTTTTTTATTTGGTTTTTTAAATGCCATGAAGATTTAATTAGATATTTTTGTTTCTTTTTTAATCAACATTAAATATGATTCCATGAATGCATGCTTGATTTTGGTAAAAATTTTATAGGTTTTATGTTTTTTTTCAATTACCATATTTATGAAACGTGTTATTAGAATTTAGGGTTTGCATTTGTTTTTTATTGTCCATTTCTGCCCACCCTAGCTTAGATTCTTGGCTCCACCCCTAAGTAAAACTCAATTAAGATAGAATAGTAAAAATCAATTGTGAAACCTAGTTGTCACAGGGCTAGCTAATCTCAGTTGTGATAAAATGACAAAATTCAGTTGAGATATAATAGTTAAATTCAATTACAAAACATAGTTGCTATAAAAATAGTGAATTTCAATAACAATAAAGCTGGCAAAACAGTCAAAAGACTAGCCACACCTAGATGTGAATTGCACATTACAAGAGTACCTTTATACCTAAAAATGTTACAAAACACAATGCAATTGAAATTTTCACATGGTTGACCTCAAACTTTGGGCCAACTCTCATTTTTCTGAAAAATGATTCGGCAATTTGACACACTTGTACAATAATGCCTCTCATTTCATTCATATATTGTCTTCTTCGTACAAACACCATGATCAACATTTGTTATGCTTAACAAACATGACGATAGGTTTTTTACGGTTATCTTTAATCCACGAGATAAAACCCTCTATTATATTGATTGTCAACAGATAATAGAAAAGTCATTTTTCGTTATATATATGATGGACTAGGAAGATTTTACATTTGTTTGTTTCATTATACATATAATTTATTAATTTATTTATTTTAGGTTTAGTACGAGCAAGGTTAAAATGTGCAATATATATATATATATATATATATATATATATATATATATAGAGAGAGAGAGAGAGAGAGAGAGAGAAAGAGAGGTGCTTGGCGCCTTTTGTGCCTACCGAGCCTGGATAGGAGTTTTCAACTTGTTTTTCAAAAATCTGACCCTACGGATATGTTCTGCATGATCGATTTACTAAAAAAATTGCACTAGGATGATGTTTGTTTTTTGAAAAAAATGATTTTTTAAGTATTAAATAATTTTTAAAATTATAAACCGTTGATTTTTAATCTTCTAAAAATCTAACTTGGTGTTGAAATCGGACTGTTCAAAAGTAGATTCCCACAAAATCAAGCATAGATTACATCTATATGGTTAAATTTTAGAAAAATATAAACAATCTTTCCAATGCTCAATAGGTAAGGTATATATATATATACATGGGAATGAAAACCCTTCAATAAAAAACCTCTCAAACCTCCCCAATAAATCTGGAGCGTCCGATTATTTTATGATCGGACGGTCCAGTGAGTCCTATTTAAATAGCACAAAACGACTTACCCTGCCCTTTCCCTCCTCTCCCTCTCCCTCTCCCCGGCCCTCTCCCTCCAGCGACTTCCGCAGCTCACTCGTGCGACCCCCGACCCCCGACCCCCTCCCTCTTCGCTGCTCACTCCGGCGACCCCCTACCTCTCCTTCTCCGCTGCTCATGTCGGCGACCCCTCAGGTTCTTCTCTTCTGTCTGCTTTCTCCTTTCTGTTTTTTTTTTTGAAATCCCCGTTTTTCCTTCATTTTTTCCTCTTTCCTTATGTCAAGGAGGGAGGACAGCACAGATTTTCTCACCGTACCTCACTCTCCCCATCCATCTCTCTCCGTCATCGACAGCAGACGATAGCAGCCCCTTCCCCCTTCTCTCGACAGAATCCGGCGATTGAAGAGCCTCCATAGGCAAGGTTTTCAATTTCTTTGTTTTCTGTTTTTTTTATGATTTCTCAGTTTTTTTTTCATTTTTCTGTATCCCCCCTCCTCTCTGCACCCCTCTTTTGCTTTTTTTTTGTTCAACAGCAGACAGCAGGCCCACCCTGAATTTGTTTTTTGCTTTTTTGTTGTTGTTCAGTCTTGGATTTTCTCCTTTTTTCCCGTTTTCTCAATTTTTTCTCATTTTTTTCTCATTTTTTATGTTATGAGATCGGATAAATCAAATTTTGCCATATATTCTGCAGAACTGTGTTATACCAGGCATAAATTAGTAATGCTTGCTTCATAAATGTACAAAAGATTAACAAATTATCTTCAGTGAGGATTCTAGAAAATGTTAAATCATACTTAGCTTTCTGAGTTCTAGATCAAGCATTACCCTTCTTTGACAGCTTGGTGCAGATGGCTGAGTGGTTAATCATAACATTCACTTTAATCTCTTTGCTTGATGTCAACTGTCAGTTCGAATCACAAGAGTTCCTTTATAGTAGTAAGTTAAAATTGGAGTTGGCAAAGCAGCTTTTATCAAATTGACAAAGGGTGTGTTTTGATAATGGGTTTACTGGAAAAATAGGTGGTAAATGAGAATTTTCTTCCGTGAGCCCCACTTTTGCTGGGTTTTTTTGTTCAACAGTAAACAGCAGCCCCACCCTGCTGTTCATTCTTGGGTTTTTTTCGGTTCATTTTTTTTATTTCTCAGTTGTTTTCTCATTTTTGTGTCACTCCTAAAGATTGCTAATGTGTCTAGATAATGTACATTTCAATGGTCTGTCATGCACAATGAAGTGCTTTGTCATCTAAATTTTGTTCTTTGGCAACTTTGTAGGTTTGTAAATATATTTTCTTTTCCTTAACTTTCATCCTTGTTGCTTGAACATTTACTATGCTTGGTAGCTTACTAGAAAGCTAATTCTATTAACTTCTATGTACATACAGGAAAATTTGATGTCTTTATGTATTGCACCTAAATTTCATATTTTGGGTGCATAGGTACACGAATGCTAGATATAGAAATGCAATTTGAAGTTTGGAACTATCCAACAAAGTACTTTCAAGAATTCTGTTACTAATGTTAGAATAGCCTTAGTAGATTTCTCTTCTCTAGGATCATGCTGCTGATGTGCTTCATGTTGGGCTGATGTTTGTATGTGCTGACTCTATTTTGCTTGTTTGATTGCAGCAACAAGTCAGCAGGAGTGACTATGACAATGTGATTGGTGCTCTGCCTTATCTAAAAGTCAATAGGCAGGCTAACTGAAGACAGACATGATATGATAGACCATCCTATTTCAGCATTTGTATTCATGCAAGGGCTCCATGGAGGTTTCCTTTTTTATTCTATGTTATGTAATATGACTATGTTGAATCAGAAAATTGGTTCCCTTTTGTTGATAAACATCAATTTTCATGCTATGACCTTGTTGGTACATCCAAGTATACTGATGTTAAACTGGGTGGATACTTTAGTTTGGTCCCATCTAGTTCATTCAGGCTGTACTTGTAAGGCAAGCATATTGTTTTTATCAAAGCCTCATTCTTTGGTTTTTCTATTCCCACCGGTCTCTCTCTCTCCCGTGATCTGGAATTTTATAGGTAGTTTCAGATGAGGGTCTTGTTAAAAAATACTCGGCCTGATCCAAAATTTCAACAACTTTGCGAAACTCAATTGTTACAAATTTAAGTCTCATAGTACAGCGGACTTAGAAGGTGCCAAACTTAAGCTACATTATACATTCACTGACCATATGTGACTGTATCACGGTTTGGACTAGAGGCAATCGGTGCATTTGAATGCTTGGATTCTTCATACCCATGTATTGAATTTGGCATGAGAACCCATGGTAGATTTTGAACCTCTGATTCATGTTTCTCTTTCTCATCATTGCACTTTGCAAACACTGGGATTCTTGATCAGTTCAAAATCAAAGGAGATCACCTCGGATATAAGATCCAATATAATTGAAACACACCATTAGTTAAAGCCATGTTCAAGCTCATTATATTCATTAGGAACTGAGGACCACACCCGGCTTAAGAGCAGCTTGATCGAGTTGCATATCTCAATTGGTACTACATGAAAGTAAAAGTGGTCCTACTTTACAGCTGAAATGCAAATTTTGAATCATCATGAAGGTCTGCATCAACTGATGTTGAAGAACCAATGGATGAGTTGTGATTAATAGTGAAATACCACTCAAGCTCAGAGCATTGATGCACAGCAGTTCAGTGTATCTAAGGGATAAAGCACTGAGTTCGATGCGAGCCGCTAGAGCAATACCAAATCAAGGCAGAGTACTAGTTTTGTTAGAGAAATGCACAGGATACTAACTCCTAAGCATGTGGTATTAGTGGGCTCAATTAACCATAATGATGATGACTGAAAACCCTGACATGGGTTTATCTGTTCATCTAAGCGCTACAGGATCATGTGACTGCTGGGACTAACAACCAAAAGAATCAAAATGGACAAGATGCGCACCCCACAAAGCAGCAAGAAGACATCAATGAAAGCAAAAGGAAAATAAACAGCAACCATTCGCTGGTGAATACTCATTGTTTGGGGTAAGGCAATAACAGACAAATTACAAAATTGGAAAGGTAATCAGTTACTAAAAGCACACTGGGCAGTTAACAGACTTCTATGCCTCACCAGTTCATGAAGATCATTAACTATTTTTGAAAACTGCATCTAGATGTGCAAGCTTCAGTGCATTCTGAGACATGGCTCTGAGCTCATCAGATTTCTAACCAAACCATTGAGCAACAATCTTTGCTCTCTTTCAGTGATTTGGAGAACTTTCTAATTCCATTATCTATGACATAAGGCACACTACCAGCCTCCTGTAATTATGATAGGGTGTATTAGTGAATTAAAATGTCCACTCCTGTCTTTGGTTGTGTTTCTTTGGCATATGATTAAAACCAAATCTCAATCAATCATAGAATGGAGAAGGGAAATGTCAAAAGAGGAAGAATTAACAACATGCATTACCATGTTGTTAATGCATTTGTAATAATGCATTCGCATGCTCCCATGCAAATATAAAGCAAGTCTATGTCATATGTCACATTCACATTTTTTTTATAAATTAGCAACGTGTGTGTGTGCGCGCATTTTGGGAGGGAGGGAGGAGTGGGCCATAACTTTCCACTAAAGGGAACCAAAACTAGGAAATTGAGTATAAAAAATGTATAAGCCTTCGCAACATAAGATAGATGGTAGACAATAACAATGTTCTAGGAATTATGTCTATAGAAAACAAAGCATAACGATTACAAAGAAAAAAACCACTGGAATGCTGGAATAAAGATCTCGTGACTACAAAAAACCATCAACCAAGATATATGAATACTTTTATTGAATGATACTTAAACGATGTTGAATACAGTATGAATGGATTCTTATGATTGATCATGATAATATCAACCAAGATATATGCGTTACTGCGTACCAGCAGTATCCAAATGCAATACTTATAGAACATGTGCAACAGAATGCACTGTCCACAGGTATAACACGAGGAGTCACAGAAAATCTTAACTGAGGTTTTATTCTCAGAGTCTCTTCCCCAAGCCTTCAAATTCCTTCTTTTTTCTTGGCATGTTAAATATGTTTATATCATCACTATATCTAATAAATGTTTGTTATGATTGATAGGATAGTTTAGAAGATGAACCCAAGGAATCCTTGCAGATTATGACAAAAAATCATATGAAATTATATGGCAAAAGAAAAATTGCTTAAAAACACGAAAATTGGAAAAAATAAATAGTTTAAAAACACAAAAAATTGAGAAATAAAAAAAAAAAACAGGAGAAATCCCCAAGAATGAACAGCAAAAAAAGATCAGAAAAAAAATACTGGGTGGGGCTGCTATCTGCTGTAGAACAAAATAAAATAGCAAAAGAGGGGCGCAGAGAGAGAGGGGGGAACACAGAAAAAAAAAAACTAAGAAATCGAAAAAAATAGAAAAAACAAAGAAATCGAAAACCTTACCGTCGAGAGAAGGGGCTGCTATCGTCTGCTGTCGACGTCGGCTAGAGATGGACAGGGAGCGCGAAGGTGAGAAAAGCCGTGCTGTCCTCCCTCCTTGACAGAAGGAAAAACGGGGATTGTAAAAAAAAAACAGAAAGGAGAACACGGACAGAAGAGAAGAACCTGCGGGGGTCTCCGGAGTGAGCAGCGGAGAGGGAGGGGGTTGGGGGTCGCCGGAGTAAGCAGCGAAGAAGGAGGGGAAGCGAAAGTCGCCGGCTCCGGAGTGAGCAGCGAAGAAGAAGGGGTCTGGGTCGCCGGGGTGAGAAGCGAAGAGGGAGGAGGGGGTCGGGGGTCGCCGGAGTGAGCAGCGGAAGTCGCGGGAGGGAGAGGAGGGAGACGGGAAAGGTTAGGGTAGTTAAATAGGACTCACCTGAACCGTCCGATTCATTGGTGAGGTTTGAGAGGTTTTTCATCGGGGGAGGTTTTCTCTTTTTTTTTAACTGATTTCATAGACTTTTGAATGAGAGTGCATCAAGTGCTTTCGATGTCGTTCATCCATGCGATGAATGACAGTCATAACACTATTAATGGTTAGGTTGTTTTCGTGGATTCGGCAAATTTTTTAAGTCACTCGAGCTTTAGAAGAGTGGCATTTATAATGCAAAAAATTAACGGCTGAAATGAAACAACTCTAGCGGGATACCATCTGAGCTGCCTCTAACCTCATGCACTGCTCCCTTTTGAACTGCCCAAATCCGAACTGTGTACAAGCTTTGCAGATGATACAAAAATCAATAGTCATAAAAAGATCATTTTTTCTCAAACCAAAAACATGTTTTTTGTTGAAAAAAAAAACATGATTCAAAGGGTCAATTCCCACTAAATGAACCATGTGGTTAGATTAAGTCAAAATAACTTGAACCATGAGATTTCAATTAAATTGTAAGTAAAATCGACTGTATTAAATATATAACCCGTTGTATTTAGCACCAGAGTTTTCGGGGCACGACACTTTTACTGGCGTTAATTTAGAGCCAGTAAAGATCTGGTGAACGTATTAATTACATTAGTGAAAAGCAAAGAAAAAAACTCGTACTTGCAGAGATTGGCAGTCCAGGGGAATAAAGATCCACTCTTAAGCGAAGAAATGAGTGGCGCTTTGTATACAATGCGATTTGTCATTTCTTTTTATCTCACTCTATCCCTTTGAGAGATTAAATTACTCAAATGCCCTTATCTCCTAAACCAATTGGGGACGGGTCTAGAGGTAGCATTTATCGAAGCAGGTTATATGCCCCCCCCCCTAAGATGCATTGTTTGCTACAGTGCATGTTCGGGGGTCCGAATGAGCGCCACGTATATAAGCACGTGGGACTCGTATCCTCGTGTGTGTCAGCATCACTTAGCATCGGAGTCTAGTGCGATTGCAAAGACTTAAGTACCCTTTCACGCCATTCTTGTCATAAAACGACGGTTTGAAAAAAGGACAAAAATGTCCTCCATCCAAAAAAGAGAAACGATGATTCAAAAAAAGGATAAAAATATCCTTCATCCAGAAAGTCGAAGATGATGTCAACTCTTCAATGTTCAAACGTTCTGTTTTCACCCTAAGCAGTAAACTTTTACACCATCTGGTATAACAGGAGCTCCCTTTGAAGATGCACCCTTTGTCATCGTCTGCTGCCATCGGAGCACTATTTATCATCATCTGATGCTGCCAGAGTACCCTTTGTTGTCATATGTTGTCGCAAGATAAACCTTTGTCGTCGTTTGTTGCCGTCGGAGCACCCTTGGTCGTCGCTTACTGTCGCTGGAGCATCCTTTGCTTGTCTGCGCACTGACAACATTGTTGCTACCATCGGTTGTGTCTACCTTCTGGGTGTTTCTACTCCATTGTCGGATTACCAAATCTCGTATTATTTTGGTGAGTTTTGTGTAAGGTTTCGTTATGCAAATAAATCGATTTATAAATCTGAATGCTAAATCTTACAATTGGTTATACTATTCATGCTAAATAACACCTATTTGCATACTGAAACAAATCGATTTGTACCTATCCACCTCCTGGGCTCATCGAAAAACAGTTAGCACGATTTGTTCTTATGAAGGCCAAACATTTCAACGATATGTACTTATGAAGGCTAAATTTCTACAATGATTTGTACGTTGGAATGCAGCAATGATTTATACATTTAATGCAGTAGTGATTTGTATGTTCGATGCAGCAACGATTTATATGTTTGAAGCAGTAACGATTTAATGAAATTACCATGATTTGTACTTAAGTTTGATAAATCGTACAACAATGTTTACGTATGAAGCTCAAACGTTACAATGATATGTACTTATGAAGGTTACAATTTCTACAACGATTTGTAAGTTTAAAACAACAACGATTTATACATTTAAAGCAGTAGCGATGTGTATTTATGAAGTTACCTCGATTTGTACTTAAGTTTGTTAAATCTTACAACGATGTTTACTTATGAAGCCAAATATTGTGATGATTTATAATGTTGGTGATTGTCTAACGAATGAGATAATTTTTATTATTCTATACTTGGGGAGGCGGTTGTAACATATAATGATGCAGTTAAATTTATGTGTTGTGCAGGTTAATAATTTCTAAAGCTCGACAGACAAGAAATCCTTAGTCGTTCGATGGGATGACTATTAGAGAAATTATCTGTCAGTCCCATCTATATGAGCATTATGAAAGGTACCAAAATACAATGAAGATTGAGAATGATAAAGACAGGGACAAAGCATTGGAATTATATAATGCAGAGCATTATCCATCAGATATTGAGGCTGAAGAGCAAAGGAAGCATGAGGAAGAACTAGAGATGAAGAAGAAGAAGGATGATGAAGAGAAGGAAAAGTAAAGGAATAGGGAGGAGGAGAATGAAAAGCAAAGGAATAAAAGGCAAATGAAGAAAGAGGAGGAGGAGGAGGAGAGGGAAAGGCAAAGGAAGAAGGCAGAGGAGAGGAAAAGGCAAAGGAAGAAGGAGGTGGAGAATGAAAAGCAAAGGAAGAAAAGGCAAATGAAGAAGGAGGAGGAGGAGAGAGAAATGCAAAGAAAGAATAAGGAGGAAGAGGGAGAGAAGAAAAGATAATTGAAGAAGAAGAAGGAGGAGGAAGAAAAAGAAAGGCAAATGATAAAGATGGAAGAGGAAAGGCAAATGAAGAAACATCAGAATGAGGAAGAGAAGAAAAGGCAAATGAAGGAGAAGGAGAAAGAGGATGAGGAAGAGAAGGAAAGGCAAATGAAGGAGAAGGAAGACGAGGATGAAAAGGAAAGGCAAAGGAAGAAGGAGGACGAGGAAGATAAGGAAAGAGAAAGGAAGAAGCAGGAGGAGGAAGAGAAAGAAAGACAAAGGGAAAGGAAAAAGCAAGAGGAGGAAGAGAAGGAAAGGAAAAGAAAAAAGTAGGAGGAGGAAGAGAAGAAAATGGAAAGGAAAGAAGAAATTGAAAAGCAGAGGAGGGAGACGAAGAAGTGAAGGAAGGAAGAAGAAAGGCAGAGGATGGAAGAAGGGGATGAAGAGGAGAAAAGTGTGATCAAGGTACGTAAATCGATCTTATCTATCATAATTTACTATGATAGGTATTATTATGTATAGTGATTACTGTGATAGCGATTACTATGTATAACGATTAATGTGATAACGATTACTATGTATAGTGATTACTGTGATAAGTATTATTATGTATAGCGATTACTGTGAACAATTTACTGTTATAGGTATGATTATGTATAACGATTACTGTGATAACGAGTGTGCAATGATTATTATTTATAGTGATTACTGTGTACAACAACGTGTAGATACAAATGAGACTAATTTTGATTTGATACGAATAATATGCTATTTTGTGTTACAGGGAAGTCAGAAGAGAAGTAGAGCACCAGTTGAAAAGCTCAGAGGGCATGTCAGTGGCTTGTAGTTCTGTCATGGTATGGACAGTTGAGTGAATATCAGAAGGATTGATTACGAAATATGCACTTCGGCGGTCTTTTAGACCAGCATTATTTTGAAATGTGCTGGAACACCATGACCCACCTGGTAAATAAGTGAAATCATAAGATGAACATATTCTAGTTTGATTCTTTTGATATCACCATGACCCTAGAAGATGTGGCACAAATTACAAGCCTTAAGTGCCATAGAAGTACTGTCCTATTACGGGATTCAAACTATAACACAAGAAACAAGTGCACGACCCTTCTAGGAATGTCGATGGAGAACTGAAGTCAATGTATTTATGGTGGAAGCAATTCCACATCGATGAAAGTTTATTCTTTCCATAATAAATGGGAAGGACGGTCTGCTACATGTGCAACTGAAAGAGCTGACTAAGAGTTGCGCGACTTCCTTCTTTGTTTTTTTGGACTTACTTTATTTTCTGATTTGTCTAGTTCGGGATAAGTTACCTGTGGTTGCAATTCTTGAAAGACTTAGATAAAGTTGACAACTATTTCTTTGTTCAGCTCTTAGGTAAATTAAATTTTTAGTCTTAGTATAAGTTTAATAAATAATAGATTCTAATAGAGTCATATAGGTAATTGTTGGTATGACTGTTTTTTGGTAATAATTGACTTTGAATAGGTTTTAGAAAATTCGTGTGATGTATTCATTTAGGTAAGTGATTGGTAATTTTTTTAGGCTTAATCTAGTTGCCATTTCTAATTCTTAGCATTAGATCCTTAGTTTGAATTGAATATATTGTCTTTCTTTATTTGAATTGATTTTGTTACGACAATAAAGCCATACATGATACTTCAAGAACAAGGTTTTGATGATGAGCAAGTAAAATCAACTTCATTTCAGCTAAGGCTATGAAGAAATTGAAGAATTCGATGAAGAATCTTTGAAGACTAGTGTGCAAATATTTAATTCAATAAAAGTCTTAGATTCTTGTAAGAGCCATACTTAGAGTGCATATTTAGGTTGCATTTCACCTTAAAAGTCTTTAGAAAAACTTTTCTAAAAAGAACCCTCTTGAAAATCTTTTTAGAAAATTCTTTTCTTAAATTTTCATGTTTATTAGTCGACCAATAAACTTACCAGTCGACTAATCCTTTCGCGCCATATTTTCTAAAAAGTCATTTTTGTCAAAGCAGTCGACTAATGATTTTACTAATCGACTGAACAGAACATGTGTTTTTTGAAAATTTAGCAACAATCGACTAATGTTTTTATCAGTCGACCGAACAGAATGTTTGTTTTTCAGAAGATTTTAGCAGCAGTCGATTGAAAGGTTTTTCAGTCTACTGATGATATTATCAGTCGACTAATTTTATCTCTAGTCGACTAAGTTTCAAAAGTTCAGATTTTTAAATTGATCAATTAACAGATCAGTCGACCGACGATAACTGTCAGTCTACTAATAACTAACTATTAGTCGACTAACTACTGTTTCAGTCGACTAATTTTGTTGTTTTTTCTAAAACTTAAAAAATGTGTGTCTTTTCATTTTTCAAACGTTTTGATCATTCAAAATGGACTGTTTTGACACCCTTTCATACCCTCAACATATGAAAACTTTCAATTATAAATATGAGTGCATTCTACACTCAAAAACATCAAATCCAATTGAATTACTTCTTGTTTTTCACTCCTATTCATTCAAGTATTTGTTTTCTCACGCACGTGATATTTTTACTTCAGTTTTTCACTCAAATTCTTTTAAGAGATAGTGAATTTGTGAGTAGAGTATTTCAACAACCTAAAAAGCCAATTGCATCTCATTTGCATTCAAAAGAAAGTCTCGTAGGTTGTATTGTAAGTTGTTACTTATTTTCTGTAAAAAGAAGGACTCCTTGGTTTAAAGGAGTTGTTTGCTTTCAGTAGGGTTGTTACTGAAAGTGGGACCGGTTTTGGTCTGTGTGATCTTGTAGTTAACAAGGTTGATAGTGAAAATCTCAAGCGGGTTTTGCTTGGGGACTGGATGTAGGTCGGGATAGACCGAACCAGGATAAAATCTTGTGTTCTTTGTGTGTTTGCTTTTCAAATTGCAAAATCCTTTAATATTCCGCAAATTATTTTTAAAAGCACTATTCACCCCCCCTCTAGTGCTCGTTGCCTCGATCCTAGTACACTTTCATTTGGTATCAGAGCAGGTTTGCTATTATTCTGATTTGATCATCATCTAGCATGGCAACTGCAACATCTCAGCACAAAGAAGGATGCTCCTCTGTTCGTCCTCCTCTCTTTGATGGAACAAACTATGGATACTGAAAAGTGAGAATGACAATATTCTTGCAATCCATGGATCTCGATATTTGGAGAGTTGTTTCAGATAAGTACCAAACTCCATCAATTGATTTCAGCCGATGGACCGATGAAGAAAAGAAGACTGCTTCACTTAATGCCAAGGCGATGAATGCATTATATTGTGTCGTTGACAAGGTAGAGTTCAATTGCATCTCTCAATGCTCTACAACAAATGAAATCTGGCATACTCTTCTTGTGACTCATGAAGGTACGTCAAAGGTAAAAGAATCTAAAATTGCTTCTTTAGTTCATAAATTTGAATTATTCAAAATGAAGCAAAATGAATCTATATCGGACATGGTAACTAGAATGACCGATATAACTAACACTTTGAAATCCCGTGGAAAAGAATATTCACAAGTGGATTTAGTCAGAAAGATCCTAAGGTGTTTAACTCCTGAATGTGAGAGAAAAACCACTGCTATTGAAGAAGCAAATGATCTTAACACTCTCACTCTTGAAGATTTGGTTGGTAACCTTATGGCATATGAAGTCCAACTTCAAGACAGACAAGAAGAAGATCCCAAGAAGAAATCTCTTGCTTTTAAGGCTACTTCTGACTCAGAAAATTCAAAAGAAGATGAAGATGAAGATATTGCCTTCATCACAAGGCAATTCAGAAGATTCATAAAAAAAAGAAGATTTCAAAGAAAGGTAAAGAAAGCAGATTCTTTCAATCCCAATGAAGTCAAGTGCTTTAACTGCAAAAAGGCAGGACATATCAAGAAAGATTTTCCTCTTCTCAAAATCAAGCCCAAAGAACAATTCAAGAAGAAAAAGGCATTTCAAGCATGTTGGGATGATAGTGACTCCTCTTCCGATGAAGAATCAAATGAAGAAGTTGCCAACATGTGCTTTATAGCAAAAGAAGATTCGGTAAGTCAAATTGACTATAATGACTTGTTAGAAGCATTCAATGATTTATATGCTAAATTTAAGAGTCTAAGTTCTAAAAATAAAGAGTTAAAAACTGAAAATTTAACTCTTGACTCTCAAAATAAAGTGTTACTTCAAGAGATAGAAAATCTCAAGAAGGAAAACTCTTGCCAAGCATTTGAGATAAAAGAAATTGGAGTTAGAACCAATCTCTTACAAAAAGAAATATCTAGTCTAAAAGAAAAATCAAACGATCTTCTTTCCATAGTGACCAAATTCACAAATGGTCAAGAGAATCTAGAAAAACTTCTTGGTTCTCAAAGATGCTCGATTAATAAAACCGGATTGGGATATAGCTTCTTTGATACTCAAAATAGACCAAACTATGTGGTGAAAAATCAAAGACATTATTCTCAACCATTTGTTAATAGAACTAAACTTTCTAGTTCTAATAGAAATGCATCTAAACATGAAAACTATAATACTTATAAGCCTAGACATGATTATTCTAGACATGATAAATTCTTTTATAGAAAGAATATTTATTATCAAAGAAAACCAAAATCCAAATGGATATGGGTTCCTAAGACTAACTCTCATGGACCCAAAAATAGAAAGGGGTCAAATGCTCTGTTTTCTAATTTTGTTGTAGGTACACAACATAAAGAGCAAATGGATATTGGATAACAGTTGTTCCAAACATATGACTGGAAGGCCAGAGTTATTTTCCACCCTCCAAAATAAGGATGGAGGAACCGTCACCTTTGGTGACAATAACAAGGGAAAAATAATAGGTATTGGTAATATTGGTAATCCAAAATTTCTCTTGATAGAAAATGTTCTTTTAGTAGATGGTTTAATGCATAATTTATTATCTATTAGTCAATCATGTGATAAAGGTTTTCATGTTTCTTTTGAAAATGATTTATGCTTAATTTCTTATTTTCAATCTAAAAAGATCATTTTTAAAGGTAAAAGAAGAAACAATGTGTATGAACTATATCTAGATGAATTACCCATTTTTAATGAAAAATGTCTTATTGTTTCAAATGAAATTCAATGGTTATGGCACAAGAGACTTGGACATGTTAACTTTAAAATTATTTCAAAGTTATCCAAGAATGATCTTGTAAGAGGCCTACCTAGAATACCATATAAAAATGATCACTTATGTGATGCTTGCCAAAGAGGTAAACAAATCAAGAGTTCTTTTAAAGCAAAAGATATAGTTTCAACAAAACGTTCTCTTGAACTTTTACATTTAGATCTATTTGGACCATCAAGAATTCAAAGTTTGAATGGTAGCAAGTATGCTTTTGTTATAGTAGATGATTATTCCCGGTTTACATGGGTGATTTTTCTAAAAAGCAAAAATGATGTTTTTTCGGAATTTTCTAAACTTTGTAAAAGAATTACAAATGAAAAATCTACATCTATAATTAAAATTAGTAGTGATCATGGTGGTGAATTTGAAAATGAATCTTTTCTAAAGTTTTGTGATTTACATGGTATATCTCACAACTTTGCTTTTCCTAGAGCGGCTCCACAAAATGGAGTTGTTGAAAGAAAGAATAGAACTTTGCAAGAATGTGCTAGAACCATGCTTTAAGATAAAAATTTACCAAAATACTTTTGGGCTGAAGCAATAAATACAACATGTTATGTTTTAAACCGTGTTCTTATTCAACCAATTTTATATAAAACATGTTTTGAATTGTATTATGATCGTATACCAAAGATCTCATATTTCAAAATTTTTGGTAGTAAATGTTTCTTGTTAAATACCAAAGATAATCTTGATAAGTTTGATTCAAAATCAGATGAATCAATATTTCTTGGATATTCTTCTAGAAGTAAAGCTTATCATATTTTCAATAAAAGAACATCTTGTATTGAAGAATCTTTACATGTTGCATTTGATGAGAATTGTGAGTAGATTATACCTCTAAGCGAAGGAGAAGAATTAATACTTCAAGAGGAACCCTTGATAAAGAGTACTTCTCAAGAAAATATTCCTCTTTAACCGGTTTGGAAAGAAGTTCTTAATCATCCACATGAACAAGTTATTGGAGAAATAAAAAGTGGTGTTCAAACTAGAAGGCAATTAGAAAAATATATTGCAAATATTGCTTTCATATCTAAAATAGAACCAAAGAATATCAATGAGGCTTGTGATGATGAATTTTGGCTTTTGGCCATGTCTGAAGAACTTAACCAATTTACTAGGAATGATGTATGAGATCTAGTTGATAGACCAATGGATCATCCAGTAATTTGAACAAGATGGGTCTTCCGTAATAAGCTGGACGAAAATAATGAAGTCATTCGAAACAAAGCAAGGCTAGTAGCATAAGGCTATAATCAAGAAGAAGGCATAGATTTTGATGAAACCTATACACCAGTGGATCGATTGGAGTCAATTCGAATGATGCTTGCTTTTGCTAGTTACATGAACTTCAAGTTATATCAAATTGATGTTAAGAGTGCATTCTTAAATGGACACATCAATGAAGAAGTTTATGTGGAACAACCTCCAGGCTTTGAAAATGAGAAATATCCAGAAAAAGTCTACAAATTAAAAAAAGCTTTGTACGGACTTAAACAAGCACCAAGAGCGTGGTATGAAAGACTACGAAATTTTCTAGAACAATCTGGTTTTTCCATTGGTCGGGTAGACTTCACTTTATTTATTAAAAATCTTAATTCAGATATTCTTATTGTGCAAGTTTATGTTGATGACATAATATTTGGTTTACTAATGATTCTCTTTATAAAGAATTTGCTAAAGCTATGCAGGAAGAGTTTGAAATGAGCTTGATGGGCGAATTAAACTACTTCCTTGGACTTCAAATAAAGCAAACTGAAGAAGGAATCTTCATCAATCAGGCTAAGTATACAAAAGAACTTCTCAAGAGATTTGGGATGGACTCATCGAAATCAAGAAGGAATCCTATGAGTACAACTACTTCTCTTGATAAAGATGAAAATGGTAAAAATGTAGATACTAAGCTCTACATAGGTATGATCAGATCTCTATTGTACTTAACTGCTAGTCGACCTGATATTATGTTTAGTGTTTGTATGTGTGCAAGATTTCAAGCTAATCCAAAGGAATCTCATTTAACTGTTGTAAAACAAATTCTTCGTTATTTGAAAGATACTTCAGATTTCGGTTTGTTTTACCCAAAATCATCTTCCTTTGATTTAGTTTCATATAGTGATGCAGATTTTGCAGGAAGCAAATCTGATCGCAAGAGTCTAGTGGAACTTGTCATTTCTTAGGAAATTCTTTAGTCTCTTGGTTCAGTAAAAAGAAAATTCAGTGTCACTCTCAACAACTGAAGCAGGATATATAGCGGCTAGTTTAGCATGTTCACAAGTACTATGGATGAAACAAACCTTAAAAGATTTTGGTTTGAATATTTCACAACAACTATTTATTGTGATAACACTAGTGCTATAAATCTTTCGAAAAATTCTGTTCAGCACTCAAGAACTAAGCATATTGAAGTTAGACATCATTTCTTAAGAGATCATGTGTTAAAAGGAGATATTTCGTTAAATTTTATTTCCACTAAAGAACAACATGCCGATATCTTCACTAAACCTCTTAAAAATGAAGATTTTATGAGAATTAAGAGAGAACTAGGTATTTGCTCATTTTTGGATTTATAAAAATGCTAATTTTTGAACAAAATCTCAAAATCGCACTATATTAGTCGACCGATAAAAATTTAGTCGACTGATGCTTTAAATTTTTAGAATGTATCGCACCATATTAGTCGACCGATATATTTCTAGTCGACTGATGTTTTTAGAATGAGTCACACATTCTTAGTCGACCGATAAAGTTTTAGTCGATTAATTTTTTTTTTTAAATTTTAAATGAAGGGACCTGATACCCCTTGGATCTTTTTTTACACCTGTTTTTTTTTAAAAATAGGCATCGTTTCATTTTCACACCTTTTCGTTTTTATTTTAAAGGAACGAAACCCATAAAACGAAAACCCTTTTTGGTCTCTTTCCTCTCTCTCTTCCGAAAAACCCTCGGAGTGCTGTTCGATCTTCACCGAGATTTTCTTGCCATGACAGAGAGACGCTGGAATCTTCTGGTCATGATCTTAAAACGCCGGAATCCTCTTGCAGTAACTGGCGCATCTTCAAAACACGCCAGAACACTCTTGCCATGACGGTGTATCTTTAGCCATTGCCGGAATCCCCTTGTGGCAGCCTTCACACTCGCCGTCAGCCACCGTATCTTCCTTAGTTTCTGTACACCGGACAACATTTTCGTCTTGACGGACGTCATTTGGAAGCCGACATTTTTGGAAAATCTGTTTTTAATCATGCCTCGTACGAAGTCTGCATCTGTAAAAGGTTTAGGTTCTCCTCCTCCTACACCTTCTTCAAGACATGGTTTTTCACTCAGATTACTCCGAAATCCTCTTTTATATGATACTTTTGGATCAATTTCTGCACTACCTTTTTACCAGGTCGAAATGTACTGTTTCACCTGTTTTCTCGTTACAAAATAAGAGAATTATTTCCTCGAATTTCATATCTTTTTGATGCCTGTGCAGATACCCTTCATTATCCTTTTCTGATTCACTTATTTTACACGAATTTACAAATTGATCATGAAACTGGAGTTCTTTCTTCTCTTGTTCGTGATGTTGAAATCGAGTTTGATTCTAAACTGCTTGGAGAAATTCTAGAAATTTCACCTTCAGACACTCCTTTCAACACTGTTGAACTAAATGATGAAAGAATTTTTGAACAAATTCTTCTTCCAGGTGCACCTCACTGCCCTCCTTTCAAAAATACTAATCTTCAAACTCGTGCACGCATTGCTGGACGAATCCTTGCCCACAATGTTTTACCTAAAACTGGTTCTTTTGATTACTATTCCACAGATCTATCTACGGCTCTTTATGTTTTATTTGGAAATATTTCTATAAATTGGGCCAATGTGTATTTTACAAATTTGTAGAAACAAAACCATTTCTTCCTTATGGTTGTCTTCTAACTCGTATTTTTAGACATTTCAAAGTTCCCTTAACAAATAAAAAATATATTGAGCAAAAAGAGTTCTTTGATCAAACAATTTTTAAAAGAATGAAAATTAAATATCTGCCTCCTTTAAATGTTGATCAAACTGAACCATCTGATCCTACTGAACCATCAATTTTTGAACCTTCACCTTCTGCGACACCTTCATCTCATGCAAAAAGAAAGAAATTTTCTACAAGTCAAGACAATGATGAAGTTATGCAGAGACTGAAAGCTTTGGAGCTGCATCAACACAAATTTCGTGAAGATGTGACTCAACAACTATTTTCGATTCAGAAAGAGATTACTTCAATCAAGGATTTGCTCAACTCACTTGTCTGATCTTTGTTGTCTAAACTTTCATACTTTATGGGTTGTAATATTTTACACTTGTATCTCTATTTTGCTTATGCTATTTCTGCCCTTACTCTTTTTTATTCTGACAAAGGGGGAGAAAAAGATAAAAGATAACATTAAATTGAAATTGCAGGAGATCTTGAAAGAGAAATGCGAAAATAAGAGAAAAAGTAAGCTTTGAATGAATGCATTTGTAAATGCATGAAGTAATGATGAATAGAAATGCAAACCAATCAATATGTGACATATTAATGATGAATAGAAATGCAAACCAATCAATATGTGACATATGTGCTTTAAATGTGCTAACTTATAATGTTTTGCAGCATATTGATAGGGGGAGTAAAATCTCCATCTATACATCTAAATGCTTCATCTTTGATTAAGTTTGTCATCATAAAAAAGGGAGAGATTGTTACGACAATGAAGCCATACATGATACTTCAAGAACAAGGTTTTGATGATGAGCAAGTAGAATCAACTGCATTTCAGCTAAGGCTATGAAGAAATTGAAGAATTCGATGAAGAATCTTTGAAGACTAGTGTGCAAATGTTTAATTAATCAAAAGTCTTAGATTCTTGTAAGAGCCTTACTTAGAGTGTATATTTAGGTTGCATTTCACCTTAAAAGTCTTTAGAAAAACTTTTCTAAAAAGAACCCTTTTGAAAATCTTTTTAGAAAACTCTTTTCTTAAATTTTCATGTTTATTAGTTGACCAATAAACTTACCAGTAGACTAATCCTTTCGCGCCATATTTTCTAAAAAGTCATTTTTGTCAAAGCAGTCGACTAATGGTTTTACTAGTCGACTGAACAGAACATATGTTTTCTGAAAATTTAGCAGCAGTCGACTAATGCTTTTATCAGTTGACCAAACAGAATGTTTGTTTTTCAGAAGATTTTAGCAGCAGTCGACTGAAAGGTTTTTCAGTCTACTGATGATATTATCAGTCGACTAATTTTATCTCTAGTCGACTAAGTTTATAAAGTTCAGATTTTCAAACAACTCGATTAACAAATCAGTCGACCGACGATAACTGTCAGTCTACTAATAACTAACTATTAGTCGACTAACTACTGTTTCAATCGACTAATTTTGTTGTTTTTTCTAAAACTTCAAAAAGGTGTGTTTTTTCATTTTTCAAACGTTTTGATCGTTCAAAATGGACTGTTTTGACACCCTTTCATACCCTCAACATATGGAAACTTTCAATTATAAATATGAGTGCATTCTACACTCAAAAACATCAAATCTAATTGAATTACTTCTTGCTTTTCACTCCTATTCATTCAAGTATTTGTTTTCTCACTCACGTGATATTTTTACTTTAGTTTTTCACTCAAATTCTTTTAAGAGATAGTGAATTCGTGAGTAGAGTATTTCAACAACCTAAAAAGTCAATTGCATCTCATTTGCATTCAAAAGAAAGCCTCATAGGTTGTATTGTAAGTTGTTACTTATTTTCTGTAAAAAGGACTCCTTGGTTTAAAGGAGTTGTTTGCTTTCAGTAGGGTTGTTACTGAAAGTGAGACCAGTTTTGGTCTATGTGATTTTGTAGTTAACAAGGTTGATAGTGGAAATCTCAAGCGGGTTTTGCTTGGGGACTGGATGTAGGTCGGGATAGACCGAACCAAGATAAAATCTTGTGTTCTTTGTGTGTTTGCTTTTCAAATTGCAAAATCCTTTAATATTCCACAAATTATTTTTAAAAGCACTATTCACCCCCTCTAGTGCTCGTTGCCTCGATCCTTGTACACTTTCAGATTTGTGTTAATTAAGTTAGTGATTAGGGTTAGCATTAACTTAGGGTAAGTAAATTAAGAATAACTTTTAAGAATAGACGTTTTTAGTTAATTCCTTTCAATCTTGCCTTTTGTATTTTAGCATTAATTTGAGTAGCATATTTTAAATTTATTTGCTTAATGTCTTTAATTGATTATTTAGGTAAGTTCCACTTTTGTTAAGTGTATTTAGCCTTAGTGGGGTCCACTAGGGGGTGTGATCTTCCAAGTCAAAATCTTAATTCAAAATCGCCCCCTTGTGTCGTAATTAAGCAAGTAGGTAATCTTAGTTTTAAATTCAATTTGCAAATTCAAGTTTTAAATTAAGTTAAGGTAATTAGTTTGTTTTAAGTTAGGCACATTAGTATTAGTTTACGTAGCTAATTTAGTGTTTTACACACTTGTTGATTTAGAATTAACTTGTAGTGTCTAGAAAGTATTTTAGGTTTTAATTGTAGTTTCAATTTTGTTAGTTTAATCAAATTTTAATTATTGTTATTCAGCTTAGTGTTAGGTCTGTTTTTGCATAAGCCTAAATTTAGATTGCATGAATTAAATGAATTTTAATTGAATAGTGAATTGAACTTTTGAACCGGATTTTACAGTAAGTTGCACACATTATTTTATGTAAATTTTTTCAGAGTTTTTCTAAAAAATCACTTCCATTCTCTTCATCTATGTATTGACTATCTGCAAACCAAAAATCAGCTTAATCAGAGTTGATTTGGTCGGATTTTAAAACGTTTTGCAAAAACTATTTTTTCAGAACTTGGAATTTGGTGATGTTTTCAGATTTTTACTGATTTTGAAACGCTTACATCTGGAGTTTCTAGATGGATTTTTGAGTTTTGTAAAATCTGGCAGATTCCTAAACGTGTCAGAAATCCAACAAAACCATTTTCATCATTTTTGGATTCCATTTGACCTTCAAACTTCCTATTTCTAAAAGTCTATTAGAAGTTAATTCATGCATCATATCGAAGGCAAAACAGACCTTTCACTAACCAATTAATTTTCTATAATTTTTCATAGTTTCCTGCATATTTTACAGTTAGATTTCAGAGTTTAGCATAATTAGTTTAGAATAATTTAATTGGTTTTGTTAGAATTACTTTTTAGTGTAGTTTGATTTAATTTACAAATTACTGAGTAGTTGTTCTTTTTAGAATTAATTGTAGTTATCTTTTTTACTTAAGTATCATAATTTTATTTACTGACTTTTACTTTTATTTCCATAGGTTAACAAACTTAATACATGTCAAAAGGTGTATTCATGCTGAGAGTGCAATTGCATATGTGGTGAAAAGACGAAAATACCATTGCGATCTGGAGAAGGCTTGAGCCACCTAATTTAGGATTTGCTTTAGTTAATTTTTATTTTTTAGTGTGTAACTTAGTTGTAGTGTTTGATTTCATTGTAAACTTTTGTGATATTAATAAATTGAAAATTTTTAGAGATAATTATGAATATTATCCTGTTCCCTGTGGATTCGACCTGTACTCGCCACGAAAGTGGAAACTTGGTTTTTATTTATTTGGTTATCAATTTTCCAAAGCTTTTATTGAAAAAATATCATTTTAAAAATACCATCACAAAAATTACAACCAGCTCAGCACACGATGCTCCTTTATAAAATAATGGAGGTTTCGCTTTTGCGGTCTTCCTATCGCGATTTACATAATGATTGATAAAAGGTTGAAACGATTTGTAAGTATGAAGGCGAAGGAGAAAAAAGAAGAAGAAGAAGAAGATGCACTGCTATAGAAAAGAGAACGAGAGGTTAAATAGATTAGGGTTTTAGGCTTGGACAATGTATTTTTTTTAATAAGTGTAAAACACTAGTGCCAATAAACAAATCGTTGTAATGTTCGACCTTCCTTAATGAAAATAGTAAAAGCGATTAGTGTTGTGTACAGTGGAAATTATGATTTGCTTTTATGGTATTCCTATCACGATTTATACAATGATTTATAATGGAAATTATGATTTTTACGTATGAAGGGTACGTGCTATCACGATTTGCTTGACACCGATTGGCTTGCAACCAATTATAATTCATTATGTAACATAACATTCTATGATTATATAATTCTTTCTATAACAGATCGAAAATTATTTTTCATATAGGAAGTATCTGATCACGACATGTACAACACAGACATAAAGCAAAAAAGATTTGTCCTATCGCGATTTGCTTTTACGGGCTTTGTCTATGTCAACGATATGTTCTATAGCGATTTACAAATCAATTTAAGTAACAATTGCAAACCGATATGAGTAAATCATGATATTATATATTGATATCGTTCACAAAGACATATTGTTGTCGCAGTTACTTTATAAATACAATTAGATGTCCCAATAATTACCTATTGATGATGATATCTGTTTTCTTTGATGATGATGGTTATGTATTTTATCTAAGTCAAACCATTGTGGTCATGTAAAAAAAGACTAGGTTTTTTTGTAAATGATTGTGATTATAAATCACATCGATTTATAGTTTTGAAGTTACTGCGACAACGATATGTCTTTGTTAGTCTTTGTGAACGAAATTGATTTGTATTTATAAAGTTACCTCGATTTATATCATTGAATTAATCTCAATTTGTACTTTACTAAGTCTAAACATCATGTCGCTTTGTTTATTGTTTTTCTTTTCAACCATTTATTAATCAGTAATTGTATAAATTGTTTCATGGCCAAACCATTGGTCATGATGTATTGTAACTGGATACTCATATTTTTGGTAAATGAATGTGGTCATAAATAACGTTGATTTGTATTTAAGAAGCTACCCCGACAACAATATATCTTTGTTTATCTTTGTGAACAATATCAATATGTAATATCACAATTACTCATATCGATTTGCAACTGTTACTAAAATATTGTTTCTGCATAAAACGTAAATTGGTATCATGTTGTAAATCACATCAAATTTACCTCAATTTTTATCGTTGAATTTCAAGTCGATTTGTATTTATGGGTTTAGGTGGGAGAGTGATTTGATTGGGTTGGTTGTGAGACATACACTACAAGAAAAATGCTAATTAGCGACAGAACTTTGCGACAGATTAGCGAGAGAAAACCATCCATCGTAAACACTCGAAATATTTATGAACTTAGCGACGAAAAAAATTCTGTCACTAATTAGCGATGGATTAGCGACAAAAAATTTATGTCGCAAAACCTGTCGCACGTAGCGACGGATGTGGCGACGAAATTTTCCTGTTGCTAGTTAGCGACGACGTTTGCAACAAAAATATTCTGTCGCTAATTGCGCTCGCTAGGTAGCGATGGAGTAGCAACAAAATGTTTATGTCGCCTATCTGTTGCTAAATGTCGATGTAAAACGCCCATCTAGAGCACAAAATTGATCTTTTCCTCTCTCACCCGCGCCGCTCTCCGTCGACCGCCCCCTCCCTCTCTCCGGCTACCGTTTATTTACAGAATAACTTTTTACGCAATGATTCAACTATAGTATATGTACAATGATGTATATATATGAAGGCTAGATGAGACAACAATTTGTTCGTGCATTTTTATCGTGATTTGTACTCATGCATAATGGGATTTTTATCCAGTTGTGGCCGACATAGACGTCATTGTGTAGATCGCGATAGGACACTACATGGTATAACGATTTATATATCAAATAAATCACTATAGAGACGATTTACTAATGGTGTAAAAATTAAGCTACAATGATTTAACAACGATCATGCACAGGTAGTAAATATAACAACTTTTTACTTTTAAGATAATTTATTTACAAAACAACTTTTTGTGCAATGATTCAACTACAATATATGTATAACGATTTGTACATGTGAAGACTACATGAGACAATGATTTTTACTAATGGTATAAGCACTGAACAACGTCAATTTACCTACGATATCAAAATTGTAGCTTTATAGGCTAGATGAGACAATGATTTATACATGTGAAAGATGCATATTACAACGATTTATACATGTGAAGGATACATTATTAAACAGAATTCACACGCGATTTCTGTATTCCATAGCTTACTTTTGAATTGAACTGAGCATGTCATGAAATAAAACAATATAAGACACTACATTAAGTTTTACAAAAAATGCAAACATCCTCCCAATATTGATTACATACCAAAAGAGTTGTAAAACTGATATTATCGTTCCACTAAAACTGGTCGAGAGGATTGAAGGTTTCAATGTTGTAGTGCATGCATGTAGGGTATTGCTGCATATTAGAAATTACACAAGTTAGATATTGATAAGCTACACATAATGCAATTTACATGAGAAACAATATAATGTATTACATACTTGTTCATGCGAAGGACTTAGTTGCTTTTGCTTAGGGTTGGTTGTTTCTTAGACCTTTTCTTGCAAACCAATTCTAGTGCAAATTTTGTCCTCCGACGACTGCGATCAGAGACAAGTTTCCTTTTGATACCCTTCACTAGGTGAATTTTTCTATCATAATCTATAACGTTGACTCCTGACTTGTTGAAGATGATGTTTACGCTTTGGCGCAACTTCTCATGCGGGTCAAGGGAAGCATGATTTTCACCTCCGTTGTTTGCTCCCATTTTCTTGGACTGGTCTTCATGAGCTGCAATGGACTAATGATGAATTAACTGCACGTTTTCAAGTAACTTCCTTGACACTTTTCTCATACATACATAGGCTTCTTCATTTTTTTATGCCAAATCTGAAACATGCATAAGTGACCTACAGAGTTGTTGGTAATGGGAGGCTATGTGGTACTTCTCATCAACACCAGATTGACTGACATTATCTGTATCCAACAGTTCAATCTTTGCTTGTCTCGTCCATCTTCGCATTAAATATAACTCAGGTATTTCTTGTATCTTCTCTTGATTAAGTGCCTTTAAAGCATGACGACATAAAATACCTTTGAATTCATATATTTTGCATGTACATTCAACAGTTCTGTTGTTAACATTGTACGTAACATGTGCTTCTTGCCTTTTCGGATGCTCTTCGCCCTCCCATACAATATGGTATTTGTACATATTCTTGGTTTGCATGCGTCCTTCTATGTTGCAATTCATGACCTGTATAACTTCCTTCTTAGTCCATTCAAATACAGTTAGTGTATACAGATCTGTAGGTCGCATTAATATCTTCATGGCCAAAGTTACAGGGCGTGTATTGAAGCATTTCACATCTTGTTCAAGATCATTCTGTCTAAGACCGTTTATAAATAATTCATATTGTTTCATGAAGTAAAATATTGTTAAACATGAATACAAGATTTTCTTTAGTGTGGCATGCATAGATTCAACTCTTTGTGTGCTTATCATACTTGCACAAAAGTATTGTCTTTTATATGCCAATGCCCACTTCTCTTTTTCTGCATATAAAATTTATAACCACACACAGTGTTCAAGATTGTACATCTGAATCATTTTCTCCCAATCAGACATAAAGGTGACCTCGTCTACGCTCTCAAGTACACACCTTGTAAACTTTTTGTCAAACCATGTATTTTAATTAAATGTGTCCTATGTTCTTTGCTGCATTTTAAAAGATATGCCACAAACATAGGCGATGATGTGCATTTGGCCATACATGAGACTGTAGTCGCAATTGCAGTACAACTTCAGGTTGCTTCCCATTCATTGCCTGTGTAAATACTCTGAGCAACCACTCAAAGTTTTCCTTGGTCTGGTCATACAAAAAAGCACCGCCTAATATACAACTTTGTGAGTGATGGTTCACTCCGACAAACTACACAAATGACCATTATTCATCATTAATCTTCACTGTCGTATAAAAAATACGTACATCATTAAAGCATTCATAATCTACTCTTGACTTTGAATCTGCCCAAAACATATTCACAGCATATTCATCTTCATCCAGTTGCATTGCATTAAAGAAACCAATGTCAATGCTTGATTTCTTTTGTAAGTAATCAACCAAAGAACATATTTCTCTATTCTTTATGTTATTTGTCATCTTCCTTCTCAAGTGGTTTCTTAGATCCATAGGTGTGAATGACACATTCTCATGACCATCATCTATCTGCGTGCATAAATTATATATCTTCCTTGGTACAATGCTGACGCTATTAGCTATTTCAGCAATTGCAGCATGCGCTTCAGTTACTTTACGATGTGACCTTAACATAGGAGTCATAAATGAAGATGTTAATTCATGGTTATGATTGCAGATTAAAGTACAAACTACATATTTCCTATTCAGAAGTTTTCTTAACACCATTCTCGCTGGATATCCACATCTTGAATCTAGCTTGCTCCTTGTTGGATTTCCACTTGACTTCTTTCAACCTTCATTAGAACAAACATATGTCTTTCTCACCATGGTACCCTGTGCATTTTTTGACCAAGAATACCTTCTAACACTAAAACCAAGTTTTAAGGCATAATCATTGTAAAATTTATATGCAGTTTCCTCATTATTAAACTGCATTCCTTCTACAGAAACAAAGTCAAGTGTACTATCATGTACATTCTCAGTGCCTGCACCTTTATAAAGTGTATTGTCATGATTGTTTACCTCATTATCGAATTGCATTTCTTCTGTTGGAACATTCAAGTCAAGAGTGAATCCAATGCCTGCACCCTTCTTATCATGTGCACCATTAGTGCACATGTTCACTTCTTCAGGTGCGTCATTAGTACAAATGTTCACTTCTCCATAACTTTCCAATGATTGAGATAGATCATCTTTACTGCAACCAGATGATAAGCTCACCACTGTCATAAGCAAGATATCAATTTGTGTTAGCTAGCGCATATGTTTACTATGATTTATTCAAGATGCATATAACAGCGAATACCGATAAGGTTAAGTAAGTCAAAGAAATGATTGAATGAATCACAGTATAAAAGCAACAATGATTTGTTATTTGCTTATATTATGCATCGAGTTGTTATTTACCATGCCAATAAAAGAAACAATTTGTCGTATATGTGTGTTGACGATAGCGATTCACGTGACAATGATTTAATTATATCTATGACGTTGTAAAGCGATTTTAATAGAAATCGTTAAATGAGCAACGATTTGAATACGAAAATTGTCACCGCAAGCGCGCAACAATGTATTTCCGCACACACACATTTTAAAATTCTTTCTACAAATATCTTACAAATCGATACTAGAAAACACATAATATCTTACAAATTGATATACATATCGCATAATATATTATAAGTTGATAGGGCAATTCAACATAATAGCTTACAAATCGACACTAGAAAACACATAATATCTTATAAATCGATATACATATCGTATAATATATTATAAATTGATACGAAAATTCAACATAATAGCTTATAAATCGATATTAACAAACAAAAAATATCTCACAAATCGGTAGTATGTTACTACAACCGTGATATACTGAGTGAATAGATGATACCGGATGAGGTAGAGTCCCTTCCTCGCATCTGTAACCAAGCATTCTTGTCAACAGGTCCCAGCGTCTTACAAATATCTTTAATTTTTCAACCGTCGAAAAGACAACATCCACCTGCAATAACAAAACAACACCTTAATGGCACTCACGATGACATACGTTCTTCATCAATAACATGATGACATGAAAAGGTACTCACGATGCCTTAATGACACTTGTTGGAATGTTTGTGCATAGAAGAGAAGACTGTAAAAAGAGATGGCCGACAAATACCCCTATGACGTTCAGCAATGATCGAGCCAGTCGATCGATTTATAGTTATCTCCATGAGGTAGGAACGAACACGAGAATGTTTTGTAACACAAGGCAGGAACGAGAAGGCAGGAACCTGGACTCGGGACGATGGTAAAGCGTCGTCAAAGGGAGCTTCTGTTACAGCAGATGGTGCGTCGTCAAAGGGTGAAATGATGGCAGCATAGGAGTTTACTGCTTAGGGCGAAAATGAAATGTTTGAACTTTTTGAAGAGTTAAGATCATCCTCCCTTTTCTGAATGGAGGATATTTTTGTCTTTTTCTCGAATCATCGTTTCATTGCGAGAATGGCGGAAAAAAGTACTTAAGTCTTTGCAACCACACCGGACTCTGATGCTAAGTGATGCTGACACACACGGGGATACGAGCCTCACGTGCTTATATACGTGGTGCTTATTCGGACCCCCGAACATGCACTGTAGCAAACCCTGCGTCTTCGGGGGAGAACATGCAACACCCTCCCAGCATATATATTTGAATCCTAAGAGGGTCACCACAAGCTTGCCAACCAAAAATCAAAAAGCAATTTTTTTTTTCTTTTTTTTTCCTTAAATGCGCTTCCCAAGCATATAATATCTGTTTGCAGCTTCAAATACATATTTTTTTATTTTCTCTAATGCACTTCTCAAGCACGCATCTGTTATGTGTGGCATGGTGAGGAGTGCTGTCGACCTCAAGCATGGTCATCCTTGAGTGATTGTTTTAACACATAATACTTTGCTTTCTCTTTTCCAATGGTAGACCTTCATAAGTCGTAAGCTGGCTTGTTGCCGTTCTTTTCTTTAATGAGTTTGTAAAGGGTGTTAAAAGCTGCACGCATAGGGTGATTGATCGAGTGCATTAACAAAATCCAAGATTTAGGTGAATGTATCCGTCCTCACCCCCTCAAAGTGGTAGGTGGCAATAGAGCACGGTTCCTTGTCACGACCCAACTTCTTTCTCGATCATTGTCGACATCAGAAGTGGATATGCAGGTGAGGTCATTAAATTCTAAGCTTTTCATGCTTAAAATTTGGACGCTAGGCTCTACCTAAACCACAAATCGTGGGATTTCACTTCAGTGCTTACCCATTTGGTCGGGAAAGAAGAGCAAAAACATCGCCTATTGCATGAGGATATCATTAATGCTTGTATTCTCTCTCTCTCTCCCCCCTTAAATCAGACGTAACATGTACACCGCCTTCTACTTACCCAATAAATACTGTCGCCATGTTTGCACGTGAAACCTTTTGAATCAGGAATAAGAAAATACATATCTGGAATTTTTCTTTTTTGATATATAGCTAGAATTAATGTGGAATACACGACAAGCCCCTTCATCAAGTCATGGATTCAACGACGCCTAGATCTGAGTCACATTTTTGTTTGTCGGTTTCTGATCGATTTTCTTAATCTGGCTATCGCTATGAATTACATGGAATGCATGGCTTTTTGCATGAGAGTGCTTCGGGCGTTATGAGCCTGTAACAGAAAGTGGTAAGAGTACATGAACTTGGTCACATTACTTTCAAATTATGGCCAAATTCCCCTCCGACTGTGCTAGATCAACGCGTTCCTAGTTGAACAAGGATCTCCAATAGCTGCTCTCCTCCACCGGCGGAAACGGCTGTGACGGGTATGAAGCGATATGATAACGAAGAAGTCTCTTTCTTCCTTGTTTTGAATTTAGAATTCCACGTCGATCGACCAAGACGAAGAGGCGAGGAAACGTAATTTGGGTCATGCACCAGTTGTTGATCAAAGAAATAAAAGGATCGATGGGGAGATGGAACCTAATTTTCTAAGTGAAACCAATGCCGGCTTAGTGTCTAAAACAGGAGAGGGCTTGAACCATCTATGCTTCCATCGAAGTTAAAATCATCTGACGCTCAAGATTGGATATAAAGCTAGATTTGAATGCCAACTTTTCTTTCGTTTTAGTAATATTATGACACTAACCTATCGATCGAACAACCACTTGGCCTTCATTGATGAAATAAATACAGCTAGTGTAATAAATGTGGAAGCAATGGTGCAGGCAACGTAGGTGCGTGTTGTTGGACAGGGTCGTCACCATCCACCGGCAGCGAACGTGCTAACATGTGCATTCAGAGGCTAAGAATCCGGTGCTGTCTCAACCAATAGTTCATCACCAGAAAGAAGGATAAACACATCGTTAATGGGAGGGTGGACGTCATTTTAGCTGCCTTAAACGCAGTTGTCTTTGCATATGACAACTTAAACATTTAGGTCATTGCATCTCTCTCTCTCTCTCTCTCTCGTCATCTTAACTTAAACATCATTAATGGGAGGGTGGACGTCTCTTAGCTGACTTAAATGCCGTTGGCTTTTCATATGACAACTTAAACATTTATTAGGTCATTGCATCTCTCTCTGTGGAGTCTGGAAGAGTTAGAGCAAAGAGGGGTAAAAGCTGGCATATGGTCCATTAGTTAAGACTAGGTAACTAGCCAGCGCCAGGCAAGGAGGTATTTCGGTAATTTTAGGTGGAAGGTGGCGAAATTACAAGGGGTGTGTGATCAATAAATGATGCCCACCAACATCTACCAGACGATCATAATGAGGAAATGGGTTTTTAAGATGGGAAGCCGTTGGGAATAAGAAAATTAAAAGCGGGCTGGTGAGATCATTAGCAGTCATCCCAAGAGAAGAAGGAAGCGATAAGTGGAGAGAGAGGAAGAGAGATCCCAACACGGGGGACCAGGGAATTTACATATAACCCCTTATTTTCCCCTCATCTTTCAGCCTGCTGTAGCTGCTTACCTTTGTACACTCAAAAGAAAGAGAAAAAGGACGCACACACACGCACTCACAGAGAGGGAGAGAGAGAATAGGCAAACAGACATATATTTGGAGAGAGAGAGAGAGGATGAACTCTGCACATGTAATGATGGAGATAGAGGCTAACAAGCCCTCCCATGAAGTGATAACAGGAGGGGGACTGAGCCCACTGAGCGAGACGCTTTGGAAGGAGAAGACGGACACTGAGTTGATAGGGGACGTGTCTGCGAAGCTTACGTGGAAGGACCTCACTGTGACGGTCACGGTGGGAAATGGGGAGACGCATAAGGTGTTGGAAGGCTTGACGGGCTACGCTGAGCCCGGGAGCCTCATGGCTCTCATGGGTCCCTCTGGCTCAGGCAAATCCACCCTCCTTGACGCTCTCGCCGGCAGGCTCGCCGACAACGCCTTCCTCTCTGGCACCGTCTTACTCAATGGCCGCAAGAGGAAACTATCCTTCGGAACCGCTGTACTCTCTCTCTCTCTCTCACCAGATCTGTATATGCAAAAAATTAAACACTCGTCTTTCCCGATCTGTTTATTTTACTTTTTTGCTTCAACGGAAAAGAGCAAATCAAAACTTCCTTTGTCGTTCCCTTTTCCCACACTGCGGTCATATACTTTCTTTGGGGTCTCGTTTACCAAACAAATAAAACTCCAAAACACTTTGGTAGTATATTTTTGTTTCCACTGGTGCTCCGTGTGTTTTAATTTCTTCAAATTAATGCTTCAGTAAAATACACCAAAAGATCATCTTTCAAGCTTCAACCATGATTCCAACGTTGGATACTTTGTTTCAGTAATATCAATCGTGAGAACAGCTCAAAAATTAGTGTTTTGCTCGCCTTTTAAAACCGCATGGAAACTCATTTTCTTTTCTTTTCTTTTGTGCTTGCCAAAGTCACCAATGGAAGCATATGCAGATTTCTTCTTTTCCTAAATTTTTCTTCATGTGCATCCATCTAGGAAATGACATCCCAAACAATTCTATTTTTTTTAGCATATACAAAAAAATAGTACCTAATTTTCCTTGAGGAGAAAAGGTACAAACAAGAAGAAAATAAAAGCAAGTGCGTCCATCAGACCAACATATATACTCTTGCTAATATATTTAGCTTTTCAATATGTCTAGGTTCGTTTGGAATTTATGGTGTAAGAAAGACATTAATAGCAATATGTGCATTGAGCTTTCGTTCTCTTGTTCTTTGATTACCAACCAGCTCCGTGATATATTTGTTTTCTTAAACATTACTTATGATAAATAAATGGTTGTGTTTAGGCATATGTAACTCAAGATGACCATTTACTTGGGACGTTAACTGTAAGGGAGACCATCTCCTACTCTGCTCGGTTCCGGCTTCCTGATAAGATGCCACTTTCGGAGAGGCAGGCTTTAGTCGAGAGCACCATCGTCGAGATGGGTCTTCAAGATTGTGCTGACACTCCAGTTGGTAACTGGCACTTGCGTGGCGTGAGTGGGGGAGAGAAGAGGCGGGTTAGTATCGCACTGGAGATTCTTATGAGGCCAAGGTTGCTCTTTCTCGATGAACCGACTAGTGGATTGGACAGGTAATGAACACCAACTTCTTCACGAAAATTACAAAAAGAAGAGATCGGGTCTCTCTCTCTCTCTCTCTCTCTCGGCATCTCAACTGGCCTCCTATAATACATAAAAGACCTTCGGTTCTCTGGTAAAGGAAAAAAGTTCTCATTCACGTTGCCGTGTTTCTGTTTCATAGAAAAACGGATCAGTAAAACGCACATTTATGTCGGTTCTCTGACTACACAACTCGGTTCCACTCATCCCCTATGTCATTCTTATCGTCCTACCCATCTCGGGGTCTCATTTACCCAAGCTGTTTTGTTTAAATCTGACCCCACATGTGATCTACATGATCCATTTAGTTATAAACAGCATTTGAATGACCAAAATCCAACCTGTGTAGGATTTTCTGCAGATTAAAAAATCAACAGCTATAAAAATGTCAAAATTTGTTGATTTAAAGAATCATCTTTCTTGTCAAAAAAATACAATCCAAGAGTTATTTTTTATCAAATTGACCATGCTGAATCCACCTAGGAGGTCAGATTTAATCAAAACATCTTTTTTTCGGTTGAGCTAATAAAAACAACTTGCACTAATTAATGATATCCCAGATGGGGTATGACAAACCGAACCGAGTCGTGACTGATACAGGGCCTCTCTTTCGGATGTTAATAAGAGAGCAAAGTTGTCTAGTGTTCTCTTGAAACCTTAGTGTGTTCACTTTCTGCTTTCATGGTTGGTGCTAGTGCCTCGGCGTTCTTCGTGACACAGACACTACGTAGCCTGGCGAGAGATGGTCGAACGGTCATAGCATCCATCCATCAGCCAAGTAGTGAGGTTTTTGAGCTCTTCGACCGTTTATGCTTACTTTCAGGTGGTAAAATAGTTTATTTTGGGCAGGCTTCAGAAGCACATGAGGTAATTACATGGCGGTTTCTTTCCTCTGCCCGAGCTAAGATCGGCTTTAGCAAAGTACATAGGACTAATATCTATGGTCTTTAATTTCAAGTTTTTCGCTCAAGCTGGATTTCCTTGCCCCGCACTGAGGAACCCATCTGATCATTTCCTTCGATGCATAAACTCTGACTTTGATAAGGTGAAAGCAACCCTGAAAGGATCCATGAAACTGAGGGTAAACTTTCTTAAATTTTCTACTCGAATCTCCTTTGCAGCTTTGATAGAATGTATTGAGTGCTCTGCTCCTTGGTGGTGCTATGATTTTTTCTTTCTTTTTTTCAGTTCGAGAGATCAGATGATCCTCTCGATAAGATAACAACTACTGAAGCAATAAGGACCCTGCTTGATGCATATAATAAATCACAGTACCACTATAATGCGTTGCAGAAAGTCGATGAGATATCTAAAATTGTATGTGCTTTCTGTTTTATGTTTATGAAGAGCTCACGTTTTGTAACAGTGTATAACCATAATACTGATTGAATTCTTTTTTTTGTTACGACGTTGTTGCAGAAAGGTACTGTGTTGGAATCGGGAGGAAGTCAAGCTAGTTTTCCAACGCAAACTGCCTCTTTAACCAAGCGATCTTTCGTAAATATGTCAAGGGATTTTGGTTATTACTGGTTAAGGCTTTTTATTTACTTGGTGGTTACCATCTGTATTGGAACAATATACTGGAACGTTGGAACAAGCTACAATTCCATACTGGTAACATTTCCATTGGATTCTTATGGATTTCTCAAACACATTCTGAAATGCCACTGAAAATCCCTTTTTTCTTCTCTTAATTTTTTGGCGTTAACCACTGAAAATCGATCGTTTATGAGAAATGCTTATTTTAGAATATATCATGTTTTCCTTGAAGGCTAGAGGCTCATGCGGTTCCTTCGTTTTCGGGTTTGTCACTTTCATGTCAATCGGAGGATTTCCTTCATTCGTGGAAGACATGAAGGTTGATCAGCCGGATGATGTACTTGCTTATCGAAGGTAATTTATCAAATGAAAGATCCCCAATTTGATCCAGTTCTATACGATTGATTCCTGCAGGTATTTCAGAGGGAGAGGCTCAATGGTCACTATGGGGTTCTGCCATTCGTTTTAAGCAACACGCTTTCTGCAGTTCCGTATCTTCTCTTGATAACCTTCTCATCAGGAACAATCTGTTACTTCATGGTTCGCCTTCACCCAGGATTCTCCCGCTACATATTCTTTGTTCTATGCTTCTATGCAAGTGTCACTGTGGTAGAGAGCTTGATGATGGCAATAGCGAGTGTGGTCCCTAACTTCCTCATGGGAATTATCATTGGTGCAGGGATCCAGGTAATTATCATATATCTACATATATCCTTGTCTGCAACTCCCTTGGATTTAATTTTGTCCAGGATTCATCCGCATCCGTGAGTCCGTTCCCGATTCATTCCTTGATTTCTTTGCCTGTTAAAAGGAAATCAGCAGCAGGCATGGGATGTGAACTCGGGTTCCTTAGCAACCTGGGACTTGCATCAACCTAAGCGTGACTGCGTGCGGATTTTTCTGTTCTCTGACAAGTGTGGCATTATTATCTTATAAACGAAAATTAATGGTCTTCCTCCTGCAAAATGTACCAGGGAATTTTCATGCTGGTTTCTGGCTATTTTAGACTCCCAAAAGATATTCCAAAGCCAGTGTGGCGATATCCTATGTCCTTTTTCAGCTTCCACTACTGGGCTCTGCAGGTATGTAGAACCTATTGCAACTCCGTTTTATTGTGATTGGCACTTTCTCTCTTATTCTGCAGCACGCAGCCATCAAATAAGGCATTTCTTGTCATGGTATCTGTCAATGTACATTTTAATGTTAATGCACTAATTGTTCATGCATTATCTCAGCAAAAGTATACAAGCATGGAAATTTGGAGCTAATAATTCGATAATCTATGCTTCTTAATTTCAATTTTTCGGGTAGTGCGAGCTAAAAACAAGAAACTGTCATTTGATAGTGCTGGTCTGTTGCCAGGGTCAATACCAAAATGATCTGTCGGGCTTGCTATTTGATAGTCAAACACCTGGTGTGAAGATCCCTGGGGACTACATACTGGAAAACTTTTTCCAGATTACTGTAAGCCGATCAAAATGGTGGGATCTAGCCGTCCTTTACTGCATGATCATCGTCTATCGCATATTATTCTTCATCATGATCAAAATTAGCGAAGATTTTACACCATGGTTGAGAGGTTACTTAGCCAGGAGGAGATTGCGGACCAAGAAAAGCAGTGACAGCGCACTTGCCAACAGAGATCTCCTTTCCAATTCACCTTCGCTGAAGGGCTATGTGGCCCCAGCAGGCAGCAGATTGTTGTAAGAGATGTAACAGTGTTATAGTTGCAGCAGATTTAGAAAAGAAAGCCAACTGCAAATTTTAGTAACAAGAAATTTAAAAGTAGCTACTCAAGGTAGATGTATGTCATATTGTAGCTGTATGTCATATTCAATTTATATCTTTGCTTTTCTATCTACTCATCTCAACGAGAGAAATTAGTCAATTAAAGTTTTGTAAATTGGGTGATCAGGACATATACCCAGTTTTATGTGGAGATGTTGCTTTGTTATACATTCTCCAGAGCAGGCATGTATGTTCACTATAATACGCATATTTTCAAAGCAGGTTATATGTTCCCCCCCCGAACAGGGCATCTCATGCTCGGGGGTCCCAAAAAGCACCACGTGTGCATCTCGTATCCCCATGTTTGTCAGCATTAATTAGCATTGGAGTTTGATGCTATTGCAAAGACTTAATTACCCTCTCCTCCATTGGTGCCAAAAAAAAATAATGATTGTAGAAAATGAGTGATTGTAAAGACTTAAGTGTCCCGAAGATGATTATTTAAGACCCAGTCTTTGCAGTGCAGGATTATCCGAGAAAAAAATCTCTCCTGGAGGAGGCCATGAACATCAACCCTCTCACACTCTCTCTCCTTTCTCTTTCTGCTTTTGTGCACATCTAGCAGAAGATCCTACATTGCTCCATCAAGCACCGACTGACCTGCACATTGACTGTTGTGTAGCTGATTCAGAGTTTTTACCCTTACAGGAGGAAGGTTTGGGGGCTCCTCCTAGCGTGGGTAGCATCATTCAACTAAATGAGTTGTGGATCCTGATTCAGAGTTTTTACCTTTACATGAGAGGGGTCTGGAGGCTCCTTCTAGTGTGGGTAGCATCATTCAACTTGAAGAGTTGTGGAGCCTGATTCAGAGTTTTTACCCTTATAGAAAAGGGGTCTGAGGGCTCCTCCCAGCGTGGGTAGCATTATTCAACTTGATGAGTTGTGGATCATTAATTTGTAGTGTTAATCGCTATAGCCATCACGCATAAATCGCTATTTGAATCAAGACCAACTTGTCGGGGGCGTATCTCTCTAACCGGAGATCGGATTTCAAATCCGTAAAAAACGGTGTCTTTTTTATTAAGTCTAGTTTATTCCTGTCAATTTTCAGCAATTTTTATGGTCATTTGTTTTCCCATTTTGATTAAAAACCAGACCCCTATTATTCTGCATTATTTAAGTTGCACATATTTTTAGTTCATTTTGCGAGAGTCATATCTCCCCAATGAAATATCATTTTCCAAATCTGTAAAAAGGCTTTTCTTTTTTAGGTGTCTAGTTTATATCTGAAAATTTTTATAACTGTTTATACATATTTGATATTTTAAATTTGTTAAAATTCAAGACTTGTTATAAATTAATCTTATTTAACCATGATTAAACAAAATAGTTTTGGTTTTTTATATATTTGAAATATCAAATAAATATATAAAGTTATAAATTTTTTCAGATATAAACTAGATAAATAAAGCAAAAAAACCCTTTTTACAGATTTGAAAAATGATCTCCCGTTGGGGAGATATGACTCTTGCAAAATGAACTAAAAATATGAGTAACTCAAACGATATAAAGTGTGATAGAGTCTTGGTTTTTGACCAAAAATAGGTATGAAATAACCATAAAAATTACTGAAAATTGTCAGGAATAAACTAGACTCAATAAGAAAGACACCGCTTTTTACGGATTTGAAATCCGATCTTCGGTTAGAGAGATACGCCCCCGACAAGTTGGTCTTGATTCAAATAGCGATTTACGCATGACGGCTATAGCGATTTGTAATGTTAATCGCTATAGCCATCACGCGTAAATCGCTATTTGAATCAAGACCAACTTGTTGGGGGCGTATCTCCCTAACCGAAGATCAGATTTCAAATCCGTAAATAGCGGTGTCTTTCTTATTAAGTCTAATTTATTCCTGTCAATTTTCAGCAATTTTTATGGTCATTTGTTTTCACATTTTGATTAAAAACCAAACCCTTATTATTCTGCATTATTTAAGTTGCACATATTTTTAATTTATTTTGCGAAAGTCATATCTTCCCAATGAAATATCAATTTCCAAATCTGTAAAAAGGGTTTTCTTTTTTTAGGTGTCTAGTTTATATCTGAAAATTTTTATAACTGTTTATACATATTTGATATTTTAAATTTGTTAAAAGTCAAGACTGGTTACAAATTAATCTTATTTAACCATGATTAAACAAAATAGTTTCGGTTTTTTATATATTTGAAATATCAAATAAATATATAAAGTTATAAAAATTTCCAGATATAAACTAGACAAATGAAGCAAAAAAACTCTTTTTACAGATTTGAAAAATGATCTGTCGTTGGGGAGATATGACTCTTGCAAAATGAACTAAAAACATAAGTAACCCAAACGATATAAAGTGTGATAGAGTCTTGGTTTTTGACCAAAAATAGGTATGAAATGACCATAAAAATTGCTGAAAATTGACAGGAACAAACTAGACTCAATAAGAAAGACACTGTTTTTTACAGATTTGAAATCTGATCTCTGGTTAGGGAGATACGCTCCCGACAAGTTGGTCTTGATTCAAATAGCGATTTACGCGTGACGACTATAGCGATTTGTAACCAGTCTCGGTTTTTAACAGGTTTGAAATATCAAATGAACATAGAAAGTTATGAAATTTTCTAAATATAAACTAGACACATAGAGGAATAAAACCCTTTTTACGGATTTGGAAAATGATCTCCCGTTAGGGAGATATGACTCTTACAAAATGAACTAAAAACTGTGTCATTCAAATAAGGCAAACTAATAGGGGTCTTGTTTTTGATACAAATGAAGTATCAAATTACCATATAAATCTCTAAAAATTTACAGGAATAAATTAGACTTCATAACAAATACACCACTTTTTACGGATTTGAAATACGATCTCTGGTTATGGAGATATGGCCCTGACAAGTTGGTCCTAATTTTGGTAGCGATATGCAACGATTTGTATCGCAAATCGCTGTAGTGTTTAGCGGAAAACACTACAAATCACTATAGCGAGGTCCAATAACACAATAAATCACTGTGAGTCTCGTTAAAGACCCGAAAACACTATAAATCGTAGTTAAAAGATCGGGCAACACTATAAATCATTATAGGGGTCGTTGGAGACCCGAAAATACTATAAATCGTAGTTAAAAGACCGGACAACATTATAAATCATTGTAGGGGTCGTTGGAGACCAAAAAATACTATAAATTGTAGTTAAAAAACCATACAATACTATAAATCGTTGTAGGGGTCGTTGAAGACCCGAAAATACTATAAATCGTTGTTAAAAGACCGGACAACACTATAAATCATTGTAGGGGTCGTTGGAGACCCAAAAATACTACAAATCATAGTAGGGACACATTAGAGACCCAAAAAAATTATAACAATGATTTGCTGAAGAATATTGTCAATCAAATAGCGATTTGTTGAAGGATGGCTACAACAGTCATGATATGGAGGCAAAAATCAGAACATTTACAAAATCTGGATACAGGGTTCTGGTATTAAATCAAAATAAAATAGCAATTGATCATGAAAAATTCTGAAAATTTACAGAGATAAACTAGACACATAAACAAAGAGAACCTGATTTACAAAATTTAAAAATGATCTCTCATTAGGGAAATAAAATTCTAACAAAATGGATCAAAATCTGAGTCGTTAAAATGACACAGGGTGACAGGGTTGTAGTCTTTGACCCAAAAATGGTATGAAAACACTATAGAAATCGCTGAATTTTAGTATGAACAAACTAGATTTAATTTAGAAAACAACCTTTTTTACGGATCGAAAAGATCATCTTTGGTTAGGGAGAAATCACTCCCGCAAGTTGGTCCTGATTCTGCTAAAATCCTGACAGTGCAAAATAACAGGTTCTGAACCTCGATTTTTAAAGTGAGTCAAACAAACTCAGAATGATCTGATTTTTGATGGAGCATATGAAGACATATGAATAAATTTGCAATAAAAAATTCAGATCAAAATGAGCTCTGATTACATACAAATAGATGGATTTAAAATACACCAGAATTGAAAGTACAATCTAAAAAACAACTGAAAATGATAAGAGTCAACTGCACATTCAAAAAGAAATAATAGGTTCCAATGAATCCGAGAAACATCTTTGTATTCTCCTATACATATCAACTCTTCAAGTTGAACGATGCTACAGTCAGTGTGCAGGTCAGTCGGTGTTTGATGAAGCAATGTAGGATCGTCTGTTGGATGTGCACAGAAGTAGAGAGGGAAGGGAGAGAGAGTGTGAGGGTTGATGTTCATGGCCTTCTCCAGGGAGAACTCTTTGCCTCCCTTGATTTCTTCTCTAGAAAGAGAGGGGGAGTTTTACAGTGTTTTACGGAGAAAGAAGAAGAAGACTTTGAAGAGTCAACATCATCCTCGACTTTCTGGATGTACATGTTTGTCCTTTTTTTGAACGGAGAAAGAAGAAGAAGACTTTGAAGAGTTAACATCATCCTCGACTTTCTGGATGGAGGACATGTTTGTCCTTTTTTTGAACTGTTTGTTTTCTCTTTTTTGAATGAAGGGCATTTTTGTCATTTTCTCAAACCATCACTTTATGAGAAGAATAGCAAAAAAGGGTACTTAAGTCTTTGCAACAACACCAGAGTCCGATGCAAAGTTATGTCAACATACACGAGAATACGAGCCCCATGTGCTTGTATACGTGGTGCTCATTCAAAGCCCCGAACACAGACGTGAGATTCAGTGAATCATCGGGGGGGGGGAACATACACCACCCTCTCGCATATTTCTGTGTATTAGATAGAGGCTACCAAAGATTATAGTATTTTATATGATAAAAATTCTGGCAGCAGCACCTTTAACAATCGACCCCTTCCTCTTCCATATGTCAGGTATTTAGGTATTTAAAGTATATATAAATATTGCTCGCAACCCCTTTAACGACAATTCTCAAATAATTTTGACCCAACTCTAACCCAAATTTTCAATTCCCACCCCCACTGATGACTCTCAAGTAGGGCTAAAAAGGTTTGTTTAATCATTTTAGAGTCTCCCAGGGGTGCCACTAAAACCAATATTTTGCTCCATTTTAGCATAGCTTGCAAACAACGTTTTCATTTGTTGCTTTGCGTTTCTGTTCTCTACTTGTCCTTTAGTATGGCGATTTCTCATCACCTTGCTTATGTATTGTTTTGTGCTAATTCTTCATACATATATATAAAGAGAGAACTGAACATATTAGTCTCCATTTTTTTGTTATGCCCCATAGTTTGAAGTGTTTTATGATAGATCTGAACTGTTAGATATGTTTAGCATGATAGATTTAGTAGGAATCGACTCTTAAATCATATTTTTTTGAAGAAAAATTATATTTTTATGAGTCAGAGAAAAGTAATGACTTCATATCCATTGATTTTTTATCACCAAAAAAACTTGTATAGGTCAGATTATGGTGATCCAAAAGCATGTTACTAACAAAACCTATAGATCACATCTATGGTGTTAGATATGAGAAAAAATATAAAAAACTATGATTTTGAAGGGGCCAACGAGAAAATGAGAAGAACCAGTGCATTATATATATATCCCTCCCAAATCTCCTCAATAAAAAAATTTTAGTATTTTTTTTTTCAAACTTCTAACCGTACATATTTATTTAGAATGACTGATTTACTAGAAATATGAGAATGTTGATGTCAATGATCACATCCCTCCATAGATGTGATCTATAGGTTTTATTTAGTGGGAACCGGCTTTTGGATCATGTATATCCAAAATCAATGGCTACGAAGGTACCAATTTTTTTGGCTCATAAAAATATGTTTTTTCATCGAAAAACATGATCCAAGAGTCGATTCTCACTAAATAAAACACATCTAACAGTTCATATCTTTCATAAAAACACTTAAAACTATGAGGCAAAACGAGAAATGTGGCTTAATATATTCAGTTCTCATATATATATATATATATATATATTTCAATCAAACAAAAAGGCAACAGGTACAAAGTAACCTTGTCATGATGCGGTAGGGATCTTCTGATCTATATGGATCCGGTAAGCTGCAACATGATGAGACACTGCTGCTATAGGAACATTCGTACCATGGATTGGAAAACCGCTATGTTGTAGTGCACTGAATCGAGGTTGCACTCCCGCCATGTAACAAATAACACAGTAAATATTGTTGTGATATTATTACACCAATTGCATTGTCCCTTCTCAATCTCTTTCTAAGAAAAAAGGCAAAGATAATTCATTTATTTTCAGATGAAAGTGTACATATACAGTTTATAGATTACTGTGCATTCTTCTTGGAAGTAACAAAACCACAACAACTTTTGCGAACCAGGGTCTGCAACCCCCCCCCTCTCGCGCACATTATGCAGCAGCAACTCAGCTCATTTAGATTTGTTTTTCATGAGTTTCAACCTGACAGTAAACCTTTGGCATGCATGGTGCTACCCCTTCAAATGTAACTTCATTTCGATATAGTCACAGTTGCCTCCATACAATCAGCACCCAGCTGCACCATTTGTAGCTGTCTTTACTGTCTGCAGCGTGCAAATGTTGGGACAAGAATAGGTCACGCAGGCTCATGCAATGTTTTGGACAAACAAATATTGTGTGCTCTCCTCAATCTGCTCACACAAGCGACATCTACTCGCAAGGTGCACTCCTTTATGCTGCAAGTTATCATCAATTTTTTTCCCAGCCATGAAGAACTAGCCACACTAATGTGAAATCCTCATCCGTTGTGAGCACCCAACTTAATCGGTCATTCCCTATAGTAAGTTGGTTTCCTTTCACCAATCTTAGCAATTGCTGCAGCTACGAAGTTGTGACATGGTTAAAAAGGTCCAAGCTCCCCAACTGCCATATATGTTTGCAATGCTTTGTGCTCCTCTTCCCGTGATGCAATTTGTTGAAAGTGCGTTGCCCCTTCATTCTTGGTCCAGACAACGAGGTGTCGCCTAACTAGATCCATTTGTTTCACAAATCTAAGGGCCGCCCACGGGGTTGCACCCACCAATGCCATAAATTTTTGACAAATTTTTGGTCCCTTAGCCACCTTGACTCTAGTTTGAACTTGTGATTGCTAGGCCATCTGATCCTCCATTCAAGTAAAATTGGGGCATAGTCAGATATGGTAATGGGCCCCATTGTTTCTCTTTCATCATCTAGGCCCTTCCACCACTCTTGCTTGACAATAAACCTATTGAGCTTTCCCAAACAAGGATTTCTCCTCTTACTTGACTAGGTAAAGAGTCCGCCTGATATATGAAAATCCACCATGTCCTATTTTCATATATCAGGCGGACTCTTTATAGTTATTTATTAGATTCAAACGTATCTAAAAAACAATTAAAGTTTCCTCCCCCACACCAATTTTCAAAGGTCATTGCAAGACCAAACAAAAAAAAGGTTAAATTTAGGATCCAGGCTGGATCCAACCTGGATCCAAACTCAGCACTCCCCCCCTCTCCCATGTTTTTCTATTTAAACACGAGCACCAGGGGGGGTGGGGGCAGTCTTCCTTTTACGATAAAGGGAAAACACCCACCCCGCCAACTCTCTCTCTCTCCTCCTGCTCGTTCTCCCCCTCTACGCACCTCGCCTAGGAGAGACCCCTTTCGCCAACGACTTCCAGCCGGAACCCCCCTTCCTCAGGTGAGTTCCCCCTCCCCGCTCTCTACTCTCTTCTCTTCTCCTTGTCTCTCCCTCTTCTTGATTTGTCGAGGGGCATCATACCCCTCCATGCTCCCAGTCTCTCTCTTCTCGACTTGTCGGGGAGAGGTGTTGTCCCCCTCCCCACTCCCCGTCCCTCTGTTTTCTTGATTCGTAGGGGAGGGGCACCCTGCTCTCTCTCTCACCTCATTCAGCAGGGGAGGGGTGCAACCCCCCTGCTCTCTCCTCTTCAGGCCAACAGGTAGTTTTCCCGTTTTCGGCCTAGAGGGGGGGGGGGGGTTGCGATGCCTCTATTGCCTCTTCTTCTCCAATCGGTAGGGGCCCCGCCCCTGCCCGCTGGTCAGTCAGAGAAAGGGAGGACAGTGGTCGTGCCCCTGCCCGTCAGCTAAAAAATGAGGAAGCGACAGAAGCGTCGCCCCTGCCTACCTACAGAAAAAGAGGAGGTGGCAGGGGCGATGTAGTTTTGCGATCCTTGTCCTCTTTTCTTTATGTCATTTTACTTTATTGTCACGCTTTTACGTGCACAGGCTTTTGCTTACACATTTATTTAGCTCGACATATGGTTTCATATATCAAGCATTGCTTTATGTTATTTACTTTGTTGCCGCGCTATCACATGCATAGGCTACTGCTTACGCATTTATTTAGCCGAAGTACGGTTTCGTACTTTATGCACTGCTTACACATTTATTTAGCCAGAGTACAGTTTCATACTTCGTGCACTGCTTACGAATTTATTTAGTCAGAGTACAATATCATACTTTGTGCATTGCTTATGCATTTATTTAGTTGAGATAGGATTTCGTACCTCATGCACTGCTTACGCATTTATTTAGCTCGATATGCAGTTTCACACACCGAGTCTTGCTTTATACTCTACCGTTGTGCTGAAATGTGCACATGCTTGCTATATATATATATATATATATATATATATATATATATATATATATATATATATATATATATATATATATATATATATATTACTCATACATACATGCAATCGCGTAAGTCATGCAAGTGCGTATTCTATCCTACCCTGTATCGAGCTTGTACTTTTTCAAAAGACATAAATTTATGCATAAGCGCAAAAACTTTAAAGAAAAAAGGTTTTCTTGTGAGAATCCAACATTTAAAAAATACGCAGTTTTGAAAAGCAAGATTTGAATACTTAAGGTTTGCCAAATTACAACTACGTTTTCCCTAAAGTGGCATGATAGGAGGAAATGTTTTAACTTCGATTTAATATTCGATATGACCCGGATATCCCCAGATGGGAGCATGAGAATGATTTTGGTTGGGATTCTTCTGAGAAACCCATATCCCTTTTATCATAAGTAGTATCAGAGGCATGTGCCACATGTTTGATACTACGATAACTGGATGGAAGATTCATCACGATCTCGTATCATGCAAAGTGCACAATGATATAAAAGTGTTTTGAAAGATCATTTCATGTCAAACTAAACTAAAATAGTTACATCATTTCTTTCACAAAACAATTGAGTTGGAGTTTCTTTTGAGAAACCAATACCCCTCTCATTGTAGCAGTATTATCAGACATGCACGGCATGTTAGTACTATGATAATTGGATGAGAGGTTTATGGAAACCTCATAGCGTGCAAAGTGCATATTGCTGGAATCACATAAATGGTGATGATCGCCTTCACAGGCAAGATGCTCGAACTGCTTTGAAAGACCAGAGCATGTAGAATAGATTATCAGTTAAAATAGAACCTGACTATTCATTCTCCTCTTGTTTTCGTCAAGGGAGATGATGGGATGATACAAAAACTCTGATGGACAGGTTGTTAACAACCACCCCTCGGGTAAATGACTCGGTGTCCCCAGTCATCGGAGTTAAGGGACGGAACTACTAGAAATTATCCTAGGTAGTAGATCCCATGAAACTTCTCCAGAAGTTGGATGCAACTATTGCTACAAATGCCTTTGGGGAATCCTCTCTCGGTCAATGACTGTCCCCTTAGGAACAGACTCAACTAGCTGTTCGGAGTATCTAAAATACATATCATAATAAACCCCCAGACAATCTCAGTTGTTTTTATGTTTCACTCATGTGTGTACCCTTAAGACAACTGATATTGAAACAAAGTTATTATGTTCATTTCGCTTACACATTGCGAAAGAAACAACATTCATGTTAGTTTGGTTCTGAATATTATTAGCATGCTCATTTTACTTATGTTGAATTGAATGTCCTGTATGAAATAAATGCATGTGTTAGATTTGTTTCAAACTATTAGAATTGTGCACCTACCAATTTTTCATAAAACTGAACCATTTTATGGGTACAGGTGATGATTAGGACTGAGCGACAGGCGATGGTGCGATTGCACAATGGCATCAAGATCTCGTTGTTTCTTCTGACATTCCGTATCCTGAATACATCTTTTGAGTTTTGAATTTTATATAAGGGTTTCCTTAGAAAATCCCATTTTGTATAAACTTAAAATGTTCTTTTAATGCATATGGTTTGAAATATTGTTACGAAGATGCAAATCCATTATGAAATAAAAGTTTTGTGGTAATGCACCCAAGGTTTGTCGACTTGTCATTTCAAAAATCATTTTCGCTGATTTGCTAAAACAAAAACTTTGAAAAATAAAGGATTTTCTAGTCTCTTGCAAGTTATTCTAAAAGTTTGCAAGTTTGAAATTTTAGAGCGTTATAACTTGGTATCAGAGCCTAGGAAAACATTGATTCTTGATCATCGAAAATCTGCATCGTGCTATAAGTAAAAGTCGTTTGTAGTTATAATTGAATTGCGTAGACTTAGACTAAATAAAATTTCTTATTCTTTTTGAAGTTTATGCTTAAAGATATGAATCCTCCTTTTGATGCCAGAAATGGCCAAAGCAGTGGCACGTGTAGGACGTGTGGCCGCTCAGTAAAGGTAGGGGTCATGTCGTGGAAAGGAGCGAATGTCTGACGACTTCGTCAGACTTCTGGGCTAACAGGACACCCCCACCCACTTTTATTGATGCTTGTGGTTTTGCATTTTTTATCGTCTACCAAGCACCTTTAGCCACGATATGGGCAACAATGTATTTTTGAGAGGACGATCATATACTTCGCATGTACTGGTCAACCAACATGCTGCACTGGGCACATCAGAGGTGGAAGGCCCCCTAAATGCCCATGAGGAGTGTGTTTTTTGTGGAGAAGCAGGGCGTACCATGGATGCTTGTCATCTCAAAGAAGGTTACGACAGAAGGGCATCGGCAACACAGGGACATGAGGACAATTTCCTCAGTCCACAGTGCTTTGGTAATACTATCTGATGGGTTACTACCACACCCAGTAGGCACTTAGGGCAATGCTTCGCCTACCTACATACCCTCACCTGATTCTTTGGTCTACACTATGGCTTCACCATTATATTCATTAGACTCACCACATTACACACCCATAACACCCCTCCATGGGCAAGGAGTCTAAAATGAGGATCTGCACCCCTCTCCTTAGCGCAGGTTTAGGCGCATGGGCAACAAGAGAGAGTATCTTAGACAGTTCACTAACCATCCCTGAGAGGGATTAGTGTTTGTGGTTTTTGTGTTGAGAGTCTATGAACTCTTTTGATTATTGCGGCCACTTTTTCCTTTCTGCATTTCAACCAGCATTGTTGGGTTTTTGTAAGCTGCTTATGCAATATATACAAATATAAATCCTTCTTTTTTACTTTGTTCTTTCGAGTTCTTTTAATCCTGATTTGTGCATCCTTTGTTATATAAAGGATGGCATGGAACACGAACGATGATTCGACTGACAAATGGTTAGAACAACGAGGATTCATTATGGATTCCCTCAATACTCTGGCTGAGGCAATTTAGAGCCAGGTTTGCACGCAACGGGATCAAGTACCTTTTGTTGAAGCAAGCCATCATACGACTATGACTTATGAAAAGTTCTTGAAGCTTGATCCCTTGACCTTCAGTGGCAAGGCCAACCTCGAGATAGCAGAGAACTGAGTCGAAGAGATTAAGTGCGTTTTCCAAGTGCTGTCAATTTTGAATGACAAGAAGACGTTATTCAGGACTTATCGGTTGAAGGAGAACGCCTGCAAGTGGTGGGATACGACATGGGGCGTCTAGTTCCCAAAGACCATGGTGATTTCTTGAGAAGCCTTTATGAGGGCTTTCCTAGGAAACTACTTTCCCCCTCACACGAGGGACAAGAAGAAGGTAGAATTCCTGGAGCTATGCCAGGATAGCACGAGTTTGGTAGATTACATTACCAAATTTTAGAACCTGGAGCGCTACTACCATAGTCTGTTCGAGGACAATCATGAATGGGCCAAAATATTCATTCGAGTGTTGAAGAAAGGACTCTGACATCCGGTCCTCAATAGTATGCCTTCGACCTTCTCTACGGCTGTTGCGATAGCCACCCTCCTGAGTGATGACTATGAACGTTCTAAGAATGCCCAGAGCAAGAAGCCACCTACTGTGGGTGGCAATTAGAAGGTCCCTATTGGCGGCCAGGTTAAGCGGCCGCCCTTCCATGGGAAGAGTAACAGAGGAAAGAAGCATGTTCCTCTGTTAAAGAGATAGCGACCACAGGGCAATCCTCAGCCCAGACAAAAATCTGGTGATGTTTGCCCAAATGCAAACAAACGCATAGCGGGCAAGCTTACCCTCGTGAGACAGGTGGTTGCCTGTATTATGGCAAGATGTGCCACTATATATGGGAGTGCCGCAAGAAGGAAGTTGACGACCTCAAGCGGAATGACAGAGCACCCCAACCCCCTTGACCACCTCAACAATAGCAGCAACAACAACCATAGTCGAGCGGTCAGAAGAAAGCACCAAAGTGTGTTTATGCCACCATGGTCGAGCAACTGACCAAAAAGGAGCTCGTTTAAGGTACCATGTTGGTCACTAACCAAGCAACCTTTGTGCTTTTTTATTATGGTGTCACACATTATTTTATTTTTGTTAATTTTGTTAAATAATTATAAATACCTGTAAAACCCTTGAACAATATTCTGGACGTATACAACCCGATCGGGAAGAACATAGTTTGTCCAACCGACATACCAGATCTGGACGTAGTCTTGGCAGACCGACACCTGCCTGCCTATGTGATCCTGCTTGATATGACAAAATTTGACATCATACTAGGTATGGATTGGTTACACAAGTATCACGCCAAGGTCTTTTGCTGTGATGGGAAGGTTGTCTTATCTCCACCAGGTTTTCCTAGGGTAAAATTCAGGATTTTGAAGCCTATCCTTGTGGGTCAGATGATATCATCGATGAAAGCACAAGATTATTTGCAGAAGGGATGCACTGTCTTATTAGTCAATGTCATCCAGGCAGAACCAATGCTTGTTTAAATTGGAGATTTGAAAGTGCTTCGAGAGTTTTCACATGTATTTCCATAAGAGCTACCAGGACTTCCTCCACTTTGTGAAGTAGAATTCAATATTAAATTACTACCAGATATTGTGCCAATCTCTAAGACACCATACTGGATGGCAACGACCGAGCTTGAGAAACTCGAGAATTCATTGCAGGAGCTAATGGATCAGGGATTCATTCGTCCAAGTGTTTCGCCCTGAGAAGTACTGGTATTGTTCGTGAAAAAGAAAGATGGATCATTGTAGTTATGCATAGATTACCGGATGCTCAACCAGGCCACTATAAAGAACAAATACATGTTGCCTCGCATCGAAGATCTGTTTGATCAGTTGCAAAAAGCTAAAATCTTTTCAAAGAGCGACCTTAGATCTAGGTACCATCAACTCAGAATTAAGGAAGATGATATCTCAAAGACGACCTTTCAGACCAGATATGAGCACTACGAGTTTACTGTCATGCCCTTCGAACTCACCAATATACCTACAACATTCATGAACCTAATGAATAGGATGCTCAATCATATTTGGACACCTTCATGATCGTGTTCATTGATGACATCCTGGTGTATTCTGAAAGCCGAGAGCAACATCATGAGCACCTGAGCATTGTTTTGGAAATCTTGCAAAAACAATGCTTGTTCGCTAAGTTTTCTAAATGTGAATTTTGGCTCGAAGAGGTTATGTTTTTGGGGAATGTTATTTTCAAGGTAGGAATGTCTGTGGATCCTGCCAAGGTGGATGCCATGCTGAATTGGCAGTAACCGAAGAATATATGTGATATCAGGAGCTTTCTCGGTTTAGCTGAATATTATCGAAGGTTTATCCAAGTCTTTTCTCAAATCACTCTACCGATGACCAGGCTACTAAAGAAGGAGGCTAAGTTTGAATGGGATGATAAGTGCAAGAGTAGTTTTCAGATGCTGAAGGAGCGACTTACCACTACTCCAATTTTGGCCTTACCTTCGGGTCAAGGTGGTTTTGTTATCTACATCGATGCCTTTGGGTCAGACTTAGGTTGTGTTCTGATGCAGAGCAGAAAGGTGATCATTTATGCCTTGCGCTGACTCATGACTTGGAGTTAGCTGCGGTAGTTTTTGCACTAAAAATTTGGTGACACTACTTGTATGGGAAGCAGTTCGAGGCCTTTACAGATCACAAGAGTCTCAAGTACCTGTTCTCTCAGAAGGAGTTGAATATGAGGTAACGATGCTGACTAAAATTCCTCAAAGATTAAGACTTCACCCTCTCCTACCATCCAGGAAAGGCGAATATAGTAGCTGATGCCCTCAACCGAAAGACCTCCAGAGTTTCGATCAACCTTTTATACGCAGGGTGGAAGCTAATAGAAGATTTGGTTTCCTAAGAACGATTTGCAATCATGCATGGTTCGATAAGATTGTCAAACCTTGTAGTTTAGCCTAAGCTACTCGTTAGAATTATAGCCGGGCATAAAATTGATGCATGTTATAAAAAGTTGAAAGCTCAAGCACTGCAAGGTGATACTCCCTTTTGTCTTATGGAGGAAGGAAGCATATGGCTGAAGGATCGCCTTTGGGTTCCTGATGACCCTATGTTGAGAGATGAAATTCTAGTTGAGGCTCACAAATCCAGGTATACCATTCACCTGGGAGGCACGAAGATGTTCAAGGACCTTTAATGAAGATATTGGTGGAACGTGATGAAGCGAGATGTATCCTAGTACATCTAAAAATGTTTGACCTGCCAGCAGATCAAAATCAAACACCAAAAACCCAACAGAGTAATACAACAAATGGAGATCCCACAATAGAAGTGGGACGACATCACTATGGACTTTGTTGTAGGTCTGTCGAGAACTCGAAGGAAACATGATGCGATTTGGGTGGTCATTGATAGACTCACCAAGTCGACTCATTTCCTACCAATTTTCCTCAACCAATCCCTAGATAGTCTGGCAGACCTGTATGTTAAAGAAATCATAAGGTTGCATGAAATTTTGGTCTCGATCATTTTCGATCATGACCCGAGGTTCACTTCTAGATTCTGCGGACAACTTCAGTCAGCTTTGGGCACAAAGTTAAAATTCAGTACTGCCTTTTATCCTCAAACTGATGGACAGTCTGAATGCAACATTCAGACTCTGGAAGACATGCTATGGGCATGCATGATGGACTGAAAGAGAGAATGAAATTCTCATACCAGCCTTGCAGAATTTGCATATAATAACAGCTACCACACTAGCATTGGAATGGATCCTTACAAGGCTTTGTATGACAAGCCTTGTCGATCGCCTGCCTACTGGGATGAGGTTGGCGAGTAAATGTTGGACTCACCGATATTGTTACGGCACTATACTCAGCAAGTTCAATTGATACATGAACAACTTTGAACTGCTCAGAGTCAGCAAAAGAGTTACGCTAATCAGTGTCGTCAAGAACTCACTTTCTTGATAGGTGATAGGATTTTTGTCAAGGTGTCCCCAACCAAGAGTGTTTTTCGATTCGAGAAAAAGGAGAAGTTAAGTCCCAGATACGTCAGAGCATTCGAGATCTTGGACTGAATCAGTGGTGCAGCATACCGGGTGGCGCTACCTCCTCAGTACGCTTAGATCCACAATGTCTTTCACGTATCTATGCTAAGAAAATACGTTCATGACTTATCACATATCATTCACTATGATGACATAGATATTCAGAAAGATTTAACCTTTAAAGAAAGACTTATGAAGATCATGGATAGGCGAGATCAAGTGCTTAGATCGAAGACTATCTCTCTCATCAAGGTTCATTGGCAGCATCATGGAATCGAGGAATGCACCTAAGAACCTGAGATTGGCATTAGGAAAAAATACTTTGACTTGTACTTTGAACAATAACTTATGTAAAAATTCCACAAACGAAATTAATTTAGGGGGCTAGGATGTAAGACCCGACATTTAAAAAAAATTAAATTAAATTTTGAATTCAGGTTGGATTCGACTAGATCCAAACCCGACACTCCCCCCTCTCCCATTTTTTTCTATTTAAACACGGGTGTGTGTGTGGGGGGGGGGAGGGGGGATCTCCCTTTTATAATAAAGGGAAAACACCCCCAACTCTCTCTTTCTCTCTCCTCCCGATTGTTCTCCCCCCTCTATGCACCTCGCATGCCGGAGGACCCCTTCACCGGCGACTTCTAGCTAGGACCCCCCTTCCTCAGGTGAGTTCCCCTTCCCCACTCTCTGCTCTCTTATTTTCTCCCCATCTCTCCCTCTTCTCGATTTGCCAGGGAGGGGCATCGCCCCCCTGCCTACTCCCAATCTCTCTCTTCTTGACTTGCCGCGGAGGGGCGTCGTCCCCCTCCTCGCTCCCCGTCCCTCTGTCTTCTCGATTGGCAAGGGAGGGGCACCACCCCCTCCTTGCTCTCCCTCTCACCTTGTTCAGCAAGGGAGCCCTCCCCCCCCCCCCCCTACTCTCTCCTCTTCCGACTAGCAGGTAGGCAGGGGGCGACGCCCCCTACCTTTTCCCTTTTCCAGCCTACGGGCAGGTGAGGCGGCGGGGGGGGGGGGGGAGATGCACCCCTTGCCTCCTCTTCTCTAGTTGGTAGGCAGAGGCGACGCCCTTGCCGCCTCCTCATTTTTTGGCTGGCGGGCAAAAGCATGATCCCTGTCCTCCCTTTCTTTAACTGACTGGTGAGCAGGGGCAGGGGCATGGCCCCTACTGTAACGCCCCAAAATCTTAACCCAAATTTTGAGTTTTTTTGTTTTTTTGAAACAGCGGAAACAAGAAATATTATAAGGTTAAGGATTCCGGAACATTCCAATGGGGAGCAAGACCAAAACATTTATTTCATTTCATTATCAATGAATAATAACATCAGAGTTTCTCAAGCTATCCCTGGAACAGTAAATCCAAAATCTCGATCCAATGCCTCATCCCGCAGCCGCTCATATACTTTATTTATTACCTTAAAAAAATAGTAAATTTATAGGAATTAGACTACAACTGTGTGAACACCCCAAAATTTTCAAAACTTTGTAAATATTCCCTTTTTTCCTCTGATTCCATTTTCTGAGTAATTGAGTAACTTTTAAATCTAAATTCCATTTTATTTCTCAAGTTTTATTGAAATTAAATTCATTTTATATATCTGACTCAATTTCGGATCTCGATCCAGATAAAAGATCCAAATCTGAGCTTCGTTGTCTAATTTTTAAATCAAAATTTCAAAATTACCAAAATAACCTTTTAAAAGGCTCAGACAGTTCATCCGATATCCGTTTGGATCCATCGCGTTATATTCCTCGATTTGAGGTTTAAAACTTGAATATTTTCTCAAACTTGGGTCCAAACTCATTTTCTGATGAAATTTCCCCAAAATAGCCTTGAATTCTTAGAAAAACCCTCTTTTTTAAATATTTCTCAAAAATACAAAAAAAATAGTTTTAAATCTTTGTTTTCTCATAAATTTTAGGGTTTTATTCTAAAAATATCAAAAATATATATAAAATGAAGAAAAGAACAAAAAAAAATATAGAGAAGAAAAAAAATAGTTCTAAAAAACCTCCTTTTTGAAAGTGTCCTTTTTCTAAAAACTCCTTTTTGAAAATCAAGTTTTTGTGGAAACACCCTTTTTTCAAAATTTGTTAGGGAGCCCCCCCTCTTTGTAAAAACCTGAAAATAAAAGGGCCTCCTCTGTAAATCTATTTTTTTAGGGTTTCTTTGAAAACCCTTCGTAAGAAAGAGGGTTACGACGCCTCTTCTCTGACCTCTCTTTCGAAAACCCTCTTCCAGAAGGATCTTCTCCATCACCGAACTCCCCCATGGCACTCTCCTCTACCGCCCATCGCACGCCTCCATCAGCCGCTAGAACCCTCCATAGCCATGGCTCCAGAACCGTCAGGCCTTCCCCTTTTTCCAAACCCTTCATCACCAACGGCCTTCCCTCATTCTCCACCGTCGATCGCCAACCACTCATCCGACTTTCCTCCATTCATCTGCAACGGAAGCCCCCTTCTGGAGGTTTCTTCTTCCTCTTTAAAAAGGGGCACACAGGAGAAGAGAGGAGATCGGTTTTTCCCTTGATTAGCATCGCATCCTCCTTCATTTTCTTTCCCACAATCGATCGTGAAAAGGTTGATTCTCCTCCAGTTCTAGTGAAAGAGTATCGCCCTTACCCGGATTCCCGCAGTGCTTCGAAAAAGAAAGAGGAAGATTCAACTTCCCCCCCTTTCAGAACCCCCACGGCTATAGGTAAGCCATCATTTTACTTTCGTTCTTTCAATAAAATCTCTGCTTTACTTTTTCTTCTTCTGTTGCTTATTTTCAGCATAATTCGCAAGATCAACCTGCATATAGCAGTGACGATCTGCGTAATGCTACATCAACGGAACAACTCTGTTCCAATACATTTTTTGTGCTTTTTCTCATTTTCCATTTTTATTTTTTTTCTAATGTTTTTAGTCCCCTCGATAATCCCTGCGCATTAATTTTCTCTATTTTTTTTTCTTTCTCAATCATCGTATTGTCGATTTCTATTAGCATTTGTCTTAATCCCTAACCCGTTTCTATTTGGCCTCCCACCTGGATCATCGTTATTACCATTTTTTTTATGTAGAACATCATCTCTATTCTATTTTAGCATTTTGAGGTGTTTAAAATCTCGTTCCATCATGTGAGCATCGCCCCATACCAGCCTCCATGCACGCCATGGCCTCTCAGTATGCAGAAACTATCTTCTAAGGAAGGGAAAGTCCAATGTGAGTCGTAAGGATCGTTTGTCCCCTTTCTTAGGTGGGTGTTCACGGGTGATGGTCCAGAAACTAATGACCCTCGTTGGTCGTGACCCCTTGCTTTCCCTTAAAAACTATCATTGCTGGGTACCACTCAGAACTGATGACCATTACAGTTCATTTAGTTCTTTGTGAAGTTTTCATGTCTAAGTTCTATATCGTTACATGCTGCCATCTCCTTTTACCTGTTCTTAATAGTTTCATTTTAGCATTATACTCTAGGCTAGAGTTGATATAGATCATCCTACAAAGTCTCATAACTGCGCTCGTTATGATATCATTTTTTTTTTGCATCTGCTACTCTAGGTGTCAATCCTTTAGTTTCGTCATTTTATATGTATGAATGCTCTGTTTTGATATCATAACTCTGTGTGTTGTTTTTCTTTATGATAAGATTGGTAATCCAATTCATTTGTTAGATCCAAAAACAAAAATGGGTGAGAAGGGTAAGATTGGCTGTCGAAGCTGGTGATGGAACTCTTTTCCCATCCATTCGATATCTCCCGTAATTATGGTTATTTTTGCACTTACAGTATGATGATCCCATCTTGCTTGAAGAAATCTCGGACTCATTGGGGAGGTTTATTGCATAACTTGTTCGCAAATAGCGACTTCATCATGATTTTTTAGATAGTTCTGCATAATTCACTATTTACTTTCACGAGAATTTGTTTACGGAGTCTACTGTTGTGAAAATCATTGAATATCTGCTCACCATATATCTCCCTTTCTGTATAATTCATTGTATAGATCATCGTTCGTCTTTAAGCTGTTATCTTGCAGAGTTGATTTCTCACCGCAATATTCATTAATTGCAACTGCCGAGTTAACTGAGTTTCATTGATAAATATTAATTGCAATTTCTATTGTTTGTTTTATTAAAGCTCTATTGCTACTTCAACCGAATTATATTAAATTTCATTAGATCTTTAACTAAGTTCTTCACTAAACTGGGTTGATTAAGTTTAGCAGAATTCAATATGTATAGATGATTGCCTGAGTCCTCCTAGTTTGATTCCCCACCAAAGGGGGTCATTGGTTTTCAGACATCATGGAGATCAAGACAAACAAGGATGGGAAATTGAATGTAAGATCACCCTGTGCACCCGAGTGGGCTAACAAGGATTAACAAGAGAGAAGCCCCATGGCTTATGAATAAATTTCATCTTATCTTATCATCTTTGTCATTGTCATTCCTTTTTCTTTTATTATTTACAATATTGTCACACCTATGGCACATATCACTTACCACATCTCACCATCATCTCAGTTCACAGCTATATCTCCAACATACTTGTGGATACATCAGTATTTTATTTCCATTTATATTTCCGTCATATATGATATCCATTAGTGCCTATTAGTTTCGTTAATATACCAAGTCATACCCATCACAAAAACATACTAAATATTAGCAGGTTGGTGATAATTTGTCATTGAGATGTTGCTATGGAGAGTTAGCAAATAGAAAAGAAGAAATATCCATCTCGATGTACTTTTGTTTTCTTTAATTTTACTAAAAAAAAAAGAAAAAAAGAAAGAGAGGTGTCCAAAGTGGCTTCAAACTCGAGATCGAGTGCCAAAGGAAACCATCTACTGAACTCGTACCACTATGATCCAATATGTATGCTGGACCTTCAAGGTGAGTTGCTGGTTGTTCATTGGACCTTTTCCCATCTATCTCTGGTAGAGAGGGTAATTCGGTGGAATTCTGAAGGAGACCATCTGTTGATAACCTGAGTCGAGCCCCAAAGAAAACTTCTCGTTGGATTTGGAGTTTTTCCATGGCTAAAGGGCCGATAATTCCTAACCCCAGCTTCGCAGGGAACTGACTCACAGGGAATTGTCTTGTACGATTTAGCATACTATGCTATTTGTGCCTTTGGAACACTAACTCTTTCCTTTGTATTACAGGTTTCACTCTCCAGTCTTCTGCAACTACGAAGTCCTTCATCTTGTATGATTCCTTTTTCTTTTCCTCTTACTAATTCTTGATTATTGGTTGGCATTACTGTTTAATTCCTCTAGTCCTTGATATAGCATAGAAATTATTTTTCACCTGCGGCGGGATCTGCTCTTAACGATCCAGAAATCTATAAAGCTTAGCACGTTAACATTAATGTTGTTAAATTTACAGTAGTTTGATTCTTATGCAGTTGGAATTTCTTTTTCATAAAGCTCAATATATTAATATTATCTGTATTTTACAGCAACTTAACCTTTCTTTTCCATCTAGTTTGGATTTCCTGTAACCCCAACAGTTGGTGTTAATGATGGTTTCGATTTCAGTAGCTTGATGTCCTTTGCAAAACCGAATATATCCAAGTGTATACCGTAATTTTATCTTTAGTCGTAGATGTTGGTCTTAGTCATAACAGAGTATATACACGGCTGAACACAACTAATTTATTTTGGAATTTACCTGCTTCACATCATAACTCAGCAATATTGATTTCATTCAGAGACGCTGGATTGATTCAGCATCACATTTTCATTGTTTAAATGGTCTCCCTGTATGGTAAAAAGCATACTACTAATGAATCATGGAATAAAGGTCAATTCAAGCCTCCCCTGTTATTGATTGTTCGTTGTTAATAATATCACCTTCTATAGAAATCAGTTTTGCACTTATAGGAACCAATGCACAGGGATGACTGTTTTCACTACCAAGAATAAATTGAGGATTGTTTGAGTTACAAGAACTGAATCTCATTGATTATCTCACATTCCCACGAGTCATCTTATCCTTTTAGACACCCATCGTGTATAGCATTTGCCGCAACATGTCACCAGTCCAAACCAGGTTCCATCTCCCATTTCATCTCTCCAGTACAACTGTTATGAGTCACTATATGCTGTGACTCTCATCCTTTCACAGCAAATTCCATAAGTTGCTATGATTCCTTGAGATACCCAGCATAACCACTGAGTTTCGCATTTTTCACAGCAATTCCAAGAATTGCTGTGTCATTTCTCCGGTTGCTGTGACTCCCTTCATTTCCATAATAGAACTCTTGCATCAGTATAGTTTTCCAAACATCACTACTTACATGCATTTAACCCCTGCACTTAGATATCTTATATCACTGTATATGATCATCGTGGTTCAAAATCCATATACATATCAACCCCTTGAACATCATATGTATATTACCCCTACATTTGCGTTCTGTCATAACATATTACATAAGCATTATAGGTATTCGTTCCATCATGTAAATACATAGGTTTCCTCATTTATGACATATTAGAATTTCATTAATTTGAAAAGTAGGCATAAGCATTCCATCATTTACCCTTTTTCTTTTTTTTCTCCAATATGATATTTGTTTCTATCCCTTTTACCTTGTCAAAACTCGAATTTTGCAGGAAATATGGGGAAAATGTCATTACTTGAGGATTGTAAATATTGTAATAAGTTAGGTCTTAATGAGAATATACATTACCAGCTTTTAAATAGAATGAATGAGCATTGTAGATGCCATAAATGGCTTGTTTTCATGCTTTTTGCCTTTATTTTTCAAAGTTTCACAAATGGAAACACGAATGGCACATGCACTATTTCGTAAGAGGTAATTAATCCTAAGTTGATGATTTACATCAATGGCCATAGTCAGGATGTAAACAAAACTTAGGATTTTTATCTTTTATAAAATAACACTGGATCCACACTGGATCCTTTTCAAAATTCATCATATTTTCTTTAAATATTTTTCTCTTTTATTAGAGTTTAGTCTAAAATTGATTCAATATATATATATCAATGGCCATAGTCAGGATATATTAAGAATTAACTTCATTTTAAACTCTATAAAAGTACCAAAATATATTTTATTCTTCATTTGAACTTAGATATGATTATTATATAATACATTCAATGACCATAGTCAGGAGTGTATTATATCATTAATCTTATTTACATTCATTTAAAGAATGAAATATGATTTTCAAAATCCAATTTCAAAATTATTTAAATTCATTCATCATTTAGGACAGAATTGCATCATATTTTCAAAATTCCCTTTTTAAAATTTCAAGTGATTCTTTTTCTTCATTTCTCAGATCAAATCTTATTTATAGATTCAAATTTAGTTCTATCTCATTTTAATATTCAAAGATTCAATTTCAAAGTCCAATTTGACTTTGAAATCTCAAAATCATTTTGTATTCAAATTTCAATTTCCAAGTAAAAAATCCAAACTTCAAAGTTCAAATTTAAACTTTGAAGTCATCTTCTGTTTCAAAATTAAGTTTATTTTTCTCATCTTCAAATTCAAAATCAAAGTTTGAGATTGATTCTGAATCTCAAAGCTTGACCCTTCTTGAATTTTAGATTCAAATCTGGGTTTTCAAAACACAGATCCCATTTGGACTTTCAGAATCCAAATCCAAAGTTAGATCCTAATCCCAACTTGGATCCAGATTTTCAAATACAATCTCCATTTTTGGATCTCAAACTTCAGATTCGAAACTCCATTTTAGGTTCCAGGTTCTGGATTCAATCAAATCTTGGATCTCAGGCTTCAGATCCAAATTCCATTCTAGGTTCTAGATTCCGAATCCAACTCCAACTTTGGATCTCATACTTCAGATCCAATTCCATTTTAGGATCCAAAATCTAGTACCACTTTGGATCTCAGACTTCAGATCCAATTCCATTTTAGGATCCAGAATCCAACCCAATCTTGGATCTCAGGCTTCAGGTCCAAATCCAATTTAGGTTCTAGATTCTGGATCCAATCCAATCTTGGATCTTAGACTTCGGATCCAATCCCACTTAGAATTCCAGAACCCGGATCCCAAATCTCGGATCCAATTCAATCGTGGATCTCAGACTTCAGATTCAAACTCCATCTTGAATTTTAGATTTCAAATCAGATTCTATTCTCAATTCCAACTCTCAAATCCAATTTCATTTTTTTCAATTCTATTTAGATTTCCCAAATTCCATTTTAAACTTCAAAGCTAGAATTCAATTCCATTCCAAACATTCATCCAGGTTCAAAATTCTAATTCAAAATCCATTTGTGACTTTGAAATTTTCTTTCTTCTCCTTTTATCTCAACTTCAAAATCATTCTTTTTGGAGTCCAGATTTATTTTCCCAAGCTCTGATTATTCCAAAAACTTAGAACTTTAAATCTTAAGTTCTAAAGTTAAAAACCATTTCTTCACTCCATTATCAAGTTCATTTCAGAAAACTTGGAAATTTTCAAAAAATATTTTCTCAAAAGAGCATACATCCTTGCATTGCACAAGCATGACTCTTTGTGCATTTAGACTTAAGATAAATTCTTAGATGATGTTTTAGCAAAGCAAAAAGTTATAAATTCGATCCTTGGTTCGATTACCCCTGGTAAAGGCGCCAGGAACGGTCGAACCTCGTACCGACGAGCGAATCCCGTCTCCCAATTTTCCCACAAATATTTCAAAACGGAGGCGAGTTATTTTCTTAAATATTTTCAAATTAAGGTCAAGTGAGACCCGCAAAAGAGTTCCTCTTTTCTCTTCTTTCTTTTATTTTCTCTTTTCTCTTTTTTTTTGTCTTTTATTTTTCTCTCTTCAAAAAGGAGGAAATAAGGATTGGAAAGGAAAAGGGAAAGGAAGAGAGAGAAACCACAAGAGAGGAAAAATTTTGCGATGATCACAAACTGTCTGTGTAAGACCCACAATATTTCTGAGATAATTTAAATTAAAATATGCTTCAGTGTTGGTCATTTTTTGTTTTATCGCGAGAATTTCTCGTAATTGTGCATATATAGCTATACGAGGTCCTGAATCACGTGATTTTGCTTTACGTAGTGATTGAGGACAAACCCTGATGAATTAAAGTCCGATAATTCTAGATTAGATTTATAATATATCTAATTGGACACATCTCGAATTCAGAACCTAAACAAGGAAGATACCTTGTTATTGCATGCAATTTGACGAAAATGGGTATATCAATAAAGAATGAGTCGTAACGAGGTTAAACTTCATCAGAATTGAAAATCTAAATAGATGATTTTTAAATTTAGGTCTTAATTCATGAAATAAAAGTTTAAAATATAGTATTTAAACTATTTAAAACCTATCTATTTAAATAAGAAGCAAATAGGGTTTTTAAACAAGCAAATGCCAATTTTTACAAAACCTAAGTGAGGCTTTTTCAAAATTTTCTAAAAGAGGCTTGTTTTGGAACTTGTGGAAGGTGGTTAGCATGGGAGCCACCTCATCCCATGCTAATTTGAATAATATTAAAAACCAATTTTAAAAAAATGCACTTTATAAAGGCCTTTTGAAAAGTATGCAAAAAACCCAACTAGAGGTTGGTTTTTGGTATTTCAAGAAGTGGTTGGCCAAAAACCAATGACCTTTAGGCTGGGCTCCCCTTACGGGGTAGCCCATGTAGCATTTAATGCCCTAAAAAAAATATAAATGTTTGAGTTTCAAAAATCGGATTTCATGGGGAGGTCCTTTTGAAAAGTCAAAAGACCAACTCCCCCTAAATCAAGGAGAGATTTAGGGAGAGTTGGTGGGGGTGGTTGGGGCCAGCCCTTGACCCTAGACCTATAGGAGGGTGGGGTGTGGAGATAAAGGACCCTCCATCTCTCCCCCATTTGTTCCTATTTCTCCATCTCATCCCCCCCCCTTTACTCCCTTATAAAAATGGAAGAATGAGAGGAGAGAGAAAGGAAGATCGACTTTTCCTTCTCCTTCTCCTCTCTTTCCTCTACTTTTTTTTTTTGTGTGTGTGTGTGTGTGTGTGTGTGTGTGTGTGTGTGACCTAGGTGCATCAACTTCCCCAGTTGACGTTGAAGGACCTCAACCTCCACTAAGGTGAGTTCCTTCCTTGCTTTTTCACTTTTTTTGGAAATGTATTTTGGTTTGGTCATGAGCACCCGAACCGAACTTGCACACACCATCTGCAAATGGCTTTGGGGTGTTTTGAACCCATGAGCATGCTGAATGGAAACCTCTTGTTTCTTTCTTCTTTCTTTTATTTTGCTTCATGTACCATATAGCATGATTTTTCACTTTTTTTTTCTCCCTTAAAATGCACTTTTCTTACTTTTTTTTTTGTGGGAATGCCTCTTGTGGGGCTGTGCTTGAGGCAGTCGGGCTGGGCTCCTTCGCAGCCAGCCCAGGTGTGAACACCCCAAATTTTTCAAAAGATTTTATAAAAATGACCCTTTCGCCCCTAAACCCGTTTATGAGAAAATCAAGTCATTTCTTTAGATTTTCTAAATTAAAATTCGTATTGATATATTCAAAATCAACTCCGGATCCGAGTCCAGTACTTTAAATCCATATTTTCTCAAAATCCGGATCAAAACCCATTTCTGAAGAAATTTTCTCAAAATAGATTCTCAGAAAAATTTCCTTTTGTAAATATTTTTGCAAAAACACAAAAAAATTAGTTTTAATCTTTGATTTCTCGTAAAGCTTTAGGACTTTATTCTAAAAATACAAAAAAATGGAAAATTCATGCAAAAAACCAAAGAAATTAGGAAAAACTAGGTGGTTTTTGAAGATTTTGCCGAAAAACTCGTCTTAAACCATTTTTACAAAAACCTTTAGAAAAGGAACCCCCTCTTTGTAAATTTGGGAAAATGGCAAACGGCCATCTCCCGCACATCCTCCCTCTCGCTCTGCAACCCTCCGATCTTCAACCATCGCCTGGGTTCTCCTCCCTCCATCTTCAACCAATTCCCTCTCTCGTTGCCTATATAAGCAGGCCTCCACTGCAGTGAAAAAGGGGCGGCATCTCACTGGAAGCTTCATCAATCCATTTCCATCAGGCATCCACCATTTCTGGCATCAGTGATTCACATGACCCCGATACCCCTCTCGATCGATCATCACTCATCGAGCTGAGGCATCTCTCGTTGGCCAAAGAGCAAGCACCGCCACCCGACGCCCTCAGACATCTGAGAATCAAAGCCCTAATTGCGCCCCTACATCCAGTCTTGATCTTCCGATTGCTTCCTTGGTTGAAGGATCAACACCAGGTACCTAGCAATATCTGTCTAGCAAGCCTCCATCGATCGCCATTCTCGTTCCCCAGTGGTCCCCTTCCTTTTGATTGATCAAAAAAACCCTGCGACCCCAGCAACGGGAATCAGAGGTGAGCATCGTATCCTCTTCCTTATTGTTATCTTCTTCATTTTCCCCACTGCGTTTTCTTCTTTTCTTCATTTTCACTGATCACTAAAAGCAGACTGGTATCGCCGACCTGCCTATCGCAGTCTTGTAGATGCCCACTGCAATAACAACATGGTCTCTGTATCAATGCTCACTGCATTCCGAGGCTACATTGTGTAATTTATCCCCAGCTTTAACGCCTGGGTTATATCTTCTTTGATATCTTTGCTCAACTTTTCTGCTATATGGTGTATGATCTTTTGTTCATCGTATTTCCGTTATCATATTGTTGTATTAACGTCGATCGTATCAAGATAAAGGATGGCCTCTTCGAGTGATACCCTATTTGATTTAGCGTCAGATCGGTTTTACTCTGCTGTAATCCCTCATTTATTCTCATATTTTACTGATAATGCTGTTATTTTCACCATATGTTTTGTCCCTTTTCAATTTCCAGGAGTAAGCATCAACAATGTATGTCATGCTGATGTTTAGCACCATCACGGCTTGCTTTCTTTATGATTTTTTGTGACTTTATTATATACATCTGCATCATCGGTCATTTCAATTATTATGTGTTGTTTATTTTGGTCGTGTTTTTATTTCGTCTATTTATTGAATTTGAGTAATTCACGATTTCAGTTCTGCAGATTCAATACAAAGTTCATCTACTAATAGTAGATTCTCGTGCATCTATTTCAACACCACCCCGAGCATCTTTTCCTCCTCCGCTAAATTGTTTAGAGTAGTGTTTTCCTTTTCCATGGAAACACTTAAGTAATGTCTCGGTTCCATGAAGATACTTAAGTGTTTCTATTGAAATTCCTTAAAGATGCTTGAAATGGGCTCTCTGTTGAAGGTGTTTAAGTAAGTTGAAATTCCATAGAGATGCTTGAAAAGGGATTCTCTGTTGAAGATATTTAAGTAAGTGTTTCTATTGAAATTTCCATGGGAATGCTTTAAATAGATTTTCTCTCGAAATTCCAGGAAAAGGGATTAAGTGAATGCCTCTGCTCCATGAGGATGCTTAAGTAACGTTCCTACTTCATGAAGATGCCTGAGTAAACGATTCTAACAAGGCTATTATGATGGTGAAATTGAATGCTCGTGTCCAATGTTTTGAGCGTCTCTCAAATTGCTGCTGATATATATTGACTCCCATTTTTTTTTTATCACTATATGTCATTTTATTATGCCCTGGGTATCACTGTACATACACTTTAAGCTATTCATTTGTATCTTTTAGTCTCACTTCCACCTTATTTTTCTCTCTAATACCAACATACCAGCCCCACGATCCCCTTTGCTGTCAACATATTTTTTTTTTCTTTTTTTTCCATTTTATCAGATGTAATATACCATAGAGGCTTTAGAGTTACTGACGTACTTCCCTGATGATCTGGTGGAACCTCATGCTGCCTTGGGTCGATCTGTGGGAAATTGGTTCGGTTGCGAATGAGTCAATGATAGATCATCAGCCTCTAAACTGGGAAGAACTCAGTTCTGCTCAGCAATGGATGAATAAAATTGTCAAAAGCAATGATTGTCTTCATCAGTCATCAAGCTTCAGAGCCTAAAGAACCAGTCTATTTGGTTCTCGGTCATAATCCACAGCACACCTTTTAGCAAAAACCTACCCGTTAACATCATTAGAGCCCATCTTGCTAATACCATTGTAAATCAAATTTTGATTGGGTGAATGTCTATTTATGGCAGGTTATCAGTAACCCCCAAACAGTATCAGCCGACAGCAGGTTTGAAAACTTTCTTTCTAGCATCCATTTTTTTCCTTTTTTTTTTGTCAATTTCTTGACTTAATTTCCATTTTGAAATTGTTGTAAGACTTTACTTAGAATTTATTATGATTTGTTGGGCACATTGCATTCATCGCAACATCTAGTGTAAGTTCCCTGCGAAATCATTTACAATTTTCGTAATCTCCTTTCCATGTTAATTTTTCGCTTCTAGATAAATATTTGATTTGTTTAAACAGGGTGTTATCGTATATATATACATATACTTTCAATTCACAACTGATGTGCATTTTAGCATTTGTCTTAAGTTAACCTCAGTCATCCTGCAAATCTGGACTTGCATTCTTATAACTTGTGCAGATCATCATGCAAATTTTAAACCACCTGTATAGATCAGTGATTCAAGAGCCGTAGCCAAAGTGACCAAGCTAATGGACTAAAAGTGAAGATACGAAATCTTCAAATAAATTTGAAGTGATATCTGTGGGAAACAGTCATTCTCTGCTTGTTATAGCCTGCGACAAATAGGCAACAATAAAAAAAAATATATATGATCTTCACTTTGATGATGGCGCCCGTCACTACCAAAGCTAGTTTTATTGGATAGACTGTAAAACAGTAACTCCATTGAATGGCAGCACACAGCATGTCATTAGAGGTACTCACGAGCATATCATGTGCTTAGGTACATTGACATCTAGCATTTATCCACTGTGTATATTTTCCCTATATCGCATCATATCCATCTTTTTCCCTTTACCAGCATTCCTAGGTGTCCCAACAGCACCCAGTTGTTCCCATTCACAAACACTACAGCCCCCGCCTTCACCCTTGAAGAGCACCACAAAGTTTGCTAAACACTTCATTAGCAGCTCTGCATGCCTGTTGCTACACCCACATACCTGCTGAAACATTCACAACACAGCACATTGCTGTGTAAATGCGCATCTCATCATCCATCTAAGGCAATTTTGAATGCCTTCTCATATGTAAATTTTCATTAACCTCAGACATCATGTATAAGCATACGTGTACTCATATGTTCTCACAGGGTGTGTATACATAAATTTCATCATAAGCATGGCCACTTATAAGCATGAGCTTAGGCAGTCCTAATGGGTCTTTCTATGATTTGTATTTCCATCATATCATGCTAACTCACTTTTTTTTTTTTTAGGAAATTCATAAGCATCGCTATTTCCTTACCTAGAATTAACAACTCTTGTAATTCTAATTTAAACTCAACATTGTAATAGTTAGATATTAATGAAAATTTTACATTTTCCGTATTAGATTAGAATGGATGAGCATGCAAATAACATATGTTTCATTATTTTCCTTTTATCTTCTAAAATCTCACAAATGGAAACACGAATGGCACGTGCACCATTTCGTAAGAGATAAATTAATCCTAAGTTGATGATCCACATCAATGGCTATAGTCCGGGTGTGGACAAAACTTAGGATTTTTACCTTTTACAAAATAACACTGGATCCACACTGGATCCGTTTTCAAAATTTCATCATATTTTCCTTAAATATTTTCTTCTTTTATCAGAATTTAACTTAAAATCAACTCAAAATACATACCAATGGCCATAGTCAGGGTATGTTGAGAGTTAATTTCATTTTAAATTCTATAAAAGCACCAAATGTGTTTTATTCTTCACCTGAATTTAAACATAGATTATCATATAATACATTCAATGACCATAGTCAAGGATGTATTATATCTTCAATCTTATTTTGATTCAGTTCAAGAATGAGATAGCTTTTCAAAATCCAATTTCAAAAATTTAAATGCATTCATCATTTAGGATAGAACTACATCATATTTTCAAAAATTACTTTTTCGAAACTCCAAGTAATGTAAATACTTTCTTCAATCAAATCTTCAATCCTATTCATCTTTTTCAATTCTATTTCATTTTCCATCTCAGAGTCCAATTTAACTTCGAGATTTCAATTTCATTTCGTATTCAAAAATCCCAATTCATTTTCAAAGTTCAATTTTACTTTGAAAATTCAAATTCATTTTCAAAAGCTCCAATCAAACTCAAGGTTCAATTTTAACTTTGAGATTCTTGATTCATTTCAAGCTTCAAATCCCAGGACTAAATTGACTTAGGATTCATCTGTATATTAAACATTCAATTTCTAAAATTCCTTTTCCCAAATTCAATTCAAAATTGGAAATTCTTGATTCATCTTCTGAATTTAACAAAACTCCAAATTCATTTTAAGATCCAGGATTCAACACTCAAATTGGATCTCAGACTTCAGATCCAATTCCTTATAGGATCCAGAATCCAAATATACATTGGATCTCAAACTTTCAGATCCAAATCCCCTTTAGGATCCAGAATCCAATTTCACTTTTGGATCCCAGACTTCAGATCCCGTTCCATTTTAGGATCCAGAACTCAATCACATGTTGGATCTTAGACTTCTGATCCAAATCCATCCTAGGATCCAGAACCTAATTTTATCTCGGATCTCGGATCTCAGATCTTAAATCCATCTTTAGATCCAACTCCATTCCCCATTTCTAGATTTCAAATCCAATTCCATTCTCATATCTCCTACAAAAACTCCCTAAATCAATTTCTATTCTTAAATACCATTTGAGTTCCTCAATTTACTCCAATTTAAAAACTTCAAAATCTAAATTCAAGTATTCATTTCCTTTCTTAAAATCAAATTCAAAGTTCAAAGTCCATTTCTGACTTTGAAACTTCATTTCCTTTCGTTTTAAAACTTCAAGTCATTCCTTCTCATTTATTCTTCCGAATCCTGATTTATTTCAAAGACTTAGAACTCCTCTGATCTATCTCAAGTTCTAAGTTAGATTCAATCATTTCTTCACTCCTTTACCAAGTTCATCTCAGAATACTTGGAAATTTTCAAAAACATCTTTTAAAAGGAGCATACATTTTGCATTGCGCAAGCATGATTCTTTGTGCATTTAGAGTTAGAATAAATTCTTAGATTCTATTTAGGCAAAGAAAAAGGCATAGATTCGATCATTGGTTCGATTACCCCTGGTAAAGGCGCCAGGAACGGTCGAACCTTGTACCGACGAGCGAATCCCGTCTCTCCATTTTCCCGCAATATGTTCAAAAACGGAGGTGAGTTATTTGCTAAATATTTTCAAATTAAGGTCAAGTGAGACTACGCAAAATAGTTCCTCTTCTCTCTCTTTCTTTCTTTCTTTTCTCTTTTCTCTTTTCCTTTTCTTTCTTTTATTCCACTCCCTTCAAAAAGGAGGAGAATAGAGGTTAGAAAAAGGAAAAGAGAAGGAAGAGAGAGAAACCAACAAGAGAACAGGAAAATTTTTTTGCGATGATCACAGGTTTGGCGACCGTGATGGGACTCGTCTCCGTCCGGTTGGATCTATGCCTTTGCTTTGCTTTTATATAATCTAAGACTTTATTCTTCATATGTCAGCTACATTTCCATGCAAACCTTAGGAGCCTAGACTCTGTCCTAAGCTAACATTATTTTCATATAGGATCTAAGTATGGTTTGGTAGGACCATATTGAGGAGATTATCCATGTTCACATTAGACTTAGGTCTTAAATACAACTCTCAATTTTAGGGATTGAATGCAAACAATGTATACAAGTGTACGCTTCTCTTTATTTAAATCTATCTCTTTAGGACCTGCATTAGAGCCTTCTGATTTTATTGCATGTTGATCATATTTTGAAAACATCCCTACCTATATTGTCCCGGTCTTCACATTGCTGGGCTGTCTCACTGAACCATAGTTCGAGAGAGAGCCTCACAACTGGACCACTTATTTGGGTTCGCGCCCCCCTACCACGTACCTAAGGGCCATAGTCCGAGGTATATCGGTAGGTGCTCAAGGATGTTGGGAAGCCTTTACCTTAGAACCAGAGAGATATCTTATATGCCACGTACTTCGAGCTTCGGCTTGAGTATATCGGCATACCTTGATTGAAATCAGATAATCTAAATCTTAGAGTTAGGATTAAGGTCCTACGAGCCATTTCAAATATTACATATAGAGTCAGCTTTAGGGAGTGCTATTTGCGCATCCTTGCTTGTATATCTGTGATTATATGATATTTTATATCTCCCTTATATTTTCCAAAACCCTGGGTATATATTTCAAAATTTCCTCTTTGATTTCAAAACCCAGGTGTATTTTCTTTCTCTTCTTCTTCTCCTTCTAAAATTTCTTCAAGAATTCTTCTGATCCTGCCTGCAAGTTCTTAAAATTTTAAAATCTTTACCATTTGTTCTCAAATTTCATTTATTTTTCTGATTTTATATTCTTGTTTACATTTTCATAAAAAAAAAAAAATCTCTTTCCGTCAAGAGATATCCTTTTTGAAATGGTATTTTCTTTCATATTTTAGTTGGTTACTCTCCTCGTGGAGTAAACAATACGATTTTGTGACGACTCAATCCCAAGTAATGGGATACAATTTTTTTCCTACATAAATCCTCTCTCTTGTCAAAAACTTCTCCAAAAAGTTTCTTTGATCTAAAAACCTCCACTTTTCTCTACAGAGAGAGAGTTGATATCTGAAAATGGTCACGACAAGAGCAGGAAAAGAAACAGATCCTCAACTCAGCGACAGTGAGGCGGAAGAGATGAGCTCTCCCAAATCAGCCAGGGGACAGGGTCAGAACAAGAAAGATGACATCGACCCCGCTATGTATGATATGTTCCAAAAGATGATGGCGAGGATGATGTCAGAACAAGCCGAGGCTAAGCTGAAAGAGACAGTTCCTAAAAGCAAGCTGAAGAAGAAGCCTGTAAAGAAGCAAGTCAGAATCATCAAAAAGAAGGTACAGCCAGACACTACTTCTGAGGAATCAGAGTCAGTCGAGGAAGAATCGGAAGAGGAAGAGCAGATTGTCTACAAGCAGAATCCTCCAAGGCAGTCCATAAAAATAGCTGCAGAAGAGCCTGAATCCGTCAACAAGCCCAAGTCTGGGGCTCCAGCAGAGGACCTGATGAGTAAACAGATGAAGGAGATGAATCGAGCGATTAAGGACATTCAAGCCAAGGGTAAGGGCAAGCAGACCTACACTGGCGAAGATTTTTACGATGGTCTAGATGGGGACGATAACCTAGAGAATCTTCCTCGCAAGTTTCTCAAATTTGATGGGACTGGCAACCCTAAAGCCCACTTGGCCACATTTTATGCAGAGTGCAGTCGTTTCAGGAAAGATAACAGGGCTCTGTTCATCTGTTTTCCCCGCAGTTTGGAGGGTATAGCAGCCAGATGGTATGCCGATCATGTGAATCCTATCGAACTACGAGAGTTCGATAAGGTAGTAAATCTGTTCATCGAGCGCTTCTTATTCAACACAGAAGCCTCACCTACATTAAATCATCTTTACAACCTGAAGCAAGGAGAGAATGAAAGGGCAGGTGATTTCATTCACAGGTGGAGAAGCATCTGTAACAAGATGAAGGTACCCATTCCAGAGGAGCACGCACTGCAGGTGATCCTCAACAATTTCTCTCAGCCCATAAGGAGCCTCATCGCCACCTCCCCGACGAAATCCTTCATCAAGTTGATTGAGCGGGCTGAATGGCTCGAAGCAGGAATAGAAAGCGGACTTTACGAAGGCACGCCTCTGGTCAAGAATGTCCAAGACCAGAAGAAGAAGGCGCAGTTTGCTCATTCGGTTGATACCTCCTGCAATAATCTTGGCAGCAGCAGCAAGGGAAACAAGACCAACAGTGGCAGTGGTCCGAGAGTAGATCAGAACAAGGGGCAGAAGGAGGGATCCTTTAAAAACAATAATAAGCCGCTTCCAATTGGCCTTCAGCAAAAGGGTGATCTTCAAGAGAAGCCCAAGTACATCAAGTGGGAAAAAGATCGAGTCTTCACTCCGTTATCTGAGAGTCTAGAAGTGATTATGAATTACCTTTTGAAGCACGGGATGATCAAACTCCCTAAAATCGCAGATCCTCCTGTAATGTTGGGAAAATTCAAAGATCAATTCTGCAAGTTCCACAGGGCAACAGGGCATGACACAGAGCACTGTTTCGTCCTCAAGCACATGATACAAGACTGCATTGACAGAAGTGAGCTGATAGAGGACGAGGAAGAAAAGCAGCCAGCAGTCCTGACAGAACCATTCCCGGACCACTCAAAGAACTGATAAAGCCAAAGTTTTTGTTTGCTTTCGTCTCTTTTTGCCAGTTGTCTTGTAGGGGCTAGTCAGCCCAGTCTTCTATGATTCTTTTCCTTTTTCAAGTTCTTGTAAATATTCAATTGTTATCAAATCTTTTGCTTATCAAATGAAATGTCGATTTCCTTTATATCTTTTATATCCAATGCTTCTGTTCCCTTTGCCATACTGGGGCATTTAAATTCCTGTTCTTTTCAGAATGCGAGACAATCCTGATATCATTCATGAGAGAAATGATATTACCTATGAGGGCTTTTTCAAAAATCATGAAATTTTAAAAATCTTCGTTATGACCAAGGAGTTCAAATATTCCTTGGTCTAACCTTTGACAGAAAATCAACCCTCGTGTTGATCATGTCTTCAAAAATAAATTTTTCAAACCATTATATTGAAAGATCAACCATTGTGTTGGTCTTATCTTCCAAAATGAATTTTAAAACTTTTATATTCAAAGATCAATCCTTGTGTTGATCATATCTTTCAAAATGGATTTTAAATCTTTATATTCAAAGATCAACCTTTGTGTTGGTCTTATCTTTCAAAATGGATTTCAAATCTTTATAGATCAAACCTTATCTTTCAAAGTGGATTTTAAAGCCTTTATATTTAAAGATCAATCCTTGTATTGATCTTACCTTCCAAAATGGATTTCAAATCTTTTTATTCCAAAGATCAACCCTTGTATAGATCTTATTATCAATTTCGAACTGTTATTTTTAGAAAACAGATCTATTGTTAATCTTCTTCTTCAAAATTAAGTATTCAAAAACATTGCCTTCGAAAATTAACCCTCATGATGATCTCTCATGTTTGATTTAAAGGATCAGATCTCGCGCTGATCATTTTTCTTGTGGTGGATTTTCTTCCCCCAAAATGATTTCTCATTTATCTTTTAAATAAACATTTTCCTTCCAAAGATCCCATATGCAGGCAGGATAAAAAAAAAAACTTCTTCTTCTCAAATCTTATAAATTTTCAGTTATTTTTTGGTATTTTTATCTGTTTCATTCATTTTATTCATATTTTATCAAGTTTACATCAATTTTATCAAGTTTATCAAATATTTCCTCAAATTCCATTAAATTTTATCAATTCTTTTCCCCTTTCAGGTTAAGGATAAACCTGACCCTCGTTGTTCGAGGTGTTTTCAGCTCAGATTAAGGGATAAAACTGACCCTCGTTGTCCGAGGTGCTCCCATTCAGGATAAGGGAAAATCCTGAGATCCCTCGTAGGAGCAATAACGCTACCTATGAGGATTATTTTGTAAATACAAGTTTTTCCAATCTTTATTGATTTTCTAGATTTATAATAATTTGCCTTAAATTCTATTCCTTTTCCCATTCAGGATAAGGGATAATCCTGAAACCCCTCGTGGGAGCCACGACGCTACCTATGAGGATTCTTTTGTAAATACAAGTTTTGTTAATCTTTGTTGATTTTCTAGATTTATCAATTTCCCTTCATTAAATCTCTTTAAATTTTGTTCTTTTCCATTCAGGATAAGGGATAATCCTGAAACCCCTCGTGGGAGCCACGACGCTACCTATGAGGATTCTTTTGTAAATACAAGTTTTGTTAATCTTTGTTGATTTTCTAGATTTATCAATTTCCCTTCATTAAATCTCTTTAAATTTTGTTCTTTCCCATTTAGGATAAGGGATAATCTTGAGATCACTCATAGGGGCAACCATGATACCTGTGAGAATTCTTTTTACAAAAATAAATCAATTTCCTCAAATGTTCTATATTTTTTTTCAAAGTTACTATATCCTTTTGTCTTCTCAAAGTTTATTCTTTTTATATCCCCCGTCACATACCTGGTCCATCTAAATCATAGATCATAAATTCTAAATCTTGTCATACCCCTTCTAAATTCAAGTCTCAGGTTATCTCTTCATAAAATCTTCTATTTTCCCTCCAGGTTAAGGGATAAACCTGAATCATTCTTTTCCTAAATTCTCATCAAAATGTCTATTCTATTTTCCCCTTCAGGTTAAGGGATAAACCTGAATCATTCTTTTTCTAAATTCTCTTCAAAATGTCTATTCCCCTTCAGGATAAGGGATAATCCTGAAACCCCGGCCATTCTTCTTGCTTCAATCTCTAAATATCTTAAAATAGGCCGATCTCCTTCCCGACTCTCAGTTGAAAAACCTAGTGTTCGCATTGGGTATTTTGCTAAGTTTCCAAATCTAAAAATCCAGTTCATCAGTCCTCGTGCTGTTTGTCTCTCAGAAAGTCTCAATCTTAAATCAAGCCATTAAATGAAATGTCCCAGCCACTTCGCTGGTCGTTAAATGATTAAATGAAATGTCCCAGCTACTTCGCTGGTCGTTAAATGATTAAATGAAATGTCCCAGCTACTTCGCTGATCGTTAAATGATTAAATGAAATGTCCTAGCTACTTCGCTGGTCGTTAAATGATTAAATGAAATGTCTCAGCTACTTCGCTGGTCGTTAAATGATTAAATAAAATGTCCCAGCTACTTTGCTGGTCGTTAAATGATTAAATAAAATGTCCCAGCTACTTCGTTGGTCGTTAAATGATTAAATGAAATGTCCCAGCTACGCTGGTCGCTAAATGAAATGTCCCAGCTACTTCGCTGGTCGCTAAATGAAATGTTCCAGCTACTTCGCTGGTCGCTAAATGAAATGTTCCAGCTACTTCGCTGGTCGCTAAATGAAATGTCCCAGCTACTTCGCTGGTCGTTAAATGAAATGTTCTAACTCCTTTGTTAGTCGTTAAATGAAATGTCCCAGTTTTTACTGGTCATTAAATGAAAGGTTCCAGCCCCTTCGCTGGTCGTTAAATGAAAGGTTCCAGTTTTACTGGTCAGAATGTCCAAAATCATAGATTACAACTAAAGGTCGCATCAAAATCTATATTGAGTAAATATTTCACATAGAAGTCATGAAAATTTTGCCAATTTGCTAAAAATATTTGTTGATTCCAAATAAATCTTACTGCACAAAAGAATTACCTTGGATTACCTCTAGTATTTTTAAAAGGTGAAACTCTTTGCGAAAAAGAGGTAAAATTCAAATTTTTTTCCTGTTGATCAACCAAAAGGATGAAAGAAATATCCTCGGTATGATTAGTGAAATAAATATTCGATGACATTGAAAAGCTAGAAGCGAATTGATATTGATCATAGCTATGACGCATGTTTAAAGATGATTTCCTGGCAATTAAACAGTGGAAATATCCTGAGCCATAAAAGACTCCACTTAATCCATATCACCTTATCCAGTTTATAGCTGCAATCAAATATCGGCAAAAGGGATCTCTCAATTGTCGTCAAGATGAAGGCGAATTAAGCGAGTAGACCCCCGGGGCCAAAGAAGATTTGGATCATCTACCGAGATGAAGGAGTTTGTGAAGGATCCTTCCAGGGAAAGTTCAGATCACCGTCGAGATGAAGGCGAGTGTAATGGACCTACCGACAAACCCTAAATGATATTTGATTTCAGCTATCATCTAAAAACCTTTGAGCCAATATCATATATAATCCTTGAGAAAAAGAAGGATCAGAGCATCTTCGAGATGAAGGAGTTTGTGACGTACCTATCCCCGAAAAAAGAAAGAAAAGTCAGGACACATCAAAATGAAGGATGGTGTAAAAGCCCGAAAAAGCCCAATGACTCAAAAGGAGTGCAAAAAGATTATCATGAGAAAACACTCAGATATCAAACTGCCTAAATTGCCATAAGTCATCCTTTCTTATGCAAAATATCTGTTATCAATATCTTTTCTTTGCTTGCTTTTATGAAATTGATAATATTTCTTCTCTTCTCATATCAAGGAAATTGATAGCTTCCTTGAAGAAAATCATCAGCGTTAAAATTTTGAATTTGACTCTTAAGACCGAGAAGTTAACCTCGCTGGAGGAAATACTCTAGGTAAAAAAAAGGGAATATCTTTGCACACATGTACACATTTTTCAAGCGTTGAAGTCAACTATAAATTTATCTTATTGGCAAAATTTTCTAGATATTCTAAAGAATGAAATAAATATTTAATATCTATTTTGATGCAACCTAGCGTTGTTTATATCTTCCAGAAGAGTTACCCCATTCAGTTGAAGTATCTCTCCTGTCCCATCACGGTTTCGAGAAATCCGTATGGTTGTTTCCCACTCAGGTTAAGGGTCAAAACCTGTACTTCCTGCGAGAGGTCATTAAATTCAAAAGCTATGTCAGTCTCAGCAATGAGACGTCCAAATTCACCCCTTTTTCCTTTAAAAGGCTTTAGGGAACCCCATTTTCTTCCTCCTTTCGCAAACCCCTTTCGGATTTGTTCATCCAAACTCCAAAGGTCCCATCATGGTCTCTTCACTCGAGATTCCATATGGTCGTCCCCTTCAGGTTAAGGGTTAAGCCTAAACCTCGTGCATCGAGGTATCTTCCTTTTTCAGGTTTGGGTTAAACCTGAGTCTCGTTCTAAAGAAATTTCTCGTTTTGACGAGGTGTTTCCTCCCAAGTCCCATCATGACTCTTTCCATCCAGGAATTCGTGCTTTGAATATCCATCCAGAATAAAATCCTACTTGAGCTTCATCTCATGAGGCGTTTTCTCGAAAATGTCCCATCAAGGTTATCATATATTCCCTTCCCCATTCAGGTTATGTTGAGATATATTCGTCCCATCCAGGATAAGGGCTAAACCTGAGTCATTCCAAAGGGCTGATCTTGTCCCACCATGAAACTTGATCAAAATTCTTATCTTTCACCATCCCTAGGATTTTCACCCAAAGTCCCATCACGATTTCCTCATTTCTATCAATCAGTCATATCATTGTCGAGGATTTCATCCCCACGGGACCATTCAGGATAAGGTTTCAAGCCCGAAAAGCCGTATTTTTAAAATAATTCTTCCACACCCAGTTCAGATCAGCTGACTGGGGCATTTTTCAAAATTTGGAGTGTTTCTTTGCCACTAAGCTCGGCTTTCAACCGGCTTAGTAGCAAAGAGGGGCATCTGTGAACACCCCAAATTTTTCAAAAGATTTTATAAAAATGACCCTTTCGCCCCTAAACCCGTTTCTGAGAAAATCAAGTCATTTCTTTAGATTTTCTAAATTAAAATTCGTATTGATATATTCAAAATCAACTCCGGATCCGAGTCCAGTACTTTAAATCCATATTTTCTCAAAATCCGGATCAAAACCCATTTCTGAAGAAATTTTCTCAAAATAGATTCTCAGAAAAATTTCCTTTTATAAATATTTTTGCAAAAACACAAAAAAATTAGTTTTAATCTTTGATTTCTCGTAAAGCTTTAGGACTTTATTCTAAAAATACAAAAAAATGGAAAATTCATGCAAAAAACCAAAGAAATTAGGAAAAACTAGGTGATTTTTGAAGATTTTGCCGAAAAACTCATCTTGAACCATTTTTACAAAAACCTTTAGAAAAGGAACCCCCTCTTTGTAAATTTGGGAAAATGGCAAACGGCCATCTCCCGCGCATCCTCCCTCTCGCTCTGCAACCCTCCGATCTTCAACCATCGCCTGGGTTCTCCTCCCTCCATCTTCAACCAATTCCCTCTCTCGTTGCCTATATAAGCAGGCCTCCACTGCAGTGAAAAAGGGGCGGCATCTCACTGGAAGCTTCATCAATCCATTTCCATCAGGCATCCACCATTTCTGGCATCGGTGATTCACATGACCCCGATACCCCTCTCGATCGATCATCACTCATCGAGCTGAGGCATCTCTCGTTGGCCAAAGAGCAAGCACCGCCACCCGACGCCCTCAGACATTTGAGAATCAAAGCCCTAATTGTGCCCCTACATCCAGTCTTGATCTTCCGATTGCTTCCTTGGTTGAAGGATCAACACCAGGTACCTAGCAATATCTGTCTAGCAAGCCTCCATCGATCACCATTCTCGTTCCCCAGTGGTCCCCTTCCTTTTGATTGATCAAAAAAACCTTGCGACCCCAGCAACGGGAATCAGAGGTGAGCATCGTATCCTCTTCCTTATTGTTATCTTCTTCATTTTCCCCACTGCGTTTTCTTCTTTTCTTCATTTTCACTGATCACTAAAAGCAGACTGGCATCGCCGACCTGCCTATCGCAGTCTCGTTGATGCCCACTGCAATAACAACATGGTCTCTGTATCAATGCTCACTGCATTCCGAGGCTACATTGTGTAATTTATCCCCAGCTTTAACGCCTGGGTTATATCTTCTTTGATATCTTTGCTCAACTTTTCTGCTATATGGTGTATGATCTTTTGTTCATCGTATTTCCGTTATCATATTGTTGTATTAATGTCGATCGTATCAAGATAAAGGATGGCCTCTTCGAGTGATACCCTATCTGATTTAGCGTCAGATCGGTTTTACTCTGCTGTAATCCCTCATTTATTCTCATATTTTACTGATAATGCTGTTATTTTCACCATATGTTTTGTCCCTTTTCAATTTCCAGGAGTAAGCATCAACAATGTATGTCATGCTGATGTTCAGCACCATCACGGCTTGCCTTCTTTATGAATTTTTGTGACTTTATTATATACATTTGCATCATCGGTCATTTCAATTATTATGTGTTGTTTATTTTGGTCATGTTTTTATTTCGTCTATTTATTGAATTTGAGTAATTCACGATTTCAGTTCTGCAGATTCAATACAAAGTTCATCTACTAATAGTAGATTCTCGTGCATCTATTTCAACACCACCCCGAGCATCTTTTCCTCCTCCGCTAAATTGTTTAGAGTAGTGTTTTCCTTTTCCATGGAAACACTTAAGTAATGTCTCGGTTCCTTGAAGATACTTAAGTAAGTGTTTCTATTGAAATTCCTTAGAGATGCTTGAAATGGGCTCTCTGTTGAAGGTGTTTAAGTAAGTTGAAATTCCATAGAGATGCTTGAAAAGGGATTCTCTGTTGAAGATATTTAAGTAAGTGTTTCTGTTGAAATTTCCATGGGAATGCTTTAAATAGATTTTCTCTCGAAATTCCAGGAAAAGGGATTAAGTGAATGCCTCTGCTCCATGAGGATGCTTAAGTAACGTTCCTACTTCATGAAGATGCCTGAGTAAACGATTCTAACAAGGCTATTATGATGGTGAAATTGAATGCTCGTGTCCAATGTTTTGAGCGTCTCTCAAATTGCTGCTGATATATATTGACTCCCATTTTTTTTTTTATCACTATATGTCATTTTATTATGCCCTGGGTATCACTGTACATACACTTTAAGCTATTCATCTGTATCTTTTAGTCTCACTTCCACCTTATTTTTCTCTCTAATACCAACATACCAGCCCCACGATCCCCTTTGCTGTCAACATATTTTTTTTTCTTTTTTTTCCATTTTATCAGATGTAATATACCATAGAGGCTTTAGAGTTACTGACGTACTTCCCTGATGATCTGGTGGAACCTCATGCTGCCTTGGGTCGATCTGTGGGAAATTGGTTCGGTTGCCAATGAGTCAATGATAGATCATCAGCCTCTGAACTGGGAAGAACTCAGTTCTGCTCAGCAATGGATGAATAAAATTGTCAAAAGCAATGATTGTCTTCATCAGTCATCAAGCTTCAGAGCCTAAAGAACCAGTCTATTTGGTTCTCGGTCATAATCCACAGCACACCTTTTAGCAAAAACCTACCCGTTAACATCATTAGAGCCCATCTTGCTAATACCATTGTAAATCAAATTTTGATTGGGTGAATGTCTATTTATGGCAGGTTATCAGTAACCCCCAAACAGTATCAGCCGACAACAGGTTTGAAAACTTTCTTTCTAGCATCCATTTTTTTCCTTTTTTTTTTTGTCAATTTCTTGACTTAATTTCCATTTTGAAATTGTTGTAAGACTTTACTTAGAATTTATTATGATTTGTTGGGCACATTGCATTCATCGCAACATCTAGTGTAAGTTCCCTGCGAAATCATTTACAATTTTCGTAATCTCCTTTCCATGTTAATTTTTCGCTTCTAGATAAATATTTGATTTGTTTAAACAGGGTGTTATCGTATATATATACATATACTTTCAATTCACAACTGATGTGCATTTTAGCATTTGTCTTAAGTTAACCTCATTCATCCTGCAAATCTGGACTTGCATTCTTATAACTTGTGCAGATCATCATGCAAATTTTAAACCACCTGTATAGATCAGTGATTCAAGAGCCGTAGCCAAAGTGACCAAGCTAATGGACTAAAAGTGAAGATACGAAATCTTCAAATAAATTTGAAGTGATATCTGTGGGAAACAGTCATTCTCTGCTTGTTATAGCCTGCGACAAATAGGCAACAATAAAAAAAAATATATATGATCTTCACTTTGATGATGGCGCCCGTCACTACCAAAGCTAGTTTTATTGGATAGACTGTAAAACAGTAACTCCATTGAATGGCAGCACACAGCATGTCATTAGAGGTACTCACGAGCATATCACGTGCTTAGGTACATTGACATCTAGCATTTATCCACTGTGTATATTTTCCCTATATCGCATCATATCCATCTTTTTCCCTTTACCAGCATTCCTAGGTGTCCCAACAGCACCCAGTTGTTCCCATTCACAAACACTACAGCCCCCGCCTTCACCCTTGAAGAGCACCACAAAGTTTGCTAAACACTTCATTAGCACCTCTGCATGCCTGTTGCTACACCCACATACCTGCTGAAACATTAACTACACAGCACATTGCTGTGTAAATGCGCATCTCATCATCCATCTAAGGCAATTTTGAATGCCTTCTCATATGTAAATTTTCATTAACCTCAGACATCATGTATAAGCATACGTGTACTCATATGTTCTCACAGGGTGTGTATACATACATTTCATCATAAGCATGGCCACTTATAAGCATGAGCTTAGGCAGTCCTAATGGGTCTTTCTATGATTTGTATTTCCATCATATCATGCTAACTCACTTTTTTTTTTTTTAGGAAATTCATAAGCATCGCTATTTCCTTACCTAGAATTAGCAACTCTTGTAATTCTAATTTAAACTCAACATTGTAATAGTTAGATATTAATGAAAATTTTACATTTTCCGTATTAGATTAGAATGGATGAGCATGCAAATAACATATGTTTCATTATTTTCCTTTTATCTTCTAAAATCTCATAAATGGAAACACGAATGACACATGCACCATTTCGTAAGAGATAAATTAATCCTAAGTTGATGATCCACATCAATGGCCATAGTCAGGGTGTGGACAAAACGTAGGATTTTTACCTTTTACAAAATAACACTGGATCCACACTGGATCCGTTTTCAAAATTTCATCATATTTTCCTTAAATATTTTCTTCTTTTATCAGAATTTAACTTAAAATCAACTCAAAATACATACCAATGGCCATAGTCAGGGTATGTTGAGAGTTAATTTCATTTTAAATTCTATAAAAGCACCAAATGTGTTTTATTCTTCACCTGAATTTAAACATAGATTATCATATAATACATTCAATGACCATAGTCAAGGATGTATTATATCTTCAATCTTATTTTGATTCATTTCAAGAATGAGATAGCTTTTCAAAATCCAATTTCAAAAATTTAAATGCATTCATCATTTAGGATAGAACTGCATCATATTTTCAAAAATTACTTTTTCAAAACTCCAAGTAATGTAAATACTTTCTTCAATCAAATCTTCAATCCTATTCATCTTTTTCAATTCTATTTCATTTTCCATCTCAGAGTCCAATTTAACTTCGAGATTTCAATTTCATTTCGTATTCAAAAACCCCAATTCATTTTCAAAGTTCAATTTTACTTTGAAAATTCAAATTCATTTTCAAAAGCTCCAATCAAACTCAAGGTTCAATTTTAACTTTGAGATTCTTGATTCATTTCAAGCTTCAAATCCCAGGACTAAATTGACTTAGGATTCATCTGTATATTCAACATTCAATTTCTAAAATTCCTTTTCCCAAATTCAATTCAAAATTGGAAATTCTTGATTCATCTTCTGAATTTAACAAAACTCCAAATTCATTTTAAGATCCAGGATTCAACACTCAAATTGGATCTCAGACTTCAGATCCAATTCCTTATAGGATCCAGAATCCAAATATACATTGGATCTCAAACTTTCAGATCCAAATCCCCTTTAGGATCCAGAATCCAATTTCACTTTTGGATCTCAGACTTCAGATCCCGTTCCATTTTAGGATCCAGAACTCAATCACATGTTGGATCTTAGACTTCTGATCCAAATCCATCCTAGGATCCAGAACCTAATTTTATCTCGGATCTCGGATCTCAGATCTTAAATCCATCTTTAGATCCAACTCCATTCCCCATTTCTAGATTTCAAATCCAATTCCATTCTCATATCTCCTCCAAAAACTCCCTAAATCAATTTCTATTCTTAAATACCATTTGAGTTCCTCAATTTACTCCAATTTAAAAACTTCAAAATCTAAATTCAAGTATTCATTTCCTTTCCTAAAATCAAATTCAAAGTTCAAAGTCCATTTCTGACTTTGAAACTTCATTTCCTTTCGTTTTAAAACTTCAAGTCATTCCTTCTCATTTATTCTTCCGAATCCTGATTTATTTCAAAGACTTAGAACTCCTCTGATCTATCTCAAGTTCTAAGTTAGATTCAATCATTTCTTCACTCCTTTACCAAGTTCATCTCAGAATACTTGGAAATTTTCAAAAACATCTTTTAAAAGGAGCATACATTTTGCATTGCGCAAGCATGATTCTTTGTGCATTTAGAGTTAGAATAAATTCTTAGATTTTATTTAGGCAAAGCAAAAGGCATAGATTCGATCCTTGGTTCGATTACCCCTGGTAAAGGCGCCAGGAACGGTCGAACCTCGTACCGATGAGCGAATCCCGTCTCTCCATTTTTCCGCAATATTTTCAAAAACGGAGGCGAGTTATTTGCTAAATATTTTCAAATTAAGGTCAAGTGAGACTACGCAAAATAGTTCCTCTTCTCTCTCTTTCTTTCTTTCTTTTCTCTTCTCTCTTTTCCTTTTCTTTCTTTTATTCCACTCCCTTCAAAAAGGAGGAGAATAGAGGTTAGAAAAAGGAAAAGAGAAGGAAGAGAGAGAAACCAACAAGAGAACAGGAAAAACTTTTTGCGATGATCACACCAGGCCTGCATATTGTTTTGTTTGGGGCCCCATGGCCCCACTTGGAGGCTGCTGCAAGCCATGCAGCAGGCCCCTGGACTGGCCAGGGGTCGGTCAGTCTGGGCCCCCATCTTTTGCTTTATGCGGGTTTTGAACTTAGGACTGCAGCAGCCCCAGCCCCAGCTGGGCTCCAGCTTCCCCCTTTGGTTAGCAGGGAGGTCTGGGCCATTATGGGACCCATACCTACCTTGGTGGACCCACTCACAGAGTGGGGACACCCCCCAGCCGGTTGCCCTATGGCAACAAGAACCAGGTGCACCTAGCACCCAGATTCTCACTTTGGGCGCACCCACTTGTGGGGCGCAGGCCACAGATTGGCCTAGACCCATGATTGGGTCAGACCCCCCCCCTCCCTCCCCCCCCCCAACACTCCCCACACTTTTGACCCAGCATGGTCTGGACCCACAAGGTCCAGACCATGCATGTTTTTCGGCCCCACCCAACCGGGTGCTGGTCACCATTGGGCACACCTAGGTGCGGGTGCAGGCGTAGGCCTGGTCTGGGCCTTTCCATGGGTCCGACTAGGGGCACGGGCCTAGCACACACTCCGGTGTGCTACTCTGCCCCGTTTGACATAGCACAGTGTAAGACACACATTTTTTCAGTATGATTTCTGAATAAAATTCATGAGGCATTTACCGGTGAAAATAACATTTATACTCGAAATATGAAACGAATCAATTTCTATGAACCATATATACTTAGAATATTCGTCACTTCACGAATATATGCTCAAACACTCTGGAAGTCATAACTTCCTACCTGAACCAAATCAAAAGATTTTCATGTGCCAACTTTCTTAGTTACGTCAATACAAAGAGAATGGCGTACTTAGAATTTTTTGGGAAAAAATCGCTGAAAACCTGAAATTTTTGCGGGACCCACAGAAATTTTGGTGGGACCCACAAAATATTCCTCAGAAAATATCTGGTGAAACCCACAAAATATCTCATAAAATTTCCATGTGGGCCCACATCCAAGGGAACCTCTTGTCTTTATTTTAAAGCAAGGGGTGATTTAGTAAATAGGCTAAACCTTATCTTTTAAAAGGATAAGGCTTATCCTTTAGAAAGCCAAGAAAGCTTTGCCTTCCTTGGCCTATAAATAGAGGAGCCCCCCCCCCCTCTTGAAAAATTGCCAACCCCTCAAAACTCTTCTCTCTCCTAAACCTCCCCTACCTAGCCTAGCTCACCTGAGCCTACCTGACCTGGCCTGAGCCTGCCTGATCTAGTCCTAGACTACTTGATCTGGTCTAAACCCACTTGACCTGGTCCAAACCCAGTTGACTTGACTTGAACCTGGTTTGGTTTGAAGTCAAAGTCAAGGTCCTTTTTGGTCCCAGATTCTGGTTTTGTTTTCTGAACCAGACCCAACCTACTTAGGCTAAGTTCGAACCTGCTGAACCCAGTTGACTTGGACCGAACCCAGTTTGGTTTAAACCACTTAGGTTGAGCAGCTTGACCTACTCTTCCTCTTTCTCAACTAGGTCGAACCCATCTGACCTAATCTGACCTCTCAAAAGGCAGATCGAAGTCATTGGAGCCTTTCGGAGTCGTTTCTTCCGCAAATTGAAGTAAGTTCGCTTTGTTGATCCATCTCTTTCAAGTATTTGCTTGTTTGTATATAGCACATACTTTCTGAAGTAGTATCTGACCCTAGTTCTTGGTTGAGCCCTTTGGGACACTTCAGTGTTCAACCACTCTCCTCGTAACTATCGTCAGATATATGTGTTGAATACGTAGTATATGTGTTCTTAAAAATGGTATCTTACCCTAGTTTTTGGTTGAGCCCTTCGGGACACTTCAGTATTCACCCGCTCACCTCATAACTCTCGTTGGATGCCGAACTTTGTGTATATCATCTGGTGACTGTTGTCATGTCTTATATCGCCAAGGCCTTGTAATTTACCTTTGTCATCACGTCGTATGATGCCAAGGCTCTTTATTTTCTGTAATTTCCAATTATGCATTTCCGATTATGCATTTACATTGTGCCGTTATGTCGTATGATGCCAAGGCCCCCTGCTTTCTGCAATTTCTAATTATGCACTTCCGATTATGCATTTACTTATACCATCGCGTTGAATGACGCAAAGACTCCTGCTTTCTGCAAATATATATGTAGAATATTTCGTTCGGTTACACACCCCGAACAATAAGTATATGTATTTCCTTTACGCCGCTGCCATATAATGCACAGGCTTCTGCTTATATAAAATATATGGCACATTAATGAGCGTTCAAATGGAGATCAACTCCAAATCGCCGATGCGATTCTCTTGCCGCTCCTCAATCAAGATTTTGCTTGACGAATGAAGCCCTTATTGGAAAGGTTTTGCTTTTGTGCAAAACTGCATTTTCGTAAAGACTAAGTCATTTGCGTATGGCCTGGCTATGGCCTAAGGTTTCAATCAACCTTGATGGATGCAAAGTACGCACAACAGTGCACACCCATTTCCTGAGTTAAGCGTAGCAATTTTCCACCAAAGAGGGAAGATGCCGCTGAAATGGATAAAAGAAATTGCAGACTTCAGCTCCTTCTTTTGAATGTCCCTGCCAAACTTGAAATGGGGTTAGTTCAAATATGTGGGTTTTCTCAAGATTTTCCAATAATATCATGAAATTATTGGATTTAATTGGATATAAACCCTATTCTCATGCTTCCTTGATATTTGAAATTATGTAAATACAGAAAATTCGGTGGAAAATAGTTTGAAATTCAAAATTGTGGTCAAAATGACCAAAATACCCCTAATTATAAAGTTATACCTTTAAAATCAGGGTTTTTTAAGGAAAACTTGGTAAAATTGAGATTTTGAAATTCAAATTGAAACAAATGATGGTGAAATGCAGTATGAGGCATGATGACATGCTGCTAAACACATTAGGACTGTAAAATCAGAATTTGACATTTTGCAATTTATCCAAAATAACGAATTTCGCTTGTTTTTCGCTTGGATCCGGGTCTCGCGGGGCCCTGTTTTGATGATATGGCTAAATCAAGCCTCAAATGAATTTCAAATTACACCAAATTCGGTATGAAGCATCTACCTACTCTGATAAACAGCCTAGAATGCTAAAAATCACGAAATGATATGATTTGAATGCTAAAATTTAAAGAAAGTCCTAAAAAGGGTGGATTTTGCCTATGGACCCAAACCAAATGCAACGCTTAATATGATAATGCAAGATTTACACCATGAAAACTTCTGACATTTTGCAAACTGCTAAAGGACCTGAAATGGAACATTTTTTGTTTTTACAGCCTCGGGATTTGAGCCATGGTGAGTTTGGTAACAGGGATTTGGTTCTGACAGAGGTAAAATCAACCTAATCTAAAATAAAATGCTAAAAAAAATAAAAAGCAGCCATGGAAATTTCTGATATTTAACAGAGCTACTCAAGACACCTACATGGACAACTTTCATGTTCATGACTTTGATATTTGATCAACATAAACATGGATAAAAATCTAACTTCTCATTCCTAAATCGACAGAACAGACAAATGTGGCAAAACAGAAGACTGACAAACAAAATCCGAAACAGGTATCACAACTATTCTAAAAATCACAAGCTTTCAGATGCAAACAGAGGACATCCCGAATATGACATTCATTTTTTACAGATTTGGATTTGGAGCAACACCCAAAGAGAACCCATAGCCCTAAATCGATCCAAAGTCTCAGAGGCCCAAATCAGGCTCTGACACGTGTCCCGCACTCTCGGATTTTTGTCAGATATTAAATAAAATCATAAAAATTTTAGAACATCAGATTAAAAACTAGACATCCCCTCAAGTTCAGAACATCTTTCGGATCGAAAATCGGATCTCCCATGAGGGAGATCTCGATTTTACAAGTCGGAAAAGACATTTAAAATGCATCCCGAGTAATAAAACCCGACTCACCTTTTTGAACGTTTACTGTAGTAAACAAATTAAAATCTCTCCAAATTTTTGGCACATTTCTAGGGACACCTATGGACGCATTCTATGATTTTTTTGGAATTTTTAATGAAAAATAAATGCATGAAATGACGTGTGGACTGACTGACAAAAACAGAGAGCTACTGAAATTGAGCAGAATTGAAATAAATGCTTAATTAAACTTGATTAACCTAAGAAACATGCTAAATTAACGAAATAAAATACAAATTAAATCTAGCTAAATGCATGAATGCTAAAAATCATCAAGGAAGCATAATTATGTATTTTTATATATGTCGTTTTATGAGAATAGCTCAATCCATCCGTCGGATGAGCTCTTTCTTCAAGCGACAACATGAATCAAATCATGATAAAATCGATTGGAATAGGGGCTTACCTTGTGTTATCCTGCGGTTTTGGAACTCCCAAAATGATTGGCTACCTCGATAATGGGTTCCAGAGGGGCGTGAATCCAAAGGACACCAAAAAAGAAAAAAATGGAATTATGAAGTTCAATTCTCAAACAGGGCTCCCCCTGAGCTGGGCATGGGCTAGGGTATTTGTAGAAATTTTGGAGATTTTCAAAATTCAAAGACAGTGAATCTAGACCTTCCATGTGGCGCCATCTCAGGGCATGCCATTTTGATTTTTTGAGAAAATAAAAATAAGAATTTTGTGAGTGAGACACCTCAGCAGGGGAATTTAAAATTTTTCAAAAAGCTTGCTTGATTTTCTCTGCAGGAGTCTCCCAAATGGCGCCACCTTAGAGGATGTCCTCTTGGAGTTTGAAATTCAAAGCTTGGTTTTCCTGGAAGAAGGAGAGATTGCCATGTGGCGCCACCTCAAGGTGGCTCCACACTGCCATGTGTCAGAAGGTAGGAGCAGAGGAAGCAGAAGATGCCAACTCAGAGGGGTTGTCTTGGAGTTTGAAATTCAAATTCTACTTTATTCTCGAAGAAGGAGAGACTGCCATGTGGCGCCATCTCAGAGCATCTACATTGACATGTGTCAGAAGGAAAGGCAGAGGATTCAGATGGTGCCACCTCAGAGATAGTTTGAAATTTAAATTTCTGCTTTTTCTAGAGGAAAGGAGAGACTGACATGTGACGCCATGTCAGGGTGGATCCTACAATGACATGTGGCAAGAGGGAGGAAAAGGAGGGAAAGGGACACGTGACACCATCTCAAAAAATGAATTTAGGGAGGAGACTTCAGGATTTGCGCCACCTCAGCCTGTAGTTTGAATATTTGAATTGTTGCTTTTTCTGAAGGAGGCAGAAAGTGACATGTGTCACTTGATTTTTCTGAAGAAAGCAGAGAGAGACACGTGTCCCTTGCTTTTTCTGAGAAGAGCAGAGGGTGACATGTGTCACTTGCTTTTTCTGAGAAAAGCAGGGAGTGACATGTGTCACTTGCTTTTTCTGAGAAGAGCAGAGAATGACACGTGTCACTTGCTTTTTCTGATAAAAGCAGAGAGTGACATGTGTCACTTGCTTTTTCTGAGAAGAGCAGAGGGTGACATGTGTAACTTGCTTTTTTTGAGAAAATCAGGGAGTGACATGTGTCACTTGCTTTTTCTGAGAAGAGCAGAGGGTGACATGTGTCACTTTCTTTTTCTGAAAAAAGCAGGGAGTGACATGTGTCACTTGCTTTTTCTAAGAAGAGCAGAGAATGACACATGTCACTTGCTTTTTCTGAGGAAAGCAGAGGGTGACATGTGTCACTTGCTTTTTCTCAGAAAAGTAGGGAGTGACATGTGTCTGTTGCAGGAGAGAATACCTGAGATGGCGCCACCTCAGAAGGGGACAACTCTACTTTTTCTGGACAAGGCAGCACATGACACGTGGCATCTCAGGGTGACCTTGGAATGACACATGGCACACGATGAAGATGGTGGACACTGACACATGGCATAAAATGAAGAGGAGGTCTAATGACATGTGGCGGCATCTTAAGGTGGCCCCACATTGACACGTGTCGAAGGATGGAAGGAGAGAGAAAATGACATGTGGTGCCACCTCTAGGTAAACCCCACACTGACACTTGGCAGGTAAATGGGAGGAGAGAGAAAATGACATGTGGCGCCACCTCTAGGTGAACCCCACGCTGACACTTGGCAGGTAAATGGGAGGAGAGAGAAAAAGACAAGTGGCACCAATCCAGGGGACAAGGCTCCTATATGTTTGGGTTTTTTCAAAATTCAGGTTTTTCAAAAGAAAAGCCTATGTGACACCACCTCAATGTGGGCCCCACATTGCTTCTTTATTGAAATAAGGACAAGACAGTAAATCCTTTTTTTGGAATTTTCATAAAATCTAGACTAATTGGCAAAACAGAAATTTTGAAAAGAGATGGCCCCTGTAGGGTGATTTTGTAAAAGGAAGATATTGACAAAAGGGCGGAATCTGAGATGAAATTTATTGAAAATTATCCAAATTGTTTTCCTGATAAAATATTTTGAAATTCAGAGTCCAGGGGGTAAAATGGGAAGAATTGATCATTTTGAAGACCCAGGGTTTTGAAATTGATTTTAAAAAGAGTTGAAATTCAAATCTGGATTGAAAATTTTGAAATCGAGAGTTCTGGACCTCGAAATGACATGTTGTGCAGTAAAGTGATATGAAATGCTCATGCAATGCTATGCAATGACATGTCTTATGAAATGTAATCCTGAACCGGGCTTTGGAGATTGTCGTCTCCTGTCAGGAGTAGAATTTTGAACATCTGAGCTAAAAATAGAGAATTTTTGAGAGTTGCAGATGCAATTTAGACTTCTGTAAGGTCCAAGCTCTGAAAATGACCATTTTGCCTTCTGGCGATTTCAAAGGCTGGATGATGATGCTTGGTGAAAATGTCGGGGAGGTGAGTGAAAATTTAGGGTGTTTACACACACCTCGAATAATAAGTATATGTATTTCCTTTACGCCACTGCCATATAATGCACAGGCTTCAGCTTATATTAAATATATGGCACATTAATGAGCGTTCAAATGGAGATCAACTCCAAATCGCCGATGCAATTCTCTTGCCGCTCCTCAATCAAGATTTTGCTTGACGAATGAAGCCCCTATTGGAAAGGCTTTGCTTTTGTGCAAAACTGCATTTTCGTAAAGACTAAGTCATTTGCGTATGGCCTGGCTATGACCTAAGGTTTCAATCAACCTTGATGGATGCAAAGTACGCACAACAGTGCACATCCATTTCCTGAGTTAAGCGTAGCGATTTTCCACCAAAGAGGGAAGATGCCGCTGAAATGGATAAAAGAAATGCATGCTTTCTCCGTCAAAGAGAGGAAGCGCTGCAAAAATTTCTGAAGAAGCTAAAAATAGCTCAGAAAAGAACACTTTATACAACGTAGAAGGGATCGTCTCCCCCTGTCGTTGGAGCAGGAGAGGTGTTGACGAAATGGTTAGCAGAAGAGCTGCTGTTATCGTCGCGAAATTTTTCCCGTCTTCCCTTCCTTGCGGAAGAGAGAGGAAAATGCTTTCGCGATTCAAACTTGACCGGATTTTGGAAATTGTTTAGAAATACTCGCCTCCGTTTTGAAAATTGCAGGAAAATCCATGGGATGGGGCTCGACCTGTCGGTACGAGGTTCGACCGTTCCTGCCGCCTTTAACAGGGGTAATCGAACCAAGGACCAAAATTGTGCTTGACTTAGTAAAATTATCGAAATCGTGTTCTATCCTAAATGCACAGAGAATTCAGGCATGTGCTATGAGATTTTGGAAAATGGAAGTAGGAAAAACATGATGTATGCTTGGAAAATTTTTGGAGTTTGAAAGATATTTCTCAGAGAAAAGGTGATATCAATTTCTCAGGAAACTCAGATGAAAGGGGTTTTGAAATCACGAGAAAGTTCATAAAGGTTTGGAAAATCTTAAAGAAATGAGAATCTCGAGAAAATGATAAGAATTCTTGAGAAAAGATGAACACTTGAAAAGGAAAACACTTCTCAGAAAAAACTCGGACTTTGAGAATTTTCTTAGAAAAATGATGGAAATTTTATAGGAAAGCTCATTGGAGAAGGAAATTCAAAACTTAGGAAATTGAAATCCTGAGAATCTTGGATGAATTCTCTCTTTTGCGGACATTTAATTGCAGCTTAGGTGATTCTGAGAAGACAGGGCTTGGATGAAGTCTCTCTTTTCTAGCGCTCAGGATATTTTCACTGCCTCATTTTCACAAGAATGGTCTTTAAAAATGTGCCATTGACTGCGATCAATATCAATCATCGATGGCTTTGCAAAAACATTGAATCTTCTTTTCTGGCCATATCGAGGATTTATCCTTCATCCTTTTGGTTGGCCAATAGAAAGAATTTGGATTTTGAATCCTTCTTCACAAAAGCTTTGCCTTTTTCGAAGTGATACTGAAGGTAAACTGAGGTAAAATTTTATGCAATAAAATTCTGAAATCAACAGATAATTGATTGACAAATTGACAAAGTGTTCTTGAAATCCTTAGTAAAAGAGATTGCTTGACATTCGAGTTGACACATCTTTGACGATGGTACTCAATTTCGAAGGTAAATCCAATACGAAGTTGGAATTTTGAAGGTAAGTCCTGGCATAATGCTGGATTTTGAAGGTAAGCCTAACTCAAAAGCTGGTATTGAAATACCATCCGAATCAGGACTCAGGTTTTACAGGGAAAGCTGGAAGATTCGAGTCAAAACTCGAGCCTTTGAAGGAAAGCTAGGAAGTTTGGTTTCTAAGGAGATAAAGTTCGGGTCGAAACCCAAATCTTAAAAGGAAAAACTAGGTCAATTCAGATTTTTGAGTTGAAACTCAAATATTCAGAGGAAAGTGGGAAAGTTCGAGTCGGGGCTCGAATCTCAAAGGAAAACTGAGAAGTTCAGATTTTGAAGGAAAGAACACTTGAGTTAAAACTCAAATTTCGAAGGAAAGCTGGAAAGTTTGAGTCAGGGCTCGAATCTTAAAGGAAAATGGAAACTTTAGATTTTGAAGGAAAGAACACTTGAGTTAAAACTCAAATCTTTGAAGGAAAGCTGGAAAGTTCGAGTCAGGGCTCGAATCTTAAAGGAAAATCTTTAATTAGAAGATTGAATTTTGAAAATCGACAGTGCGAGAGCTGGGATTGAAAGTTTTGAGAATGGCCAGTTCGAGGACTGGATTATTTGACTTGCAATGAAAAAGACCATCATGTTTAGATGTATGTGGTCTGATTTTCAGGATTAAACCCCTTATCCTGAACGGGGATATGAATAGAAATTGGAAAATCATGGAAAATGATTCAGGTTTTTCCCTTAACCTGAAGGGGAAGAAAATGGATGCAGAATTGATGCAAAATGAAACGCAAATGCACATGAAATGTAAATGAATGCAAAATTAATGCAAGTGGGTGCATATACATGCAAAATGAGAGATTGGTTTATCTTGCCTACATACAAAATGTTTGAAAACAAAATTTTAAAAGATGCCCCAGTGTAACTGGGAAGAGGGAATAAAATTTAAAGAAGGCTCTCTGCAGGACTTTGCAGGGCAAAGATAGGATCAAATTTTCAGGAAAATTTTTGGATTTTTGGAGGAAAATATTGAGGAAAATATGGTAGACCATTGGAAGAGTATCCCATTACTAGGGATTGAGTCGTCATAAGGATTATGACAATTGTGTTTTCATCCTTTTGCAAGAAAAATAAACAACGGAAAATGTGTCGTGTTACCTAGGCGAGGTCATCAACCACGAGGAAAATATCATTTTTGAAGAAAAGAGATACCTCTTGGAAAAACAATCCGCAAACGGATTTAGAATAAGGAGATGGCGAGTGGGTAAACAATTTCCACCGCAATAATCAAGGTATTCACGAGGAAAATCAGGCGAAGAATTTTGCGAATAGACAAAAGGATTGAAAATCCAATGAAAGAAAACATATGATTTTTGAAAATTATAGGCAGGATAAAAATGCAGCTGAAAATTCGAGATCCAGTAGAAAGGGAGAATAAAAAATCACCTGGAGTTTTGAAAGAAATACGATATTTTAAAAAGTCATCCAGGGTTTGAGAAAATAAAGGAAAAGATGAGAATATGGATATTTGGAAAAATATTTTTGAAAAAAATATGAGAGAAATAAAAGTAGCATACAATCACATCATGCACAAACATTTATGCACATACAACACTCCCTGAAGGCTGACTCTAGATGCATCATTTTGAAAAACAGCTGTAGGACCTTAATCCTAACTCTAAGTTCAGATCATCTTTGTCCAATCTAGTTATGCCGATATACCCGAATCGAAATCCGAGGTACGTGGCATATAATCTCAACTCCGGTTCTAAGGTAAGGTTTTCCAACATCCTTGAGGGCCTACCGATATACTTCGGACTGTGGCCCGCGGTACGTGGTAGGGGGTGTTAACCCAAATAATTGGCCCAGTTGTGAGGCTCTGTCCCGAACTATGGTTCTGGAAGAGAGCCCAGCAACGTGAAGACCGGGTAATGATAGGTAATGGAGATTTTGAAAAATGATCACATGCAAGAAATAGAGGGCTCTAAATCCTATTGAGATAGATTTTAAAAACTTTGAAGAAGCATACATTGTTTGCATTCAGATCCTAAATTGAGGAGAGTTGTATTTGGACCTAGGTCTATGTGAGCATGAAAATATCTCCTCAATCTGGTCCTACCAAACCATGCCTAGTTTATATGCAATCAATGTCAGCTATGTCAGAATCTAGGCTCCTAAGCTCACATGATATTGAAAGTAAAAGCTGACATTTTGTGAACACAGTTTTGATAGTTGAACTAAGTCAAACACACTTTTGATCAGACAAGGACAGGTCCCATCACGGTCGCCAAACCTGTTATCGTCGCGAAATTTTTCCCGTCTTCCCTTCCTTGCGGAAGAGAGAGGGAAACACTTTCGCGATTCAAACTTGACCGGATTTTAGAAAATATTTTGAAATACTCGCCTCCGTTTTGAAAATTGCGGGAAAACCCATGGGATGAGGCTCGACCTGTCGGTACGAGGTTCGACCGTTCCTGCCGCCTTTAACAGGGGTAATCGAACCAAGGACCAAAATTGTGCTTGACTTAGTTAAATCATCAAAATCGTGTTCTATCCTATATGCACAGAGAATTCAGGCATGTGCTATGAGATTTTGGAAAATGTAAGTTGGAAAACATGATGTATGCTCAGAAAACCTTTGGAGTTGAAAGATATTTCTCAGGGAAAAGGTCAATTTCTCAAGAAACTCAGATGAAAAAGGGTTTTTGAAATCACGAGAAAGTTCATAAAGATGTGGGAAAATCATGAATAGTTTGAAAATCCTGAGAAAATGTAAGTAATTCTTGAGAAAAGGGTAAACATTTGAAGGGAAAATGCTTGTCAGGAAAAGCTTCAAGTTTTGAAAGCTTTCTTTGGAAAATGGTTGAGATTCATTGGAAAATTCTTTGGAGAAGGAGAATTGAAACTCGGGAAACTGAAATCCTGAGAATCTTAGCCTTGAAACACTTGGAAATCGATTTTGATCTCTGAGAAAGATTGGGAAACTCCTTTTGAAAATCTTAAGAAAATAACATTTTCCAGGGAAAATCAAGGGAAAACTTTGATTTTGGAAATCCAACTTCGGAAATTTTAGAAGTTTCTTGAGAAACTGATTTCCATGGAAAACTGTGGAAAAACTTCGGAAATTTCAGAAGTTTCTTGAGAATGAAATTTTCTTAAGAAAATCATGAGAAACCAATGATTTCATGATGCAAATGATATGAGTGAATGAATGCACTTTGAAAGATTTTCTAAGAAATTTGTTGGAAAAATGTGTATTAAGTCAAAATAAATCCTTCACATATTCTGACTGTGGTCATGAATATGTTCAGAGTTTAATTGATTTAATGCACAATACTTTGAAAATATTAGAAATATGATGTGCATTTTAAGATAGCCTAAGAGTGTAGGCTCAATGTGACTCGTAGAAAGATGATGGATCTGGGTCTCGTCCATATTCCGACTAGGGCCGTAAATATGGACTCCACCGAGTTCATCAACTCCCTAAGAGTTGGTGCATGTGCCATTTGTGTACATCCATAGTGCTTTTGAAATAAAATGCATGAATCATATAAACAGGATATTGCAAGAATTCAAACTATATGATATGCATCCTAGTCTAAGCAGAAAATTAATTCTCTTATTCCAAAATTTACATTATTACATCACTAAATAAATGAAATAAAAGAAATTGCAGACTTCAGCTCATTCTTTTGAATGTCCCTGCCAAACTTGAAATAGGGTTAGTTCAAATATGTGGGTTTTCCGAAGATTTTCCAATAATATCATGAAATTATTGGATTTAATTGGATATAAACCCTATTCTCATGCTTCCTTGATATTTGAAATGATGTAAATGCAGGAAATTCGGTGGAAAATAGTTTGAAATTCGAAATTGTGGTCAAAATGACCAAAATATCCCTAATTAAAAAGTTATACCTTTAAAATCAGGGTTTTTTAAGGAAAACTGGGTAAAATTGAGATTTTGAAATTCAAATTGAAACAAATGATGGTGAAATGCAGTATGAGGCATGATGACATGCTGCTAAACACATTAGGACTGTAAAATCAGAATTTGACATTTTGCAATTTATCCAAAATAACGAATTTCACTTGTTTTTCTCTTGGATCCGGGTCCCGCGGGGCCCTGTTTTGATGATAAGGCTAAATCAAGCCTCAAATGAATTTCAAATTACACCAAATTCGGTATGAAGCATCTACCTACTCTGAAAAACAGCCTAAAATGCTAAAAATCACGAAATGATATGATTTGAATGCTAAAATTTAAAGAAAGTCCTAAAAAGGGTGGATTTTGCCTATGGACCCGAACCAAATGCAATGCTTAATATGATAATGCAAGATTTACATCATGAAAACTTCTGATATTTTGCAGACTGATAAAGGATTTGAAATGGAACATTTTTGGTTTTTACAGCCTCAGGATTTGAGCCATGGTGAGTTCGGTAACAGGGATTTGGTTCTGACAGAGGTAAAATCAACCTAATCTAAAATAAAATGCTAAAAAAAATAGAAATCAGCCATGGAAATTTCTGATATTTAACAAAGCTACTCATGACACCTACATGGACAACTTTCATGTTCATGACTTTGGTATTTGATCAACAGAAACATGGATAAAAATCTAACTTCTCATTCCTAAATCAACAGAACAGACAAATGTGGCAAAACAAAAGACTGACAAACAAAATCCGAAACAGGTATCACAACTGTTCTAAACATCACAAGCTTTCAGATGCAAACAGAGGACATTTAGAACATGACATTCATTTTTTACAGATTTGGATTTGGAGCAACACCCAAATAGAACCCATAGCCCTAAGTCGATTCAAAGTCTCAGAGGCCCAAATCAGGCTTTGATACGTGTCCCGCACTCTCGGATTTTTTTTCAGATATTAAAAAAAATCATAAAAATCTTAGAACATCAGTTTAAAAACTAGACATCCCCTCGAGTTCAGAACATCTTTGGATCGAAAATCGGATCTTCCATGAGGGAGATCTCGATTTTACAAGTAGGAAAAGACATTTTAAAATGCATCCCGGGTAATAAAACTTGACTCACCTTTTTGAACGTTTACCGCAGTAAACGAATTAAAATCTCTCCGAGTTTTTCGCACATTTCTAGGGACACCTAAGGGCGCATTCCATGATTTTTTTGGAATTTTTAATGAAAAATAAATGCATGAAATGACGTGTGGACTGACTGACAAAAACAGAGAGCTACTGAAATTGAGCAGAATTGAAATAAATGCTTAATTAAACCTAATTAACCTAAGAAACATGCTAAATTAACGAAATAAAATACAAATTAAATCTAGCTAAATGCATGAATGCTAAAAATAATCAAGGAAGCATAATTATGTATTTTTATATATGTCATTTTATGAGAATAGCTCAATCCATCCCTCGGATGAGCTCTTTCTTCAAGCGACAACACGAATCAAATCAAGATAAAATCAATTGGAATAGGGGCTTACCTTGTGTTCTCCTGCGGTTTTGGAACTCCCAAAATGATTGGCTACCTCGATAATGGGCTCCAGAGGGGCGTGAATCCAAAGGACACCAAGAAAGAAAAAATGGAATTATGAAGTTCAATTCTCAAACAGGGCTCCCCCTGAGCTGGGCATGGGCTAGGGTATTTGTAGAAATTTTGGAGATTTTCAAAATTCAAAGACAGTGAATCTAGACCTTTCATGTGGCGCCATCTCAGGGCATGCCATTTTGATTTTTTGAGAAAATAAAAATAAGAATTTTGTGAGTGAGACACCTCAGCAGGGGAATTTAAAATTTTTCAAAAAGCTTGCTTGATTTTCTCTGCAGGAGTCTCCCAAATGGCGCCACCTCAGAGGATGTCCTCTTGGAGTTTGAAATTCAAAGCTTGGTTTTCCTGGAAGAAGGAGAGATTGCCATGTGGCGCCACCTCAGGGTGGCTCCACACTACCATGTGTCAGAAGGTAGGAGCAGAGGAAGCAGAAGATGCCAACTCAGAGGGGTTGTCTTGGAGTTTGAAATTCAAATTCTGCTTTATTCTAGAAGAAAGAGAGACTGCCATGTGGCGCCATCTCAGAGCATCTACATTGACATATGTCAGAAGGAAAGGTAGAGGATTCAGATGGTGCCACCTCAGAGAGAGTTTGAAATTTAAATTTCTGCTTTTTCTAGAGGAAAGGAGAGACTGACATGTGGCACCATCTCAGGGTAGCTCCTATAATGACATGTGGCAAGAGGGAGGAAAAGGAGGGAAAGGGACACGTGGCACCATCTCAAAAAATGAATTTAGGGAGGAGACTTCAGGATTTGCGCCACCGCAGCCTGGAGTTTGAATATTTGAATTATTGCTTTTTCTGAAGGAGGCAGAAAGTGACATGTGTCACTTGCTTTTTCAGAGAAAAGCAGGGAGTGACATGTGTTACTTGCTTTTTCTGAGAAGAGCAGAGAATGACACGTGTCACTTGTTTTTTCTGATAAAAGCAGAGAGTGACATGTGTCACTTGCTTTTTCTGAGAAGAGCAGAGGGTGACATGTGTCACTTGTTTTTTCTGAGAAAAGCAGGGAGTGACATGTCACTTGCTTTTTTTGAGAAGAGCAGAGGGTGGCATGTGTCACTTGCTTTTTCTGAGAAAAGCGGGGACTGACATGTGTCACTTGCTTTTTCTGAGAAGAGCAGAGGGTGATATGTGTCACTTGCTTTTTCTGAAAAAAGCAGGGAGTGACATGTGTCACTTGCTTTTTCTTAGAAGAGCAGAGAATGACACATGTCACTTGCTTTTTCTAAGGAAAGCAGAGGGTGACATGTGTCACTTGCTTTTTCTGAGAAAAGCAGGGAGTGACATGTGTCTGCTGCAGGAGAGAATACCTCAGATGGCGCCACCTCAGAAGGGGACAACTCTACTTTTTCTGGACAAGGCAGCATATGACACGTGGCATCTCAGAATGACCTTGGAATGACACAAGGCACAGGGTGAAGATGGTGGACACTGACACATGACATAAAATGAAGAGGATGCCTAATGACATGTGGCGGCATCTTAAGGTGGCCCCACACTGACACGTGGCGGATGATGAAAGGAGAGAGAAAATGACATGTGGCACCACCTCTAGGTGAACCCCACACTGACACTTGGCAGGTAAATGGGAGGAGAGAGAAAATGACATGTGGCGCCACCTCTAGGTGAACCCCACGCTGACACTTGGCAGGTAAATGGGAGGAGAGAGAAAAAGACAAGTGGCACCAATCCAGGGGACAAGGCTCCTGTATTTTTGGGTTTTTTCAAAATTCAGGTTTTTCAAAAGAAAAGCCTATGTGACACCACCTCAATGTGGGCCCCACATTGCTTCTTTATTGAAATAAGGAGAAGACAATAAATCATTTTTTTGGAATTTTCATAAAATCTAGACTAATTGGCAAAACAAAATTTTTGAAAAGAGATGGCCCCTGTAGGGTGATTTTGTAAAAGGAAGATATTGACAAAAGGGCGGAATCTGAGATAAAATTTATTGAAAATTATCTAAATTGTTTTCCTGATAAAATATTTTGAAATTCAGAGTCCTGGGGGTAAAATGGGAAGAATTGATCATTTTGAAGACCCAGGGTTTTGAAATTGATTTTAAAAAGAGTTGAAATTCAAATCTGGATTGAAAATTTTGAAATCGAGAGTTCTGGACCTCGAAATGACATGTTGTGCAGTAAAGTGATATGAAATGCTCATGCAATGCTATGCAATGACATGTCTTATGAAATGTAATCCTGAACCGGGCTTTGGAGATTGTCGTCTCCTGTCAGGAGTAGAATTTTGAACATCTGAGCTAAAAATAGAGAATTTTTGAGAGTTGCAGATGCAATTTAGACTTTTGTAAGGTCCAAGCTCTGAAAATGACCATTTTGCCCTCTGGCGATTTCAAAGGCTGGATGATGATGCTTGGTGAAAATGTCGGGGAGGTGAGTGAAAATTTAGGGTGTTTACACACACCTCGAATAATAAGTATATGTATTTCCTTTACGCCACTGCCATATAATGCACATGCTTCTGCTTATATTAAATATATGGCATATTAATGAGCGTTCAAATGGAGATCAACTCCAAATCGCCGATGCAATTCTCTTGCCGCTCCTCAATCAAGATTTTGCTTGACGAATGAAGCCCCTATTGGAAAGGCTTTGCTTTTGTGCAAAACTGCATTTTCGTAAAGACTAAGTCATTTGCGTATGGCCTGGCTATGACCTAAGGTTTCAATCAACCTTGATGGATGCAAAGTACGCACAACAGTGCACATCCATTTCCTGAGTTAAGCGTAGCGATTTTCCACCAAAGAGGGAAGATGCCGCTGAAATGGATAAAAGAAATGCATGCTTTCTCCGTCAAAGAGAGGAAGCGCTGCAAAAATTTCTGAAGAAGCTAAAAATAGCTCAGAAAAGAACACTTTATACAACGTAGAAGGGATCGTCTCCCCCTGTCGTTGGAGCAGGAGACGTGTTGACGAAATGGTTAGCAGAAGAGCTGCTGTTATCGTCGCGAAATTTTTCCCGTCTTCCCTTCCTTGCGGAAGAGAGAGGAAAATGCTTTCGCGATTCAAACTTGCCGGATTTTGGAAATTGTTTAGAAATACTCGCCTCCGTTTTGAAAATTGCAGGAAAATCCATGGGATGGGGCTCGACCTGTCGGTACGAGGTTCGACCGTTCCTGCCGCCTTTAACAGGGGTAATCGAACCAAGGACCAAAATTGTGCTTGACTTAGTAAAATTATCGAAATTGTGTTCTATCCTAAATGCACAAAGAATTCAGGCATGTGCTATGAGATTTTGGAAAATGGAAGTAGGAAAAACATGATGTATGCTTAGAAAATATTTGGAGTTTGAAAGATATTTCTCAGGGAAAAGGTGATATCAATTTCTCAGGAAACTCAGATGAAAGGGGTTTTGAAATCATGAGAAAGTTCATAAAGGTTTGGAAAATCTTGAAGAAATGAGAATCTCGAGAAAATGATAAGAATTCTTGAGAAAAGATGAACACTTGAAAAGGAAAACACTTCTCAGGAAAAACTCGGACTTTGAGAATTTTCTTAGAAAAATGATGGAAATTTTATAGGAAAGCTCATTGGAGAAGGAAATTCAAAACTTAGGAAATTGAAATCCTGAGAATCTTGGATGAATTCTCTCTTTTGCGGACATTTAATTGCGGTCAAAATGACCAAAATACCCCTAATATTAAAGTTTTACCTTTAAAATCAGGGTTTTTGAAGGAAAACTTGGTAAAATTGAGATTTTGAAATTTGAATTGAACCAAATGATGATGAAATGCAATATGGGGCATGATGACATACTGATAAATACCTTAGGACTGTAAAATCAGAATTTTGACAGGCTATCATTCATCAAAAATAATGAATTTCGCTTGTTTTTCACTTGGATCAAGGTCCCGCGGGGCCCTGTTTTGATGATATGGCTAAACCGAGCATCAAACGAATTCCAAATGATGTCAAATTCGATATGAAGCATATACCTATTCTGATAAACAACCTAGAATGCTAAAACTCACGAAATGACATGGTTTAAATACTAAAACTTAAAGAAAATCCAAAAAAGGGCGGATTTCGCCTACGGACCCGAACCAAATGCAACACTTAATGCAGTAATACGAGAATTCCACCATAGAAACATCTTAGATTTTGCAGACTTCGGAATGACATAAAAATAAGCAATTTTGTCTTTTACAGCCCCGGGATTTGAACTACGGTGAGTTCGGTAACAAGAATTTGGTTCTGACGGAGGCAAAATCAACCTCATCCGATGTAAAAATGCTAAACAAATAGCAAACGACCATAGAAATTTCTGATATTTAACAAAGAAACTAAAGCTACACACAGGAACAACTTTCAGTTTTATGATTTTGGCATTTGATCAACAGGAATAGAGATAAAAATACGACTTTTCATGCCTAAATCAACAGAACAGACGAATGTGACAAAACAGAAGACTAACAAAGAAAATCCGAAACAGATATCAAAACTGTTCTAAAAATCATAATCTTTCAGATGCAAACAGAGGACATCTCGAAAATGACATTCACTTTTTACAGATTTGGATTTGGAGCAATACCCAAAGAGAACTCATCGCCTTAACTCGATCCAAAATCTTAGAGACCCAAATTAGGCTCTGACACATGTCCAAAACTCTCGGATTTTTGTCAGATATAAAAAAACATCGCAAAACTCGGAGAAAATCATATTAAATACTAGACATCATCTCAAGTTCAGGATATTTTTTGGATCGAAAATCGGACCTCTTATGTGAGAGATCTCGATTTTACAAGTCGAAAGAAAATTTTCAAAACGTTTCCCGGGTAACACAAATTGACCTACCATTTTGAATTTTTACCACAGTAAATAAATTCAAATCATTCCGAATTTTTGGCAGATTTCTAGGGACACCTAGGGACGCGTACTGAGATTTTTTTGGAATTTTTAAGGAAAAATAAATACATGAAATAACGGGTGGACTGACTGACAAAAACAAGAAATTACAAAAGTGAAGCAGAATTGAAACAAACACCGAATTAAACCTAATTAACTTATAAAACATGCTAAATTAACAAAATAAAATATAAATTAAATTTAACTAAATGCATGAATGCTAAAAATCATCAGGGAAGCATAATTATATTTTTTTGATATACGTCGTTTTATGAGAATAGCTCGATCCATCATTTGGACAAGCCTTTTCTTCAAAACGAAAATGCAAATCAAGACGAAGGCATTATTTCGATAAAATCAATTAGAATAGAGACTCACCTTATGTTCTTTTGCTGCTTTGACACCTTAGAGACAGGCGGCTACCTTGATGAGGGACTCCAGGGAGGGCGTGAATTCAGAGGGAAACAGAAAAAGGAAAAATTGGCATTCTAAATTGAAGTTCAGATCTCATGCAGGAGCTCCCCCTAAGCTAGGCGTGGGGCCTTGTATTTATAGAAAATTTTGAAATTCAAAGAGGCTTAATCTGAGCCCTCCATGTGGCGCCATCTCAGAGGGTGATGTCTTGGAGTTTGAAATTCAAATTCTGGTTTATTCTGGAAGGAGGAGAGACTGCCATGTGGCGCCATCTCAGAGCATCCACATTGACAAGTGTCAGAAGGAAAGGCAGAGGATTTAGATGGTGCCACCACAGAGAGAGTTTGAAATTTAAATTTCTGCTTTTCTAGAGGAAAGGAGAGACTGACATATGGCGCCACCTCAGGGTGGCTCCACATTGACATGTGTCAGGAGGCAGGAGCTGAAGAAGCAGAAGACGCCATCTCAGAGGGGAGTTGTTCCTACTTTTTCTAATGCAGGGAGGTCTGGCCATGTGGTGCCACCTCAGGGTGGCTCCTACAATGCCATGTGGCAGAAAGGAGGAACAGGAGGGAAAGGGACATGTGGCACCATCTCAAAAAATGAATTAAGGGAGGAGACTTCAGGATTTGCACCACCTCAGCCTGGAGTTTGAATATTTGAATTGTTGCTTTTTCTGAAGGAGGCAGAAAGTGACATGTGTCACTTGCTTTTTCTGAAGAAAGCAGAGAGAGACATGTGTCCCTTGCTTTTTCTGAGAAAAGCAGGGAGTTACATGTGTCACTTGCTTTTTCTGAGAAGAGCAGAGAATGACACGTGTCACTTGCTTTTTCTAAGAAAAGCAGGGAGTGACACGTGTCACTTGCTTTTTCTAAGAAGAGCAGAGAATGACATGTGTCACTTGCTTTTTCTGAGAAAAGCAGGGAGTGACATTGAAAGTGCACTAGAATCGAGGCAACGAGCACTAGAGGGGGGTGAATAGTGCTTTTAAAAATTGTCTGCAGAATATTGAAGGATTTTGTAAATCGAAAAGCAAACACACAAAGAACACAAGATTTTATCCTGGTTCGGTCTAACCCGACCTACATCTAGTCCCCAAGCAAAACCCGCTTGAGATTTCTACTATCAACCTTGTTAACTACAAGATCACACAGACCAAAACCGGTCCCACTTTCAGTAACAACCCTACTGAAAGCAAACAACTCCTTTAAACCAAGGAGTCATTCTTTTTACAGAAAAATAAGTAACAACTTACAATACAACCTATGAGCCTTTCTTTTGAATGCAAATGAGATACAATTGGCTTTTGAGGTTGTTGAAATACTCTACTCACGAATTCACTATCTTCTCAAAGTGATTTGAGTGAAAAACTGAAGTGAAAATATCAAGTGAGTGAGAAAACAAATACTTGAATGAATAGGAGTGAAAAGCAATAAGTAAATGATTCAAATCGATTGAATTCTTGTTATTTTGAGTGTAAAATGCACTCATATTTATAGTTAAAGTTTTCCATACGTTGAGAGTATAAAAGGGTGTCAAAACTGTCCACTTTGAATGATCAAAACGTTTGAAAAACAAAAAGACACGCCTTTTTGAAGTTTCAGGAAAACGGCAAAATTAGTCGACTGAAACATCAGTTAGTCGACTAATAGTTAGTTATTAGTAGACTGACAGTTATCGTCGGTCGACTGATCTGTTAATCGAGCCATTTGAAAATCTGAACTTTTGAAACTTAGTCGACTAGAGAAAAATTAGTCGCCTGATAATATCATCAGTAGACTGAAAAACCTTTCAGTCGACTACTGCTAAAATCTTCTGAAAAACAAACATTCTGTTCGGTCGACTGATAAAAGCTTTAGTTGACTGCTGCTAAATTTTTCAGAAAACACATGTTCTGTTCAGTCGACTGATAAAACCATTAGTCGACTGCTGCTAATTTTCCAGAAAACAGACATTCTGTCCAGTCGACTGATAAAACCTTCGGTCGACCAATTTGACACAAATGACTTTTTAGAAAATATGGCGCGAAAGGATTAGTCGACTAGTAAGTCGATTGGTCGACTAATAAACATGAAAATTTAAGAAAAGAGTTTTCTAAAAAGATTTTCAAGAGTGCTTCTTTTAGAAAAGTTTTTCTAAAGACTTTTAAGGTGAAATGCAACCTAAATATGCACTCTAAGTAAGGCTCTTATAAGAATCTAAGACTTTTAATGAATTAAACATTTGCACACTAGTCTTCAAAGATTCTTCATCGAATTCTTCAATTTCTTCATATCCTTAGCTGAAATGCAGTTTATTCCACTTGCTCATCATCAAAACCTTGTACTTGAAGTATCATGTATGGCTTCATTGTCGTAACAATCTCCCCCTTTTTGATGATGACAAACTTAATCAAAGATGAAGCATTTAGATGCATAGATGGAGATTTTACTCCCCCTATCAATTTGCTGCAAAACATTAAAAGTTAGTACTTTCAAAGCAATATATCACATAAGCACATATATCACATATTGATTTGTTTGCATTTCCATTCATCATTACTTCATGCATTTTATCTTTTTCTGCATATGAGATTTTTCTCTTGCAAGATCTCCTGCAAATTCAATTTAATGCTATCTTTTATCTTTTTCTCCCCCTTTGTCAGAATAAAAAAGAGTAAGGGTAGAAATAGCATAAGCAAAATAGCGATACAAGTTTAAAATATTACAACCCATAAAGTATGAAAGTTTAGACAATAAAGATCAGAAAAGTGAGTTGAGCAAATCCTTGATTGAAGTAATCTCTTTCTGAATCGAAGATAGTTGTTGAGTCACATCTTCACGAAAAGTGTGTTGATGCAGCTCCAAAGCTTCCAGTCTCTTCATAACTTCATCATTGTATTGATTTGTAGGAAATTTCTTTCTTTTTGCATGAGATGAAGGTGTTGCAGAAGGTGAAGGTTCAGAAATTGATGGTTCAGTAGGACCAGATGGTTCAGTTTGATCAACATTTAAAGGAGGCAGATATTTAATTTTCATTCTTTTAAAAATTGTTTGATCAAAGAACTCTTTTTGCTCAATATATTTTTCATTTGTTAAGGGAACTTTGAAATGTCTAAAAATACAAGTTAAAAGACAACCATAAAGAAGAAATGGTTTTTGTTTCCACAAATTTGTAAAATACACATTGGCTCAGTTGACAGAAATATTTCAAAATAAAACATAAAGAGCCGTAGAAAGATCTGTGGAATAATAATCAAAAGAGAGGAAGCGCTGCAAAAATTTCTGAAGAAGCTAAAAATAGCTCAGAAAAGAACACTTTATACAACGTAGAAGGGATCGTCTCCCCCTGTCGTTGGAGCAGGAGACGTGTTGACGAAATGGTTAGCAGAAGAGCTGCTGTTATCGTCGCGAAATTTTTCCCGTCTTCCCTTCCTTGCGGAAGAGAGAGGAAAATGCTTTCGCGATTCAAACTTGCCGGATTTTGGAAATTGTTTAGAAATACTCGCCTCCGTTTTGAAAATTGCAGGAAAATCCATGGGATGGGGCTCGACCTGTCGGTACGAGGTTCGACCGTTCCTGCCGCCTTTAACAGAGGTAATCGAACCAAGGACCAAAATTGTGCTTGACTTAGTAAAATTATCGAAATTGTGTTCTATCCTAAATGCACAAAGAATTCAGGCATGTGCTATGAGATTTTGGAAAATGGAAGTAGGAAAAACATGATGTATGCTTAGAAAATATTTGGAGTTTGAAAGATATTTCTCAGGGAAAAGGTGATATCAATTTCTCAGGAAACTCAGATGAAAGGGGTTTTGAAATCATGAGAAAGTTCATAAAGGTTTGGAAAATCTTGAAGAAATGAGAATCTCGAGAAAATGATAAGAATTCTTGAGAAAAGATGAACACTTGAAAAGGAAAACACTTCTCAGGAAAAACTCGGACTTTGAGAATTTTCTTAGAAAAATGATGGAAATTTTATAGGAAAGCTCATTGGAGAAGGAAATTCAAAACTTAGGAAATTGAAATCCTGAGAATCTTGGATGAATTCTCTCTTTTGCGGACATTTAATTGCGGTCAAAATGACCAAAATACCCCTAATATTAAAGTTTTACCTTTAAAATCAGGGTTTTTGAAGGAAAACTTGGTAAAATTGAGATTTTGAAATTTGAATTGAACCAAATGATGATGAAATGCAATATGGGGCATGATGACATACTGATAAATACCTTAGGACTGTAAAATCAGAATTTTGACAGGCTATCATTCATCAAAAATAATGAATTTCGCTTGTTTTTCACTTGGATCAAGGTCCCGCGGGGCCCTGTTTTGATGATATGGCTAAACCGAGCATCAAACGAATTCCAAATGATGTCAAATTCGATATGAAGCATATACCTATTCTGATAAACAGCCTAGAATGCTAAAACTCACGAAATGACATGGTTTAAATACTAAAACTTAAAGAAAATCCAAAAAAGGGCGGATTTCGCCTACGGACCCGAACCAAATGCAACACTTAATGCAGTAATACGAGAATTCCACCATAGAAACATCTTAGATTTTGCAGACTTCGGAATGACATAAAAATAAGCAATTTTGTCTTTTACAGCCCCGGGATTTGAACTACGGTGAGTTCGGTAACAAGAATTTGGTTCTGACGGAGGCAAAATCAACCTCATCCGATGTAAAAATGCTAAACAAATAGCAAACGACCATAGAAATTTCTGATATTTAACAAAGAAACTAAAGCTACACACAGGAACAACTTTCAGTTTTATGATTTTGGCATTTGATCAACAGGAATAGAGATAAAAATACGACTTTTCATGCCTAAATCAACAGAACAGACGAATGTGACAAAACAGAAGACTAACAAAGAAAATCCGAAACAGATATCAAAACTGTTCTAAAAATCATAATCTTTCAGATGCAAACAGAGGACATCTCGAAAATGACATTCACTTTTTACAGATTTGGATTTGGAGCAATACCCAAAGAGAACTCATCGCCTTAACTTGATCCAAAATCTTAGAGACCCAAATTAGGCTCTGACACATGTCCAGAACTCTCGGATTTTTGTCAGATATAAAAAAACATCGCAAAACTCGGAGAAAATCATATTAAATACTAGACATCATCTCAAGTTCAGGATATTTTTTGGATCGAAAATCGGACCTCTTATGTGAGAGATCTCGATTTTACAAGTCGAAAGAAAATTTTCAAAACTTTTCACGGGTAACACAAATTGACCTACCATTTTGAATTTTTACCACAGTAAATAAATTCAAATCATTCCGAATTTTTGGCAGATTTCTAGGGACACCTAGGGACGCGTACTGAGATTTTTTTGGAATTTTTAAGGAAAAATAAATACATGAAATAACGGGTGGACTGACTGACAAAAACAAGAAATTACAAAAGTGAAGCAGAATTGAAACAAACACCGAATTAAACCTAATTAACTTATAAAACATGCTAAATTAACAAAATAAAATATAAATTAAATTTAACTAAATGCATGAATGCTAAAAATCATCAGGGAAGCATAATTATATTTTTTTGATATACGTCGTTTTATGAGAATAGCTCGATCCATCATTTGGACAAGCCTTTTCTTCAAAACGAAAATGCAAATCAAGACGAAGGCATTATTTCGATAAAATCAATTAGAATAGAGACTCACCTTATGTTCTTTTGCTGCTTTGACACCTTAGAGACAGGCGGCTACCTTGATGAGGGACTCCAGGGAGGGCGTGAATTCAGAGGGAAACAGAAAAAGGAAAAATTGGCATTCTAAATTGAAGTTCAGATCTCATGCAGGAGCTCCCCCTAAGCTAGGCGTGGGGCCTTGTATTTATAGAAAATTTTGAAATTCAAAGAGGCTTAATCTGAGCCCTCCATGTGGCGCCATCTCAGAGGGTGATGTCTTGGAGTTTGAAATTCAAATTCTGGTTTATTCTGGAAGGAGGAGAGACTGCCATGTGGCGCCATCTCAGAGCATCCACATTGACAAGTGTCAGAAGGAAAGGCAGAGGATTTAGATGGTGCCACCACAGAGAGAGTTTGAAATTTAAATTTCTGCTTTTCTAGAGGAAAGGAGAGACTGACATATGGCGCCACCTCAGGGTGGCTCCACATTGACATGTGTCAGGAGGCAGGAGCTGAAGAAGCAGAAGACGCCATCTCAGAGGGGAGTTGTTCCTACTTTTTCTAATGCAGGGAGGTCTGGCCATGTGGTGCCACCTCAGGGTGGCTCCTACAATGCCATGTGGCAGAAAGGAGGAACAGGAGGGAAAGGGACATGTGGCACCATCTCAAAAAATGAATTAAGGGAGGAGACTTCAGGATTTGCACCACCTCAGCCTGGAGTTTGAATATTTGAATTGTTGCTTTTTCTGAAGGAGGCAGAAAGTGACATGTGTCACTTGCTTTTTCTGAAGAAAGCAGAGAGAGACATGTGTCCCTTGCTTTTTCTGAGAAAAGCAGGGAGTTACATGTGTCACTTGCTTTTTCTGAGAAGAGCAGAGAATGACACGTGTCACTTGCTTTTTCTAAGAAAAGCAGGGAGTGACACGTGTCACTTGCTTTTTCTAAGAAGAGCAGAGAATGACATGTGTCACTTGCTTTTTCTGAGAAAAGCAGGGAGTGACATTGAAAGTGCACTAGAATCGAGGCAACGAGCACTAGAGGGGGGTGAATAGTGCTTTTAAAAATTGTCTGCAGAATATTAAAGGATTTTGTAAATCGAAAAGCAAACACACAAAGAACACAAGATTTTATCCTGGTTCGGTCTAACCCGACCTACATCTAGTCCCCAAGCAAAACCCGCTTGAGATTTCTACTATCAACCTTGTTAACTACAAGATCACACAGACCAAAACCGGTCCCACTTTCAGTAACAACCCTACTGAAAGCAAACAACTCCTTTAAACCAAGGAGTCATTCTTTTTACAGAAAAATAAGTAACAACTTACAATACAACCTATGAGCCTTTCTTTTGAATGCAAATGAGATACAATTGGCTTTTGAGGTTGTTGAAATACTCTACTCACGAATTCACTATCTTCTCAAAGTGATTTGAGTGAAAAACTGAAGTGAAAATATCAAGTGAGTGAGAAAACAAATACTTGAATGAATAGGAGTGAAAAGCAATAAGTAAATGATTCAAATCGATTGAATTCTTGTTATTTTGAGTGTAAAATGCACTCATATTTATAGTTAAAGTTTTCCATACGTTGAGAGTATAAAAGGGTGTCAAAACTGTCCACTTTGAATGATCAAAACGTTTGAAAAACAAAAAGACACGCCTTTTTGAAGTTTCAGGAAAACGGCAAAATTAGTCGACTGAAACATCAGTTAGTCGACTAATAGTTAGTTATTAGTAGACTGACAGTTATCGTCGGTCGACTGATCTGTTAATCGAGCCATTTGAAAATCTGAACTTTTGAAACTTAGTCGACTAGAGAAAAATTAGTCGCCTGATAATATCATCAGTAGACTGAAAAACCTTTCAGTCGACTACTGCTAAAATCTTCTGAAAAACAAACATTCTGTTCGGTCGACTGATAAAAGCTTTAGTTGACTGCTGCTAAATTTTTCAGAAAACACATGTTCTGTTCAGTCGACTGATAAAACCATTAGTCGACTGCTGCTAATTTTCCAGAAAACAGACATTCTGTCCAGTCGACTGATAAAACCTTCGGTCGACCAATTTGACACAAATGACTTTTTAGAAAATATGGCGCGAAAGGATTAGTCGACTAGTAAGTCGATTGGTCGACTAATAAACATGAAAATTTAAGAAAAGAGTTTTCTAAAAAGATTTTCAAGAGTGCTTCTTTTAGAAAAGTTTTTCTAAAGACTTTTAAGGTGAAATGCAACCTAAATATGCACTCTAAGTAAGGCTCTTATAAGAATCTAAGACTTTTAATGAATTAAACATTTGCACACTAGTCTTCAAAGATTCTTCATCGAATTCTTCAATTTCTTCATATCCTTAGCTGAAATGCAGTTTATTCCACTTGCTCATCATCAAAACCTTGTACTTGAAGTATCATGTATGGCTTCATTGTCGTAACAATCTCCCCCTTTTTGATGATGACAAACTTAATCAAAGATGAAGCATTTAGATGCATAGATGGAGATTTTACTCCCCCTATCAATTTGCTGCAAAACATTAAAAGTTAGTACTTTCAAAGCAATATATCACATAAGCACATATATCACATATTGATTTGTTTGCATTTCCATTCATCATTACTTCATGCATTTTATCTTTTTCTGCATATGAGATTTTTCTCTTGCAAGATCTCCTGCAAATTCAATTTAATGCTATCTTTTATCTTTTTCTCCCCCTTTGTCAGAATAAAAAAGAGTAAGGGTAGAAATAGCATAAGCAAAATAGCGATACAAGTTTAAAATATTACAACCCATAAAGTATGAAAGTTTAGACAATAAAGATCAGAAAAGTGAGTTGAGCAAATCCTTGATTGAAGTAATCTCTTTCTGAATCGAAGATAGTTGTTGAGTCACATCTTCACGAAAAGTGTGTTGATGCAGCTCCAAAGCTTCCAGTCTCTTCATAACTTCATCATTGTATTGATTTGTAGGAAATTTCTTTCTTTTTGCATGAGATGAAGGTGTTGCAGAAGGTGAAGGTTCAGAAATTGATGGTTCAGTAGGACCAGATGGTTCAGTTTGATCAACATTTAAAGGAGGCAGATATTTAATTTTCATTCTTTTAAAAATTGTTTGATCAAAGAACTCTTTTTGCTCAATATATTTTTCATTTGTTAAGGGAACTTTGAAATGTCTAAAAATACAAGTTAAAAGACAACCATAAAGAAGAAATGGTTTTTGTTTCCACAAATTTGTAAAATACACATTGGCTCAGTTGACAGAAATATTTCAAAATAAAACATAAAGAGCCGTAGAAAGATCTGTGGAATAATAATCAAAAGAACCAGTTTTAGGTAGAACATTGTGGGCAAGGATTCGTCCAACAATGCGTGCACGAGTTTGAAGATTAGTATTTTTGAAAGGAGGGCAGTGAGGTGCACCTGAAAGAAGAATTTGTTCAAAAACTCTTTCATCATTTAATTCAATAGTGTTGAAAAGAGTGTCTGAAGGTGGAATTTCAAGAATTTCTCCAAGTAGTTTCGAATCAAACTCGATTTCAACATCACGAACAAGAGAGGACAAAATTCTAGTTTCATGATCTATTTGTAGATTTGTGTAAAACAAGTGAATAAGAAAAGGATAGTGAAGAGTATCTGCACAAGCATAAAAAAGATGTGAAATTCCACAAAATAATTCTCTTATGTTGTAACGAGAAAATAAGTGAAATAGAACATTTCGGCCTGGTAAAATAGGCAGTGCAAAAATTGATCTAAAAGTATCATATAAAAGTGGATTTCAGAGTAATCTGAGTGAAAAACCATGTCTTAAAGTAGGTGTAGGAGGAGGAGAACCTAAACCTTTTGCAGATGCAGACTTCATACGAGGCATGATTAAAAAACAGATTTACCAAAAAAAATGTCGGCTTCCAAACGATTTCCGACAGAGGAAAAAGTTGTTCGGCGTTCAGAAACGAAGGAAAATACGATGGCTGACGGCGAGTGTGAAGGCTGCCACAAGGGGATTCCGGCAATGGCGGAAAATACACTGTCACGGCAAGAGAGTTTCGGCGTGTTTTGAAGATGCACCAGTTACTGCAAGAGGATTCCGGCGTTTCAAGATCACGGCCAGAAGACTCTGGCGTCTCCTTGTCATGGCAAGAAAATCTCGACGAAGATGGGATCGAACGACACTCCGAGGGTTTTTTGGAAGAGAGAGAGGCAAAAAAGAAAGAGGGTTTTCGTTTTAAGGGTTTATTTTTTAAGAAAAACGAAAAGGTACGAAAACGAAGTGAAACGATGCCTATTTTAAAAAGAACGGGTAAAAAAAATCCAAGGGGTATCGGGTCCCTTCATTTAAATTTTTTTAAAAATTTTAGTCGACTAAAACTTTATCGGTCGACTAAAAAATGTGCGACTCATTCTAAAAATATCATCAGTCGACTAGAAATATATCGGTCGACTAATATGGTGCGAATCATTCTAAAATTCTAAAACAACAGTCGACTAGAATTTTATCGGTCGACTAATATAGTGCGATTTTGAGGTTTTGTTCAAAAAGCAACATTTTTACAAATATAAAAATGAGCAAATACCTAGTTCTCTCCTAATTCTCATAAAATCTTCATTCTTAAGAGGTTTAGTGAAGATATCGGCATGTTGTTCTTTAGTGGAAATAAAATTTAACGAAATATCTCCTTTTAACACATGGTCTCTTAAAAAATGATGTCTAACTTCAATATGCTTAGTTCTTGAGTGCTGAATAGGATTTTTCGAAAGATTTATAGAACTAGTGTTATCACAATAAATAGTTGTTGTGGAATAATTCAAACCAAAATCTTTTAAGGTCTGTTTCATCCAAAGTACTTGTGAACATGCTAAACTAGCCGCTATATATTCAGCTTCAGTTGTTGAGAGTGATACAGAATTTTGCTTTTTACTGAACCAAGAGACTAAGGAATTTCCTAAGAAATGACAAGTTCCACTAGTACCCTTGCAATCAGATTTACTTCCTGCAAAATCTGCATCACTATATAAAACTAAATCAAAGGAAGATGATTTTGGGTAAAACAAATCAAAATTTGAAGTATCTTTCAAATAACGAAGAATTTGTTTTACGGCAGTTAAATGAGATTCCTTTGGATTAGCTTGAAATCTTGCACACATACACACACTAAACATAATATCAGGTCGACTAGCAGTTAAGTATAATAGAGATCCGATCATACCTCTGTAGAGCTTAGTATCTACACTTTTACCATTTTCATCTTTATCAAGAGAAGTATTTGTACTCATAGGATTCTTTCTTGATTTCGATAAGTCCATCCCAAATCTCTTGAGAAGATCTTTTGTATACTTAGCCTGATTGATGAAGATTCCTTCTTAAGTTTGCTTTATTTGAAGTCCAAGGAAGTAGTTTAATTCGCCCATCAAGCTCATTTCAAACTCTTCCTGCATAGCTTTAGCAAATTCTTTACAAAGAGAATCATTAGTAGAACCAAATATTATGTCATCAACATAAATTTGCACAATAAGAATATCTGAATTAAGATTTTTAATAAATAAAGTGGAGTCTACCTGACCAATGGAAAAACCAGATTGTTCTAGAAAATTTTGCAGTCTTTCATACCACGCTCTTGGTGCTTGTTTGAGTCCATACAAAGCCCTTTTCAATTTGTAGACTTTTTCTAGATATTTCTCATTTTCAAATTTTGGAGGTTGCTCTACATAAACTTCTTCATTGATGTGTCCATTTGTATGTATCTTTCACCAAGAGGAATCACAGGATGGAAATATAACCCCTTACCCTAGATGAGAAAGATGAGGATGATTATGATGTTCAGCACAATAAGGGTTTTACTGAGAGATTTATTGATGTGATGCTAATTCAGAAGAAGTCCTCCACCGATGTTCAAGGATTTGAAAATTACTTTCAAGAATTCACCTCATAGAGCATCCCTTTCTCTGATTGAGCCTGTCTCATGGCTTTGATTCTGGAGAGCACAGTCTTAAAATTTTCGCAAGTCCCAGTATATAACAACCAGTCACTGGGCTTATGCTAATGATATCCCACACTTGTCTTGATTCTCTCCTTTTTTTGTATTTTAGCCATAAAAAAAAAGAAAGAAATGGCAATTTAAAACTTAAAACTCAAAAACCTAAAAATGTAAAAAGAGCAAACTGACCTGATCAGTTTCCTATACCTGTCTACATGCTCGATTATACCAAACAAAATTTTTCTTAATCCACATTTTCATACAAATGCCAATATGTACTCTAGGACCAAGCGCGAAACACCATCCCCCCCCCAAAAAAAAATTGACATCTTATGAAACAGGACATTCAGATTCTTGCTTGAGCTACAAGCATTAAGGCTACGTTCGTGAGCTACAATATTTAAGAGATGTAAACTTTAATCAGAATCAACATAGGTTCAAAACATGAATAAATGGCTGTGACACATGATGAAATTCGGCTGATTTAATTGAACCATAGCGGATTCTACTATAGTTTCAAAACTTAATTCCCGTTGAACAACTGTTAAAAAAACAATAGCTCTCATAAATACATACAATCACAGAGATGCATAAGTAGCTTGATGAACCCTACTGTAAGCCGATCACCTATCGAATTTCAAATTCACATTCTCAATATGAACCAATCCCAACTGATCAATTTGACATCTATCACTGCATTGCCGCAGGAAATCCTAGGGGAATTTAGCCTATCAAGAGAAAATAAAAAGAAAAGAAAAGTCTGTAGATGAAGGTTTTAGGTTGATATAGAGGGAGATATATATATGAAGATGAAACAGGTATATCTAACCATACTTGATCAAGGTAGAAAACACATGGACCTAAAGATAACATGGTAACGACCAGCGTGAATCAAAAGGATACAGGGTGGGTAAGCAGTTAGAGACAACATATTCAACGTTGCATAATAAAAAGAAAGAGAAAATTTCACCAGAAATGAAAGACATACCTCAATCATAAGCCACAGAATCGTGATCTCAGGAAGACAGGGGGTACCAAAACAAATAATATTTCAAATCACAAATGATAGAGGCACAAAGCATATTGTATTGAGAAAATTCACGATATGAGATTCAAAGGCCAGATAACCACGGTAAAAAAATGAAATCGGTTGTAATCTCCTGCCGCACGAGCCTGATTTGGTACCGGATCAGATCGGACCATGTTGCAGAGACCATTTCAAAATGTAATACAAACTGGAAGCTAGATGGGTAGATATTCTCATATGGATAAGGGAAAGTAAGCGATCACACGGCGCAACACAGAGCGTAAAATTACATAAAGTGCTTAATCAAACTATACTGAATATCAAACTTAAGCAATATCTAACCATGGTAGCACTAATGAAATTGATGTATCAAAGCCAACAAGAGCAAGAAATGAGACACCGAAACAGATAACTATACAAGAAATTTGTAGTTCAACAGAAAAACCAAAATGAGGGCGGATTTTAGCAGCAAAATCGGACCGGGATTCAGATGAACCCTGTCAGATTATTGAATCCGACAGCCAGAGCCCAAAATCGCTGCATAAATGAAGAGAAAAAAAAAGAAAAAAGAATTTAAAAGAAATTGTTGGAACGATTGTTTCGTTACTGTTGTACAAGTGTAAGACCCGCAATTTTTCAGAAAATATCTGAATAAAATTCATGAGGCATTTACCGGTAAAAATGGCATTTTTCTCAGAATGCGAAACGAATCAATTCCTGCGAGCCAGTTACACTTAGGATATTCGTCGAATCGCGAATATATGCTCAAACACTCTGGAAGCCATAACTTCCTATCTGAACAAAATCAAAGGATTCCTGCGAGCCAACTTTCTTAGTGGCATCAATACGAAGATAATGGCGTACTCAGAATTTTTCGGAAAAAAAATCGCCGAAAACCCGAAATTCTTGCGGGACCCACAGAAATATGGGTGGGACCCACAGAAATATTTCTCAGAAAATAATCTAGAAGATTCTAGAATATTCCAGCACCTTCCAGCACCTTCCAGAGCCTTCCAGCTCCTTCCAGCACCTTCCATGGAAGGGATTCTCAAAAAATCCCAAGGGTAAAGAGGGGATTCTGAAACTTGGGGCCCAAGTTTCAGAACCTATAAATAGAGGACCCCCCCTCCTTTAGAAAATCGCCAACCCCTCTCTCTCTCCTCCTTTTCCAAACCTCCCCTACCTAGCCTAGCCCACCTGACTTAGCCTGAGCCTGCTTGACCTGGTCTGAGCCTGCCTGACCTGGTCCTAACCCACCTGACCTAGGTCTGAACCTACTTGACCTAAGTCTGAACCCAGTTGACTTGACTTGAACCTGGTTTGGTTCAAAGTCAAAGTCCAAGTCCTTTTTCGTTCGAAGTTCGAAGTTGATCCTTTTTCGAAGTCGAGCCTCGTTCGAAGCGTTTGAAGCAATCGGAGTCGTTTCTTCCTCAAATTGAAGTAAGTTCGCTTCATTAAACCATCTCTCTCAAGTATTTGATTGTTTGTATATAGCATATACTTTCTGAAGTAGTATCTTGCTTTAGTTCTTGGTTGAGCCCTCTAGGACACTTCGATGTTCACGCGCTCGCCTCGTAACTATCGTCGGATATATATGTTCGAATACGCAGTATATGCGTTCTTCAAAATAGTATCTCACCCTAGTTCTTGGTTGAGCCCTCTAGGACACTTCGGTGTTCACTCGCTCGCCTCGTAACTATCGTTGGATACAGATCTAGGTGTATATCTGCTGATACTGCCGACGCGTCTTATATCGCACAGGCCATGTAATTTACCTTTGCCGTCGCGTCGTATGATGCCAAGGCTCCCTGCTTTCTGTACTTCCGATTACTGCACTTCCGATTATGCATTTACTTACGCCGTCGCGTCGAACGATGCCAAGGCTCCTACTTTCTGCAATGTATTTACTTACGCCGTCGCGTCGAACGATGCCAAGGCTTCTGTTTTGTTATATATGTAGAATATTTCGTTCAGTTACACACCCTGAACAATAGTATATGCATTTCCTTTACGCCGCCGCTGTATAAAGCACAGGCTTCTGCTTATATTACATATATGGCGCGTAAGTGAGCGTTCAAACGGAGATCAACTCCAAAATCGCCCATGCGATTTCCCTTACCGCTCCTCGTACAAGATTCTGCTTGACGAATGAAGCCCCTATTGGAAAGGCTTCGCCTTTTGGCAAAATGCTCTTTACGTAAAGACTAAATCAATTACGTATGGCCTGGCTATGGCCCAAGGTTCCTACAACCTTGATGGATGCAAAGTACGCACAACGGTGCGCATCCATTTCCCGAGTTAAGCGTAGCGATTTCCCACCAAAGAGGGGAGATGCCGCTGAAACGGATAAAAGAAACGCACGCTTTCTCCGTAAAAGAGAGGAAGTGCTGCTAAAATTCCTGAAGGAGCTAAGAATGGCTCAGAAAGAACGTAGCAGAAGTGCTACCCAGTTATGGAACGCCTTCTACAATGTAGAAAGGTTCGTCGCACCACTGCCGGTAGAGCAGAGAAGGTGTTGACAGAATGGTTGGCAGAAGAGCTGCCAAAACCAGTTAAGTGGCACAATGATGTCCTTTGTTGGAACGATGTCAGAATGACTCGTCTCCCTGACACCTGCAAGGGCATCATACTTGTAAGAGCCGTTGCGCCAAAGTAGTGGTAGCGCCTTGACGAGGTCCTGAGCTCGTTGCGTAAAAATACGCCGAGTAGCCGATCCGTAGAGATCGAGTCATGTGCATGCTCATTGAGAATTATCAAACAACCAGACTCGTAAGGGCCGCTGAGCCGGAGTGTGTTGTTTCCACCGAAAGAGGTGAAGTGCTCGTCAAGGCCGAAGTGCCGAGAGCAGAGTTAAGCATGCATATGAATAAAACCTTTGTTCCACGGTGAAAACCGTGTGGTTGATTGGGGTCGGGTACATACTTCTCAAAGGCTGCCCTATAGGCATGCAATGTTCGTCAAGTAATTGTAAGACCGGCAGGCCCCTTTCAGAATTTCTCACCGAGGAAGACGGTGATGGCGCAGCCTTGAGTGACATATATTTCACCCGAACCTGATAGAGTTCATTGATGGCCTTCGTCACTCAGAGGTATGGAGGTCGTGGTTATCCTTAAATATCTAAGGATTGAACCCAACTACTGCAGTAGCAGAATGCATTCGGATACCTAGTAAGGATCTCTTCCGGTATGTTGTACCGTCCTACTAGGGGGATGGGGTCAACAGGCCTCTGGGGTATCTAAAATACATAGAATAATCAACCCCCAGATCGTCGCGTTGTCGCCCAGATATGAGTCCCCTAAGCCCAGGGGGAGGTGCAATTATCGAAACAAAGCATTAGCTTAGGTACGGCGCTACTTTGAATGTATGAGTGGATGACGTTGTTGAGTCAGTCCTGCATAACCTTTGTGAAGGTGTCATGGTCGGTATACTACTGGACCGATTGGGAAAGAACCCCATTGATATCCGTACGACTAAGTGAAGCTCGGAGAGCTGTCCTTAGATTCGTAGGATACGGATGTGCCAAGCATAAAGGCTTGAGCTAGACATCCATTCGTGACTCTGAGGAAGTCAAGGCTAAGTCGTAGAGACTTGAGAGGTTATTCTAACTCACAGCCCTGAAGAGGCTTATGCGAAGTCATGACAACTTGCGTGGATGTTCAACTCATAGCCCTGATGAGGCTTGTGCGATATACGCTAAGTCATGGAGGCTTGAGCGTCGTATTACGAACTGCGACCCTGAGTGGTCTATGCATTTACTTGAGTTGAATAGATAGGTGTTTGCCTACTTACCAGACCATCAGTGGTTCTGACCCCGTTTAATGGGGATTTCAGGTGTTGAACCTGCGTGGCGATATGCGGAGCAAGGCGGCATCAAGTTCCAGGGTTTCTCTAGACAGAGTTGTACTGCTTCCTTTTTATTGAACCTTCACTGCTTTTCTAAGCAGTAATGTTGTAATAAACATGTGCTTTCGATAAAATGGAACACTTTGGTGGTCAATGAGTTGCTTGGCCACATACCTGCAACGTGCTCGGAGTTTTCTAAAACCGACGACTCATTATCGTCTTATTCCGCTGCTAAAAGCTTTTCTAAGTTCCGCTGCGAAGAAAAAAAAAAGAAATCCATGAAAATTTTAACTTAGCTTTGTTTTGAAAATCCGGGGCGTTACAGAAATGGTATCAAAGCATGAGTCTGAGAAACCTGGTTCAAGATCCGTCATGGTCCCGATATCGCACTGTAAGTATATTTTATACTTCTTGTTCTGATCTGGGTGCATCTTTGTATAGATGGCAACTCACGACTCCCGAGGATACTGCTATCGTTGCGGGATCATGCACGATGAGTGGGTATGCCCATATGAAGTCCAAGACTGTCAATATTGTGGCGAAGAAGGGCATTCCGTCAACGAATGCCAAATGAAGCATACCGCCGATATGGGTCGGCGGGGATCGCTTGGTCTTAGGGATGAGACCTCGCGTGTTAGTGGGCCACATTACTCCAGTAGAGAGAGTAGCCGTACTCCAGCAACTTCTGATGAACTACCATCTCTGGTAGGATTTGACTTGAACTTCCTTGAGGGATTTGGTCAATCGCAAGGCTATCAACAGGCATCATGTACGCCTAGCTTGCACAGTTGGGAGGAGGGATGCAACAACTCCTTCTATAATCCCATTATGATTTCAGATTCCTCGAATCAAAGTACTATTATATGGGGGAACAGAGCGGGTACACCAACGCCGAGTCTGAATGGCCAGGAAGAGGGATACAACCTATATCATCCCGTTATGGTCTCAGATTCTCCGAGCCATGATGCCACTGAATGGGCAAGTGGACCGGCATCACTGATCTATCCACAAGAGTCGCTTGAGAGTGCGGAAGTGCCGCCCAAGCCAATCAGCTCTACCAACAGTCTAATTTTCGATGCCCAAGGTGTAGCTCAGATCATCCCGGAGGGGTTTGTCCTCGCGATACGGGAGGTTGCCTGTATTGCGGCAAACCAGGGCATCGTGTGAGAGAATGTCGTAAGAAGGCCTTAGATTTTCAACAAAGAAATATGGGATCTGGAGGACCATCTCAACAAGTACAACAACAACGACTGCCACTATCCAGAATAGAGCAGAAACCTGTGGCAGGTCGTGTTTATGCAGTGACAGCCGAACAACTCACGAATGATGACCATATCAAGGAATCTGGATACCTTGATAGATAGAGTTGTAATGGGTAAAAAGCTATCAAAAGACAAGATCCAATGAATGCTTGAGACAAGAGGCTTATGACCTTGTGTACGGTCATCAGGATCGATATGTATCCTTGCTCTCTAAAGTAATTTTGGATTTGTCAAATTAAAATCTTAAGTGCTTATACCCAGAAAATGATGGCTATAGACTCCATGATTGAGAAATTAAGTTTGTGTAATTAGAACGTTAAAAGTTACTTAATAAAATAAACCATCGAGGAATTATTCCTAAGAAGAGAGTCCTGTGAGGTTTTATATATTCAAGATCAGATCGTCTAGCCAGAGTGAGCCTGTGAGGGTATACAGCTCCGTGCGAGTGTATATGTTCCAAAACCAGTAGCTTGGCTAGTATGATTCTGTGAGGGTGTACTGATCCAATATCAGGTAAGTCTGACGAAGGCGAACCTGTGAGGAGGTACGTTTCCAATACCAGGTAGTCTGACAGGGGACTTATTTCAATATGGTTAATCTCTAGAAGAATGATCTGTGTGTATGAAATAGTTACACAAGATGGCTATGTTAAATAGCCGGTTGGAAGAACATTGATTCAACAAACTATCGTGGTTGTAGCATAATTTGAACTCAAATATGAGAAACATACCTCATTGATCAGGAATCATGATATGAGGTAATGATTGGAATAAATACGATGTTGAACTAAGTGAACAACATTATGAATCTAACATATGGGAGAAATATCCCGAGTTACGCACTTAGTACTCTTAACTGAATTTCGCGGACGAAATTCCTTTAAGGGGGTAATGATGTAAGACCCGCAATTTTTCAGAAAATATCTGAATAAAATTCATGAGGCATTTACCGGTAAAAATGGCATTTTTCTCAGAATGCGAAACGAATCAATTCCTGCGAGCCAGTTACACTTAGGATATTCGTCGAATCGCGAATATATGCTCAAACACTCTGGAAGCCATAACTTCCTATCTGAACAAAATCAAAGGATTCCTGCGAGCCAACTTTCTTAGTGGCATCAATACGAAGATAATGGCGTACTCAGAATTTTTCGGAAAAAAAATCGCCGAAAACCCGAAATTCTTGCGGGACCCACAGAAATATGGGTGGGACCCACAGAAATATTTCTCAGAAAATATTCTAGAAGATTCTAGAATATTCCAGCACCTTCCAGCACCTTCTAGAGCCTTCCAGCTCCTTCCAGCACCTTCCATGGAAGGGATTCTCAGAAAAGCCCAAGGGTAAAGAGGGGATTCTGAAACTTGGGGCCCAAGTTTCAGAACCTATAAATAGAGGACCCCCCCTCCTTTAGAAAATCGCCAACCCCTCTCTCTCTCCTCCTTTTCCAAACCTCCCCTACCTAGCCTAGCCCACCTGACTTAGCCTGAGCCTGCTTGACCTGGTCTGAGCCTGCCTGACCTGGTCCTAACCCACCTGACCTAGGTCTGAACCTACTTGACCTAAGTCTGAACCCAGTTGACTTGACTTGAACCTGGTTTGGTTCAAAGTCAAAGTCCAAGTCCTTTTTCGTCCGAAGTTCGAAGTTGATCCTTTTTCGAAGTCGAGCCTCGTTCGAAGCGTTTGAAGCAATCGGAGTCGTTTCTTCCTCAAATTGAAGTAAGTTCGCTTCATTAAACCATCTCTCTCAAGTATTTGATTGTTTGTATATAGCATATACTTTCTGAAGTAGTATCTTGCTTTAGTTCTTGGTTGAGCCCTCTAGGACACTTCGATGTTCACGCGCTCGCCTCGTAACTATCGTCGGATATATATGTTCGAATACGCAGTATATGCGTTCTTCAAAATAGTATCTCACCCTAGTTCTTGGTTGAGCCCTCTAGGACACTTCGGTGTTCACTCGCTCGCCTCGTAACTATCGTTGGATACAGATCTAGGTGTATATCTGCTGATACTGCCGACGCGTCTTATATCGCACAGGCCATGTAATTTACCTTTGCCGTCGCGTCGTATGATGCCAAGGCTCCCTGCTTTCTGTACTTTCGATTACTACACTTCCGATTATGCATTTACTTACGCCGTTGCGTCGAACGATGCCAAGGCTCCTACTTTCTGCAATGTATTTACTTACGCCATCGCGTCGAACGATGCCAAGGCTCCTACTTTCTGCAATGTATTTACTTACGTCGTCGCGTCGAACGATGCCAAGGCTCCTGTTTTGTTATATATGTAGAATATTTCGTTCAGTTACACACCCTGAACAATAGTATATGCATTTCCTTTGCGCCGCCGCTGTATAAAGCACAGGCTTCTGCTTATATTACATATATGGCGCGTAAGTGAGCGTTCAAACGGAGATCAACTCCAAAATCGCCCATGCGATTTCCCTTACCGCTCCTCGTACAAGATTCTGCTTGACGAATGAAGCCCCTATTGGAAAGGCTTCGCCTTTTGGCAAAATGCTCTTTACGTAAAGACTAAATCAATTACGTATGGCCTGGCTATGGCCCAAGGTTCCTGCAACCTTGATGGATGCAAAGTACGCACAACGGTGCGCATCCATTTCCCGAGTTAAGCGTAGCGATTTCCCACCAAAGAGGGGAGATGCCGCTGAAACGGATAAAAGAAACGCACGCTTTCTCCGTAAAAGAGAGGAAGTGCTGCTAAAATTCCTGAAGGAGCTAAGAATGGCTCAGAAAGAACGTAGCAGAAGTGCTACCCAGTTATGGAAGGCCTTCTACAATGTAGAAAGGTTCGTCGCACCACTGCCGGTAGAGCAGAGAAGGTGTTGACAGAATGGTTGGCAGAAGAGCTGCCAAAACCAGTTAAGTGGCACAATGATGTCTTTTGTTGGAACGATGTCAGAATGACTCGTCTCCCTGACACCTGCAAGGGCATCATACTTGTAAGAGCCGTTGCGCCAAAGTAGTGGTAGCGCCTTGACGAGGTCCTGAGCTCGTTGCGTAAAAATACGCCGAGTAGCCGATCCGTAGAGATCGAGTCATGTGCATGCTCATTGAGAATTATCAGACAACCAGACTCGTAAGGGCCGCTGAGCCGGAGTGTGTTGTTTCCACCGAAAGAGGTGAAGTGCTCGTCAAGGCCGAAGTGCCGAGAGCAGAGTTAAGCATTCATATGAATAAAACCTTTGTTCCACGGTGAAAACCGTGTGGTTGATTGGGGTCGGGTACATACTTCTCAAAGGCTGCCCTATAGGCATGCAATGTTCGTCAAGTAATTGTAAGACCGGCAGGCCCCTTTCAGAATTTCTCACCGAGGAAGACGGTGATGGCGCAGCCTTGAGTGACATATATTTCACCCGAACCTGATAGAGTTCATTGATGGCCTTCGTCACTCAGAGGTATGGAGGTCGTGGTTATCCTTAAATATCTAAGGATTGAACCCAACTACTGCAGTAGCAGAATGCATTCGGATACCTAGTAAGGATCTCTTCCGGTATGTTGTACCATCCTACTAGGGGGATGGGGTCAACAGGCCTCTGGGGTATCTAAAATACATAGAATAATCAACCCCCAGATCGTCGCGTTGTCGCCCAGATATGAGTCCCCTAAGCCCAGGGGGAGGTGCAATTATCGAAACAAAGCATTAGCTTAGGTACGGCGCTACTTTGAATGTATGAGTGGATGACGTTGTTGAGTCAGTCCTGCATAACCTTTGTGAAGGTGTCATGGTCGGTATACTACTGGACCGATTGGGAAAGAACCCCATTGATATCCGTACGACTAAGTGAAGCTCGGAGAGCTGTCCTTAGATTCGTAGGATACGGATGTGCCAAGCATAAAGGCTTGAGCTAGACATCCATTCGTGACTCTGAGGAAGTCAAGGCTAAGTCGTAGAGACTTGAGAGGTTATTCTAAGTCACAGCCCTGAAGAGGCTTATGCGAAGTCATGACGACTTGCGTGGATGTTCAACTCATAGCCCTGATGAGGCTTGTGCGATATACGCTAAGTCATGGAGGCTTGAGCGTCGTATTACGAACTGCGACCCTGAGTGGTCTATGCATTTACTTGAGTTGAATAGATAGGTGTTTGCCTACTTACCAGACCATCAGTGGTTCTGACCCCGTTTAATGGGGATTTCAGGTGTTGAACCTGCGTGGCGATATGCGGAGCAAGGCGGCATCAAGTTCCAGGGTTTCTCTAGACAGAGTTGTACTGCTTCTTTTTTATTGAACCTTCACTGCTTTTCTAAGCAGTAATGTTGTAATAAACATGTGCTTTCGATAAAATGGAACACTTTGGTGGTCAATGAGTTGCTTGGCCACATACCTGCAACGTGCTCGGAGTTTTCTAAAACCGACGACTCATTATCGTCTTATTCCGCTGCTAAAAGCTTTTCTAAGTTCCGCTGCAAAGAAAAAAAAAAGAAATCCATGAAAATTTTAACTTAGCTTTGTTTTGAAAATCCGGGGCGTTACAGAAATGGTATCAAAGCATGAGTCTGAGAAACCTGGTTCAAGATCCGTCATGGTCCCGATATCGCACTGTAAGTATATTTTATACTTCTTGTTCTGATCTGGGTGCATCTTTGTATAGATGGCAACTCACGACTCCCGAGGATACTGCTATCGTTGCGGGATCATGCACGATGAGTGGGTATGCCCATATGAAGTCCAAGACTGTCAATATTGTGGCGAAGAAGGGCATTCCGTCAACGAATGCCAAATGAAGCATACCGCCGATATGGGTCGGCGGGGATCGCTTGGTCTTAGGGATGAGACCTCGCGTGTTAGTGGGCCACATTACTCCAGTAGAGAGAGTAGCCGTACTCCAGCAACTTCTGATGAACTACCATCTCTGGTAGGATTTGACTTGAACTTCCTTGAGGGATTTGGTCAATCGCAAGGCTATCAACAGGCATCATGTACGCCTAGCTTGCACAGTTGGGAGGAGGGATGCAACAACTCCTTCTATAATCCCATTATGATTTCAGATTCCTCGAATCAAAGTACTATTATATGGGGGAACAGAGCGGGTACACCAACGCCGAGTCTGAATGGCCAGGAAGAGGGATACAACCTATATCATCCCGTTATGGTCTCAGATTCTCCGAGCCATGATGCCACTGAATGGGCAAGTGGACTGGCATCACTGATCTATCCACAAGAGTCGCTTGAGAGTGCGGAAGTGCCGCCCAAGCCAATCAGCTCTACCAACAGTCTAATTTTCGATGCCCAAGGTGTAGCTCAGATCATCCCGGAGGGGTTTGTCCTTGCGATACGGGAGGTTGCCTGTATTGCGGCAAACCAGGGCATCGTGTGAGAGAATGTCGTAAGAAGGCCTTAGATTTTCAACAAAGAAATATGGGATCTGGAGGACCCTCTCAACAAGTACAACAACAACGACTGCCACTATCCAGAATAGAGCAGAAACCTGTGGCAGGTCGTGTCTATGCGGTGACAGCCGAACAACTCACGAATGATGACCATATCAAGGAATCTGGATACCTTGATAGATAGAGTTGTAATGGGTAAAAAGCTATCAAAGGACAAGATCCAATGAATGCTTGAGACAAGTGGCTTATGACCTTGTGTACGGTCATCTATATCGATATGTATCCTTGCTTTCTAAAGTAATTTTGGATTTGTCAAATTAAAATCTTAAGTGCTTATACCCAGAAAATGATGGCTATAGACTCCATGATTGAGAAATTAAGTTTGCGTAATTAGAACGTTAAAAGTTACTTAATAAAATAAACCATCGAGGAATTGTTCTCAAGAAGAGAGTCCTGTGAGGTTTTACATATTCAAGATCAGATCGTCTAGCTAGAGTGAGCCTGTGAGGGTATACAGCTCCGTGCGAGTGTATATGTTCCAAAACCAGTAGCTTGGCTAGTATGATTCTGTGAGGGTGTACTGATCCAATATCAGGTAAGTCTGACGAAGGCGAACCTGTGAGGAGGTACGTTTCCAATACCAGGTAGTCTGACAGGGGACTTATTTCAATATGGTTAATCTCTAGAAGAATGATCTGTGTGTATGAAATAGTTACACAAGATGGCTATGTTAAATAGCCGGTTGGAAGAACATTGATTCAACAAACTATCGTGGTTGTAGCATAATTTGAACTCAAATATGAGAAACATACCTCATTGATCAGGAATCATGATATGAGGTAATGATTGGAATAAATACGATGTTGAACTAAGTGAACAACATTATGAATCTAACATATGGGAGAAATATCCCGAGTTACGCACTTAGTACTCTTAACTGAATTTCGCGGACGAAATTCCTTTAAGGGGGTAATGATGTAAGACCCGCAATTTTTCAGAAAATATCTGAATAAAATTCATGAGGCATTTACCGGTAAAAATGGCATTTTTCTCAGAATGCGAAACGAATCAATTCCTGCGAGCCAGTTACACTTAGGATATTCGTCGAATCGCGAATATATGCTCAAACACTCTGGAAGCCATAACTTCCTATCTGAACAAAATCAAAGGATTCCTGCGAGCCAACTTTCTTAGTGGCATCAATACGAAGATAATGGCGTACTCAGAATTTTTCGGAAAAAAAATCGTCGAAAACCCGAAATTCTTGCGGGACCCATAGAAATATGGGTGGGACCCACAGAAATATTTCTCAGAAAATATTCTAGAAGATTCTAGAATATTCCAGCACCTTCCATCACCTTCCAGAGCCTTCCAGCTCCTTCCAGCACCTTCCATGGAAGGGATTCTCAGAAAAGCCCAAGGGTAAAGAGGGGATTCTGAAACTTGGGGCCCAAGTTTCAGAACCTATAAATAGAGGACCCCCCCTCCTTTAGAAAATTGCCAACCCCTCTCTCTCTCCTCCTTTTCCAAACCTCCCCTACCTAGCCTAGCCCACCTGACTTAGCCTGAGCCTGCTTGACCTGGTCTGAGCCTGCCTGACCTGGTCCTAACCCACCTGACCTAGGTCTGAACCTACTTGACCTAAGTCTGAACCCAGTTGACTTGACTTGAACCTGGTTTGGTTCAAAGTCAAAGTCCAAGTCCTTTTTCGTCCGAAGTTCGAAGTTGATCCTTTTTCAAAGTTGAGCCTCGTTCGAAGCGTTTGAAGCAATCGGAGTCGTTTCTTCCTCAAATTGAAGTAAGTTCGCTTCATTAAACCATCTCTCTCAAGTATTTTATTGTTTGTATATAGCATATACTTTCTGAAGTAGTATCTTGCTTTAGTTCTTGGTTGAGCCCTCTAGGACACTTCGATGTTCACGCGCTCGCCTCGTAACTATCGTCGGATATATATGTTCGAATACGCAGTATATGCGTTCTTCAAAATAGTATCTCACCCTAGTTCTTGGTTGAGCCCTCTAGGACACTTCGGTGTTCACTCGCTCGCCTCGTAACTATCGTTGCATACAGATCTAGGTGTATATCTGCTGATACTGCCGACGCGTCTTATATCGCACAGGCCATGTAATTTACCTTTGCCGTCGCGTCGTATGATGCCAAGGCTCCCTGCTTTCTGTACTTCCGATTACTGCACTTCCGATTATGCATTTACTTACGCCGTCGCGTCGAACGATGCCAAGGCTCCTACTTTCTGCAATGTATTTACTTACGCCGTCGCGTCGAACGATGTCAAGGCTCCTGTTTTGTTATATATGTAGAATATTTCGTTCAGTTACACACCCTGAACAATAGTATATGCATTTCCTTTACGCCGCCGCTGTATAAAGCACAGGCTTCTGCTTATATTACATATATGGCGCGTAAGTGAGCGTTCAAACGTAGATCAACTCCAAAATCGCCCATGCGATTTCCCTTACCGCTCCTCGTACAAGATTCTGCTTGACGAATGAAGCCCCTATTGGAAAGGCTTCGCCTTTTGGCAAAATGCTCTTTACGTAAAGACTAAATCAATTACGTATGGCCTGGCTATGGCCCAAGGTTCCTGCAACCTTGATGGATGCAAAGTACGCACAACGGTGCGCATCCATTTCCCGAGTTAAGCGTAGCGATTTCCCACCAAAGAGGGGAGATGCCGCTGAAACGGATAAAAGAAACGCACGCTTTCTCCATAAAAGAGAGAAAGTGCTGCTAAAATTCCTGAAGGAGCTAAGAATGGCTCAGAAAGAACGTAGCAGAAGTGCTACCCAGTTATGGAACGCCTTCTACAATGTAGAAAGGTTCGTCGCACCACTGCCGGTAGAGCAGAGAAGGTGTTGACAGAATGGTTGGCAGAAGAGCTGCCAAAACCAGTTAAATGGCACAATGATGTCTTTTGTTGGAATGATGTCAGAATGACTCGTCTCCCTGACACCTGCAAGGGCATCATACTTGTAAGAGCCGTTGCGCCAAAGTAGTGGTAGCGCCTTGACAAGGTCCTGAGCTCGTTGCGTAAAATACGCCGAGTAGCCGATCCGTAGAGATCGAGTCATGTGCATGCTCATTGAGAATTATCAGACAACCAGACTCGTAAGGGCCGCTGAGCCAGAGTGTGTTGTTTCCACCGAAAGAGGTGAAGTGCTCGTCAAGGCCGAAGTGTCGAGAGCAGAGTTAAGCATGCATATGAATAAAACCTTTGTTCCACGGTGAAAACCGTGTGGTTGATTGGGGTCGGGTACATACTTCTCAAAAGCTGCCCTATAGGCATGCAATGTTCGTCAAGTAATTGTAAGACCGGCAGGCCCCTTTCAGAATTTCTCACCGAGGAAGACGGTGATGGCGCAGCCTTGAGTGACATATATTTCACCCGAACCTGATAGAGTTCATTGATGGCCTTCGTCACTCAGAGGTATGGAGGTCGTGGTTATCCTTAAATATCTAAGGATTGAACCCAACTACTGCAGTAGCAGAATGCATTCGGATACCTAGTAAGGATCTCTTCCGGTATGTTGTATCGTCCTACTAGGGGGATGGGGTCAACAGGCCTCTGAGGTATCTAAAATACATAGAATAATCAACCCCCAGATCATCGCGTTGTCGCCCAGATATGAGTCCCCTAAGCCCAGAGGGAGGTGCAATTATCGAAACAAAGCATTAGCTTAGGTACGGCGCTACTTTGAATGTATGAGTGGATGACGTTGTTGAGTCAGTCCTGCATAACCTTTGTGAAGGTGTCATGGTCGGTATACTACTGGACCGATTGGGAAAGAACCCCATTGATATCCGTACGACTAAGTGAAGCTCGGAGAGCTGTCCTTAGATTCGTAGGATACGGATGTGCCAAGCATAAAGGCTTGAGCTAGACATCCATTCGTGACTCTGAGGAAGTCAAGGCTAAGTCGTAGAGACTTGAGAGGTTATTCTAAGTCACAGCCCTGAAGAGGCTTATGCGAAGTCATGACGACTTGCGTGGATGTTCAACTCATAGCCCTGATGAGGCTTGTGCGATATACGCTAAGTCATGGAGGCTTGAGCGTCGTATTACGAACTGCGACCCTGAGTGGTCTATGCATTTACTTGAGTTGAATAGATAGGTGTTTGCCTACTTACCAGACCATCAGTGGTTCTGACCCCGTTTAATGGGGATTTCAGGTGTTGAACCTGCGTGGCGATATGCGGAGCAAGGCGGCATCAAGTTCCAGGGTTTCTCTAGACAGAGTTGTACTGCTTCCTTTTTATTGAACCTTCACTGCTTTTCTAAGCAGTAATGTTGTAATAAACATGTGCTTTCGATAAAATGGAACACTTTGGTGGTCAATGAGTTGCTTGGCCACATACCTGCAACGTGCTCGGAGTTTTCTAAAACCGACGACTCATTATCGTCTTATTCCGCTGCTAAAAGCTTTTCTAAGTTCCGCTGCAAAGAAAAAAAAAAGAAATCCATGAAAATTTTAACTTAGCTTTGTTTTGAAAATCCGGGGCGTTACAGAAATGGTATCAAAGCATGAGTCTGAGAAACCTGGTTCAAGATCCGTCATGGTCCCGATATCGCACTGTAAGTATATTTTATACTTCTTGTTCTGATCTGGGTGCATCTTTGTATAGATGGCAACTCACGACTCCCGAGGATACTGCTATCGTTGCGGGATCATGCACGATGAGTGGGTATGCCCATATGAAGTCCAAGACTGTCAATATTGTGGCGAAGAAGGGCATTCCGTCAACGAATGCCAAATGAAGCATACCGCCGATATGGGTCGGCGGGGATCGCTTGGTCTTAGGGATGAGACCTCGCGTGTTAGTGGGCCACATTACTCCAGTAGAGAGAGTAGCCGTACTCCAGCAACTTCTGATGAACTACCATTTCTGGTAGGATTTGACTTGAACTTCCTTGAGGGATTTGGTCAATCGCAAGGCTATCAACAGGCATCATGTACGCCTAGCTTGCACAGTTGGGAGGAGGGATGCAACAACTCCTTCTATAATCCCATTATGATTTCAGATTCCTCGAATCAAAGTACTATTATATGGGGGAACAGAGCGGGTACACCAACGCCGAGTCTGAATGGCCAGGAAGAGAGATACAACCTATATCATCCCGTTATGGTCTCAGATTCTCCGAGCCATGATGCCACTGAATGGGCAAGTGGACCGGCATCACTGATCTATCCACAAGAGTCGCTTGAGAGTGCGGAAGTGCCGCCCAAGCCAATCAGCTCTACCAACAGTCTAATTTTCGATGCCCAAGGTGTAGCTCAGATCATCCCGGAGGGGTTTGTCCTTGCGATACGGGAGGTTGCCTGTATTGCGGCAAACCAGGGCATCGTGTGAGAGAATGTCGTAAGAAGGCCTTAGATTTTCAACAAAGAAATATGGGATCTGGAGGACCCTCTCAACAAGTACAACAACAACGACTGCTACTATCCAGAATAGAGCAGAAACCTGTGGCAGGTCGTGTCTATGCGGTGACAGCCGAACAACTCACGAATGATGACCATATCAAGGAATCTGGATACCTTGATAGATAGAGTTGTAATGGGTAAAAAGCTATCAAAGGACAAGATCCAATGAATGCTTGAGACAAGTGGCTTATGACCTTGTGTACGGTCATCTATATCGATATGTATCCTTGCTTTCTAAAGTAATTTTGGATTTGTCAAATTAAAATCTTAAGTGCTTATACCCAGAAAATGATGGCTATAGACTCCATGATTGAGAAATTAAGTTTGCGTAATTAGAACGTTAAAAGTTACTTAATAAAATAAACCATCGAGGAATTGTTCTCAAGAAGAGAGTCCTGTGAGGTTTTACATATTCAAGATCAGATCGTCTAGCTAGAGTGAGCCTGTGAGGGTATACAGCTCCGTGCGAGTGTATATGTTCCAAAACCAGTAGCTTGGCTAGTATGATTCTGTGAGGGTGTACTGATCCAATATCAGGTAAGTCTGACGAAGGCGAACCTGTGAGGAGGTACGTTTCCAATACCAGGTAGTCTGACAGGGGACTTATTTCAATATGGTTAATCTCTAGAAGAATGATCTGTGTGTATGAAATAGTTACACAAGATGGCTATGTTAAATAGCTGGTTGGAAGAACATTGATTCAACAAACTATCGTGGTTGTAGCATAATTTGAACTCAAATATGAGAAACATACCTCATTGATCAGGAATCATGATATGAGGTAATGATTGGAATAAATACGATGTTGAACTAAGTGAACAACATTATGAATCTAACATATGGGAGAAATATCCCGAGTTACGCACTTAGTACTCTTAACTGAATTTCGCGGACGAAATTCCTTTAAGGGGGTAATGATGTAAGACCCGCAATTTTTCAGAAAATATCTGAATAAAATTCATGAGGCATTTACCGGTAAAAATGGCATTTTTCTCAGAATGCGAAACGAATCAATTCCTGCGAGCCAGTTACACTTAGGATATTCGTCGAATCGCGAATATATGCTCAAACACTCTGGAAGCCATAACTTCCTATCTGAACAAAATCAAAGGATTCCTGCGAGCCAACTTTCTTAGTGGCATCAATACGAAGATAATGGCGTACTCAGAATTTTTCGGAAAAAAAATCGCCGAAAACCCGAAATTCTTGCGGGACCCATAGAAATATGGGTGGGACCCACAGAAATATTTCTCAGAAAATATTCTAGAAGATTCTAGAATATTCCAGCACCTTCCAGCACCTTCCAGAGCCTTCCAGCTCCTTCCAGCACCTTCCATGGAAGGGATTCTCAGAAAAGCCCAAGGGTAAAGAGGGGATTCTGAAACTTGGGGCCCAAGTTTCAGAACCTATAAATAGAGGACCCCCCCTCCTTTAGAAAATCGCCAAGACCTCTCTCTCTCCTCCTTTTCCAAACCTCCCCTACCTAGCCTAGCCCACCTGACTTAGCCTGAGCCTGCTTGACCTGGTCTGAGCCTGCCTGACCTGATCCTAACCCACCTGACCTAGGTCTGAACCTACTTGACCTAAGTCTGAACCCAGTTGACTTGACTTGAACCTGGTTTGGTTCAAAGTCAAAGTCCAAGTCCTTTTTCGTCCGAAGTTCGAAGTTGATCCTTTTTCGAAGTCGAGCCTCGTTCGAAGCGTTTGAAGCAATCGGAGTCGTTTCTTCCTCAAATTGAAGTAAGTTCGCTTCATTAAACCATCTCTCTCAAGTATTTGATTGTTTGTATACAGCATATACTTTCTGAAGTAGTATCTTGCTTTAGTTCTTGGTTGAGCCCTCTAGGACACTTCGATGTTCACGCGCTCGCCTCGTAACTATCGTCGGATATATATGTTCGAATACGCAGTATATGCGTTCTTCAAAATAGTATCTCACCCTAGTTCTTGGTTGAGCCCTCTAGGACACTTCGGTGTTCACTCGCTCGCCTCGTAACTATCGTTGGATACAGATCTAGGTGTATATCTGCTGATACTGCCGACGCGTCTTATATCGCACAGGCCATGTAATTTACCTTTGCCGTCGCGTCGTATGATGCCAAGGCTCCCTGCTTTCTGTACTTCCGATTACTGCACTTCCGATTATGCATTTACTTACGCCGTCGCGTCGAACGATGCCAAGGCTCCTACTTTCTGCAATGTATTTACTTACGCCGTCGCGTCGAACGATGTCAAGGCTCCTGTTTTGTTATATATGTAGAATATTTCGTTCAGTTACACACCCTGAACAATAGTATATGCATTTCCTTTACGCCGCCGCTGTATAAAGCACAGGCTTCTGCTTATATTACATATATGGCGCGTAAGTGAGCGTTCAAACGTAGATCAACTCCAAAATCGCCCATGCGATTTCCCTTACCGCTCCTCGTACAAGATTCTGCTTGACGAATGAAGCCCCTATTGGAAAGGCTTCGCCTTTTGGCAAAATGCTCTTTACGTAAAGACTAAATCAATTACGTATGGCCTGGCTATGGCCCAAGGTTCCTGCAACCTTGATGGATGCAAAGTACGCACAACGGTGCGCATCCATTTCCCGAGTTAAGCGTAGCGATTTCCCACCAAAGAGGGGAGATGCCGCTGAAACGGATAAAAGAAACGCACGCTTTCTCCATAAAAGAGAGAAAGTGCTGCTAAAATTCCTGAAGGAGCTAAGAATGGCTCAGAAAGAACGTAGCAGAAGTGCTACCCAGTTATGGAACGCCTTCTACAATGTAGAAAGGTTCGTCGCACCACTGCCGGTAGAGCAGAGAAGGTGTTGACAGAATGGTTGGCAGAAGAGCTGCCAAAACCAGTTAAGTGGCACAATGATGTCTTTTGTTGGAACGATGTCAGAATGACTCGTCTCCCTGACACCTGCAAGGGCATCATACTTGTAAGAGCCGTTGCGCCAAAGTAGTGGTAGCGCCTTGACGAGGTCCTGAGCTCGTTGCGTAAAAATACGCCGAGTAGCCGATCCGTAGAGATCGAGTCATGTGCATGCTCATTGAGAATTATCAGACAACCAGACTCGTAAGGGCCGCTGAGCCGGAGTGTGTTGTTTCCACCGAAAGAGGTGAAGTGCTCGTCAAGGCCGAAGTGCCGAGAGCAGAGTTAAGCATTCATATGAATAAAACCTTTGTTCCACGGTGAAAACCGTGTGGTTGATTGGGGTCGGGTACATACTTCTCAAAGGCTGCCCTATAGGCATGCAATGTTCGTCAAGTAATTGTAAGACCGGCAGGCCCCTTTCAGAATTTCTCACCGAGGAAGACGGTGATGGCGCAGCCTTGAGTGACATATATTTCACCCGAACCTGATAGAGTTCATTGATGGCCTTCGTCACTCAGAGGTATGGAGGTCGTGGTTATCCTTAAATATCTAAGGATTGAACCCAACTACTGCAGTAGCAGAATGCATTCGGATACCTAGTAAGGATCTCTTCCGGTATGTTGTACCGTCCTACTAGGGGGATGGGGTCAACAGGCCTCTGGGGTATCTAAAATACATAGAATAATCAACCCCCAGATCGTCGCGTTGTCGCCCAGATATGAGTCCCCTAAGCCCAGGGGGAGGTGCAATTATCGAAACAAAGCATTAGCTTAGGTACGGCGCTACTTTGAATGTATGAGTGGATGACGTTGTTGAGTCAGTCCTGCATAACCTTTGTGAAGGTGTCATGGTCGGTATACTACTGGACCGATTGGGAAAGAACCCCATTGATATCCGTACGACTAAGTGAAGCTCGGAGAGCTGTCCTTAGATTCGTAGGATACGGATGTGCCAAGCATAAAGGCTTGAGCTAGACATCCATTCGTGACTCTGAGGAAGTCAAGGCTAAGTCGTAGAGACTTGAGAGGTTATTCTAACTCACAGCCCTGAAGAGGCTTATGCGAAGTCATGACAACTTGCGTGGAGGTTCAACTCATAGCCCTGATGAGGCTTGTGCGATATACGCTAAGTCATGGAGGCTTGAGCGTCGTATTACGAACTGCGACCCTGAGTGGTCTATGCATTTACTTGAGTTGAATAGATAGGTGTTTGCCTACTTACCAGACCATCAGTGGTTCTGACCCCGTTTAATGGGGATTTCAGGTGTTGAACCTGCGTGGCGATATGCGGAGCAAGGCGGCATCAAGTTCCAGGGTTTCTCTAGACAGAGTTGTACTGCTTCCTTTTTATTGAACCTTCACTGCTTTTCTAAGCAGTAATGTTGTAATAAACATGTGCTTTCGATAAAATGGAACACTTTGGTGGTCAATGAGTTGCTTGGCCACATACCTGCAACGTGCTCGGAGTTTTCTAAAACCGACGACTCATTATCGTCTTATTCCGCTGCTAAAAGCTTTTCTAAGTTCCGCTGCAAAGAAAAAAAAAAGAAATCCATGAAAATTTTAACTTAGCTTTGTTTTGAAAATCCGGGGCGTTACAGAAATGGTATCAAAGCATGAGTCTGAGAAACCTGGTTCAAGATCCGTCATGGTCCCAATATCGCACTGTAAGTATATTTTATACTTCTTGTTCTGATCTGGGTGCATCTTTGTATAGATGGCAACTCACGACTCCCGAGGATACTGCTATCGTTGCGGGATCATGCACGATGAGTGGGTATGCCCATATGAAGTCCAAGACTGTCAATATTGTGGCGAAGAAGGGCATTCCGTCAACGAATGCCAAATGAAGCATACCGCCGATATGGGTCGGCGGGGATCGCTTGGTCTTAGGGATGAGACCTCGCGTGTTAGTGGGCCACATTACTCCAGTAGAGAGAGTAGCCGTACTCCAGCAACTTCTGATGAACTACCATTTCTGGTAGGATTTGACTTGAACTTCCTTGAGGGATTTGGTCAATCGCAAGGCTATCAACAGGCATCATGTACGCCTAGCTTGCACAGTTGGGAGGAGGGATGCAACAACTCCTTCTATAATCCCATTATGATTTCAGATTCCTCGAATCAAAGTACTATTATATGGGAGAACAGAGCGGGTACACCAACGCCGAGTCTGAATGGCCAGGAAGAGAGATACAACCTATATCATCCCGTTATGGTCTCAGATTCTCCGAGCCATGATGCCACTGAATGGGCAAGTGGACCGGCATCACTGATCTATCCACAAGAGTCGCTTGAGAGTGCGGAAGTGCCGCCCAAGCCAATCAGCTCTACCAACAGTCTAATTTTCGATGCCCAAGGTGTAGCTCAGATCATCCCGGAGGGGTTTGTCCTTGCGATACGGGAGGTTGCCTGTATTGCGGCAAACCAGGGCATCGTGTGAGAGAATGTCGTAAGAAGGCCTTAGATTTTCAACAAAGAAATATGGGATCTGGAGGACCCTCTCAACAAGTACAACAACAACGACTGCTACTATCCAGAATAGAGCAGAAACCTGTGGCAGGTCGTGTCTATGCGGTGACAGCCGAACAACTCACGAATGATGACCATATCAAGGAATCTGGATACCTTGATAGATAGAGTTGTAATGGGTAAAAAGCTATCAAAGGACAAGATCCAATGAATGCTTGAGACAAGTGGCTTATGACCTTGTGTACGGTCATCTATATCGATATGTATCCTTGCTTTCTAAAGTAATTTTGGATTTGTCAAATTAAAATCTTAAGTGCTTATACCCAGAAAATGATGGCTATAGACTCCATGATTGAGAAATTAAGTTTGCGTAATTAGAACGTTAAAAGTTACTTAATAAAATAAACCATCGAGGAATTGTTCTCAAGAAGAGAGTCCTGTGAGGTTTTACATATTCAAGATCAGATCGTCTAGCTAGAGTGAGCCTGTGAGGGTATACAGCTCCGTGCGAGTGTATATGTTCCAAAACCAGTAGCTTGGCTAGTATGATTCTGTGAGGGTGTACTGATCCAATATCAGGTAAGTCTGACGAAGGCGAACCTGTGAGGAGGTACGTTTCCAATACCAGGTAGTCTGACAGGGGACTTATTTCAATATGGTTAATCTCTAGAAGAATGATCTGTGTGTATGAAATAGTTACACAAGATGGCTATGTTAAATAGCCGGTTGGAAGAACATTGATTCAACAAACTATCGTGGTTGTAGCATAATTTGAACTCAAATATGAGAAACATACCTCATTGATCAGGAATCATGATATGAGGTAATGATTGGAATAAATACGATGTTGAACTAAGTGAACAACATTATGAATCTAACATATGGGAGAAATATCCCGAGTTACGCACTTAGTACTCTTAACTGAATTTCGCGGACGAAATTCCTTTAAGGGGGTAATGATGTAAGACCCGCAATTTTTCAGAAAATATCTGAATAAAATTCATGAGGCATTTACCGGTAAAAATGGCATTTTTCTCAGAATGCGAAACGAATCAATTCCTGCGAGCCAGTTACACTTAGGATATTCGTCGAATCGCGAATATATGCTCAAACACTCTGGAAGCCATAACTTCCTATCTGAACAAAATCAAAGGATTCCTGCGAGCCAACTTTCTTAGTGGCATCAATACGAAGATAATGGCGTACTCAGAATTTTTCGGAAAAAAAATCGTCGAAAACCCGAAATTCTTTCGGGACCCATAGAAATATGGGTGGGACCCACAGAAATATTTCTCAGAAAATATTCTAGAAGATTCTAGAATATTCCAGCACCTTCCATCACCTTCCAGAGCCTTCCAGCTCCTTCCAGCACCTTCCATGGAAGGGATTCTCAGAAAAGCCCAAGGGTAAAGAGGGGATTCTGAAACTTGGGGCCCAAGTTTCAGAACCTATAAATAGAGGACCCCCCCTCCTTTAGAAAATTGCCAACCCCTCTCTCTCTCCTCCTTTTCCAAACCTCCCCTACCTAGCCTAGCCCACCTGACTTAGCCTGAGCCTGCTTGACCTGGTCTGAGCCTGCCTGACCTGGTCCTAACCCACCTGACCTAGGTCTGAACCTACTTGACCTAAGTCTGAACCCAGTTGACTTGACTTGAACCTGGTTTGGTTCAAAGTCAAAGTCCAAGTCCTTTTTCGTCCGAAGTTCGAAGTTGATCCTTTTTCAAAGTTGAGCCTCGTTCGAAGCGTTTGAAGCAATCGGAGTCGTTTCTTCCTCAAATTGAAGTAAGTTCGCTTCATTAAACCATCTCTCTCAAGTATTTGATTGTTTGTATATAGCATATACTTTCTGAAGTAGTATCTTGCTTTAGTTCTTGGTTGAGCCCTCTAGGACACTTCGATGTTCACGCGCTCGCCTCGTAACTATCGTCGGATATATATGTTCGAATACGCAGTATATGCGTTCTTCAAAATAGTATCTCACCCTAGTTCTTGGTTGAGCCCTCTAGGACACTTCGGTGTTCACTCGCTCACCTCGTAACTATCATTGGATACAGATCTAGGTGTATATCTGCTGATACTGCCGACGCGTCTTATATCGCACAGGCCATGTAATTTACCTTTGCCGTCGCGTCGTATGATGCCAAGGCTCCCTGCTTTCTGTACTTCCGATTACTGCACTTCCGATTATGCATTTACTTACGCCGTCGCGTCGAACGATGCCAAGGCTCCTGCTTTCTGCAATGTATTTACTTACGCCGTCGCGTCGAACGATGCCAAGGCTCCTGTTTTGTTATATATGTAGAATATTTCGTTCAGTTACACACCCTGAACAATAGTATATGCATTTCCTTTACGCCGCCGCTGTATAAAGCACAGGCTTCTGCTTATATTACATATATGGCGCGTAAGTGAGCGTTCAAACGGAGATCAACTCCAAAATCGCCCATGCGATTTCCCTTACCGCTCCTCGTACAAGATTCTGCTTGACGAATGAAGCCCCTATTGGAAAGGCTTCGCCTTTTGGCAAAATGCTCTTTACGTAAAGACTAAATCAATTACGTATGGCCTGGCTATGGCCCAAGGTTCCTGCAACCTTGATGGATGCAAAGTACGCACAACGGTGCGCATCCATTTCCCGAGTTAAGCGTAGCGATTTCCCACCAAAGAGGGGAGATGCCGCTGAAACGGATAAAAGAAACGCACGCTTTCTCCGTAAAAGAGAGGAAGTGCTGCTAAAATTCCTGAAGGAGCTAAGAATGGCTCAGAAAGAACGTAGCAGAAGTGCTACCCAGTTATGGAACGCCTTCTACAATGTAGAAAGGTTCGTCGCACCACTGCCGGTAGAGCAGAGAAGGTGTTGACAGAATGGTTGGCAGAAGAGCTACCAAAACCAGTTAAGTGGCACAATGATGTCCTTTGTTGGAACGATGTCAGAATGACTCGTCTCCCTGACACCTGCAAGGGCATCATACTTGTAAGAGCCGTTGCGCCAAAGTAGTGGTAGCGCCTTGACGAGGTCCTGAGCTCGTTGCGTAAAAATACGCCGAGTAGCCGATCCGTAGAGATCGAGTCATGTGCATGCTCATTGAGAATTATCAGACAACCAGACTCATAAGGGCCGCTGAGCCGGAGTGTGTTGTTTCCACCGAAAGAGGTGAAGTGCTCGTCAAGGCCGAAGTGCCGAGAGCAGAGTTAAGCATGCATATGAATAAAACCTTTGTTCCACGGTGAAAACCGTGTGGTTGATTGGGGTCGGGTACATACTTCTCAAAGGCTGCCCTATAGGCATGCAATGTTCGTCAAGTAATTGTAAGACCGGCAGGCCCCTTTCAGAATTTCTCACCGAGGAAGACGGTGATGGCGCAGCCTTGAGTGACATATATTTCACCCGAACCTGATAGAGTTCATTGATGGCCTTCGTCACTCAGAGGTATGGAGGTCGTGGTTATCCTTAAATATCTAAGGATTGAACCCAACTACTGCAGTAGCAGAATGCATTCGGATACCTAGTAAGGATCTCTTCCGGTATGTTGTACCGTCCTACTAGGGGGATGGGGTCAACAGGCCTCTGGGGTATCTAAAATACATAGAATAATCAACCCCCAGATCGTCGCGTTGTCGCCCAGATATGAGTCCCCTAAGCCTAGGGGGAGGTGCAATTATCGAAACAAAGCATTAGCTTAGGTACGGCGCTACTTTGAATGTATGAGTGGATGACGTTGTTGAGTCAGTCCTGCATAACCTTTGTGAAGGTGTCATGGTCGGTATACTACTGGACCGATTGGGAAAGAACCCCATTGATATCCGTACGACTAAGTGAAGCTCGGAGAGCTGTCCTTAGATTCGTAGGATACGGATGTGCCAAGCATAAAGGCTTGAGCTAGACATCCATTCGTGACTCTGAGGAAGTCAAGGCTAAGTCGTAGAGACTTGAGAGGTTATTCTAACTCACAGCCCTGAAGAGGCTTATGCGAAGTCATGACGACTTGCGTGGATGTTCAACTCATAGCCCTGATGAGGCTTGTGCGATATACGCTAAGTCATGGAGGCTTGAGCATCGTATTACGAACTGCGACCCTGAGTGGTCTATGCATTTACTTGAGTTGAATAGATAGGTGTTTGCCTACTTACCAGACCATCAGTGGTTCTGACCCCGTTTAATGGGGATTTCAGGTGTTGAACCTGCGTGGCGATATGCGGAGCAAGGCGGCATCAAGTTCCAGGGTTTCTCTAGACAGAGTTGTACTGCTTCCTTTTTATTGAACCTTCACTGCTTTTCTAAGCAGTAATGTTGTAATAAACATGTGCTTTCGATAAAATGGAACACTTTGGTGGTCAATGAGTTGCTTGGCCACATACCTGCAACGTGCTCGGAGTTTTCTAAAACCGACGACTCATTATCGTCTTATTCCGCTGCTAAAAGCTTTTCTAAGTTCCGCTGCAAAGAAAAAAAAAAGAAATCCATGAAAATTTTAACTTAGCTTTGTTTTGAAAATCCGGGGCGTTACAACAAGGATGGATTGGGATCGTTATAAATGATCCAATGTTATCCGAGGTGCATGAATGAGGATCGCAGCCAGGAAGCTAAAAGAAAAATTTCAGAAAATAGAAAGAAAACTAAGCAAGGAATGGGGTACTCACTTGTTTTCGTGGGAACTCAAAAGATGGAAAAGAGAGGCTTCTTCTTGAACTCCAGGAGGGATTCTAGAAGGAAGGGGTGGTTCTTACTGTGGTCTTGTTAGAGCTCTGGAGTTGAAGGCGATTGGTTGGGGGCTTTTACTTGTTTGCTATGATTCTGAAGGAGGGACGGAGAGGTGAACAATGGGTGATAGAAGGGTGTTGCTCGACGCCAGGGGTTGATCTTGTTCGCAGAAGTTCTGAAAGGGGGGGGGGGGGGAGGGGGGGAAGATGAGTGTTCTGAAGGAGAAGGTCGAAGACTGGATGGGAGAAGAAAGGGACCAAGATGATCGATACGACTGGCTGCTTCGTTGATGATCCCCCGGGTTTCCTCATTGTGCCCCTCTTAAAGAGGGGGACGATGGTTTGGGAAGGGTAGAGTTCGTTGAGGATGAATGGGAGATGGAGGCTATGGAGGATCGGAGGGTGGAGGAGCTCGGGAGATGGAAGCATGCGAGGTCGTTGGAGATGGACGAAGGATCATTTTCCGAGGGTTTGGTGTGGAGGGTTTTAGGGAAAACCATGGATGATCGGGCGAGAGAGGGAGAAGGTTCTAGAGAGTTTGCGAAAGAGAGAGAAAGAGAAGAGGCGCCTTCGTAACCCTAGAAAAATCAATTTTTCATTTAAAAGGGGTTTTTGATAAAAATTTTCAAAAGGCTGGTTCTTTTCAAAAGGTTTTTGCAAACAAACTAGTTTTAGTTAAAAGATTTTTTTCAAAAAGAGTTTTTTTTTTTCAAAAACCGATTTTTGTCTCTTTTCTATTATATATATATATATATATATATATATTGTATTTTTCATTTTTTTGGTATTTTATTGTAAAATTTTAAAGATCTAGGCAAAAACGAAAGAATTTTGGTATTTTTGAGAAATATTTACAAGAAGAGGCTTTCTAAAAATTTGGGATCGATTTCTTCGAAAAATGGGTTTGGACCCAAGTTTTGAGAAAATATTCGAGTTTTAAACCTCGAATCGAGGAATATAACATGATGGATCCAAACGGATACCGGATGAAGTGTCTGAGCCCTTTCAAAAAGGTCTTTTTGGTAATTTTGAAAATTTGGTTTAAAATTGGATGACAAAGCTCAGATTTGAATCTTTTATCTGGATACGGATCCGAGATTGAGTCAGATATATACAATGGATTTAATTTCAATAAAACCTGAGAAATAAAATGGAATTTAGATTTAAAGGTGACTCAATTACTCAGAAAATGGGGTCAGGGGCAAAGAAGAAATATTTACAACATTTTGAAAAATTTGGGGTGTTCACTGATGCCCCTCTTTGATACTAAGCCAGTTGAAAGCCGAGCTTAGTGGCAAAGAAACACTCCAAATTTTAAAAAATGTCTCAGTCAGCAGATCTGAGCTGGGTGTGGAAGTATTATTTCGAAAAACAAAGCTTTTCAGGCTTAAAACGTTATCCTGAATGGTTTTAGGGAGACAAAATCCTTGAAAATGATATGATTGAGTAGAAAAATCAGAAAATCGTGATGGGACTTTGGGCAAAGATCTCGAAATGATAAAAAATAAGAATTTTGATCAAGCCTCGTGGGTGAGACGAGATCAGCCTTCTGGAATGACTTAGGTTTAGCCCTTAATCTGGATGGGATGAAGATATATCATAATAACCTGAATGGTGAAAGGAATATATAAGGACCTCGATGGGACATTTTTGAGATAAATGCATCGCAAGATGAAACTCTAGTATGATCCTTTCCTAGATGGATATACAAAGCATGGATTCCTTTGTGGGGAAAACCATGATGGGACGGGGAAGGATTGCCTCGTCGAAACGAGGCTCAGGTTTAACCCAAACCTGAACGGAAGATACCTCATGGAACGAGGTTCAGGCTTCACCCTTATCCTGAAAGGGACGACCATACAGAATCCTCAAACAAAGAAACCGTGGTGGGACAAGAAGGAATATATCGTCAAAATGAGATTTAGGTTTAATCCTTGACTTGAGTGGGGGATGATACAGAATCCTCGGATGAGGAAACCGTGATGGGACTAGAAAGGCTGTCTAGCCGAAAATGAGACTCAGGTTTAACCCTAACCTCAATGGAAGGTACTTCGCGAAACGAGGTTTAAGCTTAACCCTTAACCTGAAAGGGACGACCATACGGAATCCTCGGATGAAAAAAACCATGATGGGACCTTCAAAATTTGGACGAACAAATCCGAAAGGGGTTTGCGAGAAGAGAAAAACAAGGGATTCCCTAAAGCTTGGAAAATGGATGATCTTGGGCGCCTTATTGCTGAGACTAAAATCAGCTTTCTAAAAACAAACGACCTCTCGCAGAAGGTTTGGGTGATACCTCGAGGAGCGAGGTAACAAGTTTAATCCTTAGCCTGAATGGATACAGAATCCTCGAAGAGCGAGGAAACTGTGATGGGACTAGAAAGGATATCTAGTCAAAAATGAGACTCAGGTTTAACCCTAACCTGAATGGAAAGATACCTCATGGAGCGAGGTTCAAGCTTAACCCTTAACCTGAAAGGGACGACCATACGGAATCTTCGGATGAAGAGTCCATGATGGGACCTTCAGAATTTTGGACGAACAAATCTAGAAGGGGTTTGCGAGAAGAGAAGAATAAGGGATTCCCTAAAGCTTGAAAAAGGGATGATCTTGAGCGCCTCATTGCTGAGACTAAATCAACTTTCTAAAAACAGACGACCTCTCGCAGAAGGTTTGGGTGATACCTCGAGGAGCGAGGTAACATGTTTAATCCTTAGCCTGAATGGATACAGAATCCTCGAGGAGCGAGGAAGCTGTGATGGGACCTCTAGACTTCGCACAACAAGTCCAAGAGGGGTTTGCAAAAGGATGAAAATGAGGGTCCCTAAAGCTTGAAAAGGGGTTGTTCTTGGGCGCCTCATTGCTGAGACTGAAAATAACTTTTGACAATACCAGACCTTTTGCAGAAAGTTTAGGTTTAACCCTTATCCTAAGCGGGAACTGTCTATGGCGGGACAGTGGGGAACACAGGGAAGTGTACAGATCCGAGAGCGCTCAGATTAGATGGAAGGAAAGGACTTTTCAGTCCTAATGAGGGATGACGCCAGGATACGTCAAAACGAATATCAAGTTCACACTTCGTGTTTGGATAACAAGAAAATATTGCCAATAAGATGCCAAAAATTGTAGTTGATTCAAAATGATTGAAATTATGCATATGTGAAAATATCACCTCTTTCTACCTAGAGTATTAACTCCAATTGAGCTAACTCTGTAGAATCAAGAATTAGATTCAAATTTGTTGTTGTTGAGTTTCTTCAAGGAAGATATCAATTTCTTTGATATGAAAAGAAAGGAAACATTCTTAGCTTCATAAAAGCAATTAAGTGAAAAGATATTAATGAAAGAATTTCACATAGATAAAGATGATTCCTGGCAGTTTTGGGCAGTTTGATATCCAGGGGCTTTTCCCGTGATGACCGTTTTGCACTCTTTTGAACCATGGAGCTTTCTTGGGTTCTTTTACATCATCCTTCATTTTGGAGATGTCCTGACTTTTTCTCTCTTTTTCAGGGAAGGGTACATCACAAACTCCTTCATCTTGGAGATGCTCTGATCCTTCTTTTTCTTTCTCAGGAATTATGATATTGGTTCTTGGGTTGAAATCTCTAAATGATAGCAGAAATCAAATATATTTTAGGGTTTGTTGGGAGGTTCATCGCAGTCGCCTTCATCTTGATGGTGCTCCAAATGTTCCCTGGAAGGATCCGTCACAAACTCCTTCATCTCGGAGATGATCCAAATCTTTTTTGGCCCCGAGGGTCAAGCTCGCATATTCGTCTTCATCTTGACGACAATTGAGAAATCCCTTTTGCGGATATTTGATTGCAGCTTGACTGACTGAGAAGATATGAATTGGGTTGGTTCTTTTTTTACTACCCAGGATATTTACACTGTCTTACTGTCAGAAGAATGATCTTTAAGAATGTGTCATAGTTATGATCAATATCAATTTACTTATGGCTTTTCAACATCATTGAATTTTCCTTTGCCGGTCATATCAAAGATTTTTCTTCATCCTCTTGGTTGACCAACAGAAAAAAACTTGAATTTAGTTCTTATTTTGCAAAAGTCTTGTCCTTTTGAAAATAATATTGAAGATAGCTTGAGGTAATTTCTTTATGTGATGAAAGCTTTGAGATCAACAATGACTTTTGATAGCAAATTGGCAAAATATCCTTGAAATCCTTGACGAGTGTAATTGCTTCATATCAAATGACACGTCCGTGACAAAATTCTCCTCTCTTTTTCCCCAAAAAAAGAGACTCAGGCTTGAGCCCTTACCTGAATGGGAAGTTGGAAATACTCCTCTCTTCCCCAAAGAGGAGGTGTTTGCAAAACGAAACTTTCGAAGAGAAATTAAGTTTTCGTCAAAACTCCCTATCTCTAGGCTTCTCTTATGGAAAGGCGGCCGAAAAACAAAGTTTAGAAAGTATCACAGAGGAACGAGTCCATCACACTCTCCCTAGAAGAGGGTCCGCTGTGAAGGGGTTGGCCAAAGATGAGAAAAATGAGGGCCACGAAAAGAAACAAGCTTCCGTCGAAGCTCTCCCTGGAAAAAAGGGTTCTTTTGTGTAAAGTTGGTTGTTGTTTTGCAAACTGTTCGCGAAGAAAACGAGTCCCTTCAAACTCTCCCTAGAAGAGGGTTCTTGCGAACGAAAGATAGTTGCATGTGAAAGGAACGAGCTCCCTCGAACTCTCGCTGAAGAGGGTCCTTCGCAAGAGAAAAAGATTGATTTTTGATAAAATGATAACCCGAAGGTTGAAATTGAGAATTTAGAGCTTGAATGTTGATGATTGGTTAGTACAAAGATTGAACCTGGAGGGCTAACTGATCAGTCAGCCAGACACTAGCACGAGCACTAGATGTACCAGCACGAGCACTAGATTTGAAAAATACACCAGTACGAGCACTGGATTTCGAAAAATGCCCCAGTATGAACATTGGGTTTAAAAAATGCACACCAGTACGAACACTGGGTTTTTTAAAGTGCACACCAGTACGAGCACTAGTTTTCGAAAAATGCACACCAGTACGAGCACTGGGTTTTCGAAGGTGCACACCAGTACGAGCACTGGTTTTCGAAAAATGCACACCAGTACGAGCACTGGGTTTTTCAAAAGTGCACCAGTACGAGCATTGGTTTTTCAAAAGAGCACCAGTACGAGCATTGGTTTTTCAATGGACAGTTTGAGGAAGAGACCGACATTCGAAGATACTTGAGAATTAAGCGAGAATGATTGTCGGTGTTTCAGGATTATTCCTTATCCTGAAGGGGAAGTTTAGGTTTGTCCCTTAACCTGAAAGGGAATGAAAGGACAACTTTGGTCCAATACGAGCATTGGATCAAAAGGGGAAATCCGAGTCAGAACTCGAAATCGTGAAAATGAAAGATAAAGGGGGAAAACCCCAGTCGGAACCCGGATCCTCAAAACAAAGATAAAATGAAAAATCCGATTTTGAAAACTTGAATTTTCAAAGAAACGATCGGTTCCAAAATGAGCGTTGAATCCGATAGGAAGTCCGGAACTCAGAACTTCAAACAATATATATAAACAGGAAAAACCCGAGTCGGAACCCGGATCTTTAAAATAATGATAAAAAGAAAAACCCAAGTTTGAAAACTCGAATCTTCAAAGGAACGATCGGTTTCAACACGAGCGTTGAATCCGATACGAAGGCCGAGTCGGAACTCGAAACTTCAAACGCCATAAAAAAGGGAAAAACCCGAGTCGAAACCCGGATCTTTAAAATAATAATAATAAAAAAAGGAAAACCCGAGTTTGAAAACTCGATTTTTCAAAGGAACGATCGGTTTCAACACGAGTGTTGAATCCGATAGAAAGGCCGAGTCGGAACTCGAAACTTCAAACGCCATAAAAAAGGGAAAAACCCGAGTCGGAACCCGGATCTTTAAAATAATAAATAAAAAAAAGGAAAACCCGAGTTTGAAAACTCAAATTTTCAAAGGGACGATCGGTTCCAACACGAGTGTTGAATCCGATAGGAAGGCCAAGTCAGAACTCGAAACTTCAAACGCCATAAAAAAGGAAAAAACCCGAGTCGGAACCCGGATCTTTAAAATAATAATAAAAAAAGGAAAACCTGAGTTTGAAAACTCGAATTTTCAAAGGAACGATCGGTTCCAACACGAGTGTTGAATCCGATAGGAAGGCCGAGTCAAAACTCGAAACTTCAAACGCCATAAAAAAGGGAAAAACCCGAGTTGAAACCTAGATCTTTAAAATAATAATAAAAAAAGAAAAACCCGAGTTTGAAAACTCGAATTTTCAAAGGAACAATCGGTTTCAACACGAGTGTTGAATCCGATAGGAAGGCTGTGATCATCGCAAAAAAAATTTCTCTCGTAATATTCTCTCTCTTCCTTCTCTTTTCCTTTCTAACCTCTTATTTTCCTCCTTTTTGAAGGGAGAAAGATAAAAGACAGAAAGAAAAGAGAGAAGAGAAAAAGAAGAGAAAAGAAGGAGAGGAACTCTTTTGCGGGTCTCACTTGACCTTAATTTTGAAAATATTTTGAAATAACTCGCCTCCATTTTGAAATATTTGCGGGAAAAATGGGAGACGGGATCCGCTCGTCGGTACGAGGTTCGATCGTTCCTGGCGCCTTTACCAGGGGTAATCGAACCAAGGGCCGAATTAATGCCTTTTGCTTTGCTAAGAAATTATCTAAGAAATTATTCTAAGTCTAAATGCACAAAGAATCATGCTTGTGCGAAATGCAAAAGATGTATGCTCTTTTTGAAAATGTTTTGAAGAATTCCCAAGTGTTTCTGAGATGAATCTGATAAAGTGAAGAAATGATTTTTAACTTAGAACTTAAGATTAAAGTTCTAAGTTTTTAGAATAATCAAAAGCTTTGAAAAATAAATCTGGATTTTGGAAAATGATTTTGAAGTCTTTGAGATAAAAGAGGAAGAAAGGAATTTTCAAAGTCATAAATGGACTTTGAATCAGAATAGAAATGAAAAATGGAATTGAATCAGAAGGAAAGATAGAATCGGGAAATCTGAATAAAATTGAGAAATGAAATTGATTTAAAAGTTGGAATTTCAAGATGAAATCTGAATCCAAGATCTGGATTCTGAATAAAATTCAAAGTTGAAGTTTGAATTTAGGATGGAAACTTGATTTGAAATCTGTAATGAAATGGAATTGGTTTTGAGGATTAGAATTAAAGTGGAATTTGGATTTGGAATTTTGAATGGAATTGGATTCAAGATTTGGAATCCAAGATGGTATTTGGATCTGAAATCTGAGATCCGAGATAGGGTTGGACTCTGGATCCTAAGATGGAATTGGATATAAAGTCTCAGATCCAAAATAGAATTGGATTCTGGATCCTAAGATGGATTTGGATCTGAAGTCTGAGATCCAATATAGAGTTGGGTTCTGGATCCTAAAATAGATTTGGATCTGAGGTCTGAGATCCAATGTAGAATCGGGTTCTGGATTCTAAAATAGATTTGGATCTAAAGTCTAAGATCCAAAGTAGCATTGGGTTTTGGATCCTAAATGGAATTTGGGTCTGAAATTTGAGATCCAAAGTAAAAGTCTGGTTCTGGATCCTATATGGAATTTGGATCTGTAATCTGAAGATCCAGAGTGGAATGAGGATCTAGATCCAAAAATGGAATTTGGGTCTGCAATCTGAGATCCAAAGTAAAAGTCTGGTTCTGGATCCTATATGGAATTGGGATCTGTAATCTGAAGATCCAGAGTGGAATGAGGATCTGGATCCAAAAATGGAATTTGGATCTGTAATCTGAGATCCAAAAAAGGGGAATTGAGTTTATACTTGGAAATCTGGATCTAAGATTAGGATCTAACTTTGGTTTTGGGTTTTGAAAAGTCCAAATAGGACTTTTAAAGATGGATCTGGGTTTTGAAAACCCAGATTGGACTTAGGAAGGTTTGGATTTTGAGATTCAGAGTCAATCTCAACTTTGATTTAAAACTTGAAGAAAACTTGATTTTGAATCAGAAGATAAATCAGAAACTTCAAAGTTAAATTGAACTTTGAAATTGGATTTTGAATTGAGATTTTGAATATAAGATGAATTTGAAATCTCAAAGTTAAATTGAACTTTGAGATTGGAAATGAAATGGAATTTGAAAATGAAAAGATGAATTGAATTTTACAAGAATTGAAGTTTGATTGAAGAAGATATTTACATCACTTGGAGTTTTGAAAAAGGAATTTTTGAAAATATGATGCAATTCTATCCTAAATGATGAATGAATTCAAAGAGTTTGAAATTGGATTTTGAAAAGCTATTCCATTCTTTAAATGAATTAAGAATGAGATTGAAGATGTAATATATCCCTGACTATGGTCTTTGGATATATTATATAATAATCACATTTAAATTCAAGTGAAGAATAAAATACATTTTGGTGCTTTTATAGAATTTAAAATGAAATTAACTCTCAATATACCCTGACTATGGCTATTGGTATATATTTTGAGTTAATTTTAAGTTAAATTCTGATAAAAGAAGAAAATATTTTAGAAAAATATGATGAATTTTGAAAATGGATCCAGTGTGGATCCAGTGTTATTTTGTAAAAGATAAAAATGCTAAATTTTGTCCACACCCTGACTATGGCCATTGATGTGGATCATCAACTTAGTATTTATTATCTCTTACGAAATGGTGCACGTGCCATTCGTGTTTTACCATTGTGAGAATTTTTGAGAAATAAAGAAAAATGCATGAAAACAAACAATTCATGATATTTACAATGCTCATTCATTCTACCTAAAGCAGGAAATGTAAATTTTCATTCAAATCTAGCTATTACAACTTGGAGTTTGAATTGAAATTACAATTTCTAAAAAAAATGATACTTTTCATACATCCTCCTGCAAAACAACCGGGTTAGTATGAAAAGGGAAGAAAAATCTACACATATCATGTGGATATCTACAAAATGTTCATATGGATGATGACAGGACAAAGGGAATGATATATAGGCTCATACATATATATATATATATATATATATATATATATATATATATATATATATATATATATATATATATATATATATATATATGTGGATACACATGGCATGAGAAAGGAGATGAGTTAATGGGTTGCAATTGTAAGACCCGCAATTTTTCAGAAAATATCTGAATAAAATTCATGAGACATTTACCGGTAAAAATAGCATTTCTTCTCAGAATGCAAAACGAATCAATTCCTGCGAGCCAGTTATACTTAGGATATTCGTCGAATCGCGAATATATGCTCAAACACTCTGGAAGCCATAACTTCCTACCTGAATGAAATCAAAGGATTCCTACGAGCCAACTTTCTTAGTTACGTCAATACGAAGAAAATGGCGTACTCAGAATTTTTAGGAAAAAAATCGCCGGAAACCCGAAATTCTTGTGGGACCCACGGAAATATTGGTGGGACCCACAGAAATATTCCTCAGAAAATATCTGGTGGGACCCACAAAAATATCCCATGGAATATCCAAGTGGGCCCCACACCAAGGAACCTCTTGGAATTAAAAAGAAGCCAAGGGGGTAAAAGGGGCATGAGAAAATCCAAGAGGAGGTGGGCTTGGGCTATAAATAGCCCTCCCCACTCTCTCTCTTCTCATAAAAATCGACCCCCCCTCTCTCTCTTGCCTTCTCTCTCTCTCCTAAACCTCCCCTACCTAGCCTAGCCCACCTGAGCCCACCTGACCTGGTCTGAGCCTGCCTGACTTAGCCTGAGCCTGCCTGACCTGGTCCTAACCCACCTGACCTGGGTCTGAACCCACTTGACCTGGTCCAAACCCAGTTGACTTGACTTGAACCTAGTTGGGTTTAAAGTCAAAGTCAAAGTCCTTTTTGGTCCAGATTCCGGTTTGGATTTCTGAACCCAGACTTAGCCTACTTGAGCTGAGTTCGAACCTGCTGAACCCAGTTGACTTGGATCGAACCCTGTTTGGTTCAAACCACTTAGGTTGAGTAGCTTGACCTACTCTACCTCTTTCTCAACTAAGTCAGCTTCATCTGACTTAGTCTGACCTCTCGAAGGAAGGCTCGAAGCCAAAGAAGCAACCCGGAGCCGTTTCTTCCACGATTTGAAGTAAGTTCGCTTCGTTGATCCATCTCTCTCAAGTATTTGACTGTTTGTATATAGAATATACTTTATGAAGTAGTATCTTGCTTTAGTTCTTGATTGAGCCGTTTTTGGACACTTCGGTGTTCACCCGCTCGTCTCGTAACTATCGTCGGATATATCTATGTTCAAACACGCAGTATTTGCGTTCTTCAAAATGGTATCTCGCTTTAGTTCTTGGTTGAGCCCTTTAGGACACTTCGGTGTTCACCCGCTCGCCTCGTAACTATCGTTGGATGCGGATCTAGGTGTATATATGCTGATTCTGCCGACGCGTCTTATATCGCACAGGCTATGTAATTTACCTTTGCCGTCGCGTCGTATGATGCCAAGGCTCCCTGTTTTCTGCACTTCCGATTACTGCACTTCCGATTATGCATTTACTTACGCCGTCGCGTCGAACGATGCCAAGGCTCCTGCTTTCTGCAATGTATTTACTTACGCCGTCGCGTCGAACGATGCCAAGGCTCCTATTTTGTTATATATGTAGAATATTTCGTTCAGTTACACACCCTGAACAATAGTATATGCATTTCCTTTACGCCGCCGCTGTATAAAGCACAGGCTTCTGCTTATATTACATATATGGCGCGTAAGTGAGCGTTCAAACGGAGATCAACTCCAAAATCGCCCATGCGATTTCCCTTACCGCTCCTCGTACAAGATTCTGCTTGACGAATGAAGCCCCTATTGGAAAGGCTTCGCCTTTTGGCAAAATGCTCTTTACGTAAAGACTAAATCAATTACGTATGGCCTGGCTATGGCCCAAGGTTCCTGCAACCTTGATGGATGCAAAGTACGCACAACGGTGCGCATCCATTTCCCGAATTCAGCGTGGCGATTTCCTACCAAAGAGGGGAGATGCCGCTGAAATGCATAAAAGAAACGCACGCTTTCTCCGTAAAAGAGAGGAAGTGCTGCTGAAATTTCTGAAGAAGCTAAGAATAGCTCAGAAAGAACGTAGCAGGATACTCTGACATATAGCAGAGTGCTACCCAGTTCATGGTTTGCCCTCTACAACGTAGAAGGGTTCGTCGCACCACTGCCGGTAGAGCAGGGGAGGTGCTGACGAAATGGTTGGCAGAAGAGCTGCCGGAACCAATGGAACGGCATAATGATGTCCGTTGATGGAACGATGCCAGATCGGCTCGTATCCTTGTGCCTGCAAGGGCACCTTGCTCGTAAGGGCCGCTGAGCCGGAGTAGAGGTTGCGCCTTGGCTAGGTTTGGACTCGTTGCGTAAAAATACGTCGAGTAGCCGATCTATTTAGATCGAGTCATATGCATGCTCATTGAGAACGGTTACACAACCAGACTCGTAAGGGCCGAAGAGCCAGAGTGTGTTGTTTCCACCCAAAGAGGTGTGATGCTCGTGGTGGCCGAAGTGCCAAAGAGCGGTGTTCTGCATGCATATGAATAAGACTTAAGGTCGCACATACCCCGCGGTTGAAGATCGTGTTAGGGGTACCCCCTCAGTAATGACTGTGTTGGGGAAGACTGAATGGGGTCGGGTACATACTCCCGTAGTGCTGAAAGCACGGGCTGCCTAAATGGCATGCAGATTCTGTGCAAGTAATTGTAAGACTGGCAGACCCCTTCAGGAATTATGCTCACTGTGGAATGACAGTGATGGTACAGCCTTGAGTGACATGTATTTTACTTTGGACCTGATAGAGTCCACGATGGCCTCAGTCACTCATGGGTTTTGGGGTCGTGGTTATCCTTAAGATCTAAGGATTGAACCCAACTACTGCAAGTAGAGGATGCATCTGAATATGGGCCTAGTAGGATTCTCCCAGTTGAAACACACTGCCCTACTATGGATAGGGTCAACAGGCCTCTGGGGTATCTAAAATACATAGAATAATCAACCCCCAGAACGTCGCGTTGATGCCCGGACAATAGCTCTACCTGCGTACCAAAGGCGGGAGCGGTTAATTATCAAACAATGCATTAGTTCTAGGTACAACGATGCTTTGAATGTATGAGTGGATGACGTGTTGAGTCAGTCCTGCATAACCTTTGTGAAGGTGTCATGTTCGGTATACTACTGGACCGACTGGGCAAAGACCCGTGTTGTATCCGCACGACTAAGCGAAGCTCGAGGAGTTGTCCTTAGATGCGTGGGATACGGATGTGCCAAGTATGAAGACTTGAGCTAGACATCACTTCGAGACCCGGAAGAGGTCATGGCTAAGTTGTGGAGACTTATGCGGCTATTCAAATCACAACCCTGAAAAGACTTGCTCTAAGTCATGAAGACTCGAGCGGATGTTCAACTCATAGCCCTGAGGAGGCTCCTGCGATATACGCTAAGTCTTGGAGGCTTGAGCGTCGTTATTGCGCATTGCGACCCTGAGTGGTTATTATCGTGCTTGAGTTGAATGGTTACATGATTGCATGCTTACCAGACCATCAGTGGTTCTGACCCCGTTTTATGGGGATTTCAGGTGTTGGACCTGCGTGGCGATATGCGGAGCAAGGCGGCATCGAGTTCCAGGGTTTCTCTAGACAGAGTTGTACTGCTTCCTTTTTATTGAACCTACACTGCTTTCCTAAGCAGTAGTGTTGTAATAAACATATGTTTTCGATAAAATGGAACACTTTGGTGGTCAATGAGTTGCTTGGCCACATACCTGCAACGTGCTCGGAGTTTTCTAAAACTGATGACTCATTATCGTCTGATTCCGCTGCTAAAAGCTTTTCTAAGTTCCGCTGCAAAGAAAAAAAAAAAAAAATTCATGAAAATTTTAACTTAGCTTTGTTTTGGAAATCCGGGGCGTTACAGAATTGGTATCAGAGCATGAGTCTGAGAAACCTGGTTCAAGATCCGTCATGGTCCCGATATCGCACTGTAAGTATATGTTTTTATACTTTTGTTCTGATCTGGGTGCATCTTTGTATAGATGGCAACTCATGACTCGCGTGGATATTGCTATCGCTGCAAGGTCATGCCCGATGAGTGGATATGCCCGTATGAAGTCCAAGACTGCCAATATTGTGGCGAAGATGGGCATTCCGCCAACGAATGCCAAAGAAAATATACCGCCGATATGGGTCGGCGGGCTTCAAAGGGTCTCAGGGATGAGACTTCGCGTGTCAGTGGACCGCATCACTCTAGTGTTGGGAGCAACCATACCCCAACATCTTTTGATGAATTACCAAGGCTGAGGGATTTTGATTTGAACTTCCCTGCAGAAGTCTATCACTCGCCAAGCTACCATCCGGCATCACATATGCCGAGCGTAAATGGCAGGAACAAAAGAGAGGATTCTTTCTGTTCGTCAATCATTATTCCAGACTCCCAGAGTCTTGATCTTGCTGACTGGGAAAGTGGACTGGAGTCTCTCATATATCCCCAGTATTCGCTTGCTAGTGCGGAAGTGCCGCCCAAGCCAAAGCTAGTAGTACCTGCACCAAGGCCATGTGGCAATAAATGGACCTTTTGGAGTTCGTCTTTATCAAAGAAATCCAAGTCTTAAAGAGACTGGTGATGTTTTGGAGTCAGTAGACTCATGTATATAGTTTCTCAACGCCTAAAGTCTGCCAGTGCGGCATGACGTTTTGTTTAAGGCGATGCTTGTGTAAATGTGATGTATATTAAGTAAATAAAGCTTTTTACTTCCTCATATACATCGAGAAACTAAAAACAAGTGCTTGTGTGTGCATAGATAAATGGCTCCTATGACGAGGAGAACCATACCAAGCGAGGAGTCCCATACGCAAGGATTCCTGTTGGAGACACTCAACAACCTGGTTACCGCCATCCGTGAAACGAGGCCAGAACCAGTCGCACCACGAAACGAACACCTGGGAGGAGTGACTTATGAGAAGTTCCTCAAGCTTGACCCACCAGTTTTCATTGGCAGAGCCGATCCTGAGCTCGCGGAGAGTTGGATCGAAGAGACAGAACGTGCCTTCTCAGTACTGGGAGTACCAGAAGAGAAGAAGACCAACTTTGGCACGTATCGATTAAAAGATAATGCACGGAAGTGGTGGGATACCACTAAACTTATCCAGTTCTCACAAGTCGAAGTCATTCCTTGGACTGACTTTCGGAGGACTTTTATGGATAACTACTTCCCGTTGCATTCCAGAAACAAGAAAAAGATGGAGTTTCTGAAGTTGGAACAGGGCGGTATGAGTCTAATGGACTATACCACCAAATTTCAGAATCTAGAGCGCTACTGCTCTCGATTGTTCGAAACAGACCAAGAAAGGGCCGACAAATATGTGAATGGTCTGCGCGAAGGGCTGCGATCTCGAGTGATAACAAGCATGCCTTCGACTTTTCAGGCTGCGGTAGCAGCAGCTTCAAAAATCCAAGAGGATTGGGCGCGATCTAAAGTGATCATAGCAAAGAAGCCCATAGTGAATGGTGGGAATCGTAAAAGGACATTCCCAAGTGGCCAGGGTTCACGACAACCCTTTCAAAAGAAGAAGTTCCAAGGAGGGAACAACACTCAACAAGTCGTGAGGCCAAGATAGAACACAACTCCGAATGGTCAGCAGTCCAACTTCAGCTGCCCAAGGTGTCGTATGAACCACCCCGGAAAGCCATGTCCTCGTGACATTGGTGGGTGCTTGTATTGTGGCAAGATGGGCCACTTTATAAGGGATTGCGCCAAGAAGGCTGCAGATGAACAGAGGAGTAGTGCCGGATCTGCCGGACCCTCTCGACCAGCACCACAACGTTCTCAGTTTCAACGACCTCCACCTAGAGTAGAACAAAGGCCTGCTGCAGGTCGTGTATATGCTGTAACGACTGAACAAGTCGAAAATGGTGACCTGATTGAAGGCACCGTACCTGTTAATGGACATGCAGCTTACGTCTTGTTTGATTGTGGTGCTACTCATACGTTTATCTCTGACGATTTCACCGAACAACTCCACGCTTCGGTGCAACCGATTGATAAAATGATCGAAGTATATAACCCGTTGGGTTCACGCACCAAATGTATCCGGTGTGTGAAAAATTTGGATATTGAGATAGCAGGGCAACACTTGCCTACTGACGCCATCCTGATCGATATGGTACAGTACGATGTCATTCTGGGAATGAATTGGTTGGCTTAGAATAATGCCAAGATTCTGTGCCGCGAGGGCAGAGTGATTCTATCTCGACCCGGATTGCCTAAGATGGAGTACCGGTTATCCAAACCAGTTCCACAGAAAAGGCTCATATCAGCACTTAAGGTACAAAAATACCTTAGGAAGGGTTGTGTGGCCTTCCTGTTGAGTCTCTCGGTGGAAAAATCCAATGACCAACCCCTTGAGAGTTTGGAAGTGGTGCGGGAGTTTCCCGATGTGTTTCCTGAGGAATTGCCAGGACTTCCGCCACTTCGTGAGGTTGAATTTGGAATTCAATCCTTACCTGGAACAGTGCCGATATCCAAAGCCCCGTATCGAATGGCGCCAGCTGAACTCAGTGAGTTGAAGTGTCAGTTGGAAGAACTGATGGAACAAGGGTTCATCCGTCCTAGTGTGTCACCGTGGGGAGCCCCAGTGCTGTTTGTAAAGAAGAAGGATGGATCCCTTCGGTTATGCATCGATTATCGGATGCTTAACCAGGCAACTGTTAAAAATAAGTACCCGTTGCCTCGGATTGAGGACTTATTCGATCAACTCAGAACAGCGAGGGTGTTCTCCAAGATCGACCTCAGGTCTGGGTACCATCAGCTCAGAGTAAAGGAAGAGGATATACCCAAGACAGCCTTCAGAACGAGATACGGCCATTATGAGTTCGTAGTAATGCCCTTCGGACTCACTAATGCGCCTGCTGCCTTTATGGATCTAATGAACCGGATATTCAGACCATATTTGAATAGCTTTGTCATCGTCTTTATTGATGACATTCTCGTATATTCTGAGAACAAGGAACAACACGTGGAGCACTTGAAAATCGTCTTGAAAACCCTTCAAGATAACCAACTCTATGCTAAGTTTTCAAAATGTGAATTCTGGCTAGACAAAGTGATGTTCCTTGGTCATGTGATCTCAAAAGATGGAATCGCAGTGGATCCTGCGAAGGTGGAAGCTGTGATGGACTGGAAGCAGCCAGAAAATATCACTGAGTTCCGTAGCTTCCTTGGACTTGCCGGATATTATCGGAAGTTCATACAAGACTTCTCCCGAATCGCCGTGCCGATGACGAAATTACTTAAAAAGGGAGTCAAGTTTGAATGGACTGACCAGTGTAAGGAGTGCTTTGAGGTTCTCAAACAGAGGCTTACCACTGCCCCTGTCCTTACCTTACCATCTGGTCAGGGAGGCTTCGTTGCTTATACCGATGCCTCGGGAACAGGTCTGGGTTGTGTGTTGATGCAGCATGGCAAAGTAATCGCCTATGCATCACGACAGTTGAGGGTCCATGAGAAAAACTATCCAACCCACGACTTGGAGCTTGCCGCGGTAGTGTTCGCGCTTAAAATCTGGCGACACTACCTGTATGGAGAGAAATTTGAGGTCATGTCGGACCATAAAAGCCTAAAATACCTCTTTTCTCAAAAAGAACTCAATATGCGGCAACGGCGATGGTTGGAATTCCTCAAAGACTATGAATTCACGCTTTCCTATCACCCTGGAAAGGCGAATGTTGTAGCAGATGCCCTTAGTCGTAAGACTGTTGGCACTCTGGCCAGCCTAACCGGACAATGGAAGTTGATGGAGGATTTCGTCAAGTGGAAGCCATTTTTGGCTGATTCAGGTAGAATCCAAATGTCATGTTTGACGATCCACATTGAGTTCCTCGATCGCATCGTAGCCGAACAGTTCAAGGATCCCCAGTACTTGGAATTGAAAGCTCGTGCTGAAAAAGATAACACTTTCTTCCATTTGAAAGAAGATGGAGGAATATGGATGAAAGAAAGAATTTGGGTTCCAAATAACCCTGAGCTAAGACAGGAAGTACTCCAGGAGACTCATAATAGCAAGTACACCATTCACCCTGGAGGTACGAAGATGTTCAGAGATTTACAGAGAAAGTACTGGTGGAGGGGTATGAAACGTGATGTGGCTACGTTTGTCTCGAAGTGTTTGATCTGTCAGCAAGTTAAGATCAAACATCAGCGCCCTAGTGGAAAGATGCAACGGATTGAGATTCCAGAATGGAAATGGGAAGGCATTACGATGGATTTCATCGTTGGATTGCCTCGATCCAAGAGACAACACGATTCGATATGGGTGATCGTGGACAGACTCACCAAGTCTGCTCATTTTCTGCCAATCAACACTCGATACTCAACTGAACGATTGGCAGAGATCTACATTCGGGAAATCGTTAGACTCCATGGAGTGCCGATTTCGATCATATCTGATCGTGACCCGAAGTTCACCTCTCACTTTTGGGAGCAGCTTCAGAGAGCCCTGGGGACGAAACTCAAGTTCAGTACAACATTCCATCCCCAAACAGATGGGCAATCAGAACGAACCATACAGACTCTTGAAGATATGCTAAGAGCCTGTATGCTGGAATGGAAAGGTGATTGGGATTCCCACCTAGCGTTGGCTGAATTTGCTTATAATAATAGCCACCACGCTAGCATCGGGATGGCACCGTATGAAGCCTTGTATGGACGACCCTGTAGATCACCAATCCATTGGGGTGAAGTGGGTGAGCGAACCTTGGACTCGCCCATTGTGTTGCAGCATTATACTGAGCAAGTCCACATGATCAGAAAGAAGCTACTGACTGCTCAGAGTCGACAGAAGAGCTACGCCGATCAACGGCGTAGGGAACTCACTTTTGCGGTTGGAGATAAGGTTTTTATCAAGGTCTCTCCAACCAAGAGTGTGTTTCGTTTTGGAAAGAAGGGGAAACTCAGCCCAAGATTCGTTGGTCCCTTCGAAGTTTTGAGCCGGATCGGAGAGACTGCCTACCGAGTAGCATTGCCACCACAATACGCGCAAATACATGATGTATTTCACGTATCAATGCTTAGAAAGTACGTTCATGATCCTTCTCACGTCATTCAACATGAAGACATTGACATCCGAGAAGATATGACGGTAGAAGAAAGGCCAGTGGAGATCATGGACCAACGGGAGCAAGTGCTAAGAACGAAGGTCATTCCACTTGTTAAAGTGAGGTGGCAGCATCATGGAATCGATGATTGCACTTGGGAGCCTGAATCGGATATGCGGGATAAATATCCTGAACTCTTCACCTTGTACTCTTAGCTGAATTTCGCGGACGAAATTCCTTTAAGGGGGTAATGATGTAAGACCCGCAATTTTTCAGAAAATATCTGAATAAAATTCACGAGGCATTTACCGGTAAAAATAGCATTTCTTCTCAGAATGCAAAACGAATCAATTCCTGCGAGCCAGTTATACTTAGGATATTCGTCGAATCGCGAATATATGCTCAAACACTCTGGAAGCCATAACTTCCTACCTGAATGAAATCAAAGGATTCCTACGAGCCAACTTTCTTAGTTACGTCAATACGAAGAAAATGGCGTACTCAGAATTTTTCAGAAAAAAATCGCCGGAAACCCGAAATTCTTGCGGGACCCACGGAAATATTGGTGGGACCCACAGAAATATTCCTCAGAAAATATCTGGTGGGACCCACAAAAATATCCCATGGAATATCCAAGTGGGCCCCACACCAAGGAACCTCTTGGAATTAAAAAGAAGCCAAGGGGGTAGAAGGGGCATGAGAAAATCCAAGAGGAGGTGGGCTTGGGCTATAAATAGCCCTCCCCACTCTCTCTCTTCTCATAAAAATCAACCCCCCCTCTCTCTCTTGCCTTCTCTCTCTCTCCTAAACCTCCCCTACCTAGCCTAGCCCACCTGAGCCCACCTGACCTGGTCTGAGCCTGCCTGACTTAGCCTGAGCCTGCCTGACCTGGTCCTAACCCACCTGACTTGGGTCTGAACCCACTTGACCTGGTCCAAACCCAGTTGACTTGACTTGAACCTAGTTGGGTTTAAAGTCAAAGTCAAAGTCCTTTTTGGTCCAGATTCCGGTTTGGATTTCTGAACCCAGACTTAGCCTACTTGAGCTGAGTTCGAACCTGCTGAACCCAGTTGACTTGGATCGAACCCTGTTTGGTTCAAACCACTTAGGTTGAGTAGCTTGACCTACTCTACCTCTTTCTCAACTAAGTCAGCTTCATCTGACTTAGTCTGACCTCTCGAAGGAAGGCTCGAAGCCAAAGAAGCAACCCGGAGCTGTTTCTTCCACGATTTGAAGTAAGTTCGCTTCGTTGATCCATCTCTCTCAAGTATTTGACTGTTTGTATATAGAATATACTTTATGAAGTAGTATCTTGCTTTAGTTCTTGATTGAGCCGTTTTTGGACACTTCGGTGTTCACCCGCTCGTCTCGTAACTATCGTCGGATATATCTATGTTCAAACACGCAGTATTTGCGTTCTTCAAAATGGTATCTCGCTTTAGTTCTTGGTTGAGCCCTTTAGGACACTTCGGTGTTCACCCGCTCGCCTCGTAACTATCGTTGGATGCGGATCTAGGTGTATATCTGCTGATTCTGCCGACGCGTCTTATATCGCACAGGCTATGTAATTTACCTTTGCCGTCGTGTCGTATGATGCCAAGGCTCCCTGTTTTCTGCACTTCCGATTACTGCACTTCCGATTATGCATTTACTTACGCCGTCGCGTCGAACGATGCCAAGGCTCCTGCTTTCTGCAATGTATTTACTTACGCCGTCGCGTCGAATGATGCTAAGGCTTCTGCTTTGTTATATATGTAGAATATTTCGTTCAGTTACACACCCTGAACAATAGTATATGCATTTCTTTACGCCGCCGCTGTATAAAGCACAGGCTTCTGCTTATACTACATATATAGCGCATAAATGAGCGTTCAAATGGAGATCAAACTCCAAATCGCCCATGCGATTCCTTGACCGCTCCTCGTTCAAGATTCTGCTTGATGAATGAAGCCCCTATTGGAAAGGCTTCGATTTTTGGCAAAATGCTCTTTACGTAATGACTAAGTCAATTTCGTATGGCCTGGCTATGGCCAAGGGTTCCTGCAACCTTGATGGATGCAAAGTACGCACAACGGTGCGCATCCATTTCCCGAATTCAGCGTGGCGATTTCCTACCAAAGAGGGGAGATGCCGCTGAAATGGATAAAAGAAACGCACGCTTTCTCCGTAAAAGAGAGGAAGTGCTGCTGAAATTTCTGAAGAAGCTAAGAATAGCTCAGAAAGAACGTAGCAGGATACTCTGACATATAGCAGAGTGCTACCCAGTTCATGGTTTGCCCTCTACAACGTAGAAGGGTTCGTCGCACCACTGCCGGTAGAGCAGGGGAGGTGCTGACGAAATGGTTGGCAGAAGAGCTGCCGGAACCAATGGAACGGCATAATGATGTCCGTTGATGGAACGATGCCAGATCGGCTCGTATCCTTGTGCCTGCAAGGGCACCTTGCTCGTAAGGGCCGCTGAGCCGGAGTAGAGGTTGCGCCTTGGCTAGGTTTGGACTCGTTGCGTAAAAATACGTCGAGTAGCCGATCTATTTAGATCGAGTCATATGCATGCTCATTGAGAACGGTTACACAACCAGACTCGTAAGGGCCGAAGAGCCAGAGTGTGTTGTTTCCACCCAAAGAGGTGTGATGCTCGTGGTGGTCGAAGTGCCAAAGAGCGGTGTTATGCATGCATATGAATAAGACTTAAGGTCGCACATACCCCGCGGTTGAAGATCGTGTTAGGGGTACCCCCTCAGTAATGACTGTGTTGGGGAAGACTGAATGGGGTCGGGTACATACTCCCGTAGTGCTGAAAGCACGGGCTGCCTAAATGGCATGCAGATTCTGTCCAAGTAATTGTAAGACTGGCAGACCCCTTCAGGAATTATGCTCACTGTGGAATGACAGTGATGGTACAGCCTTGAGTGACATGTATTTTACTTTGGACCTGATAGAGTCCACGATGGCCTCAGTCACTCATGGGTTTTGGGGTCGTGGTTATCCTTAAGATCTAAGGATTGAACCCAACTACTGCAAGTAGAGGATGCATCCGAATATGGGCCTAGTAGGATTCTCCCAGTTGAAACACACTGCCCTACTATGGATAGGGTCAACAGGCCTCTGGGGTATCTAAAATACATAGAATAATCAACCCCCAGAACGTCACGTTGATGCCCGGACAATAGCTCTACCTGCGTACCAAAGGCGGGAGCGGTTAATTATCAAACAATGCATTAGTTCTAGGTACAACGATGCATTGAATGTATGAGTGGATGACGTGTTGAGTCAGTCCTGCATAACCTTTGTGAAGGTGTCAAGTTCGGTATACTACTGGACCGACTGGGCAAAGACCCGTGTTGTATCCGCACGACTAAGCGAAGCTCGAGGAGTTGTCCTTAGATGCGTGGGATACGGATGTGCCAAGTATGAAGACTTGAGCTAGACATCACTTTGAGACCCAGAAGAGGTCATGGCTAAGTCGTGGAGACTTATGCGGCTATTCAAATCACAACCCTGAAAAGGCTTGCTCTAAGTCATGAAGACTCGAGCGGATGTTCAACTCATAGCCCTGAGGAGGCTCCTGCGATATACGCTAAGTCTTGGAGGCTTGAGCGTCGTTATTGCGCATTGCGACCCTGAGTGGTTATTATAGTGCTTGAGTTGAATGGTTACATGATTGCATGCTTACCAGACCATCAGTGGTTCTGACCCCGTTTTATGGGGATTTCAGGTGTTGGACCTGCGTGGCGATATGCGGAGCAAGGCGGCATCGAGTTCCAGGGTTTCTCTAGACAGAGTTGTACTGCTTCCTTTTTATTGAACCTACACTGCTTTCCTAAGCAGTAGTGTTGTAATAAACATATGTTTTCGATAAAATGGAACACTTTGGTGGTCAATGAGTTGCTTGGCCACATACCTGCAACGTGCTCGGAGTTTTCTAAAACTGACGACTCATTATCGTCTGATTCCGCTGCTAAAAGCTTTTCTAAGTTCCGCTGCAAAAAAAAAAAAAAAAGAAATTCATGAAAATTTTAACTTAGCTTTGTTTTGGAAATCTGGGGCGTTACAGCAATAGTGGAGCTAGATGATAGTGGTAGTATGCTACAGGCAATGGGGCAGTGGCTGTGGGAAAACAGCAATACAGGTGGACATGATATTATTCCAAGGGAGCATGTGATGACAGGATATAGTAGGAACAACAATGCCAAACATTGCCATAAATGGTGGCAGCTGTATGTTTGTACAGAGGCCAGGCTGGATGGGGTACTGTAGGTAATTGCTGCAAGGATAATTGAGATGCAGTGTGATTTTGGAGTTGGGTTGTGGTAAATGAAAGCAACAGGTAGTGGAAATAGTGGAATATACAGTGTATGATGTGTGTAACAAAGGTTCCAACATTGCTCAAAATGCAAAGATGGCGGCTACAGCAGTGGTTGTCACTGCTATGAGTGCTTAACATGAAAACCACAGCCAGCACTGTTGTAGCCTGTGGGGGTTACAGATGTCCTACTGTAAAATATAGAAGATTCAACAATATGATGGGCATAACAGTGTGGTATGGGTGTAATGGTGGCATATGATCAACACTTGTTGTAGGTGTTGTGATGGGTGAGCTGACAAGTGCTGAAGACAGTAGGTGACATAGATGCAGGAAGGTAGATAACAAAGAGGTGAAATGCACAAGTGATGATGTGCTAATGTATGTACAACAAGGGTAATGGAGTGTATAATGAATATGCTTGGGCAGCAGTGTAAGTGCTGTGTAGAAATGGCGGGCTGTGGATGAAGCTGGAAGGTTGCCTCAGCTGAGTGTAACGATGTGAATAATGGCTTTTGCAGAAAATGTACAGCAGCAATGAATATAGGTAAGTGGGTGGCATGATAGTATGTTTTGTAGAACTATGTGCATGATATGAGATGGGATCTTATATATTTGGCTAACTACAAGGGGATGGCGATTGTGATAGGATAAACAGTGCGGTTAGCAGGAAAAACACAAATGCTGGTACCCATGATGACTTTCATCAAAATGAACACGAGAAATTGAGAACCGACTTCTGATCAAAAAGTCTCTACTTTGAAACTGAAGAATTCACAATCGTATTTACTGTTGTGATCCCAAAGAGAACCACCTGCATGTGGGCATTTCACTATTTCTGTATCCACTGGAGTTTGAGAAAGGAAACAAGGTACTTCTGCCATGGAAGAATGACCAGCCTTACCATCCTCTCCTTAACTACGTCAGGGACACATTCCAGGGAGGAAAACTTCTGAATGAATATCATTTTTTTGAAGTAATCTGATGCTCAGCCAATATCAATGACATCAATCTTCAATCGAACTCGCAACTATAGCAGAACTTCAGAGGATAGATAAAGTAAGCAACCTGAAGAATCGACTTACCGTTATTTTTCAATATGCTTGTGACCCAAGCTCAAGCATCAGTTCTGTTTTAGATAGCCTAATTGTATTAACCCCGAAGCAAGGATTAGTGGAATTCTTATTACGAGGTCCTGTTCAGTTGCTGTGCTTAGAAATGGACATTGTTGCTATAGAGAAGAGAAAACCTAGGCACAACAAAAATGTCAGAAAAACAAAGTGAAAACTCTTTTAGAGTGAGAGAATTCCTCGGTTAGAAGCACTGGTATTGTCTAAAGGGCCAACAAATCAGCATTCTTCTTATCCCAACAAACTTCTCCAACTTCTGAATCTGGTTCAAAGTATTCAGGACTTCATGACCTGTGTGGTAGCTCGATCGTGATAAACACAAAGCTCAGTATAAAATTCGAAAGATCCACCCGACTTTAGTATCTTCACGGAGAAATTAAAGGAAACAAAGCGTGAGTATTGATTTAAAAGGCAATGAATCATTAGACTCTTCAACTAGCACCCCACTAGGGGAACCCATCATTATCCTGATTTTTTTAACAGTGTGCTTTGAAGAAAACGATGGAGGGTCATCAGTTGGGAAGGGTCCTGAAATTCGTTGTAATTCTTAATTTTGTCAATCCTAACTCCTGCTGAGGACTCGTTGTAATGGAACATCAGATACCTCTCCTAAGAGCCTATGAGACCTCAGGTTTAACTTCCCTTCCAAAAAAAAAAAAGAAGAAACGACTACCCTACAACTATCCATCAGCGCAATATTTTGCATTTTAGGCAGACATATATTCCCAGCAGCATTGCTACAACGGAATAAGAGATCAAATCTGACATCTTATCAGGTCTGATTGCATACTAACGCTGGATAAAATCTAATGTTGTGAATGTTGTAACCATGTGAATAAGGGAAGGCATCCTGACCTCATTGCTTAACAGATTTTAAAGAATAAAAAAAAAGATGAAATCTAATGCTAATTAACTATAAGCAATATGACGAGCAACATAAAGCAGAGGATAAAGTATGAATCAGGGACCTGGGATAAGCTCGAGGCATCAGTAGGGCCGATGGGGAGTTCACAGGCTATGAGTAATTAGACCAAAACAGGGAATAATAAAGGGAACAACGTGAAGATAGACTATCGTGGTAGTTTAGAAAATTGATCATCAACAAGGAATTAAAATAAGAAAAAATACTGGGATAAAACGAAACATGAATTGAACTGTAATGTTCGAGCGAATCAATGATGCCATTGCCAGACATCATTGATTCACGGTCATGCGAAATGACTACAGATGTCTATCCCTCTCAAGAAATGTAATGAGTTTGCATAAAAATATTCCATGGGACTACCGAAACTCTTAATGCATGTTAGAGCCTATGGAAACAATAAATCATATTGAAACTCATATCAGACACCACAAAAGGAAAATGAAACAAGGGATGATAGGGCCTATTGGGGTAAAACAAAATTTAAATGAATGAAATGCAGTAAACATCAATGAGTGAAATCCGACATTCGAGATGGCAGATAAGAGGTTAAAAAGGGGATCAAATGAGAGTTAGTCATAACCAAACAGATAATGAAGAAGGTAACAACTGGAAATCAAAACATCAATCGATCTTCACAGTAGAATTAGGCATATGATATCAACAGAAAATTTAAAAAAAAACTAGGGGAAGTAAGCAAATCACGAATGGGAAATGAAGCAGTAAATCTTACATAAAAAAAAACGAGAAGACAAGATGTTGGAACAGGATTGTTCCGTTCATTTTTACTGTAGCACAAGAATGGGTTGACGTTGCACAGGCAACTCAACACCATTGGGAGCGCTGAAAATGAAAAAGCAAAAAAAAAAAAAACATTTGAAGGAAATCAACGAAGGGGAAACCAGAGGGGAAAAGAAGAACAACTTACAAGATTACTTTGCTTTGCAGGGGACCCTGAAATGGCCTCCTGTCTGCAGAGGATCTTGAAAGATGGAGAGAAAGGATGCCTTCCCTTTTGTGCTTCAGTAAGCCTGCCTCTGGTGGGGTGAAACCAGATTTTCTTCACTCGACTAGGGAGAAGAGGAATGGATGCTGGAGAGGAATTGCGAAGGAAGGTTGCTGCCTGAAGATGGATCGTTGTATGAGATGTTCAGAAACGGAGGGATGCGTGAACGTAGATGGCCGATATCAAGAGAAAAAAAAAGTCGATCCCCAAAGAAGCTTGGAGGGCTCTTTTTTAAAGGGGAAACGGAAGCCTCGAGAGGGGAAAATCCGTTGAGGATTGAGGGTAGAGAATGAAGAAGGTTGTTGCAGGATCAACGATGGAGAGAGGAGAAGAGGGAAGCGCGGGAGGAGTTCGTTAGAAATCCTCCCTTTTTCCAAAAAGAGGTTTCCTTTTTAGGAAATTTTTGAAAAATGGTTAAGAAATGAGGTTTTTGCCAAAATGGTTTCAAAAAGCTTAAAATCCTTCGCTTTTCTTGTAGTTTTTTTTCCAATTTTTTGGTTTTTATGTTATTTTTCCATTTTTTTGCAGTTTTAGAATAAAATCCTAAAGTTTTATGAGAAATCAAAGGTTAAAACTATTTTTTTTGGTGTTTTTGTAAAAGTATTTACAAAAAGCTATTTTGAGAAAATTTCTTCAGAAAATGCATTAGGATCCGGGTTTTGAGGAAATATGGATTTAAAGCACCGGATTTGAACCTGAAAACGATTTTGAATGGATCAATATGGTTTTTAATCCAGAAAGTCTGAAGAATTTGCTTTGATTTCTCAGAAGATGGAGTTAGGGGCAAAAGGGTCATTTTGCAAGTCTTTGAAAAATTTGGGGTGTTCACAGATGCCCCTCTTTGCTACTAAGCCGGTTGAAAGCCGGGCTTAGTGGCAAAGACAACACTCCAAATTTTGAAAATGCCCCAGTCGACAGATCTGAACTGGGTGTGGAAGAATTAATTTTGAAAATATAGCTTCTCAGGCTTTAAAACCTTATCCTGAGTGATTTTGGGGAGATGAAATCCTTGAAAATGACGTAGTTAAATAATAGAAATGAGGAAATCGTGATGGGACTTTGGGAGAAAATCCCGAAATGGTGGGAAATGAGAATTTTGATCAGGTCTCATGGATGAGACAAGATACTCTTTTGGGATATTTCAGGTTTAGCTCTTAACTTGGATGGGACGAAAATATATCAAGATGAATTTGAAATAAAGAAAGGAATACATGATGACCTTGATGGGACATTTTTGGAGAATGCCTCGTGAAATGGAGCTCAAGTATGATCCTTTCTACAAAGCATGGATTCCTTGATGGGAGGAACCATGATGGGACTGGAAGAAAATATCTCGTAAAAAACGAGGAATCTCATTGGAATGTGACTCAGGTTTAACCCAAACCTGCAAGGAAGATACCTCGCGAAGCGAGGTTCTGGGTTAACTCTTAATCTGGATAGGAAATCTACCATATGGGTTTCTCAAAAATGGAGAAAGCACGATGGGACCTTCGGAATTTGGACGAACAAATCCGAGAAGGGTTTTTGCGAAAGGAGGAAATATAGGGTTCCCTAAAGCTTCGAAAAGGGGAAGAAATTGGGCGTCTCATTGCTGAGACTGAAATAGCTTTTGAAATCTATGATCTTTCGCAAATGGTTTAGGTTTGACCCTTATCCTGAGTGGGTCGTCCATACGAAATTCTTAAGTGAGAAAACCGTAATGGGACAGGAAGAGATACTTCCTCTGAGGCAACTCTTTTTGGGAAATATAAACAACGCTAGGTTGCATCAAAAATGAATATTGAATGTTTATTTAATTCTTGGAATAGCTAGAAAATTTTGCCAATAAGATAAAATCATAGTAGATTCAAACGCTTCTAAATGTGCACGTATGTGCAAAGATATTCCCTCTTTTACCTAGAGTATTTCCTCCAATGAGATTAACTCCTCGGTTTTAAGAGTCAAATTCAAAAATTTAGCGCTGATGATTTTCTTCAAGGAAGCTATCCATTTTCCTGATATGAGAATAAAAGAAATATTCTTAACTTCATAAAAGCAGGAAATGAAGAGATATTGATAAAAGAATTTTGCATGAGAAAAGATGACTTCTAGCAACTTTGGCAGTTTGATATCTGGGTGTTTTCCCTACGATGATCTTTTTGCACTCTTTTTGAGTCATTTGGGCTTTCTCGGTTTTTCACATCATCCTTCATTTGGATGTCCTGACTTTTCTCTCTTTTTCAGGGAAGGGTACGTCACAAACTCCTTCATCTTGGAGATGCTCCGATCCTTTTTTTTCTCAAGGATTATATATGATGACATTGGCTCAAAAGGTCTTTAGATGATAGCAGAAATCAAATATCTTTTAGGGTTTGTCGGTAGGTTCATCGCACTCGCCTTCATCTTGACGGTGATCTGAACTTTCCCTGGAAGGATCCGTCACAAACTCTGTCATCTTGGAGATGTTTCCAATCTTCTTTGGCCCCGGGGGTCCACTCGCTTAATTCGCCTTCATCTTGACGACAATTGAGAGATCCCTTTTGCGGATATTTGATTGCAACTTTTAAACGAAATGAGAAGATATGGGTTGAGTGGATTCTTTTTATAGCTCAAGATATTTCCACTGCCTGATTGTCAGAAAGTCATTTTAAAATACGCACCATAGCCAAGATCAATATCAATTCTCTTCTGGCTTTTCAACATCATTGAAGATTTCTTTTATTGATCATATCGAGGACATTTCTTACATCCTTTTGGTTGATCAACAGGAAAAGATTTGAATTTTACCTCTTTTCGCAAAAAGTTTCACCTTTTTGGAAGGAAATAGAGGAGGTAATCTGAGAAAATTCTTTTTGTGCAGTCAAACTTTTAGAATCAACTAATGCTTTTAGCAAATTGGCAAAGTTTTCACGAATTTCTTGTGAAATAATCACTCAATATAGATTTTGATGAGACATTGAGTTGTAATCTTTTGATTTTGGGAAATACATGATCAACAAAAGCTGGGACCTTTGAAATACCCGACCAGCGAAAGCTGGAACGTTTGAAATACATGACCAGCAAAAAGCTGGAACGTTTGAAATACATGACCAGCGAAAGCTGGGCTCTTTAAAATACATGACCAGCGAAAGCTGGAACCTTTTCGAAATACATGACCAGCGAAAGCTGGAACCTTTTGGAATACATGACAAATAGACGTTGGGATCTTTTAAAAAAAAAAAAAAAAAAAAACTGTCCAGCGAAAGCTGAAACCATTGAAATACGTGACCAGCGAGAAGCTGGAACCTTTTGAAATACTTGACCAGTAAAACTGAAACATTTACAATACATGACCAGCAATAATGCTGGAACATCTTGGAAATACATGACCAACGAGTGTTGTGTCTTTTGGAAAATACAGGAATGGTTATGAAAAACTGGGTTTTAATAAAAAGGTTGAGAATGATAGAAATTGGGAGATTATAACCCGAGGGTTGAGAAAATGATGGATTTTTTTGAAAACATTGTACCTAGAGGTTGGAGAATTGATAATCTTGAGAGATTTGGAGATTATGAAGGTTTTGAAAATGATGGATTTTGAGAGATTAAACCCGAAGGTTTGGTAATGAGAGAATGGAGAAATCGCAACCTGAAGGTTTGATTTATGGAATAGGTTGATTTTGGGAGCTCGACAATTGTGAGCTGGGACCTTTTGAAATACATGACCAGCGAGAGCTGGGTCTTTTGGAAATACACGACCAAAAGCTGAGTTTCTTTTTGGGAATACATGACCAGCAAAACTGGAACGTTTGAAATGCGTGACCAGCGAAAAGCTGAAACGTTTGAAATACCTGACCAGCGAAAAAGCTGGAACGTTTGAAATACATGACCAACGAGTGTTGGATCTTTTTTGGAAATACCTGACCAGCGAAAGCTGGAACGTTTGAAATACATGACCAGCAAAATGCTGGAACATTTGAAATACATGCCCAACAAGTGTTGGATCTTTTGAAATACCTGACCAGCAAAAGCTGGGACGTTTGAAATACCTGACCAGCGAGAAACTGGAACGTTTGAAATACATAACCAACGAGTGTTGGATCTAACCAGCAAAAAAGCTGGAACGTTTGAAATACCTGACCAGCAAGAAGCTGGAACGTTTGAAATCCCTTTCCAACGAGTGTTGGATCTTTTGAAATACCTGACCAGCAGAAGCTGGGACGTTTGAAATACCTGACCAACGAGAAGCTGGAACGTTTGAAATACATGACCAACGAGTGTTGGATCCTTTGGAAATACCTGACCAGCAAAAGCTGGAACGTTTGAAATACCTGACCAACAAGAAAGCTGGAACGTTTGAAATACATGCCCAACGAGTGTTGGATCTTTTGAAATACCTAACCAGCAAAAGCTGGGACGTTTGAAATACCTGACCAGCGAGAAGCTGGAACATTTGAAACATATGACCAACAAGTTATTGGATCTTTTCGGAAATACCTGACCAGTAAAAACTGGGACGTTTGAAATACCTGACCAGTAAAAACTGGGACATTTGAAATACCTGACCAGTAAAAACTAGGACGTTTGAAATACATCAGCTTTTGGGAGATTTTAAATCAGAACTTGAATTTTGTAGAAGAAAGGATTTTGATCAAAAGATTGAATGTAGAAAGTTATTGGTGCGAGGGTCAGATCCTCCAAATGAGCTCAATGGATGATTGAAGATTTTTGGAAAATACCCTAGTGCGAGGACTGGGTTGTAAAAGATGAGCTAAACAAAGTGAAATTTTCAGAGAATAAAGATTCTTCGGTAAAATTTAATGGACCATCATAGTTTAATTGCATGTGGTCGACTTTCAGGATTTTATCCCCTTGTCCTGAACGGGGGGAAATAAAATAAAAAAAAGAGAATACCTCATTGACAGGAGGCATCAGGTTTATCCCTTAACCTGAAGGGGTATATTTTAAAGATAAAGGTAAGTGAAAATTTTAATAAGATTAAAAAATTTGTTAAAACTTGATAGAGATGAGCAATAGCTTGATGAAAATTCGGTCAAACAAAAAGTAAACCAAATGAAATGAAAAGACCACAAGATCAATTGAGAATTAACATAATTTGAGGAAAAGAGCTTTCGTCTAATCCTGCCTGCATATGATGAAAGAAGATGATTATAGATCAAAATAAAATGCCCCAGTATCATGGAGAAGAATGTAAGAATTGATAGAAGATCATTATTTTATTGAAATGGCTCTTTTGAAGAGTACAAAGGCTTTAGAAGGAACATTTCAGGTGTAAAACTTCTTCAAATGCAGAGCATTGATGGGATCTGACATTTCCACTCCATCTGCGTTGATTAGACGATACAAATTGCGAGGAAGTGCTTCCTTAACCACATAAGGGCCTTCCCAGTTGGGTGACCACTTGCCCCGTGGTCGATGCTTGAGATGAGCCGTTGATCTAAGTACCAAATCGTTAACTCAAAATTTTCTCTCAATGACGGACTTGGCATAGTGTCGAGCTATCCTCTGCCGATAAGCTTGAGCGTGCTCTGCTGCTTTGAGCATCTTTTCATCCAGTAAATCTAGCTGCACCAATCTCTGCTGCTGATACTGATCGAGTGACAATTCTATAAGGGAAGCAAATTTGAGAGCGGGCTTTTGGACATGGAGAGGCAACACCACTTCAGTTCCGTAAACAAGTTCTAAAGGAGTGTCATTAGTCGGAGTCCGAATGGTGGTCCGGTATGCCCAAAGTGCATCATGAATCTGCTCATGCCAATCTCGACCTGTCTTCACAGTCCTTTACAAAATACGGATCAAGATCTTATTGGTAGCCTCTGCTTGGCCGTTCCCTTGAGGATAATAGGGAGCTGAGAAATGATGGAAAATTCTGAATTTAGAACAAAATGTTTTCATCCTCTCATTTTTGAAATGAGTTCCATTGTCTGAAACAATGTCATGTGGTATGCCAAAGCGACAAAGAATGTTCTTGTGAATAAAAGAAACCACATGGCGGCCTTCTACTGTGCGTAGAGTAACAGCTTCAACCCATTTTGTGAAATACTCTGTTGCAGCCAGGAAGTATTTGTGGCCGTTAGAAGCAGAAGGAGTAATCGGGCCGACGACGTCAAAAGCCCACATAGAAAATGGCCAAGGAGAAACAATTGATTGTAGATATGCGGCCGGAGCATGAATGTAAGGCGCGTGTAATTGGCACTTGACGCATTTCTTCACAAATTGATGACAGACCCGCTGCATGGTGTTCCAGTAGGATCCTGCTCGGACGATCTGTTTGACGAGAGTTTGATAGCCGGCATGGCCACCACAAATCCCTTCATGCGCCTCTTGGATAACTTCCATAGCCTATTCTTTGTCTAAGCACCTCGAATACTCAGAACTGAACCCACGGCGGTAGAGGACATTGGCAAGAATGAAATATCGGGTAGACATACGCTGAATTGCACGTTGCTCCCTTTTTGGCATCTCTAGTGGAAATTCACCAGTCTCAATGAAATTCTTGATATTTTGATACCAAGGCTTCTCCTTCTGATTGACCTGGTTTACTTGCATAATTGAAGCGAAAGCAGGTTGCTCAAGTCTGCCAACTTCGAAAGAACGACATGACTCGCCATCTTTGAAGGATAGAATGGAGCCCAGACTGGCTAGACCGTCAGCTATCTGATTATGCTCTCTTCTGATGTGACTGAGCTGAAATTCTTCGAAGCTGTCCACAAGAGCTAAGACGATCTTCTGATACAGAATCAATTTGGAATCTTTCACTTGCCATTCAGTGTTAACTTGGCTGACAACAAGTAAAGAATCGCCAAAGGCGTGCACTCTCTTGACATTGAAATTTTGCAAAATTTTGAGGCCTTGTATTAGGGCTTCATACTCGGCCATGTTATGAGTGCATTGGAAACCAAGCTTGAGGGAATAAGGGATCATTTCTTTTTCTGGAGTGATTAACAGGACTCCAATCCCTATGTCAGACATGTTTTTAGAGCCATCGAAGAACATATTCCAAACTGGGGGCTGTTGGATATTACAGATGTGCTTATCAGGAAAATCATCTTCTGCTTTAATCTCTTCTGTCAAAGGGAAATCTGCCAACTGATCTGCGATCGCTTGGCCTTTAATCGACTTCTGAGAGACGTACTCTAAGTCATATTGCATTAGGAGAACCTGCCACTTCGCGATCCGTCCAGTGAGAAATGGTTGTTCCAAGATGTATCTGAGAGGATTAAGCTTCGATAGGAATTTGATTTCAGAAGCCAACAAGTAATGTCTTAACTTCTGGCACATCCAAACCAGATCTAGACAAGTTTTCTCCATTTGAGAATACTTCTTTTCATAATCAATGAATGTCTTGCTCACGTAGTAGATGGCGTGCTCTATCAGGCTGCCTTTTTCATACTGAGCGAGGAATCCACCACAGGCATTCTGATTGACTGAAATATATAGTAGGAGAGGCTTTCCCAGCTTTGGCGGCTTCAAAACTGGTGGATTAAGGAGATACTACTTGATGCGCTCAAACGAGAGCTGACATTCTGATCCCCATTCAAATTTAACTCCTTTTCTTAGTAAATGATTGAAGGGCTCGTATCTCATGGCCAAATTTGAGATAAATCTGCGAATAGACTGAATACGCCCTTGAAGGCTTCGCAGTTCCCTGAGATTGGTTGGAGACGGCATATCAATAATGGCTTTTGCCTTGGCCAGATCCACCTCAATTCCTTTCTTGCTGATAATGAAGCCGAGTAATTTGCCAGACTCAACTCCAAAGACACATTTTTGAGGGTTAAGTCTCAATTTATAAAGAATAAGTCTGTCAAAAACTTGACCAAGAGCATCGAGGTGATCCTCCTCTTCTTTAGACTTAACCAAAATATCGTCCACATATGCATCCATATTTTTATGCATTTGATCATGGAAAATGACGGTCATTGCCCTTTGATAAGTCACCCCGGCATTTTTGAGTCCAAATGGCATGACTGTATAGCAGAAGGTTCCCCATGGGGTAGTAAATGAAGTCTTGGACTGATCACGAATGGCCAACTTAATTTGATTATAACCTGAATATCCGTCCATGAAGGAAAACATGGCATGACCTGCTATGCTATCGATCAACAGGTCAATGTTGGGAAGCGGATAATCATCTTTTGGGGTAGCCTTATTGAGATCCCTGAAATCAATGCAGATCCGAACTTTTTCGTTCCTTTTAGGGACTGCTACGATATTTGCCAACCAATCTGGATAATCAATAGCTCGGATAAAGCCTGCTTTTAGCAAATCTTCAAGTCCTTCCTTGACTTGCTGCTCAATTCGAGGGTCTAACTTCCTCAGTTTCTGCTTGATGGGTCTGGCTTCTGGTTTCAACTTGAGTCGATGCTCAACCAGCTTGATATCCAATCCGGGCATATCTTCATAAGTCCAGGCAAATACTTCCCGATGCTTTTCGAGGAATTGGATGAGTCTAGCTTTCTCAATTTCGCTTAGACTTGACCCGATTTTGAGGATTTTTGGATAATCTTCTGACCCAATGTTGATATCCTCAGTTGGATCTTGAACTAAAGATGATGGTTCATCCTGCTTCTGAATGTGAGCAAATTCTGGCAATTCCTGAATGGTGGAATCAAATTCAGCTGGCTCTTCAGTCTGTTCTGCTGTCTGACTGACTTCTGCTCTGTCTTTCATCTCAAGAAACCTTGCCAATTTTAGATACTTGGGATTGATAACAAATCTTGTCATTGATTCAGGAGTTAATGGTCCTGAAAACGCCAAAAGAGGTTGTTTTTAAGAGAAAGTACGAGCCAAATCAAAAATTTTGTATAAAGCAAGAGCAATGACATAGACAAAGTATAAGAAGGAAATGATGGATACTCGAAGAGAAAATTTTGATCTTTCATTGATTGAAGTAAAGTATTTACAAGACTTTAACAAAAGATGGGACTGTATTGTCCCTACAAGATAAAAAAAAGAAAGCAGAAAAACTAAGGCATCATCTCTTCATTGGCTTCCTCTGACAAAAACTGTCCTTTTGCTGGAATCCTGGCCGGTGAACCCCAACCCTGAACTGTCCGCATGCCGAACTGGAATGATGGGCTCTATCATGCCATCTTCATCTTTCCACATGCCTCGGAATGGCTGATATCCATGTTTGATCAACAGATCGAATCCCTTTCTTGCTTTAGAAAACTGAGGAAATAAGGGATGATCTTTGAAGGAGGTGTAATTAATGCATCCTCCTAACTTGAAGAAACAAGGTCTCTGCCATTGGACCGTGGCTGCAACATTCTCTTCATCCATGACATCTTTCAGTTTCAACATCTCTAGACTGTCACTGAGATTGATCTCATCCGCTTCTCGGATGCTTGGAATATCAGCTGTGAATGTTGGACGAGGAATCATAGGCTGTGGCAGCCTTTCTTCAGGATCTTCGCCCAAAATAGTAGTGATCATTCCACCCTTGGACCACTTGATGCACTGGTGGAGAGTTGATGGAACGGCATTGGCATTGTGGATCCATGTTCGTCCCAACAACAGATTGTAAGTTGGCGGCACGTTAACGACATGGAATAGCACCGTGTGTACTGAGTAGTTAATAAAAATTTTCAGGAAGATCTTGCCCTTGGCAGTCTGCCCGTGATTATCAAAGCCATAGATGGTGATGGGATCAGGCATATATTCTTCCTCTTTCAATCCCAATGCTTTCGCTGTCATTTCTGGGCAAATATTCAAACTGCTGCCCCCATCAACAAGTACATGTGGGACAATCATGCCCCTGGTCCTGACTACGATGTACAGTGCGTTGTTATGAAATGAATGAGGCTTCGGCAGGTCCTCATCAGAGAAAGTAATAGGCGCATTTGTCATCGCCTGGTTTACAATCTGTGCCATGTCTTCGGGCGTGGTGCCCGACTTCACCTTGATCTTTCTTAATAGATCATCCAACTTTTCTTGATGCTTGGGAGAATCATGAGTTAATTCGAAGATGGAAATATTGGAGAATGCCGTAATTGGCTTCTAGAAATCATCAGCCCGTTCCTCTGCTGCTTTAGAGGTTTCTGCCTTCTCTGCGCGGCTTCTTTCTTAAGAAAGCTCTTTGGGAAGATTGTAATTCTTTCATCCTTGATTGGTACACTTACTTGGTCAAGAAGTGAGAAGATATCCATTTTCTGAGACATAGGCTGATCCTGGTGTAGAACCATTACCTGATGTTGGAGTTTTAGCTCTTCACTAGAGCATGGGTGGATATGACTCTGTGGAAGGAAAGAGTGTTCGGAGATGGTTGATGCTGAATGCTTCGGGAATGGAGCAGATAAAATCTCCATTTTGCCCTCCTCTTCATCTTCTACGAGGATGCTTTTGTCGATACAGTCCTGGACCAAATGCTTCAAGACGAAGCAGTGCTCTGTATCATGTCCCATGGCTCTATGGAACTTGCAGTATTGCTCTCTGTATTTTCCCATGAATACTGGAGGGTCTGCAATTTTGGGCAACTTCACCATCCCATGGGACAACAGGTATTCCAGCACTTTCTCCAGAGGCTGGTCCAAAGGAGTGAACTTCCTATCCTTGCTCCAATTGATGTGTTTTGGTTTTTCTTGAAAGTCCCCTTTTTGTTGAGGACCGGTCGGGAGAGACTTGTCATTGTTTTTGAAGAACTTGCCCTTTCTTCCCCTGTTCTGTTCAGGCCTCATGCTACTGCCGCTGTCATTCTTACTGTTACTGCCCTGATGGTCTTCGGGGATATCAGCTGAGTAGGTAAAATGGGCCTTTTTCTTTGGGTCCAGGATGTTCTTGGCCGAAGAAACACCTTCATACATCCCATTTTCTACCCCCATTTTGAGTCATTCTGCTCGCTCCGTTAGTTTGATGAAGGATTTGGAGGGATAAGGGAAAAGGAGACTTTTTAGAGGCTGACAAAAATTATTGAGGATGATCTGGAGGGCATGCTCCTCAGAAATGGGATTTCTCATCTTATTGCAAATGCTCCTCCACTTATGGATGAAATCTCTGGCCTTCTCATTGGGCTCCTGTTTGAGGTTGCATAAGTGGTTCAGGGTAGGCAGAGCCTCTGTGTTAAACAGAAAGCGTTCAACAAACATATTAACAACTTTGTCGAAATCCCTCAATTCGATGGGATTGACGTGTTCAGCGTACCACTTCGCTGCTATCCCGTCCAGGCTGTGGGGAAAACAAAGGAAAAGGGCACGGTTATCTTCACTGAACCGGGCACATTCTGCGAAAAACATTGCCAAATGGGCTTTTGGATCGCCGGTTCCATCAAACTTGATGAATTTTCGGGGGAGGTTTTCCAGATCCTTGTCTCCTAAACCGAGATAGAAGTCCTGCCTGGTGTATGACCTCTTTCCTTTGTCACGGATTTGCAGGTCTTTGACTATCTTGGTCAAAGCTTGAATCGAATCTTCTGCGGAGGCCCCATACTTGGGCTTGTTTACTGATACTGGCTCTTCCACTGGCCTCTTGGACTGCCGCAGGTGCTTCAGAATGTAGATCAACTGCTCTTCTTCTTCAGAGACTTCTCCTGCTGACCCGGAGTCCTCAGAAGTACTGTCACGCTGCTTCTTCTGCTTGCTGATCTTGACGGGCTTTTTCATGGGCTTTTTCTTAGCTTTGCTCTTAGAAGCTGCCTTCTTGGGAGCGACTTTGGCCTGCTCAGCCATCATCTTGGTCATCATTTTTTGAAAGATCTGGTACATGGCCGGATCAACATCGCTCTCATCCCCGGAGTTATTCTTCTTGGATAATCTAGGAGAATTCATCTCCTCTGATTCGCTGTCACTGTGCTGTTGAGCAGCCCTCTTATCAGCCCTTGTCTGAACCATTTTCAGATGCCAAAGCTTTTCTGTAGAATATGGGAATGGTTAGAGTATGGAGAAGCTTTTTTGAAAATCATAATTTCTTTGAGAGAAAGCAAGAAATGAAGGGATTTGGTGGACAATTTTAAGAGATTATCCCATTACCCGGGATTGGGTCATCATATGATTTGTGATAATTGTATTACCATTTGATGATAACAGAGAAATGTGCCTTGTTACCTAGGCGAGGTCGTCAACCATGAGAAAATATATTTGAAGAAAATGTGGAAGGAATGTCCCATTTACCCGGGACGAGGTCGTCACCCAAAACTTGTGACTATTTGTGCTATAAACAAAATACAAGAAATAAAATTTTGGCAAAAAAGTAATTTTTATTGATATTAACATTCAAAGACAAAGAGAGGGTGGGCAAACAGTTTGCCACCACTCTTGATATTCAGATGATACATTTGGTCCAGGAAATATAGACAGAGAAATAAAGGAATCCTAGGTATATTTGGCGACATGATATGCCCCAGACCACTGATCCGACTGCAGGTTGAATTCTGGCACGTTGTCCGTCGGGAAGCGGGTGTTGGCACGAACCTGCCGCTGTGAAAACTGCCTCAGACATCATTCTGGTTGATAATCAACACAAAAGAAAGGGCCCATCAACTTGTAGCACTTGTCTCGAGCATAGGTGTATCGAGGAACAGTCTCTCTTCTGTCAAAGAAGTCCTAGGTAATCTCCTCCTGATGCAGCTTCTCGATCAAAGCTCGGCATTGGATGACTGTCTTTGGCTGCTTACTGTTGAATCTGAAAGAACTGGCCTTCGAGGGAACGTTTCGCAGGAACCACGACTGCAGGGCGTAGGTGCACCCTTCCACCAAAATGGTCTCTCCGAGGGCAAATCGAGCCAAACCTCTGTAAAGGAAGGCTAATGCGGCCATGGAAACTGAAAGCTGACGGGTCTGCTTGTTTCCCCATCTTCGAAAGAGCTGGGCGACTCTAATATCTATAAAATTCTGACCATCTTGGAAGAAAGCTAACCCCACTGTGCACAGGATCATGGCATGCTGAATTCTATCTTTCGCTGCTCGAGACAGAGTGTCAACCTCTTTGTAGGCTCCATACTTTTGATATAGTTCGAATAGGTCGATGAACTGATTTCCACCAATCTCAGTGAGAGGCCAGGATCTGCTCCCCGTTGCTCTTGCTAAGGCTTCTCGAACATCCACCCCTTTGATGTTGATCAAAAATTGCTGCTCGACAGGATCATCTGGCTGACCAGCTGGTTCGAGCAATCCCATAATGTCGTTGAACTCATCCATCAGTAGAGTAATCTCTCCCCATGGAAACAAGAATGTGCAGGTACGTGGATTCCATCGTTCTGCCATAGCCTGAATCAAAGCTCCATTGATGGTTCGCTTGCCTACTGCTGATGCCATCTCCAACCCACAGTCATCCAAGTGGTCTGGGAACATACGTGAGAAGGTGGCGAACCAAGAATAATACCACCGAGGGAAGAAGGGCCGAGACTGAATGACCCGCAGATCCGGGGGTCCATCCTAAATCTGATAGAAGACATGATCTCGGGGAAAGACAGCATCAAGGGAATTTGACGCCATTGAAATGATACTGGGAAAAAAAGAAGAGTGAGGAATTTTAGATAGAATGCAGGACTTACGGATAGACTTTTTAAATAATCGAACCTGGAAATTTTGAAAAGGTTGATGAAATTTTAAAGGAATTTTCCAGGGTTTTGAAGAAAATTTGATCTAAGAGAGAAAAGAAATGTAGATAGAGAGAAATATACACCTGGGGTTTTTGAAAATAAGGGTAAGTTTTGAATAATACATCCAGGGTTTTGAAAAAAAGGGTTTGATACATATATATGAAAGAAATAAGAGAATTGTCATACAACTGAAGCTGCACATACAAAGATGCGCACACAACACTCTCTAAAGGCTGACTCTAAATGCAATATTTGAAATGGCTTGTAGGACCTTAATCCTAACTCTAGGGTTCAAATTATCTGATTCCAATCAAGATACGCCGATATACCCAAGCCGAAGCTCGAAGTACGTGGCATAGAAATATTTCTCTGGTTCTAAGGTAATGGCTTCCCAACATCGTTGAGCGCCTACCGATATACCTCAGACTATGGCCCTTAGGTACGTGGTAGGGGGGCGCGAACCCGAATAAGTGGTCCAGTTGTGAGGCTCTCTCCCGAACTATGGTTTAGTGAGACAGTCTAGCAACGTGAAGACCAGGACAATATAGGTAAGGAGGTTTTCAAAATATGTGCAACATGCAAGAAATCAGATGGCTCTAATGCAAGTCCTAAAGAGATAGATTTAAATGAAAAGAAGCATACACTTGCATACATTGTTTACATTCAATCCCTAAAATTGAGGAGAGTTGTATTTAAGACCTAAGTCTAATGTGAACATGGAATAATCTCTTCAATATGGTCCTACCAAACCATACTTAGAACCTACATGCAATGATGTCAGCTTAGGATAAAATTTAGGCTTCCTAAGGCTTGCATGAAAATGTGGCTGACATAGAAGAATAAAGACTTAGATAATATCAAAGCAAAAGAAAAAGGCATAATTCAACCGGACGGAGACGAGTCCCATCACGGTTGCAAAACCTGTGATCATCGCAAAAAAAATTTCTCTCGTAATATTCTCTCTCTTCCTTTCTAACCTCTTATTTTCCTCCTTTTTGAAGGGAGAAAGATAAAAGACAGAAAGAAAAGAGAGAAGAGAAAAAGAAGAGAAAAGAAGGAGATGAACTCTTTTGCGGGTCTCACTTGACCTTAATTTTGAAAATATTTTGAAATAACTCACCTCCGTTTTGAAATATTTGCGGGAAAAATGGGAGACGGGATCTGCTCGTCGGTACGAGGTTCGATCATTCCTGGCGCCTTTACCAGGGGTAATCGAACCAAGGGTCGAATTAATGCCTTTTGCTTTGCTAAGAAATTATCTAAAAAATTATTCTAAGTCTAAATGCACAAATAATCATGCTTGTGCGAAATGCAAAAGATGTATGCTCTTATTGAAAATGTTTTGAAGAATTCCCAAGTGTTTCTGAGATGAATCTGATAAAGTGAAGAAATGATTTTTAACTTAGAACTTAAGATTAAAGTTCTAAGTTTTTAGAATAATCAAAAGCTTGGGAAAATAAATCTGGATTTTGGAAAATGATTTTGAAGACTTTGAGATAAAAGAGGAAGAAAGGAATTTTCAAAGTCATAAATGGACTTTGAATCAGAATAGAAATGAAAAATTGAATTGAATCAGAAGGAAAGATAGAATCGAGAAATCTGAATAAAATTGAGAAATGGAATTGATTTAAAAGTTGGAATTTCAAGATGAAATCTGAATCCAAGATCTGGATTCTGAATAAAATTCAAAGTTAAGTTTGAATTTAGGATGGAAACTTGATTTGAAATCTGTAATGAAATGAAATTGGTTTTGAGGATTAGAATTAAAGTGGAATTTGGATTTGGAATTTTGAATGGAATTGGATTCAAGATTTGGAATCCAAGATGGTATTTGGATCTGAAATCTGAGATCCGAGATAGGGTTGGACTCTGGATCCTAAGATGGAATTGGATATGAAGTCTGAGATCCAAAATAGAATTGGATTCTGGATCCTAAGATGGATTTGGATCTGAAGTCTGAGATCCAATGTAGAGTTGGGTTCTGGATCCTAAAATAGATTTGGATCTGAGGTCTGAGATCCAATGTAGAATCGGGTTCTGGATTCTAAAATAGATTTGGATCTAAAGTCTAAGATCCAAAGTAGCATTGGGTTTTGGATCCTAAATGGAATTTGGGTCTGCAATCTGAGATCCAAAGTAAAAGTCTGGTTCTGGATCCTATATGGAATTTGGATCTGTAATCTGAAGATCCAGAGTGGAATGAGGATCTGGATCCAAAAATGGAATTTGGGTCTGCAATCTGAGATCCAAAGTAAAAGTCTGGTTCTGGATCCTATATGGAATTGGGATCTGTAATCTGAAGATCCAGAGTGGAATGAGGATCTGGATCCAAAAATGGAATTTGGATCTGTAATCTGAGATCCAAAAAAGGGGAATTGAGTTTATACTTGGAAATCTGGATTTAAGATTAGGATCTAACTTTGGTTTTGGGTTTTGAAAAGTCCAAATAGGACTTTTAAAGATGGATCTGGGTTTTGAAAACCCAGATTGGACTTAGGAAGGTTTGGATTTTGAGATTCAGAGTCAATCTCAACTTTGATTTAAAACTTGAAGAAAACTTGATTTTGAATCAGAAGATGAATCATAAACTTCAAAGTTAAATTGAACTTTGAAATTGGATTTTGAATTGAGATTTTGAATATAAGATGAATTTGAAATCTCAAAGTTAATTTGAACTTTGAGATTGGAAATGAAATGGAATTTGAAAATGAAAAGATGAATTGAATTTTACAAGAATTGAACATTGATTGAAGAAGATATTTACATCACTTGGAGTTTTGAAAAAGGAATTTTTGAAAATATGATGCAGTTCTATCCTAAATGATGAATGAATTCAAAGAGTTTGAAATTGGATTTTAAAAAGCTATTCCATTCTTTAAATGAATTAAGAATGAGATTGAAGATATAATATATCCCTGAATATGGTCATTGGATATATTATATAATAATCACATTTAAATTCAAGTGAAGAATAAAATACATTTTGGTGCTTTTATAGAATTTAAAATGAAATTAACTCTCAATATACCCTGACTATGGCCATTGGTATATATTTTGAGTTAATTTTAAGTTAAATTCTGATAAAAGAAGAAAATATTTTAGAAAAATATAATGAATTTTGAAAATGGATCCAGTGTGGATCTAGTGTTATTTTGTAAAAGATAAAAATGCTAAATTTTGTCCACACCCTGACTATGGCCATTGATGTGGATCATCAACTTAGTATTTATTATCTCTTACGAAATGGTGCACGTGCCATTCGTGTTTTACCATTGTGAGAATTTTTGAGAAATAAAGAAAAATGCATGAAAACAAACAATTCATGATATTTACAATGCTCATTCATTCTACCTAAAGCAGGAAATGTAAATTTTCATTCAAATCTAGCTATTACAACTTGGAGTTTGAATTGAAATTACAATTTCTAAAAAAAATGATACTTTTCATACATCCTCCTGCAAAACAACCGGGTTAGTATGAAAAGGGAAGAAAAATCTACACATATCATGTGGATATCTACAAAATGTTCATATGGATGATGACAGGACAGAGGGAATGATATATAGGCTCATACATATATATATATATATATATATATATATATATATATATATATATATATATATATATATATATATGTGGATACACATGGCATGAGAAAGGAGATGAGTTAATGGGTTGCAATAGTGGAGCTGGATGATAGTGGTAGTAAGCTACAGCCAATGGGGCAGTGGCTGTAGGAAAACAGCAATACAGGTGGACATGATATTATTCCAAGGGAGCATGTGATGACAGGATATAGTAGGAACAACAATGCCAAACATTGCCATAAATGGTGGCAGCTGTATGTTTGTACAGAGGCCAGGCTCGATGGGGTACTGTAGGTAATTGCTGCAAGGATAATTGAGATGCAGTGTGATTTTGGAGTTGGGTTGTGGTAAATGAAAGCAACAAGTAGTGGAAATAGTGGAATATACAGTGTATGATGTGTGTAACAAAGGTTCCAACATTGCTCAAAATGCAAAGATGGCGGCTACAGCAGTGGTTGTCACTGCTATGAGTGCTTAACATGAAAACCACAGCCAGCACTGTTGTAGCCTGTGGGGGTTACAGATGTCCTACTGTAAAATACAGAAGATTCAACAGTATGATGGGCATAACAGTGTGGTATGGGTGTAATGGTGGCATATGATCAGCACTTGTTGTAGGTGTTGTGATGGGTGAGCTGACTAGTGCTGAAGACAGTAGGTGACATAGATGCAGGAAGGTAGATAACAAAGAGGTGAAATGCACAAGTGATGATGTGCTAATGTATGTACAACAAGGGTAATGGAGTGTATAATGAATATGCTTGGGCAGCAGTGTAAGTGCTGTGTAGAAATGGCGGGCTGTGGATGAAGCTGGAAGGTTGCCTCAGCTGAGTGTAACGATGTGAATAATGGCTTTTGCAGAAAATGTACAGCAGCAATGAATATAGGTAAGTGGGTGGCATGATAGTATGTTTTGTAGAACTATGTGCATGATATGAGATGGGATCTTATATATTTGGCTAACTACAAGGGGATGGCGATTGTGATAGGATAAACAGTGCGGTTAGCAGGAAAAACACAAATGCTGGTACCCATGATGACTTTCATCAAAATGAACACGAGAAATTGAGAACCGACTTCTGATCAAAAAGTCTCTACTTTGAAACTGAAGAATTCACAATCGTATTTACTGTTGTGATCCCAAAGAGAACCACCTGCATGTGGGCATTTCACTATTTCTGTATCCACTGGAGTTTGAGAAAGGAAACAAGGTACTTCTGCCATGGAAGAATGACCAGCCTTACCATCCTCTCCTTAACTACGTCAGGGACACATTCCAGGGAGGAAAACTTCTGAATGAATATCATTTTTTTGAAGTAATCTGATGCTCAGCCAATATCAATGACATCAATCTTCAATCGAACTCGCAACTATAGCAGAACTTCAGAGGATAGATAAAGTAAGCAACCTGAAGAATCGACTTACCGTTATTTTTCAATATGCTTGTGACCCAAGCTCAAGCATCAGTTCTGTTTTAGATAGCCTAATTGTATTAACCCCGAAGCAAGGATTAGTGGAATTCTTATTACGAGGTCCTGTTCAGTTGCTGTGCTTAGAAATGGACATTGTTGCTATAGAGAAGAGAAAACCTAGGCACAACAAAAATGTCAGAAAAACAAAGTGAAAACTCTTTTAGAGTGAGAGAATTCCTCGGTTAGAAGCACTGGTATTGTCTAAAGGGCCAACAAATCAGCATTCTTCTTATCCCAACAAACTTCTCCAACTTCTGAATCTGGTTCAAAGTATTCAGGACTTCATGACCTGTGTGGTAGCTCGATCGTGATAAACACAAAGCTCAGTATAAAATTCGAAAGATCCACCCGACTTTAGTATCTTCACGGAGAAATTAAAGGAAACAAAGCGTGAGTATTGATTTAAAAGGCAATGAATCATTAGACTCTTCAACTAGCACCCCACTAGGGGAACCCATCATTATCCTGATTTTTTTAACAGTGTGCTTTGAAGAAAACGATGGAGGGTCATCAGTTGGGAAGGGTCCTGAAATTCGTTGTAATTCTTAATTTTGTCAATCCTAACTCCTGCTGAGGACTCGTTGTAATGGAACATCAGATACCTCTCCTAAGAGCCTATGAGACCTCAGGTTTAACTTCCCTTCCAAAAAAAAAAAAAAAAAGAAACGACTACCCTACAACTATCCATCAGCGCAATATTTTGCATTTTAGGCAGACATATATTCCCAGCAGCATTGCTACAACGGAATAAGAGATCAAATCTGACATCTTATCAGGTCTGATTGCATACTAACGCTGGATAAAATCTAATGTTGTGAATGTTGTAACCATGTGAATAAGGGAAGGCATCCTGACCTCATTGCTTAACAGATTTTAAAGAATAAAAAAAAAGATGAAATCTAATGCTAATTAACTATAAGCAATATGACGAGCAACATAAAGCAGAGGATAAAGTATGAATCAGGGACCTGGGATAAGCTCGAGGCATCAGTAGGGCCGATGGGGAGTTCACAGGCTATGAGTAATTAGACCAAAACAGGGAATAATAAAGGGAACAACGTGAAGATAGACTATCGTGGTAGTTTAGAAAATTGATCATCAACAAGGAATTAAAATAAGAAAAAATACTGGGATAAAACGAAACATGAATTGAACTGTAATGTTCGAGCGAATCAATGATGCCATTGCCAGACATCATTGATTCACGGTCATGCGAAATGACTACAGATGTCTATCCCTCTCAAGAAATGTAATGAGTTTGCATAAAAATATTCCATGGGACTACCGAAACTCTTAATGCATGTTAGAGCCTATGGAAACAATAAATCATATTGAAACTCATATCAGACACCACAAAAGGAAAATGAAACAAGGGATGATAGGGCCTATTGGGGTAAAACAAAATTTAAATGAATGAAATGCAGTAAACATCAATGAGTGAAATCCGACATTCGAGATGGCAGATAAGAGGTTAAAAAGGGGATCAAATGAGAGTTAGTCATAACCAAACAGATAATAAAGAAGGTAACAACTGGAAATCAAAACATCAATCGATCTTCACAATAGAATTAGGCATATGATATCAACAGAAAATAAAAAAAAAACTAGGGGAAGTAAGCAAATCACGAATGGGAAATGAAGCAGTAAATCGTACATAAAAAAAACGAGAAGACAAGATGTTGGAACAGGATTGTTCCGTTCATTTTTACTGTAGCACAGGAATGGGTTGACGTTGCACAGGCAACTCAACACCATTGGGAGCGCTGAAAATGAAAAAGCAAAAAAAAAAAAATCGAAGGAAATCAACGAAGGGGAAACCAGAGGGGAAAAGAAGAACAACTTACAGGATTACTTTGCTTTGCAGGGGACCCTGAAATGGCCTCCTGTCTGCAGAGGATCTTGAAAGATGGAGAGAAAGGATGCCTTCCCTTTTGTGCTTCAGTAAGCCTGCCTCTGGTGGGGTGAAACTAGATTTTCTTCACTCAACTAGGGAGAAGAGGAATGGATGCTGGAGGGGAATTGCGAAGGAAGGTTGCTGCCTGAAGATGGATCGTTGTATGAGATGTTTAGAAACGGAGGGATGCGTGAACGTAGATGGCCGATATCAAGAGAAAAAAAAAGTCGATCCCCAAAGAAGCTTGGAGGGCTCTTTTTTAAAGGGGAAATGGAAGCCTCGAGAGGGGAAAATCCGTTGAGGATTGAGGGTAGAGAATGAAGAAGGTTGTTGCAGGATCAACGATGGAGAGAGGAGAAGAGGGAAGCGCGGGAGGAGTTCGTTAGAAATCCTCCCTTTTTTCAAAAAGAGGTTTCCTTTTTAGGAAATTTTTGAAAAATGGTTAAGAAATGAGGTTTTTGGCAAAATGGTTTCAAAAAGCTTAAAATCCTTCGCTTTTCTTTTAGTTTTTTTCCAATTTTTTGGTTTTTATGTTATTTTTCCATTTTTTTGCAGTTTTAGAATAAAATCCTAAAGTTTTATGAGAAATCAAAGGTTAAAAATATTTTTTTTGGTGTTTTTGTAAAAGTATTTACAAAAAGCTATTTTGAGAAAATTTCTTCACAAAATGCATTAGGATCCGTTTTTTGAGGAAATATGGATTTAAATCACCGGATTTGAACCTGAAAACGATTTTGAATGGATCAATATGGTTTTTAATCCAGAAAGTCTGAAGAATTTGCTTTGATTTCTCAGAAGATGGAGTTAGGGGAAAAAGGGTCATTTTGCAAGTCTTTGAAAAATTTGGGGTGTTCACAAAGGCCAAGTCGGAACTCGAAACTTCAGATGCCATAAAAAAGAGAAAAACCCAAGTCAGAACCCGGATCTTTAAAATAATAATAAAAAAAGGGAAACTCGAGTTTGAAAACTCGAATTTCAAAGGAACGATCGGTTTCAACACGAGTGTTGAATCGGATAGGAAGGCCGAGTCGGAACTTAAAACTTCAAACGCCATAAAAAAGGGAAAAACCCGAGTCGGAACCCGGATCTTTAAAATAATAATAAAAAAAGGGAAACCCGACTTTGAAAACTCGAATTTTCAAAGGAGCGATCGATTTCAACATGAGTGTTGAATCCGATAGGAAGGCCGAGTCGGAACTCGAAACTTCAAACGCCATAAAAAAGTGAAGAACCCGAGTCGGAACCCGGATCTTTAAAATAATAATATAAAAAAGGAAAACCCAAGTTTGAAAACTCACATTTTCAAAGGAACGATCTGTTCCAACACGAGTGTTGAATCCGATAGGAAGGCTGAGTCGGAACTCGAAACTTCAAACGCCATAAAAAAGGGAAAAATCCGAGTCAAAACCCAGATCTTTAAAATAATAATAAAAAAAGGAAAACCCAAGTTTGAAAACTCGAATTTTCAAAGGAACGATCGGTTCCAACACAAGTGTTGAATCCGATAGGAAGGTCGAGTCGGAACTCAAAACTTTAAACGCCATAAAAAAGGGAAAAACCCGAGTCGGAACTCGGATCTTTAAAATAATAAATAAAAAAAAAAAACCTGAGTCGAAACTCAGATGGGAAGGAAATAATTCCTACCCAAGAGTCGGATTCTGAAAGGATTGACAAAAATGCATGAATAGATTCCAACGATTATAAAGATTTATTCAAGATTCTTGACCCAAGATGGTCTGAACTTTGAATTATTTATGGTGACTTCAGGATTTTCCCTTATCCTGAAGGAGAATGAATAAAGATTGATATGAATTGAAGAATTTATGGGAAATAATTCAGGTTCATCCCTTAACTTGAAAGGGATGTACCTTGAAGAACGAGGTTCAGGTTTATCCCTTAACCTGAAAGGGGAAAGAATAAATGACAAGAGTCAACAAAATTTATAAAGAAATAAAAGAATTGATAAAGAATTTAATAAAGAATCAACAAAATTGATAAAATTTAAAAATTGGTAGAAAATTGAGAAAGAAATTGATGAGAAAAGACTTCAGGATTGTCCCTTATCCTGAAGGAAGAAGGAATAAAATTTATAAAAATAAAGAAGAATTTAAGGAAATTTATTGAAAATTTATTTTGAAAAATAATTCTCATAGGTAGCATTGGTGCTCCTATGAGGAGTCTAAGGATTATCCCTTATTCTGAGAGGGTAAAAGAATGAAAGATTGATAAAAATGAAGAAAAATTGATGAAAAATGTTTTGTAAAAGAATTCTCACAGGTAGCATTGTTGCTCCTATGAATGGTCTCAGGATTATCCCTTATCCTGAATGGGAACACCTCGAGGAACGAGGGTCAGGTTTGTCCCTTAACCTGAGGGGGAACACCTCGGACAATGAGGGTCAGGTTTATCCCTTAACCTGAAAAGGTAAACAAATAAAAGAATTCCTCATTGAAAAGAGGCATCAGGTTTATCCCTTAACCTGAAAGGGGTGAAGAATGAAAGATTTAATAAAATTAGCAAAAACTTGATAAAACTTGACAAAAATTGATAAAATGGACAATAAATTGATGAAAAATTTGATTAAATTGAAAAATGAAATGAATGTAATTAATAAAGATAACAAGATTAACTGAAAAAATTGATAAGCTTTTAGAAAAAGAGTTTGCCTGATCCTGCCTGCACGTGGGATCTTTAAAGCAAGAGAAGAATGTTTATTTGGTAGACAAGTGAGAAATCAGTTTGGGGAAGAAAATCAATCATAAGAAGAATGATTAGCACCAGAACTGGTCTTTGAAAGGGGAGCCATCACGAGGGTTGATTTCTAAAGAGAGATCATCATGAGGGTCAAATTTTTGAAGACAAATGGTTCGAAACCCAACTTTGAAAAAGAAGATCAACACCAGGGTTGATTTTTTAAGACAATGGTTCGAAACCTAATTTTGAAAAAGAAGATCAACAATGGTCCTGAAAACCAACTTTGAAAAGGAAGATCAACACGAGGGTTGATTTTTGAAGATAATGGTTCAAAACCAATAAGATCAACACAGGGGTTGATTTTTTAAGACAATGGTTCAAAACCAAATTTTGAAAAAGAAGATCAACAATGGTCCAAAAACCAATGTTGAAAAGGAAGATCAACACGAGGGTTGATTCTTGGAGACAATGGTTCGAAACCACTTTTTGAAAAATAAGATCAACACAAGAGTCGATTTTTGAAGATAATGGTTCGGAACCAAATTTTGAAAAAGAAGATCAACAATGGTCCAAAAACCAATGTTGAAAAGGAAGATGAACACGAGGGTTGATTCTTGGAGACAATGGTTCGAAACCACTTTTTGAAAAATAAGATCAACACAAGAGTTGATCTTTGAAGATAATGGTTCAGAGCCAATAAGATCAACACAGGGGTTGATTTTTGACAAAGGTTGGGCCAAAAATATTTGAACTTTTTAGTTATCATAACGAAGACTTTGTCGAAACTTTCAAAATTTCATGTTTTTTGAAAAACCCTCATAGGTAATATCATTTCTCTCCTGAAAGGTGTCAGGGTTGTTTCGCACATTAAAGAAAATAGGAATTTAATGCCCCAGTATGGCAAAAGAAAGAAGTATTGGACATCAAAATTATGAAGAAAATTGACATTTCATTGATAAGCAGAAATTGATAACAAAGCTGGATATTTACATACTTTGACCAAAAGGACACAAGAGACGGGGTCGACCTGCCCCTACAAGGTGACTGGAAAGAGGAAGAAAGCAGGGAAATTTTTGGCATCATCAATTCTTCGAGTGGTCCGAAAGAGTATAGGTTGGAACTGCAGGCTGCTCCTCTCCTTCCTCTGGTACCAAAATTTCTTTGTCGATGTAATTCTGTATGATGTTTTTGAGGATGAAGCAATGTTCTATATCGTGCCCCCTTACTCGATGAAATTTGCAAAAACACTCTTTCAATTTTCCCATGGTGACCGAAGGATCGACTCTCCTCAGAAGTTTGATCATATCTTTCGTGAGCAGGTATCCGAGAACCTCTTTGACTGGCTGGCTGTTATCATCGCGAAATTTTTCTCCGCCTTCCCTTCCTTATGGAAGAGAGAGAGGGAAACGCTTTCGCGCTTCAAACTTGACCGGATTTTGGAAATTTGTTTTGAAATACTCGCCTCCGTTTTGAAAATTGCGGGAAAATCCATGGGATGGGGCTCGACCTGTCGGTACGAGGTTCGACCGTTCATGTCGCCTTTAACAGGGGTAATCAAACCAAGGACCAAAATTGTGCTTGACTTAGTTAAATCATCAAAATCGTGTTCTATCCTATATGCAGAGAGAATTCAGGCATGTGCTATGAGATTTTGGAAAATGCAACTTGGGAAAACATGATGTAGGCTTGGAAAATATTTGAAGTTGAAAAGAATCTCTCAGGAAAAAGATGAAAGTCAATTTCTCAGGAAACTCAGAAGAAAAGGGTTTTTGAAATCATGAGAAAGTTCATAAAGATGTGGGAAAATCACGAATGGTTGAAAATCCTGGGAAAATGGAAGTGATTCTTGAGAAAAGGTGAACATTTGAAAAGGGAAACACTTCTTAGGAAAACTTGGACTTTGAGAGTTTTCTTAGGAAAGTGATGGAAATTCATTGGAAAGCCCTTGTGGAAAAGGAAAATTGAAACTTGGGAAGTTGAAAACCTGAGAATCTTAACCTTGAAATACTTGGAAATCGATTTTGACTTTGAGAAAGGTGAGAGACTTCTCTTGAAAATCTTGAGAAAATAATCTTTTCCCATGGGAAACTGTGGAAAAACTGGACTTGAGAAAATTGATTTTGAAAAATTCTCAGAGTTTCTTGAGAAATCGATTTCTTGAGAATGAAATTTTCTTAAGAAAATCATAAGAAAACCAAGGATTTCATGATGCAAATGATATGAATGAAAGAATGTACTTTGAAAGGTTTTCTAAGAAATTTGTTGGAAAAATGTATATTAAGTCAAAATAAATCCTTCACATATTCTGACTGTGGCCATGAATATGTTCAGAGTTTAATTGATTTAATGCACAATATTTTGCAAACTTTGGAAATATGATGTGCATCTTAAGATAGCCTAAGAGTGTAGGCTCAATGTGACTGGTAGAAAGATGATGGATCTGGGTCTCGTCCATATTCCGACTAGGGCCGTAAATATGGATTCCACCGAGTTCATCAACTCCCTAAGAGTTGGTGCACGTGCCATTCGTGAACATTCATAGTGCTTTGAAATAAGATGCATGAATCAAAGAAGCAGGATATTGCATAAATTTAAACTATATGATATGCATCCTAGTCTAAGCAGGAAATTAAATCTCTTATTCCAAATTTTATATTATTACATCACTAAATAAATGAAATAAATGGAAATTTGTAGACTTCAGCTCCTTCATTGGAATGTCCCTGCCAAACTTGAAATAGGGTTAGCTCAAATATGTGGGTTTTTCCAAGATTTTCCAATAATATTATGAAATTATTGGACTTAATTGGATATAAACCCTATCATCATGCTTCCTTGATATTTGAAATGATGAAAATGCAATGAATTTAGTAGAAAATAGTTTGAAATTCGGAATTGGGGTCAAAATGACCAAAATACCCCTAATATTAAAGTTATACCTTTAAAATCAGGGTTTTTGAAGGAAGTTTTGATAAAATTGAGATTTTGAAATTCAAATTGAATCAAATGATGATAAAATGAAGTAAGAGACATGATGACATGCTGATAAACACATTAAGACTGTAAAATCAGAATTTGACATTTTGCAATTTATCCAAAATAACGAATTTCATTTGTTTTTCGCTTGGATCCGGGTCCTGCGGCACCCTGTTTTGATATTATGGCTAATCCGAACCTCAAATGGATTCCAAATTGCACTAAATCCGGTATGAAGCATCTACTTACTCTGATAAACAGCCTAAAATGCTAAAAATCATGAAATGATATGATTTAAATGCTAAAATTTAAAGAAAGTCCTAAAATGATGGATTTTGCCTATGGATCCGAACCAAATGCACTGCTTAACATGATAATGCAAGATTTACACCATGAAAACCTCTGATATTTTGCAGACTGCTAAAGGACCCGAAATGGAACATTTTTGGTTTTTACAGCCTTGGGATTTGAGCCATGGTGAATTCGGCAACAGGGATTTAGTTCTGACAGAGGTAAAAATTACCCTAATCTGATGTAACATGCTAAAAAAATATAAAACTGCCATGGAAATTTATGAAATTAATCAGAGCTTTTCACGACACCTACATGATAAACTTTCATGTTCATGACTTTGGCATTTGATCAACAGAGACACAGGTAAAAATATAACTTTTCATTCCTAAATGGACAGAACAGACAAATGTAGCAAAACAGAAGACTGAAAAGAAAAATCCTAAACAGGTATCACAACTGTTTGAAAAATCACAATATTCCATATACAAACAGAGGACATATCGGACATAACTTTCACTTTTTACAGTTTTGGAGTTGGAGCAACACACAAAGATAACCAATAGCCCTAAGGCGATCCAAAATCTCAGAGGCCCAAATCAGGCTCTGACACGTGTCCCGAACTCTCGGATTTTTTTCAGACATAAAACAAAATCAGAAAAATCTGAGAAAAATAGGTTAAACACTAGACATTTGTTCGAGTTCCGAACAACTTTCAGATTGAGAATCGGATCTTCCATGAGGGCGATGTCGATTTTACAAGTCGGCAAATGATTTTCAAAACGCATCTCGGGTAACAAAACCCGACTTGCCATTTTGAACGTTTACCACTGTAAACAAATTCAAATGCCTCCGAATTTTTTGGCAAAATTTTAGGGACACCTAAGGGCGCATTCCGTGATTTTTTTGGGATTTTTAATAAAAAATAAATGCATGAAATAACGTGTGGACTGACTGACAAAAACAGAGACCTACTGAAAATGAGCAGAATTGAAATAAATGCTAAATTAATCCTAATTAATTCATGAAAATGTGCTAAATGAATGAAATAAAATGCAAATTAAACCTAGCTAAATGCATGAATGCTAAAAATCATCAAGGAATCATAATCATGTATTTTTATATATGTCGTTTTATGAGAATAGCTCAATCCATCTCTCGGATGAGCTCTTTCTTCAAACGACTCCCGAATCGAATTATGAGATCAAATGAAGAGGAAAAGAGGTGCACCTTGGTTCGTTAGGCGGCGTTGAAGCTCTTGAGAGGGACAGCTATCACGAGCTTCGTTCGTCCTTCACTTCGGGCTTCGAATGATTCACCAAGATTGATTCACCATGCCTTCTTCACTGAGCCAAAGGGGGTGTGAATTCCAAAGTGCAAAAATCGGATTTTCAGGAAGGCTAGGTTGAATTTTCAAGTTCACAAGAGCTAAAAAAAATGGTCTCTCTATGCTGGGCGTGGAGCCTTGTTTTTATAGATTTTCTGAAAAATTTTGAATTTCAAACAGGCTCAATCTGAGCCCTCCATGTGGCGCCATCTCAGGGGTGCTATTTTGATTTTTGAGAGAATAAAAAATGAGATTTTTGTGGGTGAGACACCTCAGCAGGATTTGAAAATTTTCAAAATTTGGTTTGCTTGATTTTCTCTGCAGGAAGCTCCCAGATGGCGCCACCTCAGAGGGTGCTCTCTTGGAAATTGAAATTCAAACTTGCTTTTTGTAGGGAGTCCTCAGGTGGCGCCACCTCATGGTGGGCTACTTTTATTAAAAATAAAATAAAAAATAAAAATGAAGCCAAGTGGGAGCTCTGGAATGGCGCCACCTCAAAAGGTGTTTGACACATGTCAGAAGAACAGAGCAGTGGGCTTAGAAGGTGCCACCTCAGAGGAGTTTGAATTCTACTTTTTCTGATGAAAGGAGATCTGTACATGTGGCAGTCCAGGATGGTTCCATACCTGACAAGTGTCAGCCTGCTGGAGGAGGTTCTTCAGATGGCGCCACCTCAGAGGGGGATTTGAATTTTAAATGGAGGCTAGCCCTGGAGGAATGGAGGGTGGCCATGTGGCGCCACCTCAAGGTGGCTCCTACAATGCCATGTGGCAAGAGGGAGGAAAAGGAGGGAAAGGGACACGTGGCACCATCTCACACAAAATAGAAAAGGTGAAGTTCAGGATTTTTGCCACCTAGCCTGGAGTTTGAATATTTGAATTCTAGCTTTCTCTGAAGGAGGTAGAAAATGACATGTGTCCTCTACTTTTTCTAAGAAGAGCAGAGAATGACATGTGTCAGTCTGCTTTTTCTGAGAAGATCAGAGAATGACACATGGCATTTGCTTTTTCTGAGGAAATGAGAGATTGACATGTGTCCTCTGCAGGAGACACTTTCCAAATGGCGCCACCTCAGAGGAGACAAGCCTACTTTTCTGGAGGAAGCTAGGAGTGACACGTGTCTCCTACTTTTCTGAGAAAGGTAGGGAGAGACATGTGTCAGGCTACTTTTTCTGAAGGAGGGAGAGGTTGACATGTGTCCTCTGCAGGAGACACACTTTAAGTGGCGCCACCTCAGTGGAGACAAGCCTCCACTTTTTCTAGACAGGACAACCTATGACACTTGGCATCTTCTGGTGTTCTTTGAAATGACACATGGCGCATGATAGGATACTAACACATGGCAGATAAATGGGATGACATGTGGCGACTTCTTAAGGTAGCCCCACACTGACACTTGGCATGGAAATGGGAGGAGAGAGAAAAGACAAGTGGCGCCAATCCAGGGGACAAAGCTCCTATATTTTTGGGTTTTTCAAAATTCAAATTTTCAAAAGAAAAGCTTCTGTGACACCACCTCAGTGTGGGTCCCACATTGCTTCTTTATTGAAATAAGGATAAAACAACAACTTCTTTTTGGAATTTTCATAAAATCTGGACTGATTGGTAAAACAGGAAATTTTGGAAAGAGTTGGCCCCTGTAGGGCGATTTTTGTAAAAGAATGATAGTTGAATAGCTGACAAAAGGCAAAATCTGAGTTGAAATTTATTAAAAATTATCCAGATTGTTTTCCTGAGGAAATATTTTGAAATTCAGAGCCCTGGGAGTAAAATGGGAAGAATTGATAATTTTGAAGACCCAAGGTTTTAAAATCAATTTTGAAAAGAGTTGAAACTCGAATCTGGATTGAAAATTTTGAAATCAAGAGTTCTGGACCTCGAAATGACATGTTGTGCAGTGCAGTGATATGAAATGCTCATGCAATGATATGCAATGTCATGTCTTATGCAATAGAATCTTGAACCAAGACTTGAAGATTCCTGTCTTCTGTCAGGAGTAAAATTTTGAACATCTGAGACAAAATAGAGAAATTTTGAGAGTTGCAGATGAAATTTGGACTTTTGCAGGGTCCGAGCTCAAAAAATGACCATTTTGCCCTCCGGCGATTTCAAAGGCTAAATGATGATGCTTGGTGGAAATGTCGGGGAGGTGACTGAAAATTTGGGGTGTTTACAGATGCCCCTCTTTGCTGCTAAGCCGGCTTGTGGCCGAGCTTAGTGGCAAAGAAAAACACACCAAATTTGGGCTATATATATATAAAATGCCCCAGTTAGAAGGATCTGACTGGGTGTGAAGAAATTAGCCCGAGGAAGATGGTAGATATGAAGCGAAGAATGAAGAGAAAAGACTCACTCTGTGAGAGTGAAATTCAGGTTTATGCCCTTGACCTGGATGGGACAAAAAATACCTCGCATGGAACGAAGCTCAGGTTTGACCCTTAACCTGATTGGGGAATGGAATATCTCATCGAAATGAGACTCAGGTTTGTACCCTTAACCTGATCGGGCGGAAAATGAATACCTCTTTGAGTGAGGCTCAGGTTTGTACCCTTATCCTGATCGGGCGGAAAATGAAATACCTCTTTGATTGAGGCTCAGGTTTGTACCCTTATCCTGATCGGGCGGAAAATGAAATACCTCTTTGATTGAGGCTCAGGTTTGTACCCTTATCTTGATCGGGCGGAAAATGAAATACCTCTTTGATTGAGGCTAAGGTTTGTACCCTTATCCTGATCGGACGGAAAATGAATGGAATCCTCGAAAGAAGAGACCATGATGGAACCTTCGGATTTTGCACAATAAATCCGACCGGGGTTTTGCAAAAGGGAGGAAAATGGGGTCCCTAAAGCTTTGAAAAGGGATTGATTTTGGGCGTCTCATTGCTGAGACTAAAATCAGCTTTTGAAATCGCCTTTCGTGAGAAAATGATTGGTGGTTCGACCTCGAACCGAAATGGGATTGTCTATGGTGGGACAGTGGGGACACAGGGAAGTGTACAAATCTGAGAGCTCGCTCTCAAAGAAGGGAAGGAATCAAGTCCTTAGGAGGGATTGAAAATTGGTGTCTGGATATATCAAAGACGGACATCACGCTCTCACTTCACGTCAGGATAACTAGAAAATATTGTCAAAATATTGGGAATTCTGCTGTTGATTCAAAATTTTTGAAAATGTTGCATATTGTTGCAAAGATGTTCTTTCTCTTCTACCCAAAGCATTACCTCCAAACAAGGTTCACTTCATAGAATCGAGATTGGGAATCCAAATTACTTGTGATTGACCTTCTTCAAGAAAGTTATCAATTTTCTTGATATGAGTAGGAAAAAGAATTTGATATTATGAAAGTAGTTGATGAAAGAGTATTGCTAATAGAATTTCACAAATTTAAAGAGGATTCTTGCTAGATTTGGCAGTTTGATATCCTGAGAGCTTCTCTCATGATGATTTTTCTGCACTCTTTTGGCTCTTTGGTGTTTTGGCTATATTCTCCTTCATTTTGGAGATGCTCTTACTTTTTTTCTCTCTTTCTTTTTCCTCTCTTGCTCTCTTTTGGGGAAGGGTACGTTACAAACTCCTTCAACTTGGAGATGTTTCGATCCTTCTTGGGCAATGGGTTTGGAGATCTTTGGATAATAGCTGAAATTAAATATCTTTTAGGGATTGTCGAGAGGTTCATCGCATCTGCCTTCATCTCGACAGTGCTTTGGACTTTCCCTGGAAGGACCCGTCACAAACTCCGTCATCTTGGAGATGTTTCGAATCTTCTTTGGCCCCGGGGGTCTACTCGCTTAGTTCGCCTTCATCTTGACGACAAGTGAGAGATCCCTTTTGCGGATATTTAATTGCAGCTTAGGTGATTTTGAGGAGACAGGGCTTGGGTGAATTCTCTCTTTTCTAGCACTCAGGATATTTCCGCTGCCTCATCTTTACAAGAATAGCCTTTTAAAGATGTGCCATTGACTGCGATCAATATCGGTCATCTACGACTTTTCAATAACATTGAATCTTCTTTTCTGGCCATATCGAGGATTTATCCTTCATCCTTTTGGTTGGCCAATAGAAAGAATTTGAAGTTTGAATCTCTTTTCGCAAAAGCGTCACTCTTTTGTGAGTAATGCTAAAGGTAACTAGAGATTTGTGCAATAAAGATTCTGAAATCAACAATTGATTGACAAATTGACTAAATTTTCTTGAAATCCTTGGTGAAAGTGAGTATCTGAAGTCTGGCTCAATACATCCGTGATGAAAATTCTCCTCTCTTTTTACCCAAAAAGAGAGACTCAGGCTTAGCCCTTACCTGAATGGGAAATGGGAAATACTCCTCTCTTCCCTAAAGAGGAGGTGTTTGCAAAACGAACTTTCAAAGAGAAATTAAGCTTTCGTCAAAGCTCCCTAATATTAGGCTTCTCTTATGGAAAGGGGGCTGATAATAGTTAGGTCTGAAAATTGTGTCATGAAAGGAACGAGTCCATCACACTCTCCCTGCAAAGAGGGTCTTTCATGACGAAAAATGGCCTAGTATGAAATTGGGGGGTCACAAGAAAACGAGTCTCCGTCGAGTCTCTCCCTTAAAAAGGGTTCCTCGTGTGAAATTAGAAATTGTTTTGCAAACGGTTCACAAAGACGCGAGTCCCTTCAAACTCTCCCTGAAAAGGGGCTAAGTGAACGAATTGGATAGCATGCGAAAAGAACGAGCTCCCTCGAACTCTCCCTAAAAAGGGTCTCTCGCAAGAGAAAATGATTGAAATTGGATATTGATATTGATTGACCTAAAGGTCGAAATTGAAAATTGGAAAATTGGTTGTTGAAAATTGAATGACCCGAAGGTTGAAATTGGATGACCTGACGGTCGAAATTGAGAATTGATTTGACCAAAGAGGTCGAAATTAAAAATTGGTTGATCGAAAGGTCGAACTTGTGTGACCCGAAGGTCGAAATTGAGAATTGATTGACCCGAAGGTCGAAATTTTGGAAATTGGGCGACCCAAAGGTCAAAATTTGGAAATTGATTGACTTGAAGGTCGAAAATAGGAAATTGATTGACCCGAAGGTCAAAAATTGGAAATTGGTAATTGAAATTGAGAATTGGAAATTGGGTGACCCAGAGGTCGAAATTGGAGAATTGCCTGATTTGAAGTTTTAAATTGGAATTTGGAGGGCAAAATATCAAATTTGAGCAATTGACAGACCCTAAGGTTCAAAATGACTTGGATCAACAAAGGAGAATGATGAGTTCGAGTCAGAGCTCGAATAAAATATAGAGATCACGAGTCAGAACCCGGATCAACGAAAGAAAATGAAGAGCTCTAATCAGAGCTCGAATGATGTAACGAGATCACGAGTCAGAACCCGAATCAACAGAGAAAATGAAGAGCTCGAATCTGAGCTCGAATGAATAGAGAGATCTCGAGTCGGAACCCGAATCAACAAAAGATAATGAAGAGCTCGAATCTGAGCTCGAAAGGATAAAGAGATCTCGAGTCAGAACCCGGATCAACAAAAGAAAATGAAGAGCTCGAATAAGAGCTCGAATGAATGAAGAGATCTCGAGTCGGAACCCGGATCAACAAAAGAAAATGATTTGAATAAAAAGCCCGAGTCGGAAATCGGTTTTCTGAAAAATTGGGATTTTGAAAATGTGCCCATTTGAATACTGGATTTTGAAATAATACAAGTTCGAGCGCTGGGTTTTGGTTCAGTATTGGTGATGACCTTTCAATTTTGAATCGTTTAGGAATTGTGATGGGACTGTTTGCTGAAATCCCAATACTGACCAGATTGTTGTTAATGCAGTTGAATGCAAATGAATATGAGTTGATGCATATGAATGCACAAGTGCGTGAAATGAGGAATTTGTTTATCCTGCCTGCATACAGAACAAAATTTTAAAAATGCCCTAGTGTAACTGGGAAAGAAAGTTGGATCATTATTTGAAGGAAATAGGAAGGATTACAAGAGGAGAATAAATGTTTCAAGTATAAAACTTTTTCAAGTGTCGAGCATTAATGGGATCTGGTAATTCTACCCCATCGGCATTGACGAGTCGGTATGAGTTGCGGGGTAATGCTTCTTTGACGACATAGGGGCCTTCCCAATTTGGCGACCATTTGCCGTCGGGACGATGCTTGAGATAAGCTGTGGATCGAAGTACTAAATCATTTACTTTGAATCTTCTTTCGATGATAGACTTCGCATATTGCCTGGCTACTCTCTGGCGATAGGATTGAGCATGCTTTGCTGCTTTTAGCCTTCTCTCGTCGAGTAAGTCTAGCTGTACTAGTCGCTGCTGCTGGTATTGATCAAGAGGTAATTGCAGAAGTGAAGCAAATTTCAAAGCGGGCTTCTGAACATGTAGCGGCAATACTACTTCTGTTCCATAGACCAATTCTAATGGGGTAGCATTCGTGGGAGTGCGAATGGTGGTCCGGTAGGCCCATAGTGCATCGTGGATCTTCTCATGCCAGTCACAGCCTGTTTCCACAGTTCGCTCCAAGATACGAATTAGAATCTTGTTGGTGGCCTCTGCCTGACCATTCTCTTGAGGATAATATGGAGCGGAAAAATGGTGATAGATCTTGAATTTTGAGCAGAATGTCTTCATCTTTTCATTCTTGAAATGACTGCCATTGTCTGACACAATGTCATGTGGGATGCCGAAACGGCAAAGGATGTTCTTGTGAATAAACGAGACCACGTGTCGGCCTTCTACTGTGCGGAGACTGATGGTTTCTACCCACTTGGTGAAATATTTTGTTGCGGGAAGGAAGTATTTGTGGCCATTTGAAGCTGGAGTGATGGGACCTACGACATCGAAGGCCCACATGGAGAACGGCCACGGAGAAACAACAGATTGTAAATATGTTGCCGGAGCATGGATGGAAGGTGCGTGTATCTGACATTGCACACACTTCTTCACATAATAATAACAGTCTTGTTGCATAGTCTTCCAGTAGTAACCTGCTCTGACGATCTGTTTGACAAGGGTTTTGTAGCCGACGTGGCCACCACAAATGCCTTCGTGTGCTTCTCGCACGACTTCTTTGGCTTCGTCTTCGTCTAAACATCTGGAATACTCTGAACTGAATCCACGACGATAGAGGACATTGGCCAAAATGAAGTATCGAGTAGACATACGCTGGATTGCTCGCTGCTCTTTCTTTGAGAGTTATGGAGGAAATTCGCCAGTTTCTATGAAAATTTTGATATTTTAATACCAAGGCTTCTTCTTTTGCTTAGCCTGGTTTACTTGCTCCGCTGGAAGGAAAGCAGGTTGGTCAAGTCTGCCAATTTCAAAAGAGCGACAAGATTCTTCATTCTTGAATGCCATAATGGAGCCTAAACTGGCTAGGCTATCGACCACTTGATTAAAATCCCTCTTGATATGGAAGAGCTGAAATTCTTCAAAATTGCTGACAAGCGCTGAAATAATTTTCTGATAGGGAAATAACTTCTGATCTTTGACCTGCCGTTCGACTTGAACTTGATTAACAACGAGTAATGAGTCACCATAGGCATGCACTCTCTTAACATTGAAGTCTAGTAGAATCTTTAGACCTTGAATCAGGGCTTCATATTCAGCCATATTGTGGGTACATTGAAAATCTAACTTGAGAGAAAATGGAATCATCTCCTTCTCAGAAGTGATTAATAAAATTCCGATGCCTATTCCGGCCATGTTCTTAGAACCATCGAAAAATAAATTTCAGACTGGAAATTGCTGGATATTGCAAATCTGCTCATCAGGGAAGTTATCTTCGGCTTTTACTTCTTCGGCCAGAGGAAAATCCGCCAATTGATCTGCAATTGCCTGACCTTTGATTGATTGCTGTGAGACATATTCTAAGTCATACTGCATCAGTAAGACTGGTCATTTTGCGACTCGTCCGCTGAGGAAAGGCTGCTCTAAAATATACTTGAGAGGATTGAGTTTAGACAAAATTTTGACTTCGGATGCCAGCGGGTAGTGTCTTAGCTTCTGACACATCCATACTAGAGCTAGGCAGGTCTTTTCTATATGAGAGTATCTCTTTTCATAGTCTATGAAGGTCTTACTCACGTAATAAATGGCGTGCTCTATCAAGCTGCCTTCTTTGTATTGCGCCAGGAATCCGCCGCATGCGACTTGATTGACTGAGATGTATAATAAAAGAGGTTTTCCTAATTCTGGCGGCTTCAAGATAGGAGGATTGAGAAGATACTTCTTGATCCGATCGAACGATAGCTGACACTCTGGTCCCCATTCAAACTTCACTCCTTTTCTGAGCAAGTGGTTGAAAGGTTCACATCTCATCGCCAAGTTGGAAATAAATCACCGGATTGATTGCATGCGTCCCTGAAGGCTACGCAACTCTTTGAGATTTTTCGGGGGTGGCATATCAATAATAGCCTTTGCTTTGGCTGGGTCGACTTTAATTCCCTTTTTGCTGACCAGAAAACCCAACAATTTGCCTGATTCGACTCCAAAGACACATTTTTGTGGGTTAAGCCTTAACTTATAAAGAATGAGTCGCTTAAAGACTTGATCAAGCGCTTCGAGGTGATCTTCTTCCTCTTTAGATTTTACGAGAATATCGTCAACATACGCATCCATGATTTTGCGCATTTGATCATGAAAGATAACGGTCATTGCTCGTTGATATGTTGCTCCGGCATTCTTGAGCCCAAAAGGCATGACTGTATAGCAGAAAGTGCCCCAAGGCGTAGTAAAGGAAGTTTTTGATTGATCGCGGGCGGCTAACTTAATCTGATTGTAGCCGGAATATCCATCCATGAAGGAGAACATGGCATGTCCTGCCGTGCTATCGACTAGAAGATCGATGCTTGGAAGTGGATAGTCATCCTTCGGAGTTGCCTTGTTGAGGTCTCTGAAGTCTATGCAAATTCTCACTTTGCCACTTTTCTTTGGGACAACGACGATATTGGCTAACCAATCCGAGTAGTCAATAGCTCGGATAAATCCTGCTTTGAGCAAATCTTCAAGTCCTTCTTTGACTTGTTGTTCTATTCTGGGATCCATTTTTCTCAGCTTTTGCTTAACTGGCTTAGCATCTGGTTTCAAGACGAGTCGGTGTTCGACCAATTTGGGGTCTAACCCCGACATGTCTTCATATATCCATGCGAACACTTCTTTATGCCGTTTGAGAAAATCTGTAAGCCTTTTCTTTTCTTCTGGACTCAGACTGGTTCTGATCTAGAGAATTTTGGGATCTTCCTCTGAACCGATATTAACATCTTCGGTTGGATCTTGTACTAGAGGAGATGGTTAATCTTGCTTCTGAACAGCGGCGAACTCTAGTAATTCCTGAAGAGACTGATCGTATTCTGCACAATCATCTAACTGCTTTGCAATCTTATCATTTCCGGTGCTTGCTTTGATTCTGTGAATTGCTGCTGATTTCTGAAAAGCCTTGGGATTGAGAACGAGCTTCTTGATTGACCATGAAGTCATTCTGAAATTTTGGAGAAGAAATCTGGTTCAGATAAATCGGCCTATAGTAAGACAAGCAATCATTTGAAGAGAACCATGCATAAAATGGCATTGAATTATAAAATGAAGAGATAGATAGAAAGGGAGTAGATGGCATCCGGATAGACAAAGAAACTTGGAATTTTATTGATTGAATTGGTCAATGACATTTGATAAAATGAGACATTTATTTTGGAAAGAATGGAAAGAAATAACAAATGGTCTTTATTGTGCCCCTTTGACAAAAACAGTCTTCTTTGACGAGCTTCCTCCGGAGAACCCTAGTCCTGCTCTGTGGGGACGATGTTTTTGGATCACTGGCTCGATGCGGCCGTCCTCGTTCTTGCCGAGTCCCTTGAAGGGTTGATAACCATGCTTCAGGAGTAACTCAAATCCCTTTCTTGACTTCATGAATTGTGGAAACAATGGGTGATCCTTAATGGTGCTGTAGTCGATTCGGCCTCCAACTTTGAAGAAATGAGGACCTCTCCATCGGGTCATGGCTACGGTGTGCAGAGATAGTTCTGATGATGTCGGGAGTATTTCTCGATTTTCTCCGTGACTGATCTCTTCACTTTCCCTGATGCTGGGAATATCTGCATTGAATGATGGCCGGGGAATCATGGGCTGCGGGAGCCTTTCTTCTAGGTCTTCTCCCAGTATTGTGGTAATCATTCCACCTTTTGACCACTTCACACATTGATGTAGGGTGGAAGGCACTGCATTTGTATTGTGAATCCACGTCCTCCCGAGCAGCAAGTTGTAGGTGGGTGGTACGTTAACCACATGGAAAAGGACGGAGTGCACCGAATAGTTGATGAATATCTCCAGAAATATCTTCCCTCTTGTCGTTTGACCATGGTTGTCAAATCCATAGATAGTGATGGGATCTGAAATATATTCTTCATCTTTGATCCCTAATGCTTTTGCGGTCATCTCAGGGCAAATATTGAGGCTACTACCTCCATCGACTAGCACATGCGGTACTGTCATTCCCCTTACCCGAACGACGATATAAAGAGCATTATTGTGAAAGGAATTAGGCTTTGAAAGGTCCTCATCCGAGAAGGTAATTGGTGCATTGGTCATGGCGGAGTTCACAATCTGTGCCATGTCTTCAGGAGTGGTACTGAGCTTAACCTTGATTTTCCTGAGTAAATCATCCAGTACTTGCTGGTGCTTGCTAGAATTCTTGGCCAAGTCAAGGATGGAGATATTGGATAGAGCGGTCAGAGGCTTCTGACTTGAATTCTCCAGCCTGGGTTTGATAATTTGCTTGAAGAAGTCAGGAGTTCCCTTTGACTTGGGGGCTGACTTCATAGATGCTTCCGAAACTTTCATTTTGTCGAATGCTGAGATTAAGTCCATCTTCTTAGAATCAGGAGCTGCTTGTCGTAGCACTGTCACCTGATGCTGAACTTGGAGATCTTGCGCAGAACATGGCTTGATATGCTCATGCGGTAGAAATGGTTGTGCAGACACTACTGCTGTGGTGTGCGAAGGGAAGGGGTGATTGAGAATGTCCATTTTCTCTTCTTCTTCTCCTTCCACTAGAAGATTTTTTTCAATGAGGTCTTGTATGATGTTTTTGAGAACAAAGCAGTTCTCAGTGTTGTGTCCCACTGTCCTGTGGAACTTGCAGAACTGATCTTTCCATTTCCCCATGGGCACAGGGGGATCGGCCAATCTGGGCAACTTAACCATTTCCTTTGATAGCATGTACTCGAGCACATCCTCGAGTGATTGGTCAAGAGGAGTAAACTTTCTGTCGTAACTACATCCTTCATGTCTAGTCTTCTCACGCAGTTTCGGCCCTTGATCCTGCTGAGGAGGCTTGCTGTATTGAGGAGCAGGCTTTGCTTTCTGATCCTTGTTGTTCAAACTGCTTGAACTGCAGCAGTGATCTTTCTTCTGCCCTTTGTATCGATTTTGGCCTTTGCTGTTGTTGTTGGCAGAATAAGTGAAGTGAGCTTTCTTCTTCTGCTCACCATGGGAGTTGTTTTTGGAAAAGGTGAAGCCTTCATAGACTCCATTTTTCACACTTAGTTTGAGCCATTCGGCTCGTTCTGTCAGCTCAATGAAGGTCCTGGATGGCGCTGTGGAGATCAGTCCTCTTAACGGCTGCGAAAAATTGTTGAGGATTAGAGACAATGCATGCCTTTCCGAGATAGGATCTCTCATCTTATTACAGGCTGATCTCCATCTGTGAATGAAGTCCCGTGCTTTTTCATTCTCATTCTGCCTTAAATTACAGAGATGACTTAATGTAGGAAGCGCCTCTGGGTTGAACAAGAAGCGTTCAATGAATAGATTCACAACTTTGTCGAACTCTTTGAGCTCGATGGGGTTGATATGCTCAGCATACCACTTGGCGGCAACTCCTTCCAAGCTGCGGGGGAAGCATAAGAACAGTGCTCTATTGTCTCTCTTGAACCTAGAGCATTCTGCAAAGAAAGTGGCGAGATGCGCTTTTGGCTCGCCAGAGCCGTCGAACTTGATGAATTTTCGGGGAAGATTCTCCAGATCATCATCCCCTTCTAAGCCGTCATAGAAGTCCTCACTGGTGAAGACTTTCTTGCCCTTGTCGCGGGCTTGCAGATCCTTGACAACTCGGGCCATTTCCTTGAACTGCGCTTGCAAAGGCTCTTCTGCCTCTCTGCTCTTTGATCTGTGGCTTTTACTTTGGCCACGTTTCTGAAATGCCGGAGGCACCTCATATTCTTCGGCAGTATTTTCAGTGGAATCTGATTCATCTGAAATCTCTTCTGGCTGGATCTGCTTCTTGGGAGCCTTCTTACCCCTGTGACCATGGAACTTTTCTCTGAATGGGTTCCTTTCTGAGCTGGTCCCGGGCTGCTCATTCATCATTTTGTTCATCATTTTTCGAAACATGGCATACATTTGAGGGTCTATGCCATCATCTTCTTGCTGCTGCTCTTGACTCTTCTCGGATCGGGGGGAACCCATTTCTTCTTCCGAGGCTGACGAGTACTGCGGTGTTGCTGTCCTTTTGCCTGATATTGTTTGCACCATCAAATGCTGTGGATGCTCTCTGCAGGGCAAAGACTTGATTAGATTTTGTAGGAGTTGATTTTTTTGGAAAAAATATTTGCTGGAAATATGGTAGACAATTTGAAAAAAGATATCCCATTACTAGGGACTGAGTCATCGCGGGAATCATGACAATTGTGTTATCATTCCTTCTACAAAAGAAATAAACAACGGAAATATGCCTTGTTACCTAGGCGAGGTCGTCAAACCACAATGGAAAGAGAGAGAATTTTATAGAAATGAGAAAACATGACTTTATTGATTTTGACAAAGAGGTGGGGGACAAACAATTTGCCACAATTCATGATAGTCGGCAGACACTCTAGGACCTGGAAAGATTTTAAGAGAGACAAAGGAATCCCAACTGTAGCGGGCAGAATGATATGCCCCAGACCATTGTGCGGAAGTGAGGTCGAACTCTGCCATAGCTCCTGATAATAGTCGGGCTTCGACATACTGCTGCCTCTGGGAGAACTGCCGAACACATCTCTCTAGTTGGTAGTAAGTGCAGAAGAATGGTCCTAGCAACTTGAACCGCTTGCCATAAGCGTAGGTATATCTGGGAGGAGATATTTGCCGATCAAAATAGTCCCAAACGATGTCATCTTCCTGAATGTTGTTGATCATGGTTCGGTACTGCGGTACTAGGAGAAGTTCTTGACCATTGTATCTGAAAGAGCTTGCTCGGGCTGGAACGTGTTGGAAAAACTAGGACTGAAGTGCGTAGATGCATCCTTCAACTAAAATGGATTCTCCAAGCGAGAATCGAGTCAGACCTCGATATAGGAAGGCGAGCGCTGCCATGGCTATGGAGAGGCGATTGGTTTGCCGACTTCCCCATCTTCTCATAAGTTGGATTATCCTGATGTCCATGTAGTTTTGTCCATCTGGGAAGAGGGATAATCCTACAGTGCATAGAACCATTGCATTCTGAATCCTTTCTTTGGTTGTTCTTGATAGCGAGCTGACTTCGACGAAGGTCCCGTACTGGCGGTACAACTCAAGTAGGTCAACATATTCATTTCCTTCCAACTGGATCAGAGGCCAAGATCGGCGACCTGTCATACGAGCTAAGGAGTCTCGGGGGTCCAAACCCTTGACATTGATAAGGAATTGATGCTCTAATGGGTCTCCTGGTTGACCGGCTGGTTCTGGTAACCCCATGATTTCTGAAAATTCATCCATTAAGACGGTCATTTCTCTCCATGGGAACCAGAAGGTACATGTTCGAGGATTCCATCGCTCCGCCATTGCATGAATCAGGTTGCCATTGATGGTCTGCTTTCCGACCGCTGACGCCAGTTCTAATCCGCACTCGCTCAAATGGTCCGGGAACATTCGGGAAAAGATTTTTAGCCAGGAATAGTACCACCGGGGAATGAAAGTTCCGGTGCTAAGGGCTCGATGTTCAGGACGACCTTGTTGCACCTTGTAGGAGATGTGACCTTCAGGAAAGATAGGATCAACTCGATTGGACGCCATCGAACTGAAAACAGAGAAAGACTCAGAATGAGACTTAGGAAAATGTTGGAAATTTTTGAAAAAAAAAATTTTGCAGGCAGGATAAAATGCAGCTGGAAATTCGAGATCCAGTAGAATGGTAGAATGAAAAAAATCACCTGGAGTTTTGAAAGAAATGGTATATTTGAGAAAATTATCCAGGGTTTGAGAAAAAGACCTTGTGAAAAATAAGGATATTTGGAAAAAGACCTAATGAGTTGAAAAACATTGGGAAACACAAAGAATTCAGAAAATCATACATAAAATCACATCCTGCACAAACATTTATGCACATTCAGCACTCCCTAAAAGGCTGACTCTAGATGCATCAATTTGAAAACAGCTGTAGGACCCTAATCCTAACTCTAGGTTCAGATCATCTTTGTCCAATCCAGTTATGCCGATATACCTGAATCGAAATCCGAGGTACGTGGCATAGAGTTTCAACTCCGGTTCTAAGGTAAGGTTTTCCAACATCCTTGAGCGCCTACCGATATACTTCGGACTGTGGCCCGCGGTACGTGGTAGGGGGGTGTTAACCCAAATAGTTGGCCCAGTTGTGAGGCTCTGTCCCGAACTAGGGTTCTGGAAGAGAACCCAGCAACGTGAAGACCGGGTAATAATAGGTAATTGAGGTTTTGAAAAATGATCACATGCAAGAAATAGAGGGCTCTAAATCCTAGAGAGATAGCTTTTGAAAACTTTGAAGAAGCATACATTGTTTGCATTCAGATCCTAAATTGAGGAGAGTTGTGTTTAGACCTAAGTCTATGTGAGCATGAAAATTTCTCCTCAATATGGTCCTACCAAACCATGCCTAAGCAATATGCAATCAATGTCAGCTGGGTCAGAATCTAGGCTCCTAGGCTCACATGATATTGAAAGTAAAAGAGCTGACATTTTGTGAACACAATTTTGATAATTGAACTAAGTCAAGCACACTTTTGATCAGACAAGGACAGGTCCCATCTCGGTCGCCAAACCTGTTATCATCACAAAATTTTTCCCCGCTTTCCCTTCCTTGTGGAAGAGAGAGAGGGAAAAGCTTTCACGCTTCAAACTTGACCGGATTTTGGAAATTTGTTTTGAAATACTCGCCTCCGTTTTGAAAATTGCGGGAAAATCCATGGGATGGGGCTCGACCTGTCGGTACGAGGTTCGACCGTTCCTGCCGCCTTTAACAGGGGTAATCGAACCAAGGACCAAAATTGTGCTTGACTCAGTTAAATCATCAAAATCGTGTTCTATCCATTATGCAGAGAGAATTGAGGCATGTGCTATGAGATTTTGGAAAATGCAACTTGGGAAAACATGATGTAGGCTTGGAAAATATTTGAAGTTGAAAAGAATCTCTCAGGAAAAAGATGAAAGTCAATTTCTCAGGAAACTCAGAAGAAAAGGGTTTTTGAAATCATGAGAAAGTTCATAAAGATGTGGGAAAATCACGAATGGTTGAAAATCCTGGGAAAATGGAAGTGATTCTTGAGAAAAGGTGAACATTTGAAAAGGGAAACACTTCTTAGGAAAACTTGGACTTTGAGAGTTTTCTTAGGAAAGTGATGGAAATTCATTGGAAAGCCCTTGTGGAAAAGGAAAATTGAAACTTGGGAAGTTGAAAACCTGAGAATCTTAACCTTGAAATACTTGGAAATCGATTTTGACTTTGAGAAAGGTGAGAGACTTCTCTTGAAAATCTTGAGAAAATAATCTTTTCTCATGGAAAACTGTGGAAAAACTTGACTTGAGAAAATCGATTTTGAAAAATTCTCAGAGTTTCTTGAGAAATCGATTTCTTGAGAATGAAATTTTCTTAAGAAAATCATAAGAAAACCAAGGATTTCATGATGCAAATGATATGAATGAAAGAATGTACTTTGAAAGGTTTTCTAAGAAATTTGTTGGAAAAATGTGTATTAAGTCAAAATAAATCCTTCACATATTCTGACTGTGGCCATGAATATGTTCAGAGTTTAATTGATTAAATGCACAATATTTTGCAAACTTTGGAAATATGATGTGCATCTTAAGATAGCCTAAGAGTGTAGGCTCAATGTGACTGGTAGAGAGATGATGGATCTGGGTCTCATCCATATTCCGACTAGGGCCGTAAATATGGATTCCACCGAGTTCATCAACTCCCTAAGAGTTGGTGCACGTGCCATTCGTGAACATTCATAGTGCTTTGAAATAAGATGCATGAATCATAGAAGCAGGATATTGCATAAATTTAAACTATATGATATGCATCCTAGTCTAAGTAGGAAATTAAATCTCTTATTCCAAATTTTATATTATTACATCACTAAATAAATGAAATAAATGGAAATTTGTAGACTTCAGCTCCTTCATTTGAATGTCCCTGCCAAACTTGAAATAGGGTTAGCTCAAATATGTGGGTTTTTCCAAGATTTTCCAATAATATTATGAAATTATTGGACTTAATTGGATATAAACCCTATCATCATGCTTCCTTGATATTTAAAATGATGAAAATGCAATGAATTTAGTAGAAAATAGTTTGAAATTCGGAATTGGGGTCAAAATGATCAAAATACCCCTAATATTAAAGTTATACCTTTAAAATCAGGGTTTTTGAAGGAATTTTTGATAAAATTGAGATTTTGAAATTCAAATTGAATCAAATGATGATAAAATGAAGTAAGAGACATGATGACATGCTGATAAACACATTAAGACTGTAAAATCAGAATTTGACATTTTGCAATTTATCCAAAATAACGAATTTCACTTGTTTTTCGCTTGGATCCGGGTCCCGCGGGACCCTGTTTTGATATTATGGCTAATCCGAACCTCAAATGGATTCCAAATTGCACCAAATCCGGTATGAAGCATCTACTTACTCTGATAAACAGCCTAGAATGCTAAAAATCACTAAATGATATGATTTAAATGCTAAAATTTAAAGAAAGTCCTAAAATGGTGGATTTTGCCTATGGATCCGAACCAAATGCACTGCTTAACATGATAATGCAAGATTTACACCATGAAAACTTCTTATATTTTGCAGACTGCTAAAGGATCCTAAATGGAACATTTTTGGTTTTTACAGCCTCGAGATTTGAGCCATGGTGAGTTCGGCAACAGGGATTTAGTTCTGACAGAGGTAAAAATTACCCTAATCTGATGTAAAATACTACCAAACTATAAAACAGCCATGGAAATTTATGAAATTAATCAGAGATTTTCACGACACCTAGATGAACAACTTTCATGTTCATGACTTTGGCATTTGATCAACAGAGACACAGGTAAAAATATAACTTTTCATTCCTAAATTGACAGAACAGACAAATGTAGAAAAACAGAGGACTGAAAAGAAAAATCCTAAACAGGTATCACAACTATTTGAAAAATCACAATATTCCATATGCAAACCGAGGACATCTCTTACATAACTTTCACTTTTTACAGTTTTGGAATTGGAGCAACACACAAAGAGAACCAATAGCCCTAAGGCGATCCCAAATCTCAGAGGCCCAAATCAGGCTCTGACACGTGTCCCGAACTCTCGGATTTGTTTCAGACATAAAAAAAATCATACAAATCTGAGAAAAACAGGTTAAACACTAGACATTCTCTCGAGTTTAGAACATCTTTCGGATCGAGAATCGGATCTCCCATGAGGGAGATCTCGATTTTACACGTCGGCAAATGATTTTCAAAACGCATCCCTGGTAACAAAACCCAACTTGCCATTTTGAATGTTTACCACCGTAAAAAAATTCAAATGCCTTCGAATTTTTGGCACAATTTTAGGGACACCTAAGGACGCATTCCGTGATTTTTTTGGGATTTTTAATAAAAAATAAATGCATGAAATAACGTGTGGACTGACTGACAAAAACAGAGACCTACTGAAAATGAGCAGAATTGAAATAAATGCTAAATTAATCCTAATTAATTCATGAAAACGTGCTAAATGAATGAAATAAAATGCAAATTAAACCTAGCTAAATGCATGAATGCTAAAAATCATCAAAGAATCATAATCATGTATTTTTATATATGTCGTTTTATGAGAATAGCTCATTCCATCTCTCGGATGAGCTCTTTCTTCAAACGACTCCCGAATCGAATTATGAGATCAAATGAAGAGGAAAAGAGGTGCACCTTGCTTCGTTAGGCGGCGTTGAAGCTCTTGAGAGGGACAGCTATCACGAGCTTCGTTCGTCCTTCACTTCGGGCTTCGAATGATTCACCAAGATTGATTCACCATGCCTTCTTCACTGAGCCAAAGGGGGTGTGAATTCCAAAGTGCAAAAATCGGATTTTCATGAAAGCTAGGTTGAATTTTCAAGTTCACAAGAGCTAAAAAAAATGGTCTCTCTATGCTGGGCGTGGAGCCTTGTTTTTATAGATTTTCTGAAAAATTTTGAATTTCAAACAGGCTCAATCTGAGCCCTCCATGTGGCGCCATCTCAGGGGTGCTATTTTGATTTTTGAGAGAATAAAAAATGAGATTTTTGTGGGTGAGACACCTCAGCAGGATTTGAAAATTTTCAAAATTTGGTTTGCTTGATTTTCTCTGCAGGAAGCTCCCAGATGGCGCCACCTCAGAGGGTGCTCTCTTGGAAATTGAAATTCAAACTTGCTTTTTGTAGGGAGTCCTCAGGTGGCGCCACCTCATGGTGGGCTACTTTTATTAAAAATAAAATAAAAAATAAAAATGAAGCCAAGTGGGAGCTCTGGAATGGCGCCACCTCAAAAGGTGTTTGACACATGTCAGAAGAACAGAGCAGTGGGCTTAGAAGGTGCCACCTCAGAGGAGTTTGAATTCTACTTTTTCTGATGAAAGGAGATCTGTACATGTGGCAGTCCAGGATGGTTCCATACCTGACAAGTGTCAGCCTGCTGGAGGAGGTTCTTCAGATGGCGCCACCTCAGAGGGGGATTTGAATTTTAAATGGAGGCTAGCCCTGGAGGAATGGAGGGTGGCCATGTGGCGCCACCTCAAGGTGGCTCCTACAATGCCATGTGGCAAGAGGGAGGAAAAGGAGGGAAAGGGACACGTGGCACCATCTCACACAAAATAGAAAAGGTGAAGTTCAGGATTTTTGCCACCTAGCCTGGAGTTTGAATATTTGAATTCTAGCTTTCTCTGAAGGAGGTAGAAAATGACATGTGTCCTCTACTTTTTCTAAGAAGAGCAGAGAATGACATGTGTCAGTCTGCTTTTTCTGAGAAGATCAGAGAATGACACATGGCATTTGCTTTTTCTGAGGAAATGAGAGATTGACATGTGTCCTCTGCAGGAGACACTTTCCAAATGGCGCCACCTCAGAGGAGACAAGCCTACTTTTCTAGAGGAAGCTAGGAGTGACATGTGTCTCCTACTTTTCTGAGAAAGGTAGGGAGAGACATGTGTCAGGCTACTTTTTCTGAAGGAGGGAGAGGTTGACATGTGTCCTCTGCAGGAGACACACTTTAAGTGGCGCCACCTCAGTGGAGACAAGCCTCCACTTTTTCTAGACAGGACAACCTATGACACTTGGCATCTTTTGGTGTTCTTTGAAATGACACATGGCGCATGATAGGATACTAACACATGACAGATAAATGGGATGACATGTGGCGGCTTCTTAAGGTAGCCCCACACTAACACTTGGCATAGAAATGGGAGGAGAGAGAAAAGACAAGTGGCGCCAATCCAGGGGACAAGGCTCCTATATTTTTGGGTTTTTCAAAATTCAAATTTTCAAAAGAAAAGCTTGTGTGACACCACCTCAGTGTGGGTCCCACATTGCTTCTTTATTGAAATAAGGATAAAACAACAACTTCTTTTTGAAATTTTCATAAAATATGGACTGATTGGTAAAATAGGAAATTTTGGAAAGAGTTGGCCCCTGTAGGACGATTTTTGTAAAAGAATGATAGTTGAATAGCTGACAAAAGGCAAAATCTGAGTTGAAATTTATTGAAAATTATCCAGATTGTTTTCCTGAGGAAATATTTTGAAATTCAGAGCCCTGGGGGTAAAATGGGAAGAATTGATAATTTTGAAGACCCAGGGTTTTAAAAACAATTTTGAAAAGAGTTGAAACTCGAATCTGGATTGAAAATTTTGAAATCAAGAGTTCTGGACCTCGAAATGACATGCTGTGCAGTGCAGTGATATGAAATGCTCATGCAATGATATGCAATGTCATGTCTTATGCAATAGAATCTTGAACCAAGACTTGAAGATTCCTGTCTTCTGTCAGGAGTAAAATTTTGAACATCTGAGACAAAATAGAGAAATTTTGAGAGTTGCAGATGAAATTTGGACTTTTGCAGGGTTCGAGCTTAGAAAATGACCATTTTGCCCTCCGGCGATTTCAAAGGCTGAATGATGATGCTTGGTGGAAATTTCGGGGAGGTGAGTGAAAATTTGGGGTGTTTACACTGACCTAGAGGGGAAAACTCGCGATCATAACTCCAACCATCATGCTTTGTCTCCTTTGGCTTGCCTGATTTTTGTCGAGAGCTGACCCTTTTCTGAGAGCTGGATTGAGCATGCTTGGTTAGGGGGATTGAGCATTTTCCGTCTTCGTCTTCAACAAAAAGATTCTTATCAATGCAGTCCTGAACAATGTTCTTGTAGATGAAGCAATGATCAGTGTCATGCCCTGTTGTCTGATGGAACCTGCAGAATTGGTTTTTGTATTTTCCCATGATAGTGGAAGGACTCGTGGCTTTTGGGAGCCTGACTAATCTCTTGGTCAACATGTATTCGAGAACTTTGTCCAGCGGCTCATCCAAGGGAGTGAAATCTCGGCTACTGCTCCAATCTTTGTGTTTTGGCTCTCCCTGGTTCTTCTCCTTCTGCGGAGGACTGGATTGAAGCGGTTCATCTTGGCTTTTGCTGAACTTTCCCTTTTGCCTCTAGATGGCTCCAAATTGCTGCTTTGATTGCGTGGGTTGCCTTTGTTGCTGCTCCCACTGGTTTTAGAACTTCCTGCACTGCTATCGTTGTGCTTGCTCATTGGGAAGGTGACAGGTGCCTCTTCCTCGGTGGGAGCTTTTCCGAAACTGGCATCAGCTTGCTCGGATAATATCTCAACCATTATCTTTTTGAACAACCGATATATAGCAAGGGCAGTCTCATTCTTGTTGTCCTGAACTCCTTCTCTGGCAAACCTCCGAGAGTCCATTTCTCATTTTCTGCTTGTGACTGGTACTAGAGTGATGCGATCTTTTATCTTAGTCTGAATCACCCGTTAATACCAAATGCTCTCTATAGGACAGAATGTGACCTTTTTAGAAAGATTTTGGAGGAAATCTTGATAGAAGAAGAAATCAAACTGACAAAAGATACCCTTACCACTAGAGATTGAGTTCGCACGAAAGGCACGACAATCGTATCTTTTTCCTGTGAGAAGAAAGAAACAATTTAGAATATGATCAAAAGGACATCTCTTGATGAAAGAGATTTTTATTGTAAGAAGGCGATGAATAGATTTAGAAGATAGAAGATTTTTTTTGAAAATAGATGGTAAGTTTTTGAAAAACTTTGAAAATTGCAGGCAGGATCAAAAAAGAATTAAAGGAATCAGAAAAAGAGAAAAAAAATACACCTAGGGTTTTTGAAAATAAGGGAAAATTTTGAATAATACACCTAGGGTTTGGAAAGAGGTTTGATATATATAGAAGAATACAAGGAAACATTGCATAATCACAGCTGCATAAACAAGGATGCGCACGCAGCACTCCCTGAAGGTTGACTCTAAATGCAATATTTGAAATGGCTTGTAGGACCTTAATCCTAACTCTATGGTTCTGATCATCTGATTCCAATCAAGGTACGCCGATATACTCAAGCCGAAGCTCGAAGTACGTGACATAGAAATATTTCTCTGGTTCTAAGGTAAAGGCTTCCCAACATCCTTGAGCGCCTACCGATATACCTCGGACTATGGCCCTTAGGTACGTGGTAGAAGGGCGCGAACCCAAATAAGTGGTCTAGTTGTGAGGCTCTCTCCCGAACTATGGTTCAGTGAGACAGCCCAACAACGTGAAGACCAGGACAATATAGGTAGGGATGTTTTAAAAAACATGATCAACTTGCAATAAAACCAGATGACTCTAATGCAAGTCCTAAAGAGATAGATTTAAATGAAGAGAAGCATACACTTGCATACATTGTTTCCATTCAATCCTTAGAATTGAAGAGAGTTGTATTTCAGACCTAAGTCTAATATGAACATGGAATATTCTCCTCAATATGGTCCTACCAAACCATACTTAAATCCTATATGCATTATGTCAGCTTAGGACAAAGTCTAGGCTCCCAAGGTTTGCATGGAAATGAAGTCGACATTTATAGAATAAAGACTTAGATAATATAAAATCAAAGCAAAGGCACAAATTCAACCGGACGAAGACGAGTCCCATCACGGTCGCCAAATCTGTGATCATCGCAAAATTTTTCCCTCTCTTGCAGTTTCTATTTCTTCCTTCTCTTTTCCTTTCTAATCCCTATTTCCTCCTTTTTGAAGGGAGAAAATAAAAGACAGAAAAGAAGAGAAAAGAGAAAAGAAAAGAGAAGAGGAACTCTTTTGCGAAGTTCTCACATGACCTTGATTTGAAAATATTTAGAAAATTACTCGCCTCCGTTTTGAAAATTCACGGGAAAATGAAGAGACGGGATTCGCTCGTCGGTACGAGGTTCGACCGTTCCTGGCACCTTTACCAGGAGTAATCGAACCAAGGATCGAATTTATGCCTTTTTTCTTTGCTAAGATATCGTCTAAGAATTTATTCTAAGTCTAAATGCACAAAGAATCATGCTTGTGCAATGCAAGGATGTATGCTCTTTTGAAGAATGTTTTTGAAAATTTCCAAGTGTTTTTAAGATGAATTTGATAATGGAGTGAAGAAATGGTTGAATCTAGCTTTAGAACTTGAGATAGATCAGGAAAGATATCTCAAAATTCTAAGTCTTTGAAAATGATCAGAGTTGGAAACATAAATCTTTGAATTTTGAAAAGAATGATTGGAAGATGAGTAAAAAGGAAATGAAGCTTCAAAGTCAGAAATGGACTTTGAATTTTGAATTTTAAACTTGAATTTAGGAAAGGAAAGAAATATTTAAAGTGGAATTGAATTCTAGATTTAAGGTTGGAAATCAGGATGGAATTTGGATTTTGAGAAATCCAAATGGAGTTTTGAAAAATAGAATTGGATTTAAGAGATCTAGATGGGATATGAAAATGGAATTGGTTTTTGGAATTGGGAATAAAATTTGATATGATATTTAAGATGGAATTTGAATCCAAAGTCTGAATTCTAACTGGAATTTGGATCTGAGGTCTGAGATCCAAGATGGAGTTGGATCTGAAATCTGGAATCCTAAATGAAATTTGGATCCGAAGTCTGAGATCCAAGATGAAGTTGGATTCTGGATCCTAAAATGGATTTTGGATCTGAAATCTGAGATCCAAAATGGAATTGGATTCTGGATCGTAAAATGGATTTTGGATATGAAGTCTAAGATCCAAGATGGAATTGGATTCTGGATCCTAAAATGGAATTTGGATTTGAAGTCTGAGATCCAAGATGAAGTTGAATTCTGGATCTAGAATCCTAAATGAGAGTTGGATCCGAAATCTAGAATCCAAGATGTAATTTGGATCTAACTTTGGATTTGGATTCTGAAAGTCCAAATGGGACTTTTGAAGATAGATCTGGGTTTTGAAAACCCAGATTGAATTTAAAATTTAGGAAGGGTTAAGCTTTGAGATCCAGAATCAATCTCAAACCTTGGTTTTGAATTTGAAGATGAATCAGAAACTTCAAAGTCAAATTGAACTTTGAAATTGAATTTTGAATTGGAATTTTGAATATAAAATTGAATTTGAAATCTCAAAGTCAAATTGGACTTTGAAATCGAAATCTTAAATCTTTGAAATAAGATGGAAGAATGAATTAAAATAGAGATTGAAGAAAGATATTTGAGATCACTTGGAGTTTTTGGAAAAGGAATTATGAAAATATGATGCAATTTTATCCTAAATGATGAAATGAATTTAAAGAATCTGGATTTTGAATTTTGAAAAGATATTCCATTCTTTAAATGAATTAAAATAAGATTGAAGATATAATACATCCCTGACTATGGTCATTGAATGTATTATATAATAATTTGTATTTAAATTCATATGAAGAATGAAACACATTTTGGTGCTTTTATAGAGTTTTAAATGAAATTAATTCTCAATATATCCTTACTATGTCCATTGATATATATATTGAATCAATTTTAGACTAAACTCTGATAAAAGAGGAAAATATTTAAAGAAAATATGATGAATTTTGAAAAGGGATCTAGTGTGGATCCAGTGTTATTTTATAAAAGATAAAAATCCTAAGTTTTGTTTACATCCTGACTATGGCCATTGATGTAAATCATCGACTTAGGATTAATTACTTCTTACGAAATGGTGCACGTTTCATTCATGTTTCACCATTGTGAGATTTTGGAAAATAAAGGCAAAAGCATGAAAACAAGCAATTTATGACATCTACAATGCTCATTCATTCTATCTAAAAGCCGGAAATGTAAATCTTCATTAAGACCTAACTTGTTACAACATATAAAATTGAATTTACAATTCTAAGTAATGATATTTTTTACATATTCTCTGCAAAACACTTAGTTAGTATGAAAACAGAAGAGAACTTGCATACATCGTATTGATTTCAAAGATGCAAATTATGAAACATTCATATACCTACCTTGATTTCAAAGATGCAAAATGAGATGCTTCTATGCTACGATTTTTATGATTCATAATGTGAGAAGTGACATATATATACCCATATATATATATATATATATATATATATATATATATATATATATATATATATATATATATATATATATATATATATATATATATATATATATATATATATATATATATATATGTTTATATATATATAGATATGAGTATATATATATATACACATATATATACATTACATATGAGATATAGGCAACATAGGTGGATGAGAATGGTGTTGATGAAGTGGACAAGTATACAAGTAAAGTATGTTGAATATGGATGAAACAAATTAATATACAGGTAATGTTTTCATACTACTTGTTTATGACCAAAATTCAAATGTGACAGATCAAACCTTGATGCTCGGTAGATCATAAGAATCTATATTTCAGCTAATGTTCTGAAATGATTCTGACAGATGTGAACAAAGTTTTAGTAATGCACAACAGTCCCCAGGACTAGACCCTCCAGCTGCTTCCACTAAATGAAAATTTCAGCTAATCATGTGTTAGTTGAGGTAAATGGGATGGCTAACATCAGAGACTCTGATGTGAAAACAGGAAATCTATTGAAATTTCCCAACATGTGTGATATTGTATGTGAACTATACCCCTATGGAATTCTGTGGTTACTGATGTGCAGCAATGAATGTGTGCACAATGATGTACACATGCCACAAGTGAAGTGCAGTAGATGTGTGTACATGCTGCAGGGTGCTGTGAAAGGGATGATGTGGGTAATATGTAATGAAGGTGAAACTGCAGATAAAGTGAACACAGGTAATGTTACAAGATGCTGGTGAATGTGCTCATGCAGTAAGAGAAGGAGGGAAAAATAATAAAAATACAGGGGAGAGCACAAATTGCTTCCAGACCCATTTGTTAGACATCATGTGGTTGATGAACAAAAACAATACACAAAAGGACATTGAAGCATGAATCTGAATATAGTTCACAACTAGCTTTTGTAAATCTATATACTGAGTGGTGCATGAAAGTAATGTAAAGACGTCTACTGATAAAAGTGAATTCTTCATTTCAGCCAGTGGTTCAAAGTCTCCTGACGCATGCCTCCTATTAGTGTGATCATAGAGCTGCCACCAAAAGATATGGTGGTAGCACTATCGCTAACCTAAATGCTGTCATATGAGGGTCAACAAGAAATATATCATATGGCTTAATCATTTTCAAAGTCTAATGCTGGAGAAACAGAGCCATCATCTATGAGATAATATCAGGATTCAACCACCATTCTTTACTCAGTTGACACCGGTTAGACACCCTACCATTAGATAGATCAAGGATCAGATATGACCCGATTGCAGGTCTAAAAAAAAAATTTGACTCCTGTTGCCCACTTAAACCATTGGTTCAGAATTTTGCATTTTGTCATGTAATACAGCAGGGTATTTGCGCTGGTCTCAGATTTTTTTTTTTTGGCAAACCTATCTCCTTGTCCCTAAGCTCTGGTCTGCGGCTGCGGCTGTGACTTGTTCCAACAGAAATGACCACTTTGTTGTTTCTCTCTTTTTTTTTTAACAGTGTAAAGATGTGCACAAGAGAGAAATGACACGCAGGTTTTTGAAATAACATAACTCTGGTGATGATCAGATATTTTAAAGAAATATACGAAAAATTGCAAATTGAAGAGATGACAGAAATCTTAATTGGATTAATGCTCACACAGAAGGATACAAACAGAGGAAATGACAACCGATATTAGTCTTTTCAATGCTTCCTCAAACTATGGATCTGTCATAAAGCCACAGTTTTGTTATCATCAGAAATAATCAACATACAAAGAACCTGGAGTTGTTATATATACAATTTGTGAATACCAAATGGCAATATTACAGGACTTAAAAACAATTAAATGAAATTACCTTTCATAAGTATCAGTTCGGACTGGCCTAACTTATGCCAGACAACCACCACTTGCCATACAATTTAGCCCATCACTTCCAGCAGTGGACCGATTCACAGTGAATCGGTCTCTGCAAACTGCTCTGTACTAAACAAGATGATAAATAGTGGAATAGATGGCTAAGTGTTGTCGTTCCATATTGGTGCAAGCAACCTATTGTTATCATTGAGGGGGTCTATGAAGGACAAAAATGGCGAACCACGGATGTGAAGGAATCAGAATGGTGTTATTAGCTGTGCTATATTAAAAAAAAAAGGCAAAGCAAGACTGATAAGCATGGTGATAAACTAGATGAAAATGAATTTCATAAACATACTAGAATACCTATTAACTCAGTAAAGTGTGAAACGACATGTGATAAAGGATGAATAAACGAGGGTGAACATACGATGTCAGAAATGAAACATTGGCATGCAAAGAATGGACCTACCTTCGTCAGAGGCAAAGTAGAAGGATACCCTAACAAGACTAGATATCAAATCCACCCAAAAGACAGATCTCCTGTAAAAAAAAAAAAGTTAGCAAGAAAGCCATATAATCATACCCAACCCCAAAATATACCTCTATATTTTAAGTTATCTTTCACCAAGAGGAATCGCAGGATGGAAATATCACCCCTTACCCTGGATGAGCAAGATGAGGATGATTATGATGTTCAGCACAATAAGGGTTTTACTGAGACATTTATTGATGTGATGCTAATTCAGAAGAAGTCCTCCACCGATGTTCAAGGATTTGAAAATTACTTTCAAGAATTCACCTCATAGAGCATCCCTTTCTCTGATTGAGCCTGTCTCATGGCTTTGATTCTGGAGGGCACAGTCTTAAAATTTTCGCAAGTCCCAGTATATAACAACCAGTCACTGGGCTTATGCTAATGATATCCCACAGTTGTCCTGATTCTCTCCTTTTTTTGTATTTTATCCAAAAAAAAGAGAGAAAGAAATGGCAATTTAAAACTTAAAACTCAAAAGGCTAAAAATGTAAAAAGAGCAAACTGACCTGATCAGTTTCCTATAATTGTCTACATGCTCGATTATACCAAACAAAATTTTTCTTAATCCACATTTTCATACAAATGACAGTATGTACTCTAGGACCAAGCGCGAAACCCCATCCCCCCCCAAAAAAAAAAAAAATAATTGACATCTTATGAAACAGGACATCCAGATTCTTGCTTGAGCTACAAGCATTAAGGCTACGTTCGTGAGCTACAATGCTTAAGAGATGTAAACTTTAATCAGAATCAACATAGGTTCAAAACATGAATAAATGGCTGTGACACATGATGAAATTCGGCTGATTTAATTGAACCATAGCGGATTCTACTACAGTTTCAAAACTTAATTCATGTTGAACAACTGTTAAAAAAACAATAGCTCTCATAAATACATACAATCACAGAGATGCATAAGTAGCTTGATGACCCCTACTGTAAGTCGATCACCTATTAAATTTCAAATTCACATTCTCAATACGAACCAATCCCAACTGATCAATTTGACATCTATCACAGCATTCCCGCAGGAAATCCTGGGGGAATTTAGCCTATCAAGAGAAAATAAAAAGAAAAGAAAAGTTTGTAGATGAAGGTTTTAGGTTGATATAGAGGGAGATATATATATGAAGATGAAACAGGTATATCTAACCATACTTGATCAAGGTAGAAAACACATGGACCTAAAGATAACATGGTAACGACCAGCGTGAATCAAAATGATACAGGGTGGGTAAGCAGTTAGAGACAACATATTCAACGTTGCATAATAAAAAGAAAGAGAAAATTTCACCAGAAATGAAAGACATACCTCAATCATAAGCCACAGAATCGTGATCTCAGGAAGATAGGGGGTACCAGAACAAATAATATTTCAAATCACAAATGATAGAGGCACAAAACATATTGTATTGAGAAAATTCACGATATGAGATTCAAAGGCCAGATAACCATGATAAAAAAATGAAATCGGTTGGAATCTCCTGCCGCACGAGCCTGATTTGGTACCGGGTCAGATCGGACCATGTTGCAGAGACCATTTCAAAATGTAATACAAACTGGAAGCTAGATGGGTAGATATTCTCATATGGATAAGGGAAAGTAAACGATCACATGGCGCAACGCAGAGCGTAAAATTACATAAAGTGCTTAATCAAACTATACTGAATATCAAACTTAAGCAATATCTAACCATGGTAGCACTAATGAAATTGATGTATCATAGCCAACAAGAGCAAGAAATCAGACACCGAAACAGATAACTATACAAGAAATTTGTAGTTCAACAGAAAAAACAAAATGACGGTGGATTTTAGCAGCAAAATTGGGACGGGATTCAGATGAACCCTGTCGGATTATTGAATCCGACAGCCGGAGCCCAAAATCGCTGCATAAATGAAGAGAAAAAAAAAGGAAAAAAATTAAAAGAAATTGTTGGAACGATCATTTTGTTACTGTTGCACAAGGATGGATTGGGATCGTTATGAATGATCCAATGTTATCCGAGGTACGTGAATGAGGATCGCAGCCAGGAAGCTAAAAGAAAAATTTCAGAAAATAGAAAGAAAACTAAGAAAGGAAAAAGGTACTCACTTGTTTTCATGGGAACTCAAAAGATGGAAAAGAGAGGCTTCTTCCTGAACTCCAAAAGGGATTCCAGAAGGAAGGGGCGGTTCTTACTGTGGTCTTGTTAGAGCTCTGGAGTTGAAGGCGATTGGTTGGGGGCTTTGACTTGTTTGCTATGATTCTAAAGGAGGGACGGAGAGGTGAACAATGGGCGATAGAAGGGTGTTGCTCGATGCCAGGGGTTGATCTTGTTCGCAGAAGTTCTGAAGGGGGGGGGGGGGGGGGGGGAAGATGAGCGTCCTAAGGAGAAGGCCAAAGACTGGATGGGAGAAGAAAGGGACCAAGATGATTGATACGATTGGCTACTTCGTGGATGATCCCCCGGGTTTCCTCATTGTGCCCCTCTTAAAGAGGGGGACGATGGTTCGAGAAGGGCAGAGTTCGTTGAGGATGAATGGGAGATGGAGGCTATGGAGGATCGGAGAGTGGAGGAGCTCGGGAGATGGAAGCATGCGAGGCCGTTGGAGATGGACGAAGGCTCATTTTCTGAGGGTTTGGTGATGGAGGGTTTTAGGGAAAACCATGGATGATCGGGCGAGAGAGGGAGAAGGTTCTGGAGAGTTTGTGAAATAGAGAGAGAGAGAAGAGGCGCCTTCGTAACCCTAAAAAAATCAATTTTTTGTTTAAAAGGGGTTTTTTATAAAAATTTTCAAAAGGCTGGTTCTTTTCAAAAGGTTTTTGCAAACAAACTGGTTTTAGTTAAAAGATTTTTTTCAAAAAGAGTTTTTTTTTTCAAAAACCGATTTTTGTCTCTTTTCTATTATATTATATATATTTTTTTTTTCTTTGTATTTTTCCTTTTTTTTTGGTATTTTATTGTAAAATTTTAAAGATCTAGGCAAAAACGAAAGGATTTTGGTATTTTTGAGAAATATTTACAAGAAGAGGCTTTCTAAAAATTTGGGCTTGATTTCTTTGAAAAATGGGTTTGGACCCAAGTTTTGAGAAAATATTCGAGTTTTAAACCTCGAATCGAGGAATATAACACGATGGATCCAAACAGATACCGGATGAAGTATTTGAGCCCTTTCAAAAAGGTTCTTTTGATAATTTTGAAAATTTGGTTTAAAATTGGATGACAAAGCTCAGATTTGAATCTTTTATCTGGATCCAAATCCGAGATTGGGTCAGATATATACAATGGATTTAATTTCAATAAAACCTGAGAAATAAAATGGAATTTAGATTTAAAGGTGACTCAATTACTCAGAAAATGGGGTCAGGGGCAAAGAGGAAATATTTACAACATTTTGAAAAATTTGGGGTGTTCACAATGAGTTGCTTGGTCACATACCTGTAATGTGTCTGAAGTTTTTTAAAACTGATGACTCATTATCGTCTGATTTCGCTGCTAAAAGCTTTTGTAAGTTCCATTGCAAAGAAAAAAAAAGAAATTCATGAAAATTTTAACTTAGCTTCGTTTTGAAAATCTGAGGCGTTACAAAATTGGTATCAGAGCCTGTGTCTGAGAAACCTGGTTCAAGATCCGTTGTGTTTGCGATATTGAACTGTAAGTATATCTCTTTTAAACTTGCTAATTTGAGTGCATCTTTATATATATGGCAACTCACGACTCACGCGGTTATTGCTATCGTTGCAAGTTCATGCACGATGAGTGGATATGCCCGTATGAGGTTCAGGACTGCCAGTTTTGTGACAATGATGGCCATTCCACCAACGAATGTCAAAGAAAATATACCGCCGATATGGGTCGGTAGGGATCAAACGGTCTTAAGGATGAGACCTTACGCGTCAGTGGACCACATCACTTAAGTATTGGGAGTAACAGTACCCCAACAACTTCTGATGGTTCACCGAGTCTAAGAGACTTTAATTTGAACTTCCTTGGGGAAGTCAATCGCTCACCAAGCTACCACCCGGCATCACATATGCCAACCTTGAATGATCCGAATGAAAGAGGGGATTTCTTTTATTCGCCAATCATAATTTCAGACTCTCCGAGTCTTGATACTGTTGTCTGGGAGAGTGGACCGACATCCCTTATCTACCCCCAGGATTCGCTTGAGAGTGCGGAAGTGTCGCCCAAGCCAACTCTAGTGATACCTAAACCAAGGCAATGTGGCAACCGATGGACTTTTATGAGTTCATACTTGTCAAAGAAATCCAGTTCTTAAGAGACTGGTGACGTTTTGGAGTCAATAGACTCATGTATATAGTTTCTCGTCGCCTATGTCTGCTAGTGTGGCATGACACTTGTATATGAGGCGATGTTTGTGTAATGAAATGTATATAAGTAAATAAAGTTTTACTTTCCTATATACATCAAGAAAATAAAAACAAGTGCTTGTATGTGAATAGATAAATGACTCCTACGATGAGGAGAACCATGCCGAACGAGGAGTCCCATACACAAGGATTCCTGTTGGAGACGCTCAACAATCTGGTTACAACCATCTGTGATACAAGGCCAGAACTAGTCATACCTCGCAACGAGAACCTGAGAGGAATAACCTATGAGAAGTTCCTCAAACTTGACCCACCAATTTTCGTCGGTAGGGCCGATCTAGAGCTTGCATAAAGCTGGACCGAGGAGACAGAACGTGCCTTTCTGGTATTGGGAGTGTCAGAAGAGAAAAAAACCAACTTTGGCACGTATAGATTAAAGGACAATGCACGAAAGTGGTGGGATACCACTAAGTTGATCCAGTTCTCACAACTCGAAGTCGTTCCTTGGGAGGACTTTCAGAGAATTTTTATGGATAACTACTTTCCATTACATTCCAGAAACAAGAAAAAGATGGAGTTTCTAGAGTTAGAGCAGGGCGGTATGAGTCTGATCGACTATACCACCAAATTCCAAAATCTAGAGCGATACTGCTCCCGGTTGTTTGAGACAAACCAGGAGAGAGCCGATAAGTATATCAATGGTATACGTGAAGGGCTGCGGTCTCAAGTTATAACAAGCATACCCTCAACCTTCCAAGCTGCAGTGGCAGCAACTTCAAAAATTCACATGGATTGGGAGCGATCCAAAGGAGTCATAGCAAAAAGACCTGTAATCAATGGTGGGAACCATAAGAGAACGTTCTCAAGTGGCCAAGGTTCATGACAACCCTTTCAAAAGAGAAGATTCCAAGGTGGGAACGTCGCTCAGCAAGTCGTGAAGCCCAGGCAGAATGTGGCTCCCAACAGTTAGCAGTCCAACTCCAGCTACCCGAAGTGCCATGTGAACCACCCTGGAAGACCATGTCCTCGTGACACAGGTGGTTGCTTCTATTGTGGCAAAATAGGCCATATTGCGAGACAGTGTGGTAAGAAGCTTACGGATGAGCAAAGGAGGAATACCGGATCTGTCGGACCCCCTCGACAAGTGCCACAACGTCCCCAGTTCCAACAACCACCACCTAAAGTAGAACAAAGGCTTGTTGCAGGTCATGTATACGCTGTAACGACTGAACAAGTAAAAAATGGTGACCTGATTAAAGGCACCGTACCTGTTAATGGACATGCAGCTTACGTCTTGTTTGATTGTGGTGCTACTCATACTTTTATCTCCGATGATTTCACCGAACAACTCTACGCTTCGGTGCAACCGGTTGATAAAATAATCAATGTGTACAACCCATTGGGTTTACGCACCAAATGTATCCGGTGTGTGAAGAACTTGGATATAGAAATAGCTGGGCAGCACTTGCCTACTGATGCCATCCTAATCGATATGGTACAGTACGATGTCATTCTGAGAATGAATTGGTTGACCCAGAATAATGCCAGGATTTTGTGCCACGAGGGCAGGGTAATTCTATCTCGACCGGGATTGCCTAAGGTGGAATACCAGTTATCCAAACATGTCCCGCAGAAATGACTCATATCAGCTCTTAAGGCACAAAAATACCTTAGGAAGGGTTGTGTAGCCTTCCTATTAAGCCTCTTAGTGGAAAAATCAAACATCCAGTCCCTTGAGAGTTTGGAAGTGGTACGGGAGTTTCTCGATGTATTTTCTGAGGAATTGCCAAAACTTTCGCCACTTCGTGAGGTTGAATTTGGAGTTCAATCCTTACCTGGAACAACGCTGATATCAAAGGCCTCTTATCGAATGGCACCAGCTGAACTCAGTGAGTTGAAATGTCAGTTAGAAGAACTGATAGAAAAAGGGTTCATCCGTCCGAGTGCATCACCGTGGGGAGCCCGGTGCTATTTGTAAAGAAGAAGGATGGATCCCTTCGGTTATGTATCGATTATCGGATGCTTAACCAGGCAACTATAAAAAATAAGTACTTGTTGCCTCGGATTGAGGATTTATTCGATCAACTCAGAACAATGAGAGTATTCTCCAAGATCGACCTCAGGTCTCGGTATCATCAACTCAGAGTTAAAGAGGAGGATATACCTAAGACTGCCTTCAGAACGAGATATGATCATTATGAGTTCGTAGTAATGCCTTTCAGACTCACTAATGCGCCTGTGTGAACACCCCAAAATTTTCAAAATCTTATAAATATTTCCTTTTTGCCCCGAACCCCATTTTCTGAGTGATTGAGTCAGTTTTAAATCTAAATTCCAGTTTATTTCTCAAGTTTTACTGAAATTAAATCCATTTTATATATCTGACTTGATTTCAGATCCGGATCCAGTGTTAAATCCAAATCTAAGCTTCACTAATCCGATTTTCATATTATATTTTACAAAAATACCAAAAATAAATTCTAAAGTACTCAGATAATTGATCCAGTGTCCATTTGGATTCGAAACTCTATATTCCTCGATCCGAGGTTAAGAACTCGAACACTTCCTCAAAATCCGGATGTAAACCCATTTTTTTGAAGAAAATTCCAAAAGATAACCTTGAACTTTCAAAAAGCCTTCTTTTGTAAATATTTGTAAACTTTTTTAGAAATCCCATAGTTTTAGAGTTTTTTTTTTTTCAAAAAATACAAAAAAAATATATAGAAAGTTTTAAGAAAAGAACACGAAAAAAATAAGAAAATCGAAAAAGAAAACACAAAAATGGCCTTTCAAAAACACTTTTTTTTTTTTGAAATCGAGTTTTGTGAAAGCACTTTTTAGCAAAATTTGTTAAGGACCCCCTCTTTGTAAAATCTTGAAAATAAAAGGGGCCCATTGCAAATCTTTTTTTAGGGTTTCTCTTTGAGAACCCTTCGCAAGAAATCGGATGGCCAGGGCAGCGCCTCTCTCCCACTCTCTCTCTCTCCTCCATCGCCCATCGATTGACCTCCTTCTTCTTCCATCGTCGATCCCCAACAGCATCGACCCATTCTGGATTCTTCCTCCCATTCTTTAAAAATGGGCAAAGGGGAAACCCTCGGCCCACCGCCTCTTCACCCCCGCACCCTTCTTATCTGATCGATTGTTTCTTCTTTCGTCTTCCTCTCCTTCGTTTGGAGGAAGCCGATCGACCTCCTTTCCCCCTTACAATTACAGAGTTTCTGCAAACCAGAAACCTAAAACAACCGAAAGTCGATCATCCACCACAGAAGCGCCTCTCCCTCCTAACCGAAGCGTAGACCGCGATCACAGAGGACATTGAAAGATCAAATCTATCCATCTGCAATCGGATTTTCCACCAAATCATGATAGGTTTTCTTACATTCACACGGTTAATTGCCTCTACAGACTACGAAGCGAAGTCAAAAAGCATTTGAGATGGGTTGACTACACAATGATAGCTCCAACAAAGATTTGTGAGCATTGAGGAATGAAAATCCTAGATTCCTTGTCGCGGCATCTGTATTCTCTTTCATTTCAGTCATTGATGGCTTCAGTTGTACACATTGGCACGATGGAGGCTCATTTTAGAAAGAAGGAAAAAAGGTGGATTCTCTTGGAGCAGTCTCTGGGAAGGACGTTAAGGGATGCTTATTAAAAGCACCTATGTTGTTAGATGCTCTTTTTTGGTCTCGTTAATCCTTCTGATAAAGTCCACCATGATCTGAGCTCTGCAAAGGTGAGACAAATAAAAATGTTGTTCTGTAGCTTATCATTTTGTTAATAAGTAAATTACTCTTAAAAGATCTCAATCTCTAGAAGGTGATTTCTATTACAGACTTGCGAACATAAGAAGGTTATTTGCACTAAGGTTCATATCTTTATTTCCTTTTCCTTGTTGTTAATGTTTTATGTTTATGGTCCTAACATGTTTTGCTTTGAACAATCACTGTTATACCATCCACAGCTTACATGTAACACCATTTCAATTTTCTTGCAACTGTATCTCCTTCATGGCAGCACACACATACATGCAGCAACACTCCATTCTCACCCCATTTCTTCACTACATCCCAACACATCACACACTGTGCATCTTATAAATCCTATACACAGCATATTTCCATTTATATTGTTACCAGCATGTTACCATTGGCTGCATTTACAAAGTCGCATGCACTCACACACTTGTGACACTTGTGCATAACACTTGTAGTATCACTCGCAACATCACTGCACAAGCCTATGAGTGAAGATAATTCTATAAAAAGCTGTGAATGAAGCATTAGTTCATGGACACCAACCGTATCCAAGCTCTAGTGCTTTTGAAATCAATAGGAATCAATTTTCTAGAGTTGCTGAAGTGACAGGATCAATGTTATCTGATTCTAAAGCTCTATCTGAAGTTCACAAAGTGGTTATTGAAAAAGAAGTCATTTCCTTTATCTTCGATGCATGTCCATGATTTTGTGTCAACAAAACGATGCTTATTGATGATGCAGCTCATACTGTTCACCCTTGGGCCAGTTAAGGATTTAACTTGGGATTTGGTTATGTGCACTCACTGTCAAAGCTTATTGCTGAAGGGATCTTGGAAGGCAGTAATATTGAGACAGTTTCTTCACTGAAGAGATATGGAAGAGAAAGGAAGTTTGTGAATCTCACAGTGATGGCCAATTAATGAACATCCAGCATTTTTTTTCTTCTTCCAAATTGCCTCAATCATACCCACATATCCTCGTTGAGTCACCACATGTCACTGTGCACTCTTCATTCCCCTACTGTCACTATCTTTCATCTGCTATAACCTAATCCCCTTTTTTTATTACCTCACAATCACACTTTCATCTTTTCACAGCAACTCAAGGAGTTGTTGTGATCATGATAGTTGCACAGGAGTTCACAGAACTGCGACAACTTTCATCTTTTCACATCAACTCAAGGAATTGCTGTATTCATTTTAGTTGCGCAGAAGTTCACAGAACTGCTGCAACTTTTTATCTTTTCACAACAACTCAATGAGTTGTTCAGACCCCTTCATTTGCATAATCCCTCCATCAGCATCACTCTCATCCACCTATGTTGCATGTATGTCATATGTGATATATATATATATATACATATATATATATATGTATGCATATATGTATATGTATGTAGGTATGTATATATCACTTCTCACACCTTAGATCATAAAAATCTCGGCACATGAGCATCTCACCATCTACATTTTGAAGTCAATGTGATATGTGCAATTCTCTTCTACTTTCATGCTAATTAAGTGTTTTGCAGGAATCCCTGGAAAAATGGTGATTTCCCTCTTAGATTAGGATTCTATTATATGAATTTTCATTGTAATAGCTAGATTATAAATGAAAAACTCTATATTGCCAGCCTTAGATAGAATGAATGAGCATGTAAATATCATTTGTTTCATTATTTTTCCTTATTTCTGAAAATTCACAAATGGGAACACGAATGGCACATGCACCCTTTTGTGAAAGGTAATTAAATCCTAAATTGGTGATTCACATCAATGGCCATAGTCAGGATGTGAACAAAATTTAGGATTTTCATCTTTTATAGAATAACACTGAATCTCTTTTTAAAAATCATCATATTTCTTAAATATTTTCTTCTTTTATCAGGGTTTAACTTAAAATTAACTCAAAATATATATCAATGGCCATAGTCAGGATATATTGAGGGTCAATTTCATTTTAAAATCTATAAAAGCACCAAAATATGTTTTATTCTTCACCTGAATTTAAATATGATTATTATATAATACATTCAATGACCATAGTCAGGAGTGTATTATATCCTCAATCTTATTTACATTCATTTAAATAATAAAATATGATTTTCAAATTCTTTAAATTCATTCATCATTTAGGATTAAATTGTATCATATTTTCAAAATTTGCTTTCAAAACTCCAAGTGGTTTTGAGTATCTTCTTCAAATCAATCCTTATTTATAGATTCAGATTCAGATTCAAATTCTATCTCATCTCAAGATTCAAGATTCAAAATTCAATTTCAAAGTCCAATTTGACTTTGAAATTTCAAATTCATTTTGCATTCAAAACTTCAATTTCCGATTCAAATCAAATTTCAAAGTTCAAATCAACTTTGAAATTCCAAATTCACTTTTTTTCAAAAATTCAAATTTAGGTTCAAATCAATATCTCAAAATCAATTTCAAAGTTCAAATTAAACTTTGAAATTTCTGATTCATCTTCTGATTTCAGATTCAAAATTATTCTTTATCTTCAAAATGCTTCTCAAATCAAAATCAAGGTTCTGAGATTGATTCTGAATCTCAAAATTTGACTCTTCCTAAATTTTAAATTCAATCTGGGTTTTCAAAACCCAGACCCATCTTCAAAAGTCTCATTTGGACTTTCAAAATCCAAATCCAAAGTTAGAACCCAATCCCAACTTGGATCCAGATTTCCAAATGCAATCTCCACTTTTTGGATCTCAGACTTCATATCCAAATTACATCTTGGATCCAATTCCATGTAGGATCCAGAATTCAACTTCATATTGGATCTCAGACTCCAGATCCAAATTCCATTTAGGATCCAGAATTCAACTTCATCTTGGATCTCAGACTCCAGATCCAAATTCCATTTAGGATTCCAGATTTCGAATCCCACTTCATTTTTGGATCTCAGATTTCAGATCCAATTCCCATTTAGGATTCTAGATCCAGAATTCAACTTCATCTTGGATCTCAGACTTCAGATCCAAATTCCATTTTGGATCCAGATTTCCAAATGCAACTTCATCTTGGATCTCAGGCTTCAGATCCAAATCCACTTAGGACGCCAGATTTCAAATCCAAGTCTATCTTGATTTCCAAATTCCTAAAAAATCAATTACATTTCTCATATCCCATCTTGATCTCTTAAACCCAATTCTATTTTTCAAACTTAATTTGGATTTCTCAAATCCCACTTTGACTTCAAAACTAAAAAAATCTCGAATTCAATTTCATTCCATTTTATTCATTCCATTTCTGAATTTGAAAATTCATTTCATTTCCTTTTTCAAATCATTCTTTTCAAAATCCAGATTTATCTTCCCAAAACCCTGATTATTTCAAAGACTTATAACTTCAAAATATCTTTTCCTGATCTATCTCAAGTTCTAAGTTATATTCAACTATTCAGAGATCGTCTCTTCGTCACAAGGAAAGTCTCAGATTTCCAAAATCATTCTTTTCAAAAGAGCATACATCCTTGCATTGCACAAGCATGAATTCTTTGTGCATTTAGACTTAGAATAAATTCTTAGATAATCTTTTAGAAAAGCAAAAAGACATGAATTCGACCCTTGGTTCGATTACCCCTGGTAAAGGCGCCAGGAACGGTCGAACATCGTACCGACGAGCAAATCCTGTATCCCAATTTTCCCACAAATATTTCAAAAATCTTTTCAAAATTAAGGTCAAGTGAGACCTTCGCAAAAGAGTTCCTCTCTCTTCTTCCTTTTCTTTTCTCTTCTCTCTTCTTTTCTGTCTTTTATTTCTCCCTTCAAAAAGGAGAAATAGGGATTAGAAAGGAAAAGAGAAGGAAGAGAGAGAAATACCAAGAGAGGAAAAAAATTGCGATGATCACAGGTTTAGCGACCGTGATGGAACACGTCTCCGTCCGGTCGAATTTGTGCATTTGCTTTGCTTTGATATTATCTAAGTCTTTATTCTACAAATGTCAACTTCATTTCCATGCAAACCTTAGGAGCCTAGACTCTGTCCTAAGCTGACATCATTGCATATAGGATCTAAGTATGGTTTGGTAGGACCATATTGGGGAGATTATTCCATGCTCACATTAGACTTAGGTCTGAAATACAACTCTCCTCAATTCTAGGGATTGAATGCAAAACAATGTATGCAAGTGTATTCTTCTTTTCATTTAAATCTATCTCTTTAGGATTTGCATTAGAGCCATCTGATTTCTTGCATGTTGAACATGTTTTTGAAAACATCCCTACCTATATTGTCCCGGTCTTCACGTTGCTGGGCTGTCTCACTAAACCATAGTTTGGGAGAGAGCCTCACAACTGGACCACTTATTTGGGTTCGCACCCCCTACCACGTACCTAAGGGCCATAGTCCGAGGTATATCGGTAGGTGCTCAAGGATGTTGGGAAGCCATTACCTTAGAACCGGAGATATATTTCTATGCCATGTACTTCGAGTTTCGGCTTGAGTAAATCGGCATACCTTGATTGGAATCAGGTGATCTGAACCCTAGAGTTAGGATTAAGGTCCTATCAGCCATTTCATATATTGCATTTAGAGTCAGCTTTAAGGAGCGTTGTTTGTGCATCCTTGTTTGCACATTTGTGATTGTGTGATATTTTATATTTTTCTTATATATTTTCCAAAACCCTGGGTATATTATTCAAAATTTCCTCTTTGTTTTTAAAACCCAGGTGTATTTTTCCTTTCTTCTTCTGATTTTTTCAAATTCTTTTGATCCTGCCTGCAAATTCTTAAAATTTTAAATCTTTACCATTTATTCTCCCTCCTATGTATCTTCTGATTCTATTTTTCTTATCTTTTCATAAATAAAATCTCTTCCCGTCAAGAGATATTCTTTTTTAACATAGCATTTTTCTTCGTGTTTTAGTTGTTTATTCTCCCTATGGAGTAACAATGCAATTGTCATAATTTCTGTGATGACTCAATCCCTGGTAATGGGATATCATTTTGTCGACCTAATTCCTTCTTTTGTCAATTTTTTTTTCAAAAATTCTTTATTATAAATATTTTATTTTTAAAGTTCTCCTATTCTGTCAAATATTATTCTTCCTTCCCAATTATATTGGGGCATTTTTTTTTATAATTTCATTCTTTGAAAACCTGTTTGCAGGCAGGGTCAAATAAACTCTTTTCTTTTCTCAATTTTTATCAATTTTCACTAATCTTTTGACAATCTTTATCAATTTTACCGATTTTTATTATCTTTATCAACTTTATTGCTTTTTCATCGATTTTATTAAATTTTCTTGTCAATTCTTATTTCAAAAATTACCCTTTTAGGTTAAGGGATAAACCTGATGCCTCTTTCTCATGAGGTTTTTCCTTTTTCCTTTTTAATTTCCCGCTCAGGTTAAGGGATAAACCTGACCCTCTTTCTTCGAGGTGTTCTCATTCAGGATAAGGGATAATCCTGAGACCCCTTACAGAAGCAACAAGGCTACCTGTGAGAATTCTTTTCAAAAACAAAATTTTCATAAATTTATTCATTTTTTCTCCACTTTTATAAATTTTATTATTTCCCCCTTTCAAGATAAGGGATAAACCTGAACCTCGACATTTGAGGTATTCTCTTTCCCATTCAGGATAAGGGATAATCCTGAGACCCCTCAAGGGAGCAACAGTGCTAACCTGTGAGAATTCTTTTTCAAAATAAATTTTCAATAAATTTCTTTAATCCTTATCCATTTTATAAATTTTATTCTTTTTACCCTTTCAGGTTAAGGGATAAACCTGATGCCTCTTTCCCATGAGGTATTTTATTTTTCTTTCATTTTCTCGCTCAGATTAAGGGATAAACCTGAGCCTCGTTCTTCGAGGTGTTCCCATTCAGGATAAAGGATAATCCTGAGGCCCCTCATAGGAGCGATTTTACTATCTATGAGAATTCTTTTTTTTTAAAACACTCTTTTCAATGTCTCTTTATTTTTGTAAATTTCTATCAAATTTCTCTTTTTGATTTTCCCCAAAATTCTATTTTATTCTTTACCCTTTTAGGTTAAGGGATAAACCTGATGCCTCTTTCCCATGAGGGATAAACCTGAGCCTCGTTCTTCGAGGTGTTCCCATTCAGGATAAAGGATAATTCTGAGGCCCCTCATAGGAGCGATTTTACTATCTATGAGAATTTTTTTTTTTTAAAACACTCTTTTCAATGTCTCTTTATTTTTGTAAATTTCTATCAAATTTCTCTTTTTGATTTTCCCCAAAATTCTATTCTATTCTTTACCCTTTCAGGTTAAGGGATAAACCTGATGCCTCTTTCCCATGAGGTATTTTCTTTTTTCTTCTTTTTCCCACTCAGGTTAAGCGACAAACCTGAATTTCCCACTCAGGTTAAGGGACAAACCTGGATTTTCCACTCCGGTTAAGGGATAAACCTGAATTTCCCGCTCAGGTTAAGGAATAAACCTGAACATCGTCCGACGAGGTCCTTCTTCCTTCAGGATCAGGGATAATCCTGAAGTCATTCATCGTCTTCCAAATATCCTCATTTTTTTCTACCAAATTTTACCAGATCTTTGTTAATCTTTGTCAATTCTTTATTAATTTTTATTCTTTATCAATTTTATTGATTCTTTATCATTTTTTATCAATTCTTTTGATTCTTTATCAACCTTTTATCAATTTTGTCAAAATTGTCAAATTTATTCTTTTCCCATTCAGGATAAGGGATAATCCTGAAACCCCTCATAGGTCCAACAATGCTACCTGTGAAAATTCTTTTACAAGACAACCTTCATCAAATCTCTTTGATTTTTCTTCAAATCTTCCATCAATTTCTATCTCTTTTCATCAGTCCTTCTCAAATTTTATTATTCCCATTCAGGATAAGGGATAATCCTGAAACCTTTCATAAGAGCAACAATGCTACCTGTGAAAATTCTTTTACAAGACAATCTTCATCAAATCTCCTCGATTTTTCTTCAAATTTTCCATCAATCTCTTTTCATCAATCCTTCTCAAATTTTATTCTTCCCCATTCAGGATAAGGGGATAAATCCTGAAAGCAGACCACATATAGTTAAATTATGATGGTCCATTAAATTTTACCAAGGATCTTTGATTTCTAAATTCATTTTGAAAATCTAGCTCATCTTCACAACCGAGTCCCCGCGCTAGTTATTTCTTAAACTTTTCAATCATATATTAAGCTCATTTGAAAAATCCAGTCCTCGCACCGATAACTTTTTAAATTCAATCTTCTGATCAAAGTCCTTTCCTTCTAACAAATCAAATTCTGACTTGAACTTCCCAAGATTTGATGTATTTCCAAAAGGATCCAGCAACTCGCTGGTCATGTATTTCAAAGGATCCAGCAACTCGCTGGTCATGTATTTCAAAAAGGATCCAGCAACTCGCTGGTCATGTATTTCAAAGGATCCAGCAGCTCGCTGGTCATGTATTTCAAAAAAGATCCAACACTCGTTGGTCATGTATTCCCAAAAGATCCAACACTCGTTGGTCATGTATTCTCAAAAGATCCAGCTCGCTGGTCATGTATTTTAAAAGATCCAACACTCGTTGGTCATGTATTCCCAAAAGATCCAGCTCGCTGGTCATGTATTTCAAAGGATCCAGCAACTCTCTCGTCATGTATTTCAAAAAGGATCCAGCAACTCGATGGTCATGTATTTCAAAGGATCCAGCAGCTCGCTGGTCATGTATTTCAAAAAGGATCCAGCAGCTCGTTGGTCATGTATTTCAAAAGATCCAACACTCGTTGGTCATGTATTCCCAAAAGATCCAGCTCGCTGGTCATGTATTTCAAAGGATCCAGCAACTCTCTCGTCATGTATTTCAAAAAGGATCCAGCAACTCGATGGTCATGTATTTCAAAGGATCCAGAGCTCGCTGGTAATGTATTTCAAAAAGGATCCAGTAGCTCGTTGGTCATGTATTTCAAAAGATCCAACACTCGTTGGTCATGTATTCCCAAAAGATCCACCTCGCTGGTCATGTATTTCAAAGGATCCAGCAGCTCGCTGGTCATGTATTTCTAAAACGATCCAGCAACTCACTGGTCATGTATTTCAAAGGATCCAGCAGCTTGCTGGTCATGTATTTCAAAAAGAATCCAGCAGCTCGCTGGTCATGTATTTCAAAAGATCCAACACTCATTGGTCATGTATTCCAAAAGGATCAAACACTCGTTGGTCATGTATTCCCAAAGGATTCAACTCGCTGGTCATGTATTTCAAAAGATCCAACACTCGGTGGTTATGTATTCCCAAAAGATCTAGCAACTCACTGGTCATGTATTTCAAAGGATCCAGCAACTCCCTGGTCATGTATTTCAAAAAGGATCCAGCAACTCGCTGGTCATGTACCTCAAAGGATCCAGCAGCTCGCTGGTCATGTATTTCAAAAAGGATCCAGCAGCTTGCTAGTTATGTATTCCAAAAGATCCAACACTCGTTGGTCATGTATTCCCAAAAGATCTAGCTCGCTGGTCATGTATTTCAAAAGATCCAACACTCCTTGGTTATGTGTTCCAAAAGATCCAGCTCCCACTGGTCATGTAATCCAAAAAGACGCAGCTCTCGCTGGTCATTTATTTCAAAAGTCCCAGCTCATGCTAGTTGAACTCCCAAATCAATCTGTTCCACAAATCAAACCTTCAGGGTGCAATTTCTCAATTCTATCATTTTCAAACGTTCCGATCTTTCATCTCTCAATTCCATCAGTTCCTCAACCTCTGGGTGCAATGTCTTCAAAATTTCATCATTTTCTCAACCCTCGAGTTATAATCTCTCAATTTTAATCATTTTCAAACCTTCAAAACCTTTTCAAATAAAAAATCCAGTTTCTCATAACTGGTCGGGATTTAAAATCTAGTGTTTTCACTGGTCGGGATTTTAAAAAACTAGTTTCTCATAACTGGTTGGGATTTAAAATCCAGTGTTTTCACTGGTCGGGATTTTCAAAATCTTGTTTCTCATAACTGGTTGGGATTTAAAATCCAGTGTTTTCACTGGTCGGGATTTTCAAAATCCAGTTTCTCATAACTGGTCAGGATTTAAAATCCAGTGTTTTCACTGGTCAGGATTTTCAAAATCCAGTTTCTCATAACTGGTCGGGATTTTCAAATCCAGTTTCTCATAACTGGTCGGGATTACCAAAATCCAGTTTCTTATGATTGGTCGGGATTTCCAAAATCTAATGTCTTTCATCAGTTCAGTTTTCCAAAGTCTGATTCTTACACCATTTCCCTAAATTGCAATTAAAGGTCTCATCAAAATCTATATTGAGTGATTATTTCACAAAGAATTCGTTAAAACTTTGCCAATTTGCTAAAAGCATGTGTTGATTCTAAACATTTTACTACACGAAAAAGAATTACCTCAGATTACTTCTAGTATTCTTTCCAAAAAGGTGAAACTTTTTGCAAAAAGGGGATAAAATTCAAATCTTTTTCCTGTTGATCAACCAAAAGGATGTAAGAAATGTCCTCGATGTGATTAGTGAAAGAAATATTCAATGAGATTGAAAAGCCAGAAGCGAATTGATATTGATCATGGCTATGGCGCATGTTTAAAAATAACTTTCTGGCAATCAGGCAGTGACAATATCTTGAGCTACAAAAGAATCCACTCAATCCATATCTTCACATTTCATTTAAAGTTGCAATCAAATATCTGCAAAAGGGATCTCTCAATTGTCGTCAAGATGAAGACGAATATGCGAGTTAGACCCCCGGGGCCAAAGAAGATTTGGATTATCTTCGAGATGAAGGAGTTTGTGACGGATCCTTCTAGGGAAAGTTCAGATCACCGTCAAGATGAAGGCGATTGTGATGAACCTACCGACAAACCCTAAAAGATATTTGATTTCTGCTATTATCTAAAGACCTTTTAAGCCAATATCATCAATAGAATTTCTGAGATAAAAGAAGGATCGGAACATCTCCAAGATGAAGGAGTTTGTGACGTACCCTTTCCCGAAAAAGAGAGAAAAGTCAGGACACATCCAAATGAAGGATGATGTAAAAACCTAAGAAAGTTCAATGACTCAAAAAGAGTGCAAAAAGATCATCGTGGGAAAACACCCATATATCAAACTGCCAAAGTTGTCAGAAGTCATCTTCTCTCATGCGAAATTCTTTTATCAATATCTTTTCACTACTTGCTTTTATGAAATTAAGAATATTTCTTCTCTTCTCATATCAGGGAAATGGATAGCTTCCTTGAAGAAAATCATCAGCGCTAAAATTTTGAATTTGCCTCTTAAGACCAAGGAGTTAACCTCGTTGGAGGAAATACTCCAGGTAAAAGAAGGAATATCTTTTGCACACACGTGCACATTTTCAAGCATTGGAGTCAACTACAATTTTATCTTATTGGCAAAATTTTCTAGCTATTCCAAGAATGAAATAAATATTCAATATCCATTTAGATGCAAACCTAGCGTTGTTTATATCTTCCAAAAGAGTTGCCTCATTCAGTTGAAGTATCTCTTCCTGTCCCATCACGGTTTCTTCATCCAAGGATTCCGTATGGTCATACCCACTCAGGTTAAGGATCAAACCTGAACTTTCTGCGAAAGGGCATCCATTTCAAAAGCTATTTCAGTCTCATCGATGAGAAGCCCAAAATCATCCCTTTTCCAAGCTTTAGGGAACTGTTTCGTCACGAAATTTTTTCCGTCTTTCCTTCCTTGCGGAAGAGAGAGGAAAATGCTTTCGTGATTCAAACTTGACCGAATTTTGGAAAATGTTTTGAAATACTCACCTCCGTTTTTTAAAATTGCGGGAAAATCCATGGGATGGGGCTCAACCTGTCGGTACGAGGTTCGACCGTTCCTGTCGCCTTTAACAAAGGTAATCGAACCAAAGACCAAAATTGTGCTTGCCATAGTTAAATCATCGAAGTTGTGTTCTATCCTAAATGCACAGAGAATTCAGGCATGTGCCATGAGATTTTGGAAAATGGAAGTAGGAAAAACATGATGTATACTTGGAAAATATTTGGAGTTGAAAGATATTTCTCAGGGAAAGTCAATTTCTTAGGAAACTCAGATGAAAGGGGTTTTGAAATCATGAGAAAGTTCAAAGAGGTGTGGGAAAATCATGAATGGATGAAAATCCTGAGAAAATGGAAAGAATTTTTGAGAAAAAGGGAAAATGCTTGTCAGGAAAAGCTTTAAGTTTTGAAAGCTTTCATTGGAAAATGATTGAGATTCATTGGAAAATTCTTTGTAGAGGGAGAATTGAAACTCGGGAAACTGAAATCCTAAGAATCTTAGCCTTGAAACACTTGGAAGTCGATTTTGATCTTTGAGAAAGGTGAGAGACTTCTTTTGAAAATCTTGAGAAAATAACCTTTTCCATGGAAAACTGTGGAAAAACTTGACTTGGGAAAACCGATTTTGAAAAATTCTTAGAGTTTCTTGAGAAATCGATTTCTTGAGAATGAAATTTTCTTAAGAAAATCATGAGAAAACCAATGATTTCATGATGCAAATGATATGAGTGAATGAATGCACTTTGAAAAGATTTTCTAAGAAATTTGTTGGAAAAATGTGTATTAAGTCAAAATAAATCCTTCACATATTCTAAATGTAGCCATGAACATGTTCAGAGTTTAATTGATTTAATGCACAATACTTTGCAAAATTGGAAATATGATGTGCATTTTAAGATAGCCTAAGAGTGTAGGCTCAATGTAACTGGTAGAGAGATGATGAATCTGGATCTCGTCCATATTCCGACTAGGGCCGTAAATATGGACTCCACCGAGTTCATTAACTCCCTAAGAGTTGGTGCATGTGCCATTCGTGTACATCCATAGTGCTTTATAAATAAAATGCATGAATCACATAAAGAGGATATTGCACGAATTCAAACTATATGATATGCATCCTAGTCTAATCAGAAAATTAAATCTCTTATTCCAAAATTTACATTATTACATCACTATATAAATGAAATAAAAGAGATTGCAGACTTCAATTCCTTTTTTTGAATGTCCCTGCCAAACTTGAAATGAGGTTAGCTCAAATATGTGTGTTTTTCCAAGATTTTCCAATAATATTCTGAAATTATTGGATTTAATTGGATATAAACCCTATTATCATGCTTTCTTGATATTTGAAATGATGTAAATGCAAGAAATTCAGTAAGAAATGATTTGAAATTCTAATATGTGGTCAAAATGACCAAAATACCCCTAATATTAAGGTTACACCTTTAAAATCAGGGTTTTTTTTAAGGAAATTTTGGTAAAATTGAGATTTTGAAATTCGAATTGAAACAAATGACGATGAAATGCAAGATGAGACATGATGACATGCTGCTAAACACATTAAGATTATAAAATCAGAATTTTGATATGCTATCATTCATCAAAAATAACGAATTTCGCTTGATTTTCGCTTGGATCAGGGTCCCGCGGGGCCCTGTTTTGATGATACAGTTAAACCGAACATCAAACGAATTCCAAATGCTGTCAAATTCGGCATGGAGCATCTACCTATTCTGATAAACAGCCTAGAATGCTAAAACTCATGAAATGACATGGTTTAGATACTAAAATGTAGAGAAAATCCTAAAAAGGGCGGATTTCACCTGCGGACCCGAACCAAATGTAACACTTAATGCAATAATACAAGAATTCCACCATAGAAACATATGAGATTTTGCAGACTGCTAAATGACATGAAAATAAGCAATTTTGTCTTTTATAGCTTCGGGATTTGAACTACGGTGAGTTCGGTAACGAGAATTTGGTTCTGACAGAGGCAAAATCAACCTGATCCAATGTAAAATTCCATAAAAAATAGCATATGACCGTATACATTTCCGATATTTAACTGAAAAACTAACGACACACCCAGGAACAACTTTCATTTTTATGTTTTTGGCATTTGATCAGCAGAAACAGAGATACAAATACGACATTACTTGCCTAACTCAATAGAACAAATAAATATCACAAAATAGGAGACTGACAAGAAAAATCCGAAATAGATATCAAAACTGTTCTAAAAATCATAATCTTTCTGATGCCAATGGAAGACATCCAGAACATGACATTCACCTTTTACAGATTTGGATTTGGAGCAATACCCAAAGAGAACCCATCGACTTAAGTCGATCCAAAATCTTAGAGACCCAAATCAGGCTCTGACACGTGTCCCAAACTCTCGGATTTTTGTCAGACATCAAAAGACTTCAGAAAATCTAAGAACATCAGATTAAATACTAGACATCATCCCGAGTTCAAGACATTTTTTGGATTGAAAAGCGCACCTTATATGAGAGAGATCTCGATTTTACAAGTCGGAAATGAATTTTCAAAACGTATCCCGGGTAACAAAACCCGACCTATCATTTTGAACTTTTACTATAATAAACAAATTCAAATCATTTCGAATTTTTGGCAGATTGTTGGGGACATCTAAAGGCGCATACTATGATTTTTCTAGCATTTTTAACGAAAAATAAATGCATGAAATTACGTGTGGACTGACTGACAAAAACAGAGAGTTACATAAATGAAGCTAAATGCATGAGATATTAAATAAATTCATGGAACATGATATTTAAATAAAATAAAACATAAATATAACATGTTTTTAATGTATGAACATGATGAATGCATGAAATCTAATCAAGAAATCATTAAAAACATTTTTTTTGATATATGTCATTTTATGAGAATAGCTCGATCCACCCCTCGGATGAGCTCTTTCCTCAAACGACAACATGAATCAAATCATAATAAAATCGATTGGAATAGGGGCTTACCTTGTATTCTCCTGCGGTTTTGGAACTCTCAAAACGAGCGGCTACCTTGATAATGGGCTCCAGAGGGGTGTGAATCCAGAGGAAACCAAGAAAGAAAAAAACTGGAATTATGAAGTTCAAATCTCAAATAGGGCTCTCCTTGAGCTGGGCATGGGCTAGGGTATTTGTAGAAATTTTGGAGATTTTCAAAATTCAAACACAGTGAATTTGAACCTTCCATGTGGCGCCATTTCAGGGCATGTCACTTGGATTTTTGAGAAAATAAAAATAAGAATTTTGTAGGTGAGACACCTCAGCAGGAGAATTTGGAATTTTTCAAAAAGCTTGCTTGATTTTATCTGCAGAAGGCACCCAAATGGCGCCACCTCAGAGGGTGCTATCTGGGGTTTGAAATTCAAAGTTTACTTTTTGCAGGGCGCCCTCATGTGGCGCCACCTCAGGGTGGGCTACTTTTATTTTAAATAAAAAAAAATGAAGCCAAGTGGGGCTTTGGAATGGCGCCACCTCAAAAGTGAAATTCCACTAGAGGGGGGGTGAATAGTGAAATATGATAATGATCGATAAAATAAAATAATTAAGCAATAAGGCACAACACATAAAACACAGAAGTTATACTGGTTCGGTCAATATCCAGACCTACATCCAGTCCCCAAGCAAACCACTTGAGATTCCACTATAACATCCGAGTTACTGGATAAATAGTACAACACCCTCTTCCCAAGAGGTCTTCTTCTCTCAACAGAGAAGGGGCACACCCTCTTCCCAAGAGGTCTTCTTCTCTCAACAGAGAAGGGCAACACCCTCTTTCACAGAGGTCTACTTCTTTAAACAAAGAAGGAATACAGTGAATAACAGAGTTACAATACTTCCTATAGAACCTTCAGAATAATATGAATGCACGAATGAAGGATTCTAAGAATGTTCTGTTTGTCACTCAGAGGATACTCTTTGTCAAAGAGCTGGACTTGACTTTTTTTTTTTCTTTTTTTTCTTTTTCTTTTTCTCTTTCTTTTTCAAGGCTCTCTTTTCAAATCACGAATAGAATATTTTTCTCTTTGTAAGCTCACACGTCTATTTCATTCCTCTTGTTTGAATAGTTTATGTGTGTGTGTTTATATAGCTTATAAAAAGTAGTCGTTACATTTTGGAATTGTAACTTTTTGAAATATGAAATGTTATGTCTTTTCAAAAATATCTTTTAGAGAAGATCGAGAATGCCTTTTTCCAGAAGAGTAAGATAGAGGGTACACTAGTCGTTGTAGTGTTTTAGGTAATACATATTTTATGTAAAAAGTCTATTTCTTACAATAGTACATTTGAACGTTGGGTTGTAGTTTTGTCTTTATTCTAATTAATGATTTGAGGTACATTAGTACTTCTTTACTTTAAATGAGTGTAAGTACTATGAGTGCTTTGAGATATTTATTTGTACATAGTCATGTCAAGTGTATTCTTTATGTAGTGTATTTCAAAGTCTCCAGAGAGAATGAGGACCAAAAAGAAGGTCGACATTCTTTGGGAAGGATATTTAGAAAGGATTTGTTACAGAAGGCATTTAATGCTTTGTAGAGAGAATGATGACTTCAAGTAAGTCGACATTCTATGGTTATGATAAAAAGTAACTATAGTTCTTTTAAAACCATATTTTATTTGTTTTTCTTATGTGTAGCCGATTTATGTTTTTGTCTTCTTTTTGTATTTAAGAAACATTTCATTAGAGAAGATAACTAAGGTCTTTTCAAAAACATATTTTATTTGTTTTTCTTATGTAGTCGATTTTATGTTTTTGTCTTCTTCTTATATTAAAAAATATTTCATTAAAGAAGATAACTAAAGTCTTTTCAAAAAAAACATATTTTATTTGTTTTCTCCATGTAGTCGATGTTATGTTTTTGTCTTTTTCCTACATTCCTTTTTTTTTTCATGTTGTCTTGTATATAGTGTAAGGTACAATGATTATATGACAAAATATCTTTTTCATAAAAGGTTGTAAGAAGGTACAATTATTATATGACAAAATATCTTTTTCATAAAAGGTTGTAAGAAGGTACACTTGTTGGTTTTCAAAAAAGAACCTTTTTGAAACTATCGTATACTTTTATGATATAGTATGTATGAATGAGTATGTAATATGCAATATGCAAGTTCCTGAAGGTTCTGTTACATATGACTCTAAAGAAGAAAAAATCTTCAACTTGAGGTAGCCGATTTCTTCATTTGAACTTTAGGAAAGCATGGCTCAACAAGCTTTTTCTTCAAGGAGTATGATTGCACCATAGTTGTACTTGAACAGGAAGTCTCCATCCTTATTGGGTGAGATATCCTTGCATCAAATACTCCTTAGATTTAAGGCAAAACATATTTAGTCATAATATAACATTATTTCAAAAGAACATATTATCATATCATACAAAATTAAATAAGACAGTGTATCATATTATGTGACATCAAAACCGAGTTTCTCAACATTCTCCCCCTTTTTGATGATGACAAAATATGCTCCCCCTGTCCAAAAGACATTATGCATAGAAATAATAATATGATAAAAATGTGAAATAATGTTTCTCCAATAATGGAGACAGGTTTTCTCCCCCTTTGTCATGGACAAAAAGGAGGGATCAGAGTAAAAAAGTTATTACAGACCAAAAAAAATAATTTAAAAGTTATTACAGACTAAAAAAAAATGCGTCTATCTCGAAGGTGGAGAAGGTGAAGTTGTCCGGTTGGCACGATTCCGCTTGCGAGTCTGCTGCAACAGGGCTTGATTACGAAGGATTCGATCTTGAGTTTGCTCGATATCCATCATAGCAGAAAAGTAATTGAAGGAGGACAGTGGATCTGCTTCATCAGAGCCGGGCATGTGCAGGGACCTTAGATTGAAGGTGGTAGCATCGAGGACTTGAGAGGGTCGGAGGATGACTTCGTTGTGAAGTGGTATTTGGAAGTATTTGAGAATGGGAGTTATAAAACACCCAAAAAGAAGAGGCTCAAATTTCTGATAACGAATAAAAAGGTCGAAAATAATGGATGACCAATTTATCGAAAGAGAAGAAAGGATTGCGTAGATAAGAAGAGAGATTTTTCGAGGAACTAATCCCTGGCGGGGATGCTTGGGATAGAGGTTGTGGAGAAGAATCTGGGCAAGTAGCTGAGCTTGAGGTTGGAGATTCCTCATGTGCCACGGAAGTTGGTAGCAGTTGGTGCAAAGAAGTATTTTTCGAAGTACCGATCGGTCGATTGGTACTATGGCGTTAAGGTCGGTACCGGTGGAAGGTAGATTTAGAATTCTACCTAGGTCGGAAGCATTGAAAATCATCAGCTGTCCTCGGACTTTGCTGGTTATTGAGGTTTGTTCATGATCAGAAGAGAAGTTGGTATAAAACAGTCGAACTAGTTCAGGATAATAGGCGGCTGGGGATGAAGATCCTATGAGAGGTTTGAGTTCGGGGAGATAGGTGTCTAAGTCGAAGAACATGAAGTCATCAAAGTTGATCAATTTTCCTTCATGAATGGGGCGAGAGCAGAGTGAGGTGTAGGTGTGAAACAAATCAGGATACCTTAGATCAGCGGAAGTGATCACATTGGTAGAAGAGGAAGCCATTTTCGAGTGTCTTGAAAATAAAGGACTAGGAGAGAAAGGAGCTAGAATCGAGAGAAAATTTGTATAAGGATAGAAAAGATCGAATGGAATGGTAAGAGATGAACCAATTGATTAAATAGAAGGAAGAAAATAATTGTTGATATGAAATGAGGAAATGCGTGAGTTGTAAAATAAGAGACTTGTGAATGACAAATCAAATCAATTTTGGAAGAGAGTGTATTATATTAGCATAGATATTAAGAAGGACATAGTTTCGAAATAATTTTTCTATATATGTAACAAATTTACTATGGGCAATCTTGTTGGATAGTGAGAATAGTCATGAATTGAGTATGGAGTGTCATATTAAACGTAAGAGAAAGAATGATTCAAGAGTTTTTAAAGTTTTTCGTGAAGATCATGAAGAATAGAGAGTGAATAATGGCCTAATAAGAACAAACAACTTTTTTTAAGAATTTACTTTATGTGAAAGCATTCCAAAATCGTGAAGAGGGAGTTTGGAATAGGACAAACATGAGAGTATGAGGAAATGCAATAATTTCTTATTTAAGAAGTGTATATTTTGATATACGTGAAAGGAGTGGGAATAGATATAAAGGAGGGTGATACGGATATGTAAAAGAAATGAGAGTGGTCATAAAGGACACCAATCAGTTGAAGTTGGATAGAAATTGTATGATATAAAGTGGAGTGAAGGACAAGGTTTTAATGAATCTCGATTGGAGAGAGATATAAAATATATGAGAGAGTCATGGTCACGGATGAAAAGGAACTTCGTATAATGTAGAGAGAGAGAGATAAAATGGTGATACAAAATGTACTAATGAGTGGAGTACAAGTTTTTGAAAAGAGAATTTTACCGTACTTTTTCGTAAAAGATGTAAACCATGAAGAGATGATAATAGATTGTTCTTAGGCTATGATATAATAGATGATATAGTAAAAATTTATGTGAAATATAATAACTTAAAAGGTGGTACGAGAGGATAATCATTTGAATTTTTCATGAAGGGCAGAAGTGTCGATAGGAGGAAAGGAAGATATGATAAAAATAGAGTGTACATACTATATGATATAACAAATGATATAGTAAAATTTATACGTAAAAACATAGCAACTAGATCTTTAGAAGAAGAAGGTAAAAAGAACCAAAAAAAACATCATTCGATTTTGACTAAAATTTGAAAAGTAAGATTTCTCATAAAATAATATGTTATCATGTTGAAGGTGAATCAACTTATCGTAAGAGAAGTTTTCACAAAAGGACAATAAATAATAAAGGAGATATGAGATGAGTGATGTGAACAATGTCATGATAGCTTTTAATATAATTAGTTCTTATGGATATGAGTGAAAGGAGATAGGACAAGGAGTCATTATGGATGTGTACTTGAAAGATGACAAGTTGAAAGACATAAAGAATGTGTCTTATAAGAGTTTAGAGTATACGTGAATATGGAAACCTAGTTTGTCTAACAAAAATCGATAAGAAGAAAAAGACTTTTAAATTAAGATTTTAACAAAACTTATAAGAAGTATTATATTAAGTGTGATTAATTTATAAGTCACTTAGTTTACATATTCCTATTTCTCTTCTAATTCGTGTGAAGTCTTCATGTCTTAATGGTTTAGTGAATATGTCTGCTAACTGTTGATTAGTGGGTATGAATTCTAGTTTAATTATGTTGTTTAAGACTTGTTCTCTTAAGAAGTGGTGTCTTATTTGAATGTGCTTAGTTCGTGAGTGTAAAATAGGATTCTTAGATAGGTTTACAACACTCGTATTATCACAAAAAATAGTTGTATTTTCAAAATTTAAACCAAAATCTTTTAATGTTTGTTTCATCCAGATAACTTGAGTACAAGCTAGGCTAGCAGCAATGTATTCGGCTTCAGTAGTTGATAATGATACACAATTCTGTTTCTTACTGAACCATGATACCAGTGAGTGCCCTAGCATGTGACATGTTCCACTTGTGCTTTTTCTGTCAGATTTACTTCCAGCAAAGTCAGCATCACTGTATGAGATTAGATCAAATGTAGAGGATTTTGAATAGAATAATCCAAAATCAACTGTGTCTTTTAAATATCTCATTATTCTTTTTACAGCTTTAAGATGTGATTCTTTTGGGTTTGACTGGAATCTAGCACACAAGCAAACACTAAACATTATATCTGGACGGCTAGCAGTTAAATAAAGAAGTGATCCTATCATACCTCGGTATACCTTTGTATCAACAGTCTTACCATCTTCATCTTTGTCCAACACAGTAGTAGTGCTCATAGGAGTGGATTTTGAAGCAGTTGAGTTCATGTTGAACCTCTTCAGAAGTTCATGAGCATACTTAGATTGGTTGATGAAAACTCCATCCTTGGTTTGCTTAATATGCAGTCCAAGAAAGTAGGTGAGTTCTCCCATCATACTCATTTCGAATTCCTTCTGCATGGACTTAGAAAAATCTTCACAGAGAGTGCTGTTAGAAGATCCAAAGATGATGTCGTCGACATAGATTTGAACAATTAGGGTATGATTATCCACTACTTTGACAAATAGTGTAGAATCTGCTTTGCCAACAGAAAAACCAGTTTTTAATAAAAAGGTTTTAAGTCTTTCGTACCAAGCACGAGGTGCTTGTTTTAAACCATACAAAGCACGTTTGAGTTTAAAAACATGATCTGGGTATTGTTCATTTTCAAATCCTGGAGGTTGTTTTACATAGACTTCTTCATTTATAAAACCATTTAAGAAAGCACTTTTAACATCCATTTGAAATAATTTGAAATCCATATAGCTTGCATATGCTAAGAGCATTCTAATAGATTCAAGTCTAGCAACAGGAGCAAATGTTTCATCAAAGTCAATACCTTCCTCCTGGTTGTATCCTTGAGCTACTAGTCTGGCCTTGTTTCTTATAACATTACCTGTTTCGTCTAGCTTGTTTCTGAAGATCCATCTTGTCCCAATGATTGGATGATCCTTTGGTCTCGGCACAAGATCCCAAACGTCATTTCTTTGGAATTGATTCAGTTCTTCAGTCAAGGCTAGCATCCAGAACTCATCAATGATGGCTTCATCAATCTTCTTTGGTTCAAGTTGAGAAATGAATGCCATGTTTGCAATCCGTTCTAGCTGAGCTCTAGTTTGAACCCCCTTTGTTAGTTCTCCCAAAATCTGCTTTTGAGGATGATCTTTGATATCGACAAAGGTTCTTTGGTGATCATCTTCATTAGACTTAGCTGTGTTATCTAAAAATAAATCTGTACTTTCAACATCATCATTAGTTTGTATATGAACAGATTGATCAATAGATTCACAAAAACTAACATGCATAGACTCTTCAATAGTATTATGACACTTATTGAAAACTCTGTATGCTTTACTATGACTTGAATATCCTAAGAATATGCCTTCAACAGATTTAGCATCAAACTTATCCAGGCTATCTTTTGTGTTTAGGATAAAGCATTTACATCCAAAGACTTTGAAGTAGTCTATTCTTGGAGTTCTGTCATAGAATAGTTCATAGGGAGTTTTATTTAATAAGGGTCTAATGAGAACTCTATTTGTTATATAGCATGCAGTATTAACAGCTTCTGCCCAAAAAGATTTTACAAGATTATTTTGTTGGAGCATAGTCCTGGCAGATTCCTGAAGGGTTCTATTCTTTCTTTCTACTACACCATTTTGAGGTGCAGCTCTAGGGAAGGCAAAGTTATGAGAAATACCATGCAAGTTACAAAAATTTTCAAAGAGTTCATTTTCAAATTCTCCTCCATGGTCACTACGGATTTTAACAATAGAACATGATTTTTCGTTTTGTAATTTTTTACATAAGATTTCAAACTTACAAAACGTGTCACTTTTGTTTTTCAAAAATATTACCCAAGTAAATCTTGAGTAATCATCTACAATGACAAAAACATATCTATTATGATTAAGGCTAGCTACCCTAGAAGGACCAAAAAGGTCCAGGTGGAGAAGCTCTAAAGGTCTTTTACTTGAGATGACATTTTTTGATTTGAAAGGAGATTTTGACAATTTTCCTAATTGACATGCATCACAAAAATAATCCTTTTTAAAAGATATGTTGGGTAACCCACGTACTAATTTATTTTTAGCTAGTTTGGACATGTATTTTGAATTGACATGGCCCATTCTCATGTGCCATAGATGTTGAGTGTCATTATTAGCTATAAGACAATGTTCTGTGATGTTTTCTAGGTATAGTTCGTATATATTATTCTTTCTTATACCTTTTAAGATGATGTTTTCATTTGTGTCAGCTATGAGGCATGCATCATGATTAAAGCTAACATTATAACCTGTGTCACACATTTGACTGATACTTAGTAGGTTATGTTTTAAGCCTTTAACAAGGAGAACATCTTTGATAAGAGGTTTGTCTATGTTACCAATATTTCCAATACCAATTATCAAACCTTTGTTGTTATCTCCAAAGGTGACGGTTCCTCCTTCTTTATGATGAAGAACAGCAAAAAGGTCTGGATGTCCTGTCATGTGCTTTGAACATCCACTATCTAGTATCCATCTGTTCTTCTTTGGAGCCTGCAAAACATTAAGTAAATCTTCTTTTTGGTACCCAATCGGGTCCTTTTTTGTTAGACTTTGGAACCCATATCCATTTGGATTTGGGTTTGTCTATCTCTTTAGAGGAGTTAAAAAGATTATCAATATAATACTCCTTATTTGGTTCAGATGAACTTTTCACAAATGTGGTCTTTTGATTTATACAAGAAGGTTTTTTGAAATGAGAATAGCCAATCCCATTCTTGTAAAAGGAGACCTTCTGAGAGGTTAAGAGTTTATCCAAGTTCTCTTTACCTTTAGTAAACTTGAAAACCGTTTTCATGAGGTTCTCAGTTTTACTTTTTAGCACTGAAATTTCTACTTGCATATCTTTAGTTTTGGAGCTAGTAGAAGAAATTTCAGATATAAACAAAAGATTTTTCTTTTTCAACTCAGAATTTTCACTGCTGAGCTTTTCATTCTTTTGAGAAATCTCTAAATTTTCAGATTTTAAAGCTTTATTTTTTAAACTCAATTTTCTAGATTCTTCAAATAGTTCTTGAAAAGCATCTAGAAGTTCTTCAAAGGAAAAATCAGAGATTTCACTTACCGAACTTTCGTTTGCCATGAAACACATATTTGCAGTTTCGGCTTCATCATCACTTGACTCTTCACTAGTGGATGGTTCTGAATCATCCCATTGAGCATGCAGAGCCTTTTTCTTGAAGAACCTCTTCTTTGGTTCCTCAGTCTTGGACTTTCTTTTGAGAAGGGGACAGTCACGTTTTAAGTGCCCTGGCTTATTACACTGAAAGCACATGGGATCTTCTTTAAGATCTTTTCTTTCCTTGTGCCTATTTGGAAGTCGGTTCCTTCTCATGAAGCGCTGGAATTTTCTGGTAAGCAGCGCAATTTCTGATTCTTTATCTGAGTCTTCATTCTCAGATAGGGCTGGGAAAGCTAGAGTTTTCTTTACTGGTTGCTCTTCTTCCCTTCTTTCTTTCATGTGGACTTCATAGGCCATAAGATTGCCTATTAAGTCGTCCAATGTAAGCCTAGATAAATCTTGAGCTTCTTCAATAGCAGTGGTCTTTCTCTCCCAATCAGTTGTGAGAGATCTCAAGATTTTCTTCACCTTTTCAGTCTGGGAATATGTTACACCCAGAGATTTGAGATCGTTGGTGATGTTGGTGAATCTGGTAAACATCTCTGTGATGAGTTCATCTTTGTTCATTTTGAACAACTCATATTTTCTAACAAGAGATGATATTTTGGCTTCTTTAACTTTGTTGGTTCCTTCATGAATCACCTCCAAAGAATGCCAAATGTCATATGCAGATTCATATATAGATATTTTGTTGAATTCATTTTGATCAATGGCACAATATAAGGCATTCATAGCCTTTGCATTTAAGTTTGCCATTTTCTTTTCTTCATCAGACCATAAGTTATAGTCTGCGGATGGAGATGTGTATGGATGCTCAACAATTTTCCATACAGCAAAGTCTATGGATTTGAGAAAGATAGCCATTCTGCACTTCCAATATCCATAGTTGGAGCCATTGAAGAAGGGAGGACGAGATGCGTGTTGACCTTCAATATCACGAGCATAAGAGGTAGATGCCATTTGTGCTGGGAGACTTGTTACGTCGAAACCAGCAAACCTGCTCTGATACTAAATGAAATTCCACTAGAGGGGGGGTGAATAGTGAAATATGATAATGATCGATAAAATAAAATAATTAAGCAATAAGGCACAACACATAAAACACAGAAGTTATACTGGTTCGGTCAATATCCAGACCTACATCCAGTCCCCAAGCAAACCACTTGAGATTCCACTATAACATCCGACTTACCGGATAAATAGTACAACACCCTCTTCCCAAGAGGTCTTCTTCTCTCAACAGAGAAGGGGCACACCCTCTTCCCAAGAGGTCTTCTTCTCTCAACAGAGAAGGGCAACACCCTCTTTCACAGAGGTCTACTTCTTTAAACAAAGAAGGAATACAGTGAATAACATAGTTACAATACTTCCTATAGAACCTTCAGAATAATATGAATGCACGAATGAAGGATTCTAAGAATGTTCTGTTTGTCACTCAGAGGATACTCTTTGTCAAAGAGCTGGACTTGACTTTTTTTTTTCTTTTCTTTCTTTTTCTTTTTCTCTTTCTTTTTCAAGGCTCTCTTTTCAAATCACGAATAGAATATTTTTCTCTTTGTAAGCTCACACGTCTATTTCATTCCTCTTGTTTGAATAGTTTATGTGTGTGTGTTTATATAGCTTATAAAAAGTAGTCGTTACATTTTGGAATTGTAACTTTTTGAAATATGAAATGTTATGTCTTTTCAAAAATATCTTTTAGAGAAGATCGAGAATGCCTTTTTCCAGAAGAGTAAGATAGAGGGTACACTAGTCGTTGTAGTGTTTTAGGTAATACATATTTTATGTAAAAAGTCTATTTCTTACAATAGTACATTTGAACGTTGGGTTGTAGTTTTGTCTTTATTCTAATTAATGATTTGAGGTACATTAGTACTTCTTTACTTTAAATGAGTGTAAGTACTATGAGTGCTTTGAGATATTTATTTGTACATAGTCATGTCAAGTGTATTCTTTATGTAGTGTATTTCAAAGTCTCCAGAGAGAATGAGGACCAAAAAGAAGGTCGACATTCTTTGGGAAGGATATTTAGAAAGGATTTGTTACAGAAGGCATTTAATGCTTTGTAGAGAGAATGATGACTTCAAGTAAGTCGACATTCTATGGTTATGATAAAAAGTAACTATAGTTCTTTTAAAACCATATTTTATTTGTTTTTCTTATGTGTAGCCGATTTATGTTTTTGTCTTCTTTTTGTATTTAAGAAACATTTCATTAGAGAAGATAACTAAGGTCTTTTCAAAAACATATTTTATTTGTTTTTCTTATGTAGTCGATTTTATGTTTTTGTCTTCTTCTTATATTAAAAAATATTTCATTAAAGAAGATAACTAAAGTCTTTTCAAAAAAAACATATTTTATTTGTTTTCTCCATGTAGTCGATGTTATGTTTTTGTCTTTTTCCTACATTCCTTTTTTTTTTCATGTTGTCTTGTATATAGTGTAAGGTACAATGATTATATGACAAAATATCTTTTTCATAAAAGGTTGTAAGAAGGTACAATTATTATATGACAAAATATCTTTTTCATAAAAGGTTGTAAGAAGGTACACTTGTTGGTTTTCAAAAAAGAACCTTTTTGAAACTATCGTATACTTTTATGATATAGTATGTATGAATGAGTATGTAATATGCAATATGCAAGTTCCTGAAGGTTCTGTTACATATGACTCTAAAGAAGAAAAAAATCTTCAACTTGAGGTAGCCGATTTCTTCATTTGAACTTTAGGAAAGCATGGCTCAACAAGCTTTTTCTTCAAGGAGTATGATTGCACCATAGTTGTACTTGAACAGGAAGTCTCCATCCTTATTGGGTGAGATATCCTTGCATCAAATACTCGTTAGATTTAAGGCAAAACATATTTAGTCATAATATAACATTATTTCAAAAGAACATATTATCATATCATACAAAATTAAATAAGACAGTGTATCATATTATGTGACATCAAAACCGAGTTTCTCAACAAAAAGGTATTTGGGATTTAAAGCTAGAAGAAGGGGAGAATGCCATGTGGTGCCACCTTTGAGGAATTTGAACATTCAAGTTTCTGCTTTTTCTGGAGGGAGCAGAAGCTGACATGTGGCGCCACCACAGGGTGGCTCTATACTGCCATGTGGCAAGAGAACAGGAATAGAAGAAGCAGAATGCGCCACCTCAGAGGGGAGTTGTTTCTACTTTTCTGATGCAGGGAGGTCTGGACATGTGGCAGTTCAGGATGGTTCTGCTTTTGACAAGTGTCAGCTGGCTGTAGGAGTCTTCTCAAATGGCGCCACCTCAAAGGTTGTATTTGAAATTCAAATGAGGCTGGCTCTGGAAGAATAGAAGGTGGACATGTGGTGCCACCTCAGGGTGGCTCCTACAATGCCATGTGGCAGGAGGGAGGAACAAGGAACATGTGGCGCCATCTCAAACCAGATGGAAAAAGTAAAGTTCAGAATTTGCGCCACCTAGTCCTTGTTTGAATTTTTTTGAATGGTTACTTTTCTGAAGAAGGCCAAGAGTGACACGTGTCCTCTACTTTTTCTAAAGGAAGCTAGGAGTGACATGTGTCTCTTGCTTTTCTGAGAAAAGCAGAAGGTGACATCTGTCAGTCTGCTTTTCCTGAGGAAAGGAGAGAGTGACACGTGTTACTTGTAGGAGGAGTACTTCAACTGGCGCCACCTCAGACGAGACAAGCTTTACTTTTTCTGAACAGGACAACACATGACACTTGGCATCTCATGGTGACCTTGGAATGACACATGGCACAGGGTGAAGATGGTGGACACTGACACGTGGCATGGAATGAAGATGATGTCTAATGACATATGGCGGCATCTTAAGGTGGCCCCCACACTGACACGTGTCGGAGGATGGAAGGAGAGAGTAAATGGGAGGAGAGAGAAAAAGACAAGTGGCGTCAATCCAGGGACAAGGCTCCTATATTTTTGGGTTTTTCAAAATTCAGTTTTTTCAAAAGAAAAGCCTATGTGACACCGCCTCAGTGTGGGTCCCATATTGCTCATTGGCTGGGAGATTATTGGATGATAGCTGAAATTAAATACCTTTTAGGGATTGTTGAGAGGTTCATTGCATCTGACTTCATCTCGACAGTGCTTTGGACTTTCCCTGGAAGAATCTGTCACAAACTCCGTCATCTTGGAGATGTTTCAAATCTTCTTTGGCCCTGGGGGTCTACTCGCTTAATTCGTCTTCATCTTGGCGACAATTGAGAGATCCCTTTTGCAGATATTTAATGGCAGCTTGGGTGATTTTAAGGAGACAAGGTTCTGATGAATGCTCTCTTTTCTAGCACTCAGGATATTTCCACTGCCTCGTCTTTACAAGAATAGTCTTTAAAAGTGTGTCATTGACTGCGATCAATATCAATCATTTATGGCTTTGCAATAATGTTGAATCTTTTTTCCTGGTCATATTGAGGATTTATTCTTCATCCTTTTGGTTGGCCAATAGAAAGAATTTGAATTTTGAATCTCTTTTCGCAAAAGCTTCACTCTTTTGGAAGTAATGCTGAAGGTAGATTTGAGGTAGAGATTTGTGCAATAAATTTTTTGAAATCAATAGGTAATTGACTGACAAGTTGACAACATGTTCTTGAAATCCTTGGTGAAAGAGAGCATTTGAGGTCCGGCTCAACGCATCCGTGACGAAAATGATCCTCTCATTTCCCCAAAGGAGGCGACTATCAGTTCACTGAGAACAATATCAGTTCAATTTAAGAACGACCATCGGTTCGTTGGAAACAATATCAGTTCAATTAAGAACGCCCATCGGTTCGCTGGGAACAATATCAGTTTAATTAAAAACGACTATCAATTTGCTGGAGAATACTATTAGTTCAATTAAGAACGACCATCGCTGGGAATAATATCAGTTCAATTAAGAACGATCATCGGTTCATTTGGAACACTATCAGTTCAATGAAGAACGACTTATTCGTTCATTTGGAACACTATCAGTTCAATGGAGAACGACTATCAGTTCACTTGGAACACTATCAGTTCAATGAAGAACGATTATCAGTTCGCTTGGGGGAATAATATCAGTTTGATTAAGAACAACTATCAGTTCACTTGGGAACAATATCAGTTCGATGAACAACGACTATCAGTTCACTTGCGAACAATATCAGTTCAATGAAGAACGACTATCAGTTCACTTGAGAACAATATCAGTTCAATGAAGAATGACTATCAGTTCACTTGGGAACACTATCAGTTCAATGAAGAACGACTATCAGTTCACTTGGGAACAATATCAGTTCAATGAAGCACGACTATAAGTTCACTTGGGAACACTATCAGTTCAATGAAGAACGACTATCAATTCACTTAGGAACAATATCAGTTCAATGAAGAACGACTATCAGTTCAATGAAGAACAACTATCAGTTCACTTGGAACACTATCAGTTCAATGAAGAACGACTATCAGTTCACTTTGGAACACTATCAGTTCAATGAAGAACGAGGACCATTATAGAGAGTTGGATCGCTTCTATGAATGGTTTCAGGATTATCCCCTTATCCTGAACGGGGAATGGAAATTGGATGACCTGGCGGTCGAAATTGAGAATTTTGGTAATTTGAAAATTGGAAATTGGGTGACCTGGAGATCGAAATTGAAGAATTGAATGACCCGAGGATTTGAATTGGAATTGGTGGGCAAAATATCAAATTTGAGAAATCGACTGACCCTTGGATCAATGCAGAAGAATGAATGGCTCAAGTTAGAGCTCGAATAAAGTAAAGAGATCACGAGTCGGAACCCGGATCAACAAAAGAAAATAAAGAGCTCGGGTCAGAGGTTGAACAAACAAAGAGATTTCGAGTCGGAACCCGGAACAACAAAAGAAAATGAAGAGCTCGAGTCAGGGCTCGAGTAAATAAAAAGATCTCGAGTTGGAACCCGGATCAACAAAAGAAAAATGAAGAGCTCGAATAAAGTAGAGAGATCACGAGTCGGAACTCGGGTCAACAGAGAAAAATGAAGAGCTCGAGTCAGGGCTCGAGTAAATAAATAGATCTCGAATCGAAACCCGGATCAACAAAAGAAAATGAAGAGCTCAAGTTAGAGCTCGAATGAAGTAGACAGATCACAAGTCGAAACTCGGATCAACAGAGAAAAATGAAGAGCTCGAGTCAGAACCCGAATCAACAAAAGAAAATAAAGAGCTCGAGTCAGGGCTCGAGTAAATAAAGAGATCTCGAGTCAGAACCCGGATCTACAAAGAAAAATGAAGAGCTCGAGTTAGAGCTCAAATAAGGTAAAGAAATCACGAGTCGAAACTCGGATCAACAGAGAAAATGAAGAGCTTGAGTTAGAGCTCGAATAAGATAAAGAGATCTCGAGTCGGAACTCGTATCAACAAAAGAAAAATGAAGAGCTCGAGTTAGAGCTCGAATAAGATAAAGAGATCTCGAGTCGGAACTCGGATCAACAAAAGAAAAATATGGACCAACTTGAAAGTTGGACTTTAAAGGAAAAGGAGCTTGGATCGGAATTCAGATCTTCAGAGGAGAACCCAGTCAGGAGATCAAAATTTTGCAAATTGTCAGTGTGGGGTCTGGATTTTTGAAAAGAGGATTCTATCTGAAGAATTTTGAGAAAAAATCAACAGAGATTGTAGACTAGAGTCAGAGATTGATGATTAAGATGGGAAATCATTCATAGTCTCAGGATTTATCCCTTATCATGAATGGGAAGTGAATTGGGTGCATAATTAGTGCAAGTGAAATGCACATGCACATGAAAATGCAAATGAATTGCAAATGAATGCAAAATTAATGCAAATGAGTGCATATATATGCAAAATGAGAGATTGGTTTATCCTGCCTGCATACAGGATGTTTTGAGGTAAAGATAAATTTTCAAAAAAATGCCCCAGTGTAACTAGGGAGGAAAATTTTGAATAAAAGAAGGATAATTGATGAATAAGGCGACAAGCTTCTTGACTGATAGACATTCTCAAGATCATTCCTCACAATAGACATTGTGAAAAGGAAGGAGAAACAAATAATATGGCGCCAAGCTATTGGAAAATTTGATGATTTTATTGATAGTTTGAAATCAAGGAAAGAGAATGAGATTACATTATTCTTTTGAAAAAGCAAGATGAGAAATGGGAAATTGTTGGCAATGTCATCTTCTTGAATGATTGTGAGAAAATCTTAGTCAGGATGACTAGTCCTCCTTTTCATCTTCAATGAGGAGCTTCTTGTCAATGCAGTCTTGAACAATGTTTTTAAGGACGAAGCAGTTTTATGTATCGTGCCCTACTGCTCGATGAAACTTGCAAAACTGTTCTTTGAATCTGCCCATAATTGCTGGAGGATCATCGACTTTAGGGAGTCGGACAATGTCTTTCGCCAGCATATATTCTAGGATACTCTCGAGTGTCTGATCCAGAGGGGTGAATTCTCGATCAGTTCTTCTGTCCTTTCGCTTTGATTTATCTTGATCTTTCTTTTGATGTTGAGGGCTGGATTGGAGAGGTTTATCACTGTTGATGTCCTTCCCTTTTTGCTTTTTGATTCTCTCCAAACTGTTGCCATGATCATTCTTGTTGCCTTTGCTATTATTGAAAGATTTAGCCGCAAAAGTGAGGTGAGCCTTCTTCTTTTGTTCACCTTGAGGGTTATTTTCGGAAAATGTGAAGCCTTCATAGACTCCATTCTCCACGCTCAACTCGAGCCATTCTGCTCGCTCAATGAGTTCAACAAAAGATTTGGAGGGTGAGGTAGAGATTAATTCTCTCAGAGGTTGCGAAAAATTATTGAGGATCATCGATAGAGCAAGCCTTTCTGATATAGGATCCCTCATTTTGTTGCAGGTCTCTCTCCATCTGCGAATGAAGTCCCTTGCCTTTTCATTTTCATTCTGCCTTAGATTACAGAGATGGCTCAATGTTGGGAGCGCTTCAGTATTGAACAAGAATCGTTCAACAAACAAATTCACAACTTTGTCGAACTCTTTCAGTTCTATAGGATTGATATGTTTCGCGTACCATTTGGCCGCGACTCCTTCCAGGTTGTGGGGAAAGCATAAGAACAATGCTCTATTGTCTCTCTTGAACCTAGAGCATTCAGCGAAGAACATGGTGAGATGTGCTTTACCCTAACTCTAAGCTCAGATCATCTTTGTCCAATCCAGTTATACCGATATACCCGAATCGAAATACGAGGCACGTGGCATATAATTTCAACTCCGGTTCTAAGGTAAGGTTTTCCAACATCCTTGAGCGCCTACCGATATACTTCGGACTGTGGTCTGCGGTACGTGGTAGGGGGGTGTTAACCCAAATAATTGGCCCAGTTGTGAGGCTCTGTCCCGAACTAGGGTTCTGGAAGAGAGCCCAGCAACGTGAAGACCGGGTAATGATAGGTAAGGGAAGTTTGAAAAAAATGATCACATGCAAGAAATAGAGGGCTCTAAATCCTAGAGAGATAGATTTTGAAAATCTTTGCAGAAGCATACATTGTTTGCATTCAGATCCTAAATTGAGGAGAGTTATGTTTAGACCTAAGTCTATGTGAACATGAAAATATCTCCTCAATCTGGTCCTACCAAACCATGCCTAGTCTATATGCAATCAATGTCAGCTAAGTCAGAATCTAGGCTCCTAGGTTCGCATGATATCAAAAGTAAAGAGCTGACATTTTGTGAACATAATTTCGATAATTGAATTAAATCAAGCACAATTTTGACCAAACAAGGATAGGTCCCATCACGGTCGCCAAACCTGTTTCGTTGCAAATTTTTTCCCGTCTTCCCTTCCTTGCGGAAGAGAGAGGAAAATGCTTTCGCGATTCAAACTTGACCAGATTTTGGAAATTGTTTTAAAATACTCGTCTCTGTTTTTGAAAATTGCAGGAAAATCCATGGGATTGGGCTCGACCTGTCGGTACGAGGTTCGACCGTTCCTGCCGCCTTTAACAGGGGTAATTGAACCAAGGACCAAAATTGTGCTTGCCATAGTTAAATCATCGAAGTTGTGTTCTATCCTAAATGCACAAAGAATTCAGGCATGTGCTATGAGATTTTGGAAAATGGAAGTAGAAAAAACATGATGTATGCTTAGAAAATATTTGGAGTTGAAAGATATTTCTCAGAGAAAGTCAATTTCTCAGAAAACTCAGATGAAAGGGGTTTTGAAATCACGAGAAAGTTCATAAAGGTGTGGGAAAATCATGAATAGATGAAAATTCTGAGAAAATGGAAAGAATTCTTGAGAAAAAGGGTAAACGTTTGAAGGGAAAATGCTTGTCAGGAAAAGCTTCAAGTTTTGAAAGCTTACATTGGAAAATGAATGAGATTCATTGGAAAATTCTTTGGAGAGGGAGAATTGAAACTCGGGAAACTGAGATCCTAAGAATCTTAGCCTTGAAACACTTGGAAATCGATTTTGATCTTTGAAAAAGGTGAGAGACTTCTTTTGAAAATAACATTTTCCATGGAAAACTGTGGAAAAACTTGACTGGGGAAAACCGATTTTGAAAAATTCTTAGAGTTTCTTGAGAAATCGATTTCTTGAGAATGAATTTTTTTTAAGAAAATCATGAGAAAACCAATGATTTCATGATGCAAATGATATGAGTGAATGAATGCACTTTGAAAAGATTTTCTAAGAAATTTGTTGGAAAATGTGTATTAAGTCAAAATAAATCCTTCACATATTCTAACTGTGGCCATGAACATGTTCAGAGTTTAATTGATTTAATGCACAATACTTTGCAAAATTGGAAATATGATGTGCATTTTATGATAGCCTAAGAGTGTAGGCTCAATGTGACTGGTAGAGAGATGATGGATCTGGGTCTCGTCCAAATTCCGACTAGGGCCGTAAATATGGACTCCACTGAGTTCATTAACTCCCTAAGAGTTGGTGCATGTGTCATTCATGTACATCCATAGTGCTTTTGAAATAAAATGCATGAATCACATAAACAGGATATTGCATGAATTCAAACTATATGATATGCATCCTAATCTAAGCAGAAAATTAAATCTCTTATTCCAAAATTTACATTATTACATCACTAAATAAATAAAATAAAAGAGATTGCAGAATTCAATTCCTTCTTTTGAATGTCCCTGTCAAACTTGAAATGGGGTTAGCTCAAATATGTGGGGTTTTCCAAGATTTTCCAATAATATTATAAAATTATTAGATTTAATTGAATATAAACCCTATTATCATGCTTTCTTGATATTTGAAATGATGTAAATGCAAGAAATTCAGTAAGAAATGATTTGAAATTCTAATATGTGGTCAAAATGACCAAAATACCCCTAATATTAAGGTTACACCTTTAAAATCAGGGTTTTTTGAAGGAAATTTTGGTAAAATTGAGATTTTGAAAGTCGAATTGAAACAAATGATGATGAAATGCAAGATGAGACATGATGACATGCTGCTAAATACATTAGGATTGTAAAATCAGAATTTTGATATGCTATCATTCATCAAAAATAACGAATTTCGCTTGATTTTTGCTTGGATTAGGGTCCCGTGGGGCCCTGTTTTGATGATACAGTTAAACCGAAAATCAAATGAATTCCAAATGCTTTTAAATTCGGCATGGAGCATCTACCTATTCTGATAAACAGCCTAGAATGCTAAAACTCATGAAATGACATGGTTTAGATACTAAAATTTAGAGAAAATCCTAAAAAGGGTGGATTTCACATGCGGACCCGAACCAAATGTAACACTTAATGCAATAATACAAGAATTCCACCATAGAAACATATGAGATTTTTCAGACTGCTAAATGACATGAAAATAAGCAATTTTGTCTTTTACAGCCTCGGGATTTGAACTACAGTGAGTTTGGTAGCGAGAATTTGGTTCTGACGGAGGCAAAATCATCCTGATCCGATGTAAAATTGCATAAACAAATAGCATATGACCGTAGAAATTTCTGATATTTAACTGAGAAACTAATGACACACCCAGGAACAACTTTCATTTTTATGTTTTTGGCATTTAATCAGCATAAACAAAGATAAAAATACGACATTACTTGCCTAACTCAACAGAACAGATAAATATCACAAAACAGAGGACTGACAAGAAAAATCCGAAACAGATATCAAAACTGTTCTAAAAATCATAATATTTCAGATGCGAGCAAAGGACATCCCTAGCATGACATTCACTTTTTACAGATTCATATTTTGAGCAATACCCAAAGATAACACATTGACTTAAGTCGATCTAAAATCTCAGAGACCCAAACCAGGCTCTGACACGTGTCCCGAAATCTTGGATTTTTGTCAGATATCAAAAAACTTAAGAAAACTCTGAGAAAATCCGATTAAATACTAGACATCATCTCAAGTTCAAGACATTTTTCGGATTGAAAATCGGACCTCATATGAGAGAGATCTTGATTTTACAAGTCAGAAATAAATTTTCAAAACGTATCCCTTGTAACAAAACCTGACCTATCATTTTGAAATTTTACTAAGGTAAACAAATTTAAATCATTCCAAATTTTTGGCAGATTGTTGGGGACACCTTACGGCGCATACTATTATTTTTTTAGCATTTTTAACGAAAAATAAATGCATAAAATGACATGTGGACTGACTGACAAAAACAGAGAGTTACATAAATGAAGTTGAATGCATGCGATATTAAATAAATTCATGGAACATTATATTTAAATAAAATAAAACATAAATCTAACTTATTTTTAATGCATGAACATGATGAATGCATGAAATCTAATCAATAAAGCATTAAAAACATTTTTTTTTATATATGTCAGTTTATGAGAATAGCTCGATCCATCCCTCGGATGAGCTCTTTCTTCAAACAACAACACGAATCAAATCATGATAAAATCGATTGGAATAGAGGCTTACCTTGTCTTCTCCTGCGGTTTTGGAACTCCCGAAATGAGTGGCTACCTTGATAATGGGCTCCAGAGGGGCGTGAATCTAGAGGAAACCAAGAAAGAAAAAAAATGGAATTATGAAGTTCAGTTCTCAAACAAGGCTCTCCTTGAGTTGGGCGTGGGCTAGGGTATTTGTAGAAATTTTGGAGATTTTCAAAATTCAAACACAGTGAATCTGGACCTTCTATGTGGCGCCATCTCAGGGCATGCCACTTGGATTTTTGAGAAAATAAAAATGATAATTTTGTAGGTGAGACACCTCAGCAGGGGAATTTGGAATTTTTCAAAAAGCTTGTTTGATTTTCTCTGCAGGAGGCTCCCAAATGGCGCCACCTCAGAGGGTGCTATCTGGGGTTCGAAATTCAAAGTTTACTTTTTGCAGGGAGCCCTCATGTGGTGCCACCTCAGGGTGGGCTACTTTTATTTTAAATAAAAAAAAATTAAAGCCAAGTGGGGCTCTGAAATGGCGCCACCTCAAAAGGTATTTGGGATTTAAAGCTGGAAGAAGGGGAGAATGCCATGTGGCGCCACCTCTCAGGAGTTTGAACATTCAAATTTCTGCTTTTTCTGGAGGGAGCAGAAGCTAACATGTGGTGCCACCTTAGGGTGGCTCCATACTGCCATGTGGCAAGAGAACAGGAACAGAAGAAGCAGAATGCGCCACCTCAGAGGGGAGTTGTTTCTACTTTTTCTGATGCAGGGAGGTCTGAACATGTGGCAGTTCAGGATGGTTCTGCTTTTGACAAGTGTCAGCTGGCTGGAGGAGTCTTCTCAAATGGCGCCACCTTAGAGGCTGTATTTGAAATTCAAATGAGGCTGGCTCTGGAAGAATAGAGGGTGGACATGTGGCGCCACCTCAGGGTGGCTCCTACAATGCCATGTGGCAGGAGGGAGGAACAAGGAACATGTGGTGCCATCTTAGACCAGATGGAAAAAGTAAAGTTCAGGATTTGCACCACCTAGGCCTTGTTTGAATTTTTTTGAATGGTTGCTTTTCTGAAAAAGGCCAATAGTGACACGTGTCCTCTACTTTTTCTAAAGGAAGCTAGGAGTGACATGTGTCACTTGCTTTTCTGAGAAAAGCAAAAGGTGACATGTGTCAGTCTGCTTTTCCTGAGGAAAGGAGAGAGTGACACATGTTACTTGCAGGAGGAGTACTTCAACTGGCGCCACCTCAGGGGAGACAAGCTTTACTTTTTCTGAACAGGGCAACACATGACACTTGGCATCTCATGGTGACCTTGGAATGACATATTGCACATGGTGAAGATGGTGGACACTGACACGTGGCATGGAATGAAGAGGATGTCTAATGACATGTGGCAGCATCTTAAGGTGGCCTCACACTGACACGTAGAAAATGACATGTGGCGCCACCTCTAGGTGAACCCCACGCTGACACTTGGCCAATAAATGGGAGGAGAGAGAAAAAGACAAGTGGCGCCAATCCAGGGACAAGGCTCCAATATTTTTGGGTTTTTCAAAATTTAGGTTTTTCAAAAGAAAAGCCTATGTGACACTGCCTCAGTGTGGGTCCCATATTGCTTCTTTATTGAAATAAGGACAAGACAGTAAAACCTCTTTTTGGAATTTTCATAAAATCTGGACTAATTGGCAAAACAGAAATTTTGAAAAGAGTTGGCCCCTGTGGGGTGATTTTGCAAAAGAATGATATTGGAAATTGCTGACAAAAGGGTAAAATCTGAGATGAAATTTATTGAAAATTATCCAGATTGTTTTCGTGATAAAATATTTTGAAATTCAGAGTCCTGGGGGTAAAATGGGAAGAAATAATAATTTTGAAGACCCAGGGTTTTGAAATCGATTTTAAAAAGAGTTAAAATTCAAATCTGGATTGAAAATTTTGAAATCGAGAGTTCTGGACCTCGAAATGACATGATGTGCAGTAAAGTTATATGAAATGCTCATGCAATGTTATGCAATGACATGTCTTATAAAATATAATCTTGAACCAGGACTTGGAGATTCCCGTCTCCTGTCAGGAGTAGAATTTTGAACATCTTTGCTAAAAATAGAGAAATTTTGAGAGTTGCAGATGCAATTTAGACTTCTGTAAGGTCCGGGCTCAGAAAATGACCATTTTGCCTTTCGGCGATTTCAAGGGCTGGATGATGATGCTTGGTGGAAATGTTGGAGAGGTGAATGAAAATTTGAGGTGTTTACAGGAACCCCATCTTCCTCCTTTCGCAAACCCCTTTCGGATTTGTTCATCCAAACTTCGAAGGTCCCATCGTGGTTTCTTCATTCGAGGATTCCATTTGGTCATCCCCTTCAGGTTAAGGGTTAAGCCTGAACCTCGCTCCGTGAGGTATTTTCCTTTTTCAGGTTTGGGTTAAACCTGAGTCTCGTTCCGACGAGGTTTCTCATTTTGACAAAGTGTTTTCTCCCAGTCTCATCATGGTTCTTCTCAGCGAGGAATCCATGCTTTGTATATCCATCTAGGATAGGATTTTACTTGAGCTTCATCTCACAAGGCATTTTCCAAAAATGTCCCATCAAGGTCCTCTTATATTCCTTTCCTTATTCAATTCATCTTGATATATCTTCGTCCCATCCAGGTTAAGGGCTAAACATGAATTATTCCAAAAAGCGTATCCTGTCTCACCCATAAGACTGGATCAAAATTCTGATTTTCCACCATTTCGAGATTTTCACCCAAAGTCCCATCATGATTTCCTCATTTCTGCTATTTGATCATGCCATTTTCGAGGATCTCATCCCCCCAATACCATTTAGGATAAGGTGTTAAGCCTGAGAAGTCGTATTTTCAAAATAATTCTTCCACACCCAGTCCAGATCTACTGACTGGGGCATTTTCAAAATTTGGAGTGTTTTCTTTTCCACTGAGCTTGGCTTTCAACTGGCCCAATAGCAAAGAGGGGCATCTGTGAACACCCCAAAATTTTTAAAATCTTATAAATATTCCCTTTTTGCCTCTGACCCCATTTTCTGAGTGATTGAGTCAGTTTTAAATCTAAATTCCAGTTTATTTCTCAAGTTTTACTGAAATTAAATCCATTTTATATATCTGACTTGATTTCGGTTCCGGATCTAGTGTTAAATCCAAATCTGAGCCTCACTAATCCGATTTTCATATTAAATTTTACAAAAATACAAAAAATAAATTCTAAAGTACTCAGATAATCGATCAGGTGTCCATTTGGATTCGAAACTTTATATTCCTCGATCCGAGGTTAAGAACTCGAACACTTCCTCAAAATCCGGATGTAAACCCATTTTTTTGAAGAAAATTCCAAAAGATAACCTCAAACTTTCAAAAAGCCTTCTTTTGTAAATATTTGTAAACTTTTTTAGAAATCCCATAGTTTTAGAGTTTTTATTTTTCAAAAAATACAAAAAAATATATAGAAAGTTTCAAGAAAAGAACACGAAAAAAATAAGAAAATCGAAAAAGAAAACACAAAAATGGCCTTTCAAAAACACTTTTTTTTTTTAAAATAGAGTTTTGTGAAAGCACTTTTTAACAAAGTTTGTTAAGGACCCCCTCTTTGTAAAATCTTGAAAATAAAAGGAGCCCGTTGCAAATCTTTTTTTAGGGTTTCTCGTTGAGAACCCTTCGCAAGAAATCGGATGGCCAGAGCAGCGCCTCACTCCCTCTCTCTCTCTCTCTCCTCCATCGCCCATCGATTGACCTCCTTCTTCTTCCATCGTCGATCCCCAACAACATCGACCCATTCCGGATTCTTCCTCCCCTTCTTTAAAAATGGGCAAAGGGGAAAACCTCAGCCCACCGCGTCTTCACCCCCGCACCCTTCTTATCTGATCGATTGTTTCTTCTTTAGTCTTCCTCTCCTTCGTTGGGAGGAAGCCGATCGACCTCCTTTCCCCCTTACAATTACAGAGTTTCTGCAAACCAGAAACCTAAAACAACCGAAAGTCGATCATCCACCACAGAAGCGCCTCTCCCTCCTAAGCGGAGCATAGACCGCGATCGCAAAGGACATTGAAAGATCAAATCTATCCATCTGCAATCGGATTTTCCACCGAATCACGATAGGTTTTCTTACATTCACACAATTAATTGCCTCTACAGACTACAAAGCGAAGTCAAAAAGCATTTGAGATGGGTCGACTACACAATGATAGCTCCAACAAAGATTTGTGAGCATTGAGGAATTAAAATTCTAGATTCCTTGTCGCGGCATCTGTATTCTCTTTCATTTCAGTCATTGATGGCTTCAGTTGTACACATTGGCACGATGGAGGCTCGTTTCAGAAAGATGGCAAAAAGGTGGATTGTCTTGGAGCAGTCTCTAGGAAGGACGTTAAGGGATGCTTATTCAAAGCACCTATGTTGTTAGATGCTCTTGTTTGGTCTCGTTAATCCTTCTGATAAAGTCCACCATGATCTGAGCTCTGCAAAGGCGAGACAAATAAAAATGTTGTTCTTTAGCTTATCATTTTGTTAATAAGTAAATTACTCTTAAAATATCTCAATCTCTAGAAGGTGATTTCTATTACAGACTTGCGAACATAAGAAGGTTATTTGCTCTAAGGTTCATATCTTTATTTCCTTTTCCTTGTTGTTAATGTTTTATGTTTATGGTCCTAACATGTTTTGCTTTGAACAGTCACTGTTATACCATTCACAGCTTACATGTAACACCATTTCAATTTTCTTGCAATTGTATCTCCTTCATGGCAGCACACACATACATGCAGCAACACTCCATTCTCACCCCATTTCTTCACTACATCCCAGCACATCACACACTGTGCATCTTATAAATCATGTACACAGCATATTGCCATCTATATTGTTACCAGCATGTTACCATTGGCTGCATTTACAAAGTCGCCTGCACTCGCACACTTGTGCATAACACTTGTAGTATCACTCGCAGCATCAGTGCACAAGCCTATGAGTGAAGATAATTCTGTAAAAAGCTGTGAATGAAGCATTAGTTCATGGACACCAACCATATCCAAGCTCTGGTGCTTTTGAAATCAATAGGAATCAATTTTCTAGAGTTGCTGAAGTGACAGGATCAATGTTATCTGATTCTAAAGCTCTATCTGAAGTTCACAAAGTGGTTATTGAAAAAGAAGTCATTTCCTTTATCTTCGATGCATGTCCATGATTTTGTGTCAACAAAACGATGCTTATTGATGATGCAGCTCATACTGTTCACCCTTGGGCCAGTTAAAGATTTAACTTGGGATTTGGTTATGTGCACTCACTGTCAAAGCTTATTGCTGAAGGGATCTTGGAAGGCAGTTTCTTCAATGAAGAGATATGGAAGAGAAAGGAAGTTTGTGAATCTCACAATGATGGCCAATTAATGAACATCCAGCATTTTTTTCTTCTTCCAAATTGCCTCAATCATACCCACATATCCTCATTGAGTCACCACATGTCACTGTGCATTCTTCATTCCCCTGCTGCCACTATCTTTCATCTGCTATAACCTAATCCTCTTTTTTTATTACCTGACAATCACACTTCAATCTTTTCACAGCAACTCAAGGAGTTGCTGTGATCATGATAGTTGCACAGGAGTTCACAGAACTGCGACAACTTTCATCTTTTCACAGCAACTCAAGGAATTGCTGTATTCATTTTAGTTTCGCAGGAGTTCACAGAACTGCTGCAACTTTTTATCTTTTCACAGCAACTCAATGAGTTGTTCGGACCCCTTCATTTGCATAATCCCTCCATCAGCATCACTCTCATCCACCAATGTTGCGTGTATGTCATATGTGATATATATATATATATATATATATATATATATATGTATATATATATACATATATATATATATATATATATATGTATGCATGTATGTATATGTATGTGGGTATGTATATATCACTTCTCACACCTTAGATCATAAAAATCATGAAACATGAGCATTTCACCATCTATATTTTAAAGTCAATGCGATATGTGCAATTCTCTTCTACTTTCATGCTAACTAAGTGTTTTGCAGGAATCTCTGGAAAAATGGTGATTTCCCTCTTAGATTAGGATTCTATTATGTGGATTTTCATTGTAATAGCTAGATTATAAATGAAAAACTCTACATTTCCAGCCTTAGATAGAATGAATGAGCATGTAAATATCATTTGTTTCATCATTTTTCCTTATTTCTGAAAATTCACAAATGGGAATATGAATGGCACGTGCACCATTTTGTAAAAGGTAATTAAATCCTAAATTGATGATTTGCATCAATGGCCATAGTCAGGATGTGAACAAAATTTAGGATTTTCATCTTTTATAGAATAACACTAGATCTACAATGGATCTCTTTCTAAAAATCATCATATTTCTTAAATATTTTCTTCTTTTATCAGAGTTTAACTTAAAATTAACTCAAAATATATATCAATGGCCATAGTCAGGATATATTGAGGGTCAATTTCATTTTAAACTCTATAAAAGCACCAAAATATGTTTTATTCTTCACCTGAATTTAAATATGATTATTATATAATACATTCAATGACCATAGTCAGGAGTGTATTATATCCTCAATCTTATTTACATTCATTTAAAGAATAAAATATAATTTTCAAACCCAATTTCAAATTCTTTAAATTCATTTATCATTTAGGATTAAATTGCATCATATTTTCAAAATTCTCTTTCAAAACTCCAAGTGGTTTTGAGTATCTTCTTCAAATCAATCCTTATTTATAGATTCAGATTCAAATTCTATCATATCTCAAGATCCAAAATTCAATTTCAAAGTCCAATTTGACTTTGAAATTTCAAATTCATTTTGTATTCAAAACTTCAATTTCCGATTCAAATCAAATTTCAAAGTTCAAATCAACTTTGAAATTCCAAATTCACTTTTTTTCAAAAATTCAAATTTAGGTTCAAAACAATATCTCAAAATCAATTTCAAAGTTCAAATTAGACTTTGAAATTTCGGATTCATCTTCTGATTTCATATTCAAAATTATTCTTTATCTTCAAAATGCTTCTCAAATCAAAATCAAGGTTCTGAGATTGATTCTGAATCTCAAAATTTGACTCTTCCTAAATTTTAAATTCAATCTGGGTTTTCAAAACCCAGACCCATCTTCAAAAGTCTCATTTGGACTTTCAAAATCCAAATCCAAAGTTAAAACCCAATCCCAACTTGGATCCAAATTTCCAAATGCAATCTCCACTTTTTGGATCTCAGACTTCAGATCCAAATTACATCTTGGATTCCAAATCTTGGATCCAATTCCATGTAGGATCCAGAATTCAACTTCATCTTGGATCTTAGACTCCAGATCCAAATTTCATTTAGGATCCAGAATTCAACTTCATCTTGGATCTCAGACTCCATATCCAAATTTCATTTAGGATTCAAGATTTTGAATCCCACTTCATTTTTGGATCTCAAATTTCAGATCCAATTCCCATTTAGGATTCTAGATCCAGAATTCAACTTCATCTTGGATCTCAGACTTCAGATCCAAATTCCATTTAGGATCCAGATTTCCAAATGCAACTTCATCTTGGATCTCAGGCTTCAAATCCAAATCCACTTAGGATGCCAGATTTCAAATCCAAGTCTATCTTGATTTCCAAATTCCTAAAAAACCAATTCCATTTCTCATATCCCATCTTGATCTCTTAAACCCAATTCTATTTTTCAAACTTAATTTGGATTTCTCAAATCCCACTTTGACTTCAAAACTTCAAAAATCTGGAATTCAATTTCATTCCATTTTATTCATTCCATTTCTGAATTTGAAACTTCATTTCCTTTCCTTTTTCAAATCATTCTTTTCAAAATCCAGATTTATCTTCCCAAAACCCTGATTATTTCAAAGACTTAAAACTTCAAAATATCTTTTCCTGATCTATCTCAAGTTCTAAGTTAGATTCAAATATTCAGAGATCGTCTCTTCTTCACTAGGAAAGTCTCAGATTTCCAAAATCATTCTTTTCAAAAGAGCATACATCCTTGCATTGCACAAGCATGAATTATTTGTGCATTTGGACTTAGAATAAATTCTTAGATAATCTTTTAGCAAAGCAAAAAGACATGAATTCGACCCTTGGTTCGATTACCCCTGGTAAAGGCGCTAGGAACGATCGAACCTCGTACCGACGAGCAAATCCCGTCTCCCAATTTTCCTGCAAATATTTCAAAAATGGAGGTGAGTAATCTTTTTAAATCTTTTCAAAATTAAGGTCAAGTGAGACCTTCACAAAAGAGTTTCTCTCTCTTCTTCCTTTTCTTTTCTATTCTCTCTTCTTTTCTGTCTTTTATTTCTCTGTTTAAAAAGGAGAAATAGGGATTAGAAAGAAAAAGAGAAGGAAGAGAGAGAAATACCAAGAGAGGAAAAATTTTGCGATGATCACAGCCTGCTGCTTTCATGGATCTGATGAATCGAATATTCAGACCATATTTGGACAACTTTATCATCGTCTTCATTGATGGCATTCTCGTATATTCAGAGAACAAGAAACAACACAGTGAACACTTGAGAATCGTCTTGAAGACCCTTCAGGATAATCAACTCTCTGCCAAGTTTTCAAAATGTGAATTTTGGATAGACAAAGTGATGTTCCTTGGCCATGTAATCTCTAAAGATAGGATCCCAGTGGATCCTGCGAAGGTGGAAGTTGTGATAGACTGGAAATAACCAGAGAATATCACTGAGGTTCATAGCTTCCTTAGACTTGCCGGATACTACCAGAAGTTCATACAAGACTTCTCCTGAATCGCCGTACCCATGACAAAACTGTTAAAAAAGGCAGTCAAGTTCGAATGAAATGACCAGTGTAAGAAGTGCTTTGAAATTCTCAAACAGAGGCTTACTACTGCCCCTGTCCTTACTCTACCTTCTGGTCAAGGAGGATTCGTAGCCTACACGTATGCCTCAGGGAAGGGTCTGGGTTGCATATTGATGCAGCACGACAAGGTGATCGCCTATGCATCACGACAGTTGAGAATACATGAGAAAAACTATCCAACCCACGACCTTGAGATTGTTGCACTGGTGTTCACGCTTAAAATTTGGCGACACTACCTGTATGGAGAGAAATTTGAGGTCATGTCGAACTATAAAAGCTTAAAATACCTCTTCTCTCAAAAGGAGCTCAATATGCGGCAATGACGATGACTGAAATTCCTCAAAGACTATGATTTTACGCTTTCCTATCACTCGAAAAAGGCGAATGTCATAGCAGATGCCCTTAGTCACAAAACTGTTGGCACTCTCACCAGCCTCGCAGGATAATAGAAGCTGATGGAGGATTTCATCAACTGGAAGCCATTTTTGGCTGATTCAGGCAAAATCCGATTGTCATGCTTGACAATCCACATCAAGATCCTTGATCGAATTCTAGCCGAATAATTCAAGGACCTCCAGTACTTGGAATTAAAAGCTCATGTTGAAAAAGATGACACTTTCTTCCATTTGAAAGAAGATGGAGGAATATAGATGGAAGAAAGAATATGGGTTCCAAATAACTCTGAGCTAAGAGAGGAAGTACTTCGGGAAGCTCATAGTAGCAAGTACACTATCCACCCTGAAGGTATAAAAATGTTTCGAGACTTGCAGAGAAAGTACTGGTGGAGGGGTATGAAAAGAGATGTGGCCACATTTGTCTCAAAGTGTTTGATCTGCCAACAAGTTAAGATCAAACATCAACGACCTAGCGGTAAAATGCAACGGATCGAAATTCCAGAATGGAAATAGGAGAGTATTATGATAGATTTTATCATAGGATTATCTCGATCCAAGAGACAACATAACTCGATATGGGTGATTGTAGACAGACTCACCAAGTCTGCTCACTTCCTGCCAATCAACACTCGGCATTCAACAAAACGATTGGCAAAAATCTATGTTTGGGAAATCGTCAGACTCCATGGAGTGCCGATATCGATCATATTTGATCGTGACCCGAAGTTCACCTCCCACTTCTGGTAGCAGCTGCAGAGAGCTCTGCGGATAAAACTTAAGTTCTGTACAATGTTCCACCCCTAAACTGATGTCAATCTAAGCGAACCATACAGATTCTTGAGGATATGTTAAGAGCCTGTATGCTGGAATGGAAAGGTGATTGGGATTCCCACTTAGCGTTGGCTGAATTTGCTTATAATAATAGCCACCATGCTAGCATTGGGATGGTACCATATAAAGCCTTGTACGGATGACCCTGTCGATCATCAATCCATTAGGGTGAAGTGGGTGAGCGAACCTTGCACTCGCCCATTGTGTTACAGCACTACACTGAGCAAGTCCATATGATCATAAAGAAGCTACTGACTGCTCATAGCCGACAAAAGAGCTACGCAGATCAATGGCGTAGGGAGCTCACTTTTGCAGTTGGAGATAAGGTTTTTATCAAGGTCTCCCCAACCAAGAGTGTGTTCCATTTTTGAAAGAAGGAAAAGCTCATCCCTAGATTCGTTGGTCCTTTTAAAGTTTTGAGTCGGATCGGAGAGACCGCCTACCGAGTAGCATTGCCACCGTAATACATGCAAATACATGACGTATTTCACGTATCAATGCTTAGGAAATACGTTCATGATCCTTCCCACATCATCTAACATGAAGACATTGAGATTCAGGAAGATATGACGATGGAGGAAAGGCTAGTAGAAATCATGAACCGATGGTAGCAAGTGCTAAGATTGAATGTTATTCCACTTGTGAAAGTAAGATGGCAACATCATGGAATCCATGATTGCACTTGGGAGCCCGAATTTGATATGCGGGACAAGTATCCTCAGTTATTCACTTTGTAGTCTTAACTGGATTTTGTGGACGAAATTCCTTTAAGGAGGTAATGATGTAAGACCCATATTTTTTCAGTATGATTTTTGAATAAAATTCATGAGGCATTTACCGGTGAAAATAACATTTATACTCAAAATATGAAATAAATCAATTTTTACGAACCAGATATACTTAGGATATTCGTCGCTTCACGAATATATGCTCAAACACTCTGGAAGTCATAACTTCCTACCTGAACGAAATCAAGAGATTTCTATGAGCCAACTTTCTTAGTTACGTCAATACGAAGGGAATGACGTACTAAAAAATTTTCAGAAAAAAATGCCAAAAACCCATTTTTTTGTGGGGCCCACAGAAATATTCCTCAAAAAATATCTAGTGGGACCCACAAAATATCCCATGGAATTTCTATGTGGGCCCCACACCCAAGGGAACCTCTTGTCTTTATTTTAAAGCAAGGGGTGGTTTAGTAAATAGGCTAAACCTTATCCTTTAAATGGATAAGTCTTATCCTTTAGAAAGCCAAGGAAGCTTTGCCTTCCTTGGCCTATAAATAGAGGAGCCCCCCTCCTTGAAAAATCGCCAACCCCTCTCTCCTCTTCTCTCTCCTAAACCTCCCCTACCTAGCCTAGCCCACCTGAGCCTACCTGACCTGGCTTGAGCCAGCCTGATCTGGTCCTAGCCTGCTTAACTTGGTCTAAACCCACTTGACCAGGTCCAAACCCAGTTGACTTGACTTGAACCTGGTTTGGTTTGAAGTCAAAGTCAAGGTCCTTTTTTGTCCTAGATTCTGATTTGGTTTTCTTAACCAGACCCAACCTACTTGGGCTAAGTTCGAACCTGCTGAACCCAGTTGACTTGGACCAAACCCAGTTTGGTTCAAACCACTTAGGTTGAGCAGCTTGACCTACTCTTCCTCTTTCTCAATTAGGTCAAACCCATCTGACCTAGTCTGACCTCTCAAAAGGAGGATCGAAATAATCGAAGCCGTTGGAGCCTTTTGGAGCCATTTCTTTCGCAAATTGAAGTAAGTTCGCTTCATTGATCCATCTCTTTCAAGTATTTGCTTGTTTGTATATAGCATATACTTTCTGAAGTAGTATCTGACTTTAGTTTTTGGTTGAGCCCTTTGGGACACTTGGGTGTTCAACCACTCACCTCGTAACTATCGTCGGATATATATATATTGAATACGCAGTATATGCGTTCTTAAAAATTGTATCTTATCCTAGTTCTTGGTTGAGCCCTTCGGGATACTTCGGTGTTCACCCGCTCACCTTGTAACTCTTGTTGGATGCCGAACTTCATGTATATCGTCTGGTGACTACTGTTGCATCTTATATCGCCAAGGCCTTGTAATTTACCTTTGTCGTCGCATCGTATGATGCTAAGGCTCCCTATTTTTTACAAATTCCAATTATGCATTTTCGATTATGCATTTACATTACGCCGTCGCATCGTATGATGCCAAGACTCCTTGCTTTCTGCAATTTCCAATTATGCACATCCGATTATGCATTTACTTACGTCATCGCGTTGAATGATGCCAAGGCTCCTACTTTCTGTAAATATATATGTAGAATATTTCGTTTGATTATACACCCCAAACAATAAGTATATGCATTTCCTTTATGTCGTCGCCATATAAAGCACAAACTTTTGCTTATATTACATATATGGCGCGTTAATGAGCGTTCAAATGGAGATCAACTCCAAATCGCCGATGCGATTCCCTTGTCGCTCCTCGATCAAGATTTTGCTTGACGAATGAAGCCTCTATTGGAAAGGCTTCACTTTTGTGCAAAATTACATTTTTGTAAAGACTAAGTCATTTGCGTATGGCCTGACTATGGTCTAAGGTTTCAATCAACCTTGATGGATGCAAAGTATGCATAACGTTGCACATCCATTTCTCGAGTTAAGCGTAGTGATTTTTCGCCAAAGAGGAGAGATGCTGCTGAAATGGATAAAAGAAACGCATGCTTTCTCCATCTAAGAGATGAAGTACTGCAGAAATTTCTGAAGAAGCTAAAAATAACTTAGAAAAGAATGTAGCAGGATACTCTGTCATATAGCGGAGTGTTACCCAGTTCATAGAAAATTTTCTACAACGTAGAAGGGTTTGTCGCACCTCTATCGTTGGAGCAGAGGAGGTGCTGACGAAATGGTTGGCAGAAGAGCTGCCAAAACTGGTTAAATGGCACAACGATGTTTGTTTTTTGAACGATGCCAGATTGGCGCGTCTCCCTAATACCTGTAAGGGCACCTTGCTCGTAAGGGCCGCTGCGCTAGAGTAGTGGCTGCGCCTTGACTAGGTTGTGGGCTCGTTGGGTAAAAATACGCCGAGCAACTGATCCATTGTGATCGTGTCATATGCATACCCATTGAGAGACTGATATACAACTAGACTCGTAAGGGCCGCAGAGTCAGAGTATGTTGTCCACCCGAAAGAGGTGAGATGCTTGCGATGACCACAATGCCGAGAGTAGAGTCAAACATGCATATGAATAAAATGAAAAGACCCCACGGTTGATGACCGTGTTAGGGGCACACTGAATGAGGTCGGGTACATACTCCTCAATGGCTGCCCTATACGCATGCATTAAGTAGCTTGTCAGACCGGCAGACTCCTTCAAAATCTCTCACCGAGGAAGACGGTGATGGTAGCCTTGAGTGACTTATATTACCCTCGAACCTGATAGAGTTCATGATGGCCTCCGTCACTCAAAGGTATGGAGGTTGTGATTATCCTTAAATTCTAAGGATTGAACCCAACTACTGCAGTAGCAAAATGCATTTGAATACCTAGTAGAGACTTCTTCTGGTATGATTGTACCGTCTTACTAGGAGGATGGGGTCAATAGGCCTCTGGGGCACCTAAAAATACATAAAATAATCAACCCCCAGATCGTCGCGTTGGTGCTCAGATATACCTCCCTTAAGCCAACGGGGAGGGGTTAATTATCAAAATAAAATATTAGCTTAGGTTCAGCGATGCTTGAATGTATGGGTGAATGAACGTTGTTGAGTCAGTCCTGCATAACCTTTGTGAAGGTGTTAAAATTGGTATACCACTGAACAGACTAGGCGGAGACCCATGTTGTATTCGCACGACTAAGCTAAGCTCGAGGAGCCATCCTTAGATGCGTGGGATACGGATGTGCCAAGTATAAAGACTTGAGCGAGAGATTCAAATCACAGCCCTGAAGAGGCTTGCGCTAAGTCATGAAGATTTGACCGGATGTTCAACTCATAGCCTTGAGGAGGCTCTTGCGATATACGCTAAGTCGTGGAGACTCGAGCATCATTATTGCGAACTGCAACCCTAAGTGGTCAACGTATTTACTTGAGTTGAATGGATGTGTGATTGCTTGCTTACCAGACCATCAGTGGTTCTGACCCCGTTTTATGGGGATTTCAGGTGTTAAACCTGCATTGCGATATGCGGAGCAAGGCGACATCGAGTTCCAGGGTTTCTCTAAACAGAGTTGTACTGCTTCCTTTTATTGAACCTGTGTTGCTTTCCCAAGCAGTGATGTTGTAATAAACATGGGGTTTTCGATAAAATGGAACACTTTGGTGGGCCATGAGGTCCTTGGCTACATACCTGTAATGTGCCTAGAGTTTTCTAAAACTGACGACTCATTATTGTCTGATTTCGCTGCTAAAAGCTTTTGTAAGTTCTGCTGCAAAGAAAAAAAAAAGAAATTCATGAAAATTTTAACTTAGCTTTGTCTTGGAAATCTGGGGCATTACACACAGAGCCCAGACCATGCTGGTTTATCGACCCACCGATTGGGGGTCCTAATGGTTAGTCGCTCCCCCTTTGGGAGTTGGCTGGGCTGGCAACCCGGGTTCGAACCCCCTGGGTTTAGACCAGGGTCACGTCTTGTGACCCAGTGGGTCTGGTCACCCCCTAGACCAGACCCTACTGGGTGGTCTTAGCCCAACCCATTTGGGCCTATACCTCTAACCGAGCCCTTTGAGACCCGCTTGGGCTTAGCCGGATGCTTGTGATCATGCAAATTTTTTCCTCTTGGTTCTCCTCTTCCTTCTCTTTGCTTTTCTAGCCGCTATTCCCTTTTTGAAGGGAAATAAAAGATAGAAAAGAAGAGAGAAAAGAAAATGAATAAGAGAGAGGAACTCTTTTGCAAGGTATCATTTGACCAAAGAAATGTTTTGAAAATCACTCACCTCCGTTTTGAAAATTTGTGGGAAAAATGGAGAGACGGGATTCGCTCGTCGGTACGAGATTTGACCGTTCCTGACGCCTTTACCAGGGGTAATTGAACCAAGGATTTAATTTATGCCTTTTTCTTTGCCTAAATATCATCTAAGAATTTATTCTAAGTCTAAATGCATAAAGAATCATGCTTGTGCAATGCAAATGCAGAAATGTATGCTTTTTGAGAAAACAATTTAGAAATTTTGGGATTTTCCAAGTGATTCTGAAATAAATATGATAATGGAGTGAAGAAATAATTCAATGATTTGAAATTGGTTTGAAAAGGTTAGACTTAGAATTTGAAATATATCTGGAAAAGAGAGACTTGAATTTCCAAGTCTTGGAATGATCAGATTTTGGAAAGATAAGCCTTTAGACGAAGAGAAAAGGAATTTAGAATTGGAATTTTGAAATAAGAGTGAATTTTCAAAGTCAAAATGGACTTTGAATTTGGATCAATTTTCAAGAATCAATTTTGAAAAGGAAATTTTGAATTCAAGACCTAAAACAGGAATTAAATTTGAATTCAGATTTGAGTATTTGAAATTAGCTTTGGAAATGAGAATTGGAAATGGAATTGGATTGTAAATCTGGAATAGAATTTGACCTAAAATCCGGAATGGATTTTTTATCTAAAATCTAGCATCCAAGATAGAACTGAATCCGGAATCTGGAATCCTAAATGGAATTGGATTTGAAAATCCAAGGTGGAATGGAATTTGAAATCCGGAATCCAATACGGAATTGGATCCGAGAAATCCTAAAATCGATTTATTTAGGAAAATCAATTTTCAGAGTGAATACCAAGTTTTGGTTTAAAGTCCGATTTAAGACTTAGAAATTTTGGATTTTTGAAAAATAAAGAATAAATCTTGAATTCAAACCTGAATTCTGATTTTAGAAGATTTGAGAACCTGAAGAATAAGAATAAAGAATAAAACTTGATTTTAAAACTGGAATTTTTGAAATCAGGTGATGAATATGGGAATTTCAAAGTTTAAATTTGAACTTTGAAATTAATATTGAATTTTGAAGTAAAAATAGAATTGAGAATAGGAAGATGAATTTGAATTTTCAAAGTTGAATTAAACTTTGAAATTTGGATTTTGAATTGGAAATTGAATTTAGAATATAGAAGAGAATCTGAAATTTCAAAGTCAAATTGGACTTTGAAATTCAATTTTGAATTTTGAAATGAGATAGAAAGATGAATTGAAATAGAAATTGAAGATTGATTTGAGAAATGAAGAAGACATTCAAGATCACTTGGATTTTTGATTTTTTTTTTTAAAATATATATATACATGTAAAAAAAGATTTGCAAGGTATTGCATTGAATCTATAATACACTTGATAAATTGCTCTTGCTTTTGCCTAAAAGAAAAGGTCAACACATCATACCTGATGAGAAAGCATATGTGGGAGTGTGATGTATCCTGACTAGTAAAGAAATGGATGTTAGAATACCTAGGCAATATCTTAGATTGATAAGGAGATGAATGCATGAATGTCTATATAGGAAAAATATATACACTACCTTAGGCTAAATAATATATATATATATATATATATTGGCCTAAGACACTATATCTAATGTGAGTGAAACACCTATAGACGAGGATGTGTATAAGGGACCTATAGGCTTATTTGTGAAAATAAAGTAAAGAAAGGGGAAAGGGACGTGGTGATTCAAGATGAACCACCATACAAGGTAGCAGCCCTAAAACTTCATGATGAACTAATGTACCGGTGAGAGCCATAGCAGCCTACCACAAATCAATGTAAATGACAGCAGAGACCACTATCATTTGGAATGAATTACTATAAGAAACCAGAGGCAACAACAAGTCAAGAGGACTACTGTGAAGGGCCTGTCATTGTGGTAGTTTATGTGAATAGCTGTAGCAGGCCTGAAACCCTAGTAATTCGATCATGAATTACTGTGGAAAAGATAAAGAAAATCATAGCAGTTTAGGGTGAACTACTATGATTTGATAGAAGGCCACAATAGTTCGAGTGAACTACTGTGGAAAAGGGAAAGAGCCACAGTAACTCAAGCTGAGCTACTGTGAAAAGGAAGGGAGGGATTGGGTGAATATCACTACAAGAAACCTGTTGATTAGCGACGACCTAAATTCGTCGCTAATCCAATGCTAATCCGTCGCTAACCTGTTTAGCGACGAATTAGCGTCGGATTAGCGACGAATAACTTTCATCATGATTTTTTCGACGCTAAGTAGTGCCAGAACTTATCCGCCGCTAATTTCGTCGCTACTTTGCGATGGATTAGAGACAAATATGATCCATCGCGAGTCCTTCGCTATTTTAAATTAGCGATGGATAATATCCGTCGCTAATCCGTCGTTAAATTTTAACAAAAAATTAAAAAAAAAATTGCTCGTTGCCGGCGCATTCTTCGGTAGGGAGCAATTTTTTTTTTACAGAACCAGTGCATTCCGGCGTCGGGACGCTCTTCCGCAGAGAGCCAATCACGACGGGAGAAGGGGTCGTATGGCATGATGGAGGGCAGTCAGGTGCTTAATGCACAAATTTTGTGACGCCCCAAAAACTTGCACAGAAAAGGGAGACAAAATATTTAGGCGAGAAAGAGAAGAGAGATCCATGACTACATGAAGGTTGATCGTTTCTACAGAACAAACCAAAAACTGATAAACTGAGATCCCTTAAGAAAAGTAAAAATTAAAGTTAAAAAATAAAAAAGGAGCTTAACCGAAACGAGAGAAAATCAAAAATCTCTCAAAATTGAATCCAAGACGAAGCAGAGAGAGAGAGAGAGAGAGAGAGACTTACTATTTTAGAATACCTACACCGGAAAACCCTCAATCGGTCGAAAACCATCACCTGCCGACTCACCAAAAAAATCTTGATCTTTCACAGAGAGAGATACGGGTGATCTATGACTAGGAATCTTCTAGCTAAAGAAATCGACAACTCTCTTCGCGCAAGCACATACTTCCTCGCCCTCTCGCTTTCCTGCTCGAAAGAAGGGAAGAACACCCCCGTCCCTTCCTTACCTCCTTTTATAAGGGTTGTGCATAGAATGACATCATCACCCCAAACTGACGGTCGGGATTCAGTGCGGAACGGGGGGAGGGAAAATTTTGTGCCTCAGGTGGACGGTTTAAATAAAAAATTAGCAACGAAATTAGCGAGGAAATTTATCCTTCCCTTCCGTTGCTAATTAGCATTTTTTTCGTAGTGTTTTGGTGACGAAAAAATGTTGTCGCTAAGTGTTATCATCGCAAAATTTTTAACTTTTGCGAATCAAACTGACCTTTGAAAAGTTTTTGAAAATAACTCACCTCCGTTTTAAAATGCGAGAAAATTCCGTAGAATGAGACTCGCCTGTCGGTACGAGGTTCAACCGTTCCTGCCACCTTTAACAGGGGTAATTGAACCAAGGATCAATCTTATGCTCTACTCTATTCAACTTGTCTAAATCATATTCTAATTTCTAAATGCACAAAGAATCAGGCATGTGCTATGAATTTTCAGAAAATGCACATTTTGAAAACATGATGTTTGCTTTGAATGATTGAAATATTTAGAAAATGTAAATCTTGGAAAATCGTGAATTGGGATTTGAAATGTACTTCTGAAAGAAATAAAAATCGATTTTGAGGAATCCTTGACATTTGGTGAAAATCAATTCTGAGAAACTGGGTTTCTCTGAATTTAAACTTTGAATTTGAAATTCTAACTTAGAAAATTTGAATTCGGAACTTGGGAAATACTTGAAATATCATTGGCAAATCCATATTCTTTTGAATAAGACTTAGAAAAATTTCTAACTTCAAACTTTGAAATTGACTGCATAACTTTGGAAAATTGAGTTTATGAACTTGAAAAACACTTGAAATATTCTTTGAAATTCAATGCTTTTGGGAAAATCGATTTTGCTATAAGACTTAGGAGATTTTGAGAAAATGAACTTCTTTGAATTGGAATTTGAATTGGAATTGGCAAATGCATGAAATGAATGAATATGGATTTGAGAAATACTTTTTGTATTTTTGAGAAATGCAGTGCATTTTGAAATTAGCCTAAGAGTGTAGGCTGAATGTGGCTAATGTGAAGATCATAAATCTAAGTATCATTCGTATTCTGACTATGGCCATAAATACAAATTCCACCAAGTTTATAAACTTCATAGAAGCTAGTGCATGTGCCATTCGTGTAGACCATAGTGAGTTTGAATATGCGTGAATCATCATCCATCACACATTAACATTATTTAAAAAAATAAACTATATGCAATGCTGCCTAAGCTAAGCAGGAAATATAAATTCTTATTCCAAAGTTTAATTTAATTTACATCACTATTGAAATTTAAATACATGAAAAATAAAGTCTTCAATGTACCTGCAAAACTAGAAAACTTGTTAATGAATATATGTTGGCTTTTCTAGATTTATCCAACAATATCAGGAAATTGTTGGATTTTGCTAGATATAAGCCTTTTTGCCATGATTCCATTAAATCAAAATTGATAAAGTATGAAATAAAATGGGAAAAAATATGAAAATGGAATTTGAAATTTCGAAATTGGGGTCAAAATGACCAAAATACCCCTAATAACAAGACTATGCCTTGAAATTAGGGTTTTTAGAAAGATATTTGGTAAAATGCAAGTTTTGAAATTCAAATGCAAATAAACTAGGCTAAAATATGATATGACATACTTAAACACATGAAAATTAAGGTTAGGGATTTCGAAATTTAGGTCAAATGACCAAATTGCCCCTGATAGCAAGACTATGGCCTTGAAATCAGGGTTTTTAGAAATAGATTTTGGTAAAAACTTAGGTTTTATGCCCTAAATGAAATCAAATGAGCACAAATATAAACCTAAAGCATCCTAATATGATTATGAACATGATTAAACCCTAAAAATATATGCTTATACACGAAAATTCAAGAATATCACAAAAACTGTGATTTTAGCAGTGTTTTTTGATCTTTCAGGAACCCGGTTTTGCAATTTGCTTAATTCAGCCATCAAATGGATTCCAAAATCCATAAAAATTGGTACCTGCACTTGTTATAACCCTAATGTCGATTTGGAATTATAAAAATAATTTTTTTGACATTAAATTAATCCGAAATTTGCATTAAACCCTAAAAATATGCTATTTTTGACCTAATTCACCAATCAGTCTCAATCCAAGACCTGAACCAGGGGTCAAATCTCCATGAAAATTTATGGAATTTTACAGAGACTAACTAAGAAGAAAAACAGAGATTTCCCAATTTACAGATCGGAAAAATCATCTTCGGTTAGGGAGAAACCCTTCCGGCAATCTGAGCTAAAATATATCACTCTTAACAGGGATTAAAACAGCTATTCCAGATTGAAAATACAGACATAAATAGCAATCCTAAACACAAATCTCTGAAATTGTAGTGGTGAATAGTAGACAGAAAAATAACAATACTCACTTTTTACAGATCATGAATCGGATCTGTGGTTTGGGATTTATGACTAACACAAGTCTGATTAGGGTTTTGGTAAACCCTAACGAGTTTTAAATGTAAAAACAGATTCTCTAAAAGGGGAAAATACTAAATAGTGATCAAAAAATCCGAAACTTTCACAGCAGACAGATCTACTCAATGTGAATCCATAGTATTTTACAGATCTAAAATCAGATATAAGATGAGAGAAATATCATAACAGCAAGTTACCTTCTTGATTTTAACCACGATTTTAAAGCTTTAAAAACCCTATTTGATGTCTGATTTTGTTGACAGGGTTCTCGAGCTCCAAAACCTCTGATTTTTCTACAGTAACTCAATAGCTCATTCATGCATCACATATAAAAAAATCAGAAATAAACAATGAGAACTTTAATCCGAAATAACATTATCTTTACTGTTCTAAACCTAAAACACACAGAAATTTAAGAAACTTGAAAAACCATGCATTAACTAATGTAAATAAATAGAATAAACCATAAAACAGTAAATAAAACTTATTTCTATGCTATAGAACGTAAAAAACATGAATAAACCATGAAAATAAAATAAAAACAGGGAATCAATGGCTGAAATTTGATATCACCTTTAAAACATAGATTTAACCCATTAAAAAGGGTAAATCATATATTTTATTGGTTAATAATGTAAAGAATCATATTAAAATCAATTCTAATGGATTAAAATCCCTATAAATCACCCAAAACAGGGTTAGATCACCTTCTTGGATCGTTCTTGCTGATTCTTGATGGTTCTTGAGGTGGAACCATGGTTGATCTTCCATAAGGAGGGGTATCTAAGCCTAGATCTAGGTTTAAAACATTAAAATCATTAAATAAAATATGAAAAAGGCAAAGGAATTCATACCTTGGAGTTGCAGCAATGGAGGAAGGGCTGGAGAGGAGAGAGAAGCTCCAAGAATCCAAAGGAAAGCAAGTTGGAAAAATCGACCCCCCTATGGCTTTCTATTTATAAAAAAAAATTCGGTTAAAAATCAAATGTTTTAAAAAAATTGGACTCTTCTAAGGGGGGCGATTTTGGGGTGTAAAGACTATCCTACCCCTAGCCTAAATTATCTTATTTAATACCTAATTAACCCCTAGACTCTCCTAAAAAATCCCCAAATGTAATGCCACTTGGCATTTTCTACATTTGGCTTTTTTTAAAACACCTTTAAAAACCTTTAAAATCACTAGTTTTAAAAACTAACTTTCAAAATGGTTTTGACTCTTCTAAACCTTTAACACTAACCAAGACATCAACTAACCCTAGACTAGCCCTGACTGACTCGAATATGGTGCCACCCCGAGTGGGGCCCTACTTGAGTTTTTCAAAAAGCGATTTTAAAACTTGAAATTGAAGGAGTTTTCAAAAGGATTTTCAAAAGCAATTTTAAAATTAGGATTTTTGAAATGGCATAGGGTCCTAACTGGGTTAGAACTCCTCTGGATATGGTGCCAACTGAGTGGGCCCACATTGAGTTTTGAAAATTTTGAAATAAACACTGAAAATGGCTTTGAAAAAGGGTTAAAATCGACATTTGAAATTCAAGATCTTTGAAAATAGGGTCTCAAGCAAACTGGAACTCCGAGTTAGAGTCCTGAACTCTTAGGACTCTGAGATTTTAAATTTTAGAATTCAAATGTAAAATTTTTTGAAAGATTTTATCAAGAAATGATGAAAGAAGTCGGAAAACACAGTCAGGGTTAGACTCTTAACTCGACCGAACTCTAAAATAGAGTTTTGAACTAACTGGACTTTGTAAAATGACCTAAATTTCAAAAGCAAATGGAAAAGATTGAAAATGGAAGTAAAACCGACTTCAAAACAGACTCCTGACCGGATCAGGACTCTGAGACAGAGTCCTGATCGGACTGAAACTTTCAAAATTTTGAGAAATTTGATAAATAGAGGAATTCAGAAGCGACACCACCTCAATGGGTCTCATCTGTGAATTGAAATCGATTAAAATTTGAATTTGAAATGAATCCAGATTGTTTCCTTGAGAAAATATTTCGAAATATAAAGTCCTGGGGTTGGAAAATGACAGAGTGTTGAATAAAAACCCAGGTTTTGAAATTGATTTTGAAATAAAAGCTTTAAAATTCAAATCTGGATTGAATGTTTTGAAATAGGAGTGCTGGATCTAGAAAATGAAATGCAATGACATGCAATGCTATGCAATGCGATGGAATGATATGCAGAATACATGCAATGACACATGAAATGGACAAACACTGGATGAGGGTGAAAATTTGGGATGTTTACAGATGCCCCTTTTTGCTGCTAAGCCGGTTAGAAGCCGAGCTTAGTGGCAAAGAAAACATACCAAATTTGAACCATAAAAAAAATGCCCCAGTTAGATGAATCGGACTGGGTATGAAAGAATTAGTTCAAGTGATGAGGGTAGATATGAAATGGAGAAAAAGGAGAAAATTTTACTTCAAAAAGAAATGAAATTCAGGTTTTGCCCTTAACCTGGATGGGACGAGAAATACCTTGTATGGAACGAAGCTCAGGCTTAACCTTTAACCTGATTGGGAAATGAAATACCTCATCAAAGGAGGCTCAGGTTTGTACCCTTAACCTGATTGGGTGGAAAATGGAATACCTCATCAAAGGAGGCCCAGGTTTATACCCTTAACCTGATTGGGCAGAAAAATGGAATACCTCATCAAAGGAAGCTCAGGTTTATACCCTTAACCTGATTGGGCAGAAAAATGGAATACCTCATCAAAGGAGGCTCAGGTTTATACCCTTAACCTGATTGGGCAGAAAATGGAATACCTCATCAAAGGAGGCCCAGGTTTATACCCTTAACCTGATTGGGCAGAAAAATGGAATACCTCATCAAAGGAGGCTCAGGTTTATACCCTTAACCTGATTGGGCAGAAAAATGGAATACCTCATCAAAGGAGGCTCAGGTTTATACCCTTAACCTGATTGGGCAATGAAATTGGAATACCTCATCAAAGGAGGCTCAGGTTTATACCCTTAACCTGATTGGGCAGAAAAATGGAATACCTCATCAAAGGAGGCTCAGGTTTATACCCTTAACCTGATTGGGCAATGAAATTGGAATACCTCATCAAATGAGGCTCAGGTTTATACCCTTAACCTGATTGGGCAATGAAATTGGAATACCTCATCAAATGAGGCTCAGGTTTGTACCCTTAACCTGATTGGGCAGTGAAATTGGAATACCTCATCAAATGAGGCTCAGGTTTGTACCCTTAACCTGATTGGGCAGTGAAATTGGAATACCTCATCAAATGAGGCTCAGGTTTATACCCTTATCCTGATTGGGCAGAAAATGGACGGAATCCTCGAAAGAAGAGACCGTGATGGAACCTTCGGATTTCCGCACAATGAATCCGATAGGGGTTTTGCAAAAGGAAGGAAATTGGGGTCCCTAAAGTTTGAAAAGGGATTGATTTTGGGCGCCTCATTGCTGAGACTAATTAACTTTTGAAATTGCCTTTTGCTGAAATTGGTGGCTTAACCTCAAGCCGAAATTGGACTGTCTATGGTGGGACAGTGGGGACACAGGGAAGTGTGCGAATCTGAGAGCCCGTGCGCTTAGATTATACCAAAGAAGGGAAGGAATCTTGAAAACTCCCGTTATCAAGTCCTAAAAGGGATAACAACTGATGTCAGGATGCACCAAAGATGAACCTCAAGCTCTCGCTTCACGCCAGGATAGCTAGAAAATAATGTCAAAATGTTGAAAATTGTTGTTGATTCAAAATAATTGAAAGTGATGCACATTGTTTTGAAAGTATTCCCTCTTTTGTACCTGAAGTATTACCTCCGACTGGGTTTAACTCCGTAGAATCAAGATTCGAATTCAAATTGCTTGCGATTGGCTTTCTTTCAAGGAAGCTATCAATTTCCTTGATATGGACAGAAAAGAAAGTATTCTTGATATTGCGAGGGCTATTGGTGAAAGAATATTGATAAAAGAATTTCACAAAATTAAAGAAGATTCTTGATAGATTTGGAAGTCTGATATCCTGGGATTCTTTTCTCAGGATGATCTTTCTGCACTCTCTTTTTAGCAGATTGGAGCTCTCTTGGATTTTTCGGGAATTGCATCATCCTTCATTTTGGAGATGTCCTGACTTTTCTCTCTCTTTTTTTTTTTCTTGGGAAGGGTACGTCACAAACTCCTTCATCTCAGAGATGTTCCGATCCTTCTTTTCTCTCAGGGATTATCTTGATAGTTATTGGCTCATTGGTTGGGAATCTCTTGATGATAGCTGGAATTAAATATCTTTTAGGGTTTGTCGGTAGGCTCATCACACTCGCCTTCATCTCGACGGTGATCTGAACTTTCCCTGGAAGGATCCGTCACAAACTCCGTCATCTTGGAGATGATCCAAATCTTATTTGGCCCTGGGGGTCGACTCGCTTAATTCGCCTTCATCTTGACGACAATTGAGAGATCCCTTTTGCAGATATTTAATTGCAACTTAGGTGATTGAGGAGATATGAAAATTGAGTGGATTTTTCTGTATCACCCAGGATATTTCGACTGCTTTATTTTTCAAGAATGGTCTTTAAAAATGTGCCATTGACTGCGATCAATATCAATCACTCATGGCTTTGCAACAACATTGAATTCTCTTTGCTGGCCATATCGAGGATTTATTCTTCATCCTTTTGGTTGGCCAATAGAAAGATTTTGAATTTTGAATCCTTTTTCGCGAAAGCATTGCCCTTTCAGAATTAATAGTGGAGGTATTCTAAAGTAATAATTTTATGCAATAAAGACTTTTGAAATCAACAAATATTTAATGACAAATTGGCAAAACTTTCTTGAAATCCTTTTGTGAAAGCGAGCATTTGAAGCACAACGCAACACATCCATAACAAAAATTCTCTTCTCCTTTCCCCAAAGAAGAGGATTCAGAAATTGGAATTGGGAATTACTCCTCTCTTCCCTGAAGAGGAGGTGTTTGCAAAATGAACTTTCAAAGAGAAATTAAGCTTTCGTCAAAACTTCCTAACATTAGGCTTCTCTTATGGAAAGGGGGTCGGAATTGGTGAGGTTGGTAAATTGGTCATGAAGGAACGAGTTCATCACACTCTCCCTGAAAAGAGGGTCCTTTATGATGAAATGGCCTAGTCTGAAATTATGGTTACAAGGAAAACGAACTTCCGTCGAAGCTCTTCCTGACCTAAGGGTTCCTTGTATGAAATTGGAATTTTGTTTTGCAAACGGTTCACAAAGGCACGAGTCCCTTCAAACTCTCCCTAAAAAGGGGCTAAGTGAACGAATTGGATAGCATGCGAAAAGAGCGAGCTCCCTCGAACTCTCCCTATACAAAGGGTCTCTCGCAAGAGAAATTTTTGGAATTGGTATTAAGTGACCAAAAGGTCGAAGTTGGGAATTTTGAATTTTGAATTTTGAATTTTGAATTTTGAATTTTGAATTTTTGAAATTGGAATTTTGATATTTGAAATTAGAAATTGGAAGTTTGGAATTTGATATTCAAAAATTGGAAATTGGAAATTGGAAATTTGGGAATTGATTGGCTAAAAAAAGTCGAAATTGTGAATTGGTTTACTGAGAATGACATGGGTTCTATAGGGATTCGACCTACGAACTATCTATTCCATAGGGATTTAACCTAAGGATCATAGTTTAAGAAGGACTGATTCCAACTTGTGAGCTTTGAATGGACCAGGTGCTAAATTGGGTTTTTGAGGGAAGATTCGAATCAGAATTCAACTCTTTAAGGAAAACTAGATGAATTGGATTTTGAAAGAGAATTCGAGTTGGAACTCGAATCTTCTAGACCAGTTCTGAATTGGATTTAGAAGAAGATTCAAGTCGGGACTCGGATCTTCTAGACCAACTCTGAAGGAAAGGAAAACTCGGATCGGAACCCGAATCTTTGAAGGAAAACTAGATCCATCGTGGAAGAAGAAGAAATTTGAGTCGGAACCCGAATCCCAAAGGAAAGGTAGATTAATTTGGAAGGAGAAGAAATTCAAGTCGGAACCCGAATCCCAAAGGCAAACTGGATCAACTAGAAGGAAAGAAGATTCGAGTCGGAACCTGAATCCTGAAGGAAAACTAAACCGGTTAGAAGGAAAGGAAATTCGAGTCGGAACTCGAATTCCGGAGGAAAACTAGATTAACTAGAAGGAAAGAAGATTCGAGTCGGAACTCGAATCCCGAAGGAAAACTAGACCGGTTGGAAGGAAAGAAAATTCGAGTCGGAACTCGAATTTCGGAGGAAAACTAGGTTAACCAGAAGGAAAGAAGATTCGAGTCGGAACTCGAATCCCAAAGGCAAACTTAAACCGGTGTGGAAGGAAAGGAAATTCGAGTCGGAACTCGAATCTCAAAGGAAAACTAAACCGGTTAGAATGGAAAAGAAATTCGAGTCAGAACTCGAATTCCTGACGGAAAACTAGATCAATTATAAGGAAAGAAAATTCGAGTTGAAACTCGAATCCCAAAGGAAAACTAAATTAGTGGACACTGAATTTTAAAGTGTACCAGTGCAAACACCGGATTTTGAAAATGTGCCAATACAAGCATTATGTTTTGAAAAATTACCAGTACAAATACCGGGTTTTGGAAGATTACCAGTACGAGCGCTGGATTTTGGAAGGTTACCAGTACGAGCACTGGATTTTAAAAGGTTACCAGTACGAGCGCTGGATTTTAAATGGTTACCAGTACGAGCATTGGGTTTTGGAAATTTACCAGCACGAACACTGGATTTTTGAAAAATTACCAGCACAACACTGGATTCTGAAGAATTATTAATTGATTTTGATGGAAAATTTTCAGTCCACCCTCACGACGACTTGGACAACTGTCAGGGTCTCAGGATTTATCCCTTATCCTAAATGAATAATCGATGCAAATGCAAATTGATGCAGATGAATGCGAATGAATGCATGCAAATGCAAATGAATGTAAATGGGTGCACATGCGTGCAAAATGAGAGATTTGTTTGATTCTGCCTGCATACAGAAAGTTTTGAAGATAAAATGAAAATTTAAAAATGCCCCAGTGTAACTAGGAAAGAAGAATTTGAACAAAAGGATAAATGATTGATGTTCGAAGAGCGCTCTCCGAAGGTGACACGACAACTGGCTTTTAATTGATTCAGAAGAGACTCGGAAGAGGTTATTCCTCATAAAAGAACATTTTGCCGAGGAGAATAAAAAAAATGGCACCGAGCTTGCGAGAAAAATTGAAACTTTATTGATGTATTGAAGGAAAGGTAACAAATAAGGGAAAGACAGACGGGATTACATCATCCCTTTGAAATAATAAAAGCAAGATGAGAAATTGGGAAAGCACTAGTGTTATCAACTTTTGAATGATTGGGGAGAAACATGATCAAGATGAATGGTCCTCCTTTTCATCTCCAACGAGGAGATTCTTGTCAATGCCGTCTTGAACAATATTTTTAAGGACAAAACAATGCTCGGTATCGTGACCCATTGCCCGATGAAATTCGCAGAACTGATCTTTAAACGTTCCCATGGCTGTTGCGGGATCAGCTACTTTAGGTAAACAGATCATATCTTTTGCGAGCATGTATTTCAGAACATTCTCTAGTGTCTGATCTAGAGGGGTGAACTTTCGATCCGTATTTCAATCCTTGTGCTTTGGCTTTTCTTGATCTTTCCCTTTATGCTGAGGACTAGATTGGAGAGGCTTATCATTGTTGGAGAACTTTCCTTTTTGGCCCTTGGATCCCTCTGAAGGATGATCATAATCTTTCTTGTTGCTTTTGCTATCATTGGCAGAGAGAGTGAAATGAGACTTCAGAGATCCGACTGTATCTTTTGTAAGCATGTATTTCAGAAAAGTATCAAATATTTGATCCAATGGGGCTATCTTGCGATCCTGGTTCGTATCATCACACTGCACCTCTTGTCGAGTGTTTGATTTCTGTTGAGACTTAGATAAGACAGTCGATTGGTATTCTTTCTTATTCTCAACGAAGAAATTCTTGTCGATATGATCTTGAACAATGTTCTTGAAGACGAAACAATGGTCGGTATCATGTCCTACTGCCCTATGAAATTTACATAATTGATCCCTGAATTTTTCCATGACTGTGGGAGGATTTGCGACTCTTGGGAGTTTTACCAATTCCTTGGCCAACATATATTCAAGGATTTCGTCGAGAGGCTGCTCGAGAGGAGTAAACTGGCGATTGCAATCCCAACTGTCCCGCTTTATCTTTTCTTTCTGCTGACTCAATTTTCCACTATGCTTTAAAGATTTCTCTTTCTGACTTGTGTGATTGCCTTTGTTATCCTTGCACCCCTTGCGGTGGGCTTTGACAGAATTTGTCTTTTTTGAATCTTGATTATTCCTGATGGGAGTGATGCTCTTGTATAAATCTTTGCCCGTGAAGACCTTCTTGCCCTTGTAGCGGGCTTCCAAATCTTTAATCTTCTTTGCCATTTCCTTCAGTTGTATTTGGATTAGATCATCCATTGCTTGATTTTTCAATTTATAGGTTGTCCCTTGTCTATGAGGGGATCTTTGAAATGCTTGCTGAACTTCATACTCTTCATCGGTGTTACCTACCGATCCTGATTCATTCGATGTATCTTCCTGTTGGATATGTTTCTTGGATAGCTTCAGAACTTTCTTGACTGCCTGGTCTTTTGCCTTCTGCTTAACCCGAGTCTCTTCTATACTAGTTTCAGTTTGTTCTGCCAGCATCTTGGTCATCATTTCTTTGAACATAACATACATTCGGGGATCGATGCCATCATCCGCTTGCTGACTCTGACTTCTGACTGATCGGAGTGAGTCCATTTCCTCTTCTGAAGCGATCGAGTATGCCACACCTTCTACTGATGCAGTTTTCTTTCCGGACCTTGTCTGAACCACTGAGTATCACAAATGTTCTTTTGAATGTTATTAATGCTCTCTCTGCAAGGCAGAACTGATGGTTAGGCTTCTGAAGGAAATTTGGTTGGAGGAAAATATTTGTTGAGAATTTCGGTAGACAATTGAAAGAGTATCTCATTACTAGGGATTGAGTCGTCGCTGGAATTACGACAATTGTGCTGCTATTCTTTGCAAAATAAACAACTGGAAACATGCCTTGTTACCTAGGCGAGGTCGTCAAACCAAGATGAGATGTAAAATAAAGGAATTTTATTGAGGGGAAAAACATGATTTTATCAATAATACTCTTGACAGAGGGGAGGGGGACAGACAATTTTCCACCACTCCGGATAATCAGAAGATACACGAGGACCAGGAAAAATAGTAAGATTGACAAAGGAATCTCAGCCATATCTGGCAGAATGGTATGCTCCGGACCACTGATCTGATGCGAGGTCAAATTCTGGCAAAATCCCTGCTAGCGAACGAATCTTACGCACTTCTGCCTCTGAGAAAACTGCCTGACACACCACTCTGGATAGTAGTATGCGCAGAAGAATGGGCCGAGTAGCCTGAATCGCTTGCCATATGCATAAGTATATCTGGGAGGTGATTCCTGACGATCAAAGTAGTCCCATACGACCTCTTCCTCCTGAAGATTATCGATCAAGAACCGGTATCGAGTAACTGGCAAAAGCTTTTTTCCATTGTATCTGGATGAACTGGCTCGGACTGGAACATGCCGGAGGAACCAAGACTGCAAGGCATAGGTGCACCCTTTGACTAGGATCGACTCTCCGAGTGTGAAACGGGTCAACCCCCGGTATAGAAAGGCGAGTGCGGCCATGGCTATTGAGAGGCGGCTGGTCTGTCGACTTCCCCATCTCCTTAGAAGCTGAACTATTCTGATATCCATGTAATTCTGCCCATCAGGAAAGAAGGCTAATCCCACCGTGCACAGAACCATCGCGTGCTGGATTCTCTCTCAAGCTGTCATGGACAACGAGCTGACTTCCACAAATGTCCCATGCTGTCTGTAGATTTCGAGCAGGTCCACATATTCATTCCCATCTTCTTCAATCAGAGGCCAAGACTTGCGTCCCGTCATACGAGCTAAGGCATCTTTTGGGTCCAGACCCTTGACATTAATCAAAAACTGTTTCTCCAATGGATCTCCAGGCTGACCGGCTGGCTCGGGCAATCCCATAATCTCTGAAAATTCATCCATCAGTATTGTCATCTCGCCCCACGGAAACCAGAAGGTAGAAGTGCTCGGATTCCACCGCTCTGCTAGTGCATGGATCAAGTTGTCGTTGACTGTCTGCTTTCCTACTGCGGACGCCAGTTCCAATCCACACTCGTCCAGATGGTCCGGAAACATACGAGAGAAGTTCTTGAACCATGAATAGTACCACCGGGGAAAGAAGGATCCGGTGCTGAGGACTCGATGTTCGGGAAGACTTTGTCGCACCACGTAGGAGATGTGCCCCTCAGGGAAGACTGAATCAAGCTGACTGGATGCCATCAGACTGGAAAACATGGAAAATTAGAATAAGACTTGGGAAAATACAGGAAATTTGAGGAAAATGCAGGCAGGATAAAAATATAGTAGGAAATTCGAGATCCAGAAGACAGGAAAGATGGGAAATCACCTGGAGTTTTGAGGAAAATGGAGGAATTTTATGAAAATCGTCCAGGGTTTAATGAAATATAAGGAAGTACTTCATAAAATAAAGTGTTTTGAAAATCGTCCAGGATTTAAAACATGGACAGTACATGGACATGGATTGGGGATTTTTGAAAAGTTGTCCAGTATTTTAGAAAATTGGGAAAATATGGAAAATAAAAAGGAAATAACACATTCAATCACATTCTGCATAAACAAGTATGCACATACAGCATTCCCTAAAAGCTGACTCTAGATGCACAAATTTTGAAATGGCTGTGGGACCTTAATCCTAACTCTAAGGCTCAGATCATCTGTATCCAATCCAGTTATGCCTATATACTCAAGCCAAGGCTCGATGTACGTGGCATAAAATCAAATTCTCCGGTTTTAGGTTCAAGTTTTCCAACATCCTTGAGCACCTGCCGATATACGTTGGACTATGGCCCTTGGTACGTGGCAGGGGGGTTTTCACCCAAATAAGTGGCCCAGTTGTGAGGCTCTGTCCCGAACTATGGTTCTGGAAGAGAGCCCAGCAACGTGAAGACCGGGACAATATAGGTAGGGTGATTTTTGAAAAACATGAGCACATGCAATCAAACAGAAGGCTCTAAGTCCTAAAGAGATAGAATTTTGAAATATTTGAAGAAGCAAACATTGTTTTCATACAATTCCTAAATTGAGGAGTGTTGTGTTAGACCTAAGTCTATGTGAGCATAAATAATTCTCCTCAATATGGTCCTACCAAACCATACCTAGTCTATATGCATTCCATGTCAGCTGGGTTCAAGTCTAGGCTCCTAGGTTCACATGATATCATAAAGCAAAGCTGACATTCCATGGAAATCAATTTTGACAATTTGAACTAAGTAGAGCATTAAATTGATCAGGCGAAGACAGGTCCCATCTCGGTCGCCAAACCTGTTATCATCGCAAAATTTTTAACTTTTGCGAATCAAACTGACCTTTGAAAAGTTTTTGAAAATAACTCGCCTCCGTTTTAAAATGCGGGAAAATTCCGTAGAATGGGACTCGCCTGTCGGTACGAGGTTCAACCGTTCCTGCCACCTAAAACAGGAGTAATTGAACCAAGGATCAATCTTATGCTCTACTCTATTCAACTTGTCTAAATCATATTCTAATTTCTAAATGCACAAAGAATCAGGCATGTGCTATGAATTTTCAGAAAATGCAGATTTTGAAAACATGATGTTTGCTTTGAATGATTGAAATATTTAGAAAATGTAAATCTTGGAAAATCGTGAATTGGGATTTGAAATGTACTTCTGAAAGAAATAAAAATCAATTTTGAGGAATCCTTGACATTTGGTGAAAATCGATTCTGAGAAACTGGGTTTCTCTGAATTTAAACTTTGAATTTGAAATTCTAACTTAGAAAATTTGAATTCGGAACTTGGGAAATACTTGAAATATCATTGGCAAATCCATATTCTTTTGAATAAGACTTAGAAAAATTTCTAACTTCAAACTTTGAAATTGACTGCATAACTTTGGAAAATTGAGTTTATGAACTTGAAAAACACTTGAAATATTCTTTGAAATTCAATGCTTTTGGGAAAATCGATTTTGCTATAAGACTTAGGAGATTTTGAGAAAATGAACTTCTTTGAATTGGAATTTGAATTGGAATTGGCAAATGCATGAAATGAATGAATATGGATTTGAGGATTTGAGAAATACTTTTTGTATTTTTGAGAAATGCAGTGCATTTTGAAATTAGCCTAAGAGTGTAGGCTGAATGTGGCTAATGTGAAGATCATAAATCTAAGTATCATTCGTATTCTGACTATGGCCATAAATACAAATTCCACCAAGTTTATAAACTTCATAGAAGCTAGTGCATGTGCCATTCGTGTAGACCATAGTGAGTTTGAATATGCGTGAATCATCATCCATCACACATTAACATTATTTAAAAAAATAAACTATATACAATGCTGCCTAAGCTAAGCAGGAAATGTAAATTCTTATTCCAAAGTTTAATTTAATTTACATCACTATTGAAATTTAAATACATGAAAAATAAAGTCTTCAATGTACCTGCAAAACTAGAAAACTTGTTAATGAATATATGTTGGCTTTTCTAGATTTATCCAACAATATCAGGAAATTGTTGGATTTTGCTAGATATAAACCTTTTTGCCATGATTCCATTAAATCAAAATTGATAAAGTATGAAATAAAATGGAAAAAAATATGAAAATGGAATTTGAAATTTCGAAATTGGGGTCAAAATAACCAAAATACCCCTAATAACAGGACTATGCCTTGAAATTAGGGTTTTTAGAAAGATATTTGGTAAAATGCAAGTTTTGAAATTCAAATGCAAATAAACTAGGCTAAAATATGATATGACATACTTAAACACATGAAAATTAAGGTTAGGGATTTCGAAATTTAGGTCAAATGACCAAATTGCCCCTGATAGCAAGACTATGGCCTTGAAATCAGGGTTTTTAGAAATAGATTTTGGTAAAAACTTAGGTTTTATGCCCTAAATGAAATCAAATGAGCACAAAATTAAACCTAAAGCATCCTAATATGATTATGAACATGATTAAACCCTAAAAACATATGCTTATACACGAAAATTCAAGAATATCACAAAAACTGTGATTTTAGCAGTGTTTTTGGATCTTTCAGGAACCCGGTTTTGCAATTTGCTTAATTCAGCCATCAAATGGATTCCAAAATCCATAAAAATTGGTACCTGCACTTGTTATAACCCTAATGTCGATTTGGAATTATAAAAATAATTTTTTTGACATTAAATTAATCCAAAATTTGCATTAAACCCTAAAAATATGCTATTTTTTGACCTAATTCACCAATCAGTCTCAATCCAAGACCTGAACCAGGGGTCAAATCTCCATGAAAATTTATGGAATTTTACAGAGACTAACTAAGAAGAAAAACAGAGATTTCCCAATTTACATATCGGAAAAATCATCTCCGGTTAGGGAGAAACCCTTCCGGCAATCTGAGCTAAAATATATCACTCTTAACAGGGATTAAAACAGCTATTCCAGATTGAAAATACAGACATAAATAGCAATCCTAAACACAAATCTCTGAAATTGTAGTGGTGAATAGTAGACAGAAAAATAACAATACTCACTTTTTACAGATCATGAATCGGATCTGTGGTTTGGGATTTATGACTAACAATAGTCTGATTAGGGTTTTGGTAAACCCTAACGAGTTTTAAATGTAAAAACAGATTCTCTAAAAGGGGAAAATACTAAATAGTGATCAAAAAATCCGAAACTTTCACAGCAGACAGATCTACTCAATGTGAATCCATAGTATTTTACAGATCTAAAATCAGATATAAGATGAGAGAAATATCATAACAGCAAGTTACCTTCTTGATTTTAACCACGATTTTAAAGCTTTAAAAACCCTATTTGATGTCTGATTTTGTTGACAGGGTTCTCGAGCTCCAAAACCTCTGATTTTTCTACAGTAACTCAATAGCTCATTCATGCATCACATATAAAAAAATCAGAAATAAACAATGAGAACTTTAATCCGAAATAACATTATCTTTACTGTTCTAAACCTAAAACACACAGAAATTTAAGAAACTTGAAAAACCATGCATTAACTAATGTAAATAAATAGAATAAACCATAAAACAGTAAATAAAACTTATTTCTATGCTATAGAACGTAAAAAACATGAATAAACCATGAAAATAAAATAAAAACAGGGAATCAATGGCTGAAATTTGATATCACCTTTAAAACATAGATTTAACCCATTAAAAAGGGTAAATCATATATTTTATTGGTTAATAATGTAAAGAATCATATTAAAATCAATTCTAATGGATTAAAATCCCTATAAATCACCCAAAACAGGGTTAGATCACCTTCTTGGATCGTTCTTGCTGATTCTTGATGGTTCTTGAGGTGGAACCATGGTTGATCTTCCATAAGGAGGGGTATCTAAGCCTAGATCTAGGTTTAAAACATTAAAATCATTAAATAAAATATGAAAAAGGCAAAGGAATTCATACCTTGGAGTTGCAGCAATGGAGGAAGGGCTGGAGAGGAGAGAGAAGCTCCAAGAATCCAAAGGAAAGCAAGTTGGAAAAATCGACCCCCCTATGGCTTTCTATTTATAAAAAAAAATTCGGTTAAAAATCAAATGTTTTAAAAAAATTGGACTCTTCTAAGGGGGGCGATTTTGGGGTGTAAAGACTATCCTACCCCTAGCCTAAATTATCTTATTTAATACCTAATTAACCCCTAGACTCTCCTAAAAAATCCCCAAATGTAATGCCACTTGGCATTTTCTACATTTGGCTTTTTTTAAAACACCTTTAAAAACCTTTAAAATCACTAGTTTTAAAAACTAACTTTCAAAATGGTTTTGACTCTTCTAAACCTTTAACACTAACCAAGACATCAACTAACCCTAGACTAGCCCTGACTGACTCGAATATGGTGCCACCCCGAGTGGGGCCCTACTTGAGTTTTTCAAAAAGCGATTTTAAAACTTGAAATTGAAGGAGTTTTCAAAAGGATTTTCAAAAGCAATTTTAAAATTAGGATTTTTGAAATGGCATAGGGTCCTAACTGGGTTAGAACTCCTCTGGATATGGTGCCAACTGAGTGGGCCCACATTGAGTTTTGAAAATTTTGAAATAAACACTGAAAATGGCTTTGAAAAAGGGTTAAAATCGACATTTGAAATTCAAGATCTTTGAAAATAGGGTCTCAAGCAAACTGGAACTCCGAGTTAGAGTCCTGAACTCTTAGGACTCTGAGATTTTAAATTTTAGAATTCAAATGTAAAATTTTTTGAAAGATTTTATCAAGAAATGATGAAAGAAGTCGGAAAACACAGTCAGGGTTAGACTCTTAACTCGACCGAACTCTAAAATAGAGTTTTGAACTAACTGGACTTTGTAAAATGACCTAAATTTCAAAAGCAAATGGAAAAGATTGAAAATGGAAGTAAAACCGACTTCAAAACAGACTCCTGACCGGATCAGGACTCTGAAACAGAGTCCTGATCGGACTGAAACTTTCAAAATTTTGAGAAATTTGATAAATAGAGGAATTCAGAAGCGACACCACCTCAATGGGTCTCATCTGTGAATTGAAATCGATTAAAATTTGAATTTGAAATGAATCCAGATTGTTTCCTTGAGAAAATATTTCGAAATATAAAGTCCTGGGGTTGGAAAATGACAGAGTGTTGAATAAAAACCCAGGTTTTGAAATTGATTTTGAAATAAAAGCTTTAAAATTCAAATCTGGATTGAATGTTTTGAAATAGGAGTGCTGGATCTAGAAAATGAAATGCAATGACATGCAATGCTATGCAATGCGATGGAATGATATGCAGAATACATGCAATGACACATGAAATGGACAAACACTGGATGAGGGTGAAAATTTGGGATGTTTACAGATGCCCCTTTTTGCTGCTAAGCCGGTTAGAAGCCGAGCTTAGTGGCAAAGAAAACATACCAAATTTGAACCATAAAAAAAATGCCCCAGTTAGATGAATCGGACTGGGTATGAAAGAATTAGTTCAAGTGATGAGGGTAGATATGAAATGGAGAAAAAGGAGAAAATTTTACTTCAAAAAGAAATGAAATTCAGGTTTTGCCCTTAACCTGGATGGGACGAGAAATACCTTGTATGGAACGAAGCTCAGGCTTAACCTTTAACCTGATTGGGAAATGAAATACCTCATCAAAGGAGGCTCAGGTTTGTACCCTTAACCTGATTGGGTGGAAAATGGAATACCTCATCAAAGGAGGCCCAGGTTTATACCCTTAACCTGATTGGGCAGAAAAATGGAATACCTCATCAAAGGAAGCTCAGGTTTATACCCTTAACCTGATTGGGCAGAAAAATGGAATACCTCATCAAAGGAGGCTCAGGTTTATACCCTTAACCTGATTGGGCAGAAAATGGAATACCTCATCAAAGGAGGCCCAGGTTTATACCCTTAACCTGATTGGGCAGAAAAATGGAATACCTCATCAAAGGAGGCTCAGGTTTATACCCTTAACCTGATTGGGCAGAAAAATGGAATACCTCATCAAAGGAGGCTCAGGTTTATACCCTTAACCTGATTGGGCAATGAAATTGGAATACCTCATCAAAGGAGGCTCAGGTTTATACCCTTAACCTGATTGGGCAGAAAAATGGAATACCTCATCAAAGGAGGCTCAGGTTTATACCCTTAACCTGATTGGGCAATGAAATTGGAATACCTCATCAAATGAGGCTCAGGTTTATACCCTTAACCTGATTGGGCAATGAAATTGGAATACCTCATCAAATGAGGCTCAGGTTTGTACCCTTAACCTGATTGGGCAGTGAAATTGGAATACCTCATCAAATGAGGCTCAGGTTTGTACCCTTAACCTGATTGGGCAGTGAAATTGGAATACCTCATCAAATGAGGCTCAGGTTTATACCCTTATCCTGATTGGGCAGAAAATGGACGGAATCCTCGAAAGAAGAGACCGTGATGGAACCTTCGGATTTCCGCACAATGAATCCGATAGGGGTTTTGCAAAAGGAAGGAAATTGGGGTCCCTAAAGTTTGAAAAGGGATTGATTTTGGGCGCCTCATTGCTGAGACTAATTAACTTTTGAAATTGCCTTTTGCTGAAATTGGTGGCTTAACCTCAAGCCGAAATTGGACTGTCTATGGTGGGACAGTGGGGACACAGGGAAGTGTGCGAATCTGAGAGCCCGTGCGCTTAGATTATACCAAAGAAGGGAAGGAATCTTGAAAACTCCCGTTATCAAGTCCTAAAAGGGATAACAACTGATGTCAGGATGCACCAAAGATGAACCTCAAGCTCTCGCTTCACGCCAGGATAGCTAGAAAATAATGTCAAAATGTTGAAAATTGTTGTTGATTCAAAATAATTGAAAGTGATGCACATTGTTTTGAAAGTATTCCCTCTTTTGTACCTGAAGTATTACCTCCGACTGGGTTTAACTCCGTAGAATCAAGATTCGAATTCAAATTGCTTGCGATTGGCTTTCTTTCAAGGAAGCTATCAATTTCCTTGATATGGACAGAAAAGAAAGTATTCTTGATATTGCGAGGGCTATTGGTGAAAGAATATTGATAAAAGAATTTCACAAAATTAAAGAAGATTCTTGATAGATTTGGAAGTCTGATATCCTGGGATTCTTTTCTCAGGATGATCTTTCTGCACTCTCTTTTTAGCAGATTGGAGCTCTCTTGGATTTTTCGGGAATTGCATCATCCTTCATTTTGGAGATGTCCTGACTTTTCTCTCTCTTTTTTTTTTTCTTGGGAAGGGTACGTCACAAACTCCTTCATCTCAGAGATGTTCCGATCCTTCTTTTCTCTCAGGGATTATCTTGATAGTTATTGGCTCATTGGTTGGGAATCTCTTGATGATAGCTGGAATTAAATATCTTTTAGGGTTTGTCGGTAGGCTCATCACACTCGCCTTCATCTCGACGGTGATCTGAACTTTCCCTGGAAGGATCCGTCACAAACTCCGTCATCTTGGAGATGATCCAAATCTTATTTGGCCCTGGGGGTCGACTCGCTTAATTCGCCTTCATCTTGACGACAATTGAGAGATCCCTTTTGCAGATATTTAATTGCAACTTAGGTGATTGAGGAGATATGAAAATTGAGTGGATTTTTCTGTATCACCCAGGATATTTCGACTGCTTTATTTTTCAAGAATGGTCTTTAAAAATGTGCCATTGACTGCGATCAATATCAATCACTCATGGCTTTGCAACAACATTGAATTCTCTTTGCTGGCCATATCGAGGATTTATTCTTCATCCTTTTGGTTGGCCAATAGAAAGATTTTGAATTTTGAATCCTTTTTCGCGAAAGCATTGCCCTTTCAGAATTAATAGTGGAGGTATTCTAAAGTAATAATTTTATGCAATAAAGACTTTTGAAATCAACAAATATTTAATGACAAATTGGCAAAACTTTCTTGAAATCCTTTTGTGAAAGCGAGCATTTGAAGCACAACGCAACACATCCATAACAAAAATTCTCTTCTCCTTTCCCCAAAGAAGAGGATTCAGAAATTGGAATTGGGAATTACTCCTCTCTTCCCTGAAGAGGAGGTGTTTGCAAAATGAACTTTCAAAGAGAAATTAAGCTTTCGTCAAAACTTCCTAACATTAGGCTTCTCTTATGGAAAGGGGGTCGGAATTGGTGAGGTTGGTAAATTGGTCATGAAGGAACGAGTTCATCACACTCTCCCTGAAAAGAGGGTCCTTTATGATGAAATGGCCTAGTCTGAAATTATGGTTACAAGGAAAACGAACTTCCGTCGAAGCTCTTCCTGACCTAAGGGTTCCTTGTATGAAATTGGAATTTTGTTTTGCAAACGGTTCACAAAGGCACGAGTCCCTTCAAACTCTCCCTAAAAAGGGGCTAAGTGAACGAATTGGATAGCATGCGAAAAGAGCGAGCTCCCTCGAACTCTCCCTATACAAAGGGTCTCTCGCAAGAGAAATTTTTGGAATTGGTATTAAGTGACCAAAAGGTCGAAGTTGGGAATTTTGAATTTTGAATTTTGAATTTTGAATTTTGAATTTTGAATTTTGAATTTTGAATTTTTGAAATTGGAATTTTGATATTTGAAATTAGAAATTGGAAGTTTGGAATTTGGAATTTGATATTCAAAAATTGGAAATTGGAAATTGGAAATTGGAAATTTGGGAATTGATTGGCTAAAAAAAGTCGAAATTGTGAATTGGTTTACTGAGAATGACATGGGTTCTATAGGGATTCGACCTACGAACTATCTATTCCATAAGGATTTAACCTAAGGATCATAGTTTAAGAAGGACTGATTCCAACTTGTGAGCTTTGAATGGACCAGGTGCTAAATTGGGTTTTTGAGGGAAGATTCGAATCAGAATTCAACTCTTTAAGGAAAACTAGATGAATTGGATTTTGAAAGAGAATTCGAGTTGGAACTCGAATCTTCTAGACCAGTTCTGAATTGGATTTAGAAGAAGATTCAAGTCGGGACTCGGATCTTCTAGACCAACTCTGAAGGAAAGGAAAACTCGGATCGGAACCCGAATCTTTGAAGGAAAACTAGATCCATCGTGGAAGAAGAAGAAATTTGAGTCGGAACCCGAATCCCAAAGGAAAGGTAGATTAATTTGGAAGGAGAAGAAATTCAAGTCGGAACCCGAATCCCAAAGGCAAACTGGATCAACTAGAAGGAAAGAAGATTCGAGTCGGAACCTGAATCCTGAAGGAAAACTAAACCGGTTAGAAGGAAAGGAAATTCGAGTCGGAACTCGAATTCCGGAGGAAAACTAGATTAACTAGAAGGAAAGAAGATTCGAGTCGGAACTCGAATCCCGAAGGAAAACTAGACCGGTTGGAAGGAAAGAAAATTCGAGTCGGAACTCGAATTTCGGAGGAAAACTAGGTTAACCAGAAGGAAAGAAGATTCGAGTCGGAACTCGAATCCCAAAGGCAAACTTAAACCGGTGTGGAAGGAAAGGAAATTCGAGTCGGAACTCGAATCTCAAAGGAAAACTAAACCGGTTAGAATGGAAAAGAAATTCGAGTCAGAACTCGAATTCCTGACGGAAAACTAGATCAATTATAAGGAAAGAAAATTCGAGTTGAAACTCGAATCCCAAAGGAAAACTAAATTAGTGGACACTGAATTTTAAAGTGTACCAGTGCAAACACCGGATTTTGAAAATGTGCCAATACAAGCATTATGTTTTGAAAAATTACCAGTACAAATACCGGGTTTTGGAAGATTACCAGTACGAGCGCTGGATTTTGGAAGGTTACCAGTACGAGCACTGGATTTTAAAAGGTTACCAGTACGAGCGCTGGATTTTAAATGGTTACCAGTACGAGCATTGGGTTTTGGAAATTTACCAGCACGAACACTGGATTTTTGAAAAATTACCAGCACAACACTGGATTCTGAAGAATTATTAATTGATTTTGATGGAAAATTTTCAGTCCACCCTCACGACGACTTGGACAACTGTCAGGGTCTCAGGATTTATCCCTTATCCTAAATGAATAATCGATGCAAATGCAAATTGATGCAGATGAATGCGAATGAATGCATGCAAATGCAAATGAATGTAAATGGGTGCACATGCGTGCAAAATGAGAGATTTGTTTGATCCTGCCTGCATACAGAAAGTTTTGAAGATAAAATGAAAATTTAAAAATGCCCCAGTGTAACTAGGAAAGAAGAATTTGAACAAAAGGATAAATGATTGATGTTCGAAGAGCGCTCTCCGAAGGTGACACGACAACTGGCTTTTAATTGATTCAGAAGAGACTCGGAAGAGGTTATTCCTCATAAAAGAACATTTTGCCGAGGAGAATAAAAAAAATGGCACCGAGCTTGCGAGAAAAATTGAAACTTTATTGATGTATTGAAGGAAAGGTAACAAATAAGGGAAAGACAGACGGGATTACATCATCCCTTTGAAATAATAAAAGCAAGATGAGAAATTGGGAAAGCACTAGTGTTATCAACTTTTGAATGATTGGGGAGAAACATGATCAAGATGAATGGTCCTCCTTTTCATCTCCAACGAGGAGATTCTTGTCAATGCCGTCTTGAACAATATTTTTAAGGACAAAACAATGCTCGGTATCGTGACCCATTGCCCGATGAAATTCGCAGAACTGATCTTTAAACCTTCCCATGGCTGTTGCGGGATCAGCTACTTTAGGTAAACAGATCATATCTTTTGCGAGCATGTATTTCAGAACATTCTCTAGTGTCTGATCTAGAGGGGTGAACTTTCGATCCGTATTTCAATCCTTGTGCTTTGGCTTTTCTTGATCTTTCCCTTTATGCTGAGGACTAGATTGGAGAGGCTTATCATTGTTGGAGAACTTTCCTTTTTGGCCCTTGGATCCCTCTGAAGGATGATCATAATCTTTCTTGTTGCTTTTGCTATCATTGGCAGAGAGAGTGAAATGAGACTTCAGAGATCCGACTGTATCTTTTGTAAGCATGTATTTCAGAAAAGTATCAAATATTTGATCCAATGGGGCTATCTTGCGATCCTGGTTCGTATCATCACACTGCACCTCTTGTCGAGTGTTTGATTTCTGTTGAGACTTAGATAAGACAGTCGATTGGTATTCTTTCTTATTCTCAACGAAGAAATTCTTGTCGATATGATCTTGAACAATGTTCTTGAAGACGAAACAATGGTCGGTATCATGTCCTACTGCCCTATGAAATTTACATAATTGATCCCTGAATTTTTCCATGACTGTGGGAGGATTTGCGACTCTTGGGAGTTTTACCAATTCCTTGGCCAACATATATTCAAGGATTTCGTCGAGAGGCTGCTCGAGAGGAGTAAACTGGCGATTGCAATCCCAACTGTCCCGCTTTATCTTTTCTTTCTGCTGACTCAATTTTCCACTATGCTTTAAAGATTTCTCTTTCTGACTTGTGTGATTGCCTTTGTTATCCTTGCACCCCTTGCGGTGGGCTTTGACAGAATTTGTCTTTTTTGAATCTTGATTATTCCTGATGGGAGTGATGCTCTTGTATAAATCTTTGCCCGTGAAGACCTTCTTGCCCTTGTAGCGGGCTTCCAAATCTTTAATCTTCTTTGCCATTTCCTTCAGTTGTATTTGGATTAGATCATCCATTGCTTGATTTTTCAATTTATAGGTTGTCCCTTGTCTATGAGGGGATCTTTGAAATGCTTGCTGAACTTCATACTCTTCATCGGTGTTACCTACCGATCCTGATTCATTCGATGTATCTTCCTGTTGGATATGTTTCTTGGATAGCTTCAGAACTTTCTTGACTGCCTGGTCTTTTGCCTTCTGCTTAACCCGAGTCTCTTCTATACTAGTTTCAGTTTGTTCTGCCAGCATCTTGGTCATCATTTCTTTGAACATAACATACATTCGGGGATCGATGCCATCATCCGCTTGCTGACTCTGACTTCTGACTGATCGGAGTGAGTCCATTTCCTCTTCTGAAGCGATCGAGTATGCCACACCTTCTACTGATGCAGTTTTCTTTCCGGACCTTGTCTGAACCACTGAGTATCACAAATGTTCTTTTGAATGTTATTAATGCTCTCTCTGCAAGGCAGAACTGATGGTTAGGCTTCTGAAGGAAATTTGGTTGGAGGAAAATATTTGTTGAGAATTTCGGTAGACAATTGAAAGAGTATCTCATTACTAGGGATTGAGTCGTCGCTGGAATTACGACAATTGTGCTGCTATTCTTTGCAAAATAAACAACTGGAAACATGCCTTGTTACCTAGGCGAGGTCGTCAAACCAAGATGAGATGTAAAATAAAGGAATTTTATTGAGGGGAAAAACATGATTTTATCAATAATACTCTTGACAGAGGGGAGGGGGACAGACAATTTTCCACCACTCCGGATAATCAGAAGATACACGAGGACCAGGAAAAATAGTAAGATTGACAAAGGAATCTCAGCCATATCTGGCAGAATGGTATGCTCCGGACCACTGATCTGATGCGAGGTCAAATTCTGGCAAAATCCCTGCTAGCGAACGAATCTTACGCACTTCTGCCTCTGAGAAAACTGCCTGACACACCACTCTGGATAGTAGTATGCGCAGAAGAATGGGCCGAGTAGCCTGAATCGCTTGCCATATGCATAAGTATATCTGGGAGGTGATTCCTGACGATCAAAGTAGTCCCATACGACCTCTTCCTCCTGAAGATTATCGATCAAGAACCGGTATCGAGTAACTGGCAAAAGCTTTTTTCCATTGTATCTGGATGAACTGGCTCGGACTGGAACATGCCGGAGGAACCAAGACTGCAAGGCATAGGTGCACCCTTTGACTAGGATCGACTCTCCGAGTGTGAAACGGGTCAACCCCCGGTATAGAAAGGCGAGTGCGGCCATGGCTATTGAGAGGCGGCTGGTCTGTCGACTTCCCCATCTCCTTAGAAGCTGAACTATTCTGATATCCATGTAATTCTGCCCATCAGGAAAGAAGGCTAATCCCACCGTGCACAGAACCATCGCGTGCTGGATTCTCTCTCAAGCTGTCATGGACAACGAGCTGACTTCCACAAATGTCCCATGCTGTCTGTAGATTTCGAGCAGGTCCACATATTCATTCCCATCTTCTTCAATCAGAGGCCAAGACTTGCGTCCCGTCATACGAGCTAAGGCATCTTTTGGGTCCAGACCCTTGACATTAATCAAAAACTGTTTCTCCAATGGATCTCCAGGCTGACCGGCTGGCTCGGGCAATCCCATAATCTCTGAAAATTCATCCATCAGTATTGTCATCTCGCCCCACGGAAACCAGAAGGTAGAAGTGCTCGGATTCCACCGCTCTGCTAGTGCATGGATCAAGTTGTCGTTGACTGTCTGCTTTCCTACTGCGGACGCCAGTTCCAATCCACACTCGTCCAGATGGTCCGGAAACATACGAGAGAAGTTCTTGAACCATGAATAGTACCACCGGGGAAAGAAGGATCCGGTGCTGAGGACTCGATGTTCGGGAAGACTTTGTCGCACCACGTAGGAGATGTGCCCCTCAGGGAAGACTGAATCAAGCTGACTGGATGCCATCAGACTGGAAAACATGGAAAATTAGAATAAGACTTGGGAAAATACAGGAAATTTGAGGAAAATGCAGGCAGGATAAAAATATAGTAGGAAATTCGAGATCCAGAAGACAGGAAAGATGGGAAATCACCTGGAGTTTTGAGGAAAATGGAGGAATTTTATGAAAATCGTCCAGGGTTTAATGAAATATAAGGAAGTACTTCATAAAATAAAGTGTTTTGAAAATCGTCCAGGATTTAAAACATGGACAGTACATGGACATGGATTGGGGATTTTTGAAAAGTTGTCCAGTATTTTAGAAAATTGGGAAAATATGGAAAATAAAAAGGAAATAACACATTCAATCACATTCTGCATAAACAAGTATGCACATACAGCATTCCCTAAAAGCTGACTCTAGATGCACAAATTTTGAAATGGCTGTGGGACCTTAATCCTAACTCTAAGGCTCAGATCATCTGTATCCAATCCAGTTATGCCTATATACTCAAGCCAAGGCTCGATGTACGTGGCATAAAATCAAATTCTCCGGTTTTAGGTTCAAGTTTTCCAACATCCTTGAGCACCTGCCGATATACGTTGGACTATGGCCCTTGGTACGTGGCAGGGGGGTTTTCACCCAAATAAGTGGCCCAGTTGTGAGGCTCTGTCCCGAACTATGGTTCTGGAAGAGAGCCCAGCAACGTGAAGACCGGGACAATATAGGTAGGGTGATTTTTGAAAAACATGAGCACATGCAATCAAACAGAAGGCTCTAAGTCCTAAAGAGATAGAATTTTGAAATATTTGAAGAAGCAAACATTGTTTTCATACAATTCCTAAATTGAGGAGTGTTGTGTTAGACCTAAGTCTATGTGAGCATAAATAATTCTCCTCAATATGGTCCTACCAAACCATACCTAGTCTATATGCATTCCATGTCAGCTGGGTTCAAGTCTAGGCTCCTAGGTTCACATGATATCATAAAGCAAAGCTGACATTCCATGGAAATCAATTTTGACAATTTGAACTAAGTAGAGCATTAAATTGATCAGGCGAAGACAGGTCCCATCTCGGTCGCCAAACCTGTTATCATCGCAAAATTTTTAACTTTTGCGAATCAAACTGACCTTTGAAAAGTTTTTGAAAATAACTCGCCTCCGTTTTAAAATGCGGGAAAATTCCGTAGAATGGGACTCGCCTGTCGGTACGAGGTTCAACCGTTCCTGCCACCTAAAACAGGAGTAATTGAACCAAGGATCAATCTTATGCTCTACTCTATTCAACTTGTCTAAATCATATTCTAATTTCTAAATGCACAAAGAATCAGGCATGTGCTATGAATTTTCAGAAAATGCAGATTTTGAAAACATGATGTTTGCTTTGAATGATTGAAATATTTAGAAAATGTAAATCTTGGAAAATCGTGAATTGGGATTTGAAATGTACTTCTGAAAGAAATAAAAATCAATTTTGAGGAATCCTTGACATTTGGTGAAAATCGATTCTGAGAAACTGGGTTTCTCTGAATTTAAACTTTGAATTTGAAATTCTAACTTAGAAAATTTGAATTCGGAACTTGGGAAATACTTGAAATATCATTGGCAAATCCATATTCTTTTGAATAAGACTTAGAAAAATTTCTAACTTCAAACTTTGAAATTGACTGCATAACTTTGGAAAATTGAGTTTATGAACTTGAAAAACACTTGAAATATTCTTTGAAATTCAATGCTTTTGGGAAAATCGATTTTGCTATAAGACTTAGGAGATTTTGAGAAAATGAACTTCTTTGAATTGGAATTTGAATTGGAATTGGCAAATGCATGAAATGAATGAATATGGATTTGAGGATTTGAGAAATACTTTTTGTATTTTTGAGAAATGCAGTGCATTTTGAAATTAGCCTAAGAGTGTAGGCTGAATGTGGCTAATGTGAAGATCATAAATCTAAGTATCATTCGTATTCTGACTATGGCCATAAATACAAATTCCACCAAGTTTATAAACTTCATAGAAGCTAGTGCATGTGCCATTCGTGTAGACCATAGTGAGTTTGAATATGCGTGAATCATCATCCATCACACATTAACATTATTTAAAAAAATAAACTATATACAATGCTGCCTAAGCTAAGCAGGAAATGTAAATTCTTATTCCAAAGTTTAATTTAATTTACATCACTATTGAAATTTAAATACATGAAAAATAAAGTCTTCAATGTACCTGCAAAACTAGAAAACTTGTTAATGAATATATGTTGGCTTTTCTAGATTTATCCAACAATATCAGGAAATTGTTGGATTTTGCTAGATATAAACCTTTTTGCCATGATTCCATTAAATCAAAATTGATAAAGTATGAAATAAAATGGAAAAAAATATGAAAATGGAATTTGAAATTTCGAAATTGGGGTCAAAATAACCAAAATACCCCTAATAACAGGACTATGCCTTGAAATTAGGGTTTTTAGAAAGATATTTGGTAAAATGCAAGTTTTGAAATTCAAATGCAAATAAACTAGGCTAAAATATGATATGACATACTTAAACACATGAAAATTAAGGTTAGGGATTTCGAAATTTAGGTCAAATGACCAAATTGCCCCTGATAGCAAGACTATGGCCTTGAAATCAGGGTTTTTAGAAATAGATTTTGGTAAAAACTTAGGTTTTATGCCCTAAATGAAATCAAATGAGCACAAAATTAAACCTAAAGCATCCTAATATGATTATGAACATGATTAAACCCTAAAAACATATGCTTATACACGAAAATTCAAGAATATCACAAAAACTGTGATTTTAGCAGTGTTTTTGGATCTTTCAGGAACCCAGTTTTGCAATTTGCTTAATTCAGCCATCAAATGGATTCCAAAATCCATAAAAATTGGTACCTGCACTTGTTATAATCCTAATGTCGAATTGGAATTATAAAAATAATTTTTTTGACATTAAATTAATCCGAAAATTGCATTAAACCCTAAAAATATGCTATTTTTTGACCTAATTCACCAACCAGTCTCAATCCAAGACCTGAACCAGGGGTCAAATCTCCATGGAAATTTATGAAATTTTACAGAGACTAACTAAGAAGAAAAACAGAGATTTCCCAATTTACATATCGGAAAAATCATCTCCGGTTAGGGAGAAACCCTTCCGGCAATCTGAGCTAAAATATATCACTCTTAACAGGGATTAAAACAGCTATTTCAGATTGAAAATACAGACATAAATAGCAATCCTAAACAAAAATCTCTGAAATTTTAGTGGTGAACAGTAGACAGAAAAATAACAATACTCACTTTTTACAGATAATGAATCGAATCTGTGGTTTGGGATTTATGACTAACAATAGTCTGATTAGGGTTTTGGTAAACCCTAACGAGTTTTAAATTTAAAAACAGATTCTCTAAAAGGGGAAAAATAATAAACAGTGATAAAAAATCCAAAAATTTCACAGCAAACATATCTACTCAATTTGAATCCATAGCACTTTACAGATCTAAAATCGGATATAATATGAGAGAAATATCATAACAGAAAGTTACCTTCTTGATTTTAACCACGATTTTAAAGCTTTAAAAACCTGATTTGATGTCTGATTTTTTTGACAAGGTTCCCGAGGTCCAAAACCTGTGATTTTTCTACAGTAACTCAATAACTCATTCATGCATCACATATAAAAAAATCATAAATAAACAATGAGAAATTCAATCCTAAATAACATTATCTTTACTGTTCTAAACCTAAAACACACAGAAATTTAAGAAACTTGAAAAACCATGCATTAACTAATGTAAATAAATAAAATAAACCATAAAACAGTAAATAAAACTTATTTCTATGCTATAGAACGTAAAACAAACATGAATAAACCATGAAAATAAAATAAAAACAGGGAATCAATGGCTGAAATTTGATATCACCTTTAAAACATAGATTTAACCCATTAAAAAGGGTAAATCATATATTTTATTGGTTAATAATGTAAAGAATCATATTAAAATCAATTCTAATGGATTAAAATCCCTGTAAATCACCCAAAACAGGGTTAGATCACCTTCTTGGATCGTTCTTGCTGATTCTTGATGGTTCTTGAGGTGGAACCATGGTTGATCTTCCATAAGGAGGGGTATCTAAGCCTAGATCTAGGTTTAAAACATTAAAATCATTAAATAAAATATGAAAAAGGCAAAGGAATTCATACCTTGGAGTTGCAGCAATGGAGGAAGGGCTGGAGAGGAGAGAGAAGCTCCAAGAATCCAAAGGAAAGCAAGTTGGAAAAATCGACCCCCCTATGGCTTTCTATTTATAAAAAAAATTTAGGTTAAAAATCAAATGTTTTAAAAAAATTGGACTCTTCTAAGGGGGGCGATTTTGGGGTGTAAAGACTATCCTACCCCTTGCCTAAATTATCCTATTTAATACCTAATTAACCCCTAGACTCTCCTAAAAAATCCCCAAATGTAATGCCACTTGACATTTTCTACATTTGGCTTTTTTTAAAACACCTTTAAAAACCTTTAAAAACACTAGTTTTAAAAACTAACTTTCAAAATGAGTTTTTCAAAATGGTTTTGACTCTTCTAAACCTATAACACTAACCAAGACATCAACTAACCCTAGTCTAGCCCTGACTGACTCGAATATGGCGCCACCCCGAGTGGGCCCTACTTGAGTTTTTCAAAAAGCGATTTTAAAACTTGAAATTGAAGGAGTTTTCAAAAGGATTTTCAAAAGCAATTTTAAAATTAGGATTTTTGAAATGGCATAGGGTCCTAACTAGGTTAGAACTCCTCTGGATATGATGCCAACTGATTGGGCCCACATCGAGTTTTGGAAATTTTGAAATAAACACTGAAAATGGCTTTGAAAAAGGGTTAAAATCGACATTTGAAATTCAAGATCTTTGAAAATAGGGTCTCAAGCGAACTGGAACTCCGAGTTAGAGTCCTGAACTCTTAGGACTCTGAGCTTTTAAATTTTAGAATTCAAATATAAAAACTTTTGAAAGATTTTATCAAGAAATGATGAAATAAGTCAGAAAACACAGTCAGGGTTAGACTCTTAACTCGACCGAACTCTAAAATAGAGTTTTGAACTAACTGGACTCAGTAAAATGACCTAAATTTCGAAAGCAAACGGAAAAGATTGAAAAGGGAAGTAAAACCGACTTCAAAACAGACTCCTGACCGGATCAAGACTCTGAGATAGAGTCCTGATCGGACTGAAACTTTCAAAATTTTGAGAAATTTGATGAATAGAGGAATTCAGAAGCGACACCACCTCAATGGGTCTCATCTGTGAATTGAAATCGATTAAAATTTGAATTTGAAATGAATCCAGATTGTTTCCTTGAGAAAATATTTCAAAATATAAAGTCCTGGGGTTGGAAAATGACATAGTGTTGAATAAAAACCCAGGTTTTGAAATTGATTTTGAAATAAAAGCTTTAAAATTCAAATCTGGATTGAATGTTTTGAAATAGGAGTGCTGGATCTCGAAAATGAAATGCAATGACATGCAATGCTATGCAATGCGATGGAATGATATGCAGAATACATGCAATGATATGCAATGACACATGAAATGGACAAACACTGGATGAGGGTGAAAATTTGGGGTGTTTACACTAAGCTATCGCTAATTAGCCACGGAGCTATTTCCGTTGCTAATTTTGCAAATATTTCAAATGTTAGCGACAAATAGTTTTCGCTCGCTGATCCATCGCAAATTTGCGACGAAAAAAATCTGTCGCAAATTTCCGTCGCTAATTAGCATTTTTCTTGTAGTGTATGCAATCTGGGTTATAAAGAAAAAAAGGTATATTTACAGAAAACTTAGATAAAATGAATGCAGAGGGTGTTAGGATATATAACAAGGATAGGGAAATGTTGTACTAGCTTTGAGTGCAAGTGGAGTGGGTGATATAGGTGTGCTACAGTGGTGAATGCAACTATGGATATGTGGTGCTGGGTGGTGCAGGAAGTGTGATGGATGTGTTACAGCGTGAGTGCAGGGGGATTACATACGACTGCAAAGAAACTAATCTGGGAGGAACCAAACTTTTTAATCCTCGAAAAATGCACAAGACAGAGGGTGGTTATTCAGACCTACAATTCCAGAAGATTGCAAAATTTGAAATACCTTTCAATGGAAGGGCTATCAGGTAGCAGAGGAATTCGTGGTAACAGTGCAGCAGCTACTGGTTGAAACAACCACCACTGTATTCATCATTCAGCAACATTTCCAGATCGAGCATGAGTCTGAGATCTTTTCAGCAATATTGGGAGTATCCTTAAGGCTCTGCAGCAACACTCCACACAGTTCGAAACAACATCTATACTACCTCATCACGAACATCTGGTTCAATGCTAATCTCATCTTCTGGAATTATCTCAATAACTGTATCACTGCGACTAACTTCCTCTATTAGGTAACAAATGCATTTCAAGACTGATCAGGAAATAAGCCAGCTTTGAAATCTATCTCTTGTGATGGCATCTGCTGCGACCTTGGGTGAAGTGAGCAGAGCTTGGCCATAAGTCCTATGACAAAATCTCAGGATGGTCTCAGTGGCATACTTGGTTTTGGGAACGTATCGGCTAATATCCTGTCCTCGAAATACATCTAATTCAGCATGCCGATTAGATGGAGACATTACAATGGCAAGTAATGCACGTAAACCAACTGACTTTTTCTTTATTTAAACTATTTGGCTTCAACAACTCAAGGATCATATCACTCATGGAAAAGTCAAGATTACTTTCTACTATTGTCCCACAAAACTCCATAAATTTATCATGCTGAACATCCAGAGTGAGCATTCCTTTAACTCGATGAAGAGATTCCAAAGCCATTGAACAGTGGGTTTTGTCTTTGAGAAGCTTATATAAGCACCCCAAATGAAGATCAAAATTATTATCAAAAGTTTGAACATCACTGAGGCAAAGAAGAAGGGTCACCAAAGGCTAGCCAACATTACTTCCTGCACAGAATTTTGGGCAAAGCTTACTGGCACGTCTGACAAATTTACTGTGGCAATGAGCCCATCTGCTCTTATCAGAGCTTTCAATGATTGACTAAGGTATCACCTCAGTGCAAGGTGAATGGATGCGTCTCCTAATTCAAGTTCTGATAAAGGGATGGATCCAACACTATTGGCAGCGTCAGAAATTCTCCAGTTTTTTTTTTGGTACATCTCTGCAATTTCAATGATGGGAATGTCCTGATTTGTCCCATTTACAAGCTCCATCCGGTTATTAATTGAATGTTTCGATGACTCTTTAGAAAACTAATGTTCCTCTCGAGTAATATCCTTTTCTCAATGAAGCCTTTCTATTCAAGCCATTTGGAACTCAAGCATCCCTACTAGGTGGTTGTTCTAACTCCATGGTCTTTGCTTTTATTCCGTATAACACAAAAATATCTTGATGTTTCCCATGACCCCCAAGACCAGCTTCAAATAGTTCATTTAATGTCAATGGATGGGGGCCACCCACGGCCACAATTGCAGTTGCTTAGGACAGAGCCTCTGCAGCTAGCTCTGCAACCTTTACTACTACATCCAGATTCTACAGCCGTTTTGTGGCAGCTGAAATAGCTTCCACCCCCTTGCTAGTGACCTCCTTTGCAAATTCAATGACTGAACTGGAAATGCCCTGTTTCCCTTTTCCTGTACTACAGTTGAATTCAAGTTTATTGCAGGTAGTAACAATAGAATGTACACGGCCTCTTGACTGCCTTAAATGGACTTAACCCTTAGGAGTTGCATGTCACGAATGACAAGCAGATTGCATCTTACAGATGAAATCACAGATCATCCATCTTCACAATATGCAACATACAGTGATACGTGACTGAGCTTGGTCAAGAGTGATTCATAAAATAGTAACACACAGATGCTAACGCTTAGAAACAGGATATACCATTTTGGGAATCAAATCAAAACAACAATGGAATATATCATTGGCTATATAAGTAGCTGATAAAAAAAATGTTGTAATATACAATAAATCGAGAATCTAATCCAAACCAGGACATATAATGTAACGAGTATTATGCAAACACTGGTAGACCTATCCGACGTTGATGAAGGTGCGATGGATGAAATGCTTCAGTGAATGGAAGGGTACAGCTAATGGGATTTTGATCCCACAGAGGGCCTAAATCGCATGAAAGATTCTTGCAGCAGGGCTCACTATGAACCTTGGTGAAATCTAAGCAGACTATGCGACGCATCCACATAAAATATAAGATCAAGACCAGAGATTCATAAGAGATTTATGCTAGTATAACCAGTGTGATGCTGTGTGAGAGTGAAATGGATTAACAGGAATAAAGCCAGAATTTAGTGGAATTCTAACTGAACAAGAGTTGAATGCCTGAACCAAACCATGTAAGGATGGCGTCAGCATCTGTGTTCGTGAAAATGGAAAGCGTAGGGGATGTGTCTCAACAAATGGTTCAGTAACCAGCAAGCCATGTACATGAACCAACAGACAAACCAACAAATATAAACGATTGTTAATAACCCAACACATGAACCAACAAATGTAAACGATTGTTAATAACCCAACACATGAACCAACAACTGAATCTGCGAATTCAAACATCTGTTAATAGAGAAAATAGATAGGTGCAAGCAGGAAATCATTAATCAAAATCACAAGAAGGGAAAAAATATCAGAAATGAAATAAAATAAACTGTAAATTGAAATACGTTGCAGAGGGGAAAGAAACAAAACAAAATATGTCAGAATGGGGATTCTGTTTGCTGTAGCACAAGAGAAGAGTTGGTGTTGCTATAAGCAACCCAACACAACTCAGGGGTGCATCAATGGTGCCAAAACAGGGAAAATCAAAGGGAAGTCGATACTGAAGATAGGGATCAAAATAAACTTAGATATTCGAAACCCAAATGAATCGGTGATGCTATGGCGAAGCATCATCGGTTCCCATCGTGTCAGCAAAGGGAAAAAGGCATTGAGGCCCCAATGTGAATCTTCAAACCAAAATAAGCATGAAAACTAACCTACAGATGAAAAATCGTGTATGAACAGGTAATGAAAACACAAAGAGAAAAAAAAAAATTGAAAATGGAATCAACTGTAAAGGAGTATAAACGAAGGGAAATATGTTGGAATGGACACTATTCCCATTTGATGTTGCACAGGGAGGATCGATCCTGCTATATGCAGATTGATTCCCACCTCTCGTGCCTTCAGATGCAAATGAAAGAAAATAAATGAAGAAGAACAAGAAAGATCTGTAAAGAGAAATGCTGAAAAATGAAGGAAAAGAGACATTAAAAAAGTAAATAAAAATAAAGCATAAGCGATCCAGGCAAAGGAATGCAGTAGATAGAGAAGAGGGTCTTACCAAAAATTGAAAGGGAAGGATTACTTACCTGCGATTACAGAGGTAACTGATCTTTCTCTGTTACTTGAGGAGAACCAGAGGAAATAGGAAGGTGAAGAAGAAGAAGGGGGGATCAGGCGATGAAGAGATCGTGAACCATGGGGAGGGAGAAGACGGATCCTTATCGACCCCCCTGAGGGTCGATTTTATAGGAGATGGCCGTTAGGCCTCTTTCAGATCGGGTCCCCAATTTTTACAAAATTTTTCAAAATGGAGGCCTTTTCAACAAATTTTTATAAAAAGCGGTTTTCACAAACCCGGTTTTCAAAAAGGTGCTTTAAAAGGCCATTTTTTTGTGTTTTCTTTTTTTATTTTCTTATTTTTTTGTTCTTTTCTTGACATTTTCTACATTTTTTTTGTATTTTTAAAAATAAAAACTCTAAAACTATGGGATTTCTAAACTATTTATAAAAGTTTACAAATATTTAAAAAAGAAGGCTTTTCTGAGAGTTCGAGGTTATCTTTTGGATTTTTTCTTCAGAAAACGGGTTTACATCTGGATTTTGAGGAAATATTCGAGGTTTAAACCTCGAATCAAGAAATACAGAGTTGTGAGCCTTTCAGAAATTATTTTTTGTATTTTTAAAAAATTTAATTTGAAAATTTAGATAACGAGGCTCAGATTTGAGTTTTGACACTGGATCCAGATCCGAAATTGAGTCAGATATATAAAAATAGAGTTTATTCTAGAAAATCCAAAGAATAACTAGAATTTAAATTGGAATTGACTCGATTTACTCAGAAAAATGGGGGTCAGGGGCAAAAAGGGAATATTTACAAAATTTTGAAAAGTTTGGGGTGTTCACAGATGCCTCTCTTTGCTACTAAGTCGGTTGTAGGCCAAGCTTAGTGGCAAAGAAAATACTCCAAATTTTGAAAAATGCCCCAGTCAGCAGACCTGAACTGGGTGTGAAAGAATTTATCTTTATAAGACATACTTTCTCAGGCTTAATACCTTATCCTGAATGGCTTTGGGGAGACAAAATCCTCGAAAATGATATGACTGAATAACAAAAATGAGGAAATCGTGATGGGAATTTGGGTGAAGGTCCCCAAATGGCAGAAAATAAGAATTTTGATCAAGTCTCATGGGTGAGACAAGATCAACCTTTTGGAAGGAGTCAGGTTTAGCCCTTAACCTGGATAGGACAAAGATATATCAAGATGAATTTCAGGTTCTACCCTGTGAACACCAAATTTTTCAAAATGTTATAAATTTACCCTTTTTGCCCCTGACCCCATTTTCTGAGCGATCAAGTCAGTTTTAGATTTAAATTCCAGTCATTTCTCAAATTTTATTGAAATTTAGTTCATTTTTATACATCTGACTCAGTTTTGGATCCAGATCCGGGTAAAAGATCCAAACCTGAGCCTCGTTGTACAGTTTTCAAATTGCAAATTACAAAAATATCAAAAAAAGTTTTTAAATGGCTCAGACAGTCCATCCGGCATCCGTTTGGATTCATTGCTCGATATTCCTCAATTCGAGGTTTAAAACTCAAATACTTTCTCAAAACTTGGGTCCAAACCCATTTTCTGAAGAAATTTCTACAAAATAGCCTTGAATTCTCAGAAAAACCCTCTTTTGTAAATATTTCTCAAAAATACAAAAAAATTAGTTTTAAATATTTGTTTCTCGTAAATTTTAGGGTTTTATTCCAAAAATATCAAAAAAAAATAATATATGAAGAAAAGAACAAAAAATAAAAATATAGAAAAGAAACAAAATCGGTTTTTGAAAACCTCCTTCTCAAAATATCCTTTAAAAAAAAAAACCTTTTTTTTAAAAAACCTTGTAAGGGAGCCCCCTCTTTGTAAAATCTTGAAAACAAAAGGGCCCCCTTTGCAAATCTTTTTTTTAGGGTTTTGAGAACCCTTCGCAAGGAGGGGTCGAAGGCCTAGGATGGCACCTCTCTCCCTCTCTCAATCTCTCTTGCATCCGGTCGAACCCCCTGGAAGCTCCTCTACCGCCCATCGCTAACCTCCTCTCCATCAGCCACACTCTCTTCTTCCAGAAGGATCTTCCCCAACGGCCTCGCAGGCCTTACCCCATCACCACCCTCCGATCCTCTTCTTCTTCCATAGACGAGAAACCATCTACCCTCCATCTGCAACAGAAACCCCCTTCTCGAGGTTTCTTTCGCGTCTATAAGAGGAGGCACAAGAGAGGGGAAAAGGGACCAAAAAAAAGGGGGAAAGCATTCTCATCCATCGGCACCCAAAAGCATCGATTAAACCCATCCATTTGTGCCATTCTCTCTCTTCCCCTAAAGGTCTCCCTTGCAAAAGCCGAAAAGTGGTCTCCTGAGGTGATTTCTCTGCAATCACTCTAAGGAAGATCCGATCCCCTACAGTAAGCAATACTCTCCCTCCCTTTTGTTTTGTTGCTCTCTTTTACCTTGTTTTCTGAAAATTCTTTTTTTTTATCAAAGCACCCACACAACATTGATCTTGCAGATAGCAAGAATCGATCTGCGTAAAAGGTGCAAAATCAAAGGGGATGAATGGTTCCTACAATTTTCCTTCTGTTTCTAATGCTTTGTACTTATGCCATAATTTTACGATTATCATTTTCTTTCTTTTTTTTTTATATATATCTCGTAGCTTTACATTCCTTTCTCTTCCTATTTGCAATCTGTATGTGACTCATAATTCTAGACTGTTGTTTATCATACGGCCTTTACTTCCATTTGAACGAACAGTGGGTTTGTAGATTAACTAATTTTGGGTCTGTGTGTGTTTATAATCGTTTGATCCCTTCTCATTTCATGCTGATTTTGCCCTGATTTGGATATCATCCAGACCATTAAGTTTCGATCCCACTTTTAGAATTCCTTCCGATTTAATCTCAAATGTTTGCATTTATGCTTGATAACTTCACTTTATTACCATTGTAATTTGCATCGTTTCAACATCTCTTTTAGGTCTCGAGCCATGTTTACTAGGTAATTTTGGTTGCGCTTATATGTTGTTCCCTGCATTTGTTCCCCTTAATACTGGTATTTGAAGCTTTGTTTTGTGTAGCTTATTCTAAAAAAAAGAGAGGAAACAACAAATCACGGCCTTACTCCCCCTGATCCGTGTTGAATTCTCTAAAACAAGAGGATCTCCTTACTTTCATCAAAGTGAGATATCGTGAATGCGATAGAGTTTTTTTTTTTTTGCTGAGTCGCTTCTGGAAGTAATTGGATGGAATAAATCCCATATATTCCCCCTTTGTTCTCTGGTTTTCCTGTATATTTAGCATTCTCTATGTATATATTGTCATGATTTTTGATATTTATTAATGTTATTGCTAAACCTTCCATCATTCAATCTGGTCTCCCATGGCAAATAAAAGAAGAAGAAGAAGAAAGTTAGCTGAGTCCGTTTGGAATCAACGGCTTACGTCATTTCGCTGTTAGTATTCATGATATCAACACCCGACCTATTCAGAGATGGGTGAAGTTTTCTTTTCCCCTTTATCGTTGCCTATTATTTTTTGCATTTTCTTTAAGTTGTTTTATCAAGTATCTTGTCAAAAGCATGTTGCCGTTTTTGAAACTTTGACCTATCATTAAATGGGTGCCCATTGACTCTGGTTTTGTCATAAACCCCATATTATCGTGTATTGCCTATGCATCTCCTGACTAACACTCCTTGCAACATGTATATTTACTCTGTAATGTTCGATTTCAATTTATTTCCCAGTTTTAATGATCATAAAATTTTTTTATGTACTCTAAATACAATATTGCTTTTGTGCTTTGGCTACTTCCCATTTTCTGTGCTTTTGATCTCTGTTCACTAACTGATGTCTCCTTGTTAAATCTAATTACCTGGATTGTTTCCATTTATCGGATACATATTACAGTGTTGTGGCATCATCCAGCCTTGTTAGCTTTTTCTGTTCAGCATTGTCATATTAACCCACAGCATCGCGCCCCATTCATTGCCTTATTGGGACTATGCCAGCGTCACTCTCCATAGGCATTGATTCAGTAAGAATGTTAGCCTTAACACTTATCTGTAATTGTGAAAGATGGAGTATATGAATTGGGTGAACTTTCGAGATTAGCTGCCTCACCTATCAAAGAAAGAGAAATTCCATAATGAATAAATCGTCTTGCGAGTCCATGTCTGAGAGCAATCTCATACATAGCATCATGAACAAACGTTGGCAGTGACAAAGGGGAAAACTGATATGAATATGACAATTGCATCAAGAATGTGTAGTCAAGTCTGACCGTGTGAGTCCGAAGGCCGACGCCACGAGAATCGTATATATCCCAAGTAGCAGGGTCTTATCCTTTGCTTTTGGGTTGATGATGAACTGACATTGTGTTCCCCAGTAGCGCCAACAAACATATGTCAGGTTTCCCTGTCTATAAGATTTAGAAAATTCTTTTATGATGTTTCATGATAATAAGCATTCATTTGAGATTTTCGTATGTACTAAAGTTCTTTTTTTTTTTGGGGCTACACAGAGCATCAGTCATGTTCGTTATCATCATTGTTTTTATCATTTGCCTTGCCACCTCTGATATGTGTCTATCTCTGAATTAACTTTCTATGATAGCAGATTCAATTTGATGCAAGGGTAAGTTTGAATAACAGGTATGATTTACTATGAAAAGCTTCATAGTAAATAATCATCTTCGTGCCACAGCCCTTGTCACTTATCACACAACATCACATTGTCTTCTTCACTGTTCATCCCCTCCAATACACGCCACCACTTGCTTATCACAACCATCTATTCTGCTGTAGCTATCTTGTTAATACTTCTCTTAATGTTTGCTGAAAGTTTCCTGTAAATATGTGTCACATAGTATCTGCTCCACAAAATGTATTTTATGTGTACTTATTGTAAATCGTTCTTTAAAAGTATATTTCGTTAGTGTTTCACTGTATCTGTCATGAATCATTCCTTTTTTATATATATATACATAGCATGTTATTCACCACATTCTCTGCAAAATCGTGGTAGGGTCACTCAGGATGATTTTTGCCAGCCTTTCACAGCATGGTATTAAGTTGTTATAGTTTATCAGATGCATTCCCTACTGATACACCATACATCATCTTCTTTGTTTTTTTATTATTATTTTACTGTCATCATCCCTGCTGTTCGCCACTTACAGCAGTAACACCCTTCTCATCCTTAACTTAGGAAGTCTTGTAATATTGTCCCGCTGCCCATTACCCCTACAGAGTATGCATTGTTTGTCGCATTTTATCTTCGTTGTATCCATGTTACACCTATATTAACATCTCCATCACATTTTTTTTTTCTTTCTTACAGTGGTTCCTAGGGAACCATTGTGGCTTTTTCCATAGTTATGATAGTTCATCTAGAACTGTCGTAACTACCATTCTTTTACAGTGGTTCCCAGGGAACCACTGTGATTTTTTCCATAGTTATGACAGTTCATCCAGAACCATCCTAATTGTCTTTCTTCTAAAGTGGTTCCCAAGGAACCACTGTGGCTTTTTCTTAGTCATGATAGTTCATCTAGAACTGTCATAACTGCCATTCTTTTACAGTGGTTCCCAGGGAACCACTGTGACTTTTTCCCTAGTTATGACAGTTCATCCAGAACTATCCTAACTGCCGTTCTTTTATAGTGATCCCCAAGGAGCCACTGTGGCTTCTTCTTGGTTATGATAATTCATCCAAAATCAGCATAAATGTCATTCTTTTTAATGGTTCACAAGAAATCATTATGATTGGTCTTTGTTGTAGTAGCTCATCAAGAACCACTACAGTTACATTTTTATTATTTTTTATGTATATAGTGGTTCGTCACGAACTACTATGGCCATTATATTCCACGATGGTTCACCCTGAATCATCCTGGTCTTTGTCCTCATTCGTTGCAGGTAGGCTTTCACTTAATTATGGCATTGTATATATATATATATATATATATGCATATATACCTATGTATATGCACACTTCTAACCAATGCAGGATAGGCCATTTGCCTTTCCCATTCAAATATGAGTAAAGCATCTTGTATAAAATTTGGAATAGTCATTTATATTCACATTTTTTCCCCTTTTGCAGGAACATGAGAAAAGCTTGAAATTAGAAATTTTTGATGTTTTCAATTCCAATATTGTAATAAGCTAGATCTTAATGAAAATTCTACATTTTCAGTCTTAGATTAGAATGGATGAGCATGTAAATAACATTTGTTTCATTATTCTCCTTTGATTCTAAAAAACTCACAAATGGGAACACGAATGGCACGTGCACCATTCTAATAGGAGGTGATTAATCCTAAGTTGATGATTTGCATCAATGGCCATAGTCAGGATGTGAACAAAACTTAGGATTTTCATCTCTTATGGAATAACACTGGATCCACACTAGATCCTCTTCAAAAATCATCATATTTTCAAATATTTTCTTATTTTATTAGAGTTTAATTTAAAATTGGCTCAAAATATATATCAATGGCCATAGTCAGGATATATTGAGAGTTAATTTCATTTTAAACTCTATAAAAGCACCAAAATATGTTTTATTCTTTATGTGAATTTAAATATGATTATTATATAATACATTCAATGACCATAGTCAGGGATGTATTATATCTTCAATCTTATTTTAATTCACTTAAAGAATGAAATATGCTCTTCAAAATCCAATTTTAAATTCTTTAAATTCATTCATCATCTAGGATAGAACTGCATCATATTTTCAAAATTCTTTTCCAAAACCCAAGTGATCTCAAAATATCTTTCCTCAAATTCTATTTCAATTCATCAATTCTATCTTATTTTTGAAATCTGATTTCAAAGTCCAATTTGACTTTGAAATTCCAAATTCATTTTATATTTAAAACTCCAATCAAATTCAAAGTTCAAATTAACTTTGAAATACCTGATTCATCTTCTAAATTTAAACTTCAAAAAATCCAATTCTAGATCTAGAACCCAAGTCCATTTTGGATCTCGGACTTCAGATCCAATTCCATGTAGGATTCAGAATCCACCTTCATTTTTTGGATCTTAGACTTCAGATCCAAATTCCATTCTAGGTTCCAGATTTCAGACCCAATCTAATCTTGGATCTCAGACTTAAGATCCAAAATCCATCTTAGGATCCAGAATCCAATTCCATCTTGGATTCCAGATCTTGAATCCAATTCCATTTAGGATCAAGAATCCAATTCCATCTCGGATCAAGAATCCAATTCCATCTCGGATCTCAGATTTCAGATTCAGAATCTATTTTAGGATCCATAATCCAATTCCACTTTGGATCTTAGACTTCAGATCCAAAATTCATCCTAGGGTCTAGAATCCAACTCTATCTTGGATCTCAGACTTCTGATCCTAAATCCATTTTAAGATCCAAAATCCATTTTAGGATCCAGAATCCAATTCCATCTTGGATTTCAGATCTTCGATCCAATTCCATTTAGGATCTAGGATCCAACCCAATCTTGGATCTCAGACTTCAGATCCAAAGTCCATTTTAGGGTCCAGAGTCCAATTCTCCTTCAGAATCCAGATTTCAGATCCAACTTCATCTCAGGTCTTAGACCTCTGATCCAATTCCATCCATGATTCAGAATTCAACTTTATCTTGGATCTTAGACTTCGGATCCAATCCCACTTAGAATTCCAGGACCCGGATCCAACCCTATCTCGGATCTCAAATCTCAGATCCTGTTCCATCTCAAATATTAGATCAAAATTTCATTTCAAATCTAAATTCATCTCCAATTCTCAAAGCCAATTTCAAATTTATTTCTTAAGTCTAAATTCAAATTCCTATTTTGATATTGAATTCAAGATCGATCCTTGAAAATCAATTCTAAATTCAAAGTCCATCATGACTTTGAAAATCTCAATTCTAAATTCCTCTTTCCACAGATTTATCTCTCTAAATCCTGATCATTCCAAAAACTTGGAAATTCAAATCTCTTCTTCCCAACCCGTTTCAAATCCTGAGATTGGATTCCAAATCCAAGATCCAAAACAATCCTTTAAATCATTTCTTCACTCCATCATCCAACTTGGAAATTTTCAAATCATTTTCTCGAAAGAGCATACATCTTTGCATTGCACAAGCATGATTCTTTATGCATTTTAGACTTAGAATAAATTCTTAGATAATATTTTAGCAAAGCAAAAGGCATAAATTCGATCCTTGGTTCGATTACTCCTAGTAAAGGCGCCAGGAACGGTCGAACCTCGTACCGACGAGCGAATCCCGTCTCTCCATTTTTCCCGCAGATTTTCAAAATGGAGGCGAGTGATTTAAAAACAAATTTTTAAAATTTTGGTCAGATGCGACCTTGCAAAAGAATTCCTCTCTCTTCTTCCTTTTCTCATTCTCTCTTCTTTTCTATATTTTATTCCTCTTCAAAAAGGGAATAGAAGCTAAAAAGGCGAAGAGAAAGGAAAAGATGAACGAGAGGAAATTTTTTTGCGATGATCACAGAAGTTGGCGACCGTGATGGGACTCGTCTTCGTCCGGTCGGATCTATGTCTTTCGCTTTGCTTTGATATTATCTAAGTCTTTATTCTACAAATGTCAGCTTCATTTCCATGCAAACCTGAGGAGCCTATACTCTGTCCTAAGCTGACATAATGCATATAGGATCTAAGTATGGTTTGATAGGACCATATTGAGGAGATTATTTCATGTTCACATTAGACTTAGGTCTGAAATACAACTCTCCTCAATTCTAGGGATTGAATGCGAACAATGTATGCAAGTGTATGCTTCTATTCATTTAAATTTTATCTCTTTAGGACTTGCATTAGAGCCTTCTGGTTTTATTTTGCATGTTGATCATGTTTTCGAAAACATCCCTACCTATATTGTCCCGGTCTTCACGTTGATGGGTTGTCTCACTAAACCATAGTTCGGGAGAGAGCCTCACAACTGGACCACTTATTTGGGTTCGCGCCCCCCTACCACGTACCTAAGGGCCATTGTCCGAGGTATATCGGTAGGCGCTCAAGGATGTTGGGAAGCCTTTACCTTAGAACCAGAGAAATATTTCTATGCCACGTACTTTGAGCTTTGGCTTGAGTATATCAACGTACCTTGATTGGAATCAGATGATCTGAACCATAGAGTTAGGATTAAGGTCCTACAAGCCATTTCAAATATTGCATTTAGAGTCAGCCTTTAGGGAGTGCTGTGTGCGCGTCCTTGTTTGTGCAACTGTAATTATGTAATGTTTCCTTGTATTCTCCTATATATATCAAACCTCTTTTCGAACCCTGGGTATATTATTCAAAATTTCCCCTTATTTTCAAAACCCCAGGTGTATATCTTTCCTTTACTTACCTTATTTTCTCTCTTGTGTCAAATTTTCTTTAAAAAAACCCTGGAAATCCTTTTTCTAAAAATTCCCTTGATCTTTCAAAAATTCCAGGATTTATGTCTATCCTCTTCTTTCATCAAGAGTCTATCTGTAAGTCCTGCATTCTATCTAATTCTCCTCATTCTTCTTTTTTACCCCAGTATCATTCCAATGGCATCCGATTTCCTTGATGTTGTCTTTCCCAAAGATCATGTCTTCTATCCAATAAAGGACGGAACCCCGGATCATCGGGTTATTCAGTCTCATTCTTTCTTCCCCCGGTGGTATTATTCTTGGTTTGCCACCTTCTCGCGTATGTTCCCAGACCACTTGGATGATTGTGGATTGGAGATGGCATCATCAATGGGCAAGCGAACCATCAACGACAGTCTGATTCAAGCTATGGCAGAATGGTGGAATCCATGTACCTGCACATTTCGGTTTCTGTGGGGAGAAATGACTCTGCTAATAGACGAATTCAGTGACATCATGGGATTGCCAGAACCAGCTGATCAGCCAGATGATCCGGTCGAGCAGCAGTTCCTGATCAATGTCAAGGGGATAGATGTTCGAGAAGCATTAGCCAGGGCTACAGAGAGCAGGTCTTGGCCTCTCACTGAGATCAACGAAAGTCAGTTCATCGACCTGTTTGGACTCTATCGCAAGTATGGAGCCTACGAGGAAGTTGACACCTTATCTCAAGCAACGAAAGAAAGAATCCAGTTTTCCATGGTCCTATGCACAGTGGGATTGACATTCTTCTAGGACGGTCAGAATTTCATCGATGTCAAAGTCGCTCAACTCTTTCGAAGATGGGGAAGCAGGCAGACCCGTCAGCTTTCAGTATCCATGGCAGCTCTAGCCTTTCTCTACCTAGGCTTAGCTCGTTTCGCCCTTGGAGAGACCTATCTGGTGGAAGGATGCACGTATGCTTTGCAGTCTTGGTTCCTACGACATGTGCCATCGAAGGCCAGTTCCTTCAGGTTCAGCAGCAAGAAGCCGAAGTCTGCTATTCAGTATCGAGCTTCGATCGAGAGTCTGCACCAGGAGGAGATCCTCTGGGATTATTTCAACCGGCAAGAGTCAGTTCCTCGCTACACTTATGCTCGTGGCAAGAGCTACAAACTGCTTGGTCCTTTCTTTTGTACCGACTATCAGCCAGAGAGATGTATCAGACAGTTCTTGCAGCTGTAGATTCGTGTCAACACTCGCTTCCTGACGGGCCACATGCTAGAATTCGATCTGCAGTCGGATCAGTGGTCTGGGGCATACCATGTAACCAAATACACTTGGGACTCCTTCATTCCTTTGTCTGTATTTTCTAGACCCAATGTATCTTCTGAATATCCAGAATGGTGGCAAACTGTCTGTCCACCTTCTCTTTGTATCTGAATTTTGTCATCAATAAAATGCAACTTTTGTTCGGTTAAAAAGCTTTTTGGGACAAATTTTATTCTTTATCTTATTTTATAGCATAAATGGTCCCGATTCTCGTGACGACCTCATCCCTAGTGGTAGGACATTCCTTCTATTCTTCTTCAAATATCTCCTATCATGATGAACGACCTCGCTTAGGTAATAAGAAGCATTTTTCGTTATCGCAAAATGATAACGCAATTATCACAAGCTTTGTGGTGACCTGATCCCTGGTAATGGGATAACCTATTTAATTGTCTATCAATTCCTCCGTTCTTGTCTTTTTCTCAAAAGTCATGTTTTAAAAGGCTCTTCCTCTCCCTAACCATTCCCTTATTCTACATAAATCATTGGCATTGTCAGAATGGTTCAGACAAGAGCTGAGAAAGAGACAGCGCCTCAGCACAGTGACAGTGAGAACGAAGAAATGGATTCTCCAAAGTCAGTCAGGGGGCAGGGTCAGGGCAAAGGCGATGATATCGATCCCGCTATGTACAGTCTGTTTCAGAAGATGATGGCCAGAATGATGTCAGAGCAAGCTAAGGCCAGTCTGAAGAAGGTTGTTCCAAAGAGCAAACCAAAGAAGAAAGCTGTGAAAAAGCCAATCAGGATTGTTAGGAAAAAGGTCCAACCTGATGTTCTCATCGCAAAATTTTTAAACTTTTGCAAATCAAACTGACCTTTGAAAAAGATTTTGAAAATAACTCGCCTCCGTTTTAAAATGCGGGAAAATTCCGTAGAATGGGACTCGCCTGTCGGTACGAGGTTCAACCGTTCCTGCCACCTTTAACAGGGGTAATTGAACCAAGGATCAATCTTATGCTCTACTCTATTCAACTTGTCTAAATCATATTCTAATTTCTAAATGCACAAAGAATCAGGCATGTGCTATGAATTTTCAGAAAATGCACATTTGAAAACATGATGTTTGCTTTGAATGATTGAAATTTTTAGAAAATGTAAATCTTGGAAATGATATCACATGAGAAATCGTGAAATGGGATTTGAAATATACTTCTGAGAGAAATAAAAATCGATTTTGAGGAATCCTTGACATTTGGTGAAAATCGATTCTGAGAGACTTGGTTTCTCTTAATTCAAACTTGGAAATTGAAATTCTAACTTAGAAAATTTGAATTTGGAACTTGGGAAATACTTGAAATATCCTTTGAAATTCAATGTCTTTGGGAAAATCGATTTTGCTATAAGACTTAGGAGATTTTGAGAAAATGAACTTCTTTGAATTGAAATTTGAATTGGAATTGGCAAATGCATGAAATGAATGAATATGATTTTGAGGAATTGAGAAATACTTTTTGTATTTTTGAGAAATGCAGTGCATTTTTGAAGTTAGCCTAAGAGTGTAGGCTGAATGTGGCTAATGTGAAGATCATAAATCTAAGTATCATTCATATTCTGACTATGGCCATAAATACAAATTCCACCAAGTTTATAAACTTCATAGAAGCTAGTGCATGTGCCATTCATGTAGACCATGGTGAATTTGTAAAAATATGCATGAATCATCATCCATCACACATTAAAATTATAAAAATAAACTATATGCAATGCAACCTAAGCTAAGCAGGAAATATAAATTCTTATTCCAAAGTTTAATTACAAATTACATCACTATTGAAATTTAAATACATGAAAAATAAAGTCTTCAATGTACCTGCAAAACTAGAGAACTTGGTTAATGAATATATGTTGGCTTTTCTAGATTTATCCAACAATATCAGGAAATTGTTGGATTTTGCTAGATATAAGCCTCTTCCTTGATTCCCTTAAATAAAAATGATAAAGTATGAAATAAAATTGAATAAATATGAAAGAAAAGATATGGAATTTCGAAATTGGGGTCAAGATGATCAAAATACCCCCTAATAACAAGACTATGGCCTTGAAATTAGGGTTTTTAGAAAGATATTTTGATAAAATGCAAATTTTGAAATTTGAATGGAATAAACTCAAACCAAATATGCTATGACATGATTAAAAATATGAAATTAGGGTTAGGGATTTCGAAATTTAGGTCAAATGACCAAATTGCCCCCGATAGCAAGACTATGGCCTTGAAATCAGGGTTTTTAGAAATAGATTTTGGTAAAAACTTAGGTTTTATGCACTAAATGAAATCAAATGAGCACAAAATTAAACCTAAAGCATCCTAATATGATTATGAACACGATTAAACCCTAAAAATATATGCCTATGCACGAAAATCCAATAATATCACAAATTTTGTGATTTTTGCAGTGTTTTTTTTTTTAGGAACCCGGTTTTGCAATTTGCTTAATTCAGCCATCAAATGGATTCCAAAATCCATAAAAATTGGTACCTGCACTTTTTTTAACCCTAATGTAGAATTGGAATTATAAAAATAATTTTTTGACATTAAATTAATCCGAAAATTGCATTAAACCCTAAAAATATGCTATTTTTGACCTAATTCACCAACCAGTTTCAGTCCAAGACCTGAACCAGGGGTCAAATCTCCATGGAAATTTATGAAATTTTACAGAGACTAACTAGGAAGGAAAACAGAGATTTTCCAATTTACAGATCGGAAAATTCATCTCCGGTTAGTGAGAAACCCTTCCGGCAATCTGAGCTAAAATATATCACTCTTAACAGGGATTAAAACAGCTATTCCAGATTGAAAATACCGACATAAATAGAAATTATAAACAAAAGTCTCTGAAATTTTAATGGTGAACAGCAGATAGAAAAATAACAATACTCACTTTTTACAGATCTAAAATCGGATCTGTGGTTTGGGATTTATGACTAACACAAGTCTGATTAGGGTTTTGGTAAACCCTAACGAGTTTTAAAATTAAAAACAGATTCTCTAAAAAGGGAAAAATACTAAACAGTGATAAAAAAATCCGAAAATTTCACAGAAGACAGATCTACTCAATGTGAATCCATAGCACTTTACAGATCTAAAATCGGATATAAGATGAGAGAAATATCATAAGAGCAAGTTACCTTCTTGATTTTAACCACGATTTTAAAACTTTAAAAACCCGATTTGATGTCTGATTTTTTTGACAGGGTTCCTGAGATCCAAAACCTCTGATTTTTCTACAGTAACTCAATAACTCATTCATGCACCACATATAAAAAAATCAGAAATAAACAATGAGTGCTTTCATCCGAAATAACATCATCTTTACAGTTCTAAACCTAGAACACACAGAAATTTAAGAAACTTAAAAAACCATGCATTAACTAATGTAAATAAATAAAATAAACCATAAAACAGTAAATAAAAATTATTTCTATGCTATAGAACATAAAACAAACATGAATAAACCATGAAAATAAAATAAAAACAGGAAATCAATGGCTGGAATTTGATATCACCTTTAAAACATAGATTTAACCCATTAAAAAGGGTAAATCATATATTTTATTGTTTATTAATGCAAAGAATCATATTAAAATCAATTCTAATGGATTAAAATCTCTGTAAATCACCCAAAACAGGGTTGGATCACCTTTTGGATTGTTCTTGCTGATTCTTGATGGTTCTTGAGGTTGAATCCATGGTTTAATCCATGAAGATGATGGTACCAATGGCTAAATCATGTTTAAAACAATGAAAAAAATTAAATAAAAACTAAAAATTAGAGAAAATAGTTACCTTGAGGTTGCTGCAATGGAGGAAGGGCTGGAGAGGAGAGAGAAGCTCCAAGAATCCAAAGGAAAGCCAATTGGGAAAATCGACCCCGTATAGCTTTCTATTTATATAAAAAAATTTAGGTTAAAAATTAAATGTTTTAAAAAAATTGGACTCTTCTAAGGGGGGCGATTTTGGGGTGTAAAGACTATCCTACCCCTAGCCTAAATTATCCTATTTAATACCTAATTAACCCCTAGACTCTCCTAAAAAATCCCCAAATGTAATGCCACTTGGCATTTTCTACATTTGGCTTTTTTAAAAAAAACTTTAAAAACCTTTAAAAACACTAGTTTTAAAAACTAACTTTCAAAATGAGTTTTTTTCAAAATGGTTTTGACTCTTCTAAACCTCTAACACTAACCAAGACATCAACTAACCCTAGTCTAGCCCTGACTGACTCGAATATGGCACCACCCCGAGTGGGCCCTACTTGAGTTTTTCAAAAAAAAAAAAAAAAAAAGAAATTGAAGGAGTTTTCAAAAGCTTTTCAAAAGCAAACTTTGAAATTAAAATTTTTGAAATGATATAGGATCCTAACTGAATTAGAATTCCTCTGGATATGGTGCCAACTGAGTGGGCCCACATCGAGTTTTAGAAATTTTGAAATAAACACTGAAAATGGCTTTGAAAAAGGGTTAAAATTGATATTTGAAATTCAAGATTTTTGAAAATAGGGTCTCATGCGAACTGGAACTCCGGGTTAGAGTCCTGAACTCTTAGGACTCTAAAATTTTAAATTTTAACAGCCAAATGAAAGAATTTTCAAAAGATTTTATCAAGAAATGATGAAATAAGTCAGAAAACACAGTCAGGGTTAGATTCCTAACTCGACCGAACTCTAAAATAGAATCCTGAACTAACTGGACTCTGTAAAATGACCTAAATTTCGAAAACAAACAAAAAAGATTAAAAATGGAAGTAAAACAGACTTCAATACAGACTCCTGACCGGATCAGGACTCTGAGACAGAGTCCTGATCGGACTGAAACTTTCAAAATTTTGAGAAATTTGATGAATAGAGGAATTCAGAAGTGACACCACCTCAATGGGTTTCATCTGTAAATTGAAATCGATTAAAATTTGAATTTGAAATGAATCCAGATTGTTTCCTTGAGAAAATATTTCGAAATATAAAGTCCTGGGGTTGGAAAATGACAGAGTATTGAATAAAAACCCAGGTTTTGAAATTGATTTTGAAATAAAAGCTTTAAAATTCAAATCTGGATTGAATGTTTTGAAATAGGAGTGCTGGATCTCGAAAATGAGATGCAATGACCAGCAATGCTATGCAATGACATGCAATGCTATGCAGAATACACGCAATGCTATGCAGAATACATGCAATGACATGCAATGATCTGTAATGACTTATGAAATGGACAAACACTGGATGAGGTTGAAAATTTGGGGTGTTTACAGATGCCCCTCTTTGCTGCTAAGCCGGTTGAAAGCCGAGCTTAGTGGCAAAGAAAACACGCCAAATTTGGATCATAAAAATGCCCCAGTTAGATGAATCTGACTGGGTATGAAAGAATTAGTTCAAGTGATGATGATAGATATGAAATGAAGAATAAGGAGAAAATTTTACTTCGAAAAGAAGTGAGATTCCGGTTTTGCCCTTAACCTGGATGGGACAGAAAATACCTCATGTAGAAACGAAGCTCAGGTTTGACCCTTAACCTGACCGGGAAATGAAAATGGAATACCTCATCAAAGGAGGCTCAGGTTTGTACCCTTAACCTGATTGGGTTGAAAATGAAATACCTCATCAAAGGAGGCTCAGGTTTGTACCCTTAACCTGATCGGGTTGAAAATGAAATACCTCATTAAATGAGGCTCAGGTTTGTACCCTTAACCTGATCGGGTTGAAAATGAAATACCTCATCAAATGAGGCTCAGGTTTGTACCCTTAACCTGATCGGGTTGAAAATGAAATACCTCATCAAAGGAGGCTCAGGTTTGTACCCTTAACCTGATCGGGTTGAAAATGAAATACCTCATCAAAGGAGGCTCAGGTTTGTACCCTTAACCTGATTGGGCAGAAAATGAAATACCTCATCAAAGGAGGCTCAGGTTTGTACCCTTAACCTGATCGGGCAGAAAATGAACGGAATCCTCGAAAGAAGAGACCGTGATGGAACCTTCGGATTTCCGCACAATGAATCCGATAGGGGTTTTGCAAAAGGAAGGAAATTGGGGTCCCTAAAGTTTGAAAAGGGATTGATTTTGGGCGCCTCATTGCTGAGACTAATTAACTTTTGAAATTGCCTTTTGCTGAAATTGGTGGCTTAACCTCAAGCCGAAATTGGACTGTCTATGGTGGGACAGTGGGGACACAGGGAAGTGTGCGAATCTGAGAGCCCGTGCGCTAAGATTATACCAAAGAAGGAAAGGAATCTTGAAAACTCCCGTTATCAAGTCCTAAAAGGGATAACAACTGATGTCAGGATGTGCCAAAGATGAACCTCAAGCTCTCGCTTCACGCCAGGATAGCTAAAAAATATTGTCAAAATGTTGAAAATTATTGTTGATTCAAAATAATTGAAAGTGATGCGCATTGTTTTGAAAGTATTTCCTCTTTTCTACCTGAAGTATTACCTCCGACTGAGCTTAACTCCATAAAATCAAGATTCGAATTCAAATTGCTTGCGATTAGCTTTCTTTCAAGGAAGCTATCAATTTCCTTGATATGGACGAGAAAGAAAATATTCTTGATATTGCGAGAGCTATTGGTGAAAGAATATTGATAAAAGAATTTCACAAAATTAAAGAAAATTCTTGATAAATTTGGCAGTCTGATATCATGGGATTCTTTTCTCATGATGATCTTTCTGCACTCTTTTTTTTTTTTTTTTAGCAGATTGAAGCTCTCTTGGATTTTTCGGGAATTACATCATCCTTCATTCTGGAGATGTCCTGACTTTTCTCTCTTTTTTTCTTAGGAAGGGTACGTCACAAACTCCTTCATCTCAGAGATGTTCCAATCCTTCTTTTCTCTCAGGGATTATCTTGATAGTTATTGGCTCATTGGTTGGGAATCTCTTGATGATAGCTGGAATCAAATATCTTTTAGGGTTTGTCGGTAGGCTCATCACACTCGCCTTCATCTCGACGGTGATCTGAACTTTCCCTGGAAGGATCCGTCACAAACTCCGTCATCTTGGAGATGATCCAAATCTTCTTTGGCCCCGGGGGTCGACTCGCTTAATTCGCCTTCATCTTGACGACAATTGAGAGATCCCTTTTGCAGATATTTAATTGCAGCTTAGGTGATTGAGGAGATATGAAAATTTAGTGGATTTTTCTGTATCACCCAGGATATTTCGACTACTTTATTTTTCAAGAATGGTCTTTAAAAATGTGCCATTGACTGCGATCAATATCAATCACTCATGGCTTTGCAACAACATTGAATTCTCTTTGCTGGCCATATTGAGGATTTATTCTTCATCCTTTTGGTTGGCTAATAGAAAGATTTTGAACTTTGAATCCTTTTTCGCGAAAGCATTACCCTTTCGGAAGTAATAATGGAGGTATTTTGAAGTAATAATTTTGTGCAATAAAGATTTTTGAAATCAACAAATATTTAAGGACAAATTGGCAAAACTTTCTTGAAATCCTTTTGTGAAATCGAGTATTTGAAGCACAACACAACACATCTCTGACAAAAACTCTCTTCTCCTTTCCCCAAAGGAGAAGATTCAGAAATTGGAATTGGGAATTACTCCTCTCTTCCCTGAAGAGGAGGTGTTTGCAAAACGAACTTTCGAAGAGAAATTAAGCTTTCGTCAAAACTTCCTAACATTAGGCTTCTCTTATGGAAAGGGGGCCGGAATTGGTGAGGTTGGTAAATTGGTCATGAAGGAACGAGTTCATCACACTCTCCCTGAAAAGAGGGTCCTTCATGATGAAATGGCCTAGTCTGAAATTATGGGGCCACAAGGAAAGCAAGTCCCCGTCGAGTCTCTCCCTATAAAAAGGGTTCCTTGTGTGAAATTTGGAATTTTTTTTTGCAAACGGTTCACAAAGACACGAGTCCCTTCAAACTCTCCCTGAAAAGGGGCTAAGTGAACGAATTGGATAGCATGCGAAAAGAGCGAGCTCCCTTGAACTCTCCCTATACAAAGGGTCTCTCGCAAGAGAAAATGATTGAAATTGGTATTGGGTGACTCAAAAGGGTCAAATTTTGGAAATTGGAATTTTGAAATTTGATATTTGAAATTAGAAAATTGGAAATTAGAAATTTGGAAATTAGAAATTTGGAAATTGATAATTGGAAATTGGAAATTGGAAATTGGAAATTGGAAATTTGGACATTGGGAATTTGATGAGTGATCAGCACGAGGACTGAACTCAAGAGGTCGACTGACATGACACGAGTGCTCGATTTTGAAAAGATACCTGTATGCATACTGGTTTAAAAATGTACCAGTTTGGATACTGGATTTTGGAAGATTATCAGTACGAGCGCTGGATTTTGAAAGATTTCCAGTACGAGCGCTGGATTCTAAAAGGTTACCAGTACGAGCGCTGGATTTTAAATGGTTACCAGTACGAGCGCTGGATTTTAAATGGTTACCAGTACGAGCGCTGGGTTTTGGAAATTTACCAACACGAACACTAGATTTTGAAAGTTTACCAGCACAAACACTGGATTTTTGAAAGTTTACCAGCACGAACACTGGATTTTTGAAAAATTACCAGCACGAACACTGGATCCTGAAGAATTACTAATTGATTTTGATGGAAAATTTTCAGTCTTCACCCTCACGACGACTCGGACAACTGTCGGGGTCTCAGGATTTATCCCTTATCCTGAATGGGTAATCGATGCTAATGCAAATTGATGCAGACGAATGCGAATGAATGCACGCAAATGCAAATGAATGTAAATGGGTGCACAGGCGTGCACAAGTGCGTGAAATGAGAGATTTGTTTATCCTGCCTGCATACGGAATATTTGTAGATAAAAACAAAATTTTAAAATGCCCCAGTGTAAATGGGAAAAGAATTTTGATCATTATTGAAGAAAATTTGGAAGGATTACAAAGAATAGAGAATTGTTCAAGTATAGAATTTTTTCAAATGTCGAGCATTGATGGGATCTGGTAATTCTATTCCATCAGCATTGATGAGTCAATATGAATTGCGAGGTAGTGCCTCTTTGACAACATAAGGACCTTCCCAATTTGGCGACCATTTGCCACCCGGGCGATGCTTGAGATAAGTTGTTGATCTGAGCACTAGATCATTGACCCGAAATTTTCTCTCAATGACAGATTTTGCATATTGTCGGGCTATCCTCTGGCGATAGGATTGAGCATGCTCTGCTGCTCTGAGCCTTCTTTCATCAAGCAAATCAAGTTGTACCAGTTGATGTTGCTGATACTGATCAAGAGGTAATTCTAGAAGTGATGCAAATTTCAGAGCAGGTTTCTGAACATGTAGAGGCAGTACTACTTCAGTTCCGTAGACAAGTTCTGACGGAGTAGCATTCGTTGGAGTTTGAATGGTGGTTCTGTATGCCCATAATGCGTCATGAATCTTTTCATGCCAGTCACGGCCCGTTTCTAAAGTTCGCTCCAGGATTCGAATCAGAATCTTGTTGGTGGCCTCTGCCTGACCATTCCCTTGAGGATAATAAGGAGCGGAAAAATGATGATGAATTCTGAATTTTGAGCAGAATGTCCTCATTCTCTCATTCTTGAAATGACTGCCATTATCCGACACGATATCATGCGGTATACCGAAACGGCAAAGGATATTCTTATGGATGAAAGAAACCACGTGTCGACCTTCTACTGTGCGTAGAGTGACTGCTTCTACCCATTTAGTAAAATATTCTGTTGCGGTAAGAAAATATTTATGACCATTGGAGGCTGAAGGAGTGATGGGGCCTACAACATCGAAAGCCCACATGGAAAATGGCCATGGCGAGACGACAGATTGCAAGTATGTCGCTGGCGCATGAATGGAAGGCGCATGAATCTGACATTGAACGCACTTCTTTACAAAACGATAGCAATCTTGTTGCATAGTTCTCCAATAATATCCTGCTCGGATGATTTGTTTGACGAGAGTCTGATAGCCAACATGGCCACCGCAAATGCCTTCATGTGCTTCTTGCACGACTTCTTTGGCTTCTTCTTCGTCCAAACATCTGGAATATTCAGAACTGAATCCACGATGATAAAGGACGTCGGCAAGAATAAAATATCGAGCAGACATGCGTTGAATTGCTCGTTGCTCTCTCTTTGATAATTCTGGAGGAAATTCGCCAGTTTTAATGAAATTTTTGATATCATGATACCAAGGCTTCTTCTTCTGCTCAGCCTGGTTTATCTGCTCTACTGGAACGAAAGCGGGTTGATCAAGTCTGCCAATTTCAAATAAGCGACAAGATTCTCCACTCCTGAAAGACATGATGGATCCCAGATTGGCTAAACTGTCTGCAACTTGGTTGAAATCTCTTTTGATATGAAAAAGTTGGAATTCTTCGAATTTGTTGGCAAGAGCTGAGACAATCTTCTGGTAAGGAAGTAGTTTCTGATCTTTCACTTGCCATTCGGCCAGAACTTGATTGACGATTAACAAAGAATCGCCATAAGCATGCACTCTTTTGACATTGAAGTCGTGTAGAATTTTCAAACCTTGTATCAAAGCTTCATACTCAGCCATATTATGAGTGCACTGAAAATCCTGTTTAAGAGAAAAGGGAATCATCTCCTTCTCTGGTGTAATTAGCAGAATTCTGATTCCTATGCCTGCCATATTCTTGGAACCGTCGAAGAATAAATTCCAAATTGGGGATTGTTGAATATTGCAGATCCGCTCATCGGGGAAATCATCCTCGGCTCTAACATCCTCTGCTAGAGGAAAATCTGCTAATTGGTCTGCAATTGCTTGGCCTTTGATAGATTGCTAAGAGACATATTGCAAGTCGTATTGCATTAATAGGACTTGCCATTTGGCGATCCGTCCGCTGAGAAATGGTTGTTCAAGAACGTACTTGAGAGGATTTAATTTAGATAGAATCTTGACTTCAGACGCCAATAGATAATGTCTCAATTTCTGAAACATCCATACCAGAGCTAAACATGTCTTCTCTATCTGAGAGTATTTCTTCTCGTAATCAATAAAGGTCTTGCTCACATAGTAAATGGCATGTTCTATCAAGCTGCCTTCTTCGTATTGTGCCAAGAATCCGCCACAAGCAACTTGATTAACTGAAATGTATAGCAATAGGGGTTTCCCTAATTCTGGCGGCTTTAAAACAGGAGAATTGAGAAGATATTTCTTGATGCGTTCGAACGATTGCTGACACTCTGGTCCCCATTCAAACTTCACTCCTTTTCTGAGCAAATGATTGAAAGGCTCACATCTCATGGCCAAATTAGAAATGAATCGCCGAATTGATTGCATGCGTCCTTGAAGGCTACGCAATTCTTTGAGATTAGTCGGAGGCGGCATGCCAATGATAGCCTTGGCCTTAGCAGGATCCATCTCTATCCCCTTCTTGCTGACTAAGAAGCCTAGCAACTTGCTAGATTCGACTCCAAAAACACATTTTTGTGGATTGAGTCTTAGCTTGTAAAGAATGAGCCGCTTGAAAACTTGATTGAGAGCTTCGATGTGATCTTCCTCTTCTTTGGATTTTACTAGAATATCATCAACATATGCATCCATGATTTTGTGCATCTGATCATGGAATATAACGGCCATAGCGCGCTGATAAGTGGCTCCAGCATTCTTGAGCCCAAAAGGCATGACTGTATAACAGAAAGTGCCCCATGGCGTGGTAAAGGATGTTTTGGATTGGTCACGAGCGGCCAACTTGATTTGATTATATCCGGAGTATCCGTCCATAAAGGAAAACATAGCATGCCCGGCTGTGCTATCGACTAGGAGATCAATGTTTGGGAGCGGATAGTCATCCTTCGGAGTGGCTTTATTGAGATCACGGAAGTCGATACAGATTCGCACTTTCCCATTCTTCTTAGGAACTGCTACGATATTCGCCAACCAATCCGGGTAATCAATTGCTCGAATGAATCCTGCTTTAAGCAGATCCTTAAGTCCTTCCTTGACCTGTTGCTTGATTCGAGGATCCATTTTTCTCAACTTCTGCTTGACTGGTTTTGCCTCAAGCTTCAAAACGAGGTGATGTTCCACCAATTTCAGATCTAAACCTGACATATCCTCATAAGTCCATGTGAATACTTCTTCATGCTGCTTGAGGAAATTAGTGAGCCTTTCTTTCTCTCCTGGGCTCAAACCACTGCCAATTTTGAGAATTCTAGGATCGTCTTCTGATCCGATATTGATATCCTCAGTCGGATCTTGAACCAAGGATGATGGCTCATCTTGCCTCTGAATCGATGCAAATTCTGGCAGTTCCTGAAGAGCTGAATCGAACTCTGCGGGTTTTTCTGACTGATTTGCAGTTTGACTACATTCTGCTCTTATTCTGACCTGATGAATTACTGCTGATTTCGAACAAGCTTTTGGATTAAAGACGAGCTTCTTGATAGATCGGGAAGACATTCTGAAAATTGGAGGATAAATTGATTTAGGGAAATTGCTCATCATGAAATAAATTGCTTTTATTGAAAATAATTGGAAAGATAAAAGAGCAAAATGATTTCAATTTTGTGAAGATTTAATACTGAGGAACAAAGAGACAAATGGCACCAAGATAGACAAAGGAAACTGGCAACTTTATTGAAAGATAGAATTAATCAAAATGACAATGATGAAAATGAAATGGGATATCATCCCGATAACAGAATAGAAAAAGAAAGACAAAGGAATTCTTCTAATGTGCTCCCTTAATGAAAACAGTCCCTTTCTGAGACCTTCGACCATTAAAGCCTAATCCGGCTCTTTTAGGGCAGTGCTGAGGAATCACTGGTTCAAGACGACCATCTTCATTTTTGCCTAGGCCTCGAAAAGGCTGGTAGCCATGCTTTACTAGTAAATCAAATCCTTTTTTAGCCTTCATAAATTGGGAGAATAGGGGATGACCCTTAAGAGTGTTGTAATCAATTCGTCCTCCAATCTTGAAGAACTGTGGACCTCCCCATCGGGTCGCAGCCACTGTATGCTCGGGCTGCTCTGCCGTCTGCATTATTCCTGAATCCTCTTCGAAGCTGACCTCTTCAATACCCCTAATGCTAGGGATATCAGTAGTGAAAGAGGGCCTGGGAACCATGGGCTGTGCTAGCCTCTGCTCCGGATCTTCGCCTAAGACTGTCGTGATCATACCACCTTTTGACCACTTGATGCACTGATGGAGAGTAGACGGTACTGCATTTGTGTTGTGGATCCATGGTCTCCCGAGAAGTAGATTATAAGTGGGCGGCACATTGACCACGTGAAAGAGAATTGAATGGACCGAGTAGTCAATGAAGATCTCTAGGAATATTTTTCCTTTCGCTGTTTGGCCATGATTGTCGAACCCATAAATGGTGATTGGATCTGGAATGTATTCTTCTTCTTTTATGCCCAAAGCTTTGGCGGTCATTTCCGGACATATATTGAGGCTGCTGCCTCCATCGATCAGCACATGAGGAACTGTCATCCCTCTGGTTCGAACTACAACATACAAGGCATTGTTGTGAAATACATGAGGTTTAGGGAGATCCTCATCGGAGAAAGTAACTGGAGCATTAGTCATGGTCTGATTGACTATATGGGCCATGTCTTCAAGAGTTGTGCTTGGTTTCACCTTGATCTTTTGTAGCAGATCATTCAACACCTGCTGATGCTTGGCGGAGGCTTGAGTTAAGTCCAAAATTGAGACATTTGATAATGCTGTAATAGGCTTTAGAGTTGATGTCTCGCTTTTCTTTGTGGTGGACTTAATGAGATGCTTAGGGAGCCATGGCATACTTCTGGCTACCTCGAGAGATATCCCAGCGGACTTGTCAGACACTTTCAATTTGCCGAAAGCTGAAATAAGGTCCATCTTCTGGGCCTTGGACCGAGCCTGCTGCAATACCAGGACTTGATGCTGAGCTTGCATGTCATTTTCAGAGCATGGCCTGATATGCTCCTGTGGTTGAAACGACTGTTCGGTGATGACTACTGTAGAATGACGAGGAAATGGCTCTTTTAGAATATCTATATTTTCATCTTCCCCGCCTTCTACCAGAAGATTTTTATCAATAAGGTCCTGAACAATATTCTTCAGAACAAAGCAGTTCTCAGTATTGTGCCCCACTGTTCTGTGGAACTTGCAGAATTGGTCTTTGAATTTTCCCATAGGAACGGGAGGATCGGCCAGCCTTGGCAACTTGACCATCTCCTTGGTCAACATGTACTCGAGCACAGTCTCGAGTGATTGATCTAATGGAGTGAATTTCCTGTCATAGCTCCATCCTTCATGCTTCACTTTTTCTCGGGGTTTTGGTCCCTGCTCCAGCTGAAGCGGCTTATTGAATTGCGGGATCGACTTCCCTTTCTGATCATTCCTGTTTGAACCTTCTGCCCCATAACAGAAGTCTCTATTCTGCCCCTTGCGATGATTCCATTTATTATTATTGACAGAATTAGTAAAGTGAGTCTTCTTCTTTGACTCGTTCTGGACGTTGTTCTTGGTGAAAATGAAACCTTCATAGAAGCCATTCTCCAGACTTAATTCGAGCCATTTGGCTCGCTCTGTTAATTCAATAAAGGTTCTGGATGGTGCGGTGGAGATGAGGCCTTTCAGAGGCTGCGAGAAATTGCTTAGAATTAAGGACAAAGCATGCCCCTCTGATATGGGATCTCTCATTTTATTACAAGCTGACCTCCAGCAGTGAATAAAATCTCGGGCCTTTTCATTTTCTCTCTGTTTCAGGCCACAGAGGTGGCTGAGGGTCGGGAGTGCCTCAGCGTTGAATAAAAAGCGCTCAATAAACAAATTGACCACTTTATCAAACTCTTTCAGCTCTATGGGATTAACATGCTCTGAATACCATTTTGCTGCAATACCCTCCAAACTGCGAGGGAAACAAAGAAATAAGGCCCTGTTATTCCTCCTGAACTTGGAACACTCTGCAAAGAAAAGGGCGAGGTGCGCCTTTGGGTCACCCGAACCATCAAACTTAATGAATTTCTTGGGGAGGTTATCGAGATCATCATCCCCATCCAATCCATCATAGAAGTCTTCGCTGGTGAAGATTTTCTTGCCCTTGTCGCGGGCCTGCAGATCCTTAACCATTTTCATCACATCTTTCAGTTGTGACTGCGTAGGGTCGTCAACAGACTGATTCTTGGATTTGTAAGCTGACCCCTGACCCTGAGTCGACCTTCTGAATTCATATTTATTTTCACATTCCTTGTCAGCATCGTCAGCTGATTCTGACTCATCAGATATTTCCTCGTGATGACTCTGCTTTTTGCTGATCTTCACATTCTTGACGGCCTGACCCTTATCTTTCTGTTTAGTTTGAATTTGCTCAGTACTGGCCTCAGCTTGCTCTGCCAGCATCTTGGTCATCATCTTTTTGAACATGATATACATTTGGGGATCGATGCCATCATCCGCCTGCTGACCCTGACTCTGGATTGATCGAGGTGAGTCCATCTCTTCTTTTGAAGCTACTGAATATGCGACACCTTCAACTGATGTGGTTTTCTTTCTGGATCTTGTATTGACCATCAGGTATTGCAAATGTTCTCTTGGATGTTGTTGATGCTCTCTGCAGGGCAGAACTGATGGTTAGGCTTCTGAAGGAAATTTGGTTTGCAGGAAAATATTTGTTGAGAATTTTGGTAGACAATTGAAATAATATCCCATTACTAGGGATTGAGTCGTCTCTGGGATTACGACAATTGCGTTGCTATTCTTTGCAAGATAAACAACTGAAAATATGCCTTGTTACCTAGGCGAGGTCGTCAAACCAAAGTGAAATGTAAAGGAATTTTATTGAGGGGAAAAACATGATTTTATCAATAATACACTTGACAGAGGGGAGGGGGACGAACAATTTTCCACCACTCTACAAAATCAGAAGACACACGAGGACCAGGAAAAATAGTAAGACTGACAAAGGAATCCCAGCCATGTCTGGCAGAATGGTATGCTCCGGACCACTGATCTGATGCGAGATCGAATTCTGGCAGAACCCCCGCTAGTGGACGAATCTCTACGCGCTTCTGCCTCTGAGAGAACTGCCTCACACACCGCTCGGGATGATAGTATGCGCAGAAGAACGGGCCAAGTAGTCTGAATCGCTTGCCATAAGTATAAGTGTATCTGGGAGGTGATTCCTGACGATCAAAGTAGTCCCATACGACTTCTTCCTCCTGAAGGTTGTCGATCAAGAACCGGTATCGCGCAACTGGAAGAAGCTTTTCACCATTGTATCTGAATGAACTGGCTTGGACTGGCACATGCCGGAGGAACCAAGACTGCAAGGCATAGGTGCATCCTTCTACTAGAATCGATTCTCCGAGTGCGAAAAGAGTCAACCCTCGGTATAGAAAGGCGAGTGCGGCCATGGCTATTGAGAGGCGGCTGGTCTGTCGACTTCCCCATCTCCTTAGAAGCTGAACTATTCTGATGTTCATGTAATTCCGTCCATCGGGAAAGAAAGCTAATCCCACCGTGCACAGAACCATAGCGTGCTGAATTCTCTCTCGAGCTGTCCTGGACAATGAACTGACTTCCACAAATGCCCCATGCTGTCTGTAGATTTCGAGCATATCCACATATTCATTTCCATCTTCTTCAATCAGAGGCCAAGACTTGCGTCCTGTCATGCGAGCTAAAGCATCTCGGGGATCCAGACCCTTGACATTGATCAAAAACTGTTTCTCTAATGGATCTCCAGGCTGACCGGCTGGCTCGGGCAATCCCATAATCTCTAAAAATTCATCTATCAGTACTGTCATCTCGCCCCACGGGAACCAGAAGGTAGAAGTGCTCGGATTCCACCGCTCTGCTACTGCATGGATCAAGTTGTCGTTGACTGTCTGCTTTCCCACTGCGGACGCCAGTTCCAATCCACACTCATCCAGATGGTCTGGAAACATACGAGAGAAGTTTTTGAACCATGAATAATACCACCGGGGAAAGAAGGATCCGGTGCTGAGGACTCGATGTTCGGGAAGACGTTGTCGCACCTCGTAGGAGATGTGACCCTCAGGGAAGACTGAATCAAGCTGACTGGATGCCATCAGAATAGAATGGAAAACATGGAAAATTTGGAATAAGACTTGGAAAATACAGGAATTTTGAGAAAAATGCAGGCAGGATAAAAATAAAGCAGGAAATTCGAGATCCAGAAGACAGGAAAGATGGGAAATCACCTGGAGTTTTGAAGAAAATGGAGGAACTTTATGAAAATCGTCCAGGGTTTAATGAAATATAAGGAAGTACTTTATAAAATGAAGTATTTTGAAAATCGTCCAGGATTTAAAACATGGACAGTACATGGACATGGACTGGGGAATTTTAAAAAAATCGTCCAGTATTTTAGAAAATTGGGGAAAATATGGAAAATAAAAGGAGATGACTATAACATATTCAATCACATTCTGCACAAACAAGTATGCACAAACAACATTCTCTAAAAGCTGACTCTAGATGCACAAATTTTGAAATGGCTGTAGGACGTTAATCCTAACTCTAAGGCTCAGATCATCTGTATCCAATCCAGTTATGCCTATATACTCAAGCCAAGGCTCGATGTACGTGGCATAAAATCAATTTCTTCGGTTCTAGGTTCAAGTTTTCCAACATCCTTGAGCACCTGCCGATATACGTTGGACTATGGCCCTTGGTACGTGGCAGGGGGGTTTTCACCCAAATAAGTGGCCCAGTTGTGAGGCTCTGTCCCGAACTATGGTTTTGAAAGAGAGCCCAGCAACGTGAAGACCGGGACAATATAGGTGGGGAGATTTTTGAAAAACATGAGCACATGCAATCAAACAGAAGGCTCTAAGTCCTAAAGAGATAGATTTTTAAAATATTTGAAGAAGCAAACATTGTTTTCATACAATTCCTAAATTGAGGAGTGTTGTATTAGACCTAAGTCTATGTGAGCATGAATAATTCTCCTCAATATGGTCCTACCAAACCATACCTAGTCTATATGCATTCCATGTCAGCTGGGTTCAAGTCTAGGCTCCTAGGTTCACATGATATCATAAAGCAAAGCTGACATTCCATGGAAATCGATTTTGACAAATTGAACTAAGTAGAGCATTAAATTGATCAGGCAAAGACAGGTCCCATCTCGGTCGCCAAACCTGTTCTCATCGCAAAATTTTTAAACTTTTGCAAATCAAACAGACCTTTGAAAAAGATTTTGAAAATAACTCGCCTCCGTTTTAAAATGCGGGAAAATTCCGTACAATGGGACTCGCCTGTCGGTACGAGGTTCAACCGTTCCTGCCACCTTTAACAGGGGTAATTGAACCAAGGATCAATCTTATGCTCTACTCTATTCAACTTGTCTAAATCATATTCTAATTTCTAAATGCACAAAGAATCAGGCATGTGCTATGAATTTTCAGAAAATGCACATTTGAAAACATGATGTTTGCTTTGAATGATTGAAATTTTTAGAAAATGTAAATCTTGGAAATGATATCACATGAGAAATCGTGAAATGGGATTTGAAATATACTTCTGAGAGAAATAAAAATCGATTTTGAGGAATCCTTGACATTTGGTGAAAATCGATTCTGAGAGACTTGGTTTCTCTTAATTCAAACTTGGAAATTGAAATTCTAACTTAGAAAATTTGAATTTGGAACTTGGGAAATACTTGAAATATCCTTTGAAATTCAATGTCTTTGGGAAAATCGATTTTGCTATAAGACTTAGGAGATTTTGAGAAAATGAACTTCTTTGAATTGAAATTTGAATTGGAATTGGCAAATGCATGAAATGAATGAATATGATTTTGAGGAATTGAGAAATACTTTTTGTATTTTTGAGAAATGCAGTGCATTTTTGAAGTTAGCCTAAGAGTGTAGGCTGAATGTGGCTAATGTGAAGATCATAAATCTAAGTATCATTCATATTCTGACTATGGCCATAAATACAAATTCCACCAAGTTTATAAACTTCATAGAAGCTAGTGCATGTGCCATTCGTGTAGACCATGGTGAATTTGTAAAAATATGCATGAATCATCATCCATCACACATTAAAATTATAAAAATAAACTATATGCAATGCAACCTAAGCTAAGCAGGAAATGTAAATTCTTATTCCAAAGTTTAATTACAAATTACATCACTATTGAAATTTAAATACATGAAAAATAAAGTCTTCAATGTACCTGCAAAACTAGAGAACTTGGTTAATGAATATATGTTGGCTTTTCTAGATTTATCCAACAATATCAGGAAATTGTTGGATTTTGCTAGATATAAGCCTCTTCCTTGATTCCCTTAAATAAAAATGATAAAGTATGAAATAAAATTGAATAAATATGAAAGAGAAGATATGGAATTTCGAAATTGGGGTCAAGATGACCAAAATACCCCTAATAACAAGACTATGGCCTTGAAATTAGGGTTTTTAGAAAGATATTTTGATAAAATGCAAATTTTGAAATTTGAATGGAATAAACTCAAACCAAATATGCTATGACATGATTAAAAATATGAAATTAGGGTTAGGGATTTCGAAATTTAGGTCAAATGACCAAATTGCCCCCGATAGCAAGACTATGGCCTTGAAATCAGGGTTTTTAGAAATAGATTTTGGTAAAAACTTAGGTTTTATGCACTAAATGAAATCAAATGAGCACAAAATTAAACCTAAAGCATCCTAATATGATTATGAACATGATTAAACCCTAAAAATATATGCCTATGCACGAAAATCCAATAATATCACAAATTTTGTAATTTTTGCAGTATTTTTTTTTTTAGGAACCCGGTTTTGCAATTTGCTTAATTCAGCCATCAAATGGATTCCAAAATCCATAAAAATTGGTACCTGCACTTTTTATAACCCTAATGTTGAATTGGAATTATAAAAATAATTTTTTGACCTTAAATTAATCCGAAAATTGCATTAAACCCTAAAAATATGCTATTTTTGACTGAATTCACCAACCAGTTTCAGTACAAGACCTGAACCAGGGGTCAAATCTCCATGGAAATTTATGAAATTTTACAGATACTAACTAGGAAGGAAAACAGATATTTCCCAATTTACAGATCGGAAAAATCATCTCCGGTTAGTGAGAAACCCTTCCGGCAATCTGAGCTAAAATATATCACTCTCAACAGGGATTAAAACAGCTATTCCAGATTGAAAATACAGACATAAATAAAAATTATAAACAAAAGTCTATGAAATTTTAATGGTGAATAGTAGATAGAAAAATAACAATACTCACTTTTTACAGATCTAAAATCGGATCTGTGGTTTGAGATTTATGACTAACACAAGTCTGATTAGGGTTTTGGTAAACCCTAACGAGTTTTAAAATTAAAAACAGATTCTCTAAAAATGAAAAAATACTAAACAGTGATAAAAAAATCCAAAATTTTCACAAACGACAGATCTACTTAATGTGAATCCATAGCACTTTACAGATCCAAAATCGGATATAAGATAAGAGAAATATCATAACAGCAAGTTACCTTCTTGATTTTAACCACGATTTTAAAACTTTAAAAACCCGATTTGATGTCTGATTTTTTTGACAGGGTTCCCGAGATCCAAAACCTCTAATTTTTCTACAGTAACTCAATAACTAATGCATGCACCACATATAAAAAAATCAGAAATAAACAATGAGTGCTTCCATCCGAAATAACATCATCTTTACGGTTCTAAACCTAGAACACACAGAAATTTAAGAAACTTAAAAAACCATGCATTAACTAATGTAAATAAATAAAATAAACCATAAAACAGTAAATAAAAATTATTTCTATGCTATAGAACGTAAAAAAACATGAATAAACCATGAAAATAAAATAAAAATAGGGAATCAATGGCTGGAATTTGATATCACCTTTAAAACATAGATTTAACCCATTAAAAAGGGCAAATCATATATTTTATTGGTTATTAATGCAAAGAATCATATTAAAATCAATTCTAATGGATTGAAATCTCTGTAAATCACCCAAAACAGGGTTGGATCACCTTCTTGGATCGTTCTTGCTGATTCTTGATGGTTTTTGAGGTTGAATCCATGGTTTAATCCATGAAGATGATGGTACCAATGGCTAAATCATGTTTAAAACAATGAAAAAAATTAAATAAAAACTAAAAATTAGAGAAAATAGTTACCTTGAGGTTGCTCCAATGGAGGAAGGGCTGGAGAGGAGAGAGAAGCTCCAAGAATCCAAAGGAAAGCCAATTGGGAAAATCGACCCCCTATAGCCTTCTATTTATATAAAAAAATTTAGGTTAAAAATTAAATGTTTTAAAAAAATTGGGCTCTTCTAAGGGGGGCGATTTTGGGGTGTAAAGACTATCCTACCCCTAGCCTAAATTATCCTATTTAATACCTAATTAACCCCTAGACTCTCCTAAAAAATCCCCAAATGTAATGCCACTTGGCATTTTCTACATTTGGCTTTTTTAAAAAAACCTTTAAAAACCTTTAAAAACACTAGTTTTAAAAACTAACTTTCAAAATAAGTTTTTTTCAAAATGGTTTTGACTCTTCTAAACCTCTAACACTAACCAAGACATCCACTAACCCTAGTCTATCCCTGACTGACTCGAATATGGCACCACCCCGAGTGGGCCCTACTTGAGTTTTTTTTTTAAAAAAAAAAAACGATTTTAAAACTTGAAATTGAAGGAGTTTTCAAAAGCTTTTCAAAAGCAAACTTTGAAATTAAAATTTTTGAAATGATATAGGATCCTAACTGAATTAGAATTCCTCTGGATATGGTGCCAACTGAGTGGGCCCACATCGAGTTTTAGAAATTTTGAAATAAACACTGAAAATGGCTTTGAAAAAGGGTTAAAATTGACATTTGAAATTCAAGATTTTTGAAAATAGGGTCTCATGCGAACTGGAACTCCGGGTTAGAGTCCTGAACTCTTAGGACTCTAAAATTTTAAATTTTAACAGCCAAATGAAAGAATTTTCAAAAAAATTTATCAAGAAATGATGAAATAAGTCAGAAAACACAGTCAGGGTTAGATTCCTAACTCGACCGAACTCTAAAATAGAATCCTGAACTAACTGGACTCTGTAAAATGACCTAAATTTCGAAAACAAACAAAAAAGATTAAAAATGGAAGTAAAACAGACTTCAATACAGACTCCAGACCGGATCAGGACTCTGAGACAGAGTCCTGATCGGACTGAAACTTTCAAAATTTTGAGAAATTTGATGAATAGAGGAATTCAGAAGCGACACCACCTCAATGAGTTTCATCTGTAAATTGAAATCGATTAAAATTTGAATTTGAAATGAATCCAGATTGTTTCCTTGAGAAAATATTTCAAAATATAAAGTCCTGGGGTTGGAAAATGACAGAGTATTGAATAAAAACCCAGGTTTTGAAATTGATTTTGAAATAAAAGCTTTAAAATTCAAATCTGGATTGAATGTTTTGAAATAGGAGTGCTGGATCTCGAAAATGAGATGCAATGACCTGTAATGCTATGCAATGACATGCAATGCGATGCAGAATACATGCAATGATCTGTAATGACTTATGAAATGGACAAACACTGGATGAGGGTGAAAATTTGGGGTGTTTACACCTGACACCACTTCTGAAGATACAGAATCAGTCGAGGAAGAATCAGAGGAAGAAGAGCAATTTGTCTACAGTCAGAATCCTCCGCAGCAGTTCGTGAAAATCACCGCAGAACCCGAATCTGTGAACAAACCCATTCCAGTTGAGGATCCGATGCATGAGCAAATGAGAGAAATGACTGAGGCAATTAAGGACATCCAGGCTAAAAACAAGGGCAAGCAGACCTATTCTGGTGAAGATTTGTACAACAGCCTAGACGGGGATGACAATCTAGAGAATCTCCCTCGCAAGTTCCTCAAGTTTGACAGAACAGGCAATCCCAAGGCTCATTTGGCCACATTCTATGCTGAGTGCGGCCATTTCAGGAAAGACAACAAAGCTCTGTTCATTTGCTTTCCTCGCAGCCTAGAGGGAACAACGGCCAGGTGGTATGTGGACCACATCAACCCTATCGAACTATGAGAGTTCAATAAAGTCGTGAATCTTTTCGTTGAACGCTTCATGTTCAACATCGAGGCCTCACCAACTCTCAACCATCTAAACAATTTGAAACAAAATGAAAATGAGAGAGCCAACGAATTCATCAACAGGTGGAGGAGCACCTGTAACAAAATGAAAGTTCTCATCCCATAGGAGCACGCCTTGCAAATTATCTTGAACAACTTTGCTCAGTCTCTGAGGAACCTCATTTCCACATCTCCTGCGAAGTCGTTTATCTAGTTGATTGAGAGAGCTGAGTGGCTCGAGACCAGATTGGACAACGGCCTATATGAGGGTTACCCTTTCGTCCGAGGGAATCCCAAGCAGAAGAAGAAAGAACACGTTGCTTACTCCACGGATTTTTCCAGCAACAACAGTAGTTCTGGCAATAAAAGGAGCAAGAAAAATCGCAGCAAGAATGTTGGGCACTCCAGGGCCAAAAGAACAAACTCTGCAGCGCAGAAAGGGAAGTTTGTTAAGCCGCAGCCCGTCCAGTCAGTATCCAGCCAGAAGCCAAACAACAAGAAAAGCCAAAACATGAGGGATAGAGTTATGATCGGGAATTCACGGCTCTAGAGAAATCCCGCGAAGACATCCTGGAATATATGATGTCGAAGGGAATGATCAAGCTCCCCAAGGTGGCAGATCCACTAGTTGCTATGGGCAAGTGGACTGATAAATTCTGCAAGTTTCACCGGATTGTAGGACATGACACAGAGCACTGTTTTGTCCTTAAAAACATCATCCAGGACTGTATTGACAAGAATTTGTTGATCGAGGATGAGGACGAAGAACAACCAGATATCTTGTCCAAGCCCTTTCCTAAACATTCTGCATCGGTGATTTCAGAGTAAACAGTCTTTCTCCAAAACAGTATTCAGCCCTGTTCCAGCAAGGACATTCAGGATCAACATCAGGTCCTCGTATTGCATCAGGCATAGTCTTCCGCCAAGAGGGTGGATATCACTTCATTATTCAGCAAATCAATGAATAAGCCAGCAAAGGTGACAGCAGAAAGCACCAAGCAAGTTCCCAAGATCCCAAAGTGCTTTATCAAGGCAACCTCAAAGAAGGATGAGACTACAGGGTCAGTACAAAAGCCAATCACTGCTCTATCAAACATTTCTATCCTAGACTTGACTCACGCTTCGCCTGAACACCAGCGAGTGCTAGAAGATCTGCTAAGAAAGATCAAGGTCAAGCCTAGCACAACACCACAAGATATGGCTCAGATCGTCAATCAAGCTATGACGAATGCACCAATCACATTTTTTGATGAAGATTTGCCAAAGCTTCATTCTTTTCACAACAATGCTCTCTACATAGTGGTGCGGACCTGGGGCATGACAGTCCCTCATGTGCTGATTGATGGAGGTAGCAGCCTCAACATCTGTCCAGAGATGACAGCTAGGGCCTTGAGCCTAAAAGAGGAAGAGTATACCTCGGATCCAATCACGATCTATGGTTTTGACAACCATGGGCAGACAGCCAGGGGGAAGATTTTCCTTGAGATTTTCATTAACTACTCGGTGCATACCATGCTTTTCCATGTGGTCAACGTGCCGCTTACATACAACCTTCTGCTGGGATGTACCTGGATCCACAATGCCAACGTTGTTCCTTCAACCCTTCACTAGTGCATCAAATGGTCGAAGGGAGGCATGATTACCACCGTTTTGGGGGAAGATCCAAAAGAGAGACTCCCGCAGCCGATGATTCCTCATCCCACTTTCACCGCCGACATCCCAAGCATTCGGGAGGTCGATGAGATTAACTTGAGTGAAAGTTTGGATATGCTCAAACTGAAAGAAGTCCATCCAACAGAGAATGTCACCGCAGTGGTACAGTGGCAGGGACCTCGTTTCTTCAAGCTAGGTGGGTGCCTCGATTGCACTTTATTCAAGGATCATCCTCTGTTCTCTCAATTCTCGAAAACTAAGAAGAGATTCGATCTTCTAATGAGGCACGACTACCAGCCCTTCAAGGGCCTTGGTAAAGATGAGGACGGTATGATGGAACCAATCATCCCCGCTCGGTATGTCACGGGTACAGGACTTGGTTTCACCGGTCAGTCCTCAGGCAGAGGCACCATCTTCGTCAAAGGGACAGAATGAAGACAATACCAGTGTTTTCTGCTTTCTTTTCTTTAAAATGTAATCTTGTAGGGGCAAACATCTGCCCCAGTTTCTTTCTTTTCTTCAACAATCATATGTAAATATCAAAGTTTTTCGATCAATGAAAATTTGATTTTCCCTTCTCATCTTAGCGTACACAATTCTTTGATTATATCTTTGTCTATGTCATCATTCTCTACTTCTGTACAAAAGGCTATTTTTGAATATCTTACATTTTTCTCAAAATACCTTCTTTGCCCTTTTCAGGATTGCCAGGATCATGGCTCCTAAATTGCTCAAAAAGCCCGTTATCAATTCCAATTTTTCTCAAAATAAATCCAAACCGGCCAGAGTCTGCAAGGCAAAGGCAGAGGCAGAGGTCAGTAAAGTGGCAGGGCAGATCGAAGAATTGGCAGAGTTTGATTCAACGATTCAAGAGTTGCCAGAATTCGCTAGTATTCAGAAGCAGGATGAACCATCGTCGTTGGTTCAGGATCCGACAGAGGATGTCAATATTGGTTCAGAAGATGACCCGAAAATCCTCAAAGTTGGTTCCACCTTAAGCTCAGATAAGAAGGAGAGGCTCATCCATTTCCTCAAACAGCACCAAGAAGTCTTTGCTTGGACTTATGAGGATATGACAGGCTTAGACCCCAAGTTAGTCGAGCATCGTCTCGCGTTGAAGCCAGATTGCAAGCCAATCAAGCAGAAACTGAGGAAGATGGATCCCCGCGTGGCACCACAAGTTAAAGAAGGACTTGAGAAATTGTTAAAGGCAGGATTCATCCAGACTATCGAATACCCGGACTGGTTGGCGAACATCGTAGCAATTCTCAAAAAGAATGGCAAAGTTTGGATTTGCATCGATTTCAGGGATCTAAATAAGGCCACTCCAAAGGATGATTATCTACTCCCCAATATTAATCTTTTGATCGACAACACTGCAAGCCACGCCATGTTTTCTTTTATGGATGAATACTCAGGCTACAATCAAATCAAATTGGCCGCTCGTGACCAATCCAAAACCTCTTTTACCATGCCTTTGGGAACATTTTGCTATACAGTCATGCCGTTTGGGCTCAAGAATGCTGGGGCGACCTATCAGAGAGCGATGTCAGTTATTTTTCATGACCAGATGCACAAGAACATGGATGCCTATGTGGATGACATCCTGGTCAAATCAAAAGAAGGAGAGGATCATCTTGATGCGCTTGGCCAAGTCTTTGAAAGACTTATCCTCTACAAGTTGAGACTCAATCCGCAAAAATGTGTCTTCGGAGTGGAGTCAGGCAAACCGCTAGGCTATATGATCAGCAAGAAAGGCATAGAAGTGGATCCTGCCAAGGCAAAGGCAATCATAGATATGCCGCCTCCCACTAATCTCAAAGAATTGTGAAGCCTTCAGGGACGCATTCAGTCTATTCGGCGCTTTATCTCCAATTTGGCCATGAGATGCGAGCCCTTCAATCACTTGTTGAGGAAAGAAGTGAAATTCGAATGGGGACCAAAATGCCAACTCTCATTTGAGCGCATCAAGCAGTATCTTCTCAATCCACCTGTTTTGAAGCCACCAAAACTGAGAAAGTCACTTCTCTTGTACATTTCTGTCAATCAGAATGCTTGTGGCGGATTTCTTGCGCAGTATGAGGAAGGCAGCCGGATAGAGCATGACATATACTACATTAGCAAGACTTGTATCGATTATGAGAAGAGATATTCTCAGATGGAAAAGACATGTCTAGCCCTAGTGTGGATGTGTCAGAAGTTGAGACATTATCTCTTGGCGTCAGAAATCAAAATTCTGTCAAGGCTCAATCCTCTTAAGTACATCCTTGAGCAGCCATTTCTCACTGGGCGGATTGCAAAATGGCAAGTTCTCCTAATGCAGTATGATTTGAAATATGTACCTCAGAAGTTAGTCAAGGGTCAGTTCATCGCAGATCAGTTGGCAGATTTCCCGTTAACAGAAGAGATCAAGGCAGAAGACGATTTTCCCGATGATCGCATCTGCAATATTCAGGAATCCCCAGTTTGGACCTTGTTCTTTGATAGAGCCAGAAATATGTCTAGTATAGGAATTGGGATCTTGTTGATTACTCCCGAAAAGTAGATGATCCCTTATTCCCTCAAGCTCAGCTTTCAATGTACTCACAACATGGCCGAGTATGAAGCTCTAATACAAGGCCTCAAAATTCTGCAAGACTTCAATGTCAAAAGTGTAAGACCCGCAATTTTTCAGAAAATATCTGAATAAAATTCATGAGGAATTTACCGGTAAAAATAGCATTTTTCTCAGAATGCGAAACGAATCAATTCCTGCGAGCCAGTTATACTTAGGATATTCGTCGAATCGCGAATATATGCTCAAACACTCTCGAAGCCATAACTTCCTACCTGAATGAAATCAAAGGATTCCTGCGAGCCAACTTTCTTAGTTACGTCAATACGAAGAGAATGGCATACTCAGAATTTTTCAGAAAAAATCGCCGAAAACCCAAAATTCTTGCGAGACCCACATAAATATTGGTGGGACCCACAGAAATATTCCTCAGAAAATATCTGGTGGGACCCACAAAAATATCCCATGGAATATCCAAGTGGGCCCCACACCAAGGAACCTCTTGGAATTAAAAAGAAGCCAAGGGGGCAAGGGGGGGATAAAAATTCCCAAGAGGAGGTGGGTTTGGGCTATAAATAGCCCTCCCCACTCTCTCTCTTCTCATAAAAATCGACCCCCTCTCTCTCTTGCCTTCTCTCTCTCTCCTAAACCTCCCCTACCTAGCCTAGCCCACCTGAGCCCACCTGACCTGGTCTGAGCCTGCCTGACTTAGCCTGAGCCTGCCTGACCTGGTCTGAACCCACCTGACCTGGGTCTGAACACACTTGACCTGGTCCAAACCCAGTTGACTTGACTTGAACCTAGTTGGGTTTAAAGTCAAAGTCAAAGTCCTTTTTGGTCCTGATTCCGGTTTGGGTTTCTGAACCTAGACTTAGCCTACTTGAGCTGAGTTCGAACCTGCTGAACCCAGTTGACTTGGATCGAACCCTGTTTGGTTCAAACCACTTAGGTTGAGTAGCTTGACCTGCTCTACCTCTTTCTCAACTAAGTCAGCTTCATCTGACTTAGTCTGACCTCTCGAAGGAAGGCTCGAAGCCAAAGAAGCAACCCGGAGTCGTTTCTTCCACGATTTAAAGTAAGTTCGCTTCGTTGATCCATCTCTCTCAAGTATTTGATTGTTTGTATATAGAATATACTTTCTGAAGTAGTATCTTGCTTTAGTTCTTGATTGAGCCCTTTTTGGACACTTCGGTGTTCACCCGCTTGTCTCGAAACTATCGTCGGATATATCTATGTTCAAATACGCAGTATATGCATTTTTAAAATGGTATCTTGCCCTAGTTCTTGGTTGAGCCCTTCAGAACACTTCGGTGTTCACCCGCTCGCCTCGTAACTATCGTTGGATACGAATCTAGGTGTATATCTGCTGATTCTGCCGACGCGTCTTATATCGCACAGGCTATGTAATTTACCTTTGCCGTCGCGTCGTATGATGCCAAGGCTCCCTGTTTTCTGCACTCCGATTACTGCACTTCCGATTATGCATTTACTTACGCCGTCGCATCGAACGATGCCAAGGCTCCTACTTTCTGCAATGTATTTACTTACGCCGTCGCGTCGAACGATGCCAAGGCTTCTGTTTTGTTATATATGTAGAATATTTCGTTCAGTTACACACCCTGAATAATAGTATATGCATTTCTTTACGCCGCCGCTGTATAAAGCACAGGCTTCTGCTTATACTACATATATAGTGCATAAATGAGCATTCAAATGAAGATCAAACTCCAAATCGCCAATGCGATTCCCTGACCGCTCCTCGTTGAAGATGCTGCTTGACGAATGAAGCCCCTATTGGAAAGGCTTCACTTTTTGGCAAAATGCTCTTTACGTAAAGACTAAGTCAATTACGTATGGCCTGGCTATGGCCCAGGGTTCCTGCAACCTTGATGGATGCAAAGTACGCACAACGGTGCGCATCCATTTTCCCGAATTAAGCGTGGCGATTTCCTACCAAAGAGGGGAGATGCCGCTGAAATGGATAAAAGAAACGCACGCTTTCTCCGTAAAAGAGAGGAAGTGCTGCTGAAATTTTTGAAGAAGCTAAGAATAGCTCAGAAAGAACGTAGCAGGAAACTCTGACATATAGCAGAGTGCTACCCAGTTCATGGTTTGCCCTCTACAACGTAGAAGGGTTCGTCGCACCACTGCCGGTAGAGCAGTGGAGGTGTTGACGAAATGGTCGGCAGAAGAGCTGCCGGAACCAATGGAACGGCATAATGATGTCCGTTGATGGAACGATGCCAGATCGGCTCGTATCCTTGTGCCTGCAAGGGCACCTTGCTCGTAAGGGCCGCTGAGCCGGAGTAGAGGTTGCGCCTTGGCTAGGTTTGGACTCGTTGCGTAAAAATACGCCGAGTAGCCGATCTATTTAGATCGAGTCATATGCATGCTCATGGAGAACGGTTACGCAACCAGACTCGTAAGGGCCGAAGAGCCAGAGTGTGTTGTTTCCACCCAAAGAGGTGTGATGCTCGTGGTGGCCGATGTGCCAAAGAGCGGTGTTCTGCATGCATATGAATAAGATTTAAGGTCGCACATACCCCGCAGTTGAAAATCGTGTTAGGGGTACCCCCTCAGTAATGACTGTGTTGGGGCGGACTGAATGGGGTCGGGTACACACTCCCGTAGTGCTGAAAGCACGGGCTGCCTAAATGGCATGCAGATTCTGTCCAAGTAATTGTAAGACTGGCAGACCCCTTCAGGAATTATGCTCACTGTGGAATGACAGTGATGGTACAACCTTGAGTGACATGTATTTTACTTTGGACCTGATAGAGTCCACGATGGCCTCAGTCACTCATGGGTTTTGGGGTCGTGGTTATCCTTAAGATCTAAGGATTGAACCCAACTACTGCAAGTAGAGGATGCATCCGAATATGGGCCTAGTAGGGTTCTCCCAGTTGAAACACACTGCCCTACTATGGATAGGGTCAACAGGCCTCTGGGGTATCTAAAATACATAGAATAATCAACCCCCAGAACGTCGCGTTGATGCCCAGACAATAGCTCTACCTGCATACCAAAGGCGGGAGCGGTTAATTATCAAACAATGCATTAGTTCTAGGTACAGCGATGCTTTGAATGTATGAGTGGATGACGTGTTGAGTCAGTCCTGCATAACCTTTGTGAAGGTGTCATGTTCGGTATACTACTGGACCGACTAGGCAAAGACCCGTGTTGTATCCGCACGACTAAGCGAAGCTCGAGGAGTTGTCCTTAGATGCGTGGGATACGGATGTGCCAAGTATGAAGACTTGAGCTAGACATCACTTGAGACCCGAAAGAGGTCATGGCTAAGTCGTGGAGACTTAAGCGGTTATTCAAATCACAGCCCTGAAAAGACTTGCTCTAAGTCATGAAGACTTGAGCGGATGTTCAACTCATAGCCCTGAGGAGGCTCTTGCGATATACGCTAAGTCTTGGAGGCTTGAGCGTCGTTATTGCGTATTGCGACCCTGAGTGGTCATTATCGTACTTGAGTTGAATGGATGTATGACTGCATGCTTACCAGACCATCAGTGGTTCTGACCCCGTTTTATGGGGATTTCAGGTGTTGGACCTGCGTGACGATATGCGGAGCAAGGCGGCATCGAGTTCCAGGGTTTCTCTAGACAGAGTTGTACTGCTTCCTTTTATTGAACCTACACTGCTCTCCTAAGCAGTAGTGTTGTAATAAACATACGGTTTCGATAAAATGGAACACTTTGGTGGTCAATGAGTTGCTTGGCCACATACCTGCAACGTGCTCGGAGTTTTCTAAAACTGACGACTTATTATCGTCTGATTCCGCTGCTAAAAGCTTTTGTAAGTTCCGCTGCAAAGAAAAAAAAAAGAAATTCATGAAAATTTTAACTTAGCTTTGTTTTGGAAATCCGGGGCGTTACAAAAAGAGTACATGCCTTCGGCGATTCTTTGCTTGTTGTCAGTCAAGTTAATGCTTAATGGCAAGTCAAAGATTCAAAATTAATTTCCTATCAAAAGATTGCCTTGGCTCTCATACACAACTTTGAAGAATTTCAGCTCAATCATGTCAAGAGGGAATACAATCACATAGCTGATGGCCTAGCCTGTCTGGGCTCTATTTTGTCGTTTAAAGACAGTGAATCCTGTCGTTCCTTCGAGATCGGCAGACTTGATCAACCTGCCTACATTCCAGCTGAGCAAGTAAACCAAGCCACTCAGAAAGAGAAGCCTTGGTACCAAGACATCAAAAACTTTATTGAAACTGGTGATTTTCTATCGAAAATGCCAAGAAAAGAGCAACGTGTGATCCAGTGCATGTCAGCCCATTATTTCATCCTTGCCAATACTCTTTACCATCGTGGGTTCAGTTCTGAGTATGCCAGATGCTTAGATAAGGATGAAGCCATGGAAGTTGTCCAAGAGGCACACAAGGGAATTTGTGGTGGTCACGTTGGCTACCAAACACTCGTCAAGCATATTATCCGGGCATGATATTATTGGAAAACCATGCAGCAAGACTGCCATCAATTTGTGAGGAAGTGCGTCAAATGTCAAATGCACGCACCTTCCATTCATGCGCGCATATCTACAATATGTGGTTTCTCCTTGGCTCTTTTCAATGTGGGCCTTCGACGTGGTGGGTCCAATCACTCCTTCAGCTTCTAATGACCACTGATACTTCCTCGCAGCTACAGAATACTTCACCAAATGGGTCGAGGTTGTAACTCTGCGAACGGTAGAGGGCCGACATGTGGTTTTGTTCATTCACAAGAACCTTCTTTGTCGTTTTGGCATCCCACAAGATATTGTGTCAGACAATGGCAGACACTTCAAGAATGAGAGGATGAAGACCTTCTGCTCGAAGTTTAGGATTCATCATCACTTCTCAACTCCTTATTATTCTCAAGGAAACGGTCAGGCAAAGGTCACCAACAAGATTTTGATCCGCATTCTGGAAAGAACTGTGGAAATAGGCCGCGATTGGCACGAGAAGATGCATGATGCGCTCTGGGCGTACCGAACCACCATTCGGACCCCAACCAACGCTACGCCTTCGGAACTTGTTTATGGAACAGAAGTAGTATTACCTCTCCACGTTCAGAAACCGGGCACTCAAGTTTGTGTCGCTCATTGAACTTCCATTTGCTCAGTATCAGCAGCAGAGGTTGGTACAACTTGATATGTTGGACGAGAAGAGACTCAAGGCAGCAGAGCATGCTCAAGCTTATCGTAAGAGGATAGTGAAATTCCACTAGAGGGGGGGTGAATAGTAAAATATGATACAGATCGATAAAATAAAATAATCAGGCAATAAGGCACAACACATAAAACACAGAATTTATACTGGTTCGGTCAAAACCCAGACCTACATCCAGTCCCAAAGCAAACCACTTGAGCTTTCCACTATAACATCCGAGTCACCAGATAAATAGTACAACACCCTCTTCCTCAGAAGTCTTCTTCTCTCAATAGAGAAGGGGCACACCCTCTTCCACAGAGGTCTTCTTCTCTCAACAGAGAAGGACAACACCCTCTTTCATAAAGGTCTTCTTCTCTCAACAGAGAAGGGCAACACCCAATTTCACAGAGGTCTACTTCTTTCAACAAAGAAGGATAACAGTGAATAACAGAGTTACAATACTTTCTATAGAACCTTCAGAATGATATGAATGCACTAATGAAGGATTCTCAGAATGTTCTGTTTGTCACTCAGAGGATACTCTTTGTCAAAGAGCTAGACTTGACTTTTTCTCTTTTCTTTCTTTTCTTTTTCTCTTTCTTTTTCAAGGCTCTCTTTTCAAATATCGAATAGGAATTTTTCTCGTTGTAAGCTCACATGTCCATTCCATGTTGAATAGTTTATTTGAGTGTGTTTATATAGCCTTTTAAAAAGTAGTCGTTACTTTTTGAAATCGTAGCTTTTTGAGATGTCATTTCAAAAACATCTTTAGAGAAATTCGAGAAAGTCTTCTTTCCATAAAAGTAAAATGTAGGGTACACTAGTCGTTGTAATATTTTAGGTAATACATATTTTATGTAAAAAGTCTATTTCTTACAATAGTACATTGAACGTTGGATTGTAGGCTATTATGTAGTTTTGTCTTTATTCTAATTAATGATTTGAGGTACATAAGTACTTCTTTACTTTAAATGAGTGTAAGTACAATGAGTGCTTTGAGATATTTATTTGTACATAGTCATGTCAAGTGTTTTCTTTATGTTGTGTTTTTCAAAGTCTTCAGAGAGAATAAAGACTACAAGAAAGTCGACATTCTTGAGAAGGATATTTAACAAGGATTTCTTACAGGAGGTATTTAATGCTATACAAAGAGTGTCACGGGCCTATTTTCTTCAATGGGCCAGCGCGGCGCGACGGTCCTTCCTTACCGCCGCAAGCCTACTCGTCAGCTCGCTTGCCGGTCGCGGAAGCTTGTAATCAGAGTGCAAGAGAGCAAGAGAGAATAGAGGGAGAGAAATTGCAATCACAACGAGGGTGAACAAAATAAAGCTCAACGCATTTAATTCATTCACAATTTTGCCCGCAGGCTATTACAGTTCAAGTATACGGGCTGCCCCTTTGGGGTATTGATTCACCTGAACCGGGCAGCTTACATCAGACTCAACAAAAGCAAACCAGACTCTAGCGCAACTGTACACTGTAAGTCGCAAGGGAACATGCTCCCCCCTTCAAATCATGTGCCGTCCTCGGCGCCATCTGTTTCGTGGTAAGCCCTGACTTCAGCCGGGTAGCGGCTGTTCATTCGAAATGCAGGCTCCCACGTTGGTTCCGCTGTTTCCTCCCACTGCACCAAGTATTTCTTCGCTTGCCCCAAGTAGTTGACCTTGTGGCAAAGGATCTGACTGAGGTGCTTCTCGGCCCGTTGTGCTGCCGGGGCCCTCTGCATGATGGGAGCGCGTTGCGGCACATTGCGTTCCGGGTCTCCATCATCTGGATGGAACTGCTTGAGGTTGCACATGTGGAACACCGGGTGCACCTTGAAGTCTGGGGGCAACTCCAGCTTATATGCCAGCTTGCCCACCTTCTTTGTGATGGTGAAGGGTCCCTCATACTTTCTGAGTAGTCCGCGGTGCCGCCCGCGGAAGATGCCTGTGCGACCAGGATATAACTTCACCAACACTTGGTCCCCAACTTGGAACCCTGCGGGCCGACGGTGTTTGTCCGCCCACTTCTTCATTCTCTTCTCCGCTTTGTGTAAGAATGCCTTCGCCAACTCATTCTGCTCGTGCCAGTCGCGAACAAACTGATAGGCGAAGGATGGCCTTCCCTTTTCTTGTGCGGCAAGAGTGTGCGGGGTCAGTGGCTGCTGCCCCGTGGCTATCTCAAACGGGCTGTGGCCTGAAGATTCGCTCTTCTGCAGATTATAACAAAACTGTGCCACATCAAGAAGCTTCACCCAATTTTTCTGATTGGCACTAACAAAGTGCCTAAGGTACTGCTCCAGTATCCCGTTGATGCGCTCTGTCTGCCCATCTGTCTGCGGATGGAAGCTTGTTGAAAACAGCAAATCAGAGCCAAGTAACCGAAATACTTCACGCTAGAACTTGCCCGTGAAGCGAGCATCGCGATCGCTCACAATGCTCTTTGGTATGCCCCAGTGCTTCACCACATGCTTTACGAACAACTCTGCAGTCTTCTCTGCAGGGCACTCCTTGGAAGCTGAGATGAAGGTGGCATACTTTGAGAAACGATCCACCACGACTAAAATAGAACTGAGGCCCTCTACCTTTGGCAGACTAACAATAAAGTCCATAGAGATGCTTTCCCAAGGACGTTCTGGAATTGGTAGAGGCTCAAGGAGACCGACAACCTTCTGGTTTGTCCCCTTATCTTGCTGGCAGATGAGGCATGTCCGCACATACCCCGCAACATCGTCTCTCATCTGCGGCCAATAGTAGCCGCGCTCAAGGAGTGCTAAGGTCCGCTCCTGACCAGGATGGCCGGCCCATAGTGTATCATGGCACTCCTTGAGTAGCTCTCGGCGAAGGCTTCCCCACCGTGGTACAAAGATGCGTCCCCCTTTTGTTACAAGGAGGCCATCCTGTAGCCAAAATCGCTGAGTCTTCCCTGCCTGCGCTAGAGAAACAAGGTGTTGTGCGGTCGGATCCTGCTGTGTACCCTCGCGGATGCGGCTCAGCAATGCACCCTCCAAATGCACTTCAGAAGGCTCTGCGCGCGCAGCAGCTAATTCAGCCCTACGGCTCAGGGCATCCGCCACAACATTGGTTTTTCCAACCTTGTACTCTAAGGCAAAGTCAAACTCAGCCAAAAACATCTGCCATCGAGCTTGCTTGGGCGTCAACTTCTTTTGCGTCTGAAAATAGCTCGTGGCCACATTGTCCGTCTTGACGACGAACTCTGCACCCAAAAGGTAGTGCCGCCAGGTCCTGAGGCAATACACAATGGCGGTCATCTCACGTTCATGCACTGTGTACCGCCTCTCTGCATCCTTCAGCTTACGACTCTCATATGCGATCGGATGACCGTCTTGCATAATAACTCTGCCAATGGCAAAGTCTGAGGCATCAGGGTGGACTTCGAAGGGTCTCGAATGATCAGGCAGTCGCAGCACTGGCTCCCTCACTAAGGCTTTCTTCAAGCCGTCGAAGGCATCTTGGCACGCTCCTGTCCAAAGCCATACCCGATTCTTCTTTAACAAATCCGTGAGGGGCGCAGCAATGAGGGAATAACCTTCGATGAAACGCCGATAATAGTTTGCCAAACCAAGGAATGACCGCAATTCTGGCACTTTGCTTGGCGGAACCCATTTCTGGATGGCCCTTATCTTCTGCCCATCCATACGCAGCACACCACGCCCCACAACGTGGCCAAGGAAGCTGATCTCCTCCTGCCCGAAGAGACACTTCTCTCGTTTGACACAGAGGTCATTATCCTTCAGCACTTGAAACACTGTTCGCAAGTGCCCGGCATGTTCCTCCATGTTGCTGCTGTAGATCACGATATCATCCAGGTAGACTACCACAAACTTGTCTAAGTAAGGGTAGAAGATCTGGTTCATTAAAGTCGTGAAAGTGGCTGGAGCATTTGTCAACCCGAATGGCATTACTAGAAATTCGTAAGCACCATAGCGAGTGACGCAAGTTGTTTTTGGCTCATCACCTTCGGCAATCCTGACCTGCCAGTAACCCGATCGCAGATCTAGCTTGGAAAAGATACGGGCACTGCCTAGCTGATCGAACAAGTCTGCTATCAATGGCAATGGGTACTTGTTCTTCACCGTGACCTTGTTCAAAGCCCGGTAATCCACACATAACCGTTTAGAGCCATCATGTTTCATCTGAAAAAAGGACCGGGGCACCAAATGGGGCTTTTGATGGACGAACAATGCCTGCGTCCAACATCTCATCTAACTGCCTGCGCAGTTCCTTCAGCTCAGCTGGCCCCATACGGTATGGAACCATAGCAGGAGGCTTCGCTCCCGGGGTCAACTCAATTTTGTGGTCGACCTCGCGTCTTGGCGGAAGACGCTTTGGCAATTCCGGGGGCATCACCCCCCGAAACTCCTCCAACAGTGGGGCTAGGGTCGGTGGCACTGCTGCTTCGACCTTCCCTTCCTCTGCGCGCACTGCCACTAAGAATGTCTGCTCCCCATGCTTGACACCCTTCTTTAGTTGCATTGCCGACAACACTGAAGACTTGCCTTTCTGCGTAAGGCACTGCACTGTGTGGGACAGGTCTGACTCCATGATCGTCAGCGTGTTGAATTTTGGCAACATCATGACATTCTGGCTTCGCAGAAACTCCATATCCAAAATCATCTTGAAATCGTCTAGGGGCACCACAGAGAAGTTGGCTTTACCGACCCAACTTCCCACTTGAATAGCCACATCCCTTGCTTCACCAAGGATGGGCTTGGCCTCAGAGTTTACCGTTTTAATGGTCCTCTGCTTTGGCCCATGCTTCAAGCCCAACCGCTCTGCCTCTTCCCGCGAGACAAAGTTGTGTGTGGCCCCGGAGTCTATCATTGCTGAAGTAGACTTTCCATTCATAATAACTTCAGCGTACATGAGTTCCTTACTGACCTGCATGTTTTTAGTTGCACAACTTCTAGCTGCATTAATCGATTGCATGGCGCCTATCCTCGGTTGCATGGTCTTAGTGTCGCTGCATTCAGTATCGCTGCATTCTTTCTGTGTAGCATTGGCTTGCCCGTCGTCCTTTACAAGGCGCTTTGGGCATTGCCGGGCGATATGTCTATCACCACAGAACCAACATGTCACAACCGCACCCTTGTTGATGTTGTTATGCTTTGTGTAGTTTTTTTTCTTTTCGGATTGATGGCGTGTCGATGCCTCACCTTTATCGTTGCGCTGCTCATCCTTCTTGCCTCCGTGGTCAGGCTTCTTCCCAACTTTGGTTGATGGGGTGAAAGGTTTGCGCTGAGTATCAACTAAGCGCTCAGCCGCCACATATGCATCTTCCAAAATACGGGGGTTGCTCCTTTCCACTTCAGACTGTGCCCATGGTTGAAGTCCCACAATGAACCAGTTGAGCATGTCGTCTTCTGGCATGTTAGGTATCTCCAACATAAGCTTCTGGAATGTTCTGACATAGTCTTGCAACAAACCAGTATGTTTGAGTTCACGAACCATCCGGTAAGCCTGTCTCTGCGCATTTCTTGGCATGAAGTAGTTGCGCAACTCTACTTTGAAGTCGTCAAAGGTGTCTATCACACATTGACCCCTCTCCATGTCATTGCGCTTCCGCCTCCACCAAGCGATAGCATCACCATCAAGAAAGGCCGCTGCAGCCTTGATCCTCAGATCTTCGAGGGTCACATTTTGGATATCCAAGTAGTCTTCTACTTGGAACAAGAAGTTCTCAATGGCCTTGCTGTCGCGAGAACCATTGAATTTTGCAGGCCTAGGTACATCAATCCTTGATGGTCTCTCACCATTTCCGCCATTCAGGGTCACCGTCCGCTGCAACGTACAGTTCCTCAACTCAAGATCGGTCACTGTAGTCGTCAACGAAGTGACCTGCCCAATTAGTAAGTTCACCTGCTCTTGCAGGCTCGCCACCACATCATTCAATCCATTGAATGATTCACATACGCGTGAAATCGCTTCATCATGCGAAGTCACATCTTCCACCAACTTGTTAACAATTGCAGCCAACTCTTCTTGGCCCCGAGGTGAACCCATCTCCTCAGTTTCGGCAACTGCCTTGCCTCTGGTGTTGCACAAGTGTTGATAAGGCGCCACGATGTTTTGTTCATAAATCGCAGCCTGTCGGCGTGTCTGTCGACACCGACTCCGGAGTCCCTTCCCCAGCACGAGAACGGGCTCTGGTACCACTTGTCACGGGCCTATTTCCTTCAATGGGCCAGCGCGGCGCGACGGTCCTTCCTTACCGCCGCAAGCCTACTCGTCAGCTCACTTGTCGGTCGCGGAAGCTTGTAATCAGAGTGCAAGAGAGCAAGAGAGAATAGAGGGAGAGAAATTGCAATCACAAGAAGCAATCACAACGAGGGTGAACAAAAGAAAGCTCAACGCATTTAATTCATTCACAATTTTGCCCGCAGGCTATTACAGTTCAAGTATACGGGCTGCCCCTTCGAGGTATTGATTCACCTGAACCGGGCAACTTACATCAGACTCAACAAAAGCAAACCAGACTCTAGCGCAACTGTACACTGTAAGTCGCAAGGGAACAAAGAGAATGATGACTTCAAGTAAGTCGACATTCTATGGGTTTATAAAAAGGTAACTAGAGTCTTTTCAAAACCTTTATTATATTTGTTTTCTTTGTGTAGCCGATTTTCATGTTTTGTCTTTTTCCTATATTTGAAATCATTTCTTTAAAGAAGGTAACTAGAGTCTTTTCAAAACATATTATATTTGTTTTTTTTTGTGTAGCCGATTTCATGTTTTTGTCTTTTTCCTATATTTGAAATCATTTCTTTAAAGAAGGTGACTAGAGTCTTTTCAAAACATATTATATTTGTTTTTCTTTGTGTAGCCGATTTCATGTTTTGTCTTTTTCCTACTTTTAAAAACATTACTTTTCAAGTTGTCTTGTATATGATATAAGGTACAATTATTACATTTTGAAATCATGTCAAAATACCTTTTTCATAAATGGTTGTAAGAAGGTACAATTATTAGTTTTCAAAAAGGAGCTTTTTGAAACTATCGTATACTTTTATGATATAGCTTTTATGAATGAGTATGTAATATGCAATATGCATGTTCCTGAAGGTTCTGTTATATATGACTCTAAAGAAGAAAAAAATCTTCATCTTGAGGTAGCCGATCTCTTCAGTTGATCTTTAGGAATGCATGGCTCATCAAGCTTTTTCTTCAAGGAGTATGATTGCACCATAGTTGTACTTGAACAGGAAGTCTCCATCCTTTTTGGGTGAGATATCCTTGCATCAAATACTCGTTAGATTTATGGCAAAAAAACATATCCAGTCATTATATAACATTTTTCAAGAAGACATATTATCATATCATATGAAAATAAAATAAGACAGTGTATCATATTGTGTGACATCAAAACAGAGTTTCTCAACATTCTTCCCCTTTTTGATGATGACAAAATATGCTCCCCCTGTCAAAAAGACATTATGCATAGAAATAATAATATTATAAAATATTGAAAAATGTTTAAAGAGAACATTTCTTCAATAATGGAGACAGGTTTTCTCCCCCTTTGTCATAGACAAAAAGGAAGGGATCAGAGTAAGAGAGTTATTACAGACCAATAATAAATATTACAGTAAAAAAAAATAAGTTTATTCCGAAGGTGGTGTAGGTTGATGTGTTCGGTTGACTTGATTCGGCTGGAGGGTCTGTAGAGTTTGCTGCAACGAGGCTTGACGACGAAGTATGCGATCCTGAGAACGCTGGACATCCATCAGTGCAGAGAAGTAATCAAAGTTGGATGTTGGATCTTCTTCATCAGAGCCGGGCAGGTGCAGGGACCTGAGATTGAAGGAAGTAGCATCGAGGACCTGAGAGGGATGGAGGATAACTTCGTTTTGAAGGGGTACTTTGAAGTATTTTAGAATGGGAGTTATAAAACACCCGAAAAGAAGAGGCTGGAATTTTTTATAACGAATAAAAAGGTCGAAAAGATTGTTGGACCAGTTTATCAGAGTAGAAGAAAAAAATGCATAGAGAAGGAGAGAGATTTTTCTTGGTACTAATCCCTTGCGTGGAGGCTTGGGATAGATATTGTGGAGAAGAATCTGGGCAAGCAGTTGAGCATGAGGTTGGAGATTCCTCATGTGCCAGGGAAGTTGTAAGCAGTTGGTGCAGAGAAGAATTTTTCAAAGTACCGACCGTTCGAGTGGTACTATGTTGTTGAGGTCTGTGCCGGTGGAAGGAAGGTTTAGAATTCTACCTAGGTCGGAAGCATCGAAGAACATCAGGCGTCCGCGTACTTTGGTGGTGATGGTAGTTTGCTCATGATCAGAGAAAAAATTTGTGTAGAATAGTCGAACGAGTTCAGGATAGTAGGCAGCTTGGGATGAAGATCCTAGTAGGTGTTTGAGTTCGGGGAGAGATCTGTCTAGGTCAAATAACATGAGGTCTTCATAGTGAACCAACTTACCTTCATGAATTGGGCGAGAGCAAAGTAAGTTGTAGTCGTGAAAAAGATCTAGATACCTTAGATCGGCGGCAGTGATTACCTTGTTTGAGGAGGAAGCCATTGCAAAAGGGAGTTGAGAGAGAAGGAACGAGTTTGAAAGTATGTATGAAGATAGTGGGATACGAGTGGTATTGGTGAGGAATGAACCAATCAACTAAATAGAAGAGAGAAAATAATTGTGATAAGAATTGAATGACAATGGAAGTAAATGATTTTTGGATTGTAGTTTGAATAAGGAAATTCGTGAGTTGTAAGTTAAGGGGCTTGTGAATGACAAATCAAATCAATGGTGGAAGATAGTGTATTATATTGGTATGTATGTTAAGAAGGACATAGTTTTGAACAAATATACTATGGAAGAGTTTATCGAGTAGTGAGAAGTGTCATGAATTGAGTATGGAGTGTCATATTGAAGAGAGTGAAATAAAATAATGGCCTAATAAAACAAACAACTTTTTCTACAAGATATTACTTTATGTGGAAGCATTCCAAATTCGTGAAGAGTGATTTTGGAATAAGACAAACAAAGATAAGTGAGTGAGAGGCAATAATTTGTTATTTAAGAAGTATATATTTTGATATGCGTGGAAGAAGAATGAATAGACATAAAGAAGGGTGATACGGATATGTAGTTTTGAAAGATATGACATTTTTGAAAGAAAAGAATGACTTAAAAATGTGTCATGATTAATGTGTCTTCACATTTGTAATTTTTATGAGTATACGTAAATATGAGAAGGACACACTTTGACTATGAATAGTGGTAAGAGGGATGATGTGACAAAAAGATATTCATGAGTGAAGAGTAATAATTGCTTATATAAGAATTATTTTTGTGGATATGCGTGGAAGGAGTGAGAGTAGTCATAGAGAAAAGTGAGATGACATATATGGATTTTCAAGTAGGATAAGAATAATAAAAAGAAAAAAAATTCATGATTGATATGAGATAAAAGACATAAAATAAAGTTATGATTGACATGAATTAATGTTTATTTGATAAACATATTTTTAAAGAAACTCGATTGGAGGAAGTTTATAGTTTTTAGAGAATAAAGTTAAGTTTTAAACTAGTAAAGGAGTCAAAAACACGGATTGACAAGAATGGAGGCTCAATTCGTATGAGAGAGAGAAAGTACTAAAGGTACTAATGAGAATAAAAAATGAAGGACAAGGTTTTAATAAGTCTCGATTGGAGAAAGATATAAAATATATGAGAGAGTCATGGTCACGGATGAAAAGGAACTTCGTATAATGTAGAGAGAGAGAGAGAATTTTACAATACTTTTTGTAAAAGATGTAAATCATGAAGAGATGATAATAGATTGTTCTTAGGCTATGATATAAAAGATGATATAGTAAAAATTTACGTGAGATATAATATATGATATATTAAATGATATAGTAAAAATTTACGTGAGAACATAGCAACTAGATCTTTAGAAGAAGGTAAAAGAGCCAAAAAATAAAAAATAAATAGTCATTCGATTTCGACTAAAAATTTGAAAAGCAAGATTTTTCATAAACTAATATGTTATCATGTTGAAGGTGAATCAACTTATCGTAAGAGAAGTTTTCACAAAAGGACAAAAATAATAAAGGAGTTATGAGATGAGTGATATGAACAATGTCATGATAGCTTTTAATATAATTAGTTCTTATGGATATGAGTGAAAGGAGATAGGACAAAGAGTCATTATGGATGTGTACTTGAAAGATGACAAGTTGAAAGACATAAAGAATGTGTCTTATATGAGTTTAGAGTATACGTGAATATGGAAATCTAGTTTGACTAAAAAATCGATAAGAAGAAAAAAAAACCTTTAAAATAAGATTTTAACAAAACTTATAAGTATTATAATAAGTGTGATTAATTTATAAGTCACTTAGTTTGCATATTCCTAGTTCTCTTCTAATTCGTGTAAAGTCTTCATGTTTCAATGGTTTAGTGAATATGTCTGCTAACTGTTGATTAGTGGGTATGAATTCAAGTTTAATTATGTTGTTTAAGACTTGTTTTCTTAAGAGGTGGTGTCTTATTTGAATGTGCTTAGTTCGTGAGTGTAAAATAGGATTCTTAGATAAGTTTATAGCACTAGTATTATCACAGAAAATAGTTGTATTTTCAAAATTTAAACCAAAATCTTTTAAGGTTTGTTTCATCCAGATAACTTGTGTACAAGCTAGGCTAGCAGCAATGTATTCGGCTTCAGTAGTTGATAAGGATACACAGTTTTGTTTCTTACTGAACCATGATACAAGTGAGTGCCCTAGCATATGACATGTTCCACTTGTGCTTTTTCTGTCAGATTTACTTCCAGCAAAGTCAGCATCGTTGTATGAGATTAAATCAAATGTAGAGGATTTTGAATAGAATAATCCAAAATCAACTGTGTCTTTTAAATATCTCATTATTCTTTTTACAGCCTTAAGATGTGATTCTTTTGGATTTGACTGAAATCTAGCACACAAGCAAACACTGAACATAATATCTGGACGGCTAGCAGTTAAATAGAGAAGTGATCCTATCATACCTCGGTATACCTTTGTATCAACAGACTTACCATCTTCATCTTTGTCCAAAACAGTTGTAGTGCTCATAGGAGTAGATTTTGAAGCAGTTGAGTTCATGTTGAACCTCTTTAGAAGTTCACGAGCATACTTAGACTGATTGATGAAAACTCCATCCTTGGTTTGCTTAATATGCAGTCCAAGAAAGTAGGTGAGTTTTCCCATCATACTCATTTCAAATTCTTTTTGCATGGACTTAGAAAATTCTTCACAAAGAGTGCTATTAGAAGATCCAAAGATGATATCGTCCACATATATTTGAACAATTAGGGTATGATTATTCACTATTTTCACAAATAAAGTAGAGTCTACTTTGCCTACAGAAAAACCAGCTTTTAATAAAAAGGTTTTAAGTCTATCATACCAAGCACGAGGTGCTTGTTTTAATCCATACAAAGCACGTTTGAGTTTGAAAACATGATCTAGATATTGTTCATTTTCAAATCCTGGAGGTTGTTTTACATAAACTTCTTTATTTATAAAACCATTTAAAAAGGCACTTTTAACATCCATTTGATATAATTTGAAATTCATATAGCTTGCATATGCTAAAAACATTCTAATAGATTCAAGTCTAGCAACAGGAGCAAATGTTTCATCAAAATCAATACCTTCCTCCTGGTTGTATCCTTGAGCTACTAGTCTTGCTTTGTTTCTTATAACATTACCTGTTTCATCTAGCTTGTTTCTGAAGATCCATCTTGTCCCAATGATCTGATGATCCTTTGGTCTTGGTACAAGATCCCAAACTTCATTCCTTTGGAATTGATTCAGTTCTTCAGTCATGGCTAGCATTCAGAACTCATCAATGATGGCTTCATCAATCTTCTTTGGTTCAAGTTGAGAAATGAAAGCCATGTTTGCAATCCGTTCTAGCTGAGCTCTAGTTTGAACCCCCTTTGTCAGGTCTCCCAAAATCTGCTTTTGAGGATGATCTTTGATATCGACAAATGTTCTTTGATGATCATCTTCATTAGACTTAGCTGTGTTATCTAAAAATAAATCTGTACTTTCAATATCATCATCGTTAGTTTGCTTATGAACAGATTGATCAATAGATTCACAAAAACTAACATGCATAGATTCTTCAATAGACTTAGAACTCTTATTGAAAACCCTGTATGCTTTACTATGACTTGAATATCCTAAAAATATGCCTTCAATAGATTTAGCATCAAATTTATCTAGGCTATCTTTTGTGTTTAGGATAAAGCATTTACAACCAAAGACTTTGAAATAGTCTATTCTTGGAGTTCTGTCATAGAATAGTTCATAGGGAGTTTTATTTAATAAGGGTCTAATGAGAACTCTATTTGTTATGTAGCATGCAGTATTAACAGCTTCTGCCCAAAAAGATTTAGCAAGATTATTGTGTTGGAGCATAGTTCTAGCAGATTCCTGAAGGGTTCTATTCTTTCTTTCTACTACACCATTTTGAGGTGCAGCTCTAGGAAAGGCAAAGTTATGAGAAATACCATGCAAGTTACAAAAATTTTCAAAAAGTTCATTTTCAAATTCTCCTCCATGGTCACTACGGATTTTAACAATAGAACAAGATTTTTCATTTTGTAATTTTTTACATAAAATTTCAAATTGACAAAACGTATCACTTTTGTTTTTCAAAAATATTACTCAAGTAAATCTTGAGTAGTCATCTACAATGACAAAAACGTATTTATTGTGATTATGACTAGCTACTCTAGAAGGACCAAAGAGATCCAGGTGGAGAAGCTCTAGAGGTCTTTTGCTTGAAATGATATTTTTTGATTTAAAGGATGATTTAGACAGTTTTCCTAATTGACATGCATCACAAAAATAATCCTTTTTAAAAGATATTTTGGGTAACCCACGTACTAACTTATCTTTAGCTAATTTAGACATGTACTTAGAGTTGACATGACCCATTCTCATGTGCCATAAATGTTGTGAGTCATTATTAGCTATGAGGCAATGTTCTGTGATGTTTTCTAGGTATAGTTCATATATATTATTCTTTTTTATACCTTTTAAGATGATGTTTTTGTTGGTGTCTATTATGAGACATGTATCATGATTAAAGCTAACATTATAACCTGTGTCATACATTTGACTGATACTTAGGAGGTTATGTTTTAAGCCTTTAACAAGGAGAACGTCTTTGATAAGAGGTTTATCTATGTAACCAATATTACCAATACCAATTATCAAACCTTTGTTGTTATTTCCAAAGGTGACGGTTCCTCCTTCTTTATGATGAAGAACAACAAAAAGGTCTGGATGTCCTGTCATGTGCTTTGAACATCCACTATATAGTATCCATCTGTTCTTCTTCTTTGGAGCCTGCAAAACATTAAGTAAATCCTTTTTTTGGTACCCAATCGGGTCCTTTTTTGTTAGACTTTGAAACACATATCTATTTTGATTTGGGTTTGTCTACAGCCTTAGAGGAGTTAAAAAGATTAAAATTATAATACTCCTTATTTGGATCAGACGAACTTTTCACAAAAGTGGTCTTTTGATTCATACAAGAAGGCTTGTTGAAATGAGAGTAGCCAATACCATTCTTGTAGAAAGAGACTTTTTGAGAGGATAGGAGTTTATCTAAGTTCTCTTTTCCTTTAGTAAACTTGAAAACCGTTTTCAAGAGGTTCTCAGTTTTACTTTTTAGTTCTGAAATTTCTACTTGCAGATTTTTAGTTTTGGAGCTAGTAGAAGAAATTTCAGAAGTGAGCATAAAATTTTTCTTTTTCAACTCAGAGTTTTCACTGCTGAGTTTTTCATTTTTCTGGGAAAGCTCTAAATTTTCAGATTTTAAAGATTTATTTTTGAAGCTTAATTTTCTAGATTCTTCAAATAGTTCTTGAAAAGCATCTAGAAGTTCTTCAAAGGAAAAATCAGAAATTTCACTTACAGAACTTTCATTTGCCATGAAGCACATGTTTGCAGTTTTGGCTTCATCATCACTTGACTCTTCACTGGTGGATGGTTCTGAGTCATTTCATTGAGCATGCAGAGCCTTTTTCTTGAAGAACCTCTTCTTTGGTTCCTCGGTCTTGGACTTCCTTTTGAGAAGGGGACAGTCACGCCTCAAGTGACCTGGCTTATTACACTGATAGCACATGGGATCTTCCTTAGGATCTTTTCTTTCCTTGTGCTTGTTTGGAAGCCGGTTCCTTCTCATGAAGCGCTGGAATTTTCTGGTTAGTAGCGCAATTTCAGATTCTTTATCTGAGTCTTTATTCTCAGATAGAGCTGGGAAAGCTAGAGTTTTCTTTACCGGTTGTTCCTCTTCCCTTCTTTCTTTCATGTGGACTTCATAGGCCATAAGATTGCCTATTAAGTCGTCCAGAGTAAGCTTAGATAAATCTTGAGCTTCTTCAATAGATGTAGTCTTTTTCTCCGAATCAGTTGTGAGAGATCTCAAGATTTTTTTCACCTTTTCTGTCTGGGAATATGTTACACCCAGAGATTTCAGATCGTTGGTGATGTTGGTGAATCTGGTAAACATCTCTGTGATGGGTTCATCTTTGTTCATTTTGAACAACTCATATTTTCTGATAAGAGATGAGATTTTGGCTTCTTTCACTTTGTTGGTTCCTTCATGAATAACTTCTAAAGAATGCCAAATATCATATGCAGATTCACATATAGATATTCTATTGAATTCGTTCTGATCAATGGCACAATATAAGGCATTCATAGCCTTTGCATTTAGGTTTGCCATTTTCTTTTCTTCATCAGACCATAAGTTATAGTCTGCGGATGGAGATGTGTATGGATGCTCAACAATTTTCCATACAGCAAAATCTATGGATTTGAGAAATATACCCATTCTGCACTTCCAGTATCCATAGTTGGAGCCGTTGAAGAAAGGAGGACGAGATGCGTGTTGACCTTCAATATCACGAGCATAAGAGGTAGATGCCATTTGTGCTGGAAGACTTGTTATGTCGAAACCAGCAAACTTGCTCTGATACCAAATGAAATTCCACTAGAGGGAGGGTGAATAGTGAAATACGATACAGATCGATAAAATAAAATAATCAGGCAATAAGGCACAACACATAAAACACAGAATTTATACTGGTTCGGTCAAAACCCAGACCTACATCCAGTCCCCAAGCAAACCACTTGAGCTTTCCACTATAACATCCGAGTCACCGGATAAATAGTACAACACCCTCTTCCTCAGAGGTCTTCTTCTCTCAACAGAGAAGGGGCACACCCTCTTCCACAGAGGTCTTCTTCTCTCAACAGAGAAGGACAACACCCTCTTTCACAAAGGTCTTCTTCTCTCAACAGAGAAGGGCAACACCCTCTTTCACAGAGGTTTACTTCTTTCAACAAAGAAGGATAACAGTGAATAACAGAGTTACAATACTTCCTATAGAACCTTCAGAATGATATGAATGCACTAATGAAGGATTCTCAGAATGTTCTGTTTGTCACTCAGAGGATACTCTTTGTCAAAGAGCTAGACTTGACTTTTTCTCTTTTCTTTCTTTTCTTTTTCTCTTTCTTTTTCAAGGCTCTCTTTTCAAATATCGAATAGGAATTTTTCTCGTTGTAAGCTCACATGTCCATGCCATGTTGAATAGTTTATTTGAGTGTGTTTATATAGCCTTTTAAAAAGTAGTCGTTACTTTTTGAAATCGTAGCTTTTTGAGATGTCATTTCAAAAACATCTTTAGAGAAATTCGAGAAAGTCTTCTTTCCATAAAAGTAAAATGTAGGGTACACTAGTCGTTGTAATATTTTAGGTAATACATATTTTATGTAAAAAGTCTATTTCTTACAATAGTACATTGAACGTTGGATTGTAGGCTATTATGTAGTTTTGTCTTTATTCTAATTAATGATTTGAGGTACATAAGTACTTTTTTACTTTAAATGAGTGTAAGTACAATGAGTGCTTTGAGATATTTATTTGTACATAATCATGACAAGTGTTTTCTTTATGTTGTGTTTTTCAAAGTCTTCAGAGAGAATGAAGACTACAAGAAAGTCGACATTCTTGAGAAGGATATTTAACAAGGATTTCTTACAGGAGGTATTTAATGCTATACAAAGAGAATGATGACTTCAAGTAAGTCGACATTCTATGGGTTTGTAAAAAGGTAACTAGAGTCTTTTCAAAACCTTTATTATATTTGTTTTCTTTGTGTAGCCGATTTTCATGTTTTGTCTTTTTCCTATATTTGAAATCATTTCTTTAAAAAAGGTAACTAGAGTCTTTTCAAAACATATTATATTTGTTTTTCTTTGTGTAGCCGATTTCATGTTTTTGTCTTTTTCCTATATTTGAAATCATTTCTTTAAAGAAGGTGACTAGAGTCTTTTCAAAACATATTATATTTGTTTTTCTTTGTGTAGCCGATTTCATGTTTTGTCTTTTTCCTACTTTTAAAAACATTACTTTTCAAGTTGTCTTGTATATGATATAAGGTACAATTATTACATTTTGAAATCATGTCAAAATACCTTTTTCATAAATGGTTGTAAGAAGGTACAATTATTAGTTTTCAAAAAGGAGCTTTTTGAAACTATCGTATACTTTTATGATATAGCTTTTATGAATGAGTATGTAATATGCAATATGCATGTTCCTGAAGGTTCTGTTACATATGACTCTAAAGAAGAAAAAATCTTCATCTTGAGGTAGCCGATCTCTTCAGTTGATCTTTAGGAATGCATGGCTCATCAAGCTTTTTCTTCAAGGAGTATGATTGCACCATAGTTGTACTTGAACAGGAAGTCTCCATCCTTTTTGGGTGAGATATCCTTGCATCAAATACTCGTTAGATTTATGGCAAAAAAACATATCCAGTCATTATATAACATTTTTCAAGAAGACATATTATCATATCATATGAAATTAAATAAGACAGTGTATCATATTGTGTGACATCAAAACAAAGTTTCTCAACAGATAGCTCGGCATTACGCCAAGTCAGTTATTGAGAGAAGATTCCGAGTTAACGATCTTGTGCTCAGATCGACAGCTCATCTGTAAACACCCCAAATTTTCACTCACCTCCCATCATCATCCAGCCTCTGAAATCGCTGGAGGGCAAAATGGTCATTTGCTGAGCCTGGACCTTGCAAAAGTCCAAATTTCATCTAAAACTCTCAATTTTCTCTATTTTTATCTCAGATATTCAAGATTTTACTCCTGACAGGAGACAGACATCTCCAGAGTCTTGGTTCAAGGTTGCATTGCATAAGACATGACATTGCATATCATTGCACGAGCATTTCAAATCACTGCATTGCAAAGCATGTCATTTCGAGGTCCAGAACTCTTGATTTCAAAATTTTCAATCCAGATTAGAATTTCAACTCTTTTCAAAACTGATTTCAAAACCCTGGGTCATTCAAAATTATCAATTCTTCCCATTTTACCCCAAGGACTCTGAATGTCAAAATATTTTCTCAGGAAAACGATCTAGATAGTTTTTTTTAATATGGATTTCAGTCACTTCACCTCAGATTTGCCCTTTTTGACAATTTCAAATATCTTTCTTTTACAAAATTGCCCTACAGGAGCCAACTCTTTCCAAAAATTCCTGTTTTACCAATTAGTCCAGATTTTATGAAAATTCCAAAAAGAAGTTGTTGTTTTATCCTCATTTCAGTAAATAAGCAAGGTGGGACCACACTGAGGTGGTGTCACACAAGCTTTTCTTTTGAAAATTTGAATTTTGAAAAACCCAAAAATATAGGAGCCTTGTCCCCTGGATTGGTGCCACTTGTCTTTTCTCTCTCCTCCCATTTACATGCCATGTGTCAGCATAGGGTTCACCTAGAGTTGGTGCCACATGTCACCTTCCCTCTTCTACCACGTGTCAGTGTGGGGCTACCTTCAGAAGCCGCCACATGTCATCCCAATTATCTGCCATATGTCACCCTATCCATCCTGCGCCATGTGTCAATCCAAGATTACCAGGAGATGCCAAGTGTCATAGGTTGTCCTGTCTAGAAAAAGTGGAGTTTGTCTCCTCTGAGGTGGCGCCACTTGAAGTGTGTCTCCTGCAGGGGACACGTGTCAACCCCTCCTTCCTTCTAGAAAAGTAGCCTGACACATGTCCTCTTCCTACTTTTCTCAGAAAAGTAGGAGACATGTGTCACTCCTAAATTCCTACAGAAAAGGTAGGCTTGTCTCCTCTGAGGTGGCGCCATCTGGAGTGTCTCCTGCAGAGGACACGTGGCAAGCTCTCATTTCCTTAGAAAAAACAAGTGCCATGTGTCATTTCCTACATTCTTCAGAAAAACTAGAATTCAAAAGTTCAAAACTCCTCATAGGTGGCGAAAATCCTGAACTTCTACCTTTTTCATCTTATCTGAGATGGCGCCACATGGCTTGGCCCACCTTCTCTCCCCTCTGCCACGTGTCATTCTCTGCTTCTTTCAGAAAAAGTAGATGACACATGTCTTCTCCCTACCTCTTTCAGAAAAGTAGGAGACACATGTCACTCCTGGCCTTCTTCAAAAAAAACAAACCATTTAAAATTCAAACAAGGCACTAGGTGGCGAAAATCCGGAGCTCTGATTTCCCAGATGGCCTATGAGAGCACCACATGTCCCTTCCCTCCTTCTCATCCCTCTGCCACGTGTCATCTTCTGCTTCTTTCAGAAAAAGAAGGTGACACATGTCTCCTTCTCATTCCTTCAGAAAAAGTAGAGGACACATGTCTTCTCCCTACTTTTTTCAGAAAAGTAGGAGACACATGTCACTGCCCTCTTTTTCCACCCTCTTGCCACATGGCATTGTAGAAGCCACCCTGAGGTGGCGCCACATGTCCATCCTCCATTCCTCCAGGGCCAACCTCCATTTGAAATTCGAATTCTCCTCTGAGGTGGCGCCATCTGAAGAACCCCCTCCAGCAGGCTGACACTTGGAACCATCCTGGACTGCCACATGTCCAGATCTCCTTTCACCAGAAAAAGCAAAATTCAAATTCCTCTGAGGTGGCGTCTTCTGAGCCCACTGCTCTGACCTTCTGACATGTGTCAAACACCTTTTGAGGTGGCACCATTCCAGGACTACACTTGGCTCCATTTTTATTTTTTTATTTTATTTTTAATAAAGGTAGCCCACCATGAGGTGGCGCCACCTGAAGACTCCCTACAAAAAGTGAATTTGAAATTCAAACTCCAAGAGAGCACTCTCTGAGGTGGCGCCTCCTGGGAGTTCCCTGCAGAGAGAATCAAACAAACTTTTGAAAAATTCCAAATTCCCCCTGTTGAGGTGTCTCACCCACAAAATTTCCATTTTTTATTTTTCTCAAAAAATCAAAATAGCCTTTTGAGGTGGCGCCACCTGAGGGCTCCCTGCAGAAGACAAATTCGAATTTCAAACCCCTCAGATGGCACCCCCTGAGATGGCGCCACATGGAGGGCTCAGATTGAGCCTGTTTGAATTTCAAAAATTTTTCAGAAAATTTATAAAAACAAGGGTTCACGCCCAGCCTGAAGAGATCATTTTTTTTAGCTCTTATGAACTTGGAAAATCCGACCTAGCCTTCCTAACATCTGATTTTGAACCTTGGAAATCATGCCCCCTTTGGCGCATTGAAGAAGGTGGAGTAAAGTTCATGCCGTGGCCAATCCGATTCCAACAGATCTCGATTTTGGTGGACCATCCGAAGCTCGGAGCGAAGGACGAAGGAAGCTCGTGATAGCTGCCTCTTTCAAGAGCTCCTACGCTGCGTAACGAAGCAAGGTGCACTTCTTTTCCCCTTGATGTGATTCTATAATCCGAATCTGGAGTCGTTTGAAGAAAGAGCTCATCCGAGGGATGGATTGAGCTATTCTCATAAAACGACATATATAAAAAATGTTTTGTTATGCTTCCTTGATGATTTTTAACATTCATATAGTTAGCTAGGTTTAATTTGCATTTTATTTCATCCATTTAGTACATTTCATGAATTAATTAGGATTAATTTAGCATTTATTTCAATTCTGCTTATTTTCAGTAGGTCTCTGTTTTTGTCAGTCAGTCCACACGTCATTTCATGCATTTGTTTTTTATTAAAAATCCCAAAAACATCACGGCATGCGCCTTTAGGTGTCCCTAAAATTTTGCCAAAAAATCGGAGCCATTTGAATTTGTTTATTGCGGTAAACATTCAAAATGGCAAGTCGGGTTTTGTTACCCGGGATACGTTTTGAAAATCATGTGCCGACTTGTAAAATCGAGATATCCCTCATGGGAGATTTTATTTTCGATCCGAAAGATGTTATGAACTCGAGAGAATGTCTAGTTTTTAATATGATTTTCTCAGATTTGTCTGATTTTTTTTTATGTTGACAAAAATCCTAGAGTTCAGGACACGTGTCAGAGCCTAATTTGGGCCTCTGAGATCTTGGATCGACTTAGGGCTATGGTTTCTCTTTGTGTGTTGCTCCAAATCCGAAACTGTAAAATGTGAAAGTGGTGTCCAAGATGTCATCTGTTTGAATCTAAAAGTCTGTAATTTTTAGAACAGTGTTGACCCCTGATTTGGATTTTTCTTGTCAGCCCCCTGTTTTGCTACATTTGTCTGTTCTGTTAGTTTAGGCAGAAAAAGTTATATTTTTATCTGTGTTTCCGTTGATCAAATGCCGAAGTCATAAACATGAAAGTTATTTATGTAGGTGTCTTGCATAGCTCTGCTTAATTTCATAAATTTCCATGGCTGATTTATATTTGTTTAGCATTTTTCATCAGATTAGTGTGATTTTTACCTCTGTCAGAACTAAATCTCTGTTATTGAACTCACCATGGCTCAAATCCTGAGGCTATAAAAACCAAAAATGTTCCATTTTGGGTCTTTTAGCAGTCTGCAAAATATCAGAAGTTTCCATGGTGTAAATCTTGCATTATCATATTAGGCATTGCATTTGGTTCGGATCCATAGGCAAAATCCACCATTTTAGGAATTTCTTTGAATTTTGGCATTTAAATCATATCATTTCATGATTTTTAGCATTCTAGGCTGTTTATCAGAGTAGGTAGATGCTTCATACCAAATTTGGTGCAATTTAGAATCCATTTGAGGTTCGGATCATCCATAATACCAAAACAGGGTCCCGCAGGACCCGGATCCAAGTGAAAAACAAGCGAAATTCGTTATTTTGGATAAATTGCAAAATGCCAAATTCTGATTTTACAGTCCTAATGCGTTTATCAGCATGTCATCATGTCTCTTACTGTATTTCATCATTATTTGATTCAATTTGAATTTCAAAATCTCAATTTTACCAAGTTTTCCTTTAAAAAACCCTGATTTTAAAGGTATAACTTTATAATTAGGGGTATTTTGGTCATTTTGACCACCAATTCCGAATTCCAAACTGTTTTCCACTGAATTCCCTGCATTTACATCATTTCAAAACATCAAGGAAGCATGAGAATAGGGTTTATATCCAATCAAATCCTATAATTTCATAATATTATTGGAAAATCTTGGAAAAAACCACATAGTTGAGCTAACTTTATTTCAAGCTTGGCAGAGACATTCCAAAGAAGGAGCTGAAGTCTGCAATTTTCATTTATTTCATTTGATTAGTGATGTAATAATGTAAATTTTGGAATAAGAGATTTAATTTCCTGCTTAGACTAGGATGCATATCATATAGTTTGAATTTATGCAATATCCTGCTTATGTGATGCATACATCTTATTTCAAAAGCACTATGGATGTTCACGAATGGCATGTGCACCAACTCTTAGGGAGTTGACGGACTCGGTGGGATCCATATTTACGGCCCTAGTCGGAATATGGACGAGACCCAGATCCATCATCTTTCTACTAGTCACATTGAGCCTACACTCTTAGGCTATCTTAAAATGCACATCATATTTCCAAAGTTTTTAAAATCATGTGCATCAAATGAACTAAATTCTGAACATATTCATGGCCACAGTCAGAATATGTGAAGGATTTATCTTGACTTAATGCACACATTTTCCAACAAATCTCTTAGAAAATCTTTTCAAAGTGCATTCATTCACTCATGTCATTCGCATCATGAAATCATTGATTTTCTCAAGATTTTCTCAAGAAAACTTCATTCTAAAGAAATCGGTTTCTCAAGAAACTCTAAGGATTTCTTAAAATCGGTTTTCAAAGACAAGTTTTCCACAGTTTTTCCTGGAAAACGATATTTTCTTAAGAGATTCAAAAGAGTTTTCCAATCTTTCTCCAAGACCCAAAATCGATTTCCAAGTATTTCAAAAGGTAAAATTCCCAGGATTTCGATTCCCCAAGTTTTGAATTTCCTTCTCCAATGAGCTTTCCTATAAATTTTCCATCATTTTCCTAAGAAAACTCTCAAAGTCCAAGTTTTCCTAAGAAGTGTTTCCCTTTTCAAAAGGTTCATCTTTTCTCAAGAATCACTTCCATTTTCCCAAGATTTTCAACTATTTCTGATTTTTCCACATCTTTATAAGCTTTCTCATGTTTTTAAAAACCCCTTTTTTATCTGAGTTTCCTGAGAAATTGACCTTTTTCCTGAGAGATTCTTTCCAACTCCAAATGTTTTTCTAAGCATACATCATGTTTCCAACTGACATTTTCCAAAATCTCATAGCACATGCCTGAATTCTCTGTGCATTTAGGATAGAACATAACTTTGATAATTTCGCTAAGTCAAGCATAGTTTTGGTCCTTGGTTCGATTACCTCTGTTAAAGGCGGCAGGAACGGTCGAACCTCGTACCGACAGGTCGAGCCCCATCCCATGGATTTTCCCGCATATTTCAAAAACGGAGGCGAGTATTTCAAAACATTTTCCAAAATCCGATCAAAGTTTGAAGCGCGAAAGCGTTTTCCCCTCTCTCTCTTCCGCAAGGAAGGGAAGACGGGGGAAAAGTTTTGCGACGATAACAGGTTTGGCGACCGTGATGGGACCTATCCTTGTCTGACCTAAATTATGCTTGACTTAGTTCAATTATCAAAATTATGTTCATAAAATGTCAGCTCTTTTACTTTCAATATCATGTGAGCCTAGGAGCCTAGATTCTGACCCAGCTGACATTGAATGCATATAGCTTAGGCATGGTTTGGTAGGACCATATTGAGGAGATATTTTCATGCTCACATAGACTTAGGTCTAAATACAATCCTCCTCAATTTAGGATCTGAATGCAAACAAAGTATGCTTCTTCAAAATTTTCAAAATCTATCTCTCTAGGACTTAGAGCCCTCTATTTCTTGCATGTGATCATTTTTCAAAATCTCCAATTACCTATCATTACCCGGTCTTCACGTTGCTGGGCTCTCTTCCAGAACCATAGTTCGGGACAGAGCCCCACGACTGGGCCAACTATTTGGGTTAACACCCCCTACCACGTACCGCGGGCCACAGTCCGAAGTATATCGGTAGGCGCTCAAGGATGTTGGAAAACCTTACCTTAGAACCGGAGTTGAAATTTTATGCCACGTACCTCGGATTTCGATTCGAGTATATTGGCATAACTGGATCGGACAAAGATGATTTGAACCTAGAGTTAGGATTAAGGTCTTACAGCTGTTTTCAAATGGATGCATCTAGAGTCAGCCTTTTAGGGAGTGCTGAATGTGCATAAATGTTTGTGCAGGATGAGATTGTATGTATGATTTTCTCAATTATTTATGTTTCCCAATGTTTTTCAACTCATTAGGTCTTTTTCAAAATATCCTTATTTTCCACAAGATCTTTTTTCTCAAACCCTCGATTTTTCCCAAATATCCCATTTCTTTCAAAACTCCAGGTGATTTTACATTCTACCTTTCTACTGGATCTCGAATTTCTAGCTGCATTTTTATCCTGCCTGCAAAATTTTTCAAAATTTCTCACATTTTCCTAAGTCTCATTCTGAGTCTTTCTCTGTTTTCAGTTCAATGACATCCAGTCAAGTTGATCCTATCTTTCCTGAAGGTCACATCTCCTTCGAGGTGCGACAAGGTCGTCCTGAACATCGAGCCCTTAGCACCGGAACTTTCATTCCCCGGTGGTATTATTCCTGGCTAAAGAGCTTTTCCCGAATGTTCCCGGACCATTTGAGCGAGTGCGGATTAGAGCTGGCATCAGCAGTCGGAAAGCAGACCATCAATGGAAACCTGATCCATGCAATGGCGGAGCGATGGAATCCTCGAACGTGTACCTTCTGGTTCCCGTGGGGAGAGATGACTGTTTTAATGGATGAATTTTCAGAAATCATGGGGTTGCCAGAACCAGCTGGTCGACCAAGCGACCCATTAGAGCATCAATTCCTTATCAATGTCAAGGGTTTGGACCCCCGAGACTCCTTAGCTCGTATGACAGGCCGCCGATCTTGGCCCCTAATCCAGTTAGAAGGAAATGAATATGTTGACCTACTTGAGTTGTACCGCCAGTACGGGACCTTCGTCGAAGTCAGCTCGCTATCAAGAACAGCCAAAGAAAAGATTCAGAATGCAATGGTTCTATGCACTGTAGGACTGTCCCTTTTCCCAGATGGACAGAACTATATGGACATCAGGATAATCCAACTTATGAGAAGATGGGGAAGTCGGCAAACCAATCGCCTCTCCATAGCCATGGCAGCGCTCGCCTTCCTTTATCGAGGTCTGACTCGATTCTCACTTGGAGATTCCATTTTAGTTGAAGGATGCATCTACGCACTTCAGTCCTGGTTTTTCCAACACGTTCCAGCCCGAGCAAGCTCTTTCAGATACAATGGTCAAGAACTCCTTCCAGTGGCGCAGTACCGGTCTATGATCAACGACATTCAAGAGGATGACGTTGTTTGGGACTATTTTGATCGGCAAATATCTCCTCCCAGATATACGTACGCTTATGGCAAGCGGTTCAAGTTGCTGGGATCATTCTTCTGCACTTACTACCAACCAGAGAGATGTGTTCGGCAGTTCTCCCAGAGGCAGCAGTATGTCGAAGCCCGACTGTTATCAGGAGTTATGGCAGAGTTCGATCTCACCTCCGCACAATGGTCCGGGGCATATCATTCTGCCCGCTACGGTTGGGATTCCTTTGTCTCTCTCAAAATCTTTCCAGGTCCTAGAGTGTCTGCCGACTATCGTGAATGGTGGCAAATTGTTTGTCCCCCACCTCTTTGTCAAGATCAATAAAGTCATGTTTTCCCCATTTCAATAAAAATTTCTTTCTCTTGTGGTTTGACGACCTCGCCTAGGTAACAAGGCATATTTTCGTTGTTTATTTCTTTTGCAGAAGGAATGACAACACAATTGTCGTGATTCCCACGACGACTCAGTCCCTAGTAATGGGACATCTTTTCCAAATTGTCTACCATATTTTCAGCAAATATTTCTTCCAAAAGCTAATTCCCTCATAATCTAATCAGGTCTTTTGCCCTGCAGAGAGCATCCATACCATTTGATGGTTGAGACAAGATCAGGCAAAAGAACCACGGCATCCCAATACTCGTCAGCCTCGGAAGAAGAGATGAGTTCCCCTCGATCTGAGAAGAGTCGAGAGCAGCAGCAAGAAGACGATGGCATAAACCCTCAAATGTATGCCATGTTCAGAAAAATGATGAACGAAATGATGAATGAGCAGCCCGGGACCAGCTCAGAAAGGAATCCATTCAGAGAAAAGTTTCATGGTCGTAGGAGTAAGAAGGCTCCCAAAAAGCAGATCCAACCAGAAGAGATTTCAGATGAATCAGATTCAACTGAAAACACAGATGAAGAATATGAGGTGCCTCCGGCATTTCAGAAGCGTGGCCAAAGTAAAAGCTGCAGATCAAAGAGCAGAGATAAAGAAGAGCCTTTGCAAGCGCAATTCAAGGAAATGGCCCGAGTTGTCAAGGATCTGCAAGCCCGCGACAAGGGCAAGAAAGTCTTCACCAGTGAGGACTTCTATGACGGCTTAGAAGGGGATGATGATCTGGAGAATCTTCCCCGTAAATTCATCAAATTCGATGGTTCCGGCGACCCAAAAGCTCATCTCGCCACTTTCTTTGCTGAATGCTCTCGGTTTAGAAGGGATAATCGAGCATTGTTTCTATGCTTCCCCCGCAGCTTGGAAGGAGTTGCAGCCAAGTGGTATGCTGAGCATATCAACCCCATCGAGCTCAAGGAGTTCGATAAAGTTGTAAATCTCTTTATTGAACGCTTCTTGTTCAACACAGAAGCGCTGCCTACACTGAGTCATCTCTGCAATTTAAGGCAGAATGAGAATGAAAAAGCACGGGACTTCATTCACAGATGAAGATCAGCCTGTAACAAGATGAGAGATCCTATCTCGGAAAGGCATGCATTGTCCTTAATCCTCAACAATTTCTCGCAGCCGTTAAGAGGATTAATCTCCACAGCACCGTCCAGAACCTTCATTGAGCTGACTGAACGAGCCGAATGGCTCGAGCTGAGTGTGGAAAATGGAGTCTATGAAGGCTTCACCTTTTCCAAGAACAACTCCCATGGTGAGCAGAAGAAGAAAGCTCACTTCACTTATTCAGCCAGCAACAAAAACAAAAGCCAAAATCGATACAAAGGGCAGAAGAAAGATTACTGCTACGGCACAGGCAGTTTGAACAACAAAGATCAGAAAGCAAAGCCTGCTCCTCAGTTCAGCAAGCCTCCTCAGCAGGATCAAGGGCCAAAACTGCGTGAGAAGACCAAACATGAAGGATGAAGTTACGACAAAAAGTTTACTCCCCTTGACCAATCACTCGAGGACGTGCTCGAGTACATGCTATCAAAAGAGATGGTCAAATTGCCCAGATTGGCCGATCCCCCTGTGCCCATGGGGAAATGGAAAGATCAGTTCTGCAAGTTCCACAGGACAGTGGGACACAACACCGAGAACTGCTTTGTTCTCAAAAACATCGTGTAAGATCTCATTGAAAAGAATCTATTGGTAGAAGGAGAAGAAGAAGAGAAAATGGACATTCTCAATCACCCCTTCCCTTCACACACCACAGCAGTAGTGTCTGCACAACCCTTTCTACCGCATGAACATATCAAGCCATGTTCTGCGCAAGATCTCCAAGTTCAGCATCAGGTGACGGTGCTACGACAAGCAGCTCCAGATTCTAAGAAGATGGACTTAATTTCAGCATTCGGTAAAATGAAAGTTGCGGAAGCACCTTTGAAGTCAGTTCCCAAATAAAAAAGAACTCCTGACTTCTTCAAGCAAATCGTTAGACCCAGGCTGGAGAATTCAAGTCAGAAGCCTCTGACCGCTCTATCCAATGTCTCCATCTTTGACTTGGCCAAGAATTCCAGCAAGCACCAGAAAGTACTGGATGATTTACTCAGGAAAATCAAAGTTAAGCCCAGTACCACTCCTGAAGACATGGCGCAGATTGTGAACTCTGCCATGACCAATGCACCAATTACCTTCTCAGATGAGGACCTTCCAAAGCCTCATTCCTTTCATAATAATGCCTTGTACATTGTCGTTCGAGTCAGAGGAATGACGGTTCCCCATGTACTGGTCGATGGAGGTAGTAGCCTCAACATATGTCCCGAAATGACCGCAAAGGCATTAGGGATCAAGGATGAAGAATATATTCCAGACCCCATCACTATCTATGGGTTTGACAATCATGGTCAAACGGCCAAGGGCAAGATATTCCTGGAGGTGTTCATTAATTATTCAGTGCATTCCGTCCTTTTCCATGTGGTTAACGTACCACCAACCTACAACTTGCTGCTCAGAAGGACATGGATTCACAACGCTAATGCAGTGCCTTCTACCCTCCATCAATGCGTGAAGTGGTCCCAAGGTGGAATGATTACCACAATACTGGGAGAAGACCCAAAAGAAAGGCTCCCGCAGCCCATGATTCCCCGGCCATCATTCAATGCAGATATTCCCAGCATCAGGGAAAGTGAAGAGATCAATCTCGGAGAGAATCGAGAAATACTTCAGGCACCATCAGAGCCATCTCTGCACACAGTAGCCACGACACGATGGAAAGGTCCTCAATTCTTCAAGGTTGGAGGTCGAATCGACTACAGCACCATTAAGGATCATCCCTTGTTTTCTCAATTCATAAAGTCAAAAAAGGGATTTGAGTTACTCCTGAAGCATGGTTATCAACCCTTCAAGGGACTCGGCAAGAATGAAGATGGCCGCATAGAGCCAGTGACCCAGAAACATCGTCCCCACAGAGCAGGACTAGGGTTTGCCGGTGGAAGCTCGTCAAAGAATACTGTTTTTGTCAAAGGGGCACAATGAAGACCATTTGTTATTTTCTTTCTATTCTTTTCCAAATAAATGTCTCATTTTACCAATGTCATTGATCAATTCAATCAATAAAATTCCAAGTTTCTTTGTCTATCCGGATGCCATCTACTCCCTTTCTGTCCGTCTCATCATTTTACAATTCAATGCCATTTTATGCATGGTTCTCTTCAAATGATTGCTTGTCTTACTATAGGCCGATTTTTCTGAACCAGATTTCTTATCCAAAATTTCAGAATGACCTCTCGGACAATCAAGAAGCTCGTTCTCAATCCCAAGGCCTTTCAGAAGTTGACAGCAATTCACATAATCAAAGCAAGCACCGGAAATGACAAGAGTGCAAAGCAGTCTGATGATTGTGCAGAATATGATCAGTCTCTTCAGGAATTACCGGAGTTCGCCGCAGTTCAGAAACAGGATGAACCATCTCCTCTAGTACAAGATCCAACTGAAGGTGTCAATATCGGTTCAGAGGAAGATCCAAAAATTCTCCAGATCGGAACCAGTTTGAGTTCAGAAGAAAAGAAAAGGCTTACAGATTTTCTCAAGCGGCATGAAGAAGTGTTCGCATGGACATATGAAGACATGCCAGGCTTAGACCCCAAATTGGTCGAGCACCGACTCGTCTTGAAGCCGGAGGCTAAACCAGTCAAGCAGAAGCTGAGAAAAATGGATCCCAGAATAGAACAACAAGTCAAAGAAGGACTTGAAGATCTGCTCAAAGCAGGATTTATTCGAGCTATTGACTACCCAGATTGGTCAGCCAATATCGTCGTCGTCCCAAAGAAAAGTGGCAAAGTAAGGATCTGCATAGACTTCAGAGACCTCAATAAGGCAACTCCAAAGGATGACTATCCACTTCCAAGCATCGATCTTCTAGTCGATAGCACGGCAGGACATGCCATGTTCTCTTTCATGGACGGATATTCCGGCTACAATCAGATTAAGTTGGCCGCCCGCGACCAATCAAAAACTTCTTTTACTACGCCTTGGGGCACTTTTTGCTATACAGTCATGCCTTTTGGGCTCAAGAATGCTGGAGCAACATATCAACGGGCAATGGCTGTCATCTTTCATGATCAGATGCGCAAAATCATGGATGCATATGTTGATGATATCCTCGTGAAATCTAAAGAGGAAGAAGATCACCTCGAAGCACTTGACCAAGTCTTTAAAAGACTTATTCTTTACAAGTTAAGGCTTAACCCGCAAAAGTGTATCTTTGGAGTCGAATCAGGCAAACTATTGGGTTTTCTGGTCAGTAAAAAGGGAATTGAAGTCGACCCGGCCAAAGCAAAGGCTATCATTGATATGCCTCCCCCGAAGAATCTCAAAGAACTGCGTAGCCTTCAAGGACGTATGCAGTCAATCCGGCGATTCATTTCCAATTTGGCGATGAGATGTGAGCCCTTCAACCACTTACTCAGAAAAGGAGTTAAGTTCGAATGGGGACCAGAGTGTCAGCAATCGTTCGATCGAATCAAGAAGTATCTTCTTAATCCTCCCATCCTGAAGCCGCCAGAATTGGGAAAACCTCTTTTATTATACATCTCAGTTAATCAAGTCGCATGCAGTAGGTTCTTGGCGCAATACAAAGAAGGTAGCCTGATAGAGCACGCCATTTATTACGTGAGCAAGACTTTCATAGATTATGAAAAGGGATACTCTCAAATAGAGAAGACCTGCCTAGCTCTGGTATGGATGTGTCAGAAGCTAAGACACTACCTACTAACATCAGAAGTCAAAATCTTGTCTAAACTCAATCCTCTCAAGTATATCTTAGAGCAACCTTTCCTCAGCGGACGAGTCGCAAAATGGCAAGTCTTACTGATGCAGTATGACTTAGAATATGTCTCGCAGCAATCAATCAAAGGCCAAGCAATTGCAGATCAATTGGCGGATTTTCCTCTGGCCGAAGAAGTGAAAGCCGAAGATGACTTCCCTGATGAGCAAATATGCAACATCCAGCAATTTCCAGTCTGGAATTTATTTTTTGATGGTTCTAAGAACATGGCCGGAATAGGCATCGGAATTTTATTAATCACTCCTGAGAAAGAAATGATTCCATTTTCTCTCAAGCTCGACTTTCAATGCACTCACAATATGGCTGAATATGAAGCCCTGATTCAAGGTCTAAGGATTCTATTAGACTTTAATGTCAAGAGAGTACATGCCTACGGTGACTCATTACTTGTTGTCAATCAAGTTCGAGCCGAATGGCAGGTCAAAGATCAGAAGCTATTTCCCTATCAGAAAATTGTTTCAGCTCTTATCAGCAAGTTTGAAGAATTTCAGCTCTTCCATATCAAGAGAGATTTTAATCAAGTGGCCGATAGCCTAGCCAGTTTAGGCTCCATTATGGCATTCAAGAATGGAGAATCTTGTCGCTCTTTTGAAATTGGCAGACTTGACCAACCTGCTTTCATTCCAGCGGAACAAGTAAACCAGGCTGAGCAAAAGAAGAAGCCTTGGTATTACAACATCAAAACTTTCATAGAAACAGGCGAGTTTCCTCCAGAACTCTCAAAGAAAGAGCAACGAGCAATCCAGCGTATGTCTACTCGATACTTCATTTTGGCCAATGTCCTCTATCGTCGCGGATTCAGTTCAGAGTATTCCAGATGTTTAGATGAAGACGAAGCCAAAGAAGTCGTACGAGAAGCACACGAAGGCATTTGTGGTGGCCACGTCGGTTACCAAACCCTTGTCAAGCAAATCATAAGAGCAGGGTACTACTGGAAGACTATGCAACAAGACTGTTATCATTATGTGAAGAAGTGTGTGCAATGTCAGTGTAACGCCCCGGATTTTCAAAACAAAGCTAAGTTAAAATTTTCATGGATTTCTTTTTTTTTTTTTTCTTTGCAGCGGAACTTAGAAAAGCTTTTAGCAGCGGAATAAGACGATAATGAGTAGTCGGTTTTAGAAAACTCCGAGCACGTTGCAGGTATGTGGCCAAGCAACTCATTGACCACCAAAGTGTTCCATTTTATCGAAAGCACATGTTTATTACAACATTACTGCTTAGAAAAGCAATGAAGGTTCAATAAAAAGGAAGCAGTACAACTCTGTCTAGAGAAACCCTGGAACTTGATGCTGCCTTGCTCCGCATATCGCCACGCAGGTTCAACACCTGAAATCCCCATTAAACGGGGTCAGAACCACTGATGGTCTGGTAAGTAGGAAAACACCTATCTATTCAACTCAAGTAAATGCATAGACCACTCAGGGTCGCAGTTCGTAATACGACGCTCAAGCCTCCATGACTTAGCGTATATCGCACAAGCCTCATCAGGGCTATGAGTTGAACATCCACGCAAGTCGTCATGACTTCGCATAAGCCTCTTCAGGGCTGTGAGTTAGAATAACCTCTCAAGTCTCTACGACTTAGCCTTGACTTCCTTAGAGTCACGAATGGATGTCTAGCTCAAGCCTTTATGCTTGGCACATCCGTATCCTACGAATCTAAGGACAGCTCTCCGAGCTTCACTTAGTCGTACGGATATCAATGGGGTTCTTTCCCAATCGGTCCAGTAGTATACCGACCATGACACCTTCACAAAGGTTATGCAGGACTGACTCAACAACGTCATCCACTCATACATTCAAAGTAGCGCTGTACCTAAGCTAATGCTTTGTTTCGATAATTGCACCTCCCCCTGGGCTTAGGGGACTCATATCTGGGCGACAACGCGACGATCTGGGGGTTGATTATTCTATGTATTTTAGATACCCCAGAGGCCTGTTGACCCCATCCCCCTAGTAGGACGGTACAACATACCGGAAGAGATCCTTACTAGGTATCCGAATGCATTCTGCTACTGCAGTAGTTGGGTTCAATCCTTAGATATTTAAGGATAACCACGACCTCCATACCTCTGAGTGACGAAGGTCATCAATGAACTCTATCAGGTTCGGGTGAAATATATGTCACTCAAGGCTGCGCCATCACCGTCTTCCTCGGTGAGAAATTCTGAAAGGGGCCTGCCGGTCTTACAATTACTTGACGAACATTGCATGCCTATAGGGCAGCCTTTGAGAAGTATGTACCCGACCCCAATCAACCACACGGTTTTCACCGTGGAACAAAGGTTTTATTCATATGCATGCTTAACTCTGCTCTCGGCACTTCGGCCTTGACGAGCACTTCACCTCTTTCTGTGGAAACAACACACTCCGGCTCAGCGGCCCTTACGAGTCTGGTTGTCTGATAATTCTCAATGAGCATGCACATGACTCGATCTCTACGGATCGGCTACTCGGCGTATTTTTACGCAACGAGCTCAGGACCTCGTCAAGGCGCTACCACTACTTTGGCGCAACGGCTCTTACAAGTATGATGCCCTTGCAGGTGTCAGGGAGACGAGTCATTCTGACATCGTTCCAACAAAGGACATCATTGTGCCACTTAACTGGTTTTGGCAGCTCTTCTGCCAACCATTCTGTCAACACCTTCTCTGCTCTACCGGCAGTGGTGCGACGAACCTTTCTACATTGTAGAAGGCGTTCCATAACTGGGTAGCACTTCTGCTACGTTCTTTCTGAGCCATTCTTAGCTCCTTCAGGAATTTTAGCAGCACTTCCTCTCTTTTACGGAGAAAGCGTGTGTTTCTTTTATCCGTTTCAGCGGCATCTCCCCTCTTTGGTGGGAAATCGCTACGCTTAACTCGGGAAATGGATGTGCACCGTTGTGCGTACTTTGCATCCATCAAGGTTGCAGGAACCTTGGGCCATAGCCAGGCCATACGTAATTGATTTAGTATTTACGTAAAGAGCATTTTGCCAAAAGGCGAAGCCTTTCCAATAGGGGCTTCATTCGTCAAGCAGAATCTTGTACGAGGAGCGGTAAGGGAATCGCATGGGCGATTTTGGAGTTGATCTCCGTTTGAACGCTTACTTACGCGCCATATATGTAATATAAGCAGAAGCCTGTGCTTTATACAGCGGCGGCGTAAAGGAAATGCATATACTATTGTGCAGGGTGTGTAACTGAACGAAATATTCTACATATATAACAAAACAGGAGCCTTGGCATCGTTCGACGCGACGGCGTAAGTAAATACATTGCAGAAAGCAGGAGCCTTGGCATCGTTCGACGCGACGGCGTAAGTAAATGCATAATCGGAAGTGCAGTAATCGGAAGTACAGAAAGCGGGGAGCCTTGGCATCATACGACGCGACGGCAAAGGTAAATTACATGGCCTGTGCGATATAAGATGCGTCGGCAGTATCAGCAGATATACACCTAGATCTGTATCCAACGATAGTTACGAGGCGAGCGAGTGAACACCGAAGTGTCCTAGAGGGCTCAACCAAGAACTAGGGTGAGATACTATTTTGAAGAACGCATATACTGCGTATTCGAACATATATATCCGACGATAGTTACGAGGCGAGCGCGTGAACACCGAAGTGTCCTAGAGGGCTCAACCAAGAACTAAAGCAAGATACTACTTCAGAAAGTATATGCTATATACAAACAATCAAATACTTGAGAGATGGTTTAATGAAGCGAACTTACTTCAATTTGAGGAAGAAACGACTGCGATTGCTTCAAACGCTTCGAACGAGGCTCGACTTCGAAAAAGGATCAACTTCGAACTTCGGACGAAAAAGGACTTGGACTTTGACTTTGAACCAAACCAGGTTCAAGTCAAGTCAACTGGGTTCAGACTTAGGTCAAGTAGGTTCAGACCTAGGTCAGGTGGGTTAGGACCAGGTCAGGCAGGCTCAGACCAGGTCAAGCAGGCTCAGGCTAAGTCAGGCAGGCTCAGACCAGGTTAAGCAGGCTCAGGCTAAGTCAGGCAGGCTCAGACCAGGTCAGGTGGGCTCAGGTGGGCTAGGCTAGGTAGGGGAGGTTTGGAAAAGGAGGAGAGAGAGAGGGGTTGGCGATTTTCTAAAGGAGGGGGGGGTCCTCTATTTATAGGTTCTGAAACTTGGGCCCCAAGTTTCAGAATCCCCTCTTTACCCTTGGGCTTTTCTGAGAATCCCTTCCATGGAAGGTGCTGGAAGGAGCTGGAAGGCTCTGGAAGGTGCTGGAAGGTGCTGGAATATTCTAGAATCTTCTAGAATATTTTCTGAGAAATATTTCTGTGGGTCCCACCCATATTTCTGTGGGTCCCGCAAGAATTTCGGGTTTTCGGCGATTTTTTTTTCGAAAAATTCTGAGTACGCCATTATCTTCGTATTGATGCCACTAAGAAAGTTGGCTCGCAGGAATCCTTTGATTTTGTTCAGATAGGAAGTTATGGCTTCCAGAGTGTTTGAGCATATATTCGCGATTCGACGAATATCCTAAGTGTAACTGGCTCGCAGGAATTGATTCGTTTCGCATTCTGAGAAAAATGCCATTTTTACCGGTAAATGCCTCATGAATTTTATTCAGATATTTTCTGAAAAATTGCGGGTCTTACATCATTACCCCCTTAAAGGAATTTCGTCCGCGAAATTCAGCTAAGAGTACAAGGTGAAGAGTTCAGGATATTTATCCCGCATATCCGATTCGGGCTCCCAAGTGCAATCATCGACTCCGTGATGTTGCCATCTTACTTTGACAAGTGGAATGACCTTTGTCCTTAGCACTTGCTCCCGTCGGTCCATGATCTCTACTGGCCTTTCTTCCACCGTCATATCCTCCTGGATGTCAATATCTTCATGTTGGATGACGTGGGAAGGGTCGTGAACGTATTTTCTAAGCATTGACACATGAAATACATTGTGTATCTGTGTATACTGCGGTGGCAATGCTACTCTGTAGGCGGTCTCTCCTATCCGGCTCAAAACCTCGAAGGGACCAACGAATCTGGGGCTGAGCTTCCCCTTCTTTCCGAAACGAAACACACTCTTGGTTGGGGAGACCTTGATAAAAACCTTATCTCCAACCGCAAAAGTGAGTTCCCTACGCCGCTGATCATTGTAGCTCTTCTGTCGACTCTGAGCAGTCAGTAGCTTCTTCCTGATCATGTGGACCTGCTCAGTATAATGCTGCAACACTATGGGCGAGTCCAAGGTTCGCTCACCCACTTCACCCTAATGGATTGGTGATCTACAGGGTCGCCCGTACAAGGCTTCATACGGTGCCATCCCAATGCTAGCGTGGTGGCTATTATAAGGAAATTCAGCCAACGCTAGGTGGGAATCCCAATCACCTTTCCATTCTAGCATACAGGCTCTTAGCATATCTTCGAGAGTCTGTATGGTTCGTTCTGATTGCCCATCTGTTTGGGGATGGAATGCTGTACTGAACTTGAGTTTCGTCCCCAGGGCTCTTTGAAGCTGCTCCCAAAAGTGAGAGGTAAATTTCGGGTCACGATCGGATATGATCGAAATCGGCACTCCATGGAGTCTAACGATTTCCCGAATGTAGATCTCCGCCAATCGTTCAGTTGAGTATCGAGTGTTGATTGGCAGGAAGTGAGCAGACTTGGTGAGTCTGTCTACAATCACCCATATTGAGTCATGTTGTCTCTTGGACCGAGGCAATCCAACGATGAAATCCATCGTAATGCCCTCCCATTTCCATTCTAGAATCTCGATCCGTTGCATTTTTCCACCAGGTCGTTGATGCTCAATTTTTACTTGCTGGCAGATTAAACACCTTGAGACAAATGTAGCCACATCCCGTTTCATACCCCTCCACCAGTACTTTCTTTGTAAGTCCCGAAACATTTTCGTACCTCCAGAGTGAATGGTGTATTTGCTGTTATGAGCCTCCTGGAGTACTTCCTGTCTTAGCTCAGGGTTATTTGGGACCCAAATCCTTTCTTCCATCCATATTCCTCCATCTTCTTTTAAATGGAAGAAAGTGTCATCTCTTTCGGCACGAGCTTTTAATTCCAAGTACTGGGGGTCCTTGAACTGTTCGGCTACAATGTGATCGAGGATCTCGATATGGATTGTCAGGCATGACAATCGAATCTTTCCTAGGTCAGCCAGGAATGGCTTCCAACTGACAAAATCCTCCATCAGCTTCCATTGTCCGGTGAGGCTGGCCAGAGTGCCAACAGTCTTGCGACTAAGGGCATCTGCTACAACATTCGCCTTTCCAGGGTGATAGGAAAGCGTGAATTCATAGTCTTTGAGGAATTCCAGCCATCGTCGTTGCCGCATATTGAGTTCTTTTTGAGAAAAGAGGTATTTTAGGCTTTTATGGTCCGACATGACCTCAAATTTCTCTCCATACAGGTAGTGTCGCCAGATTTTAAGCGCGAACACTACCGCGGCAAGCTCCAGATCGTGGGTTGGATAGTTTTTCTCATGAATTCTTAACTGACGGGATGCATAGGCGATTACTTTGCCATGCTGCATCAATACACAACCCAGACCCGTTCCCGAGGCATCGGTATAAGCAATGAAGCCTCCCTGACCAGAAGGTAAGGTAAGGACAGGGGCAGTGGTAAGCCTCTGTTTGAGAACCTCAAAGCATTCCTTACACTGGTCAGTCCATTCAAACTTGACTCCCTTTTTCAGTAATTTCGTCATTGGTACGGCGATTCGGGAGAAGTCGTGTATGAACTTCCGATAATATCCGGCAAGTCCAAGGAAGTTGCGGACCTCAGTGATATTTTCTGGCTGCTTCCAGTCTATCACAGCTTCGACCTTCGCAGGATCTACTGCGATTCCATCTTTTGAGATCACATGGCCAAGGAACATTACTTTGTCTAGCCAGAATTCACATTTTGAAAACTTGGCATATAACTGATTATCTTGAAGGGTTTTCAAGACGATTCTCAAGTGCTCCTTGTGTTGTTCCTCATTCTCTGAATACACGAGAATGTCATCAATGAAGACGATGACAAAAGTGTCTAAGTATGGTTTGAACACTCGGTTCATCCGGTCCATAAAGACAGTAGGCGCATTTGTAAGTCCGAAGGGCATTACTACGAACTCATAATGGCCATATCTCGTTCTGAAGGCAGTCTTAGGTATATCCTCCTCCTTAACTCTGAGCTGATGGTATCCAGACCTGAGGTCGATCTTGGAGAACACTCTCGCTGTTCTGAGCTGATCGAATAAGTCCTCAATCCGAGGCAACGGGTACTTATTTTTAATGGTTGCCTGGTTAAGCATCCGATAATCGATGCATAACCGAAGGGATCCATCCTTCTTCTTTACAAATAGTACCGGGGCTCCCCATGGTGACATACTTGGTCGGATGAACCCTTGTTCCATCAGTTCTTCCAACTGACACTTCAACTCACTGAGTTCAGCTGGTGCCATACGATAAGGGGCTTTGGATATCGGCGTTGTTCCAGGTAAGGATTGAATTCCAAATTCAACCTCACGAAGTGGCGGAAGTCCTGACAATTCCTCAGGAAACAGATCGGGAAACTCCCGCACTACTTCCAAACTCTCAAGGGGTTGGTCGTTGGATTTTTCCACCGAGAGACTCAACAGGAAGGCCACACAACCCTTCCTAAGGTATTTTTGTACCTTAAGTGCTGATATGAGCCTTTTTTGTGGAACTGGTTTGGATAACCGGTATTCCATCTTAGGTAATCCGGGTCGAGATAGAATCACTCTGCCCTCGCGGCACAGAATCTTGGCATTATTCTGAGCCAACCAATTCATTCCCAGAATGACATCGTACTGTATCATATCGATCAGGATGGCGTCAGTAGGCAAGTGTTGCCCTGCTATCTCAATATCCAAATTTTTCACACACCGGATACATTTGGTACGTGAACCCAACGGGTTATATACTTCGATCATTTTATCAATCGGTTGCACCGAGGCGTGGAGTTGTTCGGTGAAATCGTCGGAGATAAACGTATGAGTAGCACCACAATCAAACAAGACGTAAGCTGCATGTCCATTAACAGGTACGGTGCCTTCAATGAGGTCACCGGTTCCGACTTGTTCAGTTGTTACAGCGTATACACGACCTGCAGCAGGCCTTTGTTCTACTCTAGGTGGGGGTCGTTGGACTTGTGTTCGTTGTGGTACTTGTTGAGAGGGTCCGGCAGATCCGGCATTCCTCCTCTACTCATCAATAAGCTTCTTCCTGCATTGTCTTGCAATGTGGCCCACTTTGCCACAGTAGAAGCATCCACCTGTGTCACGTGGACATGGTCCTCTTGCGTGATTAACATGGCATTTTGGGCAGTTTGGGTTGGACTGCAGGTTGTTTGGAGCCATGTTCTGCCTTGGCCTTACAACTTGTTGAGTGTTGTTCCCACCTTGGAACCTTTTCTTCTGAAAGGGTTGTCGTGAACCCTGGCCACTTGGAAACATTCTCTTCTTGTTCCCACCATCAACTATGGGCCTTTTTGCTATGATCACTTTTGATCGCTCCCAATCCACTTGTATTTTTGAAGCTGCTGCCACAGCCGTTTGAAACGTTTGGGGCATGCTGGTGATAACCCGTGACCTTAGCCCTTCTCGCAGTCCATTGATGTACTTGTCGGCCCTTTCTTGGTCGGTCTCAAATAACCGGGAGCAGTACCGTTCAAGATTTTGAAATTTGGTGGTATAGTCAATCAAATTCATGACACCCTGCTCCAATTCCAGAAACTCCATCTTCTTCTTGTTTCTGGAGTGTAATGGAAAGTAATTATCCATGAAAGCTCTCCGGAAGTCAGTCCAAGGAATGACTTCAACTTCCGAGAACTGGATAATCTTAGTGGTATCCCACCACTTCCGTGCGTTGTCTTTCAGCCTGTACGTGCCAAAGTTGGTCTTCTTTTCTTCTGGTACTCCCAGCACCAGGAAGGCACGTTCGGTCTCTTCGACCCAACTTTCTGCCAGTTCAGGATCGGCTCTACCAGCGAAGACTGGTGGATCGAGCTTGAGGAATTTTTCATAGGTTATTCCACCAAGGTTTTCGCTTCGAGGTGCGACTGGTTCTGGCCTTGTTTCTCGAATGGCAGTAACCAAATTGTTGAGTGTTTCCAGCAGAAATCCTTGAGTATGGGACTCCTCGCTTGGTATGGTTCTCCTCGTCGTAGGAGCCATTTATCTACCACATACAAACAACGTGTTTTAGTTTCACAATGTATATATCGAAGCAAAGTTTTATTTACTTAATATACATCACATTTACACAAGCATCGCCTTAAACAAAACGTCATGCCGCACTGGCAGACTTTTAGGCGTTGAGAAACTAGGTACATGAGTCTATTGACTCCAAAACACTACCAGTCTCTTCTAGGAACTGGATTTCTTTCTTGACCCAAAGAACCCAAAGTATCGTTTACTTCCACATTGCCTTGGTACAGGCACAACTAGCTTTGGCTTGGGCGGCACTTCCGCACTCTCAAGCGACTCTTGTGGATAGATCAGTGATGCCGGTCCACTTGCCCATTCAGTGGCATCATGGCTCGGAGAATCCGAGACCATAACGGGATGATATAGGTTGTATCCCTCTTCCTGGCCATTCAGACTCGGCGTTGGTGTACCCGCTCTGTTCCCCCATATAATAGTACTTTGATTCGAGGAATCTGAAATCATAATGGGATTATAGAAGGAGTTGTTGCATCCCTCCTCCCAACTGTGCAAGCTAGGCGTACATGATGCCTGTTGATAGCCTTGCGATTGACCAAATCCCTCAAGGAAGTTCAAGTCAAATCCTACCAGAGATGGTAGTTCATCAGAAGTTGCTGGAGTACGGCTACTCTCTCTACTGGAGTAATGTGGCCTACTAACACGCGAGGTCTCATCCCTAAGACCAAGCGATCCCCGCCGACCCATATCGGCGGTATGCTTTATTTGGCATTCGTTGACGGAATGCCCTTCTTCGCCACAATATTGACAGTCTTGGACTTCATATGGGCATACCCACTCATCATGCATGATCCCGCAACGATAGCAGTATCCTCGGGAGTTGTGAGTTGCCATCTATACAAAGATGCACCCAGATCAGAACAAGAAGTATAAAATATACTTACAGTGCGATATAGTGGACAAGTCGGATCTCGAACCAGGTTTCTCAGACTCTTGCTCTGATACCAATTCTGTAACGCCCCGGATTTTCAAAACAAAGCTAAGTTAAAATTTTCATGGATTTCTTTTTTTTTTTTTCTTTGCAGCGGAACTTAGAAAAGCTTTTAGCAGCGGAATAAGACGATAATGAGTCGTCGGTTTTAGAAAACTCCGAGCACGTTGCAGGTATGTGGCCAAGCAACTCATTGACCACCAAAGTGTTCCATTTTATCGAAAGCACATGTTTATTACAACATTACTGCTTAGAAAAGCAGTGAAGGTTCAATAAAAAGAAAGCAGTACAACTCTGTCTAGAGAAACCCTGGAACTTGATGCCGCCTTGCTCCGCATATCGCCACGCAGGTTCAACACCTGAAATCCCCATTAAACGGGGTCAGAACCACTGATGGTCTGGTAAGTAGGCAAACACCTATCTATTCAACTCAAGTAAATGCATAGACCACTCAGGGTCGCAGTTCGTAATACGACGCTCAAGCCTCCATGACTTAGCGTATATCGCACAAGCCTCATCAGGGCTATGAGTTGAACATCCACGCAAGTCGTCATGACTTCGCATAAGCCTCTTCAGGGCTGTGAGTTAGAATAACCTCTCAAGTCTCTACGACTTAGCCTTGACTTCCTCAGAGTCACGAATGGATGTCTAGCTCAAGCCTTTATGCTTGGCACATCCGTATCCTACGAATCTAAGGACAGCTCTCCGAGCTTCACTTAGTCGTACGGATATCAATGGGGTTCTTTCCCAATCGGTCCAGTAGTATACCGACCATGACACCTTCACAAAGGTTATGCAGGACTGACTCAACAACGTCATCCACTCATACATTCAAAGTAGCGCTGTACCTAAGCTAATGCTTTGTTTCGATAATTGCACCTCCCCCTGGGCTTAGGGGACTCATATCTGGGCGACAACGCGACGATCTGGGGGTTGATTATTCTATGTATTTTAGATACCCCAGAGGCCTGTTGACCCCATCTCCCTAGTAGGACGGTACAACATACCGGAAGAGATCCTTACTAGGTATCCGAATGCATTCTGCTACTGCAGTAGTTGGGTTCAATCCTTAGATATTTAAGGATAACCACGACCTCCATACCTCTGAGTGACGAAGGCCATCAATGAACTCTATCAGGTTCGGGTGAAATATATGTCACTCAAGGCTGCGCCATCACCGTCTTCCTCGGTGAGAAATTCTGAAAGGGGCCTGCCGGTCTTACAATTACTTGACGAACATTGCATGCCTATAGGGCATCCTTTGAGAAGTATGTACCCGACCCCAATCAACCACACGGTTTTCACCGTGGAACAAAGGTTTTATTCATATGCATGCTTAACTCTGCTCTCGGCACTTCGGCCTTGACGAGCACTTCACCTCTTTCGGTGGAAACAACACACTCCGGCTCAGCGGCCCTTACGAGTCTGGTTGTCTGATAATTCTCAATGAGCATGCACATGACTCGATCTCTACGGATCGGCTACTCGGCGTATTTTTACGCAACGAGCTCAGGACCTCGTCAAGGCGCTACCACTACTTTGGCGCAACGGCTCTTACAAGTATGATGCCCTTGCAGGTGTCAGGGAGACGAGTCATTCTGACATCGTTCCAACAAAGGACATCATTGTGCCACTTAACTGGTTTTGGCAGCTCTTCTGCCAACCATTCTGTCAACACCTTCTCTGCTCTACCGGCAGTGGTGCGACGAACCTTTCTACATTGTAGAAGGCGTTCCATAACTGGGTAGCACTTCTGCTACGTTCTTTCTGAGTCATTCTTAGCTCCTTCAGGAATTTTAGCAGCACTTCCTCTCTTTTACGGAGAAAGCGTGCGTTTCTTTTATCCGTTTCAGCGGCATCTCCCCTCTTTGGTGGGAAATCGCTACGCTTAACTCGGGAAATGGATGCGCACCGTTGTGCATACTTTGCATCCATCAAGGTTGCAGGAACCTTGGGCCATAGCCAGGCCATACGTAATTGATTTAGTCTTTACGTAAAGAGCATTTTGCCAAAAGGCGAAGCCTTTCCAATAGGGGCTTCATTCGTCAAGCAGAATCTTGTACGAGGAGCGGTAAGGGAATCGCATGGGCGATTTTGGAGTTGATCTCCGTTTGAACGCTTACTTACGCGCCATATATGTAATATAAGCAGAAGCCTGTGCTTTATACAGCGGCGGCGTAAAGGAAATGCATATACTATTGTGCAGGGTGTGTAACTGAACGAAATATTCTACATATATAACAAAACAGGAGCCTTGGCATCGTTCGACGCGACGGCGTAAGTAAATACATTGCAGAAAGCAGGAGCCTTGGCATCGTTCGACGCGACGGCGTAAGTAAATGCATAATCGGAAGTGCAGTAATCGGAAGTACAGAAAGCGGGGAGCCTTGGCATCATACGACGCGACGGCAAAGGTAAATTACATGGCCTGTGCGATATAAGATGCGTCGGCAGTATCAGCAGATATACACCTAGATCTGTATCCAACGATAGTTACGAGGCGAGCGAGTGAACACCGAAGTGTCCTAGAGGGCTCAACCAAGAACTAGGGTGAGATACTATTTTGAAGAACGCATATACTGCGTATTCGAACATATATATCCGACGATAGTTACGAGGCGAGCGCGTGAACACCGAAGTGTCCTAGAGGGCTCAACCAAGAACTAAAGCAAGATACTACTTCAGAAAGTATATGCTATATACAAACAATCAAATACTTGAGAGATGGTTTAATGAAGCGAACTTACTTCAATTTGAGGAAGAAACGACTGCGATTGCTTCAAACGCTTCGAACGAGGCTCGACTTCGAAAAAGGATCAACTTCGAACTTCGGACGAAAAAGGACTTGGACTTTGACTTTGAACCAAACCAGGTTCAAGTCAAGTCAACTGGGTTCAGACTTAGGTCAAGTAGGTTCAGACCTAGGTCAGGTGGGTTAGGACCAGGTCAGGCAGGCTCAGACCAGGTCAAGCAGGCTCAGGCTAAGTCAGGCAGGCTCAGACTAGGTTAAGCAGGCTCAGGCTAAGTCAGGCAGGCTCAGACCAGGTCAGGTGGGCTCAGGTGGGCTAGGCTAGGTAGGGGAGGTTTGGAAAAGGAGGAGAGAGAGAGGGGTTGGCGATTTTCTAAAGGAGGGGGGGGTCCTCTATTTATAGGTTCTGAAACTTGGGCCCCAAGTTTCAGAATCCCCTCTTTACCCTTGGGCTTTTCTGAGAATCCCTTCCATGGAAGGTGCTGGAAGGAGCTGGAAGGCTCTGGAAGGTGCTGGAAGGTGCTGGAATATTCTAGAATCTTCTAGAATATTTTCTGAGAAATATTTCTGTGGGTCCCACCCATATTTCTATGGGTCCCGCAAGAATTTCGGGTTTTCGGTGATTTTTTTTCCGAAAAATTTTGAGTACGCCATTATCTTCGTATTGATGCCACTAAGAAAGTTGGCTCGCAGGAATCCTTTGATTTTGTTCAGATAGGAAGTTATGGCTTCCAGAGTGTTTGAGCATATATTCGCGATTCGACGAATATCCTAAGTGTAACTGGCTCGCAGGAATTGATTCGTTTAGCATTCTGAGAAAAATGCTTTTTTTACCGGTAAATGCCTCATGAATTTTATTCAGATATTTTCTGAAAAATTGCGGGTCTTACAGTCAGATACACGCACCTTCTATTCATGCTCCAGCAACTTATTTACAATCCGTTGTTTCTCCATGGCCATTCTCCATGTGGGCCTTCGATGTCGTAGGTCCCATCACTCCTTCTGTAACGCCCCGGATTTCCAAAACAAAGCTAAGTTAAAATTTTCATGAATTACTTTTTTTTTTTCATTGCAGCGGAACTTAGAAAAGCTTTTAGCAGCGGAATAAGACGATAATGAGTCGTCAGTTTTAGAAAACTCCGAGCACGTTGCAGGTATGTGGCCAAGCAACTCATTGACCACCAAAGTGTTCCATTTTATCGAAAACATATGTTTATTACAACACTACTGCTTAGGAAAGCAGTGTAGGTTCAATAAAAAGGAAGCAGTACAACTCTGTCTAGAGAAACCCTGGAACTTGATGCCGCCTTGCTCCGCATATCGCCACGCAGGTTCAACACCTGAAATCCCCATTAAACGGGGTCAGAACCACTGATGGTCTGGTAAGTAGGCAAACACCTATCTATTCAACTCAAGTAAATGCATAGACCACTCAGGGTCGCAGTTCGTAATACGACGCTCAAGCCTCCATGACTTAACGTATATCGCACAAGCCTCATCAGGGCTATGAGTTGAACATCCACGCAAGTCGTCATGACTTCGCATAAGCCTCTTCAGGGCTGTGAGTTGGAATAACCTCTCAAGTCTCTACGACTTAGCCTTGACTTCCTCAGAGTCACGAATGGATGTCTAGCTCAAGCCTTTATGCTTGGCACATCCGTATCCTACGAATCTAAGGACAGCTCTCCGAGCTTCACTTAGTCGTACGGATATCAATGGGGTTCTTTCCCAATCGGTCCAGTAGTATACCGACCATGACACCTTCACAAAGGTTATGCAGGACTGACTCAACAACGTCATCCACTCATACATTCAAAGTAGCGCTGTACCTAAGCTAATGCTTTGTTTCGATAATTGCACCTCCCCCTGGGCTTAGGGGACTCATATCTGGGCGACAACGCGACGATCTGGGGGTTGATTATTCTATGTATTTTAGATACCCCAGAGGCCTGTTGACCCCATCCCCCTAGTAGGACGGTACAGCATACCGGAAGAGATCCTTACTAGGTATCCGAATGCATTCTGCTACTGCAGTAGTTGGGTTCAATCCTTAGATATTTAAGGATAACCACGACCTCCATACCTCTGAGTGACGAAGGCCATCAATGTACTCTATCAGGTTCGGGTGAAATATATGTCACTCAAGGCCGCGCCATCACCGTCTTCCTCGGTGAGAAATTCTGAAAGGGGCCTGCCGGTCTTACAATTACTTGACGAACATTGCATGCCTATAGGGCAGCCTTTGAGAAGTATGTACCCGACCCCAATCAACCACACGGTTTTCACCGTGGAACAAAGGTTTTATTCATATGCATGCTTAACTCTGCTCTCGGCACTTCGGCCTTGACGAGCACTTCACCTCTTTCGGTGGAAACAACACACTCCGGCTCAGCGGCCCTTACGAGTCTGGTTGTCTGATAATTCTCAATGAGCATGCACATGACTCGATCTCTACGGATCGGCTACTCGGCGTATTTTTACGCAACGAGCTCAGGACCTCGTCAAGGCGCTACCACTACTTTGGCGCAACGGCTCTTACAAGTATGATGCCCTTGCAGGTGTCAGGGAGACGAGTCATTCTGACATCGTTCCAACAAAGGACATCATTGTGCCACTTAACTGGTTTTGGCAGCTCTTCTGCCAACCATTCTGTCAACACCTTCTCTGTTCTACCGGCAGTGATGCGACGAACCTTTCTACATTGTAGAAGGCGTTTCATAACTGGGTAGCACTTCTGCTACGTTCTTTCTGAGCCATTCTTAGCTCCTTCAGGAATTTCAGCAGCACTTCCTCTCTTTTACGGAGAAAGCGTGCGTTTCTTTTATCCATTTCAGCGGCATCTCCCCTCTTTGGTGGGAAATCGCTACGCTTAACTCGGGAAATGGATGCGCACCGTTGTGCGTACTTTGCATCCATCAAGGTTGCAGGAACCTTGGGCCATAGCTAGGCCATACGTAATTGATTTAGTCTTTACGTAAAGAGCATTTTGCCAAAAGGCGAAGCCTTTCCAATAGGGGCTTCATTCGTCAAGCAGAATCTTGTACGAGGAGCGGTAAGGGAATCGCATGGGCGATTTTGGAGTTGATCTCCGTTTGAACGCTCACTTACGCGCCATATATGTAATATAAGCAGAAGCCTGTGCTTTATACAGCGGCGGCGTAAAGAAATGCATATACTATTGTTCAGGGTGTGTAACTGAACGAAATATTCTACATATATAACAAAGCAGAAGCCTTGGCATCGTTCGACGCGACGGCGTAAGTAAATACATTGCAGAAAGCAGGAGCCTTGGCATCGTTCGACGCGACGGCGTAAGTAAATGCATAATCGGAAGTGCAGTAATCGGAAGTACAGAAAGCAGGGAGCCTTGGCATCATACGACGCGACGGCAAAGGTAAATTACATGGCCTGTGCGATATAAGACGCGTCGGCAGTATCAGCAGATATACACCTAGATCTGTATCCAACGATAGTTACGAGGCGAGCGAGTGAACACCGAAGTGTCCTAGAGGGCTCAACCAAGAACTAGGGTGAGATACTATTTTGAAGAACGCATATACTGCGTATTCGAACATATATATCCGACGATAGTTACGAGGCGAGCGCGTGAACACCGAAGTGTTCTAGAGGGCTCAACCAAGAACTAAAGCAAGATACTACTTCAGAAAGTATATTCTATATACAAACAGTCAAATACTTGAGAGAGATGGATCAACGAAGCGAACTTACTTCAAATCGTGGAAGAAACGGCTCCGGGTTGCTTCTTTGGCTTCGAGCCTTCCTTCGAGAGGTCAGACTAAGTCAGATGAAGCTGACTTAGTTGAGAAAGAGGTAGAGCAGGTCAAGCTACTCAACCTAAGTGGTTTGAACCTAACAGGGTTCAATCCAAGTCAACTGGGTTCAGCAGGTTCGAACTCAGCTCAAGTAGGCTAAGTCTGGGTTCAGAAATCCAAACCGGAATCTGGACCAAAAAGGACTTTGACTTTGACTTTAAACCCAACTAGGTTCAAGTCAAGTCAACTGGGTTTGGACCAGGTCAAGTGGGTTCAGACCCAGGTCAGGTGGGTTAGGACCAGGTCAGGCAGGCTCAGGCTAAGTCAGGCAGGCTCAGACCAGGTCAGGTGGGCTCAGGTGGGCTAGGCTAGGTAGGGGAGGTTTAGGAGAGAGAGAGAGAAGGCAAGAGAGAGAGGGGGTCGATTTTTATGAGAAGAGAGAGAGTGGGGAGGGCTATTTATAGCCCAAGCCCACCTCCTCTTGGGTTTTTCCATGCCCAAACTACCCCCTTGGCTTCTTTTTAATTCCAAGAGGTTCCTTGGTGTGGGGCCCACTTGGATATTCCATGGGATATTTTTGTGGGTCCCACCAGATATTTTCTGAGGAATATTTCTGTGGGTCCCGCAAGAATTTCGGGTTTCCGGCGATTTTTTCCGAAAAATTCTGAGTACGCCATTTTCTTCGTATTGACGTAACTAAGAAAGTTGGCTCGTACGAATCTATTGATTTCGTTTAGTTAGGAAGTTATGGCTTCCCGAGTATTTGAGCATATATTCGCAATTCGACGAATACCCTAAGTATAACTGGCTCGCAGGAATTGATTCGTTTCGCATTCTGAGAAGAAATGCTATTTTTACCGGCAAATGCCTCATGAATTTTATTCAGATATTTTCTGAAAAATTGCGGGTCTTACATCATTACCCCCTTAAAGGAATTTCGTCCGCGAAATTCAGCTAAGAGTACAAGGTGAAGAGTTCAGGATATTTATCCCGCATATCCGATTCGGGCTCCCAAGTGCAATCATCGATTCCATGATGCTGCCACCTCACTTTAACAAGTGGAATGACCTTCGTTCTTAGCACTTGCTCCCGTCGGTCCATGATCTCCATTGGCCTTTCTTCTACCGTCATATCTTCTCGGATGTCAATGTCTTCATGTTGAATAACGTGAGAAGGATCATGAACGTACTTTCTAAGCATTGATACGTGAAATACATCATGTATTTGCGCGTATTGTGGTGGCAATGCTACTCGGTAGGCAGTCTCTCCGATCCGGCTCAAAACTTCGAAGGGACCAACGAATCTGGGGCTGAGCTTCTCCTTCTTTCCAAAACGAAACACACTCTTGGTTGGAGAGACCTTGATAAAAACCTTATCTCCAACCGCAAAAGTGAGTTCCCTACGCCGCTGATCGGCGTAGCTCTTCTGTCGACTCTGAGCAGTCAGTAGCTTCTTTCTGATCATGTGGACTTGCTCAGTATAATGCTGCAACACAATGGGCGAGTCCAAGGTTCGCTCACCCACTTCACCCCAATGGATTGGTGATCTACAGGGTCGTCCATACAAGGCTTCATACGGCGCCATCCCAATGCTAGCGTGGTGGCTATTATTATAAGCAAATTCAGTCAACGCTAGGTGGGAATCTCAATCACCTTTCCATTCCAGCATACAGGCTCTTAGCATATCTTCAAGAGTCTGTATGGTTCGTTCTGATTGCCCATCTGTTTGGGGATGGAATGCTGTACTGAACTTGAGTTTCGTCCCCAGGGCTTTCTGAAGTTGCTCCCAAAAGTGAGAGGTGAACTTCGGGTCACGATCAGATATGATCGAAATCTGCACTCCATGGAGTCTAATGATTTCCCGAATGTAGATCTCCGCCAATCGTTCAGTTGAGTATCGAGTGTTGATTGGCAGGAAGTGAGCCGACTTGGTGAGTCTGTCCACGATCACCCATATCGAATCGTGTTGTTTCTTGGATCGAGGCAATCCAACGATGAAATCCATCGTAATGCCTTCCCATTTCCATTCTGGAATCTCGATCCGTTGCATCTTTCCACCAGGTCGCTGATGTTCGATCTTAACTTGCTGGCAGATCAAACACTTCGAGACAAACGTAGCCACATCACGCTTCATACCCTTCCACCAGTACTTTCTCTGCAAATCTCGAAACATCTTTGTACCCCCAGGGTGGATAGTATATTTGCTACTATGGGCCTCCTGGAGTACTTCCTGTCTTAGCTCAGGGTTATTTGGAACCTAAATTCTTTCTTCCATCCATATTCCTCCATCTTCTTTCAAATGGAAGAAAGTGTTATCTTTTTCAGCACGAGCTTTCAATTCCAAGTACTGGGGATCCTTGAACTGTTCGGCTACGATGCGATCGAGGAACTCAATGTGGATCGTCAAACATGACATTTTGATTCTACCTGAATCAGCCAAAAATGGCTTCCACTTGACGAAATCCTCCATCAACTTCCATTGTCCGGTTAGGTTGGCCAGAGTGCCAACAGTCTTGCGACTAAGGGCATCTGCTACAACATTCGCCTTTCCAGGGTGATAGGAAAGCGTGAATTCATAATCTTTGAGGAATTCCAGCCATCGCCGTTGCCGCATATTGAGTTCTTTTTGAGAAAAGAGGTATTTTAGGCTTTTATGGTCTGACATGACCTCAAATTTCTCTCCATACAGGTAGTGTCGCCAGATTTTAAGCGCGAACACTACCGCGGCAAGCTCCAAGTCGTGGGTTGGATAGTTTTTCTCATGGACCCTCAACTGTCGTGATGCATAGGCGATTACTTTGCCATGCTGCATCAACACACAACCCAGACCTGTTCCTGAGGCATCGGTATATGCCACGAAGCCTCCCTGACCAGAAGGTAAGGTAAGGACAGGGGCAGTGGTAAGCCTCTGTTTGAGAACCTCAAAGCACTCCTTACACTGGTCAGTCCATTCAAACTTGACTCCCTTTTTAAGTAATTTCGTCATCGGTACGGCGATTCGGGAGAAGTCTTGTATGAACTTCCGATAATATCCGGCAAGTCCAAGGAAGCTACGAACCTCAGTGATATTTTCTGGCTGCTTCCAGTCCATCACAGCTTCCACCTTCGCAGGATCCACTGCGATTCCATCTTTTGAGATCACATGACCAAGGAACATCACTTTATCTAGCCAGAATTCACATTTTGAAAACTTAGCATAGAGTTGGTTATCTTGAAGGGTTTTCAAGACGATTTTCAAGTGCTCCACGTGTTGTTCCTTGTTCTCAGAATATACGAGAATGTCATCAATAAAGACGATGACAAAGCTATCCAAATATGGTCTGAATATCCGGTTCATTAGATCCATAAAGGCAGCAGGCGCATTAGTGAGTCCGAAGGGCATTACTACGAACTCATAATGGCCGTATCTCGTTCTGAAGGCTGTCTTGGGTATATCCTCTTCCTTTACTCTGAGCTGATGGTATCCAGACCTGAGGTCGATCTTGGAGAACACTCTCGCTGTTCTGAGCTGATCGAATAAGTCCTCAATCCGAGGCAATGGGTACTTATTTTTAATGGTTGCCTGGTTAAGCATCCGATAATCGATGCATAACCGAAGGGATCCATCCTTCTTCTTTACAAATAGTACCGGGGCTCCCCATGGTGACATACTTGGTCGGATGAACCCTTGTTCCATCAGTTCTTCCAACTGACACTTCAACTCACTGAGTTCAGCTGGCGCCATTCGATACGGGGCTTTGGATATCGGCGCTGTTCCAGGTAAGGATTGAATTCCAAATTCAACCTCACGAAGTGGCGGAAGTCCTGGCAATTCCTCAGGAAACACATCGGAAAACTCCCGCACTACTTCCAAACTCTCAAGGGGTTGGTCGTTGGATTTTTCCACCGAGAGACTCAACAGGAAGGCCACACAACCCTTCCTAAGGTATTTTTGTACCTTAAGTGCTGATATGAGCCTTTTCTGTGGAACTGGTTTGGATAACCGGTATTCCATCTTAGGTAATCCGGGTCGAGATAGAATCACTCTGCCCTCGCGGCACAGAATCTTGGCATTATTCTGAGCCAACCAATTCATTCCCAGAATGACATCGTACTGTATCATATCGATCAGGATGGCATCAGTAGGCAAGTGTTGCCCTGCTATCTCAATATCCAATTTTTTCACACACCGGATACATTTGGTGCGTGAACCCAACGGGTTATATACTTCGATCATTTTATCAATCGGTTGCACCGAAGCGTGGAGTTGTTCGGTGAAATCGTCAGAGATAAACGTATGAGTAGCACCACAATCAAACAAGACGTAAGCTGCATGTCCATTAACAGGTACGGTGCCTTCAATGAGGTCACCGGTTTCGACTTGTTTAGTCGTTACAGCGTATACACGACCTGTAGCAGGCCTTTGTTCTACTCTAGGTGGGGGTCGTTGGACTAGTGTTCGTTGTGGTATTTGTTGGGAGGGTCCGGCAGATCCGGCATTCCTCCTCTGCTCATCAATAAGCTTCTTCCTGCATTGTCTTGCAATGTGGCCCACTTTGCCACAGTAGAAGCATCCACCTGTGTCACGTGGACATGGTCCTCTTGCGTGATTAACATGGCATTTTGGGCAGTTTGGGTTGGACTGCAGGTTGTTTGGAGCCATGTTCTGCCTTGGCCTTACAACTTGTTGAGTGTTGTTCCCACCTTGGAACCTTTTCTTCTGAAAGGGTTGTCGTGAACCCTGGCCACTTGGAAACATTCTCTTCTTGTTCCCACCATCAACTATGGGCCTTTTTGCTATGATCACTTTTGATCGCTCCCAATCCACTTGTATTTTTGAAGCTGCTGCCACAGCCGTTTGAAACGTTTGGGGCATGCTGGTGATAACCCGTGACCTTAGCCCTTCTCGCAGTCCATTGATGTACTTGTCGGCCCTTTCTTGGTCGGTCTCAAATAACCGGAAGCAGTACCGTTCAAGATTTTGAAATTTGGTGGTATAGTCAATCAGATTCATGCCACCCTGCTCCAATTCCAGAAACTCCATCTTCTTCTTGTTTCTGGAGTGTAATGGAAAGTAATTATCCATGAAAGCTCTCCGGAAGTCAGTCCAAGGAATGACTTCAACTTCCGAGAACTGGATAATCTTAGTGGTATCCCACCACTTCCGTGCGTTGTCTTTCAGCCTGAACGTGCCAAAGTTGGTCTTCTTTTCTTCTGGTACTCCCAGCACCAGGAAGGCACGTTCGGTTTCTTCGACCCAACTTTCTGCGAGCTCAGGATCGGCTCTGCCAATGAAAACTGGCGGGTCAAGCTTGAGGAACTTCTCATAAGTCACTCCTCCCAGGTGCTCGTTTCGTGGTGCGACTGGTTCTGGCCTCGTTTCACGGATGGCGGTAACCAGGTTGTTGAGTGTCTCCAACAGGAATTGTAACGCCCCGGATTTCCAAAACAAAGCTAAGTTAAAATTTTCATGAATTACCTTTTTTTTTTCATTGCAGCGGAACTTAGAAAAGCTTTTAGCAGCGGAATAAGACGATAATGAGTCGTCAGTTTTAGAAAACTCCGAGCACGTTGCAGGTATGTGGCCAAGCAACTCATTGACCACCAAAGTGTTTCATTTTATCGAAAACATATGTTTATTACAACACTACTGCTTAGGAAAGCAGTGTAGGTTCAATAAAAAGGAAGCAGTACAACTCTGTCTAGAGAAACCCTGGAACTTGATGCCGCCTTGCTCCGCATATCGCCACGCAGGTTCAACACCTGAAATCCCCATTAAACGGGGTCAGAACCACTGATGGTCTGGTAAGTAGGCAAACACCTATCTATTCAACTCAAGTAAATGCATAGACCACTCAGGGTCGCAGTTCGTAATACGACGCTCAAGCCTCCATGACTTAACGTATATCGCACAAGCCTCATCAGGGCTATGAGTTGAACATCCACGCAAGTCGTCATGACTTCGCATAAGCCTCTTCAGGGCTGTGAGTTGGAATAACCTCTCAAGTCTCTACGACTTAGCCTTGACTTCCTCAGAGTCACGAATGGATGTCTAGCTCAAGCCTTTATGCTTGGCACATCCGTATCCTACGAATCTAAGGACAGCTCTCCGAGCTTCACTTAGTCGTACGGATATCAATGGGGTTCTTTCCCAATCGGTCCAGTAGTATACCGACCATGACACCTTCACAAAGGTTATGCAGGACTGACTCAACAACGTCATCCACTCATACATTCAAAGTAGCGCTGTACCTAAGCTAATGCTTTGTTTCGATAATTGCACCTCCCCCTGGGCTTAGGGGACTCATATCTGGGCGACAACGCGACGATCTGGGGGTTGATTATTCTATGTATTTTAGATACCCCAGAGGCCTGTTGACCCCATCCCCCTAGTAGGACGGTACAGCATACCGGAAGAGATCCTTACTAGGTATCTGAATGCATTCTGCTACTGCAGTAGTTGGGTTCAATCCTTAGATATTTAAGGATAACCACGACCTCCATACCTCTGAGTGACGAAGGCTATCAATGAACTCTATCAGGTTCGGGTGAAATATATGTCACTAAAGGCCGCGCCATCACCGTCTTCCTCGGTGAGAAATTCTGAAAGGGGCCTGCCGGTCTTACAATTACTTGACGAACATTGCATGCCTATAGGGCAGCCTTTGAGAAGTATGTACCCGACCCCAATCAACCACACGGTTTTCACCGTGGAACAAAGGTTTTATTCATATGCATGCTTAACTCTGCTCTCGGCACTTCGGCCTTGACGAGCACTTCACCTCTTTCGGTGGAAACAACACACTCCGGCTCAGCGGCCCTTACGAGTCTGGTTGTCTGATAATTCTCAATGAGCATGCACATGACTCGATCTCTACGGATCGGCTACTCGGCGTATTTTTACGCAACGAGCTCAGGACCTCGTCAAGGCGCTACCACTACTTTGGCGCAACGGCTCTTACAAGTATGATGCCCTTGCAGGTGTCAGGGAGACGAGTCATTCTGACATCGTTCCAACAAAGGACATCATTGTGCCACTTAACTGGTTTTGGCAGCTCTTCTGCCAACCATTCTGTCAACACCTTCTCTGTTCTACCGGCAGTGGTGCGACGAACCTTTCTACATTGTAGAAGGCGTTTCATAACTGGGTAGCACTTCTGCTACGTTCTTTCTGAGCCATTCTTAGCTCCTTCAGGAATTTCAGCAGCACTTCCTCTCTTTTACGGAGAAAGCGTGCGTTTCTTTTATCCATTTCAGCGGCATCTCCCCTCTTTGGTGGGAAATCGCTACGCTTAACTCGGGAAATGGATGCGCACCGTTGTGCGTACTTTGCATCCATCAAGGTTGCAGGAACCTTGGGCCATAGCTAGGCCATACGTAATTGATTTAGTCTTTACGTAAAGTGCATTTTGCCAAAAGGCGAAGCCTTTCCAATAGGGGCTTCATTCGTCAAGCAGAATCTTGTACGAGGAGCGGTAAGGGAATCGCATGGGCGATTTTGGAGTTGATCTCCGTTTGAACGCTCACTTACGCGCCATATATGTAATATAAGCAGAAGCCTGTGCTTTATACAGCGGCGGCGTAAAGGAAATGCATATACTATTGTTCAGGGTGTGTAACTGAACGAAATATTCTACATATATAACAAAGCAGAAGCCTTGGCATCGTTCGACGCGACGGCGTAAGTAAATACATTGCAGAAAGCAGGAGCCTTGGCATCGTTCGACGCGACGGTGTAAGTAAATGCATAATCGGAAGTGCAGTAATCGGAAGTACAGAAAGCAGGGAGCCTTGGCATCATACGACGCGACGGCAAAGGTAAATTACATGGCCTGTGCGATATAAGACGCGTCGGCAGTATCAGCAGATATACACCTAGATCTGTATCCAACGATAGTTCCGAGGCGAGCGAGTGAACACCGAAGTGTCCTAGAGGGCTCAACCAAGAACTAGGGTGAGATACTATTTTGAAGAACGCATATACTGCGTATTCGAACATATATATCCGACGATAGTTACGAGGCGAGCGCGTGAACACCGAAGTGTCCTAGAGGGCTCAACCAAGAACTAAAGCAAGATACTACTTCAGAAAGTATATTCTATATACAAACAGTCAAATACTTGAGAGAGATGGATCAACGAAGCGAACTTACTTCAAATCGTGGAAGAAACGGCTCCGGGTTGCTTCTTTGGCTTCGAGCCTTCCTTCGAGAGGTCAGACTAAGTCAGATGAAGCTGACTTAGTTGAGAAAGAGGTAGAGCAGGTCAAGCTACTCAACCTAAGTGGTTTGAACCTAACAGGGTTCAATCCAAGTCAACTGGGTTCAGCAGGTTCGAACTCAGCTCAAGTAGGCTAAGTCTGGGTTCAGAAATCCAAACCGGAATCTGGACCAAAAAGGACTTTGACTTTGACTTTAAACCCAACTAGGTTCAAGTCAAGTCAACTGGGTTTGGACCAGGTCAAGTGGGTTCAGACCCAGGTCAGGTGGGTTAGGACCAGGTCAGGCAGGCTCAGGCTAAGTCAGGCAGGCTCAGACCAGGTCAGGTGGGCTCAGGTGGGCTAGGCTAGGTAGGGGAGGTTTAAGAGAGAGAGAGAAGGCAAGAGAGAGAGAGAGAGAGAGGGGGTCGATTTTTATGAGAAGAGAGAGAGTGGGGAGGGCTATTTATAGCCCAAGCCCACCTCCTCTTGGGTTTTTCCATGCCCAAACTACCCCCTTGGCTTCTTTTTAATTCCAAGAGGTTCCTTGGTGTGGGGCCCACTTGGATATTCCATGGGATATTTTTGTGGGTCCCACCAGATATTTTCTGAGGAATATTTCTGTGGGTCCCACCAATATTTCCGTGGGTCCCGCAAGAATTTCGTGTTTCCGGCGATTTTTTCCGAAAAATTCTGAGTACGCCATTCTCTTCGTATTAACGTAAATAAGAAAGTTGGCTCGAGGAAATCCTTTGTTTTTGTTTAGTTAAGAGGTTATAGCTTCCAGAGTGTTTGAGCATATATTCGCAAAGCGACGAATATCTCAAGTATAACTGGTTCGTACAAATCGATCTGATTTGTATTTCGGGTTCAGATGTTATTTTTACTTGAAAATGCCTCGTGAATTTCTTCAGAAAGATACTGAAAAATTGCGGGTCTTACAGGAATCCTTGCGTATGGGACTCCTCGCTTGGTATGGTTCTCCTCGTCGTAGGAGCCATTTATCTATGCACACACAAGCACTTGTTTTTAGTTTCTCGATGTATATGAGGAAGTAAAAGCTTTATTTACTTAATATACATCACATTTACACAAGCATTGCCTTAAACAAAACGTCATGCCGCACTGGCAGACTTTAGGCAATGAGAAACTATATACATGAGTCTACTGACTCCAAAACATCACCAGTCCGTTTAAGACTTGGATTTCTTTGATGAAGACGAACTCCAAAAGGTCCATCTATTGCCACATGGCCTTGGTGCAGGCACTACTAGCTTCGGCTTGGGCGGCACTTCCGCACTAGCAAGCGAATACTGGGGATATATGAGAGACTCCAGTCCACTTTCCCAGTCAGCAAGATCAAGACTCTGGGAGTCTGGAATAATGATTGGCGAACAGAAAGAATCTCCTCTTTTGTTCCAGCCATTTAAGCTCGGCATATGTGATGCCGGATGGTAGCTTGGCGAGTTATAGACTTCTGCAGGGAAGTTCAAATCAAAATCCCTCAGCCTTGGTAATTCATCAAAAGATGTTGGGGTATGGTTGCTCCCAACACTAGAGTGATGCGATCCACTGACACGCGAAGTCTCATCCCTGAGACCCTTTGAAGCCCGCCGACCCATATCGGCGGTATATTTCCTTTGGCATTCGTTGGCGGAATGCCCATCTTCGCCACAATATTGGCAGTCTTGGACTTCATACGGGCATATCCACGCATCGTGCATGACCTTGCAGCGATAGCAATATCCACGCGAGTCATGAGTTGCCATCTATACAAAGATGCACCCAGATCAGAACAAAAGTATAAAAACATATACTTACAGTGCGATATCGGTACCATGACGGATCTTGAACCAGGTTTCTCAGACTCATGCTCTGATACCAATTCTGTAACGCCCCGGATTTCCAAAACAAAGCTAAGTTAAAATTTTCATGAATTACTTTTTTTTTTTCATTGCAGCGGAACTTAGAAAAGCTTTTAGCAGCGGAATAAGACGATAATGAGTCGTCAGTTTTAGAAAACTCCGAGCACGTTGCAGGTATGTGGCCAAGCAACTCATTGACCACCAAAGTGTTCCATTTTATCGAAAACATATGTTTATTACAACACTACTGCTTAGGAAAGCAGTGTAGGTTTAATAAAAAGGAAGCAGTACAACTCTGTCTAGAGAAACCCTGGAACTTGATGCCGCCTTGCTCCGCATATCGCCACGCAGGTTCAACACCTGAAATCCCCATTAAACGGGGTCAGAACCACTGATGGTCTGGTAAGTAGGCAAACACCTATCTATTCAACTCAAGTAAATGCATAGACCACTCAGGGTCGCAGTTCGTAATACGACGCTCAAGCCTCCATGACTTAACGTATATCGCACAAGCCTCATCAGGGCTATGAGTTGAACATCCACGCAAGTCGTCATGACTTTGCATAAGCCTCTTCAGGGCTGTGAGTTGGAATAACCTCTCAAGTCTCTACGACTTAGCCTTGACTTCCTCAGAGTCACGAATGGATGTCTAGCTCAAGCCTTTATGCTTGGCACATCCGTATCCTACGAATCTAAGGACAGCTCTCCGAGCTTCACTTAGTCGTACGGATATCAATGGGGTTCTTTCCCAATCGGTCCAGTAGTATACCGACCATGACACCTTCACAAAGGTTATGCAGGACTGACTCAACAACGTCATCCACTCATACATTCAAAGTAGCGCTGTACCTAAGCTAATACTTTGTTTCGATAATTGCACCTCCCCCTGGGCTTAAGGGACTCATATCTAGGCGACAACGCGACGATCTGGGGGTTGATTATTCTATGTATTTTAGACACCCCAGAGGCCTGTTGACCCCATCCCCCTAGTAGGACGGTACAGCATACCGGAAGAGATCCTTACTAGGTATCCGAATGCATTCTGCTACTGCAGTAGTTGGGTTCAATCCTTAGATATTTAAGGATAACCACGACCTCCATACCTCTGAGTGACGAAGGCCATCAATGAACTCTATCAGGTTCGGGTGAAATATATGTCACTCAAGGCCGCGCCATCACCGTCTTCCTCGGTGAGAAATTCTGAAAGGGGCCTGCCGGTCTTACAATTACTTGACGAACATTGCATGCCTATAGGGCAGCCTTTGAGAAGTATGTACCCGACCCCAATCAACCACACGGTTTTCACCGTGGAACAAAGGTTTTATTCATATGCATGCTTAACTCTGCTCTCGGCACTTCGGCCTTGACGGGCACTTCACCTCTTTCGGTGGAAACAACACACTCCGGCTCAGCGGCCCTTACGAGTCTGGTTGTCTGATAATTCTCAATGAGCATGCACATGACTCGATCTCTACGGATCGGCTACTCGGCGTATTTTTACGCAACGAGCTCAGGACCTCGTCAAGGCGCTACCACTACTTTGGCGCAACGGCTCTTACAAGTATGATGCCCTTGCAGGTGTCAGGGAGACGAGTCATTCTGACATCGTTCCAACAAAGGACATCATTGTGCCACTTAACTGGTTTTGGCAGCTCTTCTGCCAACCATTCTGTCAACACCTTCTCTGTTCTACCGGCAGTGGTGCGACGAACCTTTCTACATTGTAGAAGGCGTTTCATAACTGGGTAGCACTTCTGCTACGTTCTTTCTGAGCCATTCTTAGCTCCTTCAGGAATTTCAGCAGCACTTCCTCTCTTTTACGGAGAAAGCGTGCGTTTCTTTTATCCATTTCAGCGGCATCTCCCCTCTTTGGTGGGAAATCGCTACGCTTAACTCGGGAAATGGATGCGCACCGTTGTGCGTACTTTGCATCCATCAAGGTTGCAGGAACCTTGGGCCATAGCTAGGCCATACGTAATTGATTTAGTCTTTACGTAAAGTGCATTTTGCCAAAAGGCGAAGCCTTTCCAATAGGGGCTTCATTCGTCAAGCAGAATCTTGTACGAGGAGCGGTAAGGGAATCGCATGGGCGATTTTGGAGTTGATCTCCGTTTGAACGCTCACTTACGCGCCATATATGTAATATAAGCAGAAGCCTGTGCTTTATACAGCGGCGGCGTAAAGGAAATGCATATACTATTGTTCAGGGTGTGTAACTGAACGAAATATTCTACATATATAACAAAGCAGAAGCCTTGGCATCGTTCGACGCGACGGCGTAAGTAAATACATTGCAGAAAGCAGGAGCCTTGGCATCGTTCGACGCGACGGCGTAAGTAAATGCATAATCGGAAGTGCAGTAATCGGAAGTACAGAAAGCAGGGAGCCTTGGCATCATACGACGCGACGGCAAAGGTAAATTACATGGCCTGTGCGATATAAGACGCGTCGGCAGTATCAGCAGATATACACCTAGATCTGTATCCAACGATAGTTACGAGGCGAGCGAGTGAACACCGAAGTGTCCTAGAGGGCTCAACCAAGAACTAGGGTGAGATACTATTTTGAAGAACGCATATACTGCGTATTCGAACATATATATCCGACGATAGTTACGAGGCGAGCGCGTGAACACCGAAGTGTCCTAGAGGGCTCAACCAAGAACTAAAGCAAGATACTACTTCAGAAAGTATATTCTATATACAAACAGTCAAATACTTGAGAGAGATGGATCAACGAAGCGAACTTACTTCAAATCGTGGAAGAAACGGCTCCGGGTTGCTTCTTTGGCTTCGAGCCTTCCTTCGAGAGGTCAGACTAAGTCAGATGAAGCTGACTTAGTTGAGAAAGAGGTAGAGCAGGTCAAGCTACTCAACCTAAGTGGTTTGAACCTAACAGGGTTCAATCCAAGTCAACTGGGTTCAGCAGGTTCGAACTCAGCTCAAGTAGGCTAAGTCTGGGTTCAGAAATCCAAACCGGAATCTGGACCAAAAAGGACTTTGACTTTGACTTTAAACCCAACTAGGTTCAAGTCAAGTCAACTGGGTTTGGACCAGGTCAAGTGGGTTCAGACCCAGGTCAGGTGGGTTAGGACCAGGTCAGGCAGGCTCAGGCTAAGTCAGGCAGGCTCAGACCAGGTCAGGTGGGCTCAGGTGGGCTAGGCTAGGTAGGGGAGGTTTAGGAGAGAGAGAGAAGGCAAGAGAGAGAGAGAGAGAGGGGGTCGATTTTTATGAGAAGAGAGAGAGTGGGGAGGGCTATTTATAGCCCAAGCCCACCTCCTCTTGGGTTTTTCCATGCCCAAACTACCCCCTTGGCTTCTTTTTAATTCCAAGAGGTTCCTTGGTGTGGGGCCCACTTGGATATTCCATGGGATATTTTTGTGGGTCCCACCAGATATTTTCTGAGGAATATTTCTGTGGGTCCCACCAATATTTCCGTGGGTCCCGCAAGAATTTCATGTTTCCGGCGATTTTTTCCGAAAAATTCTGAGTACGCCATTCTCTTCGTATTAACGTAACTAAGAAAGTTGGCTCGAGGAAATCCTTTGTTTTTGTTTAGTTAAGAGGTTATGGCTTCCAGAGTGTTTGAGCATATATTCGCAAAGCGACGAATATCTCAAGTATAACTGGTTCGTACAAATCGATCTGATTTGTATTTCGGGTTTAGATGTTATTTTTACTTGAAAATGCCTCGTGAATTTCTTCAGAAAGATACTGAAAAATTGCGGGTCTTACATCATTACCCCCTTAAAGGAATTTCGTCCGCGAAATTCAGTTAAGTGTACTAAGTGCGTAACTCGGGATATTTCTCCCATATGTTAGATTCATAATGTTATTCACTTAGTTCAACATCATATTTATTTCAATCATAACCTCATATCATGATTCTCGATCAATTGAGGTATGCTTCTCATATCTGAGTTCAAATTATGCTACAACCACGATAGTTTTGTTGAATCAATGTTCTTCCAACCGGCTATCAATATAGCCATCTTGTGTAACTATTCCATACACATAGATCATTCTTCTAGAGATTAACCATATTGGAATAAGTCCCCTGTGAGACTACCTGGTATTGGAAACGTACCTCCTCACAGGTTCGCCCTCGTCAGACTCACCTGATATTGGATCAGTACACCCTCACAGAATCATACTAGCTAAGCTACTGATTTTGGAACATATACACTCGCACGGAGCTGTATACCCTCACAGGCTCACTCTGGCTAGACGATCTGATCTTGAATATGTAAAACCTCACAGGACTCTCTTCTTGGGAACAATTCCTCGATGGTTTATTTTATTAAGTAACTTTTAACGTTCTAATTACGCAAACTTAATTTTTCAATCATGGGGTCTATAGCCATAAATTTTGGGCATAAGCACTTAAGATTTTTATTTGACAAATCCAAAATTACTTTACAGAGCAAGGATACATATCTATCCAGATGACCGTACACAAGGCCATAAGCCACTTGTCTCAAGCATTCATTGGATCTTGTCTTTCAATTGCTTCTTACCCAACACAACTCTATCTATCAAGGTATTCAGATTCCTTGATACGATCATTATCCGTGAGCTGTTCGGCTGTCACCGCATAGACACGACCTGCCACAGGTTTCTGCTTTATCCTGGGTAGTGGCAGTCGTTGTTGTTGTATTTGTTGAGAGGGTCCTCCAGATCCCATATTTCTTCGTTGAAGATCTGAGGCCTTCTTGCGGCATTCTGTTACACGATGCCCTGGTTTGCCGCAATACAGGCAACCCCCTGTATCGCGAGGACAAACCCCTCCGGGGTGATCTGAGCTACACCTCGGGCATCGAAAATTAGACTGTCGGTAGGGCTGATTGGCTTCTACCATCTGTAATGGCCGCTCGGCCGGTGGAGTAAAGTTGTTCTCCTGAAAATCCCTCTTATAAAAAGTGGGTCGTGATTCTTGGCCACCGGGGAACGTCCTCTTGTTATTCCCATTACTTGCTACCGGTCGCTTTACTACGACCCCTTTGCATCGCTCCCAGTCTGCACTAATCTTTGAAGCTGCTGCCATAGCGGCTTGAAATGTTTGGGGCATGCTAGTTATGACTCGAGATCGTAGCCCTTCCCGAAATCCATTGATATATTTATCGGCCCTCTCTTGGTCAGTATCGAATAACCGAGAGCAGTACCGCTCAAGGTTCTGAAACTTGGTAGTATAGTCGATAAGACTCATACCACCCTGCTCTAGTTCCAGAAACTCCATCTTTTTCTTATTTCTGGAGTGCAACGGGAAGTAGTTATCCAAGAAAGTTCTCCGAAAGTCAGTCCAAGGAATGACTTCGACTTGTGAGAACTGGATAAGCTTAGTGGTATCCCACCACTTTCGTGCATTATCCTTCAGCCTATATGTGCCGAAGTTAGTCTTTCTATCCTCTAGTACTCCCAATACCAGGAATGCCCGCTCTGTTTCCTCGATCCAGCTTTCTGCAAGCTCTGGATCGGCACTGCCAACGAAAACAGGTGGGTCGAGTTTGAGGAACCTTTCATATGTTATTCCTCCAAGGTTCTCATTGCGAGGTGGAGCTGGTGCTTGCCTTGATTCACGAATGGCAGACACAAGCCTGTTGAGTGTCTCCAGCAGGAAGCCCTGCGTATGGGACTCCTCGCTCGGCATGGTTCTCCTCGTCCTATGAGCCATTTTATCTATTCACACAAATACACCCAAATTAGAGAAAGTATAAGATTTATACTTACAGTGCGATATCGCAAACATGACGGATCTTGAACCAGGTTTCTCAGACTCATGCTCTGATACCAATTCTGTAACGCCCCGGATTTCCAAAACAAAGCTAAGTTAAAATTTTCATGAATTACCTTTTTTTTTTCATTGCAGCGGAACTTAGAAAAGCTTTTAGCAGCGGAATAAGACGATAATGAGTCGTCAGTTTTAGAAAACTCCGAGCACGTTGCAGGTATGTGGCCAAGCAACTCATTGACCACCAAAGTGTTCCATTTTATCGAAAACATATGTTTATTACAACACTACTGCTTAGGAAAGCAGTGTAGGTTCAATAAAAAGGAAGCAGTACAACTCTGTCTAAAGAAACCCTGGAACTTGATGCCGCCTTGCTCCGCATATCGCCACGCAGGTTCAACACCTGAAATCCCCATTAAACGGGGTCAGAACCACTGATGGTCTGGTAAGTAGGCAAACACCTATCTCTTCAACTCAAGTAAATGCATAGACCACTCAGGGTCGCAGTTCGTAATACGACGCTCAAGCCTCCATGACTTAACGTATATCGCACAAGCCTCATCAGGGCTATGAGTTGAACATCCACGCAAGTCGTCATGACTTCGCATAATCCTCTTCAGGGCTGTGAGTTGGAATAACCTCTCAAGTCTCTACGACTTAGCCTTGACTTCCTCAGAGTCACGAATGGATGTCTAGCTCAAGCCTTTATGCTTGGCACATCCGTATCCTACGAATCTAAGGACAGCTCTCCGAGCTTCACTTAGTCGTACGGATATCAATGGGGTTCTTTCCCAATCGGTCCAGTAGTATACCGACCATGACACCTTCACAAAGGTTATGCAGGACTGACTCAACAACGTCATCCACTCATACATTCAAAGTAGCGCTGTACCTAAGCTAATGCTTTGTTTCGATAATTGCACCTCCCCCTGGGCTTAGGGGACTCATATCTGGGCGACAACGCGATGATCTGGGGGTTGATTATTCTATGTATTTTAGATACCCCAGAGGCCTGTTGACCCCATCCCCCTAGTAGGACGGTACAGCATACCGGAAGAGATCCTTACTAGGTATCCGAATGCATTCTGCTACTGCAGTAGTTGGGTTCAATCCTTAGATATTTAAGGATAACCACGACCTCCATACCTCTGAGTGACGAAGGCCATCAATGAACTCTATCAGGTTCGGGTGAAATATATGTCACTCAAGGCCGCGCCATCACCGTCTTCCTCGGTGAGAAATTCTGAAAGGGGCCTGCCGGTCTTACAATTACTTGACGAACATTGCATGCCTATAGGGCAGCCTTTGAGAAGTATGTACCCGACCCCAATCAACCACACGGTTTTCACCGTGGAACAAAGGTTTTATTCATATGCATGCTTAACTCTGCTCTCGGCACTTCGGCCTTGACGAGCACTTCACCTCTTTCGGTGGAAACAACACACTCCGGCTCAGCGGCCCTTACGAGTCTGGTTGTCTGATAATTCTCAATGAGCATGCACATGACTCGATCTCTACGGATCGGCTACTCGGCGTATTTTTACGCAACGAGCTCAGGACCTCGTCAAGGCGCTACCACTACTTTGGCGCAACGGCTCTTACAAGTATGATGCCCTTGCAGGTGTCAGGGAGACGAGTCATTCTGACATCGTTCCAACAAAGGACATCATTGTGCCACTTAACTGGTTTTGGCAGCTCTTCTGCCAACCATTCTGTCAACACCTTCTCTGTTCTACCGGCAGTGGTGCGACGAACCTTTCTACATTGTAGAAGGCGTTTCATAACTGGGTAGCACTTCTGCTACGTTCTTTCTGAGCCATTCTTAGCTCCTTCAGGAATTTCAGCAGCACTTCCTCTCTTTTACGGAGAAAGCGTGCGTTTCTTTTATCCATTTCAGCGGCATCTCCCCTCTTTGGTGGGAAATCACTACGCTTAACTCGGGAAATGGATGCGCACCGTTGTGCGTACTTTGCATCCATCAAGGTTGCAGGAACCTTGGGCCATAGCTAGGCCATACGTAATTGATTTAGTCTTTACGTAAAGAGCATTTTGCCAAAAGGCGAAGCCTTTCTAATAGGGGCTTCATTCGTCAAGCAGAATCTTGTACGAGGAGCGGTAAGGGAATCGCATGGGCGATTTTGGAGTTGATCTCCGTTTGAACGCTCACTTACGCGCCATATATGTAATATAAGCAGAAGCCTGTGCTTTATACAGCGGCGGCGTAAAGGAAATGCATATACTATTGTTCAGGGTGTGTAACTGAACGAAATATTCTACATATATAACAAAGCAGAAGCCTTGGCATCGTTCGACGCGACGGCGTAAGTAAATACATTGCAGAAAGCAGGAGCCTTGGCATCGTTCGACGCGACGGCGTAAGTAAATGCATAATCGGAAGTGCAGTAATCGGAAGTACAGAAAGCAGGGAGCCTTGGCATCATACGACGCGACGGCAAAGGTAAATTACATGGCCTGTGCGATATAAGACGCGTCGGCAGTATCAGCAGATATACACCTAGATCTGTATCCAACGATAGTTACGAGGCGAGCGAGTGAACACCGAAGTGTCCTAGAGGGCTCAACCAAGAACTAGGGTGAGATACTATTTTGAAGAACGCATATACTGCGTATTCGAACATATATATCCGACGATAGTTACGAGGCGAGCGCGTGAACACCGAAGTGTCCTAGAGGGCTCAACCAAGAACTAAAGCAAGATACTACTTCAGAAAGTATATTCTATATACAAACAGTCAAATACTTGAGAGAGATGGATCAACGAAGCGAACTTACTTCAAATCGTGGAAGAAACGGCTCCGGGTTGCTTCGTTGGCTTCGAGCCTTCCTTCGAGAGGTCAGACTAAGTCAGATGAAGCTGACTTAGTTGAGAAAGAGGTAGAGCAGGTCAAGCTACTCAACCTAAGTGGTTTGAACCTAACAGGGTTCAATCCAAGTCAACTGGGTTCAGCAGGTTCGAACTCAGCTCAAGTAGGCTAAGTCTGGGTTCAGAAATCCAAACCGGAATCTGGACCAAAAAGGACTTTGACTTTGACTTTAAACCCAACTAGGTTCAAGTCAAGTCAACTGGGTTTGGACCAGGTCAAGTGGGTTCAGACCCAGGTCAGGTGGGTTAGGACCAGGTCAGGCAGGCTCAGGCTAAGTCAGGCAGGCTCAGACCAGGTCAGGTGGGCTAGGCTAGGTAGGGGAGGTTTAGGAGAGAGAGAGAAGGCAAGAGAGAGAGAGAGAGAGAGAGAGAGGGGGTCGATTTTTATGAGAAGAGAGAGAGTGGGGAGGGCTATTTATAGCCCAAGCCCACCTCCTCTTGGGTTTTTCCATGCCCAAACTACCCCCTTGGCTTCTTTTTAATTCCAAGAGGTTCCTTGGTGTGGGGCCCACTTGGATATTCCATGGGATATTTTTGTGGGTCCCACCAGATATTTTCTGAGGAATATTTCTGTGGGTCCCACCAATATTTTCGTGGGTCCCGCAAGAATTTCGGGTTTCCGGCGATTTTTTCCGAAAAATTCTGAGTACGCCATTCTCTTGGTATTAACGTAACTAAGAAAGTTGGCTCGAGGAAATCCTTTGTTTTTGTTTAGTTAAGAGGTTATGGCTTCCAGAGTGTTTGAGCATATATTCGCAAAGCGACGAATATCTCAAGTATAACTGGTTCGTACAAATCGATCTGATTTGTATTTCGGGTTCAGATGTTATTTTTACTTGAAAATGCCTCGTGAATTTCTTCAGAAAGATACTGAAAAATTGCGGGTCTTACAGGAATCCTTGCGTATGGGACTCCTCGCTTGGTATGGTTCTCCTCGTCGTAGGAGCCATTTATCTATGCACACACAAGCACTTGTTTTTAGTTTCTCGATGTATATGAGGAAGTAAAAGCTTTATTTACTTAATATACATCACATTTACACAAGCATTGCCTTAAACAAAACGTCATGCCGCACTGGCAGACTTTAGGCAATGAGAAACTATATACATGAGTCTACTGACTCCAAAACATCACCAGTCCCTTTAAGACTTGGATTTCTTTGATGAAGACGAACTCCAAAAGGTCCATCTATTGCCACATGGCCTTGGTGCAGGCACTACTAGCTTCGGCTTGGGCGGCACTTCCGCACTAGCAAGCGAATACTGGGGATATATGAGAGACTCCAGTCCACTTTCCCAGTCAGCAAGATCAAGACTCTGGGAGTCTGGAATAATGATTGGCGAACAGAAAGAATCTCCTCTTTTGTTCCTGCCATTTAAGCTCGGCATATGTGATGCCGGATGGTAGCTTGGCGAGTGATAGACTTCTGCAGGGAAGTTCAAATCAAAATCCCTCAGCCTTAGTAATTCATCAAAAGATGTTGGGGTATGGTTGCTCCCAACACTAGAGTGATGCGGTCCACTGACACGCGAAGTCTCATCCCTGAGACCCTTTGAAGCCCGCCGACCCATATCGGCGGTATATTTCCTTTGGCATTCGTTGGCGGAATGCCCATCTTCGCCACAATATTGGCAGTCTTGGACTTCATACGGGCATATCCACTCATCGTGCATGACCTTGCAGCGATAGCAATATCCACGCGAGTCATGAGTTGCCATCTATACAAAGATGCACCCAGATCAGAACAAAAGTATAAAAACATATACTTACAGTGCGATATCGGTACCATGACGGATCTTGAACCAGGTTTCTCAGACTCATGCTCTGATACCAATTCTGTAACGCCCCGGATTTCCAAAACAAAGCTAAGTTAAAATTTTCATGAATTACTTTTTTTTTTTCATTGCAACGGAACTTAGAAAAGCTTTTAGCAGCGGAATAAGACGATAATGAGTCGTCAGTTTTAGAAAACTCCGAGCACGTTGCAGGTATGTGGCCAAGCAACTCATTGACCACCAAAGTGTTCCATTTTATCGAAAACATATGTTTATTACAACACTACTGCTTAGGAAAGCAGTGTAGGTTCAATAAAAAGGAAGCAGTACAACTCTGTCTAGAGAAACCCTGGAACTTGATGCCGCCTTGCTCCGCATATCGCCACGCAGGTTCAACACCTGAAATCCCCATTAAACGGGGTCAGAACCACTGATGGTCTGGTAAGTAGGCAAACACCTATCTATTCAACTCAAGTAAATGCATAGACCACTCAGGGTCGCAGTTCGTAATACGACGCTCAAGCCTCCATGACTTAATGTATATCGCACAAGCCTCATCAGGGCTATGAGTTGAACATCCACGCAAGTCGTCATGACTTCGCATAAGCCTCTTCAGGGCTGTGAGTTGGAATAACCTCTCAAGTCTCTACGACTTAGCCTTGACTTCCTCAGAGTCACGAATGGATGTCTAGCTCAAGCCTTTATGCTTGGCACATCCGTATCCTACGAATCTAAGGACAGCTCTCCGAGCTTCACTTAGTCGTACGGATATCAATGGGGTTCTTTCCCAATCGGTCCAGTAGTATACCGACCATGACACCTTCACAAAGGTTATGCAGGACTGACTCAACAACGTCATCCACTCATACATTCAAAGTAGCGCTGTACCTAAGCTAATGCTTTGTTTCGATAATTGCACCTCCCCCTGGGCTTAGGGGACTCATATCTGGGTGACAACGCGACGATCTGGGGGTTGATTATTCTATGTATTTTAGATACCCCAGAGGCCTGTTGACCCCATCCCCCTAGTAGGACGGTACAGCATACCGGAAGAGATCCTTACTAGGTATCCGAATGCATTCTGCTACTGCAGTAGTTGGGTTCAATCCTTAGATATTTAAGGATAACCACGACCTCCATACCTCTGAGTGACGAAGGCCATCAATGAACTCTATCAGGTTCGGGTGAAATATATGTCACTCAAGGCCGCGCCATCACCGTCTTCCTCGGTGAGAAATTCTGAAAGGGGCCTGCCGGTCTTACAATTACTTGACGAACATTGCATGCCTATAGGGCAGCCTTTGAGAAGTATGTACCCGACCCCAATCAACCACACGGTTTTCACCGTGGAACAAAGGTTTTATTCATATGCATGCTTAACTCTGCTCTCAGCACTTCGGCCTTGACGAGCACTTCACCTCTTTCGGTGGAAACAACACACTCCGGCTCAGCGGCCCTTACGAGTCTGGTTGTCTGATAATTCTCAATGAGCATGCACATGACTCGATCTCTACGGATCGGCTACTCGGCGTATTTTTACGCAACGAGCTCAGGACCTCGTCGAGGCGCTACCACTACTTTGGCGCAACGGCTCTTACAAGTATGATGCCCTTGCAGGTGTCAGGGAGACGAGTCATACTGACATCGTTCCAACAAAGGACATCATTGTGCCACTTAACTGGTTTTGGCAGCTCTTCTGCCAACCATTCTGTCAACACCTTCTCTGTTCTACCGGCAGTGGAGCGACGAACCTTTCTACATTGTAGAAGGCGTTTCATAACTGGGTAGCACTTCTGCTACGTTCTTTCTGAGCCATTCTTAGCTCCTTCAGGAATTTCAGCAGCACTTCCTCTCTTTTACGGAGAAAGCGTGCGTTTCTTTTATCCATTTCAGCGGCATCTCCCCTCTTTGGTGGGAAATCGCTACGCTTAACTCGGGAAATGGATGCGCACCGTTGTGCGTACTTTGCATCCATCAAGGTTGCAGGAACCTTGGGCCATAGCTAGGCCATACGTAATTGATTTAGTCTTTACGTAAAGAGCATTTTGCCAAAAGGCGAAGCCTTTCCAATAGGGGCTTCATTCGTCAAGCAGAATCTTGTACGAGGAGCGGTAAGGGAATCGCATGGGCGATTTTGGAGTTGATCTCCGTTTGAACGCTCACTTACGCGCCATATATGTAATATAAGCAGAAGCCTGTGCTTTATACAGCGGCGGCGTAAAGAAATGCATATACTATTGTTCAGGGTGTGTAACTGAACGAAATATTCTACATATATAACAAAGCAGAAGCCTTGGCATCGTTCGACGCGACGGCGTAAGTAAATACATTGCAGAAAGCAGGAGCCTTGGCATCGTTCGACGCGACGGCGTAAGTAAATGCATAATCGGAAGTGCAGTAATCGGAAGTACAGAAAGCAGGGAGCCTTGGCATCATACGACGCGACGGCAAAGGTAAATTACATGGACTGTGCGATATAAGACGCGTCGGCAGTATCAGCAGATATACACCTAGATCTGTATCCAACGATAGTTACGAGGCGAGCGAGTGAACACCGAAGTGTCCTAGAGGGCTCAACCAAGAACTAGGGTGAGATACTATTTTGAAGAACGCATATACTGCGTATTCGAACATATATATCCGACGATAGTTACGAGGCGAGCGCGTGAACACCGAAGTGTCCTAGAGGGCTCAACCAAGAACTAAAGCAAGATACTACTTCAGAAAGTATATTCTATATACAAACAGTCAAATACTTGAGAGAGATGGATCAACGAAGCGAACTTACTTTAAATCGTGGAAGAAACGGCTCCGGGTTGCTTCTTTGGCTTCGAGCCTTCCTTCGAGAGGTCAGACTAAGTCAGATGAAGCTGACTTAGTTGAGAAAGAGGTAGAGCAGGTCAAGCTACTCAACCTAAGTGGTTTGAACCTAACAGGGTTCAATCCAAGTCAACTGGGTTCAGCAGGTTCGAACTCAGCTCAAGTAGGCTAAGTCTGGGTTCAGAAATCCAAACCGGAATCTGGACCAAAAAGGACTTTGACTTTGACTTTAAACCCAACTAGGTTCAAGTCAAGTCAACTGGGTTTGGACCAGGTCAAGTGGGTTCAGACCCAGGTCAGGTGGGTTAGGACCAGGTCAGGCAGGCTCAGGCTAAGTCAGGCAGGCTCAGACCAGGTCAGCTGGGCTCAGGTGGGCTAGGCTAGGTAGGGGAGGTTTAGGAGAGAGAGAGAAGGCAAGAGAGAGAGAGAGAGAGAGGGGGTCGATTTTTATGAGAAGAGAGAGAGTGGGGAGGGCTATTTATAGCCCAAGCCCACATCCTCTTGGGTTTTTCCATGCCCAAACTACCCTTTTTGGCTTCTTTTTAATTCCAAGAGGTTCCTTGGTGTGGGGCCCACTTGGATATTCCATGGGATATTTTTGTGGGTCCCACCAGATATTTTCTGAGGAATATTTCTGTGGGTCCCACCAATATTTTCGTGGGTCCCGCAAGAATTTCGGGTTTCCGGCGATTTTTTCCGAAAAATTCTGAGTACGCCATTCTCTTCGTATTAACGTAACTAAGAAAGTTGGCTCGAGGAAATCCTTTGTTTTTGTTTAGTTAAGAGGTTATGGCTTCCAGAGTGTTTGAGCATATATTCGCAAAGCGACGAATATCTCAAGTATAACTGGTTCGTACAAATCGATCTGATTTGTATTTCGGGTTCAGATGTTATTTTTACTTGAAAATGCCTCGTGAATTTCTTCAGAAAGATACTGAAAAATTGCGGGTCTTACAGGAATCCTTGCGTATGGGACTCCTCGCTTGGTATGGTTCTCCTCGTCGTAGGAGCCATTTATCTATGCACACACAAGCACTTGTTTTTAGTTTCTCGATGTATATGAGGAAGTAAAAGCTTTATTTACTTAATATACATCACATTTACACAAGCATTGCCTTAAACAAAACGTCATGCCGCACTGGCAGACTTTAGGCAATGAGAAACTATATACATGAGTCTACTGACTCCAAAACATCACCAGTCCCTTTAAGACTTGGATTTCTTTGATGAAGACGAACTCCAAAAGGTCCATCTATTGCCACATGGTCTTGGTGCAGGCACTACTAGCTTCGGCTTGGGCGGCACTTCCGCACTAGCAAGCGAATACTGGGGATATATGAGAGACTCCAGTCCACTTTCCCAGTCAGCAAGATCAAGACTCTGGGAGTCTGAAATAATGATTGGCGAACAGAAAGAATCTCCTCTTTTGTTCCTGCCATTTAAGCTCGGCATATGTGATGCCGGATGGTAGCTTGGCGAGTGATAGACTTCTGCAGGGAAGTTCAAATCAAAATCCCTCAGCCTTGATAATTCATCAAAAGATGTTGGGGTATGGTTGCTCCCAACACTAGAGTGATGCGGTCCACTGACACGCGAAGTCTCATCCCTGAGACCCTTTGAAGCCCGCCGACCCATATCGGCGGTATATTTCCTTTGGCATTCGTTGGCGGAATGCCCATCTTCGCCACAATATTGGCAGTCTTGGACTTCATACGGGCATATCCACTCATCGTGCATGACCTTGCAGCGATAGCAATATCCACGCGAGTCATGAGTTGCCATCTATACAAAGATGCACCCAGATCAGAACAAAAGTATAAAAACATATACTTACAGTGCGATATCGGTACCATGACGGATCTTGAACCAGGTTTCTCAGACTCATGCTCTGATACCAATTCTGTAACGCCCCGGATTTCCAAAACAAAGCTAAGTTAAAATTTTCATGAATTACTTTTTTTTTTTCATTGCAACGGAACTTAGAAAAGCTTTTAGCAGCGGAATAAGACGATAATGAGTCGTCAGTTTTAGAAAACTCCGAGCACGTTGCAGGTATGTGGCCAAGCAACTCATTGACCACCAAAGTGTTCCATTTTATCGAAAACATATGTTTATTACAACACTACTGCTTAGGAAAGCAGTGTAGGTTCAATAAAAAGGAAGCAGTACAACTCTGTCTAGAGAAACCCTGGAACTTGATGCCGCCTTGCTCCGCATATCGCCACGCAGGTTCAACACCTGAAATCCCCATTAAACGGGGTCAGAACCACTGATGGTCTGGTAAGTAGGCAAACACCTATCTATTCAACTCAAGTAAATGCATAGACCACTCAGGGTCGCAGTTCGTAATACGACGCTCAAGCCTCCATGACTTAACGTATATCGCACAAGCCTCATTAGGGCTATGAGTTGAACATCCACGCAAGTCGTCATGACTTCGCATAAGCCTCTTCAGGGCTGTGAGTTGGAATAACCTCTCAAGTCTCTACGACTTAGCCTTGACTTCCTCAGAGTCACGAATGGATGTCTAGCTCAAGCCTTTATGCTTGGCACATCCGTATCCTACGAATCTAAGGACAGCTCTCCGAGATTCACTTAGTCGTACGGATATCAATGGGGTTCTTTCCCAATCGGTCCAGTAGTATACCGACCATGACACCTTCACAAAGGTTATGCAGGACTGACTCAACAACGTCATCCACTCATACATTCAAAGTAGCGCTGTACCTAAGCTAATGCTTTGTTTCGATAATTGCACCTCCCCCTGGGCTTAGGGGACTCATATCTGGGCGACAACGCGACGATCTGGGGGTTGATTATTCTATGTATTTTAGATACCCCAGAGGCCTGTTGACCCCATCCCCCTAGTAGGACGGTACAGCATACCGGAAGAGATCCTTACTAGGTATCCGAATGCATTCTGCTACTGCAGTAGTTGGGTTCAATCCTTAGATATTTAAGGATAACCACGACCTCCATACCTCTGAGTGACGAAGGCCATCAATGAACTCTATCAGGTTCGGGTGAAATATATGTCACTCAAGGCCGCGCCATCACCGTCTTCCTCGGTGAGAAATTCTGAAAGGGGCCTGCCGGTCTTACAATTACTTGACGAACATTGCATGCCTATAGGGCAGCCTTTGAGAAGTATGTACCCGACCCCAATCAACCACACGGTTTTCACCGTGGAACAAAGGTTTTATTCATATGCATGCTTAACTCTGCTCTCAGCACTTCGGCCTTGACGAGCACTTCACCTCTTTCGGTGGAAACAACACACTCCGGCTCAGCGGCCCTTACGAGTCTGGTTGTCTGATAATTCTCAATGAGCATGCACATGACTCGATCTCTACGGATCGGCTACTCGGCGTATTTTTACGCAACGAGCTCAGGACCTCGTCAAGGCGCTACCACTACTTTGGCGCAACGGCTCTTACAAGTATGATGCCCTTGCAGGTGTCAGGGAGACGAGTCATTCTGACATCGTTCCAACAAAGGACATCATTGTGCCACTTAACTGGTTTTGGCAGCTCTTCTGCCAACCATTCTGTCAACACCTTCTCTGTTCTACCGGCAGTGGTGCGACGAACCTTTCTACATTGTAGAAGGCGTTTCATAACTGGGTAGCACTTCTGCTACGTTCTTTCTGAGCCATTCTTAGCAACTTCAGGAATTTCAGCAGCACTTCCTCTCTTTTACGGAGAAAGCGTGCGTTTCTTTTATCCATTTCAGCGGCATCTCCCCTCTTTGGTGGGAAATCGCTACGCTTAACTCGGGAAATGGATGCGCACCGTTGTGCGTACTTTGCATCCATCAAGGTTGCAGGAACCTTGGGCCATAGCTAGGCCATACGTAATTGATTTAGTCTTTACGTAAAGAGCATTTTGCCAAAAGGCGAAGCCTTTCCAATAGGGGCTTCATTCGTCAAGCAGAATCTTGTACGAGGAGCGGTAAGGGAATCGCATGGGCGATTTTGAAGTTGATCTCCGTTTGAACGCTCACTTACGCGCCATATATGTAATATAAGCAGAAGCCTGTGCTTTATACAGCGGCGGCGTAAAGGAAATGCATATACTATTGTTCAGGGTGTGTAACTGAACGAAATATTCTACATATATAACAAAGCAGAAGCCTTGGCATCGTTCGACGCGACGGCGTAAGTAAATACATTGCAGAAAGCAGGAGCCTTGGCATCGTTCGACGCGACGGCGTAAGTAAATACATTGCAGAAAGCAGGAGCCTTGGCATCGTTCGACGCGACGGCGTAAGTAAATGCATAATCGGAAGTGCAGTAATCGGAAGTACAGAAAGCAGGGAGCCTTGGCATCATACGACGCGACGGCAAAGGTAAATTACATGGCCTGTGCGATATAAGATGTGTCGGCAGTATCAGCAGATATACACCTAGATCTGTATCCAACGATAGTTACGAGGCGAGCGAGTGAACACCGAAGTGTCCTAGAGGGCTCAACCAAGAACTAGGGTGAGATACTATTTTGAAGAACGCATATACTGCGTATTCGAACATATATATCCGACGATAGTTACGAGGCGAGCGCGTGAACACCGAAGTGTCCTAGAGGGCTCAACCAAGAACTAAAGCAAGATACTACTTCAGAAAGTATATTCTATATACAAACAGTCAAATACTTGAGAGAGATGGATCAACGAAGCGAACTTACTTCAAATCGTGGAAGAAACGGCTCCGGGTTGCTTCTTTGGCTTCAAGCCTTCCTTCGAGAGGTCAGACTAAGTCAGATGAAGCTGACTTAGTTGAGAAAGAGGTAGAGCAGGTCAAGCTACTCAACCTAAGTGGTTTGAACCTAACAGGGTTGAATCCAAGTCAACTGGGTTCAGCAGGTTCGAACTCAGCTCAAGTAGGCTAAGTCTGGGTTCAGAAATCCAAACCGGAATCTGGACCAAAAAGGACTTTGACTTTGACTTTAAACCCAACTAGGTTCAAGTCAAGTCAACTGGGTTTGGACCAGGTCAAGTGGGTTCAGACCCAGGTCAGGTGGGTTAGGACCAGGTCAGGCAGGCTCAGGCTAAGTCAGGCAGGCTCAGACCAGGTCAGGTGGGCTCAGGTGGGCTAGGCTAGGTAGGGGAGGTTTAGGAGAGAGAGAGAAGGCAAGAGAGCGAGAGAGAGAGGGGGTCGATTTTTATGAGAAGAGAGAGAGTGGGGAGGGCTATTTATAGCCCAAGCCCACCTCCTCTTGGGTTTTTCCATGCCCAAACTACCCCCTTGGCTTCTTTTTAATTCCAAGAGGTTCCTTGGTGTGGGGCCCACTTGGATATTCCATGGGATATTTTTATGGGTCCCACCAGATATTTTCTGAGGAATATTTCTGTGGGTCCCACCAATATTTCCGTGGGTCCCGCAAGAATTTCGGGTTTCCGGCGATTTTTTCCGAAAAATTCTGAGTACGCCATTCTCTTCGTATTAACGTAACTAAGAAAGTTGGCTCGAGGAAATCCTTTGTTTTTGTTTAGTTAAGTGGTTATGGCTTCCAGAGTGTTTGAGCATATATTCGCAAAGCGACGAATATCTCAAGTATAACTGGTTCGTACAAATCGATCTGATTTGTATTTCGGGTTCAGATGTTATTTTTACTTGAAAATGCCTCGTGAATTTCTTCAGAAAGATACTGAAAAATTGCGGGTCTTACAGGAATCCTTGCGTATGGGACTCCTCGCTTGGTATGGTTCTCCTCGTCGTAGGAGCCATTTATCTATGCACACACAAGCACTTGTTTTTAGTTTCTCGATGTATATGAGGAAGTAAAAGCTTTATTTACTTAATATACATCACATTTACACAAGCATTGCCTTACACAAAACGTCATGCCGCACTGGCAGACTTTAGGCAATGAGAAACTATATACATGAGTCTACTGACTCCAAAACATCACCAGTCCCTTTAAGACTTGGATTTCTTTGATGAAGACGAACTCCAAAAGGTCCATCTATTGCCACATGGCCTTGGTGCAGGCACTACTAGCTTCGGCTTGGGCGGCACTTCCGCACTAGCAAGCGAATACTGGGGATATATGAGAGACTCCAGTCCACTTTCCCAGTCAGCAAGATCAAGACTCTGGGAGTCTGGAATAATGATTGGCGAACAGAAAGAATCTCCTCTTTTGTTCCTGCCATTTAAGCTCGGCATATGTGATGCCGGATGGTAGCTTGGCGAGTGATAGACTTCTGCAGGGAAGTTCAAATCAAAATCCCTCAGCCTTGGTAATTCATCAAAAGATGTTGGGGTATGGTTGCTCCCAACACTAGAGTGATGCGGTCCACTGACACGCGAAGTCTCATCCCTGAGACCCTTTGAAGCCCGCCGACCCATATCGGCGGTATATTTCCTTTGGCATTCGTTGGCGGAATGCCCATCTTCGCCACAATATTGGCAGTCTTGGACTTCATACGGGCATATCCACTCATCGTGCATGACCTTGCAGCGATAGCAATATCCACGCGAGTCATGAGTTGCCATCTATACAAAGATGCACCCAGATCAGAACAAAAGTATAAAAACATATACTTACAGTGCGATATCGGTACCATGACGGATCTTGAACCAGGTTTCTCAGACTCATGCTCTGATACCAATTCTGTAACGCCCCGGATTTCCAAAACAAAGCTAAGTTAAAATTTTCATGAATTACTTTTTTTTTTTCATTGCAGCGGAACTTAGAAAAGCTTTTAGCAGCGGAATAAGACGATAATGAGTCGTCAGTTTTAGAAAACTCCGAGCACGTTGCAGGTATGTGGCCAAGCAACTCATTGACCACCAAAGTGTTCCATTTTATCGAAAACATATGTTTATTACAACACTACTGCTTAGGAAAGCAGTGTAGGTTCAATAAAAAGGAAGCAGTACAACTCTGTCTAGAGAAACCCTGGAACTTGATGCCGCCTTGCTCCGCATATCGCCACGCAGGTTCAACACCTGAAATCCCCATTAAACGGGGTCAGAACCACTGATGGTCTGGTAAGTAGGCAAACACCTATCTATTCAACTCAAGTAAATGCATAGACCACTCAGGGTCGCAGTTCGTAATACGACGCTCAAGCCTCCATGACTTAATGTATATCGCACAAGCCTCATCAGGGCTATGAGTTGAACATCCACGCAAGTCGTCATGACTTCGCATAAGCCTCTTCAGGGCTGTGAGTTGGAATAACCTCTCAAGTCTCTACGACTTAGCCTTGACTTCCTCAGAGTCACGAATGGATGTCTAGCTCAAGCCTTTATGCTTGGCACATCCGTATCCTACGAATCTAAGGACAGCTCTCCGAGCTTCACTTAGTCGTACGGATATCAATGGGGTTCTTTCCCAATCGGTCCAGTAGTATACCGACCATGACACCTTCACAAAGGTTATGCAGGACTGACTCAACAACGTCATCCACTCATACATTCAAAGTAGCGCTGTACCTAAGCTAATGCTTTGTTTCGATAATTGCACCTCCCCCTGGGCTTAGGGGACTCATATCTGGGTGACAACGCGACGATCTGGGGGTTGATTATTCTATGTATTTTAGATACCCCAGAGGCCTGTTGACCCCATCCCCCTAGTAGGACGGTACAGCATACCGGAAGAGATCCTTACTAGGTATCCGAATGCATTCTGCTACTGCAGTAGTTGGGTTCAATCCTTAGATATTTAAGGATAACCACGACCTCCATACCTCTGAGTGACGAAGGCCATCAATGAACTCTATCAGGTTCGGGTGAAATATATGTCACTCAAGGCCGCGCCATCACCGTCTTCCTCGGTGAGAAATTCTGAAAGGGGCCTGCCGGTCTTACAATTACTTGACGAACATTGCATGCCTATAGGGCAGCCTTTGAGAAGTATGTACCCGACCCCAATCAACCACACGGTTTTCACCGTGGAACAAAGGTTTTATTCATATGCATGCTTAACTCTGCTCTCAGCACTTCGGCCTTGACGAGCACTTCACCTCTTTCGGTGGAAACAACACACTCCGGCTCAGCGGCCCTTACGAGTCTGGTTGTCTGATAATTCTCAATGAGCATGCACATGACTCGATCTCTACGGATCGGCTACTCGGCGTATTTTTACGCAACGAGCTCAGGACCTCGTCGAGGCGCTACCACTACTTTGGCGCAACGGCTCTTACAAGTATGATGCCCTTGCAGGTGTCAGGGAGACGAGTCATACTGACATCGTTCCAACAAAGGACATCATTGTGCCACTTAACTGGTTTTGGCAGCTCTTCTGCCAACCATTCTGTCAACACCTTCTCTGTTCTACCGGCAGTGGAGCGACGAACCTTTCTACATTGTAGAAGGCGTTTCATAACTGGGTAGCACTTCTGCTACGTTCTTTCTGAGCCATTCTTAGCTCCTTCAGGAATTTCAGCAGCACTTCCTCTCTTTTACGGAGAAAGCGTGCGTTTCTTTTATCCATTTCAGCGGCATCTCCCCTCTTTGGTGGGAAATCGCTACGCTTAACTCGGGAAATGGATGCGCACCGTTGTGCGTACTTTGCATCCATCAAGGTTGCAGGAACCTTGGGCCATAGCTAGGCCATACGTAATTGATTTAGTCTTTACGTAAAGAGCATTTTGCCAAAAGGCGAAGCCTTTCCAATAGGGGCTTCATTCGTCAAGCAGAATCTTGTACGAGGAGCGGTAAGGGAATCGCATGGGCGATTTTGGAGTTGATCTCCGTTTGAACGCTCACTTACGCGCCATATATGTAATATAAGCAGAAGCCTGTGCTTTATACAGCGGCGGCGTAAAGAAATGCATATACTATTGTTCAGGGTGTGTAACTGAACGAAATATTCTACATATATAACAAAGCAGAAGCCTTGGCATCGTTCGACGCGACGGCGTAAGTAAATACATTGCAGAAAGCAGGAGCCTTGGCATCGTTCGACGCGACGGCGTAAGTAAATGCATAATCGGAAGTGCAGTAATCGGAAGTACAGAAAGCAGGGAGCCTTGGCATCATACGACGCGACGACAAAGGTAAATTACATGGCCTGTGCGATATAAGACGCGTCGGCAGTATCAGCAGATATACACCTAGATCTGTATCCAACGATAGTTACGAGGCGAGCGAGTGAACACCGAAGTGTCCTAGAGGGCTCAACCAAGAACTAGGGTGAGATACTATTTTGAAGAACGCATATACTGCGTATTCGAACATATATATCCGACGATAGTTACGAGGCGAGCGCGTGAACACCGAAGTGTCCTAGAGGGCTCAACCAAGAACTAAAGCAAGATACTACTTCAGAAAGTATATTCTATATACAAACAGTCAAATACTTGAGAGAGATGGATCAACGAAGCGAACTTACTTCAAATCGTGGAAGAAACGGCTCCGGGTTGCTTCTTTGGCTTCGAGCCTTCCTTCGAGAGGTCAGACTAAGTCAGATGAAGCTGACTTAGTTGAGAAAGAGGTAGAGCAGGTCAAGCTACTCAACCTAAGTGGTTTGAACCTAACAGGGTTCAATCCAAGTCAACTGGGTTCAGCAGGTTCGAACTCAGCTCAAGTAGGCTAAGTCTGGGTTCAGAAATCCAAACCGGAATCTGGACCAAAAAGGACTTTGACTTTGACTTTAAACCCAACTAGGTTCAAGTCAAGTCAACTGGGTTTGGACCAGGTCAAGTGGGTTCAGACCCAGGTCAGGTGGGTTAGGACCAGGTCAGGCAGGCTCAGGCTAAGTCAGGCAGGCTCAGACCAGGTCAGGTGGGCTCAGGTGGGCTAGGCTAGGTAGGGGAGGTTTAGGAGAGAGAGAGAAGGCAAGAGAGAGAGAGAGAGAGAGGGGGTCGATTTTTATGAGAAGAGAGAGAGTGGGGAGGGCTATTTATAGCCCAAGCCCACCTCCTCTTGGGTTTTTTCATGCCCAAACTACCCCCTTTGGCTTCTTTTTAATTCCAAGAGGTTCCTTGGTGTGGGGCCCACTTGGATATTCCATGGGATATTTTTGTGGGTCCCACCAGATATTTTCTGAGGAATATGTCTGTGGGTCCCACCAATATTTCCGTGGGTCCCGCAAGAATTTCGGGTTTCCGGCGATTTTTTCCGAAAAATTCTGAGTACGCCATTCTCTTCGTATTAACGTAACTAAGAAAGTTGGCTCGAGGAAATCCTTTGTTTTTGTTTAGTTAAGAGGTTATGGCTTCCAGAGTGTTTGAGCATATATTCGCAAAGCGACGAATATCTCAAGTATAACTGGTTCGTACAAATCGATCTGATTTATATTTCGGGTTCAGATGTTATTTTTACTTGAAAATGCCTCGTGAATTTCTTCAGAAAGATACTGAAAAATTGTGGGTCTTACAGGAATCCTTGCGTATGGGACTCCTCGCTTGGTATGGTTCTCCTCGTCGTAGGAGCCATTTATCTATGCACACACAAGCACTTGTTTTTAGTTTCTCGATGTATATGAGGAAGTAAAAGCTTTATTTACTTAATATACATCACATTTACACAAGCATTGCCTTAAACAAAACGTCATGCCGCACTGGCAGACTTTAGGCAATGAGAAACTATATACATGAGTCTACTGACTCCAAAACATCACCAGTCCCTTTAAGACTTGGATTTCTTTGATGAAGACGAACTCCAAAAGGTCCATCTATTGCCACATGGCCTTGGTGCAGGCACTACTAGCTTCGGCTTGGGCGGCACTTCCGCACTAGCAAGCGAATACTGGGGATATATGAGAGACTCCAGTCCACTTTCCCAGTCAGCAAGATCAAGACTCTGGGAGTCTGAAATAATGATTGGCGAACAGAAAGAATCTCCTCTTTTGTTCCTGCCATTTAAGCTCGGCATATGTGATGCCGGATGGTAGCTTGGCGAGTGATAGACTTCTGCAGGGAAGTTCAAATCAAAATCCCTCAGCCTTGGTAATTCATCAAAAGATGTTGGGGTATGGTTGCTCCCAACACTAGAGTGATGCGGTCCACTGACACGCGAAGTCTCATCCCTGAGACCCTTTGAAGCCCGCCGACCCATATCGGCGGTATATTTCCTTTGGCATTCGTTGGCGGAATGCCCATCTTCGCCACAATATTAGCAGTCTTGGACTTCATACGGGCATATCCACTCATCGTGCATGACCTTGCAGCGATAGCAATATCCACGCGAGTCATGAGTTGCCATCTATACAAAGATGCACCCAGATCAGAACAAAAGTATAAAAACATATACTTACAGTGCAATATCGGTACCATGACGGATCTTGAACCAGGTTTCTCAGACTCATGCTCTGATACCAATTCTGTAACGCCCCGGATTTCCAAAACAAAGCTAAGTTAAAATTTTCATGAATTACTTTTTTTTTTTCATTGCAGCGGAACTTAGAAAAGCTTTTAGCAGCGGAATAAGACGATAATGAGTCGTCAGTTTTAGAAAACTCCGAGCACGTTGCAGGTATGTGGCCAAGCAACTCATTGACCACCAAAGTGTTCCATTTTATCGAAAACATATGTTTATTACAACACTACTGCTTAGGAAAGCAGTGTAGGTTCAATAAAAAGGAAGCAGTACAACTCTGTCTAGAGAAACCCTGGAACTTGATGCCGCCTTGCTCCGCATATCGCCACGCAGGTTCAACACCTGAAATCCCCATTAAACGGGGTCAGAACCACTGATGGTCTGGTAAGTAGGCAAACACCTATCTATTCAACTCAAGTAAATGCATAGACCACTCAGGGTCGCAGTTCGTAATACGACGCTCAAGCCTCCATGACTTAACGTATATCGCACAAGCCTCATCAGGGCTATGAGTTGAACATCCACGCAAGTCGTCATGACTTCGCATAAGCCTCTTCAGGGCTGTGAGTTGGAATAACCTCTCAAGTCTCTACGACTTAGCCTTGACTTCCTCAGAGTCACGAATGGATGTCTAGCTCAAGCCTTTATGCTTGGCACATCCGTATCCTACGAATCTAAGGACAGCTCTCCGAGCTTCACTTAGTCGTACGGATAACAATGGGGTTCTTTCCCAATCGGTCCAGTAGTATACCGACCATGACACCTTCACAAAGGTTATGCAGGACTGACTCAACAACGTCATCCACTCATACATTCAAAGTAGCGCTGTACCTAAGCTAATGCTTTGTTTCGATAATTGCACCTCCCCCTGGGCTTAGGGGACTCATATCTGGGTGACAACGCGACGATCTGGGGGTTGATTATTCTATGTATTTTAGATACCCCAGAGGCCTGTTGACCCCATCCCCCTAGTAGGACGGTACAGCATACCGGAAGAGATCCTTACTAGGTATCCGAATGCATTCTGCTACTGCAGTAGTTGGGTTCAATCCTTAGATATTTAAGGATAACCACGACCTCCATACCTCTGAGTGACGAAGGCCATCAATGAACTCTATCAGGTTCGGGTGAAATATATGTCACTCAAGGCCGCGCCATCACCGTCTTCCTCGGTGAGAAATTCTGAAAGGGGCCTGCCGGTCTTACAATTACTTGACGAACATTGCATGCCTATAGGGCAGCCTTTGAGAAGTATGTACCCGACCCCAATCAACCACACGGTTTTCACCGTGGAACAAAGGTTTTATTCATATGCATGCTTAACTCTGCTCTCAGCACTTCGGCCTTGACGAGCACTTCACCTCTTTCGGTGGAAACAACACACTCCGGCTCAGCGGCCCTTACGAGTCTGGTTGTCTGATAATTCTCAATGAGCATGCACATGACTCGATCTCTACGGATCGGCTACTCGGCGTATTTTTACGCAACGAGCTCAGGACCTCGTCAAGGCGCTACCACTACTTTGGCGCAACGGCTCTTACAAGTATGATGCCCTTGCAGGTGTCAGGGAGACGAGTCATTCTGACATCGTTCCAACAAAGGACATCATTGTGCCACTTAACTGGTTTTGGCAGCTCTTCTGCCAACCATTCTGTCAACACCTTCTCTGTTCTACCGGCAGTGGTGCGACGAACCTTTCTACATTGTAGAAGGCGTTTCATAACTGGGTAGCACTTCTGCTACGTTCTTTCTGAGCCATTCTTAGCTCCTTCAGGAATTTCAGCAGCACTTCCTCTCTTTTACGGAGAAAGCGTGCGTTTCTTTTATCCATTTCAGCGGCATCTCCCCTCTTTGGTGGGAAATCGCTACGCTTAACTCGGGAAATGGATGCGCACCGTTGTGCGTACTTTGCATCCATCAAGGTTGCAGGAACCTTGGGCCATAGCTAGGCCATACGTAATTGATTTAGTCTTTACGTAAAGAGCATTTTGCCAAAAGGCGAAGCCTTTCCAATAGGGGCTTCATTCGTCAAGCAGAATCTTGTACGAGGAGCGGTAAGGGAATCGCATGGGCGATTTTGGAGTTGATCTCCGTTTGAACGCTCACTTATGCGCCATATATGTAATATAAGCAGAAGCCTGTTCTTTATACAGCGGCGGCGTAAAGAAATGCATATACTATTGTTCAGGGTGTGTAACTGAACGAAATATTCTACATATATAACAAAGCAGAAGCCTTGGCATCGTTCGACGCGACGGCGTAAGTAAATACATTGCAGAAAGCAGGAGCCTTGGCATCGTTCGACGCGACGGCGTAAGTAAATGCATAATCGGAAGTGCAGTAATCGGAAGTACAGAAAGCAGGGAGCCTTGGCATCATACGACGCGACGGCAAAGGTAAATTACATGGCCTGTGCGATATAAGACGCGTCGGCAGTATCAACAGATATACACCTAGATCTGTATCCAACGATAGTTACGAGGCGAGCGAGTGAACACCGAAGTGTCCTAGAGGGCTCAACCAAGAACTAGGGTGAGATACTATTTTGAAGAACGCATATACTGCGTATTCGAACATATATATCCGACGATAGTTACGAGGCGAGCGCGTGAACACCGAAGTGTCCTAGAGGGCTCAACCAAGAACTAAAGCAAGATACTACTTCAGAAAGTATATTCTATATACAAACAGTCAAATACTTGAGAGAGATGGATCAACGAAGCGAACTTACTTCAAATCGTGGAAGAAATGGCTCCGGGTTGCTTCTTTGGCTTCGAGCCTTCCTTCGAGAGGTCAGACTAAGTCAGATGAAGCTGACTTAGTTGAGAAAGAGGTAGAGCAGGTCAAGCTACTCAACCTAAGTGGTTTGAACCTAACAGGGTTCAATCCAAGTCAACTGGGTTCAGCAGGTTCGAACTCAGCTCAAGTAGGCTAAGTCTGGGTTCAGAAATCCAAACCGGAATCTGGACCAAAAAGGACTTTGACTTTGACTTTAAACCCAACTAGGTTCAAGTCAAGTCAACTGGGTTTGGACCAGGTCAAGTGGGTTCAGACCCATGTCAGGTGGGTTAGGACCAGGTCAGGCAGGCTCAGGCTAAGTCAGGCAGGCTCAGACCAGGTCAGGTGGGCTCAGGTGGGCTAGGCTAGGTAGGGGAGGTTTAGGAGAGAGAGAGAGAAGGCAAGAGAGAGAGGGGGTCGATTTTTATGAGAAGAGAGAGAGTGGGGAGGGCTATTTATAGCCCAAGCCCACCTCCTCTTGGGTTTTTCCATGCCCAAACTACCCCCTTGGCTTCTTTTTAATTCCAAGAGCTTCCTTGGTGTGGGGCCCACTTGGATATTCCATGGGATATTTTTGTGGGTCCCACCAGATATTTTCTGAGGAATATTTTTGTGGGTCCCACCAATATTTCCGTGGGTCCCGCAAGAATTTCGGGTTTCCGGCGATTTTTTCCGAAAAATTCTGAGTACGCCATTTTCTTCGTATTGACGTAACTAAGAAAGTTGGCTCGTACGAATCTATTGATTTCGTTTAGTTAGGAAGTTATGGCTTCCCGAGTATTTGAGCATATATTCGCAATTCGACGAATACCCTAAGTATAACTGGCTCGCAGGAATTGATTCGTTTCGCATTCTGAGAAGAAATGCTATTTTTACCGGCAAATGCCTCATGAATTTTATTCAGATATTTTCTGAAAAATTGCGGGTCTTACACCTTCAGCTTCAAATGGCCACAAATATTTCCTTGCCGCAACAGAATACTTCACCAAGTGGGTAGAAGCCATCACTCTTCGCACAGTAGAAGGCCGACATGTGGTCTCTTTTATTCACAAGAACATTCTTTGCCGTTTCGGCATCCCGCATGACATTGTGTCAGACAATGGCAGTCATTTCAAGAATGAAAAGATGAAGACATTCTGCTCAAAATTCAAGATCTATCACCATTTTTCCGCTCCATATTATCCTCAAGGGAATGGTCAGGCAGAGGCTACCAACAAGATTCTAATTCGTATTTTGGAGCGAACTGTGGAAACAGGCCGTGACTGGCATGAGAAGATCCACGATGCACTGTGGGCCTATCGGACCACTATTCGAACTCCAACGAATGCTACTCCATCAGAACTGGTCTATGGAACAGAAGTAGTATTGCCGCTACATGTTCAGAAGCCCGCTTTGAAATTTGCTTCACTTCTGCAATTACCTCTTGATCAATACCAGCAACAGCGACTAGTGCAGCTAGACTTACTCGACGAGAGAAGGCTAAAAGCAGCAGAGCATGCTCAATCCTATCGCCAGAGAGTAGCCAGGCAATATGCGAAGTCTATCATCGAAAGAAGATTCAAAGTCAATGATTTAGTACTTCGATCCACAGCTTATCTCAAGCATCGTCCTGGCGGCAAATGGTCGCCAAATTGGGAAGGTCCCTATGTTGTCAAAGAAGCATTACCCCGCAACTCATATCGGCTCATCAATGCTGATGGAGTAGAATTGCCAGATCCTATTAATGCTCGACACTTGAAAAAGTTTTATACTTGAAACATTTATCCTTCTCTTGTAATCCTTCCTGTTTCCTTCAAATAATGATCCAACTTTCTTTCCCAGTTACACTGGGGCATTTTAAAATTTTGTTCTATATGCAGGCAGGATAAACAAATTCCTCATCTTATGCACTTGTGCATTCATATGCATCAACTCATATTCATTTGCATTCAATTGCATTAATAACAATCCGGTCGGTATTGGGATCTCAACAAACAGTCCCATCACAATTCCTAATGATCCAAAGATCATCGCCAATACTGAACCAAAACCCAGCACTCGAACTGGTATTATTTCAAAATCCAGCATTCAAGCTGGCACATTTTCAACTTTTTGGAAAATCGAGTTCCGACTCGGGTTTTTATTCAAATCATTTTCCTTTGTTGATCCGGGTTCCGACTCGTGATCTCTCTACTTTATTCGAGCCTTGACTCGAACCAATCATTTTCCTTTGTTGATCCGGGTTCCGACTCGAGATCTCTTCGAGCTTGTCATTCTCTTTTGTTGATCCGGGTTCCGACTCGTGATCTCATCACCTTACTCGAACCCTGAATCGAGTTCTTCATTTTCTTTTGTTGATCCGGGTTCCGACTCGAGATCTCTTTATCTTATCCAAGCTCTAATTCGAGTCCTTCATTTTCCTTTGTTGATCCAGGTTCCGACTCGTGATCTCATTATCTTATTTGAGCTCTGATTCGAGCCTTCCATTTTCTTTTGTTGATCTGGGTTCCGACTCGAGATCTCTTTAGTTACTCGAGCCTTGACTCGAGCTCTTCATTTTCTTTTGTTGATCCGGGTTCCGACTCGAGATTTCTCTATTTATTTGAGCTCAGATACGAGCTCTTCATTCTCTTTTGTTGATTCGGGTTCCGACTCGTGATCTCTTTATCTTCATTCGAGCTCAGATTCGAGCTCTTCATTTTTCTTTATTGATCCGAGTTCCGACTCGTGATCTCTTTATCTTCATTCGAGCTCAGATTCGAGCTCTTCATTTTTTTTTATTGATCCGAGTTCCAACTCGTGATCTCTTTATCTTCATTCGAGCTCAGATTCGAGCTCTTCATTTTTCTTTATTGATCCGAGTTTCGACTCGTGATCTCTTTATCTTCATTCGAGCTCAGATTCGAGCTCTTCATTTTTCTCTGTTGATTCGGATTCCGACTCGTGATCTCTATTCATTTGAGCTCAGATGCAAGCTCTTCATTTTCTTTTGTTGATCCGGGTTCCGATTCGTGATCTCTGTATCTTATTCGAGCTCTGACTCGAACTCATCATTCTCCTTTGATTAATCCAAGTCATTTCAATCATCAGGGTCTGTCAATTGCTTGAATTTGATATTTTGTCCTCCAAATTTCAATCTAAATCTTAAAACCAGGCAATTCTCCAATTTCAACCTCTGGGTCACCCGATTTCCAATTCGCAATTTCAATTACCAATTTCCAATTCTCGACCTTCGGGTCAATCAATTTCCAATTCTCGACCTGCGGGTCAACCAATTTCCAATTTTCGACCTTCGGGTCAATCAATTTCCAAATTTCGACCTCTGGTCAAATCAATTCTCAATTTCGACCTTCGGGTCACACAATTTCAACCTTTCGGTCAACCAATTCTCAATTTCGACCTTTCGGTCAACCAATTCTCAATTTCGACCTTTTTGGTCAAATCAATTCTCAATTTCGACCATCAGGTCATCCAATTTCGACCTTCGGGTCATTCAATTTTCAGCAACCAATTTTCCAATTTCCAATTTCGACCTTCGGGTCAATCAATCTCAATATCCAATTTCAATCATTTCCTCTTGCGAAAGACCCTTTTAGGGAGAGTCGAGGGAGCTCGTTCTTTCGCATGCTATCCAATTTGTTCACTTAGCCCCTTGTCAGGGAGAGTTTGAAGGGACTCGCATCTTTGTGAACCGTTTGCAAAACAATTTTCAACTTCACACACGAAACCCTTTTTAAGGGAGAGGCTCGACGGAGACTCGCTTTTCTTGTGACCCCCCAATTTCATACTAGGTCATTTTTCGTCATGAAAGACCCTCTTTGCAGGGAGAGTGTGATGGACTCGTTCCTTTCATGACCCAATTTTCAGACCTCACTATTATCGGCCCCCTTTCCATAAGAGAAGCCTAATATTAGGGAGCTTTGACGAAAGCTCAATTTCTCTTCGAAAGTTCATTTTGCAAACACCTCCTCTTCAGGGAAGAGAGGAGTATTTCCCATTTCCCATTCAGGTAAGGGCTAAGCCTGAGTCTCTCTTTTTGGGGAAAAAGAGAGGAGAATTTTCGTCACGGATGTGTTGAGCCAGATTTCAAATACTCATTTTCACCAAGGATTTCAAGAAAATTTTGTCAATTTGTCAATCAATTGTTGATTTCAGAATCTTTATTGTACAAATCTTTATGTCAGTTTACCTTCAGCATTACTTCCAAAAGAGTGAAGCTTCTGCGAAAAGAGATTCAAAACTCAAATTCTTTCTATTGGCCAACCAAAGGGATGAAGGATAAATCCTAAATATGGCCAGAAAAGAAGATTCAATGTTATTGAAAAGCCGTAGATGATCGATATTGATCGCAGTCGATGGCACATCTTTAAAGGCTATTCTTGCAAAGATGAGGCAGTGGAAATATCCTGAGTGCTAGAAAAGAGAGAATTCACCCAAACCTTGTCTCCTCAAAATCACCTAAGCTGCAATTGAGTATCCGCAAAAGGGATCTCTCACCTGTCGTCAAGATGAAGGCGAATTAGGCGAGTAGACCCCCGGGGCCAAAGAAGATTCGAAACATCTCCAAGATGACGGAGTTTGTGACGGGTCCTTCCAGGGAAAGTCCAAAGCACTGTCGAGATGAAGGCAGATGCGATGGACCTCTCGACAATCCCTAAAAGATATTTAATTTCAGCTATCGCCCAAAGATCTCCAAACCCATCATCCAAGAAGAATCGAAACATCTCCAAGTTGAAGGAGTTTGTGACGTACCCTTTTCCCAAAAGAGAGAAAGAGAGGAAAAAGAAAGAGAGAAAAAGTCAGAACATCTCCAAAATGAAGGAGAATGTAGCAAAAACCCAGAGAGCCAAAAGAGTGCAGAAAGATTGTCAAGAGAGAAGCTCTCAGGATATCAAACTGCCAAATCTATCAAGAATCCTCTTTAATCTTGTGAAATTCTATTATCAATATTCTTTCATCAATTGCTTTCATAATATCAAATTCTCTTTCCTGCTCATATCAAGAAAATTGATAGCTTCCTTGAAGAAGGTCAATCGCAAGCAATTTGGATGCTAAATCTTGATTCTACGAAGTGAACCTTATTTGGAGGTAATGCTTTGGGTAGAAAAGAAAGAATATCTTTGCAAAAATGTGCAACATTTTCAAATATTTTGAATCAACAGCAAAATTTCCAACATTTTGACAATATTTTCTAGCTATCCTGACATGAAGTGAGAGCTTGATGTCCGTTTTCAATACATCCAGACACCAATTTTAAATCCCTCCTAAGGACTTGATTCTTTCCCTTCTTTGAGAGCATGAACTCTCAGATTGCACACTTCCCTGTGTCTCCACTGTCCCACCATAGACAGTCTCATTTCGGTTCGAGGTCGAACCACCAATCATTTCTCGCAAAAGGCAATTTCAAAAGCTATTTAGTCTCAGCAATGAGGCGCCCAAAATCAATCCCTTTTCAAGCTTTAGGGACCCCATTTTCCTTCATTTTGCAAAACCCCTGTCGGATTTACTATGCAAAATCCGAAGGTTCCATCATGGTCTCTTCCTTCAAGGATTCCATTTCATTTTCCGCCCGATCAAGATAAGGGTATAAATCTGAGCCTCAATCAAAGAGGTATTCCATTGTCCGCCCGATCAGGATAAGGGTACAAACTTGAGCCTCATCCAAAGAGGTATTCCATTTTCCACCCGATCAGGATAAGGGTACAAACCTGAGCCTCAATCAAAGAGGTATTCCATTGTCCGCCCGATCAGGATAAGGGTACAAACCTGAGCCTCAATCAAAGAGGTATTTCATTTTCCACCCGATCAGGATAAGGGTACAAACCTGAGCCTCAATCAAAGAGGTATTCCATTTTCCACCCGATCAGGATAAGGGTACAAACCTGAGCCTCAATCAAAGAGGTATTTCATTTTCCGCCCGATCAGGATAAGGGTACAAACCTGAGCCTCAATCAAAGAGGTATTTCATTTTCCGCCCGATCAGGATAAGGGTATAAACCTGAGCCTCAATCAAAGAGGTATTTCATCTTCCGCCCAATCAGGTTAAGGGTACAAACCTAAGTCTCATTTCGATGAGATATTCCATTCCCCCAATCAGGTCAAGGGTCAAAACCTGAGCTTCATTCCATGCGAGGTATTTCTGTCCCATCCAGGTCAAGGGCATAAACCTGAACTTTGCTCTCACAGAGCAAATCTTTCCTCTTCATTCTCCGTTTCATATCTACCATCTTCCTCGGGCGAATTTCTTCACACCCAGTCAGATCCTTCTAACTGGGGCATTTTTTTTATGTATAGCCCAAATTTGGTGTGTTTTTCTTTGCCACTAAGCTCGGCCATGAGCCAGCTTAGTAGCAAAGACGGGCATCTGTAAACACCCCAAATTTTCACTCACCTCCCATCATCATCCAGCCTCTGAAATCGCTGGAGGGAAAAATGGTCATTTGCTGAGCCTGGACCTTGCAAAAGTCCAAATTTCATCTGAAACTCTCAATTTTCTCTATTTTTATCTCAGATATTCAAGATTTTACTCCTGACAGGAGACAGACATCTCCAGAGTCTTGGTTCAAGGTTGCATTGCATAAGACATGACATTGCATATCATTGCACGAGCATTTCAAATCACTGCATTGCAAAGCATGTCATTTCGAGGTCCAGAACTCTTGATTTCAAAATTTTCAATCCAGATTAGAATTTCAACTCTTTTCAAAACTGATTTCAAAACCCTAGGTCATTCAAAATTATCAATTCTTCCCATTTTACCACCAGGACTCTGAATGTCAAAATATTTTCTCAGGAAAACGATCTGGATAGTTTTTTTAATATGGATTTCAGTCACTTCACCTCAGATTTGCCCTTTTTGACAATTTCAAATATCTTTCTTTTACAAAATTGCCCTACAGGAGCCAACTCTTTCCAAAAATTCCTGTTTTACCAATTAGTCCAGATTTTATGAAAATTCCAAAAAGAAGTTGTTGTTTTATCCTCATTTCAGTAAATAAGCAAGGTGGGACCCACACTGAGGTGGTGTCACACAAGCTTTTCTTTTGAAAATTTGAATTTTGAAAAACCCAAAAATATAGGAGCCTTGTCCCCTGGATTGGTGCCACTTGTCTTTTCTCTCTCCTCCCATTTACATGCCATGTGTCAGCATAGGGTTCACCTAGAGTTGGTGCCACATGTCACCTTCCCTCTTCTGCCACGTGTCAGTGTGGGGCTACCTTCAGAAGCCGCCACATGTCATCCCAATTATCTGCCATATGTCACCCTATCCATCCTGCGCCATGTGTCAATCCAAGATTACCAGGAGATGCCAAGTGTCATAGGTTGTCCTGTCTAGAAAAAGTGGAGTTTGTCTCCTCTGAGGTGGCGCCACTTGAAGTGTGTCTCCTGCAGGGGACACGTGTCAACCCCTCCTTCCTTCTAGAAAAGTAGCCTGACACATGTCCTCTTCCTACTTTTCTCAGAAAAGTAGGAGACATGTGTCACTCCTAAATTCCTACAGAAAAGGTAGGCTTGTCTCCTCTGAGGTGGCGCCATCTGGAGTGTCTCCTGCAGAGGACACGTGGCAAGCTCTCATTTCCTCAGAAAAAGCAAGTGCCATGTGTCATTTCCTGCATTCTTCAGAAAAACTAGAATTCAAAAGTTCAAAACTCCTCATCTGAGATGGCGCCACATGGCTTGGCCCACCTTCTCTCCCCTCTGCCACGTGTCATTCTCTGCTTCTTTCAGAAAAAGTAGAGGACACATGTCTTCTCCCTACCTCTTTCAGAAAAGTAGGAGACACATGTCACTCCTGGCCTTCTTCAGAAAAAACAAACCATTTAAAATTCAAACAAGGCACTAGGTGGCGAAAATCCGGAGCTCTGATTTCCCAGATGGCCTATGAGAGCGCCACATGTCCCTTCCCTCCTTCTCATCCCTCTGCCACGTGTCATCTTCTGCTTCTTTCAGAAAAAGAAGGTGACACATGTCTCCTTCTCATTCCTTCAGAAAAAGTAGAGGACACATGTCTTCTCCCTACTTTTTTCAGAAAAGTAGGAGACACATGTCACTGCCCTCTTTTTCCTCCCTCTTGCCACATGGCATTGTAGAAGCCACCCTGAGGTGACGCCACATGTCCATCCTCCATTCCTCCAGGGCCAACCTCCATTTGAAATTCGAATTCTCCTCTGAGGTGGCGCCATCTAAAGAACCCCCTCCAGCAGGCTGACACTTGGAACCATCCTGGACTGCCACATGTCCAGATCTCCTTTCACCAGAAAAAGCAAAATTCAAATTCCTCTGAGGTGGCGCCTTCTGAGCCCACTGCTCTGACCTTCTGACATGTGTCAAACACCTTTTGAGGTGGCACCATTCCAGGACTACACTTGGCTCCATTTTTATTTTTTTATTTTATTTTTAATAAAGGTAGCCCACCATGAGGTGGCGCCACCTGAAGACTCCCTACAAAAAGTGAATTTGAAATTCAAACTCCAAGAGAGCACTCTCTGAGGTGGCGCCTCCTGGGAGTTCCCTGCAGAGAGAATCAAGCAAACTTTTGAAAAATTCCAAATTCCCCCTGCTGAGGTGTCTCACCCACAAAATTTCCATTTTTTATTTTTCTCAAAAAATCAAAATAGCCTTTTGAGGTGGCACCACCTGAGGGCTCCCTGCAGAAGACAAATTCGAATTTCAAACCCCTCAGATGGCACCCCCTGAGATGGCGCCACATGGAGGGCTCAGATTGAGCCTGTTTGAATTTCAAAAAATTTTCAGAAAATTTATAAAAACAAGGGTTCACGCCCAGCCTGAAGAGATCATTTTTTTTTAGCTCTTGTGAACTTGGAAAATCCGACCTAGCCTTCCTAACATCTGATTTTGAACCTTGGAAATTGTGCCCCCTTTGGCGCATTGAAGAAGGTGGAGTAAAGTTCGTGTCGTGGCCAATCCGATTCCAACAGAGCTCGATTTTGGTGGACCATCCGAAGCTCGGAGCGAAGGACGAAGGAAGCTCGTGATAGCTGCCCCTTTCAAGAGCTCCTACGCTGCGTAACGAAGCAAGGTGCACTTCTTTTCCCCTTGATGTGATTCTATAATCCGAATCGGGAGTCGTTTGAAGAAAGAGCTCATCCGAGGGATGGATTGAGCTATTCTCATAAAACGACATATATAAAAAATGTTTTGTTATGCTTCCTTGATGATTTTTAACATTCATATAGTTAGCTAGGTTTAATTTGCATTTTATTTCATTCATTTAGTATATTTCATAAATTAATTAGGATTAATTTAGCATTTATTTCAATTCTGCTTATTTTCAGTAGGTCTCTGTTTTTGTCAGTCCGTCCACACGTCATTTCATGCATTTGTGTTTTATTAAAAATCCCAAAAAAATCATGGAATGCGCCCTTAGGTGTCCCTAAAATTTTTCCAAAAATTCGGAGCCATTTGAATTTGTTTACTGCGGTAAACATTCAAAATGGCAAGTCGGGTTTTGTTACCCGGGATACGTTTTGAAAATCATGTGCCGACTTGTAAAATCGAGATATCACTCATGGGAGATTCTATTTTCGATCCGAAAGATGTTCTGAACTCAGGAGAATGTCTAGTTTTTAATATGATTTTTTAAGATTTTTCTTTCTTTTTTTTATGTCTGACAAAAATCCGAGAGTTCAGGACACGTGTCAGAGCCTAATTTGGGACTCTGAGACCTTGGATCGACTTAGACGATAACATCATCTCAAGCATAGGCCACGTGGCAAGTGGTCACCCAATTGGGAAGGCCCTTATGTTGTTAAGGAAGCGCTGCCTCGCAATTCCTATCGTCTGATCAATGCAGATAGGGTGGAACTGCCAGATCCTATCAATGCTCTACATTTGAATAGATTTTACACTTGAATTGTTTCATCCTAGCCTTTTGTACTCTTCAAAAGTCTTTTTCAATAAAGCAATAATCTTCCATTGAATTCTCACATTCTTCTCCCTGATACTGGGGCATTTTATTTTGATCTACACTTGTCTTCCTTCATCATATGTAGGCAGGATCAGGCAAACTCTTTTTCTAAAAGTCTTATCAATTTTTCAGTTAATCTTGTTATCTTTATTAATTTCATTCATTTCATTTTTCAATTTAATCAATTTTTTCGCCAATTTATTATCCATTTTTATCAATTTTTAAGTTTTATTAATTTTTCACCAATTTTATTAAATTTTATCAATCTTTCATTCTTTAACCCTTTCAGATTAAGGGACAAACCTGATGCCTCTTTTTCAATGAGGTATTCTTTTATTTCGTTTACCCTTTCAGGTTAAGGGATAAACCTGACCCTCGTTCTTCGAGGTGTTCCCATTCAGGATAAGGGATAATCCTAAGACCACTCATATGAGCAACAATGCTACCTGTGAGAATTCTTTTACAAAACATTTTTCCTTAATTTTTCTCCATTTTTATCAATCTTTCATTCTTTAACCCTTTCAGGTTAAGGGACAAACCTGATGCCTCTTTTTCAATGAAGTATTCTTTTATTTCGTATACCGCTCAGGTTAAGAGATAAACCAGACCCTCGTTGTCCGAGGTGTTCTCATTCAGGATAAGGGATAATCCTAAAACCCCTCATAGGAGCACCGATGCTACCTGTGAGAATTCTTTTCCAAAATAAATTTTCAATAAATTTCCTTAAATTCTTTTCCATTTTTATAAATTTTATTTCTTTCTTCCGTTCAGGTTAAGGGATAAACCTGAAACCTCATCCTACGAGGTCCTTCTTCCTTCAGGATAAGGGATAATTCTGAAGTCTTTTCTCATCAATTTCTTTCTCAATTTTCTACCAAATTTTTAATTTCGTTGATTCTTTATAAAATTCTTTATCAATTTTTATCAATTCTTTTATTTCTTTATCAAATTTTGTTGCCTCTTGTCATTTATTCTTTCCCCTTTCAGGTTAAGGGATAAACCTGAACCTCGTTCTTCGAGGTACATCCCTTTCAGGTTAAGAGATGAACCTGAATTATTCCCATAAATTCTTCAATTCATATCAATCTTTATTCATTCTCCTTCAGGATAAGGGAAAATCCTTAAGTCACCATAAATAATTCAAAATTCAGACCATCTTGGGTCTAGAATCTTGAATAAATCTTTATAATCGTCGGAATCTATTCAAGCCTTTTTGTCAATCCTTTCAAAATTCGACTCTCGGGTTGGGATCATTTCCTTCCCATCTGATTTCCGACTTAGGTTTTCATTTTCTTTTTATTTTTCTTTTTAAAAAGATCTGGGTTCCGACTCGGGTCTCATATATATTCTTATTTTCGGAGTTGCGAGTTCCGACTCAGGCTTCCTTTTGGATCCGCTGTTCGCATTGGACAAATTGTTACGTCGAGAATGCGAGTTCTCAAACTCAATTCTCATTCATTCTTTTATTTTTGAAAAACCGGGTTCTGACTCAGGTTTTCCCTTTTTATATACATTCTTATTTCCAGAGTTGCGAGTTTCGACTCGGGCTTCCTTTTCGTACCGATGTTCGCATTGGACCAATTGTTATGTCGAGAATTCGAGTTCTCAAACTCGATTCTCATTCATTCTTCTATTTTGAAAAATTGGGTTCCGACTCGAGTTTTCTTCTTTTTTATATATATTTTCATTTCCAGAGTTGTGAGTTCCGACTCGGGCTTCTTTTTGGATCCGATGTTTGCATTGGACCAATTGTTACATTGAGAATTCGAGTTCTCAAACTCGATTCTCATTCATTCTTTTATTTTGAAAAAAACTAGGTTCCGACTCGGGTTTTCTCCTTTTTAATATATATTTTCATTTCCGGAGTTGCGAGTTTCGACTCGGGCTTCCTTTTGGTGCCGATGTTTGCATTGGACCAATTGTTACGTCGAGAATTCGAGTTCTCAAACTCGATTCTCATTCATTCTTCTATTTTGAAAAATCGGGTTCCGACTCGAGTTTTCTCCTTTTTTATATATATTTTCATTTCCGGAGTTGCGAGTTCCGACTCGGGCTTCCTTTTGGTGCCGATGTTTGCATTGGACCAATTGTTACATCGAGAATTCGAGTTCTCAAACTTGATTCTCATTCATTATTTTATTTTGAAAAAAAAAAGGGTTCCGACTCGGGTTCTCTCCTTTTTTATATATATTTTCATTTCCGGAGTTGCGAGTTCCGACTCGGGCTTCCTTTTGGTGCCGATGTTCACATTGGACCAATTGTTACGTCGAGAATTCGACTTCTCAAACTCGATTCTCATTCATTCTTTTATTTTGAAAAAAACTAGGTTCCGACTCGAGTTTTCTTCTTTTATATATATTTTTTCATTTCCGGAGTTGCGAGTTTCGACTCGGGCTTCCTTTTGGTGCCGATGTTCGCATTGGACCAATTGTTACATCAAGAAATTCGAATTCTCAAAATCGATTCTCGTTCATTCTTTTATTTTGAAAAACCGGGTTCCGACTTGAGTTTTCCGCTTTTATCTTCCATTTTCGCGATTTCGAGTTCCGACTCGGATTTCCCCTTTTGATCCAATGCTCGTATTGGACCGAAGTTTTCCTTACATTCCCTTTCAGGTTAAGGGATAAAACCTGAACTTCCCCTTCAGGATAAGGGATAATCCTGAAACACCAGCAATCATTCTCGCTTCAATTTCTAAATATCTTAGGAGTGTTGGTCTCTTCTTCAAAAATCCAGTGCTCATACTGGTACATTTTGTTTAAAACCCAGTGCTCGTGCTGGTGTGCACTTTCGAAAATCCAGTGCTCATACTGGTATGTATTTTTTGAAAACAAGTGCTTGTACTGGTGTGCACTTTTGAAAACCCAGTGCTCATACTGGTATGCATTTTTCGAAACCCAGTGCTCGTACTGGTATGCACTTTCGAAAACCCAATGCTCGTACTGGTGTGTATTTTTGAAACCAAGCGCTCGTACTGGGGCATTTTTGAAATCCAGTGCTCGTATTGGTGTATTTTTCAAAACCCAGTGCTCGTACTGGTGTGCACTTTCGAAAACCCAGTGTTCGTATTGATGTGCATTTTTGAAACCCAGCGCTCGTACTGGGGCATTTTTGAAATCCAATGCTCGTACTTGAGTGTTTTTCAAAAACCCAGTGCTCGTACTGGTACATCTTCAAAATCCAGTGCTCGTGCTGGTACATCTAGCGCTCGTGCTAGTGTTTGGCTGACTGATCAGTTAACCCTCCAGGTTCAGTCTTGGTACTAACCGTTCATCATAAATTCAAGCTCTAAATTCTCAATTTCAACCTTCGAGTTACCATTTTGTCAAAAATCAATCTTTTTCTCTTGCGAAAGACCCTCTTCAGGGAGAGTTTGAGGGAGCTCGTTCCTTTCGCATGCAACCGTCTTTCGTTCGCAAGGACCCTCTTCCAGGGAGAGTTTGAAGGGACTCGTTTTCTTCACGAACAGTTTGCAAAACAACAACCAACTTTACACAAAAGAACCTTTTTTCCAGGGAGAGCTTCGACGGAAGCTCGTTTCTTTTTGTGGCCCCCGTTTTTCTCATCTTTGGCCAACCCCTTCACAGAGGACCCTCTTCTAGGGAGAGTGTGATAGACTCGTTTCTCTGTGATACTTTCTCAACTTGGTTTTTCGGCCGCCTTTCCATAAGAGAAGTCTAGAGATAGGGAATTTTGATGAAAACTTGATTTCTTTTCGAAAGTTCCGTTTTGCAAACACCTCCTCTTTGGGGGAAGAAAGGAGTATTTCCAACTTCCCATTCAGGTATAGGCTAAGACTGAGTCTCTCTTTTTGGGGAAAAAGAGAGAAGAATTTTGTCATGGATGTGTCGATTCGATATCAAGCGATTTCTTTTATCGAGGATTTCTAGAATATTTTGCCAATTTGCTATCAAAAGTCATTGTTGATCTCAAAGCTTTCTTCACATAAAGAGTTCTCTCAAACTACTTTCAGTATTATTTCCAAAAGGACAAGACTTTTGTGAAATGAGAACTAAATTCAAGCTTTTTCTGTTGGTCAACCAAGAGGATGAAGAAAAATCTTCGATATGACCGGCAAAGGAAAAATTCAATGATGTTGAAAAGCCATAAGTGAACTGATATTGATCATAGCTATGGCACATTCTTAAAGATTATTCTTTTTTGCAGTAAGACAGTGGAAATATCCTGGGCAGTAAAAAAGAACCTACCCAATCCATATCTTCTCAGTCAGTCAAGCTGCAATCAAATATCCGCAAAAGGGATCTCTCAATTGTCGTCAAGATGAAGACGAATATGTGAGCTAGACCCCCAGGGCCAAAGAAGATTTGGATCATCTCTGAGATGAAGGAGTTTGTGACAAGTCCTTCCAGAGAACGTTGGGAGCACCGCCAAGATGAAGGCGACTATGATGAGCCTCCCGACAAACCCTAAAAGATATTTGATTTCTGCTATCATCTAGAGATTTCAACCCAAGAACCAATGTCATCAAGCATAATTCCTGAGAAAGAAAAAGAAGGATCAGAGCATCTCCAAGATGAATGAATTTGTGACATACCCTTCCCCGAAAAAAAGAGAAAAGTCAGGACATCTCCAAAATGAAGGATGATGTAAAAGACCAAGAAAGCTCCATGATTCAAAGAGTGCAAAAAGAGCATCATGGGAAATGCCCAGGATATCAAACTGCCCGAAACTGCTAAGAATCATCTTTTTCTATGTGAAATTCTTTCATCAATATCTTTTCACTCAATTGCTTTTATGAAGCTAAGAATATTTCTTCTCTTTTCATATCAAGGAAATTGATATCTTCCTTGAAGAAACTCAACAACAACAAATTTGAATCTAATTCTTGATTCTACAGAGTTAGCCCCCTTGGAGTTAATACTCTAGGTAAAAAGAGGTGATATTTTCACACATAAGCACAATTCAATCATTATCAACTATAATTTTTGGCCTCTTATTGGCAATATTTTTTCATTATCCCAACATGAAGTAAGAACTTGATGTTCATTTTGATGTATCCTGACGTCATCCCTCGCTAGGACTGGAAAGTCCTTTCCTTCTGTCTGATCTGAGCGTTCTCAGATCTGCACACTTCCCTGTGTTCCCCACTGTCCCGCCATAGACAGTTCCCTCTCAGGATAAGGGCTAAACCAGAACTTTCTGCAAAAGGTCTGTTATTGTCAAAAGCTATTTTCAGTCTCAACAATGAGGCGCCCAAGAACAACCCCTTTTCAAGCTTTAGGGACCCCCATTTTCATCCTTTTGCAAACCCCTCTTGGACTTGTTGTGCGAAGTCTAGAGGTCCCATCACAGCTTCCTCGCTCCCCGAGGATTCTATATCCATTCAAACTAAGGATTAAACATGTTATCTCGCTCCTCGAGGTATCACCCAAACCTTCTGGGAGAGGTCGTCTGTTTTTTTTTTTGAAAGTTGATTTTAGTCTCAGCAATGAGGCGCCCAAGATCATCCCTTTTCCAAGCTTTAGGGAATCCTTTGTTTTTCTCTTCTCGCAAACCCCTTCTGGATTTGTTCATCCAAATTTCGAAGGTTTCATCATGGTTTTTTCATCCGAGGATTCCGTATGGTCGTCCCTTTCAGGTTAAGGGTTAAGCCTGAAACTCTCTCCACGAGGTATCTTTCAATTCAGGTTAGGGTTAAACCTGAGTCTCATTTTCGACTAGATATCCATTCTAGTCCCATCACGGTTTTTTCATCCGAAGATTTCGTATCGTCCCCCACTCAGGTCAAGGATTAAACCTAAATCTCGTTCTGATGATATATTCCTTTTTGTCCCATCACATTTTCTTCGTTTGAGGATTTCGTATGGTCGTCCCATTCAGGATAAGGGATAAGCCTGAACCTCGTTCCACAAGGTATCTTCCGTTTAGGTTTGGGTTGAACCTGAGCCTTATTTCGACGAGGCAACCCTTCATTCCCATCATGATGTTTCCCCACAAAGGAATCCATGCTCTGTATATATCCACACAGGAAAGGATCATACCTAAGTTTCATCTTGCGAGGCATTTTTCTCAAAAATGTCCCATCGAGGTCCGCTTATATTCCTTTCTCCATCCAAATTATCTTGATTTATCTTCATCCCATCCAGGTTAAGGGCTAAACCCGAGTCATTCCAAAAGGCTGATCTTGTCTCATCCACGAGACTTGATCAAAATTCTTATCTTTCATCATTTTGGGATCTTTACCCAAAGTCCCATCACGATTTCCTCATTTCTATTTTTCAGTCATATCATTTTTGAGGATTTCGTCCCCCCAAAACCATTCAGGATAAGGTCTTAAGCCTGAAAAGCCCTGTTTTTTGAAATAATTCTTCCACACCCAGTTCAGGTTGGCTAACTGGGGTATTTTTCAAAATTTGGAGTGTTTTCTTTGCCACTAAGCTCAGCTTTCAACTGACTTAGTAGCAAAGAGGGGCATTTGTGAACACCCCAAAATTTTCAAAATGTTGTAAATTTACCCTTTTGCCTCTGACTCCATTTTCTGAGTGATCAAGTCAGTTTTAGATTTAAATTCCTGTCATTTCTCAGATTTTTTTGAAATTTAGTTCATTTTTATACATCTGACTCAGTTTTGGATCCAGATCCTGGTAAAAGTTCCAAACCTGAGCCTCGTTGTACAGTTTTCAAATTGCAAATTACAAAAATATCAAAAAAAGTTTTTAAATGGCTCGGACACTCCATCCGGCATCCGTTTGGATTCATTGCTCGATATTCCTCAATTCAAGGTTTAAAACTCGAATACTTTCTCAAAACTTGGGTCCAAACCCATTTTCCAAAGAAATTTCCCCAAAATATCCTTGAATTCTCAGAAAAACCCTCTTTTGTAAATATTTCTCAAAAATATAAAAAAATTTGTTTTAAATCTTTGTTTCTCGTAAATTTTAGAGTTTTATTCCAAAAATATAAAAAAAAAAAAATATATGAAGAAAAGAACAAAAAATAAAAATATAGAAAAGAAACAAAATTGGTTTTTGAAAACCTCCTCCTTAAAATATCCTTTAAAGAAAAACCTTTTTTTAGAAAACCTTGTAAGGGAGCCCCCTCTTTGTAAAATCTTGAAAACAAAAGGGCCCCCTTTGCAAATCTTTTTTTTAGGGTTTTGAGAACCCTTCGCAAGGAGGGGTCGAAGGCCTAGGATGGCGCCTCTCTCAATCTCTCTTGCATCCGGCCGAACCCCCTGGAAGCTCCTCTACCGCCCATCGCTAACCTCCTCTCCATCAGCCACACTCTCCTCTTCCAGAAGGATCTTCCCCAATGGCCTCGCAGGCCTTACCCCATCACCACCCTCCGATCCTCTTCTTCTTCCATAGACGAGCAACCATCTACCCTCCATCTGCAACAGAAACCCCCTTCTCGAGGTTTCTTCCGCGTCTATAAGAGGAGGCACAAGAGAGGGGAAAAGGGACCGAAAAAAAGGGGGAAAGCATTCTCATCCATCGGCACCCAGGAGCATCGATTAAACCCATCCATTTGTGCCATTCTCTCTCTTCCCCTAAAGGTCTCCCTTGCAAAAGCTGAAAAGTGGTCTCCTGAGGTGATTTCTCTGCAATCACTCTAAAGAAGATATGATCCCCTACAACAAGAAATACTCTCCCTCCCTTTTGTTTTGTTGCTCTCTTTTACCTTATTTTCTGAAAATTCTTTTTTTTTATCGAAGCACCCACACAACATTGATCTTGCAGATATCAAGAATCGATCTGCGTAAAAGGTGCAAAATCAAAGGGGATGAATGGTTCCTATAATTTTCCTTCTGTTTCTAATGCTTTGTACTTATGCCATAATTTTACGATTATCATTTTCTTTCTTTTTTTTTATATATATCTCGTAGCTTTACATTCCTTTCTCTTCCTGTTTGCAATATGTATGTGACTCATAATTCTAGACTGCTGTTTATCATATGGCCTTTACTTCCCTTATTACAATTTGAACGAACAGTGGATTTGTAGATTAACTAATTTCGGGTATGTGTGTGTTTATAATTGTTTGATCCCTTCTCATTTCATGCTGATTTTTCCTTGATTAGGATATCATCCAGACCATTAAGTTTCGATCCCTCTTTTAGAATTCCCTCTGATTTAATCTCTAACGTTTGCATTCATGCTTGATAACTTCACTTTATTACCGTTGTAATCTGTATCGTTTCAGCATCTCTTTTAGGTCTCGAGCCATGTTTACTAGGTAATTTCTATTGCGCTTATATGTTTTTCTTTGCATTTGTTCCCCTTAATACTGGTATTTGAAGCTTTGTTTTGTGTAGCTTATTCTAAAAAAAAGAGAGGAAACAACAGATCACGGCCTTACTCCCCCTGATCCCTGTTGAATTCTCTAAAACAAGAGGATCTCCTTACTTTCATCAAAGTGAGATATCGTGAAGGTGATAGAGTTTTTTTTTTTATTAGTCGCTTCTGGAAGTAATTGGATGGAATAAATCCCATATATTCCCCCTTTGTTCTCTGGTTTTTTTGTATATTTAGCATTCTCTATGTATATATTGTCATAATTTTTGATATTTATTAATGTTATTGCTAAACCTTCCATCATTCATTCTGGTCTCCCATGGAAAATAAAAAGAAGAAGAAGAAGAAAGTTAGCTAAGTCTGTTTGGAATCAACGGCTTACGTCAGTTCGCTGTTAGTATTCATGATATCAACACCCGACCTATTCAGAGATGGGTGAAGTTTTCTTTTCCCCTTTATCGTTGCATGTTACTTTTTGCATTTTCTTTAAGTTGTATTATCAAGTATCTTGTCAAAAGCATGTTGCCGTTTTTGAAACTTTGACCTATCGTTAAATGGGTTCCCATTGACTCTGGTTTTGTCATAAACCCCATATTATTGTGTATTGCCTATGCATCTCCTGACTAACACTCCTTGCAGCATGTATATTTACTCTGTAATGTTCAATTTCAATTTATTTCCCATTTTTAATGATCATAAATTTTTTTTATGTACTCTAAATACAATATTGCTTTTGTGCTTTGGCTACTTCCCATTTTCTGTGCTTTTGATCTCTGTTCACTAACTGATGTCTCCTTGTTAAATCTAATTACCTGGATCGTTTCCATTTATCGGATACATATTACAGTGTTGTGGCATCATCCAACTTTGTTAGCTTTTTCTGTTCAGCATTGTCATATTAACCCACAGCATCGCGCCACATTCATTGCCTTATTGGGACTATGCCAGCGTCACTCTCTATAGGCATTGATTCAGTAAGAATGTTAGCCTTAACACTTATCTGTAATTGTGAAAGATGGAGTATATGAATTGGGTGAACTTCCGAGATTAGCTGCCTCACCTATCAAAGAAAGAGAAATTCCATAATGAATAAATCGTCTTGCGAGTCCATGTCTGAGAGCAATCTCATACATAGCATCATGAACAAACGTTGGCAGTGACAAAGGGGAAAACTGATATGAATATGACAGTTGCATCAAGAATGTGTAGTCAAGTCTGACCGTGTGAGTCCAGAGGTCGATGCCACGAGAATCGTATATATCCCAAGTAGCAGGGTCTTATCCTTTGCTTTTCGGTTGATGATGAACTGGCAGCGTGTTCCTCAGTAGCGCCAACAAACATATGTCAGGTTTCCTTGTCTATAAGATTTAGAAAATTCTTTTATGATGTTTCATGATAATAAGCATTCATTTGAGATTTTCGTATGTACTAAAGTTCTTTTTTTTTTGGGGCTACACAGAGCATCAGTCATGTTCGTTATCATCATTGTTTTTATCATTTGCCTTGCCACCTCTGATATGTGTCTATCTCTGAATTAACTTTCTATAATAGCAAATTCAATTTGATGCAAGGGTAAGTTTGAATAACAGGTCTGATTTACTATGAAAAGCTTCATAGTAAATAATCATCTCTGTGCCACAACCCTTGTCACTTATCACACAACATCACATTGTCTTCTTCACTGTTCATCTTCTCCATTTGCGAGCCTGTTACTGAATCATCTTTGCATGTTCACACCCCTCCAATACACGCCACCACTTGCTTATCACAACCATCTATTCTGCTGTAGCTATCTTGTTAATACTTCTCTTAATGTTTGCTGAAAGTTTCCTGTAAATATGTGTCACATAGTATCTGCTCCACAAAATGTATTTTATGTGTACTTATTGTAAATCGTTCTTTAAAAGTATATTTTGTTAGTATTTCACTGTATCTGTCATGAATCATTCCTTTTTATATATATATATATATATATATATATATATATATAGCATGTTATTCACCACATTCTCTGCAAAATTATGGTAGGGTCACTCAGGATGATTTTTGCCAGCCTTTCACAGCATGGTATTAAGTTGTTATAGTTTATCAGATGCATTCCCTACTGATACACCATACATCATCTTCTTTGTTTTTTTTTTATTATTTTACTGTCATCATCCCTGTTGTTCGCCACTTACAGCAGTAACACCCTTCTCATCCCTAACTTAGGAAGTCTTGTAATATTGTCCCGCTGCCCATTACCCCTACAGAGTATGCATTGTTTGTCGAATTTTATCTTCGTTATATCCATGTTACACCTATATTAACATCTCCATCACATTTTTTTTCTTTCTTACAGTGGTTCCCAGGGAACCATTGTGGCTTTTTCCATAGTTATGATAGTTCATCTAGAACAGTCGTAACTACCATTCTTTTACAGTGGTTCCCAGGGAACCACTGTGACTTTTTCCATAGTTATGACAGTTTATCCAGAACCATCCTAATTGTCTTTCTTCTACAGTGGTTCCCAAGTGTGATCATCGCAAAAAAAAAAATCCTCTTTCGTTGTTTCTCTCTCTTCCTTCTCTTTTCCTTTTCTAACCTCTATTTTCCTCCTTTTTGAAGGGAGAAGAATAAAATAGAGAAAAAGAGAAAGAGAAGAGAAAAGAAAGAAAAAAGAAAGAAAAAAGAAGAGAAGAGGAACTCTTTTGCGGGTTTTCACTTGACCTTAATTTGAAAAAAAATATTTAGAAATTTAACTCGCCTCCGTTTTTATAAATATTGCGGGAAAATGGAGAGACGGGAATCGCTCGTCGGTACGAGGTTCGACCGTTCCTGACGCCTTTACCAGGGGTAATCGAACCAAGGATCAAATCTATGCCTTTTTGCTTTGCCTAAATATAATCTAAGAATTTATCCTAACTCTAAATGCACAAAGAATCATACTTGTGCAATGCAAGGATGTATGCTCTTTTTGAAAGATGTTTTTGAAAATTTCCAAGTATTTCGAGATGAATTTGATAAAGGAGTGAAGAAATGATTTAAATCTAACTTTAGAACTTGAGATAGATCAGAGAAGTTCTAAGTTTTTGAAGTAAATCAGAGTTGGGAGAATAAATGAGAAAGAATGACTTGAAGCTTTGAAAATGAAAGGAAATGAAGTTTCAAAGTCAGAAATAGACTTTGAATTTGAACTTTGAATTTAGAAAAGGAAATGAATACTTGAAAATGGAATTGAATTTGGATTTAGAAGTTTGAAATTTGGAATGGATCTGAGAAATCCGGATGATATATTAAGAATAGAAATGGATTTAGATTAGATCCGACAATGGAATTGAAATCTAGAATTTGGAATTGGACTCCGGATCCTAAACGGAATGGGATCCGAGATTTGGAGTCCAAGATGGACTTGAGTTCTGGATCCTAGAATGGGCTTGGATCTGAAGTCTAAGATCCAAATGTAGAATTGGGTTCTGGATCCTAGAATGGATTTGGATCTGAGGTTGAGATCCAATGTAGAGTTGGACTCTGGATCCTAAGATGGATTTGGATCTGAAGCCTGAGATCCAATGTAGAGTTGGACTCTGGATCCTAAGATGGATTTGGATCTGAAGTCTGAGATCCAATGTAGAGTTGGACTCTGGATCCTAAGATGGATTTGGATCTGAAGTCTGAGATCCAATGTAGAGTTGGAGTCTGGACCCTAAGATGGATTTGGATCTGAAGTCTGAGATCCAAAGTAGAATTGGGTTTTTGGATCCTAAAGGGTAATTGGATCTGAAGTCTGAGATCCGATGTGAAGTTGGATTAAGGATTCTAGAATCCACAATCTGAAATCCGAGACATAATTTGGATCTAATTTTGGAGTTTGGAATGAATTTCAAGGTCAAATTTGAATTTTGAAATCTGATTTGAATTTGGATATAATAAAATGAATTTGAAATCTCAAAGTTAAATTGAACTTTTGAGATTGAAAATGAAATAGAATTTGAAAAATGAATTGGTTTTATTAAGGACTGGGGATAGATCGAGGAAGATATTTACACCACTTGAAATTTTTGAAAAAGGAATTTTGAAAATATGATGTAGTTCTATCCTAAATGATGAATGGATTTGAAGAATTTTGAATTTGGTTTTTGAAAAGCTATTCCATTCTTTAAATGATTTAAATAAGATTGAAGATATAATACATCCTTGACTATGGTCATCGAATGTATTATATAATAATCTATATTTAAGCTCAGGTGAAGAATGAAACACATTTAGTGCTTTTATAGAATTTAAAATGAAATTAACTCTCAATATACCCTGACTATGGCCATTGGTATATATTTTGAATTAATTTTAAGTTAAATTTTGATAAAAGAAGAAAATATTTAAGGAAATATGATGAATTTTGAAAATGGATCTAGTGTGGATCCAATGTTATTTCGTAAAAGATAAAAATCCTAAGTCTTGTTTACATCCCGACTATGGCCGTTGATGTAAATCATCAACTTAAGACTAATTTACCTCTTACGAAATGGTGCACGTGCCATTCGTGTTCCCATTTGTGAATTTTTGAAAAATAAAGGAGAAAATATGAGAACAAGTGATTCATAATATTTATAATGCTTATTCATTCTATCTAAAACAGGAAATGTAAATTTTTTTTCAAACTCTAACTATTACAACATATGAAATCGAATTTACAACTCTTAATAATGGTGCCTCCCACATATTCCCTGCAAAAACACTTGATTAGTATGAAAACATAAGAGAATTGCAGATGTCATATTTATTTCAAAGATACAAATGATGAGACATTCATATACCTACCTTGTGCTTAATACCCCAATGAAACCACATTAATGATCTAAGGCATGGAAGAATAGCCTATTCATATATATATATATAGGTATGTATATATACATGTATACGTATATATATGTATACATAGGTATATATATGTATATACTTATATATATATATATAACATGGATGTAGAGTGAGTGTGATCCTGCATGATGTACTAATTTGATGGGAAAAACCTATACTGCTGTTTGGAGATATACACATGTTAGTCTTTGAATCAGATAGAAACCTATATGAGGAGGTGCACCTAATTATGTGACAGCAAACCAAACCTTAATTTCTGGGTTAGCCCATCAATTACTTTCATAGCATACCCCTAAGCTAACTGGTGGTTTAGAGCTTTTGCAGCAAAACTCTGTTGAAATTATTATAAGATACCAAAGCAGTTATTTCCCATGGCAAAAGAACTGATGTTTATAACAAGTGGATTTAGTAGATAGATGGCTGCTATAATAGGGAGGAGAAAAGTGGTTTGTAGAAGGGTGAAGTGAAATCATGCTAGAGCTGGAAGTAGGCTGGTATTTGTGTTGAGATGGGGCATAGCGGATACTGTGAAGATGGGTGCTGCTATAGGTGGAGGTGGAGTACAACAAGATGTTGCTATGAAGGGAGTGTGATTTGAAGCATTTGCTGAAATAGCAGGAAACAATGAGGATTGGCTGAAAATGGTGGATGGTAGAGCTGAGAATGGTGATGATGATAAAGAGGTGTTGTGGCAGTATAAAGAATGATTGGTTGTGGTTGTAGATAACTAGGATACCACATTGGTGTGGGATATATGACAAGAGTGGAGGTATAGCAGTGTGGTAAAATGAAGGTAGAGGGTGCTGTTGGAGATGATAGTGGCAGGTTGATGGGCAGCTGTTTATCGGTAGCATGAAGATGTGTATGAAAAGAGTTTCAGCAGTAATATATAGCGATTTTGGTGGAAAACCATATAAGGAATTACAATATTCCTTAGGTTGCTGTGGAAGACATGGATTACAACAATCTGATGGATTGCTGTGGAAGGCCAACAATAATTTGAAGAGGAGACTATGAGAATCAAAGAGTCATAGCCATCCACATGGACTGTTATGAACACATAGGAGAAGAAATACAGTGGTTCGGGATGAACTACTGAGAGTTAATGGTCACAGCAGTTCGAAAGAACCACGGTAAAAGGCCTCTTACTATAGCAATCCAGATGAACAGTCGTCACAGGCCCAAAGTTGCAGTAAATTTTCAACAAGAGTTATTATGGACAGGAGGAAGAAATGTTGTTTTTCAAGGCGAACTGTTGTGGGTCGAGGGGAGTGAAGGGCTGATGTATAGTAATAGGCAACAGGATTGTATTGTGGAAAGTGCTATGCCAATTGCAGGAGATGCATGTGTTGGTATGTGAGCCATGATGATAAAAGGAAATCTTCTACATAAGTGCGAGTGGTTGGGATCAATGATGCATGTGGCAGTAAAATGAATAAATATATAACATGTGTGACAACAATACAAATGAAGAAGGTGTAATAACTAGTGAGAGTGGATTGCTGTGTAGGTGGATTGCAAGGAGGTGAAATGGAGGGTATTAGTGGAGTGTGATAATGTGGGTGCTAAGGGTAGTGGCTGGAGAGTGACCATGCTGATAAATGGGAATCAATACTAGTGTTGATGCTATAAAGGGGTGAGAAACGTGAGGTACATGTGCAATGTGTGGCAGAAACAACTCTTCATGGAAAAGCAAAGGATACATTGATAGAAGATCATGGTAGTACAAATATGTGCTGGGGTGAGAATGTACTATTGCACTTCTGAGGCTTCTTACCAGTTCAGTTGGTCAGGGCCCTACCTGAAAGTGACAGAAGGTATTGAGGTTGAGACATACCTCACGCTCACCTGAGGAAGCTCCTGGGCTTTTCAGCTTTGTAGAGGATATGTTGATCCTGACACTATCAGAATATTCTGAAAATGATGGTTCATTGTTGTAACCAAACGTTTGTGCATCATCCTCATCTGATAGAGATTCCCCAGGATCGGAATCAAAAGAATTGAGCTTTGAGTACCCGAAATGAGCTAAAAGCTCATGTCTGTGCTTCCCTGCAGATGACCCTCAGTTTTTTTTTATATTCAAGAAATCGTGGTGATGATACAGAAATGGAACTTATGGAAATTTTCCAGTAGTTTTTGCAGTTGGCCTTCTGGTTGCCATTGCCCTTGTTATCAGAATCCAGACGACCTACTTTTTTGGCCATCCACTCAAATGATGCAGGGAATTTGTACACTGAATAAACACACAAGAGTTTCCTCTTTCCTAAAATTGCATATATACATAAGATAGAACTCCCCAATTCACAGGCGAACATATGATGCTTAGCAGAATTACCACTCACATGGTTATCTACGTTACACAACTGCCCCAAAATCTGATATATATACAAAAAAAAATGATAAAATGTGAAATATCTACCACAAACCAGGATGGTTGATATTGTTGGGATGGTGTATGATAGGCAATCATGATGCAGGAACTGAATCAGACGTTCCAGAATTGTGACAAAGATTGCAAGTTCACTTTGTTCCTCCAAGTTTTTGCTGTCACCATTGACAGACATATCCATAATCGAAGAAGCCTGTCTTCAGGAGATGTGGTGACGCTGGGTGAGCTGTAGTAAAATGAAAATGGCAACAGGACTAATCTTACTGTAATGGGTCACAACAGATCTTTCCTCAATGATCGGGCCTGATGGTTTTGTAGTAGAAGATCGTTAACGCAGCTATCGTGGATCTCGGATTTGTTGTTCAGACGCCCAGCATATCAGCTCTGCCGATCGATTCTTAGCAGGCTCACCGACTCCGACTAACATCCATTCTCATGATCACAACTAATCGTTAGAATCAGACTTAGCAAATGACTTTCAACAGGATCGATGAACAAGGATCTAGATCCAACGAATAATTCAAAGCACAGCTAAAATGTTGGGAAAGGAGACATTACCCATGGCATGGCATGGATCAAAGTTTCTGAAATAATGAAACATCCATTTATCCTTCCTTCCCATTCAGAAAAATATAGGAAAAGTGAATTTGCTTAAAAAAAAAAAGAAAGAAGTAATCCAATAATAGAACTTGAAGATCTCCAATCTAATAATCTTATTGCTGTTTTAGACAACACCTTATGATCTTTCGATTCCAGCATTATCACTTGAGGTATAAACAAAAGTTTAAAACAAATCAGGAAATTAAACGCAGCCAAGGAAAAATTAGTTGTAGATTAAATTTTAATCTGGAAACAAAGGGGAAAGGAAAAACAGAAAACTAAAACAAAAAAAAAACAAAAGAATACAGGAAAGTATGTTGGAAGGTAGATTTCCACTTGCTATAGCAATGGAGGGTCGATCCTGCTATGTGCAGGTCGATCCCTTCCATAATGCCGTGAAAGGTAAATTTAAAACAGAAAATCTAATAACAAGGAACCTCCATGAAAAATCAAAATCAAGAAAAGAGGAGGGAGATTAGACACTTACCTGCAGCTCTACTAAGGTCTTAGACAAAAGGAGAGTCTGGTGCTTTCCTGCTGCAGGGATGATCTACCCCCTTTAGATGGTTGGGGAAGAGAATCCGACGCGAAAAATGAGAGAGGAATCCTTCAGAAGAAAACCGATCAACCAGCGGGAGAGGGGGGTGAAGGTGGATCAAAGGATGGGGTAAATGGAGAGGTAGGGGATGGATCCAAAAGAAGAGGATGGAGGGGTCAAAGATGTCCTGAAAGAAGCTGAAGAAGGGAACATGCGGGGGTAAAGAGCGATCCCGATCATTGCAGGGGATGCCTCCTTATTTGGGCAACGAGAGGGGGAAGTTCGTTCAGGATGAAGGGAGATCCAGCGGGAGAGGGGGGTGATGGAGGGCGCACGGGAGGATGGCCGTTGCTACTTTCCTTAATTTGCAAAGAAGGGGTTTCTTTTCATAAATTTTCTAAAAAATGGTTTTTGTTTTCAAAAAGAGGTTTCAAGAGAGGGTTTTAACAAAAAGTTTAAAAAGGGGGGGTAGATTGCATAGTTTCTGAAATTTTTGGATTTTTGATTTTCTTATTATTTTTTTTTTGTTCTTTTCTTAAATATATATATATATATATATTTTTTATACTTTTTGAAGGCAAAATTCTAGAACTAAGGATTTTTGACTACTTTTTTACAAAATTTCAAAAATATTTACAAAAGCAGAGCTTTTCTGAAAAGAGGTTTATTTTGGGGAAATTTCTTCAGAAGGAATGGGTTTTGGACCCAAGTTTTGAGAAAATGTTTGAGTTTTTGAAACTCGAATCGAGAAATACACGTGATGGATCCAAACAGATGTCAGATGGATTGTTCGAGCTATTTAAAAACTATTTTTGGTATTTTCTATAATTTTAATTTAAAATTTGAACAAGGAGACTCAGATTTGGATCTGGACAATGGATCCAGATCCGAAATCAATTTAAACATTTGAAATAAATTTAATTTCAATAAAACTTGAGAAATGAACTGGAATTTAAAAAATGACACATTTGCTCAAAAAATGAATTTAGGGGCAAGAAGAGAATATTTAAAAGATTTTGAAAAATTTGGGGTGTTCACACCAAGGAACCACAGTGGCTTTTTCTTAGTCATGATAGTTCATCTAGAACTGTCATAACTGCTATTCTTTTACAGTGGTTCCCAGGGAACCACTGTGACTTTTTCCCTAGTTATGACAGTTCATCCAGAACTATCCTAACTGCCTTTCTTTTACAGTGATCCCCAAGGAGCCACTGTGGCTTCTTCTTGGTTATGATAATTCATCCAGAATCAGGATAACTGTCATTCTTTTTAATGGTTCACAAGAAATCACTATGATCGGTCTTTGTTGTAGTAGCTCATCAAGAACCACTACAGTTACATTTTTATCATTTTTTATGTATATAGTGGTTCGTCACGAACTACTATGGCCATTATATTCCACGATGGTTCACCCTGAATCATCCTGGTCTTTGTCCTCATTCGTTGCAGGCAGGCTTTCACTTAATTATGGCATTATATATATATATATATATATATATATATATATATATATATATATATATATATATATATATATATATATATATATATATATATATATATGCACACTTCTAACCAATGCAGGGTAGGCCATATGCCTTTCCCATTCAAATATGAGTAAAGCATCTTGTATAAAATTTGGAATAGTCATTTATATTCACATTTTTTTCCCTTTTGCAGGAACATGAGAAAAGCTTGAAATTAGAATTTTTTTATGTTTTTAATTCCAATATTGTAATAAGCTAGATGTTAATGAAAATTCTACATTTCCAGTCTTAGATTAGAATGGATGAGCATGTAAATAACAGTTGTTTCATTATTCTCGTTTGATTCTAAAAACTCACAAATGGGAACACGAATGGCACGTGCACCATTCTAATAGGAGGTGATTAATCCTAAGTTGATGATTTGCATTAATGACCATAGTCAGGATGTGAACAAAACTTAGGGTTTTCATCTCTTATAGAATAACACTGGATCCACACTAGATCCTCTTAAAAAATCATCATATTTTCAAATATTTTCTTATTTTATTAGAGTTTAATTTAAAATTGGCTCAAAATATATATCAATGGCCATAGTCAGGATATATTGAGAGTTCATTTCATTTTAAACTCTATAAAAGCACCAAAATATGTTTTATTCTTTATGTGAATTTAAATATGATTATTATATAATACATTCAATGACCAGAGTCAGGGATGTATTATATCTTCAATCTTATTTTAATTCACTTAAAGAATGAAATATGCTCTTCAAAATCCAATTTTAAATTCTTTAAATTCATTCATCATCTAGGATAGAACTGCATCATATTTTCAAATTTCTTTTCCAAAACCCAAGTGATCTCAAAATATCTTTCCTCAAATTCTATTTCAATTCAATAATTTTATCTCATTTTTGAGATCTGATTTCAAAGTCCAATTTGACTTTGAAATTCCAAATTCATTTTATATTTAAAACTCCAATCAAATTCAAAGTTCAAATTAACTTTGAAATACCTGATTCATCTTCTAAATTTAAACTTCAAAAAATCCAATTCTAGATCTAGAACCCAAGTCCATTTTGGATCTCGAACTTCAGATCCAATTCCATGTAGGATTCAGAATCCACCTCTATTTTTTGGATCTCAGACTTCAGATCCAAATTCCATTCTAGGTTTCCAGATTTCGGACCCAATCTAATCTTGGATCTCAGACTTAAGATCCAAAATCCATTTTAGGATCCAGAATCCAATTCCATCTTGGATTCCAGATCTTGAATCCAATTCCATTTAGGATCAAGAATCCAATTCCATCTCGGATCTTAAATTTCAGATTCAGAATCTATTTTAGGATCCAGAATCCAATTCCACTTTGGATCTCAGACTTCAGATCCAAAATTCATCCTAGGGTCCAGAATCCAACTCTATCTTGGATCTCAGACATTTGATCCTAAATCCATTTTAGGATCCAGAATCCAATTCCATCTTGGATTCCAGATCTTGGATCCAATTCCATTTAGGATCTAGGATCCAACCCAATCTTGGATCTCAGACTTCAGATCTAAAGTCCATTTTAGGGTCCAGAGTCCAATTCTCCTTCAGAATCCAGATTTCAGATCCAACTTCATCTCAGGTCTTAGACCTCTGATACAATTCCATCCATGATTCAGAATTCAACTTTATCTTGGATCTTAGACTTCGGATCCAATCCCACTTAGAATTTCAGAACCCGGATCCAACCCTATCTCGGATCTCAAATCTCAGATCCTATTCCATCTCATATATTAGATCAAAATTTCATTTCAAATCTAAATTCATCTCCAATTCTCAAAGCCAATTTCAAATTTATTTCTTAAGTCTAAATTCAAATTCCTATTTTGATATTGAATTCAAGATCGATCCATGAAAATCGATTTTAAATTCAAAGTCCATAATGACTTTGAAAATCTCAATTCTAAATTCCTCTTTCCACAGATTTATCTCTCTAAATCCTGATCATTCCAAAAACTTGGAAATTCAAATCGCTTCTTCCCAACCCATTTCAAATCCTGAGATTGGATTCCAAATCCAAGATCCAAATCAATCCTTTAAATCATTTCTTCACTTGATCATCCAACTTGGAAATTTTCAAATCATTTTCTCGAAAGAGAATACATCTTTGCATTGCACAAGCATGATTCTTTGTGCATTTTAGACTTAGAATAAATTCTTAGATAATATTTTAGCAAAGCAAAAGGCATAAATTCGATCCTTGGTTCGATTACTCCTGGTAAAGGTGCCAGGAACGGTCGAACCTCGTACCGACGAGCGAATCCCGTCTCTCCATTTTTCTCGCAGATTTTCAAAACGGAGTGGAGTGATTTAAAAACAAATTTTTAAATTTTTGGTCAGATGCGACCTTGCAAAAGAATTCTTCTCTCTTCTTCCTTTTCTCATTCTCTCTTCTTTTCTATATTTTATTCCCCTTTAAAAAGGGAATAGAAGCTAGAAAGGTGAAGAGAAAGAAAAAGAGGAACGAGAGGAAATTTTTTTGCGATGATCACAGAAGTTGACGACCGTGATGGGACTCGTCTTCGTCTGGTCGGATCTATGCCTTTCGCTTTGATTTGATATTATCTAAGTCTTTATTCTATAAATGTCAGCTTCATTTCCATGCAAATCTGAGGAGCCTATACTCTGTCCTAATCTGACATAATGCATATAGGATCTAAGTATGGTTTGGTAGGACCATATTGAGGAGATTATTCCATGTTCACATTAGACTTAGGTCTGAAATACAACTCTCCTCAATTCTAGGGATTGAATGCAAACAATGTATGCAAGTGTATGCTTCTATTCATTTAAATTTTATCTCTTTAGGACTTGCATTAGAGCCTTCTGGTTTTATTTTGCATGTTGATCATGTTTTCGAAAACATCCCTACCTATATTGTCCCGGTCTTCACGTTGATGGGTTGTCTCACTAAACCATAGTTCGGGAGAGAGCCTCACAACTGGACCACTTATTTGGGTTCGCGCCCTCCTACCACGTACCTAAGGGCCATTGTCCGAGGTATATCGGTAGGCGCTCAAAGATGTTGGGAAGCCTTTACCTTAGAACCAGAGAAATATTTCTATGCCGCGTACTTCGAGCTTTGGCTTGAATATATCGGCGTACCTTGATTGGAATCAGATGATCTGAACCATAGAGTTAGGATTAAGGTCCTACAAGCCATTTCAAATATTGCATTTAGAGTCAGCCTTTAGGGAGTGCTGTGTGCGCATCCTTGTTTGTGCAGCTGTAATTATGCAATGTTTCCTTGTATTCTCCTATATATATCAAACCTCTTTTCGAACCCTGCGTATATTATTCAAAATTTCCCCTTATTTTCAAAACCCCAGGTGTATATCTTTCCTTTAATTACCTTATTTTCTCTCTTGTGTAAAATTTTCTTTAAAAAAACCCTGAAAATCCTTTTTCTAAAAATTCCCTTGATCTTTCAAAAATTCCAGGATTTATGTCTATCCTCTTCTTTCATCAAGAGTCTATCCGTAAGTCTTGCATTCTATTTAATTCTCCTCATTCTTCTTTTTTACCCCAGTATCAATCCAATGGCATCCGATTCCCTTGATGTTGTCTTTCCCAGAGATCATGTCTTCTATCAAATAAAGGACGAAACCCCGGATCATTGGGTTATCCAGTCTCATTCTTTCTTCCCCCGGCGGTATTATTTTTGGTTTGTCACCTTCTCGCGTATGTTCTCAGACCACTTGGATGATTATGGATTGGAGATGGCATCAGTAATGGGCAATCGAACCATCAACGACAGTCTGATTCAAGCTATGGCAGAATGGTGGAATCCATGTACCTGCACATTTCGGTTTCCGTGGGAAGAAATGACTTTGCTAATGGACGAATTCAGTGACATCATGGGATTGCCAGAACCAGCTCGTCAGCCAGATGATCCGGTCGAGCAGCAGTTCCTGATCAATGTCAAGGGGATAGATGTTTGAGAAGCATTAGCCAGGGCTACAGGGAGCAGGTCTTGGCCTCTCACTGAGATCAACGGAAGTCAGTTCATCGACCTGTTTGGACTCTATCGCAAGTATGGAGCCTACAAGGAAGTTGGCACCTTGTCTCGAGCAGCGAAAGAAAGAATCCAGCTTTCCATGGTCCTATGCACAGTGGGATTGACATTCTTCCAGGACGGTCAGAATTTCATCGATGTCAGAGTCGCTCAACTCTTTCGAAGATGGGGAAGCAGGCAGACCCGTCAGCTTTCAGTATCCATGGTAGCTCTAGCCTTTCTCTACCGAGGCTTAGCTTGTTTCGCCCTTGGAGAGACCATTCTGGTGGAAGGATGCACGTATGCTTTGCAGTCTTGGTTCCTACGACATGTGCCATCGAAGGCCAGTTCCTTCAGGTTCAGCAGCAAGAAGCCGAAGTCTGCTATTCAGTATCAAGCTTTGATCGAGAGTCTGCACCAGGAGGAGATTCTCTGGGATTATTTAAACCGGAAAGAGTCAGTTCCTCGCTACACTTATGCTCGTGGCAAGAGCTACAGACTGCTTGGTCCTTTCTTTTGTGTCGACTATCAGCTAGAGAGATGTATCAGACAGTTCTTGCAGCGGCAGATTCATGTCAACACTCGCTTCCCGGCGGGCCACATGCCAGAATTCGATCTGCAGTCGGATCAGTGGTCTGGGGCATACCATGTAACCAAATACACTTGGGACTCCTTCATTCCTTTGTCTGTATTTTCTGGACCCAATGTATCTTCTGAATATCAAGAATGGTGGCAAACTGTTTGTCCACCTTCTCTTTGTATCCAAATTTTGTCATCAATAAAATGCAACTTTTGTTCGGTTAAAAAGCTTTTTGGGACAAATTTTTTTGTTTATCTTATTTTATAGCATAAATGGTCATGATTCTCGTGACGACCTCATCCCTAGTGGTAAGACATTCCTTATATTCTTCTTCAAATATCTCCTATCATGATGGACGACCTCGCCTAGGTAATAAGACGCATTTTTCGTTATCGCAAAATAATAACGCAATTATCACAAGCTTTGTGGTGACCCGATCCCTGGTGATGGGATAACCTATTTAATTGTCTATCAATTCCTCTGTTCTTGTCTTTTTTTCGAAAGTCGTGTTTTAAAAGGCTCTTCCTCGCCCTAACCATTCCCTTATTCTACATAAATCATTGGCATTGTCAGAATGGTTCAGACAATAGCCGGGAAAGAGACAGCTCCTCGGCACAGTGACAGTGAGAACGAAGAAATGGATTCTCCAAAGTCAGTCAGGGGGCAAGGTCAGGGCAAAGGCGATGATATCGATCCCACTATGTACAGTCTGTTTCAGAAGATGATGGCCAGAATGATGTCAGAGCAAGTTGAGGCCAGTTTGAAGAAGGTTGTTTCAAAGAGCAAACCAAAGAAGAAAGCTGTGAAAAAGCCAGTTAGGATTGTCAGGAAAAAGGTCCAACCTGACACCACTTCTGAAGATACAGAATCAGCCGAGGAAGAATTAGAGGAAGAAGAGCAGTTTGTCTATAGTCAGAATCCTCCGCAGCAGTTCGTGAAGATCACTGCAGAACCCGAATCTGTGAACAAACCCATTCCAGTTGAGGATCCGATGCATGAGCAAATGAGAGAAATGACTCGGGCAATTAAGGACATTCAGGCCAAAAGCAGGGGCAAGCAGACATATTCTGGTGAAGATTTCTACAAGAGCCTAGACGGGGATGACAATCTGGAGAATCTCCCTTGCAAGTTCCTCAAGTTTGACAGAACAGGCAATTCCAAGGCTCATTTGGCCACATTCTATGCTGAGTGCGGCCGGTTCAGGAAAGACAACAAAGCTCTGTTCATTTGCTTTCCTCGCAGCCTAGAGGGAACATCGGCCAAGTGGTATGCAGACCACATCAACCCTATCGAACTACGAGAGTTGAATAAAGTCATGAATCGTTTCGTTGAATGCTTCATGTTTAACATCGAGGCCTCACCAACTCTCAACCATTTGAACAATTTGAAACAAAATGAGAACGAGAGAGCTGGTGAATTCATCCACAGGTGGAGGAGCACCTGTAACAAAATGAAAGTTCCCATCCCATAGGAGCACGCCTTGCAAATTATCTTGAACAACTTTGCTCAGTGTCTGAGGAACCTCATTTTCATATCTCCTGTGAAGTCGTTTATCAAGCTGATTGAGAGAGCCGAGTGGCTCGAGACCGGATTGGACAACTGCCTATATGAGGGTTACCTTTTCGTCCGAGGGAATCCTAAGCAGAAGAAGAAAGCACATGTTGCTTACTCCACGGATTTTTCCAGCAACAACAGTAGTTCTGGCAATAAAACGAGCAAGAAAAATCGCAGCAAGAATGTTGGACACTCCAGGGCCGAAAGAACAAACTCTACAGCCCAGAAAGGGAGGTTTGTTAAGCTGCAGCCCATCGAGTCAGTACCGCAGCCGAAAGCCAAACAACAAGAAAAGTCAAAACATGAGGGATGGAGTTATGATCGGGAATTCACGGCTCTAGAGAAATCCCGCGAAGACATTCTGGAATATATGATGTCGAAGGGAATGATCAAACTCCCCAAGGTGGCAGATCCACCAGTTGCTATGGGCAAGTGGACTGATAAATTCTGCAAGTGTCACCGGACTGTAGGTGTAAGACCCGCAATTTTTCAGAAAATATCTGAATAAAATTCATGAGGCATTTACCGGTAAAAATAGCATTTTTCTCAGAATGCGAAACGAATCAATTTCTGCGAGCCAGTTATACTTAGGATATTCGTCGAATCGCGAATATATGCTCAAACACTCTGGAAGCCATAACTTCCTACCTGAATGAAATCAAAGGATTCCTGCGAGCCAACTTTCTTAGTTACATCAATACGAAGATAATGGCGTACTTAGAATTTTTCGGAAAAAAATCGCCGAAAACCCGAAATTCTTGCAGGACCCACGAAAATATTGGTGGGACCCACTGAAATATTTCTCAGAAAATATTCTAGAATATTCTAGAATATTCCATCACCTTCCAGCACCTTCCAGGACGTTCCAGCTCCTTCCAGCACCTTCCATGGAAGGGATTTCTGAAAAGCCAAGGGGTAAAGAGGGGTTTCTGAAACTTGGGGCCCAAGTTTCAGAACCTATAAATAGAGGAGCCCCCTCTCTTTAAAAATCGCCAACCCCTCTCTCTCTCCTCCTTTTCCCAAACCTCCCCTACCTAGCCTAGCCCACCTGAGCCCACCTGACCTGGTCTGAGCCTGCCTGACTTAGCCCGAGCCTGCTTGACCTGGTCTGAGCCTGCCTGACCTGGTCCTAACCCACCTGACCTAGGTATGAACCTACTTGACCTAAGTCTGAACCCAGTTGACTTGACTTGAACCTGGTTTGGTTCAAAGTCAAAGTCCAAGTCCTTTTTCGTCTGAAGTTCGAAGTTGATCCTTTTTCGAAGTCGAGCCTCGTTCGAAGCATTTGAAGCAATCGGAGTCGTTTCTTCCTCAAATTGAAGTAAGTTCGCTTCATTAAACCCTCTCTCTCAAGTATTTGATTGTTTGTATATAAAATATACTTTCTGAAGTAGTATCTTGCTTTAGTTCTTGGTTGAGCCCTCTAGGACGCTTCGGTGTTCACGCGCTCGCCTCATAACTATCGTCGGATATATATGTTCGAATGCGCAGTATATGCGTTCTTCAAAAATAGTATCTCACCCTAGTTCTTGGTTGAGCCCTCTAAGACACTTCGGTGTTCACTCGCTCGCCTCGTAACTATCGTTGGATACAGATCTAGGTGTATATCTACTGATTCTGCCGACGCGTCTTATATCGCCAGGCTATGTAATTTACCTTTGCCGTCGCGTCGTATGATGCCAAGGCTCCTTGTTTTCTGCATTTCCGATTATTCCACTTCCGATTATGCAATGTATTTACTTACGCCGTCGCGTCGAACGATGCCAAGGCTTCTGTTTTGTTATATATGTAGAATATTTCGTTCAGTTACACACTCTGAACAATAGTATATGCATTTCTTTACGCCGCCGCTGTATAAAGCACAGGCTTCTGCTTATACTACATATATGGCGCATAAATGAGCGTTCAAATGGAGATCAACTCCAAATCGCCAATGCGATTCCCTGACCGCTCCTCGTTCAAGATTCTACTTGACGAATGAAGCCCCTATTGGAAAGGCTTCACTTTTTGGCAAAATGCTCTTTACGTAAAAACTAAGTCAATTACGTATGGCCTGGCTATGGCCAAGGGTTCCTGCAACCTTGATGGATGCAAAGTACGCACAACAGTTCCATTTCCTGGATTAAGCGTGGCGATTTCCTACCAAAGAGGGGAGATGCCGCTGAAATGGATAAAAGAAACGCACGCTTTCTCCGTAAAAGAGAGGAAGTGCTGCTGAAATTTCTGAAGAAGCTAAGAATAGCTCATAAAGAATGTAGCAGGATACTGTGACATATAGCAGAGTGCTACCTAGTTCATGGATTGCCTTCTACAAACGTAGAAGGGTTCGTCTCACCGCTGCCGATAGAGCAGGGGATGTGCTGACGAAATGGTTGGCAGAAGAGCTGCCTGAACCAATGGAACGACATAATGATGTCCGTTGATGGAACGATGCCAGATCGGCTCGTATCCTTGTGCCTGCAAGGGCACCTTGCTCGTAAGGGCCGCTGAGCCGGAGTAGAGGTTGCGCCTTGGCTAGGTTTGGACTCGTTGCATAAAAATACGCCGAGTAGCCGATCTATTTAGATCGAGTCATATGCATGCTCATTGAGAACGGTTACGCAACCAGACTCGTAAGGGCCGAAGAGCCAGAGTGTGTTGTTTCCACCCAAAGAGGTGTGATGCTCGTGGTGGCCGAAGTGCCAAAGAGCGGTGTTCTGCATGCATATGAATAAGACTTAAGGTCGCACATACCCCGCGGTTGAAAATCGTGTTAGGGGTACCCCCTCAGTAATGATTGTGTTGGGGCGGACTGAATGGGGTCGTGTACATACTCCCGTAGTGCTGAAAGCACGGGCTGCCTAAATGGCATGCAGATTCTGTCCAAGTAATTGTAAGACTGGCAGACCCCTTCAGGAATTATGCTCATTGTGGAATGACAGTGATGGTACAGCCTTGAGTGACATGTATTTTACTTTGGACCTGATAGAGTCCACGATAGCCTCAGTCACTCATGGGTTTTGGGGTCGTGGTTATCCTTAAGATCTAAGGATTGAACCCAACTACTGCAAGTAGAGGATGCATCCGAATATGGGCCTAGTAGGGTTCTCCCAGTTGAAACACACTGCCCTACTATGGATAGGGTCAACAGGCCTCTGGGGTATCTAAAATACATAGAATAATCAACCCCCAGAACGTCGCGTTGATGCCCGGACAATAGCTCTACCTGCGTATCAAAGGCAGGAGCGGTTAATTATCAAACAATGCATTAGTTCTAGGTACAGCGATGCTTTGAATGTATGAGTGGATGACGTGTTGAGTCAGTCCTACATAACCTTTGTGAAGGTGTCATGTTCGGTATACTACTGGACCGACTGGGCAAAGACCCGTGTTGTATCCGCACGACTAAGCGAAGCTCGAGGAGTTGTCCTTAGATGCGTGGGATACGGATGTGCCAAGTATGAAGACTTGAGCTAGACATCACTTTGAGACCCGGAAGAGGTCATGGCTAAGTCCTGGAGACTTAAGCGGCTATTCAAATCACAGCCCTGAAAAGGCTTGCTCTAAGTCATGAGGACTCGAGCGGATGTTCAACTCATAGCCTTGAGGAGGCTTTTGCGATATACGCTAAGTCTTGGAGGCTTGAGCGTTGTTATTGCGCATTGCGACCCTGAGTGGTCATTATTGTATTTGAGTTGAATGGATGTATGACTGCATGCTTACCAGACCATCAGTGGTTCTGACCCCGTTTTATAGGGATTTCAGGTGTTGGACCTGCGTGGCGATATGTGGAGCAAGGCGGCATCGAGTTCCAGGGTTTCTCTAGACAGATTTTGTACTGCTTCCTTTTATTGAACCTACACTGCTTTTCTAAGCAGTAGTGTTGTAATAAACATGTGGTTTTCGATAAAATGGAATACTTTGGTGGTCAATGAGTTGCTTGGCCACATACCTGCAACGTGCTCGGAGTTTTCTAAAACCGACGACTCATTATCGTCTTATTCCGTTGCTAAAAGCTTTTCTAAGTTCCGCTGCAAAGAAAAAAAAAAAAAAAGAAATTCATGAAAATTTTAACTTAGCTTCGTTTTGGAAATCCGGGGCGTTACAGAATTGGTATCAGAGCAAGAGTCTGAGAAACCTGGTTCGAGATCCGTCTTGTCCACCATATCGCACTGTAAGTATATTTTGTACTTCTTGTTCTGATCTGGGTGCATCTTTGTATAGATGGCAACTCATGACTCTCGAGGATATTGCTATCGTTGCGGGATCATGCACGATGAGTAGGTATGCCCATATGAAGTCCAAGACTGCCAGTATTGTGGCGAAGAAGGGCATTCCGCCAACGAATGCCAAATGAAACATACCGCCGATATGAGTCGGCGGAGATCGCTTGGTCTTAGGGATGAGACCTCGCGTATTAGTGGGCCACATTACTCCAGTAGAGGGAGTAGCCGTACCCCAACAACTTCTGATGAACTACCGTCTCTGGTAGGATTTGACTTGAACTTTCTTGAGGGATTTGGTCAATCGCAAGGCTATCAACAGGCATCATGTACGCCTAGCTTGCACAGTTGGGAGGAGGGATGCAACAACTTCTTCTATAATCCCATTATGATTTCAGATTCCTCGAATCAAAGTACTATTATATGGGGGAACAGAGCGGCTTCACCAACGCCGAGTCTGAATGGCCAGGAAGAGGGATACAACCCCTATCATCCCGTTATGGTATCGGATTCCCCGAGCCATGATGCCACTGAATGGGCAAGTGGACCGGCATCACTGATCTACCCACAAGATTCGCTTGAGAGCGCGGAAGTGCCGCCCAAGCCAAAACTAGTAGTGCCTGCACCAAGGCAATGTAGAAGTAAACGATACTTCGGGTTCTTTGGGTCGAGAAAGAAATCCAGTTCCTAGAAGAGACTGGTAGTGTTTGGAGTCAATAGACTCATGTACATAGTTTCTCAACGCCTAAAAGTCTGCCAGTGCGGCATGACGTTTTGTTTAAGGTGATGTTTGTGTAAATGTGATGTATATTAAGTAAATGAAACTTTTGCTTCGATATATACATTGAGAAACTAAAACATGTTGCTTGTATGTGATAGATAAATGGCTCCTACGACGAGGAGAACCATGCCGAGCGAGGAGTCCCATACTCAAGGATTCCTGCTGGAAACGCTCAACAATCTGGTTACTGCCATTCGAGAAACAAGGCCGGAACCAGTCACACCTCGAAACGAAAACCTTGGGGGAATGACCTATGAAAAATTCCTCAAGCTCGATCCGCCAGTCTTCGCCGGAAGAGCTGATCCTGAACTGGCAGAAAGTTGGGTCGAAGAGACAGAACGTGCCTTCCTGGTATTGGGAGTACCAGAAGAAAAGAAGACCAACTTTGGCACATACAGGCTGAAAGACAACGCACGAAAGTGGTGGGATACCACTAAGATTATCCAGTTCTCGGAAGTTGAAGTCATTCCTTGGACTGACTTCCGGAGAGCTTTCATGGATAATTACTTTCCATTACACTCCAGAAACAAGAAGAAGATGGAGTTTCTGGAATTGGAGCAGGGTGGCATGAGTCTGATTGACTATACCACCAAATTTCAAAATCTTGAACGGTATTGCTCCCGGTTAATTGAGACCGATCAAGAAAGGGCCGACAAATATGTGAATGGTCTGCGCGAAGGGCTGCGGTCTCGAGTGATAACAAGCATGCCTTCGACTTTTCAGGCTGCAGTGGCAGCAGCTTCAAAAATCCAAGAAGATTGGGCGCGATCTAAAGTGATCGTAGCAAAGAAGCCCATAGTGAATGGTGGGAATCATAAAAGGACGTTCCCAAGTGGCCAGGGTTCACGACAACCCTTTCAAAAGAAGAAGTTCCAAGGAGGGAACAACACTCAACAAGTCGTGAGGCCAAGACAGAACACAACTCTAAATGGTCAGCAGTCCAACTTCAGCTGCCCAAGGTGTCGTATGAACCACCCTGGAAAGCCATGTCCTCGTGACATGGGTGGTTGCTTGTATTGTGGCAAGATGGGCCACTTTATAAGGGATTGCGCCAAGAAGGCTGCAGATGAACAGAGGAGTAATGCCGGATCTGCCGGACCCTCTCGACCAGCGCCACAACGTTCTCAGTTTCAACAACCTCCATCTAGAATAGAACAAAGGCCTGCTGCAGGTCGTGTATACGCTGTAACGACTGAACAAGTCGAAAATGGTGACCTGATTGAAGGCACCGTACCTGTTAATGGACATGCAGCTTACGTCTTGTTTGATTGTGGTGCTACTCATACGTTCATCTCTGACGATTTCACCGAACAACTCCACGCTTCGGTGCAACCGATTGATAAAATGATCGAAGTATATAATCCGTTGGGTTCACGCACCAAATGTATCCGGTGTGTGAAAAATTTGGATATTGAGATAGCAGGGCAACACTTGCCTACTGACGCCATCCTGATCGATATGATACAGTACGATGTCATTCTGGGAATGAATTGGTTGGCTCAGAATAATGCCAAGATTCTGTGCCGCGAGGGCAGAGTGATTTTATCTCGACCCAGATTGCCTAAGATGGAGTACCGGTTATCCAAACCAGTTCCACAGAAAAGGCTCATATCAGCACTTAAGGTACAAAAATACCTTAGGAAGGGTTGTGTGGCCTTCCTGTTGAGTCTCTCGGTGGAAAAATCCAACGACCAACCCCTTGAGAGTTTGAAAGTGGTGCGGGAGTTTCCCGATGTGTTTCCTGAGGAATTGCCAGGACTTCCGCCACTTCGTGAGGTTGAATTTGGAATTCAATCCTTACCTGAAACAACGCCGATATCCAAAGCCCCGTATCGAATGGCGCCAGCTGAACTCAGTGAGTTGAAGTGTCAGTTGGAAGAACTGATGGAACAAGGGTTCATCCGACCGAGTGTATCACCGTGGGGAGCTCCGGTACTATTTGTAAAGAAGAAGGATGAATCCCTTCGATTATGCATCGATTATCGGATGCTTAACCAGGCAACTGTTAAAAATAAGTAACTGTTGCCTCGGATTGAGGACTTATTCGATCAGCTCAGAACAGCGAGGGTGTTCTCCAAGATCGACCTCAGGTCTGGGTACCATCAGCTCAGAGTTAAGGAAGAGGATATACCCAAGACTGCCTTCAGAACGAGATACGGCCATTATGAGTTCGTAGTAATGCCCTTCGGACTCACTAATGCGCCTGCTGCCTTTATGGATCTAATGAACCGGATATTCAGACCATATTTGGATAGCTTTGTCATCGTCTTTATTGATGACATTCTCGTATATTCTGAGAACAAGGAACAACACATGGAGCACTTGAAAATCGTCTTGAAAACCCTTCAAGATAACCAACTCTATGCTAAGTTTTCAAAATGTGAATTCTGGCTAGATAAAGTGATGTTCCTTGGTCATGTGATCTCAAAAGATGGAATCGCAGTGGATCCTGCGAAGGTGGAAGCTGTGATGGACTGGAAGCAGCCAGAAAATATCACTGAGGTCCGCAGCTTCCTTGGACTTGCCGGATATTATCGGAAGTTCATACAGGACTTCTCCCGAATCGCCGTACCGATGACGAAATTACTGAAAAAGGGAGTCAAGTTCGAATGGACTGACCAGTGTAAGGAGTGCTTTGAGGTTCTCAAACAGAGGCTTACCACTGCCCCTGTCCTTACCTTACCTGCTGGTCAGGGAGGCTTCGTGGCTTATACCGATGCCTCGGGAATAGGTCTGGGTTGCGTATTGATGCAGCATGGCAAAGTAATCGCCTATGCGTCACGACAGTTGAGAGTCCATGAGAAAAATTATCCAACCCACGATCTTGAGCTTGCCGCGGTAGTGTTCGCACTTAAAATTTGGCAACATTTCCTTTATGGAGAGAAATTTGAGGTCATGTCGGACCATAAAAGCCTAAAATACCTCTTTTCTCAAAAAGAACTCAATATGCGGCAACGGCGATGGCTGGAATTCCTCAAAGACTATGAATTCACGCTTTCCTATCACCCTAGAAAGGTGAATGTTGTATCAGATGCCCTTAGTCGCAAGACTGTTGGCACTATGGCCAGCCTAACTGGACAATGGAAGTTGATGGAGGATTTCGTCAACTGGAAGCCATTTTTGGCTGATTCAGGTAGAATCCAAATGTCATGTTTGACGATCCACATTGAGTTCCTCGATCGCATCGTAGCCGAACAGTTCAAGGATCCCCAGTACTTGGAATTGAAAGCTCGTGCTGAAAAAGATGACACTTTCTTCCATTTGAAAGAAGATGGAGAAATATGGATGAAAGAAAGAATTTGGGTTCCAAATAACACTGAGCTAAGACAGAAAGTACTCCAGGAGGCCCATAGTAGCAAATATACTATCCACCCTGGGGGTACGAAGATGTTCCGAGATTTACAGAGAAAGTACTGGTGGAAGGGTATGAAGCGTGATGTGGCTACGTTTGTCTCGAAGTGTTTGATCTGCCAGCAAGTTAAGATCGAACATCAGCGACCTGGTGGAAAGATGCAACGGATCGAGATTCCAGAATGGAAATGGGAAGGCATTACGATGGATTTCATCGTTGGATTGCCTCGATCCAAGAGACAACACGATTCGATATGGGTGATCGTGGACAGACTCACCAAGTCTGCTCACTTCCTGCCAATCAACACTCGATACTCAATTGAATGAAAAGATATTGATAGAAAAATTTCACATAGATAAAGATGATTCCAGGCAATTTTGGCAGTTTGATATCCTGGGCCTTTTCCCATGATGATCTTTCTAGCTCTCTTGAATCATGGAGCTTTCTTGGGGTTTTGGGAGAATCTTATTACATCATCCTTCATTTTGGAGATGTCCTGATTTTCTCTCTTTTTCGAGAAAGGGCACGTCACAAACTCCTTTATCTTGGAGATGCTCCGATCCTTCTTTTTTTCAAGAATTATACTGATGATATTGTTTACTGGTCAAAGATCTCTAGATGGTAGCATAAATCAAATATCTTTTAGGGTTTGTTGGGAGGTTCGTCGCAGTCGCCTTCATCTTGGCGGTGAACTGAATGTTCCCTGAAAGGATCCATCACAAACTCCTTCATCTCGGAGATGATCCAAATCTTCTTTGGCCCTGGGGGTCCAGCTCGCATATTCGTCTTCATCTTGATGACAATTGAGAGATCTCTTTTGCAGATATTTGATTGCAGCTTAAATGACTGGGGAGATATGGATTGGGTAGGTTCTTTTACTGCCCAGGATATTTCCACTGCCTTACTGCCAGAAGAACGATCTTTAAGAATGTGCCATAGCCATGATCAATATCAATTCGCTAATGACTTTTCAACATCATTGAATTTTTCCTTCACCGGTCATTTCGAAGATTTTTCTTCATCCTCTTGGTTGCCCAACAGACAAAGCTTGAATTTTCTTCTTTCTTCGCAAAAGTCTTGTCCTTTTAAAAATAATACTGAAGGTAGTTTGAGGTAATTCTTCGTGCGATGAAAGCTTTGAGAAAGTAATTTTTCTTCAACAATGGTTTTTGATAGCAAATTGGCAAGATATTCGTGAAATCCTTGATAAAAGTAATTGCTTGATATCGAATTGACATATCCATGACAAAATTCTCCTCTCTTTTTCCCCAAAAAGAGAGACTCAGGCTTAGCCCTTACCTGAATGGGAAGCTGGAAATACTCCTCTCTTCCCCGAAGAAGAGGTGTTTGCAAAATGGAACTTTCGAAGAAAATTTAAGTTTCCGTCAAAACTCTCTATCTCTAGGCTTCTCTTATGGAAAGGTGGGCGAAAAACAAAGTTGAGAAAGTATCATAGAGGAACGAGTTCATCACACTCTCCCTAGAAGAGGGTCCTCTTTGAAGGGTTTGGCCAAAGATGAGAAAATTGGGGTCCACAAAAAGAAACGAACTTTCGTCAAAGCTCTCTCTAGGAAAAAGGGTTCTTTTGTGTAAAGTTGGTTTGTTGTTTTGCAAACAGTTTGCGAAGAAGCAAGTCCCTTCAAACTCTCCCTGAAAAGAGTTCTTGCGAACGAAAAGATGGTTGCATGCGAAAAGAATGAGCTCCCTCAAACTCTCCCTGGAAGAGGGTCCTTCGCAAAAGAAAAAGATTGAATTTTGATAGATTGGTAACCCGAAGGTTGAAATTGAGATTTTAGAGCTTGAATTGTGATGAACGGTTAGTACAAAAATTGAACCTGGAGGACTAACTGATCAGTCAGCCAAACACTAGCATGAGCGCTAGATGTACCAGTACGAGCAGTGAATTTTGAAAATGCACCAGTACGAGCACTGGATTTTTGAAAATGCACCAGTACGAGCACTGGGTTTTGAAAATGCACCAGTACGAGCACTGGATTTTTGAAAATGCACCAGTACGAGCACTAGGTTTTCGAAAATGCACCAGTACGAGTACTGAGTTTTCAAAAATTCACCAGTACGAGCACTGGGTTTTCGAAAATTCACCAGTACGAGCACTGGGTTTTGAAAATGCACCAGTACGAGCACTGGGTTTTGAAAATGCACCAGTATGAGCACTGGATTTTTGAAAACGCACCAGTACGAGAACTGGGTCTTGAAAATGCACCAGTACGAGCACTGGATTTTTGAAAATGCACCAGTACGAGCACTAGGTTTTTGAAAATGCACCAGTACGAGCACTGGGTTTTGAAAATGCACCAGTACAAGCACTGGATTTTTGAAAATGCACCAGTACGAGCACTAGATTTTCGAAAATGCACCAGTACGAGCACTGGGTTTTCAAAAATGCACCAGTACGAGCACTGGGTTTTGAAAATGCACCAGTACGAGCACTGGGTTTTAAAAATGCACCAGTATGAGCACTGGATTTTTGAAAATGCACCAGTACGAGCACTGGGTCTTGAAAATGCACCAATACGAGCACTGGATTTTTGAAAATGCACCAGTACGAGCACTTGGTTTTCGAAAATGCACCAGTACGAGCACTGGGTTTTGAAAATGCACCAGTTCGAGCACTGGATTTTGAAAAACACACCAGTACAAGCACTGAGTTTTGAAATGGAGACCGACACTCTTGAGATATTTGGAAATCGAAGCGAGAATGATTGTTGGTGTTTCAGGATTATCCCTTATCCTGAAGGGAAAATTCAGGTTTTGTCCCTTAACCTGAAAGGGAAATAAAGGAAGAACTTTGGTCCAATACGAGCATTGGATTGCAAAGGGAAAATCCGAGTTGAAACTCAAAATCACGGTAATGGAAGATAAAGAGGAAAACCCGAGTCGAAACCCGAATCTTCAAACGAAAATATAAAAGGAAAAACCCGAGTCGGAACCTGGATCTTTAAAAATAAAGATGAAATGGAAAACCCGAGTTTGGAAACTCGAATCTTCAAAGCAACGATTGGTTCTAACACGAGCGTTGGATTCAAAAGGAAATCTGAGTCGGAACTCGGAACTTCAAACGAAAGATAAAAAGGAAAAACCTGAGTCGGAACAGAGATCTTAAAAATAAAGATAAAATGGAAGACCCGAGTTTGAAAACTCGAATCTTCAAAGCAATGATTGGATCCAACACGAGCATTGAATTTAATAGGAAGTCCGAGTCGGAACTCAGAACTTTAAACGAAAGATAAAAAGGAAAAACCTGAGTCGAAACTGGGATCTTCAAAGTAAGAGATAAAAGAGAAAATCAAATTTGAAAACTCAAATTTTGGACGTAACAATTGGCCCAACGTGAGCATCGAATCCAAAGGGAAGCCCGAGTCAAAACTCGAAACTCCGAAAATAGAATATATAAAAAGAGAAAACCCGAGTTGGAACCTGTTTTTTCAAAATAAAAAAATAAAAGAGAAAATCGAGCTTGAGAACTCAAATTTTCGACGTAACAATTGGCCCAATGTGAACATTGGATCCAAAAGGAAGCCTGAGTCGGAACTCGAAACTCTAGAAATAAGAATATATATAAAAGGGAAAACCTGAGTCGGAACCTGGTTTTTCAAAATAAATGATAAATGAGAAAATCGAGTTTGGGAACTCAAATTTTCGACGTAACAATTGGTCCAATGCGAACATTGGATCCAAAAGGAAGCCCGAGTCGGAACTCGAAACTCCGAAAATAAGAATATATATAAAAGGGAAAACCCGAGTCGGAACCTGATTTTTCAAAATAAAAGATGAATGAGAAAATCGAGTTTGAGAACTCAAATTTTTGACATAACAATTGGTCCAATGCGAACATCGGATCCAAAAGGAAGCCCGAGTCAGAACTCGAAACTCCGAAAATAAGAATATATATGAGATCCGAGTCGGAACTCAGACCTTTTAAAAAAGAAAAATAAAAAGAAAACAAAACTTGAGTCGGAACTCAGATGGGAAGGAAATAATTCCAACTCGAGAGTCAGATTCTGGAAGGATTGACAAAAGGTATGAATAGATTCTGACGGTTATGAAGAAGATAAGAAATTTATTCAAGATCCTCGACCCAAGATGGCCTAAGATTTGAATTTTATTTATGATGGTTTTCAGGATTATCTCTTATCCTGAATAGAAATTCGACAAAATCGAAAAAATTGATAGAGATTGATAAAGGATAAACGGAATTAATAAAAATGAAAAAATCGATAAAATTAATAATATTGACAATAAAAATTGAAAAAGATTTGTAAGGATTTGGTAGAAATTTGAGAAAAAATCGATGATGAAAGACTTCAGGGCTATCCCTTATTCTGAAAGAAAAAGGACCTCACGAGACGAGGTTCAGGTTTATCCCTTAACCTGAAAGGGAAAAAGAATAAAAGAGTACCTCATTGAAAAGAGGCATCAGGTTTATCCCTTAACCTGAAAGGGTTGAAGAATAAAAGATTCGATAAAACTTAATAAAATCAATGAAAATTTTGATAAACTTAATAAAAACTGATAAAATTGATAGTAAATTGATGAAAATTCGATCAAATTGAAAAATGAATAAAAATGGATGAAACTAATAAAGGTAACAAGGTTAACTAAAAATCGATAAGATTTTAGGAAACAAAGTTTTGTCTGATCCTGCCTACACATGATGAAAGGAAGATGGATGTATATAAAAATAAAAAATAAAAATGCCCCAGTATCATGGAGAAGAATGTGAGAATTGATAGAAGATCATTGTCATTGAAAAGACTCTTTGAAGAGTACAAAAGGCTAGAATGAACATTTTAAGTGTAAAATCTCTTCAAGTGCAGAGCATTGATTGGATCTGGCAGTTCCACCCCATCTGCATTGATCAGACGATATGAATTGCGAGGCAGTGCTTCCTTAACCACATAAGAGCCTTCCCAATTGGGTGACCACTTGCCCCGTGGCCGATGCTTGAGATGAGTTGTCGATCTGAGCACTAGATCATTAACTCAAAATCTTCTCTCAATGACGGACGTGGCATAATGTCTAGCTATCCTCTGACGATAAGCTTGAGCATGCTCTGCTGCCTTGAGTCTCTTCTCGTCTAGCAGATCTAGTTATACCAATCTCTGCTGCTGATACTAATCAAGCGAGAGTTCAATGAGCGACGCAAATTTGAATGCGGGCTTTTGAATGTGGAGAGGTAATACCACCTCGGTCCCATAGACAAACTCTGAAGGCGTAGCATTGGTCGGAGTCTGAATGGTGGTTCGGTATGCCCAAAGCGCATCATGCATCTTCTCGTGCCAATCGCGGTCTGTTTCCACCGTTCTTTCTAGAATGCAGATCAAAATCTTGTTGGTGGCCTATGCCTTGCCATTCCCATGAGAATAATACGGAGCCGAGAAATGATGATGAATCTTAAACTTCGAACACAAGGTCTTCATCCTTTCATTCTTGAAATGACTGCCATTGTCTGAAACAATATCATGTGGTACACCGAAACAACAAAGAAGATTCTTATGGATAAAAGAAACCACATGCCGCCGTTCCACTGTTCGCAGAGTTACAACCTCGACCCATTTGGTGAAGTATTCTGTAGTTGCGAGGAAATATCTGTGGCCATTAGAGGCCGAAGGAGTGATTGGACCCATCACGTCGAAGGCCCACATCGAAAAAGGCCAAGGAGAAACCACGGACTGCAAGTATGCAGCTGGCACATGAATAGAAGGTGCGTGCATTTGACATTTGATGCACTTCTTCACAAATCGGTGGCAATCCTGCTGCATGGTTTTCCAATAATACCCTGCCCGGATGATCTGCTTGACGAGTGTTTAGTAGCCTATTTGACCACCACAAATTCCCTCGTGTGCCTCTTGGACAACTTCCATTGCTTCGTCTCTGTCTAATCATCTGGCGTACTCAGAACTGAACCCACGACGGTAGAGAGTATTAGCAAAGATGAAATAGCGAGCTGACATGCGTTGAATCGCACGTTGCTCCTTTCTTGACATCTCTGGTGGGAATTCACCAGTTTCAATAAAGTTTTTGATGTCTTGATACGAAGGCTTCTCTTTCTAAGCGGCTTGGTTTACTTGCTCAACTGGAATGAAGGCAGGTTGATCAAGTCTGCCAATCTCAAAGGAATGGCAAGACTTGCTCGCTGTCTCTGAAAGACAAAATGGAACCCAGGCAGGCTAGGCGATTGGCTCTATGATTATATTCCCTCTTGACATGATTGAACTGAAATTCTTCGAAGTTGTTTATAAGAGCTAAGGCAATCTTCTAGTAAGGAACCAATTTGGAATCTTTGACTTGCTACTCAGCATTAACTTGACTGACAACAAGCAAGGAATCGCCAAAGGCATGTACTCTTTTGACGTTGAAGTTTTATAAAATTTTGAGGCCTTGTATTAGAGCTTCATACTCGGCCATGTTATGAGTACATTGAAAGTTGAGCTTAAGAGAATAAGGGATCATCTCCTTTTCGGGAGTGATCAACAAGATCCTGATTCCTATGCCGGACATATTCCTGGTTCCATCAAAGAAAAGGGTCCAAACTGAGGACTCCTGAACGTTGCAGATGCGATCATCGGGAAAATCATCTTCTGCCTTGATCTCTTTTGACAACAGAAAGTCTTCCAACTGATCTTCTATAGACTGGCCTTTGACTGACTTCTGAGACACATACTATAAGTCCTACTGCATCAGAAGGACTTGCCATTTTGCAATTCGTCCAGTAAGAAAAGGCTGCTCAAGGATGTACTTGAGAGGATTGAGCCTTGACAAAATTTTGACTTCTAAGGCCAGCAAAAAATGTCTTAGTTTCTGACACATCCACACTAAGGCTAGACATGTCTTTTCCATCTGAGAATATCATTTCTCATAATCGATGAAAGTCTTGCTTATGTAGTAGATGGCATGCTCTATCCGGCTGCCTTCCTCATACTGTGCAAGAAATCCGCCACAAGCATTATGGTTGACAGAAATATATAAGAGAAGTGGTTTTCCAAGTTCTGGTGGCTTCAGAATAGGTGGATTGAGGAGATACTGCTTGATGCGCTCGAATTAAAGCTGACATTCTGATCCCCATTTAAATTTCACTTCTTTTCTCAACAAGTGATTAAAGGGCTCGCATCTCATGGCCAAATTAGAGATGAAGTGGCGAATCGACTGAATGTGCCCTTGAAGGCTCCTTAGTTCTCTGAGATTGGTTGGAGGTGGCATATCAATGATCACTTTTGCCTTAGCTGGATCCACCTCTATACCCTTCTTGTTGATCATAAAGCCAAGCAGTTTGCCTGACTTCACTTCGAAGACACACTTTTGTGGGTTGAGTCTCAGCTTGTACATAATAAGTCTTTCAAATACTTGGCCGAGAGCATCGAGATGATCCTCTCCTTCTTTGGATTTGACCAGGATGTCATCCACATAGGCATCCATGTTCTTGTGCATCTGGTCATGAAAAATAACCGTCATCGCTCTCTGATAGGTTGCCTCAGCGTTTTTAAGCCCAAACGGCATGACTGTGTAGCAAAATGTACCCCAAGGCGTGGTAAAAGAAGTTTTTGATTGGTCACGAGTGGCCAATTTGATTTGGTTGTAGCCTGAGTATCCATCCATAAAGGAAAACATGGCGTGGTCTGCCGTGCTGTCGATCAAAAAATCGATGTTAGGAAGTGGATAGTCATCTTTTGGGGTAGCCTTGTTTAGATCTCTGAAATCAATGCAGATTCAGACTTTGCCATTCTTTTTGGGAACCGCTACGATGTTTGCCAACCAGTCTCGATAATCAATGGTTCGGATGAATCCTGCCTTTAACAATTCCTCAAGTCCTTCTTTAACTTGCGGTGCTACTCGGGGATCCATTTTCCTTAATTTCTGCTTGATTGGCTTGAAATCTGGCTTCAGCACAAGATGATGCTCGACCAGCTTGGGATCTAAGCCTGGAATATTGATGATGCATGAAATGCACATCATGTAAACAAGTTTTTCATGCATTTTGTATCAAGTTTAAGGTTTTAAACCCATGTTTAGATGTGTTTTGATAGTAAGGGGCTATGGTTTGAATTTCAGAAAAATCGGAGTTAAAATGAGAGAGTTATGGCCATTTCAGTGTTTGGGCACAGATTTCGAGATGGATCGGATCCATATCCGACCCATTTAGGTTAAGTGGACCTTGGATCAACTCTTAGAAAGCCCAAAACCCAACCCACACGCCTATCCATATCCATTTCAAAAAGCTTTTCTGAAAACTCCCCAGAAAGAGGCGCCTAGAAAATATATTTTTTATAACAGTGTTTTTGCAAATTCCAAAAAGTATAAATATACTTTTTAGAGAAGCCCTAGGCGTCTTTGGCTTTGTTTGGACGTCCCTTGCAGTGAATCTAACTCCAGCAGCTTCTTCCCCTTCAGCCCTTTACGTTTTGGCCATTGAAGACCGGCCTATGCTTGGTTTCCAAGCATATTTCGATATTCCTTTGTGTTCTTTTCATTTCTTTCTTGTTCCTTGCTGTAGTATTCACCATTTTTTTGTATTTTTGCAGGTGTAGCAGAGGTGGAGACCATTAACCTTGAGCGGGAGTGCACAACACACCACCAAGTTGAGCCGGCCCTACCTCCATCCGGCTTTCTATACCCTCCGATCGAGAATTGGCTCACATTCCATCGTCGGTGGATCTCCAACGTGTAGCAGCTGCAAAGGTGCCATTTTTTGGTGAAGTACAGCATTCTCGAACTGCATAGGATGTCCATCTCCAGCCACAGTCCGCTCTTCTTTATCCCCCCGGTCGTCGGATCTTCCAAGAGGTAGGTCTTCTTCTTCCTTCTCTTCTAGATAAAACCGAAGTGTGTGTGGTTTTCTTTTTCTTATTTTTTGAGTGTTTCTTGTTTTTCTTTTCGTTTCAACCTTAGATTAGATTGTGTGCATAGGCCAGCATGTTAGATTAGGTTTATTTGTTTGCTTGATTAATTGAAATCGATTTTTTTAGATTTTTCATTCTTTTCATTAATATCGGCTAGATCTTCATCTAGCCGATTCTTCAAATTTCTCATAGGCTTTCTTGGGGCTGTTTTACAGAAAACCCAATAAAAAAATATTCATTTTGATTTACCTTATTTGGTTTTGTGTGGGTTGCATTTGGTTTTAATTGAAAAGAAAAATCCAAAAATCGGCTAGATTTATTCTAGCCGATTCTTGATTTTTACAAAAATATTTTTCTTTGTTCTGATTTTTTTTTATGTCCAGCATGTGTATTGAGCTGTTTTGTTGATAATCCATTTATAAAAGTTCAGTTTAATTCATTTTATTCGTGGGTTGTGCTTGTGTCTTGTTTGTTTTCATTTTTGAAAAAGAAAAAAAAAATCGGCTAGAGATATTCTAGCCGATCTTTACATTTTCGTTAAAAGTGTGTTTGGGTTGGTAAGACGTGTGGTTTACTGTGTGTTTAGTATGTTAACAATAGCATAAACTCGTGTTATTCATTTCATTGTTTTACGATTGATTTAACTAATTGTTTTAATCATTTTTTTGTTTTTATGTTTTGAGTCTATTGAAGAAAATTACAAAAATCAAGTTTTCTTTTCTTCATGTTTTTAATTCCAGCATAGTGCTGTTCTTGTTAGCATTTGTGTAATTAGGAGTCCTTTTTCCTATTTTCTAATTTAGTTTTATCAAAATAGTGGTTATTTAGTTTTATTACTTTTTGTTAATTTATATTTATATTTTTTTTAATTTTCGTGTGGGTCTTCTTCTTCCCCAAGGTGGGGCGGCAGCCATTAGAGCTTCCCTTGAGCTCTTGGTCGATTTTTTTAGAAAGCCTTAATTGTCATTAGTTGAGTTAGGAAGGTGTCTAGGTTCAATGTATTAGGGTTTTCTTTTCTAGCCGTTTTTAGGGGTTAATTAAGTAGGTTTTGAGAATTAGGTTAGCATTAACTCCTAGGAAATCGTTTTTCCCTTTAATCCCTTTTATTCCCTAGGTAGATTTAATTCTTTTAGTTTAGAAAGTAGAGCCAATTAGTGTAGACGATTTTTGAGAAGGAAAGCAATTAATGCATTGAAATGTGGAAAGTTTTTGGAAAAAGTTAAGTTTCAAAAATCGTGTGGGGTATTTAAAGAAGGATTTAATTCTTGATTGCCTATTAATAGGGAGTTACAAATTGAGATTTGAAAAGCCAATTTGAAAATCAATTAAATTTCCAAAGTAGGTGTTTATGGGTTTAAGAAAGAAATAATTGCAACTAAATTCTTGGTTGGAAAGCCAAAATCGTGTGACTATCTAGGTTGGACGGTTTGGCTTCTCCAAAAAGGAATTAATTTCAATTAAAAGCTTTCCCTCACCTTGATTTTGGAAATTGCATTGATACACGTTTCCCAATTGGATTTAAAAGCTCATTAAGGTTGTAACTCCCCATTAGAAGGACGATTTTTGGACTTCTCCATTTCCAAAATTATCTTTGAATTTTTATTGGGTGCCTATCCTTCTAACCGACCTTAGTTGACTAAGTTAACCCTAGTCAAGCTTTAGTTCAACCCTTGAGTCTAGTCAAGACCGAGCCTAGGTCGAGTCCAAGACCAAGACCCAACCCTGGTCAAGCCTAGTCAAGTCAACAATAGTCCAAGTCGAGTCAACCTTGATCCGAGCCTATCTCACCCAACCTAACTCAAACCGAGCTTAGTTGGCTAAGTCAACCCTAAACCGAGTTCAACCTAGTCTTAATAAGCCTAAGTCCAAGACCAACCCTAACCAAGTCTAGTGAGTCAACCCACCCCAGTCAAGGTCAAGCCTAACCTAAGTCAAAGTCAAAACCTAACTTTAGTTCGAGTCCAAGACCTAGACCTAACCTTAGTCCAAGTCAACCCAACCTTAGCTAAGGCTAAACCGAGTCCACTTAAGTCAACTGAACCCAACTAGTTAGGCCAAACCTAGCCGTGTCCACATTAGTTCAAGTCGAGTCAAACATAGCTCGAGCCTACCTAACCCAAACCGAACCTACCCAAGTCACAACCAAGCTTCGTTGAGTCAACCGAGTGAACCCAAACCCTAACATTTGTTCTTTAGTGAATTAATTTCATTTAGTATTATTTATTTTGCTTTTCATACTAATTAGTTTCTTTATTTAATTTCTTTTTAGGGTAGAAGTGTGTGTACGTATATCTTATTTGTTCCGTATGTGTGAAATGTGTTTGTGCTTGTTTGATTGGTAGTTAGATATTATTTACGTAGTAGACGGATTGCATCTTAGTGTTTAGCATAGTTTCAATTGCTTTGTTAGTCAACGTAGTTCTAGTCATAAGTTGCTTATCGTGTTTTGGTTGTCGTGTATTTAGCATATTCGTAATAACCATCGGCATATTCACTGTTATTCAGTGTCATTTAGAGTGTATTAGGTGTAAATTGCATTTGATAGTGTTTAAATAGGTTCATAAAGTGAATAGTGCACTCAAATAAAAACCTGATTTTTGTCCTGTCGCACCAGCATTATTTTCTGTGCAAAAATCCTGTATTTTCCAAAAACTTTTGTTTTATTCACTTTATTGACGTGTTATTTGACTGCAGACCAAATTTCAGCTCATTCGGAGTTGATTTGGTCTGATTTTTAAGCGTTTTGCGAAAACCGCTTTTTCTGGATTTCAAATTACAGGACTTTCGATGTCCTGATTTTTCCCAGATTTGAAACGCTTATATCTGGAGTTCCAGATATTGTTTTTCAATTCTGTAAAAACTGTCAGTTTGTTTAATCTGTCAGTTGCAGAACAGAACAAATTTCGGGAAAATCGGACCTCGTTTGCTCTGTCAAACAGTGGTTTTCCGATAACCTGTCAGAATGCTATTTTACACTAGTTAGGGGCAGTTTCGTAATTTTCTTAGTTTCGGCAATTTAGACTTGTTTTCAGTAGTTTCTGCATTTTAGGAGTTGCATAATCATTATACAGCATTAGTAGAATTAATTTGGTTAATTTTAGAATTAATTTAGTATTTTATTTAATTTTTGTTTGATAAATAGCATTTGTTTTATTATTTTCATAAAAGTAGAATTAGTTTTAGTTATTGTTTGCATTATTATAATAGAATACTAACTTTGTATTTTTCTGCATTTTTTAGGTTGTAAAGCATATTTAGTTTCCAGGGTTATTTTCCAAGTGTGAGGAGCGAATAATTGGAGAAAAGACGGAAATACCCTTGGTGTGGAGCAGAAGAAATAGTTGCTTGTTTATTTTCATTTTAGTGATTAAATGTATTTGTATTAGTTTTACAATTGTAAATTGACATTTGTTATTAATAAATTAAATTTCCTAGAAATATCATGATTAATTCCTGTTCCCTGAGGATTCGACCCGTACTTACCACTTTGTGGAAAGTCGGTTTTTATATTTTTGGTTGACGATTTTCCAAAGCTTTATTGAAAATAATTGTTTTAAAAAGAGCATTCCAAAATATCAACCAAATTTTGGCGTCGTTGCCGGGGAACAGCGAATTAATTACTATATTTCTTAGAGTTTAATTTATTAATTTGTTTTAGTTAGTTAATTAGTTGTTTTCCGGATTAGTAAGTGAATATAGGATTAACGTAGTTAGTAAATATAGGATTCACGTATTGTTCTTTTTAGGATTCACTTAATTATCATTCTGCAAGGAGCGATTAGACAGGTGGGTTTTAGAAAAACATAGTTTGTGATTTCCTGTATTTATTTGTTTTAGCATTTTAGAATACTTTACTTTGTTACTTATTTATTTAGTATAAAATTCTGACATAGCTAGATAGCATATCTGTTTGTTTTTAGTTACTGTTATTTGTTTATTTACATTTTAGTACCTGTGTTAGTTTAGATTTAGAGTTAGGTCGTTTGCTTACATCTGGTCTTAGTACCAGTGTATGCAGGGTCGGCGAGGTCTAGGAACCCCATTACACCCATTTATTGACAACCCAGAGAGAATTTTACATTCTCATCGAAGTTCGGCAACAATGGCTGACATGGATCCTCCACCTCCACCCCTAGTGCTTTCACGCCCTCTGCGGGAATACTTCATTCCCACAGACTATGTTCAGGCATCCTGCATTCGGAGACCCGATGTAGGAGCGCCTCATTACGAGATTAAGGCCAACATTATTCAGATGCTTCCATCCTTTTATGGCCTTAGTCATGAAGATCCCTACCGACATTTAGATGAATTTCTCGAAATCTGTTCTACTGTCAAGATACAGAATTTCGATGATGATGCTTTGAGGTTGACTCTATTCCCCTTTTCATTGAAGGACAAAGCTAAGTATTGGCTAAAGTCCTTAGATTCTGTAGAAATAGAGTCATGGGATCAATTGCAACAGGAGTTTCTTCGGAAATATTTTCCCATTGGTCGTACGAACCAATATCGTAGAGCCATCACTAGCTTTTCAGAGCTAGATGGTGAGCGCTTTCATGAGACCTGGGAGAGAATGAAGGATCTCCTCAGGAAATGTCCCCATCATCAGGTGCCGAAATGGCAACTGGTGCAGAGTTTCTATGATGGATTGTCTGACAAGAATCGTCAGATGATTGACTCTTCATGTGGAGGGACATTCATGCTGAAGAGCGAGGATGAAGCATGGAGGCTATTTGATACATTGGCCGAGAATTCACTCCACCATGCTTCGAGCTCTCATTCTGATAGAGCCACACCCAGCATTCAAAAGAAAGCTGGTGTTCTTGAGATTGGTCCATCTACTGCATTACAGTGCAAGGTAGACATGATTGCTCAAAAGCTGGACCAACTTCTCTCAGGACCATCCACTACACAGCAGGTGTGTACTCTTTGTGCCAGTCCGGCACACGAGATCACTGAGTGCCCTTCGGCAGCTCAGTACCCTGAATTTGTTCAAGAACAAGTTCAGGCAGCTCAGGGTTACGTCAGACCGCCGAATAACCCATTTTCATCGACATATAATCCGGGTTGGCGTAACCATCCCAATTTTTCATGGAAGAATCCACAGTCTTTCATGCAGATGCCTACACCCTCTCAGCCAGTTCGGCAGCCATCTTTTACTCAGTCATTTCAAAGACCGAACTATTCTCAGTCTTCTTCTTCTTCTATCACTCCCCCGATTCCGCAGGAGTCTGCCCCGCAGACATCTTTTGAGGAGAGACTTCTCCAGGCATTCCAAGAGGTGAAATCCTCTAATCAGAATGCCTTCGAGAAGTGTAGCCAGATTTTGAGCTCGCATACGCAGTCCATTGCGAAGTTAGAATCGCAAATGGGACAGTTAGCTGAGGCTATTAGTAGGAGACCCGAGGGTACATTGCCGAGTCAGGCTGTCATGAACCCGAAGGGTAAGGACCAGATGACTGGAGGCCTATTTCATACCGAGTCACAGCAGCAGGCTAAATCAGTTATGGCCTTGAGGAGTGGACGTGAGTATCACATCGAGAGCAGAGAGCGAGAGAGTAGAGAGAGGATAGAGGAGCCAGAGACCATTGTTTCACCTACGTTGGCTCAGCCATCATCCCCATCCCCATCATCATCTTCATCATCATCTTTATCTTCATCCACAGAGAAGAAGAAGGATAGGAGTGAGCCTTCTCGCAAAGAATAGGAGCCAGTAGAGTATATTCCCCCACCACCCTATCCCAAAGCATTAGAGTCTCCTGGTTATAGAGGGAAGCAAGGTGCGAAGATCCAGGACATACTTGACATCTTCAAGCATGTGCAGATCAACCTACCTTTGCTCGATGCGATTCAGCAGGTGCTGGCATATGCCAAATTCCTGAAGGAACTATGTACGCAGAAGCGTAAATCTAGAGAGAGAGTTCCTAACAGGGTCCATTTGACTGAGCAGGTGAGTTCAGTACTTCAACATCAAACACCACCAAAGCTCAAGGACCCTGGAGCCCCTATCATTGCTTGTACTATAGGGAACATCCGGATAGAACGTGCATTGCTCGATCTTGGAGCAAGCGTGAACATTCTGCCCGGGTATTTCTTTGATTCTTTTGGGCTAGGAGAGATGAGATCGACTCCGATTACACTTCAACTGACAGATCGTTCTGTCAAGGTACCGAGAGGTGTCTTGGAGAATGTGCTAGTTAAGGTGGATGATTTTTATTTTCCAGTCGATTTCATTATTCTTGATATGGAAGGAGTAGATAGCCAGCACCAGACTCCGATCATTTTAGGCAGACCATTCTTGGCGACTGCCAATGCATGCATCAACTGTAGGACCGGAGCCATGGATCTCTCATTCGGCAATAGGAAGGTAAAGCTGAATATTTTCAATGCCGCGATGGGACCAGCAGGAGACATGGACTGCTTTCATGTAGACATTGCACATGAGTTAGTGGAGGAGCAGCCCGAGTTGTACATTACTGAGGATTCCTTAGATTTGTACCATATAGAGAAGAATAGCGGTGTAGATAGTGTAGATGTGTCTAGAGTGTCGTCAGAGAGATCACCTTGGGGAGCTGTCAGGGAGCCTCTTCCACCACTTGCGGAGACCCCCGCCAAGTCTTCGATCGAGTCACCTCCGAAACTTAAGCTGAAACCCTTACCGGATTCACTCAAGTATGCATACCTCGGAGATGAGGAGACTCTGCCTGTGATCATCTCGTCCTTGCTCACTGAGGAGCAGGAACAGAGATTGTTGACTATTCTTCGAGAGCACAAGGCAGCGATTGGCTGGGGAGTTGCTGATCTGAAGGGGATTGATCCTTCATTCTGCATGCATAGAATCCATTGTGATGAGGAAGTCAAGCCATTTAGGGATATGCAGAGAAGGCTAAATCCCAACATGAAGGAAGTGGTGAAGAAAGAGGTGGTGAAGTGGTTGGATGCCGGAATCATTTACCCTATTTCTGATAGCCAGTGGGTCAGTCTGATTCAGGTTGTGCCGAAGAAGTCAGGACTCACTGTGGTTGAGAACGAGAAGGGTGAGAGAATTCCGATGAGGACCACTACAGGATGGCGAGTCTACATCGATTATAGGAAACTGAATGTGGCAACTAGGAAAGATCATTTCCCATTGCCATTCATTGATGAGATCTTAGAGAGACTCGCAGGGCAGAGCTACTACTGCTTTCTAGATGGATATTCAGGATACAATCAGGTAGCTGTCCATCCTGACGACCAGGAGAAGACCACATTTACATGTCCTTATGGCACCTTCGCGTTTAGACGTATGCCGTTCGGGCTCTATAATGCCCCGGCTACTTTTCAGAGGTGCATGCTTGCTATCTTTTCGGACATGATTGATGATGTGATGGAAGTTTTTATGGACGACTTTTCAGTGTATGGCTCTTCTTTTGAAGATTGCCTCCAAAAACTTGCTCGAGTACTGAGTAGGTGTGCGGAGACCAATCTCGTCCTGAGTTGGGAAAAGAGCCATTTTATGGTCCAGGAGGGGATTGTGCTAGGACACATTGTGTCCAAGCGTGGTATTGAGGTTGACAGAGCGAAGGTGAAATCCATTTCCCGTTTGACTCCACCCACCTTTGTGAGGCAGATTCGATCATTTTTAGGGCATGCGGGATTTTACAGGTGATTCATAAAAGATTTCAGCAAAATCTCTCGACCGCTTTGCACTTTATTGGAGAAAGACCAGCCCTTTGATTTCAGTGAGGATTGTATGAAGGCCTTTGAGATTCTCAAAGAGGCCTTGATTACTGCACCTATTTTGAGACCTCCAGATTGGACTCTCCCATTTGAGATTATGTGCAATGCATCTGATTACGCTATGGGGGCTATTTTAGGACAACGCATTGATAGGAAACCCTATGTGATCTACTATGCGAGTAGAACTCTGTCTGATGCCCAGATGAATTATACTACGACAGAGAAGGAACTACTTGCGGTAGTTTTCGCATTGGACAAATTTAGGTCCTATTTACTCAGTTCGAAGGTGGTTGTCTATTCTGACCATTCTGCATTAAAATATTTGTTGAATAAGAAAGACACCAAACCGAGATTGATTCGTTGGGTCCTACTACTACAGGAGTTTGATCTCGAGATTCGAGATAAGAAGGGAAGTGAGAATGTAGTAGCAGACCATCTTTCCAGACTGATCGTGGAGACTACGCAGGATCAGAAGCCGATCACTGATTCTTTCCTCGACGAGCAGATCATGTCAGTCAGTACATCGCAGTTACCCTGGTTTGCAGATATTGTGAACTATCTGGTTTCGAGGCAGATACCTGAGCATTGGAACAAGAATGAGCGTGAGAGATTCCTATCTCAGGTGAGGCACTATTATTGGCATGAACCGGAGTTGTTCAAATACTATGCAGACCATATCATTAGGAGATGTGTTCCGGAGGAGGAGTACCAGTCCATTCTGAATTTTTCCCATTCGTTAGCCTGTGGAGGGCATTTTAGTAGTAGGAAGACGGCTGCGAAGGTTTTGCAGTCAGGATTTTATTGGCCCACACTCCACAGGGATGCTCATGAGTTCTGTAGGCGATGCCTGCGATGCCAGCAGATTGGGAACATGTCCAAGAGGGACATGATGCCCTTGCTTTTGATTTTGATAGTCGAGATTTTTGATGTTTGGGGCATTGATTTCATGGGACCATTTCCGCCGTCATTCGGAAATTTATACATTCTGGTGGCGGTTGATTATGTGTCCAAGTGGGTTGAGGCTGTGGCAACCAAGACCAATGATCATAGAGTAGTGCTTAAGTTTATTAAGCACAATATTTTCAGTCGTTTTGGGGTGCCACGTGCGATGATTAGCAATGGTGGCAAGCATTTTAGGAATGTACAGATAGCTTCTCTTCGGAGAAGATATTCTGTAAATTATAGATTCACCACGCCGTATCATCCGCAGACTAGTGGACAGGTTGAAGTGTCCAATAGGGAGATTAAGCGAATTTTAGAAAAGACAGTTCGTCCGGACCGCAAGGATTGGTCCCAGCGCTTAGATGATGCACTTTGGGCATATAGAACTGTATTTAAGACTCCCATTGGCATGTCCCTGTATCGCCTTGTATTCGGGAAAGCATGCCATCTTCCTGTCGAGCTAGAGCATAGAGCGTACTGGGCTATCAAGAAATTAAATTTTGACCTCACCCAAGCTGGCAAAGAGAGAGCATTGCAGCTCTCAGAATTAGAGGAACTCAGGAATGATGCATATGAGAATGCCAAATTATACAAAGCTCGCACAAAAGCATTTCATGATAAGCATATTGTCAGAAAAGTGTTTGAGCCAGATCAGAAAGTGTGGCTATACAATTCTCGTTTACATTTATTCCCAAGGAAGTTAAGATCGAGATGGACAGGTCCGTACATTGTGAAAGAAGTATTTCCCCATGGAGCAGTGACATTATTCGATCCTATGACCCAAGGTACAATCAAGGTAAATGGGCAAAGACTGAAGCCATTCATTTCAGATGCCTTGCAGGATGGTGAGTGTGAGATAGTACATCTCACGAAGGCATGAGGATTCGACCAGAGGGATGTATCATATGTACATTAATTTATTTTTCATTGCAGTATTTTTCTTTATTCAGTATTTCATTTCACATGTGCTAACTTGCGTTTTGATGTATGCAGGATGAATTTAACATTTAGTGTATCAATTACCAGGTACAGAGAAGCGCTTTCAAAGAATTCAAAGATCAGATGAAATTCAAATTCAGAAGCTCAGAGCAAATCAGGTTGTATCTATCCTTTCTCCCATAGTTTTGTTAGTGTCTTTTAGTGTGCATGTGCATTACATTTTTACTTATTTTGTATGCCACTAGGGACAGTGTCATTCAAGCATGGGGGGGTGGTTTAGACGCATGCACACAAAAATTTCAATTTTTTTTTTGTATGACTGGTAATCTAAGTAGGCATTTGAGAATAAGTTGTAACATATATGATTATTTTTGGCATAATCTAACAGTTTATAATATTTTAAGCCCCATAAATTTTTTTTTTCTGAACTGAGTCAAATAGAGTAGTTGTTTATGAGATAATTCAAAGAAAAGATAGTATTTGATTGTTAGAAAATTTCGAATCACTTTAGTATAAGTATGCACATTATGTTTTGTGAAAGAAATAAGCAATGGAAAGATGTGTTTGAAAAATGAGTTTAAAAGAATAGAGCTACGTTTAGTTGTTGATGTCTTTGTGAATTCTAGTAGTGGAACTCAGACACGAGATGAAGTGTTTGAGTATCTTAACGAAAAGGATAACGAAGGAGATCATCTTCTTGTCTAAGTCGATATCTGTGGCCTTTGTAGTTCGAGTAAGTAGAATCTGAAGGGTGTTTTACACCTGGTGCCCCAAAGCCAACTGGTTTGGGAGCCACCTGTTCGAAAGCTTGTTACATGGACTGCATAGAAAGCCTAAGAGATAGAGACATTGCACATGACGAGAGGCAGACTATACGTAAACTATTAGAATAGAAGGTCTAGTGACTCGAGCAATTAAGTCTGAGGGATACTCTGTATCTAGTGCCCTAAGGTTGGCCAGCCTGGGAGTCACTGACCCAAAGCTCGCTACAAGGGTCACGAAAACTGACTATTCGAAATAGTGCTCATATGAGAAGAATGCGCAAGAGATCAAAAGTTGAAAAAAAAAAGAGTGAAAATGAAAGAAAAAGAATGTGCTGAATGAGAAAATTTTCATTGCTTAGACATATATGTGCATTACTGTGCAGAAAATATACAAGTGAGAATAAATGAGTAAAACATGAGAATACTTGACTTTCGGAAAAAAATCATGAACTAGCTACAATATTAGAAAAGTGAAGGAAAAGAATTTTTACTGTGGTGGCATGAGATTTTTAAACTTGTTTTGAGAATGTCAATTACATGAAATATTTATTACAACTGCATTCTTAAGAGCCTAATATTTTTGAAAGATCATCCTCGCATTTCATTGATGTTTGTGGGTAGCATCGCTGCAAACCCTCACGAGACCTTACTCGTCCACTAGTGTAAGCTAGGGGTTTAAAGGGCTTGTTGCATACGCTAAATGCAACCGTGATTCCTACGAAAGTGAGTTAGTATTATGCATTCATGCTTAACATTTCTTGTCTTCAGTGCATATCATGATTAGGGTTTGTTAAGGGACTGACAAACATTCAAGCATGGGGGTATTTGATGATGCATGAAATGCACATCATGTAAACAAGTTTTTTATGCATTTTGTATCAAGTTTAAGGTTTTAAACCCATGTTTAGATGTGTTTTGATAGTAAGGGGCTATGGTTTGAATTTCAGAAAAATCGGAGTTAAAATGAGAGAGTTATGGCTATTTCAGTGTTTGGGCACAGATTTCGAGATGGATCGGATCCATATCCGACCCATTTAGGTTAAGTGGACCTTGGATCAACTCTTAGAAAGCCCAAAACCCAACCCACATATCCATATCCATTTCAAAAAGCTTTTCTGAAAACCCCCCAGAAAGAGGCGCCTAGAAAATATATTTTTTATAACAGTGTTTTTGCAAATTCCAAAAAGTATAAATATACTTTTTAGAGAAGCCCTAGGTATCTTTGGCTTTGTTTGGACGTCCTTTGCAGTGAATCTAACTCCAGCAGCTTCTTCCCCTCCAGCCCTTCACGTTTTGGCCATTGAAGACCGGCCTATGCTTGGTTTCCAAGCATATTTCGATATTCCTTTGTGTTCTTTTCATTTCTTTCTTGTTCCTTGCTGTAGTATTCACCATTTTTCTGTATTTTTGCAGGTGTAGCAGAGGTGGAGACCATTAACCTTGGGCGGGAGTGCGCAACACACCACCAAGGTGAGCCGGCCCTACCTCCATCCGGCTTTCTATACCCTCCGATCGAGAATCGGCTCACATTCCATCGTCGGTGGATCTCCAACGTGTAGCAGCTGCAAAGGTGTCGTTTTTTGGTGAAGTACAGCATTCTCAAACTGCATAGGACGTCCATCTCCAGCCACGGTCCGCTCTTCTTCATCCCCCCGGTCGTCGGATCTTCCAAGAGGTAGGTCTTCTTCTTCCTTCTCTTCTAGATCAAACCGAAGTGTGTGTGGTTTTCTTTTTCTTATTTTTTGAGTGTTTCTTGTTTTTCTTTTCGTTTCAACCTTAGATTAGATTGTGTGCATAGGCCAGCACGTTAGATTAGGTTTATTTGTTTGCTTGATTCATTGAAATCGATTTTTTTAGATTTTTCATTCTTTTCATTAAAATCGGCTAGATCTTCATCTAGCCGATTCTTCAAATTTCTCATAGGCTTTCTTGGGGCTGTTTTACAGAAAACCCAATAAAAAAAAGTTCATTTTGATTACCTTATTCGGTTTTGTGTGGGTTGCATTTGGTTTTAATTGAAAAGAAAAATCCAAAAATCGGCTAGACTTATTCTAGTCGATTCTTGATTTTTACAAAAATATTTTTCTTTGTTCTGATTTTTTTTTATGTCCAGCATGTGTATTGAGCTGTTTTTCTGATAATCCATTTATAAAAGTTCAGTTTAATTCATTTTATTCGTGGGTTGTGCTTGTGTCTTGTTTGTTTTCATTTTTGAAAAAGAAAAAAAAAATCGGCTAGAGATATTGTAGCCGATCTTTACATTTTCGTTAAAAGTGTGTTTGGGTTGGTAAGACGTGTGGTTTACTGTGTGTTTAGTATGTTAACAGTAGCATAAACTCGTGTTATTCATTTCATTGTTTTAGGATTGATTTAACTAATTGTTTTAATCATTTTTTTGTTTTTATGTTTTGAGTCTATTGAAGAAAATTACAAAAATCAAGTTTTCTTTTCTTCATGTTTTTAATTCCAGCATAGTGTTGTTCTTGTTAGCATTTGTGTAATTAGGAGTCCTTTTTCCTATTTTCTAATTTAGTTTTATCAAAATAGTGGTTATTTAGTTTTATTACTTTTTGTTAATTTATATTTATATTTTTTTTAATTTTCGTGTGGGTCTTCTTCTTCCCCAAGGTGGGGCGGCAGCCATTAGAGCTCCCCTTGAGCTTTTGGTCGATTTTTTTAGAAAGCCTTAATTGTCATTAGTTGAGTTAGGAAGGTGTCTAGGTTCAATGTATTAGGGTTTTCTTTTCTAGCCGTTTTTAGGGGTTAATTAAGTAGGTTTTGAGAATTAGGTTAGCATTAACTCCTAGGAAATCGTTTTTCCCTTTAATCCCTTTTATTCCCTAGGTAGATTTAATTCTTTTAGTTTAGAAAGTAGAGCCAATTAGTGTAGACGATTTTTGAGAAGGAAAGCAATTAATGCATTGAAATGTGGAAAGTTTTTGGAAAAAGTTAAGTTTCAAAAATCGTGTGGGGTATTTAAAGAAGGATTTAATTCTTGATTGCCTATTAATAGGGAGTTACAAATTGAGATTTGAAAAGCCAATTTGAAAATCAATTAAATTTCCAAAGTAGGTGTTTATGGGTTCAAGAAAGAAATAATTGCAACTAAATTCTTGGTTGGAAAGCCAAAATCGTGTGACTATCTAGGTTGGACGGTTTGGCTTCTCCAAAAAGGAATTAATTTCAATTAAAAGCTTTCCCTCACCTTGATTTTGGAAATTGCATTGATACACGTTTCCCAATTGGATTTAAAAGCTCATTAAGGTTGTAACTCCCCATTAGAAGGACGATTTTTGGACTTCTCCATTTCCAAAATTATCTTTGAATTTTTATTGGGTGCCTATCCTTCTAACCGACCTTAGTTGACTAAGTTAACCCTAGTCAAGATTTAGTTCAACCCTTGAGTCTAGTCAAGACCGAGCCTAGGTCGAGTCCAAGACCAAGACCCAACCCTGGTCAAGCCTAGTCAAGTCAACAATAGTCCAAGTCGAGTCAACCTTGATCCGAGCCTATCTCACCCAACCTAACTCAAACCGAGCTTAGTTGGCTAAGTCAACCCTAAACCGAGTTCAACCTAGTCTTAATAAGCCTAAGTCCAAGACCAACCCTAACCAAGTCTAGTGAGTCAACCCACCCCAGTCAAGGTCAAGCCTAACCTAAGTCAAAGTCAAAACCTAACTTTAGTTCGAGTCCAAGACCTAGACCTAACCTTAGTCCAAGTCAACCCAACCTTAGCTAAGGCTAAACCGAGTCCACTTAAGTCAACTGAACCCAACTAGTTAGGCCAAACCTAGCCGTGTCCACATTAGTTCAAGTCGAGTCAAACATAGCTCGAGCCTACCTAACCCAAACCGAACCTACCCAAGTCACAACCAAGCTTCGTTGAGTCAACCGAGTGAACCCAAACCCTAACATTTGTTCTTTAGTGAATTAATTTCATTTAGTATTATTTATTTTGCTTTTCATACTAATTAGTTTCTTTATTTAATTTCTTTTTAGGGTAGAAGTGTGTGTACGTATATCTTATTTGTTCCGTATGTGTGAAATGTGTTTGTGCTTGTTTGATTGGTAGTTAGATATTATTTACGTAGTAGACGGATTGCATCTTAGTGTTTAGCATAGTTTCAATTGCTTTGTTAGTCAACGTAGTTCTAGTCATAAGTTGCTTATCGTGTTTTGGTTGTCGTGTATTTAGCATATTCGTAATAACCATCGGCATATTCATTGTTATTCAGTGTCATTTAGAGTGTATTAGGTGTAAATTGCATTTGATAGTGTTTAAATAGGTTTATAAAGTGAATAGTGCACTCAAATAAAAACCTGATTTTTGTCCTGTCGCACCAGCATTATTTTCTGTGCAAAAATCCTGTATTTTCCAAAAACTTTTGTTCTATTCACTTTATTGACGTGTTATTTGACTGCAGACCAAATTTCAGCTCATTCGGAGTTGATTTGGTCTGATTTTTAAGCGTTTTGCGAAAACCGCTTTTTCTAGATTTCAAATTACAGGACTTTCGATGTCCTGATTTTTCCCAGATTTGAAACGCTTATATCTGGAGTTCCAGATATTGTTTTTCAATTCTGTAAAAACTGTCAGTTTGTTTAATCTGTCCCATGGAATATCCAAATGGGCCCCATACCAAGGAACCTCTTGGAATTAAAAAGAAGCCAAGAGGGTAGAAGGGGCATGGAAAAACCCAAGAGGAGGTGGGCTTGGGCTATAAATAGCCCTCCCCACTCTCTCTCTTCTCATAAAAACCGACCCCCCTTCTCTCTCTTGCCTTCTCTCTCTCTCCTAAACCTCCCCTACCTAGCCTAGCCCACCTGAGCCCACCTGACCTGGTCTGAGCCTGCCTGACTTAGCCTGAGCCTGCCTGACCTGGTCCTAACCCACCTGACCTGGGTCTGAACCCACTTGACCTTGTCCAAACCCAGTTGACTTGACTTGAACCTAGTTGGGTTTAAAGTCAAAGTCAAAGTCCTTTTTGGTCCTGATTCCGGTTTGGGTTTCTGAACCCAGACTTAGCCTACTTGAGCTGAGTTCGAACCTGCCGAACCTAGTTGACTTGGATCGAACCCTGTTTGGTTCAAACAACTTAGGTTGAGTAGCTTGACCTACTCTACCTCTTTCTCAACTAAGTCAGCTTCATCTGACTTAGTCTGACCTCTCGAAGGAAGGCTCGAAGCCAAAGAAGCAACCCGGAGCCGTTTCTTCCACGATTTAAAGTAAGTTCGCTTCGTTGATCCATCTCTCTCAAGTATTTGACTGTTTGTATATAGAATATACTTTCTGAAGTAGTATCTTGCTTTAGTTCTTGATTGAGCCCTTTTTGGACACTTCGGTGTTCACCCGCTCGTCTCGTAACTATCGTCGGATATATCTATGTTCAAACACGCAGTATATGCGTTTTTAAAATGGTATCTCGCCCTAGTTCTTGGTTGAGCCCTTCAGAACACTTCGGTGTTCACCCGCTCGCCTCGTAACTATCGTTGGATACGGATCTAGGTGTATATCTGCTGATTCTGCCGACGCGTCCTATATCGCACAGGCTATGTAATTTACCTTTGCTGTCGCGTCGTATGATGCCAAGGCTCCCTGTTTACTGCACTTCCGATTATGCATTTACTTACGCCGTCGTGTCGAACGATGCCAAGGCTCCTGCTTTCTGCAATGTATTTACTTACGCCGTCGCGTCGAACGATGCCAAGGCTTCTGCTTTGTTATATATGTAGAATATTTCGTTCAGTTACACACCCTGAACAATAGTATATGCATTTCTTTACGCTGCCGCTGTATAAAGCACAGGCTTCTGCTTATACTACATATATGGCGCATAAATGAGCGTTCAAATGGAGATCAACTCCAAATCGCCAATGCGATTCCCTGACCGCTCCTCGTTCAAGATTCTGCTTGACGAATGAAGCCCCTATTGGAAAGGCTTCGCTTTTTGGCAAAATGCTCTTTACGTAAAGACTAAGTCAACTACGTATGGCCTGGCTATGGCCAAGGGTTCCTGCAACCTTGATGGATGCAAAGTACGCACAACGGTGCACATCCATTTCCCGAATTAAGCGTGGCGATTTCCTACCAAAGAGGGAGATGCCGCTGAAATGGATAAAAGAAACGCACGCTTTCTCCGTAAAAGAGAGGAAGTGCTGCTGAAATTTCTGAAGAAGCTAAGAATAGCTCAGAAAGAACGTAGCAGGATACTCTGACATGTAGCAGAGTGCTACCCAGTTCATGGTTTGCCCTCTACAACGTAGAAGGGTTCGTCGCACCACTGCCGGTAGAGCAGGGGAGGTGTTGACGAAATGGTCGGCAGAAGAGCTACCGGAACCAATGGAACGGCATAATGATGTTCGTTGATGGAACGATGCCAGATCGGCTCGTATCCTTGTGCCTGCAAGGGCACCTTGCTCGTAAGGGCCGCTGAGCCGGAGTAGAGGTTGCGCCTTGGCTAGGTTTGGACTCGTTGCGTAAAAATACGCCGAGTAGCCGATCTATTTAGATCGAGTCATATGCATGCTCATTGAGAACGGTTACGCAACCAGACTCATAAGGGCCGAAGAGCCAGAGTGTGTTGTTTCCACCCAAAGAGGTGTGATGCTCGTGGTGGCCGATGTTCCAAAGAGCGGTATTCTGCATGCATATGAATAAGATTTAAGGTCGCACATACCCCGCGGTTGAAAATCGTGTTAGGGGTACCCCCTCAGTAATGACTGTGTTGGGGCGGACTGAATGGGGTCGGGTACACACTCCCGTAGTGCTGAAAGCACGGGCTGCCTAAATGGCATGCAAATTCTGTCTAAGTAATTGTAAGACTGGCAGACCCCTTCAGGAATTATGCTCACTGTGGAATGACAGTGATGGTACAGCCTTGAGTGACATGTATTTTACTTTGGACCTGATAGAGTTCACGATGGCCTCAGTCACTCATGGGTTTTGGGGTCATGGTTATCCTTAAGATCTAAGGATTGAACCCAACTACTGCAAGTAGAGGATGCATCCGAATATGGGCCTAGTAGGGTTCTCCCAGTTGAAACACACTGCCCTACTATGGATAGGGTCAACAGGCATCTGGGGTATCTAAAATACATAGAATAATCAACCACCAGAACGTCGCGTTGATGCCCGGACAATAGCTCTACCTGCGTACCAAAGGCGGGAGCGGTTAATTATCAAACAATGCATTAGTTCTAGGTACAGCGATGCTTTGAATGTATGAGTGAATGACGTGTTGAGTCAGTCCTGCATAACCTTTGTGAAGGTGTCATGTTCGGTATACTACTGGACCGACTGGGCAAAGACCCGTGTTGTATCCGCACGACTAAGCGAAGCTCGAGGAGTTGTCCTTAGATGCGTGGGATTGTAAACACCCCAAATTTTCACCCTCATCCAGTGTTTGTCCATTTCATAAGTCATTACAGATCATTGCATGTCATTGCATGTATTCGGCATATCATTTCATCGCATTGCATGACATTGCATCTCATTCTTGAGATCCAGCACTCCTATTTCAAAACATTCAATCCAGATTTGAATTTTAAAGCTTTTATTCCAAAATCAATTTCAAAACCTGGGTTTTTATTCAATACTCTGTCATTTTCCAACCCCAGGACTTTATATTTCGAAATATTTTCTCAAGGAAACAATCTGGATTCATTTCAAATTCAAATTTTAATCGATTTCAATTCACAGATGAGACCCATTGAGGTGGTGTCGCTTCTGAATTCCTCTATTCATCAAATTTCTCAAAATTTTGAAAGTTTCAGTCCGATCAGGACTCTGTCTCAGAGACCTGATCCGGTCAGGAGTCTGTTTTGAAGTCTGTTTTACTTCCATTTTTAATCTTTTTTGTTTGTTTTCGAAATTTAGGTCATTTTACAGAGTCCAGGTAGTTCAGGACTCTATTTTAGAGTTCGGTCGAGTTAGGAGTCTAACCCTGACTGTGTTTTCTGACTTATTTCATCATTTCTTGATAAAATCTTTTGAAAATTCTTTCATTTGGCTGTTAAAATTTAAAATTTCAGAGTCCTAAGAGTTCAGGACTCTAACCCGGAGTTCCAGTTCGCATGAGACCCTATTTTCAAAAATCTTGAATTTCAAATGTCGATTTTAACCCTTTTTCAAAGCCATTTTCAGTGTTTATTTCAAAATTTCCAAAACTCGATGTGGGCCTACTCAGTTGGCACCATATCCAGAGGAATTCTAATTCAGTTAGAACCCTATGCCATTTAAAAAATTCTAATTTTAAAATTGCTTTTGAAAATCCTTTTGAAAACTCCTTCAATTTCAAGTTTTAAAATCACTTTTTGAAAAACTCAAGTAGGGCCCACTCGGGGTGGCACCATATTTGAGTAAGTCAGGGCTAGACTAGGGTTAGTTGATGTCTTGGTTAGTGTTAGAGGTTTAGAAGAGTCAAAACCATTTTGAAAAACTCATTTTTGAAAGTTAGTTTTTAAAACTAGTGTTTTTAAAGGTTTTTAAAGGTGTTTTAAAAACCCAATGTGAGAAAATGCCAAGTGGCATTACGTTTGGGGATTTTTTAGGAGAGTCTAGGGGTTAATTAGGTATTAAATAGGATAATTTAGACTAGGGGTAGTTAGGTAACTCCACCCCAAAATTGCCCCCCTTAGAAGAGTCCAATTTTTTTTAAAACATTTAATTTTTAACCTAATTTTTTTTTATAAATAGAAGGCTATAGGGGGTCGATTTTCCCAATTGGCTTTCCTTTGGATTCTTGGAGCTTCTCTCTCCTCTCCAGCCCTTCCTCCATTGCAGCAACCTCAAGGTAACTATTTTCTCTAATTTTTAGTTTTTATTTAATGTTTTTCATTGTTTTAAACATGATTTAGCCATTGGTGCCATCATCTTCATGGATTAAACCATGGATTCAACCTCAAGAACCATCAAGAATCAGCAAGAACGATCCAAGAAGGTGATCCAACCCTGTTTTGGGTGATTTACAGAGATTTTAATCCATTGGAATTGATTTTAATATGATTCTTTGCATTAATAACCAATAAAATATATGATTTGCCCTTTTTAATGGGTTAAATCTATGTTTTAAAGGTGATATCAAATTCCAGCCATTGATTCCCTGTTTTTATTTTATTTTCATGGTTTATTCATGTTTGTTTTACGTTCTATAGCATAGAAATAATTTTTATTTACTGTTTTATGGTTTATTTTATTTATTTACATTAGTTAATGCATGGTTTTTTAAGTTTCTTAACTTTCTGTGTGTTCTAGGTTTAGAACAGTAAAGATGATGTTATTTCGGATTGAATCACTCATTGTTTATTTCTGATTTTTTTATATGTGATGCATGCATGAGTTATTGAGTTACTGTAGAAAAATCAGAGGTTTTGGATCTCGGGAACTCTGTCAAAAAAAATCAGACATCAAATCGGGTTTTTAAAGTTTTAAAATCGTGGTTAAAATCAAGAAGGTAACTTGCTGTGATAATATTTCTCTCATCTTATATCCGATTTTATATCGACGGGGTCTATCGGTGAACAAGAAGGTTGATTGCCTAGAGAGGCGGCTTCCATTGCACTTGGGAGGAGCGTCTCTCTACCATCTCCCCAAGTGGGAGAGTGGACGTCATAATTTGTGGTAGCGGGAAACGCCTTCGTGCGGCCCCCACCAATTTTTAACTCCGCCTGTGTAGTTATACACTGCCGGTCCCAAGCCCGGATAAAGGAGGAGGGTTGCGGTAGGCCTGTGACAGCCAGCATAAAAACTTTGTCATATCCTATGAAAATGAACCAATATGAGAATTTCGTTGGGGCGTTCCCTACTGAGCGACGCGCTGTACTCTCTAGGCCCGGAGGCAGTGATAAATGTGCAAGGGTTGCTAGGTCGTCGCCCAGAAGCGACGCGTCACACCGGCGCCCGGGTGTGGTGTCAAATAGGCAAGGGTTCCCTCACTTTGTTGGACGGGTGGGGGTAAAGAAGTTAGTCCAAGACCATAAAATTAGGTTAGCCACTTGGAACATAGGGTCTTTAACTGGTAAGTTGGTAGAGTTAGTAGATGTTATGTGTAGGAGAAAGATTGATATTTTATGTCTTCAAGAGACCAAATGGGTAGGTGAGAAAGCTAAAGTGATAGAACCTTGGGGATATAAGATTTGGTATACAGGAATAAATAGGAATAGGAATGGAGTAGGGATTGTTATGAGTCGTCAGTTTATAGATAATGTAGTTGAGGTCCGTAGGAAGGGTGATAGAATTTTACTTATTAAATTAGTATTAGGTACGGATATTATTAATATTATTAGTGTTTATGCACCTCAAGTAGGTTTAGATGATTCCATTAAGCATCAATTTTGGGAAGATTTAGATGGAGTAGTACAAGAGACATCTTATGGAGAAAAGCTTTTCATCGGCGGTGACCTTAATGGACATGTAGGCATTAGTAGGGATGGATTTGAGAATATCCATGGAGGCTATGGTATAGGAGAAAGAAATGAAAGTGGAGAAAGGATTTTAGATTTTTGTTTGTCCTATGATATGATCTTAGCAAACACTTGGTTTAGGAAGAGGGAGTCTCACCTAGTAACATTTAAAAGTGGGGTTAATACGAGTCAGATAGATTTTTTCCTACTTAGAAAGAGAGATAGGGGTTGTTGCATCGATTGTAAGGTTATACCAGGAGAAAGTGTAGCTACACAACATAGAGTCTTAATTTTAGATCTTAGAATTAGACAATGCCGCAAAAGGGATAGACATAGGATAGATCCTAGAATTAAGTGGTGGGCACTGAAAGGAGCTAAACAAGGAATGTTTGTAGAGCAGGTAGTTAAGGAAGTTGATTGGTGTCTCGAGGAGGATTCAGAATCAATGTGGAATAAGATAGCGGGTGGTATGAGAAAAGTAGCTAAGGAGGTATTGGGTGAGTCTAAAGGCGGTGCACCACTAGGTAAGGATACATCATGGTGGAACGAGGATGTCAAATTAGCTATTAAGGTTAAAAGAGAGTGTTATAGAAATCTAAGTAAGAGTCGTGATAATGAGAATTTGGAGAAGTATATGATAGCAAAGAAGGAAGCTAAAAAAGTTGTTCGAAACGCGAGGGCTAAGGTATATAAGGAGGTTTATGACAAGTTGGATACCAAAGAAGGCGAGAAGGATATTTATAGGCTTGCAAAGATGAGAGATAGGAAATCGAAGGATTTGGGTATGGTTAGATGTATCAAAGATGAAACGCAAAGGGTTTTAGTCAAAGATGAGGAGATTAAGGAGAGATGGAAAGATTATTTTGATAAGCTATTTAATGATAGTCATGCTCAAGATCTTGGAGACTTCTCCATTCCTTTTCATGAGATAAATCGTGACTTCATGCGCAAGATTCAAAAGAAAGAAATTGCAGAGGCTTTGAAGAAAATGAAATCAAGAAGGGCAGTTGGCCCAGATGGTATACCTATCGAGGCTTGGAAATGCTTGGGAGAGAAAGGTTTAGAATGGTTGACAAATCTTTTTAACTTGATTTGGCGAACAAATAAGATGCCTAATGAGTGGAGGAAGAGTACTTTGGTGCCTTTATATAAGAATAAGGGTGATATACAAGATTGCACAAACTATCGTGGTATAAAACTCATGAGTCATACTATGAAACTTTGGGAGAGGGTGATTGATTCTAGGTTGAGGAAGGTTGTCATGATATCGGAGAATCAATTTGGTTTTATGCCTGGAAGATCAACTATGGAAGCTATACATCTTCTTAGACAACTTATTGAAAGATATAGAGAGAGGAACAAAGATTTGCATATGGTTTTTATTGATTTAGAGAAGGCATACGATAGAGTACCTAGGGACGTTCTCTGGTGGACAATGATGAAGAAAGGTGTTTCTCTCAAGTACATTAGTATAATTAAAGATATGTATGAAGGAGTAGTAACCAATGTCCGCACTTGTGGAGGGGTGACAACCAATTTCCCGATAACGGTTGGGTTACATCAAGGATCTGCTTTAAGCCCTTTCCTATTTGCGATAGTGATGGATGAGCTTACGAGATCAATTCAAGAAAATGTACCGTGGTGTATGTTGTTTGCTGATGATATTGTTTTGATTGATGAGTCTAGAGCTGGGGTTAATGCTAAGTTAGAATTATGGAGACAGACATTGGAAGCTAGAGGTTTTAAGTTGAGTAAGAGTAAGACTGAATATATGGAATGTCGGTTTAGTAAGCAACGAAGTAGTGATGGGAGTGTAGTGAAGCTTGGTGAGCAAGATATACCGGTGAATGATTATTTCAAATATTTGGGATCCATCATTCAAAAGTATGGAGAAATTGATGGAGATGTAAATCATAGGATAAAGATTGGGTGGATGAAATGGAAAAGTGCTACTGGAGTGCTGTGCGATCGTAGAATGCCATTGCGGTTGAAGGGAAAGTTTTATAGGACGACTATTAGACCCGCTTTACTATATGGTACGGAATGTTGGGCTGCCAAGAGACATCATATTCAAAAAATGAGTGTAGCTGAGATGCGGATGCTTAGATGGATGTGTGGAAATACAATAAAAGATAAGATTCGGAACGAAGAGATACGTAAGAAGGTAGGTGTTGCACCCATTGAAAATAAGATGCGAGAGAATCGTTTACGGTGGTTTGGACATATTCGGCGAAGGCCTAATGATGCTCCAGTTAGAAGGTTGGAGAAATGGGAAAATATATTAGTTAAAAGAGGTCGGGGTAGGCCTAGGAAGACTTGGATGGAGATGATAGGAAAGGATATGAATGCTTTGAACCTCACCGAGGACATGGCGTTGGATAGAAATGATTGGAGGAAAAGGATTCATGTGGAAGACCCAAAATGAATTTCTTTTTTGGTTCATATCGCTGACCCCAATTGTTTTGGGATGAAGGCGTAGTTGTTGTTGTTGTTGTTGTTGTGTCTTCTTTGAAATTTTCGAATTTTTTAATCACTGTTTAGTATTTTTCCCCTTTTATAGAATCTGTTTTTAAATTTAAAACTCGTTAGGGTTTACCAAAACCCTAATCATACTTGTGTCAGTCATAAATCCCAAACCACAGATCCGATTTTAGATATGTAAAAAGTGAGTATTGTTATTTTTCTATCTACTGTTCAGCATTAAAATTTTAGAGACTTTTGTTTAGAATTGCTATTTATGTCTGTATTTTCAATCTGGAATAGCTGTTTTAATCCCTGTTAAAAGTGATATATTTTAGCTCAGATTGCCAGAAGGGTTTCTCCCTAACCGGAGATGATTTTTCCAATATGTAAATTGGGAAATCTCTGTTTTCCTTTCTAGTTAGTCTCTGTAAAATTTCATAAATTTCCATGGAGATTTGACCCCTGGTTCAGGTCTTGGACTGAGACTGGTTGGTGAATTAGGTAAAAAATAGCATATTTTTAGGGTTTAATGCAATTTTCGGATTAATTTAATGTCAAAAAATTATTTTTATAATTCCAATTCGACATTAGGGTTATAACAAGTGCAGGTACCAATTTTTATGGATTTTGGAATCCATTTGATGGCTGAATTAAGCAAATTGCAAAACCGGGTTCCTGAAAGATCCAAAACACTGCTAAAATCACAGTTTTTGAGATATTATTGGATTTTCGTGCATAAGCATATGTTTTTAGGGTTTAATCATGTTCATAATCATATTAGGATGCTTTAGGTTTAATTTTATGCTCATTTGATTTCATTTAGTGCATAAAACCTAAGTTTTTACCAAAAATCTATTTCTAAAAACCCTGATTTCAAGGTCATAGTCTTGCTATCGGGGGCAATTTGGTCATTTGACCTAAATTTCGAAATCCCTAACCCTAATTTCATATTTTTAATCATGTCATAGCATATTTGGTTTGAGTTTATTCCATTCAAATTTCAAAACTTGCATTTTATCAAAATATCTTTCTGAAAACCCTAATTTCAAGGCCATAGTCTTGTTATTAGGGGTATTTTGGTCATTTTGACCCCAATTTCGAACTTTCATATTTTACCTTTATTATTTCTTCATATTTTATCATTTTGATTTAAGGGAATCATGGCAAAAAGGCTTATATCTAGCAAAATCCAACAATTTCCTGATATTGTTGGATAAATCTAGAAAAGCTAACATATATTCATTAACCAAGTTTTCTAGTTTTGCAGGTACATTGAAGACTTTATTTTTCATGTATTTAAATTTCAATAGTGATGTAACTTGTAATTAAACTTTGGAATAAGAATTTACATTTCCTGCTTAGCTTAGGTTGCATTGCATATAGTTTATAATTTTAATGTGTGATGGATGATGATTCATGCATATTTTTACAAATTCACCATGGTCTACACGAATGGCACATGCATTAGCTTTTATGAAGTTTATAAACTTGGTGGAATTCATATTTATGGCCATAGTCAGAACATGAAGGATATCTAGATTTATGATCTTCACATTAGCCACATTCAGCCTACACTCTTAGTCTAACTTCAAAATGCACTGCATTTCTCAAAAATACAAAAAGTATTTCTCAATTCCTCAAATCCATATTCATTTATTTCATGCATTTGCCAATTCCAATTCAAATTTCAATTCAAAGAAGTTCATTTTCTCAAAGTCTCCTAAGTCTTATAGCAAAATCGATTTTCCCAAAGACATTGAATTTCAATGATATTTCAAGTATTTCCCAAGTTCCAAACTCAAATTTTCTAAGTTAGAATTTCAATTTCCAAGTTTGAATTAAGAGAAACCAAGTCTCTCATAATCGATTTTCACCAAATGTCAAGGATTCCTCAAAATCGATTTTTATTTCTCTCAGAAGTATATTTCAAATCCCATTTCACGATTTCTCATGTGATATCATTTCCAAGATTTACATTTTCTAAAAATTTCAATCATTCAAAGCAAACATCATGTTTTCAAATGTGCATTTTCTGAAAATTCATAGCACATGCCTGATTCTTTGTGCATTTAGAAATTAGAATATGATTTAGACAAGTTGAATAGAGTAGAGCATAAGATTGATCCTGTAAACACCCCAAATTTTCACTCACCTCCCCGACATCTTCACCAAGCATCATCATCCAGCCTTTTTGAAATCGCCGAAGAGCAAAATGGTTATTTTCTGAGCTCGGACCTTGCAAAAGTCTAATTTTCATCTGCAACTCTCAAAATTTCTCTATTTTTAGCTCAGATGTTCAAAATTTTACTCCTGACAGGAGACAGACATCTCCAAGTCTTGATTCAAGATTACATTTCATAAGACATGACATTGCATATCATTGCATGAGCATTTCAAATCACTGCACTGCACAGCATGTCATTTCGAGGTCCAGAACTCTTGATTTCAAAATTTTCAATCCAGATTAGAATTTCAACTCTTTTCAAAATTGATTTCAAAACCCTGGGTCTTCAAAATTATCAATTTTTCCCATTTTACCCCCAGGACTCTGAATTTCAAAATATTTCCTCAGGAAAACCATCTGGATAGTTTTCAATATGGATTTCAGTCACTTCACCTCAGATTTTGCCCTTTTTGACAATTTCAAATATCTTTCTTTTACAAAATCACCCTACAAGGGCCAACTCTTTCCAAAATTCCTGTTTTGCCCATTAGTCCAAATTTTTATGAAAATTCCAAAAAGAGGTTTTACTGTCTTGTCCTTATGTCAATAAAGAAGCAATGTGGGACCCACATTGAGGTGGTGTCACACAGGCTTTTCTTTTGAAAATTTGAATTTTGAAAAACCCAAAAAATATAGGAGCCTTGTCCCCTGGATTGGTGCCACTTGTCCTTTCTCTCTCCTCCCATTTACATGCCATGTGTCAGCATAGGGTTCACCTAGAGTTGGTGCCACATGTCACCTTCCCTCTTCTGCCACGTGTCAGTGTGGGGCTACCTTCAGAAGCCGCCACATGTCATCCCAATTATCTGCCATATGTCACCCTATCCATCCTGCGCCATGTGTCATTTCAAAGACTACCAAGAGATGCCAAGTGTCATAGGTTGTCCTGTCTAGAAAAAGTGGAGTTTGTCTCCTCTGAGGTGGCGCCACTTGAAGTGTGTCTCCTGCAGGGGACACGTGTCAACCCCTCCTTCCTTCTAGAAAAGTAGCCTGACACATGTCCTCTCCCTATTTTTTTCAGAAAAGTAGGAGACATGTGTCACTCCTAAATTCCTACAGAAAAGGTAGGCTTGTCTCCTCTGAGGTGGCGCCATCTGGAGTGTCTCCTGCAGAGGACACATGGCAAGCTCTCATTTCCTCAGAAAAAGCAAGTGCCATGTGTCGTTTTCTGTTTTCTTCAGAAAAACTAGAATTCAAAAGTTCAAAACTCCTCATAGGTGGCGCAAATCCTGAACTCCTACCTTTTTCATCCTGTCTGAGATGGCGCCACATGGCCTGGCCCACCTTCTCTCCCCTCTGCCACGTGTCATCTTCTGCTTCTTTCAGAAAAGAAGGTGACACATGTCTCCTTCTCACTCCTTCAGAAAAAGTAGAGGACACATGTCCTCTCCCTACTTTTTTTAGAAAAGTAGGAGACACATGTCACTGCCCTCTTTTTCCTCCCGCTTGCCACATGGCATTGTAGGAGCCACCCTGAGGTGGCGCCACATGTCCATCCTCCATTCCTTCAGGGCCAACCTCCATTTGAAATTCGAATTCTCCTCTGAGGTGGCGCCATCTGAAGAACCACACCAGCAGGCTGACACTTGGAACCATCCTGGACTGCCACATGTCCAGATCTCCTTTCACCAGAAAAAGCAAAATTCAAATTCCTCTCAGGTGGCGCCTTCTGAGCCCACTGCTCTGTCCTTCTGACATGTGTCAAACACCTTTTGAGGTGGCACCATTCCAGGACTCCACTTGGCTCCATTTTTTTTATTTTTTTATTTTTAATAAAGGTAGCCCACCATGAGGTGGCGCCACCTGAGGACTCCCTACAAAAAGTGAATTTGAAATTCAAACTCCAAGAGAGTACCCTCTGAGGTGGCGCCTTCTGGGAGTTCCCTGTAGAGAGAATCAAGCAAACTTTTAAAAAATTCCAAATCCCCCTGCTGAGGTGTCTCACCCACAAAATTTCCATTTTCTTTTATTTTTCTCAAAATCAAAACACCTTTTGAGGTGGCGCCACATGGAGGGCTCAGATCCAGCCTGTTTGAATTTCAAAATTTTTCAGAAAAGTTATAAAAACAAGGGTTCACGCCCAGCCTAAGGAGATCATTTTTTTTAGCTCTTGTGAACTTGGAAAATCCGACCTAGCCTTCCTAACATCTGATTTTGAACCTTGGAAATCGTGCCCCCTTTGGCGCATTGAAGAAGGTGGAGTAAAGTTCGTGTCGTGGCCAATCCGATTCCAACAGAGCTCGATTTTGATGGACCATCCGAAGCTCGGAGCGAAGGACGAAGGAAGCTCGTGATAGTTGCCCCTTTCAAGAGCTCCTACGTTGCGTAACGAAGCAAGGTGCACTTCTTTTCCCCTTGATGTGATTCTATAATCTGAATCGGGAGTCGTTTGAAGAAAGAGCTCATCCGAGGGATGGATTGAGCTATTCTCATAAAATGACATATATAAAAATGTTTTGTTATGCTTCCTTGATGATTTTTAACATTTTAATAGTTAGATAGGTTTAATTTGCATTTTATTTCATTCATTTAGCATATTTCATGAATTAATTAGGATTAATTTAGCCTTTATTTCAATTCTGCTTATTTTCAGTAGGTCTCTGTTTTTGTCAGTCAGTCCACACGTCATTTAATGCATTTGTTTTTTATTAAAAATCCCAAAAATATCACGGAATGCGCCCTTAGGTGTCCCTAAAAGTTTGCCAAAAATTCGGAGCCATTTGAATTTGTTTACTGCGGTAAACATTCAAAATGGCAAGTCGGGTTTTGTTACCCGGGATACGTTTTGAAAATCATTTGCCAACTTGTAAAATCCAGATATCCCTCATGGGAGATCCGATTTTTGATCCGAAAAATGTTATGAACTCTGGAGAATGTCTAGTTTTTAATATGCTTTTTTCAGATTTTTATTATTTTTCTTTATATCTTAAAAAAATCCGAGAGTTCGGGACACGTGTCAGAGCCTAATTTGGGTCTCTGAGATCTTGGATCGACTTAGGGCTGTGGTTTCTCTTTGTGTGTTGCTCCAAATCCAAAACTGTAAAAAGTGAAAGTGGTGTACGAGATGTCCTCTGTTTGAATCTGAAAGCCTGTAATTTTTAGAACAGTGTTGACCCCTGATTCGGATTTTTCTTGTCAGCCCCCTGTTTTGCTACATTTGTCTGTTCTGTTAGTTTAGGCAGAAATAGTTATATTTTTATCTGTGTTTCCGTTGATCAAATGCCGAAGTCATAAACATAACAGTTGTTCATGTAGGTGTCGTGCATAACTCTGATTAATTTCATAAATTTCCATGGCGGTTTTGTATTTCTTTAGCATTGTTCATCAGATTAGTGTGATTTTTACCTCTGTCAGAACTAAATCTCTGTTATTGAACTCACCATGGCTCAAATCCCGAGGCTATAAAAACCAAAAATGTTCCATTTAGGGTCTATTAGCAGTCTGAAAAATATCAGAAGTTTCCATGGTGTAAATCTTGCATTATCATATTAGGCATTGCATTTGGTTCGGATCCATAGGCAAAATCCATCATTTTTAGGACTTTCCTTGAATTTTAGCATTTAAATCATATCATTTCGTGATTTTTAGCATTCTAGGTTGTTTATCAGAGTGTTTAAGTGCTTCAGACCGAATTTGGTGCAATTTGGAATCCATTTGAAGTTCGGATCATCCATAATACCAAAACAGGGTCCCGCAGGACCTGGATCCAAGCGAAAAACAAGCGAAAATCGTTATTTTTGATAAATTGCAAAATACCAAATTCTGATTTTACAGTCTTAATGTGTCTAGCAGCATGTCATCATATCTCTTACTGCATTTTATCATCATTTGATTCAATTTGAACTTCAAAATCTCAATTTTACCAAGTTTTCCTTCAAAAAAAAAACCCTGATTTTAAAGGTATAACTTTATAATTAGGGGTATTTTGGTCATTTTGACTACCAATTCCGAATTTCAAACTGTTTTCCACTGAATTTCATGCATTTACATCATTTCAAAACATCAAGGAAGCATGAGAATAGGGTTTATATCCAATTAAATCCAATAATTTCATAATATTATTGGAAAATCTTGGAAAAACCCACATATTTGAGCTAACTTTATTTCAAGCTTGGCAGAGACATTCCAAAAAAGGAGCTGAAGTCTGCAAATTTCTTTTATTTCCTTTATTTAGTGATGTAATAATGTAAATTTTGGAATAAGAGATTTAATTTCCTGCTTAGACTAGGATGCATATCATATAGTTTGAATTTATGCAATATCCTGTTTCTATGATTCATGCATTTTATTTCAAAAGCACTATGGATGTTCACGAATGGCGAGTGCACCAACTCTTAGGGAGTTGATGGACTCGGTGGGATCCATATTTACGGCCCTAGTCGGAATATGGACGAGACCCAAATCCATCATCTTTCTACTAGTCACATTGAGCCTACACTCTTAGGCTATCTTAAAATGCACATCATATTTCCAAAGTTTTCAAAATCATGTGCATCAAATCAACTAAATTCTGAACATATTCATGGCCACAGTCAGGATATGTGAAGGATTTATCTTGACTTAATGCATATTTTTCGAACAAATCTCTTAGAAAATCTTTTCAAAGTGCATTCATTCACTTATGTCATTTGCATCATAAAATCATTGATTTTCTCAAGATTTTCTCAAGAAAACTTCATTCTCAAGAAATCGATTTCTCAAGAAATTCTAAACATTTTTCAAAATCGGTTTTCCAAAGACAAGTTTTTCCACAGTTTTCCCAGGAAAATGATATTTTCTTAAGATATTCAAAAGAGTTTTCCAATCTTTCTTCAAGATCCAAAATCGATTTCCAAGTATTTCAAAAGGTAAAATTCCCAGGATTTCGATTCCCCAAGTTTTGAATTTCCTTCTCCAAAGAGTTTTCCTATAAATTTTTCATCATTTTCCTAAGAAAACTCTCAAAGTCCAAGTTTTCCTAAGAAGTGTTTCCCTTTTCAAAAGGTTCATCTTTTCTCAAGAATCACTTCCATTTTCCCAAGATTTTCAACTATTTCTGATTTTTCCACATCTTTATAAGCTTTCTCATGTTTTCAAAAACCCCTTTTTTTATCTGAGTTTCCTGAGAAATTGACCTTTTCTTGAGAGATTCTTTCCAACTCCAAATGTTTTTCTAAGCATACATCATGTTTTCCAACTGGCATTTTCCAAAATCTCATAGCACATGCCTGAATTCTCTGTGCATTTAGGATAGAACATAACTTTGATAATTTCGCTAAGTCAAGCATAGTTTTGGTCCTTGGTTCGATTACCCCTGTTAAAGGCGGCAGGAACGGTCGAACCTCGTATCGACAGGTCGAGCCCCATCCCATGGATTTTCCCGCAATTTTCAAAAACGGAGGCGAGTATTTCAAAACAATTTCCAAAATCCGGTCAAAGTTTGAAGCGCGAAAGCGTTTCCCCTCTCTCTCTTCCGCAAGGAAGGGAAGACGGGGGAAAAATTTCGTGACGATAACAGGTTTGGCGACCGAGATGGGACCTGTCCTTGTCTGACCTAAATTATGCTTGACTTAGTTCAATTATCAAAATTATGTTCATAAAATGTCAGCTCTTTTACTTTCAATATCATGTGAGCCTAGGAGCCTAGATTCTGACCCAGCTGACATTGAATGCATATAGCTTAGGCATGGTTTGGTAGGACCATATTGAGGAGATATTTTCATGCTCACATAGACTTAGGTCTAAATACAATCCTCCTCAATTTAGGATCTGAATGCAAACAATGTATGCTTCTTCAAAATTTTCAAAATCTATCTCTCTAGGACTTAGAGCCCTCTATTTCTTGCATGTGATCATTTTTTCAAATCTCCATTACCTATCATTACCCGGTCTTCACGTTGCTGGGCTCTCTTCCAGAACCATAGTTCGGGACAAAGCCTCACAACTGGGCCAACTATTTGGGTTAACACCCCCCTACCACGTACCGCGGGCCACAGTCTGAAGTATATCGGTAGGCGCTCAAGGATGTTGGAAAACCTTACCTTAGAACCGGAGTTGAAATTCTATGCCACGTACCTCGGATTTCGATTCGGGTATATCGGCATAACTGGATTGGACAAAGATGATCTGAACTTAGAGTTAGGATTAAGGTCCTACAGCTGTTTTCAAATTGATGCATCTAGAGTCAGCCTTTTAGGGAGTGCTGAACATGCATAAATGTTTGTGCAGGATGTGATTGTATGTATGATTTTCTCAATTCTTTATGTTTCCCAATGTTTTTCAACTCATTAGGTCTTTTTCCAAATATCCTTATTTTCCACAAGGTCTTTTTCTCAAACCCTGGATAATTTTCTCAAATATCCAATTTCTTCCAAAACTCCAAGCGATTTTACATTCTATCTTTCTACTGGATCTCGAATTTCTAGCTGCATTTTTATCCTGCCTGCAAAATTTTTCAAAATTTCTCACATTTTCCTAAGTCTCATTCTGAGTCTTTCTCTGTTTTCAGTTCGATGGCATCCAGTCAAGTCGATCCTATCCTTCCTGAAGGTCACATCTCCTTCGAGGTGCGACAAGGTCGTCCTGAACATCGAGCCCTTAGCACCGGAACTTTCATTCCCGGTGGTATTATTCCTGGCTAAAGAGCTTTTCCCGAATGTTCCCGGACCATTTGAGCGAGTGCGGATTGGAGCTGGCATCAGCAGTCGGAAAACAGACCATCAATGGCAACCTGATCCATGCAATGGCAGAGCGATGGAATCCTCGAACGTGTACCTTCTGGTTCCCGTGGGGAGAGATGACTGTTTTAATGGATGAATTTTCAGAAATCATGGGGTTGCCAGAACCAGCTGGTCGACCAAGCGACCCATTAGAGCATCAATTCCTTATCAATGTCAAGGGTTTGGACCCCCGAGACTCCTTAGCTTGTATGGCAGGCCGCCGATCTTGGCCTCTAATCCAGTTAGAAGGAAATGAATATGTTGACCTACTTGAGTTGTACCGCCAGTACGGGACCTTCGTCGAAGTCAGCTCGCTTTCAAGAACAGCCAAAGAAAAGATTCAGAATGCAATGGTTCTATGCACTGTAGGACTGTCCCTTTTCCCAGATGGACAGAACTACATGGACATCAGGATAATCCAACTTATGAGAAGATGGGGAAGTCGGCAAACCAATCGCCTCTCCATAGCCATGGCAGTGCTCGCCTTCCTATATCGAGGTCTGACTCGATTCTCACTTGGAGAGTCCATTTTAGTTAAAGGATGCATCTACGCACTTCAGTCCTGGTTTTTCCAACACGTTCCAGCCCGAGCAAGCTCTTTCAGATACAATGGTCAAGAACTCCTTCCAGTGGCGCAGTACCGGTCTATGATCAACAACATTCAAGAGGATGACGTTGTTTGGGACTATTTTGATCGGCAAATATCTCCTCCCAGATATACGTACGCTTATGGCAAGCGGTTCAAGTTGCTGGGACCATTCTTCTGCACTTACTACCAACCAGAGAGATGTGTTTGGCAGTTCTCCCAGAGGCAGCAGTATGTCGAAGCCTGACTGTTATCAGGAGTTATGGCAGAGTTCGATCTCACTTCCGCACAATGGTCCGGGGCATATCATTCTGCCCGCTACGGCTGGGATTCCTTTGTCTCTCTCAAAATCTTTCCAGGTCCTAGAGTGTCTGCCGACTATCGTGAATGGTGGCAAATTGTTTGTCCCCCACCTCTTTGTCAAGATCAATAAAGTCATGTTTTCCCCATTTCAATAAAATTTTCTTTCTCTTTCCATTGTGGTTTGACGACCTCGCCTAGGTAACAAGGCATATTCTCGTTGTTTATTTCTTTTGCAGAAGGAATGACAACACAATTGTCGTGATTCCCATGATGACTCAGTCCCTAGTAATGGGACATCTTTTCCAAATTGTCAACCATATTTTCAGCAAATATTTCTTCCAAAAGCTAATTCCTTCATAATCTAATCAAGTCTTTGCCCTGTAGAAAGCATCCATACTATTTGATGGTCGAGACAAGGTCAGGCAAAAGAACCACGGCATCCCAGTACTCGTCAGCCTCGGAAGAAGAGATGGGTTCCCCTCGATCTGAGAAGAGTCGAGAGCAGCAGCAAGAAGACGATGGCATAGACCCTCAAATGTATGCCATGTTCAGAAAAATGATGAACAAAATGATGAATGAGCAGTCCGGGACCAACTCAGAAAGAAATCCATTCAGAGAAAAGTTTCATGGTCGTAGGAGTAAGAAGGCTCCCAAGAAACAGATCCAACCAGAAGAGATTTCAGATGAATCAGATTCCACTGAAAACACAGATGAAGAATATAAGGTGCCTCCGACATTTCAGAAGCGTGGCCAAAGTAAAAGCCGCAGATCAAAAAGCAGAGATAAAGAAGAGCCTTTGCAAGCGCAGTTTAAAGAAATGGCTCGAGTTGTCAAGGATCTCCAAGCCCGCGACAAGGGCAAGAAAGTCTTCACCAGTGAGGACTTCTATGACGGCTTAGAAGGGGATGACGATCTGGAGAATCTCTCCCGAAAATTCATCAAATTCGATGGTTCTGGCGACCCAAAAGCGCATCTCGCCACTTTCTTTGTTGAATGCTCTTGGTTTAAGAGGGATAACCGAGCATTGTTTCTATGCTTCCCCTCAGCTTGGAAGGAGTTGCCGCCAAGTGGTATGCTAAGCATATCAACCCCATCGAGCTCAAGGAGTTCGACAAAGTTGTGAATCTCTTCATTGAACGCTTCTTGTTCAACACAGAAGCGCTGCCTACACTAAGTCATCTCTGCAATTTAAGGCAGAATGAGAATGAAAAAGCACGGGACTTCATTCACAGATGGAGATCAGCCTGTAACAGGATGAGAGATCCTATCTCGGAAAGGCATGCATTGTCCTTAATCCTCAACAATTTCTCGCAGCCGTTAAGAGGATTAATCTCCACAGCGCCGTCCAGGACCTTCATTGAGCTGACTGAACGAGCCGAATGGCTCGAGCTGAGTGTGGAAAATGGAGTCTATGAAGGCTTCACCTTTTCCAAGAGCAACTTCCAAGGTGAGCAGAAGAAGAAAGCTCACTTCACTTATTCTGCCAGCAACAACAACAAAGGCCAAAATCGATACAAAGGGCAGAAGAAAGATTACTGCTATGGCACAGGCAGTTCGAACAACAAGGATCAGAAAGCAAAGCCTGCCCCTCAATACAGCAAGCCTCCTCAGCAGGATCAAGGGTCGAAACTGCGTGAGAAGACCAAACATGAAGGATGGAGTTACGACAGAAAATTTACTCCTCTTGACCAATCACTCGAGGACGTGCTCGAGGACATGCTATCAAAAGAGATGGTCAAATTGCCCAGATTGGCCGATCCCCCTGTGCCCATGGGGAAATGGAAAGATCAGTTCTGCAAATTCCACAGGACTGTGGGGCACAACACCGAGAACTGCTTTGTTCTCAAAAATATCGTACAAGATCTCATTGAAAAGAATCTATTGGTAGAAGGAGAAGAAGAAGAGAAAATAGACATTCTCAACCACCCCTTCCCTTCGCACACAACAGCAGTAGTGTCTGCACAACCCTTTCTACCGCATGAACATATCAAGCCATGTTCTGCGCAAGACCTACAAGTTCAGCACCAGGTATCGGTACTACGACAAGCAGCTCCAGATTCCAAGAAGATGGACTTAATTTCAGCATTCGGTAAAATGAAAGTTGCGGAAGCACCTGTGAAGTCAGTTCCCAAATCAAAAGGAACTCCTAACTTCTTCAAACAAATCGTTAGACCCAGGATGGAGAATTCAAGTCAGAAGCCTCTGACCGCTTTATCCAATGTCTCCATCCTTGACTTGGCCAAGAATTCTAGCAAGCACCAGCAAGTACTGGAGGATTTACTCAGAAAAATCAAAGTTAAGCCCAACACTACTCCTGAAGACATGGCACAGATTGTGAACTCCGCCATGACCAATGCACCAATCACTTTTTCGGATGAGGACCTTCCAAAGCCTCATTCCTTTCATAATAATGCCTTGTACATTGTCGTTCGAGTCAGAGGAATGACGGTTCCCCATGTGCTGGTCGATGGAGGCAGTAGCCTCAACATATGTCCCGAAATGACCGCAAAGGCATTAGGGATCAAGGACGAGGAATATATTCCAGATCCCATCACTATCTATGGGTTTGACAATCATGGTCAAACGGCCAAGGGCAAGATATTTCTGGAAGTGTTCATCAACTATTCAGTGCATTCAGTCCTTTTCCATGTGGTTAATGTACCACCAACCTACAACTTGCTGCTCGGTAGGACGTGGATTCACAATGCTAATGCAGTGCCTTCTACCCTCCATCAATGTGTAAAGTGGTCAAAAGGTGGAATGATTACCACAATACTGGGAGAAGACCCAGAAGAAAGGCTCCCGCAGCCCATGATTCCTCGGCCATCATTCAATGCAGATATTCCCAGCATCAGAGAAAGTGAAGAGATCAATCTCGGGGAGAATCGAGAAATACTTCAGGCACCATCAGAGCCATCTCTGCACACAGTAGCCACGACACGATGGAAAGGTCCTTAATTCTTAAAGGTTGGAGGTCGAATCGACTACAGCACCATTAAGGATCATCCCTTGTTTCCTCAATTCATGAAGTCAAGAAAGGGATTTGATTTACTCCTGAAGCATGGCTATCAACCCTTCAAGGGACTCGGCAAGAATGAAGATGGCGGCATCGAGCCAATGATCCAGAAACATCGTCCCCACAGAGCAGGACTAAGGTTCTCCGGAGGAAGCTCATCAAGGAAGACTGTTTTTGTCAAAGGGACACAATGAAGACCATTTGTTATTTCCTTTCTATTCTTTTCCAAATAAATGTCTCATTTTACCAATGTCATTGATCAATTCAATCAATAAAATTCCAAGTTTCTTTGTCTATCTGGATGCCATCTACTCCCTTTTTGTCTGTCTCATCATTTTATAATTCAATGCCATTTTATGTATGGTTCTCTTCAAATGATTGCTTGTCTTACTATAGGCCAATTTGCCTGAACCAAATTTCTTCTCCAAAATTTCAGAATGACTTCTCGGACAATCAAGAAGCTCGTTCTCAATCCCAAGGCCTTTCAGAAGTCGACAGCAATTCACAGAATCAAAGCAAGCACCGGAAATGACAAGAGTGCAAAGCAGTCTGATGATTGTGCAGAATATGATCAGTCTCTTCAGGAATTACCGGAGTTCGCCGCAGTTCAGAAGCAGGACGAACCATCTCCTCTAGTACAAGATCCAACTGAAGGTGTCAATATCGGTTCAGAGGAAGATCCAAAAATTCTCCAGATCGGAACCAGTCTGAGTCCGGAAGAAAAGAAAAGGCTTACAGATTTTCTCAAGCGGTATGAAGAAGTGTTCGCATGGACGTATGAAGACATGCCGGGCTTAGACCCCAAATTAGTCGAACACCGTCTTGTCTTAAAGCCGGATGCTAAGCCAGTCAAGCAGAAGCTGAGAAAAATGGATCCCATAATAGAACAGCAGGTCAAGGAAGGACTTGAAGATCTGCTCAAAGCAGGATTTATTCGAGCTATTGACTATCCAGATTGGCTAGCCAATATCGTCGTTGTCCCAAAGAAAAGTGGCAAAGTAAGGATCTGCATAGACTTCAGAGACCTCAACAAGGCAACTCCGAAGGATGACTATCCACTTCCAAGCATCGATCTTCTAGTCGATAGCACGGCAGGACATGCCATGTTCTCTTTCATGGACGGATATTCCGGCTACAATCAAATTAAGTTGGCTGCCCGCGACCAATCAAAAACTTCTTTCACCACACCTTGGGGCACTTTTTGCTATACAGTCATGCCTTTTGGGCTCAAGAATGCTGGAGCAACATATCAACGGGCAATGGCTGTCATCTTTCACGATCAGATGCGCAAAATCATGGATGTGTATGTTGATGATATCCTCGTGAAATCTAAGGAGGGAGAACATCACCTCGAAGCCCTAGACTAAGTCTTTAAAAGACTTATTCTTTACAAGTTAAGGCTTAACCCGCAAAAATGTGTCTTTGGAGTCGAATTAGGCAAACTGTTGGGTTTTCTGGTCAGCAAAAAGGGAATTGAAGTTGACCCGGCCAAAGCCAAGGCTATCATTGATATGCCACCCCCGAAGAATCTCAAAGAGCTACGTAGCCTTCAAGGACGTATGCAGTCAATCCGGCGATTCATTTCCAATTTGGCGATGAGATGTGAGCCCTTCAACCACTTACTCAGAAAAGGGGTGAAGTTCGAATGGGGGCCAGAATGTCAGCAATCGTTCGATAGAATCAAGAAGTATCTTCTCAATCCTCCTATCTTGAAGCCGCCAGAATTGGGAAAACCTCTTTTATTATACATCTCAGTCAATCAAGTCGCATGCGGTGGATTCTTGGCGCAATATAAAGAAGGCAGCCTGATAGAACACGCCATTTATTACGTGAGTAAGACTTTCATAGATTATGAAAAGAGATACTCTCAAATAGAGAAGACCTGCCTAGCTCTGGTATGGATGTGTCAGAAGCTAAGACACTACCTGCTAGCATCAGAAGTCAAAATCTTGTCTAAACTCAATCCTCTCAAGTATATCTTAGAGCAACCTTTCCTCAGCGGACGAGTCGCAAAATGGCAAGTCTTACTGATGCAGTATGACTTAGAATATGTCTCGCAGCAATCAATCAAAGGCCAAGCAATTGCAGATCAATTGGCGGATTTTCCCCTGGCCGAAGAAGTGAAAGCCGAAGATAACTTCTCTGATGAGCAAATTTGCAATATCCAGCAATTTCCAGTCTGGAATTTATTTTTCGATGGTTCCAAGAACATGGTCGGAATAGGCATCGGAATTTTATTAATCACTCCAGAAAAAGAGATGATTCTGTTTTCCCTCAAGTTAGATTTTCAATGTACTCACAACATGGCTGAATATGAAGCCCTGGTTCAAGGTCTAAGGATTCTACTAGACTTTAATGTCAAGAGAGTACATGCCTACGGTGACTCACTACTCGTTGTCAATCAAGTTCGAGCCGAATGACAGGTCAAAGATCAGAAGTTATTTCCCTATCAGAAAATTGTTTCAGCTCTCGTCAGCAAGTTCGAAGAATTTCAGTTATTTCACATCAAGAGAGATTTTAATCAAGTGGCCGATAGCCTAGCCAGTTTAGGCTCCATTATGGCATTCAAGAATGGAGAATCTTGTCGCTCTTTTGAAATTGGCAGACTTGACCAACCTGCTTTCATTCCAGCGGAACAGGTAAACCAGGCTGAGCAAAAGAAGAAGCCTTGGTATTACAACATCAAAACTTTCATAGAAACTGGCGAGTTTCCTCCAGAACTCTCAAAGAAAGAGCAACGAGCAATCCAGCGTATGTCTACTCGATACTTCATTTTGGCCAATGTCCTCTATCGTCGCGGATTCAGTTCAGAGTATTCCAGATGTTTAGATGAAGACGAAGCCAAAGAAGTCGTGCGAGAAGCACACGAAGGCATTTGTGGTGGCCACATCGGTTACCAAACCCTTGTCAAGCAAATCATCAGAGCAGGGTACTACTGGAAGACTATGCAACAATACTGTTATCATTATGTGAAGAAGTGTGTGCAATGCCAGATACACGCACCTTCTATTCATGCTCCGGCAACTTATTTACAGTCTGTTGTCTCTTCATGGCCATTTTCTATGTGGGCCTTTTCAAAATCCGAGTTCCGGCAACTGGCACATTTTCAAAATCCCAATTTTTCAGAAAACCGAGTTCCGACTCGGGTTTTTTATTCAAATCATGTTCTTTTGTTGATCCGGGTTCCGACTCGTGATCTCATTACCTCGTTCAAGCTCAGATTCGAGCTCTTCATTTTTCTCTGTTGATCCGAGTTCCGACTCGTGATCTCATTATCTCATTCGAGCTCAGATGCGAGCTCTTCATTTTCTTCTGTTGATCCGGGTTCCGACTCGTGATCTCATTACCTCATTCGAGCTCTTCATTTTTTTTTCTCTGTTGATCCGAGTTCTGACTAGTGATCTCTCTACATCATTCGAGCTCAAATGCGAGCTCTTCATTTTCTTTTGCTGATCCGGGTCCCGACTCGTGATCTCTATTTTATTCGAGCTCTGACTCGAACTCATCATTCTCCTTTGATTAATCCAAGTCATTTCAATCATCAAAGTCTGTCAATTGCTCAAGTTTGACATTTTGCCCTCCAAATTTCAATTTAAATCCTCAAATCAGGCAATTCTCCAATTTCGACCTCTGGGTCACCCGATTTCCAATTCTCAATTTCAATTACCAATTTCCAATTCTCGACCTGCGGGTCAACCAATTTCCAATTTTCGACCTTCGGGTCAATCAATTTCCAAATTTCGACCTTTGGTCAAATTAATTCTCAATTTCGACCTTCGGGTCACACAATTTCGACCTTTCGGTCAACCAATTCTCAATTTTGACCTTTTTGGTCAAATCAATTCTCAATTTCGACCGTCAGGTCATCCAATTTTGACCTTTGGGTCATTCAATTCTCAACAATCAATTTTCCAATTTCCAATTTCGACCTTTGGGTCATTCAATTCTCAACAACCAATTTTCCAATTTCCAATTTCGACCTTTGAGTCAATCAAATCTCAATATCCAATTTCAAATCATTTTCTCTTGCGAGAGACCCCTTTTAGGGAGAGTTCGAGGGAGCTCGTTCTTTTCGCATGCTATCCAATTTGTTCACTTAGCCCCTTTTTAGGGAGAGTTTGAAGGGACTCGCGTCTTTGTGAACCGTTTGCAAAACAATTTCCAATTTCACACAAGAAACCCTTTCAAAGGGAGAGGCTCGACGGAGACTCGCTTTTCTTGTGACCCCCCAATTTCATACTAGGCCATTTTCGTCATGAAAGACCCTCTTTGCAGGGAGAGTGTGATGAACTTGTTCCTTTCATGACCCAATTTTCAGACCTCACTATTATCGGCCCCCTTTCCATAAGAGAAGCCTAATATTAGGGAGCTTTGACGAAAGCTCAATTTCTCTTCGAAAGTTCGTTTTGCAAACACCTCCTCTTTAGGGAAGAGAGGAGTATTTCCCATTTCCCGTTCAGGTAAGGGCTAAGCCTGAGTCTCTCTTTTTGGGGAAAAAGAGAGGAGAATTTTCGTCACGGATGCGTTGAGCCGGATTTCAAATACTCACTTTCACTAAGGATTTCAAGAAAATTTTGTCAATTTGTCAAATTATTTGCTGATTTCAGAATCTTTATTGCACTAGTCAGTTTACCCTGAGCATTACTTCCAAAAGAGCGAAGCTTTTGCGAAAAGGGATTCAAACTTCAAATTCTTTCTATTGGCCAACCAAAAGGATGAAGGATAAATCCTCGATATGGTCAGAAAAGAAGATTCAATGATAGTAAAAAGCCATAAATGAGTGATATTGATCACAGTCAATGGCACATCTTTAAAGACTATTCTTGCAAAGACGAGGCAATGAAAATATCCTAAGCGCTAGAAAAGAGAGCATTTACCCAAGCCCCGTTTCCTCAAAATCACCTAAGCTGCAATTAAGTATCCGCAAAAGGGATCTCTCACCTGTCGTCAAGATGAAGGCGAATTAGGCGAGTAGACCCCCGGGGCCAAAGAAGATTCGAAACATCTCCAAGATGACGGAGTTTGTGACGAATCCTTCCAGGGAAAGTCCAAAGCACTGTCGAGATGAAGGCAGATGCGATGAACCTCTCGACAATCCCTAAAAGATATTTAATTTCAGCTATCGCCCAAAGATTTCAAAACCCATCATCCAAGAAGGATCGAAACATCTCCAAGTTGAAGGAGTTTGTGACGTACCCTTCCCAAAAGAGAGAAAGAGAGGAAAAAGAAAGAGAGAAAGAGTCAGAACATCTCCAAAATAAAGGAGAATGTAGCAAAAACCCAGAGAACCAAAAGAGTGCAGAAAGATTATCATGAGAGAAGCCCTCAGGGTATCAAACTGCCAAATTTATCAAGAATCCACTTTAAATTTGTGAAATTCTATTATCAATACTCTTTCATCAATTGCTTTCATAACATCAAATTTTCTTTCCTACTCATATCAAGGAAATTGATAACTTCCTTAAAGAAGGTCAATTGTAAACAATTTGGGTTTTCAAGTCTCGATTCTACAAAGTGAACCTTGTGTGGAGGTAATGCTTTGGGTAGAAAAGAAAGAATATCTTTGCAACAATGTGCAACATTTTCAAAAACTTTGAATCAACAACAAAATTCCCAACATGTTGACAATATTTTCTAGCTATCCTGACGTAAAGTGAGAGCTCGATATCCGTCTTCGATGCATCCTGACACCAATTTTAAATCCCTCCTAAGGACTTGATTCCTTCCCTTCTTTGAGAGCATGAACAATCAGATTTGCACACTTCCCTGTGTCCCCACTGTCCCACCATAGACAGTCCCATTTCGGTTCGAGGTCGAACCACCAATCATTTTCTCGCAAAAGGCAATTTCAAAAGCTGATTTTAGTCTCAGCAATGAGACGCCCAAAACCAATCCGTTTTCAAGCTTTAGGGACCCCATTTTCCTTCCTTTTGCAAAACCTCTGTCGGATTTACTGTGCAAAATCCGAAGGTTCCATCATTGTCTCTTCCTTCGAGGATTCCATTCCATTGTCCGCCCGATCAGGATAAGGGTACAAACCTGAGCCTCAATCAAAGAGGTATTCCATTGTCCGCCCGATCAGGATAAGGGTACAAACCTGAGCCTCAATCAAAGAGGTATTCCATTGTCCGCCCGATCAGGATAAGGATATAAACCTGAGCCTTATTCAAAGAGGTACTTCATTTTCCGCCCGATCAGGATAAGGGTACAAACCTGAGCCTCAATCAAAGAGGTATTCCATTGTCCGCCCGATCAGGATAAGGGTATAAACCTGAACCTCATTCGAAGAGGTACTTCATTTTCCGCTCGATCAGGTTAAGGGTACGAACCTGAGTCTCATTTCGATGAGATATTTCATTCCCCAATCAGGTCAAGGTTTCAAACCTGAGCTTCGTTCCATGCGAGGTATTTTTGTCCCATCCAGGTCAAGGGCATAAACCTGAACTTGGCTCTCATAGAGCAAATCTTTCCTCTTCATTCTTCGCTTCATATCTACCATCTTGCTCGGGCTAATTCCTTCACACCCAGTCAGATCCTTCTAACTGGGGCATTTTTTTATATAGCCCAAATTTGGTGTGTTTTTCTTTGCCACTAAGCTCGACCATGAGCCGGCTTAGTAGCAAAGAGGGGCATCTGTAAACACCCCAAATTTTCACTCACCTCCACGACATCTTCACCAAGCATCATCATCCAGCCTTTTTGAAATCGCCGAAGGGCAAAATGGTCATTTTCTGAGCTCGGACCTTGCAAAAGTCTAATTTTCATCTGCAACTCTCAAAATTTCTCTATTTTTAGCTCAGATGTTCAAAATTTTACTCCTGATAGGAGACAGACATCTCCAAGTCTTGATTCAAGATTACATTTCATAAGACATGACATTGCATATCATTGCATGAGCATTTCAAATCACTGCACTGCACAGCATGTCATTTCGAGGTCCAGAACTCTTGATTTCAAAATTTTCAATCCAGATTAGAATTTCAACTCTTTTCAAAATTGATTTCAAAACCCTGGGTCTTCAAAATTATCAATTTTTCCCATTTTACCCCCAGGACTCTGAATTTCAAAATATTTCCTCAGGAAAACCATCTGGATAGTTTTCAATATGGATTTCAGTCACTTCACCTCAGATTTTGCCCTTTTTGACAATTTCAAATATCTTTCTTTTACAAAATCACCCTACAAGGGCCAACTCTTTCCAAAATTCCTGTTTTGCCCATTAGTCCAAATTTTTATGAAAATTCCAAAAAGAGGTTTTACTGTCTTGTCCTTATGTCAATAAAGAAGCAATGTGGGACCCACATTGAGGTGGTGTCACACAGGCTTTTCTTTTGAAAATTTGAATTTTGAAAAACCCAAAAAATATAGGAGCCTTGTCCCCTGGATTGGTGCCACTTGTCCTTTCTCTCTCCTCCCATTTACATGCCATGTGTCAGCATAGGGTTCACCTAGAGTTGGTGCCACATGTCACCTTCCCTCTTCTGCCACGTGTCAGTGTGGGGCTACCTTCAGAAGCCGCCACATGTCATCCCAATTATCTGCCATATGTCACCCTATCCATCCTGCGCCATGTGTCATTTCAAAGACTACCAAGAGATGCCAAGTGTCATAGGTTGTCCTGTCTAGAAAAAGTGGAGTTTGTCTCCTCTGAGGTGGCGCCACTTGAAGTGTGTCTCCTGCAGGGGACACGTGTCAACCCCTCCTTCCTTCTAGAAAAGTAGCCTGACACATGTCCTCTCCCTATTTTTTTCAGAAAAGTAGGAGACATGTGTCACTCCTAAATTCCTACAGAAAAGGTAGGCTTGTCTCCTCTGAGGTGGCGCCATCTGGAGTGTCTCCTGCAGAGGACACATGGAAAGCTCTCATTTCCTCAGAAAAAGCAAGTGCCATGTGTCGTTTTCTGTTTTCTTCAGAAAAACTAGAATTCAAAAGTTCAAAACTCCTCATAGGTGGCGCAAATCCTGAATTCCTACCTTTTTCATCCTGTCTGAGATGGCGCCACATGGCTTGGCCCACCTTCTCTCCCCTCTGCCACGTGTCATCTTCTGCTTCTTTCAGAAAAGAAGGTGACACATGTCTCCTTCTCACTCCTTCAGAAAAAGTAGAGGACACATGTCCTCTCCCTACTTTTTTTAGAAAAGTAGGAGACACATGTCACTGCCCTCTTTTTCCTCCCTCTTGCCACATGGCATTGTAGGAGCCACATCTTTAAAAAGCCATAAATGATTGATATTGATCACAGTCAATGGCACATCTTTAAAGACTATTCTTGCAAAGACGAGGCAATGAAAATATCCTGAGCGCTAGAAAAGAGAACATTTACCCAAGCCCCGTTTCCTCAAAATCACCTAAGCTGCAATTAAGTATCCATAAAAGGGATCTCTCACCTGTCATCAAGATGAAGGCGAATTAGGCGAGTAGACCCCCGGGGCCAAAGAAGATTCGAAACATCTCCAAGATGACGGAGTTTGTGACGAATCCTTCCAGGGAAAGTCCAAAGCACTGTCGAGATGAAGGCAGATGCGATGAAACTCTCGACAATCCCTAAAAGATATTTAATTTCAGCTATCGCCCAAAGATTTCCAAACCCATCATCCAAGAAGGATCGAAACATCTCCAAGTTGAAGGAGTTTGTGACGTACCCTTCCCAAAAGAGAGAAAGAGAGGAAAAAGAAAGAGAGAAAGAGTCAGAACATCTCCAAAATAATGGAGAATGTCGCAAAAACCCAGAGAACTAAAAGAGTGCAGAAAGATTATCATGAGAGAAGCCCTCAGGATATCAAACTGCCAAATTTATCAAGAATCCTCTTTAAATTTGTAAAATTCTATTATCAATACTCTTTCATCAATTGCTTTCATAACATCAAATTTTCTTTCCTACTCATATCAAGGAAATTGATAACTTCCTTGAAGAAGGTCAATTGTAAACAATTTGGGTTTTCAAGTCTCGATTCTACAAAGTGAACCTTGTGTGGAGGTAATGCTTTGGGTAGAAAAGAAAGAATATCTTTGCAACAATGTGCAACATTTTCAAAAACTTTGAATCAACAACAAAATTCCCAACATGTTGACAATATTTTCTAGCTATCCTGATGTAAAGTGAGAGCTCAATATCTGTCTTCGATGCATCTTGACACCAATTTTAAATCCCTCCTAAGGACTTGATTCCTTCCCTTCTTTGAGAGCATGAACTCTCAGATTTGCACACTTCCCTGTGTTCCCACTGTCCCACCATAGACAGTCCCATTTCGGTTCGAGGTCGAACCACCAATCATTTTCTCGCAAAAGGCAATTTCAAAAGCTGATTTTAGTCTCAGCAATGAGACGCCCAAAACCAATCCCTTTTCAAGCTTTAGGGACCCCATTTTCCTTCCTTTTGCAAAATCCCTGTCGGATTTACTGTGCAAAATCCGAAGGTTCCATCATGGTCTCTTCCTTTGAGGATTCCATTCCATTGTCCGCCCGATCAGGATAAGGGTATAAACCTGAGCCTCATTCAAAGAGGTATTCCATTGTCCGCCCGATCAGGATAAGGGTACAAACCTGAGCCTCAATCAAAGAGGTATTCCATTGTCCGCCCGATCAGGATAAGGGTACAAACCTGAGCCTCAATCAAAGAGGTATTCCATTGTCCGCCCGATCAGGATAAGGATATAAACCTGAGCCTTATTCAAAGAGGTACTTCATTTTCCGCCCGATCAGGATAAGGGTACAAACCTGAGCCTCAATCAAAGAGGTATTCCATTGTCCGCCCGATCAGGATAAGGGTATAAACCTGAACCTCATTCGAAGAGGTACTTCATTTTCCGCTCGATCAGGTTAAGGGTACGAACCTGAGTCTCATTTCGATGAGATATTTCATTCCCCAATCAGGTCAAGGGTTCAAACCTGAGCTTCGTTCCATGCGAGGTATTTTTGTCCCATCCAGGTCAAGGGCATGAACCTGAACTTCGCTCTCATAGAGCAAATCTTTCATCTTCATTCTTCGTTTCATATCTACCATCGTCCTCGGGCTAATTCCTTTACACCCAGTCAGATCCTTCTAACTGGGGCATTTTTTTATATAGCCCAAATTTGGTGTGTTTTTCTTTGCCACTAAGCTCGGCCATGAGCCGGCTTAGTAGCAAAGAGGGGCATCTGTAAACACCCCAAATTTTCACTCACCTCCCCGACATCTTCACCAAGCATCATCATCCAGCCTTTTTGAAATCGCCGAAGGGCAAAATGGTCATTTTCTGAGCTCGAACCTTGCAAAAGTCTAATTTTCATCTGCAACTCTCAAAATTTCTCTATTTTTAGCTCAGATGTTCAAAATTTTACTCCTGATAGGAGACAGACATCTCCAAGTCTTGATTCAAGATTACATTTCATAAGACATGACATTGCATATCATTGCATGAGCATTTCAAATCACTGCACTGCACAGCATGTCATTTCGAGGTCCAGAACTCTTGATTTCAAAATTTTCAATCCAGATTAGAATTTCAACTCTTTTCAAAATTGATTTCAAAACCCTGGGTCTTCAAAATTATCAATTTTTCCCATTTTACCCCCAGGACTCTGAATTTCAAAATATTTCCTCAGGAAAACCATCTGGATAGTTTTCAATATGGATTTCAGTCACTTCACCTCAGATTTTGCCCTTTTTGACAATTTCAAATATCTTTCTTTTACAAAATCACCCTACAAGGGCCAACTCTTTCCAAAATTCCTGTTTTGCCCATTAGTCCAAATTTTTATGAAAATTCCAAAAAGAGGTTTTACTGTCTTGTCCTTATGTCAATAAAGAAGCAATGTGGGACCCACATTGAGGTGGTGTCACACAGGCTTTTCTTTTGAAAATTTGAATTTTGAAAAACCCAAAAAATATAGGAGCCTTGTCCCCTGGATTGGTGCCACTTGTCCTTTCTCTCTCCTCCCATTTACATGCCATGTGTCAGCATAGGGTTCACCTAGAGTTGGTGCCACATGTCACCTTCCCTCTTCTGCCACGTGTCAGTGTGGGGCTACCTTCAGAAGCCGCCACATGTCATCCCAATTATCTGCCATATGTCACCCTATCCATCCTGCGCCATGTGTCATTTCAAAGACTACCAGGAGATGCCAAGTGTCATAGGTTGTCCTGTCTAGAAAAAGTGGAGTTTGTCTCCTCTGAGGTGGCGCCACTTGAAGTGTGTCTCCTGCAGGGGACACGTGTCAACCCCTCCTTCCTTCTAGAAAAGTAGCCTGACACATGTCCTCTCCCTATTTTTTTCAGAAAAGTAGGAGACATGTGTCACTCCTAAATTCCTACAGAAAAGGTAGGCTTGTCTCCTCTGAGGTGGCGCCATCTGGAGTGTCTCCTGCAGAGGACACATGGCAAGCTCTCATTTCCTCAGAAAAAGCAAGTGCCATGTGTCGTTTTCTATTTTCTTCAGAAAAACTAGAATTCAAAAGTTCAAAACTCCTCATAGGTGGCGCAAATCCTGAATTCCTACCTTTTTCATCATGTCTGAGATGGCGCCACATGGCTTGGCCCACCTTCTCTCCCCTCTGCCACGTGTCATCTTCTGCTTCTTTCAGAAAAGAAGGTGACACATGTCTCCTTCTCACTCCTTCAGAAAAAGTAGAGGACACATGTCCTCTCCCTACTTTTTTTAGAAAAGTAGGAGACACATGTCACTGCCCTCTTTTTCCTCCCTCTTGCCACATGGCATTGTAGGAGCCACATCTTTAAAAAGCCATAAATGATTGATATTGATCACAGTCAATGGCACATCTTTAAAGACTATTCTTGCAAAGACGAGGCAATGAAAATATCCTGAGCGCTAGAAAAGAGAACATTTACCCAAGCCCCGTTTCCTCAAAATCACCTAAGCTGCAATTAAGTATCCATAAAAGGGATCTCTCACCTGTCGTCAAGATGAAGGCGAATTAGGCGAGTAGACCCCCGGGGCCAAAGAAGATTCGAAACATCTCCAAGATGACGGAGTTTGTGACGAATCCTTCCAGGGAAAGTCCAAAGCACTGTCGAGATGAAGGCAGATGCGATGAACCTCTCGACAATTCCTAAAAGATATTTAATTTCAGCTATCGCCCAAAGATTTCCAAACCCATCATCCAAGAAGGATCGAAACATCTCCAAGTTGAAGGAGTTTGTGACGTACCCTTCCCAAAAGAGAGAAAGAGAGGAAAAAGAAAGAGAGAAAGAGTCAGAACATCTCCAAAATAAAGGAGAATGTCGTAAAAACCCAGAGAACCAAAAGAGTGCAGAAAGATTATCATGAGAGAAGCCCTCAGGATATCAAACTGCCAAATTTATCAAGAATCCTCTTTAAATTTGTAAAATTCTATTATCAATACTCTTTCATCAATTGCTTTCATAACATCAAATTTTCTTTCCTACTCATATCAAGGAAATTGATAACTTCCTTGAAGAAGGTCAATTGTAAACAATTTGGGTTTTCAAGTCTCGATTCTACAAAGTGAACCTTGTGTGGAGGTAATGCTTTGGGTAGAAAAGAAAAAATATCTTTGCAACAATGTGCAACATTTTCAAAAACTTTGAATCAACAACAAAATTCCCAACATGTTGACAATATTTTCTAGCTATCCTGACGTAAAGTGAGAGCTCAATATCTGTCTTCGATGCATCTTGACACCAATTTTAAATCCCTCCTAAGGACTTGATTCCTTCCCTTCTTTGAGAGAATGAACTCTCAGATTTGCACACTTCCCTGTGTTCCCACTGTCCCACCATAGACAGTCCCATTTCGGTTCGAGGTCGAACCACCAATCATTTTCTCGCAAAAGGCAATTTCAAAAGCTGATTTTAGTCTCAGCAATGAGACGCCCAAAACCAATCCCTTTTCAAGCTTTAGGGACCCCAATTTCCTTCCTTTTGCAAAATCCCTGTCGGATTTACTGTGCAAAATCCGAAGGTTCCATCATGGTCTCTTCCTTCGAGGATTTCATTCCATTGTCCGCCCGATCAGGATAAGGGTATAAACCTGAGCCTCATTCAAAGAGGTATTCCATTGTCCGCCCGATCAGGATAAGGGTACAAACCTGAGCCTCAATCAAAGAGGTATTCCATTGTCCGCCCGATCAGGATAAGGGTACAAACCTGAGCCTCAATCAAAGATGTATTCCATTGTCCGCCCGATCAGGATAAGGGTATAAACCTGAGCCTCATTCAAAGAGGTACTTCATTTTCCGCCCGATCAGGATAAGGGTACAAACCTGAGCCTCAATCAAAGAGGTATTCCATTGTCCGCCCGATCAGGATAAGGGTATAAACCTGAACCTCATTCCAAGAGGTACTTTATTTTCCGCCCGATCAGGTTAAGGGTACGAACCTGAGTCTCATTTCGATGAGATATTTCATTCCCCAATCAGGTCAAGGTTTCAAACCTGAGCTTCGTTCCATGCGAGGTATTTTTGTCCCATCCAGGTCAAGGGCATAAACCTGAACTTCGCTCTCATAGAGCAAATCTTTCCTCTTCATTCTTCGCTTCATATCTACCATCTTGCTCGGGCTAATTCCTTCACACCCAGTCAGATCCTTCTAACTGGGGCATTTTTTTATATAGCCCAAATTTGGTGTGTTTTTCTTTGCCACTAAGCTCGGCCATGAGCCGGCTTAGTAGCAAAGAGGGGCATCTGTAAACACCCCAAATTTTCACTCACCTCCCCGACATCTTCACCAAGCATCATCATCCAGCCTTTTTGAAATCGCCGAAGGGCAAAATGGTCATTTTCTGAGCTCGGACCTTGCAAAAGTCTAATTTTCATCTGCAACTCTCAAAATTTCTCTATTTTTAGCTCAGATGTTCAAAATTTTACTCCTGATAGGAGACAGACATCTCCAAGTCTTGATTCAAGATTACATTTCATAAGACATGACATTGCATATCATTGCATGAGCATTTCAAATCACTGCACTGCACAGCATGTCATTTCGAGGTCCAGAACTCTTGATTTCAAAATTTTCAATCCAGATTAGAATTTCAACTCTTTTCAAAATTGATTTCAAAACCCTGGGTCTTCAAAATTATCAATTTTTCCCATTTTACCCCCAGGACTCTGAATTTCAAAATATTTCCTCAGGAAAACCATCTGGATAGTTTTCAATATGGATTTCAGTCACTTCACCTCAGATTTTGCCCTTTTTGACAATTTCAAATATCTTTCTTTTACAAAATCACCCTACAAGGGCCAACTCTTTCCAAAATTCCTGTTTTGCCCATTAGTCCAAATTTTTATGAAAATTCCAAAAAGAGGTTTACTGTCTTGTCCTTATGTCAATAAAGAAGCAATGTGGGACCCACATTGAGGTGGTGTCACACAGGCTTTTCTTTTGAAAATTTGAATTTTGAAAAACCCAAAAAATATAGGAGCCTTGTCCCCTGGATTGGTGCCACTTGTCCTTTCTCTCTCCTCCCATTTACATGCCATGTGTCAGCATAGGGTTCACCTAGAGTTGGTGCCACATGTCACCTTCCCTCTTCTGCCACGTGTCAGTGTGGGGCTACCTTCAGAAGCCGCCACATGTCATCCCAATTATCTGCCATATGTCACCCTATCCATCCTGCGCCATGTGTCATTTCAAAGACTACTAGGAGATGCCAAGTGTCATAGGTTGTCCTGTCTAGAAAAAGTGGAGTTTGTCTCCTCTGAGGTGGCGCCACTTGAAGTGTGTCTCCTGCAGGGGACACGTGTCAACCCCTCCTTCCTTCTAGAAAAGTAGCCTGACACATGTCCTCTCCCTATTTTTTTCAGAAAAGTAGGAGACATGTGTCACTCCTAAATTCCTACAGAAAAGGTAGGCTTGTCTCCTCTGAGGTGGCGCCATCTGGAGTGTCTCCTGCAGAGGACACATGGCAAGCTCTCATTTCCTCAGAAAAAGCAAGTTCCATGTGTCGTTTTCTGTTTTCTTCAGAAAAACTAGAATTCAAAAGTTCAAAACTCCTCATAGGTGGCGCAAATCCTGAATTCCTACCTTTTTCATCCTGTCTGAGATGGCGCCACATGGCTTGGCCCACCTTGTCTCCCCTCTGCCACGTGTCATCTTCTGCTTCTTTCAGAAAAGAAGGTGACACATGTCTCCTTCTCACTCCTTCAGAAAAAGTAGAGGACACATGTTCTCTCCCTACTTTTTTTAGAAAAGTAGGAGACACATGTCACTGCCCTCTTTTTCCTCCCTCTTGCCACATGGCATTGTAGGAGCCACATCTTTAAAAAGCCATAAATGATTGATATTGATCACAGTCAATGGCACATCTTTAAAGACTATTCTTGCAAAGACGAGGCAATGAAAATATCCTGAGCGCTAGAAAAGAGAACATTTACCCAAGCCCCGTTTCCTCAAAATCACCTAAGCTGCAATTAAGTATCCATAAAAGGGATCTCTCACCTGTCGTCAAGATGAAGGCGAATTAGGCGAGTAGACCCCCGGGGCCAAAGAAGATTCGAAACATCTCCAAGATGACGGAGTTTGTGACGAATCCTTCCAGGGAAAGTCCAAAGCACTGTCGAGATGAAGGCAGATGCGATGAACCTCTCGACAATCCCTAAAAGATATTTAATTTCAGCTATCGCCCAAAGATTTCCAAACCCATCATCCAAGAAGGATCGAAACATCTCCAAGTTGAAGGAGTTTGTGACGTACCCTTCCCAAAAGAGAGAAAGAGAGGAAAAAGAAAGAGAGAAAGAGTCAGAACATCTCCAAAATAAAGGAGAATGTCGCAAAAACCCAGAGAACCAAAAGAGTGCAGAAAGATTATCATGAGAGAAGCCCTCAGGATATCAAACTGTCAAATTTATCAAGAATCCTCTTTAAATTTGTAAAATTCTATTATCAATACTCTTTCATCAATTGCTTTCATAACATCAAATTTTCTTTCCTACTCATATCAAGGAAATTGATAACTTCCTTGAAGAAGGTCAATTGTAAACAATTTGGGTTTTCAAGTCTCGATTCTACAAAGTGAACCTTGTGTGGAGGTAATGCTTTGGGTAGAAAAGAAAGAATATCTTTGCAACAATGTGCAACATTTTCAAAAACTTTGAATCAACAACAAAATTCCCAACATGTTGACAATATTTTCTAGCTATCCTGACGTAAAGTGAGAGCTCAATATCTGTCTTCGATGCATCTTGACACCAATTTTAAATCCCTCCTAAGGACTTGATTCCTTCCCTTCTTTGAGAGAATGAACTCTCAGATTTGCACACTTCCCTGTGTTCCCACTGTCCCACCATAGACAGTCCCATTTCGGTTCGAGGTCGAACCACCAATCATTTTCTCGCAAAAGGCAATTTCAAAAGCTGATTTTAGTCTCAGCAATGAGACGCCCAAAACCAATCCCTTTTCAAGCTTTAGGGACCCCATTTTCCTTCCTTTTGCAAAATCCCTATCGGATTTACTGTGCAAAATCCGAAGGTTCCATCATGGTCTCTTCCTTCGAGGATTCCATTCCATTGTCCGCCCGATCAGGATAAGGGTATAAACCTGAGCCTCATTCAAAGAGGTATTCCATTGTCCGCCCGATCAGGATAAGGGTACAAACCTGAGCCTCAATCAAAGAGGTATTCCATTGTCCGCCCGATCAGGATAAGGGTACAAACCTGAGCCTCAATCAAAGAGGTATTCCATTGTCCGCCCGATCAGGATAAGGATATAAACCTGAGCCTCATTCAAAGAGGTACTTCATTTTCCGCCCGATCAGGATAAGGGTACAAACCTGAGCCTCAATCAAAGAGGTATTCCATTGTCCGCCCGATCAGGATAAGGGTATAAACCTGAACCTCATTCGAAGAGGTACTTCATTTTCCGCTCGATCAGGTTAAGGGTACGAACCTGAGTCTCATTTCGATGAGATATTTCATTCCCCAATCAGGTCAAGGGTTCAAACCTGAGCTTCGTTCCATGCGAGGTATCTTTGTCCCATCCAGGTCAAGGGCATAAACCTGAACTTCGCTCTCATAGAGCAAATCTTTCCTCTTCATTCTTCGTTTCATATCTACCATCTTCCTCGGGCTAATTCCTTCACACCCAGTCAGATCCTTCTAACTGGGGCATTTTTTTATATAGCCCAAATTTGGTGTGTTTTTCTTTGCCACTAAGCTCGGCCATGAGCCGGCTTAGTAGCAAAGAGGGGCATCTGTAAACACCCCAAATTTTCACTCACCTCCCCGACATCTTCACCAAGCATCATCATCCAGCCTTTTTGAAATCGCCGAAGGGCAAAATGGTCATTTTCTGAGCTCGGACCTTGCAAAAGTCTAATTTTCATCTGCAACTCTCAAAATTTCTCTATTTTTAGCTCAGATGTTCAAAATTTTACTCCTGATAGGAGACAGACATCTCCAAGTCTTGATTCAAGATTATATTTCATAAGACATGACATTGCATATCATTGCATGAGCATTTCAAATCACTGCACTGCACAGCATGTCATTTCGAGGTCCAGAACTCTTGATTTCAAAATTTTCAATCCAGATTAGAATTTCAACTCTTTTCAAAATTGATTTCAAAACCCTGGGTCTTCAAAATTATCAATTTTTCCCATTTTACCCCCAGGACTCTGAATTTCAAAATATTTCCTCAGGAAAACCATCTGGATAGTTTTCAATATGGATTTCAGTCACTTCACCTCAGATTTTGCCCTTTTTGACAATTTCAAATATCTTTCTTTTACAAAATCACCCTACAAGGGCCAACTCTTTCCAAAATTCCTGTTTTGCCCATTAGTCCAAATTTTTATGAAAATTCCAAAAAGAGGTTTTACTGTCTTGTCCTTATGTCAATAAAGAAGCAATGTGGGACCCACATTGAGGTGGTGTCACACAGGCTTTTCTTTTGAAAATTTGAATTTTGAAAAACCCAAAAAATATAGGAGCCTTGTCCCCTGGATTGGTGCCACTTGTCCTTTCTCTCTCCTCCCATTTACATGCCATGTGTCAGCATAGGGTTCACCTAGAGTTGGTGCCACATGTCACCTTCCCTCTTCTGCCACGTGTCAGTGTGGGGCTACCTTCAGAAGTCGCCACATGTCATCCCAATTATCTGCCATATGTCACCCTATCCATCCTGCGCCATGTGTCATTTCAAAGACTACCAGGAGATGCCAAGTGTCATAGGTTGTCCTGTCTAGAAAAAGTGGAGTTTGTCTCCTCTGAGGTGGCGCCACTTGAAGTGTGTCTCCTGCAGGGGACACATGTCAACCCCTCCTTCCTTCTAGAAAAGTAGCCTGACACATGTCCTCTCCCTATTTTTTTCAGAAAAGTAGGAGACATGTGTCACTCCTAAATTCCTACAGAAAAGGTAGGCTTGTCTCCTCTGAGGTGGCGCCATCTGGAGTGTCTCCTGCAGAGGACACATGGCAAGCTCTCATTTCCTCAGAAAAAGCAAGTGCCATGTGTCGTTTTCTGTTTTCTTCAGAAAAACTAGAATTCAAAAGTTCAAAACTCCTCATAGGTGGCGCAAATCCTGAACTCCTACCTTTTTCATCCTGTCTGAGATGGCGCCACATGGCCTGGCCCACCTTCTCTCCCCTCTGCCACGTGTCATCTTCTGCTTCTTTCAGAAAAGAAGGTGACACATGTCTCCTTCTCACTCCTTCAGAAAAAGTAGAGGACACATGTCCTCTCCCTACTTTTTTTAGAAAAGTAGGAGACACATGTCACTGCCCTCTTTTTCCTCCCTCTTGCCACATGGCATTGTAGGAGCCACATGTCCATCCTCCATTCCTCCAGGGCCAACCTCCATTTGAAATTCGAATTCTCCTCTAAGGTGGCGCCATCTGAAGAACCACACCAGCAGGCTGACACTTGGAACCATCCTGGACTGCCACATGTCCAGATCTCCTTTCACCAGAAAAAGCAAAATTCAAATTCCTCTGAGGTGGCGCCTTCTGAGCCCACTGCTCTGTCCTTCTGACATGTGTCAAACACCTTTTGAGGTGGCACCATTCCAGGACTCCACTTGGCTCCATTTTTTTTATTTTTTTATTTTTAATAAAGGTAGCCCACCATGAGGTGGCGCCACCTGAGGACTCCCTACAAAAAGTGAATTTGAAATTCAAACTCCAAGAGAGCACCCTCTGAGGTGGCGCCTTCTGGGAGTTCCCTGCAGAGAGAATCAAGCAAACTTTTAAAAAAATCCAAATCCCCCTGCTGAGGTGTCTCACCCACAAAATTTCCATTTTCTTTTATTTTTCTCAAAATCAAAACACCTTTTGAGGTGGCGCCACCTGAGGGTTCCCTGCAAAAGACAAATTCGAATTTCAAACCCCTCAGATGACACCCCCTGAGATGGCGCCACATGGAGGGCTCAGATCCAGCCTATTTGAATTTCAAAATTTTTCAGAAAAGTTATAAAAACAAGGGTTCACGCCCAGCCTAAGGAGATCATTTTTTTTGAGCTCTTGTGAACTTGGAAAATCCGACCTAGCCTTCCTAACATCTGATTTTGAACCTTGGAAATCGTGCCCCCTTTGGCGCATTGAAGAAGGTGGAGTAAAGTTCGTGCCGTGGCCAATCTGATTCCAACAGAGCTCGATTTTGGTGGACCATCCGAAGCTCGGAGCGAAGGACGAAGGAAGCTCGTGATAGCTGCCCCTTTCAAGAGCTTCTACGCTGCGTAACGAAGCAAGGTGCACTTCTTTTCCCCTTGATGTGATTCTATAATCCGAATCGGGAGTCGTTTGAAGAAAGAGCTCATCCGAGGGATGGATTGAGCTATTCTCATAAAACGACATATATAAAAATGTTTTGTTATGCTTCTTTGATGATTTTTAACATCCATATAGTTAGCTAGGTTTAATTTGCATTTTATTTCATTCATTTAGCATATTTCATGAATTAATTAGGATTAATTTAGCCTTTATTTCAATTCTGCTTATTTTCAGTAGGTCTCTGTTTTTGTCAGTCAGTCCACACGTCATTTCATGCATTTGTTTTTTATTAAAAATCACAAAAAACTCGCGAAAAGCGCCCTTGGGTGTCTTTAAAAGTTTGCCAAAAATTCGGATCCATTTGAATTTGTTTACTGCGGTAAACATTCAAAATGGCAAGTCGGGTTTTGTTACCCGGGATACGTTTTGAAAATCATTTGCCGACTTGTAAAATCAAGATATCCCTCATGGGAGATCCGATTTTCGAACCGAAAAATGTTATGAACTCGGGAGAACGTCTAGTTTGTAATATGCTTTTTTCAGAGTTTTCTGATTTTTTTTTATATCTGACAAAAATCCGAGAGTTCGAGACACGTGTCAGAGCCAAATTTGGGTCTCTGAGATCTTGGATCAACTTAGGGCTGTGGTTTCTCTTTGTGTGTTGCTTCAAATCCAAAACTGTAAAAAGTGAAAGTGGTGTCCGAGATGTCCTCAGTTTGAATCTGAAAGCCTGTAATTTTTAGAATAGTGTTGACCCCTGCTTTGAATTTTACTTGTCAGCCCCTTGTTTTTCTACATTTGTCTGTTCTGTTAGTTTAGGCATAAATAGTTATATTTTTATCTGTGTTTCCGTTGATCAAATGCCGAAGTCATAAACATAAAAGTTGTTCATATAGGTGTCTTTCATAACTCTGATTAATTTCATAAATTTCCATGGCCGTTTTGTATTTCTTTAGCATTTTTCATCAGATTAGTATGATTTTTACCTCTGTCAGAACTAAATCTCTGTTATTGAACTCACCATGGCTCAAATCCCGAGGCTATAAGAACCAAAATGTTCCATTTTTGGTCTTTTAGCAGTCTGCAAAATATCAGAAGTTTCCATGGTGTAAATCTTGCATTATCATATTAGGCATTGCATTTGGTTCGGATCCATACGCAAAATCCATCATTTTTAGGACTTTCCTTGAATTTTAGCATTTACATCATATCATTTCATGATTTTTAGCATTCTAGGTTGTTTATCAGAGTGTTTAGATGCTTCATACCAAATTTGGTGCAATTTGGAATCCATTTGAGGTTCGAATCATCCATAATACCAAAACAGGGTCTCGCAGGACCCGGATCCAAGCGAAAAACAAGCGAAAATCGTTATTTTTGATAAATTGCAAAATACCAAATTCTGATTTTACAGTCTTAATGTGTCTAGCAGCATGTCATCATATCTCTTACTGCATTTTATCATCATTTGATTCAATTTGAACTTCAAAATCTCAATTTTACCAAGTTTTCCTTAAAAAAAAAACCCTGATTTTAAAGGTATAACTTTATAATAAGGGGTATTTTGGTCATTTTTACCACCAATTCCGAATTTCAAACTGTTTTCCACTGAATTCCCTGCATTTACATCATTTCAAAACATCAAGTAAGCATGAGAATAGGGTTTATATCCAATTAAATCCAATAATTTCATAATATTATTGGAAAATCTTGGAAAAACCCACATATTTGAGCTAACTTTATTTCAAGCTTGGCAGGGACATTCCAAAGAAGGAGCTGAAATCTGCAAATTTCTTTTATTTCCTTTATTTAGTGATGTAATAATGTAAATTTTGGAATAAGAGATTTAATTTCCTGCTTAGACTAGGATGCATATCATATAGTTTGAATTTATGCAATATCCTGTTTCTATGATTCATGCATTTTATTTCAAAAGCACTATGGATGTTCACAAATGGCACGTGCACCAACTCTTAGGGAGTTGATGGACTCGGTGGGATCCATATTTACGGCCCTAGTCGGAATATGGACGAGACCCAGATCCATCATCTTTCTACTAGTCACATTGAGCCTACACTCTTAGGCTATCTTAAAATGCACATCATATTTCCAAAGTTTTCAAAATCATGTGCATCAAATCAACTAAATTCTGAACATATTCATGGCCACAGTCAGGATATGTGAAGGATTTATCTTGACTTAATGCATATTTTTCCAACAAATCTCTTAGAAAATCTTTTCAAAGTGCATTCATTCACTTATGTCATTTGCATAATAAAATCATTGATTTTCTCAAGATTTTCTCAAGAAAACTTCATTCTCAAGAAATCGATTTCTCAAGAAATTCTAAAGATTTTTCAAAATCGGTTTTCCAAAGACAAGTTTTTCCACAGTTTTCCCAGGAAAATGATATTTTCTTAAGATATTCAAAAGAGTTTTCCAATCTTTCTTCAAGATCCAAAATCGATTTCCAAGTATTTCAAAAGGTAAAATTCCCAGGATTTCGATTCCCCAAGTTTTGAATTTCCTTCTCCAAAGAGTTTTTTTATAAATTTTTCATCATTTTCCTAAGAAAACTCTCAAAGTCCAAGTTTTCCTAAGAAGTGTTTCCCTTTTCAAAAGGTTCATCTTTTCTCAAGAATCACTTCCATTTTCCCAAGATTTTCAACTATTTCTGATTTTTCCACATCTTTATAAACTTTCTCATGTTTTCAAAAACCCCTTTTTTTATCTGAGCTTCCTGAGAAATTGACCTTTTCCTGAGAGATTCTTTCCAACTCCAAATGTTTTTCTAAGCATACATCATGTTTTCCAACTGGCATTTTCCAAAATCTCATAGCACATGCCTGAATTCTCTGTGCATTTAGGATAGAACATAACTTTGATAATTTCGCTAAGTCAAGCATAGTTTTGGTCCTTGGTTCGATTACCTCTGTTAAAGGCGGCAGGAACGGTCGAACCTCGTACCGACAGGTCGAGCCCCATCCCATGGATTTTCCCGCAATTTTCAAAAATGGAGGCGAGTATTTGAAAACAATTTCCAAAATCCGGTCAAAGTTTGAAGCGCGAAAGTGTTTCCCCTCTCTCTCTTCCGCAAGGAAGGGAAGACGGGGGAAAAATTTCGCGACGATAACAGGTTTGGCGACAGAGATGGGACCTGTCCTTGTCTGACCTAAATTATGCTTGACTTAGTTCAATTATCAAAATTATGTTCATAAAATGTCAGCTCTTTTACTTTCAATATCATGTGAGCCTAGGAGCCTAGATTCTGACCCAGCTGACATTGAATGCATATAGCTTAGGCATGGTTTGGTAGGACCATATTGAGGAGATATTTTCATGCTCACATAGACTTAGGTCTAAATACAATCCTCCTCAATTTAGGATCTGAATGCAAACAATGTATGCTTCTTCAAAAATTTCAAAATCTATCTCTCTAGGACTTAGAGCCCTCTATTTCTTTCATGTGATCATTTTTTCAAATCTCCATTACCTATCATTACCCGGTCTTCACGTTGCTGGGCTCTCTTCCAGAACCATAGTTCGGGACAGAGCCTCACAACTGGGCCAACTATTTGGGTTAACACCCCCCTACCACGTACCGCGGGCCACAGTCCGAAGTATATCGGTAGGCGCTCAAGGATGTTGGAAAACCTTACCTTAGAACCGGAGTTGAAATTCTATGCCACGTACCTCAGATTTCGATTCGGGTATATCGGCATAACTGGATTGGACAAAGATGATCTGAACTTAGAGTTAGGATTAAGGTCCTACAGCTGTTTTCAAATTGTTGCATCTAGAGTCAGCCTTTTAGGGAGTGCTGAATATGCATAAATGTTTGTGCAGGATGTGATTGTATGTATGATTTTCTCAATTCTTTATGTTTCCCAATGTTTTTCAACTCATTAGGTCTTTTTCCAAATATCCTTATTTTCCACAAGGTCTTTTTCTCAAACCCTAGATAATTTTCTCAAATATCCAATTTCTTCCAAAACTCCAGGCGATTTTACATTCTATCTTTCTAGTGGATCTCGAATTTCTAGCTGCATTTTTATCCTGCCTGCAAAATTTTTCAAAATTTCTCACATTTTCCTAAGTCTCATTTTGAGTCTTTCTCTGTTTTCAGTTCGATGGCATCCAGTCAAGTCGATCCTATCCTTCCTGAAGGTCACATCTCCTTCGAGGTGCGATAAGGTCATTCTGAACATCGAGCCCTTAGCACCGGAACTTTCATTCCCCGGTGGTATTATTCCTGACTAAAGAGCTTTTCCCGAATGTTCCCGGACCATTTGAGCGAGTGCGGATTGGAGCTGGCATCAGCAGTCGGAAAACAGACCATCAATGGCAACCTGATACATGCAATGGCAGAGCGATGGAATCCTCGAACGTGTACCTTCTAGTTCTCGTGGGGAGAGATGACTGTTTTAATGGATGAATTTTCAGAAATCATGGGGTTGCCAGAACCAGCTGGTCGACCAAGCGACCCATTAGAGCATCAATTCCTTATCAATGTCAAGGGTTTGGACCCCCGAGACTCCTTAGCTCGTATGACAGGCCGCCGATCTTGGCCTCTAATCCAGTTAGAAGGAAATGAATATGTTGACCTACTTGAGTTGTACCGCCAGTACGGGACCTTCGTCGAAGTCAGCTCGCTTTCAAGAATAGCCAAAGAAAAGATTCAGAATGCAATGGTTCTATGCACTGTAGGACTGTCCCTTTTCCCAGATGGACAGAACTACATGGACATCAGGATAATCCAACTTATGAGAAGATGGGGAAGTCGGCAAACCAATCGCCTCTCCATAGCCATGGCAGCGCTCGCCTTCCTATATCGAGGTCTGACTCGATTCTCACTTGGAGAGTCCATTTTAGTTGAAGGATGCATCTACGCACTTCAGTCCTGGTTTTTCCAACACGTTCCAGCCCGAGCAAGCTCTTTCAGATACAATGGTCAAGAACTCCTTCCAGTGGCGCAGTACCGGTCCATGATCAACAACATTCAAGAGGATGACGTTGTTTGGGACTATTTTGATCGGCAAATATCTCCTCCCAGATATACGTACGCTTATGGCAAGCGATTCAAGTTGCTGGGACCATTCTTTTGCACTTACTACCAACCAGAGAGATGTGTTCGGCAGTTCTCCCAGAGGCAGCAGTATGTCGAAGCCTGACTGTTATCAGGAGTTATGGCAGAGTTCGATCTCACTTCCGCACAATGGTCCGGGGCATATCATTCTGCCCGCTACGGCTGGGATTCCTTTGTCTCTCTCAAAATCTTTCCAGGTCCTAGAGTGTCTGCCGACTATCGTGAATGGTGGCAAATTGTTTGTCCCCCACCTCTTTGTCAAGATCAATAAAGTCATGTTTTCCCCATTTCAATAAAATTTTCTTTCTCTTTCCATTGTGGTTTGACGACCTCGCCTAGGTAACAAGACATATTCTCGTTGTTTATTTCTTTTGCAGAAGGAATGACAACACAATTGTCGTGATTCCCATGATGACTCAGTCCCTAGTAATGGGACATCTTTTCCAAATTGTCTACCATATTTTCAGCAAATATTTCTTCCAAAAGCTAATTCCTTCATAATCTAATCAGGTCTTTGCCCTGCAGAAAGCATCCATACCATTTGATGGTCGAGACAAGGTCAGGCAAAAGAACCACGGCATCCCAGTACTCGTCAGCCTCGGAAGAAGAGATGGGTTCCCCTCGATCTGAGAAGAGTCGAGAGCAGCAGCAAGAAGACGATGGCATAGACCCTCAAATGTATGCCATGTTCAGAAAAATGATGAACAAAATGATGAATGAGCAGCCCGGGACCAGCTCAGAAAGAAATCCATTCAGAGAAAAGTTCCATGGTCGTAGGAGTAAGAAGGCTCCCAAGAAACAGATCCAACCAGAAGAGATTTCAGATGAATCAGATTCCACTGAAAACACAGATGAAGAATATGAGGTGCCTCCGGCATTTCAGAAGCGTGGCCAAAGTAAAAGCCGCAGATCAAAAAGCAGAGATAAAGAAGAGCCTTTGCAAGCGCAGTTTAAAGAAATGGCCCGAGTTGTCAAGGATCTCCAAGCCCGCGACAAGGGCAAGAAAGTCTTCACCAGTGAGGACTTCTATGACGGCTTAGAAGGGGATGACGATCTGGAGAATCTCCCCCGAAAATTCATCAAATTCGATGGTTCTGGCGACCCAAAAGCGCATCTCGCCACTTTCTTTGTTGAATGCTCTCAGTTTAAGAGGGATAACCGAGCATTGTTTCTATGCTTCCCCCGCAGCTTGGAAGGAGTTGCCGCCAAGTGGTATGCTGAGCATATCAACCCCATCGAGCTCAAGGAGTTCGACAAAGTTGTGAATCTCTTCATTGAACGCTTCTTGTTCAACACAGAAGCGCTGCCTACACTAAGTCATCTCTGCAATTTAAGGCAGAATGAGAATGAAAAAACACGGGACTTCATTCACAGATGGAGATCAGCCTGTAACAAGATGAGAGATCCTATCTCGGAAAGGCATGCATTGTCCTTAATCCTCAACAATTTCTCGCAGCCGTTAAGAGGATTAATCTCCACAGCGTCGTCCAGGACCTTCATTGAGCTGACTGAACGAGCCGAATGGCTCAAGCTGAGTGTGGAAAATGGAGTCTATGAAGGCTTCACCTTTTCCAAGAGCAACTCCCAACGTGAGCAGAAGAAGAAAGCTCACTTCACTTATTCTGCCAGCAACAACAACAAAGGCCAAAATCGATACAAAGGGCAGAAGAAAGATTACTGCTATGGCACAGGCAGTTTGAACAACAAGGATCATAAAGCAAAGCCTGCCCCTCAATACAGCAAGCCTCCTCAACAGGATCAAGGGTCGAAACTGCGTGAGAAGACCAAACATGAAGGATGGAGTTACGACAGAAAATTTACTCCTCTTGACCAATCACTCGATGACGTGCTCGAGTACATGCTATCAAAAGAGATGGTCAAATTGCCCAGATTGGCCGATCCCCCTGTGCCCATGGGGAAATGGAAAGATCAGTTCTGCAAGTTCCACAGGACAATGGGGCACAACACCGAGAACTGCTTTGTTCTCAAAAATATCGTACAAGATCTTATTGAAAAGAATCTATTGGTAGAAGGAGAAGAAGAATAGAAAATGGACATTCTCAACCACCCCTTCCCTTCGCACACCACAACAGTAGTGTCTGCACAACCCTTTCTACCGCATGAACATATCAAGCCATGTTCTGCGCAAGACCTACAAGTTCAGCACCAGGTATCGGTACTACGACAAGCAGCTCCAGATTCCAAGAAGATGGACTTAATTTCAGCATTCGGTAAAATGAAAGTTGCGGAAGCACCTGTGAAGTCAGTTCCCAAATCAAAAGGAACTCCTGACTTCTTCAAACAAATCGTTAGACCCAGGATGGAGAATTCAAGTCAAAAGCCTCTGACCGCTTTATCCAATGTCTCCATCCTTGACTTGGCCAAGAATTCTAGCAAGCACCAGCAAGTACTGGAGGATTTACTCAGAAAAATCAAAGTTAAGCCCAGCACTACTCCTGAAGACATGGCACAGATTGTGAACTCCGCCATGACCAATGCACCAATCACTTTTTCGGACGAGGACCTTCCAAAGCCTCATTCCTTTCATAATAATGCCTTGTACATTGTCGTTCGAGTCAGAGGAATGACGGTTCCCCATGTGCTAGTCGATGGAGGCAGTAGCCTCAACATATGTCCCGAAATGACCGCAAAGGCATTAGGGATCAAGGACGAGAAATATATTCCAGATCCCATCACTATCTATGGGTTTGACAATCATGGTCAAACGGCCAAGGGCAAGATATTTCTGGAAGTGTTCATCAACTATTCAGTGCATTCAGTCCTTTTCCATGTGGTTAATGTACCACCAACCTACAACTTGCTGCTCGGTAGGACGTGGATTCACAATGCTAATGCAGTGCCTTCTACCCTCCATCAATGTGTAAAGTGGTCAAAAGGTGGAATGATTACCACAATACTGGGAGAAGACCTAGAAGAAAGGCTCCCGCAGCCCATGATTCCTCGGCCATCATTCAATGCAGATATTCCCAGCATCAGAGAAAGTGAAGAGATCAATCTCGGAGAGAATCGAGAAATACTTCAGGCACCATCAGAGCCATCTCTGCACACAGTAGCCACAACACGATGGAAAGGTCCTCAATTCTTCAAGGTTGGAGGTCGAATCGACTACAGCACCATTAAGGATCATCCCTTGTTTCCTCAATTCATGAAGTCAAGAAAGGGACTTGATTTACTCCTGAAGCATGGCTATCAACCCTTCAAGGGACTCGGCAAGAATGAAGATGGCCGCATCGAGCCAATGATCCAGAAACATCGTCCCCACAGAGCAGGACTAGGGTTCTCCGGAGGAAGCTCATCAAGGAAGACTGTTTTTGTCAAAGGGGCACAATGAAGACCATTTGTTATTTCCTTTCTATTCTTTTCCAAATAAATGTCTCATTTTACCAATGTCATTGATCAATTCAATCAATAAAATTCCAAGTTTCTTTGTCTATCCGGATGCCATCTACTCCCTTTTTGTCTGTCTCATCATTTTATAATTCAATGCCATTTTATGTATGGTTCTCTTCAAATGATTGCTTGTCTTACTATAGGCCAATTTGCCTGAACCAAATTTCTTCTCCAAAATTTCAGAATGACTTCTCGGACAATCAAGAAGCTCGTTCTCAATCCCAAGGCCTTTCAGAAGTCGACAGCAATTCACAGAATCAAAGCAAGCACCGGAAATGACAAGAGTGCAAAACAGTCTGATGATTGTGCAGAATATGATCAGTCTCTTCAGGAATTACCGGAGTTTGCCGCAGTTCAGAAGCAGGACGAACCATCTCCTCTAGTACAAGATCCAACTGAAGGTGTCAATATCGGTTCAGAGGAAGATCCAAAAATTCTCCAGATCGGAACCAGTCTGAGTCCGGAAGAAAAGAAAAGGCTTACAGATTTTCTCAAGCGGCATGAAGAAGTGTTCGCATGGACGTATGAAGACATGCCGGGCTTAGACCCCAAATTAGTCGAACACCATCTTGTCTTAAAGCTGGATGCTAAGCCAGTCAAGCAGAAGCTGAGAAAAATGGATCCCAGAATAGAACAGCAGGTCAAGGAAGGACTTGAAGATCTGCTCAAAGCAGGATTTATTCGAGCTATTGACTATCCAGATTGGCTAGCCAATATCGTCGTTGTCCCAAAGAAAAGTGGCAAAGTAAGGATCTGCATAGACTTCAGAGACCTCAACAAGGCAACTCCGAAGGATGACTATCCACTTCCAAGCATCGATCTTCTAGTCGATAGCACGGCAGGACATGCCATGTTCTCTTTCATGGACGGATATTCCGGCTACAATCAAATTAAGTTGGCTGCCCGCGACCAATCAAAAACTTCTTTCACCACGCCTTGGGGCACTTTTTGCTATACAGTCATGCCTTTTGGGCTCAAGAATGCTGGAGCAACATATCAACGGACAATGGCTGTCATCTTTCACGATCAGATGCGCAAAATCATGGATGTGTATGTTGATGATATCCTCGTGAAATCTAAGGAGGGAGAAGATCACCTCGAAGCCCTTGACCAAGTCTTTAAAAGTCTTATTCTTTACAAGTTAAGGCTTAACCCGCAAAAATGTGTCTTTGGAGTCGAATCAGGCAAACTATTGGGTTTTCTGGTCAGCAAAAAGGGAATTAAAGTTGACCCGGCCAAAGCCAAGGCTATCATTGATATGCCACCCCCGAAGAATCTCAAAGAGCTACGTAGCCTTCAAGGACGTATGCAGTCAATCCAGCGATTCATTTCCAATTTGGCGATGAGATGTGAGCCCTTCAACCACTTACTCAGAAAAGGAGTGAAGTTCGAATGGGGGCCAGAATGTCAGCAATCGTTCGATAGAATCAAGAAGTATCTTCTCAATCCTCCTATCTTGAAGCCGCCAGAATTGGGAAAACCTCTTTTATTATACATCTCAGTCAATCAAGTCGCATGTGGTGGATTCTTGGCGCAATATAAAGAAGACAGCCTGATAGAACACGCCATTTATTACGTGAGTAAGACTTTCATAGATTATGAAAAGAGATACTCTCAAATAGAGAAGACCTGCCTAGCTCTGGTATGGATGTGTCAGAAGCTAAGACACTACCTGCTAGCATCAGAAGTCAAAATCTTGTCTAAACTCAATCCTCTCAAGTATATCTTAGAGCAACCTTTCCTCAGCGGACGAGTCGTAAAATGGCAAGTCTTACTGATGCAGTATGACTTAGAATATGTCTCGCAGCAATCAATCAAAGGCCAAGCAATTGCAGATCAATTGGCGGATTTTCCCCTGGCCGAAGAAGTGAAAGCCGAAGATAACTTCCCTGATGAGCAAATTTGCAATATCCAGCAATTTCCAGTCTGGAATTTATTTTTCGATGGTTCCAAGAACATGGCCGGAATAGGCATCGGAATTTTATTAATCACTCCAGAAAAAGAGATGATTCCGTTTTCCCTCAAGTTAGATTTTCAATGTACTCATAACATGGCTGAATATGAAGCCCTGATTCAAGATCTAAGGATTCTACTAGACTTTAATGTCAAGAGAGTACATGCCTACGGTGACTCACTACTCGTTGTCAATCAAGTTCGAGCCGAATGGCAGGTCAAAGATCAGAAGTTATTTCCCTATCAGAAAATTGTTTCAGCTCTCGTCAGCAAGTTCGAAGAATTTCAGTTATTTCACATCAAGAGAGATTTTAATCAAGTGGCCGATAGCCTAGCCAGTTTAGGCTCCATTATGGCATTCAAGAATGGAGAATCTTGTCGCTCTTTTGAAATTGGCAGACTTGACCAACCTGCTTTCATTCCAGCGGAACAGGTAAACCAGGCTGAGCAAAAGAAGAAGCCTTGGTATTACAACATCAAAACTTTCATAGAAACTGGCGAGTTTCCTCCAGAACTCTCAAAGAAAGAGCAACGAGCAATCCAGCGTATGTCTACTCGATACTTCATTTTGGCCAATGTCCTCTATCGTAGCGGATTCAGTTCAGAGTATTCCAGATGTTTAGATGAAGACGAAGCCAAAGAAGTCATGCGAGAAGCACACGAAGGCATTTGTGGTGGCCACGTCGGTTACCAAACCCTTGTCAAGCAAATCATCAGAGCAGGGTACTACTGGAAGACTATGCAACAAGACTGTTATCATTATGTGAAGAAGTGTGTGCAATGCCAGATACACGCACCTTCTATTCATGCTCCGGCAACTTATTTACAGTCTGTTGTCTCTCCATGGCCATTTTCTATGTGAGCCTTCGATGTCGTAGGTCCCATCACTCCTTCAGCTTCAAATGGCCACAAATACTTCCTTGCCGCAACAGAATATTTCACCAAGTGGGTTGAAGCTATCACTCTTCGCACAGTAGAAGGCCGACATGTGGTCTCTTTTATTCACAAGAACATCCTTTGTCGTTTTGGCATCCCACATGACATTGTGTCAGACAACGGCAGTCATTTCAAGAATGAAAAGATGAAGACATTTTGCTCAAAATTCAAGATCTATCACCATTTTTCCGCTCCATATTATCCTCAAGGGAATGGTCAGGCAGAGGCCACCAACAAGATTTTAATTCGTATTTTGGAGCGAACTGTGGAAACAGGCCGTGACTGGCATGAGAAAATCCACGACGCACTATGGGCCTATCGGACCACCATTCGTACACCAACGAATGCTACCCCATCAGAACTGGTCTATGGAACAGAAGTAGTATTACCGCTACATGTTCAGAAGCCCGCTTTGAAATTTGCTTCACTTCTGCAATTACCTCTTGATCAATACCAGCAGCAGCGACTAGTGCAGCTAGACTTACTCGACGAGAGAAGGCTAAAAGCAGCAGAGCATGCTCAATCCTATCGCCAGAGAGTAGCCAGGCAATATGCGAAGTCTATCATCGAAAGAAGATTCAAAGTCAATGATTTAGTACTTCGATCCACAGCTTATCTCAAGCATCGTCCCGGCGGCAAATGGTCGCCAAATTGGGAAGGTCCCTATGTTGTCAAAGAAGCATTACCCCGCAACTCATATCGGCTCATCAATGCCGATGGGGTAGAATTGCCAGATCCTATTAATGCTCGACACTTGAAAAAGTTTTATACTTGAAACATTTATTCTTCTCTTGTAATCCTTCCTGTTTCCTTCAGATAATGATCCAACTTTCTTTCCCAGTTACACTGGGGCATTTTAAAATTTTGTTCTATATGCAGGCAGGATAAACAAATTCCTCATTTCATGCACATGTGCATTCATATGCATCAATTCATGCTCATTGGCATTCAACTGCATTAACAACAATCTGGTCAGTATTGGGATTTCAACAAACAGTCCCATCACGATTCCTAATGATTCAAAATCGAAAGGTCATCACCAATACTGAACCAAAACTCAGCGCTCGAACTGGTATTATTTCAAAATCCAGTACTCAAACTGGCACATTTTCAAAATCCCAATTTTTCAGAAAACCGAGTTCCGACTCGAGTTTTTTATTCAAATCATGTTCTTTTGTTGATCCGGGTTCCGACTCGTGATCTCATTACCTCGTTCAAGCTCAGATTCGAGCTCTTCATTTTTCTCTGTTGATCCGAGTTCCGACTCGTGATCTCATTATCTCATTCGAGCTCAGATGCAAGCTCTTCATTTTCTTCTGTTGATCCGGGTTCCGACTTGTGATCTCATTACCTCATTCGAGCTCTTCATTTTTTTTCTCTGTTGATCCGAGTTCTGACTCGTGATCTCTCTACATCATTCGAGCTCAAATGCGAGCTCTTCATTTTCTTTTGCTGATCCGGGTCCCGACTCGTGATCTCTATTTTATTCGAGCTCTGACTCGAACTCATCATTCTCCTTTGATTAATCCAAGTCATTTCAATCATCAAAGTCTGTCAATTGCTCAAGTTTGACATTTTGCCCTCCAAATTTCAATTTAAATCCTCAAATCAGGCAATTCTCCAATTTCGACCTCTGGGTCACCCGATTTCCAATTCTCAATTTCAATTACCAATTTCCAATTCTCGACCTGCGGGTCAACCAATTTCCAATTTTCGACCTTCGGGTCAATCAATTTCCAAATTTCGACCTCTGGTCAAATTAATTCTCAATTTCGACCTTCGGGTCACACAATTTCGACCTTTCGGTCAACCAATTCTCAATTTCGACCTTTTTGGTCAAATCAATTCTCAATTTCGACCGTCAGGTCATCCAATTTCGACCTTTGGGTCATTCAATTCTCAACAACCAATTTTCCAATTTTCAATTTCGACCTTTGGGTCATTCAATTCTCAACAACAAATTTTCCAATTTCCAATTTCGACCTTTGAGTCAATCAAATCTCAATATCCAATTTCAAATCATTTTCTCTTGCGAGAGACCCCTTTTAGGGAGAGTTCGAGGGAGCTCGTTCTTTTCGCATGCTATCCAATTCGTTCACTTAGCCCCTTTTTAGGGAGAGTTTGAAGGGACTCGCGTCTTTGTGAACCGTTTGCAAAACAATTTCCAATTTCACACAAGAAACCCTTTCAAAGGGAGAGGCTCGACGGAGACTCGCTTTTCTTGTGACCCCCCAATTTCATACTAGGCCATTTTTGTCATGAAAGACCCTCTTTGCAGGGAGAGTGTGATGAACTTGTTCCTTTCATGACCCAATTTTCAGACCTCACTATTATCGGCCCCCTTTCCATAAGAGAAGCCTAATATTAGGGAGCTTTGACGAAAGCTCAATTTCTCTTCGAAAGTTCGTTTTGCAAACACCTCCTTTTTAGGGAAGAGAGGAGTATTTCCCATTTCCCGTTCAGGTAAGGGCTAAGCCTGAGTCTCTCTTTTTGGAGAAAAAAAGAGGAGAATTTTCGTCACGGATGCGTTGAGCCGGATTTCAAATACTCACTTTCACTAAGGATTTCAAGAAAATTTTGTCAATTTGTCAAATTATTTGCTGATTTCAGAATCTTTATTGCACTAGTCAGTTTACCCTCAGCATTACTTCCAAAAGAGCGAAGCTTTTGCGAAAAGGGATTCAAACTTCAAATTCTTTCTATTGGCCAACCAAAAGGATGAAGGATAAATCCTCGATATGGCCAGAAAAGAAGATTCAATGATAGTAAAAAGCCATAAATGATTGATATTGATCACAGTCAATGGCACTATTCTTGCAAAGACGAGGCAATGAAAATATCCTGAGCGCTAGAAAAGAGAGCATTTACCTAAGCCCCGTTTCCTCAAAATCACCTAAGCTGCAATTAAGTATCCGCAAAAGGGATCTCTCACCTGTCGTCAAGATGAAGGCGAATTAGGCGAGTAGACCCCCGGGGCCAAAGAAGATTCGAAACATCTCCAAGATGACGGAGTTTGTGACGAATCCTTCCAGGGAAAGTCCAAAGCACTGTCGAGATGAAGGCAGATGTGATGAACCTCTCGACAATCCCTAAAAGATATTTAATTTCAGCTATCGCCCAAAGATTTCCAAACCCATCATCCAAGAAGGATCGAAACATCTCCAAGTTGAAGGAGTTTGTGACGTACCCTTCCCAAAAGAGAGAAAGAGAGGAAAAAGAAAGAGAGAAAGAGTCAGAACATCTTCAAAATAAAGGAGAATGTAGCAAAAACCCAGAGAACCAAAAGAGTGCAGAAAGATTATCATGAGAGAAGCCCTCAGGATATCAAACTGCCAAATTTATCAAGAATCCACTTTAAATTTGTGAAATTCTATTATCAATACTCTTTCATCAATTGCTTTCATAACATCAAATTTTCTTTCCTACTCATATCAAGGAAATTGATAACTTCCTTGAAGAAGGTCAATTGTAAACAATTTGGGTTTTCAAGTCTCGATTCTACAAAGTGAACCTTGTGTGGAGGTAATGCTTTGGGTAGAAAAGAAAGAATATCTTTGCAACAATGTGCAACATTTTCAAAAACTTTGAATCAACAACAAAATTCCCAACATGTTGACAATATTTTCTAGCTATCCTGACGTAAAGTGAGAGCTCGATATCCGTCTTCGATGCATCCTGACACCAATTTTAAATCCCTCTTAAGGACTTGATTCCTTCCCTTCTTTGAGAGCATGAACTCTCAGATTTGCACACTTCCCTGTGTCCCCACTGTCCCACCATAGACAGTCCCATTTCGGTTCGAGGTCGAACCACCAGTCATTTTCTCGCAAAAGGCAATTTCAAAAGCTGATTTTAGTCTCAGCAATGAGACGCCCAAAACCAATCCCTTTTCAAGCTTTAGGGACCCCATTTTCCTTCCTTTTGCAAAACCTCTGTCGGATTTACTGTGCAAAATCCGAAGGTTCCATCATGGTCTCTTCCTTCGAGGATTCCATTCCATTGTCCGCCCGATCAGGATAAGGGTACAAACCTGAGCCTCATTCAAAGAGGTATTCCATTGTCTGCCCGATCAGGATAAGGGTACAAACCTGAGCCTCAATCAAAGAGGTATTCCATTGTCCGCCCGATCAGGATAAGGGTATAAACCTGAGCCTCATTCAAAGAGGTACTTCATTTTCCGCCCGATCAGGATAAGGGTACAAACCTGAGCCTCAATCAAAGAGGTATTCCATTGTCCGCCCGATCAGGATAAGGGTATAAACCTGAACCTCATTCAAAGAGGTACTTCATTTTCCGCCCGATCAGGTTAATGGTACGAACCTGAGTCTCATTTCGATGAGATATTTCATTCCCCAATCAGGTCAAGGGTTCAAACCTGAGCTTCGTTCCATGCGAGGTATTTTTGTCCCATCCAGGTCAAGGGCATAAACCTGAACTTTGCTCTCATAGAGCAAATCTTTCCTCTTCATTCTTCGCTTCATATCTACCATCTTCCTCGGGCTAATTCCTTCACACCTAGTCAAATCCTTCTAATTGGGGCATTTTTTTATATAGCCCAAATTTGGTGTGTTTTTCTTTGCCACTAAGCTCGGCCATGAGCCGGCTTAGTAGCAAAGAGGGGAATCTGTAAACACCCCAAATTTTCACTCACCTCCCCGACATCTTCACCAAGCATCATCATCCAGCCTTTTTGAAATCGCCGAAGGGCAAAATGGTCATTTTCTGAGCTCGGACCTTGCAAAAGTCTAATTTTCATCTGCAACTCTCAAAATTTCTCTATTTTTAGCTCAGATGTTCAAAATTTTACTCCTGATAGGAGACAGACATCTCCAAGTCTTGATTCAAGATTACATTTCATAAGACATGACATTGCATATCATTGCATGAGCATTTCAAATCACTGCACTGCACAGCATGTCATTTCGAGGTCCAGAACTCTTGATTTCAAAATTTTCAATCCATATTAGAATTTCAACTCTTTTCAAAATTGATTTCAAAACCCTGGGTCTTCAAAATTATCAATTTTCCGATTTTACCCCCAGGACTCTGAATTTCAAAATATTTCCTCAGGAAAACCATCTGGATAGTTTTCAATATGGATTTCAGTCACTTCACCTCAGATTTTGCCCTTTTTGACAATTTCAAATATCTTTCTTTTACAAAATCACCCTACAAGGGCCAACTCTTTCCAAAATTCCTGTTTTGCCCATTAGTCCAAATTTTTATGAAAATTCCAAAAAGAGGTTTTACTGTCTTGTCCTTATGTCAATAAAGAAGCAATGTGGGACCCACATTGAGGTGGTGTCACACAGGCTTTTCTTTTGAAAATTTGAATTTTGAAAAACCCAAAAAATATAGGAGCCTTGTCCCCTGGATTGGTGCCACTTGTCCTTTCTCTCTCCTCCCATTTACATGCCATGTGTCAGCATAGGGTTCACCTAGAGTTGGTGCCACATGTCACCTTCCCTCTTCTGCCACGTGTCAGTGTGGGGCTACCTTCAGAAGCCGCCACATGTCATCCCAATTATCTGCCATATGTCACCCTATCCATCCTGCGCCATGTGTCATTTCAAAGACTACCAGGAGATGCCAAGTGTCATAGGTTGTCCTGTCTAGAAAAAGTGGAGTTTGTCTCCTCTGAGGTGGCGCCACTTGAAGTGTGTCTCCTGCAGGGGACACGTGTCAACCCCTCCTTCCTTCTAGAAAAGTAGCCTGACACATGTCCTCTCCCTATTTTTTTCAGAAAAGTAGGAGACATGTGTCACTCCTAAATTCCTACAGAAAAGGTAGGCTTGTCTCCTCTGAGGTGGCGCCATCTGGAGTGTCTCCTGCAGAGGACACATGGCAAGCTCTCATTTCCTCAGAAAAAGCAAGTGCCATGTGTCGTTTTCTATTTTCTTCAGAAAAACTAGAATTCAAAAGTTCAAAACTCCTCATAGGTGGCGCAAATCCTGAACTCCTACCTTTTTCATCCTGTCTGAGATGGCGCCACATGGCCTGGCCCACCTTCTCTCCCCTCTGCCACGTGTCATCTTCTGCTTCTTTCAGAAAAGAAGGTGACACATGTCTCCTTCTCACTCCTTCAGAAAAAGTAGAGGACACATGTCCTCTCCCTACTTTTTTTAGAAAAGTAGGAGACACATGTCACTGCCCTCTTTTTCCTCCCTCTTGCCACATGGCATTGTAGGAGCCACCCTGAGGTGGCGCCACATGTCCATCCTCCATTCCTCCATGGCCAACCTCCATTTGAAATTCGAATTCTCCTCTGAGGTGGCGCCATATGAAGAACCACACCAACAGGCTGACACTTGGAACCATCCTGGACTGCCACATGTCCAGATCTCCTTTCACCAGAAAAAGCAAAATTCAAATTCCTCTGAGGTGGCGCCTTCTGAGCCCACTGCTCTGTCCTTCTGACATGTGTCAAACACCTTTTGAGGTGGCACCATTCCAGGACTCCACTTGGCTCCATTTTTATTTTTTTTTATTTTTAATAAAGGTAGCCCACCATGAGGTGGCGCCACCTGAGGACTCCCAACAAAAAGTGAATTTGAAATTCAAACTCCAAGAGAGCACCCTCTGAGGTGGCGCCTTCTGGGAGATCCCTGCAGAGAGAATCAAGCAAACTTTTAAAAAATTCCAAATCCCCCTGCTGAGGTGTCTCACCCACAAAATTTCCATTTTCTTTTATTTTTCTCAAAATCAAAACACCTTTTGAGGTGGCGCCACCTGAGGATTCCCTGCAAAAGACAAATTCAAATTTCAAACCCCTCAGATGACAGCCCCTGAGACACCACATGGAGGGCTCAGATCCAGCCTGTTTGAATTTCAAAATTTTTCAGAAAAGTTATAAAAACAAGGGTTCACGCCCAGCCTAAGGAGATCATTTTTTTTTAGCTCTTGTGAACTTGGAAAATCCGACCTAGCCTTCCTAACATCTGATTTTGAACCTTGGAAATCATGCCCCCTTTGGTGCATTGAAGAAGGTGGAGTAAAGTTCGTGCCGTGGCCAATCCGATTCCAACAGAGCTCGATTTTGGTGGACCATCCGAAGCTCAGAGCGAAGGACGAAGGAAGCTCGTGATAGCTGCCCCTTTCAAGAGCTCCTACGCTGCGTAACGAAGCAAGGTGCACTTCTTTTCCCCTTGATGTGATTCTATAATCCGAATCGGGAGTCGTTTGAAGAAAGAGCTCATCCGAGGGATGGATTGAGCTATTCTCATAAAACAACATATATAAAAATGTTTTGTTATGCTTCCTTGATGATTTTTAACATTCATATAGTTAGCTAGGTTTAATTTGCATTTTATTTCATTCATTTAGCATATTTCATGAATTAATTAGGATTAATTTAGCCTTTATTTCAATTCTGCTTATTTTCAGTAAGTCTCTGTTTTTGTCAGTCAGTCCACACGTCATTTCATGCATTTGTTTTTTATTAAAAATCCCAAAAAAATCACGGAATGCGCCCTTAGGTGTCCCTAAAAGTGTGCCAAAAATTCGGAGCCATTTGAATTTTTTTACTGCGGTAAACATTCAAAATAGCAAGTCAGATTTTGTTACCCGGGATACGTTTTGAAAATCATTTGCCGACTTGTAAAATCGCGATATCCCTCATGGGAGATCCGATTTTCGATCCGAAAAATGTTATGAACTCGGGAAAATGTCTAGTTTTTAATATGATTTTTTAGATTTTTCTGAGTTTTTTTTATATCTGACAAAAATCCGAGAGTTTGGGACACGTGTCAGAGCCTAATTTGGGTCTCTGAGATCTTGGATCGACATAGGGCTGTGGTTTCTCTTTGTGTGTTGCTCCAAATCCAAAAATGTAAAAAGTGAAAGTAGTGTCCGAGATGTCTTCTGTTTGAATCTGAAAGCCTGTAATTTTTAGAATAGTGTTGACCCATGCTTCAAATTTTTCTTGTCAGCCCCCTGTTTTTCTACATTTGTCTGTTCTGTTAGTTTAGGCAGACATAGTTATATTTTTATCTGTGTTTGCGTTGATCAAATGCCAAAGTCATAAACATAAAGTTTGTTCAAGTAGGTGTCATGCATAACTCTGATTAATTTCATAAATTTCCATGGCCGTTTTGTATTTATTTAGCATTTTTCATCAGATTAGTGTGATTTTTACCTCTATCAGAACTAAATCTCTGTTATTGAACTCACCATGGCTAAAATCCCGAGGCTATAAAAACCAAAAATGTTCCATTTCGGGTCTTTTAGCAGTCTGCAAAATATCAGAAGTTTCCATGGTGTAAATCTTGCATTATCATATTAGGCATTGCATTTGGTTCGGATCCATAGGCAAAATCCATCATTTTTAGGACTTTCCTTGAATTTTAGCATTTAAATCATATCATTTCGTGATTTTTAGCATTCTAGGTTGTTTATCAGAGTGTTTAGATGCTTCATACCGAATTTGGTGCAATTTGGAATCCATTTGAGGTTCGGATCATCCATAATACCAAAACAGGGTCCCGCAGGACCCGGATCCAAGCGAAAAACAAGCGAAAATCGTTATTTTTGATAAATTGCAAAATACCAAATTCTGATTTTACAGTCTTAATGTGTCTAGCAGCATGTCATCATATCTCTTACTGCATTTTATCATCATTTGATTCAATTTAAACTTCAAAATCTCAATTTTACCAAGTTTTCCTTAAAAAAAAAAACCCTGATTTTAAAGGTATAACTTTATAATTAGGGGTATTTTGGTCATTTTGACCACCAACTCCGAATTTCAAACTGTTTTCCACTGAATTCCCTGCATTTACATCATTTCAAAACATCAAGGAAGCATGAAAATAGGGTTTATATCCAATTAAATCCAATAATTTCATAATATTATTGGAAAATCTTGGAAAAACCCACATATTTGAGCTAACTTTATTTCAAGCTTGGCAGGGACATTCCAAAGAAGGAGCTGAAGTCTGCAAATTTCTTTTATTTCCTTTATTTAGTGATGTAATAATGTAAATTTTGGAATAAGAGATTTAATTTCCTGCTTAGACTAGGATGCATATCATATAGTTTGAATTTATGCAATATCCTGTTTCTATGATTCATGCATTTTATTTCAAAAGCACTATGGATGTTCTCGAATGGCACGTGCACCAACTCTTAGGGAGTTGATGGACTCGGTGGGATCCATATTTACGGCCCTAGTCGAAATATGGACGAGACCCAGATCCATCATCTTTCTACTAGTCACATTGAGCCTACACTCTTAGGCTATCTTAAAATGCACATCATATTTCCAAAGTTTTCAAAATCATGTGCATCAAATCAACTAAATTCTGAACATATTCATGGCCACAGTCAGGATATGTGAAGGATTTATCTTGACTTAATGCATATTTTTCCAACAAATCTCTTAGAAAATCTTTTCAAAGTGCATTCATTCACTTATGTCATTTGCATCATAAAATCATTGATTTTCTCAAGAAAACTTCATTCTCAAGAAATCGATTTCTCAAGAAATTCTAAAGATTTTTCAAAATCGGTTTTCCAAAGACAAGTTTTTCCACAGTTTTCCCAGGAAAATGATATTTTCTTAAGATATTCAAAAGAATTTTCCAATCTTTCTTCAAGATCCAAAATCGATTTCCAATTATTTCAAAAGGTAAAATTCCCAGGATTTCGATTCCCCAAGTTTTGAATTTCCTTCTCCAAAGAGTTTTCCTATAAATTTTTCATCATTTTCCTAAGAAAACTCTCAAAGTCCAAGTTTTCCTAAGAAGTGTTTCCCTTTTCAAAAGGTTCATCTTTTCTCAAGAATCACTTCCATTTTCCCAAGATTTTCAACTATTTTTTATTTTTCCACATCTTTATAAGCTTTCTCATGTTTTCAAAAACCCCTTTTTTTATCTGAGTTTCCTGAGAAATTGACCTTTTCCTGAGAGATTCTTTCCAACTCCAAATGTTTTTCTAAGCATACATCATGTTTTCCAACTGGCATTTTCCAAAATCTCATAGCACATGCCTGAATTCTCTGTGCATTTAGGATAGAACATAACTTTGATAATTTCGCTAAGTCAAGCATAGTTTTGGTCCTTGGTTCGATTACCCCTGTTAAAGGCGGCAGGAACGGTCAAACCTCGTACCGACAGGTCGAGCCCAATCCCATGGATTTTCCCGCAATTTTCAAAAACGGAGGCGAGTATTTCAAAACAATCTCCAAAATCCGGTCAAAGTTTGAAGCGCGAAAGCGTTTCCCCTCTCTCTCTTCCGCAAGGAAGGGAAGACGGGGGAAAAATTTCGCGACGATAACAGGTTTGGCGACCGAGATGGGACCTGTCCTTGTCTGACCTAAATTATGCTTGACTTAGTTCAATTATCAAAATTATGTTCATAAAATGTCAGCTCTTTTACTTTCAATATCATGTGAGCCTAGGAGCCTAGATTCTGACCCAGCTGACATTGAATGCATATAGCTTAGGCATGGTTTGGTAGGTGTTATCGTCGCGAAATTTTTCCCCCGCCTTCCCTTCCTTGCGGAAGAGAAAAAGAGAGAAACGCTTTCGCGATTCAAACTTTGACCGGATTTTGGAAATTGTTTTGAAATACTCGCCTCCGTTTTGAAAATTGCGGGAAAATCCATGGGATGGGGCTCGACCTGTCGGTACGAGGTTCGACCGTTCCTGCCGCCTTTAACAGGGGTAATCGAACCAAGGACCAAAACTATGCTTGACTTAGCGAAATTATCAAAGTTATGTTCTATCCTAAATGCATAGAGAATTCAGGCATGTGCTATGAGATTTTGGAAAATGCCAGTTGGAAAACATGATGTATGCTTAGAAAAACATTTGGAGTTGGAAAGAATCTCTCAAGAAAAAGGTCAATTTCTCAGGAAACTCAGATAAAAAAGGGGTTTTTGAAAACATGAGAAAGCTTATAAAGATGTGGAAAATTCAGAAATAGTTGAAAATCTTGGGAAAATGGAAGTGATTCTTGAGAAAAGATGGACTTTTTGAAAAGGGAAGCACTTCTTAGGAAAACTTGGACTTTGAGAGTTTTCTTAGGAAAATGATGGAAATTCATAGGAAAGCTCATTGGAGAAGGAAATTCAAAACTTGGGGAATCGAAATCCTGGGAATTTTATCTTTTTGAAATACTCGGAAATCGATTTTGGATCTTGAAGAAAGATTGGAAAACTCATTTGAATATCTTAAGAAAATATCATTTTCCTGGGAAAATTGTGGAAAAGCTTGTCTTTGGAAAACCGATTTTGAAAAATCCTTAGAATTTCTTGAGAAATCGATTTCTTGAGAAAATCAATGATTCTATGATGCAAATGACATAAGTGAATGAATGCACTTTGAAAAGATTTTCTAAGAGATTTGTTGGAAAAATATGCATTAAGTCAAGATAAATCCTTCACATATTCTGACTGTGGCCATGAATATGTTCAGAATTTAGTTGATTTGATGCACATGATTTTGAAAACTTTGGAAATATGATGTGCATTTTAAGATAGCCTAAGAGTGTAGGCTCAATGTGACTAGTAGAAAGATGACGGATCTGGGTCTCGTCCATATTCCGACTAGGGCCGTAAATATGGATCCCACCGAGTCCATCAACTCCCTAAGAGTTGGTGCACGTGCCATTCGTGAACATCCATAGTGCTTTTGAAATAAAATGCATGAATCATATAATCAGGATATTGCATAAATTCAAACTATATGACATGCATCCTAGTCTAAGCAGGAAATTAACTCTCTTATTCCAAAATTATTACTTCACTAAATAAAGGAAATAAAAGAAATTTTCAGACTTCAGCTCCTTCTTTTGATTGTTCCTGCCAAACTTGAAATTGGGTTAGCTCAAATATGTGGGTTTTTCCAAGATTTTCCAATAATATTATGAAATTATTGGATTTAATTGGATATAAACCCTATTCTCGTGCTTCCTTGATATTTTGAAATGATGAAAATGCTAGAAATTCAGTGAAAAACAATTTGAAATTCGGAATTGAGGTTAAAATGACCAAAATACCCCTAAAATTAAAGTTACATCTTTAAAATCAGGGTTTTTTGAAGGAAAACTTGGTAAAATTGAGATTTTGAAATTCAAATTGAATCAAATGATGATGAAATGCAGTAAGAGATATGATGACATGCTGCTAGACACATTAAGACAGTAAAATCAGAAATTGGTATTTTGCAATTTATCAAAAATAACGAATTTCGCTTGTTTTTCGCTTGGATCGGGGTCCTGCGGGACCCTATTTTGGTATTATGGATGATCCGAACCTCAAATGGATTCCAAATTGCACCAAATTCGGTATTAAGCATCTAAACACTTTGATAAACAACCTAGAATGCTAAAAATCACGAAATGATATGATTTAAATGCTAAAATTCAAGGAAAGTCCTAAAATGATGGATTTTGCCTATGGATCCGAACCAAATGCAATGCCTAATATGATAATGCAAGATTTACACCATGGAAACTTCTGATATTTTGCAGACTGCTAAAAGACCCGAAATGGAACATTTTTGGTTTTTACAGCCTTGGGATTTGAGCCATGGTGAGTTCAATAGCAGAGATTTAGTTCTGACAGAGGTAAAAATCACACTAATCTGATGAAAAATGCTAAAGAAATACAAAACGGCCATGGAAATTTATGAAATTAATCAGAGTTATGCACGACATCTACATGAACAGCTTTCATGTTTATGACTTCGGCATTTGATCAACGGAAACACAGATAAAAATATAACTATTCCTGCCTAAACTAACAGAACAGACAAATGTAGAAAAACAGGGGGCTGACAAGAAAAATCCGAATCAGGGGTCAACACTGTTCTACAAATTACAGGTTTTTAGATTCCAACAGAGGACATCTCGGACACCACTTTCACTTTTTATAGTTTCGGATTTGGAGCAACACACAAAGAGTAACCATAGCCCTAAGTCGATCCAAGATCTCAGAGGCCCAAATTAGGCTCTGACACGTGTACCGACATCTCGGATTTTTTTCAGACACTAAAAAAAATCAGAAAAATCTAAAAAAATCATATTAAAAACTAGACATGCTCCCTAGTTCATAACAGCTTTCTGATTGAAAATCGGATCTCCCATGAGGGATATCTCGATTTTACAAGTCGGCAAATGATTTTCAAAACGTATCCCGGGTAACAAAACCCGACTTGCCATTTTGAATGTTTACCGCAGTAAACAAATCCAAATGGCTCCGAATTTTTGTCAAACTTTTAGGGACACCTAAGGGCGCATTCTGTGATTTTTTTGGGATTTTTAATAAAAAACAAATGCATAAAATGACGTGTGGACTGACTGACAAAAACAGAGACCTACTGAAAATAAGCAGAATTGAAATAAAGGCTAAATTAATCCTAATTAATTCATGAAATATGCTAAATGAATGAAATAAAATGCAAATTAAACCTAGCTAACTATATGAATGTTAAAAATCATCAAGAAAGCATAACAAAACATTTTTATATATGTCGTTTTATGAGAATAGCTCAATCCATCCCTCGGATGAGCTCTTTCTTCAAACGACTCCCGATTCGAATTATAGAATCACATCAAGGGGAAAAGAAGTGCACCTTGCTTTGTTACACGGCGTAGGAGCTCTTGAAAGGGGAAGCTATCACGAGCTTCCTTCGTCCTTTGCTCCGGGCTTCGGATGGTTCACAAAAATCGACCTCTGTTGGAATCGAATTCGCCACAGCACGAGCTTTACTCGACCTTCTTCAATGCGCCAAAGGGGGCACGATTTCCAAAGTTCAAAATCAGATTTTAGGAAGGCTAGGTCGGATTTTGCAAGTTCACAAGAGCTAAAAAAAATGATCTCCTATGCTGGACATGGAGCCTTGTTTTTATAGATTTTCTGAAAAAAATTTGAATTTCAAACAGGCTGGATCTGAGCCCTCCATGTGGCGCCATCTCAGGGGGTGTCATCTGAGGGGTTTGAAATTCTAATTTGTCTTCTGCAGGGAGCCCTCAGGTGGCGCCACCTCAAAAGGCTATTTTGATTTTTTGAGAAAAATAAAAAAATAGAAATTTTGTGGGTGAAACACCTCAGCAGGGGGAATTTGGAATTTTTCAAAAGTTTGCTTGATTCTCTCTGCAGGGAACTCCCAGAAGGCGCCACCTCAGAGGGTGCTCTCTTGGAATTTGAAATTCAAACTCACCTTTTGTAGGGAGTCCTCAGGTGGCGCCACCTCATGGTGGGCTACCTTTTTTTAAAAATAAAAAAATAAAAATGGAGCCAAGTGGAGTCCTGGAATGGTGCCACCTCAAAAGGTGTTTGACACATGTCAGAAGGACAGAGCAGTGGGCTCAGAAGGCGCCACCTCAGAGGAATTTGAATTTTGCTTTTTCTGGTGAAAGGAGATCTGGACATGTGGCAGTCTAGGATGGTTCCAAGTGTCAGCCTGCTGGAGGAGGTTCTTCAGATGGCGCCACCTCAGAGGAGAAGTTTGAAATTCAAATGGAGGTTGGCCCTGGAGGAATGGAGGGTGGACATGTGGCGCCACCTCAGGGTGGCTCCTACAATGCCATGTGGCAAGAGGGAGGAAAAAGAGGGCAGTGACATGTGTCTCCTACTTTTCTGAAAAAAGTAGGGAGAGGACATGTGTCCTCTACTTTTTCTGAAGGAATGAGAAGGAGACATGTGTCACCTTCTTTTCCTGAAAGAAGTAGAAGATGACACGTGGCAGAGGGGTGAGAAGGAGGGAAGGGACATGTGGCGCCCTCATAGGCCATCTGGAAAAATCAGAGCTCCGGATTTTCGCCACCTAATGCCTTGTTTGAATTTTAAATGGTTTGCTTTTTCTGAAGAAGGCCATGAGTGACATGTGTCTCCTACTTTTCTGAAAGAGGTAGGGAGAAGACATGTGTCCTCTACTTTTTCTGAAAGAAGCAGAGAATGACACGTGGCAGAGGGGAGAGAAGGTGGGCCAAGCCATGTGGCGCCATCTCAGATAAGATGAAAAAGGTAGAAGTTCAGGATTTTCGCCACCTATGAGGAGTTTTGAACTTTTGAATTCTAGTTTTTCTGAAGAAAGCAGGAAACGACACATGGCACTTGCTTTTTCTGAGGAAATGAGAGCTTGCCATGTGTCCTCTGCAGGAGACACTCCAGATGGCGCCACCTCAGAGGAGACAAGCCTACCTTTTTTGTAGGAATTTAGGAGTGACACATGTCTCCTACTTTTCTAAAAAAAAGTAGGAAGAAGACATGTGTCAGGCTACTTTTCTAGAAGGAAGGAGGGGTTGACACGTGTCCTCTGCAGGAGACACACTTCAAGTGGCACCACCTCAGAGGAGACAAACTCCACTTTTTCTAGACAGGACAACCTATGACACTTGGCATCTTCTGGTAGTCTTTGAAATGACACATGGCGCAGGATGGATAGGGTGACACATGGCAGATAAAATGGGATGACATGTGGCGGCTTCTTAGGGTAGCCCCACACTGACACGTGGCAGAAGAGGGAACGTGACATGTGGCACCAACTCTAGGTGAACCCTATGCTGACACATGGCATGTAAATGGGAGGAGAGAGTGGCACCAATCCAGGGGACAAGGCTCCTATATTTTTGGGTTTTTCAAAATTCAAATTTTCAAAAGGAAAGCTTGTGTGACACCACCTCAGTGTGGGTCCCACATTGCTTCTTTATTGAAATAAGGATAAAACCACAACTTCTTTTTGGAATTTTCATAAAATCTGGACTAATGGGCAAAACAGGAATTTTGGAAAGAGTTGGCCCTTGTAGGGCGATTTTGTAAAAGAAAGATATTTGAAATTGTCAAAAAGGGCAAAATCTAAGGTGAAGTGACTGAAATCCACATTGAAAACTATCCAGATGGTTTTCCTGAGGAAATATTTTGAAATTCAGAGTCCTAGGGGTAAAATGGGAAAAATTGATAATTTTGAAGACACAGGGTTTTGAAATCAATTTTGAAAAGAGTTGAAATTTTAATTTGGATTGGAAATTTTGAAATCAAGAGTTCTGGACCTCGAAATGACATGCTGTGCATGCAGTGTAGTGATTTGAAATGCTCATGCAATGATATGCAATGTCATGTCTTATGAAATGTAATCTTGAATCAAGACTTGGAGATGTCTGTCTCCTGTCAGGAGTAAAATTTTGAACATCTGAGCTAAAAATAGAGAAATTTTGAGAGTTGCAGATGAAAATTAGACTTTTGCAAGGTCCGAGCTCAGAAAATGACCATTTTGCCCTCCAGCGATTTCAGAGGCTGGATGTTGATGCTTGGTGAAAATGTCGGGGAGGTGAGTGAAAATTTGGGGTGTTTACAGTAGGACCATATTGAGGAGATATTTTCATGCTCACATAGACTTAGGTCTAAATACAATCCTCCTCAATTTAGGATCTGAATGCAAACAATGTATGATTCTTCAAAATTTTCAAAATCTATCTCTTTAGGACTTAGAGCCCTCTATTTCTTTAATGTGATCATTTTTTCAAATCTCCATTACCTATCATTACCCGGTCTTCACGTTGCTGGGCTCTCTTCCAGAACCAGAGTTCGGGACAGAGCCTCACAACTGGGCCAACTATTTGGGTTAACACCCCCCTACCACGTACCGCGGGCCACAGTCCGAAGTATATCGGTAGGCGCTCAAGGATGTTGGAAAACCTTACCTTAGAACCGGAGTTGAAATTCTATGCCACGTACCTCGGATTTCGATTCGGGTATATCGGCATAACTGGATTGGACAAAGATGATCTGAACTTAGAGTTAGGATTAAGGTCCTACAGCTGTTTTCAAATTGATGCATCTAGAGTCAGCCTTTTAGGGAGTGCTGAACATGCATAAATGTTTGTGCAGGATGTGATTGTATGTATGATTTTCTCAATTCTTTATGTTTCCCAATGTTTTTTAACTCATTAGGTCTTTTTCCAAATATCCTTATTTTCCACAAGGTCTTTTTCTCAAACCCTGGATAATTTTCTCAAATATCCAATTTCTTCCAAAACTCCAGGCGATTTTACATTCTATCTTTCTACTGGATCTCGAATTTCTAGCTGCATTTTTATCCTGCCTGCAAAATTTTTCAAAATTTCTCACATTTTCCTAAGTCTCATTCTGAGTCTTTCTCTGTTTTCAGTTCGATGGCATCCAGTCAAGTCGATCCTATCCTTCCTGAAGGTCACATCTCCTTCGAGGTGTGACAAGGTCGTCCTGAACATCGAGCCCTTAGCACCGGAACTTTCATTCCCCGGTGGTATTATTCCTGGCTAAAGAGCTTTTCCCGAATGTTCCCGGACCATTTGAGCGAGTGCGGATTGGAGCTGGCATCAGCAGTCGGAAAACAGACCATCAATGGCAACCTGATCCATGCAATGGCAGAGCGATGGAATCCTCGAACGTGTACCTTCTGGTTCCCGTGGGGAGAGATGACTGTTTTAATGGATGAATTTTCAGAAATCATGGGGTTGCCAGAACCAGCTGGTCGACCAAGCGACCCATTAGAGCATCAATTCCTTATCAATGTCAAGGGTTTGGACCCCCGAGACTCCTTAGCTCGTATGACAGGCCGCCGATCTTGGCCTCTAATCCAGTTAGAAGGAAATGAATATGTTGACCTACTTGAGTTGTACCGCCAGTACGGGACCTTCGTCGAAGTCAGCTCGCTTTCAAGAACAGCCAAAGAAAAGATTCAGAATGCAATGGTTCTATGCACTGTAGGACTGTCCCTTTTCCCAGATGGACAGAACTACATGGACATCAGGATAATCCAACTTATGAGAAGATGGGGAAGTCGGCAAACTAATCGCCTCTCCATAGCCATGGCAGCGCTCGCCTTCCTATATCGAGGTCTGACTCGATTCTCACTTGGAGAGTCCATTTTAGTTGAAGGACGCATCTACGCACTTCAGTCCTGGTTTTTCCAACACGTTCCAGCCCGAGCAAGCTCTTTCAGATACAATGGTCAAGAACTCCTTCCAGTGGCGCAGTACTGGTCTATGATCAACAACATTCAAGAGGATGACGTTGTTTGGGACTATTTTGATCGGCAAATATCTCCTCCCAGATATACGTACGCTTATGGCAAGCGGTTCAAGTTGCTGGGACCATTCTTCTGCACTTACTACCAACCAGAGAGATGTGTTCGGCAGTTCTCCCAGAGGCAGCAGTATGTCAAAGCCTGACTGTTATCAGGAGTTATGGCAGAGTTCGATCTCACTTCCGCACAATGGTCCGGGGCATATCATTCTGCCCGCTACGACTGGGATTCCTTTGTCTCTCTCAAAATCTTTCCAGGTCCTAGAGTGTCTGCCGACTATCGTGAATGGTGGCAAATTGTTTGTCCCCCACCTCTTTGTCAAGATCAATAAAGTCATGTTTTCCCCATTTCAATAAAATTTTCTTTCTCTTTCCATTGTGGTTTGACGACCTCGCCTAGGTAACAAGGCATATTCTCGTTGTTTATTTCTTTTGCAGAAGGAATGACAACACAATTGTCGTGATTCCCACGATGACTCAGTCCCTAGTAATGGGACATCTTTTCCAAATTGTCTACCATATTTTCAGCAAATATTTCTTCCAAAAGCTAATTCCTTCATAATCTAATCAGGTCTTTGCCCTGCAGAAAGCATCCATACCATTTGATGGTCGAGACAAGGTCAGGCAAAAGAACCACGGCATCCCAGTACTCGTCAGCCTCGGAAGAAGAGATGGGTTCCCCTCGATCTGAGAAGAGTCGAGAGCAGCAGCAAGAAGACGATGGCATAGACCCTCAAATGTATGCCATGTTCAGAAAAATGATGAACAAAATGATGAATGAGCAGCCCGGGACCAGCTCAGAAAGAAATCCATTCAGAGAAAAGTTCCATGGTCGTAGGAGTAAGAAGGCTCCCAAGAAACAGATCCAACCAGAAGAGATTTCAGATGAATCAGATTCCACTGAAAACACAGATGAAGAATATGAGGTGCCTCCGGCATTTCAGAAGCGTGGCCAAAGTAAAAGCCGCAGATCAAAAAGCAGAGATAAAGAAGAGCCTTTGCAAGCGCAGTTTAAAGAAATGGCCCGAGTTGTCAAGGATCTCCAAGCCCGCGACAAGGGCAAGAAAGTCTTCACCAGTGAGGACTTCTATGACGGCTTAGAAGGGGATGACGATCTGGAGAATCTCCCCCGAAAATTCATCAAATTCGATGGTTCTGGCGACCCAAAAGCGCATCTCGCCACTTTCTTTGTTGAATGCTCTCGGTTTAAGAGGGATAACCGAGCATTGTTTCTATGCTTCCCCCGCAGCTTGGAAGGAGTTGCCGCCAAGTGGTATGCTGAGCATATCAACCCCATCGAGCTCAAGGAGTTCGACAAAGTTGTGAATCTCTTCATTGAACGCTTCTTGTTCAACACAGAAGCGCTGCCTACACTAAGTCATCTCTGCAATTTAAGGCAGAATGAGAATGAAAAAGCATGGGACTTCATTCACAGATGGAGATCAGCCTGTAACAAGATGAGAGATCCTATCTCGGAAAGGCATGCTTTGTCCTTAATCCTCAACAATTTCTCACAGCCGTTAAGAGGATTAATCTCCACAGCGCCGTCCAGGACCTTCATTGAGCTGACTGAACGAGCCAAATGGCTCGAGCTGAGTGTGGAAAATGGAGTCTATGAAGGCTTCACCTTTTCCAAGAGCAACTCCCAACGTGAGCAGAAGAAGAAAGCTCACTTCACTTATTCTGCCAGCAACAACAACAAAGGCCAAAATCGATACAAAGGGCAGAAGAAAGATTACTGCTATGGCACAGGCAGTTCGAACAACAAGGATCAGAAAGCAAAGCCTGCCCCTCAATACAGCAAGCCTCCTCAGCAGGATCAAGGGTCGAAACTGCGTGAGAAGACCAAACATGAAGGATGGAGTTACGACAGAAAATTTACTCCTCTTGACCAATCACTCGAGGACGTGCTCGAGGACATGCTATCAAAAGAGATGGTCAAATTGCCCAGATTGGCCGATCCCCCTGTGCCCATGGGGAAATGGAAAGATCAGTTCTGCAAGTTCCACAGGACAATGGGGCACAACACCGAGAACTGCTTTGTTCTCAAAAATATCGTACAAGATCTTATTGAAAAGAATCTATTGGTAGAAGGAGAAGAAGAATAGAAAATGGACATTCTCAACCACCCCTTCCCTTCGCACACCACAGCAGTAGTGTCTGCACAACCCTTTCTACCGCATGAACATATCAAGCCATGTTCTGCGCAAGACCTACAAGTTCAGCACCAGGTATCGGTACTACGACAAGCAGCTCCAGATTCCAAGAAGATGGACTTAATTTCAGCGTTCGGTAAAATGAAAGTTGCGGAAGCACCTGTGAAGTCAGTTCCCAAATCAAAAGGAACTCCTGACTTCTTCAAACAAATCGTTAGACCCAGGATGGAGAATTCAAGTCAGAAGCCTCTGACCGCTTTATCCAATGTCTCCATCCTTGACTTGGCCAAGAATTCTAGCAAGCACCAGCAAGTACTGGAGGATTTACTCAGAAAAATCAAAGTTAAGCCCAGCACTACTCCTGAAGACATGGCACAGATTGTGAACTCCGCCATGACCAATGCACCAATCACTTTTTCGGACGAGGACCTTCCAAAGCCTCATTCCTTTCATAATAATGCCTTGTACATTGTCGTTCGAGTCAGAGGAATGACGGTTCCCCATGTGCTGGTCGATGGAGGCAGTAGCCTCAACATATGTCCCGAAATGACCGCAAAGGCATTAGGGATCAAGGACGAGGAATATATTCCAGATCCCATCACTATCTATGGGTTTGACAATCATGGTCAAACGGCCAAGGGCAAGATATTTCTGGAAGTGTTCATCAACTATTCAGTGCATTCAGTCCTTTTTCATGTGGTTAATGTACCACCAACCTACAACTTGCTGCTCGGTAGGACATGAATTCACAATGCTAATGCAGTGCCTTCTACCCTCCATCAATGTGTAAAGTGGTCAAAAGGTGGAATGATTACCACAATACTGGGAGAAGACCTAGAAGAAAGGCTCCCGCAGCCCATGATTCCTCGGCCATCATTCAATGCAGATATTCCCAGCATCAGAGAAAGTGAAGAGATCAATCTCGGGGAGAATCGAGAAATACTTCAGGCACCATCAGAGCCATCTCTGCACACAGTAGCCACGACACGATGGAAAGGTCCTCAATTCTTCAAGGTTGGAGGTCGAATCGACTACAACACCATTAAGGATCATCCCTTGTTTCCTCAATTCATGAAGTCAAGAAAGGGACTTGATTTACTCCTGAAGCATGGCTATCAACCCTTCAAGGGACTCGGCAAGAATGAAGATGGCCGCATCGAGCCAATGATCCAGAAACATCGTCCCCACAGAGCAGGACTAGGGTTCTCCGGAGGAAGCTCATCAAGGAAGACTGTTTTTGTCAAAGGGGCACAATGAAGACCATTTGTTATTTCCTTTCTATTCTTTTCCAAATAAATGTCTCATTTTACCAATGTCATTGATCAATTCAATCAATAAAATTCCAAGTTTCTTTGTCTATCCGGATGCCATCTACTCCCTTTTTGTCTGTCTCATCATTTTATAATTCAATGCCATTTTATGTATGGTTCTCTTCAAATGATTGCTTGTCTTACTATAGGCCAATTTGCCTGAACCAAATTTCTTCTCCAAAATTTCAGAATGACTTCTCGGACAATCAAGAAGCTCGTTCTCAATCCCAAGGCCTTTCAGAAGTCGACAGCAATTCACAGAATCAAAGCAAGCACCGAAAATGACAAGAGTGCAAAGCAGTCTGATGATTGTGCAGAATATGATCAGTCTCTTCCGGAATTACCGGAGTTCGCCGCAGTTCAGAAGCAGGACGAACCATCTCCTCTAGTACAAGATCCAACTGAAGGTGTCAATATCGGTTCAGAGGAAGATCCAAAAATTCTCCAGATCGGAACCAGTCTGAGTCCGAAAGAAAAGAAAAGGCTTACAGATTTTCTCATGCGGCATGAAGAAGTGTTCGCATGGACGTATGAAGACATGCCGGGCTTAGACCCCAAATTAGTCGAACACCGTCTTGTCTTAAAGCCGGATGCTAAGCCAGTCAAGCAGAAGCTGAGAAAAATGGATCCCAGAATAGAACAGCAGGTCAAGGAAGGACTTGAAGATCTGCTCAAAGCAGGATTTATTTGAGCTATTGACTATCCAGATTGGCTAGCCAATATCGTCGTTGTCCCAAAGAAAAGTGGCAAAGTAAGGATCTGCATAGACTTCAGAGACCTCAACAAGGCAACTCCGAAGGATGACTATCCACTTCCAAGCATCGATCTTCTAGTCGATAGCACGGCAGGACATGCCATGTTCTCTTTCATGGACGGATATTCCGGCTACAATCAGATTAAGTTGGCTGCCCGCGACCAATCAAAAACTTCTTTCACCACGCCTTGGGGCACTTTTTGCTATACAGTCATGCCTTTTGGGCTCAAGAATGCTGGAGCAACATATCAACGGGCAATGACTGTCATCTTTCACGATCAGATGCGCAAAATCATGGATGTGTATGTTGATGATATCCTCGTGAAATCTAAGGAGGGAGAAGATCACCTCGAAGCCCTTGACCAAGTCTTTAAAAGACTTATTCTTTACAAGTTAAGGCTTAACCCGCAAAAATGTGTCTTTGGAGTCGAATCAGGCAAACTGTTGGGTTTTCTGGTCAGCAAAAAGGGAATTGAAGTTGACCCGGCCAAAGCCAAGGCTATCATTGATATGCCACCCCCGAAGAATCTCAAAGAGCTACGTAGCCTTCAAGGACATATGCAGTCAATCCGGCGATTCATTTCCAATTTGGCGATGAGATGTGAGCCCTTCAACCACTTACTCAGAAAAGGAGTGAAGTTCGAATGGGGGCCAGAATGTCAGCAATCGTTCGATAGAATCAAGAAGTATCTTCTCAATCCTCCTATCTTGAAGCTGCCAGAATTGGGAAAACCTCTTTTATTATACATCTCAGTCAATCAAGTCGCATGTGGTGGATTCTTGGCGCAATATAAAGAAGGCAGCCTGATAGAACACGCCATTTATTACGTGAGTAAGACTTTCATAGATTATGAAAAGAGATACTCTCAAATAGAGAAGACCTGCCTAGCTCTGGTATGGATGTGTCAGAAGCTAAGACACTACCTGCTAGCATCAGAAGTCAAAATCTTGTCTAAACTCAATCCTCTCAAGTATATCTTAGAGCAACCTTTCCTCAGCGGACGAGTCGCAAAATGGCAAGTCTTACTGATGCAGTATGACTTAGAATATGTCTCGCAACAATCAATCAAAGGCCAAGCAATTGTAGATCAATTGGCGGATTTTCCCCTGGCCGAAGAAGTGAAAGCCGAAGATAACTTCCCTGATGAGCAAATTTGCAATATCCAGCAATTTCCAGTCTGGAATTTATTTTTCGATGGTTCCAAGAACATGGCCGGAATAGGCATCGGAATTTTATTAATCACTCCAGAAAAAGAGATGATTCCGTTTTCCCTCAAGTTAGATTTTCAATGTACTCACAACATGGCTGAATATGAAGCCCTGATTCAAGGTCTAAGGATTCTACTAGACTTTAATGTCAAGAGAGTACATGCCTACGGTGACTCACTACTCGTTGTCAATCAAGTTCGAGCCGAATGGCAGGTCAAAGATCAGAAGTTATTTCCCTATCAGAAAATTGTTTCAGCTCTCGTCAGCAAGTTCGAAGAATTTCAGTTATTTCACATCAAGAGAGATTTTAATCAAGTGGCCGATAGCCTAGCCAGTTTAGGCTCCATTATGGCATTCAAGAATGGAGAATCTTGTCGCTCTTTTGAAATTGGCAGACTTGACCAACCTGCTTTCATTCCAGCGGAACAGGTAAACCAGGCTGAGCAAAAGAAGAAGCCTTGGTATTACAACATCAAAACTTTCATAGAAACTGGCGAGTTTCCTCCAGAACTCTCAAAGAAAGAGCAACGAGCAATCCAGCGTATGTCTACTCGATACTTCATTTTGGCCAATGTCCTCTATCATCGCGGATTCAGTTCAGAGTATTCCAAATGTTTAGATGAAGACGAAGCCAAAGAAGTCGTGCGAGAAGCACACGAAGGCATTTGTGGTGGCCACATCGGTTACCAAACCCTTGTCAAGCAAATCATCAGAGCAGGGTACTACTGGAAGACTATGCAACAAGACTGTTATCATTATGTGAAGAAGTGTGTGCAATGCCAGATACACACACCTTCTATTCATGCTCCGGCAACTTATTTACAGTCTGTTGTCTCTCCATGGCCATTTTCTATGTGGGCCTTCGATGTCGTAGGTCCCATCACTCCTTCAGCTTCAAATGGCCACAAATACTTCCTTGCCGCAACAGAATATTTCACCAAGTGGGTAGAAGCTATCACTCTTCGCACAGTAGAAGGCCGACATGTGGTCTCTTTTATTCACAAGAACATCCTTTGCCGTTTCGGCATCCCACATGACATTGTGTCAGACAACGGCAGTCATTTCAAGAATGAAAAGATGAAGACATTTTGCTCAAAATTCAAGATCTATCACCATTTTTCCGCTCCATATTATCCTCAAGGGAATGGTCAGGCAGAGGCCACCAACAAGATTTTAATTCGTATTTTGGAGCGAACTGTGGAAACAGGCCGTGACTGGCATGAGAAAATCCACGACGCACTATGGGCCTATCGGACCACCATTCGTACACCAACGAATGCTACCCCATCAGAACTGGTCTATGGAACAGAAGTAGTATTACCGCTACATGTTCAGAAGCCCGCTTTGAAATTTGCTTCACTTCTGCAATTACCTCTTGATCAATACCAGCAGCAGCGACTAGTGCAGCTAGACTTACTCGACGAGAGAAGGCTAAAAGCAGCAGAGCATGCTCAATCCTATCGCCAGAGAGTAGCCAGGCAATATGCGAAGTCTATCATCGAAAGAAGATTCAAAGTCAATGATTTAGTACTTCGATCCACAGCTTATCTCAAGCATCGTCCCGGCGGCAAATGGTCGCCAAATTGGGAAGGTCCCTATGTTGTCAAAGAAGCATTACCCCTGTAAGACCCACAATTTTTCAGTATCTTTCTGAAGAAATTCACGAGGCATTTTCAAGTAAAAATAACATCTGAACCCGAAATACAAATCAGATCGATTTGTACGAACCAGTTATACTTGAGATATTCGTCGCTTTGCGAATATATGCTCAAACACTCTGGAAGCCATAACCTCTTAACTAAACAAAAACAAAGGATTTCCTCGAGCCAACTTTCTTAGTTACGTTAATACGAAGAGAATGGCGTACTCAGAATTTTTCGGAAAAAATCGCCGGAAACCCGAAATTCTTGCGGGACCCACGGAAATATTGGTGGGACCCACAGAAATATTCCTCAGAAAATATCTGGTGGGACCCACAAAAATATCCCATGGAATATCCAAGTGGGCCCCACACCAAGGAACCTCTTGGAATTAAAAAGAAGCCAAGGGGGTAGTTTGGGCATGGAAAAACCCAAGAGGAGGTGGGCTTGGGCTATAAATAGCCCTCCCCACTCTCTCTCTTCTCATAAAAATCGACCCCCTCTCTCTCTCTCTCTCTTGCCTTCTCTCTCTCTCCTAAACCTCCCCTACCTAGCCTAGCCCACCTGAGCCCACCTGACCTGGTCTGAGCCTGCCTGACTTAGCCTGAGCCTGCCTGACCTGGTCCTAACCCACCTGACCTGGGTCTGAACCCACTTGACCTGGTCCAAACCCAGTTGACTTGACTTGAACCTAGTTGGGTTTAAAGTCAAAGTCAAAGTCCTTTTTGGTCCAGATTCCGGTTTGGATTTCTGAACCCAGACTTAGCCTACTTGAGCTGAGTTCGAACCTGCTGAACCCAGTTGACTTGGATTGAACCCTGTTAGGTTCAAACCACTTAGGTTGAGTAGCTTGACCTGCTCTACCTCTTTCTCAACTAAGTCAGCTTCATCTGACTTAGTCTGACCTCTCGAAGGAAGGCTCGAAGCCAAAGAAGCAACCCGAAGCCGTTTCTTCCACGATTTGAAGTAAGTTCGCTTCGTTGATCCATCTCTCTCAAGTATTTGACTGTTTGTATATAGAATATACTTTCTGAAGTAGTATCTTGCTTTAGTTCTTGGTTGAGCCCTCTAGGACACTTCGGTGTTCACGCGCTCGCCTCGTAACTATCGTCGGATATATATGTTCGAATACGCAGTATATGCGTTCTTCAAAATAGTATCTCACCCTAGTTCTTGGTTGAGCCCTCTAGGACACTTCGGTGTTCACTCGCTCGCCTCGTAACTATCGTTGGATACAGATCTAGGTGTATATCTGTTGATACTGCCGACGCGTCTTATATCGCACAGGCCATGTAATTTACCTTTGTCGTCGCGTCGTATGATGCCAAGGCTCCCTGCTTTCTGTACTTCCGATTACTGCACTTTCGATTATGCATTTACTTACGCCGTCGCGTCGAACGATGCCAAGGCTCCTGCTTTCTGCAATGTATTTACTTACGCCGTCGCGTCGAACGATGCCAAGGCTTCTGCTTTGTTATATATGTAGAATATTTCGTTCAGTTACACACCCTGAACAATAGTATATGCATTTCCTTTACGCCGCCGCTGTATAAAGCACAGGCTTCTGCTTATATTACATATATGGCGCGTAAGTGAGCGTTCAAACGGAGATCAACTCCAAAATCGCCCATGCGATTCCCTTACCGCTCCTCGTACAAGATTCTGCTTGACGAATGAAGCCCCTATTGGAAAGGCTTCGCCTTTTGGCAAAATGCTCTTTACGTAAAGACTAAATCAATTACGTATGGCCTAGCTATGGCCCAAGGTTCCTGCAACCTTGATGGATGCAAAGTACGCACAACGGTGCGCATCCATTTCCCGAGTTAAGCGTAGCGATTTCCCACCAAAGAGGGAAGATGCCGCTGAAATGGATAAAAGAAACGCACGCTTTCTCCGTAAAAGAGAGGAAGTGCTGCTGAATTTCCTGAAGGAGCTAAGAATGGCTCAGAAAGAACGTAGCAGAAGTGCTACCCAGTTATGAAACGCCTTCTACAATGTAGAAAGGTTCGTCGCACCACTGCCGGTAGAACAGAGAAGGTGTTGACAGAATGGTTGGCAGAAGAGCTGCCAAAACCAGTTAAGTGGCACAATGATGTCCTTTGTTGGAACGATGTCAGAATGACTCGTCTCCCTGACACCTGCAAGGGCATCATACTTGTAAGAGCCGTTGCGCCAAAGTAGTGGTAGCGCCTTGACGAGGTCCTGAGCTCGTTGCGTAAAAATACGCCGAGTAGCCGATCCGTAGAGATCGAGTCATGTGCATGCTCATTGAGAATTATCAGACAACCAGACTCGTAAGGGCCGCTGAGCCGGAGTGTGTTGTTTCCACCGAAAGAGGTGAAGTGCTCGTCAAGGCCGAAGTGCTGAGAGCAGAGTTAAGCATGCATATGAATAAAACCTTTGTTCCACGGTGAAAACCGTGTGGTTGATTGGGGTCGGGTACATACTTCTCAAAGGCTGCCCTATAGGCATGCAATGTTCGTCAAGTAATTGTAAGACCGGCAGGCCCCTTTCAGAATTTCTCACCGAGGAAGACGGTGATGGCGCGGCCTTGAGTGACATATATTTCACCCGAACCTGATAGAGTTCATTGATGGCCTTCGTCACTCAGAGGTATGGAGGTCGTGGTTATCCTTAAATATCTAAGGATTGAACCCAACTACTGCAGTAGCAGAATGCATTCGGATACCTAGTAAGGATCTCTTCCGGTATGCTGTACCGTCCTACTAGGGAGATGGGGTCAACAGGCCTCTGGGGTATCTAAAATACATAGAATAATCAACCCCCAGATCGTCGCGTTGTCGCCCAGATATGAGTCCCCTAAGCCCAGGGGGAGGTGCAATTATCGAAACAAAGCATTAGCTTAGGTACAGCGCTACTTTGAATGTATGAGTGGATGACGTTGTTGAGTCAGTCCTGCATAACCTTTGTGAAGGTGTCATGGTCGGTATACTACTGGACCGATTGGGAAAGAACCCCATTGATATCCGTACGACTAAGTGAAGCTCGGAGAGCTGTCCTTAGATTCGTAGGATACGGATGTGCCAAGCATAAAGGCTTGAGCTAGACATCCATTCGTGACTCTGAGGAAGTCAAGGCTAAGTCGTAGAGACTTGAGAGGTTATTCCAACTCACAGCCCTGAAGAGGCTTATGCGAAGTCATGACGACTTGCGTGGATGTTCAACTCATAGCCCTGATGAGGCTTGTGCGATATACGTTAAGTCATGGAGGCTTGAGCGTCGTATTACGAACTGCGACCCTGAGTGGTCTATGCATTTACTTGAGTTGAATAGATAGGTGTTTGCCTACTTACCAGACCATCAGTGGTTCTGACCCCGTTTAATGGGGATTTCAGGTGTTGAACCTGCGTGGCGATATGCGGAGCAAGGCGGCATCAAGTTCCAGGGTTTCTCTAGACAGAGTTGTACTGCTTCCTTTTTATTGAACCTACACTGCTTTCCTAAGCAGTAGTGTTGTAATAAACATATGTTTTCGATAAAATGGAACACTTTGGTGGTCAATGAGTTGCTTGGCCACATACCTGCAACGTGCTCGGAGTTTTCTAAAACTGACGACTCATTATCGTCTTATTCCGCTGCTAAAAGCTTTTCTAAGTTCCGCTGCAATGAAAAAAAAAAAAAGTAATTCATGAAAATTTTAACTTAGCTTTGTTTTGGAAATCCGGAGCGTTACAGAATTGGTATCAGAGCATGAGTCTGAGAAACCTGGTTCAAGATCCGTCATGTTTGCGATATCGCACTGTAAGTATAAATCTTATACTTTCTCTAATTTGGGTGTATTTGTGTGAATAGATAAAATGGCTCCTAGGACGAGGAGAACCATGCCGAGCGAGGAGTCCCATACGCAGGGCTTCCTGCTGGAGACACTCAACAGGCTTGTGTCTGCCATTCGTGAATCAAGGCAAGCACCAGCTCCACCTCGCAATGAGAACCTTGGAGGAATAACATATGAAAGGTTCCTCAAACTCGACCCACCTGTTTTCGTTGGCAGTGCCGATCCAGAGCTTGCAGAAAGCTGGATCGAGGAAACAAAGCGGGCATTCCTGGTATTGGGAGTACTAGAGGATAGAAAGACTAACTTCGGCACATATAGGCTGAAGGATAATGCACGAAAGTGGTGGGATACCACTAAGCTTATCCAGTTCTCACAAGTCGAAGTCATTCCTTGGACTGACTTTCGGAGAACTTTCTTGGATAACTACTTCCCGTTGCACTCCAGAAATAAGAAAAAGATGGAGTTTCTGGAACTAGAGCAGGGTGGTATGAGTCTTATCGACTATACTACCAAGTTTCAGAACCTTGAGCGGTACTGCTCTCGGTTATTCGATACTGACCAAGAGAGGGCCGATAAATATATCAATGGATTTCGGGAAGGGCTACGATCTCGAGTCATAACTAGCATGCCCCAAACATTTCAAGCCGCTATGGCAGCAACTTCAAAGATTAGTGCAGACTGGGAGCGATGCAAAGGGGTCGTAGTAAAGCGACCGGTAGCAAGTAATGGGAATAACAAGAGGACGTTCCCCGGTGGCCAAGAATCACGACCAACTTTTTATAAGAGGGATTTTCAGGAGAACAACTTTACTCCACCGGCCGAGCGGCCATTACAGATGGTAGAAGCCAATCAGCCCTACCGACAGTCTAATTTTCGATGCCCGAGGTGTAGCTCAGATCACCCCGGAGGGGTTTGTCCTCGCGATACAGGGGGTTGCCTGTATTGCGGCAAACCAGGGCATCGTGTAACAGAATGCCGCAAGAAGGCCTCAGATCTTCAACGAAGAAATATGGGATCTGGAGGACCCTCTCAACAAATACAACAACAACGACTGCCACTACCCAGGATAGAGCAGAAACCTGTGGCAGGTCGTGTCTATGCGGTGACAGCCGAACAGCTCACGGATAATGATCGTATCAAGGAATCTGAATACCTTGATAGATAGAGTTGTGTTGGGTAAGAAGCAATTGAAAGACAAGATCCAATGAATGCTTGAGACAAGTGGCTTATGACCTTGTGTACGGTCATCTGGATAGATATGTATCCTTGCTCTGTAAAGTAATTTTGGATTTGTCAAATAAAAATCTTAAGTGCTTATGCCCAAAATTTATGGCTATAGACCCCATGATTGAAAAATTAAGTTTGCGTAATTAGAACGTTAAAAGTTACTTAATAAAATAAACCATCGAGGAATTGTTCCCAAGAAGAGAGTCCTGTGAGGTTTTACATATTCAAGATCAGATCGTCTAGCCAGAGTGAGCCTGTGAGGGTATACAGCTCCGTGCGAGTGTATATGTTCCAAAATCAGTAGCTTAGCTAGTATGATTCTGTGAGGGTGTACTGATCCAATATCAGGTGAGTCTGACGAGGGCGAACCTGTGAGGAGGTACGTTTCCAATACCAGGTAGTCTCACAGGGGACTTATTCCAATATGGTTAATCTCTAGAAGAATGATCTATGTGTATGGAATAGTTACACAAGATGGCTATATTGATAGCCGGTTGGAAGAACATTGATTCAACAAAACTATCGTGGTTGTAGCATAATTTGAACTCAGATATGAGAAGCATACCTCAATTGATCGAGAATCATGATATGAGGTTATGATTGAAATAAATATGATGTTGAACTAAGTGAATAACATTATGAATCTAACATATGGGAGAAATATCCCGAGTTACGCACTTAGTACACTTAACTGAATTTCGCGGACGAAATTCCTTTAAGGGGGTAATGATGTAAGACCCGCAATTTTTCAGTATCTTTCTGAAGAAATTCACGAGGCATTTTCAAGTAAAAATAACATCTGAACCCGAAATACAAATCAGATCGATTTGTACGAACCAGTTATACTTGAGATATTCGTCGCTTTGCGAATATATGCTCAAACACTCTGGAAGCCATAACCTCTTAACTAAACAAAAACAAAGGATTTCCTCGAGCCAACTTTCTTAGTTACGTTAATACGAAGAGAATGGCGTACTCAGAATTTTTTGGAAAAAATCGCCGAAAACCCGAAATTCTTGCGGGACCCACGGAAATATTGGTGGGACCCACAGAAATATTCCTCAGAAAATATCTGGTGGGACCCACAAAAATATCCCATGGAATATCCAAGTGGGCCCCACACCAAGGAACCTCTTGGAATTAAAAAGAAGCCAAGGGGGTAGTTTGGGCATGGAAAAACCCAAGAGGAGGTGGGCTTGGGCTATAAATAGCCCTCCCCACTCTCTCTCTTCTCATAAAAATCGACCCCCTCTCTCTCTCTCTCTCTTGCCTTCTCTCTCTCTCCTAAACCTCCCCTACCTAGCCTAGCCCACCTGAGCCCACCTGACCTGGTCTGAGCCTGCCTGACTTAGCCTGAGCCTGCCTGACCTGGTCCTAACCCACCTGACCTGGGTCTGAACCCACTTGACCTGGTCCAAACCCAGTTGACTTGACTTGAACCTAGTTGGGTTTAAAGTCAAAGTCAAAGTCCTTTTTGGTCCAGATTCCGGTTTGGATTTCTGAACCCAGACTTAGCCTACTTGAGCTGAGTTCGAACCTGCTGAACCCAGTTGACTTGGATTGAACCCTGTTAGGTTCAAACCACTTAGGTTGAGTAGCTTGACCTGCTCTACCTCTTTCTCAACTAAGTCAGCTTCATCTGACTTAGTCTGACCTCTCGAAGGAAGGCTCGAAGCCAAAGAAGCAACCCGGAGCCGTTTCTTCCACGATTTGAAGTAAGTTCGCTTCGTTGATCCATCTCTCTCAAGTATTTGACTGTTTGTATATAGAATATACTTTCTGAAGTAGTATCTTGCTTTAGTTCTTGGTTGAGCCCTCTAGGACAGTTCGGTGTTCACGCGCTCACCTCGTAACTATCGTCGGATATATATGTTCGAATACGCAGTATATGCGTTCTTCAAAATAGTATCTCACCCTAGTTCTTGGTTGAGCCCTCTAGGACACTTCGGTGTTCACTCGCTCGCCTCGTAACTATCGTTGGATACAGATCTAGGTGTATATCTGTTGATACTGCCGACGCGTCTTATATCGCACAGGCCATGTAATTTACCTTTGCCGTCGCGTCGTATGATGCCAAGGCTCCCTGCTTTCTGTACTTCCGATTACTGCACTTTCGATTATGCATTTACTTACGTCGTCGCGTCGAACGATGCCAAGGCTCCTGCTTTCTGCAATGTATTTACTTACGCCGTCGCGTCGAACGATGCCAAGGCTTCTGCTTTGTTATATATGTAGAATATTTCGTTCAGTTACACACCCTGAACAATAGTATATGCATTTCCTTTACGCCGCCGCTGTATAAAGCACAGGCTTCTGCTTATATTACATATATGGCGCGTAAGTGAGCGTTCAAACGGAGATCAACTCCAAAATCGCCCATGCGATTCCCTTACCGCTCCTCGTACAAGATTCTGCTTGACGAATGAAGCCCCTATTGGAAAGGCTTCGCCTTTTGGCAAAATGCTCTTTACGTAAAGACTAAATCAATTACGTATGGCCTAGCTATGGCCCAAGGTTCCTGCAACCTTGATGGATGCAAAGTACGCACAACGGTGCGCATCCATTTCCCGAGTTAAGCGTAGCGATTTCCCACCAAAGAGGGAAGATGCCGCTGAAATGGATAAAAGAAACGCACGCTTTCTCCGTAAAAGAGAGGAAGTGCTGCTGAATTTCCTGAAGGAGCTAAGAATGGCTCAGAAAGAACGTAGCAGAAGTGCTACCCAGTTATGAAACGCCTTCTACAATGTAGAAAGGTTCGTCGCACCACTGCCGGTAGAACAGAGAAGGTGTTGACAGAATGGTTGGCAGAAGAGCTGCCAAAACCAGTTAAGTGGCACAATGATGTCCTTTGTTGGAACGATGTCAGAATGACTCGTCTCCCTGACACCTGCAAGGGCATCATACTTGTAAGAGCCGTTGCGCCAAAGTAGTGGTAGCGCCTTGACGAGGTCCTGAGCTCGTTGCGTAAAAATACGCCGAGTAGCCGATCCGTAGAGATCGAGTCATGTGCATGCTCATTGAGAATTATCAGACAACCAGACTCGTAAGGGCCGCTGAGCCGGAGTGTGTTGTTTCCACCGAAAGAGGTGAAGTGCTCGTCAAGGCCGAAGTGCTGAGAGCAGAGTTAAGCATGCATATGAATAAAACCTTTGTTCCACGGTGAAAACCGTGTGGTTGATTGGGGTCGGGTACATACTTCTCAAAGGCTGCCCTATAGGCATGCAATGTTCGTCAAGTAATTGTAAGACCGGCAGGCCCCTTTCAGAATTTCTCACCGAGGAAGACGGTGATGGCGCGGCCTTGAGTGACATATATTTCACCCGAACCTGATAGAGTTCATTGATGGCCTTCGTCACTCAGAGGTATGGAGGTCGTGGTTATCCTTAAATATCTAAGGATTGAACCCAACTACTGCAGTAGCAGAATGCATTCGGATACCTAGTAAGGATCTCTTCCGGTATGCTGTACCGTCCTACTAGGGAGATGGGGTCAACAGGCCTCTGGGGTATCTAAAATACATAGAATAATCAACCCCCAGATCGTCGCGTTGTCGCCCAGATATGAGTCCCCTAAGCCCAGGGGGAGGTGCAATTATCGAAACAAAGCATTAGCTTAGGTACAGCGCTACTTTGAATGTATGAGTGGATGACGTTGTTGAGTCAGTCCTGCATAACCTTTGTGAAGGTGTCATGGTCGGTATACTACTGGACCGATTGGGAAAGAACCCCATTGATATCCGTACGACTAAGTGAAGCTCGGAGAGCTGTCCTTAGATTCGTAGGATACGGATGTGCCAAGCATAAAGGCTTGAGCTAGACATCCATTCGTGACTCTGAGGAAGTCAAGGCTAAGTCGTAGAGACTTGAGAGGTTATTCCAACTCACAGCCCTGAAGAGGCTTATGCGAAGTCATGACGACTTGCGTGGATGTTCAACTCATAGCCCTGATGAGGCTTGTGCGATATACGTTAAGTCATGGAGGCTTGAGCGTCGTATTACGAACTGCGACCCTGAGTGGTCTATGCATTTACTTGAGTTGAATAGATAGGTGTTTGCCTACTTACCAGACCATCAGTGGTTCTGACCCCGTTTAATGGGGATTTCAGGTGTTGAACCTGCGTGGCGATATGCGGAGCAAGGCGGCATCAAGTTCCAGGGTTTCTCTAGACAGAGTTGTACTGCTTCCTTTTTATTGAACCTACACTGCTTTCCTAAGCAGTAGTGTTGTAATAAACATATGTTTTCGATAAAATGGAACACTTTGGTGGTCAATGAGTTGCTTGGCCACATACCTGCAACGTGCTCGGAGTTTTCTAAAACTGACGACTCATTATCGTCTTATTCCGCTGCTAAAAGCTTTTCTAAGTTCCGCTGCAATGAAAAAAAAAAAAGTAATTCATGAAAATTTTAACTTAGCTTTGTTTTGGAAATCCGGGGCGTTACAACCCCGCAACTCATATCGGCTCATCAATGCCGATGGGGTAGAATTGCCAGATCCTATTAATGCTCGACACTTGAAAAAGTTTTATACTTGAAACATTTATTCTTCTCTTGTAATCCTTCCTGTTTCCTTCAGATAATGATCCAACTTTCTTTCCCAGTTACACTGGGGCATTTTAAAATTTTGTTCTATATGCAGGCAGGATAAACAAATTCCTCATTTCATGCACATGTGCATTCATATGCATCAATTCATGCTCATTGGCATTCAACTGCATTAACAACAATCTGGTCAGTATTGGGATTTCAACAAACAGTCCCATCACGATTCCTAATGATTCAAAATCGAAAGGTCATCACCAATACTGAACCAAAACCCAGCGCTCGAACTGGTATTATTTCAAAATCCAGTACTCAAACTGGCACATTTTCAAAATCCCAATTTTTCAGAAAACCGAGTTCCGACTCGGGTTTTTTATTCAAATCATGTTCTTTTGTTGATCCGGGTTCCGACTCGTGATCTCATTACCTCGTTCAAGCTCAGATTCGAGCTCTTCATTTTTCTCTGTTGATCCGAGTTCCGACTCGTGATCTCATTATCTCATTCGAGCTCAGATGCGAGCTCTTCATTTTCTTTTGTTGATCCGGGTTCCGACTCGTGATCTCATTACCTCATTCGAGCTCTTCATTTTTTTTTCTCTGTTGATCCGAGTTCTGACTCGTGATCTCTCTACATCATTCGAGCTCAAATGCGAGCTCTTCATTTTCTTTTGCTGATCCGGGTCCCGACTCGTGATCTCTATTTTATTCGAGCTCTGACTCGAACTCATCATTCTCCTTTGATTAATCCAAGTCATTTCAATCATCAAAGTCTGTCAATTGCTCAAGTTTGACATTTTGCCCTCCAAATTTCAATTTAAATCCTCAAATCAGGCAATTCTCCAATTTCGACCTCTGGGTCACCCGATTTCCAATTCTCAATTTCAATAACCAATTTCCAATTCTCGACCTGCGGGTCAACCAATTTCCAATTTTCGACCTTCGGGTCAATCAATTTCCAAATTTCGACCTCTGGTCAAATTAATTCTCAATTTCAACCTTCGGGTCACACAATTTCGACCTTTCGGTCAACCAATTCTCAATTTCGACCTTTTTGGTCAAATCAATTCTCAATTTCGACCGTCAGGTCATCCAATTTCGACCTTTGGGTCATTCAATTCTCAACAACCAATTTTCCAATTTCCAATTTCGACCTTTGGGTCATTCAATTCTCAACAACAAATTTTCCAATTTCCAATTTCGACCTTTGAGTCAATCAAATCTCAATATCCAATTTCAAATCATTTTCTCTTGCGAGAGACCCCTTTTAGGGAGAGTTCGAGGGAGCTCGTTCTTTTCGCATGCTATCCAATTCGTTCACTTAGCCCCTTTTTAGGGAGAGTTTGAAGGGACTCGCGTCTTTGTGAACCGTTTGCAAAACAATTTCCAATTTCACACAAGAAACCCTTTCAAAGGGAGAGGCTCGACGGAGACTCGCTTTTCTTGTGACCCCCCAATTTCATACTAGGCCATTTTCGTCATGAAAGACCCTCTTTGCAGGGAGAGTGTGATGAACTTGTTCCTTTCATGACCCAATTTTCAGACCTCACTATTATCGACCCCTTTCCATAAGAGAAGCCTAATATTAGGGAGCTTTGACGAAAGCTCAATTTCTCTTCGAAAGTTCATTTTGCAAACACCTCCTCTTTAGGGAAGAGAGGAGTATTTCCCATTTCCCGTTCAGGTAAGGGCTAAGCCTGAGTCTCTCTTTTTGGGGAAAAAGAGAGGAGAATTTTCGTCACGGATGCGTTGAGCCGGATTTCAAATACTCACTTTCACTAAGGATTTCAAGAAAATTTTGTCAATTTGTCAAATTATTTGCTGATTTCAGAATCTTTATTGCACTAGTCAGTTTACCCTCAGCTTTACTTCCAAAAGAGCGAAGCTTTTGCGAAAAGGGATTCAAACTTCAAATTATTTCTATTGGCCAACCAAAAGGATGAAGGATAAATCCTCGATATGGCCAGAAAAGAAGATTCAATGATAGTAAAAAGCCATAAATGATTGATATTGATCACAGTCAATGGCACATCTTTAAAGACTATTCTTGCAAAGACGAGGCAATGAAAATATCCTGAGCGCTAGAAAAGAGAGCATTTACCCAAGCCCCGTTTCCTCAAAATCACCTAAGCTGCAATTAAGTATCCGCAAAAGGGATCTCTCACCTGTCGTCAAGATGAAGGCGAATTAGGCGAGTAGACCCCCGGGGCCAAAGAAGATTCGAAACATCTCCAAGATGACGGAGTTTGTGACGAATCCTTCCAGGGAAAGTCCAAAGCACTGTCGAGATGAAGGCAGATGCGATGAACCTCTCGACAATCCCTAAAAGATATTTAATTTCAGCTATCGCCCAAAGATTTCCAAACCCATCATCTAAGAAGGATCGAAACATCTCCAAGTTGAAGGAGTTTGTGACGTACCCTTCCCAAAAGAGAGAAAGAGAGGAAAAAGAAAGAGAGAAAGAGTCAGAACATCTCCAAAATAAAGGAGAATGTAGCAAAAACCCAGAGAACCAAAAGAGTGCAGAAAGATTATCATGAGAGAAGCCCTCAGGATATCAAACTGCCAAATTTATCAAGAATCCTCTTTAAATTTGTGAAATTCTATTATCAATACTCTTTCATCAATTGCTTTCATAACATCAAATTTTCTTTCCTACTCATATCAAGGAAATTGATAACTTCCTTGAAGAAGGTCAATTGTAAACAATTTGGGTTTTCAAGTCTCGATTCTACAAAGTGAACCTTGTGTGGAGGTAATGCTTTGGGTAGAAAAGAAAGAATATCTTTGCAACAATGTGCAACATTTTCAAAAACTTTGAATCAACAACAAAATTCCCAACATGTTGACAATATTTTCTAGCTATCCTGACGTAAAGTGAGAGCTCGATATCCGTCTTCGATGCATCCTGACACCAATTTTAAATCCCTCCTAAGGACTTGATTCCTTCCCTTCTTTGAGAGCATGAACTCTCAGATTTGCACACTTCCCTGTGTCCCCACTGTCCCACCATAGACAGTCCCATTTCGGTTCGAGGTCGAACCACCAATCATTTTCTCGCAAAAGGCAATTTCAAAAGCTGATTTTAGTCTCAGCAATGAGACGCCCAAAACCAATCCCTTTTCAAGCTTTAGGGACCCCATTTTCCTTCCTTTTGCAAAACCCCTGTCGGATTTACTGTGCAAAATCCGAAGGTTCCATCATGGTCTCTTCCTTCGAGGATTCCATTCCATTGTCCGCCCGATTAGGATAAGGGTATAAACCTGAGCCTCATTCAAAGAGGTATTCTATTGTCCGCCCGATCAGGATAAGGGTACAAACCTGAGCCTCAATCAAAGAGGTATTCCATTGTCCGCCTGATCAGGATAAGGGTATAAACCTGAGCCTCATTCAAAGAGGTACTTCATTTTCCGCCCGATCAGGATAAGGGTACAAACCTGAGCCTCAATCAAAGAGGTATTCCATTGTCCGCCCGATCAGGATAAGGGTATAAACCTGAACCGCATTCAAAGAGGTACTTCATTTTCCGCCCGATCAGGTTAAGGGTACGAACCTGAGTCTCATTTCGATGAGATATTTCATTCCCCAATCAGGTCAAGGGTTCAAACCTGAGCTTCGTTCCATGCGAGGTATTTTTGTCCCATCCAGGTCAAGGGCATAAACCTGAACTTCGCTCTCATAGAGCAAATCTTTCCTCTTCATTCTTCGCTTCATATCTACCATCTTCCTCGGGCTAATTCCTTCACACCCAGTCAGATCCTTCTAATTGGGGCATTTTTTTATATAGCCCAAATTGGTGTGTTTTTCTTTGCCACTAAGCTCGGCCATGAGCCGGCTTAGTAGCAAAGAGGGGAATCTGTAAACACCCCAAATTTTCACTCACCTCCCCGACATCTTCACCAAGCATCATCATCCAGCCTTTTTGAAATCGCCGAAGGGCAAAATGGTCATTTTCTGAGCTCGGACCTTGCAAAAGTCTAATTTTCATCTGCAACTCTTAAAATTTCTCTATTTTTAGCTCAGATGTTCAAAATTTTACTCCTAACAGGAGACAGACATCTCCAAGTCTTGATTCAAGATTACATTTCATAAGACATGACATTGCATATCATTGCATGAGCATTTCAAATCACTGCACTGCACAGCATGTCATTTCGAGGTCCAGAACTCTTGATTTCAAAATTTTCAATCCATATTAGAATTTCAACTCTTTTCAAAATTGATTTCAAAACCCTGGGTCTTCAAAATTATCAATTTTTCCCATTTTACCCCCAGGACTCTGAATTTCAAAATATTTCCTCAGGAAAACCATCTGGATAGTTTTCAATATGGATTTCAGTCACTTCACCTCAGATTTTGCCCTTTTTGACAATTTCAAATATCTTTCTTTTACAAAATCACCCTACAAGGGCCAACTCTTTCCAAAATTCCTGTTTTGCCCATTAGTCCAAATTTTTATGAAAATTCCAAAAAGAGGTTTTACTGTCTTGTCCTTATGTCAATAAAGAAGCAATGTGGGACCCACATTGAGGTGGTGTCACACAGGCTTTTCTTTTGAAAATTTGAATTTTGAAAAACCCAAAAAATATAGGAGCCTTGTCCCCTGGATTGGTGCCACTTGTCCTTTCTCTCTCCTCCCATTTACATGCCATGTGTCAGCATAGGGTTCACCTAGAGTTGGTGCCACATGTCACCTTCCCTCTTCTGCCACGTGTCAGTGTGGGGGCTACCTTCAGAAGCCGCCACATGTCATCCCAATTATCTGCCATATGTCACCCTATCCATCCTGCGCCATGTGTCATTTCAAAGACTACCAGGAGATGCCAAGTGTCATAGGTTGTCCTGTCTAGAAAAAGTGGAGTTTGTCTCCTCTGAGGTGGCGCCACTTGAAGTGTGTCTCCTGCAGGGGACACGTGTCAACCCCTCCTTCCTTCTAGAAAAGTAGCCTGACACATGTCCTCTCCCTATTTTTTTCAGAAAAGTAGGAGACATGTGTCACTCCTAAATTCCTACAGAAAAGGTAGGCTTGTCTCCTCTGAGGTGGCGCCATCTGGAGTGTCTCCTGCAGAGGACACATGGCAAGCTCTCATTTCCTCAGAAAAAGCAAGTGCCATGTGTCGTTTTCTATTTTCTTCAGAAAAACTAGAATTCAAAAGTTCAAAACTCCTCATAGGTGGCGCAAATCCTGAACTCCTACCTTTTTCATCCTGTCTGAGATGGCGCCACATGGCCTGGCCCACCTTCTCTCCCCTCTGCCACGTGTCATCTTCTGCTTCTTTCAGAAAAGAAGGTGACACATGTCTCCTTCTCACTCCTTCAGAAAAAGTAGAGGACACATGCCCTCTCCCTACTTTTTTTAGAAAAGTAGGAGACACATGTCACTGCCCTCTTTTTCCTCCCTCTTGCCACATGGCATTGTAGGAGCCACCCTGAGGTGGCGCCACATGTCCATCCTCCATTCCTTCAGGGCCAACCTCCATTTGAAATTCGAATTCTCCTCTGAGGTGGCGCCATCTGAAGAACCACACCAGCAGGCTGACACTTGGAACCATCCTGGACTGCCACGTGTCCAGATCTCCTTTCACCAGAAAAAGCAAAATTCAAATTCCTCTGAGGTGGCGCCTTCTGAGCCCACTGCTCTGTCTTTCTGACATGTGTCAAACACCTTTTGAGGTGGCACCATTCCAGGACTCCACTTGGCTCCATTTTTATTTTTTTTTATTTTTAATAAAGGTAGCCCACCATGAGGTGGCGCCACCTGAGGACTCCCTACAAAAAGTGAATTTGAAATTCAAACTCCAAGAGAGCACCCTCTGAGGTGGCGCCTTCTGGAAGTTCCCTGCAGAGAGAATCAAGCAAACTTGTAAAAAATTCCAAATCCCCCTGCTGAGGTGTCTCACCCACAAAATTTCCATTTTCTTTTATTTTTCTCAAAATCAAAACACCTTTTGAGGTGGCGCCACCTGAGGGTTCCCTGCAAAAGACAAATTCGAATTTCAAACCCCTCAGATGACACCCCCTGAGATGGCGCCACATGGAGGGCTCAGATCCAGCCTGTTTGAATTTCAAAATTTTTCAGAAAAGTTATAAAAACAAGGGTTCACGCCCAGCCTAAGGAGATCATTTTTTTTAGCTCTTGTGAACTTGGAAAATCCGACCTAGCCTTCCTAACATCTGATTTTGAACCTTGGAAATCGGGCCCCCTTTGGCGCATTGAAGAAGGTGGAGTAAAGTTCGTGTCGTGGCCAATCCGATTCCAACAGAGCTCGATTTTGGTGGACCATCCGAAGCTCGGAGTGAAGGACGGAGGAAGCTCGTGATAGCTGCCCCTTTCAAGAGCTCCTACGCTGCGTAACGAAGCAAGGTGCACTTCTTTTCCCCTTGATGTGATTCTATAATCCGAATCGGGAGTCGTTTGAAGAAAGAGCTCATCCGAGGGATGGATTGAGCTATTCTCATAAAACGACATATATAAAAATGTTTTGTTATGCTTCCGTGATGATTTTTAACATTCATATAGTTATCTAGGTTTAATTTGCATTTTATTTCATTCATTTAGCATATTTCATGAATTAATTAGGATTAATTTAGCCTTTATTTCAATTCTGCTTATTTTCAGTAGGTCTCTGTTTTTGTCAGTCAGTCCACACGTCATTTCATGCATTTTTTTTTTATTAAAAATCCCAAAAAAATCACGGAATGCGCCCTTAGGTGTCCCTAAAAGTGTGCCAAAAATTCATAGCCATTTGAATTTGTTTACTGTGGTAAACATTCAAAATGGCAAGTCGGGTTTTGTTACCCGGGATACGTTTTGAAAATCATTTGCCGACTTGTAAAATCGAGATATACCTCATGGTAGATCCGCTTTTCGATCCGAAAAATGTTATGAACTAGGGAGAATGTCTAGTTTTTAATATGCTTTTTTCAGAGTTTTCTGATTTTTTTTTTATCTGACAAAAATCCGAGAGTTCGGGACACGTGTCAGAGCCTAATTTGGGTCTCTGAGATCTTGGAGGTTTCTCTTTGTGTGTTGCTCCAAATCCAAAACTGTAAAAAGTGAAAGTGGTGTCCGAGATGTCCTCTGTTTGAATATGAAAGTCTGTAATTTTTAGAACAGTGTTGACCCCTGCTTCGGATTTTTCTTGTCAGCCCCCTGTTTTTCTACATTTGTCTGTTCTGTTAGTTTAGGCAGAAATAGTTATATTTTTATCTGTGTTTCCGTTGATCAAATGCCAAAGTCATAAACATACAAGTTGTTCATGTAGGTGTCGTTCATAACTCTGATTAATTTCATAAATTTCCATGGCCGTTTTGTATTTCTTTAGCATTTTTCATCAGATTAGTGTGATTTTTACCTCTGTCAGAACTAAATCTCTGTTATTGAACTCACCATGGCTCAAATCCCGAGGCTATAAAAACCAAAAAATGTTTCATTTCGGGTTTTTTAGCAGTCTGCAAAATATCAGAAGTTTCAATAGTGTAAATCTTGCATTATCATATTAGGCATTGCATTTGGTTCGGATCCATAGGCAAAATCCATCATTTTTAGGACTTTCCTTGAATTTTAGCATTTAAATCATATCATTTCGTGATTTTTAGCATTCTAGGTTGTTTATCAGAGTGTTTAGATGCTTCATACCGAATTTGGTGCAATTTGGAATCCATTTGAGGTTCGGATCATCCATAATACCAAAACAGGGTCCCGCAGGACCCGGATCCAAGCGAAAAACAAGCGAAAATCATTATTTTTGATAAATTGCAAAATACCAAATTCTGATTTTACAGTCTTAATGTGTCTAGCAGCATGTCATCATATCTCTTACTGCATTTTATCATCATTTGATTCAATTTGAACTTCAAAATCTCAATTTTACCAAGTTTTCCTTAAAAAAAAAAACCCTGATTTTAAAGGTATAACTTTATAATTAGGGGTATTTTGGTCATTTTGACCACCAACTCCGAATTTCAAACTGTTTTCCACTGAATTCCCTGCATTTACATCATTTCAAAACATCAAGGAAGCATGAAAATAGGGTTTATATCCAATTAAATCCAATAATTTCATAATATTATTAGAAAATCTTGGAAAAACCCACATATTTGAGCTAACTTTATTTCAAGCTTGGCAGGGACATTCCAAAGTAGGAGCTGAAGTCTGCAAATTTCTTTTATTTCCTTTATTTAGTGATGTAATAATGTAAATTTTGGAATAAGAGATTTAATTTCCTGCTTAGACTAGGATGCATATCATATAGTTTGAATTTATGCAATATCCTGTTTCTATGATTCATGCATTTTATTTCAAAAGCACTATGGATGTTCACGAATGGCACGTGCACCAACTCTTAGGGAGTTGATGGACTCGGTGGGATCCATATTTACGGCCCTAGTCGAAATATGGACGAGACCCAGATCCATCATCTTTCTACTAGTCACATTGAGCCTACACTCTTAGGCTATCTTAAAATGCACATCATATTTCCAAAGTTTTCAAAATCATGTGCATCAAATCAACTAAATTCTGAACATATTCATGGCCACAGTCAGGATATGTGAAGGATTTATCTTGACTTAATGCATATTTTTCCAACAAATCTCTTAGAAAATCTTTTCAAAGTGCATTCATTCACTTATGTCATTTGCATCATAAAATCATTGATTTTCTCAAGATTTTCTCAAGAAAACTTCATTCTCAAGAAATCGATTTCTCAAGAAATTCTAAAGATTTTTCAAAATCGGTTTTCCAAAGACAAGTTTTTCCACAGTTTTCCCAGGAAAATGATATTTTCTTAAGATATTCAAAAGAGTTTTACAATCTTTCTTCAAGATCCAAAATCAATTTCCAAGTATTTCAAAAGGTAAAATTCCCAGGATTTCGATTCCCCAAGTTTTGAATTTCCTTCTCCAAAGAGTTTTCCTATAAATTTTTCATCATTTTCCTAAGAAAACTCTCAAAGTCCAAGTTTTCCTAAGAAGTGTTTCCCTTTTCAAAAGGTTCATCTTTTCTCAAGAATCACTTCCATTTTCCCAAGATTTTCAACTATTTTTTATTTTTCCACATCTTTATAAGCTTTCTCATGTTTTCAAAAACCCCTTTTTTTATCTGAGTTTCCTGAGAAATTGACCTTTTCCTGAGAGATTCTTTCCAACTCCAAATGTTTTTCTAAGCATACATCATGTTTTCCAACTGGCATTTTCCAAAATCTCATAGCACATGCCTGAATTCTCTGTGCATTTAGGATAGAACATAACTTTGATAATTTCGCTAAGTCAAGCATAGTTTTGGTCCTTGGTTCGATTACCCCTGTTAAAGGCGGCAGGAACGGTCGAACCTCGTACCGACAGGTCGAGCCCCATCCCATGGATTTTCCCGCAATTTTAAAAAACGGAGGTGAGTATTTCAAAACAATTTCCAAAATCCGGTCAAAGTTTGAAGCGCGAAAGCGTTTCCCCTCTCTCTCTTCCGCAAGGAAGGGAAGACGGGGGAAAAATTTCGCGACGATAACAAATCCTTGGTTCAATTACCCCTGTTAAAGGTGGCAGGAACGGTTGAACCTCGTACCGACAGGCAAGTCCCATTCTACGGAATTTTCCCGCATTTTAAAACGGAGGCGAGTTATTTTCAAAAACTTTTCAAAGGTCAGTTTGACTTGCAAAAGTAAAAATTTTGCGATGATAACAGGTTTGGCGACCGTGATGGGACCTTGTCTTTGCCTGATCAATCTAATGCTCTACTTAGTTCAAATTGTCAAAATCGATTTCCATGGAATGTCAGCTTTGCTTTATGATATCATGTGAACCTAGGAGCCTAGACTTGAACCCAGCTGACATGGAATGCATATAGACTAGGTATGGTTTGGTAGGACCATATTAAGGAGAATTATTCATGCTCACATAGACTTAGGTCTAATACAACACTCCTCAATTTAGGAATTGTATGAAAACAATGTTTGCTTCTTCAAATATTTCAAAATTCTATCTCTTTAGGACTTAGAGCCTTCTGTTTGATTGCATGTGCTCATGTTTTTCAAAAACCACCCCCACCTATATTGTCTCGGTCTTCACGTTGCTGGGCTCTCTTCCAGAACCATAGTTTGGGACAGAGCCTCACAACTGGGCCACCTATTTGGGTGAAAACCCCCCTGCCACGTACCAAGGGCCATAGTCCAACGTATATCGGCAGATGCTCAAGGATGTTGGAAAACTTGAACCTAGAACCGGAGGAATTGATTTTATGCCACATACATCGAGCCTTGGCTTGAGTATATAGGCATAACTGGATTGGATACAGATGATCTGAGCCTTAGAGTTAGGATTAAGCTTCTACAGCCATTTCAAAATTTATGCATCTAGAGTCAGCTTTTAGAGAATGCTGTTTGTGCATACTTGTTTGTGCAGCATGTGATTGAATATGTTATAGTCATCTCCTTTTATTTTCCATATTTTCCCCAATTTTCTAAAATACTGGACGATTTTTTTAAAATTCCCCAGCCCATGTCCATGTACTGTCCATGTTTTAAATCCTGGACGATTTTCAAAATACTTTATTTTATAAAGTACTTCCTTATATTTCATTAAACCCTGGACGATTTTCATAAAGTTCCTCCATTTTCTTCAAAACTCCAGGTGATTTCCCATCTTTCCTGTCTTCTGGATCTCGAATTTCCTGCTTTATTTTTATCCTGCCTGCATTTTTCTCAAAATTCCTGTATTTTCCAAGTCTTATTCCAAATTTTTCATGTTTTCCAGTCTATTCTGATGGCATCTAGTCAGCTTGATTCAGTCTTCCCTGAGGGTCACATCTCCTACGAGGTGCGACAACGTCTTCCCGAACATCGAGTCCTCAGCACCGGATCCTTCTTTCCCCGGTGGTATTATTCATGGTTCAAAAACTTCTCTCGTATGTTTCCGGACCATCTGGATGAGTGTGGATTGGAACTGGTGTCCGCAGTGGGAAAGCAGACAGTCAACGACAACTTGATTCATGCACTAGCAGAGCGGTGGAATCCGAGCACTTCTACCTTCTGGTTCCCGTGGGGCGAGATGACAATACTGATGGATGAATTTTCAGAGATTATGGGATTGCCCGAGCCAGCCGGTCAGCCTGGAGATCCATTGGAGACACAATTTCTGATTAATGTCAAGGGTCTGGACCCAAAATATGCCTTAGCTCGCATGACAGGACGCAAGTCTTGGCCTCTGATTGAAGAAGATGGAAATGAATATGTGGATCTGCTCGAAATCTACAGACAGCATGGGACATTTGTGGAAGTCAGTTCGTTGTCCAGGACAGCTCGAGAGAGAATTCAGCACGCGATGGTTCTGTGCACGGTGGGATTAGCTTTCTTTCCCGATGGACGGAATTACATGGATATCAGAATAGTTCAGCTTATGAGGAGATGGGGAAGTCGACAGACCAGCCACCTCTCAATAGCCATGGCCGCACTCGCTTTTCTATACCGAGGGTTGACTCGTTTCGCACTCGGAGAATCCATTCTAGTCGAAGGGTGCACCTATGCCTTGCAGTCTTGGTTCCTCCGACATGTGCCAGTCCGAGCCAGTTCCTTCAGATACAATGGAGAGAAGCTTCTTCCAGTTGCGAGATACCGGTTCTTGATCGACAACCTTCAGGAGGAAGAGGTCGTATGGGACTACTTTGATCGCCAGGAATCACCTCCCAGATATACTTATGCTTACAGCAAGCGATTCAGACTACTTGGCCCATTTTTCTGCGCATACTATCATCCCGAGCGGTGTGTCAGGCAGTTCTCTCAGAGGCAGAAGCGCGTAGAGATTCGTCCACTAGCGGGGGTTCTGCCAGAATTCAATCTCGCATCAGATCAGTGGTCCGGAGCATACCATTCTGCCAAACATGGCTGGGATTCCTTTGTCAGTCTTACTATTTTTCCTGGTCCTCGTGTGTCTTCTGATTTTGTAGAGTGGTGGAAAATTGTCTGTCCCCCTCCCCTTTGTCAAGTGTATTATTGATAAAATCATGTTTTTCCCCTTAATAAAATTCCTTTACATTTCACTTTGGTTTGACGACCTCGCCTAGGTAACAAGGCATATTTTCAGTTGTTTATCTTGCAAAGAATAGCAACGCAATTGTCGTAATCCCAGCGACGACTCAATCCCTAGTAATGGGATATTATTTCAATTGTCTACCAAAATTCTCAACAAATATTTTCCTCCAACCAAATTTCCTTCAGAAGCCTAACCATCAGTTCTGCCTTGCAGAGAGAGCATTAATAACATTCAAAAGAGCATTCGTGATACTCAGTGGTTCTGACAAGGTTCGGAAAGAAAACTGCATCAATAGAAGGTGTGGCATACTCGATCGCTTCAGAAGAGGAAATGGACTCACTCCGATCAGTCAGAAGTCAGAGTCAGCAAGCGGATGATGGCATCGATCCCCGAATGTATGTTATGTTCAAAGAAATGATGACCAAGATACTGGCGGAAAAAACTGAAACTAGTATAGAAGAGACTCGGGTTAAGCAGAAGGCAAAAGACCAGGCAGTCAAGAAAGTTCTGAAGCTATTCAAGGAACATATCCAACAGGAAGATACATCGGATGAATCAGGATCGGTAGGTAACACCGATGAAGAGTATGAAGTTCAGCAAGCATTTCAAAGATCCCCTCATAGACAAGGGACAGCCTATAAATTGAAAAATCAAGCAATGGATGATCCAATCCAAATACAACTGAAGGAAATGACAAAGAAGATTAAAGATTTGGAAGCCCGCGACAAGGGCAAGAAGGTCTTCACGGGCAAAGATTTCTGCAAGAGCATCACTCCCGTCAGGAATAATCAAGATTCAAAAAAAGACAAATTCTGTCAAGGCCCACCGCGAGGGGTGCAAGGATAACAAAGGCAATCACACAAGTCAGAAAGAGAAATCTTTAAAGCAGAGTGGAAAATTGAGTCAGCAGAAAGAAAAGATAAAGCGGGACGGTTGGGATTGCAATCGCCAGTTTACTCCTCTCGAGCAGCCTCTCGACGAAATCCTTGAATATATGTTGGCCAAGGAATTGGTAAAACTCCCAAGAGTCGCGAATCCTCCCACAGTCATGGGAAAATTCAGGGATCAATTCTGTAAATTTCATAGGGCAGTAGGACATGATACCGACCATTGTTTCGTCTTCAAGAACATTGTCCAAGATCATATCAACAAGAATTTCTTCGTTGAGAATAAGAAAGAATACCAATCGACTGTCTTATCCAAATCTCAGCAGAAATCAAACACTCGACAAGAGGTGCAGTGTGATGATCGAAATCAGAACCGCAAGATGGCCCCTTTGGATCAAATATTTGAAAGCTTTTTGGAATACATGCTCGCGAAAGATACAGTAAGATCTCCGAAGTCTCATTTCACTCTCTCTGCCAATAATAGCAAAAGCAACAAGAAAAATTATGATCATCCTTCAGAGGGATCCAAGGGCCAAAAAGGAAAGTTCTCCAACAATGATAAGCCTTTTCAATCTAGTCCTCAGCATAAAGAGAAAGATCAAGAAAAGTCAAAGCACGACAACTGGAGTTTTAAACGTGACTTTACTCCCCTAGATCAACCGCGTGAAGAAATCCTTAAAGTTATGTTGGCTAAGGAGATGATTAAGCTCCCAAGAGTCGATGATCCTCCTATCATTAGGGGAAGATTTAAAGATCAATTCTGCAAGTTTCATCGGGCCATGGGGCACGATACCGAGTACTGCTTCGTTCTCAGGAATATTATTCAAGACTATATCGATAAAAATATCCTTGTGGAAGGCAAAGAAGAAGATAAAGCAGCCAGCTCATCAGCACCCTAAGAGCGACAAGGCCATCACTCTTTCATTCTTGCATTTTGCTTTCGTTATTTTGTATGGATGGCATGGTCTCATCTCTTTCATCAATAAAATTATCAATCTTCCTCATAGTTTGGCATCATCTTTTGTATTTCTCCTTCTTTACAAAATGTCTTTTTACAAAGAGTAACCTCTTTCAGAGTGTCTCCCGAATTCATCAAGAAGAACATCGTCAATCTTTCCACTGTTATCTTCAGAGAACATTCCTCAAATATAAATTATTTATCCTTTCATCCAATATCTTACTCCCCCATTACACTGGGGAATTATTTTGAAAATTGTCTTCAAAACATCCTGTATGCAGGCAGGATTAAACAAATCTCTCATTTTGCACACATGTGCATCCATTTACATTCATTTGCATCTGCATGCATTCATTTGCATTCATCTGCATCAATTTGCATTTGCATCGAACTCCCCATTCAGGATAAGGGATAAATTCTGAGGCCCCGACAGTTGTCCAAGTCGCCGTGAGGGTGAAGACTGAAAATTTTCCATCAAAATCAATTAGTAATTCTTCAGAATCCAGTGTTGTGCTGGTAATTTTTCAAAAAATCAGTGTTCGTGCTGGTAAATTTCCAAAACCCAGTGCTCGTACTGGTAACCATTTAAAATCCAGCGCTCGTACTGGTAACCTTTTAAAATCCAGTGCTCGTACTGGTAACCTTCCAAAATCCAGTGCTCGTACTGGTAATCTTCCAAAACCCGGTATTCGTACTGGTAATTTTTCAAAACATAGTGCTTGTATTGGCACATTTTCAAAATCCGGTGTTTGCACTGGTACACTTTAAAATTCAGTGTCCACTAATTTAGTTTTCCTTCGGGATTCGAGTTCCGACTCGAATCTTCTTTCCTTCTGGTTAACCTAGTTTTCCTTCAGAATTCGAGTTCCGACTCGAATTTCCTTTCCTTCCACACCGGTTTAAGTTTTCCTGCGGGATTCGAGTTCCGACTCGAATCCTCTTTCCTTTTGGTTAACCTAGTTTTCCTTTGGGATTCGAGTTCCGACTCGAATTTCCTTTCCGTCTAATTGATCTAGTTTTCCTTCAGGAATTCGAGTTCCGACTCGAATTTCTTTTCTTTCTGACCGGTTTAGTTTTCCTTTGGGATTCGAGTTCTGACTCGAATCTTCTTTCCTTCTAGTTGATCTAGTTTTCCTTCGGAATTCGAGTTCCGACTCGAATTTCTTTTCCTTCCAACCGGTCTAGTTTTCCTTCAGGATCCGAGTTCCGACTCGAATCTTCTTTCCTTCTAGTTGATCTAGTTTTCCTTCGGAATTCGAGTTCCGACTCGAATTTTTTTTCCTTCCAATCGGTCTAGTTTTTCTTCAGGATCCGAGTTCCGACTTGAATCTTCTTACCTTCTAGTTAATCTAGTTTCCTTCGGGATTCGGGTTCCGACTCGAATTTCTTCTCCTTCCAAATTGATCTACCTTTCCTTCAGGATTCGAGTTTTGACTCGAATTTCTTTTCCTTCCATAATAGGACCTGGTTTTTCTTCGAAGATTCGGGTTCCGACTCGAGTTTTCTTTTCCTTCAGAGTTGGTCTAGAAAATCCAAGTTCCGACTTGAATTTTCTTTCAAATCCAATTCGCTTAGCTTTCCTTTACAAGTTTGAACTTCTACTCAAACTACCCTGCGAGTTGGTCTAGAAGATCCGAGTTCCGACTCAAATTTTCTTTCAAAATCCAATTCATCTAGTTTTCCTTGAAGAATTGAATTCCGATTCGAATCTTCCTTCAAAAACCCAGTTTAGCACCTGGTCCATTCAAAGCTCACAAGTTGGAATCATTCCTTCTTGAGTTATGATCCATAGGTTGAATTCCTATGGAATTGATAGTTCGTAGGTCGAACCCCTGCGAAACCAATGTTGTTCTTAATTGAACCAATGTTGTTCTTAATTGAACCCATGTTGTTCCTAGTGAACCAATGCCGTTCTCAATAGAACCAATGTCATTCTTAGGATGAATCCCTATAGAACCCATGTCATTCTCAGTAAACCAATTCACAATTTCGACCTTCGGGCCAATCAATTTCCAATTTTCAATTATCAATTTCCAATTTCCAATTTTCCAATTTCAAATATCAAATTTCAAAATTCCAATTTCCAAAATTTGACCCTTTTGAGGCACCCAATACCAATTTCAATCATTTTCTCTTGCAAGAGACCCTTTGTATAGGGAGAGTTCGAGGGAGCTCGCTCTTTTCGCATGCTATCCAATTCGTTCACTTAGCCCCTTTTCAGGGAGAGTTTGAAGGGACTCGTGTCTTTGTGAACCGTTTGCAAAACAAAATTCCAAATTTCACACAAGGAACCCTTTTTATAGGGAGAGACTCGACGGAGACTTGCTTTCCTTGTGGCCCCATAATTTCAGACTAGGCCATTTCATCATGAAGGACCCTCTTTTCAGGGAGAGTGTGATGAACTCGTTCCTTCATGACCAATTTACCAACCTCACCAATTCCGGCCCCCTTTCCATAAGAGAAGCCTAATGTTAGGAAGTTTTGACGAAAGCTTAATTTCTCTTCGAAAGTTCGTTTTGCAAACACCTCCTCTTCAGGGAAGAGAGGAGTAATTCCCAATTCCAATTTCTGAATCTTCTCCTTTGGGGAAAGGAGAAGAGATTTTTTGTCAGAAATGTGTTGCGATGTACTTTAAATGCTCGCTTTCACAAAAGGATTTCAAGAAAGTTTTGCCAATTTGTCATTAAATATTTGTTGATTTCAAAAATCTTTATTGCACAAAATTATTACTTCAGAATACCTCCATTATTACTTCCAAAAGGGTAATGCTTTCGCGAAAAAGGATTCAAAGTTCAAAATCTTTCTATTGGCCAACCAAAAGGATGAAGAATAAATACTCGATATGGCCAGCAAAGAGAATTCAATGTTGTTGCAAAGCCATGAGTGATTGATATTGATCGCAGTCAATGGCACATTTTTAAAGACCATTCTTGAAAAATAAAGTAGTCGAAATATCCTGGGTGATACAGAAAAAATCCACTCAATTTTCATATCTCCTCAATCACTTAAGCTGCAATTAAATATCTGCAAAAGGGATCTCTCAATTGTCGTCAAGATGAAGGCGAATTAAGCGAGTCGACCCCCGGGGCCAAAGAAGATTTGGATCATCTCCAAGATGACGGAGTTTGTGACGGATCCTTCCAGGGAAAGTTCAGATCACTGTCGAGATGAAGGCGAGTGTGATGAGCCTACCGACAAACCCTAAAAGATATTTAATTCCAGCTATCATCAAGAGATTCCCAACCAATGAGCCAATAACTATCAAGATAATCCCTGAGAGAAAAGAAGGATCAGAACATCTCTGAGATGAAGGAGTTTGTGACATACCCTTCCTAAGAAAAAAAGAGAGAAAAGTCAGGACATCTCCAGAATGAAGGATGATGTAATTCCTGAAAAATCCAAGAGAGCTCCAATCTGCTAAAAAAAAAAGAGTGCAGAAAGATCATCATGAGAAAAGAATCCCAGGATATCAGATTGCCAAATTTATCAAGAATTTTCTTTAATTTTGTGAAATTCTTTTATCAATATTCTTTCACCAATAGCTCTCGCAATATCAAGAATACTTTCTTTCCTGTCTATATCAAGGAAATTGATAGCTTCCTTGAAAGAAAGCCAATCGCAAGCAATTTGAATTCGAATCTTGATTCTATGGAGTTAAGCCCAGTCGGAGGTAATACTTCAGGTAGAAAAGAGGGAATACTTTCAAAACAATGCGCATCACTTTCAATTATTTTGAATCAACAACAATTTTCAACATTTTGACAATATTTTCTAGCTATCCTGGCGTGAAGCGAGAGCTTGAGGTTCATCTTTGGCACATCCTGACATCAGTTGTTATCCCTTTTAGGACTTGATAACGGGAGTTTTCAAGATTCCTTCCCTTCTTTGGTATAATCTGAGCGCACGGGCTCTCAGATTCGCACACTTCCCTGTGTCCCCATTGTCCCACCATAGACAGTCCAATTTCGGCTTGAGGTTAAGCCACCAATTTCAGCAAAAGGCAATTTCAAAAGCTATTTAGTCTCAGCAATGAGACGCCCAAAATCAATCCCTTTTCAAACTTTAGGGACCCCAATTTCCTTCCTTTTGCAAAACCCCTATCGGATTCATTGTGCGGAAATCCGAAGGTTCCATCACGGTCTCTTCTTTTGAGGATTCCGTTCATTTCATTACCCGATCAGGTTAAGGGTATAAACCTGGGCCTCCTTTGATGAGGTATTCCATTTTCAGCCCAATCAGGTCAAGGGTACAAACCTGAGCTTCACTTTGATAAAGTATTTCATTTCCCGATCAGGTTAAGGGTATAAACCTGGGCCTCCTTTGATGAGGTATTCCATTTTCATTTCCCGGTCAGGTTAAGGGTTAAACCTGAGCTTCGTTTCTACACGAGGTATTTTCTGTCCCATCCAGGTTAAGGGCAAAACCTGAATCTCACTTCATTTTGAAATGAAATTTTCTTCTTATTCTCCATTTCATATCTATCATCATTACTTGGATTAATTCCTTCATACCCAGTCAGATTCATCTAACTGGGGCATTTTTATGATCCAAATTTGGTGTGTTTTCTTTGCCACTAAGCTCGGCTTTCAACCGGCTTAGCAGCAAAGAGGGGCATCTGTAAACACCCCAAATTTTCACCCTCATCCAGTGTTTGTCCATTTCATAAGTCATTACAGATCATTGCATGTCATTGCATGTATTCGGCATATCATTTCATCGCATTGCATAGCATTGCATGACATTGCATCTCATTCTTGAGATCCAGCACTCCTATTTCAAAACATTCAATCCAGATTTGAATTTTAAAGCTTTTATTCCAAAATCAATTTCAAAACCTGGGTTTTTATTCAATAGTCTGTCATTTTCCAACCCCAGGACTTTATATTTCGAAATATTTTCTCAAGGAAACAATCTGGATTCATTTCAAATTCAAATTTTAATCGATTTCAATTCACATATGAGACCCATTAAGGTGGTGTCGCTTCTGAATTCCTCTATTCATCAAATTTCTCAAAATTTTGAAAGTTTCAGTCCGATCAGGACTCTGTCTCAGAGACCTGATCCGGTCAGGAGTCTGTTTTGAAGTCTGTTTTACTTCCATTTTTAATCTTTTTTGTTTGTTTTCGAAATTTAGGTCATTTTACAGAGTCCAGGTAGTTCAGGACTCTATTTTATTGTTCGGTCGAGTTAGGAGTCTAACCCTGACTGTGTTTTCTGACTTATTTCATCATTTCTTGATAAAATCTTTTGAAAATTATTTCATTTGGCTGTTAAAATTTAAAATTTCAGAGTCCTAAGAGTTCAGGACTCTAACCCGGAGTTCCAGTTCGCATGAGACCCTATTTTCAAAAATCTTGAATTTCAAATGTCGATTTTAACCCTTTTTCAAAGCCATTTTCAGTGTTTATTTCAAAATTTCCAAAACTCGATGTGGGCCTACTCAGTTGGCACCATATCCAGAGGAATTCTAATTCAGTTAGAACCCTATGCCATTTCAAAAATTCTAATTTTAAAATTGCTTTTGAAAATCCTTTTGAAAACTCCTTCAATTTCAAATTTTAAAATCACTTTTTGAAAAACTCAAGTAGGGCCCACTCAGGGTGGCGCCATATTTGAGTAAGTCAGGGCTAGACTAGGGTTAGTTGATGTCTTGGTTAGTGTTAGAGGTTTAGAAGAGTCAAAACCATTTTGAAAAACTCATTTTTGAAAGTTAGTTTTTAAAACTAGTGTTTTTAAAGGTTTTTAAAGGTGTTTTAAAAACCCAATGTGAGAAAATGCCAAGTGGCATTACATTTGGGGATTTTTTAGGAGAGTCTAGGGGTTAATTAGGTATTAAATAGGATAATTTAGACTAGGGGTAGTTAGGTAACTCCACCCCAAAATCGCCCCCTTAGAAGAGTCCAATTTTTTTTAAAACATTTAATTTTTAACCTAAATTTTTTTTATAAATAGAAGGCTATAGGGGGTCGATTTTCCCAATTGGCTTTCCTTTGGATTCTTGGAGCTTCTCTCTCCTCTCCAGCCCTTCCTCCATTGCAGCAACCTCAAGGTAACTATTTTCTCTAATTTTTAGTTTTTATTTAATGTTTTTCATTGTTTTAAACATGATTTAGCCATTGGTGCCATGATCTTCATGGATTAAACCATGGATTCAACCTCAAGAACCATCAAGAATCAGCAAGAACGATCCAAGAAGGTGATCCAACCCTGTTTTGGGTGATTTACAGAGATTTTAATCCATTGGAATTGATTTTAATATGATTCTTTGCATTAATAACCAATAAAATATATGATTTGCCCTTTTTAATGGGTTAAATCTATGTTTTAAAGGTGATATCAAATTCCAGCCATTGATTCCCTGTTTTTATTTTATTTTCATGGTTTATTCATGTTTGTTTTACGTTCTATAGCATAGAAATAATTTTTATTTACTGTTTTATGGTTTATTTTATTTATTTACATTAGTTAATGCATGGTTTTTTAAGTTTCTTAAATTTCTGTGTGTTCTAGGTTTAGAACAGTAAAGATGATGTTATTTCGGATTGAAGCACTCATTGTTTATTTCTGATTTTTTTATATGTGATGCATGCATGAGTTATTGAGTTACTGTAGAAAAATCAGAGGTTTTGGATCTCGGAAACCCTATCAAAAAAAATCAGACATCAAATCGGGTTTTTAAAGTTTTAAAATCGTGGTTAAAATCAAGAAGGTAACTTGCTGTGATGATATTTCTCTCATATTATATCCGATTTTAGATCTGTAAAGTGCTATGGATTCACATTGACTAGATCTGTCTTATGTGAAATTTTCGGATTTTTTGATCACTGTTTAATAGTTTTCCCCTTTTAGAGAATCTGTTTTTAAATTTAAAACTCGTTAGGGTTTACCAAAACCCTAATCAGACTTGTGTCAGTCATAAATCCCAAACCACAGATCCGATTTTAGATCTGTAAAAAGTGAGTATTGTTATTTTTCTATCTACTGTTCACCATTAAAATTTCAGAGACTTTTGTTTAGAATTTCTATTTATGTCTGTATTTTCAATCTGGAATAGCTGTTTTAATCCCTGTTAAAAGTGATATATTTTAGCTCAGATTGCCGGAAGGGTTTCTCCCTAACCGAAGATGATTTTTACGATCTGTAAATTGGGAAATCTCTGTTTTCCTTTCTCGTTAGTCTCTGTAAAATTTCATAAATTTCCATGGAGATTTGACCCCTGGTTCAGGTCTTGGACTGAGACTGGTTGGTGAATTAGGTCAAAAATAGCATATTTTTAGGGTTTAATGCAATTTTCGGATTAATTTAATATCAAAAAATTCTTTTTATAATTCCAATTCGACATTAGGGTTATAACAAGTGTAGGTACCAATTTTTATGGATTTTGGAATCCATTTGATGGCTGAATTAAGCAAATTGCAAAACCGGGTTCCTGAAAGATCCAAAACACTGCTAAAATCACAGTTTTTGAGATATTATTGGATTTTCGTGCATAAGCATATGTTTTTAGGGTTTAATCATGTTTATAATCATATTAGGATGCTTTAGGTTTAATTTGATGCTCATTTGATTTCATTTAGTGCATAAAACCTAAGTTTTTACCAAAAATCTATTTCTAAAAACCCTGATTTCAAGGCCATAGTCTTGCTATCGGGGGCAATTTGGTAATTTGACCTAAATTTCGAAATCCCTAACCCTAATTTCATATTTTTAATCATGTCATAGCATATTTGGTTTGAGTTTATTCCATTCAAATTTCAAAACTTGCATTTTATCAAAATATCTTTCTGAAAACCCTAATTTTAAGGCCATAGTCTTGTTATTAGGGGTATTTTGGTCATTTTGACCCCAATTTCGAACTTTCATATTTTACCTTTATTATTTCTTCATATTTTATCATTTTGATTTAAGGGAATCATGGCAAAAAGGCTTATATCTAGCAAAATCCAACAATTTCCTGATATTGTTGGATAAATCTAGAAAAGCCAACATATATTCATTAACCAAGTTTTCTAGTTTTGCAGGTACATTGAAGACTTTATTTTTCATGTATTTAAATTTCAATAGTGATGTAACTTGTAATTAAACTTTGGAATAAGAATTTACATTTCCTGCTTAGCTTAGGTTGCATTGCATATAGTTTATAATTTTAATGTGTGATGGATGATGATTCATGCATATTTTTACAAATTCACCATGGTCTACACGAATGGCACATGCATTAGCTTTTATGAAGTTTATAAACTTGGTGGAATTCATATTTATGGCCATAGTCAGAACATGAAGGATATCAAGATTTATGATCTTCACATTAGCCACATTCAACCTACACTCTTAGGCTAACTTCAAAATGCACTGCATTTCTCAAAAATACAAAAAGTATTTCTCAATTCCTCAAATCCATATTCATTCATTTCATGCATTTGCCAATTCCAATTCAAATTTCAATTCAAAGAAGTTCATTTTCTCAAAATCTCCTAAGTCTTATAGCAAAATCGATTTTCCCAAAGACATTGAACTTCAATGATATTTCAAGTATTTCCCAAGTTCCAAACTCAAATTTTCTAAGTTAGAATTTCAATTTCCAAGTTTGAATTAAGAGAAACCAAGTCTCTCAGAATCGATTTTCACCAAATGTCAAGGATTCCTCAAAATCGATTTTTATTTCTCTCAGAAGTATATTTCAAATCCCATTTCACGATTTCTCATGTGATATCATTTCCAAGATTTACATTTTCTAAAAATTTCAATCATTCAAAGCAAACATCATGTTTTCAAATGTGCATTTTCTGAAAATTCATAGCACATGCCTGATTCTTTGTGCATTTAGAAATTAGAATATGATTTAGACAAGTTGAATAGAGTAGAGCATAAGATTGATCCTTGGTTCAATTACCCCTATTAAAGGTGGCAGGAACGGTTGAACCTCGTACCGACAGGCGAGTCCCATTCTACGGAATTTTCCCGCATTTTAAAACGGAGGCGAGTTATTTTCAAAAACTTTTCAAAGGTCAGTTTGACTTGCAAAAGTAAAAATTTTGCGATGATAACAGGGATACGGATGTGCCAAGTATGAAGACTTGAGCTAGACATCACTTGAGACCCGAAAGAGGTCATGGCTAAGTCGTGGAGACTTAAGCGGTTATTCAAATCACAGCCCTGAAAAGGCTTGCTCTAAGTCATGAAGACTTGAGCGGATGTTCAACTCATAGCCCTAAGGAGGCTCTTGCGATATACGCTAAGTCTTGGAGGCTTGAGCGTCGTTATTGCGTATTGCGACCCTGAGTGGTCATTATCGTACTTGAGTTGAATGGATGTATGACTGCATGCTTACCAGACCATCAGTGGTTCTGACCCCGTTTCATGGGGATTTCAGGTGTTGTATCTGCGTGGCGATATGCGGAGCAAGGCGGCATCGAGTTCCAGGGTTTCTCTAGACAGAGTTGTACTGCTTCCTTTTATTGAACCTTCACTGCTTTTCTAAGCAGTAGTGTTGTAATAAACATGTGCTTTCGATAAAATGAAACACTTTGGTGGTCAATGAGTTGCTTGGCCACATACCTGCAACGTGCTCGGAGTTTTCTAAAACTGACGACTCATTATTGTCTGATTCCGCTGCTAAAAGGTTTTCTAAATTCCGCTGCAAAGAAAAAAAAAAAGAAATTCATGAAAATTTTAACTTAGCTTCGTTTTGGAAATCTGGGGCGTTACATAACCTAAGTCAAAGTCAAAACCTAACTTTAGTTCGAGTCCAAGACCTAGACCTAACCTTAGTCCAAGTCAACCCAACCTTAGCTAAGCCTAAACCGAGTCCACTTAAGTCAACCAAACCCAACTAGTAAGGCCAAACCTAGCCGTGTCCACATTAGTTCGAGTCGAGTCAAACATAGCTCGAGCCTACCTAACCCAAACCGAACCTACCCAAGTCACAACCAAGCTTCGTTGAGTCAACCGAGTGAACCCAAACCCTAACATTTGTGCTTTAGTGAATTAATTTCATTTAGTATTATTTATTTTGCTTTTCATACTAATTAGTTTCTTTATTTAATTTCTTTTTAGGGTAGAAGTGTGTGTACGTATATCTTATTTGTTCCGTATGTGTGAAATGTGTTTGTGCTTGTTTGATTGGTAGTTAGATATTATTTATGTAGTAGATGGATTGCATCTTAGTGTTTAGCATAGTTTCGATTGCTTTGTTAGTCAACGTAGTTCTAGTCATAAGTTGCTTATCGTGTTTTGGTTGTCGTGTATTTAGCATATTCGTAATAACCATCGGCATATTCACTGTTATTCAGTGTCATTTAGAGTGTATTAGGTATAAATTGCATTTGATAGTGTTTAAATAGGTTCATAAAGTGAATAGTGCACTCAAATAAAAACCCGATTTTTGTCCTGTCGCACCAGCATTATTTTCTGTGCAAAATTCCTGTGTTTTCCAAAAAAATTTGTTCTATTCACTTTATTGACGTGTTATTTGACTGCAGACCAAATTTCAGCTCATTCGGAGTTGATTTGGTCTGAATTTTAAGCGTTTTGCGAAAACCGCTTTTTCTGGATTTCAAATTACAGGACTTTCGATATCCTGATTTTTCCCAGATTTGAAACGCTTATATCTGGAGTTCCAGATACTGTTTTTTAATTCTGTAAAAACTGTCAGTTTTTTTAATCTGTCAGTTGCAGAACAGAATAAATTTAGGGAAAATCGGACCTCGTTTGACCTGTCAAACAGTGGTTTTCCGATAACCTGTCAGAATGCTATTTTACACTAGTTAGGGGCAGTTTCGTAATTTTCTTAGTTTCGGCAATTTAGACTTGTTTTCAGTAGTTTCTGCATTTTAGGAGTTGCATAATCATCATACAGCATTAGTAGAATTAATTTGGTTAATTTTGGAATTAATTTAGTATTTTATTTAATTTTTGTTTGATAAATAGCATTTGTTTTATTATTTTCGTAAAAGTAGAATTAGTTTTAGTTATTGTTTGCATTATTATAATAGAATACTAACTTTGTATTTTTCTGCATTTTTTAGGTTGTAAAGCATATTTAGTTTCCAGGGTTATTTTCCAAGTGTGAGGAGCGAATAATTGGCGAAAAGACAAAAATACCCTTGGTGTGGAGCAGAAGAAATAGTTGCTTGTTTATTTTCATTTTAGAGACTTTTGTTTAGAATTTCTATTTATGTCTGTATTTTCAATCTGGAATAGCTGTTTTAATCCCTGTTAAAAGTGATATATTTTAGCTCAGATTGCCGGAAGGGTTTCTCCCTAACCGAAGATGATTTTTCCGATCTGTAAATTGGGAAATCTCTGTTTTCCTTTCTAGTTAGTCTCTGTAAAATTTCATAAATTTCCATGGAGATTTGACCCCTGGTTCAGGTCTTGGACTGAGACTGGTTGGTGAATTAGGTCAAAAATAGCATATTTTTAGGGTTTAATGCAATTTTCGGATTAATTTAATATCAAAAAATTCTTTTTATAATTCCAATTCGACATTAGGGTTATAACAAGTGTAGGTACCAATTTTTATGGATTTTGGAATCCATTTGATGGCTGAATTAAGCAAATTGCAAAACCGGGTTCCTGAAAGATCCAAAACACTGCTAAAATCACAGTTTTTGAGATATTATTGGATTTTCGTGCATAAGCATATGTTTTTAGGGTTTAATCATGTTTATAATCATATTAGAATGCTTTAGGTTTAATTTGATGCTCATTTGATTTCATTTAGTGCATAAAACCTAAGTTTTTACCAAAAATCTATTTCTAAAAACCCTGATTTCAAGGCCATAGTCTTGCTATCGGGGGCAATTTGGTAATTTGACCTAAATTTCGAAATCCCTAACCCTAATTTCATATTTTTAATCATGTCATAGCATATTTGGTTTGAGTTTATTCCATTCAAATTTCAAAACTTGCATTTTATCAAAATATCTTTCTGAAAACCCTAATTTTAAGGCCATAGTCTTGTTATTAGGGGTATTTTGGTCATTTTGACCCCAATTTCGAACTTTCATATTTTACCTTTATTATTTCTTCATATTTTATCATTTTGATTTAAGGGAATCATGGCAAAAAGGCTTATATCTAGCAAAATCCAACAATTTCCTGATATTGTTGGATAAATCTAGAAAAGCCAACATATATTCATTAACCAAGTTTTCTAGTTTTGCAGGTACATTGAAGACTTTATTTTTCATGTATTTAAATTTCAATAGTGATGTAACTTGTAATTAAACTTTGGAATAAGAATTTACATTTCCTGCTTAGCTTAGGTTGCATTGCATATAGTTTATAATTTTAATGTGTGATGGATGATGATTCATGCATATTTTTACAAATTCACCATGGTCTACACGAATGGCACATGCATTAGCTTTTATGAAGTTTATAAACTTGGTGGAATTCATATTTATGGCCATAGTCAGAACATGAAGGATATCAAGATTTATGATCTTCACATTAGCCACATTCAACCTACACTCTTAGGCTAACTTCAAAATGCACTGCATTTCTCAAAAATACAAAAAGTATTTCTCAATTTCTCAAATCCATATTCATTCATTTCATGCATTTGCCAATTCCAATTCAAATTTCAATTCAAAGAAGTTCATTTTCTCAAAATCTCCTAAGTCTTATAGCAAAATCGATTTTCCCAAAGACATTGAACTTCAATGATATTTCAAGTATTTCCCAAGTTCCAAACTCAAATTTTCTAAGTTAGAATTTCAATTTCCAAGTTTGAATTAAGAGAAACCAAGTCTCTCAGAATCGATTTTCACCAAATGTCAAGGATTCCTCAAAATCGATTTTTATTTCTCTCAGAAGTATATTTCAAATCCCATTTCACGATTTCTCATGTGATATCATTTCCAAGATTTACATTTTCTAAAAATTTCAATCATTCAAAGCAAACATCATGTTTTCAAATGTGCATTTTCTGAAAATTCATAGCACATGCCTGATTCTTTGTGCATTTAGAAATTAGAATATGATTTAGACAAGTTGAATAGAGTAGAGCATAAGATTGATCCTTGGTTCAATTACCCCTATTAAAGGTGGCAGGAACGGTTGAACCTCGTACCGACAGGCGAGTCCCATTCTACGGAATTTTCCCGCATTTTAAAACGGAGGCGAGTTATTTTCAAAAACTTTTCAAAGGTCAGTTTGACTTGCAAAAGTAAAAATTTTGCGATGATAACAGGGATACGGATGTGCCAAGTATGAAGACTTGAGCTAGACATCACTTGAGACCCGAAAGAGGTCATGGCTAAGTCGTGGAGACTTAAGCGGTTATTCAAATCACAGCCCTGAAAAGGCTTGCTCTAAGTCATGAAGACTTGAGCGGATGTTCAACTCATAGCCCTAAGGAGGCTCTTGCGATATACGCTAAGTCTTGGAGGCTTGAGCGTCGTTATTGCGTATTGCGACCCTGAGTGGTCATTATCGTACTTGAGTTGAATGGATGTATGACTGCATGCTTACCAGACCATCAGTGGTTCTGACCCCGTTTCATGGGGATTTCAGGTGTTGTATCTGCGTGGCGATATGCGGAGCAAGGCGGCATCGAGTTCCAGGGTTTCTCTAGACAGAGTTGTACTGCTTCCTTTTATTGAACCTTCACTGCTTTTCTAAGCAGTAGTGTTGTAATAAACATGTGCTTTCGATAAAATGAAACACTTTGGTGGTCAATGAGTTGCTTGGCCACATACCTGCAACGTGCTCGGAGTTTTCTAAAACTGACGACTCATTATCGTCTGATTCCGCTGCTAAAAGGTTTTCTAAATTCCGCTGCAAAGAAAAAAAAAAAGAAATTCATGAAAATTTTAACTTAGCTTCGTTTTGGAAATCTGGGGCATTACATAACCTAAGTCAAAGTCAAAACCTAACTTTAGTTCGAGTCCAAGACCTAGACCTAACCTTAGTCCAAGTCAACCCAACCTTAGCTAAGCCTAAACCGAGTCCACTTAAGTCAACCGAACCCAACTAGTAAGGCCAAACCTAGCCGTGTCCACATTAGTTCGAGTCGAGTCAAACATAGCTCGAGCCTACCTAACCCAAACCGAACCTACCCAAGTCACAACCAAGCTTCGTTGAGTCAACCGAGTGAACCCAAACCCTAACATTTGTGCTTTAGTGAATTAATTTCATTTAGTATTATTTATTTTGCTTTTCATACTAATTAGTTTCTTTATTTAATTTCTTTTTAGGGTAGAAGTGTGTGTACGTATATCTTATTTGTTCCGTATGTGTGAAATGTGTTTGTGCTTGTTTGATTGGTAGTTAGATATTATTTATGTAGTAGATGGATTGCATCTTAGTGTTTAGCATAGTTTCGATTGCTTTGTTAGTCAACGTAGTTCTAGTCATAAGTTGCTTATCGTGTTTTGGTTGTCGTGTATTTAGCATATTCGTAATAACCATCGGCATATTCACTGTTATTCAGTGTCATTTAGAGTGTATTAGGTATAAATTGCATTTGATAGTGTTTAAATAGGTTCATAAAGTGAATAGTGCACTCAAATAAAAACCCGATTTTTGTCCTGTCGCACCAGCATTATTTTCTGTGCAAAATTCCTGTGTTTTCCAAAAAATTTTGTTCTATTCACTTTATTGACGTGTTATTTGACTGCAGACCAAATTTCAGCTCATTCGGAGTTGATTTGGTCTGAATTTTAAGCGTTTTGCGAAAACCGCTTTTTCTGGATTTCAAATTACAGGACTTTCGATATCCTGATTTTTCCCAGATTTGAAACGCTTATATCTGGAGTTCCAGATACTGTTTTTTAATTCTGTAAAAACTGTCAGTTTTTTTAATCTGTCAGTTGCAGAACAGAATAAATTTAGGGAAAATCGGACCTCGTTTGACCTGTCAAACAGTGGTTTTCCGATAACCTGTCAGAATGTTATTTTACACTAGTTAGGGGCAGTTTCGTAATTTTCTTAGTTTCGGCAATTTAGACTTGTTTTCAGTAGTTTCTGCATTTTAGGAGTTGCATAATCATCATACAGCATTAGTAGAATTAATTTGGTTAATTTTGGAATTAATTTAGTATTTTATTTAATTTTTGTTTGATAAATAGCATTTGTTTTATTATTTTCGTAAAAGTAGAATTAGTTTTAGTTATTGTTTGCATTATTATAATAGAATACTAACTTTGTATTTTTCTGCATTTTTTAGGTTGTAAAGCATATTTAGTTTCCAGGGTTATTTTCCAAGTGTGAGGAGCGAATAATTGGCGAAAAGACAAAAATACCCTTGGTGTGGAGCAGAAGAAATAGTTGCTTGTTTATTTTCATTTTAGTGATTAAATGTATTTGTATTAGTTTTACAATTGTAGATTGACATTTGTTATTAATAAATTAAATTTCCTAGAAATATCGTGATTAATTCCTGTTCCCTGAGGATTCGACCCGTACTTACCACTTTGTGGAAAGTCGGTTTTTATATTTTTGGTTGACGATTTTCCAAAGCTTTATTGAAAATAATTGTTTTAAAAAGAGCATTCCAAAATATCAACCACATATCCTCATAAGTCCAAGCGAAGACTTCTTGATGTTGTTTGAGGAAATGGAAGAGCCTTTCCTTCTCATCTGAACTTAAGCTGGAACCAATCTTAAGGATTTTCGGGTCACCTTCTGAACCAATATTGACATCCTCTGTCGGGTCCTGAACCAACAACGATGGTTCATCCTGCTTCTGAATACTGGCAAATTCTGGCAACTCTTGAATCGCTGAGTCAAACTCGGCTAGCTCTTCAATCTGCTCTGCCATCTTGCTGACTCCTGCCCCTGCCTTTGCCTTGCAGATTCTGGCTGGTTTGGAATTACTTTGAGAGAAATTGGGATTGATAACGAGCCTTTTGAAAAATTTAGGAGCCATGATTTTGGCAATCCTGAAAAGCGCAAAGAAGGTTTTTGAGAAAAAGCAAGAAATTCAAAGTAGCCTTTTGTACAGAAACAGGGAACACAGATATGGACAAAATGTAAGCAAAGGATCGTATACGCCAAGATGTGAAGAGAAGATCAAAATTTCATTGATTGATTTAGAGCTGAAAACAACAACTTAATATTTACAGATAACTCCAATGAAGAAAAAAAAACTGGGACGGAGTTGTCCCTACAAGATGACAAAAGGAAAAGAAAACAGGAAACATTGGCATCATCTTCCTCATTCTGCTCCCTTGACGAAGGCAGTTCTCCTGCCGAATGACTGGCCAGTGAATCCCAATCCTGTGCCAATGATATGCTGAATGGGAATGATCGGTTCCAAAACGCCATCCTCATTCTTCCCAAGACCCTTGAAGGGTTGGTAGCCATGCTTCATCAGAAGATTGAATCCCTTCTTGGCTTTAAAAAACTGATGGAATAGAGGATGATCTTTGAGAGAAGCGCAATTGAGGCATCCTCCCAGTTTGAAGAAATGAGGTCCCTGCCACTAAACCACTGCTGTGACGTTCTTTGATGGCTGGACTTCCTTTAATTTCAGCATTTCCAAACTGTCACTCAAATTGATCTCATCGACTTCCCGAATGCTTGGGATGTCTATAGTGAAAGTAGGATGAAGAATAATCGGCTGCGGGAGCCTTTCTTCTGGGTCCTCTCCCAAAATGGTGGTAATCATGCCTCCCTTTGACCACTTGCTGCACTGGTGAAGGGTAGAAGGAACAACATTGGCATTGTGAATCCAAGTGCGACCCAAAAGAAGATTGTATGTGGGTGGCACATTCACCACATAGAATAGGATGGTATGCACCGAATAGTTGATGAAAATCTCAAGAAAAATCTTCCCCTTGGTTGTCTGACCGTGGTTGTCAAAACCATAGATCGTTATTGGATCTGGGGTATATTCTTCTTCTTTCAGGCCGAAGGCCTTGGCCGTCATCTCCGGACAAATGTTGAGGCTGCTGCCTCCATCAACAAGCACATGTGGGACAATCATGCCCCTGGTTCGCACCACTATGTACAAAGCATTGTTGTGAAATGAATGAGGTTTCGACAAATCCTCATCTGAAAAGGTTATCAGTGCATTTGTCATTGCTTGATTGACAATCTGCGCCATATCCTGCGGGGTTGTGCTTGGCTTGACCTTGATCTTCCTTAGCAGATTATCTAGCACTTGTTGATGTTCAGGAGAAGCATGGGTCAAATCCAGGATGGAGATGTTCGACAATGTCGTGATAGACTTCTGAACTGATTTCGACATTTCACCCTTCTTTGAAGTTCACTTGATGAAGTGTTTCAGAATCCTGGGAATCTGCTTGACAACCTCTGCTGTTGCTTTTGCCGGCTCACTGACTGATTTTTTGTTGCTAAAAATTGAAGTGATATCCACCCTCTTGGTGGAAGACTGTGCCTGATGTAGAACTAGGACCTGATGTTGATCCTGGATGTCCTAGCTGGAACATAGTTGAATATTGCCTTGAAGGAAAACTGCTTGTTCTGAAATAACTGAAGCTGAATGTTTCGGGAAAGGTTTGGACAAGATCTCAGGCTGCCCTTCGTCCTCATCCTCGATCAACAAATTTTTGTCGATACAATCCTGGATTATGTTCTTGAGGACAAAACAATGCTCTATGTCATGTCCTACAGTCCGGTGGAATTTGCAGAATTTCTCCATTCATTTATCCATGACAACTGGAGGATCAGCCACCTTAGGGAGTTTTACCATCCCCTTTGACAACATATATTCCAGGATGTCTTCTCGGGATTGCTCTAGAGCTGCGAACTCTCTGTCATAACTCCAACCATTGTGCTTTGGTTTTTCTTGCTGCTTTGCTTCAGGTTGTGGCACTGGCTGGGCAGACTGCGGTTTGATGAACTTTCCCTTCTGGGCTGCAGAGTTTGCTCTCTTAGTCTTGGAGCTTTCTGAGCCCTTGTTGCAATTTTTCTTATTTTTCTTGCTGTTAGAATTGCTGCTATTGCCTAAAAAATCTGTGGAATACGCAACATGTGCCTTCTTTTTCTGTTCAAGGTTACCTCAGAAGAACGGGTAACCTTCATAGAGGCCATTGTCCAGCCCTGTTTTGAGCCATTCGGCTCTCTCGATCAACTTAATGAATGATTTCGCAGAAGACGTGGAGATGAGATTCCGCAGAGGTTGGGAAAAGTTATTTAGGATGATTTGCAACACATGTTCCTCTGAAATGTGAACCTTCATTCTGTTACAGGTGCTCCTCCACCTGTGGATGAACTCTCCAGCTCTTTCATTCTCATTCTGCTTCAGATTGCACATATGGTTGAGAGTGGGCGAGGCCTCAACATTAAACATGAAGCGCTCGATGAACAGGTTCACGACTTTATCAAACTCTCGTAGTTCGATAGGGTTGATGTGGTCTGCATACCACTTGGCTGCTACTCCTTCCAGAAGACTACGGGGGAAGCAAATGAACAAAGCTCTGTTATATTTTTTTAAGCGACCACACTCTGCATAGAACGTGGCCAGATGGGCTTTAGGATTGCCCGTTCCATCAAACTTGAGAAACTTGCGAGGGAGATTCTCCAGGTTATCATCCCCATCTAGGCCATTGTAGAAATCTTTGCTAGAATAGGTTTGCTTGCCCTTACTTTTGGCCTGGATATCTTTGATTTCTCGAGTCATTTTCCTCAACTGCTCGCGCATTGGATCTTTCGCTGGAGTAGGCTTGTTCACAGATTCAGGCTCTTCAGTGATCTTTACGAACTGTCGTGGAAGATTCTGATTGAAGACAAATTGCTCTTCTTCTTCTTACTCTTCCTCTGCTGGTTCTGTGTCCTCAGAAGTAGTGTCTGGCTTAATTTTCTTCCTGATAATCTTGACTTGCTTTTTCACAGCCTTCTTCTTCAGCTTGCTTTTAAGAACGACTTTCTTCAGACTGGCCTCAGCTTGCTCTGACATCATCCTGGCCATCATCTTTTGGAACATATCATACATAGCGGGATCAATATCATCTCCCTTGTTTTGACCCTGTCCTCTGACTGACTTGGGAGAATCCATTCCTTCGATCTCACTGTCACTGTGATGAGGAACTGTTTCCTTTTCAGTCCTTGTCTGAACCATTTTTGTAATGCCAATGTTTTCTGCAGAATAAAGGAATGGTTAGAGTGCGGAAGAAGCTTTTGAAACAATTTTTTTTGAGAAAAACAGGAATGAAGGAATTGGTAGACAATTAAAAAGGTTATCCCATTACCAGGGATTGGGTCACCACAAAACTTGTGATAATTGTGTTACCATTTTTGTGATAACGGAAAATGTGCCTTGTTACCTAGGCGAGATCGTCAACCATGATAAAAGATATTAAAGAAGAACAAAAAAGAATGTCCCATTGCCGGGGATAAGGTCGTCACGAGAATTGTGACCATTTATGCTATAAATAAAATTTGGCCAAAAAAGCTTTTTAATAGAACAAAAGTTGAACTTTTATTGATGACAAATTCAAAGACAAAGAGAAGGTGGGCAGATAGTTTGCCATCATTATCGATACTCAGCAGATACATTGGGTCCTGGAAATATAGACAAAGAAATGAAAGAGTCCCAAGTGTATTTGGTCGCATGGTATGCCCCAGACAACTGATCCCACTGCAGATTAAATTTTGGCATGTGACCCACTGGGAAACGAGTGTTGGCTCGAACCTGTCGCTGTGAAAACTGTCTGAGACACCTATCGGGCTGATAATCAACACAGAAAAAGGGTCCCAAGAATCTGTACCGCTTGTATCGGGCATAAGGGTAGCGAGGAACTGACTCTTACCGGTTGAAGTAATCCCAGACTATCTCTTCTTGATGCAGACTCTCGATCAAGGCTCAACACTGGATGACAAACTTCAGCTTCTTGTTGTTGAACATGAAGGAACTGGCTTTTGACGGCACATGTCGTAGGAACCAAGACTGCAAGGCATAAGTGCATCCTTCCACCAGAATGGTCTCTCCAAGGGCGAAGCGAGCTAAGACTCGGTAGAGAAAGGCTAAAGCTGCCATGGAAACTGAAAGTTGACGGGTCTGCATGCTTCCCCATCTTCGGAAAAGTTGGGCAACTCTGACATCGATGAAATTCTGACCATCCTGAAAGAACACTAATCCCACTGTGCATAGGACCATGGCATTCTAAATTCTGTCTTTGGCTGCTCGGGACAAGGTGTCAACTTCCTCGTAAGCTTCGTACTTGCGATAGACCCCAAACAGGCCGATGAACTGATTTCCACTGATCTCAATGAGAGGCCAAGATCTGCTCCTTATTGCCCTGGCTAATGCTTCTCGAACATCTACCCCCTTGACATTGATCAGGAACTGCTGCTCGACCGGATCATCTGGCTGACCAGCTAGTTCTGGCAATCCCATTATATCATTGAACTCATCCATCAGTAGAGTCATCTCTCCTCATGTGTAAACACCCCAAATTTTCACTCAACCCTCCGACATTTCCACCAAGCATCAGCATTCAGCCTCTGAAATCGACGAAAGGCAAAATGGTCATTTTCTGAGCTCGGAACCTCGCAGAAAGTCCAGATTGCATCTACAACTCTCAAATTTTCTCTATTTTTAGCTCAGATGTTCAAAATTCTATTCCTGACAGGAGACGGGAATCTCCAAATTCTGATTCAAGATTATATTTCATATGACATGTTATTGCATAGCATTGCATGAGCATTTCATATCACTGCACTGCACAACATGTCATTTTGAGATCCAGAACTCTTGATTTCAAATTTTTCAATCCAGATTAGAATTTCAACTCTTTTCAAAATCGATTTCAAAACCCTGGGTCTTCAAAATTATCAATTCTTCACATTTTACCCTCAGGACTCTGAATTTCAAAATATTTTCTCAGGAAAACAATCTGGATAATTTCCGATAAGGATTTTGATTCTAGCCCTTTCATCTCAGATTTTGCCCTTTTGTCAACAAATTTCAAATATCTTCCTTTTACAAAATCGCCCTACAGGGGCCAACTTTTTTTAAAATTTCTGTTTTGCCAATTAGTCTAGATTTTATGAAAATTCCAAAAAGAGGTTTTACTATCTTGTCCTTATTTCAATAAAGAAGCAATATGGGGCCCACACTTGAGGTGGTGCCACATAAGCTTTTCTTTTGAAAAACCTGAATTTTGAAAAACCCAAAAATATAGGAGCCTTGTCCCTGGATTGGCGCCACTTGTCTTTTTCTCTCTCCTCCCATTTACCTGCCATGTGTCAGCATGGGGTTCACCTAGAGGGGGCGCCACATGTCATTTTCTCTCTCTTTCCATTTCTTTGTCAAGTGTTAGTGTGGGGCCTCTTTAAGATGGTGCCACATGTCCACCATCTTCATCCTGTGCCATGTGTCATTCCCAGGTCACCATGAGATGCCACATGTCATGTGCTGCCCTCTTCAGAAAAAGTAAAGCTTGTCTCCTCTGAGGTAGCACCATTTGAAATGTGTCTCCTGCAAGAGACACGTGTCACTCTCTCCCTTCTCAGAAAAAGCAAGGGACACATGTCTCTCTCTGCTTTTCTCAGAAAAAGCAAGTGACACATGTCACCTTCTGCTCTTCTCAGAAAAAGCAAGGGACACATGTCTCTCTCTGCTTTTCTCAGAAAAAGCAAGTGACACATGTCACCTTCTGCTCTTCTCAGAAAAAGCAAGGGACACATGTCTCTATCTGCTTTTCTCAGAAAAAGCAAATGACACATGTCACCTTCTGCTCTTCTCAGAAAAAGCAAGGGACACATGTCTCTCTCTGCTTTTCTCAGAAAAAGCAAGAGACACATGTCACTCTTTGCCTCCTTCAAAAAAAGCAACAATTCAAATATTTAAACTCCAGGTTGAGGTGGCGCAAATCCTGAACTTTACTTTTTCCATCTGGTCTGAGATGGCGCCACATGTTCCTTGTTCCTCCCTCCTGCCACATGGCATTGTCGGATCCACCCTGAGGTGGCGCCACATGGCCACCCTCCTTTCTTCCAGAGCCAACCTCATTTGAATTTCAAATTTCTTCCCTAAGGTGACACCATCTGAAGAACCTCCTCCAGCAAGCTGACACTTGTCAGGTATGGAACCATCCTGAACTGCCACATGTCCAGATCTCCTTTCATCAGAAAAAGTAGAAGTCAAACCCCTCTGAGGTGGCGCCATTTGGGAGACCCCTACAGAGAAAATCAAGCAAAGTTTAGAAAATTTTCAAAATCCCTTGTTGAGGTGTCTCACCGACAAAATTCACATTTTGTTTATTTCAAAAATCCAAGTGGCATGCCCTGAGATGGCGCCACATGGAGGGCTCAGATTAAGCCTGCTTGAAATTCAAAATTCTCCAGAATTGCTACAAATACAAGGCCCCACGCCCAGCTTAGAGAGAGCTACTTTTGGATTTGGCATTTCAACTTAGACTTCCTCTACTACACGATTTTGAGGTGTTGAATTCACTTCCCCCTTGGGCTCAGTGGAGAGGGTGCATTGAAGCACCAACCTTGCTCGCCTCAATCCCCATTCGATCTAGGCGTGGATCGATTTTCATGAACCCACGGAAGCTCGGATCGAAGGATAAAAGAAGCCGTTAGTAGCCTCTCATTTCGGGAGTTCCAAAGCTGCAAGAAAACACAAGGTACACTTCCATCCCTATTGATTTCATTATAGAGAAACCCTTACTCGATTCGTATTGTCGTTTTGAAGAAAGAGCTTATCCAAGGGATGGATCGAGCTATTCTCATAAAATGACACATATCAAAAAATGTTTTTGATGCTTTCTTGATTAAATTTTCGCATTCCATCATGTTCATGCATTAAAATAAATTAGATTTACGTTTTATTTCATTTAAATAGCATGTTCTATGAATTTATTTAATATTTCATGCATTCAGCTTCATTTAGGTAACTCTCTATTTTTGTCAGTCCGTCCACAAATCATTTATGCATTTATTTTTCGTTACGAATGCTAATAAAATCATAGTATGTGCCCTTACATGTCCCCAACAATCTGCCAAAAATTTGGAATGATTTGAATTTGTTTACTGCAGTAAAAGTTCAAAATGGTAGGTCGGGTTTTGTTACCTGGGATACGTTTTGAAAATTTACTTCCGACTTGTAAAATCGAGCTATCTTTCATATTAGATTAGATTTTCGATCCAAAAAATGTCCTGAATGCAGAATGATATCTAGTATTTAATCTGATTTTATCAGATTTTTCTGAATTTGTTTTTTGTCTGAAACAAATCCGAGAGTTTGGGACACGTGTCAGAGCCTGATTTGGGTCTCTGAGATTTTGGATCGACTTAAGTCGATGGGTTCTCTTTAGGTATTGCTCCAAATCCGAATCTGTAAAAAGTGAATGTCATGCTTCGGATATCCTCTGTTTGCATCTGAAATTTTATGATTTTTACAATAGTTTTACTATCAGTTTCAGATTTTCCTTGTCAGTCTTCTGTTTTGTGATATTTATCTTCTCTGTTGATTTAGGCATAAAAAGTCATATTTTTATATATGTTCCTGTTGATTAAATGCTGAAATCATAAAAATGAAAGTTGTTCATGTGTGTGTCATTAGTGCCTCAGTTAAATATCAAAAATTTCTATGGTAGGGTGTTATTGTTTATGCAATTTTACATTAGATCGGGTTGATTTTGCCTCCGTCAGAACCAAATTCTTGTTACCGAACTCACCGTAGTTCAAATCCCAAGGCTGTAAAAAACAAAATTGCTTATTTTCATGTCATTTAGCAGTCTAAAAAATATCATATGTTTCTATAGTGGAATTCTTGTATTACTGCATTAAGTGTTGCATTTGGTTCGGGTCCGTAGGTGAAATTCGCCCTTTTTAGGATTTTCTTTAAATTTTAGTATCTAAACCATGTCATTTCATTAGTTATAGCATTCTAGGTTGTTTATCAAAATAGGTAGATGCTTCATACCGAATTTTATAGCCTTTAGAATTCGTTTGATGTTCGGTTTAACCGTATCATCAAAATATGGCCCCGCGGGACCCTGATCCAAGCGAAAAACAAGCGAAATTCGTTATTTTGGGTGAGTTGCAAAATGTCAAATTCTGATTTTACAGTCCTAATGTGTTTAGCAGCATGTCATTATGTCTCATCATGCATTTCATCATCATTTGTTTCAATTCGAATTTCAAAATCTTAATTTTTACGAAAATTTCCTTCAAAAACCCTGTTTTTAAAGGTATAACTTTAATATTAGGGGTATTTTGGTCATTTTGACAACAATTTTGAGTTTCAAAAACATTTCTTATTGAATTTCTTGCATTTACATCATTTCAAATATCAAGAAACCATGAAAATAGGGTTTATATCCAATTAAGTCCAATAATTTTAGAATATTATTGGAAAAACCCACATATTTGAGCTAACCCCATTTCAAGTTTGGCAGGGACATTCAAAAGAACTGAAGTTTGCAATTTCCCTTTCTTTCATTTATTTAGTGATGTAAAAATGTAAATTTTGGAATAAGAGATTTAATTTTCTGCTTAGACTAGGATGCATATCATATAGTTTAAATTCCTGTAATATCCTGTTTATGTGATTCATGCATTTTATTTTAAAAGCACTATGGATGTACACGAATGACACATGCACCAACTCTTAGGGAGTTAATGAACTCGGTGGAGTCCATATTTACGGCCCTAGTCGAAATATGGACGAGACCCAGATCCATCATCTCTCTACTAGTCACATTGAGCCTACACTCTTAGGCTATCTTCAAAATGCACATCATATTTCCAATTTTGCAAAGTATTGTGCATTAAATCAATTAAGCTCTGAACATGTTCATGGCCACTGTCAAAATATGTGAAAGATTTACTTTGGCTTAATCCACATTTTTCCAACAATTTTTTCAGAAATCTTTTCAAAGTGCATTCATTTATTCAAATCATCTGCATCATATGTTTTTCTCATGATTTTCTCAAGAAATTTTCACTTCATTGAAATCGATTCCTCAAGAAACTATGAAGATTTTCGAAGTTGGATTTCCCAAGTTAAAGTTTTCCCGTGATTTTCCCTGAAAATATTATTTTCTTAAGATGCTTTCAAAAGGAATTTCTCATCTTTCTCAAGAATCAAAGTTGATTTTCAGATACTTCAAAGACAATATTCTCAGGATTTCAACTTTCTAAGTTTTGAATTTCCTTCTCCAATGAGTTTTCCTATAAATTTTCCATCATTTACCTAAGAAAATTCTCAAAGTCCGAGTTTCTTGACAAGTGTTTTCCTTTTCAAGTGTTCATCTTTTCTCAAGAATTCTTACCATTTTCTCGAGATTCTCATTTCTTCAAGATTTTCCAAATCTTTATAAACTTTCTCGAGATTTAAAAACTTCTTCGTCTGAGTTTCCTAAGAAATTGATTTTCATCTTTTTTCTGAGAAATGCTTTTCAACTTCAAATGTTTTCTAAGCATACATCATATTTTCCAACTTGCATTTTACAAAACCTCATAGCACATGCCTAAATTCTCTGTGCATTTAGGATAGAACACAATTTCGATGATTTAACTATGTCAAGCACAATTTTTGGTCCTTGGTTCGATTACCCCTGTTAAAGGCGGCAGGAACGGTCGAACCTCGTACCGACAGGTCGAGCCCCATCCCATGGATTTTCCCGCTATTTTCAAAAACAGAGGCGAGTATTTCTAAACAATTTCCAAAATCCGGTCAAGTTTGACTCGCGGAAAGCATTTTCCTCTCTCTTCTGCAAGGAAGGGAAGATGGGGAAAAATTTTGCGACGATAACAGGTTTGGTGACCGTGATGGGACCTATCCTTGTCTGACCAAAAAAGTGCTTGACTTAATTCAATTATCGAAACTGTGTTCACAAAATGTCAGCTCTTTACTTTTGATATCATGCGAACCTAGGAGCCTAGATTCTGACCTAGCTGGCATTGATTGCATATAGACTAGGCATGGTTTGATAGGACTAGATTGAGGAGAAATTTTCATGCACACATAGACTTAGGTATAAATACAACTCTCCTCAATTTAGGATCTGAATGCAAACAATGTATGCTTCAGCAAAGATTTTCAAAATCTATCTCTCTAGGACTTAGAGTCATCTATTTCTTGCATGTGATCATTTTTTTCAAATCCCCCTTACCTATCTTTACCCGGTCTTCACATTGCTGGGCTCTCTTCCAGAACCCTAGTTCGGGACAGAGCCTCACAACTGGGGCAATTATTTGGGTTAACACCCCCCTACCACGTACCGCGGGCCACAGTCTGAAGTATATCGGTAGGTGCTCAAGGATGTTGGAAAACCTTACCTTAGAACCGGAGTTGAGATTATATGCCACGTACCTCAGATTTCGATTCAGATATATTGACATAACTGGATTGGACAAAGATAATTTGAACCTAAAGTTAGGATTAAGGTCCTACAGCTGTTTTCAGAATGATGCATCTAGAGACCATCTTTTAGGGAGTGTTGTATGTGCATAAATGTTTGTGCAAGATGTGATTATTTGTTACCTTTATTCCTCTCACATTTTCCCCAAAAATATTTTCAAATATCCATATTTTTCAGCTTTTCCTTTATTTTCTCAAACCCTAGATGACTTTTTAAAATATCCTATTTCTTTCAAAACTCCAGGTGATTTTCCATTCTCCCTTTCTACTGGATCTCGAATTTCCAGCTGCATTTTTATCCTGCCTGCGATTTTCCAAAATCATATGTTTTCTCTCATTGGATTTTCAATCCTTTTATCTATTCGCAAAATTCTTCGCCTGATTTTCCTTGTGAATACCTTGATTAATGCGGTGGAAACTGTTTACCCACTTTCCTTCTCCTTATTCTAAAATCCGTTTGCGGATTGTTTTCCAAGAGATATCTCTTTCCTTCAAAAATGATATTTTCCTCGTGGTTGACGACCTCGCCTAGGTAACAAGGCACATTCTCCATTGTTCATTTCTCTTGCAAAAGGATGACAACACAATTATCGTAATCCTTATGACGACTCAATCCCTAGTGATGGGATACTCTTCCAATGGTCTACCATATTTTCCTCCAAAAATCAAAAAATTTTCCTCAAAATTTGATTCTGTCTTTGCCCTGCAGAGTTCTGCAGAGAAAGAGAAAGAAAGAGAATAAAAGAGAGCATCCACAACATTTGATGGTTCGAACAAGATCAGGCAAAAGAACAACGACATCTCAATACTTGTCAGCTTCAGAAGAAGAGATGGGCTCCCCGCAATCCGACAATAGTCAAGAGCATCAACAAGAGGATGATGACATAGACCCACAAATGTATGCCATGTTCCGGAAGATGATGAACAAAATGATGAACGAGCAGCCCGGGACCAGTTCAGAAAAGAATCCATTCAGAGAAAAGTTCCACGGGCACAGGGATAAGAAGGCTTCCAAAAAGCAAGTTCAGCTGAAAACATTGATGAAGAATATGAGGTGCCTCCGACATTCCAGAATCGTGGCCAAAGGAGGAGCCACAAACCAAGAAGTCAAGTTGCAGAAGATCCCTTGCAAGCGCAGTTCAGGGAAATGGCCAGAGTTATTAAAGATCTGCAAGCCCGCGACAAGGGCAAGAAAGTATTCACTAGCGAGGACTTCTATGATGGCCTAGAAGAAGACAAAGATCTGGAAAACCTGCCTCATAAATTCATCAAGTTCGATGGTTCTGGCGACCCGAAAGCACATCTCGCCATGTTCTTCGTTGAATGCTCTAGGTTCAAGAGAGACAATAGAGCACTATTTCTATGCTTTCCCCGCAGCCTGGAAGGAGTCGCGGCCAAATGGTACGCGGAACATGTCAATCCTATAGAACTGAAAGAGTTCGACAAAGTTGTGAATTTGTTCGTTGAACGATTCTTGTTCAATACTGAAGCGCTACCAATGCTAAATCACCTCTGTAATCTGAAGCAGGGAGATAGTGAAAAAGCCAAGAACTTCATTCGCAGATGGAGAGAGACCTGCAACAAAATGAGGGATCCTATATCAGAAAGCCATGCTTTATCGCTGATCCTCAACAATTTTTCGCAACCTCTGAGAGGATTAATCTCTACCTCACCCTCCAAATCTTTCGTTGAACTCATTGAGCAAGCAGAATGGCTCGAGCTGAGCGTGGAGAATGGAGTCTATGAAGGCTTCACATTTTGCAAGAATAACCCTCAAGGTGAATAAAAGAAGAAGGCTCACCTCACTTTTGCGGCTAAATCTTTCAATAATAGCAAAGGCAACAAGAATGATCATGGCAACAGTTTGGAGAGAATCAAAAGGCAAAAAGGGAAGAACATCAACAGTGATAAACCTCTCCAATCCAGCCCTCAGCATCAAAAGAAAGATCAGGAAAAATCAAAGCGCAAGGACTCGAGAACTGATCGAGAATTCACCCCTCTGGATCAGACACTCGAGAGTATCCTTGAGTATATGCTTGCGAAAGACATTGTCCGGTTGCCTAAAGCCGCTGATCCTCCAACAATTATGGGCAGATTCAAAGAACAGTTTTGCAAGTTTCATCAAGCAGTAGGGCACGATACAGAAAACTGCTTTGTCCTTAAGAACATTGCTCAAGACTGCATTGACAAGAAGCTTCTCGTTGAAGATGAAAAGGAGGACTAGTCATCCTGACAAAGATTTTTTCACAATCATTCCAGAAGATGACAATGCCGACAATTTCCCATTTCTCATCTTGCTTTTATTATTTCGAAAGAATAATGTAATCCCATTTTCTTTCCTTGATTTTAAAGCATCAATAAAATCATCAAATTTTTCAATAGCTTGGTGCCATCTTATTTGTTTCTCCTTCCTTTTCACAATGCCTCTCTTGTGAGGAATAATCTTGAGGACGTCTCTTAGTCAAGAAGCTTGTCGCCTTATTCATCAATTATCCTTCTTTTATTCAAAATTTTCCTCCCTAGTTACACTGGGGCATTTTTTTGAAAATTTATCTTTACCTCAAAACATCCTGTATGCAGGCAGGATAAACCAATCTCTCATTTTGCATATATATGCACCAATTTGCATTAATTTTGCATTCATTTGCATCAATTTGCATTCAATCTTATTCATTTACATTAAATTTGCATCAAAATTCCCCTTCAGGTTAAGGGATAAACCTGAATCATTTTCCACAATTCTTCAATTTCGACCCTCGAGTCATTCAATTCTTCAATTTTGACCTCCGGGTCACCCAATTTCCAATTTTCAAATTACCAAAATTCTCAATTTCGACCACCAGGTCATTCAATTTCTATTTCCCCATTCAGGATAAGGGAGTAATCCTGAAACCATTCATAGAAGTGATCCAACTCTCTATAATGGTCCCCGTTCTTCATTGAACTGATAGTGTTCCAAGCGAACTGATAGTCGTTCTTCATCGAACTGATAGTGTTCCCAAGCGAACTGATAATCGTTCTTCATTGAACTGATAGTGTTTCAAGTGAACTGATAGTGTTCCAAGTGAACTGATAGTGTTCCAAGCGAACTGATAGTTGTTCTTCATCGAACTGATAGTTGTTCTTCATCGAACTGATAGTGTTCCAAGTGAACTGATAGTCGTTCTTCATTGAACTGATAGTGTTCCAAGTGAACTGATAAGTGTTCCAAGTGAACTGATAGTCGTTCTTCATCGAACTGATGGTCGTTCTTCATTGAACTGATAGTGTTCCAAGTGAACTGATAGTTGTTCCTTATTAATGTTCCAAGTGAACTGATAGTCGTTCTTCATCGAACTTATAGTCGTTCTTCATTGAACTGATAGTGTTCCCAGCGAACTCATAGTCGTTCTTCATTGAACTGATGGTGTTCCGAGTGAACTGATAGTCGTTCTTCATTGAACTGATAATGTTCCAAGTGAACTGATAGTCGTTCTCCATTTAACTGATAGTGTTCCAAGTGAACTGATAATCGTTCTCCCTTGAACTGATAGTCGTCCTTAATCAAACTGATAATGTTCCCAGTGAACTGATAGTCGCCTCCTTTGGGGAAAGGAGAGGATAATTTTTGTCACAAATGCGTTAAGCTGGACCTCAAGTGCTCTCTTTCACCAAGGATTTCAAGAACATTTTGTCAATTTGTCAATCAAATTATTTGTTGATTTCAGAATCTTTATTGCACAAATCTCTATCTCAGTTTACCTTCAACATTACTTCCAAAAGGAGTTAAGCTTTTGTGAAAAAAGATTCAAAATTCAAATTTTTTCTATTGGCCAACCAAAAGGATGAAGGATAAATCCTCGATATGGCCAGAAAAGAAGATTAAATGTTATTGCAAAGCCACAAATGATTGATATTGATCGCAGCTAATGGCACATCTCTAAAGATCATTCTTGTAAAGATGAGGCAGTGGACATAGCCTGAGCGCCAGAAAAAGAGAGAATTTACCCAAACCCTGTCTCCTCAAAATCACCTAAGCTGCAATTAAATATCTGCAAAAGGGATCTCTCAATTGTCATCAAGATGAAGGTGAATTAAGCGAGTAGACCCCCGGGGACAAAGAAGATCTGAAACATCTCTAAGATGACGGAGTTTGCGACGGATCCTTCCAGGGAAAGTCCAAAGCACTGTCGAGATGAAGGCAGATGCGATGAGCCTCCCGACAATCCCTAAAAGATATTTAATTTCAGCTATCATCTAAAGATCTCTAACCCTTGAGCCAATATCGTCAAAGAAGGATCGAAACATCTCCAAGTTGAAGGAGTTTGTGACGTACCCTTCCAAAAGAGAGAAAGAGAGGAAAAAGAAAGAGAGAAAAAGTCAGAACATCTCCAAAATAAAGAAGAATGTAGCCAAAACCCAAGATAGCCAAAAGAGTGCAGAAAGATTATCATGAGAGAAGCTCCCAGGATTTCAAACTGCCAAATCTATCAAGAATCTTCTCTAGACTTGTGAAATTCTATTATCAATATCCTTTCATCAATTGCTTTCATAATATCAAATTCTCTTTCCTGTTCATATCAAGGAAATTGACGGCTTCCTTTAAAAAGGTCAATTGCAAACAATTTGGATTCCCAGTCTTGATTCTACGAAGTAAAGCTCGTTTGGAGGTAATGCTTCAGGTAGAAAAGGAGGGATATTTTTGCAAAAATATGCATCATTTTTAAATACTTTGAATCAACAACAAAATTCTTAATATTTTGACAATATTTTGTAGCTATCCTGACGTGAAGTGAGAGCTTGATGTCTGTCTTTGATACATCCTGACACCAATTTTAAATCCCTCTTAAGGACTTGATTCCTTCCCTTCTTTGAGCGCGTGAGCTCTCTGATTCGCACACTTCCCTGTGTCCCCACTGTCCCACCATAGACAATCCTATTCCGGTTCGAGGTCGAACCACCAATCATTTTCCCCGCAAAAGGCAATTTCAAAAGCTATTTAGTCTCAGAAATGAGACGCCCAAGATCAATCCCTTTTCAATCTTTAGGAACCCCATTTTCCTTTCTTTTGCAAAACCCCTGTCGGATTTATTATGCAAAATTCGAAGGTTCCATCATAGTCTCTTCTTTCGAGGATTCCATCCATTTTTCTGCCCAATCAGGATAAGGGTATAAACCTGAGCCTCATTCAAAGAGGTATTCTATTTTCTACCCAATCAGGTCAAGGGTTCGGACCTGAGCTTTGTTCCATATGAGGTACTTCTGTCCCATCCAGGTGTGATCATCGCAAATTTTTTTCTATTCTCTTGTGTTTTCTCTCTCTTCCTTCTCTTTTCCTTTTCTAACCTCTATTTTCCTCCTTTTTGAAGGGAGGAAAATAAAAGAGAGAAAAGAGAAAGAGAAGAGAAAAGAAAGAAAGAAAAAGAGAAGAGGAACTATTTTGCGCGGTCTCACTTGACCTTTATTTGAAAATATTTAGAAATTTAACTCGCCTCCATTTTAAAAATATTGCGGGAAAATGGAGAGACGGGATTCGCTCGTCGGTACGAGGTTCGACCGTTCCTGGCGCCTTTACCAGGGGTAATCAAACCAAGGATCGAATTTATGCCTTTTGCTTTGCCTAAATATAATCTAAGAATTTATTCTAACTCTAAATGCACAAAGAATCATACTTGTGCAATGCAAGGATGTATGCTCTTTTGAAAAGAATGTTTTGGAAATTTCCAAGTATTCTGAGATGAACTTGATAAGGGAGTGAAGAAATGATTGAATCTAACTTTAGAACTTGAGATAGATCAGAGAAGTTCTAAGTCTTTGGAAGAATAAATCTTGACTTTGGAAAGAGAATAATTTAAAGCCGAGATAAAAGGGAAGGAAAGGAAATTTTTCAAGGTTTTTGAACTTGGATTTAGGAAAAGAGATAAGATAAAAAGTGGAATTGAATTTAAGATTTGAAGTTTGGAATGGATCGGAGAAATCCAAATGGTATAGAAATGAATTTAAGAAATCTAGACATGATTTGTAAAGGGATCTGGAAATGAACTGAAATTGGATTTGAAAGTTGGATTTGAGAATAAAATTTGATTTGAAATCTGGAATTCAAATCCGAAGTTTGGATCTTAAGATGGATTTAGATCTGAAATCTAAGATCCAAAGTAGAATTGGATTGTGGATCCTGAAAAATAGATTTGGATCTGAAGTCTAAGATCCGAAGTAGAATTGCGTTCTGGATCCTAAGATGGATTTGGATCTGAAGTCTGAGATCCAATGTAGAGTTGGATTCTGGATCCTATAAGGAAATTGGATCTGAAATCTGAGATCCAAAAGTGGAATTGGATCTGAAATCATGAGATCCAGAGTAGAACTGATTTCTGGATCCTAGAATGGAATTTGGATCTGTAATCTGAGATCCAAAGTAGAATTGGGTTCTGGATCCTAAATGGAATTTGGATCTGAATCTGAAACCCAAGATGAATTGGATTCTGGATCCTAAATGGATTTGGATCTGAAGTCTGAGATCCAAGGTGAATGGGGATCTGGATCCTAGGATGGATTTTGGATCTGAAGTATGAGATCCAAGGTGAAATGGGATTAATACTTGGAAATCTGGATCCAAGTTGAGATTAACTTTGGATTTGGGCTTTGAAAAGTCCAAGTGGGACTTTTGAATATGGATCTGGGTTTTAAAAACCCAGATTGAATTTAAAATTTTTTAGGAAAGGTCAAGCTTTTGAGATTCAGAATCAATCTCAAATTGTGGTTTTTGAATTTGAGGATAAGAAGATGAACTTGATTTTGAGAATGAATCAAAGATTTCAAAGTTTTAAATGGAACTTTGAAATTGACTTCTTGAATTTTGAATTGAAATTTTGGAGTTTGAAAGATGGTTTTGAAATTCCAAAGTCAATTTGGACTTTAAAATTGAGATGGAATTGGAATAGAAATAGAAGCTTGAGGAAAGATGTTTCAAAATCACTTGGGTTTTTGAAAGGAAATTTTGAAAATATTGATGCAATTCTATCCTAAATGATGAATGAATTAAAATAACTTTGAAATTGGGTTTGAAAAGCTATTCCATTCCTCAGATGAATTAAAATAAGATTAAAGATATAATACATCCTTGACTATGGTCATTGAATGTATTATATAGTAATCTATATTTAAATTCGGGTGAAGAATAAAACACATTTTTGTGCTTTTAGAGAGTTTAAAATGGAAGTAACTCTCAATATACCCTGACTATGGCCATTGGTATATATATTGAATTAATTCTAAGTTAAACTCTGATAAAAGGTGAAATATTTGAAAATATGATGATTTTTTGAAAAGGATCCAGTGCGGATCCAGTGTTATTTCATAAAAGATAAAAATACTAAGTTTTGTTTACATCCTGACTATGGCCATTGATGTAAATCATCAACTTAGGATTAATTTACCTCTTACGAAATGGTGCACGTGCCATTCGTGTTTCACCATTGTGAGATTTTTGGAAAATAAAGATAAAAAGCATGGAAACGAGCAATTTTATGACATTTACAATGCTCATTCATACTATCTAAAACAGGAAATGTAAATTCTCATTAAGACCTAACTTATTACAACATATGAAATTGAATTTACAACTCCAAGTAATGATATTCTCCCCATATTCCCTGCAAAATACTCGGTTAGTGTGAAAAAGGGAAGGAAAAATTTGCACACATATATATAGATGTTAATTCATGAAGTGCTCAGATAGGAATGATAGTGGACATATATGCAAAAAATGGGGAATGAAACATTACTAAAAACATAACATAACGTAGATATTATTAAACCAAATCATTATTTACTTAAGTGCCGACTAACACCAGTCATCATCGATAAAAGTGAGCTGTAATGCGACAATGAATATCGAGGGTCTATAACCTTATGCAGTAAACGCCCATGTATGTTACATAGAAAAACATGCAGACAAGAGGAGCTTACCAAAGATATGCATTGAAATGCACAGGTACTATGAATTACCATGCCGGGAATGTTTAGTTGCTATTGATGCTGAATATGCAGCTGAAGAGGTGCAGCAGTAGGGTAACAGTGGGTGCAATGGATGTGGATGTGCACAATTGTGAAATGAAGATCACATATGCTGAGAGTGGAAATGATGTTGGTTGTGCATAGGAAAAACCATAGAGGCTGGTGATGGTGAGGAGATGACTGCGGGTGTACTGTATTTATGATAGCAGCTAATGAGGGTGGTGCAGAAATAATGTGCAGGGAGGTGTATGGATGTTATGGGGAGGTGCGATGATAATGTTAATGCAGGATGCCAGTGCAACGATAATAAAGTCGAATGGTGCAGTGAGAAGTAAAGACGAGTTGCTAATATGGCAGATGAAGGTAAGGGACAGCTACAGAAGTATGTAGCAGAGCATAAAAAGCTGGTGAAGGGGATAAGTACTAACAGAATTGTGGATAAACTAAAGACTGTTACTATGAAGGTCATGCGATAGTGGCATATCATGGTATTGAAATGACCTACAAGAGATAGATAAGGAGGATGAATACAACGGAAACACAATGAGCATGGTAGATGCAATAGTGCTATGTGTACATATGGTATGATGTGAGGATGCTGTGATAGGTGGCGACAACAGCTGACATGCATAAGGTGGCAAGATATATGTGATGAGGAATTGACTGTGTGTATGGTGACTAAATGAACAATATGATGGAAAGTGCTAAAAACGAAATATCAGGAAAGAATTTTCAAATTCTCAATGCAGCCTCACTATTCACAGACGATGATCACTCAGAATCAGTTGCATCAGAAGCAAAGTTTGTTGGTGCACAGGCGATCTGGCAAATAGGGTATGACCAACTTCACAGCTGAAGCAACTGTAGTAAGACAATGACAAGGTAGATTTTTATTTTTCTGTCTTCACTTTCCTAAAAAAAAAAGGTACTCTGCTCTCTGCAATCAGTAAGAAGGTAGGCATCCAAACCATAAGACAAAAGAAAAAAAAATGACAACACAGTGACCTAAAGCTAGTCATAACCCACAGTAACAAGGAAACGTCACATTGTAACCTTTTCCTTTCTCCAAGACCTGCCACTAGTGATCAGTCTGACAGAAATGGGCCTAACCTGGTGGGAAGTAGTGGTCTCTGTAGGTAAATTGTAGCGGTGGAGGCGGTGTACATGATGCTACAGGTGAATATGATCACTGTGTAGCAGGCAAGGACCGGGCGGTGAAATGTTGCACTAAAAAGACTATACTAAAAGGGCTATAACATGTGTAAAAGGAAAGGAAAATTACTGCATGTTTATAGAATGATCACAATGCCTAAAAAGACCACAGCATGTTTGTAGAAATGTTATTTTACATAAGCAAAATGTCACAGTATATGCAAAAGGGAAAAGGAAAGTTACTGTGTGTTTAAGGGAATGCAGGACATACTATGGTGATGATGGCAGCGGCATAGGTGTAACCAACAGATGAGGTGATGCAATGTGTATGATGGAGCTATGAATGCTTCTACGACAATGGTGAGAGTCCACATATAGTGGGTTAGGGGCTGATGTTGTGCAGAGGTGGTAAGAAATGTTGCAAAAAATGTAAATGTACAAAAAATGCAGGAGTGTGAGTGGAACAACTGAAGTAATCTTGGCGAGAATACATTGATGGGCCTCTCTGCCAGCCCAGGCATGTCCGAATCAAGCTCTTCTGGAGCATCCTCACAAATCTTTGATAAGGCATCCATAATACCCTCCATATGATTGAAGTCATTGCCATCCAAATAATGCACAAGTGATTGGAGAAGCTCAGGATGGTTAAAAACATATCCTTGCTGCATAATTACTCTGATCACCATTCCAACGGTAGACCTGATGTGCCTATCTTCTTTATCAGGATTATCAACTCTATGTAGTCGAGAAGAATGGAAACGTGGCTTCAGGTCCTGATCTCTATCTGGGAAAGATTCGTTGTCTTCAACATCATCCAGAGATTCATCATCCTTAGCATAGACCATTTTTGACAGTAAAACTAGTATAAGATGTGGTAAGAACTCTCTCAAGTTCTCTGGCTGTGGTTGAGCCTCATAATGTGCAGACTAAAATTCACAAGCCTCCAGCGAGACTTCCTCATCAGCATCCTTATTGGCTTGCAACACATATTCTATAACATTTCCTAAGTGTGGCTCCGAGAAAGAAGGACGGATTTCAGTAAATTGAATAATGGCTGAACACATCAGTTTTAAAACATCTGCAGCAGGATCATGAGCAAAAAAAAAAAAAAAAAGACAAACCTTGGAGATACTGATCCACTGGCATAAGTAATGCAGCAGGCAAGACCAAAATGCGTTAATTTACTGAGACTACAACAAACCTTCTAAATGGAGCATGAGGTGGGAAAGTAACAGTTTAGATGGAACTTTGTGCCAGGATTTGAACTCAGTGGCTTCTCTTTCAAACTCAAGAGGAGTGAGGTGCTATATGCATAAATAGAAAGACGATGAAATAATGTTTTGACCCAGCCAAAAGGGGTGCTGATCAAAATGATTCTGATTGGTTTTCTTGCAGCGATCGGTTGTATTCAAAATGAATAGGAAATGCTACGATATAGAATATCACCTAAATGAAGCAATAAAGGAAACCTACTAGATAAAATGAAATGCATTGAATATATGGAATCAACTAATAAAATGTGTGCAGAATCAAAATGTAATAAGTAAGCAAATAAGATCAGCTGATGACATGCATTAGCAGATATGAAGGGAAGATGATGAATCATCAGACAACATCAAATCTGATGTAAACCAGTATTAAAAAAAAAAAACACATGAAAACCGAAAATCAAATTACAACTACTAATCATTCAGATAACCAACCAAATCAAGCCTTGATAGGGTTTTGATAGACCAGAACCGATCCAGAGATTATATAATCGGCTTTCAAAATAGAGCTCACCGGACATCAAAACTGCAATGGTGATAAAAAAAAAATGGGAGACGCTTCCATAGTGAATGTAGCAGTAATTTCTCAGTAGCATCCACACAGATTAGTATCCCACCGTGTGCTGAAGTCTACGGTGATGCTATTACAGGGAATCATCTGTAACATACCAATTAATGTGAGAAAAAGGGGGGATCTACCTAACCTGGAAGATCACGAAGGTTGCTGACTCAAATTGACAAAAATAAACCTTCAGATCAGGATACAACACACTCCGATGAGTCTAATTCCAAACATGGACGCACAGAACAGAGCGAGGAATGATAGATTTCAACTAATCAGATTCTCTTATGGAGGATATCTAGTGCGTGAATGATAAATTACAAAAAAGTAAAAAATAAAAATAAATAAATTCATTAAAGTTAACATAGAAAGAGAAGAAATATAACAGAGGGAAAATTAAATGCCTATTACTATTGAGAAGCAAATCTAAATATAACGGATCAAGAGAGAAAAGCATGTTGGAATATGAAGTATTCCAATCTCTGTTGCACGAGGTAGGTTGAGATTGCCATAGGCAACTCAACGTCACCAGAGGTGCGTTAATGGCAGCCCGAAACAGAAAACAAAGCAAAAAAAAAAAAGAGTAAAAGAGGAAGAAGAGTATTTACCGTGACTGGTTATAAAAAAAACTAAAAGATGGAGGAGAGCTTTTGAGTTTGATCAAGAGAGAGATCCCCTCTGCGTGCCTGTGAATTTGTTTTGTGATCTTGCAGGGAGGAAGGAGGTTGATCGATGGAATCGCTTGAGAATATTGCGGTGGAAGGATAAGGAAATGAATGATGGTGGAGAGGCAGGAGACGGATCCCCTCTCCCTCCTGCGTGCTCTCCTTTTAAAGAGCAAAGGGAGGTTTCGAGAGGGGGAGGTGGTTGAAGATGAGAGGTTGAGGGAGAAGAAGTTGTTCGAAGATGGAGGGTCGAGGGAGGAGGAGTTTGTTCGAAGATGGAAGGTTGCCCGAAGGAGAAATCGTTGAAGATGGAGGGTCGGGCTGAGAGGGAGGATGCGCGGGAGATGGCTGTTGGAGATTTTCCAAATTTCCAAAAGAAGGCCCCCTTGAAAGAATTTTTGTAAAAAAAAATGGTTCAAAAAGAGGTTTTTGGCAAAAATTCAATTTTTCAAGTTTTAAAACCATTTGCCTTCCTCAAATTTTTTTCTTTTATTTTTATATTGCTTTTTTCCATTTTTTTGTATTTTTGTAGTAGAAAACTAAGATTTTAAAAGAAAACAAAGTTTTAAACACTAAATTTTTTTATTTTTCTGAGAAATATTTAAAAAAGTATTTTTCTGAGAATTTTAGACCATTTCGAGGAAATTTCTTCAGAAGAATGGGTTTGGACCCAGGTTTTGAGAAAATGTTCAAGTTTTGACACTCAAATCGAGAAATTCAATGTGATGGATCCAAACGGATGTCGAATGGACTATCTGAGCTATTTAAAGGCTATTTATGGTATTTTCTATAATTTTATTTTAAAATTTGGTCAAGGAGATTCAGATTTGGATCTGAACAATAGATCCAGATCTGAAATCAATTTAAACATATGAAATGAATTTGATTTCAATAAGACTTGAGAAATGAACTGGAATTTAGATTTGAAATGACCCATTTGCTCAAAAAATGAATTTAGGGGCAAAAGGGGAATATTTAAAAGATTTTGAAAATTTTGGGGTGTTCACACCAGGTTAAGGGCAAAAAAACCTGAACTTCACTCTCATAGAGTGAATCTTTCCTCTTCATCCTCCATTTCATATCTACCAATCTTCACCGGGCTAATATCTCTATACCCAGTCAGATTCTTCTAATTGAGGCATTGTTTTTAGCCCAAATTTGGTGTGTTTTTCTTTGCCACTAAGCTCGGCCACAAGCCGGCTTAGTAGAAAAGAGGGGCATCTCTAAACACCCCAAATTTTCACTCACCCCTCCGACATTCCCACCAAGCATCAACATCCAGCCTCTAAAATCGCCGAAGGGCAAATGGTCATTTTTTGAGCTCGAAACCTCGCAGAAAGTCCAGATTGCATCTACAACTCTCAATTTTCTCTATTTTTAGCTCAGATGTTCAAAATTTTATTCCTGACAGGAGACGAGAATCTCCAAATCCTGATTCAAGATTACATTTCATAAGACATGTTATTGCATAGCATTGCATGAGCATTTCATATCACTGCAGCACAACATGTCATTTCGAGATCCAGAACTCTTGATATCAAATTTTTTAATCCAGATTAGAATTTCAACTCTTTTCAAAATCGATTTCAAAACCATGGGTCTTCAAAATTATCAATTCTTCCCATTTTACCCCCAGGACTCTGAATTTCAAAATATTTTCTCAGGAAAATAATCTGGATAATTTTCGATAAGGATTTTGATTCTAGCCCTTTCATCTCAGATTTTGCCCTTTTGTCAACAAATTTCAAATATCTTCCTTTTACAAAATCGCCCTATAGGGGCCAACTCTTTTCAAAATTTTTGTTTTGCCAATTAGTCCAGATTTTATGAAAATTCCAAAAAGAGGTTTTACTGTCTTGTCCTTATTTCAATAAAGAAGCAATATGGGGCCCACACTGAGGTGGTGCCACATAGGTTTTTCTTTTGAAAAACCTGAATTTTGAAAAACCCAAAAAGATAGGAGCCTTGTCTCTGGATTGGCACCACTTGTCTTTTTCTCTCTCCTCCCATTTACCTGCCATGTGTCAGCGTGTGGTTCACCTAGAGGTGGTGCCACATGTCATTTTCTCTCTCTTTCCATTTCTTTGCCAAGTGTCAGTGTGGGGCCTCTTTAAGATGGCGCCATATGTCCACCATCTTCACTCTGTGCCACGTGTCATTCCCAGGTCACCATGAGATGTCGCGTGTCATGTGTTGCCTTGTTCAGAAAAAGTAAAGCTTGTCTCCTCTGAGGTGACACCATTTGAAATGTGTCTCCTACAAGAGACACGTGTCACTCTCTCCCTTCTCAGAAAAAGCAAGGGACACATGTCTCTCTCTGCTTTTCTCAGAAAAAGCAAGTGACACATGTCACCTTCTGCTCTTCTCAGAAAAAGCAAGGGACACATGTCTCTCTCTGCTTTTCTCAGAAAAAGCAAGTGACACATGTCACCTTCTGCTCTTCTCAGAAAAACCAAGGGACACATGTCTCTCTTTGCTTTTCTCAGAAAAAGCAAGAGACACATGTCACTCTTTGCCTTTTTTCAGAAAAAGCAACAATTCAAATATTTAAACTCCAAGCTGAGGTGGCGCAAATCCTGAACTTTACTTTTTCCATCTGGTCTGAGATGGTGCCACATGTTCCTTGTTCCTCCCTCCTGCCACATGGCATTGTAGGAGCCACCTTGAGGTGACGCCACATGGACACCCTCCCTTCTTCTAGAGCCAACCTCATTTGAATTTCAAATTTCTTCCCTAAGGTGGCACCATCTGAAGAACCTCTTCCAGCAAGCTGACACTTGTCAGGTATGGAACCATCCTGGACTGCCACATGTCCAGATCTCCTTTCATCAGAAAAAGTAGAATTCAAACCCCTTTGAGGTGGCGCCATTTGGGAGACCCCTGCAGAGAAAATCAAGCAAAGTTTAGAAAATTTTCAAAATCCCCTGCTGAGGTGTCTCACAGACAAAGTTCACATTTTGTTTATTTCAAAAATCCAAGTGGCATGCCTTGAGATGGCGCCACATGAAGGGCTCAGATTAAGCCTGCTTGAAATTCAAAATTCTCCAGAATTGCTACAAATACAAGGCCCCACGCCCAGCTTAGAGAGAGCTCCTTTTGGATTTGGCATTTCAACTTAGACTTCCTCTACTACACGATTTTGAGGTGCTGAATTCACGCCCTCCTTGGGCTCAGTGGAGAGGGTGCATTGAAGCACCAACCTTGCTCGCCTCAATCCCCATTCGATCTAGGCGTGGATCGATTTTCGTGAACACTCGGAAGCTCGGATCGAAGGACGAAAGAAGCCGTTGGTAGCCGCTCATTTAGGGAGTTCCAAAGCTGCAAGAAAACACAAGGTACACTTCCATCCCTATTGATTTCATTATTGTGAAACCCTTACTCGATTCGTATTGTCGTTTTGAAGAAAGAGCTCATCCGAGGGATGGATCGAGCTATTCTCATAAAATGACACATATCAAAAGATGTTTTTGATGCTTTCTTGATTAAATTTCCGCATTCCATCATGTTAATGCATTAAAATAAATTATATTTACATTTTATTTCATTTAAATAGCATGTTCCTTGAATTTATTTAATATTTCATGCATTCAGCTTCATTTAAATAACTCTCTGTTTTTGTCAGTCAGTCCACACGTCATTTATGCATTTATTTTTCGTTACAAATGCTCATAAAATCATAGTATGCGCCTTTAGGTGTCCCCAACAATCTACCAAAAATTCGGAATGATTTGAATTTTCTTACTGCAGTAAAAGTTTAAAATGGTAGGTCGGGTTTTGTTACCCAGGATACATTTTGAAAATTTACTTCCGACTTGTAAAATCAAGATCTCTTTCATATGAGATTCAATTTTCGATCCAAAAAATGTCCTGAATGAGAAATGATATATAGTATTTAATATGAGTTTTCCCGATTTTTCTGAATTTCTTTTATGTCTGAAAAAAATCAGAGAGTTTGGGACACGTGTCAGAGCCTGATTTGGGTCTCTCAGATTTTGGATCGACTTAAGTCGATGGGTTCTCTTTGGTTATTGCTCTAAATCCGAATCTATAAAAAGTGAATGTCATGCTTAGAATGTCCTCTGTTTGCATCTGAAATTTTATGATTTTTAGAATAGTCTTACTATCAGTTTCGTATTTTTATTGTCAGTCTTTTGTTTTGTGATATTTATCTGCTCTGTTGATTTAGGCATGAAAACTCATATTTTTATATCTGTTCCTGTTGATCAAATGCCAAAATTATAAAAATTAAAGTTGTTTCTGTGTGCGTCATTAGTTCCTCAGTTAAATATCAGACATTTCTATGGTAGGATGTTATTTTTTATGCAATTTTATATCCAAATTCTCGTTACCGAACTCACCGTAGTTCAAATCCCGGGGATGTAAAGGACAAAATTGCTTATTTTCATGTCATTTATCAGTCCAAAAAATCTCAGATGTTTCTATGGTGGAATTCTTGTATTACTGCATTAAATGTTGCATTTGGTTCGGGTCTGTAGGCGAAATTCGCCCTTTTTAGGATTTTTTTAAAATTTTAGTATCTAAACCATGTCATTTCATGAGTTTTAGAATTCTAAGATATTTATCAGAATAGGTAGATGCTTCATACCGAATTTGATAGCATTTGGAATTCGTTTGATGTTCGGTTTAACCATATCATCAAAACAGGGCCCTGCGGGACCATGATCCAAGCGAAAAACAAGTGAAATTCGTTATTTTGGGTGAGTTGCAAATTGTCAAATTATGATTTTACAGTCCTAAGGTGTTTAGCAGCATGTCATCATGTCTCATCATGCATTTTGTCATCATTTGTTTCAATTCGAATTTCAAAATCTCAATTTTTACCAAAATTTCCTTAAAAAACCCTGATTTTAAAGGTATAACTTTAATATTAGGGGTATTTTGGTCATTTTGACCAAAATTTCGAGTTTCAAAAACATTTCTTATTGAATTTATTGCATTTACATCATTTCAAATATCAAGAAAGCATGAAAATAGGGTTTATATCTAATTAAGTCCAATAATTTCATAATATTATTGGAAAATCTTGGAAAAACCCACATATTTTAGCTAACCCCATTTCAAGTTTGGCAGGGACATTCAAAAGAAGGAACTGAAGTTTGCAATTTCCCTTTCTTTCATTTATTTAGTGATGTAAAAATGTAAATTTTGGAATAAGAGATTTAATTTTCTGCTTAGACTAGGATGCATATCATATAGTTTAAATTCCTGTAATATCCTGTTTATGTGATTCATGCATTTTATTTCAAAAGCACTATGGATGTACACGAATGGCACATGCACCAACTCTTAGGGAGTTAATGAACTCGGTGGAGTCCATATTTACAGCCCTAGTCGAAATATGGACGAGACCCAAATCCATAATCTCTCTACTAGTCACATTGAGCCTACACTCTTAGGCTATCTTCAAAATGCACATCATATTTCTAATTTTGCAAAGTATTGTGCATTAAATCAATTAAGCTCTGAACATGTTCATGGCCATAGTCAAAATATGTGACAGATTTACTTTGGCTTAATCCACATTTTTCCAACAAATTTTTCAGAAATCTTTTCAAAGTGCATTCATTCATTCAAATCATCTGCATCATTTGTTTTTCTCAAGAAATTTTCACTTCATGGAAATCGATTCCTCAAGAAACTATGAAGATTTTCGAAGTTGGATTTCCCAAGTTAAAGTTTTCCCGTGATTTTCCCTGAAAATATTATTTTCTTAAGATGCTTTCAAAAGGAATTTCTCATCTTTCTCAAGAATCAAAGTTGATTTTCAGATACTTCAAAGACAATATTCTTAGGATTTCAACTTCCTAAGTTTTGAATTTCCTTCTCCAATGAGTTTTCTTATAAATTTTCCATCATTTTCCTAAGAAAATTCTCAAAGTCCGAGTTTTCCTGACAAGTGTTTTCCTTTTCAAGTGTTCATCTTTTCTCCAGAATTCTTACCATTTTCTCGAGATTCTCATTTCTTCAAGATTTTCCAAATCTTTATAAACTTTCTCAAGATTTAAAAACTTCTTCGTCTGAGTTCTCTGAGAAATTGATTTCCATCTTTTTCCTGAGAAATGCTTTTCAACTTCAAATGTTTTCTAAGCATACATCATATTTTCCAACTTGCATTTTACAAAACCTCATAGCACATGCCTAAATTCTCTATGCATTTAGGATAAAACACAATTTCGATGATTTAACTATGTCAAGCACAATTTTTGGTCCTTGGTTCGATTACCCCTGTTAAAGGCGGCAGGAACGGTCGAACCTCGTACCGACAGGTCGAGCCCCATCCCATGGATTTTCCCGCTATTTTAAAAAATGGAGGTGAGTATTTCTAAACAATTTCCAAAATCCGGTCAAGTTTGAATCGCGAAAGCATTTTCCTCTCTCTTCTGCAAGGAAGGGAAGACGGGGAAAATTTTTGCGACGATAACACCATGGAAACCAAAATGTGCAAGTTCGTGGATTCCACCGCTCTGCCATAGTTGAATCAGACTTCCATTGATGGTCCGCTTACCCACTGCTGATGCCATCTCCAATCCACAGTCATCCAAGTGGTCTGGGAACATACGCGAGAAGGTGGCGAACCAAGAATAATACCACCGAGGGAAGAAGGAACGAGTCTGGATAACCCGATGATCTGGGGGTCCATCCCTTATCTGATAGAAGACATGATCTGTGGGAAAGACAACATTGAGGGAATTGGATGTCATCGAAATAATACTGGGGCAAAGAAGAATGAGGAGAATTCGATAGAATGCGGGACCTACAGATAGACTCTTGAAGAAGAGAAAAATAGATATAAATCCTAGAAATTTTGAAAGATTGAGAAAAATTAAAAAGAATTTTCCAGGGTTTTTGAAGAAAATTTGATCTAAAAGATAAAAGAATGTAGGTAGAGAGAAAAAAATATACACCTGGGTTTCTGAAAATAAGGGGAAGTTTTGAATAATGTACCCAGGGTGTGGAAAAAGTTTGATATATATAGGAGAAATATAAGAAAACATCGCATAATCATAGCTGAACAAACAAGGATGCGCAAACAACACTCCCTAAAGGCTGACTCTAAATGCAATATTTGAAATGGCTTGTAGGACCTTAATCCTAACTCTATGGTTCAGATCATCTGATTCCAATCAAGGTCTGCCGATATACTCAAGCCGAAGCTCGAAGTACATGGCATAAAAATATCTCTCCGGTTCTAAGGTAATGGCTTTCCAACATCCTTGAGCACCTACCGATATACCTCAGACTATGGCCCTTAGGTACGTGGTAGGGGGGCGCTAACCCAAATAGGTGGTCCAGTTGTGAGGCTCTTTCCCAAACTATGGTTCAGTGAGATAACCCAGCAACGTGAAGACCAGGATAATATAGGTATGGATGTTTTCGAAAACATGTTCAACATGCAATAAAACCAAAAGGCTCTAATGCAAGTCCTAAAAGAGATAGAATTCAAATGAAGAGAAGCATACACTTGCATACATTATTTGCATTCAATCCCTAGAATTGAGGAGAGTTGTATTTCAGACCTAAGTCTAAGTGAGCATGGAATAATCTCCTCAATATGGTCCTACCAAACCATACTTAGATCCTATATGCATTATGTCAGCTAGGATAGAGTCTAGGCTCCTAAGGTTTGCATGAAAATGAAGCTGACATTTAGAGAATAAAGACTTAGATAATATTAAAGCAAAGTGAAAGGCACAAATTCGACCGGACGGAGACGAGGTCCCATCACGGTCGCCAACTCCTATGATCACGCAAAAAATTTTCTCTTGGTTCTCCTCTTCCTTCTCTTTGCCTTTCTAGCCGTTATTCCTTTTTTGAAGGGGAATAAAAGATAGAAAAGAAGAGAGAAAAGAAAAGGAATAAGAGAGATGAACTCTTTTGCAAGGTCTCATTTGACCAAAGAAATGTTTTGAAAATCACTCGCCTCTGTTTTTGAAAATTTATGGGGAAAATGGAGAGACGGTATTCGCTCGTCGGTACGAGGTTCGACCGTTCCTGGCGCCTTTACCAGGGGTAATTGAACCAAGGATCGAATTTATGCCTTTTGCTTTGCCTAAATATCATCTAAGAATTTATTCTAAGTCTAAATGCACAAAGAATCATGCTTGTGCAATGCAAATGCAGAAATATATGCTTTTTAAGAAAACAATTTAGAAATTTTGAGATTTTCCAAGTGATTCTGAAATAAATATGATATTGGATTGAAGAAATGATTCAATGATTTGAAATTGGTTTGAAAATGTTAGACTTAGAATTTGAAATATATCTGGAAAAGAGAGACTTGAATTTCCAAGTCTTGGAATGATCAGATTTTGGAAAGATAAGCCTTTAGATGAAGAGAAAAGGAATTTAGAATTGGAATTTTGAAATAAGAGTGAATTTTCAAAGTCAAAATGGACTTTGAATTTGGATCGATTTTCAAGAATCAATTTTGAAAAAGAAATTTTGAATTCAAGACCTAAAACAGGAATTGAATTTGAATTCAGATTTGAGTATTTGAAATTAGCTTTGGAAATGAGAATTGAAAATGGAACTGGATTGTAAATCTGGAATAGAATTTGACCTGAAATCCGGAATGGATTTTTAATCTAAAATCTGGCATCCAAGATGGAACTAAATCCGGAATCTGGAATCCTAAATGGAATTGAATTTGAAAATCCAAGGTAGAATGGGATTTGAAATCCGGAATCCAATTCGAAATTGGATTCAAGAAATCCTAAAATCGATTTATTTAGGAAAATCGATTTTCAGAGTGAATACCAAGTTTTGGTTTAAAGTCTAATTTAAGACTTAGAATTTTTGGAATTTTGAAAAATAAAGAATAAATCTTGAATTCAGACCTGAATTCTGAATTTAGAAGATGATCTAGAAGATTTGAGAACCTGAAGAATAATAATAAAGAATAAAACTTGATTTTAAAACTGGAATTTTTGAAATCAGGTGATGAATCTGAGAATTTCAAAGTTTAAATTTGAACTTTGAAATTAATATTGAATTTTTGAATTTTAAAGTAAAAATAGAATTGAGAATAGGAAGATGAATTTGAATTTTCAAAGTAGAATTAAACTTTGAAATTTGGATTTTGAATTGGAAATTGAATTTAGAATATAGAAGAGAATCCAAAATTTCAAAGTCAAATTGGACTTTGAAATTGAATTTTGAATTTTGAAATGAGATAAAAAGATGAATTGAAATAGAAATTGAAGATTGATTTGAAAAATAAAGAAGATATTCAAGATCACTTGGATTTTTGAAAAAAGAAAATTTGAAAATATGATGTAATTCTGTCCTAAATGATGAAATGAATTGGAAATTGGATTTTGGAAAAGCATATTTCATTCTTTAAATGAATTGAAATAAGATTGAAGACATAATACATCCTGACTATGGTCATTGAATGTATTATATAGTAATCATATTTAAATTCTAGTAAAGAATAAAACATATTTTTTGTGCCTTTATAGAGTTTAAAATAAAATTAACTCTCAATATATCTTGACTATGGCCATTGATATATATTTTGAGTTAATTTTAAGTTAAACTCTGATAAAGGAAGATAAATTATTTAGAAAAATATGATGATTTTTGAAAAAGATCCAGTGTAGACCCAATGTTATTCCATAAAAGATAAAAATCATAAGTTTTGTTCACACCTTGACTATGGCCTTGATGCAAATCATCAACTTAGGATTTAATCACCTTTATTAGAATGGTGCATATGTCATTCGTGTTTCCATTTGTGAAATTTTGCAATAAAAGAGAAAATGATATGAAACAAGCATTTCTAAAAAAAAATGTACATGCTCATATATTCTAATCTAGTGCAAGGAATGTAAATTCTCATTATATCTAGCTATTACATCATTTGAGGGAATTTTGACAATTAAAATTTCCAATTAAGAAAAGAAGTTTGGATTTTCCCTGCATTCCTGCGCAAGAGTTAGTATAAGGCAAAAGACTACATGTAGAAAGGGACGCAGACGCATATGAATACATCTATCCTAATGTGAAATACATGTATGGAATATTATACTTATGCCAAAATAAAATTATATGTATATATATGCCTACATGTAATGCCTATATTAGTGAAATAATGCCTATATACTTGTGACAAACACTGGTCAAATACTCCTTTGAAAGGGGTATGCTGTTTTACAAAGGACAGGGAAAATGTTGTATGACACAGACCTAGGAAAAGAAATATGTATACTAATGATAAATGCTACAACATGTGAATCTACTATTGTGAATGAAAGTAAAACAGGCAATGCAATGCATATGGAAGTGTATTAGATGAAAATCAGATTGCAATTGACTAGTATAAACTAAAATGTTGTCAGTCACATAGTATATGATGCACAAGTTTGCAGGGAAGGGTGTATGCAATGGTTGCTGCAAATAACATGGTAGCAGCAGAGGTTAGTGAGTTGTTATAAAATGACCTCTGTAGTATTGGTGCTGAGCATGTTTATACAGTAGAACTGGGAGTCAAATGGTGAAAAATGGGAGTGGGTGAAGATTGTAAAGTGAGTGTAACACACAGGTGACTGTGATGTGTGATAAATGATGGGAGAGCTAAGGGCAACCAATATGACTTCAGATGATACAATTTCAGGTATGGGACCACCAAGCTTCGACAAGCTCCAAAAGTAGTTTCCAGAAGTAGTCTGTATGTGACTCTTTATTCATTTTGCATCTAGAAGACAATGAACTTTGCAGAAGATTGTTAGACGATATGCCATCAGGAACTTCCTTCCCAGGATTACCACTTTCAAGAATATCAATATGAAGATAGATAACACTTTATCTATGTCTTCAAATAGGCTTTCAAGAGCAGGATGAGTCTTATTTCCAGGACCATTACCTACCCAGTTGGGATGTCTCATTGTCACAAGGTTACAACCTTGCAAAACTAATCTGCTGTGGACAACAGAAGCACTGTTGCAGCCAACATTTCCAAACAAAGCACTGAAGAACAAAGGGTTTTTGCACACGTACGGGAATTTCAAACAATCACATGACAACTTTACATAATGCAGCAAACCAAATTAACGCAGGGGATGCAGAGAATGTAACAACAACATCATTCACACAGGAGAGTAAAAGAGCATGAACAGATATGCGACATATGGGTGAAAGCCGGTAGCAAAGGATTGCTATTGTACGTGAATGAGTATCCCTTGTAATGGGAACAAAATCTGAGTTAATTCCTTTCTTCAGGTGAAAAGCTGGTGAAAAGTTCATAGCGTGGCTCCATCTAATGGAGCTGGAACAAGATAAACTACAACCCTTGTTTGCAGAGGATCCCGAGGGATGAAGAGAAGGGAAGCCTCTCTTTCGTTCTTCAGAGGGGTCTGCTTCTACTATTAAGGAAGGAATTCAAAGGAAAAAAGGAAGGTCGCTCGATGGAAGAGATGGATGTAATTGGTCGATATGTTAAAAAAAAATGGATCCTCATTTACCTCTCGATGCTTGCTCATATAGGGAGGAGAAGAAGCCTCCAGAAGAAAGGGGAAGATCGAGAAGTCGTTAGAGATGGACGGGGTAGCCGATGGAGGGAAAATACCCATGGGGGAGATTAGGGATCGACTGATGAGAGGGGGCAATGGCGGATGAAGCGTGATCCCCTATCTTCCCTGTGGTTTCCCCTTCAACGAGAGACCATTGGGTTTTCTAACAAATCAGGTCCAGAAATCTTTGGAAATTTTCAGAAAGTGGTTCTTTTTCAAAAAAAAGTTTTCCTAAAAGGAGGTTTTAAGCAAAAAGATGGTTTTCAAAAAGGGGTTTTTACAACATTCTTTTTGTATTTTTCTTTTCTATTTTTTATTTTTTTGTTCTTTTCTTCATATTTTCTGCATTTTTTTGTATTTTTTAAATAAAACTCTAGAAAAAAAACTGAAGGAAAATAAGGGATTTAAAACTATTTTTTTGTATTTTCGAGAAATATTTACAAAAGAAGGGTTTTCTGAGAATTCAGGTTTGATTTCTTCAGAAAACAGGTTTAGATCCAGATTTTGAAGAAATGTTCGAGTCTTGAACCTTGAATCGAGAAATACAGAGCATCGGATCCAAATGGACACCGGATCGACTGTTGATGTCTTCTTTTAAATCGTTGTAATTTTGAGAAGATTTTTATATGAAAAACATGTGAAAACCAGACATCAAATAATAAAAACCGGTTCTCACTAGTGGATGAGACCGGGTCGAACTCAGGGAACGGGAATATTTCGTATTCAAGTACACAAATCTAAACTAATCTTTATTGCTGAATTATTTGAAATGTAAAATGTTTAAGAAAAGTAAAACAACTAATTATTACAACAAATGAATACCCTTCGCAGAGGGCGTAAAGTGCAATATTTACAAACCCAATTAAATTCCTAATTCTAAACTAAGAAAAATAAAAAGAAGTTCTACTCTTCGCTTTCTCGTGTCACGTAATCGCTTCAACTCCACTCCTTCGTTATCCTGCACAAATCCAATGAACACGAGCAGTACCAGAGATAGAAATAGAAACCTATATTGAACTAGCTAATTCTTAAAAACACTGAAGGATATTAACAAAAGACTTCAATGACAATTAAAACTACATTAACTAACACAATTAACTAAATTTCAATTCACTAAAACTAAACTTTATGAAATCTAATTATTTCAATTAACGAACAGTGAAGACAATTAATCACTAACACTTTATTAACAAGCTATGCACTTACACTATTGAAAAATACAATATTAAAGCATTTGAAAACAGTAAAATCAAGAATTGTAAACATCAAGGAATGATTAATGAAAAACAGAAATTTCAGATTTTGAAAACTAAAAGAAAAACATGTAAAGACAAACTGGAAAATTACACAGAAATAGCAAAAGAAACAAAATTGTAAAAGATATTGAATGAAGCAAAACAGGAAAAATTCTTGATTGGAAAAACAGCAAATCGACCTATGTCAACTAAAAAAAATAGAAAATGAAATGTAAAACAGAAATAGGAGGTTGCAAAACAGAAAATTAGAAGATATAGAAAATATGAATGTGAATTTACTAAAAAAAAAACAGGATTTCATCAAAATGAAAAGAAAAGAAATCAAAAGAAAAACTGAAAATGAATATAAAAAAAACAGAAATGATCTAATTGAAAACAGAAAAAAAAACAGTAAACAAGAGATTAAAAATCAAACTCAAATATGTGCTAAAGATGAAAACAGGGAAAAAATAAGAAGAAATCAACACAACTAATGAATTAACGTGAAACAGCAACAATCAGAAAATCCAAACATCAAAATATTCAGAATTACACATTACACAAAGAAAACTAACGAAAAATAAAGAAATAGAACTCAAAACAGAAAAATAACAATGATCGAGAGTCTTTTTTTTCTTTTTGTGTTTCTTTCAGTTTTTTTTTTCTTTTTATTTTCGTTTTACAGATATACAATCAACCAGAAGAAGATTTGAAGAATAAGAAGGAGAAGAAGAACATGATTTATGGAAGAAGAAGAAGAAGAAGTTGAAGAAAACAGATCGGAAAAACAATTCGGAAGAAGAGGAAGAAGAATCAGATTGGATGAAGAAGAAGAATCGGAGGAAGAAGAAGAAGAAGAAGTTGAAGAAAACAGATCGGAAAAAAAAATCGTAAGAAGAAGAGGAAGAAGAATCAGATTGGATGAAGAAGAAGAATCGGAGGAAGAAGAAGAAGAAGAAGAAGAAGAAGAAGAAGAAGAAGATTTGGAGCTTACCGTAGCTTCAGAGAGGTTAGAAAAGATGTGACCTCCACCACCACTGCCGTTGCTGGAAGGATTAATCCACCACCACTGCCGTCGCCGGATTATAGACAGAGAAAGAGGGAGAAGGAGAAGTTAGGGAAAGAGGCAGCCACCGGCGATGGTGGAAGAGATTGAGAAAAGAGGGAAGAGAGGGAAAGAGGAGCTTCAGCCGTGAATGGGGGAGGCCCTGCAATTTTCGTTTTTGGAGGTTTTTAAAAACTTCAAACCGGTTCACCGGTTTGTACAGATTTTTTTTCAGCTTTTTAAAAAAACCGCAAACCGGTTCCAGCCGGTTTGCTATTATTTTTTCAGCTTTTTTTAAAAATCAAAAACCAAACCGTGTAAACCGGTTTGTTACAAATTTTTTTTCAAAAAGTTACAAACAAAACTTTTTTTTATTTATAAAGAAACTAAAAATAAAACTATTCTAATAATAATTTTTTTCTTCTTTTCTAAAAAAAAACAAACACTTAAAATGAATATAAAACTATTTTTCTCCATTTTTTTATTTTTTATTTTTATTTTTAATAAAAACTAAAACCAAACTACTATGAATATAACAAAAACTAAAATATGCATAAAAATGTAAAATAAAACTATTTTTCATGCATTTTCTATTTTTAAATCATTTTAGCACATTTACTCAAAAACTATCATAAAATTGGGTTTTTGAAACATTATTTTATAAAATCATGCATATTTTTTATATAAAATAACCCTGAATTATATGCATGATCAACTGTCTGAGCCTTTTAGAAATTATTTTTGGCATTTTGCGAATTTGGTTTAAAGATTGGATAACGAGGCTCAGATTTGAATTTTAACACTGGGTCCGGATCCAAAATCGAGTCAAATATATAAAAATGGAGTTTATTCTAGAAAATCCAAAGAATAACTAAAATTTATGTTGAAATTGACTCAATTTTCTCAGAAAATGGGGCTCAGAGGCAAAAAGGGAATTTTTACAAAATTTTGGAAATTTTGGGGTGTTCACAGTGCTAGTGCACCCGGGCGAGCTAGGTGCTGGCCCCTTGGCCAGTGCTGCAGCCCAGCAGCACTTGGTCTGCATGTAGGGTGCATACCAAGGTTGACTTGGGCCCCATGGCCCAATCTGGCAGCGGGCCGCACTTGGGCCTTGACCTTCCCTTTGGCACCGGGTGCCAAGGCACGCGACAACCTTGCTGCCACTAGTGTGGGTCTGAGATGGACTGCACTCAGTCCATGGCCCGTTGTTGGGTCCAAACCGGTTTCCATAACCTCATTGAGCTTCCCGCTGAAGCTCACTAAGTGGTGGCGACTTCCCCTTTGTTGCCGCCAACCTACAAGACGAAGAAACTTATTATAAAGCGAGGAATTTTGCTTATGAACAATGAGATCGTTGCGACCTTGGGCATCGGATGCTTGTGCTCCACTGTCCCATCGTGGCAGCGACGTGTGGAGCTTGTGACATGTGTCACGCTACACGCTTGCATGTATTTTTCCCACCTTTGTCGGACAGTTCTGGCAGACAGCATCATTCATGCCCTGTTTGTGCGGGCAAAGTGCAGCCACGCACTTAGATATGCTAATGTAATTTCCATTAGTATGGGATTAAGTTAAGACTCATTCTCGACACTTGTGAGTGTTGATTTCGCGAAAACTCTTTACAGAAGGCTTCACTATGCAAGATTTGTCGCAGTACGATGTTTGGATTATGCGTATTTAGAAAATACGTATTCCAAGTTTGGAATACTTCTTGCACGTATAATAGCCATTGTATATACATTTTGAGCCACGTGCCGCTCAAAAATAGTGAATTGTGTCATTTTAATAATATATTGTTGTGTCATTGCTCATTGCTCATTGCTCGATACTTGTGTGAATTTGAGATTTTGTAGCTTTTCTTGTTTCGCACGTGCACACTGCCACATCCTGACACGTATGTCACTGGGTTTTTTTTTGCCAAGTATTATTTGTTTTGGCTCACATTCGTATATTGATGAATATACTATGCACCAGAGGCATGCTTCACACTCGATGTGACATACACTTGAAAACTGAAACACCATAAGGGTATAACACAATTTTACCGGTTAAGGTTTGAGACTCGGTTGGAGTCTTCGGGCAATGGCCCCGTGTTCATGAGAGTGGGTGCTCATGTATGGTGATACCTTAGGTACGAAATGAAAAATGGTGTTAAGATCGTCTTCACAGACGATGTGCTCTTTTGTTGGCCGTGTGAGGCTGAGTACGTGAATGGGTAGGCCAAGTCTTTGTTTGCGTACCCCGAGGAGACCACGAGGCAGAACTACCTCGAGAGGAGGTATGACTTAATAAAAAAGCCTAAATAAGATAAACCTGACGTGCCCCATTCACAAAGATGGTCACCCAGGGAGAGGGTGAATTGTACAACCCTGAGTGACATGTCGTTACTACGACCCGTTCTTTTGAGGACCTATAGCGTCCTTTGACCTTCAGTCACTCGAAGTTAGGGAGGTCAAGGTTACCATTTTCAGGGACCTCTACTACTGCAGTAGTACGGATTGCAATCCTTTGCCCCTGCGAAAGGTTTCTCCTAGTTGCGCACTGCCAGCAGGTGGTTTGAATCGGTTTGTAGCATCCCCGATTATCACACTAGAAATTGAATAACAGACGCCGGGTGGATGTCTCACAGAATGCGAGGTTTCCTTCGCGTACCCGAAGGAGTAATCAGAAGAACATAGGCACTAACCAAACAGACTGACATACTGTAGTTATTTACTTGTTTACTTTAGCACTACTCGTACTTCTGTTTAGTTGTTGTACTTTACTACTTAGTTCTCGTTCTGTTGTTTTAGTTGTCACACTTGTTACTTACTTCGTAGTTGTACAGTCTTGTAGCACGTGCACTTACCTGACACACACTTGTACTTTTATTTAAATGTTTCTAATTGTACCATCATGATAGTTATAGTATATTACTTATAGTTGTAGCATATATGTATCTTGCTCGTTACTATATGCTTTTTCTTAAAAATGATAATGTATGGATGGTTTATCTCACCAACTCGCAAGATTTCTGACCCCATTTTATAGAGATACAGGTGACGAGTAGACGCAGCGACGATGTGATGGTGCACAGTAGGAGACTTGTGACCCACACTTAGCAGCGGATCTTGACTCCTTCTGGTTTTGGGGTTTGTTATCATCGTAAAATTTTCCCCCCTCCCTCTGCGAGAGTGAGAAGAAACGATTCTGTGATTCAAACTCAACCAAAGTTTTGAAAATTGGTTTTGAAAATTACTCGCATCCGTTTTGAAAATTTGCGAGAAAATTCCGTGGAATGGGATCCGCTTGTCAGTACGAGGTTCAATCGTTCTTGGCGCCTTTACCAGGGGTAATCAAACCAAAGATCAATTGTGCACTTTAAGTTGACTCAAATATCTAAATTATGCTATATTTTCCTAGAATGCACAAAGAATCAGGCATGTGCTATGGAATTTTGAAAAGAATGCACATTTAAAAAATATGATGTTTGCTTTGGAAAATTGAGATGTACTTGAAAAATGACTGGAAAAGTGCTTGAAAATAAAATTCTTGGGAAAATCATTGAAATTCATTGGAAATCAGAAATTTGTATTGGAAAATAGATTCTCAGGAAAAATTGGACTTTGGGAAAATCGATTTTGAGATTTGGATTGCTTTTCTAAGGAAATGGATTTGAGAATCTTGAGAAAGTCAGGAAGTTCATTGGAAAATGATTTTTGAAATGGAAAATGGGTTCTCAGGAAAATAAGATCTTTAAGAGAATCGATTTTGGGATTTGAACATGAAATTGAGAATGTGGAAATCTTGGGAAATCATGATTTGAACTTGAAAAATACTTGGAATCTCATTTGAAAACCCAAAATTCTGAGAAAATCAAATCCTGAGAAAGACTTGGAAATTTTGGGAAAATCGATTTTTTTGAAATGGAATTGGGAAATGAGTTTGAAAATGATGCAAATGGAATGAATGAATATGAATTTGAAAGATAATTCTTTGAGGAATTGGGAAATCCTTTTGAGATTTTGAGATATACAGTGCATTTTTGAAGTTAGCCTAAAAGTGTAGGTTGAATGTGGCTAATACAAAGATCACAAATCTTGGTTTTCTTTGTATTATGACTATGGCCATAAATATGAATCCCACCAAATTCGTGAACTCCCTAAGAGTTTGTGCACATGCCATTCGTGTCAACCATAGTGATTTTGGAAAATGTGCATATACATCATACATCAGATATTGGAAATTTTTCAGAAATTAAACTATATGCAATGCAGTCCTATTCTAAGCTGAAAAGTAACTCTTATTCCAAATTATTACATCCGATATTACATTGAATTGAAATAAAAGAAAATAAAAATCTTCTTCCTGGATATTCCTGTAAAACTAGAAAACAATGTTAGCACATAAATGTAGGTTTTTCTGAATTTATCTGAAAATATTAGAAATTATCAGTATTATTCAGATATAAACCCAAATTCATACCCCCCTTGATATAAACATGAAAAATAAGGAATAAATTTTGAAAATAAACTTGGAATTTCAAAATTGGGGTCAAAATAACCAAAATGCCCCTGATGACCTTGAAATCAGGGTTTTCTGAGAGAATTTTTGTAAAATTTGAAAATCAAATAAAATAAAATCAAACATATTATGATGAAATATGATGATATGCATGAAAATTTGGAAAATTGAAGTTTAGAATTTCGAAATTTAGGTCAAAATGCCCAAAATGCCCCCAATAACAAGACTATGGCCTTGAATCCAGGGTTTTCTTAAATAAATTTTGCAAAAATGGGAAATTGAAATGCAAATGATATTGAAATTAACCCTAATATGACATGACGTGCATATTTACATGATAAAAACCTTAAAATTGCAAAAATATCACAAAATATCAAATTTGACTCAATTTTCGCCTCTGAATTTAAAAATAACCTAACACACAAAGCAAATGAACTTGGAATTGATCCAAATTTGGCATGGACACCTAGACTAACCCTAAAAACAGAATGAAGCTTGAAAGTCTATTTTTTTGTTAATTTTTTAATATAGAAAATAACTAAAAATCCTAAAATTCAAGATTTTGCCTAAAATGCTAATTCTAAATTGAATTTTGGATACTAAACTTCCATAAAAATTTTCCAAATTTTATGGGATGATAGAGAACAGTTAGGCAAAGATTTTTTCCTTTTACAGATTCTGGTTTTGACCTATGGTCGGAGCTGGACAGCTCTGGCAAGTTGGATTGAAATCTGGCGACTCTAGGATTTAAAGCAGACAAACAGGTTTTGAAAAACATTATGTGACAAATAGCATACAGATGAGAAAATGTCTGACATTCTGGGAAACATTTTTTGACAAACAGAGGCAAATTTTCTATTTTTACAGTTTTGGGATTCGGATTATGGTTTGGGAGAAATCAGAGGCTTATCAGAGACCTAAATCTCTGAAATTCTCAGACACGGGAATCTGACAGACAGTAAAATTAATTCTTAGGCTGTTCTAAAAATTCCCAAATTTTGGGAAACAACAGAAGAGAGGGTTAAAAACAACTTCTATGTTGGAAGTTTTGGCATACAGCCTATGGGTTGAACGAACATAGTAGGTTTGGGTCGGTCTAGACCCTGACAAGGAAAAAGTAAGGTTTTCCCAAGGGTCTGGGAAAATCGATTTTTAGCAGAACCTAAATCTCACTGGAAAAATTTAAAAATTTACTGGAAAACCGTAGACTCTAATAGGAACTCATGGTATTTTTTTGAGAGAAATTTAAATCGTCCATCTAGGAGATCTTGGAGGTTTTTGTCCGCTAAAACAGAACTTGGAATCTCTGGAAATGTGAAATCCCAGTTTGGGATTTGATTTATCCAATGGGCTTTAGAAATCCAAATTGATCCCGATTTTTAATGTGAGATTATGGACGAATATACCTAACTACCAAGATTTTTTTTGGGATTTATTGAAACAAAAATCTACATAAAATAATGGTTGTAACTTATGCTAAAACTAACACCTACAAGCCTTAATATGAATCTTAATGACATTAAATAAACTACTAATAAAACAATAAAACTAAACTAATGAGATGCCTAAAATGCATATTTAATATGAATACAATGTTTAAAATGAAGAAAAATGGGGATGCATGAAGTTGACTTGATATTGGCTATTGAGAATAGGGGACCCGATCCATCCATCGGATGGATCCCCTCCTCTATGCCACTTTGATTATTGTAAACCAAGATTACGAATCCATGATATAGCCCCTTCGACTATATGAATCCAGCTTCAAAACCAGATTCGTAATGGAATCATACAAAAATTGTAGAGGCAAGAGTCTTTACCTTGGATTGGCTGGAAGATGGCTTTGAAGTGGTGCTTGGCACCGGTTGGTAAAGAAGTTGCACAAGAGTAGGCTGAAGGGAGATGGTTGTTGATGGAGGTGATTGTTGCTGCCAAGGAAGCACCGGCTGGAGGTGGTTCAAGCAAGGTTGTTGCTGCTGCCTTGGCTGGAGATAGAGGCTCCTTGGTGGTGCTGCAACTTGGGAACTGGCTGCAACAAGAAGGTTGGTGGCTGGGCCGGTGGTGAAGGTGGTAGCTGGACCGGTGGTGAAGAGGGAGCAATGGCCAAGGAGGGCTGTCTTCAATGGAGTGGTCGGCTGGATGAAGGGGGCCTGTTGTGGAGCTCAAACCATGACATTCATGGCTGCTGAAGAGAGGACTTGAGGGTGCAGCCAAGAGAGAGAGAGAGAGAGAGAGAGAGAGAGAGAGAGAGAGAGGCACTCCACTCCAAGGGGGAAGCCGTATGAACTAGAGAAAGACAACCACTAATTAATCTATCTAATTAAAACTCCTAAATGAATTAAAAACTAATGTTAATAACTACCTAACTAGTCACACACGATTTCTAAAATCTAAAGCTAATAAATACAAACTACTATACTTGATTCTAGCTACATTAAACCACTTAATGCTAACCAAGCTAACATTAAGACAACTTTAATACACTTAACTAAATTAGACTACACGATTTTGAGAATCTAATCCTAATCACTAAATACAAAATTAATACTATACTAAATAAACTATGTCAATAGAGGAAAGTTAGTAAGAAGGGGCTATAAAAGCTAAAACACGAGTTTGGCAAGGATTGAATCCATCCATAATTACCTTAATAGCTTATTAGGAAAGCTTATCTTTCAAAAACACGATTTTGAGGTTGGCAGTGCAATTAAAATACTTGAATTCTTAACCCAAAATCGTGTAGACCATTTTAGAAGGAATTTTGAGATTCAAAGCACAAGATCCTTTTTGAAAACCTTTCCATACACCTCAAACACGTTTTTAACATAAAATTTAAAACTCCCATTTTGTTTCCAAACGTGTAGAAGGAAGAATATCTTTTCTTGACTGGATAAACAAAGTCAAAACTTTCCTGGAATAGACTCCACGAATTTGGATGAAGGTCAATCCTACCCAAAAACGTTTTTCCACCTTAAAGACCACATTGCCCCTTTTATATCAAATACAATCTTAAATAAGTAACTAAGCTATTCTAATATTAATCTAGCTACATAAAAATATATACTAATCACTAAAAGGGTAAGATTGGATAAGTAAAAATCGAAAATGAGAAGTTATCTAATTTACACCTTATACACAAAATAAAAAAGGCTAAGTTAAGACTAATTTAACTAAAATGAAAATCCAGAATTTAACATGTTAATTAACCTATGATTAAACTACTCTATAAGGTATCCAATATTAAACTAACTAACTATAACATACATATTTTTAACTAAATGAAATGAAACAAAACATTATATTGACTCTACACGAAAATACAAAGTAACTATATGCAACTAAGAACATAATCTAAATGCTAATTGTACTACACTAATACACGATCAAACTGCACTTTTAAAACTATGAAATACTATAACTAATATACTACTATGCTATGAATTAATTAGATAAAACATGACACGCTGAAACAGAAATCTATTAATCTAAAACTAAAACAGAAATTCTATATAAACGACATCTATGGCATATTACAACTATCTAAACCTACATAGCAGATTATCTAAAGTAAATAATAAATCAACTAATTTACTACAGAAACGTTACAGCTGAATCAAACGAACTGTACAATTCTATGACAATCACTATTCAATATGGCTCCATGATATAAAAATGCAAAAGAAAAATGATAAACACAATCAGAATTTAAATTATAAACATAATCTAAAGATCACAACTGAACATGTAAAGACTGGACGACACTTAGAAAAACAGAAAACTAAAAACTCGATATTTCTTTTCTCACATATGAAAACACATAAAACAAATAAAGAATACCTAGACCCTAAGGTGCTGGTCTCAAACACCACACATCTACACTAAGGTTCAAAACACCATAAACACACATAGTACAAACTGAAAAGACAACACACACAACAACGAAAATGCACAACACACATTGGGTTTTATCTAGAAGAAAGGAGTGAGAAGATCTAACCTCCAGGGCGATCCGACGACTGAAGGGAAAGCCAGAGTGGACTTTGCTTGATTCCACGCCATGAAGGACCTCGGTGATGCTGTCTAACATCTCTTGACTGTCTTTTTTGCAGGGATCCGCAAGTGGTGGTGCTCCGGGGTTCACGGCCGGTCGACCATGGAAGAGCGGGACCTCTACCATGATGGATACACTCCAACTGCAGCTGCAAAGAAACAACTTCAAAGGTTAGTTCCAGCAGGGGGAGAAGAAGGATAGGATCTGAAAAAGAAGAGAATGAAAGATGAAGAAATTGGCATCTTCATTGGATTTGGCGTGACTTCCATGGCCAACCGTGGATGAGGAAGAAGGTGTATGGAGTGGGCGGCTGGGGAAGAAGGTGGAGATGAGCAAGATTCGTGCCCCTAGGGCACGAAAATCAAAGCAAAGACAAAAGCCCCATTGGTGTGTTCTCCTCTTTTAACGATTTGGGCTCTTCTTGGTTATTTTCAGAAAAAGGTTTAAAACTAAAGTATTCACTGGGCGCCTCATGTAGGAGGGGGTTTTTAGCAAATGATTTATGAAAAACATGCAAGACTGGGCTGGAGTGGATCTATCTCTGTTTTGGTCCAGATCCAAGGCCTAGATGGGCGGTTTGGATCCTAAATACCCGATTCAACTCCGAGGTTTGACCCGCAACACTAAAAATGCATTAATTTCCTCAAATTAAGTCTGATTTTAATGAAATTTGAACCAAAGCTCTAAAATATCATTATGCACCTAAGTGTATGCCCTAAACCTATAGATGATGCATTTATGTAGTGAAAATGTGTTAATAAAATATAATATTTATGCATCATCAAATACCCACATGCTAGAATAATTGCTAGTCCCTAGCAATACACTCTACCCTCGCAATGAAGATATGGACTACCCAATAACATGAAAGCTCTTATTAAAAAAAAAAAAAAAAAACTAACTCACTTTCGTAGGAATCACAGTTGCATTTACCACATGCAACAAGCCCTTTAAACCCCTGGGTTACCCCAAGTGGACGAGTAAGGTCTCGTGAGGGTTTGCAAAGATGCTACCCACAAACATCAATATCATGCATGAATGAGTTTTCAAAAATACTAGGCAATTAAGAACTCATTGTAAACAGATATTTCATGTAATCTACATTCTCAAAACAAATTCAGAATTTTAATGCCACCACAGTAAAAATCTTTTTTCTTTCACTTCTCTAAAACTGTAATTATTTCTAAATTTTCTCAGAAAGTCAAGTATTATCATGTATTACTAATTTATCCTCACCTGTATATTTTCTACACAACAATTCACAATCGTTTCTTAAGCAATGAAATTTTTCTCATTCAGCTCATTCTTTTTCTTTTGATATTCAATTTTTCTCACTTTTTTTCATTCTTCTCTCTTGAGCACTATTTTGAATATCCAGTCTTGTGACCCCTGTAACGAGCTTTGGGTCAGTGACTCCTAGGCCAGGCGACCTTAGGGCACCAGATACAGAGTATCCCTTAGACTTAATTGCTCGAGTCACTAAACCTTCTATTCTAATAGTTTACGTACAATCTTCTTCTCGTCATGTGCAATGTCTTTATCTCTTAGGCTTTCTATGCAGTTCATGTAACAAGCTTTCGAATCAATGGCTCCCAAACCATATGGCTTTAGGGCACCAGGTGTAAAACACCCTTCAGACTCTACTTACTCGAACCACAAAGGCCACAGATATCGACTAGACAAGAAGGTGATCTCCTTCGTTATCCTTTTCGTCACTAGACTCAAACATTTCAACTTGTGTCTGAGTTCCACTACTAGGATTCACGAAGACCTCAACAACTAAACGTAGCTCTATTCTATTAAGCTCATTTTTTAAAACATCTTTCAATTGCTTATCTTTTTCACAAAACACAGAGTGCATGCTTATACTAAAGTGATTCAAAACTTTATAACAATCAAATACTATCTTTTCTTTAACTATTTCATAAACAATTACTCTATTTAAATCAGATCAGAATTTTTTTTTTACATGGGGCTTAAAAACTTCTAAATTGTCAGATTATGCAGAAAAACAATCATATATGCTACAACTTATTCTTAAAAGACATATTTTTATGAGTTTTAAGCTATCAAACATAAAGAAAAATTTAAAATTTTTATGCATCTAAACCATCCCCCCATGCTTGAATGACACGGTCCCTAGTGGCATACAGAATAATGCAACATGCAATGCAGATGCACACTACAGAACAATAAAATGAATACGGGAGAAAGGATTGATACAACTTGGTATGCTCGAGCCTCTGAAGTTGATAATTGATTGGACTTCACACCACCACTATTTATGTACAAATGCATAGTTTTCTGCTCATCTGGTCAATGTTCTACTTCTGAAGGCTTCTTTATGTCTGGCAACTTTGACTCATACATTGATGGATCGGATGTTCATACATGTCAACAATGAAATCCAAAAACAAAAATGAAATCAAAACAAAATATCATAAAAAATAAATGACATCAAAACAAAATTCAAAGCATAACACATAAACAACTAACTATTTTATTTTAATATACATATGATACATCCTAAATAATAGTTAATAAAATAAAAACTCTAACACATAAAGCAAATACACTATGTCAGAATTATTCTATCAATGCAAATAGTAACCCTAAATCTAGATCTAGGTCAGTAAAACAATGAACAAAATAGCAGCTAACCTATGTTAGAATTAAACTAAGATAATCAATCTAATCTAAATCATCAAGTTAGCAATTACTCTATGTTAGACTATGTTAAAATAATCTAATTAATCTATGAAATAAAAGACAAATCTAATCTAACTCAGTAAATACAGGAACTCACTACTATGTTATCTAAGACTCGCCTGTCTAATAGATCATTGAAGCATGGAATTCAGTGAATCCTAGGAAAAACAACATGTGCATCCTATATTTTTCTAACTATGTTAAAATCTATAAACTAAAACAAATAACTAAACTAAACTAAACACATATTAATAAACTGATATCTCAAAAGTAATCAAAATATAATCGCCGTTCCCCGGCAACGACGCCAAAATTTGGTTTGACTTTTGGAGATGACATTTTTAAAAAATAATTTTCAATGAAAACAATGGAAAATCGTCAACCAAAGATATAAAAACAGACTTTTCAGTCACGATGGGAGATTTTCAATCTTCATCTTTGCAATGACTTTTGGACGACTTTGTCGAGGTCTCAGGATTATCCCTTATCCTGAATGGGAAACTCAGGTTTATCCCTTAACCTGAAGGGGAAATGAATTTGATGCAAATGAATGTAAATGAATGCGAATGAATGCATGCAAATGCAAATGAATGCATATGTATGCAAATGAATGCAAAATGATGTAAATGGATGCACATGCGTGCGAAATGAGAGATTTGTTTGATCCTGCCTGCATACAGGATGTTTTGAAGACAATTTTCAAAATAAAAATTTCCCCAGTGTAATAGGGGAAGAAAATTTGGATAAAAGGAAGAAAATTGACGTTCGAAGAATGCTCTTCAAAGATAACAAAGCAACTGACTTTTGATCAATTCAGGAGGGACTCTGAAGAGGGTCAGTTCTCATGAAAGAATATTTTGCAAGGGAAGGAGAACAAAATATGGCATCAAGATTATGAGAAATATTGATAATTTTATTGATGCATTGAAGGAAAGATGACAAATTAAGGAAAGACAATCAAGATTACATCATCCCTTTAAGATGATAAAGCCAGATGAGAAATGGGAAAATGCTGGCGCTGTCAGCTTCTTGAGGAAAAAGCACAGTCAGGATGACTGGTCCTTTTTATCTTCAACAAGGAGATTCTTATCAATGCAATCTTGGATGATGTTCTTCAGGATGAAACAATGATAAAAAATGGGAAAATGCTGGCGCTGTTAGCTTCTTGAGGAAAAAGCACAGTCAGGATGACTGGTCCTTCTTTTCATCTTCAACGAGGAGATTTTTATCAATGCAATCTTGGATAATGTTCTTCAAGATGAAACAATGCTCGGTGTCATGCTCTACTATTCGATGAAATTTGCAGAACTGGTCCATGAATCTTCCCATGATCGTGGGAGGATCTGTGGCTCTTGGGAGCTTTACTATTTCTTTTGTCAACATATATTCAAGGATTTCATCGAGAGGCTGCTCAAGAGGAGTAAAATGACGATTGTCACCCTAACCATCTCGCTTTATCTTTTCTTTCTGCTGACTCAATTTCTGGTGAGAGTCTGACGGGAAGGGCTTGTTGTCTTGTTTGAAGGCTTCTCCCTTTTTGCCTCCATTGCTGCTTCTGCTGGACTTAGAACTTTCTGCGTTGCTGCTCTTGCCAATGATATTCTGGGAGAATGAGACATGTCTTTTCCTTGAGGGGATCCTTTCCAAGATTGTCTCTAGCTTGCTCAGACATCATCTTGATCATCATCTTCTTGAACATTTAATATGTCGTGGGATCGATGTCATCCTCGTCAGTCTGACTCTGTCCTCTAATAGTTCTTGGAGAATTCATCTTTTTTTGTTTGATGCTTTAAAAGTCACTGATACACTTATAGGAGCATCTTCTTATCTGATCTGGACAACTTGGGAATACAGATACTCTCTGCAGAATGAGATGGATGATTAAATTTTGATTATGAAGATTCAGGATATAAATGAATATAGGAAAATTATTTGATGAGAATTTGGTAGATAATTGGAAGAACGTCCCATTACTAGGGATTGAGTCGCCGCTGGAATCACGACAATTGTGTTGCCATTCTTTGCGAGGAGAACAAACAACTTCAAATATACCTTATCACCTAGGCGAGGTCGTCAAACCATGATAGAATGAAAATTGAAGGATTTTTATATTGAAGGAAAAATATGATTGCATCAATAGTAGACTTGAGAAAGAGGGGGCAGATAGACAGTCTGTGTAAGAACCACGATATTTCTGAGATATTTTGTATTGGCATGTGCTTCATTAATTGTTACTCTTGCTTTGTCGCAAGAATTTTTCGTGATTGTGCTAATATAGCAATACGAAGTCTTAACCGCGTAAGATTCGATTTACGAAGCAATTAAGGACGACCTTGGCGAACTAAGGTCCGATATCCCTAGACTAGATTTATAACTCATCTAAGTAGGTTCATCCCGAAGTGGAAACCTAAACTAGGAAATATTTCTGGTAGTAGGGCGAAACGGGTATATCGGTAAATACGAGTCACGACGAGAGTGAATTTTGTCAGAATGGAAAGCCTAAGTAAATAAGCTTAAAACTTAAGTTTTAATTCAAAAGGGTAAGGTTTGAAATGAAATTTCTTAAAAGTTTGAAACCTAGCTTTTAAATGAAAAATTTACTAAGGTTTTATGAGATATTAAAATTTGATTTTTTGTAAAGTTAGAAGAGACTTTTTTCAAAAATCTCCAAGACCTAATTTGGAATTTGGAAAAGGTAGTTAGCATGGGGCCCACGTGAGCATGAGCCCAGCCCATGCTACTTTTAAAAAATAATAATAATAATAAAACAATAATAATAAAAAAATGGTATTTAAATAGCATTTTTGAAAAGCATGAATTTTCAAAAGTTGGGGTTGGGTTTTGGCATTACCACAAGTGGTAGCCCAAAACCCAACGGCTATTGGGCTGGAGGGGGCGCCCATTAGGGGGGGGTAGCTCCAGCCCATCATGTCAAAAAACAAAAAAAAGGGGGTTGATTTGATTTTAAAAAGGGGTTTGACCTTAGGGTCAAAAGGTGGTCTATGAGGAGACCTACTCTCCCTAATTTAGGGAGAGTAGTTGTGGGCTAGGCTCAAGGGTTGTACACCCTTGAGCTAGGCCCATCATGAAGGGGGTCAAATCCCCTTGGGCTAGCCTTATAGCACCTAAAGGAAGGGGGGGGCGTGTGGGAGGAGAGCCCTCCATCTCCTCCCCTCTTATCCCAGCCCTCCATCTCTTGGAGTGGCTATTTAAGGGAGGGAGGAGAGAGAAATTCATTTCTCTCTTCCTCCTCCTCAACCCTCTCCCTCCATCCTTCCATTTTCCCCTCCTCTCTCAAGTGTGAGAGTGAAGAGAGTGTAGAGAGTGAGGTGAGTGTGGCTGAGAGAGTGCAAGTGAGGGCACCAGCACCACCACGCCGGAACCATCTCCGTCCCTACGCCGGAAAACCCCGAAGGTGAAGAGCTTCCACTTTGCATTCCACTTCTTTTGAAAAAATGCATGTAAAAATTGTTATGGTTGGTTTGGGGTTTTCTTTCTTTTTCTATACCATGAAACTTGTATGAGTGTGGGTGTGTTTTAGAGGGATCGACACATCGTTGTGGTAAACACGCACACACCGGACGTTCCACGCAATGGAACTATGCTTAGGCGATTTCGGAGTTCTGGAGCTCCGGAGTCTCCTCTGCTCAAAAGACCGTATCTCACTCGATACTGGTCCGAATGGAGCGATCTTGAACTTTTCGGAAAGGGGAAACAATGTTCTTCAACTTACATGTTTACAGTTTTCACTGTTTCAGTCTGCAACTATCGCTAAAAAGCCTCGTTTTTAGCAGACGTTCAGAACTTCTGTCAGTGTACAGGAAGTCCTGAACATCGTCCGGTAATCCGGTGGTATTTCTCAAACCGTTTGTCGGAATTTTTCATGTTATAACTTTTCGGAAAGGTAAAATGATTATCTACGACTTAGATGTTGGAAATTTTCCCTGATTCGTTTTGTAAACCCTTCAAAAAGTCAGGTTTTAGCAGACTGACAGGGTTTTGACAGTGGTCCAGAAAGTTCCAGACACTGTCTGGTAACACAGCGCCTCTTTCCAGACTGATGGTCGGATCAGAGTGATCTTGGTGTCTGTGCGAAGCTGAGACGCGGATCTACGAGTTCCGTGTTTGAAGTTTTTGCTATTTTGGTGCGGACGGACCCCAAATCGGGTCATCTTTCAGGCTATTTTTGGGCCATGTAAATAACTATATAACTATATATATGTATAAAAAAAAAAAAGAAAGAAGAGAGAGATCGATCGGGACTCGCCGTGTCCTGCTGCAACCTCTGCAGCGTTCGGTATGGCAGGGTGGTCTGACCCACTTCGGGGTTCGGACCCACCTATTGGGACTTCCCCAATCATATGGGGAAGGGGCGCCACACGGGACGCCCATGGTTTTGGGTAACCGGGTGTGCTTTACACCCGGAGCACCCTTTTCGTTGGGACACGCCCCAGCAGCTAGCAGGCCGCAGCCTTGCTGCTGGCTGTCCCTTGGCCAAGGAGGTTCCCTCCTAGACCCGGCAGGGTCTGGTCCAACGTGGACCAGACCAGCTGGTCGCTGGCCGTCGCCTTCCAACCGCACCCTAGCTGCACCCCATGGTGCAGGCTGCTCGCGGCCCATTGCAGGCTGCTGCCTTAGCAGCCTAGGGTCTGACACATAGGTCAGACCAAGGTAGGTCCGGGTCTGGTCCAGCAGACCAGGCTGCCCAAATGACCCCGGTGGGAGCCTTATGGTGGCGGCGGGTGCTAAGTGCGCCCGCAAAGCTTAGCCAACCACTAGGTGGTTGCGTGACCTGCTGCACCCACCCAGTAGCCTCATGTAGAGCTTAGTGAAGCTCGTGTTGGTGGCTGTCACAGCCCTATGAGTTTGGGATGACAGGCCTAGACTACCTATATATGCGATTTCCACTTGCCGCCATTTCAAAAAGCACGAAAATGCACGCATGAAGGCAAAACCGATAGAGAGTCACTAATAGACTCCTTGTAGCACGTGTATGATGTCCAAACAGCCGTTTTGTACACTTGGCACCAACGGTGCATGGTTCGGAACTGCCTATAGGGCCTGGTGGGCTACGGTTAGCCTTTTGGCATTTCGGCACACATTGTGCCATCATACCCTTGTCGTCACGTCAGTGGTCCAGAATGACCACCTTAGCCTTCGCTGCCACATCGTGGTGAGTTTGGAAAGGGGTATAGTGTGGCGAGCGGTACGCTGCCCATGTACCTTATTACGTTTCCCAAGTATTGGGTCTTTCGACGTTTTCAGCAGAAAACCGTCGTTTTGACCTTTTTGAGTTTTGCTAGTGCGGTGGCACATCACGGATGTATTGACGTAATCCCCGTACACATGGGGTTACTTTAAGAACCTTTCTCGACACTCATCAGTGTCTACACTACGGTCTTCCCTAAGCGAATGGTTTCGCTAAGTGTTGGAGCCGACGTAGGGCGGCGAAAATATGTGTATTTGGGAGATCCGTGCTTAAAGCTTTGGACACTGGTTGTCGTACGAACATGTTGATATATATATATTTGGAGCCTGTTATCGCTCAGATTTGTGCCTTTATGAACATGTGTTCCAAATCGTGATAATGTGTGGTTTATGCACGTGGCACATCATGACACGTATGTCACCCGTTAAGGTCCGTCGAGTACTTCTTGTTTTGGCTCACATTCGTATATCAATGGATATACGACGCACCAGAGGTGTGTTTTGTACTTGATGTGACATACTCCTGGAAAGAACTGAAAGCATTGTAGGGTATGACACTTTTGACCTGTTGAGGTTTGGGACTCGGTTGGAGTCTTCGGGCAGTGGCCCGGGTTTGTGAGAGTGTACTCACACCTTGTGTCACCCTAGGCATAAAAATGAAAATGTTATAATATCGTCTTCACAAGCGATGTGCTCGTGGTGGCCGTGAGAGGCTGAGCACGTGGATGGGCAGGCCAAGTCCTCGTTTGCGTACCCCGCGGGGACCACGAGGCACGACTACCTCGAAGGGAGGTACGACTTGAAGAATAAGCCTAAACAAGATAATCCTGCCGCGCCCCATTCACAAATTTGGTCACCCAGGGAGAGGGTGAATGGTACAGCCCCGAGTGACGTGTCGTTACTACGACCTGTTCTTTTGAGGAGCCGATGTGCCCTCTGACCTCCAGTCACTCGGAGTTAGGGAGGTCAAGGTTGCCCTTCACAGGGACCTTTGCTACTGCAGTAGTACGGATTGCAATCCTTTGCCCCTGCGAAAGGTTTCTCCTGGCTGCGTGTCGCCCACAGGTGGTTTTGCTCGTTCTGTAGCATCCCCGGTTACCACACTAGAAATTTAATAACAGACGCCGGGTGCATGTCTCACAGAACTCGAGGGTTTTTCCTTCGCGTACCCGAAGGAGGTTAAAAAGAAGAACATAAAGACTAACCAAACAGACTGACGTATAGTAGTTGGTTACTTGCTTACTTTAGCACTGCTTGCACTTCTATTAGACTGTTGTACCTTATTGGTTAGTTGCTGCTCTGTTTCAGTTGTTGCACTGCTACTTACTTGTTGTTTTACAGTCTTCTAGCACGAGCACTTACCTGACACTTGCACATATATCTGTCATTTTACCTGTTGCATGATATGTGCCTTTTCTTGATAAAATGGATATACAATGTTGTTCTTCACCAACTCGCAAGAGTTCTGACCCCGTTTTATGGGGATACAGGTGATGAGTAGGCGCAGTGGCGATGCGACGGTGTACGGTTGGAGACTTGAGACCCAAACTTAGCTGCAGATCTTGGTCCGTGTCTTGTTTTGGGGTTTGAGGGGAGTTTTCCCCTCATTTTGGGAGAGACTTGTTGTATGGATGTTTTCAGTCTCATTTTGTAAAACTCTGATATTATATGTAATGGGAATGGATATGTGGTTTGTATCTTTTACTGTGGCCCGCTCAGACTTGCGGCCTTTCTTACCCCTTTGTACTTCCGCTATTCGTTTTAAATCCTTTCAAAAAAAAAAAAATTTTGCTCAAAAACCAAAGGTTTTTACAAGGTCGGGGTTTTGGGGCGTCACAGAGATTGGTATCAGAGCAGCTTTAAGTGTGGTCCAAGACTTCTGCGTGCATCGTTCATCGCACTGTAAGTATGTTTGGCTCGGTTAATTATGTTGATTATCGTTGTTTCTTGTGCTACTTAGTTTATACATATGCATGCTTCGAATGTGGTTTGATAGATGTCGTCAGACCCAAGGTACGAAATGATCCTAGAAGCAGTACGTGACCTAAGTCAGGGCGTAAGATCCCTAGATCATGCTGTGAAGCATTTGGCACGAGGTATTCAGATGATGGCACCTCCGGCACCTCCGTGTGAGAGATGTAAAGTCTGCCATGAGGGGCAGATTTGCCCACGGGAATGGTGTCACTGCTTTCGTTGTGGCCTTAAAGGGCATATTGAGGCTGAGTGCCAGCGTAAATTGGAAGACCTGGCAGCTGACCCAGTGGAAGGGGTGCATACTCCATCAGGTTTACCCAAGTGCACACCTTCTTCAACTCCTTGTCCGAAGCGAAGACGGTGCGGAAACCTGAACAACTACCGCGACCTCTACACTAGTAGGAAGTGAGAGCGGTCGCACGGATATAAATGTTTTGTTAGGACACTGAGTCAGTGTCTGCGGTTGTTACAAAGGAGTATATCCTGTAACCCTGTTATAGAGGATAATTTTGGCTTGTACTACATATATGTATGCATCTTTGATCGTATATATGAAATCTTGTTTTGGTATCTACTCTTTGCTTATACGAGTCTCATTGTTGTCAAGATGGCTTGGCGTGAACGTTGCAACAACATCATGGACACCTTGGACAACCTGGCTGAGGTTGTAGGCAGGCAGGCCGAGGCCATGCGTGCCATGGGGGAGAACATGCAAGCCTCTCAAGGATGAGAGACTCTTGTTCCTACTCCTTCCCCGGTGTTAGTAGCGACAGCCGTACCCTACAAGCAGTTCATGGCTATGAACCCTCCGTCATTCGATGGGAAGTCTTCTCCTGAGGCAGCCGAGGACTGGATACGAGAGATCGAGAGAATCTTTCGTGTGCTGCAGGTCAGTGATGACCGAAAGGTGGATTTTGGCACGTATCGGCTCCGGAAGGATGCCGAAAGGTGGTGGGCGACCACCTGGGATGTCAGGTTTGCGGGCGGAGCCGTTTCGTGGGAGCAGTTCGTGGAGGTTTTCTACGCGGCCTACTTCCCGACCCATGAGCGCAGTCGGAAGATGCAGGAGTTCCTCGACCTTCAGCAGGGGAACTCTACTTTGGCGGACTACATCACAAAGTTCAGAAGCCTAGAGCGCTTCTGTCCGCATGTATACGTGACCGAGAAGGAACGAGCGATGAAGTTCACTCGCGGTTTGAAGTTAGCACTGCGTCTGAGAGTGATCACACGCGCTCCCTCGACTCTTGAGGAAGCCCTGGAGACGGCTACACTCCTGGAGCAGGAATGGATAGAATCCCAGAAGACTCCACAGTCCAGAGGGAAACCGCAGCAGATAGGCCAAAAGAGTTGGCCTAAGAAGAGATCCTATCAGCAGAACTCGGGTGGAAAGAAGTCCGCCCCGCCAGCAAAGAGGAACCATCAGAACCGCAACAACCGTCAGCAACAGAATCGTCAGCCTCTGCAGCAGAATCAGGTAGTGGCGACATCGGGATGCCCGAAGTGTCGTATGGATCACCCAGGCCGACCTTGTCCTCGTGACGTCGGAGGATGTATCTATTGCGGAAAGATGGGCCACTACATCAGGGATTGTCGGAAGAAGCAGTCCGATGATCTAAGGAGGAATACACCAGAAACGTCGCAGCCAGCACCTCAGCGACCTCCTCAGCAGCTGCAGCAATCGTACCCGCCGCAGCAATCTTCTCAGCAGAAGACGGGTAATCAGAAGACAGTGGCAGGGCGTGCCTACGCAGCCACTATCGAGCAAGTGACCAAAGGAGAGTTGGTCCAAGGTACTATTCCAGTCGTTGGTCATGCAGCTTTTACTCTGTTCGACTGTGGTGCTTCGCATTCGTTTATAGCTTCTAGATTTGCTAGTTCCTTGCCTATGACTGCTGTGTTGCTGAAATGCCCATTGGAAGTGCGTACACCGACTGGTAATCAGTCCTTATGTACTTTGTACATTCCGAGCATAGAGGTGTCAGTGGCAAGTCAGAGCTTGCCAGCTGACTTAATCCTGCTAGACATGACGGAGTTTGATGTCATTCTAGGCATGGATTGGTTATTTGAGTATCATGCTCAAGTTTTGTGCAGAGAGAGCAAGGTGGTTCTGTACCCTCCTGATCGTCCAGTTTTGGAGATCAGCCTTGCTCGACCTATTCGAGACAATCGTATGATTTCGTCATTTAAAGTTCAGAAGTATTTGCGGAATGGGGGTACTGCTTTCTTGGTCAGTATTGCCCCAGTTGACTCGGTGTTAACCCCTATTGAGGATCTTGACGTAGTTCGGGAGTTCCCCGATGTGTTTCCTGAGGAACTGCCTGGATTACCTCCGAAGCGTGAGATCGAATTTTGTATTGAGTTGTTGCCTGGAACAACTCCGATCTCAAAGGCACCGTATCGTATGGCTCCAGCAGAACTCGAAGAACTGAAGCGTCAGTTGGGAGAGTTGATAGAGCAAGGATTTATCAGAAACAGTGCATCGCCGTGGGGTGCACCTGTGTTGTTCGTGAAGAAGAAAGACGGATCCCTGAGGTTGTGCATTGATTACAGAATGCTCAACCAAGCAACGATTAAGAATAAGTATCCGTTGCCGAGAATAGAAGATCTCTTTGACCAGTTGCAGAGGGCGAAGATATTCTCGAAGATCGACCTCAGATCGGGTTATCATCAACTTCGGATCAGAGAAGAAGATGTCTCAAAGACAGCTTTTCGAACTAGGTACGGGTTGTACGAGTTCGTTGTGATGCCTTTTGGGCTCACGAATGCACCAGCAGCATTCATGGATCTGATGAATCGTATTTTCCGTCCATTCGTGGACACGTTCGTGATCGTATTCATCGATGACATCTTGATCTACTCAGAGACCCCTGAGCAGCACCGAGAGCATCTGTGTATCGTGTTGGGAGTACTTCGGGAGCACAGATTGTTCGCCAAGTTCTCCAAGTGCGAGTTTTGGCTTCGACGAGTTATGTTTTTAGGTCATGTGATATCCAGTGATGGTGTGTCAGTTGATCCAGCAAAGGTCGAAGCGGTGTTGGACTGGAAGCAGCCGCAGTCTGTTACCGATATCCGTAGTTTTCTCGGGTTAGCTGGTTACTACCGACGTTTCATTCAGGACTTCTCCAGGATCGCGCTTCCTTTGACGAAGCTTTTGCGTAAAGGAATCAAGTTCGAGTGGACCGACTCTTGTGAAGAGAGTTTCCAGATCCTGAAGACGAAGCTGACTACCTCTCCGGTGTTAGCTTTACCTTCTGGTAGAGGCGGTTTTGTGGTGTACACAGACGCTTCAGGTACAGGCCTGGGATGCGTGCTCATGCAGCATGGTCGTGTTATTGCATATGCTTCGCGACAGCTGAAGATTCACGAAAGGAACTATCTGACTCATGACTTGGAGTTAGCAGCAGTGGTGTTCGCCTTGAAGTCATGGTGACATTATCTGTACGGAGATACGTTTGAGGTCTTTTCTGACCATAAGAGTCTCAAGTATTTATTTTCCCAGAAGGAGCTAAATATGAGACAACGTCGTTGGCTCGAGTTTATCAAGGATTATGAGTTTACATTGTCTTACCACCCTGGTAAGGCGAACGTCGTGGCAGATGCACTTAGCCGCAAATCGAGCAGTGTTCTAGCTAGTCTTGTGTGGAGCCAGAAGTTGATCGAAGATTTTGTGGCTTGGAAGCCATTTGCAGTCGAAAGCGGAACGATTAGATTGTCGGGGTTGGCCATTCGGTCAGAGTTCTTGCCTAAAGTTATCGAGGCGCAGAAGCAGAACGCTCAGTATCAGAAGTTTGTTGACCGAGCTCGTGAAGACGGCTCAGTCTTTCGTATTGATGACAGCGGTTGTATCCGCATGAAGGATCGACTTTGGGTGCCAAATGCCCCTGAGTTGAGGAAGGAGATTCTTGATGAGGCACATCTGTCGAAGTACACCATCCATCCTGGTGGTACTAAGATGTTTAAGGATCTTCAACGACGGTATTGGTGGAACGGGATGAAGCGTGAAGTCGCAGCGTATGTTTCGAGGTGTTTGACTTGTCAGCAAATCAAGATCGAGCACCAACGTCCCGGTGGTTCCATGCAGAGGATTGAGATTCCTCAGTGGAAATGGGAGGATATCACGATGGATTTCGTGGTAGGTTTACCGCGAACCAGGAGAAAGCACGATGCGATATGGGTGATTGTGGACAGACTCACCAAGTCTGCTCACTTCTTACATATCCGGATTAGTCAGCCGCTTGAGAGCTTAGCAGACTTGTATATCCGGGAGATTGTACGGTTACATGGCGTACCTACATCTATCATTTCGGATCGTGATCCCAGATTCACGTCGCGACTGTGGGGACAGTTGCAGTCAGCTTTGGGAACAAAGTTAAAGTTCAGTACAGCCTTTCACCCTCAGACTGATGGCCAGTCAGAGAGGATGATTCAGACACTAGAAGATATGTTGCGGGCGTGTATGCTCCACTGGAAGGGTGAATGGGATTCACACTTGTGTTTGGTCGAGTTTGCCTACAACAATAGTTATCATGCTAGTATCGGTATGGCTCCGTACGAGGCTTTGTATGGGAGACCTTGCCGATCACCGTCATATTGGGACGATATCAGCGATCGATCCAGTGAATCGCTGATTGTTCTTCAGCACTACACTCAGCAAGTGCAGAAGATCTGAGAACGTCTGAAGGCAGCTCAGGACAGACAGAAGAGCTACGCCGATAAGAGGCGGCGAGAGCTTCAGTTTGATGTGGACGACATGGTTTTCGTGAAAGTATCACCGACGAAGAGCGTCTTTCGTTTCGGAAAGAAGGGAAAGTTGAGTCCTAGATATGTTGGGCCGTTCAAGATCCTCGAGAGGATCGGTGGAGCAGCCTATCGTATTGAGCTACCGCAGCGGTATGCTCAAATTCATAATGTTTTTCACGTGTCGATGTTGAGGAAGTACATTCCGGACCCATCGCACGTCATCCGATATGAAGATGTCGAGGTACAAGAGGACTTAACTGTGGCCGAGAGGCCTGTTGAGATCATCGATCGTCGTGATCAGGTTCTGCGTACCAAGACCATTCCGTTGGTTAAGGTACGGTGGCAACACCATGGCATTGAAGAATGCACATGGGAGCCGGAGGCCAGCATGAGGGAGAAATACCCTGATCTTTTTGTGGCCTAGCGTTCGTGATTTCGCGGACGAAATCCCTTTTTAGGAGGGGAGGATGTAAGAACCACGATATTTCTGAGATATTTTGTATTGGCATGTGCTTCATTAATTGTTACTCTTGCTTTGTCGCAAGAATTTTTCGTGATTGTGCTAATATAGCAATACGAAGTCTTAACCGCGTAAGATTCGATTTACGAAGCAATTAAGGACGACCTTGGCGAACTAAGGTCCGATATCCCTAGACTAGATTTATAACTCATCTAAGTAGGTTCATCCCGAAGTGGAAACCTAAACTAGGAAATATTTCTGGTAGTAGGGCGAAACGGGTATATCGGTAAATACGAGTCACGACGAGAGTGAATTTTGTCAGAATGGAAAGCCTAAGTAAATAAGCTTAAAACTTAAGTTTTAAGTCAAAAGGGTAAGGTTTGAAATGAAATTTCTTAAAAGTTTGAAACCTAGCTTTTAAATGAAAAATTTACTAAGGTTTTATGAGATATTAAAATTTGATTTTTTGTAAAGTTAGAACAGACTTTTTTCAAAAATCTCCAAGACCTAATTTGGAATTTGGAAAAGGTAGTTAGCATGGGGCCCACGTGAGCATGAGCCCAGCCCATGCTACTTTTAAAAAATAATAATAAAACAATAATAATAAAAAAATGGTATTTAAATAGCATTTTTGAAAAGCATGAATTTTCAAAAGTTGGGGTTGGGTTTTGGCATTACCACAAGTGGTAGCCCAAAACCCAACGGCTATTGGGCTGGAGGGGGCGCCCCTTAGGGGGGGGTAGCTCCAGCCCATCATGTCAAAAAAAAAAAAAGGGGGTTGATTTGATTTTAAAAAGGGGTTTGACCTTAGGGTCAAAAGGTGGTCTATGAGGAGACCTACTCTCCCTAATTTAGGGAGAGTAGTTGTGGGCTAGGCTCAAGGGTTGTACACCCTTGAGCTAGGCCCATCATGAAGGGAGTCAAATCCCCTTGGGCTAGCCTTATAGCAACTAAAGGAAAGGGGGGGCGTGTGGGAGGAGAGCCCTCCATCTCCTCCCCTCTTATCCCAGCCCTCCATCTCTTGGAGTGGCTATTTAAGGGAGGGAGGAGAGAGAAATTCATTTCTCTCTTCCTCCTCCTCAACCCTCTCCCTCCATCCTTCCATTTTCCCCTCCTCTCTCAAGTGTGAGAGTGAAGAGAGTGTAGAGAGTGAGGTGAGTGTGGCTGAGAGAGTGCAAGTGAGGGCACCAGAACCACCACGCCGGAACCATCTCCGTCCCTACGCCGGAAAACCCCGAAGGTGAAGAGCTTCCACTTTGCATTCCACTTCTTTTGAAAAAATGCATGTAAAAATTGTTATGGTTGGTTTGGGGTTTTCTTTCTTTTTCTATACCATGAAACTTGTATGAGTGTGGGTGTGTTTTAGAGGGATCGACACATCGTTGTGGTAAACACGCACACACCGGACGTTCCACGCAATGGAACTATGCTTAGGCGATTTCGGAGTTCTGGAGCTCCGGAGTCTCCTCTGCTCAAAAGACCGTATCTCACTCGATACTGGTCCGAATGGAGCGATCTTGAACTTTTCGGAAAGGGGAAACAATGTTCTTCAACTTACATGTTTACAGTTTTCACTGTTTCAGTCTGCAACTATCGCTAAAAAGCCTCGTTTTTAGCAGACGTTCAGAACTTCTGTCAGTGTACAGGAAGTCCTGAACATCGTCCGGTAATCCGGTGGTATTTCTCAAACCGTTTGTCGGAATTTTTCATGTTATAACTTTTCGGAAAGGTAAAATGATTATCTACGACTTAGATGTTGGAAATTTTCCCTGATTCGTTTTGTAAACCCTTCAAAAAGTCAGGTTTTAGCAGACTGACAGGGTTTTGACAGTGGTCCAGAAAGTTCCAGACACTGTCTGGTAACACAGCGCCTCTTTCCAGACCGATGGTCGGATCAGAGTGATCTTGGTGTCTGTGCGAAGCTGAGACGCGGATCTACGAGTTCCATGTTTGAAGTTTTTGCTATTTTGGTGCGGACGGACCCCAAATTGGGTCATCTTTCAGGCTATTTTTGGGCCATGTAAATAACTATATAACTATATATATGTATAAAAAAAAAAAAGAAAGAAGAGAGAGATCGATCGGGACTCGCCGTGTCCCGCTGCAACCTCTGCAGCGTTCGGTATGGCAGGGTGGTCTGACCCACTTCGGGGTTCGGACCCACCTATTGGGACTTCCCCAATCATATGGGGAAGGGGCGCCACACGGGACGCCCATGGTTTTGGGTAACCGGGTGTGCTTTACACCCGGAGCACCCTTTTCGTTGGGACACGCCCCAGCAGCTAGCAGGCCGCAGCCTTGCTGCTGGCTGTCCCTTGGCCAAGGAGGTTCCCTCCTAGACCCGGCAGGGTCTGGTCCAACGTGGACCAGACCAGCTGGTCGCTGGTCGTCGCCTTCCAACCGCACCCTAGCTGCACCCCATGGTGCAGGCTGCTCGCGGCCCATTGCAGGCTGCTGCCTTAGCAGCCTAGGGTCTGACACATAGGTCAGACCAAGGTAGGTCCGGGTCTGGTCCAGCAGACCAGGCTGCCCAAATGACCCCGGTGGGAGCCTTATGGTGGCGGCGGGTGCTAAGTGCGCCCGCAAAGCTTAGCCAACCACTAGGTGGTTGCGTGACCTGCTGCACCCACCCAGTAGCCTCGTGTAGAGCTTAGTGAAGCTCGTGTTGGTGGCTGTCACAACCCTATGAGGTTGGGACGACAGGCCTTGTAACGCCCCGGATTTCCAAAACAAAGCTAAGTTAAAATTTTCATGAATTTCTTTTTTTTTTCTTTGCAGCGGAATTTAGAAAAGCTTTTAGCAGCGGAATCAGACGATAATGAGTCGTCAGTTTTAGAAAACTCCGAGCACGTTGCAGGTATGTGGCCAAAGAACTCATTGACCACCAAAGTGTTCCATTTTATCGAAAACCACATGTTTATTACAACACTACTGCTTAGAAAAGCAGTGTAGGTTCAATAAAAAGGAAGCAGTACAACTCTGTCTAGAGAAACCCTGGAACTCGATGCCGCCTTGCTCCGCATATCGTCACGCAGGTCCAACACCTGAAATCCCCATAAAACGGGGTCAGAGCCATTGATGGTCTGGTAAGCATGCAGTCATACATCCATTCAACTCAAGTACGGTAATGACCATTCAGGGTCGCAATGCGCAATAACGACGCTCAAGCCTCCAAGACTTAGCGTATATCGCAAGAGCCTCCTCAGGGCTATGAGTTGAACATCCGCTCGAGTCCTCATGACTTAGAGCAAGCCTTTTCAGGGCTGTGATTTGAATAGCCGCTTAAGTCTCCATGACTTAGCCATGACCTCTTCCGGGTCTCAAAGTGATGTCTAGCTCAAGTCTTCATACTTGGCACATCCGTATCCCACGCATCTAAGGACAACTCCTCGAGCTTCGCTTAGTCGTGCGGATACAACACGGGTCTTTGCCCAGTCGGTCCAGTAGTATACCGAACATGACACCTTCACAAAGGTTATGCAGGACTGACTCAACAACGTCATCCACTCATACATTCAAAGTAGCGCTGTACCTAAGCTAATGCTTTGTTTCGATAATTGCACCTCCCCCTGGGCTTAGGGGACTCATATCTGGGCGACAACGCGACGATCTGGGGGTTGATTATTCTATGTATTTTAGATACCCCAGAGGCCTGTTGACCCCATCCCCCTAGTAGGACGGTACAACATACCGGAAGAGATCCTTACTAGGTATCTGAATGCATTCTGCTACTGCAGTAGTTGGGTTCAATCCTTAGATATTTAAGGATAACCACGACCTCCATACCTCTTAGTGACGAAGGCCATCAATGAACTCTATCAGGTTCGGGTGAAATATATGTCACTCAAGGCTGCGCCATCACCGTCTTCCTCGGTGAGAAATTCTGAAAGGGGCCTGCCGGTCTTACAATTACTTGACGAACATTGCATGCCTATAGGGCAGCCTTTGAGAAGTATGTACCCGACCCCAATCAACCACACGGTTTTCACCGTGGAACAAAGGTTTTATTCATATGCATGCTTAACTCTGCTCTCGGCACTTCGGCCTTGACGAGCACTTCACCTCTTTCGGTGGAAACAACACACTCCGGCTCAGCGGCCCTTACGAGTCTGGTTGTCTGATAATTCTCAATGAGCATGCACATGACTCGATCTCTACGGATCGGCTACTCGGCGTATTTTTACGCAACGAGCTCAGGACCTCGTCAAGGCGCTACCACTACTTTGGCGCAACGGCTCTTACAAGTATGATGCCCTTGCAGGTGTCAGGGAGACGAGTCATTCTGACATCGTTCCAACAAAGGACATCATTGTGCCACTTAACTGGTTTTGGCAGCTCTTCTGCCAACCATTCTGTCAACACCTTCTCTGCTCTACCGGCAGTGGTGCGACGAACCTTTCTACATTGTAGAAGGCGTTCCATAACTGGGTAGCACTTCTGCTACGTTCTTTCTGAGCCATTCTTAGCTCCTTCAGGAATTTTAGCAGCACTTCCTCTCTTTTACGGAGAAAGCGTGCGTTTCTTTTATCCGTTTCAGCGGCATCTCCCCTCTTTGGTGGGAAATCGCTACGCTTAACTCGGGAAATGGATGCGCACCGTTGTGCGTACTTTGCATCCATCAAGGTTGCAGGAACCTTGGGCCATAGCCAGGCCATACGTAATTGATTTAGTCTTTACGTAAAGAGCATTTTGCCAAAAGGCGAAGCCTTTCCAATAGGGGCTTCATTCGTCAAGCAGAATCTTGTACGAGGAGCGGTAAGGGAATCGCATGGGCGATTTTGGAGTTGATCTCCGTTTGAACGCTCACTTACGCGCCATATATGTAATATAAGCAGAAGCCTGTGCTTTATACAGCGGCGGCGTAAAGGAAATGCATATACTATTGTTCAGGGTGTGTAACTGAACGAAATATTCTACATATATAACAAAACAGGAGCCTTGGCATCGTTCGACGCGACGGCGTAAGTAAATACATTGCAGAAAGCAGGAGCCTTGGCATCGTTCGACGCGACGGCGTAAGTAAATGCATAATCGGAAGTGCAGTAATCGGAAGTACAGAAAGCAGGGAGCCTTGGCATCATACGACGCGACGGCAAAGGTAAATTACATGGCCTGTGCGATATAAGACGCGTCGGCAGTATCAGCAGATATACACCTAGATCTATATCCAACGATAGTTACGAGGTGAGCGAGTGAACACCGAAGTGTCCTAGAGGGCTCAACCAAGAACTAGGGTGAGATACTATTTTGAAGAACGCATATACTGCGTATTCGAATATATATATCCGACGATAGTTACGAGGCGAGCGCGTGAACACCGAAGTGTCCTAGAGGGCTCAACCAAGAACTAAAGCAAGATACTACTTCAGAAAGTATATGCTATATACAAACAATCAAATACTTGAGAGAGATGGTTTAATGAAGCGAACTTACTTCAATTTGAGGAAGAAATGACTCCGATTGCTTCAAACGCTTCGAACGAGGCTCGACTTCGAAAAAGGATCAACTTCGAACTTCGGACGAAAAAGGACTTGGACTTTGACTTTGAACCAAACCAGGTTCAAGTCAAGTCAACTGGGTTCAGACTTAGGTCAAGTAGGTTCAGACCTAGGTCAAGTGGGTTAGGACCAGGTCAGGCAGGCTCAGACCAGGTCAAGCAGGCTCAGGCTAAGTCAGGCAAGCTCAGACCAGGTTAAGCAGGCTCAGGCTAAGTCAGGCAGGCTCAGACCATGTCAGGTGGGCTCAGGTGGGCTAGGCTAGGTAGGGGAGGTTTGGAAAAGGAGGAGAGAGAGAGGGGTTGGCGATTTTCTAAAGGAGGGGGGGTCCTCTATTTATAGGTTCTGAAACTTGGGCCCCAAGTTTCAGAATCCCCTCTTTACCCTTGGGCTTTTCTGAGAATCTCTTCCATGGAAGGTGCTGGAAGGAGCTGGAAGGCTCTGGAAGGTGCTGGAATATTCTAGAATCTTCTAGAATATTTTCTAAGAAATATTTCTGTGGGTCTCACCCATATTTCTGTGGGTCCCGCAAGAATTTCGGGTTTTCGGCGATTTTTTTCCGAAAAATTCTGAGTACGCCATTATCTTCGTATTGATGCCACTAAGAAAGTTGGCTCGCAGGAATCCTTTGATTTTGTTCACATAGGAAGTTATGGCTTCCAGAGTGTTTGAGCATATATTCGCGATTCGACGAATATCCTAAGTGTAACTGGCTCGCAGAAATTGATTCGTTTCGCATTCTGAGAAAAATGTCATTTTTACCGGTAAATGCCTCATGAATTTTATTCAGATATTTTCTGAAAAATTGCGGGTCTTACAGGCCTAGACTACCTATATATGCGATTTCCACTTGCCGCCATTTCAAAAAGCACGAAAATGCACGCATGAAGGCAAAACCGATAGAGAGTCACTAATAGACTCCTTGTAGCACGTGTATGATGTCCAAACAGCCGTTTTGTACACTTGGCGCCAACGGTGCATGGTTCGGAACTGCCTATAGGGCCTGGTGGGCTACGGTTAGCCTTTTGGCATTTCGGCACACATTGTGCCATCATACCCTTGCCGTCACGTCAGTGGTCCAGAATGACCACCTTAGCCTTCGCTGCCACATCGTGGTGAGTTTGGAAAGGGGTATAGTGTGGCGAGCGGTACGCTGCCCATGTACCTTATTACGTTTCCCAAGTATTGGGTCTTTCGACGTTTTCAGCAGAAAACCGTCGTTTTGACCTTTTTGAGTTTTGCTAGTGCGGTGGCACATCACGGATGTATTGACGTAATCCCCGTACACATGGGGTTACTTTAAGAACCTTTCTCGACACTCATCAGTGTCTACACTACGGTCTTCCCTAAGCGAATGGTTTCGCTAAGTGTTGGAGCCGACGTAGGGCGGCGAAAATATGTGTATTTGGGAGATCCGTGCTTAAAGCTTTGGACACTGGTTGTCGTACGAACATGTTGATATATATATATTTGGAGCCTGTTATCGCTCAGATTTGTGCCTTTATGAACATGTGTTCCAAATCGTGATAATGTGTGGTTTATGCACGTGGCACATCATGACACGTATGTCACCCGTTAAGGTCCGTCGAGTACTTCTTGTTTTGGCTCACATTCGTATATCAATGGATATACGATGCACCAGAGGTGTGTTTTGTACTCGATGTGACATACTCCTGGAAAGAACTGAAAGCACTGTAGGGTATGACACTTTTGACCTGTTGAGGTTTGGGACTCGGTTGGAGTCTTCGGCCAGTGGCCCGGGTTTGTGAGAGTGTACTCACACCTTGTGTCACCCTAGGCATAAAAATGAAAATGTTATAATATCGTCTTCACAGGCGATGTGCTCGTGGTGGCCGTGAGAGGCTGAGCACGTGGATGGGCAGGCCAAGTCCTCGTTTGCGTACCCCGCGGGGACCACGAGGCACGACTACCTCGAAGGGAGGTACGACTTGAAGAATAAGCCTAAACAAGATAATCCTGCCGCGCCCCATTCACAAATTTGGTCACCCAGGGAGAGGGTGAATGGTACAGCCCCGAGTGACGTGTCGTTACTACGACCTGTTCTTTTGAGGAGCCGATGTGCCCTCTGACCTCCAGTCACTCGGAGTTAGGGAGGTCAAGGTTGCCCTCCACAGGGACCTTTGCTACTGCAGTAGTACGGATTGCAATCCTTTGCCCCTGCGAAAGGTTTCTCCTGGCTGCGTGTCGCCCGCAGGTGGTTTTGCTCATTCTGTAGCATCCCCGGTTACCACACTAGAAATTTAATAACAGACGCCAGGTGCATGTCTCACAGAACTCGAGGGTTTTTCCTTCGCGTACCCGAAGGAGGTTAAAAAGAAGAACATAAAGACTAACCAAACAGACTGACGTATAGTAGTTGGTTACTTGCTTACTTTAGCACTGCTTGCACTTCTATTAGACTGTTGTACCTTATTGGTTAGTTGCTGCTCTATTTCAGTTGTTGCACTGCTACTTACTTGTAGTTTTACAGTCTTCTAGCACGAGCACTTACCTGACACTTGCACATATATCTGTCATTTTACCTGTTGCATGATATGTGCCTTTTCTTGATAAAATGGATATACAATGTTGTTGTTCTTCACCAACTCGCAAGAGTTCTGACCCCGTTTTATGGGGATACAGGTGATGAGTAGGCGCAGTGGCGATGCGACGGTGTACGGTTGGAGACTTGAGACCCACACTTAGCTGCAGATCTTGGTCCGTGTCTTGTTTTGGGGTTTGAGGGGAGTTTTCCCCTCATTTTGGGAGAGACTTGTTGTATGGATGTTTTCAGTCTCATTTTGTAAAACTCTGATATTATATGTAATGGGAATGGATATGTGGTTTGTATCTTTTACTATGGCCCGCTCAAACTTGCGGCCTTTCTTACCCCTTTGTACTTCCGCTATTCGTTTTAAATCCTTTCAAAAAAAAAAAAATTTTGCTCAAAAACCAAAGGTTTTTACAAGGTCGGGGTTTTGGGGCGTCACAGTCTGCCACCACTCTTAATGATCAGCAGAGACACGAGGACCAGGGAAAAGAGTGAGAGTGACGAAAGAATCCCAGCCATTTCTGGCAGAATGGTATGTTCCGGACCACTGCGTTGATGCAAGGTCGAACTCTGTCATAACCCCTGATAGTAGTTGAGCTTCTACGCACTTCTGTCTCTGAGAAAATTGCCTGACGCATCGCTCTGGATAGTAGTAGGTACAGGAAAATGGGCCAAGTAGCTTGAACTGCTTGCCATACACATATGTATATCTGAGAAGAAAGCGAGCCCTTCAGTACATACGACCATCACATACTGAATTCTTTCTCGAGTTGTTCTGGATAATGAGCTGACTTCTGCAAATGCCCCATACTGTCGGTAGATCTCGATCAGGTTCACACATTCATTTCCATTTTCCTCAATCAGTGGCCAAGACTTACGCCCTGTCATGCGAGCTAAAGCATTTCAGGGGTCCAAACCCTTGACATTGATAAAAAACTGTTGCTCTAATGGATCTCCAGGTTGACCGGCTGGCTTGGGCAATCCCATGATCTCTGAAAATTCATCCATCAACTGGGTTATCTCGCCTCATGGGAACCAAAATGTGCAAGTGTGCAGATTCTACCGCTCTGCCAGTGCATGGATCAGATTGCCGTTGACTATCAATTTTCCCACTGTGGATGTCAGTTCCAACCCGCAATTGCTCAAGTGGTCCGAAAACATACGAGAGAAGTTCTTGAACCAAGTATAGTACCATCAGAGAAAGAAGGGTCCGGTGCTAAGAGCTCGATGCTCGGGAAGACTTTGTCTCACCTCGTAGGAGATGTGACCCTCAAGAAGGACAGGGTCGAGTTGAGTGGATGCCATTGGACTGAAAGATAGGAAGATTGGAATTAAACTTTGGAAAAATACAAGAATTTTGAAAATTGCAGGCAGGATAAAGTGAAATGCTGAAAATTCAAAGTCTAGAGAAACAAAAGAATGGAAAATCACCTAGAGTTTTGAAGAAAAAGTGGATAATTTAGAAAAATCGTTCAGGGTTTACAAAGAAATGTTTCATAAATTGGAAAATAAAGTATTTTGGAAAATCATCCAATATTTTAGAAAATTGGGAAAAATATGGGAAAATAAGATGAAAATGAATATCATACATTCAATCACAAACAATTATGCACATACAACATTCCCTAAGAAATTGACTCTAAATGCATCAATTTTGAAAGAGCTTTAGGATCCTAATCCTGACTCTAGGCTCAGATCAGCTGTGACCAGTCATGCTATGCCAATATACTTGAGCCGAGGCTCGATGTACGTGGCATAAAAATTTATCTCTGGTTCTAGGCTTGTGTTTTCCCAACATCCCAGAATTCCCTAAGAAGTTGGCCCTTGGTACGTGGCAGGGGGGCGTTAGCTCAAATAAGTGCCCCAGTTGTGAGGCTTTGTCCCGAACTATGGTTCTAGAAGAGAGCCCAGCAGCGTGAAGACCGTGGAGACATAGGTGGGGTGGTTTTGAAAACATGAGCACATCCAAGCAAACAGAGGTCTCTAAAACCTAAAGAGATAGAGATTTTGAATTTTTTTGAAGAAGCAAACATTGTTTTCAAACAAATCCTAGATTGAGGAGTGTTGTATTTCATACCTAAGTCTAAGTGAGCATGAATAATTCTTATCAATTGGTCCTACCAAACCATGCCTAGTCTACATGCAATCCATGTCAGCTGGGTTCAAGTCTAGGCTCCTAGGTTCACATGATATCAGAAAGTAAAGTTGACATTCCATAGAACACGATTTTGATGACTGAGCTAAGTTAAAGCACATAGTTGATCAGACGAAGACAAGTCCCATCACGATCGCCAAACCTATTATTATCGCAAAAATTTTCCCCCTCCCTCTGCAAGAGTGAGAAGAAACGATTCTGCGAGTCAAACTCGACCAAAGTTTTGAAAATTGGTTTTAAAAATTACTCGCCTTTGTTTTGAAAATTTGCAGGAAAATTTTGTGGAATGGGATCCGTTTGTCGGTACGAGGTTCAACCGTTCCTGGCGCCTTTACCAGAGGTAATCGAACCAAGGATCAATTGTGCACTTTAACTTGACTCAAATATCTAAATTATGCTCTATTTTCCTAGAATGCACAAAGAATCAGGCATGTTCTATGGAATTTTGAAAAGAATGCACATTTGAGAAATATGATGTTTGCTTTGGAAAATTGAGATGTACTTGAAAAATGACTAGAAAAGTGCTTGAAAATGGAATTCTTGGGAAAATCATTGAAATTCATTGGAAATCAGAAATTTGCATTGGAAAATGGATTCTCAGGAAAACTTGGACTTTGGGAAAATCGATTTTGAGATTTGGATTGCTTTTCTAAGAAAATGGATTTGAGAATCTTGAGAAAGTTAGAAAGTTCATTGGAAAATGATTTTTGAAATGGAAAATGGGTTCTCAGGAAAATCAGATCTTTGAGAGAATCGATTTTGGGATTTGAACATGAAATTAAGAATGTGGAAATCTTGGGAAATCATGATTTGAACTTGAAAAATACTTGGAATCTCATTTGAAAACCTAGAATTCTGAGAAAATCAAATCCTGAGAAAGACTTGGAAATTTTGGGAAAATTGATTTTTCTGAAATGGAATTGGGAAATGAGTTTGAAAATGATGCAAATGGAATGAATGAATATGAATTTGAAAGATAATTCTTTGAGGAATTGGGAAATCCTTTTGAATTTTTAAAAAATGCAGTACATTTTTTAAGTTAGCCTAAGAGTGTAGGCTGAATGTGGCTAATACGAAGATCACAAATCTTGGTTTTCTTCGTATTCTGACTATGGCCATAAATATGAATCTCACCAAATTCGTGAACTCCCTAAGATCTTGTGCACGTGCCATTCGTGTCAACCATAGTGATTTTGGAAAATGTGCATATACATCATACATCAGATATTGAATTTTTTTCAGAAATTAAACTATATGCAATGGAGTCCTATTCTAAGCTAAAAAGTAACTCTTATTCCAAATTATTACATCTGATATTACATTGAATTGAAATAAAAGAAAATAAAAATCTTCTTCCTGGATATTCTTGCAAAACTAGAAAATAATGTTAGCACAAAAATGTAGGTTTTTCTGAATTTATCCAAAAATGTTGGAAATTATCGGATATTATTCAGATATAAACCCAAATTCATACCCCCCTTGATATAAACATGAGAAATAAGGAATAAATTTCAAAAATAAACTTGGAAATTCAAAATTGGGGTCAAAATGACCAAAATTGGGGTTTTCTGAGAGAATTTTTATAAAATTTGGAAATTTGAAAATAAAATAAAATCAAATCAAATATAATATGATAAAATATGATAATATGCATGAAAATTTGGAAAATTGAAATTTGGAATTTCGAAATTTAGGTCAAAATGACCAAAATGCCCCCGATAACAAGACTATGGCCTTGAAACCAGGATTTTCTGAAATAAATTTTGCAAAAATGGGAAATTGAAATGCAAATGGCATTTAAATTAACCCTAATATGACATGTACAGTTTAACATTATATATATATATATATATATATATATATATATATATATATATATATATATATATATATGTGTGTGTGTGTGTGTGTGTGTGTGTGTGTGAAAAATGACTATACTATCTTTATAAAATGACATAATTTCAAAAATGCCTCACAATTTGCTCCAATCCTCCCATATCCAAAATGTCTAATTCTTGAACTTTTTAGGACATTTTTGTTCTTTCACTAATATAACACGACCTTTGCAAATCATTTTTGTGAATGTCCCCAAATGTGAGCACATTCTTTAACTAAATACTTCCTATATACCTTTGCAAATATAGATAACCTTTGCAAATCATTTTTGTGAATGTCTCCAAATGTGTGAACCTCTAAAGTGATATAAGGTTTGCGGTCCTCACGACTTTTGCACACACACACACACACACACACACACACATATATATATATATATATATAATGACCATACTATCTTTATAAAATGGCATAATTTTTAAAATATCTCATAATTTGCATAAATCCTCCTCATATTCAAAATGTCCGATTCTTGAACTTTTTAGGACATTTTTTCCTTTCCACAAATATAACACCTCAAATGTGCGCACATCCTTTAACTAAATATTTCCTATATACCTCTTCCAATATAGTATAACCTTTGCAAACCATTTTTGCGAATGACTCCAAACATGCACACCTCCTTTTATTAAAATGACAAGGTTTGCGGTCCTCATAACCTTTGCACAGAAACCATGTGAACCTCCTTAACTAAATATTTATTACATACATCCACAAATGTGTTTTGACATTTATAAATGCATGTTGTATGTTGTGACTGTCCTTACCTTCTTATGTTGTTTGATTCAAGTTTGGCAAATTTTTGTCACACATTTGTGGACCTCACAACATTCACTTATGTGACCTTGCTAACCTCCTTTAATTAAAATTGTATAAAGCCAAGGTGGCATTCATAATATTATTTTGAAATGTAGGAACTGCACGTTCCATTTGTTATAGCACAGGGGTGGGTTGATGTTGCACAGGCAACTCAACACCACCAATGGTGCTTTAATGGGGAAGAAACGAAAAACAAAAGAGAGAAGTGAAGCTGGGAGGTTCTTACCTTGTTTGCAGAGGATCCAGTGGGATGGAGAGAAGGGAAGCCTTCCTTTCTTTTTTTAGTGGGTCTGCCTCTACGACTAAGGTGGAGGAATTGAGAGGAAAGGGAAGATTTGCGGAAGGAGATGAGCGTGATGAGGTGAATAGCGGATGTCGATTGATCCCCCCCTTTGATCCCCTCCTGTGCTCGTTTTTATAAGAAATGGAATAAGGATCGAGAAGGAGGTTGGTTGTTGATTGATGGATTAGGGAGGTGAGGATGATCAAAGGGTTGCCCACCCTTCGATCTCCATCGGTGGTTTTCTAGGAGGAGATCGTTGCGCGGCTTGCAACAGGGTCCTTTTATTTTAGAAAATTTTCAAAACGATAGTTAAAAGGGGTTTTTAGCACAACAAGCTTCAAAAAGTTTAAACTACTTATTTTTCGTATATTTTCCATTTTTTTTATTTTTTTGTTGTTTTGGAATAAGATTATAAAATCTAAGCAAAATGAGAGATTTAAAAACTATTTTTATATCTTTTGAGAAATATTTACAAAAAGAGGAGTTTTCTGAGAAAAAACTTTTGAGATTTTCTCAGACAACGGGTTTGGATTCATAATTTAAGGAGATATTCAAGTTTTGGACCTTGAATCGAGAAAGATGAGATAGTGGATCCAAATGGATACTGGATGGGTTGATTTGAGCCTATCAAAATTTGATATTTTTGTAAATTTGGTTCAAATTTAGATAACGAGGCTCAGATTTGGATTTTGATACTGGGTCTGAATCCAAAATCGAGTCAGATATAGAAAATAGATTTGATTCCAGTAAATCCGAGAAATAAACTAGAATTTTGAGCAAAAATGATTCAATTTACTCAGACAATGGGGGGCAGGGGCAAAAAGGGAATATTTATAAGATTTTGAAAAATTTGGGGTGTTCACAGATGCCCCTCTTTGCTACTAAGCCGGTTGAAAGTCAAGCTTAGTGGCAAAGAAAACATTCCAAATTTTGAAAAATGCCACAGTCAGCAGATCTGAACTGAGTGTGGAAGAATTATTTTGAAAACATGGTTTCTCAGGATTAGCACCTTATCCTGAATGGTTTTGAGAAGACGAAATCCTCAAAAATGATATGACAGGATAACAGAAATGAGGAAATCGTGATGGGACTTTGGGGGAAGATCCTGAAATGGTGGCAAATAAGAATTTTGATCATGTCTCATGGCTGAGACAAGATCAGCTTTTTGAAATGACTCGGGTTTAGCCCTTGACCTGGATGGGACGAAGATATATCAAGATGAATTTCAGGTTCTACCCGTACTTGAATGGGAAAGGAATACATGAGGACCTTGATCGGGCATTTTTGAGAAAAATGCCTTATGAGATGAAGCTCAAGTATGATCCTTTTTTGGATGGATATGAAGGGCATGGATTCCACAATGGGGAAAACTATGATGGGACTGAGAGAACTATCTCGTCAAAATGAGGAACCTCATCAGAACGAAGTTCAAGTTTCACCCAAACCTGAACGAAAGATACCTCATGGAGCGAGGTTCAGGCTTAACCCTTAACCTGAAAGGGATGATACCTCGGGGAGCGAGGTTCAGGCTTAACCCTTAACCTGAAGGGGTCGACCATACATAATCCTCAAAATAAGGAAACCATGATGGGACCTTCGGAGTTTGGACAAACAAATCCGAAAGGGGTTTGTGAAAGGAAAAAAATGGGGTTCCCTAAAGCTTGGAAAAGGGGTGTTCTTGGGTGCCTCATTGCTGAGACTAAATCAGCTTTAAAAACAGATGACCTCTCGCAGAAAGTTCAGGTTTGATTCTTAACCTGAGCGGGTGATACCTCGAGGAGCGAGGTAACATGTTTAATCCTTAGCCTGAATGGATACAGAATCCTCGAGGAGTGAGAAAACTGTGATAGGACCTCTAGACTTCGCACAACAAGTCCAAGAGGGATTTGCAAAAGGAAGAAAATGGGGGTCCCTAAAGCCTCATTGCTAAGACTGAAATCAAAATAAAAGATCTCTTGCAGAAGATTCAGGTTTAACCCTTATTCTGAGTGGGAACTGTCTATGGCGGGACAGTGGGGAACACAGGGAAGTGTACAGATCCGAGAGACCCAGATCAAACAGAAGGGAAGGACTTTTCAGTTCTAATGAGGAATGACGTCAAGATATGTCAAAATGAACATCAAGTTCTTGCTTAATGTTGGGATAATTAGAAAATATTGCCAATAAGATGCCAAAAACTGTGGTTGATTCAAAATGATTGAACTGTGCTCATATGTGTGAAAACATCACCTTTTTCTTCCTAGAGTATTAACTCCAATGGGACTAACTCCGTAGAATTAAGAATCAAATTCAAATTCAAACTTGTTGCTGTTGAGTTTTTTCAAAGAAGATATCAATTTTCTTGATATGAAGAGAGAGAAAATATTCTTAGCTTTATAAAAGTAGTTGAATGAAAAGATATTGATAGAAGAATTTCACATATTCTTGATATGAAGAGAGAGAAAATATTCTTAGCTTTATAAAAGTAGTTGAATGAAAAGATATTGATAGAAGAATTTCACATAGATAAAGATAATTTCTGGCGGTTTTGGCAGTTTGATATCCTGGGGCTTTTTCCCGTGATGATCTTTTTTCACTCTTTTGAGTAATGGAGCTTTCTTGGGCTTTTGGGAGAAGCTTATTACATCATCCTTCATTTTGGAGATGTCCTGACTTTTTCTTCTTTTTCTGAGAAGGGTACGTCACAAACTCCTTCATCTTGGAGATGCTCTGATCCTTCTTTCTTTCTCAGGAATTATACTGATGATATTGTTTCTTGGTCAAAAATCCCTAGATGATAGCAGAAATCAAATATCCTTTAGGTTTTTTCATGAGGTTCATCGCAATTGCCTTCATCTTGACGGTGATATGAACTTTCCCTAGAAATGTCACAAACTCCTTCATCTCGGAGATGATCCAAATCTTATTTGGCCCCGGGGGTCTAGCTCGCATATTCGTCTTCATCTTGATGACAATTGAGAGATCCCTTTTGCAGATATTTGATTGTAGCTTAGATGATTGAGGAGATATGGATTGGGTAGGTTCTATTACTGCCCAGGATATTTCCACTATCTTACTTCCAAAAGAATGATCTTTAAGAACGTGCCATAGCTATGATCAATATCAATTCACTAATGACTTTTCAACATCATTGAATTTTCTTTTGCCGGTCATATCGAAGATTTTTCTTCACCCTCTTGGTTGACCAATAGAAAAAGCTTGAATTTTGTTCTTTCTTCGCAAAAGTCTTGTCCTTTTGAAAGCAATGCTGAGGGTAGTTTGAGGTAATTCTTTGTGCGATGAAATTTTTGAGATCAACAATAGCTTTTGATAGCAAATTGGCAAAATATTCTAGAAGTCCTTGATGAAAGAAATTGCTTGACGTCGAATTAACACATCCATGACAAAATTATCCTCTCTTTTTTCCCAAAAAGAGAGACTCAGACTTAGCCCTTACCTGAATGGGAAGTAAGAAATACTCCTCTCTTCCCTAAAGAGGAGGTGTTTGCAAAACAGAACTTTCGAAGAGAAATTAAGTTTTCGTCAAAACTCCCTATCTATAGGCTTCTCTTATGGAAAGGCAGCCAAAAATAAAGTTGAAAAAGTATCACAGAGGAACGAGTCCATCACACTCGCCCTGGAAGAGGGTCCTCTGTGAAGGGGTTGGCCAAAGATGAGAAAATTGGGGGGGGCACAAAAGGAAACGGGCTTCCGTCGAAGCTCTCCCTAGAAAAGGGTTTCTTTGTGTAAAAAAATGGGTTGTTGTTTTGCAAACAGTTCGCGAAGAAACGATTCCCTTCAAACTCTCCCTGGAAAAGGGTTCTTGCGAACAAAAAGGTGGTTGCATGCGAAAGGAACGAGCTCCCTCAAACTCTCCCCAGAAGAGGGTCCTTCTTAAGAGAAAAAGATTGATTTTGATAGAATGGTAACCCGAAGGTTGAAACTGAGATTTATAGCTTGAATTGTGATGAGCGGTTAGTGCAAAGACTGAACCTAAGAGGCTAACTGATCAGTAAGCCAAACACTAGCACGAGCGCTAGATGTACCAGTATAAGCACTGGATTTTGAAAAATGCACCAGCACGAGCACTGAATTCTGAAGATATACCAACACGAGCACTGGGTTTTGGAAATGCACCAGTACGTGAACTGGGTTTTGAAAATGCACCAGTACGAGCACTGGGCTTTGAAGATGCACCAGTACGAGCGCTGGATTTTTGAAAATGCACAAGTACGAACACTGAATTTTGACAATGCACCAGTACGAGCACTGGATTTTGAAAAATGCACCAGTACGAGCACTGGATTTTGAAAATGCATCAGTACAAGCACTGGATTTTGAAAAACACACCAGTACGAGCACTGGGTTTTAAAAATGCACCAGTACGAGCGCTGGGTTTTAGTATCACAAGATAAACTCTTGAGACTGTTATCGTCGCAAAATTTCTCCCGTCTTCCCTTCCTTGCGGAAGAGAGAGGAAAATGCTTTCGCGATTCAAACTTGACCGGATTTTGGAAATTGTTTTAAAATACTCGCCTCCGTTTTGAAAATTGCGGGAAAATCCATGGGATGGGGCTCGACCTGTCGGTACGAGGTTCGACCGTTCCTGCCGCCTTTAACAAGGGTAATCGAACCAAGGACCAAAATTGTGCTTGACTCAGTAAAATTATCGAAATCATGTTCTATCCTAAAAACACAGAGAATTCAGGCATGTGCTATGAGATTTGGTAAAATATGAGTTGGAAAACTATGATGTATGCTTAGAAAAACATTTGGAGTTGAAAAGCATTTCTCAGAAAAAAAAATGGAAACCAATCTATCAGGAAACTCAGACGAAGAAGATTTGAAATCTCGAGAAAAATTACAAAGATTTGAAAAACCATAAAGATGAGGATCTCGGGAAAATGGAAGGAATTCTTGAGAAAAGATGAACATTGGAGAAGAAAAGCATTTGTTGGGAAAACTCGGACTTTGAGAATTTTCTTAGGAAAATGATAGAAAACTTATGGGAAAGTTCTTTGGAGAAGGAAATTCAAAACATAGGAAATTGAAATCCTGAGAATCTGGTTTTTTGAAATATCTGAAAATCAACTTGGATTCTTGAGAAACTGAGAAATTCCTTTTGAAAAGAATCTTAAGGAAATAACTTTTTAAGGAAAATCACAGGAAAACATTTGATTTGGGAAATCCAACTCCGAATATCATCATAGTTTCTTGAGAAAATCGATTCCATGAAGTGAAAATCTTTTGAGAAAATCATGAGAAAAACAAATGATGCAGATGATGTGAATGAATGAATGCACTTTTGAAAAAGATTTTTGAAAATTTTATTGGAAAAATGTGGATTAAGCCAAAGTAAATCCTTCGTATATTCTGACTGTGGCCATGAATATATTCAGGGTTTATTTGAGTTAATTCACAATATTTTGAAAACATTGGAAATATGAGGTGCATTTTCAAGATAGCCTAAGAGTGTAGGCTCAGTGGGACTGGTAGAAAGATGATGGATCTGGGTCTCGTCCATATTCCGACTAGGGCCGTAAATATGGACTCCACCGAGTTCATCAAATCTCTAAGAGTTGGTGCACGTGCCATTCGTGTTCATCCACAGTGAATTTTGAAAATTTGAGATTTACGCATCATAGAATCAGGATATTATTGAAATCAAACTATATGAGATGTGACCTAATCTAAGCAGTAAAAGTAAATCTTATTCCAAAGGTTTACATCGGATTGTTACATTGCATAACATAAAGTAAAAGAAAATTGAAATGAATCCAAGGAATCTGCATCTTCTAGATTTTCTTGCAAAATGAGAGTTAGTACAAAATAAACAAGGAAATGGCCATATATATATAATATATACAACGAAGAGACATATTTATATATCAAAATGCTAGAATAGGTGCTAAATGTCATGTAACGATGGAGGTGTAACTATATGAGAAAATATATGGATGTTCATACATGGAAATAAGAGCACATGAGGATATATATATATGTATATATATATATATATAAGTACATATCTATGTATATATATATATATACATATATACATACATATATACATATACATATAGATAAATATATATAGATATACATATATATATATATATATATAGATATAGATATACATATAATGAGAAAATATGCACATACTAATGGAAATTACGTATAATAGGTAAAACCAGAAATTACAGGTATATACAGTTTCTGTAGGTGATTTCACACAACCATACTTCTCAAATTATGATGCAATTTCCAGTGAAAATGGGTATGGAGCCTCCCTATATATCCATAATGAAGCACGCCAAAGATGGTTGGGAGATCACAATTGGATATAGAGATATTCGTTCATGAATATGACCAAATATCAAGACTGCACACTTGCAGCAGAAAATGAATATGTGCAGGAAATGGGTTGTGGAAGCATCATGGGCTATTTCAAGGATATCATGAAAAGGATATGAAAAGCTTGGTGAATAGGTGAAAATGTCGTGGAAAATGATGAAATAATATGTATAATTGGTGCTGTAAATGGGGTGACATAGCAAACAAGAATTTAGCACTAAGCTAAGCAAAATTTCATAAAACCAAGGGTGATGTTCCAGCCATAGCTTCATAAAACAGGGATTTTAACAGCAAGCTAGACAAAATCTCCTAAATCCAATGATGGTATTCCCAACATAACTTCATAAAACAGGAATTTGCATATCTCATAAATCAAATGATGAAGTTCCAGTCATAACTTCATAAAACAAAATTTTTGAACATCAAGCTCATAAATCAAATGATGATATTCCAACATAACTTCATAAAACAGAAATTGTAGCATCAAATGATGAAGTTCCAGCCATAACTTCATAAAACAGGAATTTGCATATCAAGCTCATGAATCAAATGATGAAGTTCTAGTCATAACTTCATAAAACAGAATTTTTGAACATCAAGCTCATAAATCAAATGATGATATTCCAACATAACTTCATAAAACAGAAATTGTAGCATCAAATGATGAAGTTCCAGCCATAACTTCATAAAACAGGAATTTGCATATCAAGCTCATGAATCAAATGATGATATTCCAGCCCATAGCTTCATAAAACAGAAATTGTAGCATCAAATGATGAAGTTCCAGCCATAACTTCATAAAACCAGAATTTTAAACATCAAGCTAAACAAAATTTTCATAAATCAAATGATGATGTATTTACAAAAGTAAGAGAAAAGAAAAATACATGTAATAGCAAATACTCATGAAGGGATATATATATATATATATAAGTATATCTATACATATATATATACATACATGTATCCATATATACATATACACGTATTCATATAGGTAGATATACAATAGATATATATATATATATATATATATATATATATATATATATATATATATATATATATATATATATACATGTAATGGGAAACGTATACATATAAATGGAAAATCCATATAATGGGTAAAACCAGAAAATATAGGTATATACATTTTCTGTAGGCAATTTTACACAGTCATATTTCCCAAATTACAACATATTTCGCAACAAAATCGGGTATGGAGCTTCTCTATATATCAATAAAGAAGCGTGCAAGGGATGGCATATAGATCATGAACGGATATGGACATATCCGTTCATGAAGATAGCTGTTTATCATGACTGCACTCCTGCAGGAAAAGAGATGGGTGAGGATAACAAAAGGTGATCCTATAAGTGATGGTTGTGAAGGTTGTTATGAGTACACAGGGGTTGTAAATGAATGAAATGTACTACGACAATGTGCAGGAGGTAATAAATATGAAGGTATTGATGGTAATGCAGCAGTGTTATATATAGAATATATATATTTCAATGTCAATGTCATGCCTAGTATAAGATACCTGATCAACTGCTGGCATAACAAAAAAATCACACTGCAAAGATGTTCATATTTCATATGATCTGTTTCATTCATTTTTGCATTTCATTCACAAAAGCTTTTACATAAATGAGAAGGAAGTTGATCTAATCCAATTGAATTGTCAAACTGTGCAAACAGGAGAAAAAAAAAATAGTTGCATTATGAAATTCTGTTTCTACACAGCTGCACATTCAGTAAATTGACACCAGTTCTAGAAGAGAGCCAAAATGCAATTGGTTTGATTTATACGTATCACAGTTGCAGTAAACAAGAGAATAATCTTTCTCTGTTACGAAATGGAATTTGATGCTGTTCTTTATTGCTCAAATCACTTGATATACCAACCCACCTGTCTGGTTATAGGATTTACTTTCGTTTAAAAAGGAGAAAACATTACAACTGTTTAACTACAGTTATAACACATTGATAAACACAGAATGCACATATATGCCTATGAGTGAATTACACAAAAAAAAATATATATATACAGGAGGTAAAAGGTTATAACAGGGGATTAAGGTGAGAATGTAAATATGAAGGGTTGGATTATGATGATATCAAACAGAAACTAGGTAGAAAACAAAGGAAAAGGGGGTGAAAACGATAAGATCAAAGAGAAATTATGCTACCAGCAATACCTCACACGAATAAAAAAATTTCAACTAAAGTCTCATATATTGCCTTTTACAGAAATTGTATCATTGAAAATTTCAATGTTTTCTGTTATAAACACCTTGATTTGGCAAGGGCTGAAGGGAGTAGAATGCTCCTTCTGGATGGTACGCTTACAACAACGGTTTTGGGGATGTTCTGCACCAAATGGACTTGCAGCCAGCAAGTGATGGCCAATCCTCCGCTATTGGGCTAAAGGGAGCACCGACAACAGCTGGCTGGATGATGTTTTCTTTTGCAGGTGGGCTGAAGACGTTGGCTGGGCTGTAATGGCTGAAGGAAAGGTACACGCACTGGCTGGCTGGTATTTCCTTCTGCAGGTAGGCTGAAGGCAGGATGAAGACGTGGCTGGGCTCTGGCTGAAGATGGATCTCGATCGCACAATGGCTGGCTGAAGAAGGTGAAAACGCCCCTCCCCACCTTGAGAGCCTCCTGCAAAAACCGAAAATCCAATTCCAAAAATCCCTCCCTCGTGAATGCCCTGTCCCCCTCTTTTTAAAACTTTCCCTTCTCACAAGAAAAACGCAGCTCTCCCTTCCGTTACAAATTTTTTTTTTTTGAAAACTTTTGAAATTTTTGTAACCGAATTTTGAAAACTCGCCGTTTTAGGGTCTGGGCAAAATCTTAGGTTTTTAAAATCATTTTGGGTTTGTTGACCTAAGTCTTAGATAACTAAGCATTTTAAGCAAGTTCGTCTGTGATTTTTTTTTTTCTAAAATTGTTTCTAAAAATGAATAGTGATATCATAAAAAAAAATTTAATGATAATAATAAATGGGAGATGCCACCTCAGCCATCTTTAAATTTTTTTTTTTTATTTTGTTTTATAAAATCTTTTATTTTAAAATGGGGTGCCACATGTGTGTGGGCCCACTAACTAAAATATAAATAAATAAATATTGATAAATTAAAAAGAAAAATTTGCAAAAATAAACTTCGGGTGGGTCCCGCTTGAGAATAGGAAACTTACCTGGGGGTCTTAGTATGATGTTAGTTAAAAGGTGGGTCCCGCTCGAGATAAAACATTATTTATTTTCAAGAATTTCGAAAAATTGGTTTTTCAGGACAAAATATAGATAAAATAAATGTAAAAATTTTTGTAAGGAGATTTAAAATCTTTTTGCGAAAAATTTTGAGATAAAATCTTTAAAATCAATATACAAATATCCAGATTGTTTTTCTTGAGAAAAAATTTTGTAATTCAAAGTCCTATGGGTAAAATGGGAAAATTTGGTAATTTTGAATACCCAGGGTTTTAAAAATCGGTTTTGAAAAGTTTAAAAATCAAATCTGGATTGACAATTTTGAAAATCAGGAGTTCTGGATCTCAAACTGACATGCTATGCAATGAAATGATGCAAAGTGTTCATGCAATGCGATGCAAAGACATGTTTCAGTGAAATGTCACTCTGAGCTCGGACTTGGAAATTCTAAATTTTTGTCCAGAAAGAGGATTTTGAAATTTTGCATATTGAAGATGTCTCTGCACCTAAATATAGAAATTTTGAGGCTCAAGAGTGAAATTTAGGACTTTCTGCCAGGTTCAATCTTTAAAAATGACTATTTTGCCCTTCATTGCTTCTAGAGAACTGAAATGTGCCGATTAAGGGCAATGTCAAGAATGTGAGTGAAAATTTGGGGTGTTTACAGATGCCCCTCTTTGCTACTAAGCCGGCTTATGGTCGAGCTTAGTGGCAAAGAAAACACACCAAATTTGGGCTATATAAAAATGCCCCAGTTAGAAGGATTTAACTAGGTATGAAGAAATTAGCTTGAGGAAGATGGTAGATATGAAATGGAAAAATGAAGAGGAGAAATTCACTCTGTGAGAGCGAAGTTCAGGTTTATGCCCTTAACCTGGATGGGACAGGAAATGCTTTGTATGGAACGAAGCTCAAGTTTTAACTCTTGATGAAATATCTCATTGAAATAAGATTCAGGTTTGTACCCTTAACCTGATCGGGCGAAAAATGAAATACCTCATCAAAGGAGGCTCAGGTTTATACCCTTATCCTGATCGGGCGAAAAATGAAATACCTCCTTGATTGAGGCTCAGGTTTGTACCCTTATCCTGATCGGGCGGAAAATAAAATACCTCGTTGATTGAGGCTCAGGTTTGTACCCTTATCCTGATCGGGCGAAAAAAGGATGAAATCCTCGAAAGAATAGACAATGATGGAACCTTCGGATTTTGCACAATAAATCCGACAGGGGTTTTGCAAAAGGAAGGAAAATGGGGTCCCTAAAGCTTGAAAAGGGATTGATTTTGGGCGTCTCATTGCTGAGACCAAGTTAGCTTTTGAAATTGCCTTTTGCGAGAAAATGATTGTTGGTTCGACCTCGAACCGAAATGGGACTGTCTATGATGGGACAGTGGGGACACTGGGAAGTATGCAAATCTGAGAGTTTATGCTCTCAAAGAAGGGAAGGAATCAAGTCCTTCAGAGGGATTTAAAATTGGTGTCAGGATGCATCGAAAACGAACATCAAGCTCTCACTTCACGTCAGGATAGTTAGAAAATATTGTCAAAATATTGAGAATTCTGTTGTTGATTCAAAGTTTTTGAAGATGTTGCACATTATTGTAAAGATATTCCTTCTTTTCTACCTGAAGCATTACCTCCAAACAAGGTTCAGTTCGTAGAATCGAGACTTGAAATCCAAATTGCTTGCAATTGACCTTCTTCAAAGAAGCTATCAATTTCCTTGATATGAAAGGAAAGAGAATTTGATATTATGAAAGTCATTGATGAAAGATGATTGATAATAGAATTTCATAAATTTAAAGAAGATTCTTGATAGATCTGACAGTTTGATATCCTGGGAGCTTCTCTCATGATAATCTTTCTGCACTCTTTTGGCTTTCTTGGGTTTTGGCTACATTCTCCTTTATTTTGGAGATGTTCCGACTTTTTTTTTTCTCTCTTTCTTTCTCCTCTCTTTCTCTCTTTTGGGAGGGTACGTCACAAGCTCCTTCATCTTGGAGATGTTTTGATCCTTCTTTGACGATATTAGCTCATGGGTCAGAGATTTTTTGGATGATAGCTAAAATTAAATATCTTTTAGGGATTGTCGAGAGGTTCATCGCATCTGCCTTCATCTCGACAGTGCTTTGGACTTTCCCTGGAAGGACCCGTCACAAACTTCGTCATCTTGGAGATGTTTTGAATCTTCTTTTGCCCCGGGGGTCTACTCGCTTAATTTGCCTTCATCTTGACGACAAGTGAGAGATCCCTTTTGCGGATACTTAATTGCAGCTTAGGTGACAGGGTTTTGATGAATACTCTCTTTTTCTAGCGCTCAGGATATTTTCACTGCCTCGTCTTTTCAAGAATAGTCTTTAAAGATGTGTCATTGACTGCGATCAATATCGATCACCTACGGCTTTTCAATAACATTGAATCTTCTTTTCTGGCCATATCGAGAATTTATCCTTCATCTTTTTGGTTGGCCAATAAAAATGATTTGAATTTTGAATCTCTTTTCGCAAAAGCTTCACTCTTTTGGAAATTATGCTGAAGGTAAACTGAAATAAAGATTTGTGCGATTCTGAAATCAACAATTAATTGATTGACAAATTGACAAAATTTTCTTGAAATCCCTAGTGAAAGTGAATATTTGCAATCTGGCTCAACACATCCGTGACGAAAATTCTCCTCTCTTTTTCCCCAAAAAGAGAGACTCAGGCTTAGCCCTTACCTGAATGGGAAATAGAGAATACTTCTCTCTTCCCTGAAGAGGAGGTGTTTGCAAAACGAACTTTCGAAGAGAAATTAAGCTTTCGTTAAAGCTCCCTAATATTAGGCTTCTCTTATGGAAAGGGGCCGATAATGGTGAGGTCTGAAAATTTGAGTCATGAAGGAACAAGTCCATCACACTCTCTCTGACAAGAGGGTCCTTCATGACGGAAATGGCCTAGTATGAAATTGGGAGGTTACAAGAAAAGCGAGTCTCCGTCGAGCCTCTCCCTTTAAAAAGGGTTCCTTGCGTGAAATTGGAAATTGTTTTGCAAACGGTTCACAAAGACACGAGTCCCTTCAAACTCTCCCTAAACAGGGGCTAAGTGAACAAATTGGATAGCATGCGAAAAGAACGAGCTCCCTCGAACTCTCCCTAAACGGGTCTCTCGCAAGAGAAAATGATTGAAATTGGATATTGAAATTGATTGACGCAAAGGTCGAAATTGGAAATTGGAAAATTGATTGTTTGGAAATTGGATGACCCGGAGGTCGAAATTGGATGATTGAATGACCTAACGGTCGAAATTGGGAATTGATAGAACAAAAGGTCGAAATTGTGCGACCCGAAGGTTGGAATTGAGAATTGAGTGACCCGAAGGTCGAAAATTAGAAATTAAATGACCTGGATGTCAAAATTGAGAATTGAGAATTGAAACTGGAAATTGGGTGACCCCAGGGGTCGTAATTGGAGAATTGCATGATCCAAAGATTGAAATTGGAAATTAGTGGACAAAATATCGAATTTGAGCAATTGACAGACCGTGATGGTTGAAATGACTTGGATTGATCAAAGGAGAATGATGAGTTCGAGTCAGAGCTCGAATAAAATATAGAGATCACGAGTCGGAACCCGGATCAACAAAAGAAAATGATGTGAAATAAAACCCGAGTTGGAACTCGGTTTTTCGAAAGGTTTGGGATTTTGAAAATGTACCAGTTTAAACATTGAATTTTGAAACAATACCAGTTCGAGCACTGGGTTTTAGTTCAATATTGGTGATTACCTTCCAATTTTGAATCATTAGAAATTGTGATGGGACTGTTTGTTGAAATCCCAATACTGACTGAATTGTTGTTAATGTAGTTGAATGCAAATGAATATGAATTGATGCACATGAATGCACAAGTGCGTGAAATGAGGAATTTGTTTATCCTGCCTGCATACAGCACAAAATTTTAAAAATACCCCAGTGTAACTGGGAAAGAAAGTTGAATCATTATTTGAAGGAAACAGAAAGATTACAAGAGGAGACTAAATGTTTCAAGTGTAGAACTTTTTCAAGTGTCGAGCATTAATGGGATCTGGCAATTCTACCCCATGGCGTTGATAAGCCGATATGCGTTGTGGGGTAATGCTTCTTTGACAACATATGGGCCTTCTCAATTTGGTGACCATTTGCCGCCAGGATGATGCTTGAGATAGGTTGTGGATCCAAGCACTAACTCATTGACTTTGAATCTTCTTTCGATGACAGACTTCGCATACTGCCTGGCTACTCTCTGGCGATAGGATTGAGCATGCTCTGCTGCTTTTAACCTTTTCTCGTCGAGTAAGTCTAACTGTACCAGTCGCTGTTGCTGATATTGATCAAGAGGTAATTGCAGAAGCGATGCAAATTTCAAAACGGGCTTCTGAACGTGTAGCGGCAACACTACTTCTGTTCCATAGACCAGTTCTGATGGAGTAGCATTCGTTGGAGTGCGAATAGTGGTCCGGTAAGCCCATAGTGCATCGTGGATCTTCTCATGCCAATCACGACCTGTTTCCACAGTTCGCTCCAAGATACGAATTAAGATCTTGTTGGTGGCCTCTGCCTGACCATTCTCTTGAGGATAATATGGGGCAGAGAAATGATGATAAATCTTGAACTTTGAGCAGAATGTCTTCATTCTTTCATTCTTGAAATGACTGCCATTATATGATACAATGTCATGCGGGATGCCTGTAACGCTCCAAAATTTTGAACCTTATAAATTCCTTGAAATAGTTGGAAAATACCTTTTCTTTACAGAGTTTATTTCTAAATCAGCGGAAACGATTTTTTTTAAAAGAAAAAGGACGGGTTTGACAACCTTGGGCACGTTAGCGAGAAAAACAAAGATTTACCATGGACGATCTGTAATAATACTTAGGAAACCATTCCTTCTATTTGAAGAGAGTATCAAGTTTGTACAAAATTTGGGTTTCCTCAAGGGAAAACCGTATCAAAAACCAAAAATGTCAAGGAGAAGCACTACGAGCAGAAACAGTGGATCCTTAAATCATCTCGCAGTCGCGCCATCGCCTGATGCACCTAATCGTCACCTGTGCCCATGAAATGGGTTAGTTTTGCGAAAAACTAGCAAGAGAGTACAAAGACAGAAAGAACTAAATTAGGCATAGATAATTTATGCAGCAGGTAGTAACGAGCGAACTAAGCAGATAGACTGGAGGAATAAGCTAAGTACAACAAACTGAAAAGGTGTGCATGCTCAATTTAGTTATTACTTGATAACCGGCCATGCGGGTACATACATGGCACGTGAGTCGAAACAGTTGAGTCCAAACCGAGTCCAAACCGAGTGTTCATTATGAAAGTACCATAAAGGGTCTTCTTGTCTTCTGGGACTGTCAAAACTTGGAAAACTTGTTCTATTTCCAAAATCCAGTTTTCAGCTGCATCGGGGTCGGGCTTGCTTGCGAAGGTTGGAGGATCGAGCTTTAAGAACTTTTCATATGATACTGTCGCAGGGTGGCTTGGTTCTGGGGTAGGTACTTGGCTGTGCGCTTGATTTCGCATGGCGCTAGCCAATGCGCTCAAGGAATCCATGATGAATCCCCGTTGATCTGACCATTCGTCAGATGAACCTTCGTTTGACCCTCGAACCATCAAAAAGTTAAAACAAAAACTGTCCACGGTACAAAAACCAACGAGTTTATATCCTTTAGGGATGATGAGAGTACTTCCTCAAGTACTCTCTTGCGATACCCGTGCGCCTTAACCCGCGTAGAGGGGGAAAAGGATGTAAATCCTCATTCGGGACTCCTTGCCCGTGAAGAGGAGTAGTAGGGGAGTAATGTGGTGAGGCATCCGGTGCATAGGGTGGCGAAGCCGGAGTGTACACCGGAGAATCCGGTATGTACAGCGGTGGAGCTGGTGTGTATACCAGGGAATCCGATATGTATAGCGGTGAAGCCGGAGTGTTTACCGGAGTATCCGATATATACTGTGGCGAGTCTGGGGATGGTGTGTAAATTGGTGAGTCGGGGGAAGGCATATGAGTGGGTGGAGCGATGTCCTGAGCACTCTCTAGGGGTAATATTTGTCCATCACACGATGGTGTGTCATAAGTACCCTGGACAGAGGATGCTGTGTCTTCCAGATCTTGTGCTGCAGTCCCCCTTCTATCGTATGCTTCCCTGAGTTGACAATTATCCATCGTATGTCCTTCGCCGCAAAAATTGCATCCCATCTGGGCTTGCCAGGGGGATTCTGCTTCAGAGGATTCCCGAGAAGTGTGTCGATTAACTAAAACATGATTTGGCACACGACTTCCTTCCCGAAAGTGCATTGCTGCCCATGTCGCGGCTAGCGGTGCCTGGTAGGTATCCGGAAGCGTAAAGCCCCAAGAATCCGCAAAAGTGGGAGGGGGCGGCCCGCTGGTCCAATGATCTGAATCGATAGAAGAATGCTCAAGTCTTCCTACCATAGAGCTTCTGCCCCTCACAGAACGACAGCGCGTTCTTCTTGCGCCCCTTCTGCGTCCCAATCTTTCACCATCCAGAGGGTTCATTTTCTTTGGACAAGAAAAATCCCAAATACTCATGTAAGGTATACTGTAGTCTAATAGTATAGAAAAAGAGAAATTAAATTACTTACACCGCGATGCGGATGCTCGATGACCAAGAATCACTGTTTCGATCTGCTCTGATACCAAGTTGTAACGCCCCAAAATTTCGAACCTTATAAATTCCTTGAAATAGTTGGAAAATACCTTTTCTTTACAGAGTTTATTTCTAAATCAGCGGAAACGATTTCTTTTAAAAGAAAAAGGACGGGTTTGACAACCTTGGGCACGTTAGCGAGAAAAACAAAGATTTACCATGGACGATCTGCAATAATACTTAGGAAACCATTCCTTCTATTTGAAGAGAGTATCAAGTTTGTACAAAATTTGGGTTTCCTCAAGGGAAAACCATATCAAAAACCAAAAATGTCAAGGAGAAGCACTACGAGCAGAAACAGTGGATCCTTAAATCATCTCGCAGTCGCGCCATCGCCTGATGCACCTAATCGTCACCTGTGCCCATGAAATGGGTTAGTTTTGCGAAAAACTAGCAGGAGAGTACAAAGACAAAAAGAACTAAATTAGGCATAGATAATTTATGCAGCAGGTAGTAACGAGCGAACTAAGCAGATAGACTGGAGGAATAAGCTAAGTACAACAAACTGAAAAGGTGTGCATGCTCAATTTAGTTATTACTTGATAACCGTCCATGCGGGTACATACATGGCACGTGATCGAAACAGTCGAGTCCAAACCGAGTGTTCATTATGTTAAGTATTTTAATATACCTCGGTTGTCTGACTGAATCCTATTCCTATGGAGACGACCGATGGTCGAGAGAGTAAGTCCCCAAGGCCTGATAGGGATGCATCCAACTTCTGCAGAAGTGTTAGGCTAACTTATGTAACCCCTATCCTCCGATGACTGGGGAAAAACGGGTCTTTTTCCCTTTTTGAAAGCCATAAATGGACTGTCCATCGGAGTTGGTACCCTTCGTCCTCTCTCTTGACGAAGCAAGGTTGAATTGAGCGCGACGGGGTTTCTTAGCCGTTGCCTCATTCTTCATGCTCTGGTCCATTAGACCGAAACGAGCATCTTGCCTATGAAGGCGATCCCACTCTTATATGTGTTTTCAACAACCTGCACTAAGCATTAATCGAGGTCATAAGACTCTCTCATCCAATCGTCGTAGTACTAACATGTCTCGCATGTTTTAGAAGTACGCTTACGAGAAAAGGGATACAGGTCCTTAATAGGAGCCTCGGGAGTGTGTTTAGCAAAGATATAATGTTTTTTTTTAAAAATCTATTTTAACATATCAAACCTTTCGAAACCAACACAATCTTGCCAACATAAGGCATGTGATTTTCTCGAATCTGACTTCCGATGACGCAGTGTCTGGGTGCTATGTAAGTCACGACACTGGTTTTGGTAAATGGGTTTCACAAAAGAACCTATCACCCAACAACTTGGTCTTGCTCCAGATCAAGGGTTTTCCCAAAACGTATCGGGTGAAAAGAGGAATAGGTATTCCTCTCGAATACTCTGAGTCTATGGCAAGGAAAAGAAACAAAAGATAATAATGCGAAAAGGAAGTGCCTGGGCGCGAAGCGCGACGGCAAACAGGAACTGCGAAAGCAAGTGACAAGGATCGCGAAACCGCGTCCTTGAATCAAAAGACAGTAAATAGTAACTATGAAAGCAAAAGCCTAGGCGCAAAGCGCGACGGCAACAGAAACAGAAAGTGCGTATGCAAAGGACAAGGACCGCGAAACCGCGTCCTTGAATTAAAAGACAATAAGCAGTAAATACAAAAGTAAAAAGCCTAGGCGCAAAGCGCAACGGCAAACTGAAATGCGAAAGAAAAGGACAAGGATCGCGAAACCGCGTCCTTGATTTAAAAGTTTACTTATATACATATAAGTATATAAATATATCATTAAGTCCTTTCGATTATCAATTATTTAAGCTTGATTTAATTATTTAAGTCCTTGTGCAACTTCTCCTACCTTGGAGTATTGCGAGAATGAAGCCGTCTACGAACGTAAGTGATCGTCGGTTTAGTTCGCGGGGCGCGAACGGGCTCCGTTGCATAACACTGCAAAAGTACGTAGTTTAGCATGTATAAAATAAAGATAGGTAAGGAGAAAGCTCGGTTTCTCCGCAACTCAATGCAGGGGTCATCGGCCCCTACCGTTACGAAAGAGAACGGGGTAGGGTCCAATGACCCATGCCACTAAAAGGAGATGGGTGCAGGGTCCATCGGGGCCCTTGCTGGGTTTTTAAAAGGAGGGGCAGGAGCCTTCGACTCCTGCCAGCCTTCTTAAAAGAAAAGGGCAGGGGCCGATGGCCCATGCCAAAGGAACGAGTAGGGAGGAGGGAGCGCAGGGGCCAAAGGCCCCCCTGCGGCTCAAAAGGAGAGGAGGTAGGGGAGTGCAGGGGCCAAAGGCCCTTGCCGAGCCCTTGCTCGACAGAAAAGAGACAGGGGCCTCTGGCCCCTGTCGGTTTAAAAGAGGGGCAGGGGCCAAATGGCCCCTGCTTGGTTTCCGAGGGGTGGGACAGGAGCCTTCGGCTCCTGCCCCCCCCTCCCTTAAGGGGAAGGGTAGGGGCCATGGGCCCCTACGTGGAAAAGGAAGGGCAGGGGCCATGGCCCCTGCCGGAAAATTAAAAGGGCAGGGGGCTCCGCCCCCTGCCTGCTAAGAAGAGGAAAGCAAGGGGGGTGGAGCCCCCTTGCTTGTCAAAAAAAAGAGGAAGGCAAGAGGGCGGAGCCCCTTGCCTGTCGAGATAAGAGGAAGGCAAGGGGGCGGAGCCCCTTGCCTGTCGTGAAAAAAAAAGAGGAGGAAGGCTCGGCAGGGGCCGACGGCCACCTGCCGGCCTTCCGGCGAATCAGGGGGAGGAAAAAGGGGGAAAAAGAGGGGGGAAAAGGAGGGGGCTACCTGGGCTGCCGTGAAGGGGGGTTCGCCGGAGAGGGTGGCGCCGTGAAGAGGGGGGTTGTTGTCCTGCGTCGGCAAAAAGGGAGAGGGAGATGGAGTCGGGGGAAGAGAGAGCAGAGGGGAGAGAGACGAGAGATGAGAGAGAGTCGGGGGGGGTCGGGGGAGGCTCGTAGGCCCTCCCCTCTCGTCTTTTAATAGGGAGGGGGCGCACACAGGGCTCGCCCCCTGTGTCGCCGGAGGCTCCCCTCCCCCTGTGGGCTGCCAGTCCCCTCGAAAAGGGTTTTCGAGGGGCTGGCACACGTTGGATCCTGGTCGGGTCTGGACCCGACCCGGGTCCGATCTTAAATTTTTTTTTTTTTTTAACTGGTTTTACATCCAACCCTCCTTAAAATAATTTCGTCCTCGAAATTAAATTGAACTTAACGATCAAGGTACAAGTCAGGGTATTTCTCCCTAATAGCAGAGTCAGGCTCCCAAGTACATTCCTCTATTCCATGGTGCTTCCAACGCACCTTTACAAGAGATATAGTCTTAGATCGAAGCACTTGATCTCGACGATCAACGATCCCGACTGGTCTTTCCTCAAAATACAAATCCTTCTGAATGTCTACATCATCATAATGGATGATGTGTGATGGGTCATGAACGTATTTCCGAAGCATGGATACGTGAAAAACGTTATGGTTCTGAGCGTACTGAGGAGGTAAAGCCACACGATAAGCTGCTTCACCAATCCGTTCCAGGATCCCGAACGGTCCGAAAAATCTAGGGCTTAGCTTTCCCTTTTTCCCAAAACGAAAAACGCTCTTTGTGGGAGATACCTTAACAAAAACCATATCTCCTATCGAGAAGGTGAGCTCTCGACGACGACGATCTGCGTAACTTTTCTGCCGACTCTGTGCAGTACGGAGTTGCTCTCGAATCATCTGCACCTGCTGAGTGTAGTGTTGTAGCACTACAGGAGATTCCATCCTTCGCTCGCCAACCTCGTCCCAGTAGAGGGGCGAACGACAGGGCTTTCCATACAAGGCCTCGTAAGGGGCCATCCCGATGCTAGCGTGGTAACTGTTGTTGTACGCGAATTCGGCCAGACTGGTATGAGAATCCCATTCTCCCTTCCAGTCCATCATGCACGCACGCAGCATGTCCTCCAAAGTCTGAATTGTGCGTTCAGACTGTCCGTCAGTCTGAGGGTGAAATGCGGTACTAAACTTTAAATTCGTACCCAACACGATTTGAAGTTGTCCCCAAAACCTCGAGGTAAACCTCGGATCACGATCGGAGATGATAGATACTGGAACACCGTGCAACCTCACAATCTCACGAATGTAGAGATCCGCCAAACTGTCTAAGGACTGACTAATACGGATAGGAAGGAAATGAGCCGATTTGGTGAGTCGATCAACGATCACCCAAATCGCATCGTTCTTTCTTCGTGTTCTTGGCAAACCGATGATAAAGTCCATAGTGATGTCTTCCCACTTCCATTGTGGGATCTCCATTTGTTGCATCACTCCGCCAGGTCGTTGATGCTCGATCTTAATCTGCTGGCAAGTCAAACACTTAGAGATGTATTCGGCCACGTCTCGCTTCATTCCGCTCCACCAATATCTGCGCTGCAAGTCTTTGAACATTTTCGTGCCTCCTGGGTGAATCGTATATTTGGATTTATGGGCCTCTACGAGAATTTCGTCTCTCAAAACAGGATCATTTGGGACCCAAAGACAATTTTTGAGCCAAATGCTTCCATCGTCCTTAAGTCGGAAAGGAGTATCGGTCTGTTGTGTACGAGCCTTCAACTTCTCGTACTACGCATCAGTCTTTTGCCCAGCAAGGATCTTGGCTAACAACTCAGGTTGAGCTATCAGATTAGAAAGACTGATAGAATTTGATGAGACTGCAAACGGTTTCCAGGAAACCAAATCCTCAATCAACTTCCAACCAACGTATAAAAGGTTGACGGAAATGCTAGAAGCCTTACGGCTGAGAGCATCGGCTACCACGTTCGCCTTTCCTGGATGGTAGGAAAGGGTGAAATCGTAATCCTTGAGAAATTCTAGCCACCGTCGTTGCCTCATATTAAGCTCCTTCTGTGAAAACAAGTACTTGAGGCTCTTATGATCCGTAAAAGCCTCGAATTGTTCCCCGTACAAGTAGTGTCGCCAAATCTTTAATGCGAAAACCACAACCGCTAATTCCAAGTCATGAGTCGGAAAATTCTTCTCATGAATCTTAAGTTGACGCGATGCGTAGGCGATTACCTTACCATTCTGCATTAGGACGCAGCCCAAGCCTGTCCCGGAAGCGTCAGTATAAATTACGAAGCCGCCTTGTCCCGAAGGCAAGGCTAAGATAGGAGCGGTAGTAAGTCGTTCCTTCAGCAACTGAAAACTGTTTTCGCACGAATCGTCCCACACGAACTTAGCCTCCTTCTTTAGCAGCTTTGTCATAGGCAGAGAGATTTTGGAAAAGTCGTGGATAAATCTTCGATAATATCCAGCTAATCCAAGGAAACTTCTGATGTCACGAACATTCCTCGGTTGCTGCCAGCTTAGTACGGCCTCCACCTTTGCAGGATCTACGGATACGCCTTTCTCGGATATAACATGTCCCAAAAACATAACCTCCTTGAGCCAAAACTCGCTTTTAGAGAATTTAGCAAACAAACGCTCCTTCCGCAAGGTTTCCAAAATGATGATCAGGTGTTCGCGATGTTGATCCCAGGTCTCTGAGTACACCAGGATGTCATCAATGAACACGATGACGAAGGTGTCTAAAAAGGGTTTAAACACACGGTTCATGAGGTCCATGAAGGCTGCAGGAGCGTTGGTGAGTCCAAAAGGCATGACAGTAAACTCGAAATGCCCATACCTGGTTCGAAAAGCCGTCTTGGAGATGTCATCTCCCTTAATTCTGAGTTGATGGTATCCTGACCTAAGGTCGATCTTTGAGAAAATCTTGGCATTCCGCAATTGATCGAACAGATCTTTGATACGCGGTAACAGATATTTATTCTTTATCGTGGCCTGGTTGAGCATTCGATAGTCGATGCACAACCGCAATGATCCATCTTTCTTTTTAATGAATAAAACAGGAGCTCCCCAAGGCGAGACACTGGGGCGAATGAATCCTAGATCCATCAATTCCTGTAGCTGCTTCTTGAGTTCCTCGAGCTCGGCTGGCGCCATACGGTATGGAGCTTTAGAAATTGGCGCAATACCTGGTAGCAACTCGATGTTGAATTCAACCTCTCGTGGTGGGGGAAGTCCTGGCAGCTCCTCTGGGAAGATGTCTGGAAAATCCCGAACCACCTCCAGATCTCTAATCGAAACTAGTGTCGGTTCGGACTGGACGACACTGACTAAATAGGCAGTGCATCCCCTTCTCAGGTAATGTTGTGCCTTTAGCGAAGAAATCATCTTGCTTGCACGGACCGCCTTCACAAACTTGAATTCCACCTTAGGCATCCTTGGTGGAGATAACACAATTTTGCTTTCATGGCAAAAGATCTTGGCATGGTACTTGTGCAGCCAATCCATGCCTAGGATGACGTCAAATTCGGTCATATCTAGAAGGATAGTACAGGCCGGATAATGTCGATCTGCCAAGACTACGTCCAAAGCTGGCACGTAGGTCGCACAAATAGTGCTCTTCCCAATCGGGTTATAGACGTTGAGAGCATTATCTAACGAACTTACAGGTACGTGCAAGAGTTCAGCAAATTTTACAGAAACAAAAGAATGAGTGGCACCGCAATCAAAGAGTACGAAAGTTGCTTGGTTAGCAATCAAGATGGTACCTTGCACAAGCTCGCCTTTGGTCAGCTGTTCGACCGTGGCAGTGTAAACGCGTCCTGGTGCTTTCTTCTTGCCGCTGGACTGTGGTTGTTGCGCCTGGTAAGAAAGTTGTTGTTGTTGTTGTTGCGGCGGTAGTCGGGGGAGCAGAGGTGCTCTATTATTCCTTCTGAGGTCGTCAGCCGCCTTCTTGCGGCACTCGCGTGCAAAGTGGCCCATCTTGCCACAGTACAGGCATCCGTCTGTAAGAAGAGGGCATGCTTGCCCGGGGTGAGGTCGTCCGCATTTGGGGCAGACATCGCCCGCCTGCTGCCGGGCGGGAGGGTTGCCCTGAGGACGCTGACGTTTGGAAGGAGGATATGGCTTTCTTCCACCTTCCTTGTTTACGAAAAAGGGCGATCGCTTGGTTTGACCGCCAAAGGGATATTTCTTTTGATCGTTACCCGCAACGGGTGGCTTCTTGCTTTGGGTGCTCTTGGAGCGTTCCCAATCCTCGGTCAGGAGAGTAGCTGCAGCAACAGCTGCGGAGAGAGTTGATGGCATGCTGTTTAGGACCCTTGGTCGGAGTCCTTCCTTTAATCCGCGGATGAATTTACCCGCCCGCTCCCGATCATCTGCAAATAAGTTGGGGCAATGACGCTCCAACTCCTGGAACCTGGAGATGTAGTCCACCAGACTTGACGAGCCTTGGCAAAGTTCCAAGAACTCAACCTTTTTCCTCTCCCTAGCATGAGGAGGAAAATAGTTCTCCAAGAAAGCCTTCTTGAAAGCCTCCCAAGGAATAAACGAGTCTGTCGGGAACTGTATGTTCCGAGTCGTGTCCCACTAATGGCGGGCGGCACCCAAAAGTCTGAAAGTACCATAAAGGGTCTTCTTGTCTTCTGGGACTGTCAAAACTTGGAAAACTCGTTCTATTTCCAAAATCCAGTTTTCAGGTGCATCGGGGTCGGGCTTGCCTGCGAAGGTTGGAGGATCGAGCTTTAAGAACTTTTCATATGATACTGTCGCAGGGTGGCTTGGTTCTGAGGTAGGTACTTGGCTGTGCGTTTGATTTTGCATGGCGCTAGCCAATGCGCTCAAGGAATCCATGATGAATCCCCGTTGATCTTACCATTCGTCAGATGAACCTTCGTTCGACCCTCGAACCATCAAAAAGTTAAAACAAAAACTGTCCATGGTACAAAAACCAACGAGTTTATATCCTTTAGGGATGATGAGAGTACTTCCTCAAGTACTCTCTTGCGATACCCGTGCGCCTTAACCCGCGTAGAGGGGGAAAAGGATGCAAATCCTCATTCGGGACTCCTTGCCCGTGAAGAGGAGTAGTAGGGGAGTAATGTGGTGAGGCATCCGGTGCATAGGGTGGCGAAGCCGGAGTGTACATCGGAGAATCCGGTATGTACAGTGGTGGAGCTGGTGTGTATACCGGGGAATCCGATATGTATAGCGGTGTAGCCGGAGTGTTTACCGGAGTATCCGATATATACTGTGGCGAGTCTGGGGATGGTGTGTAAATTGGTGAGTTGGGGGATGGCATATGAGTGGGTGGAGCGATGTCCTGAGCACTCTCTAGGGGTAATATTTGTCCATCACACGATGGTGTGTCATAAGTACCCTGGACAGAGGATGCTGTGTCTTCCAGATCTTGTGCTACAGTCCCCCTTCTATCGTATGCTTCCCTGAGTTGACAATTATCCATCGTATGTCCTTATTCGCCGCAAAAATTGCATCCCATCTGGGCTTGCTAGGAAGATTCTGCTTCAGAGAATTCCCGAGAAGTGTGTCGATTAACTAAAACATGATTTGGCACACGACTTCCTTCCCGAAAGTGCACTGCTGCCCATGTCGCGGCTAGCGGTGCCTGGTAGGTATCCGGAAGCGTAAAGCCCCAAGAATCCGCAAAAGTGGGAGGGGGCGGCCCGCTGGTCCAATGATCTGAACCGATAGAAGAATGCTCAAGTCTTCCTACCACAGAGCTTCTGCCCCTCACAGAACGACAGCGTGTTCTTCTTGCGCCCCTTCTGCGTCCCAATCTTTCACCATCCGGAGGGTTCATTTTCTTTGGACAAGAAAAATCCCAAATACTCATGTAAGGTATACTCTAGTCTAATAGTATAGAAAAAGAGAAATTAAATTACTTACAACGCGATGCGGATGCTCGATGACCAAGAATCACTGTTTCAATCTGCTCTGATACCAAGTTGTAACGCCCCAAAATTTTGAACCTTATAAATTCCTTGAAATATTTGGAAAATACCTTTTCTTTACAGAGTTTATTTCTAAATCAGCGGAAACGATTTCTTTTAAAAGAAAAAGGACGGGTTTGACAACCTTGGGCACGTTAGCGAGAAAAACAAAGATTTACCATGGACGATCTGCAATAATACTTAGGAAACCATTCCTTCTATTTGAAGAGAGTATCAAGTTTGTACAAAATTTGGGTTTCCTCAAGGGAAAACCGTATCAAAAACCAAAAATGTCAAGGAGAAGCACTACGAGCAGAAACAGTGGATCCTTAAATCATCTCGCAGTCGCGCCATCGCCTGATGCACCTAATCGTCACCTGTGCCCATGAAATGGGTTAGTTTTGCGAAAAACTAGCAGGAGAGTACAAAGACAAAAAGAACTAAATTAGGCATAGATAATTTATGCAGCAGGTAGTAACGAGCGAACTAAGCAGATAGACTGGAGGAATAAGCTAAGTACAACAAACTGAAAAGGTGTGCATGCTCAATTTAGTTATTACTTGATAACCGGCCATGCAGGTACATACATGACACGTGAGTCGAAACAGTCGAGTCCAAACCGAGTGTTCATTATGTTAAGTATTTTAATATACCTCGGTTGTCTGACTGAATCCTATTCCTATGGAGACGACCGATGGTCGAGAGAGTAAGTCCCCAAGGCCTGATAGGGATGCATCCAACTTCTGCAGAAGTGTTAGGCTAACTTATGTAGCCCCTATCCCTCCCCCTATCCTCCGATGACTGGGGAAAAACGAGTCTTTTGCCCTTTTTGAAAGCCATAAATGGACTGTCCATCGGAGTTGGTACCCTTCGTTCTCTCTCTTGACGAAGCAAGGTTGAATTGAGCGCGACGGGGTTTCTTAGCCGTTGCCTCATTCTTCATGCTCTGGTCCATTAGACCGAAACGAGCATCTTGCCTATGAAGGCGATCCCACTCTTATATGTGTTTTCAACAACCTGCACTAAGCATTAATCGAGGTCATAAGACTCTCTCATCCAATCGTCGTAGTACTAACATGTCTCGCATGTTTTAGAAGTACGCTTACGAGAAAAGGGATACAGGTCCTTAATAGGAGCCTCGGGAGTGTGTTTAGCAAAGATATAATGTTTTTTTTTAAAAATCTATTTTAACATATCAAACCTTTCGAAACCAACACAATCTTGCCAACATAAGGCATGTGATTTTCTCGAATCTGACTTCCGATGACGCAGTGTCTGGGTGCTATGTAAGTCACGACACTGGTTTTGGTAAATGGGTTTCACAAAAGAACCTATCACCCAACAACTTGGTCTTGCTCCAGATCAAGGGTTTTCCCAAAACGTATCGGGTGAAAAGAGGAATAGGTATTCCTCTCGAATACTCTGAGTCTATGGCAAGGAAAAGAAACAAAAGATAATAATGCGAAAAGGAAGTGCCTGGGCGCGAAGCGCGACGGCAAACAGGAACTGCGAAAGCAAGTGACAAGGATCGCGAAACCGCGTCCTTGAATCAAAAGACAGTAAATAGTAACTATGAAAGCAAAAGCCTAGGCGCAAAGCGCGACGGCAACAGAAACAGAAAGTGCGTATGCAAAGGACAAGGACCGCGAAACCGCGTCCTTGAATTAAAAGACAATAAGCAGTAAATACAAAAGTAAAAAGCCTAGGCGCAAAGCGCAACGGCAAACTGAAATGCGAAAGAAAAGGACAAGGATCGCGAAACCGCGTCCTTGATTTAAAAGTTTACTTATATACATATAAGTATATAAATATATCATTAAGTCCTTTCGATTATCAATTATTTAAGCTTGATTTAATTATTTAAGTCCTTGTGCAACTTCTCCTACCTTGGAGTATTGCGAGAATGAAGCCGTCTACGAACGTAAGTGATCGTCGGTTTAGTTCGCGGGGCGCGAACGGGCTCCGTTGCATAACACTGCAAAAGTACGTAGTTTAGCATGTATAAAATAAAGATAGGTAAGGAGAAAGCTCGGTTTCTCCGCAACTCAATGCAGGGGTCATCGGCCCCTACCGTTACGAAAGAGAACGGGGTAGGGTCCAATGACCCATGCCACTAAAAGGAGATGGGTGCAGGGGCCACCGGGGCTCTTGCTGGGTTTTTAAAAGGAGGGGCAGGAGCCTTCGGCTCCTGCCAGCCTTCGGCTCCTGCCAGCCTTCTTAAAAGAAAGGGGCAGGGGCCGATGGCCCTTGCCAAAGGAACGAGGAGGGAGCGCAGGGGCCAAAGGCCCCCCTGCGGCTCAAAAGGAGAGGAGGTAGGGGAGTGCAGGGGCCAAAGGCCCCTGCCAAGCCCTTGCTCGACAGAAAAGAGACAGGGGCCTCTGGCCCCTATCGTTTTAAAAGAGGGGCAGGGGCCAAATGGCCCCTACTTGGTTTCCGAGGTGTGGGGCAGGAGCCGAAGGGGAAGGGTAGGGGCCATCTGCCCCTACGTGGAAAGGAAAGGGCTGGGGCCATGGCCCCTGCCGGAAAATTAAAAGGGCAGGGGGCTCCGCCCCCTGCCTGCTAAGAAGAGGAAAGCAGGGGGGGCGGAGCCCCCTTGCTTGTCAAAAAAAAGAGGAAGGCAAGGGGGCGGAGCCCCTTGCCTGTCGAGATAATAGGAAGGCAAGGGGGCGGAGCCCCTTGCGTGTCGTGAAAAAAAGAGGAGGAAGGCTCGGCAGGGGCCGCCGGCCACCTGCCGGCCTTCCGGCGAATCAGGGGGAGGAAAAAGGGGGAAAAAGAGGGGGGAAAAGGAGGGGGCTACCTAAGCTGCCGTGAAGGGGGGTTCGCCGGAGAGGGTGGCGCCGTGAAGAGGGGGGGGGGGGGTGTCCTGCGTCGGCAAAAAGGGAGAGGGAGATGGAGTCGGGGGAAGAGAGAGCAGAGGGGAGAGAGACGAGAGATGAGAGAGAGAGTCGGGGGGGGTCGGGGGAGGCTGGTAGGCCCTCCCCTCTCCCCTCTCGTCTTTTAATAGGGAGGGGGCGCACACAGGGCTCGCCTCTTGTGTCGCCGGAGGCTCCCCTCCCCCTGTGGGCTGCCAGTCCCCTCGAAAAGGGTTTTTGAGGGGCTGGCACAGGTTTGATCCGGGTCGGGTCTGGACCCGACCCGGGTCCGATCTTATTTATTTTTATTTTTTTTTAACTGGTTTTACAATGCCGAAACGGCAAAGGATGCTCTTGTGAATAAAAGAGACCACATGTCGGCCTTCTACTGTGCGAAGAGTGATAGCTTCTACCCACTTGGTGAAATATTCTGTTGCGGCAAGGAAGTATTTGTGGCCATTTGAAGCTGAAGGAGTGATGGCACCTACGACATCGAAGTCCCACATGGAGAACGGCCATGGAAAAACAACAGACTGTAAATAAGTTGTCGGAGCATGAATAGAAGGTGCGTGTATCTGGCATTGCACACACTTCTTCACATAATGATAACAGTCTTGTTGCATAGTCTTCCAATAATAACCTGCTCTGATGATCTGCTTGACAAGGGTTTGGTAGCCGACGTGGCCACCACAAATGCCTTCGTGTGCTTCTCGCACGACTTCTTTTTCTTCTTCTTCATCTAAACATCTGGAATACTCTGAGCTGAATCCACGACGATAAAGGACATTGGCCAAAATGAAGTATCGAGTAGGCATACGCTGGATTGCTCGCTGCTCTTTCTTTGAGAGTTCTGGAGGAAATTCGCCAGTTTCTATGAAAGTTTTGATGTTGTAATACCAAGGTTTCTTCCTTTGCTCAACCTGGTTTACTTGTTCAACTGGAAGGAAAGCAGGTTGGTCAAGTCTGCCAATTTCAAAAGAGCGATAAGATTCTCCATTTCTGAATGCCATAATGGAGCCTAAGCTGGCTAGACTATCGGCCACTTGATTAAAATCTCTTTTGATGTGGAATAACTGAAATTCTTCAAACTTGCTGACAAGAGCTGAAATAATTTTCCGATAGGGGAATAACTTCTGATCTTTCACTTGCCATTCGGCTCGAACTTGATTGACGACGAGTAATGAGTCACCGTAAGCATGTACTCTCTTGACATTGAAGTCTAGTAGAATTTTTAGACCTTGAATCAGGGCTTCATACTCAGCCATATTATGGGTACATTGAAAATCTAACTTGAGAGAAAATGGAATCATTTTTTTCTCTGGAGTGATTAATTGGATTCCGATGCCTATTCCGGCCATGTTCTTAGAACCATCGAAAAATAGATTCCAGACTGGAGATTGCTGGATATTGCAAATTTGCTCATCAGGGAAGTCATCTTCGACTTTCACCTCTTCTGCTAGAGGAAAATCTGCCAATTGATCTGCAATTGCTTGGCCTTTGATTGATTGTTGCGAGACATATTCTAAGTCATACTGCATCAATAAGACTTGCCATTTGGCGACTCGTCCGCTGAGAAAAGGTTGCTCCAAGATGTATTTGAGCGGATTGAGTTTAGACAAGATTTTGACTTCTGATGCTAGCAGGTAGTGTCTTAGCTTCTGACACATCCACACCAGAGCTAGGCAGGTCTTTTCTATTTGAGAATATTTCTTTTCATAATCTATGAAAGTCTTACTCACATAATAGATGGCGTGCTCTATCAGGCTGCCTTCTTTGTATTGTGCCAAGAATCTGCCACATGCGACTTGATTGACTGAGATGTATAACAAAAGAGGCTTTCCCAATTCTGGCGGCTTCAGGATTTGAGGATTGAGAAGATACTTCTTGATCCGATCGAACGATAGCTGACACTCTGGTCCCCATTCGAACTTCACTCCTTTTCTGAGCAAGTGGTTGAAAGGTTCACATCTTATCGCCAAGTTGGAAATAAATCGCCGGATTGATTGCATGCGTCCCTGAAGGCTACGCAACTCTTTGAGATTTTTTGGGGGTGGCATATCAATGATAGCCTTGGCTTTGGCCGGGTCAACTTCAATTCCCTTTTTACTGACCAGAAAACCCAACAGTTTGCCTGATTCGACTCCAAAGACACATTTTTGCGGGTTAAGCCTTAACTTGTAAAGAATGAGTCTCTTAAAGACTTGATCAAGGGCTTCGAGGTGATCTTCTCCCTCTTTAGATTTAACGAGAATATCGTCAACATACGCATCCATGATTTTGCGCATTTGATCATGAAAGATAACGGCCATTGCCCGTTGATATGTTGCTCCAGCATTCTTGAGCCCAAAAGGCATAACTGTATAGCAAAAAGTGCCCCAAGGCGTAGTAAAGGAAGTTTTAGATTGGTCGCGGTCGGCCAACTTAATCTGGTTGTTGCCGAAATATCCATCCATGAAGGAGAACATGGCATGTCCTGCTGTGCTGTCAATCAGAAGATCAATGCTCGGCAGTGGATAGTCATCCTTCGGAGTTGCCTTGTTGAGGTCTCTGAAGTCTATGCAAATCCTGACTTTGCCACTTTTCTTTGGGACAACGACGATATTGGCTAACCAGTCTGGGTATTCAATAGTTCGAATAAATCCTGCTTTGAGCAGATCTTCGAGTCCTTCTTTGACCTGTTGTTCTATTCTGGGATCCATTTTTCTCAGCTTTTGCTTAACTGGCTTTACATCTGGCTTCAAAATGAGTCGATGTTCGACCAATTTGGGATCTAAGCCCAGCATATCTTCATATGTCCATGCAAAAACTTCTTCATGTTGCTTGAGAAAATTTGTAAGCCTTTCTTTCTCTTCCAGACTTAAACTGGTACCGATCTTGAGAATCTTGGGATCTTCCTCCGAGCCGATATTGACATCTTCAGTAGGATCTTGTACTAGAGCGGATGGTTCGTCTTGCTTCTGAGCTGAGGCGAACTCTGGTAATTCCTGAAGAGACGGATCAAATTCTGCATAATCATCTAACTGTTTTGCAATCTTGTCATCTCTTGTGCTTGCTTTGACTCGGTGAATTGCTGCCGATTTCTAGAAAGCCTTTGGATTGATAACGAGTTTCTTGATTGCGCGGGAAGACATTTCTGAAATTTTGGATAAGAAATGGGATTCAGGAAAAATCGTCCATCACACGACAAACAATCATTTAAAAAGAATTATGCATAAAATGACATTTGAGTTATATAATGAGGAGATGGAGACAAAATAGGCATATGGCATCCAGATAGACAAAGAAAATTGACATTTTATTGATTTGAATTGATAAAAGACATTGAGACATTTATTTTGAAAGGAATAGAAAGGAAATGCAACAACGATTCTCAATGTGCTCCTTTAACAAAAACAATCTTCTTTGGTGAGCTCCCACCGGAAAACCCTAATCCTGCCCTGTGGGGACGATGCTTTTGGATCATTGGCTCGACACGACCATCTTCATTTTTGCCCAGTCCTTTAAAGGGTTGATAACCATGCTTCAGAAGTAAATCAAATCCCTTTCTTACTTTCATGAATTGTGGAAACAATGGATGATCTTTGACAGCGTCGTAGCTGACACGACCTCCAATCTTGAAGAACTTGGGACCTTTCCATCGGGTCATGGCTACAGTGTGCAGGGACAATTCTGATGTTGCCTGGAGTATTTCCTGACTTTCTTTGAGACTGATCTTTTCATTCTCTCTGATGCTAAGAATATCTGCAGTGAATGATGGTCGAGGAATCATAGGTTGTGGGAGCCTTTCTTCTGGGTCCTCTCCAAGCACTGTAGTAATCATTCCACCTTTGGACCATTTTACGCATTGATGTAAGGTGGAAGGCACTGCATTTGCATTATGAATCCATGTCCTTTCGAGCAGCAAATTGTAGGTGGGTGGCACATTGACCACATGAAAAAGCACTAAATGTACCGAATAATTAATGAATACTTCCAGGAATATCTTGCCTTTTGCCGTCTGACCATGGTTGTCAAACCCATAGATGGTGATAGGGTCTGGAATGTATTCTTCTTCCTTAATGCCTAGCGCCTTTGCGGTCATTTCAGGACATATATTGAGGCTGCTGCCTCCATCTACTAACACATGGGTTACTGTCATTCCCCTTACCCGAACGACGATGTAAAGAGCATTATTGTGAAAGGAATGAGGCTTTGGAAGGTCCTCATCCGAGAAAGTAATCGGCGCATTAGTCATGGCTGAATTCACAATTTGTGCCATGTCTTCAGGAGTGGTACTGGGCTTAACTTTGATCTTTCTAAGCAGATCATCCAGTACTTGCTGATGCTTGCAGGAACTTTTGGCCAAGTCAAGAATGGAAACATTGGACAGAGTGGTCAAAGGCTTCTGACTTGAATTCTCCGGCTTGGGCTTGATGATTTGATTGAGAAAATCAGGAAGTCCCTTTGACTTGGGGGCTGACTTTACAGGTGCTTCAGAAATTTTCATCTTGCCCAATGCTAAGATTAGATCCATCTTCTTAGAATCAGGAGCTGCTTGTCGTAGTACTGACACCTGGTGCTGAACCTGGAGATCTTGTGCAGAACACAGCTTGATGTGCTCATGCGGTGAGAATGGTTGTGCGGACACCACCGCCGTGGTGTGCGAAGGAAAAGGCTGCTTAAGAATGTCCATTTTTTCTTCTTCTTCTCCTTCTACCAATAAATTCTTGTCAATAAGATCCTGCACAATATTCTTGAGAACAAAACAGTTCTCAGTGCTGTGTCCCACTGTTCTGTGGAACTTGCAGAATTGATCCTTCCATTTCCCCATAGGCACAGGGGGCTCAGCCAACCTCGGTAACTTGACCATTTCCTTCGACAGCATATACTCGAGCACATCTTCGAGTGATTTATCGAGAGGAGTGAATTTTCGGTCATAACTCCATCCTTCATGTTTAACTTTTTCATGCAATTTTGGCCCTTGGTCTTGCTGAGAAGGCTTGTTGTATTGAGGAGCAGGCTTCATTTTCTGATCTCCTTTATTGTTGGGATTGCCTGCGCCGTAGCAGTAATCTTTCTTCTGCCCTTTGTACTGATTTCGGCTATTGTTGTTGTTGTTGTTGTTGTTGGTAGAGAAGGTGAAGTGAGCTTTCTTCTTCTGCTCACCTTGGGGGTTACTCTTGGAAAAAGTGAAGCCTTCATAGACTCCATTCTCTACGCTCAGCTCGAGCCATTCTGCTTGCTCAGTTAATTCAATGAAGGTCCTGGACGGTGCAGTAGAGATTAATCCTCTTAATGGTTGAGAAAAGTTGTTGAGGATCAATGACAAAGCATGCCTTTCAGATATGGGATCTCTCATTTTGTTGCAGGCTGACCTCCATCTGTGAATGAAGTCTCGTGCTTTTTCATTCTCGTTCTGCCTCAGAGTGCAGAGATGACTTAATGTCGGGAGCGCTTCTGTGTTGAACAGAAAGCGTTCAATAAATAAATTCACCACTTTATCGAACTCCTTGAGCACGATGGGATTGATATGCTCAGCATACCATTTAGCTGCAACTCCTTCCAAGCTGCGGGGGAAACATAGAACTAATGCCCGGTTGTCCCTTTTGAACCTAGAGCATTCTGCAAAAAAAGTGGCGAGATGAGCTTTCGGATCACCAGAACCATTGAACTTGATAAATTTTCGGGGAAGGTTTTCGAGATCATCATCCCCTTCGAGGCCGTCATAGAAGTCCTCACTGGTAAAGACTTTCTTGCCCTTGTCACGGGCTTGGAGATCCTTAACAACTCGGGCCATTTCCCTGAATTGCGACTGCAGGGGTTCCTCTGTAATTTGATTCTTTGCTTTGCGGCTCCTCCTTTGTTCTCGGCCACGTTTCTGAAATGCCGGAGGCACCTCATATTCTTCCTCAGTGTCTTCAGTTGATTCAGATTCATCTGAGATTTCTTCTGACTGAATCTGCTTCTTGGGAGCCTTCTTATTCTTGTGCCCGTGGAACTTTTCTCTGAATTGATTTTTTTCTGCACTAGTCCCAGCCTGTTCACTCATCATTTTATTCATCATCTTTCAGAACATGGCATACATTTGAGAGTCTATGCCGTCATCCTCTTGTTGCTGCTCTTGACTCTTCTCGGATCGGGGGGAGCCCATCTCTTCTTCTGAGGCTGACGAGTACTGCGATGCCGTTGTTCTTTTGCCTGATCTTGTCTGAACCATCAAATGTTATGGATGCTCTCAGATTTTGCTGCGGATGCTCTCTTGATTTTGTTGCGGATGCTCTCTTGATTTTGCTGCGGATGCTCTCTGCAAGGCAAAGACTTGATTAGATTATGAAGGAATTGGCTTTTGGAAGAAATATTTATTGAAAAATATGGTAGACAATTTGAAGAACATATCCCATTACTAGGGACTGAGTCATCGCGAGAATCACGACAATTGTGTTGTCAATTCTTAGCACGAGAAACAAATAACGAAAATATGCCTTGTTACCTAGGCGAGGTCGTCAAACCATAATAGAAAAAGAGAGAATTTTATTAAAATGAGAAAACATGATTTTATTGATCTTGACAAAGAGGTGGAAGACAAACAATTTGCCACCATTCGCGATAATCAGTAGACACTCTAGGACCAGGAAAGATTTTAAGAGAGACAAAGGAATCCCAGCCGTAGCGGGCAGAATGATATGCCCCGGACCATTGCGCGGAAGTGAGATCAAATTCTGCCATAACTACTGATAACAATCGGGCTTCGACGTACTGCTGTCTCTGGGAGAACTGCCAGACACATCTCTCTGGTTGGTAGTAAGTGCAGAAGAATGGTCCCAGTAACTTGAACCTCTTGCCATAAGCATAGGTGTATCTGGGAGGAGATAGTTGCCGATCAAAATAGTCCCAGACTACATCATCTTCTTGAATGTTGTTGATCATAGACCGGTACTGTGCCACTGGAAGAAGTTCTTGACCATTATATCTGAAAGAGCTTGCTCGGGCTGGAACATGCTGAAAGAACCAGGATTGAAGTACGTAGATGAATCCTTCAACTAAGATGGATTCTCCAAGTGAGAATCGAGTCAGACCTCGATATAGGAAAGCGAGCGCTGCCATGGCTATGGAGAGGCGATTGGTTTGTCGACTTCCCCATCTTCTCATAAGCTGGATTATTCTGATGTCCATGTAGTTTTGTCCATCTGGGAAGAGGGATAATCCTACAGTGCATAAAACCATTGCATTCTGAATCCTTTCTTTAGCTGTCCTGGATAGCGAACTGACTTCAACGAAGGTCCCGTGCTGACGATACAACTCGAGCATATCGACATATTCATTCCCCTCCAACTGGATCAAAGGCCAAGATCAGCGGCCTGTCATACGAGCTAAGGAGTCTCGGGGGTCCAAACCCTTGACATTGATCAGAAATTGATCTTCTAATGGATCGCTTGGCTGACCGGCTGGTTCTGGCAATCCCATGATCTCTGAAAATTCATCCATTAAAACGGTCATCTCTTCCCATGGGAACCAGAAGGTGCATGTTCGAGGATTCCATCGTTCTGCCATTGCGTGGATCAGGTTGCCGTTGATGGTCTGCTTCCCAACTGCTGACGCCAACTCTAATCTGCACTCGCTCAAATGGTCTGGGAACATTCGGGAAAAGCTTTTTAGCCAGGAATAATACCCCCGGGGAATGAAAGTTCCGGTGCTGAGGGCTCGATGTTCAGGACGACCTTGTCGCACCTCGAAGGAGATGTGACCTTCAGGAAAAATAGGATCGACTTGACTAGATGCCATCAAACTGAAAACAGAGAAAGACTCAGAATGAGACTTAGGAAAATGTGAGAAATTTTTGAAAAATTTTGCAGGCAGGATAAAATGCAGCTGAAAATTCGAGATCCAGTAGAACGGGAGAATGAAAGATCACCTGGAGTTTTGAAAGAAATTGGATATTTGGAAAAATCTTCCAAGGTTTGAGAAAAAGACCTTGTGGAAAATAAGGATATTTTTGAAAAAGGTCTAATAAGTTGAAAAACATTAGAAAAGAATTGAGGAAATCACACATATAATCACATCCTGCACAAATATTTATGCACATTCAGCATTCCCTAAAAGGCTGACTCTAAATGCATCCATTTGAAAAACAGTTGTAGGACCCTAATCCTAACTCTAGGTTCAGATCATCTTTGTCCAATCCAGTTATGCCGATATACCCGAACCGAAATCCGAGGTACGTGGCATATAATTTAAACTCCGGTTCTAAGGTAAGGTTTTCCAACATCCTTGAGCGCCTACCGATATACTTCGGACTGTGGCCCGCGGTACGTGGTAGGGGGGTGTTAACCCAAATAGGTGGTCCAGTTGTGAAGCTCTGTCCCGAACTAGGGTTCTGGAAGAGAGCCCAGCAACGTGAAGACCGAGTAATGATAGGTAATTGGGGTTTTGAAAAATGATCACATGCAAGAAATAGAGGGCTCTAAATCCTAGAGAGATAGACTTTTGAAAATCTTTGAAGAAGCATACATTGTTTGCATTCAGATCCTAAATTGAGGAGAGTTGTATTTAGACCTAAGTCTATGTGAGCATGAAAATTTCTCCTCAATCTGGTCCTACCAAACCATGCCTAGTCTATATGCAGTCAATGTCAGCTAGGTCAGAATCTAGGCTCCTAGGTTCGCATGATAGCAAAAGTAAAGAGCTGACATTTTGTGAACATAATTTCGATGATTGAACTAAGTCAAGCACAATCTAGGTCAGACAAGGACATGTCCCATCACGGTCGCCAAACCTGTTATCATCGCAAAATTTCTCCCGTCTTCCCTTCCTTGCGGAAGAGAGAGGAAAATGCTTTCGCGATTCAAACTTGACCGGATTTTGGAAATTGTTTTAAAATACTCGCCTCCGTTTTGAAAATTGCGGGAAACTCCATGGGATGGGGCTCGACCTGTCGGTACGAGGTTCGACCGTTCCTGCCGCCTTTAACAGGGGTAATCGAACCAAGGACCAAAATTGTGCTTGACTCAATAAAATTATCGAAATCATGTTCTATCCTAAATGCACAGAGAATTCAGGCATGTGCTATGAGATTTGGTAAAATATGAGTTGGAAAACTATGATGTATGCTTAGAAAAACATTTGGAGTTGAAAAGCATTTCTCAGAAAAAAAAATGGAAACCAATCTATCAGGAAACTCAGACGAAGAAGATTTGAAATCTCGATTAAAATTACAAAGATTTGAAAAACCATAAAGATGAGGATCTCGGGAAAATGGAAGGAATTCTTGAGAAAAGATGAACATTGGAGAAGAAAAGCATTTGTTGGGAAAACTCGGACTTTGAGAATTTTCTTAGGAAAATGATAGAAAACTTATGGGAAAGTTCTTTGGAGAAGGAAATTCAAAACATAGGAAATTGAAATCCTGAGAATCTGGTTTTTTGAAATATCTGAAAATCAACTTGGATTCTTGAGAAACTGAGAAATTCCTTTTGAAAAGAATCTTAAGGAAATAACTTTTTAAGGAAAATCACAGGAAAACATTTGATTTGGGAAATCCAACTCCGAATATCATCATAGTTTCTTGAGAAAATCGATTCCATGAAGTGAAAATCTTTTGAGAAAATCATGAGAAAAACAAATGATGCAGATGATGTGAATGAATGAATGCACTTTTGAAAAAGATTTTTGAAAATTTTATTGGAAAAATGTGGATTAAGCCAAAGTAAATCCTTCGTATATTCTGACTGTGGCCATGAATATATTCAGGGTTTATTTGAGTTAATTCACAATATTTTGAAAACATTGGAAATATGAGGTGCATTTTCAAGATAGCCTAAGAGTGTAGGCTCAGTGGGACTGGTAGAAAGATGATGGATCTGGGTCTCGTCCATATTCCGACTAGGGCCGTAAATATGGACTCCACCGAGTTCATCAAATCTCTAAGAGTTGGTGCACGTGCCATTCGTGTTCATCCACAGTGAATTTTGAAAATTTGAGATTTATGCATCATAGAATCAGGATATTATTGAAATCAAACTATATGAGATGTGACCTAATCTAAGCAGTAAAAGTAAATCTTATTCCAAAGGTTTACATCGGATTGTTACATTGCATAACATAAAGTAAAAGAAAATTGAAATGAATCCAAGGAATCTGCATCTTCTAGATTTTCCTGCAAAATGAGAGTTAGTACAAAATAAACAAGGAAACGGACATATATATATAATATATACAATGAAGAGACATATTTATATATCAAAATGCTAGAATAGGTGCTAAATGTCATGTAACGATGGAGGTGTAACTATATGAGAAAATATATAGATGTTCATACATGGAAATAAGAGCACATGAAGATATATATATATATGTGTATATATATATATAAGTACATATCTATGTATATATATATACATATATACATACATATATACATATACATATAGATAAATATATATAGATATACATATATATATAGATATATATATACATATAATGAGAAAATATGCACATACTAATGGAAATTACGTATAATAGGTAAAACCAGAAATTACAGGTATATACAGTTTCTGTAGGTGATTTCACACAACCATACTTCTCAAATTATGATGCAATTTCCAGTGAAAATGGGTATGGAGCCTCCGTATATATCCATAATGAAGCACGCCAAAGATGGTTGGGAAATCACGATTGGATATAGAGATATCCGTTCATGAATATGACCAAATATCAAGACTGCACACTTGCAGCAGAAAATGAATATGTGCAGGAAATGGTTTGTGGAAGCATCATGGGCTATTTCAAGGATATCATGAAAAGGATATGAAAAGCTTGGTGAATAGGTGAAAATGTCGTGGAAAATGATGAAATAATATATATAATTGGTATTGTAAATGGGGTGATATAGCAAACAAGAATTTAGCACTAAGCTAAGCAAAATTTCATAAAACCAAGGGTGATGTTCCAGCCATAGCTTCATAAAACAGGGATTTTAACAGCAAGCTAGACAAAATCAACTAAATCCAATGATGGTATTCCCAACATAACTTCATAAAACAGGAATTTGCATATCAATCTCATAAATCAAATGATGAAGTTCCAGTCATAACTTCATAAAACAGAATTTTTGAACATCAAGGTCATAAATCAAATGATGATATTCCAACATAACTTCATAAAACAGAAATTGTAGCATCAAATGATGAAGTTCCATCCATAACTTCATAAAACAGGAATTTGCATATCAAGCTCATGAATCAAATGATGAAGTTCCATTCATAACTTCATAAAACAGAATTTTTGAACATCAAGCTCATAAATCAAATGATGATATTCCAACATAACTTCATAAAACAGAAATTGTAGCATCAAATGATGAAGTTCCAGCCATAACTTCATAAAACAGGAATTTGCATATCAAGCTCATGAATCAAATGATGATATTCCAGCCCATAGCTTCATAAAACAGAAATTGTAGCATCAAATGATGAAGTTCCAGCCATAACTTCATAAAACCAGAATTTTAAACATCAAGCTAAACAAAATTTTCATAAATCAAATGATGATGTATTTACAAAAGTAAGAGAAAAGAAAAATACATGTAATAGCAAATACTCATGAAGGGATATATATATAAGTATATCTATACATATATATATACATACATGTATCCATATATACATATACACGTATTCATATAGGTAGATATACAATATATATATATATATATATATATATATATATATATACATGTAATGGGAAACGTATACATATAAATGGAAAATCCATATAATGGGTAAAACCAGAAAATATAGGTATATACATTTTCTGTAGGCAATTTTACACAGTCATATTTCCCAAATTACAACATATTTCGCAACAAAATCGGGTATGGAGCTTTTCTATATATCAATAAAGAAGCGTGCAAGGGATGGCATATAGATCATGAACGGATATGGACATATCCGTTCATGAAGATAGCTGTTTATCATGACTGCACTCCTGCAGGAAAAGAGATGGGTGAGGATAACAAAAGGTGATCCTATAAGTGATGGTTGTGAAGGCTGTTATGAGTACACAAGTGTTGTAAATGAATGAAATGTACTACGACAATGTGCAGGAGGTAATAAATATGAAGGTATTGATGGTAATGCAGCAGTGTTATATATAGAATATATATATTTCAATGTCAATGTCATGCCTAGTATGAGATACCTGACGGAGGGTATTATAAAATGATCAACTCCTGGCATAACAAAAAATCACACTGCAAAGATGTTCATATTTCATATGATCTGTTTCATTCATTTTTGCATTTCATTCACAAAAGCTTTTACATAAATGAGAAGGAAGTTGATGTAATCCAATTGAATTGTCAAACTGTGCAAACAGGAAAAAAAAAAAAAACAATAGTTGCATTATGAAATTCTGTTTCTACACAACTGCACATTCAGTAAATTGGCACCAGTTCTAGAAGAGAGCCAAAATGCAATTGGTTTGATCTATACGTATCACAGTTGCAGTAAACAAGAGAATAAGCCTTCTCTGTTACGAAATGGAATTTGATGCTGTTTTTTATTGCTCAAATCATTTGATATACCAACCCACCTGTCTGGTTATAGGATTTACTTTCGTTTAAAAAGGAGAAAAATTACAACTGTTTAACTACAGTTATAACACATTGATAAACACAGAATGCACATATATGCCTATGAGTGAATTACACAAAAAAAAAAATATGCAGGAGGTAAAAGGTTATAACAGGGGATTAAGGTGAGAATGTAAATATGAAGGGTTGGATTATGATGATATCAAACAGAAACTAGGTAGAAAACAAAGGAAAAGGGGGTGAAAATGATAAGATCAAAGAGAAATTATGCTACCAGCAATACCTCACACGAATAAAAAAATTTCAACTAAAGTCTCACATATTGCCTTTTACAGAAATTGTATCATTGAAAATTTCAATGTTTTCTGTTATAAACACCTTGATTTGGCAGGGGCTGAAGGGAGCAGAATGCTCCTTCTGGATGGTACGCTTACAGCAATAGTTTTGGGGATGTTCTGCACCAAATGGACTTGCAGCCAGCAAGTGATGGCCAATCCTCCGCTATTGGGCTGAAGGGAGCACCGACAACAGCTGGCTGGATGATGTTTTCTTTTGCAGGTGGGCTGAAGACGTTGGTTGGGCTGTAATGGCTGAAGGAAAGGTACACGCACTGGCTGGCTGGTGTTTCCTTCTGCAGGTGGGCTGAAGGCAGGATGAAGACGTGGCTGGGCTCTGGCTGAAGATGGATCTCGATCGCACAATGGCTGGCTGAAGAAGGTGAAAACGCCCCTCCCCACCTTGAGAGCCTCCTGCAAAAACCGAAAATCCAATTCCAAAAATCCCTCCCTCGTGAATGCCCTGTCCCCCTCTTTTTAAAACTTTCCCTTCTCACAAGAAAAACGCAGCTCTCCCTTCCGTTACAAATTTTTTTTTTTGAAAACTTTTGAAATTTTTGTAACCGGATTTTGAAAACTCGCCATTTTAGGGTCTGGGCAAAATCTTAGGTTTTTAAAATCATTTTGGGTTTGTTGACCTAAGTCTTAGATAACTAAGCATTTTAAGCAAGTTTGGCTGTGATTTTTTTTTTTCTAAAACTGTTTCTAAAAATGAATAGTGATATCATAAAAAGAAATTTAATGATAATAATAAATGGGAGATGCCACCTCAGCCATCTTTAAATTTTTTTTTTTTTTGAAAATAAAGCTTTATTTTGTTTTATAAAATCTTTTATTTTAAAATGGGGTGCCACATGTGTGTGGGCCCACTAACTAAAATATAAATAAATAAATATTGATAAATTAAAAAGAAAAATTTGCAAAAATGAACTTCGGGTGGGTCCCGCTTGAGAATAGGAAACTTACCTGGGGGTCTTAGTTTGATGTTAGTTAAAAGGTGGGTCCCGCTCGAGATAAAACATTATTTATTTTCAAGAATTTGGAAAAATTGGTTTTTCAGGACAAAATATAGATAAAATAAATGTAAAAATTTTTGTAAGGAGATTTAAAATCTTTTTGCAAAAAAATTTGAGATAAAATCTTTAAAATCAATATACAAATATCCAGATTGTTTTTCTTGAGAAAAAATTTTGTAATTCAAAGTCCTGGGGGTAAAATGGGAAAATTTGGTAATTTTGAATACCCAGGGTTTTAAAAATCGGTTTTGAAAAGTTTAAAAATCAAATCTGGATTGACAATTTTGAAAATCAGGAGTTCTGGATCTTAAACTGACATGCTATGCAATGAAATAATGCAAAGTGTTCATGCAATGCGATGCAAAGACATGTTTCAGTGAAATGTCACTCTGAGCTCAGACTTGGAAATTCTAACTTTTTGTCCAGAAAGAGGATTTTGAAATTTTGCAATTTGAAGATGTCTCTACACCTAAATATAGAAATTTTGAGGCTCAAGAGTGAAATTTAGGACTTTCTGCCAGGTTCAATCTTTAAAAATGACTATTTTGCCCTTCATTGCTTCTGGAGAACTGAAATGTGCCGATTAAGGGCAATGTCAAGAATGTGAGTGAAAATTTGGGGTGTTTACAGGGACTTAGGTAAAAAACAATTGTTCATGATTTTTAAACTCTGCATTATGCGTTTAGATTTGTTGTGGTGTTCTACTGAGTGTAATATAACATCTACGGTTTAAATTTATTGAAGTCTAGTTCTTTATGCAAGTGGCAATTTTTACCTATTCAGTGAAGTTCTCAGACCTTGTTTCTTTGGCCACTTCTACAACAGGTACACCATGAGTAGGGGAGATCTGGCATCCCATGCTTGGCATGAAACTTACCTAGACCCACTAGATCTATTCTTACCGCACAACCGCATGGGTGACTTCATCTGGGGCATGTTAGATTACCTTTTGAAATATGTATGTGACATGTGAATTGCAATCACAAGCCTCGCATGTCAAGGGCCATGTATTTGATTCATTTGCACCAAAATTTGCACACTTTGCTTGGAGGCGTGTAAGGCTCCGTTTGAGAGTCGGAGTTGAGAGGGATACAGGAATGGAGATGAGAACAGTGATGGGTCGGTGGAGATGGGAGCAGAGTTCACAACAGAACTCTTTCAAATTGAACTAGTGAAGAGTCTGAGCTCTCCTCCAAACTCCTCTCCCATTCCAACTATACCAAACCAATTGGTGGATATGAGGAGGGATTCTGGAAATCTTCGTCTCTGCTTCTGACACAGGCTCCCCCAAACAGAGCCTAAATAACTTTGCATGAATTGGAATCTCACACTGGGGGGCAAGCAATGGTGCCTTTATGACTCTTAAGTGTGAGGTATGCTCTGGCCTATCACTATGGATGCAAATGGGTCGAATCCAGGATTGAGGTTTTGCAATTTTTGGCTGTTCTGGTTCTGATTTTGACCCGAATCTTTATGTATTTAGTTGTTCCATCCCTACCTATCACCTCGTCCGCAAGCCATGTAGATGACCTCTGAGGGTCTTTTGAACAACATTCTTCCAATATTTTCTCTTCTTATTTCTAATGTTAACATTGCTTAATTGATTGTAATAATAAAAGTAATTTTAAAAGCAATGACATTTTTGACAATACATTGTCATTTTTCAAGACAAAAAAGTCTCTTTGACTTTCTAAATTCAAATTAATAAAGTATACTTTATTGCCTTAAAGGGTATAATTGACCTTCTGTTTTTTGTTAAAACAAAATATTCATTTTATTTCAAAAAATTTAGGGTATAGGGTCTAGGGTCTATGTTTTAGGGTTTAGGCTCAAGAGTTAGGGTTTAGGGTTTATGGTATAGGGTTTAGGGTCTAGGGTTTAGGGTCTAGGGTCTAGGGGTCTAGGGTCTAGAGTCTTGGGTATAGGGTTTAGGATTTAGGGCCTAGGGTTTAGGGTTTAGGGTTTAAAGTTTAGGGTTTAAGCTTTAGGCTTTAGGCTTTAGGGTTTAGGGTTTAGTGTAAGACCCGCGAAAATTTCTGAGAATTTATTGTTTGCTTTGAGTTGATATGTATGCTTTCGTATATTTACGAGGTTATATCGCGTAATTAGCTATATTTGACTATGCTTTGTATTTTAGCTTTACGTGCGCGACCCGAAAATCGCGTAAATACACTGTGTAAGTAAGAAGAGCCAAATTACGGATGATTTAGCCTTTGAAAATTTAAGGGTAGGTTTATATTATATTTGTATAGTTTGTCCCCGAATTTGAGACCTATACAACGAAAAACCCCGTCAGTGCATGTGAATTACGTGTTTTGCTTAACGATGGTACGCGAGTCGTAATAAGCTTGTTTCTTGCAAACAAAGGGCGATTTTCTTAAGAGGCATTGAACATTCCATGTTAATTGAGGGTTTGAAAATAAGTAAATGAATTATTGAAGTTAATTTAATTCTTAAAAGCATAAAATAAGCATTGTTTTGAATCTAGTACATTGGCGATTTTGGATTTGGATCCGGATCGACTAGAGGAGGTCCAAACCCATGTGGCGCCCCCTCTACAGGACGTTTTTGGCTATGGTGGACCAGCTGGTCAAGGGTTGACCAGCTGGGTGGAATTGTTGTAAAAGGTTTGCATGGATTTAAAAAGAAAGCCACGATTGGTCATCGTCTCATTTCAAGACTCATGATGAAGCATAAGGCTTCATCATGAGGGGCGTTTTTTCATAAAGGGGAGCATGGGGCTGGCGCCCCATGGTATTTTTGTAATATTTTTGAACTATTTTAAATAGCTAATTTTGGTTGGATGGGTTGGGCGGCAAGCCTTGGACAGCCCATGCAAATTTTACAAACTTTAAAGGCCTTTATAAATCCCCTCAATGGCGTTTTTGAAAAACCTTTCTAAAAATTTCAAAAGCAAGACATGCATTGGTAGCTTGGGCGGCTATGGGGGGGCGTGGAGCACCCCAGCCCTCCATCTACCCTCATTGAATCCCAACCGTCCCTTTTCTAAAACCCTACACATTTAAGGAATTAAGAGAGAGAAAGTGGTCATTCACTTGGGCGATTTTGGTGGAGCTTCTCTCTCCCCTTCCCTTCTTCTCCAAAACCGCGAGAGAGTGTTAGTGAGTGTGTGTGAGTGCTAAGCAGCACGTTGGGTGGAGCTTCTCAACCATAGCATCATCTTCACCCTTCTTTGAAAGCCCTGGAGGTGAGGTTTCAACCGTTCCTCCATATGTTTATTTTCTTGTTTTGCTAAAAATGAGGTCTATGCTGGTTTTTGCCTTGGAGATAGGATGAAACCGAACTCCAGTTTATGCAATGTACGACATGCATGGAGTTTCTGGTGGATTAGACTAGTTTTGCTTAATACATGCTCGTTTCAAGACTTTTGTTGTTTAGTTTTCTATCACATTCCACGTTGCATGTTGGGCTTCTCGATCTCTTTCCTTCTTGGGTTCGATTGTGGGGGTGGTCTGCTGTGTTGCAGCCACCACTTGTGATGGAGGATGGGCAGCATTGCTGCCATATCTTGTGGTGGTGCTAGGAAGCCGGTTCGGACTCGCCCCTAGCCGAACCCACCAATCCTCCTCCTCTCCTTCTCGGTAGTTTCAGCCTGAACCGAATTGGGTTTTGGCTGGACGCTGGCTTCCCCAGGCCTGAGCATAGGCCCAGACCAATGGAGAAGGCCCCCGTTGAGCCATGGCACGCCGAGTGCTGGAAGAGCACTCGGGTGGCCTGGGTGCGCAGGCGCCCATGTGCCATGCACTGGCGCCTTGGCGCTGGCCTTTCTGAGGCTGGGGTGGGTTGCACCGCCCTGCACCACCTCGGTTGGTGCATCCTGCACCCCTCTCTTTGCTGGTCCTGATGCCTCTGTCCATACCATGCTATGGAACCCTGCGTGAACCCGGGCCTGCTGTAGGCCCGAGTCTTAGCCGCAGTACCTGAACCGAATTTGGTTCAGGTGTCATGCTTGTCTTGTGTAGGGCAAGTCTAGACCAGACTTGCTGTCAGCGTTTTGGACCCCATGGTCCAGCTTTTCGGGGTCTGGACCCTTGCCCAGACCAGTGGGTTGCGTGCCTGCAGAGCAGCAGCACCCAGTGAGGTTGTGTTGCGGTGACTACGATTCTGTTGTTGAAATAGCCGTTTCGGGCAAGTCTGGACTGAATGTCCAGACTTGCCACCGAGTCTTTAGGGACCGCATGGTCCAGTTGCATGGGTCTGGACCTATGTCCAGACCAGTGGGCCGCTAAGTTATCATGGCAGAAGCACCTTAGCGGAAGTTTGGGAGGCCTCGCTCCCAAGTTGCACCTAGAGGAGCGGTTGCAGCACTTTGGCTGCATTCTTTTGGATTGGGTTGTGTCGCGGTTTGGGGCCAAAGCGTGGCCTTAGTTGCAGCCAGAGTATGTGGTTGCTGCAGCAGTTTGGGGCAGCAAGTGGTCAGGCCCCGTTCTTGTTGTTTCGCGGTGTTTCGCATAGTATGGTCTTTCGTACCTATACGCGTAATTCCACCTTTGTAAAACCATGTGCATAATGATTGTGAGTGACGTTGTATCAAGTGCGCAATGAAGATTATGATTGCATGAGCAAGAAGCTCATTGTGTGTCGAAACGTAACATCTTGCACGAGTTAGCCGCTCCTCTTATAAGCACGTTGATCGTAGGCCATAACACCCTTTGGCTAGAGTTTCCTTGGCACCGAGGTAGCAAACGTGTATATAAATATATATACATGTATCTTCTGTATGAATGATGACAATACACTTAGAATATTTATATGCTAGGATAGCACTTTACGAAATGAAAGTTTTTTCGAAATACATAAGGCAAACAAATTTAAAGCTTGTAATCAAGCAAACCTCGTGTCTAATGCTTTTGTATTTCAATAGAATTATTTGAAGGCCTTGTTTCAATGTTTCTCGATACAGATCTTTGGTTTTGCATAATCTATGACAATTCTCGCATTGCAAGATAACTTGGGGAAATAATACGCAACCAATAGACATGTCAACGATTCGTGTAACCCTGTCATAGAATTCCTGGTTGACATGGAACTCCTTGGCGAGTTTTGTTGTGGGCGATGGACCCACTTCGCAAGACGAGCTCGCTTATATTAGAGATACAAGTTTTGTATGCTTGTGCACGCCTCTTGAGTTGTTCTAGAGTTGCCCTTCTGTGGCAAAATGTTTCTAACTGTCTCATCGCGAGACTCGAGCTCTTGCACCATTACACTGCTAGTTCTCTAGCTTCGTAGTGTTACATAGCTTGTCCATGTACTTGTCACATAAAGCACACATATGCTCACACACACTTATGCTTTACTTGCTTAATTCTCTTCTTCGCATTTAATTATAAAGCATGCTTATTGTTTCTTTCATGTTTATGATTATGCTTGTTAATTATTGCAAATGCATGATAATATGACTACTTGTACACGTGCACAGTTCACAATACTTTGGTTTATTATGTTCTGTGTTGCATACCTCAATATAAATGGACTGAATTGTGCAAATGGACTGTTTGGTTGATTTCTCACCAGCTCGAAAGAGTACTGGCCCTGTTTTATGGGGATACATGTGTTTGCTTAGGCGTGCGATGAAGCTCGATGTGCGGCAGCAGACATGAACCCACACTTCTAACACTTCAAGGATCTTGGCAGATTGTTGTTTTTGTAAAAGGGGAATGACTTGTACATTTTGTAAAATGATAATAAAGTTGTTTCACTTCACTGTTGTTTCACTCCTGCAACCCGCCCTGGGTTTTCCCGCTTGTTTCCTTTTTGGTACTTTTGCACTTGCGCAAATGTTTTCAAAAAAAAAAAAAGTTTACCCTAAATCCAAAGGATTTTCAAGTCAGGGAATTTTGGGGGCATCACAATTGGTTTAATAGCAGTGTTTTAAAAAGTAATACAGAAGTGTGGTTCAAGTCTCTGCAAGCATCGACCATCGCACTGTAAGTATGCCTAATTCAGTAGAATTGTATTTCTGTTGTTTGACTGCTTATCCTGTGTGTTTAGATAAAATATGTGTGTTTTTCGGGTGTCTTCCGATGTGTGACCTAGTTTCATGTTTAAGCCTTGTATTTTGGCTTAAGACATCGATTGTCGGAACCTATGGGTTCGTTCGCGGTTGTAAATATAGTTTCCCAAGCTGATTCGAGTAGACTCCTGCGAGAGTTGAAATTCTTGGCTGAGACCTAGGGGACTACTTGCGTGGTTCGCCCTTCTCGTTCCACATTGTGTTGGTGGAAGCGATTAAAGAATCATAGCGACTACTGAACTGTTATCCTCATCGTGTAAAAGACAACGTAGTTCGTAGAGAACTGTTGTGTAAGGCTCTGAGTGAGTGTTTTTCCTTCTTTTCCAACTTTGTTGGAATTGTTTGTAACCCTGTATTCTTTTTTATGAAGGATATCTTGCATTGTGTGACCTCTTTGGACAGAAGGCTGAAGCCTTGCCTGTAACGCCCCGAATTTCCAAAACAAAGCTAAGTTAAAATTTTCATGAATTTCTTTTTTTTTTTTCTTTGCAGCGGAACTTAGAAAAGCTTTTAGCAGCGGAATAAGACGATAATAAGTCGTCGGTTTTAGAAAGCTCCGAGCACGTTGCAGGTATGTGGCCAAGCAACTCATTGACCACCAAAGTGTTCCATTTTATCGAAAACCACATGTTTATTACAACACTACTGCTTAGAAAAGCAGTATAGGTTCAATAAAAGGAAGCAGAAAAAAATCTGTCTAGAGAAACCCTGGAACTCGATGCCGCCTTGCTCCGCATATCGCCACGCAGGTCCAACACCTGAAATCCCCATTAAACGGGGTCAGAACCACTGATGGTCTGGTAAGCATGCAATCATACATCCATTCAACTCAAATACAATAATGACCACTCAGGGTCGCAATGCGCAATAACGACGCTCAAGCCTCCAAGACTTAGCGTATATCGCAAGAGCCTCCTCAGGGCTATGAGTTGAACATCCGCTCGAGTCCTCATGACTTAGAGCAAGCCTTTTCAGGGCTGTGATTTGAATAGCCGCTTAAGTCTCCATGACCTTTTCCGGGTCTCAAAGTGATGTCTAGCTCAAGTCTTCATACTTGGCACATCCGTATCCCACGCATCTAAGGACAACTCCTCGAGCTTCGCTTAGTCGTGCGGATACAACACGGGTCTTTGCCCAGTCGGTCCAGTAGTATACCGAACATGACACCTTCACAAAGGTTATGCAGGACTGACTCAACACGTCATCCACTCATACATTCAAAGCATCGCTGTACCTAGAACTAATGCATTGTTTGATAATTAACCGCTCCCGCCTTTGGTACGCAGGTAGAGCTATTGTCCGGGCATCAACGCGACGTTCTGGGGGTTGATTATTCTATGTATTTTAGATACCCCAGAGGCCTGTTGACCCTATCCATAGTAGGGCAGTGTGTTTCAACTGGGAGAACCCTACTAGGCCCATATTCGGATGCATCCTCTACTTGCAGTAGTTGGGTTCAATCCTTAGATCTTAAGGATAACCACGACCCCAAAACCCATGAGTGACTGAGGCCATCGTGAACTCTATCAGGTCCAAAGTAAAATACATGTCACTCAAGGCTGTACCATCACTGTCATTCCATAGTGAGCATAATTCCTGAAGGGGTCTGCCAGTCTTACAATTACTTGGATAGAATTTGCATGCCATTTAGGCAGCCCGTGCTTTTAGCACTACGGGAGTATGTACCCAACCCCATTCAGTCTGCCCCAACACAGTCATTACTGAGGGGGTACCCTGTAAACACCCTAAATTTTCCTCACTCATTCTCAAACAATCCTCCTCAGGCAATGCCAACCCTGTCAGGTCAGTGTAGGAGTCAAACCCCGAGTCAGTTTCAGAAAATCACCATTTTACCCATTTTCATTAGGAAAATTACCATTTTACCCCTAGGTCATCCCGGACCCCAGTCAGTCGGAGTCAACCAAGCTCATTGGTCAGTTCAAGACAGTTAGAATATCAGTCATCTCAAGCTCATCTGAGCTCACAATGAACAGACCATTTTCATTTCTGACCATTCCTGCCAAAATGGGATCATTTCTTCAAAAATGAGCTCATTTCTCACTTGAATCCAAGCCAATTGTCTCTAAGTCAGTCATTCTCAGTCAGTCATGTTCCCCAGAGTCTAACTTGAGCTCACCAGGAGTTCAAGTGCTCCAGTTTCAGTTCAAAACCATTTCCAAGTGTCTAGGAGCCCATTTTAGTCCATTTTAGCTCTTTCAGCTGAAATTGAGCTGAGTTCAGTCAATTGAGCTAGTGTTCAAGCTTTGATTTTAGTTCATATCAGTATTACTGACCTTTGTTCTAGCTCAAACCCAGTTCAGGTTCGTAATTCACTTCACTCTAGTGATCATTCTGTACCATTTCTCTAAAAATGGCAGCTTTTCTTGAAAATTCAGTCGGAAAGGTCAGTTGAGTCAGTGCCTGGTCTGTTCATTTGAGTTCTAAAACTCTAAAACCCAGCTCAATCCAGTTCATTTCAGTTTAATCTAGCTCAAACCCTAATTTCTAGTGTCACTCTAGCTTGGCAGAGCTCGAAAATCATTTCTTCAACCATTTTTGCAAATTTTGTCAATTTTAACACTTTTTGAAATGATACAAGTGTCAATCGGGGTCTGACATCCAAAATTCTTCATTCAGAGTTAGCATTTCGCATAGCATTTCATGTCATTTCTCATCATTTCATATCATTTCTCAGCATTTCATAACATTTCATCACATTTTATTCCATTTTCGAAGTCCAGAACTCCAGTTTTATAAATTTCAATCCAGATCGAGTTTTAAAAACTTTCAGAAATCAATTTCAAACCCTGGGTTTCCAAAATTGACATTTTTACCCCCAGGAGTCTAAATTTGGAAATATTTTCTCAAGAAAAATAATCTGGATTTATTTCAAACTCAAAATTTTGAATTCTACACTGGATTTGCTTCGCAATGGGGTATTGAACTTCAAAATCCGAGCTTGTTTCAAAAACTGCCAAAAATAGCTCGTTTCGGTTAGAAGCATTTTCTCGAGAAAAACAATATGGATTTCTTTCAAAATTACATTTTTAAATTCTACTTTGGATTTGCTTCGCAACGGGGTATTGAACTTCAAAATCCGAGCTCGTTTAAAAAACTGCCAAAAATAGCTCGTTTCGTCTAGAAACTTTCTAAAAAGACAATTTTACCCCTCTAATTGTCAAAATGAATTTCAAATGTGGAATTTGGACCCGCTCTGAGATGGCCCATTCATTTACTTTTCTATTTTATATAAAAAAAAATGCTTCTTTTTATTTGTTTATTTTTGTTTTTATTGATTTTTATTTTTTTATTTTTATTTTTTTTAGAGAGGAGGTGGGACCCACAAGGTGGTCACCCAAGCCTCCAGCCCCACTTTCCATTTTCTCATTTTTTTCTTTCCCTTTTCCTTTTTCCCTCCTTTTCTTTCTTTCCTTTCTTTTTCCCTTTTCTTTCTTTTTCTTCTTCTTCCCTTTCTTTTCTTCTTCCCTTCCCTTCCTTCCTTTCCCTTCTCCAGCCCATTCACGTACACTCTTTCCCTCTCTTTTCATTAACCCCTAAAAACCCTAAGTTGAGGCTGAATAAAGACCTAAGTTAAAAGAGACCAAAAAAAAAAAAAGGAAAGAAAGCCATACGGCTGCCTCCTAACCCATCTCTCTCTCTCTCTCTCTCTCATTGCAGCAACACAGCCACCAGCTTTGACAGCCACCATCAACCTTCAACCTTTGTGCTCTCCAAGGCAGCTTCCCCTTTGAAGCCTCCATTCTTTTAAGCTCCAGCCGGCGGCCCTTTGAAGCCTCCATCCCTTCAAGCTCCAGCCCCATCGTTGCAGCCACTTCTTGGTCCAGCCAGCAGCTTTGGTGAAGCTTTCCCTTTGGTGACAGTAGCAGCCACCTCCGAATCACCTACTTCAACTCCCCTAGCCATCTCCAAACACTGCAGCTAATCCAAGGTAAGTCTGCATCCCTCCTACTTTATTAATTTTTCTCTAAAAATCCCATTGAATTTCCTTTATAAGCATGTATATTATATATCAATGCTAGGTACGTGAGATGATCCATCCGGAAGATGGATCGGATCTCTCATGTTAGTAGCCAAAATATAGCATAGTTGATATCCCCTGATTATTTTTATTTTGTTAGAGTTTTTTTTTTTTTTATATATATCTTACATTCACTTCATTTATCTAAGTTGGCTTTATCAATTTGTCAATAGTTATTTTGCAAGTTTAGTTCTAAGCATCCTTCACAATTGTTATTTCATGCATGATTTTTAACCTTTAAATTCCGAAATTTTTATGTTAAATAGAGATGCTAGTTACCAATCTTTTGCCAAAATTCTGAGTCAATTCGGGTTTTATAACCCCATAAAAAAAATAAAACACTGGATCGGGTTTTTGAACCCTCCCGAATTTCCAATTTCTGCTTTAGCAGACAAGAACCTCCGACACCACCCTTGTGGGAGATTCGGATTGCTCTACAAAAATCACAGTGAATTCATGATTGAATCTACTAATGATCTGGAAATTTTGAGCTTTTTCCAATAAGTTTTGACCTCTGTCAAAAATCGGATTTCCCAGACCCCTGGGAAAATTTTGATTTTCCTGTGTCAGGGTATAGACATACCCTAATACATCGAGTCTGTTCAATCTATAGCCTGTCTGCAAAAACTTTCAACATAAAAGTTTTTCCTAACATAATGTTATGCAATTTCCCAAAATTTGGGAATTTTTAGATCTGTTTCATTATTTTTCCCGGACTTTATCTTTCTGTCTAACAGATTCCAATGTCCAGAAATTCCAGAGATTTAGGTCTCTGATAACAGTGTGTCCTTTTCCAAACCGTAACCCGAATCCCAATGGTGTCAAAATATCAATTCTTTACCTGTGTGTCAGGGACGTTTTACCACAATTTCAGAAATTTTCCCATCTGTTTACTAATTTTCCCACATTTTCTACCAAAACCTGTCTGTTTCCTTCATTTACTAGAGTCGCCGGATTCCGATCCGACTTGCCGGAGTGGCACAGCTCCGACCATAGGTCAAAACCAGAAAGTGTAAAAGTAAAAAATTCTTGCCTTACTGTCTTCTGTCACTCCATAAAATTTGGGAAATTTTTATGGAAATTTGATATCCTAAATCTCCTTTAGAATCAATATTTTAGGCAAAAATCATAAAATTTAGGGTTTTTATTTGAATTTTCATATTTAAAAGTACAAAAAAAAATAGATTTTCGAGCTTCATTCTGTTTTAGGGTTATTTTAGGTGTCCATGCCAAATTTGGTTTAATTCCAAGTTCATTTGCTCTATGTGTTAGTTTATCTTTAAATTCAGAAGCGAAAAGCAAGTTAAATTTGATATTTTATGATATTTTCGCCATTTTATGGTTTTTATCATATAAATAAGCATGTAGAATCATATTAGGGTTGATTTCAATGTCATATGCATTTCACGTTTTCCAGTTTTGCAAAATTTATTTCAGAAAACCCTGGTTTCAAGGCCATAGTCTTGTTATTGGGGGTATTTTGATCATTTTGACCTAAATTTCGAAATTTCAATTTCTAATTCTCCCGAAATTTCATGCATATCATCATATTTCATCATATTATGTTTGATTTATTTTATTTGATTTTCAAATTTCCAAAATTTACAAAAATTCTTTCAGAAAACCCTGATTTCAAGGTCATCAGGGGTATTTTGGTCATTTTGACCCCAATTTCGAATTTTCAAGTTTATTTTTGAAATTTATTCATTATTCATCATGTTTATATCAAAGGGGGTATGATTTTGGGTTTATATCTGAATAATATCCGATAATTTCCCATATTTTCGGATAAATTCAGAAAAACCTACATTTTTGTGCTAACCTTGTTTTCTAGTTTTGCAGGAACATTCAAGAAAGAAGACTTAGATTTTATTTTCTTTATTTCAATTCAATGTAATCTCAAATGTAATAATTTGGAATAAGAGTTACTTTTCTGCTTAGAATAGGGCTGCATTGCATATAGTTTAATTTATGCAAATTTCGATATTTGATGTATGATTCATGTGCATTTATTTCAAATCCACTATGGTTTACACGAATGGCACGTGCACAAGCTTTTATGGAGTTTATAAACTCGGTGGGATTCGTATTTATGGCCATAGTCAGAATACGAAGAAAACCAAGATTTATGATCTTCGTATTAGCCACATTCAGCCTACACACTTAGGCTAACTTCAAAATGCACTGCATTTTTCAAAGTTTCAAAAGGATTTCTCAATTTCTTAATTGAAATTCCCTTTTCAAATTCATATTCATTCATTCATATCATTCAAATTGTATTATTCTCAAATTCATTTTCCAATTTCAATTTCAGAAAATTCAGCTTTCTCAAGAATTTTCAAGTCTTTCTCATGATCTGATTTTCTCAAAATCCTGAGTTTTCAAAAGAGATTTCAAAGCATTTCCCAAGTTTAAACCAAGATTTTCCAATGTTTTAAAATTCTCAAATTTCAAAATCCCAAGTTTTCAAAAAATCGATTTTCTCAGACTTCCTATTTTCCTGAGAACCCAGTTTTCCTGAGAATTCATTTTCCTTTTCAGAAATCCTTTTCCAATGAATTTCCTGATTTTCCCAGCATTTCTTAAATCCATTTTCTCATAAAATCAATTCCAAGTTTCCAATCTCAAAACCAATTTTGTCAGATTTTTAAGCTTTCCTGAGAAATCACTTTCCAATGCAAATTTCTGATTTCCAATGAAATTCAATGATTTTCCCAGGAATACAATTCTCAAGTACTTTTTCAATCAATTTTCAAGCATATTTCAATTTTTCAAAGCAAACATCATATTTTTTAAACTTGCATTTTTTTAAAAATCCATAGCACAAGCCTGATTCTTTGTGCATTCTAGGAAAAATAGAGCATAATTTAGATACTTGAATCAAGTTAGAGCACATAATTGATCCTTGGTTCAATTACCCCTGGTAAAGGTGCCAGGAACGGTTGAACCTCGTACCGACAGGCGGATCCCATTCCACGGAATTTTCCCGCAAATTTTCAAAACGGAGGCGAGTAAATTTTCAAAACAATTTTCAAAACTTTGGTCGAGTTTGACTCGCAAATTCGTTTCTCTCTCGCAAGGGAGGGGAAAAATTTTTGCGATGATAACAGGTTTGGCGACCGAGATGGGACCTGTCTTCGCCTGATCAAGTATGTGCTTTAACTTAGCTCAATTATCAAAATTAGGCTCTATGGAATGTCAGCTTTTAATTTCTGATATCATGTGAACCTAGGAGCCTAGACTTGAACCCAGCTGACATGGATTGCATATAGACTAGGCATGGTTTGGTAGGACCATATTGAGGAGAATTATGCATGCTCACATAGACTTAGGTCTGAAATACAACACTCCTTAATCTAGGACTGGTATGAAAACAATGTTTGCTTCTTCAAAAGTTTTCAAAATTCTATCTCTTTAGGACTTAGAGCCCTCTGTTTGCCTGCATGTGATCATATTTCAAAAACCACCCCACCTATGTCTACCCGGTCTTCACGTTGCTGGGCTCTCTTCTAGAACCATAGTTCGGGACAGAGCCTCACAACTGGGCCACTTATTTGGGCTAACGCCCCCTGCCACGTACCAAGGGCCATAGTCCAACGTATATCGGCAGGCGCTCAAGGATGTTGGGAAAACACAAGCCTAGTCCCGGAGATGAATTTTTATGCCACGTACATCGAGCCTCGGTTCGAGTATATCGGCATAGCATGATTGGACACAGTTGATCTGAGCCTAGAGTCAGGATTAGGGTCCTAAAGCTCTTTCAAAATTGATGCATTTAGAGTCAGCTTCTTAGGGAATGCTGTATGTGCATAATTGTTTGTAATTGAATGTATGATAGTCACTTTCGCCTTATTTTTTCATATTTTTTTTTCAATTTTTCCAAAATACCGAACAATTTTCCAAAATACCTCATTTTCCATCTTTTGTGAAATATCTCCTTTTTCTCAAAAACCCTGGATGATTTTTCTAAATTATCCACCTTTTCTTCAAAACTCCAAGAGATTTTCCATTCTTTTGTTCCTCTGGACTTCGAATTTCCAGCTTTCATTTTATCCTGCCTTCAATTTTCAAAATTCTTGTATTTTTCCAAAGTCTAATTCCAGTCTTCTTGTCCCTAAGTCCAATGGCATCTAGTCAGCTCGATTCTATTTTTCCCGAGGGTCACATCTCCTACGAGGTGCGACAAAGTCTTCCTGAGCATCGATCTCTTAGCACCGGACCCTTCTTCCTTCGGTGGTACTATGTCTGGTTCAAAAACTTCTCTCGTATGTTTCCGGACCACTTGAGCGATTGCAGGTTGGAATTGGCATCTGCAGTGGGAAAGTTGACAGTCAACGACAATCTGATTCATGCACTGGCAGAGCGGTGGAATCCGCGCACTTGCACGTTCTGGTTCCCGTGGGGCGAGATAACACTATTGATGGATGAATTTTCAGAGATTATGGGACTGCCCGAGCCAGTCGGTCAGCCTGGAGATCCATTAGAGCAGCAATTTCTGATCAATGTCAAGGGTCTGGACCCCAAAGATGTCGTAGCTCGCATGACAGGGGGCAAGTCTTTGCCACTGATTGAAGAAAACGAGAATGAGTACGTGAGCCTGATCGAGATCTACCGACAGCATGGAAAATTTGCATAAGTCAACTCGCTGTCCAGAACAGCTCAAGAGAGAATTCAACATGCGATGGTTCTATGTACTGTGGGACTTGCTTTCTTTCCAAATGGACAAAATTAAGTGGATGTCAAAATAGTTCAGCTTTTGAGAAGATGAGGAAGTTGACGGACGAGCCGTCTCTCGATAGCCATGGCCGCGCTTGCTTTTCTATACAGAGGATTGACCCACTTCACACTTGGAGAGTCCATCCTAGTCGAGGGATGTACCTATGCTCTTCAGTCTTGGTTCCTTCAGCATGTGCTGACTAGAGCTAGTTCGTTAAGATACAATGGCAAGGAACTTCTTCCAGTTGCGCGGTACCGATTCATGATCGATTATCTGTAGGAAGAAGAAGTGGTGTAGGACTACTTTGATCAAGAATTATCACCTCCCAGATACACCTATGCATATGGCAAGAGATTCAAGCTACTTGGCCCATTTTCCTGTACCTACTACTATCCAGAGTGATGCATCAGACAATTCTCTCAGAGACAAAAGCGCGTAGAAGCTCGGCTACTATTAGAGGTTATGCCAAAGTTTGACCTTATATCAGCACAATGGTCTGAAACATACCATTCTGCCATATATGGCTGGGATTCTTTCATCATTCTCACTCTTTTCCTTGGTCCTCGTGTCTCTGTTGATCGTTAAGAGTGGTGACAGACTGTCTATATACTCCCTCTTTCTCAAGTTCACTATTGATGCAATCATATTTTTCCTTCAATAAAGAAAAAAAAAATCCTTCAATTTTCATTCTATCATGGTTTGATAACCTCGCCTAGGTGACAAGGCATATTTACAGTTGTTCGTTCTCCTTGTAAAGAATGACAACATAATTGTCGTGACTCCAGCGGCGACCCAATCCCTAGTAATGGGATGTTCTTTCAATTATCTATCAAATTCTCATCAAATATTTTTACTATATTCATTTCTATCTTGAATCTTCATCATCGAAATTTAATCATCCATTCTACAAAGAGCATCAGTATTCCCAAGTGGTTCAGATCAGATCAAGCAAGAAGACACCACTGTATCAGGGCATCAGTGATTTTAGAAGCAGGCAAGAAGAAATGGATTCTCCAAGATCTGCCAGAAGACAGAGTTTGAATGATAGGGATGGCATTGATCCTACTACATATCAGATGTTCAAGAAAATGATGATTAGGATGATGTCTGAGCAAGCTAAGGACTGTTTCAGAAAGGCTCCCATAAAAAAGAAGACATCTGTCTCCTTCTCTTAGAATATCACTGGTAAGAGTAACGAGCGATTTGGCATGTGTCTGCCCGATATTTTATTATTGCCGATGTCCTCTATCATCGTGGATTCAGTTCTAAATATTTCAGATGCCTAGACGAAGATGAAGCCAAAGAAGTTGTCCAGGAGGTTCACGAAGGCATTTGCAGTAGACTCATCGGCTACCAAACTCTTATCAAGCAAATCATCCGGGCATGATCTTATTGGAAGACTATGCAACAAGATTGCTACCATTTTGTGAAGAAGTGTGCTCTATGCCAGATACATGCACCTTCTATTCATGCGCCAGCAACATATTTGCGAATCACCATCTCTCCATGGCTATTTTCTATGTGGGCCTTTGATGTTGTGGGCCCCATCACTCCTGCTTCAAACAGCTACAAATATTTTTTTTGCCGCAACAGAATATTTCACTAAATGGGTCGAAGCTATCACTTTGCGTATAATAGAAGGTCGACACATGGTCTTATTCATCCACAAGAATATTGTTGTTTCGGCATACCGCACGATATCGTGTCAGACAATGAGAGTCATTTCAAGAATAAGAGAATGAGGACATTTGGCTCGAAGTTCAGAATTCAGCATCATTTCTCCGCTCCCTATTATCCTCAAGGGAATGGTCAGGCAAAGGCCGCCAATAAAATTTTGATTCGAATCCTGGAGCGAACCTTGGAAACAGGCCATAATTGGCATGAGAAGATCCATGATGCATTATGGGCATACAGAATCACCATTTGTACTCCAACTAATGCTACTCCGTCAGAACTTGTCTACGGAACTGAAGTAGTACTGCCTCTACATGTTCATAAACCTGCCTTGAAGTTCGCATCACTGCTGGAGTTATCGCTTGATCAGTATTAGCAGCAGCGACTGGTACAACTTGATTTGCTCAATAAAAGAAGACTCAGAGCAGTAGAGCATGCTCAATCATATCGTCAGAGGATAGCCAGGCAATATGCAAAATTTGTCATTCAAAGGAAATTCTGAGTCAATGATCTAGTGATCAGATCAACGACCTATCTCAAGCACCGCCCGGGTGGCAAATGGTCATCGAATTGGGAAGGGCCCTATATTGTCGAGGAAGCATTACCTCACAATTCATATCTGTTCATCAATGCCGATGGTGTGGAATTATCAGACCCCATCAATGCTTAACATTTGAAAATTTTCTATACTTAAATCCTCTATTCCATCCTTTGTAATTCCTCAATATATTTTCCTCAATAATGGTCAAATCCTTCTTTCCCAGTTACACTGGGGCATTATTTTAAAATTTGTCTTCAAAACATTATGTATGCAGGCAGGATCAAACAAATCTCTCATTTTGCATACATGTGCATTCATTTACATCATTTTGCATACATTTGCATTCATTTATATTTACATGCATTCATTTGCATCCATTTACATTCATTTGCATCAAATTCACTTCCCCTTCAGGTTAAGGGATAAACCTGAGTTTCCCTTTCAGGTTAAGGGATAAACCTGAACTTCCCCTTCAGGTTAAGGGATAAACCTGAACTCCCCCTTCAGGTTAAGGGATAAATCCTGAGACCCCGACAGTTGTCCAAGTCGTCGTGAGGGTGAAGACTGAAAATCTTCTATCAAAATCAATTAGTAAATTCTCAAAAATCCAGTGTTCGTGCTGGAAAGATTTTCAAAATCCAGGGTTCGTGCTGGTAAAAATTTTCTAAATCCAGTGTTTGTGCTGGTAAATTTTCAAAAATCCAGTGTTCGTGCTGGTAAGATTTTCAAAATCCAAGGTTCGTGCTGGTAAATTCTTCTAAATCCAGTGCTCGTATTGGTAATCTCTCAAAATCCAGTGCTCGTATTGGTAATCTCCCAAAATCCAGTGCTCGTACTGGTAATCTTTCAAAACGTAATGCTTGTACTGGTACGTTTTCAAAATCCAGTGCTCGTACTGGTACCCTTTAAAAATCTAACACTCGTGTTGGTGTCTTGCCCATTGGTCGCGTTATTCGATCTCTTAGGTGCAGTCTTCACGATGACCTTTCATCAGAATTCAAGTTCAATATTAATTATGTCAATTTCGACCTTCGAGTCATCCAATTTCTATCCCCGTTCAGGATAAGGGGATAATCCTGAAACCGTTCATAGAAGCAATCCAAGTCTATATAATAGTCCTCATTCTTCATTGAACTGATAGTGTTCCAAATGAACCAATGTCGTTCGTAGGCTGAATACCTATCGAACCCATGTCGTTCCTAGTGAACCAATGTCGTTCTCAATTGAACCAATGTCGTTCGTAGGCTGAATACCTATCGAACCCATGTCGTTCCTAGTGAACCAATGTCGTTCTCAATTGAACCAATGTTGTTCGTAGGCTGAATACCTATCGAACCCATGTTGTTCCTAGTGAACCAATGTCGTTCTCAATTGAACCAATGTCGTTCTTAGGCTGAATCCCTATCGAACCCATGTCGTTCCTAGTGAACCAATGTCGTTCTCAATTGAACCAATGTCGTTCTTAGGCTGAATCCCTATTGAACCCAGGTCGAACCCCTGCGAAACCAATGCCGTTCTCAATAGAACCAATGTCGTTCTTAGGAGGAATCCCTATAGAACCCATGTCATTCTCAGTAAACCAATTCACAATTTTGACCTTTTTAGCCAATCAATTTCCAATTTCCAATTTCCAATTTCCAATTTCTAATTTCCAATTTCCAATTATCAATTTCCAATTTCCAATTTCCAATTTCCAATTTCAAATTTCAAATTTCAAAATTTCAAATTTTCCAAATTCCAATTTTATACCAATTCCAATAATTTCCTCTTGCGAGAGACCCTTTGTACAGGGAGAGTTCAAGGGAGCTCGTTCTTTTCGCATGCTATCCTTTGTTCACCTAGCCCCTTTTCAGGGAGAGTTTGAAGGGACTCGTGTCTATGTGAACCGTTTGCAAAACAAATTTCCAATTTCATACAAGGAACCCTTAATTCAGGGAGAGCTTCGACGGAAGCTCGCTTTCCTTGTGACCGCAATTTCAAACTAGGCCATTTCATCATGAAGGACCCCCTTTTCAGGGAGAGTGTGATGGACTCGTTCCTTCATGACTAATTCACCGACCTCATCATTACCGGCCCCCTTTCCATAAGAGAAGCCTAATGTTAGGAAGTTTTGACGAAAGCTTAATTTCTCTTTGAAAGTTCGTTTTGCAAACACCTCCTCTTCAGGGAAGAGAGGAGTAATTCTTATTTCCAATTTCTGAATCTTCTCCTTTGGGGAAAGGAGAAGAAAATTTTTGTCATGGGTGCGTTGCGTTGTGCTTTAGATGCTCGCTCTCACCAAGGATTTCAAGAACATTTTGCCAATTTGTCATTAAATATTTGTTGATTTCAAAATTTTTATTGTATAAAAACATTACTTCAGAATACCTTCAGTATTACTTTCGAAAGGACAAAGCTTTCACGAAGAAGGATTCAAAATTCAAATTCTTTCTATTGGCCAACCAAAAGGATGAAGAATAAATCCCCGATATGGCCAGCAAAGGAAATTCAATATTGTTGCAAAGCCATAAGTGATCGGTATTGATCGCAGTCAATGGCACATTTTTAAAGATCATTCTTGGAAAATAAAGCAGTCGAAATATCTTGGGTGATACAGAAAAATCCATTCAATCTCTATATCTCCTCAATCACCTAAAGCTGCAATTAAATATCTGTAAAAGGGATCTCTCAACTGTCGTCAAGATGAAGGCGAATTAGGCGAGTAGACCCTCGGGGCCAAAGAAGATTTGGATCATCTCCAAGATGAAGGAGTTTGTGATGGATCCTTCCAGGGAAAGTTCAGAGCACCGTCAAGATGAAGGCGACTGCGATGAGCCTCCCAACAAACCCTAAAGGATATTTAATTTCTGCTATCATCAAGAGATTTCCAACCAATGAGCCAATAACCGTCGATATAATCCCTGAGAGAAAAAAGAAGGATCGGAGCATCTCTGAGATGAAGGAGTTTGTGACGTACCCTTCTAAAAAAAAAAAGAGAGAGAAAAGTCAAGACATCTCCAAAATGAAGGATGATGTAATCTCCAAAAACCCAAGAGAGCTCTAATTCTGCCAAAAAAAAAATAGTAGGCAGAAAGATCGTCATGAGAAAGAATTCCAGGATATCAGACTGCCAAATCTGCCAAAGAATCCTCTTTAAATTTTGTGAAATTCTATTATCAATATTCTTTCACAAATTGCTTTCACAATATCAAGAATACTCTCTTTTCTGCTCATATCAGGGAAATTGATAGCTTCCTTGAAAGAAAGCCAATTGCAAGCAATTTGAATTCGAATCTTGATTTTACGAAGTTAAGCCCAATCGGAGATAATACTTCAGGTAGAAAAGAGGGAATATTTTCAAAGCAATATGCATCACTTTCAATTATTTCGAATCAACAATAATTTTCAATATTTTGACAATATTTTCTAGCTATCCTGGCGTGAAGCGAGAGCTTGAGGTTCATCTTTGGCGCATCCCGACATCAGTTGTTATCCCTTTTAAGGACTTGATAATGGGAGTTTTCAAGATTCCTTCCCTTCTGTTGGTATAATCTGAGCGCATGGGCTCTCAGATTCGCACACTTCCCTGTGTCCCCACTGTCCCACCATAGACAGTCCAATTTCGGCTTGAGGTTAAGCCACCAATTCCAGCAAAAGGTCACCAATTTCAAAAGTTATTTAGTCTCAGCAATGAGGCGCCCAAAATCAAACCCCTTTTCAAGCTTTAGGGACCCCAATTTCATCCTTTTGCAAAACCCCTATCGGATTCATTGTGCGGAAATCCGAAGGTTCCATCATGGTTTCTTCCTTCGAGGATTCTATTCATTTCTGCCCAATCAGGATAAGGGTACAAACCTGAGCCTCCTTTGATGAGGTATTTCATTTTTCCTCCCAATCAGGATAAGGGTACAAACCTGAGCCTCCTTTGATGAGGTATTTCATTCCCCGATCAGGTTGAGGGTTAAACCTGAGCTTCGTTTCTACACGAGGTATTTCCTGTCCCATCCAGGTTAAGGGCAAAACCTGAATCTCACTTCTTTTGAAGTAAAATTTTCTTCTTTATTCTTCATTTCATATCTACCATTTTCATCAGGGCTAATATTTTCATATCCAGTCAGATCCTTCTAACTGGGGCATTTTTATAGCCCAAATTTTGGTGTGTTTTTCTTTGCCACTAAGCCCGTCTTCAAGCCGGCTTAGTAGCAAAGAGGGGCATCTGTAAACACCCCAAATTTTCCTCACTCATTCTCAAACAATCCTCCTCAGGCAATGCCAACCCTGTCAGGTCAGTGTAGGAGTCAAACCCCGAGTCAGTTTCAGAAAATCACCATTTTACCCATTTTCATTAGGAAAATTACCATTTTACCCCTAGGTCATCCCGGACCCCAGTCAGTCGGAGTCAACCAAGCTCATTGGTCAGTTCAAGACAGTTAGAATATCAGTCATCTCAAGCTCATCTGAGCTCACAATGAACAAACCATTTTCATTTCTGACCATTCCTGCCAAAATGGGATCATTTCTTCAAAAATGAGCTCATTTCTCACTTGAATCCAAGCCAATTGTCTCTAAGTCAGTCATTCTCAGTCAGTCATGTTCCCCAGAGTCTAACTTGAGCTCACCAGGAGTTCAAGTGCTCCAGTTTCAGTTCAAAACCATTTCCAAGTGTCTAGGAGCCCATTTTAGTCCATTTTAGCTCTTTCAGCTGAAATTGAGCTGAGTTCAGTCAATTGAGCTAGTGTTCAAGCTTTGATTTTAGTTCATATCAGTATTACTGACCTTTGTACTAGCTCAAACCCAGTTCAGGTTCGTAATTCACTTCACTCTAGTGATCATTCCGTACCATTTCTCTAAAAATGGCAGCTTTTCTTGAAAATTCAGTCGGAAAGGTCAGTTGAGTCAGTGCCTGGTCTGTTCATTTGAGTTCTAAAACTCTAAAACCCAGCTCAATCCAGTTCATTTCAGTTTAATCTAGCTCAAACCCTAATTTCTAGTGTCACTCTAGCTTGGCAGAGCTCGAAAATCATTTCTTCAACCATTTTTGCAAATTTTGTCAATTTTAACACTTTTTGAAATGATACAAGTGTCAATCGGGGTTTGACATCCAAAATTCTTCATTCAGAGTTAGCATTTCGCATAGCATTTCATGTCATTTCTCATCATTTCATATCATTTCTCAGCATTTCATAACATTTCATCACATTTTATTCCATTTTCGAAGTCCAGAACTCCAGTTTTATAAATTTCAATCCAGATCGAGTTTTAAAAACTTTCAGAAATCAATTTCAAACCCTGGGTTTCCAAAATTGACATTTTTACCCCCAGGAGTCTAAATTTGGAAATATTTTCTCAAGAAAAATAATCTGGATTTATTTCAAACTCAAAATTTTGAATTCTACACTGGATTTGCTTCGCAATGGGGTATTGAACTTCAAAATCCGAGCTTGTTTCAAAAACTGCCAAAAATAGATCGTTTCGGTTAGAAGCATTTTCTCGAGAAAAACAATATGGATTTCTCTCAAAATTACATTTTTAAATTCTACTTTGGATTTGCTTCGCAACGGGGTATTGAACTTCAAAATCCGAGCTCGTTTAAAAAACTGCCAAAAATAGCTCGTTTCGTCTAGAAACTTTCTAAAAAGACAATTTTACCCCTCTAATCGTCAAAATGAATTTCAAATGTGGAATTTGGACCCGCTCTGAGATGGCCCATTCATTTACTTTTCTATTTTATATAAAAAAAAATGCTTCTTTTTATTTGTTTATTTTTGTTTTTATTGATTTTTATTTTTTTATTTTTATTTTTTTTAGAGAGGAGGTGGGACCCACAAGGTGGTCACCCAAGCCTCCAGCCCCACTTTCCATTTTCTCATTTTTTTCTTTCCCTTTTCCTTTTTCCCTCCTTTTCTTTCTTTCCTTTCTTTTTCCCTTTTCTTTCTTTTTCTTCTTCTTCCCTTTCTTTTCTTCTTCCCTTCCCTTCCTTCCTTTCCCTTCTCCAGCCCATTCACGTACACTCTTTCCCTCTCTTTTCATTAACCCCTAAAAACCCTAAGTTGAGGCTGAATAAAGACCTAAGTTAAAAGAGACCAAAAAAAAAAAGAAGGAAAGAAAGCCATACGGCTGCCTCCTAACCCATCTCTCTCTCTCTCTCTCTCATTGCAGCAACACAGCCACCAGCTTTGACAGCCACCATCAACCTTCAACCTTTGTGCTCTCCAAGGCAGCTTCCCCTTTGAAGCCTCCATTCTTTCAAGCTCCAGCCGGCGGCCCTTTGAAGCCTCCATCCCTTCAAGCTCCAGCCCCATCGTTGCAGCCACTTCTTGGTCCAGCCAGCAGCTTTGGTGAAGCTTTCCCTTTGGTGACAGTAGCAGCCACCTTCGAATCACCTACTTCAACTCCCCTAGCCATCTCCAAACACTGCAGCTAATCCAAGGTAAGTCTGCATCCCTCCTACTTTATTAATTTTTCTCTAAAAATCCCATTGAATTTCCTTTATAAGCATGTATATTATATATCAATGCTAGGTACGTGAGATGATCCATCCGGAAGATGGATCGGATCTCTCATGTTAGTAGCCAAAATATAGCATAGTTGATATCCCCTGATTATTTTTATTTTGTTAGAGTTTTTTTTTTTTTTTATATATATCTTACATTCACTTCATTTATCTAAGTTGGCTTTATCAATTTGTCAATAGTTATTTTGCAAGTTTAGTTCTAAGCATCCTTCACAATTGTTATTTCATGCATGATTTTTAACCTTTAAATTCCAAAATTTTTATGTTAAATAGAGATGCTAGTTACCAATCTTTTGCCAAAATTCTGAGTCAATTCGGGTTTTATAACCCCATAAAAAAAATAAAACACTGGATCGGGTTTTTGAACCCTCCCGAATTTCCAATTTCTGCTTTAGCAGACAAGAACCTCCGACACCACCCTTGTGGGAGATTCGGATTGCTCTACAAAAATCACAGTGGATTCATGATTGAATCTACTAATGATCTGGAAATTTTGAGTTTTTTCCAATAAGTTTTGACCTCTGTCAAAAATCAGATTTCCCAGACCCCTGGGAAAATTTTGATTTTCCTGTGTCAGGGTACAGACATACCCTAATACATCGAGTCTGTTCAATCTATAGCCTCTCTGCAAAAACTTTCAACATAAAAGTTTTTCCTAACATAATGTTATGCAATTTCCCAAAATTTGGGAATTTTTGGATCTGTTTCATTATTTGTCCCGGACTTTATCTTTCTGTCTAACAGATTCCAATGTCCAGAAATTCCAGAGATTTAGGTCTCTGATAACAGTGTGGCCTTTTCCAAACTGTAACCCGAATCCCAATGGTGTCAAAATATCAATTCTTTACCTGTGTATCAGGGACGTTTTACCACAATTTCAGAAATTTTCCCATCTGTTTACTAATTTTCCCACATTTTCTACCAAAACCTGTCTGTTTCCTTCATTTACTAGAGTCGCCGGATTCCGATCCGACTTGCCGGAGTGTCACAGCTCCGACCATAGGTCAAAACCAGAAAGTGTAAAAGTAAAAAATTCTTGCCTTACTGTCCTCTGTCACTCCATAAAATTTGGGAAATTTTTATGGAAATTTGATATCCTAAATCTCCTTTAGAATCAATATTTTAGGCAAAAATCATAAAATTTAGGTTTTTTATTTGAATTTTCATATTTAAAAGTACAAAAAAATTAGATTTTCGAGCTTCATTCTGTTTTAGGGTTATTTTAGGTGTCCATGCCAAATTTGGTTTAATTCCAAGTTCATTTGCTCCATGTGTTAGTTTATCTTTAAATTCAGAAGCGAAAATCAAGTTAAATTTGATATTTTATGATATTTTCACCATTTTATGGTTTTTATCATATAAATAAGCATGTAGAATCATATTAGGGTTGATTTCAATGTCATATGCATTTCACATTTTCCATTTTTGCAAAATTTATTTCAGAAAACCCAGGTTTCAAGGCCATAGTCTTGTTATTGGGGGTATTTTGATCATTTTGACCTAAATTTCGAAATTTCAATTTCTAATTCTCCCGAAATTTCATGCATATCATCATATTTCATCATATTATGTTTGATTTATTTCATTTGATTTTCAAATTTCCAAAATTTACAAAAATTCTTTCAGAAAACCCTGATTTCAAGGTCATCAGGGGTATTTTGGTCATTTTGACCCCAATTTCGAATTTTCAAGTTTTTTTTCGAAATTTATTCATTATTCATCATGTTTATATCAAAGGGGGTATGATTTTGGGTTTATATCTGAATAATATCCGATAATTTCCCATATTTTCGGATAAATTCAGAAAAACCTACATTTTTGTGCTAACCTTGTTTTCTAGTTTTGCAGGAACATTCAAGAAAGAAGACTTAGATTTTATTTTCTTTATTTCAATTCAATGTAATCTCAAATGTAATAATTTGGAATAAGAGTTACTTTTCTGCTTAGAATAGGGCTGCATTGCATATAGTTTAATTTATGCAAATTTCGATATTTGATGTATGATTCATGTGCATTTATTTCAAATCCACTATGGTTTACACGAATGGCACGTGCACAAGCTTTTATGGAGTTTATAAACTCGGTGGGATTCGTATTTATGGCCATAGTCAGAATACGAAGAAAACCAAGATTTATGATCTTCGTATTAGCCACATTCAGCCTACACACTTAGGCTAACTTCAAAATGCACTGCATTTTTCAAAGTTTCAAAAGGATTTCTCAATTTCTTAATTGAAATTCCCTTTTCAAATTCATATTCATTCATTCATATCATTCAAATTGTATTATTCTCAAATTCATTTTCCAATTTCAATTTCAGAAAATTCAGCTTTCTCAAGAATTTTCAAGTCTTTCTCATGATCTGATTTTCTCAAAATCCTGAGTTTTCAAAAGAGATTTCAAAGCATTTCCCAAGTTTAAACCAAGATTTTCCAATGTTTTAAAATTCTCAAATTTCAAAATCCCAAGTTTTCAAAAAATCGATTTTCTCAGACTTCCTATTTTCCTGAGAACCCAGTTTTCCTGAGAATTCATTTTCCTTTTCAGAAATCCTTTTCCAATGAATTTCCTGATTTTCCCAGCATTTCTTAAATCCATTTTCTCATAAAATCAATTCCAAGTTTCCAATCTCAAAACCAATTTTGTCAGATTTTTAAGCTTTCCTGAGAAATCACTTTCCAATGCAAATTTCTGATTTCCAATGAAATTCAATGATTTTCCCAGGAATACAATTCTCAAGTACTTTTTCAATCAATTTTCAAGCATATTTCAATTTTTCAAAGCAAACATCATATTTTTTAAACTTGCATTTTTTTAAAAATCCATAGCACAAGCCTGATTCTTTGTGCATTCTAGGAAAAATAGAGCATAATTTAGATACTTGAATCAAGTTAGAGCACATAATTGATCCTTGGTTAAATTACCCCTGGTAAAGGTGCCAGGAACAGTTGAACCTCGTACCGACAGGCGGATCCCATTCCACGGAATTTTCCCGCAAATTTTCAAAACGGAGGCGAGTAAATTTTCAAAACAATTTTCAAAACTTTGGTCGAGTTTGACTCGCAAATTCATTTCTCTCTCGCAAGGGAGGGGAAAAATTTTTGCGATGATAACATACCCCTAACACGATTTTCAACCGCGGGGTATGTGCGACCTTAAGTCTTATTCATATGCATGCAGAACACCGCTCTTGGCACTTCGGCCACAGCGAGCATCACACCTCTTTGGGTGGAAACAACACACTCTGGCTCTTCGGCCCTTACGAGTCTGGTTGCGTAACCGTTCTCAATGAGCATGCATATGACTCGATCTAAATAGATCGGCTACTCGGCGTATTTTTACATAACGAGTCCAAACCTAGCCAAGGCGCAACCTCTACTCCGGCTCAGCGGCCCTTACGAGCAAGGTGCCCTTGCAGGCACAAGGATACGAGCCGATCTGGCATCGTTCCATCAACGAACATCATTATGCCGTTCTATTGGTTCCGGCAGCTCTTCTGCCGACCATTTCGTCAGCACCTCCCCTGCTCTACCGGCAGTAGTGCGACGAACCCTTCTACGTTGTAGAGGGCAAACCATGAACTGGGTAGCACTCTACTATATGTCAGAGTATCCTGCTACGTTCTTTCTGAGCTATTCTTAGCTTCTTCAGAAATTTCAGCAGCACTTCCTCTCTTTTACGGAGAAAGCGTGCGTTTCTTTTATCCATTTCAGCGGCATCTCCCCTCTTTGGTAGGAAATCGCCACGCTTAATTCGGGGAAATGGATGCGCACCGTTGTGTGTACCTTGCATCCATCAAGGTTGCAGGAACCCTTGGCCATAGCCAGACCATACGTAATTGACTTAGTCTTTACGTAAAGAGCATTTTGCCAAAAAGCGAAGCCTTTTCAATAGGGGCTTCATTCGTCAAGCAGAATCTTGAACGAGGAGCGGTCAGGGAATCGCATTGGCGATTTGGAGTTTGATCTCCATTTGAACGCTCATTTATGCGCTATATATGTAGTATAAGCAGAAGCCTGTGCTTTATACAATGGCGGCGTAAAGAAATGCATATACTATTGTTCAGGGTGTGTAACTGAACGAAATATTCTACATATATAACAAAAGAGAAGCCTTGGCATCGTTCGACGCGACGACGTAAGTAAATACATTGCAGAAAGCAGGAGCCTTGGCATCGTTCGACGCGACGGCGTAAGTAAATGCATAATCGGAAGTGCAGTAATCGAAAGTGCAGAAAACAGGGAGCCTTGGCATCATACGACGCGACGACAAAGGTAAATTACATAGCCTGTGCGATATAGGACGCGTCGGCAGAATCAGCAGATATACACCTAGATCCGTATCCAACGATAGTTACGAGGCGAGCGGGTTAACACCGAAGTGTTCTGAAGGGCTCAACCAAGAACTAGGGCGAGATACCATTTTAAAAACGCATATACTGCGTATTTGAACATAGATATATCCGACGATAGTTCCGAGACGAGCGGGTGAACACCGAAGTGTCCAAAAAGGGCTCAATCAAGAACTAAAGCAAGATACTACTTCAGAAAGTATATTCTATATACAAACAATCAAATACTTGAGAGAGATGGATCAACGAAGCGAACTTACTTCAAATCGTGGAAGAAACGACTCCGGGTTGCTTCTTTGGCTTCGAGCCTTCCTTCGAGAGGTCACACTAAGTCAGATGAAGCTGACTTAGTTGAGAAAGAGGTAGAGCAGGTCAAGCTACTCAACCTAAGTGGTTTAAACCAAACAGGGTTCGATCCAAGTCAACTGGGTTCAGCAGGTTCGAACTCAGCTCAAGTAGGCCAAGTCTGGGTTCAGAAACCCAAACCGGAATCAAGACCAAAAAGGACTTTGACTTTGACTTTAAACCCAACTAGGTTCAAGTCAAGTCAACTGGGTTTGGACCAGGTCAAGTGGGTTCAGACCCAGGTTAGGTGGGTTAGGACCAGGTCAGGCAGGCTCAGGCTAAGTCAGGCAGGCTCAGACAAGGTCAGGTCGGCTAGGCTAGGTAGGGGAGGTTTAGGAGAGAGAGAGAAGGCAAGAGAGAGAGGGGGGGTCGATTTTTATGAGAAGAGAGAGAGAGTGGGGAGGGCTATTTATAGCCCAAGCCCACCTCCTCTTGGGTTTTTTCCATGCCCCTTCTACCCCCTTGGCTTCTTTTTAATTCCAAGAGGTTCCTTGGTGTGGGGCCCACTTGGATATTCCATTGGATATTTTTGTGGGTCCCACTAGATATTTTCTGAGGAATATTTCTGTGGGTCCCACCAATATTTCCGTGGGTCCCGCAAGAATTTTGGGTTTTCGGCGATTTTTTTTTTGAAAAATTCTGAGTACGCCATTCCCTTCGTATTGACGTAACTAAGAAAGTTGGCTCGCAGGAATCCTTTGATTTCGTTCAGGTAGGAAGTTATGGCTTCCAGAGTATTTGAGCATATATTCGCAATTCGACGAATATCCTAAGTATAACTGGCTCGATAAAATTGATTCGTTTCGCATTTTGAGAAAAAATGCTATTTTTACTGGTAAATGCCTCATGAATTTTATTCAGATATTTTCTAAAAAATTGCGAGTCTTACATCATTACCCCCTTAAAGGAATTTCGTCCGCGAAATTCAGCTAAGAGTACAAGGTGAAGAGTTCAGGATATTTATCCCGCATATCCGATTCAGGCTCCCAAGTGCAATCATCGATTCCATGATGCTGCCACCTCACTTTAACAAGTGGAATGACCTTTGTCCTTAGCACTTGCTCTCGTCGGTCCATGATCTCTACTGGCCTTTCTTCTACCATCATATCTTCTCGAATGTCAATATCTTCATGTTGAATGACGTGAGAAGGATCATGAACGTATTTTCGAAGCATTGATACGTGAAATACATCATGTATTTGTGCGTATTGTGGTGGCAATGCTACTCGGTAGGCAGTCTCTCCGATTCGGCTCAAAACTTCGAAGGGACCAACGAATCTGGGGCTGAGCTTCCCCTTCTTTCCAAAACAAAACACACTCTTGGTTGGAGAGACCTTGATAAAAACCTTATCTCCAACCGCAAAAGTGAGTTCCCTACGCCGCTGATCGGCGTAGCTCTTCTGTCGACTCTGAGCAGTCAGTAGCTTCTTTCTGATCATGTGGACTTGCTCAGTATAATGCTGCAACACAATGGGCGAGTCCAAGGTTCGCTCACCCACTTCACCCCAATGGATTGGTGATCGACAGGGTCGCCCGTACAAGGCTTCATACGGTGCCATCCCAATGCTAGCGTGGTGGCTATTAATATAAGCAAATTCAGCCAACGCTAGGTGGGAATCCCAATCACCTTTCCATTCCAGCATACAGGCTCTTAGCATATCTTCAAGAGTCTGTATGGTTCGTTCTGATTGCCCATCTGTTTGGGGATGAAATGCTGTACTGAACTTGAGTTTCGTCCCCAGGGCTCTCTGAAGCTGCTCCCAAAAGTGAGAGGTGAACTTCGGGTCACGATCAGATATAATCGAAATCGGCACTCCATGGAGTCTAACGATTTCCCGAATGTAGATTTCCGCCAATCGTTCAGTTGAGTATCGAGTGTTGATTGGCAGGAAGTGAGCAGACTTGGTGAGTCGGTCCACGATCACCCATATTGAATCGTGTTGTCTCTTGGATCGAGGCAATCCAACGATGAAATCCATCGTAATGCCCTCCCATTTCCATTCTGGAATCTCGATCCGTTGCATCTTTCCACCAGGTCGCTGATGTTCGATCTTAACTTGCTGGCAGATCAAACACTTCGAGACAAACGTAGCCACATCACGCTTCATACCCTTCCACCAGTACTTCCTCTGCAAATCTCGGAACATCTTTGTACCTCCAGGGTGAATGGTGTACTTGCTATTATGAGTCTCCTGGAGTACTTCCTGTCTTAGCTCAAGGTTATTTGGAACCCAAATCCTTTCTTCCATCCATATTCCTCCATCTTCTTTCAAATGGAAGAAAGTGTCATCTCTTTCAGCACGATTTTTCAATTCCAAGTACTGGGGATCCTTGAACTGTTCGGCTACGATGCGATCGAGGAACTCAATGTGGATCGTCAAACATGACATTTGGATTCTGCCAGAATCAGCCAAAAATGGCTTCCAGTTGACGAAATCCTCCATCAACTTCCATTGTCCGGTTAGGCTGGCCAGAGTGCCAATAGTCTTGCGACTAAGGGCATCTGCTACAACATTCGCCTTTCCAGGGTGATAGGAAAGCGTGAATTCATAGTCTTTGAGGAATTCCAGCCATCGCCGTTGCCGCATATTGAGTTCTTTTTGAGAAAAGAGGTATTTTAGGCTTTTATGGTACGACATGACCTCAAATTTCTCTCCATACAGGTAGTGTCGCCAGATTTTAAGCACAAACACTACCGCGGCAAGCTCCAAGTCGTGGGTTGGATAGTTTTTCTCATGGACTCTCAACTGTCGTGACGTATAGGCGATTACTTTGCCGTGCTGCATCAATACACAACCCAAACCTATTCCTGAGGCATCGGTATAAGCAACGAAGCCTCCCTGACCAGAAGGTAAGGTAAGGACAGGGGCAGTGGTAAGCCTCTGTTTGAGAACCTCAAAGCACTCCTTACACTGGTCAGTCCATTCAAACTTGACTCCCTTTTTCAGTAATTTCGTCATCGGTACTGCGATTCGGGAGAAGTCTTGTATGAACTTCTGATAATATCCGGCAAGTCCAAGGAAGCTACGGACCTCAGTAATATTTTCTGGCTGCTTCCAGTCCATCACAGCTTCCACCTTCGCAGGATCTATTGCGATTCCATCTTTCGAGATCACATGACCAAGGAACATCACTTTGTCTAGCCAGAATTCACATTTTGAAAACTTAGCATAGAGTTGGTTATCTTGAAGGGTTTTCAAGACGATTTTCAAGTGCTCCACGTGTTGTTCCTTGTTCTCAGAATATACGAGAATGTCATCAATAAAGACGATGACAAAGCTATCCAAATATGGTCTGAATATCCGGTTCATTAGATCCATAAAGGCAGCAGGCGCATTAGTGAGTCCGAAGGGCATTACTACGAACTCATAATGGTCGTATCTCGTTCTGAAGGCTGTCTTGGGTATATCCTCTTCCTTTACTCTGAGCTGATTGTACCCAGACCTGAGGTCGATCTTGGAGAACACCCTTGCTGTTCTGAGTTGATCGAATAAGTCCTCAATCCGAGGCAACGAGTACTTATTTTTAACAGTTGCCTGGTTAAGCATCCGATAATCGATGCATAACCAAAGGGATCCATCCTTCTTCTTTACAAACAGCACTGGGGCTCCCCACGGTGACACACTAGGACGGATGAACCCTTGTTCCATCAGTTCTTCCAACTGACACTTCAACTCACTGAGTTTAGCTGGCGCCATTCGATACGGGGCTTTGGATATCGGCGCTGTTCCAGGTAAGGATTGAATTCCAAATTCAACCTCACGAAGTGGCGGAAGTCCTGGCAATTCCTTAGGAAATACATTGGGAAACTCCTGTACCACTTCCAAACTCTCAAGGGGTTGGTCGTTGGATTTTTCCACCGAGAGACTCAACAGGAAGGTCACACAACCCTTCCTAAGGTATTTTTGTACCTTAAGTGCTGATATGAGCCTTTTCTGTGGAACTGGTTTGGATAACCGGTACTCCATCTTAGGCAATCCGGGTCGAGATAGAATCACTCTGCCCTCGCGGCACAGAATCTTGGCATTATTCTGAGCCAACCAATTCATTCCCAGAATGACATCGTACTGTATCATATCGATCAGGATGGCGTCAGTAGGCAAGTGTTGCCCTGCTATCTCAATATCCAAATTTTTCACACACCGAATACATTTGGTGCGTGAACCCAACGGGTTATACACTTCGATCATTTTATCAATCGGTTGCACCGAGGCATGGAGTTGTTCGGTGAAATCGTTAGAGATAAACATATGAGTAGCACCACAATCAAACAAGACGTAAGCTGCATGTCCATTAACAGGTACAGTGCGTTCAATCAGGTCACCATTTTCGACTTGTTCAGTCGTTACAACATATACACGACCTCCAGCAGGCCTTTGTTCTATTCTAGGTGGAGGTCGTTGAAACTGAGAACGTTGTGGCGCTGGTCGAGAGGGTCTGGCAGATCCGGCATTACTCCTCTGTTCATCTGTAGCCTTCTTGGCGCAATCCCTTATAAAGTGGCCCATCTTGCCACAATACAAGCACCCACCAATGTCACGAGGACATGGCTTTCCGGGGTGGTTCATACGACAACTTGGGCAGCTGAAGTTGGACTGCTGACCATTCAGAGTTGGGTTCTGTCTTGGCCTCACGACTTGCTGAGTGTTGTTCCCTCCTTGGAACTTCTTCTTTTGAAAGGGTTGTCGTGAACCCTGGCCACTTGGGAACGTCCTTTTACGATTCCCACCATTCACTATGGGCTTCTTTGCTATGATCACTTTAGATTGCGCCCAATCCTCTTGGATTTTTGAAGCTGCTGCTACCGCAGCCTGAAAAGTCGAAGGCATGCTTGTTATCACTCGAGATCGCAGCCCTTCGCGCAGACAATTCACATATTTGTCGGCCCTTTCTTGGTCTGTTTCGAACAATCGAGAGCAGTAACGCTCTAGATTCTGAAATTTGGTGGTATAGTCCATTAGACTCATACCGCCCTGTTCCAACTCCAGAAACTCCATCTTTTTCTTGTTTCTGGAATGCAACGGGAAGTAGTTATTCATAAAAGTCCTCCGAAAGTCAGTCCAAGGAATGACTTCGACTTGTGAGAACTGGATAAGTTTAGTGGTATCCCACCACTTCCGTGCATTGTCTTTCAACCGATACATGCTAAAGTTGGTCTTCTTTTCCTCTGGTACTCCCAGTACTGAGAAGGCACGTTCTGTCTCTTCGATCCAACTCTCCGCGAGCTCAGGATCGGCTCTGCCAATGAAAACTGGCGGGTCAAGCTTGAGGAACTTCTCATAAGTCACTCCTCCCAGGTGCTCGTTTCGTGGTGCGACTGGTTCTGGCCTCGTTTCACGGATGGCTGTAACCAGGTTGTTGAGTGTCTCCAACAGGAATCCTTGCGTATGGGACTCTTCGCTTGGTATGGTTCTCCTCGTCGTAGGAGCCATTTATCTATGCACACACAAGCCCTTGTTTTTGGTTTCTCGATGTATATGAGGAAGTAAAAGCTTTATTTACTTAATATACATCACATTTACACAAGCATCACCTTAAACAAAACGTCATGCCGTACTGGCAGACTTTAGGCGTTGAGAAACTATATACATGAGTCTACTGACTCCAAAACATCACCAGTCTCTTTAAGACTTGAATTTCTTTGATGAAGATGAACTCCAAAAGGTCCATCTATTGCCACATGGCCTTGGTGCAGGCACTACTAGCTTTGGCTTGGGCGGAACTTCCGCACTTGCAAGCGAATATTGGGGATACATGAGGGAATCCAGTCCACTCTCCTAGTCGGCAAGATCTGGGAGTCTGAAATAACGATCGGCGAACAGAAGGAATCCCCTCTTCCGTTCCTGCCATTTAAGCTCGACGTATGTGATGCCGGATGGTAGCTTGGCGAGTGATAGATCTCCGCAGGGAAGTTCAAGTCAAAATCCCTCAGCCTTGGTAATTCATCAAGAGATGTTGGGGTATGGTTGCTCCCAACACTAGAGTGATGCGGTCCACTGACACGCGAAGTCTCATCCCTGAGACTCTTTGAAGCCCGCCGACCCATATCGGCGGTATATTTCCTTTGGCACTCGTTGGCGGAATGCCCATCTTCGCCACAGTATTGGCAGTCTTGGACTTCGTACGGGCATATCCACTCATCGTGCATGACCTTGCAATGATAGCAATATCCTCGGGAGTCATGAGTTGCCATCTATACAAAGATGCACCCAGATCAGAACAAAAGTATAAAAACATATACTTACAGTGCGATATCGGGACCATGACGGATCTTGAACCAGGTTTCTCAGACTCGTGCTCTGATACCAATTCTGTAATGCCCCGGATTTCCAAAACAAAGCTAAGTTAAAATTTTCATGAATTTCTTTTTTTTTTTCTTTGCAGCGGAACTTAGAAAAGCTTTTAGCAGCGGAATAAGACGATAATGAGTCGTCGGTTTTAGAAAGCTCCGTGCACGTTGCAGGTATGTGGCCAAGCAACTCATTGACCACCAAAGTGTTCCATTTTATCGAAAACCAAATGTTTATTACAACACTACTGCTTAGAAAAGCAGTATAGGTTCAATAAAAGGAAGCAGTACAAAATCTGTCTAGAGAAACCCTGGTACTCGATGCCGCCTTGCTCCGCATATCGCCACGTAGGTCCAACACCTGAAATCCCCATTAAACGGGGTCAGAACCACTGATGGTCTGGTAAGCATGCAGTCATACATCCTTTCAACTCAAATACAATAATGACCACTCAGGGTCGCAATGCGCAATAACGACGTTCAAGCCTCCAAGACTTAGCGTATATCGCAAGAGCCACCTCAGGGCTATGAGTTGAACATCTGCTTGAGTCCTCATGACTTAAAGCAAGCCTTTTCAGGGCTGTGATTTGAATAGCCGCTTAAGTCTCCACGACTTAGCCATGACCTCTTTCGGGTCTCAAAGTGATGTCTAGCTCAAGTCTTAATACTTGGCACATCCGTATCCCACGCATCTAAGGACAACTCCTCGAGCTTCGCTTAGTCGTGCGGATACAACACGGGTCTTTGCCCAGTCGGTCCAGTAGTATACCAAACATGACACCTTCACAAAGGTTATGCAGGACTGACTTAACACGTCATCCACTCATACATTCAAAGCATCGCTGTACCTAGAACTAATGCATTGTTTGATAATTAACCGCTCCCGCCTTTGGTACGCAAATAGAGCTATTGTCCGGGCATCAACGCGACGTTCTGGGGGTTGATTATTCTATGTATTTTAGATACTTCAGAGGCCTATTGACCCTATCCATAGTAGGGCTGTAACGCCCCGGATTTCCAAAACAAAGCTAAGTTAAAATTTTCATGAATTTCTTTTTTTTTCTTTGTAGCGGAATTTAGAAAAGCTTTTAGCAGCGGAATCAGATGATAATGAGTCGTCAGTTTTAGAAAACTCCGAGCACGTTGCAGGTATGTGGCCAAGCAACTCATTGACCACCAAAGTGTTTCATTTTATCGAAAACATATGTTTATTACAACACTACTGCTTAGAAGAGCAGTGTAGGTTCAATAAAAAGGAAGCAGTACAACTCTGTCTAGAGAAACCCTGGAACTCGATGCCGCCTTGCTCCGCATATCGCCATGCAGGTCCAACACCTGAAATCCCCATAAAACGGGGTCAGAACCACTGATGGTCTGGTAAGGATGCAATCATGTAACCATTCAACTCAAGCACGATAATGACCACTCAGGGTCGCAATGCGCAATAACGACGCTCAAGCCTCCAAGACTTAGCGTATATCGCAGGAGCCTCCTCAGGGCTATGAGTTGAACATCCGCTCGAGTCTTCATGACTTAGAGCAAGCCTTTTCAGGGCTGTGATTTGAATAGCCGCATAAGTCTCCACGACTTAGCCATGACCTCTTCCGGGTCTCAAAGTGATGTCTAGCTCAAGTCTTCATACTTGGCACATCCGTATCCCACGCATCTAAGGACAACTCCTCGAGCTTCGCTTAGTCGTGCGGATACAACACGGGTCTTTGCCCAGTCGGTCCAGTAGTATACCGAACATGACACCTTCACAAAGGTTATGCAGGACTGACTCAACACGTCATCCACTCATACATTCAAAGCATCGCTGTACCTAGAACTAATGCATTGTTTGATAATTAACCGCTCCCGCCTTTGGTACGCAGGTAGAGCTATTGTCCGGGCATCAACGCGACGTTCTGGGGGTTGATTATTCTATGTATTTTAGATACCCCAGAGGCCTGTTGACCCTATCCATAGTAGGGCAGTGTGTTTCAACTGGGAGAACCCTACTAGGCCCATATTCGGATGCATCCTCTACTTGCAGTAGTTGGGTTCAATCCTTAGATCTTAAGGATAACCACGACCCCAAAACCCATGAGTGACTGAGGCCATCGTGGACTCTATCAGGTCCAAAGTAAAATACATGTCACTCAAGGCTGTACTATCACTGTCATTCCACAGTGAGCATAATTCCTGAAGGGGTCTGCCAGTCTTACAATTACTTGGACAGAATCTGCATGCCATTTAGGCAGCCCGTGCTTTCAGCACTACGGGAGTATGTACCCGACCCCATTCAGTCTTCCCCAACACAGTCATTACTGAGGGGGTACCCCTAACACGATCTTCAACCGCGGGGTATGTGCGACCTTAAGTCTTATTCATATGCATGCAGAACACCGCTCTTTGGCACTTCGGCCACCACGAGCATCACACCTCTTTGGGTGGAAACAACACACTCTGGCTCTTCGGCCCTTACAAGTCTGGTTGTGTAACCGTTCTCAATGAGCATGCATATGACTCGATCTAAATAGATCGGCTACTCGGCGTATTTTTACGCAACGAGTCCAAACCTAGCCAAGGCGCAACCTCTACTCCGGCTCAGCGGCCCTTACGAGCAAGGTGCCCTTGCAGGCACAAGGATACGAGCCGATCTGGCATCGTTCCATCAACGGACATCATTATGCCGTTCCATTGGTTCCGGCAGCTCTTCTGCCAACCATTTCGTCAGCACCTCCCCTGCTCTACCGGCAGTGGTGCGACGAACCCTTCTACGTTGTAGAGGGCAAACCATGAACTGGGTAGCACTCTGCTATATGTCAGAGTATCCTGCTACGTTCTTTCTGAGCTATTCTTAGCTTCTTTAAAAATTTCAGCAGCACTTTCTCTCTTTTACGGAGAAAGCGTGCGTTTCTTTTATCCATTTCAGCGGCATCTCCCCTCTTTGGTAGGAAATCGCCACGCTTAATTCGGGAAATGCATGCGCACCGTTGTGCATACTTTGCATCCATCAAGGTTGCAGGAACACTTGGCCATAGCCAGGCCATACGAAATTGACTTAGCCATTACGTAAAGAGCATTTTGCCAAAAACCGAAGCCTTTCCAATAGGGGCTTCATTCGTCAAGCAGAATCTTGAACGAGGAGCGGTCAAGGAATCGCATGGGCGATTTGGAGTTTGATCTCTATTTGAACGCTCATTTATGCGCTATATATGTAGTATAAGCAGAAGCCTGTGCTTTATACAGCGGCGGCGTAAAGAAATGTATATACTATTGTTCAGGGTGTGTAACTGAACAAAATATTCTACATATATAAAAAAGCAGAAGCCTTGGCATCGTTCGACGCGACGGCGTAAGTAAATACATTGCAGAAAGCATGAGCCTTGGCATCATACGACGCGACGGCAAAGGTAAATTACATAGCCTGTGCGATATAAGATGCGTCGGCAGAATTAGCAGATATACACCTAGATCTGCATCCAACGAAGCGAACTTACTTCAAATCAAGAACTAAAGCGAGATACCATTTTGAAGAACGCAAATACTGCGTGTTTGAACATAGATATATCCGACGATAGTTACGAGACGAGCGGGTGAACACCGAAGTGTCCAAAAAGGGCTCAATCAAGAACTAAAGCAAGATACTACTTCAGAAAGTATATTCTATATACAAACAGTCAAATACTTGAGAGAGATGGATCAACGAAGCGAACTTACTTCAAATCGTGGAAGAAACAGCTCCGGGTTGCTTCTTTGGCTTCGAGCCTTCCTTCGAGAGGTCAGACTAAGTCAGATGAAGCTAACTTAGTTGAGAAAGAGGTAGAGTAGGTCAAGCTACTCAACCTAAGTGGTTTGAACCAAACAGGGTTCGATCCAAGTCAACTGGGTTCAGCAGGTTCGAACCCAGCTCAAGTAGGCTAAGTCTGGGTTCAGAAATCCAAACCGGAATCTGGACCAAAAAGGACTTTGACTTTGACTTTAAACCCAACTAGGTTCAAGTCAAGTCAACTGGGTTTGGACCAGGTCAAGTGGGTTCAGACCCAGGTCAGGTGGGTTAGGACCAGGTCAGGCAGGCTCAGGCTAAGTCAGGCAGGCTCAGACCAGGTCAGGTGGGCTCAGGTGGGCTAGGCTAGGTAGGGGAGGTTTAGGAGAGAGAGAGAAGGCAAGAGAGAGAGGGGGTCGATTTTTATGAGAAGAGAGAGAGTGGGGAGGGCTATTTATAGCCCAAGCCCACCTCCTCTTGGATTTTCTCATGCCCCTTCTACCCCCTTGGCTTCTTTTTAATTCCAAGAGGTTCCTTGGTGTGGGGCCCACTTGGATATTCCATGGGATATTTTTGTGGGTCCCACCAGATATTTTCTGAGAAATATTTCTGTGGGTCTCACCAATATTTCCGTGGGTCCCGCAAGAATTTCGGGTTTCCGGCGATTTTTTCCGAAAAATTCTGAGTACGCCATTTTCTTCGTATTGACGTAACTAAGAAAGTTGGCTCGTAGGAATCCTTTGATTTCATTCAGGTAGGAAGTTATGGCTTCCAGAGTGTTTGAGCATATATTCGCGATTCGACGAATATCCTAAGTATAACTGGCTCGCAGGAATTGATTCGTTTTGCATTCTGAGAAGAAATGCTATTTTTGCCGGTAAATGCCTCATGAATTTTATTCAGATATTTTCTGAAAAATTGCGGGTCTTACATCATTACCCCCTTAAAGGAATTTCGTCCGCGAAATTCAACTAAGAGTACAAGGTGAAGAGTTCAGGATATTTATCCCGCATATCTGATTCAAGCTCCCAAGTGCAATCATCGATTCCATGATGCTGCCACCTCACTTTAACAAGTGGAATGACCTTCGTTCTTAGCACTTGCTCCCGTCGGTCCATGATCTCCACTGGCCTTTCTTCTACCGTCATATCTTGTCGGATGTCAATGTCTTCATGTTGAATGACGTGAGAAGGATCATGAACGTACTTTCTAAGCATTGATACGTGAAATACATCATGTATTTGCGCGTATTGTGGTGGCAATGCTACTCGGTAGGCAGTCTCTCTGATCCGGCTCAAAACTTCGAAGGGACCAACGAATCTTGGGCTGAGCTTCCCCTTCTTTCCAAAACGAAACACACTCTTGGTTGGAGAGACCTTGATAAAAACCTTATCTCCAACCGCAAAAGTGAGTTCCCTACGCCGCTGATCGGCGTAGCTCTTCTGTCGACTCTGAGCAGTCAGTAGCTTCTTTCTGATCATGTGGACTTGCTCAGTATAATGCTGCAACACAATGGGCGAGTCCAAGGTTCACTCACCCACTTCACCCCAATGGATTGGTGATCTACAGGGTCGTCCATACAAGGCTTCATACGGTGCCATCGCAATGCTAGCGTGGTGGCTATTATTATAAGCAAATTCAGCCAACGCTAGGTGGGAATCCCAATCACCTTTCCATTCCAGCATACAGGCTCTTAGCATATCTTCAAGAGTCTGTATGGTTCGTTCTGATTGCCCATCTGTTTGGGGATGGAATGCTGTACTGAACTTGAGTTTCGTCCCCAGGGCTCTCTGAAGCTGCTCCCAAAAGTGAGAGGTGAACTTCGGGTCACGATCGGATATGATCGAAATCGGCACTCCATGGAGTCTAACGATTTCCTGAATGTAGATCCCTGCCAATCGTTCAGTTGAGTATCGAGTGTTGATTGGCAGGAAGTGAGCAGACTTGGTGAGTCTGTCCACGATCACCCATATCGAATCGTGTTGTCTCTTGGATCGAGGCAATCCAACGATGAAATCCATCGTAATGCCTTCCCATTTCCATTCTAGAATCTCGATCCATTGCATCTTTCCACCAGGGCGCTGATGTTCGATCTTAACTTGCTGGCAGATCAAACACTTCGAGACAAACGTAGCTACATCACGTTTCATACCCCTCCACCAGTACTTTCTCTGTAAATCTCTGAACATCTTCGTACCTCCAGGGTGAATGGTGTACTTGCTATTATGAGCCTCCTGGAGTACTTCCTGTCTTAGCTCAGGGTTATTTGGAACCCAAATTCTTTCTTCCATCAATATTCCTCCATCTTCTTTCAAATGGAAGAAAGTGTTATCTTTTTCAGCACGAGCTTTCAATTCCAAGTACTGGGGATCCTTGAACTGTTCGGCTACGATGCGATCGAGGAACTCAATGTGGATCGTCAAACATGACATTTGGATTCTACCTGAATCAGCCAAAAATGGCTTCCACTTGACGAAATCCTCCATCAACTTCCATTGTCCGGTTAGGCTGGCCAGAGTGCCAACAGTCTTGCGACTAAGGGCATCTGCTACAACATTCGCCTTTCCAGGGTGATAGGAAAGCGTGAATTCATAGTCTTTGAGGAATTCCAGCCATCGCCGTTGCCGCATATTGAGTTCTTTTTGAGAAAAGAGGTATTTTAGGCTTTTATGGTCCGACATGACCTCAAATTTCTCTCCATAAAGGTAGTGTCGCCAAATTTTAAGTGCAAAGACTACCGCGGCAAGCTCAAGATCGTGGGTTGGATAATTTTTCTCATGGACTCTCAACTATCGTGACGCATAGGCGATTACTTTGCCATGCTGCATCAACACACAACCCAGACCTGTTCCTGAGGCATCGGTATAAGCAACGAAGCCTCCCTGACAAGAAGGTAAGGTAAGGACAGGGGCAGTGGTAAGCCTCTGTTTGAGAACCTCAAAGCACTCCTTACACTGGTCAGTCCATTCAAACTTGACTCCCTTTTTAAGTAATTTCGTCATCGGTACGACGATTCGGGAGAAGTCTTGTATGAACTTCCGATAATATCCGGCAAGTCCAAGGAAGCTACGGACCTCAGTGATATTTTCTGGCTGCTTCCAGTCCATCACAGCTTCCACCTTCGCAGGATCCACTGCGATTCCATCTTTCGAGATCACATGACCAAGGAACATCACTATGTCTAGCCAGAATTCACATTTTGAAAACTTAGCATAGAGTTGGTTATCTTGAAGGGTTTTCAAGACGATTTTCAAGTGCTCCACGTGTTGTTCCTTGTTCTCAGAATATACGAGAATGTCATCAATAAAGACGATGACAAAGCTATCCAAATATGGTCTGAATATCCGGTTCATTAGATCCATAAAGGCAGTAGGCGCATTAGTGAGTCCGAAGGGCATTACTACGAACTCATAATGGCCGTATCTCATTCTGAAGGCTGTCTTGGGTATATCCTCTTCCTTTACTCTGAGCTAATGGTACCCAGACCTGAGGTCAATCTTGGAGAACACCCTCGCTATTCTGAGCTGATCGAATAAGTCCTCAATCCGAGGCAACGGGTACTTATTTTTAACAGTTGCCTGGTTAAGCATCCGATAATCGATGCATAACCGAAGGGATCCATCCTTCTTCTTTACAAACAGCACTGGGGCTCCCCACGGTGACACACTAGGACGGATGAACCCTTGTTCCATCAGTTCTTCCAACTGACACTTCAACTCACTGAGTTCAGCTGGCGCCATTCGATACGGGGCTTTGGATATCGGCGCTGTGCCAGGTAAGGATTGAATTCCAAATTCAACCTCACGAAGTGGCGGAAGTCCTGGCAATTCCTCAAGAAATACATTGGGAAACTACCGTACCACTTCCAAACTCTCAAGGGGTTGGTCGTTGGATTTTTCCACCGAGAGACTCAACAGGAAGGCCACACAACCCTTCCTAAGGTATTTTTGTACCTTAAGTGCTGATATGAGTCTTTTCTGTGGAACTGGTTTGGATAACCGGTACTCCATCTTAGGCAATCCGGGTCGAGATAGAATTACTCTGCCCTCGCGGCACATAATCTTGGCATTATTCTGAGCCAACCAATTCATTCCCAGAATGACATCGTACTGTATCAAATCGATCAGTATGGCGTCAGTAGGCAAGTGTTGCCCTACTATCTCAATATCCAAATTTTTCACACACCGGATACATTTGGTGCGTGAACCCAACGGGTTATATACTTCGATCATTTTATCAATCGGTTGCACCGAAGCGTGGAGTTGTTCGGTGAAATCGTCAGAGACAAACGTATGAGTAGCACTACAATCAAACAAGACGTAAGCTGCATGTCCATTAACAGGTACGGTGCCTTCAATCAGGTCACCATTCTCGACTTGTTCAGTCGTTACAGCATATACACGACCTGCAGCAGGCCTTTGTTCTATTCTAGGTGCAAGTCGTTGAAACTGAGAACGTTGTGGTGCTGGTCGAGAGGGTCCGGCAGATCCGGCATTACTCCTCTGTTCATCTGCAGCCTTCTTGGCGGAATCCCTTATAAAGTGGCCCATCTTGCCACAATACAAGCACCCACCAATGTCACGAGGACATGGCTTTCCGGGGTGGAACATACGACACCTTGGGCAGCTGAAGTTGGAATGCTGACCATTCGGAGTTGGGTTCTGTCTTGGCCTCACGACTTGCTGAGTGTTGTTCCCTCCTTGGAACTTCTTCTTTTGAAAGGGTTGTCGTGAACCCTGTCCACTTGGGAACATCCTTTTACGATTCCCACCATTCACTATGGGCTTCTTTGCTACGATCACTTTAGATCGTGCCCAGTCCTCTTGGATTTTTGAAGCTGCTGCTACCGCAGCCTGAAAAGTCGAAGGCATGCTTGTTATCACTCGAGATCGCAGCCCTTCGCGCAGACCATTCACATATTTGTCGGCCCTTTCTTGGTCTGTTTCGAACAATCGAGAGCAGTAGCGCTCTAGATTCTGAAATTTGGTGGTATAGTCCATTAGACTCGTACCGCCCTATTCCAACTCCAGAAACTCTATCTTTTTCTTGTTTCTGGAATGCAATGGGAAGTAGTTATATATAAAAGTCCTTTGAAAGTCAGTCCAAGGAATGACTTCGACTTGTGAGAACTGGATAAGTTTAGTGGTATCCCACCACTTCCGTGCATTGTCTTTCAATCGATACGTGCCAAAATTGGTCTTCTTTTCCTCTGGTACTCCCAGTACTAAGAAGGCACGTTCCGTCTCTTCGATCCAACTCTCCGCGAGCTCAGGATCGGCTCTGCCAATGAAAACTGGCGGGTCAAGCTTGAGGAACTTCTCATAAGTTACTCCTCCCAGGTGCTCGTTTCGTGGTGCGACTGGTTCTGGCCTCGTTTCACGGATGGCTGTAACCAGGTTGTTGAGTGTCTCCAACAGGAATCCCTGCGTATGGGACTCCTCGCTTGGTATGGTTCTCCTCGTCGTAGGAGCCATTTATCTATGCACACACAAGCACTTGTTCTTAGTTTCTCGATGTATATGAGGAAGTAAAAGCTTTATTTACTTAATATACATCACATTTACACAAGCATCGCCTTAAACAAAACGTCATGCCGCACTGGCAGACTTTAGGCGTTGAGAAACTATATACATGAGTCTACTGACTCCAAAACATCACCAGTCTCTTTAAGACTTGGATTTCTTTGATGAAGACGAACTCCAAAAGGTCCATCTATTGCCACATGGCCTTGGTGCAGGCACTACTAGCTTTGGCTTGGGCGGCACTTCCGCACTAGCAAGCGAATATTGGGGATATATGAGGGACTCCAGTCCACTTTCCCAGTCAGCAAGATCAAGACTCTGGGAGTCTGGAATAATGATTGGCGAACAGAAAGAATCCCCTCTTTTGTTTCTGCCATTTAAGCTCGGCATATGTGATGTCGGATGGTAGCTTGGCGAGTGATAGACCTCCGCAGGGAAGTTCAAATCAAAATCCCTCAGCCTTGGTAATTCATCAAAAGATGTTGGGGTATGGTTGCTCCCAACACTAGAGTGATGCGGTCCACTGACACGTGAAGTCTCATCCTTGAGACCCTTTGATGCCCGCCGACCCATATCGGCGGTATATCTCCTTTGGCATTCGTTGGAGGAATGCCCATCTTCGCCACAGTATTGGCAGTCTTGGACTTCATACGGGCATATCCACTCATCGTGCATGACCTTGCAGCGATAGCAGTATCCACGCGAGTCATGAGTTGCCATCTATACAAAGATGCTCCCAGATCAGAACAAAAGTATAAAAACATATACTTACAGTGCGATATCGGGACCATGACGGATCTTGAACCAGGTTTCTCAGACTCATGCTCTGATACCAATTCTGTAACGCCCCGGATTTCTAAAACAAAGCTAAGTTAAAATTTTCATGAATTTCTTTTTTTTCTTTGCAGCGGAATTTAGAAAAGCTTTTAGCAGCGGAATCAGACGATAATGAGTCGTCAGTTTTAGAAAACTCCGAGCACGTTGCAGGTATGTGGCCAAGCAACTCATTGACCACCAAAGTGTTCCATTTTATCGAAAACATATGTTTATTACAACACTACTGCTTAGGAGAGCAGTGTAGGTTCAATAAAAAGGAAGTAGTACAACTCTGTCTAGAGAAACCCTGGAACTCGATGCCGCCTTGCTCCGCATATCGCCACGCAGGTCCAACACCTGAAATCCCCATAAAACGGGGTCAGAACCACTGATGGTCTGGTAAACATGCAATCATGTAACCATTCAACTCAAGCACGATAATGACCACTCAGGGTCGCAATGCGCAATAACGACGCTCAAGCCTCCAAGACTTAGCGTATATCGCAGGAGCCTCCTCAGGGCTATGAGTTGAACATCCGCTCGAGTCTTCATGACTTAGAGCAAGCCTTTTCAGGGTTGTGATTTGAATAGCCGCATAAGTCTCCACGACTTAGCCATGACCTCTTCCGGGTCTCAAAGTGATGTCTAGCTCAAGTCTTCATACTTGGCACATCCGTATCCCACGCATCTAAGGACAACTCCTCGAGCTTCGCTTAGTCGTGCGGATACAACACGGGTCTTTGCCCAGTCGGTCCAGTAGTATACCGAACATGACACCTTCACAAAGGTTATGCAGGACAGACTCAACACGTCATCCACTCATACATTCAAAGCATCACTGTACCTAGAACTAATGCATTGTTTGATAATTAACCGCTCCCGCCTTTGGTACGCAGGTAGAGCTATTGTCCGGGCATCAACGCGACGTTCTGGGGGTTGATTATTCTATGTATTTTAGATACCCAGAGGCCTGTTGACCCTATCCATAGTAGGGCAGTGTGTTTCAACTGGGAGAATCCTACTAGGCCCATATTCGGATGCATCCTCTACTTGCAGTAGTTGGGTTCAATCCTTAGATCTTAAGGATAACCACGACCCCAAAACCCATGAGTGACTGAGGCCATCGTGGACTCTATCAGGTCCAAAGTAAAATACATGTCACTCAAGGTTGTACCATCACTGTCATTCCACAGTGAGCATAATTCCTGAAGGGGTCTGCCAGTCTTACAATTACTTGGACAGAATCTGCATGCCATTTAGGCAGCTCGTGCTTTCAGCACTACGAAAGTATGTACCCGACCCCATTCAGTCTTCCCCAACACAGTCATTACTGAGGGGGTACACCTAACACGATCTTCAACCGCGGGGTATGTGCGACCTTAAGTCTTATTCATATGCATGCAGAACACCGCTCTTTGGCACTTCGGCCACCACGAGCATCACACCTCTTTGGGTGGAAACAACACACTCTGGCTCTTCGGCCCTTACGAGTCTGGTTGTGTAACCGTTCTCAATGAGCATGCATATGACTCGATCTAAATAGATCGGCTACTTGGCGTATTTTTACGCAACGAGTCCAAACCTAGCCAAGGCGCAACCTCTACTCCGGCTCAGCGGCCCTTACGAGCAAGGTGCCCTTGCAGGCACAAGGATACGAGCCGATCTGGCATCGTTCCATCAACGGACATCATTATGCCGTTCCATTGGTTCCGGCAGCTCTTCTGCCAACCATTTCGTCAGCACCTCCCCTGCTCTACCGGCAGTGGTGCGACGAACCCTTCTACGTTGTAGAGGGCAAACCATGAACTGGGTAGCACTCTGCTATATGTCAGAGTATCCTGCTACGTTCTTTCTGAGCTATTCTTAGCTTCTTTAGAAATTTCAGCAGCACTTTCTCTCTTTTACGGAGAAAGCGTGCATTTCTTTTATCCATTTCAGCGGCATCTCCCCTCTTTGGTAGGAAATCGCCACACTTAATTCGGGAAATGGATGCGCACCGTTGTGCGTACTTTGCATCCATCAAGGTTGCAGGAACCCTTGGCCATAGCCAGGCCATACGAAATTGACTTAGCTATTACGTAAAAAGCATTTTGCCAAAAACCGAAGCCTTTCCAATAGGGGCTTCATTCGTCAAGCAGAATCTTGAACGAGGAGCGGTCAAGGAATCGCATGGGCGATTTGGAGTTTGATCTCCATTTGAACGCTCATTTATGCGCTATATATAGTATAAGCAGAAGCCTGTGCTTTATACAGCGGCAGCGTAAAGAAATGCATATACTATTGTTCAGGGTGTGTAACTGAACGAAATATTCTACATATATAACAAAGCAGAAGCCTTGGCATCGTTCGACGCGACAGCGTAAGTAAATACATTGCAGAAAGCAGGAGCCTTGGCATCATACGACGCGACGGCAAAGGTAAATTACATAGCCTGTGCGATATAAGACGCGTCGGCAGAATCAGCAGATATACACCTAGATCCGCATCCAACGATAGTTACAAGGCGAGCGGGTTAACACCGAAGTGTTCTGAAGGGCTCAACCAAGAACTAGGGCGAGATACCATTTTAAAAACGCATATACTGCGTATTTGAACATAGATATATCCGACGATAGTTCCGAGACGAGCGGGTGAACACCGAAGTGTCCAAAAAGGGCTCAATCAAGAACTAAAGCAAGATACTACTTCAGAAAGTATATTCTATATACAAACAATCAAATACTTGAGAGAGATGGATCAACGAAGCGAACTTACTTCAAATCGTGGAAGAAACGGCTCCGGGTTGCTTCTTTGGCTTCGAGCCTTCCTTCGAGAGGTCAGACTAAGTCAGATGAAGCTGACTTAGTTGAGAAAGAGGTAGAGTAGGTTAAGCTACTCAACCTAAGTGGTTTGAACCAAACAGGGTTCGATCCAAGTCAACTGGGTTCAACAGGTTCGAACCCAGCTCAAGTAGGCTAAGTTTGGGTTCAGAAATCCAAACTGGAATCTGGACCAAAAAGGACTTTGACTTTGACTTTAAACCCAACTAGGTTCAAGTCAAGTAACTGGGTTTGGACCAGGTCAAGTGGGTTCAGACCCAGGTCAGGTGGGTTAGTACCAGGTCAGGCAGGCTCAGGCTAAGTCAGGCAGGCTCAGATCAGGTCAGGTGGGCTCAGGTGGGCTAGGCTAGGTAGGGGAGGTTTAGGAGAGAAAGAGAAGGCAAGAGAGAGAGAGGGTCGATTTTTATGAGAAGAGAGAGAGTGGGGAGGGCTATTTATAGCCCAAGCCCACCTCCTTTTGGATTTTCTCATGCCCCTTCTACCCCCTTGGCTTCTTTTTAATTCCAAGAGGTTCCTTGGTGTGGGGCCCACTTGGATATTCCATGGGATATTTTTGTGGGTCCCACCAGATATTTTCTGAGGAATATTTCTGTGGGTCCCACCAATATTTCTGTGGGTCCCGCAAGAATTTCGGGTTTCCGGCGATTTTTTCTGAAAAATTCTGAGTACGCCATTTTCTTCGTATTGACGTAACTAAGAAAGTTGGCTCGTAGGAATCCTTTGATTTCATTCAGGTAGGAAGTTATGGCTTCCAGAGTGTTTGAGCATATATTCGCGATTCGACGAATATCCTAAGTATAACTGGCTCGCAGGAATTGATTCGTTTTGCATTCTGAGAAGAAATGCTATTTTTACCGGTAAATGCCTCATGAATTTTATTCAGATATTTTCTGAAAAATTGCGGGTCTTACAAGGGCAGTGTGTTTCAACTGGGAGAACCCTACTAGGCCCATATTCGGATGCATCCTCTACTTGCAGTAGTTGGGTTCAATCCTTAGATCTTAAAGATAACCACGACCCCAAAACCCATGAGTGACTGAGGTCATCGTGGACTCTATCAGGTCCAAAGTAAAATACATGTCACTCAAGGCTGTACCATCACTGTCATTCCACAGTGAGCATAATTCCTGAAGGGGTCTGCCAGTCTTACAATTACTTGGACAGAATCTGCATGCCATTTAGGCAGCCCGTGCTTTTAGCACTACGGGAGTATGTACCCGACCCCATTCAGTCTGCCCCAACACAGTCATTACTGAGGGGGTACCCCTAACACGATTTTCAACCGCGGGGTATGTGCGACCTTAAGTCTTATTCATATGCATGCAGAACACCGCTCTTGGCACTTCGGCCACTGCGAGCATCACACCTCTTTGGGTGGAAACAACACACTCTGGCTCTTCGGCCCTTACGAGTCTGGTTGCGTAACTGTTCTTAATGAGCATGCATATGACTCGATCTAAATAGATCGGCTACTCGGCGTATTTTTACGCAACGAGTCCAAACCTAGCCAAGGCGCAACCTCTACTCCGGCTCAGCGGCCCTTACGAGCAAGGTGCCCTTGCAGGCACAAGGATACGAGCCGATCTGGCATCGTTCCATCAACGGACATCATTATGCCATTCCATTGGTTCCGGCAGCTCTTCTGTCGACCATTTCGTCAGCACCTCCCCTGCTCTACCGGCAGTGGTGCGACGAACCCTTCTACGTTGTAGACGGCAAACCATGAACTGGGTAGCACTCTACTATATGTCAGAGTATCCTGCTACGTTCTTTCTGAGCTATTCTTAGCTTCTTCAAAAATTTCAGCAGCACTTCCTCTCTTTTACGGAGAAAGCGTGCGTTTCTTTTATCCATTTCAGCGGCATCTTCCCTCTTTGGTAGGAAATCGCCACGCTTAATTCGGGGAAATGGATGCGCACCGTTGTGCGTACCTTGCATCCATCAAGGTTGCGGGAACCCTGGGCCATAGCCAGGCCATACGTAATTGACTTAGTCTTTACGTAAAGAGCATTTTGCCAAAAAGCGAAGCCTTTCCAATAGAAGCTTCATTCGTCAAGCAGAATCTTGAACGAGGAGCGGTCAGGGAATCGCATTGGTGATTTGGAGTTTGATCTCCATTTGAACGCTCATTTATGTGCTATATATGTAGTATAAGCAGAAGCTTGTGCTTTATACAGCGGCGGCGTAAAGAAATGCATATACTATTATTCAGGGTGTGTAACTGAACGAAATATTCTACATATATAACAAAACAGAAGCCTTGGCATCGTTCAACACGACGGCGTAAGTAAATACATTGCAGAAAGCAGAAGCCTTGGCATCGTTCAACGCGACGGCGTAAGTAAATGCATAATCGTAAGTGCAGTAATCGGAAGTGCAGAAAACAGGGAGCCTTGGCATCATACGATGCGACGGCAAAGGTAAATTACATAGCCTGTGCGACGATAGCGTATTTGAACATAGATATATCCGACGATAGTTCCGAGACGAGCGGGTGAACACCGAAGTGTCCAAAAAGGGCTCAATCAAGAACTAAAGCAAGATACTACTTCAGAAAGTATATTCTATATACAAACAATCAAATACTTGAGAGAGATGGATCAACGAAGCGAACTTACTTCAAATTGTGAAAGAAACGGCTCCGGGTTGCTTCTTTGGCTTCGAGTCTTCCTTCGAGAGGTCAGACTAAGTCAGATGAAGCTGACTTAGTTGAGAAAGAGGTAGAGCAGGTCAAGCTACTCAACCTAAGTGGTTTGAACCAAACAGGGTTCGATCCAAGTCAACTGGGTTCAGCAGGTTCGAACTCAGCTCAAGTAGGCTAAGTCTGGGTTCAGAAACCCAAACCGGAATCAGGACCAAAAAGGACTTTGACTTTGACTTTAAACCCAACTAGGTTCAAGTCAAGTCAACTGGGTTTGGACCAGGTCAAGTGGGTTCAGACCCAGGTCAGGTGGTTTAGGACCAGGTCAGGCAGGCTCAGGCTAAGTCAGGCAGGCTCAGACCAGGTCAGGTGGGCTCAGGTGGGCTAGGCTAGGTAGGGGAGGTTTAGGAGAGAGAGAGAAGGCAAGAGAGAGAGGGGGGGTCGATTTTTATGAGAAGAGAGAGAGTGGGGAGGGCTATTTATAGCCCAAGCCCACCTCCTCTTGGGTTTTTTCCATACCCCTTCTACCCCCTTGGCTTCTTTTTAATTCCAAGATGTTCCTTGGTGTGGGGCCCACTTGGATATTCCATGGGATATTTTTGTGGGTCCCACCAGATATTTTCTGAGGAATATTTTTGTGGGTCCCACCAATATTTCCGTGGGTCCCGCAAGAATTTCAGGTTTTCGGCGATTTTTTTCCAAAAAATTCTGAGTACGCCATTCCCTTCGTATTGACGTAACTAAGAAAGTTGGCTCGCAGGAATCCTTTGATTTCGTTCAGGTAGGAAGTTATGGCTTCCAGAGTGTTTGAGCATATATTCGCGATTCGACGAATATCCTAAGTATAACTGGCTCGCAGAAATTGATTCGTTTCGCATTCTGAGAAAAAATGCTATTTTTACCGGTAAATGCCTCATGAATTTTATTCAGATATTTTCTGAAAAATTGCGGGTCTTACATCGCCTGTGCTAGTTGAGCCTTGGTGTATCCCATTGGTGGATATTGTTGATCCCCAGTCGTTCTTGGTGATGACAACGTATCTGATATTACGCGCTTAGCATGATTGATGAATATCATGAATATTGGACTATAATGTCTTGTAGATAGGTGCGTATGTTTCACGTTGAAGTGGTTGAATGCATTGTGCTTTGAGGTAAGAATTGCGAATGCATATGATGATGCAATGATAAGGATAATTGCACATATAACTTGAATCCTGTGAATTTATTGAATTACGTATGAGTTACGTAAGTTGAAGTTAAGTTGATTCATAATATGTTTTTGCATGTTTCTGTGTACAGAACTCATGCTTTGATTTCACATGCTTTGAGGTCCCATTTGAGGATGTAATGTTTCTAGTGGCAGTGATGAGTTGCGTAGTGTAAAGCTTTTATGTGATGTGGTTGTCATGCCACCTAAATAGAATTATCGAGAGCATGCGGTGGATGTTTAGATTTGATATATGATTTTGGTTCGTGGAACCTTGTTGGGAGAATGTGTGATTCTATGTTTTGTTTTGCCATATGAAGTGATACGATGTATACTGCTGGTATATGTGCTTGTGCCCATGTTGGTGGCTTCTGACCCTGAGTGCGGTCAATTGTTTTGAGCAGTCGATTGTATTAATGCATGTATCACTGTGTATGGTATCGGTTGAGGATCTGATCTCCAATGGATTATTTGCGAGGGGGGGGGGGTGTATGACCAAGATCAGGTGATCCGGCTAGAGTGGTAGAATCTTTGTGAGGATATGCACTGTCCAAGAGCGGGTAGCCGCGGAGACGTGAACTGTGAGAAAGTGTACTATCCAAGACCAGGTATACCATCTAGGGCAGTGATTCCTTGTGCGGTTGTACGTTTCTCAGACCAGGTGATCCAGCGTGGATCTTGTTAATAATATTAGTGGCTATCGACCCTGTGAGCGGTCATTTGTATTGATACATGTATCTCAATGATTTTCCTTGATTATGACCTTTGTTGAGGATTGGGTTCCCAAAAGGATTCTCTGTGAAGGTAGGTATAACCAAGATCAGGAAATCCAGCTAGAGGGGTAGAATCTCTGTGAGGATATGCACTGTCCAAGAGCGGGTAGCCGCGGAGATGGTGAACTATGAGGAAGTGTACTGTCCAAGACCAGGTATACCATCTAGGGTGGTGATTCCTTGTGAGGTTGTACGTTTCTCCGATCAGGCGATCAGGTGGGGAACTTGTGGATTTTGATTTTCATGAAAAGTTATGGTGAACTCTGCTATATGTCAGAGTATCCTGCTACGTTCTTTCTGAGCTATTCTTAGCTTCTTTAGAAATTTCAGCAGCACTTCCTCTCTTTTACGGGGAAAGCGTGCGTTTCTTTTATCCATTTCAGCGGCATCTCCCCTCTTTGGTAGGAAATCGCCACGCTTAATTCGGGAAATGGATGCGCACCGTTGTGCGTACTTTGCATCCATCAAGGTTGCAGGAACCCTTGGCCATAGCCAGGCCATACGAAATTGACTTAGCCATTACGTAAAGAGCATTTTGCCAAAAACCGAAGCCTTTCCAATAGGGGCTTCATTCGTCAAGCAGAATCTTGAATGAGGAGCGGTCAAGGAATCGCATGGGCGATTTGGAGTTTGATCTCCATTTGAACGCTCATTTATGCGCTATATATGTAGTATAAGCAGAAGCCTGTGCTTTATACAGCGGCGGCGTAAAGAAATGCATATACTATTGTTCAGGGTGTGTAACTGAACAAAATATTCTACATATATAACAAAGCAGAAGCCTTGGCATCGTTCGACGCGACGGCGTAAGTAAATACATTGCAGAAAGCAGGAGCCTTGGCATCATACGACGCGACGGCAAAGGTAAATTACATAGCCTGTGCGATATAAGATGCGTCGGCAGAATCAGCAGATATACACCTAGATCCGCATCCAACGATAGTTACGAGGCGAGCGGGTGAACACCGAAGTGTTCTAAAGGGCTCAACCAAGAACTAAAGCGAGATACCATTTTGAAGAACGCAAATACTGCGTGTTTGAACATAGATATATCTGACGATAGTTACGAGACGAGCGGGTGAACACCGAAGTGTCCAAAAAGGGCTCAATCAAGAACTAAAGCAAGATACTACTTCAGAAAGTATATTCTATATACAAACAGTCAAATACTTGAGAGAGATGGATCAACGAAGCGAACTTACTTCAAATCGTGGAAGAAACGGCTCCGGGTTGCTTCTTTGGCTTCGAGCCTTCCTTCGAGAGGTCAGACTAAGTCAGATGAAGCTGACTTAGTTGAGAAAGAGGTAGAGTAGGTCAAGCTACTCAACCTAAGTGGTTTGAACCAAACAGGGTTCGATCCAAGTCAACTGGGTTCAGCAGGTTCGAACCCAGCTCAAGTAGGCTAAGTCTGGGTTCAGAAATCCAAACCGGAATCTGGACCAAAAAGGACTTTGACTTTGACTTTAAACCCAACTAGGTTCAAGTCAAGTCAACTGGGTTTGGACCAGGTCAAGTGGGTTCAGACCCAGGTCAGGTGGGTTAGGACCAGGTCAGGCAGGCTCAGGCTAAGTCAGGCAGGCTCAGACCAGGTCAGGTGGGCTCAGGTGGGCTAGGCTAGGTAGGGGAGGTTTAGGAGAGAGAGAGAAGGCAAGAGAGAGAGGGGGTCGATTTTTATGAGAAGAGAGAGAGTGGGAGGGCTATTTATAGCCCAAGCCCACCTCCTCTTGGATTTTCTCATGCCCCTTCTACCCCCTTGGCTTCTTTTTAATTCCAAGAGGTTCCTTGGTGTGGGGCCCACTTGGATATTCCATGGGATATTTTTGTGGGTCCCACCAGATATTTTCTGAGGAATATTTCTGTGGGTCCCACCAATATTTCTGTGGGTCCCGCAAGAATTTCGGGTTTCCGGCAATTTTTTCCGAAAAATTCTGAGTACGCCATTTTCTTCGTATTGACGTAACTAAGAAAGTTGGCTCGTAGGAATCCTTTGATTTCATTCAGGTAGGAAGTTATGGCTTCCAGAGTGTTTGAGCATATATTCGCGATTCGACGAATATCCTAAGTATAACTGGCTCGCAGGAATTGATTCGTTTTGCATTCTGAGAAGAAATGCTATTTTTACCGGTAAATGCCTCATGAATTTTATTCAGATATTTTCTGAAAAATTGCGGGTCTTACATCATTACCCCCTTAAAGAAATTTCGTCCGCGAAATTCAGCTAAGAGTACAAGGTGAAGAGTTCAGGATATTTATCCCGCATATCCGATTCAGGCTAACAAGTGCAATCATCGATTCCATGATGCTGCCACCTCACTTTAACAAGTGGAATGACCTTCGTTCTTAGCACTTGCTCCCGTCGGTCCATGATCTCCACTGGCCTTTCTTCTACCGTCATATCTTGTCGGATGTCAATGTCTTCATGTTGAATGACGTGAGAAGGATCATGAACGTACTTTCTAAGCATTGATACGTGAAATACATCATGTATTTGCGCGTATTGTGGTGGCAATGCTACTCGGTAGGCAGTCTCTCCGATTCGGCTCAAAACTTCGAAGGGACCAACGAATCTTGGGCTGAGCTTCCCCTTCTTTCCAAAACGAAACACACTCTTGGTTGGAGAGACCTTGATAAAAACCTTATCTCCAACCGCAAAAGTGAGTTCCCTACGCCGCTGATCGGCGTAGCTCTTCTGTCGACTCTGAGCAGTCAGTAGCTTCTTTCTGATCATGTGGACTTGCTCAGTATAATGCTGCAACACAATGGGCGAGTCCAAGGTTCGCTCACCCACTTCACCCCAATGGATTGGTGATCTACAGGGTCGTCCATACAAGGCTTCATACGGTGCCATCGCAATGCTAGCGTGGTGGCTATTATTATAAGCAAATTCAGACAACGCTAGGTGGGAATCCCAATCACCTTTCCATTCCAGCATACAGGCTCTTAGCATATCTTCAAGAGTCTGTATGGTTCGTTCTGATTGCCCATCTGTTTGGGGATGGAATGCTGTACTGAACTTGAGTTTCGTCCCCAGGGCTCTCTGAAGCTGCTCCCAAAAGTGAGAGGTGAACTTCGGGTCACGATCGGATATGATCGAAATCGGCACTTCATGGAGTCTAACGATTTCCCGAATGTAGATCCCTGCCAATCGTTCAGTTGAGTATCGAGTGTTGATTGGCAGGAAGTGAGCAGACTTGGTGAGTCTGTCCACGATCACCCATATCAAATCGTGTTGTCTCTTGGATCGAGGCAATCCAACGATGAAATCCATCGTAATGCCTTCCCATTTCCATTCTAGAATCTCGATCCATTGCATCTTTCCACCAGGGCGCTGATGTTCGATCTTAACTTGCTGGCAGATCAAACACTTCGAGACAAACGTAGCTACATCACGTTTCATACCCCTCCACCAGTACTTTATCTGTAAATCTCTGAACATCTTCGTACCTCCAGGGTGAATGGTGTACTTGCTATTATGAGCCTCCTGGAGTACTTCCTGTCTTAGCTCAGGGTTATTTGGAACCCAAATTCTTTCTTCCATCCATATTCCTCCATCTTCTTTCAAATGGAAGAAAGTGTTATCTTTTTCAGCACGAGCTTTCAATTCCAAGTACTGGGGATCCTTGAACTGTTCGGCTACGATGCGATCGAGGAACTCAATGTGGATCGTCAAACATGACATTTGGATTCTACCTGAATCAGCCAAAAATGGCTTCCACTTGACGAAATCCTCCATCAACTTCCATTGTCCGGTTAGGCTGGCCAGAGTGCCAACAGTCTTGCGACTAAGGGCATCTGCTACAACATTCGCCTTTCCAGGGTGATAGGAAAGCGTGAATTCATAGTCTTTGAGGAATTCCAGCCATCGCCGTTGCCGCATATTGAGTTCTTTTTGAGAAAAGAGGTATTTTAGGCTTTTATGGTCCGACATGACCTCAAATTTCTCTCCATAAAGGTAGTGTCGCCAAATTTTAAGTGCGAAGACTACCGCGGCAAGCTCAAGATCGTGGGTTGGATAATTTTTCTCATGGACTCTCAACTGTCGTGACGCATAGGCGATTACTTTGCCATGCTGCATCAACACACAACCCAGACCTGTTCCTGAGGCATCGGTATAAGCAACAAAGCCTCCCTGACCAGAAGGTAAGGTAAGGACAGGGGCAGTGGTAAGCCTCTGTTTGAGAACCTCAAAGCACTCCTTACACTGGTCAGTCCATTCAAACTTGACTCCCTTTTAAAGTAATTTCGTCATCGGTACGACGATTCGGGAGAAGTCTTGTATGAACTTCCGATAATATCCGGCAAGTCCAAGGAAGCTACGGACCTCAGTGATATTTTTTGGCTGCTTCCAGTCCATCACAGCTTCCACCTTCGCAGGATCCACTGCGATTCCATCTTTCGAGATCACATGACCAAGGAACATCACTTTGTCTAGCCAGAATTCACATTTTGAAAACTTAGCATAGAGTTGGTTATCTTGAAGGGTTTTCAAGACGATTTTCAAGTGCTCCACGTGTTGTTCCTTGTTCTCAGAATATACGAGAATGTCATCAATAAAGACGATGACAAAGCTATCCAAATATGGTCTGAATATCCGGTTCATTAGATCCATAAAGGCAGCAGGCGCATTAGTGAGTCTGAAGGGCATTACTACGAACTCATAATGGCCGTATCTCATTCTGAAGGCTGTCTTGGGTATATCCTCTTCCTTTACTCTGAGCTGATGGTACCCAGACCTGAGGTCGATCTTGGAGAACACCCTCGCTGTTCTGAGCTGATCGAATAAGTCCTCAATCCGAGGCAACGGGTACTTATTTTTAACAGTTGCCTGGTTAAGCATCCGATAATCGATGCATAACCGAAGGGATCCATCATTCTTCTTTACAAACAGCACTGGGGCTCCCCACGGTGACACACTAGGACGGATGAACCCTTGTTCCATCAGTTCTTCCAACTGACACTTCAACTCACTGAGTTCAGCTGGCGCCATTCGATACGGGGCTTTGGATATCGGCGCTGTGCCAGGTAAGGATTGAATTCCAAATTCAACCTCACGAAGTGGCGGAAGTCCTGGCAATTCCTCAAGAAATACATTGGGAAACTACCGTACCACTTCCAAACTCTCAAGGGGTTGGTCGTTGGATTTTTCCACCGAGAGACTCAACAGGAAGGCCACACAACCCTTCCTAAGGTATTTTTGTACCTTAAGTGCTGATATGAGTCTTTTCTGTGGAACTGGTTTGGATAACCGGTACTCCATCTTAGGCAATCCGGGTCGAGATAGAATTACTCTGCCCTCGCGGCACAAAATCTTGGCATTATTCTGAGCCAACCAATTCATTCCCAGAATGACATCGTACTGTATCATATCGATCAGGATGGCGTCAGTAGGCAAGTGTTGCCCTGCTATCTCAATATCCAAATTTTTCACACACCGGATACATTTGGTGCGTGAACCCAACGGGTTATATACTTTGATCATTTTATCAATCGGTTGCACCGAAGCGTGGAGTTGTTCAGTGAAATCGTCAGAGATAAACGTATGAGTAGCACCACAATCAAACAAGACGTAAGCTGCATGTCCATTAACAGGTACGGTGCCTTCAATCAGGTCACCATTCTCGACTTGTTCAGTCGTTACAGCATATACACGACCTGCAGCAGGCCTTTGTTCTATTCTAGGTGGAGGTCGTTGAAACTGAGAACGTTGTGGTGCTGGTCGAGAGGGTCCGGCAGATCCGGCATTACTCCTCTGTTCATCTGCAGCCTTCTTGGCGCAATCCCTTATAAAGTGGCCCATCTTGCCACAATACAAGCACCCACCAATGTCACGAGGACATGGCTTTCCAGGGTGGAACATACGACACCTTGGGCAGCTGAAGTTGGAATGCTGACCATTCGGAGTTGGGTTCTGTCTTGGCCTCACGACTTGCTGAGTGTTGTTCCCTCCTTGGAACTTCTTCTTTTGAAAGGGTTGTCGTGAACCCTGGCCACTTGGGAACGTCCTTTTACGATTCCCACCATTCACTATGGGCTTCTTTGCTACGATCACTTTAGATCGTGCCCAGTCCTCTTGGATTTTTGAAGCTGCTGCTACCGCAGCTTGAAAAGTCGAAGGCATGCTTGTTATCACTCGAGATCGCAGCCCTTCACGCAGACCATTCACATATTTGTCGGCCCTTTCTTGGTCTGTTTCGAACAATCGAGAGCAGTAGCGCTCTAGATTCTGAAATTTGGTGGTATAGTCCATTAGACTCGTACCGCCCTATTCCAACTCCAGAAACTCCATCTTTTTCTTGTTTCTGGAATGCAATGGGAAGTAGTTATATATAAAAGTCCTCTGAAAGTCAGTCCAAGGAATGACTTCGACTTGTGAGAAGTGGATAAGTTTAGTGGTATCCCACCACTTCCGTGCATTGTCTTTCAATCGATACGTGCCAAAATTGGTCTTCTTTTCCTCTGGTACTCCCAGTACTAAGAAGGCACGTTCCGTCTCTTCGATCCAACTCTCCGCGAGCTCAGGATCGGCTCTGCCAATGAAAACTGGCGGGTCAAGCTTGAGGAACTTCTCATAAGTTACTCCTCCCAGGTGCTCGTTTCGTGGTGCGACTGGTTCTGGCCTCGTTTCACGGATGGCTGTAACCAGGTTGTTGAGTGTCTCCAACAGGAATCCCTGCGTATGGGACTCCTCGCTTGGTATGGTTCTCCTCGTCGTAGGAGCCATTTATCTATGCACACACAAGCACTTGTTCTTAGTTTCTCGATGTATATGAGGAAGTAAAAGCTTTATTTACTTAATATACATCACATTTACACAAGCACCGCCTTAAACAAAACGTCATGCCGCACTGGCAGACTTTAGGCGTTGAGAAACTATATACATGAGTCTACTGACTCCAAAACATCACCAGTCTCTTTAAGACTTGGATTTCTTTGATGAAGACGAACTCCAAAAGGTCCATCTATTGCCACATGGCCTTGGTGCAGGCACTACTAGCTTTGGCTTGGGCGGCACTTCCGCACTAGCAAGCGAATATTGGGGATATATGAGGGACTCCAGTCCACTTTCCCAGTCAGCAAGATCAAGACTCTGGGAGTCTAAAATAATGATTGGCGAACAGAAAGAATCCCCTCTTTTGTTCCTGCCATTTAAGCTCGGCATATGTGATGCCGGATGGTAGCTTGGCGAGTGATAGACCTCCGCAGGGAAGTTCAAATCAAAATCCCTCAGCCTTGGTAATTCATCAAAAGATGTTGGGGTATGGTTGCTCCCAACACTAGAGTGATGCGGTCCACTGACACGTGAAGTCTCATCCTTGAGACCCTTTGATGCCCGCCGACCCATATCGGCGGTATATCTCCTTTGGCATTCGTTGGAGGAATGCCCATCTTCGCCACAGTATTGGCAGTCTTGGACTTCATACGGGCATATCCACTCATCGTGCATGACCTTGCAGCGATAGCAGTATCCATGCGAGTCATGAGTTGCCATCTATACAAAGATGCTCCTAGATCAGAACAAAAGTATAAAAACATATACTTACAGTGCGATATCGGGACCATGACGGATCTTGAACCAGGTTTCTCAGACTCATGCTCTGATACCAATTCTGTAACGCCCCGGATTTCCAAAACAAAGCTAAGTTAAAATTTTCATGAATTTCTTTTTTTTCTTTGCAGCGGAATTTAGAAAAGCTTTTAGCAGCGGAATCAGACGATAATGAGTCGTCAGTTTTAGAAAACTCCGAGCACGTTGCAGGTATGTGGCCAAGCAACTCATTGACCACCAAAGTGTTCCATTTTATCGAAAACATATGTTTATTACAACACTACTGCTTAGGAGAGCAGTGTAGGTTCAATAAAAAGGAAGCAGTACAACTCTGTCTAGAGAAACCCTGGAACTCGATGCCGCCTTGCTCCGCATATCGCCACGCAGGTCCAACACCTGAAATCCCCATAAAACGGGGTCAGAACCACTGATGGTCTGGTAAACATGCAATCATGTAACCATTCAACTCAAGCACGATAATGACCACTCAGGGTCGCAATGCGCAATAACGACGCTCAAGCCTCCAAGACTTAGCGTATATCGCAGGAGCCTCCTCAGGGCTATGAGTTGAACATCCGCTCGAGTCTTCATGACTTAGAGCAAGCCTTTTCAGGGCTGTGATTTGAATAGCCGCATAAGTCTCCACGACTTAGCCATGACCTCTTCCGGGTCTCAAAGTGATGTCTAGCTCAAGTCTTCATACTTGGCACATCCGTATCCCACGCATCTAAGGACAACTCCTCGAGCTTCGCTTAGTCGTGCGGATACAACACAGGTCTTTGCCCAGTCGGTCCAGTAGTATACCGAACATGACACCTTCACAAAGGTTATGCAGGACTGACTCAACACGTCATCCACTCATACATTCAAAGCATCACTGTACCTAGAACTAATGCATTGTTTGATAATTAACCGCTCCCGCCTTTGGTACGCAGGTAGAGCTATTGTCCGGGCATCAACGCGACGTTCTGGGGGTTGATTATTCTATGTATTTTAGATACCCCAGAGGCCTGTTGACCCTATTCATAGTAGGGCAGTGTGTTTCAACTGGGAGAATCCTACTAGGCCCATATTCGGATGCATCCTCTACTTGCAGTAGTTGGGTTCAATCTTTAGATCTTAAGGATAACCACGACCCCAAAACCCATGAGTGACTGAGGCCATCGTGGACTCTATCAGGTCCAAAGTAAAATACATGTCACTCAAGGCTGTACCATCACTGTCATTCCACAGTGAGCATAATTCCTGAAGGGGTCTGTCAGTCTTACAATTACTTGGACAGAATCTGCATGCCATTTAGGCAGTCCGTGCTTTCAGCACTACGGGAGTATGTACCCGACCCCATTCAGTCTTCCCCAACACAGTCATTACTGAGGGGGTACCCCTAACACGATCTTCAACCGCGGGGTATGTGCGACCTTAAGTCTTATTCATATGCATGCAGAACACCGCTCTTTGGCACTTCGGCCACCACGAGCATCACACCTCTTTGGGTAGAAACAACACACTCTGGCTCTTCGGCCCTTACGAGTCTGGTTGTGTAACCGTTCTCAATGAGCATGCATATGACTCGATCTAAATAGATCGGCTACTTGGCGTATTTTTACGCAACGAGTCCAAACCTAGCCAAGGTGCAACCTCGACTCCGGCTCAGCGGCCCTTACGAGCAAGGTGCCCTTGCAGGCACAAGGATACGAGCCGATCTGGCATCGTTCCATCAACGAACATCATTATGTCGTTCCATTGGTTCCGGCAGCTCTTCTGTCAACCATTTCGTCAGCACCTCCCCTGCTCTACCGACAGTGGTGCGACGAACCCTTCTACGTTGTAGAGGGCAAACCATGAACTGGGTAGCACTCTGCTATATGTCAGAGTATCCTGCTACGTTCTTTCTGAGCTATTCTTAGCTTCTTTAGAAATTTCAGCAGCACTTCCTCTCTTTTACGGAGAAAGCATGCATTTCTTTTATCCATTTCAGCGGCATCTCCCCTCTTTGGTAGGAAATCGCCACGCTTAATTCGGGAAATGGATGCGCACCGTTGTGTGTACTTTGCATCCATCAAGGTTGCAGGAACCCTTGGCCATAGCCAGGCCATACGAAATTGACTTAGCCATTACGTAAAGAGCATTTTGCCAAAAACCGAAGCCTTTCCAATAGGGGCTTCATTCGTCAAGCAGAATCTTGAACGAGGAGCGGTCAAGGAATCGCATGGGCGATTTGGAGTTTGATCTCCATTTGAACGCTCATTTATGCGCTATATATATAGTATAAGCAGAAGCCTGTGCTTTATACAGCGGCAGCGTAAAGAAATGCATATACTATTGTTCAGGGTGTGTAACTGAACGAAATATTCTACATATATAACAAAGCAGAAGCCTTGGCATCGTTCGACGCGACGGCGTAAGTAAATACATTGCAGAAAGCAGGAGCCTTGGCATCATACGACGCGACGGCAAAGGTAAATTACATAGCCTGTGCGATATAAGACGCGTCGGCAGAATCAGCAGATATACACTTAGATCTGCATCCAACGATAGTTACAAGGCGAGCGGGTGAACACCGAAGTGTCCTAAAGGGCTCAACCAAGAACTAAAGCGAGATACCATTTTGAAGAACGCAAATACTGCGTGTTTGAACATAGATATATCCGACGATAGTTACGAGACAAGCGGGTGAACACCGAAGTGTCCAAAAAGGGCTCAATCAAGAACTAAAGCAAGATACTACTTCAGAAAGTATATTCTATATACAAACAGTCAAATACTTGAGAGAGATGGATCAACGAAGCGAACTTACTTCAAATCGTGGAAGAAACGGCTCCGGGTTGCTTCTTTGGCTTCGAGCCTTCCTTCGAGAGGTCAGACTAAGTCAGATGAAGCTGACTTAGTTGAGAAAGAGGTAGAGTAGGTCAAGCTACTCAACCTAAGTGGTTTGAACCAAACAGGGTTCGATCCAAGTCAACTGGGTTCAACAGGTTCGAACCCAGCTCAAGTAGGCTAAGTTTGGGTTCAGAAATCCAAACCGGAATCTGGACCAAAAAGGACTTTGACTTTGACTTTAAACCCAACTAGGTTCAAGTCAAGTCAACTGGGTTTGGACCAGGTCAAGTGGGTTCAGACCCAGGTCAGGTGGGTTAGTACCAGGTCAGGCAGGCTCAGGCTAAGTCAGGCAGGCTCAGATCAGGTCAGGTGGGCTCAGGTGGGCTAGGCTAGGTAGGGGAGGTTTAGGAGAGAGAGAGAAGGCAAGAGAGAGAGGGGGTCGATTTTTATGAGAAGAGAGAGAGTGGGGAGGGCTATTTATAGCCCAAGCCCACCTCCTCTTGGATTTTCTCATGCCCCTTCTACCCCCTTGGCTTCTTTTTAATTCCAAGAGGTTCCTTGGTGTGGGGCCCACTTGGATATTCCATGGGATATTTTTGTGGGTCCCACTAGATATTTTCTGAGGAATATTTCTGTGGGTCCCGCAAGAATTTCGGGTTTCCGGCGATTTTTTCTGAAAAATTCTGAGTACGCCATTTTCTTCGTATTGACGTAACTAAGAAAGTTGGCTCGTAGGAATCCTTTGATTTCATTCAGGTAGGAAGTTATGGCTTCCAGAGTGTTTGAGCATATATTCACGATTCGACGAATATCCTAAGTATAACTGGCTCGCAGGAATTGATTCGTTTTGCTTTCTGAGAAGAAATGCTATTTTTACCGGTAAATGCCTCATGAATTTTATTCAGATATTTTCTGAAAAATTGCGGGTCTTACAAGGGCAGTGTGTTTCAACTGGGAGAACCCTACTAGGCCCATATTCGGATGCATCCTCTACTTGCAGTAGTTGGGTTCAATCCTTAGATCTTAAGGATAACCACGACCCCAAAACCCATGAGTGACTGAGGCCATCGTGGACTCTATCAGGTCTAAAGTAAAATACATGTCACTCAAGGCTGTACCATCACTGTCATTCCACAGTGAGCATAATTCCTGAAGGGGTCTGCCAGTCTTACAATTACTTGGACAGAATCTGCATGCCATTTAGGCAGCCCGTGCTTTTAGCACTACGGGAGTATGTACCCGACCCCATTCAGTCTGCCCCAACACAGTCATTACTGAGGGGGTACCCCTAACACGATTTTCAACCGCGGGGTATGTGCGACCTTAAGTCTTATTCATATGCATGCAGAACACCGCTCTTGGCACTTCGGCCACTGCGAGCATCACACCTCTTTGGGTGGAAACAACACACTCTGGCTCTTCGGCCCTTACGAGTCTGGTTGCGTAACTGTTCTTAATGAGCATGCATATGACTCGATCTAAATAGATCGGCTACTCGGCGTATTTTTAGGCAACGAGTCCAAACCTAGCCAAGGCGCAACCTCTACTCCGGCTCAGCGGCCCTTACGAGCAAGGTGCCCTTGCAGGCACAAGGATACGAGCCGATCTGGCATGGTTCCATCAACGAACATCATTATGCCATTCCATTGGTTCCGGCAGCTCTTCTGTCGACCATTTCGTCAGCACCTCCTCTGCTCTACCGGCAGTGGTGCGACGAACCCTTCTACGTTGTAGAGGGCAAACCATGAACTGGGTAGCACTCTACTATATGTCAGAGTATCCTGCTACGTTCTTTCTGAGCTATTCTTAGCTTCTTCAAAAATTTCAGCAGCACTTCCTCTCTTTTACGGAGAAAGCGTGCGTTTCTTTTATCCATTTCAGCGACATCTTCCCTCTTTGGTAGGAAATCACCACGCTTAATTCGGGGAAATGGATGCGCACCGTTGTGCGTACCTTGCATCCATCAAGGTTGCGGGAACCCTGGGCCATAGCCAGGCCATACGTAATTGACTTAGTCTTTACGTAAAGAGCATTTTGCCAAAAAGCGAAGCCTTTCCAATAGGGGCTTCATTCGTCAAGCAGAATCTTGAACGAGGAGCGGTCAGGGAATCGCATTGGCGATTTGGAGTTTGATCTCCATTTGAACGCTCATTTATGTGCTATATATGTAGTATAAGCAGAAGCTTGTGCTTTATACAGCGGCGGCGTAAAGAAATGCATATACTATTATTCAGGGTGTGTAACTGAACGAAATATTCTACATATATAACAAAACAGAAGCCTTGGCATCATTCAACGCGACGGCGTAAGTAAATACATTGCAGAAAGCAGGAGCCTTGGCATCGTTCAACGCGACGGCGTAAGTAAATGCATAATCGGAAGTGCAGTAATCGGAAGTGCAGAAAACAGGGAGCCTTGGCATCATACGACGCGACGGCAAAGGTAAATTACATAGCCTGTGCGACGATAGCGTATTTGAACATAGATATATTCGACGATAGTTCCGAGACGAGCGGGTGAACACCGAAGTGTCCAAAAAGGGCTCAATCAAGAACTAAAGCAAGATACTACTTCAGAAAGTATATTCTATATACAAACAATCAAATACTTGAGAGAGATGGATCAATGAAGCGAACTTACTTCAAATCGTGAAAGAAACGGCTCCGGGTTGCTTCTTTGGCTTCGAGTCTTCCTTCGAGAGGTCAGACTAAGTCAGATGAAGCTGACTTAGTTGAGAAAGAGGTAGAGCAGGTCAAGCTACTCAACCTAAGTGGTTTGAACCAAACAGGGTTCGATCCAAGTCAACTGGGTTCAGCAGGTTCGAACTCAGCTCAAGTAGGCTAAGTCTGGGTTCAGAAACCCAAACCGGAATCAGGACCAAAAAGGACTTTGACTTTGACTTTAAACCCAACTAGGTTCAAGTCAAGTCAACTGGGTTTGGACCAGGTCAAGTGGGTTCAGACCCAGGTCAGGTGGTTTAGGACCAGGTCAGGCAGTCTCAGGCTAAGTCAGGCAGGCTCAGACCAGGTCAGGTGGGCTAGGCTAGGTAGGGGAGGTTTAGGAGAGAGAGAGAAGGCAAGAGAGAGAGGGGGGGTCGATTTTTATGAGAAGAGAGAGAGTGGGGAGGGCTATTTATAGCCCAAGCCCACCTCCTCTTGGGTTTTTTCCATACCCCTTCTACCCCCTTGGCTTCTTTTTAATTCCAAGATGTTCCTTGGTGTGGGGCCCACTTGGATATTCCATGGGATATTTTTGTGGGTCCCACCAGATATTTTCTGAGGAATATTTCTGTGGGTCCCACCAATATTTCCGTGGGTCCCGCAAGAATTTCGGGTTTTCGGCGATTTTTTTCCAAAAAATTCTGAGTACGCCATTCCCTTCGTATTGACGTAACTAAGAAAGTTGGCTCGCAGGAATCCTTTGATTTCGTTCAGGTAGGAAGTTATGGCTTCCAGTGTGTTTGAGCATATATTCGCGATTCGACGAATATCCTAAGTATAACTGGCTCGCAGAAATTGATTCGTTTCGCATTCTGAGAAAAAATGCTATTTTTACCGGTAAATGCCTCATGAATTTTATTCAGATATTTTCTGAAAAATTGCGGGTCTTACATCGCCTGTGCTAGTTGAGCCTTGGTGTATCCCATTGGTGGATATTGTTGATCCCCAGTCGTTCTTGGTGATGACAACGTATCTGATATTACGCGCTTAGCATGATTGATGAATATCATGAATATTGGACTATAATGTCTTGTAGATAGGTGCGTATGTTTCACGTTGAAGTGGTTGAATGCATTGTGCTTTGAGGTAAGAATTGCGAATGCATATGATGATGCAATGATAAGGATAATTGCACATATAACTTGAATCCTGTGAATTTATTGAATTACGTATGAGTTACGTAAGTTGAAGTTAAGTTGATTCATAATATGTTTTTGCATGTTTCTGTGTACAGAACTCATGCTTTGATTTCACATGCTTTGAGGTCCCATTTGAGGATGTAATGTTTCTAGTGGCAGTGATGAGTTGCGTAGTGTAAAGCTTTTATGTGATGTGGTTGTCATGCCACCTAAATAGAATTATCGAGAGCATGCGGTGGATGTTTAGATTTGATATATGATTTTGGTTCGTGGAACCTTGTTGGGAGAATGTGTGATTCTATGTTTTGTTTTGCCATATGAAGTGATACGATGTATACTGCTGGTATATGTGCTTGTGCCCATGTTGGTGGCTTCTGACCCTGAGTGCGGTCAATTGTTTTGAGCAGTCGATTGTATTAATGCATGTATCACTGTGTATGGTATCGGTTGAGGATCTGATCTCCAATGGATTATTTGCGAGGGGGGGGGGTGTATGACCAAGATCAGGTGATCCGGCTAGAGTGGTAGAATCTTTGTGAGGATATGCACTGTCCAAGAGCGGGTAGCCGCGGAGACGTGAACTGTGAGAAAGTGTACTATCCAAGACCAGGTATACCATCTAGGGCAGTGATTCCTTGTGCGGTTGTACGTTTCTCAGACCAGGTGATCCAGCGTGGATCTTGTTAATAATATTAGTGGCTATCGACCCTGTGAGCGGTCATTTGTGTTGATACATGTATCGCAATGATTTTCCTTGATTATGACTTTTGTTGAGGATTGGGTTCCCAAAAGGATTCTCTGTGAAGGTAGGTATAACCAAGATCAGGTAATCCAGCTAGAGGGGTAGAATCTCTGTGAGGATATGCACTGTCCAAGAGCGGGTAGCCGCGGAGATGGTGAACTGTGAGGAAGTGTACTGTCCAAGACCAGGTATACCATCTAGGGTGGTGATTCCTTGTGAGGTTGTACGTTTCTCCGATCAGGCGATCAGGTGGGGAACTTGTGGATTTTGATTTTCATGAAAAGTTATGGTGAACAATATCGATCTTCTGATATTGATTGTTATAGACCTTCTATGGAAGGGTGGGCTTTTATAAGAAGTATGACACCTTAAGTAAGTCGTGATAGGTGGCAGCTAGCCGCATAAGGCCTTGAGAGATGAGAATAGATTAAGGTTGTTCTGGACGAAGGGTCTGTTAGAGTGGTGATTCTCTAACGTTTGTCGGCTAGCATGGTGACCTTCTAGCGATAGCGGCCTGGTAGGGCATCGCTTGCGATTTTTCGTGGAACATGTTTATATGTTGTTGTGTTGCTGCATGCTTTAGTTGCGATGTGGCTTCTGTCTAAATTATGTGTGTTGTGTGCTTATGATCTTTGTATGATTGCTGCGATTATCGTTTCACGAGCATGGTTGTCAAACCTATTGATTGATTATTGTGTCTTTTTGTCATGATAGATGACTTGGAAGACTAGATGCAACAATATTATGGGGGTTGTGAACAACCTTGCAGAGGTTGTGCAATAGCAAGTGGTTGCGATGCAACAGATGAGTGCGAATCTTCAGCACATAGACCAAAGTGGGCAGAATAATAGTACGGTTACCTATAAGCGATTCATGGATTTAGATCTTCCTGCTTTTAAGGGTAAGACAGACCCTGAGGCTGCCGAATCGTGGATACATGAGAGAGAGCGGAAGCGTCAGAAAGTATCTCAGAACTATCAGCGAAGGCGATCCCAACGATCGAATGTCCAACGAAAGTGTCGACGATGCGACGAAGATCATGCTTTTGGAGCTTGTTCTCGTTACGATGGCAAGTGTTTCAAGTGTGAACAACTAGGGCATATTGCCAAGTTTTGTCCAAAGAAGTCTACGGGAGACTTAGTTGTGGCCGATTAGGCGCCGTCAGACGCCATCTGACCATTTTGTTGTTGCTTGTTGTTTTGTGATTTCGCAGAAGAAATCCTTTTTAAGGAGGGTAGGATGTAAGACCCGCGAAAATTTCTGAGAATTTACTGTTTGCTTTGAGTTGATATGTATGCTTTCGTATATTTACGAGGTTATATCACGTAATTAGCTATGTTTGACTATGCTTTGTATTTTAGCTTTACGCGCGCGACCCGAAAATCGCATAAATACACTCTGTAAGTAAGAAGAGCCTAATTTCGGATGAATTAGCCTCTAAACATTTAAGGGTAAGTTTATATTATATTTGTATACTTTGTCCTCGAATTTGGGAACTATACGACGAAAAAACCCCGTCAGTGCATGTGAATTACGAGTTTTGCTTAACGATGGTACGCGAGTCGTAATAAGCTTGTTTCTTGCAAACGAAGGGCGATTTTCTTAAGAGGCATTGAACATTCCATGTTAATTGAGGGTTTGAAAATAACTAAATGAATTATTGAAGTTAATTTAATTCTTAAAAGCATAAAATAAGCATTGTTTTGAATCTAGTACATTGGCGATTTTGGATTTGGATCCAGATCGACTAGAGGAGGCCCAAACCCATGTGACGCCCCCTCTAGAGGACATTTTTGGCTATGGTGGACCAGCTGGTCAAGGGTTGACTAGATGGGTGGCATTGTTGTAAAAGGTTTGCATGTATTTAAAAAGAAGGCCACGATTGGCCATTGTCTTATTTCAAGACTCATGATGAAGCATAAGGCTTCATCATGAGGGGCATTTTTTCATGAAGGGGAGCATGGGGCTGGCACCCCATGGTCTTTTTGTAATATTTTTGTACTATTTCAAATAGCTTATTTCGGTTGGATGGGCTGGGTGGAAAGCCTTGGACAACCCATGTAAATTTTACAAACTTTAAAGGTCTTTATAAATCCCCTCAATGGCGTTTTTGAAAAATCTTTCTAAAAATTTCAAAAGCAAGACATGCATTGGTAGCTTGGGCGGCTATGAGGGGGGGGGCATGGAATACCCCAGCCCTCCATCTACCCTCATTGAATCCCAACCATCCCTTTTCTAAAACCCTACACATTTAAGGAATTAAGAGATAGAAAGGGGTCATTCACTTGGGCGATTTTGGTGGAGCTTCTCTCTCCCCTTCACTTCTTTTCCAAAATCGCGAGAGAGTGTTAGTGAGTGTGTGTGAGTGCTAAGCAGCACATTGGGTGGAGCTTCTCAACCGTAGCATCATCTTCACCCTTCTTTGAAAGCCTCGGAGGTGAGGTTTCAACTGTTCCTCCATATGCTTATTTTCTTGTTTTGCTAAAAATGAGGTCTATGTTGGTTTTTGCCTTGGAGATAGAATGAAACCAAACTCCATTTTATGCATTGTATGACATGCATGGAGTTTCCGGTGGATTATACTAGTTTTGCTTAATACATGCTCGTTTCAAGATATTTGTTGTTTAGTTTTCTATCACATTCAACATTGCATGTTGGGCTTCTCGATCTCTTTCCTTCTTGGGTTCGATTGTGGGGGTGGTCTGCTGTGTTGCAGCCACCACTTGTGATGGAGGATGGGAAGCATTGCTGCCATTTCTTGTGGTGGTGCTAGGAAGTTGGTTCGGGCTCTCCCCTAGTCGAACCCACCAATCCGCTTCCTCTCCTTCTCGGTAGTTTCAGCCTGAACCGAATTGGGTTCAGGCGGGATGCTGGCTTCCCCGGGCCTGAGCACATGCCCTGACCAATGGGGAAGGCCCCCGTTGAGCCATGGCACGCCGAGTGCTGGAAGATCACTTGGGTGGCCTGGGTGCGCAGGCGCCCATGCGCTGGCGCCTTGGCGCTGGCCTTCTTGCGGCTGGGGTGGGTTGCAGCGCCCTGCACCACCTCGGTTGGTGCATCCTGCACCCCACTCTCTGCTGGTATGGACGCCTCTGTCCAGACCATGCTGTAAGAAAATATATTGTTAGAGACGGACTTTAGCCACGGAAATATTTCGTCGCTAGTTAGCGACGGATTACCGAGCGACAAACATTCATCGCTATAATTAATGAAGCTTACGAACATAGCGACAGAATATAGTCCATTGCCTAGTCCGTCGCTACTTAGCGATGGATTTTGCGACATACTGTTTTGTCGTTACGAACGCACCATTTGGCGACGACGTTTGCGACAAAATCTATTCCGTCGCTACTTAGCGACAGAATATAGTCCGTCGCTCGTTTCATAAATTTGATTTACGTTGGCTTAGCGACAGATTAATTCCGTCGCTAAGTTTCGAATAACCCTAATCCCAGACAGCTTTTCCATTTCTTCTTTCGCTGCTCCCGCCGTTCGCCGCTCCCGCCGTTCGCCGGTCCCACTCCCGCCGTTCGCCAGTCCCACCGCCCGGAGGCAGGTAAAGACGCCCCCCCTGCGTTTTCCGGCAGGGGGTCGACCCCCTGCCTTTCCGGCAGGGGGTTAACCCCCTGCTGTTCTGACAGGGGGTTAACCCCCTGCTGTTCCGGCAGGGAGTTAACTCCTTGCCGGAACAGGCAGAGGGTCGACCCCGGCAGGGGGTTAACCCCCTGCTGTTCCGACAGGGGGTTTAACTCCCTGCCTTTCCGGCAGGGGGTCGACTCACTGGCGGAAAGGTTGGGGGTCGACCCCCTGCCCGAACAGGGGGTCAGTTAACCCCCTATGTTCCGTAAGGGGGTTAACCCCTATGTTCCGTAACGGGGTCGACCTCCTGCCGGAACAGCAGGGGAGTCTACCCCTTGCCGGAACAACCTCCTTTTTTTTTCGTGGTGACTTTATTTTAAAACAGTGTTTTTTTGTGCAGATTTTTCAAGGGAACCAGCTCGTGCTCAGCCACCTGTGGTAAGTAAGTGACAAAAACAATGCAAATCGGGTAAATACCCGTGGTGAGTAAGTGATGCAAGCGTATCACATGTTATTTAATTTGTTAGATGTAACACTTTATTGTTCACACAGTCACTTAGTTGTTGATATTTAGCGTTGCTTTGTTGGAGTTCGAAGATCATGCTGAGCATGATTTTAATGTATGAATATTAAAGTGTTCTGATTTTTGGAGTATGGAGTCCATGCTAGGCATGGTAGTAGTTAGTGAGATATTGAAGTGTGTTTGTTGCAGGTACATGTTTGCCATTTGTTTGATATGAATGATTACGTTATATTGCAATGTTTGATGTAATTGTATCCATGCTTGCATGTAGTTACTTTCAATTTGATTATGACTTCCATATAAAATTGTATAATGAAAGCATGTTTCAAATGATCGTACCATGTCATTAATAGTTTGCACATGAAAATATTAAGTTATCAATGCATGCATCAAAATTCTTGTTATTGTATGACATCATATATTGCATGATAAATTTGATATTTTCTTCATCATAGCATTCTGATTGTTCTCTTTTAATTCATTAGGCTATTATTCGTAACATCATAAGAAAATGACTGCAAACCGTGAGTGGATGTACCGTAGGATAGTGGACAATGAGTTATCGCATAAATATATGGATGGTGTTGACAATTTTATTGAATTTGCAACAACAAGTGTCAGTACAGTGGATCCCATAGGTCAGATTAGGTGTCCCTGCAAGATTTGTAAGAATAATTGATTTGTAGAACCTCATAGCGTTAGACATCACCTATACAGGAAGGGTTTTGTGAGTGATTATCAGAACTGGACATTTCATGGAGAAGAATTTAGAAATGATTTTGATGCACATGTGAATGTGGTGCACGATAATCCATATACGATTTTGATATTTGATGCCACAGGAACAAAACTGGGTTCTGCTATGAGTTCTAGTGATGTAAGAACTGCCGTAGATGAAGAATCACCAAACGATGCAGCTAGTAGAATTTATGATTTACTTAGAGATGCTGATGAGCCACTTTGGAACGGTTGTGAGAGTCACACTATCTTGTCTGCAGTTCTTCAACTAATGAATTTGAAGTCCGAGTATAATTTGAGTCAATTATGTTTTGACTGTTTGTGCATGATTGTGAAGAGTATGTTGCCCAAAGATGAGAAATTGCCACAAAATTTCTAACGTGTGAAAGTTATGGTCAACGCTCTAGGTATGGGTTACAAAAAGATTGATGCTTGTCCAAATCACTGCATGTTGTATTTCAAGGAGCAGGAAAACAACATATCATGCCCATCATGTGGGCATCCTCGGTTCAAGTCAAAGACAAGAGGCAATGGTAGCACGAGATCAAAGGAAGTTTCATACAAGTCGCTCCGCTATTTTCCTATCACTCCTAGATTGCAGCGATTGTATATGTCTTCAAGGACAGCTAAACACATGAGATGACATGCAAATAAAGTTCGACACGATGAAAACAAGATCACGCATCCTGTTGACGCTGAAGCTTGGAAGTACTTTGATTGTACTCATCAAAACTTCGCAATGGAAGTGCGAAATGTTAGACTCGGTCTATGTATAGATGAATTTAATCCATTTGGGGGTAGATCAACTCCATACTCATGTTTGTCAGTATTTGTAACTCCATACAACCTTCCACCAAGCTTGTGTATGAAACGTCCAAATCTTTTCTTGTCTCTGTTGATCCCTGGTCCGACCTCACCTGGCCAAAATCTTGATGTATATTTAAGGCCATTGATTGATGAACTAAAAGTACTGTGGGATGACGGTGTTACCACGTATGATGCCCAAAAAAAACAAAATTTCAACATGAAGGTGGTTGTTCTATGGACAATCAGTGACTTCCCTGCATATGGTATGCTATCTGGTTGGAGCACACATGGGAGGTTGGCATGTCCGTACTGCATAGAGGATTCAAAAGCTTTTAGATTAAGGCATGGAAGGAAGCCTTGCTGGTTTGAGTGCCATCATCGATTTCTACCCAGCGACCATCCGTTCTGACGATAAAAGAATGTGTTTAAAGTAGGTACAACTGAAATGAAAGGTCCATCCTCAAGATTGTCTGGCATAGAGATTCTAAGAAGATTATGATACTTTCCAGATGTATTAACAGATGCCCGCAGTCCTACACCCTTTCGTGGATTTGGGAAGGATCGCAATTGGACAAAAAAATCTATTTTTTGGGAACTACCATATTGGTCGACTCTATTGATACGACATAATTTGGATGTGATGCATGTGGAGAAAAATGTGTTTGATAATGTGTTCAATACAGTAATGAATGTTAAAAGAAAAACGAAGGATAATCCGAAGGCCCGTATGGATTTAAAATTAATATGTAAATGACCAGAATTGGAACTCAAAGAGTATAATGACAAAGTACTGAAACCAAAGGCAAAGTACGTGCTCAGACCTGATCAAATAAAACATGTATGTCAATGGTTGAGACAATTGAGATTTCCAGATGGATAGGTCTCTAACATTGCTCGGGCTGTGGAGATTGATGATGGACAGTTATATGGGTTGAAGAGCCATGATTGTCATATCTTTATACAACGATTGATACCCCTAGCATTCCATGATATGTTAGACAAACCTATATGGGGGTTGTCTGAGTTGAGCAGATTTTTCAGAACATTGTGCGCATCGGAGGTCGTAGTATCAGATGTAAAAAATCTCGAGGAGTCTGTCATCACCACTGTTTGTTTGCTAGAAAAGATATTTCCGCCAACATTTTTCGATGTTATGGAACATTTGATCATACATTTGCCATATGAACTAAGGGTTGGTGGTCCTGTGCAATATCGATGGATGTACCCATTTGAAAGGTATATGTTTTTTTATATTTGTCTCTTTAATGACAGATATTTAAAATTTGAAATGTATATTTTTGCCATATGCATATTCGACCTCAAAAAAAAGGTTCGTAATAAAGCAAGAGTAGAAGGCTTTATTTGTGAGGCGTACACTTTAGAAGAGATTTCAAATTTCTCATCTATGTACTTCGAACCTCACATTCCAACACGTTACACATGCCCGCCCCGTAACGATGATGGAGAACAAGTAACTGTAGCTGACAAGCTGTCGATATTTCAACCACTTGGGCATGCATTTGGTAGTTGTCGATCAAGGCTCTTGACAGATCAAGAGCAAGACGCAACACACATCTATATTCTTTTTAATTGCTCAGCGATCGACCCATACATCGAGTAAGTATATGTAGATGCAACACAATTATGAATCCTTTTATGTTCTATATGTGGATACATGGCTCGATAATATAAGTATTTGTGGTTTGCAGACGATTTGATCTGGAGTTGCAAAGAGAAGTTTCACATCTCACTGATGCAAAAGTACAAAAAGAACGTGAAACTAAGTTTGTGGAGTGGTTGAAACTGTTGGTAAAGAAGCTAACATAAATTTTGTACTTATAAACAACACTAAGTTACTTAATTGATCGTGATCACAATCATTGTTTATGTGATCTGTGCGTAAGTTCGCCATGGTGATGTTAAAAATCAAGGAATATGTGATTTAGAAAATGGTCCGACCAAAGTTGTGCAATGCTACAACGGGTACATCGTAAATGGTTATCGATTCCATATAAAAGATTACAGTATAAACAAATCAACGATGAATAGTGGTGTGTGTGTCAAGGGTAGCAGCTACGGTGAAAATGAACATGATTACTATGGTGTTATAGAGGAAATAATGGAGTTGACTTACTTAGGCATAAATAACAGGGTAACTTTATTCAAGTGTCATTGGTTTGATCCAACTGCAACAAGACTCGACAAAGCTTTAGGAATTGTGGAGGTAAATCATAAATCCAGGTTTGGAACATATGAACCATTCATATTAGCCTCACAAGCTCATCAAGTTTATTATACTTCATATCCGAGTATAAAAATGTCAGATAGAAATGAATGGTGGGCAGTTTGCAAGGTAAAGTCCAAACTATACCCTGAGTATGATCAGTTACAGGAAGATGAGTTAGTTGAAGATAGCGATTACTATCAATCAGATGATGTCTATGACTTCGCTTATGGTCACGATGTTTCGCATGATATGCATGTCATATCTCCATTGGTCGATGAAACATGCATAGAGGAATGTGATCCAAATGATGTACCAAGTGGATGGGTAAACAATGAAGAAGAAGAAAAAGAAGAAAAAGAAAGTCAAACAAGTGACGAGGAAGAATTCTCAAGCTAGTGAGCAAAATCTTGTAATACAAACCTCTATTTAAATGCGTTGCAATACTTGATGTGAATGATTTGAATTATTTGAATGTATTGTAATACTTGATGTGAATGAATGAGTTGTATTGCAATACTTGATGTGAATGATTAAAAATTTTATTTGAATGTATTGTAATACTTGATACGAATTATTCGAATGCATTGTAATACTTGATGTGAATGATTTAAATTATTTGAATGTATTGTAATACTTGATGCAAATGAATGAGTTGTATTGCAATACTTGATGTAAATGATTTGAATTATTTGAATGTATTGTAATACTTGATACGAATGATTCGAATGCATTGTAATACTTGATGTGAATGATTTGAATGATTTGAATGTATTGTAATACTTGATGCGAATGAATGAGTTGTATTGCAATACTTGATGTGAATGATTAAAATTTTATTTGAATGTATTGTAATACTTGATACGAATTATTTGAATGCATTGTAATACTTGATGTGAATGATTTGAATTATTTGAATGTATTGTAATACTTGATACGAATGATTCGAATGCATTGCAATGCTTGATGTAAATGACTTGAATGCATTGCAATGCTTGATGTAAATGACTTGAATGCATTGCAATGCTTGATGTGAATGACTTGAATGCATTGCAGTACTTGATATGAATGATTTGAATGTATTGTAATACTTGTTGCGAATCATTTGAATGTATTGCAATACTTGATGCGAATGATTTGAATTATTATAATACTTGATGTGAATGACTTGAATGTATTGTAATACTTAATGTGAATTATTTGAATGTATTGTGTGACATATGTTATTTGTTAGAATATGGTTCGTGGAGGTTACAGTGGTCGCTCATCCAGTAGTAGTCAGGCTCAGCCTTCATCTTCATGGGCTCCTGTGATAGGTATATCATATAACTAATTGGATGCTTGATTAGTTCAAATGCGCATTCTGAGAATTTCTAACATATTTTTTTACAGATGATGTTGCGCCTGTACACGACCCACCTACACCAGTTGATCACACAAGTCAGGAGCCAACACAGGAAACATGGTCTTCTCAGGCTGGCAAAAGAAGACTCATTCGAATAATGTATATCGATAATCGACCGTAAGTATTTTGTTTTCAATTATTGCATATCTTATAAATATTTTATATTGATATTTACTGTATACCAATTCATGTGCAGCACGAGGTTTGAGCCACAAGTAGTACGAGAGATTAGGAATTCACTTCTTCAGCATCTACCAGGACCGGTTGCTCAATGGAAAGAGTACCCAAAGGAGGTGTTAGACAGATTGTGGTCCTCATTCACGATATACAGTTGTTCCTCATAGTTAATGTGTTACATATTTAATTTTTTTAAGTAATATCTATTAACTTTCTGAAAATATTTGTAGGTTTCGAATCGCTTCACAACTACGGTGGAAGAAAATGATGCAAGGAAGGTGTGGCAGATGGTGGCTACCAATCGATTTGCAGACATGTTGCACAATATGAAGACTGCAGCAAAAAAAGCATCTGACGTAATAGATGATCCACTATAGTGGAAGGGCCATGGCCCTATTACTATCAGGAGAGATTATTGGGATGAAATGTGCGATAATTGGGCGGGAAATGCATTTCGAAATCACTCTGTGAAGGCTGCACAAAATCGAGCGAAAATGCCCGAAGCCCATCTACACACAGGTGGATCTAAGACATTTAGGAGCCACCTAAAGAAAATGGTAACTCATCAATATATAATATTAATTTTATAAGTATTGTTGCAAACTTATGAACTAAATCTTTTGTCCTTTAACTTTGCAGGAAGCAGAAAAAGGAGACATTGTACCATATAAGGATGTGTTTGTTGAAACACATAAACGGAAAACCACGGGAGTCTTCGTATCAGAGAATGCGAGAACGACAACAGTATGTATTTATTCTATTAATAATTATTGCAATATGCAAGTTATCATAATGTTATCATTAATTATTAATGCATACTTTAAACATATTTTTTTAGGAGGCATATGAGCAACAGATGGTAGAGCGATATGGTGATGACGCTACTCAGCATCCATCATTTGATCCTGCAGCATGGGTGACTGCAGCAGGTGAACCCAAAAAAGGTCGCGTGTTCAGGTTTGGGAGTAATTTGAACACTTCACCAGTTATTACTTCTTCCAGTTACGGCTCACAGACTTCTTTCGCCGACATAAGCTCTAAGCAGTATTCTATTCTTTTCGGTGATGATGTATGCCAGATGGTTGATATTTTGAAATGATCTTTTTAAAACAAGTATTTGCAATAAACTTTGGAAAATCGTCAACCAAAAATATAAAAACCGACTTTCCACAAAGTGGTAAGTTCGGGTCGAATCCTCAGGGAACAGGAATTAATCAAGATATTTCTAAAAAAAATTTGATTTATTAATTACAAATGTCAATCTACAATTATAAAGTTAATACAGCTACAATTAATCACTAAAGTGAAAATAAAAAGCAATTCAGTCTTCTGCTCCACACCAAGGGTATTTCCGTCTTTTCGCCAATTATGCACTCTTCGTACTTGGACAATAACCCTGGAAACTAAATATGCTTTTCAACCTAAAAATGCAGAAGAATAAAAAGTTAGTATTCTAATCTAATAATGAAAACAATAACTAAAACTAATTCTAATTTTACGAAAATAATAAAACAAATGCTACTTATCATACAATAATTAAATAAAATACTAAAATAATTCTAAAATTAACTAAATTAATTCTACTAATTCTGTATGATGATTATGCAGCTCCTAAAATGCAGAAACTACTGAAAACAGGTCTAAAATGCCGAAACTAAGGAAATTACGAAATTGCCCCTAACTAGTGTAAAATAGATTTCTGACACATTATCGGAAAATCACTGTTTGACAGAGAAAACAAGGTCCGATTTTCCCAAAATTTGTTCTGTTCTACAACTTACAGATTAAACAATCTGACAGTTTTTACAGAATGAAAAAACGATATATGGAACTCCATATATAAGCGTTTCAAATCTGGGAAAAATCAGGATATCGAAAGTCCTGTAATTTAAAATCCAGAAAAAGCGGTTTTCGCAAAACGCTTAAAAATCAGACCAAATCAACTCCGTAAGAGCTGAAATTTGGTCTGCAGTCAAATAACACGTCAGTGAAGTGAATAGAACAAAAAGTTTTGGAAAACACAAAATTTTTGCACAGAAAATAACGCTTGTGCGACAGGGCAAAATTCGGTTTTTTCGTTGAGTGCACTATTCTCTTTATGAGTCTATTTAAACACTAGAAAATGTAAATTGAACCTAATGCAGTCTAAATGACACTGTATCACAGTGTATATGCAGATGAGTATTACAACTATGCTAAATGAATGACGAATGAAATACAATAAGCAAGTTATGACTAACGCTATGTTAACTAATGATGCGAATGCAACTATACTACTCAATGAAATGTGATTCTAATTAACTATGTTAAACACTAAATAACTACAAGTCAACGACACACAATGCACGAATCACACACACGAAACAAATACACTCTACGCACAAACACTTCTACACTATACTAAATCAAATACTAAACTAATTAATCTAAAATCAAAATAACTAACATCTAAATGACATTAAATCTACTAAAAAAAATAGGATTAGGGTCCACTCGGTTGACTCAACTAAGCTTGGTGTTGGCTTGGGTAGGCTCGGTTTGGGTTAGGTTGAGAGAGATAGGCTCGAGCTAAGGTTGACTCGACTCGGACTAATGTGGACTCGGCTAGGCTTGACCTAACTAGTTGGGTTCGGTTGACTTAGGTTTTGGGTTTTGACTAAGTTAGGTTTAGCTAAAACTAGGTTGGACTCGGTCTTGAGTTGACTTAGTCAACTAGGTTCCGTTTGACTTAAGTGGAATCGGTTTGACTTGGATAGGGTTGGGTTAACTTGACTAAGGTTGACTCAACTTGGTTTAACCTAGGTTAGGTTTGACTTAGACTAGAGTTGACTCGACTTAGGCTCGGTTTTGACTCACCCTGGGTTAGACTAAAACTTGACTCGGGTTAGGTCTAGGTCTTTGACTAGGCTCGAGTTGGATTAAGTAGGGCTTAGGTTTGACTCAACTAGGCTTGACTAGAGTTGGTCTTGGTCTTGGACTCGACCTAAGTTTAAATTAGGGTTTGACTTGGGCTAGGGTTCAAGTTGACTTGGACACAAGGCACACCTAACTAAATCAACTAGGTTAACTCGGTTAGGTTAGGTTTCAATAGGTGGACTAAGGTTGACTCGACCTAGGTGTGGTTTGACTAGGATAGGTTTAGACTAAAGTAGTAACCTCTTAATTCTTATAATTAATTCAAAGTTAACGATTTTAATGGAGAGGGTTGGAAAAGGAATGTAATAATTACCAATGTTCAAACTTTGAAATGCTTTGGATTCTCAAAAATCGCCCCATTTAAAGAGGGGGTTACATTCCTTAATTGCCTTTAAAGCTCATTTTGGAAAAATGAAAAGGCCAATTTAGAAATCCACGATTTTTGCTTTTCAAGATGGAATTAAAGTGCTTTTAATGCTCTATGGAAATCATGGAGCCTAGATTGAAATTTTTGTTTAATTCCAAAAACACTTTCCAAAGTTAAGGAGTAACTCCTTCTTTAATGCCCATTCAAAATTCAAATCTTCCTTAAATGCCTCACACGATTTTTGAAGAACCTCCTTTTTCCAAAAGCTTTCCAATATTCAATTACTTTAATTACCTCCCTCCTCAAAAATCGCCAACTTCAATTGGTGCTACTTTCTACATTAATAGAATTAAATCTACCTAGGGAATAAAAGAACTTAAATAGAAAATCGATTTCCTAGGAGTTAATGCTAACCTAATTCCCAAAACCTACTTAATTGACCCCTAAAAACGGCTAGGAAAGAAAACCCTAATACATTGAACCTAGACACCTTCCTAACTCAACTAATGGCAATTAAGACTTTCTAAAAAAATTGACCTAGAGCTAAATTGGAGCTCTAATGGCTGCCGCCCCACCTTGGGGAAGAAGAAGACCCACACAAAAATTAAAAATAAAAATATAAATTAACAAAAAACAATAAAACTAAATAACCACTATTTTGATAAAACTAAATTAGAAAATAATAAAAAGGACTCCTAATTACACAAAAGCAAACATGAACAACAATATGCTGGAATTTATTTAAAAATATAAAGAAATAAAAATTCGACTTTTGTAATTTTTATTTTCAATAGATCCAAAACACTAAAAACACAAGAGGATAGAAACAATTATTTAGAACTATCCTAAATGAATGAAATGAACTAACACAACTTTATACTGCTGTTAACACCCAAAACACACAGCAACCACACGATTTACCAACATCAACACACACATTTAACAAAAATACAAAGATCGGCTAGAATAATCCTAGCCGATTTTTTTTTTCTTTTTCAAAAATACAATCAAAACAAGACGAGCAAAACCCACGAATAAAATGAATTAAAATGAACTTTTATAATGGGATTCTCAGCAAAACAACTCAATACACATGCTGGACTTAAAAAAATCAAAACAAAAAATTATTTTTGTAAAAATCAAGAATCGGCTAGAATAAGTCTAGCCGATTTTTGGATTTTGCTTTTCAATTGAACAAAACAATCACAACACACAAACAACCGACTAAGGTGAATCAAAATGAACACTTTTTTATTGGATTTTCTGTAAAACAGCACCAAGAACACCTATGACAAACTTGAAGAATCGGCTAGATGAAGATCTAGCCGATTTTAATGAAAAGGATGAAAAATCAACAAAAACTTGATTCAAATGAATCAATTAAACAAATAAACCTAAGCTAACGTGCTGGCCTATGCACGAACTCTATTCTAAGGTTGAAAACAAAAAGAAAACAAGGAACACTCAGAAAATAAAATAAAAAAAAACAACACCCAATTCGGTTTTAGCTAGAAGAGAAGGAAGAAGAAGACCTACCTTTTGGAAGATCCGACGACCGGGGGGATGAAGAAGAGCGGACCGTGACTGGAGTTGGACGTCCTACACAGTTCGAGAATGCTGGACTTCACCAAAAAACGGCACCTTTGCAGCTGCTACACGTTGGAGATCCACCGAAGATGGATTATGCGCCGATTCTCGATCGGAGGGGGTAGAAAGCCGGATGGAGGTAGGGCCGGCTCACCTTGTTGGTGTGTTTCGCACTCTCTTACAAGGTTAATGGTCTCCACCTCTGCTACACCTGCAAAAATACAGAAAAGTGGTGAAACTACAGCAAGGAGAAAGAAAGAAATGGAAAGGAACACAAGAGAGATCGAAAATATGCTTGAAAATCAAGCATAGACCGGTCTTCAATGGCCAAAACGTGGAGGGAGATGGAGAGGAAGGAGCTGTTGGAGTAGAATCACTGTAGGGGGCGTCCAAACATAGCCAAAGACGCCTAGGGTTCTTAAAAAAAACTATTTATAGTTTTGACATTTTTCAGAAAGAGGGTTAAAAAATAAAATATTGCTAGGCGCCACTTTCTGGGGGGTTTTCTGCAAAACGTTTTAAATTGGATATGGATAGGCGTGTGGGTTGGGTTTTGGGCTTTTTAAGAGTTGATCCAAGGTCCAATTAACCTAAATGGGTTGGATATGGATCCGATCCACCTCAAAATTCATGCCCAAACACTGAAATAGCCATAACTCTCTTATTTTAACTCCAATTTTTCTCAAATTCAAACCATAACCCCTTACTATCAAAACACATCTAAACATGGGTTTAAAACCTTAAACTTGATACAAAATGCATGAAAAACTTGTTTACATGATGTGCATTTCATGCATCATCACCAGATCATTAAGAACACAATGAATGACTACTTCCATGACACCGTCGCCCCCTTTCTCCAAGATGAGATCAATAATCTTATGCTGAACAGGGGATCTTCGATTGCAGGTCCTTCTTAGATATAATCACATATTCAGTTTTTTGTCTGCCTTAGAACACATATGAGCATAATCGAATCACATATATAACTTTTTGCCTGCCTTAGAGCACATATGAGCATGATAGAATCACATATAGAGTTTTTTGCCTGCCTTAGAGTACATATGAGCATGCTATAATCACATATAAAGTTTTTTGTCTGCCTTAGAGCATATATGAGCATGATAGAATAGTATATAAAGTTTTTTTTACTGTCTTAGAACACATATGAGCATGCTATAATCACATATTCAGTTTTTTAACTGCCTGAGAACACATATGAGCATGTTATAATCACATATTCAGTTTTTTGACTACCTTAAAACACATATGAGCATGCCAAAATCACATATAGAGTTTTTTTACTGCCTTAGAACATATATCATTCATGATAGAATCACATAGAGAGTTTTTTGCCTGCCTTAGAGCACATATGAGTATGATAGAATCACATATAAAGTTTTTTGCTTTGCCTGCCTTAGAGCACATATGAGCATGATAGAATCACATATAGAGTTTTTCTGTCTGCCTTAGAACACATATGAGCATGCTATAATCACATATTCAATTTTTTGACTGCCTTAGCACACATACGAGCATGATCGAATCACATATATAGCTTTTTGCCTGCCTTAAAGCACATATGAGCATGGTAGAATCACATATAGAGTTTTTCTAGCTGCCTTAGAACTCATCTGAGCATGATATAATCGCATATAAAAAAATTTTAATGCCTTAAAACACATATAATTCATGATAGAATCACATATAGAGTTTTTTTCCTGCCTTAGAGCACATATGAGCATGATAGAATCACATATAAAGTTTTTTTATTGCCTTAGAACACATATGAGCACATGATAGAATCACATATAGTGTGTAATTTATTTCATTATATTTTGTTTATCAATATTGATTGTTCTTTTCTTGTGTAGGCTGCTAGCGATAATCAGCGTAGCGGAGTGATCATGCATATATTTCAGGGTTAATTAACATTAAAATATGCATGATTTTATAAAATAATGTTTTAAAAACCCAATTTCATGTTAGTTTTCGAGTAAATGAGCTAAAATGATTGAAAATTAGAAAATGCTTGAAAAAGTAGCTTTATTTTGCATTTTAGTACATATTTTAATGTTTGTATTTACGTAGTAGTTTTAGTTGTTAATAAAAAATTAAAAAATAAAGAAAATAGAGAAACATAGTTTCATTTTGTAAGTTAGTTAAATCATTTTGGTTTTCTTTATAGAAAAAAAAAAAATAGAATAGTTATATTTTTTTAGAAAAAAATAATAATAATAATCAAATGAGGTTTTGAGTTTTTAGCAAATAAAAACTTTTAAATAGTTTATTATAGATTTTTGAAAATAAAAAAATATAAAAACAAACCATTAAATGGTTTGGAATTTTTGAAAATTGAAAAAACTAAAAAAATATATAATAAACAAAACCGGTTCAAACCGGTTTGCATTTGTTAAAAAAGTAAAAAAAAATAATAAAACCGGCTTGAACCGGTTTGCATTTTTTCAAACCGGTTCCAGCCGGTTTTGTGTTTTTAAAAACCCCAAAAAATGCAAAGTTCAGGCGCCTCCTCCATTCACGCCTGATCTTTCCCTCTTTTCCTCTCTTCCCTCTCTTCTCACCTTCCTCCACCATTGCCGGTGGTTGCTTCTTTTCCTAACTTCCCTTTCTCCCTCTTTCTCTGTCAATATCCGGCAACCGGTGGTGGTGGAGCTCCAGTCCGGTGACGGCTGGTGGTGGAGGTCGCCACTTCTTCCCCCGATTCTCTCCAGTTACGGTAAGTTCAGATCTTCTTCTTCTTCTTTTTCTAATCCGATTTCTTCTTCTTCTTCTTTTTCCTCTTCTCATTTCAATTCTTCTTCCTCCGATCTTCATTCTTCTTCTTCTTTCATCTTCAGATCTTCTTCATTTGTTTCTTTTTATTCAATTGCTATTGATTTTCTGTGAAAAACTAAAACTAAAAAAAAAACGTAAAAAGGAAAAACAGAAAAAAAAAATGTGCATCAGATTTTAAATTCTGTAATAAACGCATTTCCTGTTTCATTTTAAAATTCCTGTAAATTCTTGTTCGTGTATATCAGATTTCCATTTCAGTCATCGATTGTTATATTTTTACTTTCTATTTTCATTTTTTTATTTCCTATTTTCAATTGTTGCGTTTCTTCCCTGATTTCATGTTTTTCAAGTGACTTTATGTTTTTTGCTGTTTGTGTTTCATGCTGTTTTTTTTTCTCCTGCATTGTTCATCTTTAGATTCATTGTTTTTCATTTGTTAGAGTTCATTGTCTGTTTTTATTGATTCTGATTTTTTGTTAATTTCATGTCATTTTATTTTCTGTTTTCAATATCTGATTTCTTCTTGTAGTTTTTTTTTAAAACCTTGATTTGTTGTTTTTATTTTTCTTTATTGCAATTTCCTGTGCTTAAGTCATTTACGGTTTTCTCTAATTGTCTTCATTCTTGTTTTCATTTTATTTTTTTTATGTCTTAAGTCATCTTTCTGTTCTTTTGATACAGTCAATTCCTGTTTCTTTACAATCTGAATTTCCTGTTTTGCTATCTTGTTTGTTTTTCTTGTTTTTCATTTTAATTTTCATGTTTTCATTTTGCAATGGTTAGTTTAGTTGGTTAGTAAGTATAGATGTTAGCATTTCTTGTTTTTTTTCAAATAAATTCCTGTTTGTTTTTAAATCATTCATTCTCCTATGTTTTTTTTATCTTTCATTTCCTATTTTGTTAACTAGGTATTATTTGTATTAGTTCGTTGTTAGTTAAGTAAAATAAGTTTGGTTTAATTAGTTATGAGTAATTAGTTAGTTAGATTTAATTAGAAATCAATCCCATGTTGTCATTTAGATTTCTTGTATAATTTCCTTCGTATTTTTAGCATTTAGCTAGTTTAGTACAATTTCTATTTCGATCTCTTGTACTGCTCGTGTCATTTGAATTGTGCAGGATAGCACAGGAGTGGAGCGGAAGTGATTACATGACACGAAGTACGAAGAATAAAGCTTCGTTTTACTTTTTAGTTTAGAATTAGGAATTTGATTGGGTTTGTAAATATTGCACTTTACGCCCTCTGCGAAGGGTATTCATTTGTTGTAATAGTTAGTTGTTTTTACTTTTCTTGAACATTTTACATTTCAAATAATTCGGCAATAAAGATTAGTTTAGATTTGTGTGTTTGAATACGATATATTCCCGTTCCTTGAGTTCGACCCGGTCTCATCCACTAGTGAGAACCGGTTTTTATTATTTGATGTCTGGTTTTCACATGTTTTTCATATAAAAATCTTTTCAAAATTACAACGATTATAAAGAAGACATCAAATTTTTGGCGCCGTTTCTGGGGAACGGCGTAATATTAGTATTCACTTTATTGCCTAGTGTTTGTGTGCATTTAGGTTTAGAACCACGTATGTGCATATCTTAGAGATGAGCTTACTTTTCTGTGCAGTCCACCTATTAGGATCCCCTTAGAGGTGACTGTGTACGATTGGTACCGTACACATAGATTTCATATTTCTTTGCATAATCTCTGTTATGTGTAATTGCGTGGTGTTTGTTTAGTTTTTGTTGTTTTTAGTTTACTCGCTTTGTGGTTTGCGTGGTTTGGCCGCTTAGTGCGTTAGTTAGGTAGAAAACCCAAATTAGGACGTGTGCTACACTGGTCTACTCCAAGGTGTACGCAATGGCTGACGATCATCATTTGATCCGTCCTTTGAGGGAGTACTTCATGCCAAATACGTATACTCCCGCCTCCTGCATCACGAGACCTGATGTAGGAGCAAAGCCATTTTGAGATTAAGGCCAGTGTGATTCAAATGTTACCTTCGTTTTATGGCCTTAGCAATGAGGACCCATATCGTCATCTCGACGAATTCCTTGAGATTTGCTCGACTGTGCGAATCAATAACTTTGGAGATGATGCTATGCGGTTGACTTTGTTTCCGTTCTCTCTTAAAGATAAAGCCAAGCACTGGCTAAAATCTCTTGAGACGGTTCGTATTACTACTTGGGAAGGAATGCAAAGAGAATTTTTAAAAAAATATTTCCCAATTGGTAAGACGAACCAGTTTCGTAAAGCTATAACCAGTTTTTCTCAAATTGAGGGAGAACAATTTCACGAGTCTTGGGAGAGATTGAAAGATCTTCTCCGCTAGTGTCCCCATCACCAGGTGCCTCGTTGGCAGTTGGTACAGTATTTTTATGACGGGCTTACTGAGAAGCATCGTCAAATGGTTGATTCGTCTTATGGGGGCACTTTTATGCTCAAGAGTGAGGACGAGGCATGGTCTCTATTCGAGACCTTGAGTGAAAACACGATGCATCATACCTTGTCTTCACGGCTCGATAGGACTACATCTCTGTCTAGTGGTCCTAGGAAAGTTGGGATTTTCGAAGTTGGGTCCAAGTTAGATTTGCGTACCAAGGTTGACCAGTTAACTAGGAAGTTAGATCAATTCCTAGCCAATTCTTCGAGAAGTCCAGTAGAAAGAGTGTGCAAGCTATGTGCTAGCCCTGCACACTGTGTTGCGGGTTGTCCGGCAGCACCATTATATCCTGAATTCATTCAGTAGCAGGTGAATGCTGCCCAAGGTTTCGCTAAACCCATGCCTGATTCATTCATATCATCATATAACCCAGGTTGGCGAAACCAGTCTATTTCCCCATCCCATCAGACCTCCCAGACACAGTATAGACCCAGTAACCCTTCACAAGGTTACTCGCATCCCATTTTTCAAAAGGTTCATCCCCCAGCCCAACCTCTTTATACTCAACCACATTCTCATGAGCATTCACCTAGTCAATCCTTCCAAGATAGGATATTACAACTTTTGAGCTCCCATACGCAGTCAATAGCCAAGCTAGAGACTCAAATGGGACAGTTGGTTGAGACTTTCACTAGGCAAAGCCAGGGGAACCTTCATGGTCAGTTTGTTGTCTCAAAGGGAGAGGATTTCATGTCATTTGACTTGCAACCCACTGATTCACATCATGAGCAAGTCAAATCTGATACATCCCTTCAGAGCGGGAAGGTGTATCTCCCCACTTGGGAATCGACTCATGAGCCCCATATCATTTCCACTGACAAGTCGATTTCCATTTTTCCTCAGCAGAAGGGGCAAGGCCCTCAGTTGTTACAGTCTTCACATAAAGCCCCATTTTCTCAGCCTTTAGGATCACCGATTGTTTTTAGTAAGCAAGAGGTGCAGATGCAGAAGGTGCTTGACCAAGTCAAGCCTGATCATATTCACCACTTGTCTGAAGTTGCATTCATTGATAGTCGGTCGGTCCTAGACTCTCATTTCCTGACCAGTCTCTCACATGAGACTAATCTCCGTTCTTCATGTCAAGAGAGTCATGATACTACATTTGGAGGTAGAAGGGATGGAAACACAGTGCGTAGTGTCACAAATGACACTAATTTCTACATAGAGCCCGGTTGAGCCTGACTTCATGTCCATTGATCTCATGGATGATGAAGGATTTTTCTAGGGATCCGTCTGGCTGGGGACGTGAAACTTAGCGCTTTATGGGAGGCAACCCATATCTTGTATATTATTAGATTTGCTTAGAATTTATAGATTTTATTTTGTTTTTACTTTTTCATGAGTTTTTCATGTTCTTTTTGTTTCATTTATGAGTTTTGTGTTTTGTCATGTATACATTGCATTCATTACATTCATAGAACGTATATTTTTAATTCATGTCAGGTCATTCTACTCTTTTCCCTCATTTATTTTCTCTCATGTGCATTCACGTAGTTTCATATAAGCATGGGGGAGTGCCACTGGGACAGTGTCATTCAAGCATGGGGGAGGGTGTAGTTTGCACACCTTGATATTTCTGTTTACGTTATTGCACATGTTTACACATCTCTCATGAAAAGTAGATTTTTAAATAAAGAGTTTGAACTTATATGAATGTTATTTCAAATCTGATGTTTTTAGAGGATTTTTAAGCCCCACGAAAAATTTTTCTGACATAGATCTAAAAATTATGGTTGTTTATGCGGATTTCGAAGAAATGATGATAAATACATGTTAGAATTTATTTTGAATCATAAATATGAATATGCACAGTGCTATTTTTGAAAAAACTAAGCAAATGAACAAAAGCGTAAAAATGAGCTCAAAAAGTGAGAAAAAACATGCGTTAGGTTGTTTGGATAATTCCACAATCCTTAGTAGATGGAACTTAGATGTAAGTTGAAACTTTTAATTCCATTTTCGAAAAGGAGAGTGGAAAACTTCATGATCCTAAGTAGCTGAGAACAGATACAAGTTGAAATGTTTGACTCTCATGTTATAAGGGTGAATAAAGGAAGTCACTTTTATGTCTTAGTTGATATCTTTTGGTATGCATTGAAAAAGTATAGAAGGTATTGACATTGCACAAGGCATAAAAGCAGACCACACGCATGCTATAAGAGAAGAATAAGTGCGCAAAAAGAAAAAGCATGAAAAAAATGAAAAAATCGAGAAAAGAGCTGAAAAAGAAAGAAAAGTTCAGTGCTTAGAAGTGTGATTGAGAAAACCTGTGCAGAAAACATATGAGTGAGGATAAGTAAATAATAATATGTTTTTATTGGATTTTCTAAGAATAAAACATAAATAATTGTGATATTTAGAAAAGTGAAAGAAATTCTTTTTCTGTGGTGGTAGATAAAAGACTCTAATTATGTTTTGATTTTTTTTGTAACAGGAAATATTTGTGAAAACAAAGTCTTTAATTACCTACTGATTGTGAGGATGTGTAATATTATGCATACATGACAGAGATGTTTGTGGGTAGCATCACTGCAAACCCTCACGAGACCTTACTCGTCCACTGGGGTAACCCAGGGGTTGAAAGGGCTTGTTGCATGAGCTAAATGCAACCGTGATTCCTACGAAAGTGAGTTAGGTGATAGTTTTCATTTCATGCATTTTTCTAGTTTGCTCGAGGACTAGCAAAACATAAGCATGGGGGTATTTGATCATGCATATATTTCAGGGTTAATTAACATTAAAATATGCATGATTTTATAAAATAATGTTTCAAAAACACAATTTTATGTTAGTTTTCGAGTAAATGAGCTAAAATGATTGAAAATTAGAAAATGCTTGAAAAAGTAGCTTTATTTTGCATTTTAGTACATATTTTAATGTTTGTATTTACGTAGTAGTTTTAGTTGTTAATAAAAAATTAAAAAATAAAGAAAATAGAGAAACATAGTTTCATTTTGCAAGTTAGTTAAATCATTTTGGTTTTCTTTATAGAAAAGAAAAAAAAAATTAGAATAGTTATATTTTTTTAGAAAAAAATAATAATAATAATCAAATGAGGTTTTGAGTTTTTAGCAAATAAAAACTTTTAAATAGTTTATTGTAGATTTTTGAAAATAAAAAAATATAAAAACAAACCATTACATGGTTTGGAATTTTTGAAAATTGAAAAAACTAAAAAAAAATATAATAAACCAAACCGGTTCAAACCGGTTTGCATTTGTTAAAAAACTAAAAAAAAATAATAAAATCGGCTTGAACCGGTTTGCATTTTTTCAAACCGGTTCAAGCCGGTTTTGTGTTTTTAAAAACCCCAAAAAACGCAAAGTTCAGGCGCCTCCTCCATTCACGCCTGATCTTTCCCTCTTTCCCCTCTTTTCCTCTCTTCTCACCTTGCTCCACCATTGCCGGTGGCTGCTTCTTTTCCTAACTTCCCTTTCTCCCTCTTTCTCTGTCAATATCCGGCAACCGGTGGTGGTGGAGCTCCAGTCCGGTGACGGCTGGTGGTGGAGGTCGCCACTTCTTCCCCCGATTCTCTCCAGTTACGGTAAGTTCAGATCTTTTTCTTCTTCTTCTTTTTCTAATCCGATTTCTTCTTCTTCTTTTTCCTCTTCTCATTTCAATTCTTCTTCTTCTTCTTCCTCCGATCTTCATTCTTCTTCTTCTTCCTCCGATCTTCATTCTTCTTCTTCTTCTTCTTCTTCCTCCGATCTTCATTCTTCTTCTTCTTTCATCTTCAGATCTTCTTCATTTGTTTCTTTTTATTCAATTGCTATTGATTTTCTGTGAAAAACTAAAACTAAAAAAAAAACGTAAAAAGGAAAAACAGAAAAAAAAATGTGCATCAGATTTTAAATTCTGTAATAAACGCATTTCCTGTTTCATTTTAAAATTCCTGTAAATTCTTGTTCGTGTATATCAGATTTCCATTTCAGTCATCAATTGTTATATTTTTACTTTCTATTTTCATTTTTTTATTTCCTGTTTTCAATTGTTGCGTTTCTTCCCTGATTTCATGTTTTTCAAGTGACTTTATGTTTTTTGCTGTTTGTGTTTCATGCTGTTTTTTTTTCTCCTGCATTGTTCATCTTTAGATTCATTGTTTTTCGTTTGTTAGAGTTCATTGTCTGTTTGTATTGATTCTGATTTTTTGTTAATTTCATGTCATTTTATTTCCTGTTTTCAATATCTGATTTCTTTTTGTAGTTTTTTTTTAAAACCTTGATTTGTTGTTTTTATTTGCAGTACAACACTTGTTTCTTATTTTTCTTTATTGCAATTTCCTATGCTTAAGTCATTTACGGTTTTCTCTAATTGTCTTCATTCTTGTTTTCATTTTATTTTTTTTATGTCTTAAGTCATCTTCCTGTTCTTTTGATACAGTCAATTCCTGTTTCTTTACAATCTGAATTTCCTGTTTTGCTATCTTGTTTGTTTTTCCTGTTTTTCATTTTAATTTTCATGTTTTCATTTTGCAATGGTTAGTTTAGTTGGTTAGTAAGTATAGATGTTAGCATTTCTTGTTTTTTTCAAATAAATTCCTGTTTGTTTTTAAATCATTCATTCTCTTATGTTTTTTTTTATCTCTCATTTCCTGTTTTGTTAACTAGGTATTATTTGTATTAGTTCGTTGTTAGTTAAGTAAAATAAGTTTGGTTTAATTAGTTATGAGTAATTAGTTAGTTAGATTTAATTAGAAATCAATCCCATGTTGTCATTTAGATTTCTTGTATAATTTCCTTCGTATTTTTAGCATTTAGCTAGTTTAGTACAATTTCTATTACGATCTCTTGTACTGCTCGTGTCATTTGAATTGTGCAGGATAGCACAGGAGTGGAGCGGAAGTGATTACGTGACACTAACTACGAAGAATAAAGCTTCGTTTTACTTTTTAGTTTAGAATTAGGAATTTGATTGGGTTTGTAAATATTGCACTTTACGCACTCTGCGAAGGGTATTCATTTGTTGTAATAGTTAGTTGTTTTTACTTTTCTTGAACATTTTACATTTCAAATAATTCGGCAATAAAGATTAGTTTAGATTTGTGTGTTTGAATACGATATATTCCCGTTCCTTGAGTTCGACCCGGTCTCATCCACTAGTGAGAACCGGTTTTTATTATTTGATGTCTGGTTTTCACATGTTTTTCATATAAAAATCTTTTCAAAATTACAACGATTATAAAGACGAGATCACGGAGCTGAAGGGACAGATAAAGGCAATGAACAAGAAGACGCACAAAATCTTGGCGATGATTAGAGAACTGTGTTGAAGAAGTTCTATTTTTTTTTGTTTCCTAATTGTAATTGTTGAATTGTAAATAATTAAACTTGTTAATTTTAAGGTGGAACGATTAATTGTTGTAGATTCCTTTTATATGGAATTTTTTGTGTAGTTTGTTTTTTATTTACAGGAAATATAAATTGTACTGGAAATAATAATTGTACTATTCTCGGTATTTAATTTTCAAATAAATTTTTTTATTTTTTTTCGTGTTTGCGACGGATTAGCGACGGAAACATCTGTCGCTATGCATATAAATCTAGCGACGGCTTAGCGACAGACGTAAATCTGTCGCCAAGCCAAGGTTGCCGTTTAGTACCGGCGGATTGGCAACGGAATACATCGCTCGTTATTCCGTCGCAATTAGCGACGGACTTGGCGACAAATTTATTTCGTCGCCAGTTAGCGTCGAAAAATTTGCGACATAAGCATAATGTCGCCTCCTCGTCGCTAAGCCGGTTAGCAATGGAATAGCGACGGAATGTGGTCGTCGCTAATCCACTGTTTTGTTGTGGTGCCATGCTGTGGAACCCTGCGTGAACCCGGGCCTGCTGCAAGCTCGAGTCTTAGCCGCTGCACCTGAACCGAATTCGGTTCAGGTGTTGTGCTTGTCTTGCGTAGGGAAAGTCTGGACCAGACTTGCTGTCGGCGTTTTGGACCCCATGGTCCAACTGTTCGGTGTCTGGACCCTTGCCCAGACCAGTGGGCTTGCGTGCCTGCAGGGTAGCAGCACCCAGTGAGGTTGTGTTGCGATGACTACGATTCTGTTATTGAAATAGACGGTTCGAGCAAGTCTGGACTGAATGTCCAGACTTGCCACCGAGTCTTTAGGGACCCCATGGTCCAGCTGCATGGGTCTGGACCTATGCCCAGACCAGTGGGCCGCTAAGTTAGCATGGCAGCAACACCTTAGCGGAAGTTTGGGAGGCCTCGCTCCCAAGTTGCACCTAGAGGCGCGGTTGCAGCACTTTGGCTGCATTCTTTTGGATTGGGTTGTGTCGCGGTTTGGGGCCAAAGCGTGGCCTTAGTTGCAGCTGGAGTATGTGGTTGCTACAGGAGTTTGGGACAGCAAGCGGTCAGGCCCCGTTCTTGTTGTTTCGCGGTGTTTCGCATAGTATGGTCTTCCGTACCTTTACGCGTAATTCCACCTTTGTAAAACCAATTGCATAATGATTGTGAGTGACGTTGTATCAAGTGCGCAATGAAGATTATGATTGCATGAGCAAGAAGCTCATTGTGTGTAAGACCCGCAATTTTTCAGATAACTCTAAATAAATTCTTGAGGCATTTTTCTAGTGAAAAATAGTGTTTTTACCGTAAAGCGAATCAAACTGATTCTTGCGATCCAAATATACTTACAATATTTGTATCTTCACGAATATATGCTCAAACGTTCTGGAGATCATAACTTCCTCCCTGCTCGAAATTAAGAGATTCCTGCGAGCCAACTTTCTTAGTTGCATCAATACGAAGATAATGGCCTACTCAGATTTTTTCGGAAAAAAATGCCGAAAACTCAACTTTTTTGCGGGACCCGCAAAAATATTGGTGGGATCCACAGAAATATTTGTCAGAAAATATTCTAGAATATTCTAGAATATTTCAGGACCTTCCAGCACCTTCCAGGGAATATTCCTTCTGGATAAGATCAAACAGTCAGATGGATAAGATCAAGCTGGATTTCTGAAAAAGCCCAAGGGCATTTGGGTAATTAGGGTTGCTTAGCCCCTAAGCAACCTCTCCTATAAATAGAGGAGGCCCCCTTTAGAAAAAGTCGCCACCCCCTCCCTTTGCCTCTCTCTCTCCTCCTTTTCCAAACCTCCCGTACCTAGACTAGCCCACCTGAGCCCACCTGACCTGGTCTGAGCCTGCCAGACTTAGCCTGAGCATGCCTGACCTGGTCCTAACCCACCTGACCTAGGTCTGAACCCACCTGACCTAGCTCAAACCTAGTTGACTTGACTTGAACCTAGTTGGGTTGGAAGTCAAAGTCAAAGTCCTTTTTGGTCCAACTTTTGGTTTGGATTTCTGAACCCAGACTTATCCTACTTGGGTTGAGTTCGAACCTGTTGAACCCAGTTGACTTGGACCGAACCCAGTTTGGTTCAAACCACTTAGGTTAAGCAGCTTGACCTGCTTTACCTCTTTCTCAACTAGGTCGACTTCATCTGACCTAGTCTGACCTCTTGACGGAAGGATCGAAGCTTGTTCAAAGCGTTGGATCATTCAGGAGTCGTTTCTTCCACGATTTGAAGTAAGTTCGCTTCATTAAACCATCTCTCTCAAGTATTTGATTGTTTGTATATAACATATACTTTCTGAAGTAGTATCTTGCTTTAGTTCTTGATTGAGTCCTTTTTGGACACTTCGGTGTTTACCCGCTTGTCTCGTAACTATCGTTGGATATATCTATGTTCAAATACGCAGTATATGCGTTTTAAAAATGGTATCTCGACTTAGTTCTTGGTTGATCCCTTCAGAACACTTCGGTGTTCACCCGCTCGCCTCGTAACTATCGCTGGATACGGATCTAGGTGTATATCTGTTGATTCTGCCGACGCGTCCTATATCGCATAGGCTATGTAATTTACCTTTGTCGTCGCGTCGTATGATGCCAAGGCTCCCTGTTTTCTGCACTTCCGATTATGCATTTACTTACGCCGTCGCGTCGAACGATGCCAAGGCTCTTGCTTTATGCAATGTATTTACTTACGCCGTCGCGTCAAACGATGCCAAGGCTTCTGTTTTGTTATATATGTAGAATATTTCGTTCAGTTACACACCCTGAATAATAGTATATGCATTTCTTTACGCCGCCGCTGTATAAAGCACAGGCTTCTGCTTATACTACATATATGGCGCATAAATGAGCGTTCAAATGGAGATCAAACTCCAGATCGCCCATGCGATTCCCTGACTGCTCCTCGTTCAAGATTCTGTTTGACGAATGAAGCCCCTATTGGAAAGGCTTCGGTTTTTGGCAAAATGCTCTTTACGTAAAGACTAAGTCAATTACATATGGCCTGGCTATGGCCCAGGGTTCCTGCAACCTTGATGGATGCAAAGTACGCACAACGGTGCGCATCCATTTCCCCGAATTATGCGTGGCGATTTCCTACCAAAGAGGGGAGATGTCGCTGAAATGGATAAAAGAAACGCACGCTTTCTCTATAAAAGAGAGGAGGTGCTGCAGAAATTTCTGATGAAGCTAAGAATAGCTCAGAAAGAACGTAGCCGGATACTCTGACATCTAGCAGAGTGCTACCTAGTTCATGGAAAGCCCTCTACAACGTAGAAGGGTTCGTCAGACCATTGCCGATAGAGCAGGGGAGGTGCTGACGAAATGGTTGGCAGAAGAGCTGCCAGAACCAGTTGAACGACATAATGATGTCCGTTGATGGAACGATGCCAGATCGGCTCGTATCCTTATGCATAAAGGGCACCTTGCTTGTAAGGGCCGCTGAGCCGGAGTAAAGGTTGCGCCTTGGCTAGGTTCGGACTCATTGCATAAAAATATGCCGAGTAGCCGATCTATTTAGATCGAGTCATATGCATGCTCATTGAGAACGGTTACGCAACCAGACTCGTAACGGTTGAAGAGCCAGAGTGTGTTGTTTCCACCCAAAGAGGTGTGATGCTCGTGGTGGCCGAAGTTCCAAGAGCGGTGTTCTGCATGCATATGAATAAGACTTAAGGTTGCACATGCCCCGCGGTTGAAAATCGTGTTAGGGGTACCCCCTCAGTAATGACTGAGTTGGGGAAGACTGAATGGGGTCGGGTACATACTCCCGTAGTGCTAAGGCACGGGCTGCCTAAATGGCATGCAGATTCTGTCCAAGTAATTGTAAGACTGACAGACCCCTTCAGGAATTATGCTCATTGTGGAATGACAGTGATTGTACAGCCTTGAGTGACACGTATTTTACTTTGGACCTGATAGAGTCCACGATGGCCTCAGTCACTCATGGGTTTTGGGGTCGTGGTTATCCTTAAGATCTAAGGATTGAACCCAACTACTGCAAGTAGAAGATGCATCCGAATATGGGCCTAGTAGGGTTGTCCCAGTTGAAACACACAGCCCTACTATGGATAGGGTCAACAGGCCTCTGGGGTATGTAAAATACATAGAATAATCAACCTCTAGAACATCGCGTTGATGCCCGAACAATAGCTCTACCTGCGTACCAAAGGCGGGAGCGGTTAATTATCAAAACAATGCATTAGTTCTAGGTACAATGATGTTTTGAATGTATGAGTGGATGACGTGTTGAGTCAGTCTTGCATAACCTTTGTGAAGGTGTCATGTTCGGTATACTACTGGACCGACTGGGCAAGGACCCGTGTTGTATCCGCACGACTAAGTGAAGCTCGAGGAGCTGTCCTTAGATGCGTGGGATACGGATGTGCCAAGTATGAAGACTTGAGCTAGACATCACTTTGAGACCCGAAAGAGGTCATGGCTAAGTCATGAAGACTTAAGCGGTTATTCAAATCTCAGCCCAAAGAAGGCTTGCTCTAAGTCATGAGGACTCAAGCGGATGCTCAACTCATAGCCCTGCGGACGCTCTTGCGATATACGCTAAGTCTTGGAGGCTTGAGCATCGTTATTGCGCATTGCGACCCTGAGTGGTCATTATTGTACTTGAGTTGAATGGATGTATGACTACATGCTTATCAGACCATCAGTGGTTCTGACTTCGTTTTATGGGGATTTCAGGTGTTGGACCTGCGTGGCGATATGCGGAGCAAGGCAGCATCGAGTTCCAGGGTTTCTCTAGACAGAGTTGTACTGCTTCCTTTTATTGAACCTACACTGCTTTTCTAAGCAGTAGTGTTGTAATAAACATGAGTTTTCGATAAAATGGAACACTTTGGTGGTCAATGAGTTGCTTGGCCACATACCTGCAACGTGCTCGAAGTTTTCTAAAACCGACGACTCATTATCGTCAAATTCCGCTGCTAAAAGCTTTTCTAAGTTCCGTTGCAAAGAAGAAAAAAAAAAGAAATTTATGAAAATTTTAACTTAGCTTTGTTTTGGAAATCCGGGGCGTTACAGAAATGGTATCAGAGCATGAGTCTGAGAAACCTGGTTCAAGATTCGTCGTGTTTGCAGTATCGCACTGTAAGTATAAATTTTATACTTTCTCTGATTTGGGTGTATTTGTGTGAATAGATAGAATGGCTCCTAGGATGAGGAGAACCATGCCGAGCGAGGAGTCTCATACACAGGGCTTCCTGCTGGAGACGCTCAACAGGCTGTGTCTGCCATTCGCGAATCAAGGCAAGCAACAGCCCCGCCTCGCAACGAGAACCTTGGAGGAATAACTTATGAGAAGTTTCTCAAACTTGACCCATCAGTTTTCGTTGGCAGAGCCGATCCAGAGCTCGCAGAAAGTTGGATCGAGGAAACAGAGCGTGCATTCCTGGTATTGGGAGTACCAGAGGATAGAAAGACTAACTTCGGCACATACAGGCTGAAGGATAATACACGAAAGTGGTGGGATATGATCATGCATATAATTCAGGGTTTATTAACATTTAAATATGCATGATTTTATGAAATAATGTTTCAAAAACCCAATTTTATGTTAGTTTTTGAGTAAATGTGCTAAAATGATTTAAAATTAGAAAATGCATAAAAAATAGTTTTATTTTACATTCTTATGCCTATTTTAGTTTTTTGAGTTGGTTTTAGTTTTTTTTAAAAAGAAAAAAAAAATGAAGAAAAATAGTTTTATATTCATTTTAAGTGTTTGTGTTTTTTTTAGAAAAGAAAAAAATATAGTAGATTAGTTTTTGAAGTTTCTTTATAAATAAATAGTTTTGTTTTTATAATAAACCGATTCATATGGTTTTCTTTACTTTTGAAAAATAATAAAAAAACAAACCATTTTATGGTTTGTAGTTTTTGAAATTAATGGAAAACTGAAAAGAAAAAAAAAATATATAAATAGTAATACAAACCGGTTGGAACCGGTTTGTATTTCTAAAAAAAAAAAAATGTGAAAACCAAACCGGCTGGAACCGGTTTGGAAGTTTCGAAACCAAATAATTTTTGTTACAAACCGGTTCCAACCGGTTTGACCCCTTTTAAAAACCCAAAAACAGAATTGATCGGGGCTTTTCCATTTTGTGCGCCAAAATTTCCTCTTCTCCCTCTCATTTTCTTCCTTTACCCCCTTTCTCCTAGTTGCCGGATTTCTTCATCTCACGCTACTTCTTCTTCTTCCATCATCTTCTATTCTTCATCCGGTGGCAGGGTCCTCATTCGATGGCAGTGCACGAGATGGAAGCCACCTCTTCCTTCCTTTCCCGGTAAGTCGTCATCTTCTTCTTCTTCTTCTTCTTTTTCTTCCTCTGAACTTCATTCTTATTCTTCTTTCATCTTCAGATTTTCTTCATTTGTTTCTTTATATTCAATTGATATTGATTTCCTGTGAAAAACTAAAACTAAAAAAAAAAAAAGAGAAAACGTAAAAAGAAAAAAAAAAGAAAAAAAAATGTGCATCATCATAGCAACGGAACCATGCGTTGGGTTTACTCTGATCTGAATCTATCACCGGATTTCATATAGCATCGCAAGTATAGATGATCCAGATCATCTGGATCTGGATCAATTAATTGTTCTGTTTTTGGTTCATCTGAGATTATCTGGATCCAGATCATCTGGATCATCTGCAAGATACCAGAAATTCCACGATAAAATAAATCTTGATCTGCCGTAATATCTATCCGGTAGATTCATTCCAGTGGATTTCAAATTTTATCATCTGAAAGTAAACGTATATGATACTGTGTCCATTGCTGGTCGATGCATTTTTCTTTTGGTGAATGATTTTTCTGAGTGAAAATAAACTGATTCAATGATATTGATATTCCTCATTCACGATTGAGAATCAGAAATAATTACATTTTTCTGGTGGCTACTGTTCACTACATCTTCCGGTAAACATTACTTCTGTTGGAAATAACAGTAAATGTTTTGTTTTAAAATTTGATCGGATGTCTGAATATCATATGAAGGGGGAAATTACCGATTTTTGAATCTGACTACTGTTTTCCAAAGTTGATTCACTTTGATTTCTGATTTTATCAAATAGTTGAACTTTGAATAAAATTTTAGTCTATCAGAATTATCACTTTGCTATTTGTTTTTTCGGCAAGAATGATATGATGCTGGACCGACTTAATTGGATATCTGGATTCAGTTTGAGATATCGAATTATCTGATGATAAGGATTAAGCTGATTTTTTTTAGATATTACTTAGTACTTAGATTACTTAGTATTTTGATATTAGGCTACTTAGTTGATTGATTGATTCTTTGATATTAAAAATAGTTGCAAGTAGTTAGCTAGACTCAATAAAAATAAAAAAATATATCATTTGCATTTAAAATTGTCATTTAGATTTCTTTAATGATTTCTTTCGTATTCTTAGCGATTAGTAGTATATTTTAGTACATTCTATTTCTTCTTTCTCTGGTACTGCTTGTGTTTCGTTTGACTTGTGCAGGATTGCACGAGATTGGAGCAGAAGAGACTACGTGACACGAAGTACGAAGATAGAAGATTTTTACTTTTCAGTTTAGACTTAGAATTTTAATTAGGTTTGTAAATATTGCACTTTACGCCCTCTGCGAAGGGTATTCATTTGCTGTAATAGTTAGTTGTTTTACTTTTCTGAACATTTTACATTTCAATAATTCAGCAATAAAGATTAGTTTAGACTTGTGTGTTTGAATACAACATATTCCCGTTCCCTGAGTTCGACCCGGTCTCATCCACTAGTGAGAACCGATTTTTATTATTTGATGTCTGGTTTTCATATGTTTTTCATATAAAAATCTTTTCAAAATTACAACGATTTAAGAGAAGACATCAGGATACCACTAGAATTATCCATTTCTCACATCACGAAGTCATCCCTTGGAATGATTTTCGGAGAGCATTTTTGGATAACTACTTCCCGTTGCACTCCAGAAATAAGAAAAAGATGGAGTTTCTGGAACTAGAGCAGGGTGGTATGAGTCTTATCGACTATACTACCAAGTTTCAGAACCTTGAGCGGTACTGCTCTCGGTTATTTGATACTGACCAAGAAAGAGTCGATAAATATATAAATGGATTGCAAGGAGGGTTGCGATCTCGTGTGATAACAAGCATGCCCTCGACTTTTCAAGCTGTTGTGGCAGCATCTTCAAAGATTAGCAAGGATTGGGCGCGATCTAAGGTGATTATAACAAAGAGGCCCGTAGTTGATGGTGGGAACAATAAGAGGACGTTCCCAGGTGGCCAGGACTCACGACTACCTTTTTATAAGAGAGATTTTCAAGACAACAACTTTACTCCACAGACCGAGCAGCCATTACAGATGGTAGAAGCTAATCAGCCCTACCAACCGTCTAATTTTCGATGCCCGAGGTGTAGCTCTGATCATCCCGGAGGGGTTTGTCCTCGCGATACGGGAGAATGCCTGTATTGCGGCAAACCAGGGCATCGTGTAAGAGAATGTCACAAGAAGGCCTCAGATCTTCAATAAAGAAATATGGGATCTAGAGGACCCTCTCAACAAATACAACAACAACGACTGCCACTACCCAGGATAGAGCAGAAACCTGTGGCAGGTCGTATCTATGCGGTGACAGCCGAACAACTCACGAATGATGACCATATCGAGGAATCTGGATACCTTGATAGATAGAGTTGTAATGGGTAAAAATTGATTGAAAGACAAGATCCAATGAATGCTTGAGACAAGTGGCTTATGACCTTGTGTACGGTCATCTGGATCGATATGTATCCTTGCTCTCTAAAGTAATTTTGGATTTGTCAAATTAAAATCTTAAAGTGCTTATGCCCAAAAGTTGATGGCTATAGACCCCATGATTGAGAAATTAAGTTTGCGTAATTAGAACGTTAAAAGTTACTTAATAAAATAAACCATCGAGGAATTGTTCCCAAGAAGAGAGTCCTGTGAGGTTTTACATATTCAAGATCAGATCGTTTAGCCAGAGTGAGCCTGTGAGGGTATACAACTCCGTGCGAGTGTATATGTTCCAAAACCAGTAGCTTGGTTAGTATGATTCTGTGAGGGTGTATTGGTCCAATATCAGGTAAGTCTGACGAGGGCGAACCTGTGAGGAGGTACGTTTCCAATACCAGGTAGTCTGACAGGGGACTTATTCCAATATGGTTAATCTCTAGAAGAATGATCTGTGTGTGTGAAATAGTTACACAAGATGTCTATGTTGATAGCCGGTTGGAAGAACATTGATTCAATAAAACTACCGTGGTTGTAGCATAATTTAAACTCAGATATGAGAAGCATACCTCATCGATCATGAATTATGATATGAGGTTATGATTGGAATAAATACGATGTTGAACTAAGTGAATAAAATTATGAATCTAACATATGGGAGAAATATCCCGAGTTACGCACTTAGTACTCTTAACTGAATTTCGCGGACGAAATTCCTTTAAGGGGGTAATGATGTAAGACCCGCAATTTTTCAGATAACTCTGAATAAATTTCTGAGGCATTTTTCCAGTGAAAAATAACGTTTTTACCGTAAAGCGAATCAAACTGATTCCTGTGATCCAAATATACTTAGGATATTCGTATCTTCACGAATATATGCTCAAACTTTCTGGAGATCATAACTTCCTCCCTGCTCGAAATCAAGAGATTCCTGCGAGCCAACTTTCTTAGTTGCATCAATACGAAGATAATGGCCTACTTAGATTTTTTCAGAAAAAAATGCCGAAAACTCAACTTTTTTGCGGGACCCGAGAAAATATTGCTGGGACCCACAGTAATATTTGTCAGAAAATATTCTAGAATATTACAGGACCTTCCAGCACCTTCCAGGGAATATTCCTTCTGGATAAGATCAAACTGTCAGATGGATAAGATCAAGCTGGATTTCTGAAAAAGCCCAAGGGCATTTGGGTAATTGGGGTTGCTTAGCCCCTAAGCAACCTCCCCTATAAATAGAGGAGGCCCCCTTTATAAAAAATCGCCACCCCCTCCTTTTGCCTCTCTCTCTCCTCCTTTTCCAAACCTCCCCTACCTAGCCTAGCCCACCTGAGCCCACATGACCTGGTCTGAGCCTGCCTGACTTAGCCTGAGCCTGCCTGACCTGGTCCTAACCCACCTGACCCTAGCTCAAACCCAGTTGACTTGACTTGAACCTAGTTGGGTTGGAAGTCAAAGTCAAAGTCCTTTTTGGTCCAACTTTTGGTTTGGATTTCTGAACCCAGACTTAGCCTACTTGGCTTGATTTCGAACCTGTTGAACCCAGTTGACTTGGACCAAACCCAGTTTGGTTCAAACCACTTAGGTTAAGCAGCTTGACCTGCTTTACCTCTTTCTCAACTAGGTCGACTTCATCTGACCTAGTCTGACCTCTTGACTGAAGGATAGAAGCTTGTTCAAAGCGTTGGATCATTCAGGAGTCGTTTCTTCCACGATTTGAAGTAAGTTCGCTTCATTAAACCATCTCTCTCAAGTATTTGATTGTTTGTATATAACATATACTTTCTGAAGTAGTATCTTGCTTTAGTTCTTGATTGAGCCCTTTTTGGACACTTCGGTGTTCACCCGCTCGTCTCGTAACTATCGTTGGATATATCTATGTTCAAATACGCAGTATATGCGTTTTAAAAATGGTATCTCGCCTTAGTTATTGGTTGAGCCCTTCAGAACACTTTGGTGTTCACCCGCTCGCCTCGTAACTATCGTTGGATACAGATCTAGGTGTATATCTGCTGATTCTGCCGACGCGTCCTATATCGCACAGGCTATATAATTTACCTTTGCCATCGCGTCGTATGATGCCAAGGCTCCCTGTTTTCTGCACTTCCGATTACTGCACTTCCGATTATGCATTTACTTACGCCGTCGCGTCGAACGATGCCAAGGCTCTTGCTTTCTGCATTATATTTACTTACGCCGTCGCGTCAAACGATGCCAAGGCTTCTGTTTTGTTATATATGTAGAATATTTTGTTCAGTTACACACCCTGAACAATAGTATATGCATTTCTTTACGCCGCCGCTGTATAAAGCACAGGCTTCTGCTTATACTATATATATGGCACATAAATGAGCGTTCAAATGGAGATCAAACTCCAGATCGCCCATGTAATTCCCTGACCGCTCCTCGTTCAAGATTCTGTTTGACGCATGAAGCCCCTATTGGAAAGGCTTCGGTTTTTGGCAAAATGCTCTTTACGTAAAGACTAAGTCAATTACGTATGGCTTGGCTATGGCCCAGGGTTCCTGCAACCTTGATGGATGCAAAGTACGCACAACGGTGCGCATCCATTTCCCCGAATTATGCATGGCGATTTCCTACCAAAGAGGGGAGATGCAACTGAAATGGATAAAAGAAACGCACGATTTGTCCATAAAAGAGAGGAAGTGCTGCAGAAATTTTTGAAGAAGCTAAGAATAGCTCAGAAAGAACGTAGCCGGATACTCTGACATCTAGCAGAGTGCTACCCAGTTCATGGAAAGCCCTCTACAACGTAGAAGGGTTCGTCGCACCAATGCCGATGGAGCAGGGGAGGTGCTGACGAAATGGTTGGCAGAAGAGCTGCCGGAACCAGTTGAACGGCATAATGATGTCCGTTGATGGAACGATGCCAGATCGGCTCGTATCCTTGTGCCTACAAGGGCACCTTGCTTGTAAGGGCCGCTAAGCCAGAGTAAAGGTTGCGCCTTGGCTAGGGTTGGACTCATTGCGTAAAAATACGCCGAGTAGCTGATCTATTTAGATCGAGTCATATGCATGCTCATTGAGAACGGTTACGCAACCAGACTCGTAAGGGCCAAAGAGCCAGAGTGTGTTGTTTCCACCCAAAGAGGTGTGATGCTTGTGGTGGCCGAAGTGCCAAGAGCGGTGTTCTACATGCATATGAATAAGACTTAAGGTTGCACATGCCCAGCGGTTGAAAATCGTGTTAGGGGTACCCCCTCAGTAATGACTGAGTTGGGGCAGACTGAATGGGGTCGGGTACATACTTCCGTAGTGCTAAGGCACGGGCTGCCTAAATGGCATGCAGATTCTGTCCAAGTAATTGTAAGACTGGCAGACCCCTTCAGGAATTATGCTCACTGTGGAATGATAGTGATGGTACAGCCTTGAGTGACACATATTTTACTTTAGACCTGATAGAGTCCACGATGGCCTCAGTCACTCATAGGTTTTGGGGTCGTGGTTATCCTTAAGATCTAAGGATTGAACCCAACTACTGCAAGTAGAGGATGCATCCGAATATGGGCCTAGTAGGGTTCTCCCAGTTGAAACACACTGCCCTACTATGGATAGGGTCAACAGACCTCTGGGGTATCTAAAATACATAGAATAATCAACCCCCAGAACATTGCGTTCATGCCCGGACAATAGCTCTACCTGCGTACCAAAGGCGGGAGCGGTTAATTATCAAAACAATGCATTAGTTCTAGGTACAACGATGTTTTGAATGTACGAGTGGATGACCTGTTGAGTAAGTCCTGCATAACCTTTGTGAAGGTGTCATGTTCGGTATACTACTGGACCGACTGGGCAAGGACCCGTGTTGTATTCGCACGACTAAGTGAAGCTCGAGGAGCTGTCCTTAGATGCGTGGGATACAGATGTGCCAAGTATGAAGACTTGAGCTAGACATCACTTTGAGACCCGAAAGCGGTCATGGCTAAGTCGTGGATACTTAAGTGGTTATTCAAATCACAGCCCTGAAAAGGCTTGCTCTAAGTCATGAGGACTCGAGCGGATGCTCAACTCATAGCCCTGCGGAGGCTCTTGCGATATACGCTAAGTCTTGGAGGCTTGAGCGTCGTTATTGCGCATTGCGACCCTGAGTGGTCATTATTGTACTTGAGTTGAATGGATGTATGACTGCATGCTTACTAGACCATCAGTGGTTCTGACCCCGTTTTATGGGGATTTCAGGTGTTGGACCTGCGTGGCGATATGCGGAGCAAGGCGGCATCGAGTTCCAGGGTTTCTCTAGACAGAGTTGTACTGCTTCCTTTTATTGAACCTACACTGCTTTTCTAAGCAGTAGTGTTGTAATAAACATGGGTTTTCGATAAAATGGGACACTTTGGTGGTCAATGAGTTGTTTGGCCACATACCTGCAACGTGCTCGGAGTTTTCTAAAACCGACGACTCATTATCGTCTAATTCCGCTGCTAAAAGCTTTTGTAAGTTCCGTTGCAAAGAAGAAAAAAAAAAGAAATTCATGAAAATTTTAACTTAACTTTGTTTTGGAAATCCGGGGCGTTACATTGTGTGTCGAAACGTAACATCTTGCACGAGTTAGCCGCTCCTCTTATAAGCACGTTGATCGTAGGCCATAACACCCTTTGGCTAGAGTTTCCTTGGCACCGAGGTAGCAAACGTGTATATAAATATATATACATGTATCTTCTCTATGAATGATGACAATACACTTAGAATATTTACATGCTAGGATAGCACTTTACAAAATGAAATTTTTTGCAAAATACATAAGGCAAACGGATTTAAAGCTTGCAATCAAGCAAACCACGTGTCTAATGCTTCTGTATTTCAATGGAATTACTTGAAGGCCTTGGTTCAATGTTTCTCGATACACATCTTTGGTTTTGCATAATCTATGACAATTCTCGCATTGCAAGATAACTTGGGGCAATAATACGCAACCAATAGACATGTCAACGATTCCTGTAACCCTATCATAGAATTCCTGGTTGACATGGAACTCCTTTGCGAGTTTTGTTGTGGGCGATGGACCCACTTTGCAAGATGAGCTCGCTTATATTAGAGATACAAGTTTTGTATGCTTGTGCACGCCTCTTGAGTTGTTCTAGAGCTGCCCTTCCGTGGCAAAATATTTATAATTGTCTCATCGCGAGACTCAAGCTCTTGCACCATTACCTGCTAGTTCTCTTGCTTCGTAGTGTTACATAGCTTGTCCATGTACTTGTCACATAAAGCACATGTATGCTCACACACACTTGTGCTTTACTTGCTTAATTCTCTTCTTCGCATTTAATTATAAAGCATGCTTATTGTTTCTTTCATGCTTATGATTATGCTTGTTAATTATTGCAAATGCATGATAATATGACTACTTGTACACGTGCATAGTTCACAGTACTTTGGTTTATTATGTTCTGTGATGCATACCTCAATATAAATGGACTGAATTGTGCAAATGGACTGTTTAGTTGATTTCTCACCAGCTCAAAAGAGTACTGACCCCGTTTTATGGAGATACAAGTGTTTGCTTAGGCGTGCGATGGAGCTCGATGTGCGGTAGCGGACATGAACTCACACTTCTAACACTTCAAGGATCTTGGCAGATTGTTGTTTTTGTAAAAGGGGAATGACTTGTACATTTTGTAAAATGATAATAAAGTTGTTTCACTTCACTGTTGTTTCACTCCTGCGACCCGCCCCGGGTTTTCCCGCTTGTTTCCTTTTTGGTACTTCCGCACTTGCGCAAATGTTTTAAAAAAAAAAAAGTTTACCCTAAATCCAAAGGATTTTTAAAGGATTTTCAAGTCGGGGAATTCTGGGGGCGTCGCATTTAGGGTTTAGGGTTTAGGGTTTAGGTTTTAGGGTCTAGGGTCTAGGGTCTAGGTTTTATGCTTTAGGGTCTAGGGTTTAGCATTTTGGGTTTAGGGTCTAGGGTATAGGGTTTAGGGTTTAGGGTGATGAAGCATGAATTATGCATCAAAATAACATAATATTCATGCATTAAAGCATCATTTTTGGGTTTAAAACCCACATTTAGATGAATTTGAACATGAATGAGCTACGGTTCAAATTTTGCTTGAATCAGAGTTAAATTGAGTAAGTTATTGCATTTTTAGTGTGTGAGTGTAAACACCCCAAATTTTCACTCACCTCCCCGATATCTTTACCAAGCATCATCATTCAACCTCTGAAATCGTCGAAGGGCAAAATGGTCATTTTCTGAGCCCGAACCTTACAGAAGTCTAAATTGCATCTGCAACTCTCAAAATTTCTCTATTTTTAGCTCAGATGTTCAAAATTTTATTCCTGACAGGAGACAGGCATCTCGAAGTCTTGGTTCAAGATTCTATTGCATAAGACATGACATTGCATATCATTGCATGAGCATTTCATATCACAGCACTGCACAGCATGTCATTTCGAGGTCCAGAACTCTCGATTTCAAAATTTTTAATCCAGATTAGAATTTCAACTCTTTTCAAAAGTGATTTCAAAACCCTAGGTCTTCAAAATTATCAACTCTTCCCATTTTACCCCCAGGGCTTTGAATTTCAAAATACTTCCTCAGGAAAGCAATCTGGATAATTTTCAATAAATTTCAACTCAGATTTTGCCTTTTGCCAGCTATTTCAACTATCATTCTTTTACAAAATCGCCCTATAGGGGCCAACTCTTTCCAAAAAATCCTGTTTTACCAATTAGTCCAGATTTTATGAAAATTCCAAAAAGAAGTTGTTGTTTTATCCTTATTTCAATAAAGAAGCAATGTGGGACCCACACTGAGGTGGTGTCACATAAGCTTTCTTTTGAAAAATTTGAATTTTGAAAAACCCAAAAATATAGGAGCCTTGTCCCCTGGATTGGTGCCACTTGTCCTTTTCTCTATCCTCCCATTTCTATGCCAAGTGTCAGTGTGGGGGCTACCTTAAGAAGCCGCTCCATGTGATCTCATTTATCTGCCATGTGTCAGTATCTACCATCTCCACCCGGCGCCATGTGTCATTCCAAAGATCACCAGGAGATACCAAGTGTCATGTGTTGTCCTGGCCAGAAAAAGCAAAACTTGTCCCCTCTGAGGTGGCGCCATTTGAAGTGTGTCTCCTGCAGAGGACACATGTCAATCTCTCATATCCTCAGAAAAAGCAAATGCCATGTGTCATCCTCTACTCTTTTCAGAAAAAGCAGGTGACATGTGTCATTCTCTGCTCTTCTCAGAAAAAGTAGATGCCATGTGTCATTTCCTGCTCTCTTCAGAAAAGCTAGAATTCAAATATTCAAATCTCTTCAGAGGTGGCGCAAATCCTGAACTTCACCTTTTTCATTTTGTCTAAGATGGCGCCACATGGCTTGGACCTCCTTCTCTTCCCTCTGCCACGTGTCATTCTCTGCTTCTTTCAGAAAAAGCAGGTGACACATGTCTCCTTCTACCTCCTTCAGAAAAAGTAGAGGACACATGTCATCTCCAGCCTCCTTCAGAAAAAGTAGGGGACACATGTCACTCTTGGCTTTCTTCAGAAAAAGCAACTATTCAAAAATTTTCAGACAAGAGCTAGGTGGCGAAAATCTTGGAGTTCTACCTTTTTCTACTTTGTCTATGAGGGCGCCACATGTCCCTTGCTTGTTCTCCTGCAATATGTCACTGTAGGAGCCACCCTGAGGTGGCGCCACATGTCAGCCTCTCCTTTCCTGTAGAAAAAGTAGAATTTGAATTCCTCTAAGGTGGCACAATCTACTTCTTCCACTCTTGTCCTTCTGACACATGGCAAGAGCCTCCAGAGATGGAACCACATGGCATGTTCCTATTGTTTCCAGCTTTACACCTCAGAACACCTTTTGAGGTGGCGCCAATCCAGAGCCCCACTTGGCTTCCTTTCTTTTATTTATTTTATTCTTTTAATAAAAATAGCCCCATGAGGTGGCGCCACCTGAGGACTCCCTACAAAAGGAAAATTTTGAATTTCAAACCCCAGGTAGCACCCTCTGAGGAGCTTCCTGCAGAGAAAATCAAGCATACCCAAATTTTAAAAAATTTCAAATTCTGCTGAGGTGTCTCACTCACAAAATTCTTATTTTTTATTTTCTCAAAAATCAAAATAGCACCCATGAGATGGCACCACATGGAGGGCTCAGATTGAGCCTGTTTGAAATTCAAATTTTTCAGAAAAAATCTATAAAAACAAGGGTTCACGCCCAGCCTAAAGAGACCATTTTTTGAGATCTTTTGGACTTGGAAATTCGACCCAGCCTTCTTGAGGATCTGATTTTGAACTGTGGGAATTCGCGCCGCCTTTGGCTCAGTGGAGAAGGTGCAGTGAAGTTCGTGCAGTGGCCAACTCGATTTAAGCGTAGGTCAATTTTGGTGGATCATCCGAAGCCCGGATCGAAGGACAAATGAAGCCCTTGGTAGCAGTCCCTTTCCAGAGCTTCAACGCTGCCCAACGAAGCAAGGTGCACCTCTTTTCCTCTTGATTCGATTTCATAATTTGATTCGGGAGTCGTTTGAAGAAAGAGCTCATCCGAGAGATGGATTGAGCTATTCTCATAAAACGACATATATAAAAATACATGATTATGATTCCTTGATGATTTTTAGCATTCATGCATTTAGCTAGATTTAATTTGCATTTTATTTTGTTGATTTAGCATGTTTCATGAATTAATTAGGATTAATTTAGCATTTATTTCAATTCTACTCAGTTTCAGTAGTTTTATGTTTTTGTCAGTCAGTCCACACATCATTTCATGCGTGTAATTTTTGTCAAAAAAATCCAAAAAAATCACGAAATGCGCCCTTAGGTGTCCTTAGAAATGTGCCAAAAATTCGGAAGCATTTGAATTTGTTTACTATGGTAAACATTCAAAATGGAAAGTCGGGTTTTGTTACCCGGGATGCGTTTTAAAAACTCTTTTCCGACTTGTAAAATCGAGATATCCCTCGTGGAAGATCCTATTTTCAATCTGAAAGATGTTCTGAGCTCGGGAGGATGTCTAGTGTTTAATATGATTTTATGAGAGTTTTATGATGTTTTTTAATATCTGACAAAATCCGAGAGTTTGGGACACGTGTCAGAGCCTGATTTGGGACTCTGAGATTTGGGATCGACTTAGGGCTATGGGTTCTCTTTGGGTGTTGCTCAAAATCCGAATCTGTAAAATGTGAAAGTTATGTCCGCGATGTCCTTTGTTTGCATCTGAAAGCTTAGGATTTTTAGAATAGTTGTGATACCTGTTTTGGATTTTTCTTGTCAGTCCTCTGTTTTGTCATATTTGTCTATTCTGTCAATTTAGGATTAAAAAGTTATATTTTTATCTATATTTCTGTTGGTCAAATGCCAAAGTCATGAAGATGAAAGTTGTCCATGTAGGTGTCGTTAGTTGCTCTGTTAAATATCAGAAATTTTCATGGCTGTTTTCTATTTATTTTAGCATTTTATATTAAATTAGAGTGATTTTGCCTCCGTCAGAACCAAATCCTTGTTACCGAACTCACCATGGCTCAAATCCCGAGGCTGTCAAAACCAAAAATGTTTCATTTCAGGTCCTTTAGCAGTCTGCAAAATATCAGAAGTTTTTATGGTGTAAATGTTGCATTATCATGTTAAGCATTGCATTTGGTTTGGGTCCGTAGGCGAAATCCACCATTTTTAGGACTTTCTTTAAATTTTAGCATTCAAATCATATCATTTCGTAATTTTTAGCATTCTAGGCTGTTTATCAGAGTAGTTAGATGCTTCATACCGAATTTGGTGTAATTTGGAATTCATTTGGAGCTTGATTTAGCCATAATATCAAAACAGGGCCCCACGGGACCCGAATCCAAGCGAAAAACAAGTGAAATTCATTATTTTGGATAAATTGCAAAATATCAAATTCTGATTTTACAGTCCTAATGTGTTTAGCAGCATGTCATCATTCCTCATACTACATTTCATCATCATTAGATTCAATTTGAATTTCAAAATATCAATTTTACCAAACTTTCCTTCAAAAAAGCCTGATTTTAATGGTATAACTTTATAATTAGGGGTATTTTGGTCATTTTGACCACAATTTCGAATTTCAAACTATTTTCTACTAAGTTTCCTGCATTTACATCATTTCAAATATCAAGGAAGCATGAGAATAGGGTTTATATCCAATTAAATCTAATAATTTCATAATATTATTGGAAAATCTTTGGAAAAACCCACATATTTGAGCTAACCCTATTTCAAGTTTGGCAGGGGCGTTCAAAAGAAGGAGCTGAAGTCTGCAAATTGCTTTTATTTCATTTATTTAGTGATGTAATAATGTAAATTTTGGAATAAGAGATTTAATTTTCTGCTTAGACTTGGATGCATATCATATAGTTTAAATTCCTGCAATATCCTGTTTATGTGATTCATGCATTTTATTTCAAAAGCACTATGGATGTCCATGAATGGCACGTGCACCAACTCTTAGGGAGTTGATGAACTCGGTGGAGTCCATATTTACGGCCCTAGTCGGAATATGGACGAGACCCAGATCCATCATCTTTCTACTAGTCACATTGAGCCTACACTCTTAGGCTATCTTAAAATGCACATCATATTTCTAATATTTTCAAAGTATTGTGCATTAAATCAATTAAACTCTGAACATATTCATGGCCACAGTCAGAATATGTGAAGTATTTATTTTGACTTAATGTACATTTTCCAACAAATTTCTTAGAAAATCTTTCAAAGTGCATGCATTCACTCATATCATTTGCATCATGAAATCATTGGTTTTCCCATGATTTTCTTAAGAAAACTTCATTCTCAAAGAAATCGATTTCTCAAGAAACTCTGAGTATTTTCCAAAATCAAAGTTTTCCCTCGATTTTCCCTGGAAAATGTTATTTTCTTAAGATTTTCAAAAAAGAGTTTCCCAATCTTTCTCAAGAATCAAAAATCAATTTTCAAGGGTAAGATTCCCAGGATTTCAATTTCCCAAGTTTTGAATTTCCTTCTCCAATGAGTTTTCCTATAAATCTTCCATCATTTTCCTAAGAAAATTCTCAAAGTTCGAGTTTTCCTGAGAAGTGTTTCCCTTTTCAAATGCTCACCTTTTTCCCAGGATTTTCAACCATTCATGATTTTCCCACAACTTTATGAACTTCCCCGAGATTTCAAATCTTTTTCATCTGAGTTTTCTGAGAAATTGACTTTCAGCTTTTTCCTGAGAGATTCTTTTCAACTCCAAATATTTTCCAAGCATACATCATGTTTTCCCAAGTTGCATTTTCCAAAATCTCATAGCACATGCCTGAATTCTTTGTGCATATAGGATAGAACACGATTTTGATGATTTAACTAAGTCAATCGCAATTTTGGTCCTTGGTTCGATTACCCCTGTTAAAGGCGGCAGGAACGGTCGAATCTCGTACCGACAAGTCGAGCCCTATCCCATGGATTTTCCCACAATTTTCAAAACGGAGGCGAGTATTTCAAAACATTTTCCAAAATCCGGTCAAGTTTGAAGCGCGAAAGCGTTTCCCTCTCTCTCTTCCGCAAGGGAGGGGAAGACGGGAAAAATTTCGCGACGATAACAGGTTTGGCGACCGAGATAGGACCTGTTCTTGTCTGATTAAAAGTGTGCTTGACTTAGTTCAATTATCAAAACTGTGTTCTAAAAATGTCAGCTCTTTACTTTTGATATCATGCGAACCTAGGAGCCTAGATTCTGACCTAGCTGACATTGATTGCATATAGACTAGGCATGGTTTGGTAGGACCAGATTGAGGAGATATTTTCATGTTCACATAGACTTAGGTCTAAATACAACTCTCCTTAATTTAGGATCTGAATGCAAACAATGTATGCTTCTTCAAAGATTTTCAAAATCTATCTCTCTAGGACTTAGAGCCCTCTATTTCTTGCATGTGATCATTTTTCAAAATCTCCATTACCTATCATTACCCGGTCTTCACGTTGTTTGGCTCTCTTCCAGAACCCTAGTTCGGGACAGAGCCTCACAACTGGGCACATTATTTAGGTTAACACCCCCCTACAACGTACCGCGGGCCACAGTCCGAAGTATATCAGTAGGCGCTCAAGGATGTTGGAAAACCTTACCTTAGAACCGGAGTTGAGATTATATGCCACGTACCTCGGATTTCGATTTGGGTATATCGGCATAACTGGATTGGACAAAGATGATCTGAACCTAGAGTTAGGATTAGGGTCCTACAGTTGTTTTCAAAATGATGCATCTAGAGTCAGGCTTTTAGGGAGTGCTGAATGTGCATAAATGTTTGTGCATGGTGTGATTGTTTGTATGATTACCTCTATTTCCTTACATTTTCCCAAAATATTTTCAAATACCCATATTTTTCATCTTTTTTTTTATTTTCTCAAACCCTGGATGATTTTCTCAAATATCCCATTTCTTTCAAAACTCCAGGTAGTTTTTCCATTCTACCTTTCTACTGGATCTCGAATTTTCAGCTGCATTTTATATCTTGCCTGCAAAATCTTTCAAAATTTCCCACATTTTCCTAAGTCCCATTCTAAGTCTTCCTCTGTTTTCAGTTCAATGGCATCCAGTCAAGTCGATCCTATCTTTTCTGAAGGTCACATCTCCTACGAGGTGCGACAAGGTCGTCCTAAACATCGAGCCCTCAGCACCGGAACTTTCATTCCCCGGTGGTACTATTCCTGGCTAAAAAGCTTTTCCCGAATGTTCCCCAACCATTTGAGCGAGTGCGGATTAGAACTGGCGTCAGCAGTCGGAAAGCAGACCAACAACGGCAACCTGATCCATGCAATGGCGGAGCGATGGAATCCTCGGACGTGCACCTTCTGGTTCCCCTGGGGAGCAATGACTGTTTTAATGGATGAATTTTCAGAGATCATGGGGTTACCAGAGCCAGCTAGTCAACCAGGCGATCCATTAGAACATCAGTTCCTTATCAACGTCAAGGGTTTGGACCCCCGAGACTCCTTAGCTCGTATGACAGGCCGCCGATCCTGGCCCCTGATCCAGTTAGAAGGAAATGAATATGTTGACCTGCTCGAATTGTACCGCCAGTACGGGACCTTCATTGAAGTCAGTTCGCTATCAAGGACAGCTAAAGAAAGGATTCAGAATGCAATGGTTCTGTGCACTGTAGGATTATCCCTCTTTCCAGATGGACAAAACTACATGGACATCAGAATACTCCAGCTTATGAGAAGATGGGGAAGTCGACAGACCAATCGCCTCTCCATAGCCACGGCGGCGCTTGCTTTCCTATATCGAGGTCTGACCCGATTTTCACTTGGGGAATCCATCTTAGTTGAAGGTTGCATCTACAGTCCTGCTTCTTCCAGTATGTTCCAGCCCGAGCAAACTCTTTTAGATACAATGGCCAAGAACTCCTTCCAGTGGCGCAGTACCGATCCATGATCAACAACATTCAAGAAGATGACATTGTCTAGGACTATTTTGATCGGCAACTATCTCCTCCCAGATACACGTATGCTTATGGCAAGCGGTTCAAGTTGCTGGGACCATTCTTCTGCACTTACTACCAACCAGAGAAATGTGTTCTTCGACAGTTCTCCCAGAGGCAGCAATACGTCGAAGCCCGACTGTTATCAGGAGCTATGGCAGAGTTCGATCTCACCTCCGCACAATGGTCCGGGGCATATCATTCTGCCCGCTACAGCTGGGATTCTTTTGTCTCTCTTAAAATCTTTCCTGGTCCTAGAGTGTCTGCCGACTATCATGAATGGTGGCAAATTGTCTGTCCTCCACCTCTTTGTCAAGATCAATAAAATCATATTTTTCTCATTTCTATAAAATTTTCTCTCTTTCCATTGTGGTTTGACGACCTCGCCTAGGTAACAAGACATATTTTCGTTGTTTATTTCCTTTGCAAAAAGAATGACAACACAATTGTCATGATTCCCGCGACGACTCAGTCCCTAGTAATGGGATATCTTTTTCAAATTGTCTACCATATTTTCAGCAAATATTTCATCCAAAAAACCAATTCCTACAGAGCCTAATCAAGTCTTTGCCCTGCAGAGAGCGTCTACAGCATTTGATGGTGCAAACAAGGTCAGGCAAAAGAACAACAACACCGCAGTATTCGTCAGCCTCGAAAGAAGAGATGGGTTCCCCTCGATCCGAGAAGAGTCAAGAGCAGCAACAAGAAGACGATGGCATAGACCCTCAAATGTATGCCATGTTTCGCAAGATGATGAATAAAATGATGAATGAGCAGCCCGGAACCAGCTCAGAAAGGAATCCATTTAGAGAAAAGTTCCATGGTCACAGGGGTAAGAAGGCTTCCAAAAGGCAGATCTAGCCAGAGGAAATCTCAGATGAATCAGACTCCCTTGAAGATACGGATGAAGAATATGAAGTGCCTCCGGCATTTCAGAAACGTGGCCAAAGTAAAAGCCACAGATCAAAAAGCCGAGATGCAGAAGAACCCTTGCAAGCACAGTTCAAGGAAATGGCCCGAGTTGTCAAGGATTTGCAAGCCCACGACAAGGGCAAGAAAGTCTTCACCAGTGAGGACTTCTATGACGGCTTAGAAGGGGATGATGATCTGGAGAATCTTCCCCGTAAATTCATTAAGTTTGACGGTTCTGGCGACCCAAAAGCTCATCTCGCCACTTTCTTTGCAGAATGCTCTCGGTTCAAAAAGGACAACAGAGCATTGTTCTTATGCTTCCCCCGCAGCTTGAAAGGAGTTGCAGCTAAGTGGTATGCTGAGCATATCAACCCCATCGAGCTCAAGGAGTTCGACAAAGTTATAAACTTGTTTATTGAATGCTTCTTGTTCAACACAGAAGCACTGCCTACATTGAGCCATCTCTGCAATCTCAGGCAGAATGAGAATAAAAAGGCGCGGGACTTTATCCACAGATGGAGATCGGCCTGCAACAAAATGAGAGATCCTATCTCGGAAAGGCATGCCCTGTCCCTAATCCTCAACAACCTTTCACAGCCTTTAAGAGGATTGATCTCCACAGCACCATCCAGAACTTTCATCGAATTGACTGAAAGAGCCGAATGACTCGAACTGAGTGTGGAAAATGGAGTCTATGAATGCTTCACATTTTCCAAGGGCAACTCCCAAAGTGAGCAGAAGAAGAAAACTCACTTTACTTATTCTGCCAATAGCAACAACAAAGGCTGAAATCAGCACAAGGGGCAGAAAAGGGATTACTGCTACGGTACAGGCAGCTCAAACAACAAAGATCAGAAAGCAAAACCTGCCCCTCAATACAGCAAGCCTCCTCAGCAGGATCAAGGGCCGAAACTGCGTGAGAAGACTAGACATGAAGGATGGAGCTATGACAGAAAGTTTACTCCTTTAGACCAAACACTCGAGGATGTGCTCGAGTATATGTTGTCAAAAGAGATGGTTAAGTTGCCCAGATTGGCTGATCCCTCTGTGCCTATGGGGAAATGGAAGGATCAATTTTGCAAGTTCCACAGGACAGTGGGACACAACACTGAGAACTGCTTTGTTCTCAAAAACATTATACAAGATCTCATTGAAAAAAATCTTTTAGTGGAAGGAGAAGAAGAAGAGAAGATGAATATTCTCAATCAGCCATTTCCTCCACACACCACAACAGTAGTGTCGACACAGCCATTCTTACCGCATCAGCACATCAAGCCGTGTTCTGCACAAGATCTCCAAGTTCAGCATCAGGTGTCAGTGCTATGACAAGCAACTCCTGATTCCAAGAAGATGGATCTAATCTCGGCATTCGGCAAAATGAAAGTTTCGGAAGCACCTGTGAAGTCAGTCCCCAAGTCAGAGGGAACTCCTGACTTCTTCAAGCAAATCATCAAACCCAGGCCGGAAGGTACAAGTCAGAAGCCTCTGATCGCTCTATCCAATGTTTCCATCTTTGACTTGGCCAAGAATTCTAGCAAGCATCAACGAGTCCTGGATAATTTACTCAGGAAAATCAAAGTTAAGCCTAGTACCTCTCCTGAAGACATGGCACAGATTGTGAACACTGCCATGACAAATGCGCCAATCACCTTCTCGGATGAGGACCTTCCAAAGCCTCATTCCTTCCATAATAATGCTTTGTACATTGTCGTTCGAGTCAGAGGAATGACAATACCGCATGTGCTGATCGATGGAGGCAATAGCCTCAATATTTGTCCCGAGATGACAGCGAAGGCATTAGGGGTCAAGGATGAAGAATATATTCCAGATCCCATCACTATCTATGGGTTTGACAACCATGGTCAAACGGCCAAGGGCAAGATATTTCTGGAGGTGTTCATCAACTATTCAGTGCATTCAGTGCTTTTTCACGTGGTTAATGTACCACCTACCTACAACTTGCTACTCGGAAGGACGTGGATTCATAATGCAAATGCAGTGCCTTCCACCCTCCATCAATGCGTGAAATGGTCAAAAGGTGGAATGATTACCACAATACTGGGAGAAGACCCAGAAGAAAGGCTCCCACAGCCCATGATTCCTCGGCCCTCATTTAATGCGGATATTCCCAGCATCAGGGAAAGTGAAGAGATCAATCTCGGAGAGAATCAAGAAATACTCCAGGCATCATCAGAACTATCTCTGCACACGGTAGCCACGACCCGATGGAGAGGTCCTCAATTCTTCAAGGTTGGAGGCCGGATCAACTACAGTACCATTAAGGATCACCCATTGTTTCCACAATTCATAAAGTCAAGAAAGGGATTTGAGTTGCTTCTAAAACATGGTTATCAACCCTTCAAGGGACTCAGCAAGAATGAAGATGGCCGCATAGAGCCAGTGATCCAGAAGCATCACAGGACTAGGATTCTCCGGAGGAAGCTCGTCAAAGAAGACTATTTTTGTCAAAGGGGCACATTGAAAAACATTTGCTATCTTCTTTCTATTCTTTCCAAATAAATGTCTCATTTTATCAATGTCTTTGATCAATCAATAAAATTCCAAATTGCTTTGTCTATCCGGATGTCGTCTGTCTCCTTTCCTTCTATCTCTTCATTATAATTTTAAATACCATTTTATGCATAGTTCTCTTTAAATGATTGCTTGTTTCACGATAGGCCGATTTATTTGAACCAAATCTCTTATCCAAAATTTCAGAATGACTTCTCGAACGATCAAGAAGCTCGTCCTCAATCCCAAGGCTTTTCAGAGGTCAGCAACAATTCACAGAGTCAAGGCAAGCACAGGAGATGACAAGATTGTGAAGCAGTCAGATGATTGTGCAGAATATGATCAGTCTCTTCAGGAATTACCAAAGTTCGCCGCAGTTCAGAAGCAGGACAAACCATCTCCTCTAGTACAAGATCCTACTGAAGATGTCAATATCGGTTCAGAGGAAGATCCCAAAATTCTCCAGATTGGAACCAGTTTGAGTCCGGAAGAAAAGGAAAGGCTCACTAATTTTCTCAAGCAACATCAAGAAGTGTTCGCGTGGACATATGAAGATATGCCGGACTTAGACCCAAAATTAATCGAACACCGTCTTGTCTTGAAGCCAGATGCTAAGCCAGTTAAGCAGAAGCTGAGAAAAATGGATCCAAGGATAGAAGAACAAGTCAAAGAAGGACTCGAAGATCTGCTCAAAGCAGGATTTATCCGAGCTATTGACTACCCAGATTGGTTAGCCAATATTGTCGTTGTCCCAAAGAAAAGTGGCAAAGTAAGGATCTGCATATACTTCCGAGACCTTAATAAGGCAACTCCGAAGGATGATTATCCACTTCCAAGCATCGATCTTCTAGTCGATAGCACGGCAGGACATGCTATGTTCTCTTTAATGGATGGATATTCCGGCTACAATCAGATTAAGTTGGCCGCTCGCGACCAATCAAAAACTTCTTTCACTACGCCTTGGGGCACTTTCTGCTATACAGTTATGCCTTTTGGGCTCAAGAATGCTGGAGCAACATATCAACGGGCAATGGCTGTTATATTTCACGATCAGATGCGCAAAATCATGGATGCGTATGTTGATGATATCCTCGTGAAATCGAAAGAGGGAGAAGATCACCTCGAAGCACTTGATCAAGTCTTTAAGAGACTCATTCGTTACAAGTTAAGGCTTAACCCGCAAAAGTGTGTCTTTGGAGTCGAATCAGGCAAACTATTGGGTTTTCTGGTCAGCAAAAAGGGAATTGAAGTTGACCCAGCCAAAGCAAAGGCTATCATCGATATGTCACCCCCGAAAAATCTCAAAGAATTGCGTAGCCTTCAAGGACGTATGCAATCAATCCGGCGATTTATTTCCAACTTGGCAATGAGATGCGAACCTTTCAACCACTTACTCAGAAAAGGAGTGAAGTTCGAATGGGGACCAGAATGTCAGCAATCATTCGATCGAATCAAGAAATATCTTCTCAATCCTCCTATCTTGAAGCCGTCAGAATTGGGAAAACCTCTTTTATTATACATCTCAGTCAATCAAGTCGCATGTGGCGGATTCTTGGCACAATACAAAGAAGGCAGCCTGATAGAGCATGCCATCTATTATGTGAGTAAAACTTTCATAGATTATGAAAAGAGATACTCTCAAATAGAGAAGACCTGCCTAGGTTTGGTGTGGATGTGTCAGAAGCTAAGACACTACCTGCTAGCATCAGAAGTCAAAATTTTGTCCAAACTCAATCCTCTCAAGTATATTTTGGAGCAACCTTTCCTAAGCGGACAGGTCGCAAAATGGCAAGTCTTACTAATGCAGTACGACTTAGAATATGTCTCGCAACAGTCAATCAAAGGCCAAGCAATTGCAGATCAATTGGCGGATTTTCCTCTAGCAGAAGATGTGAAAGCCGAAGATGAGTTCCCTGATGAACAAATTTGCAATATCCAGTCTGAAATTTGTTTTTCGATGGTTCCAAGAATATGGCCGGAATAGGCATCGAAATCTTATTAATCACCCCTGAAAAAGAAATGATTCCATTTTCTCTCAAGTTAGATTTCCAATGTACCCACAATATGGCTGAGTATGAAGCTCTGATTCAAGGTCTAAAGATTCTACTAGACTTCAATGTTAAGAGAGTGCATGCCTACGGCGACTCATTACTTGTTGTCAATCAAGTTCGAGCCGAATGGCAAGTCAAAGATCAGAAGCTATTTCCCTATCAGAAAATTGTTTCAGCTCTTGTCAGCAAGTTTGAAGAATTCCAGTTATTCCATATCAAGAGAGATTTTAATCAAATGGCCGATAGCCTAGCCAGTTTAGGCTCCATTATGGCATTCAGAAATGGAGAATCTTGTCGCTCTTTTGAAATTGGCCGACTTGATCAACCTGCTTTCCTTCCAACAGAACAAGTAAAAAAAGCTGAGCAAAGGAAGAAACCTTGGTATTACAATATCAAAGCTTTCATAGAAACTGGTGAATTCCCTCCAGAACTTTCAAAGAAAGAACAACGAGCAATCCAGCGTATGTTTACTCGATACTTCATTTTGGCCAATGTCCTCTATCGTCGAGGATTCAGTTCAGAATATTCCAGATGCTTAGACGAAGACGAAGCCAAAGAAGTCATGCGAGAAGCACACGAAGGCATTTGTGCTAGCCACGTCGGCTACCAAACCCTTGTCAAATAGATCATCAGAGCAGGTTACCACTGGAAGACCATGCAACAATATTGTTATCATTATGTGAAGAAGTGCGTGCAGTGCTGTAAACACCCCAAATTTTCCTCATCCATTCTCAAACAACCCTCCTCGTGCAGTGCCAACCCTGTTAGGACAATGTAGGAGTCAAACCCCGAGTCAGTTTTAGAAAATCACCATTTTACCCATTTTCATTAGGAAAATTACCATTTTACCCTTAGGTCATCCCGAACCCTAGTCAGTCGGAGTCAACCAAGCTCACTGGTCAGTTCAGAACATTTAGAATATCAATCATTCCAAGCTCATCTGAGCTCACAGTGAGAAGACCATTTTCATTTCGGACCATTCCTGCCAAAATGGAATCATTTCTTCGGGAATGAGCTTATTTCTCACTCAAATCCAAGCAAATTGCCTCCGAGTCAGTCATTCATAGTCAGTCATATTCCTTAGAGTCTAACTTGAGCTCACCAGGAGTTCAAGTGCTCCAATTTCAGTTCAAAACCATTTCTAAGTGTTCAGGAGCCCATTTTAGTCCATTTCAGCTCTTTCAGCTGAAATTGAGCCGAGTTCAGTCAGTTGAGTTAGTGTTTGAGACTTGATTTTAGTTCATCTCAGTATTACTGACCTTTGTTTTAGCTCAAACCCAGTTCAGGTTCGTAATTCACTTCATTCCAATGACCATTCCATACCATTTCTCTAAAAATGGCAGCTTTTCTTGAAAATTCAGTTGGAAAGGTCAGTTGAGTCAGTGTCCATTGAGTTCATTTGAGTTTTGAAACTCTAAAACCCAGCTCAATCCAGTTCATTTCAGTTGAATCCAGCTCAAACCCTAATTTTCAGTGTTACTCTAGCTTGGCAGAGCTCGAAAATCATTTCTTCAACCATTTTTGCAAATTTTGTCAATTTTAACACTTTTTGAACTGGTACAAGTGTCAATCGGGGTCTAACATCCAAAATTCTTCATTCAGGGTTAGCATTTCGCATAGCATTTCATGTCATTTCTCATCATTTCATATCATTTCTTAGCATTTCATAACATTTCATCATATTTCATTTCATTTTCGAAGTCCAGAACTCCAGCTTTATAAATTTCAATCCAGATTGAGTTTTAAAAGTTTTCAGAAATCAATTTCAAACCTCGGGTTTCCAAAATTGACATTTTCACCCCGGGAGTCTAAATTTGGAAATATTTTCTCAAGAAAAATAATCTGAATTTCTTTCAAAATCAAATTTTTAAGTTTTATACTGGATTTGCTTCGCAGTGAGCTATTGAACTTCAAAATCTGAGCTCGTTTCAAAAACTGCCAAAAATAGCTCGTTTTGTCTGAAAATAGATTTGGAAGCATTTTCTCAACAAAAACAATTTGGATTTCTTTCAAAATTACATTTTTAAATTCTACATTGGATTTGCTTCGCAACGAGGTATTGAACTTCAAAATCCGAGCTCGTTTCAAAAACTGCCAAAAATAGCTCGTTTCATCTAGAAATTTTCTGAAAAGACTATTTTACCCCTTTAATCGTCAAAATGAATTTCAAAAGTGGAATTTGGACCCGCTCTGAGATGGCCCATCCATTTGCATTTTCTGTTTTAATTTATAAAAAAAGAAAAAAAAATTACCTTTTTCTTTATTTTTTTTGTTTGTTTTATTTTTTTTTATTATTTTATTTTCCTAAGGTGGGACCCACAAGGGGGTCGACCACCCTAGCCCTCAATCCAGCCCATTTCCTTTCTTTCTTCCTCCATTTTCTTTTTTATTTTTATTTTTACTTTTATTTTTATTTTTATTTTTATTTTTTTTACTTTCCTTTTTTCTTTCAATTTTCATTCAATCATGGTTTGATAATTGAAAAAAATCCTTCAATTTTCATTCTATCATGGTTTGATAACCTCGCCTAGGTGACAAGGCATATTTGCAGTTGTTCGTTCTCCTTGCAAAGAATGACAACATAATTGTCGTGACTCCAGCGGCGACCCAATCCCTAGTAATGGGATGTTCTTTCAATTATCTATCAAATTCTCATCAAATATTTTTACTATATTCATTTCTATCCTGAATCTTCATCAGTATTCCCAAGTGGTTCAGATCAGATCAAGCAAGAAGACACCACTGTATCAGGGCATCAGTGATTTTAGAAGCAGGCAAGAAGAAATGGATTCTCCAAGATCTGCCAGAAGACAGAGTTTGAATGATAGGGATGGCATTGATCCTACTACATATCAGATGTTCAAGAAAATGATGATTAAGATGATGTCTGAGCAAGCTAAGGACTGTTTCAGAAAGGCTCCCATCAAAAAAGAAGACATCTGTCTCCTTCTCTTAGAATATCACTGGTAAGAGTAACGAGCGATTTGGCATGTGTCTGCCCGATATTTTATTATTGCCGATGTCCTCTATCATCGTGGATTCAGTTCTAAATATTTCAGATGCCTAGACGAAGATGAAGCCAAAGAAGTTGTCCAGGAGGTACACGAAGGCATTTGCAGTAGACTCATCGGCTACCAAACTCTTATCAAGCAAATCATCCGAGCAGGATATTACTGGAGAACTATGCAACAAGATTGCTATCGTTTTGTGAAGAAGTGCGTTCAATGTCAGATGCATGCACCTTCCATTCATGCGCCAGCAACATATTTACAATCTGTCGTTTCGCCATGGCCATTTTCTATGTGGGCTTTTGATGTTGTAGGCCCCATTACTCCTCCTGCTTCAAACAGCTACAAATATTTTCTTGCCGCAACAGAATATTTCACTAAATGGGTCGAAGCTATCACTTTGCGTATAATAGAAGGTCGACACATGGTCTTATTCATCCACAAGAATATTGTTGTTTCGGCATACCGCACGATATCGTGTCAGACAATGAGAGTCATTTCAAGAATAAGAGAATGAGGACATTTGACTTAAAGTTCAGAATTCAGCATCGTTTCTCCGCTTCTTATTATCCTCAAAGGAATGGTCAGGCAGAGGCCACCAATAAGATTCTGATTCGAATCCTGGAGCAAACCTTGGAAACAGGCCATAATTGGCATGAGAAGATCCATGATGCATTATGGGCATACAGAACCACCATTTGTACTCCAACTAATGTTACTCCGTCAGAACTTGTCTACGGAACTGAAGTAGTACTGCCTCTACATGTTCAGAAACTTGCCTTGAAGTTCGCATCACTGCTGGAGTTATCGCTTGATCAATATCAACAACAGCGGCTGGTACAACTTGATTTGCTCAATGAAAGAAGACTCAGAGCAACAGAGCACGCTCAATCATATCGTCAGAGGATAGCCAAACAATATGCAAAATTTGTCATTCAAAGAAAATCTTGAGTCAATGATTTAGTGCTCAGATTAACGGCCTATCTCAAGCACCGTCTGGGTGGCAAATGGTCGCCGAATTGGGAAGGTCCCTATGTTGTTGAGGAAGCATTACTCTGTAATTCATATCTGCTCATCAATGCTGATGGTGTGGAATTATTAGACCCCATCAATGATCAACATTTGAAAATTTTCTATACTTAAATCCTCTATTCCATCCTTTGTAATTCCTCAATATATTTTCCTCAATAATGGTCAAATCCTTCTTTCCCAGTTACACTGGGGCATTATTTTAAAATTTGTCTTCAAAACATTATGTATGCAGGCAGGATCAAACAAATCTCTCATTTTGCATACATGTGCATTCATTTACATCATTTTGCATTCATTTACATTTACATGCATTCATTTGCATCCATTTACATTCATTTGCATCAAATTCACTTCCCCTTCAGGTTAAGGGATAAACCTGAACATCCCCTTCAGGTTAAGGGATAAACCTGAACTTCCCCTTCAGGTTAAGGGATAAACCTGAATCATTTTCCATAATTCTTCAATTTCGACCTCCGGGTCATCCAATTTCCAATTTTCAAATTACCAAAATTCTCAATTTCGACCACCAAGTCATCCAATTTCTATCCCCGTTCAGGATAAGGGGACAATCCTGAAACCGTTCATAGAAGCAATCCAAGTCTATATATTAGTCCTCGTTCTTCATTGAACTGATAGTGTTCCGAGTGAACTGATAGTCGTTCTTCATCGAACTGATAGTGTTCCAAGCGAACTGATAGTCGTTCTTCATCGAACTGATAGTGTTCCAAGCGAACTGATAGTCGTTCTTCATTGAACTGATAATATTCCAAGCAAACTGATAGTCGTTCTTCATTGAACGGATAGTGTTCCAAGTGAACTGATAGTCGTTCTTCATTGAACTGATAGTGTTCCAAATGAACCAATGTCGTTCGTAGGCTGAATACCTATCGAACCCATGTCGTTCCTAGTGAACCAATGTCGTTCTTAATTGAACCAATGTCGTTCGTAGGCTGAATACCTATCGAACCCATGTCGTTCCTAGTGAACCAATGTCGTTCTCAATTGAACCAATGTTGTTCGTAGGCTGAATACCTATCGAACCCATGTTGTTCCTAGTGAACCAATGTCGTTCTCAATTGAACCAATGCTGTTCGTAGGCTGAATACCTATCGAACCCATGTTGTTCCTAGTGAACCAATGTCGTTCTCAATTGAACCAATGTCGTTCTTAGGCTGAATCCCTATCGAACCCATGTCGTTCCTAGTGAACCAATGTCGTTCTTAGGCTGAATCCCTATTGAACCCAGGTCGAACCCCTGCGAAACCAATGCCGTTCTCAATAGAACCAATGTCGTTCTTAGGATGAATCCCTATAGAACCCATGTCATTCTCAGTAAACCAATTCACAATTTTGACCTTTTTAGCCAATCAATTTCCAATTTCCAATTTCCAATTTCCAATTTCCAATTTCCAATTTCCAATTTCCAATTTCCAATTTCCAATTTCCAATTTCCAATTTCCAATTTCCAATTTCCAATTTCCAATTTCCAATTTCCAATTATCAATTTCCAATTTCCAATTTCCAATTTCCAATTTCAAATATCAAATTTCAAAATTCCAATTTCCAAAATTTGACCCTTTTGGTCATCCAATACCAATTCCAATAAATTTCTCTTGCGAGAGACCCTTTTTATAGGGAGAGTTTGAGGGAGCTCGTTCTTTTCGCATGCTATCCAATTCGTTCACTTAGCCCCTTTTCAGGGAGAGCTTGAAGGGACTCGTGTCTTTGTGAACCGTTTGCAAAACAAAATTCCAATTTCATACAAGGAACCCTTAGTTCAGGGAGAGCTTCGACGGAAGTTCGCTTTCCTTGTGACCATAATTTCGTACTAGGCCATTTCATCGTGAAGGACCCTCTTTTCAGGGAGAGTGTGATGGACTCGTTCCTTCATGACCGATTCACTGACCTCACCATTACCGACCCCCTTTCCATAAGAGAAGCCTAATCTTAGGAAGTTTTGACGAAAGCTTAATTTCTCTTCGAAAGTTCGTTTTGCAAACACCTCCTCTTCAGGGGAAGAGAGGAGTAATTTCTATTTCCCATTTCTGAATCTTCTCCTTTGGGGAAAGGAGAAGAAAATTTTTGTCATGGGTGCGTTGCGTTGTGCTTCAGATGCTTGCTCTCACCAAGGATTTCAAGAACATTTTGCCAATTTGTCATTAAATATTTGTTGATTTCAAAATTTTTATTGTACAAAAATATTACTTCAGAATACCTTCAGTATTACTTTTGAAAGGACAAAGCTTTCGCGAAGAAGGATTCAAAATTCAAAATTTTTCTATTGGCCAACCAAAAGGATGAAGAATAAATCCTCCATATGGCCAGCAAAAGGAAATTCAATGTTGTTGCAAAGCCAAAAGTGATCGGTATTGATCGCAGTCAATGATACATTTTTAAAGATCATTCTTGGAAAATAAAGCAGTCGAAATATCCTGGGTGATACAGAAAAATCCATTCAATCCCTATATCTCCTCAATCACCTAAAGCTGCAATTAAATATCTGCAAAAGGGATCTCTCAACTGTCGTCAAGAAGATTTGGATCATCTTATGCGAGTAGACCCCCGGGGCCAAAGAAGATTTGGATCATCTCCAAGATGAAGGAGTTTGTGACGGATCCTTCCAGGGAAAGTTCAAAGCACCGTCAAGATGAAGGCGACTGCGATGAGCCTCCCGACAAACCCTAAAGGATATTTAATTTCCGCTATCATCACGAGATTTCCAACCAATGAGCCAATAACCGTCGATATAATCCCTCAGAGAAAAAGAAGGATCGGAACATCTCCAAGATGAAGGAGATTGTGACGTACCCTTCCAAAAAAAAAAGAAGAGAGAAAAGTCAGGACATCTCCAAAATGAAGGATGATGTAATAAAATCCCCAAAAACCTAAGAGAGTTCTAATTCTGCCAAAAAATAAAAAAAAAAGTGGGCAGAAAGATCATCATGAGGAAAGAATCCCAGGATATCAAACTGCCAAATTTGCCAAAGAATCTTCTTTAATTTTGTGAAATTCTATTATCAATATTCTTTCACCAATTGCTCTCACAATATCAAGAATACTCTCTTTTCTGCTCATATCAAGGAAATTGATAGCTTCCTTGAAAAAAAAAAAGCCAATTTCAATCAATTTGAATTCGAATCTTGATTCTATAGAGTTAAGCCCAGTCAAGGGTAATACTTCAGGTAGAAAAGAGGAAAGATTTTCATACCAATATACATCAATTTCAAGCATTTTGAATCAACAAACAATTTTTAACATTTTGGCAATATTTTCTTACTATCTTGACATGAAGTGAAGAGCTCGATGTCCATCTTGACACATGCTGATATCACCTTTTACCTCCTTGAGAGAGTAACCTTTATCATCTTTCGCGTTGTTGAAAGATTAGCCTTTTCTGTGAAAGGATCGCCTTTGTTATCTTTCGCGTTGTTGAAAGAATTCATCTTTTGCGTTGTCAAAAGAATCGCCTTGCCCCTTTGGATCGCCTTATCATCTTTCGCGTTGTTGAAAGAATCGCCTTGTTCCTTTGGATCGCCTTTTTCCGTCTTTTGCGTTGTCGAAAGAATTCATCTTTTGCGTTGTCAAAAGAATCGCCTTGCTCCTTTGGATCGCCTTGTCATCTTTCGCGTTGTTGAAAGAATTCATCTTTTGCGTTGTCAAAAGAATCGCCTTACTCCTTTGGATCGCCTTGTTCCTTTGGATCGCCTTTTTCCATCTTTCGCGTTGTCGAAAGAATTCATCTTTTGCGTTGTCAAAAGAATCGCCTTACTCCTTTGGATCGCCTTGTCATCTTTCGCGTTGTTGAAAGAATCGCCTTGTTCCTTTGGATCGCCTTTTTTCATCTTTCGCGTTGTCAAAAGAATTCATCTTTTGCGTTGTCAAAAGAATCGCCTTGCTCCTTTGGATCGCCTTGTCATCTTTCGCGTTGTTGAAAGAATCGCCTTGTTCCTTTGGATCGCCTTTCCCATCTTTCGCGTTGTCGAAAGAATTCATCTTTTGCGTTGTCAAAAGAATCGCCTTACTCCTTTGGATTGCCTTGTCGTCTTTCGCGTTGTCGAAAGAATCACCTTGTTCCTTTGGATCGCCTTTTTCCATCTTTCGCGTTGTCGAAAGAATTCATCTTTTGCGTTGTCAAAAGAATCGCCTTGCTTCTTTGGATCGCCTTATCATCTTTCGCGTTGTCGAAAGAATTCATCTTTCGTGTTGTTGAAAGAGTCACCTTATTCCTCTTCAAGAAAATTTTCTTATTCACCATCCAACTTACCATTTCATTTCCCGGTCAGGTTAAGGGTTAAACCTGAGCCTCATTTTGATGAGGTATTTCGCTTCCCAATCAGGTTAAGGGTACAAACCTAAGCCTCCTTTGATGAGGTATTTCATTTTCTGCCCAATCAGGATAAGGGTATAAACCTGAGCCTCCTTTGATGAGGTATTTCATTTTTCGCCCAATCAGGATAAGGGTACAAACCTGAGCCTCCTTTGATGAGGTATTTCATTTTTCGCCCAATCAGGATAAGGGTACAAACCTGAGCCTCATTTGATGAGGTATTTCATTTTCTGCCCAATCAGGATAAGGGTACAAACCTGAGCCTCCTTTGATGAGGTATTTCATTTTCTGCCCAATCAGGATAAGGGTACAAACCTGAGCCTCCTTTGATGAGGTATTTCATTTTCCTCCCAATCAGGATAAGAGTACAAACCTGAGCCTTCTTTGATGAGGTATTTCATTTTCCGCCCAATCAGGATAAGGGTACAAACCTGAGCCTCCTTTGATGAGGTATTTCATTTTTCGCCCAATCAGGATAAGGGTACAAACCTGAGCCTCCTTTGATGAGGTATTTCATTTTCCGCCCAATCAGGATAAGGGTACAAACCTGAGCCTCGTTCTGATGAGGTATTTCATTTCCCTGTCAGGTTAAGGGTACAAACCTGAGCCTCATTCTGATGAGGTATTTCATTCCCCGGTCAGGTTAAGGGTCAAACCTGAGCTTCGTTTCTACACGAGGAATTTTCCGTCCCATCCAGGTTAAGGGCAAAACCTGAATCTCACTTCTTTTGAGGTAAAATTTTTCTTCTTTATTCTCTATTACATATCTACCATTTTCATCAGGTCTAATATTTTCATATCCAGTCAGATCCTTCTAACTGGGGCATTTTTATAGCCCAAATTTGGTGTGTTTTTCTTTGCCACTAAGCTCGTCTTCAAGCCGGCTTAGTAGCAAAGAGGGGCATCTGTAAACACCCCAAATTTTCCTCATCCATTCTCAAACAACCCTCCTCGTGCAGTGCCAACCCTGTTAGGACAATGTAGGAGTCAAACCCAAGTCAGTTTTAGAAAATCACAATTTTACCCATTTTCATTAGGAAAATTACCATTTTACCCTTAGGTCATCCCGAACCCTAGTCAGTCGGAGTCAACCAAGCTCACTGGTCAGTTCAGAACATTTAGAATATCAATCATTCCAAGCTCATCTGAGCTCACAGTGAGAAGACCATTTTCATTTCTGACCATTCCTGCCAAAATGGGATCATTTCTTCGGGAATGAGCTTATTTCTCACTCAAATCCAAGCAAATTGCCTCCGAGTCAGTCAGTCAGTCATATTCCTCAGAGTCTAACTTGAGCTCACCAGGAGTTCAAGTGCTCCAATTTCAGTTCAAAACCATTTCTAAGTGTTCAGGAGCCCATTTTAGTCCATTTCAGCTCTTTCAGCTGAAATTGAGCCGAGTTCAGTCAGTTGAGTTAGTGTTTGAGACTTGATTTTAGTTCATCTCAGTATTACTGACCTTTGTTTTAGCTCAAACCCAGTTCAGGTTCGTAATTCACTTCATTCCAATGACCATTCCATACCATTTCTCTAAAAATGGCAGCTTTTCTTGAAAATTCAGTTGGAAAGGTCAGTTGAGTCAGTGTCCGTTGAGTTCATTTGAGTTTTGAAACTCTAAAACCCATCTCAATCCAGTTTATTTCAGTTGAATCCAGCTCAAACCCTAATTTTCAGTGTTACTCTAGCTTGGCAGAGCTCGAAAATCATTTCTTCAACCATTTTTGCAAATTTTGTCAATTTTAACACTTTTTGAACTGGTACAAGTGTCAAGCGGGGTCTAACATCCAAAATTCTTCATTCAGGGTTAGCATTTCGCATAGCATTTCATGTCATTTCTCATCATTTCATATCATTTCTCAGCATTTCATAACATTTCATCATATTTCATTTCATTTTCGAAGTCCAGAACTCCAGCTTTATAAATTTCAATCCAGATTGAGTTTTAAAAGTTTTCAGAAATCAATTTCAAACCTCGGGTTTCCAAAATTGACATTTTCACTCCGGGAGTCTAAATTTGGAAATATTTTCTCAAGAAAAATAATCTGAATTTCTTTCAAAATCAAATTTTTAAGTTTTACACTGGATTTGCTTCGCAATGAGCTATTGAACTTCAAAATCTGAGCTCGTTTCAAAAACTGCCAAAAATAGCTCGTTTTGTCTGAAAATAGATTTGGAAGCATTTTCTCAACAAAAACAATTTGGATTTCTTTCAAAATTACATTTTTAAATTCTACATTGGATTTGCTTCGCAACGAGGTATTGAACTTCAAAATCCGAGCTCGTTTCAAAAACTGCCAAAAATAGCTCGTTTCATCTAGAAATTTTCTGAAAAGACTATTTTACCCCTTTAATCGTCAAAATGAATTTCAAAAGTGGAATTTGGACCCGCTCTGAGATGGCCCATCCATTTGCATTTTCTATTTTAATTTATAAAAAAAGAAAAAAAAAATTTACCTTTTTCTTTATTTTTTTTGTTTGTTTTATTTTTTTTTATTATTTTATTTTCCTAAGGTGGGAACCACAAGGGGGTCGACCACCCTAGCCCTCAATCCAGCCCATTTCCTTTCTTTCTTCCTCCATTTTCTTTTTTATTTTTATTTTTATTTTTATTATTTTTACTTTCCTTTTTTCTTTTTTTTCTTTCTTTTCTTTCTTTCTTCTTTCTTTTTCTTTCTTTCTTTCTTTCCTCCTTTCTTTCCTCTCCCAGCCACTCACGTATACCCTATCCAGCCCCTTCTCTTCCTCTTTCCCTCTCCTTTTCCTCCCTTTCTTTCCTTTTCTTTCTCCCCTCTTCTTTCCTTTTCCTTTTCCTTCTTCCCTTCCTTACTCCTTTCTTCCTCCAAAGCCATACGGCTGTAGCCTTGGGCATTACACAGCCTTCTTCATTAATCAATGGTAACTTAGGGAAAGATATCATCTTTCCTAAGTTACCAATCAAAAACAAAAGGAAAAAAAGAACGGCTGGCCTCCCAAGCTCAATTCACGTCTCTCTCTTTCTCTCTCTCTCTCTCCCTTGAGCTCTCTCCTTCTCTCTTGGCTGTTGCAGCCACAACAGCCATCCTCCTTGTAGCAGCTCCTCACCATTGCTGCAACATCCACAACAGCTTCTCCACCTCTCCTTCCTTGACAGCACCACCTACACTTGATGCAGCCCATCTTTCACCACAGCACAGCAGCTTCATCTTCAAGTTCCAGCAAGCTCCTCCCTAATCAAGGCAGCAGCAACATACTATCATCATTAGCTCCAACTTCCATCGTTGCAGCACCTTCAAACTTCAAGCTCTCCACAGCAGCAGCCTTCTCCAGCCACCTGTGTCAACCACACTTTGACAGCAACACAACCACCTTCACCAGCCGGACCTCCTTCCTCTAGCTATTCCTCCCAGCCGGTTCAGCCACCTTAAAGCCCAGCTCCCCCTTTGCTTCAGCCACATCAAGAGGCTCCTTGATCACCCTTTGCTACCATCCTCTCCTCCATAGCAGCATCAACTACTCTAGCCGGCAGCCACCAAGTGGCAGCTCCACCTCCTTTGCAGCAAGGCGCCACCACCAGCCGGACCTCCATCCTGCTACAATCCTCATTCACCACAGCCCAGCAACAGCCCCTGGGCGATCAGAATCTTCTTCCACTCCAGGTCTCCATTGCTCCAGCTTGCTACCTTCAGCCCCTCGTTTCAAGCCCCAACGCTCTTCCAAACTCCCACGCAGCCTCTTCAAGTCCAACTACCAATCCAAGCGAGCGCAAGGTAAGGCTATGTTCCCCATTTGTGTTGAACGATCTCCTCTAAAATATTTACCCCTTTAAGATGTTGAATCCCATATGAAAACACAGATTTTAGGACAGGTTTTGCGTGGTTGAAAGTTCTTATTTTCTATGATAAGGCTACATAGGTGAGATGATCCATCCCTTTGATGGACTGGATCTCTCACTAATAGCCAATATCAAGTCAACTTCGTACATCCCCGTTTTTTTTTTTTTTTTCTTCATTTTAAACATTATATTTATGTTAAATATGCATTTTAGTCATCTCATTAATTTAGTTTTATTATTTTATTAGTAGTTTATTTAATGTCCTTAAGATTCGTATTAAAACTTGTAGATGTTAATTTCAGCATAAGTTGCAGTCATTATTTTACATAGATTTTCGTTTCAATAAATCCAAAAAAAAAATATTTGTAGTTAGGTTTATTTATCCAAGATCTCATGTTAGAAATTTAGATCCGTTTGAGTTTTGGAACCTTATCAAAAAAATCAAATCCCAAGCTGGGATTTTGGACTTCTCTGAATTTTCAATTTCTGCTTTAGTAGACAAAAACCTCCGGCACCACCCTTGTGGAAGATTCAGATTGTCCTTCAAAAATAACATTGGATTCATAATTGAATCTACTTATGATCTGGAAATTTTTAGGATTTTCCTGGCAGTTTTGATTTCTGTCAAAAATCAAATTTCCCAGCTCCCTGGGAAAATCTCAATTTTCCTTTGTCAGGGTATAGACAGACTCTAATGCACCGAGTCCATACAATCTGTAATCCGTCTGCACAAACTTTCAACATAAAAGTTTTTCCTAACATAATTTACTGTCATTTCCAAAAATTTGGGAATTTTTGGATCTGTTTCATTATTTTTCCCGGATTTTCTCTTTCTGTCTAACAGATTCCAATGTCCAGAAATTCCAGAGATTTAGGTCTCTGATAACAGTATGGCCTTTTCCAAACCATAACCCGAATCCCAATGGTGTCAAAAGATAAAATCTTTATCTGTTTGTCAGGGACATTTTCTCACAATTTCAGCCATTTTCCCATCTTTCTTCCATTTTTCCCATATTTTCTACCGAAACTTGTCTGTTTCCTTTAAATCCTAGAGTCGCCGGATTCCGATCCGACTTGCCGGAGTGGCACAGCTCCGACCATAGGTCAAAACCAGAAAGTGTAAAAGGCAAAAATCCTTGCCTTACTGTCCTCTGTCACCCCATAAAATTTGAGAAATGTCTATGGAAGTTTGATATCCTAAATCTCCTTTAGAATCAACATTTTAGGCAAAAATCACAAAATTTAGGGTTTTTATTTGAATTTCTATATTTAAAAATACAAAAAAATTAGATTTTCGAGATCCATTCTATTTTTAGGGTTATTTTAGGGGTCCATGCCAAATTTGGTTTAATTCCAAGTTCATTTGCTCCATGTGTTAGTTTATCTTTAAGTTCAGAAGCGAAAATCAGGCGAAAATCAGGTTAAATTTGATATTTTATGATATTTTCGCCATTTTAGGGTTTTTATCATGTACATAAGCATTTAGAATCATTATAGGGTTAATTTAAATCTCCTTTGCAATTTATATTTTTCAATTTTGCAAAATTTATTTCAGAAAACCCTGGTTTCAAGGCCATAGTCTTGTTATCGGGGGTATTTTGGTCATTTTTACCTAAATTTCGAAATTTCAATTTCCAATTCTCCAAAATTTCATGCATATCATCATATTTCATCATATTATGTTTGATTTATTTCATTTGATTTTCAAAATTCCAAAATTTACAAAAATTCTTTCTGAAAACCCTGATTTCAAGGTCATCAGGGGTATTTTGGTCATTTTGACCACAATTTCGAATTTTCAAGTTTATTTTCAAAATTTATTCATTATTTCTCATGTTTATATCAAAGGGGGTATGATTATGGGTTTATATCTGAATAATATCCGATAATTTTCCATATTTTCGGATAAATTCAGAAAAACCTACATTTTTGTGCTAACTTTGTTTTCCAGTTTTGCAGGAATATTAAAGAAGAAGACTTAGCCATTTTATTTATTTATTTTATTCAATTCAATGTAAAAATCAATGTAATATTTGGAATAAGAGTTACTTTTCTGCTTAGAATAGGGCTGCATTGCATATAGTTTAATTTATGCAAATTTTAATATGTGATGTATGATTCATGCACATTATTTCAAATTCACTATGATTTACACGAATGGCACGTGCACAAGCTTTTATGGAGTTTATAAACTCGGTGGGATTCGTATTTATGGCCATAGTCAGAATACGAAGAAAACCAAGATTTATGATCTTTATATCAGTCACATTCAGCCTACACTCTTAGGCTAACTTCAAAAATGCACTGCATTTCTCAAAGTTTCAAAAGAATTTCTCAATTCCTCAATGAAATTCCCTTTTCAAATTCATGTTCATTCATTCATATAATTCAAATTGCATTATTTTCAAATTCATTTTCCAATTTCAATTTAAAAAAAAATCAGTTTTCTCAAGAATTTCCAAGTCTTTCTCAGGATCTGATTTTCTCAAAATCCTAAGTTTTCAAATGACATTTCAAAGCATTTCCCAGGTTCAAATCAAGATTTTCCTATGTTTTCAAATTCTCAAATTTCAAAATCCCAAGTTTTCAGAAATCGATTTTCTCATATTTTCCAGTTTTCTTGAGAATCCATTTTCCATTTCAAAAATCCTTTTCCAATAAATTTCTTAGATTTTCATAGAATTCTCAAATCCATTTTCTCAAAAAAGCAATTCCAAATTTCAAAATCGATTTTCCAAAGTTCAAATTTTCCTGAGAAATCATTTTACAATGCAAATTTCTGACTTTCAATGAAATTCAATGATTTTCCCAGGAATTCAATTTTCAAGCACTTTTCCTATCAATTTTCAAGCATATTTCAAACTTTCCAAAGCAAACATCATTTTTTTCTCAAACATTGCATTATTTTCAAAATTTCATAGCACAAGCCTGATTCTTTGTGCATTTTAGGAAAAATAGAGCATAATTTAGATATTTGAGTCAAGTTAAAGCATGTAATTGATCCTTGGTTCAATTACCCCTGGTAAAGGCGCCAGGAACGGTTGAACCTCGTACCGACAGGTGGATCCCATTCCACGGAATTTTCCCGCAAATTTTCAAAACGGAGGCGAGTAAATTTTTAAAATCATTTTCAAAACTTTGGTCGAGTTTGACTCGCGAAATTCGTTTCTCTCTCGCAAGGGAGGGGAAAAATTTTGCGATGATAACAAGTGCCAGATACATGCACCTTCTATTCATGCTCCCGCAACATATTTGTGATCCGTTGTTTCTCCATGGCCGTTCTCTATGTGGGCCTTCGATGTCGTAGGTCCCATCACTCCTTCAGCTTCAAATGGCCACAAATACTTCCTTGCCGCAATAGAATATTTCACCAAGTGGGTAGAAGCTATCACTCTTCGCACGGTAGAAGGCCGACACGTGGTCTCTTTTATTCACAAGAACATCCTTTGCCGTTTCGGCATCCCACATGACATCGTGTCAGATAATGGCAGTCATTTCAAGAATGAAAAGATGAAGACATTCTGCTCAAAGTTCAAGATCTATCATCATTTTTTTGCTCCCTACTATCCTCAAGGGAATGGTCAGGCAGAGGCCACCAATAAAATTTGAATTCGTATCTTGGAGCGAACTGTGGAAACAGGCCGTGACTGGCATGAGAAGATCCACGATGCACTATGGGCCTACCGGTCCACCATTCGTACACCAACGAATGCTACTCCATCAGAATTGGTCTATGGAACAGAAGTAGTATTGCCGTTACATGTTCAAAAGCCCGCTTTGAAATTCGCATCGCTTCTAGAATTACCTCTTGATCAATACCAACAGCAGCGACTGGTAGAGCTAGACTTACTTGATGAGAGAAGGCTAAAAGCAGCAGAGCATGCTCAGTCCTATCGCCATAGAGTAGCCATGCAATATGCAAAGTCTATCATCGAAAGAAGATTCAAAGTCAATGATTTAGTACTTCGATCCACAACTTACCTCAAGCATCGTCCCGGCGGCAAATGGTCGCCAAATTGGGAAGGCCCATATGTCGTCAAAGAAGTATTACCCCGCAACTCATATCGGCGCCAGATCCTATTAATGCTCGACACTTGAAAAAGTTTTATACTTGAAACATTTATTCTCCTCTTGTAATCCTTCCTGTTTCCTTCAAATAATGATCCAACTTTCTTTCTCAGTTACACTGAGGCATTTTTAAAATTTTGTTCTGTATGCAGGCAGGATAAACAAATTCCTCATTTCACGCACGTGTGCATTCATATGCATCAATTCATATTCATTTGCATTCAACCACATTAACAACAATCCGGTCAGTATTGGGATTTCAACAAACAGTCCCATCACAATTCCTAAATGATTCAAAATTGAAAGGTAATCACCAATACTGAACCAAAACCCAGTGCTCGAACTGGTATTATTTCAAAATCCAGTACTCAAACTGGTATATTTTCAAAATCCTAATTTTTCGGAAAACCGAGTTTCGACTCGGGTTTTTATTCAAATCATTTTCTTTTGTTGATCCAGGTTCCGACTCGAGATCTCATCATTCGAGCTCTAACTCGAGCTCTTCATTTTTTTATTTTTTGATCCGGGTTCCGACTCGAGATCTCTTTACTCATTCGATCTCAGATTCGAGCTCTTTTCTTCTGTTGATCCGGGTTCCGACTCGAGATCTCATCATTCGAGCTCTAACTCGAGCTCTTCATTTTTTTTATTTTTTGATCCGGGTTCCAACTAGAGATCTCTTTATGCATTCGAGCTCAGATTCGAGCTCCCCATTTTCTCTGTTGATCCGGGTTCCGACTCGAGATCTCTTTGTCTTATCCAAGTTCTAATTCAAGCACTTCATTTTCTTTTGTTGATCCAAGTTCTGACTCATGATCTCATTATCTTATTTGAGCTCTGATTTGAGCTCTTCATTTTCTTTTGTTGGTCCGAGATCCGACTCGCAATCTCATTACCTTATTTGAGCTCTAATTCGAGCCTTTCATTTTCATTTGTTGATCCGGGTTCCGACTTGTGATCTCATTACCTTACTCGAGCCCTGACTCAAGCTCTTCATTTTCTTCTGCTGATCCGGGTTCCGACTCGAGATCTCTTTATTCATTCGAGCTCAGATGCGAGCTCTTCATTTTCTTTTGTTGATCCAGGTTTCGACTCGAGATCTCTCTATTCATTCGAGCTCAGATGTGAGCTCTTCATTTTCTTCTGTTGATCCGGATTCCGACTTGTGATCTCTATATTTTATTCGAGCTCTGACTCGAACTCATCATTCTCCTTTGATTGATCCAAGTCATTTCAATCGTCAGGGTCTGTCAATTGCTCAAATTTGATATTTTGCCCTCCAAATTCCAATTTAAATCTTCAAATCAGGCAATTCTCCAATTTCGACCTTCGGGTCACCCAATTTCCAATTCTCAATTTCAATTACCAATTTCCAATTTTCGACCTTCGGGTCAATCAATTTCCAATTTTCGACCTTCGGGTCAATCAATTTCCAATTTTCGACCTTTGGGTCAATCAATTTCCAATTTTCGACCTTCGGGTCAATCAATTTCCAAATTTCGGCCTTCGGGTCGCTCAATTCTCAATTTCGACCTTTAGGTCACTCAATTCTCAATTTCGACCTTCGGGTCACTCAATTCACAATTTCGACCTTCGGGTCATTCAATTCTCAATTTTGACCGTCAGGTCATCCAATTTCGACCTTCGTGTCATTCAATTTCCAATAACCAATTTTCCAATTTTCAATTTTGACCTTTGGGTCAATCAATCTCAATATCCAATTCTAATTATTTTCTCTTGCGAGAGTCCCTTTTTAGGGAGAGTTCGAGGGAGCTCATTCTTTTCGCATGCTATCCAATTTGTTCACTTAGCCCCTTTTTAGGGAGAGTTTGAAGGGACTCGCGTCTTTGTGAACCGTTTGCAAAACAATTTCCAATTTCACACGAGGAACCCTTTTTAAGGGAGAGGCTCGACGAAGACTCGCTTTTTTTGTGACCCCCCAATTTCATACTAGGCCATCTTCATCATGAAGGACCCTCTTTGCAGGGAGAGTGTGATGGACTCGTTCCTTTCATGACCCAATTTTCAGACCTCACTATTATCAGCCCCCTTTCCATAAGAGAAGCCTAATCTTAGAGAGTTTTGACGAAAGCTCAATTTCTCTTCGAACGTCCGTTTTGCAAACACCTCATCTTCAAGAAAGAGAGGAGTATTTCCCATTTCCCATTCAGGTAAGGGCTAAGCCTGAGTCTCTCTTTTTGGGGAAAAAGAGAGGAGAATTTTCGTCACGGATGTATTGAGCCGGATTTCAAATACTCACTTTCACCCAGGACTTCAAGAAAATTTTGTCAATCAAAGTATTTGTTGATTCTAGAATCTTTATTGCACAAATCTCTATTTACCTTTAGCATTACTTCCAAAAGAGTGAAGCTTTTGCGAAAAGAGATTCAAAATTCAAATTCTTTCTATTGGCCAACCAAAAGGATGAAAGATAAATCCTCGATATGGCCAGAAAAGAAGATTCAATGTTATTGAAAAGCCATAAATGATTGATATTGATCGCAGTCAATGGCACATCTTTAAAGATTATTCTTGTAAAATGAGGCAGCAGAAATATCCTGAGTGCTAGAAAAGAGAGCATTTATCCAAGCCCTGTCTCCTCCAAATCACCTAAGCTGCAATTAAATATCTGCAAAAGGGATATCTCACTTGTCGTCAAGATGAAGGCGAATTAGGCGAGTAGACCCCCGGGGCCAAAGAAGATTTGAAACATCTCCAAGATGACGAAGTTTGTGACGGATCCTTCCAGGGAAAGTCCAAAGCACTGTCGAGATGAAGGCAGATGCGATGAACCTCTCGACAATCCTTAAAAGATATTTAATTTCAGCTATCTCAAAACCCATCGTCCAAGAAGGATCGAAACATCTCCAAGTTGAAGGATTTTGTGATGTACCCTTCCAAAAGAGAGAAAGAGAGAAAAAAAAAGAGAGAAAAAAATCAGAACATCTCCAAAATGAAGGAGAATATAGCCAAAACACCAGAGAACTGAAAGAGTGCAGAAAGATTATCAAGAGAGAAGCTCTCAGGATATCAAACTGCCAGATCTATCAAGAATCCTCTTTAATCTTGTGAAATTCTATTATCAATACTCTTTCATCAATTGCTTTTATAATATCAAATTCTCTTTCCTATTCATATCAAGGAAATTGATAACTTCCTTAAAGAAGGTCAATTGCAAGCAATTTGGATTTCAAGTCTCGATTCTATGAAGTGAACCTTGTTTAGAGGTAATGCTTTGGGTAAAAAAGAAAGAATATCTCTGCGACCATATGCAACATTTTCAAAAATTTTGAATCAACAGCAAAATTTCCAACATTTTGACAATATTTTCTAGCTATCTTGACGTGAAGTGAGAGCTTGATGTCCGCTTTCGATACATCCTGACACCAATTTTAAATCCCTCCTAAGGAATTGATTCCTTCCCTTCTTTGAGAGCATGAACTCTCAGATTTGCACACTTCCCTGTGTCCCCACTGTCCCACCATAGACAGTCCCATTTCGGTTTGAGGTCGAACCACCAATCATTTCTCGCAAAAGGCAATTTCAAAAGCTGATTTTAGTCTCAGCAATGAGACACCCAAAAGCAACTCCTTTTCAAGCTTTAGGGACCCCATTTTCCTTCCTTTTGCAAAACCCCTGTCGGATTTACTGTGCAAAATCCGAAGGTTCCATCATGGTTTCTTCTTTCGAGGATTCCATTCCATCTTCCACCCGATCAGGATAAGGGTATAAACCTGAGCCTCAATCAAAGAAGTATTTTGTCTTCCGCCCAATCAGGTTAAGGGTACAAACCTGAGCCTCCTTCAAAGAGGTATTTCATCTTCCACCCGATCAGGATAAGGGTACAAACCTGAGTCTCATTTTATGAGATATTCCATTCCCCAATCAGGTCAAGGGTTAAAACCTGAGCTTCGTTCCATACGAAGCATTTTCTGTCCCATACAGGTTAAGGGCATAAAACCTGAACTTCACTCTCATAGAGTGAACCTTTCCTCTTCATTCTCCATTTTTCGCTTCATATCTACCATCTTCCTCGGGCTAATTTCTTTATACCCAGTCAGATCCTTCTAAACTGGAGCATTTTTTTATGTATAGCCCAAATTTGGTGTGTTTTTCTTTGCCACTAAGCTCGGCCACAAGCCGGCTTAGTATCAAAGAGGGGCATCTGTAAACACCCCAAATTTTCACTCACCTCCCTGACATCTTCACCAAGCATCATCATTCAGCCTCTGAAATTGCCGGAGGGCAAAATGGTCATTTTCTGAGCCCGGACCTTACAGAAGTCTAAATTGCATCTGCAACTCTCAAAATTTCTTTATTTTTAGCTCAGATGTTCAAAACTTTATTCCTGACAGGAGACAGGCATCTCCAAGTCTTGGTTCAAGATTCTATTGCATAAGACATGACATTGCATATCATTGCATGAGCATTTCATATCACTGCACTGCACAGCATGTCATTTCGAGGTCCAGAACTCTCCATTTCAAAATTTTCAATCCAGATTAGAATTTCAACTCTTTTCAAAAGTGATTTCAAAACCCTGGGTCTTCAAAATTATCAACTCTTCCCATTTTACCCCCAAGGCTCTGAATTTCAAAATACTTCCTCAGGAAAACAATCTGGATAATTTTCAATAAATTTCAACTCAGATTTTGCCTTTTGCCAGCTATTTCAACTATCATTCTTTTACAAAATTGCCCTATAGGGGCCAACTCTTTCCAAAAATTCCTGTTTTACCAATTAGTCCAGATTTTATGAAAATTCCAAAAAGAAGTTGTTGTTTTATCCTTATTTCAATAAAGAAGCAATGTGGGACCCACACTGAGGTGGTGTCACATAAGCTTTCTTTTGAAAAATTTGAATTTTGAAAAACCCAAAAATATAGGAGCCTTGTCCCCTGGATTGGTGCCACTTGTCCTTTTCTCTATCCTCCCATTTCCATGCCAAGTGTCAGTGTGGGGGCTACCTTAAGAAGCCGCCACATGTGATCTCATTTATCTGCCATGTGTCAGTATCCACCATCTCCACCCGGCGCCATGTGTCATTCCAAAGATCACCAGGAGATGCCAAGTGTCATGTGTTGTCCTGGCCAGAAAAAGCAAAACTTGTCCCCTCTGAGGTGGCGCCATTTGAAGTGTGTCTCCTGTAGAGGACACATGTCAATCTCTCATTTCCTCAGAAAAAGCAAATGTCATGTGTCATCCTCTACTCTTTTCAGAAAAAGCAGGTGACATGTGTCATTCTCTGCTCTTCTCAGAAAAAGTAGATGCCATGTGTCATTTCCTACTCTCTTCAGAAAAGCTAGAATTCAAATATTCAAATCTCTTCAGAGGTGGCGCAAATCCTGAACTTCACCTTTTTCATTTTGTCTGAGATGGCGCCACATGGCTTGGACCTCCTTCTCTTCCCTATGCCACGTGTCATTCTCTGCTTCTTCAGAAAAAGTAGAGGACACATGTCATCTCCAGCCTCCTTCAGAAAAAGTAGGGGACACATGTCACTCTTGGCTTTCTTCAGAAAAAGCAACTATTCAAAAATTTTCAGACAAGAGCTAGGTGGCGAAAATCCTGGAGTTCTACCTTTTTCTACTTTGTCTATGAGGGCGCCACATGTCCTTTGCCTGTTCTCCTGCCACATGTCACTGTAGGAGCCACCCTGAGGTGGCGCCACATGTCAGCCTCTCCTTTCCTGCAGAAAAAGTAGAATTTGAATTCCTCTGAGGTGGCACAATCTACTTCTTCCACTCTTGTCCTTCTGACACATGGCAAGAGCCTCCAGAGATGGCGCCACATGGCATGCTCCTATTGTTTCCAGCTTTACACCTCAGAACACCTTTTGAGGTGGCGCCAATCCAGAGCCCCACTTGGCTTCCTTTCTTTTATTTATTTTATTCTTTTAATAAAAATAGCCCCATGAGGTGGCGCCACCTGAGGACTCCCTACAAAAGGAAAATTTTGAATTTTAAACCCCAGGTAGCACCCTCTGAGGTGGTGCCATCTGGGAGCTTCCTGCAGAGAAAATCAAGCACACCCAAATTTTGAAAAATTTCAAATTCTGCTGAGGTGTCTCACTCACAAAATTCTTATTTTTTATTTTCTCAAAAATCAAAATAGCACCCCTGAGATGGCGCCACATGGAGGGCTCAGATTGAGCCTGTTTGAAATTCAAACTTTTCAGAAAAAATCTATAAAAACAAGGGTTCACGCCCAGCCTAAAGAGACCATTTTTTGAGATCTTTTGGACTTGGAAATTTGACCCAGCCTTCTTGAGGATCTGATTTTGAACTGTGGGAATTCGCGCCGCCTTTGGCTCAGTGGAGAAGGTGCAGTGAAGTTCATGCAGTGGCCAACTCGATTCAAGCGTAGGTCAATTTTGGTGGATCATACGAAGCCCGGATCGAAGGACGAACGAAGCCCTTGGTAGCAGTCCCTTTCCAGAGCTTCAACGCTGCCCAACGAAGCAAGGTGCACCTCTTTTCTTCTTGATTCGATTTCATAATTTGATTCGGGAGTCGTTTGAAGAAAGAGCTCATCCGAGAGATGGATTGAGCTATTCTCATAAAATGACATATATAAAAGTACATGATTATGATTCCTTGATGATTTTTAGCATTCATGCATTTAGCTAGATTTAATTTGCATTTTATTTTGTTGATTTAGCATGTTTCATGAATTAATTAGGATTAATTTAGCATTTATTTCAATTCTACTCAGTTTCAGTAGTTCTCTGTTTTTGTCAGTCAGTCCACACATCATTTCATGCGTGTAATTTTTGTTAAAAAATCCAAAACAATCATGAAATGCGCCCTTAGGTGTCCCTAGAAATGTGCCAAAAATTCGGAAGCATTTGAATTTGTTTACTGCGGTAAACATTCAAAATGGCAAGTCGGGTTTTGTTACCCGGGATGCGTTTTAAAAACACTCTTCCGACTTGTAAAATCGAGATATCCCTCGTGGGATATTCGATTTTTGATCCGAAAGATGTTATGAGCTCGGGAGAATGTCTAGTGTTTAATATGATTTTATGCGATTTTTAGTATGTTTTTTAATATCTGACAAAATCCAAGAGTTCGGGACACGTGTCAGAGCCTGATTTGGGCCTCTGAGATTTTGGATCGACTTAGAGCTATGGGTTCTCTTTGGGTGTTGCTCAAAATCCGAATCTGTAAAAAGTGAAAGTTATGTCCGAGATGTCTTATGTTTGCATCTGAAAGCTTAGGATTTATAAAACAGTTGTGATACCTGTTTCGGATTTTTCTTGTCAGTTCTCTGTTTTGTCACATTTGTCTGTTCTGTCAATTTAGGATTAAAAAGTTATATTTTTATCCATATTTTTGTTGGTCAAATGCCAAAGTCATGAAGATGAAAGTTGTCCATGTAGGTGTCGTGAGTAGCTCTGTTAAATATCAGAAATTTCCATGGCTGTTTTCTATTTATTTTAGCATTTTATATTAAATTAGGTTGATTTTGCCTCCGTCAGAACCAAAGCCTTGTTACCGAACTCACCATGGCTCAAATCCCAAGTCTGTAAATACCAAAAATGTTCCATTTCAGGTCCTTTAGCAGTCTGCAAAATATCAGTAGTTTTTATGATGTAAATTTTGCATTATCATGTTAAGCATTGCATTTGGTTCGGGTCCGTAGGCGAAATCCACCATTTTTAGGACTTTCTTTAAATTTTAGCATTCAAATCATATCATTTCATAATTTTTAGCATTCTAGGTTGTTTATCAGAGTAGTTAGATGCTTCATATCGAATTTGGTGTAATTTGGAATTCATTTGAGGCTTGATTTAGCCATAATATCAAAACAGGGCCCCGCGGGACCCGAATCCAAGCGAAAAACAAGTGAAATTCGTTATTTTGGATAAATTGCAAAATATCAAATTCTGATTTTACAGTCCTAATGTGTTTAGAAGCATGTCATCATTCCTCATACTGCATTTCATCATCATTTGATTCAATTTGAATTTCGAAATATCAAATTTACCAAACTTTCCTTCAAAAAAGCCTGATTTTAAAGGTATAACTTTATATTTAGGGGTATTTTGGTCATTTTGACCACAATTTCGAATTTCAAACTATTTTCTACTAAGTTTCCTGCATTTACATCATTTCAAATATCAAGGAAGCATGAGAATATGGTTTATATCCAATTAAATCCAATAATTTCATAATATTATTGGAAAATCTTTGGAAAAACCCACATATTTGAGCTAACCCTATTTCAAGTTTGGCAGGGGCGTTCAAAAGAAGGAGATGAAGTCTGCAAATTGCTTTTATTTCATTTATTTAGTGATGTGATAATGTAAATTTTGGAATAAGAGATTTCATTTTCTGCTTAGACTAGGATGCATATCATATAGTTTAAATTCCTGTAATATCCTGTTTATGTGATTCATGCATTTTATTTCAAAAGCACTATGGATGTCCATGAATGGCACGTGCACCAACTCTTAGGGAGTTGATGAACTCGGTGGAGTCCATATTTACGGCCCTAGTCGGAATATGGACGAGACCCAGATCCATCATCTTTCTACTAGTCACATTGAGCCTACACTCTTAGGCTATCTTAAAATGCACATCATATTTCTAATATTTTCAAAGTATTGTGCATTAAATCAATTAAACTCTGAACATATTCATGGCCACAGTCAGAATATGTGAAGGATTTATTTTGACTTAATGCACATTTTCCAACAAATTTTTTAGAAAATCTTTCAAAGTGCATTCATTCACTCATATCATTTGCATCATGAAATCATTGGTTTTCCCATGATTTTCTTAAGAAAACTTCATTCTCAAAGAAATCGATTTCTCAAGAAACTCTGAGTATTTTCCAAAATCAAAGTTTTCCCTCGATTTTCCCTGGAAAATGTTATTTTCTTAAGATTTTCAAAAAAGAGTTTCCCAATCTTTCTCAAGAATTAAAAATCAATTTTCAAGGGTAAGATTCCCAGGATTTCAATTTCCCAAGTTTTGAATTTCCTTCTCCAATGAGTTTTCCTATAAATCTTCCATCATTTTCCTAAGAAAATTCTGAAAGTTCGAGTTTTCCTGAGAAGTGTTTCCCTTTTCAAATGCTCACCTTTTCCCCAGGATTTTCAACCATTCATGATTTTCCCACAACTTTATGAACTTCCCCGAGATTTCAAATCTTTTTCATCTGAGTTTTCTGAGAAATTGACTTTCAGCTTTTTCCTGAGAGATTCTTTTCAACTCCAAATATTTTCCAAGCATACATCATGTTTTCCCAAGTTGCATTTTCCAAAATCTCATAGCACATGCCTGAATTCTTTGTGCATATAGGATAGAACACGATTTTGATGATTTAACTAAGTCAATCGCAATTTTGGTCCTTGGTTTGATTACCCCTGTTAAAGGCGACAGGAACGGTTGAATCTCGTACCGACAGGTCGAGCCCCATTCCATGAATTTTCCCGCAATTTTCAAAACGGAGGCGAGTATTTCAAAACATTTTCCAAAATCCGGTCAAGTTTGAAGGGCGAAAGCGTTTCCCTCTCTCTCTTCCGCAAGGGAGAGGAAGACGGGAAAAATTTTGCGACGATAACAGGTTTGGGGACCGAGATGGGACCCGTCCTTGTCTGATTAAAAGTGTGCTTGACTTAGTACAATTATCAAAACGGTGTTCTAAAAATGTCAGCTCTTTACTTTTGATATCATGCGAACCTAGGAGCCTAGATTCTGACCTAGCTGACATTAATTGCATATAGACTAGGCATGGTTTGGTAGGACCAGATTGAGGAGATATTTTCATGTTCACATAGACTTAGGTCTAAATACAACTCTCCTTAATTTAGGATCTGAATGCAAACAATGTATGCTTCTTCAAAAATTTTCAAAACCTATCTCTCTAGGACTTAGAGCCCTCTATTTCTTGTATGTGATCATTTTTAAAAATCTCCATTACCTATCATTACCCGGTCTTCACGTTGCTGGGCTCTCTTCCAGAACCCTAGTTCGGGACAGAGCCTCACAACTGGGCCAATTATTTGGGTTAACACCCCCCTACCACGTACCGCGGGCCACAGTCCGAAGTATATCGGTAGGCGCACAAGGATGTTGGAAAACCTTACCTTAGAACCGGAGTTGAGATTATATGCCACGTACCTCGGATTTCGATTCGGGTATATCGACATAACTGGATTGAACAAAGATGATATGAACCTAGAGTTAGGATTAGGGTCCCACAGCTGTTTTCAAAATGATGCATCTAGAGTCAGCCTTTTAGGGAGTGCTGAATGTGCTTAAATGTTTGTGCAGGGTGTGATTATTTGTATGATTATCTCTATTTCCTTACATTTTCCCAAAATATTTTCAAATACCCATATTTCTCATCTTTTCCTTTATTTTCTCAAACCCTGGATGATTTTCTCAAATATCGCATTTCTTTCAAAACTCCAGGTAGTTTTTCCATTCTACCTTTCTACTGGATCTCGAATTTTCAGCTGCATTTTATATTCTGCCTGCAAAATCTTTCAAAATTTCCCATATTTTCCTAAGTCTCATTCTAAGTTTTCCTCTGTTTTCAGTTCAATGGCATCCAGTCAAGTCGATCCTATCTTTTCTGAAGGTCATATCTCCTACGCGGTGCGACAAGGTCGTCCTGAACATCGAGCCCTCAGCACCGGAACTTTCATTCCCCGGTGGTACTATTGCTGGCTAAAAAGCTTTTCCCGAATGTTCCCGGACCATTTGAGAGAGTGCGGATTAGAACTGGCGTCAGCAGTCGGAAAGCAGACCATCAACGGCAACCTGATCCATGCAATGGCGGAGTGATGAAATCCTCGGACGTGCACCTTCTGGTTCCTCTAGGGAGAAATGACCATTTTAATGGATGGATTTTCAGAGATCATGGGGTTACCAGAGCCAGCCGGTCAACCAGGCGATCCATTAGAACATCAGTTCCTTATTAATGTCAAGGGTTTGGACCCCCGAGACTCCTTAGCTCGTATGACAGGCTGCCGATCCTGGCCCCTGATCCAGTTAGAGGGAAATGAATATGTTGACCTGCTCGAATTGTACCGCCAGTACGGGACCTTCATTGAAGTCAGTTCGCTATCAAGGACAACTAAAGAAAGGATTCAGAATGCAATGGTTTTGTGCACTATAGGATTATCCCTCTTTCCAGATGGACAAAACTTCATGGACATCAGAATAATCCAACTTATGAGAAGATGGGGAAGTCGGCAGACCAATCGCCTCTCTATAGCCATGGTGGCGCTTGCTTTCCTATATCGAGGTCTGACCCGATTTTCACTTGGGGAATCCATCTTAGTTGAAGGTTGCATCTACGCACTTCAGTCCTGGTTCTTCCAGCATGTTCCAGCCGAGCAAACTCTTTTAGATACAATGGCCAAGAACTTCTTCCAGTGGCGCAGTACCGATCCATGATCAACAACATTCAAGAAGATGACATTGTCTGGGACTATTTTGATCGGCAACTATCTCCTCCCAGATACACATATGCTTATGGCAAGCGGTTCAAGTTGCTGGGACCATTCTTCTGCACTTACTACCAACCAGAGAGATGTGTTCGACAGTTCTCCCAGAGGCAGCAATACGTCGAAGCCCGACTATTATCAGGAGCTATGGCAGAGTTCGATCTCACCTCCGCACAATGGTCTGGGGCATATCATTCTGCCCGCTACAGCTGGGATTCTTTTGTCTCTCTTAAAATCTTTCCTGGTCCTAGAGTGTCTGCCGACTATCATGAATGGTGGCAAATTGTCTGTCCTCCACCTCTTTGTCAAGATCAATAAAATCATATTTTCCTCATTTCTATAAAATTTTCTCTCTTTCCATTGTGGTTTGACGACCTCGCCTAGGTAACAAGGCATATTTTCGTTGTTTATTTCCTTTGCAAAAAGAATGACAACACAATTGTCGTGATTCCCGCAATGACTCAGTCCCTAGTAATGGGATATCTTTTTCAAATTGTCTACCATATTTTCAGCAAATATTTCTTCCAAAAAACCAATTCCTACCGAGCCTAATCAGGTCTTTGCCCTGCAGAGAGCGTCTACAGCATTTGATGGTGCAAACAAGGTCAGGCAAAAGAACAACAACACCGCAGTATTCGTCAGCCTCGGAAGAAGAGATGGGTTCCCCCCAATCCGAGAAGAGTCAAGAGCAGCAACAAGAAGATGATGGCATAGACCCTCAAATGTATGCCATGTTTCGCAAAATGATGAATAAAATGATGAATGAGCAGCCCGGGACCAGCTCAGAAAGAAATCCATTTAGAGAAAAGTTCCATGGTCACAGGGGTAAGAAGGCTTCCAAAAGGCAGATCCAGCCAGATGAAATCTCAGATGAATCAGACTCCCTTGAAGATACGGATGAAGAATATGAAGTGCCTCCGGCATTTCAGAAACGTGGCCAAAGTAAAAGCCATAGATCAAAAAGCCGAGATGCAGAAGAACCCTTGCAAGCACAGTTCAAGGAAATGGCCCGAGTTGTCAAGGATTTGCAAGCCCGCGACAAGGGTAAGAAAGTCTTCACTAGTGAGGACTTCTATGACGGCTTAGAAGGGGATGATGATCTGGAGAATCTTCCCCGTAAATTCATTAAGTTTGACGGTTCTGGCGACCCAAAAGCTCATCTCGCCACTTTCTTTGCAGAATGCTCTCGGTTCAAAAAGGACAACAGAGCATTGTTCTTATGCTTCCCCAGCAGCTTGAAAGGAGTTGCAGCTAAGTGGTATGCTGAGCATATCAACCCCATCGAGCTCAAGGAGTTCGACAAAGTTGTAAACTTGTTTATTGAACGCTTCTTGTTCAACACAGAAGCACTGCCTACATTGAGCCATCTCGACAATCTCAGGCAGAATGAGAATGAAAAGGCGCGGGACTTTATCCACAGATGGAGATCGGCCTGCAACAAAATGAGAGATCCTATCTCGGAAAGCATGCCCTGTCCCTAATCCTCAACAGCTTTTCACAGCCTTTAAGAGGATTGATCTCCACAGCACCATCCAGGACTTTCATCGAATTGAGTGAAAGAGCCGAATGGCTTGAACTGAGTGTGGAAAATGGAGTCTATGAAGGCTTCACATTTTCCAAGGGCAACTCCCAAGGTGAGGAGAAGAAGAAAGCTCACTTTACTTATTTTGCCAATAGCAACAACAAAGGCCAAAATCAGCACAAGGGGCAGAAAAGGGATTACTGCTACAGTACAGGCAGCTCAAACAACAAACATCAGAAAGCAAAACCTGCCCCTCAATACAGCAAGCCTCCTCAGCAGGATCAAGGGCCGAAACTGCGTGAGAAGACTAGACATGAAGAATGGAGCTATAACAGAAAGTTTACTCCTTTAGACCAAACACTCGAGGATGTGCTCGACTATATGTTGTCCAAAGAGATGGTTAAGTTGCCCAGATTGGCTGATCCCCCTGTGCCTATGGGGAAATAGAAGGATCAATTTTGCAAGTTCCACATAACAGTGGGACACAACACTGAGAACTGCTTTGTTCTCAAAAACATTATACAAGATCTCATTGAAAAAAATCTTTTAGTGGAAGGAGAAGAAGAAGAGAAGATGGATATTCTCAATCAGCCATTTCCTCCACACACCACAGCAGTAGTGTCGGCACATCCATTCTTACCGCATCAGCACATCAATCCGTGTTCTGCACAAGATCTCCAAGTTCAGCATCAGGTGTCAGTGCTTTGACAAGCAACTCCTGATTCCAAGAAGATGGATCTAATCTCGGCATTCGGCAAAATGAAAGTTTCGGAAGCACCTGTGAAGTCAGTCCCCAAGTCAAAGGGAACTCCTGACTTCTTCAAGCAAATCATCAAACCCAGGCCGGAAGGTACAAGTCAGAAGCCTCTGATCGCTCTATCCAATGTTTCCATCTTTGACTTGGCCAAGAATTCTAGCAAGCATCAACGAGTCCTGGAAGATTTACTCAGGAAAATCAAAGTTAAGCCCAGTACCTCTCCTGAAGACATGGCACAGATTGTGAACTCTGTCATGACAAATGCGCCAATCACCTTCTCGGATAAGGACCTTCCAAAGCCTCATTCCTTCCATAATAATGCTTTGTACATTGTCGTTCGAGTCAGAGGAATGACAGTACCGCATGTGCTGATCGATGGAGGCAGTAGCCTCAATATTTGTCCCGAGATGACAGCGAAGGCATTAGGGGTCAAGGATGAAGAATATATTCCAGATCCCATCACTATCTATGAGTTTGACAACCATGGTCAAACGGCTAAGGGCAAGATATTTCTGGAGGTGTTCATCAACTATTCAGTGCATTCAGTGCTTTTTCACGTGGTTAATGTACCACCTACCTACAACTTGCTGCTCGGAAGGACGTGGATTCATAATGCAAATGCAGTGCCTTCCACCCTCCATCAATGCGTGAAATGGTCAAAAGGTGGAATGATTACCACAATACTGGGAGAAGACCCAGAAGAAAGGCTCCCACAGCCCATGATTCCTCGGCCCTCATTTATTGTGGATATTCCCAGCATCAGGGAAAGTGAAGAGATCAATCTCGGAGAGAATCAAGAAATACTCCAGGCATCATCAGAACTATCTCTGCACACGGTAGCCACGACCCGATGGAGAGGTCCTCAATTCTTCAAGGTTGGAGGCCGGATCAACTACATTACCATTAAGGATCACCCATTGTTTCCACAATTCATGAAGTCAAGAAAGGGATTTGAGTTGCTTCTAAAACATGGTTATCAACCCTTCAAGGGACTCGGCAAGAATTAAGATGGCCGCATAGAGCCAGTGATCCAGAAGCATCACAGGACTAGGATTCTTCGGAGGAAGCTCGTCAAAGAAGACTATTTTTGTCAAAGGGGCACATTGAAGAACATTTGTTATCTTCTTTCTATTCTTTCCAAATAAATGTCTCATTTTATCAATGTCTTTGATCAATCAATAAAATTCCAAATTGCTTTGTCTATCCGGATGCCGTCTGTCTCCTTTCCTTCTATCTCATCATTATAATTTTAAATACCATTTTATGCATAGTTCTCTTTAAATGATTGCTTGTTTCACGATAGGCCGATTTATTTGAACCAAATCTCTTATCCAAAATTTCAGAATGACTTCTCGGACGATCAAGAAGCTCGTCCTCAATCCCAAGGCTTTTCAGAGGTCGGCAACAATTCACAGAGTCAAGGCAAGCACAGGAGATGACAAGATTGTGAAGCAGTCAGATGATTGTGCAGAATATGATCAGTCTCTTCAGGAATTACCAGTGTTCGCCGTAGTTCAGAAGCAGGACAAACCATCTCCTCTAGTACAAGATCCTACTGAAGATGTCAATATCGGTTCAGAGGAAGATCCCAAAATTCTCCAGATCGGAACCAGTCTGAGTCCGGAAGAAAAGGAAAGGCTCACTAATTTTCTCAAGCAACATCAAGAAGTGTTCGCGTGGACATATGAAGATATGCCGGGCTTAGACCCAAAATTAATCGAACACCGTCTTGTCTTGAAGCCAGATGCTAAGCCAGTTAAGCAGAAGCTGAGAAAAATGGATCCAAGGATAGAACAACAAGTCAAAGAAGGACTCGAAGATCTGCTCAAAGTAGGATTTATCCGAGCTATTGACTACCCAGATTGGTTAGCCAATATCGTCGTTGTCCCAAAGAAAAGTGGCAAAGTAAGGATCTGCATAGACTTCCGAGACCTTAATAAGACAACTCCAAAGGATAATTATCCACTTCCAAGCATCGATCTTCTAGTTGATAGCACGGCAGGACATGCTATGTTCTCTTTCATGGATGGATATTCCGGCTACAATCAGATTAAGTTGGCCGCTCACGATCAATCAAAAACTTCTTTCACTACGCCTTGGGGCACTTTCTGCTATACAGTTATGCCTTTTGGAATCAAAGAATGCTGGAGCAACATATCAACGGGCAATGGCTATTATATTTCACGATCAGATGCGCAAAATCATGGATGCGTATGTTGATGATATCCTCGTGAAATCTAAAGAGGGAGAAGATCACCTCGAAGCACTTGATCAAGTCTTTAAGAGACTCATTCTTTACAAGTTAAGGCTTAACCCGCAAAAGTGTGTCTTTGTAGTCGAATCAGGCAAACTGTTGGGTTTTCTGGTCAGCAAAAAGGGAATTGAAGTTAACCCAGCCAAAGCAAAGGCTATCATCGATATGCCACCCCCGAAAAATCTCAAAGAATTGTGTAGCCTTCAAGGACGTATGCAATCAATTCGGCGATTTATTTCCAACTTGGCAATGAGATGCGAACCTTTCAACCACTTACTCAGAAAAGGAGTGAAGTTCGAATGGGGACCAGAATGTCAGCAATCATTCGATCGAATCAAGAAATATCTTCTCAATCCTCCTATCTTGAAGCCGCCAGAATTGGGAAAACCTCTTTTATTATACATCTCAGTCAATCAAGTCGCATGTAGCGGATTCTTGGCACAATACAAAGAAGGCAGCCTGATAGAGCACGCCATCTATTATGTGAGTAAGACTTTCATAGATTATGAAAAGAGATACTCTCAAATAGAGAAGACCTGCCTAGCTTTGGTGTGGATGTGTCAGAAGCTAAGACACTACCTGCTAGCATCAGAAGTCAAAATTTTGTCCAAACTCAATCCTCTCAAGTATATTTTGGAGCAACCTTTCCTAAGCGGACGGGTCGCAAAATAGCAAGTCTTACTGATGCAGTACGACTTAGAATATGTCTCGCAGCAGTCAATCAAAGGCCAAGCAATTGCAAATCAATTGGCAAATTTTCCTCTGGCAGAAGAGGTGAAGGCCGAAGATGAGTTCCCTGATGAACAAATTTGCAATATCCAGCAATATCCAGTCTGGAATTTGTTTTTCGATGGTTCCAAGAATATGACCGGAATAGGCATCAGAATCTTATTAATCACCCTTGAAAAAAATTGATTTCATTTTCTCTCAAGTTAGATTTCCAATGTACCCACAATATGGCTGAGTATGAAGCTCTGATTCAAGGTCTAAAGATTCTACTAGACTTCAATGTTAAGAGAGTGCATGCCTACGGCGACTCATTACTTGTTGTCAATCAAGTTCGAGCCGAATGGCAAGTCAAAGATCAGAAGCTATTTCCCTATCAGAAAATTGTTTCAGCTCTTGTCAGCAAGTTTGAGGAATTCCAGTTATTCCATATCAAGAGAGATTTTAATCAAATGGCCGATAGCCTAGCCAGTTTAGGCTCCATTATGGCATTCAGAAATGGAGAATCTTGTCGCTCTTTTGAAATTGGCCGACTTGACCAACCTGCTTTCCTTCCAACAGAACAAGTAAACCAAGCTGAGCAAAGGAAGAAACCTTGGTATTACAATATCAAAGCTTTCATAGAAACTGGTGAATTCCCTCCAGAACTTTCAAAGACAGAACAACAAGCAATCCAGCGTATGTCTACTCGATACTTCATTTTGGCCAATGTCCTCTATCGTCGAGGATTCAGTTCAGAATATTCCAGATGCTTAGACGAAGACGAAGCCAAAGAAGTCGTGCGAGAAGCACACAAAGGCATTTGTGCTGGCCACGTCGGCTACCAAACCCTTGTCAAACAGATCATCAGAGCAGGTTACCACTGGAAGACCATGCAACAAGACTGTTATCATTATGTGAAGAAGTGCGTGCAGTGCCAGATACATGCACCTTCTATTCATGCTCCCGCAATATATTTGTGATCCGTTGTTTCTCCATGGCCGTTCTCTATGTGGGCCTTTGATGTCGTAGGTCCCATCACTCCTTCAGCTTCAAATGGCCACAAATACTTCCTTGCCGCAACAAAATATTTCACCAAGTGGGTAGAAGCTATCACTCTTCACACGGTAGAAGGCCGACACGTGGTCTCTTTCATTCACAAGAACATCCTTTGTCGTTTCGGCATCCCACATGACATCATGTCAGATAATGGCAGTCATTTCAAGAATGAAAAGATGAAGACATTCTGCTCAAAGTTCAAGATCTATCATCATTTTTCCGCTCCCTACTATCCTCAAGAGAATGGTCAGGCAGAGGCCACCAATAAAATTTGAATTCGTATCTTGGAGCGAACTGTGTAAACAGGCCGTGACTGGCACGAGAAGATCCACGATGCACTATGGGCCTACCGGACCACCATTCGTACACCAACGAATGCTACTCCATCAGAATTGGTCTATGGAACAGAAATAGTATTGTCGTTACATGTTCAAAAGCCCGCTTTGAAATTTGCGTCGCTTCTAGAATTACCTCTTGATCAATACCAACAGCAGCGACTGGTACAGCTAGACTTACTCGACGAGAGAAGGCTAAAAGCAGTAGAGCATGCTCAGTCCTATCGCCAGAGAGTAGCCAGGCAATATGCAAAGTCTATCATCGAAAGAAGATTCAAAGTCAATGATTTAGTACTTCGATCCACAGCTTACCTCAAGCATCGTCCCGGTGGCAAATGGTCGCCAAATTGGGAAGGCCCATATGTCGTCAAAGAAGCATTACCCCGCAACTCATATCGGCTCATCAATGCCGATGGGGTAGAATTGCCAGATCCTATTAATGCTCGACACTTGAAAAAGTTTTATACTTGAAACATTTATTCTCCTCTTGTAATCCTTCCTGTTTCCTTCAAATAATGATCCAACTTTCTTTCCCAGTTACACTGGGGCATTTTTAAAATTTTGTTCTGTATGCAGGCAGGATAAACAAATTTCTCATTTCACGCACATGTGCATTCATATGCATCAATTCATATTCATTTGCATTCAACCGCATTAACAACAATCCAGTCAGTATTGGGATTTCAACAAACAGTCCCATCACAATTCCTAAATGATTCAAAATTGAAAGGTAATCACCAATACTGAACCAAAACCCAGTGCTCGAACTGGTATTATTTCAAAATCCAGTACTCAAACCAGTACATTTTCAAAATCCTAATTTTTCGGAAAACCTAGTTCCGACTCGGGTTTTTATTCAAATCATTTTCTTCTGTTGATCCAGGTTCCGACTCGAGATCTCATCATTCGAGCTCTAACTCGAGCTCTTCTTTTTTTTATTTTTTGATCTGGGTTCCTGTAAACACCCCAAATTTTCACCCTCATCCAGTGTTTGTCCATTTCATAAGTCATCACAGATCATTGCATGTCATTGCACGTATTTTGCATAGCATTGCATGTCATTACATCTCATCTTCGAGATCCAGCACTCCTATTTCAAAACATTCAATCTAGATTTGAATTTTAAAGCTTTATTTCAAAATCAATTTCAAAACCTGGGTTTTTATTCAATACTTTGTCATTTTCCAACCCCAGGACTTTAGATTTCGAAATATTTTCTCAGAAAACAATCTGGATTCCTTTTAAATTCAAACTTTAATCGATTTCAATTCACAAATGAGACCCATTTAGATGGTGTCGCTTCTAAATGCCTCTATTCATCAAATTTCTCAAATTTTTGAAAGTTTCAGTCCGATCAGCACTCTTGTCTCAGAGTCCTAATCCGGTCAGAAGTCTGGTTTTTAAGTCTGTTTTACTTCCATTCTCAATCTTTTTCGTTTGTTTTCGAAATCTAGGTCATTTCACAGAGTCCAGTTAGTTCAGGACTCTATTTTAGAGTTCGGTCGAGTTAGGAGTCTAACCCTGACTGTGTTTTCTGACTTATTTCATCATTTCTTGATAAAATCTTTTGAAAATTCTTTTATTCAGCTTTTAAAATCTAAAAACTCAGAGTCCTAAGGGTTCAAGACTCTAACCCGGAGTTCCAGTTCGCTTGAGACCCTATTTTCAAAGATCTTGAATTTCAAATGTCAATTTTAACCCCTTTTCAAAGCCATTTTCAGTGTTTATTTCAAAAATGTTCAAAATTCGATGTGGGCCCACTCAGTTGGCACCATATCCAGAGGAATTCTAACTCAGTTAGGACCTTATGCCATTTCAAAAATCCTAGTTTTAAGTTTACTTTTGAAAATCTTTTGAAAACTCCTTCAATTTCAAGTTTTAAAATCACTTTTTGAAAAACTCAAGTAGGGCCCACTCGGGGTGGCGCCATATTCGAGTAAGTCAGGGCTAGACTAGGGTTAGTTGATGTCTTGGTTAGTGTTAGAGGTTTAGAAGAGTCAAAACCATTTTGAAAACTCATTTTGAAAATTAGTTTTTAAAACTAGTGTTTTTAAATGTTTTTAAAGGTGTTTTAAAAACCCAAATGTGAAAGATGCCAAGTGGCATCACATTTGGGGGTTTTCTAGGTTTAGTTAGGGGCTAATTAGGGATTAATTAGAGTCCCAATTAGGTTAGAAAACCACAAAAAATCGTTGCCTTTAGTGGATTTATTAGAAAGAGTCTTAAAAAAATGAAAAACCTCTTAATTAACCCTAATTAAGTGACTTTTTGAAAAACTATAAAAAGGGACCTAAGGGGGGCCAAAAGGGGGGCTCTTTTCTCTCAAATTTTTGTGGCCTCTCTCTCCTCTCCAGCACCTCCACCATCCTCCATTGCAGCTGCAAGCACCAAGGTAATATTTTTAATATTTTTTAGTTTTATTTAATACTTTTTCATGTTTTAAATCAATTTTAGCCATTGGTGTCATCCCCTTCATGGATTAAACCATGGATTCAACCTCAAGAACCATCAAGAATCAGCAAGAACGATCCAAGAAGGTGATCTAACCCTGTTTTGGGTGATTTACAGGGATTTTAATCCATTAGAATTGATTTTAATATGGTTCTTTATATTATTAACCAATAAAATATATGATTTACCCTTTTTAATGGGTTAAATCTATGTTTTAAAGGTGATATCAAATTCCAGCCATTGATTCCCTGTTTTTAATTTATTTTCATGGTTTATTCATGTTTGTTTTACGTTCTACAGCATAAAAATAATTTTTATTTACTGTTTTATGGTTTATTTTATTTATTTACATTAGTTAATGCATGGTTTGTCAAGTTTCTTAAATTTCTGTGTGTTTTAGGTTTAGAATAGTAAAGATAATGTTATTTCGGATTGAAGTTCTCATTGTTTAGTTCTGATTTTTTTATATGTGGTGCATGCATGAGTTATTGAGTTACTGTAGAAAAATCAGAGGTTTTGGATCTCGGAAACCCTGTCAAAAAAATCAGACATCAAATCGGGTTTTTAAAGCTTTAAAATCGTGGTTAAAATAAAAAAGGTAACTTGCTGTGATGATATTTCTCTCATCTTATATTCGATTTTAGATCTGTAAAGTGCTATGGATTCACTATGAATATATCTGGCTTCTGGAAAATTTTCGGATTTTTTGATCACTGTTTACTATTTTTCCCCTTTTAGAGAATCTGTTTTTAAATTTAAAACTCGTTAGGGTTTACCAAAACCCTAATCAGACTTGTGTTAGTCATAAATCCCAAACCACAGATCCGATTTTAGATCTGTAAAAAGTGAGTATTGTTTGTTTTTTGTCTAATGTTCACCACTAAAATTTCAGAGATTTTTGTTTAAAATTGCTATTTATGTCTGTATTTTCAATCTGGAATAGCTGTTTTAATCCCTGTTAAGAGTGATATATTTTAGCTCAGATTGCCGGAAAGGTTTCTCACTAACCGAAGATGATTTTCCCGATCTGTAAATTGGGAAATCTCTGTTTTTCTTTCTAGTTAGTCTTTGTAAAATTTCATAAATTTCCATGGAGATTTGACCCCTGGTTCAGGTCTTGGACTGAAACTGGTTGGTGAATTAGGTCAAAAATAGCATATTTTTATGGTTTAATGCAATTTTCGGATTAATTTAATGTCAAAAAAATATTTTTATAATTCAAATTCGACATTAGGGTTATACCAAGTGCAGGTACCAATTTTTATGGATTTTGGAATCCATTTGATGGCTGAATTAAGCAAATTGCAAAACCGGGTTCTTGAAAGATCCAAAACACTGCTAAAATCACAGTTTTTGAGATATTATTGGATTTTCGTGCATAAGCATATGTTTTTAGGGTTTAATCATGTTCATAATCATATTAGGATGCTTTAGGTTTAATTTGATGCTCATTTGATTTCATTTAGTGTATAGAACCTAAGTTTTTACCAAAAATCTATTTCTAAAAACCCTGATTTCAAGGCCATAGTCTTGCTATCGGGGGAAATTTGGTCATTTGACCTAAATTTTGAAATCCCTAGCCCTAATTTCATATTTTTAATCATGTCATAGCATATTTGGTTTGAGTTTATTCCATTAAAATTTCAAAATTTGCATTTTATCAAAATATCTTTCTAAAAACCCTAATTTCAAGGCCATAGTCTTGTTATTAGGGGTATTTTGGTCATTTTGACCCCAATTTCGAAATTCCATATCTTCTCTTTCATATTTATTCCATTTTATTTCATACTTTATCATTTTTATTTAAGGGAATCAAGGAAGAGGCTTATATCTAGCAAAATCCAACAATTTCCTGATATTGTTGGATAAATCTAGAAAAGCCAACATATATTCATTAACCAAGTTTTCTAGTTTTGCAGGTACATTGAAGACTTTATTTTTCATGTATTTAAATTTCAATAGTGATGTAATTTGTAATTAAACTTTGGAATAAGAATTTACATTTCCTGCTTAGCTTAGGTTGCATTGCATATAGTTTATTTTTTTAAATAATGTTAATGTGTGATGGATGATGATTCATGCATATTTTTACAAATTCACCATGGTCTACACGAATGGCACATGCACCAGCTTCTATGAAGTTTATAAACTTGGTGGAATTTGTATTTATGGCCATAGTCAGAATATGAATGATACTTAGATTTATGATCTTCACATTAGCCACATTCAGCCTACACTCTTAGGCTAACTTCAAAATGCACTGCATTTCTCAAAAATACAAAAAGTATTTCTCAATTCCTCAAATTCATATTCATTCATTTCATGCATTTGTCAACTCCAATTCAAAATCCAAGTCAAGGAAATTGAATTCCTCAAAATCTCCTAAGTCTTATAGCAAAATCGATTTTCCCAAAGACATTGAATTTCAAAGGATATTTCAAGTATTTCCCAAGTTCCAAATTCAAATTTTCTAAGTTAGAATTTCAATTTCCAAGTTTGAATTAAGAGAAACCAAGTCTCTTAGAATCGATTTTCACCAAATGTCAAGGATTCCTCAAAATCGATTTTTATTTCTCTCAGAAGTATATTTCAAATCCCATTTCACGATTTCTCATGTGATATCATTTCCAAGATTTACATTTTCTAAATATTTCAATCATTCAAAGCGAACATCATGTTTTCAAATCTGCATTTTCTGGAAATTCATAGCACATGCCTGATTCTTTGTGCATTTAGAAATTAGAATATGATTTAGACAAGTTGAATAGAGTAGAGCATAAGATTGATCCTTGGTTCAATTACCCCTGTTAAAGGTGGCAGGAACGGTTGAACCTCGTACCGACAGGCGAGTCCCATTCTACGGAATTTTCCCGCATTTTAAAACGGAGGCGAGTTATTTTCAAAAACTTTTCAAAGGTCAGTTTGATTTGCAAAAGTTAAAAATTTTGCGATGAAAACAGGTTTGGCGACCGTGATGGGACCTGTCTTCGCCTGATCAATCTAATGCTCTACTTAGTTCAAATTGTCAAAATCGATTTCCATGGAATGTCAGCTTTGCTTTATGATATCATGTGAACCTAGGAGCCTAGACTTGAACCCAGCTGACATGGAATGCATATAGACTAGGTATGGTTTGGTAGGACCATATTGAGGAGGAAATTTTCATGCTCACATAGACTTAGGTCTAATACAACCCTCCTCAATCTAGGCTTGATTGAAAACAATGTTTGCTCCTTCAAAATTTTCAATATCTCTATCTCTTTAGGTTTTAGAGCCTTCTGATTTGATTGCATGTGCTCATGTTTTCAAAAACCACCCCACCTATATTGTCCCGGTCTTCACGTTGCTGGGCTCTCTTCCAGAACCATAGTTCGGGACAGAGCCTCACAACTGGGCCACCTATTTGGGTGAAAACCCCCCTGCCACGTACCAAGGGTCATAGTCCAACGTATATCGGCAGGTGCTCAAGGATGTTGGAAAACTTGAACCTAGAACCGGAGAAATTGATTTTATGCCACGTACATCGAGCCTTGGCTTGAGTATATAGGCATAACTGGATTGGATACAGATGATCTGAGTCTTAGAGTTAGGATTAACGTCCTACAGCCATTTCAAAATTTGTGCATCTAGAGTCAGCTTTTAGAGAATGCTGTTTGTGCATACTTGTTTGTGCAGAATGTGATTGAATATGTTATAGTCATCTCCTTTTATTTTTCATATTTTTCACAATTTTCTAAAAATATTGGACGATTTTCTCAAAATTCCCCAATCTATGTCCATGTACTGTCCATGTTTTAAGCCTTGGACGATTTTCAAATACTCTATTTTATGAAATATTAAAACCCTGGACGATTTTCAGGAAATTCCCTTAATTTCCTTCAAAACTCCAGGTGATTTCCCATCTTTCCTTTCTTCTGGATCTCGAATTTCCTGCTTTATTTTTATCCTGCCTGCATTTTTCTCAAATTTCCTGTATTTTCCCAAGTCTTATTCCAATTTCCATGTCTTCCAGTCCGATGGCATCCAGTCAGCTTGATTCAGTTTTCCCTGAGGGTCACATCTCCTACGAGGTGCGACAAAGTCTTCCCGAACATCGAGTCCTCAGCACCGGATCCTTCTTTCCCCGGTGGTACTATTCATGGTTCAAGAACTTCTCTCGTATGTTTCCGGACCATCTGGACGAGTGTGGATTGGAACTGGCGTCCGCAGTGGGAAGCAGACAGTCAACGACAACTTGATTCATGCACTAGCAGAGCGGTGGAATCCGAGCACTTCTACCTTCTGGTTCCCGTGGGGCGAGATGACAGTACTGATGGATGAATTTTCAGAGATTATGGGATTGCCCAAGCCAGCCGGTCAGCCTGGAGATCCATTGGAGAAACAGTTTCTGATTAATGTTAAGGGTCTGGACCCTAAGGATGCCTTAGCCCGCATGACAGGACGCAAGTCTTGGCCTTTGATTGAAGAAGATGGAAATGAATATGTGGATCTGCTCGAAATCCACAGACAGCATGGGACATTTGAGGAAGTCAATTTGTTGTCCAGGACAGCTCGAGAGAGAATTCAGCACGCGATGGTTCTGTGCACGGTGGGATTAGCTTTCTTTCCCGATGGACGGAATTACATGGATATCAGAATAGTTCAGCTTATGAGGAGATGGGGAAGTCGACAGACCAGCCGCCTCTCGATAGCCATGGCCGCACTCGCTTTTCTATACCGAGGGTTGACTAGTTTCGCACTCGGAGAATCGATTCTAGTTGAAGGGTGCACCTATGCCTTGCAATCTTGGTTCCTCTGGCATGTGCCAGTCTGAGCCAGTTCATTCAGATACAATGGAGAGAAGCTTCTTCCAGTTGCGCGATACCGGTTCTTGATCGACAACCTTCAGGAGGAAGAAGTCGTATGGGACTACTTTGATCGTCAGTAATCACCTCCCAGATACACTTATACTTATGGCAAGCGATTCAGACTACTTGGCCCGTTCTTCTGTGCATACTATCATCCCGAGCGGTGTGTCAGGCAGTTCTCTCAGAGGCAGAAGCGCGTAGAGATTCGTCCACTAGCGGGGGTTCTGCCAGAATTCGATCTCGCATCAGATCAGTGGTCCGGAGCATACCATTCTGCCAGACATGGCTGGGATTCCTTTGTCAGTCTTACTATTTTTCCTGGTCCTCGTGTGTCTTCTGATTTTGTAGAGTGGTGGAAAATTGTTCGTCCCCCTCCCCTCTGTCAAGTGTATTATTGATAAAATCATGCTTTTCCCCTCAATAAAATTCTTTTACATTTCACTTTGGTTTGACGACCTCGCCTAGGTAACAAGGCATATTTTCAGTTGTTTATCTTGCAAAGAATAGCAACGCAATTGTCGTAATCCCAGCGACGACTCAATCCCTAGTAATGGGATATTATTTCAATTGTCTACCAAAATTCTCAACAAATATTTTCCTCCAAACCAAATTTCCTTCAGAAACCTAACCATCAGTTCTGCCCTGCAGAGAGCATCAGTAATATTCAAGAGAACATTTGCGATACCCGATGGTTGATACAAGATCTAGAAAGAAAGCCGCATCAGTTGAAGGCGTCGCGTACTCAGTAGCTTCAGAAGAAGAGATGGACTCACCTCGATCAATCCAGAGTCAGGGTCAGCAGGCGGATGATGGCATCGATCCCCAAATGTACGTCATGTTCAAAAAGATGATGACCAAGATGCTGGCAGAACAAGCTGAAGCCAGTGTTGAACAGACTCAGACTAAACAGAAAGATAAGGGTCATGCCGTCAAGAATGTGAAGATCAGTAAAAGGCAGAATCGTCATGAGGAGATGTCTGATGAGTCAGAATCAGCAGATGATACTGACAAAGAGTATGAAAACAAGCAAGAATTCAAAAGGTCGACTCAGGGGCAGGGGTCGGCCTACAAATCCAAGAATCAGTCTGTTGACGACCCTACGCAGTCACAACTCAAAGATGTGATGAAAATAGTTAAGGATCTTGAAACTCGTGACAAGGGCAAAAGGGTCTTTACAAGTGAAGACTTCTATGATGGACTGGATGGGGATGATGATCTTGATAATCTCCCCAAGAAATTTATCAAGTTTGATGGTTCGGGTGACCCAAAAGCACATCTCGCCCTATTCTTCGCAGAATGTTCCAGGTTCAAGAGGAACAATCGTGCCTTATTTCTCTGCTTCCCTCGCAGCTTGGAGGGTATTGCGGCAAAGTGGTATTCAGAGCATATCAACCCGATAGAGCTGAAAGAGTTCGATAAAGTGGTCAATTTATTTATTGAGCGCTTTCTATTCAATGTTGAAGCACTCCCGACTCTCAGTCATCTTTACGGCCTCAAGCAGAAAGAAAGCGAGAAGGCCCGAGATTTTATCCACCGATGGAGGTCAGCTTGCAATAAGATGAGAGACCCGATATCAGAAGGGCATGCATTGTCACTAATCTTGAATAATTTTTCACAACCCTTGAAAGGTCTCATTTCCACGGCACCGTCAAAAACCTTCATCAAACTGACAGAACGAGCCGAGTGGCTCGAGCTAAGCATGGAAAATGGAGTTTATGAAGGCTTCATCTTTACACAAGGTAACAATCAGAGTGAGCAGAAGAAGAAGGCTCACTTCACTCTTTCTGCCAATGATAGCAAAAGCAACAAGAAAAATCATGATCACTATTCAGAGGGATCCAAGGGCCAAAAAGGAAAGTTCTCCAACAATGATAGGCCTCTTCAATCTAGTCCTCATCATAAAGAGAAAGATCAAGAAAAGCCAAAGCGCAAGGATTGGAGTACAGATCGAAAGTTCACCCCTCTGGACCAAACACTAGAGAGTGTTCTGGAATACATGCTTGCAAAAGATATGATCCGTTTACCTAAAGCAGCTGATCCCGCAACAATCATGGGTAGATTCAAAGAAAGATTTTGCAAATTTCATCGGGCAGTAGGGCATGACACTGAGAATTGTTTCGTCCTGAAAAATATCATTCAAGATTGCATCGACAAGAATATCCTTATTGAAGATGAGGAAAATACCAGTCGACCATCCTGAGCAAGTTTTCTAAAAATTGACAATGTCGAGACTATGTCACTTTCATCATTTTGTCATTTTGAAGCAACAATGTAGTCTCAATTCTTCTATCAATTTGTTATTTCCTTCTTCAATGCATTAATAAATTTGTCAATCTTCCTTATGGCCTGGCGTCATCTTTTATATTCTTCATTTGCAAATGTTTAAATGTCTTCTTATAAGGGGTAACCTTTTTCAAAGTGCCTCTCTGATCAACCAAGAAGCTCATTGTCAGTTTTACCTCGTTATCCTCAGAGAATTCTCATCAAATATCAATTACTTATCCTTTCTTATTCCCCCATTACACTGAGGCATTACTTTGGAAATTGTCTTCAAAACATCCTGTATGCAGGCAGGATCAAACAAATCTCTCATTTTGCACGCATGTGCACCCATTTATATCATTTTACATACATTTGCATTCATTTGCATTTGCAGGCATTCATTCGCATTCATCTGCATTTGCATCAAGCTTCCTCGCTCAGGAGAAGGGGTTAATCCTGAAAACAGGCTTTGAAAAGCTAACTATGATGGTCCATTCAAATCATGAACCAAGAATTTTTATTTTCCAAATTCAAAACCCATAAGTTGAACCCTTCCTTCTTAAATTGTGATCCTTAGGTTAAATCCCTATGGAATTGATAGTTCGTAGGTCGAACCCCTGCAGAGTCAATGTGATTTGTAGGTTGAACGCCTGTCAAACCAATACGGCTCATAGGTTGAACCCCTTTCGAACCAATCTCGTTCTCAAAAATTTCGATCTGTAGGTTGAAGTCCTCCTGATCCAATATTCTTTACAGTCCTTAGGTCGAACTCCTTTTGGATTGGTATTTTTTAGATATATGATTTGTAGGTTGAAATCCTCCTGATCCACGTTCTTAGGCTGAATCCCTATTGAACCCATGTCGTTCCCAGTGAACCAATGTCGTTCTCAAATGAACCAATGTCGTTCTTAGGCTGAATCCCTATTGAACCCATGTCGTTCCCAGTGAACCAATGTCGTTCCCAGTGAACCAATGTCGTTCTTAGGCTGAATTCCTACAGAACCCATGTCGTTCCCAGTGAACCAATGTCGTTCTCAATTGAACCAATGTCGTTCTTAGGCTGAATTCCTACAGAACCCATGTCGTTCCCAGTGAACCAATGTCGTTCTCAATTGAACCAATGTCGTTCTTAGGCTGAATCCCTATTGAACCCATGTCGTTCCCAGTGAACCAATGTCGTTCCCAGTGAACCAATGTCGTTCTTAGGCTGAATTCCTACAGAACCCATGTCGTTCCCAGTGAACCAATGTCGTTCCCAGTGAACCAATGTCGTTCTCAATTGAACCAATGTCGTTCTTAGGCTGAATCCCTATTGAACCCATGTCGTTCCCAGTGAACCAATGTCATTCCCAGTGAACCAATGTCGTTCTTAGGCTGAATACCTATCGAACTCATGTTGTTCCCAGTGAACCAATGTCATTCTCAATTGAACCAATGTCATTCTTAGGATGAATCCCTACAGAACCCATGTCGCTTCCAGTAGACCAAATCACAATTTTGATCTCCAGGTCATCCAATATCCTATTTCCAATTTTTGAGTCTCTCCTTTGGGGAAAGGAGAGGAGAATCTAGCCACGGATGTGTCATTTAGATCTCAAGTGATTTCTTTCACCAAGGATTTCAGGAATATTTTGCCAATTTGTCATGAAAAATAGTTGTTGATCTCAAAATCTTTACTGCATAAAATTGTACCTCAGAATACCTTTAGTATTACTTCCGAAAGGACAAAGCTTTTGTGAAAAAGGATTCAAAGTTCAAAATCTTTCTATTGGCCAACCAAAAGGATGAAGAATAAATCCGCGATATGGCCAACAAAGAGAATTCAATGTTGTTGCAAAGCCATGAGTGATTGATATTGATCGCAGTTAATGGCACATTTTTAAAGACCTTTCTTGAAAAATAAAGCAGTCGAAATATCCTGGGTGATACAAAAAAATCCACTCAATTTTCATATCTCCTCAATCACCTAAGCTACAATTAAATATCTGCAAAAGGGATCTCTCAATTGTCGTCAAGATGAAGGCGAATTAAGCGAGTCGACCCCCGGGGCCAAAGAAGATTTGGATCATCTCCAAGATGACGGAGTTTGTGACGGATCCTTCCAGGGAAAGTTCAGATCACCGTCGAGATAAAGGCGAGTGTGATGAGCCTACCGACAAACCCTAAAAGATATTTAATTTCTGCTATCATCAAGAGATTCCCAACCAATGAGCCAATAATCATCATGATAACCCCTGAGAGAAAAGAAGGATCAGAACATCTCTGAGATGAAGGAGTTTGTGATGTACCCTTCCCAAAAAAAAAAAAGAGAGAGAAAAGTCAGGACATCTCCAAAATGAAGGATGATGTAATTCCCAAAAAATCCAAGAGAGCTCCAATCTGCTAAAAAAGAGAGTGCAGAAAGATCATCATGAGAAAAGAATCCCAGGATATCAGACTTCCAAATCTATCAAGAATCTTCTTTAACTTTGTGAAATTCTTTTATCAATATTCTCTCACCAATAGCTCTCGCAATATCAAGAATATTTTCTTTCTCGTCCATATCAAGGAAATTGATAGCTTCCTTGAAAGAAAGCCAATCGCAAGCAATTTGAATTCGAATCTTGATTCTACGGAGTTAAGCTCAGTCGGAGGTAATACTTCAGGTAGAAAAGAGGAAATACTTTCAAAACAATGCGCATCACTTTCAATTATTTTGAATCAACAATAATTTTCAACATTTTGACAATATTTTCTAGCTATCCTGGCGTGAAGCGAGAGCTTGAGGTTCATCTTTGGCACATCCTGACATCAGTTGTTATCCCTTTTAGGACTTGATAACGGGAGTTTTCAAGATTCCTTCCCTTCTTTGGTATAATCTGAGCGCACGGGCTCTCAGATTCGCACACTTCCCTGTGTCCCCACTGTCCCACCATAGACAGTCCAATTTCGGCTTGAGGTTAAGCCACCAATTCCAGCAAAAGGCAATTTCAAAAGTTAATTAGTCTCAGCAATGAGGCGCCCAAAATCAATCCCTTTTCAAACTTTAGGGACCCCAATTTCCTTCCTTTTGCAAAACCCCTATCGGATTCATTGTGCGGAAATCCGAAGGTTCCATCACGGTCTCTTCTTTCGAGGATTCCGTCCATTTTCTGCCCAATCGGGTTAAGGGTATAAACCTGAGCCTCCTTTGATAAGGTATTCCATTTTTCTGCCCAATCAGGTTAAGGGTATAAACCTAAGCCTCCTTTGATGAGGTATTCTATTTTTTTGCCCAATCAGGTTAAGGGTATAAACCTGAGCCTCCTTTGATGAGGTATTCCATTTTCATTTCCCGGTCAGGTTAAGGGTCAAACCTGAGCTTCGTTTCTACACCAGGTATTTTCTGTCCCATCCAGGTTAAGGGCAAAACCTGAATCTCACTTCTTTTTGAAATAAAATTTTTTCCTTATTCACCATTTCATATCTATCATCATCACTTGAACTAATTCTTTCATACCCAGTCAGATTCATCTAACTGGGGCATTTTTATGATCCAAATTTGGTGTGTTTTCTTTGCCACTAAGCTCGGCTTTCAACCGGCTTAGCAGCAAAGAGGGGCATCTGTAAACACCCCAAATTTTCACCCTCATCCAGTGTTTGTCCATTTCATAAGTAATCACAGATCATTGCATATCATTGCACGTATTCTGCATAGCATTGCATGTCATTACATCTCATCTTCGAGATCCAGCACTCCTATTTCAAAACATTCAATCCAGATTTGAATTTTAAATCTTTATTTCAAAATCAATTTCAAAACCTGGGTTTTTATTCAATACTTTGTCATTTTCCAACCCCAGGACTTTATATTTCGAAATATTTTCTCAGAAAACAATCTGGATTCCTTTCAAATTCAAACTTTAATTGATTTCAATTCACAGATGAGACCCATTTAGATGGTGTCGCTTCTGAATGCCTCTATTCATCAAATTTCTCAAATTTTTGAAAGTTTCAGTCCGATCAGGACTCTTGTCTCAGAGTCCTAATCCGGTCAGAAGTCTGGTTTTTAAGTCTGTTTTACTTCCATTCTCAATCTTTTTCGTTTGTTTTCGAAATCTAGGTCATTTCACAGAGTCCAGTTAGTTCAGGACTCTATTTTAGAGTTCGGTCGAGTTAGGAGTCTAACCCTGACTGTGTTTTCTGACTTATTTCATCATTTCTTGATAAAATCTTTTGAAAATTCTTTTATTCAGCTTTTAAAATCTAAAAACTCAGAGTCCTAAGGGTTCAAGACTCTAACCCGGAGTTCCAGTTCGCTTGAGACCCTATTTTCAAAGATCTTGAATTTCAAATGTCAATTTTAACCCCTTTTCAAAGCCATTTTCAGTGTTTATTTCAAAAATGTTCAAAATTCGATGTGGGCCCACTCAGTTGGCACCATATCCAGAGGAATTCTAACTCAGTTAGGACCTTATGCCATTTCAAAAATCCTAATTTTAAGTTTACTTTTGAAAATCTTTTGAAAATCTTTTGAAAACTCCTTCAATTTCAAGTTTTAAAATCACTTTTTGAAAAACTCAAGTAGGGCCCACTCGGGGTGGCGCCATATTCGAGTAAGTCAGGGCTAGACTAGGGTTAGTTGATGTCTTGGTTAGTGTTAGAGGTTTAGAAGAGTCAAAACCATTTTGAAAACTCATTTTGAAAATTAGTTTTTAAAACAAGTGTTTTTAAATGTTTTTAAAGGTGTTTTAAAAACCCAAATGTGAAAGATGCTAAGTGGCATCACATTTGGGGGTTTTCTAGGTTTAGTTAGGGGTTAATTAGGGATTAATTAGAGTCCCACCTAGGTTAGAAAACCACAAAAAATCATTGCCTTTAGTGGATTTATTAGAAAGAGTCCTAAAAAAATGAAAAACCTCTTAATTAACCCTAATTAAGTGACTTTTTGAAAAACTATAAAAAGGGACCTAAGGGGGGCCAAAAGGGGGGCTCTTTTCTCTCAAATTTTCGTGGCCTTTCTCTCCTCTCCAGCACCTCCACCTTCCTCCATTGCAGCTGCAAGCACCAAGGTAATATTTTTAATATTGTTTAGTTTTATTTAATACTTTTTCATGTTTTAAATCAATTTTAGCCATTGGTGTCATCCCCTTCATGGATTCAACCATGGATTCAACCTCAAGAACCATCAAGAATCAGCAAGAACGATCCAAGAAGGTGATCTAACCCTGTTTTGGGTGATTTACAGGGATTTTAATCCATTAGAACTGATTTTAATATGGTTCTTTATATTATTAACCAATAAAATATATGATTTACCCTTTTTAATGGGTTAAATCTATGTTTTAAAGGTGATATCAAATTTCAACCATTGATTCCCTGTTTTTAATTTATTTTCATGGTTTATTCATGTTTGTTTTACGTTCTACAGCATAAAAATAATTTTTATTTACTGTTTTATGGTTTATTTTATTTATTTACATTAGTTAATGCATGGTTTGTCAAGTTTCTTAAATTTCTGTGTGTTTTAGGTTTAGAACAGTAAAGATAATGTTATTTCGGATTGAATTTCTCATTGTTTAGTTCTGATTTTTTTATATGTGGTGCATGCATAAGTTATTGAGTTACTGTAGAAAAATCAGAGGTTTTGGATCTCGGGAACCCTATCAAAAAAATCAGACATCAAATCGGGTTTTTAAAGCTTTAAAATCGTGGTTAAAATCAAGAAGGTAACTTGCTGTGATGATATTTCTCTCATCTTATATCCGATTTTAGATCTTTAAAGTGCTATGGATTCAAATTGAATAGATCTGTCTTATGGGAAATGTTCGGATTTTTTGATCACTGTTTAGTATTTTTCCCCTTTTAGAGAATCTGTTTTTAAATTTAAAACTCGTTAGGGTTTACCAAAACCCTAATCAGACTTGTGTTAGTCATAAATCCCAAACCACAGATCTGATTTTAGATCTGTAAAAAGTGAGTATTGTTATTTTTTGTCTACTATTTACCAATAAAATTTTAGAGATTTTTGTTTAGAATTGCTATTTATGTCTGTATTTTCAATCTGAAATAGCTGTTTTAATCCCTGTTAAGAGTGATATATTTTAGCTCAGATTGCCGGAAAGGTTTCTCACTAACCGGAGATGATTTTTCCGATATGTAAATTGGGAAATCTCTGTTTTTATTTCTAGTTAGTCTCTGTAAAATTTCATAAATTTCCATGGAGATTTGACCCCTGGTTCAGGTCTTGGACTGAAACTGGTTGGTGAATTAGGTCAAAAATAGCGTATTTTTAGAGTTTAATGCAATTTTCGGATTAAATTAATGTCAAAAAAATATTTTTATAACTCAAATTCGACATTAGGGTTATACCAAGTGCAGGTACCAATTTTTATGGATTTTGGAATCCATTTGATGGCTGAATTAAGCAAATTGCAAAACCGGGTTCCTGAAAGATCCAAAACACTGCTAAAATCACAGTTTTTGAGATATTATTGGATTTTCGTGCATAAGCATATGTTTTTATGGTTTAATCATGTTCATAATCATATTAGGATGCTTTAGGTTTAATTTGATGCTCATTTAATTTCATTTAGTGCATAGAACCTAAGTTTTTACCAAAAATCTATTTCTAAAAACCCTGATTTCAAGGCCATAGTCTTGCTATCGGGGGAAATTTGGTCATTTGACCTAAATTTCGAAATCCCTAGCCCTAATTTCATATTTTTAATCATGTCATAGCATATTTGGTTTGAGTTTATTCCATTAAAATTTCAAAATTTGCATTTTATCAAAATATCTTTCTAAAAACCCTAATTTCAAGGCCATAGTCTTGTTATTAGGGGTATTTTGGTCATTTTGACCCCAATTTCGAAATTCCATATCTTCTCTTTCATATTTATTCAATTTTATTTCATACTTTATCATTTTTATTTAAGGAATCAAGGAAGAGGCTTATATCTAGCAAAATCCAACAATTTCCTGATATTGTTGGATAAATCTAGAAAAGCCAACATATATTCATTAACCAAGTTTTCTAGTTTTGCAGGTACATTGAAGACTTTATTTTTCATGTATTTAAATTTCAATAGTGATGTAATTTGTAATTAAACTTTGGAATAAGAATTTACATTTCCTGCTTAGCTTAGGTTGCATTGCATATAGTTTATTTTTTTAAATAATGTTAATGTGTGATGGATGATGATTCATGCATATTTTTACAAATTCACCTTGGTCTACACGAATGGCACATGCACCAGCTTCTATGAAGTTTATAAACTTGGTGGAATTTGTATTTATGACCATAGTCAGAATATGAATGATACTTAGATTTATGATCTTCACATTAGCCATATTCAGCCTACACTCTTAGGCTAACTTCAAAATGCACTGCATTTCTCAAAAATACAAAAAGTATTTCTCAATTCCTCAAATTCATATTCATTCATTTCATGCATTTGTCAACTCCAATTCAAAATCCAAGTCAAGGAAATTGAATTCCTCAAAATCTCCTAAGTCTTATAGCAAAATCGATTTTCCCAAAGACATTGAATTTCAAAGGATATTTCAAGTATTTCCCAAGTTCCAAATTCAAATTTTCTAAGTTAGAATTTCAATTTCCAAGTTTGAATTAAGAGAAACCAAGTCTCTCAGAATCGATTTTCACCAAATGTCAAGGATTCCTCAAAATCGATTTTTATTTCTCTCAGAAGTATATTTCAAATCCCATTTCACGATTTCTCATGTGATATCATTTCCAAGATTTACATTTTCTAAATATTTCAATCATTCAAAGCAAACATCATGTTTTCAAATGTGCATTTTCTGGAAATTCATAGCACATGCCTGATTCTTTGTGCATTTAGAAATTAGAATATGATTTAGACAAGTTGAATAGAGTAGAGCATAAGATTGATCCTTGGTTCAATTACCCCTGTTAAAGGTGGCAGGAACGGTTGAACCTCGTACCGACAGGCGAGTCCCATTCTACAGAATTTTCCCGCATTTTAAAACGGAGGCGAGTTATTTTCAAAAACTTTTCAAAGGTCAGTTTGATTTGCAAAAGTTAAAAATTTTGCAATGATAACAGTTCCGACTCGAGATCTCTTTACTCATTCGATCTCAGATTCGAGCTCTTTTCTTCTGTTGATCCGGGTTCTGACTCGAGATCTCATCATTCGAGCTCTAACTCGAGCTCTTCATTTTTTTTATTTTTTGATCCGGGTTCCGACTCAAGATCTCTTTATGCGTTCGAGCTTAGATTCGAGCTCCCCATTTTCTCTGTTGATCCAGGTTCCGACTCGAGATCTCTTTGTCTTATCCAAGTTCTAATTCAAGCACTTCATTTTCTTTTGTTGATCCAAGTTCCGACTCATGATCTCATTATCTTATTTGAGCTCTGATTTGAGCTCTTCATTTTCTTTTGTTGGTCCGAGTTCCGACTCGCGATCTCATTACCTTATTTGAGCTCTAATTTGAGCCTTTCATTTTCCTTTGTTGATCCGGGTTCCGACTCGTGATCTCATTACCTTACTCGAGCCCTGAATCGAGCTCTTAATTTTCTTCTGTTGATCCGGGTTCCGAATCGAGATCTCTTTATTCATTCGAGCTCAGATGCGAGCACTTCATTTTCTTTTGTTGATCCGGGTTCCGACTCGAGATCTCTCTATTCATTCGAGCTCAGATGCGAGCTCTTCATTTTCTTCTGTTGATCCGGGTTCTGACTTGTGATCTCTATATTTTATTCGAGCTCTAACTCGAACTCATCATTCTTTGTAAGACCCGCAATTTTTCAGAAAATATCTGAATAAAATTCATGAGGCATTTACCAGTGAAAATAGCATTTTTCTCAGAATGCGAAACGAATCAATTCCTGCGAGCCAGTTATACTTAGGATATTCGTCGAATCGCGAATATATGCTCAAACACTCTGGAAGCCATAACTTCCTACCCGAACAAAATCAAAGGATTCCTGCGAGCCAACTTTCTTAGTTACGTCAATACGAAGGGAATGGCATACTCAGAATTTTTCGAAAAAAAATCGCCGAAAACCCAAAATTTTTGTGGGACCCACGAAAATATTGGTGGGACCCACAGAAATATTCCTTAGAAAATATCTGGTGAGACCCACAAAAATATCCCATGGAATATCCAAGTGGGCCCCACACCAAGGAACCTCTTGGAATTAAAAAGAAGCCAAGGGGGTAAAAGGGGCATGGAAAAACCCAAGAGGAGATGGGATTGAGCTATAAATAGCCCTCCCCACTCTCTCTCTTCTCATAAAAATTGACCCCCCTCTCTCTCTTGCCTTCTCTCTCTCTCCTAAACCTCCCCTACCTAGCCTAGCCCACCTGAGCCTACCTGACCTGGTCTGAGCCTGCCTGACTTAGCTTGAGCCTGCCTGACCTGGTCCTAACCCACCTGACCTGGGTCTGAACCCACTTGACCTAGTCCAAACCTAGTTGACTTGACTTGAACCTAGTTGGGTTTAAAGTCAAAGTCAAAGTCCTTTTTGGTCTAGATTCCAGTTTGGATTTCTGAACCCAGACTTAGCCTACTTGAGCTGAGTTCGAACCTGCTGAACCCAGTTGACTTGGACCGAACCCTGTTTGGTTCAAACCACTTAGGTTGAGTAGCTTGACCTACTCTACCTCTTTCTCAACTAAGTCAGCTTCATCTGACTTAGTCTGACCTCTCGAAGGAAGGCTCGAAGCCAAAGAAACAACCCGGAGCCGTTTCTTTCACGATTTGAAGTAAGTTCGCTTCGTTGATCCATCTCTGACAAGTATTTGATTGTTTGTATATAGCATATACTTTCTGAAGTAGTATCTTGCTTTAGTTCTTGATTGAGCCCTTTTTGGACACTTCGGTGTTCACCCGCTCGTCTTGTAACTATCGTTGGATATATCTATGTTCAAATACGCAGTATATGCGTTTTAAAAATGGTATCTAGCCTTAGTTCTTGGTTGAGCCCTTCAGAACACTTCGGTGTTCACCCGCTCGCCTCGTAACTATCGTTGGATACGGATCTAGGTGTATATCTGTTGATTCTGCCAACGCGTCCTATATCGCACAGGCTATGTAATTTACCTTTGTTGTCGCGTCGTATGATGCCAAGGCTCCCTATTTTCTGCACTTCCAATTACTGCACTTCCGATTATGCATTTACTTACGCCGTCGCGTCGAACGATGCCAAGGCTCTTGCTTTCTGCAATGTATTTACTTACGCCATCGCGTCAAACGATGCCAAGGTTTCTGTTTTGTTATATATGTAGAATATTACGTTCAGTTACACACCCTGAACAATAGTATATGCATTTCTTTACGCCGCCGCTGTATAAAGCACAGGCTTCTGCTTATACTACATATATGGCGCATAAATGAGCGTTCAAATGGAGATCAAACTCCAGATCGCCCATGCGATTCCCTGACCGCTCCTCGTTCAAGATTCTGTTTGACGTATGAAGCCCCTATTGGAAAGGCTTCGGTTTTTGGCAAAATGCTCTTTACATAAAGACTAAGTCAATTACGTATGGCCTGGCTATGGCTCAGGGTTCCTGCAACCTTGATGGATGCAAAGTACGCACAACGGTGCGCATCCATTTCCCCGAATTATGCGTGGCGATTTCCTACCAAAGAGGGGAGATGTCGCTGAAATAGATAAAAGAAACACACGCTTTCTCCATAAAAGAGAGGAAGTGTTGCAGAAATTTCTGAAGAAGCTAAGAATAGCTCAGAAAGAACGTAGCTGGATACTCTGACATCTAGCAGAGTGCTACCCAGTTCATGGAAAGCCCTCTACAACGTAGAAGGGTTCGTCGCACCACTGCCGATGGAGCAGGGGAGGTGCTGACGAAATGGTTGGCAGAAGAGCTGCCAGAACTAGTTGAACGACATAATGATGTCCGTTGATGGAACGATGTTAGATCGGCTCGTATCCTTGTGCCTACAAGGGCACCTTGCTCGTAAGGGCCGCTGAGCCGGAGTAAAGGTTGCGCCTTGGCTAGGTTTGGACTCGTTGCGTAAAAATACGCCGAGTAGCCGATCTATTTAGATCGAGTCATATGCATGCTCATTGAGAACGGTTACGCAACCAGACTCATAAGGGCCGAAGAGCCAGAGTGTGTTGTTTCCACCCAAAGAGGTGTGATGCTCGTGGTGGCCGAAGTGCCAAGAGCGGTGTTCTGCATGCATATGAATAAGACTTAAGGTTGCACATGCCCCGCGGTTGAAAATCGTGTTAGGGGTACCCCCTCAGTAATGACTGAGTTGGGGCAGACTGAATGGGGTCGGGTACATACTCCCGTAGTGCTAAGGCACGGGCTGCCTAAATGGCATGCAGATTCTGTCCAAGTAATTGTAAGACTGGCAGACCCCTTCAGGAATTATGCTCACTGTGGAATGACAGTGATGGTACAGCCTTGAGTGACACGTATTTTACTTTGGACCTGATAGAGTCCACGATGGCCTCAGTCACTCATGGGTTTTGGGGTCGTGGTTATCCTTAAGATCTAAGGATTGAACCCAACTACTGCAAGTAGAGGATGCATCCGAATATGGGCCTAGTAGGGTTCTCCCAGTTGAAACACACTGCCCTACTATGCATAGGGTCAACAGGCCTCTAGGTATCTAAAATACATAGAATAATAAACCCCCAGAACGTCGCGTTGATGCCCGAATGATGTCTTCTTTTAAATCGTTGTAATTTTGAAAAGATTTTTATATGAAAAACATGTGAAAACCAGACATCAAATAATAAAAACCGGTTCTCACTAGTGGATGAGACTAGGTCGAACTCAGGGAACGGGAATATATCGTATTCAAGCACACAATTCTAAACTATTCTTTATTGCTGAATTATTGAAATGTAAAATGTTCAAGAAAAGTAAGAACAACTAGCTATTACAACAAATGAATACCCTTCGCAGAGGGCGTAAAGTGCAATATTTACAAACCCAATTAAATTCCTAATTCTAAACTGAAAAGTAAAAATCTTCTATCTTCGTACTTCGTGTCACGTAATCGCTTCAACTCCACTCCTTCATTATCCTGCACAAATTCAATGAACATGAGCAGTACCAGAGATAGAAATAAAAATCTATATTGAATTAGCTAATTCTTAAAAACACTGAAGGATATTAACAAAAGACTTCAATGACAATTAAAACTACATTAACTAACACATTTAACTAAATTTCAATTTACTCAAACTAAACTTTATGAAATGTATTTATTTCAATTAACGAACAGTGAAGACAATTAATCACTAACACTTTATTAACAAACTATACACTTACACTATTGAAAAACACAAATACCAAAATTGAAAGCATTAAAAATCAAGAAATATAAACATCAAAGAATGCCTAATGAAAAACAAACCGGAAACTTACACAGAAATAGCAAAAGAAACAAATTTGTAAAAGATATTGAATGAAGCAAAACAGGAAAAATCCTTGATTGGAAAAACAGCAAATCGACCTATGTCAACTAAAAAATATAGAAAATGAAATGTAAAACAGAAATAGGATGTTGCAAAACAGAAAATTAGAAGATATAGAAAATATGAATGTGAATTTACTAAAAAAAACAGGATTTCATCAAAATGAAAAGGAAATGAAATCAAAAGAAAAACTGAAACTGAATGTAAAAAAACAGAAATGATCTAATTGAAAACAGAGAAAAAAAAAACAGAAATTCAAAGAAATTCAAGTAGATATTCAATATCTTTCAGAATGAAAATTCACGATACATTTGATCGGATTCTTATAGAATTCAGTCATTTACTTCAGAAATCCAATATTCATTTGCAGAATTTTAGTTGCTCATGCATCAGATGTAATGAAGCAGCTTAATCTTCTTTTCTTCAGATGGAAATCAAATTGCTTTCTGATGGACCGTAGCAGAATATTTCAAAACAAGCAAGAGCTTCCGGCAATAAAGAGTAACTCAGGCCATTTTACCGTGAAATTTTTACAGAAGATCACGATTCTTCAATTTGTACACAGCATTCCATCAACTAGTTGCTGGATCAAGGCTTCCTCAGTACTTATCAGATATGAATTGGAACAGAAATTCAGTTCATTGATCAAATGATCATGAACCAGAGATCTTTGATAGCTGCCGGAAATTTCAAAACAAAAAGTTCACCGGATAACATTGTGATCGATCCAGATGATCGATACTTCTTTAGAACAAATCTTTTTTTTTTCTTTTTCGATATACAAAACTTAATCCACTGAATCTAGATCAAGATTTTGATCAGATCATCAACTTATTCATCAGAACATGTATTCCGGCAGAATACCTGTTGATTGCCGGATTCCTTCACAGATTTTTTTTTTTTTTTTATGTTTTCTTCTCTTTCTTTTTTTCCAAATTGAAATTCAAACATTATGTAGATTATCATTCAGAAAGAAAGAAATAAAACGAAGAAGAAGAAGAAGAATTGGAAGAAGAAGAAGAAGAAGAAGAAGAAGAAGAAGAAGAAGAAGAAGAAGAAGTTTTGGTCACTTACCGTGAAATGGAGAAATCGGAGAAGAGGTGGCCTCCACCTCGTGCGCTGCCACCGATTGAGGAAACTCCCTGTCACCGGATGAAGAAGATAGGCTGATGGAAGAAGAAGAAGTAGCAGGAGATGGAGAAGTCCGGCAACTAGGAGAAAAGGGGGTAAGGGAAGAAAATCAGAGGGAGAAGAAGAAATTTTGGCGCACAAATTGAAAGGCCCCGATTTCTTCTGTTTTTGGGTTTTTAAAGAGTTCAAACCGGCTGGAACCGGTTTGTAACAAAAAATATTCAGTTTCAAAAATTCCAAACCGGTTCCAGCCGGTTTGGTTTTTATTTTTTTTCAATTTTCTTTTAGAAATACAAACCGGTTCACGCTGGTTTGTATTATTATTATTTTTTTCAGTTTTCCTTTAGTTTTGAAAAACCATGTAATGGTTTGTTTTTATATATTTTTTTTTCATTTTTTTAAAAGTAAAGAAAACCGTATAAATCGGTTTATTATGAAAATTTTCAAAAACAAAACTATTTATTTATAAAGAAACTTCAAAAACTAATCTAACTATATATATTTTTTTCTTTTCTAAAAAAAAACAAACACTTAAAATGAATATAAAACTATTTTTCTCCATTTTTTTTATTTTTTCTTTTAAAAAAAAAACTAAAACCAAACTACAAAAACTAAAATAGGCATAAAAATGTAAAATAAAACTATTTTTCATACATTTTCTAATTTTAAATCATTTTAGCACATTGACTCGAAAACTAACATAAAATTGGGTTTTTGAAACATTATTTTATAAAATCATGCATATTTAAATGTTAATTAACCCTGATTTATATGCATGATCACCGGACAATAGCTCTACCTGCGTACCAAAGGCGGGAGCGGTTAATTATCAAAACAATGCATTAGTTCTAGGTACAACGATGTTTTGAATGTATGAGTGGATGACGTGTTGAGTCAGTCCTGCATAACCTTTGTGAAGGTGTCATGTTCGGTATACTACTGGACCGACTGGGCAAGGACCCGTGTTGTATCCGCACGACTAAGCGAAGCTCGAGGAGCTGTCCTTAGATGCGTGGGTGTAAACACCCCAAATTTTTCAAAATGTCGTAAATAGCCCCTTTTTGCCCCTGACTCCATCTTCTGAGAAAATCAAAGCAATTTCAAAAACTGAATTTCAGTCATTCTTCAGATTTTTTGAATTAATATTGATGTATTCAAATTCAATTCTGGATCCGAATTCAGTGTTTTAAATCCATACTTCCTCAAAGCCCGAATCCTAATGCATTTTCTGAAGAAATTTCCTCAAAATAGCTTTTAAATTCCCAGAAAAAAATTCCCTTTTATAAATATTTTGCAAAAATACAAAAAAAATAGTTCGATCTTTGTTTTCTCATGAAATTTAGGATTTTATTCCAAAAATATCAAAAAAATATAGAAAATGTCAAGAAAATAACAAAAAAAAAAACATGAAAATAGAAAAAGAAACAAAATCGGATCTTGAAAAAGAGCTGGCCTTTTGAATTTTTAGGAAAATGAGAGGATTTTTGCGAAAAAAAAAATGGCATTAGGGTTACGAAGGCCCTCTCCATCGCCTTTTGTTTTCTCTCTCCGCCAAACCCTCCAGAGGCATTACCTTCCCCCCCTTTTTTACTTTTGCCTCTCTCTCTCTCCATGGCCGACCACCCCCCATGTGCGTTTCCCCTCCATGAACCCTCCGATCATCTCACTCCCTCCGCCTTCGTCCATCTCCAACGAACTCGCACGCCTCACCCTTCTCGAGCCTTCGCTTGCTTTCCTATAAGAGCACGCACAGGAGGAGATTTTGAGGGAGGGACATCCATCATTCGCCACAAATCGCATTTCCACCATCGATCATCACCCATCTCTTCCCTTTTTTTTTACCTTCATCCTCTTCGTCGTCTACGAGTCTCTCTGCCCCATTTTCCATCCCCAGGCTCCCTAAAACATCCACCTTAAGCGGTTGAAGATCGACTCTTCTTCGGCAGCCGGTTTCGGAAAATCAAGATTTGCAGCAATAGAAAAGGAATCAATCATCCCTCAAAGATCGATCTTCGCCTTCAGCATCATTCGAGGCACTCCCCTCCCCTCTGTAAAAGGCCGGTAAGAATCATCTCTGTTTATCCTTCGAATACCCCCTTGCGGTGCTATATTTCCATTTCCCATTCTCATCCTATCCCCTGGTTTTACCCCATCAAGGCACCATTGAGTATGTAGGTTTTGCTTGTAAGCAAGACTGACTCCTCATGTGCAAAATTAACAGGATTATAGTATCCCCACACATCGAAATCCCCATTCATGTTGTTATTTTCTTTTAGAGTTAACTAGTTATGGATTTTTATTTCTTTTTTTTATTTTACACCTTATATTATACATTTCGCTGGTGTTAGATCATTTTCCGTCTTAATTCATAGGTATTTTTGATATGGTTGTTGAGTAATTATATTCAATGAATTGTAGATTGTTTTTTTCCTGATTCATTTTGAAGCTTCTGTAATCCAATATCACCATCTATATATATGTTCTTGTTTTACAAGCAAATTCGTATGGCTATCAGCATGGTACAATGTCAAGAACTGTTCATGGTTTAGAAGTCGAGCAAACTAAGGGTGCCCTTCCTGAAGGTATTAGGCTCTGCAGTGTAAAATTTCATTGAATCGTGCTTCTTGCTGGATATGGTTCATTTGTGGTCTAGATGAACGTTCGGTATCATCTCCCAGGGTTTGGAGAGGACATAAAACTTCATTCTTCTTTGCTGAAGATAATTTGAACTGATAACTTTACACCAATGAACTTTCGCTAAGAGTTTGGTGTTTATGTGAAGTATATTGTGGTTTAAATGGGTCAATCTTTTGTGTATCGTGCATCTTGATGACAATGTCAGACTACATGTGCGAGAGTTACATGATCCCTTCATTCGGGTTACATCGACATCATGCTCATGTTAACACTCTTTTTAACTAATGAATAGGTTAATATTGGCCGGAACAACATTTATTCAATCATTGTGGCAAATTAACTACTATAAATTCCTCTTAACGAACTGAATTTGGTCCAAAGCCCTTGCTTGATATATGAAAACCTGGTTTTGTTCTTGTAGACTGTTATTGTACCTAATTTTTCTTACTTCATGGATCCTTATTCGCGAAAAAAAGGGGCACAAAATCTGGTTTAGCAAGAAAAAAAGAAAGAAAGGAGATAATAGTCAGATGTCAATCAGATGTGTTCTGTGTGTGTGCGTTTCGACTTTTTAAGAAGACACCATATCATGCAAATTATGTAACTATTCTTATGCATTTTGGGATGTGATCCTACAACAATGTACCCTGTACAAGGGGATGAGTACATAAAATTCTAGAAGGTGATTCAAGAGGATGTACAGGAATTTTATGATCGCTTGGAAGAAGAGTTTGATGTTGCAGAATGAAGACAGGTGGCAGATTCTCTGGAGCAAACGTTTTTAGCCTTATCGCCATTCTTGATATTAGAAGAAGTCAAAGGGGTCATCACGATCTGGACATCTCTCACTATTGCAGATATAAAGCGATACTTTATCTATGTGTATTAATATTCTTGAATATTCATATTACTGGGATTTCATTACAGGGAATACTGACTGTGTTTACCACAAAGCTCCATTGGCATATTCATCTTTCCCTTACGTTTGCTTGTCTATTTTATATCTCACTAGCTCATGTTTTACTCTTCTGTTGATTTCTTACATATTAACTAATAGCATCACTTTTGAGAAGATAGTTTCCCTGTTTGCTCAAGCCTTTATTTTATCCGTTCCTGATGCTGTTTAGAATGATGCATACCTGCGCGGTGGTAGACTCTTAACGAGTCAGTTGATCCACATCCATCAGATCGTCTTAACACAAGGTTTGATAGGCTCTGATCTGTTGCTCAAAGCATAGCGGCAATGTAAAAGGATAAAATCTAGTAAGAGTCCAAAATGAAGGCAATATATTCCAACCTGGACCCACCAATATATGTCCTGACTGCTTACTGGAATTGAATGAATGATATTGCCTAGCGGGCAATCAGCGTGATAACTCTCATTATCAAACTCCCCAGGGTTTCATTTCCCTGAGAATATTGGTAGAAAATATGCTCATTTTTGTGTTGTTATTCTCCTGAATTTTTTTTTTATGATTGCAGGACTGTTCACGAATTCCTACAGATTTTTTTTCTCTCTTGTGAGCATTAATTAAAGGTATGTACATAACAATCCCTGTGTTATTAGTGCTTCTAAAAATTTTATTTGGCCACCCGAAATTCCTGCATCTGTATAGATTCTCCTTTTCCTGTGTTTCTTTTAGAATATCAATTGAAGGTATGTTCATAGCTGTGTCGTTGGATGATAATGATTGTTAACGATTTGAACCTATGTAACAATGTCATGCTGCCAATGAAAACTTTTTCACCTGCCACAAGAATCACACCATCTCCAGTCATCATCAAACTTAACACATTTTTTTTTTTTTTATCCATCGAGGTAGGGTTGCCAGTCATTGGCAAGAGTTCTGAGGCATACAAGATGCCAGTCCATTTGTATCTTCCATACAGCACCTACAGGTTACTCTCACACTTACGCAACTACCTTTTCACTTACCACTATTTACAGCCCTTCACTGTTACACTCTCGATGTCACCTTCATTATATGACACCTTCAACCACATGTTATTGTTGCCAGAATAACAGATCCCACTTCATGGGATTGGGAAAAATTGATACTGTAAGTGCTTTGTCAGCCATCCTACAGGATTTGTGACAAAATCTGGAAGTAGTGCTCGTGATGCCTCAAAAACAAAGTCGTTATCCGTGGTTACCAAAAATCTCCTGAGTTGTAAAGCCAGTGGTTGTATGTCACTCAAAAAAAAAAAAAACAATTGAAATTTCATCTGCAAACTCAAATTGAGACTGGATCTCGATTTATAATTTTATCCCAATGTATCACCTTTTTTTTTCTCACAGTGGTTCCCAAATGAACCACCGTGTCTTCTTCTCTTCTATGGTAGTTCAACAATGAACTACCATAGTCGCTTCTTTTTACAGTGGTTCCCAAGGAACCATTGTGTCTTCCTCTCATCTATGGTAGTTCAACAATGAACTATCATAGCTGCTGCATTTTTTACAGTGGTTCCTAAGGAACCACTGTTTCTTCCTTTAATCTATGGTAGTTCAACAATGAACTACCATAGTTGCTGCATTTTTTACAGTAGTTCCCAAGGAACCACTGTGTCTTCCTTTAATCTATGATAGTTCAACAAGGGACTACCATAGTTGCTGCATTTTTTTTTTACAGTGGTTTCCAAGGAACCACTGTGGCTTTTTCTTAGTCATGATAGTCACCTAGAACTATCATAACTGCCTTTCTTCCACAATGGATCCCAAGGAACCACTGTAGCTTTTCTTAGCTATGTTAGTTCATCTAGAATTATCATAATTGTTATTTTTTTACAGTGGATCCCAAGGAACCACTGTAGCTTTTCTTAGTTATGTTAGTTCATCTAGAATTATCATAATTGTTATTCTTTTTCAAGGAACCACTGTGGCTTTCCTTTGTTATAATAGTTCATCCAGAATCATCATCACTGTCATTCTTTTCCTTATAAAGGTTCACCAGGAACCATTATGATCAGTTTTTGCTATAGTAGCTCATCAAGAACAACTATAGTCACAATCTTTTTCCCCATAGCGGTTCATCACGAACTACTATGGCCACCATGTTCCACGATGGTTCACTTTAAATCATCCTGGCCCTTGCCTTCATTCGTTGCATATAGATCTTCATGGCGTTGCCTATATATATATATATATATATATAAGTGTAGGTGCATGTTTTCTAACCAAGGTAGGGTGTACTATCCTGTGTAAGAGTTGGAATGGTCATTTACATGTTAATTCTATTTTGCAGAGAATATGTAAAAAAAAAAATGACATTATTTGGGAATTATATTTTCAATTTTGATTATTGTAATAAGTTAGATCTTAATGAAAATTTACATTTCCAGCTTTTAGATAGAATGAATGAGCATTGTAAAAATCATAAATTGTTTGTTTTCATGCTTTTCCCCTTTATTTTCCAAAATATCACAATGGTGAAACACGAATGACACGTGCACCATTTCGTAAGAGGTAAATTAATCCTAAGTTGATGATCCATATCAATGGCCATAGTCAGGGTGTGGACAAAATTTAGGATTTTTATCTTTTACGAAATAACACTGGATCTATTTTCAAAATTCATCATATTTCCTTAAATATTTTCTCCTTTTATTAGAATTTAACTTCAGATTGATTCAAAATATATGCCAATGGCCATAGTCGGGGTATGTTGAGAGTTAATTTCATTTTAAATTCTATAAAAGCACCAAATGTATTCTATTCTTCTCTTGAATTTAAATATAGATTATTATATAATACATTCAATGACCATAGTCAAGGATGTATTATATCTTCAATCTGGTTTTAATTCATTTAAAGAATGAAATAGCTTTTCAAAATCCAAATTCAAAAATTTAAATTCATTCATCATTTAGATAGAATCGCATCATGTTTTTAAATTCTTTTTCATAAATCCAAGTAATTCTTTCCTTCATTTCTCAGATCAAACCCTATTCATAAATTCAAATTCAACTCTATTTCTCAAAAAGATTCAAGAATTCAATTTCAAGGTCCCATTTGACTTTGAAACTTCAGAATCATCTTGTATTTCAAATTCCAAATTCTATCTTAAATTCAAAATTCAACTTTGAAATTCATTTGTATGTTCAAGATTTAATTTCTAAAAAATTCGTTTTCCAAGTTCAAATTAAACTTGGAAGTTCTTGATCCATCTTCTGAATTTAACTCCAAATCCATTTTAGGATCCCGGATTCAACGCTCATATCTCAGACTTCAGACCCAATTCCTCTTTAGGATCCAGACTCCAATCTCACTTTGGATCTTAGATTTCATATCCAATTTCATTTTTAGGATCCAGAATCCAATTCCATTTTTGGATCTCAGACTTCAGATCCAATTTCCCTTTAGGATCCAGAGTCCAACTGTAACGCCCCGGATTTTCAAAACAAAGCTAAGTTAAAATTTTCATGGATTTCTTTTTTTTTTCTTTGCAGCGGAACTTAGAAAAGCTTTTAGCAGCGGAATAAGACGATAATGAGTCGTCGGTTTTAGAAAACTCCGAGCACGTTGCAGGTATGTGGCCAAGCAACTCATTGACCACCAAAGTGTTCCATTTTATCGAAAGCACATGTTTATTACAACATTACTGCTTAGAAAAGCAGTGAAGGTTCAATAAAAAGGAAGCAGTACAACTCTGTCTAGAGAAACCCTGGAACTTGATGCCGCCTTGCTCCGCATATCGCCACGCAGGTTCAACACCTGAAATCCCCATTAAACGGGGTCAGAACCACTGATGGTCTGGTAAGTAGGCAAACACCTATCTATTCAACTCAAGTAAATGCATAGACCACTCAGGGTCGCAGTTCGTAATACGACGCTCAAGCCTCCATGACTTAGCGTATATCGCACAAGCCTCATCAGGGCTATGAGTTGAACATCCACGCAAGTCGTCATGACTTCGCATAAGCCTCTTCAGGGCTGTGAGTTATAATAACCTCTCAAGTCTCTACGACTTAGCCTTGACTTCCTCAGAGTCACGAATGGATGTCTAGCTCAAGCCTTTATGCTTGGCACATCCGTATCCTACGAATCTAAGGACAGCTCTCCGAGCTTCACTTAGTCGTACGGATATCAATGGGGTTCTTTCCCAATCGGTCCAGTAGTATACCGACCATGACACCTTCACAAAGGTTATGCAGGACTGACTCAACAACGTCATCCACTCATACATTCAAAGTAGCGCTGTACCTAAGCTAATGCTTTGTTTCGATAATTGCACCTCCCCCTGGGCTTAGGGGACTCATATCTGGGCGACAACGCGACGATCTGGGGGTTGATTATTCTATGTATTTTAGATACCTCAGAGGCTTGTTGACCCCATCCCCCTAGTAGGACGGTACAACATACCGGAAGAGATCCTTACTAGGTATCCGAATGCATTCTGCTACTGCAGTAGTTGGGTTCAATCCTTAGATATTTAAGGATAACCACGACCTCCATACCTCTGAGTGACGAAGGCCATCAATGAACTCTATCAGGTTCGGGTGAAATATATGTCACTCAAGGCTGCGCCATCACCGTCTTCCTCGGTGAGAAATTCTGAAAGGGGCCTGCCGGTCTTACAATTACTTGACGAACATTGCATGCCTATAGGGCAGCCTTTGAGAAGTATGTACCCGACCCCAATCAACCACACAGTTTTCACCGTGTAACAAAGGTTTTATTCATATGCATGCTTAACTCTGCTCTCGGCACTTCGGCCTTGACGAGCACTTCACCTCTTTCGGTGGAAACAACACACTCCGGCTCAGCGGCCCTTACGAGTCTGGTTGTCTGATAATTCTCAATGAGCATGCACATGACTCGATCTCTACGGATCGGCTACTCGGCGTACTTTTACGCAACGAGCTCAGGACCTCGTCAAGGTGCTACCACTACTTTGGCGCAACGGCTCTTACAAGTATGATGCCCTTGCAGGTGTCAGGGAGACGAGTCATTCTGACATCGTTCCAACAAAGGACATCATTGTGCCACTTAACTGGTTTTGGCAGCTCTTCTGCCAACCATTCTGTCAACACCTTCTCTGCTCTACCGGCAGTGGTGCGATGAACCTTTCTACATTGTAGAAGGCGTTCCATAACTGGGTAGCACTTCTGCTACGTTCTTTCTGAGTCATTCTTAGCTCCTTCAGGAATTTTAGCAGCACTTCCTCTCTTTTACGGAGAATGCGTGCGTTTCTTTTATCTGTTTCAGCGGCATCTCCCCTCTTTGGTGGGAAATCGCTACGCTTAACTCGGGAAATGGATGCGCACCGTTGTGCGTACTTTGCATCCATCAAGGTTGCAGGAACCTTGGGCCGTAGCCAGGCCATACGTAATTGATTTAGTCTTTACGTAAAGAGCATTTTGCCAAAAGGCAAAGCCTTTCCAATAGGGGCTTCATTCGTCAAGCAGAATCTTGTACGAGGATCGGTAAGGGAATCGCATGGGCGATTTTGGAGTTGATCTCCGTTTGAACGCTCACTTACGCGCCATATATGTAATATAACCAGAAGCCTGTGCTTTATACAGCGGCGGCGTAAAGGAAATGCATATACTATTGTTCAGGGTGTGTAACTGAACGAAATATTCTACATATATAACAAAACAGGAGCCTTGGCATCGTTCGACGCGACGGCGTAAGTAAATACATTGCAGAAAGCAGGAGCCTTGGCATCGTTCGACGCGACGGTGTAAGTAAATGCATAATCGGAAGTGCAGTAATCGGAAGTACAGAAAGCAGGGAGCCTTGGCATCATACGACGCGACGGCAAAGGTAAATTACATGGCCTGTGCGATATAAGACGCGTCGGCAGTATCAGCAGATATACACCTAGATCTGTATCCAACGATAGTTACGAGGCGAGCGAGTGAACACCGAAGTGTCCTAGAGGGCTCAACCAAGAACTAGGGTGAGATACTATTTTGAAGAACGCATATACTGCGTATTCGAACATATATATCCGACGATAGTTACGAGGCGAGCGCGTGAACACCGAAGTGTCCTAGAGGGCTCAACCAAGAACTAAAGCAAGATACTACTTCAGAAAGTATATGCTATATACAAACAATCAAATACTTGAGAGAGATGGTTTAATGAAGCGAACTTACTTCAATTTGAGGAAGAAACGACTCCGATTCCTTCAAACGCTTCGAACGAGGCTCGACTTCGAAAAAGGATCAACTTCGAACTTCAGACGAAAAAGGACTTGGACTTTGACTTTGAACCAAACCAGGTTCAAGTCAAGTCAACTGGGTTCAGACTTAGGTCAAGTAGGTTCAGACCTAGGTCAGGTGGGTTAGGACCAGGTCAGGCAGGCTCAGACCAGGTCAAGCAGGCTCAGGCTAAGTCAGGCAGGCTCAGACCAGGTCAGGTGGGCTCAGGTGGGCTAGGCTAGGTAGGGGAGGTTTGGAAAAGGAGGAGAGAGAGAGGGGTTGGCGATTTTCTAAAGGAGGGGGGGGTCCTCTATTTATAGGTTCTGAAACTTGGGCCCCAAGTTTCAGAATCCCCTCTTTACCCTTGGGCTTTTCTGAGAATCCCTTCCATGGAAGGTGCTGGAAGGAGCTGGAAGGCTCTAGAAGGTGCTGGAAGGTGCTGGAATATTCTAGAATCTTCTAGAATATTTTCTGAGAAATATTTCTGTGGGTCCCACCCATATTTCTGTGGGTCCCGCAAGAATTTCGGGTTTTCGGCGATTTTTTTTCCGAAAAATTCTGAGTACGCCATTATCTTCGTATTGATGCCACTAAGAAAGTTGGCTCGCAGGAATCCTTTGATTTTGTTCAGATAGGAAGTTATGGCTTCCAGAGTGTTTGAGCATATATTCGCGATTCGACGAATATCCTAAGTGTAACTGGCTCGCAGGAATTGATTCGTTTCGCATTCTGAGAAAAATGCCATTTTTACCGGTAAATGCCTCATGAATTTTATTCAGATATTTTCTGAAAAATTGCGGGTCTTACACCAACTCTACATTGGATCTGAGACTTCAGATCCAAATCCATCTTAGGATCCAGAGTCCAACTCTACATTGGATCTCAGACTTCGAATCCAAATCCATCTTAGGATCCAAAACCCAATTTTACATCGGATCTCAAATCCCAGATCTTAAATCCATTTTAAGATCCAATTTCATTTCCAATTCTAGATTTCAAATCCAATTCCATTTTTTAGATCTCATCTGAACACCCTAAATCCATTTCTATTCTTAAATACCATTTGATTTTATCAGACCCATTCTAAGATTCAAATTCAATATCACTTCAAAAACTTCATCTTCTTATCTTAAATCCATGATTAAAATCAAAGTCCATTTCTGACTTTGAAATTTCATTTTCAAAACTTCAAATCATTCTTTCTCAAAGTCTAGATCTATCCTTCCAAACTCTGATCTACTCCAAAAAAACTTAGAACTTCTCTGATCTATCTCAAGCTCTAAAGTTAGATTTAAGTCATTTCTTCACTCCTTTATCAAATTCATCTCAGAATACTTGGAAATTTTCAAAACATCTTTTAAAAAGGAGCATACATTCTTGCATTGCACAAGCATGATTCTTTGTGCATTTAGAGGTAGAATAAATTCTTAGATTATATTTAGGCAAAGCAAAAGGCATAGATTCGATCCTTGGTTCGATTACCCCTGGTAAAGGCGCCAGGAACGATCGAACCTCGTACCGACGAGCGAATCCCGTCTCTCCATTTTCCCTCAAATTTTCAAAACGGAGGCGAGTTAAATTTCTAAATATTTTCAAATAAAGGTCAAGTGAGACCGCGTAAAATAGTTCCTCTCCTCTTTTTCTTTCTTTCTTTTCTCTTCTCTCTTTCTTTTCTGTCTTTTATTTCTCTCTCTTCAAAAAGGAGGAAAATAGAGGTTAGAAAAGGAAAAGAGAAGGAAGAGAGAGAAACCACAAGAGAATAGGAAAAATTTTGCGATGATCACAGTTTTTGGCGACCGAGATGGGACTCGCCTCCGACTGGTCGGATTATGCCTTTGCTTTGCTTTAATATTTTCTAAGTCTTTATTCTTTTATGTCAGCTACATTTTCCATGCAAAACTTAGGAGCCTAGACTCTGTCCTAAGCTGACATCATTGCATATAGGATCTAAGTATTGTTTGGTAGGACCATATTGAGGAGATTATTCCATGTTCACATTAGACTTAGGCTTTAAATACAACTCTCCTCAATTTTAGGGATTGAATGCAAACAATGTATGCAAGTGTATGCTTCTTTTAATTTAAATCTATCTCTTTAGGACTTGCATTAGAGCCTTCTGATTTTATTGCATTTTTTGAAAACCTCCTTACCTATATTGTCCCGGTCTTCACGTTGCTGGGTTGTCTCACTGAACCATAGTTCGGGAGAGAGCCTCACAACTGGACCACTTATTTGGGTTCGCGCCCCCCTACCACGTACCTAAGGGCCATAGTCCGAGGTATATCGGTAGGTGCTCAAGGATGTTGGGAAGCCCTTACCCTAGGACCAGAGAATTACTTTTATGCCACGTACTTCGAGCTTCGGCTTGAGTATATCAGCATACCTTGATTGGAATCAGATGATCTGAACTATAGAGTTAGAATTAAGGTCCTATAAGCCATTTCAAATATTGCATTTAGAGTCAGCCTTTAGGGAGTGTTGTGTGCGCATCCTTGTTTGTGCAGTTATAAGTGTATAATATCTTCTTATATGCTCCTGTGTATATCAAAAACTTCTTCAAAACCCTGGGTGTACTATTTAAAATTTCCCTCTATTTTCGAAAACCCCAGGTGCATACCTTCCCTTTACCTATATTCTATCCCCTTTTATATGTCAAAACTTTTTTTCAAGACCCTTGTTCTTTCCAAAAATTTCCAGGATTTATGTCTGTCCTCTTCTTTCATCAAAAATCTATCCGTAAGTCCTGCATTCCATCTGACTCTTTCCCTCTCTTGCCTCAGTATCATTCCGATGGCATCTGAATCTCCCGATGTTATCTTTCCCTGGGATCATGTCTTTCATCAAATAAGGGATGGAACCCCAGATCATCGGGTCATCCAGTCTCGTACCTTCTTCCCTCAGTGGTACTATTCTTGGTTCACCGCCTTCTCGCGTATGTTCCCAGACCACTTGAATGATTGTGGATTGGAGATGGCATCGACAGTTGGCAAGCGAACCATCAACGGCAGTTTGATTCAAGCTGTGGCAGAGCGGTGGAATCCACGTACCTGTACGTTTTAGTTTCCCTGGGGAGAGATGACTTTGCTAATGGACGAGTTCAGTGACATCATGGGACTGCCAGAACCAGCTGGTCATCCAGACGACCCAGTCGAACAACAGTTCTTGATCAACGTCAAGGGGATAGATGTTTGAGAAGCATTGGCCAGAGCTACAGGGAGCAGATCCTGGCCTCTCACAGAGATCAACGGAAGTCAGTTCATCGATCTGTTCGAACTCTATCACAAGTATGGAGCCTATGAAGAGGTCGATACCTTGTCTCGAGCAGCGAAAGAAAGAATTCAGCACGCCATGGTCCTATGCACAGTGGGACTCGCGTTCTTTCAGGATGGTCAGAATTTCATCGATGTCAGAGTCGCTCAACTTTTTCAAAGATGGGGAAGTAAGCAGACTCGTCAGCTTTCAGTCTCCATGGCAGCTCTAGCCTTTCTCTACAGAGGCTTAGCTCGTTTCGCCCTCGGAGAAACCATTTTAGTGGAAGGATGTACGTATGCCTTGCAGTCGTGGTTCCTGCAACATGTGCCGTCAAAAGCCAGTTCTTTCAGATTCAGTAATAAGCAGCCAAAGTCAGACATTCAGTACTGAGCTTTGATCGAGAAACTACACCAGGAGGAAATCATTTGGGACTTCTTCGACAGAAGAGAGACCGTTCCTCGATACACCTATGCTCGTGACAAGCGCTACAGATTGCTCGGCCCTTTCTTCTGCGTCGACTATCAGCCAGAGAGGTGTCTCCAACAGTTCTCGCAGTGGCAGATTCGTGTCAACACCCGCTTCTCGACAGGCCGCATGCCAGAGTTTGATCTACGGTTGGATCAGTGGTCTGGAGCATACCACGTCGCCAAATACACCTGGGACTCTTTTATTCCTTTGTCTATATTTCCTAGTCCTAATGTATCATCAGAGTATCGAGAATGGTGGCAAACTGTCTGCCCACCTTCTCTTTGTATTTAAATTTTGTCATCAATGGAAATGCAAACTTTTGTTCTGATAAAAAGTTTTTTATGGCCAAAATCTTATTTTTTTGTTTCATATGGTTACGAATTCATCCCCACTGATGAGGCCCATTTTATATTCTTTTTTTGATTATCTCTTGTCATGATGGACGACCTCGCCTAGGTCATAAGGCGCATTTTTGTTTCCACAAAAGGGTGACACAATCATTGCAAAATTTGTGATGACCCAATCCCTGGTGATGGGATAACTTGTCTAAATTGTCTATCAATTCCTTCTTCCATGTCTTTTCCCCAAAAATCGCATTTTCAAAAATTCTTACAAACTCTAACCGTTCTTCTACTTCTTCAGAAATCATCTGGCATTGCCAAAAATGGTGCAAACCAGAGCTGGAAAAGAGACAGCCCCTCAGCACAGCGACAGTGAAGTTGAGGCCGTCTTCTCTCCTAAGTCAGTCAGGGGGCAGAATCATAATCAGGTCGATGATATAGACCCCGCCATGTACAACTTGTTCAAAAGAATGATGACCAGAATGATGTCAGAACAGGCGGAGGCCAGTCAGAAGGAAGTTGCTCCGAAAAGCAAGCCAAAGAAGAAGGTTGTAAAGAAACCAGTCAGGATTGTTAGAAAGAAAGTGCAGCCCGACACCACTTCTGAAGAAACTGAGTCAGTAGAAGAGGAATCAGAAGAGGAAGAGCAGTTTGTTTATCATCAGAATCCTCCGCCGCAGTTTGCAAAGACCGCTGCAGAGCCCGAATCAATAAACAAGCCCGTTCCGGCTAATGACCCGATGCAAGAGCAGATGAAAGAAATGAATCGGGCTATCAAGGATATTCAGGCCAAAAGCAAGGGCAAGCAGACCTACTCCGGTGAAGATTTTTATCATGGTCTGGACGGGGATGACAACCTCGAAAATCTCCCTCGCAAATTCCTTAAATTTGACGGAACTAGCAACCCTAAGGCTCATTTGGCCACCTTTTATGCCGAATGCGGCCGTTTCAGGAAAGACAATCGGGCGTTATTCATTTGCTTTCCTCGCAGCTTAGAAGGGATAGCGGCCAGGTGGTATGCAGACCACATTAATCCTATCGAACTACGAGAGTTTGATAAAGTCGTGAACTTGTTCATTGAGCGCTTCATGTTCAATGTTGAAGCCTCACCAACCCTTAATCATCTGTACAATTTAAAACAGATGGAGAATGAAAAAGCCAGCGAATTCATCCATAGGTGGAGAAGCACCTGTAACAGAATGAAGGTTCCCATCCCAGAGGAGCACGCCCTGCAGATTATTCTGAATAATTTTGCCCAGCCTCTGAGGAACCTCATTTCCACTTCGCCCGCCAAATCATTCATCAAGCTAATTGAGAGAGCCGAATGGCTCGAGACTGGCTTAGACAATGGTCTGTACGAAGGATATCCTTTTGTCAGAGAAAATCCTGACCAAAAGAAAAAGGCGCACGTCGCCTATGCCACAGAATTGTCAAATCAGGGCAGCAGCAGTTCTGGCAGCAAGAAGAATCGTAATAAGAATGCAGGGCATTCCAGGGTAGAAAGGACAAACTCTGCGGCCCAAAAAGGGAAGTTCGTCAAACCACAGCCTATTCAGTCAGCACCGCAGCCAGAAGCAAAGTAGTCAGAAAAACCGAAGCATGAGGGTTGGAGTTACGACCGAGAGTTCACAGCCCTGGAACAGTCTCGCGAAGAAATCTTGGAATATATGATGTCTAAGGGAATGATAAAACTCCCCAAGGTAGCAGATCCTCCGGTCGCTATGGGAAAGTGGACGGATAAATTCTGCAAGTTTCACCGGACTGTGGGACATGACACAGAGCACTATTTTGTCCTAAAGAACATCATCCAGAATTGCATCGACATGAACCTATTGATTGAGGATGAAGAAGAACAACCGAAAATCTTGTCCAAGCCATTTCCCAAGCACTCAGCTTCGATCATCACGGAGCAGGCATTCTCTCTTCAAAGTAGCATCCAACCATGTTCTAAACAAGACATTCAGGATCAACATCAGGTCCTAGTCCTTCACCAAGCACAGTCTTCTGCCAAGAGGGCGGATATCACTACATTTTCCAGCAAAACAACAAAGGCAACGACAGAAATTGCCAAGATAGTCCCCAGAATCCCGAAGCGCTTTATCAAGGCAGCGTCAAAGAAAGAAGAAGCTTCAGGGTCAGTTCAGAAGCCAATCATTGCTTTATCCAATGTTTCTATTTTGGACCTGACCCACGCTTCACCTGAGCATCGGCAAGTGTTAGAAGACCTGCTCAGAAAGATCAAGGTCAAGCCTAGCACCACTCCGCAAGATATGGCTCAGATAGTCAATCAAGTAATGACGAATGCACCGATTACATTCTCGGATGAGGATTTGCCAAAACCTCATTCCTTTCACAATAACGCTCTCTACATAGTAGTGCAGACCAGGGGCATGACAGTCCCTCATGTGCTCGTTGATGGGGGCAGCAGCCTCAATATCTGTCCGGAGATGACAGCCAAGGCGTTGGGTTTAAAAGAAGAGGAATATACCCCAGATCCGATCACGATTTAAGATTTTGATAACCATGGGCAGACAGCCAAGGGGAAAATATTTCTTGAAATCTTCATCAATTATTCAGTGCATACTGTGCTCTTCCATGTAGTGAATGTGCCACCTACGTACAATCTGTTATTTGGACGCACTTGGATTCACAATGCCAATGTTGTTCCATCAACCTTGCACCAATGCATCAAGTGGTCGAAGGGAGGCATGATAACTACGGTCCTAGGAGAGGACCCGGAAGAACGACTCCCACAACCCATGATCCCCCGTCCTACTTTCACTGCCGACATCCCAAGCATCAGGGAAGTCGACGAGATCAATCTGAGTGAAAGCCTGGATATGTTGAAATTGAAAGAAGTTCAGCCGACAGAAAGCGTAACGGCAGTAACCTAGTGGCAGGGGCCCCATTTCTTCAAGTTAGGTGGGCGCCTCGACTGCACCTCCTTTCGAGATCATCCTCTTTTTCCTTAATTCTCAAAAACGAAAAAAGGATTTGATCTTCTAATGAAGCACGGTTATTAGCCCTTCAGGGGTTTGGGCAGAAATGAAGACGGCGTTCTGGAGCCAATCATCCCCGCTCAGCATGTCGCCGATACCGGCTTGGGTTTCACGGGTCAGCTATCCGACAAGCGCACTATCTTCGTCAAGGGAGCCCAGTGAGGAGGACAATGCCAGTGATTTCTGTTTTCTGTTTTCTGTTTTCTGTCTTTATGTCATCTTGTAAGGGCAAGATCCGCCCCAGTTTTCTTTCTTTCCTTCAAACAATCACTTGTAAATATCAAAGTTTACTTAATCAATGAAAAGTTTGTTTTCTATGTTCATCTTGGTGTACACAAATTCTTTGCTTATATCCTCATCTATTTTGTCGCTCTCTGTTTCTGTACAAAAGGCTATTTTTAAAATATCTTACCTCTTTTTCTCAAAGGCCTTCTTTTCGCTTTCAGGATTGCCGAAATCATGGCTCCTAAATCGTTCAAAAAGCTCGTTATCAATACCAACTTTTTTCAAAATAAACTGGCCAGAACCTGCAAGACAAAGGCGGGGGCAGAAGTCAGCAAAGTGACAGAGCAGATCGAGGAGTTGGCAGAATTCGATTCAACGATTCAAGATTTGTCAGAATTTACCAGTATTCAGAAGCAGGACGAACCATCACCGTTGGTTCAAGAACCGACAGAGGATGTCAACATCGGTTTGGAAGATGATCCGAAAATCCTCAAAATTGGTTTCAGTCTAAATTAGGATGAAAAGGAAAGACTCATCTATTTCCTCAAACAACATCAGGAAGTCTTCGCTTGGACTTATGAGGATATGCCAGACTTAGACCCCAAATTGGTCGAGCATCGCCTTGTGTTGAAGCTAGATTGCAAACCAATCAAGCAGAAATTAAGAAAAATGGATCCTCGAGTAGCACCGCAAGTTAAAGAAGGACTTGAGGAGTTGTTAAAAGCATGATTCATTCGGACCATTGAATATCCAGACTGGTTGGCGAACATCGTAGCGGTTTCCAAGAAGAATGGCAAAGTCCGGATTTGTATTGGTTTCAGAGATCTGAACAAAGCAACCCCGAAAGATGATTATCCACTCCCCAACATCGATCTTCTGATCAATAGCACGGCAGGCCATGCCATGTTCTCCTTTATGGACGGATATTCAGGTTATAATCAGATCAAGTTGGCCGCTCGTGACCAATCCAAAACTTCCTTTACCACGCCTTGGGGTACCTTTTGCTATACAGTCATGCCGTTTGGACTCAAGAATACTGGGGCAACCTATCAGAGGGCTATGGCATTGATCTTTCATGACCAGATGCACAAGAATATGGATGCCTATGTGGATGACATCTTGGTCAAATCAAAAGAAGGAGAAGACCATCTTGATGCTCTTGGCCAAGTCTTTGAAAGACTTATTCTCTACAAGCTGAGACTCAATCCACAGAAATGTGTCTTCGGAGTGGAGTCAGGCAAGTTGCTCGGCTACATGGTCAACAAGAAAGGCATAGAGGTAGATCCTGCCAAGGCAAAGGCGATCATTGATATGCCGCCTCCCACTAATCTTAAAGAGCTGCGAAGCCTTCAAGGCCGCATTCAGTCAATTCGACGCTTCATCTCCAATTTAGCCATGAGATGCGAACCCTTCAATCACTTGCTGAGGAAAGAAGTAAAGTTTGAGTGGGGACCAGAGTGTCAGCTCTCATTTGAGCGCATCAAGCAGTATCTTCTCAATCCGCCAGTTCTGAAGCCATCAGAACTTGGAAAGCCGCTCCTTTTATATATTTTCGTCAACCATAATGCTTGTGGCGGATTTCTTGCACAGTACAAGGAAGGCAGCCGGATAGAGCATGCCATCTACTATATCAGCAAGACTTTCATCGATTATGAGAAGAGATACTCTCAGATGGAGAAGACATGTCTAGCCTTAGTGTGGATGTGTCAGAAGCTGAGACATTATTTGATGGCCTCAGAAATCAAAATTCTGTCAAGACTTAACCCTCTCAAGTACATCCTTGAGCAACCTTTCCTTACGGGACGGATTGCAAAATGGCAAGTCCTCCTGATGCAGTACGATTTGAAATATGTTTCTCAGAAGTCAGTCAAGGGTCAGTCCATCGCAGATCAGTTGGCAGATTTCCCGTTGACTGAAGAGATCAAAGCGGAAGATGATTTTCCTGACAATCAAATTTGCAGTATTCAAGAATCTCTAGTCTGGACTCTATTCTTTGATGGAGCCAGAAATATGTCTAGTATAGGGATTGGGATCTTGTTGATCACTCCCGAAAAAGAGATGCTCCCTTATTCTCTCAAACTCGACTTCCAGTGTACTCATAATATGGCCGAGTATGAAGCTCTAATACAAGGCCTCAAGATTTTGCAAGACTTTGGTGTCAAGAGAGTACACGCTTTTGGCGACTCATTACTTGTTGTCAGTCAAGTTAATGCCGAATGGCAAGTCAAGGATTCGAAGTTGATCCCTTATCAAAAGATTGCCTTAGCTGTCATAGGCAACTTTGAAGGGTTTCAGCTCAACCATGTCAAGAGAGAATACAATCACATAGCCGATGACCTAGCTTGCTTAGGCTCTATTTTGTCTTTTAAAAACAGTGAATCCTGTCGTTCCTTCGAGATCGGCAGACTGGATCAACCTGCCTACATTCCAGTTGAGCAAGTGAGTCAAGTCACTCAGAAAGAAAAGCCATGGTACCAGGATATCAAAAGCTTTATTGAAACCGGTGAATTTCCAGCGGAAATGCCAAGAAAGGAGCAACACGCGATTCAGCGTATGTCAGCACGTTACTTCATCCTCGCCGATATTCTCTACCGTCGTGGTTTCAGTTCTGAGTATGCCAGATGCTTAGATAAGGATGAAGCCATGGAAGTTGTCCGAGAGGCACACGAGGGAATTTTTGGTGGTCACGTCGGCTACCAAACACTCGTCAAGCAGATTATTCGGGCAGGATACTACTGGAAAACCATGCATCAGGATTGCCATCAATTTGTAAGGAAATGCGTCAAGTGTCAAATGCACACACCTTCCATTCATGCGCCAGCCGCATACTTGCAATCCGTGGTCTCTCCATGGCCCTTTTCGATGTGGGCCTTCGACGTAGTTGGTCCGATCACTCCTTCAGCTTCTAATGGTTCGCAGTGGGAGGACAGGATTGATTGACTGCCTTTACATGCATTCCTCCTCCATGTTCTTACAGGGAAGCAGGCGCAGCTGCAAAATACGCGATAAAAAATTTTATTTATTTATTTATTTATTTATTTTGTATCTTTCACGTTGATATTCTTCCATGTTTATTAGAACAATTAGTACAGCTCTTTATCTTGATGAGTGCATTATCTTGTTTCCTTTGTTTCAGATCATGAAAGAAAGTAGGTCGTGGCCTACCTAATGCATGAACTAGGCCAGACTGTGCCCCAAACAATTGAAATCATCCTGCGTTGGGAGGGGGGTTAACGGCAAAGATAGGAAGTCTTTTCTGTAAAGAGTTAAAACTTCTTCATAAAGATGATCATCCCCAGTTGTGTTTTGATATCTACACGAAGCTTGTGGAACGCAGGAGTCTGATGGGTTGAGTTCGAGCTGTCTGAGATATCCAAGTTGGATTTATATTAAAAGACTATCGCCCATATGCAGAGGAAGTTGCATTCATCAGTCAAAATTCTTTTCTGCTAATCAGGTTCATAGGGATTGGTATGATTTCCTTTACAAGTTGGAGTATTGATTTCATAATAAGCAAGAGATAGAGAATTAAATGTGAAATTTTGAAATTGATTCTCAAACAAGTGAATTATTTCAAGTCAATTCATAAAAATTTGTGCACTGTATTGTATATGTCTTATTGCATCCATTCACTGTAGACATCTGAGTTAGTTTATTGTAAAAGCATTTTTTTTTTAGAGAAGAATCCACATCTCAAGGTTTGTACTACCACAAGCCACAATCCCCACTTACAGCTTCATCCTATATATATATATATATCTTTAGTTATTGAAACCTTCACAGGCTGCAATGGTGATTGTTGCGGTTTTTCACTTTAGTATTTATAGCAATAACAAGCACCGTTGCTGCCACCATCTGTACACCGTTAGCAGTGCTGAAGTCTGCTAAAGTTTTCACTATACATGGCTGCCAGTCGCTGCACATTTTCTGCAATTTCTGTGTATCCACTGTTTAAACACCAGCATCTCTTCAACTGCAAGTGTACAGCAGCATCACGGTTTCCACCATGTCATGTGGCTGTCGCCATGACATCTCCTCCTCTTCACTCAATACTTCCACTCTATTTTTCAGCATGTAGGAATTATATTGGTAGTACTTAGGTTATCTTTTCTCTTGATTTTTATTTCCAGCCTCTACATATTTTGACACTTTCCCTTCATGATATTTTGCCACATGGCATTAGTAGCAATAACATCCTGTCACTGTTGTGCTTACAGTATGTTGTCTTCATCATTTGAAGCGCCTTCGACGTAGGCCAGGCATCCTTTTACCTCACCGCCACAGTCCCACTTGCGGTAGCAAGGCCCCCTGTCAATGACACTTTTCTTCCACCTTTACTATTATATTACACAGCAACAGGATCCTCTCTTTCACAGTCATGTTCCTGCACTTGCCTTCACCTGTTTAGACAATAGTTCACTCCAATAGCTGTTTCCCCTACATGTTCTGTCATATAAATCCCACTCTTTATGCCACTGTTGTGCCACATAACAGCAAAACCCACACATCCCATAATAACTCAGTAACTGGCACAATCATAGCATCTATCATAGCACCTTCTCCAGATCAGCTTCATATATACATATCTTCCATTCCATAACATATAAGGCATAGGGCATACCATATATATATATATATATATATATATATATATGTGTGTGTGTGTGTGTGTGTGTGTGTGTGTGTATGTGTGTGTATGTCTTAGTTGAAGCTTCGCATCTAATACCTCCATTCTTCATTAGAATAAACACCTTTCAGGTATGTCTTTAGTTTTAGTGTGACAATTCTTAGATCTACTTTTTATTATTATTATATATATGTTGCCTATTATCTTGTGCTAACTCCATTTTTTGCAGGAAAATATATGAAAATGTTGTACTTCTTCTTAGCTTAGAAGTTGTAAATAGTAATCTCAAAATTGTAATAGTTGGATTATAATGAGAAAACTTGCATTTCTAGCTTAGATTAGAATGTATGAGTATCTCATAAATCATGTGTTTTATCTCATTTTTTTTCTTTTATTCTCAAAATCTCACAAATGGGAACACGAATGGCACGTGCACCATTTCATAAGAGGTAATAAATCCTAAGTTGATGATTTACATCAATGGCCATAGTCAGGATATAAACAAAACTTAGGATTTTTATCTTTTATAAAGTAACACTGGATCTATACTGATCCTTTTCAAAAATCATCATATTTTCAAATATTTCATCTTTTATCAGAGTTTAACTTAAAATTAATTCAATATATATACCAATGGCCATAGTCAGGGTATATTTAGAGTTAATTTCATTTTAAACTCTATAAAAGCACAAAAATATGTTTTATTCTTTATTTGAATTTAAATATAGATTATTATATAATACATTCAATGACCATAGTCAAGGATGTATTATATTTTCAATCTTATTTTTAATTCATTTAAAGAATGGAATAGCTTTTCAAAATCAAATTTCAAATTCTTTAAATTCATTCATCATTTAGGATAGAACTGCATCATATTTTCAAAATTCCTTCTTCAAAACCCCAAGTGATGTTAATATCTTCTTCAATCAATCTTTAATTCTTGTAAAATCCAATTCATCTTTTCATTTTCAAATTCTATTTCATTTTTCGATCTCAAAGTCCAATTTAACTTTGAGATTTCAAATTCATTTTATATTCAAAAAAAAAAAAATTTCCAAATCAAATCATATTTCAAAGTTCAATTTGACTTTGAAATTCCAAATTCATTTTATATTCAAAACTCTAATAAAAAAACTCAAAGTTCAATTTTAACTTTGAGATTCTTGATTCATCTCTTAAATTCCAAATTCAAACTTTAAAAATTCAAGGTCCAAATTGACTTTGAAATTCGTTTGTATATTCAAGATTCAATTCCTAAATTTCATCTAAACTTAGAAATAGGGATTCATCTTCTAAATTCCAGATTCAAGCTTCAAAGTCCAATTTGACTTTGAAATTCATTTGCATATTCAAAATTCAAATTCTCAAATCAATTTTGGAAATTCCAAATCCAAAATCGGATCAACTTGGATCTAGTCTTCTAAATACAATTCCACTTTTTGGATCTTAGACTTCAGATCCAGTTCCATTTTAGGATCCAGAATTCAATCACATTTTGGATCTCAGACTTCAGATCCAATTCCATCTTTAGGATCCAGAACCCGATTCTATATTTGGATCTCAAACTTCAGATCCATTCCATCTTTAGGATCCAGAACCCAACTCTACATTGGACCTCAGGCCTTAGATTTAAAATCCATTTTTTAGGGTCCAAAACCCAATTCTACATCAGATCCTAAATCCATTTCGAGATCCAATTCCACTCCCAATTCTAGATTTCAAAATCCAGGTCCATTTCCAGGTTTTATTTGAACTCCCTAAATCCATTTCTATTCTTAAATACCATCCGGATTTCTCAGATCCATTCCGAATTTCAAACTTCAAAACCCAAATTCATTTTCATTTCAAGTATTCATTTCCTTTTCTAAATTCAAGTTCAAATTCAAAGTCTATCTCTAACTTTGAAACTTCATTTTCAAATCTTCAAGTCATTCTTTCTCATTTATTCTCCCAACTCTGATTTTCTTCAAAAACTTAGAACTCCTCTGATCCATCTCAAGCTCTAAGTTAAATTCAATCATTTCTTCATTTCTTTACCAAGTTCATCTCAGAATACTTGGAAATTTCCAAATCAAATTTTCAAAAAGAGCATACATTCTTGCATTGCACAAACATGACTCTTTGTGCATCTAGATCTTTAGGATAAATTCTTAGATTATATTTAGGCAAAGCAAAAGGCATAGATTCGATCCTTGGTCCGATTACCCCTGGTAAAGGCGCCAGGAACGGTCGAACCTCGTACCGACGAGCGAATCCCGTCTCTCCATCTTTTTCCCGCAAATTTTCAAAATGGAGGCGAGTTAAATTTCTAAATATTTTCAAATCAAGGTCAAGTGAGACCGCGCAAAATAGTTCCTCTTCTCTCTCTCTTTTCCTTCTTTTCTCTTCTCTTCTCTCTTTCTTTTCTGTCTTTTATTTCTCTCTCTTCAAAAAGGAGGAAAATAGAGGTTAGAAAAGGAAAAGAGAAGGAAGAGAGAGAAACCATAAAAAGAGGAAAAATTTTGCGATGATCACAAGATTCAAGTCAGAATTTTGAGAAAATGAGGATGTACAAAAGCAAAAATCTAAGTCGGGACTCAGTTTTTCAAATATAAGAAATGGGTGAGAATTGAGCTTGAAAAACTCGAATTCTCAATACAACAATTTATCCAATACGAGCATTGGATTTAGAAGGAAGTTCAAGTCGGAACTTGAGACTTCAAAAAAATAAGAATATACAAAAAGGGGAAATCCGAGTCGGAACCTGGTTTTCAAATATAAGAAATGAGTGAGAATTGAGTTTAAAAACTCGAATTCTCAATACAAAAATTTGTCCAATACGAGCATTGGATTCAAAAAGAAATCCAAGTCGAAACTTGAGACTTCAAAAATAAGAATATACAAAAAGGAAAATCTGAGTCGGAACCCGGTTTTTAAATAAGTGAGAATTGAGTTTGGAAAAACTCGAATTCTCAAAACAATGATTTGTCCAACACGAGCATTGGATTCAAAAAGAAGTCCAAGTCGGAACTTTGAGACTTCAAAAATAAGAATATACAAAAAGGAAAATCCGGGTCGGAACCCGGTTTTTAAATAAGTGAGAATTGAGTTTGGAAAAACTTGAATTCCTAAAACAATGATTTGTCCAACACGAGCATTGGATTCAAAAGGAAGTTCAAGTCGGAACTTGAGATTTCAAAAAATAAGAATATACAAAAAAGGAAAATCCGAGTCGGAACCCGGTTTTTAAATGAGTGAGAATTGAGTTTGGAAAAACTTGAACTCTCAAACAATGATCTGTCCAACACAAGCATTGGATTCAAAAGAAAGTTCAAGTCGGAACTTGAGCCTTCAAAAATAAGAATATACAAAAGGAAAATCCGAGTCGGAACCCGGTTTTTTAAATATAAGGAAATGAAATGAGAATTGAGTTTGAAAACTCGAATTCTTAAAACAACGATTCGTCCAACACGAGCATTAGATTCAAAAGGAAGTTTAAGTCGGAACTTGAGCTTTCAAAAATAAGAATATACAAAAGGAAAATCCGAGTCGGAACCCGGTTTTTAAGAAAAATAATGATAAAAAATGGAAAAACGAAATCCTGAGTCGGAACTCAGATGGGAAGGAAATGATTCTAACCCGGGAGTCGAAACTCGAAGGATCGACAAAGGTATGAATAGATTTTAATGATGAAGATGAGAGATTTATTCGGGATCCTTGACCCAAAGTGGCCTAAGACCAGAATTTATTTATGATGAGTTAAGTATTTTTCTCTATCCTGAGAGAGTATAGAACAAAAAAAAATTTTAGGTGATTTGAAGAATCTATAGGAAATAATTCAGGTTTATCCCTTAACCTGAAGAAGAATAAATGGAGAAAAATTTAAAGAAATTTATTGAAAATTTATTTTGAAGAAGAATTTTCACGGGTAGCAGCGATGCTCCTATGAGGGGTATCAGGATTATCCCTTATCCTGAATGGGAACACCTCGGACAAGCGAGGGTCAGGTTTTTCCCTTAACCTGAGGGGAAAAATAAAAAGAATACCTCATTGAAAAGAGGCATCAGGTTTATCCCTTAACCTGAAGGGTTTTTTTTTTTTAAAGATAAAGGAATAAAACTTAATGAAATTTGACAAATTGATAAAATTGACAATAAATTGATAAAATTTGATTAGATAAAAATAAAAACTGAAATAAACGCAATTTAATAACGATAACCAAGTTATCAAAGAGTTGGCAAGATTTTTAGAAAAGGACGTCTGATCCTTCCTGCATCATGATGAAGGAAGATAAGTATAGATCAAAATAAAATGCCCCAGTATCAGGGAGAAGAATGTGAGAAGAATATTGCTTTATTTGAAAAGACTTTTGAGGAATACAAAAGGCTATGATGAACAACTCAAGTGTAAAATCTTTTCAAATGTAAAGCATTAATAGGATCGGGCAGTTCCACTCCATCCGCATTAATCAGACGATAGGAATTGCGAGGCAGCGCTTCCTTAACTACATAAGGGCCTTCCCAATTGGGTGACCACTTGCCCTTCGGCCGATGCTTGAGATGAGCTGTCGATCTTCGCACAAGATCATTGACTCGAAATCTTCTCTCAATGACTGATTTGACGTAGTGCCGAGCTATCCTCTGACGATAGGCTTGAGCGTGTTCTGCTGCCTTGAGCCTTTTCTCATCTAATAGATCAAGTTGTACCAACCTCTGCTGCTGATATTGATCAAGCGGAAGCTCGATGAGCGATGCAAACTTGAGTGCAGGCTTCTGAACGTGGAGAGGTAACACTACCTCAGTCCCATAAACGAGTTCTGAAGGAGTAGCATTGGTTGGAGTCCGAATGGTGGTTCGGTACGCCCAAAGTGCATCATGCATCTTCTCGTGCCAATCACAGCCTGTCTCCACTATTCTTTCCAGAATGTGGATCAAAATCTTGTTGGTGGCCTCAGCCTGGCCATTCCCTTGAGGATAGTAGGGAGCTGAGAAATGGTGATGAATCCTGAACTTCGAGCAGAAAGTCTTCATCTTCTCATTCTTGAAATGGCTACCATTATCTGACACAATATCATGTGGGACGCCTACCATTATATGAGCATTTCTAGCAGATTTTGAGATTTCCTGCAAAGGACAATCTCTTTTTGAAGCAATCGTTTACTGTTTAAGCATAAAGGGCCTATAAATCGGCACCAGCAAACCCAGGAATCCTCCATAGCAGAGAGCCAGACACAATTCCGGACTACTTACCAAGAATCTGAGAGAGGATTAAACAAGATTTAACCAGTGTGAATTGTAGTGTATGAGCATCCGGTGCTGGATGGAAACGATGGACACTGGAAAAATCTGGAATATTAAAAACATAGGAACAAGATGCAGATATACGAGGAAATGCGATTCATGATGCAATGCAGATTTAATAACACCCAACGAGCCATTGAAATTGGGAGGAAACGATGCTTGTGGTATATATATACAAGAAAAAAAAAATGTGGACACAAGCCCTCAGCAACATAACTGAAAAAAATCCAATGATAAGTCAAACAAAGAATTTGCAAAAGGATACTGAATACCGAATCCATCCCAAGATGAAAATCCTGATGATGAATCGATAATGGATCCTCCCCTTACTTCTTTTAACCCAACATTTCAATGAAGATCAGAAGACAACGCAACGATACAGAGAATATCAAATGAGATAATGTAAAGTATTGATGTTAAACTGGAAAAGAAAAAAAAAGGAAAGTGAAAATAAGGAATTAAACCTTACGAGAGAAAGATCCAAAATACAAACAAAAGATCATTACTAAGAAAAGGAAATCAGACTACAAACAGAGGGAGAGAAAGAAAGGAAATCGAAACATAAATGTGGATTAAATTCTGTGAAAAATCAAAACAAATTGTGAATGAATGATAACAGGAAAGAGATGAGATGTCAAAATCGGGGATTTCGTTTGCTGTAGCAATGGGAGGGGTCGATCCTGCTATATGCAGGTCAACCCCTTCTTTGATGCCAAAAAAAAAAAAATTCAAAGTAGACAAGGCGATGATACAAAGTTCCTATAGAAAATCTAAATAAGAGAAAGGGAAGGGGAAGAGGTCACTTACCTGGTTCGCTTGAGGAGAGGCTCCAGGGAAGGAGGAGGAAGGAGGAAGGACGCCAATGGAGAGGTGAATGACGGATCCGTGAAGGAGAAGAGGGGTGCTGGGGTAGAAGACAGGTGAGGTCAAGAAGACCATGCGTGCTTCTCTTAAAGGGATGGGAGGATGATTCGGTTGCAGATTGAGGGTTGAGGGAGTTTTTGTTGGTGATGGACGGGAGATGGAGGCCTCTGGAGGTTTCGGTGGAAGCCATGGAGGGGTGAAGAAGGTTTTGGAGAGGGGGGGGAGGCGCCTTTGTCACTCTCTTCTACGAAGAGTCTTCATCAAAACCCTAAAAAAAAAAAAAAGACAAATTTCAAAGGGACCCCTCATTTTTCAGGTTTTTTGCACATAGGGGGCTCCCTAACAAATTTTGCAAAAAGAAGTTTTCTCAAAAACCCGATTTTTCAAAAAGGGTGTTTTCAAAAAGATTATTTTGCAAAGAATGGTTTTTCAAAAGAGGTTTTCTTCAAAAACTTGTTTCTTTTCTATTTTGCATTTTCCATTTTTTTTTTTTTTTGCATTTTATTTTATTTTATTTTTTGTTGTTCTTTTCTGAGTATTTTAGTTTTTTTGTATTTTTGGAATAAAAACCTGAGAAAATAAAGACTAAATCCTAATTTTTTGTATTTTTCTAAAAAGACTATTTACAAAAGTATCTTCCTGAGAATTTCAGACCATTTCGGGAAAATTTCTTCAAAAAGAGGGTTTGGACCCCGGTTTTGAGAAAATATTCAAGTTTTGACACTCGAATCGAAAAATATGATTTGATGGATCCAAACAGATGTCGGAAGGACTGTCCGAGCTATTTAAAAATTATTTTTGGTATTTTCTATAATTTTAATTTAAAATTAGGACAATGTGACTCAGATTTGGATTTGGACAACAGATCCAGGTCCGAAATCAATTTAAACATATACAATGAATTTAATTTAAGTAAAACTTGAGAAATGAACTGGAATTTAGATTTAAAATGGCTCATTTGCTCAAAAAAAAATGAATTTAGGGGCAGAAAGGGAATATTTAAAAGATTTTGAAAAATTTGGGGTGTTCACAGATGCCCCTCTTTGCTACTAAGCCGATTGAAAGCCGAGCTTAGTGGCAAAGAAAACACTCCAAATTTTGAAAAATGCCCCCGTTAGCCGGCCTAAACTGGGTGTGGAAGAATTATGGCTTTTCTCGAGTGGGAACAACCATACGGATTTCTCGAAACCGTGATGGGACAGGAGAGATACTTCAACTGAATGGGGTAACTCTTCTGGAAAACAACGTTAGGTTGCACCAAAATGGATAGTGAATATTTATTTCATTCTTAGAATATCTAGAAAATTTTGCCAATAAGATAAATTTATAGTTGACTTCAATGCTTGAAAAATGTGTACATGTGTGCAAAAGATATTCCCTCTTTTTACCTAGAGTATTTCCTCCAACGAGGTTAACTTCTCAGTCTTAAGAGTCAAATTCAAAAATTTTTAGCGCTGCTGATTTTCTTCAAGGAAGTTATCCATTTCCCTGATATGAGAGGAGAAGAAATATTCTCAATTTCATAAAAGCCAGTAGTGAAAAGACATTGATAAAAGATATTTTGCATAAAAAAAAGATGATTTCTGGCAATTTAGGAAGTTTGATATCGGAGTGTTCTCTCATGATGATCTTCTTACACTCCTTTTGGGTCATTGGGCTTTTTCGGGCTTTTTACATCATCCTTCATTTTGGAGATGTCCTGACTTTTCTCTCTTTTTTCAGGGAAAGGTACGTCACAAACTCCTTCATCTCAGAGATGCTCTGATCCTTCTTTTTCTCAAGGATTATATATGATATTGGCTCAAAGGTCTTTAGATGATAGCTGAAATCAAATATCATTTAGGGTTTGTCGGTAGGTCCATCGCATCCGCCTTCATCTCGACGGTGATCCGAACTTTCCCTGGAAGGATCCGTCACAAACTCCATCATCTTGGAGATGTTTCAAATCTTCTTTGGCCCCGGGGGTCTACTCGCTTAATTCGCCTTCATCTTGACGACAATCGAGAGATCCCTTTTGTCGATATTTGATTGTAGCTTTAAAAATGAGAGGATATGGATTAAGTGGATTCTTTTATGGCTCAGGATATTTCCACTGCCTAATTGTCAGAAAATCATTTTTAAACATGCGTCATAGCCATGATCAATATCAATTTGCTTCTGGCTTTTCAACGTCATCGAATATTTCTTTTGCCAATCATACCGAGGATATTTCTCTCATCCTTTTGGTTGATCAACACGGAAAAGATTTGAATTTTACCTCTTTTTCGCAAAAGGTTTCACCCTTTTGGAAAGAAATACTAGAAGTAATCAGAGGTGATTCTTTTGTGCAATAAGAATATTAGAATCAACAAATAGTTTTAGCAAATTGGCAAGGTTTTCAAGCATCCTTTGTGAAATAATCACTCAATATAGATTTTGATGAAACCTTGAGTTGAAACTTGGGAAGGAATATTTAGATTTTTTTGTTTTGACCGACCTACTCGAAAGCAGGATTTTTAAAAGTACCAGCTCGAAAGCAGGATTTTGATTGACCGACCAGCTCGAAAGCAGGATTTTTTGGAGGTACCAGCTCGAAAGCAGGATTTGATTGCCCGACCAGCTCAAAAGCAGGATTTGTTTGCCCGACCAGCTCGAAAGCAAGATTTTTTTTTGACCGACCAGCTCGAAAGCAGGATTTTTTTTGCCCGACCAGCTCGAAAGCAGGATTTGTTTGACCGACCAGCTCGAAAGCAGGATTTTTTGCCCGACCAGCTCGAAAGCAAGATTTGTTTGACCGACCAGCTCGAAAGCAGGATTTGTTTGACCGACCAGCTCGAAAGCAGGATTTGTTGGAAGTACCAGCTCGAAAGCAGGATTTGATTGCCCGACCAGCTCGAAAGCAGGATTTGTTTGCCCGACCAGCTCGAAAGCAGAATTTTTTGGAAGTACCAGCTCGAAAGCAGGATTTTGATTGCCCGACCAGCTCGAAAGCAGGATTTGTTTGCCCGACCAGCTCGAAAGCAAGATTTTTGGAAAAAATGATTGACATTGATAGAGTTGTGACCCGAAGGTTTGAGAATGATGGATATTTGATGAGATTGCAACCCGAAGGTTTGAACTTGATATACATTGATGAATTTGTAACCTGAAGGCTTGAAAAGGATAGATATTGATGAAATTGTAACCCGAAGGCTTGAACTTGATATGTATTGATGAAGTTGTAACCTGAAGGTTTGAAAATGGTATACATGATGAAATTGTGACCCGAAGGCTTGAAGATGATAGACAAAAATGGTAGACATTTAGTGAAATTGATAGATATTTGATGAAAATTTAGGATATGAAAACAATGATTCAGGTTTATCCCTTACCTAAAAGGAGAAAAAAAATAGAATTTAAGAAAATTAATATAAATTTAGAAAATCAATTTGATGAAACTTGTATTTGCAAAAAAGAGTTCTCATAGGTGACATCATTGCCCCTACGAGAGGTTTTCAGGATTATCCCTTATCCTGAATGGGAAAAGAATAGGATTTAAGAAAATTTAATGGGGGGAAATTGATATAAATCTAAAAAATCAGTAAGGATTGGCAAAACTTGTATTTACAAAAGAATTCTCATAGGTAGCGTTATTGCTCCTTCGAGGGGTCTCAGGATTTTCCCTTATCCTGAATGGGAAAAGGAATAGAATTTGAGAAAATTTAACAAAGGAAAATCAATATAAATTTAGAAAATCAATAAAGATTGATAAAACTTGTATTTACAAAAGAATCCTCATAGGTAGCATTGTTGCTCCTACGAGGGTTTTCAGGATTTTCCCTTATCCTGAATGGGAAAAAGAAATAGAATTTAAGAAGGTGAAGAGAAATTGATATAAATTTAGAAAATCAATAAAGGTTGACAAAACTTGTATTTACAAAAGAATTCTCGTAGGTAGCATTATTGCTCCTACGAGGGGTTTCAGGATTTTCCCTTATCCTGAATGGGAACACCTCGGACAACGAGGGTCAGGTTTATCCCTTAACCTGAGCGGGAAATAGAATAAAGGAAATACCTCATGGGAAAGAGGCATCAGGTTTATCCCTTAACCTGAGCGGGAAATAGAATAAAGGAAATACCTCATGGGAAAGAGGCATCAGGTTTATCCCTTAACCTGAAAGGGTAAAGAATAAAAAAAAAATTTAATAGAATTGAGGAAATATTGCTAAACTTGATAAAACTTGATAAAATCGATATAAACTTGATAAAAATATGAATAAAATGAATGAAACTGATATAAATATTAAATTTAACTGAAAATTTATAAGATTTAAGAGGAAAAGGAGTTTTTCTGATCCTGCCTGCATATGGGATCTTTGAAAGGAAAAAGGTTTATTATTTAAAAGATAAATGAGAAATCATTTTGGGAAGAAAATTCATTTGTAAGAAGAACGATCAGTGTGAGATCCGATCCTTTTTAAAAGGAATCATCATGAGAGATCATCATGAGGGTTAATTTTGAAGATAATGGTTTTGAAAAACCTATTTTAAGAAAAATCAATGTAATAGTTTACTTTGAAAAAGATTTGATCAAAATATTGAATTTTCGGTGATCATGAAGGAGTTTCTGCAGAAGTTCTCAAGATTTTTATGATTTTGAAAATCCCTCCTAAGTAATATCATTTCTCTCATGATGATGTTTTTAGGATTGTCCCTTAATTTAAAAAGAATAGGAGAAATACAATTTTTTCTAAAAATAAATGCCCCATCGTGGCAAAGGATAGAGGTATTTGATATCAACAGGTATGAAGAAAATTTTGACATTTTCATTGATAGGAAAACATTGATAACAATGAATGAAATATTTACAAGTTTGTTGACCAAAGGCCACAAAAGACTAGGACTAAGTTGTCCCTATTAGGTGACTAAAAAAAGAGAGAAAGCAGAAAAAGAAACATTGACATGGTTCAGGAAGCTAAGCCAGGACGGGTAGCTACTCTTCTTTTCGATCTTCCACCAGCAAATGTTTATCAATGCAGTCTTGGACGATGTTTTTGAAAACAAAGCAGTGCTCGATGTCGTGCCCCATCGCCCGATGGAATTTGCAGAACTGATCTTTGAATCTTCCCATAGTCACAGGAGGATCTGCCACCTTGGGGAGTTTAACCATCTCTTTTGTTGTCATATACTCAAGAACTTCCTCAAGTGTTTGCTCTAAGGGGGTAAACTCGCCGTCATATCCACAACCGTCATGCTTCGGCTTCCCTTGGGGCTTAGACTCTAACTGGATGCTCGAGGGAGGGCTGCCATTCTGCCTGCTGATCTCACTCTTTTGACTGAAACAATCATCTCTGCCTGACCCGCCAGTGTGGTTCTTTCTGCCACCTCTTTTGTTTTTGCCATTGTTGTTGGAGGAACTGGTAGAAAATGTAAAGTTGGTTTTCTTTTTCACATCTTGACTGCCTCCCGCCAAGGTGAGGCCATGATAGGTTCCATTCTCTAATCCCATTTCGAGCCATTCGACTCGCTCTATTAACTTGATGAAGGATTTAGACGGGGAAGTAGAGATCAGACCCTTTACAGGTTGAGAGAAATTGTTCAAAATTATTGAGAGTGCATGCCCCTCTAATATTGGATCCTTCATCCGGTTGCAGGTGGATCTCCATCTATGAATGAAATCCTTTGCCCTCTCATTATCATTTTGCTTTAGGTTGAAAAGATGGTTGAGGGTAGGCAGAGCCTCGGTATTGAAGAGAAACCTTTCAATGAACAAGTTGATGACTTTGTCAAATTCTCGCAGTTCAATCGGGTTGATGTGGTCGGCATACCATCTTGCTGCAACTCCCTCCAGACTGCGTGGAAAGCATAAGAATAAAGCCCTATTGTTCTTTTTGAATCGGTTGCACTCAGCGAAAAATTTGGCCAGATGAGCCTTGGGGTTGCCGGTCCCATCAAATTTTATGAATTTACGAGGAAGATCTTCCCAGTTGTCATCTCCTTTTAGGCCGTCATAAAAATCTGCGCCGGTGTAGACCTTTTTGCCTTTGTCCTGGGTTTGTAAGTCTTTGATCGCACGAGTCATTTCTCTCATTTGCTCCTGCATCGGGTCTTCTGCTGGGATCTGACCTTTGGCTTTGCTTGCTGACTGGTGCCCCTCATTGACTTTCTTGGGTCGATACAAGGGATTGTGAAAATATGTCGGCTCCTCTTCCTCTGAGTCCTCCTCTGCCGACTCTTAAGTGCTGTCATACTGAACTTGCTTCTTGCTGACTTTTCCCTTGGCTTTGCTTTTAGAAGATATTTTCTCAGGGTTTTCCTCAGCCTGTTCAGACATCATTTTGGCCATCACTTTCCGAAACAACTTGTATATAGCTGAATCAATATTGCTTTCTGCTTCTTGGCCCTGCTGCTTGGATGACCTGATGGAGTTCATTTCTTCTCCTTCACTGTCGCTTTGCTGGGGTACTGTTTCCTTTCCAGTCTTTGCCCGAACCATGATGAAATGTCAATGTCCTCTCTGAAGGTAAGAATGGGATATTTAGAAAAAAAAAAATTTAAGGAAAATTATGATAAAGGAAGAAATCAAAGTCTGATGATGAAAATATCCCATTATGAGGGATCGGGTTGTCACCCAAAAATTTGTGACAACCACATTGTTTTTCTGAAAAACAAATATTTAATTTTGAAAGGGACATATCCTGACAAAAAATTTATTTTATCACAAAAGAATTTTGAAAAAGGATTTTTTAAAGAAAAATTTAAAGAATTGCAGGCAGGATCAAAGAATTTGAAGAAATCAGAAGAATAAATGGAAGATACACCTGGGTTTAAAAAAAAGAGAAAATTTTGAATAATATATACCCAGGGTTTTAGAAATCATATAATCACAGATATACAAGTAAGGATATACAAACAACACTCCCTAAAGCTGACTCTATATGCAATATTTGAAATGGCAAATAGGACCTTAATCCTAACTCTAAGATTTATGTCATCTGATTCCAATTAAGGCACGCCGATATACTCAAGCCGAAGCTCGAAGTACGTGGCATATAAGATATCTCTTTGATTCTAAGGTAAAGGCTTTCCAACATCCTTGAGCACCTACCGATATACCTCGGACTATGGCCCTTAGGTACGTGGTAGGGGGGCGCGAGCCTAAATAAGTGGTCCAGTTGTGAGGCTCTCTCCCGAACTATGGTTCAGTGAGACAGCCCAGCAACATGAAGACCGGGACAATATAGGTAGGGATGTTTTCAAAAATATGATCAATATGCAATAAAAATCAGAAGGCTCTAATGCAAGTCCTAAAGAAATAGAATTTAAATGAATAGAAGCATACACTTGCATACATTATTTGCATTCAATCCCTAGAATTGAGGAGAGTTGTATTTAAGACCTAAGTCTAATGTAAACATGGAATAATCTCCTCAATATAGTCCTACCAAACCATACTTAGATCCTATATGCAAATAATGTCAGCTTAGGACAGAGTCTAGGCTCCTAAGGTTTGCATGGAAATGAAGCTGACATATGAAGAATAAAGACTTAGAGAATATTAGAGCAAAGCAAAGGCATAAATCCAACCGGACGAAGACAAGGTCCCATCACGGTCGCCAAAACTGTGATCATCGCAAAAATTTTCCTCTTTTTATGGTTTCTCTCTCTTCCTTCTCTTTTCCTTTTCTAACCTCTATTTTCCTCCTTTTTGAAGGGAGAGAAATAAAAGACAGAAAAGAAAGAGAGAAGAGAAGAGAAAAGAAGGAAAAGAGAGAGAGAAGAGGAACTATTTTGCGCGGTCTCACTTGACCTTGATTTGAAAATATTTAGAAATTTAACTCGCCTCCGTTTTAAAAATTTGCGGGAAAAAGATGGAGAGACGGGATTCGCTCGTCGGTACGAGGTTCGACCATTCCTGGCGCCTTTACCAGGGGTAATCGGACCAAGGATCGAATCTATGCCTTTTGTTTTGCCTAAATATAATCTAAGAATTTATCCTAAAGATCTAGATGCACAAAGAGTCATGTTTGTGCAATGCAAGGATGTATGCTCTTTTTGAAAATTTGATTTAGAAATTTCCAAGTATTCTGAGATGAACTTGGTAAAGAAATGAAGAAATGATTGAATTTAACTTAGAGCTTGAGATGGATCAGAGGAGTTCTAAGTTTTTGAAGAAAATCAGAGTTGGGAGAATAAATGAGAAAGAATGACTTGAAGCTTTGAAAATGAAGTTTCAAAGTTAGAGATAGACTTTGAATTTGAACTTGAATTTAGAAAAGGAAATGAATACTTGAAATGGAAATGAATTTGGGTTTTGAAGTTTGAAATTCGGAATGGATCTGAGAAATCCGGATGGTATTTAAGAATAGAAATGGATTTAGGGAGTTCAAATAAAACCTGGAAATGGACCTGGATTTTGAAATCTAGAATTGGGAGTGGAATTGGATCTCGAAATGGATTTAGGATCTGATGTAGAATTGGGTTTTGGACCCTAAAAAATGGATTTTAAATCTAAGGCCTGAGGTCCAATGTAGAGTTGGGTTCTGGATCCTAAAGATGGAATGGATCTGAAGTTTGAGATCCAAATATAGAATCGGGTTCTGGATCCTAAAGATGGAATTGGATCTGAAGTCTGAGATCCAAAATGTGATTGAAATCTGGATCCTAAAATGGAACTGGATCTGAAGTCTAAGATCCAAAAAGTGGAATTGTATTTAGAAGACTAGATCCAAGTTGATCCGATTTTGGATTTGGAATTTCCAAAATTGATTTGAGAATTTGAATTTTGAATATGCAAATGAATTTCAAAGTCAAATTGGACTTTGAAGCTTGAATCTGGAATTTAGAAGATGAATCCCTATTTCTAAGTTTGGATGAAATTTAGGAATTGAATCTTGAATATACAAACGAATTTCAAAGTCAATTTGGACCTTGAATTTTTAAAGTTTGAATTTGGAATTTAAGAGATGAATCAAGAATCTCAAAGTTAAAATTGAACTTTGAGTTTTTTTTATTAGAGTTTTGAATATAAAATGAATTTGGAATTTCAAAGTCAAATTGAACTTTGAAATCTGATTTGAATTGGAATTTTTTTTTTTTTGAATATAAAATGAATTTGAAATCTCAAAGTTAAATTGGACTTTGAGATTGAAAAATGAAATAGAATTTGAAAATGAAAAGATGAATTGGATTTTACAAGAATTAAAGATTGATTGAAGAAGATATTAACATCACTTGGGGTTTTGAAGAAGGAATTTTGAAAATATGATGCAGTTCTATCCTAAATGATGAATGAATTTAAAGAATTTGAAATTTGATTTTGAAAAGCTATTCCATTCATTAAATGAATTAAAAATAAGATTGAAAATATAATACATCCTTGACTATGGTCATTGAATGTATTATATAATAATCTATATTTAAATTCAAATAAAGAATAAAACATATTTTTGTGCTTTTATAGAGTTTAAAATGAAATTAACTCTCAATATACCCTGACTATGGCCATTGGTATATATATTGAATTAATTTTAAGTTAAACTCTGATAAAAGATGAAATATTTGAAAATATGATGATTTTTGAAAAGGATCAGTATAGATCCAGTGTTACTTTATAAAAGATAAAAATCCTAAGTTTTGTTTATATCCTGACTATGGCCATTAATGTAAATCATCAACTTAGGATTTATTACCTTTTATGAAATGGTGCACGTGCCATTCGTGTTCCCATTTGTGAGATTTTGAGAATAAAAGAAAAAAAATGAGATGAAACACATGATTTATGAGATACTCATACATTCTAATCTAAGCTAGAAATGTAAGTTTTCTCATTATAATCCAACTATTACAATTTTGAGATTACTATTTACAACTTCTAAGCTAAGAAGAAGTACAGCATTTTCATATATTTTCCTGCAAAAAATGGAGTTAGCACAAGATAATAGGCAACATATATATAATAATAATAAAAAGTAGATCTAAGAATTGTCACACTAAAACTAAAGACATACCTGAAAGGTGTTTATTCTAATGAAGAATGGAGGTATTAGATGCGAAGCTTCAACTAAGACATACACACACATACACACACACACACACACACACACACACACATATATATATATATATATGGTATGCCCTATGCCTTATATGTTATGGAATGGAAGATATGTATATATGAAGCTGATCTGGAGAAGGTGCTATGATAGATGCTATGATTGTGCCAGTTACTGAGGTATTATGGGATGTGTGGGTTTTGCTGTTATGTGGCACAGCAGTGGCATAAAGAGTGGGATTTATATGACAGATCATGTAGGGGAAACAACTATTGGAGTGAACTATTGTCTAAACAGGTGAAGGCAAGTGCAGGAACATGACTGTGAAAGAGAGGATCCTGTTGCTGTGTAATATAATAGTAAAGGTGGAAGAGAAGTGTCATTGACAGGGGGCCTTGCTACCGCAAGTGGGACTGTGGCGGTGAGGTAAAAGGATGGCTGGCCTACGTCGAAGGCGCTTCAAATGATGAAGACAACATACTGTAAGCACAACAGTGACATGATGTTATTGCTACTAATGCCATGTGGCAAAATATCATGAAGGGAAAGTGTCAAAATATGCAGAGGCTGGAAATAAAAATCAAGAGAAAAGATAACCTAAGTACTACCAATATAATTCCTACATGCTGAAAATAGAGTGGAAGTATTGAGTGAAGAGGAGGAGATGTCATGGCGACAGCCACATGACATGGTGGAAACCGTGATGCTGCTGTACACTTGCAGTTGAAGAGATGCTGGTGTTTAAACAGTGGATACACAGAAATTGCAGAAAATGTGCAGCGACTGGCAGCCATGTATAGTGAAAACTTTAGCATACTTCAGCACTGCTAACAGTGTACAGATGGTGGCAGCAACGGTGCTTGTTATTGCTATAAATACTAAAGTGAAAAACCGCAACAATCACCATTGCAGCCTGTGAAGGTTTCAATAACTAAAGATATATATATATATATATATATATATATATATATATATATATATATATAGGATGAAGCTGTAAGTGGGGATTGTGGCTTGTGGTAGTACAAACCTTGAGATGTGGATTCTTCTCTAAAAAAAAATGCTTTTACAATAAACTAACTCAGATGTCTACAGTGAATGGATGCAATAAGACATATACAATACAGTGCACAAATTTTTATGAATTGACTTGAAATAATTCACTTGTTTGAGAATCAATTTCAAAATTTCACAATTAATTCTCTATCTCTTGCTTATTATGAAATCAATACTCCAACTTGTAAAGGAAATCATACCAATCCCTATGAACCTGATTAGCAGAAAAGAATTTTGACTGATGAATGCAACTTCCTCTGCATATGGGCGATAGTCTTTTAATATAAATCCAACTTGGATATCTCAGACAGCTCGAACTCAACCCATCAGACTCCTGCGTTCCACAAGCTTCGTGTAGATATCAAAACACAACTGGGGATGATCATCTTTATGAAGAAGTTTTAACTCTTTACAGAAAAGACTTCCTATCTTTGCCGTTAACCCCCCTCCCAACGCAGGATGATTTCAATTGTTTGGGGCACAGTCTGGCCTAGTTCATGCATTAGGTAGGCCACAACCTACTTTCTTTCATGATCTGAAACAAAGGAAACAAGATAATGCACTCATCAAGATAAAGAGCTGTACTAATTGTTCTAATAAACATGGAAGAATATCAATGGGAAAGATACAAAAAAATAAATAAATAAATAAATAAATAAAATTTTTGATCGCGTATTTTGCAGCTGCGCCTGCTTCCTTGTAAGAACATGGAGGAGGAATGCATGTAAAGGCAGTCAATCAATCCTGTCCTCCCACTGCGAACGATAGAAGGGAAAGCGAATACCATTATATGAGCATTTCTAGCAGATTTTGAGATTTCCTGCAAAGGACAATCTCTTTTTGAAGCAATCGTTTACTGTTTAAGCATAAAGGGCCTATAAATCGGCACCAGCAAACCCAGGAATCCTCCATAGCAGAGAGCCAGACACAATTCCGGACTACTTACCAAGAATCTGAGAGAGGATTAAACAAGATTTAACCAGTGTGAATTGTAGTGTATGAGCATCCGGTGCTGGATGGAAACGATGGACACTGGAAAAATCTGGAATATTAAAAACATAGGAACAAGATGCAGATATACGAGGAAATGTGATTCATGATGCAATGCAGATTTAATAACACCCAACGAGCCATTGAAATTGGGAGGAAACGATGCTTGTGGTATATATATACAAGAAAAAAAAATGTGGACACAAGCCCTCAGCAACATAACTGAAAAAAATCCAATGATAAGTCAAACAAAGAATTTTGCAAAAGGATACTGAATACCGAATCCATCCCAAGATGAAAATCCTGATGATGAATCGATAATGGATCCTCCCCTTACTTCTTTTAACCCAACATTTCAATGAAGATCAGAAGACAACGCAACGATACAGAGAATATCAAATGAGATAATGTAAAGTATTGATGTTAAACTGGAAAAGAAAAAAAAAGGAAAGTGAAAATAAGGAATTAAACCTTACGAGAGAAAGATCCAAAATACAAACAAAAGATCATTACTAAGAAAAGGAAATCAGACTACAAACAGAGGGAGAGAAAGAAAGGAAATCGAAACATAAATGTGGATTAAATTCTGTGAAAAATCAAAACAAATTGTGAATGAATGATAACAGGAAAGAGATGAGATGTCAAAATCGGGGATTTCGTTTGCTGTAGCAATGGGAGGGGTCGATCCTGCTATATGCAGGTCAACCCCTTCTTTGATGCCAAAAAAAAAAAAATTCAAAGTAGACAAGGCGATGATACAAAGTTCCTATAGAAAATCTAAATAAGAGAAAGGGAAGGGGAAGAGGTCACTTACCTGGTTCGTTTGAGGAGAGGCTCCAGGGAAGGAGGAGGAAGGACGCCAATGGAGAGGTGAATGACGGATCCGTGAAGGAGAAGAGGGGTGCTGGGGTAGAAGACAGGTGAGGTCAAGAAGACCATGCGTGCTTCTCTTAAAGGGATGGGAGGATGATTCGGTTGCAAATTGAGGGTTGAGGGAGTTTTTGTTGGTGATGGACGGGAGATGGAGGCCTCTGGAGGTTTCGGTGGAAGCCATGGAGGGGTGAAGAAGGTTTTGGAGAGGGGGGGGAGGCGCCTTTGTCACTCTCTTCTACGAAGAGTCTTCATCAAAACCCTAAAAAAAAAAAAAAGACAAATTTCAAAGGGACCCCTCATTTTTCAGGTTTTTTGCACATAGGGGGCTCCCTAACAAATTTTGCAAAAAGAAGTTTTCTCAAAAACCCGATTTTTCAAAAAGGGTGTTTTCAAAAAGATTATTTTGCAAAGAATGGTTTTTCAAAAGAGGTTTTCTTCAAAAACTTGTTTCTTTTCTATTTTGCATTTTCCATTTTTTTTTTTTTTGCATTTTATTTTATTTTATTTTTTGTTGTTCTTTTCTGAGTATTTTAGTTTTTTTGTATTTTTGGAATAAAAACCTGAGAAAATAAAGACTAAATCCTAATTTTTTGTATTTTTCTAAAAAGACTATTTACAAAAGTATCTTCCTGAGAATTTCAGACCATTTCGGGAAAATTTCTTCAAAAAAGAGGGTTTGGACGCCGGTTTTGAGAAAATATTCAAGTTTTGATGCTCGAATCGAGAAATATGATTTGATGGATCCAAACAGATGTCGGAAGGACTGTCCAAGCTATTTAAAAATTATTTTTGGTATTTTCTATAATTTTAATTTAAAATTAGGACAATGTGACTCAGATTTGGATCTGGACAACAGATCCAGGTCCGAAATCAATTTAAACATATACAATGAATTTAATTTCAGTAAAACTTGAGAAATGAACTAGAATTTAGATTTAAAATGGCTCATTTGCTCAGAAAAAATGAATTTAGGGGCAGAAAGGGAATATTTAAAAGATTTTGAAAAATTTGGGGTGTTCACAAATCTCCTTGCCAATTTAATGCTCACTCGTGGAGCGGAGTTCTCCTTGAACTTCCCCTTCAGGATAAGGGATAATCCTGAAATACCGGCAATCACTTCTCGCTTAATTCTCAAGTATCTTCGAATGTCAGTCTCATTTTCCAAATTCTCCTGTTGAAGCATCCAGTGCTCATGCTGGTGTGCATTTCGAAAACCCAGTGCTCGTACTGGTGTGCATTTCGAAAACCCAGTGCTCGTACTGGTGTGCATTTTGAAAATCCAGTACTCGTACTGGTGTGCATTTTTCAAAACCCAGCGCTCGTACTGGGGCATTTTTTGAAATCCAGTGCTCGTGCTGGTACATCTAACGCTCGTGCTAGTGTTTGGCTGACTAATCAGTTAGCCCTCCAGGTTCAGTCTTTGTACTAACCAAACATCATCATTCAAGTTCTAAATTCTCAAATTTCAACCTTCGGGTTATCATTTTGTCAAAAATTCAAATCTTTTCTTACGAAGGACCCTCTTTAGGGAGAGTTCGAGGGAGTTCGTTCCTTTCGCATGCAACCATCTTTTGTTCGCAAGAACCCTCTTCCAGAGAAAGTTTGAAGGGACTCGTTTTCTTCACGAACGGTTTGCAAAACAAACAACCAACTTTACACAAGAGAACCCTTTTTCCAGGAAGAGCTTCGACGGAAGACTCGTTTCTTTTGTGGCCCTGTTTTTTTTTTTCATCTTTGGCCAACCCCTTCACCGAGGACCCTCTTCTAGGGAGAGTGTGATGGACTCGATCCCTCTGTGATATTTTCTCAACTTTGTTTTTTGGCCGCCTTTCCATAAGAGAAGCCTAGAGATAGGGAGTTTTGACGAAAACTTAATTTCTCTTCGAAAGTTCTATTTTGCAAACACCTCCTCTTTCAGGGAAGAGAGGAGTATTTCCAACTTCCCATTCAGGTAAGGGCTAAGCCTGAGTCTCTCTTTTTGGGGAAAAAGAGAGGAGAATTTTGTCACAGGCGTGTCGATTCGATATCGAGCAATCTCTTTCATCAAGGATTTCTAGAATACATTGTCAATTTGCTATCAAAAGTCATTTGTTGGTCTCAAAGCTTTCATCGCACAAAGAATTATCTCAAACTACCTTTAATATCATCTTCAAAAGAGCAAGACTTTGGCGAAATGAGAACAAAATTCAAGCTTTTTCTGTTGATCAACCAAGAGGATGAAGAAAAATCTTCGATATGACCGGCAAAGGAAAATTCGATGATGTTGAAAAGCCATAAGTGAACTGATATTGATCATAGATATGGCACATTCTTAAAGATCATTCTTTGGCAATAAGACAGTGGAAATATCCTGGGCAGCAAAAAAGAACCTACCCAATCCATATCTCCTCAGTCATTTGAGCTGTAAATCAAATATCCGCAAAAGGGATCTCTCAATTGTCGTCAAGATGAAGGCGAATTAAGCGAGTAGACCCTCGGGGCCAAAGAAGATCTGAAACATCTCCAAGATGACGGAGTTTGTGACGGATCCTTCCAGGGAAAGTTCGGATCACCGTCAAGATGAAGGCGGATGCGATGAACCTCCCGACAAACCCTAAAAGATATTTGATTTTTGCTATCATCCAGAGATTTCAACCCAAGAACCAATGTCATAATTCCTGAGAAAGAAAGAAAAAGAAGGATCGGATCATCTCCAAGATGAAAGAGTTTGTGATGTACCCTTCCCCGAAAAAGAGAGAAAAGTCAGGACATCTCCAAAATAAAGGATGATGTAAAAGAACCCAAGAAAGCTCCATGGTTCAAAAGAGTGCAAAAAGATCATCATGGGAAATGCCCAGGATATCAAACTGCCCGAAACTGCTAGGAACCATCTTTATCTATGTGAAATTCTTTTATCAATATCTTCTCATTCAGATGCTTTTATGAAGCTAAGAATATTTCCTCTTCTTTTCATATCAGGGAAATTGATATCTTCCCCGAAGAAACTCAACAGCAACAAATTTGAATTTGACTATTGATTCTACTGAGTTAGCCCAATTGAAGCTAATACTCTAGGTAGAAATAGGTGATATTTTCATCCACAATTCAATCATTTTTAAGATCAACTACAATTTTTCTTGACATCTTATTGACAATATTCTCTCATTATCCCAAAAGGAAGAAAGAAGTTGATATTCTATTTGACGTCATCCTTCCTAAGGACTGAAAAGTCCTTTCCTTCTGTCTAATCTGAGCGCTCTCGGATTCGCACACTTCCCTGTGTTCCCCACTGTCCCACCATAGACAGTTCTCGCTCAGGATAAGGGTTAAACCTTAACTTTTTGCAAAAGATCTGTTATTGTCAAAAGCTATTTTCAGTCTCAGCAATGAGGCGCCCAAGCACAACCCCCTTTCAAGCTTTAGGGACCCCCATTTTTATCCTTTTGCAAAAACCCCTCTTGGACTTGTTGTGCAAAGTCTAGAGACCCATCACAGTTTTCCTCGCTCCTCAAGGATGCTGTATCCATTCAGGCTAAGGATTAAACCTGTTACCTCGCTTCTCGAGGTATCACCCAAACCTTCTGCGAGAGGTCGTCTGTTTTTAGAAAGCTGATTTAGTCTCAGCAATGAGACACCCCAAATCATCCCCTTTTTAAGCTTTAGGGAATCTCTTATTTTCCTCTTCTCGCAAACCCCTTCTGGATTTGTTCGTCCAAATTCCAAAGGTCCCATCATGGTTTCTTTATCCAAGGATTCCGTATGGTTGTCCCTTTTAGGTTAAGGGTTAAGCCTGAGCTTCGTTCCACGAAGTATCTTTCCGTTCAGGTTAGGGTTAAACCTGAGTCTCATTTTCGACTAAATATCCTTTTTAGTCCTTCCACAGCTTCTTCATTTGAGGGCTTCGTGTGATTCCCCCCACTCAAGTGATGGGTTAAACTTGAATCTCACTTTTGTGATGCATTTATTGTCCCATCACGGCTTCCTCGTTCGAGGATTCTGTATGGTCGCCCCTTTCAGGATAAGGATGAAGCCTGAACCTCCTTCTGCAAGGTATTTTCCTTTTTCAGGTTTAGGTTAAACCTGAACCTCGTTTCGACGAGGTAACCCTCCCGTCCCATCATGATTTTCCCCACAAGGGAATCCATACTCTTTGTATATCCATCCAGGAAGGAACCAATGCTTGAAATTTCATCTCACGAGGCATTTCTCTCAAAATGTCCTATCGAGGTCTGCTTATATTCCTTTCCCCATCTGAATCATCTTGATATATCTTTGTCCCATCCAGGTTAAGGGCTAAACCTGAGTTATTCTGAAAAGCTGATTTGGTCTCACCCACGAGACTTGATCAAAATTCGTATCTTTCACCATTCCTAAGATCTTTACCCCAAGTCCCATCACGATTTCCTCATTACTATCATTTCAGTCGTGTCATTGTCAAGGATTTCGTCCCCCCAGGACCATTCAAGATGAGGGTTTTAAGCTAGAAAAGCCATAAATTCTTCCACACCCAGTTCAGATCTGCTGACTGGAACATTTTTTTCAAAATTTGGAGTGTTTCTTTGCCACTAAGCTCGGCTTTCAACCGGCTTAGTAGCAAAGAGGGGCATCTGTAAACACCCCAAATTTTTCAAAATGTCGTAAATAGCCCCTTTTTGCCCCTAACTCCATCTTCTGAGAAAATCAAAGCAATTTCAAAAACTGAATTTCAGTCATTCTTCAGATTTTCCGAATTAATATTGATGTATTCAAATTCAATTCCGGATCCGAATCCAGTGTTTTAAATCCATATTTCCTCAAAGCCCGGATCCTAATGCATTTTCTGAAGAAATTTCCTCAAAATAGCTTTTAAATTCCCAGAAAAAAATTTCCTTTTATAAATATTTTGCAAAAATACAAAAAAATTAGTTCGATCTTTGTTTTCTTATGAAATTTAGGATTTTATTCCAAAAATATCAAAAAAATATAGAAAATGTCAAGAAAATAACAAAAAAAAAAACATGAAAATAGAAAAAGAAACAAAATCGGATCTTGAAAAAGAGCTGGCCTTTTGAAATTTTAGGAAAATGAGAGGATTTTTGCGAAAAAAAAAAATGGCATTAGGGTTACGAAGGCCCTCTCCATCGCCTTTTGTTTTCTCTCTCCGCCAAACCCTCCAGAGGCTTTACCTTCCCCCCCTTTTTTACTTTTGCCTCTCTCTCTCTCCATGGCCGACCACCCCCCATGTGCGTTTCCCCTCCATGAACCCTCCGATCATCTCACTCCCTCCGCCTTCGTCCATCTCCAACGAACTCGCACGCCTCACCCTTCTCAAGCCTTCACTTGCTTTCCTATAAGAGCACGCACAGGAGGAGATTTTGAGGGAGGGACATCCATCATTCGCCACAAATCGCATTTCCACCATCGATCATCACCCATCTCTTCCCTTTTTTTTTACCTTCATCCTCTTCGTCGTCTACGAGGCTCTCTGCCTCATTTTCCATCCCCAGGCTCCCTGAGACGTCCACCTTAAGCGGTTGAAGATCGACTCTTCTTCGGCAGCCGGTTTCGGAAAATCAAGATTTGCAGCAATAGAAAAGGAATCAATCATCCCTCAAAGATCGATCTCCGCCTTCAGCATCATTCGAGGCACTCCCCTCCCCTCTGTAAAAGGCCGGTAAGAATCATCTTTGTTTATCCTTCGAATACCCCCTTGCGGTGCTATATTTCCATTTCCCATTCTCATCCTATCCCCTAGTTTTACCCCATCAAGGCACCATTGAGTATGTAGGTTTTGCTTGTAAGCAAGACTGACTCCTCATGTGCGAAATTAACGGGATTATAGTATCCCCACACATCGAAATCCCCATTCATGTTGTTATTTTCTTTTAGAGTTAACTAGTTATGGATTTTTATTTCTTTTTTTTATTTTACACCTTATATTATACATTTCGCTGGTGTTAGATCACTTTCCCTCTTAATCCATAGGTATTTTTGATATGGTTGTTGAGTAATTATATTCAATGAATTGTTGATTGTTATTTTCCTGATTCATTTTGAAGCTTCCGTAATCCAATATCACCATCTATATATATGTTCTTGTTTTACAAGCAAATTCGTATGGCTATCAGCATGGTACAATGTCAAGAACTGTTCATGGTTTAGATGTCGAGCAAACTAAGGGTGCCCTTCCTGAAGGTATTAGGCTCTGCAGTGTAAAATTTCATTGAATTGTGCTTCTTGCTGGATATGGTTCATTTGTGGTCTAGATGAACGTTGGGTATCATCTCCCAGGGTTTGGAGAGGACATAAAACTTCATTCTTCTTTGCTGAAGATAATTTGAACTGATAACTTTACACCAATGAACTTTCTCTAAGAGTTTGGTGTTTATGTGAAGTATATTGTGGTTTTAATGGGTCAATCTTTTGTGTATCGTGCATCTTGATGACAATGTCAGACTACATGTGCGAGAGTTACATGATCCCTTCATTCGGGTTACATCGACATCATGCTCATGTTAACACTCTTTTTAACTAATGAATAGGTTAATATTGGCCGGAGCAACATTTATTCAATCATTGTGGCAAATTAACTACTATAAATTCCTCTTTACAAACTGAATTTGGTCCAAAGCCCTTGCTTGATATATGAAAACCTGGTTTTGTTCTTGTAGACTGTTATTGTACCTAATTTTTCTTTCTTCATGGATCCTTATTCGCGAAAAAAAAGGGGCACAAAATCTGGTTTAGCAGGAAAAAAAGAAAGAAAGGAGATAATAGTCAGATGTCAATCAGATGTGTTCTGTGTGTGTGCGTTTCAGCTTTTTAAGAAGACACCATATCATGAAAATTATGTAACTATTCTTATGCATTCTGGGATGTGATCCTACAACAATATACACTGTACAAGGGGATAAGTACATAAAATTCTAGAAGGTGATTCAAGAGGATGTACAGGAATTTGATGATCGCTTGGAAGAAGAAGAGTTTGATGCTGCAGAATGAAGACAGGTGGCAGATTCTCTGGAGCAAACGTTTTTAGCCTTATCGCCATTCTTGATATTAGAAGAAGTCAAAGGGGTCATCACGATCTGGACATCTCTCACTGTTGCAGATATAAAGCGATACTTTATCTATGTGTATTAATATTCTTGAATATTCATATTACTGGGATTTCATTACAGGGAATACTGACTGTGTTTACCACAAAGCTCCATTGGCATATTCATCTTTCCCTTCGGTTTGCTTGTCTATTTTATATCTCACTAGCTCATGTTTTACTCTTCTGTTGATTTCTTACATATTAACTAATAGCATCACTTTTGAGAAGATAGTTTCCCTGTTTGCTCAAGCCTTTATTTTATCCGTTCCTGATGCTGTTTAGAATGATGCATACCTGCGCGGTGGTAGACTCTTAACGAGTCAGTTGATCCACATCCATCAGATCGTCTTAACACAAGGTTTGATAGGCTCTGATCTGTTGCTCAAAGCATAGCGGCAATGTAAAAGGATAAAATCTAGTAAGAGTCCAAAATGAAGGCAATATATTCCAACCTGGACCCACCAATATATGTCCTGACTGCTTACTGGAATTGAATGAATGACATTGCCTAGCGGGCAATCAGCGTGATAACTCTCATTATCAAACTCCCCAGGGTTTCATTTCCCTGAGAATATTGGTAGAAAATATGCTCATTTTTGTATTGTTATTCTCCTGAATTTTTTTTTATGATTGCAGGACTGTTCACGAATTCCTACAGATTTTTTTTCTCTCTTGTGAGCATTAATTAAAGGTATGTACATAACAATCCCTGTGTTATTAGTGCTTCTGAAAATTTTATTTGGCCACCCGAAATTTCTGCATCTGTATAGATTCACCTTTTCCTGTGTTTCTTTTAGAATATCAATTGAAGGTATGTTCATAGCTGTGTCGTTGGATGATAATGATTGTTAACGATTTGAACCTAAGTAACAATGTCATGCTGCCAATGAAAACTTTTTTACCTGCCACAAGAATCACACCATCTCCAGTCATCATCAAACTTAACACATGTTTTTTTTTTTTATCCATTGAGGTAGGGTTGCCAGTCATTGGCAAGAGTTCTGAGGCATACAAGATGCCAGTCCATTTGTATCTTCCATACAGCACCTACAGGTTACTCTCACACTTACGCAACTACCTTTTCACTTACCACTATTCACAGCCCTTCACTGTTACACTCTCGATGTCACCTTCATTATATGACACCTTCAACCACATGTTATTGTTGCCAGAATAACAGATCCCACTTCATGGGATTGGGAGAAATTGATACTGTAAGTGCTTTGTCAGTCATCCTACAGGATTTATGACAAAATCTGGAAGTAGTGCTCGTGATGCCTCAAAAACAAAGTCGTAGCCAGTGGTTGTATGTCACTCAAAAAAAAAAAAAACAATTGAAATTTCATCTGCAAACTCAAATTGAGACTGAATCTCGATTTATAATTTTATCCCCATGTATCACCTTTTTTTTTTCTCACAGTGGTTCCCAAATGAACCACCGTGTCTTCTTCTCTTCTATGGTAGTTCAACAATGAACTACCATAGTCGCTTCTTTTTACAGTGGTTTCCAAGGAACCATTGTGTCTTCCTCTCATCTATGGTAGTTCAACATTGAACTATCATAGCTGCTGCATTTTTTTACAGTGGTTCCCAAGGAACCACTGTTTCTTCCTTTAATCTATGGTAGTTCAACAATGAACTACCATAGTTGCTGCATTTTTTACAGTAGTTCCCAAGGAACCACTGTGTCTTCCTTTAATCTATGATAGTTCAACAAGGGACTACCATAGTTGCTGCATTTTTTTTTTACAGTGGTTTCCAAGGAACCACTGTGGCTTTTTCTTAGTCATGATAGTCACCTAGAACTATCATAACTGCCTTTCTTCTACAATGGATCCCAAGGAACCACTGTAGCTTTTCTTAGCTATGTTAGTTCATCTAGAATTATCATAATTGTTATTTTTTTACAGTGGATCCCAAGGAACCACTGTAGCTTTTCTTAGTTATGTTAGTTCATCTAGAATTATCATAATTGCTATTCTTTTTCAAGGAACCACTGTGGCTTTCCTTTGTTATAATAGTTCATCCAGAATCATCATCACTGTCATTCTTTTCCTTATAAAGGTTCACCAGGAACCATTATGATCAGTTTTTGCTATAGTAGCTCATCAAGAACAACTATAGTCACAATATTTTTCCCCATAGCTGTTCATCACGAACTACTATGGCCACCATGTTCCACGATGGTTCACTTTAAATCATCTTGGCCCTTGCCTTCATTCATTGCATATAGATCTTCATGGCGTTGCCTATATATATATATATATATATATATATATATATATATATATATATATATATATATATATAAGTGTAGGTGCATGTTTTCTAACCAAGGTAGGGAGTACTATCCTGTGTAAGAGTTGGAATGGTCATTTACATGTTAATTCTATTTTGCAGAGAATATGTAAAAAAAAAATGACATTATTTGGGAATTATATTTTCAATTTTGATTATTGTAATAAGTTAGATCTTAATGAAAATTTACATTTCCAGCTTTTAGATAGAATGAATGAGCATTGTAAAAATCATAAATTGTTTGTTTTCATGCTTTTCCCCTTTATTTTCCAAAATATCACAATGGTGAAACACGAATGGCACGTGCACCATTTCGTAAGAGGTAAATTAATCCTAAGTTGATGATCCATATCAATGGCCATAGTCAGGGTGTGGACAAAACTTAGGATTTTTATCTTTTACGAAATAACACTGGATCCATTTTCAAAATTCATCATATTTCCTTAAATATTTTCTCCTTTTATTAGAATTTAACTTGAGATTGACTCAAAATATATGTCAATAGCCATAGTCAGGGTATGTTGAGAGTTAATTTCATTTTAAATTCTATAAAAGCACCAAATGTATTCTATTCTTCTCTTGAATTTAAATATAGATTATTATATAATACATTCAATGACCATAGTCAAGGATGTATTATATCTTCAATTTGGTTTTAATTCATTTAAAGAATGGAATAGCTTTTCAAAATCCAAATTCAAAAATTTAAATTCATTCATCATTTAGATAGAATCGCATCATATTTTTAAATTCTTTTTCATAAATCCAAGTAATTCTTTCCTTCATTTCTCAGATCAAACCCTATTCATAAATTCAAATTCAACTCTATTTCTCAAAAAGATTCAAGAATTCAATTTCAAGGTCCCATTTGACTTTGAAACATCAGAATCATCTTGTATTTCAAATTTCAAATTCTATCTTAAATTCAAAATTCAACTTTGAAATTCATTTGTATGTTCAAGATTCAATTTCTAAAAAATTCGTTTTCCAAGTTCAAATTAAACTTGGAAGTTCTTGATCCATCTTCTGAATTTAATTCCAAATCCATTTTAGGATCCTGGATTCAACGCTCATATCTCAGACTTCAGACCCAATTCCTCTTTAGGATCCAGACTCCAATCTCACTTTGGATCTTAGATTTCAAATCCAATTTCATTTTTAGGATCTAGAATCCAATTCCATTTTTGGATCTCAGACTTCAGATCCAATTTCCCTTTAGGATCCAGAGTCCAACTCTATATTGGATCTCAGACTTCAGATCCAAATCCATCTTAGGATCCAGAGTCCAACTCTACATTGGATCTCAGACTTCGGATCCAAATCCATCTTAGGATCCAAAACCCAATTTTACATCGGATCTCAAATCCCAGATCTTAAATTCATTTTAAGATCCAATTCCATTTCCAATTCTAGATTTCAAATCCAATTCTTTTTTTTAGATCTCATTTGAACACCCTAAATCCATTTCTATTCTTAAATACCATTTGATTTTATCAGACCCATTCTAAGATTCAAATTCAATATCACTTCAAAAACTTCATCTTCTTATCTTAAATCCATGATTAAAATCAAAGTCCATTACTGACTTTGAAATTTCATTTTCAAAACTTCAAATCATTCTTTCTCAAAGTCTAGATCTATCCTTCCAAACTCTGATCTACTCTAAAAAAACTTAGAACTTCTTTGATCTATCTCAAGCTCTAAAGTTAGATTTAAGTCATTTCTTCACTCCTTTATCAAATTCATCTCAGAATACTTGGAAATTTTCAAAACATCTTTTAAAAAGGAGCATACATTCTTGCATTGCACAAGCATGATTCTTTGTGCATTTAGAGGTAGAATAAATTCTTAGATTATATTTAGGCAAAGCAAAAGGCATAGATTCGATCATTGGTTTGATTACCCCTGGTAAAGGCGCCAGGAACGATCGAACCTCGTACCGACGAGCGAATCCCATCTCTCCATTTTCCCGCAAATTTTCAAAACGGAGGCGAGTTAAATTTCTAAATATTTTCAAATAAAGGTCAAGTGAGACCGCGTAAAATAGTTTCTCTCCTCTCTTTCTTTCTTTCTTTTCTCTTCTCTCTTTCTTTTCTGTCTTTTATTTCTCTCCCTTCAAAAAGGAGGAAAATAGAGGTTAGAAAAGGAAAAGAGAAGGAAGAGAGAGAAACCACAAGAGAATAGGAAAAATTTTGCGATGATCACAGTGGGATACAGATGTGCCAAGTATGAAGACTTGAGCTAGACATCACTTTGAGACCCGAAAGAGGTCATGGCTAAGTCATGGAGACTTAAGCGGTTATTCAAATCACAGCCCAAAGAAAGCTTGCTCTAAGTCATGAGGACTCGAGCGGATGCTCAACTCATAGCCCTGCGGAGGCTCTTGCGATATACGCTAAGTCTTGGAGGCTTGAGCGTCCTTATTGCGCATTGCGACCCTGAGTGGTGATTATTGTACTTGAGTTGAATGGCTGTATGACTGCATGCTTACCAGACCATCAGTGGTTCTGACCCCGTTTTATGGAGATTTTAGGTGTTGGACCTGCATTGCGATAGGCGGAGTAAGGCGGCATCGAGTTCCAGGGTTTCTCTAGACAGAGTTGTACTGCTTCCTTTTATTGAACCTATACTGCTTTTCTAAGTAGTAGTGTTGTAATAAACATGTGGTTTTCGATAAAATGGAACACTTTGGTGGTCAATGAGTTGCTTGGCCACATACCTGCAACGTGCTCGGAGTTTTCTAAAACCGACGACTCATTATCGTCTAATTCCGCTGCTAAAAGCTTTTCTAAGTTCCATTGCAAAGAAGAAAAAAAAAAGAAATTCATGAAAATTTTAACTTAGCTTTGTTTTGGAAATCCGAGGCGTTACAGAATTGGTATCAAAGCATGTGTCTGAGAAACCTGGTTCAAGATCCGTCATGTCACGATATCGCACTGTAAGTATATGATTTTATACTTTTTGTTCTGATCTGGGTGCATCTTTGTATAGATGGCAACTCATGACTCCCGAGGATATTGCTATCGTTGCAAGGTCATGCACAATGAGTGGATATGCCCGTATGAAGTCCAAGACTGCCAATACTGTGGCGAAGATGGGCATTCTGCCAACGAATGCCAAAGAAAATATACCGCCGATATGGGTCGGCGGGCATCAAAGGGTCTCAAGGATGAGACTTCGCGTGTGAGTGGACCGCATCACTCTAGTGTTGGGAGCAACCATACCCCAACATCTTTTGATGAATTACCAAGGCTGAGGGATTTTGATTTGAACTTCCCTGCGGAGGTCTATCACTCGCCAAGCTACCATCCGACATCATATACGCTGAGCTTAAATGACAGGAACGAAAGAGGGGATTCCTTCTGTTCGCCGATCATTATCTCAGACTCCCAGAGTCTTGATCTTGCCGACTGGGAGAGTGGACTGGATTCCCTCATGTATCCCCAATATTCACTTGAGAGTGCGGAAGTGCCGCCCAAGCCAAATCTAGTAGTGCCTGCACCAAGGCCATGTGGCAATAGATGGACTTTTTTGAGTTCATCTTCATCAAAGAAATCTAGGTCTTAAAGAGACTGGTGATGTTTTGGAGTCAGTAGACTCATGTATATAGTTTCTCAACACCTAAAGTCTGCTAGTGCGGCATGACATTTTGTTTAAGGCAATGCTTGTGTAAATGTGATGTATATTAAGTAAATAAAGCTTTTACTTCCTCATATACATCGAGAAACTAAAAACAAGTGCTTGTGTGTGTGATTAGATAAATGGCTCCTACGACGAGGAGAACCATGCCGAGCGAGGAGTCCCATACGCAAGGATTCCTGTTGGAAACACTCAACCATCTGGTTACAGCCATCCGTGAAACGAGGCCAGAACCAGTCGCACCACGAAACGAGCACCTGGGAGGAGTGACTTATGAGAAGTTCCTCAAGCTTGACCCGCCAGTTTTCATTGGCAAAGCCGATCCGGAGCTCGCAGAGAGTTGGATCGAAGAGACAGAACGTGCCTTCTCGGTACTAGGAGTACCAGAAGAGAAGAAGACCAACTTTGGCACGTATCGGTTGAAAGACAATGCACGGAAGTGGTGGGATACCACTAGACTTATCCAGTTCTCACAAGTCGAAGTCATTCCTTGGATTGACTTTCGGAGGACTTTCATGGATAACTACTTCCCGTAGCATTCCAGAAAGAAGGAAATGATGGAGTTTCTGGAGTTGGAACAGGGCGGTATGAGTATGATGGACTATACCACCAAATTTCATAATCTAGAGCGCTACTGTGATCATCGCAAAATTTTTCCTCTTTCGTTGTTTCTCTCTCTTCCTTCTCTTTTCCTTTTCTAACCCCTATTTTCCTCCTTTTTTGAAGGAAGAAGAATAAAAGAAAGAAAAGAAAGAGAGAAGAGAAGAGAAAGAGAGAGAGAAGAGGAACTCTTTTGCGGGTTTTCACTTGACCTTTATTTGAAAAATATTTAGAAAATAACTCGCCTCCGTTTTGAAAATTTGCGGGAAAAATGGAGAGACGGGATTCGCTCGTCGGTACGAGGTTCGACCGTTCCTGGCGCCTTTACCAGGGGTAATTGAACCAAGGATCGAATCTATGCCTTTTGCTTTGCCTAAATATAATCTAAGAATTTATCCTAAAGATCTAAATGCACAAAGAATCATGCTTGTGCCATGCAAAGATGTATGCTTCTTTTTAAAGATGTTTTGAAAATTTTCAAGTATTCTGAGATGAACTTGGTAAGGGAGTGAAGAAATGATTGAATCTAACTTAGAACTTGAGATAGATCAAAGGAGTTCTAAGTCTTTGAAATAAATCAGGGTTTGGGAAAATAATTGAGAAGGAATGACTATAAGCTTTTAAAAATAAAAGGAGATGAAGTTTAAAAGTCAGAAATGGACTTTGAATCTAGTTATGGATTTGGGAGAAGAGGATGAAGTTCTTTGAAGTGATATTGAAATTTGAATCTTAGAATGAATCTGAGAAAAACCAAATGGTATTTAAGGATAGAAATGGGTTTAGGGAGTTCAAATGAGACCTGGAAATGGACTTGGATTTTGAAATCTAGAATTGGGAATGGAATAGGATCTCAAAATGGATTTAAGATCCGATGTAGAATTGGGTTCTGGATCCTGAAATGGAATGGACCTGAAGTCTGAGATCCAAATATAGAGTTGGACTCTGGATCTTAAGATGGATTTGGATCTGAAGTTTAAGATCCAATATAGAGTTGGATTCCGGATCTTATAAATTGGATCTGCAGTCTAGGATCCAAAGTGAATTTGGAGTCTAGATCCTAAAGAGGAATTGGATCTGAAGTCTAAGATCCAAGATGGAATTGAGTTCTGGATCCTAAAATGGATTTGGATCCAAGGTCTGGAATCCAAGATGTAATTTGGATCTGGAGTCTAAGATCCAAAAGTGGAATTATATTTAGAAAACTGGATCCAAGTTGATCTAATTTTAGATTTGGGTTTTGAAAGTCCAAATAGGACTTTTAAATATGGATCGTGGTTTGAAAACCCGGATTGAATTTAAAATTTAGGAAGGATCAAGCTTTAAGATTCAAAATCAATCTCAAACTTAGATTTTGAATTTGAAGATAGGAAGATAAACTTGGTTTTGAATTTGAAGATGAATCAGAAACTTCAAAGATAAATTGGACTTTTAAGTTGAAATTTGAATGGGAAGATGAAATTTTGAATTATAAAGATTGGATTTGAAATTTCAAAGTCATATTGGACTTTGAAATTGAAATTTAAATATTTGAAATAAGATAGAAGAATGAATTGAAATAGAGATTGAAGAAAGATATTTGAGATCACTTGGATTTTTTTTTTTTAAAAAAAGGAATTTTGAAAATATGATGTAGTTCTATCCTAAATGATGAATGAATTTAAAGAATTTTGAAATTGGAATTTGAAAAACCATATTTCATTCTTTACATGAATTGAAATAAGATTGAAAATATAATACATCCTTGACTATGGTCATTGAATGTATTATATAACAATCTATATTTAAATTCAGGTGAAGAATAAAACATATTTTGGTGCTTTTATAGAGTTTAAAATGAAATTAACTCTCAATATACCCTGACTATGGCCATTGGTATATATATTGAATTAATTTTAAATTAAACTCTAATAAAAGAAGAAAAATATTTGAAAATATGATGATTTTTGAAGAGGGATCCAGTGTGGATCCAATGTTATTCCATAAAAGATGAAAATCCTAAGTTTTGTTCACATCCTGACTATGGCCATTGATGTAAATCATCGACTTAGGATTTATTACCTCTTATTAGAATGGTGCACGTGTCATTCGTGTTTCACCATTAGTGAATTTTTGAAAATAAAAGTAAAATATATGAAAATGAACAATTTATGATATTTATAATGCTCATACATCCTAATCTAGAACTGGAATGTAAATTCTCATTATGATCTAACTATTACAATTGGATTTTAGAATAATAAAGTCTTAGTCTAAGAAAGGAAATCAACATTTTCCAGAGATTCTTGCAAAACAGGGTTAGCCAAACACAAAATTTGCAAAATATAGAGGAGAATGATAAATGCTATATTTGTACTAAAATGCCCATGTTAAATAGAAAGTATACATGAAATGCTCGAATATACATGTATATATATATATATGTGCATATATTTATACATATATATATATATATATATATATATTACAAATGATATGCTCATAAAAGGAAAGATTACATATGCCTTCCCTACATGACATGCTTATGTATATGCCAAATGAAAGGATGCATTTATCTTGCTTAGGTACAATTTATATGAGTTGAAATACTTTTGCTAAGGAGTATATGGAGATGTCTTTGCTGAAACTGAAAAGTGCAAGAAGTTTATGGATATGATGCAATGAGCTTGACAATGATGATATAGCTGAAATGATATAGCAAGATGGTATTGCAGGGGAATGAGAGGTAGCAGGGGACAATTTTCTGCATGATGGTGACAGCAACGTTGCTGTGGAAGGCAAAAAAAAAATGGTGCTGAGGGTTTATTTGGAAGTATGAAAGACAAAAGGGTGGCAGTTGGGAGCTACAGGTAAAAGGTAGTATGAAGGCTGGATGAAGCTGCAGGGTAGGTAAAGCAGGGGCTAACAGGAGATGACAATGAAACACAGTGGGGGAGGTGTAACAGGTGCAGGTTGTTGAATAAAGGGGATATAGCTGGAAGCCTAAGGAAAAATTGTGGCAAATGATAATAGAGACTGGTAGTGAAGGAACATAAGGAAGTGGTGTTAGCTGTTGCAAATGACAGGAAGTGCAACGAAAATGATATGCATAGGCGTTAGCCTATGTAGACAAGTGCAGCGGGACTGCAGAGTGATGAAGGTGGGTAAGGCATTCTGTAGTAGGCACAAAATGTGTGGTAGGTAATGATTAGGAGGTGAAAGTGAAAAAAAAAAGTGTTGTGAAGAAATAGCTGGAAGGGTTGGTACCTGTTATCGTCGCGAAATTTTTCCCCCGTCTTCCGTTCCTTGCGGAAGAGAGAGAGGGGAAACGCTTTCGCGCTTCAAACTTGACCGGATTTTGGAAAATGTTTTGAAATACTCGCCTCCGTTTTGAAAATTTGCGGGAAAATCCATGGGATGGGGCTCGACCTGTCGGTACGAGGTTCGACCGTTCCTGCCGCCTTTAACAGGGGTAATCGAACCAAGGACCAGAATTGTGCTTGACTTAGCGAAATTATCAAAGTTATGTTTTATCCTAAATGCACAGAGAATTCAGGCATGTGCTATGAGATTTTGGAAAATGCAGCTTGGGAAAACATGATGTATGCTTGGAAAATATTTGGAGTTGAAAAGATTTTCTCAGGAAAAAGCTGAAAGTCAATTTCTCAGGAAACTCAGATGAAAAAGCTTTGAAATCTCAGGAAAGTTCATAAAGACTTGGGAAAATTATGAATGGTTGAAAATCCTAGGAAAATGGAAGTGATTCTTGAGAAAAGATAAACTTTCTGGAAAGGGGAACACTTCTTAGGAAAACTTGGACTTTGAGAGTTTTCTTAGGAAAATGATGGAAGATTTATAGGAAAGCTCATTGGAGAAGGAAATTCAAAACTTGGGGAATCGAAATCCTGTGAATTTTACCTTTTGAAATACTTGGAAATCGATTTTGGATCTTGAAGAAAGATTGGAAAACTCTTTTGAATATCTTAAGAAAATATCATTTTCCTGGGAAAACTGTGGAAAAACTTGTCTTTGGAAAACCGATTTTGAAAAATCCTTAGAATTTCTTGAGAAATCGATTTCTTGAGAATGAAGTTTTCTTGAGAAAATCTTGAGAAAATCAATGATTTCATGATGTAAATGTCATGAGTGAATGAATGCACTTTGAAAAGATTTTCTAAGAGATTTGTTGGAAAAATGTGCATTAAGTCAAGATAAATCCTTCACATATCCTGACTGTGGCCATGAATATGTTCAGAATTTAGTTGATTTGATGCACATGATTTTGAAAACTTTGGAAATATGATGTGCATTTTAAGATAGACTAAGAGTGTAGGCTCAATGTGACTAGTAGAAAGATGATGGATCTGGGTCTCGTCCATATTCCGACTAGGGCCGTAAATATGGATCCCACCGAGTCCATCAACTCCCTAAGAGTTGGTGCACGTGCCATTCGTGAACATCCATAGTGCTTTTGAAATAAAATGCATGAATCATAGAAACAGGATATTGCATAAAATCAAACTATATGATATGCATCCTAGTCTAAGCTGGAAATTAAATCTCTTATTCCAAAATTTTCATTATTACATCACTAAATAAAGTAAATAAAAGAAATTTGCAGACTTCAGCTCCTTTTTTGGAATGTCCCTGCCAAGCTTGAAATAAAGTTAGCTCAAATATGTGGGTTTTTCCAAGATTTTCCAATAATATTATGAAATTATTGGATTTAATTGGATATAAACCCTATTCTCATGCTTCCTTGATGTTTTGAAATGATGTAAATGCAGGGAATTCAGTGGAAAATAGTTTGAAATTCGGAATTGACCAATCCCTATTCAAAATGACCAAAATTCCCCTAATTATAAAGTTATACCTTTAAAATCAGGGTTTTTTAAAGGAAAACTTGGTAAAATTGAGATTTTGAAGTTCAAATTGAATCAAATGATGATAAAATGCAGTAAGAGATATGATGACATGCTGCTAGTCACATTAAGACTGTAAAATCAGAATTTGGTATTTTGCAATTTATCAAAAATAACAATTTTCGCTTGTTTTTCGCTTGGATCCGGGTCCTGCGGGACCCTGTTTTGGTATTGTGGATGATCCGAACCTCAAATGGATTCCAAATTGCACAAAATTTGGTATGAAGCATCTAAACACTCTGATAAACAACCTAGAATGCTAAAAATCACGAAATGATATGATTTAAATGCTAAAAATCAAGGAAAGTCCTAAAAATGATGGATTTTGCCTATGGATCCGAACCAAATGCAATGCCTGATATGATAATGCAAGATTTACACCATGGAAACTTCTGATATTTTTCAAACTGCTAAAAGACCCAAAATGGAACATTTTTGGTTTTTATAGCCTCGGGATTTGAGCCATGGTGAGTTCAATAACAGAGATTTAGTTCTGATAGAGGTAAAAATCACACTAATCTGATGACAAATGCTAAAGAAATACAAAACGGCCATGGAAATTTATGAAATTAATCAGAGTTATGCACGACACCTACATGAACAACTTTCATGTTTATGACTTCGTCATTTGATCAACGGAAACACAGATACAAATATAAGTATTTCTGCCTAAACTAACAGAACTGTAGCAAAACAGGGGGCTGACAAGAAAAATCCAAAGCAGGGGTCAACACTGTTCTGAAAATTACAGGCTTTCAGATTCAAACATAGGACATCTCGGACACCACTTTCACTTTTTACAGTTTCGGATTTGGAGCAACACACAAAGAGAAACCATAGCCCTAAGTCGATCCAAGATCTCAGAGGCCCAAATTAGGCTCTGACACGTGTCCCGAACTCTCGGATTTTTATCAGACATACAAAAAAATCAAAAAAATCTAAAAAAATCATATTAAAAACTGGACATTCTCCCAAGGTCAGAACATCTTTCGTATCGAAAATAGAATCTCCCATGAGGTATATCTAGATTTTACAAGTCGGCAAATGATTTTCAAAACGTATCTCGGGTAACAAAACCCGACTTGCCATTTTGAATGTTTACCGTAGTAAACAAATTCAAATGGCTCCGAATTTTTTGAAAAATTTTAGGGACACCTAAGGGCGCATTCCGTGATTTTTTTGGGATTTTTAATAAAAAACAAATGCATGAAATGACGTGTGGACTGACTGACAAAAACAGAGACCTACTGAAAATAAGCAGAATTGAAATAAATGCTAAATTAATCCTAATTAATTCATGAAATGTACTTAATGAATGAAATAAAATTCAAATTAAACCTAGCTAACTATATGAATGTTAAAAATCATCAAGGAAGCATAACAAAACATTTTTATATATGTCGTTTTATGAGAATAGCTCAATCCATCCCTCGGATGAGCTCTTTCTTCAAACGACTCCCGATTCGGATTATAGAATCACATCAAGGGGAAAAGAAGTGCACCTTGCTTCGTTACGCAGTGTAGGAGCTCTTGAAAGGGGCAGCTATCACGAGCTTCCTTCGTCCTTCGCTCCGAGCTTCGGATGGTCCACCAAAATCGAGCTCTGTTGGAATCGGATTGGCCACGGCACGAACTTTACTCCACCTTCTTCAATGTGCCAAAGGGGGCACGATTTCCACAGTTCAAAATCCGATTTTAGGAAGGCTAGGTCGGATTTTCCAAGTTCACAAGAGCTAAAAAAAAATGATCTCTCTTAGGCTGGGCGTGAACCCTTGTTTTTATAACTTTTCTGAAAAATTTTGAAATTCAAACAGGCTGGATCTGAGCCCTCCATGTGGCGCCATCTCAGGGGGTGTCATCTGAGGGGTTTGAAATTCGAATTTGTCTTTTGCAGGGAGCCCTCAGGTGGCGCCACCTCATGGTGGGCTACCTTTATTAAAAATAAAATAAAAAATAAAAATGGAGCCAAGTGGAGTCCTGGAATGGTGCCACCTCAAAAGGTGTTTGACACATGTCAGAAGGACAGAGCAGTGGGCTCAGAAGGCGCCACCTCAGAGGAATTTGAATTTTGCTTTTTCTGGTGAAAGGAGATCTGGACATGTGGCAGTCCAGGATGGTTCCAAGTGTCAGCCTGCTGGAGGAGGTTCTTCAGATGGCGCCACCTCAGAGGAGAATTCGAATTTCAAATGGAGGTTGGCCCTGGAGGAATGGAGGATGGACATGTGGCGCCACCTCAGGGTGGCTCCTACAATGCCATGTGGCAAGAGGGAGGAAAAGGAGGGTAAGGACAAGTGGCACCAATCCAGGGGACAAGGCTCCTATATTTTTGGGTTTTTTCAAAATTCAAATTTTTCAAAAGAAAAGCTTGTGTGACACCACCTCAATGTGGGTCCCACATTGCTTCTTTATTGACATAAGGACAAGACAGTAAAACCTCTTTTTGGAATTTTCATAAAATCTGGACTAATGGGCAAAACAGGAATTTTGGAAAGAGTTGGCCCTTGTAGGGCGATTTTGTAAAAGAAAGATATTTGAAATTGTCAAAAAGGGCCAAATCTGAGGTGAAGTGACTGAAATCCATATTAAAAACTATCCAGATGGTTTTTCTGAGGAAATATTTTGAAATTCAGAGTCCTGGGGGTAAAATGGGAAAAATTGATAATTTTGAAGACCCAGGGTTTTGAAATCAATTTTGAAAAGAGTTGAAATTCTAATCTGGATTGAAAATTTTGAAATCAAGAGTTCTGGACCTCGAAATGACATGCTGTGCAGTGCAGTGATTTGAAATGCTCATGCAGTGATATGCAATGTCATGTCTTATGAAATGTAATCTTGAATCAAGACTTGGAGATGTCTGTCTCCTGTCAGGAGTAAAATTTTGAACATCTGAGCTAAAATAGAGAAACTTTGACAGTTGCAGATGAAAATTAGACTTTTGTAAGGTCCGAGCTCAGAAAATGACCATTTGCCCTTCGGCGATTTCAAAAAGGCTGGATGATGATGCTTGGTGAAGATGTCGGGGAGGTGAGTGAAAATTTGGGGTGTTTACAGTACCATACACAGTGAGCTAAAAAGAAAAAAAGAGGAAAGAAAAAGAAAAGGGTGCACATACTGTTGTAGCTACAGCCGGTGGAGAACCTTGTGCACAAGTGAACCTTCAAACTAGAGAAGTGGTGTGTTCCTGGTTCTTTTTTTGCTCTCAACTGGGTATCATATCTATGACTTTATTATATACTATGATCATCAGCATCAATAGGTTATATCAAAACCCCCATAATGCCCATCAAATCGACAAGCTGACCTAAAATTTCTTGATGTAACTGAACATAATTCTTGAAAGAAAATGTTTTCTCCTCATCAAGCATACAACAACCTTGCTACAGTGTCCTGTCAATAGCACATTACGCGAACAATTTCATTATGAAAGCATATGCCTTTTGTATATAGCATGATCATATGGTTCCTGCAACAATTTACTAAGAACAGGAACAATTTGCAAATATATATCAGAACGGTAAGCATAAGCCCTGCAAAAAGGCATAACCAATGTCCAAAACCAAATAAAAGATTAATGTAGCCAAATCTGAAAACTATCAAAATACAAAAAATCAACAGCTCTAACTTCCTAATTCAGATTTTCAGCTGGAAGGTCAGTTCACTAGCAGAGAAGAAGAAAAAAAATGAAACCCCACAATGGCTTTCTTCTAATCCTTCAATTCTGACTAAATTCACATAGTAGTCTAAGAAAAATATAAAAATTTATAAGTTGTTTGTCCTTTGCATCCCGGACAAGGTCAGCACAAACTTTTTTCAAGGTTCTTTACACTTTTGGAAGAAAGAGTAATTCTTATCCCTACGAGCTTGTTCCTGTGGTTCTTCCAAACCAGGTTTCATTGGCTTCATCATGCCCAACTCCAAACTAATAGATCGGATGACAAATTGTATAACATTATAAGATAACAAACTGTATAACCTTATAAGATAAATTACAGAAGCCAACGAATATAAAAAAAAAAATCTAAGAAGGGGAGTTTATATGCACTGTAGAATACGAACCTGAAATATAAAAAAAAATGGTACAGAAAATGGAGGTTAAAGTATCTAATGGAATGAAGATATGAGGATGATCTAGAGTATACAGAATGACGTAACTAAAAATGAGAGAATGAAATTTAAATCACAGAAAACACTAATTACATGAACTCGATGTAGATAATCCAGGTCTGCTAAAAACATAATGAGATCGAGCCAGATTTAAAACTCGGATGGGTATAACCTCCTGCTGATTTTGAACAGGACATTGAAATTGTCCAGGCGTGTGAGGAGGATTCATCAGCTCAAGGGTCTTTGATCCACTGAGGGTAACTCATCTATGACCATGTATAGGGATAACAGGACATATACAAACTGACTCTGTATACTGTATGAAATAATCAAAACAGGATTATGTAACATGAAATGGTGAATATAACAGGGGTCGTCATTCATACTGATGAAGTCAGGTAGGCGTTGCATAGGTAATATAACAAATTGCGTTGACATAGTGGAAATAAAACCTAGAGAATGAATAATGCTAAGAGATGCTACAGCATGATGCAGGTAAGGATCTATAGATGAGACGCATTACTGATTTAAAAGGTGCTAAAAAAAATGTCATAAAAGAGCACAAAAAGTATGAACAACGATGATGAAATGCTAATCGAGGTGCAGAGTATCTTGGATTAACACCAGAGAACCGATGCATAAAGCAAATAAGATATTATGAACAAAAAGGAGAAAAAGAGAAAGGAGAAAAAAAAATACACAATCGAACATCATGGAGGCAAATATATATAAAAAAAAAACGGGGAAAAACATGAAAAATCAAGATGGTGTTGGAACGATTCCCTTCCGTTGCTGTTGCACGGGAGTGTATTGAAGTTGCCGTCAGCAACTCAACCCAGTCCATGGTGCGTTTAATGGGACGATTAATATGGGAAAACTAAGGAAAATAAGGAGAGGGAGTGGTTCTTACCCGATTTATTAGGATCTCTGTGGACTATAGTCGATTGGGTTGATTAAAAAAAAAACTCCTGCAACTCTATAGGGGTTCTGGAGAGAGGACAATACCTCCTTTGTGTTGCAGGGACGCTGGAGTTTTTCAATTGTCAGGATGGTCGATCTTCTCAGTTGATCGATGGCCTTCCAGCAGTAGAGTCGATAAAACTTGGTGCTCGATATCGAAGATGTGTGATGGATATCAACAAAAAATGCTTAACGATGATGATTTGTAACGGGATCAAGAAGAGGGAAAGACGAATGTAGATGATGGGTTTAAACGATTTTTGCAGAGAAAAACTTGATCCCCCTCGGAGAAGGCGAAGCGGTTCTTCTTAAAGAGACCCTTGATGATTCGAGAATAGTTTGGTTAACGATCAAAGGTGAAAAAGGAAGGAGTTGGTTTTGAGATCAACGATGGAGGAAGGAGAGGAGGGAGCACGAGAAGAAGCTGTTGGAGATTTTCTAAAATTCCCAAAAGAAGGCCCCCTTGAAAGAAATTTTGTAAAAAGATGGTTTAAAAAGAGGTTTTTAGCAAAAATTCAATTTTTCAATTTTTAAAACCATTTGCCTTCCCCAAATTTTTTTTTTTTTATTTTTATATTGCTTTTTCCATTTTTTTGTATTTTTGTAGTAGAAAACTAAGATCTTAAAAGAGAACTAAGTTTTTAAACACTATTTTTTTTTGTATTTTTCTAAGAAGTATTTACAAAAGTATTTTTCTGAGAATTTCTGGCCATTTCGGGGAAATTTCTTCAGAAGAATGGGTTTGGACCCAGGTTTTGAGAAAATGTTCGAGTTTTGACACTTGAATCGAGAAATACAATGTGATGGATCCAAACGGATGTTGAATGGACTATCCGAGCTATTTAAAGGCTATTTTTGGTATTTTCTATAATTTTAATTTAAAATTTGAACAAGGAGACTCAGATTTGGATCTGGACAATGGATCCAAATCCGAAATCAATTTAAACATATAAAATGAATTTAATTTCAGTAAGACTTGAGAAATGAACTGGAATTTAGATTTAAAAGTGACTCATTTACTCAAAAAAATGAATTTAGGGGCAAGAAGGGAATATTTAAAAGATTTTGAAAAATTTGGGGTGTTCACAGCTACTGCTCTCGATTGTTCGAAACAGACCAAGAAAGGGCCGACAAATATGTGAATGGTCTGCGCGAAGGGCTGCGATCAAGAGTGATAACAAGCATGCCTTCGACTTTTCAGGCTGCGATAGCAGCGGCTTCAAAAATCCAAGAGGATTGGGCGCGATCTAAAGTGATCGTAGCAAAGAAGCCCATAGTGAATGGTGGAAATCGTAAAAGGACGTTCCCAAGTGGCCAGGGTTCACGACAACCCTTTCAAAAGAAGAAGTTCCAAGGAGGGAACAACACTCAACAAGTCGTGAGGCCAAGACAAAACACAACTCTGAATGGTCAGCAGTCCAACTTCAGCTGCCCAAGGTGTCGTATGAACCACCCTGGAAAGCCATGTCCTCGTGACATTGGTGGTTGCTTGTATTGTGGCAAGATGGGCCACTTTATAAGAGATTGCGCCAAGAAGGCTGCAGATGAACAGAGGAGTAATGCCGGATCTGCCGGACCCTCTCGACCAGCACCACAACGTTCTCAGTTTCAACGACCTCCACCTAGAGTAGAACAAAGGCCTGCTGCAGGTCGTGTATATGCTGTAACGACTGAACAAGTCGAAAATGGTGACCTGATTGAAGGCACCGTACCTATTAATGGACATGCAGCTTACGTCTTGTTTGATTGTGGTGCTACTCATACATTTATTTCCGACGATTTCACCGAACAACTCCACGCCTCGGTGCAACCGATTGATAAAATGATCGAAGTATATAACCCGTTGGGTTCACGCACCAAATGTATCCAGTGTGTGAAAAATTTGGATATTGAGATAACAGGGCAACACTTGCCTACTGACGCCATCCTGATCGATATGATACAGTACGATGTCATTCTGTGAATGAATTGGTTGGCTCAGAATAATGCCAAGATTCTGTGTCGCGAGGGCAGAGTAATTCTATCTCGACCCGGATTGCCTAAGATGGAATACCGGTTATCCAAACCAGTTCCACAGAAAAGGCTCATATCCGCACTTAAGGTACAAAAATTCCTTAGGAAGGGTTGTGTGGCCTTCCTGTTGAGTCTCTCGGTGGAAAAATCTAACGACCAGCCCCTTGAGAGTTTTGAAGTGGTGCGGGAGTTTCCCGATGTGTTTCCTGAAGAATTGTCAGGACTTCCGCCACTTCGTGAGGTTGAATTTGGAATTCAATCCTTACCTGGAATAGCGCCGATATCCAAAGCCCCGTATCGAATGACGCCAGCTGAACTCAGTGTCAGTTGGAAGAACTGATGGAACAAGGGTTTATTCGTCCTAGTGTGTCACCGTGGGGAGCCCCGGTGCTGTTTGTAAAGAAGAAGGATGGATCCCTTCAGTTATGCATCGATTATCGGATGCTTAACCAAGCAACTGTTAAAAATAAGTACCTGTTTCCTCGAATTGAGGACTTGTTCGATCAGCTCAAAACAGTGAGGGTGTTCTCCAAGATCGACCTCAGGTCTGGGTACCATCAGCTCAGAGTAAAGGAAGAGGATATACCCAAGACTGCCTTTAGAACAAGATACGGCCATTATGAGTTCGTAGTAATGCCCTTCGGACTCACTAATGCGCCCGCTGCCTTTATGGATCTAATGAACCGGATATTCAGACCATATTTGGATAGCTTTGTCATCGTCTTTATTGATGACATTCTCATATATTCTGAGAACAAGGAACAGCACGTGGAGCACTTGAAAATCATCTTGAAAACCCTTCAAGATAACCAACTCTATGCTAAGTTTTCAAAATGTGAATTTTGGCTAGATAAAGTGATGTTCCTTGGCCATGTGATCTCAAAAGATGGAATCGCAGTGGATCCTGCGAAGGTGGAAGCTATGATGGACTGGAAGCAGCCAGAAAATATCACTGAGGTCCGTAGCTTCCTTGGACTTGCCGGTTATTATCGGAAGTTCATACAAGACGTCTCCCGAATCGCCGTACTGATGACAAAATTGTTGAAAAAGGGAGTCAAGTTCGAATGGACTGACCAGTGTAAGGAGTGCTTTGAGGTTCTCAAACAGAGACTTACCACTACCCCTGTCTATACCTTACCTTCTGGTTAGGGAGGCTTCGTGGCTTATACTGATGCCTCGGGAACAGGTCTGGGTTGTGTGTTGATGCAGCATGGCAAAGTAATCGCCTATGCGTCACGACAGTTGAGAGTCCATGAGAAAAACTATCCAACCCACGACTTGGAGCTTGCTGCGGTAGTGTTCGTGCTTAAAATCTGGCGACACTACCTGTATGGAGAGAAATTTGAGGTCATGTCGGACCATAAAAGTCTAAAATACCTCTTTTCTCAAAAAGAACTTAATATGCGGCAACGGCGATGGCTGGAATTCCTCAAAGACTATGAATTCACGCTTTCCTATCACCCTGGAAAGGCGAATGTTGTAGCAGATGCCCTTAGTCGCAAGACTGTTGGCACTCTGGCCAGCCTAACCGGACAATGGAAGTTGATGGAGGATTTCGTCAACTGGAAGCCATTTTTAGCTGATTCTGGCAGAATCCAAATGTCATGTTTGACGATCCACATTGAGTTCCTCAATCGCATCGTAGCCGAACAATTCAAGGATCCCCAGTACTTGGAATTGAAAGCTCGTGCTGAAAAAGATGACACTTTCTTCCATTTGAAAGAAGATGGAGAAATATGGATGGAAGAAAGGATTTGGGTTCCAAATAACCCTGAGCTAATACAGGAAGTACTCTAGGAGGCTCATAATAGCAAGTACACCATTCACTCTGGAGGTACAAAGATGTTCCGTGACTTGCAGAGAAAGTACTGGTGGATGGGTATGAAGCATGATGTGGCTACGTTTGTTTCAAAGTGTTTGATCTGCCAGCAAGTTAAGATCGAACATCAGCGCCCTGGTGGAAAAATGCAACGGATCGAGATTCCAGAATGGAAATGGGAAGACATTACGATGGATTTCATCGTTGGATTGCCTCGATCCAAGAGACAACATGACTCGATATGGGTGATTGTGGACAGACTCACCAAGTCTGCTCACTTCCTGCCAATCAACACTCGATACTCAATTGAACGATTGGCGGAGATCTACATTCGGGAAATCATTAGACTCCATGGAGTGACGATTTCGATCATATCTGATCGTGACCCGAAGTTCACCTCTCACTTTTGGGAGCAACTTCAAAAAGCTCTGGGGACGAAACTCAAGTTCAGTAGAACATTCTATCCCCAAACAGATGGGCAATCAGAACGAACCATACAGACTCTTGAAGATATGCTAAGAGCTTGTTTGCTGGAATGGAAGGGTGATTGGGATTCCCACCTAGCATTGACTGAATTTGCTTATAATAATAGCCACCACGCTAGCATTGGGATGGCACCGTATGAAGCCTTGTATGGGCGACCCTGTCGATCACCAATCCATTGGAGTGAAGTGAGTGAGCGAACCTTGGACTCGCCCATTGTGTTGCAGCATTATACTAAGCAAGTCCACATGATCAGAAAGAAGCTACTGACTGCTCAGAGTCGACAGAAGAGCTACGCCGATCAGCGGCGTAGGGAACTCACTTTTGCGGTTGGAGATAAGGTTTTTATCAAGGTCTCTTCAACCAAGAGTGTGTTTCGTTTTGGAAAGAAGGGGAAGCTCAGCCCCAGATTCGTTGGTCCCTTCGAAGTTTTGAGCCGAATCGGAGAGACTGCCTACCGAGTAGCATTGCCACCACAATACACGCAAATACATGATGTATTTCGCGTATCAATGCTTCGTAAATACGTTCATGATCCTTCTCACATTATTCAACATGAAGATATTGACATTCGAGAAGATATGACGGTAGAAGAAAGGCCAGTGGAGATCATGGACCGCCGGGAGCAAGTGCTAAGGACGAAGGTCATTCCACTTGTTAAAGTGAGGTGGCAGCATCATGGAATCAATGATTGCACTTGAGAGCCCGAAGCTAATATGCGGGATAAATATCCTGAACTCTTCACCTTGTACTCTTAGCTGAATTTCGCAGACGAAATTCCTTTAAGGGGGTAATGATGTAAGACCCGCAATTTTTCAGAAAATATCTGAATAAAATTCATGAGGCATTTACCGGTGAAAATAGCATTTTTCTCAGAATGCGAAACGAATCAATTCCTGCGAGCCAGTTATACTTAGGATATTCGTCGAATCGCGAATATATACTCAAACACTCTGGAAGCCATAACTTCCTACCCGAACGAAATCAAAGGATTCCTGCGAGCCAACTTTCTTAGTTACATCAATACGAAGGGAATGGCGTACTCGGAATTTTTCGGAAAAAAAATCGCCGAAAACCTGAAATTTTTGCGGGACCCACAAAAATGTTGGTGGGACCCACAGAAATATTCCTCAAAAAATATCTGGTGGGACACACAAAAATATCCCATGGAATATCCAAGTGGGCCCCACACCAAGGAACCTCTTGCAATTAAAAAGAAGCCAAAGGGGTAAAAGGGGCATGGAAAAACCCAAGAGGAGGTGGGCTTGGGCTATAAATAGCCCTCCCCACTCTCTCTCTTCTCATAAAAATTGACCCCCCCTCTCTCTCTTGCCTTCTCTCTCTCTCCTAAACCTCCCCTACCTAGCCTAGCCCACCTGAGCCTACCTGACCTGGTCTGAGCCTGCCTGACTTAGCCTGAGCCTGCCTGACCTGGTCCTAACCCACCTGACCTGGGTCTGAACCCACTTGACCTAGTCCAAAACTAGTTGACTTGACTTGAACCTAGTTGGGTTTAAAGTCAAAGTCAAAGTCCTTTTTGGTCCAGATTTCGGTTTGGATTTCTGAACCCAGACTTAGCCTACTTGAGCTGAGTTCGAACATGCTGAACCCAGTTGACTTGGACCAAACCCTGTTTGGTTCAAACCACTTAGGTTGAGTAGCTTGACCTACTCTACCTCTTTCTCAACTAAGTCAGCTTCATCTGACTTAGTCTGACCTCTCGAAGGAAGGCTCGAAGCCAAAGAAGCAACCCGGAGCCATTTCTTCCACGTTTTGAAGTAAGTTCGCTTCGTTGATCCATCTCTCTCAAGTATTTGATTGTTTGTATATAGCATATACTTTCTAAAGTAGTATCTTGCTTTAGTTCTTGATTGAGCTCTTTTTGGACACTTCGGTGTTCACCCGCTTGTCTCGTAACTATCGTTGGATATATCTATGTTCAAATATGCAGTATATGCATTTTAAAAATGGTATCTCGCCTTAGTTCTTGGTTGAGCCCTTCAGAACACTTCGGTGTTCACCCGCTCGCCTCGTAACTATCGTTGGATACGAATCTAGGTGTATATCTGCTGATTCTGCAGACGCGTCCTATATCGCACAGGCTATGTAATTTACCTTTGTCGTCGCGTCGTATGATGCCAAGGCTCCCTGTTTTATGCACTTTCGATTACTGCACTTCCGATTATGCATTTACTTACGCCGTCGCGTCGAACGATGTCAAGGCTCTTGCTTTCTGCAATGTATTTACTTACGCCGTTGCACCAAACGATGCCAAGGCTTCTGCTTTGTTATATATGTAGAATATTATGTTCAGTTACACACCCTGAACAATAGTATATGCATTTCTTTACGCCGCCGCTGTATAAAGCACAAGCTTCTGCTTATACTACATATATGGCACATAAATGAGTGTTCAAATAAAGATCAAACTCCAAATCACCCATGCGATTCCCTGACCGCTCCTCGTTCAAGATTCTGTTTGACGAATGAAGCCCCTATTGGAAAGGCTTCGGTTTTTGGCAAAATGCTCTTTACGTAAAGACTAAGTCAATTACGTATGGCCTAGCTATGGCCCAGGGTTCCTGCAACCTTGATGGATGCAAAGTACGCACAATGGTGCGCATCCATTTCCCCGAATTATGCGTGGCGATTTTCTACCAAAGAGGGGAGATGCCGCTGAAATGGATAAAAGAAACGCACGCTTTCTCCATAAAAGAGAGAAAGTGCTGCAGAAATTTCTGAAGAAGCTAAGAATAGCTCAAAAAGAACGTAGCCGGATACTCTGGCATCTAGCAGAGTGCTACCCAGTTCCTGGAAAGCCCTCTACAACGTAGAAGGGTTCGTCGCACCACTACCGATGGAGCAGGGGAGGTGCTGACAAAATGGTTGGCAGAAGATCTGCCGAAACCAGTTGAACGGCATAATGATGTCTGTTGATGGAACGATGCCAGATCGGCTCGTATCTTTGTGCCTACAAGGGCACCTTGCTCGTAAGGGCCGCTGAGACGGAGTAAAGGTTGCGCCTTGGCTAGGTTTGGACTCGTTGCGTAAAAATACGCCGAGTAGCCGATCTATTTAGATCGAGTCATATGCATGCTCATTGAGAACGGTTACGCAACCAGACTCGTAAGGGCTGAAGAGCCAGAGTGTGTTGTTTCCACCCAAAGAGGTGTGATGCTCATGGTGGACGAAGTGCCAAGAGCGGTGTTCTGCATGCATATGAATAAGACTTAAGGTCGCACATGCCCCGCGGTTGAAAATCGTGTTAGGGGTACCCCCTCAGTAATGACTAAGTTGGGGCAGACTGAATGGGGTCGGGTACATACTCCCGTAGTGCTAAGGCACGGGCTGCCTAAATGGCATGCAGATTCTGTCCAAGTAATTGATAAATGAGCGTTCAAATGGCTAGACATCACTTTGAGACCCGAAAGAGGTCATGGCTAAGTCATGGAGACTTAAGCGGTTATTCAAATCACAGCCCAAAGAAGGCTTGCTCTAAGTCATGAGGACTCGAGCGGATGCTCAACTCATAGCCCTGCGGAGGCTCTTGCGATATACGCTAAGTCTTAGAGGCTTGAGCGTCGTTATTGCGCTTTGCGACCCTGAGTGGTCATTATTGTACTTGAGTTGAATGGATGTATGACTGCATGCTTACCAGACCATCAGTGGTTCTGACCCCGTTTTATGGGGATTTCAGTGTTGGACCTGCGTTGCGATAGGCGGAGCAAGGCGGCATCGAGTTCCAGGGTTTCTCTAGACAGAGTTGTACTGCTTCCTTTTATTGAACCTATACTGCTTTTCTAAGCAGTAGTGTTGTAATAAACATGTGGTTTTCGAAAAAATGGAATACTTTGGTGGTTAATGAGTTGCTTGGCCACATACCTGCAATGTGCTCGGAGTTTTCTAAAACCGACGACTCATTATCGTCTAATTCCGCTGCTAAAAGTTTTTCTAAGTTCCGTTGCAAAGAAGAAAAAAAAAAGAAATTCATGAAAATTTCAACTTAGCTTTGTTTTGGAAATCCGGGGCGTTACATTCTCCTTTGATTGATCCAAGTCATTTCAATCGTCAGGGTCTGTCAATTGCTCAAATTTGATATTTTGCCCTCCAAATTCCAATTTAAATCTTCAAATCAGGCAATTCTCCAATTTCGACCTTCGGGTCACCCAATTTCCAATTCTCAATTTCAATTACCAATTTCCAATTTTCGACCTTCGGGTCAATCAATTTCCAATTTTGGACCTTCGGGTCAATCAATTTCCAATTTTCGACCTTCGGGTCAATCAATTTCCAATTTTTGACCTTCGGGTCAATCAATTTCCAAATTTCGACCTTCGGGTCACTCAATTTCCAAATTTTGGCCTTCGGGTCACTCAATTCTCAATTTCGACCTTCGGGTCACTCAATTCACAATTTCGACCTTCGGGTCATTCAATTCTCAATTTCGACCGTCAGGTCATCCAATTTCGACCTTCGGGTCATTCAATTTCCAACAACCAATTTTCCAATTTTCAATTTCGACCTTTGGGTCAATCAATCTCAATATCCAATTCCAATCATTTTCTCTTGCGAGAGACTCTTTTTAGGAAGAGTTTGAGGGAGTTCGTTCTTTTCGCATGCTATCCAATTTGTTCACTTAGCCCCTTTTTAGGGAGAGTTTGAAGGGACTCGCGTCTTTGTGAACCGTTTGCAAAACAATTTCCAATTTCACACGAGGAACCCTTTTTAAGGGAGAGGCTCGACGGAGATGTGACCCCCCAATTTCATACTAGGCCATCTTCATCATGAAGGACCCTCTTTGCAGGGAGAGTGTGATGGACTCGTTCCTTTCATGACCCAATTTTCAGACCTCACTATTATCGGCCCCCTTTCCATAAGAGAAGCCTAATCTTAGGGAGTTTTGACGAAAGCTCAATTTCTCTTCGAAAGTCCGTTTTGCAAACACCTCCTCTTCAGGGAAGAGAGGAGTATTTCTCATTTCCCATTCAGGTAAGGGCTAAGTCTGAGTCTCTCTTTTTGGGGAAAAAGAGAGGAGAATTTTCGTCACGGATGTATTGAGCCGGATTTTAAATACTCACTTTCACCCAGGACTTCAAGAAAATTTTGTCAATCAAAGTATTTGTTGATTCCAGAATCTTTATTGCACAAATCTCTATTTACCTTTAGCATTACTTCCAAAAGAGTGAAGCTTTTGCAAAAAAAGATTCAAAATTCAAATTCTTTCTATTGGCCAACCAAAAGGATGAAAGATAAATCCTCGATATGGCCAGAAAAGAAGATTCAATGTTATTGAAAAGCCATAAATGATTGATATTGATCGCAGTCAATGGCACATCTTTAAAGATTATTTTTGTAAAATGAGGCAGCGGAAATATCCTTAGTGCTAGAAAAGAGAGCATGTATCCAAGCCCTATCTCCTCCAAATCACCTAAGCTGCAATTAAATATCTGCAAAAGGGATCTCTCACCTGTCGTCAAGATGAAGGCGAATTAGGCGAGTAGACCCCCAGGGCCAAAGAAGATTTGAAACATCTCCAAGATGACGAAGTTTGTGACGGATCCTTCCAGGGAAAGTCCAAAGCTCTGTCGAGATGAAGGCAGATGCGATGAACCTCTCGACAATCGCTAAAAGATATTTAATTTCAGCTATCTCCAAACCCATCGTCCAAGAAGGATCGAAACATCTCCAAGTTGAAGGAGTTTGTGACGTACCCTTCCAAAAGAGAGAAAGAGAGAAAAAGAAAGAGAGAAAAAAATCAGAACATCTCCAAAATGAAAGAGAATATAGCCAAAACACCAGAGAACCGAAAGAGTGCAGAAAGATTATCAGGAGAGAATGTAAGACCCGCAATTTTTCAGGAAATATCTGAATAAAATTCATGAGGCATTTACCGGTAAAAATAACATTTTTCTCAGAATGCGAAACGAATCAATTCCTGCGAGCCAATTATACGTAAGATATTCGTCGCTTTGCGAATATATGCTCAAACACTCTAGAAGCCATAACTTCCTACCTGAACGAAATCAAAGGATTCCTGCGAGCCAACTCTCTTAGTTACGTCAATACGAAGGGAATGGCGTACTCAGAACTTTTCAGAAAAAAATCACCGAAAACCCAAAATTGTTGCAGGACCCACGAAAATATTGGTGGGACCCACAGAAATATTCCTCAAAAAATATCTGGTGGGACCCACAAAAATATCCCATGGAAATATCCAAGTGGGCCCCACTCCAAGGAACCTCTTGGAATTTCCGGAATAGCCAAGGGTAAAAAGGAGATTCTGAAACTTGGGGCCCAAGTTTCAGAATCTATAAATAAAGGAGCCCCCCTCTCTTTAAAAATCGCCAACCCCTCTCTCTCTCCTCCTTTCCCAAACCTCCCCTACCTAGCCTAGCCCACCTGAGCCCACCTGACCTGGTCTGAGCCTGCCTGACTTAGCCTGAGCCTGCCTGACCTGGTCCTAACCCACCTGACCTAGGTCTGAACACACCTGACCTAGCTCAAACCCAGTTGACTTGACTTGAACCTAGTTGGGTTGAAAGTCAAAGTCAAAGTCCCTTTTGGTCCAACTTTTGGTTTGGATTTCTGAACCCAGACTTAGCCTACTTGAGTTGAGTTCGAACCTGTTGAACCCAGTTGACTTGGACCGAACCCAGTTTGGTTCAAACCACTTAGGTTAAGCAGCTTGACCTGCTTTACCTCTTTCTCAACTAGGTCGACTTCATCTGACCTAGTGTGACCTCTTGACGGAAGGATCGAAGCTTGTTCAAAGCGTTGGATCATTCGGGAGTTGTTTCTTCTGCAAATTGAAGTAAGTTCGCTTCATTAAACCATCTCTCTCAAGTATTTGATTGTTTGTATATAGCATATACTTTCTGAAGTAGTATCTTGCTTTAGTTCTTGGTTGAGCCCTCTAGGACGCTTCGGTGTTCACGCGCTCGCCTCGTAACTATCGTCGGATATATATGTTCGAATACGCAGTATATGCGTTTTTCAAAATAGTATCTCACCCTAGTTCTTGGTTGAGCCCTCTAAGACACTTCGGTGTTCACGCGCTCGCCTCGCAACTATCGTTGGATACAGATCTAGGTGTATATCTGCTGATTCTGCCGATGCGTCTTATATCGCACATGCTATGTAATTTACCTTTGTCGTCGCGTCGTATAATGTCAAGGCTTCCTGCTTTATGTACTTCCGATTAAAGCACTTCCGATTATGCATTTACTTACGCCGTCGCGTCGAACGATGCCAAGGCTCCTGCTTTCTGCAATGTATTTACTTACGCCGTCGCGTCGAACGATGCCAAGGCTCCTGTTTTGTTATATATATAGAATATTTCGTTCAATTACACACCCTGAACAATAGTATATGCATTTTCTTTACGCCGCCGCTGTATAAAGCACAGGCTTCTGCTTATATTATATATATGGCGCGTAAGTGAGCGTTCAAATGGAGATCAAATCGCCAATGCGATTCCCTTACCGCTCCTTGTGCAAGATTTTGCTTGACGAATGAAGCCCCTATTGGAAAGGCTTCGCCTTTTGGCAAAATGCTCTTTACGTAAAGACTAAATCAATTACGTATGGCCTGGCTATGGCCCAAGGTTCCTGCAACCTTGATGGATGCAAAGTACGCACAACGGTGCACATCCATTTCCCGAGTTAAGCGTAGCGATTTCCCACCAAAGAGGGGAGATGCCGCTGAAATGCATAAAAGAAAATGCATGCTTTCTCCGTTAAAGAGAGGAAGTGCTGCTGAAATTCCTGAAGGAGCTAGGAATGGCTCAGAAAGAACGTAGCAGAAGTGCTACCCAGTTATGGAATGCCTTCTACGATGTAGAAAGGTTCGTCGCACCACTGCCGGTAGAGCAGAAAAGGTGTTGACAGAATGGTTGGCAGAAGAGCTGCCAGAACCAGTTAGGTGGCACAATGATATCCTTTGTTGGAACGATGTCAGAATGACTTGTCTCCCTGGCACCTGCAAGGGCACCATACTTGTAAGAGCCGTTGCGCCAAAGTAGTGGTAGCACCTTGACGAGGTCCTGAGCTCGTTGCGTTAAAATACGCCGAGTAGCCGATCCGTAGAGATCGAGTCGTGTGCATGCTCACTAAGAATTATCAGACAACAAGACTCGTAAGGGCCGCTGAGCCGGAATGTGTTGTTTTCACGGAAAGAGGTGAAGTGCTCGTCAAGGCCGAAGTGCCGAGAGCAGAGTTAAGCATGCATATGAATAAAACCTTTGTTCCACGGTGAAAACCGTGTGGTTGATTGGGGTCGGGTACATACTTCTCAAAGGCTGCCCTATAGGCATGCAATGTTCGTCAAGTAATTGTAAGACCGGCAGGCCCCTTTCAGAATTTCTCACCGAGGAAGACGGTGATGGCGCAGCCTTGAGTGACATATATTTCACCCGAACCTAATAGAGTTCATTGATGGCCTTCGTCACTCAGAGGTATGGAGGTCGTGGTTATCCTTAAATATCTAAGGATTGAACCCAACTACTGCAGTATCAGAATGCATTCGGATACCTAGTAAGGATCTCTGCTGGTATGCTGTACCGTCCTACTAGGGGGATGGGGTCAACAGGCCTCTGGGGTATCTAAAATACATAGAATAATCAACCCCCAGATCGTCGCGTTGTCGCCCAGATATGAGTCCCCTAAGCCCAGGGGGAGGTGCAATTATCGAAACAAGGCATTAGCTTAGGTACAGCGCTACTTTGAATGTATGAGTGGATGACGTTGTTGAGTCAGTCCTGCATAACCTTTGTGAAGGTGTCATGGTCGGTATACTACTGTACCGATTGGGAAAGAACCCCATTGATATCCGTACGACTAAGTGAAGCTCGGAGAGCTGTCCTTAGATTCGTAGGATACGGATGTACCAAGCATAAAGGCTTGAGCTAGACATCCATTCGTGACTCTGAGGAAGTCAAGGCTAAGTCGTAAAGACTTAAGCGGTTATTCTAACTCACAGCCTTGAAGAGGCTTATGCGAAGTCATGAAGACTTGCGTGGATGTTCAACTCATAGCCCTGATGAGGCATTTGCGATATACGCTAAGTCATGGAGGCTTGAGCGTCGTATTACGAACGGCGACCCTGAGTGGTCTATACATTTGCTTGAGTTGAATAGATAGGTGTTTGCTTACTTACCAGACCTTCAGTGGTTCTGACCCCGTTTAATGGGGATTTCAGGTATTGTACCTGCGTGGCAATATGCGGAGCAAGGCGGCATCGAGTTCCAGGGTTTCTCTAGACAGAGTTGTACTGCTTCCTTTTTATTGAACCTTCACTGCTTTTCTAAGCAGTAGTGTTGTAATAAACATGTGCTTTTGATAAAATGGAACACTTTAGTGGTCAATGAGTTGCTTGACCACATACCTGCAACGTGCTCGGAGTTTTCTAAAACCGACGACTCATTATCGTCTTATTCCGCTGCTAAAAGCTTTTCTAAGTTCCGCTGCAAAGAAAAAAAAAAGAGATTCATGAAAATTTTAACTTAGCTTTGTTTTGGAAATCCGGGGCGTTACAGAATTGGTATCAGAGCAAGAGTCTGAGAAACCTGGTTTGAGATCCGTCTTGTTCACCATATCACACTGTAAGTATATTTTATACTTCTTCTTCTGATCTGGGTGCATCTTTGTATAGATGGCAACTCACGACTCCCAAGGATACTGCTATCGTTGCGGGATCATGCACGATGAGTGGGTATGCCCATATAAAGTCCAAGACTGCCAGTATTGTGGCGAAGAAGTTCATTCCGCCAACGAATGCCAAATGAAGCATACCGCCGATATGGGTCGGCGGGGATCGCTTGGTCTTAGGGATGAGACCTCGCGTGTTAGTGGGCCACATTACTCCAGTAGAGGGAATAGTCGTACCCCAGCGACTTCTGATGAACTACCATCTCTGATAGGATTTGACTTGAACTTCCTTAAGGGATTTGGTCAATCGCAAGGCTATCAACAGGCATCATGTACGCCTAGCTTGCACAGTCGGGGGGAGGGATGCAACAACTCCTTCTATAATCGCATTATGATTTCGGATTCCTCGAATCATAGTACGATTATATGGGGGAACAGAGCGGCTTCACCAACGCCGAGCCTGAATGGCCAAGGAGAGGGATACAACCTATATCATCCCGTTATGGTCTCGGATTCCCCGAGCCATGATGCCACTGAATGGGCAAGTGGACCGGCATCACTGATCTATCCACAAGAGTCGCTTGAGAGTGCGGAAGTGCCGCCCAAGCCAAAACTAGTAATGCCTGCACCAAGGCAATGTGGAAGTAAACGATACTTCGGGTTCTTTGGGTCAAGAAAGAAATCTAGTTCCTAGAAAAGACTGGTAGTGTTTTGGAGTCAATAGACTCATGTACATAGTTTCTCAACGCCTAAAAGTCTGCCAGTGTGGCATGACGTTTTGTTTAAGGCGATGCTTGTGTAAATGTGATGTATATTAAGTAAATAGAACTTTGCTTCGATATATACATTGTGAAACTAAAACACGTTGCTTGTATATGATAGATAAATGGCTCCTACGACGAGGAGAACCATGCCGAGCGAGGAGTCCCATACTCAAGGATTCCTGCTGAAAACGCTCAACAATTTGGTTACTGCCATTCGAGAAACAAGGCCAGAATCAGTCGCACCTCGAAGCGAAAACCTTGGGGGAATAACCTATGAAAAAATCCTCAAGCTCAATCCACCAGTCTTCGCCGGTAGAGCCGATCCTGAACTGGTAGAGAGTTGGGTCGAAGAGACCGAACGTGCCTTTCTGGTACTGGGAGTACTAGAAGAAAAGAAGACCAACTTTGGCACGTACAGGCTGAAAGACAATGCACGGAAGTGGTGGGATACCACTAAGATTATCCAGTTCTCGGAAGTTGAAGTCATTCCTTGGACTGACTTCCGGAGAGCTTTCATGGATAATTACTTCCCGTTACACTCCAGAAACAAGAAGAAGATGGAGTTTCTGGAATTGGAGCAGGGTGGTATGAGTCTTATCGACTATACTACTAAGTTTCAGAACCTTGAGCGGTACTGCTCTCGGTTATTCGATACCGACCAAGAAAGGGCCGATAAATATATAAATGGATTGCAAGGAGGGTTGCGATCTCGTGTGATAACAAGCATGCCCTCGACTTTTCAAGCTGCTGTGGCAGCATCTTCAAAGATTAGCGAGGATTGGGCACGATCTAAGGGGATCATAACAAAGAGGCCCATAGTTGATGGTGGGAACAATAAGAGGACGTTACCAGGTGTCTAGGACTCACGACCACCTTTTTATAAGAGGAATTTTCAAGACAACAACTTTACTCCACAGGCCGCGCAACCATTGCAGATGGTAGAAGCAAATCAGCCCTATCAATAGCCTAATTTTCGATGCCCGAGGTGTAGCTCTGATCATCCCGGAGGGGTTTGTCCTCGTGATACGGGAGGTTGCCTGTATTGCGGCAAACCAAGGCATCGTGTGAGAGAATGTCGTAAGAAGGCCTCAGATTTTCAACAAAGAAATATGGGATCTGGAGGACCCTCTCAACAAGTACAACAACAACGACTGCCACTATCCAGAATAGAGCAGAAACCTGTGGCAGGTCGTGTCTATGCGGTGATAGCCGAACAACTCACGAATGATGACCATATCAAGGAATCTGGATACCTTGATAGATAGAGTTGTAATGGGTAAAAAGCTATCGAAAGACAAGATCCAATGAATGCTTGAGACAAGTGGCTTATGACCTTGTGTACGGTCATCTGGATCGATATGTATCCTTGCTCTCTAAAGAAATTTTGGATTTGTCAAAATAAAATCTTAAGTGCTTATGCCCAAAGGTTGATGGCTATAGACCCCATGATTGAGAAATTAAGTTTGCGTAATTAGAACGATAAAAGTCACTTAATAAAATAAACCATCGAGGAATTGTTCCCAAGAAGAGAGTCCTGTGAGGTTTTACATATTCAAGATCAGATCGTCTAGCCAGAGCTAGCCTGTGAGGGTATACAGCTCCGTGCGAGTGTATATGTTCCAAAACCAGTAGCTTGGCTAGTATGATTCTGTGAGGGTGTACTGATCCAATATCAGGTAAGTCTGACGAAGGCGAACCTGTGAGGAGGTACGTTTCCAATATCAGGTAGTCTGACAGGGGACTTGTTCCAAAATGGTTAAATCCTAATAAGAAGGAACTGCGTATGAAATAGTTACACAAGATGGCTATGTTGATAGCTGGTTGGAAGAACATTGATTCAATAAAACTACCGTGGTTGTAGCATAATTTAAACTCAGATATGAGAAGCATACCTCATCGATCATGAATTATGATATGAGGTTATGATTGAAATAAATACGATGTTGAACTATGCGAATAAAATTATGAATCTAACATATGGGAGAAATATCCCGGGTTACGCACTTAGTACTCTTAACTGAATTTCGAGGACGAAATTCCTTTAAGGGGGTAATGATGTAAGACCCGCAATTTTTCAGGAAATATCTGAATAAAATTCATGAGGCATTTACCGGTAAAAATAGCATTTTTTCTCAGAATGCGAAACGAATCAATTCCTACGAGCCAAGTATACGTAAGATATTCGTCGCTTTGCGAATATATGCTCAAACACTCTGGAAGCCATAACTTCCTACCTGAACGAAATCAAAGGATTCCTGCGAGCCAACTCTCTTAGTTACGTCAATACGAAGGGAATGGCGTACTCAGAAATTTTCGGAAAAAAATCACCGAAAACCCGAAATTCTTACGGGACCCACGAAAATATTGGTAGGACCCACAGAAATATTCCTCAGAAAAACATCTGGTGGGACCCACAAAAATATCCCATGGAAATATCCAAGTGGGCCCCACTCAAAGGAACCTCTTGGAATTTCCGAAATAGCCAAGGGTAAAAAGGAGATTCTTAAACTTGGGGCCCAAGTTTCAAAATCTATAAATAAAGGAGCCCCCCTCTCTTTAAAAATCGCCAACCCCTCTCTCTCTCCTCCTTTCCCAAACCTCCCCTACCTAGCCTAGCCCACCTGACCTGGTCTGAGCCTGCCTGACTTAGCCTGAGCCTGCCTGACCTGGTCCTAACCCACCTGACCTATGTCTGAACCCACCTGACCTAGCTCAAACCCAGTTGACTTGACTTGAACCTAGTTGGGTTGGAAGTCAAAGTCAAAGTCCCTTTTGGTCTAACTTTTGGTTTGGATTTCTGTGAACACCCCAAATTTTTCAAAATCTTTCAAAAAATTCCCTTTTTGTCCCTGATATCATTTCATAAGCAATTGAGTCACTTTTAAATCTAAATTCCAGTTCATTTCTCAAGTCTTACTGAAATTAAATTCATTTTATATGTCTGACTTGATTTCGGATCCGGACCCATTGTCCAAATCCAAATCTAAGTCTCGTTGTCCAAATTTTAAATTAAATTTACAAAAAATACCAAAAATAGTTTTAAATAGCTTGGACAGTCCATCCGACATCCGTTTGGATCCATTGCGTTGTATTCCTCGATTCGAGTTTTTAAAACTCGAACACTTTCTCAAAACTTGGGTCCAAAACCCACTTTCTGAAGAAATTTCTCCAAAATGGTCTGAAATTCTCGGAAAAGCACTCTTTGTAAATATTTCTCAGAAAAATACAAAAATTTAGTGTTCAAAACTTTGTTTTCTTTTAAAATCTTAGTTTTCTACTACAAAAATACAAAAAAATAGAAAAGCAATACAAAAATCAAAAAAATTAAGGAAGGCAAATGGTTTTAAAACTTGAAAAACTGAATTTTTGCCAAAAACCTCCTTCTTAACCATTTTTCAAGAAAAGGTCTGAAAAGGAGCCCCCTCTGGGAATTTTAGAAAATTTCCAACAGCTTCTTCCCGCCTCTCGTCTCCCCCAAGCTTCCACCCTTCGATCGATGAGCACCTTTACCTCCGCCATCGATGCTCAACCGATCGCCTCCATCCTCCTCTTTCGTTCATCACCTTCCTCCCAGCTGGGTGGCCCTCCATCTTCAACCAATTCTCTTGTTGCCTATATAAGCAGGCCCCCACTGCAGTGAAAAAGGGGGAAGAGCTCTTCTGAAGGATCCACTATCGACTGCATCCAACATCATCCATTAACTATCGTCCTCGCATAATCTTCCTTTTTCTTCCCCCAATCTTCCTTCTTCGTTGTGCTGAGAGAAATCTCATAGTAAAGTTCTAGCACTCCTCCGGATTGCTTGAAATCAACTGAAGAAAGGATCGTCTGCTATCTGCAAGCCCACGGTAAGAGTCTATCCCCCTGCTCTTTTCCTCTCTATTATCATTTACGAAATCCTATCGCCTTCGTTTTACATTCTTTACAAATTAAGCAAACGGTAGAACCGATCTGTGCATAACAGCATCGGCCTACTTATCGCTACATCAAAGGAATGGTGATATTCAAACATTTTTTTTTATTTTTTATCATTCTCTTTCATTCAGCCTAGCCATATGCACACATCGAGATGTCAGCCGTGAAACCTGTTTTCCGACTGACTCTAAGTTGAAATCCAGTAAGCATCTTCTGTTGTATCAACATCACCCAGTTCTTAATCATCATATCTATTTTTTGCATTCACCTGATTTTAGCATTTTCATGGAAAATCGATCGATCATCTGGATTAATTCTCGTTTCCTTCTTCTTTTTAAGCTACCTTGCAATGCTGAATTTGGGAGTGGTAATTCTTAACTGTTGATGCAATGTTCATATTGATTTTCTTTTCATGTTTATTCCTCTGATTTCTTAACCATTTCTATATATCTGTGGTCGTCGTGGAGGTTTATCCATCGATTAGTCGATCCAGTCAGGCAAGCCATGTTGTTCATTCATCGTCAGCATCATTTTACTTTCCTGCATTGCTGCCATTTTGTTTGAGAAAAGAAGTACCAGAATCGCTAATAAGGAAGCAAGCACATGGATAATTTTTCAGAAAATACGTCTGGATGATGTTAATACACCCCTGTTCATTATAGCAATGTTAAATCACCCTTCCATATGAGTTTCATGATTCAAATTGCTTCCATTGAAGCTATTTCAGAACAACATGGTGAATGATAGGTTTGGTTTTTAACTACTGTGACAGGCCTCAAATATCATATTATAGATAAATATCGTGAGGTTGCAATGATGTTTGTTTCATGTGCATATAAACTCCAGCAGCAGAAGATATACAGCAGTTGGCTCCATTGTGGAAAATGCTAGAGGTAATAGTTTGCCTCATAATTGACGGCAGAGGGTGTATGATAGTCGTAATCTGCAGGAAGGAAGTTATAGAGATTAATGACCAAATCCATGGTTGGGCTGCGGAATGTCCATAAGAATCCGATATGGCAATCAAAATGCTAAACATGCCAAGATTTCGCTTCAGGTCTGCATCTCTCTCAATACCTCTTAAATTTTGACAGCTCTTGAAGATAATTGTCAGCAGTAATTCAGAAACTCTGATAGCCACCTGTGGCGAAATAATCAGAGTGTTATGGACAGAAATTATTTTAAAGTCTGGACATTTATGAGAGGTCCTCTGATTCCCTTCTCAAAACTGGTTTGTTTGTGATAGATCTTGTATTCATTTTCATCATCAGCTTTCTAAGTTTTAGTCCATGCCTGTACTGCATTTCGGATATATACTAAGCTCATTGGTAACTAGAGAATCAAAGCAGTTTGGATCTCTTCATAGTCCAACATTCTGGATTAACACCCCTCATTGGTAATCAATCTAATATATATATATATATATATACATTATTATTTTCTGTATTATATCAAGGAAATGTTATAATTCTATGGAGAGCCTCTCAGAATCCAGTTTATCTGGTTTGGAAATGGCGAGAATAGCATGGTTCGTGAGGCTGTCAGCTGCATCATCGATTTAACCCAGAATACATATATACATGGCTATATAAAAAATAAAAAAAAAATCACCAGCAGCAGTTGATGCAGAGAAGATATTGTTGGGAATCCAGAGGAGGGAAGTTATAGAGATTCAAAGAGCAATGAAGAAAGCAATGCTGATACGTTTCTGCTGGAATCTATGCCTGCAATCAGTCATTTCACCTGTACACCCGCTACCATATCCAAACATCATCCATTCATTTGGATTCCATCAGTGTCCTTCTTTATTGAGAATTTTAGATTTTATGTTTTTGTGACATGACAGCATACCTAGCATCTTTCCTTATGAGCATAGATTATCTATTTTAGATATTTGATTTCATCATTCCTTCATTTATGTTAATCTGAGTCATCATATTAATTCATGTTCATTTATGCCCTGCTGACATTATTCTCTTTCATTTATCAGCTTCCTGATGTATGGTAATTGATATGGATTTCAGATCTATTGCAGTAGTAGATCTAAGTTGTCTGGGAAAGCAAATGCGATGGTCAACAAGGTTTGATTTACTGCAAGAATCAAGTAGTAGATTTGACCATATTGCTCCACACATTTCGGAAATCCTGATATACCAGGTAGGGTCATTTCGATACGACTAAATTGAATGTAGCCTAAAGTGTTTTATTGGAAACATCTTGATGGGTCAGTTAGAAATATCTTGATGAACTTACCGCTGAATCATCATTGCATGTTAAAAAGGATTGTCCAAGTGAGCTGTGTAGAGTTGTTCAAATATCAGATTCCATGTTTGCTACATAATGCATGTAAAATCGATTTGAAATTAGATGTTTTGCACGACATCTTTATATTTGTGTGTCTCGGTGGTATTATGTCACAACATATTCTGCATTCACCTTACTCCCTGTACTGTATCAACACTTGCGTCTCCCTTGTAATATGTGTTTCCCATTTGATACATCTGTCTGCAAATTTGACATGCTAATTTAAAAATCTGAGTTATAGTCCCAACTTCACTTTTGTTCATGATTAAATACCATCTGCACATGTATCTCAGGAAAGTTTCTGTTCATTCAAGGAAAGCTTTACATGATATATTGGTGTTAGACCCTTTGAAAGGTTTAGAATGCTAAAACAGTTGTTGTACATGCGAACCAATTCAGTTCAGATGTAGCTTCCTGCATTTACATTCCCACTCAGCATCTTACTATTAATTTAGGGTATCATGTATATATGTCAGCTTCCACTTTCCCAGTGGTTTAGAACATCATATTTCCATTCAGATAGTATGTATAGTCAATCCAGAATACTCTTCCATATCTTTCAACAAACCTGAACTCCATCATTATTTTAGGATGTTACATGTAGGTTCTAATATACCCTCAGTACATAATTCTGGCGCATACTTTGTCATTTGCATTGCATGAGTACTTCACCAAATTGCACCTTAGGTCCAAAGTAGTGTTATGTAAATTGTTTCCTACATACATCTAGTACTAACTTTGCTATTGCAGGAACATGAAAGAAGCTTGAAATTAGAAAATTTTCAATGTTTTCAACTTCAACATTGTAATAAGCCAGATGTTAATAAAAATTTAAATTTCCTGCTTTAGATAGAATGAATGAGCATTGTATACATCATGAATTGCTTGTTTTCATGCAATTTTCCTTTATTTCTCAAATTCTCACAATGGTGAAAACACGAATGGCACGTGCACCATTTCATAAGAGGTAATTAATCCTAAGTTGATGATTTACATCAATGGCCATAGTCAGGATGTAAACAAAACTTAGGATTTTTATCTTTTATAAAATAACATTGGATCCGCATTGGACCCTCTTCAAAAATCATCATATTTCAAATATTTCCTTCTTTTATCAGAATTTAACTTAAAATTAATTCAAAATATATACCAATGACCATAGTCAGGGTATATTGAGAGCTAATTTCATTTTAAATCCTATAAAAGCACCAAATGTGTTTCATTCTTCACCTGAATTTAAATATAGATTATTATATAATACATTCAATGACCATAGTCAAGGATGTATTATATCTTCAATCTTATTTTAATTCATTTAAAGAATGGAATAGCTTTTCAAAATCCAATTTCAGAAATTTAAATTCATTCATCATTTAGGATAGAACTGCATCATGTCTTCAAAAATTTCTTTTTCAAAACTCCAAGTAAGATAAATATCTTCTTCAATCTATCATCAATTCTTATTCATCCTCTTCATTTTCAAATTCAATTTCGTTTTCAATCTCAAAAGTTCAAATTTAACTTTGAGATTTCAAAGTCCTTTTTTATTCGAAATTCAAATCAGATTTCAAAGTTCAAATTAATTCTGAAATTCCAAATCCATTTTATATTCAAGACTCCAATCAAAATCAAAGTTCAATTTAACTTTGATATTCTTGATTCATCTTCTGAATTTGACTCCAATTCCATCTTAGGATCCAGAACTCAAAATCTACTTTGGGTCTCAGACTTCAGATCCAATTCCTCTTTAGGATCTAGAGGCCAATTTCACTTTTAGATCTCAGACTTCAGATCCAATTCCCCTTTAGGATCCAGACTCCAATTTTATTTTTGGATCTCAGACTTCAGATCCATTCTCCTTTAGGATCCAGACTTCAATTTCACTTTGGATCTCAGAACACAGATCCAAATCCATGTTAGGATCCAGAATCCAATTCTACTTTGGATCTCAGACTTCAGATCCAAATCCATGTTAGGATCCAGAATCCAATTCTACTTTGGATCTCAGACTTCAGATCCAAATCCATGTTAGGATCCAGAATCCGATTCTACTTTGGATCTCAGACTTCAGATCCAAATCGATGTTAGGATCCAGAATCCAATTCTACTTTGGATCTCAGACTTCAGATCCAAATCCATGTTAGGATCCAGAATCCAATTCTACTTTGGATCTCAGACTTTAGATCCAAATCCATCTTAGGATCCAGAACCCAATTTTACATCGGATCTCAGATCCCAGATCCTAAGTCCATTTTAAGATCTAACTCCATTCCCAATTCTAGATTTCAAAATCCAATTCCATTTTCAGATCTCATCTGAATTCCCTAAATCAATTTCTATTCTTAAATATCATTTGAGTTCCTCAATCTATTCCAATTTAAAACTTCAAAAAAATCTAAATTCAAGTATTCATTTCCTTTCCTAAAATCAAATTCAAAGTTCAAAATCCATTTCTGACTTTGAAACTTCACTTCTCTTCATTTTCAAAGCTTCAAGTCATTCTTTCTCATTTATTCTCCCAACTCTGATTTACTTCAAAAACTTAGAACTCCTCTGATCTATCTCAAAAGTTCTAAAGTTAGATTCAAATCATTTCTTCACTCTCTTATCAAATCCATCTCAGAACACTTGGAAATTTTCAAAATGTCTTTTCAGAAGGAGCATACATTTTGCATTGCACAAGCATGATTCTTTGTGCATTTAGAGATAGAATAAATTCTTAGATTATATTTAGGCAAAGCAAAAGGCACAGATTCGATCCTTGGTTCGATTACCCCTGGTAAAGGCGCCAGGAACGGTCAAACCTCGTACCGACGAGCGAATCCCGTCTCTCCATTTTTCCCGCAATATTTTCAAAACGGAGGTGAGTAATTTTCTAAATATTTTCAAATCAAGGTCAAGTGAGACCGCACAAAATAGTTCCTCTTCTCTCTTTCTTTCTCTTCTTTTCTTTTCTCTCTTTCTTTTCTTTCTTTTATTCTTCTCCCTTCAAAAGGAGGAGAATAGAGGTTAGAAAAGGAAAAGAGAAGGAAGAGAGAGAAACCAATGAGAGCGGAAAAATTTTGCGATGATCACAGTTTTGGCGACCGTGATGGGACTTCGTCTTCGTCCGGTTGGATCTATGCCTTTGCTTTGCTTTTATATATTCTAAGTCTTTATTCTAACATATGTCAGCTACATTTTCCATGCAAACCTTAGGAAGCCTAGATTTTGTTCTGAGCTGACATCATTGCATATAGGATCTAAGTATGGTTTGATAGGACCATATTGAGGAGATTATATCCATGTTCACATTAGATTTAGGTTGAAATACAACTCTCCTCAATTCTAGGGATTGAATGCAAAACAATGTATGCAAGTGTATGCTTCTCTTTATTTAAGTCTATCTCTTTAGGACTTGCATTAGAGCCTTCTAGTTTTATTGCATGTTGATCATATTTTGAAAACATCCCTACATATATTGTCCCGGTCTTCACGTTGCTAGGCTGTCTCACTGAACCATAGTTCGGGAGAGAGCCTCACAACTGGACCACTTATTTGGGTTCGCGCCCCCCTACCACGTACCTAAGGGCCATCGTCCGAGGTATATCGGTAGGTGCTCAAGGATGTTGGGAAGCCTTTACCTTAGAACCGGAGTAAATACTTTATATGCCACGTACTTCGAGCTTCGGCTTGAGTATATCGGCATACCTTGATTGGAATCAAATGATATAAATCTTAGAGTTAGGATTAAGGTCCTATCAGCCATTTCAAATATTGCATATAGAGTCAGCTTTAGGGAGTGTTGTTTGTATATCCTTGCTTGTATATCTGTGATTGTGTGATATTTTATATCTTCCTTATATTTTTCAAAACCCTGTGTATATGTTTCAAAATGTCCTCTTTATTTTTAAAACCCAGGTGTATTTTTCTTTATCCTTTTCTTCTTCTTCTTCTAAAAATTCTTCCAAATTCTTCTGATCTTGCCTGCAAGTTCTTCAAAAGTTTAAATCCTTACCATTTTTCTTTTATTTTTCTTCTGTTTTTATATTCTTGTTTATATTTTCATAAAAATCTCTTTCCATCAAGAGATATCCTTTTCAAAAATAATATTTTCTTTTCATATTTTCAGTTGGTTACTCTCCCTCGTAGAGTAAACAACGCAATTGTCATAAATTTGGTGGTGACTCAATCCCTAGTAATGGGATACAATTAAATTTTTAACCTAAATCCTTCCTCTTTGTCAAAATATCTCCAAAAAGTTTCTTTGGTCTAAAAACCTCCATTTTTCCTCCATAGAGAGTTCTGATATTTCAAAAATGGTCACTACAAGAGGGGGAAAAGAAACAGTTCCTCAACTCAGCGACAGTGAGGCGGAAGAGATAAGCTCTCCTAAATCAGTCAAGGGACAGAGTCAGAGCAAGAAGGATGACATCGACCCCGCTATGTATGACATGTTCCAAAAGATGATGGCAAGGATGATGTCAGAGCAAGCCGATGCTAGTCTGAAAGAGACTGTTCCTAAAAGCAAGCTGAGGAAGAAGCCTGTAAAGAAGCAAGTCAGAATCATCAGAAAGAAGGTGCAGCTAGACACTGCTTCTGAGGAATCAGACTCAGTCGAGGAAGAGTCAGAAGAGGAAGAGCAGATTGTCTACAAGCAGAATCCTCCGAGACAGTCTGTAAAGATAGTTGCGGAAGAGCCCGAATCTGTCAACAAGCCCAAGTTTGGGGCTCCAGCAGAGGACCTGATGAGTAAACAGATGAAGGAGATGAATCGAGCGATTAAGGACATTCAAGCCAAGGGTAAAGGCAAGCAGACCTACACTGGCGAAGATTTTTACGATGGTCTAGATGGGGACGATAACCTAGAGAATCTTCCTCGCAAGTTTCTCAAATTTGATGGGACTGGCAACCCTAAAGCCCACTTGGCCACATTTTATGCAGAGTGCAGTCGTTTCAGGAAAGCTAACAGGGCTCTGTTCATCTGTTTTCCCCGCAGTTTGGAGGGTATAGCAGCCAGATGGTATGCCGATCATGTGAATCCTATCGAACTACGAGAGTTCGATAAGGTAGTAAATCTGTTCATCGAGCGCTTCTTATTCAACACAGAAACCTCACCTACATTAAATCATCTTTACAACCTGAAGCAAGGAGAGAATGAAAGAGTAGGTGATTTCATTCACAGGTGGAGAAGCACCTGTAATAAGATGAAGGTACCCATTCCTGAGGAACACGCATTGCAGGTGATCCTCAACAATTTCTCTCAGCCTATAAGGAGCCTCATCGCCACTTCCCCGGCGAAATCCTTCATCAAGTTGATCGAGCGAGCTGAATGGCTCGAGGCAGGAATAGAGAGTGGGCTTTACGAGGGCATGCCTCTTGCCAAAAATATCCAAGATCAGAAAAAGAAAGCGCAGTTCACTCATGCAGCTGATACCTCTGGCAATGATCATGACAGTAGCAGAAAAAACAAAAATGACAGCAAGGTTGGCCAGAACCACGGCGCAGCTCAAAGGGAGAAGTCTTCCAAGCAGAATAACAAGCCGTCTCAGTCTAACTTTCTGCAAAAGGAGAAGATAAAGCGCGAAGGTTGGAGTAATGACCGTGAGTTCACTCCTCTAAAGCAAACGCTCGAAGAAGCCCTTGAATTCATGCTGGCCAAAGGATTGGTTAAACTTCCAAAAGTCGCGGATCCTCCCACGGTCATGGGAAGGTTCACAAATCAGTTCTGCAAGTTCCATCGAGCAGTGGGGCATGACACCGATCACTGCTTCGTCTTCAAAAATATTGTTCAGGATTGCGTCGACAAGAATCTCTTTGCTGAAAATGAAGAGGAAGATGACCTAGCCATCATGACCAAGTCTCTCCCTGGCTACTCAGAAGACTGAAGATGTTAGAATTCTCCTACCTTTTCCCTTTTTGCCAAGTCATCTTGTAGGGGGCCAGTCAGCCTAGTCCTTTTGTGACCTTTTGGTCAAAGTGTTTGTAAATATTTTAGTTCTTTGTTATCAGTTTTGCTCGTCAATGAAATGTCAATTTTCCTTTATGTCTCTAAATATCCCAATACTTTCTTCCTCTACCACATAGGGGCATTTGCTTTTGAAAATCTATATTTCAAAACTCTCTTCATCAGCTTCTGTTAAAATTACATTTAAATTCCTGTTCTTTTCAGAATGCGGGACCAATCCTGACATCATTCATGAGAGAAATGATATTACCTATGAGGGCTTTTTCAAAAATCATGAAATTTTAAAAAATCTTCGTTATGACCAAGGAATTCAAATATTCCTTGGTCTAACCTTTGACAAAAAAAAAAATCAACCCTCGTGTTGATCATATCTTCAAAATAAGTCTTTCAAACCATTATATTGAAAGATCAACCCTTGTGTTGGTCTTATCTTCCAAAATGAATTTTAAAACCTTTATATTCAAAGATCAACCCTTGTGTTGGTCTTATCTTTCAAAATGGATTTCAAATCTTTATAGATCAACCCTTATCTTTCAAAGTGGATTTCAAAACCTTTATATTCAAAGATCAATCCTTGTATTGATCTTATCTTCCAAGATGGATTTCAAATCTTTTTATTCAAAAGATCAACCCTTTGCATTGGTCTTATCCTCCAAAATTGATCTCAAAACTTTTCAAAGATCAACCCTGGCGTTGTTCCTATCTTTTAAAATGGATTATAAATCATCATATTCAAAGATCAACCCTTGCATTGGTCTTATCTTCCAAAAATGGGTTTTAAATCATTATATTCAAAGATCAACCCCTGTGTTGGTCTTATCTTCCAGGATTGGGTTTTAAATCATTATATTTAAAGATCAACCCCTGTGATTGATCTTATCTTCCAAGGTTGATTTTTAAACATTATCTTCAAAAGATCAACCCTTGTATTGATCTTATTATCAATTTCGAACTGTTATTTTTAGAAATCAGATCTATTGTTGATCTTCTGCTTCAAAATTAGATTTCAAAACCGTTGCCTTCGAAAATTAACCCTTATGATGATCTCTCATGTTTGATTTAAAGGATCAGATCTTGCGCTGATCATTCTTCTTGTGGTGGATTTTCTTCCCCTAAAATGATTTCTCATTTATCCCTTAAATGAACATTTTCCTTTCAAGATCCCATATGCAGGCAGGATCAGAAAAACTCCTTTTTCTCGAATCTTATAAATTTTCAGTTAAATTTGATATTTTTATCTGTTTCATTCATTTTATTCATATCTTATCAAGTTTACATCAATTTTATCAAGTTTACATCAATTTTATCAAGTTTTATCAAGTTTATCAAATATTTCTTTAAATTTCCAGTAAATTTTATCAATCTTTTTACCCTTTCAGGTTAAGGGATAAACCTGATGCCTCTTTCCCATGAGGTATTTCCTTTATTCTTATCTTTCCCGCTCAGGTTAAGGGAAAAACCTGACCCTCGTTGTCCGAGGTGTTCCCATTCAGGATAAGGGAAAATCCTGAAACCCCTCGTAGGAGCCACAATGCTACCTATGAGGATTCTTTCGTAAATACAAGTTTTGCCAATCTTTATTGATTTTCTAGATTTATATCAATTTTCCTTCATTTTACTTTTCTTAAAATCAGGATAAAAGGATAATCCTGAGACCCCTCATAGGAGCAACAATGCTACCTGTGAGAATTCTTTTCCAAAATAAATTTTCAAAATTTCTTTCATTTCTTCTTCTCCATTTTTATAAAATTTATGCTTCTCCCCTTTCAGGTTAAGGGGTAAACCTGAATCATTCGTTTCTAAAGTCTTATCAAATGTCTATTCCATCTCCCCTTTCAGGATAAGGGAAAATCCTGAAAACACCGACAATCATTCTCGCTCAAATCTCAAGTATCTTAAAGAATGTCGGTGTCCCCTTTTTCTTTAAATCTCCATCAGAAAACCCAGTACTTACACTGGGGCATTTTTGAAGAATTCAGTACTCATACAGGTAAGCCTAGCACTCATGCTAGTGCCTGGCTGACCGATCAGTTAGCCTCTCAGGATCAGTCTTTTGCACTGACCCTTCATCAAAAAATCAGAGCTCTAAATCCAATGTCGATCTTCGGGTCATTCAAGTCTCAAATTCAAGCCTTCATGTTACAATCTTTCCTCGATTTTCATTAAATTCTGCCAGTCTTCTTCTATCCATTCTCATCAACTCTCCTTTGAAGATTCGAGTTTTCAACTCGAACTTCCAACTCTTTCCTTTGAGATTCGAGCCTTGACTCGAATTTTTCAGTTCTCCTTCGAAGGTTTGGGTTTTTACTCAAGTCTTCTGTTCCTTCACAAATCTGAACCTTTCCAGTTTTCCGTTGAAATTCGGGCCCTGGCCCGAACTTTCCAACTTTCCTTCAAAAAATTTGAGTTTTAAATTTTCTTGCCTTCAGTAAATAAACCTTCAAAATTTTGATTCGAGCCCTGACTCGAACCTTCCTGCTTCCCTTCGAAAATTTGAGTTTTGTCTCAAGTTTTCTTGCCTTCAATAAATGAACTTTCAAGTTTTCCTTTGAGATTCGAGCCCCGACTCGAACCTCCCAGTTTTCCTTTGAAAATTCGAGTTTTACTCGAATTTCCCTATTTTCCTTGTAGAATCCGAGTCCTGATACTCTTTCAAAGGATTACCTTCAAAATCCAGTTTTATATCAAGCTTACCTTCAGAACTTTAAATTCACATTTACCTTCAGAATTCAATCTCATGTTGGATTTTTCCCCAGAATCCCACTAATGTGTCAAAATTTGATGTTAAGCAAAGGTTTCGTCATCAAAGGATTTCAGGAATATCTTGCCGAATTGCCATAAAATAGTTGTTGATCTCAAACTTTTATTACATAAAGAATTTCCTCAAATCTCCTTAAGTATTCCTTCCAAAAAGGGTGAAGCTTCTGTGAAGAAAGGCTCAAACTCCAAATTTTCTGTTGGTCAACCAAGAGGATGAAGAAAAAATCTTCGATATGACCGGTAAAGGAAATATTCAATGATGCTGAAGAGCCATAAATGAGCTGATATTGATCATAGCTATGGCACATTCTTAAAGATTATTCTTTGGCATTAAGACAGTGGAAATATCATGGGCAGTCAGAAAAGAACCTACCCAATTCATGTCTCCTCAAGTCAGCTAAGCTGCAAATCAAATATCCGCAAAGGGGATCTCCCAATTGTCGTCAAGATGAAGGCGAATTAAGCGAGTAGACCCCCGGGGCTAAAGAAGATTTGAAACATCTCCAAGATGACGGAGTTTGTGACGGATCCTTCCAGGGAAAGTTCGGATCACCGTCGAGATGAAGGCGGATGTGATGGACCTAGCGACAAACCCTAAAAGATATTTGATTCCAGCTATCATCTAAGTAGCTTTGAGCCAATACCATCATATATAATCCCTGAGATAAATGAAGGATCGGAACATCTCTAAGATGGAGTTTGTGACGTACCCTTCCCCCAAAACAAAAAAGAGAGAAAAGTCAGGACATCTCCAAAATGAAGGATGATGTAAAAGCCCAAGAAAGCCCCATGACTCAAAAAAGTGCAAAAAGATCATCATAGGAAAATGCTCAGGATATCAAACAGCCCAAACTGCAAAGAATCTTCTTCATCTATGTGAAATTCTTCTATCAATATCTTCTCATTTAATTACTTTTATGAAGCTAAGAATATTTTCTCTCCTTTCATATCAAGGAAATTGATAGCATCCTTGAAGAAGGCCAACAACTAAATTTGACTTTGATCCTGGATTCTATAGAGTTAACCTAGTTGGGGGTAATACTCTAGGTGGAAAAGGGAACATCTTCCAAAAAGTGCTTACCCTAAAACTACCTTGAAGCAACTGAAAATTTTATCATTTTGGCAAAATTTTCCAGCTTTCCTGATAAATAAATAAGAACTTGACATCTGTTTTGATACATCTTGGTGTTGCCTTCTCCGTCTTTCGCTTTGTCGAGAGACTCACCTTCTCCTTTTCTAAAAGGGATTGCCTTCTCCGTCTTTCGCTTTGTCGAGAGACTTGCCTTCTCCTTGATAAAAGGATTGCCTTCCCCGTCTTTCGCTTCGTCGAGAGACTTGCCTTCTCTTTGATAAAAGGATTGCCTTCCCCGTCTTTCGCTCTGTCGAAAGACTCGCCTTCTCCTTGATAAAAGGATTGCCTTCTTCGTCTTTCGCTTTGTCGAGAGACTTGCCTTCTCCTTGATTAAAGGATTGCCTTCTTCGTCTTTCGCCTTGTCAAGAGATTCGTCTCCTTGATAAAAGGATCGCCTTCCCTATCTTTTTGCATTGTCAAAAGATTTGCCTTTCTCCTTGATTAAATGATCACCTTCCTCGTCTTTCGCTTTGTAGAGAGACCTGCCTTCTCCTTGTTAAAAGGATTGCCTTCTTTATATCTTACATTTCGCCTTCTCCTTACCAAAAGAATTGCCTTCTTCATATTTCACTTTTTGCCAAAAGGATTGTCTCCTTCATATTTTACATCTTGCCTTCTCCTTGTTAAAAGGATAGCCTTCTTCATATTTTACATCTTGCCTTCTCCTTGTTAAAAGGATAGCCTTCTTCATATTTTACATCTTGCCGTCTCCTTATTAAAAGGATTGCCTTCTTCATATTTCACATTATTTCCTTCTCCTTGTTAAAAGGATTGCCTTCTTCATATTTCACATTTCACCTTCTTCTTACTATTGCCATCTTTGTCGCCATCTTCATATTTCGCTTTTACCTTCTCCTGTCCAAAGGATTTGCCCTCTTCCATCTTTTGCCTTGTCAAGAGATTCGTCTCCTTGATAAAGGGTTCGCCTCATTCATCTTTCATTCCATCGAAAGATTCATCTCCTGTCACCTTATTCATCGATTTGTCTCACATATCCTTATTTTCATCTCTTACATTTTCCATAAAAGTTGTCTCATCTCTCCTATCCCATCACGGTTTCGAGAAATCCGTATGGTTGTTCCTACTCAGGTTAAGGGTCAAAACCTGTACTTCCTGCGAGAGGTCATTAAATTCAAAAAGCTATTCCAGTCTCAGCCATGAGACACCCAAGATCATCCCTTTTTCAAAGCTTTAGGGAATTCCATTTTCCTCCTTTCGCAAACTCCTTTCGGATTTGTTCGTCCAAACTCCGAAGGTCCCATCATGGTCTCTTCACTCGAGGATTCCGTATGGTCGTCCCTTTCAGGTTAAGGGTTAAGCCTGAACCTCGCCCCTCGAGGTATTTTCCTTCTTCAGGTTTGGGTTAAACCTGAGTCTCGTTTCAACGAGGTGTTTTCCTCCAGTCCTATCATGATTCTTCCCATCGAGGAATCCATGCTTTATATATCCATCCGGAATAAAATCCTACTTGAGCTTCATCTCACACGGCCTTCTCTCATAAATGTCCCATCAAAGTCCTCATATATTCCTTTTCCCATTCAGGTTATTTTTATATATCTTCGCCCCATCCAGGTTAAGGGCCAAACCTGAGCCATTTCAAAAGATTGATCTTGTCTCGCCCATGAGACTTGATTTAAATTCTTACCTTTTATCTTTTCGGGATCTTCACCCAAAGTCCCATCACGATTTCCTCCTCTCTATTATTTAGTCATATCGTTTTCGAGGATTTCGTCTTCCAAAAGCCATTCAAGGATAAAGATTTAAATCTAAATCAAATCCCTTCCACACCCTGTTCAGATCTGCTGACTGGGGCATTTTTTTCAAAAAATTTGGAGTGTTTTCTTTGCCACTAAGCTCGGCTTTCAACCGGCTTAGTAGCAAAGAGGGGCATCTGTGAACACCCCAAATTTTTCAAAATCTTTCAAAAAATTCCCTTTTTGTCCCTGATATCATTTCATAAGCAATTGAGTCACTTTTAAATCTAAATTCCAGTTCATTTCTCAAGTCTTACTGAAATTAAATTCATTTTATATGTCTGACTTGATTTCGGATCCGGACCCATTGTCCAAATCCAAATCTAAGTCTCGTTGTCCAAATTTTAAATTAAATTTACAAAAAATACCAAAAATAGTTTTAAATAGCTTGGACAGTCCATCCGACATCCGTTTGGATCCATTGCGTTGTATTCCTCGATTCGAGTTTTTAAAACTCGAACACTTTCTCAAAACTTGGGTCCAAAACCCACTTTCTGAAGAAATTTCTCCAAAATGGTCTGAAATTCTCGGAAAAGCACTCTTTGTAAATATTTCTCAGAAAAATACAAAAATTTAGTGTTCAAAACTTTGTTTTCTTTTAAAATCTTAGTTTTCTACTACAAAAATACAAAAAAATAGAAAAGCAATACAAAAATCAAAAAAATTAAGGAAGGCAAATGGTTTTAAAACTTGAAAAACTGAATTTTTGCCAAAAACCTCCTTCTTAACCATTTTTCAAGAAAAGGTCTGAAAAGGAGCCCCCCCTGGGAATTTTAGAAAATTTCCAACAGCTTCTTCCCGCCTCTCGTCTCCCCCAAGCTTCCACCCTTCGATCGATGAGCACCTTTACCTCCGCCATCGATGCTCAACCGATCGCCTCCATCCTCCTCTTTCGTTCATCACCTTCCTCCCCGCTGGGTGGCCCTCCATCTTCAACCAATTCCCTCTCTTGTTGCCTATATAAGCAGGCCCCCACTGCAGTGAAAAAGGGGGAAGAGCTCTTCTGAAGGATCCACTATCGACTGCATCCAACATCATCCATTAACTATCGTCCTCGCATAATCTTCCTTTTTCTTCCCCCAATCTTCCTTCTTCGTTGTGCTGAGAGAAATCTCATAGTAAAGTTCTAGCACTCCTCCGGATTGCTTGAAATCAGCTGAAGAAAGGATCGTCTGCTATCTGCAAGCCCACGGTAAGAGTCTATCCCCCTGCTCTTTTCCTCTCTATTATCATTTACGAAATCCTATCGCCTTCGTTTTACATTCTTTACAAATTAAGCAAACGGTAGAACCGATCTGTGCATAACAGCATCGGCCTACTTATCGCTACATCAAAGGAATGGTGATATTCAAACATTTTTTTTTATTTTTTATCATTCTCTTTCATTCAGCCTAGCCATATGCACACATCGAGATGTCAGCCGTGAAACCTGTTTTCCGACTGACTCTAAGTTGAAATCCAGTAAGCATCTTCTGTTGTATCAACATCACCCAGTTCTTAATCATCATATCTATTTTTTGCATTCACCTAATTTTAGCATTTTCATGGAAAATCGATCGATCATCTGGATTAATTCTCGTTTCCTTCTTCTTTTTAAGCTACCTTGCAATGCTGAATTTGGGAGTGGTAATTCTTAACTGTTGATGCAATGTTCATATTGATTTTCTTTTCATGTTTATTCCTCTGATTTCTTAACCATTTCTATATATCTGTGGTCGTCGTGGAGGTTTATCCATCGATTAGTCGATCCAGTCAGGCAAGCCATGTTGTTCATTCATCGTCAGCATCATTTTACTTTCCTGCATTGCTGCCATTTTGTTTGAGAAAAGAAGTACCAGAATCGCTAATGAGGAAGCAAGCACATGGATAATTTTTCAGAAAATACGTCTGGATGATGTTAATACACCCCTGTTCATTATAGCAATGTTAAATCACCCTTCCATATGAGTTTCATGATTCAAATTGCTTCCATTGAAGCTATTTCAGAACAACATGGTGAATGATAGGTTTGGTTTTTAACTACTGTGACAGGCCTCAAATATCATATTATAGATAAATATCGTGAGGTTGCAATGATGTTTGTTTCATGTGCATATAAACTCCAGCAGCAGAAGATATACAGTGGAAAATGCTAGAGGTAATAGTTTGCCTCATAATTGACGGCAAAGGGTGTATGATAGTCGTAATCTGCAGGAAGGAAGTTATAGAGATTAATGACCAAATCTCTGGTTGGGCTGCGGAATGTCCATAAGAATCCGATATGGAAATCAAAATGCTAAACATGCCAAGATTTCGCTTCAGGTTTGCATCTCTCTCAATACCTCTTAAATTTTGACAGCTCTTGAAGATAATTGTCAGCAGTAATTCAGAAACTCTGATAGCCACCTGTGGCGAAATAATCAGGGTGTTATGAACAGAAATTATTTTAAAGTCTGGACATTTATGAGAGGTCCTCTGATTCCCTTCTCAAAACTGGGTTGTTTGTGATAGATCTTGTATTCATTTTCATCATCAGCTTTCTAAGTTTTAGTCCATGCCTGTACTGCATTTCGGATATATACTAAGCTCATTGGTAACTAGAGAATCAAAGCAGTTTGGATCTCTTCATAGTCCAGCATTCTGGATTAACACCCCTCATTGGTAATCAATCTAATATATATATATATATATATATATATATATATATATATATATATACATTATTATTTTCTGTATTATATCAAGGAAATGTTATAATTCTATGGAGAGCCTCTCAGAATCCAGTTCATCTGGTTTGGAAATGGCGAGAATAGCATGGTTCATGAGGCTGTCAGCTGCATCATCGATTTAACCCAGAATACATATATACATGGCTATATAAAAAATAAAAAAAATCACCAGCAGTAGTTGATGCAGAGAAGATATTGTTGGGAATCCAGAGGAGGGAAGGTATAGAGATTCAAAGAGCAATGAAGAAAGCAATGCTGATACGTTTCTGCTGGAATCTATGCCTGCAATCAGTCATTTCACCTGTACACCCGCTACCATATCCAAACATCATCCATTCATTTGGATTCCATCAGTGTCCTTTATTGAGAATTTTAGATTTTATGTTTTTGTGACATGACAGCATACCTAGCATCTTTCCTTATGAGCATAGATTATCTATTTTAGATATTTGATTTCATCATTCCTTCATTTATGTTAATCTGAGTCATCATATTAATTCATGTTCATTTATGCCCTGCTGACATTATTCTCTTTCATTTATCAGCTTCCTGATGTATGGTAATTGATATGGATTTCAGATCTATTGCAGTAGTAGATCTAAGTTGTCTGGGAAAGCAAATGCGATGGTCAACAAGGTTTGATTTACTGCAAGAATCAAGTAGTAGATTTGACCATATTGCTCCACACATTTCGGAAATCCTGATATACCAGGTAGGGTCATTTCGATACGACTAAATTGAATGTAGCCTAAAGTGTTTTATTGGAAACATCTTGATGGGTCAGTTAGAAATATCTTGATGAACTTACCGCTGAATCATCATTGCATGTTAAAAAGGATTGTCCAAGTGAGCTGTGTAGAGTTGTTCAAATATCAGATTCCATGTTTGCTACATAATGCATGTAAAATCGATTTGAAATTAGATGTTTTGCACGACATCTTTATATTTGTGTGTCTCGGTGGTATTATGTCACAACATATTCTGCATTCACCTTACTCCCTGTACTGTATCAACACTTGCGTCTCCCTTGTAATATGTGTTTCCCATTTGATACATCTGTCTGCAAATTTGACATGCTAATTTAAAAATCTGAGTTATAGTCCCAACTTCACTTTTGTTCATGATTAAATACCATCTGCACATGTATCTCAGGAAAGTTTCTGTTCATTCAAGGAAAGCTTTACATGATATATTGGTGTTAGACCCTTTGAAAGATTTAGAATGCTAAAACAGTTGTTGTACATGCGAACCAATTCAGTTCAGATGTAGCTTCCTGCATTTACATTCCCACTCAGCATCTTACTATTAATTTAGGGTATCATGTATATATGTCAGCTTCCACTTTCCCAGTGGTTTAGAACGTCATATTTCCATTCAGATAGTATGTATAGTCAATCCAGAATACTCTTCCATATCTTTCAACAAACCTGAACTCCATCATTATTTTAGGATGTTACATGTAGGTTCTAATATACCCTCAGTACATAATTCTGGCGCATACTTTGTCATTTGCATTGCATGAGTACTTCACCAAATTGCACCTTAGGTCCAAAGTAGTGTTATGTAAATTGTTTCCTACATACATCTAGTACTAACTTTGCTATTGCAGGAACATGAAAGAAGCTTGAAATTAGAAAATTTTCAATGTTTTCAACTTCAACATTGTAATAAGCCAGATGTTAATAAAAATTTAAATTTCCTGCTTTAGATAGAATGAATGAGCATTGTATACATCATGAATTGCTTGTTTTCATGCAATTTTCCTTTATTTCTCAAATTCTCACAATGGTGAAAACACGAATGGCACGTGCACCATTTCATAAGAGGTAATTAATCCTAAGTTGATGATTTACATCAATGGCCATAGTCAGGATGTAAACAAAACTTAGGATTTTTATCTTTTATAAAATAACATTGGATCCGCATTGGACCCTCTTCAAAAATCATCATATTTCAAATATTTCCTTCTTTTATCAGAATTTAACTTAAAATTAATTCAAAATATATACCAATGACCATAGTCAGGGTATATTGAGAGCTAATTTCATTTTAAATCCTATAAAAGCACCAAATGTGTTTCATTCTTCACCTGAATTTAAATATAGATTATTATATAATACATTCAATGACCATAGTCAAGGATGTATTATATCTTCAATCTTATTTTAATTCATTTAAAGAATGGAATAGCTTTTCAAAATCCAATTTCAGAAATTTAAATTCATTCATCATTTAGGATAGAACTGCATCATGTCTTCAAAAATTTCTTTTTCAAAACTCCAAGTAAGATAAATATCTTCTTCAATCTATCTTCAATTCTTATTCATCCTCTTCATTTTCAAATTCAATTTCGTTTTCAATCTCAAAAGTTCAAATTTAACTTTGAGATTTCAAAGTCCTTTTTTATTCAAAATTCAAATCAGATTTCAAAGTTCAAATTAACTCTGAAATTCCAAATCCATTTTATATTCAAGACTCCAATCAAAATCAAAGTTCAATTTAACTTTGATATTCTTGATTCATCTTCTGAATTTGACTCCAATTCCATCTTAGGATCCAGAACTCAAAATCTACTTTGGGTCTCAGACTTCAGATCCAATTCCTCTTTAGGATCCAGAGGCCAATTTCACTTTTGGATCTCAGACTTCAGATCCAATTCCCCTTTAGGATCCAGACTCCAATTTTATTTTTGGATCTCAGACTTCAGATCCATTCTCCTTTAGGATCCAGACTCCAATTTCACTTTGGATCTCAGAACACAGATCCAAATCCATGTTAGGATCCAGAATCCAATTCTACTTTGGATCTCAGACTTCAGATCCAAATCCATGTTAGGATCCAGAATCCAATTCTACTTTGGATCTCAGACTTCAGATCCAAATCCATGTTAGGATCCAGAATCCGATTCTACTTTGGATCTCAGACTTCAGATCCAAATTCATGTTAGGATCCAGAGTCCAACTCTACTTTGGATCTCAGACTTCAGATCCAAATCCATGTTAGGATCCAGAATCCAATTCTACTTTGGATCTCAGACTTCAAATCCAAATCCATGTTAGGATCCAGAATCCAATTCTACTTTGGATCTCAGACTTCAGATCCAAATCCATCTTAGGATCCAGAACCCAATTTTACATCGGATCTCAGATCCCAGATCCTAAGTCCATTTTAAGATCTAACTCCATTCCCAATTCTAGATTTCAAAATACAATTCCATTTTCAGATCTCATCTGAATTCCCTAAATCCATTTCTATTCTTAAATATCATTTGAGTTCCTCAATCTATTCCAATTTAAAACTTCAAAAAAATCTAAATTCAAGTATTCATTTCCTTTCCTAAAATCAAATTCAAAGTTCAAAATCCATTTCTGACTTTGAAACTTCACTTCTCTTCATTTTCAAAGCTTCAAGTCATTCTTTCTCATTTATTCTCCCAACTCTGATTTACTTCAAAAACTTAGAACTCCTCTGATCTATCTCAAAAGTTCTAAAGTTAGATTCAAATCATTTCTTCACTCTCTTATCAAATCCATCTCAGAACACTTGGAAATTTTCAAAATGTCTTTTCAGAAAGAGCATACATTTTGCATTGCACAAGCATGATTCTTTGTGCATTTAGAGATAAAATAAATTCTTAGATTATATTTAGGCAAAGCAAAAGGCACAGATTCGATCCTTGGTTCGATTACCCCTGGTAAAGGCGCCAGGAACGGTCGAACCTCGTACCGACGAGCGAATCCCGTCTCTCCATTTTTCCCGCAATATTTTCAAAACGGAGGCAAGTAATTTTCTAAATATTTTCAAATCAAGGTCAAGTGAGACCGCACAAAATAGTTCCTCTTCTCTCTTTCTTTCTCTTCTTTTCTTTTCTCTCTTTCTTTTCTTTCTTTTATTCTTCTCCCTTCAAAAGGAGAAGAATAGAGGTTAGAAAAGGAAAAGAGAAGGAAGAGAGAGAAACCAATGAGAGCGGAAAAATTTTGCGATGATCACAATTTCTGAACCCAGACTTAGCCTACTTGAGTTGAGTTCGAACCTGTTGAACCCAGTTGACTTGGACCGAACCCAGTTTGGTTCAAACCACTTAGGTTAAGCAACTTGACCTGCTTTACCTCTTTCTCAACTAGGTCGACTTCATCTGACCTAGTGTGACCTCTTGACGGAAGGATCGAAGCTTGTTCAAAGCGTTGGATCATTCGGGAGTCGTTTCTTCCGCAAATTGAAGTAAGTTCGCTTCATTAAACCATCTCTCTCAAGTATTTGATTGTTTGTATATAGCATATACTTTCTGAAGTAGTATCTTGCTTTAGTTCTTGGTTGAGCCCTCTAGGACGCTTCGGTGTTCACGCGCTCGCCTCATAACTATCGTCGGATTTATATGTTCGAATACGCAGTATATGCGTTTTTCAAAATAGTATCTCACCATAGTTCTTGGTTGATCCCTCTAGGACACTTAAGTGTTCACGCGCTCGCCTCGCAACTATCGTTGGATACAGATCAAGGTGTATATCTGTTGATTCTGCCGACGCGTCTTATATCGCACATGCTATGTAATTTACCTTTGTCGTCGCGTCGTATGATGCCAAGGCTCCCTGCTTTTTGTACTTACGATTAAAGCACTTCCGATTATGCATTTACTTACGCCGTCGCATCGAACGATGCCAAGGCTCCTGTTTTGTTATATATGTAGAATATTTCGTTCAGTTACACACCCTGAACAATAGTATATGCATTTCCTTTACGCCGCCGCTGTATAAAGCACAGGCTTCTGCTTATATTACATATATGGCGCGTAAGTGAGCGTTCAAATGGAGATCAAATCGCCAATGCGATTCCCTTACCGCTCCTCGTGCAAGATTCTGCTTGACGAATGAAGCCCCTATTGGAAAGGCTTCGCCTTTTGGCAAAATGTTCTTTACGTAAAGACTAAATCAATTACGTATGGCCTGGCTATGGCCCAAGGTTCCTGCAACCTTGATGGATGCAAAGTACGCACAACGGTGCGCATCCATTTCCCGAGTTAAGCGTAGCGATTTCCCACCAAAGAGAGGAGATGCCGCTGAAATGGATAAAAGAAAACGCACGCTTTCTCCGTTAAAGAGAGGAAGTGTTGCTGAAATTCCTGAAGGAGCTAGGAATGGCTCAGAAAGAACGTAGCAGAAGTGCTACCCAGTTATGGAACGCCTTCTACGATGTAGAAAGGTTCGTCGCACCACTGCCGGTAGAGCAGAAAAGGTGTTGACAGAATGGTTGGCAGAAGAGCTGCCAGAACCAGTTAAGTGGCACAATGATATCCTTTGTTGGAACGATGTTAGAATGACTCGTCTCCCTGGCACCTGCAAGGGCACCATACTTGTAAGAGCCGTTGCGCCAAAGTAGTGGTAGCACCTTGACGAGGTCCTGAGCTCATTGCGTAAAAATACGCCTAGTAGCCGATCCGTAGAGATCGAGTCATGTGCATGCTCACTAAGAATTATCAGACAACCAGACTCGTAAGGGCCGCTGAGTCGGAGTGTGTTGTTTCCACCGAAAGAGGTGAAGTGCCGAGAGCAGAGTTAAGCATGCATATGAATAAAACCTTTGTTCCACGGTGAAAACCGTGTGGTTGATTGGGGTCGGGTTCATACTTCTCAAAGGCTGCCCTATAGGCATGCAATGTTCGTCAAGTAATTGTAAGACCGGCAGGCCCCTTTCAGAATTTCTCACCGAGGAAGACGGTGATGGCGCAACCTTGAGTGACATATATTTCACCCGAACCTGATAGAGTTCATTGATGGCCTTCGTCACTCAGAGGTATGGAGGTTGTGGTTATCCTTAAATATCTAAGGATTGAACCCAACTACTGCAGTAGCAGAATGCATTCAGATACCTAGTAAGGATCTCTTCTGGTATGCTGTACCGTCCTACTAGGGGGATGGGGTCAACAGGCCTCTGGGGTATCTAAAATACATAGAATAATCAACCCCCAGATCGTCGCGTTGTCGCCCAGATATGAGTCCCCTAAGCCCAGGGGGAGGTGCAATTATTGAAACAAGGCATTAGCTTAGGTACAGCGCTACTTTGAATGTATGAGTGGATGACGTTGTTGAGTCAGTCCTGCATAACCTTTGTGAAGGTGTCATGGTCGGTATACTACTGTACCGATTGGGAAAGAACCCCATTGATATCCGTACGACTAAGTGAAGCTCGGAGAGCTGTCCTTAGATTCGTAGGATACGGATGTGCCAAGCATAAAGGCTTGAGCTAGACATCCATTCGTGACTCTGAGGAAGTCAAGGCTAAGTCATAGAGACTTAAGCGGTTATTCTAACTCACAGCCCTGAAGAGGCTTATGCGAAGTCATGAAGACTTGCGTGGATGTTCAACTCATAGCCCTGATGAGGCTTTTGCGATATACGCTAAGTCATGGAGGCTTGAGCGTCGTATTACGAACGACGACCCTGAGTGGTCTATACATTTGCTTGAGTTGAATAGATAGGTGTTTGCTTACTTACCAGACCTTCAGTGGTTCTGACCCCGTTTAATGGGGATTTCAGGTGTTGTACCTGCGTGGCGATATGCGGAGCAAGGTGGCATTGAGTTCCAGGGTTTCTCTAGACAGAGTTGTACTGCTTCCTTTTTATTGAACCTTCACTGCTTTTCTAAGCAGTAGTGTTGTAATAAACATGTGCTTTCGATAAAATGGAACACTTTGGTGGTCAATGAGTTGCTTGGTCACATACCTGCAACGTGCTCGGAGTTTTCTAAAACCGACGACTCATTATCGTCTTATTCCGCTGCTAAAAGCTTTTCTAAGTTCCGCTGCAAAGAAAAAAAAAAGAGATTCATGAAAATTTTAACTTAGCTTTGTTTTGGAAATCCGAGGCGTTACAGAGAAGCTCTCAGGATATCAATCTGCCAGATCTATGAAGAATCCTCTTTAATCTTGTGAAATTCTATTATCAATACTCTTTCATCAATTGCTTTTATAATATCAAATTTTCTTTCCTATTCATATCAAGGAAATTGATAACTTCCTTGAAGAAGGTCAATTGCAAGCAATTTGGATTTCAAGTCTCGATTCTATGAAGTGAACCTTGTTTAGAGGTAATGCTTTGGGTAAAAAAGAAAGAATATCTCTGCGACCATGTGCAACATTTTCAAAAATTTTGAATCAACAGCAAAATTTCCAACATTTTGACAATATTTTCTAGCTATCGTGACGTGAAGTGAGAGCTTGATGTCCGCTTTCGATACATCCTGACACCAATTTTAAATCCCTCCTAAGGACTTGATTCATTCCCTTCTTTGAGAGCATGAACTCTCAGATTTGCACACTTCCCTGTGTCCCCACTGTCCCACCATAGACAGTCCCATTTCGGTTTGAGGTCGAACCACCAATCATTTCTTGCAAAAGGCAATTTCAAAAGCTGATTTTAGTCTCAGCAATGAGACACCCAAAATCAACCCCTTTTCAAGCTTTAGGGACCCCATTTTCCTTCCTTTTGCAAAACCCCTGTCGGATTTACTGTGCAAAATCCGAAGGTTCCATCATGGTTTCTTCTTTCGAGGATTCCATTTCATCTTCCACCCGATCAGGATAAGGGTATAAACCTGAGCCTCAATCAAAGAGGTATTTCATCTTCCGCCCAATCAGGTTAAGGGTACAAACCTGAGCCTCCTTCAAAGAGGTATTTCATCTTCCACCCGATCAGGATAAGGGTACAAACCTGAGTCTCATTTTATGAGATATTCCATTCCCCAATCAGGTCAAGGGTTAAAACCTGAGCTTCGTTCCATACGAAGCATTTTCTTTCCCATCCAGGTTAAGGGCATAAAACCTGAACTTCACTCTCATAGAGTGAACCTTTCCTCTTCATTCTTCATTTTTCGCTTCATATCTACTATCTTCCTCGGGCTAATTTCTTTATACCCAGTCAGATCCTTCTAAACTGGGGCATTTTTTTATGTATAGCCCAAATTTGGTGTGTTTTTCTTTGCCACTAAGCTCGGCCACAAGCCGGCTTAGTGTCAAAGAGGGGCATCTGTAAACACCCCAATTTTTCACTCACCTCCCCGACATCTTCACCAAGCATCATCATTCAGCCTCTGAAATTGCCGGAGGGCAAAATGGTCATTTTCTGAGCCCGGACCTTACAGAAGTCTAAATTGCATCTGCAACTCTCAAAATTTCTTTATTTTTAGCTCAGATGTTCAAAACTTTATTCCTGACAGGAGACAGGCATCTCCAAGTCTTGGTTCAAGATTCTATTGCATAAGACATGACATTGCATATCATTGCATGAGCATTTCATATCACTGCACTGCACAGCATGTCATTTCGAGGTCCAGAACTCTCAATTTCAAAATTTTCAATCCAGATTAGAATTTCAACTCTTTTCAAAAGTGATTTCAAAACCCTGGGTCTTCAAAATTATCAACTCTTCCCATTTTACCCCCAGGGCTCTGAATTTCAAAATACTTCCTCAGGAAAACAATCTGGATAATTTTCAATAAATTTCAACTCAGATTTTGCCTTTTGCCAGCTATTTCAACTATCATTCTTTTACAAAATTGCCCTATAGGGGCCAACTCTTTCCAAAAATTCCTGTTTTACCAATTAGTCCAGATTTTATGAAAATTCCAAAAAGAAGTTGTTGTTTTATCCTTATTTCAATAAAGAAGCAATGTGGGACCCACACTGAGGTGGTGTCACATAAGCTTTCTTTTGAAAAATTTGAATTTTGAAAAACCCAAAAATATAAGAGCCTTGTCCCCTGGATTGGTGCCACTTGTCCTTTTCTCTCTCCTCCCATTTCCATGCCAAGTGTCAGTGTGGGGGCTACCTTAAGAAGCCGCCACATGTCACCTCATTTATCTGCCATGTGTCAGTATCCACCATCTCCACCCGGCGCCATGTGTCATTCCAAAGATCACCAGGAGATGCCAAGTGTCATGTGTTATCCTGGTGATGTCTTTTTGCAATCGTTGTAAATTTTGAAAAGATTTTTAAGTGTAAAACATGTGAAAACCAGACATCAAATAATAAAAACCGGTTCTCACTAGTGGATGAGACCGGGTCGAACTCAGGGAACGGGAATATATCGTATTCAAGTACACAAATCTAAACTATTTTTTATTGCCGAATTATTTGAAATGTAAAATGTTCAGAAAAGTAAAAACAACTAACTATTACAACAAATGAATACCCTTCGCAGAGGGCGTAAAGTGCAATATTTACAAACCCAGAATCAAATTCCTAATTCTAAACTGAAAAGTAAAAAGAAAGCTTTATTCTTCGTACTTTGTGTCACGTAATCAATTCCGCTCCAGTCTTGTGCTATCCTGCACAAATAAACAGAACACGAGCAGTACAAGATACTAATATGTATGTTATGCAAAATGTATGTAAGACCCGCAATTTTTCAGAAAATATCTGAATAAAATTCATGAGGCATTTGCCGGTAAAAATAGCATTTCTTCTCAGAATGCGAAACGAATCAATTCCTGCGAGCCAGTTATACTTAGGGTATTCGTCGAATTGCGAATATATGCTCAAATACTCGGGAAGCCATAACTTCCTAACTAAACGAAATCAATAGATTCGTACGAGCCAACTTTCTTAGTTACGTCAATACGAAGAAAATGGCGTACTCAGAATTTTTCGGAAAAAATCGCCGGAAACCCGAAATTCTTGCGGGACCCACAGAAATATTGGTGGGACCCACAGAAATATTCCTCAGAAAATATCTGGTGGGACCCACAAAAATATCCCATGGAATATCCAAGTGGGCCCCACACCAAGGAACCTCTTGGAATTAAAAAGAAGCCAAGGGGGTAGTTTGGGCATGGAAAAACCCAAGAGGAGGTGGGCTTGGGCTATAAATAGCCCTCCCCACTCTCTCTCTTCTCATAAAAATCGACCCCCTCTCTCTCTTGCCTTCTCTCTCTCTCTCCTAAACCTCCCCTACCTAGCCTAGCCCACCTGAGCCCACCTAACCTGGTCTGAGCCTGCCTGACTTAGCCTGAGCCTGCCTGACCTGGTCCTAACCCACCTGACCTGGGTCTGAACCCACTTGACCTGGTCCAAACCCAGTTGACTTGACTTGAACCTAGTTGGGTTTAAAGTCAAAGTCAAAGTCCTTTTTGGTCCAGATTCCGGTTTGGATTTCTGAACCCAGACTTAGCCTACTTGAGCTGAGTTCGAACCTGCTGAACCCAGTTGACTTGGATTGAACCCTGTTAGGTTCAAACCACTTAGGTTGAGTAGCTTGACCTGCTCTACCTCTTTCTCAACTAAGTCAGCTTCATCTGACTTAGTCTGACCTCTCGAAGGAAGGCTCGAAGCCAAAGAAGCAACCCGGAGCCGTTTCTTCCACGATTTGAAGTAAGTTCGCTTCGTTGATCCATCTCTCTCAAGTATTTGACTGTTTGTATATAGAATATACTTTCTGAAGTAGTATCTTGCTTTAGTTCTTGGTTGAGCCCTCTAGGACACTTCGGTGTTCACGCGCTCGCCTCGTAACTATCGTCGGATATATATGTTCGAATACGCAGTATATGCGTTCTTCAAAATAGTATCTCACCCTAGTTCTTGGTTGAGCCCTCTAGGACACTTCGGTGTTCACTCGCTTGCCTCGTAACTATCGTTGGATACAGATCTAGGTGTATATCTGCTGATACTGCCGACGCGTCTTATATCGCACAGGCCATGTAATTTACCTTTGCCGTCGCGTCGTATGATGCCAAGGCTCCCTGCTTTCTGTACTTCCGATTACTGCACTTCCGATTATGCATTTACTTACGTCGTCGCGTCGAACGATGCCAAGGCTCCTGCTTTCTGCACTGTATTTACTTACGCCGTCGCGTCGAACGATGCCAAGGCTTCTGCTTTGTTATATATGTAGAATATTTCGTTCAGTTACACACCCTGAACAATAGTATATGCATTTCCTTTACGCCGCCGCTGTATAAAGCACAGGCTTCTGCTTATATTACATATATGGCGCGTAAGTGAGCGTTCAAACGGAGATCAACTCCAAAATCGCCCATGCGATTCCCTTACCGCTCCTCGTACAAGATTCTGCTTGACGAATGAAGCCCCTATTGGAAAGGCTTCGCCTTTTGGCAAAATGCTCTTTACATAAAGACTAAATCAATTACGTATGGCCTAGCTATGGCCCAAGGTTCCTGCAACCTTGATGGATGCAAAGTACGCACAACGGTGCGCATCCATTTCCCGAGTTAAGCGTAGCGATTTCCCACCAAAGAGGGGAGATGCCGCTGAAATGGATAAAAGAAACGCACGCTTTCTCCGTAAAAGAGAGGAAGTGCTGCTGAAATTCCTGAAGGAGCTAAGAATGGCTCAGAAAGAACGTAGCAGAAGTGCTACCCAGTTATGAAACGCCTTCTACAATGTAGAAAGGTTCGTCGCACCACTGCCGGTAGAACAGAGAAGGTGTTGACAGAATGGTTGGCAGAAGAGCTGCCAAAACCAGTTAAGTGGCACAATGATGTCCTTTGTTGGAACGATGTCAGAATGACTCGTCTCCCTGACACCTGCAAGGGCATCATACTTGTAAGAGCCGTTGCGCCAAAGTAGTGGTAGCGCCTTGACGAGGTCCTGAGCTCGTTGCGTAAAAATACGCCGAGTAGCCGATCCGTAGAGATCGAGTCATGTGCATGCTCATTGAGAATTATCAGACAACCAGACTCGTAAGGGCCGCTGAGCCGGAGTGTGTTGTTTCCACCGAAAGAGGTGAAGTGCTCGTCAAGGCCGAAGTGCCGAGAGCAGAGTTAAGCATGCATATGAATAAAACCTTTGTTCCACGGTGAAAACCGTGTGGTTGATTGGGGTCGGGTACATACTTCTCAAAGGCTGCCCTATAGGCATGCAATGTTCGTCAAGTAATTGTAAGACCGGCAGGCCCCTTTCAGAATTTCTCACCGAGGAAGACGGTGATGGCGCAACCTTGAGTGACATATATTTCACCCGAACCTGATAGAGTTCATTGATGGCCTTCGTCACTCAGAGGTATGGAGGTTGTGGTTATCCTTAAATATCTAAGGATTGAACCCAACTACTGCAGTAGCAGAATGCATTCGGATACCTAGTAAGGATCTCTTCCAGTATGCTGTACCGTCCTACTAGGGGGATGGGGTCAACAGGCCTCTGGGGTATCTAAAATACATAGAATAATCAACCCCCAGATCGTCGCGTTGTCGCCCAGATATGAGTCCCCTAAGCCCAGGGGGAGGTGCAATTATCGAAACAAAGCATTAGCTTAGGTACAGCGCTACTTTGAATGTATGAGTGGATGACGTTGTTGAGTCAGTCCTGCATAACCTTTGTGAAGGTGTCATGGTCGGTATACTACTGGACCGATTGGGAAAGAACCCCATTGATATCCGTACGACTAAGTGAAGCTCGGAGAGCTGTCCTTAGATTCGTAGGATACGGATGTGCCAAGCATAAAGGCTTGAGCTAGACATCCATTCGTGACTCTGAGGAAGTCAAGGCTAAGTCGTAGAGACTTGAGAGGTTATTCCAACTCACAGCCCTGAAGAGGCTTATGCGAAGTCATGACGACTTGCGTGGATGTTCAACTCATAGCCCTGATGAGGCTTGTGCGATATACGTTAAGTCATGGAGGCTTGAGCGTCGTATTACGAACTGCGACCCTGAGTGGTCTATGCATTTACTTGAGTTGAATAGATAGGTGTTTGCCTACTTACCAGACCATCAGTGGTTCTGACCCCGTTTAATGGGGATTTCAGGTGTTGAACCTCGTGGCGATATGCGGAGCAAGGCGGCATCAAGTTCCAGGGTTTCTCTAGACAGAGTTGTACTGCTTCCTTTTTATTGAACCTACACTGCTTTCCTAAGCAGTAGTATTGTAATAAACATATGTTTTCGATAAAATGGAACACTTTGGTGGTCAATGAGTTGCTTGGCCACATACCTGCAACGTGCTCGGAGTTTTCTAAAACTGACGACTCATTATCGTCTTATTCCGCTGCTAAAAGCTTTTCTAAGTTCCGCTGCAATGAAAAAAAAAAAGTAATTCATGAAAATTTTAACTTAGCTTTGTTTTGGAAATCCGGGGCGTTACAGAATTGGTATCAGAGCATGAGTCTGAGAAACCTGGTTCAAGATCCGTCATGGTACCGATATCGCACTGTAAGTATATGTTTTTATACTTTTGTTCTGATCTGGGTGCATCTTTGTATAGATGGCAACTCATGACTCGCGTGGATATTGCTATCGCTGCAAGGTCATGCACGATGAGTGGATATGCCCGTATGAAGTCCAAGACTGCCAATATTGTGGCGAAGATGGGCATTCCGCCAACGAATGCCAAAGGAAATATACCGCCGATATGGGTCGGCGGGCTTCAAAGGGTCTCAGGGATGAGACTTCGCGTGTCAGTGGACCGCATCACTCTAGTGTTGGGAGCAACCATACCCCAACATCTTTTGATGAATTACCAAGGCTAAGGGATTTTGATTTGAACTTCCCTGCAGAAGTCTATCACTCGCCAAGCTACCATCCGGCATCACATATGTCGAGCTTAAATGGCAGGAACAAAAGAGGAGATTCTTTCTGTTCGCCAATCATTATTCCAGACTCCTAGAGTCTTGATCTTGCTGACTGGGAAAGTGGACTGGAGTCTCTCATATATCCCCAGTATTCGCTTGCTAGTGCGGAAGTGCCGCCCAAGCCGAAGCTAGTAGTGCCTGCACCAAGGCCATGTGGCAATAGATGGACCTTTTGGAGTTCGTCTTCATCAAAGAAATCCAAGTCTTAAAGAGACTGGTGATGTTTTGGAGTCAGTAGACTCATGTATATAGTTTCTCATTGCCTAAAGTCTGCCAGTGCGGCATGACGTTTTGTTTAAGGCAATGCTTGTGTAAATGTGATGTATATTAAGTAAATAAAGCTTTTACTTCCTCATATACATCGAGAAACTAAAAACAAGTGCTTGTGTGTGCATAGATAAATGGCTCCTACGACGAGGAGAACCATACCAAGCGAGGAGTCCCATACGCAAGGATTCCTGTTGGAGACACTCAACAACCTGGTTACCGCCATCCGTGAAACGAGGCCAGAACCAGTCGCACCACGAAACGAGCACCTGGGAGGAGTGACTTATGAGAAGTTCCTCAAGCTTGACCCGCCAGTTTTCATTGGCAGAGCTGATCCTGAGCTCGCAGAAAGTTGGGTCGAAGAAACCGAACGTGCCTTCCTGGTGCTGGGAGTACCAGAAGAAAAGAAGACCAACTTTGGCACGTTCAGGCTGAAAGACAACGCACGGAAGTGGTGGGATACCACTAAGATTATCCAGTTCTCGGAAGTTGAAGTCATTCCTTGGACTGACTTCCGGAGAGCTTTCATGGATAATTACTTTCCATTACACTCCAGAAACAAGAAGAAGATGGAGTTTCTGGAATTGGAGCAGGGTGGCATGAATCTGATTGACTATACCACCAAATTTCAAAATCTTGAACGGTACTGCTCCCGGTTATTTGAGACCGACCAAGAAAGGGCCGACAAGTACATCAATGGACTGCGAGAAGGGCTAAGGTCACGGGTTATCACCAGCATGCCCCAAACGTTTCAAACGGCTGTGGCAGCAGCTTCAAAAATACAAGTGGATTGGGAGCGATCAAAAGTGATCATAGCAAAAAGGCCCATAGTTGATGGTGGGAACAAGAAGAGAATGTTTCCAAGTGGCCAGGGTTCACGACAACCCTTTCAGAAGAAAAGGTTCCAAGGTGGGAACAACACTCAACAAGTTGTAAGGCCAAGGCAGAACATGGCTCCAAACAACCTGCAGTCCAACCCAAACTGCCCAAAATGCCATGTTAATCACGCAAGAGGACCATGTCCACGTGACACAGGTGGATGCTTCTACTGTGGCAAAGTGGGCCACATTGCAAGACAATGCAGGAAGAAGCTTATTGATGAGCAGAGGAGGAATGCCGGATCTGCCGGACCCTCCCAACAAATACCACAACGAACACTAGTCCAACGACCCCCACCTAGAGTAGAACAAAGGCCTGCTGCAGGTCGTGTATACGCTGTAACGACTAAACAAGTCGAAACCGGTGACCTCATTGAAGGCACCGTACCTGTTAATGGACATGCAGCTTACGTCTTGTTTGATTGTGGTGCTACTCATACGTTTATCTCTGACGATTTCACCGAACAACTCCACGCTTCGGTGCAACCGATTGATAAAATGATCGAAGTATATAACCCGTTGGGTTCACGCACCAAATGTATCCGGTGTGTGAAAAATTTGGATATTGAGATAGCAGGGCAACACTTGCCTACTGATGCCATCCTGATCGATATGATACAGTACGATGTCATTCTGGGAATGAATTGGTTGGCTCAGAATAATGCCAAGATTCTGTGCCGCGAGGGCAGAGTGATTCTATCTCGACCCGGATTACCTAAGATGGAATACCGGTTATCCAAACCAGTTCCACAGAAAAGGCTCATATCAGCACTTAAGGTACAAAAATACCTTAGGAAGGGTTGTGTGGCCTTCCTGTTGAGTCTCTCGGTGGAAAAATCCAACGACCAACCCCTTGAGAGTTTGGAAGTAGTGCGGGAGTTTTCCGATGTGTTTCCTGAGGAATTGCCAGGACTTCCGCCACTTCGTGAGGTTGAATTTGGAATTCAATCCTTACCTGGAACAGCGCCGATATCCAAAGCCCCGTATCGAATGGCGCCAGCTGAACTCAGTGAGTTGAAGTGTCAGTTGGAAGAACTGATGGAACAAGGGTTCATCCGACCAAGTATGTCACCATGGGGAGCCCCGGTACTATTTGTAAAGAAGAAGGATGGATCCCTTCGGTTATGCATCGATTATCGGATGCTTAACCAGGCAACCATTAAAAATAAGTACCCATTGCCTCGGATTGAGGACTTATTCGATCAGCTCAGAACAGCGAGAGTGTTCTCCAAGATCGACCTCAGGTCTGGATACCATCAGCTCAGAGTAAAGGAAGAGGATATACCCAAGACAGCCTTCAGAACGAGATACGGCCATTATGAGTTCGTAGTAATGCCCTTCGGACTCACTAATGCGCCTGCTGCCTTTATGGATCTAATGAACCGGATATTCAGACCATATTTGGATAGCTTTGTCATCGTCTTTATTGATGACATTCTCGTATATTCTGAGAACAAGGAACAACACGTGGAGCACTTGAAAATCGTCTTGAAAACCCTTCAAGATAACCAACTCTATGCTAAGTTTTCAAAATGTGAATTCTGGCTAGATAAAGTGATGTTCCTTGGTCATGTGATCTCAAAAGATGGAATCGCAGTGGATCCTGCGAAGGTGGAAGCTGTGATGGACTGGAAGCAGCCAGAAAATATCACTGAGGTTCGTAGCTTCCTTGGACTTGCCGGATATTATCGGAAGTTCATACAAGACTTCTCCCGAATCGCCGTACCGATGACGAAATTACTTAAAAAGGGAGTCAAGTTTGAATGGACTGACCAGTGTAAGGAGTGCTTTGAGGTTCTCAAACAGAGGCTTACCACTGCCCCTGTCCTTACCTTACCTTCTGGTCAGGGAGGCTTCGTGGCATATACCGATGCCTCAGGAACAGGTCTGGGTTGTGTGTTGATGCAGCATGGCAAAGTAATCGCCTATGCATCACGACAGTTGAGGGTCCATGAGAAAAACTATCCAACCCACGACTTGGAGCTTGCCGCGGTAGTGTTCGCGCTTAAAATCTGGCGACACTACCTGTATGGAGAGAAATTTGAGGTCATGTCAGACCATAAAAGCCTAAAATACCTCTTTTCTCAAAAAGAACTCAATATGCGGCAACGGCGATGGCTGGAATTCCTCAAAGATTATGAATTCACGCTTTCCTATCACCCTGGAAAGGCGAATGTTGTAGCAGATGCCCTTAGTCGCAAGACTGTTGGCACTCTGGCCAGCCTAACCGGACAATGGAAGTTGATGGAGGATTTCGTCAAGTGGAAGCCATTTTTGGCTGATTCAGGTAGAATCAAAATGTCATGTTTGACGATCCACATTGAGTTCCTCGATCGCATCGTAGCCGAACAGTTCAAGGATCCCCAGTACTTGGAATTGAAAGCTCGTGCTGAAAAAGATAACACTTTCTTCCATTTGAAAGAAGATGGAGGAATATGGATGGAAGAAAGAATTTGGGTTCCAAATAACCCTGAGCTAAGACAGGAAGTACTCCAGGAGGCCCATAGTAGCAAATATACTATCCACCCTGGGGGTACAAAGATGTTCCGAGATTTGCAGAGAAAGTACTGGTGGAAGGGTATGAAGCGTGATGTGGCTACGTTTGTCTCGAAGTGTTTGATCTGCCAGCAAGTTAAGATCGAACATCAGCGACCTGGTGGAAAGATGCAACGGATCGAGATTCCAGAATGGAAATGGGAAGGCATTACAATGGATTTCATCGTTGGATTGCCTCGATCCAAGAAACAACACGATTCGATATGGGTGATCGTGGACAGACTCACCAAGTCGGCTCACTTCCTGCCAATCAACACTCGATACTCAACTGAACGATTGGCGGAGATCTACATTCGGGAAATCGTTAGACTCCATGGAGTGCCGATTTCGATCATATCTGATCGTGACCCGAAGTTCACCTCTCACTTTTGGGAGCAACTTCAGAAAGCCCTGGGGACGAAACTCAAGTTCAGTACAGCATTCCATCCCCAAACAGATGGGCAATCAGAACGAACCATACAGACTCTTGAAGATATGCTAAGAGCCTGTATGCTGGAATGGAAAGGTGATTGGGATTCCCACCTAGCGTTGACTGAATTTGCTTATAATAATAGCCACCACGCTAGCATTGGGATGGCGCCGTATGAAGCCTTGTATGGACGACCCTGTAGATCACCAATCTATTGGGGTGAAGTGGGTGAGCGAACCTTGGACTCGCCCATTGTGTTGCAGCATTATACTGAGCAAGTCCACATGATCAGAAAGAAGCTATTGACTGCTCAGAGTCGACAGAAGAGCTACGCCGATCAGCGGCGTAGGGAACTCACTTTTGCGGTTGGAGATAAGGTTTTTATCAAGGTCTCTCCAACCAAGAGTGTGTTTCATTTTGGAAAGAAGGGGAAGCTCAGCCCCAGATTCGTTGGTCCCTTCGAAGTTTTGAGCCGGATCGGAGAGACTGCCTACCGAGTAGCATTGCCACCACAATACGCGCAAATACATGATGTATTTCACGTATCAATGCTTAGAAAGTACGTTCATGATCCTTCTCACGTTATTCAACATGAAGACATTGACATCCGAGAAGATATGACGGTAGAAGAAAGGCCAATGGAGATCATGGACCGACGGGAGCAAGTGCTAAGAACGAAGGTCATTCCACTTGTTAAAGTGAGGTGGCAGCATCATGGAATCGATGATTGCACTTGGGAGCCCGAATCGGATATGCGGGATAAATATCCTGAACTCTTCACCTTGTACTCTTAGCTGAATTTCGCGGACGAAATTCCTTTAAGGGGGTAATGATGTAAGACCCGCAATTTTTCAGAAAATATCTGAATAAAATTCATGAGGCATTTGCCGGTAAAAATAGCATTTCTTCTCAGAATGCGAAACGAATCAATTCCTGCGAGCCAGTTATACTTAGGGTATTCGTCGAATTGCGAATATATGCTCAAATACTCGGGAAGCCATAACTTCCTAACTAAACGAAATCAATAGATTCGTACGAGCCAACTTTCTTAGTTACGTCAATACGAAGAAAATGGCGTACTCAGAATTTTTCGGAAAAAATCGCCGGAAACCCGAAATTCTTGCGGGACCCACGGAAATATTGGTGGGACCCACAGAAATATTCCTCAGAAAATATCTGGTGGGACCCACAAAAATATCCCATGGAATATCCAAGTGGGCCCCACACCAAGGAACCTCTTGGAATTAAAAAGAAGCCAAGGGGGTAGTTTGGGCATGGAAAAACCCAAGAGGAGGTGGGCTTGGGCTATAAATAGCCCTCCCCACTCTCTCTCTTCTCATAAAAATCGACCCCCTCTCTCTCTTGCCTTCTCTCTCTCTCTCCTAAACCTCCCCTACCTAGCCTAGCCCACCTGAGCCCACCTGACTTGGTCTGAGCCTGCCTGACTTAGCCTGAGCCTGCCTGACCTGGTCCTAACCCACCTGACCTGGGTCTGAACCCACTTGACCTGGTCCAAACCCAGTTGACTTGACTTGAACCTAGTTGGGTTTAAAGTCAAAGTCAAAGTCCTTTTTGGTCCAGATTCCGGTTTGGATTTCTGAACCCAGACTTAGCCTACTTGAGCTGAGTTCGAACCTGCTGAACCCAGTTGACTTGGATTGAACCCTGTTAGGTTCAAACCACTTAGGTTGAGTAGCTTGACCTGCTCTACCTCTTTCTCAACTAAGTCAGCTTCATCTGACTTAGTCTGACCTCTCGAAGGAAGGCTCGAAGCCAAAGAAGCAACCCGGAGCCGTTTCTTCCACGATTTGAAGTAAGTTCGCTTCGTTGATCCATCTCTCTCAAGTATTTGACTGTTTGTATATAGAATATACTTTCTGAAGTAGTATCTTGCTTTAGTTCTTGGTTGAGCCCTCTAGGACACTTCGGTGTTCACGCGCTCGCCTCGTAACTATCGTCGGATATATATGTTCGAATACGCAGTATATGCGTTCTTCAAAATAGTATCTCACCCTAGTTCTTGGTTGAGCCCTCTAGGACACTTCGGTGTTCACTCGCTCGCCTCGTAACTATCGTTGGATACAGATCTAGGTGTATATCTGCTGATACTGCCGACGCGTCTTATATCGCACAGGCCATGTAATTTACCTTTGCCGTCGCGTCGTATGATGCCAAGGCTCCCTGCTTTCTGTACTTCCGATTACTGCACTTCCGATTATGCATTTACTTACGCCGTCGCGTCGAACGATGCCAAGGCTCCTGCTTTCTGCAATGTATTTACTTACGCCGTCGCGTCGAACGATGCCAAGGCTTCTGCTTTGTTATATATGTAGAATATTTCGTTCAGTTACACACCCTGAACAATAGTATATGCATTTCCTTTACGCCGCCGCTGTATAAAGCACAGGCTTCTGCTTATATTACATATATGGCGCGTAAGTGAGCGTTCAAACGGAGATCAACTCCAAAATCGCCCATGCGATTCCCTTACCGCTCCTCGTACAAGATTCTGCTTGACGAATGAAGCCCCTATTGGAAAGGCTTCGCCTTTTGGCAAAATGCTCTTTACGTAAAGACTAAATCAATTACGTATGGCCTAGCTATGGCCCAAGGTTCCTGCAACCTTGATGGATGCAAAGTACGCACAACGGTGCGCATCCATTTCCCGAGTTAAGCGTAGCGATTTCCCACTAAAGAGGGGAGATGCCGCTGAAATGGATAAAAGAAACGCACGCTTTCTCCGTAAAAGAGAGGAAGTGCTGCTGAAATTCCTGAAGGAGCTAAGAATGGCTCAGAAAGAACGTAGCAGAAGTGCTACCCAGTTATGAAACGCCTTCTACAATGTAGAAAGGTTCGTCGCACCACTGCCGGTAGAACAGAGAAGGTGTTGACAGAATGGTTGGCAGAAGAGCTGCCAAAACCAGTTAAGTGGCACAATGATGTCCTTTGTTGGAACGATGTCAGAATGACTCGTCTCCCTGACACCTGCAAGGGCATCATACTTGTAAGAGCCGTTGCGCCAAAGTAGTGGTAGCGCCTTGACGAGGTCCTGAGCTCGTTGCGTAAAAATACGCCGAGTAGCCGATCCGTAGAGATCGAGTCATGTGCATGCTCATTGAGAATTATCAGACAACCAGACTCGTAAGGGCCGCTGAGCCGGAGTGTGTTGTTTCCACCGAAAGAGGTGAAGTGCTCGTCAAGGCCGAAGTGCCGAGAGCAGAGTTAAGCATGCATATGAATAAAACCTTTGTTCCACGGTGAAAACCGTGTGGTTGATTGGGGTCGGGTACATACTTCTCAAAGGCTGCCCTATAGGCATGCAATGTTCGTCAAGTAATTGTAAGACCGACAGGCCCCTTTCAGAATTTCTCACCGAGGAAGACGGTGATAGCGCGGCCTTGAGTGACATATATTTCACCCGAACCTGATAGAGTTCATTGATGGCCTTCGTCACTCAGAGGTATGGAGGTCGTGGTTATCCTTAAATATCTAAGGATTGAACCCAACTACTGCAGTAGCAGAATGCATTCGGATACCTAGTAAGGATCTCTTCCGGTATGCTGTACCGTCCTACTAGGGGGATGGGGTCAACAGGCCTCTGGGGTATCTAAAATACATAGAATAATCAACCCCCAGATCGTCGCGTTGTCGCCCAGATATGAGTCCCCTAAGCCCAGGGGGAGGTGCAATTATCGAAACAAAGCATTAGCTTAGGTACAGCGCTACTTTGAATGTATGAGTGGATGACGTTGTTGAGTCAGTCCTGCATAACCTTTGTGAAGGTGTCATGGTCGGTATACTACTGGACCGATTGGGAAAGAACCCCATTGATATCCGTACGACTAAGTGAAGCTCGGAGAGCTGTCCTTAGATTCGTAGGATACGGATGTGCCAAGCATAAAGGCTTGAGCTAGACATCCATTCGTGACTCTGAGGAAGTCAAGGCTAAGTCGTAGAGACTTGAGAGGTTATTCCAACTCACAGCCCTGAAGAGGCTTATGCGAAGTCATGACGACTTGCGTGGATGTTCAACTCATAGCCCTGATGAGGCTTGTGCGATATACGTTAAGTCATGGAGGCTTGAGCGTCGTATTACGAACTGCGACCCTGAGTGGTCTATGCATTTACTTGAGTTGAATAGATAGGTGTTTGCCTACTTACCAGACCATCAGTGGTTCTGACCCCGTTTAATGGGGATTTCAGGTGTTGAACCTGCGTGGCGATATGCGGAGCAAGGCGGCATCAAGTTCCAGGGTTTCTCTAGACAGAGTTGTACTGCTTCCTTTTTATTGAACCTACACTGCTTTCCTAAGCAGTAGTGTTGTAATAAACATATGTTTTCGATAAAATGGAACACTTTGGTGGTCAATGAGTTGCTTGGCCACATACCTGCAACGTGCTCGGAGTTTTCTAAAACTGACGACTCATTATCGTCTTATTCCGCTGCTAAAAGCTTTTCTAAGTTCCGCTGCAATGAAAAAAAAAAAGTAATTCATGAAAATTTTAACTTAGCTTTGTTTTGGAAATCCGGGGCGTTACAATGTAAATCTAAAATTTGAAGTAAAATCTATAAAATGATAAAACTAAGTAAAGAACTTATATTATAGGTAAACAACTAAGTAACAAGTATTGAAAATTTGTAATGCTAATGTAATGACAACCTAATCAAAACGTAAAAATATTAAATGCTATACAGCTAACACACTACACTACATACTGATTGAACCTGAAAATTAAGCAAAACAAGAATTAATGTGATGAAAAATAGGAAAACATGAGCTGAAAATGAAGAAAACACAAAAATGACTAAAAAAAATGATAAGAACTGAATGTGTAATAAAACTAGGATTGAAAATGTAAAGAAACACAGGAAATTACTGTTTTAAAGAAAGAAAATGACATAAAGAAAATTATCTAGCATTGAAATGATGAAAAACAGGAATTGAGTTGTAAACAGGAAATAAAATGAAAAAAAATTCAGAAAATCAGAATGTAAACGAACAAGAAATTGAATGTGAACACTAAACTGTATGAATGTATTCAAAACAGGAAATGACAAACATGAAATGAATGTAAAAAAAAAACAAAGAAATTGAGATCAACACACGTAACTAAAAATCATATTGAATTAAACAAAACATAAGAGCAATTAACAGGTAAGTAAAAGACATCAAGATGAAATCAAAATTCATATTTGAAATGAAAGTAAACAAAACATTATTGAACTAAAAACAGTGAAATTTGTAAATGAAAAAAATTACAGTAAACAAAAGATTAAAAATCAAACTTAAATCTGTGCTGAAGATGAAAACAGGATTAAAAAAAAATAAGAAATCAACACAACTAATGAATTAACGTGAAACCGAAAAAAAAATCAGAAAATCAAAACATCAAAATATTCAGAATTACATATTACACAAAGAAAACTAACGAAAAATCAAGAAATAGAACTCAAAACAGGAAAATAACAATGATCGAGATTTTTTTTCTCTTTTTCTCTTTTTGTTTTTCTTGTTTTTTTTTTTATTATTTATTCAATCTGTTTTATACAGAATCAATGGAATAATAATAAGAAGAAGAATATCAGAAGAAGAAGAAGAAGAAGAAGAAGATCGGAAGAAAAAGAAGAAGAAGAAGAAGATGAAGAAGAAGAAGAAGAAGAAGAAGAGGAAGCACTGGAGATCGGAAGAAGAAGAAAAAGAAACTGCAGAAATTGGAAGAAGAAGAAGATCTGAAGAAGTAGAAGAAGAAGAAGCTGCAGAAGATGAAGATTCAGATGAAGAAGAAATAAAGAAGAAGAAGAAGAAGAAGAAGAAGAACACTCAGCACTCACCGTGAACCTGAGTGGTTTGGGGAGAATGTGGCCTCCACCGTCAACGCCGTCGCCGTTGAAGAAGCACCTCCACCTGAAACAGGGAAGAAGAGAGATCAAGGGAGAAGGGGAAGAAGGAGGTAAGAAAACAAGGTGGAGGGAAAAAAGGGGTTACAGGAGAGGGCTCTGGCGCAAAAGATGAAGACGCCTTGTTTTTTCGTTGCTTTGGGTTTTTAAAACATTACAAACCGGTTCACCGGTTTGTAACAATTTTTATTTTGAAATGCAAACCGGTTGGAACCGGTTTGTGATATATTTTTTCATTTTTTTCAAGGAATCAAACCGTGTAAAACGGTTTGTTATTTTATAATTTTTTTTTTCAGTTTTTTTAAAATTCAAAAACTATGTAAACCTAGTTTATTATAAAGTTTTCAAAAATTAAAATCAAAACTTATAAAGAAACTTAAAAACTATTCTAACTATTTATTTCTATTTAATTTTTTCTTTTCTAAAAAAAAACAAACATTTAAAATGATTTTAACAATATAAAACTATTTTCTATATTCTTTATTTTTTTATTTTATTTTTAATTGAAAACTAAAACTACATTACTATGACTATAACAAAAACTAAAATATGCATAAAAATGTAAAATAAAACTATTTTTCGTGCATTTTTTATTTTTAAATCATTTTAGCACATTTACTCGAAACTAACATAAAATTGGGTTTTTAAATCATTTTCTTATGAAATCATGCATATTTTTATATGAAAAATCCCTAAAATATATGCATGATCACCTGGCCAGAAAAAGCAAAACTTGTCCCCCTCTGAGGTGGCGCCATTTGAAGTGTGTCTCCTGTAGAGGACACATGTCAATCTCTCATTTCCTTAGAAAAATCAAATGCCATGTGTCATCCTCTACTCTTTTCAGAAAAAGCAGGTGACATGTGTCATTCTCTGCTCTTCTCAGAAAAAGTAGATGCCATGTGTCATTTCCTGCTCTCTTCAGAAAAGCTAGAATTCAAATATTGAAATCTCTTCAGAGGTGGCGCAAATCCTGAACTTCACCTTTTTCATTTTGTCTGAGATGGCGCCACATGGCTTGGACCTCCTTCTCTTCCCTCTGCCACGTGTCATTCTCTGCTTCTTTCAGAAAAAGCAGGTGACACATGTCTCCTTCTACCTCCTTCAGAAAAAGTAGAGGACACATGTCATCTCCAGCCTCCTTCAGAAAAAGTAGGGGACACATGTCACTCTTGGCTTTCTTCAGAAAAAGCAACTATTCAAAATTTTTCAGACAAGAGCTAGGTGTCAAAAATCCTGGAGTTCTACCTTTTTCTACTTTGTCTATGAGGGCGCCACATGTCCCTTGCCTTTTCTCCTGCCACATGTCACTGTAGGAGCCACCCTGAGGTGGCGCCACATGTCAGCCTCTCCTTTCCTGCAGAAAAAGCAGAATTTGAATTCCTCTGAGGTGGCACAATCTGCTTCTTCCACTCCTGTCCTTTTGACACATGGCAAGAGCCTCCAGAGATGGCGCCACATGGCAAGAGCCTCCAGAGATGGCGCCACATGGCATGCTCCTATTGTTTCCAGCTTTACACCTCAGAACACCTTTTGAGGTGGCGCCAATCCAGAGCCCCACTTGGCTTTCTTTCTTTTATTTATTTTATTCTTTTAATAAAAATAGCCCCATGAGGTGGCGCCACCTTAGGACTCCCTACAAAAGGAAAATTTTGAATTTGAAACCCTAGGTAGCACCCTCTAAGGTGGCGCCATCTGGGAGCTTCCTGCAGAGAAAATCAAGCAGACCCAAATTTTGAAAAATTTCAAATTATGCTGAGGTGTCTCACTCACAAAATTCTTATTTTTTATTTTTTCAAAAATCAAAATAGCACCCCTGAGATGGCGCCACATGGAGGGATCAGATTGAGCCTGTTTGAAATTCAAATTTTTCAGAAAAAATCTATAAAAACAAGGGTTCGTGCCCAGCCTAAAGAGACCATTTTTTGAGCTCTTTTGGACATGGAAATTCGACCCAGCCTTCTTGAGGATCTGATTTTGAACTGTGGGAATTCGCGCCCCCTTTGGCTCAGTGGAGAAGGTGCAGTGAAGTTCGTGCAGTGGCCAACTCGATTCAAGCGTAGGTCAATTTTGGTGGATCATCCGAAGCCCGAATCGAAGGACGAACAAAGCCCTTGGTAGCAGTCCCTTTCCAGAGCTTCAACGCTGCCCAACGAAGCAAGGTGCACCTCTTTTCCTCTTGATTCGATTTCATAATTTGATTCAGGAGTCGTTTGAAGAAAGAGCTCATCCGAGAGATGGATTGAGCTATTCTCATAAAACGACATATATAAAATACATGATTATGATTCCTTAATGATTTTTAGCATTCATGCATTTAGCTAGATTTAATTTGCATTTTATTTCGTTAATTTAGCATGTTTCATGAATTAATTAGGATTACTTTAGCATTTATTTCAATTCTGCTCAGTTTCAGTAGTTCTCTGTTTTTGTCAGTCAGTCCACACGTCATTTCATGCATGTAATTTTTGTTAAAAAATCCAAAAAAATAATGAAATGCGCACTTAGGTGTCCATATAAATGTGCCAAAAATTCGGAAGCATTTGAATTTGTTTACTGTGGTAAACATTCAAAATGGCAAGTCGGGTTTTGTTACCCGGGATGAGTTTTAAAAACTCTTTTCCGACTTGTAAAATCGAGATCTCCCTCATGGAAGATCTGATTTTCAATACGAAAGATGTTATGAGCTCGGGAGGATGTCTAGTTTTGAATCTGATTTTATGAGATTTTTATGAGTTTTTTTAATATCTGAAAAAATCCGAGAGTTCGGGACACGTGTCAGAGCCTGATTTGGGCCTCTGAGATTTTGGATCGACTTAGGGCTATGGGTTCTCTTTGGGTGTTGCTCCAAATCCAAATCTATAAAAAGTGAAAGTTATGCCCGAGATGTCCTATGTTTGCATCTGAAAGCTTAGGATTTTTAGAATAGTTGTGATACCTGTTTCGAATTTTTCTTGTCAGTCCTCTGTTTTGTCACATTTGTCTATTCTGTCAATTTAGGATTAAAAAGTTATATTTTTATCCATATTTATGTTGGTCAAATACCGAAGTCATGAACATAAAAGTTGTCCATGTAGGTGTAGTGAGTAGCTCTGTTAAATATCAGAAATTTCCATGGCTGTTTTCTATTTATTTTAGCATTTTATATTAAATTAGGTTGATTTTGCCTCTGTCAGAACCAAATCCCTGTTACCGAACTCACCATGGCTCAAATTCCGAGGCTGTAAAAACCAAAAATGTTCCATTTCGGGTCCTTTAACAGTCTGAAAAATATAATAAGTTTTTATGGTGTAAATTTTGCATTATCATGTTAAGCATTGCATTTGGTTCGGGTTCGTAGGCGAAATCCACCATTTTTAGGACTTTCTTTAAATTTTAGCATTCAAATCATATTAATTTGTAATTTTTAGCATTCTAGGCTGTCTATCAGAGTAGGTAGATGCTTCATACCGAATTTGGTGTAATTTGGAATTCATTTGAGGCTTGATTTAGCCATAATATCAAAACAGGGCCCCGCGGGACCCGAATCCAAGCGAAAAACAAGCGAAATTCGTTGTTTTGGATAAATTGCAAAATATAAAATTCTGATTTTACAGTCCTAATGTGTTAAGCAGCATGTCATCATTCCTCATACTGCATTTCATCATCATTTGATTCAATTTGAATTTTGAAATATCAATTTTACCAAACTTTCCTTCAAAAAACCCTGATTTTAAAGGTATAACTTTATAATTAGGGGTATTTTGGTTATTTTGACCACAATTTCGAATTTCAAACTATTTTCTACTATGTTTCCTGCATTTACATTATTTCAAATATCAAGGAAGCATGAGAATAGGGTTTATATCCAATTAAATCCAATAATTTCATAATATTATTGGAAAATCTTTGATAAAACCCACATATTTGAGCTCACCCTATTTCAAGTTTGGCAGGGGCGTTCAAAAGAAGGAGCTGAAGTCTGCAAATTGCTTTTATTTCATTTATTTAGTGATGTAATAATGTAAATTTTGGAATAAGAGATTTAATTTTCTGCTTAGACTAGGATGCATATCATATAGTTTAAATTCCTGCAATATCCTGTTTATGTGATTCATGCATTTTATTTCAAAAGCACTATGGATGTCCATGAATGGCACGTGCACCAACTCTTAGGGAGTTGATGAACTCGGTGGAGTCCATATTTACGGCCCTAGTCGGAATATGGACGAGACCCAGATCCATCATCTTTCTACTAGTCACATTGAGGCTACACTCTTAGGCTATCTTAAAATGCACATCATATTTCTAATATTTTCAAAGTATTGTGCATTAAATCAATTAAACTCTGAACATATTCATGGCCACAGTCAGAATATGTGAAGTATTTATTTTGACTTAATGTACATTTTCCAACAAATTTCTTAGAAAATCTTTCAAAGTGCATGCATTCACTCATATCATTTGCATCATGAAATCATTGGTTTTCCCATGATTTTCTTAAGAAAACTTCATTCTCAAAGAAATCGATTTCTCAAGAAACTCTGAGTATTTTCCAAAATCAAAGTTTTCCCTCGATTTTCCCTGGAAAATGTTATTTTCTTAAGATTTTCAAAAAAGAGTTTCCCAATCTTTCTCAAGAATCAAAAATCAATTTTCAAGGGTAAGATTCCCAGGATTTCAATTTCCCAAGTTTTGAATTTCCTTCTCCAATGAGTTTTCCTATAAATCTTCCATCATTTTCCTAAGAAAATTCTCAAAGTTCGAGTTTTCCTGAGAAGTGTTTCCCTTTTCAAATGCTCACCTTTTTCCCAGGATTTTCAACCATTCATGATTTTCCCACAACTTTATGAACTTCCCCGAGATTTCAAATCTTTTTCATCTGAGTTTTCTGAGAAATTGACTTTCAGCTTTTTCCTGAGAGATTCTTTTCAACTCCAAATATTTTCCAAGCATACATCATGTTTTCCCAAGTTGCATTTTCCAAAATCTCATAGCACATGCCTGAATTCTTTGTGCATATAGGATAGAACACGATTTTGATGATTTAACTAAGTCAAGCGCAATTTTGGTCCTTGGTTCGATTACCCCTGTTAAAGGCGACAGGAATGGTCGAATCTCGTACCGACAGGTCGAGCCCCATCCCATGGATTTTCCCGCAATTTTCAAAACGGAGGCGAGTATTTCAAAACATTTTCCAAAATCCGGTCAAGTTTGAAGCGCGAAAGCGTTTCCCTCTCTCTCTTCCGCAAGGGAGGGGAAGACGGGAAAAATTTTGCGACGATAACAGTGAGTTCGGACCTCGAGGCAAATTGGGTCAAGATCCAATCCAAATGGCCATTTTTGGTCTTGGATCAATGCACAAACACCACAATCCAACCCAAATAGGATCCAAACCCACTTCGGAAAATAATTGCAAAAACCCTCTTCTCAAATAGGCGCCTAGCAATAAATCTCATTTTAATCCTCTTTTTGGAATTTTCAAAAAGTGAATTTTTACTATAAATAGTAGCACCAAATCCTAGGCAATCATTTTTTCCTAGGGATTTGTGTCAAAGGCTCTGATTCTCACTCCTTCATGTCTCCCTCTTTAGCCACCATGCTCCTTCTTCTTCTTCCTCTTAGTTTTGCATGAGTTTTCATTGTGTTTTCATCTAGTCACCCCTCTTTCTTCTACATTTCTTCTTCTTCCATTCCTTCCACTTCTTCTCATCCTTGCTGTTTGTTGATGGTTCTTTGCTATGTTTTGCAGGTATAGCAGCTTGTAGAGTACACCATTCCTTGTCGAGGTGCCATCTGCCCCAACAAGGATCGACGGACTCTACCTCCCCAGTCCTCTTCTCCACTCTAGCTAGGCTCGATCCTCATTCTATCCTTCGGAGCATCTCCACCCTACTTACCGCAGCAAGGTGCAACATCTGGGCATAGTAGCAGCACCATTGAAGACCTCTGGATGCATTTCCCTTGGCTTAATCCGCTCACCATCTACCACTCCAGTCGTCGGACAACCCCACGCATGGTTTGTCTTCTTCCCCTTCTCTTTTAGCTAAAACCCAATGTGCATGTGTTTTGTTTTTCATTGTCTGCATTTTTGAGTGAATTCCATCCTTAGTGTAATGGAAGTCATGCTCATACCAGCACATTAGGTCAAGTCTACATTGTGTTTTTGTTGTTTTTGCTACTTTAGATATTGGTGTAATTAATTTTCTCTCTTGCGCCAAAACCGGCTAGAGTGCTTCTAGCCGGTTGTGGCTTGTTTAGCAGTAGGTATTCAGTTTGCTTATTTTGTATCACTTAGTATAGTTCTGAGTAGATGTTAGCAATTTAAATTCCTGTATCCATCCTGCATTTTGCTTAGACTTTTTAGCATAGATGCATTCTCGCCCAAATGCCAAAAATCGGGTAGAGTGCTTCTACCCGATTTAGGCATTTGTCAAGTGAGCATGTGCACTATCAATCTGATGGTTGCTGCACATGTTAATATAGTTTTTCTTGCTATTGTTTAGAGTAGTCTTCTTCGGTATTAGCCGTTAGATTGATTCAATTTGCGTTTGGTGTGTTTGATAGTCTCCATGCCAATAACCGAGTAGATCTCTTCTTCTCGATTTAGGCAAATTTCAAATAGTATAGAGTTTGTTGATTTTCTGTTTTTAGCAGTAGATTCTTGTTAGTTATCTCCTAATTTGTGAGTTAATTCAGTAGTAGTTTAGTTTTACTTGCTGAGTTAGGCTTACGAGTTGGTTTAGTTCTAATGCTTAGCATTACTTAGATATATTTCAATTCTAGTCGATCTTCTTATTTCATAGTAGATTAAATTTGTTTAGTAGTTTAAGTGTCAATTAGCTAGTGTACAATTTGAATTATAGTGTGGTTGAGTTAGAATAGGTTGCATTCATGTTTTGTAGCTTTGTCGCATTAGTTTTAGCCTCATACGCCAAAACTGGCTAGAACCAAGTATCTAGCCGGATTTATTGGTTTTTAAGAGGATAAGTAATCTGTCTATTTTGACATTTTCTGTAGTTTAGAAGTGTAATTAGTGTAGTAATCAGTATATGTGCATTTCAGTTATGTAATTAGCATTTTAGGTTTAGTTTCTTTGTTATTTGATCCCTTGCTATGTTGGATTTTCTTGATAGACCCATTACATAATTCTAACTGAATTTGTGATACCTATATCTAGATCTCCCGGAGCGATATTTGCAATCCAAAAGTTGTGCTGAATTCTTGATCGAGTCAGGAATCCAACAGAACAAAAATCACTCCAATTGGACCCCGTTTAAGCCATCTACTGTCCAGTTTCTGAAAGTCTATCAGAAATTAAGGTTTTGTATTGCGCGGGGGCATAGTGGTCATTTTTTGTTTTACGTAGTTTTTATAAATTCATTTCTGAGTGTGTTAGCAGAATATTAGTATAAGTACAGAGTTATTTTTAGCTTAAGTTAGTCGTTTAGTATAATTACTTTTTGTTATTTTTGTTTTAAGCATAGTTAGGCTTAATAGTTAATTGTAGTATTAGTGTAGGTATATTTTGTTTGATTGTTTTCATTATCCATACTAACGTTGTTTTCGTGTTTTGTAGGTGATACAAAGCTGCAGATTAGCGCATTTCGTTAAAGCTTTGGAGTCACTTCGTAGTCTTTCTTTTCTTACTTGTTCAATTTGATTTCATTGTATAATTGCTTGTAATTGAACAAGTTTAATATCAATAAAGTGCAAATTATAGATTTAATTGAGTGTACTCCGTTCCCTGTGGATCGATCTGAACTCACCATGAAAGTGGAAAGTCGGTTATTATTACTTGGTTGGCGATTTTCCAAAATACTTTGATAAAAATACATTTTAAAATTGCGATTACAAAAGTCCGACCATGTTTTTGGCACCGTTGCCAGGGAACGGCGATTATACTCTTTTATTTTTAACATTGCAATTTGTTGATATTTGCTTAGTTAGTTGTATTTTAATTGTTCTAGTTAGTAGGATTAGTAAGTGAATATAGGATTAACATAGTTAGTACATATAAGATTCACATTTTGCTTACTTAGAATTCACAATATTGCATGCTTCTAGAGCAATTAGACAGGTGAGTTATAGATAACATAGTGTGATTTCTATTCCTATACTTATTTTGTAATTTAGCATGCTTAGATTTAGATTTGCTTTCGTTATTTGAATCTTGTTTTGCATGTTGATGATGCATGAATTACTCATAAATATAACATATTATTATTGTATAAATGCATCATTTATAAGTTTAGAACCCATACTTAGATACATTTAGGTATGATTGAGCTACGGTTCAAATTTTGTTCGAATCAGACTTAAAACGAGAGAGATATTGCATTTACAGTGTAGCAGGTTGAACCTCAGAGCGAAATGAGTAAAAAACGGATCCAATTGGCCCATTTGAGCCATGGATCAATGCAAAATGTACCCAATCCAACCCACATCAGCCCATTTACAAATTTTGGAAAAGATTGCTAAAAAACCCCTCACATGCAAGGCGTCTAGCAAATAAAATGTTTTTAATCCTCTTTCTGGAATTTCTAGAAAGAGGGCCTTTGCTATAAAATCAAAGAGGTAAAGCCCTAGAGGCATCTTTGCCTTGGGAAGTGTGCCCTCTTTGCCCGACTCTCACTCCTCCCTCTCCTCTCTCAGCCGCCCCTAATCCCATCTCTACTTCTTCCTTGGTTTTGCATGGAGCTTCAAGCATTTCCATGGAGTCGCCAACTCTAATGCTTTCCATTTCTCTTCTTCCACATCTCCCCTTCTTCTTTCCTTGCTGAAACTAATGCTTCATGATGTATTTTGTAGGTAGCAGCAGCAATGGAGTGCGCCATCTATGGATGGGGTGCCGTCTGCCCCTCCATGGCTAGCCCGTTCTACCCCTCTAGCTCTCTACACCACTCGTGCCGCCGGTCCTTCACACCACCTTTGAAGCACCACCACCTGCGGCTTCCAGCAACCTACAACAAAGTAAGGTTAGAAATAACCAACAAGGGTTGCAGACGCACGTCCTTGGCAAAGTCTACCTCTTCTTTGACCCCTTCAATCGTCGGACTACCGGAATAGGCCATCGGTAAGTCTTTTCTCACCCTCTCTTTTAGCGTAAAACCCAAATTGTGTGTGGTTTTGTTTTCTATTTTCAGCAATTTCTGTGTGACTGTCAGCCATAGTATAGGTGTGTGCTTAGACCAACACCTTAGGTAGCGTGTTGTAAGACCCACAATTTTTCAGTTGATTTCTGAATAAAATTCATGAGGCATTTACCGGTAAAAATAGCATTTTTTCTCAGAATATGAAACGAATCAATTCTTGCAAGCCAATTATACTTAAGATATTCGTTGCTTTGCGAATATATCCTCAAATACTCTGGAAGCCATAACTTCCTACCTGAACGAAATCAAAAGATTTCCTCGAGCCAACTTTCTTAGTTACGTCAATACGAAGAGAATGGCGTACTTAAAATTTTTCAGAAAAAATTGCCGAAAACCCAAAATTTTTGAGGGACCTACAGAAACCACGACAGAGAAGAAGCTACTTGCTGTAGTATTCGCATTGGACAAGTTTAGTTCCTACTTGCTCGGTTTGAAGGTGGTTGTCTATTCCGATCATGCTGCATTGAAGTATCTGTTGAACAAGAAAGACACCAAACCGAGACTCATTCATTGGGTTCTGTTACTACAAGAGTTTTATCTCGAGATTCGAGATAAGGGAAGCGAGAATGTAGTAGCAGACCATATTTCTAGACTGATCGTAGAGACCACGCAGGATCAGAGGCTGATCAGTGATTCTTTCCCTGATGAGCAGATCATGTCAGTCAGGACATCGCAGTTACCCTGGTTTGCTGATATCGTGAACTATCTAGTTTTGAGACAGATCTCTGAGCATTGGAATAGGAATGAGCGTGAGAGATTCCTATCTCAGGTAAGACACTATTATTGGGATGAACCAGAATTGTTCAGATATTGCGCAAACCAGATCATTAGGAGATGTGTTCCGAAGGAGGAGTACGAGTCCATTTTGAGTTTTTTCCATTCTTTAGCCTGTGGAGGGCATTTTAGCAGTAGGAAGACAGCTGCAAAAGTTTTGCAATCTGGATTTTATTGGCCCACACTCCACAGAGATGCGCATGAGTTCTGCAGGAGATATATTAGATGTCAGCAAATTGGGAACATGTCCAAGAGGGACATGATGCCTTTGCTCCCAATTCTGATAGTCAAGATTTTTGATGTTTGGGGCATAGATTTTATGGGCCCATTTCCGCCATCATTCGGAAATTTGTACATTCTTGTGGCGGTTGATTATGTGTTCAAGTGGGTCGAGGTTGTGGCAACTAAGACCAATGATCATAGAGTAGTGCTTAAGTTCATTAAGCACAACATTTTCAGTCGTTTTGGTGTGCCACGTGCGATGATTAGCAATGGTGGAAAGCATTTCAGGAATGTACAGATAGCTTCTCTACTGAGAAGGTATTCTGTCAATCATAGATTCACCACTCCGTATCATCCGAAGACCAGTGGACAGGTAGAGGTTTCAAATAGAGAGATAAAGCGAATTCTAGAGAAGACAGTTTGCCCGGACCGCAAGGATTGGTCCCAACGCTTAGATGATGCACTTTGGGCATATAGAACTGCATTTAAGACTCCCATTGGCATGTCCCCGTATCGCCTTGTATTCGGGAAAGCATGCCACCTTCCTGTTGAGCTGGAGCATAGAGCATAGAGCATATTGGGCCATCAAGAAGTTGAATTTTGACCTCACCCAGGCTGACAAAGCGAGAGCATTGCAGCTCTCAGAATTAGAGGAACTCAGGAATGATGCATATGAGAATGCCATGTTATACAAAGTTCACACTAAAGCATTTCATGATAAGCACATTGTCAGAAAAGTGTTTGAGCCGAAGCAAAAAGTTTGGTTATACAATTCTCGTTTGCATTTATTCCCAAGGAAATTGAGATCGGGATGGGAGGGACCGTACATCGTGAAAGAAGTATTTCCACATGGAGCAGTTACATTATTTGATCCTAGGACCCAAGGTACATTCAAGGTTAATGGGCAAAGACTGAAGCACTACATTTCAGATTCCTTGCATAATGGTGAGTGTGAGATAGTGCATCTCACGAAGGCATGATGATTCAACCAGAGGGATGTATCATATGTACATAGTAGAGTAGTTTTGTTTTTTATTTTAGTATTTTCTTTTATTCAGTACTTCATTTCATATGGGATGACATTTATTTTTGGTTTATGCAGGTTGAATCTAACATTTGGTGTATGAGAATGAGTTACCAGGCACAGGGCAGAGTTTTCAGAGAATACATTGATTAGATGAGCAAAAAATTATGCAATCAGATAGGCATAGGAGGCTGCAAAGTCAAGTCAATCAATGTCAGAAGCCCAACACAGATCAGGTTGTATCTATCCTTTTTCCCATATTTATTTTATTGTCTTTTAGTGTGCATTTGCATTGCATTCTGATATATTTTGTATGCCACTATAGACCATTCAAACATGGGGGGGTGGTTTAGATGCACACTAAATTTTTTTTTTATGTCTGGTAGCTAAAGTAGGCGTTTGAGAACAAGTTTGTAGCGTATATGATTGTTTTTGGCATAATCTAACAGTTTAGAAATTTTTAAGCCCCATAAAAAAAAATCTATGAACTGATTCAAATAGAGTAGTTACGTATGAGAAAATTCAAAGAAAAGATAGTATTTGATTGTTAGAAAGTTTTGAATCACTTTAGTATAAGTATGCACAGTATGTTTTGTGAAAGAAATAAGCAATGAAAAGATGCTTTTGAAAAATAAGCTTAAAAGAATAGAGCTACGTTTAGTTGTTGATGTCTTCGTGAATCCTAGTAGTGGAACTCAGACACAAGATGAAGTGTTTGAGTCTCTCGACAAAAAGAATAACGGAGGAGATCATCCTCTTGTTTAGTCGATATCTGTGGCCTTTGTAGTTCGAGCAAGTAGAATCTGAAGGGTGTTCTACACCTAGTGCCCTAAAGCCATCTGGTTTGGGAGCCACCGGTTCAAAAGCTTGTTACATGAACTGCATAGAAAGCCTAAGAGATAGCGACATTGCACATGACGAGAGGAAGACTATACGTAAACCATTAGAATAAAAGGTCTAGTGACTCGAGCAATTAAGTCCGAGGGATACTCTGTATCTAGTGCCCTAAGATCGTCTGGCCTGGGAGTCACTGACCCAAAGCTCGCTATACGGGTCACGAAAACTGGATATTTGAAATAGTGCTCAAGTGAGAAGAATGCTCAAGGGAGAGAATGAAATATGGTGAAAAATTGAAAATCAGAAGAAAAAGAATGTGCTGAATGAGAAAAATTTCATTGCTTAGAAATATGTGTGAATTACTGTACATAAAATATACAGGTGAGGATAAATGAGTAATACATGAGAATACTTGAATTTCTGAGAAAAATCATAGATAGCTACAAATTTAGAAAAGTGAAGGAAAAAGATTTTTATTGTGGTGGCATGAGATTTCTGAATTTGTTTTTAGAGTGCCCATTACATGAAATATTTGTTCCAACTGTTTTCTTAAGTGCCTAATATTTTTGAAAATTCATTCTTGCATTTCATTGATGTTTATGGGTAGCATCTTTGCAAACCCTGACGAGACCCTACTCGTCCACTGGGGTAACCCAGGGGTTTAAAGGGCTTGTTGCATAAGCTAAATGCAACCATGATTCCTATGAAAGTGAGTTAGTATCATGCGTATATGTCTAGCATTTCTTGTTTCTGTTGCATAACATAGTAGTGGTTTGTTAAGGGACTAACAAACATTCAAGCATGGGGGTACTTGATGATGCATGAAATGCACATCATGTTAGTTAGTTATTCATGCATTTTATGGTGAGATTAAGGTTTAAAACCCATGGTTAGATGCATTTTGATAGTAAGGGGTTATGGTTTGAATTTCAGAGAAATCAGAGTTAAAATGAGATAGTTATGGCTATTTTAGTGTTCGAGCTTGAATTTCGAGGTGGATCGGATCCATATCCGACCCAATTAGGCTGTTTTGGACCTTGGATCAACCTTTAGAAAGCCAAAATCCATCCCACATGCATATCCATACCCATTTAGAAAACATTTGCAGAAAACCCCTCAGAAAGTGGCGCAGAGAAAATATATTTTTTATAACCTTGTTTCTGAAAATTATCAAAAGTATAAATTAGAGTTTTCAGCAAACCCTAGGCGTCTTTGGCATTGGAATTGATGCCCCCCATTGTGATTCTCACTCCAGCCCCCTTCCAATCTCCCATCTCACACCATTTTCATTGAAGATCGAGTCTATGCTTGGAAAACCGAGCTTCGCCTTATCTCCCTTTTCAACTCTTTTCGTTTCTTTATCTCCCTTGCTGTGATTAACCATTTGTTGCTGTGTTTTTGCAGGTGTAGCAGAGGTGGAGACCATTTATCTTGTGTGGAAGTGCGAAACACTCCAATAAGATGAGCCGGCCCTACCTCCATCCGGTTTTCTAAGCCCTCCGATCGCAAATCGGCACCTTTTCCATCTTCAATGGATCTCCAACGTGTTGCAGCTGCAAGATCCCTGCTTGTGGTGATATTCCAGCATCCTTGAACAATTCGGGACGTCAATCTAGAGCCATTATTTTCTCTCTTCTCCCCCACAATCGTCGGATCGCCTTGGAGGTAGGTCTTCTTCTTCCTATTCTTCTAGTTAAAGCCCAACGTGTGTGTGTGTTAATTTGTATTTTTTTTGTGTGTGTTGTGTGTGTGTGTGTTTTCAACCTTAGTATAGACGTCTGATGCTTAAAACCAGCATCGTAGGATTTAGATATTCTTTTTTGCTTTGGGCGTTTTTAGTTTTGAAGAAAAATCAAAAATAGATCTTGTGTGTGCTCTGTTATTTTTAATAATTTTGTTGTTCAACCGTAAATTCGGGTGTCCTGGTTGTTATTTCTGCAGAAAAACGAATTTCAAAATTCATTTTGGTCTAGGATTATCGTTGGATCTGAATTAGACTATTGCTTGATCCATAATCGGCTAGATCCTCTCTAGCCGATTTTGGCGTTTTGCGGTTTTCTGATTTCCGAAGTTGTGTGGTAGTGCTAGGAATTAATTAGCCTTTATTTTTCATTTTAGTTTAGTTTAAATCTGCATTTGATCCCAGTATAGGTTGTGAGATTGTTTTTTTTTATTTTATTTTAGTGTTAATTCAAAAATCATGAAATGCATGTAGATCCATGTTAGCCGATTTTGTTGTTTTTGTCATTTTCGTAATTCTGTATTTCGTTCAGCACTAGTGTCTATTACAGTAACTATTTTGTTCAATTCAGTCTAGAAAAGTATTGTTGTTCGTTGTGGGTCAGTAGTCATATTTCAAGTTTGTCGAGTTAGGTCCATTTGGGAGGGTGTGTCGTGTCATTGTTAAGAATGTTATGTTCGTTTCAAGTTAGTATGTGTGTCTTGTGCTGTAATTCCAATAGGTCGTGTCCAGCATGTTAGTTGATTTAGTTACTAGTTAAATTTAATTCTTTCAATTTCGTTATAAGTAATTTCTTTTAGTGTAGCTAAAGCATTTTTTTTAGTCTTCTTCCCCAAGTGGGGCGTCAGCCATTAGAGCTCTAGGTTGTGTTTGGTAGGAGTCTTTTTGCATATAGAAGGTTTATTAGTGTGTCTAGGTGCATTGCATTAGGTCTTGGATGCTTTAGACGTTTCTATTGAAATTTTTGGTAAGTCTTCTTGGGTTAGGTAATTTAATTTAGTTGTCTAGATTCATTGTATTAAAGGTTATTAGTCAAAAACGTTTTTGAGTATTGGTTTAGATAGTTCTAATTGTAGTCTTGATTAATTTAGTTTTATTTCAAAATTCATGGTGTCATGACATTTCTAACCTTGCAATTAGTATATAAGTTTGTTTAATTTGAAGTATTGCTTGTTAGACTAATTGGATCGATTTCTGAGAAGGAGGGCAAATAGGTAATTGTCTTGGTGAAACCTTTTTGGAAGATTGTGCTTCTTCTAATTTGATGAAAAACAATTTAAGAAAGTGTGAATTGAAATATCCATCCAAAGTAGTAAAGATTGCATTTTTAATTTTTGGGGGAAACAAAATTTGAATTTCAAGTTTCTCTCTAAAAGAATCATCCACGGTTTTGAGAAAGATTTAATTGTCACTTGAATTTTTTTTGGAAAGCCAAAACCGTGTTGAACTCTTAGGCTGGACAGTTTCATCTCATTCATCTTTCCAAATTGCATTTTAAGGCAATTAATTAGAGGAGGGTCTTCATTCCAAATTTGTTTCCTATATATTAGTAACTCCCTTGTCTCAGTTGCCTTTTTACCTTAGATAATAATTAGTATTAATTTTTTAGTTAAGTATGCATTAACATTAGGATTAATTAATTTAGTTAATTGGGTATTGGCCTTATGTTAATCATTAGGTTACTAAGTAAGTAAGTCTTAATTAAGATTTAATACCTTAGGTGTGTTAGGTATAGAGTTATTAGATTCATGGTTATTTTCAATTAATTAGATTTTTATTTGTCATTTCTTAATTTAGTCGGTGTCTAGCATAGTCAACTTAGTTGACCTAGTTAGGTGGGGCGTGGACATAGTCCAAGTCAAACCTTCAATCGTCCCTCATTAGTTTAGTTGGTTAGTTGACCTTAGTTTTAATTAATATTAGGTATAGTATAAGTTAATATAGTTTGTTATTTGCTTGATCAAGTTATATTTTAGAAGGAAGTGTTTATCTAAGGTGGAATTGTTTAGCGAGTGTTTGATTTGTGTAGTTCATCTACTTAGCTGTGTGTAGTATTAATTAATTGCATTCTTTATTTCACATAGTTAGGATTGCATCATTAGTGAAGATAGTTTCATTTTATGCATTAGATTAACTTAGCTTTAGTCATAATTTGCATATTTTATTCAATTTCCATTACATTTAGTATAATTGCATTTAGTATCTGTATAGAAACTATCATTCAACATCATTTAGATCTGCATTAGTGTTAGATTGCATTCTTAGTGTGAAAAATAGATTTCTAAAGTGAATAGTGCATTAAACTCAAAACTCGATTTTTGCTCTGTCGCACAATCGTTATTTCATGTGCAAAATTTTTTGAGTTTTCCAAAAATTTCTTTTCTATTCACTTTATTGTTGTGTTAACTGTCTGCAAACCAAATTTCAACTCAATCGAAGTTGATTTGGTCTGATTTTAAGCGTTTTGTGAAAACAATTTTTTCTGATTTTAAAATTTTGGGACCTGCGATATCCAGATTTTCTCCGGTTTTGAAACACTTATATCTGGAGTTCCAGATATCATTTTTTAATTCTGTAAAAACTGTCAGATTCTTGAATCTGTAAATTACAGAATAGAATAAATTTCGGGAAAATTGGACCTTGTTTGCTATGTCAAACAGTCATATTACGAAGAGCTATCAGAAGTCTATTTTGCACTATTTAGGGGTAGATTTGTAATTTCATTTTTTAGTCATTTTCGGTCTATTTTCATTAGTTTCTGCATTTTATTTGCTGCATCTGCATCATCCAGCATAATTAGACTCATATTAGTTTATTTTAGAATTAGTATGATATTGTAGTTGTTATTTTAGTGTAATTAGGATTTGTTTCTTTAATTTCTTGAAAATTAGTCTCAATTTCATTTCTAATTTGATTTATTAGAATTATTTACTCACTTTGTATTTTCCTGTTTGCTTAGGTTGAAAAGCATAAAAATTTTCTAGGGATTCTGATCCAAGTGCGAAAATTCGAGAAGTGGAGAAAAGACAGAAATACCCTTGGCATGCAATAGAAGACTGAATTGCTTTTCCATTTTATTTTAGTGTTAATTTATAATTGTTATTAGCCTTATACTTGTAGACTGATATTTGTGATTAATAAATTGAATTCCTTAGAAATAATCGAGTAATTTTCGTTCCTTGTGGATTCGACCCGTACTTGCCACTTTGTGGAAAGTCGGTTATTTACTTTTGGTTGACGATTTTCCAAAGATTTTATCGAAAAACTATCTTTTAAAAAGAGCATTCATAAAAATTCAACCAGTGCACTCTCTTAATATTGAAGTCCTACAAAATTCTCAGACCTTGTATTAAAGCTTCATACTCGGCCATATTATGAGTGCACTGAAAATCAAGTTTAAGCGAGAAAGGGATCATCTCCTCTCTGGTGTGATCAATAGGATTCTGACTCCTATGCCGGATATGTTTTTGGACCCATCAAAGAATAGATTCCAAACTGGAGATTTCCGAACGTTATGAATGAGCTCATCAGGGAAATCATCCTCGGTTTTCACTTCTTCTAACAAAAGAAAATTGGCTAGCTGGTCGGCGATAGCCTAGCCTTTAATTGACTACTAAGAGACGTATTCCAAGTCATACTGCATCAATAAAACTTGTTACTTGGTGATCCATCCACTGAGAAACGATTGCTCGAGAATGTACTTGAGAGGATTAAGTTTTGAAAGAATCTTGACTTCTGACGCTAACAAGTAATGTCTCAACTTCTGACACATCCAAACCAATGCTAGGCATATCTTTTCCATCTGAGAATATTTTTTCTCGTAGTCAATAAAAGTCTTACTCACATAGTAAATGGCATGTTCTATCAGACTGCCTTCTTCATATTGCGCTAAGAATCCCCCGCAAGCAACTTGATTAACAGAAATATATAGCAAAAGGGGTTTCTCCAATTCTGACGGTTTTAAGACAGGAGGGTTGAGAAGATACTTTTTGATACGCTCGAATGATTGCTGACACTCTGGTCCACATTCAAACTTCACTACTTTTCTGAGTAAATGATTAAAAGGCTCACATCTCATGGCAAGGTTGGATATGAATCGCCAAATTGATTGCATACATCCCTGAAGGCTATGCAATTCTTTGAAAGTAGTCGGGGGTGACATGTTAATGATGACCTTTACCTTAGCGGATCCACTTCTATCCCCTTCTTGCTGACCAAAAAGCCCAACAATTTGCCTGACTTAACTTTGAAAACACATTTCTGAGGGTTGAGTCTTAGTTTGTAAAGGATGAGTCGCTTGAAGACTTGATTGAGAGAATCAATATGATCTTCTTCTTCCTTGGATTTGACCAAGATATCATCAACATATGCATCCATGGTCTTGTGCATCTGATCATGGAAGATGACAGCCATTAGGCGTTGATAGGTTGCTCCGGCATTCTTAAGTCCAAATGGCATGATCGTGTAACAGAAAGTACCCCATGGTGTGGTAAAGAATGTTTTGGATTGGTCACGAGCGGCCAATTTGATTTGATTATATCTGAAATATCCATCCATAAAGGAAAACATGGCATGACCCTCTGTGCTATCGATCAGAAGGTTGATGTTTGGGAGTGGATAGTCATCCTTCGGAGTAGCTTTGTTGAGATCACGAAAGTCAATACAGATTCAAACTTTGCCATTCTTCTTAGGAACTGCTACGATATTTGCCAACCAATCTGGAAAATCTATTGCTCGAATGAATTCTACTTTAAGCAAATCCTCAAGTCCTTCCTTGACCTGTTGCTCAATTCGAGGATCCATCTTTCTCAACTTTTGCTTAGCTGGTTTTGCATCGGGTTTCAGAACGAGGCGATGTTCCACCAATTTAGGATCTAAACTGGGCATATCCTCGTAAGTCCTTGCGAACACTTCTTGGTATTGTTTGAGAAAATCAATGAGCCTTTCATTCTCATCTATGCTCAGACCAGTGACAATTTTAAGAATCTTCGAACTACCCTCTGAACCAATATCGATGTCTTTGGTTGGATCCTGAACTAGGGTCGATGGCTTATCTTGTTTCTAAATCGTTGCAGATTGTGGCAATTCTTGAAGAGATGAATCAAATTCTACAACTTCTTTTGACTGCTTTGTGACTTTACCGTTCCCAGTTCTTGCCTTAACCTGATAGATCTTTGCAGACTTTGACACGATTGATGGATTGATGACTAATCTTCTTATTGATCGGGAGGACATTCTAAAATTTTGAAAAGGAGTAGCTTTTTTAGATAAAGTTGGCTTATTATGAAACAAATCGCATGAAACGGAAAGGATAAATGACAATGAATTTCGAAGACAAATTATAGAGGAAGAAGAGAAGGATGGCATCCCGATGGATAAAAAAAATTGATAACTTTATTGAAGATTGAAATGATGACATAGAGGAAATGAAATGAAATGGGATACCATCCCTACAAAATGCAGAAATCAAAGAACTGAAGTAGAAAAAGAATGATAACAGATGCTCTTAATGGGTCCCCTTGATGAAGACAGTATCCTTATGAGATCTGTTGCCCATGAATCCCAACCCTACTCTGTACGGATGATGATCAGGGATTACTGGCTCTAGCCGACCACTTCCATTCTTGCGTAGGCCTTTGAAAGGCCGATAGCCGTGTTTCAGTAGAAGATCAAATCCTTTCTTGACTTTTATGAATTCTGGGAATAAAGGATGATCTCTGAAAGTGCTGTAATTAAGACGACCTCTGATTTCAAAGAAATTTGGTCCTTACCATCGAACCATTGCCGCGGTATGCTTCGTCTCTGGTGTTGCTTCCAGCTTCAACATCTCGAGGCTTTCATTGAGAATAACCTCTTCGCTCTCCCTGATGCTAGGAATATCAATAGTATAGGTCGGCCGGGGAATCATAGGTTGAGGCAGCCTTTCTTCTAGGTCTTCCCCCAGGGCAGTAGTAATCATGCTGCCCTTAGACCACTTAATGCACTGGTGCAGGGTAGATGGCACTGCATTGGCGTTGTGAATCCAAGTTCGCCCCAATAGAAGATTATACGTTGGCGGCACATTGACAATGTGGAAAAGCACTGTGTGAACAGAGTAGTTGATAAATATTTCCAAGAAGATCTTGCCCTTTGCTGTCTGTCCATGATTATCAAATCCGTAAATGGTGATTAGATCTGTTGCATATTCTTCTTCTTTTATACCTAAAGCCTTGGCAGTCATTTTGGGGTAAATGTTGAGGATGCTGCCTCTATCCACACATGGGGTACAATCATCCCCCTGGTTCGAACGACAATATACAGAGCGTTGTTATGAAATGAATGGGGCTTGGGTAGATCTTTATTAGAAAATGTTATGGGAGCATTGGTCATGGCCTGATTAACGATCTGAGCCATGTCTTCAGGGGTGGTGCCTGGCTTAACCTTGATTTTTTATAGTAAATCGTCCAGGGCTTGCTGATGCTTGGGAGAAGCACGCGTCAATTCAAGGATCAGGATATTTGAGAGAGCAATAATTTGTCTTTGCATTGTATCGACCTTCTCCTCTGATGCTTTGTCTTTTTCAGATACTGATTTAATAAAGCTTTTGGGGAACCATGACATTCTTTTGGCCACCTCAAGAGATATCCCAGCAGGCTCTCTTGAGTCTTTCAGCTTGCTGAAAGCTGAAACAAGGTTCATCTTCCGAGTATTGGACTGGGCCTTATGTAATACTAACACCTAATGTTGAATATCAATATCACTGCTGAGGCATGGCTGGATGTGATCTTGTGGCTGAAATAGGTGATCAGATATCACTACGGTTGAATGTTGAAGGAAGGGCTGATTTAATATTCCCATTTGTTCATTTTTGGCACCTTCTACTAGCAGGTTTTTATCAATATAATCTTGTATGATGTTTTTGAGAATGAAACAGTTCTCAGTATCATGTCCCATTGTTCGATGGAACTTGCAGAATCTGTCCTTCATTTTACCCATAACCACTGGTGGATCAGCTACCCTTGGAAGCTTAATCATGCCACTGCTGACCATATATTCCAACACTGTTTCGAGGAACTGATCCAGGGGAGTAAACTTGCGATTATAACTCCACCCTTCACGTTTCGGCTTTTCTTGAGGTCTCGATCCCTATTCAAGAGTCTGTTGTGGTTGTCTTCCATACTGAGAAATCGATTTGTCTTTCTGATCATTTTTGTTGGGGTTTTGACCCCCTGATCCATAATTGTGGTCTTTTGCATTCCCTTTATGATGGTTTTTAGCGTTGTTGGCAGAGTAGGTGAAATGAGTTTTCTTCTTGAATTCCTGTTGACTGTTGCCCTTAGTGAAGGTGAAACCTTCGTAGGATCCATTTTCCATACTCAACTCGAGCCATTCGGCTCATTCTGTTAGCTCAATAAAAGTTTTTGATGGTGAGGTGGAAATCAATCCCCTTAGGGGTTGTGAAAAGTTGCTCAAAATCAAAGACAATGCATGTCCTTCTGATATTGGATCTCGCATTTTATTACAGGCTGACCTCCACTGGTGGATAAAATCTCTGGCTTTCTTATTCTCTTTCTGTTTTAGACTGCAGAGGTGGCTGAGAGTCAGGAGTGCCTCAGCATTGAATAAGAAGCGCTTGCTGAAAAAATTGACCACTTTGTCAAACTCTTTTAGTTCTATAGGGTTAATATGCTCTGAGTACCACTTCACTGCAATACCCTCCAGACTGCGAGGGAAACAAAGAATTAAGGCTCGATTGTTCCTCCTGAACCTGGAACATTCTGCAAAGAAAAGAGTAAGATGTGCTTTTGGGTCACCCGAACCATCAAATTTGATAAATTTTCTAGGGAGGTTATCAAGATTGTCATTCCCATCCAATCCGCCGTAGATATCTTTACTTGTAAAGACTTTCTTGACCTTGTCACGAGCTTGGAGGTCCTTGACCATCTTAACCACGCCTTTGAGTTGAGGTTGAGTAGGATCATACACATATTGATTCCTGGATCTGTAAGCTGACCCCTGTTCTTGGGTTGACCTTCGAAGTTCCTGTTGTATCTCACATTCCTCATCGGTACCACCCGCTGACTTTGCTTCATCGGAAGTTTCCTCACGATGATTTTGCCTCTTTGAGATTTTCACATTCTTTTTCACTGTTCGGCCCATGCCCTTCTTCTGATTACGAATCTTTCCTGAACTGGTCTCTGTTTCTTCAATTAACATTTTCTTTATCATCTTTTGAAATAACAGATACATCTGAGGGTCAATGTCAGCATTGCCTTGTTGACTTCTGTTTCCAGCAGATCATGGAGAGGCCATTTCTTGCTCTGAGGCTGAAGAATAACTGATATGCTGAATTAGTGTGGTTTTCCTGCCGGACCTTGTCTGAACCATGTAAGGACGCAAGTGCTCTCTGCAGAGCAAAACTGAGGGTTAGCTACTGAAAATGGTTTTGAATAGGAAACATTTGCTGGATATCTGGTGGACAATTTGAAATGTCTCATTACTAGGGACTGACTCATCGCCGGAGTCACGACAATTGCGCTGCTATTCTTTTAAAAATAAACAACTAAAAATGCGCCTTGTTACCTAGGCAAGGTCGTCAAACCATGATAGAATGAAAATGGAAGGAATTTTATTAAAGAAAACATGATTTAATAATAAACTTGACAAAGAGGAGGGGGACAAATGATCATGCATATATTTTAGGGTTATTTTATATAAAAAATATGCATGATTTCATAAAAAAATGGTGCTGAGGGTTTATTTGGAAGTATGAAAGACAAAAGGGTGGCAGTTGGGAGCTACAGGTAAAAGGTAGTATGAAGGCTGGATGAAGCTGCAGGGTAGGTAAAGCAGGGGCTAACAGGAGATGACAATGAAACACAGTGGGGGAGGTGTAACAGGTGCAGGTTGTTGAATAAAGGGGATATAGCTGGAAGCCTAAGGAAAAATTGTGGCAAATGATAATAGAGACTGGTAGTGAAGGAACATAAGGAAGTGGTGTTAGCTGTTGCAAATGACAGGAAGTGCAACGAAAATGATATGCATAGGCGTTAGCCTATGTAGACAAGTGCAGCGGGACTGCAGAGTGATAAAGGTGGGTAAGGCATTCTGTAGTAGGCACAAAATATGCGGTAGGTAATGATTAGGAGGTGAAAGTGAAAAAAAAAGTGTTGTGAAGAAATAGCTGGAAGGGTTGGTACCATACACAGTGAGCTAAAAAGAAAAAAAGAGGAAAAAAAAAAAAGGGTGCACATACTGTTGTAGCTACAGCCGGTGGAGAACCTTGTGCACAAGTGAACCTTCAAACTAGAGAAGTGGTGTGTTCCTGGTTCTTTTTTTGGTCTCAACTGGGTATCATATCTATGACTTTATTATATACTATGATCATCAGCATCAATAGGTTATATCAAAACCTCCATAATGCCCATCAAATCGACAAGCTGACCTAAAATTTCTTGATGTAACTGAACATAATTCTTGAAAGAAAATGTTTTCTCCTCATCAAGCATACAACAACCTTGCTACAGTGTCCTGTCAATAGCACATTACGCGAACAATTTCATTATGAAAGCATATGCCTTTTGTATATAGCATGATCATATGGTTCCTGCAACAATTTACTAAGAACAGGAACAATTTGCAAATATATATCAGAACGGTAAGCATAAGCCCTGCAAAAAGGCATAACCAATGTGCAAAACCAAATAAAAGATTAATGTAGCCAAATCTGAAAACTATCAAAATACAAAAAATCAACAGCTCTAACTTCCTAATTCAGATTTTCAGCTGGAAGGTCAGTTCACTAGCAGAGAAGAAGAAAAAAAATGAAACCCCACAATGGCTTTCTTCTAATCCTTCAATTCTGACTAAATTCACATAGTAGTCTAAGAAAAATATAAAAATTTATAAGTTGTTTTTCCTTTGCATCCCGGACAAGGTCAGCACAAACTTTTTTCAAGGTTCTTTACACTTTTGGAAGAAAGAGTAATTCTTATCCCTACGAGTTTGTTCCTGTGGTTCTTCCAAACCAGGTTTCATTGGCTTCATCATGCCCAACTCCAAACTAATAGATCAGATGACAAATTGTTTAACATTATAAGATAACAAACTGTATAACCTTATAAGATAAATTACAGAAGCCAACGAATATAAAAAAAAAAATCTAAGAAGGGGAGTTTATATGCACTGTAGAATACGAACCTGAAATATATAAAAAAAATGGTACAGAAAATGGAGGTTAAAGTATCTAATGGAATGAAGATATGAGGATGATCTAGAGCATACAGAATGACGTAACTAAAAATGAGAGAATGAAATTTAAATCACAGAAAACACTAATTACATGAACTCGATGTAGATAATCTAGGTCTGCTAAAAACATAATGAGATCGAGCCAGATTTAAAACTCGGATGGGTATAACCTCCTGCTGATTTTGAACAGGACATTGAAATTGTCTAGGCGTGTGAGGAGGATTCATCAGCTCAAGGGTCTTTGATCCACTGAGGGTAACTCATCTATGACCATGTATAGGGATAACAGGACATATACAAACTGACTCTGTATACTGTATGAAATAATCAAAACAGGATTATGTAACATGAAATGGCGAATATAACAGGGGTCGCCATTCATACTGATGAAGTCAGGTAGGCGTTGCATAGGTAATATAACAAATTGCATTGACATAGTGGAAATAAAACCTAGAGAATGAATAATGCTAAGAGATGCTACAGCATGATGCAGGTAAGGATCTATAGATGAGACGCATTACTGATTTAAAAGGTGCTAAAAAAAAATGTCATAAAAGAGCACAAAAAGTATGAACAACGATGATGAAATGCTAATCGAGGTGCAGAGTATCTCGGATTAACACCAGAGAACCGATGCATAAAGCAAATGAGATATTATGAACAAAAAGGAGAAAAAGAGAAAGGAGAAAAAAAAAATACACAATCGAACATCATGGAGGCAAATATATATAAAAAAAAAATGGGGAAAAACATGAAAAATCAAGATGGTGTTGGAACGATTCCCTTCCGTTGCTGTTGCACGGGAGTGTATTGAAGTTGCCGTCAGCAACTCAACCCAGTCCATGGTGCGTTTAATGGGACGATTAATATGGGAAAACTAAGGAAAATAAGGAGAGGGAGTGGTTCTTACCCGATTTATTAGGATCTCCGTGGACTATAGTCGATTGGGTTGATTAAAAAAAAAACTCCTACAACTCTATAAAGGTTCTGGAGAGAGGACAATACCTCCTTTGTGTTGCAGGGACGCTGGAGTTTTTCAATTGTCAGGATGGTCGATCTTCCCAGTTGATCGATGGCCTTCCAGCAGTAGAGTCAATAAAACTTGGTGCTCGATATCGAAGATGTGTGATGGATATCAACAAAAAATGCTTAACGATGATGATTTGTAACGGGATCAAGAAGGGGGAAAGACGAATGTAGATGATGGGTTTAAGCGATTTTTGCACAGAAAAACTTGATCCCCCTCGGAGAAGGCGAAGCGGCTCTTCTTAAAGAGACCCTTGATGATTCGAGAATAGTTTGGTTAACGATCAAAGGTGAAAAAGGAAGGAGTTGGTTTTGAGATCAATGATGGAGGAAGGAGAGGAGGGAGCGCGGGAAGAAGCTGTTGGAGATTTTCTAAAATTCCCAAAAGAAGGCCCCCTTGAAAGAAATTTTGTAAAAAGATGGTTTAAAAAGAGGTTTTTAGCAAAAATTCAATTTTTCAATTTTTAAAACCATTTGCCTTCCCCAAAATTTTTTTTTTTTTATATTGCTTTTTCCATTTTTTTGTATTTTTGTAGTAGAAAACTAAGATCTTAAAAGAGAACTAAGTTTTTAAACACTAATTTTTTTTGTATTTTTCTAAGAAGTATTTACAAAAGTATTTTTCTGAGAATTTCTGGCCATTTCGGGGAAATTTCTTCAGAAGAATGGGTTTGGACCCAGGTTTTCAGAAAATGTTCGAGTTTTGACACTTGAATCGAGAAATACAATGTGATGGATCCAAACGGATGTTGAATGGACTATCCGAGCTATTTAAAGGCTATTTTTGGTATTTTCTATAATTTTAATTTAAAATTTGAACAAGGAGACTCAGATTTGGATCTGGACAATGGATCCAAATCCGAAATCAATTTAAACATATAAAATGAATTTAATTTCAGTAAGACTTGAGAAATGAACTGGAATTTAGATTTAAAAGTGACTCATTTACTCAAAAAAATGAATTTAGGGGCAAGAAGGGAATATTTAAAAGATTTTGAAAAATTTGGGGTGTTCACATCTACTGCTCTCGATTGTTCGAAACAGACCAAGAAAGGGCCGACAAATATGTGAATGGTCTGCGCGAAGGGCTGCGATCAAGAGTGATAACAAGCATGCCTTCGACTTTTCAGGCTGCGATAGCAGCGGCTTCAAAAAGACAAAAGGATTGGGCGCGATCTAAAGTGATCGTAGCAAAGAAGCCCATAGTGAATGGTGGAAATCGTAAAAGGACGTTCCCAAGTGGCCAGGGTTCACGACAACCCTTTCAAAAGAAGAAGTTCCAAGGAGGGAACAACACTCAACAAGTCGTGAGGCCAAGACAAAACACAACTTCGAATGGTCAGCAGTCCAACTTCAGCTGCCCAAGGTGTCGTATGAACCACCCTGGAAAGCCATGTCCTCGTGACATTGGTGGTTGCTTGTATTGTGGCAAGATGAGCCACTTTATAAGAGATTGCGCCAAGAAGGCTGCAGATGAACAGAGGAGTAATGCCGGATCTGCCGGACCCTCTCGACCAGCACCACAACGTTCTCAGTTTCAACGACCTCCACCTAGAGTAGAACAAAGGCCTGCTGCAGGTCGTGTATATGCTGTAACGACTGAACAAGTCGAAAATGGTGACCTGATTGAAGGCACCGTACCTATTAATGGACATGCAGCTTACGTCTTGTTTGATTGTGGTGCTACTCATACGTTTATTTCCGACGATTTCACCGAACAACTCCACGCCTCAATGCAACCGATTGATAAAATGATCGAAGTATATAACCCGTTGGGTTCACGCACCAAATGTATCCGGTGTGTGAAAAATTTGGATATTGAGATAGCAGGGCAACACTTGCCTACTGATGCCATCCTGATCGAAATGATACAGTACGATGTCATTCTGGGAATGAATTGGTTGGCTCAGAATAATGCCAAGATTCTGTGTCGCGAGGGCAGAGTAATTCTATCTCGACCCGGATTGCCTAAGATGGAATACCGGTTATCCAAACCAGTTCCACAGAAAAGGCTCATATCCGCACTTAAGGTACAAAAATACCTTAGGAAGGGTTGTGTGGCCTTCCTGTTGAGTCTCTCGGTGGAAAAATCTAACGACCAGCCCCTTGAGAGTTTGGAAGTGGTGCGGGAGTTTCCTGATGTGTTTCCTGAGGAATTGCCAGGACTTCTGCCACTTCGTGAGGTTGAATTTGGAATTCAATCCTTACCTAGAATAGCTCCGATATCCAAAGCCCCGTATCGAATGACGCCAGCTGAACTCAGTGAGTTGAAGTGTCAGTTGGAAGAACTGATGGAACAAGGGTTTATCCGTCCTAGTGTGTCACCGTGGGGAGCCCCGGTGCTGTTTGTAAAGAAGAAGGATGGATCCCTTCGGTTACGCATCGATTATCGGATGCTTAACCAAGCAACTGTTAAAAATAAGTACCCGTTGCCTCGAATTGAGGACTTGTTCTATCAGCTCAAAACAGCGAGGGTGTTCTCCAAGATCGACCTCAGGTCTGGGTACCATCAGCTCAGAGTAAAGGAAGAGGATATACCCAAGACTGCCTTCAGAACGAGATACGGCCATTATGAGTACGTAGTAATGCCCTTCGGACTCACTAATGCGCCCGCTGCCTTTATGGATCTAATGAACCGGATATTCAGACCATATTTGGATAGCTTTGTCATCGTCTTTATTGATGACATTCTCATATATTCTGAGAACAAGGAACAGCACGTGGAGCACTTGAAAATCGTCTTGAAAACCCTTCAAGATAACCAACTCTATGCTAAGTTTTCAAAATGTGAATTTTGGCTAGATAAAGTGATGTTCCTTGGCCATGTGATCTCAAAAGATGGAATCGCAGCGGATCCTGCGAAGGTGGAAGCTGTGATGGACTGGAAGCAGCCAGAAAATATCACTGAGGTCTGTAGCTTCCTTGGACTTGCCGGTTATTATCGAAAGTTCATACAAGACTTCTCCCGAATCGCCGTACCGATGACAAAATTGTTGAAAAAGGGAGTCAAGTTCGAATGGACTGACCAGTGTAAGGAGTGCTTTGAGGTTCTCAAACAGAGACTTACCACTACCCCTGTCTATACCTTACCTTCTGGTTAGGGAGGCTTCGTGGCTTATACTGATGCCTCGGGAACAGGTCTGGGTTGTGTGTTGATGCAGCATGGCAAAGTAATCGCCTATGCGTCACGACAGTTGAGAGTCCATGAGAAAAACTATCCAACCCACGACTTGGAGCTTGCCGCGGTAGTGTTCACGCTTAAAATCTGGCGACACTACCTGTATGGAGAGAAATTTGAGGTCATGTCGGACCATAAAAGCCTAAAATACCTCTTTTCTCAAAAAGAACTTAATATGCGGCAACGGCGATGGCTGAAATTCCTCAAAGACTATGAATTCACGCTTTCCTATCACCCTGGAAAGGCAAATGTTGTAGCAGATGCCCTTAGTCGCAAGACTGTTGGCACTCTGGCCAGCCTAACCGGACAATGGAAGTTGATGGAGGATTTCGTCAACTGGAAGCCATTTTTGGCTGATTCTGGCATAATCCAAATGTCATGTTTGACGATCCACATTGAGTTCCTCGATCGCATCGTAGCCGAACAATTCAAGGATCCCCAGTACTTGGAATTGAAAGCTCGTGCTGAAAAAGATGACACTTTCTTCCATTTGAAAGAAGATGGAGGAATATGGATGGAAGAAAGGATTTGGGTTCCAAATAACCCTGAGCTAAGACAGGAAGTACTCCAGGAGGCTCATAATAGCAAGTACACCATTCACCCTGGAGGTACAAAGATGTTCCGGGACTTGCAGAGAAAGTACTGGTGGATGGGTATGAAGCGTGATGTGGCTACGTTTGTTTCAAAGTGTTTGATCTGCCAGCAAGTTAAGATCGAACATCAGCGCCCTGGTGGAAAAATGCAACGGATCGAGATTCCAGAATGGAAATGGGAAGACATTACGATGGATTTCATCGTTGGATTGCCTCGATCCAAGAGACAACATGACTCGATATGGGTGATTGTGGACAGACTCACCAAGTCTGCTCACTTCCTGCCAATCAACACTCGATACTCAACTGAACGATTGGCGGAGATCTACATTCGGGAAATCATTAGACTCCATGGAGTGATGATTTCGATCATATCTGATCGTGACCCGAAGTTCACCTCTCACTTTTGGGAGCAACTTCAAAAAGCTCTTGGGACGAAACTCAAGTTCAGTAGAAAATTCTATCCCCAAACAGATGGGCAATCAGAACGAACCATACAGACTCTTGAAGATATGCTAAGAGCTTGTATGCTGGAATGGAAGGGTGATTGGGATTCCCACCAAGCGTTGACTGAATTTGCTTATAATAATAGCCATCACGCTAGCATTGGGATGGCACCGTATGAAGCCTTGTGTAAGACCCGCAATTTTTCAGAAAATATCTGAATAAAATTCATGAGGCATTTACCGGTAAAAATAGCATTTTTCTCAGAATGCGAAATGAATCAATTCCTACGAGCCAGTTATACTTAGGATATTCGTCGAATCGCCAATATATGCTCAAACACTCTCGAAGCCATAACTTCCTACCTGAATGAAATCAAAGGATTCCTGCGAGCCAACTTTCTTAGTTACGTCAATACGAAGGGAATGGCGTACTCAGAATTTTTCGGAAAAAATCGCCGGAAACCCGAAATTCTTGCGAGACCCACAGAAATATTGGTGGGACCCACAAAAATATTCCTCAGAAAATATCTGGTCGGACCCACAAAAATATCCCATGGAATATCCAAGTGGGCCCCACACCAAGGAACCTCTTGGAATTAAAAAGAAGCCAAGGGGGCAAGGGGGGGATAAAAATTCCCCACTCTCTCTCTTCTCATAAAAATCGACCCCCTCTCTCTCTTGCCTTCTCTCTCTCTCCTAAACCTCCCCTACCTAGCCTAGCCCACCTGAGCCCACCTGACCTGGTCTGAGCCTGCCTGACTTAGCATGAGCCTGCCTGACCTGGTCCGAACCCACCTGACCTGGGTCTGAACCCACTTGACCTGGTCCAAACCCAGTTGACTTGACTTGAACCTAGTTGGGTTTAAAGTCAAAGTCAATGTCCTTTTTGGTCCTGATTCCGGTTTGGGTTTCTGAACCCAGACTTAGCCTACTTGAGCTGAGTTCGAACCTGCTGAACCCAGTTGACTTGGATCGAACCCTGTTTGGTTCAAACCACTTAGGTTGAGTAGCTTGACCTGCTCTACCTCTTTCTCAACTAAGTCAGCTTCATCTGACTAAGTCTGACCTCTCGAAGGAAGGCTCGAAGCCAAAGAAGCAACCCGGAGCCGTTTCTTCCACGATTTGAAGTAAGTTTGCTTCGTTGATCCATCTCTCTCAAGTATTTGATTGTTTGTATATAGAATATACTTTCTGAAGTAGTATCTTGCTTTAGTTCTTGATTGAGCCCTTTTTGGACACTTCGGTGTTCACCCGCTCGTCTCGAAACTATCGTCGGATATATCTATGTTCAAATACGCAGTATATGCGTTTTTAAAATGGTATCTCGCCCTAGTTCTTGGTTGAGCCCTTCAGAACACTTCGGTGTTCACCCGCTCGCCTCGTAACTATCGTTGGATACGGATCTAGGTGTATATCTGCTAATTCTGCCGACGCGTCTTATATCGCACAGGCTATGTAATTTACCTTTGCCGTCGCGTCGTATGATGCCAAGGCTCCCTGTTTTCTGCACTTCCGATTACTGCACTTCCGATTATGCATTTACTTACGCCGTCACGTCGAACGATGCCAAGGCTCCTGCTTTCTGCAATGTATTTACTTACGCCGTCGCGTCGAACGATGCCAAGGCTTCTGTTTTGTTATATATGTAGAATATTTCGTTCAGTTACACACCCTGAACAATAGTATATGCATTTCTTTACGCCGCCGCTGTATAAAGCACAGGCTTCTGCTTATACTACATATATAGCGCATAAATGAGCGTTCAAATGGAGATCAAACTCTAAATCGCCAATGCGATTCCCTGACCGCTCCTCGTTCAAGATGCTGCTTGACGAATGAAGCCCCTATTGGAAAGGCTTCACTTTTTGGCAAAATGCTCTTTACGTAAAGACTAAGTCAATTACGTATGGCCTGGCTATGGCCCAGGGTTCCTGCAACCTTGATGGATGCAAAGTACGCACAACGGTGCACATCCATTTTCCCGAATTAAGCATGGCGATTTCCTACCAAAGAGGGGAGATGTCGCTGAAATGGATAAAAGAAACGCACGCTTTCTCCGTAAAAGAGAGGAAGTGCTGCTGAAATTTCTGAAGAAGCTAAGTATAGCTTAGAAAGAACATAGCAGGATACTCTGACATATAGCAGAGTGCTACCTAGTTCATGGTTTGCCCTCTACAACATAGAAGGGTTCGTCGCACCACTGCCGGTAGAGCAGGGGAGGTGCTGACAAAATGGTTGGCAGAAGAGCTGCCGGAACCAATGGAACAACATAATGATGTTCGTTGATGAAATGATGCCAGATTGGCTCGTATCCTTGTGCCTGCAAAGGCACCTTGCTCGTAAGGGCCGCTGAGCCGGAGTAGAGGTTGCGCCTTGGCTAGGTTTGGACTCGTTGCGTAAAAATACGCCGAGTAGCCGATCTATTTAGATCGAGTCATATGCATGCTCATTGAGAACGGTTACGCAACCAGACTCGTAAGGGCCGAAGAGCCAGAGTGTGTTATTTTCACCCAAAGAGGTGTGATGCTCGCGGTGGCCGAAGTGCCAAGAGCGGTGTTCTGCATGCATATAAATAAGACTTAAGGTCGCACATACCCCGCGGTTGAAAATCGTGTTAGGGGTACCCCCTCAGTAATGACTGTGTTGGGGCAGACTGAATGGGGTCGGGTACATACTCCCGTAGTGCTAAAAGCACGGGCTGCCTAAATGGCATGCAGATTCTGTCCAAGTAATTGTAAGACTGGCAGACCCCTTCAGGAATTATGCTCACTGTGGAATGACAGTGATGGTACAACCTTGAGTGACATGTATTTTACTTTGGACCTAATAGAGTCCACGATGGCCTCAGTCACTCATGGGTTTTGGGGTCGTGGTTATCCTTAAGATCTAAGGATTGAACCCAACTACTGCAAGTAGAGGATGTATCCGAATATGGGCCTAGTAGGGTTCTCCCAGTTGAAACACACTGCCCTACTATGGATAGGGTCAACAGGCCTCTGGGGTATCTAAAATACATAGAATAATCAACCCCCAGAACGTCGCGTTGATGCCCGGACAATAGCTCTACCTGCGTACCAAAGGCGGGAGCGGTTAATTATCAAACAATGCATTAGTTCTAGGTACAGCGATGCTTTGAATGTATGAGTGGATGACGTGTTGAGTCAGTCCTGCATAACCTTTGTGAAGGTGTCATGTTCGGTATACTACTGGACCGATTGGGCAAAGACCCGTGTTGTATCCGCACGACTAAGCGAAGCTCGAGGAGTTGTCCTTAGATGCGTGGGATACGGATGTGCCAAGTATGAAGACTTGAGCTAGACATCACTTGAGACCCGAAAGAGGTCATGGCTAAGTCGTGGAGACTTAAGCGGTTATTCAAATCACAGCCCTGAAAAGGCTTGCTCTAAGTCATGAAGACTTGAGCGGATGTTCAACTCATAGCCCTGAGGAGGCTCTTGCGATATACGCTAAGTCTTGGAGGCTTGAGCGTCGTTATTGCGTATTGCGACCCTGAGTGGTCATTATCGTACTTGAGTTGAATGGATGTATGACTGCATGCTTACCAGATCATGAGTGGTTCTTACCCCGTTTTATGGGGATTTCAGGTGTTGGACCTGCGTGACGATATGCGGAGCAAGGCGGCATCGAGTTCCAGGGTTTCTCTAGACAGAGTTGTACTGCTTCCTTTTATTGAACCTACACTGCTCTCCTAACCAGTAGTGTTGTAATAAACATATGGTTTCGATAAAATGGAACACTTTGGTGGTCAATGAGTTGCTTGGCCACATACCTGCAACGTGCTCGGAGTTTTCTAAAACTGACGACTCATTATCGTCTGATTCCGCTGCTAAAAGCTTTTGTAAGTTCCGCTGTAAAGAAAAAAAAAGAAATTCATGAAAATTTTAACTTAGCTTTGTTTTGGAAATCTGGGGCGTTACAGAATTGGTATCAGAGCATGAGTCTGAGAAACCTGGTTCAAGATTCGTCATGGTCCCGATATCGCACTGTAAGTATATGTTTTTATACTTTTGTTCTGATCTGGGTGCATCTTTGTATAGATGGCAACTCATGACTCGCGTGGATACTGCTATCGCTGCAAGGTCATGCACGATGAGTGGATATGCCCGTATGAAGTCCAAGACTGCCAATACTGTGGCGAAGATGGGCATTCCGCCAATGAGTGCCAAAGGAAATATACCGCCGATATGGGTCGGCGGGCTTCAAAGGGTCTCAGGGATGAGACTTCGCGTGTCAGTGGACCGCATCACTCTAGTGTTGGGAGCAACCATACCCCAACATCTTCTGATGAATTACCAAGGTTGAGGAATTTTGATTTGAACTTCCTTGCGGAGGTCTATCACTCGCCAAGCTACCATCCGGCATCACATACGCCGAGCTTAAATGGCAAGAACAAAAGAGGGGATTCTTTCTGTTCGCCGATCATTATTCCAGACTCCCAGAGTCTTGATCTTGCTAACTAGAAAAGTGGACTGGAGTCCCTCATATATCCCCAATATTCGCTTGCTAGTGCGGAAGTGCCGCCCAAGCCAAAGCTAGTAGTGCCTGCTCCAAGGCCATGTGGCAATAGATGGACCTTTTTGAGTTCGTCTTCATCAAAGAAATCCAGGTCTTAAAGAGACTGGTGATGTTTTGGAGTCAGTAGACTAATGTATATAGTTTCTCAACGCCTAAAGTCTGCCAGTGCGGCGTGACGTTTTGTTTAAGGCGATGCTTGTGTAAATATGATGTATATTAAGTAAATAAAGCTTTTTACTTCCATATATACATTGAGAAACTAAAAACAAGTGCTTGTGTGTGCATAGATAAATGGCTCCTACGACGAGAAGAACCATACCAAGCGAGGAGTCCCATACGCAAGGATTCCTGTTGGAGACACTCAACAACCTGGTTACAGCCATTCGTGAAACGAGGCCAGAACCAATCGCACCACGAAACGAGCACCTGGGAGGAGTGACTTATGAGAAGTTCCTCAAGCTTGACCCGCCAGTTTTCATTGGCAGAGCCGATCCTGAGCTCGCGGAGAGTTGGATCGAACAGACAAAATGTGCCTTCTCAGTACTGGGAGTACCAGAGGAAAAGAAGACCTACTTTGGCACGTATCGGTTGAAAGACAATGCATGGAAGTGGTGGGATACCACTAAACTTATCCAGTTCTCACAAGTCGAAGTCATTCCTTGGACTGACTTTCGGAGGACTTTTATGGATAACTACTTCCCGTTGCATTCCAGAAACAAGAAAAAGATGGAGTTTCTGGAGTTGGAATAGGGCGGTATGAGTCTAATGGACTACACCACCAAATTTCAGAATCTAGAGCGCTACTGCTCTCGATTGTTCGAAACAGACCAAGAAAGGGCCGACAAATATGTGAATGGTCTGCGCGAAGGGCTGCGATCTCGAGTGATAACAAGCATGCCTTCGACTTTTCAGGCTGCGGTAGCAGCAACTTCAAAAATCCAAGAGGACTCGGCACGATCTAAAGTGATCATAGCAAAGAAGCCCATAGTGAATGGTGGGAATCGTAAAAGGACGTTCCCAAGTGGCCAGGGTTCACGACAACCCTTTCAAAAGAAGAAGTTCCTAGAAGGGAACAACACTCAACTAGTCGTGAGGCCAAGACAGAACACAACTCTGAATGGTCAGCAGTCCAACTTCAGCTGCCCAAGGTGTCGTATGAACCACCCTGGAAAGCCATGTCCTCGTGACATTGGTGGGTGCTTGTATTGTGGCAAGATGGGCCACTTTATAAGGGATTGCGCCAAGAAGGCTGCAGATGAACAGAGGGGTAATGCCGGATCTGCCGGACCCTCTCGACCAGCGCCACAACATTCTCAGTTTCAACGACCTCCACCTAAAGTAGAACAAAGGCCTGCTGCAGGTCGTGTATACGCTGTAACGACTGAACAAGTCGAAAATGGTGACCTGATTGAAGGCACCGTACCTGTTAATGGACATGCAGCTTACGTCTTGTTTGATTGTGGTGCTACTCATACGTTTATCTCTGACAATTTCACCGAACAACTCCACGCTTCGGTGCAACCGATTGATAAAATGATCGAAGTGTATAACCCATTGGGTTCACGCACCAAATGTATCCGGTGTGTGAAAAATTTGGATATTGAGATAGCAGGGCAACACTTGCCTACTGACGCCATCCTGATCGATATGATACTGTACGATGTCATTCTGGGAATTAATTGGTTGGCTCAAAATAATGCCAAGATTCTGTGCCGCGAGGGCAGAGTGATTCTATCTCGACCCGGATTGCCTAAGATGGAATACCGGTTTTCCAAACCAGTTCCACAGAAAAGGCTCATATCAGCACTTAAGGTACAAAAATACCTTAGGATGGGTTGTGTGGCCTTCCTGTTGAGTCTCTCAGTGGAGAAATCTAACGACCAACCCCTTGAGAGTTTGGAAGTGGTGCGGGAGTTTCCCGATGTGTTTCCTAAGGAATTGCCAGGACTTCCGCCACTTCGTGAGGTTGAATTTGGAATTCAATCCTTACCTGGAACAGCGCCGATATCCAAAGCCCCGTATCGAATGGCGCCAGCTGAACTGAGTGAGTTGAAATCTCAGTTAGAAGAACTGATGGAACAAGGGTTCATCCGACCGAGTGTATCACCGTGGGGAGCCCCGGTACTGTTTGTAAAGAAGAAGGATGGATCCCTTCGGTTATGCATCGATTATCGGATGCTTAACCAGGTAACTGTTAAAAATAAGTACCCGTTGCCTCGGATTGAGGACTTATTCGATCAACTCAGAACAGCGAGGGTGTTCTCCAAGATCGACCTCAGGTCTGGGTACCATCAGCTTAGAGTTAAGGAAGATGATATACCCAAGACTGCCTTCAGAACGAGATACGACCATTATGAGTTCGTAGTAATGCCCTTCGGACTGACTAATGCGCCTGCTGCCTTTATGGATCTAATGAACCGGATATTCAGACCATATTTGGATAGCTTTGTCATCGTCTTTATTGATGACATTCTCGTATATTCTGGGAACAAGGAACAACACATGGATCACTTGAAAATCGTCTTGAAAACCCTTCAAGATAACCAACTCTATGCTAAGTTTTCAAAATGTGAATTCTGGCTAGACAAAGTGATGTTCCTTGGTCATGTGATCTCGAAAGATGGAATCGCAGTAGATCCTGCGAAGGTGGAAGCTGTGATGGACTGGAAGCAGGCAGAAAATATTACTAAGGTCTGTAGCTTCCTTGGACTTGCCGGATATTATCGGAAGTTCATACAAGACTTCTCCCGAATCGCCGTACCCATGACGAAATTGTTGGAAAAGGGAGTCAAGTTCGAATGACTGACCAGTGTAAGGAGTGCTTTGAGGTTCTCAAACAGAGACTTACCACTACCCCTGTCTATACCTTACCTTCTGGTTAGGGAGGCTTCGTGGCTTATACTGATGCCTCGGGAACAGGTCTGGGTTGTGTGTTGATGCAGCATGGCAAAGTAATCGCTTATGCGTCACGACAGTTGAGAGACCATGAGAAAAACTATCCAACCCACGACTTGGAGCTTGTCGCGGTAGTGTTCGCGCTTAAAATCTGGCGACACTACCTGTATGGAGAGAAATTTGAGGTCACGTCAGACCATAAAAGCCTAAAATACCTCTTTTCTCAAAAAGAACTCAATATGCGGCAACGGCGATGGCTGGAATTCCTCAAAGACTATGAATTCACGCTTTCCTATCACCCTGGAAAGGCGAATGTTGTATTAGATGCCCTTAGTCGCAAGACTGTTGGCACTCTGGCCAGCCTAACCGGACGATGGAAGTTGATGGAGGATTTCGTCAACTGGAAGCCATTTTTGGCTGATTCTGGCCGAATCCAAATGTCATGTTTGACGATCCACATTGAGTTCCTCGATCGCATCGTAGTCGAACAGTTCAAGGATCCCCAGTACTTGGAATTGAAAGCTCGTGCTGAAAAAGATGACACTTTCTTCTATTTGAAAGAAGATGGAGGAATATGGATGGAAGAAAGGATTTGGGTTCCAAATAACCCTGAGCTAAGACAGGAAGTACTCCAGGAGGCTCATAATAGCAAGTACACCATTCACCCTGGAGGTACGAAGATGTTCCGAGATTTGCAAAGGAAGTACTGGTGGAAGGGTATGAAGCGTGATGTGGCTACGTTTGTCTCGAAGTGTTTGATCTGCCAGCAAGTTAAGATCGAACATCAGCGACCTGGTGGAAAGATGCAACGGATCGAGATTCCAGAATGGAAATGGGAAGGCATTACAATGGATTTCATCGTTAGATTGCCTCGATCCAAGAGACAACACGATTCGATATGGGTGATCGTGGACAGACTCACCAAGTCTGCTCACTTCCTGCCAATCAAAACTCGATACTCAACTGAACGATTGACAGAGATCTACATTCGGGAAATCGTTAGACTCCATGGAGTGCCGATTTCGATCATATCTGATCGTGACCCGAAGTTCACCTCTCACTTTTCGGAGCAGCTTCAGAGAGCCCTGGGGACAAAACTCAAGTTCAGTACAACATTCCATCCCCAAACAGATGGGCAATCAGAACGAACCATACAGACTCTTGAAGATATGCTAAGAGCCTGTATGCTGGAATGGAAAGGTGATTGGGATTCCCACCTAGCGTTGGCTGAATTTGCTTATAATAATAGCCACTACGCTTGCTTTGGGATGGCACCATATGAAGCCTTGTATGGGCGACCCTGTCGATCACCAATCCATTGGGGTGAAGTGGGTGAGCGAACCTTGGACTCGCCCATTATGTTGCAACATTATACTGAGCAGGTCCACATGATCAGAAAGAAGCTACTGACTGCTCAGAGTCGACAGAAGAGCTACGCCGATCAGCGGCGTAGGAAACTCACTTTTGCGGTTGGAGATAAGGTTTTTATCAAGGTCTCTCCAACCAAGAGTGTGTTTCGTTTTGGAAAGAAGGGGAAGCTCAGCCCCAGATTCGTTGGTCCCTTCAAAGTTTTGAGCCGAATCGGAGAGACTGCCTACCGAGTAGCATTGCCACCACAATACGCGCAAATACATAATGTATTTCACGTATCAATGCTTCATAAATACGTTCATGATCCTTCTCACGTCATTCAACATGAAGATATTGACATTCGAGAAGATATGACGGTAGAAGAAAGGCCAGTGGAGATCATGGACCGCCGGGAGCAAGTGCTAAGGACGAAGGTCATTCCACTTGTTAAAGTGAGGTGGCAGCATCATGGAATCAATGATTGCACTTGAGAGCCCGAAGCTAATATGCGGGATAAATATCCTGAACTCTTCACCTTGTACTCTTAGCTGAATTTCGCAGACAAAATTCCTTTAAGGGGGTAATGATGTAAGACCCGCAATTTTTCAGAAAATATCTGAATAAAATTCATGAGGCATTTACCGGTGAAAATAGCATTTTTCTCAGAATGCGAAACGAATCAATTCCTGCGAGCCAGTTATACTTAGGATATTCGTCGAATCGCGAATATATGCTCAAACACTCTGGAAGCCATAACTTCCTACCCGAACGAAATCAAAGGATTCCTGCGAGCCAACTTTCTTAGTTACGTCAATACAAAGGGAATGGCGTACTCAGAATTTTTCGGAAAAAATCGCCGGAAACCCGAAATTCTTGCGGGACCCACAGAAATATTTGTGGGACCCACAGAAATATTCCTCAGAAAATATCTGGTGGGACCCACAAAAATATCCCATGGAATATCCAAGTGGGCCCCACACCAAGGAACCTCTTGGAATTAAAAAGAAGCCAAGGGGGCAAGGGGGGGATAAAAATTCCCAAGAGGAGGTGGGCTTGGGCTATAAATAGCCCTCCCCACTCTCTCTCTTCTCATAAAAATCGACCCCCTCTCTCTTTTGCCTTCTCTCTCTCTCCTAAACCTCCCCTACATAGCCTAGCCCACCTGACCTGGTCTGAGCCTGCCTGACTTAGCCTGAGCCTGCCTGACCTGGGTCTGAAGCCACTTGACCTGGTCCAAACCCAGTTGACTTGACTTGAACCTAGTTGGGTTTAAAGTCAAAGTCAAAGTCCTTTTTGGTCCTGATTCCGGTTTGGGTTTCTGAACCCAGACTTAGCCTACTTGAGCTGAGTTCGAACCTGCTGAACCCAGTTGACTTGGATCGAACCCTGTTTGGTTCAAACCACTTAGGTTGAGTAGCTTGACCTGCTCTACCTCTTTCTCAACTAAGTCAGCTTCATCTGACTTAGTCTGACCTCTCGAAGGAAGGCTCGAAGCCAAAGAAGCAACTCGGAGCCGTTTCTTCCATGATTTGAAGTAAGTTCGCTTCGTTGATCCATCTCTCTCAAGTATTTGATTGTTTGTATATAGAATATACTTTCTGAAGTAGTATCTTGCATTAGTTCTTGATTGAGCCCTTTTTGGACACTTCGGTGTTCACCCGCTCGTCTCGGAACTATCGTCGAATATATCTATGTTCAAATACGCAGTATATGCGTTTTTAAAATGGTATCTCGCCCTAGTTCTTGGTTGAGCCCTTCAGAACACTTCGGTGTTCACCCGCTCGCCTCGTAACTATCGTTGGATACGGATCTAGGTGTATATCTGCTGATTCTGCCGACGCGTCTTATATCGCACAGGCTATGTAATTTACCTTTGCCGTCGCGTCGTATGATGCCAAGGCTCCCTGTTTTCTACACTTCCGATTACTGCACTTCCGATTATGCATTTACTTACGCCGTCGCGTCGAACGATGCCAAGGCTCCTGCTTTCTGCAATGTATTTACTTACGCCGTCGCGTCGAACGATGCCAAGGCTTCTATTTTGTTATATATGTAGAATATTTCGTTCAGTTACACACCCTGAACAATAGTATATGCATTTCTTTACGCCGCCGCTGTATAAAGCACAGGCTTCTGCTTATACTACATATATAGCGCATAAATGAGCGTTCAAATGGAGATCAAACTCCAAATCGCCAATGCGATTCCCTGACTGCTCCTCGTTCAAGATGCTGCTTGACGAATGAAGCCCCTATTGGAAAGGCTTCACTTTTTGGCAAAATGCTCTTTACGTAAAGACTAAGTCAATTACGTATGGCCTGGCTATGGCCCAGGGTTCCTGCAACCTTGATGGATGCAAAGTACGCACAACGGTGCGCATCCATTTTTCCGAATTAAGCGTGGCGATTTCCTACCAAAGAGGGGAGATGCCGCTGAAATGGATAAAAGAAATGCACGCTTTCTCCGTAAAAGAGAGGAAGTGCTGCTGAAATTTCTGAAGAAGCTAAGAATAGCTCAGAAAGAACGTAGCAGGATACTCTGACATATAGCAGAGTGCTACCCAGTTCATGGTTTGCCCTCTACAACGTAGAAGGGTTCGTCGCACCACTGCCGGTAGAGCAGGGGAGGTGCTGACAAAATGGTTGGCAGAAGAGCTGCCAGAACCAATGGAACAGCATAATGATGTCCGTTGATGGAACGATGCCAGATTGGCTCGTATCCTTGTGCCTGCAAGGGCACCTTGCTCGTAAGGGCCGCTGAGCCGGAGTAGAGGTTGCGCCTTGGCTAGGTTTGGACTCGTTGCGTAAAAATACGCCGAGTAGCCGATCTATTTAGATCGAGTCATATGCATGCTCATTGAGAACGGTTACGCAACCAGACTCGTAAGGGCCGAAGAGCCAGAGTGTGTTGTTTCCACCCAAAGAGGTGTGATGCTCGCGGTGGCCGAAGTGCCAAGAGCGGTGTTCTGCATGCATATGAATAAGACTTAAGGTCGCACATACCCCGCGGTTGAAAATCGTGTTAGGGGTACCCCCTCAGTAATGACTGTGTTGGGGCAGACTGAATGGGGTCGGGTACATACTCCCGTAGTGCTGAAAGCACGGGCTGCCTAAATGGCATGCAGATTCTGTCCAAGTAATTGTAAGACTGGCAGACCCCTTCAGGAATTATGCTCACTGTGGAATGACAGTGATGGTACAGCCTTGAGTGACATGTATTTTACTTTGGACCTGATAGAGTCCACGATGGCCTCAGTCACTCATGGGTTTTGGGGTCGTGGTTATCCTTAAGATCTAAGGATTGAACCCAACTACTGCAAGTAGAGGATGCATCCGAATATGGGCCTAGTAGGGTTCTCCCAGTTGAAACACACTGCCCCAGTATGGATAGGGTCAACAGGCCTCTGGGGTATCTAAAATACATAGAATAATCAACCCCCAGAACGTCGCGTTGATGCCCGGACAATAGCTCTACCTGCGTACCAAAGGCGGGAGCGGTTAATTATCAAACAATGCATTAGTTCTAGGTACAACGATGCTTTGAATGTATGAGTGGATGACGTGTTGAGTCAGTCCTGCATAACCTTTGTGAAGGTGTCATGTTCGGTATACTGCTGGACCGACTGGGCAAAGACCCGTGTTGTATCTGCACGACTAAGCGAAGCTCGAGGAGTTGTCCTTAGATGCGTGGGATACGGATGTGCCAAGTATGAAGACTTGAGCTAGACATCACTTGAGACCCGAAAGAGGTCATGGCTAAGTCATGGAAACTTAAGCGGTTATTCAAATCACAGCCCTGAAAAGGCTTGCTCTAAGTCATGAAGACTTGAGCGGATGTTCAACTCATAGCCCTGAGGAGGCTCTTGCGATATACGCTAAGTCTTGGAGGCTTGAGCATCGTTATTGCGTATTGCGACCCTGAGTGGTCATTATCGTACTTGAGTTGAATGGATGTATGACTGCATGCTTACCAGACCATCAGTGGTTCTGACCCCGTTTTATGGGGATTTCAGGTGTTGGACCTGCGTGACGATATGCGGAGCAAGGCGGCATCGAGTTCCAGGGTTTCTCTAGACAGAGTTGTACTGCTTCCTTTTATTGAACCTACACTGCTCTCCTAAGCAGTAGTGTTGTAATAAACATATGGTTTCGATAAAATGGAACACTTTGGTGGTCAATGAGTTGCTTGGCCACATACCTGCAACGTGCTCGGAGTTTTCTAAAACTGACGACTCATTATCGTCTGATTCCGCTGCTAAAAGCTTTTGTAAGTTCCGCTGCAAAGAAAAAAAAAAGAAATTCATGAAAATTTTAACTTAGCTTTGTTTTGGAAATCTGGGGCGTTACACCTTGTATGGGCGACCCTGTCGATCACCAATCCATTGGGGTGAAGTGAGTGAGCGAACCTTGGACTCGCCCATTGTGTTGCAGCATTATACTAAGCAAGTCCACATGATCAGAAAGAAGCTACTGACGGCTCAGAGTCGACAGAAGAGCTACGCCGATCAGCGGCGTAGGAAACTCACTTTTGCGGTTGGAGATAAGGTTTTTATCAAGGTCTCTCGAACCAAGAGTGTGTTTCGTTTTGGAAAGAAGGGGAAGCTCAGCCCCAGATTCGTTGGTCCCTTCGAAGTTTTGAGCCGAATCGGAGAGACTGCCTACCGAGTAACATTGCCACCACAATACACGCAAATACATGATGTATTTCACGTATCAATGCTTCGTAAATAGGTTCATGATCCTTCTCACGTCATTCAACATGAAGATATTGACATTCGAGAAGATATGACGGTAGAAGAAAGGCCAGTGGAGATCATGGACCGCCGGGAGCAAGTGCTAAGGACGAAGGTCATTCCACTTGTTAAAGTGAGGTGGCAGCATCATGGAATCAATGATTGCACTTGAGAGCCCGAAGCTAATATGCGGGATAAATATCCTGAACTCTTCACCGTGTACTCTTACCTGAATTTTGCAGACGAAATTCCTTTAAGGGGGTAATGATGTAAGACCCGCAATTTTTCAGAAAATATCTGAATATAATTCATGAGGCATTTACCGGTGAAAATAGCATTTTTCTCAGAATGCGAAATGAATCAATTCCTGCGAGCCAGTTATACTTAGGATATTTGTCGAATCGCGAATATATGCTCAAACACTCTGGAAGCCATAACTTCCTACCCGAACGAAATCAAAGGATTCCTGCGAGCCAACTTTCTTAGTTACATCAATACGAAGGGAATGGCGTACTCGGAATTTTTCGGAAAAAAATCGCCGAAAACCTGAAATTTTTACGGGACCCACAAAAATATTGGTGGGACCCACAAAAATATTCCTCAAAAAATATCTGGTGGGACACACAAAAATATCCCATGGAATATTCAAGTGGGCCCCACACCAAGGAACCTCTTGGAATTAAAAAGAAGCCAAAGGGGTAAAAGGGGCATGGAAAAACCCAAGAGGAGGTGGGCTTGGGCTATAAATAGCCCTCCCCAATCTCTCTCTTCTCATAAAAATCGACCCCCCTCTCTCTCTTGCCTTCTCTCTCTCTCCTAAACCTCCCCTACCTAGCCTAGCCCACCTGAGCCTACCTGACCTGGTCTGAGCCTGCCAGACCTGGTCCTAACCCACCTGACCTGGGTCTGAACCCACTTGACCTAGTCCAAACCTAGTTGACTTGACTTGAACCTAGTTGGGTTTAAAGTCAAAGTCAAAGTCCTTTTTGGTCCAGATTTCGGTTTGGATTTCTGAACCCAGACTTAGCCTACTTGAGCTGAGTTCGAACATGCTGAACCCAGTTGACTTGGACCAAACCCTGTTTGGTTCAAACCACTTAGGTTGAGTAGCTTGACCTACTCTACCACTTTCTCAACTAAGTCAGCTTCATCTGACTTAGTCTGACCTCTCGAAGGAAGGCTCGAAGCCAAAGAAGTAACTCGGAGCCGTTTCTTCCACGATTTGAAGTAAGTTCGCTTCGTTGATCCATCTCTCTCAAGTATTTGATTGTTTGTATATAGCATATACTTTCTGAAGTAGTATCTTCCTTTAGTTCTTGATTGAGCCCTTTTTGGACACTTCGGTGTTTACTCGCTCATCTCGTTACTATCGTTGGATATATCTATGTTCAAATATGCAGTATATGCATTTTAAAAATGGTATCTCGCCTTAGTTCTTGGTTGAGCCCTTCAGAACACTTCGGTGTTCACCCGCTCGCCTAGTAACTATCGTTGGATACGAATCTAGGTGTATATCTGCTGATTCTGCCGACGCGTCCTATATCGCACAGGCTATGTAATTTACCTTTGTCGTCGCGTCGTATGATGCCAAGGCTCCCTGTTTTCTGCACTTCCAATTACTGCACTTCCGATTATGCATTTACTTACGCCGTCGCATCAAACGATGCCAAGGCTTCTGTTTTGTTATATATGTAGAATATTACGTTCAGTTACACACCCTGAACAATAGTATATGCATTTCTTAACGCCGCCGCTGTATAAAGCACATGCTTCTGCTTATACTACATATATGGCGCATAAATGAGCGTTCTAATGGAGATCAAACTCCAGATCACCCATGCGATTCCCTGACCGCTTCTCGTTCAAGATTTTGTTTGACGAATGAAGCCCCTATTGGAAAGGCTTCGGTTTTTGCCAAAATGCTCTTTACGTAAAGACTAAGTCAATTACGTATGGCCTGGATATGGCCCAGGGTTCCTGCAACCTTGATGGATGCAAAGTACGCACAATGGTGCGCATCCATTTCCCCGAATTATGCGTGGCGATTTCCTACCAAAGAGGGGAGATGCCGCTGAAATGGATAAAAGAAACGCACGCTTTCTCCATAAAAGAGAGGAAGTGCTGCAGAAATTTCTGAAGAAGCTAAGAACAGCTCAGAAAGAACATAGCCGGATACTCTGACATCTAGCAGAGTGCTACCCAGTTCATGGAAAGCCCTCTACAACGTAGAATGGTTCGTCGCACCACTACCGATGGAGCAGGGGAGGTGCTGACGAAATGGTTGGCAGAAGATCTGTCGGAACCAGTTGAACGGCATAATGATGTCTGTTGATGGAACGATGCCAGATCGGCTCGTATCTTTGTGCCTACAAGGGCACCTTGCTCGTAAGGGCCGCTGAGCCGGAGTAAAGGTTGCGCCTTGGCTAGGTTTGGACTCGTTGCATAAAAATACGCCGAGTAGCCGATCTATTTAGATCGAGTCATATGCATGCTCATTCAGAACGGTTACGCAACCAGACTCGTAAGGGCCGAAGAGCCAGAGTGTGTTGTTTCCACCCAAAGAGGTGTGATGCTCGTGGTGGCCGAAGTGCCAAGAGCGGTGTTCTGCATGCATATGAATAAGACTTAAGGTCGCACATGCCCCGCGGTTGAAAATCGTGTTAGGGGTACCCCCTCAGTAATGACTGAGTTAGGGCAGACTGAATGGGGTCGGGTACATACTCCCGTAGTGCTAAGGCACGGGCTGCCTAAATGGCATGCAGATTCTGTCCAAGTAATTGATAAATGAGCGTTCAAATGGCTAGACATCACTTTGAGACCCGAAAGAGGTCATGGCTAAGTCATGGAGACTTAAGCGGTTATTCAAATCACAGCCCAAAGAAGGCTTGCTCTAAGTCATTTAGACTCGAGCGGATGCTCAACTCATAGCCCTGCGGAGGCTCTTGCGATATACGCTAAGTCTTGGAGGCTTGAGCGTCGTTATTGCGCATTGCGACCCTTAGTGGTCATTATTGTACTTGAGTTGAATGGATGTATGACTGCATGCTTACCAGACCATCAGTGGTTCTGACCCCGTTTTATGGGGATTTCAGTGTTGGACCTGCGTTGCGATAGGCAGAGCAAGGCGGCATCGAGTTCCAGGGTTTCTCTAGACAGAGTTGTACTGCTTCCTTTTATTGAACCTATACTGCTTTTCTAAGCAGTAGTGTTGTAATAAACATGTGGTTTTCGAAAAAATGGAACACTTTGGTGGTCAATGAGTTGCTTGGCCACATACCTGCAACGTGCTCGGAGTTTTCTAAAACCAACGACTCATTATCGTCTAATTCCGTTGCTAAAAGCTTTTCTAAGTTCCGTTGCAAAGAAGAAAAAAAAAATTCATGAAAATTTCAACTTAGCTTTGTTTTGGAAATCCGGGGCGTTACATTCTCCTTTGATTGATCCAAGTCATTTCAATCGTCAGGGTCTGTCAATTGCTCAAATTTGATATTTTGCCCTCCAAATTCCAATTTAAATCTTCAAATCAGGCAATTCTCCAATTTCGACCTTCGGGTCACCCAATTTCCAATTCTCAATTTCAATTACCAATTTCCTATTTTCGACCTTCGGGTCAATCAATTTTCGACCTTCGGGTCAATCAATTTCCAATTTTCGACCTTCGGGTCAATCAATTTCCAATTTTTGACCTTCGGGTCAATCAATTTCCAAATTTCGACCTTCGGGTCACTCAATTTCCAAATTTCGGCCTTCGGGTCACTCAATTCTCAATTTCGACCTTTAGGTCACTCAATTCTCAATTTCGACCTTCGGGTCACTCAATTCACAATTTCGACCTTCGGGTCATTCAATTCTCAATTTCGACCGTCAGGTCATCCAATTTCGACCTTCGGGTCATTCAATTTCCAACAACCAATTTTCCAATTTTCAATTTCGACCTTTGGGTCAATCAATCTCAATATCCAATTCCAATTATTTTCTCTTGCGAGTTCGAGGGAGTTCGTTCTTTTCGCATGCTATCCAATTTGTTCACTGAGCCCCTTTTTAGGGAGAGTTTGAAGGGACTCGCGTCTTTGTGAACCGTTTGCAAAACAATTTCCAATTTCACACGAGGAACCCTTTTTAAGGGAGAGGCTCGACGGAGATGTGACCCCCCAATTTCATACTAGGCCATCTTCATCATGAACGACCCTCTTTGTAGGGAGAGTGTGATGGACTTGTTCCTTTCATGACCCAATTTTCAGACCTCACTATTATCGGCCCCCTTTCCATAAGAGAAGCCTAATCTTAGGGAGTTTTGACGAAAGCTCAATTTCTCTTCGAAAGTCCGTTTTGCAAACACCTCCTCTTCAGGGAAGAGAGGAGTATTTCTCATTTCCCATTCAGGTAAGGGCTAAGTCTGAGTCTCTCTTTTTGGGGAAAAAGAGAGGAGAATTTTTGTCACGGATGTATTGAGCCGGATTTTAAATACTCACTTTCACCCAGGACTTCAAGAAAATTTTGTCAATCAAAGTATTTGTTGATTCCAGAATCTTTATTGCACAAATCTCTATTTACCTTTAGCATTACTTCCAAAAGAGTGAAGCTTTTGCAAAAAAAAATTCAAAATTCAAATTCTTTCTGTTGTCCAACCAAAAGGATGAAAGATAAATCCTCGATATAGCCAGAAAAGAAGATTCAATGTTATTGAAAAGCCATAAATGATTGATATTGATCGCAGTCAATGGCACATCTTTAAAGATTATTTTTGTAAAATGAGGCAGCGGAAATATCCTTAGTGCTAGAAAAGAGAGCATGTATCCAAGCCCTATCTCCTCCAAATCACCTAAGCTGCAATTAAATATCTGCAAAAGGGATCTCTCACCTGTCGTCAAGATGAAGGCGAATTAGGCGAGTAGACCCCCAGGGCCAAAGAAGATTCGAAACATCTCCAAGATGACGAAGTTTGTGACGGATCCTTCCAGGGAAAGTCCAAAGCACTGTCGAGATGAAGGCAGATGCGATGAACCTCTCGACAATCGCTAAAAGATATTTAATTTCAGCTATCTCCAAACCCATCGTCCAAGAAGGATCGAAACATCTCCAAGTTAAAGGAGTTTGTGACGTACCCTTCCAAAAGAGAGAAAGAGAGAAAAAGAAAGAGAGAAAAAAATCAAAACATCTCCAAAATGAAAGAGAATATAGCCAAAACACCAGAGAACCGAAAGAGTGCAGAAAGATTATCAGGAGAGAATGTAAGACCCGCAATTTTTCAGGAAATATCTGAATAAAATTCATGAGGCATTTACCGGTAAAAATAGCATTTTTCTCAGAATGCGAAATGAATCAATTCCTGCGAGCCAATTATACGTAAGATATTCGTCGCTTTGCGAATATATGCTCAAACACTCTAGAAGCCATAACTTCCTACCTGAACGAAATCAAAGGATTCCTGCGAGCCAACTCTCTTAGTTACGTCAATACGAAGGGAATGGCGTACTCAGAACTTTTCAGAAAAAAATCACCAAAAACCCAAAATTCTTGCGGGACCCACGAAAATATTGGTGGGACCCACAGAAATATTCCTCAGAAAAATATCTGGTGGGACCCATAAAAATATCCCATGGAAATATCCAAGTGGGCCCCACTCCAAGGAACCTCTTGGAATTTCCGGAATAGCCAAGGGTAAAAAGGAGATTCTGAAACTTGGGGCCCAAGATTCAGAATCTATAAATAAAGGAGCCCCCCTCTCTTTAAAAATCGCCAACCCCTCTCTCTCTCCTCCTTTCCCAAACCTCCCCTACCTATCCTAGCCCACCTGAGCCCACCTGACCTGGTCTGAGCCTGCCTGACTTAGCCTGAGCCTGCCTGACCTGGTCCTAACCCACCTGACCTAGGTCTGAACCCACCTGACCTAGCTCAAACCCAGTTGACTTGACTTGAACCTAGTTGGGTTGGAAGTCAAAGTCAAAGTCCCTTTTGGTCCAACTTTTGGTTTGGATTTCTGAACCCAGACTTAGCCTACTTGAGTTGAGTTCGAACCTGTTGAACCCAGTTTGGTTCAAACCACTTAGGTTAAGCAGCTTGACCTGCTTTACCTCTTTCTCAACTAGGTCGACTTCATCTGACCTAGTGTGACCTCTTGACGGAAGGATCGAAGCTTGTTCAAAGCGTTGGATCATTCGGGAGTCGTTTCTTCCGCAAATTGAAGTAAGTTCGCTTCATTAAACCATCTCTCTCAAGTATTTGATTGTTTGTATATAGCATATACTTTCTGAAGTAGTATCTTGCTTTAGTCCTTGGTTGAGCCCTCTAGGACGCTTCGGTGTTCACGCGCTCGCCTCGTAACTAGCGTCGGATATATATGTTCGAATACGCAGTATATGCGTTTTTCAAAATAGTATCTCACCCTAGTTCTTGGTTGAGCCCTCTAAGACACTTCGGTGTTCACGCGCTCGCCTCGCAACTATCGTTGGATACAGATCTAGGTGTATATCTGCTGATTCTACCAACGCGTCTTATATCGCACAGGCTATGTAATTTACCTTTGTCGTCACGTCGTATAATGCCAAGGCTCCCTGCTTTCTGTACTTCCGATTAAAGCACTTCCGATTATGCATTTACTTACGCCGTCGCGTCGAACGATGCCAAGGCTCCTGCTTTCTGCAATGTATTTACTTACGCCGTCGCGTCGAACGATGCCAAGGCTCCTGTTTTGTTATATATATAGAATATTTCGTTCAATTACACACCCTGAATAATAGTATATGCATTTTCTTTACGCCGACGCTGTATAAAGCACAGGCTTCTGCTTATATTACATATATGGCGCGTAAGTGAGCATTCAAATGGAGATCAAATCGCCAATGCGATTCCCTTACCGCTCCTCGTGCAAGATTCTGCTTGACGAATGAAGCCCCTATAAGGCTTCGCCTTTTGGCAAAATGCACTTTACGTAAAGACTACATCAATTACGTATGGCCTGACTATGGCCCAAGGTTCCTGCAACCGTGATGGATGCAAAGTACGCACAACGGTGCGCATCCATTTCCCGAGTTAAGCGTAGCGATTTCCCACCAAAGAGGGGAGATGCCGCAGAAATGCATAAAAGAAAATGCACGCTTTCTCCGTTAAAGAGAGGAAGTGCTGCTGAAATTCCTGAAGGAGCTATGAATGGCTCAGAAAGAACGTAGCAGAAGTGCTACCCAGGCCGAAGTGCCGAGAGCAGAGTTAAGCATGCATATGAATAAAACCTTTGTTCCACGGTGAAAACCGTGTGGTTGATTGGGGTCGGGTACATACTTCTCAAAGGCTGCCCTATAGGCATGCAATGTTCATCAAGTAATTATAAGACTGGCAGGCCCCTTTCAGAATTTCTCACCGAGGAAGACGGTGATGGCGCAACCTTGAATGACATATATTTCACCCGAACCTGATAGAGTTCATTGATGGCCTTCGTCACTCAGAGGTATGGAGGTCGTGGTTATCCTTAAATATCTAAAGATTGAACCCAACTACTGCAGTATCAGAATGCATTCGGATACCTAGTAAGGATCTCTTATGGTATGCTGTACCGTCCTACTAGGAGGATGGGGTCAACAGGCCTATGGGGTATCTAAAATACATAGAATAATCAACCCCCAGATCGTCGCGTTGTCGCCCACATATGAGTCCCCTAAGCCCAGGGGGAGGTGCAATTATCGAAACAAGGCATTAGCTTAGGTACAGCGCTACTTTGAATGTATGAGTGGATGACGTTGTTGAGTCAGTCCTGCATAACCTTTGTGAAGGTGTCATGGTCGGTATACTACTGTACCGATTGAGAAAGAACCTCATTGATATCCGTACGACTAAGTGAAGCTCAGAGAGCTGTCCTTAGATTCGTAGGATACGGATGTGCCAAGCATAAAGGCTTGAGCTAGACATCCATTCGTGACTCTAAGGAAGTCAAGGCTAAGTCGTAAAGACTTAAGCAGTTATTCTAACTCACAACCCTGAAGAGGCTTATGCGAAGTCATGAAGACTTGCGTGGATGTTCAACTCATAGCCCTGATGAGGCTTTTGCGATATACGCTAAGTCATGGAGGCTTGAGCGTCGTATTACGAACGGCGACCCTGAGTGGTCTATACATTTGCTTGAGTTGAATAGATAGGTGTTTGCTTACTTACCAGACCTTCAGTGGTTCTGACCCCGTTTAATGGGGATTTCAGGTGTTGTACCTGCGTGGCGATATGCGGAGCAAGGCGGCATCGAGTTCCAGGGTTTCTCTAGACAGAGTTGTACTGCTTCCTTTTTATTGAACCTTCACTGCTTTTCTAAGCAGTAGTGTTGTAATAAACATGTGCTTTCGATAAAATGGAACACTTTGGTGGTCAATGAGTTGCTTGGCCACATATCTGCAACGTGCTCGGAGTTTTCTAAAACCGATGACTCATTATCGTCTTATTCCGCTGCTAAAAGCTTTTCTAAGTTCCGCTGCAAAGAAAAAAAAAAGAGATTCATGAAAATTTTAACTTAGCTTTGTTTTGGAAATCCGGGGCGTTACAGAATTGGTATCAGAGCAAGAGTTTGAGAAACCTTGTTCGAGATCCGTCTTGTCCACCATATCGCACTGTAAGTATATTTTATACTTCTTGTTCTGATCTGGGTGCATCTTTGTATAGATGGCAACTCACGACTCCCAAGGATACTGCTATTGTTGCGGGATCATGCACGATGAGTGGGTATGCCCATATGAAGTCCAAGACTGCCAGTATTGTGGCGAAGAAGGGCATTCCGCCAACGAATGCCAAATGAAGCATACCGCCGATATGGGTCGGCGGGGATCGCTTGGTCTTAGGGATGAGACCTCGCGTGTTAGTGGGCCACATTACTCCAGTAGAGGGAGTAGTCGTACCCCAGCGACTTCTGATGAACTACCATCTCTGATAGGATTTGACTTGAACTTCCTTGAGGGATTTGGTCAATCGCAAGGCTATCAACAGGCATCATGTACACCTAGTTTGCACAGTCGGGGGGAGGGATGCAACAACTCCTATAATCCCATTATAATTTCGGATTCCTCGAATCATAGTACGATTATATGGGGGAACAGAGCGGCTTCACCAACGCCGAGCCTGAATGGCCAAGGAGAGGGATACAACCTATATCATCCCGTTATGGTCTCGGATTCCCCGAGCCATGATGCCACTGAATGGGCAAGTGGACCGGCATCACTGATCTATCCACAAGAGTCGCTTGAGAGTGCGGAAGTGCCGCCCAAGCCAAAACTAGTAGTGCCTGCACCAAGGCAATGTGGAAGTAGACGATACTTCGGGTTCTTTGGGTCAAGAAAGAAATCTAGTTCCTAGAAGAGACTGGTAGTGTTTTGGAGTCAATAGACTCATGTACATAGTTTCTCAACGCCTAAAAGTCTGCCAGTGCGGCATGACGTTTTGTTTAAGGCGATGCTTGTGTAAATGTGATGTATATTAAGTAAATAGAACTTTGCTTCGATATATACATTGTGAAACTAAAACACGTTGCTTGTATATGGTAGATAAATGGCTCCTACGACAAGGAGAACCATGCCGAGCGAGGAGTCCCATACTCAAGGATTCCTGCTGGAAACGCTCAACAATTTGGTTACTGCCATTCGAGAAACAAGGCCAGAATCAGTCGCACCTCGAAGCGAAAACCTTGGGGGAATAACCTATGAAAAATTCCTCAAACTCGATCCACCAGTCTTCACCGGTAGAGCCGATCCTGAACTGGCAGAGAGTTGGGTCGAAGAGACCGAACGTGCCTTTCTGGTACTAGAAGTACTAGAAGAAAAGAAGACCAACTTTGGCACATACAGGCTGAAAGACAATGCACGGAAGTGGTGGGATACCACTAAGATTATCCAGTTCTCGGAAGTTGAAGTCATTCCTTGGACTGACTTTCGGAGAGCTTTCATGGATAATTACTTCCCGTTACACTCCAGAAACAAGAAGAAGATGGAGTTTCTGGAATTGGAGCAGGGTGGTATGAGTCTTATCGACTATACTACTAAGTTTCAGAACCTTGAGCGGTACTGCTCTCGGTTATTCGATACCGACCAAGAAAGGGCCGATAAATATATAAATGGATTGCAAGGAGGGTTGCGATCTCATGTGATAACAAGCATGCCCTCGACTTTTCAAGCTGTTGTGGCAGCATCTTCAAAGATTAGCGAGGATTGGGCACGATCTAAGGGGATCATAACAAAAAGGCCCGTAGTTGATGGTGGGAACAATAAGAGGACGTTACCAGGTGGCTAGGACTCACGACCACCTTTTTATAAGAGGAATTTTCAAGACAACAACTTTACTCCACAGGCCGCGCAACCATTGCAGATGGTAGAAGCAAATCAGCCCTATCAATAGCCTAATTTTCGATGCCCGAGGTGTAGCTCTGATCATCCCGGAGGGGTTTGTCCTCGTGATACGGGAGGTTGCCTGTATTGCGGCAAACCAAGGCATCGTGTGAGAGAATGTCGTAAGAAGGCCTCAGATTTTCAACAAAGAAATATGGGATCTGGAGGACCCTCTCAACAAGTACAACAACAACGACTGCCACTATCCAGAATAGAGCAGAAACCTGTGGCAGGTCGTGTCTATGCGGTGATAGCCGAACAACTCACGAATGATGACCATATCAAGGAATCTGGATACCTTGATAGATAGAGTTGTAATGGGTAAAAAGCTATCGAAAGACAAGATCCAATGAATGCTTGAGACAAGTGGCTTATGACCTTGTGTACGGTCATCTGGATCGATATGTATCCTTGCTCTCTAAAGAAATTTTGGATTTGTCAAAATAAAATCTTAAGTGCTTATGCCCAAAGGTTGATGGCTATAGACCCCATGATTGAGAAATTAAGTTTGCGTAATTAGAACGATAAAAGTCACTTAATAAAATAAACCATCGAGGAATTGTTCCCAAGAAGAGAGTCCTGTGAGGTTTTACATATTCAAGATCAGATCGTCTAGCTAGAGCGAGCCTGTGAGGGTATACAGCTCCGTGCGAGTGTATATGTTCCAAAACCAGTAGCTTGGCTAGTATGATTCTGTGAGGGTGTACTGATCCAATATCAGGTAAGTCTGACGAAGGCGAACCTGTGAGGAGGTACGTTTCCAATACCAGGTAGTCTGACAGGGGACTTGTTCCAAAATGGTTAAATCCTAATAAGAAGGATCTGCGTATGAAATAGTTACACAAAATGGCTATGTTGATAGCCGGTTGGAAGAACATTGATTCAATAAAACTACCGTGGTTGTAGCATAATTTAAACTCAGATATGAGAAGCATACCTCATCGATCATGAATTATAATATGAGGTTATGATTGAAATAAATACGATGTTGAACTATGTGAATAAAATTATGAATCTAACATATGGGAGAAATATCCCGGGTTACGCACTTAGTACTCTTAACTGAATTTCGCGGACGAAATTCCTTTAAGGGGGTAATGATATAAGACCCGCAATTTTTCAGGAAATATCTGAATAAAATTCATGAGGCATTTACCGGTAAAAATAGCATTTTTTCTAAGAATGCGAAACAAATCAATTCCTGCGAGCCAATTATACGTAAGATATTCGTCGCTTTGCGAATATATGCTCAAACACTCTAGAAGCCATAACTTCCTACCTGAACGAAATCAAAGGATTCCTGCGAGCCAACTCTCTTAGTTACGTCAATACGAAGGGAATGGCGTACTCAGAACTTTTCGGAAAAAAATCACCAAAAACCCAAAATTCTTGCGGGACCCACGAAAATATTGGTGGGACCCACAGAAATATTTCTCAGAAAAATATCTGGTGGGACCCACAAAAATATCCCATGGAAATATCCAAGTGGGCCCCACTCCAAGGAACCTCTTGGAATTTCCGGAATAGCCAAGGGTAAAAAGGAGATTCTAAAACTTGGGGCCCAAGATTCAGAATCTATAAATAAAGGAGCCCCCCTCTCTTTAAAAATCGCCAACCCCTCTCTCTCTCCTCCTTTCCCAAACCTCCCCTACCTATCCTAGCCCACCTGAGCCCACCTGACCTGGTCTGAGCCTGCCTGACTTAGCCTGAGCCTGCCTGACCTGGTCCTAACCCACCTGACCTAGGTCTGAACCCACCTGACCTAGCTCAAACCCAGTTGACTTGACTTGAACCTAGTTGGGTTGGAAGTCAAAGTCAAAGTCCCTTTTGGTCCAACTTTTGGTTTGGATTTCTGAACCCAGACTTAGCCTACTTGAGTTGAGTTCGAACCTGTTGAACCCAGTTGACTTGGACCGAACCCAGTTTGGTTCAAACCACTTAGGTAAAGCAGCTTGACCTGCTTTACCTCTTTCTCAACTAGGTCGACTTCATCTGACCTAGTGTGACCTCTTAACGGAAGGATCGAAGCTTGTTCAAAGCGTTGGATCATTCGAGAGTCGTTTCTTCCGCAAATTGAAGTAAGTTCGCTTCATTAAACCATCTCTCTCAAGTATTTGATTGTTTGTATATAGCATATACTTTCTGAAGTAGTATCTTGCTTTAGTTCTTGGTTGAGCCCTCTAGGACGCTTCGGTGTTCACGCGCTCGCCTCGTAACTATCGTCGGATATATATGTTTGAATACGCAGTATATGCGTTTTTCAAAATAATATCTCACCCTAGTTCTTGGTTGAGCCCTCTAGGACACTTCAGTGTTCACGCGCTCGCCTCACAACTATCGTTGGATACAGATCAAGGTGTATATCTGTTGATTCTGCCGACGCATCTTATATTGCATAGGCTATGTAATTTACCTTTGCCGTCGCGTCGTATGATGCCAAGGCTCCTTGCTTTCTGTACTTCCGATTAAAGCACTTCTGATTATGCATTTACTTACGCCGTCGCGTCGAACGATGCCAAGACTCCTGCTTTCTGCAATGTATTTACTTACGCCGTCGCGTCGAACGATGCCAAGGCTCCTGTTTTGTTATATATGTAGAATATTTCGTTCAGTTACACACCCTGAACAATAGTATATGCATTTCCTTTACGCCGCCGCTGTATAAAGCACAGGCTTCTGCTTATATTACATATATGGCGCGTAAGTGAGCGTTCAAATGGAGATCAAATCGCCAATGTGATTCCCTTACCGCTCCTCGTGCAAGATTCTGCTTGACGAATGAAGCCCCTATTGGAAAGGCTTCGCCTTTTGGCAAAATGCTCTTTACGTAAAGACTACATCAATTACGTATGGCCTGGCTATGGCCCAAGGTTCCTGCAACCTTGATGGATGCAAAGTACGCACAACGGTGCACAACCATTTCCTGAGTTAAGCGTAGCGATTTCCCACCAAAAAGAGGAGATGCCGCTGAAATGGATAAAAGAAAATGCACGCTTTCTCCGTTAAAGAGAGGAAGTGCTGCTGAAATTCCTGAAGGAGCTAGGAATGGCTCAGAAAGAACGTAGCAGAAGTGCTACCCAGTTATGGAACGCCTTCTACGATGTAGAAAGGTTCGTCGCACCACTGCCGGTAGAGCAGAAAAGGTGTTGACAGAAGAGCTGCCAGAACCATTTAAGTGGCACAATGATATCCTTTGTTGGAACGATGTCAGAATGACTCGTCTCCCTGGCACCTGCATGGGCACCATACTTGTAAGAGCCGTTGCGCCAAAGTAGTGGTAGCACCTTGACGACGTCCTGAGCTCGTTGCGTAAAAATACGCCGAGTAGCCGATCCGTAGAGATCGAGTCATGTGCATGCTCACTAAGAATTATCAGACAACCAGACTCGTAAGGGCCGCTGAGTCGAAGTGTGTTGTTTCCACCGAAAGAGGTGAAGTGCTCGTCAAGGCCGAAGTGCCGAGAGCAGAGTTAAGAATGCATATGAATAAAACCTTTGTTCCAAGGTGAAAACCGTGTGGTTGATTGGGGTCGGGTACATACTTCTCAAAGGCTGCCCTATAGGCATGCAATGTTCGTCAAGTAATTGTAAGACCGGCAGGCCCCTTTCAGAATTTCTCACCGAGGAAGACGGTGATGGCGCAACCTTGAGTGACATATATTTCACCCGAACCTGATAGAGTTCATTGATGGCCTTCGTCACTCAGAGGTATGGAGGTCGTGGTTATCCTTAAATATTTAAGGATTGAACTCAACTACTGCAGTAGCAGAATGCATTCGGATACCTAGTAAGGATCTCTTCTGGTATGCTGTACCGTCCTACTAGGGGGATGGGGTCAACAGGCCTCTGGGGTATCTAAAATACATAGAATAATCAACCCCCAGATCGTCGCGTTGTCGCCCACATATGAGTCCCCTAAGCCCAGGGGGAGGTGCAATTATCGAAACAAAGCATTAGCTTAGGTACAGCGCTACTTTGAATGTATGAGTGGATGACGTTGTTGAGTCAGTCCTGCATAACCTTTGTGAAGGTGTCATGATCGGTATACTACTGTACCGATTGGGAAAGAACCCCATTGATATCCGTACGACTAAGTGAAGCTCGGAGAGCTGTCCTTAGATTCGTAGGATACGGATGTGCCAAGCATAAAGGCTTGAGCTAGACATCCATTCGTGACTCTGAGGAAGTCAAGGCTAAGTCGTAGAGACTTAAGCGGTTATTCTAACTCACAGCCCTGAAGAGGCTTATGCGAAGTCATGAAGACTTGCGTGGATGTTCAACTCATAGCCCTGATGAGGCTTTTGCGATATACGCTAAGTCATGGAGGCTTGAGCGTCGTATTACGAACGGCGACCCTGAGTGGTCTATACATTTGCTTGAGTTGAATAGATAGGTGTTTGCTTACTTACCAGACCTTCAGTGGTTCTGACCCCGTTTAATGGGGATTTCAGGTGTTGTACCTGCGTGGCGATATGCGGAGCAAGGCGGCATCGAGTTCCAGGGTTTCTCTAGACAGAGTTGTACTGCTTCCTTTTTATTGAACCTTCACTGCTTTTCTAAGCAGTAGTGTTGTAATAAACATGTGCTTTCGATAAAATGGAACACTTTGGTGGTCAATGAGTTGCTTGGTCACATACCTGCAACGTGCTCAGAGTTTTCTAAAACCGACGACTCATTATCGTCTTATTCCGCTGCTAAAAGCTTTTCTAAGTTCCGCTGCAAAGAAAAAAAAAAGAGATTCATGAAAATTTTAACTTAGCTTTGTTTTGGAAATTCGGGGCATTACAGAGAAGCTCTCAGGATATCAATCTGCCAGATCTATGAAGAATCCTCTTTAATCTTGTGAAATTCTATTATCAATACTCTTTCATCAATTGCTTTTATAATATCAAATTCTCTTTCCTATTCATATCAAGGAAATTGATAACTTCCTTGAAGAAGGTCAATTGCAAGCAATTTGGATTTCAAGTCTCGATTCTATGAAGTGAACCTTGTTTAGAGGTAATGCTTTGGGTAAAAAAGAAAGAATATCTCTGCGACCATGTGCAACATTTTCAAAAATTTTGAATCAACAGCAAAATTTCCAACATTTTGACAATATTTTCTAGCTATCGTGACATGAAGTGAGAGCTTGATGTCCGCTTTCGATACATCCTGACACCAATTTTAAATCCCTCCTAAGGACTTGATTCCTTCCCTTCTTTGAGAGCATGAACTCTCAGATTTGCACACTTCCCTGTGTCCCCACTGTCTCACCATAGACAGTCCCATTTCGGTTTGAGGTCGAACCACCAATCATTTCTCGCAAAAGGCAATTTCAAAAGCTGATTTTAGTCTCAGCAATGAGACACCCAAAATCAACCCCTTTTCAAGCTTTAGGGACCCCATTTTCCTTCCTTTTGCAAAACCCCTGTCGGATTTACTGTGCAAAATCCGAAGGTTCCATCATGGTTTCTTCTTTCGAGGATTCCATTTCATCTTCCACCCGATCAGGATAAGGGTATAAACCTGAGCCTCAATCAAAGAGGTATTTCATCTTCCGCCCAATCAGGTTAAGGGTACAAACCTGAGCCTCCTTCAAAGAGGTATTTCATCTTCCACCCGATCAGGATAAGGGTACAAACCTGAGTCTCATTTTATGAGATATTCCATTCCCCAATCAGGTCAAGGGTTAAAACCTGAGCTTCGTTCCATACGAAGCATTTTCTGTCCCATCCAGGTTAAGGGCATAAAACCTGAACTTCACTCTCATAGAGTGAACCTTTCCTCTTCATTCTTCATTTTTCGCTTCATATCTACCATCTTCCTCGGGCTAATTTCTTTATACCCAGTCAGATCCTTCTAAACTGGGGCATTTTTTTATGTATAGCCCAAATTTGGTGTGTTTTTCTTTGCCACTAAGCTCGGCCACAAGCCGGCTTAGTAGCAAAGAGGGGCATCTGTAAACACCCCAAATTTTCACTCACCTCCCCGACATCTTCACCAAGCATCATCATTCAGCCTCTGAAATTGCCGGAGGGCAAAATGGTCATTTTCTGAGCCCGAACCTTACAAAAGTCTAAATTGCATCTGCAACTCTCAAAATTTCTTTATTTTTAGCTCAGATGTTCAAAACTTTATTCCTAACAGGAGACAGGCATCTCCAAGTCTTGGTTCAAGATTCTATTGCATAAGACATGACATTGCATATCATTGCATGAGCATTTCATATCACTGCACTGCACAACATGTCATTTCGAGGTCCAGAACTCTCAATTTTAAAATTTTCAATCCAGATTAGAATTTCAACTCTTTTCAAAAGTGATTTCAAAACCCTGGGTCTTCAAAATTATCAACTCTTCCCATTTTACCCCCAGGGCTCTAAATTTCAAAATACTTCCTCAGGAAAACAATCTGGATAATTTTCAATAAATTTAAACTCAGATTTTGCCTTTTGCCAGCTATTTCAACTATCATTCTTTTACAAAATTGCCCTATAGAGGCCAACTCTTTCCAAAAATTCCTCTTTTACCAATTAGTCCAGATTTTATGAAAATTCCAAAAAGAAGTTATTGTTTTATCCCTTTTTCAATAAAGAAGCAATGTGGGACCCACACTGAGGTGGTGTCACATAAGCTTTCTTTTGAAAAATTTGAATTTTGAAAAACCCAAAAATATAAGAGCCTTGTCTCCTGGATTGGTGCCACTTGTCCTTTTCTCTCTCCTCCCATTTCCATGCCAAGTGTCAGTGTGGGGCTACCTTAAGAAGCCGCCACATGTCACCTCATTTATCTGCCATGTGTCAGTATCCACCATCTCCACTCGGCGCCATGTGTCATTCCAAAGATCACCAGGAGATGCCAAGTGTCATGTGTTGTCCTGGTGATGTCTTTTTGCAATCGTTGTAAATTTTGAAAAGATTTTTAAGTGTAAAACATGTGAAAACCAGACATCAAATAATAAAAACCGGTTCTCACTTGTGGATGAGACCGGGTCGAACTCAGGGAATGGGAATATATCGTATTCAAGTACACAAATCTAAACTATTCTTTATTGCCGAATTATTTGAAATGTAAAATGTTCAGAAAAGTAAAAACAACTAACTATTACAACAAATGAATACCCTTCGCAGAGGGCGTAAAGTGCAATATTTACAAACCCAGAATCAAATTCCTAATTCTAAACTGAAAAGTAAAAAGAAAGCTTTATTCTTCGTACTTCGTGTCACGTAATCAATTCCGCTCCAGTCTTGTGCTATCCTGCATAAATAAACAGAACACGAGCAGTACAAGATACTAATATGTATGTTATGCAAAATGTAAATCTAAAATTTGAAGTAAAATCTATAAAATGATAAAACTAAGTAAAGAACTTATATTATAGGTAAACAACTAAGTAACAAGTATTGAAAATTTGTAATGCTAATGTAATGACAACCTAATCAAAACGTAAAAATATTAAATGCTATACAGCTAACACACTACACTACATACTGATTGAACCTGAAAATTAAGCAAAACAAGAATTAATGTGATGAAAAATAGGAAAACACGAGCTGAGAATGAAGAAAACACAAAAATGACTAAAAAAAATGATAAGAACTGAATGTGTAATAAAACTAGGATTGAAAATGTAAAGAAACACAGAAAATTACTGTTTTAAAGCAAGAAAATGACATAAAGAAAATTATCTAGCATTGAAATGATGAAAAACAGGAATTGAGTTGTAAACAGGAAATAAAATGAAAAAAATTTCAGAAAATCAGAATGTAAACGAACAAGAAATTGAATGTGAACACTAAACTGTATGAATGTATTCAAAACAGGAAATGACAAACATGAAATGAATGTAAAAAAAAACAAAGAAATTGAGATCAACACACGTAACTAAAAATCATATTGAATTAAACAAAACATAAGAGCAATTAACATGTAAGTAAAAGACATCAAGATGAAATCAAAATTCATATTTGAAATGAAAGTAAACAAAACATTATTGAACTAAAAACAGTGAAATTTGTAAATGAAAAAAATTACAGTAAACAAAAGATTAAAAATCAAACTTAAATCTGTGCTGAAGATGAAAACAGGATTAAAAAAAAATAAGAAATCAACACAACTAATGAATTAACGTGAAACAGAAAAAAAAATCAGAAAATCAAAACATCAAAATATTCAGAATTACATATTACACAAAGAAAACTAACGAAAAATCAAGAAATAGAACTCAAAACAGGAAAATAACAATGATCGAGATTTTTTTTTCTCTTTTTGTTTTTCTTGTTTTTTTTTTTATTATTTATTCAATCTGTTTTATACAGAATCAATGGAATAAGAAGAAGAAGAAGAATATCAGAAGAAGAAGAAGAAGATCGGAAGAAAAAGAAGAAGAAGAAGAAGAGGAAGCACTGGAGATCGGAAGAAGAAGAAAAAGAAACTGCAGAAATTGGAAGAAGAAGAAGATCTGAAGAAGTAGAAGAAGAAGAAGCTACAGAAGATGAAGATTCGGATGAAGAAGAAATAAAGAAGAAGAAGAAGAACACTCAGCACTCACCGTGAACCTGAGGGGTTTGGGGAGAATGTGGCCTCCACCGTCAACGCCGTCGCCGTTGAAGAAGCACCTCCACCTGAAACAGGGAAGAAGAGAGATCAAGGGAGAAGGGGAAGAAGGAGGTAAGAAAACAAGGTGGAGGGAAAAAAGGGGTTAGAGGAGAGGGCTCTGGCGCAAAAGATGAAGACGCCTTGTTTTTTCGTTGCTTTGGGTTTTTAAAACATTACAAACCGGTTCACCGGTTTGTAACAGTTTTTATTTTGAAATGCAAACCGGTTGGAACCGGTTTGTGATATATTTTTTCATTTTTTTCAAGGAATCAAACCGTGTAAAACGGTTTGTTATTTTATAATTTTTTTTTTCAGTTTTTTTAAAATTCAAAAACTATGTAAACCTAGTTTATTATAAAGTTTTCAAAAATTAAAATCAAAACTTATAAAGAAACTTAAAAACTATTCTAACTATTTATTTCTATTTAATTTTTTCTTTTCTAAAAAAAACAAACATTTAAAATGATTTTAACAATATAAAACTATTTTCTCTATTCTTTATTTTTAATTGAAAACTAAAACTACATTACTATGACTATAACAAAAACTAAAATATGCATAAAAATGTAAAATAAAACTATTTTTCGTGCATTTTTTATTTTTAAATCATTTTAGCACATTTACTCAAAACTAACATAAAATTGGGTTTTTAAATCATTTTCTCATGAAATCATGCATATTTTTATATGAAAAATCCCTAAAATATATGCATGATCAAATACCCCCATGCTTATGTTTTGCTAGTCCTCGAGCAAACTAGAAAAATGCACAAAATCAAACTATCACCTAACTCACTTTCGTAGGAATCACGATTGCATTTAGCGCATGCAACAAGCCCTTTCAACCCCTGGGTTACCCCAGTGGACGAGTAAGGTCTCGTGAGGGTTTGCAGTGATGCTACCCACAAACATCTCTGTCATGTATGCATAATATTACACATCCTCATAATCAGTAGGTAATCAAAGACTTTGTTTTCACAAATATTTCATGTTACAAAAAAAATCAAGACATAATTAGAGTCTTTTATATACCACCACAGAAAAAGAATTTCTTTCACTTTTCTAAATATCACAATTATTTATGTTTTATTCTTAGAAAATCCAATAAAAACAAGTTATCATTTACTTATCCTCACTCATATGTTTTCTGCACAGGTTTTCTTAATCACTTCTAAGCACTGAACTTTTCTTTCTTTTTAAGCTCTTTTCTCTCTTTTTTCATTTTTCACGCTTTTTCTTTTTGCGCACTTATTCTTCTCTTATAGCTTGCGTGTGGTCTGATTTTATGCCTTGTGCAATGTCAATATCTTTTATACTTTTTCAATACATACAAAAAGATATCAACTAAGACATAAAAGTGACTTCCTTCATTCACCTTTATAACATGAGAGTCAAATATTTCAACTTGTATCTGTTCTCAGTTACTTAGGATCACAAAGTTTTTCACTCTCCTTTTCCGAAATGGAATTAAAAGTTTCAACTTACATCTAATTTCCATCTACTAAGGATTGTGGAATTATCCAAACAACCTAACACATGCTATATTTTTTTCTTTTGAGCTCATTTTTTACACTTTTGTTCATTTGCTTAGTTTTTCAAAAATAGAACTGTGCATATTCATATTTATGATTCAAAATAAATTCTAACATGTATCTATCATCATTTCTTTGAAATCCGCATAAACAACCATAATTTTTAGATCTATGTCAGAAAAAAATTTCGTGGGGCTTAAAAATTCTCTAAAAACATTAGATTTGAAATAACATTCATATAAGTTCAAACTCTTTCTTTAAAAATCTACTTTTCATGAGATATGTGTAAACATGTGCAAGAATGTAAACAGAAATATCAAGGTGTGCATTCTACACCCTCCCCCATGCTTGAATGACACTGTCCCAGTGGCACTCCCCCATGCTTATATGAAACTACGTGAATGCACATGAGAGAAATAAATGAGGGAAAAGAGTAGAATAACCTGACATGAATTAAAAATGCACATTCTATGAATGTAATGAATGCAATGTATACATGACAAAACCTGAAACTCATGAAAAAATAGAAAACGAAAAATAAAACCAAATGAAATCTACAAATCCTAACAAATGTAAAACTATACAGAATATGGGTTGCCTCCCATAAAGCGCTAAGTTTCACGTCCCCAGCCAAACGGATCCCTGGAAAAACCTTCATCGTCCATGAGATCAATGGACATGAAGTCAGACTCAACCGGGCTCTATGAAGAAAAGAGTGTCATCTGTGACACTACGCACTGTGTTTCCATCCCGTCTACCTCTAACTGTAGGATCATAACTCTCTTGACATGAAGAATGGACATTAATCTCATATGAGAGACTGGTCAAGAATCGAGAGTCTAGGACCGACCGAGTATCAATAAATGCTACTTCAGACAAGTGGTGAATATGATCAGGCTTGACTTGGTCAAGCACCTTCTGCATTTGCACCTCTTGCTTACTAAAAATCGGTGATCCTACAGGCTGAGAAAATGGGGTTTTATATGATGAAAATGTATGCTGTGAGTAAGGCCCCTTCTGCTGAGGTATCATGGAGATCAACTCGTCAGTAGAAATGATATGGGGTTCATGAGTCGATTCCTGAGTGGGGTGACACGCCTTCCCATACTGAAGGGATGTAACAGATTCAACTTGCTTATGATGTGAATCAGTGGGTTGCAAGTCAAATGACATGGAATCCTCTCCCTTGGATGTGACAACAGACTGACTAGATGGGTTCCCCTCGCTTTGCCTACTGAAAGTCTCAACCAATTGTCCCATTTGAGTCTCTAGCTTGGCTATTGACTGCGTATGGGAACTCAAAAGTTGTAATATCCTATCTTGGAAGGATTGACTAAATGAATGCTCATGAGGATGGGGTTGAGTATAAGCATGTTGGGTTGGGGGATGAACCTGTGGAAATATAGGATGCGAGTAACTTTGTGAAGGGTTACTGGGTCTATACTGTGTCTGGGAGGGCTGATGGGATAGGGGAATGGATTGGTTTCGCCAACCTGGGGTATATGATGATGTAAACGAATCAGGCATGGGTCTAGCGAAACCTTGGGTAGCATTCACCTGCTCCTGAACAAATTCAGGATATAATGGCGCTGCCGGACAATCTGAAACACAATGTGCAGGCTATCACATAGCTCGCACACTCTTTCTACTTGATTTCTCGAAGAATTTGCTAGGAATTGATCTAACTTCCTAGTCAACTGGTCAACCTTGGTACGCAATTCTAATTCGGACCCAACTTCGGAAATCCCAACCTTCCTAGGACCACTAGACAGAGATGTAGTCCTATCGAGCCGTGAAGACAAGTTATGATGCATCGTGTTTTCACTCAAAGTCTCGAATAGAGACCACGCCTCCTCCTCACTTTTGAGCATAAAAGTGCCCCCACAAGACGAATTAACCATTTGACGATGCTTTTCAGTAAGCCCGTCATAAAAATACTGCACCAACTGCCAACGAGGCACCTGGTGATGGGGACACTTGCGGAGAAGATCTTTCAATCTCTCCGAAGACGCGTGAAATTGTTCTCCCTCAATTTGAGAAAAACTGGTTATAGCTTTACGAAACTGATTCGTTTTACTAATTAGGATATATTTTTTTAAAAATTCTTTTTGCATTCCTTCCCAAGTAGTAATACGAACCATCTCAAGAGATTTTAACCAGTGCTTGGCTTTATCTTTGAGAGAGAACGGAAACAAGGTTAACCGCATAGCGTCATCTCCAAAGTTATTGATTCGCACAGTCGAGCAAATCTCAAGGAATTCGTCGAGATGACGATATGGGTCCTCATTGCTAAGGCCATAAAACGAAGGTAGCATTTGAATCACACTGGCCTTAATCTCAAAATGGCTCGCTCCTACATCAGGTCTCGTGATGCAGGAGGCGGGAGTATACATATTTGGCATGAAGTACTCCCTCAAAGGACGGATCAAATGATGATCGTCAGCCATTGCATACACCTTAGAGTAGACCGGTGTAGCACACGTCCTAACTTTGGTTTTTCTACTTAACTAACGCACTAAGCGGCCAAACCATGCAAACCACAAAGCGGGTAAACTAAAAACAACAAAAACTAAACGAACACCACGCAGTTACACATAACAGAGATTATGCAAAGAAATATAAAATCTATGTGTACGGTACCAATCGTACACAGTCACCTCTAAGGGGATCCTAATAGGTGGGCTGTGCAGAAAAGTAAGCTCGTCTCTAAGATATGCACATACGTGGTTCTAAACCTAAATGTAACACAAACACTAGGCAATAAAGCGAATACTAATATTACGCCGTTCCCCGGCAACGACGCCAAAAATTTGATGTCTTTTTGCAATCGTTGTAAATTTTGAAAAGATTTTTAAGTGTAAAACCTGTGAAAACCAGACATCAAATAATAAAAACCGGTTCTCACTAGTGGATGAGACCGGGTCGAACTCAGGGAACGGGAATATATCGTATTCAAGTACACAAATCTAAACTATTCTTTATTGCCGAATTATTTGAAATGTAAAATGTTCAGAAAAGTAAAAACAACTAACTATTACAACAAATGAATACACTTCGCAGAGGGCGTAAAGTGCAATATTTACAAACCCAGAATCAAATTCCTAATTCTAAACTGAAAAGTAAAAAGAAAGCTTTATTCTTCGTACTTCGTGTCACGTAATCAATTCTGCTCCAGTCTTGTGCTATCCTGCACAAATAAATAGAACACGAGCAGTACAAGATACTAATATGTATGTTATGCAAAATGTAAATCTAAAATTTGAAGTAAAATCTATAAAATGATAAAATTAAGTAAAGAACTTATATTATAGGTAAACAACTAAGTAACAAGTATTGAAAATTTGTAATGCTAATGGAATGACAACCTAATCAAAACGTAAAAATATTAAATGCTATACAACTAACACACTACACTACATACTGATTGAACCTGAAAATTAAGCAAAACAAGAATTAATGTGATGAAAAATAGGAAAACACGAGCTGAGAATGAAGAAAACACAAAAATGACTAAAAAAAATGATAAGAACTGAATGTGTAATAAAACTAGGATTGAAAATGTAAAGAAACACAGGAAATTACTGTTTTAAAGCAAGAAAATGACATAAAGAAAATTATCTAGCATTGAAATGATGAAAAACAGGAATTGAGTTGTAAACAGGAAATAAAATGAAAAAAATTTCAGAAAATCAGAATGTAAACGAACAAGAAATTGAATGTGAACACTAAACTGTATGAATGTATTCAAAACAGGAAATGACAAACATGAAATGAATGTAAAAAAAAAACAAAGAAATTGAGATCAACACACGTAACTAAAAATCATATTGAATTAAACAAAACATAAGAGCAATTAACAGGTAAGTAAAAGACATCAAGATGAAATCAAAATTCATATTTGAAATGAAAGTAAACAAAACATTATTGAACTAAAAACAGTGAAATTTGTAAATGAAAAAAATTACAGTAAACAAAAGATTAAAAATCAAACTTAAATTTGTGTTGAAGACGAAAACAGGATTAAAAAAAATAAGAAATCAACACAACTAATGAATTAACGTGAAACCGAAAAAAAAATCAGAAAATCAAAACATCAAAATATTCAGAATTACATATTACGCAAAGAAAACTAACGAAAAATCAAGAAATAGAACTCAAAACAGGAAAATAACAATGATTGAGATTTTTTTTCTCTTTTTGTTTTTCTTGTTTTTTTTTTATTATTTATTCAATTTGTTTTATACAGAATCAATGGAATAAGAAGAAGAAGAAGAATATCAGAAGAAGAAGAAGAAGAAGAAGAAGAAGAAGAAGAAGAAGAAGAAGAAGAAGAAGATCGGAAGAAGAAGAAGAAGAAGAAGAGGAAGCACTGGAGATCGGAAGAAGAAGAAAAAGAAACTGCAGAAATTGGAAGAAGAAGAAGATCTGACCAAAAAGCCCAACAATTTGCCTGACTTAACTTTGAAAACACATTTCTGAGGGTTGAGTCTTAGTTTGTAAAGGATGAGTCGCTTGAAGACTTGATTGAGAGAATCAATATGATCTTCTTCTTCCTTGGATTTGACCAAGATATCATCAACATATGCATCCATGGTCTTGTGCATCTGATCATGGAAGATGACAGCCATTAGGCGTTGATAGGTTGCTCCGGCATTCTTAAGTCCAAATGGCATGATCGTGTAACAGAAAGTACCCCATGGTGTGGTAAAGAATGTTTTGGATTGGTCACGAGCGGCCAATTTGATTTGATTATATCTGAAATATCCATCCATAAAGGAAAACATGGCATGACCCGCTGTGCTATCGATCAGGAGGTTGATGTTTGGGAATGGATAGTCATCCTTCGGAGTAGCTTTGTTGAGATCACGAAAGTCAATACAGATTCAAACTTTGCCATTCTTCTTAGGAACTGCTACGATATTTGCCAACCAATCTGGAAAATCTATTGCTCGAATGAATTCTACTTTAAGCAAATCCTCAAGTCCTTCCTTGACCTGTTGCTCAATTCGAGGATCCATCTTTCTCAACTTTTGCTTAGCTGGTTTTGCATCGGGTTTCAGAACGAGGCGATGTTCCACCAATTTAGGATCTAAACTGGGCATATCCTCGTAAGTCCTTGCGAACACTTCTTGGTATTGTTTGAGAAAATCGATGAGCCTTTCATTCTCATCTATGCTCAGACCAGTGACAATTTTAAGAATCTTCGGACTACCCTCTGAACCAATATCGATGTCTTTGGTTGGATCCTGAACTAGGGTCGATGGCTTATCTTGTTTCTAAATCGTTGCAGATTGTGGCAATTCTTGAAGAGATGAATCAAATTCTACAACTTCTTTTGACTGCTTTGTGACTTTACCGTTCCCAGTTCTTGCCTTAACCTGATAGATCTTTGCAGACTTTGACACGATTGATGGATTGATGACTAATCTTCTTATTGATCGGGAGGACATTCTAAAATTGTGAAAAGGAGTAGCTTTTTTAGATAAAGTTGGCTTATTATGAAACAAATCGCATGAAATGGAAAGGATAAATGACAATGAATTTCGAAGACAAATTATAGAGGAAGAAGAGAAGGATGGCATCCCGATGGATAAGAAAAATTGATAACTTTATTGAAGATTGAAATGATGACATAGAGGAAATGAAATGAAATGGGATACCATCCCTATAAAATGCAGAAATCAAAGAACTGAAGTAGAAAAAGAATGATAACAGATGCTCTTAATGGGTCCCCTTGATGAAGACAGTATCCTTATGAGATCTGTTGCCCATGAATCCCAACCCTACTCTGTACGGATGATGATCAGGGATTACTGGCTCTAGCCGACCACTTCCATTCTTGCGTAAGCCTTTGAAAGGCCGATAGCCGTGTTTCAGTAGAAGATCAAATCCTTTCTTGACTTTTATGAATTCTGGGAATAAAGGATGATCTCTGAAAGTGCTGTAATTAAGACGACCTCTGATTTCAAAGAAATATGGTCCTTACCATCGAACCATTGCCGCGGTATGCTTCGTCTCTGGTGTTGCTTCCAGCTTCAACATCTCGAGGCTTTCATTGAGAATAACCTCTTCGCTCTCCCTGATGCTAGGAATATCAATAGTATAGGTCGGCCGGGGAATCATAGGCTGAGGTAGCCTTTCTTCTGGGTCTTCCCCCAGGGCAGAGTAATCATGCTGCCCTTAGACCACTTAATGCACTGGTGCAGGGTAGATGGCACTGCATTGGCGTTGTGAATCCAAGTTCGCCCCAATAGAAGATTATACGTTGGCGGCACATTGACAATGTGGAAAAGCACTGTGTGAACAGAGTAGTTGATAAATATTTCCAAGAAGATCTTGCCCTTTGCTGTCTGTCCATGATTATCAAATCCGTAAATGGTGATTAGATCTGTTGCATATTCTTCTTCTTTTATACCTAAAGCCTTGGCAGTCATTTTGGGGTAAATGTTGAGGATGCTGCCTCTATCCACACATGGGGTACAATCATCCCCCTGGTTCGAACGACAATATACAGAGCATTGTTATGAAATGAATGGGGCTTGGGTAGATCTTCATTAGAAAATGTTATGGGAGCATTGGTCATGGCCTGATCAACGATCTGAGCCATGTCTTCAGGGGTGGTGCCTGGCTTAACCTTGATTTTTTATAGTAAATCGTCCAAGGCTTGCTGATGCTTGGGAGAAGCACGCGTCAATTCAAGGATCAGGATATTTGAGAGAGCAATAATTTGTCTTTGCATTGTATCGACCTTCTCCTCTGATGCTTTGTCTTTTTCAGATACTGATTTAATAAAGCTTTTGGGGAACCATGACATTCTTTTGGCCACCTCAAGAGATATCCCAGCAGGCTCTCTTGAGTCTTTCAGCTTGCTGAAAGCTGAAACAAGGTCCATCTTCCGAGTATTGGACTGGGCTTTATGTAATACTAAGACCTAATGTTGAATATCAATATCACTGCTGGGGCATGGCTGGATGTGATCTTGTGGCTGAAATAGGTGATCAGATATCACTACGGTTGAATGTTGAAGGAAGGGCTGATTTAATATTCCCATTTGTTCATTTTTGGCACCTTCTACTAGCAGGTTTTTATCAATATAATCTTGTATGATGTTTTTGAGAATGAAACAGTTCTCAGTATCATGTCCCATTGTTCGATGGAACTTGCAGAATCTGTCCTTCATTTTACCCATAACCACTGGTGGATCAGCTACCCTTGGAAGCTTAATCATGCCACTGCTGACCATATATTCCAACACTGTTTCGAGAAACTGATCCAGGGGAGTAAACTTGTGATTATAACTCCACCCTTCACGTTTCGGTTTTTCTTGAGGTCTCGATCCCTATTCAAGAGTCTGTTGTGGTTGTCTTCCATACTGAGAAATCAATTTGTCTTTCTGATCATTTTTGTTTGGGTTTTGACCCCCTGATCCATAATTGTGGTCTTTTGCATTCCCTTTATGATGGTTTTTAGCGTTGTTGGCAGAGTAGGTGAAATGAGTTTTCTTCTTGAATTCCTGCTGACTGTTGCCCTTAGTGAAGGTGAAACCTTCATAGGATCCATTTTCCATACTCAACTCGAGCCATTCGGCTCATTCTGTTAGCTCAATAAAAGTTTTTGCTGGTGAGGTGGAAATCAATCCCCTTAGGGGTTGTGAAAAGTTGCTCAAAATCAAAGACAATGCATGTCCTTCTGATATTGGATCTCGCATTTTATTACAGGCTGACCTCCACTGGTGGATAAAATCTCTGGCTTTCTTATTTTCTTTCTGTTTTAGACTGCAGAGGTGGCTGAGAGTCAGGAGTGCCTCAGCATTGAATAAGAAGCGCTTGTTGAACAAATTGACCACTTTGTCAAACTCTTTTAGTTCTATAGGGTTAATATGCTCTGAGTACCACTTCACTGCAATACCCTCCAGACTGCGAGGGAAACAAAGAATTAAGGCTCGATTGTTCCTCCTGAACCTGGAACATTCTGCAAAGAAAAGAGTAAGATGTGCTTTTGGGTCACCCGAACCATCAAATTTGATAAATTTTCTAGGGAGGTTATCAAGATTGTCATTCCCATCCAATCCGTCGTAGATATCTTTACTTGTAAAGACTTTCTTGCCCTTGTCACGAGCTTGGAGGTCCTTGACCATCTTAACCACGCCTTTGAGTTGAGGTTGAGTAGGATCATAGACATATTGATTCCTGGATCTGTAAGCTGACCCCTGTTCTTGGGTTGACCTTCAAAGTTCCTGTTGTATCTCACATTCCTCATCGGTACCACCCGCTGACTTTGCTTCATCGGAAGTTTCCTCACGATGATTTTGCCTCTTTGAGATTTTCACATTCTTTTTCACTGTTCGGCCCATGCCCTTCTTCTTATTACGAATCTTTCCTAAACTGGTCTCTGTTTCTTCAATTAACATTTTCTTTATCATCTTCTGAAATAACAGATACATCTGAGGGTCAATGTCAGCATTGCCTTGTTGACTTCTGTTTCCAGCAGATCATGGAGAGGCCATTTCTTGCTCTGAGGTTGAAGAATAACTGATATGCTGAACTAGTGTGGTTTTCCTGCCGGACCTTGTCTGAACCATGTAAGGATGCAAGTGCTCTCTGCAGGGCAAAACTGAGGGTTAGCTACTGAAAATGGTTTTGAATAGGAAACATTTGCTGGATATCTGGTGGACAATTTGAAATATGTCTCATTACTAGAGACTGAGTCATCGCTGGAGTCACGACAATTGCGCTGCTATTCTTTTAAAAATAAACAACTAAAAATGCGCCTTGTTACCTAGGCAAGGTCGTCAAACCATGATAGAATGAAAATGGAAGGAATTTTATTGAAGAAAACATGATTTAATATTAAACTTGACAAAGAGGAGGGGGACAAATGATCATGCATATATTTTAGGGTTATTTTATATCAAAAATATGCATGATTTCATAAAAAAATGATTTAAAACCCAATTTTATGCTGGTTTTGAGTAAATAAGCTAAAATGAATTAAAATTAGAAAATGCTTGAAAAAGTAGCTTTATTTTGCAATTTAGTTAATAAAATAATTTTGGTTTTCTTTATAGAAAAGAAGAAAAAAATATATTAAATATATAGATTAGAATAGTTATATTTTTTAGAAAAAAATAATAATCAAATGAGGTTTTGAGGTTTTTAGCAAATAAAAACTTTTAAATAGTTTATTTTAGATTTTTGAAAATAAAAAAATAAAAACAAACCATTACACGGTTTGTGATTTTTGAAAACTGAAAAAACTGAAAAAAAAATTATAATAACAAACTGGTTTAACCGGTTTGGTTTTTTTTAAAAACTGAAAAAAAAATAATCACAAACCGGTTTAACCGGTTTGGTTTTTTTTAAAAATTGAAAAAAAAAACAATCACTAACCGGTTTGCATTTCTTTCAAAACTGAAAAAAACAAACAGCAACAAACCGGTGAACCAGTTTGCTTGTTGTTAAAAACCCCAAAAAAATGAAGAATCGGGCGTCTCCCAATTCACGCTAGACCCTGCTTCTTTCCCCTCTTTCCCTCTCTTCTCACCAGCTACCACCATCGGCTGCTTCTTTCCCTACCTTCCCCTTCTCCCTCTTTCTCTATTCAGTCTTCCAGCCGATGGTGGTGGTGGATCCTCAATCCGGCGACGGCGTGGTGGTGGAGGCCGCCCTTCTTCCCTAATCCTTCCCCTCCGGTAAGTCTGATTCTACTTCATCTTCTTCTTCTTCTTCTTCTTTTTCTGATCTTCTTCTTCTTCTTCTTCTTCTTATTCTGATTCCTATTCTTCTTCTTCTTCAGATCTTCTTTTTATTCTTCTTCTTCAGATCTTCTTTTTCTTCTTCTTCTTCAGATCTTCTTCTGGTTGCTGCTATGTCTGGAAAACGAAATTAAAAAGAAAAAAAAACTGAAAAAAAAACAAAAATAAAAAAATACATTCCCGATTATTTTTCTTCTGTTCATCAGCCGATTTTTTTTAGTTTACAGTGATATTTTTTTGATTGATTAATTGTTTGATGCATTCTTACCTAATTCTTTGTTGCTTTCATTCACTGTTGCTTTCATTACATATTATTTCACGTTTTCAATTCAGCCATTGTTTGAATTTTTTTTTATTAATGTTTTAATTTCCTGTTCTTGTTTTTTTTCCTGCAACTTTGTTTTGAGTTCATCAATTCCTGTTTTTTTTTTAGTAAATTCTTGTTTTGTTCTTTCATTTTCCTGTTTCTGCCTATAATATTCGATCGGTTGATTTCCTGTTTTTTTTTTAGTTTTTCTGTTTTTATTTCAGCAATATCTTGTTTGTTTTCATTTCAAGAATCAATTCCTGACTGTTAATTCGTTGTGTTGTTTGTTTTTTTTTAGTATTGCATTACTTGTTTTTTTTTTTATCTTCTGTGTTCCATTTTTTTTTATGTTTTGATTCATCATAATTTTTTTCTTGCATTCACTATTGCATTTCCTGTTTTATGTCTCCCTGTATTTCCTGTGCATTGTTTCAATTCCTGTGTGTTCATTCTGTTTTAGTGTTTAAGTTCTTATCTTTCTCATTCATTGATTGCATGTATTCTTCATTCTTTCTTGTTCATTCATTGATTTTCTATTTAGTTTTCATTTGCTTTCGTAATTAGTATACTCTAACATTAGATAGTAGTTAGTTTTAATTAAAAATTAATTTTAGTTAAGAATGTCATTAGATTTCTTTCATAGTATATTTTGTTTTAGCAAATAATTAGTATAATTTGCTTAATAATGTTTTTACTTCTATCTCTGGTACTGCTTGTGTTCATCTGAATTGTGCAAGATAGCACAGGACTGGAGCGGAAGCGATTACGTCACACGAAGTACGAAGAGTAGAGCTTCTTTTTACTTTTCACTTTAGAATTAGGATTTTAATTGGGTTTGTAAATATTGCACTTTACGCCCTCTGCGAAGGGTATTCATTTGTTGTAATAGTTAGTTGTTTTTACCTTTCTTGAACATTTTACATTTCAATAATTCGGCAATAAAGAATAGTTTAGAATTGTGTGTTTGAATACGAAATATTTCCGTTCCCTGAGTTTGACCCGGTCTCATCCACTAGTGAGAACCGGTTTTTATTATTTGATGTCTGGTTTTCACATGTTTTACATATAAAAATCTTTTCAAAATTACAACGATTTAAAAGAAGACATCAAATTTTTGGCGCCGTTGTCGGGGAACTGGTTTTTATTATTTGATCCTATTCACCACTTGTCTGAAGTTGCATTCATTGATAGTCGGTCGGTCCTAGACTCTCGATTCTTGACCAGTCTCTCAGATGAGACTAATCTCTGTTCTTCACGTCGAGAGAGTTATGATCCTACAGTTAGAGGTAGACGGGATGGAAACACAGTGCGCAGTGTCACAGATGACACTCTTTTCTTCATAGAGCCTCATTGAGCGATACTTCATGTCCATTGATCTCATGGACGATGAAGGTTTTTCCAGGGATCCGTCTGGCTGGGGAAGTGAAACTTAGCGCTTTATGGGAGGCAACCCATGTCTTGTATATTATTAGATTTGCTTAGAATTTATAGATTTTATTTTGTTTTTACTTTTTCGTGAGTTTTTCATGTTCTTTTTGTTTCATTCATGGTTTTCTTGTATGTCATGTATACATTGCATTCATTACATTCATAGAACGTGTATTTTTAATTCATGTCAGGTCATTCTACTCTTTTCCCTCATTTATTTCTCTCATGTGCATTCACGTAGTTTCATATAAGCATGGGGGAGTGCCACTGGGATAGTGTCATTCAAGCATGGGGGAGGGTGTAGTTTGCACACCTGGATATTTATGTTTACGTTCTTACACATGTTTACACATATCTCATGAAAAGTAGGTTTTTAAAGAAAGAGTTTGAACTTATATGAATGTTATTTCAAATCTGATGTTTTTAGAGGATTTTTAAGCCCCACGAAAAAACTTTTCTGACATAGATCTAAAAATTATGGTTGTTTATGTGGATTTCGAAGAAATGATGATAGATACATGTTAGAGTTTATTTTGAATCACAAATATGAATATGCACAGTTCTATTTTTGAAAAACTAAGCAAATGAACAAAAGCGTAAAAAAGAGCTCAAAAGAGAAAAAGAAAAAAAAACTTTTCCACCACTCCTGATAATCATTGGACACTCGAGGACCCAGGAAAAGAGTAAGATTGACAAAGGAATCTCAGCTATATCTGGCAGAGTGGTATGCTCTGGACCACTGCGCTGATGCGAGATCGAACTCTGGCATGATCCCTGAAAGTAGTAGAGCTTCTACAAGTTTCTGCCTCTGAAAAAACTGCCCGACGCAGCGCTCTTGATGGTAATATGTGCAGAAGAATGGGCCAAGTAGCCTGAATCGCTTGTCGTATGCATAAGTATATCTGGGAGGTGATTCCTGATGATGATGCATAAATTACACATAATTATAATATACTATTAGGTTATAAACGCATCATTTATAGGTTTAGAACCCTCACTTAGATGCATATAGATGTCATTGAGCTACGGTTCAAATTTCGTTCGAATCGAATCGAATTTAAAACAAGAGAGATATCGCATTTACAGTGCATTGGGCCGAACCTCGAGGTGAAGCGGGTCAGAAACGGATCCAATTAGGCCATCTGGACCTTGGATCTGGGCCCAATTTCCATGATCCAACCCACTCCAACCCCATTCATGTTTTTTTGAAAACATTTCCTTAATACCTCCTCCAAAAGGGCGCCTAGCAATAATATATTTTTTAATCCCCTTTTTGGAAATACCAAAAAGAGGGCCTTTACCTATAAACACTAAGAGATGCCCTAATGGTTGTGTCTCTACCTTGGGGATTGTGCTCTCTCCAGCCAACTCTCACTCCACCACCATCTTCCTCAGCCATAAAGTCGCCCCACCTCTTCCTTCCTCCTTCTTGGATGTCTTGGGTCTTGCCACGCCCTCCATTGAAGCACCACCTTCTTCCTCCTCCATTCCATTTCTCTCACACCTATCCTTCTTCTCCCCTTGCTACTCTAATGGCTCATGCTTCATGTTTTGCATGAACCGCAGGTTGTGGAGGGAGCTACTCCTAGCTGGAACATCGTCTGCTCCACTAGGATCGACCACCCACTCTAGTTGGTTGTCTCCTCCTTGCCATTGCTCGGTTCTCCTCCCGCTTGCGTGCTCCAACGAACTGCAGCAAAGAGGACATGGTAGCAGCACCATCGAGGCTGATGACACATCTTCAGGGCAGATTCCAACTCTTTCCTACCCCTTCAATCGTCGGGCTTCCGGATTAGCCTGGTAAGTCCTCGCATTCCCTCTCTTTTAGTATAAAACCCCATATGCGTGTGTGTGTTTTTCTCTTGTGTGCATTTTGCTTGTTGTTTCCAGCCTTAGCATAATTGGGTGTGCTTAGACTAGCACCTTAGAAAACCTGTAGCAATTAACTCATGTGGGTTTTGTTTGTTTTTGAAGATTCAAAATGATGAATTCCCTTTTTGTACCCCAAACCGGCTAGCTTGATTCTAGCCGGTGGATGTGATTTCGTTTTAGGATTTTAAGTTAATTAAAATTGTTGTTTAGTAGGTTGTTGCAAAAATTAGTAAGTTTGTTGGATGTGTTTAATATTTGGGCTACTCCTAATTTTTGTATTAGTTAGGTCTGTTTTGCTGTGTTTTAGTCATGTAATTAGTTTGATTATTATTAAGATTAACTAGTTCATTGCTTCATTATCCAATTTAGATGTCTTGAGCATAGAGGTCCTGCATAGTTGATGTTCAGTTTTTAATGGGAATAGCAGTAGATTCATTGTATTCTGTTAGTTGAAGTTAATATATTGTAATTTGAATGCGAGAGGTTAAACGTTTTGCTGTTTTGAAATTTCATTCTAACCGATTGCCATTTTGTATCCAAACTGGCTAGAGCCCTTCTAGCCGGTTGTGGGTTAGTCCAACATAGACTTGCATGCTTCATTATTGTGTTAGGCATTTAGGATTATTATATATATACACTTCTGATGATGCATGAAATGCACATCATGTTAATAAGTTTTTTATGCATTTTGTAACAAGTTTAAGGTTTTAAATCCATGTTTAGATGTATTTTGATAGTAACGGGTTATTGTTCAAATTTCAGAAAAATCGGAGTTAAAATGAGAGAGTTATGGCTATTTCAGTGTTTGGGCATGGATTTCGAGGTGGACCGGATCCATATCCGACCCGATTAGGGTATTTGGACTTTGGATCAACCCTTAGAAAGCCCAAAACCCAACCCACACGCCTATCCATATCCATTTCAAAAAGTTTTGCAGAAAACCCCCCAGAAAGTGGCGCCTAGCAAAATAGTTTTTTTTAACCCTGTTTCTGAAATTCAAAAAAAGTATAAATAGATTTTTTAGAGGAACCCTAGGCGTCTTTGGCTTGATTTGACGCCCCCTGCAGTGCCTTTAGCTCCAGCACCTTCTTCCCCTCCATTATCCCACGTTTTGGCCATTGAAGACCGGTTTATGCTTGGGTTCCAAGCATATTTCGATCTCCCTTGTGATTCCTTTGCATTTCTTTCTTTTTCCTTGCTGTGTTTTCACCATTTTTTTGTGTTTTTGCAGGTGTAGCAGAGGTGGAGACCATTAACCTTGTATGGGAGTGCGAAACACACCAACAAGGTGAGCCGGCCCTACCTCCATCCGGTTTTCTACACCCTCCGATCGAGAATAGGCGCATACGCCATCTTCGATGGATCTCCAACGTGTAGCAGCTGCAAAAGTGTTGTTTTTTTGGTGAAGTCCAGCATTCTCGAACCGTTTGGGACGTCAAGATTAAGCCACGGTCCGCTCTTCTTCATCCCCCTGGTCGTCGGATCACCCAAGAGGTAGGTCTTCTTCTTCCTTCTCTTCTAGCTAAAACCGAATTGTGTGTTGATTTCATTTTCTTATTTTTCTGAGTGTTTCTTATTTTTCTTTTTGTTTTCAACCTTAGAATAGATTTCGTGCATAGGCCAGCACGTTAGCTTAGGTTTATTTGTTTGATTGATTCATTTGAATCTTGTTGTTTTTAGATTTTTCACCCAAATCGTTAAAATCGGCTAGATCTTCATCTAGCCGATTCTTCAAATCTGTCATAGGCGTGTTCTTGGTTCTGTGCTACTGAAAATCCAAAAAAAAAAAGTTTCATTTTGATTCATCTTAGTCGTTTGGTTGTGTGTTGTGGTTTTTATTTCAATTGAAAAGCAAAATACAAAAATCGGCTAGACTATTTCTAGCCGATTCTTGGTTTTTACAAAAATATTTTTTTTTTCCTGTAGTGTTGCTGTGTGTTGTGTTTATTTCAGTACTTATTATTTTTTGTTTTAGGGAAAATGGATTTCTTACATGTTGCATGAGAGTTTTTTGCCAAAATCGTGAATGAAGGTTTGAAATCATGCAAGTGTAGGTGAGTCTTTCGTGTTCTTCGTGTGATTTTCTATTTGTGTGTTAGTTAACATTCTCCTAGAGTTAGGTGTGTCAAATTCATCGTTTTAGAAGTGTCTTAACTCTTATTTTCTTGGTGTTTTCAAGTTTTAGGAATTTCTTTTTATTGAAAAAAAAATTTATAAAATAGAGTTTTGTTTTCTTGGTGTGTTGATGGATGTATTCATTCGGCTGCATGTGGGATCATTAGTTTAATTGTGTTATTGTGTTCGTGCTGTATTTTGTTCTTGAAGTTAGATAGATTTAAAAAGAGATTTAGTTGTTTGCAAATTTTTTTTAACGTTTTGTTCATTAGAATAATGTTTATGTAATTTAGTGTGGTTCGGTATTTCATGAATTTCAGCATAGTGTGTTTGTGTTTGCATTTGTGTAATTAGGAGTTTTTGATTATATATTAATTTAGCTTTATCAAAATATTTGTTACTTAGTTTAATCAGGTTTTTTTAGTTTAAAAAAATTTTTTTAGTCTTCTTCTTCCCCAAGGAGGGGCGGCAGCCATTAGAGCTCCAATTGTGCTCTAGGTTGATTTTTTTAGAAAGTATTAATTGCAATTAGGTAGGTTAGGAAGGTGTCTAGGTTCAATGTATTAGGGTTTACTGCCTTAGCTGTTTTTAGGGGTCATTTAAGTAAGTTTTGGGAATTAGGGTAGCATTTAATCCTAGAAAATCGTATTTCCATTTAACTCTTTTTATTCCCTAGGTAGTTTTAATTACATTAGCTTAGAAAGTAGCACCATTAGGGTTGGTGATTTTTGAGAAGGAAGATAATTAAGGTAATTGAATTTGAAAAGTTTTTGGAAATAGTAGATTCTTCAAAAATCGTGTGGAGCATTTAAGGGAGAATTAAATTTTGAGTGTGCATTAAAAAAGGAGTTACTCTTTGGTCTTGGAAAGTGTTTTTGAAATTCAATTAAACTTCCAATTTAGGTTCCACGATTTCAAGAAAGAAGTAAATGAAAATTAATTCCATCTTGGAAAGCAAAAATCGTGAGTTTCTAGATTGGACTTTTCGTTTTCCAAAGAGAGCCTTTAAATATAATTAAGGAGTGTAACTCCCTCATTAAGTTGGCGATTTTTGAGAATCCAAATCATTTCAAATTTTGAGCATTGATAATTATTACCTTATTTTTTCAACCTTCTACATTAAAATCGTTAACTTTGAATTAATTTTAGGATAATTAAGAGGTTACTAATTTAGTCGACCCCATTTAAGTGAGTCAAACCCTAGTCTAAACCCACCCGAGTCTAGTCAAAACCGAGCCTAGCCTATGTCAAATCATAGACCAAACCTAGGTCGAGTCAACTCTAGGTCAAGTCATAGACCAAGACCTAACCCTAGTCAAGTCTTAGTCCAACCCTAGGTTAAGCCTAGTCAAGTCAAACCTAACATAAGCTTGAGTCAACCGACCTTACCTATTGAAACCTAACCTAACCTAGTCAATTAGATTGACTTGGTTAGGTGAGTCGTGCACCTAACCCAAACCGAGCCCACCTAAGCTAACCCAACCTTAGCTAAGTCAAAACCAAGTCCAGCTAAGTCAACTGAGCCTAGTCGAGTTGACCCTAGTCATATTTCAAATCCGTACCTTATTGTTCCCGAGTAGTCTCATTCTTTTTAGATTTAATCCATAGTGATTTTAGAATAGCTAGTGTAGTTATTTATTTAATTGTTTTAGTTAAATTTTATATTTGTTGAATTGATGCGTGCTTGTTGGCTTGTTGTATGTTAATAATTTAGTTAGTATATTGCATTTAGTTTATATTTGGTGCAGTACTTAGTCATATAGTTAAATGCATGATTTAATGTCTCAGTTGTAATTGCATTATTATTTCGTTTAGCTTATAGTCATAAAATACATGTCATACTTCATTTAGATTTTATTTAGCTTCATCGTAGTTAATATCAGCATATAATCAGTCATATAGGATCATTTAAGTCTGCATTACATTTAGATTACATTCTTAGTGTGTAAAATAGATTCATAGAGTGAATAGTGCATTGAAAGAAAAGACTGATTTTTGCTGCATCGTACTGTCATAATTTCATAGACAAAAATTCTGAGTTTTTAGAATTTTTTTTTTCTATTCACTTTATCAACGTGTTAGCTAACTGCAGACCAAATTTCAGCTCGATCCGAGTTGATTTGGTCTGATTTTTAAGCCTTTTGTGAAAACCGCTTTTTCTGGTTTTTAAATTTCGGGACTTTCGATATACTGATTTTTCCCAGTTTTGAAACGCTTATATCTGGAGTTCCAGATATCGTTTTTGCATTATGTAAAAACTGTCAGATTGTTTAATCTGTCAGTTATAGAACAAAACAAGTTTCGGGAAAATCGGATCTCGTTTACTCTGTCAAACAGTGGTTTTCCGATAACCTGTCAGAAATCTATTTTACACTAGTTAGGGGCATTTTCGTAATTTATTTAGTTTCGGTATTTTAGGTCTGTTTTCAGTATTTTCAGCATTGTAGAAGCTGCATCTGCATCATATAGCATTGTTAGAATTAAATTAGTTGATTTTTGAATTAGTTAAATATTTTAATTAATTTCTTTAGTGTAATTAGGAATTATTTTGCTAATTGCTTGAAAATTAGGTTTATTTGCATTTTTAACTTGCATTATTAGAATAAATTGCTAATTCTGCATTTTTCTTTGTTTTTAGGTTGAAAAGCATAATCATTATCTAGGGTTATTGTCCAAGTGCGAAGAGTGAATAATTGGTGAAAAGACAGAAATACCCTTGGCGTGGATCAGAAGACTTAGTTGCTTTTCTATTTTCATTTTAGTGATTAATTGTAGTTGTATTAGCTTTGTTGTACATTGATATTTATAATCAATAAATTAAATTTTACCGAAATATCTTGATTAATTCTTGTTCCCTAAGGATTCGACCCGTACTTACCACTTTGTGGAAAGTCGGTTTTTATACTTTTGGTTGACGATTTTCCAAAGTTTTATTGAAAATAATTGTTTTAAAAAAATTATTCCAAAATACCAACCAAATTTTGGCGCCGTTGCCGGGGAACGGCGAATTAATCACTTTATTTCTTAGAGTTTGATTTATTAATTTGTTTTAGTTAGTTAATTAGTTGTTTTATTTTTTAGTTAGTAGGATTAGTAAGTGAATATAGGATTAACATAGTTAGTAAATATAGGATTCATGTACTGTTCTTTCTAGGATTCACTTAATTTTCATTCTGCAAGGAGCAATTAGACAGGTGGGTTTTAGAAAAACTTAGTTTGTGATTTCCTGTATTTCTTTTTTTTCAGTATTCTAGAATAGTTTACTTTGTTATTTATTTAATTAGTTATAGAACTCTGACATAGATAGTTAGTATATCTGTTTCTTAGTTATTGTTATTTGTTTTATTTACGTTTTAGTACTTGTATTAGTTTAGATTTAGATTTAGGTCGTTTGCTTGCATCTGGTCTTAGTACCAGTGTATGCAGGGGCGACGAGGTCTAGGAACACCATTACATCCATTTGTTGACAACCCCGAGAGAATTTTACATTCTCATCGAAGTTCGACAACAATGGCTGACATGGATCCTCCACCTCCACCCCCAGTTCATCCACGTCCGCTGCGGGAATACTTCATTCCCATAGATTATGTTCAGCTGCATTCGGAGACCCGAAGTAGGAGCGCCTCATTATGAGATTAAGGCCAGCATTATTCAAATGCTCCCATCTTTTTATGGCCTTAGTCACGAGGATCCCTACCGGCATTTAGATGAATTCCTCGAAATCTGTTCTACAGTAAAGATACAGAATTTCGATGATGACGCTTTGAGGTTGACTTTATTCCCTTTCTCATTGAAGGACAAAGCTAAGTATTGGCTAAAGTCCTTAGATTCTGTAGAAATAGAGTCTTGGGAGAAGTTACAACAGGAGTTTCTTCGGAAATACTTTCCCATTGGTCGTACGAACCAGTATCGTCGAGCCATCACTAGTTTCGCGGAGCTAGATGGTGAGCACTTCCATGAGACCTGGGAGAGAATGAAGGATCTCCTCAGAAAATGTCCCCATCATCAGGTGCCGAAATGGCAACTGGTGCAGAGCTTTTACGATGGATTGTCTGACAAGAATCGTCAGATGATTGACTCTTCATGTGGAGGGACATTCATGCTGAAGAGCGAGGACGAAGCATGGAGGTTATTTGATACATTGGCTGAGAATTCCCTCCACCATGCTTCGAGCTCTCATTCTGATAGAGCCACACCCAGCATTCAGAAGAAAGCTGGTGTTCTTGAGATTGGTCCATCTACTGCACTACAGTGCAAGGTAGATATGATTGCTCAGAAGCTGGACCAGCTTCTCTCAGGACCGACCACTACACATCAGGTGTGTACTCTGTGTGCCAGTCCGGCACACGATATCACTAAGTGCCCGTCGGCAGCTCAGTATCCTGAATTTGTTCAAGAACAAGTTCAGGCAGCTCAGAGTTACGTCAGACCGCCGAATAACCCATTTTCATCGACATATAATCCGGGTTGGCGTAACCATCCCAAATTTTTATGAAAGAATCCACAGTCTTCCATGCAGATGCCTACATCCTCTCAGCCAGCTTGACAACCATCTTTTACTCAGCCATTCCAGAGGCCGAGCTATTCGCAGTCTTTTTCGTCTGTCCCTCCCCTGATTCAGCAGGAGTCTGCCCCCGCAGACATCTTTCGAGGAGAGACTTCTCCAGGCATTCCAAGAAGTGAAAACCTCTAATCAGAACGCCTTCAAGAAGTGTAGCCAGATATTGAGCTCACATACGCAGTCCATTGCAAAGTTAGAGTCACAAATGGGACATTTAGCTGAGGCTATTAGTAGGAGACCCGAGGGTATATTGCCGAGTCAGGCTGTCATGAACCCGAAGGGCAAGGACCAGATGACTGGAGGCCTATTTCATACTGAGACACAGCAGCAGGACAAATCTGTTATGGCCTTGAGGAGTGGACGTGAGTATCACGTCGAGAGTAGAGAGAGGATAGAGGAGCCAGAGACCATTGTTTCACCTACGTCGGCTCAGCCATCATTATCATCCCCATCCTCATCATCATCATCTTCATCCTCAGTGCAGAAGAAGGATAGGAGTGAGCCTTCTCACAAAGAGGAGGAGCCAGCCGAGTATATTCCCCCACCACCCTATCCTAAAGGATTAGAGTCTCCTGGATTGAGAGGGAAGCAAGGTGCGAAGATCCAGGACATGCTTGACATATTCAAGTATGTGCAGATCAACTTACCTTTGTTTGATGCGAATCACCAGGTGCCGGCATATGCCAAATTCCTAAAGGAACTATGTACGCAGAAGCGTAAATCTAGAGAGAGAGTTCCTAGCAGGGTCCATCTTACTGAGCAGATGAGTTCAGTACTTCAGCATCAGACACCACCAAAGCTCAAGGACCCTGGAGCCCCTATCATTGCTTGTACTATAGGGAACATCCGGATAGAACGTGCTTTGCTCGATCTTGGAGCAAGCGTGAACATTCTGTCCGGGTATTTCTTTGATTCTTTCGGGCTAGGAGAGATGAGATCAACTCCTATTACACTTCAACTGGCAGATCGTTCTGTCAAGGTACTGAGAGGTGTCTTGGAGGACGTGCTAGTTAAGGTGGATGACTTTTATTTTCCAGTCGATTTCATTATTCTGGATATGGAAGGAGTGGATAGCCAGCACCAAACTCCGATCATTTTGGGCACACCATTCTTGGCGACTGCCAATGCGTGCATCAATTATAGGACTGGAGCCATGGATCTCTCGTTCGGCAATAGGAAGGTCAAGCTGAATATTTTCAATGCCGCAATGGGACCAGTAGGAGACATGGACTGCTTTCATGTAGATATTGCGCAGGAGTTATTGGAGGAGCAGCCCAATTTGTATATTACTGAGGATTCTTTAGATTTGTACCATATAGAGAAGAATAGTGGTGTAGATAGTGTAGATGTGTCTAGAGTGTCATCAGAGAGACCACCTTGGGGAGCCATCATTGAGACTCTCCCACCACTTGCGGAGACCCCCGCCAAATCTTCGATCGAGTCACCTCCGAAACTTGAGTTGAAACCCTTACCGGATTCACTCAAGTATGCATACCTCGGAGATGATGAGACTCTGCCTGTGATCATCTCGTCCCTGCTCACTGAGGAGCAGGAGCAGAGATTACTGACTATTCTTCGAGAGCACAAGGAAGTGATTGGCTGGGGAGTTGCTGATCTGAAGGGGATTGATCCTTCATTCTGCATGCATAGAATTCATTGCAATGAGGAAGTTAAGCCAGTGAGAGATATGCAGAGAAGGCTAAATCCCAACATGAAGGAAGTGGTGAAGAACAAGGTGGTGAAGTGGTTGGATGCCAGAATCATTTACCCTATTTCTGCTAGCCAGTGGGTCAGACTGATTCAGGTTGTTCCGAAGAAGTCAGGACTCACTGTGGTTGAGAACGAGAAAGGTGAGAGAATTCCGATGAGGACCACTACAGGATGGCGAGTTTGTATCGATTATCGAAAGCTGAATGTGGCAACTAGGAAAGATCATTTCCCATTGCCATTCATTGATCAGATCTTAGAGAGACTCGCAGGGCAGAGCTACTACTGTTTTTTAGATGGATATTCAGGATACAATCAGGTAGCTGTCCATCCTGACGATCAGGAGAAGACTACGTTTACATGTCCTTATGGCACCTTCGCGTTTAAACCTATGCCGTTTGGGCTCTGCAATGCCCCAGCCACTTTTCAAAGGTGCATGCTTGCTATCTTCTCGGACATGATAGATGATGTGATGGAAGTTTTGATGGACGACTTTTCATTTTATGACTCTTCATTTGAAGATTGCCTCCAAAAACTTACTCGAGTTTTGAGTAGGTGCGCGGAGACAAATCTTGTTCTGAGTTGGGAAAAGAGCCTTTTTATGGTCAAGTATGGGATTGTGCTTGGACACATTGTGTCCAAGCGTGGCATTAAGGTTGACAGAGCGAAGGTGGAATCCATTTCTCGTTTGACTCCACCCACCTCTGTGAGGCAGATTCGGTCATTCTTAGGGCATGCGGGATTTTATAGGTTGTTCATAAAAGATTATAGTAAAATCTCTCGACCGCTATGTACTTTACTGGAGAAAGATCAGCCCTTTGTGTTTAGCGAGGATTGTATGAAGGCCTTTGAGATTCTCAAAGAGGCCTTGATTACTGCACCCATTTTGAGACCTCCGGATTGGACTCTCTCATTTGAGATTATGTGTGATGCATCTGATTATGCTATGGGGGCTATTTTAGGACAACACATTGATAGGAAGCCCTATGCGATCTACTATGCGAGTAGAACTTTGTCTGATGCTCAGATGAATTATACTACGACAGAGAAGGAGCTACTTGCGGTAGTTTTCGCATTGGACAAATTTAGGTCCTATTTACTCAGCTCAAAGGTGGTTGTCTATTCTGACCATGCTGCATTGAAATATTTGTTGAATAAGAAAGACACCAAACTGAGATTGATTCGTTGGGTTCTTGTACTACAGGAGTTTGATCTCGAGATTCGAGATAAGAAGGGAAGCGAAAATGTAGTAGCAGACCATCTTTCCAAACTGATTGTGGAGACCACGCAGGATCAAAGGCCGATCAGTGATTCTTTCCCCGACGAGCAAATCATGACAGTTAGGGCATCACAGTTACCCTGGTTTGCAGATATTGTGAACTATCTGGTTTCGAGGCAGATACCTGAGCATTGGAACAAGAATGAGCGTGAGAGATTCCTATCTCAGGTGAGGCACTATTATTGGGATGAACCAGAGTTGTTTAAATACTGTGCAGATCAGATCATTAGAAGATGTGTTCCGAAAGAGGAGTATCAGTCCATTCTTAGTTTTTCCCATTCGTTAGCCTGTGGAGGGCATTTTATCAATAGGAAGACGGCTGCAAAGATTTTGCAGTCTGGATTTTATTGGCCCACACTCCACAGGGATGCTCATGAGTTCTGTAGGCGTTGCATTCGATGTCAGCAGATTGGGAACATGTCCAAGAGGGACATGATGCCCTTACTTCCGATTTTGATAGTCAAGATTTTTGATGTTTGGGGGATTGATTTCATGGGACCATTTCCGCCTTCATTCGGAAATTTATACATTCTGGTGGCGGTTGATTATGTGTCCAAGTGGGTCGAGGCTGTGGCAACTGTGATCATCGCAAAATTTTTCCTCTCATAATATTCTCTCTCTTCCTTCTCTTTTCCTTTCTAACCTCTTATTTTCCTCCTTTTTGAAGGGAAAAAGATAAAAGACAGAAAGAAAGAGAGAAGAGAAAAGAATGAGATGAACTCTTTTGCGGGTCTCACTTGACCTTAATTTTGAAATTTTTTGAAATAACTCGCCTCCGTTTTTGAAATATTTGCGAGAAAACTGGGAAACGGGATCCGCTCGTCGGTACGAGGTTCGACCGTTCCTGGCGCCTTTACCAGGGGTAATCGAACCAAGGGTCGAATTTATGCCTTTTGCTTTGCTAAGAAATTATCTAAGAAATTATTCTAAGTCTAAATGCATGAAGAATCATGCTTGTGCAAATGCAAAGATGTATGCTCTTTTTGAAAATGTTTTGAAGAATTTCCAAGTGAATCTGATAAAGTGAAGAAATGTTTTCTAACTTAGAACTTAAGATTAGAGTTCTATGTTTTTAGAATAATCAAGAGCTTGAGAAAATAAATCTGGATTTTGGAGAATGATTTTGAAGTTTTTGAGATAAAAGGAATTTTGAAAGTCATAAATGGACTTTGAATCAAAATAGAAATGGAAATGGAATTGAATCAGAAGGAAAGATAGAAAAAATTGAGAAATGGAATTGACTTAAGAGTTGGATTTTCAAGATGAAATCTGAATCCAAGATTTGGATTCTAAATAGGGTTCAAAGTTGAATTTTGAATTTAGGATCTGAAATGGAAACTTGATTTGAAATCCGGAATGAAATAGAATTGGTTCTAAGAATGGGAATCAAAGTGGAATTTGGGTTTGAAATCTTGAATGAAATTGGATTCAAGATTTGGAATCCAAGATGGTATTTGGATCTGAAATCTGAGATCCAAGATAGGGTTGGACTCTGGATCCTAAGATGGATTTGGATCTGAAATCTAAGATCCAATGTCGAATTGGGTTCTGGATCCTAAGATGGATTTGGATCTGAATCTGAGATCCAATAAAGAATTGGGTTCTGGATCCTAAGATGGATTTGGATCTGAAGTCTAAGATCCAATGTAGAGATGGACACTGGATCCTAAGATAGAATTGGATCTGAAGCCTAAGATCCAAAGTATAATTGGATTCTTGGATCCTAAATGGAATTTGGATCTGTAATCGGAGATCCAAAGCGGAATGAGGATCTGGATCCTAAAAATGGATTTGGATTTGAAGTCTGAGATCCAAAGTAAAGTTGGATTCCGGATCCTAAGAGTTGGAATTTGGATCTGAATCTGAGATCCAAAGGGGAATTGAGTTTATACTAGGAAATCTGGATCCGAGATTAGGATCTAACTTTGGTTTTGGGTTTTGAAAAGTCCAAAATAGGACTTTTAAAGATGGATCTGGGTTTTGAAATCCAGATTGAACTTGAGAAGGTTTGGATTTTGAGATTCAAAGTCAATCTCAACTTTGATTTAAAACTTGAAGAAAACTGGATTTTGAATCAGAAGATGAATTAGAAACTTCAAAGTTAAATTGAACTTTGAAATTGAATTTTGAATTGAGTTGGAAATTTGAAGTTTTGAATATAAAATGATTTTGGAATTTCAAAGTCAAATTGGACTTTGAAATTGAATTTTGGATTCTTGAAATGAGATAGAATTAGATTTGAATAAGAAGAAGAAGAATCATTTGGAATTTGGAAGAAGAAGATTTTTGAAAATATGATGCAATTCTATCCTATATGATGAATGAATTTAAATCTTTGAAATTGATTTTTGAAAAGCTATTTCATTCTTTAAATGAATTAAGAATGAGGTTGAAGATTATAATATACCCCTGACTATGGTCATTGAATATATTATATAATAACCACATTTGAATTCAAGTGAAGAATAAAATACATTTTGGTGCTTTTATAGAATTTAAGATGAAATTAACTCTCAATATACCCTGACTATGGCCATTGGTATATATATTGAATTAATTTTAGATTAAATTCTGATAAAAGAAAAAAAATATTTGAAGAAAATATGATGATTTTGAAAAGGATCCAGTGTGGATCCAGTATTATTTTATAAAAGATAAAAATCCTAAGTTTTGTTTACATCCTGACTATGGCCATTGATGTAAATCATCAACTTAGAATTAGTTACCTCTTACGAAATGGTGCACGTGCCATTCGTGTTTGCCATATGTGAGAATTTGAGAAATAAAGGAAAAAAAATGCATGAAAACAAGCAATTCATGATATTACAATACAAGAAATGTAAATTCTCATTAAAGTTTAACTATTACAATACACAAAATTGAATTTACAACTCCCAATGATGATATTTTCCACATATTTCCTGCAAAATACTCGGTTAGTATGAAAAAGGGAAGAGAATTTACATACATTGCATGGATTTCAAAGATGCTAATGAAAGAAACAAAATGCTTATATACCGAGATATTTAGAATCTAAAAGTATAGAAAGACAAAAATAATATATATATATATATCTATGTGCATATGTACATGCATGTATATATATGTAGGTCTATACACATATAGGTATATATATATGAATATATATATATATATATATATAGACGGGATAGTAAATGTGAGGAAAATGTACTTTTAAATGAGATGGACAAAAGATGATGACATATATGAGAGTATATGATGCTTATGAATGACCACTGGCCTATATCTGACATATATGGACAAATTGACTTCTCAGTTTTGAATATCAATTGATTTTAATGAGTTGAAATCCCTTAGTAGTTCAACTTCTCAAACTGGTAAGCCATAGCACAACAGCCTGGTAAGTCGTCTCCAATCCATATTACTCAAATGAATTTAATGATACTGTGGCGCCCCAGAATTTCTACTCGGAAAATCCTTTGGAGTTTTAGGAATTCTTTTTTTTTTTTTTTTGAAAACCAGAGAGCACAAATGCGGAAAAACTGAAAGGGAAAGACAAGTGGAAACTTTGGGCGAGCTACAGAGAACAACAATAGTAAGGAAACAACTTTCATTAAATACATTTACAAGTTGTACAAATCATTTTTCCTTATACAAAACCAAACTGCCAAGATCTAGCAAGTATCAGAAGTGTAGGTTCAGAGTCCGCTGCAGCACATCGAGCTTTATCGCACGCCTAAGCAACCTGTATCCCCATAACACGGGGTCAGTACTCTTTCGAGATGGTGAGACAAATCAAACTCAAAATACCAAAGTGTGGAAAACGAAGCAGAGCTATACATGACAATACATAGCATGCTTATTTACAATAATTGAGCAGTTACAGCATGAGCAAGAATACAGAACTATAAGTGGAAGTAACTACCAGGAATTCACGAGCAGTAACTACGCTAATTCATCTCACAATCCATATCAACTGGTAAGGTATGCATCAAGGAGCATAATAATCAAATGTGTTGTGAAACAGTGTCAGGTAAGTTCAAGAGACAAGTACAAGACAACTGAAAGATAACAAGCTGTAGTAATCGTAATAAGTGCTGGAAAAGAACAAGCAACTAGAGCAGCCGTACAACAAGTAGCTAAACATTAAATCTGAATGGTAACGAATACTAAGCAGCAAGCAACTATAGTAATAGCTGAAATAACTGAGGCAAACACTCACAGCAGTAACAAACTGTACCAAGTACTGAACAAGGCAACCAAGGTAACAGCTGAATAAGAAAGGCAACTGAAGCAGAGACTACAGAACAAGTAAAGTACAACTATAGTAAGTCAGCTGATTAGTTAGTCTTTAAGTTCTTCTGTTTACTCCTTTGGGTACGTGAAGGAACCTCGCATTCTGTTAGACATGCACCCGGCGTCTGTTATTCAATTCTAGTGTGGTAACCGGGGAAGCTACAGACCGAGTCAACCTCATGCGAGCAGCACACGGCTAGGAGAAATACTCGCATAGGCAAGGATTGCAATCCATACTACTGCAGTAGTGAGGTCCTAAAAAGGTAACCTCGACCTCCCTGACTCTGAGTGACTGGAGGCCAAAGGGCACTACGGCTCCTGTCAAAACACGTGTCGTAGTAACGACAAGTCACTCAGGGTTGTCCCATCCACCCTCTCCCAAGGTGAACCATTTTGTGAATGGGGCGAAGCAGGTTTATCTTTCTTAGGCTCATGTTCATCCATACCTCACAATGAGGAATTTGCCTCATGGTCCCCGCGGGGTACACAAAACGAGGACTTGGCCTGCCCATCCACGTGCTCAGCCTCACGCGGCTAACGGAGCACACTGCTCGTGAAAGCAGTCATAACACCATATTATTCATTTCTGTTTTAGGGTATATCACACAAGAGTCCACACAACAAGGGCCACTGCCCAAAGACTCCAGCTGAGCCCATATCAAGTCATATCAGTATTCGTACCCTATGGTGTTATATTTTCATTTCATGAAGTAACGGCACGTGGTGCGCTTACCAAAGCCTCAAGCAATGTACCTCCTCAGGGTACGTTCTACTCAATAACTGTGTCAGGATGTGCAAAGTGTAAGAATACCACAAGTTCTATCTTTTGCACAAATATAACCACAAAGGCATTGCATATATCATTTCTGAGAGACAATTAAGTGTACAAGCAAACACACATTTATATGCATATGGTATTTCATCAATATTCTATTGCGTAAAGCATTGTCTCTAAAACATTACAATGGCACTCACATATCCACGAACAAGACAAAACAACACGAGTGTGTACTGAACAATCAAGTGTGAACAAGTATCATACTTCAATAAAATAGTACGAACTACGCGAGTAAACCTCAGGTGCAAGTAGTCGCGCATGTGTTGACTACAACAAGTACACATCAAGCTAATGCAACATTGCAGAACAACGTGCTTCGTGATGAGATAGTTAGAAACATTTGGCCATGGCAAGGCAACTCTCGAGCAGATTGAGGGGTGTGCACAAGCATACAAAACATGTATTCTTAATGTAAGCGAGCTCATCTCGCAAAGTGGATCTACAACCCGAAAACGACTTGCTAAGAAAGTCTATGACATGGATACATAGAGTATTGTCATACAAATACTTAAATCTCATAAATCCCATAACTACACAACGAGGGACAAGTACCTCGAAAGGTGTGCAGTAGCCAAGTGTCAAGAACACCTAGGAGAAGACACATTGTTCGAATCATCGAACCAAAGCATTCGGATGATCTAGTCTCACACGGTTTACACTGAATCACATCGTACACAAGCGTTCACATGCTTTACATATGACAAACCACACATAACGGAGAGGGCTAACTCCGATGCATTTAGCATAACATGGCATGTGTAACAAAATACATATTTAACGACTTATTATTGCTATCAAGGCGGCAAAAGAGACAGTTGTTGTGAAAGGGTAAGGTGGCAACTTAGTCATGCAAAAATGGAAAGCACGGCTAGACAACTAGCTATCTCATGCAAAGGGCTACGAAACTACAAGGACGAAGCCTGAACACTTGCTGCACCGAAACCACAGCAGCAACAACCCAATCTGGTTGTAACAAGGCCAAACTCTTGCCGAACACCCGTAGCACTATCCAACTAGAATGCAGTCAAAGTGCTGCGATGGCACGACTCGGGAAGCGAAGATTCCAAAATACCATAAAGGTAATACTACTACGCGGTCCGCTGGTCTAGACAACAGTACAGACCTAGGTAGCAGGTTCATTGGAACCTATCTCGCAGACACTACTACAGCCCTATAGGCTGCAGTCCGAAGCTCTCTATGGAAACGAGACTAAAGGGAGGCAAATCCAACAACTGTGTTGGAACCGTTCCCAAAGAGGTCGGCAACCTTACCAACCACACTGACGTAAAATACATTAAGCGCACACAGGCATGCCCGGTTTGGGCTGTGCTGCCGAGCTACGGCAACACCCGCAACGAGGAGGTAACACCCCCATAAGGGTTCAACTGAAGAAGAGGATGGAGACGAACATCAAACTGTACTGTCCCATATCCCACACACTATTGGGACCGAATCCCTTGGGCCAGGTAGGTTTGGCCCAGAAAGAGTCACCACTGACGATCATGACAACAAGGGGAGGTATGCATCACAGAACATAAAGTTATTGATGTACTTTCCTGAGTTGTATACAGATACACATGGACACGTATGTGCACCATGTCACAAATGCGAGAACTAGTCAAGCGACAATGCCAACCATTGCGTGCTATGATGAGACAGTTAGAAGAATCTTTCACGGTAAAGCGTGACTCAGAAGCTGTGCCGAGGTTCATAAACCATGCATCGCAACTACAAGCGAGCTCATTTTGCTAGGTGGGGCCATTGCCCACAACAGGACTCAGTCGCATAAGTCTCATGAGACCGCGACTATATATAAGAGTGCCTCAAGAATCCCTACGTACTTAGGAAAAATGCATGTAATTGCCACTATGATAGTACATTCGAATATTACCCAGGCGAACAAGCGATAGCATACGTTAGAGCAAAGCTTACGTGCTCAAGGGTGTACAACTACGTTATGTGACATCATCAAAATACATTTAAATCATTGAGTTAAGAAGTGCCAGGGTGTTGAATATATATATATAACAAGGGTGGTGCCATACTTGAATAATTCATTCAACAGAAGACCTACATTCTCAATTCCGCAACCCCCTTATTATAACAAGGCATTAAACAAGACATCGTTTGTGAGCACTTCCCGCACTATGCAAAGACGACCACACCCACAACGATGGTGAAACACTACTACAACAATTAATGGTTTTCACCATTCATTACATATACATAACTACGCATGCCTACCTATATCCAGGAAACTTGCAATGAATAACGACCACTCACACACATCACACAAGTTGTGATTAATCCACGTACTTGTGTATCATGCTATCACAAGGTGCCTAAATGACCGATGGCAAGGCCGAAACAAGAAGGACCCAGTGTGCCGGGTTCGGGAAGAGAGTCCACACACGTGTGCTTACCAGCTGTAGTCACAATAGGAACAAGCCCAGGTCTGGACCGACTGGTCCAGACCCACATGCAGGCTGTTCTAAATAGGTGCAGGGTCTGGACCAATGTCCAGACCCAACTGTGGCTCAGCTGCCACCAGGGAAGAGGTGCTGGCACACGGCCTACCCAGCCGTAGGACCAAAAATTGATGCAGCCAAGCTGCAACAACCCCAAGCGGCACCAGCACTATGCTGGGCTCAAGGACGTGAAGCCCTTAACCGAAACCTAGTTCGGTTAGGGTCCTCTAACAGATCTGGACCATAACCGGTCCAGACCACGCTAGGCTCACCGAACAGTGGAAAAATCCAAACGATTTCAAATGGTAACTCACTACCACATTTCACAATAACCAAAACAAATGCATTGTATACATGCTCAACAAACCACAATTCTAAGGTAAAGACATGTAATAGCAGCTCGTGAAACATGAATGAACATGTAAAGGTTTGTTCAAATCCAAAACCCACAAGGGTAGAAGAAAGGAAACCCACGATTTTCACAACACTTGGAAGAGATGGAAAGTCTCACCTTCGAGGCTTTGAGGCAACAATGGAGAAGAACGAGATGGTGTACACGGTTGGAGTTGCAGCAATGTTCACTCTACACTCACTCACGTTGGAGAAGAAAAGGGGAGGAGGAGAGAGATGTTCCTCAAGAAAATCGTCTATAGCATACCTCTTTCTCTCTCTTCACAACATTAAATAGTTAGGGTTAAGGCATTGGACGGCTGGGATTAACCCAGCTAGGATGAAGGGCTGGGGTGCTCCACGCCCCCCTCCTAGGAGTCTACGCCCAATGCATGTAGGTCTTTTGAAATCATTCCAAATTCTTTCAAAAATGCCACTTTGAAAAACCATTAAAACTTGAAAGAATTACATGGGCTGCCCTAAGGCTCAGCCAATGGGTTTCTAGCATTTGAAATCCTTCAAAAATGTTGCAGAAATGCCATGGGGTGCCAGCCCCATGCTCTCTCTTTGAAAGGTGCGCCCCTCATAATGCTTCATTATAAGCCTTTTTGAAAAAAAACAATGGCCAATAGTGGCTTACTTTTCAAATGCCATGCAAAATGTTACAAAAGTACCACCCAGCTGGTTAAACCTTGACCATCTGGTCAACCAAGACTAAGGATGTCTACTAGAGAGGACGCCCAATGGATTTGGGTCCTCATCTAGTTGATCCGCTCCAAATCCAAAAATCGCCCCTTGTTATATTTCAAAACTACGCTTAATTAATACACTAAAATATTAAATAAATTCAAATAAATCATTTAGTTCTCTAAATAACCTCAATTAATACGAAATGGTCAAGGCCTTTCGATAAAATTGCCTCTCTCTCTTGCGAGAATTAAGCGTTTTATGATTTCGAGTCTAACACTCGTAATTCACATGCACTGACGAGGTTTTTACGTCGTATAAGTCCGGAATTCGGGGACAAACTATAAAAACATATTATAAATTAGACCTTAAATTCTCAAAGATTAATTCATCCAGAATTAGGCACTTCTTACTTACACAGTGATTTTTACACGATTTTCGGGTCACGCGTATAAAGCAGAAATACAAGGCACAACCAAAATTTACTTAATTATGCAATATGACCTCATAATTATACAAAAGCACACATATCAACACTAAGTACGCATTAAACTCCTCAAAAATATTCGCGGACCTTACATCCTACCCTCCTTAAAAAGGATTTCGTCCGCGAAATCACAAAACAAGGGGTAACAACAAAATGGTCAGATCTCGTCTGACAACGCCTAATCGGCTACAACTAAGTCTCTCATAGACTTCTTTGGACAAAACTTGGCAACATGCCTGGGTTGTCCATACCTAAAACACTTGCCGTCGAAGAGAGGACAAGTTCCAAGACCGTGATTTACGTCACATCGCCGACATTTCCGCTGAACTATCGGTCGCTGTGGTTGCTTTCGCTGGACAATCGATCGCTGGGATCGCTTACACTGGTGGTTCTGAGATATTTTCTGACGCTTCTGCTCTCTCTCACGTATCAACGGCTCGGCAAATCTCAGGGTCGGTCTCGTTCTCAAAAGTAGGGAGATTCAAATCTATGGGTAGCTTATAGGTTTTTGCACTATTATTCTGCCTATCTTGGGTTACGAGCTGAAGATTCGCATCCAACTGCTGAATTGCTACCGTTTGTCGTTGCACAACCCCTGCAAGGTTGTTCACAACACTCAAAATATTGTTGCACCTAGTCTCCTGAGTCATCTATCATGATGAAAAGACACAACAAATTAATCAAGAGATCTAACAACCCTGCTCGCTAAGCAATAATCGCCATACTCATACAGAAATCATGAGCACCCAACACACAAAATCAGGCAACATTCATCACAATTCAAACAAAAGTCACATTGCAACAAAATCGGGCAACAACACAACAAGCAAGTACGTTCCCTCAACAATCTCGAGCGACACCATATCAGGCCGCTACTGCTAGAAAGGTCAACTTATAGATCACAACTAGCTATATTCATCAATATCAGGAGATCAAAATCACACAAGTTACCCGTCGGATCGCCAGATCTGGGAAACGTACAACCTCACACGGATTTACCGCCCTAGATGGTTTACCTGGTCTTGGATAGTGTTTCCTCACAGAGATTCACCAAGCTAGTCGGATTACCTGGTCTTGGTCATACCTATCTTCATAGATACTCTGTACACAAAGATACATCAATACAATCGATTGATCAAGACAATTGACCGCACTCAGGGTCAGAAACCACTAACAAGGGTTTAGGCACACTGACTAACAACACACATCGTATTACTACTTTTCCCAGGAAGTAGAATCACACGTAAAACAACAACATGTATCACATTACTTCACATGGCACAACAAAACAAGGAATCACACATTCCTTCAACAAGGTTCCACGAACCAAAGTCATACATCGGATCTAAGCATCCGCCGCATGCTCTCAATAATTCTATTCAGATAGCAACATGATCATATCATAAAGGAGATTCACACTATGCTACTTATCACTGCCACTATAAGCATTACAAAAAGCACGCGTAAACAAGTCATCTCAAGCTTAACATGACTAGGATAATAGTTCGATCGTTGCTACGATAAATCAATCGTCCCCACCATACAATGTGGAACGAGAAGGGCGAACCATGCAAGTAGTCCCCTCGATTTAACTCAAAAGCTTCAACTCTCGCAGGAGTCTACTCAAAACATGTTGGGAAACTAGGTCCACAAGCGAGAATGAACCTTTAGGTTCCAACAATCGATAACTTAAGCCCGATATACAGGGCTCAAACACGAAATGGGGTCTCACATCGAACGACACCCGAAAAAACACACAAGATCATCTAATCAAGCAGTACAAGTCATCAAACAACAGAAATACAATTCTACAAAATTAGAAATACTCACAGTGCGATGGTCGACGCTTGCAGAGACTTGAACCACACTTCTTCATCTCTTTTTAAAACATTGCTCTGATACCATAACTGTGGCGCCCCAGAATTTCTACTTGGAAAATCCTTTGGATTTTTAGGAATTCTTTTTTTTTTTTTTTTGAAAACCAGAGAGCACAAGTGCGGAAAAACTGAAAGGGAAAGACAAGTGGAAACTCTGGGTGAGCTACAGAGAACAACAATAGTAAGGAAACAACTTTCATTAAATACATTTACAAGTTGTACAAATCATTTTTCCTTATACAAAACCAAACTGCCAAGATCTAGCAAGTATCAGAAGTGTAGGTTCAGAGTCCGCTGCAGCACATCGAGCTTTATCGCACGCCTAAGCAACCTGTATCCCCATAACACGGGGTCAGTACTCTTTCGAGATGGTGAGACAAATCAAACTCAAAATACCAAAGTGTGGAAAACGAAGCAGAGCTATACATGACAATACATAGCATGCTTATTTACAATAATTGAGCAGTTACAGCATGAGCAAGAATACAGAACTATAAGTGGAAGTAACTACCAGGAATTCACGAGCAGTAACTACGCTAATTCATCTCACAATCCATATCAACTGGTAAGGTATGCAGCAAGGAGTATAATAATCAAATGTGTTGTGAAACGGTGTCAGGTAAGTTCAAGAGACAAGTACAAGACAACTGAAAGATAACAAGCTGTAGTAATCGTAACAAGTGCTGGAAAAGAACAAGCAACTAGAGCAGCCGTACAACAAGTAGCTAAACATTAAATCTGAATGGTAATGAATACTAAGCAGCAAGCAACTATAGTAATAGCTGAAATAACTATGAGGCAAACACTCACAGCAGTAACAAACTGTACCAAGTACTGAACAACAAGGCAACCAAGGTAACAGCTGAATAAGAAAGGCAACTGAAGCACAGACTACAGAACAAGTAAAGTACAACTATAGTAAGTTAGCTGATTGGTTAGTCTTTAAGTTCTTCTGTTTACTCCTTCAGGTACGCGAAAGAACCTCGCATTCTGTTAGACATGCACCCGGCGTCTGTTATTCAATTCTAGTGTGGTAACCGGGGAAGCTACAGACCGAGTCAACCTCTTGCGAGCAGCACACGGCTAGGAGAAATACTCGCATAGGCAAGGATTGCACTCCATACTACTGCAGTAGTGAGGTCCTAAAAAGGTAACCTCGACCTCCCTGACTCTGAGTGACTGGAGGCCAAAGGGCACTACGGCTCCTGTCAAAACACGTGTCGTAGTAACGACAAGTCACTCAGGGCTGTACCATCCACCCTCTCCCAAGGTGAACCATTTTGTGAATGGGGTGAAGCAGGTTTATCTTTCTTAGGCTCATGTTCATCCATACCTCACAATGAGGAATTTGCCTCGTGGTCCCCGCTGGGTACACAAAACGAGGACTTGGCCTGCCCATCCACGTGCTCAGCCTCACGCGGCCAATGGAGCACACTGCTCGTGAAAGCAGTCATAACACCATATTATTCATTTCTGTTTTAGGGTATATCACACAAGAGTCCACACAACAAGGGCCACTGCCCAAAGACTCCAGCTGAGCCCATATCAAGTCATATCAGTATTAGTACCCTATGGTGTTATATTTTCATTTCATGAAGTAAGGGCACGTGGTGCGCTTACCAAAGCCTCAAGCAATGTACCTCCTCAGGGTACGTTCTACTCAATAACTGTGTCAGGATGTGCAAAGTGTAAGAATACCACAAGTTCTATCTTTTGCACAAATATAACCACAAAGGCATTGCATATATCATTTCTGAGAGACAATTAAGTGTACAAGCAAACACACATTTATATGCATATGGTATTTCATCAATATTCTATTGCGTAAAGCATTGTCTCTAAAACATTACAATGGCACTCGCATATCCACGAACAAGGCAAAACAACACGAGTGTGTACTGAACAATCAAGTGTGAACAAGTATCATACTTCAATAAAATAGTACGAACTACGCGAGTAAACCTCAGGTGCAAGTAGTCGCGCATGTGCTGACTACAACAAGTACACATCAAGCTAATGCAACATTGCAGAACAACGTGCTTCGCGATGAGATAGTTAGAAACATTTGGCCATGGCAAGGCAACTCTCGAGCAGATTGAGGGGTGTGCACAAGCATACAAAACATGTATTCTTAATGTAAGCGAGCTCATCTCGCAAAGTGGGTCTACAACCCGAAAATGACTTGCTAAGGAAGTCTATGACATGGATACATAGAGTATTGTCGTACAAATACTTAAATCTCGTAAATCCCATAACTACACAACGAGGGACAATTACCTCGAAAGGTGTGCAGTAGCCAAGTGTCAAGAACACCTAGGAGAAGACACATTGTTCGAATCATCGAACCAAAGCATTTGGATGATCTAGTCTCACACGGTTTACACTGAATCACATCGTACACAAGCGTTCACATGCTTTACATATGACAAACCACACATAACAGAGAGGGATAACTCCGATGGATTTAGCATAACATGGCATGTGTAACAAAATACATATTTAACTACTTATTATTGCTATCAAGGCGGCAAAAGAGACAGTTGTTGTGAAAGGGTAAGGTGGCAACTTAGTCATGCAAAAATGGAAAGCATGGCTAGACAACTAGCTATCTCATGCAAAGGGCTACGAAACTACAAGGACAAAGCCTGAACACTTGCTGCACCGAAATCGCAGCAGCAACAACCCAATCTGGTTGTAACAAGGCCAAACTCTTGCCGAACACCCGTAGCACTATCCAACTAGAATGCAGCCAAAGTGCTGCGATGACACGACTCGGGAAACGAAGATTCCAAAATACCATAAAGGTAATACTACTACGCAGTCCGCTGGTCTAGACAACAGTACAAACCTAGGTAGCAGGTTCATCAGAACCTATCTCGCAGACACTACTACAGCCCTATAGGCTGCAGTCCGGAGCTCTCTATGGAAACGAGACACAAGGGAGGCAAATCCAACAACTGTGTTGGAACCGTTCCCAAAGAGGTCGGCAACCTTACCAACCACACTGACGTAAAATACATTAAGCGCACACAGGCATGCCCGGTTTGGGCTGTGCTACCGAGCTACGGCAACACCCGCAACGAGGAGGTAACACCCCCATAAGGGTTTAACTGAAGAAGATGATGGAGACAAACATCAAACTGTACTGTCCCATATCTCGCACACTATTGGGACCGAATCCCTTGGGCCAGGTAGGTTTGGCCCAGAAAGAGTCACCACTGACGATCATGACAACAAGGGGAGGTATGCATCACAAAACATAAAGTTATTGATGTACTTTCGTGAGTTGTATACAGATACACATGGACACGTATGTGCACCATGTCACAAATGCGAGAACTAGTCAAGCGACAATGCCAACCATTGCGTGCTATGATGAGACAGTTAGAAGCATCTGTCACGGTAAAGCGTGACTCAGAAGCTGTACCGAGGTTCATAAACCATGCATCGCAACTACAAGCGAGCTCATTTCGCTAGGTTGGGCCATTGCCCACAACAGGACTCGCCAAGGAGTTCTATCAGTCGCATAAGTCTCATGAGACCGCGACTATATATAAGAGTGCCTCAAGAATCCCTACGTACTTAGGAAAAATGCATGTAATTGCCACTATGATAGTACATTCGAATATTACCTAGGTGAACAAGCGATAGCATACGTTAGAGCAAAGCTTACGTGCTCAAGGGTGTACAACTACGTTATGTGACATCATCAAAATACATTTAAATCATTGAGTTAAGAAGTGCCAGGGTGTTGAATATATATATATATAACAAGGGTGGTGCCATACTTGAATAATTCATTCAACAGAAGACCTACATTCTCAATTCTGCAACCCCCTTATTATAACAAGGCATTAAACAAGACATCGTTTGCGAGCACTTCCCGCACTATGCAAAGACGACCACACCCACAACGATGGTGAAACACTACTAAAACAATTAATGGTTTTCACCATTCATTACATATACATAACTACGCATGCCTACCTATATCCAGGAAACTTGCAATGAATAACGACCACTCACACACATCACACAAGTTGTGATTAATCCACGTACTTGTGTATCATGCTATCACAAGGTGCCTAAATGACCGATGGCAAGGCCGAAACAAGAAGGACCCAGTGTGCCGGGTTCGGGAAGAGAGTCCACACACGTGTGCTTACCAGCTGTAGTCACAATAGGAACAAGCCCAGGTCTGAACCGACTGGTCCAGACCCACATGCGGGCTGTTCTAAATAGGTGCAGGGTCTGGACCAATGTCCAAACCCAACTGTGGCTCAGCTGCCACCAGGGAAGAGGTGCTGGCACACGGCCTACCCAGTCGTAGGACCAAAAATTGATGCAGCCAAGCTGCAACAACCCCAAGCGGCACCAGCACTATGTTGGGCTCAAGGACGTGAAGCCCTTAACCGAAACCTAGTTCAGTTAGGGTCCTCTAACAGATCTGGACCATAACCGGTCCAGACCACGCTAGGCTCACCGAACAGCCCAGCCACCCGAGATGGGGTGCTGGCATAAGCTGCGCCATGACGAAAAAAAATGGAGGTAGAGTAGGAGACAAACATGGGGCAGGCCTATGACAGGTCTGGACCGGTCGCTCCAGACCATGTCAGGCCAGGCCAAGGCTACCCCTTTCAGCCGATCAAGTATTCGACTATGGGTCGGTTCAGACCTCTAAGAGAGAGGCAAACCGCACGGACATAGGGAACATGTCTAGGGTCAACCACTACTAGACATGTTCAGCAGTCTGGACCAGTCCAGCTGAAACAAAACGATAAAAAGAAAGGCCGAAAGTTTAAGGCGCCCATGGCCAACGAAACTGGAAACTAAAATTTAGAGCTGGGGAAAACCGATGGCGCACCCCATTATGGCTCGACCCGTCCAACCTAGGCCAACAGCAACCCCACCCAACGATGTTGGTTCAAAGGGGGTTGGTTGCACGGCGTGGGGCTGGTCCAAGGCGTCCTAGCCAACCAATCAGGAGTAGAAAACCCATATCATTAGACAATAGCGTGGAAACATGGCTGCCATGCTTTAATCAACAAGGGAAAAGAGTGCAGCAACCAAAGAAAACGTAGAAAAATAATGAACAACATCCAAACGTTGCAGCCACTATCTTAATGGAGGAAAACACTTCACAAGGGCATGCTCATCCAACTAGCAAGTATGAAATAAAGGCAAGCAATGACTTATGATAATTGCAAGAGCATGAGTACATTTACTCGTCCTAAATCCACAACCAAATAGGAAAAATGGAAACTCACGAAATGGTATCACATTTATAACCTAATCCACAACATCTCCACGCATTTCATAGAATGCGCAACATGGAGTTTGGTTTCATGTCGTGCGTGGGAAAGAAAGAATGTATAGTTCATTTAATCAAGACAAGAAAATCGTGTAAATAGAAAGAGGTTGGAAACCTCACTAGAAAGGGATGCAAGCTTGCTCAACCCGAACAACAAGCGTGGTACTAAAACCGAAATGTTCTTAAGCAAAGACCCAAAACGTTTTCTAATAAGGAAAAATCCAAACGATTTCAAATGGTAACTCACTACCACATTTCACAATAACCAAAACAAATGCATTGTATACATGCTCAACAAACCACAATTCTAAGGTAAAGACATGTAATAGCAGCTCGTGAAACATGAATGAACATGTAAAGGTTTGTTCAAATCCAAAACCCACAAGGGTAGAAGAAAGGAAACCCACGATTTTCACAACACTTGGAAGAGATGGAAAGTCTCACCTTCGAGGCTTTGAGGCAACAATGGAGAAGAACGAGATGGTGTACACGGTTGGAGTTGCAGCAATGTTCACTCTACACTCACTCACGTTGGAGAAGAAAAGGGGAGGAGGAGAGAGATGTTCCTCAAGAAAATCGTCTATAGCATACCTCTTTCTCTCTCTTCACAACATTAAATAGTTAGGGTTAAGGCATTGGACGACTGGGATTAACCCAGCTAGGATGAAGGGCTGGGGTGCTCCACGCCCCCCTCCTAGGAGTCTACGCCCAATGCATGTAGGTCTTTTGAAATCATTCCAAATTCTTTCAAAAATGCCACTTTGAAAAACCATTAAAACTTGAAAGAATTACATGGGCTGCCCTAAGGCTCAGCTAATGGGTTTCTAGCATTTGAAATCCTTCAAAAATGTTGCATAAATGCCATGGGGTGCCAGCCCCATGCTCTCTCTTTGAAAGGCGCGCCCCTCATAATGCTTCATTATGAGCCTTTTTGAAAAAAAACAATGGCCAATAGTGGCTTACTTTTCAAATGCCATGCAAAATGTTACAAAAGTACCACCCAGCTGGTCAAACCTTGACCATCTGGTCAACCAAGACTAAGGATGTCTACTAGAGAGGACGCCCAATGGATTTGGGTCCTCATCTAGTTGATCCGCTCCAAATCCAAAAATTGCCCCTTGTTATATTTCAAAACTACGCTTAATTAATACACTAAAATATTAATTAAATTCAAATAAATCATTTAGTTCTCTAAATAACCTCAATTAATACGAAATGGTCAAGGCCTTTCGATAAAATTGCCTCTCTCTCTTGCGAGAATTAAGCGTTTTATGATTTCGGGTCTAACACTCGTAATTCACATGCACTGACGAGTTTTTTACGTCGTATAAGTCCGGAATTCGGGGAAAAACTATAAAAACATATTATAAATTAGACCTTAAATTCTCAAAGATTAATTCATCCAGAATTAGGCACTTCTTACTTACACAGTGATTTTTACAAGATTTTCGGGTCACGCGTATAAAGCAGAAATACAAGGCACAACCAAAATTTACTTAATTATGCAATATGACCTCATAATTATACAAAAGCACACATATCAACACTAAGTATGCAGTAAACTCCTCAAAAATATTCGCGGACCTTACAGATACTGCCTAGTTTGTGTTTCTTTTGCTGATTTGATGAAATCTAACAAGTTGTTCAGCGAATCAAGGTGATCATATACAATGAAGCAAACTTTTGTAAAATCAGGTCAGTGATCTTCCTTTCTTGACAGAAATGAATCATCGTACCCTTTTCTTGATAGTATTGACTCAATTTCAGTAAAGACTGCCTTTACCGAAGGGTTACTATGGTGACTGGGGGTGTTGTAATTGATGTACTTTAACAGGCTGAAAAATTCCAGCCATCTAAGCAGTCAAACCTCTGATATGAACAATACCTATGAAATATTCTTATGTTATCATGGATTGAATCATGATAGGTAAATAGGATTATTTGCAGGTGGATGGTGAAGTGTTGGGTAGGCGACAAATGATAACTATATAAAGGTGGAAATGAAAGATGCAAAGGATCCACATGCCATTGATGAGCTGCGAAAAAAAAAGAACATATAAATAACACCTAATGAAATAAAGATAAATATGCTAGATAGAAGAGAAATACCTGAAACAGAAACAAATGCAACATACAACCAGGTCAATTACATCTATCCAGCGAACCCATGGTTAGAGACCGAATCTCAGAGCCACTTAGGTCTGAATTTCAGATTACTAACCTTATAGAGGCCATGTGAGATGATGATAGAGCATTCTATTGCACAATAAATATAACACACTATCGTGGGTGGACAGGAAACGACGCATGAAATGCTAATTGAATAACTGCAATAAAGATATTACAAAGTCAGATGGCACTTATACAAAGACTATATGATGTGCAGCAACAGAATAGCGTAACAATGTTATAAGATGATAATTACAATTTCAATGAAAATATGAAGGCTTATTGAAACCTGTATAGATACAATTACATGGTATAATAAAATGTAAGATACAGAAGTGATAGACCTAAGAAATGAGATGCACAGGAGTCAAATGTGAAGAGGTAGGTATACGGATAAATGCCACTGTGGAAGATTAGTGAAAGTTCATGATACACATGGAGTTTAATAAAAACGACCATTCATGAGGAAACTCTGTAAACATAATGTGAGTGGGTTACGAATGACAGTGGGGCTATCAATCAAATCGATGGAGCAATAACACAAAGAGTAACCGAGAATCTTAATAAAACAGATATAACATATCATACTGAAAACGAATATCAGAAAAAAATGATGCCCAGGAGGGTCGAGTGGAGGAACCACAAGAAGGCAAAAGATGAACCACATGATAATAATAATAATATTAATAAAAAAACAAACAAACAGTGACTGATAATACTACGTTAGATCATCAAACAAATGAATCCAATGACATAATACTAATGACTAATTCCCTTAATTAACAGAAAACTAAATAAGTGGAAATACACAGCACACAAACCGATGATCCTATAGAGGAGGGGATCCACTGATATCCCTGAGGATGGGGGTATTGCAGAAATGGTGGACAAATGAAACCTTAATATACAGACAAGGCGTGAAAGCATTGTGAGGAAGCATGAAATTCCCCATGTAGAACTGTTTTCCCATCTTTTCAATTATTGTCCAGCATAATATAATTTCAAACATTGGGGGGGCAAGATCAAACATGTTTTCTTCTATAGCTCGGATCAAAAGTTTCTTGAAAGCAAAACTCGCCGAGTCTCTTTTCTGCCTCAAGATCCTCACGAGAGTCAAAGTGAAGGCATAAGGTGGTCCAACATTACAAAACAAAACATAAGGCAAAAAGAAGTTGTAGGGCCGGGATTTACAATGAATGTTACTAATACCCAAATGTGACTGTATTTCTCTATTCTTCCTCAAATATAGGTACACATATGCTTGTGAAAAGAAAAGCCCAACAAATTCTAGACCTGTCGAGCTGTAATTATGGGTACCTCCAAATGAAAGGAGGTTTTGCTGGGGATATTTTCACTCCCAGCAACAACCATCTATTCTGAGATGGATGACCTCAGAATCATAGGAATTCTCTGAAAATTTCCAGCTGATAACCACACCTGGTGGCAATGTTGGCAACAAAAAGAAAAAAAAAGAAAAAAAAAGGGGGTTCTGCAGAACCCACTGATATTAGCATTTAATCATGTATAAAGCCTTTTAGCTAAAGAATGTCTTGCATCCGTGAGATGAACATCCTGAAGTGAACTTAATTAACAGGTTGCCTTCAGCAAATAATATAGCAACATTAGATGGCATCCAATATCAAAGAAAATTCATGATATAACATGATGATAACACAATAATGCAAGAATTTCTTATTAGCCTTTGACATTCCCCTCGGTGGAATGTGGACATCTATTGGAAATAGCTGCAGTTAAGACACAGAATCAAAGCACAAAATCTAAGAAAATGTAAGATGCTAGACCCAAAGAGGAAATTATAAACAGAAGATGTAAGATGATTATTACAGGAAACCAAGCTCTTGATGGAAGTTTACATGAATTAGCTATCCGGCATGGAATAGGAAATTGAATCATAAACCAAAAGTCGAAGAAGAAAAAAAAAATGCTAGATAAGTGCTTAAAATAGGAGATTTAAGTTTCTGTGTCCATTCAGACCGATGGATCACTCTAATAGAGATGTGAAGATTTAGCAAACAATCAAGATGAGTCGAAATCCGGTCATCCGCAGATGATCAACATACAGATCCATCTGCTAAAAACAAATAGAGAATAGAAGTGAGGAAAGAAGCATCTAATGATTACACACTCGGATTAACCACAGAAATTATCAATGAAAACAGAGAAAGAAAAGGAAAACAAAGGGGAGTGTTGGAATGGGATCATTCCATTAATGTTTGCACGGGGATACGTTGGGATTGTTACAGACAAACCCGCGCCATCCATGGTGCGTTAATGGAAATAAAGCGGGAAAAGAAAAATAAAGGGGAGATCGGAAAATCAAAGGGGAAACGTAGAGCAGATACGAAGATAGAATCAAAACCCAAAGCCTTGATGGATCGGCGATCAAAGGGAGGAGTTGTTACCTTGCTTTGTAGGGATTTGCTGGGATTGGGGAAAACCTTCTATTCGTAAAAGAATGGTACGTATTCCCAGACTTGCTTGACTCCTTGAAGGGTTCTTGCGAATCAATGTAGGATCCGGCTTTTGCAGGATATTACAACCAATCTTCTAAGGTCCTCGGTGTCCTGTGCTTCTGTTGAGGCTCCAGAGAGCTTCAACTACCATCCCGGGAGCCAAATACTCCTTTAATCGACAGAGGGGAAATGAGAAGAAGATGGGGAATAGTAGAAGAAGATGAGGTTGAGAAAAAAAAGGAAGGAGGAAATGAAGCGTGAAGCTTGGTGGGGTGAGAACGGATTGCGAGAGAAGGAGAAGATGCGGGGGTGGAAAACGGATGATCGAAGGAGAAAATGGGGAGGTGAAGAAGCGGTTAGTCCAGGGTTTCTCTGCGTGCTTCTCTTAAAGGGGGAGAAGGAGGTTCGAGAGGGAGGGGTTCGGTTGAGGATTGAGGGTTGAGGAAGAGGCCATCCCCGATCAAAGGGTGGATTGTGCTAGATGGTGATCGGGCGACAATGGAGGGGAGATACCAGAGTGAAGGAGGCAACTCTCTTTTCCTTTTTCTCATTTACGAAGGGTTTTCAAAAACCCTAAAAGAGGATTTTGCATAGGACCCCCTCTGATTTTTGAGTTTTTACAAAAAGGGGCTCTCAGGGCTTTTTAGCAAAAAATTGATTTTTAAAGTTTAAACTAATTCATTTTTTTCTCAAAATTTTTCCATTTTTTTGGTTTTTGGTGTTATTTTTTCATTTTTTTGTATTTTTAAGTAGAAAACCTAAGATTTGTGAGAAAATAAGGATTAAAACTAATTTTTATGTGTTTTTGCAAAAATATTTACAAAAGGGAATTTTTCTGAGAACTAAAAGCTATTTTGAGAAAATTTCTTCAGAAATAGGTTTTTGATCCGGATTTTGAGGAAATATGGATTTAAAGTGCTGGATTCGGATCCGGAGTTGATTTTGAATATATCAATATGGATTTTAATTCAGAGAATCTGAAGAAATGACTTGATTTTCTCAGAAAACGGGGTTAGGGGCAAAAGGGTCATTTTTACAAATATTTGAAAATTTTGGGGTGTTCACAGATGCCCCTCTTTGCTACTAAGCCGGTTAAAAGCCGAGCTTTAGTGGCGAAGATAACACTCCAAATTTTGAAAAAAATGCCCCAGTCAACAGGTCTGAATTGGGTGTGGAAGAATTTATTTGAAAGATGGCTTCTCAGGCTTAAAACCTTATCCTGAATGGTTTTTGGGGAGACAAAATCCCCGAAGATGGTGTGATCAAATGATAGAAACGAGGAAATCGTGATGGGACTTTGGATGAAAATTCTGAAATGGTGGGAAATGAGAATTTTGATCATGTCTCATGGGTGAGACGAGATACTCTTTTTGGAATGATTCAGGTTTAGCCCTTATCCTAGATGGGACAAAGATATATCAAAAGTGAATTTGAAATGAGGAAAGGAATACACGAGGACCTTGATGGGACATTTTGAGAAATGCCTCGTGAATTGAAGATCAAGTAGGATCATATTCTGGATGGATGTACAAAGCATGGATTCCTCAATGAGAAGAGCCATGATGGGACTCGAAGAAATCATCTTGTTAAAACGAGGAATCCCATTGGAACGAGTCTCATGTTTAACCCAAACCTGAAAGGAGAATACCTCGCGATGCGAGGTTCCGAGTTAACTCTTAACCTGAATAGAAAATCTACCATACGGGTTTCTCAAAAATGGAGAAAGCACAATGGGACCTTCGGAATTTGGACAAACAAATTCAAGAGGGGTTTTTGCGACAAGAGGAAATATAGGGTTCCCTAGAGCTTCGAAAAGGGGAAGAAATTGGGCGTCTCGTTGCTGAGACTGAAATAGCTTTTGAAATCAAAGAATCTTTCGCAAATGGTTCAGGTTTGACCCTTATCCTGAGTGGGGGAAATCTACCATACAAGTTTCTCAAAAATGGAGAAAGCATGATGGGACCTTCGGAATTTGGACGAACAAATCCGAGAGGGGTTTTTGCGAAAGGAGGAAATATAGGGTCCCTAAAGCTTTGAAAAGGGGAAGAAATTGGGCGTCTCATTGCTGAGACTGAAATAGCTTTTGAAATTAGATGATCTTTCGCAAATGGTTCAGGTTTGACCCTTATCCTGAGTGGGGGAAATCTACCATACAGGTTTCTCAAAAATGGAGAAAGCACGATGGGACCTTCGGAATTTGGACGAACAAATCCGACAGGGGTTTTTGCGAAAGGAGGAAATATAGGGTCCCTAAAGCTTTTGAAAAGGGAGAAGAAATCGAATGTCTCATTGCTGAGACTGAAATAGCTTTTGAAATTAGATGATCTTTCACAAATGGTTCAGGTTTGACCCTTATCCTGAGTGGGGGAAATCTACCATACAGGTTTCTCAAAAAAATGGAGAAAGCACGATCGGACCTTCAGAATTTCGACAAACAAATCCGAGAGGGGTTTTTGCGAAAGGAGGAAATATATAGTCCCTAAAGCTTTGAAAAGGGGAAGAAATTGGGTGTCTCATTGCTGAGACTGAAATAGCTTTTGAAATTAAATGATCTTTCGCAAATGGTTCAGGTTTGACCCTTATCCTGAGTGGGGGAAATCTACCATACAGGTTTCTCAAAAAATGGAGAAAGCACGATGGGACCTTCAGAATTTGGACAAACAAATCCGAGAGGGGTTTTTGCGAAAGGAGGAAATATAGAGTCCCTAAAGCTTTGAAAATGGGAAGAAATTGGGCATCTCATTGCTGAGACTGAAATAGCTTTTGAAATTAAATGATCTTTCGCAAATGGTTCAGGTTTGACCCTTATCCTGAGTGGGGGAAATCTACCATACAGGTTTCTAAAAAATGGAGAAACCATAATGGGACCTTCGGAATTTGGACGAACAAATCCGAGAGGTTTTTTATTTTATTTTAATTTTTTTTTTTGCGAAAGGAGGAAATATAGAGTCCTTAAAACTTTGAAAAGGGGAAGAAATTGGGCGTCTCATTGCTGAGACTGAAATAGCTTTTGAAATTAAATGATCTTTCGCAAATGGTTCAGGTTTGACCCTTATCTTGAGTGGGTCATCCATACGGAATTCGTTAATGAGAAAACTGTGATGGGACAGGAAGAGATACTTCTTCTGAGGCAACTCTTTTTGGGAAATATAAACAACGCTAGGTTGCATAAAAAATGAATATTGAATGTTTATTTAATTCTTGGAATAGCTAGAAAATTTTGCCAATAAGATAAAATCATAGTAGATTCAGATGCTTCTAAATTGCATGTATGTGCAAAGATATTCCCTCTTTTACCTAGAGTATTTCTTACAATGAGGTTAACTCCTCGGTTTTAAGAGTCAAATTCAAAAATTTAGCACTGATGATTTTCTTCAAGGAAGCTATCCATTTCCCTGATATGAGAATAAAAGAAATATTCTTAATTTTATAAAAGCAGGAAATGAAGAGATATTGATAAAAGAGTTTTGCATGAGAAAATATGACTTTTTGGCAACTTTGGCAGTTTGATATCTGGGTGTCTTCCCATGATGATCTTTTGCACTCTTTTTGAGTCATTGGGCTTTCTCGGTTTTTCACATCATCTTTCATTTGGATGTCCTAACTTTTCTTTCTTTTTCAGGGAAGGGTACGTCACAAACTCCTTCATCTTGGGGATGTTCCAATCCTTCTTTTTCTCAAGGATTATATATGATATGGGCTCAAAAGGTCCTTAGATGATAGCTGGAATCAAATATTTTTTAGGGTTTGTCGGTAGGCTCATCACATCTGCCTTCATCTCGACGGTGATCCGAACTTTTCCTAGAAGGATCCGTCACAAACTCCGTCATCTTGGAGATGTTTCAAATCTTCTTTGGCCCCGGGGGTCTACTCGCTTAATTTGCCTTCATCTTGACGACAATTGAGAGATCCCTTTTGCGGATATTTGATTGCACCTTTAGAATGAAAAGATATGGATTAAGTGGATTCTTTTGTAGCTCAGGATATTTCCACTGCCTGATTGCCAGAAATTCATTTTAAAACATGCGCCATAGCCAAGATCAATATCAATTTGCTTCTGGCTTTTCAACATCATTGAAGATTTCTTTCATTGATCATATCGAGGACATTTCTTACATCCTTTTGGTTGATCAACAGGAAAAGATTTGAATTTTACCTTTTTTCGCAAAAAGTTTCACCTTTTGGAAGGAAATACAGGAGGTAATCTGAAAAAATTCTTTTTGTGGAGTAAGAATATTTAGAATCGACAAATGCTTTTTGCAAATTGGCAAAGTTTTCATGAATTCTTTGTGAAATAATCACTCAATATAGATTTTGATGAGAACTTGAGTTGTATCTTCGATTTTGGAAATACATGACCAGCAAAAATCTAGGACTTTTGAAATACATGACCAGTGAAAGCTGGAACGTTTGAAATACATGACCAGTGAAACTGGAACGTTTGAAATACATGACCAACGAGAGCTGGAATGTTTGAAATACCTAACCAGCAAAAGCTGGAACGTTTGAAATACATGACCAGCAAAAGCTGGAACATTTGAAATACATGACCAGCAAAAGCTGGATCTTTTGGAAATACATGACCGACGAAAGTTGGATCTTTTGGAAATACATGACCAGCGAGATGCTGGATCTTTTGAAATATATCAGATTTAAGTCAGAACTTGAATTTTGTAGGAAAGAATTTGATCAGAACACTGAATTTAGATGGTTACCGATGTGAAGACCGGATTTTCTAAATAAGCTCAACATACGATTGAAAATTTTGAGAAATAAGATGAGCTAGGAAAGTAAAATTTTGATGAAGGATTTTGAATTCAATGGACCGTCACATCCTAACTGCGTGTGGTCTGTTTTAAGGATTTATCTCCTTATCCTGAACTGGGAAGAAAGGAAAGAAATACCTCGTTAACAGGAGGCATCAGGTTTATCCCTTAATCTGAAGGGGAAGAAGAAATGATGGATTTCCAATACAAGGATTGGATTCAAAAGGAAGTCCTGGTCGGAACTCAGAGCTTCGTCTGAAAATAATAAAAGAAAAACCCGAGTTGGAACTCGGATTTCCAAAGAGATGACGGATTTCCAATGCGAGGATTGAATTAAAAAGGAAGTCCCGGTCGGAACTCAGAACTTCGAACGAAAAATAATAGAAGAAAACCTGAGCTGGAACTCGGATTTCTAAAGAAATGATGGATTTCCAATGCGAGGATTGGATTCAAAAGGAAGTCCTGGTCGGAACTCAGAACTTCGAACAAAAAATAATAGAAGAAAATTTGAGCTGGAACTCGGATTTCTAAAGAAATGATGGATTTCCAATGCGAGGATTGGATTCAGAAGGAAGTCCTGGTCGGAACTCAGAACTTCGAACAAAAAATAATAGAAGAAAAACCTGAGCTGGAACTCGGATTTCCAAAGAAATGAAGGATTTCCAATGCGAGGATTGGATTCAAAAGGAAGTCCTGGTCGGAACTCAGAACTTCAACTGAAAATAATAGAAGAAAAACCCGAGCTGGAACTCGGATTTCCAAAGAGATAAATGATTTCCAATGCAAGGATTGGATTCAAAAGGATGTCCTGGTTGAAACTCAGAACTTTGACTGAAAATAATAGAAGAAAAACCAAAGCTGGAACTCGGATTTCCAAAGGAATGAAGGATTTCCAATGCGAGGATTGGATTCAAAAGAAAGTCCTGGTCGAAACTCAGAACTTCGATTGAAAATAATAGAAGAAAAACCCAAGCTGGAACTCGGATTTTCAAAGGAATAAAGGATTTCCAATGCAAGGATTGGATTCAAAAGGAAGTCCTGGTCGGAACTCAGAACTTCGAACGAAAGAAATAAAGGGAGAAGCCCGAGTGAGAACTCGGGTTTCTGACAGAAAGTTTTTTTGATCAAAAGATTTAGATTTTGAAATTTTTGCCAGTGCGAAGACCGGACCTGGGATTTGAGAATGACCATTTAGAGGACTGAATTTATTGGCATGTGATCTGATTGCCCCCTTATCTCGACTGGGGAAAAAAAGAATTGATAAGAAGAGATAGAAATTGATGGAAGATTTGACAAAAGAGAAGAATCAAGGAAATTTTATGGAAAAGAATATTTGAAAAAGAATTCTCACAGGTAGCATTGTTGCTCCTATGAGGGGTTTCAGGATTATCCCTTATTATGAATGGGAAAAGAATAAAATTTAGGCAAAAAGTTGATGAAAAAGCTTTAAATTGGAAGAATTAAAACTTAATTAAGAAATAAAACTGATAAAATTGAATGAAGAAAAGGATTTAGCTTTAAAAAGAAAAAGACATTCAGGACTATCCCTTATCCTGAAGAAAGAAGGACCTCGTAGGATGAGGTTTCAGGTTTATCCCTTAACCTGAAGGGGGGGATAAAGAAAGAAGAAAAAAGAAATACCTCATGGGAAAAGAGGCATCAGGTTTATCCCTTAACCTGAAAGGGTAATTTTGAAATAAGAATTAATAAGAATTAAGAAGAATAAAATGAATGAATAATGAAAATGAATAAAATTGATAAAACTGATAAAGATGGATAAACAAAAGGCTGACAAAAGTTGAGAAAAAGAGTTTGATCCTGCCTGCATGTGGGATCTTTAAAATGAGAGAAGAAGATGAGAAAATCATTTTTGGAAAGGAGGATGAACCACGAGAGCTAATCTTTGAAAGTGGATCATTCATGAGAGATCATCATGAGGGTTAATTTTTTGAAGCAATGATTTGAAAATCAATTTTAGAAAATATGATCAACACGAGGGTTGATATTTGAATGCAATTATTCAAAATCAATTTTTAGAAAATATGATCAATGCAAGGGTTGATCTTTGAATTCAATGATTTGAAATTTTTTAGAAAACATAATCAACACCAGGATTGATCTTTGAATGTAATGATTTGAAATCAATTTTTTTAGAAAATATGATCAACACAGGGGTTGATGTTTGAATGTAATGAAATCAAATTTTTGGAAAATGAGATCAACACAAGGGATTGATCTTTGAATGCAATGGTTCGGAATCAGCATGATCAACATAAGGATTGATCTTTTGAAAATGTAATGTTTTGAAAACCAAATTTTTAGAAAATACGATCAACACAAGGGTCGATCTTTGAGATGCAATAATTCGAAATCAATATGATCAACACAAGGGTTGATCCTTGAATGCAATGATTCAAAATCAATTTGTAGAAAAATATGATCAACACGAGGGTTGATCTTTGAATGTAATGAAATCAAATTTTGGAAAATGAGATCAACACAAGGGTTGATCTTTGAAAAAGGTTGTAATAAAATATTTGAACAAAAATTTTCATGATTTTTGAAAGACCCTCATAGGTAATATCATTTCTCTCATGAATGATGTCAGGATTGTCCCGAATTTTAAAAAAAGAAATTTAATGCCCCAATATAGCAAAAAGAAGAAAGTATTGAATACAAAAGATATAAAGAAAATAGACATTTCATTGATAAGCAAAAAGTTGATAACAGAACTGAATATTTACAAGTATTTTAACTAAAAAGAAGTCACAAAGACTGGGCTGACTTGCCCCTACAAAGCGACTGACAGAAAGGGATGAAAGTGAAAAACTCTTGGTATTTTCAACTCTCTGAGTAGTATGGAAATGGTTCAGGCGGAACTGCAATATGCCCTCCTCCTTCTTCTGGTACCAGAAGCTCTTTATCAATGTAGTCATGCACAATGTTTATGAGGACGAAGCAACGCTCCGTGTCATGCTCCCTCGCTCGATGAAACTTGCAAAAGTGATTCTTCCATTTCCCTTTGGTGACAGAGGGATCATCCTGCTTTGGGAGTTTGATCATTCCTTTCTCGAGCAGGTATTGGAGAACTTCTTCGATCGGCTGACCTAGAGGGGTAAGCTGACGATCATAACCCCAGCCTTCATGCTTTGCTTTCTTCGGCTTGTTTGGCTTCTGCTGAGCACTGACCCTTGCCTGGTAGCTGGACTGAGCTTGCATGTTTAGGAGATCCGGATGCTTTTCTTCTTCGTTTTTGACAAAGAGATTCTTATCAAGGCAGTCTTGAACTATATTCTTGAAGATGAAGCAATGCTCAGTGCCATGCCCTGTTACTTGATGGTACCTGCAGAACTGGTCTATATATTTTCCCATGACTGTGGAAGGGCTGGCGGCTTTTGGGAGCCTGAGTAATCCGTTAGACATCATGTATTCGAGGATTTTGTCGAGCGGTTCATCCAAAGGAGTGAAATCTCTACCCTTGCTCCAATCCTTGCGCTTTGGTTCTTCTTGCTTCTTGCCTTTTTGCTGAGGACTGTATTGAAGGGGTCCATCATGGTTTTCACAATATTTCCCAATCTGGCTTTTATGCTCTCTCAAGTTGCTGCCCTAGTTGCCTTGATTTATGCCCCTATTGGCTTTAGAGTTTTCTGCACTGATGTGGCTGAGCTTATTCATGAGGAAAGTGACAGGTGCCTTTCCTTTTGTGGGAGCTTTTCCGCAACTAGCTTCAGCTTGTTCAGACAATATCTCAACCATTATCTTTTTGAATAATTGGTATATCGCGGGATCGATCTCGCTTCTGTTGTCCTGAACTCCCTTTCTGACAGATTTTTGAGAATCCATTCCTTACTCTCTCTGCTTGTAACTGGGATGTTAGAGCAGTGTGATCTCTGAGCTTTGCCCGACTCAACTGATAGTGTTGATGCTCTTTGTGGATTATAAATGGGTCTTTTAGAAAAGATCTAGGAAGAAATTTTAATAAAGGAGGAAATCATAATCTGAAAATGAAAACATCCCATTACGAGGGATCGGGTTGTCACCAAAATTTGCGACAACCGCACTGTTTTTCTAAAAAAAAGGATACAAGTAAAAATGTGAAATAAAGATAAATTTTGAAAAGGACATATCCTGACAAAAGATGTTTTATTGTAAATGAAGGTAAGGAATAGAATATAGAAAAGAAAAAAAATTTGAAGGATTGCAGGCAGGATCAAAAAAGAATTAGAAGAAATTAAGCGAAGAAAAAGAAAAATACACCTGGGTTTTAAAATAAAGAGGAAATTTTAAATAATGTATACCCAGGGTTTTTGAAAGATATAGGGAATATAAAATATCATACAATCATAGATATACAAACAAGGATGCACAAACAGCACTCCCTAGTGGCTGACTCTAAATGCAATATTTTGAAATGGCTTGTAGGACCTTAATCCTAACTCTAAGGTTTAGATCATCTGATTCCGATCAAGATACGCCGATATACCCAAGCCGAAGCTCGAAGTACGTGGCGTAAGAATGTTTCTCCAGTTCTAAGGTAATGGCTTCCCAACATCCTGGAGCACCTACCGATATACCTCGGACTATGGCCCTTAGGTACGTGGTAGGGGGGCGCAAACCCAAATGAGTGGTCCAGTTGTGAGGCTCTCTCCTGAACTATGGTTCAGTGAGACAGCCCAGCAACGTGAAGACCGAGACAATATAGGTAAGGAGGTTTTCAAAATATGTTCAATATGCAAGAAATCAGATGGTTCTAATGCAAATCCTAAAGAGATAGATTAAAATAAAGAGAAGCATACACTTGCATACATTGTTTGCATTCAATCCCTAGAATTGAGGAGAGTTGTATTTCAGACCTAAGTCTAATGTGAACAGGGAATAATCTCCTCAATATGGTCCTACCAAACCATACTTAGATCCTATATGCATATGATGTCAGCTTAGGACAGAGTCTAGGCCCCTAAGGTTTGCATGGGAATGAAGCTGACATATGTAGAATAAAGACTTAGATAATATCAAAGCAAAGTAAAAGGCATTAAATTCGACCGGACGAAGATGAGTCCCATCTCGGTCCCCAAAACTGTGATCATCGCAAAATTTTTCCTCTCATAATATTCTCTCTCTTCCTTCTCTTTTCCTTTCTAACCTCTTATTTTCCTCCTTTTTGAAGGGAGAAAGATAAAAGACAGAAAGAAAGAGAGAAGAGAAAAGAAGAGAAAAGAAGGAGAGGAACTCTTTTGCGGGTCTCACTTGACCTTAATTTTGAAAATTTTTGAAATAACTCGCCTCCATTTTTGAAATATTTGCGAGAAAACTGGGAGACGGGATCCGCTCGTCGGTACGAGGTTCGACCGTTCCTGCCGCCTTTACCAGAGGTAATCGAACCAAGGGTCGAATTTATGCCTTTTGCTTTGCTAAGAAATTATCTAAGAAATTATTCTAAGTCTAAATGCACGAAGAATCATGCTTGTGCAAATGCAAAGATGTATGCTCTTTTTGAAAATGTTTTGAAGAATTTCCAAGTGAATCTGATAAAGTGAAGAAATGTTTTCTAACTTAGAACTTAAGATTAGAGTTCTATGTTTTTAGAATAATCAAGAGCTTGGGAAAATAAATCTGGATTTTGGAGAATGATTTTGAAGTTTTTGAGACAAAAGGAATTTTCAAAGTCATAAATGGACTTTGAATCAGAATAGAAATGGAAATGGAATTGAATCAGAAGGAAAGATAGAAAAAATTGAGAAATGGAATTGACTTAAGAGTTGGATTTTCAAGATGAAATCCGAATCCAAGATCTGGATTCTAAATAGGGTTCAAAGTTGAATTTTGAATTTAGGATCTGAAATGGAAACTTGATTTGAAATCCGAAATGAAATGGAATTGGTTCTAAGAATGGGAATCAAAGTGGAATTTGGGTTTGGAATCTTGAATGGAATTGGATTCAAGATTTGGAATCCAAGATGGTATTTGGATCTGAAATCTGAGATCCAAGATAGGGTTGGACTCTGGATCCTAAGATGGATTTGGATCTGAAATCTAAGATCCAATGTCGAATTGGGTTCTGGATCCTAAGTTGGATTTGGATCTGAATCTAAGATCCAATGAAGAATTGGGTTCTGGATCCTAAGATGGATTTGAATCTGAAGTCTAAGATCCAATGTAGAGATGGACTCTGGATCCTAAGATGGAATTGGATCTGAAGCCTAAGATCCAAAGTATAATTGGATTCTTGGATCCTAAATGGAATTTGGATATGTAATCGGAGATCCAAAGCGGAATGAGGATCTGGATCCTAAAAATGGATTTGGATTTGAAGTCTGAGATCCAAAGTAAAGTTGGATTCCGGATCCTAAGAGTTGGAATTTGGATCTGAATATGAGATCCAAAGGGGAATTGAGTTTATACTTGGAAATCTGGATCCGAGATTAGGATCTAACTTTGGTTTTGGGTTTTGAAAATTCCAAAATAGGACTTTTAAAGATGGATCTGGGTTTTGAAAATCCAGATTGAACTTGAGAAGGTTTGGATTTTGAGATTCAAAGTCAATCTCAACTTTGATTTAAAACTTGAAGAAAACTGGATTTTGAATCAGAAGATGAATTAGAAACTTCAAAGTTAAATTGAACTTTGAAATTGAATTTTGAATTGAGTTGGAAATTTGAAGTTTTGAATATAAAATGATTTTGGAATTTCAAAGTCAAATTGGACTTTGAAATTGAATTTTGGATTCTTGAAATGAGATAGAATTAGATTTGAATAAGAAGAAGAAGAATCATTTGGAATTTTGAAGAAGAAGATTTTTGAAAATATGATGCAATTCTATCCTATATGATGAATGAATTTAAATCTTTGAAATTGGTTTTTGAAAAGATATTTCATTCTTTAAATGAATTAAGAATGAGGTTGAAGATATAATATACCCCTGACTATGGTCATTGAATATATTATATAATAACCAAATTTGAATTCGAGTGAAGAATAAAATACATTTTGGTGCTTTTATAGAATTTAAGATGAAATTAACTCTCAATATACCCTGACTATGGCCATTGGTATATATATTGAATTAATTTTAGATTAAATTCTGATAAAAGAAAAAAAATATTTGAAGAAAATATGATGATTTTGAAAAGGATCCAGTGTGGATCCAATATTATTTTATAAAAGATAAAAATCCTAAGTTTTGTTTACATCCTGACTATGGCCATTGATGTAAATCATTAACTTAGAATTAATTACCTCTTACGAAATTGTGCATGTGTCATTCGTGTTTGCCATTTGTGAGAATTTGAGAAATAAAGGAAAAAAAATGCATGAAAACAAGCAATTCATTATATTACAATACAAGAAATGTAAATTCTCATTAAAGTTTAACTATTACAATACACAAAATTGAATTTACAACTCCCAATGATGATATTTTCCACATATTTCTTGCAAAATACCCGATTAGTATGAAAAAGGGAAGAGAATTTACATACAAAACATGGATTTCAAAGATGCTAATGAAAGAAACAAAATGCTTATATACCGAGATATTTAGAATCTAAAAGTATAGAAAGACGAAAATAATATATATATATATATATATATATATATATGTGCATATGTACATGCATGTATATATACGTAGGTCTATACACATATAGGTATATATATATGAATATATATATATATATATATATATATATATATATATATATATATATATATATATATATATATATAGACGGGATAGTAAATGTGAGGAAAATGAACTTTTAAATGAGATGGACAAAAGATGATGACATATATGAGAGTATATGATGCTTATGAATGACCACTGGCCTATATCTGAAATATATGGACAAATTGACTTCTCAGTTTTGAATATGAATTGAATTTAATGAGTTGAAATCCCTTAGTAGTTCAACTTCTCAAACTGGTAAGCCATAGCACAACAGCCTGGTAAGTCGTCTCCAATCCATATTACTCAAATGAATTTAATGATACTGCCTAGTTTGTGTTTCTTTTGCTGATTTGATGAAATCTAACAAGTTGTCCAGCGAATCAAGGTGATCATATACAATGAAGCAAACTTTTGTAAAATCAGGTCAGTGATCTTCCTTTCTTGACAGAAATGAATCATCGTACCCTTTTCTTGATAGTATTGACTCAATTTCAGTAAAGACTGCCTTTACCGAAGGGTTACTATGGTGACTGGGGGTGTTGTAATTGATGTACTTTAAAAGGCTGGAAAATTCCAGCCATCTAAGCAGTCAAACCTCTGATATGAACAATACCTATGAAATATTCTTATGTTATCATGGATTGAATCATGATAGGTAAATAGGATTATTTGCAGGTGGATGGTGAAGTGCTGGGTAGGCGACAAATGATAACTATATAAAGGTGGAAATGAAAGATGCAAAGGATCCACATGCCATTGATGAGCTGCGAAAAAAAAAGAACATATAAATAACACCTAATGAAATAAAGAGAAATATGCTAGATAGAAGAGAAATACCTGAAACAGAAACAAATGCAAATACAACCAGGCCAATTACATCTATCCAGCGAACCCATGGTTAGAGACCGAATCTCAGAGCCACTTAGGTCTGAATTTCAGATTACTAACCTTATAGAGGCCATGTGAGATGATGATAGAGCATTCTATTGCACAATAAATATAACACACTATCGTGGGTGGACAGGAAACGACGCATGAAATGCTAATTGAATAACTGCAATAAAGATATTACAAAGTCAGATGGCACTTATACAAAGACTATATGATGTGCAGCAACAGAATAGTGTAACAATGTTATAAGATGATAATTACAATTTCAATGAAAATATGAAGGCTTATTGAAACCTGTATAGATACAATTACATGGTATAATAAAATGTAAGATACAGAAGTGATAGACCTAAGAAATGAGATGCACAGGAGTCAAATGTGAAGAGGTAGGTATATGGATAAATGCCACTGTGGAAGATTAGTGAAAGTTCATGATACACATGGAGTTTAATAAAAACGACCATTCATGAGGAAACTCTGTAAACATAATGTGAGTGGGTTACAAATGACAGTGGGGCTATCAATCAAATCGATGGAGCAATAACACAAAGAGCAACCGAGAATCTTAATAAAACAGATGTAACATATCATACTGAAAACGAATATCAGAAAAAAATGATGCCCAGGAGGTTCGAGTGGAGGAACCACAAGAAGGCAAAAGATGAACCACATGATAATAATAATAATAATAAAAAAACAAACAAACAAAGAGTGACTGATAATACTACGTTAGATCATCAAACAAATGAATCCAATGACATAATACTAATGACTAAATCCCTTAATTAACAGAAAACTAAATAAGTGGAAATACACAACACACAAACCGATGATCCTATAGAGGAGGGGATCCACTGATATCCCTGAGGATGGGGGTATTGCAGAAATGGTGGACAAATGAAACCTTGATATACAAACAAGGCATGAAAGCATTGTGAGGAAGCATGAAATTCCCCATGTAGAACTGTTTTCCCATCTTTTCAATTATTGTTCAGCATAATATAATTTCAAACATTGGGGGGGCAAGATCAAACCTGTTTTCTTCTATAGCTCGGATCAAAGGTTTCTTGAAAGCAAAACTCGCCAAGTCTCTTTTCTGCTTCAAGATCCTCACGAGAGTCAAAGTGAAGGCATAAGGTGGTCCAACATTACAAAACAAAACATAAGGCAAAAAGAAGCTGTAGGGCCGGGATTTACAATGAATGTTACCAATACCCAGATGTGACTGTATTCCTCTTTTCTTCCTCAAATATAGGTACACATATGCTTGTGAAAAGAAAAGCCCAACAAATTCTAGACCTGTCGAGCTGTAATTATGGGTACCTCCAAATGAAAGGAGGTTTTGCTGGGGATATTTTCACTCCCAGCAACAACCATCTATTCTGAGATGGATGACCTCAGAATCTTAAAAATTCTCTGAAAATTTCCAGCTGATAACCACACCTGGTGGCAATGTTGGCAACAAAAAGAAAAAAAAAAGAAAAAAAAAAGGGGTTTCTGCAGAACCCACTGATATTAGCATTTAATCATGTATAAAGCCTTTTAGCTAAAGAATGTCTTGCATCCATGAGATGAACATCCTGAAGTGAACTTAATTAACAGGTTGCCTTCAGCAAATAATATAGCAACATTAGATGGCATCCAATATCAAAGAAAATTCATGATATAACATGATGATAACACAATAATGCAAGAATTTCTGATTAGCCTTTGACATTCCCCTCGGTGGAATGTGGACATCTATTGGAAATAGCTGCAGTTAAGACACAGAATCAAAGCACAAAATCTAAGAAAATGTAAGATGCTAGACCCAAAGAGGAAATTATAAACAGAAGATGTAAGATGATTATTACAGGAAACCAAGCTCTTGATGGAAGTTTACATGAATTAGCTATCCAGCATGGAATAGGAAATTGAATCATAAACCAAAAGTCGAAGAAGAAAACAAAAAATGCTAGATAAGAGCTTAAAACAGGAGATTTAAGTTTCTGTGTCCATTCAGACCGATGGATCACTCTAATAGAGATGTGAAAATTTAGCAAATAATCAAGATGAGTCGAAATCCGGTCATCCGTAGATGATTAACATACAGATCCATCTGCTAAAAAAAAATAGAGAATAGAAGTGAGGAAAGAAGCATCTAATGATTACACATTCGGATTAACCACAGAAATTATCAATGAAAACAGAGAAAGAAAAGGAAAACAAAGGGGAGTGTTGGAATGGGATCATTCCATTAATGTTGCACGGGGATGTAAACACCCCAAATTTTCACCCTCATCCAGTGTTTGTCCATTTCATGTGTCATTGCATATCATTGCATGCATTCGGCATATCATTTCATCGCATTGCATAGCATTGCATGCCATTACATCTCATTCTCGAGATCCAGCACTCATGTTTTCAAAACATTCAATCCAGATTTGAATTTTAAAGCTTTTATTTCAAAATCAATTTCAAAGCCTGGGTTTTTATTCAATACTCTGTCATTTTCCAACCCCAGGACTTTACATTTCGAAATATTTTCTCAAGGAAACAATCTGGATTCATTTCAAATTCAAATTTTAATCGATTTCAATTCACATATAAGACCCATTGAGGTGGTGTCGCTTCTGAATTCCTCTATTCATCAAATTTCTTTAAATTTTGAAAGTTTCAGTCCGATTAGGACTCTGTCTCAGAGTCCTGATCCGGTCAGGAGTCTGTTTTGAAGTCTGTTTTACTTCCATTTTCATTTATTTTCATTTGTTTTCAAAATTCAGGTCATTTTACAGAGTCCAGTTAGTTCAGGACTCTATTTTAGAGTTCGGTCGAGTTAGGAGTCTAACCCTGACTGTGTTTTCTGACTTATTTCATCATTTCTTGATAAAATCTTTGGAAAATTCTTTCATTTGGCTTTTAAAATCTAAAATCTCAGAGTCCTAAGAGTTCAGGACTCTAACTCGGAGTTCCAGTTCGCTTGAGACCCTATTTTCAAAGATCTTGAATTTCAAATGTCGATTTTAACCCTTTTTCAAAGCCATTTTCAGTGTTTATTTCAAAAATTTTAAAACTCGATGTGGGCCCACTCAGTTGGCACCATATCCAGAGGAATTCTAACTCAGTTAGGATCCTATACCATTTCAAAAATTTCAATTTCAAAGTTTGCTTTTGAAAAGCTTTTGAAAACTCCTTCAATTTCAAGTTTTAAAATCATCTTTTTGTAAAAACTCAAGTAGGGCCCACTCGGGGTGGCGCCATATTCGAGTCAGTCAAGGCTAGACTAGGGTTAGTGGAGGTCTTGGTTAGTGTTAGAGGTTTAGAAGAGTCAAAATCATTTTGAAAAACTCATTTTTGAAAGTTAGTTTTTAAAACTAGTGTTTTTAAAGGTTTTTAAAGGAGTTTTAAAAACCCAATGTGAGAAAATGCCAAGTGGCACCACATTTGGGGGTTTTCTAGGATAGGCTAGGGGTTAATTAGGAATTATTTAGGATAATTTAGACTAGGGGTAGATAGGTAACTCCACCCCAAAATCGCCCCCCTTAGAAGAGTCCAAATTTTCCAAAATTCCAAAATTTTTAACCTAAAAACTTTTCTATAAAAAGCCCCCATAGGGGGGGACGATTTATCCATCTCTCCTCTTGGAACTTCTTGGAGCTTCTCTCTTCTCTCCAGCCCTTCCTCCATTGCAGCAACCTCAAGGTAACTATTTTCTCTAATTTTTAGTTTTTATTTAATGTTTTTCATTGTTTTAAACATGATTTAGCCATTGGTACCATCATCTTCATGGATTAAACCATGGATTCAACCTCAAGAACCATCAAGAATCAGCAAGAACGATCCAAGAAGGTGATCTAACCCTGTTTTGGATGATTTACAGAGATTTTAATCCATTAGAATTGATTTTAATATGATTCTTTACATTATTAACCAATAAAATATATGATTTACCCCTTTTAATGGGTTAAATCTATGTTTTAAAGGTAATATCAAATTCCAGCCATTGATTCCCTGTTTTTATTTTATTTTCATGGTTTATTCATGTTTGTTTTACGTTCTATAGCATAGAAATAATTTTTATTTACTGTTTTATGGTTTATTTTATTTATTTACATTAGTTAATGCATGGCAAGTTTCTTAAATTTCTGTGTGTTCTAGGTTTAGAACAGTAAAGATAATGTTATTTCGGATTGAAGTTCTCATTGTTTATTTCGGATGTTTTTATATGTGATGCATGCATTTGTTATTGAGTTATTGTAAAAAAATCAGAGGTTTTGGATCTCGGTAACCCTGTCAAAAAAATCAGACATCAAATCGGGTTTTTAAAGCCTTAAAATCGTGGTTAAAATCAAGAAGGTAACTTGCTGTGATGATATTTCTCTCATCTTATATCCGATTTTAGATATGTAAAATGCTATGGATTCACATTGAATAGATCTGTCTTCTGTGAATTTTTAGGATTTTTTGACCACTGTTTAGTATTTTTCCCTTTTCAGAGAATCTGTGGTTAAATTTAAAACTCGTTAGGGTTTACCAAAACCCTAATCAGACTTGTGTTAGTCATAAATCCCAAATCACAGATCCGATTCTAGATCTGTAAAAAGTGAGTATTTTTATTTTTCTGTCTACTGTTAACCACTAAAATTTCAGAGATGTTTGTTTAGGATTGCTATTTATGTCTGTATTTTCAATCTGGAATAGCTGTTTTAATCCCTGTTAAGAGTGAAATATGTTAGCTCAGATTGCCGGAAGGGTTTCTCCCTAACCGGAGATGCTTTTTCCAATATGTAAATTGGGAAATCTCTGTTTTTATTCCTAGTTAGTCTCTGTAAAATTTCATAAATTTCCATGGAGATTTGACCCCTGGTTCAGGTCTTGGACTGAGACTGGTTGGTGAATTAGGTCAAAAATAGCATATTTTTAGGGTTTAATGCAATTTTCGGATTAATTTAATGTCAAAAAATTATTTCTATAATTCCAATTCGACATTACGGTTATAACAAGTGCAGGTACCAATTTTTATAGATTTTGGAATCCATTTGATGGCTGAATTAAGCAAATTGCAAAACTGGGTTCCTGAAAGATCCAAAAACACTGCTAAAATCACAGTTTTTGTGATATTGTTGGATTTTCGTGCATAAGCATATATTTTTAGGATTTAATCATGTTCATAATCATATTAGGTTGCTTTAGGTTTAATTTTGTGCTCATTTGATTTCATTCAGTGCATAAAACCTAAATTTTTACCAAAATCTATTTCTAAAAACCCTGATTTCAAGGCCATAGTCTTGCTATCGGGGGCAATTTGGTCATTTGACCTAAATTTCGAAATCCCTAACCCTAATTTCATATTTTTAATCATGTCATAGCATATTTGGTTTGAGTTTATTCCATTCAAATTTCAAAATTTGCATTTTATCAAATATCTTTCTAAAAACCCTAATTTCAAGGCCATAGTCTTGTTATGAGGGGTATTTTGGTCATTTTGACCCCAATTTCGAAATTCCATATATTCTCTTTCATATTTATTCAATTTTATTTCATATTTTATTAGTTTTGATTTAAGGGAATCATGGAAAAGGCTTATATCTAGCAAAATCCAACAATTTCCTGATATTGTTGGATAAATCTAGAAAAGCCAACATATTTTCATTAACCAAGTTTTCTAGTTTTGCAGATACATTGAAGACTTTATTTTTCATGTATTTAAATTTCAATAGTGATGTAATTTGTAATTAAACTTTGGAATAAGAATTTACATTTCCTGCTTAGCTTAGGTTGCATTGCATATAGTTTATTTTTATAATGTTAAGGTGTGATGGATGATGATTCATGCATATTCAAACTCACCTTGGTCTACACGAATGGCACATGCACTAGCTTCTATGAAGTTTATAAACTTGGTGGAATTTGTATTTATGGCCATAGTCAGAATACGAATGATACTCAGATTTATAATCTTCACATTAGCCATATTCAGCCTACACTCTTAGGCTAACTTCAAAAATGCATTGCATTTCTCAAAAATACAAAAAGTATTTCTCAATTCCTCAAAATCATATTCATTCATTTCATGCATTTGCCAATTCCAATTGAAATTCCAATTCAAAGAAATTCATTTTCTCAAAATATCCCAAGTCTTATAGCAAAATCGATTTTCCCAAAGACATTGAATTTCAAAGTATATTTCAAGTGTTTCTCAAGTTCAAAATTTGAAATTTCAAGTTATATTTTCAAGTTCAAAGTTGGAATTCAGAGAAACCAAGTTTTCTCAGAATTGATTTTCATAAAATCTCAAGATTTCCCCCGAAATCGATTTTTGCTTTCCTCAGAAATATCTTTCAAGTCCTAATTCACGATTTTCCATGTGATATCATTTCCAAGATTTACATTTTCTAAATATTTCAATCATTCAAAGCAAACATCATGTTTTCAAAATGTGCATTTTCTGAAAATTCATAGCACATGCCTGATTCTATGTGCATTTAGAAATTAGAATATGATTTAGACAAGTTGAATAGAGTAGAGCATAAGATTGATCATTTGTTCAATTACCCCTGTTAAAGGTGACAGGAACGGTTGAACCTCGTACCGACAGGCGAGCCCATTCTACGGAATTTTCCCGCATTTTAAAAACGGAGGCGAGTTATTTTCAAAAACTATTTCAAAGATCAGTTTGATTTGCAAAAGTAAAAATTTTGCGATGAGAACAGGTTTGGTGACCGTGATGGGACCTGTCTTTGCCTGATCAATCTAATGCTCTACTTAGTTCAAATTGTCAAAATCAATTTCCATGGAATGTCAGCTTTTAATTTATGCTATCATGTGAACCTAGGAGCCTAGACTTGAACCCAGTTGACATGGAATGCATATAGACTAGGTATGGTTTGGTAGGACCATATTGAGGAGAATTATTCATGCTCACATAGAATTAGGTCTAATACAACACTCCTCAATTTAGGAATTGTATGAAAACAGTGTTTGCTTCTTCAAATTTTTCAAAATCTATCTCTTTAGAACTTAGAGCCTTCTATTTGATTGCATGTGCTCATATTTTTCAAAAAAAAAAACCCCACCTATATTGTCCCGGTCTTCACGTTGCTGGGCTCTCTTCCAGAACTATAGTTCGGGACAGAGCCTCACAACTGGGCCACCTATTTGGGTGAAACCCCCCCTGCCACGTACCAAGGGCCATAGTCCAACGTATATCGGCAGGTGCTCAAGGATGTTGGAAAACTTGAACCTAGAACCGGAGAAATTGATTTTATGCCACGTACATTGAGCCTTGGCTCGAGTATATAGGCATAACTGGATTGGATACAGTTGATCTGAACCCTAGAGTTAGGATTAAGGTCCTAGAGCTATTTCAAAATTTGTGCATCTAGAGTCAGCTTTTAGGGAATGCTGTATGTGCATACTTGTTTGTGCAGAATGTGATTGAATATGTTATAGTCATTTCCTTTTATTTTCCATATTTTCCATATTTTCTAAAAATACTGGACGATTTTCTCAAAATTCCCCAATCTATGTCCATGTACTGTCCATGTTTTAAACCTTGGACGATTTTTTAAATACTTCATTTTTTATTTATTTCTTCATATTTCATCAAACCCTGGACGATTTTTCAAATTTCCCTTAATTTCCTTCAAAACTCCAAGTGATTTTCCATCCTCACTTTCTTCTGGATCTCAAATTTCTGCTTCATTTTATCCTGCCTGCATTTTCCTCAAAATTCCTGTATTTTCCCAAGTCTTATTCTAATCTTCCATGTCTTCCAGTCTGATGGCATCCAGTCAGCTTGATTCAGTCTTCCCTGAGGGTCACATCTCGTACGAGGTGCGACAAAGTCTTCCCGAACATCGAGTCCTCAGCATCGGATCCTTCTTCCCCCGGTGGTACTATTCATGGTTCAAGAACTTCTCTCGTATGTTTCCGGACCATCTGGACGAGTGTGGATTAGAACTGGCATCCTGTAAACACCCCAAATTTTCCTCATCCATTCTCACATAACCCCCCTAGTACAGTGCCAACCCTGTCAGGTCAGTGTAGGAGTCAAACCCCGAGTCAGTTTTAGAAAATCACCATTTTACCCATTTTTTATTAGGAAAATTACCATTTTACCCCTAGGTCATCCCAGACCCCAGTCAGTCGGAGTCAACCAAGCTCATTGGTCAGTTCAGGACAGTTAAAATATCAGTCATCTCAAGCTCATCTGAGCTCACAATGAACAGACCATTTTCATTTCTGACCATTCCTGCCAAAATGAGATCATTTCTTCAGAAATGAGCTCATTTCTCAATCAAATCCAAGCCAATTGTCTCTGAGTCCGTCATTCATAGTCAGTCATACTCCCCAGAGTATAACTTGAGCTCACCAGAAGTTCAAGCACTCCAGTTTCAGTTCAAAACCATTTCCAAGTGTCTAGGAGCCCATTTTAGTCCATTTTAGCTCTTTCAGCTGAAATTGAGTTGAGTTCAGTCAATTAAGTTAGTGTTCAAGCTTTGATTTTAGTTCATCTTAGTATTACTGACCTTTGTTTTAGCTCAAACCCAGTTCAGGTTCGTAATTCACTTCATTCCAATGACCATTCCATACCATTTCTCTAAAAATGGCAGCTTTTCTTGAAAATTCAGTTGGAAAGGTCAGTTGAGTCAGTGTCTATTGAGTTCATTTGAGTTCTGAAACTCTAAAACCCAACTCAATCCAGTTCATTTCAGTTGAATCCAGCTCAAACCCTAATTTTCAGTGTTACTCTAGCTTGGCAGAGCTCAAAAATCATTTCTTTAATTATTTTGCAAATTTTATCAGTTTTTATACTTTTTAAACTGGTACAGCTGCCAATCGGGGTCTAACATTTAAAATTCTCCATTCAGGGTCTGCATTTCGCATGTCATTTCTCATCATTTCATAACATTTCATCACATTTCATTTCATTTTCGAAGTCCAGAACTCCAGTTTTATAAATTTCAATCCTGATTGAGTTTTAAAACTTTTCAGAAATCAATTTCAAACCTCGGGTTTCCAAAATTGACATTTTTTTACTCCGGGAGTCTAAATTTGGAAATATTTTCTCAAGAAAAATAATCTGGATTTCTTTCAAAATCAAATTTTTAAATTTTACACTGGATTTGCTTCACAATGAGCTATTGAACTTCAAAATCCGAGCTCGTTTCAAAAACTGCCAAAAATAGCTCGTTTCATTTTGAAAATGTTTTCTCGAGAAAAACAATCTAGATTTCTTTCAAAATTAAATTTTCAAATTCTACACTGGATTGGCTTCGCAACGAGGTATTGAACTTCAAAATCTGAGCTCATTTCAAAAACTGCCAAAAATAGCTCGTTTCGTCTGAAATCTTTCTAAAAAGACTATTTTACCCCTCTAATCGTCAAAATGAATTTCAAAATCAAAATTTGGACCCGCTCTGAGATGGCCCACCCATTTGCATTCTCTTGTTTTAATTTATAAGAAAAAAAAATTATCTTTTTCTTTATTTTTTTGTTGTTTGTTTTATTTTATTTTATTTATTATTATTATTTTTTTTATTATGTTATTCTTCCTAAGGTAGGGACCCACAAGGTGGTCACCCAAACCTCCAGCCCCTCTATTTCTCCATTTCCTTTCTCTCCTCCTCTCCTTTCCCTTTCTTCTTCCTTTCTTCCTTTTCTTCTTCCTCTTCTTTCCCTTTTCCTTCTTCCCTTCTTTTTTTCTTTCTTTTTCCCCAACCTCCAACCCATTCACGTAAAGGGGGGATTTCCTTTTTCATTAAGTCATTAAGACCTAGGTTAGGAAAAAATTTAAAACCTAAGTTTAAAAGTCAAAAAAAGAAGAAAGAGAAAGGAGGCTACGGCTGCTCCCCATCTCACGCCTCTCTCTCTCTCTCTCTTTCTCTCTCTCCCTTGGTTTCCATTACACAGCTTCTCACCACCTCTCCTTGCAGCAGCAACACAGCATCTTCACCAGCTTGCAGCTCTTCTTCAGCCACCACAGCAACTGGTATCACCACTTCAACCTTCAGCCACCATCTTGTAGCCACAACCACCAGCAACTCCAGCCTTGGCTGCAGCCACAACAGCCTCTCTACAATAGCCATCTTCAGCCAATTTTCAGCAACTCAAGACACCAACCATCTTCAATTGCAGCAGCCTCCTTCAATCACTACCAGCCTTGGTGACAATCACCACAGCAAATCCGTCAGCCATTCTCTCGTTGCAGTTTCTCTATAGCAGCAACCTTGCCCCAACCGGTGCAAACTCCTCCATTCAAGCGAATCTCAAGGTAAAACCCATTATTCTTGTGATTTCTTTCATGACTCCAGTATGAATCCAGTTCAAAACTGGATTCATCTAGTTGCAAAAGCTATTTTATGAGTTTGTAATATTGATTTACCATTGATCAAGGCTGAATAAAGGAGATCCATCCGATGCATGGATCGGATCCTCCCTTCCCACAAGCCATAAAAAAAAAAAAGATTTGTATACCAGTTTTTCTTTATTTTAAATATTATATTCATGTTAAATATGGGTTTCAAGCATTTTATTAATTTAGTCTTATTGTTTTATTAATAGTCTGTTTGATATCATTAAGATTCATGTTAAGGCTTGTAGACATTAGTTGTAGCATAAGTTACAGCCGTTATTTTATATAGATTTTCGTTTTAATAAATCCAAAAAAAAATATTTGTAGTTAGGTTTATTTGTCCATGATCTCATATTAAAAGTTTAGATCCGTTTGAGTTCTGGAACTTTATCAAATGAATCGAATCTCAAACTGAGATTTCTGTTCTCCAGAAACTCCAATTTCTGCTTTAGCAGAAAAGAATCCCCAAGATCACCCCTGTGGGAGATCCGGATTGTCCTCCAAAAATCACAGTGGATTCATAATGGAATCTACTAGTGATCTGGAAATTTTGAGATTTTTCCAAGCAGTTTTTACCTCTGTAAAAAATCGGATTTCTCAGACCCCTGAGAAAATATCGATTTTCTTTCGTCAGGGTATAGACAGACCTTAATGCACCAAGTCCATCCAATCTGTAACCCTTCTGCAAAAACTTTCAACACGAAAGTTGTTCATAACATAATTTCCTGTCATTTCCCAAAATTTGGGAATTTTTAGATCTGTTTCAGTATTTTTCCCGGATTTTCTATTTCTGTCTAACAGATTCCAATGTCCAGAAATCTCAGAGATTTAGGTCTCTGATAACAGTATGACCTTTTCCAAACCGTAACCCGAATCCCAATAGTGTAAAAATATCAAATCTTCCTTTGTGTGTCAGGGACATTTTCCCACAAATTCAGCCATTTTCCCATCTGTTTACCATTTTTACCACATTTTCTACCAAAACCTGTCTGTTTCCTTCATTTACTCGAGTCGCCGGATTCGGATCCGACTTGTCGGAGTGGTACAGCTCCGACCATAGGTCAAAAACAGAAAGTGTAAAAGGCAAAAATCCTTGCCTTACTGTCCTCTGTCACCCCATAAAATTTGGGAAATTTTTATGGAAGTTTGATATCCTAAATCCTCTTTAGAATCAATATTTTAGGCAAAAATCATAAAATTTAGGGTTTTTACTTAAATTTCTATGTCTAAAAATACAAAAAAATTAGATTTTCGAGCTCCATTCTGTTTTTAGGGTTATTTTGGGTGTCCATGCCAAATTTGGTTTAATTCCAAGTTCATTTGCTCCATGTGTTAGTTTATCTTTAAATTTAGAAGCGAAAATCAAGCGAAAATCAGGTTAAATTCAATATTTTATGATATTTTCGCCATTTTAGGGTTTTTATCATGTACATAAGCATGTAGAATCGTATTAGGGTTAATTTCAATCTCCTTTGCATTTCATATTTTTCAATTTTGCAAAATTTATTTCAGAAAACCCTGGTTTCAAGGCCATAGTCTTGTTATCGGGGGTATTTTGGTCATTTTGACCATAATTTCGAAATTTCAATTTCTAATTTCATAAATTTTCATGCATATCATCATGTTTTATCATATTATGTTTGATTTATTTCATTTGATTTTCAAAATTCCAAAATTTATAAAAATTCTTTCAGAAAACCCTGATTTCAAGGTCATTAGGGGTATTTTGGTCATTTTGACCCCAATTTCGAATTTTCAAATTTATTTTTGAAATTTATTCATTATTTATCATGTTTATATCAAAGGGGGTATGATTATGGGTTTATATCTGAATAATATCCGATAATTTCCCATATTTTCGGATAAATTCAGAAAAAAACTACATTTTTGTGCTAACCTTGTTTTCTAGTTTTGCAGGAACATTCAAGAAGAAGACTTAGATTTTATTTATTTTTTTTTATTTCAATTCAATGTAATCTCAAATGTAACAATTTGGAATAAGAGTTACATTTTTGCTTAGAATAGGGCTGCATTGCATATAGTTTAATTTATGCAAATTTTAATATGTGATGTATGATTCATGCACATTATTTCAAATTCACTATGGTTTACACGAATGGCACGTGCACAAGCTCTTATGGAGTTTATAAACTCGGTGGGATTCGTATTTATGGCCATAGTCAGAATACGAAGAAAACCAAGATTTATGATCTTCATATTAGCCACATTCAGCCTACACACTTAGGCTAACTTCAAAAATGCACTGCATTTTTCAAAACTTTAAAAGGATTTCTCAATTTCTTAATTGAAATTCCCTTTTCAAATTCATTCATTCATTCATATCATTCAAATTGCATTATTTTCAAACTCATTTTCCAATTTCAATTTTAGAAAATTCAGTTTTCTCAAGAATTTCCAAGTCTTTCTCATGATCTGATTTTCTCAAAATCCTGAGTTTTCAAAAGAGATTTCAAAGCATTTCCCAAGTTTAAACCAAGATTTTCCTATGTTTTCAAATTCTCAAATTTCAAAATCCCAAGTTTTCAGAAATCGATTTTCTCATATTTTCCAGTTTTCCTGAGAATTCATTTTCCATTTCAAAAGTCATTTTCCAATAAATTTCTTAGATTTTCTCAAGATTCTCAAATCCATTTTCTCATAAAAGCAATTCCAAGTTTCCAATCTCAAAACCAATTTTCTCAGTTTTTCAAGTTTTCCTGAGAAATCACTTTTCAATGCAAATTTCTGATTTCCAATGAAATTCAATGATTTTCCCAAAAACTCCAATTTCAAGCACTTTTCCAATCATTTTCCAAATGCATTTCAATTTTTCAAAGCAAACATCATAGTTTCTCAAACTTGCATTTTTTAAAAATTTCATAGCACAAGCCTGATTCTTTGTGCATTCTAGGAAAAATAGAGCATAATTTAGATATTTGAGTCAAGTTAAAGAACATAATTGGTCCTTGGTTCAATTACCCCTGGTAAAGGCGCCAGGAACGGTTGAACCTCGTACCGACAGACGGATCCCATTCCACGGAATTTTCCCGCAAATTTTCAAAACGGAGGCGAGTTAATTTTCAAAACTATTTTCAAAACTTTGGTCGAGTTTGACTCACAAAATTCGTTTCTCTCTCGCAAGGGAAGGGAAAAAATTTTGCGATGATAACAGGTTTGGCGACCGTGATGGGACCTGTCCTCGCCTGATCAATTATGTGCTTTAACTTAGCCCAATTGTCAAAATTATGTTCTATGAAATGTCAACTTTAATTTCTGATATCATGTGAACCTAGGAGCCTAGACTTGAACCCAGCTGACATGGATTGCATATAGACTAGGCATGGTTTGGTAGGACCATATTGAGGAGAATTATGCATGCTCACTTAGACTTAGGTCTGAAATACAACACTCCTCAATCTAGGAATTGTATGAAAACAATGTTTGCTTCTTCAAAAATTTTAAAAATTCTATCTTTTTAGGACTTAGAGCCCTCTGTTTGTCTGCATGTGCTCATATTTTCAAAAATCACCCCACCTATGTCTACCCGATCTTCACGTTGCTGGGCTCTCTTCCAGAACCATAGTTCGGGACAGAGCCTCACAACTGGGCCACTTATTTGGGCTAACGCCCCCCTGCCACGTACCAAGGGCCATAGTCCAACGTATATCGGCAGGTGCTCAAGGATGTTGGGAAAACACAAGCCTAGAACCGGAGATGAATTTTTATGCCACGTACATCGAGCCTCGGTTCGAGTATATCGGCATAGCATGGTTGGACACAGATGATCTGAGCCTAGAGTCAGGATTAGGATCCTAAAGCTCTTTCAAAATTGATGCATTTAGAGTCAGCTTCTTAGGGAATGTTGTATGTGCATAATTGTTTGTGCATGATGTAATTGAATGCATTCTTCTTTTATTTCTCAATTCTCTTTTATTTTCCTTTTACAAATTTCATCGATTTTTCTTCAACAATTTTATCAAAAACCCTGGACAACTTTCAAAACCTCATATTTTTCCTCAAAAGTCCAGGCGATTTTCCTTTTTCTACCTTTCCTCTGGACTTCGAATTTCTAACCTTATTTTGATCCTGCCTGCAATTTTTCAAATGTTCAAATCTTGTCAAACTTCTCTTCTTCATATATGTCTTCCAAATTCTATTCAAAATTTTTGTCTCTTTCCAAGTCCTTAGACATCTCCTTCATCATCTCTATTTTTCCCAAAAATCCTTCAGTCTAAACTATTCCTTTATTCTGCAGAAAGCATTGGCATTTCACTACAGTTCAAACAAGGTCGGGAAAGAGAACAACACCAAGCAGTATCGAAGAGATGAGTTCTTCGAGGCCAGTCAAGAAGCAGGACAAGACAAGTGAAGATGAGATTGATCCAGTCATGTACAGAATGTTTCAAAAAATGATGACAAAGATGCTATTAGAGCTACCCAAGTCAAGCACCAGAAAGGAACCAGCCAAGCGGAATGATCAACCTCTCCAGTTCAGTACCCAGCATAAAGGGAAAGAGAAAGAAAAACCAAAACACAAAGACTGGAGCGCTGATCGAAAGTTCACCCCTCTGGATCAGAAGCTCGAGACTATTTTAGAAAATTTGCTTGCAAAAGGCATGGTCCATTTACCAAAAGTCGTTGATCCTCCATCAATCATGCGCAGATTCAAAGAGCAATTTTGCAAGTTTCACCGTGCAATAGGACACGATACAGAAAATTGTTTTGTCCTCAAGAATATTGTTCAGGATCATGTTGATAAGAATATTTTAGGGGAAAGCAAAATAGCAGACCAGCCGGCTGTCCTAGCCAAACCCCTTCAATCCCAGCAGAAAGCAAGCAGTCAAAAGAAGCCAAAACATGACGGTTGGGGTTACGATCGCGAATTTAACCCTCTAGATCAGCCCCTCGAAGAGGTCCTTGAATACATGCTGAGCAAAGGAATGGTTAAACTTCCAAGAATTGCTAATCCTCCGGTCGCCCTAGGGAAATGGAAAGATCGCTTCTGCAAATTCCACCGAGCTACAGGGCATGATACTGAGCGATGCTTCGTCTTCAAAAATATTGTTCAAGACTGCGTTGACAAGAATCTCCCTATTAAAGAGGAAGACCAGTCGGCCGTTCTGACCGAGCCTTTCCTTGATCATTCATGAAGACAGCAAATGCCAATGCTTTCTCATTTCCATCATTTCTGCTTTTTGCTTCTCTGAATAAATGTAGTCTCCAGTTGCTTTCTTTAAATTTGTCATCCTTCCTCCAAGATATCAATAAAATCACCAGTTTTCCTTATATTTAGAGGTCATTTTCTTCATAATGTTATTTTCTCAACTCTCATGCAATATGCCCTTTGTGATGAATGCTTTTCCCTGAAAAAAATTCTTCCTTCTCAGATAACCTCCCAAGTTCGTAGGGAAGCTCATTACCAATTATGCATTACTTTGTTATATTCCTTTAAAAATGTCTTTTTCTTTATGGTTGACGACCTCGCCTAGGTAACAAGGTATATCTCAGTTGTTTATTTCCTCTCATGGAATAACAATGCAATTGTCGCAATCCCAGCAATAATCTCATCCCTGGTAAAGGGATATCCTTCAAATTGTCAACCCGATTTTAGATCTTCATCCATTGTTTTCCTTCTATTCTCCAAGTCATTGCCTTCAAGAATTTTCCCTCACTCTAATCATCCTATTTGTCTTACAGAGAGTTTCAACATCGTGGAATGGTTCAAACCAGATCCAAGAAGAAAACAGCATCACTTCAGTACCCTAACAGTAGCAGCGAGCAAGAGATGGATTCTCCACGATCTGCTAGGAACCAAAGTCAACAAGCCAATAATGATATTGATCCTCAGATGTATGCCATGTTTCAAAAGATGATGAATAAGATGATGGCAGAGCAAACAGGGGCCAGTTCCGACGAGATTCGTACCAAGAAAAAGATCAAGGGCCGAACATTGAAGAAACAACTGAAGATATCCAAGAAGTGTATCCAACATGAGGATACATCTGATGAAGCAGAATCAGGAGGTGGCACCGATGAAGAGTGTGAGGCTCAGCAAGCTTTTCAAAAGATGACACAGGGGTCAGACAATAAGCTAAAAGATCAGTCTGCTAATAACTCTTATCAGTCACAACTCCGAGATATGGTCAAAATGGTTAAGGATCTGCAAGCCCGCGACAAGGGCAAAAGGATTTTTACAAGCGAAGATTTCTATGATGGTTTAGATGGTGATGACAGCCTAGAAGATCTCCCCCATAAATTTGTCAAATTTGATGGGACTGGCGATCCCAAGGCTCACCTGGCTATGTTCTTTGCGGAGTGCAATCGATTCAAGAGAGACAATCGTGCTTTGTTTAGATGTTTTCCTCACAGTCTGGAGGGCACCGCCGCCAAGTGGTACTCAGAGCATATCAATCCCATCGAATTGAAGGAATTCGATAAAGTGGTCAATCTGTTCATTGAACGATTCCTTTTAAACACCAAAGCGCCGCCAACGCTAAACCATCTCTATAATACAAAGCAAAGAGATAATGAGAAAGCCAGAAACTTCATCCGCAGATGGAGGGGCACTTGCAATAAAATGAGAAATCCCATCTTAGAGGAGCACGCACTCCAGATTATTCTAAACAATTTCTCACAACCTTTGAGAGGTCTTATCTCCACCTCACCTTCCAAATCTTTCATTGAGCTTACTGAACGGGCCGAGTGGCTCGAGATGGGAATAGAGAATGGGGTCTATGATGGCATCACCCTTGTCAAGAATAATCAAGATTCAAAGAAGAAGGAAAATTTCATCTTCTCTGCCAATGTCGGCCACAGTGGCCACAAAAATAGCAAGAGCAATCATGCAGATCAGAAAGAAAAGTCTTCAAAGAAGAGTGAAAAATTGAGTCAGCAGAAAGAAAAGATAAAACGGGATGACTGGGGTGACGATCGTCAGTTTACTCCTCTTGAGCAATCTCTCGATGAAATCCTTGAATATATGTTGACCAAAGAAATGGTAAAGCTCCCAAGAGCCACAGATCCTCCCACGATCATGGGAAGGTTCATGGACCAATTCTGCAAATTCCATCGGGCAGTAGGACACGATACTGACCACTGTTTTGTCTTCAAGAACATTATTCAAGATTGCATTGATAAGAATATCCTCGTTGAAGATAAAAATAAGGACTGGCCATCTTTCCTCGATTACTCAAAAAGCCGACGATGCTAGCATTTTCCCATTTCTCATTTTGCCTTCAAAGGATGATGTAATCCTGCCTATCTTTCCTTGATTTGTCATTTTCCTTCAATGCATCAATAAAATGATCAATTTCTCCTTCTCTGCACCATGTCCTTCTGTGAGAAGTGATATTTTTCAGAGTCTCTCCTGAATCAATCAAAAGTTAGAAAGTATTCTTCAAATATCAATTACTTATCCTTTCATCCAACTTCTCACTCCCCAGTTATACTGGGGCATTATTTTGAAAATTGTCTTCAAAACATCCTGTATGCAGGCAGGGTCAAATAAATCTCCCATTTTGCATGCATTTGCATGCATTTGCATTCATTTACATACATTTGCATTCATTTGCATTTGCATGCATTCATTCACATTCATTTGCATCCATATGCATCATATTCAATTCCCCTTCAGGTTAAGGGATAAACCTGAACTTCCCCTTCAGGTTAAGGGATAAACCTGAACTACCTATTCAGGATAAGGGATAAATCCTGAGACCCCGACAGTTGTCTAAGTCATCGTGAGGATGAAGATTGAAAATCTCTCATCAGAATCAGTTGGGTAAATTTTCAAAATCCAGTGCTCGTGCTGGTAAAATTTTCAAAAACCAGTGTTCGTGCTGGTAAAATTTTCAAAAATCTAGTGTTCGTGTTGGTAAAATTTTCAAAAAAACCAATGTTCGTGCTGGTAAATTTTCAAAATCCAGTGTCCGTGCTGATAAGATTTTCAAAAACCAGTGTTCGTGCTGGTAAAATTTTCTAAATCTAGTGTTCGTATTGGTAATCTCTCAAAATCCAGTGCTCGTACTGGTAATCTTCCAAAACCCAGTATTCGTACTGGTAATCTTTCAAAACATAATGCTTGTACTGGTACGTTTTCAAAATCCAGTGCTCGTACGGGTACCCTTTAAAAATCTAACACTCGTGTTGGTGTCTTGCCCATTGGTCGCGTTATTCGATCTCTTAGGTGCAGTCTTCACGCTGACCTTTCATCAGAATTCAAGTTCAATATCAATTATGTCAATTTCGACCTTCGGGTCATCCAATTTCTAATTTCCAAATTTCTAATTTCGACCTCTGGGTCACCTAATTCTCTATTTCAATCTTCGGGACATCCAATTTGATCAATCAGGCCTCCGGGCCGCCCACTCTATCAGATTCTCAATTCAAGCCTTCGGGTTACAATCTTATCAGCATCAGTCATTCTCCTGCCTTCGATTTACAACTTTGTCAATATTTATCACTTACCAAGCCTTTGGGTTACAATTTCATTAATGTCCATCATTTTCAAGCCTTCGGGCCACAACTCTATCAATGTCAACTATTTTACCAAAAATAGCAAAATCCTGCTTTCGAGCTGGTCGGTCAACAAATCCTGCTTTCGAGCTGGTAAATCAAAACCAAACCTAACCTTTGAGTTGATCTCTTACTAAGTCTTTTCAGGATTCAATTTAGTCATGGATGTGTTGTATTGCATCTCAAATGCTCACTTTCACAAGGGATTTCAAGAAAATTTTGCCAACTTGTCGTCGAATATTTGTCGATTTCAAAAATCTTTATTGCACAAAAACATTACCTCAGAATACCTTCAGTACTACTTCCGAAAGGACAAAGCTTTCGCGAAAAAAGATTTAAAATTCAAAATCTTTCCATTGGTCAACCAAAAGGATGAAGAATAAATCCACGATATGGCCAGTAAAGAAAATTCAATGTTGTTGCAAAGCCATGAGTGATTGATATTGATCGCAGTCAATGGCACATTTTTAAAGGTCATTCTTGGAAAATAAAGCAATCGAAATATCCTGGGTGATACAGAAAAATCCACTCAATCTTTATATCTCCTCAATCACCTAAGCTGCAATTAAATATCTGCAAAAGGGATCTCTCAACTGTCGTCAAGATGAAGGCGAATTAGGCGAGTAGACCCCCGGGGCCAAAGAAGATTTGGATTATCTCCAAGATGACGGAGTTTGTGACGGATCCTTCCAGGGAAAGTTCAGAGCACCGTCAAGATGAAGGCGACTGCGATGAGCCTCCCGACAAACCCTAAAGGATATTTAATTTCTGCTATCATCAAAAGATTTTCAACCAATAAGCCAATAACTGTCGATATAATCCCTGAGAGAAAAGAAGGATCGGAACATCTCCAAGATGAAGGAGTTTGTGACGTACCCTTCCAAAAAAAGAGAGAGAGAAAAGTCAGGACATCTCCAAAATGAAGGATGATGTAATAAAATCTCCAAAAGCCTAAGAGAGCTCTAATTCTGCCAAAAAAAGAAAAAAAGTGGGCAGAAAGATCATCATGAGAAAAGAATCCCAGGATATCAGACTGCCAAATTTGCCAAAGAATCTTCTTTAATTTTGTGAAATTCTATTATCAATATTCTTTCACCAATTGCTCTCACAATATCAAGAATACTCTCTTTTCTGCTCATATCAAGGAAATTGATAGCTTCCTTGAAAGAAAGCCAATTGCAAGCAATTTGAATTCGAATCTTGATACTACGGAGTTAAGCCCAATCGGAGGTAATACTTCAGGTAGAAAAGAGGAAAGATTTTCATACAAATATACATCAATTTCAAGCCTTTTGAATCAACAAATAATTTTTAATATTTTGGCAATATTTTCTTACTATCTTGACATGAAGTGAAGAACTCGATGTCCATCTTGACACATCCTGATATCACCTTTTACCTCCTTGAGAGAGTAACCTTTTTCCATCTTTCGCGTTGTCGAAAGAATTCATCTTTTGCGTTGTCAAAAGAATCGCCTTACTCCTTTGGATCGCCTTGTCATCTTTCGCGTTGTTGAAAGAATCGCCTTGTTCCTTTGGATCGCCTTTCCCATCTTTCGCGTTGTCGAAAGAATTCATCTTTTGCGTTGACAAAAGAATCGCCTTACTCCTTTGGATCGCCTTGTCATCTTTCGCGTTGTTGAAAGAATCGCCTTGTTCCTTTGGATCGCCTTTCCCATCTTTCGCGTTGTCGAAAGAATTCATCTTTTGCGTTGACAAAAGAATCGCCTTACTCCTTTGGATCGCCTTTTCATCTTTCGCGTTGTTGAAAGAGTCGCCTTGCTCCTCTGGATCGCCTTGTCATCTTTCGCGTTGTCGAAAGAATTCATCTTTTGCGTTGTTGAAAGAATTCATCTTTTGCGTTGTCAAAAGAATCGCCTTACTCCTTTGGATCGCCTTGTCATCTTTCGCGCTGTTGAAAGAATCGCCTTGTTCCTTTGGATCGCCTTTCTTATCTTTCGCATTGTCGAAAGAATTCATCTTTCGTGTTGTCGAAAGAGTCACCTTATTCCTCTTCAAGAAAATTGTCTTATTCACCATCCAACTTACCATTTCATTTTCCGCCCAATCAGGATAAGGGTACAAACCTGAGCCTCCTTTGATGAGGTATTTTATTTTCTGCCCAATCAGGATAAGGGTACAAACCTGAGCCTCCTTTGTTGAGGTATTTTATTTTCCGCCCAATCAGGATAAGGGTACAAACCTGAGCCTCCTTTGATGAGGTATTTTATTTTCTGCCCAATCAGGATAAGGGTACAAACCTGAGCCTCCTTTGATGAGGTATTTCATTTTTCGCCCAATCAGGATATGGGTACAAACCTGAGCCTCCTTTGATGAGGTATTTCATTTTCCGCCCGATCAGGATAAGGGTACAAACCTGAGCCTCCTTTGATGAGGTATTTCATTTTCCGCCCAATCAGGATAAGGGTACAAACCTGAGCCTCCTTTGAGGATGTACTTCATTTTCCAATCAGGATAAGGGTATAAACCTGAGCCTCCTTTGATGAGGTATTTCATTTTCTTCCCAATCAGGATAAGGATACAAACCTGAGCCTCATTTTGATGAGGTATTTCATTTCCCGGTCAGGTTAAGGGTTAAACCTGAGCTTCGCTTTTACACGAGGTATTTCATGTCCCATCCAGGTTAAGGGCAAAAACCTGAATCTCACTTCCTTTTGAAGTAAAATTTTTCTTCTTTATTCTCCATTTCATATCTACCATTTTCATCAGGACTAATATTTTCATATCCAGTCAGATCCTTCTAACTGGGGCATTTTTATAGTCAAAATTTGGTGTGTTTTTCTTTGCCACTAAGCACGTCTTCAAGCCGGCTTAGTAGCAAAGAGGGGCATCTGTAAACACCCCAAATTTTCCTCATCCATTCTCACATAACCCCCCTAGTACAGTGCCAACCCTGTCAGGTCAGTGTAGGAGTCAAACCCCGAGTCAGTTTTAGAAAATCACCATTTTACCCATTTTTTATTAGGAAAATTACCATTTTACCCCTAGGTCATCCCAGACCCCAGTCAGTCGGAGTCAACCAAGCTCATTGGTCAGTTCAGGACAGTTAAAATATCAGTCATCTCAAGCTCATCTGAGCTCACAATGAACAGACCATTTTCATTTCTGACCATTCCTGCCAAAATGAGATCATTTCTTCAGAAATGAGCTCATTTCTCAATCAAATCCAAGCCAATTGTATCTGAGTCCGTCATTCATAGTCAGTCATACTCCCCAGAGTATAACTTGAGCTCACCAGAAGTTCAAGCACTCCAGTTTCAGTTCAAAACCATTTCCAAGTGTCTAGGAGCCCATTTTAGTCCATTTTAGCTCTTTCAGCTGAAATTGAGTTGAGTTCAGTCAATTAAGTTAGTGTTCAAGCTTTGATTTTAGTTCATCTTAGTATTACTGACCTTTGTTTTAGCTCAAACCCAGTTCAGGTTCGTAATTCACTTCATTCCAATGACCATTCCATACCATTTCTCTAAAAATGGCAGCTTTTCTTGAAAATTCAGTTGGAAAGGTCAGTTGAGTCAGTGTCTATTGAGTTCATTTGAGTTCTGAAACTCTAAAACCCAACTCAATCCAGTTCATTTCAGTTGAATCCAGCTCAAACCCTAATTTTCAGTGTTACTCTAGCTTGGCAGAGCTCAAAAATCATTTCTTTAATTATTTTGCAAATTTTATCAGTTTTTATACTTTTTAAACTGGTACAGCTGCCAATCGGGGTCTAACATTTAAAATTCTCCATTCAGGGTCTGCATTTCGCATGTCATTTCTCATCATTTCATACCATTTCTTAGCATTTCATAACATTTCATCACATTTCATTTCATTTTCGAAGTCCAGAACTCCAGTTTTGTAAATTTCAATCCTGATTGAGTTTTAAAACTTTTCAGAAATCAATTTCAAACCTCGGGTTTCCAAAATTGACATTTTTTTACCCCGGGAGTCTAAATTTGGAAATATTTTCTCAAGAAAAATAATCTGGATTTCTTTCAAAATCAAATTTTTAAATTTTACACTGGATTTGCTTCACAATGAGCTATTGAACTTCAAAATCCGAGCTCGTTTCAAAAACTGCCAAAAATAGCTCGTTTCATTTTGAAAATGTTTTCTCGAGAAAAACAATCTAGATTTCTTTCAAAATTAAATTTTCAAATTCTACACTGGATTGGCTTCGCAACGAGGTATTGAACTTCAAAATCTGAGCTCATTTCAAAAACTGCCAAAAATAGCTCGTTTCGTCTGAAATCTTTCTAAAAAGACTATTTTACCCCTCTAATCGTCAAAATGAATTTCAAAATCAAAATTTGGACCCGCTCTGAGATGGCCCACCCATTTGCATTCTCTTGTTTTAATTTATAAGAAAAAAAATTATCTTTTTCTTTATTTTTTTGTTGTTTGTTTTATTTTATTTTATTTATTATTATTATTTTTTTTATTATGTTATTCTTCCTAAGGTAGGGACCCACAAGGTGGTCACCCAAACCTCCAGCCCCTCTATTTCTCCATTTCCTTTCTCTCCTCCTCTCCTTTCCCTTTCTTCTTCCTTTCTTCCTTTTCTTCTTCCTCTTCTTTCCCTTTTCCTTCTTCCCTTCTTTTTTTCTTTCTTTTTCCCCAACCTCCAACCCATTCACGTAAAGGGGGGATTTCCTTTTTCATTAAGTCATTAAGACCTAGGTTAGGAAAAAATTTAAAACCTAAGTTTAAAAGTCAAAAAAAGAAGAAAGAGAAAGGAGGCTACGGCTGCTCCCCATCTCACGCCTCTCTCTCTCTCTCTTTCTCTCTCTCCCTTGGTTTCCATTACACAGCTTCTCACCACCTCTCCTTGCAGCAGCAACACAGCATCTTCACCAGCTTGCAGCTCTTCTTCAGCCACCACAGCAACTGGTATCACCACTTCAACCTTCAGCCACCATCTTGTAGCCACAACCACCAGCAACTCCAGCCTTGGCTGCAGCCACAACAGCCTCTCTACAATAGCCATCTTCAGCCAATTTTCAGCAACTCAAGACACCAACCATCTTCAATTGCAGCAGCCTCCTTCAATCACTACCAGCCTTGGTGACAATCACCACAGCAAATCCGTCAGCCATTCTCTCGTTGCAGTTTCTCTATAGCAGCAACCTTGCCCCAACCGGTGCAAACTCCTCCATTCAAGCGAATCTCAAGGTAAAACCCATTATTCTTGTGATTTCTTTCATGACTCCAGTATGAATCCAGTTCAAAACTGGATTCATCTAGTTGCAAAAGCTATTTTATGAGTTTGTAATATTGATTTACCATTGATCAAGGCTGAATAAAGGAGATCCATCCGATGCATGGATCAGATCCTCCCTTCCCACAAGCCATAAAAAAAAAAAAGATTTGTATACCAGTTTTTCTTTATTTTAAATATTATATTCATGTTAAATATGGGTTTCAAGCATTTTATTAATTTAGTCTTATTGTTTTATTAATAGTCTGTTTGATATCATTAAGATTCATGTTAAGGCTTGTAGACATTAGTTGTAGCATAAGTTACAGCCGTTATTTTATATAGATTTTCGTTTTAATAAATCCAAAAAAAAATATTTGTAGTTAGGTTTATTTGTCCATGATCTCATATTAAAAATTTAGATCCGTTTGAGTTCTGGAACTTTATCAAATGAATCGAATCTCAAACTGAGATTTCTGTTCTCCAGAAACTCCAATTTCTGCTTTAGCAGAAAAGAATCCCCAAGATCACCCCTGTGGGAGATCCGGATTGTCCTCCAAAAATCACAGTGGATTCATAATGGAATCTACTAGTGATCTGGAAATTTTGAGATTTTTCCAAGCAGTTTTTACCTCTGTAAAAAATCGGATTTCTCAGACCCCTGAGAAAATATCGATTTTCTTTCGTCAGGGTATAGACAGACCTTAATGCACCAAGTCCATCCAATCTGTAACCCTTCTGCAAAAACTTTCAACACGAAAGTTGTTCATAACATAATTTCCTGTCATTTCCCAAAATTTGGGAATTTTTAGATCTGTTCCAGTATTTTTCCCGGATTTTCTATTTCTGTCTAACAGATTCCAATGTCCAGAAATCTCAGAGATTTAGGTCTCTGATAACAGTATGACCTTTTCCAAACCGTAACCCGAATCCCAATAGTGTCAAAATATCAAATCTTCCTTTGTGTGTCAGGGACATTTTCCCACAAATTCAGCCATTTTCCCATCTGTTTACCATTTTTACCACATTTTCTACCAAAATCTGTCTGTTTCCTTCATTTACTCGAGTCGCCGGATTCCGATCCGACTTGTCGGAGTGGTACAGCTCCGACCATAGGTCAAAAACAGAAAGTGTAAAAGGCAAAAATCCTTGCCTTACTGTCCTCTGTCACCCCATAAAATTTGGGAAATTTTTATGGAAGTTTGATATCCTAAATCCCCTTTAGAATCAATATTTTAGGCAAAAATCATAAAATTTAGGGTTTTTACTTAAATTTCTATGTCTAAAAATACAAAAAAATTAGATTTTCGAGCTCCATTCTGTTTTTAGGGTTATTTTGGGTGTCCATGCCAAATTTGGTTTAATTCCAAGTTCATTTGCTCCATGTGTTAGTTTATCTTTAAATTCAGAAGCGAAAATCAAGCGAAAATCAGGTTAAATTCAATATTTTATGATATTTTCGCCATTTTAGGGTTTTTATCATGTACATAAGCATGTAGAATCGTATTAGGGTTAATTTTAATCTCCTTTGCATTTCATATTTTTCAATTTTGCAAAATTTATTTCAGAAAACCCTGGTTTCAAGGCCATAGTCTTGTTATCGGGGGTATTTTGGTCATTTTGACCATAATTTCGAAATTTCAATTTCTAATTTCATAAATTTTCATGCATATCATCATGTTTTATCATATTATGTTTGATTTATTTCATTTGATTTTCAAAATTCCAAAATTTATAAAAATTCTTTCAGAAAACCCTGATTTCAAGGTCATTAGGGGTATTTTGGTCATTTTGACCCCAATTTCGAATTTTCAAATTTATTTTTGAAATTTATTCATTATTTATCATGTTTATATCAAAGGGGGTATGATTATGGGTTTATATCTGAATAATATCCGATAATTTCCCATATTTTCGGATAAATTCTGAAAAAAACTACATTTTTGTGCTAACCTTGTTTTCTAGTTTTGCAGGAACATTCAAGAAGAAGACTTAGATTTTATTTATTTTTTTTTATTTCAATTCAATGTAATCTCAAATGTAACAATTTGGAATAAGAGTTACATTTTTGCTTAGAATAGGGCTGCATTGCATATAGTTTAATTTATGCAAATTTTAATATGTGATGTATGATTCATGCACATTATTTCAAATTCACTATGGTTTACACGAATGGCACGTGCACAAGCTCTTATGGAGTTTATAAACTCGGTGGGATTCGTATTTATGGCCATAGTCAGAATACGAAGAAAACCAAGATTTATGATCTTCATATTAGCCACATTCAGCCTACACACTTAGGCTAACTTCAAAAATGCACTGCATTTTTCAAAACTTTAAAAGGATTTCTCAATTTCTTAATTGAAATTCCCTTTTCAAATTCATTCATATCATTCAAATTGCATTATTTTCAAACTCATTTTCCAATTTCAATTTTAGAAAATTCAGTTTTCTCAAGAATTTCCAAGTCTTTCTCATGATCTGATTTTCTCAAAATCCTGAGTTTTCAAAAGAGATTTCAAAGCATTTCCCAAGTTTAAACCAAGATTTTCCTATGTTTTCAAATTCTCAAATTTCAAAATCCCAAGTTTTCAGAAATCGATTTTCTCATATTTTCCAGTTTTCCTGAGAATTCATTTTCCATTTCAAAAGTCATTTTCCAATAAATTTCTTAGATTTTCTCAAGATTCTCAAATCCATTTTCTCATAAAAGCAATTCCAAGTTTCCAATCTCAAAACCAATTTTCTCAGTTTTTCAAGTTTTCCTGAGAAATCACTTTTCAATGCAAATTTCTGATTTCCAATGAAATTCAATGATTTTCCCAAAAACTCCAATTTCAAGCACTTTTCCAATCATTTTCCAAATGCATTTCAATTTTTCAAAGCAAACATCATAGTTTCTCAAACTTGCATTTTTTAAAAATTTCATAGCACAAGCCTGATTCTTTGTGCATTCTAGGAAAAATAGAGCATAATTTAGATATTTGAGTCAAGTTAAAGCACATAATTGGTCCTTGGTTCAATTACCCCTGGTAAAGGCGCCAGGAACGGTTGAACCTCGTACCGACAGGCGGATCCCATTCCACGGAATTTTCCCGCAAATTTTCAAAACGGAGGCGAGTTAATTTTCAAAACTATTTTCAAAACTTTGGTCGAGTTTGACTCACAAAATTCGTTTCTTTCTCGCAAGGGAAGGGAAAAATTTTTGCGATGATAACACATCCGCAGTGGGAAAGCAGATAGTCAACGGCAACTTGATCCATGCACTAGCAGAGCGGTGGAATCCGAGCACTTCTACCTTCTGGTTTCCGTGGGGCGAGATGACAATACTGATGGATGAATTTTCAGAGATTATGGGATTGCCCGAGCCAGCCGGTCAGCCTGGAGATCCATTGGAGAAACAGTTTCTGATTAATGTTAAGGGTCTGGACCCTAAGGATGCCTTAGCTCGCATGACAGGACGCAAGTCTTGGCCATTAATAGAGGAGGATGGAAACGAATATGTGGACCTGCTCGAAATCTACAGACAGCATGGGACATTTGTGGAAGTCAGTTCGTTGTCCAGGACAGCTCGAGAAAGAATTCAGCATGCGATGGTTCTGTGCACGGTGGGATTAGCTTTCTTTCCCGATGGACAGAATTACATGGATATCAGAATAGTTCAGCTTATGAGAAGATGGGGAAGTCGACAGACCAGCCACCTCTCAATAGCCATGGCCGCACTCGCTTTTCTATACCGAGGGTTGACTCGTTTCGCACTCGGAGAGTCGATCCTAGTCGAAGGGTGCACCTATGCCTTGCAATCTTGGTTCCTCCGGCATGTGCCAGTCCGAGCCAGTTCCTTCAGATACAATGGTGAAAAGCTTCTTCAAGTTGCGCGATACCGGTTCTTGATCGACAACCTTCAGAAGGAAGAGGTCGTATGGGATTACTTTGATCGTCAGGAATCACCTCTCAGATACACTTATGCTTACGGCAAGCGATTCAGACTACTTGACCCATTTTTCTATGCATACTATCATCCCGAGCGATGTGTCAGGCAGTTCTCTCAGAGGCAGAAGCGCGTAGAGATTCGTCCACTAGCGGAGGTTCTGCCAGAATTCGATCTCGCATCAGATCAGTGGTCCGGAGCATACCATTCTGCTAGACATGGCTGGGATTCCTTTGTCAGTCTTACTATTTTTCCTGGTCCTCGTGTGTATTCTTATTTTGTAGAGTGGTGGAAAATTGTCTGTCCCGCTCCCCTCTGTCAAGTGTATTATTGATAAAATCATGTTTTTCCCCTCAATAAAATTCCTTTACATTTCACTTTGGTTTGACGACCTCGCCTAGGTAACAAGGCATATTTTCAGTTGTTTATCTTGCAAAGAATAGCAACGCAATTGTCGTAATCCCAGCGACGACTCAATCCCTAGTAATGGGATATTATTTCAATTGTCTACCAAAATTCTCAACAAATATTTTCCTCCAAACCAAATTTCCTTCAGAATCCTAACCATCAGTTCTGCCCTGCAGAGAGCATCAGTAATATCCAAGAGAACATTTGCGATACCCGATGGTTGATACAAGATCCAAAAAGAAAGCCGCATCAGTTGAAGGCGTCTCGTACTCAGTAGCTTCAGAAGAAGAGATGGACTCACCTCGATCAATTCAGAGTCAGGGTCAGCAGGCGGATGATGGCATCGATCCCCAAATGTACGTCATGTTCAAAATGATGATGACCAAGATGCTGGCAGAGCAAGCTGAGGTCAGTACTGAGCAAATTTAGACTAAACAGAAAGATAAGGGTCAGGCCATCAAGAATGTGAAGATCAGCAAAAAGCAGAGTCGTCACGAGGAAATATCTGATGAGTCAGAATCAGCTGACGATGCTGACAAGGAATGTGAAAATAAACATGAATTCAAAAGGTCGACTCAGGGCCAGGGGTCGGCCTACAAATCCAAGAATCAGTCTGTTGATGACCCTACGCAGTCACAACTGAAAAATGTGATGAAGATGGTTAAGGATCTGCAAGCCCGCGACAAGGGCAAGAAAATCTTCACCAGCGAAGACTTTTATGATGGATTGGATGGGGATGATGATCTCGATAACCTCTCCAAGAAATTCATTAAGTTTGATGGTTCAGGTGACCCAAAGGCGCACCTCGCCCTTTTCTTTGCAGAGTGTTCCATGTTCAGGAGGAATAATAGAGCCTTATTTCTTTGTTTCCCTCGTAGTTTGGAGGGTATTGCAGCAAAATGGTATTCAGAGCATATTAATCCCATAGAGCTGAAAGAGTTTGATAAAGTGGTCAATTTGTTTATTGAGCGTTTTTTATTCAACGCTGAGGCACTCCCGACCCTCAGCCACCTCTGTGGCCTGAAACAGAGAGAAAATGAAAAGGCCCGAGATTTTATCCACCGTTGGAGGTCAGCTTGTAATAAAATGAGAGATCCCATATCAGAGGGGCATGCTTTGTCCTTAATTCTAAGCAATTTCTCGCAGCCTCTGAAAGGTCTCATCTCCACCGCACCGTCCCGAACCTTTATAGAGTTAACAGAGCGAGCCGAATGGCTCGAATTAAGTATGGAGAATGGCTTCTATGAAGGTTTCACTTTCACCAAGAACAGCGGCCAGAAGGAGTCAAAGAAGAAGACTCACTTTACTAATTCTGTCAATAATAATAAATGGAATCATCGCAAGGGGCAGAATAGAGACTTTTGTTATGGGGCAGGAGGTTCAAACCGGAATGATCAGAAAGGAAAGCCGATCCCACAATTCAGCAAGCCGCTTCAACTAGAACAGGGACCAAAACCCCGAGAGAAAGTGAAGCACGAAGGATGGAGCTATGAGAGGAAGTTCACTCCTTTAGATCAATCACTCGAGACTGTGCTCGAGTACTTGTTGACCAAGGAGATGGTCAAATTGCCCAGGCTGGCCGATCCTCCCGTTCCTATGGGAAAATTCAAAGACCGATTCTGCAAGTTCCACAGAACAGTGGGGCACAATACTGAGAACTGCTTCGTTCTGAAGAATATTGTTCAGGACCTTATCGATAAAAATCTTCTGGTAGAGGGAGCGGAAGATAAAAACATAGATATTCTAAAAGAACCATTTCCTCGTCATTCTACAGTGGTTATCACCGAACAATCGTTTCAACCACAGGAGCATATCAGGCCGTGCTCTGAAAATGACATGCAAGCTCAGCATCAAGTCCTGGTATTGCAGCAGGCTCGGTCCAAGGCCCAGAAGATGGATCTTATTTCAGCTTTTGGCAAATTGAAAGTATCTGATAAGTCCGCTGGGATATCTCCCGAGGTAGCCAGAAGTATGCCATGGCTCCCTAAGCATCTCATTAAGTCCACCACAAAGAAAAGCGAGACATCAACTCTAAAGCCTATTACAGCATTATCAAATGTCTCAATTTTGGACTTAACTCAAGCCTCCGCCAAGCATCAGCAGATGTTGAATGATCTGCTACAAAAAATCAAGGTGAAACCAAGCACAACTCCTGAAGACATGGCCCATATAGTCAATCAGGCCATGACCAATGCTCCAGTTACTTTCTCCGATGAGGATCTCCCTAAGCCTCATGTGTTTCACAACAATGCCTTGTATGTTGTGGTTCGAACTAGAGGGATGACAGTTCCTCATGTGCTGATCGATGGAGGCAGCAGCCTCAATATATGTCCGGAAATGACCGCCAAAGCTTTGGGCATAAAAGAAGAAGAATACATTCCAGATCCAATCACCATTTATGGGTTCGACAATCATGGCCAAACAGCGAAAGGAAAAATATTCCTAGAGATCTTCATTGACTACTCGGTCCATTCAATTCTCTTTCACGTAGTCAATGTGCAGCCCACTTATAATCTACTTCTCGGGAGACCATGGATCCACAACACAAACGCAGTACCGTCTACTCTGCATCAATGCATCAAGTGGTCAAAAGGTGGTATGATCACGACAGTCTTAGGCGAAGATCCGGAGCAGAGGCTAGCACAGTCCATGGTTCCCAGGCCCTCTTTCACTACTGATATCCCTAGCATTAGGGGTATTGAAGAGGTCAGCTTCGAAGAGGGTTCAGGAATAATGCAGACGGCAGAGCAACCCGAGCATACAGTGACTGCGACCCGATGGGGAGGTCCACAGTTCTTCAAGATTGGAGGACGAATTGATTACAGCACACTTAAGGATCATCCGCTATTCTCCCAATTTATGAAAGCTAAGAAGGGATTTGATTTATTAGTGAAGCACGACTACCAGCCTTTTCGAGGCCTAGGCAAAAATGAAGATGGTCGTCTTGAACCAGTGATTCCTCAGCACTGCCCTAAAAGAGCCGGATTGGGCTTTAATGGCCGAAGATCTCAGAAAGGGATTGTTTTCATTAAGGGAGCGCATTAGAAGAATTCCTTTGTCTTTCTTTTTCTATTCTTTTGTCGGGATGATATCCCATTTCATTTTCATCATTGTCATTTGGATTAATTCTATCTTTCAATAAAGTTGTCAGTTTCCTTTGTCTATCTTGGTGCCATTTGTCTCTTTACTCCTCAATATTAAATCTTCACAAAATTGAAATTATTTTGCTCTTTTATCTTTCCAATTATTTTCAATAAAAGCAATTTATTTCATGATGAGCAATTTCCCTAAATCAACTTATCCTCCAATTTTCAGAATGTCTTCCCGATCTATCAAGAAGCTCGTCTTTAATCCAAAAGCTTGTTCGAAATAAGCAATAATTCATCAGGTTAGAGTAAGAGCAGAATGTGGTCAAACTGCAAAACAGTCAGAAGAATCCGCAGAGTTCGATTCAGCTCTTCAGGAACTGCCAGAATTTGCATCGGTTCAGAAGCAAGATGAGCCATCATCCTTAGTTCAAGATCCGACTGAGGATATCAATATCGGATCAGAAGACGATCCTAAAATTCTCAAGATTGGCAGTGGTTTGAGTCCAGGAGAGAAAGAAAGGCTCACTAATTTCCTCAAGCAGCATGAAGAAGTATTCGCATGGACTTATGAGGATATGCCAGGTTTAGATCCGAAATTGGTGGAACATCGCCTCGTTTTGAAGCCTGAGGCGAAACCAGTCAAGCAGAAGTTGAGAAAAATGGATCCTCGAATCAAGCAACAGGTCAAGGAAGGACTTGAGGATCTGCTTAAAGCAGGATTCATCCGAGCAATTGATTACCCGGATTGGTTGGCGAATATCGTAGCAGTTCCTAAGAAGAATGGGAAAGTGCGAATCTGTATCGACTTCCGTGATCTCAATAAAGCCACTCCAAAGGATGACTATCCGCTCCCAAACATTGATCTCCTAGTCGATAGCACAGCCGGGCATGCTATGTTCTCCTTTATGGACGGATACTCCGGATATAATCAAATCAAGTTGGCCGCTCGTGACCAATCCAAAACATCCTTTACCACGCCATGGGGCACTTTCTGTTATACAGTCATGCCTTTTGGGCTCAAGAATGCTGGAGCCACTTATCAGCACGCTATGGCAGTTATATTCCATGATCAGATGCACAAAATCATGGATGCATATGTCGATGATATTCTGGTAAAATCCAAAGAAGAAGAAGATCACATCGAAGCTCTCAATCAAGTTTTCAAGCGGCTCATTCTTTACAAGCTAAGACTCAATCCACAAAAATGTGTTTTTTGAGTCGAATCAGGCAAGTTGCTAGGCTTCTTGGTCAGCAAGAAGGGGATAGAAATGTATCCCGCTAAGGCCAAAGCTATCATTGGCATGCCGCCCCCGACTAATCTCAAAGAATTGCGTAGCCTTCAAGGACGCATGCAATCAATTCGGCGATTCATTTCTAATTTGGCCATGAGATGTGAGCCTTTCAATCATTTGCTTAGAAAAGGAGTGAGGTTCGAATGGGGACCAGAGTGTCAGCAGTCGTTCGAACGCATCAAGAAATATCTTCTCAATCCTCCTGTTTTAAAGCTGCCAGAATTAGGGAAACCCCTATTGCTATACATTTCAGTTAATCAAGTTGCTTGCGGTGGATTCCTGGCGCAATACGAAGAAGGCAGTTTGATAGAACATGCCATTTACTATGTGAGCAAGACCTTTATTGATTATGAGAAGAAATACTCTCAGATAGAGAAGACATGCCTAGCTCTGGTATGGATGTGTCAGAAATTGAGACATTATCTATTGGCGTCTGAAGTCAAGATTCTATCTAAATTAAATCCTCTCAAGTACATTCTTGAACAACCATTTCTCAGCGGACGAATCGCCAAATGGCAAGTCCTATTAATGCAATACGACTTGGAATATGTCTCTCAGCAATCTATCAAAGGCCAAGCAATTGCAGACCAATTAGTAGATTTTCCTCTAGCTGAGGATGATTTCTCTGATGAGCGGATCTGCAATATTCAACAATCCCCAATTTGGAATTTATTCTTCGACGGTTCCAAGAATATGGCAGGCATAGGAATCGGAATTCTGCTAATTACACCAGAGAAGGAGATGATTCCCTTTTCTCTTAAACTGGATTTTCAGTGCACTCATAATATGGCCGAGTATGAAGCTTTGATACAAGGTCTGAAAATTCTACAGGATTTCAATGTCAAAAGAGTGCATGCTTATGGCGATTCTTTGTTAATCGTCAATCAAGTTCTGGCCGAATGGCAAGTGAAAGATCAGAAATTACTTCCTTACCAGAAGATTGTCTCAGCTCTTGCCAACAAATTCGAAGAATTCCAACTTTTCCATATCAAGAGAGATTTCAATCAAGTTGCAGACAGTTTAGCTAATCTGGGATCCATCATGTCTTTCAAGAACGGAGAATCTTGTCGCTCATTTGAAATTGGCAGACTCGATCAACCTACTTTCGTCCCAGTAGAGCAGATAAACCAGGCTGAGCAAAAGAAGAAGCCCTGGTATCATGATATCAAGAATTTCATTAAAACTGGCGAATTTCCTCTAGAATTATCAAAGAGAGAGCAGCGAGCAATTCAACGCATGTCTGCTCGATATTTTATTCTTGCCGACGTCCTTTATCATCGTGGATTCAGTTCTGAGTATTCCAGATGTTTGGACGAAGAAGAAGCCAAAGAAGTTGTGCAAGAAGCACATGAAGGCATTTGCGGTGGCCATGTTGGCTATCAGACTCTCGTCAAACAAATCATCCGAGCAGGATATTATTGGAGAACTATGCAACAAGATTGCTATCGTTTTGTAAAGAAGTGCGTTCAATGTCAGATGCATGCGCCTTCCATTCATGCGCCAGCGACATACTTGCAATCTGTCGTCTCGCCATGGCCATTTTCCATGTGGGCTTTCGATGTTGTAGGCCCCATCACTCCTTCAGCCTCCAATGGTCATAAATATTTTCTTGCCGCAACAGAATATTTTACTAAATGGGTAGAAGCAGTCACTCTACGCACAGTAGAAGGTCGACACGTGGTTTCTTTCATCCATAAGAATATCCTTTGCCGTTTCGGTATACCGCATGATATTGTGTCGGATAATGGCAGTCATTTCAAGAATGAGAGAATGAGGACATTCTGCTCAAAGTTCAGAATTCATCATCATTTTTCCGCTCCTTATTATCCTCAAGGGAATGGTCAGGCAGAGGCCACCAATAAGATTCTGATTCGAATCCTGGAACGAACTTTAGAAACGGGCCGTGACTGGCATGAAAAGATTCATGATGCATTATGGGCATACAGAACCACCATTCGAACTCCAACGAATGCTACTCCGTCAGAACTTGTCTACGGAACTGAAGTAGTACTGCCTCTACATGTTCAGAAACCTGCTCTGAAATTTGCATCACTTCTAGAATTACCTCTTGATCAGTATCAGCAACAGCGACTGGTACAACTTGATTTGCTTGATGAAAGAAGGCTCAGAGCAGCAGAGCATGCTCAATCCTATCGCCAGAGGATAGCCCGACAATATGCAAAATCTGTCATTGAGAGAAAATTTCGGGTCAATGATCTAGTGCTCAGATTAACAACTTATCTCAGGCATCGCCCGGGTGGCAAATGGTCGCCAAATTGGGAAGGTCCTTATGTTGTCAAAGAGGCACTACCTCGCAATTCATATCGGCTCATCAATGCCGATGGAATAGAATTACCAGATCCCATCAATGCTCGACATTTGAAAAAATTCTATACTTGAACAATTCCCTATTATTTGTAATTCTTCCAAATTTTCTTCAATAATAATCAAAATCCTTTTTCCCAGCTACACTGGGGCATTTTAAAATTTTGTTTTTATCTACAAATATCCTGTATGCAGGCAGGATAAACAAATCTCTCATTTCACGCACTTGTGCACGCATGTGCACCCATTTACATTCATTTGCATTTGCATGCATTCATTCGCATTCATCTGCATCAATTTGCATTAGCATCGATTACTTATTCAGGATAAGGGATAAATCCTGAGATCCCGACAGTTGTCCAAGTTGTCGAAAGGGTGAAAACTGAAAATCTTCCATCAAAATCAATTAGTAATTCTTCAGAATCCAGCGTTCGTGCTGGTAATTTTTCAAAAATCTAGTGTTCGTGCTGGTAAACTTTCAAAATCCAGTGTTCGTGCTGGTAAACTTTCAAAATCCAGTGTTCGTGCTGGTAAATTTCCAAAACCCAGTGCTCGTACTTGTAACCATTTAAAATCCAGCGCTCGTACTGGTAATCTTTTAAAATCCAGCGCTCGTACTGGAAACCTTCCAAAATCCAGCGCTCGTACTGGTAATCTTCCAAAATCCAGTATCCAAACTGGTACATTTTTAAACCGGTATGCATACCGGTATCCTTTCAAAATCGAGCACTCGTGTTAGTGTTCCACTGAATGGTCATGTCAGTCGACCTCTTGAGTTCAGTCTTCGTGCTGATCACTCATCAAATTCCAAAATTCCAAAATTCTAATTTCCAATTTCCAATTATCAATTTCCAAATTTCCAATTTCCAATTATCAATTTCCAAATTTCCAATGTCCAATTTCCAATTTCAAATATCAAATTTTAAAATTCCAATTTCCAAAATTTGACCCTTTTGAGTCACCCAATACCCAATTTCAATTATTTTCTCTTGCGAGAGACCCTTTTTATAGGGAGAGTTCGAGGGAGCTCGCTCTTTTCGCATGCTATCCAATTCGTTCACTTAGCCCCTTTTCAGGGAGAGTTTGAAGGGACTCGTGTCTTTGTGAACCGTTTGTAAAACAAAATTCCAAATTTCACACAAGGAACCCTTTTTATAGGGAGAGACTCGACGGAGACTTGCTTTCCTTGTGGCCCCATAATTTCAGACTAGGCCATTTCATCATGAAGGACCCTCTTTTCAGGGAGAGTGTGATGAACTCGTTCCTTCATGACCAATTTACCAACCTCACCAATTCCGGCCCCCTTTCCATAAGAGAAGCCTAATGTTAGGAAGTTTTGATGAAAGCTTAATTTCTCTTCGAAAGTTTGTTTTGCAAACACCTCCTCTTCAGGGAAGAGAGGAGTAATTCCCAATTCCAAATTCTAAATCGTCTCCTTTGGGGAAAGGAGAAGAGAATTTCTGTCATGGATGTGTTGCGTTGTGCTTCAAATGCTCGCTTTCACAAAAAGGATTTCAAGAAAATTTTGCCAATTTGTCATTAAATATTTGTTGATTTCAAAAATCTTTATTGCACAAAATTATTACTTCAGAATACCTCCACTATTACTTCCGAAAGGGCAATGCTTTCGCGAAAAAGGATTCAAAGTTCAAAATCTTTCTATTGGCCAACCAAAAGGATGAAGAATAAATTCGCGATATGGCCAGCAAAGAGAATTCAATGTTGTTGCAAAGCCATGAGTGATTGATATTGATCGCAGTCAATGGCACATTTTAAAGACCATTCTTGAAAAATAAAGCAGTCGAAATATCCTGGGTGATACAGAAAAATCCACTCAATCTCCATATCTCCTTAATCACCTAAGCTGCAATTAAATATCTGCAAAAGGGATCTCTCAATTGTCGTCAAGATGAAGGCGAATTAAGCGAGTCGTCCCCCGGGGCCAAAGAAGATTTGGATCATCTCCAAGATGACGGAGTTTGTGACGGATCCTTCCAGGGAAAGTTCAGATCACCATCGAGATGAAGGCGAGTGTGATGAGCCTACCGACAAACCCTAAAAGATATTTAATTTCTGCTATCACCAAGAGATTTCCTACCAAAGAGCCAATAACTATCAAGATAATCCCTGAGAGAAAAGAAGGATCGGAACATCTCTGAGATGAAGGAGTTTGTGACGTACCCTTCCAAAAAAAAAAAGAGAGAGACAAGTCAGGACATCTCCAAAATGAAGGATGATGTAATTCCCGAAAAATTCAAGAGAGCTCCAATCTGCTAAAAAGAGAGTGCAGAAAGATCATCATGAGAAAAGAATCCCAGGATATCAGACTGCCAAATTTATCAAGAATTTTCTTTAATTTTGTGAAATTCTTTTATCAATATTCTTTCACCAATAGCTCTCGCAATATCAAGAATATTTTCTTTCCCGTCCATATCAAGGAAATTGATAGCTTTTTTGAAAGAAAGTCAATCGCAAGCAATTTGAATTCGAATCTTTATTCTACGGAGTTGAACCCAATCAGAGGTAATACTTCAGGTAGAAAAGAGGGAATACTTTCAAAACAAAGTGCATCATTTTCAATTATTTTGAATCAACAATAATTTTCAACATTTTGACAATATTTTCTAGCTATCCTGACATGAAGCGAGAGCTTGAGGTTCATCTTTGGTGCATCCTGACATCGGTTGTTATCCCTTTTTAGGACTTGATAACGGGAGTTTTCAAGATTCCTTCCCTTCTATTGGTATAATCTGAGCGCACGGGCTCTCAGATTCGCACACTTCCCTGTGTCCCCACTTTCCCACCATAGACAGTCCCATTTCGGCTTGAGGTTAAGCCACCAATTTCAGCAAAAGGCAATTTCAAAAGCTATTTAGTCTCAGCAATGAGACGCCCAAAATCAAACCCTTTTCAAGCTTTAGGGACCCCAATTTCCTTCCTTTTGCAAAACCCTTATCGGATTCATTGTGCAGAAATTCAAAAGTTCCATCACGGTCTCTTTTTTCGAGGATTCCGTCCATTTTCTGCCCAATCAGGTTAAGGGTATAAACCTGAGCCTCCTTTGATGAGGTATTCATTTTCTGCCCAATCAGGTTAAGGGTATAAACCTGAGCCTCCTTTGATGAGGTATTCCATTTTCAGCCCGATCAGGTTAAGGGTACAAACCTGAGCCTCCTTTGATGAGGTATTCCATTTTCTACCCAATCAGGTTAAGGGTACAAACCTGAGCCTCCTTTGATGAGGTATTCTATTTTTTTACCCAATCAGGTTAAGGGTACAAACCTGGGCCTCCTTTGATGAGGTATTCCATTTTCTGCTCAATCAGGTTAAGGGTATAAACCTGAGCCTCATTTGATGAGGTATTCCATTTTCTACCCGATCAGGTTAAGAGTACAAACCTGAGCCTCCTTTGATGAGGTATTCCATTTTTTTTTGCCCAATCAGGTTAAGGGTACAAACCTGAGCCTCCTTTGATGAGGTATTCCATTTTTTGCCCAATCAGGTTAAGGGTACAAACCTGAGCCTCCTTTGATGAGGTATTCCATTTTCTGCCCAATCAGGTTAAGGGTACAAACCTGAGCCTCCTTTGATGAGGTATTCCATTTTCCACCCAATCAGGTTAAGGGTACAAACCTGAGCCTCTTTTGATGAGGTATTCCATTTTCCACCCAATCAGGTTAAGGGTATAAACCTGGGCCTCCTTTGATGAGGTAATCCATTTTCAACCCGGTCAGGTTAAGGGTTAAGCCTGAGCTTCGTTTCTACACGAGGTATTTTCTGTCTCATCCAGGTTAAGGGCAAAACCTGAATCTCACTTCTTTTCGAAGTAAAATTTTCTCCTTATTCTTCATTTCATATCTATCATCATCACTTGAACTAATTCTTTCATACCCAGTCAGATTCATCTAACTGGGGCATTTTTATAATCCAAATTTGGTGTGTTTTCTTTGCCACTGAGCTCGGCTTTCAACCGGCTTAGTAGCAAAGAGGGGCATCTGTAAACACCCCAAATTTTTACCCTCATCTAGTGTTTGTTCATTTCATGTGTCATTGCATATCATTGCATGCATTCGGCATATCATTTCATCGCATTGCATAGCATTGCATGCCATTACATCTCATTCTCGAGATCCAGCACTCCTGTTTTCAAAACATTCAATCCAGATTTGAATTTTAAAGCTTTTATTTCAAAATCAATTTCAAAACCTGAGTTTTTATTCAATACTCTGTCATTTTCCAACCCCAAGACTTTACATTTCGAAATATTTTCTCAAGAAAACAATCTGGATTCATTTCAAATTCAAATTTTAATCGATTTCAATTCACAGATGAGACCCATTGAGGTGGTGTCGCTTCTGAATTCCTCTATTCATCAAATTTCTCAAAATTTTGAAAGTTTCAGTCCGATTAGGACTCTGTCTCAGAGTCCTGATCCGGTCAGGAGTCTGTTTTGAAGTCTGTTTTACTTTCATTTTCATTTATTTCCATTTGTTTTCAAAATTCAGGTCATTTTACAGAGTTCAGTTAGTTCAGGACTCTATTTTAGAGTTCGGTCGAGTTAGGAGTCTAACTCTGACTGTGTTTTCTGACTTATTTCATCATTTCTTGATAAAATCTTTGGAAAATTCTTTCATTTGGCTTTTAAAATCTAAAATCTCAGAGTCCTAAGAGTTCAGGACTCTAACTCGGAGTTTCAGTTCGCTTGAGACCCTATTTTCAAAGATCTTGAATTTCAAATGTCAATTTTAACCCTTTTTCAAAGCCATTTTTAGTGTTTATTTCAAAATTTTTAAAACTCGATGTGGGCCCACTCAGTTGGCACCATATCCAGAGGAATTCTAACTCAGTTAGGATCCTATACCATTTCAAAAATTTCAATTTCAAAGTTTGCTTTTGAAAAGCTTTTGAAAACTCCTTCAATTTCAAGTTTTAAAATCATCTTTTTGTAAAAACTCAAGTAGGGCCCACTCGAGGTGGCGCCATATTCGAGTCAGTCAGGGCTAGACTAGGGTTAGTGGAGGTCTCGGTTAGTGTTAGAGGTTTAGAAGAGTCAAAACCATTTTGAAAAACTCATTTTTGAAAGTTAGTTTTTAAAACTAGTGTTTTTAAAGGTTTTTAAAGGAGTTTTAAAAACCCAATGTGAGAAAATGCCAAGTGGCACCACATTTGGGGGTTTTCTAGGATAGGCTAGGGGTTAATTAGGAATTATTTAGGATAATTTAGACTAGGGGTAGATAGGTAACTCCACCCCAAAATCGCCCCCCTTAGAAGAGTCCAAATTTTCCAAAATTCCAAAATTTTTAACCTAAAAAATTTTCTATAAAAAGCCCCCATAGGGGGGGACGATTTATCCATCTCTCCTCTTGGAACTTCTTGGAGCTTCTCTCTCCTCTCCAGCCCTTCCTCCATTGCAGCAACCTCAAGGTAACTATTTTCTCTAATTTTTAGTTTTTATTTAATGTTTTTCATTGTTTTAAACATGATTTAGCCATTGGTACCATCATCTTCATGGATTAAACCATGGATTCAACCTCAAGAACCATCAAGAATCAGCAAGAACGATCCAAGAAGGTGATCTAACCCTGTTTTGGATGATTTTACAGAGATTTTAATCCATTAGAATTGATTTTAATATGATTCTTTACATTATTAACCAATAAAATATATGATTTACCCCTTTTAATGGGTTAAATCTATGTTTTAAAGGTAATATCAAATTCCAGCCATTGATTCCCTGTTTTTATTTTATTTTCATGGTTTATTCATGTTTGTTTTACGTTCTATAGCATAGAAATAATTTTTATTTACTGTTTTATGGTTTATTTTATTTATTTACATTAGTTAATGCATGGCAAGTTTCTTAAATTTCTGTGTGTTCTAGGTTTAGAACAGTAAAGATAATGTTATTTCGGATTGAAGTTCTCATTGTTTATTTTGGATGTTTTTATATGTGATGCATGCATATGTTATTGAGTTATTGTAAAAAAATCAGAGGTTTTGGATCTCGGTAACCCTGTCAAAAAAATCAGACATCAAATCGGGTTTTTAAAGCCTTAAAATCGTGGTTAAAATCAAGAAGGTAACTTGCTGTGATGATATTTCTCTCATCTTATATCCGATTTTAGATATGTAAAGTGCTATGGATTCACATTGAATAGATCTGTCTTCTGTGAATTTTTAGGATTTTTTGACCACTGTTTAGTATTTTTCCCTTTTCAGAGAATCTGTGGTTAAATTTAAAACTCGTTAGGGTTTACCAAAACCCTAATCAGACTTGTGTTAGTCATAAATCCCAAATCACAGATCCGATTCTAGATCTGTAAAAAGTGAGTATTTTTATTTTTCTGTCTACTGTTAACCACTAAAATTTCAGAGATGTTTTTTTAGGATTGCTATTTATGTCTGTATTTTCAATCTGGAATAGCTGTTTTAATCCCTGTTAAGAGTGAAATATGTTAGCTCAGATTGCCGGAAGGGTTTCTCCCTAACCGGAGATGTTTTTCCGATATGTAAATTGGGAAATCTTTGTTTTTATTCCTAGTTAGTCTCTGTAAAATTTCATAAATTTCCATGGAGATTTGACCCCTGGTTCAGGTCTTGGACTGAGACTGGTTGGTGAATTAGGTCAAAAATAGCATATTTTTAGGGTTTAATGCAATTTTCGGATTAATTTAATGTCAAAAAATTATTTTTATAATTCCAATTCGACATTAGGGTTATAACAAGTGCAGGTACCAGTTTTTATGGATTTTGGAATCCATTTGATGGCTGAATTAAGTTAAATTACAAAACCGGGTTCCTGAAAGATCCAAAAACACACCTAAAATCACAGTTTTTGTGATATTGTTGGATTTTCGTGCATAAGCATATATTTTTAGGATTTAATCATGTTTATAATCATATTAGGATGCTTTAGGTTTAATTTTGTGCTCATTTGATTTCATTCAGTGCATAAAACCTAAATTTTTACCAAAATCTATTTCTAAAAACCCTGATTTTAAGGCCATAGTCTTGCTATCGGGGGCAATTTGGTCATTTGACCTAAATTTCGAAATCCCTAACCCTAATTTCATATTTTTAATCATGTCATAGCATATTTGGTTTGAGTTTATTCCATTCAAATTTCAAAATTTGCATTTTATCAAATATCTTTCTAAAAACCCTAATTTCAAGGCCATAGTCTTGTTATGAGGGGTATTTTGGTCATTTTGACCCCAATTTCGAAATTCCATATATTCTCTTTCATATTTATTCAATTTTATTTCATATTTTATTAGTTTTGATTTAAGGGAATCATGGAAAAGGCTTATATCTAGCAAAATCCAACAATTTCCTGATATTGTTGGATAAATCTAGAAAAGCCAACATATTTTCATTAACCAAGTTTTCTAGTTTTGCAGGTACATTGAAGACTTTATTTTTCATGTATTTAAATTTCAATAGTGATGTAATTTGTAATTAAACTTTGGAATAAGAATTTACATTTCCTGCTTAGCTTAGGTTGCATTGCATATAGTTTATTTTTTTTATAATGTTAAGGTGTGATGGATGATGATTCATGCATATTCAAACTCACCTTGGTCTACACGAATGGCACATGCACTAGCTTCTATGAAGTTTATAAACTTGGTGGAATTTGTATTTATGGCCATAGTCAGAATACGAATGATACTCAGATTTATAATCTTCACATTAGCCACATTCAGCCTACACTCTTAGGCTAACTTCAAAAATGCATTGCATTTCTCAAAAATACAAAAAGTATTTCTCAATTCCTCAAAATCATATTCATTCATTTCATGCATTTGCCAATTCCAATTGAAATTCCAATTCAAAGAAATTCATTTTCTCAAAATATCCCAAGTCTTATAGCAAAATCGATTTTCCCAAAGACATTGAATTTCAAAGTATATTTCAAGTGTTTCTCAAGTTCAAAATTTGAAATTTCAAGTTATATTTTCAAGTTCAAAGTTGGAATTCAGAGAAACCAAGTTTTCTCAGAATTGATTTTCATAAAATCTCAAGATTTCCCCAGAAATCGATTTTTGCTTTCCTCAGAAATATCTTTAAGTCCTAATTCACGATTTTCCATGTGATATCATTTCCAAGACTTACATTTTCTAAATATTTCAATCATTCAAAGCAAACATCATGTTTTCAAAATGTGCATTTTCTGAAAATTCATAGCACATGCCTGATTCTATGTGCATTTAGAAATTAGAATATGATTTAGACAAGTTGAATAGAGTAGAGCATAAGATTGATCCTTGGTTCAATTACCCCTGTTAAAGGTGGCAGGAACGGTTGAACCTCGTACCGACAGGCGAGTCCCATTCTACGGAATTTTCCCGCATTTTAAAAACGGAGGCGAGTTATTTTCAAAAACTATTTCAAAGGTCAGTTTGATTTGCAAAAGTAAAAATTTTGCGATGAGAACAGGGGATACGTCGGGATTGTTACAGACAAACCCGCGCCATCCATGGTGCATTAATGGAAATAAAGCGGGAAAAGAAAAATAAAGGGGAGATCGGAAAATCAAAGGGGAAACGTAGATCAGATACGAAGATAGAATAAAAACCCAAAGCCTTGATGGATCGGCGATCAGAGGGAGGAGTTGTTACCTTGCTTTGTTGGGATTTGCTAGGATTGGGGAAAACCTTCTATCCGTAAAAGAATGGTACGTATTCCCAGGCTTGCTTGACTCCGTGCAGGGTTCTTGCGAATCAATGGAGGATCCGGCTTTTGCAGGATATTACAACTGATCTTCTAAGGTCCTCGGTGGCCTGTGCTTCTGTTGAGGCTCCAGAGAGCTTCAACTACCATCCCGGGAGCCAAATACTCCTTTAATCGACAGAAGGGAAATGAGAAGAAGATGGGGAATAGTAGAAGAAGATGGGGAATAGTAGAAGAAGATGAGGTCGAGAAAAAAAAAGGAAGGAGGAAATGAAGCATGAAGCTTGGTGGGGTGAGAACGGATTGCGAGAGAAGGAGAAGATGCGGGGGTAGAAAACGGATGATCGAAGGAGAAAATGGGGAGGTGAAGAAGCGGTTAGTCCAGGGTTCCTTTGCGTGCTTCTCTTAAAGGGGGAGAAGGAGGTTCGAGAGGGAGGGGTTCGGTTGAGGATTGAGGGTTGAGGAAGAGGCCATCCCCGATCAAAGAGTGGATTGTGCGAGATGGTGATCGGGCGGCAATGGAGGGGAGATACCAGAGTGAGGGAGGCGGCTCTCTTTTCCTTTTTCTCATTTACGAAGGGTTTTCAAAAACCCTAAAAGAGGATTTTGTATAGGACCCCCTCTGATTTTTGAGTTTTTACAAAAAGGGGCTCTCAGGGCTTTTTAGCAAAAATTTGATTTTTAAAGTTTAAACTAATTGATTTTTTTCTCAAAATTTTTCCATTTTTTTGGTTTTTGGTGTTATTTTTCCATTTTTTTGGTTTTTGGTGTTATTTTTCCATTTTTTTGTATTTTTAAGTAGAAAACCTAAGATTTGTGAGAAAATAAGGATTAAAACTAATTTTTTTGTGCTTTTGCAAAAATATTTGTAAAAGGGAATTTTTCTGAGAACTAAAAGCTATTTTGAGAAAATTTCTTCAGAAATGGGTTTTTGATCCGGATTTTGAGGAAATATGGATTTAAAGTGCTAGATTCGGATCCGGAGTTGATTTTGAATATATCAATATGGATTTGAATTCAGAGAATCTGAAGAAATGACTTGATTTTCTCAGAAAATGGGGTTAGGGGCAAAAGGGTCATTTTTACAAATCTTTGAAAAATTTGGGGTGTTCACAGCAACCAAGACCAATGACCACAGAGTAGTGCTTAAGTTCATTAAGCACAACATTTTCAGTCGTTTTGGTGTGCCACGTGCGATGATTAGCGATGGTGGCAAGCATTTTAGGAATGTACAGATAGCTTCTCTGCTGAGAAGTTATTCTGTCAATCATAGATTCACCACTCCGTATCATCCGCAGACTAGTGGACAGGTTGAAGTGTCCAATAGGGAGATTAAGCGGATTTTAGAAAAGACAGTTTCTCCCGGACTGCAAGGATTGGTCCCAGCGCTTAGATGATGCACTTTGGGCATATAGAACTGCATTTAAGACTCCCATTGGCATGTCCCCGTATCGCCTTGTATTCGGGAAAGCATGTTATCTTCCTGTCGAGCTAGAGCATAGAGCATATTGGGCTATCAAGAAATTGAATTTTGACCTCACCCAGGCTGGCAAAGAGAGAGCACTCCAGCTCTCAGAATTAGAGGAACTCAGGAATGATGCGTATGAGAATGCCAAATTATACAAAGCTCGCACGAAAGCATTTCATGATAAGCATACTGTCAGAAAAGTGTTTGAGCCAGATCAAAAATGTGGCTATACAATGCTCGCTTGCATTTATTCCCAGGGAAGTTGAGATCGAGATGGACAGGTCCGTACATTGTGAAAGAAGTATTTACCCATGGAGCAGTGACATTATTCGATCCTATGACCCAAGGTACATTCAAGGTAAATGGGCAAAGACTGAAGCCCTTCATTTCAGATGCCTTGCAGGATGGTGAGTGTGAGATAGTGCATCTCACGAAGGCATGAGGATTCGACCAGAGGGATGTATCATATGTACATTAGTTTGTTTTTCATTTCAGTATTTTTCTTTATTCAATATTTTATCGCAATTGTGCTGACAATTGTTTTTGATCTATGTAGGATGAATCTAACATTTAGTGTATCAGTTACCAGGTACAGAGCAGAGCTTTCAAAGAATTCAAAGATCAGATAAAATTCTGAAGCTCAGAGCAGATCAGGTTGTATCTATCCTTTCTCTCATATTCATCTTATGGTCTTTTAGTGTGCATTTGCATTGCATTTTTACTTATTTTGTATGCCACTAGGGACAGTGTCATTCAAGCATGGGGGGGGTGGTTTAAATGCATGCACACAAATATTTCAAATTTTTTTTTATGACTGGTAATTAAAGTAGGCATTTGAGAACAAGTTGTAGCATATATGATTGTTTTTTTTGGCATAATCTAACAATTTATATATTTTTAATCCCCATGATTTTTTTTTTCCTGAACTGAGGCAAATAGAGTAGTTATTTATGAGAAAATTCAAAGAAAAGATAGTATTTGATTGTTAGAAAATTTTGAATCACTTTAGTATAAGTATGCACAGTGTGTTTTGTGAAAGAAATAAGCAATGGAAAAATGTTTTTGAAAAATGAGTTTAAAAAGAATAGAGCTATGTTTAGTTGTTGATGTCTTCGTGAATCCTAGTAGTGGAACTTTGACACGAGATGAAGTGTTTGAGTCTCTTAACGAAAAGGATAACGAAGGAGATCATCCCCTTGTCTAGTTGATATCTGTGGCCTTTGTAGTTCGAGTAAGTAGAATCTGAAGGTTGTTTTACACTTGGTGCCCCAAAGCCAACTGGTTTGGGAGCCACCGGTTCAAAAACTCGTTACATGAACTGCATAGAAAGCCTAAGAGATAGAGACATTGCACATGACGAGAGGAAGACTATACGTAAACTATTAGAATAGAAGGTCTAGTGACTCGAGCAATTAAGTCTGAGGGATACTCTGTATCTAGTGCCCTAAGGTTGGCCGGCCTAGGAGTCACTGACCCAAAGCTCGTTACACGGGTCACGAAAACTGACTATTCGAAATAGTGCTCATGTGAGAAGAATGCTCAAGAGAACAAATTTGAAAAAAGGTGAAAAAAAAAGAAAAAAAAAGATAATGTGCTGAATGAGAAAATTTTCATTGCTTAGGCATATATGTGTATTACTGTGCAGAAAATATACAAGTGAGAATAAATGAGTAAAACATGAGAATACTTGACTTTCTGAGAAAAATCATAAACTAGCTACAATATTAGAAAAGTGAAGGAAAAAGAATTTTTACTGTGGTGGCATGAGATTTTTAAACTTGTTTTGAGAATGTCAATTACATGAAATATTTATTCCAACTGCATTCTTAAGAGCCTAATATTTTTGAAAATCATCATCGCAGTTCAGTGATGTTTGTGGGTAGCATCTCTGCAAACCCTCACGAGACCTTACTCGTCCACTAGTGTAAGCTAAGGGTTTAAAGGGCTTGTTGCATACGCTAAATGCAACCGTGATTCCTACGAAAGTGAGTTAGTGTTGTTTCATTCATATTTAGCATTTCTTGTCTCTGTTGCATAACATAATTAGGGTTTGTTAAGGGACTAACAAACATTCAAGCATGGGGGTATTTGATGATGCATGAAATGCACATCATGTTAATAAGTTTTTCAAGCATTTTGTAACAAGTTTAAGGTTTTAAACTCATGTTTAGATGTATTTTGATAGTAAGGGGTTATGGTTCGAATTTCAGAAAAAATCAGAGTTAAAATGAGAGAGTTATGGCTATTTCAGTGTTTGGGCACGAATTTCGAGGTGGATCAAATCCATATCCGACCCAATTAGGGTATTTGGACTTTGGATCACCCTTAGAAAGCCCAAAACCCAACCCACACGCCTATCCATATCCATTTCAAAAAGTTTTGCAGAAACCCCCCCAGAAAGTGGCGCCTAGCAAAATAGTTTTTTTTAACCCTGTTTCTGAAATTCCAAAAAAGTATAAATAGATTTTTTAGAGGAACCCTAGGCATCTTTGGCTTGATTTGATGCCCCCTGCAGTGCCTCTAGCTCCAGCACCTCCTTCCCCTCCATTATCCCACGTTTTGGCCATTGAAGACCGGTTTATGCTTGGGTTTGCAAGCATATTTCGATCTCCCTTGTGATTCCTTTGCATTTCTTTCTTTTTCCTTGTTGTGTTTTCACCATTTTTCTGTGTTTTTGCAGGTGTAGCAGAGGTGGAGACCATTAACCTTGTATGGGAGTGCGAAACACACCAACAAGGTGAGCCGACCCTACCTCCATCTGGTTTTCTACACCCTCCGATCGAGAATCGACGCATACTCCATCTTCGGTGGATCTCCAACGTGTAGCAGCTGCAAAAGTGCTATTTTTTTGGTGAAGTCTAGCATTCTCGAACCGTTTGGGACGTCAAGATTAAGCCACGGTCCGCTCTTCTTCATCCCCCCGGTCGTCGGATCACCCAAGAGGTAGGTCTTCTTCTTCCTTTTCTTCTAGCTAAAACTGAATTGTGTGTTGATTTCATTTTCTTATTTTTCTTAGTGTTTCTTATTTTTCTTTTTGTTTTCAACCTTAGAATAGATTTCGTGCATAGGCCAGCACGTTAGCTTAGGTTTATTTGTTTGATTGATTCATTTGAATCTTGTTGTTTTTAGATTTTTCACCCAAATCGTTAAAATCGGCTAGATCTTCATCTAGCCGATTCTTCAAATCTGTCATAGGCGTGTTCTTGGTTCTGTGCTACTGAAAATCAAAAAAAAAAAGTTTCATTTTGATTCATCTTAGTCGTTTGGTTGTGTGTTGTGGTTTTTATTTCAATTGAAAAGCAAAATACAAAAATCGGCTAGACTATTTCTAGTCGATTCTTGGTTTTTACAAAAATATTTTTGTTTTTTTTTTTTTTTCTGTAGTGTTGCTGTGTGTTGTGTGTGAGTTGTGTTTATTTCAGTACTTATTATTTTTCGTTTTAGGGAAAATGGATTTCTTACATGTTGCATGAGAGTTTTTTGCCAAAATCGTGAATGAAGGTTTGAAATCATGCAAGTGTAGGTGAGTCTTTCGTGTTCTTCGTGTGATTTTCTGTTTGTGTGTTAGTTAACATTCTTCTAGAGTTAGGTGTGTCAAATTCATCGTTTTAGAAGTGTCTTAACTCTTATTTTCTTGGTGTTTTCAAGTTTTAGGAATTTCTTTTTATTGAATTTTTTTTTTTATAAAATCGAGTTTTGTTTTCTTGGTGTGTTGATGGATGTATTCATTCGGCTGCATGTGGGATCATTAGTTTAGTTGTGTTATTGTGTTCGTGCTGTATTTTGTTCTTGAAGTTAGATAGATTTAAAAAGAGATTTAGTCGTTTGCAAATTTTTTTTAACGTTTTGTTCATTAGAATAATGTTTATGTAATTTAGTGTGGTTCGGTATTTCATGAATTTCAGCATAGTGTGTTTGTGTTTACATTTGTGTAATTAGGAGTTTTTGATTATATATTAATTTAGCTTTATCAAAATATTTGTTACTTAGTTTAATCGGGGTTTTTTAGTTTAAAAAATTTTTTTTAGTCTTCTTCTTCCCCAAGGAGGGGCGGCAGCCATTAGAGCTCCAATTGAGCTCTAGGTCGATTTTTTTAGAAAGTATTAATTGCAATTAGGTAGGTTAGGAAGGTGTCTAGGTTCAATGTATTAGGGTTTATTGCCTTAGCTGTTTTTAGGGGTCATTTAAGTAAGTTTTGGGAATTAGGGTAGCATTTAATCCTAGAAAATCGTATTTCCATTTAACTCTTTTTATTCCCTAGGTAGTTTTAATTACATTAGCTTAGAAAGTAGCACCATTAGGGTTGGTGATTTTTGAGAAGGAAGATAATTAAGGTAATTGAATTTGAAAAGTTTTTGGAAATAGTAGATTCTTCAAAAATCGTGTGGAGCATTTAAGGGAGAATTAAATTTTGAGTGTGCATTAAAAAAGGAGTTACTCTTTGGTCTTGGAAAGTGTTTTTGAAATTTAATTAAACTTCCAATTTAGGTTCCACGATTTCAAGAAAGAAGTAAATGCAAATTAATTCCATCTTGGAAAGCAAAAATTGTGAGTTTCTAGATTGGACTTTTCGTTTTCCAAAGAGAGCCTTTAAATATAATTAAGGAGTGTAACTCCCTCATTAAGTTGGCGATTTTTGAGCATTGATAATTATTACCTTATTTTTCCAACCTTATACATTAAAATCGTTAACTTTGAATTAATTTTAGGATAATTAAGAGGTTACTAATTTAGTCGACCCCTTTTAAGTGAGTCAAACCCTAGTCTAAACCCACCTGAGTCTAGTCAAAACCGAGCCTAGCCTAAGTCAAATCATAGACCAAACCTAGGTCGAGTCAACTCTAGTCAAGTCTTAGTCCAACACTAGGTTAAGACTAGTCAAGTCAAACCTAACCTAAGCTTGAGTCAACCGACCCTACCTATTGAAACCTAACCTAACCTAGTCAATTAGATTGACTTGGTTAGGTGAGTCGTGCACCTAACCCAAACCGAGCCCACCTAAGCTAACCCAACCTTAGCTAAGTCAAAACCAAATCCAGCTAAGTCAACCGAGCCTAGTCGAGTCGACCCTAGTCATATTTCAAATCCGTACCTTATTGTTCCCGAGTAGTCTCATTCTTTTTAGATTTAATCCATAGTGATTTTAGAATAGCTAGTGTAGTTATTTATTTTATTGTTTTAGTTAAATTTTATATTTGTTGATTTGATGCGTGCTTGTTGGTTTGTTGTATGTAAATAATTTAGTTAGTATAGTGCGTTTAGTTTATATTTGGTGCAGTACTTAGTCATATAGTTAAATGCATGATTTAGTGCCTCAGTTGTAATTGCATTATTATTTCATTTAGCTTATAGTCATAAAATGCATGTCATACTTCATTTAGATTTCATTTAGCTTCATCCTAGTTAATATCAGCATATAATCAGTCATATAGGATCATTTAAGTCTGCATTACATTTAGATTACATTCTTAGTGTGTAAAATAGATTCATAGAGTGAATAGTGCATTGAAAGAAAAGACTGATTTTTGCTGCATCGCACTGTCGTAATTTCATAGGAAAAAATTCTGAGTTTTTATAAAATTCTTTTTCTATTCACTTTATCAACGTGTTAGTTAACTGCAGACCAAATTTCAGCTCGATCCAAGTTGGTTTGGTCTGATTTTTAAGCGTTTTGTGAAAACCGCTTTTTCTGGTTTTTAAATTTCGGGACTTTCGATATCCTGATTTTTCCCAGTTTTGAAACGCTTATATCTGGAGTTCCAGATATCGTTTTTGCATTCTGTAAAAACTGTCAGATTGTTTAATTTGTCAGTTATAGAACAGAATAAGTTTCGGGAAAATCGGATCTCGTTTACCCTGTCAAACAGTGGTTTTCCGATAACCTATCAGAAATCTATTTTACACTAGTTAGGGGCATTTTTGTAATTTCTTTAGTTTCGGTATTTTATGACTGTTTTCAGTATTTTCAGCATTGTAGAAGCTGCATCTGAATCATATAGCATTGTTAGAATTAAATTAGTTGATTTTTGAATTAGTTTAATATTTTAATTAATTGCTTTAGTGTAATTAGGAATTATTTTGCTAATTGCTTGAAAATTAGGTTTATTTGCATTTTTAACTTGCATTATTAGAATAAATTGCTAATTCTGCATTTTCCTTTATTTTTAGGTTGAAAAGCATAATCATTATCCAGGGTTATTGTCCAAGTGCGAAGAGTGAATAATTGGTGAAAAGACAGAAATACCCTTGGCGTGGATCAGAAGACTTAGTTGCTTTTCTATTTTCATTTTAGTGATTAATTGTAGTTGTATTAGCTTTGTAATTGTACATTGATATTTATAATTAATAAATTAAATTTTACCGAAATATCTTGATTAATTCCTGTTCCCTGAGGATTCGACCCGTACTTACCACTTTGTGGAAAGTCGGTTTTTATACTTTTGGTTGACGATTTTCCAAAGTTTTATTAAAAATAATTGTTTTAAAAAAATCATTCCAAAATACCAACCAACTTCTGTAGCTCATTTGCATTCAATTTAGGTTCTTAGTTTTAGTGTTCTCATCAACAAGCCAAGAAAAATGGAGTAAAAGGCATTGTCGATTTTTAGTTTAGTTTTAGATGCATTATCGATTTTCTGGTTTAACAGCATATTAGCATCAGATTATTTCCTAAATGGTGGTTCAACTCAATATTAGTTTCAGATAAGTGCCAAATTGTGTTTAGAAATTAGCTTATCTCTTTTGATTAAGCATTGTTTGATATAGTATATTCTATGCTATATTCGTAATGTGTATTCGGTTAGGTGTGTAGAGTAATTATTCTCACAGTGTCTAGCATGTTTTAAGGATAATTAGATAGTTTGTTCTATGCTTTGTAGCATAAATAATTTAGATTAGTGCCTTGCTACTGTTTGTCATTGCTTTCAATGCTTGTTTAGTCTGAAGTCCAACAACCGAGTAGATCTTGTCTACTCGATTAGGGTGAAGTTCGGGTAACGTATGGTGTGTGATTTGTTGTTCTAGAATTATAGTGATAGTAGTGTATCTGCTACTTGACGGATTGTATTAAGTTAGGTTAGTGGGATATTGTTGAATATTAGATTGTGTGTTAGCCTACTTCTTCATTCGCATTGCTCAACGTAGTTAGATTTTCATTTCTTGTCAGGTAGGGCTGTGAAAATGCTATTAGATTTCCCTGTTTCAGCATGAATTTTAGTGTTAGTAGGTAATATATATTTTGTTCAATAGAGTAGCTCAATTAGATTAGGAATTGATTTGTTTTAAGAGTCTCGTTGCAATCATTCCTGCTCCTGTGCTTCAAACCAGCAAGGGTTTCACTTTTAGCCGGGTTGTCGACTTGTGAGAATGGGATCCATTGGCTAATTAGTATCTTCCCTAGGTTATTAGTTTAATTAGGTTTAGAATTGGTATATACACATGTTAGTTTGATAATTAGTATGTTAGGATTTAGTTTTGCATAGTTTTGCCTAGTGCATCGTCTAATTTTCTAGATAGGCTCCTTTCGTGTTTCTAACTAAAGTTGTGATGCTTATATCCGGAGCTCCCAGAGTGACATTTGGGATCCATAAGTTTCACTGAATTTTCGATTTTGTCAGAAATCCAACAGAACCAAAATCACCCCATTCGGACTCCGTTTGAGCTGTCTACGATTCATTTTTTGATCGCCTATTAGAAATTAGGGTTTCACGTAGCGAGGGCAAAATAGTCATTTACAATTTTGCGTAGTTTTTCTAATTCTAGTTTTTAGTATTTTATTAGGTTCTTTACGTTAGTCCAGAGTTAATTGTAGCGTTAGGACAGCTAATTTAGGAAATTAGCTCTGATAATGTCTCGTTTTACGTAGGAATTAGGTAGCGATCAATTTTAGAATTAATTTAGAAATAGTTATCTTGATTTCCTTAAATAGTTTTACTAACTTTGTTTCTATGTTGTGCAGGTGATATTAAGTCGGAGTAAGAGCATCTTGTCTCAGTGATAGATTGTTGCATCAAGTGATTTGATGAAAATGCCCTTGTGTTCGCAGCTTAAGTCATTGCGCGCCTCGTTTCTGTTCTGGTTCAATTTTGAATTCATTGTAATATTTTTTGTAATTGAACAGGTTCAATATCAATAAAATGCAAAGTTTAGATTTAATCTGAGTGTATCTCGTTCCCTGTGGATTCGACCCGTACTCACCACATTCGTGGAAAGTTGGTTTTTATTACTTGATTAGTGATTTTCCAAACCGTTTTCAACGATAAAATAATGTCTTAAAAATACCATTGCAAAAATACGATCAAGTTTTTGGTGTCGTTGCCGGGGAACGACTATTATACTCTGTTAATTCTAAGTTTGTGATTTGTTGATATTTGCTTAGTTAGTTTTAGATTAGTTGTTTTACTTTTTAGTTAATAGGATTAACATAGTAAGTACATATAGGATTCACGCTCTGCATATTTAGGATTCACATACTTGCATTCTTCTGGAGCGATTAGACAGGTGAGTGTTCTCGTCGCAAAAAATTTTCCGTCTTCCCTTCCTTGCGGAAGAGAGAGGGAAATGCTTTCACGATTCAAACTTGACCGGATTTTGGAAATTTGTTTTGAAATACTTGCCTCCGTTTTGAAAATTGCGAGAAAATCCATGGGATGGGGCTCGACCTGTCGGTACGAGGTTCGACCGTTCCAGCCGCCTTTAACAGGGGTAATCGAACCAAGGACCAAAATTGTGCTTGACTTAGTTAAATCATCAAAATCGTGTTTTATCCTAAATGCATAGAGAATTCAGGCATGTGCTATGAGATTTTGGAAAATGGAAGTAGGAAAAACATGATGTATGCTTGGAAAATATTTGGAGTTGAAAGTCAATTTCTCAGGAAACTCAGATGAAAGGGGTTTTGAAATCACAAGAAAGTTCATAAAGATGTGGGAAAATCATGAATGGATGAAAATCCTGAGAAAATGAAAAGAATTCTTGAGAAAAGGGTAAACATTTGAAGGGAAAATGCTTGTCAGGAAAAGCTTCAAGTTTTGAAAACTTTCTTGGGAAAATGGTTGAAATTCATTGAAAAATTCTTTGAGGAAGGAAAATCAAAACTCGGGAAACTAAAATCCTGAGAATCTTAGCCTTGAAACACTTGGAAATTGATTTTGATCATTGAGAAAGATCAAAGACATCTTTTGAAAATTATGAGAAAATAACCTTTTCCATGGAAAACTGTGGAAAAACTTGACTTGAGAAAACCGATCTTGAAAAATTCTTAGAGTTTCTTGAGAAATTGATTTTTTTTAGAATGAAATTTTCTTAAGAAAATCATGAGAAAACCAATGATTTCATGATGCAAATGATATGAGTGAATGAATGCACTTTGAAAGATTTTCTAAGAAATTGGTTGGAAAAATGTGTATTAAGTCAAAATAAATCCTTCACATATTCTAACTGTGGCCATGAACATGTTCAGAGTTTAATTGATTTAATGCATAATATTTTGCAAAATTGGAAATATGATGTGCATTTTAAGATAGCCTAAGAGTGTATGCTCAATGTAACTAGTAGAAAGATGATGGATCTGGGTCTCGTCCATATTCCGACTAGGGCCGTAAATATGGACTCCACCGAGTTCATCAACTCCCTAAGAGTTGGTGCACGTGCAATTCTTGTACATCCATAGTGCTTTTGAAATAAAATGCATGAATCACATAAACAGGATATTGCAAGAATTTAAACTATATGATATGCATCCTAGTCTAAGCAGAAAATTAAATCTCTTATTCCAAAATTTACATTATTACATCACTAAATAAATGAAATAAAGGGAATTGCAGACTTCAGCTCCTTCTTTTGAATGTCCCTACCAAACTTGAAATGAGGTTAGCTCAAATATGTGAGTTTTTCCAAGATTTTCCAATAATATTATGAAATTATTGGACTTAATTGGATATAAACTATCTTCTCATGCTTCCTTGATATTTGAAATGATGCAAATGCAATAAATTCAATAGAAAATAGTTTGAAATTCGAAAATGTGGTCAAAATGACCAAAATACCCCTAATATTGAGGTTATACCTTTAAAATCAGGGTTTTTTGAAGGAAAACTTGGTAAAATTGAGATTTTGAGATTTGAATTGAATCAAATGATGATAAAATGCAGTATGAGGCATGATGACATGCTTCTAAACACCTTAGGACTGTAAAATCAGAATTTGACATGCTACCCTTCATCAAAAATAACGAATTTTGCTTGATTTTCGCTTGGATCAGGGTCCCGCGGGGCCCTGTTTTGATGATATGGCTAAACCGAGCCTCAAATGAACTCCAAATGCTGTCAAATTCGGTATGGAACATCTACCTATTCTGATAAACATCCTAGAATACCAAAACTTACGAAATGACATGGTATAGATACTAAGATTTAAAGAAAATCCTAAAATGGGCGAATTTCGCCTACAGATCCGAACCAAATGCAATACTTGATATGATAATGCAAAAATTATACCATAAAAACATCTTATATTTTGCATACTGCTAAAGGACCTGAAATTGAACACTTTTGGTTTTTACAGCCTTGAGATTTGAACTACGGTGAGTTCGGTAACGGGAATTTGGTTCTGACGGAGGAAAAATCAACCTGATCTAATATACAAATGCTAAGAAAATAAAAAACAAATATGGAAATTTCTGATATTTAACTGAGTAACTCAAGACATATACAGTGACAACTTTCATGTTTATGACTTTGGCATTTGATCAACAGAAACAATGATAAAAATATGACATTACTTGCCTAAATTGACAGAACAGACAAATGTGACAAAACATAAGACTGACAAGAAAAATCTGAAACAGATACCAAAACTGTTCTAAAAATCATAATCTTTCATATGAAAATAGAGGACATCTCAAACATAACATTCACATTTTATAGATTCGGATTTGAAGCATTACCTAGGGAGAACCCATCGACTTAAGTCGATCCAAGGTCTCAGAGGCTCAAATCAAGCTCTGACACGTGTCCCAAGCTCTCGGATTTTTTCAGACATAAAAAAAAATCATAAAAATCGGAAAAAATCAAGTTAACAGCTAGACATCATTCCGAGCTCAGAACATCTTTCAGATCGAAAATCGGACTTCACATGAGATAGATCTTGATTTTACAAGTCGGAAATAAGTTTTTAAAATGCATCCCGGGCAACAACACCCGACTTACCATTTTGACTGTTTACCACAGTAAACAAATTTAAATCCTTCCGAATTTTTGACACATTTCTAGGGACATCTAATGGCGCATACCATGATTTTTTTAGCATTTGTAACAAAAAATAAATGCATAAAATGATGTGTGAACTGACTGACAAAAACAGAGAATTACTGAAACTGAGCAGAATTGAAATAAACACTGAATTAAACCTAATTAACTTATAAAACATGCTAAATTAATGAAATAAAATATAAATTGACTTTAACTAAATGCATGAATGCTAGAAATCATCAAGGAAGCATAATTATATATTTTTTTTATATACGTCGTTTTATGTGAATAGCTCAATCCATCCCTCGGATGAGCTCTTTCTTCAAGCGACAACACGAATCGAATCATGATATTATGAAATCAAGAGGAAAGGAGGTGAACCTTGCGTTTTTATGCAGCTTCGACACTCTTGAAATGGATGGCTACCAACGGCTTCTTTCGTCCTTCGATCCGAGCTTCAGATGGTTCACGAAAAATTGACCCACGCTTAGATCAAATTTGGCCACGGCACGAGCAAGGTCGGTGCTTCACTGCACCTTCTCCACTAAGCCCAAGGGGGGCGTGAATTCAGAGGAATACACTTGAGTTCTGAAGGGGATCTAGGTTGAAGTTCAAAGTCTCAAAAAAATGGAGTCCTCTAAGCTGGGCGTGAGTCCTTGTACTTGTAGCTCCTTTTGAAAATTTTGAATTTCAAACAGGCTCAATCTGAGCCCTCCATGTGGCGTCATCTCAGGGCATGCCATTTGGAATTTTGAAATAAATAAAATATGAATTTTGTGAGTGAGACACCTCAGCAGAGTTTGAAAATTTTCAAAATTGGGGTTTGCTTGATTTTCTCTGCAGGAGCTTTCCATATGGCGCCACCTCAGAAGATGCTCTCTTGGAGTTTGAAATTCAAACTTCTACTTTTCTGAAGGTCCTCCTATGGCGCCACCTCAGGAGGCTACTTTTATAAAAGAAATAAAATAAATACAAAAATGAAGCCAAGTGAGGTTCTGGAATGGCGCCACCTCAAAAGGGAGTTTGAGGTTTTAAAGTTGAAAGCAGTAGGAGCATGCCATGTGGTGCCACATCAGAGTGGCTCTTGACACGTGTCAGAAAAACAGGGCAGTGGGCTCAGAAGGTGCCACCTCAGAGGAGTTTGAATATTCAAATTTCTGCTTTTTCTAGAAGGAGCAGAAGCTGACATGTGGCGCCACCTCAGGGTGGCTCCATACTGCCATCTGGCAAGAGAACAGGAACAGAAGAAGCAGAATGTGCCACCTCAGATGGGAGCTGTTTCTATTTTTTCTGATGCAGGGAGGTCTGGACATGTGGCAGTTCAGGATGGTTCTGCTTTTGACAAGTGTCAGCTCGCTGGAGGAGTCTTCTCAAATGGCGCCACCTCAGAGGCTGTATTTGAAATTCAAATGAGGCTGGCTCTGGAAGAATAGAGGGTGGACATGTGGCGCCACCTCAGGGTGGCTCCTACAATGCCATGTGGCAGGAGGGAGGAACAAGGAACAAGTACATGTGGCGCCATCCTAGAGGGTGTTGTCTTGGAGTTTGAAATTCAAATTCTGCTTTATTCTGGAAGGAGGAGAGACTGTCATGTGGCACCATCTTAGAGCATCCACATTGACATGTGTCAGAAAGAAAGGCAAAGGATTCAGATGGTGCCACCTCAGAGAGAGTTTGAAATTTAAATTTCTACTTTTTCTAGAGGAAAGGAGAGACTGACATGCGGTGCCACCTCAGGGTGGCTCCTACAATGACATGTGGCAAGAGGGAGGGAAAGGGACACGTGGCACCATCTCAAAAAAATGAATTTAGGGAGGAGACTTCAGGATTTGCGCCACCTCAGCTTAGAGTTTGAATATTTGAATTGTTGATTTTTCTAAAGGAGGCAGAAAGTGACATGTGTCACTTGCTTTTTCTGAAGAAAGCAGAGAGAGACACATGTCCCTTGCTTTTTCTGAGAAGAGCAGAGGGTGACATGTGTCACTTGCTTTTTCTGAGAAAAGCAGGGAGTGACATGTGTCACTTGCTTTTTCTGAGAAAAGTAGAGAGTGACATGTGTCACTTGCTTTTTCTGAGAAGAGCAGAGAATGACACGTGTCTGCTGCAGGAGAGAATACCTCAGATGGTGCCACCTCAAAAGGCGACAACTCTACTTTTTCTGGACAAGGCAACACATGACACGTGGCATCTCAGGGTGACCTTGGGATGACACATGGCACAGAGTGAAGATGGTGGACATTGACACATGGCATGGAATGAAGAGGATGTCTAATGACATGTGACAGCATCTTAAGGTGGCCCTACACTGACACGTATCGGAGGATGGAAGGAGATAGAAAATGACATGTGGCGCCACCCCTAGGTGAACCCCACGCTGACACATGGTAGGGCAATGGGAGGAGAGAGAAAAAGGTCCAGTGGCGCCAATCCAGGGACAAGGCTCCCATATTTTTAGGTTTTTCAAAATTCAGGTTTTTCAAAAGAAAAGCCTATGTGACACCACCTCAGTGTGGGTCCCATATTGCTTCTTTATTGAAATAAAGACAAGACAACAAATCCTTTTTTTTGGAATTTTCAAAAAAATCTGGACTAATTGGCAAAACAGAAATTTTGAAAAGAGTTGGCCCTTGTAGGGCGATTTTGTAAAAGGAAGATATTTGAAATTGTTTGACAAAAGGGAAAAATCTGAGATGAAATTTATTGAAAATTATCCAGATTGTTTTCCTGATAAAATATTTTGAAATTCAGAGTCCTGGGGTAAAATGAAAAGAATTGATAATTTTGAAGACCCAGGGTTTTGAAATTGATTTTAAAAAGAGTTGGAATTCAAATCTGGATTGAAAATTTTGAAATCGAGAGTTTTGGATCTCGAAATGACATGCTGTGCAGTGCAGTGATATGAAATGCTCATGCAATGCTATGCAATGCTATGAAATGACATGTCTTATGAAATGTAATCCTGAACCAGAATTTGGAGATTCTTGTCTCCTGTCAGGAGTAGAATTTTGAATATCTGAGCTAAAATAGAGAAATTTTGAGAGTTGCAGATGAAATTTGGACTTTTATAAGGTCCTGAGCTCAAAAAATAACCATTTTGCCCTTCGGTGATTTCAAAGGCTGGATGATGATGCTTGGTGGAAATGTTGGGGAGGTGAGTGAAAATTTGGGGTGTTTACAGATGCCCCTCTTTGCTACTAAGCCGGCTTGTGGCCGAGCTTAGTGGCAAAGAAAAACACACCAAATTTGGGATATATATAAAAAAAATGCCCCAGTAAGAAGGATCTGACTGGGTATTGGTTGATATTTTGGAATGATCTTTTAAAAACAATTATTTTCAATAAAACTTTGGAAAATCGTCAACCAAAAATATAAAAACCGACTTTCCACAAAGTGGTAAGTGCGGGTCGAATCCTCAGGGCACAGGAATTACTCACGATATTTCTAGAAAATTTAATTTATTAATAACAAATGTCAATCTACAATTATAAAGTTAATACAACCACAATTAATCACTAAAATCTAAATAAACAAGCACTCAGTCTTCTGCTCCACACCAAGGGTATTTCCGTCTTTTCACCAATTAGAGAATCTTCGCACTTGGACAATAACCCTGGAAACTAAATATGCTTTTCAACCTAAAAATGCAGAAAAATACAAAGTTAGTATTCTATTCTAACAATGCAAACAATAACTAAAACTAGTTCTAATTTTACAAAAATAATAAAACAAATAATACTTATCAAACAAAAATCAAATAAAATACTAAACTAATTCCAAAATTAACCAAATTACTTCTACTAATGCTGTATGATGATTATGCAACTCCTAAAATGCAACAACTAATGAAAACCGGCCTAAAATGCCGAATCTAAGGAAATTACGAAAATGCCCCTAACTAGTGCAAAATAGCATTCTGACAGGTTATCGGAAAACCATTGTTTGACAGAGCAAACGAGGTCCGATATTCCCGAAATTTTTTCTGTTCTGCAACTGACAGATTAACCAAACTGACAGTTTTTACATAATTGAAAAACAGTATCTGGAACTCCAGATATAAGCGTTTCAAATCTGGGAAAAATCAGGATATCGCAAGTCCTGTAATTTGAAATCCAGAAAAAGCGGTTTTCGCAAAACGCTTAAAAATCAGACCAATTCAACTTTGAATGAGCTGAAATTTGGTCTGCAGTCAACTAACACGTCAATAAAGTGAATAGAAGAAAATTGTTTGGAAAACACAGAATTTTTGCACAAAAAATAATGCTGGTGCGACAGGACAAAAATCTGGTTTTTATTTGAGTGCACTATTCACTATGTGAAACTATTTTACCCACTAAGAATGTAATCTACATGCAATGCAAACTTAATTAATCCTATATGACTGATTATATGCAGATATTAACTATAATGAGGCGAAATGAACTTTACATGAAGTATGACATGCATGTTATGACTATGCGCTAAATGAGATACTAATGCAAGTACAATAAAAAACACTAAATAATGTAGTTAAATATATGACTAAATGCTGTACCAACTATAAACTAATTACACTACACTAACTAACTAATCAACAAACGATACACGAACAAACATCCATCAAATCAACAAATATAAATTTTAACTAAACAATTAAAGAAATAACTATATTAGCTAATCTAAAATCACTATGAGTTAAATCTAAAAAATATGGGACTAAGATGGAACAATAGGACACGGGTTTGACTAGGACTAGGGTCGGTTGACTTCGGAGGACTCGGTTTGGATTAGGTAGGCTCGAGCTATGTTTGACTCGACTCGGACTAGTATGGACTTGGTTTAGGTTTGGCCTAACTAATTGGGTTCGGTTTTGAGTTGACTTAGTCAACTAGGTTCGGTTGACTTAAGTGGATTCGGTTTGCCTTGAATAGGGTTAGGTTAACTTGGCTAAGGTTGACTCAACTTGGTTTAACCTAGGTTAGGTTTGACTTAGACTAGAGTTGACTCGACCTAGGCTCGGTTTGAGTTAGGGCTTGGTCTTGGACTCGACCTAGGGTGGACTTAGTCAACTAGGTTCGGGTTGACTTAGACTCAACTAAGTTCGACCTAACTTAGGTTTGACTAGGCTCGAATGGGATAAGGTAAGCTCGGTTGACTCACTAGGTTTAGACTAAGGTTTGACTCGATTTAGGTCTAGGTCTTTGACTAGGCTCGAGTTGTGTTTGACTTGGGCTAGGGTTCAAGTTGACTTGGACACAAGGCACACCTAACTAAGTCAACTAGGTTAACTCGGTTAGGGTAGGTTTCAATAGGTGGACTAAGGTTGACTCGACCTAGGTGTGGTCTTGACTAGACTCAAGTGTTGGACTAAAGCTTGACTAGGGTTAACTTAGTCAACTGAGGTCGGTTAGAAGGATAGGCACCCAATAAAAATTCAAAGATAATTTTGGAAATGGAGAAGTCCCAAAATCGTCCTTCTAATGGGGAGTTACAATCTTAATGAGCTTTTAAATCCAATTGGGAAACATGGATCAATGCAATTTCCAAAACCAAGGTGAGGGAAAGCCTTTAATTGCAATTAATTCCTTTTTGAGAAGCCAAACCGTCTAACCTAGATAGTCACACGATTTTGGCTTTCCAACCAAGAATTTAAGTGCAATTATTTCTTTCTTGAACTCATAAACGCCTACTTTGGAAATTTAATTGATTTTCAAATTGGCTTTTCAAATCTCAATTTGTAACTCCCTATTAATAGGCAATCAAGAATTAAATCCTTCTTTAAATACCCCACACGATTTTTGAAACTTAACTTTTTCTAAAAACTTTCCACATTTTAATGCATTAATTGCCTCTCTTCTCAAAAATCACCAACTCTAAATTGGCTCTACTTTCTAACTAAAAGAATTAAATCTACCTAGGGAATAAAAGGAATTAAATGAAAAAACGATTTCCTAGGAGTTAATGCTAACCTAATTCCCAAAACCTACTTAATTAACCCCTAAAAACGGCTAGGAAAGAAAACCCTAATACATTGAACCTAGACACCTTCCTAACTCAATTAATGACAATTAAGACTTGCTAAAAAAATCGACCAAGAGCTCAAGGGGAGCTCTAATGGCTGCCGCCCCACCTTGGGGAAGAAGAAGATCCACACGAAAAATAAAAAAATAAATATAAATTAACAAAAAGCAATAAAACTAAATAACCACTATTTTGATAAAACTAAATTAGAAAATAATAAAAAGGACTCCTAATTACACAAATGCTAACAAGAACAACACTATGCTGGAATTAAAAACATGAAGAAAAGAAAACTTGATTTTTTTTGTAATTTTCTTCAAAAGACTCAAAACAAAAAATGCTAAAAACCATTATTTAGAACTAGCCTAAATGAATAAAATGAACTAACACGACTATATACTGCTGTTAACACCTAAAACACACAGCAACTACACGGTTTACCAACATCAACACATACATTTAACAAAAATACAAAGATCGGCTAGAATAATCCTAGCCGATTTTTTTTTTTTCAAAAATGAAATCAAAACAAGACAAGCAAAACCCATAAATAAAATGAATTAAAATAAACTTTTGAAATGGGACTTTCAGCGAAACAACTCAGTACACATGCTGGACGAGAAAAAAAAAATATCAAGACACAAAAATTTATTTTTGTGAAAATCAAGAATCGTCTAGAATAAGTCTAGCCGATTTTTGGATTTTGTTGTTTTTTTTTTTTTTTATTGAACACAAAATCATAACACATAACCAAACAATTAAAATGAATCAAATTGAAATATTTTTATTGGATTTTCTGTAAAAACTCCACAATGAGACACGTTGGAAACAAAAGCTCAAATCAGCTAAAAAAAACTCTAGCCGATTTACACGTTTTTCTTGAAAAACAATGAGAATCACTAATCAAACATGAAAACAATAAACAAAACCTATATCTAACGTGCTGGTCTATGCACGAATGCTACTCTAAGGATGAACCAAAAATAAAAACAAGAAACACACCGAAAATAATAAAAGAAAAGCAACACTCACTTCGGTTTTAGCTAGAAGAGAAGGAAGAAGAAGACCTACCTCTTGGAAGATCCGACGACCGGGGGGATGAAGAAGAGCGGACCGTGGCTGGAGATGGACGTCCTACGCAGTTCGAGAATGCTGTACTTCACCAAAAAACGGAACCTTTGCAGCTGCTACACGTTGGAGATCCACCGACGATGGAATGTGAGCCGATTCTCGATCGGAGGGTGTAGAAAGCCGGATGCAGGTAGGGCCGGCTCACCTTGGTGGTGTGTTTCGCACTCCCGCACAAGGTTAATGGTCTCCATCTCTGCTACACCTGCAAAAATACAGAAAAATGGTGAAACTACAGCAAGGAGGAAGAAAGAAATGGAAAGGAACAATAGAGAGATCGAAAATGTGCTTGAAAATCAAGCATAGATCGGTCTTCAATGGCCAAAACGTTGGGAAAGATGGAGAGGAAGGAGTTGCTGGAGTAGATTCACTGCAAGGGGCGTCCAAACACAGCCAAAGACGCCTAGGGTTCTTTAAAAAAAACTATTTATAGTTTTGACATTTTTCAGAAAGAAGGTTAAAAAAATAAAATTTGCTAGGCGCCACTTTCTGCGGGGTTTTCAGAAAAACTTTTTGAAATGGATATGGATAGGCGTGTGGGTTGGGTTTTGGGCTTTCTAAGAGTTGATCCAAGGTCCAATTAACCTAATTGGGTCGGATATGGATCCGATCCACCTCGAAATCCGTGCCCAAACACTGAAATAGCCCTAACTCTCTCATTTTAACTCCGATTTTTCTGAAATTCGAACCATAGCCCCTTACTATCAAAACACATCTAAACATGGGTTTAAAACCTTAAACTTGATACAAAATGCATGAAGAACTTGTTTACATGATGTGCATTTCATGCATCATCAAATACCCCCATGCTTGAATGTTTGTTAGTCCCTTAACAAACCCTAATTATGATATGCAACGAAGACAAGAAATGCTAAGCATGAATGCATAATACTAACTCACTTTCGTAGGAATCACGGTTGCATTTAGCGTATGCATGTAAACACCCCAAATTTTCACCCTTATCCAGTGCTTACATTTCATGTGTCATTGCATATCATTGCATGCATTCGGCATACCATTTCAATGCACAGCATAGCATTGCATGTCATTGCATCTCATTTTCGAGATCCAACACTCCTATTTCAAAACATTCAATCCAGATTTGAATTTTAAAGCTTTATTTCAAAATCAATTTCAAAACCTGGGTTTTTATTCAATACTCTGTCATTTTCCAACCCCAGGACTTTATATTTCGAAATATTTTCTCAAGGAAACAATCTGTATTCATTTCAAATTCAAATTTTAATCGATTTCAATTCACAGATGAGACCCATTGAGGTGGTGTCGCTTCTGAATTCCTCTATTCATCAAATTTCTCAAAATTTTGAAAGTTTCAGTCCGATCAGGACTCTGTCTCAGAGACCTGATCCGGTCAGGAGTCTGTTTTGAAGTCTGTTTTACTTCCATTTTTAATCTTTTTTGTTTGTTTTCGAAATTTAGGTCATTTTACAGAGTCCAGTTAGTTCAGGATTCTATTTTAGAGTTCGGTCGAGTTAGGAATCTAACCCTGACTGTGTTTTCTGACTTATTTCATCATTTCTTGATAAAATCTTTTGAAAATTCTTTAATTTGGCTGTTAAAATTTAAAATTTCAGAGTCCTAAGAGTTCAGGACTCTAACCCAGAGTTCCAGTTCGCATGAGACCCTATTTTCAAAAATCTTGAATTTCAAATGTCATTTTTAACCCCTTTTCAAAGCCATTTTCAGTGTTTATTTCAAAATTTCTAAAACTCGATGTGGACCCACTCAGTTGGCACCATATCTAGAGGAATTCTAATTCAGTTAGGATCCTATATTATTTCAAAAATTTCAATTTCAAAGTTTGCTTTTGAAAAGCTTTTGAAAACTCCTTTAATTTCAAGTTTTAAAATCGTTTTTTTTGGAAAAACTCAAGTAGGGCCCACTCGGGGTGGTGCCATATTCGAGTCAGTCAGGGCTAGACTAGGGTTAGTTGATGTCTTGGTTAGTGTTAGAGGTTTAGAAGAGTCAAAACCATTTTGAAAAACTCATTTTGAAAGTTAGTTTTTAAAACTAGTATTTTTAAAGGTTTTTAAAGGTGTTTTAAAAACCCAATGTGAGAAAATGCCAAGTGGCACCACATTTGGGGGATTTTTAGGATTAGCTAGGGGTTAATTAGGCATTATTTAGGATAATTTAGACTAGGGGTAGTTAGGTAACTCCACCCCAAAATCGCCCCCCCCCCCTTTAGAGTCCAAAATTTTCAAAATTGTCAATTTTTAAACCTAAAAAATTTTCTATAAATAGAGGCCATAGGGGGGGGTCGATTTTTCCAATTGGCTTTCCTTTGGATTCTTGGAGCTTCTCTCTCCTCTCCAGCCCTTCCTCCATTGCAGCAACCTCAAGGTAACTATTTTCTCTAATTTTTAGTTTTTATTTAATGTTTTTCATTGTTTTAAACATGATTTAGCCATTGGTACCATCATCTTCATGGATTAAACCATGGATTCAACCTCAAGAACCATCAAGAATCAGCAAGAACGATCCAAGAAGGTGATCTAACCCTATTTTGGATGATTTACAGAGATTTTAATCCATTAGAATTGATTTTAATATGATTCTTTACATTATTAACCAATAAAATATATGATTTACCCTTTTTAATGGGTTAAATCTATGTTTTAAAGGTGATATCAAATTCCAGCCATTGATTCCATGTTTTTATTTTATTTTAATGGTTTATTCATGTTTGTTTCACGTTCTATAGCATAGAAATAAGTTTTATTTACTGTTTTATGGTTTATTTTATTTATTTACATTAGTTAATGCATGGTTTTTCAAGTTTCTTAAATTTCTGTGTGTTCTAGGTTTAGAACAGTAAAGATGATGTTATTTCGGATGGAAGAACTCATTGTTTATTTCTGATTTTTTTATATGTGGTGCATGCATGAGCTATTGAGTTACTGTAGAAAAATCAGAGGTTTTGGATCTCGGAAACCCTGTCAAAAAAAATCAGACATCAAATCGGGTTTTTAAAGCTTTAAAATCGTGGTTAAAATCAAGAAGGTAACTTGCTGTGATGATATTTCTCTCATCTTATATCCGATTTTAGATCTGTAAAGTGATATGGATTCACATTGAGTAGATCTGTCTTCTGTGAAATGTTCGGATTTTTTGATCACTGTTTAGTATTTTTTCCTTTTTAGAGAATCTGTTTTTAGATTTAAAACTCGTTAGGGTTTACCAAAACCCTAATCAGACTTGTGTCAGTCATAAATCCCAAACCACAGATCCGATTTTAGATCTGTAAAAAGTGAGTATTGTTATTTTTTTGTTTACTGTTCACCACTAAAATTTCAGAAATTTTTGTTTAGGATTTATATTTATTCCTGTATTTTCAATCTGGAATAGCTGTTTTAATCCCTGTTAAGAGTGATATATTTTAGCTCAGATTGCCGGGAGGGTTTCTCCCTGACCGGAGATGATTTTTACAATCTGTAAATTGGGAAATATTTGTTTTTCTTTTTAGTTAGTCTCTGTAAAATTTCATAAATTTCCATGGAGATTTGACCCCTGGTTCAGGTCTTGGAGTGAGACTGGTTGATGAATTAGGTCAAAAATAGCATATGTTTAGGGTTTAATGCAATTTTCGGATTAATTTAATGTCAAAAAATATTTTTTATAATTCCAATTCGACATTAGGGTTATAACAAGTGCAGGTACCAATTTTTATGGATTTTGGAATCCATTTGATGGCTGAATTAAGCAAATTGCAAAACCAGGTTCCTGAAAGATCCAAAACACTGCTAAAATCACAGTTTTTGAGATATTATTGGATTTTCGTGCATAAGCATATGTTTTTAGGGTTTTATTATGTTCATAATCATATTAGGATGCTTTAGGTTTAATTTTTTGCTCATTTGATTTCATTTAGTGCATAAAACCTAAGTTTTTACCAAAATCTCTTTTTAAAAACCCTGATTTCAAGGCCATAGTCTTGCTATCGGGGGCAATTTGGTCATTTGACCTAAATTTCGAAATTCCTAACCCTAATTTTCATATATTTAAGCATGTCACATCATATTTAGCTTAGTTTATTTCATCTAAATTTCAAAACTTGCATTTTATCAAAATATCTTTCTAAAAACCCTAATTTCAAGGCCATAGTCTTGTTATGAGGGGTATTTTGGTCATTTTGACCCCAGTTTCGAAATTTCATATCTTATCTTACTTATTTATTCAATTTTATTTCATATTTTATCATTTTGATTTAAGGGAATCATGGCAAAAAGGCTTATATCTTGCAAAATCCAACAATTTCCTGATATTGTTGGATAAATCTAGAAAAGCCAACATATATTCATTAACCAAGTTTTCTAGTTTTGCAGGTACATTGAAGACTTTATTTTTCATGTACTTAAATTTCAATAGTGATGTAATTTGTAATTAAACTTTGGAATAAGAATTTATATTTCCTGCTTAGCTTAGGTTGCATTGCATATAGTTTATTTTTTTTAATAATGTTAATGTGTGATGGATGATGATTCCTCCATATTTTTACAAATTCACCATGGTCTACACGAATGGCACATGCACTAGCTTCTATGAAGTTTATAAACTTGGTGGAATTTGTATTTATGGCCATAGTCAGAATACGAATGATACTCAGATTTCTAATCTTCACATTAGCCACATTCAGCCTACACTCTTAGGCTAACTTCAAGATGCACTACATTTCTCAAAAATACAAAAAGTATTTCTCAAATCCTCAAATCCATATTCATTCATTTCATGCATTTGCCAAATCCAATTCAAATTCTAAGTCAAGGGAAATTGAATTCCTCAAAATCTCCTAAGTCTTATAGCAAAATCGATTTTCCCAAAAGCATTGAATTTCAAAGAATATTTCAAGTATTTCCCAAGTTCCAAATTCAAATTTTTTAAGTTAGAATTTCAATTTCAAAGTTTGAATTCAGAGAAATCAAGTCTCTCAGAATCGATTTTCACCAAATGTCAAGGATTTCTCAAAATCGATTTTTATTTCTCTCAGAAGTATATTTCAAATCCCATTTCACGATTTCTCATGTGATATCATTTCCAAGATTTACATTTTCTAAATATTTCAATCATTCAAAGCAAACATCATGTTTTCAAATGTGCATTTTCTGAAAATTCATAGCACATGCCTGATTCTATGTGCATTTAGAAATTAGAATATGATTTAGACAAGTTGAATAGAGTAGAGCATAAGATTGATCCTTGGTTCAATTACCCCTGTTAAAGGTGGCAGGAACGGTTGAACCTCGTACCGACAGGCGAGTCCCATTCTACGGAATTTTCCCGCATTTTAAAAACGGAGGCGAGTTATTTTCAAAAATCTTTTTCAAAGGTCAGTTTGATTTGCAAAAGTAAAATTTTGCAATGATAACAGGTTTGGCGACCGTGATGGGAACTGTCTTTGCCTGATCAATCTAATGCTCTACTTAGTTCAAATTGTCAAAATCGATTTCCATGGAATGTCAGCTTTGCTTTATGATATCATGTGAACCTAGGAGCCTAGACTTGAACCCAGCTGACATGGAATGCATATAGACTAGGTATGGTTTGGTAGGACCATATTGAGGAGAATTATTCATGCTCACATAGACTTAGGTTGTTTACTTTGTTATTTAATTATTTAGTATAGAATTCTGACATAGCTATATAGCATATTTGTTTGTTTTTAGTTACTGTTATTTGCTTATTTACATTTTAGTATCTGTGCTAGTTTAATTTTTTTAGTTAGGTCGTTTGCTTACATCTGGTCTTAGTACCAGTGTATGCAGGGTCGACGAGGTCTAGGAACCCCATTACACCCATTTGTTGACAACCCAGAGAGAATTTTACATTCTCATCGAAGTTCGGCAACAATGGCTGACATGGATCCTCCACCTCCACCCCTAGTTCTTTCACGCCCTCTGCGGGAATACTTCATTCCCACAGACTATGTTCAGGCATCCTGCATTCGGAGACCCGATGTAGGAGCGCCACATTATGAGATTAAGGCCAGCATTATTCAAATGCTTCCATCCTTTTATGGCCTTAGTCATGAGGATCCCTACCGACACTTAGATGAATTCCTCGAAATCTGTTCTACTGTTAAGATACAGAATTTCGATGATGATGCGTTGAGGTTGACTCTATTCCCTTTTTCATTGAAGGACAAAGCCAAGTATTGGCTAAAGTCCTTAGATTCTGTAGAAATAGAGTCCTGGGATCAGTTGCAACAGGAGTTTCTTCGAAAATACTTTCCCATTGGTCGCACGAACCAATATCGTAGAGCCATCACTAGCTTTTCAGAGCTAGATGGTGAGCGCTTTCATGAGACCTGGGAGAGAATGAAGGATCTCCTCAGGAAATGCCCCCATCATCAGGTGCCGAAATGGCAACTGGTGCAGAGTTTCTATGATGGATTGTCTGACAAGAATCGTCAGATGATCGACTCTTCATGCGGTGGGACATTCATGCTGAAGAGCGAGGACGAAGCATGGAGGCTATTTGATACATTGGCCGAGAATTCACTCCACCATGCTTCGAGCTCTCATTCTGATAGAGCCACACCCAGCATTCAGAAGAAAGCTGGTGTTCTTGAGATTGGTCCATCTACTGCACTACAGTGCAAAGTAGACATGATTGCTCAGAAGCTGGACCAGCTTCTCTCAGGACCATCCATTACACAGCAGGTGTGTACTCTTTGTGCCAGTCCGGCACACGAGATCACTGAGTGCCCTTCAGCAGCTCAGTACCCTGAATTTGTTCAAGAACAAGTTCAGGCAGCTCAGGGTTACGTCAGACCGCCAAATAACCCATTTTCATCGACATATAATCCGGGTTGGCGTAACCATCCCAATTTTTCATGGAAGAATCCACAGTCTTCTATACAGATGCCTTCTTCCTCTCAGCCAGTTCGGCAGCCATCTTTTACTCAGCCATTTCAAAGACCGAACTATGCTCAGTCTTCTTCTTCTTCAGTTCCTTCCCCGATTCAGCAGGAGTCTGCCCCGTAGACTTCTTTTGAGGAGAGACTTCTCCAGGCATTCCAAGAGGTGAAAATCTCTAATCAGAACGCCTTCGAGAAGTGTAGCCAGATTTTGAGCTCGCATACGCAGTCCATTGGGAAGTTAGAGTCGCAAATGGGACAGTTAGCTGAGGCTATTAGTAGGAGACCCGAGGGTACATTGCCGAGTCAGGCTGTCATGAACCCGAAGGGTAAGGACCAGATGACTGGAGGCCTATTTCATACTGAGACACAGCAGCAGGCTAAATCAGTTATGGCCTTGAGGAGTGGACGTGAGTATCACGTCGAGAGCAGAGAGCGAGAGAGTAGAGAGAAGATAGAGGAGCCAGAGACCATTGTTTCACCTACGTCGGCTCAATCATCATCCCCATCCCCATCATCACCTTCATCATCTTTATCCTCAGAGAAGAAGAAGGATAGGAGTGAGCCTTCTCGCAAAGAGGAGGAGCCAACAGAGTATATTCCCCCACCACCCTATCCCAAAGCATTAGAGTCTCCCGGTTATAGAGGGAAGCAAGGTGCGAAGATCCAGGACATGCTTGATATCTTCAAGCATGTGCAGATCAACCTACCTTTGCTCGATGCTATTCAGCAGGTGCCGGCTTATGCCAAATTCCTGAAGGAGCTATGTACGCAAAAGAGGAAATCCAAAGAGCGAGTTCCTAACAGGGTCCATCTGACTGAGCAGGTGAGTTCAGTACTTCAGCATCAGACACCACCAAAGCTCAAGGACCCTGGAGCCCCTATCATTGCTTGTACTATAGGGAACATCCGGATAGAACGCGCATTGCTCGATCTTGGAGCAAGCGTGAACATTCTGCCCGGATATTTCTTTGATTCTTTTGGGCTAGGTGAGATGAGATCGACTCCGATTACACTTCAACTGGCAGATCGTTCCGTCAAGGTACCGAGAGGTGTCTTGGAGGACGTGCTAGTTAAAGTGGATGACTTTTATTTTCCAGTCGATTTCATTATCCTTGATATGGAAGGAGTAGACAGCCAGCACCAGACTCCGATTATTTTAGGCAGACCATTCTTGGCGACTGCCAATGCATGCATCAACTGTAGGACCGGAGCCATGGATCTCTCATTCGGCAATAGGAAGGTAAAGCTGAATATTTTCAATGCCGCAATGGGATCAGCAGGAGACATGGACTGCTTTCATGTAGACATTGCACAGGAGTTAGTGGACGAGCAGCCTGAGTTGTACATTACTGAGGATTCTTTAGATTTGTACCATATAGAGAAGAATAGCTGTGTAGATAGTGTAGATGTGTCTAGAGTGTCGTCGGAGAGACCACCTTGGGGAGCGGTCAGGGAACCTCTTCCACCACTTGCGGAGACCCCCGCCAAATCGTCGATCGAGTCGCCTCCGAAACTTGAGTTGAAACCCTTACCAGATTCACTCAAGTATGCATACCTCGGAGATGATGAGACTCTGCCTGTGATCATCTCGTCCTTGCTCACTGAGGAGCAGGAACAGAGATTACTGACTATTCTTCGAGAGCACAAGGCAGCGATTGGATGGAGAGTTGCTGATCTAAAGGGGATTGATCCTTCATTCTGCATGCATAGGATCCATTGTAATGAGGAAATCAAGCCATTTAGGGATATGCAGAGAAGGCTAAATCCCAACATGAAGGAAGTGGTGAAGAAAGAGGTGGTGAAGTGGTTGGATGCCGGAATCATTTACCCTATTTCTGATAGTCAGTGGGTCAGTCCGATTCAAGTTGTAACAAAGAAGTCAGGACTCACTGTGGTTGAGAATGAGAAGGGTGAGAGAATTCCGATGAGGACCACTACAGGATGGCGAGTCTGCATCGATTATAGGAAGTTGAATGTGGCAACTAGGAAAGATCATTTCCCATTGCCATTCATTGATCAGATCTTAGAGCGACTCGCAGGACAGAGCTACTACTGCTTTCTAGACGGATATTCAGGATACAATCAGGTAGCTGTCCATCCTGACGACCAAGAGAAGACCACGTTTACATGTCCTTATGGCACCTTCGCATTTAGACGTATGCCTTTTGGGCTTTGTAATGCCCCGGCTACTTTTCAGAGGTGCATGCTTGCTATCTTCTCGGACATGATTGATGATGTGATGGAAGTTTTTATGGACGACTTTTCTGTGTATGGCTCTTCTTTTGAAGATTGCCTCCACAAACTTGCTCGAGTACTGAGTAGGTGTGTGGAGACCAATCTCGTCCTGAGTTGGGAAAAGAGCCATTTTATGGTCCAGGAGGGGATTGTACTTGGACACATTGTGTCCAAACGTGGTATTGAGGTTGACAGAGCGAAGGTGGAATCCATTTCTCGTTTGACTCCACCCACCTCTGTGAGGCAGATTCGATCATTTTTAGGGCATGCGGGATTTTACAGGCGGTTCATAAAAGATTTCAGCAAAATCTCTCGACCGCTTTGCACGTTATTGGAGAAAGACCAGCCCTTTGTTTTCGGTGAGGATTGTATGAAGGCCTTTGAGATTCTCAAAGAGGCCTTGATTACTGCACCTATTTTGAGACCTCCAGATTGGACTCTCCCATTTGAGATTATGTGCGATGCATCTGATTATGCTATGGGGGCCATTCTAGGACAACGCATTGATAGGAAGCCCTATGTGATCTACTATGCGAGTAGAACTCTGTCTGATGCACAGATGAATTATACTACGACAGAGAAGGAACTACTTGCGGTAGTTTTCGCATTGGATAAATTTAGGTCCTATTTACTCGGTTCGAAGGTGGTTGTCTATTCTGATCATTCTGCATTGAAATATTTGTTGAATAAGAAAGACACCAAACCGAGATTAATTCGTTGGGTCCTACTACTACAGGAGTTTGATCTCGAGATTCGAGATAAGAAGGGAAGCGAGAATGTAGTAGCAGACCATCTTTCCAGACTGATCGTGGAGACCACGCAGGATCAGAGACCGATCAGTGATTCTTTCCCCGACGAGCAGATCATGTCAGTCAGTACATCGCAGTTACCCTGGTTTGCAGATATTGCGAACTATCTGGTTTCGAGGCAGATACCTGAGCATTGGAACAAGAATGAGCGTGAGAGGTTCCTATCTCAGGTGAGGCACTATTATTGGGATGAACCGGAGTTGTTCAAATACTGTGCAGATCAGATCATTAGGAGATGCGTTCCGGAGGAGGAATACCAATCCATTTTGAATTTTTCCCATTCGTTAGCCTGTGGAGGGCATTTTAGTAGTAGGAAGACGGCTGCAAAGGTTTTGCAGTCAGGATTTTATTGGCCCACACTCCACAGGGACGCTCATGAGTTCTGTAGGCGATGCCTGCGATGTCAGCAGATTGGAAACATGTCCAAGAGGGACATGATGCCCTTGCTGCCGATTTTGATAGTCGAAATTTTTGATGTTTGGGGCATTGATTTCATGGGACCATTTCCGCCCTCATTCGAAAATTTATATATTCTGGTGGCGGTTGATTATATGTCCAAGTGGGTCGAGGTTGTGGCCACCAAGACCAATGATCACAGAGTAGTGCTTAAGTTCATTAAGCACAACATTTTCAGTCGTTTTGGAGTGCCACGTGCGATGATTAGCGATGGTGGCAAGCATTTTAGGAATGTTCAGATAGCTTCTCTGCTGAGAAGATATTCTGTCAATCATAGATTCACCACTCCATATCATCCGCAGACTAGTGGACAGGTTGAAGTGTCCAATAGGGAGATTAAGCGAATTTTAGAAAAGACAGTTCGTCCGGACCGCAAGGATTGGTCCCAGCGCTTAGATGATGCACTTTGGGCATATAGAACTGCATTTAAGACTCCCATTGGCATGTCCCCGTATCGCCTTGTATTCGGGAAAGCATGTCATCTTCCTGTCGAGTTAGAACATAGAGCGTACTGGGCTATCAAGAAATTAAATTTTGACCTCACCCAGGCTGGCAAAGAGAGAGCACTGCAGCTCTCAGAATTAGAGGAACTCAGGAATGATGCATATGAGAATGCCAAATTATACAAGGCTCGCACAAAAGCATTTCATGATAAGCATATTGTCAGAAAAGTGTTTGAGCCAGATCAGAAAGTGTGGCTATACAATTCTCATTTACATTTATTCCCAGGGAAGTTAAGATCGAGATGGACAAGTCCATACATTGTAAAAGAAGTATTTCCCCATGGAGCAGTGACATTATTCGATCCTATGACCCAAGGTACATTCAAAGTAAATGGGCAAAGACTGAAGCCATTCATTTCAGATGCCTTACAGGATGGTGAGTGTGAGATAGTGCATCTCACGAAGGCATGAAGATTCGACCAGAGGGATGTATCATATGTACATTATTTATTTTTCATTTCAGAGTTTTTATTTATTTAGTATTTCATTTCACATGTGCTAATTTGTGTTTTGATGTATGCAGGATGAACTTAACAATTAGTGTATCAATTACCAGGTACAGAGAAGAGTTTTCAAAGAATTCAAGAATCAGAGGAAAATCAACTTCAAAAGCTCAGAGCAAATCAGGTTGTATCTATCCTTTCTCCCATATTTTTGTTAGTGTCTTTTAGTGTGCATTTGCATTATATTTTTATTCATTTTGTATGCCACTAGAGACAGTGTCATTCAAGCATGGGGGGGTGGTTTAGATGCATGCACACAAAAATACACAAATTTTTTTTGTATGACTGGTAATCAAAGTAGGCATTTAAGAACAAAGTGTAGCATATATGATTGTTTTTGGCATAATCTGACAGTTTAAAAATTTTTAAGCCCCATAAATTTTTTTTTCTGAACTGAATCAAATATAGTAGTTGTTTATGAGATAAGTCAAAGAAAAGATAGTATTTGATTGTTAGAAAATTTTGAATCACTTTTGTATAAGTATGCACAGTATGTTTTGTGAAAGAAATAAGCAATGGAAAGATGTGTTTGAAAAATGAGTTTAAAAGAATAGAGTTACGTTTAGTTGTTGATGTCTTCGTGAATCCTAGTAGTAGAACTCAGACACGAGATGAAGTGTTTGAGTATCTTAACGAAAAGGATAACGAAGGAGATCATCTCTTGTCTAAGTCGATATCTGTGGCCTTTGTAGTTCGAGTAAGTAGAATGTAACGCCCCGGATTTTCAAAACAAAGCTAAGTTAAAATTTTCATGGATTTCTTTTTTTTTTTTTTTGCAGCGGAACTTAGAAAAGCTTTTAGCAGCGGAATAAGACGATAATGAGTCGTCGGTTTTAGAAAACTCCGAGCACGTTGCAGGTATGTGGCCAAGCAACTCATTGACCACCAAAGTGTTCCATTTTATCGAAAGCACATGTTTATTACAACATTACTGCTTAGAAAAGCAGTGAAGGTTCAATAAAAAGGAAGCAGTACAACTCTGTCTAGAGAAACCCTGGAACTTGATGCCGCCTTGCTCCGCATATCGCCACGCAGGTTCAACACCTGAAATCCCCATTAAACGGGGTCAGAACCACTGATGGTCTGGTAAGTAGGCAAACACCTATCTATTCAACTCAAGTAAATGCATAGACCACTCAAGGTCGCAGTTCGTAATACGACGCTCAAGCCTCCATGACTTAGCGTATATCGCACAAGCCTCATCAGGGCTATGAGTTGAACATCCACGCAAGTCGTCATGACTTCGCATAAGCCTCTTCAGGGCTGTGAGTTAGAATAACCTCTCAAGTCTCTACGACTTAGCCTTGACTTCCTCAGAGTCACGAATGGATGTCTAGCTCAAGCCTTTATGCTTGGCACATCCGTATCCTACGAATCTAAGGACAGCTCTCCGAGCTTCACTTAGTCGTACGGATATCAATGGGGTTCTTTCCCAATCGGTCCAGTAGTATACCGACCATGACACCTTCACAAAGGTTATGCAGGACTGACTCAACAACGTCATCCACTCATACATTCAAAGTAGCGCTGTACCTAAGCTAATGCTTTGTTTCGATAATTGCACCTCCCCCTGGGCTTAGGGGACTCATATCTGGGCGACAACGCGACGATCTGGGGGTTGATTATTCTATGTATTTTAGATACCCCAGAGGCCTGTTGACCCCATCCCCCTAGTAGGACGGTACAACATACCGGAAGAGATCCTTACTAGGTATCCGAATGCATTCTGCTACTGCAGTAGTTGGGTTCAATCCTTAGATATTTAAGGATAACCACGACCTCCATACCTCTGAGTGACGAAGGCCATCAATGAACTCTATCAGGTTCGGGTGAAATATATGTCACTCAAGGTTGCGCCATCACCGTCTTCCTCGGTGAGAAATTCTGAAAGGGGCCTGCCGGTCTTACAATTACTTGACGAACATTGCATGCCTATAGGGCAGCCTTTGAGAAGTATGTACCCGACCCCAATCAACCACACGGTTTTCACCGTGGAACAAAGGTTTTATTCATATGCATGCTTAACTCTGCTCTCGGCACTTCGGCCTTGACGAGCACTTCACCTCTTTCGGTGGAAACAACACACTCCGGCTCAGCGGCCCTTACGAGTCTGGTTGTCTGATAATTCTCAATGAGCATGCACATGACTCGATCTCTATGGATCGGCTACTCGGCGTATTTTTACGCAACGAGCTCAGGACCTCGTCAAGGCGCTACCACTACTTTGGCGCAACGACTCTTACAAGTATGATGCCCTTGCAGGTGTCAGGGAGACGAGTCATTCTGACATCGTTCCAACAAAGGACATCATTGTGCCACTTAACTGGTTTTGGCAGCTCTTCTGCCAACCATTCTGTCAACACCTTCTCTGCTCTACCGGCAGTGGTGCGACGAACCTTTCTACATTGTAGAAGGCGTTCCATAACTGGGTAGCACTTATGCTACATTCTTTCTGAGCCATTCTTAGCTCCTTCAGGAATTTTAGCAGCACTTCCTCTCTTTTACGAAGAAAGCGTGCGTTTCTTTTATCCGTTTCAGCGGCATCTCTCCTCTTTGGTGGGAAATCGCTACGCTTAACTCGGGAAATGGATGCGCACCGTTGTGCGTACTTTGCATCCATCAAGGTTGCAGGAACCTTGGGCCATAGCCAGGCCATACGTAATTGATTTAGTCTTTACGTAAAGAGCATTTTGCCAAAAGGCGAAGCCTTTCCAATAGGGGCTTCATTCGTCAAGCAGAATCTTGTACGAGGAGCGGTAAGGGAAATCGCATGGGCGATTTTGGAGTTGATCTCCGTTTGAACGCTCACTTACGCGCCATATATGTAATATAAGCAGAAGCTTGTGCTTTATACAGCGGCGGCGTAAAGGAAATGCATATACTATTGTTCAGGGTGTGTAACTGAACAAAATATTCTACATATATAACAAAACAGGAGCCTTGGCATCGTTCGACGCGACGGCGTAAGTAAATACATTGCAGAAAGCAGGAGCCTTGGCATCGTTCGACGCGACGGCGTAAGTAAATGCATAATCGGAAGTGCAGTAATCGGAAGTACAGAAAGCAGGGAGCCTTGGCATCATACGACGCGACGGCAAAGGTAAATTACATGGCCTGTGCGATATAAGACGCGTCGGCAGTATCAGCAGATATACACCTAGATCTGTATCCAACGATAGTTACGAGGCGAGCGAGTGAACACCGAAGTGTCCTAGAGGGCTCAACCAAGAACTAGGGTGAGATACTATTTTGAAGAACGCATATACTGCGTATTCGAACATATATATCCGACGATAGTTACGAGGCGAGCGCGTGAACACCGAAGTGTCCTAGAGGGCTTAACCAAGAACTAAAGCAAGATACTACTTCAGAAAGTATATGCTATATACAAACAATCAAATACTTGAGAGAGATGGTTTAATGAAGCGAACTTACTTCAATTTGAGGAAGAAACGACTCCGATTGCTTCAAACGCTTCGAACGAGGCTCGACTTCGAAAAAGGATCAACTTCGAACTTCGGACGAAAAAGGACTTGGACTTTGACTTTGAACCAAACCAGGTTCAAGTCAAGTCAACTGGGTTCAGACTTAGGTCAAGTAGGTTCAGACCTAGGTCAGGTGGGTTAGGACCAGGTCAGGCAGGCTCAGACCAGGTCAAGCAGGCTCAGGCTAAGTCAGGCAGGCTCAGACCAGGTCAGGTGGGCTCAGGTGGGCTAGGCTAGGTAGGGGAGGTTTGGAAAAGGAGGAGAGAGAGAGGGGTTGGCGATTTTCTAAAGGAGGGGGGGTCCTCTATTTATAGGTTCTGAAACTTGGGCCCCAAGTTTCAGAATCCCCTCTTTACCCTTGGGCTTTTCTGAGAATCCCTTCCATGGAAGGTGCTGGAAGGAGCTGGAAGGCTCTGGAAGGTGCTAGAATATTCTAGAATCTTCTAGAATATTTTCTGAGAAATATTTCTTTGGGTCCCACCCATATTTCTGTGGGTCCCGCAAGAATTTCGGGTTTTCGGCGATTTTTTTTCCGAAAAATTCTGAGTACGCCATTATCTTCGTATTGATGCCACTAAGAAAGTTGGCTTGCAGGAATCCTTTGATTTTGTTCAGATAGGAAGTTATGGCTTCCAGAGTGTTTGAGCATATATTCGCGATTCGACGAATATCCTAAGTGTAACTGGCTCGCAGGAATTGATTCGTTTCGCATTCTGAGAAAAATGCCATTTTTACCGGTAAATGCCTCATGAATTTTATTCAGATATTTTCTGAAAAATTGCGGGTCTTACATCATTACCCCCTTAAAGGAATTTCGTCCGCGAAATTCAGTTAAGAGTACTAAGTGCGTAACTCGGGATATTTCTCCCATATGTTAGATTCATAATGTTGTTCACTTAGTTCAACATCGTATTTATTCCAATCATTACCTCATATCATGATTCCTGATCAATGAGGTATGTTTCTCATATTTGAGTTCAAATTATGCTACAACCACGATAGTTTGTTGAATCAATGTTCTTCCAACCGGCTATTTAACATAGCCATCTTGTGTAACTATTTCATACACACAGATCATTCTTCTAGAGATTAACCATATTGAAATAAGTCCCCTGTCAGACTACCTGGTATTGGAAACGTACCTCCTCACAGATTCGCCTTCGTCAGACTTACCTGATATTGGATCAGTACACCCTCACAGAATCATACTAGCCAAGCTACTGGTTTTGGAACATATACACTCGCACGGAGCTGTATACCCTCACAGGCTCACTCTGGCTAGACGATCTGATCTTGAATATGTAAAACCTCACAGGACTCTCTTCTTGAGAACAATTCCTCGATGGTTTATTTTATTAAGTAACTTTTAACGTTCTAATTACGCAAACTTAATTTCTCAATCATGGAGTCTATAGCCATCATTTTCTGGGTATAAGCACTTAAGATTTTAATTTGACAAATCCAAAATTACTTTAGAAAGCAAGGATACATATCGATATAGATGACCGTACACAAGGTCATAAGCCACTTGTCTCAAGCATTCATTGGATCTTGTCCTTTGATAGCTTTTTACCCATTACAACTCTATCTATCAAGGTATCCAGATTCCTTGATATGGTCATCATTCGTGAGTTGTTCGGCTGTCACCGCATAGACACGACCTGCCACAGGTTTCTGCTCTATTCTGGATAGTGGCAGTCGTTGTTGTTGTACTTGTTGAGAGGGTCCTCCAGATCCCATATTTCTTTGTTGAAAATCTAAGGCCTTCTTACGACATTCTCTCACACGATGCCCTGGTTTGCCGCAATACAGGCAACCTCCTGTATCGCGAGGACAAACCCCTCCGGGATGATCTGAGCTACACCTTGGGCATCGAAAATTAGACTGTTGGTAGAGCTGATTGGCTTCTACCATCTGTAATGGCCGCTCGGCCGGTGGAGTAAAGTTGTTGTCTTGAAAATTTTTCTTATAAAAAGGTGGTCGTGAGTCCTGGCCACCTGGTAACGTCCTCTTATTGTTCCGACCATTAACTATGGGCCTCTTTGCTATGATCACTTTTGATCGCTCCCAATCCACTTGTATTTTTGAAGCTACTGCCATAGCCGTTTGAAACGTTTGGGGCATGCTGGTGATAACCCGTGACCTTAGCCCTTCTCGCAGTCCATTGATGTACTTGTCGGCCCTTTCTTGGTCGGTCTCAAATAACCGGGAGCAGTACCGTTCAAGATTTTGAAATTTGGTGGTATAGTCAATCAGATTCATGCCACCCTGCTCCAATTCCAGAAACTCCATCTTCTTCTTGTTTCTGGAGTGTAATGGAAAGTAATTATCCATGAAAGCTCTCCGGAAGTCAGTCCAAGGAATGACTTCAACTTCCGAGAACTGGATAATCTTAGTGGTATCCCACCACTTCCGTGCGTTGTCTTTCAGCCTGTACGTGCCAAAGTTGGTCTTCTTTTCTTCTGGTACTCCCAGCACCAGGAAGGCACGTTCGATCTCTTCGACCCAACTTTCTGCCAGTTCAGGATCGGCTCTACCGGCGAAGACTGGTGGATCGAGCTTGAGGAATTTTTCATAGGTTATTCCACCAAGGTTTTCGCTTCGAGGTGCGACTGGTTCTGGCCTTGTTTCTCGAATGGCAGTAACCAAATTGTTGAGTGTTTCCAGCAGAAATCCTTGAGTATGGGACTCCTCGCTTGGTATGGTTCTCCTCGTCGTAGGAGCCATTTATCTACCACATATAAACAACGTGTTTTAGTTTCACAATGTATATATCGAAGCAAAGTTTTATTTACTTAATATACATCACATTTACACAAGCATCGCCTTAAACAAAACGTCATGCCGCACTGGCAGACTTTTAGGCGTTGAGAAACTAGGTACATGAGTCTATTGACTCCAAAACACTACCAGTCTCTTCTAGGAACTGGATTTCTTTCTTGACCCAAAGAACCCAAAGTATCGTTTACTTCCACATTGCCTTGGTGCAGGCACAACTAGCTTTGGCTTGGGCGGCACTTCCGCACTCTCAAGCGACTCTTGTGGATAGATCAGTGATGCCGGTCCACTTGCCCATTCAGTGGCATCATGGCTCGGAGAATCCGAGACCATAACGGGATGATATAGGTTGTATCCCTCTTCCTGGCCATTCAGACTCGGCGTTGGTGTACCCGCTCTGTTCCCCCATATAATAGTACTTTGATTCGAGGAATCTGAAATCATAATGGGATTATAGAAGGAGTTGTTGCATCCCTCCTCCCAACTGTGCAAGCTAGGCATACATGATGCCTGTTGATAGCCTTGCGATTGACCAAATCCCTCAAGGAAGTTCAAGTCAAATCCTACCAGAGATGGTAGTTCATCAGAAGTTGCTGGAGTACGGCTACTCTCTCTACTGGAGTAATGTGGCCCACTAACACGCGAGGTCTCATCCCTAAGACCAAGCGATCCCCGCCGACCCATATCGGCGGTATGCTTCATTTGGCATTCGTTGACGGAATACCCTTCTTCGCCACAATATTGACAGTCTTGGACTTCATATGGGCATACCCACTCATCGTGCATGATCCCGCAACGATAGCAGTATCCTCGGGAGTCGTGAGTTGCCATCTATACAAAGATGCACCCAGATCAGAACAAGAAGTATAAAATATACTTACAGTGCGATATCGGGACCATGACGGATCTTGAACCAGGTTTCTCAGACTCATGCTTTGATACCATTTCTGTAACGCCCCGGATTTTCAAAACAAAGCTAAGTTAAAATTTTCATGGATTTCTTTTTTTTTCTTTGCAGCGGAACTTAGAAAAGCTTTTAGCAGCGGAATAAGACGATAATGAGTCGTCGGTTTTAGAAAACTCCGAGCACGTTGCAGGTATGTGGCCAAGCAACTCATTGACCACCAAAGTGTTCCATTTTATCGAAAGCACATGTTTATTACAACATTACTGCTTAGAAAAGCAGTGAAGGTTCAATAAAAAGGAAGCAGTACAACTCTGTCTAGAGAAACCCTGGAACTTGATGCTGCCTTGCTCCGCATATCGCCACGCAGGTTCAACACCTGAAATCCCCATTAAACGAGGTCAGAACCACTGATGGTCTGGTAAGTAGGCAAACACCTATCTATTCAACTCAAGTAAATGCATAGACCACTCAGGGTCGCAGTTCGTAATACGACGCTCAAGCCTCCATGACTTAGCGTATATCGCACAAGCCTCATCAGGGCTATGAGTTGAACATCCACGCAAGTCGTCATGACTTCGCATAAGCCTCTTCAGGGCTGTGAGTTAGAATAACCTCTCAAGTCTCTACGACTTAGCCTTGACTTCCTCAGAGTCACGAATGGATGTCTAGCTCAAGCCTTTATGCTTGGCACATCCGTATCCTACGAATCTAAGGACAGCTCTCCGAGCTTCACTTAGTCGTACGGATATCAATGGGGTTCTTTCCCAATCGGTCCAGTAGTATACCGACCATGACACCTTCACAAAGGTTATGCAGGACTGACTCAACAACGTCATCCACTCATACATTCAAAGTAGCGCTGTACCTAAGCTAATGCTTTGTTTCGATAATTGCACCTCCCCCTGGGCTTAGGGGACTCATATCTGGGCGACAACGCGACGATCTGGGGGTTGATTATTCTATGTATTTTAGATACCCCAGAGGCCTGTTGACCCCATCCCCCTAGTAGGACGGTACAACATACCGGAAGAGATCCTTACTAGGTATCCGAATGCATTCTGCTACTGCAGTAGTTGGGTTCAATCCTTAGATATTTAAGGATAACCACGACCTCCATACCTCTGAGTGACGAAGGCCATCAATGAACTCTATCAGGTTCGGGTGAAATATATGTCACTCAAGGCTGCGCCATCACCGTCTTCCTCGGTGAGAAATTCTGAAAGGGGCCTGCCGGTCTTACAATTACTTGACGAACATTGCATGCCTATAGGGCAGCCTTTGAGAAGTATGTACCCGACCCCAATCAACCACACGATTTTCACCGTGGAACAAAGGTTTTATTCATATGCATGCTTAACTCTGCTCTCGGCACTTCGGCCTTGACGAGCACTTCACCTCTTTCGGTGGAAACAACACACTCCGGCTCAGCGGCCCTTACGAGTCTGGTTGTCTGATAATTCTCAATGAGCATGCACATGACTCAATCTCTACGGATCGGCTACTCGGCGTATTTTTACGCAACGAGCTCAGGACCTCGTCAAGGCGCTACCACTACTTTGGCGCAACGGCTCTTACAAGTATGATGCCCTTGCAGGTGTCAGGGAGACGAGTCATTCTGACATCGTTCCAACAAAGGACATCATTGTGCCACTTAACTGGTTTTGGCAGCTCTTCTGCCAACCATTCTGTCAACACCTTCTCTGCTCTACCGGCAGTGGTGCGACGAACCTTTCTACATTGTAGAAGGCGTTCCATAACTGGGGAGCACTTCTGCTACGTTCTTTCTGAGCCATTCTTAGCTCCTTCAGGAATTTTAGCAGCACTTCCTCTCTTTTACGGAGAAAGCGTGCGTTTCTTTTATCTGTTTCAGAGGCATCTTCCCTCTTTGGTGGGAAATCGCTACGCTTAACTCGGGAAATGGATGCGCACCGTTGTGCGTACTTTGCATCCATCAAGGTTGCAGGAACCTTGGGCCATAGCCAGGCCATACGTAATTGATTTAGTCTTTACGTAAAGAGCATTTTGCCAAAAGGCGAAGCCTTTCCAATAGGGGCTTCATTCGTCAAGCAGAATCTTGTACGAGGAGCGGTAAGGGAAATCGCATGGGCGATTTTGGAGTTGATCTCCGTTTGAACGCTCACTTACGCGCCATATATGTAATATAAGCAGAAGCCTGTGCTTTATACAGCGGCGGCGTAAAGGAAATGCATATACTATTGTTCAGGGTGTGTAACTGAACAAAATATTCTACATATATAACAAAATAGGAGCCTTGGCATCGTTCGACGCGACGGCGTAAGTAAATACATTGCAGAAAGCAGGAGCCTTGGCATCGTTCGACGCGACGGCGTAAGTAAATGCATAATCGGAAGTGCAGTAATCGGAAGTACAGAAAGCAGGGAGCCTTGGCATCATACGACGCGACGGCAAAGGTAAATTACATGGCCTGTGCGATATAAGACGCGTCGGCAGTATCAGCAGATATACACCTAGATCTGTATCCAACGATAGTTACGAGGCGAGCGAGTGAACACTGAAGTGTCCTAGAGGGCTCAACCAAGAACTAGGGTGAGATACTATTTTGAAGAATGCATATACTGCGTATTCGAACATATATATCCGACGATAGTTACGAGGCGAGCGCGTGAACACCGAAGTGTCCTAGAGGGCTCAACCAAGAACTAAAGCAAGATACTACTTCAGAAAGTATATGCTATATACAAACAATCAAATACTTGAGAGAGATGGTTTAATGAAGCGAACTTACTTCAATTTGAGGAAGAAACGACTCCGATTGCTTCAAACGCTTCGAACGAGGCTCGACTTCGAAAAAGGATCAACTTCGAACTTCGGACGAAAAAGGACTTGGACTTTGACTTTGAACCAAACCAGGTTCAAGTCAAGTCAACTGGGTTCAGACTTAGGTCAAGTAGGTTCAGACCTAGGTCAGGTGGGTTAGGACCAGGTCAGGCAGGCTCAGACCAGGTCAAGCAGGCTCAGGCTAAGTCAGGCAGGCTCAGACCAAGTCAGGTGGGCTCAGGTGGGCTAGGCTAGGTAGGGGAGGTTTGGAAAAGGAGGAGAGAGAGAGGGGTTGGCGATTTTCTAAAGGAGGGGGGGTCCTCTATTTATAGGTTCTGAAACTTGGGCCCCAAGTTTCAGAATCCCCTCTTTACCCTTGGGCTTTTCTGAGAATCCCTTCCATGGAAGGTGCTGGAAGGAGCTGAAAGGCTCTGGAAGGTGCTGGAAGGTGCTGGAATATTCTAGAATCTTCTAAAATATTTTCTGAGAAATATTTCTGTGGGTCCCTCAAGAATTTCGGGTTTTCGGCGATTTTTTTTCTGAAAAATTCTGAGTACGCCATTATCTTCGTATTGATGCCACTAAAAAAGTTGGCTCGCAGGAATCCTTTGATTTTGTTCAGATAGGAAGTTATGGCTTCCAGAGTGTTTGAGCATATATTCGCGATTCGACGAATATCCTAAGTGTAACTGGCTCGCAGGAATTGATTCGTTTCGCATTCTGAGAAAAATGCCATTTTTACCGGTAAATGCCTCATGAATTTTATTCAGATATTTTCTGAAAAATTGCGGGTCTTACATAGAATCTGAAGGGTGTTTTACATCTGGTGCCCCAAAGCCAGCTGGTTTGGGAGCCACCGGTTCGAAAGCTTGTTACATGGACTGCATAGAAAGCCTAAGAGATAGAGACATTGCACATGACAAGAGGAAGACTATACGTAAACTATTAGAATAGAAGGTCTAGTGACTCGAGCAATTAAGTCCGAGGGATACTCTGTATCTAGTGCCCTAAGGTCGGCCGACTTGGGAGTCACTGACCCAAAGCTCGCTACACGGGTCACGAAAACTGACTATTCGAAATAGTGCTCATACGAGAAGATTGCGCAAGAAATCAAAAGTTGAAAGAAAAAGAGAGAGTGAAAATGAAAAAAAAAAAAAAAGAGAATGTGCAAAATGAGAAAATTTTCATTGCTTAAGTATATATGTGCATTACTGTGCAGAAAATATACAAGTGAGAATAAATGAGTAAAACATGAGAATATTTGACTTTCGGAGAAAAATCATGAACTAGCTACAATATGAGAAAAGTGAAAGAAAAGAATTTTTACTGTGGAGGCATGAGATTTTTAAACTTGTTTTGAGAATGTCAATTACAGGAAAGATTTGTTACAACTGCATTCTTAAGAGCCTAATATTTTTGAAAGATCATCCTTGCATTTTATTGATGTTTGTGGGTAGCATCGCTGCAAACCCTCACGAGACCTTACTCGTCCACTAGTGTAAGCTAGGGGTTTAAAGGGCTTGTTGCATATGCTAAATGCAACCGTGATTCCTACGAAAGTAAGTTAGTATTATGCATTCATGCTTAGCATTTCTTGTCTTCAGTGCATATCATGATTAGGGTTTGTTAAGGGACTAACAAACATTCAAGCATGGGGGTATTTGATGATGCATGAATTGCACATCATGTAAACACGTTTTTTATGCATTTTGTGTCAAGTTTAAGGTTTTAAACCCATGTTTAGATGTGTTTTGATAGTAAGGGGCTATGGTTCGAATTTCAGAAAAATCAGAGTTAAAATGAGAGAGTTATGGCTATTTCAGTGTTTGGGCACGAATTTCGAGGTGAATCGGATCCATATCCGACCCAATTGGGTCAATTGGACCTTGGATCAACTCTTTAAAAGTCCAAAACCCAACCCATACGCCTATCCAAATCCATTTCAAAAAGTTTTTCTGAAAACCCCCCAAAAAAGAGGCGCCTAGAAAATATTTTTTTTATAACATTGTTTTTGCAAATTCCAAAAAGTATAAATATACTTTTTAGAGAAGCCCTAGGCGTCTTTGGCTGTGTTTGGATGCCCCCTACAGTGACTCTACAGCAGCAGCTCCTTCCTCTCCATCTTTCCCAAGTGTTGGCCATTGAAGATCGACCTATGCTTGATTTTCAAGCATATTTTCAAGCTTTCTTTGGTTTCTTTTCCTTTCTTTCTTATTCCTTGCTGTCTTTTCACCATTTTTCTGTACTTTTTCAGGTGTAGCAGAGGTGGAGACCATTAACCTTGGGCGGGAGTGCGCAACACAACACCAAGGTGAGCCGGCCCTACCTCCATCCGGCTTTCTACACCCTCCGATCGCGAATCGGCTCACATTCCATCATTGGTGGATCTCCAACGTGTAGCAGCTGCAATAGGTGCCATTTTTGGTGAAGTACAGCATCCTTGAACTGTAGAAGACGTCTACCTCCAGCCACGGTCCGCTCTTCTTCACCCCCCTCGGTCGTCGGATCTTCCAAAAGGTAGGTCTTCTTCTTCCTTCTCTTCTAGATAAAACCGATTTTTGTGTGTGGTTTTTGGTTTTGTTATTTTCTGTATGTTTCTTGGTTTTCTTTTTGTTTCAACCTTAGAATAGTATTCGTGCATAGACCAGCACGTTAGACCTAGGATTGTTTCATTGTTTGCATGTTCGAGTATCGATTTTCATCACTTTTCAAGAAAAACGTGTGAATCGGCTAGAGGTTCTTCTAGCCGATTTGGGTTGTCTTATCCAATGTGTGTGTTTGTGTTAGTTCTACAGAAAAAGCCTTCAAAAAGATCAGTTTGAGTTATTTTGGGTGTTGGGGACTTGAAGAAAGGCATTTTTCATTAAAAATCGGCTAGATCCATTCTATCCGATTTTGATTTATTTTCAATTTTTGCCTTAGTTCGGGTTTTAGCAGCCATGCTGGGTTAATAGACCCTTTATAGATCCGATTCTAGTGAGTTCTTGCAGATCTATTGAGGGTTGAGTCATTGCTTGATTTGGGTGTCTTTGATTTTTAAAGATTTTTTATTCAAATTGTGAAAATCGGCTAGAATCTCATCTAGCCGATTTCTTTTATTTTGTTTGCTAGTGGTGTGTGTGTAAGCTTCTACTTCATACTGCATGTCTGCATATTTTATTGATTTTACAGTGTTGCAAAGTGTGTTGTGGTAGAGTTAGCATTTTAGGACTACTCTAGATAATCGTTTTTATCATTTTGTGTTTTTTGTGTTTTAGGTCTATTGAGAAAATTCCAAAAATCGAGTCTTAATTCTTGATGTTTTTTTTTATGAATTCCAGCATAGTGTTGTTTATGTTTGCCTTTGTGTAATTAGGAGTTCTTTTTATTAGATTTTAATTTAGTTTTATCAAAAGTGTTTGATGTTTAGTTTAATCATTTTCTTTTAGGTTGTATTTTTTTTTTAGTCTTCTTCTTCCCCAAGGAGGGGCGGCAGCCATTAGAGCTCAATTCGAGCTCTAGGCTGTTTTTGGTAATTCTTAATTGCAATTAGGTAGGTTTAATTAGGTTGTCTAGGTTCAATGTATTAGGGTTTATTGTTTTAGTCGTTTTTAGGGTTGCATTTAGGTAAGTTTTGGAATTAGGTTAGCATTAACTCCTAGGAAATCGATTTTCCATTTAAGTTCTTTTGTTCCCTAGGTATAATTAAGTCTATTAGTTTAGAAAGTAGCATCCATTGAAGTTGGCGATTTTTGAGAAGGGAGGTAATTAAAGTAATTGAAAATTGGAAAGCTTTTAGAAAAAGGATATTCTTCAAAAATCGTGTGAGGCATTTAAGGAAGATTTGAATTTTGAATGTGCATTAAAGAAGGAGTTACTCCTTAACTTTGGAAAGTGTTTTGCAATTAAACCAAAATTCCAATCTAGGTTACACGATTTCCATAGAGCATTAAAAGCATTTTAATTCCATCTTGAAAAGCAAAAATCGTGGATTTCTAGATTGGCCTTTTCATATTTCCAAAAAGGCATTAAAGGCAATTAAGGAGTGTAACTCCCTCTTTAAATGGGGCGATTTTTGAGAATCCAAAGCATTTCAAAGTTTGAACATTGGTAATTATTACATTCCTTTTCCAACCTCCTCCATTAAAATCGTGAACTTTGGATTAATTGTAGCTTAATTAGGAGGTTACTACTTTAGTCTAGACCTAACCTAGTCAAACCGAGCCTAGGTCGAGTCAACCCCTAGTCTACACCCCCTTTGAGTCTAGTCAAAACCCTAGCCTAGCCCAAGTCAAAGCCTAAACCGCATTTAGGTCGAGTCTAAGACCAAAGCCCAACCTTAGTCAAGCTTAGTGGAGTCAACCCTAACCTAAGTTAGGTCAACCTAGTCTACCTAACCTATCTAAGTCAAACCTAGTTGATTCAACTTAGTTCAAGCCTACCTAAACCGAGTTCATCCTAGTCTTGCTAGACCTAAATCCAAAACCCAACCTTGGTCAAACCTAGTCAAAGACCTAACTCGGGTAAAAACTTAGTCTAAACCTAGTGAGTCAAACCGAGCTTACCTTAGCCCATTCGAGCCTAGTCGAACCTAAGTTGAGTCCAACTTAGTTTAGTCTAAGTCAACCCGAACCTAGTTGACTAAGTCTATCCTAAACCAAGTTCAAACCCTAGCCTAGCCTAAGTCCAAGTCAAGACCAATCCGAGATCGAGTCAACCTTAGCCAAACCCAACCCAACCTTAACTAAGGTCAAACCGAGTCCACCTAAGTCAACCGAACCTAGTTGATTAAGGTAACTCAAAACCGAATCCAATTAGTGAGTCAACCTTAGCTCGAACCTATCTCTTTCAACCTAGTCAAATCGAGCCTACCTAATCCCATCCGAGTGCATCCAAACCCAAACTGAACCTACTCAAGTCGAAACCGATCCTAGTCGAGTCAACCAAGTGAAACCTAACCTTAGCCTTCGTTCTTTAGTTAAGTAAGTCATTTCTTATTATTTCTTTTGATTTCTATATTAATTAGTTTATTTATCTAATTTAGTTTTAGTGTAGAAGTGTGTGTACGTATAGCGTATTTATTTAGTATGTATGAAATGTGTTTCATTGTGGTTTGAATGATAGTTAGATATTAGTTAACTTAGTAGTTAGATTGTATTTTATTATTGAGCATAGTTGCATTTCCATTGTTAGTTAACTTCGTTCTAGTCATAAATTGCTTGTAGTGTTTTGTTCGTCGTGCATTTAGTGTTTTCCTAATATTCATCTGCATATACACTGTTATACAGTGTCATTTAGATTGCATTAGGTGTAGATTACATTTGATAGGGGGTAAATAGGTTCATAAAGTGAATAGTGCACTCAAATAAAAACCAGATTTTTGCCCTGTCGCAACAGAATTATTTTCTGAGCAAAAATTCTGTGTTTTCCAATTTTTTTTCTTCTATTCACTTTATTAACGTGTTATTTAACTGCAGACCAAATTTCAGTTCATTCGGAGTTGATTTGGTCTCATTTTTAAGCGTTTTGTGAAAACCGCTTTTTCTGGATTTTAAATTACAGGACTGACGATATTCTGATTTTTCCCAGATTTGAAACGCTTATATCTGGAGTTCCAGATACTGTTTTTCAATTCTGTAAAAACTGTCAATTTGTTTAAGCTGTCAGTTGCAGAACAGAACAAATTTCGGGAAAATCGAACCTCGTTTGCCCTATCAAACTATGGTTTTCCGATAACCTGTCAGATTGCTAGTTTACACTAGTTAGGGGCAGTTTCGTAATTTTCTTAGTTTCGGCATTTTAGGTTTGTTTTCAGTAGTTTCTGTATTTTAGAAGTTGCATAATCATCATACAGCATTAGTAGAAGTAATTTGGTTAATTTTAGAATTAATTTAGTATTTTATTTAATTTTTGTTTGATAAGTAGCATTTGTTTATTATTTTCGTAGAATTAGACATAGTTTTAGTTGTTGTTTGCATAATTAAAATAGAAAACTAACTTTGTACTTTTCTGCATTTTTAGGTTGAAAAGCATATTTAGTTTCCAGGGTTATTATACAAGTGAGAAGATTCTCTAAGTGGCGAAAAGACAGAAATACCCTTGGTGTGCAGCAGAAGACTAAATGCTTGTTTAGTGTTCTTTTAGTGCTTAATTGTAGTTGTATTCACTTTATAATTGTAGATTCCCATTTGATATTAATAAATTAAATTTTCTAGAATTGTAGTTATTAATTCCTGTTCCCTGAGGATCGACCTGTACTTACCACTTTGTGGAAAGTCGGTTTTTATATTTTTGGTTGACGATTTTCCAAAGTTTTATTGAAAATAATTGTTTTAAAAAAAAAGCGCATTCCAAAATATCAACCAACTATTTTCTCTAATTTTTAGTTTTTATTTAATGTTTTTCATTGTTTTAAACATGATTTAGCCATTGGTACCATCATCTTCATGGATTAAACCATGGATTCAACCTCAAGAACCATCAAGAATCAGCAAGAACGATCCAAGAAGGTGATCTAACCCTATTTTGGATGATTTACAGAGATTTTAATCCATTAGAATTGATTTTAATATGATTCTTTACATTATTAACCAATAAAATATATGATTTACCCTTTTTAATGGGTTAAATCTATGTTTTAAAGGTGATATCAAATTCCAGCCATTGATTCCATGTTTTTATTTTATTTTAATGGTTTATTCATGTTTGTTTCACGTTTTATAGCATAGAAATAAGTTTTATTTACTGTTTTATGGTTTATTTTATTTATTTACATTAGTTAATGCATGGTTTTTCAAGTTTCTTAAATTTCTGTGTGTTCTAGGTTTAGAACAGTAAAGATGATGTTATTTCGGATGGAAGAACTCATTGTTTATTTCTGATTTTTTTATATGTGGTGCATGCATGAGTTATTGAGTTACTGTAGAAAAATCAGAGGTTTTGGATCTCGGAAACCCGGTCAAAAAAAATCAGACATCAAATCGGGTTTTTAAAGCTTTAAAATCGTGGTTAAAATCAAGAAGGTAACTTGCTGTGATGATATTTCTCTCATCTTATATCCGATTTTAGATCTGTAAAGTGCTATGGATTCACATTGAGTAGATCTGTCTTCTGTGAAATTTTCAGAGTTTTTGATCACTGTTTAGTATTTTGCCTTTTTTAGAGAATCTGTTTTTAGATTTAAAACTCGTTAGGGTTTACCAAAACCCTAATCAGACTTGTGTCAGTCATAAATCCCAAACCACAGATCCGATTTTAGATCTGTAAAAAGTGAGTATTGCTATTATTTTGTCTACTGTTCACCACTAAAATTTCAGAAATTTTTGTTTAAGATTGCTATTTATTCCTGTATTTTCAATCTGGAATAGCTGTTTTAATCCCTGTTAAGAGTGATATATTTTAGCTCAGATTGCCGGAAGGGTTTCTCCCTGACCGGAGATGATTTTTACGATCTGTAAATTGGGAAATCTCTTTTTTTCTTTTTAGTTAGTCTCTGTAAAATTTCATAAATTTCCATGGAGATTTGACCCTTGGTTCAGGTCTTGGAGTGAGACTGGTTGATGAATTAGGTCAAAAATAGCATATGTTTAGGGTTTAATGCAATTTTCGGATTAATTTAATGTCAAAAAATATTTTTTATAATTCCAATTCGACATTAGGGTTATAACAAGTGCAGGTACCAATTTTTATGGATTTTGGAATCCATTTGATGGCTGAATTAAGCAAATTGCAAAACCGGGTTCCTGAAAGATCCAAAACACTGCTAAAATCACAGTTTTTGAGATATTATTGGACTTTCGTGCATAAGCATATGTTTTTAGGGTTTTATTATGTTCATAATCATATTAGGATGCTTTAGGTTTAATTTTTTGCTCATTTGATTTTATTTAGTGCATAAAACCTAAGTTTTTACCAAAATCTCTTTTTAAAAACCCTGATTTCAAGGCCATAGTCTTGCTATTGGGGGCAATTTAGTCATTTTACCTAAATTTCGAAATTCCTAACCCTAATTTTCATATATTTAAGCATGTCACATCATATTTAGCTTAGTTTATTTCATCTAAATTTCAAAACTTGCATTTTATCAAAATATCTTTCTAAAAACCCTAACTTCAAGGCCATAGTCTTGTTATTAGGGGTATTTTGGTCATTTTGACCCCAATTTCGAAATTTCATATCTTATCTTCCTTATTTATTCAATTTTATTTCATATTTTATCATTTTGATTTAAGGGAATCATGGCAAAAAGCCTTATATCTTGCAAAATCCAACAATTTCCTGATATTGTTATATAAATCTAGAAAAGCCAACATATATTCATTAACCAAGTTTTCTAGTTTTGCAGGTACATTGAAGACTTTATTTTTCATGTATTTAAATTTCAATAGTGATGTAATTTGTAATTAAACTTTGGAATAAGAATTTATATTTCCTGCTTAGCTTAGGTTGCATTGCATATAGTTTATTTTTTTTAATAATGTTAATGTGTGATGGATGATGATTCCTGCATATTTTTACAAATTCACCATGGTCTACACGAATGGCACATGCACTAGCTTCTATGAAGTGTATAAACTTGGTGGAATTTGTATTTATGGTCGTAGTCAGAATACGAATGATACTCAGATTTATAATCTTCACATTAGCCACATTCAGCCTACACTCTTAGGCTAACTTCAAGATGCACTGCATTTCTCAAAAATACAAAAGGTATTTCTCAAATCCATATTCATTCATTTCATGCATTTGCCAAATCCAATTCAAATTCTAAGTCAAGGGAAATTGAATTCCTCAAAATCTCCTAAGTCTTATAGCAAAATCGATTTTCCCAAAAGCATTGAATTTCAAAGAATATTTCAAGTATTTCCCAAGTTCCAAATTCAAATTTTCTAAGTTAGAATTTCAATTTCAAAGTTTGAATTCAGAGAAATCAAGTCTCTCAGAATCGATTTTCACCAAATGTCAAGGATTTCTCAAAATCGATTTTTATTTCTCTCAGAAGTATATTTCAAATCCCATTTCACGATTTCTCATGTGATATCATTTCCAAGATTTACATTTTCTAAATATTTCAATCATTCAAAGCAAACATCATGTTTTCAAATGTGCATTTTCTGAAAATTCATAGCACATGCCTGATTCTATGTGCATTTAGAAATTAGAATATGATTTAGACAAGTTGAATAGAGTAGAGCATAAGATTGATCCTTGGTTCAATTACCCCTGTTAAAGGTGGCAGGAACGGTTGAACCTCGTACCGACAGGCGAGTCCCATTCTACGGAATTTTCCCGCATTTTAAAAACGGAGGCGAGTTATTTTCAAAAATCTTTTTCAAAGGTCAGTTTGATTTGCAAAAGTAAAATTTTGCGATGATAACAATGCAACAAGCCCTTTAAACCCCTAGCTTACACTAGTGGACGAGTAAGGTCTCGTGAGGGTTTGCAGAGATGCTACCCACAAACATCAATGAAATGCGAGGATGATCTTTCAAAAATATTAGGCTCTTAAGAATGCAGTTGGAACAAATATTTCATGTAATTGACATTCTCAAAACAAGTTTAAAAATCTCATGCCGCCACAGTAAAAATTCTTTTCCTTCACTTTTCTAATATTGTAGCTAGTTCATGATTTTTCTCTGAAAGTCAAGTATTCTCATGTTTTACTCATTTATTCTCACTTGTATATTTTCTGCACAGTAATACACATATATACCTAAGCAATGAAAATTTTCTCATTCAGCACATTCTTTTTCTTTCATTTTCACTCTTTTTTCAACTTTTGATCTCTTGCGCATTCTTTTCATATGAGCACTATTTCGAATAGTCAGTTTTCGTGACCCTTGTAGCGAGCTTTGGGTCAGTGACTCCCAGGCTGGCCAAACTTAGGGCACTAGATACAAAGTATCCCTCGGACTTAATTGCTCGAGTCACTAGACCTTCTATTCTAATAGTTTATGTATAGTCTGCCTCTCGTCATGTGCAATGTCTCTATCTCTTAGGCTTTCTATGCAGTCCATGTAACAAGCTTTCGAACCGGTGACTCCCAAACCAGCTGGCTTTGGGGCACCAGGTGTAAAACACCCTTCAGATTCTACTTACTCGAACTACAAAGGCCACAGATATCGACTTAGACAAGAAGATGATCTCCTTCGTTATCCTTTTTGTTAAGATACTCAAACACTTCATCTCGTGTCTGAGTTCCACTACTAGGATTCACTAAGACATCAACAACTAAACGTAGCTCTATTCTTTTAAACTCATTTTTCAAACACATCTTTCCATTGCTTATTTCTTTCACAAAACATACTGTGCATACTTATACTAAAGTGATTCAAAATTTTCTAACAATCAAATACTATCTTTTCTTTGAATTATCTCATAAACAACTACTCTATTTGACTCAGTTCAGAAAATAACAATTTTTTATGGGGCTTAAAAATTTTTAAACTGTTAGATTATGCCAAAAACAATCATATATGCTACAACTTGTTCTCAAATGCCTACTTTGATTACCAGTCATACAAAAAAATTTGAAATTTTTGTGTGCATGCATCTAAACCACCCCCCCATGCTTGAATGACATTGTCCCTAGTGGCATACAACATAAGTAAAAATGTAATGCACATGCACACTAAAAGACGCTAACAAAAATATGGGAGAAAGGATAGATACAACCTGATTTGCTCTGAGCTTCTGAATTTGAATTTCATCTGATCTTTGAATTCTTTGAAAGCTCTTCCATGCACTTGGTAACTGATACACTAAGTGTTAGATTCATCCTGCATACATCAAAACAAATGTTAGCACATATGAAATGAAATACTGAATAAAGAAAAACACTGAAATGAAAAACAAATTAATGTACATATGATACATCCCTCTAGTCGAATCTTCATGCCTTCGTGAGATGCACTATCTCACACTCACCATCCTGCAAGGCATCTGAAATGAATGGCTTCAGTCTTTGCCCATTTACCTTGAATGTACCTTGGGTCATAGGATCGAATAATGTTACTGCTCCATGGGAAAATATTTCTTTCACAATGTACGGGCCTGTCCATCTCGATCTCAACTTCCCTGGGAATAAATGCAAACGAGAATTGTATAGCCACACTTTTTGATCTGGCTCAAACACTTTTCTGACAATATGCTTATCATGAAATGCTTTCGTGCGAGCTTTGTATAGTTTGGCATTCTCGTACGCATCATTCCTGAGTTCCTCTAATTCTGAGAGCTGCAATGCTCTCTCTTTGCCAGCCTGGGTGAGGTCAAAATTCAATTTCTTGATAGCCCAATACGCTCTATGCTCTAGCTCGACAGGAAGATGGCATGCTTTCCCGAATACAAGGCGATACGGGGACATGCCAATGGGAGTCTTAAATGCAGTTCTATATGCCCAAAGTGCATCATCTAAGCGCTGGGACCAATCCTTGCGGTCTGGACAAACTGTCTTTTCTAAAATTCGCTTAATCTCCCTATTGGACACTTCAACCTATCCACTAGTCTGCGGATGATATGGAGTGGTGAATCTATGATTGACAGAATATCTTCTCAGAAGAGAAGCTATCTGTACATTCCTAAAATGTTTGCCACCATTGCTAATCATCGCACGTGGCACCCCAAAACGACTGAAAATGTTGTGCTTAATGAACTTAAGCACTACTCTGTGATTATTGGTCTTGGTTGCCACAGCCTCGACCCACTTGGACACATAATCAACCGCCACCAGAATGTATAAATTTCCAAATGAAGGCAGAAATGGTCCCATGAAATCAATGCCCCAAACATCAAAAATCTCGACTATCAAAATCGGAAGCAAGGGCATCATGTCCCTCTTGGACATGTTCCCAATCTGCTGACATCGCAGGCATCGCCTACAGAACTCATGAGCATCCCTGTGGAGTGTGGGCCAATAAAATCCTGACTGCAAAACCTTTGCAGTCGTTTTCCTACTGCTAAAATGCCCTCCATAGGCTAATGAATGGAAAAAATTCAAAATGGACTGGTACTCCTCCTCCGGAACACATCTCCTAATGATCTGGTCAGCACAGTATTTGAACAACTCTGGTTCATCCCAATAATAGTGCCTTACCTGAGATAGGAATCTCTCACGCTCATTCTTGTTCCAATGCTCAGGTATCTGCCTCGAAACCAGATAGTTCACAATATCTGCAAACCAGGGTAACTGCGGTGTACTGACTGACATGATCTGCTCGTCGGGGAAAGAATCACTGATCGGCCTCTGATCTTGCGTGGTCTCTACGATCAGTCTGGAAAGATGGTCTGCTACTACATTCTCGCTTTCCTTCTTATCTTGAATCTCGAGATCAAACTCCTGTAGTAGTAGAACCCAACGAATCAATCTCGGTTTGGTGTCTTTCTTATTCAACAAATATTTCAATGCAGAATGGTCAGAATAGACAACCACCTTCGAACCGAGTAAATAGGACCTAAATTTATCCAATGCAAAAACTACCGCAAGTAGTTCCTTCTCTGTCGTAGTATAATTCATCTGGGCATCAGACAGAGTTCTACTCGCATAGTAGATCACATAGGGCTTCCTATCAATGCGTTGTCCTAAAATAGCCCCCATAGCATAATCAGATGCATCGCACATAATCTCAAATGGGAGAGTCCAATCTGGAGGTCTCAAAATAGGTGCAGTAATCAAGGCCTCTTTGAGAATCTCAAAGGCCTTCATACAATCCTCACTGAAATCAAAGGGCTGGTCTTTCTCTAATAAAGTGCAAAGCGGTCGAGAGATTTTGCTGAAATCTTTTATGAATCGCATGTAAAATCCCGCATGCCCTAAAAATGATCGAATCTGCCTCACAGAGGTGGGTGGAGTCAAACGGGAAATAGATTTCACCTTCGCTCTGTCAACCTCAATAACACGCTTGGACACAATGTGTCCTAGCACAATCCCCTCCTGGACCATAAAATGGCTCTTTTCCCAACTCAGGACGAGATTGGTCTCCGCACACCTACTCAGTACTCGAGCAAGTTTTTGGAGGCATGGTCTCTGCACACCTACTCAGTACTCGAGCAAGTTTTTGGAGGCAATCTTCAAAAGAAGAGCCATACACTGAAAAGTCGTCCATAAAAACTTCCATCACATCATCAATCATGTCCGAAAAGATAGCAAGCATGCACCTCTGAAAAGTAGCCGGGGCATTACAGAGCCCGAACAGCATATGTCTAAACGCGAAGGTGCCATAAGGACATGTAAACGTGGTCTTCTCCTGGTCGTCAGGATGGACAGCTACCTGATTGTATCCTGAATATCCATCTTGAAAGCAGTAGTAGCTCTGCCCTGCGAGTCTCTCTAAGATCTGATCAATGAATGGCAATGGGAAATGATCTTTCCTAGTTGCCACATTCAGTTTCCTATAATCGATGCAGACTCGCCATCCTATAGTGGTCCTCATCGGAATTCTCTCACCCTTCTCGTTCTCAACCACAGTGAGTCCTGACTTCTTTGGCACAACCTGAATCGGACTGACCCACTGGCTATCAGAAACAGGGTAAATGATTCCGGCATCCAACCACTTCACCACCTCTTTCTTCACCACTTCCTTCATGTTGGGATTTAGCCTTCTCTGCATATCCCTAAATGGCTTGACTTCCTCATCACAATGGATTCTATGCATGCAGAATGAAGGATCAATCCCCTTCAGATCTGCAACTCCCCAGCCAATCGCTGCCTTGTGCTCTCGAAGAATAGTCAGCAATCTCTGTTCCTGCTCCTCAGTGAGCAAGGACGAGATGATCATAGGCAGAGTCTCCTCATCTCCGAGGTATGCATACTTGAGTGAATCCGGTAAGGGTTTCAGCTCAAGTTTCGGAGGTAACTCGATCGAAGATTTGGCGGGGGTCTCCGCAAGTGGTGGAAGAGGCTCCCTGACCGCTCCCCAAGGTGGTCTCTTTGACGACACTCTAGACACATCTACACTACTATTCTTCTCTATATGGTACAGATCTAAAGAATCCTCAGTAATGTACAACTCGGGCTGCTCCTCCACTAACTCATGTGCAATGTCTACATAAAAGCAGTCCATGTCTCCCGCTGGTCCCATCGCGGCATTGAAAATATTCAGCTTTACCTTCCTATTGCCGAATGAGAGATCCATGGCTCTAGTTCTACAATTGATGCACGCATTGGCAGTCACCAAGAATGGTCTGCCTAAAATGATCGGAGTCTGGTGCTGGCTGTCTACTCCTTCCATATCAAGAATAATGAAATCGACTGGAAAATAAAAGTCATCCACCTTAACTAGTACGTCCTCCAAGACACCTCTCGGTACCTTGACGGAACGATCTGCCAGCTGCAGTGTAATCGGAGTCGATCTCATCTCTCCTAGCCCAAAAGAATCAAAGAAATATCCGGGCAGAATGTTCACGCTTGCTCAAAGATCGAGCAATGCGCGTTCTATTCGGATGTTCCCTATAGTACAAGCAATGATAGGGGCCCAGGGTCCTTGAGCTTTGGTGGTGTTTGATGCTGAAGTATTGAACTCACCTGCTCAGTCAGATGGACCCTGTTAGGAACTCTCTCTCTAGATTTACGCTTCTGCGTACATAGTTCCTTCAGGAATTTGGCATATGCCGGCACCTGTTGAATCGCATCGAGCAAAGGTAGGTTGATCTGCACATGCTTAAAGATGTCAAGCATGTCCTGGATCTTCGCACCTTGATTCCCTCTATATCCAGGAGACTCTAATGCTTTGGGATAGGGTGGTGGGGGAATATACTCTGCTGGCTCCTCCTCTTTGTGAGAAGGCTCACTCTTATCCTTCTTCTTCTCTGAGGATGAAGATGATGATGATGGTGAAGATGATGATGTGGATGGGGATGATGGATGAGCCGTCGTAGGTGAAACAATGGTCTCTGGCTCCTCTATCCTCTCTCTACTCTCTCGCTCTCTGCTCTCGACGTGATACTCACGTCCACTCCTCAAGGCCATAACTGATTTAGACTGCTGCTGTGTCTCGGTATGAAATAGGCCTCCAGTCATCTGGTCCTTACCCTTTGGGTTCATGACAGCCTGACTCGGCAATGTACCCTCTGGTCTCCTACTAATAGCCTCAGCTAACTGTCCCATTTGCGATTCTAACTTCGCAATGGACTGCGTATGCTAGCTCAAAATCTCGCTACACTTCTCGAAGGTGTTCTGATTAGAGGTTTTCACCTCTTGGAATGCCTGGAGAAGTCTCTCCTCAAAAGATGTCTGCTGGGTAGACTCCTGCTGCATCGAGGGAGGAACTGAAGAAGAAGAAGACTGAGAATAATTCGGTCTTTGAAATGACTGAGTAAAAGATGGCTGCCGAACTGGCTGAGAGGGTGTAGGCATCTGTGTGGAAGACTGTGGATTCTTCCATGAAAAATTGGGATGGTTACGCCAACCCGGATTATATGTCGATGAAAATGGGTTATTCGGCGGTCTGACGTAACCCTGAGCTACCTGAACTTGTTCTTGAACAAATTCAGGGTACTGAGCTGCCGAAGGGCACTCAGTGATCTCGTGTGCCGGACTGGCACAAAGAGTACACACCTGCTGTGTAGTGGATGGTCCTGAGAGAAGTTGGTCCAGCTTCTGAGCAATCATGTCTACCTTGCACTGTAGTGCAGTAGATGGACCAATCTCAAGAACACCAGCTTTCTTCTGAATGCTGGGTGTGGCTCTATCCGAATGAGAACTCGAAGCATGGTGGAGTGAATTCTCGGCTAATGTATCAAATAGCCTCCATGCTTCATCCTCGCTTTTCAGCATGAATGTCCCTCCACACGAAGAGTCGATCATCTGACGATTCTTGTCAGACAATCCATCGTAGAAGCTCTGCACCAGTTGCCATTTCGGCACCTGATGATGGGGACATTTCTTGAGGAGATCCTTCATTCTCTCCCAGGTCTCATGAAAGCGCTCACCATCTAGCTCTGAAAAGCTAGTGATGGCTCTACGATATTGGTTCGTACGACCAATGGGAAAATATTTCCGAAGAAACTCCTGTTGCAATTGATCCCATGACTCTATTTCTACATAATCTAGGGACTTAAGCCAATACTTGGCTTTGTCCTTCAATGAAAAGGGGAATAGAGTCAACCTCAACGCATCATTATCGAAATTCTGTATCTTAACAGTAGAACAGATTTCGAGGAATTCATCTAAATGTCGGTAGGGATCCTCATGACTAAGGCCATAAAATGATGGAAGCATCTGAATAATGCTGGCCTTAATTGTAACGCCCCAAAATCCCAACTTGGAAAATCCTTAAATTTTTAGAGTAAATTTTTTTTTTGAAAGCATTGCGCAAAAAAGGAAAACTGGCAAGGGAAAACAGTTGGAAATTCTGAGCGGGTCACAAGAAGAAACAACAAGAAGAAACATTTTATTTATTACAAATTGATACGTGAGCAATATACATCATTTCCCTTTTTCCAAAGACCGCTGCCAGGATCTTCAAGTTCTAGAGTGTGGGTTCAGTCCTCCGCCGCACATCGAGCTCCATCGCACCACTAGAAGCCAAACACCTGTATCCCCATAAAACGGGGTCAGTACTCTTGCGAGCTGGTGAGATAAACCATCCATACATTTATTATTTCTAAGGAAACGCATAAGGTATAAAGCATGAAACAGGATACAGATATGTCATGCTTGAAAACTATAAGTAACAGGCTACTGCTAACATGATGGAACAATTAGAGACATTTAAACCAAAGTACAAGTGCGTGTGTCAAGCAAGTGTACGTGTTACAAGTCTAAGCAACAGTGAAAGTAGCAAGTACAACTACTACAACGAACTGAACAAGGAAAAACAAAACACGCAACTACTGAACAATGAGACGAGGGAACTAAGCAAAACAAAGGGATGAGCCAAACAACTGCTGAACAACAAGCAACTAAGGAACCAAGCACGAGACAAGCGCAAGAACGATACTAACACGAGTAGTGAAGTAAAAATAATACTAAGTGATGAGCGACAAAGTCAAGCCTTAAAACATCTAGACAGTAACGTCAAATATCTGAGTAAGTAAGCAAGGTAGCTAATACTGCTAAGTGATAAGTGACAGTGTCGAACATGAACAACATAGACAGTGACGACAACCATCTAAGCGAGTAAGCAAAGAAGCTACAACTCTAGCATCACGAACAAGGATGAGCAGCGCTATCATGGCCAAACGGTTAGCATTCACATTCCAGGGCAACAATGAATGTTCATTAATTATATATCCAAGGCACACAGGATATACTTATAAGGGAAAAATACGTGTAACCACACGTCCTTAGCACAGGTGAGCTCAACTCACGAGATGGGTCTATCGCCCACAAGAACTTGCCACGGAGTTCATCACCTCTAAAAACCCGTCTCAAACAAGCATATATTTCTAAAATACGTAACAAGTCCCTTTTGTACTTACGAGATGGATCACTAGGTAAGTTGTATGCCCAAAGAATATGCATACAAAACTAATCAGACATTTAAGCAATAAAGTACTTAATTAAAGGAGCCATTACGATGATGAAAATTATCGTGTACACCAAACCACAATTAGGCATAATTATGCATATCCAGTCACAATTCCTCCTTCCGAGGTACTTAGGCCCATCCGGCCTGGTGTTCCCCGCAGGGCAACACGGGCAGAAATGTCGAGATCACACTCAGGCATTTACGTGCTCCAGCACTACTAGCATAGTAAAGGGCCTTGCCAATGCAGGCGATAACCATATATGACACTCAGAGATGTGACAAGCATTAGCTCAATCCCAAGGATGAATCACCGCATATGTACGCGTACTGACGTTGCATACAATCCATATGACATACATGTCCATAACTGCGAGGTATAATTGCCCAACCATCAACCGTAAATGTTAATATTTACATATCTCACTCCTAGTCATGTGTGAACACATGCAAGGGCTAAGTGGCATTCCACCCAGCAGTAACAAGTGATCGTATTTCGGTATTTACAATTATAACATTACAAGCGTACCCAACCCGTGCCTTCTTGCACGAATTTAAACTTTCCAAATGCCTCGCTGTCCCGTGGGGTACGAAGCGAGGTCTTAGCCATGTCACCCACGTGCTCGGCTTCACCCGACCCAAGAAGAGCACGTTGCCGGTGAAAGCGATCTCACATCACTACCATTTCCATTCTAGGGTATCACAGTACGTGAGCTCTCTCACGATCGTGGGCCACTACCCAAAGACTCCAACCGAGTCCCAAACCTCAACGGGTCAAACTGTGTTAATATCCAGATGGTGTTTCAACTTTCAAGTGTATGTTACGGCGAGTGTGAAGCACGCCTCTGGTACGTAAGACAATCATTAATACACGAACATGAATCAAACAACAAGTAACACTCGACAAACCATAGCCAGTGACAGACGGACAAGATGTGTCAACGTGCATGTGCAAAACGAAAAAAGTCACGAAGTCACAATCAATCGCAAGAGTATCGATCCGAAACAATATATTTAAAATGGCATAATTCATTATTTTTGAACTGCACGAGGTTAAAAAAAAATGCATATACTATAGCCATTGTATATGCGAGGAGTGTCCAGACCCTGAAATACGTATTTTCCCAAATACGCGTACTCCAACCCCCCACAGTGTGGCGAACCTCGCATAACGAAGCCTTCGACGAAAGACTGTCGCGGAATCAACACCCAAGTGTGTCGAGAGCGAGATCCAACTCAATCCCATCTGAATGGGAATTACATTTGCACATCCACGTTGTGTCACCACGCTTGCAAAACTCAAAAATACCAAAATGATGGGGTTTGACGAAACGATCGAAAAACCCATCATGTAGTTGTCATGTATCGACACGTGGGCAGCATACCGCTCGCCACGCTATACCCTTTAATACTGCCATGACGAGGCAAGGAAGGCCATGGTGATCACTCTGGACCGACCAAGCGCTAGGCAAAATCCAAAACGGCAACCAAAGTGCCAAAGTGTCCAAAACACTAACCGCGGCCCATAAGGCCACATTTGCGGATCTCTATCATGCACCATCAGTGCCAAGAGTACTCCTGGGGACTGCTAGACAGCGCACACGGTGTCCCAAAAAATTCCTTTTTGCCTTTCCTTGCTTTTCCCTCATTTCTTCCTTGATTTTTCGTGTTTTGTAGGTTGGCGGCAAAAATGGGAGGCAAACGGGCTGAACCACTTGGTCTGGTCTGTCAAACCAGACCGCAAGGGTCACCTAGGGCTCTGGTCTAAGACCAGGACACTGTACTCTTGGTGCAGCTCAGCCCGTGGCCAAGTGTGGCCTGCTTGAGTCACCCGCAGCCCACTATTGTGCCAGAGCGAAGGCCAAAGGGGCGGGGTCTGGTCCTTCGGATCAGACCTCGAGATCAATGAAACCCCTGGTCTGAGCCCACAAGGCTCAGACCAAGCACTGCACTCAGTGTGCAGGGTGGCCCGAGTCAATGGAGACGGGGCCGGCTAGGCTACTCAGGTGCACTAGCACCCGACACCCACCACCGTGCCAAGGCCAAAAGGAGAAACGGGTTGGGGTCTGGTTCGTTGGACCAGACCACCAGGCCAAGTCGACACACTGGTCTGAACTTATGGTTCAGACCAGTTCGAACTAGGGGCAACCAGCTCACAGCCAGGCGCCCAGGCCGGCTGGGCTAGCCGGGTAAGGCTAGCGCCCATCGGCCGCGCCAAAGGTTCCAGCTGGGTGCACTTGGTCGAGCCTGTGCTCAGACCAAGGTGCACCTAGTTGGGTCTGCCCCATGTGGGTGCAGACCGAACGGGTAGCTCGGTCCTAAAAAAAAAAGTGAAGGAAGCGTTAGAAACAACGAACCAAATCAAAACAAAGTAGTTATATATATTTATTTTTTTCCAAAAATGCAGTCGAAAGGCTGACATTTTCCGGAAGTCTACCCACTGTTCTGTAAAAAACGCCAAGCACAAAATTCGTAGAGATTTTTGTTATCTTTCTACAGAATCCAATAAATCAGAAATCCGACATACGATTCAGGAGATATCGCCAAAAAACCAGACGTCACTCAGGACGTTCCTGGGTTGCTGACGGAACAACATGTCAGCCAAAGATGCTGATTTTAGTCGGCTGTGAAAGCCGAACCAGAAAAAATGAATAACTACCAAGTTGTGGAAATTTGTCTGGGCTTTCCGAAATGCCTAAGAACTTTCCGATCCGACATGTATCCAGGGAGATACATTTATTTTACCGGAGGGTTCTTTGACAACTCGTAAAAACGAGAAACGAAATCAATCAACTAGTTACGTTTTCAAGGGCAACCCATAAAAAAATTTCTTTTGCATATCATATGGCTTCAAATGCAATCCTAGTGCTTGCTTAGCACAACCATGGCATGAAATCACCATGGATCGGTTTGCACTTCGCAAGTGCAAACCGGATTCCATACCTAAACCATTCACATTTTACCAAAGAAAGGAACACGTAAGGAGGGCTTTACTCACCTTGAGGAAGACAATGGAGGTTTTTATTCAGCTGGGGCTGAGCCACTCTTACACACACAGCACAGCCACACAACAACAAAAAAAATAAAATAGAAAAGGGGGAAGAAGAAGAGAGAGAGAAGAAAGGGTGTCGCCCCTTTTTGTTTCTCTCTCATCCCCCTCCTCTACCCCTTTTAAAAAAAAGAAGGCAAGGGAGATGGAGGGCTGGGAGTAAATGGGGGAGGAGAGATTGGAGACTCTCAAGCCCCACGCCCCACCCTTCTCACCTTGGTCAAAGCCTACCCCTCAAGGCCTAGCCTTGAGGGGCCAACCACTCTCAACAACTCTCCTTGATTCAAGGGGAGTTGTCTCCTTTGACTTGTCAAAGGAGGCTCCATTAAAATTTCATTTTTTTTTATTTGAATTCATTAAATGCAGCTCAAGGCTACACCCTAAGGGTTGCCCAGCCACATGGAAAAGACGTTGGCTTTTAGCCAACTACTTTTCAAAATGCCAAAAACCACCCTTTTAAAGAGTTTTTTGCATACTTTTCAAAAACACTTAACAAAGTGCACTTTTTTGAAATTCTTTTTAATTTAAATCAAGGTAGCATGGGCTGAGGTGGGCCCCATTGTTATCGTCGCGAAATTTTTCCCCCGTCTTCCCCTCCTTGCGGAAGAGAGAAAGAGGAAACGCTTTCGCGATTCAAACTTTGACCGGATTTTGGAAAATGTTTTGAAATACTCGCCTCCGTTTTTGAAAATTGCGGGAAAATCCATGGGATGGGGCTCGACCTGTCGGTACGAGGTTCGACCGTTCCTGCCGCCTTTAACAGGGGTAATCGAACCAAGGACCAAAACTATGCTTGACTTAGCGAAATTATCAAAGTTATGTTCTATCCTAAATGCATAGAGAATTCAGGCATGTGCTATGAGATTTTGGAAAATGCAGCTTGGGAAAACATGATGCATGCTTGGAAAATATTTGGAGTTGGAAAAACATTTCTCAAGAAAAGGATGAAAGTTAATTTCTCAGGAAAATCAGATGAAAGGTGTTTTGAAATCATGAGAAAGTTCATAAAGACATGGGAAAATCATGAATGATTGAAAATCCTGGGAAAGTAGAAGTGATTCTTGAGAAAAGGAGAGCATTTGAGAAGGGAAACTCTTCTTAAGAAAACTTGGACTTTGAGAGTTTTCTTAGGAAAATGATGGAAAATTCATAGGAAAACTCATTGAAGAAGGAAATTCAAACTTGGGAAATTGAAATCCTGGGAATTTTACCTTTTGAAATACTTGGAAATCGATTTTTGGATCTTGGAGAAAGTTGGGAAATCCCTTTTGAATATCTTAAGATAACATTTTCCAAGGCAAACTGTGGAAAACTTGTCTTTGGAAAACCGATTTTGAAAAATCCTTAGAATTTCTTGAGAAATCGATTTCTTAAGAATGAAGTTTTCTTGAGAAAATCTTGAGAAAATCAATGATTTCATGATGTAAATGTCATGAGTGAATGAATGCACTTTGAAAAGATTTTCTAAGGGATTTGTTGGAAAATGTACATTAAGTCAAGATAAATCCTTCACATATCCTGACTGTGGCCATGAATATGTTCAGAATTTAGTTGATTTGATGCACATGATTTTGAAAACTTTGGAAATATGATGTGCATTTTAAGATAGCCTAAGAGTGTAGGCTCAATGTGACTAGTAGAAAGATGATGGATCTGGGTCTCGTCCATATTCCGACTAGGGCCGTAAATATGGATCCCACCGAGTCCATCAACTCCCTAAGAGTTGGTGCACGTGCCATTTGTGAACATCCATAGTGCTTTTGAAATAAAATGCATGAATCATATAATCAGGATATTGCATAAATTCAAACTATATGATATGCATCCTAGTCTAAGCAGGAAATTAAATCTCTTATTCCAAAATTTACATTATTACATCACTAAATAAAGGAAATAAAAAAAATTTTGCAGACTTCAGCTCCTTCTTTTGAATGTCCCTGCCAAACTTGAAATTGGGTTAGCTCAAATATGTGGGTTTTTCCAAGATTTTCCAATAATATTATGAAATTATTGGATTTAATTGGATATAAACCCTATTCTCATGCTTCCTTGATATTTGAAATGATGTAAATGCAAGAAATTCAGTGGAAAACAGTTTGAAATTCGGAATTGGGGTCAAAATGACCAAAATACCCCTAAAATTAAAGTTACACCTTTAAAATCAGGGTTTTTTGAAGGAAAACTTAGTAAAATTGGGATTTCGAAATTCAAATTGAATTCAATGATTATGAAATGCAATATGACATGCTTCTAAACACATTAGGACTGTAAAATCAGAATTTGGTATTTTGCAATTTATCAAAAATAGCGATTTTCGCTTGTTTTTCGCTTGGATCTGGGTCCTGCGGGACCCTGTTTTGGTATTATGGATGATCCGAACCTCAAATGGATTCCAAATTGCACCAAATTCGGTATGAAGCATCTAAACACTCTGATAAACAACCTAGAATGCTAAAAATCATGAAATGATACGATTTAAATGCCAAAATTCAAAGAAAGTCCTAAAATGATGGATTTTGCCTATGGATCCGAGCCAAATGCAATGCCTAATATGATAATGCAAGATTTACACCATGGAAACTTCTGATATTTTGCAGACTGCTAAAAGACCCGAAATGGAACATTTTTGGTTTTTACAGCCTCGGGATTTGAGCCATGGTGAGTTCAATAACAGGGATTTAGTTCTGACAGAGGTAAAAATCACACTAATCTGATGTAAAATGCTAAAAAAATACAAAACGGACATGGAAATTTATGAAATTAATCAGAGTTATGAAAGACACCTACATGAACAACTTTCATGTTTATGACTTTGGCATTTGATCAACGGAAACACAAATAAAAATATAACTATTTCTGCCTAAACTAACAGAATAGACAAATGTAGCAAAACAAGGGGCTGACAAAAAAAATCCGAAGCAGGGGTCAACACTGTTCTAAAAATTACAGGCTTTTAGATGCAAACAGAGTACATCTCGGACACCACTTTTACTTTTTACAGTTTTGGATTTTGAGAAACACACAAAGAGAAACCATAGCCCTAAGTCGATCCAAGATCTCAGAGGCCCAAATTAGGCTCTGACACGTGTCCCGGGCTCTCGGATTTTTGTCAGTCATAAAAAAAATCAGAAACATCTAAAAAAATCATATTAAAAACTAGACATTCTCCCGAGTTCAGGGCATTTTTCGGATCGAAAATCGGATCTCCCATGAGGGAAAACTCGATTTTACAAGTCGGCAAATGTTTTTCAAAACGCATCCCGGGTTACAAAATCCGACTTACCATTTTGGATGTTTACCGCAGTAAAAAAATTCAAATGGCTCCGAATTTTTGGCAAAATTTCAGGGACACCTAGGGGCGCATTCCGTGATTTTTTTGGGATTTTTAATAAAAAATAAATGCATGAAATGACGTGTGGACTGACTGACAAAAACAGAGACTTACTGAAAATAAGCAGAATTGAAAAAAAAGGCTAAATTAATCCTAATTAATTCATGAAATATGCTAAATGAATGAAATAAAATGCAAATTAAACCTAGCTAACTACATGCATGTTAAAATCATCAAGGAAGCATAACAAGACATTTTTATATATGTCGTTTTATGAGAATAGCTCAATCCATCCCTCGGATGAGCTCTTTCTTCAAACGACTCCCTATTCGGATTATAGCATCACATCACGGGGAAAAGAAGTGCACCTTGTTTCGTTACGCAGCGTAGGTGCTCTTGAAAGGGGCAGCTACCACGAGCTTCCTTCGTTCTTCACTCCGGGCTTCGGATGGTCCACCAAAATCGAGCTCCGTTGGAATTGGACTGGCCACAGCACGAGCTCTACTCCACCTTCTTCAATGCACCAAAAGGGGCACGATTTCCAAGGTTCAAAATTAGATGTTAGGAAGGCTAGGTTGGATTTTCCAAGTTCACAAGAGCTAAAAAAATGATCTCCTTTAGGCTGGGCGTGAACCCTTGTTTTTATAAATTTTCTGAAAATTTTTGAAATTCAAACAGGCTCAATCTGAGCCCTCCATGTGGCGCCATCTTAGGGGGTGCCATCTGAGGGGTTTGAAATTCGAATTTGTCTTCTGCAGGGAGCCCTCAGGTGGCGCCACCTCAAAAGGTGTTTTAATTTTTGAGAAAAATAAAAAAATGGAAATTTTGTGGGTGAGACACCTCAGCAGGGGGAATTTTTCAAAAGTTTGCTTGATTCTCTCTGCAGGGAACTCCCAGAAGGCGCCACCTCAGAGGGTGCTTTCTTGGAGTTTGAATTTCAAATTCACTTTTTGTAGGGAGTCCTCAGGTGGCGCCACCTCATGGTGGGCTACCTTTATTAAAAAAAAAAAAATGAAAATGGAGCCAAGTGGAGTCCTGGAATGGTGCCACCTCAAAAGGTGTTTGATACATGTCAGAAGGTCAGAGCAGTGGGCTCAGAAGGCGCCACCTCAGAGGAATTTGAATTCTACCTTTTCTGGAGAAAGGAGATCTGGACATGTGGCGGACAAGTGTCAGCTGTCTGGAGAGGCTTTCTCAAATGGCGCCACCTAAAGGGGAAGTTTGAAATTCAAATGGAGGTTGGCCCTGAAGGAATGGAGGATGGACATGTGGTGCCACCTCAGGGTGGCTCCTACAATGCCATGTGGCAAGAGGGAGGAAAAAGAGGGCAGTGACATGTGTCTCCTACTTTTCTGAAAAAAGTAGGGAGAGGACATGTGTCCTCTACTTTTTCTGAAGGAATGAGAAGGAGACATGTGTCACCTTCTTTTCCTGAAAGAAGTAGAAGATGACACGTGGCAGAGGGATGAGAAGGAGGGAAGGGACATGTGGCGCTCTCATAGGCCATCTGGAAAATCAGAGCTCTGGATTTTCGCCACCTAGTGCCCTGTTTGAATTTTAAATGGTTTGCTTTTTCTGAAGAAGGCCAGGAGTGACATGTGTCTCCTACTTTTCTGAAAGAGGTAGGGAGAAGACATGTGTCCTCTACTTTTTCTGAAAGAAGCAGAGAATGACACGTGGCAGAGGGGAGAGAAGGTGGGCCAAGCCATGTGGCGCCATCTCAGATAAGATGAAAAAGGTAGAAGTTCAGGATTTTCGCCACCTATGAGGAGTTTTGAACTTTTGAATTCTAGTTTTTATGAAGAAAGCAGGAAATGACACATGGCACTTGCTTTTTCTGAGGAAATGAGAGCTTGCCACGTGTCCTCTGCAGGAGACACTCCAGATGGCGCCACCTCAGAGGAGACAAGCCTACCTTTTCTGTAGGAATTTAGGAGTGACACATGTTTCCTACTTTTCTGAAAAAAATAGGGAGAGGACATGTGTCAGGCTACTTTTCTAGAAGGAAGGAGGGGTTGACACATGTCCCCTGCAGGAGACACTCTAGATGGCGCCACCTCAGAGGAGACAACTCCACTTTTTCTAGACAGGACAACCTATGACACTTGGCATCTCCTGGCAGTCTTTGAAATGACACATGGCGCAGGATGGATAGGGTGACACATGGCAGATAAAGGGGATGACATGTGGCGGCTTCTGAAGGTAGCCCCACACTGACACTTGGCATGGAAATGGGAGGAGAGAGAAATGACAAGTGGCGCCAATCCAGGGGACAAGGCTCCTATATTTTTGGGTTTTTCAAAATTCAAATTTTCAGAAGGGGAGCTTGTGTGACACCACTTCAGTGTGGGTCCCACATTGCTTCTTTATTGAAATAAGGATAAAACCACAACTTCTTTTTGGAATTTTCATAAAAATTTGGACTAATGGGAAAAACAGGAATTTTGGAAAGAGTTGACCCTTGTAGGGCGATTTTGTAAAAGAAAGATATTTGAAATTGTCAAAAAGGGCAAAATCTGAGGTGAAGTGACTGAAATCCATATTGAAAACTATCCAGATGGTTTTCCTGAGGAAATATTTTGAAATTCAGAGTCCTGGGGGTAAAATGGGAAAAATTGATAATTTTGAAGACCCAGGGTTTTGAAATCAATTTTGAAAAGAGTTGAAATTCTAATCTGGATTGAAAATTTTGAAATCAAGAGTTCTGGACCTCGAAATGACATGCTGTGCAGTGCAGTGATTTGAAATGCTCATGCAATGATATGCAATGATATGCAATGTCATGTCTTATGAAACGCAATCTTGAACCAAGACTCTGGAGATGTCTGTCTCCTGTCAGGTGTAAAATCTTGAACATCTGAGATAAAAATAGAGAAAATTTGAGAGTTTCAGATGAAATTTGGACTTTTGCAAGGTTCGGCTCAGAAAATGACCATTTTGCCCTCCAGCGATTTCAGAGGCTGGATGTTGATGCTTGGTGGAAATGTTGGGGAGGTGAGTGAAAATTTGGGGTGTTTACAGATGCCCCTCTTTGCTACTAAGTCGGCTCATGGCCGAGCTTAGTGGCAAAGAAAAACACACCAAATTTGGGCCATATGAAAAAAATGCTCCAGTTAGAAGGATCTGACTGGGTATGGAGAAATTAGCCCGAGGAAGATGGTAGATATGAAGCGGAGGATGAAGAGAAAAGACTCACTCTATGAGAGTGAAATTCAGGTTTATGCCCTTAACCTGGATGGGACAGAAATACCTCGCATGGAACGAAGCTCAGGTTTGACCCTCTAACCTGATTGGGGGATGGAATATCTCATTGAAATGAGACTCAGGTTTGTACCCTTATCCTGATCGGGCGGAAAATGAAATACCTCGTTGGTTGAGGCTCAGGTTTGTACCCTTATCCTGATCGGGCGGAAAATGAAATACCTCTTTGAATGAGGCTCAGGTTTGTACCCTTATCCTGATCGGGTGGAAAATGAAATACCTCTTTGGATGAGGCTCAGGTTTGTACCCTTATCCTGATCGGGCGGAAAATGAAATACCTCTTTGAGTGAGGCTCAGGTTTGTACCCTTATCCTGATCGGGCGGAAAATGGAATACCTCTTTGATTGAGGCTCAGGTTTGTACCCTTATCCTGATCGGGCGGAAAATGAAATACCTCTTTGAGTGAGGCTCAGGTTTGTACCCTTATCCTGATCGGGCGGAAAATGAAATACCTCTTTGAGTGAGGCTCAGGTTTGTACCCTTATCCTGATCGGGCGGAAAATGGAATACCTCTTTGATCGAGGCTCAGGTTTGTACCCTTATCCTGATCGGGCGGAAAATGAAATACCTCTTTGATCGAGGCTCAGGTTTGTACCCTTATCCTGATCGGGCGGAAAATGAAATGGAATCCTCGAAGGAAGAGACCATGATGGAACCTTTGGATTTTGCACAATAAATCCAATAGGGTTTTTGCAAAAGGAAGGAAAATGGGGTCCCTAAAGCTTGAAAAGGGATTGGTTTTGGGCGTCTCATTGCTGAGACTAAAATCAGCTTTTGAAATTGCCTTTTGCGGGAAATGATTGGTGGTTCGACCTCGAACCGAAATGGGACTGTCTATGGTGGGACAGTGGGGACACAGGAAAGTGTGCAAATTTGAGAGTTCATGCTCTCAAAGAAGGGAAGGAATCAAGTCCTTAGGAGGGATTTAAAATTGGTGTCAAGATGCATCGAAGACGGATATCGAGCTCTCACTTCATGTCAGGATAGCTAGAAAATATTGTCAAAATGTTGGAAATTTTGCTGTTGATTCAAAATATTTGAAAATGTTGCACATTGTTGCAAAGATATTCCTTCTTTTCTACCTAAAGCATTACCTCCAAACAAGGTTCACTTTGTAGAATCGAGACTTGAAATCCAAATTGCTTGCAATTGACCTTCTTCAAGGAAGTTATCAATTTCCTTGATATGAGCAGGAAAGAGAATTTGATATTATGAAAGCAATTGATGAAAGAATATTGATAATAGAATTTCACAAAGTTAAAGAGGATTCTTGATAAATTTGGCAGTTTGATATCCTGGGGGCTTCTCTCATGACAATCTTTCTGCACTCTTTTGGCTCTCTGGGTTTTTTTTGCTACATTCTCCTTTATTTTGGAGATGTTCTGACTTTTTCTCTCTTTCTTTTTCCTCTCTTTCTCTCTTTTGGGAAGGATACGTCACAAACTCCTTCAACTTCGAGATGTTTCGATCCTTCTTGGATGATGGGTTTGGAGATCTTTGGGCGATAGCTGAAATTAAATATCTTTTAGGGATTGTCGAGAGGTTCATCGCATCTGCCTTCATCTCAATAGTGCTTTGGACTTTCCCTGGAAGGATCCGTCACAAACTCCGTCATCTTGGAGATGTTTCGAATCTTCTTTGGCCCCGGGGGTCTACTCGCCTAATTCGCCTTCATCTTGACGACAGGTGAGAGATCCCTTTTGCGGATATTTAATTGCAGCTTAGGTGATTCTGAGGAGACAAGGCTTGGGTAAATGCTCTCTTTTCTAGCACTCAGGATATTTCAACTGCCTCGTCTTTACAAGAATAGCCTTTAAAGATGCGCCATTGACTGCGATCAATATCGATCATCCATGGCTTTGCAAAACATTGAATTTTCTTTGCTGGCCATATCGAGGATTTATCCTTCATCCTTTTGGCTGGCCGATAGAAAGAATTTGAGTTTTGAATCTCTTTTCGCGAAAGCTTCACTCTTTTGGAAATGATGCTGAAGGTAAACTAAAATAAAGATTTGTGCAATAAAGATTCTGAAATCAACAATTGATTGACAAATTGACAAAATTTTCTTGAAATCCTGAGTGAAAGAGAGTATTTGAAATCCGGCTCAACACATCCGTGACGAAAATTCTCCTCTCTTTTTCCCCAAAAAGAGAGACTCAGGCTTAGCCCTTACCTGAATGGGAAATGGGAAATACTCCTCTCTTCCCTAAAGAGGAGGTGTTTGCAAAACGAACTTTCGAAGAGAAATTGAGCTTTCGTCAAAGCTCCCTAATATTAGGCTTCTCTTATGGAAAGGGGGCCGATAATAGTGAGGTCTGAAAATTGGGTCATGAAAGGAACGAGTCCATCACACTCTCCCTGCAAAGAGGGTCTTTTCATGACGAAAAATGGCCTAGTATGAAATTGGGGGGGTCACAAGGAAACGAGTCTCCGTCGAGTCTCTCCCTTAAAAAGGGTTTCTTGTGTGAAATTGGAAATTGTTTTGCAAATGGTTCACAAAGACGCGAGTCCCTTCAAACTCTCCCTGAAAAGGGGCTAAGTGAACGAATTGGATAGCATGCGAAAAGAACGAGCTCCCTCGAACTCTCCCTAAAAGGGTCTCTTGCAAGAGAAAATGATTGAAATTGGATATTGAGATTGATTGACCCAAAGGTCGAAATGGAAAATTGGTTGCTGGAAATTGAATGACCCGAAGGTCGAAATTGGATGACCTGATGGTCGGAATTGAGAATTGATTTGACCACAAAGGTCGAAATTGAGAATTGGTTGACCGAAAGGTCGAAATTGTGTGACCTGAAGGTCGAAATTGAGAATTGAGTGACCTAAAGGTCGAAATTGTGTGACCCGAAGGTCGAAATTGAGAATCGATTTGACTAGAGGTCGAAATTTGGAAATTGATTGACCCGAAGGTCGAAAATTGGAAATTGGTTGACCCGCAGGTCGAGAATTGGAAATTGGTAATTGAAATTGGAAATCAAAGGTCTAAATTGGAGAATTGCCTGATTTGAGGATTTAAATTGAAATTTAGAGAGCAAAATATCAAATTTGAGCAATTGACAGACCCTGATGATTGAAATGACTTAGATCAATAAAAGAGAATGATGAGTTCGAGTCAGAGCTCGAATAAAATATAGAGATCACGAGTCGGAACCCGAATCAACAGAGGAAAATGGAAGGCTCGAATCAGAGCTCAAATAAGATAATGAGATCACGAGTCGGAACCCGGATCAACAAAGGAAAATGAAGGACTCGAATTAGAGCTTGGATAAGATAAAGAGATCTCGAGTCGGAACCCGGATCAACAAAAGAAAATGAAGAACTCGATTCAGGGTTCGAGTAAGGTAATGAGATCACGAGTCGAAACCCGGATCAACAAAGGAAGATGAAGAGTTCGAGTCAAGGCTCGAATAAAGTAGAGAGATCGCGAGTCGGAACCCGGATCAACAAAGGAAAATGAAAAAATCGAGTCAAGGCTCGAATAAAGTAGAGAGATCACGAGTCGGAACCCGGATCAACAAAGGAAGATAAAGAGTTCGAGTCAAGGCTCGAGTAAAGTAGAGAGATCACGAGTCGGAACCCGGATCAACAAAGGAAAATGAAGAAATCGAGTCAAGGCTCGAATAAAGTAGAGAGATCACGAGTCGGAACCCGGATCAACAAAGGAAGATGGAGAAATCGAGTCAAGGCTCGAGTAAAGTAGAGAGATCGCGAGTCGAAACCCGGATCAACAAAGGAAGATGAAGAGTTCGAGTCATGGCTCGAATAAAGTAGAGAGATCACGGGTCGAAACCCGGATCAACAAAGGAAAATGATTTGAATAAAAACCCGAGTCGGAACTCGGTTTTCCTAAAAGTTGAAAATGTGCCAGCTTGAATACTGGATTTTGAAATAATACCAGTTCGAGTGCTGGGTTTTGGTTCAGTATTGGCGATGATCTTTGGATCATTTAGGAATTGTGATGGGACTGTTTGTCGAAATCCCAATACCGACCGGATTGTTATTAATGCAATTGAATGCAAATGAATATGAGTTGATGCGTATGAATGCACAAGTGCATGAAATGAGGAATTTGTTTATCCTGCCTGTATATAGAACAAAATTTTAAAATGCCCCAGTGTAACTAGGAAAGAAAGTTGGATCATTATTTGAAGGAAACAGGAAGGATTACAAGAGGAGAATAAATGTTTCAAGTATAAAACTTTTTCAAGTGTCGAGCATTAATAGGATCTGGCAATTCTACTCCATCGGCATTGATGAGCCGATATGAGTTGCGGGGTAATGCTTCTTTGACAACATAGGGACCTTCCCAATTTGGCGACCATTTGCCGCCAGGACGATGCTTGAGATAAGCTGTGAATCGAAGTACTAAATCATTGACTTTGAATCTTCTTTCGATGATAGACTTCGCATATTGCCTGGCTACTCTCTGGCGATAGGATTGAGCATGCTCTGCTGCTTTTAGTCTTCTCTCGTCGAGTAAGTCTAGCTGCACTAGTCGCTGCTGCTGGTATTGATCAAGAGGTAATTGCAGAAGTGAAGCAAATTTCAAGGCGGGTTTCTGAATATGTAGCGGCAATACTACTTCTGTCCCATAGACCAGCTCTGATGGAGTAGCATTCGTTGGTGTACGAATGGTAGTCCGATAGGCCCACAGTGCATCGTGGATCTTCTCATGCCAGTCACGGCCTGTTTCCACAGTTCGCTCCAAGATACGAATTAAAATTTTGTTGGTGGCCTCTGCCTGACCATTCCCTTGAGGATAATATGGAGCGGAAAAATGGTGATAGATCTTGAATTTTGAGCAGAATGTCTTCATCTTTTCATTCTTGAAATGACTGCCGTTGTCTGACACAATGTCATGCGGGACGCCGAAACGGCAAAGGATGTTCTTGTGAACAAAAGAGACCACATGTCGGCCTTCTACTGTGCGGAGACTGATGGCTTCTACCCACTTGGTGAAATATTCTGTTGCGGCAAGGAAGTATTTGTGGCCATTTGAACCTGAAGGAGTGATGGGACCTACGACATCGAAGGCCCACATGGAGAATGGCCATGGGGAGACAACAGATTGTAAATAAGTTGCCGGAGCATGAATAGAAGGTGCGTGTATCTAGCATTGCACACACTTCTTCACATAATGATAGCAGTCTTGTTGCATAGTCTTCCAGTAGTAACCTGCTCTGATGATTTGCTTGACAAGGGTTTGGTAACCGACGTGGCCACCACAAATGCCTTCGTGTGCTTCCCGCACGACTTCTTTGGCTTCGTCTTCATCTAAACATCTGGAATACTCTGAACTGAATCCACGACGATAGAGGACATTGGCCAAAATGAAGTATCGAGTAGACATACGCTGGATTGCTCGTTGCTCTTTCTTTGAGAGTTCTGGAGGAAATTCACCAGTTTCTATGAAAGTTTTGATGTTGTAATACCAAGGCTTCTTCCTTTGCTCAGCTTGGTTTACTCGTTCCGATGGAAGGAAAGCAGGTTGGTCAAGTCTGCCAATTTCAAAAGAGCGACAAGATTCTCCATTCTTGAATGCCATAATGGAGCCTAAACTGGCTAGACTATCAGCCACTTGATTGAAATCTCTCTTGATATGGAAGAGCTGGAATTCTTCAAACTTGCTGATAAGAGCTGAAACAATTTTCTGATAGGGAAATAACTTCTGATCTTTGACCTGCCATTCGGCTCGAACTTGATTGACAACAAGTAATGAGTCACCGTAGGCATGTACTCTCTTGACATTGAAGTCTGATAGAATCTTTAGACCTTGAATCAGGGCTTCATATTCAGCCATATTATGAGTACATTGAAAGTCTAATTTGAGAGAAAATGGAATCATCTCCTTCTCGGGAGTGATTAATAAAATTCCGATGCCTATTCCCGCCATATTCTTAGAACCATCGAAAAATAAATTCCAGACTGGAGATTGCTGGATATTGCAAATTTGCTCATCAGGGAAGTCATCTTCGGCTTTTACTTCTTCGGCCAGGGGGAAATCCGCCAATTGATCTGCAATTGCTTGGCCTTTGATTGATTGCTGCGAGACATATTCTAAGTCATACTGCATCAGTAAGACTTGCCATTTTGCGACTCGTCCGCTGAGGAAAGGTTGTTCTAAGATATACTTGAGGGGATTGAGTTTAGACAAAATTTTGATCTCTGATGCTAACAGGTAGTGTCTTAGCTTCTGACACATCCATACCAGAGCTAGGCAGGTCTTCTCTATTTGAGAGTATCTCTTCTTATAATCTATGAAAGTCTTACTCACATAATAAATGGCGTGTTCTATCAGGCTGCCTTCTTTGTATTGTGCCAAGAATGCACCGCATGCGACTTGATTGACTGAGATGTATAATAAAAGAGGTTTTCCCAATTCTGGCGGCTTCAGGATGGGAGGATTAAGAAGATACTTCTTGATTCGATCAAATGATTGCTGGCACTCTGGTCCCCATTCGAACTTCACTCCTTTTCTGAGTAAGTGGTTGAAGGGCTCACATCTCATCGCTAAGTTGGAAATGAATCGTCGGATTGACTGCATACGTCCTTGAAGGCTACGTAGTTCTTTGAGATTCTTCGGGGGTGGCATATCAATAATAGCCTTTGCTTTGGCTGGGTCAACTTCAATTCCCTTTTTGCTGACCAGAAAACCCAACAGTTTGCCTGATTCGACTCCAAAGACACACTTTTGCGGGTTAAGCCTTAACTTGTAAAGGATGAGTCGCTTAAAGACTTGATCAAGAGCTTCAAGGTGATCTTCTTCCTCTTTAGATTTCATGAGAATGTCGTCAACATACGCATCCATGATTTTGCGCATTTGATCGTGAAAGATAACAGCCATTGCTCTTTGATATGTTGCTCCAGCATTCTTGAGCCCAAAAGGCATAACTGTATAACAGAAAGTGCCCCAAGGCGTAGTGAAGGAAGTTTTTGATTGGTCGCGGGCGGCCAACTTAATCTGATTGTAGCCGGAATATCCGTCCATGAAAGAGAACATGGCATGTCCTGCCATGCTATCGACTAGAAGATCGATGCTTGGAAGTGGATAGTCATCCTTCGGAGTAGCCTTATTGAGGTCTCTGAAGTCTATGCAGATCCTTACTTTGCCGCTTTTCTTTGGGACAACGACGATATTGGCTAACCAATCTGGGTAGTCAATAGCTCGAATAAATCCTGCTTTGAGCAGATCTTCAAGTCCTTCCTTGACTTGTTGTTCAATTCTGGGATCCATTTTTCTCAGCTTCTGCTTGACTGGCTTAGCATCCGGCTTCAAGAGGAGTCGGTGTTCAACCAATTTGGGGTCTAAGCCCGGCATGTCTTCATATGTCCACGCGAACACTTCTTCATGCTGCTTGAGAAAATCTGTAAGCCTTTTCTTTTCTTCCGGATTCAGACTGGTTCCGATCTGGAGAATTTGTGGATCTTCCTCTGAACCGATATTGACACTTTCAGTTGGATCTTGTACTAGAGGAGATGGTTCATCTTGCTTCTGAACTGCGGCGAACTCCGGTAATTCCTGAAGAGACTGATCATATTCTGCACAATCATATGGCTGCTTTGCAATCTTATCATTTCCGGTGCTTGCTTTGATTCTGTGAATTGCTGTTGACTTCTGAAAGGCCTTGGGATTGAGAACGAGCTTCTTGATTGTCCAAGAGGTCATTCTGAAATTTTGGAGAAGAAATTTTGGTTCAGACAAATTGGCCTATAGTAAGACAAGCAATCATTTTAAGAGAACCATACATAAAATGGCATTGAATTATAAAATGATGAGACAGACAGAAAGGGAGTAGATGGCATCCGGATAGACAAAGAAACTTGGAATTTTATTGATTGAATTGATCAATGACATTGGTAAAATGAGACATTTATTTGGATAAGAATAGAAGGAAAATAACAAATGGTCTTCATTGTGCCCCCTTGACAAAAACAGTCTTCTTTGACGAGCTTCCGTCGGCAAATCCTAGTCCTGCTCTGTGGGGACGATGCTTCTGAATCATTGGCTCGATGCGGCCGTCCTCGTTCTTGCCGAGTCCCTTGAAGGGTTGATAACCATGTTTTAGAAGCAAATCAAATCCCTTTCTTGACTTCATGAATTGCGGAAACAAGGGATGATCCTTAATGGTGCTGTAGTCGATTCGACCTCCAACCTTGAAGAATTGAGGACCTTTCCATTGGGTCATGGCTACTGTGTGCAGAGATGGCTCTGAGGATGCCTGAAGTATTTCTCGATTCTCTCCGAGATTGATCTCTTTACTTTCCCTGATGCTGGGAATATCTGCATTGAATGATGGCCGAGGAATCATGGGCTGCGGGAGCCTTTCTTCTGGGTCTTCTCCCAGTATTGTGGTTATCATTCCACCCTTTGACCACTTCACACATTGATGGAGGGTGGAAGGCACTGCATTAGCATTGTGAATCCACGTCCTACCGAGCAGCAAGTTGTAGGTTGGTGGTACATTAACCACATGGAAAAGGACAGAGTGCACCGAATAGTTGATAAACACCTCCAAGAATATCTTGCCCTTAGCCGTTTGACCATGATTGTCAAACCCATAGATAGTGATGGGATCCGGAATATATTCTTCGTCCTTGATCCCTAATGCCTTTGCGGTCATTTCGGGACATATGTTGAGGCTACTGCCTCCATCGACCAGCACATGGGGAACCGTCATTCCTCTGACCCGAACGACGATGTACAAGGCATTATTATGAAAGGAATGAGGCTTTGGAAGGTCCTCATCTGAGAAGGTAATTGGTGCATTGGTCATGGCGGAGTTCACAATCTGTGCCATGTCTTCAGGAGTGGTACTGGGTTTAACTTTGATTTTCCTGAGTAAATCATTCAGTACTTGCTGGTGCTTTCTAGAATTCTTGGCCAAGTCAAGGATGGAGACATTGGATAAAGCAGTCAGAGGCTTCTGACTTGAATTCTCTGGCCTTGGTCTAACGATTTGCTTGAAGACGTCAGGAGTTCCTTTTGATTTGGGAACTGACTTCACAGGTGCTTCTGCAACTTTCATTTTACTGAATGCTGAAATTAAGTCCATCTTCTTAGAATCTGGAGCTGCTTGTCGTAGCACCGTCACCTGATGTTGAACTTGGAGATCTTGCGCAGAACATGGCTTGATATGCTCATGCGGTAGAAATGGTTGTGCAGACACTACTGCTGTGGTGTGCGAAGGGAAGGGGTGGTTGAGAATGTCCATTTTCTCTTCTTCTTCTCCTTCTACCAATAGATTCTTTTCAATGAGATCTTGCACGATGTTTTTGAGAACAAAGCAGTTCTCGGTGTTGTGTCCCACTGTCCTGTGGAACTTGCAGAACTGATCTTTCCATTTCCCCATGGGCACAGGGGGATCGGCCAATCTGGGCAATTTGACCATCTCTTTTGATAGCATGTACTCGAGCACGTCCTCGAGCGATTGGTCAAGGGGAGTAAACTTTCTGTCATAGCTCCATCCTTCATGTTTGGTTTTCTCGCGCAGCTTCGGCCCTTGATCCTGCTGAGGAGGCTTGCTGTACTGAGGAGCAGGCTTTGCTTTCTGATCCTTGTTGTTCGAACTGCCTGAGCTGTAGCAGTAATCTTTCTTCTGCCCTTTGTGCTGATTACGGCCTTTGCTGTTGTTGTTGGTAGAATAAGTGAAGTGAGCTTTCTTCTTCTGCTCACCATGGGAGTTGTTCTTGGAAAAGGTGAAGCCTTCATAGACTCCATTTTCCACACTCAGCTCGAGCCATTCGGCTCGTTCAGTCAGCTCAATGAAGGTCCTGGACGGCGCTGTGGAAATTAATCCTCTTAACGGCTGCGAGAAATTGTTGAGGATTAAGGACAATGCATGCCTTTCCGAGATAGGATCTCTCATCTAGTTACAGGCTGATCTCCATCTGTGAATGAAGTCCCGTGCTTTTTCATTCTCATTCTGCCTCAAATTGCAGAGATGACTTAATGTAGGCAGCGCTTCTGTGTTGAACAAGAAGCGTTCAATAAAGAGATTTACAACTTTATCGAACTCCTTGAGCTCGATGGGGTTGATATGCTCAGCATACCATTTGGCGGCAACTCCTTCCAAGCTGCGGGGGAAGCATAGAAACAATGCTCGGTTATCCCTTCTAAATCGAGAGCATTCAGCAAAGAAAGTGGCGAGATGAGCTTTTGGGTCGCCAGAACCATCGAATTTGATGAATTTTCGGGGGAGATTTTCCAGATCATCATCCCCTTCTAAGCCGTCATAGAAGTCCTCACTGGTGAAGACTTTCTTGCCCTTGTCGCGGGCTTGCAGATCTTTGACAACTCGAGCCATTTCTTTAAATTGCGCTTGTAAAGGCTCTTCTTTATCTCTGCTCTTGGATCTGCGGCTTTTACTTTGGCCACGCTTCTGAAATGCCGGAGGCACCTCATATTCTTCATCTGTATCTTCAGTGGAATCTGATTCATCTGAAATCTCTTCTGGCTGGATTTGCTTCTTGGGAGCCTTCTTACCCCTGTGACCATGGAACTTTTCTCTGAATGGGTTCCTTTCTGAGCTGGTCCCGGGCTGCTCATTCATCATTTTGTTCATCATTTTTCTGAACATGGCATACATTTGAGGGTCTATGCCATCGTCTTCTTGCTGCTGTTCTTGACTCTTCTCGGATCGAGGGGAACCCATTTCTTCTTCCGAGGCTGACGAGTACTGGGATGCTGTGGTTCTTTTGCCTGATCTTGTCTCAACCATCAAATGATATGGATGCTCTCTGCAGGGCAAAAGACCTGATTAGATTTTGAGGGAATTAGATTTTGGAGGAAATACTTGCTGAAAATATGGTAGACAATTTGGAAAAGATGTCCCATTACTAGGGACTGAGTCATCGTGGGAATCACGACAATTGTGTTGTCATTCCTTCTGCAAAAGAAATAAACAACGAAAATATGCCTTGTTACCTAGGCGAGGTCGTCAAACCACAATAGGAAGAAAGAGAATTTTATTAAAATGAGAAGAATAAGATTTTATTGATCTTGACAAAGAGGTGGGGGACAAACAATTTGCCACCATTCACGATAGTCGGCAGACACTCTAGGACCTGGAAAGATTTTGAGAGAGACAAAGGAATCCCAGCCGTAGCGGGCAGAATGATATGCCCCGGACCATTGTGCGAAAGTGAGATCGAACTCTGCCATAGCTCCTGATAACAGTCGGGCTTCGACATATTGCTGCCTCTGAGAGAACTGCCGAACACATCTCTCTGGTTGGTAGTAAGTGCAGAAGAATGGTCCCAGCAACTTGAACCGCTTACCATAAGCGTAGGTATATCTGGGAGGAGATATTTGCCGATCAAAATAGTCCCAAGCAACGTCATCCTCTTGAATGTTGTTGATCATAGACCGGTACTGCGCCACTGGAAGGAGTTCTTGACCATTGTATCTGAAAGAGCTTGCTCGGGTTGGAACATGCTGGAAAAACCAGGACTGAAGTGCGTAGATGCATCCTTCAACTAAAATGGACTCTCCAAGTGAGAATCGAGTCAGACCTCGATAAAGGAAGGCGAGCGCTGCCATGGCTGTGGAGAGGCGATTGGTTTGTCGACTTCCCCATCTTCTCATAAGCTGGATTATCCTGATGTCCATGTAGTTCTGTCCATCTGGGAAAAGGGACAGTCCTACAGTGCATAGAACCATTGCATTCTGAATCTTTTCTTTAGCTGTTCTTGATAGCGAGCTGACTTCGACGAAGGTCCCGTACTGGCGGTACAACTCAAGTAGGTCAACATATTCATTTCCTTCTAACTGGATCAGGGGCCAAGATCGGCGGCCTGTCATACGGGCTAAGGAGTCTCGGGGGTCCAAACCCTTGGCATTGATGAGGAATTGATGCTCTAAGGGGTCGCTTGGCTGACCGGCTGGTTCTGGCAATCCCATGATTTCTGAAAATTCATCCATTAAAACAGTCATTTCTCCCCATGGGAACCAGAAGGTACATGTTCGAGGATTCCATCGCTCTGCCATTGCATGGATCAGGTTGCCATTGATGGTCTGTCTTCCGACTGCTGATGCCAGCTCTAATCCGCACGCGCTCAAATGGTCCGGGAACATTCGGGAAAAGCTCTTTAGCCAGGAATAATACCACCGGGGAATGAAAGTTCCGGTGCTAAGAGCTCGATGTTCAGGACGACCTTGTCGCACCTCGAAGGAGATGTGACCTTCAGGAAAGATAGGATCGACTTGACTGGATGCCATCGAACTGAAAACAGAGAAAGACTCAGAATGAGACTTAGGAAAATGTGAGAAATTTTGAAAAAATTTTGCAGGCAGGATAAAAATGCAGCTAGAAATTCGAGATCCAGTAGAAGGATAGAATGTAAAATCTCCTGGAGTTTTGGAAGAAATGGGATATTTGAGAAAATCATCCAGGGTTTGAGAAAAACATCTTGTGGAAAATAAGGATATTTGGAAAAGACCTAATGAGTTGAAAAACATTGGGAAATATAAAGAATTGAGAAAATCATACATACAATCACATCCTGCACAAACATTTATGCACATTCAGCACTCCCTAAAAGGCTGACTCTAGATGCATCAATTTGAAAATAGCTGTAGGACCTTAATCCTAACTCTAAGTTCAGATCATCTTTGTCCAATCCAGTTATGCCGATATACCCGAACCGAAATCCGAGGTACGTGGCATAGAATTTCAACTCCGGTTCTAAGGTAAGGTTTTCCAACATCCTTGAGCGCCTACCGATATACTTCGGACTGTGGCCCGCGGTACGTGGTAGGGGGGTGTTAACCCAAATAGTTGGCCCAGTTGTGGGGCTCTATCCCGAACTATGGTTCTGGAAGAGAGCCCAGCAACGTGAAGACCGGGACAATATAGGTAAGGGAGGTTTTGAAAAATGATCACATGCAAGAAATAGATGGCTCTAAGTCCTAGAGAGATAGACTTTTGAAAATCTTTGAAGAAGCATACATTGTTTGCATTCAGATCCTAAATTGAGGAGAGTTGTATTTAGACCTAAGTCTATGTGAGCATGAAAATTTCTCCTCAATCTGGTCCTACCAAACCATGCCTAGTCTATATGCAGTCAATGTCAGCTAGGTCAGAATCTAGGCTCCTAGGCTCACATGATATTGAAAGTAAAAGAGCTGACATTTTGTGAACATAATTTTGATAATTAAACTAAGTCAAGCATAATTTAGGTTAGACAAGGACAGGTCCCATCACGGTTGCCAAACCTGTTATCGTCGCGAAATTTTTCCCCCGTCTTCCCCTCCTTGCGGAAGAGAGAAAGAGGAAACGCTTTCGCGATTCAAACTTTGACCGGATTTTGGAAAATGTTTTGAAATACTCGCCTCCGTTTTTGAAAATTGCGGGAAAATCCATGGGATGGGGCTCGACCTGTCGGTACGAGGTTCGACCGTTCCTGCCGCCTTTAACAGGGGTAATCGAACCAAGGACCAAAACTATGCTTGACTTAGCGAAATTATCAAAGTTATGTTCTATCCTAAATGCATAGAGAATTCAGGCATGTGCTATGAGATTTTGGAAAATGCAGCTTGGGAAAACATGATGCATGCTTGGAAAATATTTGGAGTTGGAAAAACATTTCTCAAGAAAAGGATGAAAGTTAATTTCTCAGGAAAATCAGATGAAAGGTGTTTTGAAATCATGAGAAAGTTCATAAAGACATGGGAAAATCATGAATGATTGAAAATCCTGGGAAAGTAGAAGTGATTCTTGAGAAAAGGAGAGCATTTGAGAAGGGAAACTCTTCTTAAGAAAACTTGGACTTTGAGAGTTTTCTTAGGAAAATGATGGAAAATTCATAGGAAAACTCATTGAAGAAGGAAATTCAAACTTGGGAAATTGAAATCCTGGGAATTTTACCTTTTGAAATACTTGGAAATCGATTTTTGGATCTTGGAGAAAGTTGGGAAATCCCTTTTGAATATCTTAAGATAACATTTTCCAAGGCAAACTGTGGAAAACTTGTCTTTGGAAAACCGATTTTGAAAAATCCTTAGAATTTCTTGAGAAATCGATTTCTTAAGAATGAAGTTTTCTTGAGAAAATCTTGAGAAAATCAATGATTTCATGATGTAAATGTCATGAGTGAATGAATGCACTTTGAAAAGATTTTCTAAGGGATTTGTTGGAAAATGTACATTAAGTCAAGATAAATCCTTCACATATCCTGACTGTGGCCATGAATATGTTCAGAATTTAGTTGATTTGATGCACATGATTTTGAAAACTTTGGAAATATGATGTGCATTTTAAGATAGCCTAAGAGTGTAGGCTCAATGTGACTAGTAGAAAGATGATGGATCTGGGTCTCGTCCATATTCCGACTAGGGCCGTAAATATGGATCCCACCGAGTCCATCAACTCCCTAAGAGTTGGTGCACGTGCCATTCGTGAACATCCATAGTGCTTTTGAAATAAAATGCATGAATCATATAATCAGGATATTGCATAAATTCAAACTATATGATATGCATCCTAGTCTAAGCAGGAAATTAAATCTCTTATTCCAAAATTTACATTATTACATCACTAAATAAAGGAAATAAAAAAAATTTTGCAGACTTCAGCTCCTTCTTTTGAATGTCCCTGCCAAACTTGAAATTGGGTTAGCTCAAATATGTGGGTTTTTCCAAGATTTTCCAATAACATTATGAAATTATTGGATTTAATTGGATATAAACCCTATTCTCATGCTTCCTTGATATTTGAAATGATGTAAATGCAAGAAATTCAGTGGAAAACAGTTTGAAATTCGGAATTGGGGTCAAAATGACCAAAATACCCCTAAAATTAAAGTTACACCTTTAAAATCAGGGTTTTTTGAAGGAAAACTTAGTAAAATTGGGATTTCGAAATTCAAATTGAATTCAATGATGATGAAATGCAATATGACATGCTTCTAAACACATTAGGACTGTAAAATCAGAATTTGGTATTTTGCAATTTATCAAAAATAGCGATTTTCGCTTGGATCTGGGTCCTGCGGGACCCTGTTTTGGTATTATGGATGATCCGAACCTCAAATGGATTCCAAATTGCACCAAATTCGGTATGAAGCATTTAAACACTCTGATAAACAACCTAGAATGCTAAAAATCATGAAATGATACGATTTAAATGCCAAAATTCAAAGAAAGTCCTAAAATGATGGATTTTGCCTATGGATCCGAGCCAAATGCAATGCCTAATATGATAATGCAAGATTTACACCATGGAAACTTCTGATATTTTGCAGACTGCTAAAAGACCCTAAATGGAACATTTTTGGTTTTTACAGCCTCGGGATTTGAGCCATGGTGAGTTCAATAACAGGGATTTAGTTCTGACAGAGGTAAAAATCACACTAATCTGATGTAAAATGCTAAAAAAATAAAAAACGGACATGGAAATTTATGAAATTAATCAGAGTTATGAACGACACCTACATGAACAACTTTCATGTTTATGACTTCGGCATTTGATCAACGGAAACACAAATAAAAATATAACTATTTCTGCCTAAACTAACAGAACAGACAAATGTAGCAAAATAAGGGGCTGACAAAAAAAATCCGAAGCAGGGGTCAACACTGTTCTAAAAATTACAGGCTTTTATATGAAAACAGAGGACATCTCGGACACCACTTTTACTTTTTACAGTTTCGGATTTTGAGAAACACACAAAGAGAAACCATAGCCCTAAGTCGATCCAAGATCTCAGAGGCCCAAATTAGGCTCTGACACGTGTCCCGGGCTCTCGGATTTTTGTCAGTCATAAAAAAAATCATAAAAATCTAAAAACATCATATTAAAAACTAGACATTCTCCCGAGTTCAGGGCATTTTTCGGATTGAAAATCGGATCTCCCAGGAGGGAGAACTCGATTTTACAAGTCGGCAAATGTTTTTCAAAACGCATCCCGGGTTACAAAACCCGACTTACCATTTTGGATGTTTACCGCAGTAAACAAATTCAAATGGCTCCGAATTTTTGGCAAAATTTCAGGGACACCTAAGGGCAAATTCCGTGATTTTTTTGGGATTTTTAATAAAAAATAAATGTATGAAATGACGTGTGGACTGACTGACAAAAATAGAGACTTACTGAAAATAAGCAGAATTGAAAAAAAAGGCTAAATTAATCCTAATTAATTCATGAAATATGCTAAATGAATGAAATAAAATGCAAATTAAACCTAGCTAACTACATGCATGTTAAAATCATCAAGGAAGCATAACAAGACATTTTTATATATGTCATTTTATGAGAATAGCTCAATCCATCCCTCGGATGAGCTCTTTCTTCAAACGACTCCCTATTCGGATTATAGCATCACATCACGGGGAAAAGAAGTGCACCTTGTTTCGTTACGCAGCGTAGGTGCTCTTGAAAAGGGCAGCTACCACGAGCTTCCTTCGTTCTTCACTCCGGGCTTCGGATGGTCCACCAAAATCGAGCTCCGTTGGAATTGGACTGGCCACAGCACGAGCTCTACTCCACCTTCTTCAATGCACCAAAAGGGGCACGATTTCCAAGGTTCAAAATCAGATGTTAGGAAGGCTAGGTTGGATTTTCTAAGTTCACAAGAGCTAAAAAAATGATCTCCTTTAGGCTGGGCGTGAACCCTTGTTTTTATAAATTTTCTGAAAATTTTTGAAATTCAAACAGGCTCAATCTGAGCCCTCCATGTGGCGCCATCTTAGGGGGTGCCATCTGAGGGGTTTGAAATTCGAATTTGTCTTCTGCAGGGAGCCCTCAGGTGGCGCCACCTCAAAAGGTGTTTTAATTTTTGAGAAAAATAAAAAAATGGAAATTTTGTGGGTGAGACACCTCAGCAGGGGGAATTTGGAATTTTTCAAAAGTTTGCTTGATTCTCTCTGCAGGGAACTCCCAAAAGGCGCCACCTCAGAGGGTGCTTTCTTGGAGTTTGAATTTCAAATTCACTTTTTGTAGGGAGTCCTCAGGTGGCGCCACCTCATGGTGGGCTACCTTTATTAAAAAAAAAAAAAAATGAAAATGGAGCCAAGTGGAGTCCTGGAATGGTGCCACCTCAAAAGGTGTTTGACACATGTCAGAAGGTCAGAGCAGTGGGCTCAGAAGGCGCCACCTCAGAGGAATTTGAATTCTACCTTTTCTGGAGAAAGGAGATCTGGACATGTGGCGGACAAGTGTCAGCTGTCTGGAGAGGCTTTCTCAAATGGCGCCACCTAAAGGGGAAGTTTGAAATTCAAATGGAGGTTGGCCCTGAAGGAATGGAGGATGGACATGTGGTGCCACCTCAGGGTGGCTCCTACAATGCCATATGGCAAGAGGGAGGAAAAAGAGGGCAGTGACATGTGTCTCCTACTTTTCTGAAAAAAGTAGGGAGAGGACATGTGTCCTCTACTTTTTCTGAAGGAATGAGAAGGAGACATGTGTCACCTTCTTTTCCTGAAAGAAGTAGAAGATGACACGTGGCAGAGGGATGAGAAGGAGGGAAGGGACATGTGGCGCTCTCATAGGCCATCTGGAAAATCAGAGCTATGGATTTTCGCCACCTAGTGCCCTGTTTGAATTTTAAATGGTTTGCTTTTTCTGAAGAAGGCCAGGAGTGACATGTGTCTCCTACTTTTCTGAAAGAGGTAGGGAGAAGACATGTGTCCTCTACTTTTTCTGAAAGAAGCAGAGAATGACACGTGGCAGAGGGGAGAGAAGGTGGGCCAAGCCATGTGGCGCCATCTCAGATAAGATGAAAAAGGTAGAAGTTCAGGATTTTCGCCACCTATGAGGAGTTTTGAACTTTTGAATTCTAGTTTTTCTGAAGAAAGCAGGAAATGACACATGGCACTTGCTTTTTCTGAGGAAATGAGAGCTTGCCACGTGTCCTCTGCAGGAGACACTCCAGATGGCGCCACCTCAGAGGAGACAAGCCTACCTTTTCTGTAGGAATTTAGGAGTGACACATGTTTCCTACTTTTCTGAAAAAAATAGGGAGAGGACATGTGCCAGGCTACTTTTCTAGAAGGAAGGAGGGGTTGACACCTGTCCCCTGCAGGAGACACTCTAGATGGCGCCACCTCAGAGGAGACAACTCCACTTTTTCTAGACAGGACAACCTATGACACTTGGCATCTCCTGGCAGTCTTTGAACTGACACATGGCGCAGGATGGATAGGGTGACACATGGCAGATAAAGGGGATGACATGTGGCGGCTTCTGAAGGTAGCCCCACACTGACACTTGGCATGGAAATGGGAGGAGAGAGAAATGACAAGTGGCACCAATCCAGGGGACAAGGCTCCTATATTTTTGGGTTTTTCAAAATTCAAATTTTCAGAAGGGGAGCTTGTGTGACACCACTTCAGTGTGGGTCCCACATTGCTTCTTTATTGAAATAAGGATAAAACCACAACTTCTTTTTGGAATTTTCATAAAAATTTGGACTAATGGGAAAAACAGGAATTTTAGAAAGAGTTGACCCTTGTAGGGCGATTTTGTAAAAGAAAGATATTTGAAATTGTCAAAAAGGGCAAAATCTGAGGTGAAGTGACTGAAATCCATATTGAAAACTATCCAGATGGTTTTCCTGAGGAAATATTTTGAAATTCAGAGTCCTGGGGGTAAAATGGGAAAAATTGATAATTTTGAAGACCCAGGGTTTTGAAATCAATTTTGAAAAGAGTTGAAATTCTAATCTGGATTGAAAATTTTGAAATCAAGAGTTCTGGACCTCGAAATGACATGCTGTGCAGTGCAGTGATTTGAAATGCTCATGCAATGATATGCAATGATATGCAATGTCATGTCTTATGAAACGCAATCTTGAACCAAAACTCTGGAGATGTCTGTCTCCTGTCAGGTGTAAAATCTTGAACATCTGAGATAAAAATAGAGAAAATTTGAGAGTTTCAGATGAAATTTGGACTTTTGCAAGGTCCGGCTCAGAAAATGACCATTTTGCCCTCCAGCGATTTCAGAGGCTGGATGTTGATGCTTGGTGGAAATGTTGGGGAGGTGAGTGAAAATTTGGGGTGTTTACACCCATGCTAACCATTTTCTAATAATGCCAAAGACAAGCTCTCCTTTAAACTTTTTGAAAAACCTCAATTAGGTTTTATAAAAATTGCTATTTAGTTTTTTAAAACCCCTAATTGCTTTCTTATTTAAAAGTTAGATTTAAATAATTTAAATGCTTTATTTCCAAATTATATTTCATAATTTTAAGACCTAAATTTCAATATTACGTATTTAGATCTCTAGTTCCAACGAATTCGGGCCTCGATCTCACTCGTATTTACCGATATACCCCTTTCACCAAAATACATGAAATAACGAGATATATATTTTTTTTTGTTTAGGTTCCAAATTCCAGGTAAGTCTAATTAGATACATTATAGATCTAATCTAGTAATATCGAGGTTTGATTCATCGTGGTTTGCCCTGAATCGCCTCGTAAGGCAAGTTTACAGGATTCAAAACCTCAGAAAGCAATAAATACATAAATTACGAGCAATTCTCTCAATAATACAAGGATTTACCAACACTGAAACATATTTCATATCAAATTTTCTCAGAAATATCGAGGGTCTTACATCCTACCCTCCTTAAAAAGGATTTCGTCCGCGAAATCATAAACACAAAAGTTGGGGTAGCCTTCCTCGTTCATCATCACGTCCTTTTTTGTCGATGGAGTCTAATCTGCATAAGCACGATCTCTAATAGACCCCTTCGGACAAAACTTGGCAATATGCCCGGGTTGTTCACACTTGAAACACTTGCCGTCATAGAGAGGGCAAACTCCAAAAGCATGATCCTTGTTGCACCGTCTACACTTTCGTTGAACACTTTGTTTGTCGAGATCGACTTCGTTGCTGGCGGTTCTGGTAGTCTTCTTGATGCTTTTGCTTCTTTGCAGGCGGTGTGGACTCATCTCCACTGGGATCCTTCTCACTAGTACACGCGAGAATCTTGGTCTGTGATCCAGCTCCCTTCCACTGGTTCTTCTGCTCCTCGATCTGGGCTTCTTCCAACAGTGTTGCTACCTCGATGGCCTCGTCAAGTGACTTTGGTCCATTAGTGAACATGTTGGTTCTCAGAGTTGGCTTCAACCCACGAGCAAACTTCATTGCTCAATCCTTTTCCAGGACGTACACATTCGGACAATATCGCTCCAAACATCGAAACTTAGTGATGTAATCAGACAGGGTCATCGTCCCCTGTTGCAGGTCCAAAAATTCTTGCATCTTCTTGCTCCGCTCATGCTTGGGAAAATATGCAGAGTTAAAAATTTCTACAAATTCATCCCACGCAACATTCCTGTTTTGGAATTTAACCGCAGAGATCGTGTCCCACCACTTCTCAGCGTGGTCCTTCAAACGATAGGTGCCGAAGTTCACTTTCTGCTCCTCTGGAACATCCAAAACGCGAAAAATACGTTCAATCTCTCGTAGCCATGACTCGGCAGCTTCAGGGTCTGTCTTACTCAAGAAAGCAGGAGGATCCATTTCCATAAAGCGCTTATAGGTGGTTGTACCAATGTTCTGCCTATCATGGGCTACCTGCTGAAGGTTCGCACCCATCTGTTGCATCGCAAACCCATGATATCATTGCACCTGGCTTCCCAGGCCATCTATCAAGACAAACATATATAATAGTTATTAAGCGATTGGTTTCACAATCATGTTCGCCTAGTAATAACCACAACAATTTTTTCAAAAGTTTTGAGTACTTGATGCATAATCAAACAATGTCACAACACAAATCTAATTGCGCAATATCTCAAGCGACGCCACATAGGGCCGCTGTCATCAGAAAATCACCATTCTTGATGACCAACGTTAGAGAATCACCACTCTAACATGTTGTCCGGAGGATCACCACTCCGACATCATCACAAGAGAGTCATTATTCAAATGACATTGTTGAAGAATCATTACTTCAACAACCTTCATCAGAGAATCACCACTCTAATGGCATCGCTAGAGAATCACCACTCTAGCGGAATTACTGGAGAGTCACCACCCCAGTAGCATCACTAGGGAATCACCACCCTAATGGCATCATCAGAGAGTCACCACTCCGACAACATCGTTAGAGAGTCACCACTCTAATGGCAATACTGAGGAATCACCACCTCAGTAGCATCACTAGGGAATCACCACCCTAATGGCATCGTTAGAGAGTCACCACTCTAACGGCAATACTGAGGAATCACCACCTCAGTAGCATCACTAGGGAATCACCACCCTAATGGCATCGTTAGAGAGTCACCACTCTAACGGCAATACTGAGGAATCACCACCTTAGTAGCATCACTAGGGAATCACCACCCTAATGGCATCGTTAGAGAGTCACCACTCTAACGACAATACTGAAGAGTCACCACTTCAGTAGCATCACTAGGGAATCACCACCCTAATGGCATCGTTAGAGAGTCACCACTCTAACGGCAATACTGAGGAATCACCACCTCAGTAGCATCACTAAGGAATCACCACCCTAATGGCATCATCAGAGAATCACCACCCTGACGGCATCGTTAGAGAGTCACCACTCTAACGGCAATACTGAAGAGTCACCACTTCAGTAGCATCACTTAGAGAATCACCACCCTAAGCCAACTCATCACACCACAATTCCTTTCGACTGTGGTTGGGAGACAAGAACTCCCACATCGCTCCCTCAAGAGCAAAAACACCCTGAAGTTCGGTGTTATGTTGTTCCCAACCACGACCCTCTCAGGAGTCGATTGCCATCATTGGCAACGCAAAAGCCACTGCTAGGTGCACATGTTCTCATCACCAAGAACAACTGGGAACAACAACATCCTCCAACGAGGAACACAAAGATTCAATCAGCACAGACAGGGCTCTAACCTTCTGTCCGAAAGATCGCTCCAAAAAACATATCTTCCAACAAGGATAAAATTACGAACATATCCAATGAAGTTGGAAAACATAAAGGAATCATGAACTAGCTCGGGAACCCACATCCACAAGCGCAACACAAACCCTTTTAAGAGAAGTCTACCACCAGCATGCAGGAAAGACAACTAAACATTAGAATCACAATTACACTCAATGAGGCATACTTACAGTGCGATGGTCGATGCGTGCAGAGACTTGAACCACACTCATAAAACATAGCTCTGATACCAAGATCTGTAACGCCCCAAAATCCCAACTTGGAAAATCCTTAAATTTTTAGAGTAATTTTTTTTTTTGAAAGCATTGCGCAAAAAAGGAAAACTGGCAAGGGAAAACATTTGGAAATTCTAAGCGGGTCACAAGAAGAAACAACAAGAAGAAACATTTTATTTATTACAAATTGATACGTGAGCAATATACATCATTTCCCTTTTTCCAAAGACCGCTGCCAGGATCTTCAAGTTCTAGAGTGTGGGTTCAGTCCTCCGCCGCACATCGAGCTCCATCGCACCACTAGAAGCCAAACACCTGTATCCCCATAAAACGGGGTCAGTACTCTTGCGAGCTGGTGAGATAAACCATCCATACATTTATCATTTCTAAGGAAACGCATAAGGTATAAAGCATGAAACAGGATACAGATATGTCATGCTTGAAAACTACAAGTAATAGGCTACTGCTAACATGATGGAACAATTAGAGACATTTAAACCAAAGTACAAGTGCGTGTGTCAAGCAAGTGTACGTGTTACAAGTCTAAGCAACAGTGAAAGTAGCAAGTACAACTACTACAACGAACTGAACAAGGAAAAACAAAACACGCAACTACTGAACAATGAGACGAGGGAACTAAGCAAAACAAAGGGCTGAGACAAACAACTGCTGAACAACAAGCAACTAAGGAACCAAGCACGAGACAAGCGCAAGAACGATACTAACACGAGTAGTGAAGTAAAAATAATACTAAGTGATGAGCGACAAAGTCAAGCCTTAAAACATCTAGACAGTAACGTCAAATATCTGAGTAAGTAAGCAAGGTAGCTAATACTGCTAAGTGATAAGTGACAGTGTCGAATATGAACAACATAGACAGTGACGGCAACCATCTAAGCGAGTAAGCAAAGAAGCTACAACTCTAGCATCACGAACAAGGATGAACAGCGCTATCATGGCCAAACGGTTAGCATTCACATTCCAGGGCAACAATGAATGTTCATTAATTATATATCCAAGGCACACAGGATATACTTATAAGGGAAAAATACGTGTAACCACACGTCCTTAGCACAGGTGAGCTCAATTCACGAGATGGGTCTATCGCCCACAAGAACTTGCCACGGAGTTCATCACCTCTAAAAACCCGTCTCAAACAAGCATATATTTCTAAAATACGTAACAAGTCCCTTTTGTACTTACGAGATGGATCACTAGGTAAGTTGTATGCCCAAAGAATATGCATACAAAACTAATCAGACATTTAAGCAATAAAGTACTTAATTAAAGGAGCCATTACGATGATGAAAATTATCGTGTACACCAAACCACAATTAGGCATAATTATGCATATCCAGTCACAATTCCTCCTTCCGAGGTACTTAGGCCCATCCGGCCTGGTGTTCCCCGCAGGGCAACACGGGCAGAAATGTCGAGATCACACTCAGGCATTTACGTGCTCCAGCACTACTAGCATAGTAAAGGGCCTTGCCAATGCAGGCGATAACCATATATGACACTCAGAGATGTGACAAGCATTAGCTCAATGCCAAGGATGAATCACCGCATACGTACGCGTACTGACGTTGCATACAATCCATATGACATACATGTCCATAACTGCGAGGTATAATTGCCCAACCATCAACCGTAAATGTTAATATTTACATATCTCACTCCTAGTCATGTGTGAACACATGCAAGGGCTAAGTGGCATTCCACCCAGCAGTAACAAGTGATCGTATTTCGGTATTTACAATTATAACATTACAAGCGTACCCAACCCGTGCCTTCTTGCACGAATTTAAACTTTCCAAATGCCTCGCTGTCCCGTGGGGTACGAAGCGAGGTCTTAGCCATGTCACCCACGTGCTCGGCTTCACCCGACCCAAGAAGAGCACGTTGCCGGTGAAAGCGATCTCACATCACTACCATTTCCATTCTAGGGTATCACAGTACGTGAGCTCTCTCACGATCGTGGGCCACTACCCAAAGACTCCAACCGAGTCCCAAACCTCAACGGGTCAAACTGTGTTAATATCCAGATGGTGTTTCAACTTTCAAGTGTATGTTACGGCGAGTGTGAAGCACGCCTCTGGTACGTAAGACAATCATTAATACACGAACATGAATCAAACAACAAGTAACACTCGACAAACCATAGCCAGTGAGAGACGGACAAGATGTGTCAACGTGCATGTGCGAAACGAAAAAAGTCACGAAGTCACAATCAATCGCACGAGTATCGATCCGAAACAATATATTTAAAATGGCATAATTCATTATTTTTGAACTGCACGAGGTTAAAAAAAATGCATATACTATAGCCATTGTATATGCGAGGAGTGTCCAGACCCTGAAATACGTATTTTCCCAAATACGCGTACTCCAACCCCCCACAGTGCGGCGAACCTCGCATAACGAAGCCTTCGACGAAAGACTGTCGCGGAATCGACACCCAAGTGTGTCGAGAGCGAGATCCAACTCAATCCCATCTGAATGGGAATTACATTTGCACATCCACGTTGTGTCACCACGCTTGCAAAACTCAAAAATACCAAAATGATGGGGTTTGACGAAACGATCGAAAAACCCATCATGTAGGAGTCATGTATCGACACGTGGGCAGCATACCGCTCGCCACGCTATACCCTTTAATACTGCCATGACGAGGCAAGGAAGGCCATGGTGATCACTCTGGACCGACCAAGCGCTAGGCAAAATCCAAAACGGCAACCAAAGTCCCAAAGTGTCCAAAACACTAACTGCGGCCCATAAGGCCACATTTGCGGATCTCTATCATGCACCATCAGTGCCAAGAGTACTCCTGGGGACTGCTAGACAGCGCACACGGTGTCCCAAAAATTTCCTTTTTGCCTTTCCTTGCTTTTCCCTCATTTCTTCCTTGATTTTTCGCGTTTTGTAGGTTGGCGGCAAAAATGGGAGGCAAACGGGCTGGACCACTTGGTCTGGCTGTCAAACCAGACCGCAAGGGTCACCTAGGGCTCTGGTCTAAGACCAGGACACTGTACTCTTGGTGCAGCTCAGCCCGTGGCCAAGTGTGGCCTGCTTGAGTCACCCGCAGCCCACTATTGTGCCAGAGCGAAGGCCAAAGGGGCGGGGTCTGCTCCTTCGGATCAGACCTCGAGATCAATGAAACCCCTGGTCTGAGCCCACAAGGCTCAGACCAAGCACTGCACTCAGTGTGCAGGGTGGCCCGAGTCAATGGAGACGGGGCCGGCTAGGCTACTCAGGTGCACTAGCACCCGACACCCACCACCGTGCCAAGGCCAAAAGGAGAAACGGGTTGGGGTCTGGTCCGTTGGACCAGACCACCAGGCCAAGTCGACACACTGGTCTGAACTTATGGTTCAGACCAGTTCGAACTAGGGGCAACCAGCTCACAGCCAGGCGCCCAGGCCGGCTGGGCTAGCCGGGTAAGGCTAGCGCCCATCGGCCGCGCCAAAGGTTCCAGCTGGGTGCACTTGGTCAAGCCTTTGCTCAGACCAAGGTGCACCTAGTTGGGTCTGCCCCATGTGGGTGCAGACCGAACGGGTAGCTCGGTCCTAAAAAAAAAGTGAAGGAAGCGTTAGAAACAACGAACCAAATCAAAACAAAGTAGTTATATATATTTATTTTTTTCCAAAAATGCAGTCGAAAGGCTGACATTTTCCGGAAGTCTACCCACTGTTTTGTAAAAAACGCCAAACATGAAATTCGTAGAGATTTTTGTTATCTTTCTACAGAATCCAATAAATCAGAAATCCGACTTACGATTCAGGAGATATCGCCAAAAAACCAGACGTCACTCAGGACGTTCCTGGGTTGCTGACGGAACAACATGTCAGCCAAAGATGCTGATTTTAGTCGGCTGTGAAAGCCTAACCAGAAAAAATGAATAACTACCAAGTTGTGGGAATTTGTCTGGGCTTTCCGAAATGCCTAAGAACTCTCCGATCCGACATGTATCCAGGGAGATACGCTTATTTTACCGGAGGGTTCTTTGACAACTCGTAAAAACGAGAAACGAAATCAATCAACTAGTTACGTTTTCAAGGGCAACCCATAAAAAAATTTCTTTTGCATATCATATGGCTTCAAATGCAATCCTAGTGCTTGCTTAGCACAACCATGGCATGAAATCACCATGGATCGGTTTGCACTTCGCAAGTGCAAACCGGATTCCATACCTAAACCATTCACATTTTACCAAAGAAAGGAACACGTAAGGAGGGCTTTACTCACCTTGAGGAAGACAATGGAGGTTTTTCTTCAGCTGGGGCTGAGCCACTCTTACACACACAGCACAGCCACACAACAACAAAAAAAATAAAATAGAAAAGGGGGAAGAAGAAGAGAGAGAGAAGAAAGGGTGTCGCCCCTTTTTGTTTCTCTCTCATCCCCCTCCTCTACCCCTTTTAAAAAAAAGAAGGCAAGGGAGATGGAGGGCTGGGAGTAAATGGGGGAGGAGAGATGGGAGACTCTCCAGCCCCACGCCCCACCCTTCTCACCTTGGTCAAAGCCTACCCCTCAAGGCCTAGCCTTGAGGGGCCAACCACTCTCAACAACTCTCCTTGATTCAAGGGGAGTTGTCTCCTTTGACTTGTCAAAGGAGGCTCCATTAAAATTTCATTTTTTTTTATTTGAATTCATTAAATGCAGCTCAAGGCTACACCCTAAGGGTTGCCCAGCCACATGGAAAAGACGTTGGCTTTTAGCCAACTACTTTTCAAAATGCCAAAAACCACCCTTTTAAAGAGTTTTTTGCATACTTTTCAAAAACACTTAACAAAGTGCACTTTTTTGAAATTCTTTTTAATTTAAATCAAGGTAGCATGGGCTGAGGTGGGCCCCATGCTAACCATTTTCTAATAATGCCAAAGACAAGCTCTCCTTTAAACTTTTTGAAAAACCTCAATTAGGTTTTATAAAAATTGCTATTTAGTTTTTTAAAACCCCTAATTGCTTTCTTATTTAAAAGTTAGATTTAAATAATTTAAATGCTTTATTTCCAAATTATATTTCATAATTTTAAGACCTAAATTTCAATATTACGTATTTAGATCTCCAGTTCCAACGAATTCGGGCCTCGATCTCACTCGTATTTACCGATATACCCCTTTCACCAAAATACATGAAATAACGAGATATATATATTTTTTTGTTTAGGTTCCAAATTCCAGGTAAGTCTAATTAGATACATTATAGATCTAATCTAGTAATATCGAGGTTTGATTCATCGTGGTTTGCCCTGAATCGCCTCGTAAGGCAAGTTTACAGGATTCAAAACCTCAGAAAGCAATAAATACATAAATTACGAGCAATTCTCTCAATAATACAAGGATTTACCAACACTGAAACATATTTCATATCAAATTTTCTCAGAAATATCGAGGGTCTTACATTAATCTCATAATGCGGCGCTCTTACATCGGGTCTCCGAATGCAGGATGCCTGAACATAGTCTGTGGGAATGAAGTATTCCCGTAGAGGGCGTGAAAGAACTGGGGGTGGAGGTGGAGGATCCATGTCAGCCATTGTTGCCGAACTTCGATGAGAATGTAAAATTCTCTCTGGGTTGTCAACAAATGGGTGTAATGGGGTTCCTAGACCTCGTCGCCCCTGCATACACTGGTACTAAGACCAGATGTAAGCAAACGACCTAAATCTAAAAATAAAAAAATAAACTAACACAGGTACTAAAATATAAATAACACAAAATAAACAACTACTAAACAAATATGCTAAACTAATTATGTCAGAATGATCTAACTAAGTAAATGAAATAACAAATTAAACTACTCTAAAGTACTGAAAAGATAAATACAGGAAGTCACAAACTAAGTTTTTCTAAAACCCACCTGTCTAATCGCTCCTTGCAGAATGAATTTCAAGTGAATCCTAGAAAGAACAACACATGAATCCTATATTTACTAACTATGTTAATCCTATATTCACTTACTAATCCTACTAACTAAAAATAAAACAACTAATTAACTAACTAAAACAAATTAATAAATCAAATTCTAAGAAATAAAGTAATTAATTCGCCGTTCCCCGGCAACGGCGCCAAAATTTGGTTGATATTTTGGAATGATCTTTTAAAAAAAATTATTTTCAATAAAACTTTGGAAAATCGTCAACCAAAAATATAAAAACCGACTTTCCACAAAGTGGTAAGTGCGGGTCAAATCCTCAGGGAACAGGAATTACTCACGATATTTCTAAAAAATTTAATTTATTAATAACAAATGTCAATCTACAATTATAAAGTTAATACAACCACAATTAATCACTAAAATCTAAATAAACAAGCTCCAAAATTAACCAAATTACTTCTACTAATGCTGTATGATGATTATGCAACTCCTAAAATGCAACAACTAATGAAAACCGGCCTAAAATGCCGAATCTAAGGAAATTACGAAAATGCCCCTAACTAGTGCAAAATAGCATTCTGACAGGTTATCGGAAAACCACTGTTTGACAGGGCAAACGAGGTCCGATTTTCCCGAAATTTGTTCTGTTCTGCAACTGACAGATTAACCAAACTGACAGATTAACCAAACTGACAGTTTTTACAGAATTGAAAAACAGTATCTAGAACTCCAGATATAAGCGTTTCAAATATGGGAAAAATCAGGATATCGCAAGTCCTGTAATTTGAAATCCGGAAAAAGCGGTTTTCGCAAAACGCTTAAAAATCAGACCAATTCAACTCCGAATGAGCTGAAATTTGGTCTGCAGTCAACTAACACGTCAATAAAGTGAATAGAAGAAAATTTTTTGGAAAACACAGAATTTTTGCACAGAAAATAATGCTGGTGCGACAGGACAAAAATCTGATTTTTATTTGAGTGCACTATTCACTATATGAAACTATTTTACCCACTAAGAATGTAATCTACATGCAATGCAAACTTAATTAATCCTATATGACTGATTATATGCAGATATTAACTATAATGAGGCGAAATGAACTTTACATGAAGTATGACATGCGTGTTATGACTATGCGCTAAATGAGATACTAATGCAAGTACAATAAAAAACACTAAATAATGTAGTTAAATATATGACTAAATGTTGTACCAACTATAAACTAATTACACTACACTAACTAACTAATCAACAAACGATACACGAACAAACATCCATCAAATCAACAAATATAAATTTTAACTAAACAATTAAAGAAATAACTATATTAGCTAATCTAAAATCACTATGAGTTAAATCTAAAAAATATGGGACTAAGATGGAACAATAGGACACGGGTTTGACTAGGACTAGGGTCGGTTGACTTCGGAGGACTCGGTTTGGATTAGGTAGGCTCGAGCTATGTTTGACTCGACTCGGACTAGTATGGACTTGGTTTAGGTTTGGCCTAACTAATTGGGTTCGGTTTTGAGTTGACTTAGTCAACTAGGTTCGGTTGACTTAAGTGGATTCGGTTTGCCTTGAATAGGGTTGGGTTAACTTGGCTAAGGTTGACTCAACTTGGTTTAACCTAGGTTAGGTTTGACTTAGACTAGAGTTGACTCGACCTAGGCTCGGTTTGAGTTAGGGCTTGGTCTTGGACTCGACCTAGGGTGGACTTAGTCAACTAGGTTCGGGTTGACTTAGACTCAACTAAGTTTGACCTAACTTAGGTTTGACTAGGCTCGAATGGGATAAGGTAAGCTCGGTTGACTCACTAGGTTTAGACTAAGGTTTGACTCGATTTAGGTCTAGGTCTTTGACTAGACTCGAGTTGTGTTTGACTTGGGCTAGGGTTCAAGTTGACTTGGACACAAGGCACACCTAACTAAGTCAACTAGGTTAACTCGGTTAGGGTAGGTTTCAATAGGTGGACTAAGGTTGACTCGACCTAGGTGTGGTCTTGACTAGACTCAAGTGTTGGACTAAAGCTTGACTAGGGTTAACTTAGTCAACTGAGGTCGGTTAGAAGGATAGGCACCCAATAAAAATTCAAAGATAATTTTGGAAATGGAGAAGTCCCAAAATCGTCCTTCTAATGGGGAGTTACAATCTTAATGAGCTTTTAAATCCAATTGGGAAACATGGATCAATGCAATTTTCAAAACCAAGGTGAGGGAAAGCCTTTAATTGCAATTAATTCCTTTTTGAGAAGCCAAACCGTCTAACCTAGATAGTCACACGATTTTGGCTTTCCAACCAAGAATTTAAGTGCAATTATTTCTTTCTTGAACTCATAAACGCCTACTTTGGAAATTTAATTGATTTTCAAATTGGCTTTTCAAATCTCAATTTGTAACTCCCTATTAATAGGCAATCAAGAATTAAATCCTTCTTTAAATACCCCACACGATTTTTGAAACTTAACTTTTTCAAAAAACTTTCCACATTTCAATGCATTAATTGCCTCTCTTCTCAAAAATCGCCAACTCTAAATTGGCTCTACTTTCTAACTAAAAGAATTAAATCTACCTAGGGAATAAAAGGAATTAAATGAAAAAACGATTTCCTAGGAGTTAATGCTAACCTAATTCCCAAAACCTACTTAATTAACCCCTAAAAACGGCTAGGAAAGAAAACCCTAATACATTGAACCTAGACACCTTCCTAACTCAATTAATGACAATTAAGACTTGCTAAAAAAATCGACCAGGAGCTCAAGGGGAGCTCTAATGGCTGCCGCCCCACCTTGGGGAAGAAGAAGATCCACACGAAAAATAAAAAAATAAAATATAAATTAACAAAAAGCAATAAAACTAAATAACCACTATTTTGATAAAACTAAATTAGAAAATAATAAAAAGGACTCCTAATTACACAAATGCTAACAAGAACAGCACTATGCTGGAATTAAAAACATGAAGAAAAGAAAACTTGATTTTTTTTGTAATTTTCTTCAATAGACTCAAAACAAAAAAAACAAAAAATGCAAAAACGATTATTTAGAACTAGCCTAAACGAATAAAATGAACTAACACGACTATATACTGCTGTTAACACCTAAAACACACAGCAACTACATGATTTACCAACATCAACACATACATTTAACAAAAATACAAAGATCGGCTAGAATAATCCTAGCCGATTTTTTTTTTTTCAAAAATGAAATCAAAACAAGACAAGCAAAACCCATAAATAAAATGAATTAAAATAAACTTTTGAAATGGGACTTTCAGCGAAACAACTCAGTACACATGCTGGACGAGAAAAAAAAATATCAAGACACAAAAATTTATTTTTGTGAAAATCAAGAATCGGCTAGAATAAGTCTAGCCGATTTTTGGATTTTGTTGTTTTTTTTTTATTTTTATTGAACACAAAATCATAACACATAACCAAACAATTAAAATGAATCAAATTGAAATATTTTTATTGGATTTTCTGTAAAAACTCCACAATGAGACACGTTGGAAACAAAAGCTCAAATCGGCTAAAAGAAACTCTAGCCGATTTACACGTTTTTCTTGAAAAACAATGAGAATCGCTAATCAAACATGAAAACAATAAACAAAACCTATATCTAACGTGCTGGTCTATGCACGAATGCTACTCTAAGGATGAACCAAAAAAAAAAAACAAGAAACACACCGAAAATAATAAAAGAAAAGCAACACTCACTTCGGTTTTAGCTAGAAGAGAAGGAAGAAGAAGACCTACCTCTTGGAAGATCCGACGACCAGGGGGATGAAGAAGAGCGGACCGTGGCTGGAGATGTACGTCCTACGCAGTTCGAGAATGCTGTACTTCACCAAAAAATGGAACCTTTGCAGCTGCTACACGTTGGAGATCCACCGACGATGGAATGTGAGCCGATTCTCGATCGGAGGGTGTAGAAAGCCGGATGGAGGTAGGGCCGGCTCACCTTGGTGGTGTGTTTCGCACTCCCGCACAAGGTTAATGGTCTCCACCTCTGCTACACCTGCAAAAATACAGAAAAATGGTGAAACTACAGCAAGGAGGAAGAAAGAAATGGAAAGGAGCAATAGAGAGATCGAAAATGTGCTTGAAAATCAAGCATAGATCGGTCTTCAATGGCCAAAACGTTGGGGAAGATGGAGAGGAAGGAGTTGCTGGAGTAGATTCACTGCAAGGGGCGTCCAAACACAGCCAAAGACGCCTAGGGTTCTTTAAAAAAAACTATTTATAGTTTTGACATATTTCAGAAAGAAGGTTGAAAAAATAAAATTTGCTAGGCGCCACTTTCTGGGGGGTTTTCAGAAAAACTTTTTGAAATGGATATGGATAGGCGTGTGGGTTGGGTTTTGGGCTTTCTAAGAGTTGATCCAAGGTCCAATTAACCTAATTGGGTCGGATATGGATTCGATCTACCTCGAAATCCATGCCCAAACACTGAAATAGCCATAACTCTCTCATTTTAACTCCGATTTTTCTGAAATTCGAACCATAGCCCCTTACTATCAAAACACATCTAACCATGGGTTTAAAACCTTATACTTGATATAAAATGCATGAAAAACTTGTTTACATGATGTGCATTTCATGCATCATCAGGTATGGAGAAATTAGCCTGGTGAAGATAATAGATATGAAATGGAGAATGAAGAGAAAAGACTCACTCTGTGAGAGTGAAATTCAGGTTTTACGCCCTTAACCTGGATAGAAAATGCTTCGTATGGAACGAAGCTCAGATTTTGACCCTTAACCTGATTGGGGATTGAAATATCTCATAGAAATGAGACTCAGGTTTGTACCCTTATCCTAATCGGGCAGAAAATGGAGTACCTCATTGAATGAGGCTCAGGTTTATGCCCTTGTCCTGATCGGGCGGAAAATGAAATACCTCATTAAATGAGGCCCAGGTTTATACCCTTATCCTGATCGGGCGGAAAATGAAATACCTCATTGAATTAGGCTCAGGTTTATACCCTTATCCTGAGCGGGCGGAAAATGAAATACCTTATTGAATGAGGCTCAGGTTTATACCCTTATCCTGATCGGGAGGAAAATGGAATATTTGGAAGGTGAATAAGACAACTTTTCTTAAAGAGGAACGAGGCGATAGAAATGGAATTATAAGAGGCAATCTTGGAAGATGATCAAGACGATCCGGTGAATTTTTCATCAGCGTGAAATATGAATAAGGTAAGGAGTAAGACGACTCTTTCGACATCGCGAAAGATGGGCATGGCAATCTTTTGACAAGAATAAGGTAACTCTTTCGGCAACGCAAAAGATAGACAAGGCAAACTTTTTCAAAGAAGAGTAAGGCAACTCTTTTGACAACGCAAAAGATGAATAAGGCAATTTTTCCAACGAAGAATAAGGCAACTCTTTCGGCAACAAAAAAGATGAACGCAGGCGATCCAAATGAACAAGGTGATTCTTTCGATAACGTGAAAGATGTCAAAGGCAATCCAAAGGAACAATGTGATTCTTTTGACAACGCGAAAGATGACAAGACGATCCAAAGGAGTAAGGCGATTCTTTCGACAATGCGAAAAATGACAAAGGTAATCCAAAGGAATAAGGTGATTCTTTCGACAACGCGAAAGATGACAAAGGTAATCCAAAGGAACAAGGCGATTCTTTCGACAATGCGAAAGATGACAAAAGGTAATCAAAAGGAATAAGGCGATTCTTTTGACAACGCGAAAGATGACAAAGGTAATCCAAAGGAACAAGGCGATTCTTTCGACAATGCGAAAGATGACAAAGGTAATCCAAAGGAACAAGGCGATTCTTTTGACAACATGAAAGATGACAAAGGTAATCCAAAGGAATAAGGCGATTCTTTCGACAATGCGAAAGATGACAAAGGCAATCCAAAGGAGCAAGGTGATTCTTTCGACAATGCGAAAGATGATAAGGCAATCCAAAGGAACAAGGCAATTCTTTCGACAACGCGAAAGATAACAAAGGCAATCCAAAGGAACAAGGCAATTCTTTTGACAACGCGAAAGATGACAAAGGAAATCCAATGGAACAAGGCAATTCTTTCTACAACGTGAAAGATGACAAAGGCAATTCAAAGGAACAAGGCAATTCTTTCGACAACGCAAAAGATGACAAAGTCAATTCAAAGGAACAAGGTGATTCTTTCGACAACGCGAAAGATGATAAAGGCTATCCTTTCGAAGATAAGGCTAATCTTTCAACAATGTGAAAGATGACAAAGGAAAATCTCTCGTAGGGGTCAAGATGCATCAATATGGACCTCAAGCTCTCACTTAACGTTAGGATAGCTAGAAACTATTGTCAAAATGTTGAAAATTTGTTGTTGATTCAAAGTAATTGAAAATGTTGCTTATTGTTGTGAAAATATTCCTTCTTTTCTACCTGAAGTATTACCTTCAAACAGGATTGACTTCATAGAATCAAGATTTGGAATCCAAATTGCTTATGATTGACCTTCTTCAAGGAAGCTATCAATTTCCTTGATATGAACAGGAAAGAGAATTTAATATTATGAAAGGATATTGATAATAGAATTTCACAAGTTTAAAGGAGATTCTTGATAAATTTGGCAGTTTGATATCCTGGGAGCTTCTCTCATGATAATCTTTCTGCACTTTTTTGGGCTCTTTTGGGTTTTGGCTACATTCTCCTTTATTTTGGAGATGTTCTGACTTTTTCTCTCTTTCTTTTTCCTCTCTTTCTCTCTTTTTTTTTCGGTAAAAGTACGTCACAAACTCCTTCAACTTAGAGATGTTTCGATCCTTCTTTGTCTCAGGGGTCATGTTGATGATATTGGCTCATTGGCTGGGAGATCTTTGGATGATAGCTGAAATTAAATATCTTTTAGGGATTGTCGGTAGGTTCATCGCATCTGCCTTCATCTCGACAGTGCTTTGGACTTTCCCTGGAAGGATCTGTCACAAACTCCGTCATCTTGGAGATGTTTCGAATCTTTTTTGGCCCCGGGGGTCTACTCGCTTAATTCACCTTCATCTTGACGACAATTGAGAGATCCTTTTTGCGGATATTTAATTGCAGCTTAGGTGATTTTGAGGAGACAGGGTTTTGATGAATTCTCTCTTTTCTAGCACTCAGGATATTTCCACTGTCTTATTTTCACAAGAATGGTTTTTAAAAATGTGTCATTGACTGTGATCAATATCAATCATCTATAGCTTTGCAAAAACATTGAATCTTCTTTTCTGGCCATATTGAGGATTTATCTTTCATCCTTTTGGTTGGCCAATAGAAAGAATTTAGATTTTGAATCCTTCTTCACAAAAACTTTGCCTTTTTGGAAGTAATACTGAAGGTAAACTGAGGTAAAATTTTGTGTAATAAAATTTTGAAATCAACAGGTAATTGCCTGACAAATTGACATGTTCTTGAAATCCTTGGTGAAAGAGGGCATTTGAGGTCCGGCTCAACACATCCGTGACGAAAATTCTCATCTCCTTTCCAAAGAAGACGACTATCAGTTCACTGGGAACAATATCAGTTCGATTGAGAATGACCATCTCTGGGAATAGTATCAGCTCAATTAAGAATGATCATCGGTTCACTAGGAACAATATCAGTTCAATCAAGAACGACCATTGGTTTGCTGGGAACAATATCAGTTCAATTAAGAACGCCCATCGGTTTGCTGGGAACAATATCAGTTCAATTAAGAACGACTATCAGTTCACTGGGAACAATATCAGTTCAATGAAGAACGACTATCAGTTCGCTTGGAACACTATCAGTTCAATTAAGAACGACTATCAATTCACTTGGGAACACTATCAGTTCAATTAAGAACGACCATCGCTGGGAATAATATCAGTTCAATTAAGAATGATCATCGGTTCGCTGGGAACTATATCAGTTCAATTAAGAACGACTATCAGTTCATTGGGAACAATATCAGTTCAATTAAGAACTACCATTGCTGGGAATAATATCAGTTCAATTAAGAATGATCATCGGTTCGCTGGGAACTATATCAGTTCAATTAAGAACGACTATCAGTTCACTGAGAACAATATCAGTTCAATGAAGAATGATTATCAGTTCACTTGGAACACTATCAGTTCGATGAAGAACAATTATCCGTTCACTTGGAACACTATCAGTTCGATGAAGAACGACTATCAGTTCGTTTGGAACATTATCAGTTCTATGAAGAACGACTATCAGTTCGCTTGGAACACTATCAGTTCACTTGGAACACTATCAGTTCAATGAAGAACGATTATCAGTTCACTTGGAACACTATCAGTTCGATGAAGAACGAGGATCATTATAGAGAGTTGAATCGCTTCTATGAATGGCTTCAGGATTATCTCCTTATCCTGAACGGGGAATGGAAATTGGATGACTTGGCAGTCGAAATTGAGAATTTTGGTAATTTGAAAATTGGAAATTGGGTGACCTGGAGGTCGAAATTGAAGAATTGAATGACCCGAGGATTTGAATTGGAATTGGTGGGCAAAATATCAAATTTGAGAAATCGACTGACCCTTGGATCAATGCAGAAGAATGAATGGCTCAAGTCAGAGCTCGAATAAAGTAAAGAGATCACCAGTCGGAACACGGATCAACAAAGAAAAATAAAGAGCTCGGGTCAGAGCTTGAACAAATAAAGAGATCTCGAGTCGGAACCCGAATCAACAAAAGAAAATAAAGAGCTCGAGTCAGGGCTCGAGTAAATAAAGAGATCTCGAGTCGGAACCCGGATCAACAAAAAAAAAATGAAGAGCTCGAGTCAGGGCTTGAGTAAATAAAGAGATCACGAGTCGGAACCCGAATCAACAAAAGAAAAAAATTTACAGGAAAAACTGAGTCGGAACTCGATTTTTCAAAGAAAATATAATTTGAAGGAAAATCCGAGTTGAAACTCGGTTTTTCAAAAATAATATAATTTGAAGGAAAATCCGAGTCAGAACTCGGTTTTTCAAAAATAATTTGAAAGAAAACCCTAGTTGGAACTCGGTTTTTCAAAGAAAAAAAAATATCGACCAACTTGAAAGTTGGATTTTGAAAGAAAGTTGAATCGAAATTCAAATCTTCAGAGGAGAACCCGGTTAGGGGATCAAAATTTTGCAAATTGTCAGTGCAGGAACTGGATTTTTGAAAGTTTTGAGAATGGCCAGTTCGAGGACTGGATTATTTGACTTGTAATGAAAAAGACCATCATATTTAGATGTATGTGGTCTGATTTTCAGAATGAACCCCTTATCCTGAACGGGGATATGAAAAGAAATTGGAAAATCATGGAAAATGATTCAGGTTTATCCCTTAACCTGAAGGGGAATTGATGCAAAATGAAATGCAAATGCATATGAGAATGTGAATGCAAAATTAATTCAAGTGGGTGCATATACATGCAAAATGAGAGATTGGTTTATCCTGCCTGCATACAGAATGTTTGAAAACAAATTTTCAAAAGATGCCCCAGTGTAACTGGGAAGAGGGAATAAAATTTAAAGAAGGCTCTCTGCAGGGCAAAGACAGGATCAAATTTTGAGGAAAATTTTTGGATTTTTGGAGGAAAATATTAAGGAAAATATGGTAGACCATTGGAAGAGTATCCCATTACTAGGGATTGAGTTGTCATAAGGATTACGATAATTGTGTTGTCATCCTTTTGCAAGGGAAATAAACAACGAAAATATGCCTTGTTACCTAGGCGAGGTCGTCAAACCACAATGGAAAGAGAGAGAATTTTATTGAAATGAGAAAACATGATTTTATTAATCTTGACAAAGAGGTGGAGGACAGACAATTTGCCACCATTCACGATAGTCGGCAGACACTCTAGGACCTGGAAAGATTTTAAGTGGGACAAAGGAATCCCAGCTGTAGCGGGCAGAATGATATGCCCCGGACCATTGTGCGGAAGTGAGATCGAACTCTGCTATAGCTCCTGATAACAGTCGGGCTTCGATGTATTGCTGCCCCTGGGAGAACTGTCGAACACATCTCTCTGGTTGGTAGTAAGTGCAAAAGAAAGGTCCCAGCAACTTGAACCGCTTGCCATAAGCGTATGTATATCTGAGAGGAGATAGTTGCCGATCAAAATAGTCCCAGATTACGTCATTTTCTTGAATGTTGTTGATCATGGACCGGTACTGCGCTACTGAAAGGAGTTCTTGACCATTGTATCTAAAAGAGCTTGCTCGGGCTAGAACATGTTGGAAGAACCAGGATTGAAGTGCGTAGATGCAACCTTCAACTAAAATGGATTCTCCAAGTGAGAATTGAGTTAGACCACGATATAGGAAGGCGAGCGCTGCCATGGCTATGGAGAGGCGATTGGTCTACCGACTTCCCCATCTTCTCATAAGCTGGATTATTCTAATGTCCATGTAGTTTTGTCCATCTGAAAAAGGGATAATCCTACACTGCACAGAACCATTGCATTCTGAATCCTTTCTTTGGTTGTCCTTGATAACGAGCTAACTTCAATGAAGGTTTCATATTGGCGGTACAACTCGAGCAGGTTAACATATTCATTTCCGTCCAATTGGATCAGGGGCCAAGATCGGCGGCCTGTCATACGAGCCAATGAGTCTTGGGGGTCCAAACCCTTGACATTGATAAGGAATCGATGTTCTAAGGGATCTCCTGGTTGACCGGCTGGTTCTGGTAACCCCATGATTTCTGAAAATTCGTCAATTAAAACGGTCATTTCTCCCCATGGGAACCAGAAGGTGCATGTCCGAGGATTCCATCGCTCCGCCATTGCGTGGATCAGGTTGCCGTTGATGGTCTGCTTTCCAACTGCTGACGCTAGTTCTAATCCGCACTAGCTCAAATGGCCCGGGAACATTCGGGACAAGCTTTTTAGCCAGGAATAGTACCACCGAGGAATGAAAGTTTCAGTGTTGAGGGCTCGATGTTCAGGACGACCTTGTCGCACCTCATAGGAGATGTGACCTTCAAGAAAGATAGGATCAACTTGACTGGATGCCATCGAACTGAAAACAGAGAAAGACTTAGAATGAGACTTTTGAGAAATTTTGGAAAATATTGCAGGCAGGATATAAAATGCGGTTAGAAATTCGAGATCCAGTAGAAAGGTAGAATGAAAAGTCGCCTGGAGTTTTGAGAGAAATTGGATATTCGAGAAAATCATCCAGGGTTTGAGAAAAAGATCTCATAGAAAATAAGGTTATTTTGAAAAAGGCCTAATAAGTTGGAAAACATATAAAGAATTGAGAAAATAACACACATACAATCACATCCTGCACAAACATTTATGCACATTCAGCACTCCCTAAAAGGCTGACTCTAGATGCCTCATTTTAAAAACAGTTGTAGGACCCTAATCCTAACTCTAGGTTCAGATCATCTTTGTTCAATCCAGTTATGCCGATATACTCGAATCGAAATCCAAGGTACGTGGCATATAATCTCAACTCTGGTTCAAAGGTAAGGTTTTCCAACATTCTTGAGCGCCTACCGATATACTTCGGACTGTGGCCCGCGGTACGTGGTAGGGGGTGTTAACCCAAATAATTGGCCCAGTTGTGAGGCTCTGTCCCAAATTAGGGTTCTAGAAGAGAGCCCAGCAACGTGAAGACCGGGTAATGATAGGTAATTGAGGTTTGAAAAAATGATCACATGCAAGAAATAGAGGGCTCTAAATCCTAGAGAGATAGATTTTGAAAACTTTGAAGAAGCATACATTGTTTGCATTCATATCCTAAATTGAGGAGAGTTGTGTTTAGACCTAAGTCTATGTGAGCATGAAAATATCTCCTCAATCTGGTCCTACCAAACCATGCCTAGTCTATATGCAGTCAATGTCAGCTAGGTCAGAATCTGGGCTCCTAGGTTCGCATGATAGCAAAAATAAAGAGCTGACATTTTGTGAACATAATTCATTTCATGTCTACGTGCTATTTCATTATTGCAAATGTCCTCTATCGTCGTGGATTCAGTTCTGAATATTCCAGATGCCTAGACGAAGACGAAGCCAAAGAAGTCATGCGGGAAGCACATGAGAGCATTTGTGGTGGCCACGTTGGCTACCAAATGCTTGTCAAGCAAATCATCCGAGCAGGATACTATTGGAAGACTATGCAGCAAGACTGCTATCGTTTTGTAAAGAACTGTGTGCAATGCCAGATTCATGCACTAGCTATCCACACGTCAGCTACATATCTGCAATCATTTGTCTCTCCATGGCCGTTTTCCATGTGGGCCTTTGATGTCGTAAGTCCCATCACTCCTTTTGCTTCAAACGACCATAGATATTTTCTTGACGCAACAGAATACTTTACCAAATAGGTAGAAGCTATCACTCTATGCACAGTAGAAGGTCGACATGTGGTCTCATTCATCCACAAGAATATCCTGTGTCGTTTCGGCATACCGCACGATATTGTGTCAGACAATGGCAGTCATTTCAAGAATGAGAACATTCTGCTCGAAATTCAGAATCCATCACCATTTCTGTAAGGTCCAAGATAATTTTAAGGTAATAGTATGCGAAGTGTTTCAGTGTATATAAATTTTTTGTGCGATTTGTGAATTTTTCATTTTTGTACCTATTGAATACGTGAGGTCTGAAATCGTGTAAGTAGAATGTAAATGGCGAATGAGGAAAATCCGTGACAAATTAACTTCCAAAATTTTAAGGGTAAGTTTATATTGTATATGTGTAGTTTGTCCCCAAATTTGAACCCCAAATGATGAAAAAACCCCGCCAGTGCATGTGATTTATGGGAGATTGCCTAGTAATGGAACGAAAGCCTATATGAGACCAATTTCCATTTGAGATGGAAAATTTCCTTGATATGAGCTTTAGAAGGGTAGTGTATGGAAAAATTTAAAATAAGGATACACGTCATGATATATGTATTGCCCTTAATCAACAAAACTGGGGAAATTTTGGTAAAACCATTTTGGGCAGGATAGTCAAAAGAGTCAACCAAGCCTTGGGTCGACCGCTTTAGGCTACTATGAGACGACTGTGGCCACGAAACCAGCTGGTCAAGTTGACCAGCTGGTCAAGTTGACCAGCTGGGGTAATGGCGTGTTTGTAATATATATATATATATATATATATATATATATATATATATATATATATAAATATAGGTGGGGGCAATTATTTTTTTTTTGGAGGGCCACGATTGGCCCTACCCATAAAAAAATATGGATATAAAAAAAAAAATAGATGTCGACATTCCTTTTTTTTATTATGGTGCAAGGGGGGGGGGGGCACCATCATGATGTTGGGGAGCCTTTCCAAGCCATCAGCTTGGGGGCTGCGCCCCATGGGATCCATGAGATCCCTATGGCTCTTCCCAATGAAGAGCCATAATGAGGGTCTTAGCGCCTCATTGGGTGCATGAGGCGGCAGCCCCATGGCACCTTTGCAATATCCCTAAAACCCTTTTGAATTCCAGAATTTAAGTGGAGTGACTGGGCGGCTGTGGGAAATCGTGACTCTCTCCCAACCCTCCATCCTCCTGGAGTGATCCCAGCCATCTATCCACCTTCCCTTTCCTACATAAACCTTTTGGAAAAAAAAAACGAGAAGCCCAAGAGGGCGATTTGTTTTTAGACTCACTCTCTCACTTCTCCTTCTCTCCTCCCTTAGCCGTGTGGGGTGGATTAGCCATCATTTTCGTGGAGTTGTACAACCGTGCTGCACCCTCAACTGAAATTCTAGGTGAAGTTCCAACTCATTAGTTGTTTCTCTTAAAAAAAAATTGGTACTTAGCGTAAGCATGAAACCATGAAACCTCTTGTCTTTCTATGCATGCATGGGTTTTTTTTGGTGGATCCTAGTGGAACTATCATCTCTCTTTTTCTTTGGATTTGGGCATTTCCCCCCACTCTCATTCCATGAGAAATGGGAGGATACCTTAACAAACGGATGGTCGTTTTGCCCATTACCTCTTGTTTTGCTCTTTGAGTTTGGATTGTCATTGTACATTTCGTCTTGCTTTGCTTATGTGTCAAAAAAAAAAAAACTTTCTTTCTCTCGGTTTGCACTCAGTCTAAGCACTTGTTTTTTTTTTTGAAGTTTTCCCTGTCACGAGCCCATAGTCCACATCCTTTCCCCTTTCCTTTCACTTGTTCGTATTAGGTTTCATTATTTTTTTCTTTTTCTTCACCCTACGGTTCATTTTTTTTGGGTTTGGATGTCGCAAGGCTAGTGGGTCTGCTCCTTCCTCAGGCCAGCTTAGCTTGGTGCACTCTATTCTGAGTAGTCTTCATTCTGGTATACCCAGGCCGGGGTCTTCTTGCTTGGCGCGCGGCAGGCCACCGGGTACCAAAGGCACCCGGGTGGATGTAAACACCCCAAATTTTCACTCTTATCCAGTGCTTACATTTCATGTGTCATTGCATATCACTGCATGAATTCAGCATATCATTTCATTGCATTGCATAGCATTGCATGTCATTACATCTCATTTTCGAGATCCAGCACTCATGTTTTCAAAACATTCAATCCAGATTTGAGTTTTAAAGCTCTTTTTTCAAAAATCAATTTCAAAACCTGGGTTTTATTCCATATTCTGTCATTTTCCAACCCCAAGACCTTGTATTTTGAAGTGTTTTCTCAGAAAACAATCTGGATTCACTTCAAATTCAAATCTCAACTTATTTCAATTCTCATATGAGACCCATTTAGGTGGTGTCGCTTCCGGATTCCTTTATTTATCCAAATTTCCCAAAAAATCTAGAGTTTCAGTCTGATCAGAACTCTGTCCCGGAGTCCTAGTCCAGTCAGGAGTCTGTTTTGAAGTCTGTTTTTATTCCCTTTTCACTTATTTCCATTTGTTTTCAAAAATTAGGTCATTTTGTAGAGTCCAGTCAATTCAGGACTCTATTTCAGAGTTCTGATTGAGTTAGGAGTCTAACCCTGACTGTATTTTATGACTTGTTTTACCATTTTCGATGAAATCTTTTCAAAAACTCTTTCATTTGGCCTTTAAAAACCAAAATCACGGAGTCTTAAAAATCCAGGACTCTAACCCGGAGTTCCAGTTCGCTTGAGACTCTACTTTCAAAACTTTGAATTTCAACTATTGATTTTAACCCCTTTTCAAAGTCATTTTCAATATTTATTTCAAATTTTCAAAACTCTGATATGGGGTCCACTCAGTTGGAGCCATATCCAGAGAAGTTCTGACCCAGTTGGAACTCTATGCCATTTCAAAAACTTTTAATTCCAAGTCTACTTTTGAATCTCTTTTGAAAAACCTCTCGTTCTCAAGTTTTAAAAGCGTTTTTGAAAATTCAAGTGGGGCCCACTCGGGGTGGCGCCACATTTGAAGAAGTCAAGGTTAGACTAGGGTTAGTCATTGTCCTAGTTAGGTTAGGGGTTTAAAGGAGTCAAAATCAATTTTTGAAAATCCATTTTATTTAAGTTTTAAACCATTGGTTTTTAAAGGTTTTAAATTCAAGTTTTTAAAACCAAATGTGGGTCCATACTAGGTGGTGCCACATTTGGACTTTCTAGGGTTTAATTAGGGATTAATTAGAGTCTATTTAGGTTAGAATTCTCTAAAAAAATCATCCTCCCCATGTGGTTTATCAAAAACAATTAAAAAGAGTCAAAAAAAAAATCTATAAATAGGGGACCTAAAGGGGGTCAAAGGGAGCTTTTTTTTTCTCAAATTTTCGTGGATTCTCTCTCCTCTCCAGCACCTTCACCTTTTTCCATTGCAGCTGCAGCCCCAAGGTGAGTTATTTAATATTATTTTATTAGTTTTTTAAGATTTTTCAATAGATTTCACCATGGAAACTCTTGTGTTCATGGATTTAACCATGGATTTCATCCAAGAACCCAAAAATCAATTCAAGAAGATGATCTAACTCTATTCCATGCTGTTTTTCATGATTATAATCCATTAGAATTGTTTATTGCATTATTTTTTATATTATTAACCGATAAAACATGTGATTTACCCTTTTAATGGGTTAAATCCATGCTTTTAAATGTAACATCAAATTTCAGCCCTTGATTCCCTAAGTTTTATTTTTTTATTTGTTTATCCATGTTTATTACACATTTTCCAGCATAGAAATAATTTTTATTTTACTGTTTTAGTGTTTATTTTATTGTTTTTATTAGTTAATGCATGTTTTATTAGATTTTATTAGATTTCTGTGTGTTTTTAGTTTAGAACAGAAAAAAGCATGCTGTTTCGGATTGAAATATTCACTGTTAATTGATGATTTTTTTATATGTGATACATGCATATCTAAATGAACTACTGTATAAAAAATCAGAGTTTTTGGGATTCGGGAACCCTGTTAGAAAGCTTTAAAATCGTTGTTAAAATCAGGAAGGTAACTTGCTGTGATGATATTTTTCTCATCCTATATCCGATTTGAGATATGTAAAATGCCATGGATTCATATAAATTAGATATATCTACTGTGAAACTTTGAGATTTTTTGATATCTGTTTAGTATTTTTCCTTTGACAGAAAGTGTGATTTTAAATTTAAAACTCGTTAGGGTTTACCAAAACCCTAATCAGACTTGTGTTATTCATAGATCCCAAACCACAGATCAGATTCATGATCTGTAAATAGTGAGTATTAAAATCTTTTTGTCTACTGTGCACTTCTAAAATTTCAGAAATTTTTTATTAGGTTTGCTATTTATTTCTGTATTTTTAATCTGAAGTAGTTGTTTTAACCCTTGTTAGATTTTAGTTCAGATTACTGGAAGGGTTTCTCCCTAACCGAAGATGCTTTTTCCGATCTGTAATTTGGTAAATCTCTATTTTTTTTCCTAGTTTATCTCTGTAAAACTTTAGAAGTTTTCATGGAGGATTGACCCCTGATTTGGGTCTAACTCTGAAACTGGTTGGTGACCTAGGTTAAAAATAGCTTATTTTAGGTTGTTAATGCAATTTTCGGATTAAACTAATGTCAAAAAATTATTTTTGCAATTTCAATCTGATTTTAGGGTTATAATAAGTGTTTGTGCCAATTTTTATGAAATTTAGAATTCATTTGATGTCTGAATTAATCAAATTGCAAAACAGGGTCCCTAAAAGATCCAAAACACTGCCAAAATCACAATTTTTGTGATATTTCTTTATTTTCGTGCATAAGTGTGTGTTTTTAGGGTTTTTTCATGTTTATAATCATATTAGGGTTTTTCATGTTTGATTTTATGTTTATTTCAATCATAAATCCCAAGTTTTTACCAAAATCTATTTCAGAAAACCCTGATTTCAAGGCCATAGTCTTGCTATCGGGGGCAATTTGGTCATTTGACCTCAATTTTGAAATTCTAAACCCTAATTTCCATATTTTTAATCATGTCATATCATATCATATTTGAGTTAATTTATCATTATTTGTATTTTAGAACTTGCATTTTACAAAATATCTTTCTGAAAACCTTGATTTCAAGGCCATAGTCTTGCTATCAGGGGTATTTTGGTCATTTTGACCCCAATTTCGAAATTTTAAATTCTATTTTCATATTTATTCCATTTTATTTCATATTTTATCAATTTTGATTTAAGGGAATCATGGAAAAGGCTTATATCTAGCAAAATCCAACAATTTCTAGATATTGCTGGATAAATCTAGAAAAGCCAACATATTTTCATTAACCAGTTTTTATAGTCTTGCAGGGACATTGAAGACTTTATTTTCAGTCATTTAAACTCAATAGCGATATAAATTAAATTAAATTTGGAATAAGAATTTAAATTTCAGCTTAGACTAGGATTGCATTAATATAGTTTAATTCTGCAAATATTAAATGTCTGATGAATGTATCATTCATGCACATTTTCATAAATTCACTATGGTCTACACGAATGGCATGTACACAAGCTCTTATGGAGTTGACAAACTTGGTGGACTTTTTATTTATGGCCATAGTCAGAATACGAATGATACCCAGATTTGTAATCTTCGTATTAGCCACATTCAGCCTACACTCTTAGGCTAACTTCAAAATGCACTGCATTTCTCAAAAATACAAAAAGATTTTCTTAATTCCTCAAAATCAAGTATTTCAAATCCATATTCATTCATTTCATTCAATAACAAATTTCAATTTCAATTCAGAGAAATCAGTTTTCTCAAATTTTTCTAAGTCTTATTCAAAAATCGATTTTCTCAAAATATTGATTTGCCAATGATATTTCAAGTAATTCCCAAAATTCGATTTTCCTAAGTTATATTTTCAATTTCAAAGTTCTAATTCAAAGAAATCAAGTTTTCCAAAGTTATTTCACATTTCTCAAAATCGATTTTCACAAAACCTCTAGATTCTTCAGAAATCGATTTTCACTTTCTCAGATACAATATCTCAACCATGATTTACGATTTTCCAAGTGTTATATTTTCCAAGAATCTCTAAATATTTTCCAATCTTTGAAGCAAACATCATGTTTTCAAATATGCATTTTCAGAAATTCATAGCACATGCCTGATTCTTTGTGCATTTAGGAAATATAACATAATTTAGACAAGTTAAGCAAAGCTAAGCACACAATTGATCCTTGGTTCAATTACCCCTGGTAAAGGCGCCAGGAACGGTTGAACCTCGTACCGATAGGCGAGTCCCATTCTTCGAAATTATCCCGCATTTTAAAACGGAGGCGAGTTATTTTCAAAAACTTTTTCAAAGGTCAATTTGACTCGCAAAAGTAAAAAATTTTGCGATGATAACAGGTTTGGCGACCGTGATGGGACCTGTCTTCGCCTGATCAATTGTGTGCTTAACTTAGTTCAAATTGTCAAAATCGTGTTCCATGGAATGTCAGCTTTTATTTCATGATATCATGTGAACCTAGGAGCCTAGACTCAAACCCAGCTGACATGGATTGCATGTAGACTAAGTATGGTTTGGTAGGACCATATTGAGGAGGAAATTTTCATGCTCACATAGACTTAGGTCTAATACAACTCTCCTCAATCTAGGTTTGATTGAAAACTATGTTTGCTTCTTCAAATTTTTTAAAATCTCTATCTCTTTAGGTTTTAGAGCCTTCTGATTTGATTGCATGTGCTCATGTTTTCAAAAACCACCCCACCTATCTTTACCCGGTCTTCACGTTGCTGGGCTTTCTTCTAGTTCGGGACAAAGCCTCACAACTGGGCCACCTATTTGGGTGAAACCCCGCCTGCCACGTACCAAGGGCCATAGTCCAATGTATATCGGCAGGTGCTCAAGGATGTTGGAAAACTTGAACCTAGAACCGAAGAAATTGATTTTATGCCATGTATATCGAGCCTTAGCTTGAGTATATAGGCATAGCATGATTGAACACAGATGATCTGAGCCTTAGAGTTAGGATTAAGGTCCTACAGCTATTTCAAAACTTGTGCATTTAGAGTCAGCTTTTAGGGAATGTTGTATGTGCATACTTGTTTGTGCAGAATGTGTTATAGTCATTTCCTTGTTAATATTCACTGTTAATTGTTGATTTTTTTATATGTAATACATGAATATGTAAATGAACTAGTGTAAAAAAATCAGAGCTTTTGGGATTCGGGAACTCTGTTAGAAAAATCAGACATTAAATCGGGTTTATAAAGCTTTAAAATCGTTGTTAAAATCAGGAAGGTAACTTGCTATGATGATATGTTTCTCATCCTATATCTTATTTGATATGTGTAAAGTGCCATGGATTCATATTGATTAGATCTATCTACTGTGAAATGTTGAGATTTTTTGATATCTTTTTAGTATTTTTCTTCTGACAGAAAGTGTGATTTTAAATTTAAAACTTGTTAGGGTTTACCAAAACCCTAATCAGACTTGTGTTATTCATAGATCCCAAACCACAGATTCGATTCATGATATGTAAAAAGTGAGTATTGCTATATTTTTGTATACTGTGCACTTCTAAAATTTCAGAAATGTTTCATTAGGTTTGCTATTTATTTCTGTATTTTCAATCTAAAGTAGCTGTTTTAACCCCTGTTAGATTTGTTAGATTTTAGTTCAGATTGCCGGAAGGGTTTCTCCCTAACCGGAGATGATTTTTCCAATATGTAAATTAGGAAATCTTTGTTTTTCTTCCTAGTTTATCTCTGTAAAAATTCAGAAGTTTTCATGGAGGATTGACCCCTGATTCTGGTCTAACTCTGAAACTGGTTGGTGACCTAGGTTAAAAATAGTTTATTTTAGGTTGTTAATGCAATTTTCGGATTACAATAATGTCAAAAAATTATATTTGCAATTCCAATCTTATTTTAGGGTTATAATAAGTGTCTGTGCCAATTTTATGGAAATTTAGAATTCATTTGATGTCTGAATTAATCAAATTGCAAAACAGGGTCCCTGAAAGATCCAAAACACTGCCAAAATCACAATTTTTGTGATATTTCTTGATTTTCGTGTGTAAGTGTGTGTTTTTAGGGTTTGTTCATGTTTATAATCATATTAGGGTGCTTCATGTTTGATTTTATGTTTATTTCAATCATAAATCCCAAGTTTTTACCAAAATATATTTCTGAAAACCCTAATTTCAAGGCCATAGTCTTGCTATCAGGGGCAATTTGGTCATTTGACCTCAATTTCGAAATTCTAAACCCTAATTTCCATAGTTTTAATCATGTCATATCATATTTGAGTTAATTTATCATTATTTGTATTTCAAAACTTGCATTTTACAAAATATCTTTCTGAAAACCTTGATTTCAAGGTCATAGTCTTGCTATCAGGGGTATTTTGGTCATTTTGACCCCAATTTCGAAATTTTAAATTCCAATTCTATTTTCATATTTATTCCATTTTATTTCATATTTTATCAATTTTTCTTTAAGGGAATCATGGAAAAGGCTTATATCTAGCAAAATCCAAAAATTTCTAGATATTGCTGGGTAAATCTAGAAAAGCCAACATATTTTCATTAACCAGTTTTTCTAGTCTTACAGGGACATTTAAGACTTTATTTTCAGTCATTTAAATTCAATAGTGATGTAAATTAAATTAAATTTGGAATAAGAATTTAAATTTCAACTTAGACTAGGATTGCATTGCATATAGTTTAATTCTGCAAATATTAAATGTCTGATGAATGTATCATTCATGCACATTTTCATAAATTCACTATGGTCTACACGAATGGAACGTGCACTAGCTCTTATGGAGTTGACAAACTTGGTGGAATTTGTATTTATGGCCATAGTCAGAATACGAATGATACCCAAATTTGTAATCTTCGTATTAGCCACATTCAGCCTACACTCTTAGGCTAACTTCAAAATGTACTGCATTTCTCAAAAATACAAAAAGATTTTCCTAATTTCTCAAAATCAATTATTTCAAATCCATATTCATTCATTTCATTCATTTACAAATTTCAATTTCAATTCAGAGAAATCAGTTTTCTCAATTTTTTTTAAGTCTTATTTAAAAATCGATTTTCTCAAAATATTGATTTGCCAATGATATTTCAAGTATTTCCCAAGTTCCAAATTCGATTTTCCTAAGTTATATTTTCAATTTCAAAGTTCTAATTCAAAGAAATCAAGTTTTCCAAAGTTATTTCACATTTCTCAAAATCGATTTTCACAAAACCTCTAGATTCTTCAGAAATCGATTTTCACTTTCTCAGATACAATATCTCAACCATGATTCACGATTTTCCAAGTGTTATATTTTCCAAGAATCTCCAAATATTTTTCAATCTTTGAAGCAAACATCATGTTTTCAAATATGCATTTTCAGAAATTCATAGCGCATGCCTGATTCTTTGTGCATTTAAGAAATAGAACATGATTTAGACAAGTTGAGCAAAGCTAAGCACACAATTGATCCTTGGTTCAATTACCCCTGGTAAAGGCGCCAGGAACGGTTGAACCTCGTACCGACAGGCGAGTCCCATTCTTCGAAATTATCCCGCATTTTAAAACGGAGGCGAGTTATTTTCAAAAACTTTTTCAAAGGTCAGTTTGACTCGCAAAAGTAAAAAATTTTGCGATGATAACAGTGGCCTAGCCAGTTAGCGAGCCTGGGGCAGGCTCCTATCCTTTGACAATTGATCTGAGCCTTGGGCTCAGACCCACGAGTCTATGAGGCTGAGTGGTCTGGTCCAAGGGACCAGCTCCACAGACCGGACCCGAGACTAACCTTTTTTTTTTTGTTTTCCTTTTTGCTTTGGCGCAATGGTGCCCTTAGGGTATTGGCCACACTTCTGGTAGCCCAGTTTCTAGTCTTAAGCATATGGTCTGGGTGACTGGTCGAAACCCTGGGTTCAAACCAATACCCATGACAGACCTTGTGGCCTGGTCCAGAGGACCAGACCCACATCCACCTAACCCTGTTGGGTTCACCCTGGCGCCGCAATGGGCTGCTGGGTGCCCTACTGGTTGGATGTCCTTTCCCTTTTTGCTGGATGTTACCACCCACAGCCGCTTGATCCGAATCGGAGCATTCAGGCATGACTGGACCAAGACTATGACCTGGTCCAAAGGACCAGGCCCGAACTCCTTTTTTTTCCCTCAGATTTTGCGCCTTGTGCAATTGCCCAGGTCGCGCGTTGATTAGGGCATTATGAATGTAATAGATAAGAGATTTGAGTAGCTGGATATATATATATATATATATATATATATATATATTAGCTAGCCGATATGGGACCGCTGTCTAGTGGAACCTAGTCGGACACATGGCACTCTTGTGCCTTGTCCAAATATTTTAACGGGAATCCTTAGACTCAAATTAGTGTTTTGGCCACATAGGTGTTTTGTACCTTGTGTTGTTCATTGGTGTTGCCAAATTGAAGTATGAGTTCGGAGTGAACCCCATATCCTCCTTAGAAATCGTGTTGATGGTCCAGTATGAGTAATCGGGTGAGCTCCGTGCCACCCACATGGACAAAAAGTCCTACATTGGCGTAAGCCTTAGGATTGTCGTCACATCATCGTTGGGTCCGTCGGCGCGGCACCCCAACCGTGGTAATGCTAATGTTATTCCCATAAGTTGGGAATATCCTAGATTCCATCCTCGACACATAAGTGTGTCAAATTCATGAATCCCCTTATGGAATTGGTTCCACTCTATCAGCATCAGAGCAAAATGTTTTGCGAACATTAGTAACCAATGATGCACATCTATACTTTGGTCCTCGTGGCATATTTGCATCATTCCTCTTGCAAACACGGTGATCTACCTTGGAAATGCAAATGTAATTCCCATACATATGGGAATATCTTAGATTTCAATCTCAACACCTACGTGTACCGATGTCGTGAGTCTTCTCTATAGGAGTGGCCTTGTTTTATGAGAAACACCAAACAAAGACTTTTTTTTTTTAGTTCTGGTCTGTTGAAATTGAGGAACTTGCCATAATTGTTTCAGGTTTGTTATACTTGAAGGGATGTTTACATAATATTCTTGATTTGCATATCTCTTATAATTGTGGAATTGTACATTCACTTGCACATTCTCACGAAATTGAAATGTGTTTCCTAGATATGCATATTTGCCTCTGTTCATTAAATTGTGTGATTAACTTAAGATCATGTGGCTCTTAGTTCGCACCTGCACGTAGCACATCTTGACACTTGTACTACTTAGTACGTACCACAAAAAGGTACATTTTGATCTCGTGCTTGAGGCATTGATGGGTGCATGAGGTGCACATTATACATATATTGTGAAGAATGACACAAAAGCTTGAACACCATAGGGTATGAGTAGCACACTGTTGTGGTTTTGGACTCTGTTGGAGTCTTTGGGCAATGGCCCTTTGTTCGTGAGCGAGCTCACGTATGTATATACTCTAGTAATGAAAAAGATAAATGGTGTTATGATCGCTTTCACAAGCGATGTGCTCTTGTTAGCCGCGTGAGGCTGAGCGCGTGAGTGGGCAGGGTAAGTCCTCGTTTGCGTACCCTGCGAGGACCACGAGGCATGAACACCTCAAAAGGAGGTATGACATGATAAATAAGCCTAAGAAAGATAAACCTGTCGCTCCTCATTCACAAGATGGTTCACCTTAGAGAGGCTGGATGGTACAATCTTGAGTTACTAGTCGTTACTACGACATGTGTTTGACAGGAGTTGTAGCGTCCTTTGACCTCCAGTCACTCAAAGTTAGGGAGGTTGAGGTGATCTTTTAAGGTACCTCACTACTACAGTAGTATGGATTGTGATCCTTACCTATGCGAGAGTTTCTCTCAGTTGCGTGCTGCTCGCATGAGGTTTACTCGATCTATAGCATCCCCGGTTATCACAATATAATTTTGAATAACAGATGCCAGGTGCATGGCTCACAGAATGCGAGGTTCCTTCGCATACCCGAAGAAGTAATCAAAAGAACTTAAAGACTAACCAATCACAGCTAATGTACTGTAGTAGTTTACTTTACTTACTTCTCTGCTTTAGTACCTGTTATGTTCCTTTATTGTTTCTTAGCTACGTATGTTTAGTAGTTGCTCAGTTTTGTTCACTGCTTTACCTTGTTAGCACTCATTACGCATGCACTTACTTGACATAGGCACATGTATTTATAGTCCACATGCTACTTGTTTTTGGCTACCTGCTTTTTTGAGAAATGGAATATGATGTTGATGATTCTTCACCACCTCGCAAGAGTGCTGACCCCATTTCATGGGGATGCAGGTGATGAATAGGTACAATGGCGATGCGACGACACACGGTGGAGACTTGGGAACCCACACTTAGCTGCAGATTCTGGTCCTGTACGGTTTTGGGTTTTGAGTGGATGATTCCCCTGGGTTTTGAGAGACTGATAGAATTGTTGCACCTTGTCTCATTTTGTATCTTTAAAACTTATGGGATGTATAATTCTCAAAACTTAGATTTGTACTCTTATAGATTTTGAAACATGTTGGATATGCTTTCCTTACCTGTGGCCCGCTCAGACTTGCGGCCTTGTCACTCAGTTACCCCTTTTTTCTTGCTTCCCGCTTTTTATCGTAAAACCATTTAAAAAAAAATCCTCAAAAAAAAAATTCAAAGGATTTTTCCAAGGTCGGGGTTTGGGGCGTCACAAAGATTGGTATCAGAGCAGGTTAAGTGTGGTCCAAGACTTCAGCGTGCATTGTCCATCGCACTGCAAGTATGTTTAAATTTGGATTTATGTCATTTACATATTCCTTACTTCTTAGTCAGAATTGTATGCTTGATTGTATGTGCATGGGTTAGATGTCGGCAAACCCAAGTTACGAGAAGATTTTGGATGTTCTTCAAGACTTGGTTCGAGGTGAGGAATCCTTGGGTCCAGCGGTTCAACACCTAGCTCGAGGTGTTCACATGTTGGCACAGCAGGCATCTCCGTGTGCCAGGTGTCTTGTGGATCACGCGGGACAGATTTGTCCCCGTGAGTTAAGCGATTGCCCCTACTGTGGTCTTCAGAGGAATATCGAAGAAGAATGTCAGACTAAACTTTGTGATGAGCTCTGGAGGAGCAACGCTGACAATATTGATGATGTATCCTCGGTCACTAGATCAGTAATTGTTGAAGTGGACAGTTAGGATGGAGATAGACGTGGTTCGCCAAATTCTCCTCAGTATTCGCCAAAATCTTATCCTTATGTGGTTTCTTCAGAGTTTGTACCAGATCCTCCTATGCCTTCGGTACTCATGGAAGTCCAAGAGATATCTGATACACCCTTGCGAATTCCTCCTCGTATCAGGCCACGACGTTGTGGAAGTCGGAAGGACTATCGAGACTTTTACACCAGCAAGCCTTGATGATGTTATAATGTTTTGTTAGGGACACTGAGTCAGTGCTCCATTTTTGGGATTTTGCTTATAAAGTTGGTAGTGTTTTTGTAACCTTGTTTTTAATGAAGGGTATTTTTGGCATGTAATGCATGAAACTTCCTTATTAATGTAATGAAAATTCGGTTTTTAAGAAATTGTCTTGGTTGCTTATAAGATGTTTACTTGTTTAAGATGGTGTGGCGTGCTCGTTGCGATGACTTGATGGAATCACTCAACAACCTCATAGAGGTGGTTGGCCGTCAGGCGGAAGCTATGTGGAACATGGGTGATCACATTCAGCAGACCGCCCAGGGACAGGGGATGCCTATTCAAGTTCATGCTACTGCAGTTCCCTACAAGCAGTTCATGGGTATGAACCCTCCTTCGTTCGACGGGAAATCAACACTAGAGATAGCAAAAGATTGGGTGCGAGAAATCGAACAAAATTTTTGTGTCTTACAAGTGAACGATGATAGAAAGGTCGATGTTGTTGAGAAACTCGGTTTTGATGTCACATAATATGATACACTGTCTCATTTGATTTTATATAATATGATAATATGTTCTCTTGAAATAATGTTATATTATGACTGAATATGTTTTGCCTTAAATCTAACGAGTATTTGATGCAAGGATATCTCACCCAATAAGGATGGAGACTTCCTGTTCAAGTACAACTACGGTGAAATCATACTCCTTGAAGAAAAAGCTTGATGAGCCATGCTTTCCTAAAGTTCAAATGAAGAAATCGGCTTCCTCAAGATGAGGATTTTTTTCTTCTTTAGAGTCATATGTAACAGAACCTTCAGGAACTTGCATATTGCATATTACATACTCATTCATAAAAACTATATCATAAAAGTATACGATAGTTTCAAAAAGCTCCTTTTTTGAAAACCAATAAGTGTACCTTCTTACAACCTTTTATGAAAAAGATATTTTGTCATATAATAATTGTACCTTCTTACAACCTTTTATGAAAAAGACATTTTGTCATTGTACCTTACACTATATACAAGACAACATGAAAAAAAAAGGAATGTAGGAAAAAGACAAAAACATAAAAACGACTACAAATAAAATATGTTTTTGAAAAGACTTTAGTTATCCTCTTTAATGAAATGTTTCTTAATACAAGAAGAAGACAAACATAAATCGGCTACACATAAGAAAAACAAATATTATATGTTTTTAAAAGGACTCTAGTTACCTTTTTTCATAACCATAGAATGTCGACTTACTTGAAGTCATCATTCTCTCTACAAAGCATTAAATGCCTTCTGTAACAAATCCTTACTAAATATCCTTCCCAAAGAATGTCGACCTTCTTTTGGTCCTCATTCTCTCTGGAGACTTTGAAATACACAATATAAAGAAAACACTTGACATGACTATGTACAAATAAATATCTCAAAGCACTCATAGTACTTACACTCATTTAAAGTAAAGAAGTACTAATGTACCTCAAATCATTAATTAGAATAAAGACAAAACTACAACCCAACGTTCAATGTACTATTGTAAGAAATAGACTTTTTACATAAAATATGTATTACCTAAAAATAATACAACGACTAGTGTACCCTCTATTTCACCTTTATGAAAAAAGGCATTCTCGAACTTCTCTAAAAAATGTTTTTGAAATGACGTAACATTTCACATTTCAAAAAGTTACAATTCCAAAATGTAACGACTACTTTTTATAAGCTATATAAACACACACAAACAAACTATTCAAATAATGGAATGAAATAGACGTGTGAGCTTACAAAGAGAAAATTTTCTATTCGAGATTTGAAAAGAGAGCCTTGAAAAGAAAGAGAAAAAGAAAAAGAAAGAAAAGAGAAAAAGTCAAGTTCAGCTATTTGACAAAGAGTATCCTCTGAGTGACAAACAGAACATTCTTAGAATCCTTCATTCGTGCATTCATATCATTCTGAAGGTTCTATAGGAAGTATTGTAACTCTGTTGTTCACCGTATTCCTTCTTTGTTTAAAGAAGTAGACCTCTGTGAAAGAGGGTGTTGCCCTTCTCTGTTGAGAGAAGAAGACCTCTTGGAAAGAGGGTGTGCCCCTTCTCTGTTGAGAGAAGAAGACCTCTTGGGAAGAGGGTATTGTACTATTTATCCGGTGACTCGGATGTTATAGTGGAAATCTCTAGTGGTTTGCTTGGGGACTGGATGTAGGTCTGGATATTGACCGAACCAGTATAACTTCTGTGTTTTATGTGTTGTGCCTTATTGCTTAATTATTTTATTTTATCGATCATTATCATATTTCACTATTCACCCCCCCTCTAGTGGAATTTCATTTGGTATCAAAGCAGGTTTGCTGGTTTCGACGTAACAAGTCTTCCAGCACAAATGGCATCTACCTCTTATGCTCGTGATATTGAAGGTCAACACGCATCTCGTCCTCCTTTCTTCAATGGCTCCAACTATGGATATTGGAAGTGCAGAATGGCTATCTTTCTCAAATTCATAGACTTTGCTGTATGGAAAAATGTTGAGCATCCATACACATCTCCATCCGCAGACTATAACTTATGGTCTGATGAAGAAAAGAAAATGGCAAACCTAAATGCAAAGGCTATGAATGCCTTATATTGTGCCATTGATCAGAATGAATTCAACAGAATATCTATATGTGAATCTGCATATGACATTTGGCATTCTTTGGAGGTTATTCATGAAGGAACCAACAAAGTTAAAGAAGCCAAAATATCATCTCTTGTTAGAAAATATGAGTTGTTCAAAATGAACAAAGATGAACCCATCACAGAGATGTTTACCAGATTCACCAACATCACCAATGATCTGAAATCTCTGGGTGTAACATATTCCCAGACTGAAAAGATGAAGAAAATCTTGAGATCTCTCACAACTGATTTGGAGAAAAAGACTACTGCTATTGAAGAAGCTCAAGATTTATCTAAACTTACATTGGATGACTTAATAGGCAATCTTATGGCCTATGCAGTCCACATGAAAGAAAGAAGGGAAGAAGAGCAACCAGTAAAGAAAATTGTAGCTTTCCCAGCCCTATCTGAGAATGAAGACTCAGATAAAGAATCAGAAATTACGCTACTTACCAGAAAATTCCAGCGCTTCATGAGAAGGAACCAACTTTCAAACAGGCACAAGGAAAGAAAAGATCTTAAAGAAGATCCCATGTGCTTTCAGTGTAATAAGCCAGACCACTTAAAATGTGACTGTCCCCTTCTCAAAAGAAAGTCCAAAACTGAGGAACCAAAGAAGAGGTTCTTCAAGAAAAAGGCTCTGCATGCTCAATGGGATGATTCAGAACCATCCACTAGTGAAGAGTCAAGTGATGATGAAGCCGAAACTGCAAATATGTGCTTCATGGCAAACGAAAGTTCGGTAAGTGAAATCTTTAATTTTTCCTTTGAAGAACTTTTAGATGCTTTTCAAGAATTATTTGAAGAATCTAGAAAATTAAGTTTCAAAAATAAAGTTTTAAAATCTGAAAATTTAAAGCTTTCTCAAGAGAATGAAAAACTCAGCAGTGAAAATTCCGAGTTGAAAAAGAAAAATCTTATGCTTATATCTGAAATTTCTTCTACTAGCTCCAAAACTAAAAATATGCAAGTAGAAATTTCAGAGCTAAAAAGTAAAACTGAGAACCTGATGAAAACGGTTTTCAAGTTTACTAAAGGTAAAGAGAACTTGGATAAACTCTTATCCTCTCAGAAGGTCTCTTTTTACAAGAATGGTATTGGCTATTCTCATTTCAAAAAACCTTCTTGTATAAATCAAAAGACCACGTTTGTGAAAAGTTCATCTGAACCAAATAAGGAATATTATAGTGATAATCTTTTTAACTCCTCTAAAGAGATAGACAAACCCAAATCCAAATGGATATGGGTTCCAAAGTCTAACAAAAAAGGACCCGATTGGGTACCAAAAAGGAGATTTACTTAATGTTTTGCAGGCTCCAAAGAAGAAGAACAGATGGATACTAGATAGTGGATGTTCAAAGCACATGACAGGACATCCAGACCTTTTTGCTGTTCTTCATCATAAAGAAGGAGGAACCGTCACCTTTGGAGATAACAACAAAGGTTTGATAATTGGTATTGGAAATATTGGTAACATAGACAAACCTCTTATCAAAGACGTTCTCCTTGTTAAAGGCTTAAAACATAACCTACTAAGTATCAGTCAAATGTGTGACACAGGTTATAATGTTAGCTTTAATCATGATGCATGCCTCATAACTGACACAAATGAAAACATCATCCTAAAAGGTATAAAAAAGAATAATATATATGAACTATACCTAGAAAACATCACAGAACATTGCCTCATAGCTAATAATGACACTCAACATCTATGGCACATGAGAATGGGCCATGTCAACTCTAAATACATGTCTAAACTAGCTAAAGATAAGTTAGTACGTGGGTTACCCAACATATCTTTTAAAAAGGATTATTTTTGTGATGCATGTCAATTAGGAAAATTGTCAAAATCTTCTTTCAAATCAAAAAAATGTCATTTCAAGTAAAAGACCTTTAGAGCTTCTCCACCTGGACCTCTTTGGTCCTTCTAGGGTAGCTAGCCTTAATCAAAATAGATATGCTTTTGTCATTGTAGATGATTACTCAAGATTTACTTGGGTAATATTTTTGAAAAACAAAAGTGACACGTTTTGTCAGTTTGAAATCTTATGTAAGAAATTACAAAACGAAAAATCGTGTTCTATTGTTAAAATCCGTAGTGACCATGGAGAAGAATTTGAAAATGAACTCTTTGAAAATTTTTGTAACTTGCATGGTATTTCTCATAACTTTGCCTTTCCTAGAGCTGCACCTCAAAATGGTGTAGTAGAAAGAAAGAATAGAACCCTTCAGGAATCTGCCAGGACTATGCTCCAACACAATAATCTTGCAAAATCTTTTTGGGCAGAAGCTGTTAATACTGCATGTTCAAAGTCTTTGGATGTAAATGCTTTATCCTAAACACAAAAGATAGCCTGGATAAGTTTGATGCTAAATCTGTTGAAGGCATATTCTTAGGATATTCAAGTCATAGTAAAGCATACAGAGTTTTCAATAAGAGTCATAATACTATTGAAGAATCTATGCATGTTAGTTTTTGTGAATCTATTGATCAATCTGTTCATATACAAACTAATGATGATGATGTTGAAAGTACATATTTATTTTTAGATAACACAGCTAAGTCTAATGAAGATGATCACCAAAGAACCTTTGTCGATATCAAAGATCATCCTCAAAAGCAGATTTTGGGAGAACTAACAAAGGGGGTTCAAACTAGAGCTCAGCTAGAACGGATTGCAAACATGGCATTCATTTCTCAACTTGAACCAAAGAAGATTGATAAAGCCATCATTGATGAGTTCTGGATGCTAGCCATGACTGAAGAACTGAATCAATTCCAAAGAAATGACGTTTGGGATCTTGTACCTAGACCAAAGGATCATCCAATCGTTGGGACAAGATGGATCTTCAGAAACAAGCTAGACGAAACAGGTAATGTTATAAGAAACAAGGCCAGACTAGTAGCTCATGGATACAACCAGGAGGAAGGTATTGACTTTGATGAAACATTTGCTTCTGTTGCTAGACTTGAATCTATTAGATTGCTCTTAGCATATGCAAGCTATATGGATTTCAAATTATTTCAAATGGATGTTAAAAGTGCTTTCTTAAATGGTTTTATAAATGAAGAAGTCTATGTAAAACAACCTCCAGGATTTGAAAATGAACAATACCCAGATCATGTTTTTAAACTCAAACGTGCTTTATATGGTTTAAAACAAGCACCTCGTGCCTGGTACGAAAGACTTAAAACCTTTTTATTAAAAACTGGTTTTTCTGTTAGCAAAGCAGATTCTACACTATTTGTCAAAGTAGTGAATAATCATACCCTAATTGTTCAAATTTATGTCGATGACATCATCTTTGGATCTTCTAACAGCACTCTCTGTGAAGATTTTTCTAAGTCCATGCAGAATGAATTCGAAATGAGTATGATGGGAGAACTCACCTACTTTCTTGGACTGCATATTAAGCAAACCAAGGATGGAGTTTTCATCAATCAATCTAAGTATGCTCGTGAACTTCTGAAGAGGTTCAACATGAACTCAACTGCTACAAAATCTACTCCTATGAGCACTACTACTGTATTGGACAAAGATGAAGATGGTAAGTCTGTTGATACAAAGGTATACCGAGGTATGATAGGATCACTTCTTTATTTAACTGCTAGTCGTCCAGATATAATGTTTAGTGTTTGCTTGTGTGCTAGATTTCAGTCAAATCCAAAAGAATCACATCTTAAAGCTGTAAAAAGAATAATGAGATATTTAAAAGACACAGTTGATTTTGGATTATTCTATTCGAAATCCTCTACATTTGATCTAATCTCATACAGCGATGCTGACTTTGCTGAAAGTAAATCTGACAGAAAAAGCACAAGTGGAACATGTCACATGCTAGGGCACTCACTAGTATCATGGTTCAGTAAGAAACAAAACTGTGTATCATTATCTACTACTGAAGCCGAATACTTTGCTGCTAGCCTAGCTTGTACTCAAGTCATCTGGATGAAACAAACTTTAAAAGATTTTGGTTTAAATTTTGAAAATACAACTATTTTCTGTGATAATACGAGTGCTATAAACCTATCTAAGAATCCTATTTTACACTCACGAACTAAGCACATTCAAATAAGACACCACTTCTTAAGAGAACAAGTCTTAAACAACATAATTAAATTAGAATTCATACCCACTAATCAACAGTTAGCAGACATATTCACTAAACCATTAAAACATGAAGACTTCACACGAATTAGAAGAGAACTAGGAATATGCAAACTAAGTGACATATAAATTAATAACACTTATTATAATACTTCTTATAAGTCTTGTTTAAATCTTATTTTAAATTGCTTTCCTTCTTATCGATTTTAGTTAGTCAAACTAAGTTTCCATATTCACGTATTCTTATAAGACTCATTCTTTATGTCATTTAACTTGTCATCTTTCAAGTACACATCCATTATAACTCCTTGTCCTATCTCCTTTCTCTCATATCCATAAGAACTAATTATATTAAAAGCCATCATAACAATGTTCACATCACTCAACTCCTTTATTATTTTTGTCCTTTTATAAAAACTTTTCTTACGATAAATGGTCCTACTTAGTTTATGAGAACTCATACTCTTCATTAGTTAAAATCGAATGACTATTTAGTTCCTTTAAAAGATCTAGTTGCTATATTCTCACGTAAATTGTTTTTTTTTACTATATTATCTGTTATATCATAGCCCTACAAACTATCTATTATCATCTCTTTCGTATACAAATTAAGCCTCCATTCTTGTCAACTCTTGTTTAAAACTTAACCTTGTCGAGTTTCTTTAAGAATATAAATAATAATTCATATCAATCATAACTTCATGTCTTTCATCAATCTTTTTTTATTACTTCTTTATCCTTCACAAGAATCCATATATGTCATCTCACTTCTGTCTATGACAACTCACATTTATTACTCTTCATTCATAAATATTTCTTTGTCTCCTCATTTCATCTCTCGAATACGTTTTTTTATTATACATTTTTGAATCCGACTCCTACATGTCTATTCTTATTTCAATTCTTATATATTTTTAACTCTTTCTCCTTCTTGTCTCATCATTTCTCTTACCACTAGTCAAAGTCAAAATGTGTCCTTCTCATATCCACGTATACTCATAAAAATTACAAATATTAATCATGAAACATTTTTTTTAAAAGGCACTCTTTTCTTTAAAATGTCATATCTTTCAAAGTACACATCACATGATCACCCTATGACCTTTCTTTCCATCCGTGACCTTGCTTCTCTCTTATTGTATATCCCTCTAAAATCGAGAACCTTTAAAGTCTTGTCTCCTAGCAAACCTTTATTCTAACTTTACTTTATGTCATATCTAAATCAAGTAAATATTGTCCTTTATCTTCTTTCTCTCATCTCTAGATATCCACATCATCTTTTTATCTCCATTCACGAATTTAGAATCCCTCCACATAGAGTAACAAGTTGTTTGTTTTATTAGGCCATTATTTTCAAGATCAATCATTTTTTATTCAACATGACACCCCATACTCTATTAATGGTTTCCCTCACTAGTCGATAAACTCATCCATAGTAAAATCTATATTTTTCAATAACTATGTCCTCCTCAATCTAATATAATACACTATCCTCAAACATTGATTTGATTTGTCATTCACAAGTCTCTTAACTTACTACTCACGGATTTCCTTATTTGACTAAAATCTAAAAATTACTCACTTACAATGTCATTCATTTCATATCAACAATTATTTTCTTCCTTCTATTTAATCAATTGGTTCATCTCTTACCATTCCATTCGAACTATTCTATCCTTATACAAACTTTCTCTCGGTTCTAGCTCCTTTCTCTCCTAGTGATTTATTTTCAAGGCATTCGATAATGGCTTCCTCCTCCACCAATCTGATCACCTCCGCCGATCTAAGGTATCCTGATTTGTTTAACACCTACAACTCACTCTGCTCTCGCCCCATTCATGAAGGAAAATTGATCAACTTTGACGACTTCATGTTCTTCGACTTAGACACCTATCTCCCCGAACTCAAACCTCTCATAGGATCTTCATCCCCAGCTGCCTATTATCCCGAACTAGTCCGACTGTTTTATACCAACTTCTCTTCTGATCATGAACAAACCTCAATCACCAGCAAAGTCCGAGGACAGCTGATGATTTTCGATGCTTCCGACCTAGGTAGAATTCTAAATCTACCTTCCACCGGTACCGACCTTAACACCATAGTACCAATCGACCGATCGGTACTTCGAAAAATACTTCTCTGCACCAACTGCTACCAACTTCCGTGGCACATGAGGAATCTCCAACCTCATGCTCAGCTACTTGCCCAGATTCTTCTCCACAACATCTATCCCAAGCATCCCCGCCAGGGATTAGTTCCTCGAAAAATCTCTCTTCTTATCTACGCAATCCTTTCTTCTCTTCCGATAAATTGGTCATCCATTATTTTCGACCTCTTTATTCGTTATCAAAAATTTGAGCCTCTTCTTTTTGGGTGTTTTATAACTCCCATTCTCAAATACTTCCAAGTACCACTTCCCAACGAAGGCATCCTCCGTCCCTCTCACGTCCTCGATGGTACCACCTTCAATCTAAGGTCCCTGCACATGCCCGGCTCTGATGAAGCAGATCCAATGTCCTCCTTCAATTACTTTTCTGCTATGATGGATATCGAGCAAACTCAGGATCAAATCCTTCGTAATCAAGCCCTGTTGCAGCAGACTCGCAAGCGGAATCGTGCCAATCGGACACCTTCACCTTCTCCACCTTCGAGATAGACTCATTTTTTATTATATTTGGTCTGTAATAACTTTTCAATACTTTCGGTCTGTAATAATTTTCTTTTTTTTACTCTAATCCCTCCTTTTTGTCCATGACAAAGGGGGAGAAAACCTGTCTCCATTATTGGAGAAATATTCTCTCTTTAAACAATATTTCACTTTTTTATCATATTATTATTTCTATGCATAATGTCTTTTTGACAGGGGGAGCATATTTTGTCATCATCAAAAAGGGGGAGAATGTTGAGAAACTCGGTTTTGATGTCACATAATATGATACACTGTCTCATTTGATTTTATATAATATGATAATATGTTCTCTTGAAATAATGTTATATTATGACTGAATATGTTTTGCCTTAAATCTAACGAGTATTTGATGCAAGGATATCTCACCCAATAAGGATGGAGACTTCCTGTTCAAGTACAACTATGGTGCAATCATACTCCTTGAAGAAAAAGCTTGATGAGCCATGCTTTCCTAAAGTTCAAATGAAGAAATCGGCTTCCTCAAGATGAAGATTTTTTTCTTCTTTAGAGTCATATGTAACAGAACCTTCAGGAACTTGCATATTGCATATTACATACTCATTCATAAAAACTATATCATAAAAGTATACGATAGTTTCAAAAAGCTCCTTTTTTGAAAACCAATAAGTGTACCTTCTTACAACCTTTTATGAAAAAGATATTTTGTCATATAATAATTGTACCTTCTTACAACCTTTTATGAAAAAGACATTTTGTCATTGTACCTTACACTATATACAAGACAACATGAAAAAAAAAGGAATGTAGGAAAAAGACAAAAACATAAAAACGACTACAAATAAAATATGTTTTTGAAAAGACTTTAGTTATCCTCTTTAATGAAATGTTTCTTAATACAAGAAGAAGACAAACATAAATCGGCTACACATAAGAAAAACAAATATTATATGTTTTTAAAAGGACTCTAGTTACCTTTTTTCATAACCATAGAATGTCGACTTACTTGAAGTCATCATTCTCTCTACAAAGCATTAAATGCCTTCTGTAACAAATCCTTACTAAATATCCTTCCCAAAGAATGTCGACCTTCTTTTGGTCCTCATTCTCTCTGGATACTTTGAAATACACAACATAAAGAAAACACTTGACATGACTATGTACAAATAAATATCTCAAAGCACTCATAGTACTTACACTCATTTAAAGTAAAGAAGTACTAATGTACCTGTAAGACCCGCAATTTTTCAGAAAATATCTGAATAAAATTCATGAGGCATTTACCGGTAAAAATAACATTTTTTCTCAGAATGCGAAACGAATCAATTCCTGCGAGCCAGTTATACTTAGGATATTCGTCGAATTGCGAATATATGCTCAAACACTCTGGAAGCCATAACTTCCTACCTGAATGAAATCAAAGGATTCCTGCGAGCCAACTTTCTTAGTTACGTCAATATGAAGGAAATGGCGTACTCAGAATTTTTCGGAAAAAATCGCCGGAAACCCGAAATTCTTGCGGGACCCACGGAAATATTGGTGGGACCCACAGAAATATTCCTCAGAAAATATCTGGTGGGACCCACAAAATATCCCATGGAAATATCTAGGTGGGCCCCACACCAAGGAACCTCTTGGAATTAAAAAGAAGCCAAGGGGGTAGAAGGGGCATGGAAAAACCCAAGAGGAGGTGGGCTTGGGCTATAAATAGCCCTCCCCACTCTCTCTCTTCTCATAAAAATCGACCCCCCTTATCTCTCTTGCCTTCTCTCTCTCTCCTAAACCTCCCCTACCTAGCCTAGCCCACCTGAGCCCACCTGACCTGGTCTGAGCCTGCCTGACTTAGCCTGAGCCTGCCTGACCTGGTCCTAACCCACCTGACCTGGGTCTGAACCCACTTGACCTGGTCCAAACCCAGTTGACTTGACTTGAACCTAGTTGGGTTTAAAGTCAAAGTCAAAGTCCTTTTTGGTCCTGATTCCGGTTTGGGTTTCTGAACCCAGACTTAGCCTACTTGAGCTGAGTTCGAACCTGCCGTTACCCAGTTGACTTGGATCGAACCCTGTTTGGTTCAAACCACTTAGGTTGAGTAGCGTGACCTACTCTACCTCTTTCTCAACTAAGTCAGCTTCATCTGACTTAGTCTGACCTCTCGAAGGAAGGCTCGAAGCCAAAGAAGCAACCCGGAGCCGTTTCTTCCACGATTTGAAGTAAGTTCGCTTCGTTGATCCATCTCTCTCAAGTATTTGACTGTTTGTATATAGAATATACTTTCTGAAGTAGTATCTTGCTTTAGTTCTTGATTGAGCCCTTTTTGGACACTTCGGTGTTCACCCGCTCGTCTCGTAACTATCGTCGGATATATCTATGTTCAAACACGCAGTATATGCGTTTTCAAAATGGTATCTCGCCCTAGTTCTTGGTTGAGCCCTTCAGAACACTTCGGTGTTCACCCGCTCGCCTCGTAACTATCGTTAGATACGGATCTAGGTGTATATCTGCTGATTCTGCCGACGCGTCCTATATCGCACACACAGGCTATGTAATTTACCTTTGCCGTCGCGTTGTATGATGCCAAGGCTCCCTGTTTTCTGCACTTCCGATTACTGCACTTCCGATTATGCATTTACTTACGCCATCGCGTCGAACGATGCCAAGGCTTCTGCTTTCTGCAATGTATTTACTTACGCCATCGCGTCGAACGATGCCAAGGCTTCTGCTTTGTTATATATGTAGAATATTTCGTTCAGTTACACACCCTGAACAATAGTATATGCATTTCTTTACGCCGCCGCTGTATAAAGCACAAGCTTCTGCTTATACTACATATATGGCGCATAAATGAGCGTTCAAATAGAGATCAACTCAAAATCGCCAATACGATTCCCTGACCGCTCCTCGTTCAAGATTCTGCTTGACGAATGAAGCCCCTATTGGAAAGGCTTCACTTTTTGGCAAAATGCTCTTTACGTAAAAACTAAGTCAATTACGTATGGCCTGGCTATGGCCCAGGGTTCCTGCAACCTTGATGGATGCAAAGTACGCACAACGGTGCGCATCCATTTCCCGAATTAAGCGTGGCGATTTCCTACCAAAGAGGGAAGATGCCGCTGAAATGGATAAAAGAAACGCACGCTTTCTCCGTAAAAGAGAGGAAGTGTTGCTGAAATTTCTGAAGAAGCTAAGAATAGCTCAGAAAGAACGTAGCAGGATACTCTGACATATAGCAGAGTGCTACCCAGTTCATGGTTTGCCCTCTACAACGTAGAAGGGTTTGTCGCACCACTGCCGATAGAGCAGGGGAGGTGCTGACGAAATGGTTGGCAGAAGAGCTGCCGGAACCAGTTGAACGGCATAATGATGTCCGTTGATGGAACGATGCCAGATCGACTCGTATCCTTGTGCCTACAAGGGCACCTTGCTCGTAAGGGCCGCTGAGCCGGAGTAGAGGTTGCGCCTTGGCTAGGTTTGGACTCGTTGCGTAAAAATACGCCGAGTAGCCGATCTATTTAGATCGAGTCATATGCATGCTCATTGAGAACGGTTACACAACCAGACTCGTAAGGGCTGAAGAGCCAGAGTGTGTTGTTTCCACCCAAAGAGGTGTGATGCTCGTGGTGGCCGAAGTGCCAAAGAGCGGTGTTCTGCATGCATATGAATAAGACTTAAGGTCGCACATACCCCGCAGTTGAAAATCGTGTTAGGGGTACCCCCTCAGTAATGACTGTGTTGGGGCGGACTGAATGGGGTCGGGTACACACTCCCGTAGTGCTGAAAGCACAGGCTGCCTAAATGGCATGCAGATTCTGTCTAAGTAATTGTAAGACTGGCAGACCCCTTCAGGAATTATGCTCACTGTGGAATGACAGTGATGGTACAGCCTTGAGTGACATGTATTTTACTTTGGACCTGATAGAGTCCACGATGGCCTCAGTCACTCATGGGTTTTGGGGTCGTGGTTATCCTTAAGATCTAAGGATTGAACCCAACTACTGCAAGTAGAGGATGCATTCGAATATGGGCCTAGTAGGGTTCTCCCAGTTGAAACACACTGCCCTACTATGGATAGGGTCAACAGGCCTCTGGGGTATCTAAAATACATAGAATAATCAACCCCCAGAACGTCGCGTTGATGCCCGGACAATAGCTCTACCTGCGTACCAAAGGCGGGAGCGGTTAATTATCAAACAATGCATTAGTTCTAGGTACAGCGATGCTTTTAATGTATGAGTGGATGACGTGTTGAGTCAGTCCTGCATAACCTTTGTGAAGGTGTCATGTTCGGTATACTACTGGACCGACTGGGCAAAGACCCGTGTTGTATCCGCACGACTAAGCGAAGCTCGAGGAGTTGTCCTTAGATGCGTGGGATACGGATGTGCCAAGTATGAAGACTTGAGCTAGACATCACTTGAGACCCGAAAGAGGTCATGGCTAAGTCGTGGAGACTTAAGCGGTTATTCAAATCACAGCCCTGAAAAGGCTTGCTCTAAGTCATGAAGACTTGAGCGGATGTTCAACTCATAGCCCTGAGGAGGCTCTTGTGATATACGCTAAGTCTTGGAGGCTTGAGCGTCGTTATTGCGTATTGCGACCCTGAGTGGTCATTATCGTACTCGAGTTGAATGGATGTATGACTGCATGCTTACCAGACCATCAGTGGTTCTGACCCCGTTTCATGGGGATTTCAGGTGTTGTACCTGCGTGGCGATATGCGGAGCAAGGCGGCATCGAGTTCCAGGGTTTCTCTAGACAGAGTTGTACTGCTTCCTTTTATTGAACCTTCACTGCTTTTCTAAGCAGTAGTGTTGTAATAAACATGTGGTTTTCGATAAAATGGAACACTTTGGTGGTCAATGAGTTGCTTGGCCACATACCTACAACGTGCTCGGAGTTTTCTAAAACTGACGACTCATTATCGTCTGATTCCGCTGCTAAAAGCTTTTCTAAATTTCGCTGCAAAGAAAAAAAAAAAGAAATTCAGGAAAATTTTAACTTAGCTTCGTTTTGGAAATCCGGGGCGTTACAGTACCTCAAATCATTAATTAGAATAAAGACAAAACTACAACCCAACGTTCAATGTACTATTGTAAGAAATAGACTTTTTACATAAAATATGTATTACCTAAAAATAATACAACGACTAGTGTACCCTCTATTTCACCTTTATGGAAAAAGGCATTCTCGAACTTCTCTAAAAAATGTTTTTGAAATGACCTAACATTTCACATTTCAAAAAGTTACAATTCCAAAATGTAACGACTACTTTTTATAAGCTATATAAACACACACAAACAAACTATTCAAACAATGGAATGAAATAGACGTGTGAGCTTACAAAGAGAAAAATTTCTATTCGAGATTTGAAAAGAGAGCCTTGAAAAGAAAGAGAAAAAGAAAAAGAAAGAAAAGAGAAAAAGTCAAGTTCAGCTCTTTGACAAAGAGTATCCTCTGAGTGACAAACAAAACATTCTTAGAATCCTTCATTCATGCATTCATATCATTCTGAAGGTTCTATAGGAAGTATTGTAACTCTGTTGTTCACTGTATTCCTTCTTTGTTTAAAGAAGTAGACCTCTGTGAAAGAAGGTGTTTCCCTTCTCTGTTGAGAGAAGAAGACCTCTTGGGAAGGGGGTGTGCCCCTTCTCTGTTGAGAGAAGAAGACCTCTTGGGAAGAGGGTGTTGTACTATTTATCCGGTGACTCGGATGTTATAGTGGAAATCTCAAGTGGTTTGCTTGGGGACTGGATGTAGATCTGGATATTGACCAAACCAGTATAACTTTTGTGTTTTATGTGTTGTGCCTTATTGCTTAATTATTTAATTTTATCGATCATTATCATATTTCACTATTCACCCCCCCCTCTAGTGGAATTTCAGATGTCAGGATGTATCGTCTGTAAACACCCCAAATTTTCATTCACCTCTCCAACATTTCTACCAAGCATCATCATCCAGCCTTTGAAATCACCAAAGGGGAAAATGGTCATTTTCGGAGCCCGGACCTTGCAAAAGTCCAAATTTCATCTGCAATTCTCAAAATTTCTCTATTTTTTAGCTCAGATGTTCAAAACATTATTCCTGACAGGAGACAGGCATCTCCAAGTCTTGGTTCAAGATTATATTGCATAAGACATGGCATTGCATATCATTGCATGAGCATCTCATAGCACTGCACTGCACAACATGTCATTTCGAGGTACAAAACTCTTGATTTCAAAAATTTTCAATCCAGATTCAAGTTTCAACTCTTTCCAAAATTGATTTCAAAACCCTGGGTCTTCAAAATTATCAATTCTTCCCATTTTACCCCCAGGACTCTAAATTTCAAAATAGTTTCTCAAGAAAACAATCTGGATAGTTTTTAATATGGATTTCAATCACTTCACCTCAGATTTTGCCCTTTTGTCAAACTATTTCAACTATCATTCTTTTACAAAATCGCCCTACAGGGGCCAACTCTTTTCAAAAATTTCTGTTTTACCAATTAGTCCAGATTTTGTGAAAATCCCAAAAAGAGGTTTTGTTGTTTTGTCTTTATTTCAATAAAGAAGCAATGTGGGACCCACACTGAGGTGGTGTCACATAGGCTTTTCTTTTGAAAAACCTGAACTTTGAAAAACCCAAAAATATAGGAGCCTTGTCTCTTGGATTGGTTCCACTTGTCTTTTCTCTCTCCTCCCATTTATCTGCCAAGTGTCAGTGTGGGGGCTACCTTAAGAAGCCACCACATGTCATTCCATGCCATGTGTCAGTATCCACCCTGCGCCATGTTTCATTCCAAGGTCACCAGGAGATGCCACGTGTCATGTGTTGTCCTGTTTTGAAAAAGTGAGGCTTGTTTCCTCTGAGGTGGCGCCATTTGAACTGTGTCTCCTGCAGAGGACACGTGTCAACCTCTCCCTCCTTCAGAAAAGTAGACTGACACATGTCTCTCCCTACTTTTCTCAGAAAAGTAGGAGACACGTGTCACTCCTAGCTTCTTCTAGAAAAGGTAGAGTTGTCTCCTTCTGAGGTGGCGCCATCTGAGGTATTCTCTCCTGCAGCAGGTGACACATGTCATTCTCTGCTCTTCTCAGAAAAAGCAGACTGACACATGTCATTCTCTGCTCTTCTCAGAAAAAGCAAATGACACATGTCATTTCCTGCTCTCTTCAGAAAAAGCTAGAATTCAAACATTCAAATCCTTCCAGAGGTGGCGCAAATCCTGAACTCCACCTTTTCTATTCTGTCTGAGATGGCGTCACATGGCTTGGACCTCCTTCTCTTCCCTCTGCCACGTGTCAATCTCGACTTCTTTTAGAAAAAGCAGGGTGACACATGTCTTCCCCTACTTTTTCTCAGAAAAGTAGATGACACATGTCATTTCTAGCTTTCTTCAGAAAAAGTAGAAGACACATGTCACTCTTGGCCTTCTTCAGAAAAAGCAACCATTCAAAGATCTTCAAACAAGACCTAGGTGGCGCAAATCCTGAATTCTGCTTTTCATACTTTGTCTATGAGGGCGCCACATGTTCTTTGCTCCACCCAACTGCCACATGGCACTGTAGGAGCCACCCTGAGGTGGCGCCACATGTCCATCCTCCATTCCTCCAGGGCCAACCACCATTTGAAATTTAAATCCACCCTGAGGTGGCGCCATTTGAGAAGGCTCCTCCAGACAACTGACACTTGTCAAAACCAAGGATCATCCTGAACTGCCACATGTCAGCCTCTCCTTTCCTGCAGAAAAGTAAAAATTTGAACTACTCTGAGGTGGCACAGTCTGCTTCTTCCATTCTTGTCCTTCTGACATGTGTCAAGAGCCTCCAGAGGTGGCACCACATGGCATGCTCCTACTGTTTCCAACTTTACACCTCAGAACACCTTTTGAGGTGGCGCCATTCCAGAACCCCACTTGGCTCTATTTTGATATTTATTTTATATTTTTTTAATAAAAGTAGCCCCTGAGGTGGCGCCATTTGAGAAGCTTCAGAAAAGCAAAGTTTGAATTTCAAACTCCAAGAGAGCACCCCCTGAGGTGGCGCAATTTGGGAGCCTCCTGTAGAGAAAATCAAGCAAACCCCAATTTTGAAAATTTTCAAATTTTGCTGAGGTGTCTCACCCACAAATTTCCCATTTTATTTTCTCAAAAAATCAAAATAGCACCCCCTAAGATGGCGCCACATGGAGGGCTCAGATTGAGCCTGTTTGAAATTCAAAATTTTCAAAAAAATTCTATAAATACAAGGGCTCACGCCCATCCTAGAGGACTCCAATTTGAGACTCCAATTTTGATTTTGAACTTCAGCCTAGATCCCTTTTAGAACTCAATTGTGTTCCTTGGAATTCACGCCCCCCTGGGCTCAGTGGAGAAGGTGCAGTGAAGTACCTACATTGCTCGTGCAGTGGCCAATTCGATTCAAGCGTGGGTCGATCTTGGTGAATCATCCGAAGCTCAGATCGAAGGACGAACGAAGCCATTGGTAGTCGTCTATTTCAAGAGTTTCAAAGCTGCATAACGAAGCAAGGTGCACCTCTTTTCCTCTTGATTTTATAATATCATGATTTGATTCATGTGTCGTTTGAAGAAAAAGCTCATTCGAGGAATGGATTGAGCTATTCTCATAAAACAATAAATATAAAAATATACAATTATACTTCCTTGATGATTTTTAGCATTCATGCATTTAGCTAAATTTAATTTATATTTTATTTCGTTAATTTAGCATGTTTTTTAAGTTAATTAGGTTTATTTTGGTATTTATTTCAATTCTGCTCAGTTTCAGTATTTTCCTGTTTGTGTCAGTCAGTCCACACGTCATTTCATGCATTTATGTTTCATTAAAATTCTAAAAAACTCATAGAATGCGCCCTTATGTGTCCCTAGAAATGTTCCAAAAATTCGGAAGCATTTGAATTTGTTTACTGCGGTAAACATTCAAAATGGTAAGTTGGATTTTGTTACCCGGGATGCGTTTTAAAAACTCTCATCCGACTTGTAAAATCAAGATCTCTCTCATGTGAGGTCTGATTTTCAATCCAAAAAATGTTCTGAACTCGAGAGAATGTCTAGTTTTTAACCTGATTTTATAAGATTTTTCTGTTTTTGTTTTATGTCTGACAAAATCCGAGAGTTTGGGACACGTGTCAGAGGCTGATTTGGGCCTCTACGATTTTGGATCGACTTAAGGAGATGGGTTCTCTTTGGGTATCGATCCAAATCCAAATCTGTAAAAGGTGAATGTTATGTCCGGGATTTCCCCTGTTTGCATCTGAATGCTTGTAATTTTTAGAATAGTTGTGATATTTGTTTCGGATTTTTCTTGGCAGTCCTCTGTTTTGTCACATTTGTCTGTTCTATTGATTTAGGCATGAAAAGTTATATTTTTATCTATGTTTCTGTTGATCAAATGCCAAAGTCATGAACATAAAAGTTGTCTCTGTATATGTCATGAGTTACTCTGTTAAATATCAGAAATTTTCATGGTTGTTTTCTATTTTGTTAGCATTTTTATATTAGATTAGGTCGATTTTACCTTCGACAGAGCCAAATGCCTGTTACCGAACTCACCGTAGTTGAAATCCCAAGGCTGTAAAAACCAAAAATGTTCCATTTCGGGTCCTTTAGCAGTCTGCAAAATATCAGAAGTTTTTATGGTGTAAATTTTGCATTATCATATTAAGCATTGCATTTGGTTCGGGTCCATAGGCGAAATCCACCCTTTTTAGGACTTTCTTTAAAGTTTAGCATTCAAATCATATCATTTCGTGATTTTTAGCATTCTAGGCTGTTTATTAGAGTAGGTAGATGCTTCATACCGAATTTGGTATAATTTAGAATTCATTTGAGGCTCGGTTTAGCCATATCATCAAAACAGGGCCCCGTGGGACCCTAATCCAAGCGAAAATCAAGCGAAATTCGTTATTTTCGATGAAAGGTAGCATGTCAAATTCTGGTTTTACAGTCCTAATGTGTTTTAGTAGTATGTCATCATGTCTCATCATGCATTTCATCATCATTTGTTTCAATTTGAATTTCTAAATCTCCATTTTACCAAAATTTCCTTCAAAAACCCTGATTTTAAAGGTATAACTGTATAATTAGGGGTATTTTGGTCATTTTGACCACCATTTCGAATTTCAAACCATTTTATACTGAATTTCTTGCATTTTCATCATTTCAAATATCAAGGAAGCATGAAGAATATGGTTTATATCCAACTAAGTCCAATAATTTCAGAATATTATTGGAAAATCTTGGAAAAACCCACATATTTGAGCTAACCCCATTTCAAGCTTGGCAGGGACATTCAAAGGAAGGAGCTGAAGTCTGCAATTCCATTTATTTCATTTATTTAGTGATGTAATAATGTAAATTTTGGAATAAGAGATTTAATTTTCTGCTTAGACTAGGATGCATATTATATAGTTTGAATTCATGCAATATCCTGCTTATGTGATTCATGCATTTTATTTCAAAAGCACTATGGATGTACATGAATGGCATGTGCACCAACTCTTAGGGAGTTGATGAACTCGGTGGAATCCATATTTACGGCCCTAGTCAGAATATGGACGAGACCCAGATCCATCATCTTTCTACTAGTCACATTGAGCCTACACTCTTAGGCTATCTTAAAATGCACATCATATTTCTAATATTTTCAAAGTATTGTGCATTAAATCAATTAAACTCTGAACATATTCATGGCCACAGTCAGAATATGTGAAGGATTTATTTCGACTTAATACACATTTTTCCAACAAATTTCTTAGAAAATCTTTCAAAGTGCATTCGTTCACTCATATCATTTGCATCATGAAATCATTGGTTTTCTCATGATTTTCTTAAGAAAGTTTCATTCTCAAGAAATCAATTTCTCAAGAAACTTTAAGGATTTTCCAAAATCGGTTTTCCCAAGTCAAGTTTTTTCACAGTTTTCCATGGAAAAGGTTATTTTCTCAAGATTTTCAAAAGAAGTCTCTCACCTTTCTCAAAGATCAAAATCGATTTCCAAGTATTTCAAGGGTAAGATTCCCAGGATTTCAATTTCCCAAGTTCAGTTTTTTTCTTCTCCCATGAGTTTTCCTATAAATTTTCCATCATTTTCCTAAGAAAATTCTCAAAGTCCGAGTTTTCCTGAGGTGTTTCCCTTTTCAAATGTTCACCTTTTTCTCAAGAATCACTTCTATTTTCCCAGGATTTTCAACTATTCATGATTTCCCCACATCTTTATGAGCTTTCTCATGATTTCAAAAACCCTTTTTCATATGAGTTTCCTGAGAAATTGACCTTTTCCCTGAGAAATATCTTTCAACTCCAAAGGTTTTCTGAGCATACATCATGTTTTCCAACTTACATTTTCCAAAGTCTCATAGCACATGCCTGAATTCTCTGCGCATATAGGATAGAACATAACTTCGATAATTTCGCTAAGTCAAGCATAGTTTTGGTCCTTGGTTTGATTACCCCTGTTGAAGGCGGCAGGAACGGTCGAACCTCGTAACGACAGGTCGAGCACCATCCCATGGATTTTCCCGCTATTTTCAAAACGGAGAGGAGTATTTCAAAACATTTTCCAAAATCCGGTCAAGTTTGAATCGCGAAAGCATTTCCCTCTCTCTTCCGCAGGGAAGGGAAGACGAGAAAAATTTCGTGACGATAACATCGTCTCTGAAAGGATGCTGAGTGGTGGTGGGCTACCACCTGGGAGATCAAGTTCGAGAACCAGCCAGTCACCTGGGAGCAGTTTGTGGAGACCTTTTTCGCAACGTATTTTCTGGCTCACAAAAAGAGCAAAAAGATGCAAGAATTCCTTAACCTACAGCAAGGAAATTCTACATTGGTGGAATATGTTACTCATTTCTGCAGTCTCGAGAGATATTGTCCCAACCTTTATGCTACTGAGAAGGATCGAGCATTGAAGTTCGCTCGTGGACTAAAGCCTATTTTACGCATGAAGGTATACACTCGTGCCCTGGTTGATATTTTGAAATGATATTTTTAAAACAAGTATTTGCAATAAAACTTTGGAAAATCGTCAACCAAAAGTATAAAAACCGACTTTCCACAAAGTGGTAAGTACGGGTCGAATCCTCAGGGAACAGGAATTAATCAAGATATTTTTTTTAGAAAATTTAATTTATTAATTACAAATGTCAATCTACAATTATAAAGTTAATACAACTACAATTAATCACTAAAATGAAAATGAAACAGCACTAAGTCTTCTGCTCCACACCAAGGGTATTTCCGTCTTTTCGCCAATTATGCACTCTTCGCACTTGGATAATAACCCTGGAAACTAAATATGCTTTTCAACCTAAAAATGCAGAGAAATACAAAGTTAGTTTTCTAATCTAACAATGTAAACAATAACTAAAACTAATTTTAATTTTACGAAAATAATAAAACAAATGCTACTTATCAGACAATAATTAAATAAAATACTAACCTAATTCTAAAATTAACTAAATTAATTTTACTAATGCTGTATGATGATTATGCAGCTCCTAAAATGCAGAAACTACTGAAAACAGGTCTAAAGTGCCGAAACTAAGGAAATTACAAAATTGCCCCTAAGTAGTGCAAAATAGCTTTCTGATAGGTTATCGAAAAACCACTGTTTGACAGAGCAAACGAGGTCCGATTTTTCCGAAATTTATTCTGTTCGGCAACTGACAGATTAAACAATCTGACAGTTTTTACAGAATGAAAAAACGATATCTGGAACTCCAGATATAAGCGTTTCAAATCTGGGAAAAATCAGGATATCGAAAGTCCTGTAATTTAAAATCCAGAAAAAGCGGTTTTCGCAAAACGTTTAAAAATCAGACCAAATCAACTATGAAAGAGCTGAAATTTGGTATGCAGTCAGATAACACGCCACTAAAGTGAACAGAAAAAGAATTTTTGGAAAACAAGAAATTTTTGCACAGAAAATAACGCTTGTGCGACAGGGCAAAAATCAGGTGTTTGTTTGAGTGCACTATTCACTTTATGAGTCTATTTAAACACTATAGAAAGCAAATTAAACCTAATGCAATCTAAATGACACTGTATAACAGTGTATATGCAGATGAATATTATAATTACGCTAAATGCATGACGAACAAAATACGATAAGCAAATTGTGACTAAAACTACGTTGACTAACGATGCAAATGCAACTACGCTACTCAAGGGAATGCAATTCGAACTACTAAGTTAAATAATAACTAACTACCAATAAAACAATCACAAAACACAGCTCACACACACGAAACAAATACAATACACGCACACACACTTCTACACTAGACTAAATCAAATAACTAAACTACTTAACCTAAAATCAAAATAAATAACATCTAAATGACATTAAATCCACTAAAGAACAAGGATAGGGTTAGGGTTCACTCGGTTGACTCAACTAAGCTTGGCTTGAGTTAGGTTGGATAAGGTGGGCTCGAACTAAGGTTGACTCGACCTAGATTTGACCTAGATTAGGTTTGACTTGGACTAGGGTTGACTCAACCTAGGTTTGGTCTTGACTTTGACTTAGGCTAGGCTTGGTCTTGACTCACCTTAGGTTGGACTAAGACTTGACTAGGGTTAGGTCTTGGTTTTGGTTGACCTAAGCTTGGGTTAAGTTTGACTAGGCTCGAGTTGGGTTAGGTAGGGATTAGGTTTGACTCAACTAGGTTTAATCTAGGGTTTTGACTTGGGCTAAGGCTCGGTTGACTTAGGTGGAGGTTGGGTTAACTTGACTAAGGTCGGTTAGAAGGATAGGCACCCAATAAAAATTCAAAGATAATTTTGGAAATGGAGAAGTCCAAAAATCGTCCTTCTAATGGGAAGTTACAACAGTAATTATCTTTTAAATCTAATTTGGAAAATTGGATCAATGTAATTTCCAAACCCAAGGTGAGTGAAAATCTTTAATGGATATTAATTCCTTTTTGGAGAAGTCAAACCGTCCAACCTAGATAGATACACAATTTTGGCTTTCGAAACAAGAAATTAAATGCAATTAATTCTTTCTTGAAACCATACACACCGACTTTGGAAATCTAATTGATTTTCAAAATCTCTTTTCAAAGCTCCATTCGTAACTCCCTATTAAAAAGCAATCAAGACTTAATTCCTTCCTTAAATACCCTACACGATTTTTAAAACTTACTCTTTCCAAAACTTTCCAAATTTCAATGTATTAATTGCCTCCCTTCTCAAAAAAAAATCGTCTACACTAATTGAGGCTATTTAAACTAAAGAATTTAAAATCTATCTAGAGTAATGAAAAGATCTAATTTGAAAAACACAATTTCCTAAAAGTAAATGCTAACCTAATTCCAAAACTTACCTAAATGATCCCTAAAAACGGCTAGGAAAGAAAACCATAATACATTGAATCTAGACAACCTAAATTAAACCTAACTAATTGCAATTACTAATTATCAAAAATAGCCTAGAGCTCAATGGGAGCTCTAATGGCTGCCGCCCCACCTTGGGGAAGAAGAAGACCAATAAAATAAAAACATAAACTAACAAAACACGATTTTACTAAGTAACCACTATTTTGATAAAACTAAATTAAAATATAATAAAAAGAACTCCTAATTACACAAATGCAAACATGAACAGCACTATGCTGGAATTTATTTAGAAACATCAAGAAATGAAAATTCGATTTTTGTAATTGTTTTCAATAGATTCAAAACACCAAAAACACAAGATGATAAAAACAATTATTTAGAACTATCCTAAACGAATGAGATGAACTAACACAACTTTATGCTGCTGTTAATATCCAAAACACACAGCAACCACACGATTTACCAACATAAACACACACTTTTAATGAAAATGCAAAGATCGGCTAGAATAAATGTAGACGATTTTTTTTTTCTTTTTCAAAATTGAAAGCAAACAAGACACAATCAAATCCACGAATAAGATGAATCAACATGAAGTTTTATAATTGAATTTTCTGCAAAACAGCACCAAGAACACCTATGACAAACTTGAAGAATCGGCTAGATGAAGATCTAGCCGATTTTCATGATTTGGTTGAAAAATCTAAAAAAATCGATTCCAATAAATCAATCAAACAAATAAACCTAATCTAACGTGCTGGCCTATGCACGAAATATAATCTAAGGTTGAAACAAAAAGAAAAATAAGAAACACACAGAAAATAAAAAATAAAATCAAACACTCAATTTCGGTTTTAGCTAGAAGAGAAGAAAGAAGAAGACCTACCTCTTGGAAGATCCGACGACCGGGGGGATGAAGAAGAGCGGACCGTGGCTGGAGTTGGATGTTCCAAACAGTTCGAGAATGCTGGACTTCACCAAAAAAACAGCACCTTTACAGCTGCTACACGTTGGAGATCCACCGAAGATGGAGTATGCGCCGATTCTCGATCGGAGGGAGTAGAAAGCCGGATGGAGGTAGGGCCGGCTCACCTTGTTGGTGTGTTTCGCACTCCCACACAAGGTTAGTAGTCTCCACCTCTGCTACACTTGCAAAAGTACAGAAAAATGGTGAAAAGACAACAAGGAAAAAGGAAGAAATGAAGAGAAAACAAAAGGGGGATCGAAATATGCTTGAAAACCCAAGCATAGACCGGTCTTCAATGGCCAAAACGTGGGAGGATGGAGAGGAAGGAGCTGCTGGAGTAGAATCACTGCAAGGGGCATCTAAACAAAGCCAAAGACGCCTAGGGTTCTTAAAAAAAAAACTATTTATAATTTGGACATTTTTCAGAAAGAAGGTTAAAAAAATAAAATTTGCTAGGCGCCACTTTCTGTGGGGTTTTCTGCAAAACTTTTTGAATCGGATATGGATCGGCGTGTGGGTTGGGTTTTGGGCTTTCTAAGGGTTGATCCAAAGTCCAAATAACCTAATTGGGTCGGATATGGATCCGATCCACCTCGAAATCCGTGCCCAAACACTGAAATAGCCATAACTCTCTTATTTTAACTCCGATTTTTTTGAAATTCGAACCATAACCCCTTACTATCAAAATACATCTAAACATGGGTTTAAAACCTTAAACTTATTACAAAATGCATGAAAAACTTATTAACATGATGTGCATTTCATGCATCATCATGCCCCGACGACAGTTGATGAGGCTTTAGAGACAACTTCATTGTTGGAGCAAGATTGGTCTGAGTTGCAAGGGACGCGACCTTTCAGAAGTCAGTAGCAACAAGGCCAAAAGAGTTGGCCTAAAAAGCGTTAGTTTCAGAAGCACCAAGGTGGAAAGAAATTCCATCCACCTTCAAAGAAGAACCAGTATAACAACAACCAGCAGCAGCAGTATCAAAATCAATGACCCCAGTACCAGCAGCAGAAGCGCCAACATCTGCAGCCTCAGAGGCAGATCACAGCAGCAGCGGGATGTCCCAGATCTAGCCGATTTTCATGATTTGGTTGAAAAATCTAAAAAAATCGATTCCAATAAATCAATCAAACAAATAAACCTAATCTAACGTGCTGGCCTATGCACGAAATATAATCTAAGGTTGAAACAAAAAGAAAAATAAGAAACACACAGAAAATAAAAAATAAAATCAAACACTCAATTTCGGTTTTAGCTAGAAGAGAAGAAAGAAGAAGACCTACCTCTTGGAAGATCCGACGACCGAGGGGATGAAGAAGAGCAGACCGTGGCTAGAGTTGGACGTTCCAAACAGTTCGAGAATGCTGGACTTCACCAAAAAAACAGCACCTTTGCAGCTGCTACACGTTGGAGATCCACCGAAGATGGAGTATGCGCCGATTCTCGATCGAAGGGAGTAGAAAGCCGGATGGAGGTAGGGCCGACTCACCTCGTTGGTGTGTTTCGCACTCCCACACAAGGTTAGTAGTCTCCACCTCTGCTACACCTGCAAAAGTACAGAAAAATGGTGAAAAGACAACAAGGAAAAAAGAAAGAAATGAAGAGAAAACAAAAGGGGGATCGAAATATGCTTGAAAACCCAAGCATAGACCGGTCTTCAATGGCCAAAACGTGGGAGGATGGAGAGGAAGGAGCTGCTGGAGTAGAATCACTGCAAGGGGCGTCCAAACAAAGCCAAAGATGCCTAGGGTTCTTAAAAAAAAACTATTTATAATTTGGACATTTTTCAGAAAGAAGGTTAAAAAAATAAAATTTGCTAGGCGCCACTTTCTGTGGGGTTTTCTGCAAAACTTTTTGAATCGGATATGGATCGGCGTGTGGGTTAGGTTTTGGGCTTTCTAAGGGTTGATCCAAAGTCCAAATAACCTAATTGGGTCGGATATGGATCCGATCCACCTCGAAATCCATGCCTAAACACTGAAATAGCCATAACTCTCTCATTTTAACTCTGATTTTACTGAAATTCGAACCATAACCCCTTACTATCAAAATACATCTAAACATGGGTTTAAAACCTTAAACTTATTACAAAATGTACGAAAAACTTATTAACATGATGTGCATTTCATGCATCATCAAATACCCCCATGCTTGAATGTTTGTTAGTCCCTTAACAAACCCTAATTATGCTCTGCAACGAAGACAAGAAATGCTAAGCATGAATGCATAAAACTAACTCACTTTCGTAGGAATCACAGTTGCATTTAGCGTATGCAACAAGCCCTTTAAACCCCTAGCTTACACTAATGGACGAGTAAGGTCTCGTGAGGGTTTGCAGAGATGCTACCCACAAACATCAATGGAATGCGAGGATGATTTTTCCAAAATATTAGGCTCTTAAGAATGCAGTTGTAATAAATATTTCATGTAATTGACATTCTCAAAACAGTTTAAAAATGTCATGCCACCACAGTAAAAATTCTTTTCCTTCACTTTTCTAATATTGTAGCTAGTTCATGATTTTTCTCTGAAAGTCAAGTATTCTCATGTTTTACTCATTTATTCTCACTTGTATATTTTCTGCACAGTAATACACATATATGCCTAAGCAATGAAAATTTTCTCATTCCGCACATTCTTTTTCTTTCATTCATTTTTCACCCTTTTTCCAATTTGTTCTCTTGAGCATTCTTCTCACATGAGCACTATTTCGAATAGTCAGTTTTCGTGACCCGTGTAGCGAGCTTTGGGTCAGTGACTCCCAGGCTGGCCAACCTTAAGTCACTAGATACAAAGTATCCCTCGGACTTAATTGCTCAAGTCACTAGACCTTCTATTCTAATAGTTTACGTATAGTCTTCCTCTCGTCATGTGCAATGTCTTTATCTCTTAGGCTTTCTATGCAGTCCATGTAACAAGCTTTCGAATCGGTGGCTCCCAAACCAGCTGGCTTTGGGGCACCAGGTGTAAAACACCCTTCAGATTCTACCTACTCGAACTACAAAGGCCACATATATCAACTAGACAAGAAGATGATCTCCTTCGTTCCTTTTCGTTAAGAGACTCAAACACTTCAGCTCGTGTCTGAGTTCCACTACTAGGATTCACGAAGACATCAACAACTAAACGTAGCTCTACTCTTTTAAACTCATTTTTCAAACACATCTTTCCATTGCTTATTTCTTTCACAAAACATACTGTGCATACTTATACTAAAGTGATTCAAACTTTTCTAACAATCAAATACTATCTTTTCTTTGAATTTTCTCATAAACAACTACTCTATTTGACTCAGTACAGAAAAAAAAAATTTATGGGGCTTAAAAATTTATAAACTGTTAGATTATGCCAAAAACAATCATATACGCTACAACTTGTTCTCAAATGCATACTTTAATTACCAGTCAGAAATTTTTTTTTTGAAATTTTTGTGCATCTAAACCACCCCCCCATGCTTGAATGACACTGTCCCTAGTGGCATACAAAATATATAACAATATGATGCACATACACTAAAAGACCATAAGAATATGGGAGAAAGGATAGATACAACCTGATCTGCTCTAAGCTTCTGAAGTTGAATTTCATCTGATCTTTGAATTCTTTGAAAGCTCTTCTTTGTACCTGGTAACTTGATATACTAAGTGTTAGATTCATCCTGCATACATCAAAACAAAAGTTAGCAATTATGAAATAAAATATTGAATAAAGAAAAATACTGAAATGAAAAATAAACTAGTGTACATATAATACATCCCTCTGGTTGAATCCTCATGCCTTCGTGAGATGCACTATCTCACACTCACCATCCTGCAAGGAATCTAAAATAAAGGGTTTCAATCTTTGCCCATTCACCTTGAATGTACCTTGGGTCATAGGATCGAATAATGTCACTGCTCCATGGGGAAATACTTCTTTCACAATGTAAGGACCTGTCCATCTCGATCTCAATTTCCCTAGGAATAAATGCAAATGAGAATTTTATAGCCACACTTTCTGATCTGGCTCAAACACTTTCCTGACAATATGCTTATCATGAAATGCTTTTGTGCGAGCTTTATATAATTTGGCATTCTCATACGCATCATTCGTGAGTTCCTCTAATTCTTTGAGCTGCAGTGCTCTCTCTTTGCCAGCCTGGGTGAGGTCAAAATTCAATTTCTTGATAGCCCAGTATGCTCTATGCTCTAGCTCGACAGGAAGATGGCATGCTTTCCCGAATACAAGGCGATACGGGGACATGCCAATGGGAGTCTTAAATGCAGTTCTATATGCCCAAAGTGCATCATCTAAGCGCTGGGACCAATCCTTGCGGTCCGGACAAACTATCTTTTCTAAAATTCGCTTAATCTCCCTATTGGACACTTCAACCTGTCCACTAGTCTGCGGATGATACGGAGTGGTGAATCTATGATTGACAGAATATCTCCTCAGAAGAGAAGCTATCTATACATTCCTAAAATGCTTGCCACCATCACTAATCATCGCACGTGGCACACCAAAACGACTGAAAATGTTGTGCTTAATGAACTTAAACACTACTCTATGATCATTGGTCTTGGTTGCCATAGCCTCGACCCATTTGGACACATAATCAACTGCCACCAGAATGTATAAATTTCTGAATGAAGGCGGAAATGGTCCCATGAAATCAATGCCCCAAACATCAAAAATCTCGACTATCAAAATCGGAAGCAAGGGCATCATATCCCTCTTGGACATGTACTCAATCTACTAACATCGAAGGCATCGCCTACAGAACTCATGAGCATCCCTGTGGAGTGTGGGCCATTAAAATCCTGACTGCAAAACCTTTGCAGTCGTCTTCCTACTACTAAAATGCCCTCCACAGGCTAAAGAATGGGAAAAATTCAGAATGGATTGGTACTCCTCCTCCGAAACACATCTCCTAATGATTTGATCTGCACAGTATTTGAACAACTCTGGTTCATCCCAATAATAGTGCCTCACCTGAGATAGGAATCTCTCACGCTCATTCTTGTTCCAATGCTCAGGTATCTGCCTCAAAACCAGATAGTTCACAATATCTGCAAACCAGGGTAACTGCGGTGTACTGACTGACGTGATCTGCTCGTCGGGGAAAGAATCACTGATCGGCCTCTGATCCTGCGTGGTCTCCACGATCAGTCTGGACAGGTGATCTGCTACTACATTCTCGCTTTCCTTCTTATCTCGAATCTCGAGATCAAACTCCTATAGTAGTAGAACCCAATGAATCAATCTCGGTTTGGTGTCTTTCTTATTCAAAAGATATTTCGATGCTGCATGGTCAGAATAGACAACCACTTTCGAACCGAGTAAATAGGACCTGAACTTATCCAATGCGAAAACTACTGCAAGTAGCTCCTTCTCTGTCGTAGTATAATTCATCTGAGCATCAGACAGAGTTCTATTAGCATAGTAGATCACATAGGGCTTCCTATCAACGCGTTGTCCTAAAATAGCCCCCATACCATAATCAGATGCATCACACATAATCTCAAATGGGAGAGTCCAATCCGGAGGTCTCAAAATGGGTGCAGTAATTAAGGCCTCTTTGAGAATCTCAAAGGCCTTCATACAATCCTCACCGAAAACAAAGGGCTGATCTTTCTCCAATAAAGTACATAGCGGTCGCGAGATTTTACTGAAATCTTTTATGAACTGCCTATAAAAGCCCGCATGCCCTAAGAATGATCGAATCTGCCTCACAGAGGTGGGTGGAGTCAAACGGGAGATGGATTCCACCTTCGCTCTGTCAACCTCAATGCCTCGCTTGGACACAATGTGTCCGAGCATAATCCCCTCCTGGACCATAAAATGGCTTTTTTCCCAACTAAGGACAAGATTTGTCTCCTCACATCTACTCAGTACTCGAGTAAGTTTTTTGAGGCAATCTTCAAATGAAGAGCCATACACTGAAAAATCGTCCATGAAAACTTCCATCACATCATCAATCATGTCCGAGAAGATAGCAAGCATGCACCTCTGAAAAGTAGCCGGGGCATTATAGAGCCCAAACGGCATACGTCTAAACGCGAAGGTGCCATAAGGACATGTAAACGTAGTCTTCTCCTGGTCGTCAGGATGGACAGCTACCTGATTGTATCCTGAATATCCATCTAGAAAGCAGTAGTAGCTCTGCTCTGCGAGTCTTTCTAAGATCTGATCAATGAATGGCAATGGGAAATGATCTTTCCTAGTTGCCACATTCAGCTTCCGATAATCGATACAGACTCGCCATCCTGTAGTGGTCCTCATCGGAATTCTCTCACCCTTCTCGTTCTCAACCACAGTGAGTCTTGACTTTTTCGGTACAACCTGAATCGAACTGACCCACTGGCTATCAGAAATAGGGTAAATGATTCTGGCATCCAACCACTTCACCACCTCGTTCTTCACCACTTCCTTCATGTTGGGATTTAGCCTTCTCTGCATATCCCTAAATGACTTGACTTCCTCATTACAATGAATTCTATGCATGCAGAATGAAGGATCAATCCCCTTCAGATCAGCAACTCCCCAGCCAATCGCTGCCTTGTGCTCTCGAAGAATAGTCAGCAATCTCTGCTCTTGCTCTTCAGTGAGCAAGGACGAGATGATCACAGGCAGAGTCTTCTCATCTCTGAGGTACGCATACTTGAGTGAATCCGGTAAGGGTTTCAATTCGAGTTTTGGAGGTGACTCGATCGAGGATTTGGCGGGGGTCTCCGCAAGTGGTGGAAGAGGCTGACTGACAGCTCCCCAAGGTGGTCTCTCTGACGACACTCTAGACACATCTACACTATCTACACCACTATTCTTCTCTATATGGTACAGATCTAAAGAATCTTCAGTAATATACAACTCGGGCTGCTCCTCCACTAACTCATGAGCAATATCTACATGAAAGCAGTGCATGTCTCCTGCTGGTCCCATCGTGGCATTGAAAATATTCAGCTTGACTTTCCTATTGCCGAATGAGAGATCCATGGCTCCAGTCCTACAATTGATGCACGCATTGGCAGTCGCCAAGAATGGTTTGCCTAAGATGATCGGAGTCTGATGCTGGCTGTCTACTCCTTCCATATCAAGAATAATGAAATCGTCTGGGAAATAAAAGTCATCCACCTTAACTAGCACGTCCTCCAAAACACCTCTCGGTACCTTGACGGAACGATCTGCCAGCTGCAGTGTAATCGGAGTCGATCTCATCTCTCCTAGCCCGAAAGAATCAAAGAAATATCCAGGCAAAATGTTCACGCTTGCTCCAAGGTCGAGCAATGGCCGTTCTATCCGGATGTTCCCTATGGTACACGCAATGATCAGGGCTCCAGGGTCCTTGAGCTTTGGGGTGTCTGATGCTGAAGTACTGAACTCACCTGCTCAGTCAGATGGACCCTGTTAGGAACTCTCTCTCTAGATTTCCGCTTCTGCGTACATAGTTCCTTCAGGAATTTGGCATATGTCGGCACCTGCTGAATCACATCGAGCAAAGGTAGGTTGATCTGCACATGCTTGAATATGTCAAGCATGTTCTGGATCTTCGCACCTTGCTTCCCTCTATATCCAGGAGACTCTAATGCTTTGGGATAGGGTGGTGGGGGAATATACTCGGGTGGTTCCTTCTCTTTGTGAGAAGTCTCACTCCTATCCTTCTTCTGCACTGAAGATGAAGATGATGATGATAATGAAGATGAAGATGGGGATGGGGATGATAATGAAGGCTGAGCCGACGTAGGTGAAACAATGGTCTCTGGCTCCTCTATCCTCTCTCTACTATCTCTCTCTCTACTCTCGACATGAAACTCACGTCCACTCCTCAGGGTCATAACAGATTTGGCCTGCTGCTGTGTCTCAGTATGAAACAGGCCTCCAGTCATCTTGTCCTTGCCCTTCGGGTTCATGACAGCCTGACTCGGTAATGTACCCTCAGGTCTCTTACTGATAGCCTCAGCTAACTGTCCCATTTGCGACTCTAACTTTGCAATGGACTGCGTATGTGAGCTCAATATTTGGCTACACTTATCGAAGGTGTTCTGATTAGAGGTTTTCACCTCTTGGAATGCCTGGAGAAGTCTCTCCTCAAAAGATGTCTGCGGGGCAGACTCCTGCTGAATCGGGGGAGTGACTGAAGAAGAAGAAGACTGAGAATAGCTCGGTCTTTGAAATGGCTGAGTAAAAGATGGCTGCCAAACTGGCTGAGAGGATATAGGCATCTGCATGGAAGACTGTGGATTCTTCCATGAAAAATTGGGATGGTTACGCCAACCCGGATTATATGTAGATAAGAATGGGTTGTTCGGCGGTCTGACGTAACCCTGAGCTGCCTAAACTTGTTCTTGAACAAATTCAGGGTACTGAGATGCCGAAGGGCACTCAGTGATATCGTGTGCCGAACTGGCACAAAGAGTACACACCTGCTGTGTAGTGGATGGTCCTGAGAGAAGCTGGTCCAGCTTCTGAGCAATCATGTCTACCTTGCACTGTAGTGCAGTAGATGGACCAATCTCAAGAACACCAACTTTCTTCTGAATGCTGGGTGTGGCTCTATCCGAATGAGAGCCCGAAGCATGGTGAAGGGAATTCTCGGCCAATGTATCAAATAACCTCCATGCTTCATCCTCGCTCTTCAGCATGAATGTCCCTCCACATGAAGAGTCGATCATCTGACGATTCTTGTCAGACAATCCATCATAGAAGCTCTGCACCAGTTGCCATTTCGGCACCTGATGATGGGGACATTTCCTGAGGAGATCCTTCATTCTCTCCCAGGTCTCATGAAAGCGCTCACCATCTAACTCTGAAAAGCTAGTGATGGCTCTACAATATTGGTTCCTACGACCAATGGGAAAGTATTTCTGAAGAAACTCCTGTTGCAATTGATCCCAGGACTCTATTTCTACAGAATCTAAGGACTTTAGCCAATACTTGGCTTTGTCCTTCAATGAAAAGGGGAATAGAGTCAACCTCAAAGCATCATCATCGAAATTCTGTATCTTAACAGTAGAACAGATTTCGAGGAATTCATCTAAATGTCTGTAGGGATCTTCATGACTAAGGCCATAAAAGGATGGAAGCATCTGAATAACGCTGGCCTTAATCTCGTAATGAGGCGCTCCTACATTGGGTCTCCGAATGCAGGATGCCTGAACATAGTCTGTGGGAATGAAGTATTCCCGTAGAGGACGTGGATGAACTGGGGGTGGAGGTGGAGGATCTATGTCAGCCATTGTTGTCGAACTTCGATGAGAATGTAAAATTCTCTCTGGGTTGTCAACAAATGGGTGTAATGGAGTTCCTAAACCTCATCGCCCCTGCATACACTGGTACTAAGACCAGAAGTAAGCAAACGACCTAAATCTAAATCTAAATCTAAACTAACACAAGTACTAAAATGTAAATAAAACAAATAACAGTACTAAGAAACAGATATGCTATCTAGCTATGTCAGAATGCTATAACTAAACAAAGAAATAACAAAGTAACTATTCTAAAATACTAAAACAAATAAATACAGGAAATCACAAACTATGTTTTTCTAAAACTCACCTATCTAATCGCTCCTTGCAGAATGAAAATTAAGTGAATCCTAGAAAGAACAGTACGTGAATCCTATATTTACTAACTATGTTAATCCTATATTCACTTACTAATCCTACTAACTAAAAAAAAACAACTAATTAACTAACTAAAACAAATTAATAAATCAAACTCTAAGAAATAAAGTAATTAATTCGGCGTTCCCCGGCAACGGCGCCAAAATTTGGTTGATATTTTGAAATGATATTTTTAAAACAAGTATTTTCAATAAAACTTTGGAAAATCGTCAACCAAAAGTATAAAAACCGACTTTCCACAAAGTGGTAAGTACGGGTCGAATCCTCAGGGAACAGGAATTAATCAAGATATTTTTTTTAGAAAATTTAATTTATTAATTACAAATGTCAATCTACAATTATAAAGTTAATACAACTACAATTAATCACTAAAATGAAAATGAAACAGCACTAAGTCTTCTGCTCCACACCAAGGGTATTTCCGTCTTTTCGCCAATTATGCACTCTTCGCACTTGGATAATAACCCTGGAAACTAAATATGCTTTTCAACCTAAAAATGCAGAGAAATACAAAGTTAGTTTTCTAATCTAACAATGTAAACAATAACTAAAACTAATTTTAATTTTACGAAAATAATAAAACAAATGCTACTTATCAGACAATAATTAAATAAAATACTAACCTAATTCTAAAATTAACTAAATTAATTTTACTAATGCTGTATGATGATTATGCAGCTCCTAAAATGCAGAAACTACTGAAAACAGGTCTAAAGTGCCGAAACTAAGGAAATTACAAAATTGCCCCTAAGTAGTGCAAAATAGCTTTCTGATAGGTTATCGAAAAACCACTGTTTGACAGAGCAAACGAGGTCCGATTTTTCCGAAATTTATTCTGTTCGGCAACTGACAGATTAAACAATCTGACAGTTTTTACAGAATGAAAAAACGATATCTGGAACTCCAGATATAAGCGTTTCAAATCTGGGAAAAATCAGGATATCGAAAGTCCTGTAATTTAAAATCCAGAAAAAGCGGTTTTCGCAAAACGTTTAAAAATCAGACCAAATCAACTATGAAAGAGCTGAAATTTGGTATGCAGTCAGATAACACGCCACTAAAGTGAACAGAAAAAGAATTTTTGGAAAACAAGAAATTTTTGCACAGAAAATAACGCTTGTGCGACAGGGCAAAAATCAGGTGTTTGTTTGAGTGCACTATTCACTTTATGAGTCTATTTAAACACTATAGAAAGCAAATTAAACCTAATGCAATCTAAATGACACTGTATAACAGTGTATATGCAGATGAATATTATAATTACGCTAAATGCATGACGAACAAAATACGATAAGCAAATTGTGACTAAAACTACGTTGACTAACGATGCAAATGCAACTACGCTACTCAAGGGAATGCAATTCGAACTACTAAGTTAAATAATAACTAACTACCAATAAAACAATCACAAAACACAGCTCACACACACGAAACAAATACAATACACGCACACACACTTCTACACTAGACTAAATCAAATAACTAAACTACTTAACCTAAAATCAAAATAAATAACATCTAAATGACATTAAATCCACTAAAGAACAAGGATAGGGTTAGGGTTCACTCGGTTGACTCAACTAAGCTTGGCTTGAGTTAGGTTGGATAAAGTGGGCTCGAACTAAGGTTGACTCGACCTAGATTTGACCTAGATTAGGTTTGACTTGGACTAGGGTTGACTCAACCTAGGTTTGGTCTTGACTTTGACTTAGGCTAGGCTTGGTCTTGACTCACCTTAGGTTGGACTAAGACTTGACTAGGGTTAGGTCTTGGTTTTGGTTGACCTAAGCTTGGGTTAAGTTTGACTAGGCTCGAGTTGGGTTAGGTAGGGATTAGGTTTGACTCAACTAGGTTTAATCTAGGGTTTTGACTTGGGCTAAGGCTCGGTTGACTTAGGTGGAGGTTGGGTTAACTTGACTAAGGTCGGTTAGAAGGATAGGCACCCAATAAAAATTCAAAGATAATTTTGGAAATGGAGAAGTCCAAAAATCGTCCTTCTAATGGGAAGTTACAACAGTAATTATCTTTTAAATCTAATTTGGAAAATTGGATCAATGTAATTTCCAAACCCAAGGTGAGTGAAAATCTTTAATGGATATTAATTCCTTTTTGGAGAAGTCAAACCGTCCAACCTAGATAGATACACAATTTTGGCTTTCGAAACAAGAAATTAAATGCAATTAATTCTTTCTTGAAACCATACACACCGACTTTGGAAATCTAATTGATTTTCAAAATCTCTTTTCAAAGCTCCATTCGTAACTCCCTATTAAAAAGCAATCAAGACTTAATTCCTTCCTTAAATACCCTACACGATTTTTAAAACTTACTCTTTCCAAAACTTTCCAAATTTCAATGTATTAATTGCCTCCCTTCTCAAAAAAAAATCGTCTACACTAATTGAGGCTATTTAAACTAAAGAATTTAAAATCTATCTAGAGTAATGAAAAGATCTAATTTGAAAAACACAATTTCCTAAAAGTAAATGCTAACCTAATTCCAAAACTTACCTAAATGATCCCTAAAAACGGCTAGGAAAGAAAACCATAATACATTGAATCTAGACAACCTAAATTAAACCTAACTAATTGCAATTACTAATTATCAAAAATAGCCTAGAGCTCAATGGGAGCTCTAATGGCTGCCGCCCCACCTTGGGGAAGAAGAAGACCAATAAAATAAAAACATAAACTAACAAAACACGATTTTACTAAGTAACCACTATTTTGATAAAACTAAATTAAAATATAATAAAAAGAACTCCTAATTACACAAATGCAAACATGAACAGCACTATGCTGGAATTTATTTAGAAACATCAAGAAATGAAAATTCGATTTTTGTAATTGTTTTCAATAGATTCAAAACACCAAAAACACAAGATGATAAAAACAATTATTTAAAACTATCCTAAACGAATGAGATGAACTAACACAACTTTATGCTGCTGTTAATATCCAAAACACACAGCAACCACACGATTTACCAACATAAACACACACTTTTAATGAAAATGCAAAGATCGGCTAGAATAAATGTAGACGATTTTTTTTTTCTTTTTCAAAATTGAAAGCAAACAAGACACAATCAAATCCACGAATAAGATGAATCAACATGAAGTTTTATAATTGAATTTTCTGCAAAACAGCACCAAGAACACCTATGACAAACTTGAAGAATCGGCTAGATGAAGATCTAGCCGATTTTCATGATTTGGTTGAAAAATCTAAAAAAATCGATTCCAATAAATCAATCAAACAAATAAACCTAATCTAACGTGCTGGCCTATGCACGAAATATAATCTAAGGTTGAAACAAAAAGAAAAATAAGAAACACACAGAAAATAAAAAATAAAATCAAACACTCAATTTCGGTTTTAGCTAGAAGAGAAGAAAGAAGAAGACCTACCTCTTGGAAGATCCGACGACCGGGGGGATGAAGAAGAGCGGACCGTGGCTGGAGTTGGATGTTCCAAACAGTTCGAGAATGCTGGACTTCACCAAAAAAACAGCACCTTTACAGCTGCTACACGTTGGAGATCCACCGAAGATGGAGTATGCGCCGATTCTCGATCGGAGGGAGTAGAAAGCCGGATGGAGGTAGGGCCGGCTCACCTTGTTGGTGTGTTTCGCACTCCCACACAAGGTTAGTAGTCTCCACCTCTGCTACACTTGCAAAAGTACAGAAAAATGGTGAAAAGACAACAAGGAAAAAGGAAGAAATGAAGAGAAAACAAAAGGGGGATCGAAATATGCTTGAAAACCCAAGCATAGACCGGTCTTCAATGGCCAAAACGTGGGAGGATGGAGAGGAAGGAGCTGCTGGAGTAGAATCACTGCAAGGGGCATCTAAACAAAGCCAAAGACGCCTAGGGTTCTTAAAAAAAAAACTATTTATAATTTGGACATTTTTCAGAAAGAAGGTTAAAAAAATAAAATTTGCTAGGCGCCACTTTCTGTGGGGTTTTCTGCAAAACTTTTTGAATCGGATATGGATCGGCGTGTGGGTTGGGTTTTGGGCTTTCTAAGGGTTGATCCAAAGTCCAAATAACCTAATTGGGTCGGATATGGATCCGATCCACCTCGAAATCCGTGCCCAAACACTGAAATAGCCATAACTCTCTTATTTTAACTCCGATTTTTTTGAAATTCGAACCATAACCCCTTACTATCAAAATACATCTAAACATGGGTTTAAAACCTTAAACTTATTACAAAATGCATGAAAAACTTATTAACATGATGTGCATTTCATGCATCATCATGCCCCGACGACAGTTGATGAGGCTTTAGAGACAACTTCATTGTTGGAGCAAGATTGGTCTGAGTTGCAAGGGACGCGACCTTTCAGAAGTCAGTAGCAACAAGGCCAAAAGAGTTGGCCTAAAAAGCGTTAGTTTCAGAAGCACCAAGGTGGAAAGAAATTCCATCCACCTTCAAAGAAGAACCAGTATAACAACAACCAGCAGCAGCAGTATCAAAATCAATGACCCCAGTACCAGCAGCAGAAGCGCCAACATCTGCAGCCTCAGAGGCAGATCACAGCAGCAGCGGGATGTCCCAAGTGTCCTGTCGACCATCCGGGTCGACCTTGCCCTCGTGACACGGGAGGATGTCTCTATTGTGGCAAGATGGGCCACTATATAAAGGATTGCCAGAAAAAGCAGTCGGATGATCAAAGGAGAAACGCATCAGGAACATCACAGCTAGTTCAGCAGAGGCAGCCTCAGCAACATCAGCCACAACAACCGCATCAACAGAGGCAAGGCAGCCAGAAAGCAATCGCAGGACGTGCTTACGCAGCAACAGTGGAGCAAGTGACCAAAGGCGAGTTGGTCCAAGGTACTATTCCAGTTGCTAGTCATGCAGCTTTTACGTTATTTGATTGTGGCACTTCGCATTCCTTTATATTTGTCAGATTTGCTAGAACATTGCCTTTGACCGTAGAATCTTTGAATTACCCGTTGGAGGTTCGTACTCCAATAGGTGATCAGTCATTCTATGATTCCTACATTCCGAGCATCGAGGTGTCAGGGCAGGGCATAGCTTGCCAGCTGACGTAATCCTGCTAAACATGACTGAGTTTGACATCATTTTAGGCATGGATTGGTTGTTCAAGTATCATGCGCAAGTTCTCTGTAGAGAAGGCAGAGTAGTCTCATTTTCACTTAATCATATTGTTCTAGAGATCAAGCTTTCTCGACTGTTGCAAGATAACTGTTTGATTTCTGCTTTTAAAGCCCAAAAATATTTGCGTAATGGGGGTACTATATTTTTTGTCAGTATTACCCCAGTTGAGCCTGAGTTAGTTTCGATTGGATACTTGGATGTGGTTCGGGAGTTTTCCGATATGTTTTCAGAGGAACTGCCAGGATTACCGCCGAAACAGGAGATTGAATTTTATATTGAGTTGTTACCTGGAACTACTCCTATTTCCAAGGCACCGTATTGTGTGACTCTGGCAGAGCTTGAAGAATTGAAGCAGCAGTTGGAAGAACTTTTGAAGCAAGGTTTTATTCAACCAAGTGCATCCCTCTGAGGTGCACCAGTGTTGTTTGTAAAGAAGAAAGATGGATCTTTGAGGTTGTGTATTGACTATAGGATGCTCAACCAAGCGATGATTAACAATAAATACATGCTACCCAGGATCGAAGACCTTTTCGATCAGTTGTAGAGAGCAAAGATTTTCTCAAAGATTGACCTCAGGTCAGGTTATCATCAGCTTTGTATTAGAGAGAAAGATATCGTAAAAATAGCTTTTCGAACAAGATATGGGTTGTACGAGTTCGTGGTGATGCCTTTTGGCCTCACGAATGCACCAGCTGCATTCATGGATTTGATGAACCGGATTTTTTGTCCATTCGTGGACATTTTTGTGATCGTGTTTATTGATGACATCTTGATCTACTCAGAGAGTCCTGAGCAGCATCGAGAACATCTGCGTATCATTCTGGGTATACTTCGTGAGCATCGATTGTTTGCCAAGTTCCCCAAGTGTGAGTTTTGGCTTGAACAAGTTATGTTTCTGGGTCACGTGATATCCAAAGATGGAGTGTCAGTTGATCCGACAAAGGTTGAAGCAGTATTAGGCTGGAAGCAGCCTCAGAATGGTTCAGAGATTCGTAGTTTCCTCAAGTTAGCAGGATACTACCGACGATTTATCCAGGACTTTTCGAGAATTGCTTACCATTGACGAAGCTTTTGTGTAAAGGCATCAAGTTCGAGTAGAACGATGCTTGTGAAGACAGTTTTCGGATCTTGAAGTCTAAGCTGACGACCTCACCAGTGTTAGCTTTGCCTTCAGGAAGAGGTAGTTTCGTGGTATATACGGATGCATCTGAGACTGGTTTAGGTTGCATGCTAATGTAGCATGACAGGGTGATTGCTTATGCTTCGAGCAATTAAAGATTCATGAGAGAAATTACCCGACGCGCAATTTGGGGTTAGCAGCAATAGTGTTTGCTTTGAAATCTTGGCAACACTATTTGTACGGAGAATCGTTCGAGGTCTATTCAGACCATAAGAGTCTCAAGTATTTGTTCTCTCAGAAGGAGTTGAACATGAGACAACGATGATGGCTCGAGTTTATCAAGGATTACGACTTCACATTGTCTTACCATCCTGATAAGGCGAATGTAGTGGCGGATGCACTTAGTTGCAAGTCGAGCAGTGTTCTGGCTAGTCTCGTGTGGAGCCAGAAGCTGATTGAAGATTTTGTGGCTTGGAAGCTTTTTTCGATTGGTAGCGAATCAATCAGATTGGTAGGTCTGGCTATTCGATCATAGTTTTTGCCTAGAATTGTGGTGGCTCAGAAGCTTGATGACCAGTATGGTAAGCTCCTAGCTTTGGCAAGGCATCTTTAGCATGACAGATGACGGTGGTATTCGTATGAGAGATCAGCTTTGGGTTCCGAACAACCCTGAGCTGAAGAGGGAGATTCTCGATGAAGCTCATATGACCAGGTATACAATTCATCCTGGTGGGACGAAGATGTTTAAGGATTTACAAAAGAAATATTGGTGGAATGGTATGAAGCGTGAGATAGCAGCATATGTTTCAAGATGCTTGACTTGTCAGCAGATCAAGATTGAGCATCAGCATCCTGGTGGTTTCATGCAGAGGATTGAGATTCTTCAGTGGAAATGGAAAGATGTTACGATGGACTTTGTGGTAGGGTTACCGCGAACAAGTCACAAGCATGACGTGATTTGGGTAGTGGTTGTATTTTTGCAAACGATATTTTTAAAAGATAATTTTCAATAAAAACCCTTGGAAAATCGTCAACCAAAATTAAATAATCGACTTTCCACAGAAGTGGCAAGTACGGGTCGAATCCACAGGGAACGGGAAATATTCAAGTAATTCTAAGAAATTCAATTTATTAATTTACAATTCTAAGTCAACAAGTACAATTCTAACAACATTACAAATCAAAAACTAAAATTAACTAGAAAAGCAATTGAATTCTTCTTCTTCTCGTCAAGGGCACTTCTGTCCTTTCACCAATTCTCAATTTTGCACACTGGACAAGAATAACCTTGGAGTCTTGAGTATGCTTTTCAACCTAAAACAAAGAAAATGAGAAGTTAGTACACAATTATATCAAATAAAGCCAAAACTTATACTAATCCTAATTCTACAGAAATTAATTCACACAAATTCTAATTAACACTAAAAAACAAATAAAATGTTAAAATAACTTCACAAAAAATCTAATTTATCCCTAACTACATGGTTAATACAGATTCACTAGCTAAAATGCAAAACAATGAAGAAAACTCACGAAAATCACTAAAACTCTGAAATGACTCTTTTACCCCTAACTAGTGAAAAAGTGACTTCTGACAGCTTTTTGCAAACAGACTGTTTGATAGGGCAAACGAAGTCCAAATTTCCCAAAATTCCTTCTATTCTGTAACTAATAGATTCAAGAATCTGACAGTTTTTACGGATTTAGAAAATTCTATATGGAACTCCAGATATAAGTATTTCAAAATCAGGGAAAATCTGGAAATCGCAGGACCCGAAACTGAAAAACCTGAAAAAGCTGTTTTCACAAAACGCTTAAAAACCAGACCAAATCAACTCGAAATGAGCTAAAATCTGATCTGTAGACAATTAACACGCCAATAAAGAGAATAGAACAAGAATTTTCAGAAAACTCGAAAATTTTCACATAAAATGACGAGTGCACGACAAGACAAAAATCAGTTTTCAAAATCAGTGCACTATTCACTTTGGAAATCTACTTTTGACACTATGAATGCAAATTAAATGCAAAAACAAAGTTAACACCACTAAATGACTGTCACACACAGAAAATGAATTCACTTAGTCTAACTGCACGAAAAAGTAAATAAAGCATGCAAATCAAGATTAGATCTAGTCTAATTAACACATCAAATATAAAATAACCTAACTAAAGATGCAATACTAACTACAATGTCTAAAAGATTAAACTAATTAAATCTAATACAATGACCTAAACAAAATACTGAAATCAAACATACAATGAATGATTAAAAGCTAAATGGACATGCACTTATAAAGAATCTTTAACTTAATTTACTAACTAACCGAACTAACTTGCAAAACTATCTAATGTTAATTGAAACTAAAGTCAACTAGGGAACTAAAAACTAATAGGGTGCGGTTTAGGGTTTGACTTGGACTAGGTTCACGCCCCACCTAGATGGGTCAGCTAGGTTGACTAGGTTAGACACTTACTTAAAATGAAAAACATAAAACTTAAATACTACTTATTAAAAACCGAAAATGAGAGAGACTAACTAATCTAGCTGGAATACACATCTAAATGTAACTAATTAACACCTATCCAATAAGTAAATTCCTTACTACAACCTAAAAATAATTCAAAATTTACTAAAAAGGATTAAGGCTAATTTTAATCTAGGTTAAGATAGAAAGATAGGAAGGAGTATTAATTAAGCAATATGGAATTGGCAAGCTGGAATTATCCTTCTTAATTGTTATAAAAATTAATTTAGAAAGCTTGCAAGGTGAAACCGTCCAGCTAGGGGGAGGTACTCTTCCTAATTGCCTTAGACCAATTTGGGAAACTTGAGAAGATGGAACTGCCCAGCCCAAAGGAGCCCACACGATTTTTTTTTTTTGCTTTCTAAAAAAAATATTTAGATAGCAATGAAACCCCTCTCTCAAAACCGTGGTCACCTCTTTTAGAAAGAAATTTGAAACTTCAATTTTGTTTCCCAAAATGTAAAAGCTCACTCCTTAGGCTGGACACCCAAGATCAAAGCTTGCTTAAATTGTACCCCACGAATTGGAAAGAATGCAAATTTACCAAATTCGATTCTCAATCAAAAGTACTCAATTGCTCTCTTTCACAAAAAAAAATGCCAACACCTACTAATTAAATTATACTATCCTAATCCAAGTAACTAATATCTACCTACAGCAATGAAAAGGTTAATACTACAAAAAAAAAATTCAAACATACTAATTGAGATAACCCGAAAATCAAGACTTACCTAAAACACTTCAAAAACGTCTAAGACAAACAATTCTAATACAATGAATCTAGACAACCTTATCTAACTTACCTATTCCCAATTAAAACTTACCAAACACTCTAAAGCTTCAGCTGGATCTCTAATGGCCAACCCTTCTTGGAGGAGACAACCTGTTCTAACACCAAGGACTCAATTTTAACTAAACTATAACGACCATAAACAAAAACGAGAATAAAATTTTTCTTTTCTTTTTGACACGAATGGCAATCACAATACAAAATCAAACTTTAACTAATGAACAACTAAACTAACTTCAAACACTGCATAACCGACTAAACTATCACCAGAAATTAAATAAATGCTGAATCTAAAACTAAAAAGTCCAAACTATCTAGATTGAATTAGACCTATATTAACCAAATCAAAATGACACCACAAAGCAAGCGCAAACAGAAACTCAGCATGAAATCCAATGAATTTATACTTTAGAATACTGGAAACAATACCTAAATAACAAACTATGCTACCACACAAATCGGAAAACAGAAACGAAGAAAAACAACCCAATCGGCTAGAGTAGATGTGATCATCGCAAAATTTTTCCTATTCTCTTGTTGGTTTCTCTCTCTTCCTTCTCTTTTCCTTTTCTGACCTCTATTTTTCTCCTTTTTGAAGGGAAGAAAATAAAAGAAAGGAAAAAAAAAAGAGAGAAGAGAAAAGAAAGAAAGAGAGAGAAGAGGAACTCTTTTGCGCGGTCTCACTTGACCTTGATTTGAAAAATATTTAAGAAATAACTCGCCTCCGTTTTGAAAATATTGCGGGAAAAATGGAGAGACGGGATTCGCTCGTCGGTACGTGGTTCGACCGTTCCTGGCGCCTTTACCAGGGGTAATCGAACCAAGGATCGAATCTATGCCTTTTGCTTTGCCTAAATATAATCTAAGAATTTATCCTAAAAGATCTAAATGCACAAAGAATCACGCTTGTGCAATGCAATAATGTATGCTCTTTTTGAAAGATATTTTGAAAATCTCCAAGTTATTCTGAGATGAACTTGATAAGGGAGTGAAGAAAATGATTGAATCTAACTTAGAACTTGAGATAGATCAGAGCATTTCTAAGTCTTTGAAGTAAATCAGAGTTGAAAGAGTAAATCTTTGACTTAGAGAAAGAATGATTTAAAGCTTTGAAAATGAAAGGAGATGAAGTTTCAAAGTCAGAAGTGAACTTTGAATTTAATCATGGATTTAGGAGAAAAGATAAGATTTGAAAATGGAATTGATTTTAAGATTTAAAATTTGGAATGAATCTGGGAAATACCAACGATATAGAAATGAATTTAAGAAAATCTAAACATGATCTGTAAATGGATCTAGCTTTGAGATCTGGAATATCATTGGCTTTGAATTTAAAAAATAGAACTTGATTTGAAACATGGATTTCAAGATGGAATTTGAATCCAAAGTCTGGATGGGATCCGAGATTTGAGATGGATTTTGGATCTGAGATCCAAGACGGATTTGAATTCTGAATCCTAAAATGGGTTTGGATTTGAAGTCTGAGATCCAAAGTGGAGAATGGATTCTGGATCCTAAAACGGATTTGGATCTGAAGTCTGAGATCCAAGATGGAAGTTGAGTTTTGGATCCTAAGATGGATTTGGATCTAAAGTCTGAGATCCAAAGTGAAACTGGACTCTGGACCCTAAGATAGATTGTGGATCTGAAGTCTGAGATCCGATGTAGACTTGGGTTCTGGATCCTAAGATGGAATTGAATCTGTAATTTTGAGATCCAAGGTGAAATTGGATTCTGGATCCTATAAGGAAATTGGATCTGAAGTCTAAGATCCAAAGTGAAATTGGAGTCTGGATCCTAAGGAGGAATTGGATCTGAAGTCTGAGATCCAATATGAGTGTTGAATCCTGGATCCTAAAATGGATTTGGAGTTAAATTCAGAAGATGAATAAAAAATCTCAAAGTTAAATTGAACTTTGATTTTGATTGGAGTTTTGAAGATAAAATGAATTTGGAATTTCAAAGTCAATTTGAACTTCAAAATCTGATTTGAATTTGAATAAAAAATGACTTTGGAATCTCAAAGTTAAATTGAACTTTGAGATTGAAAATGAAATTGAATTTGAAGATGAAAAAGGATGAATTGGTTTTTATAAGAATTGAAGATAGATTGAGGAAGATATTTACATCACTTGGAGTTTTTGAAGAAGGAATTTTGAAAATATGATGCAGTTCTATCTAAATGATGAATGAATTTAAATTTTTGAAATTGGATTTTGAAAAAGCTATTCCATTCTTTAAATGAATTAAAATAAGATTGAAGATATAATACATCCTTGACTATGGTCATTGAATGTATTATATAATAATCTATATTTAAATTCAGGTGAAGAATGAAATATATTTGGTGCTTTTATAGAATTTAAAATGAAATTAACTCTCAATATACCCTGACTATGGCCATTGGTATATATTTTGAGTCAATTTTAAGTTAAATTCTAATAAAAGGAGAAAATGTTTAAGGAAATATGCTGAATTTTGAAAATGGATCCAGTGTGGATCCAGTGTTATTTCGTAAAAGATAAAAATCCTAAGTCTTGTTTACATCCCGACTATGGCCGTTGATGTAAATCATTAACTCAGGATTAATTTACCTCTTACGAAATGGTGCACGTGTCATTCGTGTTGCCATTTGTGAGAATTTGAGAAATAGAGACAAAGATGCATGAAAACAAGCAATTCATGATATTTACAATGCTCATTCATTCTATTTAAAACAGGAAATGTAAATTCTCATTACATCTAGCTATTATAATACATGAAATCAAATATACAACTCTAAATAATGATATTTTCCACCCATTTCCTGCAAAATCTAAGTTAGTGCAAAATGGAAGATGCATAGAGAAAGCAATTTACCAAAGACATTATACTGAACTTAACAAGCAATTTGATGAAATGTTCATGCCTATATTTTACCCTAATGAAAAATGTAATGTAAATGACAAATTTCATACTGGAACCATGTATGAAATGAGTATTGGAATATACATGTAGTATCTTAGACATAATATCCTAGAATGATGAACCTAAAGTGAGTTTGTTTTGAAAATCATGAATGACATAGTTAGAATACATATGAATACTCTCTAAATGTAAATGTAATGCTTAAATGATGTTCCTGGGCTAACGAAAGAATTTATACCTAATGGGTGGTGTGTATTAATGGCCTTTATACATAAATGATGTGTTGTTTGATATATACAACAGGGAGCACACAGATTGCATCTTGAGGTTGCAACAGTGAATGCATGATGGTGATCATGTGCTACAAATGAGAGTGTGATGGAGGATATGGGAAATGGGAAATGTAATGGTGGCTATGGTGAAGCTTTGATGTAAGACCCGCAATTTTTCAGAAAATATCTGAATAAAATTCATGAGGCATTTACCGGTAAAAATGACATTTTTCTCAGAATGCGAAACGAATCAATTCCTGCGAGCCAGTTACACTTAGGATATTCGTCGAATCGCGAATATATGCTCAAACACTCTGGAAGCCATAACTTCCTATCTGAACAAAATCAAAGGATTCCTGCGAGCCAACTTTCTTAGTGGCATCAATACGAAGATAATGGCGTACTCAGAATTTTTCGGAAAAAAATCGCCGAAAACCTGAAATTCTTGCGGGACCCACAGAAATATGGGTGGGACCCACAGAAATATTTCTCAGAAAATATTCTAGAAGATTCTAGAATATTCCAGCACCCTCCAGCACCTTCCAGAGCCTTCCAGCTCCTTCCAGCACCTTCCATGGAAGGGATTCTCAGAAAAGCCCAAGGGTAAAGAGGCGATTCTGAAACTTGGGGCCCAAGTTTCAGAACCTATAAATAGAGGACCCCCCCTCCTTTAGAAAATCGCCAACCCCTCTCTCTCTCCTCCTTTTCCAAACCTCCCCTACCTAGCCTAGCCCACCTGACCTGGTCTGAGCCTGCCTGACTTAGCCTGAGCCTGCTTGACCTGGTCTGAGCCTGCCTGACCTGGTCCTAACCCACCTGACCTAGGTCTGAACCTACTTGACCTAAGTCTGAACCCAGTTGACTTGACTTGAACCTGGTTTGGTTCAAAGTCAAAGTCCAAGTCCTTTTTCGTCCGAAGTTCGAAGTTGATCCTTTTTCGAAGTTGAGCCTCGTTCGAAGCGTTTGAAGCAATCGGAGTCGTTTCTTCCTCAAATTGAAGTAAGTTCGCTTCATTAAACCATCTCTCTCAAGTATTTGATTGTTTGTATATAGCATATACTTTCTGAAGTAGTATCTTGCTTTAGTTCTTGGTTGAGCCCTCTAGGACACTTCGGTGTTCACGCGCTCGCCTCGTAACTATCGTCGGATATATATGTTCGAATACGCAGTATATGCGTTCTTCAAAATAGTATCTCACCCTAGTTCTTGGTTGAGCCCTCTAGGACACTTCGGTGTTCACTCGCTCGTCTCGTAACTATCGTTGGATACAGATCTAGGTGTATATCTGCTGATACTGCCGACGCGTCTTATATCGCACAGGCCATGTAATTTACCTTTGCCGTCGCATCGTATGATGCCAAGGCTCCCTGCTTTCTGTACTTCCGATTACTGCACTTCCGATTATGCATTTACTTACGCCGTCGCGTCGAACGATGCCAAGGCTCCTGCTTTCTGCAATGTATTTACTTACGCCGTCGCGTCGAACGATGCCAAGGCTCCTGTTTTGTTATATATGTAGAATATTTCGTTCAGTTACACACCCTGAACAATAGTATATGCATTTCCTTTACGCCGCCGCTGTATAAAGCACAGGCTTCTGCTTATATTACATATATGGCGCGTAAGTGAGCGTTCAAACGGAGATCAACTCCAAAATTGCCCATGCGATTCCCTTACCGCTCCTCGTACAAGATTCTGCTTGACGAATGAAGCCCCTATTGGAAAGGCTTCGCCTTTTGGCAAAATGCTCTTTACGTAAATACTAAAATCAATTACGTATGGCCTGGCTATGGCCCAAGGTTCCTGCAACCTTGATGGATGCAAAGTACGCACAACGGTGCGCATCCATTTCCCGAGTTAAGCGTAGCGATTTCCCACCAAAGAGGGGAGATGCCGCTGAAACGGATAAAAGAAACGCACGCTTTCTCCGTAAAAGAGAGGAAGTGCTGCTAAAATTCCTGAAGGAGCTAAGAATGGCTCAGAAAGAACGTAGCAGAAGTGCTACCCAGTTATGGAACGCCTTCTACAATGTAGAAAGGTTCGTCGCACCACTACCGGTAGAGCAGAGAAGGTGTTGACAGAATGGTTGGCAGAAGAGCTGCCAAAACCAGTTAAGTGGCACAATGATGTCCTTTGTTGGAACGATGTCAGAATGACTCGTCTCCCTGACACCTGCAAGGGCATCATACTTGTAAGAGCCGTTGCGCCAAAGTAGTGGTAGCGCCTTGACGAGGTCCTGAGCTCGTTGCGTAAAAATACGCCAAGTAGCCGATCCGTAGAGATCGAGTCATGTGCATGCTCATTGAGAATTATCAGACAACCAGACTCGTAAGGGCCGCTGAGCCGGAGTGTGTTGTTTCCACCGAAAGAGGTGAAGTGCTCGTCAAGGCCGAAGTGCCGAGAGCAGAGTTAAGCATGCATATGAATAAAACCTTTGTTCCACGGTGAAAACCGTGTGGTTGATTGGGGTCGAATATATACTTCTCAAAGGCTGCCCTATAGGCATGCAATGTTCGTCAAGTAATTGTAAGACCGGCAGGCCCCTTTCAGAATTTCTCACCAAGGAAGACGGTGATGGCGCAGCCTTGAGTGACATATATTTCACCCGAACCTGATAGAGTTCATTGATGGCCTTCGTCACTCAGAGGTATGGAGGTCGTGGTTATCCTTAAATATCTAAGGATTGAACCCAACTACTGCAGTAGCAGAATGCATTCGGATACCTAGTAAGGATCTCTTCCGGTATGTTGTACCGTCCTAATAGGGGGATGGGGTCAACAGGCCTCTGGGGTATCTAAAATACATAGAATAATCAACCCCCAGATCGTCGCGTTGTCGCCCAGATATGAGTCCCCTAAGCCCAGGGGGAGGTGCAATTATCGAAACAAAGCATTAGCTTAGGTACAGCGCTACTTTGAATGTATGAGTGGATGACGTTGTTGAGTCAGTCCTGCATAACCTTTGTGAAGGTGTCATGGTCGGTATACTACTGGACCGATTGGGAAAGAACCCCATTGATATCCATACGACTAAGTGAAGCTCGGAGAGCTGTCCTTAGATTCGTAGGATACGGATGTGCCAAGCATAAAGGCTTGAGCTAGACATTCATTCGTGACTCTGAGGAAGTCAAGGCTAAGTCGTAGAGACTTGAGAGGTTATTCTAACTCACAGCCCTGAAGAGGCTTATGCGAAGTCATGACGACTTGCGTGGATGTTCAACTCATAGCCCTGATGAGGCTTGTGCGATATACGCTAAGTCATGGAGGCTTGAGCGTCGTATTACGAACTGCGACCCTGAGTGGTCTATGCATTTACTTGAGTTGAATAGATAGGTGTTTGCCTACTTACCAGACCATCAGTGGTTCTGACTCCGTTTAATGGGGATTTCAGGTGTTGAACCTGCGTGGCGATATGCGGAGCAAGGCGGCATCAAGTTCCAGGGTTTCTCTAGACAGAGTTGTACTGCTTCCTTTTTATTGAACCTTCACTGCTTTTCTAAGCAGTAATGTTGTAATAAACATGTGATTTCGATAAAATGGAACACTTTGGTGGTCAATGAGTTGCTTGGCCACATACCTGCAACGTGCTCGGAGTTTTCTAAAACCGACGACTCATTATCGTCTTATTCCGCTGCTAAAAGCTTTTCTAAGTTCCGCTGCAAAGAAAAAAAAAAAGAAATCCATGAAAATTTTAACTTAGCTTTGTTTTGAAAATCCGTGGCGTTACAGAATTGGTATCAGAGCAAGAGTCTGAGAAACTTGGTTCGAGATCTGACTTGTCCACTATATCGCACTGTAAGTATATTTTATACTTCTTGTTCTGATCTGGGTGCATCTTTGTATAGATGGCAACTCACGACTCCCGAGGATACTGCTATCGTTGCGGGATCATGCACGATGAGTGGGTATGCCCATATGAAGTCCAAGACTGTCAATATTGTGGCGAAGAAGGGCATTCCGTCAACGAATGCCAAATGAAGCATACCGCCGATATGGGTCGGCGGGGATCGCTTGGTCTTAGGGATGAGACCTCGCGTGTTAGTGGGCCACATTACTCCAGTAGAGAGAGTAGCCGTACTCCAGCAACTTCTGATGAACTACCATCTCTGGTAGGATTTGACTTGAACTTCCTTGAGGGATTTGGTCAATCGCAAGGCTATCAACAGGCATCATGTACGCCTAGCTTGCACAGTTGGGAGGAGGGATGCAACAACTCCTTCTATAATCCCATTATGATTTCAGATTCCTCGAATCAAAGTACTATTATATGGGGGAACAGAGCGGGTACACCAACGCCGAGTCTGAATGGCCAGGAAGAGGGATACAACCTATATCATCCCGTTATGGTCTCGGATTCTCCGAGCCATGATGCCACTGAATGGGCAAGTGGACCGGCATCACTGATCTATCCACAAGAGTCGCTTGAGAGTGCGGAAGTGCCGCCCAAGCCAAAGCTAGTTGTGCCTGCACCAAGGCAATGTGGAAGTAAACGATACTTTGGGTTCTTTGGGTCAAGAAAGAAATCCAGTTCCTAGAAGAGACTGGTAGTGTTTTGGAGTCAATAGACTCATGTACCTAGTTTCTCAACGCCTAAAAGTCTGCCAGTGCGGCATGACGTTTTGTTTAAGGCGATGCTTGTGTAAATGTGATGTATATTAAGTAAATAAAACTTTGCTTCGATATATACATTGTGAAACTAAAACACGTTGTTTGTATGTGGTAGATAAATGGCTCCTACGACGAGGAGAACCATACCAAGCGAGGAGTCCCATACTCAAGGATTTCTGCTGGAAACACTCAACAATTTGGTTACTGCCATTCGAGAAACAAGGCCAGAACCAGTCGCACCTCGAAGCGAAAACCTTGGTGGAATAACCTATGAAAAATTCCTCAAGCTCGATCCACCAGTCTTCGCTGGTAGAGCCGATCCTGAACTGGCAGAAAGTTGGGTCGAAGAGACCGAACGTGCCTTCCTGGTGCTGGGAGTACCAGAAGAAAAGAAGACCAACTTTGGCACGTACAGGCTGAAAGACAACACACGAAAGTGGTGGGATACCACTAAGATTATCCAGTTCTCGGAAGTTGAAGTCATTCCTTGGACTGACTTCCGGAGAGCTTTCATGGATAATTACTTTCCATTACACTCCAGAAACAAGAAGAAGATGGAGTTTCTGGAATTGGAGCAGGGTGGCATGAATCTGATTGACTATACCACCAAATTTCAAAATCTTGAACGGTACTGCTCCCGGTTATTTGAGACCGACCAAGAAAGGGCCGACAAGTACATCAATGGACTGCGAGAAGGGCTAAGGTCACGGGTTATCACCAGCATGCCCCAAACGTTTCAAACGGCTGTGGCAGCAGCTTCAAAAATACAAGTGGATTGGGAGCGATCAAAAGTCATCATAGCAAAAAGGCCCATAGTTGATGGTGGGAACAAGAAGAGAATGTTTCCAAGTGGCCAGGTTTCACGACAACCCTTTCAGAAGAAAAGGTTCCAAGGTGGGAACAACACTCAACAAGTTGTAAGGCCAAGGCAGAACATGGCTCAAAACAACCTGCAGTCCAACCCAAACTGCCCAAAATGCCATGTTAATCACGCAAGAGGACCATGTCCACGTGACACAGGTGGATGCTTCTACTGTGGCAAAGTGGGCCACATTGCAAGACAATGCAGGAAGAAGCTTATTGATGAGCAGAGGAGGAATGCCGGATCTGCCGGACCCTCTCAACAAGTACCACAACGAACACAAGTCCAACGACCCCCACCTAGAGTAGAACAAAGGCCTGCTGCAGGTCGTGTATACGCTGTAACGACTGAACAAGTCAAAACCGGTGACCTCATTGAAGGCACCGTACCTGTTAATGGACATGCAGCTTACGTCTTGTTTGATTGTGGTGCTACTCATACGTTTATCTCCAACGATTTCACCGAACAACTCCACGCCTCGGTGCAACCGATTGATAAAATGATCGAAGTATATAACCCGTTGGGTTCACGCACCAAATGTATCCGGTGTGTGAAAAATTTGGATATTGAGATAGCAGGGCAACACTTGCCTACTGACGCCATCCTGATCGATATGATACAGTACGATGTCATTCTGGGAATGAATTGGTTGGCTCAGAATAATGCCAAGATTCTGTGCCGCGAGGGCAGAGTGATTCTATCTCGACCCGGATTACCTAAGATGGAATACCGGTTATCCAAACCAGTTCCACAAAAAAGGCTCATATCAACACTTAAGGTACAAAAATACCTTAGGAAGGGTTGTGTGGCCTTCCTGTTGAGTCTCTCGGCGGAAAAATCCAACGACCAACCCCTTGAGAGTTTGGAAGTAGTGCGGGAGTTTCCTGATCTGTTTCCTGAGGAATTGCCAGGACTTCCGCCACTTCGTGAGGTTGAATTTGGAATTCAATCCTTACCTGGAACAACGCCAATATCCAAAGCCCCTTATCGTATGGCACCAGCTGAACTCAGTGAGTTGAAGTGTCAGTTGGAAGAACTGATGGAACAAGGGTTCATCCGACCAAGTATGTCACCATGGGGAGCCCCGGTACTATTTGTAAAGAAGAAGGATGGATCCCTTCGGTTATGCATCGATTATTGGATGCTTAACCAGGCAACCATTAAAAATAAGTACCCGTTGCCTCGGATTGAGGACTTATTCGATCAGCTCAGAACAGCGAGAGTGTTCTCCAAGATCGACCTCAGGTCTGGATACCATCAGCTCAGAGTTAAGGAGGAGGATATACCTAAGACTGCCTTCAGAACGAGATATGGCCATTATGAGTTCGTAGTAATGCCCTTCGGACTTACAAATGCGCCTGCTGTCTTTATGGACCTGATGAACCGAGTGTTCAAACCATACTTAGACACTTTTGTCATCGTCTTCATTGATGACATTCTTGTGTATTCAGAGAATGAGGAACAACACAAGGAGCACTTGAGAATCGTCTTGAAAACCCTTCAAGATAATCAGTTATATGCCAAGTTTTCAAAATGTGAATTCTGGCTAGACAAAGTAATGTTCCTTGGCCATGTGATCTCAAAAGATGGAATCGCAGTAGATCCTGCGAAGGTCGAAGCTGTGATAGACTGGAAGCAGCCAGAAAATATCACTGAGGTCCGCAGCTTCCTTGGACTTGCCGGATATTATCGGAAGTTCATACAGGACTTCTCCCGAATCGCCGTACCAATGACGAAATTACTGAAAAAGGGAGTCAAGTTTGAATGGACTGACCAGTGTAAGGAATGCTTTGAGGTTCTCAAACAGAGGCTTACCACTGCCCCTGTCCTTACCTTACCTTCTGGTCAGGGAGGCTTCATTGCTTATACCGATGCCTCGGGAACGGGTCTGGGTTGTGTATTGATGCAGCATGGCAAAGTAATCGCCTATGCATCCCGTCAGTTAAGAATTCATGAGAAAAACTATCCAACCCACGATCTGGAGCTTGCCGCGGTAGTGTTCGCGCTTAAAATCTGGCGACACTACCTGTATGGAGAGAAATTTGAGGTCATGTCGGACCATAAAAGCCTAAAATACCTCTTTTCTCAAAAAGAACTCAATATGCGGCAACGGCGATGGCTAGAATTCCTCAAAGACTATGAATTCACGCTTTCCTATCACCCTGGAAAGGCAAATGTTGTAGCAGATGCCCTTAGTCGCAAGACTGTTGGCACTCTGGCCAGCCTAACCGGACAATGGAAGCTGATGGAGGATTTTGTCAGTTGGAAGCCATTCCTGGCTGACTCAGGAAAGATTCGATTGTCATGCCTGACAATCCATATCGAGATCCTCGATCACATTGTAGCCGAACAGTTCAAGGACCCCCAGTACTTGGAATTAAAAGCTCGTGCCGAAAGAGATGACACTTTCTTCCATTTAAAAGAAGATGGAGGAATATGGATCGAAGAAAGGATTTGGGTCCCAAATAACCCTGAGCTAAGACAGGAAGTACTCCAGGAGGCTCATAACAGCAAATACACCATTCACCCTGGAGGTACGAAAATGTTTCGGGACTTACAGAGAAAGTACTGGTGGAGGGGTATGAAACGGGATGTGGCTACATTTGTCTCAAGGTGTTTAATCTGCCAGCAAGTAAAAATTGAGCATCAACGACCTGGTGGAAAAATGCAACGGATCGAGATTCCAGAATGGAAATGGGAGGGCATTACGATGGATTTCATCGTTGGATTGCCTCGGTCCAAGAGACAACATGACTCAATATGGGTGATCGTAGACAGACTCACCAAGTTTGCTCACTTCCTGCCAATCAACACTCGATACTCAACTAAACGATTGGCGGAGATCTACATTCGGGAAATCGTTAGACTCCATGGAGTGCCGATTTCGATCATATCCGATCGTGACCCGAAATTTACCTCTCACTTTTGGGAGCAGCTTCAAAGAGCCCTGGGGACGAAACTCAAGTTCAGTACAGCATTCCATCCCCAAACAGATGGGCAATCAGAACGAACCATACAAACTCTCGAAGATATGCTAAGAGCCTGTATGCTAGAATGGAAAGGTGATTGGGATTCCCACCTAGCGTTGGCTGAATTTGCTTATAATAATAGCCACCACGCTAGCATTGAGATGGCACCGTATGAAGCCTTGTACGGGCGACCCTGTAGATCACCAATCCATTGGGGTGAAGTAGGTGAGCGAACTTTGGACTCGCCCATAGTGTTGCAGCATTATACTGAGCAGGTCCACATGATCAGGAAGAAGCTACTGACTGCTCAGAGTCGACAGAAGAGCTACGCTGATCAGCGGCGTAGGGAACTCACTTTTGCGGTTGGAGATAAGGTTTTTATCAAGGTCTCCCCAACCAAGAGTGTGTTTCGTTTCGGAAAGAAGGGGAAGCTCAGCCCCAGATTCGTTGGTCCCTTCGAGGTTTTGAGCCGGATAGGAGAGACCGCCTACAGAGTAGCATTGCCACCGCAGTATACACAGATACACAATGTATTTCATGTGTCAATGCTTAGAAAATACGTTCACGACCCTTCCCACGTCATCCAACATGAAGATATTGACATCCAGGAGGATATGACGGTGGAAGAAAGGCCAGTAGAGATCATGGACCGACGGGAGCAAGTGCTAAGGACAAAGGTCATTCCACTTGTCAAAGTAAGATGGCAACATCACGGAGTCGATGATTGCACTTGGGAGCCCGAATCGGATATGCGGGATAAATATCCTGAACTCTTCACCTTGTACTCTTAGCTGAATTTCGCGGACGAAATTCCTTTAAGGGGGTAATGATGTAAGACCCGCAATTTTTCAGAAAATATCTGAATAAAATTCATGAGGCATTTACCGGTAAAAATGGCATTTTTCTCAGAATACGAAACAAATCAATTCCTGCGAGCCAGTTACACTTAGGATATTCGTCGAATCGCGAATATATGCTCAAACACTCTGGAAGCCATAACTTCCTATCTGAACAAAATCAAAGGATTCCTGCGAGCCAACTTTCTTAGTGGCATCAATACGAAGATAATGGCGTACTAAGAATTTTTCGGAAAAAAATCGCCGAAAACCTGAAATTCTTGCGGGACCCACAGAAATATGGGTGGGACCCACAGAAATATTTCTCAGAAAATATTCTAGAAGATTCTAGAATATTCCAGCACCTTCCAGCACCTTCCAGCTCCTTCCAGCACCTTCCATGGAAGGGATTCTCAGAAAAGCCCAAGGGTAAAGAGGGGATTCTGAAACTTGGGGCCCAAGTTTCAGAACCTATAAATAGAGGACCCCCCCTCCTTTAGAAAATCGCCAACCCCTCTCTCTCTCCTCCTTTTCCAAACCTCCCCTACCTAGCCTAGCCCACCTGAGCCCACCTGACCTGGTCTGAGCCTGCCTGACTTAGCCTGAGCCTGCTTGACCTGGTCTGAGCCTGCCTGACCTGGTCCTAACCCACCTGACCTAGGTCTGAACCTACTTGACCTAAGTCTGAACCCAGTTGACTTGACTTGAACCTGATTTGGTTCAAAGTCAAAGTCCAAGTCCTTTTTCGTCCGAAGTTCGAAGTTGATCCTTTTTCGAAGTCGAGCCTCGTTCGAAGCGTTTGAAGCAATCGGAGTCGTTTCTTCCTCAAATTGAAGTAAGTTTGCTTCATTAAACCATCTCTCTCAAGTATTTGATTGTTTGTATATAGCATATACTTTCTGAAGTAGTATCTTGCTTTAGTTCTTGGTTGAGCCCTCTAGGACACTTCGGTGTTCACGCGCTCGCCTCGTAACTATCGTCGGATATATATGTTCGAATACACAGTATATGCGTTCTTCAAAATAGTATCTCACCCTAGTTCTTGGTTGAGCCCTCTAGGACACTTCGGTGTTCACTCGCTCGCCTCGTAACTATCGTTGGATACAGATCTAGGTGTATATCTGCTGATACTGCCGACGCGTCTTATATCGCACAGGCCATGTAATTTACCTTTGCCGTCGCGTCGTATGATGCCAAGGCTCCCTGCTTTCTGTACTTCCGATTACTGCACTTCCGATTATGCATTTACTTACGCCGTCGCGTCGAACGATGCCAAGGCTCCTGCTTTCTGCAATGTATTTACTTACGCCGTCGCGTCGAACGATGCCAAGGCTCCTGTTTTGTTATATATGTAGAATATTTCGTTCAGTTACACACCCTAAACAATAGTATATGCATTTCCTTTACGCCGCCGCTGTATAAAGCACAGGCTTCTGCTTATATTACATATATGGCGCGTAAGTGAGCGTTCAAACGGAGATCAACTCCAAAATCGCCCATGCGATTCCCTTACCGCTCCTCGTACAAGATTCTGCTTGACGAATGAAGCCCCTATTGGAAAGGCTTCGCCTTTTGGCAAAATGCTCTTTACGTAAATACTAAAATCAATTACGTATGGCCTGGCTATGGCCCAAGGTTCCTGCAACCTTGATGGATGCAAAGTACGCACAACGGTGCGCATCCATTTCCCGAGTTAAGCGTAGCGATTTCCCACCAAAGAGGGGAGATGCCGCTGAAACGGATAAAAGAAACGCACGCTTTCTCCGTAAAAGAGAGGAAGTGCTGCTAAAATTCCTGAAGGAGCTAAGAATGGCTCAGAAAGAACGTAGCAGAAGTGCTACCCAGTTATGGAACGCCTTCTACAATGTAGAAAGGTTCGTCGCACCACTACCGGTAGAGCAGAGAAGGTGTTGACAGAATGGTTGGCAGAAGAGCTGTCAAAACCAGTTAAGTGGCACAATGATGTCCTTTGTTGGAACGATGTCAGAATGACTCGTCTCCCTGACACCTGCAAGGGCATCATACTTGTAAGAGCCGTTGCGCCAAAGTAGTGGTAGCGCCTTGACGAGGTCCTGAGCTCGTTGCGTAAAAATACGCCAAGTAGCCGATCCGTAGAGATCGAGTCATGTGCATGCTCATTGAGAATTATCAGACAACCAGACTCGTAAGGGCCGCTGAGCCGGAGTGTGTTGTTTCCACCGAAAGAGGTGAAGTGCTCGTCAAGGCCGAAGTGCCGAGAGCAGAGTTAAGCATGCATATGAATAAAACCTTTGTTCCACGGTGAAAACCGTGTGGTTGATTGGGGTCGGGTACATACTTCTCAAAGGCTGCCCTATAGGCATGCAATGTTCGTCAAGTAATTGTAAGACCGGCAGGCCCCTTTCAGAATTTCTCACCGAGGAAGACGGTGATGGCGCAGCCTTGAGTGACATATATTTCACCCGAACCTGATAGAGTTCATTGATGGCCTTCGTCACTCAGAGGTATGGAGGTCGTGGTTATCCTTAAATATCTAAGGATTGAACCCAACTACTGCAGTAGCAGAATGCATTCGGATACCTAGTAAGGATCTCTTCCGGTATGTTGTACCGTCCTAATAGGGGGATGGGGTCAACAGGCCTCTGGGGTATCTAAAATACATAGAATAATCAACCCCCAGATCGTCGCGTTGTCGCCCAGATATGAGTCCCCTAAGCCCAGGGGGAGGTGCAATTATCGAAACAAAGCATTAGCTTAGGTACAGCGCTACTTTGAATGTATGAGTGGATGACGTTGTTGAGTCAGTCCTGCATAACCTTTGTGAAGGTGTCATGGTCGGTATACTACTGGACCGATTGGGAAAGAACCCCATTGATATCCGTACGACTAAGTGAAGCTCGGAGAGCTGTCCTTAGATTCGTAGGATACGGATGTGCCAAGCATAAAGGCTTGAGCTAGACATCCATTCGTGACTCTGAGGAAGTCAAGGCTAAGTCGTAGAGACTTGAGAGGTTATTCTAACTCACAGCCCTGAAGAGGCTTATGCGAAGTCATGACGACTTGCGTGGATGTTCAACTCATAGCCCTGATGAGGCTTGTGCGATATACGCTAAGTCATGGAGGCTTGAGCGTCGTATTACGAACTGCGACCCTGAGTGGTCTATGCATTTACTTGAGTTGAATAGATAGGTGTTTGCCTACTTACCAGATCATCAGTGGTTCTGACCCCGTTTAATGGGGATTTCAGGTGTTGAACCTGCGTGGCGATATGCGGAGCAAGGCGGCATCAAGTTCCAGGGTTTCTCTAGACAGAGTTGTACTGCTTCCTTTTTATTGAACCTTCACTGCTTTTCTAAGCAGTAATGTTGTAATAAACATGTGCTTTCGATAAAATGGAACACTTTAGTGGTCAATGAGTTGCTTGGCCACATACCTGCAACGTGCTCAGAGTTTTCTAAAACCGACGACTCATTATCGTCTTATTCCGCTGCTAAAAGCTTTTCTAAGTTCCGCTGCAAAGAAAAAAAAAAAGAAATCCATGAAAATTTTAACTTAGCTTTGTTTTGAAAATCCGGGGCGTTACATTTAGGCTGCAGTGGTGTCGACAGGTAATAGGGAAAAAGCTTCAGTAGTGTTGTGAAAAGCTAATGTGGATTTTGACTTAAGGTGATGGGCAATGAATGACATTAGGTTGTAAAACACAGGCAAATTATAACACAGATGGAAATGGATGCAGCTAGTGGCTGTTGATGCCTAAATGTAGAGTGCCGAAATGCCTTATATAAATGGAATGCTGAAGGGATACATAAGTGACATTAAGTATATCACAGAAAGATGGATACATATAAAAAAATGATGAATGCTAAAAGGGCAATATGGAAACCATAAATGTAAGACAATCGACAAACTGCTTTCAATAATAATAATAAAAAAAAAGAACGACTCCTTGTACCTTGGCCTCTGCAGGTGCAACTTCTATAACGTTATGAGAATGTTGGTGCAGATATTACAAAGAGACCAGCAGGTGCATGTTCACACGGTCGGCTGATACATTTTTCAGAATCAAGCTATAACACATATGGGGAATTTGCGTATACCTTTGCAAAAAAAAGGCAAATATATGTAAAACACACATATCAAAAGAAAGTACAGTTTAGAAATTTTGATCCCATAACGCAAAAGGCCAATATACCGGTGGACACACACATATATAGCTGAAAAGACTTAAAGGAATTCTGTACCTTAGCGAAATCAAGCACTAACATATGATTAATGGAGGTAAGCAATATGCTTTCAGCGATCTGTACACCCCTTTTACTGAACTTACCTTCCTAATGGTGATGAAAAATGGCGATTAAACAAGAGAATGTCTGGCTTTGAGGGCCTCTTTTGCTGATTTCAGAAACGGAGCTGTGAAACCGAACTCGCGCTGGATGTTCTCTACATCACATTTGCTTCTCTAGAATACTTCCCTTCAGAACCTGTAGTGAGCAACAAATGCATTTGCTGGTGTATGACAGATATAGGGTGCTGGGCAGCTGTAGGCCTTGCCATAGGTGTTGCAGCAGATGGTAATTGACATACATGAATCCTCTGATTTTGCAGGAATAATCATCTTCGAATCAAAAGGCAATGCTCATTCCTGCCTCCATATCTGATGTGTCAACCCTTCCTTAGTTGAGTGTAGGGCTTGTTAATGCTCCAGAAATTACTTACGTAGCTACAACTCTTACAGTAAAATAGAGCTTCAGATCCGGTCATGGTCATCAATAGCTTGGGATGAGCTATTGATCATATGCTGGTGCTGTGACAAAGCTGCAGAGATAATGAACTTATCAGAAATTTGACAGATACAATCAGAGACTTACTCAGATAGTCTTTCCTTTTTCTCGTACTTTCCTCCTCATAACATTGTCTGATGACTTACAAACTTTCATCAACGGCAACAAGTGCCCTTATCCCACATCACTGCGATTATATCATGTTTAAGCATTAATGGTCTCTTGAGGCCATAATGTCTAAAATCCTGTAATTTTGAAAAGGCCTTTCAGCGATGGCCCTGCAATGGATCTACAGGGAGAGGCTGTAGATTGCGTGATGCAAAGGGACACAACCAGATTGAGAAGAGGATTGCCGATAATCAGAGAGGAACCAAAGTTACAAAAAAAAAATAGTAAACATAAATTCAGAAGACTAACTGATGCAAAGCTACGGTGGACTCGGTACACACCGATCCACGATCCAAGATCCAAACGCACGCGGAAGCTGAAATGATATAGAGTCCAGACAGAACTCTGGAAAACTAATTTTCGGGATCTGTGCGCTCTGTTTCGACAGAAGAAATCCAAATGAAAGTTGTGCGTGATTCGCACAGCTTTCCAACGAATTCAAAAATACTAAATTCGGAGCAAGAACGACCGCTCCACGGACTCGACACCGAAACTGCTAAACTAGTCCAACACAGGTTATCAAAATTCAGGGGTAGACTGTTTGAAGGGAGTGTTGACCCGTCAAACGTTGGAGTTTGGACAAACTCACAACTGACAAAATTAAGGTTAAATCAAGACCTTTCTAGAACACTAAAGATCGCAATTTTTTACAGTCCTCTACGAATTTTTGAATTTCGGAATGGTATGAGTTATTGTTTCAGAAAATAAAATTCAAAGATTCGACAGTAGCAGCAAAGATCAATATTTTTTAAATAACTAAGCAATGATTCAATCAAAACCATAAACATGAAAGTTGTAGGTCTAGATTATAGCTTTCTACAGAATCAAAGAAATCGAAATTCCATTCAGAGAATCTCCAGATATTCAGAAAATACCGAACACTATTTCAAAAGTTCTGTAACAGAAATGCAATAATGGACTTCTGTCAGTCCGACACCTTGACAGACAATTTTCTAGATCCAAATGGACGCATCTCAGAAAAGTCTCAACTACACAGTTGTAGGAAATCTTCGTAGCTTTCCAGGAAGCTAAAGAACACGAAAATCTGCTCAATATTGAGTCCGATACGGATGTTTTATCAGGTACTTCTCTGTTATCTCGTAACAGCGATTTGGTCCTTTTGAAAGAACCCGAGTTCATTCACACACATCAACAACCCGAAATAGCTTAAGATCAAATGAGACAAGTTTTAATATGAAAAAATACTTCTAGCATGCCTTCACAACTCTTTCATGGTCTAATACAATTTAGCAATATCAAATCATGAACAATCGCAACAAATGCGAATAAAAGTAGCTAAAGAAATAGAACGAAGAACCGATAGAGATATCCGGGCTGAAATCGATAATGTCCGTCGTTGGAAAGCAACCGACGCCACAAGAGAGATACGAACAGTAGGGATGGATGAGCAACCACCACGAACAAACTTAGAACAACCACCACGAATAAAACATCTTCACAAGAACACCTTCCACACAAAAATGAAGTTCGGCTTTTCTTTCACACCAAGATAGCTTTCTTTTTAGCACCAACCTCACCAAAAACTTGATTTTTTTCACTCTAGAACCAGCCACACTACCAATTTCGAAATTGAACAAGACCCCTCACCCTTTGGACTACCTCCCTAGTTAAGGGCTTAGGTTGCTTGGGAAGAGCCACAATAAAGAGACCTTGGCCTTCCCAAGCTTTGCACCAAAAACGAATGTGCAAGCCTAGATTTTGTCAAATGCTAATAACTCCACCAACAGTCCATTTTTGACTTTGGGCTGGTCAACATGAATTCAAATGAGGTCCAAGATGGACCACACTAAAGTGGTGCCACCTAGGACCCCCCTCATAAAGACGGATCAAGATCCGGATCCAAATAGGCTGTGAATTGGATCCTGCACCAACACCAAGAGAGAAGCGAATTTGCGAAAAAATAAAAACTACCCTTGGACCCCATACACCCTCTAGTACCACAAAAAGATCCTACAGGGTACCAGAACTATCCGGATCCGTAGAATCCGGCTCCTAAAAAAAATAAAATAAAAAAAGTTACATGAAATAACTATTGATAAAGTAAAATCCAAAAATATGATTCCGTAATGGAATCAAAGCAATAAAAGGATCACGATGAGCATCAACTAACTGGGAGATCCAGTAGGACCACGAATGTCCTGCAAGCGTGTGAATCGCCTTGGGTAGCGATGTCCGAAACGGGTCTGGATATTTGGATTGGGATCCAAATCCACTTCTGTCTCTAGATGCTCTGCATCATCCCCCCCAGGTTGAAAAGGCTTCATCCTCGAAGTCGACTCCTCGCCTTCAGCATCACCACGGTACCGCTCCAAGTGTTTGACGTTGAACACATTCAAAGTTTTGAATTGAGGCGGCAACTGAACCCTGTAAGCATTAGAATTAATGATGTCAGTAACTGCACAAGGACCAATGCGCTTAGGTGCCAACTTACCATGCAACTCAGAAGGTAAACGTTCTTTAGTAAGAGTAACCCATACCAGATCTCCAAGTTCAAACAATACCTGTCGATGCTTCTTATCATAGCTTGCTTTATACTTACTGATGTTGTCTTGAAGATTCAAATGTACCTGTTCATGAATATCTTCCAACAAAGAAACACGATCTTGAACAGAATTTAAAATAGGACCAACAATAGGAATAGGAGCTAAGTCAACAGGAGAACATGGATTAAAACCATACAAAACAGTAAAATGGCTAAATCCAGTAGAACGATTCACAGATTTATTGAAAGCAAATTCAGCTTGTGCAATTATTTGAGTCCATGACATAGGTTTATCATTAATTAAAGCTCGCAACAAATTTCCTAAGGACCGATTAACAACTTCAGTTTGACCGTCGGTCTGAGGATGATGGACAGTGCTAAATTGTAGATTGGTTCCTAACTTTTTCCATAATTGACGCCAAAAATGACCTACAAATTTAACATCTCTATCAGAAGTGATAGTTTTTGGAATGCCATGCAATTTATAGATTTCTTTGAAAAACAAATCCGCAATATGCGATGCATCCATGGTTTTTCTACACGGAATGAAACGAGCCATTTTTGTGTATCGGTCGACGACCACAAAGACAGAATCAAGACCATGAGAGGTCTTAGGTAATCCTAAAACGAAATCCATGGTTATATCTTGCCAAGGTTTTTCAGGAATAGGCAACGGCAAATACAACCCAGCATTTGTGACATTTCCTTTCGCGATATGACATGTATGACATTTTTCCACGAATCTATTCACTTCCTTTCGCATATGGGGCCAAAAATATGTTGAAGACACTAAATGCATTGTCTTGTCTCGACCAAAATGTCCCTCATTATGTATCTCAGAAATCAAACGTTGCCTCAGGGAACAGTCTGAGATACAAAGTAAATTGCCTTTAAATAAAAACCCATCAACCAGTGAGAAATTGTCATGAGGATGACTTGTCACTTCATTAATAATTTTTGAGAAATAGCTATCTGACTCATATAATGACGCGAGCTCCTCAAAACCCCAAACGGATGATTTCATGGTAGACAGGAGAATGGTTTTCCTACTGAAGGCATCAACGACAACATTATCCTTTCCTGCCTTATGTTTCAGAACAAATGTGAACTCTTGCAGATATTCTACCCATTTGGCTCTACGGGCATTCAACTTATGTTGACCATTGATGTATTTGAGAGCCTCGTGGTCAGTATGGAGAATAAATTCTCGATGCACCAAATAATGCCTCCAGTGCATTAATGCTCTGACGATAGCATAGAATTCCTTATCATAGGTACTATACTTCAATTTGTCTTCATTCAGTTTCTCACTAAAATAAGCCACAGGTTTACCTTCTTGACTCAACACAGCACCTATACCTACACCAGATGCATCACATGACAACTCGAAAGCAAGATTAAAATTAGGTAATACTAATACCGATGTCGAACAGAGATAGGATTTCAAACGCTCAAATGATTGTTGAGCCTCCGGATTCCATTGAAAGGTCTTACCTTTAATACAATCGGTCAACGGAGCAGCAATACTGCTAAAATGCGGAATGAACCTCCTATAGAAGGAAGCTAACCCATGAAAGCTACGCACGGCAGTAATGGAGTTTGGCACAGGCCAATCTCGAATCGACTCGACTTTCGAAGGGTCAACAGATATACCTGACGTCGAGACCACGTAACCAAGGAATAAAACTTCAGTAGCCCAAAAGACACACTTATCGATAGATGCATAAAATTGTTCCTTTCTGAGGATATCGAACACTAAACGTAAGTGTTCTAGATGTTCAGGTTCGGATCGACTATATATGAGAATGTCATCAAAACAAACGACCAGGAATTTACCGATGTAAGGTCGAAAAATTTGATTCATGATTCTCATGAAGGTAGATGGAGCATTGGATAGACCAAATGGCATTACGAGCCATTCATAGAGACCATCACGAGTTTTAAATGCGGTTTTCCATTCATCGCCAGGCCTAACTCGTATTTGATGATATCCGCTACGCAGATCTAACTTAGAAAATATCTTTGAACCAGTCAATTGGTCCAACAGATCATCCAATCTCGAAATCGGAAACCTATACTTGATGGTTATCTTATTGATAGCTCGACTATCAATGCACATCCGCCACGTTCCATTCTTCTTGGGAACAAGAAGAGCAGGAACCGCACATGGACTAAGACTTTCACGAATATGACCCTTAGTCAGCAATTCTTCAACCTGTCTACGAAGCTCTTCATACTCCGTAGGACTCATGCGATAATGCGGAGCATGTGGCAATACTGCGCCAAGGTGTAGATCAATATGATGTTGGACTTCCTGCAGAGGGGGTAATCCGTCCGGTAATTCATCGGGAAAAACTTCACGAAATTCCTCTAAAAGGGGTGTGACTCTAGGATCTATGGTGTCAGACTTTGACTCACCACGAGATGAATCAGAATCAACAGAGAACAAGAAGTAACACATGCTAGATTGACTAAGAGCCTCTTGGAGCTCGTGTCTAGCAATAAAAGCACTTGAAAGTTTAACTTTTGAAGGAGCAAGTTTGGATGAAGTGGGGTGGGAAATTTGAGTGGAAACTGGAGTACGAGAAGATGAAGCAGATGACGAAGATGAAGACAAAGGTGGTAGATCCTTGGATGGCTTTAAATGGATCTTCCGCCCCTCGAATGTGAACGAGTATGAGTTAAATCGACCATTATGAATAACAGAACGGTCATACTGCCATGGTCTTCCGAGTATGATATGACTAGCATCCATGGGAAGCACATCACACCATACTTGATCGAAATAGGTGTTTCCAATCGAAAATTTGACCAAGCATTGCCGGTCGACACGGACATCAACGCTCTTTTGGAGCCAAGACATCTGATACGGACGGGGATGAGTCTTACAACTCAAACCTAGCTTAGTCATGGCTTCAACTGAAATGACATTCTCACAGCAACCTGAGTCTATGATGAACCGACACACTTTCCCATTAATGGTGCAAGCAGACTCAAATATGTGAGTTCTTAGCCATCGATCACTCATTTCTTACCTCGGGGCCAAACAAACTCGCCTCGTGATGAGTGCTTCACCTCGATCAGGTAGCAATATATCCTCTTCCACAAACTCTTCTTCTGGTTCTTCTTCAAAGGATTCAATCTCTGGGTCATAAATGGGATCGAACTCAGGATTGAATTGAACATCCTCTTCTTCATGAATTCCTTCAACGAATAGGGCTTTGCCACGACATTCAATGGACTTATGACCGGGTTTCCCACAAGTATAGCACTTGATGGGAGCGCTCGAACTAGTGGTTCTAATCTGGTTTCCTATCGGACCATTCTGACTCGCAACCCTAGGTGGATTTGAAGCATTGGGGTGACGGTAGGGTGGGACAACTTTTGCACTGGGGACCATAGGAGCCCGCGCTACGAGTCTAGTCACAGGACTAGGCCTAACCAAGGTCTTTCTCTGGGTAGACCTCTCCCATTGACGTGCCTTTTGATGTGCTTCAGACACAGTCCAGCACTCTACGAAGTTCAACATATCTTGTAATTGGAAGTTCAGTCCTCCAATATACTTTGAAACTAATTGTTCTTCACTCTCACGAATGTCGTTTCGTGCCACAAGATCATGAAATTCTTCGGTGTATTGATCCACCGATCTAGTTCCTTGTTTAAGACTTTGATATTTTTGATATAGCTCACGATGATAGTTTAATGGCAAGAACTAAGCACGAAGCTTCTGCTCCATATGCTCCCAACGCTCAATCGGAGCTCGACCCTGATGTCTGCGTGTCTGCTTGAGCTGACGCCACCAAGCTGCAGCTCGACCCTTTAATTTGAGGGATATTAATCCCACACGACGATCTTCAGGTACCTCCTTAAACTCAAAGATTTCGCGAACTTCGCTAATCCAATCCAGGAATTCCTCGGGAGTTCCAGTTCCCTTAAATTCTGGGATATCAAAACGTAAGCCCGAATCCCAATGGGATCTTCGCGGTTGTAAGTTATCTCTTCTTTCTGGACTTCGTCGATGTGACTCAAAGTCATCATCAGAATCATACGATTGGGTTTCTCGATTTCCTCGAGAACTATGCGAACTTCTTTCCTCACGCCGATCGTTAAATCTAACATTCTCGGCCATTTGACGAGTTAAATCTTCAACTCGGCGATTAGCCTCAGCCAGTTGTCTTTGCAGATCTCGCACCTCATATCGATGGTCACGATCATCGTTTCCCCTATTAAAATTAGTTTGACCTCGACCGCCCATTCGACCCGCCATGGTGAATGGTACCTAATTTTAATTTTTTTTTTTTTGAACTCCCCACAACACAAAAAATCGTGTCAGATTGAAAAATCCAACAACCCTCGCTCTGATACCAAAATGATGCAAAGCTACGGTGGACTCGGTACACACCGATCCACGATCCAAGATCCAAACGCACGCGGAAGCTGAAATGATATAGAGTCCAGACAGAACTCTGGAAAACTAATTTTCGGGATCTGTGCGCTCTGTTTCGACAGAAGAAATCCAAATGAAAGTTGTGCGTGATTCGCACAGCTTTCCAACGAATTCAAAAATACTAAATTCGGAGCAAGAACGACCGCTCCACGGACTCGACACCGAAACTGCTAAACTAGTCCAACACAGGTTATCAAAATTCAGGGGTAGACTGTTTGAAGGGAGTGTTGACCCGTCAAACGTTGGAGTTTGGACAAACTCACAACTGAAAAATTAAGGTTAAATCCAGACCTTTCCAGAACACTAAAGATCGTAATTTTTGGAATTTTTTACAGTCCTCTACGAATTTTTGAATTTCGGAATGGTATGAGTTATTGTTTCAGAAAATAAAATTCAAAGATTCGACAGTAGCAGCAAAGATCAATATTTTTTAAACAACTAAGCAATGATTCAATCAAAACCATAAACATGAAAGTTGTAGGTCTAGATTATAGCTTTCTACAGAATCAAAGAAATCGAAATTCCATTCAGAGAATCTCCAGATATTCAGAAAATACCGAACACTATTTCCAAAGTTCTGTAACAGAAATGCAATAATGGACTTCTGTCAGTCCGACACCTTGATAGACAATTTTCTAGATCCAAATGGACGAATCTCAGAAAAGTCTCAACTACACAGTTGTAGGAAATCTTCGTAGCTTTCCAGGAAGCTAAAGAACACGAAAATTCGCTCAATATTGAGTCCGATACGGATGTTTTATCAGGTACTTCTCTGTTATCTCGTAACAACGATTTGGTCCTTTTGAAAGAACCCGAGTTCATTCACACACATCAACAACCCGAAATAGCTTAAGATCAAATGAGACAAGTTTTAATATGAAAAAATACTTCTAGCATGCCTTCACAACTCTTTCATGGTCTAATACAATTTAGCAATATCAAATCATGAACAATCGCAACAAATGCGAATAAAAGTAGCTAAAGAAATAGAACGAAGAACCGATAGAGATATCCGGGCTGAAATCGATAATGTCCGTCGTTGGAAAGCAACCGACGCCACAAGAGAGATACGAACAGTAGGGATGGATGAGCAACCACCACGAACAAACTTAGAACAACCACCACGAATAAAACATCTTCACAAGAACACCTTCCACACAAAAATGAAGTTCGGTTTTTCTTTCACACCAAGATAGCTTTCTTTTTAGCACCAACCTCACCAAAAACTTGATTTTTCTCACTCTAGAACCAACCACACTACCAATTTCGAAATTGAACAAGACCCCTCACCCTTTGGACTACCTCCCTAGTTAAGGGCTTAGGTTGCTTGGGAAGAGCCACAATAAAGAGACCTTGGCCTTCCCAAGCTTTGCACCAAAAACGAGTGTGCAAGCCTAGATTTTGTCAAATGCTAATAACTCCACCAACAGTCCATTTTTGACTTTGGGCTGGTCAACATGAATTCAAATGAGGTCAAAGATGGACCACACTAAAGTGGTGCCACCTAGGACCCCCCTCATAAAGACGGATCAAGATCCGGATCCAAATAGGCTGTGAATTGGATCCTGCACCAACACCAAGAGAGAAGCAAATTCGCGAAAAAATAAAAACTACCCTTGGACCCCATACACCCTCTAGTACCACAAAAAGATCCTACAGGGTACCAGAACTATCCGGATCCGTAGAATCCGGCTCCTAAAAAAAATAAAATAAAAAAAATTACATGAAATAACTATTGATAAAGTAAAATCCAAAAATATGATTCCGTAATGGAATCAAAGCAATAAAAGGATCACGATGAGCATCAACTAACTGGAAGATCCAGTAGGACCACGAATGTCCTGCAAGCGTGTGAATCGCCTTGGGTAGCGATGTCCGAAACGGGTCTGGATATTTAGATTGGGATCCAAATCCGCTTCTGTCTCTAGATGCTCTCCATCACTAACCTTCGTATACCAAATGTAGCAATGCTAATTTGAATGAACATATGAGCTTATGCCAGGTCAAACCAGATGTCCATTACTCATTGGCTCAGGACTTCAGTGCACTTGATAATTCGGTCATGGCTTGCCAAGCTTTTAATGATTGGTAAGATGTGCCATGTCAAGGAGAGAAGCCATAAAGAATATAATCTAAATATATCTTTCATAGAGGATTGACTGTACAAAGGGACTGATTAAATCTTTATTACAAAATAACTAAATGCTCTAACAAGGTAAATAACTATCAGTTTAGCTAATTACTCAACTAGCTGGCTAATGATTCATTTGACTAAAGACTACCAATTAACAACTAACGATATCCATTTAACTATCAATAAAGGCTAAAAGAAACAGTACAAATCGTAAGGAAAAATCAGTTTAATAATCAGTAAAAAAAGAAGAATCCTGTTAAATTCAGTGATGACCACAAATCTAACTAACAATATTCATTTAAGGATGCACAACAACAGATGAATGACATACCTTATAATTTGATCCTCACTTGATCTTAGGTGACTGTTTGCAGAGATTTGTGAATCCAACTGAACTTACAGATGTAAGTGGTGCTGGAAATTATTCAGGGATATATTTTAAGAGCAGATCATTCCATGATGACAGCTGAATACCCTTTCATTATGATGTATCTCTCCAGGGGTCACTGGGTTACAAAAGAGATATTCGGCTAATGATACAAGAGCTTTCTGTGAATGCTGTTCATATGAGATTTTGGCCAGGCGAGTCTATCATGAAAAGATCTATATGATGACCGATTATATAACCTAAACCGAAACTATCAGAATGATCTCAATCAGAAATTTCTGCCCCTCAAGCTGATTGTACATGTTTATATGCCCAATAATAAGAAAAAAAAAAAACAATGCAAGTGTAATGAGCATAAATATTCCAGCATTAACAATGGGCCGGCTATGAAGCAACCTTGCTGATCCATCCATAGTGGGGGGGGGGGGGCATAGTCTCCTTGATCCACTTAATGACTCAGCTAAAGCAAGATGAAGAAGAAATAACAAACACCAAACATCCTCTCCATGCCATCATGAGCTCTGAAAATCATGAAAGTTTTAATACCCTTAATTCATATCAATTTGCCTCTGAAACACTTTGTATGATAAATGTCGAATGGTCATATGGAGTTCTTAAACACTTCCAAGTTAAACCATAATGCAATCATCGGATGGTAATGATTCAACCAAGCAACAGAATATATAAAAAAAAAAATCGGTGAAGAAACATACTGGATTTAACGCATAATAGCATCAACAGATATTGGAAATAATAAATTCAGAAACAAATTATAAAAGGGGAATGAAAAGATGTAGGAATATATATATTCCTTTGATTTTGCACACAGATGGGTCGGTTCTGGCACATGCAGACCGATTCCACCCCTTTGCTTTGTAAGAAGATGGGATTTTAAAATGTTACGAAGGAAAAACGAGTTTCTATGAAGAATTAGAGAAAAAAAGGGGAAAGAAAGAGGAAAAAAAGAAAGGGGCGATTACTTACCTACGACTGCAGGGATGGCCGATCAACTTCTGTTAGAAGATGGAGATGAGGACCAGAGAAAGAAGAAGGCTCGGTTGTAGGGTTTTCTTCAGAACCCAAAACAAAGGACAAAAGTCTTTGGGATCCTCTGTACGAGATGAGATTTCTTCAAAAAAAACTAGAAAAGGAAGAAAATCATGGGAAAAGAGAAAGAAGAAGAAGTGTGAAATCAATGGGCAAAGACGGATGGAGGAGAAAGAAGAAGATGCGGGGGTGAAACGCGGCCCAGGAAGAAGAAATGGGGAGGTGAAGAAGCGGTCCGTTTTAGGGTTCTCCTGAATGCCCTTTTAAGGAGGAAGAAGGAGGATGCGGTTGGGGGTTTGTTGCAGATGGACGGAGATCGGGAGATGGAGGTTTCGGTTGGTGATGGGTGGCTTGCGGAGGAGGAACTCGCACATGAGGGCGTGCGGCTGTTTGGAGAGGAGAAGCTGTAAGAGAAGTGGGGAATAGGGTTCCTGAGGAAAAACCCTGAGAAAATCAGGCGAGATAGAAATAGGGAGGTATTTGGAAGGTTCGTGAAGAAAATTTTTTTTTGGATTTTCCAAAAAGAGACTCCTTGAACAACATTTTTCATAAGAATGGTTTTAAAATGATTTTTTTTTTTAGCAAAATTGTCTTAAAAATTTTTTTAAACTCATTTGTTTTTCTTATAATTTTTTCAATTTTTTTGTATTTCTGTAGTAAAAACTAAGATTTTAAAAGAAAACAAAGTTTTAAACACTAAATTTTTGTATTTTTCTGAGGAATATTTACAAAAGTATTTTTCTGAGAATTTTAGTCCATTTCGAGAGAATTTCTTCAGAAAAAGGGGTTTTTGACCCAGGTTTTGAGAAAATGTTCGAGTTTTGACACTCGAATCGAGAAATATAATGTGATGGATCCAAACGGATGTCGAATGGACTGTCCGAGCTATTTAAAAACTATTTTTGGTATTTTCTATAATTTTAATTTAAAATTTGAACAAGGAGACTTAGATTTGGATCTAGACAATGGATCCAGATCCGAAATCAATTTAAACATATGAAATGAATTTAACTTGAGAAATGAACTGGAATTTAGATTTGAAATGACTCATTTGCTCAAAAAATGAATTTAGGGGCAAAAAGGGAATATTTGAAAGATTTTGAAAAATTTGGGGTGTTTACAGATGCCCCTCTTTGCTACTAAGCCGGTTGAAAGCCGAGCTTAGTGGCAAAGATAACACTCCAAATTTTGAAAATGCCCCAGTCAGCAGATCTGAACTGGGTGTGGAAGAATTATGGCTTTTCAGGTTTAGCGCCCTGTCCTGAATGGCTTTTGGAAGACGAAATCCTCGAAAGTGATATGACTGAATGATAGAGATGAGGAAATCGTGATGGGACTTTGGGTGATGATCCCCAAATGATGAAATATAAGAATTTTGATCAAGTCTTATGGGTGAGAAAGATCAGCCTTGTGGAAGGACTCAGGTTTAGCCCTTAACCTGGATGGGACGAAGATATCTCAAAATAACCTGTATGGGGAAGGGAATATATGAGGACCTTGATGGGACATTTATGAGGGAAGGCCTTGTGAGATGGAGCTCAAACAGGATCTTGTCCTGGATGGATATACAAAGCATGAATTCCTCGATGGGAAGAATTATGATGGGATTGGAGGAAAAATACCTCGTCGAAACGAGACTCAGGTTTAACCCAAACCTGAAAAAGGATGGTACCTCGATGCACGAGGTTCAGGCTTAACCCTTAACCTGAAGGGGACGACCATACAGACTCCTCGAGTGGAGGGATCATGATGGGACCTTCGGAGTTTGGACGAACAAATCCGAAAAGGGGTTTGCGAAAGGAGGAAGGAAATGGGGTTCCCTAAAGTTTTGAAAAAGGGATGAACTTGGACATCTCATTGCTGAGACTGAATCAGCTTTTAACATTGACGACCTCTCACAGAAAATACAGGTTTTGACCCTTAACCTGAATGGGAACAACCATACGGGATCCTCGGGTGAAGAAACCGTGATGGGACAGGAAGAGATACTTCAATTAAATGAAGCAATTCTTCCGGGGAATGTAAGAGATGGAAAATAAGTAGATGTGAGACAACATGAACGATGAACAAGGTAACAGGAGGCGAATCTTTTGATGGTGTGAAAGATGAATAAGGCGAACCTTTTATCAAGGAGACAAATCTCTTGACAAGGCAAAAGATGGAACAAGGCAAATCATTTGGATAGGAGAAGGTAAAAGTGAAATATGAAGATGGCGATGAAGATGGCAATCCTTTTAGCAAGGAGAAGGTAAAATATGAAGATATGAAGATGGCAATAGTAAGAAGAAGGCAAAAATGTGAAATATGATGAAGGCAATGCTTTTAACAAGGAGAATGTAAGATGTGAAATATGAAGAAGGCAACTCTCTTGGTAAGGAGAAGGCGAAATGTGAGATATGAAGATGGCAATCCTTTTGGTAAGGAGAAGGCGAGATGTAGGATATGAAGAAGGCAATGCTTTTAACCAGGAGAAGGCAAGTCTCTTGACAGAGCGAAAAACGAAGAAGGCAATCATTTAATCAAGGAGAAAGGCAAATCTTTTGACAACGCAAAAAGACAGGGAAGGCGATCCTTTTATCAAGGAGAAGGCAAGTCTCTCGACGGAGCGAAAGACGGAGAAGGCAATCCTTTTATCAAGGAGAAGGCGAGTCTCTCGATAAAGCGAAAGACGAGGAAGGCAATCCTTTTATCAAGGAGAAGGCGAGTCTTTCGACAAAGCGAAAGACGGAGAAGGCAATCCTTTTATCAAGGAGAAGGCAAGTCTCTCGACAAAGCGAAAGACGGGGAAGGCAATCCTTTTATCAAGGAGAAGGCAAGTCTCTCGACAAAGCGAAAGACGGGGAAGGCAATTCTTTTATCAAGGAGAAGGCAAGTCTCTCAACAAAGCGAAAGACGAGGAAGGCAATCCTTTTATCAAGGAGAAGGCAAGTCTCTCGACAAAGCGAAAGACGGGGAAGGCAATCCTTTTATCAAGGAGAAGGCAAGTCTCTCGACAAAGCGAAAGACGGAGAATGTAAACAACTCTAGGTTGTATCCAATTGGATGTTGAATATTTATTTCATAGAATGTCTAGAAAATTTTGCCAATAAGATAAATTTATAGTTGACTTCAATGCTTAAAAAATGTGCACATGTGTGCAAAGATATTCTCTTTTTTTTACCTAGAGTATTTCCCCCAACGAGGTTAACTCCTCGGTTTTAAGAGTCAAATTCAAAATTTTAGCGCTGATGACTTTCTTCAAGGAAGCTATCTATTTCCCTGATATGAGAAGAGAAGAAATATTCTTAATTTCATAAAAGCAAGTAGTGAAAAGATATTGATAAAAGAATTTCGCATAAGAAAAGACGACTTCTGGCCATTTCGGCAGTTTGATATCTAGGTGTTTTTCCCATGATGATCTTTTTGCACTCTTTTTGAGTCATTGAACTTTTTCGGGCTTTTTACATCATCCTTCATTTGGATGTGTCCTGACTTTGCTCTCTTTTTTTGGGGAAGGGTACGTCACAAACTCCTTCATCTTGGAGATGTTCCGATCCTTCATTTTCTCAGGGATTATATATGATGGTGTTGGCTCAGAAGGTCTTTAGGTGATAGCAGAAATCAAATATCATTTAGGGTTTGTCGGTAGGTCCATCACACTCGCCTTCATCTCGACGGTGATCTGAACTTTCTCTGGAAGGATCCTTCACAAACTCCTTCATCTTGGTAGATGATCCAAATCTTCTTTGGCCCCGGGGGTCTACTCGCTTAATTCGCCTTCATCTTGACGACAATCGAGAGATCCTATTTGCGGATATTTGATTACAGCTTTAAAATGGATAAGGAGATATGAATTGAGTGGATTCTTTTTTATCGCTCACGATATTTCCACTGCCTAATTGCCAGAAAGTCATTTTAAAACATGCGTCATAACTATGATCAATATCAATTCGCTTCCGGCTTTTCAACATCATTGAATATTTATTTCACTAATCATACCAAGGATATTTCTTTCATCCTTTTGGTTGATCAACAGGAAAAAGATTCGAATTTTACCTCTTTTCACAAAAAGTTTCACCTTTTGGAAAAAAATACTAGAGGTAATCTGAGGTGATTCTTTTGTGCTTTTAAGAATATTGGAATCAACATATATTTTTAGCAAATTGGCAAAGTTTTTCATGAATTCTTTGTGAAATAATCACTCAATATAGATTTTGATACGACCTTTAGTTGCAATTTATGACTTGGAACATTTCATTTAACGACCAGCGAAGTAGCTGGGTCATTTCATTTAATGACCAGCGAAGTAGCTGGGACATTTCATTTAGTGACCAGCAAAGTAGCTGGGACATTTCATTTAGCGACCAGCGAAGTAGCTGGGACATTTCATTTAACGACCAACGAAGTAGCTGGGACATTTCATTTAGCGACCAACGAAGTAGCTGGGACATTTCATTTAGCGACCAGCGAAGTAGCTGGGACATTTCATTTAGCGACCAGCAAAGTAGCTGGGACATTTCATTTAGCGACCAGCGAAGTAGCTGGGACATTTCATTTAGCGACCAGCGAAGTAGCTGGGACATTTCATTTAGCGACCAACGAAGTAGCTGGGACATTTTATTTAATCATCTAACGACCAGCGAAGTAGCTGGGACATTTCATTTAACGACCAGCGAAGTAGCTGGGACATTTCATTTAATCATTTAATGACCAGCGAAGTAGCTGGGACATTTCATTTAATCATTTAATGACCAGCGAAGTAGCTGGGACATTTCATTTAATCATTTAACGACCAGCGAAGTAGCTGGGACATTTCATTTAACGACCCTTGATTTAATGATTTGATCTAAGATTGAGACTTTCTGAGGGACAAACAGCACGAGGACTGAACTTGATCTTTTAGATTTGAAAATTTAGCAAAATAACCAATGCGAACACTAGGTTTTCCCACTGAGAGTCGGGAAGAAGATCGGCCTATTTAAGATATTTAGAGATCGAGGCAAGAAGAATGGCCGGGGTTTCAGGATTATCCCTTATCCTGAAGGGGAAATAGAATAGACATTTTTGAAGAGAATTTAGAAAAAGAATGATTCAGGTTTATCCCTTAACCTGAAAGGAAAATAGAAGATTTTTATGAAGAGATAACCTGAGACTTGAATTTAGATATGACAAGATTTAGAATTTATGATCTATGATTTAGATGGACCAGGTATGTGACGAGGAATATAAAAAGAAATAAACTTTGAGAAGACAAAAGGATATAGATCTTTGAAAAAAATGTAGAACATTTGAGGGAATTGATTTATTTTGTGAAAAGAATTCTCACAGGTAGCATGGTTGCCCCTATGAGTGATCTTCAGGATTATCCCTTATCCTGAATGGGAAAAAGAATAGAATTTAAAGAGATTTAATGAAGGGAGATTTGATATAAATCTAGAAAATCAACAAAGATTGACAAAACTTGTATTTACAAAAGAATCCTCATAGGTAGCGTTGTGGTTCCTACGAGGGGTTTCAGGATTATCCCTTATCCTGAATGGGAAAAAGAATAGAATTTAAGAAAACTTAGCGAAGGCAAATTGATATAACTCTAGAAAATCAATAAAGATTAACAAAACTTGTATTTACAAAAGAATCCTCATAGGTAGCGTTGTTGCTCCTACAAGGGGTCTTAGGATTTTCCCTTATCTTGAATGGGAAAAAGAATAGAATTTAAGAAAGCTTAGCGAAGGCAAATTGATATAACTCTAGAAAATCAATAAAGATTAACAAAACTTGTATTTACAAATAAATCCTCATAGGTAGCGTTGTTGCTCCTACAAGGGGTCTCAGGATTTTCCCTTATCCTGAATGGGAAAAAGAATAGAATTTAAGAAAACTTAGCGAAGGCAAATTGATATAAATCTAAAAAATCAATAAAGATTAACAAAACTTGTATTTACAAAAGAATCCTCATAGGTAGCGTTGTTGCTCCTACAAGGGGTCTCAGGATTTTCTCTTATCCTGAAGGGGAAAAAGAATAGAATTTAAGAAAACTTAGCGAAGGCAAATTGATATAACTCTAGAAAATCAATAAAGATTAACAAAACTTGTATTTACAAAAGAATTCTCATAGGTAGCGTTGTTGCTCCTACAAGGGGTCTCAGGATTTTCCCTTATCCTGAATGGGAAAAAGAATAGAATTTAAGAAAGTGAAGAGAAATTGATATAAATTTAGAAAATCAAATAAAGGTTGACGAAACTTGTATTTACAAAAGAATTCTCGTAGGTAGCATTATTGCTCCTACGAGGGGTCTCAGGATTTTCCCTTATCCTGAATGGGAGCACCTCGGACAACGAGGGTCAGGTTTATCCCTTAACCTGAAAGGGTAATAGAATAGAATTTTTAATAGAATTGAGAAAATATTGCTAAACTTGATAAAAATTGTTGTAAACTTGATAAAAATATGAATAAAATGAATGAAACAGATAAAGATATTAAAAATTGACTGAAGATTTATGAGATTTGAAGAAAAGGAGTTTTTCTGATCATGCCTGCATATGGGATCTTAAAAAAGAATGTTTATTTAAAAGATAAGTGAGAAATCTGTTTTGGGAATAAAATTCATTTATAAGAAGAACAATCAGTGCGAGATCTGATCCTTTAAAAAGGAGAGTCATCATGAGAGATCATCATGAGGTTTGATTTCGAAGATAGTGGTTTAAAAAACCAAATTTGAAAGAGAAAACAAAACATGAGGTGATTATTTTGAGGACAAATGATTCTCGAAAACCTAATTTGAAAAGGAAAAAATCAACATGTTAGTTTATTTAAAAGGGATTTAGATCAAAATATTTGAACTTTTTGAAGACTTTTTAGAAGAAAATTTATGATTTTGAAAATCCTCATAGGCAATATCATTTCTCTCATGATGGAGAAAAACAAGTTTTGAAAAATAAATAACAAGGATTTAAAAATTTTGAAAAATAGCAGGCAGGATCAAAAAGATTTTGAAGAAATCAGAAAGAAAAGGCAATACACCTGGGGTTTTAAAGGAGGAAATTTTGAATAATATATACTCAGGGTTTTGGAAAATATATGGAAGATATATACATATATAATATCATTCAATCATAGACATACAAGCAAGGATGCACAAATAGCATTCCCGAAAGCTGACTTTATATGCAATATTTGAAATGGCTGATAGGACCTTAATCCTAACTCTAAGGTTTATATCATCTGATTTCAATCAAGGTACGCCGATATACTCAAGTCGAAGCTCGAAGTACGTGGCATATAAGATATCTCTTCGGTTCTAAGGTAATGGCTTCCCAACATCCTTGAGCACCTACCGATATACCTCGGACTATGGCCCTTAGGTACGTGGTAGGGGGGCGCGAACCCAAATAAGTGGTCCAGTTGTGAGGCTCTCTCCCGAACTATGGTTCAGTGAGACAGCCCAGCAACGTGAAGACCGGGACAATATAGGTAGGGATGTTTTCAAAATATGATCAACATGCAATAAAATCAGAAGGCTCTAATGCAAGTCCTAAAGAGATAGATTTAAATAAAGAGAAGCATACACTTGCATACATTGTTTTGCATTCAATCCCTAAAATTGAGGAGAGTTGTATTTAAGACCTAAGTCTAATGTGAACATGGATGTAATCTCCTCATTATGGTCCTACCAAACCATACTTAGATCCTATATGCAATGATGTCAGCTTAGGACAGAGTCTAGGCTCCTAAGGTTTACATGGAAATGAAGCTGACATTTATAGAATAAAGACTTAGAAAATATTTAAAGCAAAGCAAAGGCATAGATCCAACCGGACGAAGACGAGTCCCATCTCGGTTGCCAAAACTGTGATCATCGCAAAATTTTTCCTATTCTCTTGTTATTTTCTCTCTCTTCCTTCTCTTTTCCTTTTCTGACCTCTATTTTTCTCCTTTTTGAAGGGAAGAAAGGAAAAAAAAAAGAGAGAAGAGAAAAGAAAGAAAGAAAGAGAGAGAGAAGAGGAACTCTTTTGCGCGGTCTCACTTGACCTTGATTTGAAAAATATTTAAGAAATAACTCGCCTCCATTTTGAAAATATTGTGGGAAAAATGGAGAGACGGGATTCGCTCGTCGGTACGAGGTTCGACCGTTCCTGGCGCCTTTACCAGGGGTAATCGAACCAAGGATCGAATCTATGCCTTTTGCTTTGCCTAAATGTAATCTAAGAATTTATCCTAAAAGATCTAAATGCACAAAGAATCACGCTTGTGCAATGCAATAATGTATGCTCTTTTTGAAAGATATTTTGAAAATCTCCAAGTTATTCTGAGATGAACTTGATAAGGGAGTGAAGAAAATGATTGAATCTAACTTAGAACTTGAGATAGATCAGAGCATTTCTAAGTCTTTGAAGTAAATCAGAGTTGAAAGAGTAAATCTTTGACTTAGAGAAAGAATGATTTAAAGCTTTGAAAATGAAAGGAGATGAAGTTTCAAAGTCAGAAGTGAACTTTGAATTTAATCATGGATTTAGGAGAAAAGATAAGATTTGAAAATGGAATTGATTTTAAGATTTGAAATTTGGAATGAATCTGGGAAATACCAACGATATAGAAATGAATTTAAGAAAATCTAAACATGATCTGTAAATGGATCTAGCTTTGAGATCTGGAATATCATTGGCTTTGAATTTAAAAAATAGAACTTGATTTGAAACATGGATTTCAAGATGGAATTTGAATCCAAAGTCTGGATGGGATCCGAGATTTGAGATGGATTTTGGATCTGAGATCCAAGACGGATTTGAATTCTGAATCCTAAAATGGGTTTGGATCTGAAGTCTGAGATCCAAAGTGGAGAATGGATTCTGGATCCTAAAACGGATTTGGATCTGAAGTCTGAGTTCCAAGATGGAAGTTGAGTTTTGGATCCTAAGATGGATTTGGATCTGAAGTCTGAGATCCAAAGTGAAACTGGACTCTGGACCCTAAGATAGATTGTGGATTTGAAGTCTGAGATCCGATGTAGACTTGGGTTCTGGATCCTAAGATGGAATTGAATCTGTAATTTTGAGATCCAAGGTGAAATTGGATTCTGGATCCTATAAGGAAATTGGATCTGAAGTCTAAGATCCAAAGTGAAATTGGAGTCTGGATCCTAAGGAGGAATTGGATCTGAAGTCTGAGATCCAATATGAGTGTTGAATCCTGGATCCTAAAATGGATTTGGAGTTAAATTCAGAAGATGAATCAAGAATCTCAAAGTTAAATTGAACTTTGATTTTGATTGGAGTTTTGAAGATAAAATGAATTTGGAATTTCAAAGTCAATTTGAACTTCAAAATTTGATTTGAATTTGAATAAAAAATGACTTTGGAATCTCAAAGTTAAATTGAACTTTGAGATTGAAAATGAAATTGAATTTGAAGATGAAAAATAATGAATTAGTTTTTATAAGAATTGAAGATAGATTGAGGAAGATATTTACATCACTTGGAGTTTTTGAAGAAGGAATTTTGAAAATATGATGCAGTTCTATCTAAATGATGAATGAATTTAAATTTTTGAAATTGGATTTTGAAAAAGCTATTCCATTCTTTAAATGAATTCAAATAAGATTGAAGATATAATACATCCTTGACTATGGTCATTGAATGTATTATATAATAATCTATATTTAAATTCAGGTGAAGAATGAAATATATTTGGTGCTTTTATATAATTTAAAATGAAATTAACTCTCAATATACCCTGACTATGGCCATTGGTATATATTTTGAGTCAATTTTAAGTTAAATTCTAATAAAAGGAGAAAATGTTTAAGGAAATATGATGAATTTTGAAAATGGATCCAGTGTGGATCCAGTGTTATTTCGTAAAAGATAAAAATCCTAAGTCTTGTTTACATCCCGACTATGGCCGTTGATGTAAATCATTAACTCAGGATTAATTTACCTCTTACGAAATGGTGCGCGTGTCATTCGTGTTGCCATTTGTGAGAAATTGAGAAATAGAGACAAAGATGCATGAAAACAAGCAATTCATGATATTTACAATGCTCATTCATTCTATTTAAAATAGGAAATGTGAATTCTCATTACATCTAGCTATTATAATACATGAAATCAAATATATAACTCTAAATAATGATATTTTCCACCCATTTCCTGCAAAATCTAAGTTAGTGCAAAATGGAAGATGCATAGAGAAAGCAATTTACCAAAGACATTATACTGAACTTAACAAGCAATTTGATGAAATGTTCATGCCTATATTTTACCCTAATGAAAAATGTAATGTAAATGACAAATTTCATACTGGAACCATGTATGAAATGAGTATTGGAATATACATGTAGTATCTTAGACATAATATCCTAGAATGATGAACCTAAAGTGAGTTTGTTTTGAAAATCATGAATGACATAGTTAGAATACATATGAATACTCTCTAAATGTAAATGTAATGCTTAAATGATGTTCCTGGGCTAACGAAAGAATTTATACCTAATGGGTGGTGTGTATTAATGGCCTTTATACATAAATGATGTGTTGTTTGATATATACAGCAGGGAGCACACAGATTGCATCTTGAGGTTGCAACAGTGAATGCATGATGGTGATCATGTGCTACAAATGAGAGTGTGATGGAGGATATGGGAAATGGGAAATGTAATGGTGGCTATGGTGGAGCTTTAGGCTGCAGTGGTGTCGACAGGTAATAGGGAAAAGGCTTCAGTAGTGTTGTGAAAAGCTAATGTGGATTTTGACCTAAGGTGATGGGCAATGAATGACATTAGGTTGTAAAACACAGGCAAATTATAACACAGATGGAAATGGATGCAGCTAGTGGTGGTTGATGCCTAAATGTAGAGTGCCGAAATGCCTTATATAAATGGAATGCTGAAGGGATACATAAGTGACATTAAGTATATCACAGAAAGATGGATACATATAAAAAAATGATGAATGCTAAAAGGGCAATATGGAAACCATAAATGTAAGACAATCGACAAACTGCTTTCAATAATAATAATAAAAAAAAAGAACGACTCCTTGTACCTTGGCCTCTACAGGTGCAACTTCTATAACGTTATGAGAATGTTGGTGCAGATATTACAAAGAGACCAGCAGGTGCGTGTTCACACGGTCGGCTGATACATTTTTCAGGATCAAGCTATAACACATATGGGGAATTTGCGTATACCTTTGCAAAAAAAAGGCAAATATATGTAAAACACACATATCAAAAGAAAGTACAGTTTAGAAATTTTGATCCCATAACGCAAAAGGCCAATATACAGGTGGACACACACATATATAGCTGAAAAGACTTAAAGGAATTCTGTACCTTAGCGAAATCAAGCACTAACATATGATTAATGGAGGTAAGCAATATGCTTTCAGCGCTCTGTACACCCCTTTTACTGAACTTACCTTCCTAATGGTGATGAAAAATGGCGATTAAACAAGAGAATGTCTGGCTTTGAGGGCCTCTTTTGCTGATTTCAGAAACGAAGCTGTGAAACCGAACTCGTGCTGGATGTTCTCTACATCACATTTGCTTCTCTAGAATACTTCCCTTCAGAACCTGTAGTGAGCAACAAATGCATTTGCTGGTGTATGACAGATATAGGGTGCTGGGCAGCTGTAGGCCTTGCCATAGGTGTTGCAGCAGATGGTAATTGAAAGACATGAATCCTCTGATTTTGCAGGAATAATCATCTTCGAATCAAAAGGCAATGCTCATTCCCTGCCTCCATATCTGATGTGTCAACCCTTCCTTAGTTGAGTGTAGGGCTTGTTAATGCTCCAGAAATTACTTACGTAGCTACAACTCTTACAGTAAAATAGAGCTTCAGATCCGGTCATGGTCATCAAAAGCTTGGGATGAGCTATTGATCATATGCTGGTGCTGTGACAAAGCTGCAGAGATAATGAACTTATCAGAAATTTGACAGATACAATCAGAGACTTACTCAGATAGTCTTTCCTTTTTCTCGTACTTTCCTCCTCATAACATTGTCTGATGACTTACAAACTTTCATCAACGGCAACAAGTGCCCTTATCCCACATCACTGCGATTATATCATGTTTAAGCATTAATGGTCTCTTGAGGCCATAATGTCTAAAATCCTGTAATTTTGAAAAGGCCTTTCAGCGATGGCCCTGCAATGGATCTACAGGGAGAGGCTGTAGATTGCGTGATGCAAAGGGACATAACCAGATTGAGAAGAGGATTGCCGATAATCAGAGAGGAACCAAAGTTACAAAAAAAAAATAGTAAACATAAATTCAGAAGACTAACCTTCGTATACCAAATGTAGCAATGCTAATTTGAATGAACATATGAGCTTATGCCAGGTCAAACCAGATGTCCATTACTCATTGGCTCAGGACTTCAGTGCACTTGATAATTCGGTCATGGCTTGCCAAGTTTTTAATGATTGGTAAGATGTGCCATGTCAAGGAGAGGAGCCACAAAGAATATAATCTAAATATATCTTTCATAGAGGATTGACTGTACAAAGGGACTGATTAAATCTTTATTACAAAATAACTAAATGCTCTAACAAGGTAAATAACTATCAGTTTAGCTAATTACTCAACTAGCTGGCTAATGATTCATTTGACTAAAGACTACCAATTAACAACTAACGATATCCATTTAACTATCAATAAAGGCTAAAAGAAATAGTACAAATCGTAAGGAAAAATCAGTTTAATAATCAGTAAAAAAAGAAGAATCCTGTTAAATTCAGTGATGACCACAAATCTAACTAACAATATTCATTTAAGGATGCTCAACAACAGATGAATGACATACCTTATAATTTGATCCTCACTTGATCTTAGGTGACTGTTTGCAGGGATTTGTGAATCCAACTGAACTTACAGATGTAAGTGGTGCTGGAAATTATTCAGGGATATATTTTAAGAGCAGATCATTCCATGATGACAGCTGAATACCCTTTCATTATGATGTATCTCTTCAGGGGTCACTGGGTTACAAAAGAGATATTCGGCTAATGATACAAGAGCTTTCTGTGAATGCTGTTCATATGAGATTTTGGCCAGGCGAGTCTATCATGAAAAGATCTATATAATGACCGATTATATAACCTAAACAGAAACTATCAGAATGATCTCAATCAGAAATTTCTGCCCCTCAAGCTGATTGTACATGTTTATATGCCCAATAATAAGAAAAAAAAAAAACAATGCAAGTGTAATGAGCATAAATATTCCAGCATTAACAATGGGCCGGCTATGCAGCAACCTTGCTGATCCATCCATACTGGGGGGGGGGGCATAGTCTCCTTGATCCACTTAATGACTCAGCTAAAGCAAGATGAAGAAGAAATAACAAACACCAAACATCCTCTCCATGCCATCATGAGCTCCGAAAATCATGAAAGTTTTAATACCCTTAATTCATATCAATTTGCCTCTGAAACACTTTGTATGATAAATGTCGAATGGTCATATGGAGTTCTTAAACACTTCCAAGTTAAACCATAATGCAATCATCGGATGGTAATGATTCAACCAAGCAACAGAATATATAAAAAAAAAATTGGTGAAGAAACATAATGGATTTAACGCATAATAGCATCAACAGATATTGGAAATAATAAATTCAAAAACAAATTATAAAAGGGGAATGAAAAGATGTAGGAATATATATATTCCTTTGATTTTGCACACAGATGGGTCGATTCTGGCATATGCAGACTGATTCCACCCCTTTGCTTTGTAAGAAGATGGGATTTTAAAATGTTACGAAGGAAAAACGAGTTTCTATGAAGAATTAGAGAAAAAAAAAGGGGAAAGAAAGAGGAAAAAAAGAAAGGGGCGATTACTTACCTACGACTGCAGGGATGGCCGATCGACTTCTGTTAGAAGATGGAGATGAGGACCAGAGAAAGAAGAAGGCTCGGTTGTAGGGTTTTCTTCAGAACCCAAAACAAAGGACAAAAGTCTTTGGGATCCTCTGTACGAGATGAGATTTCTTCAAAAAAAACTAGAAAAGGAAGAAAATCAAGGGAAAAGAGAAAGAAGAAGAAGTGTGAAATCAATGGGCAAAGACGGATGGAGGAGAAAGAAGAAGATGCGGGGTTGAAACGCGGCCCAGGAAGAAGAAATGGGGAGGTGAAGAAGCGGTCCGTTTTAGGGTTCTCCTGAATGCCCTTTTAAGGAGGAAGAAGGAGGATGCGGTTGGGGGTTTGTTGCAGATGGACGGAGATCAGGAGATGGAGGTTTCGGTTGGTGATGGGTGGCTTGCGGAGGAGGAACTCGCACATGGGGGCGTGCGGCTGTTTGGAGAGGAGAAGCTGTAAGAGAAGAGGGGAATAGGGTTCCTGAGGAAAAAACCTGAGAAAATCAGGCGAGAGAGAAAAAGGGAGGTATTTGGAAGGTTCGTGAAGAAAATTTTTTTTTGGATTTTCCAAAAAGAGACTCCTTGAACAACATTTTTCATAAGAATGGTTTTAAAATGATTTTTTTTTTAGCAAAATTGTCTTAAAAAGTTTTTTAAACTCATTTGTTTTTCTTGTAATTTTTTCAATTTTTTTTGGTTTTTTGCATGATTTTTTTATTTTTTTGTATTTTTGTAGTAAAAACTAAGATTTTAAAAGAAAACAAAGTTTTAAACACTAAATTTTTGTATTTTTTTGAGAAATATTTACAAAAGTATTTTTCTGAGAATTTTAGTCCATTTCGAGAGAATTTCTTCAGAAAAAGGGGTTTTTGACCCAGGTTTTGAGAAAATGTTCGAGTTTTGACACTCGAATCGAGAAATATAATGTGATGGATCCAAACGGATGTCGAATGGACTGTCCGAGCTATTTAAAAACTATTTTTGGTATTTTCTATAATTTTAATTTAAAATTTGAACAAGGAGACTTAGATTTGGATCTAGACAATAGATCCAGATCCGAAATCAATTTAAACATATGAAATGAATTTAACTTGAGAAATGAACTGGAATTTAGATTTGAAATGACTCATTTGCTCAAAAAATGAATTTAGGGGCAAAAAGGGAATATTTGAAAGATTTTGAAAAATTTGGGGTGTTTACAGTAGATCTAGCCGATTCTGGAAATTTTTTATAAAACAAGTTTTCAACACAATGTTGAACGACACCTAGGTCTAAAACCAACTCCTGAACACAATAAAGACTGCAATATGACAGGACATACTCAGATCATAAATCTAGACAAAACGAGAAATCGGTTAGACCCAATGATAGTCGATTTTCACTTTTTGATAAAAACAATTTGCAAATCATAAATGAAATCTATTCTAGACCCAAACTGGCATTCATAGATCTAAATTAAACTGTTAAACACATTCTACTGCTAAGAAAACACAAAAAATCAAAATGGACAGAAAAATAAAATCGACTAGAGAAAGATCTAGTCGGTATTCACGTTTTGGGCTAAAACATATGGAAAATAAGAATCTAACGCCTAGAAAAGAAAGAACACACTAGATCTAACGTGATTGTCTCTGCACGAGTTCTAAACTAAGGTTTAAAGCAGCACACATACAGAAAATATAGTCAAAGACATCACATGCAACTTGGGTTTTATCTAAAAGAATGGGGAAAGAGAAGGACCAACCTCGAGGGCGATCTGATGACTGGGGGGATGGAAAGAGCGGATTCAACCATGAAAACCATGCTTCATCATCTTCGTTGATGCTGGAATATCACCATGGAACTCTCCTTCGCAGCTGCAGCACGTTTGAAATCCATCGAAGATGGAAAATGAACTGATTCTCGATCGGGTGGCTTAGAAGATCGGATGGAGGTAGAGCCGATCCTTCTTGTTGGAGTGTCTCGCACTTCCACGCAAGAAAAGGTGTCTTCAACCTCTGCTACACCTGAAAAACACAGCAAACAAGGTGAGTGTCCAGCAAGAATGAAAAAGAACCGAAAAGATCTGGAAAAGAGAGATGAAGAAATGCTTGAATCTCAAGCAAGATCTTGATCTTCAATGGAGATGGCGTGAGATGAGAGAGGAGAAGGAGGCTGGAGCAAGAATCAGGTGATAGGCATGAATTCCAAGGCAAAAACGTCTAGGGCTGAGTGAAAAAGTGATTTTATAATTTTGGCACTTTTCAGAAAAGGGTTTAAAATGAAAAATATTGCCCTGCGCCACTTTTAGAGGGGGTTTTCTGAAAAACTCTTCTAAATGGATATGGATTCACGTGTGGGCTGGATTTAGGCTTTTTAAACATTGATCCAAGGTCCAAAATAGCCTAATTGGGTCGGATATGGATCCGATCCACCTCGAAATCTGTGCCCAAACACTAAAATAGCCATAACTCTCTCAATTTAACTCTGATTTTTCTGAAATTCGAACCACAACCCCTTGATATAAAAATACATATAATCATGAGTTTTAAACCTTAAAATCACCACAAAATGCATGAATAATTGAATAACATGATGTGCATTTCATGCATCTTCAAACAACTAATTGTGTTATGCAACTGAAACAAAAATGATAGACACACATATGCATAAAAACTAACTCACTTTCGTAGGAATCACGGTTGCATTTAGCTCATGCAACAAGCCCTTTAAACCCCTGGGTTACCCCAGTGGACGAGTAAGGTCTCGTGAGGGTTTGCAGAGATGCTACCCACAAACATCAATGATATGCAGGAATGATTTTTCAAGAGTAATAGATAATTAAGAAATCGGTTTGAGCAAATATTTCATGTAATGAACACTCTTAAAACAAATTCAGAAAGCTCATGCCACCACAGTAAAAATCTTTTTCCTTCACTTTTCTAAAATTGTAATTATCTATGATTTTTCTCAGAAAGTCAAGTATTCTCATGTTATCACTCATTTATCCTCACTTGTATATTTTCTGCACAATAATTCACAAATATTCCTAAGCAATGAAATTTTTCTCATTCAGCTCATTCTTTTTCTTTTGTTTTTCAATTTTTCACCATTTTTCAATTCTCTCTCTTGAGCATTCTTCTCACCTTGAGCACTATTTTAAATATCCAGTTTCGTGACCCGTGTAGCGAGCTTTGGGTCAGTGACTCCCAGGCCAGACGACCTTAGGGCACTAGGTACAGAGTATCCCTCGGACTTAATTGCTCGAGTCACTAAACCTTCTATTTGAATGAGTTACATATAGTCTTCTTCTTGTCATGTGCAATGTCTCTATCTCTTAGGCTTTCTATGCAGTTCATGTAACAAGCTTTCGAATCAGTGGCTCCCAAACCAGATGGATTTAGGGCACCAGGTGTAAAAAACCCTTTAGACTCTACTTACTCGAACTACAAAGGTCACAGATATTGACTAGACAAAAATATGATCTCCTTCGTTATCCTTTTCTTCAAGAGACTCAAACACTTCATCTTGTGTCTGAGTTCCACTACTAGGAATCGCGAAGACATCAACAACTAAACGTAGCTCTATTCTTTTAAGCTCATTTTTCAAAAATCTTTCTATTGCTTATTTCTTCCACAAATCATATTGTGCATACTTATACTGAAGTGATTCAAAACTTTCTAACATTCAAATACTATCTTTTCTTTGAATTTTTTCATAAATAACTACTATTTTTGAATCAGTTCAGAAAAAAAAATTTACATGGGGCTTAAAAATTTCTAAACTGATAGATTATGCCAAAAACAATCATATATGTTACAAACTTGTTCTCAAAAGCCTACTTTTATGAGTTTTTAGCTACCATGCATAAAAAAAAAATTTAGTGTGCATCTAAACCACCCCCCATGCTTGAATGACACTGTCCCTAGTGGCATACAAAATATGTAAGAATGCAATGCAAATGCACACTAAAAGACAATAAACTAAATACGGGAGAAAGGATAGATACAACCTGATATGTGTCAGGCTTCTGAAGTTGATAATTGATTTGACTATGCATCATCTTATGCATATCTAAATGCATACTTTTCTGCTAATCTGATCAATGTTTGCTCTGAAAGCTCTGCTCTATACCTGGTAACTAATTCTCACACATTAGATAAAACCTGCATGAATCAGAACAAATGTCAGTGCAAATGAAATAAAATACTGAACAAAAGAAAATACTGAAATGAAAAACAAAACTACTCTACTATGTACATATGATACAATCCTCTGCTCAAATCCTATGCCTTTGTGAGATGCAATATCTCACACTCACCATTCTGTAAGGAATCTGAAATGTAGAGCTTCAGTCTTTGCCCATTAACCTTGAATGTACCTTGGGTCTGTGGATCAAACAATGTAACTGCCTCATGTGGAAACACTTCTTTTACAATTTAAGGTCCTTCCCATCTCAATCTTAATTTGCCTGGAAATAAATGCAAACGAGAATTGTATAACCAAACTCTCTGCTCCGGCTCAAACACTTTTCTGACAATGTGCTTATCATGAAATGCTTTAGTGCGAGCTTTATATAACTTGGCATTCTCATATGCATCATTCCTGAGTTCTTCTAACTTGAATAGTTGCAATGCTCTTGCTTTGCCAGCCTGAGTGAGGTCAAAATTCAATTTCTTGATATCCTAATATGCTCTGTGCTCCAGCTTGACAGGAAGATGGCATGCTTTCCCGAACACAAGGCGATATGGGGACATGCCAATGGGAGTCTTAAATACAGTCCTATATGCCCAAAGTGCATCATCTAAGCGTTGGGACCAATCCTTGCGGTCCGGACGAACTGTCTTTTCTAGAATCCGCTTTATTTTCCTATTCGAAACCTCGACCTGTCCACTGGTCTGCGAATGATAAGGTGTGATGAATCTATGATTGACAGAATACCTTCTCAAAAGAGAAGTTATCTGTATATTCCTGAAATGCTTGCAACATCACTGATCATCGCACGTGGCACACCAAAATGACTGAAAATGTTGTGCTTAATGAACTTAAGCAACACTCTATGATCATTGGTCTTAGTTGCCACCGCCTCAACCCATTTGGACACATAATCTACCGCCACTAAAATGTATAAATTTCTGAATGAGGGCAGAAATGGGCCCATAAAATCTATGCCCCAAACATCAAAAATCTCAACTATCAAAATTGGGAGCAAGGGGATCATGTCTCTCTTGGACATGTTCCCAGTCTGCTGACATCTAATGCATTTCCTACAGAACTCATGCGCATCTTTGTGGAGTGTGGGCCAAAAAAATCCAGACTGCAAAACCTTTGCAGTTGTCTTCCTACTGCTGAAATGCCCTCCACAGGCTAATGAATGAGAAAAACTCAGGATGGACTCATACTCCTCCTCTGGAACGTGGTTGATATTTTGAAGTGAGCTTTTTTTTTTACAATTATTTTCAATAAACTTTGGAAAATCGTCAACCAAAAATATAAAAACCGACTTTCCACAAAGTGGTAAGTACGGGTCGAATCCTCAGGGAACAGGAATTAAATACAATATTTCTAGAAAATTTAATTTATTAATGACAAATATCAATCTACAATTATAAAGTTAATACAACTACAAATAATCACTAAAAAAAAAGTAATCAAGCAATCAGTCTTCTGCTCCACGCTAAGGGTATTTCCGTCTTTTCGCCACGTAGAGAATCTTCTCACTTGGTCAATAACCCTGGACACTAAATATGCTTTTCAACCTAAAAATGCAGAAAAATACAAAGTTAGTTTTCTATTCTAACAATTAAAACAATAACTAAAACTATTTCTAATTTTACGAAAATTACAAAACAAATGCTATTTATCAAGCAAAAATTAAATAAAATACTAAATTAATTCTAAAATTAACCAATTTAACTCTACTAATGCTGTATGATGATGATGCAACTCCTAAAATGCAGAAATTATTGAAAACAAGTCTAAATTGCCGAAAATAAGAAAATTACGAAACTGCCCCTAACTAGTGTAAAATAGCATTCTGACAGGTTATCGGAAAACCACTGTTTGACAGGGCAAAATAGGTCCGATTTTCCTGAAATTTGTTCTGTTCTGCAACTGACAGATTAAACAATCTGACAGTTTTTACAGAATTGAAAAACAGTATCTGGAACTCCAGATATAAGCGTTTCAAAACTGGGAAAAATCAGGATATCGAAAGTCCCGAAATTAAAAAACCAGAAAAAGCGGTTTTCACAAAACGCTTAAAAATCAGACCAAATCAACTCCGAATGAGCTGAAATTTGGTAGGCAGTCAAACAACACGTCTAGCAAGTGAATAGAATAAATTTTTTTGGAAAACACAGAATGTTTGTACAGAAAATAAGGCTGGTACGACAGGGTAAAAATCTGGTTTTGATTTGAGTGCACTATTCACTATTTGAACTATTTTACTCTCTAAGAATGTAATCTACATGCAAGGAAAACTTAATTAATCCTATATAACTGATTATATGCAGATGCTAACTATAATGAAGCTAAATGAACTCTACACGAAATATGACATGCATGTTATGACTACGCACTAAATGAAATACTAATGCAATCACAATCAATACACTAAATAGTATAGTTAAATATATGACTAAATGATATATGCTCTATAAACTAACTATACTAACTAACTAATCAACAAACGGTAAACTAACAAACACCAATCAAATCGACAATTAGAAATTTTGGCTAAACAATTAAAGAGATAACTACATTAGCTAATCTAAAATCGCTATAAGTAAATCAAAAACTTAGGGGACTAAAATGGGCCAATGGGACACATGTTCGACTAGGACTAGGGTCGGTTGACTCCAATGGACTCGGTTTAGGCTTAGCTAAGGGGGGTTAACTTGGGTAGGCTCGAGTTAGGTTTGACTCAACTCGGTTTAGGTTCGGGCTCGGCTAGGTTTGGTTTCGGGTTTGACTTGATCAACTAGGTTCGAATAGGATAAGGTAAACTCGGTTGACCCACTAGGTTTAGACTAGGGTTTGGGTCATGGTTGAACTCGGATTGGATTAGGTAGGCTCGAGCTAAGGTTTGACTCGACTCGGACTAGTATGGGCTCGGCTAGGTTTGGGTTTGGGTTACCTTAGTCAACTAGGTTCGGTTGACTTAGGTGGACTTGGTTTGACCTTAGCTAAGGTTGGATTGGGTTTGACTAAGGTTGACTCGACTTCGGATTGGTCTTGACTTTGACTTAGGCTAAGCTAGGGTTTGACTTAGTCTTGACTAGGACTAGGTCTAGGTCTTGAACTTAGGCTTATGAAGACTAGGTTGAACTCGGTTTATGGTTGACTTAGTCAACTAGGTTCGAGTTGACTTAGGTGGCTCGGTTGACTTGACTTGGACTTGGTTAGGGTTAGGTCTAGGTCTTGGACTCGGTTTAGGTTTGACCTAACTAGTTGGGTTCGGGTTTGGGTTAACTTAGTCAACTAGGTTCGGTTGACTTAAGTAGACTCGGTTTGCCTTGGATTAGAGTTGATTCGACCTAACTTAGGTTTGACTAGGATTAGGTCTAGGTCTTTGACTCGGTTCAAAGTGGATTTAGAATAGGGGTTGACTCGACTAGGCTTGACTAAGGTTGGGCTTTGGTCTTAGACTCGACCTAGGTGTGGTTTGACTAGACACGGTTTTGGGAAAACCAATAACCTTCCGAATTACAATTAATAACCAATTTAGAAAGTTGAAGAGGTAAAACCGTCCAACCTAGAGAGGAGTTGAAATATTTAATGACATTTAAAAATCAACTTGGAAAGTGGAGAAAGTAAATCTATCCAACTCAAAGGATTTAATACGTTTCCTTCTTGGGTTTTACAAATCAATTTGGGAATTGAAACAATCCAACCTAGAGACTCACACGGTTTTATCCTTCCAACAAAACTTTAATTAGCTTTTACTCCTTTCTTAAAATCGTGTGCACCTCTTTTAGAAGGAAATTGGAAATTTCAAATTTTGTTTCCCGAATTAATTGTAAACATTAATTCCTCTCTATTTTGGAGGGATATCCAAATTCAAACCTTCTTAAATTGCTTTTCACGAAATTAGAGGAGTCAATTTTCCCAAAAACGTTTTCAACCTTAATTACTTGTGTACCCTCCTTCTCAAAAATCGTCCACTCTAATTAAAGTTATTATACTCTAACTACATTAATATCTACCTAGGGTAAGGAAAGGACCTAAAGGGAAAACACAATTTTCTAAAAGAAACTTAAATGGTCTACAACGAATTCCAAAACTCACTTAAATGGCTCCTAAAAACGTCTAAAGCAATAAACCCTAATACATGGAACTTAGACAACCTAATTACACTTACCTAACTCAATTAATGACAATTAATAATTTCTAAAAATTCGACCAAGATCTCAAGGGGAGCTCTAATGGCTGCCGCCCCACCTTGGGGAAGAAGAAGAACTACACGAAAAAAAAAAATTATAAACTAACGAAAAGCAATAAAACTAAGTAACTCCTATTTTGATAAAACTAAGTTAGAAAATACTAAAAATGACTCCTAATTACACAAAAGCTAACAAGAACATCACTATGCTGGAATTAAAGACATAAAAAAAATAAAGAAAACTTGATTTTTATAATTTTCAATAATACACTCAAACACAAAAACGAAAAATGATTAAAACAATTAAGTAACTCAATCCTAAAACAATGGAATGACTAACACCAATTTATGCTATTGTTAACACACTAAACACACAGCAAGCAACACGACTTACCACTCTAAACACCCTTTTAACCAAAAATGTAAAGATCGGCTAGAATATCTCTAGCCGATTTTTTTTCTTTTCTTTTTCAAAAATAAAATCAAAACGACACACAAGCACAACCCACAACTTAGAATAAACTAAAATGAAATTTCCTAATGAGATTTTCAGCAACACCATACAAGACACATGCTGGACAACACAAAAATATCAAAACAGAAAAATATTTTTGCAAAAATCAAGAATCGACTAGAATAAGTCTAGCCGATTTTTGGATTTTTATTTTCAATTAAAATCAAATGCAACCCACACACAACACCGACTAAGATGAATCAAAATGAACACTTTCTTTATTGGATTTTCTGTAAAACAACACCAAGAACACTTATGACAAACTTGAAAAATCGACTAGATAAAGATCTAGCCGATTTTTATAAAAAGGATGAAAAATCAATAAAAACTCGATTCCAATGAATCAACCAAACACATAAACCTAATCTAACGTGCTGGTCTATGCACGAATGCTACTCTAAGGTTGAAACAAAAAGAAAACTAAGAAACACACAGAAAATAACAAAACAAGATCCACACACAAATCGGTTTTATCTAGAAGAGAAGGAAGAAGGCCTACCTTTTGGAAGATCCGACGACCGGAGGGATGAAGAAGAGCAGACCGTGGCTGAAGATGGACGTCCTATACAGTTCGAGAATGCTGTACTTCACAAAAATCGGTACCTTTTGCAGCTGCTACACGTTGGAGATCCACCGACGATGGAATGTGAGCCGATTCGCGATCAAAGGGTGTAGAAAGCCGGATGGAGGTAGGGCCGGCTCACCTTGGTGGTGTGTTGCGCACTCCCGCCCAAGGTTAATGGTCTCCACCTCTGCTACACCTGCAAAAGTACAGAAAAGGGGTGAAAAGACAGCAAGGAACAAGAAAGAAATGAAAAGAAACAAAAGAAAGCTCGAAAATATGCTTGAAAATCAAGCATAGGTCGATCTTCAATGGCCAACACGTGGGGGAGATGGAGAGGAAGGAGCTGCTGCTGTAGAGTCACTGTAGGGGGCGTCCAAACACAGCCAAAGACGCCTAGGGCTTCTCTAAAAAGTATATTTATACTTTTTGGAATTTGCAAAAACAATGTTATAAAAAATATATTTTCTAGGCGCCTCTTTCTGGGGGGTTTTCAGAAAAACTTTTTGAAATGGATCTGGATAGGCGTGTGGGTTGGGTTTTGGACTTTTAAAGAGTTGATCCAAGGTCCAATTAACCTAATTGGGTCGGATATGGATCCGATCCACCTCGAAATCCATGCCCAAACACTGAAATAGCCATAACTCTCTCATTTTAACTCCGATTTTTCTGAAATTCGAACCATAGCCCCTTACTATCAAAACACATCTAAACATGGGTTTAAAACCTTAAACTTGATACAAAATGCATGAAAAACTTGTTTACATGATGTGCATTTCATGCATCATCAGAACGCATCTTCTAATGATCTGGTCTGCGTAGTATTTGAACAATTCTGGTTCATCCCAATAATAATGCCTCACCTGAGATAAGAATCGCTCTTGCTCATTCTTAGTCCAATGCTAAGGGATCTGTCTCGAAACCAGATAGTTCACAATATTAGCAAACCAAGGTAACTGTGATGTTCAGACTGTCATGATCTGCTCATCGGGGAAAGAATCATTGATCGGTCTTTGATCCTGCGTGGTCTCCATGATCAGTCTAGAAAGATGGTCTGCTACTACATTCTCACTTCCTTTCTTATCTCGAATCTCGAGATCAAACTCCTGTAGTAACAGAACCCAGTGAATGAGTCTCGATTTGGTGTCTTTCTTGCTCAGAAGGTACTTCAATACAGCATAATCAGAATAGACAACCACCTTCGACCCAAAAAGATAGGACTTAAACTTGTCCAATGCGAATACTACACCAAGTAACTCTTTCTCTGTCGTGGTAGAATTCAATTGAGCATCGGATAGAGTTCTACTTGCGTAGTATATCACATAGGGCTTCTTTTCAATCCTTTGTCCTAAAATGGCCCCCATAGCGTAGTCAGAAGCATCACACATAATCTCAAACGGAAGCGTCCAATCCGGAGGTCTCAAAATGGGCGCAGTAATCAAGGCCTCTTTGAGTATCTCAAAGGCCTTCGTGCAATCCTTACTAAAATCAAAGGGTTGATCCTTCGCCAATAATGTACAAAGCAGTCGAGAGATTTTGCTGAATTCTTTAATGAACCGCCTATAAAATCTGGCATGCCCTAAAAATGATCAAATCTGCCTCACAGTGGTAGGTGGAGTCAAACGAGAAATGGATTCCACCTTCGCTCTATCAACCTCAATCCCTCTCTTGGACACAATGTGTCCCAACACAATCCCCTCCTGGACCATAAAGTGGCTCTTTTCCCAACTCAGAACAAGATTTGTCTTTGCACACCTACTCAGTATTCGAGTAAGTTTTTAGAGGCAATTCTCAAATGAATAGCCATAAACAGAAAAATCATCCATAAATACCTCCATGACATCATCCACCATATCAGAGAAGATAGCTAACATGCACCTCTGAAAAGTTGTCAGGGCATTGTAGAGCCTGAACGACATACGTCTAAATGCGAAGGTGCCATAAGGACATGTAAATGTAGTCTTCTCCTGGTCGTCAGGATGGACAACTACTTGATTATACCCTGAGTATCCATCTAAGAAACAATAGTAGCTTTGTCCTGCGAGTCTTTCCAAAATCTGATCAATGAACGACAACGGGAAGTGATCTTTCTGAGTTGCCACATTCAGCTTTCTGTAATGGATGCAGACTCGCCACCTTATGGTGGTTCTCATCGGAATGCTTTTCCCTTTCTCATTCTCCACAACAGTGAGTCTAGATTTCTTTGGCACCATCTGAATAGGACTGACCCACTGGCTATCAGAAATGGGGTAAATAATCTCAGCATCCAACCACTTCACTACCTTATTCTTCACCACTTCCTTCATATTGGGATTTAATCTTCTCTGCATATCCCGCACTGGCTTTACTTCTTCATCACAATGAATTATGTGCATGCAGAATGAAGGATCAATCCCCTTCAAATCAGCCACTCCCCAGCCAATCGCTGCCTTGTGCTCTTGTAAAATGTCCAGCAATCTCTGCTCCTGCTCCTCAGTGAGCAGTGATGAGATGATCACAGGCAGAGTCTCACCACCTCCAAGGTATGCATACTTGAGTGAATCTGGTAAGGGTTCCAGCTCAAGTTTCGGAGGAGACTCTATCGAGGATTTGGCGGGGGACTCCGCAAGTGGTGGGAGAGGCTCAATGTCAGCTCTCCAAGGTGGTAACTCTGACGACAGTCTAGACACATCTACACTAAATGTACAACTATTCTTCTCTATATGATACAGCTCTAATGAATCCTCAGTAATGTACAATTCTGGTTGCTCTTCCACTAACTTCTGTGCAATATCTACATGGAAGCAGTCCATATCTCCCACTGGACCCATCGCAACATTGAAAATGTTCAGCTTGACTTTTTTGTTGCCGAATGATAAATCCATAGCTCCGGTTCTACAGTTTATACATGCATTGAATGGGCTGCCCAAACTAATCGGAGTCTGGTGTTGGCTATCCACTCCTTCCATATCGAGGATGATGAAATCAACTGGGAAATAAAAATTATCCACCTTAACTAGCACGTCTTCCAAGACACCTCTCAGTACCTTGACAGAACAATCTGCCAGCTAAAGTGTAATAGGAGTCAATCTCATTTCTCCTAGCCCGAATGAATCATAGAAATATTCAGGCAGCATGTTCACGCTTGCTCCAAGATCAAGCAAAGCACGTTCTATCCGAATGTTCCCTATGGTACATGCAATGATAGGGCCTCCAGGGTCCTTGAGCTTTGGTGGTGTCTGATGCTGAATCACTGAACTCACCTGCTCAGTCAGATGGACCCTGTTAGGAACTTTTACTCTAGATTTCCTCTTTTGTGTACACAGTTCCTTCAAAAATTTTGCATAAGCCGGCACCTGCTGAATAGCATCAAGCAAAGGCAGGTTGATCTGCACATGCTTGAAGATGTCAAGCATGTCTTGGATCTTCGTGCCTTGCTTTCCTCTAAATCCGGGAGACTCTAATGCTTTGGGATAGGGTGGTTTGGGGATATACATCGGGGGGTCCTCCTCTTTGTGAGAAGGCTCACTCCTATCCTTCTTATGAACTGAGGTGGGGGATGATGATGGTGATGATGGTGACAGAGCCGAAGAAGATGGAATACTGGCATCTGGCTCATCGATCCTCTCTCTACTCTCGCTGCTCTCGACGTGATACTCACGTTCACTCCTCAGGGCCATAACAGATTTGGCCTGCTGCTGTGACTTAGTATGGTACAGGCCTCCAGTCATCTGGTCCTTGCCCTTCGGGTTCATGATTGCCTGGCTCGACAAACTACCCTCTGGTCTCCTACTAATAGCCTCTACTAACTGTCACATCTGTGACTCTAACTTTGCAATGAACTGCGTGTGCGAGCTCAAGATCTGGCTACACTTCTCGAAAGCATTCTGATTAGAGGTTTTCACCTCTTGGAATGCTGGAGAAGTCTCTCCTCAAAAGAGGTCTGTGGGGCAGACTCTTGTGAAATCGGAGGAGGAAATGAGGATAAAGTCTGAGGATAGCACGGCCTCTGAAATGTATGAGTGAATGCTGGCGGCTGAGCCGGCTGAGAGGAGGTAGGCATCTGGGTGGAAGGTTGTGGATTCTTGTGATCATTGCAAAATTTTTCCTTTCTTGTATCTTTCTCTCTCTTCCTTCTCTTTTCCTTTTCTAACCTCTATTTTCCTCCTTTTTGAAGGGAGAAGCATAAAAGACAGAAAAGAAAGAGAGAAGAGAAAAGAAGGGAAGAGAAGAGAAGAAGAGGAAATCTTTTGCGGGGTCTCACTTGACCTTGATTTGAAAATATTTAGAAAAATTACTCGCCTCCCTTTTGAAAATATTGCGGGAAAATGGAGAGACGGGATTCGCTCGTCGGTACGAGGTTTGACCATTCCTGGCACCTTTACCAGGGGTAATCGAACCAAGGATCGAATTTATGCCTTTTGCTTTGCCTAAATATTATCTAAGAATTTATTCTAAATCTAAATGCACAAAGAATTATGCTTGTGCAATGCAAAATTTTTCCTCTCTTGTAACTTTCTCTCTCTTCCTTCTCTTTTCCTTTTCTAACCTCTATTTTCCTCCTTTTTGAAGGGAGAAGCATAAAAGACAGAAAAGAAAGAGAGAAGAGAAAAGAAAGGAAGAGAAGAAGAGGAACTCTTTTGCGGGGTCTCACTTGACCTTGATTTGAAAATATTTAGAAAAATTACTCGCCTCCGTTTTGAAAATATTGCGGAAAAATGGAGAGACAGGATTCGCTCGTCGGTACGAGGTTCGACCGTTCCTGGCACCTTTACCAGCGTTAATCGAACCAAGGATCAAATTTATGCCTTTTGCTTTGCCTAAATATTATCTAAGAATTTATTCTAAATCTAAATGCACAAAGAATCATGCTTGTGCAATGCGGGGATATATGCTCTTTTTGAAAAAAATGATTTGAAAAAAATCTCCAAGTGCTTGATAATGGAGTGAGGAAATGGTTTTTTGAATGGTAGAATCTAACTTAGAACTTTGAGACAAATCGGCGAATTTCTAAGTTTTTGAAATGATCAGAGTTTGGGAAAATAAATCTCTTGAATTGGGAAAGAATGGTTTGAAGATGAGATAAAAAGGAAAAAGGAAAGAAACTCCAAAGTGAGAAAATAGACTTTGAACTTAGATTTAGGAGAAGAGATAAAACTTGTAATGAAATTTGAATCTAAAATTTGAAATCATGATGGTTTTGAGAAATCCAAATGGTATTTAGAAATAGAAGTGGATTTAGGAAGTTCAGATGAGATCTAAAAATGAAATTGGATTTGAAATTTAGAGTTGGGAATGGAATTTGAATTATGGATCCTAAATAGAATTGGATCCAAGATCTGGAATCCAAGATCTGGAATCCAAGATCTGAATCCAAGATGGAATTGGATTCTGAATCCTAAAATGGATTTTGGATCTTAAAATGGATTTAGGATCTGAAATCTGAGATCCAAGATAGAGTTGGAATCTGGACCCTTAGACGGAATTTTGGATCTGAAGTCTGAGATCCAAAGTAGAATTGGATTCTGGATCCTAACATGGAATTGGATCTGAAGTCTGAGACCCAAAGTGGAATTTGGATCTTGGATCCTAAAATGGAATTGGATCTGAAGTCTGAGATCCAAGATGAGATTGGGTTCTAACTTTGGATTTGGACTTTTGAAAGTCCAAAAAAGATGGATCTGGGTTTTAAAAACCCAGACTGAATTTGGATTTTAAGAAGGATCAAGTTTTTGAGATTCAGAATCAATCTCAAACTTTGATTTTGAATTTTTGAAGATGATAACATTAAACTTGATTTTGAAACAGAAGGTGATTTCAAAGTTAAATTGAACTTTGAAGTTTGATATAGAATTTGGATTTTTTGGGGATATACAAATGAATTTCAAAGTCAAATTGAACTTCGAATTCGAATTTTGAATCAGAAGATGGATCAGAAATCTCAAAGTTTAGATTGAACTTTGAAATTGGACTTGATTTTGGAAATGAAATTTTGAATATAGATTGAATTTGAAATCTCAAAGTTAAATTGAACTTTGAGATTGAAAATGAAATAGAATTTGAAAAAAATGAAAAGATGAATTGGATTTTACAAGAATTGAAGATTGATTGAAGAAGATATTTATATCACTGGGAGTTTTAAAAAAGGAATTTTGAAAATATGATGCGGTTTTATCCTAAATGATGGGATGAATTTAAAGAATCTTTGAAATTGGATTTTGAAAATCATATTTCATTCTTTACATGAATTGAAATAAGATTGAAAATATAATACATCCTTGATTATGGTCATTGAATGTATTATATAATGAACTATATTTAAATTCAGGTAAAGAATAAAACATATTTTTGTGCTTTTATAGAGTTTAAAATGAAATTAACTCTCAACATACCCTGACTATGGCCATTGGTATATATTTTGAGCCAATTTTAAGTTAAACTTTAATAAAATAAGGAAATATTTGAAAATATGATGATTTTTGAAGAGGATCCAGTGTGGATCCAATGTTATTTTATAAAAGATAAAAATCCTAAGTTTTGTTTACATCCTGACTATGGCCATTGATATAAATCATCAACTTAGGATTAATTTACCTCTTACGAAATGGTGCACGTGCCATTCGTGTTGCCATTTGTGAGAATTTGAGAAATAAAGGCAAAAAATGCATGGAAACAAGTAACTCATGATGTTTACAATGCTCATTCATTCTACCTAAAACAGGAAATGTAAATTCTCATTAAGACCTAACTTTTATTACATAAAACTGAATTTACAATTCCAAATGATGATATCTTCCACATATTCCCTGCAAATCACTTGATTAGTATGAAAATAGAAAAAATTATGCACATCACATAGATGTCAATGGTAAAATACTCACACACCAAGACATACATGATGGAAAGATTAGACGATGGCATACATACCTATATACTTATATCTATACATGCATGTATATGTATATATACATATATATATATATGGTATGTAATGAGGTAAGGGACTATAGTAATAAGTGATAGAGTGGACAATATACTGAAATATGAGTGGTTGGAGAATGTACAACCGAAATAAAACATATAGTGGAACGAGTGTTGGTGAAAATTCTAAAGGGATAGGTTGTGGAGATGAATAGTGCACATGCTAATACGCATACATAAAACTTCAATACCCTCGTTGTTTGCTCAACATGCTCATATATACAATACGATCCAATCATGTCTCACAGTTCATTCTCACAATGTTTAACTCACTGTAACGACCTAAAAAAATATTTAGCACATGGCACAGGAAATACTTTTTGAATCAATACCTTACTTGGGACAAGCATATTTGCTTCAGCAAAAGTGGAGTCAATTCATTTGGACAGTGAACCCATGATGTTTTCACACGTATTCAATGGCTTAGAACACATACCACCCCTTTTGGCAGGTAGGCACAATAAACTTATAAAATTCTAAAGCAATCCATCAACTCAATTTTACGAGTAAGCACAGGGAAACTCATCTATCTGTTAATACCAAAACACGATATTCAATTAATGAACATAGGTATATGATCAGCCACGAATCAAGAAAAAGATTTCCTAAAGTAATTCAGCAATTCACTTGATCCATTAATACACTCAGCTAGTCAATTGATTCTCAATCACAATGATCAAAACAATTTATTGACTATAGGTAGCCATTGGTATTGAGATACCTAACCTTTTATTGCAGCAAGACTCCACCAGAGGATGCAGCAATAGTGAGATGAAAACTGCAGTAAACTAAACGATCTTTTGCTGTTTTTTTATAGAGGATTTTGATTTTCTTCAAATGACTGTGGAGGAGACCCCTTGAGAGGTTGTTTTTCCACCTTTATATGGGATAAGGGAGGAAGAAAGTCGCGTGTCGGTGACAACTTGATGGCCTTTGGCGAATGACAGAGGAGGTGAATAGTGAGTTGAGGTTGTGCTTCGCGGATATCTGGGGATGTTTGGTAGTGGAGATCGTTCTTTGCTGGAGAGGCGCCCAATGTGAATCAAAAGAGAAAAAGACCTCTGTCGTTTGTTGGTGTAGAGGCTAGAGGAAAATGAGGCCTTCCCGTCGATCAGAAGGAGACTGAAGAAAAAGGGGTGTTGTTTGAGGCGAGGTAGATGAGGTCCATGGCCGATCCTCGATCGTTCACCCTATGCCCCTTTTAAAGAAGGGTAGGAAGGGTCTGGGAGAGAAATGGCGGTTTCGCATCGACGGACTGAGGCCAATCTGCGTGATCGAAGGGCTGGTGATGGGGTAAGGCCTGCCAGGCCGTTGGTGATGATTGTTCTGAAAGAGGAGAGTGTGGCTGATGGAGAGGAGGTTAGCGATGGGCGGTGGAGGAAAAGATGAGGCGATCAGAGGGTGGAGGCCATGGAGTTTCCGAAAGGCCGAGAAGGAGAGGCTTCGTAACCCTAATACAATTTTTCTTTTTTTCATTAAAACCCTCCTGTTTTGAAGACTTTTAAAAAGGGCAGTGGTTTTCCAAAAAGCTTTTGCAAAAACTTGTTTTTAGTAAAAAGGCTTATTGTTCAAGAAGAAGTTTTTCAAAAAAACCGATTTTTGTTTCCAATTTTTTATATTTATTATTTTTTTGTTCTTTTCTCCAATTTCTATATTTTTTTTTTGATATTTCAGAATAAAATCCTAAAACCTACGAGCAAACAAGGATTTAAAACTATTTTTTTGTGTTTTCGAGAGATATCTATAAAAGAGGGTTTTTCTAAGAAACTTGGGTTTGATTTCATCAGAAAATCGGTTTGGACCCAGGTTTTGAGAAATTATTCGAGTTTTAATCCTCGAATCGAGAAATACAATTTGATGGATCCAAACGGATACCGGACGAACTGTCTGAGCTTTTCAAAAAGTTATTTTGGAAATTTCGAGAATTTGATTTTAAACTTTGGACAATGAAGCTCAGATTTGGATCTTTTATCTAGATCCGGATCCAAATTTGAGTCAGATATACAAAATGAATTTAATTTCAGAAAACTTGAGAAATAAAATGAAATTTAGATTTAAAAGTGACTCAATTACCCAGAAAATGAAAATAAAGGGCAAGAAGGGAATATTTACAAACTTTTAAAAAATTTGGGGTGTTCACAGATGCCCCTCTTTGCTACTAAGCCGGTTGGAAGCCGAGCTTAGTGACAAAGAAAATACTCCAAATTTTGAAAAACGCCCCAGTTTAGCAAACCTGAACTGGGTGTGGAAGAATTATTTTGAAAACGTGATTTTTAGGCTTAGAATCTTATCCTGAATGTCTTGGGGAGACGAAATCCTCAAAAAATGATATGACTGAAATAATAGGAACAAGGAAATCGTGATGGAAATTTTGGGTGAAGATCCCGAAGTGTTGGAAGATAAGAATTTTGATCAAGTCTCATAAGTGAGGCGAGATCAGCTTTTTGGAATGATGCAGGTTTTAGCCCTTAACCTGGATGGGACGAAGATATATCAAGAAAATTTGATATGGTGAAAGGAATATGAGCGGACCTCGATGAGACATTTTTTAGAGAAATGTCTTGTGAGATGAAATTTCAAACATGATCCTTTACTAGATGGATGTACAGAGCATGGATTCTCTTGTGGGAAAAACCATGATGGGACGGGAGGATTACCTTGCCGAAACGAGGTTCAAGTTTAACCAAAACCTGAAAAGGAAGATATCTCGTGGAACGAGATTCAGGCTTAACCCTTAACCTGAAGGGGACGACCATACAGAATCCTCGAGTGAAGAAACCGTGATGGGACAACAAATGCATCGCAAAAGCGAGATTCAGGTTTAACCCTTGACCTGAGTGAGGGGAATCGCACGAAGTCCTCAAGTGAAGAAACCATGGTGGGACTATAAAGGATATCTAGTCGAAATGAGACTCAGGTTTAACGATAACATGAATGGAAGATACCTCGCAGAGCGAGGCTCAGGCTTATCCCTTAACCTGAAAGGGCAACCATACGGAATCCTCGAGTGAAGAAACCATGATGGGACCTTTGGAATTTAGACGAACGAATCCGAAAGGGGTTTGCGAGAAGAGAAAAACAAAAGATTCCCTAAAGCTTGAAAATGGGATGATCTGGGGTGTCTCATTCCTGAGACTAAATCGGCTTTCTAAAAACAGACGACCTCTCGCAGAAGGTTTGGGAGATACCTCGAGGAGCGAGGTAACAGGTTTAATCCTTAACCTGAATGGATACAGAATCCTTGAGGAGCGAGGAAACTGTGATGGGACCTCTAGACTTTGCACAATAAGTTCGAGAGGGGTTTTGCAAAAGGATGAAAATGGGGATCCCTAAAGCTTGAAAAGGGGTTATTCTTGGGCGTCTCATTGCTGAGACTGAAAATAGCTTTTGACAATAATAGGCCTTTTGCAAAAAGTTCAGGTTTAACCCTTATCCTGAGCGGGTACCATCTATGGCGGGACAGTGGGGAACGCAGGGAAGCGTGCAAATCTGAGAGCGCTCAGATCAGACGGAAGGAAAAGACTTTTCAGTCCTAAGGAGAGATGACGTCAGGATACGTCAAAACGAACATCAAGTTTTTGTTTCATGTTGGGATAATGAGAAAATATTGCCAATAAGATATCAAAATTGTAGTTGATTAAAAAAATGATTGAATTGTGCATATATGTGAAAATATCACATCTTTCTACCTAGAGTATTAGCTCTAATTGGGCTAACTCTGTAGAATCAAGAGTCAAATTCAGATTTGTTGTTGTTGAGTTTCTTTAAGGAAGATATCAATTTCCCTGATATGAAAATAGAGGAAACATTCTTAGCTTCATAAAAGCGGTTGAGCGAAAAGATATTGATAGAAGAATTTCACATAAATAAAGATGATTCCTGACAGTTTTGGGCAGTTTGATATCCTGGGCATTCCCCATGATGATCTTTTTGCACTCTTTTGAGTCATGGAGCTTTCTTGGGCTTTTTACATCATCCTTCATTTTGGAGATGTCCTGACTTTTCTCTCTTTTCGAGGAAGGGTACGTCATAAACTCCTTCATCTTGGAGATGTTCTGATCCTTCTTTTTCTTTCTCAGAAATTAGGCTGATGATATGGTTCATTGGTAAAATCTCTAGATGATAGCAGAAATCAAATATCTTTTAGGGTTTGTCGGGAGGCTCATCGCAGTCGTCTTCATCTTGATGGTGCTCTGAACGTACCCTGGAAGGATTCTTCACAAACTCCTTTATCTCGGAGATGATCCAAATCTTCTTTGGCCCCGGGGGTCTAACTCGCATGATTCGTCTTCATCTTGACGACAATTGAGAGATCTCTTTTGCGGATATTTGATTGCAGCTTTGAAGGACTGAGGATATATGAATTGGGTAGGTTCTCTTTTTACTACCGAGGATATTTCCACTATCTTATTGCCAAAAAAATGATTTTTAAGAATGTGTCATAGCTATGATCAATATCCATTCACTTATGGCTTTTCAACATCATTGATTTTTTTTTTTGCCGGTCATATCGAAGATTTTTCTTCATCCTCTTGATTGTCCAACAGAAAAAGCTTGAATTCAGTTCTTATTTCTCAAAAAGTCTTGCTCTTTTGGAAATAATATTAAAGGTAGTTTGAGGTAATTTTTTATATGATGAAAATTTTGAGATCAACAATGACTTTTTATAGCAAATTGGCAAAGTGTTCTATAAATCCTTGGTGAATGTAATCGCTTGATGTCGAATTGACACGTCCATGACAAAATTCTCCTCTCTTTTTCCCCAAAAAGAGAGACTCAGGCTTAGCCCTTACCTGAATGGGAAGTTGGAAATACTCCTCTCTTCCCCAAAGAGGAGGTGTTTGCAAAACGAAACTTTCGAAGAGAAATTAAGTTTTTTGTCAAAACTCCCTATCTTTAGGCTTCTCTTATGGAAAGGTGGCCAAAAAACAAAGTTGAGAAAGTATCACAGAGGAACGAGTCCATCATACTCTCCCTAAAAAAGGGTCCTCCGTGAAGGGGTTGGCCAAAGATGAAAAAAATGAGGGCTACAAAAAGAAACGAGCTTCCGTCGAAGCTCTCCTTGGAAAAAGGGTTCTTTTGTGTAAAGTTGGTTGTTGTTTTGCAAACTGTTCGCGAAGAAAATGAGTCCCTTCAAACTCTCCTTGGAAAGGGCTCTTGCAAACGAAAAGATAGTTGCATGCGAAATGAACAAGCTCCCTCGAACTCTCCCTGAAGAGGGTCCTTCGCAAGAAAAGATTGATTTTTGACAAAATGATAACCCGAAGGTTGAAATTGAGAATTTTTTTAGAGCTTAAATTGTTGATGATGGGTTAGTACAAAGACTGAACCTGGAGAGCTAACTTGATCAGTCAGCCAAACACTAGCACGAGCGCTAGATATACCAGCACGAGCACTGGATTTGAAGATGTACCAGCACGAGCGCTGGGTTTTGAAAAATATACTAGTACGAGCGCTGGATTTTGAAAAATGTCCCAGTACGAGCACTGGGTTTTCTAAAATGCACACCAGCACAAGCACTGGGTTTTCAAAATGCACGCCAGCACGAGCACTGGGTTTTCGAAGGTGCATACCAGTACGAGCACTGGTTTTCGAATGGAGAGTTGAAAACGAGACCGACATTCGAAAATACTTGAGAATTTAAGCGAGAATGATTGTCGGTGTTTTCGGATTATCCCTTATCCTGAAGGGGAAGTTCAGATTTGTCCCTTAACCTGAAAGGGAAAGCAAGGAAAATTTTTTGGTCCAATACGAGCATTGGATCAACAGGGGAAATTTGAGTCAGAACTCAAGAAAATAAGAATATATAAAAGCAAAAATCTGAGTCAGAACCCAGTTTTTCAAAATAAAAGAATGAGTGAGAATCGAGCTTGAGAACTCAAATTCTCGACGGAACGATCGGTTCCAACACGAGTGTTGAATCCGATAGGAAGTCCAAGTCGGAACTCGGAACTTCAGATGCCATATAAAAAGAAAAAAACCATAGTCGGAACCCGAATCTTTAAAATATTAATAAAAAAAGGAAAACCCGTGTTTGAAAACTCGAATCTTCAACGGAAGGATCGGTTCCAACATGAATGTCGAATCCGATAGGAAGTTCGAGTCGGAACTCGAAACTTCAGATGTCATATAAAAAGGAAAAACCCGAGTCAGAACCCGGATTTTTAAAATAATAATAATAAAAAAAGGAAAACCCGAGTTTGAAAATTGAATCTTCAATGGAACGATCAATTCCAACATGAATGCTGAATCTGATAGGAAGTCTGAGTCGGAACTCGAAACTTCAAATGCCATATAAAAAGGAAAACCCGAGTCGGAACCCGGATCTTTAAAATAATAATAATAAAAAAAGGAAAACCCGAGTTTGAAAACTCGAATCTTCAACGGAACGATCGGTTCCAACACGAATGTTGAATCCGATAGGAAGTCTGAGTCGGAACTCGAAACTTCAAATGCCATATAAAAAGGAAAACCTGAGTCGGAACCCGGATCTTTAAAATAATAAAAAAAGGAAAACCCGAGTTTGAAAACTCAAATCTTCAATGGAACGATCAGTTCCAACACGAATGTTGAATCCGATAGGAAGTCCGAGTCGAAACTCGAAACTTCAAATGCCATATAAAAGAAAAAAACCCTAGTCGGAACCCGGATCTTAAAAACAAAAATGAAAACAAAAACAAAGACAAAAACCTGAGTTGGAACTCAAACGGGAAGGAAATAATTTCTACTCAAGAATCGGATTTTATAAGGATTGACAAAATGTATGAATAGATTCTGACAATTGAGAATGAGGAACTTATTCAAGATCCTTGGCCTAAGATTTGAATTTTATTTAGGATGGTTTCAGGATTATCCCTGGTCCTGAAGAGAATTTGGGTAAAAATTGAAAAAGATTGATAGATATTGATAAAGGAAGAAAAGGATTGATAAAAGGAAATAATTTAATGAGATTTGACAATAAAGATTTAGTAGGAATTGACAGAAATTTGAGGAAAAATTGATGATAGAAGAATTTAGGATTGTCCCCTATTTCAAAAGAAAATAAAGGGCCTCGCGAGACGAGGTTCAGGATTTTATTCTTTAACCTGAAAGGGAGATACCCCATTGAAACGAGGCATCAGGTTTGTCCTTTAACCTAAAAGGGTTGATAAAGATTGATAAAATTTGGTAAAATTGATCAAAGACTTGATAAAACTTTGACAAAATTGACCAAATTGACAAATAAATTGATGAAAACTTGATTAAATTGAAGAATGAAATCAATGCAATTTAACAAAAGATAACAAAATTATCAGAAAAGTTGATAAGATTTTTAGAAAAAGATTAGTCTGATCCAGCCTGCATATGATGAAGGAAGACAAATATAGATCAAAATAAAAATGCCCCAGTATCATGGAGAAGAATGCGAGAATTTGATAAAAGATTATTGCTTTATTGAGAAAACTTTTGAAGAGTACAAAAGGCTAGGATGAACAATTTAAGTGTAGAATCTCTTTAAATACAGAGCATTAATAGGATCTGGCAACTCCACTCCATCTGCGTTAATCAGGTGATAGGAATTGCGGGGCAATGCTTCTTTAACCACATAAGGGCCTTCCCAATTGGGTGACCACTTGCCCTTCGGCTGATGCTTGAGATGAGTTGTTGATCTGAGCACAAGATCATTAACTCAAAATCTTCTCTCAATAACTGTTTTGGCGTAGTGCCGAGCTATCCTCTGACGATAGGCCTGAGCGTGCTCTACCGCATTTAGCCTTTTCTCCTCTAACAGATCATGTTGTACCAACCTCTGTTGTTGATATTGATCAAGCGAAAGTTCGATGAGCGACACAAACTTGAGAGTGGGCTTCTGAACGTGGAGAGGTAATACTACCTCGGTCCCATAAATAAGTTCTGAAGGAGTAGCATTGGTTGGGGTCCGAATGGTGGTTCGGTATGCCCAAAGTGTGTCATGCATCTTCTCATGCCAATCGCAACCTGTTTCCATAGTTCTTTCTAGAATGCATATTAAAATCTTGTTGGTGGCTTCTGCCTGGCCATTTTCTTGAGGATAGTAAGGAGTTGAGAAGTGGTGATGAATCCTAAACTTTGAGCATAAGGTCTTCATTCTCTCATTCTTGAAGTGACTGCCATTGTCTGACACAATATCATGTGGGATGCCGAAACGGCAAAGAAGATTCTTATGAATAAAAGAAACCACATGTCGGCCTTCCACTGTCCGCAGAGTGACAACTTTGACCCATTTAGTGAAGTATTCTGTAGCTGCGAGGAAATATCGATTGCCATTAGAAGCCGAAGGAGTGATTGGGCCGACCACGTCGAAGGCCCATATTGAAAAGGGCCAAGGAGAGACTACGGACTGCAAGTATGCGGCTGGCGCATGAATATAAGGTGCGTGCATTTGACATTTGACGCACTTCCTTACAAATTGATGGCAATCCTGCTGCATGGTCTTCCAATAATACCCTGCCTGGATAATTTGCTTGACGAGTGTTTGGTAGTCAACGTGACCACCACAAATTCCCTCGTATGCCTCTCGGACAACTTCCATGACTTTATCCTTATCTAAGCATCTGGCGTACTCAGAACTGAACCCACGACGGTGGAGAGTATTGGCAAGGATGAAATAACGGGCTGACATGCGCTGAATCACGTGTTGCTTCTTTCTTGGCATTTCCGATGGAAATTCACCGGTTTTGATGAAGTTTTTAATGTCTTGGTACCAAGGTTTCTCTTTCTGAGTGGCTTGGTTTACTTGCTCAACTAGAATGTAAGCAGGTTGATCAAGTCTACCAATCTCGAAGGAACGACTGGATTCACTATCTTTAAAAGACAAAATGGAACCCAGACAGGCTAGGCCATCCGCTATGTGGTTGTACTCCCTCTTGACATGGTTGAGCTGAAATTCTTCAAAGTTGCCCATGAGAGCTAACGCGATCTTCTGATAGGGAATCAACTTTGGATCCTTGACTTGCCATTCAGCATTAACTTGGCTAACAACAAGCAATGAGTCGCCAAAGGCATGTACTCTTTTGACATTGAAGTCTTGCAAAATCTTGAGGCCTTGTATGAGAGCTTCATACTCATCCATGTTGTGGGTACATTGGAAGTTGAGCTTGAGGGAATATGAGAGCATCTCCTTTTCGAGAGTGATCAACAAGATCCCAATCCCTATACCAAACATGTTCCTGGCTCCGTCAAATAATAGAGTCCAAACCGAGGACTCCTGAACGCTGCAGATGCGATCATCTGGAAAATCATCTTCTACTTTGATCTCTTCTGTTAATGGGAAATATGCCAACTAATCTGCAATGGACTGACCCTTGACTGACTTCTGAGAAACATACTCCAAGTCATACTGCATCAGAAGGACTTGCCATTTTGCAATCCGTCCAGCAAGAAAAGGCTGCTCAAGGACGTACTTGAGAGGATTGAGTTTTGATAGAATTTTGATTTCCGAAGCTAAAAGATAATGTCTCAGCTTCTGACACATCCACACTAGGGCTAGACATGTCTTCTCCATCTGAGAGTATCTTTTCTCATAATCGATGAAGGTTTTGCTGATGTAGTAGATGGCATGCTCTATCCGGCTGCCTTCCTTATACTATGCAAGAAATCTGCCACAAGCATTATGGTTGACGGAAATATATAAAAGGAGTGGCTTCCCCAGTTCTGGTGGTTTCAGAACAGGCGGATTGAGAAGATACTGCTTGATGCGCTCAAATGAGAGCTGACATTCTAGTCCCCACTCTAACTTCACTTCTTTTCTCAATAAGTGATTGAAGGGTTCACATCTCATGGCCAAATTTGAGATGAAACGTTGAATAGACTGAATGCGACCCTGAAGGCTTCGCAGCTCTTTAAGATTAGTGGGAGGTGGCATATCAATGATCGCCTTTGCCTTGGCAGGATCCACTTCTATGCCTTTCTTGCTGATCATATAGCCAAGTAGTTTGCCTGACTCTACTCCAAAGACGCATTTCTGTGGATTGAGTCTCAGCTTGTAGGGAATAAGTATTTCGAAGACTTGACCGAGAGCATCAAGATGATCCTCTCCTTCTTTTGACTTGACCAGGATGTCATCCACATAGGCATTCATATTCTTGTGCATCTGGTCATGAAAGATAACTGCCATTGCTCTCTGATAGGTTGCCCCAGCATTCTTGAGCCCAAACGTCATGATTGTATAGCAAAATGTGCCCCAAGGTGTAGTAAAAGAAGTTTTGGATTGGTCCCGAGCGGCCAATTTGATTTGATTGTAGCCTGAATATCCGTCCATAAAGGAGAACATGGCATGGCCCGCTGTGCTATCGATCAGAAGATCTATGTTGGGGAGTGGATAATCATCTTTTGGGGTTGCTTTGTTCAGATCCATGAAATCAATACAGATTCAGACTTTGCCATTCTTTTTTGGAACTGCCACGATGTTCGCCAACCAGTCTGGGTATTCAATGGTCCAAATGAATCCTGCTTTTAACAACTCTTCAAGTCCTTTTTTAACTTGCGATGCTACTCGGGGATCCATTTTTTCTGAGTTTCTGTTTGATTGGCTTGCAATCCGGCTTCAGCACAAGGCGATGCTCGACCAGCTTGGGATCTAAGCCTGGCATATCCTCATAAGTCCAAGCAAAGACTTCCTGATGCCGCTTGAGGAAAAGGATGAGCCTCTCCTTCTCATCTGAACTCAGACTGGAACCAATTTTGATGATTTTCGGATCATCTTCCGAACCGATGTTGACATCCTTTGTTGGATCTTGAACCAACGACGATGGTTCATCTTGCTTCTGAATACTGGCAAATCCTGAATCGCTGAGTCAAACTCTGTTAATTCTTTGATCTGTGTTGTTATCTTGCTGACTTCTGCCCTTGCTTTTGCCTTGCAGATTCTGGCCGGTTTGGATTTATTTTGAGAAAAGTTGGTATTGATAACGAGCTTTTTGAGCGGTTTAGGAGCCATAATGTTGGCAATCCTGAAAGCGCAAAGAAGGTTTTTGAGAAAGGATAAAAGTTTTTGAAAGTAGCCTTTTGTACGGTAATAAAGAATGACAATCATAGCAAAGGATATAAACAAAGAATTTGTGTACACCAAGATGAATAGGGTAAACAAAATTTTCATTGATTAAGTAATTTTGATATTTACAAATGATCTCTTGGAGGAAAGAAAGAAACTAGGGTGAATCTTTGCCCTTTATAAGATGATATTTGAAAAAGAAAAGAGACAAGCAGAAGACATTGGCATTGTCTTCTTTACTGGGCTCCTTTGACGAAGGTGGTTCTCTTGCCGGACGATTGACCTATAAAACCCAAGCATGTACCCTCAACATGCCGAGTGGGGACAATCGGTTCCAGAATGTCATCTTCCTTGCTGCCCAGGCCCCTGAAAGGCTGATAACCGTGCTTAATCAGAAGATCAAACCCTCTCTTAGTTTTTGAGAACTGAGGGAAAAGAGGGTGATCTTGAAAGGAAGTGCAGTCGAGGCGCCCACCTAACTTGAAGAAGTGAGGCCCCTGCCACTGGGTTACTGCCGTCACGCTTTCTATTGGCTGGACTTCTTTCAATTTTAACATGTCCAGACTTTCACTTAGATTGATTTCATCGACTTCCCTGATGCTCAGGATGTCGACAGTGAAAGTAGGACGGGGAATCATTGGCTGCGGGAGTCGCTCTTCCGGGTCCTCTCCTAGGACCGTGGTGATCATGCTTTCCTTCGACCATTTGATACACTGGTGAAGGGTTGAAGGGACAGCGTTGGTGTTGTGGATTCAAGTGCGCCCAAGCAACAGATTGTATGTGGGCGGCACATTGACCACGTGGAAGAGGATTGTATGCACTGAATAATTGATGCAGATTTTGAGAAATATCTTCCCCTTGGCTGTTTGCCCATGGTTGTCGAAATCGTAGATCGTTATGGGATCTGGGGTATATTCCTCTTCTTTCAGTCCCAAAGCCTTGGCCGTCATCTCAGGACAGATATTGAGGCTGCTGCCCCGTCAACTAGCACATGAGGGACTGTCATGCCCCTAGTTTGCACCACTATGTATAAGGCGTTATTATGAAATGAATGAGGTTTTGGAAAATCCTCATCCGAAAATATGATTGGTGCGTTTGTCATGGCCTGATTGACGATTTGAGCCATATCTTGCGGAGTGGTGCTAGGCTTGACTTTGATCTTTCTGAGTAGGTCTTCTAGCACTTGCTGGTGCTCGGGCGAAGCATGGGTCAGATCCAGGATAGAAATGTTGGATAAAGCAGTTATTGGCTTCAGAACTGACCCTGAAGCCTCTTCTTTCTTCAAAGTTGTCTTGACGAAACGCTTCGGAATTTTGGGGACTATCTTGGCAATGTCTGTCGCTATTTTTGCTGGTTCTTTGGTTGTTTTCTTGTGAAATGCAGTAATATCCACCCTCTTGGTGGAAGACTGCGCTTGGCGAAGAACCAGGACCTGATGTTGATCCTGAATGTTCTGACTAGAACAAGGTTGGATGCTGTCTTGGAGAGCGAATATCTGCTCCGTGATGACTGAAGCCGAATGCTTGGGAAATGGCTTGGACAAGATTTCCAGCTATTCTTCCTCATCCTCGATCAATAAATTCTTGTCAATACAGTCTTGGATCAGGTTCTTAAGAACAAAGCAATGCTCGGTATCATGTCCGACAGTCCGGTGAAATTTCCAGAATTTGTCAGTCCATTTTCCCATAGCGACTAGAGGCTCTGCGACCTTGGGGAGTTTGATCATTCCCTTAGACAACATGTACTCCAAGATGTCTTCGCGGGACTGCTCCAGAGTTGTGAACTCTCGGTCATAACTCCAACCCTCGTGTTTTGGCTTTTCTGGTTGTTTCGCTTCTAGCTGTGGTGCTGACTGAACAGGCTGTGGCTTGACAAATTTTCCTTACTGAGTTGTCGAGTTTGTCCTTTCGACTCTGGAATGCCCAGCATTTTTGTTACGATTTTTCTTATTCTTCTTGCTGTTAGAACTGCCGCTGTCCTGATCCGAAAACCCTGTAGAATAGGCGACGTGCACCTTCTTCTTTTGATCGGGATTCCCTCTGACAAACGGATATCTTTCGTACAGACCATTGTTCAAGCCAGTCTCGAGCCATTCGGCTCTCTCAATTAGTTTGATGAATGATTTGGCGGGCGATGTAGAAATGAGGTTCCTCAGGGGCTGGGCAAAGTTATTCAAAATGATCTGTAGAGCGTGCTCCTCTAGGACAGGAACCTTCATTCTGTTACAGGTGCTTCTCCACCTGTGGATGAATTCGCTAGCCTTCTCATTCTCATTCTGCTTTAAATTGTACAGATGGTTGAGGGTTGGTGAGGCTTCAACATTGAACATGAAACACTCAATAAACAGGTTAACAACTTTATCAAACTCTCGTAGTTCGATAGGATTAATCTGGTCTGCATACCACCTGGCCGCTACACCCTCTAGGCTGCGAGGAAAGAAAAAAAATAACGCCCGGTTGTCTTTCCTGAAACGGTCGCACTCAGCATAGAAAGTGGCCAAATGAACCTTAGGGTTGCTTGTTATATCGAACTTAAGGAACTTGCGAGGGAGATTTTCCAGATTGTCATCCCCATCTAGGCCATTGTAAAAATCTTCACTAGAGTAGGTCTGCTTGTCCTTGCTTTTGGCTTGGATATCCTTGATGGCCTGATTCATATCTTTCATCTGCTCCTGCATTGGATCATTGTAAACACCCCAAATTTTCACCCACCTTCTTGGCATTTCCACAAATCATTACATTCTGGTTCTCCGAAATCAATGAAGGGCAAAATGGTCATTTTCCAAGATTGAACCTTGCAGAAAGTCCTAAATTTCATTCTTGAGCCTCAAAACTTCTCTATTTAGACTCAGAGACATCTTCAAACTGCAAATCCTCAAAATCTCATGCTTAACCAGAAGTCAGAATTTTCAAATTCAGAGTGGCAATTTTGTAGAACATGTCTTTGCATAGCATTGCATGAGCATTTCATATCATTTCACTGCACAGCATGTCATTTCGAGATTCAGAACTCCTAATTTTCAAAATTGTCAATCCAGATTCGATTTCTAAACTTTTCAAAATTGATTTTAAAACCCTGGGTTTTCAAAATTATCAATTCTTCCCATTTTACCCCCGGGACCCCGAATTACGAAAAGTTTTTCTCAAGAAAACAATCTGGATGGTTTTGACATTTCAAAATTTCGCCAGTTGGAAAGAGGGGGACACAATTTCAAATTCATAAGATCTTATTTCAAACTTTTACAAAAAGGCTCTGAATTTCCCTACTTTCAAAATTTCGCCCTGAAGAACCATTTTCTTCCAAGTTTTGAAATCAAGCCAAATTTTGCTTCGTGTTTTGCAAAACTAGCATACTATTGTGAAAATTCCAAAATATCTCATCTGACTTTTATTTCAAATAAGTAACGTGGGACCCGCCTCGAGGTGGTGTCACACTCAAATTCTAAAAAATTTCTCTTATTTTCAAAACAGTGCCCATTCAGAAGCGACACCGATTTATAAAACTTTTTTATGATTATTTTATTTTCTTTATTTTTAACTCAATGTTAATAAAATAATTAGTGGGCCCACGTAGGTGACGCCCCGCTAAGACTCCTTGCCAAGAAAAGCAAACTTTTTTCAAATCCAATGAGGTGGCACCACCTTAAAAAAAAAAGAGAAAAAGAAAAAGAAAAAAAAAACAAAAATTCATTTTTTTATTATTTTCTTTTTAGTTATTACTTTTCAGCCCCAGAATGGAGCCACCGTGAAACCCTACCCAAAGTCTCATTTTTACCTAAGTTTTTCAAAAAAAAGGAGTCGTCCCCCTCCCAAAACGGCGAACATTTCAAAAAAAATTCAAAATTTTGTTTTAAAAGGTTACCGAAATCGGTTGAAAAAGAGGAAAAGTCTCGGATTTGAAAAAAAAAAAAAAAAGGGAGGCCGGTTATTAAAAGGCTATCAGAGGCCCAATAGAAGGGGTCAGCAATTTCTCTTGAAGCGGGTTCAATCCCCTTATCGTTTTTTTTTTCCTCTTCTAGCAGAGAAGGCGACTTCCTGGACCCTATCTCCCACTCCCCCATTATCGCATCTACTCCTCTCTACCAGCAGGAGGGGAACGTTCGACTGCTTCTCCCTCTCTATCGCTGGAACCCGCCTGGGATTACATTCCTTCCAGCAAGAGAGGGACCCAAGATTCCAGCATTTCCTCTGGTTTCTCTTCATTTTCCAGACCCTCTCTTCTTTTAACGCCCTTCTCTAGGATTGATAGAGAAGTCCTTCCATTCTGCTGATTGAAGACAGTAGGCTTCCTCCATCATCCGGCAAAAGATCTCCAAAGAGGCGACCGAGGAGTGCATTGCCCCTTTTCCTTCCCCTTTTTTTTGTGAAGTCTGACCCATCTCTGAAGGTGACGCCAGCAGCAACCTCCACTTAGCTAAGGTAAAGGCCTTTTTTTTTCTCGTTTTATTATGCATCTACAGAAACTAAGTGTTGTGTTCATGCCATAAGCACTGCAGATCCATTGCAGCAGCTGAGGCGGTTGAGCGTCCCTATTTTCTGCATCAAGAACCGATAATACCTCTCAATGGTATTATCGATTCAATCTGAAGATCATTACCCCACCAAATGATTCCCCTTTTTTAAAAAAAAAACTTTTGTATGATTCGGTCCAGCATCATGAATATTTCAAAAGAATTTTTTTTTTACTTCACCTCAATTCATGATTTCCTATACATATCTAGTTCCTCCTGTTATACACCCGTGGTTTATCATCCCAAAGGATTGTTTTATCACAAATTTTGGTTCTTCAGCATGTTACTGAGGCCGTAATTAAGATTTTTTTGTTAGCTTTTGACAATTTCCTTATTATCGCCTGATTTCTCATCAAAATTTTAGTTATGCATATCTTCATTATACATGTACATATATTTCCTTGTATATCTCGTACTAACCTACTTTTGCAGGAAAAGTTCGGGAGATGCCAAGTCCTTTTGATTCCTTTTTTTTTTCATTTTATGTCGAAATTGTAATGATCAGATGTACATTTGGAATAATATTTACTTTTACAGCTTAGATTAGGATGCATATCATGTAGTTTGATTTTGTAATATCCTGACTTTGTGATTCATGCATTTTATTTCAAAAGTACTATGGATGTACACGAATGACACATGCACCAACTCTTAGGGAGTTGATGAACTCGGTGGAATCCATATTTTCGGCCCTAGTCGGAATACGGACGAAACCCAGATCCATCATCTTTCTACCAGCCACATTGAGCCTACACTCTTAGGTTATCTTAAAAATGCACATCATATTTCCCATTTTCAAACTATTGTGCATTAAATCAATTAAACTCTGAACATATTCATGGCCACAGTCAGAATATGTGAAGGATTTATTTTGACTTAATACACATTTTTTCAACAAATTTCTTAGAAAATCTTTCAAAGTGCATTCATTCACTCATATCATTTGCATCATGAAATCATTGTTTTTCTCATGATTTTTTTAAGAAAATTTCATTCTCAAGAAATCAATTTCTCAAGAAACTCTGAGGATTTTACAAAATCGGTTTTCCCAAGTCAAGTTTTTCCACAGTTTTCCATGAAAAAGGTTATTTTCTCAAGATTTTCAAAAGAAGTCTCTCACCTTTCTCAAAGATCAAAATCGATTTCCAAGTATTTCAAGGGTAAGATTCCCAGGATTTCAATTTCCCAAGTTCAGTCTTTCTTCTCCAATGGGTTTTTCTATAAATTTTCCATTATTTTCCTAAGAAAATTCTCAAAGTCCGAGTTTTTCTGAGAAGTGTTTCCCTTTTCAAATGTTCACCTTTTTCTCAAGAATCACTTCTATTTTCCCAGGATTTTCAACTATTCCTGATTTTCCCACATTTTTATGAACTTTCTCATGATTTCAAAAACCCTTTTTCATTTGAGTTTCTTGAGAAATTGACCTTTTTTCCTGAGAAATATCTTTCAACTCCAAAGGTTTTCTGAGCATACATCATGTTTTCCAACTTACATTTTCCAAAATCTCATAGCACATGCCTGAATTCTCTGTGCATTTAAGATAGAATACGATTTCGATGATTTAACTATGTCAAGCACTATTTTGGTCCTTGGTTCGATTACCCCTGTTAAAGGCGGCAGGAACGGTCGAACCTCGTACCGACAGGTCGAGCCCCATCCCATGGATTTTCCCGCAATTTTCAAAATGGAGGTGAGTATTTCAAAACAATTTCCAAAATCCGGTCAAGTTTGAATCGCGAAAGCGTTTCCCTCTCTCTTCCCCAAGGAAGGGAAGACGGGGAAAATTTTTGCGACGATAACAGGTTTGGCGACCGTGATGGGACCTGTCCTTGTCTAACCTAAATTGTGCTTGACTTAGTTTAATTATCAAAATTATGTTCACAAAATGTCAGCTCTTTTACTTTCAATATCATGTGATCCTAGGAGCCTAGATTCTGACCTAGCTGACATTGATTGCATATAGACTAGGCATGGTTTGGTAGGACTAGATTGAGGAGATATTTTCATGCTCACATAGACTTAGGTCTAAATATAACTCTCCTTAATTTAGGATCTGAATGCAAACAATGTATGCTTCTTCAAAGATTTTCAAAAGTCTATCTCTCTAGGATTTAGAGCCCTCTATTTCTTGCATGTGATCATTTTTTTCAAACCTCCCTTACCTATCATTACCCGGTCTTCACATTGCTGGGCTCTCTTCCAAAACCATAGTTCGGGACAGAGCCTCACAACTGGGCCAACTATTTGGGTTAACACCCCCCTACCACGTACCGCGGGCCACAGTCCGAAGTATATCGGTAGGCGCTCAAGGATGTTGGAAAACCTTACCTTAGAACTAGAGTTGAAATTATATGCCACGTACATTGGATTTTAATTCAGGTATATCAGCATAACTGGATTGGACAAAAATGATCTGAACCTAGAGTTAGGATTAAGGTCCTACAACTGTTTTCAAAATAATGCATCTAGAGTCAGCCTTTTTAGAGAGAGCTGAATGTGCATAAATGTTTGTGCAGGATGTGAGTTTGTATGCTACTTTTATTTCTCTTATATTTTCCCCAAAAATATTTTCAAATATCCATATTCTCATCTTTTCCCTTTATCTTCTCAAATCCTGGATGATTTTCCCAAATATCCAATTTCTTTCAAAACTCCAGGTGATTTTCCATTCTCCCTTTCTACTGGATCTCGAATTTTCAGCTGCATTTTTATCCTGCCTGCAATTTTCCAAAATCATATGTTTTCTCTCATTGGATTTTCAATCCTTTTTGCAAAATTCTTCATCTTATTTTCCTCATGCATACCTTGATTATTATGGTGGAAATTGTTTACCCACTTGCCTTCTCCTTATTCTAAATCCATTTGCGGATTGATTTTTTCTAAGAGATATCTCTTTCCTTCAAAATGGTGCTTTCCTCGTGGTTGACGACCTCGCCTAGGTAACAAGGCACATTTTTCGTTGTTTATTTCTCTTACAAAGAATGACAACACAATTGTCATGATTTCAGCGGCGACTCCATCCCTAGTAATGGGATATTCTTCCAATTGTCTACCATATCGTCAATAATCATTTTTCTCCCAATCCAGAATTCCCTCAGAATCTAATCAAGACTGCATCCTGCAGAGAGCATCCACAACATTTGATGGTTCGAACAAGATCAGGCAAAAGAACAACGACATCTGAATACTCGTCAGCTTCAGAAGAAAAAATGGGCTCCCCGCGATCCGACGTGAATCAAGATCAGCAGCAAGAGGAGGATGACATAGACCCACAGATGTATGCCATGTTCCAGAAAATGATGACCAAAATGATGGGTGAACAGGCTGGGACCAGTTCAGAAAAAAATTGATTCAGGGAGAAGTTCCACGGGCACAAGGATAAGAAGACTTCCAAGAAGCAGGTTCAGCCAGAGGAGATTTCAGATGAATCAGACTCAACTGAAAACACCGATGAAGAGTATGAGGTGCCTTCGGCATTTCAGAAGCATAGCCAAGAACAAAGGAGGAGTTGCAAATCAAAAGGTCAAGTTACAGAAGAACCCCTGCAGTCACAGCTCAAAGAAATGGCCAAAGTGGTTAAAGATCTGCAAGCCCACGACAAGGGCAAGAAAGTCTTCACTAGCGAGGACTTTTATGATGGCCTAGAAGGAGACGAAGATCTGGAAAATCTGCCTCGTAAATTCATCAAGTTTGATGGTTCTGGCGACCCGAAAGCCCATCTCGCCATGTTCTTTGTCGAATGTTCCAAATTCAAGAGAGACAATAGAGCCCTATTTCTCTGTTTTCCTCGTAGCCTAGAAGGCACTGCCGCCAAGTGGTACTCCGAGCATATCAATCCAATCGAGCTGCGAGAATTCGATAAGGTGGTCAATCTATTCATCGAGCGATTTCTGTTCAATACTGAAGCGCTCCCAACATTGAGTCATCTTTGCAATATAAGGCTGAATGAAAATGAAAAGGCCAAGGACTTCATTCGTAGATGGAGAGAGACCTGCAACAAAATGAGGGATCCTATATCAGAGAGGCATGCCTTATCGCTGATCATGAACAACTTCTCACAACCTTTGAGAAATTTTATCTCCACCTCGCCTTCCAAGTCTTTCATAGAGCTTACCGAACGAGCCGAGTGGCTCGAGATGGGGTTGGAGAATGGTGTCTATGATGGTATCACCCTCGTCAAGAACAATCTAGATCCAAAGAAAAAGGCAAATTTCACCTCTTCCGCCAACATCAGCCGCAATGATAACAAAAGTAGTAAGGGCAACCATGCGGATCGAGAGGAAAGACAGAATAGCAAGCTATCTCAGCCCAGCTTTCCACAAAAGGAAAAGATAAAGCGTGAAGGTTGGAGTAATGATCGTGTGTTCACTCCTCTCAAACAAACACTCGAGGAAGCCCTTGAATTCATGCTGACCAAGGAATTAGTGAAGCTCCCAAAGGCCACAACTCCTCCCACCATCATGGGAAGGTTCAAGAATCAGTTTTGCAAATTCCATCGAGCAGTGGGGCATGACATCGATCATTGTTTTGTCTTCAAAAATATTGTTCAGGATTGCATTGACAAGAGCCTCCTTGCTGAAGATGAAGAAGAAGATGAGCTGGCCATCTTGACCAAGCCTTTCCCAGATCATTCAGAAAATTGATGATGCCAAAGTTTCCTGCTTTCTTCCTTTCGTTTTGCCAGTCACCTCGTAGGGGCAAGTCTGCCCAGTTTTTGCAACCTTTTTGTCGAGTGCTTATAAATATGCAGTCTTTTTGTTATCAGTTCTGCTTATCAATAAGATGTCAATTTTCTTCATCCAATACTTCTTTCTTTTGCCCCATTAGGGCACCTGTTTTCGTTTTAAAGAATCTCCTTTGCCTATTCTTTTCAAGATGAGGGGCAATCCCAACATCGTTCATGAGAGAAATGAAATTACTTATGAGGGATTTTAAAAAATCATGAAATTTCTGAAAATTTTCTACAAACATCTTCGTTATGATCACCCAAAAGTTTAATATTTCGGTCCAATCTTTTTCAAAAATCAACCATCGCGGTGATTTGTTTTTCTTAAATTGGTTTCGAACCATTATCTTTAAAAATCAACCCTTGTGTTGATTTTCTTTTCCAAAATTATTGTTAAACCAATTCGTTTTCAAAATCAACCCTCATGATGATCTCTCTTCAAAATCAACCCTCGTGTTGATTCCCCTTTCAAAGATCAGCTCTCACGCTGATCATTCCTCAAAATCAACCTCGCAGTTGATTTTCTTCCCAAAATGATTTCTCACTTTCAGAATAACATTCTCCTTTTATTTTAAAGATCTCATGTGCAAACATTTTCTCACTTCTCATTTTGCTTTTATCATTTCAAAGGGATAATATAATTTTGTTTCCTTTCCTCGATTTTTAAATAAAATTATTAAATTTTCCAATTGTTTGGCATCGTTTTATTTGTGTCTCTTTCCTTTTCACAATATCTCTCTTGTGAGGAACGATCTTGAGGACGTCTCTCAATCAAGAAGCCTGTCACCTTATTCCTCGATTATCCTTCTTTGTATTAAAAATTTTCCTCCCTGGTTACACTGGGGCATTTTTTTTGAAAAATCTATCTTTACCTCAAAACATCCTGTATGCAGGCAGGATAAACCAATCTCATTTTGCATGTATATGCACCCACTTGCATTAATTTTGCATTCATTTACATTTCATGTGCATTTGCATTCCATTTTGCATTCATTTTCTTCCCCTTCAGGTTAAGGGATAAACCTGAATCATTTTCCATGATTTTCCAATCCCTATTCATATCCCCGTTCAGGATAAGGGGTTAATCCTGAAAATCAGACCACATACATCTAAATATGATGGTCTTTTTCATTGCAAGTCAAATAATCCAGTCCTCGAACTGGCCATTCTCAAAACTTTCAATCCCAGCTCTTGCACTATCGATTTTTAAAAATTCAATCTTCTGATTAAGGATTTTCCTTTAAGATTCGAGCCCTGACTCGAACTTTCCAGCTTTCCTTTGAAGATTTGAGTTTTAACTCAAAGTCTTCTTTCCTTCAAAATCCGAACTTTCCAGTTTCCTTTTGAGATTCGAGCCCTGACTCGAACTTTCCAGTTTTCCTTTGAATATTTGAGTTTTAACTCAAAGTCTTATTTCCTTCAAAATCTGAACTTTCCAGATTCCTTTTGAGATTCGAGCCCTGACTCGAACTTTCTAGCTTTCCTTTGAACATTTGAGTTTTAACTCAAAGTCTTCTTTCCTTCAAAATCTGAACTTTCCAGTTTCCTTTTGAGATTCGAGCCCTGACTCGAACTTTTCCTGCTTTCCTTCGAAGATTTGAGTTTTAACTCAAGTTTTCTTTCCTTCAAAATCTGAACTTCCCAGTTTTCCTTTGAGATTCGAGCCCCGACTCGAACTTTTCAACTTTCCTCTGATTATTTGAGTTTCGACTCAAAAATATGAATTGGCCTAGTTTCTTCTTTGAAGATTTGGGTTTTGACCCGAACTTTATCTCCTTAGAAACCAAACTTCCTAGCTTTCCTTCGAAGGCTCAAGTTTCGACTCGAATCTTCCAGCTTTCCTTGTAAAACCTGAGTCCTGATTCGGATGGTCTTTCAAAACCGGATTTTGAGTTAGGCTTACCTTCAAAATCCAGCATTATGCTAGGACTTACCTTCAAAATTCCAACTTCATATTGGATTTACCTTCGAAATTGAGTACCATCGTCAGAGATGTGTCAACTTGGATGTCAAGCGATCTCTTTTACTAAGGATTTCAAGAACACTTTGTCAATTTGTCAATCAATTACCTATCGATTTCAGAATTTTATTGCACAAAATTTTACCTTAGTTTATCTTCAGTATCACTTCCAAAAAGGCAAAGCTTTTGTGAAGAAGGATTCAAAATCCAAATTCTTTCTATTGGCCAACCAAAAAGATAAAGGATAAATCCTCGATATGGCCAGAAAAGAAGATTCAATGTTTTTGCAAAGCCATAGATGATTGATATTGGTCACAGTCAATGACATATTTTTAAAGACCATTCTGGTGAAAATGAGGCAATGGAAATATCCTGAGTGTTAGAAAAGGCGAGCATTTATCAAAACCCCGTCTCCTCAAAATCACCTAAGCTGCAATTAAATATCCGCAAAAGAGATCTCTCAATTGTCGTCAAGATGAAGGCGAATTAAGCGAGTAGACCCCCGGGGCCAAAGAAGATTTGAAACATCTCCAAGATGACGGAGTTTGTGATGGATCCTTCCAGGGAAAGTCCAAAGCACTGTCGAGATGAAGGCAGATGCGATGAACTTCCCGACAATCCCTAAAAGATATTTAATTTCATCTATCATCCAAAGATCTCAAACCCATGAGCCAATATCGTCAAAGAAGGATCAAAACATCTCCAAGTTGACGGAGTTTGTGACGTACCCTTCCAAAAAGAGAGCAAGAGAGGAAAAAGAAAGAGAGAAAAAGTCACAACATCTCCAAAATGAAGGAGAATGTAGCAAAACCCCAAGAGAGCCAAAAGAGCGTAGGAAAATTATCATGAGAGAAGCTCCCAGGATATCAAACTGCCAAATCTATCAAGAATCTTCTTTAAATTTGTGAAATTCTATTATCAATATCCTTTCATCAATTGCTTTCATAATATTAAATTCTCACTTTCCTGTTCATATCAAGGAAATTGATAACTTCTTTGAAGAAGGTCAATCGCGAGCAATTTGGATTCCAAATCTTGATTCTATGAAGTCAAGCCTGTTTGGAGGTAATACTTGAGGTAAAAAAGAAGGAATATTTTCACAACAATGAGCATCATTTTCAATTACTTTGAATCAAAAAAATTTTCAACATTTTGACAATATTTTCTAGCTATCCTACCGTTAAGATGTAAGACCCATAATTTTTCAGTATCTTTCTGAAGAAATTCACGAGGCATTTTCAAGTAAAAATAGCATCTGAACCCGAAATACGAATCAGATCGATTTGTACGAACCAGTTATACTTGAGATATTCGTCGCTTTGTGAATATATGCTCAAACACTCTGGAAGCCATAACTTCCTAACTAAACAAACTCAAAGGATTTCCTCGAGCCAACTTTCTTAGTGACGTCAATACGAAGAGAATGGCGTACTCAGAATTTTTCGGAAAAAAATCGCCGAAAACCCGAAATTTTTGCGGGACCCACGAAAATACTTATGGCGATTCTTTGTTAATCGTCAATCAAGTTCTGGCCGAATGGCAAGTGAAAGATCAGAAACTACTTCCTTACCAGAAGATTGTCTCAGCTCTTGCAAACAAATTCGAAGAATTCCAACTTTTTCATATCAAAAGAGATTTCAACCAAGTTGCAGACAGTTTAGCCAATCTCGGATCCATCATGTCTTTCAGGAGTGGAGAATCTTGTCGCTCATTTGAAATTGGCAGACTTGATCAACCCGCTTTCGTTCCAGTAGAGCAGATAAACCAGGCTGAGCAGAAGAAGAAGCCTTGGTATCATGATATCAAAAATTTCATTAAAACTGGCGAATTTCCTTCAGAATTATCAAAGAGAGAGCAGCGAGCAATTCAACGCATGTCTGCTCGATATTTTATTCTTGCTGACGTCCTTTATCGTCGTGGATTCAGTTCTGAATATTCCAGATGTTTGGACGAAGAATAAGCCAAAGAAGTCGTGCAAGAAGCACATGAAGGCATTTGCGGTGGCCATGGTAGCTATCAGACTCTCGTCAAACAAATCATCCGAGCAGGATATTATTGGAGAACTATGCAACAAGATTGATATCGTTTTGTAAAGAAGTGCGTTCAATGTCAGATGCATGCGCCTTCCATTCATGCGCCAGCGACATACTTGCAATCTGTCGTCTCGCCATGGCCATTTTCCATGTGGGCTTTCGATGTTGTAGGCCCCATCACTCCTTCAGCCTCCAATGGTCATAAATATTTTCTTGCCGCAACAGAATATTTTACTAAATGGGTAGAAGCAGTCACTCTACGCACAGTAGAAGGTCGACACGTGGTTTCTTTCATCCATAAGAATATCCTTTGCCGCTTCGGTATACCGCATGATATTGTGTCGGATAATGGCAGTCATTTCAAGAATGAGAGAATGAGGACATTCTGCTCAAAATTCAGAATTCATCATCATTTTTCCGCTCCTTATTATCCTCAAGGGAATGGTCAGGCAGAGGCCACCAACAAGATTCTGATTCGAATCCTGGAGCAAACTTTAGAAACGGGCCGTGACTGGCATAAAAAGATTCATGACGCATTATGGGCATACAGAACCACCATTCGAACTCCAACGAATGCTACTCCGTCAGAACTTGTCTACGGAACTGAAGTAGTACTGCCTCTACATGTTCAGAAACCTGCTCTGAAATTTGCATCACTTCTAGAATTACCTCTTGATCAGTATCAGCAACAGCGACTGGTACAGCTTGATTTGCTTGATGAAAGAAGGCTCAGAGCAGCAGAGCATGCTCAATCCTATCACCAGAGGATAGCCCGACAATATGCAAAATCTGTCGTTGAGAGAAAATTTCGGGTCAATGATCTAGTGCTCAGATCAACAACTTATCTCAGGCATCGCCCGGGTGGCAAATGGTCGCCAAATTGGGAAGGTCCTTATGTTGTCAAAGAGGCACTACCTCGCAATTCATATCGACTCATCAATGCTGATGGAATAGAATTACCTGATCCCATCAATGCTCGACATTTGAAAAAATTCTATACTTGAACAATTCTCTATTCTTTGTAATCCTTCCAAATTTTCTTCAATAATGATCAAAATTCTTTTCCCAGTTACACTGGGGCATTTTAAAATTTTGTTTTTATCTACAAATATTCCGTATGCAGGCAGGATAAACAAATCTCTCATTTCACGCACTTGTGCACGCCTGTGCACCCATTTACATTCATTTGCATTTGTGTGCATTCATTCGCATTCGTCTGCATCAATTTGCATTAGCATCGATTACCCATTCAGGATAAGGGATAAATCCTGAGACCCCGACAGTTGTCCGAGTCGTCGTGAGGGTGAAGACTGAAAATTTTCCATCAAAATCAATTAGTAATTCTTCAGGATCCAGTGTTCGTGCTGGTAATTTTTCAAAAATCCAGTGTTTGGACTGGTAAACTTTCAAAAATCTAGTGTTCGTGCTGGTAAACTTTCAAAAAATCCAGTGTTCGTGCTGGTAAAGTTTCAAAAATCCAGTGTTCGTGCTGGTAAACTTTCAAAAATCCAATGTTCGTGCTGGTAAACTTTCAAAAAATCCAGTGTTCGTGCTGGTAAACTTTCAAAATCCAGTGTTCGTGTTGGTAAATTTCCAAAACCCAGCGCTCGTACTGGTAACCATTTAAAATCCAACGCTCGTATTGGTAACCTTTTAAAATCCAACGCTCGTACTGGAAATCTTTCAAAATCCAGCGCTCGTACTAGTAATCTTCCAAAATCCAGTATCCAAACTGGTACATTTTTAAACCAGTATGCATACAGGTATCTTTTCAAAATCGAGCACTCGTGTCATGTCAGTCAACCTCTTGAGTTCAGTCCTCGTGCTGATCACTCATCAAATTCGCAATTTCCAAATTTCCAAATTTCCAAATTCCAAATTCCAAATTTCCAATTTCCAATTTCCAATTTCCAATTTCCAATTATCAATTTCCAAATTTCCAAATTTCTAATTTCCAATTTTCCAATTTCAAATATCAAATTTCAAAACTCCAATTTCCAAAATTTGACCCTTTTGAGTCACTCAATACCAATTTCAATCATTTTCTCTTGCGAGAGACCCTTTGTATAGGGAGAGTTCGAGGGAGCTCGCTCTTTTCGCATGCTATCCAATTCGTTCACTTAGCCCCTTTTTAAGGAGAGTTTGAAGGGACTCGTGTCTTTGTGAACCGTTTGCAAAACAAAATTCCAAATTTCACACAAGGAACCCTTTTTATAGGGAGAGACTCGACGGAGACTTTCTTTCCTTGTGGCCCCCATAATTTTAGACTAGGCCATTTCATCATGAGGGACCCTCTTTTCAGGGAGAGTGTGATGAACTCATTCCTTCATGACCAATTTACCAACCTCACCAATTCCGGCCCCCTTTCCATAAGAGAAGCCTATTGTTAGGAAGTTTTGACGAAAGCTTAATTTCTCTTCGAAAGTTCGTTTTGCAAACACCTCCTCTTCAGGGAAGAGAGGAGTAATTCCCAATTCCAATTTCTGAATCTTCTCCTTTGGGGAAAGGAGAAGAGAATTTTTGTCATGGATGTGTTGCGATGTACTTTAAATGCTCGCTTTCACAAAAGGATTTCAAGAAAGTTTTGCCAATTTGTCATTAAATATTTGTTGATTTCAAAAATCTTTATTGCACAAAATTATTACCTCAGAATACCCCCAGTATTACTTCCGAAAGGGCAATGCTTTCGCGAAAAAGGATTCAAAGTTCAAAATCTTTCTATTGGCCAACCAAAAGGATGAAGAATAAATCTGCGATATGGCCAGCAAAGAGAATTCAATGTTGTTGCAAAGCCATGAGTGATTGATATTGATCGCAGTCAATGGCACATTTTTAAAGACCATTCTTGAAAAATAAAGCAGTTGAAATATCCTGGGTGATACAGAAAAATCCACTCAATTTCTATATCTCCTCAATCACCTAAGCTGCAATTAAATATCTGCAAAAGGGGTCTCTCAATTGTCGTCAAGATGAAGGCGAATTAAGCGAGTCGACCCCCAGGGCCAAAGAAGATTTGGATCATCTCCAAGATGACGGAGTTTGTGACGGATCCTTCCAGGGAAAGTTCAGATCACCGTCGAGATGAAGGCGAGTGTGATGAGCCTACCGACAAACCCTAAAAGATATTTGATTCTAGCTATCATCAAGAGATTCCCAACCAATAAGCCAATAACTATCAAGATAATCCCTGAGAGAAAAGAAGGATCGGAACATCTCTGAGATGAAGGAGTTTGTGACGTACCCTTCCCAAGAAAAAAAAAAAGAGAGAAAAGTCAGGACATCTCCAAAATAAAGGATGATGTAATTCCCAAAAAATCCAAGAGAGCTCCAATCTGCTAAAAAAAAAAGAGAGTGCAGAAAGATCATCATGAGAAAAGAATCCCAGGATATCAGACTGCCGAATCTATCAAGAATCTTCTTTAATTTTGTGAAATCCTTTTATCAATATTCTTTCACCAATAGCTCTCGCAATATCAAGAATATTTTCTTTCTCGTCCATATCAAGGAAATTGATAGCCTCCTTGAAAGAAAGCCAATCGCAAGCAATTTGAATTCGAATCTTGATTCTACGGAGTTAAGCCCAGTCGGAGTTAATACTTCAGGTAGAAAAGAGGGAATACTTTCAAAACAAAGTGCATCATTTTCAATTATTTTGAATCAACAACAATTTTCAACAATTTGACAATATTTTCTGGCTATCTTGGCGTGAAGCGAGAGCTTGAGGTTCATCTTTGGCACATCCTGACATCAGTTGTTATCCCTTTTAGGACTTGATAACGGGAGTTGTCAAGATTCCTTCCCTTCTTTGGTATAATCTGAGCGCACGGGCTCTCAGATTCGCACACTTCCCTGTGTCCCCACTGTCCCACCATAGACAGTCCAATTTCGGCTTGAGGTTAAGCCACCAATTTCAGCAAAAGGCAATTTCAAAAGCTATTTAGTCTCAGCAATGAGACGCCCAAAATCAATCCCTTTTCAAACTTTAGGGACCCCAATTTCCTTCCTTTTGCAAAACCCCTATCGGATTCATTGTGCGGAAATCCGAAGGTTCCATCACGGTCTCTTCTTTCGAGGATTCCGTTCATTTTATTACCCGATCAGGTTAAGGGTATAAACCTGGGCCTCCTTTGATGAGGTATTTCATTTTCCACCCGATCAGGTTAAGGGTATAAACCTGGGCCTCCTTTGATGAGGTATTCCATTTTCAGCCCAATCAGGTCAAGGGTACAAACCTGAGCTTCACTTTGATGAAGTATTTCATTTCCCGATCAGGTTAAGGGTATAAACCTGGGCCTCCTTTGATGAGGTATTCCATTTTCATTTCCCGGTCAGGTTAAGGGTCAAACCTGAGCTTCGTTTCTACACGAGGTATTTTCTGTCCCATCCAGGTTAAGGGCAAAACCTGAATCTCACTTCATTTTGAAGTAAAATTTTCTCCTTATTCTCCATTTCATATCTACCATCATCACTTGAACTAATTCTTTCATACCTAGTCAGATTCATCTAACTGGGGCATTTTTTTTATGGTTCAAATTTGGTATGTTTTCTTTGCCACTAAGCTTGGCTTTCAACCGGCTTAGCAGCAAAGAGGGGCATCTGTAAACACCCTAAATTTTCACCCTCATCCAGTGTTTGTCCATTTCATAAGTCATTACAGATCATTGCATATCATTGCATGCATCCGGCATATCATTCCATCACATTGCATGTCATTACATGTCATCCCATCTCATTTTCGAGATCCAACACTCCTGTTTTTAAAACATTCAATCCAGATTTGAATTTTAAAAGCTTTTATTTCAAAATCAATTTCAAAACCTGGGTTTTTATTCAATACTCTGTCATTTTCCAACCCCAGGACTTTATATTTCGAAATATTTTCTCAAGGAAACAATCTGGATTCATTTCAAATTCAAATTTTAGTCGATTTCAATTCACAGATGAGACCCATTGAGGTGGTGTCGCTTCTGAATTCCTCTATTCATCAAGTTTCTCAAAATTTTGAAAGTTTCAGTCCGATCAGGACTCTGTCTCAGAGTCCTGATCCGGTCAGGAGTCTGTTTTACTTCCATTTTCAGACTTTTTCGATTATTTTCAAAATTTAGGTCATTTTATAGAGTCCAGGTAGTTCAGGACTCTACTTTAGAGTTCGGTCGAGTTAGGAGTCTAACCCTGACTGTGTTTTCTGACTTATTTCATCATTTCTTGATAAAATCTTTTGAAAATTCTTTCATTTGGCTGTTAAAATTTAAAATTTCAGAGTTCTAAGAGTTCAGGACTCTAACCCGGAGTTCCAGTTCGCATGAGACCCTATTTTCAGAAATCTTGAATTTCAAATGTCGATTTTAACCCTTTTTCAAAGCCATTTTCAGTGTTTATTTCAAAATTTCCAAAACTCGATGTGGGCCTACTCAGTTGGCACCATATCCAGAGGAATTCTAATTCAGTTAGAACCCTATGCCATTTCAAAAATTCTAATTTTAAAATTGCTTTTGAAAATCCTTTTGAAAACTCCTTCAATTTCAAGTTTTAAAATCACTTTTTGAAAAACTCAAGTAGGGCCCACTCGGGGTGGTGCCATATTTGAGTAAGTCAGGGCTAGACTAGGGTTAGTTGATGTCTTGGTTAGTGTTAGAGGTTTAGAAGAGTCAAAACCATTTTGAAAAACTCATTTTGAAAGTTAGTTTTTAAAACTAGCATTTTTAAAGGTTTTTAAAGGTGTTTTAAAAACCCAATGTGAGAAAATGCCAAGTGGCACCACATTTGGGGGATTTTTTGGATTAGCTAGGGGTTAATTAGGCATTATTTAGGATAATTTAGACTAGGGGTAGTTAGGTAACTCCACCCCAAAATCGCCCCCCCCCCTTTAGAGTCCAAAATTTTCAAAATTGTCAATTTTTAAACCTAAAAAATTTTCTATAAATAGAGGCCATAGGGGGGTCGATTTTCCCAATTGGCTTTCCTTTGGATTCTTGGAGCTTCTCTCTCCTCTCCAGCCCTTCCTCCATTGCAGCAACCTCAAGGTAACTATTTTCTCTAATTTTTAGTTTTTATTTAATGTTTTTCATTGTTTTAAACATGATTTAGCCATTGGTACCATCATCTTTATGGATTAAACCATGGATTCAACCTCAAGAACCATCAAGAATCAGCAAGAACAATCCAAGAAGGTGATCCAACCCTGTTTTGGGTGATTTACAGAGATTTTAATCCATTAGAATTGATTTTAATATGATTCTTTGCATTAATAGCCAATAAAATATATGATTTACCCTTTTTAATGGGTTAAATCTATGTTTTAAAGGTGATATCAAATTCCAGCCATTGATTCCCTGTTTTTATTTTATTTTCATGGTTTATTCATGTTTTTTTTACGTTCTATAGAATAGAAATAAGTTTTATTTACTGTTTTATGGTTTATTTTATTTATTTACATTAGTTAATGCATGGTTTGTCAAGTTTCTTAAATTTCTGTGTGTTTTAGGTTTAGAACAGTAAATATAGTGTTATTTTGGGTTGAAGTTCTCATTATTTATTTCTGATTTTTTTATATGTGATGCATGCATGAGTTATTGAGTTACTGTAGAAAAATCAAAGGTTTTTGATCTCGGGAACCCTGTCAAAAAATCAGACATCAAATCGGGTTTTTAAAGTTTTAAAATCGTGGTTAAAATCAAGAAGGTAACTTGCTGTTATTATATTTCTCTCATCTTATATCCGATTTTAGATCTGTAAAGTGATATGGATTCACATTGAGTAGATCTGTCTTCTGTGAAATTTTCGGATTTTTTGATCACTGTTTAGTATTTTTCCCCTTTTAGAGAATCTGTCTTTAAATTTAAAACTCGTTAGGGTTTACCAAAACCCTAATCAGACTTGTGTTAGTCATAAATCCCAAACCACAGATCCGATTCATGATCTGTAAAAAGTGAGTATTATTATTTTTATGTCTACTGTGCACCACTAAAATTTTAGAGATTTTTGTTTAGGATTGATATTTATGTCTGTATTTTCAATCTGGAATAGCTGTTTTAATCCCTGTTAAGAGTGAAATATGTTAGCTCAGATTGCCGGAAGGGTTTCTCCCTAACCGGAGATGCTTTTTCCGATCTGTAAATTGGGAAATCTCTGTTTTTTTTCTTAGTTAGTCTCTGTAAAATTTCATAAATTTCCATGGAGATTTGTCCCCTGGTTCAGGTCTTGGACTGAGACTGGTTGGTGAATTAGGTCAAAAATAGCATATTTTTAGGGTTTAATGCAATTTTTGGATTAATTTAATGTCAAAAAATTATTTTTATAATTCCAATTCAACATTAGGGTTATAACAAGTGCAGGTACTAATTTTTATGGATTTTGGAATCCATTTGATGGCTGAATTAAGCAAATTGCAAAACCGGGTTCCTGAAAGATCCAAATACACTGCTAAAATCACAGTTTTTTGTGATATTATTGGATTTTCGTGCATGAGCATATATTTTTAGGATTTAATCATGTTCATAATCATATTAGGATGCTTTAGGTTTAATTTTGTGTTCATTTGATTTCATTTAGTGCATAAAACCTAAGTTTTTACCAAAATCTATTTCTAAAAAACCTGATTTCAAGGCCATAGTCTTGCTATCGGGGGCAATTTGGTCATTTGACCTAAATTTCGAAATCCCTAACCCTAATTTCATATTTTTAATCATGTCATAGTATATTTGGTTTGAGTTTATTCCATTCAAATTTCAAAACTTGCATTTTATCAAAATATCTTTCTAAAAACCCTAATTTCAAGGCCATAGTCTTGTTATTAGGGGTATTTTGGTCATTTTGACCCCAATTTCGAAATTTCATATTTTACCTTTATTATTTCTTCATATTTTATCATTTTGATTTAAGGGAATCAAGGAAAAGGCTTATATCTAGCAAAATCCAACAATTTCCTGATATTGTTGGATAAATCTAGAAAAGCCAACATATATTCATTAACCAAGTTTTCTAGTTTTGCAGGCACATTGAAGACTTTATTTTTCATGTATTTAAATTTCAATAGTGATGTAATTTGTAATTAAACTTTGGAATAAGAATTTACATTTCCTGCTTAGCTTAGGTTGCATTGCATATAGTTTATTTTTTTAAATAATGTTAATGTGTGATGGATGATGATTCATGCATATTTTTACAAATTCACCATGGTCTACACGAATGGCACATGCACTAGCTTCTATGAAGTTTATAAACTTGTTGGAATTTGTATTTATGGCCATAGTCAGAATACAAATGATACTTAGATTTATGATCTTCACATTAGCAACATTCAGCCTACACTCTTAGGCTAACTTCAAAATGCATTGTATTTCTCAAAAATACAAAAAGTATTTCTCAATTCCTCAAATCCATATTCATTCATTTCATGCATTTGCCAATTCCAATCTCAATTCAAAGAAGTTCATTTTCTCAAAATCTCCTAAGTCTTATAGCAAAATCGATTTTCCCAAAAGCATTGAATTTCAAAGAATATTTCAAGTGTTTTTTTTCAAGTTCATAAACTCAATTTTCCAAAGTTATGCAGTCAATTTCAAAGTTTGAAGTTAGAATTTTTCTAAGGCTTATTCAAAAGAATATGGATTTGCCAATGATATTTCAAATATTTCCCAAGTTCCAAATTCAAATTTTCTAAGTTAGAATTTCAATTTCAAAGTTTGAATTCAGAGAAACCAAGTCTCTCAGAGTCGATTTTCACCAAATGTCAAGGATTCATCAAAATCGATTTTTATTTCTCTCAGAAGTATATTTCAAATCCCATTTCACGATTTCTCATGTGATATCATTTCCAAGATTTACATTTTCTAAATATTTCAATCATTCAAAGCAAACATCATGTTTTCAAATGTGCATTTTCTGAAAATTCATAGCACATGCCTGATTCTATGTGCATTTAGAAATTAGAATATGATTTAGACAAGTTGAATAGAGTAGAGCATAAGATTGATCCTTGGTTCAATTACCCCTGTTAAAGGTGGCAGGAACGGTTGAACCTCGTACCGACAGACGAGTCCCATTCTTCGGAATTTTCCCGCATTTTAAAATGGAGGCGAGTTATTTTCAAAAACTTTTTCAAAGGTCAGTTTGATTTGCAAAAGTAAAAATTTTGCGATGATAACACTAAGTCAGCTTCATCTGACTTAGTCTGACCTCTCGAAGGAAGGCTCGAAGCCAAAGAAGCAACCCAGAGCCGTTTCTTCCACGATTTGAAGTAAGTTCGCTTCATTAAACCATCTCTCTCAAGTATTTGATTGTTTGTATATAGCATATACTTTCTGAAGTAGTATCTTGCTTTAGTTCTTGGTTGAGCCCTCTAGGACACTTCGGTGTTCACGCGCTCGCCTCGTAACTATCGTCGGATATATATGTTCGAATACGCAGTATATGCGTTCTTCAAAATAGTATCTCACCCTAGTTCTTGGTTGAGCCCTCTAGGACACTTCGGTGTTCACTCGCTCACCTCGTAACTATCGTTGGATACAGATCTAGATGTATATCTGCTGATACTGCCGACGCGTCTTATATCGCACAGGCCATGTAATTTACCTTTGTCGTCGCATCGTATGATGCCAAGGCTCCTGCTTTCTGCAATTTACGATTACTGCACTTCCGATTATGCATTTACTTACGCCGTCGCGTCGAACGATGCCAAGGCTCCTGTTTTGTTATATATGTAGAATATTTCGTTCAGTTACACACCCTGAACAATAGTATATGCATTTCCTTTACGCCGCCGCTGTATAAAGCACAGGCTTCTGCTTATACTACATATATGACGCGTAATATGAGCGTTCAAATGGAGATCAACTCCAAATCGCCAATGCGATTCCCTGACCGCTCCTCGTTCAAGATTCGGCTTGACGAATGAAGCCTATTGGAAAGGCTTCAGCTTTTTGGCAAAATGCTCTTTACGTAAAGACTAAGTCAAATACGTATGGCCTGGCTATGGCCCAGGGTTCCTGCAACCTTGATGGATGCAAAGTACGCACAACGGTGCGCATCCATTTCCCCGAATTAAGCGTGGCGATTTCCTACCAAAGAGGGGAGATGCCGCTGAAATGGATAAAAGAAACACACGCTTTCTCCGTAAAAGAGAGAAAGTGCTGCTGAAATTTCTGAAGAAGCTAAGAATAGCTCAGAAAGAACGTAGCAGGATACTCTGACATATAGCAGAGTGCTACCCATTTCATGTATTGCCTTCTGCAAACGTAGAAGGGTTCGTCGCACCGCTGCCAATAGAGCTGGGGAGGTGCTGACGAAATGGTTGGCAGAAGAGCTGCCGGAACCAGTTGAACGGCATAATGATGTCCGTTGATAGAACGATGCCAGATCGGCTCGTATCCTTGTGCCTGCAAGGGCACCTTGCTTGTAAGGGCCGTTGAGCCGGAGTAGAGGTTGCGCCTTGGCTAGGTTTGGACTCGTTGCGTAAAAATACGCCGAGTAGCCGATCTATTTAGATCGAGTCATATGCATGCTCATTGAGAACGATTACGCAACCAGACTCGTAAGGGCCGAAGAGCCAGAGTGTGTTGTTTCCACCCAAAAAGGTGTGATGCTCGCGGTGGCCAAAGTGCCAAGAGCAGTGTTCTGCATGCATATGAATAAGACTTAAGGTCGCACATACCCCGTGGTTGAAAATCGTGTTAGGGGTATCCCCTCAGTAATGACTGTGTTGGGGCGGACTGAATGGGGTCGGGTATATACTCCTGTAGTGCTGAAAGCACGGGCTGCCTAAATGGCATGCAGATTCTGTCCAAGTAATTGTAAGACTGGCAGACCCCTTCAGGAATTATGCTCACTGTGGAATGACAGTGATGGTACAACCTTGAGTGACATGTACTTTACTTTGGACCTGATAGAGTCCACGATGGCCTCACTCACTCATGGGTTTTGGGGTCGTGGTTATCCTTAAGATCTAAGGATTGAACCCAACTACTGCAAGTAGAGGATGCATCCGAATATGGGCCTAGTAGGATTCTCCCAGTTGAAACACACTGCCCTACTATGGATAGGGTCAACAGGCCTCTGGGGTATCTAAAATACATAGAATAATCAACCCCCAGAACGTCGCGTTGATGCCCGGACAATAGCTCTACCTGCGTACCAAAGGCGGGAGCGGTTAATTATCAAACAATGCATTAGTTCTAGGTACAGCGATGCTTTGAATGTATGAGTGGATGACGTGTTGAGTCAGTCCTGCATAACCTTTGTGAAGGTGTCATGTTCGGTATACTACTGGACCGACTGGGCAAAGACCCGTGTTGTATCCGCACGACTAAGCGAAGCTCGAGGAGTTGTCGTTAGATGCGTGGGATACGGATGTGCCAAGTATGAAGACTTGAGCTAGATATCACTTTGAGACCCAGAAGAGGTCATGGCTAAGTCGTGGAGACTTAAGCGGCTATTCAAATCACAGCCCTGAAAAGGCTTGCTCTAAGTCATGAAGACTTGAGCGGATGTTCAACTCATAGCCTTGAGGAGGTTCCTGCGATATACGCTAAGTCTTGGAGGCTTAAGCGTCGTTATTTCGCATTGCGACCCTGAGTGGTCATTATTGTACTTGAGTTGAATGGATGTATGACTGCATGCTTACCAGACCCTTAGTGGTTCTGACCCCGTTTTATGGGGATTTCAGGTGTTGGACCTGCGTGGCGATATGCGGAGCATGGCGGCATCGAGTTCCAGGGTTTCTCTAGACAGAGTTGTACTGCTTCCTTTTTATTGAACCTATACTGCTTTTCTAAGCAGTAGTGTTGTAATAAACATGTGGTTTTCGATAAAATGAAACACTTTGGTGGTCAATGAGTTGCTTGGCCACATACTTGCAACGTGCTCGAAGTTTTCTAAAACCGACGACTCATTATCGTCTTATTCCGCTGCTAAAAGCTTTTCTAAGTTCCGCTGCAGAAAAAAAAAAAATCATGAAAATTTTAACTTAGCTTTGTTTTGGAAATCCGGGGCGTTACAGAATTGGTATCAGAGCATGAGTCTGAGAAACCTGGTTCAAGATCCGTCGTGTTTGCGGTATCGCACTGTAAGTATAAATTTTATACTTTCTCTGATTTGGGTGTATTTGTGTGAATAGATAAAATGGCTCCTAGGATGAGGAGAACCATGCCGAGCGAGGAGTCCCATACGTAGGGCTTCCTGCTGGAGACACTCAACAGGCTTGTGTCTGCCATTCATGAATCAAGGCAAGCACCAGCCCTACCTCGCAATGAGAACCTTGGAGGAATAACATATGAAAAGTTCATCAAACTCGATCCACCTGTTTTTGTTGGCAGTGTCGATCCAGAGCTTGCAGAAAGTTGGATCGAGGAAACAGAGCGTGCATTCCTGGTATTGGGAGTACCAGAGGATAGAAAGACTAACTTCGGCACTTATAGGCTGAAGGATAATGCACGGAAGTGGTGGGATACCACTAAGCTTATCCAGTTCTCACAAGTCGAAGTCATTCCTTGGACTGACTTTCGGAGAACTTTCTTGGATAACTACTTCCCGTTGCACTCCATAAATAAGAAAAAGATGGAGTTTCTGGAACTAGAGCAGGGTGGTATGAGTCTTATCGACTATACTACCAAGTTTCAGAACCTTGAGCGGTACTGCTCTCGGTTATTCGATACTGACCAAGAGAGGGCCGATAAATATATCAATGGATTTCGGGAAGGGCTACGATCTCGAGTTATAACTAGCATGCCCCAAACATTTCAAGCCGCTGTGGCAGCAGCTTCAAAGATTAGTGCAGACTGGGAGCAATGCAAAGGGGTCGTAGTAAAGCGACCGGTAGCAAGTAATGGGAACAACAAGAGGACGTTCCCCGGTGGCCAAGAATCATGACCAACTTTTTATAAGAGGGATTTTCAGGAGAACAACTTTACTCCACCGGCCGAGCGGCCATTACAGATGATAGAAGCCAATCAGCTCTACCAACAGTCTAATTTTCGATGCCCAAGGTGTAGCTCAGATCATCCCGGAGGGGTTTGTCCTCGCGATACGGGAGGTTGCCTATATTGCGGCAAACCAGGGCATCGTGTAAGAGAATGCCGCAATAAGGCCTCAGATCTTCAACGAAGAAATATGGGATCTGGAGGACCCTCTCAACAAATACAACAACAACGACTGCCACTACCCAAAATAGAGCAGAAACCTGTGGCAGGTCGTGTCTATGCGGTGACAGCCGAACAACTCACGGATAATGATCGTATCAAGGAATCTGAATACCTTGATAGATAAAGTTGTGTTGGGTAAGAAGCAATTGAAAGACAAGATCCAATGAATGCTTGAGACAAGTGGCTTATGACCTTGTGTACGGTCATCTGGATAGATATGTATCCTTGCTCTGTAAAGTAATTTTGGATTTGTCAAATAAAAATCTTAAGTGCTTATGCCCAAAATTTATGGCTATAGACCCCATGATTGAGAAATTAAGTTTGCGTAATTAGAACGTTAAAAGTTACTTAATAAAATAAACCATCGAGGAATTGTTCCCAAGAAGAGAGTCCTGTGAGGTTTTACATATTCAAGATAAGATCGTCTAGTCAGAGTGAGCCTGTGAGGGTATACAGCTCCGTGCGAGTGTATATGTTCCAAAATCAGTAGCTTAGCTAGTATGATTCTGTGAGGGTGTACTGATCCAATATCAGGTGAGTCTGACGAGGGCGAACCTGTGAGGAGGTACGTTTCCAATACCAGGTAGTCTAACAGGAGACTTATTCCAATATGGTTAATCTCTAGAAGAATGATCTATGTGTATGGAATAGTTACACAAGATGGCTATATTGATAGCCGGTTGGAAGAACATTGATTCAACAAAACTATCGTGGTTGTAGCATAATTTGAACTCAGATATGAGAAGCATACCTCAATTGATCGAGAATCATGATATGAGGTTATGATTGGAATAAATACGATGTTGAACTAAGTGAATAACATTATGAATCTAACATATGGGAGAAATATCCCAAGTTACGCACTTAGTACTCTTAACTGAATTTCGTGGACGAAATTCCTTTAAGGGGGTAATGATGTAAGACCCATAATTTTTCAGTATCTTTCTGAAGAAATTCACAAGGCATTTTCAAGTAAAAATAGCATCTGAACCCGAAATACGAATCAGATCGATTTGTACGAACCCGTTATACTTGAGATACTCGTCGCTTTGTGAATATATGCTCAAACACTCTGGAAGACATAACTTCCTAACTAAACAAAATCAAAGGATTTCCTCGAGCCAACTTTCTTAGTGACGTCAATACAAAGAGAATGGCGTACTCAGAATTTTTTGGAAAAAAATCGCCGAAAACCCAAAATTTTTGCGGGACCCACGAAAATATTGGTGGGACCCACAGGAATATTCCTCAGAAAATATCTGCTGGGACCCACAAAAATATCCCATGGAATATCCAAGTGGGCCCCACACCAAGGAACCTCTTGGCATTAAAAAGAAGCCAAGGGCAAATGGGTAAAGGGGAAACTTGGGGCCCAAGTTTCATTTCCTATAAATAAAGGCCCTACCCTTTAGAAAAAATCGTCCCCCCCCCCTTTCTAGCCTCCTCTTTCTCTCTCCTACTTCCTAAAACCTCTCCTACCAAGCCTAGTAGGTCTGAGCCTACCTGACTTAGCCTGAGCCTGCCTGATCTGGTCTTAGCCTGCCTGACCTGGTCTTAACCCACTTGACCTAGGTCTGAACCTACTTCACTAAGTCCAAACCCAGTTGACTTGGCTTGAACCTAGTTAGGGTTGAAGTCAAAGTCAAAGTCCTTTTTGGTCCAGATTCTGGTTTGGATTTCTGAACCCAGACCTAGCCTACTTGAGCTGAGTTCGAACCTGCTGAACCCAGTTGATTTGGATCGAACCCTGTTTGGTTCAAACCACTTGGGTTGAGTAGCTTGACCTACTCTACCTCTTTCTCAACTAAGTCAGCTTCATCTGACTTAGTCTGACCTCTCGAAGGAAGGCTCGAAGCCAAAGAAGCAACCCGGAGCCGTTTCTTCCACGATTTGAAGTAAGTTCGCTTCATTAAACCATCTCTCTCAAGTATTTGATTGTTTGTATATAGCATATACTTTCTGAAGTAGTATCTTGCTTTAGTTCTTGGTTGAGCCCTCTAGGACGCTTCGGTGTTCACGCGCTTGCCTCGTAAGTATCGTCGGATATATATGTTCGAATACGCAGTATATGCGTTCTTCAAAATAGTATCTCACCCTAGTTCTTGGTTGAGCCCTCTAGGACACTTCGGTGTTCACTCGCTCGCCTCGTAACTATCGTTGGATACAGATCTAGGTGTATATCTGCTGATACTGCCGACGCGTCTTATATCGCACAGGCCATGTAATTTACCTTTGCCGTCGCGTCGTATGATGCCAAGGCTCTTGCTTTCTGCAATTTACGATTACTGCACTTCTGATTATGCATTTACTTACGCCGTTGCATCGAACGATGCCAAGGCTCCTGCTTTCTGCAATGTATTTACTTACGCCGTCGCGTCGAACGATGCCAAGGCTCCCGTTTTGTTATATATGTAGAATATTTCGTTCAGTTACACACCCTTAACAATAGTATATGCATTTCCTTTACGCCGCCGCTGTATAAAGCACAGGCTTCTGCTTATACTACATATATGACGCGTAATATGAGCGTTCAAATGGAGATCAACTCCAAATCGCCAATGCGATTCCCTGACCGCTCCTCGTTCAAGATTCTACTTGACGAATGAAGCCCCTATTGGAAAGGCTTCAGCTTTTTGGCAAAATGCTCTTTACGTAAAGACTAAGTCAAATACGTATGGCCTGGCTATGGCCCAGGGTTCCTGCAACCTTGATGGATGCAAAGTACGCACAACGGTGCGCATCCATTTCCCCGAATTAAGCGTGGCGATTTCCTACCAAAGAGGGGAGATGCCGCTGAAATGGATAAAAGAAACACACGCTTTCTCCGTAAAAGAGAGGAAGTGCTGCTAAAATTTCTGAAGAAGCTAAGAATAGCTCAGAAAGAACGTAGCAGGATACTCTGACATATAGCAGAGTGCTACCCGTTTCATGTATTGCCTTCTGCAAACGTAGAAGGGTTCGTCGCACCGCTGCCAATAGAGCAGGGGAGGTGCTGACGAAATGGTTGGCAGAAGAGCTGCCGGAACCAGTTGAACGGCATAATGATGTCCGTTGATGGAATGATGCCAGATCGGCTCGTATCCTTGTGCCTGCAAGGGCACCTTGCTCGTAAGGGCCGCTGAGCCGAAGTAGAGGTTGCGCCTTGGTTAGGTTTGGACTCGTTGCGTAAAAATACACCGAGTAGCTGATCTATTTAGATCGAGTCATATGCATGCTCATTGAGAACGGTTACGCAACCAGACTCGTAAGGGCCGAAGAGCCAGAGTGTGTTGTTTCCACCTAAAAAGGTGTGATGCTCGCGGTGGCCGAAGTGCCAAGAGCGGTGTTCTGCATTCATATGAATAAGACTTAAGGTCGCACATACCCCGCGGTTGAAAATCGTGTTAGGGGTACCCCCTCAGTAATGACTGTGTTGGGGCGGACTGAATGGGGTCGGGTACATACTCCCGTAGTGCTGAAAGCACGGGCTGCCTAAATGGCATGCAGATTCTGTCCAAGTAATTGTAAGACTGGCAGACCCCTTCAGGAATTATGCTCACTGTGGAATGACAGTGATGGTACAACCTTGAGTGACATGTATTTTACTTTGGACCTGATAGAGTCCACGATGGCCTCAGTCACTCATGGGTTTTGGGGTCGTGGTTATCCTTAAGATCTAAGGATTGAACCCAACTACTGCAAGTAGAGGATGCATCCGAATATGGGCCTAGTAGGATTCTCCCAGTTGAAACACACTGCCCTACTATGGATAGGGTCAACAGGCCTCTGGGGTATCTAAAATACATAGAATAATCAACCCCCAGAACGTCGCGTTGATGCCCGGACAATAGCTCTACCTGCGTACCAAAGGCGGGAGCGGTTAATTATCAAACAATGCATTAGTTCTAGGTACAGCGATGCTTTGAATGTATGAGTGGATGACGTGTTGAGTCAGTCCTGCATAACCTTTGTGAAGGTGTCATGTTCGGTATACTACTGGACCGACTGGGCAAAGACCCGTGTTGTATCCGCACGACTAAGCGAAGCTCGAGGAGTTGTCGTTAGATGCGTGGGATACGGATGTGCCAAGTATGAAGACTTGAGCTAGATATCACTTTGAGACCCAGAAGAGGTCATGGCTAAGTCGTGGAGACTTAAGCGGCTATTCAAATCACAGCCCTGAAAAGGCTTGCTCTAAGTCATGAAGACTTGAGCGGATGTTCAACTCATAGCCCTGAAGAGGCTCCTGCGATATACGCTAAGTCTTGGAGGCTTGAGAGTCGTTATTTCGCATTGCGACCCTGAGTGGTCATTATTGTACTTGAGTTGAATGGATGTATGACTGCATGCTTACCAGACCCTCAGTGGTTCTGACCCCGTTTTATGGGGATTTCAGGTGTTGGACCTGCGTGGCGATATGCGGAGCATGGCGACATCGAGTTCCAGGGTTTCTCTAGACAGAGTTGTACTGCTTCCTTTTTATTGAACCTATACTGCTTTTCTAAGCAGTAGTGTTGTAATAAACATGTGGTTTTCGATAAAATGGAACACTTTGGTGGTCAATGAGTTGCTTGGCCACATACCTGCAACGTGCTCGGAGTTTTCTAAAACCGACGACACATTATCGTCTTATTCTGCTGCTAAAAGCTTTTCTAAGTTCCGTGCAGAAAAAAAAAAAAAGAAGAAATTCATGAAAATTTTAACTTAGCTTTGTTTTGGAAATCCGGGGCGTTACAGTTAAGTGAGAGCTTGATGTCCATATTGATGCATCTTGACCCCTTCGAGAGATTTTCCTTTGTCGTCTTTCACATTGTTGAAAGATTAGCCTTATCTCCGAAAGGATTGCCTTTATCATCTTTCGCGTTGTCGAAAGAATCGCCTTACTCCTTTGGATTACCTTTGTCATCTTTCGCGTTGTCGAAAGAATCGCCTTATTCCTTTGGATTGCCTTTGTCATCTTTCGCGTTGTCGAAAGAATCACCTTGTTCCTTTGGATTGCCTTTGTCATCTTTCGCGTTGTCGAAAGAATCGCCTCGTTCCTTTGGATCCCCTTATCATCTTTCGTGTTGTCGAAAGAATCGCCTTGTTCCTTTGGATTACCTTTATCATCTTTCGCGTTGTCGAAAGAATCGCCTTGCTCCTTTGGATTGCCTTTTGTCATCTTTCACGTTGTCAAAAGAATCGCCTTGCTCCTTTGGATTGCCTTTTGTCATCTTTCACGTTGTCGAAAGAATTGCCTTACTCCTTTGGATTACCTTTGTCATCTTTTGCGTTGTCGAAAGAATCGCCTTGCTCCTTTGGATTGCCTTTTGTCATCTTTCACGTTGTCGAAAGAATTGCCTTGTTCCTTTGGATCGCCTTATCATCTTTCGCATTGTCGAAAGAATCGCCTTATTCCTTTGGATTGCCTTTGTCATCTTTCGCGTTGTCGAAAGAATCACCTTGTTCCTTTGGATTGCCTTATCATCTTTCGTGTTGTCGAAAGAATCACCTGTTCCTTTGGATTACCTTTATCATCTTTCGCGTTGTCGAAAGAATCGCCTTGCTCCTTTGGATTGCCTTTTGTCATCTTTTGCGTTGTCGAAAGAATCGGCTTACTCCTTTGGATTACGTTTGTCATCTTTCGCGTTATCGAAAGAATCGCCTTGTTCCTTTGGATTACCTTTGTCATCTTTCGCGTTGTCGAAAGAATCGCCTTGCTCCTTTGGATTGCCTTTTGTCATCTTTCGCGTTGTCGAAAGAATCACCTTGCTCCTATGAATTGCCTTTTATCATCTTTCGCGTTGTCGAAAGAATCGCCTTGTTCCTTTGGATTGCCTTTTTTCATCTTTCGCATTGTTAAAAGAATCGCCTTGCTCCTTTGGATTGCCTTTTGTCATCTTTCGCATTGTCGAAAGAATCGCCTTACTCCTTTGGATTACCTTTGTCATCTTTTGCGTTGTCGAAAGAATCGCCTTGTTCCTTTGGATTACCTTTGTCATCTTTCGCGTTGTCGAAAGAATCGCCTTGTTCCTTTGGATTGCCTTTTTTCATCTTTCGCATTGTCGAAAGAATCGCCTTGCTCCTTTGGATTGCCTTTTGTCATCTTTCGCATTGTCGAAAGAATCGCCTTGCTCCTTTTGATTGTGTTTGTCATCTTTCGCGTTGTCAAAAGAGTTGCCTTACTCTTCTCTGAAAGAGTTTGCCTTGTCTGTCTTTCGCGTTGCCGAAAGAATTACCTTATCAAAAGATTGCCATATCCATCTTTCGCGTTGTCGAAAGAATCGTCTTACTCCTTACCTTATTCATATTTCACAATGATGAAAAATTTCACCGGATCGTCTTGATCATCTTCCAAGAGTGCCTCTTACAATTCCATTTCCATCGCCTCGTTCATCTTCAAGAAAAGTTGTCTTATTCACATTCCAATATTCCATTTTCTGCCCAATCAGGATAAGGGTATAAACCTGAGCCTCACTCAAAGAGGTATTTCATTTTCCGCCCGATCAGGATAAGGGTACAAACCTGAGCCTCATCCAAAGAGGTATTCCATTTTCTGCCCGATCAGGATAAGGGTACAAACCTGAGCCTCATCCAAAGAGGTATTTCATTTTCTGCCCAATCAGGATAAGGGTATAAATCTGAGCCTCACTCAAAAAGGTATTTCATTTCCGCCCGATCAGGATAAGGGTACAAACCTGAGCCTCATCCAAAGAGGTATTCCATTTTCCGCCCGATCAGGATAAGGGTACAAACCTGAGCCTCATCCAAAGAGGTATTCCATTTTTTGCCCGATCAGGTTAATAGTACAAACCTGAGCCTCATCCAAAGAGGTATTTCATTTTCCGCCCGATCAGGATAAGGGTACAAACCTGAACCTCATCCAAAGAGGTATTGCATTTTTCGCCCAATCAGGTTAAGGGTATAAACCTGAGCCTCCTTTGATGAGGTACTCCATTTTCTGCCCGATCAGGTTAAGGGTACAAACCTGAGTCTAATTTCTATGAGATATTTCAATCCCCAATCAGGTTAAGGGTCCAACCTGAGCTTCGTTCCATACGAAGCATTTTCTGTCCCATCCAGGTTAAGGGCAAAAACCTGAACTTCGCTCTCACAGAGCAAATCTATTTTCTCTTTATTCTCCATTTCATATCTACCATCTTCCTCGGGCTAATTTCTTCATACCCCGACAGATCCTTCTAACTGGGGCATTTTATATAGCCCAAATTTGGTGTGTTTTCTTTTCCACTAAGCTCGGCCACGAGCCGACTTAGTAGTAAAGAGGGGCATCTGTAAACACCCCAAATTTTCACCCACCTTCTTGGCATTTCCACCAATCATTATATTATGGTTCTCTGAAATCAATGTAGGGCAAAATGGTCATTTTCCAAGATTGAACCTTGCAGAAAGTCCTAAATTTCATTCTTGAGCCTCAAAACTTCTCTATTTAGACTCAGAGACATCTTCAAACTGCAAATCCTCAAAATCTCATGCTTAACCAGAAGTCAGAATTTTCAAATTCAAATTCAGAGTGGCAATTTTGTAGAACATGTCTTTGCATAGCATTGCATGAGCATTTCATATCATTTCACTGCACAACATGTCATTTCGAGATTCAAAACTCCTAATTTTTAAAATTGTCAATCCAGATTCAATTTCTAAACTTTTCAAAATTGATTTTAAAACCCTGGGTTTTCAAAATTATCAATTCTTCCCATTTTACCCCCAGGACCCCAAATTACGAAAAGTTTTTCTGAAGAAAACAATCTGGATGGTTTCGACATTTCAAAATTTCGCCAGTTGGAAAGAGGGGGACACAATTTCAAATTCATAAGATCTTATTTCAAACTTTTACAAAAAGGCTCCGAATTTCCCTACTTCTTTCAAAATTTCGCCCTAAGAACCATTTTCTTCCAAGTTTTGAAATCAAGCCAAATTTTGCTTCGTGTTTTCCAAAACTAGCCTACTATTGTGAAAATTCCAAAATATCTCATTTGACTTTTATTTCAAATAAGTAACGTGGGACCCGCCTCGAGGTGGTGTCACACTCAAATTCTCAAAAATTTCTCTTATTTTCAAAACAGTGCCCATTCGGAAGTGACACCGATTTATAAAACTTTTTTATGATTATTTTATTTTCTTTATTTTTAACTCAATGTTAATAAAATAATTAGTGGGCCCACGTAGGTGACGCTCCGCTAAGACTCCTTGCCAAGAAAAGCAAACTTTTTTCAAATCCAATGAGGTGGCACCACCTTAAAAAAAAAGAAAAAAAGAAAAAAAAAATTTGTTTTTTTATTATTTTCTTTTTAGTTATTACTTTTCAGCCCCAGAATGGAGCCACCGTGAAACCCTACCCAAAGTCTCATTTTTACCTAAGTTTTTCAAAAAAAAAGAGCCGTTCCCCTCCCAAAACGGCGAACATTTCAAAAAAAATTCAAAATTCTGTTTTGAAAGGTTATCGAAATCGGTTGAAAAAGAGGAAACGTCTCGGATTTGAAAAAGAAAAAAAAAAGGGAGGCCGGTTATTAAAAGGCTATCAAAGGCCCAATAGAAGGGGTCAGCAATTTCTCTTGAAGCTGGTTCAATCCCCTTATCGTTTTTTTTTTCCTCTTCTAGCAGAGAAGGCGACTTCCTGGACCCTATCTCCCACTCCCCCATTATCGCATCTACTCCTCTCTACCAGCAGGAGGGGAACGTTCGACTGCTTCTCCCTCTCTATCGCTGGAACCCGCCTGGGATTACATTCCTTCCTTCCAGCAAGAGAGGGACCCAAGATTCCAGCATTTCCTCTGGTTTCTCTTCATTTTCCAGAGCCTCTCTTCTTTTAACGCCCTTCTCCAGGACTAATAGAGAAGTCCTTTCATTCTGTTGATTGAAGACAGTAGGCTTCCTCTATCATCCGACAAAAGATCTCCAAAGAGGCGACCGAGGAGTGCGTTTCCCCTTTTCCTTCCCCTTTTTTTGTGAAGTCTGACCCATCTCTGAAGGAGACGCCAGCAGCAGCCTCCACTTAGCTAAGGTAAAGGCCTTTTTTTTTCTCATTTTATTATGCATCTACAAAAACTAAGTGTTGTGTTCATGCCATAAGCACTGCAGATCCATTGCAGCAGCTGAGGCGGTTGAGTGTCCCTGTTTTCTGCATCAAGAACCGATAATACCTCTCAATGGTATTATCGATTCAATCTGAAGATCATTACCCCACCAAATGATTCCCCTTTTTAAAAAAAAAAAAATGTTGTATGATTCGGTCCAGCATCATGAATATTTCAAAAGATTTTTTTTTTTTACTTCACCTCAATTCATGATTTCCTATACATATCTAGTTCTTCCTGTTATACACCCGTGCTTTATCATCCCAAAGGATTGTTTTATCACAAATTTCGGTTCTTCAGCATGTTACTGAGGCCGTAATTAAGATTTTTTTGTTAGCTTTTGACAATTTCCTCATTATCGTCTGATTTCTCATCAAAATTTTAGTCGTAAATCTTTTATATGTCATTTTTTTTTTCTGTATGAGCTAAGAGTTTCGGTTAAAATGTCTGCGTATCGTGGGGTAACGTGATGGCTGGTAAGGCTTATCATACAGCAAGTGGTGCTCTTAACCCAAGCACTACATTTTTTTTTTTGCGTCAACCATGTTTAAGTCTGCATAGTCTCACGGTTTCATATGTTTTCCTTTTTTTTAGAAAATTTCATATCCTGTATTCACTCGTTATGCATTTCTCAAAATGTGAAAGAGCTGAGCATTTTATGACTCGTTGTGCACTATTGAATTTCTCCAATCTTTGAAATAGAACTAAAATGTTATAATGTTCTGATGCTGATGAATGTGGTATGGATTTGTTTAAGCATTGTTGTCCCATTTGACTCTAGTTTCTTATGTTATCATGTCTCACAATTTTGTACCTTCATCCAGGTGATTTAGTTAGTTTAGTCATTTTCTTTTGCTATTTTGGAATGCCCTGCGTATGTGGCATATGCAGTAACGGTCATGACCCCTTATGAAATCTTTACTGCAAATGAAGTTATATATCTTGTTCTGTTCAGATTAGTGAAGTTGTTTGGGTTTGGAAAATATAGAATTTAAAGTTGAAAGACATGCATCTGAAACTTTGTTATGCTAGTTCCATTATTACTTTCAGAAGTTACATCAGAGGTTGAATGCTTGTTATTTGATACACCTACTGCTTGACTATGTTGGCTCATAGCAAAATACTTCAAAAACAAATTCCTGATATATTACCATAATGTAAGTGCTTACAAATATTGCAAATCCTAATGATGTCCTTGACAATTTTAGACTCGTGGATACCTGAATTACATAAACCATTATATGATACAGTTGAGAGATAAGCTATCATATACTGGAGGCACATGGAAATCAGAATTTCTTCATTGATAATCAACATTCAGCAGAAAACATGCACACAACCATCCAGTTGCACATGTGCATGCATCCATGTGCCATTACAACACACATGGCACATTTTTAGAGTCTCCAACATAGTTTAAGGTTCCCTTTAGAGGGAAATTCCCAAAACACTATGAATGTTTAAGTCAATTGGATCATTGCAGAGAGAGAGAGAAAGAAACAGAAAAACAGGGGATAACATGTCTTCAATTGTAGGAATGTGTTTATATATATAGTTATACATACACATATGTATACATATGCATATCTTCATTATACATGTACATATATTTCGTTGTATATCTCGTACTAACCTACTTTTGCAGGAAAAGTTCGGGAGATGCCAAGTCCTTTTGATTCCTTTTTTTTTTCCATTTTATGTCTAAATTGTAATAATCAGATGTACATTTGGAATAATATTTACTTTTACAGCTTAGATTAGGATGCATATCATGTAGTTTGATTTTGTAATATCCTGACTTTGTGATTCATGCATTTTATTTCAAAAGTACTATGGATGTACATGAATGACACGTTTACCAACTCTTAGGGAGTTGATAAACTCGGTGGAATCCATATTTACGGCCCTAGTCGGAATACGGACGAAACCCAAATTCATCATCTTTCTACCAGTTACATTGAGCCTACACTCTTAGGCTATCTTAAAAATGCACATCATATTTCCCATTTTCAAAGTATTGTGCATTAAATCAATTAAACTCTGAACATATTCATGGCCACAGTCAGAATATGTGAAGGATTTATTTTGACTTAATACACATTTTTCCAACAAATTTCTTAGAAAATCTTTCAAAGTGCATTCATTCACACATATCATTTGCATCATGAAATCATTGTTTTTCTCATGATTTTCTTAAGAAAATTTCATTCTCAAGAAATCAATTTCTCAAGAAACTCTGAGGATTTTCCGAAATCGGTTTTCCCAAGTCAAGTTTTTCCACAGTTTTCCATGGAAAAGGTTATTTTCTCAAGATTTTCAAAAGAAGTCTCTCACCTTTCTCAAAGATCAAAATCGATTTCCAAGTATTTCAAGGGTAAGATTCCCAAGATTTCAATTTCCCAAGTTTAGTCTTTCTTCTCCAATGGGTTTTGCTATAAATTTTCCATTATTTTCCTAAGAAAATTCTCAAAGTTCGAGTTTTCCTGAGAAGTGTTTCCCTTTTCAAATGTTCACCTTTTTCTCAAGAATCACTTCTATTTTCCCAGGATTTTCAACTATTCCTGATTTTTCCACATCTTTATGAACTTTCTCATGATTTCAAAAACCCTTTTTCATCTGAGTTTCCTGAGAAATTGACCTTTTTCCCTGAGAAATATCTTTTAACTCCAAAGGTTTTCTGAGCATACATCATGTTTTCCAACTTACATTTTCCAAAATCTCATAGCACATGCCTGAATTCTCTGTGCATTTAGGATAGAACACGTTTCGATGATTTAACTATGTCAAGCACAATTTTGGTCCTTGGTTCGATTACCTTTGTTAAAGGCGACAGGAACGGTCGAACCTCGTACCGACAGGTCGAGCCCCAGCCCATGGATTTTCCCACAATTTTCAAAACGGAGGTGAGTATTTCAAAACAATTTCCAAAATCCGGTCAAGTTTGAATCGCGAAAGCGTTTCCCTCTCTCTTTCGCAAGGAAGGGAAGACGCGAAAAAATTTTGCGACGATAACAATCATTAGCTGGAATAGTCTTGTTTATTGATTCGGGCTCTGCACCAGTCTTTACAAGCTGTGGCAGAGGATTCTGATGATAAACAAAATGTTCTTCCTCTTTTGATTCCTCTTCAACTGATTTTGTTTCTTCAGAAGTGGTGTCAGGTTGTGCTTTCTTTCTGACGATCCTGACCAATTTTTTCACAGCTTTCTTCTTTGGTTTGCTTTTCGGAGCAACCTCTTTCTGACTGACCTGAGCCTGTTCTGACATCATTCTCTTGAATAGGTTGTACATGGCAGGATCTATATCATTGGTTTGGTTCTGATTCTGCCCCCTGACTGACTTGGGAGAGTTCGTTGCTTTGGCAACGCTATCGCTGTGCTGAGGGGCAGTCTCCTTTCCAGCTCTGGTCTGAACCATTTTGACAATGCCAAATGATTTCTGTAGAAATAGAGGAATGGTTAGAGATTGGAGGAGTTTTTTTTTTTTTGAAAAATGGAGCCCTTTTGAGAAAAGGACAAGAAAAGATGAATTGACAGACAATTTAGACAAGTTATCCCATCACCAGAGATTGGGTCATCATAAATTTTTGCGATAATTGTGTCACCATTTTGCGGTGACAAAAATGTGCCTTATGACCTAGGCGAGGTCGTCCATCACTATGAGAGATAATCGAAGAAGAATATAAGAAAGAGGTCTCATCACCGGGGATGAGGTCGTCATGAGGATCGTGACCATATAAAACAAAATAAAGTTTTGGTCATAAAGAGCTTTTTATCAGAACAAAATGTTGCATTTTTATTGATGATAAAATTTAAATACAAAGAGAAGGTGGGCAGACAGTTTGCCACCATTCTCGATACTCCGACGATACATTAGGACCAGGAAACATAGACAAAGGAATAAAGGAGTCCCAAGTGTATTTGGTGACATGGTATGCCCCAGACCACTGATCCGACTGCAGATCAAACTCTGGCATGTGGCCCATTGGGAAGCGAGTGTTGACACAAACCTACCGCTGTGAAAACTGTCTGAGACACCTCTCTGGCTGATAGTCGACACAGAAGAAAGAGCCGAGCAATCTGTAACGCTTGCTACGAGCATAAGTGATGTCTTCTTTTAAATCATTATAATTTTGAAAAGATTTTTAAATGTAAAACATGTGAAAACCAGACATCAAATAATAAAAACCGGTTCTCACTAGTGGATGAGACTGGGTCGAACTCAGGGAACGGGAATATATCGTATTCAAGTTCACAAATCTAAAGTAATCTTTATTGCCAAATTATTGAAATGTAAAATGTTCAAGAAGAGTAAAACAACTAACTATTACAACAAATGAATACCCTTCGCAGAGGGCGTATAGTGCAATATTTACAAACCCAATTAAAATCCTAATTCTAAAGTAAAAAGTAAAAAGAAGCTTTATTCTTCGTACTTCGTGTCACGTAATCTCTTCCGCTCCACTCCCGTGCAATCCTGCACAAGTCAAACGAAACACGAGCAGTACACGATAAAAGAATAAAACTATACTTCAAGAATTATAAAATCTAAATGACACTCCTAAGTAAAAATGATTACTAACTACTAATTGACATGAAATAAACTGCTAACTATTACAAAAGATGTTAATCAAATCTACTACTAACTAATTGATTAATCTAATTACTAACAATTTACTAAACTAACAGCATTACATCAAGTTCATTGTTACGCAAGTTCAGTGGATAATGCACCAATTTCAAACAGAACATTTAGCAACCTTGAAATCCTATAGAGCTTCAGCAATTAATCTCTTATATGATGCAAATTAACACTCAATTGATCAGCAAATTTTAATCATCCAATATGATCCATCAAACAATTAATACACTTCTTTGTATTAAAAGATTCACAGAAAATAGCAGCAAAAATCAAATATAGCCTTCAACCGGCTATCAGGAACCACTCCCCTTACTTGAAATCAATGACAATAAACTGCTTCGATCTCATTGCTTTTATCAGAAAACATTATGTTACTGATTAAAAAATTCAGTGGCTATCAATATTCACATCGGATTCAGCCATCCGGTTGAATATTTTTTCAAAATCAATGCTGGAATTTCAAAGAACAACAGATATCCACTAGAACTTTCAAACAGCTGCTGGAATAACCAAAACTCAGAAATCTAAATACTCAAACAGAAAAAATTCAAACATCCGATCGATCTTCAAATTATCCGTTGATAAATTTCAACACTCAATCACTGAAAACAATAATAAAATCAAAGTCATTCATGAATTCAATCCTTGATCGGAAACAGTAAACCGTGAACTAAATTTCACGGTGGTTCAAGAATGAAATTTCCTGTTTCTTCTTTGCGTGCAGTGAATCAGAAGATTTCAATCGGCTGGACTGTATTCATCTCTCTGATTGCTACAGAAAATTAATCCAACCGATGGACTTTGGACAAAACAATCACCGGATGTTCAATTGATTCAGATCATTGCCGGAAAACATTAATCAATAATTGATCAACATTCAGATAGTTGATTATTGGAGATTAATCACTCTAAAGTTCACAAATCTTCATTTAAACCAGACATTACATAATCTTGACAGACTAAAATTAATCAAATTCCAGCAATCAAGCACCGGAAGGTTCATTCATGCTCAGCTTCACTCGCCGGAATTCCTCTTCCATTCTTGACTATCAACAAAGTTCTGAATAGAAAATTTGTCTTCTGATGTTGATTCAGATTGTCATCATACGGACATTGCTCCAGAGATTCCGATCAAAATTTTCAATCAAAAATTGATGCAAGAAGTTATCAAGAATTATTCATCCGAAACATTATTCCGGTAGATCCCTGTCCATCGCCGGAATTTCTCTTCAGACATTTTTTTCTTTTTTTATGTTTTCTTGTTTTTTTTTTTCCACATCAAAATTCAAACCTTAGATTGAAGTTCAGAAAGAAGATGAAGAAGAAAAAGAAGAAGAACTGAAGAAGAAGAAGTTACAGAACAACTCACCGTGACTTGAGAGGGGTTAGAAGAGATCGGACTCCTTCCATACGCTGCCACCGGAATGAGAAAAACCTCCACCTGAAAAGAGAAGAGAGAAACAGGGAGAAGGAGAAGAAGGAGATAAGAAGAGGTGGAGGGGAGAGGTTAGGAGAGAGGGAGAAGGCGCACAGAGGAAGACCCTTTTGAAAATTTCCCTTCATGGGTTTTTAAAGAGCAAACCGGTTTGTTAAACCTGTTTGTTATTATTTTTTAAAAAATTTAAAGAAAAGCTACAAGAAAAAAATTATTTGCTAAAAAACTCATTTGATTTAAAAATATAACTACTCTACTATTTTTATAACTATTTATATTTAATTAAATTTTTTTTCTTTTCTATAAGGAAGACTAAAACACTTTTAGTAACAATATCAAAATGTATACTAAATTGCAAAAGAAAGCTATTTTTCTCTATTTTCTCTATTTTTTTATTTTTTTATTAAAATGCTCTATCCTAGCATATAAATGGGTTTTTTTAATTGATTTTAATATGAAATCATGCATGTTTTTATGTAAAATGTACCTAAAATCTATGCATGATCAATAAGTGTAGCAAGGAACCGATTCTCGTCTGTTGAAGTAATCCCAAAGAATCTCCTCCTGATGCAGACTCTCGATCAAAGTTCGATACTGAACAACAGACTTCGGCTTCTTGCTATTGAATCTGAAGGAACTGGCCTTCGATGGAACATGTCGTAGGAATCACGACTGCAAGGCATACGTGCATCCTTCCATCAAAATGGTTTCTCCGATGGCGAAACGAGCTAAGCCTCTGTAGAGAACGGCTAGAGATGCCATGGATACTGAAAGCTGACGGGTCTGCTTGTTTCTCTATCTTCGAAAGAGTTGGGCGACTCTGACATCGATGAAATTTTGACCATCCTGAAAGAACGCTAGTCCCACTGTGCATAGGACCATGGCATGCTGGATTCTTTCTTTCGCTGCTCGAGACAAGTGTGAACACCCCAAATTTTTCAAAATCTTTTAAATATCCCCTTTCTGCCCCTAAATTCATTTTTTTTCTAAATTCCAGTTCATTTCTCAAGTTTTACTGAAATTAAATTCATTGTATATGTTTAAATTGATTTCGGACCTGGATCTGTTGTCCAGATCCAAATCTGAGTCACATTGTCCAAATTTTAAATTAAAATTATAGAAAATACCAAAAATAATTTTTAAATAGCTCGGACAATCCTTCCGACATCTGTTTGGATCCATCAAATCATATTTCTCGATTCGAGTGTCAAAACTTGAATATTTTCTCAAAACCGGGGTCCAAACCCTCTTTTTTGAAGAAATTTTCCCGAAATGGTCTGAAATTCTCAGGAAGATACTTTTGTAAATAGTCTTTTTAGAAAAATACAAAAAAATTAGGATTTAGTCTTTATTTTCTCAGGTTTTTATTCCAAAAATACAAAAAAATCAAAATACTCAGAAAAGAACAACAAAAAATAAAATAAAATAAAATACAAAAAAAAAAAACCATTCTTTTGCAAAAACCTTTTGAAAAACACTCTTTTGAAAAATCGGGTTTTGAGAAAAACTTCTTTTGCAAAAAAAGTTTTGTTAGGGAGCCCCTCTTTGCAAAAACTTAAAAATAAAGGGGCCCCCTTTTGAACTCGTTTTTTTAGGGTTTTGGTAAAAACCCTTCGCAAGGGGTTGAATGGGAAGACCTTCTCCTTATCGCAGGTGATCCATGGCGCCTTTCCCCTCCATTCTCATCCATCAGCGCTCCATCAGCCTTCTGATCGGCTGGTTCTCCCTAAGCCCTTCATCTTCAACCGTTTTCCTCCTTCGCGAACCTCCTTCTCCCCTATAAAGGAACCACGCAGAAAACCCTAAACCCATCCGTTATCACCCTCGCACCCCTCTTTCACGATGGCTTGGCCCCTTCTTCAACTTCTTTGATCTATCCTTCACCTCTCCAGGTCGTCTTCTACCCCTCCACCTTCTTTTCCTTCACGCATCCGTTTTCACCCTTCCTCTCTCGACTCTTCTCTCTGAGAAATCCATCTCCACCTTGCCCTTTCACATTTCCTCTGAATCGGCTTCTCACCCCGCACCGCTTCTTCACCTCCGCCTCTCCTTCCTTCTTCTTATCTGTTTCCACCATTTCTCCCCTTCTTCATTTTCCTCCAGCATATCCCTACAGAATTACATTGTAATATCAACGAAGCTTCAAAGGACCACTCTGGTGGACAATTTGCTATGCTATTGATGGTCCAGATTGGGTGAAAGAAAATTAATACCTACGATGGAAAAGGAATCTAGTAAGTATTCTTCCCTCCCCTTTCAATCTTTAAATTCCCCCATCTCTGATTTTTCTTCTCTAAAATCTATAGTAAGCTTCTATTTTGGTCCATTCAACGCACCATGGATGGTGTTGAAATTGCCTGTGTCAATTTCAAACACCTCCTTATGCAATAGAAAAGGGGGTTAATCACTCCGACATTTCCTTTCCTCCATCAAAATTTTCTGTAGTTCTTGATTTATGGTTTTTTTTTTTTATTTCTTTCTCTCCCAATTATTTTAGATATGCTACCTGTATCTGCAATTTGTAATCATATTTACCTCATTTGCAAATTGAGGACCCCCCCCCCCTTTTTTTCGTGGGATTTGTATTTTCTGGGGTTTATGCTGCTGTAAATAGCGATACACTGTTCATCTGATGGTCTGAGCTTCCTAAGCTACTGATCATCATAATATTCTACCTAAAAGGATCACGAGATATTGCGTGTTATCTCTAAACTTTGTACATTCGCAATCTCTATATATCTGCATTAAGTACGGCTTCAGAGTGGCGAGCAGGAGTTAACCAGGTCAGATTTTTTTTTTTCTTTTTCTTGTTTGTGAACTTTTCCTGTCTATACTGTCATCCTTGCTTTGAAAGTTTGATTTCCTGTTTGCATCTGGTTATCTGCATTTGGATTTGGGCAAACCTTGTAATCCTCCCAGAATTTTCCATTACAACATACGGCTAAGTCTTGCCGTAATAGGAATTTGTGTCTTACATTCTTTTGAATCATGGGTTCATTATCTCTTACAATGTTTATTGATTATTGACATTTCCTATACATGTTTTATATGGATTAGCACCTACATGTCACTTAATCAGGGTGGCCGTTGAAATGTTCGTGTGATTTATTATAGAATCTCCACTTAGCCATCCAATATATCTCACTCTCACAGCACCTATCAGTGTTTGCCATTCCTCTTCAATCTAAACATAGTATTGATCTGGAAACTTGAGATTATGTCTTGCTCGAATATGGTTTTAGTAAGGGAATTGGTAATGGAGAAGTCCCCCCTTTTTGGGATATACACCCAGAGCCACAAAGGTTCTCTGTCCATTGTTGTATATGTGGCTTATACATACCAGGTCAGAGGTGGAGAAAGAAGCTAGAAACAATTCATCCTGCGGAAATTTGTTCCCCTGTGTCTGGCTGCAATACAGAAAAATGCATCAAAGTGCTAGACCACCAGCAACTTCATCAATTTCGTGCGTTGAAACTGGTAGCGAGCATAGGTTACCAAGCCTTCAATCCAGATTATTGCCCAACGCTGATTACAGAAACTCTGGCATTGGTGTCCAACGTTGAGCATGCACAACAGCTCTGGCATGGTTGTCTAATGTTGGTTACAGAGGGGCTTCCTGAGGATGGGAGTGACGCAACTGAGTTGCTGCTCTTACAAATAGATTTTGGCTTTTCCTGAACAAGAACCAAGAGGAGAGTTATATTCAGATGATCATGACCAGGTGTCCTGCTGAAGAGAGATCTGACAGATCAATCCCCACAACAGGAGTGTGGTTCTGATTTTCTTATTTTTCATAATTCCTTTCTCTTTTAACCATACCATTTATATGCTGAATGGTTTCCTGCTCCAATATCTAACATTTCATGATGATTTTGAAGGTTCAAAAAAATCGGCCCTTGAGTAGAGATTCATGAGAAATCTAGCTGGAAATTAAAGATATTATGGCTGGGCTTGATCGAGCATCAGAGGAAGCCCACCTATCTGTTGTTGGTTGCCAGCAATCTCAGGATATTCACGGTGGATGTGATCGAGACTGCAGAAGTAAAAAAAAAAAATCGGGTTAACCCAAATACGTTAGCAGTTCTATTTTCTTTTCTGTTTCTATTTTTATTAGTTGTTTACATGTGACTTCTCATTTGTGTTTGATTTCTCACATTCATTCTAATTTACAGTGGATTCCCTGTTTCATTCAGGACATCAACATCAGCATGTTTCCTATTTTACCCACGTTTCTTTTCATTTATGTGTATTTAGCTACTATCATGATTCTACAACTTGTTTCATTTCCTTCCCTTTTCCTATTTTTATTAAATCATTTTGGGTTATCATGTTGACATAGGATTCTACGGTCCCCTTTTGTCCCTGTAACACAAGAGTACTGCATAACCTTTCATTTCAGTATCCATATGCATCATTTTTTTTTCTTTGTTGTTTTCTTAATGTTTGTTTGCTAACTATAAATATCTGTGGAGTTTTGATGTCATACTCCCTCTCTCTCCCCCAACAAGCACTGGTATGTTCATCCCAGCATACGAAGGAATCTTATATGTTATGATTTATGATCTTATTTTGCCTAGATACCCAAGTAAGGTGGCCTTTGGAACCAAGGATAAAGAAACTTGGCCCCTTTAGATTGCTCTATTACAAGAATATTTCGTGCTTTTGCATTTATCTATTTCCCGTATTTAACATCATTTGTTTTGCATTATTGACATTACCAAATCATGTTTGTTCATACTATGGAAGCATAAGTCGCTGGGTTCAGTTAGCCGAAGCCCACCTACTGCAATGGAGTGTACTGCAAAAGTAGCCAAGTGATATCCAGTTGTTTATTGCGTGGTATCCTCTTCACCTACAAAAAGAAAAAGCACTACTAAAAGCAAGGTGTTCAATTGAAAGAGCTCAGATGTTATTGTAAGATCGATACCACTGCTGAACACCATATCGATGCTTCCAACCATCTTTGCATCTCCACTCACCATTTTTCACAACACCATCAACCGCTTGAGGGCTTATATCCAAAAGATTCACATTTTCTTTTATTGGAGTTGGTTCCAAACACAGGTCTGAAGTTTTAAAGAGTGTTTTGATATGGTGAAAACTTTTGGTTCAAGTACTTCGGAGTGTTGAAGCTGCTCAATTAGGTGGAGAAAGAAAAGGTCAAGTATTATTACTACTGTCCATTTTCCCTGTACTTCTCTCATTGGACATCATTCTGGGTGTATCATTTCAGTATGTTACAACATATTATCTACATCAAATCAAATAAGTAACTAACTTTCGGTAGTCCCTACTTACCCTACTTTTCACCTTCAATGCACTACCACTGCTCTTATGATAACAGTTTCAGTAGATTTCTTTTTCATCTGTACATATTCACTATATTAGGTATCAACATATAACCTTCATTCTCATCCACCTATGTTGTCTACATGCTACATATATAGATATATATATAGGCGTATATGTAAATATATATATATGCACACACATGTATACATATATGTATATTGGCCTGCCTATATATATATATATATATATATATATATATATGTAAACATATATATACACATCATCCCTTGTCTTCTCACATTCTAAATATCTTGGCACATGGACATTTTAGCCATTGACCTCCGTATGATATGTAATGTTCTTCCATTTTCATACTAACCAAGTGTTTTGCAGGGAATATGTGGAAGATATCATCATTGGGAGTTGTAAGTTCAATTTTGGGTGTATTGTAATAGTTAGATCTTAATGAAAATTTACACTTTCTTCTTTAGATAGAATGAATGAACATTGTAAATACCATGAATTACATGTTTTCATGCTTTTTGCCTTTATTTCTCAAAATCTCACAATGGAAACACGAATGGCACGTGCACCATTTCGTAAGAGATGAATCAATCCTAAGTTGATGATTTACATCAATGGCCATAGTCAGGATGTAAACAAGACTTAGTATTTTTATCTTTTATAAAATAACACTGGATCCACACTGGATCCATTTTCAAAATTCATCATATTTCCTTAAATATTTTCTTCTTTTATTAGAATTTAACTTAAAATTAACTCAAAATATATACCAATGGCCATAGTCAGGGTATATTAAGAGTTAATTTCATTTTAAATTCTATAAAAGCACCAAATGTATTTTATTCTTCTCTTGAATTTAAATATAGATTATTATATAATACATTCAATGACCATAATCAAGGATGTATTATATCTTCAATCTTATTTTAAATTCATTTAAAGAATGAAATAGCTTCTCAAAATCCAATTTCAAAAATTTAAATTCATCATTTAGGATAGAATTGCATCATATTTCTGAAATTTCCTCTTCAAAAACTCCAAGTAATGTAAATATTTTCCTCAAATCTATCTTCAATTCTTATCAAATCCAATTCATTCTTTCAATTTTCAAAATTCTATTTCATTTTCAAAATCTCAAAGTTCAATCTAACTTTGAGATTTCAAATTCATTTTATATTCAAATTCAAATCAGATTTCAAAGTTCAATTTGACTTTGAAATTCCAAATTCATTTATATTCAAAAACTCCAAATCAAATCCAAAGTTCAATTTAACTTTGAGATTCTCTTCATCTTCTAAATTTCAAATTCAAACTTCAAATTCAAAGTCTAACTTGACTTTGAAATTCATTTGTATATTCAAGATTCAATTCCTAAATTTCATTTTCCAAATTCAATTCAAAATTGGAAATATGGATTCATCTTCTAAATTCCAGATTCAAGCTTCAAAGTCCAATTTGACTTTGAAATTCGTTTGCATATTCAAAATTCAAATTCTCAAAATCAATTTTGGAAATTCCAAATCCAAAATTAGATCAACTTGGATCCAGTTTTTCTAAATACAATTCTACCTTTGGATCTTAGACTTTAGATCCAATTCCATCTTAGGATCCAGAACTCAAAATCTACTTTGGATCTCAGACTTCAGATCTAATTCCACTTTAGGATCTAGAATCCAATTCTACTTTGGATCGTAGACATCGGATCCAATTCCATCTTAGGGTCCAGAGTCCAATTCTACATTGGATCTCAGACTTCAGATCCAAATCTATCTTAGGATCCAGAACCCAATTTTATCTCACATCTCAGATTTTAAATCCATCTTTAGATCCAATTCCATTCCCCATTCTAGATTTCAAATCCAATTCCATTTTCAGATCTCATCTGAACTCCCTAAATCTATTTTTATTCTTAAATACCATTTGATTATCTCAGATCCATTCCAAACTTAAAAATCCAAATTCAATTCCATCACAAGCATTCATTTCCTTTTCTAAATTTAAATCTAAAATTCAAAGTCAATTTTGACTTTGAAACATTCATTTCCTTTCATTTCAAAGCTTCAAGTCATTCTTTCTCATTTATTCTTCCAAATCCTGATTTACTTCAAAAACTTAGAACTTCTTTGATCTATCTCAAGTTTTAAAGTTAGATTTAAATCATTTTCTTCACTCCCTTACCAAGTTCATCTCAGAATACCTGGAAATTTTCAAAACATTCTTTTCAAAAGAGCATACATTCTTGCATTGCACAAGTATGATTCTTTGTGCATTTAAAGTTAGAATAAATTCTTAGATTATATTTAGGCAAAGCAAAAGGCATAGATTTGATCCTTGGTTCGATTACCCCTGGTAAAGGCGCCAGGAACGGTCGAACCTCGTACCGACGAGCGAATCCCGTCTCTCCATCTTCCCGCAAATTTTCAAAACGGAGGCGAGTTAAATTTCTAAATATTTTCAAATTATGTTCAAGTGAGACCGCGCAAAATAGTTCCTCTTCTCTCTTTCTTTCTTTTTTCTTTTTCTCTTCTCTCTTTCTTTTCTTTCTTTTATTCTTCTCCCTTCAAAAAGGAGGAAAATAGAGGTTAGAAAAGGAAAGAGAAGGAAGAGAGAGAAACCACAAGAGAGGAAAAATTTTGCGATGATCACAGTTTTGGCGACCGAGATGGGACTTGTCTTCGTCCGGTTGGATCTATGCCTTTGCTTTGCCTAAATATTATCTAAGTCTTTATTTTTATGTCAGCTTCATTTTCATGCAAACCTTAGAAGCCTAGATTCTGTCCTAAAGTTGACATCATTGCATGTAGAATCTAAGTATGGTTTGGTAGGACTATATTGAGGAGATTACTTCATGTTCACATTAGACTTAGGTCTTAAATACAACTCTCCTCAATTTTAGGGATTGAATGCAAACAATGTATGCAAGTGTATGCTTCTCTTTATTTAAATCTATCTCTTTAGGACTTGCATTAGAGCCTTCTGATTTTATTGCATGTTGATCATATTTTGAAAACATCCCTACCTATATTGTCCCGGTCTTCACGTTGTTGGGCTGTCTCACTGAACCATAGTTCGGGAGAGAGCCTCACAACTGGACCACTTATTTGGGTTCGCGCCCCCCTACCACATACCTAAGGGCCATAGTCCGAGGTATATCGGTAGGTGCTCAAGGATGTTGGGAAACCTTTACCTTAGAACCGGAGAGATATCTTATATGCCACGTACTTCGAGCTTTGGCTTGAGTATATCAGCATACCTTGATTGGAACCAGATGATATAAATCTTAGAGTTAGGATTAAGGTCCTATCAGCCATTTTAAATATTGCATATAGAGTCAGCTTTAGGGAGTGCTGTTTGTGCATCCTTGCTTGTATATCTGTGATTGTATGATACTTTATATATCTTTCTTATATTTTCCAAAACCCTGGGTATATATTATTCAAAATTTCCTCTTTTAAAACCCCAGGTGTATTGCCTTTTCTTTCTGATTTTTTCAAAATCATTTTTGATCCTGCCTGCTATTTTTCAAAATTTTTAAATCCTTGTCATTTATTTTTCAAAACTTGTTTTCCTCCATCATGAGAGAAATGATATTACCTATGAGGATTTTCAAAATCATAAAATTCGTGCAAAATTCTTCAAAAATTTAAATATTTTGATCTAAAATCCCTTTTAAATAAACTAACATGCTGATTTTCCTTTTCCAAATTAAGTTTTGAAAACCATTTGTCTTCAAAATCATCACCTCATGTTTTGTTTTCTCTTTCAAATTTGGTTTTTAAACCACTATCTTCGAAATCAAACCTCATGATGATCTCTCATGATGATTCTCCATTTTATAGGATCAGATCTCGCACTGATCATTCTTCTTACGGTAGATTTTCTTTCCAAAAATGATTTTTCACCTATCTTTTAAATAAACATTTTCCTTTCAAAGATCCCATATGCAGGCAGGATCAGAAAAAAACTCCTTTTTCCTCTTAAATCTTATAAATTTTCAGTTAAGTTTGATATTTTTATCAGTTTCATTCATTTTATTCAAGTTTATATCAATTTTATTAAGTTTTATCAAGTTTATCAATATTTCCTCAAATTCCATTAAATTTTATCAATCTTTTTACCCTTTCAGGTTAAGGGATAAACCTGATGCCTCTTTCCCATGAGGTATTTCCTTTATTCTTATTTTTCCTGCTCAGGTTAAGGGATAAACCTGACCCTCATTGTCCGAGGTGTGCCCATTCAGGATAAGGGATAATCCTGAGATCCCTCGTAGGAGCAATAACGCTACCTATGAGGATTCTTTTGTAAATACAAGTTTTTCCAAACTTTATTGATTTTCTAGATTTATATTAATTTTCCTTAAATTCTATTCATTTTCCCATTCAGGATAAGGGATAATCCTGAAACCCCTCGTAGGAGCAATAATGCTACCTACGAGAATTCTTTTGTAAATACAATTTTGTTAACTTTTATTGATTTTTCTAAATTTATATCAATTTTTCTTCACCTTCTTAAAAATTCTATTCTTTTTTCCATTCAGGATAAGGGATAATCCTGAAACCCCTCGTAGGAGCAATAATGCTACCTACAAGAATTCTTTTGTAAATACAAGTTTTGTTAACCTTTATTGATTTTATAAATATTATATCAATTTCTCTTCACCTTCTTAAATTCTATTCTTTTTCCCATTCAGGATAAGAGATAAATCCTGAGAGCACTCATAGGGGCAACCATGCTACCTGTGAGAATTCCTTTTACAAAAGTAAATCAATTTCTTCAAATGTTCTACATTTTTTTCAAAATTCTATATCCTTTTGTCTTCTCAAAGTTTATTCTTTTTATATTCTCCGTCCCATACCTGGTCCATCTAAATCATAGATCATAAATTCTAAATCTTGTCATATCCCTTCTAAATTCAAGTTTCAAGTTATCTCGTCGCAAAATCTTCCATTTTCCCTTCAGGTTAAGGGATAAACTTGAATCATTCTTTTCCTAAATTCTTCATCAAATGTATATTTCATTTCCCCTTCAGGTTAAGGGATAAACCTGAATCATTCTTTTCCTAAATTCTCATCAAAATGTCTATTCCATTTCCCTTTCAGGTTAAGGGATAAACCTGAATCATTCTTTTTCTAAATTCTCTTCAAAAATGTCTATTCTATTTTTCCTTCAGGATAAGGGATAATCCTGAAACCCCGGCCATTCTTCTTGCTTCGATCTCTAAATATATTAAATAGGCCGATCTCCTCCCCGACTCTCAGTTGAAAAACCTAGTTATCTTTGCTAAATTTTCAAAATCTAAAGATCAAGTTGAGTCACAAAACTCAGTCCTCGTACTGGTTGCCTTTCAAAAGTCTCAATCTTAAATCAAGTCATTAAATGAAATGTCCCAGCTACTTCGTTGGTCGTTAAATGATTAAATAAAATGTCCCAACTACTTCGTTGGTCGTTAAATAAAATGTCCCAGCTACTTCGTTGGTCGTTAAATGATTAAATGAAATGTCCCAGCTACTTCGTTGGTCATTAAATGATTAAATAAAATGTCCCAGCTACTTCGTTGGTCGTTAAATGATTAAATGAAATGTCCCAGCTACTTCGCTGGTCATTAAATGATTAAATGAAATGTCCCAGCTACTTCGCTGGTCGTTAAATGATTAAATAAAATGTCCCAACTACTTCGTTGGTCGTTAAATAAAATGTCCCAGCTACTTCGTTGGTCGTTAAATGATTAAATGAAATGTCCCAGCTACTTCGCTGGTCATTAAATGATTAAATAAAATGTCCCAGCTACTTCATTGGTCGTTAAATGATTAAATGAAATGTCCCAGCTACTTCGTTGGTCATTAAATGATTAAATGAAATGTCCCAGCTACTTCGCTGGTCATTAAATGATTAAATGAAATGTCTCAGCTACTTCGCTGGTCGCTAAATGAAATGTTCCAGCTACTTTGCTGGTTGTTAAATGAAATGTTCCAGCTACTTCGCTGGTCGCTAAATGAAATGTTCCAACTCCTTCGTTGGTCGTTAAATGAAAGGTCCCAGATTTTTCTGGTCATTAAATGAAATGTCCCAGCTACTTCGCTGGTCGTTAAATGAAAAGTCCCAGCTACTTCGCTGGTCGTTAAATGAAAAGTTCCAGCTCCTTCGCTGGTCGTTAAATGAAAGGTTCCAATTTTACTGATCAGAATATCCAAGATCATAAATTACAACTAAAGGTCGCATCAAAATCTATATTGAGTAAATATTTCACATAGAAGTCATGAAAACTTTGCCAATTTGCTAAAAATATTTGTTGATTCCAAATAAATCTTACTACACAAAAGAATTACCTCAGATTACCTCTAGTATTTTCTTCATAAAAGGTGAAACTCTTTGTGAAGGAGAGGTAAAATTAAAATCTTTTTCCTGTTGATCAACCAAAAGGATGAAAGAAATATCCTCGGTATGATTAGTGAAATAAATATTCGATGACATTGAAAAGTCGGAAGCGAATTGATATTGATCATAGCTATGATGCATGTTTAAAGAAGAATTCCTGGCAATTAGACAGTGGAAGTATCCTGAGCCATAAAAGAATCCATTTAATCCATATCCTCTCATTTTAAAGTTGCAATCAAATATCTGCAAAATGGATCTCTCAATTGTCGTCAAGATGAAGGTGAATTAAGCGAGTAGACCCCCGGGGCCAAAGAAGATTTGAAACATCTCCAAGATGACGAAGTTTGTGACGGATCCTTCCAAAGAAAGTTCGGATCACCGTCGAGATGAAGGCGGATGTGATGGACCTACCGACAAACCCTAAATGATATTTGATTTCAGCTATCATCTAAAGACCTTTAAGCCAATATCATATATAATCCCTGAGAAAAATGAAGGATCAGAACATCTCCAAGATGAAGGAGTTTGTGACGTACCCTTCCCTGAAAAAGAGAGAAAAGTTAGGACACATCCAAATGAAGGATGATGTAAAAAGCCCGAAAAAGCCCAATGACTCAAAAAGAGTGCAAGAAGATCATCATGAGAAAACACTCAGATATCAAACTGCCTAAATTGCCAGAAGTCGTCTTTTCTCATGCAAAATTCTTTTATCAATATCTTTTCACTACTTTCTTTTATGAAATTGAGAATATTTTCTTCTCTTCTCATATCAGGGAAATGGATAGCTTCCTTGAAGAAAGTCATCAGCGCTAAAATTTTGAATTTGACTCTTAAAACCAAAGAGTTAACCTCGTTGGAGGAAATACTCTAGGTAAAAGAGGGAATATCTTTCGCACATACGTGCACATTTTAAGCGTTGAAGTCAACTATAAATTTATCCCATTGGCAAAATTTTCTAGATATTCTAAGAATGAAATAAATATTCGATATCCATTTTTTATACCACCTAGAGTTGTTTGCCTTCTCCGTCTTTCGCTTTGTCGAGAGACTCGCCTTCTCCTTGATAAAAGGATTGCCTTCTCCGTCTTTCGCTTTGTCGAGAGACTTGCCTTCTCCTTGATAAAAGGATTGCATTCCCCGTCTTTCGCTTTATCGAGAGACTTGCCTTCTCCTTGATAAAAGGATTGCCTTCTTCGTCTTTCGCTTTGTCGAGAGACTTGCCCTTCCCCTTGATAAAAGAATTGCCTTCTCCGTCTTTCGCTCCGTCGAGAGACTCGCCTTCTCCTTGATAAAAGGATTGCCTTCTCCGTCTTTCGCTTTGTCGAGAGACTTGCCTTCTCCTTGATAAAAGGATTGCCTTCTCCGTCTTTCGCTTTGTTGAGAGACTTGCCTTCTCCTTGATAAAAGGATTTCCTTCCCCGTCTTTCGCTTGTCGAGAGGCTCGCCTTCTCCTTGATAAAAGGATTGTCTTCTTCGTCTTTCGCTTTGTCGAGAGACTTGCCTTCTCCTTGATAAAAGGATTGCCTTCTCCGTCTTTCGCTCCGTTGAGAGACTCGCCTTCTCCTTGATAAAAAGATCGCCTTCCCTGTCTTTTTGCGTTGTCAAAAGATTTGCCTTTCTCCTTGATTAAATGATTGCCTTCCTCGTCTTTCGCTTTGTCGAGAGACTTGCCTTCTCCTTGTTAAAAGGATTGCTTTCTTCATATCTTACATTTTACATTCTCCTTGTTAAAAGGATTGTCTTCTTCATATTTCACATCTTACATTCTCCTTGTCAAAAGGATTGCCTTCTTCATATTTCACATTTTGCCTTCTCCTTGCCAAAAGGATTGCCATCTTCACATTTTCATATTTTGCCTTCTCCTTACTATTGCCACCTTCATATCTTCATATCTTACCTTCTTCTTGCTAAAAAGGATTGCCATCTTCATTGCCATCTTCATATTTCACTTTTACCTTCTCCTGTCCAAATGATTTGCCTTGTTCCATCTTTCGCCTTGTCAAGAGATTTGTCTCCTTGATAAAAGGTCCGCCTTATTCATCTTTCACCCCATCGAAAGATTCGCCTCCTACCTTATTCATCGTTTATTTTTCCTCACCTCTCCTTATTTTCCATCTCTCACATTCCAGAAGAGTTGCCTCATTCAGCTGAAGTATCTCTCCTGTCCCATCACGGTTTTGAGGATCCCGTATGGTCGTTCCCACTCAGGTTAAGGGTCAAAACCTGTATTTTCTGCGAGAGGTCATTAAATTCAAAAGTTGATTTTAGTCTCAGCAATGAGACGTCCAAGTTCATCCATTTTTCAAAGCTTTAGGGAACCCCACTTCCTTCCTCCTTTCGCAAACCCCTTTCGGATTTGTTCGTCCAAACTCCGAAGGTCCCATCATGGTCTCTTCACTCGAGGATTCCTTATGGTCGTCCCCTTCAGGTCAAGGGTTTAAGCCTGAACCTCGTACCTCGAGATATCTTCCTTTTTCAGGTTTGGGTTAAACCTGAGTCTCGTTGCAAATGAGGTATTTCCTTCCAGTCCCATCATGGTTCTTCCCATCGAGGAATTCGTGCTTTGTATATCCATCCAGAATAAAATCCTACTTGAGCTTCATCTCACAAGGCATTTTTCCAAAATGTCCCATCAAGGTCCTCATATACTCCTTTCCCCATTCAGATTATCTTGATATATCTTTGTCCCATCCAGGTTAAGCGCTAAACCTGAGTCATTCCAAAAAGCTGATCTCGCCTCATTCATGAGACTTGATCAAAATCCTTTCATCATTTCGGGATCTTCACCCAAAGTCCCATCACGATTTCCTCATTTCTATCTATTCGATCATATCATTTTCGTGGATTTTGTCCCCCCAAGCCATTCGAGGATAAAATTTTAAACCTGAAAAACCATATAAATTTTTCCACACCCAGTTCAGATTTGCTGACTGGGGCATTGTTTTCAAAATTTGGAGTGTTTTCTTTGCCACTAAGCTCGGCTTTCAACCGGCTTAGTAGCAAAGAGGGGCATCTGTGAACACCCCAAATTTTTCAAAATCTTTTAAATATCCCCTTTCTGCCCCTAAATTCATTTTTTTTCTAAATTCCAGTTCATTTCTCAAGTTTTACTGAAATTAAATTCATTGTATATGTTTAAATTGATTTCGGACCTGGATCTGTTGTCCAGATCCAAATCTGAGTCACATTGTCCAAATTTTAAATTAAAATTATAGAAAATACCAAAAATAATTTTTAAATAGCTCGGACAATCCTTCCGACATCTGTTTGGATCCATCAAATCATATTTCTCGATTCGAGTGTCAAAACTTGAATATTTTCTCAAAACCGGGGTCCAAACCCTCTTTTTTGAAGAAATTTTCCCGAAATGGTCTGAAATTCTCAGGAAGATACTTTTGTAAATAGTCTTTTTAGAAAAATACAAAAAAATTAGGATTTAGTCTTTATTTTCTCAGGTTTTTATTCCAAAAATACAAAAAAATCAAAATACTCAGAAAAGAACAACAAAAAATAAAATAAAATAAAATACAAAAAAAAAAAACCATTCTTTTGCAAAAACCTTTTGAAAAACACTCTTTTGAAAAATCGGGTTTTGAGAAAAACTTCTTTTGCAAAAAAAGTTTTGTTAGGGAGCCCCTCTTTGCAAAAACTTAAAAATAAAGGGGCCCCCTTTTGAACTCGTTTTTTTAGGGTTTTGGTAAAAACCCTTCGCAAGGGGTTGAATGGGAAGACCTTCTCCTTATCGCAGGTGATCCATGGCGCCTTTCCCCTCCATTCTCATCCATCAGCGCTCCATCAGCCTTCTGATCGGCTGGTTCTCCCTAAGCCCTTCATCTTCAACCGTTTTCCTCCTTCGCGAACCTCCTTCTCCCCTATAAAGGAACCACGCAGAAAACCCTAAACCCATCCGTTATCACCCTCGCACCCCTCTTTCACGATGGCTTGGCCCCTTCTTCAACTTCTTTGATCTATCCTTCACCTCTCCAGGTCGTCTTCTACCCCTCCACCTTCTTTTCCTTCACGCATCCGTTTTCACCCTTCCTCTCTCGACTCTTCTCTCTGAGAAATCCATCTCCACCTTGCCCTTTCACATTTCCTCTGAATCGGCTTCTCACCCCGCACCGCTTCTTCACCTCCGCCTCTCCTTCCTTCTTCTTATCTGTTTCCACCATTTCTCCCCTTCTTCATTTTCCTCCAGCATATCCCTACAGAATTACATTGTAATATCAACGAAGCTTCAAAGGACCACTCTGGTGGACAATTTGCTATGCTATTGATGGTCCAGATTGGGTGAAAGAAAATTAATACCTACGATGGAAAAGGAATCTAGTAAGTATTCTTCCCTCCCCTTTCAATCTTTAAATTCCCCCATCTCTGATTTTTCTTCTCTAAAATCTATAGTAAGCTTCTATTTTGGTCCCTTCAACGCACCATGGATGGTGTTGAAATTGCCTGTGTCAATTTCAAACACCTCCTTATGCAATAGAAAAGGGGGTTAATCACTCCGACATTTCCTTTCCTCCATCAAAATTTTCTGTAGTTCTTGATTTATGGTTTTTTTTTTTTTTATTTCTTTCTCTCCCAATTATTTTAGATATGCTACCTGTATCTGCAATTTGTAATCATATTTACCTCATTTGCAAATTGAGGACCCCCCCCCCCCTTTTTTTCGTGGGATTTGTATTTTCTGGGGTTTATGCTGCTGTAAATAGCGATACACTGTTCATCTGATGGTCTGAGCTTCCTAAGCTACTGATCATCATAATATTCTACCTAAAAGGATCACGAGATATTGCGTGTTATCTCTAAACTTTGTACATTCGCAATCTCTATATATCTGCATTAAGTACGGCTTCAGAGTGGCGAGCAGGAGTTAACCAGGTCAGATTTTTTTTTTTTCTTTTTCTTGTTTGTGAACTTTTCCTGTCTATACTGTCATCCTTGCTTTGAAAGTTTGATTTCCTGTTTGCATCTGGTTATCTGCATTTGGATTTGGGCAAACCTTGTAATCCTCCCAGAATTTTCCATTACAACATACGGCTAAGTCTTGCCGTAATAGGAATTTGTGTCTTACATTCTTTTGAATCATGGGTTCATTATCTCTTACAATGTTTATTGATTATTGACATTTCCTATACATGTTTTATATGGATTAGCACCTACATGTCACTTAATCAGGGTGGCCGTTGAAATGTTCGTGTGATTTATTATAGAATCTCCACTTAGCCATCCAATATATCTCACTCTCACAGCACCTATCAGTGTTTGCCATTCCTCTTCAATCTAAACATAGTATTGATCTGGAAACTTGAGATTATGTCTTGCTCGAATATGGTTTTAGTAAGGGAATTGGTAATGGAGAAGTCCCCCCTTTTTGGGATATACACCCAGAGCCACAAAGGTTCTCTGTCCATTGTTGTATATGTGGCTTATACATACCAGGTCAGAGGTGGAGAAAGAAGCTAGAAACAATTCATCCTGCGGAAATTTGTTCCCCTGTGTCTGGCTGCAATACAGAAAAATGCATCAAAGTGCTAGACCACCAGCAACTTCATCAATTTCGTGCGTTGAAACTGGTAGCGAGCATAGGTTACCAAGCCTTCAATCCAGATTATTGCCCAACGCTGATTACAGAAACTCTGGCATTGGTGTCCAACGTTGAGCATGCACAACAGCTCTGGCATGGTTGTCTAATGTTGGTTACAGAGGGGCTTCCTGAGGATGGGAGTGACGCAACTGAGTTGCTGCTCTTACAAATAGATTTTGGCTTTTCCTGAACAAGAACCAAGAGGAGAGTTATATTCAGATGATCATGATCAGGTGTCCTGCTGAAGAGAGATCTGACAGATCAATCCCCACAACAGGAGTGTGGTTCTGATTTTCTTATTTTTCATAATTCCTTTCTCTTTTAACCATACCATTTATATGCTGAATGGTTTCCTGCTCCAATATCTAACATTTCATGATGGTTTTGAAGGTTCAAAAAAATCGGCCCTTGAGTAGAGATTCATGAGAAATCTAGCTGGAAATTAAAGATATTATGGCTGGGCTTGATCGAGCATCAGAGGAAGCCCACCTATCTGTTGTTGGTTGCCAGCAATCTCAGGATATTCACGGTGGATGTGATCGAGACTGCAGAAGTAAAAAAAAAAAAATCGGGTTAACCCAAATACGTTAGCAGTTCTATTTTCTTTTCTGTTTCTATTTTTATTAGTTGTTTACATGTGACTTCTTATTTGTGTTTGATTTCTCACATTCATTCTAATTTACAGTGGATTCCCTGTTTCATTCAGGACATCAACATCAGCATGTTTCCTATTTTACCCACGTTTCTTTTCATTTATGTGTATTTAGCTACTATTATGATTCTACAACTTGTTTCATTTCCTTCCCTTTTCCTATTTTTATTAAATCATTTTGGGTTATCATGTTGACATAGGATTCTACGGTCCCCTTTTGTCCCTGTAACACAAGAGTACTGCATAACCTTTCATTTCAGTATCCATATGCATCATTTTTTTTTCTTTGCTGTTTTCTTAATGTTTGTTTGCTAACTCTAAATATCTGTGGAGTTTTGATGTCATACTCCCTCTCTCTCCCCCAACAAGCACTGGTATGTTCATCCCAGCATACGAAGGAATCTTATATGTTATGATTTATGATCTTATTTTGCCTAGATACCCAAGTAAGGTGGCCTTTGGAACCAAGGATAAAGAAACTTGGCCCCTTTAGATTGCTCTATTACAAGAATATTTCGTGCTTTTGCATTTATCTATTTCCCGTATTTAACATCATTTGTTTTGCATTATTGACATGACCAATTCATGTTTGTTCATACTATGGAAGCATAAGTCGCTGGGTTCAGTTAGCCGAAGCCCACCTACTGCAATGGAGTGTACTGCAAAAGTAGCCAAGTGATATCCAGTTGTTTATTGCGTGGTATCCTCTTCACCTACAAAAAGAAAAAGCACTACTAAAAGCAAGGTGTTCAATTGAAAGAGCTCAGATATTATTGTAAGATCGATACCACTGCTGAACACCATATCGATGCTTCCAACCATCCTTGCATCTCCACTCACCATTTTTCACAGCACCATCAACCGCTTGAGGGCTTATATCCAAAAGATTCACATTTTCTTTTATTAGAGTAGGTTCCAAACACAGGTCTGAAGTTTTAAAGAGTGTTTTGATATGGTGAAAACTTTTGGTTCAAGTACTTCGGAGTGTTGAAGCTGCTCAATTAGGTGGAGAAAGAAAAGGTCAAGTATTATTACTACTGTCCATTTTCCCTGTACTTCTCTCATTGGACATCATTCTGGGTGTATCATTTCAGTATGTTACAACATATTATCTACATCAAATCAAATAAGTAACTAACTTTCGGTAGTCCCTACTTACCCTACTTTTCACCTTCAATGCACTACCACTGCTCTTATGATAACAGTTTCAGTAGATTTCTTTTTCATCTGTACATATTCACTATATTAGGTATCAACATATAACCTTCATTCTCATCCACCTATGTTGTCTACATGCTACATATATAGATATATATATATAGGCGTATATGTAAATATATATATATGCACACACATGTATACATATATGTATATTGGCCTGCCTATATATATATATATATATATATGTAAACATATATATACACATCATCCCTTGTCTTCTCACATTCTAAATATCTTGGCACATGAACATTTTAGCCATTGACCTCCGTATGATATGTAATGTTCTTCCATTTTCATACTAACCAAGTGTTTTGCAGGGAATATGTGGAAGATATCATCATTGGGAGTTGTAAGTTCAATTTTGGGTGTATTGTAATAGTTAGATCTTAATGAAAATTTACACTTTCTTCTTTAGATAGAATGAATGAACATTGTAAATACCATGAATTACATGTTTTCATGCTTTTTGCCTTTATTTCTCAAAATCTCACAATGGAAACACGAATGGCACGTGCACCATTTCGTAAGAGATGAATCAATCCTAAGTTGATGATTTACATCAATGGCCATAGTCAGGATGTAAACAAGACTTAGTATTTTTATCTTTTATAAAATAACACTGGATCCATTTTCAAAATTCATCATATTTCCTTAAATATTTTCTTCTTTTATTAGAATTTAACTTAAAATTAACTCAAAATATATACCAATGGCCATAGTCAGGGTATATTGAGAGTTAATTTCATTTTAAATTCTATAAAAGCACCAAATGTATTTTATTCTTCTCTTGAATTTAAATATAGATTATTATATAATACATTCAATGACCATAGTCAAGGATGTATTAAATCTTCAATCTTATTTTAAATTCATTTAAAGAATGAAATAGCTTCTTAAAATCCAATTTCAAAAATTTAAATTCATCATTTAGGATAGAATTGCATCATATTTTCGAAATTTCCTCTTCAAAAACTCCAAGTAATGTAAATATTTTCCTCAAATCCATCTTCAATTCTTATCAAATCCAATTCATTCTTTCAATTTTCAAAATTCTATTTCATTTTCAAAATCTCAAAGTTCAATCTAACTTTGAGATTTCAAATTCATTTTATATTCAAATTCAAATCAGATTTCAAGTTCAATTTGACTTTGAAATTCCAAATTCATTTATATTCAAAAACTCCAAATCAAATCCAAAGTTCAATTTAACTTTGAGATTCTCTTCATCTTCTAAATTTCAAATTCAAACTTCAAATTCAAAGTCTAACTTGACTTTGAAATTCATTTGTATATTCAAGATTCAATTCCTAAATTTCATTTTCCAAATTCAATTCAAAATTGGAAATATGGATTCATCTTCTAAATTCCAGATTCAAGCTTCAAAGTCCAATTTGACTTTGAAATTCGTTTGCATATTCAAAATTCAAATTCTCAAAATCAATTTTGGAAATTCCAAATCCAAAATTAGATCAACTTGGATCCAGTTTTTCTAAATACAATTCTACCTTTGGATCTTAGACTTCAGATCCAATTCCATCTTAGGATCCAGAACTCAAAATCTACTTTGGATCTCAGACTTCAGATCTAATTCCACTTTAGGATCTAGAATCCAATTCTACTTTGGATCTTAGACATCGGATCCAATTCCATCTTAGGGTCCAGAGTCCAATTCTACATTGGATCTCAGACTTCAGATCCAAATCTATCTTAGGATCCAGAACCCAATTTTATCTCAGATCTCAGATTTTAAATCCATCTTTAGATCCAATTCCATTCCCCATTCTAGATTTCAAATCCAATTCCATTTTCAGATCTCATCTGAACTCCCTAAATCTATTTTTATTCTTAAATACCATTTGATTATCTCAGATCCATTCCAAATTTAAAAATCCAAATTCAATTCCATCACAAGCATTCATTTCCTTTTCTAAATTTAAATCTAAAATTCAAAGTCAATTTTGACTTTGAAACATTCATTTCCTTTCATTTCAAAGCTTCAAGTCATTCTTTCTCATTTATTCTTCCAAATCCTGATTTACTTCAAAAACTTAGAACTTCTTTGATCTATCTCAAGTTCTAAAGTTAGATTTAAATCATTTTCTTCACTCCCTTACCAAGTTCATCTCAGAATACCTGGAAATTTTCAAAACATTTTTTTCAAAAGAGCATACATTCTTGCATTGCACAAGTATGATTCTTTGTGCATTTAAAGTTAGAATAAATTCTTAGATTATATTTAGGAAAAGCAAAAGGCATAGATTCGATCCTTGGTTCGATTACTTCTTGTAAAGGCGCCAGGAACGGTCGAACCTCGTACCGATGAGCGAATCCCGTCTCTCCATCTTCCCGCAAATTTTCAAAACGGAGGCGAGTTAAATTTCTAAATATTTTCAAATTATGGTCAAGTGAGACCGCGCAAAATAGTTTCTCTTCTCTCTTTCTTTCTTTCTTTTCTCTTCTCTCTTTCTTTTCTTTCTTTTATTCTTCTCCCTTCAAAAAGGAGGAAAATAGAGGTTAGAAAAGGAAAGAGAAGGAAGAGAGAGAAACCACAAGAGAGGAAAAATTTTGCGATGATCACAACAAGGTATCAACTTCCTCGTAGGCTCCATACTTGCGATAGAGTCCGAACAGGTCGATGAACTGACTCCCATTGATCTCGGTGAGAGGCCAAGATCTGCTTCCTATCGCTCTGGCTAAGGCTTCTCGAACATCTATCCCCTTGACATTGATCAGGAATCGCTGCTCGACCGGGTCATCTGGCTGACCAGCTGGCTCTGGCAATCCCATGATATTATTGAACTCGTCCATTAGCAGAGTCATCTCTCCCCATGGAAACCAGAAGGTGCAGGTATGCGGATTCCACTATTCTGTCATAGCTTGAATCAGACTGTCGTTGATGGTTCGCTTGCCTACTGCCGATGCCATCTCCAATCCACAATCGTCCAAGTGGTCTGGGAACATGCGCGAGAAGGTGGCGAACTAGGAATAATACCACCGAGGGAAGAAGGAATGGGACTCGATAACCTGATGATCCGGGGTTCCATCCCTTATTTAATAGAAGACATGATCCCTGGGAAAGATAGCATCGGGAGATTCGGACGCCATCAGAATGATACTGAGGCAAGAGAGGAAGAGAATTAGATAGAATGCAGGGCTTACGAACAGACTTTTGATGAAAGAGGAGGATAGACATAAATCCTGGAAATTTGAAAGATCAAGGAACTTAGGAAAGACACTTTCCAGGGTTTTTAAAGAAGATTTGACACAAAAGAGAAGAATGCAGGTAAAGGAAAAGTATATACCTGGGGTTTTTGAAAATAAAGGGAAATTTTGAGTAATACACCCAGGTTTTTGAAGAAGGTTTGATATATACAGGAGAATACAAGGAAATATTACACAATCATAGCTGCACAAACAAAGATGTGCACACAGCACTCTCTAAAGGCTGACTCTAAATGCAATATTTGAAAATGGCTTGTAGGACCTTAATCCTAACTCTATGGTTCAGATCATCTGATTCCAATCAAGGTATGTTGATATACTCAAGCCAAAGCTTGAAGTACGTGGCATAAAAGTAATTCTCCGGTTCCAGGGTAAAGGTTTTCCAACATCCTTGAGCGCCTACCGATATACCTCGGACTATGGCCCTTAGGTACATGGTAGGGGGGTGCGAACCCGAATAAGTGGTCCAGTTGTGAGGCTCTCTCCCGAACTATGGTTCAGTGAGACAGCCCAACAACGTGAAGACCGGGACAATATAGATAAGGGATATTTTCAAAAACATGATCAACATGCAATAAAAACCAGAAAACTCTAAATGCAAGTCCTAAAGAGATAGATTAAAATGAAAAAAAGCATACACTTACATACATTGTTTACATTCAATCCCTAAAATTGAGGAGAGTTGTATTTCAGACCTAGGTCTAAGGTGAACATGGAATAATCTCCTCAATATGGTCCTACCAAACCATGCTTAAATCCTATGTGCAATGATGTCAGCTTTAGGACAGAGTCTAGGCCCCTAAGGTTTGCATGGAAAATGAAGCTGACATATAAGAATAAAGATTTAGAAAATATTAAAGAAAAGCAAAGGCATAGATCCAACCGGACGAAGACAAGTCCCATCACGGTCGCCAAAACTATGATCATCGCAAAATTTTTCCTCTCTTGTATCTTTCTCTCTCTTCCTTCTCTTTTCCTTTTCTAACCTCTATTTTCCTCCTTTTTGAAGGGAGAAGCATAAAAGACAGAAAAGAAAGAGAGAAGAGAAAAGAAGGGAAGAGAAGAAGAGGAACTCTTTTGCGGGGTCTCACTTGACCTTGATTTGAAAATATTTAGAAAAATTACTCGCCTCCATTTTGCAAATATTGCGGGAAAATGGAGAGACGGGATTCGCTCGTCGGTACAAGGTTCGACTGTTCCTGGCACCTTTACCAGGGGTAATCGAACCAAGGATCGAATTTATGCCTTTTGCTTTGCCTAAATATTATCTAAGAATTTATTCTAAATCTAAATGCACAAAGAATCATGCTTGTGCAATGCGGGGATATATGCTCTTTTTAAAAAAAATGATTTGAAAAAAATCTCCAAGTGCTTGATAATGGAGTGAGGAAATGGTTTTTTGAATGGTAGAATCTAACTTAGAACTTTGAGATAAATCAGAGAAGTTCTAAGTTTTTGAAATGATCAGAGTTTGGAAAAATAAATCTCTTGAATTGGGAAAGAATGGTTTGAAGATGAGATAAAAAGGAAAAAGGAAAGAAACTCCAAAGTCAGAAAATAGACTTTGAACTTAGATTTAGGAGAAGAGATAAAACTTGTAATGAAATTTGAATCTAAAATTTGAAATCATGATGGTTTTGAGAAATCCAAATGGTATTTAGAAATAGAAGTGAATTTAGGAAGTTCAGATGAGATCTGAAAATGAAATTGGATTTGAAATTTAGAGTTGGGAATGGAATTTGGATTATGGATCCTAAATAGAATTGGATCCAAGATATGGAATCCAAGATCTGAATCCAAGATGGAATTGGATTCTGAATCCTAAAATGGATTTTGGATCTTAAAATGGATTTAGGATCTGAAATCTGAGATCCAAGATAGAGTTGGAATCTGGACCCTTAGACGGAATTTTGGATTTGAAGTCTGAGATCCAAAGTAGAATTTGATTCTGGATCCTAACATGGAATTGGATCTGAAGTCTGAGACCCAAAGTGGAATTTGGATCTTGGATCCTAAAATAGAATTAGATCTAAAGTCTGAGATCCAAGATGAGATTGGGTTCTAACTTTGGATTTGGACTTTTGAAAGTCCAAAGAAGATGGATCTGGGTTTTAAAAACCCAGACTGAATTTGGATTTTAAGAAGGATCAAGTTTTTGAGATTCAGAATCAATCTCAAACTTTGGTTTTGAATTTTTGAAGATGATAACATTAAACTTGATTTTGAAACAGAAGGTGACTTCAAAGTTAAATTGAACTTTGAAGTTTGATTTAGAATTTGGATTTTTTTGGGATATACAAATGAATTTCAAAGTCAAATTGGACTTCGAATTCGAATTTTGAATCAGAAGATGGATCAGAAATCTCAAAGTTTAGATTGAACTTTGAAATTGGACTTGATTTTGGAAATGGAATTTTGAATATAGAATGAATTTGAAATCTCAAAGTTAAATTGAACTTTGAGATTGAAAATGAAATAGAATTTGAAAAAAATGAAAAGATGAATTGGATTTTACAAGAATTGAAGATTGATTGAAGAAGATATTTATATCACTGGGAGTTTTGATGGGATGAATTTAAAGAATCTTTTAAATTGGATTTTGAAAATCATATTCCATTCTTTACATGAATTGAAATAAGATTGAAAATATAATACATCCTTGACTATGGTCATTGAATGTATTATATAATGATCTATATTTAAATTCAGGTAAAGAATAAAACATATTTTTGTTCTTTTATAGAGTTTAAAATGAAATTAACTCTCAACATACCCTGACTATGGCCATTGGTATATATTTTGAGCCAATTTTAAGTTAAATTTTAATAAAAGAAGGAAATATTTGAAAATATGATGATTTTTTAAGAGGATCCAGTGTGGATCCAATGTTATTTTATAAAAGATAAAAATCCTAAGGTTTGTTTACATCCTGACTATGGCCATTGATATAAATCATCAACTTAGGATTAATTTACCTCTTACGAAATGGTGCACGTGTCATTCGTGTTGCCATTTGTGAGAATTTGAGAAATAAAGGCAAAAAATGCATGGAAACAAGTAACTCATGATGTTTACAATGCTCATTCATTCTACCTAAAACAGGAAATGTAAATTCTCATTAAGACCTAACTTTTATTACATAAAACTGAATTTACAATTCCAAATGATGATATCTTCCACATATTCCTTGCAAATCACTTGATTAGTATGAAAATAGAAAAAATTATGCACATCACATAGATGTCAATGGTAAAATACTCACACACCAAGACATACATGATGGAAAGATTAGACGATGGCATGCATACCTATATACTTATATCTATACATGCATGTATATATATATATATATATATTTATGGTATGTAATGAGGTAAGGGACTATAGTAATAAGTGATAGAGTGGACAATATACTGAAATATGAGTGGTTGGAGAATGTACAACCGAAATAAAACGTATAGTGGAACGAGTGTTGGTGAAAATTCTAAAGGGAGAGGTTGTGGAGATGAATAGTGCACATGCTAATACGCATACATAAAACTTCAATACCCTCGCTGTTTGCTCAACATGCTCATATATACAATACGATCCAATCATGTCTCACAGTTCATTCTCACAATGTTTAACTCACTGTAACGACCTAAAAAAATATTTAGCACATGGCACAGGAAATACTTTTTGAATCAATACCTTACTTGGGAGAAGCATATTTGCTTCAGCAAAAGTGAAGTCAATTCATTTGGACAGTGAACCCATGATGTTTTCACACGTATTCAATGGCTTAGAACACATACCCCTTTTGGCAGGTAGGCACAATAAACAGATAAAATTCTAAAGCAATCCATCAACTCAATTTTACGAGTAAGCACAGGGAAACTCAACTATCTGTTAATACCAAAACACGATATTCAATTAATGAACATAGGTATATAATCAGCCACGAATCAAGAAAAAGATTTCCTAAAGTAATTCCGCAATTCACTTGATCCATTAAGACACTCAGCTAGTCAATTGATTCTCAATCACAATGATCAAAACAATTTATTGACTGTAGGTAGCCATTGGTATTGAGATACCTAACCTTTTATTACAGCAGGACTCCACCAGAGGATGCAACAACAGTGAGATGAAAATTGCAGTAAACTAAACGATCTTTTGCTATTTTTTTATAAAGGATTTTGATTTTCTTCAATTGACTGTGGAGGAGACCCCTTGAGAGGTTGTTTTTCCACCTTTATATGGGATAAGGGAGGAGGAAAGCCGTGTGCCGGTGACAACTTGATGGCCTTTGGTGAATGACAAAGGAGGTGAATAGTGAGTTGAGGTTGTGCTTCGCGGATATCTGGGGACGTCTGGTGGTGGAGATCGTTCTTTGCTGGAGAGGCGCCCAATGTGAATCAAAAGAGAAGAAGACCTCTGTCGTTTGCTGGTGTAGAGGCTGGAGGAAAAGGAGGCCTTCCCGTCGATCAGAAGAAGACTGAAGAAAATGGGGTGTTGTTCGAGGCGAGGTAGATGAGGTCCATGGCCGATCCTCGATCGTTCACCCTACGCCCCTTTTAAATAAGGGTAGGAAGGGTCTGGGAGAGAAATGGTGGTTTCGCATCGACGGACTGAGGCGAATCCGCGTGATTGAAGGGCTGGTGATGAGGTAAGGCCTGCCAGGTCGTTGGTGATGATCGTTTTGGAAGAGGAGAGTGTGGCTGATGGAGAGGAGGTTAGCAATGGGCGGTGGAGGAAAAGATAAGGCGATCGAAGGGTGGAGGCCATGGAGTTTCCGGAAGGCCGAGAAGGAGAGGCTTCATAACCCTAATACAATTTTTCTTTTTTTCATTAAAACCCTCCTGTTTTGAAGACTTTTAAAAAGGGCGGTGGTTTTCCAAAAAGCTTTTGCAAAAACTTGTTTTTAGTAAAAAGGCTTATTCTTCAAGAAGAAGTTTTTCAAAAAAACTGATTTTTGTTTCCAATTTTTTATATTTATTATTTTTTTTGTTCTTTTCTCCATTTTCTATATTTTTTTTTGATATTTTGGAATAAAATCCTAAAACTTACGAGCAAACAAGGATTTACAACTATTTTTTTGTGTTTTCGAGAGATATCTATAAAAGAGGGTTTTTCTAAGAAACTTGGGTTCAATTTCTTCAAGAAATTGGGTTTGGACCCAGGTTTTGAGAAAATATTTGAGTTTTAATCCTCGAATTGAGAAATACAATTTGATGGATCCAAACGGATACCGGATGAACCGTTGAGATTTTCAAAAAGTTATTTTGGAAATTTCGAGAATTTGATTTTAAACTTTGGACAATGAAGCTCAGATTTGGATCTTTTATCTAGATCCGGATCCAAAATTGAGTCAGATATACAAAATGAATTTAATTTCAGAAAACTTGAGAAATAAAATAGAATTTAGATTTAAAAGTGACTCAATTACCCACAAATGAAAATAAAGGGCAAGAAGGGAATATTTACAAACTTTTGAAAAATTTGGGGTGTTCACAGATGCCCCTCTTTGCTACTAAGCCTGTTTGACTAAGCAAATGAAGTCCAAATTTCCTGAAATTTCTTCTGTTCTGTAACTAACGAATTCAAGAATCTGACATTTTTTACGGATTTAAAAAATTCTATCTGGAACTCCAGATATAAGAGTTTCAAAATCAGGGAAAATATGGAAATCGCAGGACCCGAAACTGAAAAACCCGAAAAAGTTGTTTTTACAAAATGCTTAAAAACCAGACCAAATCAACTCGAAATGAGCCGACATTTGATCTGCAAACAATGAACATGCCAATAAAGAGAATAGAAGAAGAATTGATAGAAAACTCGAAAATTCTGCACATAAAATGACGAGTGCACGACAGGACAAAAATCGGTTTTCAAAATCAGTGCACTATTCACTTTGGAAATCTACTTTTGACACTATGCAAATTAAATGCAAAAACAGAGTTAATACCACTAAATGACTGTCACACATAGAAAATGAATTCACTTAGTCTAACTGCATGAAAAAGTAAATAAAGCATGCAAATCAAGATTAGATCTAGTCTAATTAACACATCAAATATAAAATAACCTAACTAAAGATGTAATACTAACTATAATGTCTAAAAGATTAAACTAATTAAATCTAATACAATGACCTAAACAAAATACTGAAATCAAACATGCAATGAACGATTAAAAGCTAAATGGACATGCACTTATAAAGAATCTTTAACTTAATTTACTAACTAACTGAACTAACTTGCAAAACTATCTAATGTTAATTGAAACTAAAGTCAACTAGGGAACTAAAAACTAATGGGGTGCGGTTTAGGGTTTGACTTGGACTAGGTTCACGCCTCACCTAGATGGGTCAGCTAGGTTGATTAGGTTAGATACTTACTTAAAATGGAAAACATAAAACTTAAATACTACTTGTTAAAAACCGAAAATGAGAGAGACTAACTAATCTAGCTGGAATACACGTCTAAAGATAACTAATTAACACCTATCCAATAAGTAACTTCCTTACTACAACCTAAAAATAATTCAAAATTTACTAAAAAAGGATTAAGGCTAATTTTAATCTAGGTTAAGATAGAAAGATAGGAAGGAGTATTAATTGAGCAATATGGAATTGGCAAGCTGGAATTATCCTTCTTAATTGTTATAAAAATTAATTTAGAAAGCTTGCAAGGTGAAACCGTCCAGCTAGGGGGAGGTACTCTTCTTAATTGCCTTAGACCAATTTGGGAAACTTGAGAAGATGGAACTGCCCAGCCCAAAGGAGCCCACACGTTTTTTTTTTTTTTGCTTTCAAAAAAAATATTTAGATAGCAATGAAACCCCTCTCTCAAAACCGTGGTCACCTCTTTTAGAAAGAAATTTGAAACTTCAATTTTGTTTCCCAAAATGTAAAAGCTCACTCCTTAGGCTGGACACCCAAATTCAAAGCTTGCTTAAATTGTAACCCACGAATTGGAAAGAATGCAAATTTACCAAATTTGATTCTCAATCAAAAGTACTCAATTGCCCTTTTTCACAAAAAAAATGCCAACACCTACTAATTAAATTATACTATCCTAATCCAAGTAACTAATATCTACCTACAACAATGAAAAGGTTAATACTACAAAAAAAAAATTCAAACATACTAATTGAGATAACCCAAAAATCAAGACTTACCTAAAACACTTGAAAAACGTCTAAGGCAAACAATTCTAATACAATGAATCTAGACAACCTTATCTAACTTACCTATTCCAAATTAAAACTTACCAAACACTCTAAAGCTTCAGCTGGATCTCTAATGGCCGACCCTTCTTGGAGGAGACAACCTATTCTAACACCGAGGGCTCGATTTTAACTAAACTATAACGACCATAAACAAAAATGAGAATAAAATTTTTCTTTTCTTTTTGACACGAATGGCAATCACAATACAAAATCAAACTTTAACTAATGAACAACTAAACTAACTTCAAACACTGCATAACCGACTGAACTACCACCAGAAATTAAATAAATGCTGAATCTAAAACTAAAAAGTCCAAACTATCTAGATTGAATTAGACCTATATTAACCAAATCAAAATGACACCACAAAGCAAGCGCAAACAGAAACTCAGCGTGAAATCCAATGAAATTATACTTTAGAATACTGGAAACAATACATAAATAACAAACTATGCTACCACACAAATTGGAAAACAGAAACGAAGAAAAACAACCCAATCGGCTAGAGTAGATCTAGCCGATTCTGGAATTTTTTTATAAAACAAGTTTTCAACACAATGTTGAACGACACCTAGGTCTAAAACCAACTCCTAAACATAATAAAGACTGATATATGACAAGACATACTCAGATCATAAATCTGGACAAAACGAGAAATCGGTTAAACCCAATGATAGTCGATTGTCACTTTTTGATAAAAACGATTTGCAAATCATAAATGAAATCTATTCTAGACCCAAACTGACATTCCTAGATCTAAATTAAATTGTTAAACACATTCCACTGCTAAGAAAACATAGAAAATCAAAATGGACAGAAAAATAAAATCGACTATAGAAAGATCTAGTTGGTATTCACGTTTTGGGCTAAAACAATTGGAAAATAAGAATCTAACGCCTAGAAAAGAAAGAACACACTAGATCTAACGTTCTGGTCTCTGCACGAGTTCTAAACTAAGGTTTAAAGCAGCACACATACAGAAAATGCAGTCAAAGACATCACATGCAACTTGGGTTTTATCTAAAAGAATAGGGAAAGAGAAGGACCAACCTTCTGGGCGATCTGACGACTGGGGGGATGGAAAGAGCGGATTCAACCATGGAAAACATGTCTCATCATCTTAGTTGATGCTGGAATATCACCATGGAACTCTGTGAACACCCCAATTTTTTCAAAAGTTTGCAAATATTTCCTTTTTGCCCCTTTTCCCCCATTTTCTGGGTAATTGAGTCTGTTTTAAATCTAAATTCCATTTTATTTCTCAAATTTTGTTGAAATTAAATTCATTTTGCATATCTGACTCAATTTCGGATCCGGATCTAGATCAAAATCCATATCCGAGCTTCATTATCCAATTTTAAATCAAATTCTCAAAATTATCAAAAATAACTTTTTGAAAGGCTCAGATAGTTCATCCAGTATCCATTTGGATCCATCGAGTTGTATTTCTCAATTCGGGGTTTAAAACTTGAATATTTTCTCAAAACTTCGGTCCAAACCCATTTTCTGAAGAAATTTCCTCAAAATAGCCTTGAAAACTTTCTTTTGTAACTATTTCTCAGAAAAATACAAAAAATATATATATACAGTTTAAGACTCAAAAATATGACAACTTCACGATTTTTCTCTGTCATCGTCTCACCCTCTCTGTCCCGGTTCGCCCTCTTTGTCCCGGTTCTCTCTCTCTCCCATTTCACTCTCTCAAACTCTCCTTCACGAAGCTTCTGCCGGCCAGCCCCATGTGCGAAACCTTCTCTCTTCCTCGCCCAAGCCCCCCCCCCCCCATGTGCAATCTTCTCTCCATCCACCCTCCGATGGCTGTCACCCCCATTCAAAAACCCTCGATCGCCAACGGCTTGGCAGGCTTCATCTCTCCACCCTCGATCTACAATAAATCCACCTTCTTCTCTCAAAACCCTCCATCGTGAACAGAAGCTCTTCTGGAGTTTTCTCCTGCTTCTTTAAAAAGGGAACCATTCCCCACACTTAAAGAGAAGGGAAAAAGATCCATCTATCGACTCTCGACCCCATCCCTCCCCTCTCCATTCCTTGTTTCTATTCCCCCAAAGAGACTGAAGATCGACCACCACTTTGGAGTTCAAGTGGCAATCTAGAGAAGCAACGATCCTGCACCTCCAAATCAAAGCCTCCAGCACCTCCGAATCAAAGCCTCCAACACGTCTTCTCCAGTCACCCTTCTCTTGGCGCCTCCTCCTGAAGGAAATCAGAACCCCTCTGCGAACAAGAGGGATTTCACGATAGAGCGAAAGAAGGAGTCTTCTTCTTACAAAACCCTTGCGGAGCTTCGCTGTCTAAAGAGGATCAAAATCTGCTGCAAAAACCAGGCAAGTATCCCTCTTCTTTTTTTTTTAGCCTTCTTTGAAGTTTTGTCTTGATTCTCTACTCCCCCCCCCCCTGTTGATGCACCATAGATGAATGTTGGGTTGTCTGTAGCAACACCAACACATTCCTGTGCTACAACAATGGAACGATTATGTTCCAACACCTCGACTTCGCGTTTACATCGCTATCTCTTGTTCCATTTTTTTTTTTTTTACCATCGTTGATTTCCGGTTCCTTACCTTCACTTTTTTTTTTTTTATCATCTGTTCATATTTCGATTTCATGTGTTATCTTAAATTCTGATTTGCATTTGTTTCCTGTTTGATTAGTTTGGATTTCTGTTTTGTTTTACTGTCAAGCCTTAATTCATTTCGGAATTTTGGTTCTTGTTTTCTTTTTTTTCTTTTCTTCTCTTTCTTTTCCTTCTTTCTTCTTCTAAACTTTATCCTGATTTCCTGTTTGTATTGTTATTTTCAATCTCTCCATTGTTTATGATATTTAGCTCATTTCAATCGCATGTGAGTCTTATTATGCACTGCAATTTTGCTTAGCGTCATCATTGATCATCCTTAGCCCTTCTCTTCTTCTTATTCTGTATCTTGTCATCGTCTCCTTTTGCCCATTTGAATATACGATTAAAATCTCATTTCGAGACGATTGATTTATGGTTTTGAATTTTCTGCAATATTACTGTGTGTTCTAGTATAGCTGATTTACTGCATCTAGCGTAGTAGTGTTTTGTATTTTCAATATACTATTGGGTCGGCTGATAATAAAAAGAAGAAGAAGAAGAGAAGTCATATAAAAAAAACAGGGGAAATGAAATCGATCATTTGATTGATATTTGAATCGGACCAATTTGGACAACCGATTTTTATCAATCTACAAGGTGATTACTGGTTCTAATACCAACAAATTGATAACAAAAGTTTTTAGGTGAGTTGATCGGAACTTGATCAATCTAAGCTTTTGACCAAATGTCGAAGGATGTTGAATGTGGCATATGAATCTATCTTCATTTTGTATCACTTCAATTTTCTACGTTAATTTCATCAGAATTTTGGATTTGTGATCCTCTGATGATCTTTGTTGGACATAGGTTGAAGGAGCATTTTGAATATCGAATGTGGAATCAGATGAATCTGATTTGAATCCTTGGGTGAACGAGGATTTAACTAAGTTTTGTGACAATACTTAGCCATGCGGATCAACCTCAGGACTGAACCAAACTTGTTTAAAAGGATTCGTTCTACAAGATTGCATAATATTTGTTTTCACCATTTATTACTCTGTAAAATACTTCGATTCTCTGAATATGGGAATGAGTGTTGACATAACTCTGGAAAGAGTGAATAATCGTGTGCTTCATAGAGTGAATGACCAGGTGTTAGCAGTGAATGATGTGTGCCAGGCATGAATGATGTTAGCCTTTGTTAGCATACATTAGCATTTATTAGCATATGTTAAAATCAATTTCAGCATTTGTCAGCATATGTTAAAATTAGTTTCAGCATCTATCAGCTCATCTGTTACAGTTTCATCATCCATTAGCAGGTGTATCAGCATTTATTAGTATATCTTGATTAGCAAATGTTAGCACCAGTCTCAATATCTGTAGCATCATGCTATATATTCTGGAGGAAAACTGGAGGAAATGAGGAACAGACTATCAGATCATGATATTAAATGCCAATCCCATTATCTTCATATCATATGCATCAATAGGTACCACATCACCCATGAACGTGGTAATCATATTTCAGATGATATCTTTGTCAATTCAGGTTTCCCTCCCATTTACTTGTTCCGCTTATTTTACGTTTGCATTCATTTGGTATTGATCCAACATTCTGGTATTATAAAAGGTCATTTATTAAGGTGTTTTGTGATGAATAACCTAGTATTGTCTTTTCCCCAGCTGTGTATTCCTGGTTATCACAGACTAGCGACCTCCGTGGTTGCAGATTATTTACTTCATTTTTTCCTTCCTTTTTTTTTTTCTTCTCTTCTTCGATACCACTAAAGTCTCGTCATTAACAGTTTCATTTTGTAGACTAAATCCGCCTCTCCATATTTCGGTCTGATCGATCTACAGGTAAAGTCCTATGACCTTCTATTGATATTTATATCCCATATCAAATTGAATGATCATATTTTGGTAGCACAACCTATCACATATAAAAATAGTTTGTCCAATTTAATATGCTTGGGTCTTATTTCACGTTATGTTTGCGCTTACCTGCAAGTTGTTATAATTTTTTTTTTTCCTTTTGTGAGCTGTGTGCATTTGACGGAATATGTATACCCAACATATTCAAACCTCCAGTCTGGTTGATTGAATCCATTGGAAAAGAGATAAGATGAATCTTAGTCATGTTTTGAACCTGTATAGCAAAAACCTGTGATCTGCGTTATGGCCAGATTTTGAATCTTCCCTCTTTGCTGAGTTTTGTCACATTACTTCTGAATTTAGAGTCAAACTTTAAGTACCAGGAAATTTGGGTATATTCCAAGCACTGGAGGGTGAGGCGAGATGTGTTAAACAAACAACCAATGTGGGTAAGCATGATGAATCAGTTACATTAGGATGGGTGAAGTGATTAAAATCCATGCAGGGTATATACGGTGGTAGTTTTGATCTTTATGGGTTAAAATTAGTGGTGAGCCTATGAATCTGTGTTAACCTCCTGATTAGTTTCAGTATATTGTCCCATGTTAGATACTGAGATGTTGGCACAATGAAATGTAAATGACCATGAGAGTCTATTGGCCATTCTGTACTGACAGTGTGTCAGCCTTCAATAAGTTGGCATCCGCTGGAGTGTCAACTTCTGTATACTAATTACAATGTCCATGATAGGATTTAGTTGGTTATATTATCAAATGCTGTATAGCATTAGGTTTTCACAAAAATGGTACCACCAGTGGATCCATTATATGCTGTCACTTGCTGTTACCTGATTCCCATACGATCGGCCATCATTTGCTGCTGAATCACCACAGCATCATTCACCACACCACTAATGGTGTGTACCACTGTGTTCTTCAATAATGCAGTCACTCATTACTAAATATAGCAAATGCATTGTGTTTTTACATTATATCTCCACTCCATATCATTATTTCCATCCTCTATCATGTGTATACATAGGTGTGAGAAATCCCATGTCATCTATCATGCATATCTACTGCCTATGGATACATATTGGGTTGGCGTTTTGTGTTTAGGTGATTGTATCCTCATAGTTATTTAGATAAAGATATTTTCATATGCCCTTCCCTTAGAATTTGGGCATAACCCTGTTCATTTCTTTCATTTAGATATTCACATGTATATATTCTTCATTAATATAAATGATCACCCTTGATCATATGTATATAGGTGTTGATAGCTAACTCAGGATTTTACAGGGAATATATGGAAAACATCATTACTTGGGATTGTAAATTCAATTTCTACATGATTGTAATAGTTAGATCTAGAATGAGAAATTTATATTTCCTTGTTTTAGATAGAATGAATGAGCATTGTAAATATCATGAATTACTTGTTATTTATGCAATTTTCCTTTATTTCTCAAATTCACACAATGGTGAAACACGAATGGCGCGTGCACCATTTTTGTAAGAGGTAATTAATCCTAAGTTGATGATTTACATCAATGGCCATAGTCAGGATATAAACAAAACTTAGGATTTTTATCTTTTACGAAATAACACTGGATCCGCTTTCAAAATTCATCATATTTTCCTTACATATTTTCTTCTTTTATCAGAATTTAACTTAAAATTAATTCAAAATATATACCAATGGCCATAGTCAGGGTATATTGAGAGTTAATTTCATTTTAAATCCTATAAAAGCACCAAATGTGTTTCATTCTTCACCTGAATTTAAATATAGATTATTATATAATACATTCAATGACCATAGTCAAGGATGTATTATATCTTCAATCTTATTTTAATTCATTTAAAGAATGGAATAGCTTTTCAAAATCCAATTTCAAAAATTTAAATTCATTCATCATTTAGGATAGAATTGCATCATATTTTTTAAAATTCCTTTTTCATAAATCCAAGTAATTCTTTCCTTCATTTCTCAGATCAAATCCTATTCATAAATTCAAACTCAACTCTATTTCTCAAAAGGATTCAAGAATTCAATTTCAAGGTCCCATTTGACTTTGAAAACTGTAGAATCAACTTATATCCAAAATTCAAATTATAACTTCAAATTCAAAGTCCAAATTGACTTTGAAATTCATTTTATATTCAAAACTCAAACCAAATCCAAAGTTCAAATCAACTTTGAGATTCTCTTCATCTGCTAAATTCCAGATTCAAGCTTCAAAGTCCAATTTGACTTTGAAATTCATTTGCATATTCAAAATTCAAATTCTCAAATCAATTTTGGAAATTCCAAATCCAAAATCAGATCAACTTAGATCTAGTCTTCTAAATACAATTCTACTTTTGGATCTTAGACTTCAGATCCAATTCCATCTTAGGATCTAGAACTCAAATTCTACTTTGGATCTCAGACTTCAGATCCAATTCCATTTTAGGATCTAGAATCCAATTCTACTTTTGGATCTTAGACTTCAGATCCAATTCCATTTTAGGATCTAGAATCCAATTCTACTTTTGGATCTTAGACTTTAGATCCAATTCCATTTTAGGATCTAGAGTCCAATTCTACTTTTGGATCTTAGACTTCAGATCCAATTCCATTTTAGTATCTAGAATCCAATTCTACTTTTGGATCTTAGACTTCAGATCCAATTCCATCTTAGGATCCAGAATTCAAATTCTACTTTGGATCTCAGACTTCAGATCTAATGCCACCTTAGGATCTAGAATCCAATTTTACTTTGGATCTTAGACTTCGGATCCAATTTCATCTTAGGGTCCAGAGTCCAATTCTACATCGAATCTCATATATCCTAGGATCCAGAACCCAATTTTACATCGGATCTCAGATCTTAAAACCATTCTAAGATCCAAGTCTACTTCAAAATCTGGATTTAAAATCCAAGTCCATTTTCAGATCCCATTTGAACTCCTAAATCCGTGTCTTTTTTTTTTTTTTAAATATATTTAATCTTCCCAGTCTATTCCTATTTCAAACTTCAAAATCTAAATTCAATTCCATCTCAAGTATTCATTTTCTTTCCTAAATTCAAGTTGAAAATTCAAAAGTCCATTTCCGGCTTTGAAACTTCATTTTCAAAGCTTCAAATCATTCTTTCTCAAAATCAAGATTTATTCTACTAACTCTGGTTTTACTTCAAAAGGCTTAGAACTTCTCTGGTCTATCTCAAGTTCTAAGTTAGATTCAATCATTTTCTTCATCCCCTTACCAAGTTCATCTCAGAAAACTTGGAGATTTTCAAAAACATCTTTCAAAAGAACATACATCTTTTGCATTGCACAAGCATGATTCTTTATGCATTTAGAGTTAGAATAAATTCTTAGATTATATTTAGGCAAAGCAAAAGGCATAGATTCGATCCTTGGTTTGATTACCCTTGGTAAAGGCGTCAGGAACGGTCGAACCTCGTACCGACGAGCGAATCCCGTCTCTCCATTTTCCCGCATATTTTCAAAACGGAGGTGAGTTAAATTTCTAAATACTTTTCAGATCAAGGTCAAGTGAAGACCCGCAAAAGAGCTCCTCTTCTCTTATCTTCTTTCTTTTCTCTTCTCTCTTTCTTTTATTTTTCTCCCTTCAAAAAGGAGGAGAATAGATGTTAGAAAAAGGAAAAGAGAAGGAAGAGAGAGAAACCACGAAAGAGGAAAAATTTTGCGATGATCACAAACTCTCCTTCGCAGCTGCAGCATGTTTGAAATCCACCGAATATGGAAAATGAACTGATTCTCGATCGGGTGGCTTAGAAGATCGGATGGAGGTAGAGTCGATCCTTCTTGTCGGAGTGTCTCGCACTTCCACGCAAGAAAAGGTGTCTTCAACCTCTGCTACACCTGCAAAACACAACAAACAAGGTGAGTGTCCAGCAAGAATTAAAAAGAACTAAAAAGATCTGGAAAAGAGAGATGAAGAAATGCTTGAATCTCAAACAAGATCTTGATCTTCAATAGAGATGGCATGAGATGAGAGGGGAGAAGGGGGCTGGAGCAAGAATCAGGTGAGGGGCATGAATTCCAAGGCAAAAACGTCTAGGGCTGAGTGAAAAAGTGATTTTATAATTTTGGCACTTTTCAGAAAAGGGTTTTAAATGAAAAATATTGCCCTGCACCACTTTTAGAGAGGGTGTGATCATCGCAAAATTTTTCCTCACTTGTGCTTTCTCTCTCTTCCTTCTCTTTTCCTTTTCCAGCCTCTGTTTTCCTCCTTTTTGAGGGGAGAAGAAATAAAAGAAAGAAAAGAGAAAGAGAAGAGAAAAGAAAGAAAGAAAAAGAGAAGAGGAACTCTTTTGCGCGGTCTCACTTGACCTTGATTTGAAAAACATTTAGAAATTTAACTCGCCTCCGTTTTGAAAATTTTTGCGGGAAAATGGAGAGACAGGATTCACTCGTCGGTACGAGGTTCGACCGTTCCTGGCGCCTTTACCAGGGGTAACCGAACCAAGGATTGAATCTATGCCTTTTGCTTTGCCTAAATATAATCTAAGAATTTATTCTAACTCTAAATGCACAAAGAATCATACTTGTGCAATGCAAGGATGTATGCTCTTTTCAAAAGATATTTTGAAAATTTCCAAGTATTCTGAGATGAACTTGGTAAGGGAGTGAAGAAAATGATTGAATCTAACTTAGAACTTGAGATAGATCAGGGAAGTTCTAAGTCTTTGAAGTAAATCAGAGTTGGAAAAAATAAATGAGAAAGAATGACTTGAAGCTTTGAAATGAAAGGAAATGAAGTTTCAAAGTCAGAAATAGACTTTGAATTTGAATTTAGGAACTGAATACTTGAGATGGAATTGAATTTAGATTTTTTGAAATTGGATATTTAAAAGGGATCTGAGAAATCCAGATGGTATTTAAAAATAGGGATGAATTTAAGAAATTCAGATGTGATCTGTAGATGGAATTTGATTTGAAATCTAAAATTGGAAATGGAATTAAATTCTGGATCCTAAGATGGATTTTGAATCTGAAGTCTAAAATCCAAAGTAGAATTGGATTCTAGATCCTAAAGTGGAATTGGATCTGAAGTCTGAGATCCAAAGTAGAATTTGAGTTCTGGATCCTAAGATGGAATTGGATCTGAAGTCTAAGATCCAAAGTGAAATTAGATTCTGGATCCTAAAGGAAATTTCGGATCTGAAGTCTGAAATCCAAGGTAGAATTGGGTTCTGGATCCTAAAATGGATTTGGAACTAAAGAAAGTAGAATTGGATTTTGGATCCAAAAATGGATTTGGATCTGAAGTCTGAGATCCAATGTGAAGTTGGATTATGGATTCTAGAATCCTAAATGGAAATTGGATCCAAAATCTGAAATCCGAGATGCAATTTGGATCTAACTTTAGAGTTTGGAGTTCCAAACTTGATTTGAGAATAAATAAATTTCAAAGTCAAATTGGACTTTGATTTTGGAGCTTTGAATTTGGAATCAAGAATCTTAAAGTTAGATTGAACTTTGAATTTGATTGGAGTTTTGAATGCATTTGGAATTTCAAAGTCAAATTTGAATTTTGAAATCTGATTTGAATCTGAATATAATAAAATGAATTTGAAATCTCAAAGTTAAATTGAACTTTGAGATTGAAAATGAAATAGAATTTGAAAAATGAGAGGATGAATTGGATTTGATAAGGATTGAAGATAGATTTGAGTTTATATTTATTTAGGTATCTTATTTAGAGTATTAGTGAGTTTAGGTTAGGTTATTTCTTAGATTTTATAACTTAGTTTAATTGTTATTGTTTGCTGTAGTTTAACAGTAGGTTAGGTTCAGTTAGGACTGTTTTTGTACGTGGTTCAATGTCCAAATGTCAATTGTGGATTCAAAGGGATGAATAGTGCACTGAACCAAAACCCTAATTTTTACCCGATCGTGCACTAGCTAGTTCATGTGGATTTTTCGTGAGTTTTCTGGATATTATTTTTCTATTCTCCACATTGGTGTATTAACTGTCTGTATACTAAATTTCAGCTCGATCCGAGTTGATTTAGTCTGGTTTTTAAGCGTATTATGAAAACAGCTTTTTCTGATTTTGAAATTTCGGGTCCTGCGATTTCTCAAATTATCCTGATTTTGAAACGCTTCGTTCTGGAAATCCAGAATGTATTTTTTACTTCTGTAAAATGTGTCAGATTCTTGGATTTGTCTTTTACAGAATAGAAGTGATTTGACCAAATTTGGAATTCGTTTGACCCATTAAACAGTCGTTTTGCAAAAAGCTGTCAGAATCCATTTTTGCCTTCTTTAGGGAAAAAACAGTCTTTTAAACATTTGTCTAATTTCGTGTAGTTTTACTGTTTTCTAACATTTTAGTTAGTATATTAACAGTATTTAGAGTAATTAGAGTTGCTTAGCTTAGTTAGTTCACTTAGATAGTATAATTTTAGTTTTATATATTTAAATTAACTGCAATTTAGTTTAGAAATAGTGTAGATGCAATCTAGATGAATTCTTGATTTAGTTACTGACTTTTTGTTTTTATTATGTAGGTTGTTAAGTTAGAACAGGTTAACAGATGCAATTCAATTGTGATGTGCGACTGCACTTGATGTGAAAAGACAGAAATGCCCTTGGAGACCTGCTGAAGACTTAGCCACCTATTGTAGTTTATTTTCATAGTTAGAATGTTATTTAATGTAATTTGTAAACATTGACATAGATTGTAAACTTTTTATGTTAATAAAATTTTATTTTAGAATTAATTCAGAAATATCTCTTTCCCTGTGGATTCGACCCGTACTCGCCACTTATGTGGAAAGTCGATTTTTATATTTTTGGTTGACGATTTTCCTTTGTGTTTATTGAAAAATATTGTTTAAAAATATCAACTCCAAAAGTGCAACCAGTATATATGTATGAGAGAGGAGATGAAATAATGAGTTGTAAGTAGTGGCTAAGGATGAAGTTGTAAGTGGAAGTGGACAAAATCTACAGCAGTGGTGACAAGGGGTGAATGTAGGTGTAATGAATAGCAGTGGGCTGTAATATGAGTGAACAATGCTAGTTGCAACAATAATTGTGTTGCTGTATCAGCACCGGTAGTGAACAGGGATGGAGGCATGTACAAGGGGAGGACATGGTTGATGCAAGTGGCTGCTGTATAATGACGAAGATGATGCAGCAGGGTAGGTGGTTTTAAGTGAAGGTGACAGGTGATGTGTAGAAAAGATGCAGATAGTAGCATGCAAATATGGTAGGGGTGGTTGAATGGGCTGGTTAGTGGCTGGTTGGTGAACAGAGTGACATTTGCAGAAGATTGCTGCAATATGATACTATAGTATGGGGATGTATGGCGGGAAGTGTTTTAAGAGGATGAATTGTAGTGGATACAGCATAATGAAGGTTTAGGTGGGAATGTAGCACCTGTAAATGAAGGTTGTCGTAGTGCTACAGCGATGATTACAGGGGAAGAAGTTGATGTATAGGTGGAAGGTGGCTAAGTATTAGGAAAAAAAGGGGTTATTGCAGGAAAAGGGTGAAGATAGCAGTAAAGTGGTGGATGGCTACAGAAATTATGGAGAAGGGTATGAAGATATTATGAATGGAGGGATTGTAAGGTATATAGGGAAAAAGAGACAAATGCCTAATGGATGTTGAAGGCGTGAAATGATGTTGGAAGTAGATAAACATGACAGCAGCCAATGTAGGATATTGTTTTTGGAATCGGGCAGGGTTGGAGCATAGGGAATCGTAATGGACACCGGGGTATGCAGGGATAATAGCCAGTATGTGACATATCATGGGCAGAGGCTATGCAAAAGAATGACAGATACATGGAAGCTGTAATAAGATGATACAGAGCAATAACAGAGCATGAATGTGAGTGCAGGGAAAGATGCAGGGAAATGGTTATACATCCGGGGGATGAAGAATGTACAGTGTGATGAAAGAAATAACAAAATGGATAGAAGGGTGAGTGTTGAATACAGATTACAATGAGGGGCTAAAGTGATGTGCGGCTACAGGTGATGACCTCTCTATTATATGCTTAACAGGCAGCAAGATGTGATTATTAGTGGAAATATGTAGTAGTGACATTGAGAGTGTTGCTAGAGTGTTGTAGGCTGCAGTAGAGATGTGGATGCTTAGTGCAAGGGCAGTAAATGAAGCAAGTGTTGTGTAATGGCACTACAGGTTAATGAGTGCAGTGGATAGTATGCAGTGCTGAGGGTGGTGAGGTGGTGATATCATGAAGTGCTAGGAAATGGAAATAATGGAACAAGTATTGTGCGGAGACTAAGCACGATATGCTAGGGTAGTGGTGTATGTACTGTAGTAGAGTGAAGAGGTAATATACAGGTAGCTGATGATGCTACAGGAAGGACAACCAAAAGTGTTGTGCGTAGCATGTGCTATGAAAATGGTGAAACAAGTGTGTAAATGTAGTTGAAATCAGTGACAGTGGTGGAAATGTGATGGTACAGTAGACAAATGGATGTTGTGCAAATGGGCAGATTTGGTTACTGAAGGTGGTAAGTGAAAGGGAGATGATATCAATAGTGGTGTTGTGATGCTAAGATAACTGTGAGTGTGGCAGTGAAGTGGGGAAGAGTTGATACCGAAGGCTGAGGATGGACATAACCATAACCAGCGTGAGTAGCTCATGGAGCATAGTCAGAATGCCATTGTTGTGCTTGTGTAAGTGATCCATGCTTGAGATGGTGGACCATACCCAGCAACCTACCGCTGCTGAACATTTGGATAAACATCCATTACAGATTGAACTGATGAAACTACTACCAGCAATGCGTCTTTGCCAATTTTTTTTTTTTTTTTTACCTCAAAAGTCACAAAAATACATAAACGACAAAAGCAGATGAAACCACTACTCTATTTAAAATAAGCGCCCAACATGCCTTCTTCAAGGATTCTACCAAACTACAAACCAAGAACAAGATCAACCATAGTTCTACATTTTTTTTTGATATATAGCTAAAGGCAGTATTGATCCTACAATCCTACTTAGTTACAGAAATTAAAGCAAGTGCTAGATTTCATTGCAAAGGAATACAAACTCTGCTAAGCATTCTTCAGAAGCGCTGAAGAGGAACACTGTTCCACGTAGACATCCATTTCCAAATTCACAATCTTGTTTTAGCAGTAAAATGAAGTCCTCAAAGGCTGCAACACGTGGCATCTAACCATCATAACCCACCTGAATCCTAAGATCGTGAGCTATTAACAGACCACTCTGATCTGAGGATTTTCAAAATCTCCCCAATATACGGCACTACTTCCTCAAGACAAAATTCTGTCGTACCCTCAACATCAACCACTGCTCTTAAGGTATTGTATATGACTAAGCCTTTTGCCTTATACAATGTCAAGAAGGGATTCATCTCAGAAAGAGAAGTGATATATGGTGTTGGACAGGGGATAACAGGGAAAAAAAGAACGGACTATCAAAAATGGAGCTGAAAGTGATCAACAGCCAAAGACCAAAATGTAGATAAATTAATCATGGCAGCAACAGGGGATTAGGATTATCGGGTTGTATATAGACATGGCACAGGTATGGTGGAAACAGAATTTCAGAAATCACAGAATGTTAAGAAAATGCAGCAACTGAAATGGAGATGATACTCTTAAGCAAAAATATAACAAAACAAAATGACCATAATGATAATCAAAGTAGGAAATCAAGCAGGAATGAGTAAATTGAGTGTGATACCTTCATAGGGAGTGCTATTCCAAAACAAGACGCCAAGACTTATGCTAATGTGATGCCGTAATGAACACAATAAATGTTAGTAACGATGCCATATACAGGATGAAACGAAGAATTTAAATATAGATCGAAAAACAGAGTGAATCTAAAAAAAAATGCAGATATATGATGGATAATCTTGAAAGGAAAACAAGAGATCAGATATAAGTAAAGTTCACAACACGTAAAAATCATAGAGAAATTGAGGAATAAACTACTAAAAAAAACTGCATTGGAATTAATGTATTCCACCGATTTTGCCAAATGCAGGCCGATACTGCTATACGCAGGTCGGTCCTACATGTGTAGCTGGTAGTCTAAACAATGAGAAAAAAAAAAAGAGAAAAGGGGGGGGGGGGGTGTTTAGGCCAGCAAGGAAGAGAGATGCCGAAAGCGGTTAAACAAGACAAACCAAGGCAAATTATGCAAAAAGAATACCAATCAATCGAGGGAAATTCCTAAGCAACCCTTTTTTTTTTAAGAGGGACGATTGTTGGAATCTGACATTCCGTTTGATCTTGCATACAGGTAGAGCGATATTGCTATGGACAATTCGCTATTACCAGGGATGCTTGAATGGAAACTACTATAATAAAAGGAGAAGAAAAGAAGAAGAAGAAAAAAAAAAGTAAAGAAAAGAAAAGAAATAAACCAGGGAAATGATGTAGAGGGGAGAGGGAGTACCTACCGTGATTTCTGTCGGAGTTCTGAAGGAGAGAACTGAGGCTTTTCTTCTACCGTGGAGGTCTTTTACTACTGCAGAAGAAGAGGATGCTACTTACTTGATTCCTGCGAAGATCGGTCGACTTTGATCAAAATGGAGAAACACCAGGGAATAAGAAGAAAGTATGAAGGGGAAGAACGGATGACGGTGGGGAGGTAGGAGACGGATCCGTGAAGGAGAAGAAGGTGGAGGGGTAGAGGACGACCCTTCGTAGAGGCTTGGAGGTCTCTTCTTAAAGAGAGGCTCGAATCCTCCAGAAGATGAAGCAGTTGAGGATGGAAGGTCATCGATCGGGAGAGAGGCGATGGAGGGTGCGAACGGGAGTGGCCGTTGCAATTTTTTCCAAATTCCCAAGAGGGGTCTCCTTTTCAGGTTTTTTCTAAAAAGTGGTTTTTGGTTTTCAAAAAGGGGTTTTAAAAGAGGTTTTTAGCAAAGTTCAACTCTTTCAAAAAACCATTTGCATTTCTTTATTATTTTTTTTTTCAATTTTTTTGATTTTTGTGTTATTTTTCATTTTTTTGTATTTTTGGAATGAAAATCTAAGATTTTACGAGAAAACTAAGATTAAACACTAATTTTTTGTATTTTTCTGAGAAATATTTACAAAAGTATTTTTCTGAGAATTTCATACCATTTCGGGGAAATTTCTTCAGAAGAATGGGTTTGGACCCAGGTTTTGAGAAAATGTTCGAGTTTTGACACTCGAATCGAGAAATACAACGTGATGGATCCAAACGGATGTCGGATGGACTGTTCGAGCTATTTAAAAACTATTCTTGGTATTTTCTATAATTTTAATTTAAAATTTGGACAATGAGACTCAGATTTGGATCTGAACAATGGATCCAGATCCGGAATCAATTTAAACATATAGAATGAATTTAAATTTAGTAAAATTTGAGAAATGAACTGGAATTTAGATTTAAAAATGACTCATTTTGCTCAAAGAAAGATTTAGGGGCAAGAAGGGAATATTTAAAAGAATTTGAAAATTTTGGGGTGTTCACAGATGCCCCTCTTTGCTACTAAGCCGGTTGAAAGCCGAGCTTAGTGGCAAAGAAAACACTCCAAATTTTGAAAAATGCCCCAGTCAGCAGATCTGAACTAGGTGTGGAAGAATTTGATTTAAAAGACATGTTTTTCAGATTTAAAACTTTATCCTTGAATGGCTTGGGGGAGACAAAATCCTCGAAAATGATATGACTGAATAATAGAGATGAGGAAATCGTGATGGGACTTTGGGTGAAGATCCCGAAATGATGAAAGATAAGAATTTTGATCAAGTCTCATGGGTGAGACAAAATCAGCTTTTCAGAATGGCTCAGGTTTAGCCCTTAACCTGGATGGGACGGAGATATATCAAGATAATCTGAATGGGGGAAGGAATATATGAGGACCTTGATGGGACATTTTTGGCAAACGTCTCATGAGATGAAGCTCGAGTAGGATTAAAGCATGGATTCCTCGATGGTAGAACCATAATAGGGACCTTCGGAGTTTGGACGAACAAATCCGAAAGGGGTTTGCGAAAGGAAGAAGGAAATGGGGTTCCCTAAAGCTTTAAAAAAGGGATGAACTTGGACGTCTCATTGCTGAGACTAAATCAGCTTTTGAATTTAATGACCTCTCGCAGGGAGTACAGGTTTTGACCCTTAACCTGAGTGGGAACAACCATACGGATTTCTCAAAACCGTGATGGGACAGGAGAGATACTTCAACTGAATGGGGTAACTCTTCTGGGAATGTGAGAGATGGAAAATAAGGAGATGTGAGACAAAATGAACGATGAATAAGGTAACAAGAGGCGAATCTTTCGATGGGGTAAAAGATGAATAAGGCAAACCTCTTATCAAGGAGACGAATCTCTAGAAAAGATGGAACAAGACAAATCCTTTGGACAGGAGAAGGTGAGAGCGAAAATATGAAGATGGCGATGAAGATGGCAATCCTTTTAGCAAGGAGAAGGTAAAATATGAAGATATGAAGATGGCAATAGTAAGAAAAAGGCGAAATGTGAAATATGAAGGAGCCAATCCTTTTGGTAAGGAGAAGGCAAAATGTAAGATATGAAGAAGGCAATCCTTTTAACAAGGAGAAGGTAAGATGTGAAATATGAAGAAGGCAATCCTTTTGGTAAGGAGAAGGCGAAATGTAAAATATGAAGGAGGCAATCCTTTTGTCAGGGAGAAGGTAAAATGCGAAATATGAAGAAGGCAATCCTTTTAACAAGGAGAAGGTGAATCCCTCAACAAAGCAAAAGACGAAGAAGGCGATCCTTTTATCAAGGAGAAGGCGAGTCTTTCGACAAAGCGAAAGACGAGGAAGGCGATCATTTAATCAAGGAGAGGCGAGTCTTTCGATCAAAGCGAAAGACGAGGAAGGCAATCCTTTTATCAAGGAGAAGGTGAGTCTTTCGATCAAAGCGAAAGACGAGGAAGACAATCCTTTTATCAAGGAGAAGGCGAGTCTTTCGATCAAAGCGAAAGACGAGGAAGGCAATCCTTTTATCAAGGAGAAGGCGAGTCTTTCAATCAAAGCGAAAGACGAGGAAGGCAATCCTTTTATCAAGGAGAATGTGAGTCTTTCGATCAAAGCGAAAGACGAGGAAGGCAATCCTTTTATCAAGGAGAAGGCGAGTCTTTCGATCAAAGTGAAAGACGAGGAAGGCAATCTTTTTATCAAGGAGAAGGCGAGTCTCTCGACAAAGCGAAAGACGAAGAAGGCAATCCTTTCATCAAGGAGAAGGCGAGTCTCTCGACAAAGCGAAAGACGAAGAAGGCAATCCTTTCATCAAGAAGAAGGCTAGTCTCTCGACAAAGCGAAAGGCGAAGAAGACAATTCTTTAATCAAGGAGAAGGCGAGTCTCTCGACAAAGCGAAAGACGAAGAAGACAATTCTTTAATCAAGGAGAAAGGCGAATCTTTTGACAACCCAAAGATAAAGAAGGCAATCCTTTTTAGAAAGGAGAAGGTGAGTCTCTCTATAAAGCGAAAGACGGGGAAGGCAAACCTTTTATCAAGGAGAAGGCGAGTCTCTCGACAAAGCGAAAGACGAAGATGGCAACTCTTATGAAAGAGGGGAAGGCAACTCTTTCGTCTACGCGAAAGAAGAAAAAGGCAACACCAAGATATATCTGAAATTCCACTAGAGGGGGGTGAATAGTGAAATACGATAAAGATCGATATAATAAAATAATCAGGCAATAAAGCACAACACATAAAACACAGAATTTATACTGGTTCGATCAATACCCAGACCTACATCCAGTCCCCAAGCAAACCACTTGAGCTTTCCACTATAACATCCGAGTCACCGGATAAATAGTACAACACCCTCTTCCTCAGAGGTCTTCTTCTCTCAACAGAGAAGGGGCACACCCTCTTCCATAGAGGTCTTCTTCTTTCAACAGAGAAGGACAACACCCGCTTTCTCAGAGGTCTACTTTTTTCAACAAAGAAGAAATACAATGAATAACAGAAAGTTACAATACTTTCTATAGAACCTTCAGAATGATATGAATGTACAAATGAAGGGTTCTCAGAATGTTCTGTTTGTCACTCAGAAGATACTCTTTGTCAAAGAGCTATACTTGACTTTTTCTCTTTTCTTTCTTTTCTTTTTCAAGGCTCTCTTTTCAAATAATGAATAGAATTTTTCTCGTTGTAAGCTCACACATCTATTCCATTCTCTTATTCGAATAGTTTATTTGAGTGTGTTTATATAGCTTTTAAAAAGTAGTCGTTACATTTTGAAATCGTAGCCTTTTTGAAATGTGAAATGTTATGTCATTTCAAAAACATCTTTTAGAGAAATTCGAGAATCCCTTTTTCCATAAAAGTAAAATATAGGGTACACTTAGTCGTTGTAATATTTTAGGTAATACATTTTTTATGTAAAAAGTCTATTTCTTACAATAGTACATTGAACGTTGGATTTGTAGTTTTGTCTTTATTCCAATTAATGATTTGAGGTACATAAGTACTTCTTTACCTGAAATGAGTGTAAGTACAATGAGTGCTTTGAGATATTTATTTGTACATAGTCATGTCAAGTGTTTTCTTTATATTGTGTTTTTCAAATTCTTCAGAGAGAATGAGGACTACAAGAAAGTCGACATTCTTGAGAAGGATATTAACAAGGATTTCTTACAGGAGGTATTTAATGCTTGTACAAAGAGAATGATGACTTCAAGTAAGTCGACATTCTATGGTTTTGTAAAAAGGTAACTAGAGTCTTTATCAAAAATATTTTATATTTGTTTTCTTTGTATAGCCGATTTTCATGTTTTGTCTTTTACCCATACTTTAAAATTATTTCTTTAAAGGAGATAACTAGAGTCTTTTCAAAACATATTATATTTGTTTTCTTGATGTTGTCGATTTCATGTTTTGTCTTTTTTCCATATTAAAAACATTTCTTTAAAGAAGGTAACTAGAGTCTTTTCAAAACATATTATATTTGTTTTCTTTATGTAGCCGATTTCATGTTTTGTCTTTTTCCTACATTTCTTTTCATGTTGCCTTGTATATGATGTAAGGTACAATTATTACATTTTGAAATCATGTCAAAAATACCTTTTTCATAAATGGTTGTAAGGAGGTACAATTATTAGTTTTCAAAAAGGAGCTTTTTTAAACTATCGTATACTTTTATGATATAGTTTTTATGAATGAGTATGTAATATGCAATATGCATGTTCCTGAAGGTTCTGTTACATATGACTCTAAAGAAGAAAAAAAAAACTTCATCTTGAGGTAGCCGATCTCTTCAGTTGAACTTTAGGAATACATGGCTCATCAAGCTTTTTCTTCAAGGAGTATGATTGCACTAGTTGTACTTGAACAAGAAGTCTCCATCCTTTTTGGGTGAGATATCCTTGCATCAAATACTCGTTAGATTTATGGCAAAACATATTCAGTCATAATATAACATTTTTCAAGAGGACATATTATCATATCATATAAAATCAAATACGACAGTGTATCATATTATGTGACATCAAAACAGAGTTTCTCAACATTCTCCCCCTTTTTGATGATGATAAAATATGCTCCCCCTGTCAAAAAGACATTATGCATAGAAATAATAATATGATAAAATATTGAAAAATGTTTAAAGAGAGTATTTCTCCAATAATGGAGACAGGTTTTCTCCCCCTTTGTCATAGACAAAAAGGAAGGGATCAGAGTAAGAGAGTTATTACAGACCAATAATAAATATTACAGTCCAAAAGTAATTAAAAGTTATTACAGACTAAAAAAGTTTATGTGGAGCCGGAGGAAGGGTGAAACTTTTGGAGTAGTGCATCTTGGCCGAGTTGTAGTGAAGCTTGATTCTTCAGAAGGAGATCCTGGGTGTTCTGAATATTGACAATAGTTGTGAAGATGTCCGAAGTTGCTGCTTGATCTGCTTCTTAAGGGCCTTCGTCGTCAGAGTTTAGAGGAGAGGACTCTTCTTCATGAAGAGAGGAGTCATCAATTATATTGTTTGAGTAGTAGACGACATCGATTGCAAAAGGAATCTGGAAGAATTCAAGAATGAGTGAGATGAAGTATCCGAAGGGAAGAGACTTAAAAGAACGAAAGTTGATCATGTTGTGGAAGATGACACTGGACCAGTTGATAGGAAAGGCAGAGAAGATGGCATAGAGAAGAAGGGAGACTTCATTTGCAATAAATCCCCTGGAGGGCGATTTGGGGACGATATTGGAGGAAAGAATTTTGGACAACAACAGAGCATGAGGTTGGAGATTGCTCTCATGCCATGGGAAGTGAGTGGAGCGAGTGGAGAGGAGGATTTTCTGAAACACAGAATGGTCGATAGGAACAACGTTGGGAAGTTCAATACCGTCAGAAGAAATATTCAAAATATTTTCTAACTGAGATATGTCAAAGGAGAAAATTTTTCCATGTACCATGGAAGTGATATAAGAGTGATCATGGTTGATAGAAAAGTTGGTGTAGAAAAGTTTGATAAGGTGAGGATAGATGGGCATTTGTTTTGGAGAAGCTAGAACATGAATAAGTTCAGAAAGAGAAGTTTGTAAGTCAAATGCTGGAAGGGCTTCAAGGTGAATCAAGCTGCCTGGTAGGATGGTCAAAGATTTTATGGAGTGATAAGTGTGAACGAGATCAGGAAATCTCAACTCAGAAGCTTGGAGTAAGTCGGATGTGCCAGAGAATGCCATTGCAAGAGCAAAAAGAAAACGAGCAAGAGAGAAGATCTTGAAACGAGTAAGGGTTTGTAAGAGAATAGAGAAAATTGTGGGAATGAGATATGAATCAATCTAATAAATAGAAGAAGAGAAATAATGGTGATAAGAAATGAATGATATTGGAAGTGAATGATTTTTGGATTGTAGTTTGAATAAGGAAATTCGAGAGTTGTAAGTTAAGGGGCTTGTGAATGATAAATCAAATCAATGGTGGAAGATAGTGTATTATATTGGTGTGTATTTTAAGAAGGACATAGATTTGAACAAATTTGTATATATATATATGAATTTTACTATGGGTGAGTTTATCGACTAGTGAGACAAGTCATTAATAGAGTATGGGGTGTCATGTTTTGAACTTGAGAGAGTGAATAATTCAAAAAAGTTTAAAAGAATAGTTATAGAGTGAAGAAAATAATGGCCTAATAAAACAAGCAACTTTTTCTACATGATTTTACTTTATGTGGAAGTATTCCTAATTCGTGAAAGGAGAGTTTGGAATAGGACAACCCATGGGGTATGAGTGAGAGGCAATAATAATTTTTATTTAAGAAGTATATATATTGATAAGCGTGAATGGAGAGTGAATAGACATAAAAAGATGATACGGATATGTAGAAAAATGAGAAAGGTTATAAAGGACAACAATCACTTGATTTAGATATGACATAAAGTAAAGTTAGATTAGCCAATAGATAAAGTTTTGCTTGAAGACAAGATTTTTATGAATTTCGATTTAAGAGAGATATAAAATATATGAGAGAGTCATGGTCACGGATGGAAAGTCACTTCATAGAGATAAAGAGAGAAAGATGAAATAAAAGGGTGGTACTAGTAGTACTAAAAACAATAGAGGACAAGTTATCGAAAAAGGAGAGTTTAAAATTTCATAAAGGATGTGTCAGGATGATAATAGATTATACTTAAGCTATGAAGTAACCGATGATATAGTAAAAGTTTACGTGGAATATAACCACTTAAAAGGTGATACAAAAATAATAATCACTTTGAATTTTTATAAGAGGTTTTAAGATTTTAGAGAAGTATATTGATACAAGGTCATGAAAGAAAATATATCACATGAATATAATTAATTAAGAATAATAATCAAAGTTATGAGGAATCATGTTTGGAGGTCGGCTAGCTTATCGTATGAGAGGTTGTCACAAAAAGACAAAAGATATAAAAGGTGCAATGAAATGAGTGATGTGATCCAAGTCATGATAGTTTGTTACTTAAAGTAAATGGTTCTTATGGATATACGTAAAAGGAGATAGGACAAGAAGTCATTATGAGAGTGTACTTGAAAGATGACAAGTTGAAAGACATAAAGAATGTGTCATGATGAATGTGTTTCTATGAGTATTGAGAGTATACGAAAATATGAAAACATAGTTTGACTTTGAATAGTAAAACAAACACAAAAAATCGATAAAAAAAATAAGATTTTATCAAAAGCAATAATCTTTAATAAGTGTGATTAATTTATAAGTCACTTAGTTTGCATATTCCTAGTTCTCTTCTAATACGTGTGAAGTCTTCATGTTTTAATGGTTTAGTGAATATGTCTGCTATCTGTTGATTTGTGGGTATAAATTCGAGTTTAATAATATTGTTTAAGACTTGTTCTCTTAAGAAGTGATGTCTTATTTGAATGTGCTTAGTTCGTGAGTGCAAGATAGGATTTTTTGATAGGTTTATAGCACTAGTATTATCACAGAAAAATAGTTGTTTTTTTAAAATTTAAATCAAAATCTTTTAAGGTTTGTTTCATCCAGATTACTTGTGTACAGGCTAGGCTAGCAGCTATGTATTCGGCTTCAGTAGTTGACAAAGATACACAGTTTTGTTTCTTACTGAACCATGATACAAGAGAGTGCCCTAGCATATGACATGTTCCACTTGTGCTTTTTCTATCAGATTTACTTCCAGCAAAGTCAGCATCGCTGTATGAGATTAGATCAAATGTAGAGGATTTTGAATAGAATAATCTAAAATCAACTGTGTCTTTTAAATATCTCATTATTCTTTTTACAGCTTTAAGATGTGATTCTTTTGGATTTGACTGAAATCTAGCACACAAGCAAACACTGAACATAATATCTGGACGGCTAGTAGTTAAATATAGAAGTGATCCTATCATACCTCGGTATACCTTTGTATCAACAGACTTACCATCTTCATCTTTGTCCAAAACAGTAGTAGTGCTCATAGGAGTAGATTTTGAAGCAGTTGAGTTCATGTTGAATCTCTTCAGAAGTTCACGAGCATACTTAGATTGATTGATGAAAACTCCATCCTTGGTTTGCTTAATATGCAGCCCAAGAAAGTAGGTGAGTTCTCCCATCATACTCATTTCAAATTCTTTCTGCATGGACTTAGAAAATTCTTCACAAAGAGTGCTGTTAGAAGATCCAAAGATGATATCGTCTACATATATTTGAACAATTAGGGTATGATTATTCACTATTTTAACGAATAATGTAGAGTCTGCTTTGCCTACAGAAAAACCAGTTTTTAACAAAAAGGTTTTAAGTCTATCATACCAAGCACGAGGTGCTTGTTTTAAACCATACAAAGCACGTTTGAGTTTAAAAACATGATCTGGATATTGTTCATTTTCAAATCCTGGAGGTTGTTTTACATAAACTTCTTTATTTATAAATCCATTCAGAAATGCACTTTTAACATCCATTTGATATAATTTGAAATCCATATAGCTTGCATATGCTAAAAACATTCTAATAGATTCAAGTCTAGCAACAGGAGCAAATGTTTCATCAAAGTCAATACCTTCCTCCTGGTTGTATCCTTGAGCTACTAGTCTGGCCTTGTTTCTTATAACATTACCTGTTTCATCTAGCTTGTTTCTGAAGATCCATCTTGTCCCAATGATCGGATGATTCTTTGGTCTAAGTACAAGATCCCAAACTTCATTCCTTTGGAATTGATTCAGTTCTTCAGTCATGGCTAGCATCCAGAACTCATCGATGATGGCTTCATCAATCTTCTTTGGTTCAAGTTGAGAAATGAATGCCATATTTGCAATTCGTTCTAACTGAGCTCTAGTCTGAACCCCCTTTGTCAGTTCTCCCAAAATCTGCTTTTGAGGATGATCTTTGATATCAACAAATGTTCTTTGATGATCATCTTCATTAGACTTAGCTGTGTTATCTAAAAATAAATCTGTACTTTCAACATCATCATCGTTAGTTTGCTTATGAACAGATTGATCAATAGATTCACAAAAACATGCATAGATTCTTCAATAGACTTAAAATGCTTATTGAAAACCCTGTATGCTTTACTATGACTTGAATATCCTAAAAATATGCCTTCAATAGATTTAGCATCAAATTTATCTAGGCTATCTTTTGTGTTTAGGATAAAGCATTTACAACCAAAGACTTTGAAATAGTCTATTCTTGGAGTTCTGTCATAGAATAGTTCATGATCATGGATATAATTCAGGGTTTATTAACATTTAAATATGCATGATTTTATAAAATAATGTTTCAAAAACCCAATTTTATGATAATTTTCGAGTAAATGTGCTAAAATGATTTAAAAATAGAAAATGCATAAAAAATAGTTTTATTTTACATTTTTATACATATTTTAGTTTTTGTTATATTCATAGTAGTTTAGTTTTAATTTTCAATTAAAAATAAAATAAAAAATAGAGAAAATAGTTTTTAAAATCATTATAAATGTTTGTTTTTTTTAGAAAAGAATTTTTTTTTTTTAATATAAATATAAATTGTTAGAATAGTTTTTTTTAGTTCTTCATAAATAAGTTTTGCTTTTAAATCTTTGAAAGTTTTATAATAAACTGATACATAGTTTTTGATTTTTGAAAATTGCAAAAAAAATAAACACAAACCGGTTTAACTGGTTTGCTTTTCATAATAAAATTGTTTCAAACCGGTGAACCGGTTTGAACTCTTAAAATCCCCCAAAAACGAAAAAAACGGCGTCTTCACCCTGTGCGCCAAACCCAATCTTCTTTCCCCCTCTTTTCCTTCTCTTTCCTCCCTTCTCAACCACCGCCGGACCTTTCTTCCCTCTCTTTTCCCCTATCTTCTTTCCCTCTTTCTCTTTCCATTTCTTTCAATCTGGTGGAGGCTCTTCTCAGTCGGGCGATGGCGTGAGGGAGGAGTCCGACTTCTTCCCCTAATCCTTCAGTTCACGGTAAGTTTTCCAAACTCTTCTTCTTCTTCTTCATCCTCTGCATCTTCTTCTTCTTCTGCAGCTTCTTCATTTTCCTTCATCTTCAGATCTTCTTCTTCTTCTTCCTCTTCTTTTTCAGTTCTTCTTCTTCATCCGATTCTTCTTCTTCTTCTTCTTCTTCTTCTTCTTCTTCTTCCGATATGCATCTTCCTTTTCTTTTCTTCCATAAATTCTGTGTAAAAAGAAAAAACAGAAAAAAAAAACGAAAAAAAAAAAGCGTATATTCCTGATTTGTTTTCTGTTCATCGGCTGATATTTGTTTTCTGTTGTTTTTACCCTATTTTCATTCATAGCACAGATTTTCTTTTGGATTTATGTGCATCTGAATTTTAATCTCTGCTTGTCATTCTGTTGCTTTACATTCTCATTTTTTTTATTTCATATTTGTATTGCTGCTTATTTTGCATTTTAAATTTCTGTGTTGATTCATTTCTGAAATTTCTTACTGCTTGTTTCATTCTTTGTAATTCCTGTTTTGTAATTTATTATTTCCAGCATATTCTATGTTTTGTATTTTCAGCATGTTCAATGTTTGTAATTTTAGTTTATCTGTTTTTTGAATATTTTGTTTTTGTTTCTAATGTCTTCATTTTCTGTTTTATCCGTTTACTAAGTTTCTTATTTTTCCTGTTTTTTTTTACTTGCTGTTTTCCTGTTTTAGTTTTTCAATTTTTTCCTGTTTAGTTTAATTGTTATTCATTTTCCTTATAGTTTTTTTATTGCAGTTTGTCTTCAAGAATGTAGGTTGTTTTTCATTTTATTGAACCTCTTGCCTTTCCTAACATGCATTGTCTTTTTTTTATAATACATTTCAATTCATTTACATCTTTTCAGTATATCGTTAAGTTTCTGTATTTTTTATATTGCATTTTCTTGTGTTACTTAAGTGTTAGTGAATTGAAATTTAGTTAATTGTTTTAGTTAATATAGTTTTAATTGTCATTGAATTTTGATTGATGATATCTTTCATTGTTTTTAGTGTTGAGCTAGTTTAATATTGTTTTTTACTTCTATATCTGGTACTGCTCGTGTTCATTTGAATTGTGCAGGATAGCACAGACTGGAGCAGAAGAGATTACGTGACATGAAGTACGAAGAATAAAGCTTCTTTTTACTTTTATTTTTTCGAATTAGGAATTTGATTGGGTTTGTAAATATTACACTTTACGCCCTCTGCGAAAGGTATTCATTTGTTGTAATAGTTAGTTGTTTTTACTTTTCTTGAACATTTTACATTTCAATAATTCGGCAATAAAGAATAGTTTAGATTTGTGTACTTGAATACAATATATTCCCGTTCCCTGAGTTCGACCCGGTCTCATCCACTAGTGAGAACCGGTTTTTATTATTTGATGTCTGGTTTTCACATGTTTTTCATATAAAAATCTTTTCAAAATTACAACGATTTAAAAGAAGACATCAAATTTTTGGCGTCGTTGCCGGGGAACGGCGTAATATTAGTATTCACTTTATTGCCTAGTGTTTGTGTTGCATTTAGGGTTAGAACCACGTATGTGCATATCTTAGAGAAGAGCTTACTTTTCTGCACAGCCCACCTACTAGGACCCCCTTAGAGGTGACTGTGTACGATTGGTACCGTACACATAGATTTTATATTTCTTTGCATCATCTCTGTTATGTTTACTTGCGTGGTGATTGTTTAGTTTTTGTCGTTTTTAGTTTACTCGCTTTGTGGTTTGCGTGGTTTGGCCGCTTAGTGCGTTAGTTAGGTAGAAAACCCAAAGTTAGGATGTGTGCTACACCGGTCTACTCCAAGGTGTACGCAATGGCTGACGATCATCAATTGATCCGTTCTTTGAGGGAGTACTTCATGCCAAATACGTATACTCCCACCTCCTGCATCACGAGACCTGATGTAGGAGCGAGCCATTTTGAGATTAAGGCCAGTGTGATTAAAATGTTACCTTCGTTTTATGGCCTTAGCAATGAGGACCCATATCGTCATCTCGACGAATTCCTTGAGATTTGCTCGACTGTGCGAATCAATAACTTTGGAGATGATGCTATGCGGTTGACTTTGTTTCCGTTCTCTCTCAAAGATAAAGCCAAGCACTGGCTAAAATCTCTTGAGACGGTTCGTATTACTACTTGGGAAGGAATGCAAAGAGAATTTTTAAAAAAATATTTCCCAATTGGTAAAACGAACTAGTTTCGTAAAGCTATAACCAGTTTTTCTCAAATTGAGGGAGAACAATTTCACGAGTCTTGGGAGAGATTGAAAGATCTTTTCCGCAAGTGTCTCCATCACCAGGTGCCTCGTTGGCAGTTGGTGCAGTATTTTTATGAAGGGCTTACTGAGAAGCATCGTCAAATGGTTGATTCGTCTTGTGGGGGCACTTTTATGCTCAAGAGTGAGGACGAAGCGTGGTCTCTATTCGAGACCTTGAGTGAAAACACGATGCATCATACATTGTCTTCACGGCTCGATAGGACTACATCTCTGTCTAGTGGTCCTAGGAAAGTTGGGATTTCCGAAGTTGGGTTCGAGTTAGAATTGCGTACCAAGGTTGACCAGTTGACTAGGAAGTTAGATCAATTCCTAGCCAATTCCTCGGGAAATCCAATAGAAAGGGTGTGCGAGCTATGTGCTAGCCCTGCACATTGTGTTGCGGATTGTCCGGCAGCGCCATTATATCCTGAATTTGTTCAGGAGCAGGTGAATGCTGCCCAAGGTTTCGCTAGACCCATGCTTGATGCAGTTACACCATCATATACCCCAGGTTGGCGAAATCAATCCATTCCCCTATCCCATCAGCCCTCCCAGACACAGTATAGACCCAGTAACCCTTCACAAGGTTACTCGCATCCCATTTTTCCACAGGTTCATCCCCCAGCCCAACCTGCTTATACTCAACCCCATGAGCCTTCATTTAGTCAATCCTTCCAAGATAGGATATTACAACTTTTGAGCTCCCATACGCAGTCAATAGCCAAACTAGAGACTCAAATGGGACAGTTGGTTGAGACTTTCAGTAGGCAAAGTCAGGGGAACCTTCATAGTCAGTCTGTTGTCTCAAAGGGATAGGATTCCATGTCATTTGACTTGCAACCCACTGCTTCACACAATGAGCAAGTCAAATTTGTTACATCCCTTTAGTATGGGTCGGCGTGTCAATCCACTCAGGAATTGACTCATGAACCTCATATCATTTCTGCTGACGAGTCGATCTCCATGATACCTCAACAGAAGGGGCCTTACTCACAGTATACATTTTTATCACATAAAGCCCCATTTTCTCAGCCTTTAGGATCACCGAATGTTTTCAGTAAGCAAGAGGTACAGATGCAGAAGGTGCTTGACCAAGTCAAGCCAGATCATATTCACCACTTGTCTGAAGTAGCATTCATTGATACTCGGTCGGTCCTAGACTCTCATTTCCTGACCAGTCTCTCACATGAGACTAATCTCCGTTCTTCATGTCAAGAGAGTCATGATACTACATTTGGAGGTAGACGGGATGGAAACACAGTGCGTAGTGTCACAGATGACACTCTTTTCTATATAGAGCCCGGTTGAGTCTGATTTCATGTCCATTGATCTCATGGACGATGAAGGATTTTTTTTAGGGATTCGTCTGGCTGGGGACGTGAAACTTAGCGCTTTATGGGAGGCAACCCATATTCTGTACAATTTTACATTTGTTGTTAGGATTTGTAGATTTCATTTGGTTTTATTTTTTGTTTTCTATCTTTTTGTATGAGTTTCATGTTTTGTCATGTATACATTGCATTTATTACATTCATAGAACGTGTATTTTTAATTCATGTCAGGTTATTCTACTCTTTTCCCTCATTTATTTACTCTCATGTGCATTCACTTAGTTTCATATAAGCATGGGGGAGTGCCACTGGGACAGTGTCATTCAAGCATGGGGGAGGGTGTAGTTTGCACACCTTGATATTTCTGTTTACGTTCTTGCACATGTTTACACATCTCTCATGAAAAGTAGATTTTTAAAGAAAGAGTTTGAACTTATATGAATGTTATTTCAAATTTGATGTTTTTAGAGGATTTTTAAGCCCCATGAAAAAAAAATTCTGACATAGATCTAAAAATTATGGTTGTTTATGTGGATTTCAAAGAAATGATGATAGATATATGTTAGAATTTATTTTGAATCATAAATATGAATATGCACAGTTCTATTTTTGAAAAACTAAGCAAATGAACAAAAGCGTAAAAAAATGAGCTCAAAAGAGAAAAAAATAGCATGCGTTAGGTTGTTTGGATAATTCCATAATCCTTAGTAGATGGAACTTAGATGTAAGTTGAAACTTTTAATTCCATTTTGAAAAGGAGAGTGGAAAACTTCGTGATCCTAAGTAACTGAGAACAGATACAAGTTGAAATGTTTGACTCTCATGTTATAAGGGTGAATGAAGGAAGTCACTTTTATGTCTTAGTTGATATCTTTTGGTATGTATTGAAAAAGTATAGAAGATATTGACATTGCACAAGGCATAAAAGCAGACTACACGCAAGCTATAAGAGAAGAATGAATGCGCAAAAAGAAAAAGCGTGAAAAGAAAAAAAAAAGAGAGAAAAGAGCTTAAAAAGAAAGAAAAGTTCAATGCTTAGAAGTGTGATTAAGAAAACCTGTGCAGAAAACATATGAGTGAGGATAAGTAAATAATAATATGTTTTTATTGGATTTTCTAAGAATAAAACATAAATAATTGTGATATTTAGAAAAGTGAAAGAAATTTTTTTTCTGTGGTGGTGCATAAAAGACTAATTATGTTTTGATTTTGAAATAACAGGAAATATTTGTGAAAACAAAGCCTTTGATTACCTACTGCTTATGAGGATGTGTAATATTATGCATACATGACAGAGATGTTTGTGGGTAGCATCACTGCAAACCCTCACGAGACCTTACTCGTCCACTGGGTAACCCAGGGGTTGAAAGGGCTTGTTGCATGAGCTAAATGCAACCGTGATACCTACGAAAGTGAGTTAGGTGATAGTTTGATTTCTTGCATTTTTCTAGTTTGCTCGAGGACTAGCAAAACATAAGCATGGGGGTATTTGATCATGCATATAATTCAGGGTTTATTAACATTTAAATATGCATGATTTTATAAAATAATGTTTCAAAAACCCAATTTTATGATAGTTTTCGAGTAAATGTGCTAAAATGATTTAAAAATAGAAAATGCATGAAAAATAGTTTTTGTTATATTCATAGTAGTTTAGTTTTAATTTTCAATTAAAAATAAAATAAAAAATGGAGAAAATAGTTTTTAAAATCATTTTAAATGTTTGTTTTTTTTAGAAAAGAAAAAAAAAATTTAAATATAAATATAAATTGTTAGAATAGTTTTTTTAGTTCTTCATAAATAAGTTTTGTTTTTAAATCTTTGAAAGTTTTATAATAAACTGATACATAGTTTTTGATTTTTGAAAATTGCAAAAAAATAAACACAAACCGGTTTAACCGGTTTGCTTTTCATAATAAAACTGTTTCAAACCGGTGAACCGGTTTGAACTCTTTTAAAATCCCCCAAAAACAAAAAAATCGGCGTCTTCACCCTGTGCGCCAAACCCAATCTTCTTTCCCCCTCTTTTCCTTCTCTTTCCTCCCTTCTCAACCACCGCCGGACCTTTCTTCCCTCTCTTTCCCCCTATCTTCTTCCCCTCTTTCTCTTTCCCTTTCTTTCAATCCGGTGGAGGCTCTTCTCAGTCGGGCGATGGCGTGAGGGAGGAGTCCGACTTCTTCCCCTAATCCTTCAGTTCACGGTAAGTTTTCCAAACTCTTCTTCTTCTTCTTCATCCTCTGCATCTTCTTCTTCTTCTGCAACTTCTTCGTTTTCCTTCATCTTCAGATCTTCTTCTTCTTCTTCCTCTTCTTTTTCAGTTCTTCTTCTTCATCCGATTCTTCTTCTTCTTCTTCTTCTTCTTCTTCTTCTTCTGATCTGCATCTTCCTTTTCTTTTCTTCCATAAATTCTGTGTAAAAAGAAAAAGAAAAAACAGAAAAACAGAAAGAAAAAAAAACGAAAAAAAAAAATAAAACGTATATTCCTGATTTGTTTTCTGTTCATCGATTGATATTTGTTTTCTGTTGTTTTTACCCTGTTTTCATTCATAGCACAGATTTTCTTTTGGATTTATGTGCATCTGAATTTTAATCTCTGCTTGTCATTCTGTTGCTTTACATTCCAGTTTTTTTTTTTCATATTTGTATTGCTGCTTATTTTGCATTTTAAATTTCTGTGTTGATTCATTTCTGAAATTTCTTACTGCTTGTTTCATTCTTTGTAATTCCTGTTTTGTAATTTCTTATTTCCAGCATATTCTATGTTTTGTATTTTCAGCATGTTCAATGTTTGTAATTTTAGTTTATCTGTTTTTTGAATATTTTGTTTTTGTTTCTAATGTCTTCATTTTCTGTTTTATCCGTTTACTAAGTTTCTTATTTTTCCTGTTTTTTTTTACTTGTTGTTTTCCTGTTTTAGTTTTTCAATTTTTTCCTGTTTAGTTTAATTGTTATTCATTTTCCTTATAGTTTTTTTATTGCAGTTTGTCTTCAAGAATATAGGTTGTTTTTCATTTTATTGAACCTCTTGCCTTTCCTAACATGCATTGTCTTTTTTTTATAATACATTTCAATTCATTTACATCTTTTCAGTATATCGTTAAGTTTCTGTTTTTTTTATATTGCATTTTCTTGTGTTACTTAAGTGTTAGTGAATTGAAATTTAGTTAATTGTTTTAGTTAATATAGTTTTAATTGTCATTGAATTTTGATTGATGATATCTTTCATTGTTTTTAGTGTTGAGCTAGTTTAATATTGTTTTTTACTTCTATATCTGGTACTGCTCGTGTTCATTTGAATTGTGCAGGATAGCACAGACTGGAGCAGAAGAGATTACGTGACACGAAGTACGAAGAATAAAGCTTCTTTTTACTTTTATTTTTTCGAATTAGGAATTTGATTGGGTTTGTAAATATTGCACTTTACTTCCTCTGCGAAGGGTATTCATTTGTTGTAATAGTTAGTTGTTTTTACTTTTCTTGAACATTTTACATTTCAATAATTCGGCAATAAAGAATAGTTTAGATTTGTGTACTTGAATACGATATATTCCCGTTCCCTGAGTTCGACCCGGTCTCATCCACTAGTGAGAACCGGTTTTTATTATTTGATGTCTGGTTTTCACATGTTTTTCATATAAAAATCTTTTCAAAATTACAACGATTTAAAAGAAGACATCAGTTCATATGGAGTTTTATTTAATAAGGGTCTAATGAGAACTCTATTTGTTATGTAGCATGCAGTATTAACCGCTTCTGCCCAAAAAGATTTAGCAAGATTATTGTGTTGGAGTATAGTTCTAGCAGATTCCTGAAGGGTTCTATTCTTTCTTTCTACTACACCATTTTGAGGTGCAGCTCTAGGAAAGGCAAAGTTATGAGAAATACCATGCAAGTTACAAAAATTTTCAAAGAGTTCATTTTCAAATTCTCCTCCATGGTCACTACGGATTTTAACAATAGAACAAGATTTTTCATTTTGTAATTTTTTACATAAAATTTCAAATTGACAAAACGTATCACTTTTGTTTTTCAAAAATATCACCCAAGTAAATCTTGAGTAGTCATCTACAATGACAAAAACGTATTTATTGTGATTATGACTAGCTACCCTAGAAGGACCAAAAAGATCCAGGTGGAGAAGCTCTAGAGGTCTTTTGCTAGAAATGATATTTTTTGATTTAAAAGATGATTTGGACAGTTTTCCTAATTGACATGCATCACAAAAATAATCCTTTTTAAAAGATATTTTGGGTAACTCACATACTAGCTTATTTTTAGCTAATTTAGACATGTACTTAGAATTTACATGACCCATTCTTATATGCCATAAATGTTGAGAGTCATTATTAGCTATAAGGCAATGTTCTGTGATGTTTTCTAGGTATAGTTCATATATATTATTCTTTCTTATACCTTTTAAGATGATGTTTTCGTTGGTGTCTGCTATGAGGCATGCATCATGATTAAAGCTAACATTATAACCTGTGTCACACATTTGACTGATACTTAGTAGGTTATGTTTTAAGCCTTTAACAAGGAGAACGTCTTTGATAAGAGGTCTATCTATGTTACCAATATTACCAATGCCAATTATCAAACCTTTGTTGTTATCTCCAAAGGTGACGGTTCCTCCTTCTTTATGATGAAGAACAAAAAGGTCTGGATGTCCTGTCATGTGTTTTGAACATCCATTGTCTAGAATCCATCTGTTCTTCTTATTTGGAGCCTGCAAATCATCAAGTAAAATTTCTTTTTGGTACCCAATCGGGTCCCTTTTTGTTAGACCTTGGAACCCATATCCATTTGGATTTGGGTTTGTCTACAACCTTAGAGGAGTTAAAAGAATTATAATACTCCTTATTTGGTTCAGACGAACTTTTCACAAACGTGGTCTTTTGATTTATATAAGAAGGCTTGTTGAAATGAGAGTAGCCAATACCATTCTTGTAGAAAAAGACTTTCTGAGAGGATAAGAGTTTATCCAAGTTCTCTTTACCTTTAGTAAACTTGAAAACCGTTTTCATGAGGTTCTTAGTTTTACTTTTTAGTTCTGAAATTTCTACTTGCAGATTTTTAGTTTTGGAGCTAGTAGAAGAGATTTCAGACATAAGCATTAAGTTTTTCTTTTTCAACTCAGAATTTTCACTGCTGAGTTTTTCATTTTTCTGGGAAAGCTCTAGATTTTCAGATTTTAAAGCTTTATTTTTGAAACTCAATTTTCTAGATTCTTCAAATAGTTCTTGAAAAGCATCTAGAAGTTCTTCAACGGAAAAATCAGAGATTTCACTTACCGAACTTTCGTTTGCCATGAAGCACATATTTGCAGTTTCGGCTTCATCATCACTTGACTCTTCACTGGTGGATGGTTCTGAATCATCCCATTGAGCATGCAGAGCCTTTTTCTTGAAGAACCTCTTCTTTGGTTCCTCGGTCTTGGATTTTCTTTTGAGAAGGGGACAGTCACGCCTTAAGTGACCTGGTTTCTTACACTGATAGCACATGGGATCTTCCTTAGGATCTTTTCTTTCCTTGTGCCTGTTTGGAAGCCGGTTCCTTCTCATGAAGCGCTGGAATTTTCTGGTAAGTAGCGCAATTTCGGATTCTTTATCTGAGTCTTCATTCTCAGATAGAGCTGAGAAAGCTAGAGTTTTCTTTATTGGTTGCTTTTCTTCCCTTCTTTCTTTCATGTAGACTTCATAGGCCATAAGATTGCCTATTAAGTCGTCCAAAGTAAGCTTAGATAAATCTTGAGCTTCTTCAATACCTGTAGTCTTCTTCTCCCAATCAGTTGTGAGAGATCTCAAGATTTTCTTCACCTTTTCTGTCTGGGAATATGTTACACCCAGAGATTTTAGATCATTGGTGATGTTGGTGAATCTGGTAAACATCTCTGTGATGGGTTCATCTTTGTTCATTTTGAATAACTCATATTTTCTAACAAGAGATGAGATTTTGGCTTCTTTCACTTTGTTGGTTCCTTCATGAATAACCTCCAAAGAATGCCAAATGTCATATGCAGATTCACATATAGATATTCTATTGAATTCGTTCTGATCAATGGCACAATATAAGGCATTCATAGCCTTTGCATTTAGGTTTGTCATTTTCTTTTCTTCATCAGACCATAAGTTATAGTCTGCGGATGGAGATGTGTATGGATGCTCAACAATTTTCCATACAGCAAAATCTATGGATTTGAGAAATATAGTCATTCTGCACTTCCAGTATCCATAGTTGGAGCCATTGAAGAAAGGAGGACGAGATGCGTGTTGACCTTCAATATCACGAGCATAAGAGGTAGATGCCATTTGTGCTGGAAGACTTGTTATGTCGAAACCAGCAAACTTGCTCTGATACCAAATGAAATTTCACTAGAGGGGGGGTGAATAGTGAAATACGATAAAGATCGATATAATAAAATAATCAGGCAATAAAGCACAACACATAAAACACAGAATTTATACTGGTTCGGTCAATACCCAGACCTACATCCAGTCCCCAAGCAAACCACTTGAGCTTTCCACTATAACATCCGAGTCACCGGATAAATAGTACAACACCCTATTCCTCAGAGGTCTTCTTCTCTCAACAGAGAAGGGGCACACCCTCTTCCACATAGGTCTTCTTCTCTCAACAGAGAAGGACAACACCCTCTTTCTCAGAGGTCTACTTCTTTCAACAAAGAAGGAATACAATGAATAACAGAAAGTTACAATACTTCCTATAGAACCTTCAGAATGATATGAATGCACGAATGAAGGGTTCTCAGAATGTTCTGTTTGTCACTCAGAAGATACTCTTTGTCAGAAAGCTATACTTGACTTTTTCTCTTTTCTTTCTTTTCTTTTTCAAGGCTCTCTTTTCAAATAATGAATAGAATTTTTCTCGTTGTAAGTTCACACATCTATTCCATTCTCTTATTCGAATAGTTTATTTGAGTGTGTTTATATAGTATTTAAAAAGTAGTCGTTACATTTTGAAATCGTAGCCTTTTTGAAATGTGAAATGTTATGTCATTTCAAAAACATCTTTTAGAGAAATTCGAGAATCCCTTTTTCCATAAAAGTAAAATATAGGGTACACTTAGTCGTTGTAATATTTTAGGTAATACATTTTTTATGTAAAAAGTCTATTTCTTACAATAGTACATTGAACGTTGGATTTGTAGTTTTGTCTTTATTCCAATTAATGATTTGAGGTACATAAGTACTTCTTTACATGAAATGAGTGTAAGTACAATGAGTGCTTTGAGATATTTATTTGTACATAGTCATGTCAGGTGTTTTCTTTATGTTGTGTTTTTCAAAGTCTTCAGAGAGAATGAGGACTACAAGAAAGTCGACATTCTTGAGAAGGATATTAACAAGGATTTCTTACAGGAGGTATTTAATGCTTGTACAAAGAGAATGATGACTTCAAGTAAGTCGACATTCTATGGTTTTGTAAAACGGTAACTAGAGTCTTTATCAAAAATATTTTATATTTGTTTTCTTTGTATAGCCGATTTTCATGTTTTGTCTTTTACCCATACTTTAAAATTATTTCTTTAAAGGAGATAACTAGAGTCTTTTCAAAACATATTATATTTGTTTTCTTTATGTTGTCGATTTCATGTTTTGTCTTTTTTCCATATTAAAAAACTTTCTTTAAAGAAGGTAACTAGAGTCTTTTCAAAACATATTATATTTGTTTTCTTTATGTAGCCGATTTCATGTTTTGTCTTTTTCCTACATTTCTTTTCATGTTGTCTTGTATATGATGTAAGGTACAATTATTACATTTTGAAATCATGTCAAAAATACCTTTTTCATAAATGGTTGTAAGGAGGTACAATTATTAGTTTTCAAAAAGGAGCTTTTTGAAACTATCGTATACTTTTATGATATAGTTTTTATGAATGAGTATGTAATATGCAATATGCATGTTCCTGAAGGTTCTGTTACATATGACTCTAAAGAAGAAAAAAAAAACTTCATCTTGAGGTAGCCGATCTCTTCAGTTGAACTTTAGGAATACATGGCTCATCAAGCTTTTTCTTCAAGAAGTATGATTGCACTAGTTGTACTTGAATAGGAAGTCTCCATCCTTTTTGGGTGAGATATCCTTGCATCAAATACTCGTTAGATTTATGGCAAAACATATTCAGTCATAATATAACATTTTTCAAGAGGACATATTATCATATCATATAAAATCAAATACGACAGTGTATCATATTATGTGACATCAAAACAGAGTTTCTCAACAATATCAATAACAGATGTCAAGTTCTTATTTCTCATCAAGAAAGCTGGAAAATTTTGCCAAAATGATAATTTTTATAGTTGTTTCAAGGTAATTGAAGGTAAACACTTTTGAAAGATATTCCTTCTTCTACCTAGAGTATTACCTCCAACTGGGTTAACTATATAGAATCCAGAATCAAAGTCAAATTTTGTTGTTGATCTCCTTCAAGGACGCTATCATTTTCCTTGATATGAAAGGAGAGGAGATATTCTTAGCTTCATAAAAGCAATTAAATGAAAGATATTGATAGAAGAATTTCACATAGATAAAGAAGATTCTTTTGCAGTTTGGGCAGTTTGATATCCTGGGTATTTTCTATGATGATCTTTTTGCACTCTTTTGAGTCACGGGGCTTTCTTGGGCTTTTACATCATCCTTTATTTTGGAGATGTCCCGACTTTTCTCTCTTTTCGGGGAAGGGTACGTCACAAACTCCTTCATCTTGAAGATGTTTTGATCCTTCATTTATCTCAGGGATTATATATGATGGTATTGGCTCAAAGGTCTTTAGATGATAGCTGGAATCAAATATCTTTTGGGGTTTGTCAGTAGGCTCATCACACTCGCCTTCATCTCGACGGTGATCTGAACTTTCCCTGGAAGGATCTGTCACAAACTCCGTCATCTTGGAGATGTTTCAAATCTTCTTTGGCACCGGGGGTCTACTCGCTTAATTTGCCTTCATCTTGACGACAATTGAGAGATCCCTTTTGCGGATATTTGGTTGCAGCTTTAAATGACTTGAGGAGACATGAATTGGGTAGGTTCTTTTCTGACTGCCCAGGATATTTCCACTGTCTTACTGCCAAAGAATAATCTTTAAGAATGTGCCATGGCTATGGTCAATATCAGCTCATTTATGGCTCTTCAGCGTCATTGAATATTTCTTTTACCGGTCATGTCAAAGATTTTTCTTCATCCTCTTGGTTGACCAACAGAAAATTTTGAGTTTTAGCCTTTCTTCACAAAAGTTTCACCCTTTTGGAAGGAATACTTAAGGAGATTTGAGGAAATTCTTTATATAATAAAAGTTTGAGATCAACAACTATTTTATGGCAATTTGGCAAGATTTTCCTGAAATCTTTAATGATGAAACCTTTGCTTAACATCGAATTTTGACATATCAGTGGGATTCTGGGGAAGAATCCAACATGAGGTTGAATTCTGAAGGTAAATGTGAATTTAAAGTTCTGAAGGTAAGCTTGACATAAAACTGGATTTTGAAGGTAAGCCTGACTCGGAAGTTGGTTTTGAAAAACCAACCGAATTAGGACTCAGGTTTTTACAAGGAAAACAGGAAAATTCGAGTCGAAACTCGAGTCTTCAAAGGAAAACTGGAAGGTTTGAGTAGGGGCTCGAATCTCAAAGGAAAACTTGAAAATTCCTTTATTGAAGGCAAGAAAACTCGAGATAAAACTCAAATCTTCGAAGGAAAGCAGGAGAGTTCGAATCAGGGCTCGAATCAAAATTTTGAAGGTTGTTTTACTGAAGGCAAGAAAACTTGAGATAAAACCCAAATTTTTGAAGGAAAAGTAGGAAAATTCGAGTCAGGACTCGAAAAACTTGAAAGTTCATTTATTGAGGGCAACAAAACTCGAGATAAAACCCAAATTTTCGAAAGAAAGTTCGAGTCAGAGCTCGAATCAAAATTTTGAAGTTTTATTCATTGAAGGCAAGAAAACTTGAAGGAAAAGTAGGAAAATTCGAGTCAGGGCTCGAAAAACTTGAAAGTTCATTTATTGAGGGCAAGAAAACTCGAGATAAAACCCAAATTTTCGAAGGAAAGCAGGAAAGTTCGAGTAAGAGCTCGAATCAAAATTTTGAAGTTTTATTTATTGAAGGCAAGAAAACTTGAAGGAAAAGTAGGAAAATTCGAGTCAGGGCTCGAAAAACTTGAAAGTTCATTTATTGAGGGCAAGAAAACTCGAGATAAAACCCAAAATTTCGAAGGAAAGCAGGAAAGTTCGAGTCAGAGCTCGAATCAAAATTTTAAAGTTTTATTTATTGAAGGCAAGAAAACTCGAGATAAAACCCAAATTTTCGAAGGAAAGCAGGAAAAATTCGAGTTAAAGCTCGAATCTCAGGGAAAGATTTGGAAGTTCGAGTCGAAACTCGAATCCCAAAGGAGAATTGATGAGAAGGGATAGAAATTGATGGAAGATTGACAGAATTTGAGGAAAATTGAGGAAAGATTGTGACCTGAGGGCTAACTGATCGGTCAGCCAGACACTAGCACGAGTGCTAGGTTTACCTGTATGCGTACTGGATTTTTCAAAAAAAATGCCCCAGTGTGGGTACTGGGTTTAGTGATGGTGATTCGAAGAAAAAAGGGACACCGACATTCTTTAAGATACTTGATATTTGAGCAAGAATGATTGTCGGCGTTTTCAGAATTTTCCCTTATCCTGAAGGGGAAATGGAATAGACATTTTGATGAGAATTTAGAAATGAATGATTCAGGTATACCCCTTAACCTGAAAGGGGAGAAGAATAAAATTTATAAAAATGGAGAAGAAGAAAGGAAAGAAATTTTGAAAATTTATTTTGAAAAAGAATTCTCATAGATTGTTGCTCCTATGAGGGTTTTCAGGATTATCCCTTACCCTGAGTGAGAAAAAGAATAAAATTTAAAGAGATTTAATGAAGGGAAATTGATATAAATCTAGAAAATCAACAAAGATTGATAAAACTTGTATTTACAAAAGAATCCTCATAGGTAGCGTTGTGGCTCCTACGAGGGGTTTCAGGATTATCCCTTATCCTGAATGGGAGCACCTCAGACAACGAGGGTCAGGTTTATCCCTTAACCTGAGCGGGAAAATAAGAATAAAGGAAATACCTCATGGGAAAGAGGCATCAGGTTTATCCCTTAACCTGAAAGGGTAATAGATTTGATAAAATCTAAGAGAATTGAGATAAATTTTGATAAAACTTGATAAAAACTTGGTAAAATTGACGTAAAAATGAATAAAACTTGATAGAGATATCAAAATTTAACTGAAGATTTATAAGAATTGAGAAAAAGAAGTTTTTCTGATCCTGCCTGCATATGGGATCTTGAAAGAAAAATGTTTATTTAAAAGATAAGTGAAAAATCAATTTTGGGAAGAAAATCTACCGTAAGAAGAATGATTAGTGCGAGAACTGATCCTTCAAATCAAACATGAGAGATCATCATGAGGGTCAAATTTTTGAAGGCAATGATTTGAAAAAGAAGATTAACAACAGATTTGATTTCTAGAAATAACAGCTTGAAACTGATAATAAGATCAACACAAGGGTTGATCTTTGAAGATAATGTTTACAAACCAATCTTGGAAGATAAGACCAACACAGGGGTTGGTCTTTGAATGATTTAAAACCCATTTTTTGAAGATAAGATCGACGCGGGGGTTGATCTTTAAATGTAATGGTTTGAAAAACCACTTTTGGAAAATATGATCAACACAAGATTTGGAATCTATTTTTGGAAGATAAGACCAACACAAGGGTTGATCCTTCAATGCAAATGGTTCAAAAACCTATTTTGGAAACCATGATCAACACGAGGGTTGATTTTTCAAGGCCATGGCTCGAAAACCTATCTTTGAAAACATGATCAACACGAGGGTTGATTTTTGACAAAGGTTGGACCAAAGAATATTCGAACTCTTTGATCATAACGAAGACCTTTTGAAATTTCATGATTTTTTTGAAAAAACCCTCATAGGTAATATCATTTCTCTCATGAGTGATGTCAGGATTGGTCCCGCATTCTGAAAAGAACAGGAATTTAAATGTGATTTTAACAGAAGCTGATGAAGAGATTTTTGAAATACAGATTTTCAAAAGCAAATGCCCCTATGTGGCAGAGTGATATTAGAGATATAAAGGAAATTTGACATTTCATTGATAGGCAAAAACTAATAACAAAGAACTGAAATATTCACAAGTATTTTGACCAAAAGATCACAAAAGGACTTGGCTGACTGGCCCCCTACAACATGACTGGTAAAAGGGGAGAAAAGTAGGAGAATTCTGGCATCTTCAGTCTTCTGAGTACCCCGGGAGACACTTGGTCATGACGGCTAGGTCATCTTCCTCTTCGTCTTTAACAAAGAGACTCTTGTCGACGCAGTCCTGAACAATATTTTTGAAGACAAAGCAGTGATCAGTGTCATGCCCCACTGCTCGATGGAACTTGCAAAACTGATTTGTGAACCTTCCCATGACCGTGGGAGGATCCGCGACTTTTGGGAGTTTAACCAATCCTTTGGCCAGCATGAATTCAAGGGCTTCTTTGAGCGTTTGCTTCAGAGGAGTGAACTCACGATCATTACTCCAACCTTCGCGCTTTATCTTCTCCTTTTGCGGAAAGTTAGACTGAGATGGCTTGTTAATCTGCTTGGAAGACTTCTCCCTTTGAGCTGTGCCGTGGTTTTGGCCACTTTTGTTGTCATTTTTGTTTCTTCTACTGTTGTCATGATCATTGCCAGAGGTATCAACTGCATGAGTGAACTGCGCTTTCTTCTTCTGGTCTTGAATGCTCTTGACCAGAGGCATGCCTTCATAAAGCCCGCTTTCTATTCCTGCTTCGAGCCATTCGGCTCGCTCAATTAATTTGATAAAGGATTTTGCTGGAGAAGTGGCAATGAGGCTTCTCAAAGACTGAGAGAAATTGCTGAGGATTATTTGCAATGCATGCTCCTCTGGAATGGGAACTTTCATCTTGTTGCAGGTGCTTCTCCACCTGTGGATGAACTCTCCTGCTCTTTCAGTTTCATTCTGCTTTAAGTTGTAAAGGTGATTGAGCGTTTAGGAAACCTTAGTATTGAATAGGAAGCACTCAATGAACAAATTTACCACTTTATCGAACTCTCGTAGTTCGATAGGATTGATGTGGTCAGCATACCACCTGGCTGCTATACCCTCCAGGCTGCGGGGAAAACAGATGAACAGAGCCCTGTTATCTTTCCTGAAACGGCTGCACTCTGCATAAAATGTGGCTAAATGGGCTTTAGGGTTGCCAGTCCCGTCAAATTTGAGAAACTTGCGAGGAAGATTCTCCAGGTTATCATCCCCATCTAGACCATCGTAAAAATCTTCGCCAGTGTAGGTTTGCTTGCCCTTACCCTTGGCTTGAATATCCTTGATTGCTCGATTCATCTCCTTCATCTGTTTACTCATTAGGTCCTCTGCTGGAGCCCCAGACTTGGGCTTGTTGACAGATTCAGGCTCTTCAACAGCTATTTTTATGGACTGCTTTGGAGGATTCTGTTTGTAGAGAATCTGCTCTTCCTCTTCCGATTCTTCCTCGACTGACTCCGATTCCTCAGAAGTAGTGTCTGGCTGTACCTTCTTCCTGATGATTCTGATTGTCTTTTTCACAGGCTTCTTCTTCAGCTTGCTTTTAGGAACTGCCTCTTTCTGCTTGGCCTCGGCTTGTTCCGACATCATCCTCGCCATCATCTTTTGGAACATATCATACATAGCGGGGTCGATGTCATCTTTCCTGTTCTGACCTTGTCTCTTGACTGATTTAGGAGAGCTCATCTCTTCCGCCTCACTGTCGCTAAGTTGAGGAACTGTCTCTTTTCCCCCTCTTGTCGTGACCATTTTTGAAATATCAGTGCTCCCTCTGTGGAGGAAAAGTGGAGATTTTTAGACCAAAGAAACTTTTGGAGAAATTTTGACAAAGAGGGAGGATTTAGGTTAAAAATCTAATTGTATCTCATTACTAGGGATTGAGTCGCCACCAAATTTGTGACAATTGCATTGTTTACTCTGCGAGGGAGAGTAACCAACTAAAAATATGAAAAAGAAAATATTATTTTGAAAAGGATATCTCTTGATGGAAAGAGATTTTTATGAAAATATAAACAAGAATATAAAAACAGAAGAAAATAAAAGGAAAAATGGAATTTGAGAATAAATGGTAAGGATTTAAAATTTTTAAGAACTTGCAGGCAGGATCAGAAGAATTTTGAAGAAATTTAGAGGAAGAGAAAGGAAAATACACCTGGGTTTTTAGAAACAAAAGGAAAATTTTGAAATATACATACCTAGGGTTTTGGAAAATATAAGGAAGATATATATAAAAAATATCATACAATCACAAATATACAAGCAAGGATACACAAACAGCACTCCCTAAAGCCGACTCTATATGCAATATTTGAAATGGCTGGTAGGACCTTAATCCTAACTCTAAGATTTATATCATCTGATTCCAATCAAGGTACGCCGATATACTCAAGCCGAAGCTCGAAGTACTTGGCATATAAGATATCTCTTCGGTTCTAAGGTAATGGCTTCCCAACATCCTTGAGCACCTACCGATATACCTCGGACTATGGCCCTTAGGTACGTGGTAGGGGGGCGCGAACCCAAATAAGTGGTCTAGTTGTGAGGCTCTCTCCCGAACTATGGTTCAGTGAGACAGCCCAGCAACGTGAAGACCGGGACAATATAGGTAGGGATGTTTTCAAAATATGATCAACATGCAATAAAATCAGAAGGCTCTAATGCAAGTCCTAAAGAGATAGATTTAAATAAAGAGAAGCATACACTTGCATATATTGTTTTGCATTCAATCCCTAAAATTGAGGAGACTTGTATTTAAAACCTAAGTCTAATGTGAACATGGAATAATCTCCTAAATATGGTCCTACCAAACCATACTTAGATCTTATATGCAATGATGCCAGCTTTAGGACAGAGTCTAGGCTCCTAAGGTTTGCATGAAAAATATAGCTGACATAGAAAGAATAAAGACTTAGATGATATTAAAGCAAAGCAAAGGCATAATTCGACCAGACGAAGACGAGTCCCATCACGGTCGCCAAACCTGTGATCATCGCAAAATTTTTCCTCACTTGTGATTTCTCTCTCTTCCTTCTCTTTTCCTTTTCCAGCTTCTATTTTCCTCCTTTTTGAGGGGAGAAGAAATAAAAGAAAGAAAAGAGAAAGAGAAGAGAAAAGAAAGAAAGAAAAAGAGAAGATGAACTCTTTTGCGCGGTCTCACTTGACCTTGATTTGAAAAACATTTAGAAATTTAACTCGCCTCCATTTTGAAAATTTTTGCGGGAAAATGGAGAGACGGGATTCGCTCGTCGGTACGAGGTTCGACCGTTCCTGGCGCCTTTACCAGGGGTAACTGAACCAAGGATTGAATCTATGCCTTTTGCTTTGCCTAAATATAATCTAAGAATTTATTCTAACTCTAAATGCACAAAGAATCATACTTGTGCAATGCAAGGATGTATGCTCTTTTCGAAAGATATTTTAAAAATTTCCAAGTATTCTGAGATGAACTTGGTAAGGGAGTGAAGAAAATGATTGAATCTAACTTAGAACTTGAGATAGATCAGGGAAGTTCTAAGTCTTTGAAGTAAATCAGAGTTGGAAAAAATAAATGATAAAGAATGACTTGAAGCTTTGAAATGAAAGGAAATGAAGTTTCAAAGTTAGAAATGGACTTTGAATTTGAATTTAGGAAATGAATACTTGAGATGGAACTGAATTTAGATTTTTTGAAATTGGAGATTTAAAAGGGATCTGAGAAATCCAGATGGTATTTAAAAATAGGGATGAATTTAAGAAATTCAGATGTGATCTGTAGATGGAATTTGATTTGAAATCTAAAATTGGAAATGGAATTAAATTCTGGATCCTAAGATGGATTTTGAATCTGAAGTCTAAAATCCAAAGTAGAATTGGATTCTAGATCCTAAAGTGGAATTGGATCTGAAGTCTGAGATCCAAAGTAGAATTTGAGTTCTGGATCCTAAGATGGAATTGGATTTGAAGTCTAAGATCCAAAGTGAAATTGGATTCTGGATCCTAAAGGAAATTTCGGATCTGAAGTATGAGATCCAAGGTAGAATTGGGTTCTGGATCCTAAAATGGATTTGGATCTAAAGAAAGTAGAATTGGATTCTGGATCCAAAAATGGATTTGGATCTGAAGTCTGAGATCCAATGTGAAGTTGGATTATGGATTCTAGAATCCTAAATGAAAATTGGATCCAAAATCTGAAATCCGAGATGCAATTTGGATCTAACTTTAGAGTTTGGAGTTCCAGACTTGATTTGAGAATAAATGAATTTCAAAGTCAAATTGGACTTTGATTCTAGAGCTTTGAATTTGGAGCTTTGAATTTGGAATCAAGAATCTCAAAGTTAGATTGAACTTTGAATTTGATTGGAGTTTTGAATGCATTTGGAATTTCAAAGTCAAATTTGAATTTTGAAATCTGATTTGAATCTGAATATAATAAAATGAATTTGAAATCTCAAAGTTAAATTGAACTTTGAGATTGAAAATGAAATAGAATTTGAAAAATGAGAGGATGAATTGGATTTGATAAGGATTGAAGATAGATTGAGGAAGATATTTACATTACTTGGAGTTTTTGAAAAAGGAATTTTGAAAATATGATGCAGTTTTATCCTAAATGATGAGTGAATTTAAATTTTTGAAATTGGATTTTGAAAAGCTATTCCATTCTTTAGATGAATTAAAATAAAACTGAAGATATAATATATCCTTGACTATGGTCATTGAATGTATTATATAACAATCTATATTTAAATTCAGGTGAAGAATGAAACACATTTGGTGCTTTTATAGAATTTAAAATGAAATTAACTCTCAATATACCCTGACTATGGCCATTGGTATATATTTTGAATTGATTTTAAGTTAAATTTTGATAAAAGGAGAAAATATTTAAGGAGAATATGATGAATTCTAAAAACGGATCCAGTGTGGATAAAGTGTTATTTTGTAAAAGATAAAAATACTAAGTTTTTTCCACACCCTGACTATGGCTATTGATGTGGATCATCAACTTAGGATTAATTTACCTCTTATGAAATGGTGCACGTGCCATTCGTGTTTCACCAATGTGAGATTTTGAGAAATAAAGGTAAAAGCATGAAAACAAGTAATTCATGGTATTTACAATGCTCATTCATTCTATCTAAAACTGGAAACATAAATTTTCATTAAGATCTAACTTATTACAATACACCAAAATTGAAAATACAACTCCCAAATAATGACTTTTTCCACATATTCCCTGCAAAACACTAGGTTAGCATGGAAAATCGAAGAGAAATGGCTTATACCATGTGGATATCTACAAAATGTTCATATGAATGATGGAAAGACAGAGGGAATGATATATATGCTTATACATGTATATAGATACGCATGCAGGTGTCATATATTATAGGTGTATATATACATATATATATATGGGTATATGATGATGCATAAATATCACGTTTTATTAATACAATTTCACTGCATAAATGCATCATCTATAGGTTTAAAGTATACACTTAGGTGCATAATGATGTTAGGGAGCTCTGGTTTGAATTTCATCCAAATCGGAGTTAATTTGAAGGAATTATGGCATTTACAGTGTAACGGGTCAAATATCGGATCCGATTTGAGAGATTTGGATCCAGACGCCCATTTGGACTTTGGATCTGGACCAAATTACATGGATTTAACCCAGCTCCAGCCCACTTAAGTTTTGTAAAAACATTTTCTAAAAACCCCATGTAAAATGAGGCGCCCAGGAATTAGTTTTATTTTAACACTGTTTTTGTAAAATAGCCAAAAGAAGCCAAAACGTCAAAAGGGAGAGGGGGCGCCCATTCCATCTTGTCTTTGTCTTGATTTTCGTGCCCTAGGGGCACGATTCTAGCTCAACTCCACCTTCTCCCAAGCTGCCCCTCTCATCCACCTTCTTCCTCATCCATGATTGGCCATGGAAGCCATGCCAACACCATTGGAGATGTCGTTTTCTTCCTCCATTCTCTTCTTTCATATCTTGTCTTTCTTCTCACCCTGCTGGAACTAACTTTTATTTTGTTTATTTGCAGCTGCAGCTGGAGTGTATCCATCATGGTGGAGGTCTCGCTCCTCCAAGGTCGACCGGCCCTGAACCCCGGAGCATTGCCACTTGCAAATCCCTGCAAAGAAGACAACAAAAGGATTAGACAGCATCACTACAAAAAAATAGTTGATTAGCGACGGAATTTAGCGACGGAGTTATATCGTCGCTACTTAGCGACAGATTAACGAGAGAAATGAATCCATCGCTATATTTGTAGAATTTTACGAAACTAGCGACAGATTATATTCCCTCGCAAAATCCGTCGCTACTTAGCGACGGATTGTGCGAGAGAATATTTTGTCGCAATAAATACGACAGTTAGCGACGGAATTGCGACGGCTAAAATTCCGTCGCAACATAGCGACGGCCTAGGCGACGAAATATTTTCTGTCGCCTTTTTTGTTTTTTGAATTACGATGGCTTAGCGACGGAATTAATCCGTCGCTAAGCCGTCGCTAAATGTCGCATTACCCCTAATCCCAGCCCTCTTTTTCCTTTCTCCTTTCGCTGCTCCCGCCCGCCGCCCTCTCCCTCCTGCCGCCCTCTTCCTTCGGCCGCCCTATACATCCCGTCGACCTCTCTGCCGGCCCCCACCGTTCGCCGGAAGTCGATCTCCGTCAACCTTCCGCTGCCGCCGTCGCTGCCCGGAGCAACCGCAGGTACGTATTTCACCTTAAATGGATTGGAGGTCGACCCCCTGCGTTTTTCGGCAGGGGGTCGACTCTGCCAGGCGGTCGACCCCTGTAGGTGGTCGACCCTCTGCCGTGTCCGGCCGGGGGTCGACCCCCTGTCGTGTCCGGCCGGGGGTCAACCCTGGTAGGGGGTCGACCCCCTACCGTGTCCGGCCGGGGGGGGGTCGACCCCCCGCCATGTCCGGCCGGGGGTCGACCCCCCGCCGTGTCCGGCAGGGGGTCAACCCCGGCAGGGGGTCAACCCCTTTTGATGTCCGGCAGGGGGTCAACCCCCTGCCTTGTCCGGCCGGGGTCGACCCCCTGTCGTGTCCGGCCAGGGGTCAACCCCCTGCCTTGTCCGGCAGGGGGTCAACCCCTTTTGATGTCCGGCCGGGGGTCGACCCCCTGGTTTCTTGGTCTTTTTTTTCTTTTTTCAGAAATTAGGGTTTTTATTTTATTTTTATTGTTTAGTTTTCTTTGATTTTCATTGATTAGGATTTTTTATTTTGATTTTCATTTATTAAGCAATTGAATCAAATTTCTTAAATTAAGGCTATTTGTAGTTAATTTAATTAGGGTTTTTTATTTGATTTTGTTTTATTAGGGCTTTGAATCAAAATTTAAAAATTAGGGCATTTTATAGTTAATTTGATTAGGTTTTCTTGGATTTGATTAGAGCTTTTATTTTTATTTTCTATGATTAGGGATTTGAATCATAATTTTTTTAATTAAGGATTTTTAGTTAATTTGGTTAGGACTTTAAATCAAAATTTTTTAATTAAGGCTTTTATAGTTAATTTGATTAGGTTTTTTTTATTTATTTAGAGTTTTTATTTTTATTTTCTATAATTAGGGATTTAAATCACATTTTTTTAATTAATACTTTTTAGTTAATTTGATTAAGGATTTTTTTGTATTTGATTTGGGCAGGTTTTTTCCTTGTTTGATTAAGGTTTAAATTGTGGCTTTTTTATTTAATTTTATGGTTTATTTTTCTTATAGTTTATGATGTTTTGGTTTATTTATAATTTATTTTCTTGTATTTTAAGGTTTTATGATTTATTATGGTCGAATAATTTCATGGTGACTTCATTTTAAAACATCATTTTTTTTTGCAGATTTCTCAACAGAACTCGCTTGTGCCCCGCCACCCGTGGTAAGTAAGTGACAAAAACAATGCAAATCGGGTAAATACCCGTGGTGAGTAAGTGATGCAAGCGCATCACATGTTATTTAATTTATTGAATATAACACTTTATTGTTCACACACTCACTTAGTTGTTGATATCTAGGACTACTTTGTTGGAGTTCGGAGATCATGCTGAGCATGATTTTAATGTATGAATATGGAAGTGTTCTTATTTTTGGAGTACAGAGTCCATGCTATGCATGGTAGTAGTTAGTGGGATATTGAAGTGTGTTTGCTGCAGGTACATGTTTGATATTTGTTTGATATGAATTATTTCGATGTATTGCAATGTTTGATGTGATTGTATCCATGCTTACATGTAGTTACTTTCAATTTGATTATGTCTTCCATGTGAAATTGTATACTGAAAGCATGCTTCAAATGAATGTATCGTGTCATGAATAGTTTGCACATGAAAATATTAAGTTATCAATGCATGCATCATAATTCTTGTGATTGTATGACATCATATATTGCATGATAAATTTGATATTTTCTTCATCATAGTATTCTGATGGTTCTCTTTTAACTGGTTAGGATACTATTCGTAACATCATACGACAGAATGACTGCAAACCGTGAATGGATGTACCGTAGGATAGTGGACAATGAGTTATCGCATGAATATATGGATGGTGTCGACCGTAGGATAGTGGACAATGAGTTATCGCATGAATATACTTGGTGTGAATGATTAAAAATTTTATTTCAATGTATTGTAATACTTGATACGAATGATTCGAATGCATTGTAATACTTGATGTGAATGATTTTAATTATCTGAATGTATTATAATTTATGCAATTAACGAATGATTTGAATTAGTGCAATACTTGATGTCAATGATTTGAATTATTTGAATGCATTGCAATGCTTGATGTGAATGACTTGAATGCATTGTAATACTTGATGTGAATTATTTGAATGTATTGTATGACATATGTTATTTGTTAGAATATGGTTCGTGGAGGTTATAGTGGTCGCTCATCCAGTAGTAGCCAGGCTCAACCTTCATCTTCACGGGCTCCTGTGATAGGTATATCATATAACTAATTAGATGCTTGATTAGTTCAAATGCACATTCTGAGAACTTGGTGTGTATTTTTTTACAGATGATGTTGCGCCTGTACACGACCCACCTACACCAGTTGATCGCACAAGTCAACAGCCAACACAGGAAACAGGGTCTTCTCAGGCTGGCACAAGAAGACTCATTCGAATAGTGTATATCGATAATCGACCGTAAGTATTTTGTTTTCAATTATTGCATATCTTTTAAATATTTTATATTGATATTTACTGTGTAACAATTCATGTGCAGCACGAGGTTTGAGCCACAAGAAGTAGTACGAGAGATTAGGAATTCACTTCTTCAACATCTACCAGGACCAGTTGCTCAATGGAAAGAGTACCCAAAGGAGGTATTAGACAGATTGTGGTCCTCATTCATGGTATACAGTTGTTCCTCATAGTTAATGTGTTTCATATTTAATTTATTTAAGCAATGTCTACTAACTTTCTGAAAATATTTATAGGCTTCGAATCGCTTTGCAACTACGGTGGAAGAAAATGATGCAAGGAAGGTGTGGCAGAAGGTGGCTGCCAATCGATTTGCAGACATGCTACACACTATGAAGACTGCAGCAAAAAAAGCATCTGGCGTAGTAGATGATCCATTACTGTGGAAGGGCCATGGTCCTATTACTATCAGGAGAGATTACTGGGATGAAATGTGCGATATGTGGGCGGGAGATGCATTTAAAAATCGTTCTGCGAAGGCTTCACAAAATCGATCGAAGATGCCCGAAGCCCATCTACACACAGGTGGATCTAAGACATTTGGGAGCCACCTAAAGAAAATGGTAACTCATCAATATATAATATTAATTTTATAAGTATTGTTGCAAATTTGTGTACTAAATCTTTTGTCATTTAACTTCGCAGGAAGTAGAAAAAGGAGGCAGTGTACCATATAAGGATGTGTTTGTAGAAACACATAAACGGAAGACCACGGGAGTCTTCGTATCAGAGAAGGCGAGAACGACAACGGTATGTATTAATTCTATTAATAATCATTGCAATATATATGCAAGTCATCATAATGTTATCATTAATTATTAATGAATACTTTAAACATTATTTTGTAGGAGGCATATGAGCAACAAATGGTAGAGCGATATGGCGAAGACGCTACTCAGCATCCATCATTTGATCCTACAGCATGGGTGACTGCAGCAGGTGAACCCAAAAAAGGTCGCGTGTTCGGGTTTGGGAGTAATATGAACACTTCACCAGTTATTGGTTCTTCCAGTTACGGCTCACCAACTTCTTGCGCCGACATAAGCTCCAAGCAGCCGACTATTCTTTCCGGTAATGATGTACGCGAGATCATTAATGAATCACTGAATAACTACTTCCAATACACCGTCGCCCCCTTTCTCCGAAATGAGATCAAGGCCGCTGTTCAGGATAGGGGATCTTCGATTCCAGGTCCCTCTCAGGTATAATCACATATATAGTTTTTTTTACTGTCTTAAAGCACATATGAGCATGGTAGAATCACATATAGAGTTTTTCTAGATGCCTTAGAACACATATGAACATGCTATAATCACATATTCAATTTTTTTACTGCCTTAGCACACATATGAGCATGATAGAATCACATATATATATATATATATATATATTTAACTTTTTGTCTGTCTTAGAGCACATATGAGCATGATAGAATCACATATAAAGTTTTTTTGATTGCATTAGAACACATAAGCATGCTATAATCACATATTCAGTTTTTTTACTGCCTAAGAACACATATGAGCATATTATAATCACATATTCTGTTTTTTGACTGCCTTAGCACACATATGAACATGCTATAATAACATATAGAGTTTTTTAACTGCCTTAGAACACATATGAACATGTTATATATCATTTATGATAGAATCACATATAAAATTTTTGACTTTGCCTGCCTTAGAGCACATATGAGCATGCTATATTCACATATTCAATTTTTTTACTGCCTTAGCACACATACGAGCATGATCGAATCACATATATAGTTTTTTGCCTGCCTTAAAGCACATCTGAGCATGGTAGAATCACATATAGAGTTTTTTTATATGCCTTAGAACACATATGAACATGCTATAATCACATATTCAATTTTTTGACTGCCTTAGCACACATATGAGCATGATAGAATCACATATAGAGTTTTTTTATTGCCTTAGATCACACATGAGCACATGATAGAATCACATATAGTGTGTAATTTATTTCATTATATTTTGTTTATCAATACTGACTGTTCTTTTCTTGTGTAGGCTGCTAGCGATAATCAGGGTAGTGGAGCTGAAGGGACAGATAAAGACAATGAACAAGAAGACGCACAAAATCTTGGCGATGATTAGAGGACTGTGTTGAAGAAGTTCTATTTTTTTTATTTTTCCTAATTGTAATTGTTGAATTGTAAATAATTAAACTTCTTAGTTTTAAGGTGGAACGATTAATTATTATAGATACTTGTTATATGATTTTTTTTGTGTGGTTTGTTTTTTATTTACAGGAAATATAAATTGTACAGGAAATATAAATTGTACAGTTCTCGGTAATTAATTTTTAAATAAATTTTTTTTGATTTTTTTTGTTTTTGCGACGGATTAGCGACGGATGATTCCGTCGCTATTCATATTAATCTAGCGACGGCTTAGCGACGGAATTAAATACGTCGCCACACCGTGGTCGCCGTTTAGTACCGGCGGATTGGCGACGGAATATAGCGCTCGTTATTCCGTCGCAATTAGCGACGGACTTGGCGACGGAATTATTCCGTCGCCAGTTAGCGTCGAAATATTCGCGACGTAAGCATACTGTCGCCGCGTTGTCGCTAATCCGTCGCTAACATGGTTAGCGACGGATTAGCGACAGAATGTGGTCGTCGCTAATCTACTGCTTTGTTGTAGTGCATCACCGAGGTTCCTCGTGGCATGGAGTCAAGCAAAGTCTGCTCTTCTTCATCCCCTCAGTCTTCGGATCGGCCCTCGAGGTAGGTCTTCTTCTCCCTTCTCTTCTAGTTAAAACCTATCATGTGTGTGAGTTATGTGTGTGCATTTTTCTGTATTTTTCGTCAGCCATAGTGTAGAAAATGTCATGCATAAACCAGCATGTAGAATGTTTAGGGGTTTGGTTTATTAAAAATATTGTTTTTCAATCCAACGTTGGGAGTTTTTTAGGTCTTTTTGGGTGTGTGCGTGTAATCCAATATTTGCAGTTGTGTGTCTGTGATTCCATCATGTTTTCCAGCAATAGTTAGATTTGAAGATGTTTGGTTTAGTATTAGATTCTATAGATGTTTTCATACTTAATATCGTTTTTGGTTGCTTGAACATTTTATGGGTTTTTATGATTAGCGATTTATGTAGTTTAGATTAGTTGATTAGAACTAGTTGTAGAGTATTTCCTGTGTAGTTTGTTGTAGATAGAAGATGTGTATTAGTTAAATTATTAAGTATATTTCAGTTATGTGAGCATGATAGTTAGTTTATGTAATTGTGATAATTCCTGTTTTGCGTTTTGACATTAGCCATGTGTAGTGTAGTTACCCTTAGCATGTTTTCTGTTTTGGTTTCATTTCCAGCATGATTAGTGAGTTTAATCTTTGTATTTTTAGTTTAATTAGTTAGTCATAAGCGTATGTTAGTTTAGTTTAAATTAGATTTGTAATTGTTGTCGTGTTATTAGTTGAAACTTTGTTATTTCATTTTTGGCGTGAAAGTGTAGTCATCTTCTCCATAGGTAGGGCAGCCATTAGAGGTCCAGCAAGGTAATAAAGTCCATTTGATAAGTTATTAAGTTTTAGGAAATTCTAATTTTTATTCATAAGTCTAGGTTCATTGTATGCGTTTTAAGTAATTTAGAAGTAAAGTCGATCTTTGTGTAGTGTTAAATTAGTAGTATTTTAATTTCGTAGGTTGGTTATTTATTTACCCTTGTAGTGTTTAGTGTATGGTTTAATATAGCTAGATTAACCTTAGTATAGATTAGTTATTTATTTAGTTTGTATTTTAGTCAAGGGCAAAGTGGTATTTTAGACTAGAAAACGATTTTGGTAGAAGACCAATCCCTCTAAAATCGTGATTTGCATTTAAGGAAATCTCTAATTCCTAGTCCAGTTTTAAATGAGTATCTTTTTCCAATGAGGCAATCTTTTCAAATTCCTTAGGTTTTCTAAAAGGGTCTACACGATTTTTAGGGCAAGAGTTGAATTGTTAAGTTATCATTTAAAGCAAACTCAAAAAATCGTGTGACACATTTTGGGGAAGATTTTAAAAAGGGCTTTTGCTTTTAATGCCAAAATAGAAAAACGTGTGAATCATTAGTTGGACAGTTTTTGAAAATTACACTTTCTCAATATGCATTTAAGGCAATTAAGAGGAAAACTTCATTTCCCAATCCAATCATAAATGCCTTCTCATTTTCAAAGTTGGAAACCCTTTGGAATTCCAAAGGGCCTTTTAAAGAGGGTTACACGATTTTTAGAAACCCTTTGGAATTCCAAAGGTCATGCTAAATATGGCTACACGTTTTTGGAAAAGATTGGAAATTTGAAATGAGCATTTAAAGCTAATCCAAAAACGTGTTTGGTGTTTTGGGAAAGGTTTTCCAAAGAAGTTAATGGTTTAATGAAAAGGAGGCTGGACGGTTTTTGAAGATGAGCCTTCCCCAAGTGCAATTAAGGCAGGAAGAGGAGGAGTTGGCCTTTACCAAAATCGTGTTTCTCAGATTTATTAGCCCTATTTATTCTTTCCTAGTTTAACGTAGCATAGGATTAATGCTAATTAATTTAGTAAGTTAGTAATAGTATAGATTTTAGAAATTCGTGTATTCTAATTAGGTTAGTATTTATTGGATTAAATAAAGTTTTTAAAAATTGTGTATACTTAATTAAATAGGTACTAATTGTAGTGTATATTTAATGTAGTAATTAATTTAGATTAACTCTAACCTTAGTTAACCTATCTATCTTATTTAACCCTAGTCGACCCCTACTAACCCTAGTTAAATCCACACCCTAACCGTACCTTAACTTTCTTTAGTTCATATTTAACCCTAGTTTTGTCTGACTTAAATAGGTACTAACCCTAGTTAGTAATTAGTGCTAGTTAGAATAACTCTAGTTAAATACCTAACCTTAGTTAGAACCCAAACCCTAGTCGACCCTAGTCTTAACCCTATTAACCTTAGCTAATAGTTAGTCCTAATTACCCTTAACCTTAGTTAGGATGCTAACCATAACCGAACTCCTAGTTAAATCCATCTTAACCCCTTTAATCACCCCCTAGTTAAATCCATACCCTAACCATAGTTAGGTATTTAACCCTAATCGTACCCCCTACTAAACCATTAGTTAATTAGTTTCTAATCTTAGGTAGTTAATGACTCTACTAACACTAACCGACCCCTTAACTACCTTAGTAGACCCTAGTTAACCCTTACCTAAACCTAGTTAGTCACCCCAACTGTACCCTAGTTAGAACCATAGTAAACCCTAGTTCAACCTTAGTTATCCCATCCGACTCTAGTTAAACCCTAACGTGAGTTAAACCATAGTCTAACCATAGATATTAACCTTAATTAGTTAGACCTAGTTAGATTAACCTTTAGTTAGTAAGCTAATGTTAATTAACCCTAGTCTCCCTTTAGTTAGTTCCTAACCCTAGGTAGTTAGTTAACATAACCGTAGGTTAGTAGTTGTTTTAGTAAGTTAGAATTAATATTAGAATAGATAGTTAATTTAGTTAGTGATATTAGATGTTTTATATTATGTCTAGTTAGAGTTTATATTTATTTAGGTATCTTATTTAGAGTATTAGTGAGTTTAGGTTAGGTTATTTCTTAGATTTTATAACTTAAGTTAATTGTTATTGTTTGCTGTAGTTTAACAGTAGGTTAGGTTCAGTTAGGACTGTTTTTGTACGTGGTTCAATGTCCAAATGTCAATTGTGGATTCAAAGGGATGAATAGTGCACTGAACCAAAACCCTAATTTTTATCCGATCGTGCACTAGGTAGTTCATGTGGATTTTTTGAAAGTTTTCTGGATATTATTTTTCTATTCTCTACATTGGTGTGTTAACTGTCTGCAGACCAAATTTCAGATCGATCCGAGTTGATTTGGTTTGGTTTTTAAGCGTATTATGAAAACAGCTTTTTCTGATTTTGAAATTTTAGGTCCTGCGATTTCTCAAATTATCCTGATTTTGAAACGCTTCGTTCTGGAGATCCAGAACGTATTTTTCACTTATGTAAAATGTGTCAGCTTCTTGGATTTGTCTTTTACAGAATAAAAGTGATTTTATCAAATTTGGAATTTTTTTGACCCCTCAAACAGTCATTTTGCGAAAAGCTGTCAGAATCCTTTTTTGCCTTCTTTAGGGACAAAACAGTCTTTTAACCATTTGTCTGATTTCGTGTAGTTTTACTGTTTTCTAACATTTTAGTTAGTATATTAACAGTATTTAGAGTAATTAGAGTTGCTTAGCTTAGTTAGTTCACTTAGATAGTATAATTTTAGTTTTATATATTTAAATTAACTGTAATTAAATTTAGAAATAGTTTAGAAATAGTGTAGATGTAATCTAGATGAATTCTTGATTTAGTTACTGACTTTTTGTTTTTATTATGTAGGTTGTTAAGTTAGAACAGGTTAACAGATGCAATTCAATTGTGATGTGCGACTGCACTTGATGTGAAAAGACAGAAATGCCCTTGGAGACCTGCTGAAGACTTAGCCACCTATTGTAGTTTATTTTCATAGTTAGAATGTTATTTAATGTAATTTGTAAACATTGACATAGATTGTAAACTTTTTATGTTAATAAAATGTTATTTTAGAATTAATTCAGAAATATCCCGTTCCCTGTGGATTCGACCCGTACTCGCCACTTATGTGGAAAGTCGGTTTTTATATTTTTGGTTGACGATTTTCCTTTGTGTTTATTGAAAAATATTGTTTAAAAATATCAACTCCAAAAGTGCAACCAAATTTTGGCGTCGTTGCCGGGGAACGGCGATATATTATGAATATTTCTGAGATATCATTTTATTAATATATGTGTTTAGTTTAGCTTAGTTTATTTAATTGTTTTAGTTTGTAGAATTAACATTGTTAGAAAAATATAGGGTTCATTTGCTGTTTTTCTTAAAGATTCACTGAATTCCATGCTTCAATGATTTATTAAACATGCGAGTCTTAGATAAAATAGTTGTGAATTCCTGTATTTACTGATATTGTGTTTTAGAATAGCTTATCTTTTATTTCATAGAGTAATTAACTTAGTTTAACATTGTTAACATCGATTGCATAGATTAATTAAATAGTTTTAACATAGTTTAACATAGTTTAGTTGTTTAACTCTCTGATTTAGAGTAGATGTTTTTATTTCATAGAATAATTAGATTAGTTTAACATAGTTTAAAATAGAATAGTTGCTAACTTGCTGATTTAGATTAGCTTAATCTTCATAGTTTAATTCTAACATAGGTTAGCTGCTATGTTGTTTATTGTTTTACTGATTTAGACCTAGATTTAGGTTATTAATTGCATTGATAGAATAAGTCTAACATAGTCTAGTTGTTTATGTATTAGTGTTCTTAGATTATTAACTATAGTATTGGATGTATCATATGTAAAGTAAAATAAAGTAGTAGTTGTTTATGTATTTTATTTTGAATTTTGTTTTAATTTCATTTCGGATTTCATTGTTTACATGTATGAACAATCGATCCTTCAATGTATGAGTCCAAGTAAACGGATATGAAGAAGTCTTCAAGAGTAGAGCATTGACCAGATGAGCAGAAAACTATGCATTTGTACATGCATAGTGGTAGTGCAGAGTCCAGTTAATCGACAACTTCAGAAGGTTGAGTATGCCAGGTTGTATCAATCCTTTCTCCTTATTCATTTTATTGTTCTATAGTGTGCATCTGCATTACATGTTTACATTATTCTGTATGCCACTAGGGACAGTGTCATTCAAGCATGGGGGGATGGTTTAGATGCACAAATTTTTAAAATTTTTCTTTATGTCTGATAGCTTGAAAACTCATAAAAGTAGGTCTTTTAAGAATAATTTGTAGCATTTATGATTGTATTTCTCCATGATCTGACAATTTAGAAATGTATAAGCCCCATGTGAATTTTTTTCTTATCTGATTTAAATAGAGTAGTTGCTTATGAAATAGTTAAAGAAAAGATAGTATTTGATATGTTAGAAAGTTTTGATTCACTTAAGTATAAGTATGCACAGTGTGTTTTATGAGAAAAATGAGCAATTGAATGATGTTTTTGATAAATGAGTTTAATAGAATAGAGCGACGTTTAGTTGTTGATTTCTTCGCGAATCCAAGTAGTAGAACTCAGACACGAGTTGAAATGGTTGAGTCTCTTACGAAATGGATAACGAAGGAGATCATTCTCTTATCTAGTCGATATCTGTGGCCTTTGTAGTTCGAGTAAGTAGAATCTGAAGGGTGTTTTACACCTGGTGCCCCAAAGCCAGTTGGTTTGGGAGCCACCGGTTCGAAAGCTTGTTACATGGACTGCATAGAAAGTCTAAGGGATAGAGACATTGCACATGATGAGAGGAAAACTATACGTAAACTATTAGAATAGAAGGTCTAGTGACTCGAGCAATTAAGTCTAAGGGATACTTTGTATCTAGTGCCCTAAGGCCGGCCGGCTTGGGAGTCACTGACCTAAAGCTCGCTACACGGGTCATGAGACTGGATATTTGAAATAGTGTTCAAATTTAGAAGAATGAAAAAGAGTGAAAAATTGAATATCAAAAGAAAAAGAATGAGCTTAAAGAGAGAAATTCAATGCTTATGAATAATTATTGAATACTGTGCAGCAAACATACAGGTGAGGATAAATGAGTAAAACATGATAATACTTGACTTTCTGAGAAAATTCATAAATAATTACAAGTTTAGAGAAGTGAAAGAAAAATGATTTTTACTGTGGTGGCATAGAAATTTCTGAATTTGTTTTGAAAATGTAGATTACATGAAATATTTGTTTACAATAAGTTTTTAATTGCCTATTATTTCTGAAAAATTATTAATGTATGATTTTGATGTTTGTGGGTAGCATCTCTGCAAACCCTCACGAGACCTTACTCGTCCACTGGGGTAACCCAGGGGTTTAAAGGGCTTGTTGCATAAGCTAAATGCAACCGTGATTCCTACGAAAGTGAGTTAGTTTTTTTTTTTTTTATTTAATAAGAGCTTTCATGATTATTGGGTAGTCCATATTTTCATTACATGGTAGAGTGTATTGCTAGGGACTAGCAATTATTCTAGCATGGGGGTATTTGATGATGCATAAATATCACGTTTTATTAATACAATTTCACTGCATAAATGCATCATCTATAGGTTTAAAGCATACACTTAGGTGCATAATGATGTTAGGGAGCTCTGGTTTGAATTTCATCAAAATCGGAGTTAATTTGAAGGAATTATGGCATTTACAGTGTAACAGGTCAAATATCGGATCCGATTTGAGAGATTTGGATCCAGACGCCCATTTGGACTTTGGATCTGGACCAAATTACATGGATTTAACCCAGCTCCAGCCCACTTAAGTTTTGTAAAAACATTTTCTAAAAACCCCCTGTAAAATGAGGCACCCAGGAATTATTTTTATTTTAACACTGTTTTTGTAAAATAGCCAAAAGAAGCCAAAACGTCAAAAGGGAGAGGGGGCGCCCATTCCATCTTGTCTTTGTCTTGATTTTCGTGCCCTAGGGGCACGATTCTAGCTCAACTCCACCTTCTCCCAAGCTGCCCCTCTCATCCACCTTCTTCCTCATCCATGATTGGCCATGGAAGCCATGCCAACACCATTGGAGATGTCGTTTTCTTCCTCCATTCTCTTCTTTCATATCTTGTCTTTCTTCTCACCCTGCTGGAACTAACTTTTGTTTTGTTTATTTGCAGCTGCAGCTGGAGTGTATCCATCATGGTGGAGGTCCCGCTCCTCCATGGTCGGCCGGCCCTGAACCCCGGAGCATTGCCACTTGCAAATCCCTGCAAAGAAGACAACAAAAGGATTAGACAGCATCACCGAGGTTCCTCGTGGCATGGAGTCAAGCAAAGTTCGCTCTTCTTCATCCCCTCAGTCTTCGGATCGGCCCTCGAGGTAGGTCTTCTTCTCCCTTCTCTTCTACTTAAAACCTATCATGTGTGTGAGTTGTGTGTGTGCATTTTTCTGTATTTTTCGTCAGCCATAGTTTAGAAAATGTCATGCATAAACCAGCATGTAGAATGTTTAGGGGTTTGGTTTATTAAAAATATTGTTTTTCAATCCAACGTTGGGAGTTTTTTAGGTCTTTTTGGATGTGTGCGTGTAATCCAATATTTGTTGTTGTGTGAATGCGATTCCATCATGTTTTCCAGCAATAGTTAGATTTGAAGATGTTTGGTTTAGTATTAGATTCTATAGATGTTTTCATACTTAATATCGTTTTTGGTTGCTTGAACATTCTATGGGTTTTTATGATTAGCGATTTATGTAGTTTAGATTAGTTGATTAGAACTAGTTGTAGCATGTTTCCTGTGTAGTTTGTTGTAGATAGAAGATGTGTATTAGTTAAATTATTAAGTATATTTCAGTTATGTTAGCATGATAGTTAGTTTATGTAATCGTGATAATTCCTGTTTTGCGTTTTGACATTAGCCGTGTGTAGTGTAGTTACCCTTAGCATGTTTTCTGTTTTGGTTTCATTTCCAGCATGATTAGTGAGTTTAGTCTATGTATTTTTAGTTTAATTAGTTAGTCATAATCGTATGTTAGTTTAGTTTAAATTAGATTTGTAATTGTTGTCGTGTTATTAGTTTAAACTTTGTATTTCATTTTTGGCGTGAAAGTGTAGTCATCTTCTCCATAGGTAGGGCAGCCATTAGAGGTCCAGCAAGGTAATAAAGTCCATTTGATAAGTTATTAAGTTTTAGGAAATTCTAATTTTTATTCATAAGTCTAGGTTCATTGTATGCGTTTTAAGTATTTTAGAAGTAAAGTCGATCTTTGTGTAGTGTTAAATTAGTAGTATTTTAATTTCGTAGGTTGGTTATTTATTTACCCTTGTAGTGTTTAGTGTATGGTTTAATATAGCTAGATTAACCTTAGTATAGATTAGTTATTTATTTAGTTTGTATTTTAGTCAAGGGCAAAGTGGTATTTTAGACTAGAAAACGATTTTGGTAGAAGACCAATCCCTCTAAAATCGTGAATTGCATTTAAGGAAATCTCTAATTCCTAGTCCAATTTTAAATGAGTATCTTTTTCCAATGAGGCAATCTTTTCAAATTCCTTAGGTTTTCTAAAAGGGTCTACACGATTTTTAGGGCAAGAGTTGAATTGTTAAGTTATCATTTAAAGCAAACTCAAAAAATCGTGTGACACATTTTGGGGAAGATTTTAAAAAAGGCTCTTGCTTTTAATGCCAAAATAGAAAAACGTGTGAATCATTAGTTGGACAGTTTTTGAAAATTACACTTTCTCAATATGCATTTAAGGCAATTAAGAGGAAAACTTCATTTCCCAATCCAATCATAAATGCCTTCTCATTTTCAAAGTTGGAAACCCTTTGGAATTCCAAAGGGCCTTTTAAAGAGGGTTACACGATTTTTAGAAACCCTTTGGAATTCCAAAGGTCATGCTAAATATGGCTACACGTTTTTGGAAAAGATTGGAAATTTGAAATGAGCATTTAAAGCTAATCCAAAAACGTGTTTGGTGTTTTGGGAAAGGTTTTCCAAAGAAGTTAATGGTTTAATGAAAAGGAGGCTGGACGGTTTTTGAAGATGAGCCTTCCCCAAGTGCAATTAAGGCAGGAAGAGGAGGAGTTGGCCTTTACCAAAATCGTGTTTCTCAGATTTATTAGCCCTATTTATTCTTTCCTAGTTTAACGTAGCATAGGATTAATGCTAATTAATTTAGTAAGTTAGTAATAGTATAGATTTTAGAAATTCGTGTATTCTAATTAGGTTAGTATTTATTGGATTAAATTAGGTTTGTAAAAATCGTGTATACTTAATTAAATAGGTACTAATTGTAGTGTATATTTAATGTAGTAATTAATTTAGATTAACTCTAACCCTAGTTAACCTATCTATCTTATTTAACCCTAGTCGACCCCTACTAACCCTAGTTAAATCCACACCCTAACCGTACCTTAACTTCCTTTAGTTCATATTTAACCCTAGTTAGTGTCTGACTTAAATAGGTACTAACCCTAGTTAGTAATTAGTGCTAGTTAGAATAACTCTAGTTAAATACCTAACCTTAGTTAGAACCCAAACCCTAGTCGACCCTAGTCTTAACCCTATTAACCTTAGTTATAATTAGTCCTAATTACCCTTAACCTTAGTTAGGATGCTTGGTGTGAGTTTTATGAAAACCCTTTTTAAAATAATATTTTTAATGAAAATTCAGTGAAAGCCAGACACCAAAAATACAAAAACCGGCTCACACAAGTGGTGGAGTCCGGGTCGATCTCAGGGAACGGGAAATACTTCGTATTCGAACACACAATCTAACTACTCTTTATTGCCAAAATGAAAAGAATTGATTAAATAATTAACTAACTACGAGAGTACGGCACTACGCACAGGGTTTAAAAAAAATAATTAAAGTGCCTTATTACAAACCCAAATGAATTGAATTAAATGAAATAAAAGCCTAATCTAGAAAGAAAAGCAAGTCTTCAGTGCTTGAGGCTTTCTTGTCCCTTCTTGAGGTAATATATGTTTTCTTGAACTTTTGCTTTTCTGAGGGACCTCAGAGGGCTCGAAATCACTTCTCTCGCACGTCCAAGCACTTTCCTGCAAAACACAAAAATACAAAACACACAGCAGAAGCGAGAAATCTACGAGAAAATCCCAAGTAAATATGAAGAAAAATCACAAAAACAGAAATTAAATAGTAAGAACTAACTATGAGAAACTACACTAAACGACAAAAATAGCAAAACAAATTTAACTAACTAAATACAAGCTACAAGAAAAGCAACTAACGAATTTAGACATATTCATTAAACTAATCTAAGATAATTAAATAACTTATGAAGTAAAGCACGGTAATTAAAATAACTACTAAACTAATGAAATAATACTAATGTGATAACGTAAAGAAAATATAAACAAAGAAAGACTAAAACTATTAACTAATATTGTAAGCTAATTAACTATGAATATCTATTAAATACTCTACTGAGAATACACAATCATGTATCTGTACCTAACCTTATAAAAATGTTAGCCTAAACAACAAAATTTATTAAAACCTAAAATGAAAAACTAAGCAACAGCTGAACCAGAATAAACTATGACAATTGAAAACAACATGACTACCTATGTAAAAGAGAACCAGTAACCTAACACGTATATAACTCAATTACTTACTACACTACAGGAAACGTTAAAGAAAACTAAAGACTTCAATTGACTAACCTCTACTAAAAATCACATAACCTACCTATGTAAAGAGCAAGTAATGTTAATGCAATGAAATAACCAATGCAGCTAATGTATGAAGGATGATTAATACTAAGAAACAAAAGACGCTAACACATGATGCAAAATGACTAACAAATACATTGACAGACGTTGTATACAAAACTTAATAAAATGTGCTGAACAAAACATGCTACCTTTCTAAAATATTTGTTTTTCAATAACAGCGTTGCTGAAGCAATAAACTAATAAAGATGCTGAACCAACCCAATAAAATAAAGAAGACCATAAATCTAAATATTATACTATGCTGCAACTAAATATTATAAAACGATGATAAACATATCAACTGAATACGCTATATGCAGAAATAAACACCCGAAAACAAATGTAACTGAACACTAGTAAATGCTAAAAAAAACTAGAACAAGCTGTGATCAAAAGAACAAATTAACTTTAGAAATAACACTAATGCTATTGCCTAGATTCAAAGAACCAAAATCAAACTATCTAACTATGACCCATACGTTAACCCTAAAACAAAAATTACAGAACTTAGGATATATATTTTTCTTTTCAGCAAAAACAAAAGACTAACACGTAAAGAGAAAAGGGAATAAGACGAAGGACACTCACAAGTGCTTTCGACAGACTGGTTGAAAAAATATATGGCTTTTCCTTTTGTGTGACACCTCTTGACGAAAGAGAAGACACCGGTGAAGAGAGAGGCAAGAAGAAGAAGAAGAAGACGAAGATGAAGAGAAGATGAAGATGGAAAACCGGTGGAAAGAAGAGAAAGAGAGAGAGAGAGAGAGAGAGAGAGAGAGGAATAGGGGCGTCAACTCCAAAGAGAGAGAGACGTCCCTTTTTTTTTGCTGTAGAAGACTACTTATAATATTAAATTAGGGTAAAGCAAATTTTTCAAAACCAGTCCCACACTTTTCAATAGTTTTCAAAAGACTCACTTTTAGCAAAACATATTTTATTGACTAAAAAGAAAACTTCCTAAACTAATTAAAAATTACAAATTATCTAATACAAACCTAAGATAACTAAACTACCATTAATAAAATCTAAATCAAATAAAAATACTAAAACCGTAGAGAAAGCGTTGAAAACTCGATTTTCTGATAAAATTTGATTCAATGCGATTTCTAAGAACTAACAATAAAAATGGGTTTTTAGAGCGATTTTTAACACGGATCATGCATAAATAATGATTAATAAAATGCAAATATTATGCATGATCAATGCTAACCATAACCGAACCCCTAGTTAAATCCATCTTAACCCCTTTAATCGCACCCTAGTTAAATCCATACCCTAACCATAGTTAGGTATTTAACCCTAACCGTACCCCCTACTAAACCCTTAGTTAATTAGTTCCTAATCTTAGGTAGTTAATGACTCTACTAACACTAACCGACCCCTTAACTACCTTAGTAGACCCTAGTTAACCCTTACCTAAACCTAGTTAGTCACCCCAACCGTACCCTAGTTAGAACCATAGTAAACCCTAGTTCAACCTTAGTTATCCCATCCGACTCTAGTTAAACCCTAACATGAGTTAAACCATAGTCTAACCATAGATATTAACCTTAATTAGTTAGACCTAGTTAGATTAACCTTTAGTTAGTAAGCTAATGTTAATTAACCCTAGTCTCCCTTTAGTTAGTTCCTAACCCTAGGTAGTTAGTTAACATAACCGTAGGTTAGTAGTTGTTTTAGTAAGTTAGAATTAATATTAGAATAGATAGTTAATTTAGTTAGTGATATTAGATGTTTTATATTATGTCTAGTTAGAGTTTATATTTATTTAGGTATCTTATTTAGAGTATTAGTGAGTTTAGGTTAGGTTATTTCTTAGATTTTATAACTTAGTTTAATTGTTATTGTTTGCTGTAGTTTAACAGTAGGTTAGGTTCAGTTAGGACTGTTTTTGTACGTGGTTCAATGTCCAAATGTCAATTGTGGATTCAAAGGGATGAATAGTGCACTGAACCAAAACCCTAATTTTTACCCGATCGTGCACTAGCTAGTTCATGTGGATTTTTTCGTGAGTTTTCTGGATATTATTTTTCTATTCTCCACATTGGTGTGTTAACTGTCTGTAGACCAAATTTCAGCTCGATCCGAGTTGATTTGGTCTGGTTTTTAAGCGTATTATGAAAACAGCTTTTTCTGATTTTGAAATTTCGGGTCCTGCGATTTCTCAAATTATCCTGATTTTGAAACGCTTCGTTCTGGAAATTCAGAACGTATTTTTTACTTCTGTAAAATGTGTCAGATTCTTGGATTTGTCTTTTACAGAATAGAAGTGATTTGACCAAATTTGGAATTCGTTTGACTCCTCAAACAGTCGTTTTGCGAAAAGCTATCAGAATCCATTTTTGCCTTCTTTAGGGACAAAACAGTCTTTTAACCATTTGTCTGATTTCGTGTAGTTTTACTGTTTTCTAACATTTTAGTTAGTATATTAACAGTATTTAGAGTAATTAGAGTTGCTTAGCTTAGTTAGTTCACTTAGATAGTATAATTTTGTTTTATATATTTAAATTAACTGCAATTTAATTTAGAAATAGTTTAGAAATAGTGTAGATGTAATCTAGATGAATTCTTGATTTAGTTACTGAATTTTTTTTTATTATGTAGGTTGTTAAGTTAAAACAGGTTAACAGATGCAATTCAATTGTAATGTGCGACTGCACTTGATGTGAAAAGACAGAAATGCCCTTGGAGACCTGCTGAAGACTTAGCCGTCTATGATAGTTTATTTTCATAGTTAGAATGTTATTTAATGTAATTTGTAAACATTGACATAGATTGTAAACTTTTTATGTTAATAAAATGTTATTTTAGAATTAATTCAGAAATATCTCGTTCCCTGTGGATTCGACCCGTACTCGCCACTTATGTGGAAAGTCGGTTTTTATATTTTTGGTTGACGATTTTCCTTTGTGTTTATTGAAAAATATTGTTTAAAAATATCAACTCCAAAAGTGCAACCAATATATATGTATGAGAGAGGAGATGAAATAATGAGCTGTAAGTAGTGGCTAAGGATGAAGTTGTGAAGTGGAAGTGGACAAAATCTACAGCAGTGGTGACAAGGGGTGAATGTATGTGTAATGAATAGCGGTGGGCTGTAATATGAGTGAACAATGCTAGTTGCAGCAATAATTGTGTTGTTGTATCAGCACCGGTAGTGAACAGGGATGGAGGCATGTACAAGGGGAGGACATGGTTGATGCAAGTGGCTGTTGTATAATGACGAAGATGATGCAACAGGGTAGGTGGTTTTAAGTGAAGGTGACAGGTGATGTGTAGAAAAGATGCAGATAGTAGCATGCAAATATGGTAGGGGTGGTTGAATGGGCTGGTTAGTGGCTGGTTGGTGAACAAAGTGACATTTGCAGAAGATTGCTGCAATATGATACTATAGTATGGGGATGTATGGCTGGAAGTGTTTTAAGAGGATGAATTGTAGTGGATACAGCATAATGAAGGTTTAGGTGGGAGTGTAGCACCTGTAAATGAAGGTTGTCGTAGTGCTACAGCGATGATTGCAGGGGAAGAAGTTGATGTATAGGTGGAAGGTGGCTAAGTATTAGGAAAAAAAGGGGTTATTGCAGGAAAAGGGTGAAGATAGCAGTAAAGTGGTGGATGGCTACAAAAATTATGAAGAAGGGTATGAAGATATTATGAATGGAGGGATTGTAAGGTATATAGGGGAAAAGAGACAAATGCCTAATGGATGCTGAAGGCGTGAAATGATGTTGGAAGTAGATAAGCATGACAGCAGCCAATGTAGGATATTGTTTTTGGAATCGGGCAGGGTTGGAGCATAGGGAATCGTAATGGACACCGGGGTATGCAGGGATAATAGCTAGTATGTGACATATCATGAGCAGAGGCTATGCAAAAGAATGACAGATACATGGAAGCTGTAATAAGATGATACAGAGCAGTAACAGAGCATGAATGTGAGTGCAGGGAAAGATGCAGGGAAATGGTTATACAGCCGGGGGATGAAGAATGTACAGTGTGATGAAAGAAATAACAAAATGGATAGAAGGGTGAGTATTGAATACAGATTACAATGAGGGGCTAAAGTGATGTGCGGCTACAGGTGATGACCTCTCTATTATATGCTTAACAGGCAGCAAGATGTGATTATTAGTGGAAATATGTAGTAGTGACATTGAGAGTGTTGCTAGAGTGTTGTAGGCTGCAGTAGAGATGTGGATGCTTAGTGCAAGGGCAGTAAATGAAGCAAGTGTTGTGTAATGGCACTACAGGTTAGTGAGTGCAATGGATAGTATGCAGTGCTGAGGGTGGTGAGGTGGTGATATCATGAAGTGCTAGGAAATGGAAATAATGGAACAAGTATTGTGCGGAGACTAAGCACGATATGCTAGGGTAGTGGTGTATGCACTGTAGTAGAGTGAAGAGGTAATATACAGGTAGCTGATGATGCTACAGGAAGGACAACCAAAAGTGTTGTGCGTAGCATGTGCTATGAAAATGGTGAAACAAGTGTGTAAATGTAGTTGAAATCAGTGACAGTGGTGGAAATGTGATGGTACAGTAGACAAATGGATGTTGTGCAAATGGGCAGATTTGGTTACTGAAGGTGGTAAGTGAAAGGGAGATGATATCAATAGTGGTGATGTGATGCTAAGATAACTGTGAGTGTGGCAGTGAAGTGGGGAAGAGTTGATACCGAAGGCTGAGGATGGACATAACCATAACCAGCGTGAGTAGCTCATGGAGCATAGTCAGAATGCCATTGTTGTGCCTGTGTAAGTGATCCATGCTTGAGATGGTGGACCATACCCAGCAACCTACCACTGCTGAACATTTGGATAAACATCCATTACAGATTGAACTGATGAAGCTACTACCATCAATGCGTCTTTGCCATTTTTTTTTTTTTTTTACCTCAAAAGTCACAAAAATACATAAACGACAAAAGCAGATGAAACCACTACTCTATTTAAAATAAGAGCCCAACATGCCTTCTTCAAGGATTCTACCAAACTACAAACCAAGAACAAGATCAACCATAGTTCTACATTTTTTTTTTTGATATATAGCTAAAGGCAGTATTGATCCTACAATCCTACTTAGTTACAGAAATTAAAGCAAGTGCTAGATTTCATTGCAAAGGAATACAAACTCTGCTAAGCATTCTTCAGAAGCGCTGAAGAGGAACATTGTTCCACGTAGACATCCATTTCCAAATTCACAATCTTGTTTTAGCTGTAAAATGAAGTCCTCAAAGGCTGCAGCACGCGGCATCTAACCATCATAACCCACCTGAATCCTAAGATCGTGAGCTATTAACAGACCACTCTGATCTGAGGATTTTCGAAATCTCCCCAATATATGGCACTACTTCCTCAAGACAAAATTTTGTCGTACCCTCAACATCAACCACTGCTCTTAAGGTATTGTATATGACTAAGCCTTTTGCCTTCTACAATGTCAAGAGGGGATTCATCTCAGAAAGAGAAGTGATATATGGTGTTGGACAGGGGATAACAGGGAAAAAAAGAACGGACTATCAAAAATGGAGTTGAAAGTGATCAACAGCCAAAGACCAAAATGTAGATAAATTAATCATGGCAGCAACAGGGGATTAGGATTATCGGGATGTATATAGACATGGCACAGGTATGGTGGAAACAGAATTTCAGAAATCACAGAATGTTAAGAAAATGCAGCAACTGAAATGGAGATGATACTCTTAAGCAAAAATATAACAAAACAAAATGACCATAATGATAGTCAAAGTAGGAAATCAAGCAGAAATGAGTAAATTGAGCGTGATACCTTCATAGGGAGTGCTATTCCAAAACAAGACGCCAAGACTTATGCTAATGTGATGCTAATGAACACAATAAATGTTAGTAACGATGCCATATACAGGATGAAACGAAGAATTTAAATATAGATCGGAAGACAGAGTGAATCTAAAAAAAAAATGCAGATATATGATGGATAATCTTGAAAGGAAAACAAGAGACCAGATATAAGTAAAGTTCACAACACGTAAAAATCATAGAGAAATTGAGGAATAAACTACTAAAAAAAATTGCATTGGAATTAATGTATTCCACCGATTTTGCCAAATGCAGGCCGATACTGCTATACGCAGGTCGGTCCTACATGTGTAGCTGGTAGTCTAAACAATGAGAAAAAAAAGAGAGAAAGGGGGGCGGGGTGTTTAGGCCATCAAGGAAGAGAGATGCCGAAAGCGGTTAAACAAGACAAACCAAGGCAAATTATGCAAAAAGAATACCAATCAATCGAGGGGAATTCCTAAGCAACCTTTTTTTTTTAAGAGGGACGATTGTTGGAATCTGACATTCCGTTTGATCTTGCATACAGGTAGAGCGATATTGCTATGGACAATTCGCTATTACCAGGGATGCTTGAATGGAAACTACTATAATAAAAGGAGAAGAAAAGAAGAAGAAGAAAAAAAAAAGTAAAGAAAAGAAAAGAAATAAACCAGGGAAATGATGTAGAGGGGAGAGGGAGTACCTACCGTGATTTCTGTCGGAGTTCTAAAGGAGAGAACTGAGGCTTTTCTTCTACCGTGGAGGTCTTTTACTACTGCAGAAGAAGAGGATGCTACTTACTTGATTCCTGCGAAGATCGGTCGACTTTGATCAAAATGGAGAAACACCAGGGAATAAGAAGAAAGTATGAAGGGGAAGAACGGATGACGGTGGGGAGGTAGGAGACGGATCTGTGAAGGAGAAGAAGGTGGAGGGGTAGAGGACGACCCTTCGTAGAGGCTTGGAGGTCTCTTCTTAAAGAGAGGCTCGAATCCTCCAGAAGATGAAGCAGTTGAGGATGGAAGGTCATCGATCGGGAGAGAGGCGATGGAGGGTGCGAACGGGAGTGGCCGTTGCAATTTTTTCCAAATTCCCAAGAGGGGTCTCCTTTTCAGGTTTTTTCTAAAAAGTGGTTTTTGGTTTTCAAAAAGGGGTTTTAAAAGAGGTTTTTAGCAAAGTTCAACTCTTTCAAAAAACCATTTGCTTTTCTTTATTATTTTTTTTTTCAATTTTTTTGATTTTTGTGTTATTTTTCATTTTTTTGTATTTTTGGAATGAAAATCTAAGATTTTACGAGAAAACTAAGATTAAACACTAATTTTTTGTATTTTTCTGAGAAATATTTACAAAAGTATTTTTCTGAGAATTTCATACCATTTCGGGGAAATTTCTTCAGAAGAATGGGTTTGGACCCAGGTTTTGAGAAAATGTTCGAGTTTTGACACTCGAATCGAGAAATACAACGTGATGGATCCAAATGGATGTCGGATGGACTGTCCGAGCTATTTAAAAACTATTCTTGGTATTTTCTATAATTTTAATTTAAAATTTGGACAATGAGACTCCGATTTGGATCTGGACAATGGATTCAGATCCCGAATCAATTTAAACATATAGAATGAATTTAAATTTAGTAAAATTTGAGAAATGAACTGGAATTTAGATTTAAAAATGACTCATTTTGCTCAAAGATGGATTTAGGGGCAAGAAGGGAATATTTAAAAGAATTTGAAAAAATTGGGGTGTTCACAGAGGGTTTTCTGAAAAACTCTTCTAAATGGATATGGATTCACGTGTGGTTGGATTTAGGCTTTTTAAACATTGATCCAAGGTCCAAAATAGCCTAATTGGGTCGGATATGGATCCGATCCTCCTCGAAATCTGTGCCTGAACACTAAAATAGCCATAACTCTCTCAATTTAACTCTAATTTTTCTGAAATTCGAACCACAACCCCTTGATATCAGAATACATCTAATCATGGGTTTTAAACCTTAAAATCACCACTTAATGCATGAATAATTGAATAACATGATGTGCATTTCATGCATCATCACGTAGTTGTGGACAGACTCACCAAGTCTGCCCATTTCTTACCTATCAATATCAGTCAGTCCCTTGAGAGCCTAGCTGACATGTATGTCTGAGACATTGTATGATTGCATGGCATACCAAGATCAATTATTTCCGATCGTGATCCCAGGTTCACATCGCGACTTTGGGGTTAGTTGCAGTCTGCTTTGGGTACGAAGTTGAAGTTCAATACAGCTTTTCATCCTCAGGCGGATTGTCAATCAGAGTGGACTATTCAGATGTTAGAGGTGGTTGATCTTTTAACAGTGGTATTTTTAAAACATTATTTTCAATAAAATCATTTAGAAAATCGTCAACCAAAGATAATAAAAACTGACTTTCCACGATGTGGCAAGTACGGGTTGAATCCTCAGGGAACGGAAAATATTTAATTATTTCTAAAAAAAATTCAATTCATTAATATAAGAAATATTTACAACTAATTAAACAATACAACTCTAATGAAATTACGAACTAAAAACTAAAGTTATCTAAAAACAGATTACTAAAGCCCGCTCCAGATCTCCAGGAGTAATTCTATCTTTTCACCACATGTGTATTCGCACTATCACTATGAATTCACCTTTTGACCTGTTGTAGACTCTATTAACCTAAAACATAAGAGAACACAACGTTACTACGCAATTATAATAAATGATTCTAAAAATTATAATAAACTTAATTCTACCAGGGATTACTGAACAAAAAAATTGAAATTAACTACAATATCATTTCTAATTACCTCAACTAATTATTCTAAGTCTAACTAAACTAACTACTGCAAATATATTCACTAAAATGCAGAAAAACAATAAAAACTACCTAATTGACACAATGAATATAAAAAGTTAATTAACACATGACATGTAGTAAGACAAACATCTAAGTTACTTAACTAATGACCTAAGGTATATTATGAGAGATAACGACCTAACTAAGGAAGGGGCTAATGATTAAATAGGTTGAATGAGCTCATAGTGGACCCCTATACACTTTCCTTAAATCAAGAGTTTGGCATCTTTCTTAAATCATCAAAGGAGAAGACATTCCAGATTGGCATCTTTAGAGGAGTCTCACTGCTTTCCAACTTTGGAATCCCACAAATTAGGCATCCACTTACACACAAAAAAAAAAACCCTATCACTTGAAATGTCAACAATACCCTTCTAAAAAAAATTGAATTATCTTAACTAAACTAGCTAGACATAGTCTCCCTAAAATCTATCATCACTAAAGCTGGGCTAGAACATGGAATAACATTAACACACGTGAATGACCATTTTGCCTTACTTGAAATTACCTATGTTAAGACTGAGTTAATCACCCCTGACCAAACTTACTAACAAAAAATGATATTCAATGATTCTAGGCTAAATGAGAAGACTAGTCTACTTTCCTAACCTAATACATTGTCTAAGCTCCAGCCATGGCTGCCATTCCTGTGAAAAAGATGACAGTCACAAACCAGAACGAAATTCCTAGCACACATACACCAATTTTTACCAACAATCAATGCTAACCAAACAAAATTCAAACTTTAATCTACTCTAATCTCAGATTAAGACCAGACCTACTACTGATAAAGTACCATTACACATGCTAGAATCAACTTTGAAAAGAATTTACCTAACATCACAACATTAATCAACACAAACGGCTAAACATAAAAACCGACTACACTTGTTCCACCCGATCTTCATTATCTAGCTAAAAATGAGAGTTAAAATTGGTTGACATTTAAAATACAATCAAATATTAATATATGCCACTCAATGATGTAGTCCAGACTATGTTGACAAACAGAATATACGTATGCTGGAAACACACAAAACCACAGAAATATTTTAACCTACCACTTGAAAACTACCAGGATCTCCCAATCGGCTAGAACCATTTTTTTACCATTAATGAAACTATTAACAAGACAAAAAAATTATATCTAAAATACTTCAAGACTCAATCTTAACTAATGAAATTATAGAGTCAAGACAGTGGTTTGCTGTAGGAAAAAAAAAGAAAATAAGAAAGGGTTGGAGGATGAGAGAAATGGACTTGGGGTGGACTCGGATTACACTAAAAGAAAGGGGAAGAATAGAACCTACCTCAATGGCTGTCCGACGAGGGTGGTGGCAAGGTATAGCGGGATCTGCCTAGGGAATGCGTCCAGCTTCTTCAATGATGTTGGTGCAATGCCATGAACCCTTTTTTTGCTGTTGTAGCACGGTTGAAGCGCACCGAAGGTGGAGGATGAGCCGATTCGCAATCGGATGGGGAGGAGGATCGGATGGAGGTAGAATTGATCGATCTTGTTGGAGTAGACAGCACTCCAAGCAAGATTGGTATCTTCAACCTCTGCTACACCTACAAAAGAGAGCACATGTTGATCAGCACACAACAAGGAGGAGCAGAAATGGAAGAAATGTAGGAAGAAGAAGAGAAATAACAAGGGAAAATGCAAGAAACTCAAGCAAAAACCCAAGAGAAAGAGGATGATGGAGCGTGGTGGCTGAGAGGGAGGCTGAAGGAGTAAGAATCATAAAATGGGGTGCAAATCCCTAGGCAAAAATGAATTGCCTAGGGTTTTGCAATGTTTTTTATACTCAAATCCCCATTTTTCACTATTTCCTGAAAGAGGATTAAAACTAAAATTATTGTTGGGCGCCCTTTTTGAGGAGGTTTTTTAGCAAATATTTTCAAATTCGTAAATGGGGCTAATATGGGTTGGGTTGGGTACATTTTGGCCCAGATCCGAGGCCCAAATGGCCCTTTTGGGTCCAAAATGTCCCGGTTTGCCCTGAGGTCCGACCTGTTTCACTAAAAATGTGATATCTCTCTCGTTTTAAGTTCGATTCGCACAAAATTCAAACCGTAGCTCAATGACATCTAAATTCATCTAAGTGAGGGTCCTAAACCTATAAATGATGCCTTTATACAATAATAATATATTATATTTATGAGTAATTTACGCATCATCAAATACCCCCATGCTGGAATAATTGCTAGTCCCTAGCAATACACCCTACCCTTGCGATTAAGATATAGACTACCCGAATAAAATGCAAATTTTATTAAACAACTAACTCACTTTTTCGTAGGAATCATGATTGCATTTAGCACATGCAACAAGCCCTTTAAACCCCTGGGTTACCCCAGTGGACGAGTAAGGTCTCGTGAGGGTTTGCACAGATGCTACCCACAAACATCAATGTCATGCATGAATAAATTCTTTTTCAAAAATATTAGGCAACTAAGAAGTTCGTTTCAGCAAATATTTTATGTAATTTACATTCTCACAACAAATTTAGAATTTTTATGCCACCACAGTAAAATTCTTTTTCCTTCCACTTTTCTAAAACTGCAATTATTCATGAGAATTTTCTCAGAAAGTCAAGTATTATCATGTTCTTATTTATTTATCATCACTTGTATATTTTTTTCACAGTATTTCACAATTATTCCTAAGCAATGAATTTTTCTTATTAAGCTCATTCTTTTTCTTTTGATTTTCAATTTTCCATATTTTCCAATTTTTCTCAGTTGAGCACTATTTCAAATTTCCAGTGTTCATGACCCGTGTAGCAAGCTTTGGGGCGATAACTCCCAGGCCAGACGACCTTAGGGTACCGAAAACAAAGATTCATCGGCCTTAATAGCTCGAGTCACTAGACCTTTCATTTTAATAGTTTACGTATAGTCTTCCTCTCATCATATGCAATGTCTCTATCTCTTAGGCTTTCTATGAAGTCCATGTAACGAGCCTTCGAGTCGGTGGCTCCTAAGCCAGGCGGCTTTAGGGCACCAGGTGTAAAACACCCTTCAAACTCTACTTACTCGAACCAAATAGGCCACAGATATCGACTAAACTAGAAGATGATCTCCTTCATTATCCTTTTCGTCATGAGACTCAAATATTTCAACTTGTGTCTCAGCTCAGCCACTGAGAATCGCAAAGACATCAACAACTAAACGTAGCTCTTTTTCTTTTAAGTTCATATCTCTAAATATTTTTCATTTGCTTAATTTTTCAAAATATATTATGCATACTTATACTTAGTGATTCAAAATAACTCAAACATTCAAGTACTATCTTTTCTTTGAATTTTATATAAATAACTGCTTCTTTTCATATTAGTTCAGAAGAAGAAGAAAAAAATTTACATGGGGCTTAAAGAAATTCTAAATTGTCAGATTATGTCAAAAAACATTCATATATGCTATAACTTGTTTCTTAAAGACCTAATTTTATGAGTTTTTAGCTACCTGACATAAAAAAAATTTAATGTGCATCTAAACCATCCCCCCATGCTTGAATGACACTATCCCTAGTGGCATACAAAAATATGCAAACATGCGATGCAGATGCACACTAAAGAAGAATAAAATAACTACGGGAGAAAGGATAGATACAACCTGATATGTGTCAGACCTTTGAAGTTGATGATTGACTTGACTTCGCACCACCACTATGCATACACGAATGCATAGTTTTCTGTTGATCTGGCCAATGGTTTGCTCCTGAAGCCGTGCTCTATGTCTGGTAACTTGAACTCATGCATTGAAGCATCATATGGAGTGGTGTTCATGCATGACAACAATGAAATCCAAAAAAAAATCAAAACAAAACACATAAACAGATAACAATTTTATTTCCAATATACCTACATATGATACACAAAGAAAAACGATGAATAGAATAAAAGCTCTAACACATTAAGCAGCTAAACTATGTCAGAATTACTCTAAGCAATTATGATAACTAACATAAATCTAAATCTAAAATCTGTAATTTTAGCAAATACAGAAAAGCACAAGTTATGTTCTCTAAACTCACCTGTCTATCCGCTCCTTGAATCATGTAATTCAGTGAATCCGAAGAAAAAGAGCATGTGAATCCTATATTTGCTAACTATGTTAAATCCTACTGACTAAAACAAATAAAAATAACTAACTAAACACATATTAATAAACTGAAATCTCAAAAATAACAGAATATAATCGCCGTTCCCCAGCAACGGTGCCAAAATTTGGTTGATCTTTTAACAGTGGTATTTTTAAAACATTATTTTCAATAAAATCATTTGGAAAATCGTCAACCAAAGATAATAAAAACCGACTTTCCATGATGTGGCAAGTACGGGTCGAATCCTCAGGGAACGGAAAATATTCAATTATTTCTAAAAAAAAATCAATTCATTAATATAAGAAATGTTTACAACTAATTAAACAATACAATTCTAATGAAATTACGAACTAAAAACTAAAGTTATCTAAAACTAGATTTCTAAAGCCCACTCCAGATCGCCAGGAGTAATTCTGTCTTTTTACCACATGTGCATTCGCACTATCACTATGAATTCACCTTTTGACTTGTTGTAGACTCTATTAACCTAAAACATAAGAGAACACAATGTTAGTATACCATTATAACAAATGATTCTAAAAATTATAATAAACCTAATTCTACCAGGGATTACTGAACAAAAAATTTGAAATTAACCACAATATCATTTCTAATTACCTCAACTAATTATTCTAAGTCTAACTAAACTAACTATTGCAAATATATTCACTAAAATGAAGAAAAACAATAAAAACTACCTAATTGACACAACGAATATACAAAGTTAATTAACACATGACATGTAGTAAGACAAACATCTAAGTTACTTAACTAATGACCTAAGGTATATTATGAGAGATAACGACCTAACTAAAAAAGGGGCTAATGATTAAATAGGCTGAATGAGCTCATAGTCGACCCCTATACACTTTCCTTAAATCTAGAGTTTGGTGATGTCTTCTTTTTATAATCGTTGTAATTTTGAAAAGATTTTTATATGAAAAACATGTGAAAACCAGACATCAAATAATAAAAACCGGTTCTCATTAGTGGATGAGACCGGGTCGAACTCAGGGAACGGGAATATATTGTATTCAAACACACAAATCTAAACTAATCTTTATTGCCGAATTATTGAAATGTAAAATGTTCAAAAAAAATAAAAACAACTAACTATTACAACAAATGAATATCCTTCGCAGAGGGCGTAAAGTGCAATACTTACAAACCCAATTAAATTCCTAATTCTAAACAGAAAAGTAAAAAGAAGCTCTACTCTTCGTACTTTGTGTCACGTAATCACTTCCGCTCCACTTCTGTGCTATCCTGCATAAATAAAATGAACACGAGCAGTACCAGAGATAGACATAGACTATACTAAACTAGCTACATGCTAAAAATATGAAATTATAACACGTTTAGATCCGAAATATGATTTCTAATTAGATCTAACTAATTAACTACAGTTTAAGTAACTAACCAACTAATCTAACAATTACAAGATGAAACAAACAAGAAAACATAGGAAATCGAGCATGATGAACAAATTGAAAAAAAAATCAAAAGATCAGAATGTAAGAAAACAAGAAATTGAATAGAAAAACTAAGCTATATGAAAATATTGAAAAGCAGGAAGATGATAGAATTGAAAAACAAGAGAAAAACAGAAAAACAGGAAAATCGGAATGTAAAGAAAAAATTCAGGAATTGAATCGTTTAAAAACAGGAAATGAAAAACATGAAATGAATGTTACAAACAGGAAAATTAAGATCAACAAGCAGGCAATTAAAAATCATATGGACTTAAGCAAAACATAAAAGAAATGAACAGGAAATTAAAAGAAACTGAAATGAAATAGTAATTCAGGAATTCATACTTGAAATGAAAGCAAACAAACTATTACTAAAATCAAAACAGGAAAACGAAAAAAAAAACAGGAAATCCACCGATCAAATGTATAAGCATAAACATGAAAACAAAAAAAAACAAAGCAGTAAAAAAAACAAATCAAGAATTGACGAACTCAAAACAAAGTTGCAGGAAAAAAAAACAAGAACCGGAAATTAAAACATTAATCAAAAAAAAATTCAAACAATGGCTGAATTGAAAACGTGAAATAATATGTAATGAAAGCAACAGTGAATGAAAGCAACAAAGAATTAGGTAAGAATACATCAAACAATTAATGAATCAATCAAAAAAATATCACTGTAAACTAAAAAAATCGGCCGATGAACAGAAGAAAAATAATCGGGAATGTATTTTTTTTCATTTTCAGTTATTTTTTTCTTTTTATTTTCGTTTTACAGATATAGCAACAACCAGAAGAAGATCTGAAGAATAAGAAGAAGAAGAAGAACAAAATTAATGGAAGAAGAAGAAGAAGATGATGATGAAGATCGAACTTACCGTGAAATCAGAGATAGATTGGAAGAGAGGTGGCCTCCACCACTCACGTCGCCGCCGGACTGAGCATCTCCACCGAACTGAGGAAAAAGATAAGGAGGAAGAAGGGAAAGGCAAGAGAAAGGCAAGGGAAAAGAGAGAGAAAAGAGAGGGAAGGGGAAATCCGGTGAAAAAAGGGGGGGAAAGAGAGTCAACAGAGGGGAAAGAGGAATTGGGTTTGGCGCACAGGGTGAAGACCCTAAAATTTCATTTTTTGGGTTTTTAACAGCAAGCTGTTTGCTTTTTTTTAGTTTTGAAAGAAATGCAAACCGGTTAAACCGGTTTGTGATTATTTTTCAGTTTTAAAAAAAACCCAAACCGGTTAAACTGGTTTGTTATTATAAATTTTTTTTCAGTTTTTTCAGTTTTCAAAAATCACAAACCGTGTAATGGTTTGTTGTTGTTTTTTTTTCAAAAATCTAAAATAAACTATTTAAAAGTTTTTATTTGCTAAAAACCTCAAAACCTCATTTGATTATTATTTTTTTCTAAAAACTATAACTATTCTAATCTATATATTTAATATTTTTTTTTCTTCTTTTCTATAAAGAAAACCAAAATTATTTTATTAACTAAATTGCAAAATAAAGATACTTTTTCAAGCATTTTCTAATTTTAATTCATTTTAGCTCATTTACTCAAAACCAGCATAAAATTGGGTTTTAAATCATTTTTTTATGAAATCATGCATATTTTTTATATAAAATAACCCTAAAATATATGCATGATCAAATACCCCCATGCTTATGTTTTGCTAGTCCTCGAGCAAACTAGACAAATGCATGAAATCAAACTATCACCTAACTCACTTTCGTAGGAATCACGGTTGCATTTAGCTCATGCAACAAGCCCTTTCAACCCCTGGGTTACCCCAGTGGACGAGTAAGGTCTCGTGAGGGTTTGCAGTGATGCTACCCACAAACATCTCTATCATGTATGCATAATATTACACATCCTCACAAGTAGTAGGTAATTAAAGACTTTATTTTCACAAATATTTCCTGTTATTTCAAAATCAAAACATAATTAGAGTCTTTTATATACCACCACAAAAAAGAATTTCTTTCACTTTTCTAAATATCACAATTATTTATGTTTTATTCTTAGAAAATCCAATAAAAACATGTTATTATTTACTTATCCTTACTCATATGTTTTCTGCACAGGTTTTTTCAATCGCACTTCTAATCACTGAACTTTTCTTTCTTTTTAAGCTCTTTTCTCTCTTTTTTCTTTTCACGCTTTTTCTTTTTACGTATTCATTTTTCTCTTATAGCTTGCGTGTGGTCTGCTTTTATGCCTTGTGCAATGTCAATATCTTCCATACTTTTTCAATGCATACCAAAAGATATCAACTAAGACATAAAAGTGACTTCCTTCATTCACCTTTGCAACATGAGAGTCAAACATTTCAACTTGTATCTGTTCTCAGCTACTTAGGATCACGAAGTTTTCCACTCTCCTTTTCGAAATGGAATTAAAAGTTTCAACTTACATCTAAGTTCCATCTACTAAGGATTGTGAAATCATCCAAACAACCTAACGCATGCTTCTTTTTTCACTTTTTGAGCTCTTTTTTACGCTTTTGTTCATTTGCTTAGTTTTTCAAAAATACAACTGTGCATATTCATATTTGTAATTCAAAATAAATTCTAACATGTATTTATCATCATTTCTTTGAAATCCTGCATAAACAACCATAATTTTTAGATCTATGTGTGATCATCGCAAAATTTTTCCTCTTTCGTTGTTTCTCTCTCTTCCTTCTCTTTTCCTTTTCCAACCTCTATTTTCCTCCTTTTTGAAGGGAGAAAGATAAAAGAAAGAAAAGAAAGAGAGAAGAGAAAAGAAAGAAAGAAAGAAAGAAAGAAAGAAAGAAAGAAAGAAGAGGAACTCTTTTGCGCGGTCTCACTTGACCTTGATTTGAAAAATATTTAGAAATTTAACTCGCCTCCGTTTTGAAAATTTGCGGGAAAAATGGAGAGACGGGATTCGCTCGTCGGTACGAGGTTCGACCGTTCCTGGCGCCTTTACCAGGGGTAATCGAACCAAGGATCGAATCTATAACTTTTGCTTTGCCTAAATATCATCTGAGAATTTATTCTAAATCTAGATGTACAAGGAATCATGCTTGTGCCATGCAAGATGTATGCTCTTTTTGAAAGATGTTTTGAAAATTTCCAAGTATTCTGAGATGAACTTGATAAGGGAGTGAAGAAATGTTTGAATCTAACTTAGAATTTGAGAGAAGTTCTAAGTCCTTGAAGTAAATCAGAGTTGGGAAAATAAATCTTTGATTTTTGGAAAAGAATGATTTGAAGGTGAGATAAAAGGAAAAAGAAAAGAAATTTTAAAATCTGAAATGGACTTTGAATTTTGGACTTTGATTTAGGAGGGACAAATCTGTGGAAAGAGGAATTTAGATTTGAGACTTTCGAAGTCATAATGGACCTTTTGAATTTAGAATCGATTTTCAAGGGTCGATTTTGAATTCAATGTAGGAATTTGAATTTTGAATTCAGACTTGAGAAATAATATTGGCTTTTGAAGATAGAAGATGAATTTAGATTTGAAATGGAATTTTGATCTGATATCTGAGATGGAACTGGATCTGGGATTTGAAATAGAATTTGGATGTAAAATTTGAGATCCAGGATGGAATTGAATTTTGGATCTTAAAGGGAATTTGGATCTGAAGTCTGAGATTCAAGGTAGAACTGGGTTCTGGATCCTAAAATGGATTTTGGATCTAGAATCTGATATCCAAAGTGGCATTGGATTCTGGATCCTGAAATAGAATTGGATCTAGATTCTGAGATCCAATGTAGAGTTGGACTCTGGACCCTAAGATGGATTTGGATCTGAAGTCTGAGATCCAAATGTGAAATTGGATTCTGGATCCTATAAGGAAATTGGATCTGAAGTCTAAGATCCAAAAGTGAAATTGGAGTCTGGATCCTAAGGAGGAATTGGATCTGAAGTCTGAGATCCAATATGAGTGTTGAATCCTAGATCCTAAAATGGATTTGGATCTGAATTTGAGATCCAAAAAGTGGGGATTTGTACTTGGAAATCTGGATCCAAGTTGGATTTAGAATCTAACTTTGGATTTGGAATTTCAAAATTTGATTTGAGCATTTTGAACTTGGAATATGAATTTCAAAGTCTTTGGAGTTTGAATCTGAAATTTAGAGGATGAATCAAGAATTTCTAAATTTGAATTAAATTTGAAAAAAATCAATTTTAGAAATTGGATCTTGAATATACAGATGAATTTCAAAGTTAAATTGTACTTTGAATTTGAGATAGAATTTGGAAATTGAAATACAAGATGATTCTGAAGTTTTAAAGTCAAAATGGGACCTTGAAATTGAATTCTTGAATCCTTTTGAGAAATAGAGTTGAATTTGAATTTATGAATAGGATTTGATCTGAGAAATGAAAGAAAGAATTACTTGGATTTATGAAAAAGAAATTAAAAATATGATGCAATTCTATCTAAATGATGAATGAATTTAAATTTTTGAAATTGGATTTTGAAAAGCTATTCCATTCTTTAAATGAATTAAAACAAGATTGAAGATATAATACATCCTTGACTATGGTCATTGAATGTATTATATAATAATCTATATTTAAATTCAGGTGAAGAATGAAACACATTTGGTGCTTTTATAGAATTTAAAATGAAATTAACTCTCAATATACCCTGACTATGACCATTGGTATATATTTTGAATTAATTTTAAGTTAAATTCTGATAAAAGAAGAAAATATTTAAGGAAAATATGATCAATTTTGAAACGGATCCAGTGTGGGTCCAATGTTATTTCGTAAAAGATAAAAATCCTAAGTCTTGTTTACATCCTGACTATGGCCATTGATGTAAATCATCAACTTAGGACTAATTACCTCTTACGGAATGGTGCAAGTGCCATTCGTGTTTCACCATTTGTGAGATTTTGGAAAATAAAGATGAAAGCATGAAAATAAACAATTTATGATATTAACCATGCTCATTCATTCTATCTAAAGCAGGAAATGTAAATTCTCATTTAAGTCCTAACTTATTACAATATATACAATTGAATGCACAACTCCAAGTGATGGCATTTTCTATATGTTCCCTGCAAAACACTTGGTTAGTATAAAAATAAAGGAAAATTGCACATATCATATGGATGTTAATGATAAAATGCTCATATGCCAAGATATTGAAGATCTAAAGTGTAGAGAGATAAAGATGATATATACCTGTATATACGTGCGTATATATATATATGAGTATATATATACATATACATGTATGCATATACATATATATGAATATATACATATACATATATGTATATGGGTGGAAGGCAATAGATGGGAAGTGAGGTGGAAGGGAATGTGAAAAAAATGTCATGAATGTTACAATGAAGTTGTAGCAACCCACAGGCTGCAATGTATATGAACAAGAATTAGAGTAGCCCCTGGGCTACTGCGTAAACAAACAAAGAATGCCACATCGGCTCATGGGCAGCTATATATTAGAACAAGAAATTACAGCAGCCCATGGGTTACTGTGTATGTAGACAGAGCAAAAGAACTATAGCGGCCCATGGGCCACTATGTAGGTGGACAAAGAAAACTGCAACAGCCCATGGGCCACTGTATATTTGAATGAAAATTACAGCAGCCCATAGGCTACTGCATATGTAAACAAAACAAAAAAAAGGTAGGTGAATGTGTAGATGTGTTGTGGGGAAAATAGTGCAAGGAAGTGTTATGCTCATGAAGAAAATATCTCCCATATGATAAAATGATAAAAATCTGTACATTCATAAAGGTGTATACACATGACAAAATGATACTACCTAAGTATTTACAATATGCAAATGTGTATCTAGATCTTTTTCATTAGCAAGGAAAGTGTAATTTAATATGGAGGATTTCAGCAGGAATAACACTTCATGATTTTCAACTAAGAAAGAGAAAAAAAAATGAGAGTTAAATGGTCAAGGTCTGATATAATGCCCAAACCCGATGCAGGTCCCTCCAAGAGATCGCTTCTGGGCCCTCATTTTATCAATTTCTTCATATCATAATAAGAGATCAGCCTCCTTCTCCTAGGGAATTGATTGTTGACTTTTCAAAGAAAGAATAAACCTGTCAAGAGATAAAAAAAAAATGAGAGAATTTTTAGACAGGTTTTAGCATTCACCTAATAACAGATGTACAAACCCTGAGACTTATCCATTGAGATAACTGTTGTTCATATGAACATTTGATTTCATTTAAGCTTACTAATGATATCAACGTGAGATCCAAAATACCTGATAGCCTGGAAAGAGATAATCTGACTAATGAAAAGAAATTTTTACGCAGACCTTTCAATTTCAATTGATTTTTGCGCCGGTGGATGCTTCATGGATAATGCCCAAGTCACATGAATGAATGCCCAGTTTCCTTGGCTTGCACTGTGGGATAACCAACTTATTCATGTAGTCACATAGGATCTGTACCATCAGATTCTTACCATGCCCCAAGTTTATAGAAATTTTAGTCAAAGGATAGATTTTAGTCAAAGGATAGATGTTACCATGATCTCCTTGATTTGCCATGTAGCCAAAAACCCAACATTTTCTCTAAATAATGAATCACATTAGCAGCTGTTGATATATCATGAGAAGTTAAGTCACCGTCTAATACAAGAAGGCAAATATGGAAAGCTGTAAGGTGGTGTTGAAATAACCATATCACTTCATCAGCACTAAAAATGGTATATGCTAGATGAAGGAAAAGAAGAAGAAAAACTTTTCACTGCCGTGATAAGAGAGAGATCAGATCTCTTTTCAAGACCCTTGGCATTCTAGCAACCTTGTACAAAATTGAACCCTGTAACCTGGATGAATGCTAATCACAGACAAGCTTGTAAAATGAGGATGGAAAACAAATTCTGAGTAACGAAAACAAACAGTATATCAAAGCTGATCATGCACGATACCACCTGACTTTCATTCCCCCTGATATCATTTCATAGCTCTATCTGTTCACCTACCACTAGATTGGGGGTTGGTGCACAATGTACGCAGGGAATGCAATATATAACAAACAAAAACTTAATCAGCAAAACAGGTCTAACACTTCACTGATTTGAAAAGATTCTCCTTATTATGGCTCATTTTTGTAGGCTTTCAGCCATTTATTGACTACAAATGCTGATAGACAAAATCACAAATGACAGATTTTTCTCCAGTTGTGTTCCTCTCACATAAAAAGTAATATTAGTAAAACCAGAAATCCCAATAAAAAGTGTGCAGAAATAGTGCTAGGATGAGAGAAACTAATTGCCACGAATGATTCGTAATATAAGGCAAATCAATGATGTTGGATGGGCTATTGAAATTGAGAACAAACATCAACCGTATGTGAAGCATACAACGGTATTTACAAAATTACAGAAAATATACATGTTAAATTCAATATACAGAGCAAGAAAGTAGAGTGAATCTCACTGAACTGACATGATTGATATGCTGGAATCAATGCAATGTAATGCTGAGTATTTGTGAGATGGACTGGAGAATGGAGAACAACATTGTGAAGCATGAATGGGATGATGAAAGAAATCTAAGCGGAAGTGTTGCGAAGGTGAATATATCAAATGTTATATAATATAAAGACAGTGGGTTGGAGGTATTATGAGTGTGAGTGAGGTGTTTGTTGTGCGACATGGCAAGTGTTGTTGTAGTGAGTATAGAGACAATAGTAGGAATGTGATATAAGATGAGAAGCTAATCATCATAGTATTATGAACATGATAAATTCAGAATAGGATATCTAAAGTAACAATGAATGCAACAGACGTTATTACATACTTTAACAAGAAAACATGATGAAATGAATATACAGACGTAACACTTATAACAGGGTGGGACTAGTGCAGTAAAAAAAAAAATCTTATCAATAGCAGATAAACCTCTGCAAAACAACCATCGGCTAATATTGGCAGTCAAAGGTTCAAGGTGCTGGACATTCCAATCTACCGTAGCTACTGGTCGCAGCGCCTCCAACCACCTGACAAACCCCAGATGACATACACAGAGAAAGAGATTTTCTGGCGAGATCGAGGAATCTTGTGATAGATCAAATATATTTCCTGTCTTGGATCAACAATGGATACTATTTAAATACATTATTAGCAACATCACGAGGCTGATCTCTCCTAGGCAACAAATAGGTGTTTATCATTTCCAGAATTCTTCCTTCCTTTATCCTCTTTAACAAGAAAGGAAGGAAGCATTATGCCTGGGGGCATTTTAAAGTTCATGTCTTAGCCCCTGTGACTTGGCCACCATCCACCTAAAAAAAAAAGAAGACATCAGATCTGATTCAATTTGCCCAAGAATTGGCTCACTAACCCAGTTTACTCAAATTTACGACTGATTCAAGTCATGGTACAATGACCCATACGTGTGCATCCATATAAAAAGAAAAACAGGTGTATGCATGTATACAGAGGCAAATGAATCAAATACGTTGGATGATAGTGATGCATCTATACAATTGAGGAGAGGGGTAACTAAAGCTTTCTAAAAAAATGCTTGAAAATATTGACCCATCAGAAAAGTAACAAGGATAGACGGCAACTCTCTAAGAAACGTACCTTTAGCTCCTCCAAAATCTTTTAACAAGATGCTTTCCAATGGTGGTATCTCATCCAGTTTTATCAAAGCCAAACCTTCAACTGAAATATTCTTGTGCTTCACCACAGAGAGAACCAGTATGTAGCAACACCTTCTGTCGTGGAGATTTTCAATAGAACTATGATTTCTTTTTTTTTAACAGATGATCTTAGTAGTTTCAGCAAAATGGCTTGGATTCATATATTAATGATATTTCACTCCCGATTGGCTCAATATATTCAATGAGTTTTTTTTTATCAACATGACTTGGGCTTGTTTCTATTTGACGGAATGGTTCAAAGTATAAAGATCAAGTTGCCGATTAAGTTCCAACTTCTCCACAGCTACACGGCACCTCTCAAGTTCGTCCAACAGTCATTCAATGGCACCGAGGGCAGTATGATAGCGGCCATAAAAAAGGAAGAAAGAAAAAAAATGCAGTGAACATGACCATGTGCCGAGAAAACATATGATAGAATATTTTTAGGGACAAGGGCTGTATGCCAATGATGAAAGCAAAGCTTCAAATCTCAAGAAGCATCAACAGAGTGTAAAAATGATGTATCAATAATAAGAACACAGCGAAAGTGACAACGAATGAGTCAGGCATTATAAAAAGCAAGAAACCAAATATGTACAGATAGCCATTACTTAAATCTAATTAAGAAAAAAGAAAAATACAGGCCGATCCATTATAAAGAAGCCATGATTTCTATGTCAATTGGGATGACAATGAAATAAAAAAAAGAAAAATAAAAAAAAATCTATTCAACTATGGATGAGAAGAAAATGTAAACGACAGAGTAAACAGAAAAGAAAAGAAAATAAAATTAACAGAAAAAGTGTCGGAATGGGGATTCCCTTTGCTGTAGCACAGGGATGTGTTGGGGTTGCACAGGAAACTCAACGCATCCAAAAGTGCCCAAATGGTGTCAAAACAAAGAGGATTTAAAAGAGAATCAAAGATAAAGCACAGGAAAGGAAATGCTTACCAGATTGTTGATCGAAATAGGAGAAGAGCTTTGGCTCTTTGGTGAAGCTTCTTCGATCGACCAAAAGGGGAGGGAGGAAAAGGGCCAATGGAAAGGGGAAGAAGAGGAACAGGGAAGAAGAAAGAAGGAGAGGAAGAATGAGGCACATGGAGGGGTGAAACGCGGTCCCGTTTAGGGTTTCTCGAGTCCCCTTTTAAGGAGGAAGAAGGAGGATGCGGTTGGGGGTTTGTTGCAGATGGACGGAGATCGGGAGATGGAGGAGCTCACACATGGGGGTGTGTGATAAGGGTTCGGCTGGAGGTTGTTGGAAAAGTGGAAGAAGGGAAGTTGGCAAAGGGGGGGAAATGGCGAGAGTCAGGGAGAAGGCGCTCTTCTCCTGGAGTTCTTTACGAAAAGAGTCATCAAAGGAAACCCTAAAAAAATTATTTTTGAAAAAGGCCCCTGTTATTTCAAAATTTTACAAAGAAAGGGTTTTTTAATATATTTTGCCTAAAAGGTGTTTTTATGAAACCCGGTTTTTTAAAAAGGTGTTTTCAAAAAAAGATTATTTTGCAAAATGATGGTTTTCAAAAAAGGTTTTTCAAAAACTAATTTTTTTGTTTCTTTTCTATTTGCATTTTCCAATTTTTGTATCCTAAAGTTTTACGGAAAAACAAAGATTAAACACTATTTTTTTTGTATTTTTCTGAGAAATATTTACAAGAGTGTTTTTCTGAGAATTTCAGACCATTTTGGAGAAATTTCTTCAGAAAGTGGGTTTGGACCCGAGTTTTGAGAAAAATGTTCGAGTTTTGACACTCGAATCGAGAAATACAATGTGATGGATCCAAACGGATGTCGAATGGACTGTCCGAGCTATTTAAAGACTATTTTTGGTATTTTCTATAATTTTAATTTAAAATTTGAACAAGGAGACTCATATTTGGATTTGGACAATGGATCCAGATCCGAAATCAATTTAAACATATGAAATGAATTTAATTTCAGTAGAACTCGAGAAATGAGCTAGAATTTAGATTTAAAAATGACTCATTTTCTCAGAAAATGATATCAGGGGCAAAAGCGGAATATTTAGTAGATTTTGAAAATTTTGGGGTGTTCACACTATGTGAGAAAAAAATTTCGTGGGGCTTAAAAATCCTCTAAAAACATCAGATTTGAAATAACATTCATATAAGTTCAAACTCTTTCTTTAAAAATCTACTTTTCATGAGAGATGTGTAAACATGTGCAAGAACATAGACAAAAATATTCTGGTGAGCTACTACACCCTCCCCCATGTTTATATGACACTGTCCCAGTGGCACTCTCCCATGCTTATGTGAAACTAAGTGAATGCACATGAGACAAAATTAATGAGGGAAAGACAGTAAACTCAATGAAATCTAAAATGTGAAAGTATGCCTACACTGGTCATGATCTATGCATTATGCACATGAACTATATGAAAGTAAACTAAAAAAAATGCTTTTCTATGAATATTTACAAAATCTTAAAATATATACAAACATGTGTGAACCCTAAACTTCTAAAAGATCAACATCCTCAATGTCTTGTCCTATCACAGTATCTGAGATATAAGGCTTCAGTCGTTGCCCATTCACTTTAAAAATTGCACCCGTGCGAGGGTCAACAAGATCTATCGCTCCATATGGAAACACCCTATGCACAACAAATGGACCATTCCATCTTGACTTCAACTTGCTTGGAAAAAGATAAAGACGCGAATGATAAAGCCATACCTTTTGCCCAGGCTCAAACTGTTTCCTAACAATATATCGATCATGAAAATGCTTAGTTCGAGCCTTGTAAATCTTTGCACTCTCATAGGCCTCATTACGCAATTCCTCTAACTCACTCAACTGTAATTTTCTCTCGACTCCAGCTTGGGTCATATTGAAATTGAATTTTTTTATAGCCCAATATGCTCTATGTTCTAACTCAACAGGAAGATGGCAAGGTTTCCCGAAAACTAATCGAAACGGTGACATACCAATCAGGGTCTTGAAAGCAGTCCTATAAGCCCACAAGGCATCATCAAGGCGCTGAGACCAATCCTTGCGGTCTGGTCTAACTGTCTTTTCAAGAATCCTCTTGATATCCCTGTTAGAGACCTCAACTTGGCCACTGGTCTGCGGGCGGTAAGGTGTAGCAATCCGATGATGCACGGAATATTTCCTAAGTAAGGAAGCTACTTGCACATTACGAAAGTGCGTACCACCATCACTGATGATCGCTCTAGGAACTCCGAAGCGACTAAAAATGTTGTGCTTGATAAATTGAAGCACCTCTTTATGATCATTGGTCCAGGTGGCCACAACCTCGACCCATTTTGAAACATAATCGACCGCCACTAAAATATATGTAAATCCAAACGATGGCGGAAAAGGACCCATGAAATCAATGCCCCAAACATCAAAAATCTCTACAATCATAATAGATAAAAGAGGCATCATGTCGCGCTTGGTAATGCGACCTGTTTGCTGACATCACAAACACTTACTACAGAATTCGTGAGCATCTCTATGAAGTGTGGGCCACCAAAATCCAGACTGAAGGACCTTTGCGGCGGTCTTCCGACTAGAAAAATGACCTCCACAAGCTAAAGAATGACAAAAAGATAAAATGGAATGATACTCTTCTTCGGGCACACATCTCTGAATCATCTGGTCCGGGCATGATCTAAACAATTCTGGTTCCTCCCAAAAATAATGCTTCACTTGCGCAAAAAATCTATCTCTCTCATTCCGGTTCCAATGCGCAGGATACTCTCTAGTAACCAGGAAATTTATTATATCCGCAAACCAGGGTAAACGCTTGACATGAAATAACTGCTCATCCGAAAAATAATCAACAATCTGTCCTTGATCAATAGATGAATCCATAGTCAGTCTGGATAGATGATCTGCTACAAGGTTCTCACATCCTCTCTTATCTCGAATCTCGATATCAAATTCTTGTAACAGAAGAATCCAACGTATGCAACGTGGTTTTGCATCCTTTTTACTCATCAAATATCTCAATGCAGCATGATCTGAGTAAATGATAACTTTGGAACCTAACAAATATGATCGAAACTTCTCCAGTGCAAACACAATGGCTAGTAACTCCTTCTCAGTGGTAGTATAATGCATTTGTGTGTCAAAAAGAGTCTTACTAGCATAATGAATAACATGAGACCGTTTCTCAATCTTCTGACCTAAAATTGCTCCAACCGCATAATCTGAAGCGTCACACATAATCTTAAATGGCACTGACCACTCAGGAGATCTGAGAATAGGAGTAGTGGTCAGTGCTTCCTTTAGGGCTAAGAATGCCTTCAGACAGGCATCATCAAATACAAACGACTGGTCTTTCGACAACAGGTTACACAACAGTCTAGAAATCTGACTGAAATCCTTAATGAATCGTCTATAGAAACCTGCATGCCCTAAAAATGAACGCACTTGCCTCACAGAGGTCGGTGGAGCTAATCTGACAATGGTCTCCACTTTGGCCTTATCGACCTCAATACCTTTCTCGGACACAATATGTCCAAGAACAATCCCTTGCTGTACCATGAAATGATTATTTTCCCAACTAAGCACTAGATTTGTCTCCTTACAGTGCTGAAGTACACGAGATAACTTTTGGAGACAATCATCAAATGAAGAGCCACAAACCGAGAAATCGTCCATGAAAATCTCAAGGACGTCATCCATCATGTCGGAGAAAATCGCCATCATACATCTCTGAAATGTAGCCGGGGCATTACAAAGCCCAAACGACATCCTCCTATACGCAAATGTACCATAGGGACAAGTAAATGTCGTCTTCTTCTGATCCTCGGGATGAACGGCCACCTGGTTATATCCTGAATATCCATCTAAAAAGCAATAATACTATTGGCCTGCAAGTCTTTCTAAAAACTAGTCGATGAACGGTAATGGGAAATGATCCTTCCTAGTTGCACTGTTCAACTTTCTATAGTCAATACATACTCGCCATCCCGTAGTAGTCCTCATGGGAAGGCTCTCTCCTTTCTCATTCTTCTCCACAGTGAGCCCAGACTTTTTGGGAACAACCTGGGTAGGACTCACCCACTGACTATCGGAGATGGGATAAATGATCCCAGCGTCTAACCATTTAACTACTTCCTTCTTCACCACTTCTTTCATGTGAGGATTTAGTCTCCTTTGCGCTTCTCTTGCGGGTTTAGCTCCCTCATCCATAATGATCCGATGCATACAAAAGGAGGGGTCAATCCCCTTCAAATCTGCAACAGACCATCCAATAGCTTCCTTGTGCTCATGCAAGACCTGTAACAACTGATGCTCCTGTGAATCTGTCAGGTCTGCAGAAATGATAACTGGGAGAGTCTGCTCTTTTCCTAAAAAAACATACTTGAGTGAAGCTGGTAAAGGCTTCAACTCCAACTCTGGGGGACTCTCTATCGATGGTTTTGCGGGCTTCTCAGCTAACTCTGGAAGTGGTTCGAAATGCCAAGTCCAACTGACATTATCTGCCTCACTATCTATCATATCAAGGCGATCCTCTTTGAATGATTCATCATCATCCTCTTGAGGTGGATCACTCAACAACCAAGCATGCTCAGCTTCTATAAGATCCTGAATGATATCAACCTCAAAAGAAGCTTCCTCAGTGTCAGACTCCATCGATGCACAAAAAATGTTCAGCCTCATTTTCCTATTTCCAAATGAAACATCCATCTCACCAGTGCGGCAATTAATGAACGCATTGGCAGTAGCTAGGAAAGGGCGACCAAGAATAATAGGGGTCTGTCTGATGTTATCAACTCCCTCCATATCTAATATCACAAAGTCGACAGGGAAATAACAATCCTCTACCTTGACTAAGACATCTTCAAGTATCCCTCTCGGAACCTTAATCGATCTATCCGTAAGCTGAAGAGTCATAGGTGTAGGTTTCATCTCTTTCAATCCAAATTTGTCATAGAAGAAACTCGGCAAAATGTTAACACTTGCCCCAAGGTCAAGCAAAGCACGCTCAACAGTGATGTTTCCTATGACACATGAGATGATAGGGGTCCCTGGGTCCTTAAGTTTAGGTGGGGTTTGGTGTTGCAATACTGCGCTTACCTGCTCAGTCAAATATATTTTCTTCTGCGCATGGGACCTGAACTTCCTTTTTTGCGTACAAAGCTCTTTGAGGAACTTTGCATATGTAGGGACTTGCTGGATGGCATCTAGTAAGGGGAGGTTTATGTGAACGTGCTTGAATATCTCAAGCATCTCTTGCATGTTCACTCCCGACTTACCTAGTGCTCTCGGTTTATCTAACGCCTCAGGAAAGGGGGCTTTGGGAATATGGGCTGTGGAAGGCTCAAATGGAAGAACCCTCTCGCTTTCCTGAGGTAAAACATTAGGGACAAGCTGCTTCTCACTTATCTTTTCTCTTTCTTCTGCAGCCTCCCTCGAATGGTATTGCTTCCCACTTCTAAGGGTCACTACTGCTTGAGCCTGCTCTTTATGTGTATCTGTCATATGCAAACTCTGCAGAGGTTCTTTACCCCTTGGGTTAACTATGGGCTGGCTAGGCAATGCCCCTCACTTCTCCTGCTAAGTGCTTCAGCGAGCTGCCCCATTTGAGTTTCTAATTTTGCAATAGACTGGGTATGTGAGCTCAAAGCTTGCAAAATCTTATCCTCAAAAGACTGACTAGGTGAAGGCTCCTGAAAATGGGGTTGAGTATAAGCAGGTTGGGATGGAGGATAACTGGATCTCTGAAATCCAGGTGCATAACCACCTTGCCTGGATTGACTCTGGGAAGGGTTAGGGGCTTGGGTCTGTGAGTTACGCCATGAGAAATTTGGATGGTTTCGCCAGCCCGGGTTGTAAGTGTTGGCAAATGGATTGGGTGTGGGCCTAACGAAGTTTTGAGCCATCTGAGCTTGCTCTTGGACAAACTCAGGGTATTGTGGCGCAACTGGACACTGGAGGACATGGTGTGCAGGACTCGCACACAACGCACACACCTGCATGGTAGGAGAGCGACCCAACAATAACTGATCTAATTTCTGGGATAATTGGTCTACCTTGTTGCTCAACTCAAGGTTTATCCCTATCTCGAAAATACCTGTCTTCTTAGTGCTATCATGTACAGGTGCAGCTCTATCAGACCGTGAAGTTGTCGCATGGTGCATAAAATTCTCGCTTAATGTCTCAAAGAGCAACCACGCTTCATCCTCACTTTTGAGCATGAAAGTGCCCCCACACGCGGCATCAACCATTTGACGATTCTTCTCAGTAAGACCATCATAGAAATATTGCACCAGTTGCCAGCGAGGCACCTGGTGGTAAGGACACTTGCGGAGAAGATCCTTCATCCTCTCCCAAGTCTCGTGGAACATTTCCCCCTCTATTTGCGAAAAGCTGGTGATGGCCTTTCGATACTGGTTCGTCTTACCGATTGGGAAATATTTTTTTAAAAATTCTCTTTGCATATGTTCCCACGTGGTAATTCGAACTGTATCTAACGCTTTCAGCAAGTGTTTGGCTTTATCCTTCAGAGATAAGGGAAACAGGGTCAACCTCATAGCATCATCTCCAAAGTTGTTGATTCGCACTGTCGAACAAATCTCTAAGAATTCGTCGAGATGACGATATGGGTCTTCATTGCTAAGGCCATAAAATGAGGGTAGCATTTGGATTACACTGACCTTAATCTCAAACTGATTCGCTCCTACATCAGGTCTTGTGATGCAGGAGGCGAGAGTATAGCTGTTAGGCATGAAGTACTCCCTAAGAGGACGAGTAATCTGCTGATTCTCAGTCATGGTTGCAGATTTTTGGGCTCTCTGATCATGCATATAATTCAGGGTTTATTAACATTTAAATATGCATGATTTTATGAAATAATGTTTCAAAAACCCAATTTTATGTTAGTTTTTGAGTAAATGTGCTAAAATGATTTAAAAATAGAAAATGCATGAAAATAGTTTTATTTTTACATTTTTATACATATTTTAGTTTTTGTTATATTCATAGTAGTTTAGTTTTAGTTTGCAATTAAAAATGAAATAAAAATAATAATATAGAAAAATATTTTTTTCATTTTAAGTGTTTGTTTTTTTTAAAAAGAGAAAAAAAATTTTAATAGTTTTTTTTAGTTCTTCATAAATAAGTTTTGTTTTTAAATCTTTGAAAATTTTATATAGTTTTTGATTTTTGAAAATTGCAAAAATAAACACAAACCGGTTCACCCGGTTTGCTTTTTAAAAAAAAAAATAATAAATAAACAAACCGGTTTGCATTTGTTTCAAACCGATTCCAGCCGGTTCGTTACTTTTAAAAAACCCAAAAACAGGAAGTGGAAGGGCGCCTCCTCCATTCACGCCCAAACCTTCCCTTTCCCCCTCTGTTTTTTTTCTCTCTTCCCAATTCTCCATTGCCGGATTCCCCTATACCCCTTCTTCTTCCTCTATTTCTTCTTCCTCCTTATCTTCTTCTTCAATCCGGCGGTGGAGATATTAAGTCCGTCGACGGCGGCGGTGGTGGAGGTCGCCAACAGCTTCTTCCCTCAGGTTCACGGTGCGGTGAGTGCTGAGTTCTCCTTTTCTTCTTCTACTTTCTCCTTTTCTTCTTCTTCTTCTTCTTCTTCTTCTTTAGAACTTCCTCTTCTTTTTCATTTCTATTTCTTCTTCCTATTTCTTCTTCCGATCTGTTTTTATTTTTTAACTTCTTCTTCTTCTTCCATTAATTCCTTTTTTCTTGTTTTTCTTCTTCAGTTCTAATTCGTGTTATTACTATTGCTGTAAAACTAAAATGAAAAATAAAAAGAGAAATTAAAAAAAAAATGAGAAAATAAAAATAAAAATAGTAGATTATATTCTGCATATTCTGTTTGTTTTCTATTTTTAGGATAACTTCATTCCTGTTACGTTTAATTTTGATTTTTCATTTCCGATTACATGTTTTGATTTCATTTTACTGATTTCTTTATGTAATTTTTGTGCATTGAACTTCCTGTTTCTGTTTTGATATTTTGATTTCCCTGTTTGGTATGCATTGATTCCTTGTTCAATTTAGTTGATTTTCTGTCATTTTTCTTAATATCTATTTGATGTCTTTCTTTCGTTTTATTTTTATTCTTGTTCTGTGTCTATTTGATGTCTACGGTTAATTTCCTACATATAGTTGTTTTGGATTGATTTTCCTCTGCGTTTTCATTTTCACGTGTCAGTTTATTACTTGCATTTTCACTTTGTTTTTTTTAGTTCATTTCGGTGTATCATTAGTATGAATCTGATTGCATTAGTTGTTTTAGTTTCAGTAAGTTCATAGTTTGTTTGTTTGTTTGTTTTTGCAGGTTGATAATTCCAAAATTTCTGTTTGTGTTGTTATTTTACTGAATATTACTTTTCATTTTGCTAAATTTCCTTTACATTCTAATTTCCTGTTTTTTTTAGTTTATATGTCATTTCCATGCTTTTAATTCTTCTTTATTTTCCTGTTTTTAGTTAAGTAATCTGTTAGTTAATTAGTTACTTAGTAGTAGATTTAATTAGAATTAAATTGCATTGTAATTAGTCGGTTAGATTGCTTTTCTGATTTCTTTCATATTTCCAGCATTTAATTAGTATTTTTCAGTATACATGTTATTTCTATCTCTGGTACTGCTCATGTTCATTTGAATTATGCAGGATTGCACAAGAGTGGAGCGGAAGTGATTACACAACACGTGAAGTACGAAGAATAAAGTCTTTTTGCTTTTATTTTTAGAATTAGGAATTTTAATTGGGTTTGTAAATATTGCACTTTACGCCCTCTGCGAAGGGTATTCATTTGTTGTAATAGCTAGTTGTTTTTACTTTTCTGAACATTTTATATTTCAATAATTCGGTAATAAAAAATAGTTTAGATTTGTGTACTTGAATACAAAATATTCCCGTTCCCTGAGTTCGACCCGGTCTCATCCACTAGTGAGAACCGGTTTTTATTATTTGATGTCTGGTTTTCACATGTTTTACATTTAAAAATCTTTTCAAAATTACAACGATTGCAAAAAGACATCAAATTTTTGGCGCCGTTGCCGGGGAACGGCGTAATATTAGTATTCGCTTTATTGCCTAGTGTTTATGTGCATTTAGGTTTAGAACCACGTATGTGCATATCTTAGAGACGAGCTTACTTTTCTGCACAACCCACCTATTAGGATTCCCTTAGAGGTGACTGTGTACGATTGGTACCGTACACATAGATTTTATATTTCTATGCATAATCTCTTTTATGTGTAACTGCGTGGTGTTTGTTTAGTTTTTGTTGTGTTTTAGTTAACTCGCTTTGTGGTTTGCGTGGTTTGGCCGCTTAGTGCGTTAGTTAGGTAGAAAACCCAAAGTTAGGACGTGTGCTACACCGGTCTACTCTAAGGTGTACGCAATGGCTGACGATCATCAATTGATCCGTCCTTTGAGGGAGTACTTTATGCCAAATACGTATACTCCCACCTCCTGCATCACGAGACCTGATGTAGGAGCGAGCCATTTTGAGATTAAGGCCAGTGTGATTCAAATGTTACCTTCGTTTTATGGCCTTAGCAATGAAGACCCATATCGTCATCTCGACGAATTCCTTGAGATTTGCCTGACTGTGCGAATCAATAATTTTGGAGATGACGCTATGAGGTTAACTTTGTTTCCGTTCTCTCTCAAAGATAAAGCCAAGCACTGGTTAAAATCTCTTGAGACGGTTTGTATTACTACTTGGGAAGGAATGCAAAAAGAATTTTTAAAAAAATATTTCCCAATTAGTAAAACGAATCAGTTTCGTAAAGCTATAACCAGTTTTTCTCAAATTGAAGGAGAACAATTTCACGAGTCTTGGGAGAGATTGAAAGATCTTCTCCGCAAGTGTCCCCATCACCAGGTGCCTCGTTAGCAGTTGGTGCAGTATTTTTATGACGGGCTTACTGAAAAGCATCGTCAAATGGTTGATTCGTCTTGTGGGGGCACTTTTATGCTCAAAAGTGAGGACGAAGCATGGTCTCTATTCGAGACCTTGACTGAAAACACGATGCATCATAACTTGTCTTCACGGCTCGATAGGACTACATCTCTGTCTAGTGGTCCTAGGAAGGTTGGGATTTCTGAAGTTGGATCCGAATTAGAATTGCGTACCAAGGTTGACCAATTGACTAGGAAGTTAGATCAATTCCTAGCCAATTCTTCGAGAAATCCAGTAGAAAGAGTGTGCGAGCTATGTGCTAGTCCTGCACACTGTGTTGCGGATTGTTTGACAGCGTCATTATATCCTGAATTCATTCAGGAGCAGGTGAATGCTGTCCAAGGTTTCGCTAAACCCATGCCCGATTCATTTACATCCTCATATAACCCAGGTTGGCGAAACCAGTTTATTTCCCCATCCCATCAGCCCTCTCAGACACAGTATAGACCCAGTAACTCTTCACAAGGTTACTCGCATCCCATTTTTCCACAGGTTCATCCCCCAGCCCAACCTCTTTATACTCAACCCTATGAGCCTTCATTTAGTCAATCCTTCCAAGATAGGATATTACAAGTTTTGAGCTCCCATACGCAGTCAATAGCCAAGCTAGAGACTCAAATGGGACAATTGGTTGAGACCTTCAGTAGGCAAAGCGAGGGGAACCCATCTAGTCAGTCTGTTGTCACATCCAAGGGAGAGGATTCCATGTCATTTGACTTGCAACCTACTTCACATCATGAGCCAGTCAAATCTGTTACATCCCTTCCGTATGGGAAGGCGTGTCACCCCACTCAGGAATCGACTCATGAACCCCATATCATTTCTACTGACGAGTCGATCTCCATGATACCTCAACAGAAGGGGCCTTACTCACAAAATACATTTTCATCATATAAAGCCCCATTTTCTCAGCCTTCAGGATCACCAATTTTGAGTAAGCAAGAGGTGCAGATGCAGAAGGTGCTTGACCAAGTCAAGCCTGATCATATTCACCACTTGTCTGAAGTTGCATTCATTGATACTCGGTCGGTCCTAGACTCTCGATTCTTGACCAGTCTCTCAGATGAGACTAATCTTCGTTCTTCACGTCGAGAGAGTTATGATCATACAGTTGGAGGTAGAAGGGATGGAAACACAGTGCGTAGTGTCACAGATGACACTCTTTTCTATATAGAGCCCGGTTGAGTCTGACTTCATGTCCATTGATCTCATGGACGATGAAGATTTTTCTAGGGATCCGTCTGGCTGGGGACGTGAAACTTAGCGTTTTATGGGAGGCAACCCATATTCTGTACAGTTTTACATTTGTTGTTAGGCTTTGTAGATTTCATTTGGTTTTATTTTTCGTTTTCTATCTTTTCTATGAGTTTCATGTTTTGTCATGTATACATTACATTCATTACATTCATAGAACGTGCATTTTTAATTCATGTCAGGTCATTCTACTCTTTTCCCTCATTTATTTCTCTCATGTGCATTCACTTAGTTTCATTCAAGCATGGGGGAGTGCCACTGGGACAGTGTCATTCAAGCATGGGGGAGGGTGTAGAATGCACACCTTGATATTTCTGTTTACGTTCTTGCACATGTTTACACATCTCTCATAAAAAGTAGATTTTTAAAGAAAGAGTTTGAACTTATATGAATGTTATTTCAAATCTGATGTTTTTAGAGGATTTTTAAAGCCCCACGAAAATTTTTTCTGACATAGATCTAAAAATTATGGTTGTTTATGTGGATTTCGAGGAAATGATGATAGATACATGTTAGAGTTTATTTTGAATCATAAATATGAATATGCACAGTTCTATTTTTGAAAAACTAAGCAAATGAACAAAAGTGTAAAAAATGAGCTAAAAAGAAAAAAAATATAGCATGTGTTAGGTTGTTTGGATAATTCCACAATCCTGAGTAGATGGAAATTAGATGTAAGTTGAAACTTTTAATTCCATTTCGGAAAAGGAGAGTGGAAAACTTTGTGATCCTACGTAACTGAGAACAGATACAAGTTGAAATATTTGACTCTCAAGTTATAAAGGTGAATGAAGGAAGTCACTTTTATGTCTTAGTTGATATCTTTTGATATATATTGAAAAAGTATAGAAGATATTGACATTGCACAAGGCATAAAAGCATACCACACGCAAGCTATATGAGAAAAATAAGTGCGCAAAAAGAAAAAGCGTGAAAAGAAAAAAAAGAGATAAAAGAGCTTAGAAAGAAAGAAAAGTTCAGTGCTTAGAAGTGCGATTGAGAAAACCTGTGCAGAAAACATATGAGTGAGGATAAGTAAATAATAATATGTTTTTATTGGATTTTCTAAGAATAAAACATAAATAATTGTGATTTTTAGAAAAGTGAAAGAAATTCTTTTTCTGTGGTAGTGCATAAAAGACTCTAATTATATTTCGATTTTGAAATAATAGGAAATATTTGTGAAAACAAAGTCTTTAATTACTTACTGCTTCTGAGGATGTGTAATATTATGCATACATCACAGAGATGTTTGTGGGTAGCATCACTGCAAACCCTCACGAGACCTTACTCGTCCACTGGGGTAACCCAGGGGTGAAAGGGCTTGTTGCATGAGCTAAATGCAATCGTGATTCCTACGAAAGTGAGTTAGGTGATAGTTTGATTTCTTGCATTTTTCTAGTTTGCTCGAGGACTAGCAAAACATAAGCATGGGGGTATTTGATCATGCATATAATTCAGGGTTTATTAACATTTAAATATGCATGATTTTATGAAATAATGTTTCAAAAACCCAATTTTATGTTAGTTTTTGAGTAAATGTGCTAAAATGATTTAAAAATAGAAAATGCATGAAAAATAGTTTTATTTTTACATTTTTATACATATTTTAGTTTTTGTTATATTCATAGTAGTTTAGTTTTAGTTTGCAATTAAAAATGAAATAAAAATAATAATATAGAAAAATATTTTTTTCATTTTAAGTGTGTTTTTTTTAAAAAGAGAAAAAAAATTTTAATAGTTTTTTTTAGTTCTTCATAAATAAGTTTTGTTTTTAAATCTTTGAAAATTTTATATAGTTTTTGATTTTTGAAAATTGCAAAAATAAACACAAACCGGTTCACCCGGTTTGCTTTTTAAAAAAAAAATAATAAATAAACAAACCGGCTTGAACCGGTTTGCATTTGTTTCAAACCGGTTCCAGCCGGTTCGTTACTTTTAAAAACCCCAAAAACAGGAAGCGGAAGGGCGCCTCCTCCATTCACGCCCAAACCTTCCCTTTCCCCCTCTGTTTTTTTTCTCTCTTCCCAATTCTCCATTGTCGGATTCCCCTTTACCCCTTCTTCTTCCTCTATTTCTTCTTCCTCCTTATCTTCTTCTTCAATCCGGCGGTGGAGATATTCAGTCCGGCGACGGTGGCGGTGGTGGAGGTCGCCAACAGCTTCTTCCCTCAGGTTCACGGTGCGGTGAGTGCTGAGTTCTCCTTTTCTTCTTCTACTTTCTCCTTTTCTTCTTCTTCTTCTTCTTCTTTAGAACTTCCTCTTCTTTTTCATTTCTATTTCTTCTTCCGATTTCTTCTTCCGATCTGTTTTTATTTTTTAACTTCTTCTTCTTCTTCCATTAATTCCTTTTTTCTTGTTTTTCTTCTTCAGTTCTAATTTGTGTTTTACTATTTCTGTAAAACTAAAATGAAAAATAAAAAGAGAAATTAAAAAAAAAACGAGAAAAGAAAAATAAAAATAGTAGATTATATTCTGCATATTCTGTTTGTTTTCTATTTTTAGGATAACTTCATTCCTGTTACGTTTAATTTTGATTTTTCATTTCCGATTACATGTTTTGATTTCATTTTACTGATTTCTTTATGTGATTTTTGTGCATTGAACTTCCTGTTTCTGTTTTGATATTTTGATTTCCCTGTTTGGTATGCATTGATTCCTTGTTCAATTTAGTTGATTTTCTGTCATTTTTCTTAATATCCTATTTGATGTCTTTCTTTCGTTTTATTTTTATTGCTGTTCTGTGTATATTTGATGTCTATGGTTAATTTCCTACATATAGTTGTTTTGGATTGATTTTCCTCTGCGTTTTCATTTTCACATGTCAGTTTATTACTTGCATTTTCACTTTGTTTTTTTATTATTATTATTTTAGTTCATTTCGGTGTATCATTAGTATGAATCTGATTGCATTAGTTGTTTTAGTTTCAGTAAGTTCATAGTTTGTTTTTTTTTTTTTTTGCAGGTTGATAATTCCAAAATTTCTGTTTGTGTTGTTATTTTACTGAATATTACTTTTCATTTTGCTAAATTTCCTTTACATTCTAATTTCCTGTTTTTTTTTAGTTTATATGTCAATTCCATGCTTTTAATTCTTCTTTATTTTCCTGTTTTTAGTTAAGTAATTTGTTAGTTAATTAGTTACTTAGTAGTAGATTTAATTAGAATTAAATTGCATTGTAATTAGTCGGTTAGATTGCTTTTCTGATTTCTTTCATATTTCCAGCATTTAATTAGTATTTTTCAGTATACATGTTATTTCTATCTCTGGTACTGCTCGTGTTCATTTGAATTGTGCAGGATTGCACAAGAGTGGAGCGGAAGTGATTACACGACACGCGAAGTACGAAGAATAAAGTCTTTTTGCTTTTATTTTTAGAATTAGGAATTTTAATTGGGTTTGTAAATATTGCACTTTACACCCTCTGCGAAGGGTATTCATTTGTTGTAATAGCTAGTTGTTTTTACTTTTCTGAACATTTTATATTTCAATAATTCGGCAATAAAGAATAGTTTAGATTTGTGTACTTGAATACAAAATATTCCTGTTCCCTGAGTTCGACCCGGTCTCATCCACTAGTGAGAACCGGTTTTTATTATTTGATGTCTGGTTTTCACATGTTTTACATTTAAAAATCTTTTCAAAATTACAACAATTGCAAAAAGACATCACTCTCCTAATAAGGGACTCGGGGTCCTCAATCGACTCTACCAGCTCAGGGTCAAGTGAGCATCGCCCTTGCATACACCTCGTAGTAGACCGGTGTAGCTCACGTCCTAACTTTGGGTTTTCTACCTAACTAACGCACTAAGCGGTCAAACCACGCAAACCACAAAGCGAGTAAACTAAAAACAACAAAAACTAAACAATCACCACGCAGTCACACATAACAGAGATTATGCATTAAAAATATGAAATCTATGTGTATGATACCAATCGTACACAGTCACCTCTAAAGGGGTCCTAGTAGGTGGGCTGTGCAGAAAAGTAAGCTCATCTCTAAGATATGCACATATGTGGTTCTAAACCTAAATGCAACACAAACACTAGGCAATAAAGTGAATACTAATATTACGCCGTTCCCCGGCAACGGCGCCAAAAATTTGATGTCTTCTTTTTATAATCATTGTAATTTTGAAAAGATTTTTATATGAAAAACATGTGAAAACCAGACATCAAATAATAAAAACCGGTTCTCATTAGTGGATGAGACCGGGTCGAACTCAAGGAAAGGGAATATATTGTATTCAAACACACAAATCTAAACTAATCTTTATTGCCGAATTATTGAAATGTAAAATGTTCAAGAAAAGTAAAAACAACTAACTATTACAACAAATGAATACCCTTCGCAGAGGGCGTAAAGTACAATATTTACAAACCCAATTAAATTCCTAATTCTAAACTGAAAAGTAAAAAGAAGCTCTACTCTTCGTACTTCGTGTCACGTAATCACTTCCGCTCCACTCCTGTGCTATCCTGCACAAATAAAATGAACACGAGCAGTACCAGAGATAGACATAGACTATACTAAACTAGCTAGATGCTAAAAATATGAAATTATAACACGTTTAGATCCGAAATATGATTTCTAATTAGATCTAACTAATTAACTACAGTTTAAGTAACTAACCAACTAAGCTAACAATTACAAGATGAAACAAACAAGAAAACATAGGAAATCGAGCATGATGAACAAATTGAAAAAAAAAATCAAAAGATCAGAATGTAAGAAAACAAGAAATTGAATAGAAAAACTAAGCTATATGAATATATTGAAAAACAGGAAGATGATAGAATTGAAAAACAAGAGAAAAACAGGAAAATCGGAATGTAAAGAAAAAATTCAGGAATTGAATCGTTTAAAAACAGGAAATGAAAAACATGAAATGAATGTTACAAACAGGAAAATTAAGATCAACAAGCAGGCAATTAAAAATCATATGGACTTAAGCAAAACATAAAAGAAATGAACAGGAAATTAAAAGAAATTGAAATGAAATAGTAATTCAGGAATTCATACTTAAAATGAAAGCAAACAAACTATTACTAAAATCAAAACAGGAAAACGAAAAAAAAACAGGAAATCCACCGATCAAATGTATAAGCATTAATCAACAAAAAAAATTCAAACAATGGCTGAATTGAAAACGTGAAATAATATGTAATAAAAGCAACAGTGAATGAAAGCAACAAAGAATTAGGTAAGAATGCATCAAACAATTAATGAATCAATCAAAAAAATATCACTGTAAACTAAAAAAATCGGCTGATGAACAGAAGAAAGATAATCGAGAATGTATTTTTTTTCATTTTCATTTTTTTTTTTGTTTTTTTTTTTTTTCATTTTACAAATATAGCAACAACCAGAAGAAGATCTGAAGAATAAGAAGAAGAAGAACAGAATTAATGAAAGAAGAAGAAGATGATGATGATGAAGATCGAACTTACCGTGAAATCAGAGATAGATTGGAAGAGAGGTGGCCTCCACCACTCACGCCACCGCCGGACTGAGGAAGAAGATAAGGAGGAAGAAGGGAAAGGCAAGGGAAAAGAGAGAGAAAAGAGAGGGAAGGGGAAATCCGGTGGAAAAGGGGGGGAAAAGAGAGTGAACAGAGGGGAAAGAGGAATTGGGTTTGGCGCACAGGGTGAAGACCCTGAAATTTCGTTTTTTTGGGTTTTTAACAGCAAGCAAACCGGTTTGAACCGGTTTGCTGTTTGCTTTTTTTTAGTTTTGAAAGAAATGCAAACCGGTTAAACCGGTTTGTGATTATTTTTCAGTTTTAAAAAAAACCCAAACCGGTTAAACCGGTTTGTTATTATAAAATTTTTTTCAGTTTTTTCAGTTTTCAAAAATCACAAACCATGTAATGGTTTGTTGTTGTTTTTTTTTTCAAAAATCTAAAATAAACTATTTAAAAGTTTTTATTTGCAAAAAACCTCAAAACCTCATTTGATTATTATTTTTTTCTAAAAAATATAACTATTCTAATCTATATATTTAATATTTTTTTTTCTTCTTTTCTATAAAGAAAACCAAAATTATTTTATTAACTAAATTGCAAAATAAAGCTACTTTTTCAAGCATTTTCTAATTTTAATTCATTTTAGCTCATTTACTCAAAACTAGCATAAAATTGGGTTTTAAATCATTTTTTTATGAAATCATGCATATTTTTTATATAAAATAACCCTAAAATATGTGCATGATCATTTGGCATCTTTTTTAAATCATCAAAGAAGACATTCCAGATTGGCGTCTTTAGAGGAATCTCACTGCTTTCCAACTTTGGAATCCCACAAATTAGGCATCTACTTACACACACAAAAAAAAGAAACGCCTATCACTTGAAATGTCAACAATACCCTTCTAAAAAAATCGAATTATCTTAACTAAACTAGCTAGACATAGTCTCCCTAAAATCTATCATCACTAAGGCTGGGCTAGAACATGGAATAACATTAACACACGTGAATGACCATTTTGCCTTACTTGAAATTACCTATGTTTAGACTGAGTGAATCACCCCTGACCAAACTTACTAACAAAAAATGATATTCAATGATTCTAGGCTAAATAAGAAGACTCGTCTACTTTCCTAACCTAATCCACTGTCTAAGCTCCAGCCATGGCTGCCATTTCTGTGAAAAAAATGACAGCCACAACCAGAACGAAATTCCTAGCACACATACACCGATTTTTACCAACAATCAATGCTAACCAAACAAAATTCAAACTTTAATCTACTCTAATCTCAAATTAAGACCAGACCTACTACTGATAAAGTACCATTACACATGCTAGAATCAACTTTGAAAAGAATTTACCTAACATCAGAACATTAATCAGCACAAACGGCTAAACATAAAAACCGACTACACTTGTTCCACCCGATCTTCATTATCTAGCTAAATACGAGAGTTAAAATTGGTTGACATTTAAAATACAATCAAATATTAATCTATGACACTCAATGATGTAGTCCAGACTCTATTGACAAACAGAATATACGTATGCTGGAAACACACAACACATAAATATTTTAACCTACCACTTGAAAACTACCAGGATCTCCCAATCGGCTAGAACCAATTTTTTACCATTAATGAAACTATTAACAAGACAAAACAACTATATCTAAAATACTTCAAGACTCAATCTTAACTAATGAAATTATAGGGTCAAGACAGTGGTTTTCTGTAGGAAAAAAAAAGAAAATAAAAAAGGGTTGGAGGATGAGAGAAATGGACTTGGGGTGGACTCGGATTACACTAAAAGAAAGGGGAAGAATAGAACCTACCTCAATGGCGGTCCGACGAGGGTGGTGGCAAGGTAGAGAGGAATCTGCCTAGGGAATGCGTCCAGCTCCTTCAATGATGCTGGTGCAATGCCATTGACCCTTTTCTTGCTGTTGTAGCACGGTTGAAGCGCACCGAAGGTGGAGGATGAGCCGATTCACAATCGGATGGGGAAGAGGATCGGATGGAGGTAGAACCAATCGATATTGTTGGAGTAGACAGCACTCCAAGCAAGATTGGCATCTTCAACCTCTGCTACACCTGCAAAAGAGAGCACATGTTGATCAGCACACAACAAGGAGCAGAAATGGAAGAAATGTATGAAGAAGAAGAGAAATAACAAGGGAAAATGCAGGAAACTCAAGCAAAAACCCAAGGGAAAGAGGAGGATGGAGCATGGTGGCTGAGAGGGAGGCTGAAGGAGTAAGAATCAGAAAATGGGTGCAAATCCCTAGGCAAAAATGAATTGCCTAGGGTTTTGCAATGTTTTTATACTCAAATCCCCATTTTTCACTATTTCTTGAAAGAGGATTAAAACTAAAATCATTGTTGGGTGCTTTTTTTGAGGGGGTTTTTAGCAAATATTTTCAATTTCGTGAATGGAGCTAATATGGGTTGGATTGGGTACGTTTTGGCCCAGATCCGAGGCCCAAATAGCCCTTTTGGATCCGAAATATCCCGGTTTGCCTTGAGGTCCGACCCGTTTCACTAAAAATGCAATATCTCTCTCGTTTTAAGTCGGATTCGCACAAAATTCGAATTGTAGCTCAATGACATCTAAATGTATCTATATGAGGGTCCTACACCTATAAATGATTCTTTTATGCAATAATAATATATTATATTTATGAGTAATTTACGCATCATCAAGAGGACATGCTGCGAGCTTGTATGCTCGATTGGAAAGGTGAATGGGATTCACACCTGTGTTTGGTTGAATTTGCATATAATAACAGTTATTATGCTAGTATCAGAATGGCTCTGTACGAAGCATTGTACGGGAGACCTTGCCAATCACCTTCGTATTGGGACGACATCAGCGATAAATCCAGAGAATCGTTGATTGTCCTTCAACACTACACTCAGCAAATGCAGAAGATCTGAGAATGTTTGAAAGCAACGCAAGATAGACAAAAGAGTTATGCCAATAACAGACGACGAGAGTTATCGTTCAAGGTTGATGACATGGTTTTGTCAGAGTTTCACTGACCAAGAGTGTGTTCCATTTCAGTAAAAAGGGAAAACTGAGTCCTAGATATGTTGAACCATTCGAGATTTTGGCAAGGATCGGTGAAGTGGCATATCGCGTCAAGTTACCTCAGCAGTATGCCCATATTCATAATGTTTTTCATGTGTCGATGCTAAGGAAATATATTCCTGACCCATCACACATCATTTGTTATGAAGACGTAGAAGTTCAAGAAGATCTGACAATGGCAAAGCATCTGATTGAGATTGTTGATTGACGGGATCGAGTTTTGCGAACTAAGACTGTACCGCTAGTTAAAGTACATTGGCAACACCATGGCATCGAAGAAAGCACATGGGAACCAGAGGCGAGCATGAGAAAGAAATATCCTGATCTTTTTGTAACCTAATTTGAGTGATTTCGCGGACGAAATCCTTTTTTTAGGAGGGAAGGATGTAAGGTCCACGATAATTATAAGGTAATAGTATGCAAAGTGTTTCAGTGTATGTAAATTTCTTGTGCGATTTGTGAATTTTTCATTTTTGTACCTGTTGAATACGCATGGTTCGAAATCGCGTAAGTAGAATGTAAATGGCGAATGAGGAAAATCCATGACAAATTAACTTCCAAAATTTTAAGGGTAAGTTTATATTGTATATATGTAGTTTGTGCCCGAATTTGGACCCCAAACGACGAAAAAACCCCGTCAGTGCATGTGATTTATGGAAGATCGCCTAGCAATGGAATGAAAGCCTATACGAGACCAATTTCCATTTGAGATGGAAAATTTCCTTGATATGAGCTTTAGAAGGGTAGTGTATGGAAAAATTTAAAATAAGGATACACGTCATGATATATGTATTGCCCTTAATTAACAAAATTGGGGAAATTTTGGTAAAACCATTTTGGGCAGGATAGTCAAAAGAGTCAACCAAGCCTTGGGTCGACCACTTTAGGCTACTATGAGACGACTGTGGCCACGAAACCAGCTAGTCAAGTTGACCAGCTGGGGTAATGGCGTGTTTGTAATATATATATATATATATATATATATATATATATATATATATATATATATATATATATATATATATATATATATATATATATATATAGGTGGGGGCGATTAATTTTTTGGGGAGGGCCACGATTGGCCCTACCCATAAAAAAATATGGATATAAAAAAAATAGATGTCAACATTCCTTTTTTTTATTATGGTGCAAGGGGGGGAGGGGACACCATCATGACGTTGGGGAGCCTCTCCAAGCCATCAGCTTGGGGGCTGCGCCCCATGGGATCCATGAGATCCCTATGGCTCTTCCCAATGAAGAGCCATAATGAGGGTCTTAGCGCCTCATTGGATGCATGGGGCGGCAGCCCCATGGCACCTTTGTAATATCCCTATAACCCTTTTGAATCCCAGAATTTGAGTGGAGTGATTGGGCGGATGTGGGAAATCGTGACTCTCTCTCAGCCCTCCATCCTCCTGGAGTGATCCCAGTTATCCATCCACCTTCCCTTTCCTACATAAGCCTTTTGGAAAAAAAATGAGAAGCCCAAGAGGGTGATTTTTTTTTAGACTCACTCTCGCTCTTCTCCTTCTCTCCTCTCTTAGCCGTGTGGAGTGGATTAACCACCATTTTCGTGGAGTTGTACAACTGTGCTGCACCCTTAACTGAAATTCAAGGTGAAGTTCCAACTCATTAGTTGTTTCTCTTTTAAAAAATGGTACTTAGCGTAAGCATGAAACCGTGAAACCTCTTGTCTTTCTATGCATGCATGGTTTTTTTTTTTGTGGATCCTAGTGGAACTATCATCCCTCTTTTTCTTTGGATTTGGGCATTTCCCCCCACTCTCATTCCATGAGAAATGGGAGGATACCCCAACAAACGGATGGTCGTTTTACCCATTACCTCTTGTTTTGCTCTTTGAGTTCGGATTGTCGTTGTACATTTCATCTTGCTTTGCTTACGTGTCAAAAAAAGAAAAGAAAACATTCTTTCTTTCTCTCGGTTTGCACTCAGTCTAAGCACTTGTTTTTTTTTTTAAGTTCTCCCTGTCACGAGCCCATAGTCCACATTTTTTCCCCTTTCCTTTCACTTGTTCGTATTAGGTTTCATTATTTTTTTCTCTTTCTTCACCCTACGGTTCGTTTCTTTTGGGTTTGGTTGTCGCAGGGCTAGTGGGTCTGCTCCTTGCTAAGGCCAGCTTAGATTGGTGCACCCTGTTCCGAGTAGTCTTCGGTTTGGTGTACCCAGGCCGGGGTCTTCTCGCTTGGCGCATGGCAGACCATCGGGTACCAAAGGCACCCGGGTGGCCTAGCCAGTTAGTGAGCCTGGGGCAGGCTCCTGTCCTTTGACAACTGATCTGAGCCTTGGGCTCAGACCCACGAGTCTATGAGGCTGAGTGGTCTAATCCAAGGGACCATCCCCATAAACCGGACTCGAGACTAACCTTTTTTTTTTGTTTTTCTTTTTGCTTTGGCGCTATGGCGCCCTTAGGGTATTGGCCGCACTTCGGGTAGCCCAGTTTCTAGTCTTGGGCATATCGTCTGGGTGACTGGTCAGAACCCTGGGTTCAGACCAGTACCCATGACAGACCTTGTGGCCTGGTCCAAAGGACCAGACCTGCATTCACCTAACCCTATTGGGTTCACCCTGGCGCCGCAATGGGTTATCGGGTGCTAACCCTATTCTGGTGCCTTGCTGGTTGGGTGTCCTTTCCCTTTTTGTTGGCTGTTACCACCCACAGTCGCCTGATTCGAATCGGAGCATTCGAGCATGACTGGACCAAGACTATGGCCTGGTCCAAAGGACCAGGCCCGAACTCCTTTTTTTTTCCTCAGATTTTGCCTTTTGTGCAATTGCCCAAGTCGCGCATTGGTTAGGGCATTATGAATGTAATAGATAAGAGATTTGAGTAGCTGGATATATATATATATTAGCTAGCTGATGTGGCACCGTTGTCTAGTGGAACCTATTACAACAATGAAGCCATACATGATACTTCAAGTACAAGGTTTTGATGATGAGCAAGTGGAATCAACTGTATTTCAGCTAAGGCTATGAAGAAATTGAAGAATTCGATGAAGAATCTTTGAAGACTAGTGTGCAAATGTTTTATTCATTAAAAAGTCCTAGATTCTTGTAAGAGCCTTACTTAGAGTGTATATTTAGGTTGCACTTTACCTAAAATGTCTTTAGAAAAACTTTTCTAAAAGAACCCCTCATGAAAATCTTTTTAGAAAACTCTTTTCTTAAATTTTCGTGTTTATTAGTCGACCAATAGACTCACCAGTCGACTAATCCTTTCGCGCCATATTTTCTAAAAAGTCATTTTTTTCAAATTAGTCGATCGAAGATTTTATCAGTCGACTAGACAGAATGTCTGTTTTTTGGAAAATTAGCAGCAGTCGACTAATGGTTTTATCAGTCGACTGAACAGAACATGTGTTTTCTGAAAAATTTAGCAGCAGTCGACTAATGCTTTTATCAGTCGACCGGACAGAATGTTTGTTTTTTAGAAGATTTTAGCAGTAGTCGACTGAAAGGTTTTTTAGTCTACTGATGATATTATGAGTCGACTAATTTTTCTCTAGTCGACTAAGTTTCAAAAGTTCAGATTTTCAAACAGCTCGATTAACAGATCAGTCAACTGACGATAACTGTCAGTCTACTAATAGCTAACTATTAGTCGACTAACTGATGTTCCAGTCGACTAATTTTGTCGTTTTCCTGAAACTTCAAAAAGGTGTGTCTTTTCATTTTTTAAACATTTTGATCGTTCAAAATGAACTGTTTTGACACCCTTTCATACTCTCAACATATGGAATCTTTCAACTATAAATATGAGTGCATTTTACACTCAAAACAACAAGAATTCAATCTATTTGAATCATTTACTTCTTGCTTTTCACTCCTATTCATTCAAGTATTTGTTTTCTCACTCACTTGATATTTTCACTTCAGTTTTTCACTCAAATCCCTTTGAGAGATAGTGAATTCGTGAGTAGAGTATTTCAACAACCTCAAAAGCCAATTGCATCTCATTTGCATTCAAAAGGAAGGCTCATAGGTTGTATTATAAGTTCTTATTTCTTTTCTGTAAAAAAAAAGGACTCCTTGGTGTAAAGGAGTTGTTTGCTTTCAGTTGGGTTGTTACTGAAAGTGGTACCGGTTATGGTCTGTGTGATCTTGTAGTTTACAAGGTTGATAGTGGAAAATCTCAAACGGGTTTTGCTTGGGGACTGGATGTAGGTCGGGTTTGACCGAACCAGGATAAAATCTTGTGTTCTTTGTGTGTTTGATTTGAGATTTGCAAAATCATTCAATATTCCGCAGAAAAGTTTTAAAAGTACTATTCACCCCCCATCTAGTGCTCGTTGCCTCGATCCTAGTGCACTTTCATTTGGTATCAGAGCATAGGTTTGCTATTACTTTGATTTGACCATCATCTAGCATGGCAACTACAACATCTCAGCACAAAGAAGGATGCTCCTTTGTTCGTCCTCCTCTCTTTGACGGAACAAACTATGGATACTGGAAAGTGAGAATGACAATATTCTTGCAATCCATGAATCTCGATATTTGGAGAATCATTTCAGATAAGTACCAAACTCCATCAACTGATTTCAGTCGATGGACCGATGAAGAAAAGAAAACCGCTTCACTGAATGCCAAGGTGATTAATGCATTATATTGTACCATTGATAAGGTAGAGTTCAATCGCATCTCCCAATGCTCTACAGCAAATGAAATCTGGCATACTCTTCTCGTGACTCACGAAGGTACGTCAAAGGTAAAGGAATCTAAAATTGCTTCTTTAGTTCATAAATTTGAATTGTTCAAAATGAAGCAAAATGAATCTATATCGGACATGGTAACTAGAATGACCGATGTAACTAACACTTTGAAATCCCTTGGAAAAGAATATTCACAAGTGGATTTAGTCAGAAAGATCCTAAGGTGTTTAACTCCTGAATGAGAGAGAAAAACCACTGCTATTGAAGAAGCAAATGATCTTAACACTCTCACTCTTGAAGATTTGGTTGGTAACCTTATGGCATATGAAGTCCAACTTCAAGACAGACAAGAAGAAAAGCCCAAGAAGAAATCTCTTGCTTTTAAGGCTACTTCTGACTCAGAAAATTTAGAAGAAGATGAAGATGAAGATGAAGATGAAGATGAAGATATTGCCCTCATCATAAGGCAATTCAGAAGATTCATCAAAAAGGGAAGATTTCAAAGAAAGGTAAAGAAAGTAGATTCTTCCAATCCCAATGAAGTCAAGTGCTTTAACTGCAAAAAGGCAGGACATATCAAGAAAGATTGTCCTCTTCTCAAAATCAAGCCCAAGGACCAATTCAAGAAGAAAAAGGCATTTCAAGCATATTGGGATGATAGTGAATCCTCTTCCGATGAAGAATCTGTTACGACAATGAAGCCATACATGATACTTCAAGTACAAGGTTTTGATGATGAGCAAGTAGAATCAACTGCATTTCAGCTAAGGCTATGAAGAAATTGAAGAATTCAGTAAAGAATCCTTGAAGACTAGTGTGCAAATGTTTAATTCATTAAAAGTCTTAGATTCTTGTAAGAGCCTTACTTAGAGTGCATATTTAGGTTGCATTTCACCTTAAAAGTCTTTAGAAAAACTTTTCTAAAAGAAACTCTTTTGAAAATCTTTTTAGAAAACTCTTTTCTTAATTTTTCATGTTTATTAGTCGACCAATAGACTTATCAGTCGACTAATCCTTTCGCGCCATATTTTCTAAAAAGTCATTCTTGTCAAATTAGTCGACCGAAGGTTTTATCAGTCGACTGGACAGAATGTCTGTTTTCTGGAAAATTAGCAGCAGTCGACTAATGGTTTTTCAGTCGACTGAACAGAACATGTGTTTTCCGAAAATTTAGCAGCAGTCGACTAATGCTTTTTATCAGTCGACCGAACAGAATGTTTTTTTTTCAGAAGTTTTTAGCAGCAGTCGACTAAAAAGTTTTTCAGTCTACTGATGATATTATCAGTCGACTAACTTTTCTTAAGTCGACTAAGTTTCAAAAGTTCAGATTTTCAAACGGCTCGATTAACAGATCAGTCGACCGACGATAACTGTCAGTCTACTAATAACTAACTATTAGTAGACTAACTGATGTTTCAGTTGACTAATTTTGCCGTTTTCCTGAAACTTCAAAAAGGCGTGTCTTTTAATTTTTCAAACATTTTTTATCGTTCGAAATGGGCCGTTTTGACACCCTTTCATACTCTCAACGTATGGAATCTTGTAACTATAAATATGAGTGCATTTTACACTAAAAAACAACAATTCAATCGATTTGAATCTTGTTTTTCACTCCTATTTATTCAAGTATTTGTTTTCTCACTCACGTGATATTTTCACTTCAGTTTTTGACTCAAATCACTTTGAGAGATAGTGAATTCGTGAGTAGAGTGTTTCAACAACCTCAAAAGCCAATTGCATCTCATTTGCATTCAAAAGGAAGGCTCATAGGTTGTATTGTAAGTTCTTATTTCTTTTCTGTAAAAAGAAGGACTCCTTGGTGTAAAGGAGTTGTTTGTTTTCAGTTGGGTTGTTACTGAAAGTGGGGCCGGTTATGGTATGTGTGATCTTGTAGTTTACAAGGTTGATAGTGGAAAATCTCAAGCGGGTTTTGCTTGGGGATTGGATGTAGGTCGGGTTTGACCGAACCAGGATAAAATCTTGTGTTCTTTGTGTGTTTGCTTTGAGATTTGCAAAATCATTCAATATTCCGCAGAAAAGTTTTAAAAGTACTATTCACCCCCCATTTAGTGCTCGTTGCCTCGATCCTAGTGCACTTTCATTTGGTATCAGAGCATAGGTTTGCTATTACTTTGATTTGACCATCATCTAGCATGGCAACTACAACATCTCAGCACAAAGAAGGATGCTCCTTTGTTCGTCCTCCTCTCTTTGACGGAACAAACTATGGATACTGGAAAGTGAGAATGACAATATTCTTGCAATCCATGAATCTCGATATTTGGAGAATCATTTCAGATAAGTACCAAACTCCATCAACTGATTTCAGTCGATGGACCGATGAAGAAAAGAAAACCGCTTCACTGAATGCCAAAGCCATGAATGCATTATATTGTGGCGTTGACAAGGTAGAATTCAATCGCATCTCTCAATGCTCTACGGCTAATGAAATCTGACATACTCTTCTCGTAACACACGAAGTTACGTCAAAGGTAAAGGAATCTAAAATTGCTTCTTTAGTTCATAAATTTGAATTGTTCAAAATGAAGCAAAATGAATCTATATCGGACATGATAACTAGAATTACCGATATAACTAACACTTTGAAATCCCTTGGAAAAGAATATTCACAAGTGGATTTAGTCAGAAAAATTCTAAGGTGTTTAACTCCTGAATGGGAGAGAAAAACCACTGCTATTGAAGAAGCAAATGATCTCAATACTCTCACTCTTGAAGACTTAGTTGGTAATCTAATGGCATATGAGGTCCAACTTCAAGACAGACAAGAAGAAGAGCCTAAAAAGAAGTCTCTTGCTTTCAAGGCTACTTCTGACTCAGAAAATTCTGAAGAAGATGAAGATGAAGATATTGCCCTCATCACAAGGCAATTCAGAAGATTCATCAAAAAGGGAAGATTTCAAAGAAAGGCAAAGAAAGCAGATTCTTCCATTCCCAATGAAGTAAAGTGCTTTAACTGCAAAAAGGCAGGACATATCAAGAAAGATTGTCCTCTTCTCAAATTCAAGCTCAAGGACCAATTCAAGAAGAAAAAGGCATTTCAAGCATGTTGGGATGATAGTGACTCCTCTTCCGATGAAGAATCAAATGAAGAAGTCGCCAACATGTGTTTTGTAGCACAAGAAGATTCGGTAAGTCAATTTGACTATGATGAGTTATTTGAAGCATTTAATGATTTGTATGCTAAATTTAAGAGTCTTAGTTCTAAAAATAAAGAGTTAAAAACTGAAAATTTAACTCTTGACTCTCAAAATAAAGTGTTACTTCAAGAAATAGAAGATCTCAAGAAGGAAAATTCTTGCCAGGCAATTGAGATAAAAGAAATTGGAGTTAGAAACAATCTCTTACAAAAAGAAATATTTAGTCTTAAAGAAAAGTCAAATGATCTTCTTTCTATAGTGACCAAATTTACAAATGGTCAAGAGAATCTAGAAAAACTTCTTGGTTCTCAAAGATGCTCGGTAAATAAAACAGGATTGGGATATAGCTTCTTTGATACTCAAAATAGACCAAACCTTGTGGTGAAAAATCAAAGACATTATTCTCAATCTTTTGTTCATAGAACTAAACTTTCTAGTTCTAATAGAAATGCATCTAGATATGATTGTTCTAGACATGTTTATTCTAAATCCTTTTATAGAAAGAATACTTATTATCAAAGGAAACCAAAATCCAAATGGATATGGGTTCCTAAGACTAACTCTCATGGACCCGAAAATAGAAAGGGGTCAAACGCTCTGTTTTCTGATTTTGTTGTAGGTACACAACATAAGGAGCAAATGGATATTGGACAGCGACTGTTCCAAACATATGACTGGAAGGCCGGAGTTATTTTCCACCCTTCAAAATAAGGATGGAGGAACCGTCACCTTTGGTGACAATAACAAGGGAAAAGTGATAGGTATTGGTAATATTGGTAATCCAAAATTTCCCTTGATAGAAAATGTTCTTTTAGTGGATGGTTTAAAGCATAATTTAATATCTATTAGTCAATTATGTGATAAAGGTTTTCATGTTTCTTTTGAAAATGATTTATGCTTAATTTCTGATTTTCAATCTAAAAAGATCATTTTTAAAGGTAAAAGAAGAAACAATGTGTATGAACTATATCTAGATGAATTACCCTCTTTTAATGAAAAATGTCTTATTGTTTCAAATGAAATTCAATGGTTATGGCACAAGAGACTTGGACATGTTAATTTTAAAATTATTTCAAAATTATCCAAGAATGATCTTGTAAGAGGCCTACCTAGAATACCATATAAAAAGGATCACTTATGTGATGCTTGTCAAAGGGGTAAACAAATCAAGAGTTCTTTTAAAGCAAAAGATATAGTTTCAACAAAACGTCCTCTTGAACTTTTACATTTAGATCTATTTGGACCATCTAGAATTCAAAGTTTGAATGGTAGCAAGTATGCTTTTGTTATAGTAGATGATTATTCTCGATTTACATGGGTGATTTTTCTAAAAAGCAAAAATGATGCTTTTTCAGAATTTTTTAAACTTTGTAGAAGAATTACAAATGAAAAATCTACATCTATTATTAAAATTCGTAGTGATCATGGTGGTGAATTTGAAAATGAATCTTTTCTAAAGTTTTGTGATTTACATGGTATATCTCACAACTTTGCTTTTCCTAGAGCGGCTCCACAAAATGGAGTTGTTGAAAGAAAGAATAGAACTTTGCAAGAATGTGCTAAAACCATGCTTCAAGAAAAAAATTTACCAAAATATTTTTGGGCTGAAGCAATTAATACAGCATGTTATGTCTTAAATCGTGTTCTTATTCGACCAATTTTACATAAAACATGTTTTGAATTGTATTATGATCGTATACCCAAGATCTCATATTTCAAAATTTTTGTTAGTAAATGTTTCTTGTTAAATACCAAAGATAATCTTGATAAGTTTGATTCAAAATCAGATGAATCAATATTTCTTGGATATTCTTCTAGAAGTAAAGCATATCATATTTTCAATAAAAGAACATCTTGTATTGAAGAATCTTTACATGTTGCATTTGATGAGAATTGTGAGCAGGTTATTCCTCTAAGCGAAGAAGAAGAAGCAACACTTCAAGAAGAACCCTTGATAGAGAGTACTTCTCAAGAAAATACTCCTCTTCAACCGGTTTGGAAAGAAGTTCCTAATCATCCACATGAACAAGTTATTGGTGAAATAAAGAGTGGTGTCCAAACTAGAAGGCAGTTAGAAAAATATATTGCAAATGTTGCTTTCATATCTAAATTAGAACCAAAGAATATCAATGAGGCATGTGATGATGAATTTTGGCTTTTAGCTATGTCTGAAGAACTTAACCAATTTACTAGGAATGATGTTTGGGATCCAGTTGATAGACCAAAGGATCATCCAGTAATTGGAACAAGATGGGTCTTCCGAAATAAGCTGGATGAAAATGGTGAAGTCATTCGTAACAAAGCAAGGCTAGTGGCACAAGGCTATAATCAAGAAGAAGGCATAGATTTTGATGAAACCTATGCACCAGTGGCTCGATTAGAGTCAATTCGTATGATGCTTGCTTTTGCTAGTTACATGAACTTCAAGTTATATCAAATTGATGTTAAGAGTGCATTCTTAAATGGACACATCAATGAAGAAGTTTATGTAGAGCAACCTCCTGGCTTTGAAAATGAGAAATATCCAGAAAAGGTCTACAAATTGAAAAGAGCTTTGTATGGACTTAAACAAGCACCAAGAGCGTGGTATGAAAGACTACGAAATTTTCTAGAACAATCTGTTTTTTCCATTGGTCGGGTAGACTCCACTTTATTTATTAAACATTTTAATTCAGATATTCTTATTGTGCAAATTTATGTTGATGACATAATATTTGGTTCTACTAATGATTCTCTTTGTAAAGAATTTGCTAAGGCTATGCAGGAAGAGTTTGAAATGAGCTTGATGGGCGAATTAAACTACTTCCTTGGACTTCAAATAAAGCAAACTGAAGAAGGAATCTTCATCAATCAGGGTAAGTATACAAAAGAACTTCTCAAGAGATTTGGGATGGACTCATCGAAATCAAGAAGGAATCCTATGAGTACAACTACTTCTCTTGATAAAGATGAAAATGGTAAAAGTGTAGATACTAAGCTCTACAGAGGTATGATCGGATCTCTATTATACTTAACTGCTAGTCGACCTGATATTATGTTTAGTGTTTGTATGTGTGCAAGATTTCAAGCTAATCCAAAGGAATCTCACTTAACTGCAGTAAAACAAATTCTTCGTTATTTGAAAGATACTTCAGATTTCGGTTTGTTTTACCCAAAATCATCTTCCTTTGATTTAGTTTCATATAGTGATGCAGATTTTGCAGGAAGTAAATCTGATCGCAAGAGTACTAGTGGAACTTGTCATTTCTTGGGAAATTCCTTAGTCTCTTGGTTTAGTAAAAAGCAAAATTCAGTATCACTCTCAACAACTGAAGCTGAATATATAGCGGCTAGTTTAGCATGTTCACAAGTACTTTGGATGAAACAGACCTTAAAAGATTTTGGTTTGAATTACTCCACAACAACTATTTATTGTGATAACACTAGTGCTATAAACCTTTCGAAAAATCCTATTCAGCACTCAAGAACTAAGCATATTGAAGTTAGACATCATTTTTTAAGAGATCATGTGTTAAAAGGAGATATTTCGTTAAATTTTATTTCCACTAAAGAACAACATGCCGATATCTTCACTAAACCTCTTAAAAATGAAGATTTTATGAGAATTAGGAGAGAACTAGGTATTTGCTCGTTTTTGGATTTATAAAAATGCTGATTTTTGAACAAAATCTCAAAGTCGCACTTTTTTAGTCGACCGATAAAGTTTTAGTCGACTAAAACTTTTTTTTTTCGACAAATCAAGACCATGATGAAGTTATGCAGAGACTGGAAGCTTTGGAGCTACATCAACACACCTTTCGTGAAGATGTGACTCAACAACTTGCTTCAATTCAGAAGGATGTAACTGCCATTAAGGATTTACTAAACTCTCTTTTCTGATCTTTGATCTTTGAAAAACATACTTTATGGGTTGTAATATTTTAAACTTATCTCTATTTCTGCTTATGCTATTTTTGCCCTTACTCTTTTTGATTCTGACAAAAGGGGAGAAAAAGATAAAGATAGCATTACTTTGAAATTGCAAGGAGATCTTGAGAAAAAGATGATAGCAATTACATTACAGGAGATCTTGCATGAGAAATCCAAAATTAAGAGAAAAAGAAAGCTTTGAATGAATGTATTTCTAAATACATGAATACATGATGAATGGAAATGCAAACCAATCAATATGTGATATATGTGCTAACTTTTAATGTTTTGTAGCATATAGATAGGAGGAGTAAAATCTTCATCTATGCATCTAAATGCTTCATCTTTGATTAAGTTTGTCATCATCAAAAATGGGGAGATTGTTACGACAATGAAGCCATACATGATACTTCAAGTACAAGGTTTTGATGATGAGCAAGTAGAATCAACTGCATTTCAGCTAAGGCTATGAAGAAATTGAAGAATTCAGTAAAGAATCCTTGAAGACTAGTGTGCAAATGTTTAATTCATTAAAAGTCTTAGATTCTTGTAAGAGCCTTACTTAGAGTGCATATTTAGGTTGCATTTCACCTTAAAAGTCTTTAGAAAAACTTTTCTAAAAGAAACTCTTTTGAAAATCTTTTTAGAAAACTCTTTTCTTAATTTTTCATGTGTATTAGTCGACCAATAGACTTATCAGTCGACTAATCCTTTCGTGCCATATTTTCTAAAAAGTCATTCTTGTCAAATTAGTCGACCGAAGGTTTTATCAGTCGACTGGACAGAATGTCTGTTTTCTAGAAAATTAGCAGCAGTCGACTAATGGTTTTTCAGTCGACTGAACAGAACATGTGTTTTCTGGAAAATTAGCAGCAGTCGACTAATGATTTTTCAGTCAACTGAACAGAACATGTATTTTCTGAAAATTTAGCAACAGTCGACTAATGCTTTTTATCAGTCGACCGAACAAAATGTTTGTTTTTCAGAAGTTTTTAGCAGCAGTCGACTAAAAAGTTTTTCAGTCTACTGATGATATTATCAGTCGACTAACTTTTCTTAAGTCGACTAAGTTTTAAAAGTTCAGATTTTCAAACGGCTCGATTAACAGATCAGTCGACCGACGATAACTGTCAGTCTACTAATAACTAACTATTAGTAGACTAACTGATGTTTCAGTTGACTAATTTTGCCGTTTTCCTGAAACTTCAAAAAGGCGTGTCTTTTAATTTTTCAAACGTTTTTTATCGTTCGAAATGGACCATTTTGACACCCTTTCATACTCTCAACGTATGGAATCTTGTAACTATAAATATGAGTGCATTTTACACTCAAAAACAACAATTCAATCGATTTGAATCTTGTTTTTCACTCCTATTTATTCAAGTATTTGTTTTCTCACTCACGTGATATTTTCACTTCAGTTTTTCACTCAAATCACTTTGAGAGATAGTGAATTCGTGGGTAGAGTGTTTCAACAACCTCAAAAGCCAATTGCATCTCATTTGCATTCAAAAGGAAGGCTCATAGGTTGTATTGTAAGTTCTTATTTCTTTTCTGTAAAAAGAAGGACTCCTTGGTGTAAAGGAGTTGTTTGCTTTCAGTTGGGTTGTTACTGAAGTGGGGCCGGTTATGGTATGTGTGATCTTGTAGTTTACAAGGTTGATAGTGGAAAATCTCAAGCGGGTTTTGCTTGAGGATTGGATGTAGGTCGGGTTTGACCGAACCAGGATAAAATCTTGTGTTCTTTGTGTGTTTGCTTTGAGATTTGCAAAATCATTCAATATTCCGCAGAAAAGTTTTAAAAGCACTATTCACCCCCCCCTCTAGTGCTCGTTGCCTCGATCCTAGTGCTCTTTCAAAGGTATGCCGATATACTCAAGCCGAAGCTCGAAGTACGTGGCATATAAGATATTTCTCTGGTTCTAAGGTAATGGCTTCCCAACATCCTTGAGCACCTACCGATATACCTCAGACTATGGCCCTTAGGTACGTGGTAGGGGGCGCGAACCCAAATAAGTGGTCCAGTTGTGAGGCTCTCTCCCGAACTATGGTTCAGTGAGACAACCCAGCAACGTGAAGACCGGGACAATATAGGTAGGGATGTTTTTAAAATATGATCAACATGCAATAAAATCAGAAGGCTCTAATGCAAATCTTAAAGAGATAGATTTAAATGAAAAGAAGCATACACTTGCATACATTGTTTGCATTCAATCCCTAGAATTAAGGAGAGTTGTATTTCAATCCTAAATCTAATGTGAACATGGATATAATCTCCTCAATATGGTCCTATCAAACCATACTTATATCCTATATGCAATGATGTCAGCTTAGGACAGAGTCTAGGCTCCTAAGGTTTGCATGGAAATGAAGCTGACATTTATAGAATAAAGACTTAGAAAATATTAAAGCAAAGCAAAGGCATAGATTCAACCGGACGAAGACAAGTCCCATCACGGTCGTCAAAACTGTGATCATCGTAAAAAATTTCCTCTCTTGTGTGGTTTCTCTCTATTCCTTCTTTTTTCTTTTTCTAACCTCTTATTTTCCTCCTTTTTGAAGGGAGAAGAATAAAAGGCAGAAAAGAAAGAAAGAAGAGAAAAGAAAGAAAGAGAGAGAGAAGAGGAACTCTTTTGCAGGTTTTCACTTGACCTTGATTTGAAAGATATTTAGCAAATAACTCGGCTCCGTTTTGAAAAATTTTGCGGGAAAAATGGAGAGACGGGATTCGCTCGTCGGTACGAGGTTTGACCGTTCCTGGCGCCTTTACGAGGGGTAATCGAACCAAGGATCGAATCTATGCCTTTTGCTTTGCCTAAATATAATCTAAGAATTTATTCTAACTCTAAATGCACAAAGAATCATACTTGTGCAATGCAAGGATGTACGCTTTTTTTTTTAAAAGAATGTTTTGGAAATTTCCAAGTATTCTGAGATGAACTTGATAAAAGAGTAAAGAAATGGTTGAATCTAACTTTAGAACTTAAGATAGATCAGAGAAGTTCTAAGTCTTTGGAGTAAATCAGAGTTGGAAGAATAAATGAGAAAGAAATGACTTGAAGCTTTGAAAATGACAGGAAATGAAGTTTCAAAGTCAGAAATAGACTTTGAATTTTGAACTTTGAATTTAGAAAAGGAAATGAATACTTGAGATGGAATTGAATTTAGATTTTGAAGTTTGAAATTTAGAATGGATCTGAGGAAAATTAAATGGTATTTAAGAATAGAAATGGATTTAGGAAGTTCAAATGAGATCTGGAAAGGGCTTTGGGTTTAAAATCTAGAATTGGGAATGGAATTGGATCTTAAAGATGAATTTGGATTTTGAAATCTAAGATCCAAAGTGAAATTGGATTCTGGATCCTAAAATGGAATTGGATCTGAAGTTTGAGATCCAAAAGTGAAATTGGATTCTGGATCCTAGAGTGGATTTAGACCTGAAATCTAAGATCCAATGTAGAGTTTGGACTCTGGATCCTAAGATGGATTTGGATCTGAAGTCTGAGATCCAATGTAGAAGTTGAGTTCTGGATCCTAAGATGGATTTGGATCTGAAATCTGAGATCCAATGTAGAGTTGGACTATGGATCCTAAGATGGATTTGGATCTGAAGTCTGAGATCCAATGTAGAGTGTTGAATCCTGGATCCTAAAATGGATTTGGAGTTAAATTCAGAAGATGAATTAAGGACTTCCAAGTTTAAATTGAACTTTGAAAACGAATTTTAGAAATTGAATCTTTGAATATACAAATGAATTTCAAAGTTAAATTGGATTTTGAATTTAAGATAGAATTTGGAATTTGAAATACAAGATGATTCCGAAGTTTCAAAGTCAAATGGGACCTTGAAATTGAATTTTTAAATCCTTTTGAGAAATAGAATTGAATTCGAATTTATAAATAGGATTTGATCTGAGAAATGAAGGAAAGAATTACTTGTATTTATGAAAAAGGAATTTTAAAAATATGATGCAATTCTATCCTAAATGATGAATGAATTTAAATTTTTGAAATTGGATTTTGAAAAGCTATTCCATTCTTTAAATGAATTAAAATAAGATTGAAGATATAATACATCCTTGACTATGGTCATTGAATGTATTATATAATAATCTATATTTAAATTCAGGTGAAGAATGAAGCACATTTGGTGCTTTTATAGAATTTAAAATGAAATTAACCCTCAATATACCCTGACTATGGCCATTGGTATATATTTTAAGTTAATTTTAAGTTAAATTCTGATAAAAGAAGAAAATATTTGAGGAAATATGATGAATTTTGAAAACGGATCCAGGGTGGATCCAGTGTTATTTCGTAAAAGATAAAAATACTAAGTTTTGTCCACACCCTGACTATGGCCATTGATATGGATCATCGACTTAGGATTAATTTACCTCTTACGAAATGGTGCATGTGTCATTCGTGTTTTCACCATTTGTGAGTCTTCGAAAAAACAAAGGAAAATGATGAAACAAATGTTATTTACGTGCTCATCCATTCTAATCTAAGACGGGAAATGTAGAATTTTCATTAATATCTAGCTTATTACAATGTTTGGAGTTTGAAAACATCGAAAATTTTCTAATCTCAAGGGCCTCTCATGTTCCTGCAAGATAGAATTAGTACAAAGGGATATTTAAAAGTGTGAATGACTATCAAATTTTTTTTTTTACACAAGATACTTTACTCATATTTAAATGAGAAAAGACATCTGACATACCCTGCACTTGTTAGCAAATATACATATATGAGTACACACACACACACATATATATATATATATATATATATATATATAACAGTGTGAGCACTGTGTTTGCCTATATATATATATATATATATATATATATATATATATATATATATATATATATATATATATATATATATATATATGTATAGGCAATGCCATAGTTAAAAGAATATCTGAATGAACATATTGTGTAAGTGTAAATGAAGAATTCATGGTATCTAGGTATCAATGAAATTTGGTTAAAGCTGAATCAGAAAATATGAGAATCGGTGAAGGGTGGATATGCTAAAATTTGGAGTAGAGGTGAGGTTGCTGCACCACCGTGAACCATGTATATAGATAGAGATTTCAAGTACAAAAAAAAAACAGGGAGGAAATGTGCATATACAGTCTAAAAAAAAATGCTTAAGTATGTAGTGAATGAGTGCACACATGTGAGGGTGATGAGAGTGTTGGTTGTTGTGAAGAGGCAGAGTTGGAAGATGATGTACATTAACTGTGTACAGGAATATTATATCCAAAAAAATAAAAATATACCAGGAACAAAGAGATATTATTATGCAAACAAAAGGAAATGAATCATACAATATGACGAAATGACAAAATGAAGCTAAGTCAGTATACCATGCGGATGCAACCATATTATTGAAACAATATGGAACATACGATAGGAAAGTACCCAGAATTCTGCAAGGGAAGCAGGCGTCAGACCATACCCAATTAAAACAAAACATACCTAATGCCTATTTGTGTCAATAACATGATGCAATTAATAATGATGCTCGAATCTGATGATTTGATTAGATCAGAATATGCAAATAGATTGATCTACTACATGAACCATCTGAAACTAGCTGATGTAATTGTTCTAATAAAAAGCTAAGTTCAGGAGTGTTGATGGAACAAAATAAATGGTAAAAGGTGCCAAAGACCATGAAAAACAAGGGGAAGTGCTGTGTAGCCAATGTGGAAGGGTGTGTGCACTGGAATAGGACAAGCAACAGAAGAAGATTATAAGCAGTCATGGCTGCAGCCCAGGACCAGCTCTGCATATGGAGACACCCATCGATAACCAAATTGGAGAACTAGAAGGCCACATCACAAATCCCAGATGGAACAACCATCACCTCAGCAGGTGCAGATGAGACATTGCGTGCTCATTTATCGTTGTGGAATATAGTTTTGGACATTCAAATCTGTAGATAAAATAAAATAGGGTGTCACAGAAGCAGAGGTTCAAAAAGTTTTGAAAATTTAAAGAATCAAGAGGGAGCATGTAGAAGAATCAAAAGACAGTCAACTATTTCAATTTTGGTGGGAGATAAAAAGACTATAATCACATGCAGGTCTACACAGTACATACGAATATTTGTAATATTTGAACTAGAATATGGGTAGGAATATGACAAATTGAAAATTTTGAATATTACAATCCTATTGTCAACTGTTTAAAAGTTGAAATACAGGAATGATGGAAAATAAATGCAAATACATAAAATAAAACACCCTTATCAGTTTCATTCCAATTTCTCAAAAGTTGCAGTAGGAACAACACTTCAAAATAAAATTGCAGGGAATATCAATCTTGCTAAAGCACCCGTGCTTCTGTTTACCACTTCTTTAATATCAAAAGATAAAGGTGGAGTTCGCCAGACTACTGCTGAATGGAGCATGCCCCAAAAAAAATGGCTTTTACCATCTGTTCCGCCAAGTCTCACACCAACTTCAGTATGATTCGTACTGTGTAAAGCAGAGAGTATTTTGTTGTCTGGAACTAGAATGCTAAAAACATACCTCCATCGGTTCGAGATAATTCTAGTGACATCCAACTAGGCAACCAGTTATGATATTCACAATTGGCAGCCTTACTCCACAATTAGAAACAAAGACCTCTGTAGTATCGACATCTGGAGTCGGACAGCTTGAGGTATTATCCATACTGCAGTATTTTGCTTGAAATACCAAAAATCAAGGAAGAAAACAAGAATTGAAAATGAAAACAATACAGAAAATATTGAATGAAGCAAAACAGAAAAAATGAACAGGAAACAAGAGAAATTGAAAACAAGGAATGAAATAAAAGAAAGAAATAGGAATCGGGAATGAAAAGAATGGAAATAGGAATTTTAAAGAAGAAAACAGGAAATGAATTGAAAACTGGAAAATGAAATAAACGAAAGCAGAAAATGAATATATTAAAAAAATAGGAAAATTAAATTGAAACAAAAAACAGAAAAATGAAAGGAAAAACCAACTGGAAATGACCTGTAAAAAAAAATAGGAAATAATAAAAACAGAGAAACAGGTAAATCAATTGTAAAACAGAATTCAATGATTTGTAACACAGAAAATTACTGAATGAAGAAAAGGAAAATTAAAAATTTTAGAAAACAAGAATATGCGATGAATGAAAAATTGAATGAAGAACAGTAAATGAATGTAAAAGAAAACTGGAAGATGAATGTAAAAGCAGGAAATGACTTAATTAAAAAAATAGAAAATCAAGGAGTACAAAACAGGAAGAAATCATAGATTGAAAATAGGAAATCACGAGGCAATGGAATCAAACAAGAATTTGCTGAATTGACAACAGGAAAACTGAATAAAAAAATAGGAAATTAACCGTTCGAGCGTTACAGAAAGAAACAGGAAAATAAAAGAAACAAACAGTAAATCAGGAAATTAAAGACTGTGATACTACAAATTATACTAAAAGAACACAAATGCATATCTAAACTAAAATCAAAACAGGAAATGAGATGATCAAAACAGATGCGATGAAATTTAAGATGCATACAAGAGAACTATGAACGAAAACAAGATGAATTTAATCACGATAACATAAATGTAATAGGGATGATGAAAATAGGAATTGCAATTAACAAAACTGGAAATCAAATCACGGCATGAAAAGAATGAAACAAATCTGAAGATAAACAAAACGAAAAACAGGGAAACGAATGCAGAAATCAACATCTAATTTACATTTTTTTTGTTTTTCCGTAAACAAACTTAACTACTCTAAACTACGTACAGAAAGGAGAGGAAGTAGAGAAGAAGATGCAGAGGATGAGAAAGAGAATGAAGATAAGAAAGATGAGATGCTTACCGTGAAATCGTAGGGGTTAGAAGAGAGCGGCCTCCTCCCATACGCCATCGCCTGACTGAAGAGAAGCCTCCACCGGAGAGAAAGAAAGGGAAAGAGGGAGGAGAAGGAGATAAGGGAAAGAAAATGAAGAAAGAGGTAAGAAGGCCGGTGGTGGAGAATAGGGAGAAGAGAGGGAAAAGGAGGTTTTGGCGCATAAAGGGGGAGACGAATTGAAATTTTCCCCTTTCGTTGAGTTTTAAAGCCACCGGGGTTTGTTTTGGAATTTTGGAAATTCTAAAAAAAACTACTTTCTAAAATTTATTTACAAAATGCCTCATTTTGACTTATGTTTAAAAAAACTAAACTAACTCTATTTCAACTCTAATTTTTTTTTGTTATTTTTAAAAACTAAACTACTACAATTATGTCAAAAACTAAAATATGCATTAAAATGTAAAATAAAGCTATTTTTCATACATTTTCTATTTTTAAATCATTTTAGCTCATTTACTCAAAACTAGCATAAAATTAGGTTTTAAATCATTTTCTCATGAAATCATGCATATTTTTATATGAAATATTCCTAAAATATATGCATGATCAAATACCTCCATGCTTATGTTTTGCTAGTCCTCGAGCAAACTAGAGAAATGCACGAAATCAAACTATCAACTAATTCACTTTCGTAGGAATCACGGTTGCATTTAGCACGTGCAACAAGCCCTTTCAACCCCTGGGTTACCCCAGTGGACGAGTAAGGTCTCGTGAGGGTTTGCATTAATGTTACCCACAAACATCTCTATCATGTATGCATAATATTACACATCTTCACAAGTAGTAGGTAATTAAAGACTTTGTTTTCACAAATATTTCCTGTTACAAAAAAAATCAAAACATAATTATAGTCTTTTATATTCCACCACAGAAAAAGAATTTCTTTCACTTTTCTAAATATCACAATTATTTATGTTTTATTCTTAGAAAATCCAATAAAAATAAGTTATTATTTACTTATCCTCACTCATATGTTTTCTGCACAGATTTTCTCAATCACACTTCTAAGTAATGAACTTTTTTTTTAAGCTCTTTTCTTTTTTTCTTTTTTTCTTTTTTTCTTTTTTTCTTTTTTTTCTTCTTTTTTTTCACGCTTTTTCTTTTTGCGCATTCATTCTTCTTTTATAGCTTGCGTGTGGTCTGCTTTTATGCCTTGTGCAATGCTAATATCTTTTATACTTTTTCAATGCATACAAAAAGATATCAACTAAGACATAAAAGTGACTTCCTTCATTTACCTTTGCAATGTGAGAGTCAAACACTTCAACTTGTGTCTGTTCTCAGTTACTAAGGATCACGAAGTTTTTCACTCTCCTTTTCGAACTGAAACTCAAAAGCTTCAACTTGCATCTAAATCTCATCTACTAAGGATTGTGAAATTATCCAAACAACCTAACACATGCTCTCTTTTTTCACTTTTGAGCTTATTTTTGTGCTTTTGTTTATTTGCTTAGTTTCAAAAATAAAACTATGCATATTCATATTTGTGATTCAAAATAAACTCTAATATGTATCTATCATCATTTCTTCGAAATCCGCATAAACAACCATAATTTCTATTTCCATGTCAGAAAAATTTTCGTGGGGCTTAAAAATCCTCTGAAAACATTAGATCTGAAATAACATTCATATAAGTTCAAACTCTTTCTTTAAAAACCTACTTTTCATGAGAGATGTGTAAACATGTGCAAGAACGTACACAAAAATATTCAGGTGTGCAAACTACACCCTCCCCCGTGCTTGAATGACACTATCCCAGTGGCACTCCCCCATGCTTATTTGAAACTACGTGAATGCACATGAGATGCAATAAATGAGGGAAAAGCGTAGAAACAACTTGACATGAATTAAAAATGCACGTTCTATGAATGCAATGAATGCAATGTATACATGACATGACATGACATGACATGAAAACTCATGAATGAAACAGAAAACGAATAAAACCTAATAAAATTCTACAAATGTGAAGCAAATCTAATACTATACAAGATATGGGTTGCCTCCCATAAAGCGCTAAGTTTGACGTCCCAGCCAGACGGATCCCTGGAAAAACCGTCATCGTCCATGAGATCAATGGACATGAAGTCAGGCTCAATCGGGCTCTCTATGAAAAAGAGTGTCATCTGTGACACTGCGCACTGTGTTCCCGCCCACTCGACCCCTAAATGTAATATCATGACTCTGTGGACAAGAAGGATGAAGAATAGTCTCATCTGAGAGACTGGTTAGAAAATGAGAGTCTAGGACCGACCAACTATCAATGAATGCAACTTCAGCCAAGTGGTGAATATGATCTGGCTTGACTTGGTCAAGCACCTTCTGCATTTGTACCTCTTGCTTACTGAAAGCAATCGGTGATCCTAAAGGCTGAGAAAATGGGGTTTTATGAATATGTGAAGAATGTAACAACTGAGGGCCTTGCCCCTTCTGCTGAAGTATAATGGAGATCGACTCGTCAGTGGAAATGATACGGGGCTCATGAGTCGATTCCCGAGTGAGGTGACACGCCTTCCCATACTGAAAGGATGTAACAGCTTTGACTTGCGCATGGTGTGAATTAGTGGAATGCAAGTCAAATGAAATAGAATCATCTCCCTTGGATGAGACAACAGACTGACTATGAAGGTTCTCCTGGCTTTGTCTACTCAGTGTCTGAGCTAACTGTCCCAATTGAGTCTCTAGCTTGGCTATTGACTGCAATTGGGAGCAAAGAGTGTCCTTGATATCAGAAAAGGCCTCTAACATCTTCTCCTGGAATGATGGACTCAAAGTGGGCTCTTGAGGAGAAGGTAGACTAAACTAGGGATGAACCTGTGGAAAAATGAGATGCGAGTAACCTTGTGAAGGGTTATTGTGTCTATACTGTGTCTGAGAGGGCTGATGGGATGGAGAAATGGAATGGTTTCGCCAACCTGGGTTATATGATGGTGTAAATGAATCAGGCATGGGTCTAGCAAAACCTTGAGCAGCATTTACGTGCTCCTGAATGAATTCAGGATATAGCGGCGCTGCCGGACAATCAGAAACACAGTGTGCAGGGCTAGTACAAAGCTCGCACACTCTTCCTATTGGACTTCTCGAAGAGTTTGCTAGGAATTGATCTAACTTCCTATTCAAGTGGTCAACCTTGGTACGCAAATCTAACTTAGACCCAACTTCAGAAATCCCAACTTTCCTAGGACCACTAGACAATTGTGTAGTCCTATCGAGCCGTGAAAACAAAGCATGATGCATCGTGTTTTCACTCAAGGTCTCAAATAAAGACTAAGCCTCATCCTCACTCTTGAGCATGAAGGTGCCCCCACACGATGAATCAACCACTTGACGGTTCTTCTCAGTAAGACCGTCATAGAAATATTGCACTAGTTGTCAGCGAGGCACCTAATGGTGAGGACACTTGCGGAGAAGATCTTTTATCCTCTCCCAAGACTCATGAAATTGTTCTCCCTCAATTTGAGAAAAACTAGTTATGGCTCTACGAAACTGATTCGTTTTACCAATTGGGAAGTACTTTTTGAGGAACTCGTGTTGCATTCCTTCCCAAGTGGTGATACTAACAGTCTCAAGAGCTTTTAGCCAGTGCTTGGCTTTATCCTTGAGAGAGAACGGAAATAAAGTCAACCTCATAGCATCATCTCCAAAGTTATTAATTCGCACTGTCGAGCAAATCTCAAGGAATTCGTCGAGATGACGATATGGGTCCTCATTACTAAGGCCATAAAACGAAGGTAGCATCTGGATTACACTGGCCTTGATCTCAAAATGGTCTGCTCCTACATCAGGTCTTGTGATACAGAAGGCAGGAGTATAAGTGTTGGGCATGAAGTACTCCCTTAGAGGACGATGTTATCATCGCAAAAATTTTCCCCCCTCCCTCTGCGAGAGTGAGAGAAGAAGCGATTTTGCAAGTCAAACTCGACCAAAGTTTTGAAAATGGTTTTAAAAATTACTTGCCTCCGTTTTGAAAATTTGTGGGAAATTTTATGGAATGGGATCCGCCTGTCGGTACGAGGTTCAACCATTCCTGACGCCTTTACCAGGGGTAATCGAACCAAGGATCAAATGTGTGCTTTGACTAGGTTTAATTATCTAAATCATGTTCTATTTCCCTAGAATGCACAGAGAATCAGTAATGTGCTATGGAGTTTTGAAAAAAATGCAAGTATGAGAAATATGATGTTTGCTTGGAAAATTGAGATGTACTTGGAAAATGACTGGAAAAGTGCTTGAAAATGGAATTCCTGGGAAAATCATTGAATTTCATTGGAAAATGAATTCTTAAGAAAACTTGAACTTTGAAAAAATCGATTTTGAGATTTAGACTGCTTTTCTGAGGAAATGGATTTGAGAATCTTGAGAAAATCAGGAAGTTCATTGGAAAATGATTTTTGAAATGGAAAATGGATTCTCAGGAAAATAGAAACTCTGAGAAAATCGATTTTTGAGATTGGAATAGCTTTTTCTAAGAAAATCGATTTCTGAATAGGATTTGGGAATTCTAGGAAAATCAATTTCAGAAATAATTCAGAGTTTCTGAGAAAATCGATTTTGGGATTTGAAAATGAAATTGGGAATGTGGAAACCTTGGAAAATCATGATTTTGAACTTGGGAAATACTTTGAAATCTCATTTGAAAATTCAGAGTTCTGAGAAAATCAAATCCAAAATGGGCATTTTGGTTATTGAAAATTTTCTTAGAAAACCCTGATGACCTTGAAATGAGGGTTTTCTAAGAAAATTTTTGTAAAATTTAAAAATTTGAAAATCAAATGAAATAAAAACAAACATAATATGATGAAATATGATGATATGCATGAAAATTTGGAAAATTGAAGTTTGGAATTTCGAAATTTAGGTCAAATGACCAAAATGCCCCCGATAACAAGACTATAGCCTTGAAACCAAGGTTTTCTGAAATAAATTTTGCAAAAATGGGAAATTAAAATGCAAATGATATTAAAATTAACCGTAATATGACATGACATGATTATTTACATGATAAAACCCTAAAATGGTAAAAATATCACAAAATATCAAATTTGACTCAATTTTTGCCTCTGAATTTAAAAATAAACTAACACACAAAGCAAATGAACTTGGAATTGAACCAAATTTGGCATGGACACCTAGACTAACTCTAAGAACAGAATGGAATCCAAAAATGTATTTTTTTGGTATTTTTAAATATGAAAAATTAACTAGAAATCTTAAAAATCAAAATTTTGCCTAAAATGCTAATTCTAAATTGGATTTTGGATACTAAACTTCCATAAAAATTTCCCAAATTTTATGGGGTGATAGAAGACAATTAAGCAAATATTTTTTCCATTTACATATTCTGGTTTTGACATATGGTCGGAGCTAGACAGCTCCGGCAAGTCGGATCGGAATCCGGGGACTCTAGGATTTAGGGCAGATAGATGGAAAAATGGATGAAATTTTGGAAAAATGTCTTTGAAAAATAGAGGAAGATTTTCTTTTTTCAAAGTATTGGGATTCGGGTTATGGTTTGGGAGAGAGAAGAGGATTATCATAGACCTGGATCTCTGAAATTCTCAGACATGGGAATCTGACAGACAGGGAAATTAATCCCGGGAAAAATACTTAGGTTGTTTTAAAAATTCCCAAATTTTGGGAAATGACAAAGGGAAGGGTTAGGAACAACTTACATGTTGGAAGTTTTGGCATACAGCCTATGGGTTGAGCGGACACAGCAGGTTAGGGTTGGTCTAGACCCTGACAAGGAAGAGGTGAGATTTTCCCAGGGGCCTGGGAAAATCGATTTTTAGCAGAGATCAAAGCTACTTGGAAAAGGCTAGAAAAGTACTGAAAATAGTAGACTCTAATAGGGACTCATGGTATTTTTTTGAGAGAAATTTGGATCGTCCATCTAGGAGATCTCGGAGGTTCTTGTCTGCTAAAACAGAACCTGAGCTTTCTAGAAATGTGAAATCCCAGTTTGGGATCTGATTTGTTTAAGAGGGTTTCAAAACCCAAATGGACCTAAATTTTTGACAAGACATCACATATAAGTAGAGGGATTCACAAATGAATTTTATGTGATTTTTGATCGAGAATGCATGCATGAAATAATGACTAGATTCTATATTAAAACAAAAATCTATGGAATATTGGTAAAGCCATGTAAAATGAGTAAAATGCATGATAAAACTAATTGAAATGCATATTTTTAATTATGAAATGGCATGAAACATAAAACTAAAATGAAAATCAATAAAGGCATGCTTCAACTTTGATGTTGGCTACTAACATGAGAGATCCGATCCATCCACCGGATGGATCATTTCACGTCTGTAGCATTAATGTGCAACACATAGCAAAATGAACATATTTACAAGGAAAATGCAATGAATCTTCTTCTTTTTTTTTTTGAGAAAACCAGAAAAGTAAGAGGGGCTTACCTTAGATTTGGGTAGGAATTGGCTATGATGGAGGCGTTGGAGGTGCTTTGAAGGAGGAGCTGGATGCTTGCTTGAGTTGAAGGTGGGCTGCACCTTGTAGATGTTTCAATGGAGCTGGAACCGGGGTTGAATGATGGTGGTGGCTGGGGTAGTGGCTGCTGCAACCGGATGGAGCTACTTCATAGTTGGAGCCGAAGTGATGGCAGCCATGGCTGAATGGAATACAAGAGAGAGAGAAAGAGAGATTAGAAGGGGAGAGGGACTCAATGGGGGCAGTTGTATGCTTCCTTTCTTTCCTTCCCTCTTTTTAACCAAAGGACTTAAGGTTTTTAATTGGCCTTGACTTAGGTATTTAGGGGCTAATAAAAAAGGGGGAAAAGGGTATACGTGAATGGGCTGAACCAAGGAGGAGAGAAAGGAAGGAAGGGAAGGGAAGAAGGAAAGAAAAAAGAAGAAGAAAAGGAAGAAGGAAAAGAAAAAGGAAAGAAAGGAAGAAGAAGGAAAAGAAAAGGGAAGAAGAAGAAATGGGGGTTGGAGGCTTGGTCGACCACCTTGGTGGGTCCCACCTCTAAAAAAAAAATGATAAAATAAAGAAAAATTTAGCAAAAGAAAATGTTTATTTTTTTTATTAAAAGAAAATACAAGTAGATAAGCCATCTCAGAGTGGGCTCATGATCATGCATATATTTCAAGGTGATTTAACATTAAAATATGCATGATTTTATGAAAAAAAATGTTTTAAAAACCCAACTTTAGGCTAGTTTTCGTTAAATGAGCCAAATTGATTTCAAAACAGAAAATGTATGAAAAATATCTTTATTTGTATATTTTAGTACATATTTTGATGTTTGATATTAACATAGTAGTTTTAGTTTTAGTTTTCTGTAAAAATAAATATAAAAAGAAAAATTAGAAGTTGAGAATATAGTTAGTTTTAAAAATAAATTGAAATGAGGTTGATTGTAAATATTTTTTTAGAAGTAATCTTTAGATTAGAGTAGTTTAGTTAGTTTTGAGGTTTTTAGTAAATAAAAAGTCTTTAACCATTTTTTTTATTTTTGAAAAAAATAAAACAAACCGGTTCAAACCGGTTTGCACATCTTTAAAAACCCAAAAGAGGGAAAATGAAAATCGTTTTCTTCTCCTGTGCGCCTCTTCCTCTTTTCTAACCCTTCCCCTCCACCTCATTCTTCTCTTCTTCTTCTTTTTCTCCCTAATTTTCTCTTCTCTTTTCAGATGGAGGTGTCTTCAATCCGGAGATGGTGTACAGGAGGAGGCCAATTCTTTCTTAACCCCTCTAAGATTCACGGTAAGTCTTCCAATTCTTCTTCTTCTTCTTCTTCCAATTCTTCTTCCAATTCTTCTTCTTCTTCTTCCAATTCTTCTTCTTCTTCTTCTTATTTTTCCACATTTATCTTCTGTTGCTGGTTCGATTAATGAAGTTAGGATATATTTCTGTTTAGTGAAAAATGAAAAAAAATAAAGAAAAATAAAAAGAGAAAAAAAAAACTCGATCATTGCTGTTTCTGATTTTTTTTTATGATAATTCTGTGATTGATGATTTTATTAGATGATTGAATTTGTGATTGATGCTTTAGTTAGATGAACATTGATTTTTAAATTTTAGTTTACATTCTGAATTGTATAGTTTTTTTTGTGTTTAAAAATCTGTCGTCGGATTCCAACTCTGTTCTTCAAAAATTTGATCGATCATCTGGATCGATTTCTGTTTTTTATCCGGCAACTTGATATCGTGCCTGAAGTACTGCATCTCTAGTGATTACCTGCGTAAGCAGGAAACTTGAGAATTTCATCCATGATTCATAAAGGAATCTGATGAGCTTCAAGGAGATTTTTAAGGTTTTCCGGCGATATCACTCCGGTGGCTGAGGATGAATGAAATCCGGCAGTCGTGAGAAAAATTTTCGACATCTTTGCTACAGGCAATAGATCGCCTGATCTATCTAGCAATCTGGAGTGTTGCTGAGCATTTCATCACTGGTGAACTATAACTTTTGTTGCATATTTGGTGATTTCTTGTACTGAAATTGAGTGATCAAGATTTTCATTAATATTTTGGATATTATATCTTCCGGTGAATAGTTACATTTTCCGGTGATTAGTGTTCATTACCTCTTCTGGTGAACAGTACTTCTGTGGAAATATCAGCGAATGTTTTTGATCGGATGTCTGAATCCAATATGAGTGTGGAAATTACTGATTTTTGAATAAATGAGGAGCTGGATCATTTAAAAATCTGATTTGTGATTAGTTGACCCGGATATTATTTGATCCACATATATTGGTTAAGTTTTTCGGTGATGCTACTGATCGCTGTCACTGTTCAATGATCCTCATTGCAGCTGGAATTTTTGGTGACCATTGATCACATGATCTCAGAATTTTATGGTGGATGCATGGATTTCTTTTATGTTTACATTCTGGAATCGGTTTAAGTACTATCGAATTTGAGTGCACTATCTCAATTCTGATAATTAGGTGTTAGTTTTTGTTTTTCTTTCGTGTACTGCTCGTGTTTCATTTGAATTGTGCAGGATTGCAAGGGATTAGAGCTGAAGCAATTACGTGACACGAGGAAGCGAAGAGTAGAAGTTTTTTTTTTACTTTTCAATTTAGAATTAGGAATTTAATTGGGTTTATAAATATTGCACTTTACGCCCTCTGCGAAGGGTATTCATTTGTTGTAATAGTTAGTTGATTTTACATTTCTTGAACATTTTACATTTCAATAATGTGGCAATAAAGAATAGTTTAGAATTGTGTGCTTGAATACGAAATATTCCCGTTCCCTGAGTTCGACCCGGTCTTATCCACTAGTGAGAACCGGTTTTTATTATTTGATGTCTCGTTTTCACATGTTTTTCATATAAAAATCTTTTCAAAATTACAACAATTATAAAGAAGACATCAGCTCACTTTCCAAATTTGAAATTCATTTTGAGAATCATAGGGGTAGAATAGTCTTTTTAGAAAATTTCTGGATAAAACGAGCTATTTTTGACAGTTTTTGAAACAAGCTCAGAATTTGAAGTTTCATACCCTGTTGTGAAGCAAATCCAGTGTAGAATTTAAAAAATTGAGTTTAAAAAAAATATGCATTGTTTTTCTTAAGAAAATATTTCCAAATTTAGAATCCTAGGGATAAAAATGTCAATTTTAGAAACCCAGGGTTTGAAATTGATTTATGAAAACTTTTAAAACTCAATCTGGATTGGAATTTTCAAAACTAGAGTTCTGGATCTCGAAAATGAAATAGAATGTGATGAAATGTTATAAAATGTTATGAAATGACATGAAATGATGAGAAATGACATGAAATGCTATGCGAAATGCAGACCCTGAATGAAGAATTTTGGATATTAGACCCTGATTGGCACTTGTACCAGTTCAAAAAGTGTTAAAATTGATAAAATTTGCAAAATGGTTTAAGAAATGATTTTCGGGTTCTACCAAACCAGAGTGACACTAAAAATTGGGGTTTGAGCTGGATTGAGTTGGGTTCTAGGGTTTCAGAACTCAAGTGAACTTGACAAGACACTGACTCGACTAAACTCCCGGACTGAATTGTCAAGAAAAACTGCCATTTTTAGAGAAATGGTTACTGGAGTGAAGTGAATTGCAGACCAGAGCTGGGTTTGAGCTGAACAAATGTCAGTAATACTGATATGAACTAAAATTGAAGCTCGAACACTAGCTTAACTGACTGAACTCAGCTCAATTTCAGCTGAAAGAGCTGAAATGGGCTAAAATGGTCTCCTAGACACTTGGGAATGGTTTTAAACTAAAACTGGAGCACTTGAACTCCTGGTGAGCTCAAGCTAGACTCTGGGGAATAGGATTGACTAGGAATGACTGACTTGGAGACAATTGGCTTGGATTTAAGTGAGAAATGAGCTCATTTATGAAGAAATTATCCCATTTTGGCATGAATTGTCAAAAATGAAAATGGTTTGTTCATCATAAGCTCAGGTGAGCTAGAAATGACTGACATTCTTAACTGTTCTGAATTGACCAATGAGCTTGGTTGACTTTGAATGACTGGGGTTCGAGATGACCTAGGGGTAAAATAGTAATTTTCCTAATAAAAGTGGGTAAAATGGTAGTTTTCCAAAATAGACTCGGGGTTGGACTCCTACACTGACTTACCAGGGTTGGCACTGCACGAGGGGTGTGTTTAAGAATGGATGAGGAAAATTTGGGGTGTTTACAGATGCCCCTCTTTGCTACTAAGCCGGCTTGAGGACGAGCTTAGTGGCAAAGAAAAACACACCAAATTTGGGCTATAAAAATGCCCCAGTTAGAAGGATCTGATTGGATACAAAGAAATTGGCCCTGATAAAAATGATAGGTATGAAATGGAGAATAAAGAAGAGAGATTTACTTCAAAGAAGTAAGATTCAAGTTTTACCCTTAACCTGGATGGGACGAGAAATACCTCATGTAAAAATGAGGCTCAGGTTTGACCCTTAACCTGACCGGGAAATGAAAATGATGGGATTCTCAAAAAAGGAACCCATGATGGAACCTTCAGACTTCCGCACAATGAATCCGATAGGAGTTTTGCAAAATGATGAAATTGGGGTCCCTAAAGCTTGAAAAGGGGTTTGATTTTGGGTGCCTCATTGCTAAGACTAAATAACTTTTGAAATTGACAACCTTTTGTGAGAAAATGATTGGTGGCTTAACCTCAAGCCGAAATTGGACTGTCTATGGTGGGACAGTGGGGACACAGGGAAGTGTGCAAATCTGAGAGCTCAGGCGCTCAGATTATACCAAAGAAGGGAAGGAATCTTGAAAACTCCCGTTATCAAGTCCTAAAAGGGATAACAAATGGTGTCAGGATGCACCAAAGATGAACCTCAAGCTCTCGCTTCATGCTAGAATAGCTAGAAAATATTGTCAAAATGTTGACAATTGTTGTTGATTCAAACTAATTGAAAATGATGCACATTGTTTTGAAAATATTCCATCTTTTCTACCTAAAGTATTACCTCCGATTGGGCTTAACTCCGTAGAATCAAGATTCGAATTCAATTTGCTTGCAATTGACTTTTTTTTAAGGAAGCTATCAATTTTCTTGATATGAACAGAAAAGAGAGTTCTTATTGTGAAAGCAATTGGTGAAAGATTATTGATAATAGAATTTCACAAAATTTAAATAGGATTCTTGGCAGATTTGGCAGTCTGATATCCCGAGATTCTTTTCTCATGATGATCTTTCTGCACTCTCTTTTTTTTTTGGGGGGGGGGGGGGGCAGAATTAGAGCTCTCTTGGGTTTTTGGGGATTACATCATCATTCATTTTGGAGATATCCTGACTTTTCTCTCTTTTTTTTTGGAAGGGTACGTCACAAACTCCTTCATCTCAGAGATGTTCTGGTCCTTCTTTTCCTCAGGGATTATCTTGACAGTATTGGCTCTTTGGTTGAAAATCTCTTGATGATAGCAGAAATTAAATATCTTTTAGGGTTTGTCGGGAGACTCATCGCAGTCGCCTTCAACTTGGCGATGATCTGAACTTTCCTTAGAAGGATCTGTCACAAACTCCTTCATCTTGGAGATGATCCAAATCTTCTTTGGCCCCGGGGGTCTAACTCGCATAATTCGTCTTCATCTTGACGACAATTGAGAGATCCCTTTTGCAGATATTTAATTGTAGCTTAAACGATTGAAGAGATATGGAAATTGAATGGATTTTTTTGTATCACCTAGGATATTTTAACTGCCTTATTTTCCAAGAATGATCTTTAAAAATGTGTCATTGACTGCAATCAATATCGATCACTTATGGCTTTACAACAACATTGAATTTTTTTTGCTGGCCATATCGAAGATTTATTCTTCATCCTTTTGGTTGGCCAATAGAAAGATTTTGAATTTTGAATCCTTCTTCGTGAAAGCTTTGTCCTTTCGGAAGTAATACTAAAGGTATTCTCAGGTAAAAAAAAATTGCAATAAAGATTTTGAAATCAACAAGCATTTGACAACAAATTGGCAAAGTGTTCTTGAAATCCTTGGTGAAAGAAATTGCTTGAGGTCTAATTGACACATCCATGACTAAATTGAGTCCTGAAAAGACTCAGTAAAAGATCAACTTGAAAGTTGGGTTTTGTTTTGACTTACCAGCTCGAAAACATGATTTTTGTTTTGACTTACCAGCTCGAAAGCAGGATTTTTGTTTTGACTTACCAGCTCTAAAGCAGGATTTGTTGACCGACCAGCTCGAAAGCAGGATTTGTTGATTGAATAGCTCAAAAGCAGGATTTGTTGACCAACCAGCTCAAAAGCAGAATTTGGGTTGACCAACCAGCTCGAAAGCAAGATTTGTTGACCGACCAACTCGAAAGCAGGATTCGTTGACCGACCAGCTCGAAAGTAGGATTTGTTGACCGACCAGCTCTAAAGCAGGATTTGGGTTGACCAACCAGCTCGAAAGCAGGATTTGTTGATCGACCAACTCAAAAGTAGGATTTGGGTTGACCAACCAGCTCGAAAGCAGGATTTGGGTTGACCGACCAGCTCGAAAGCAGGATTTGGGTTGACTGACCAGCTCAAAAGTAGGATTTGTTGACCGACAAGCTTGAAAGCAGGATTCGGGTTGACCAACCAGCTCAAAAGCAGGAATTGTTGACCGACCAGCTCAAAAGCAGGATTTGTTGACCGACCAGCTTAAAGGAGGATTTTGATTGAAAGATTGAATTTGATGATTTGAAATTGATTGACATTGATGAAGTTGTAACCTGAAGGCTTGAAAAGTGATAGATATTGATAAAGTTGTACCCCCAAAGGCAGGAAAATGACTGATGTTGGTAAGATTGTAACCCGAAGGCTTGAATTTGAGAATCTGGTAAAGTTGGTGGCCAAGAGGCCTAATTGACAAAATTAGATGACCTGAAGGTCAACATTGAGAATTAAATGACCCGACGGTCAAAATTGGGAATCGAATGACACAAAGGGTCAAAATGGGAAATCAAAGATCGAAATTTGAGGAATTGAATGACCCGAAGGTCGAAGTTGAGAATTTGAATGACCCGAAGGTCAAAATTGGGAAATTGAGTGACCCGAAGGTCAAAATAGAGGATTGGGTGACCCGGAGGTCGAAATTGGAAATTGGAAATTGGAAATTGGAAATTGGAAATTGGAAATTGGAAATTGGAAATTGGAAATTGGAAATTGGAAATTGGAAATTGGAAATTGGAAATTGGAAATTGGAAATTGGAAATTGGAAATTGAAAATTGAAAATTGGAAATTGGAAATTGGAAATTGGAAATTGGAAATTGGAAATTGGAAATTGAAAATTGGAAATTGGAAATTGGAAATTGGAAATTCGAAATTGGAAATTGGAAATTGGAAATTCGAAATTCGAAATTGGAGATTGGAAATTGGAGATTGGAAATTGGAAATTGAAAATTGGAAATTGGAAATCAGAAATTGGAAATTGGAAATTGGAAATTGGAAATTAGAAATTGGATGACCTGAAGGTTGAAATTGGGAATTTGGAAATTGGGTGACCCGAAGGTCGAAATCGAAAATTGGGTTGCCTGAGGGCTGAAATTGGTATAGAGCTTGGATTCTGATGAATGATCGGCATGAAGACTGAACCCAAGAGGTCGACTGACACGACCATCCAGTGAGACACTAACATGAGTGCTCAATTTTGAAAGAATACCAGTATGAATACCAGGTTTTGAAAATGTATCAATATAGGCGTGTTGGCCGAAGTAAGCCATTTGAGGCTGATTTTCAATATTGACATGGTTGTTCTCGCTTCATGACTCTTCAGCAATGGGACTATGCTCTTGTATGTGGGAACCAACAGTTTAAGCATCATGGTGACAAAAGAGTCATAGGCTTGCACTACAAGAAATTACCTTTTTATTATTAGCATGTCTCTTATGCTATGAAGCATCTTTACTGGTGTGAAATATGCTCTTGTAGTAAAAAAGTATGTTATACTGGTGCAACATACATTGCATAAGTATAACATTTTAATGGCACGATTATATTTCACGTTAATAAAGTAAAGATTATATTGGCACAAAAAACTCATGCTTGTAAAGAAAAAAGTTTTAAAAAAATTTGCCCACTCTCTCGAACATTGTCCTCTCTCTCTCTCTCCTTGTCACCCTCTAGCACCTGCCTTCGCGTCTGCTGCCCCCTCTCTCTATCACCCTCGCCCTCTCGTTGTCACCCCCTCTCCCTCTCTATCGCCCCCTATCTGTCTTCTTCATCCCCTCTCTCTCACCCTGACCTCTCTCTCACCCTTTGTCTCTCGTACCTATCATCTCTCTCTCTCTCTTGCCCCCCCCCCCTCTCCTTTGGCTTCCTCATGTTGTGTTCATTAGCAAGGTATGTAAACTTGCCTAGTTTTTATTTATTTATTGAATGCATGTTAAATATATTTTTTCGTATATGATTTAGATTTTAAGGGTTTTAAATTTTAATTTTCTATTTTATAATTTATTTATTTAATTCATGCTAAATCTGTTTTTAATATATATATATATATGAATTAGATTTTAGAGGTTTTATATTTTTTTTGCCTATTTTATGATTTATTTATTGAATGCATGCTAAATGTATTTTTTTCTCATATATGATTTATATTTTAAAGGTTTTATATTTTAAAGGTTTTGTATTTTAATTACCTGTTTTATTATTTATTTATTGTATGCATGAAAAATGTATTTTCTTTTTTATATATAAATTAGATTTTAGGGGTTTTATATTTTGATTGTCTATTTTGTGATTTATTTATTGAATGCATGCTAAATATATTTTTTTATATATGATATAAATTTTAAGCGTTTTATATTTCAATTACCTATTTTGTGATTTATTTATTGAATACATGTTAAATATATTTTTTTAATATATAATTTAGATTTTAGGAGTTTTATATTTTAATTACCTATTTTATTATTTATTTTATTAAATGTATGTTAAATGTGTTTTTTTTTCATATATGATTTAGATTTTAGGGGTTTTTTATTTTAATTATCTATTTTGTGATTTATTTATTGAATGCATGATAAATGTATTTTTTTTACGTATGATTTAGATTTTAAAGGTTTTATTGAATGCATGCTAAATGCTAAATATGTTTTTTCTCATATATGGATGACAAAAGTTGGATCCAAATTTAGTGAATACATGTATATAATAATTTAATATTTCATACACAATATCCTGTTAGGCAATGATCTTTGAACTTGCACATATTTGAAGAATTGTGCAATCGTTATGGATGACAGAAGTTAGATCCAAATTAGAAGGTAATTTTAAGTATTTTTTGAGTTGCTTTATATGCAAGTTAAGATTAAATATGGATGCAATGGTTGATGATGACATGTCCTAGATAACCTTCATTTCATATGAGCGAACTTAATCGCTATTTGAAAGGAGTTAAAAACTTTTTAGAAGTTGTCCAGTGCAATAATATAGTGTGGGAAGGAAAGAACAAGTGCCCATGTTGAACGTGTGTCAACCTCTTATGGCATACAGTGCAAGGTGTGTTCGATTATATAATGTGCAACAAATTTTTAAAAATCTATATAAATTGACATTTTCATGGAAAACCTATGAAACCACAAGCAAGTGATTCACCAACTAAAATGCCAAATGATATGGACGAGTTGATAGTGGATGCATTTGGAGTACATCCAAATTCGACAATCAATAATCATCTAGATAATGTAGTTGTTGGTAAAAGTTTAGAAGGTGATGCATATTTTAGGTTGCTAGATGATAACACACAAGAATTATACACCGGATGCTCGAAGTTTACAAAACTATCCTTCATCGTATGTTTGTTCCATCTGAAATGCATAAACTGATGGAGTAATAAGTCCTTTGATATATTGTTGGGGCTACAACATGAAGTTTTTCTTACTGGTGCACAATTACCTAATAATTATTACAAGACGAAGAAAAGCGTTGAGAAACTAGAATGAGTTACAAAAAAATAGATGCATGTCCCATGGCATGTTATATTAGAAAGAGGACAAAGAAAAGAACAAATGTGTACACTATGAAACTTTGAGATGGAAAGATAATGAAGGTGCAAGAAAGTTACCAATATGCTGAGACACATTGCAAGAAAGTTACCAATATGCCTGCAAAGACTTCACAGTAATTTTCTTTGATTCCAAGGTTGTAGAGGTTGTTTATGTCAATGAAGAATGCTTCCCAAATGAGGTGATATGATGAAGGCCATGTTAAAGATGACAGTTTATGGCATCTAGTAGACTCATATGTGTGAAAATCTTTTGATCTTGCTCATTCATCGTTTGCAGCTAATAGTCACAATGTTATATTAGAATTGGCAAGTGATGGTTTTAATCCCTACAGAACTTTGAGTACCACTCACAACATATGGTCAACCATTGTCATTGCATACAACTTGCCTTCATGGATGTGCATAAAGCAATCTTACATTATATTATCTTTGCTTATTCTTGGGCCAAATTCTCTTGGAAATAACATTGATTTGTTTTCGCAACCTCTTATTGAGGAGTTGAAGACATTGTGGGTTGATGGTGTCTGCACTTATGATGCTTTAAATAACATGTACCTTCATATGCATGCAACTTTAATTTGGACCATTAGTGATTTTTCTGCATATGTAGATCTATCAGGATAGAGTAGAAGAGGAAAGTTAACATGCTCAGTATGTCATAATGATACATGTTCTATACAACTAAAAAATAGCAAGAAAATATGTTAAATGGGGCATTGTAGGTTCTTGCCCATGAATCATAGATATCGATGGGATAAACATGCATTTGATGACACAATTGAAATAATCACAGCTCCAACTCCTCTTTCAGGCACAGACGTGATACAGAAACTAACAGATGCACATAGCTTTGTTACTACAAAACTTACTCTCCCTTGGAACTGAAAGAAGAAGAACATTTTTTTTAGTTGCTTTATTGAGAGCATAATTTGCTTCGTCATAACTTGCATGTCATGAACATCAAGAAGAACGTATTCGATAGCATCATTGAAACATTATTAAACATGAATAAGAAGTCAAAAGATCATCTCAATGCTAGACTCGATTTGCAGACAATGAATATAAGACATGCACTCCATCCATGAAGGCATGCTAATTCTACTAGAGTTTTAATATGTGATGCATGTTTTTCTATAAACAAGAGAGACAAAATTACATTTTGCAAAGTGCTCAAGAATATAAAAGTTTCAAATGGCTATTCAACAAACATGTCTCGATGTGTACATATGAAAGAGTGTAAGATTTCAGGCCTAAATAGTCATGACTATAATGTGTTAATGCATCAATTTCTTCCTTTGGCACTAATAAGGACATTATTGAAGAAGGTAAATGCAATGCGTTTTGAGTAATGTGTGTTTTTCAAAGAACTGTGCTCAAAGATTATGAACAAGGATGTTAAAATTTTAACAGGTTCTTCCCAAATAGGTATCATCACAAGCATTGATGCATGAATCATATATGTCTGCCGACTCATAAGGTATTTGTTCTTATAATGACAATTTAATGTTGTTGATGATAACTGATAAAGTATTAATGCACGTCTTATCAATGTTTTACCTACTATAGGCCTTTGCTAAGGACAGAAGCATAAGGTTGGCATTGATAGATGGTCAACCCATAGGAGAAAAAGCATCGCTCCTAAGTTGTTTCATAGGAATGTTGGCCCGAGATCTTGACAACACACCTTTACATTTTACTTTTTGGCATGCATTACCAGATTTTTATAAGGAACGTGCTTGGACTTTAGTGCTGATATGTATATTCCTTACATGTATAATTTTCTTAAAATTTAGCATTTGTTCATTGAACTATAAGTAAAATACATATATTGTTATTGCAAAAAAACTCTGATGTTCTTGAGAATTTGAAAGCTTGGGTTTTAAAGCAGTACACAACAACTTAAAGAAATATTAGGTACCAGCATAAGAAGATCTTCAAGTAGTATGGTACACTCGAAGAACACATGACAACTTGTCCACCTTACATCCCTTTTATCAGTGGTGGACATTGATGCATTATTTTGATGCATAAAACTATAAGTTATACGTTGTTATCATTTCTTACTTCGTGAACTATAAAATTATTCGAACTTTATATATATATATATATATGTGTGTGTGTGTGTGTGTGTGTGTGTGTGTGTGTGTGTTCATAATTCTTTTATTTATATTTATTTGCAGGCCTCGTATACAAGTATGGTGCACCTCAGGTTCTTAGATTGTCTCTCTTCCATGCAATTCAAGAACTTTGAAATTGTTTGTATATATTTGAAACAAAACTTGTTTGTTTTTTTTATGTTATTTAATATTGTTTTTTTGTATGAGTTTTTTATACTGGTTTGACCTTTAAGATTATAGGTGTGAGTTTTGGAAAATAGTTTTTAAAATAATATTTTTATGTAAAAACAATATGAAAGCCAGAAAGCCAGACACCAAAGAATAAAAACCAGCTCGCACGAGTGGTGGAGTCTGGGTCAATCTCAGGGAACAAAAAAATACTTTGTATTTAAGCAAACAGTTAACTATTCTTTATACCCTTGAAAAATAATAATTAATTAACTAAATGAGAGAGTGTTGCTTCTGCAAAGGGCTTAAACAAATAAAAATAAAGTGCCTTATTACAGACCTAAATTAAATTGAATTAAATAAAATAAAACGCTAAGCTAAAAAGAAGAGAAAAGTCTTGAGTGCTTTGAGTCTTTAGTCCCCTTGAGGTTATGCTTGTTTTCTTGAACTTTTGCTCTCTGAGGGCTTTCTGAGGACAAAAAAGGCCTTTTAAGGAGACCTTTTAGGGACTTCAGAGGGCTCTTCGAGGGTGCTTTTGAGGGCTCACCGCATGTTTGAACGCTTTCCTGCAAAAATAAACAAACGAAACACAAACATACTACAAAAAACTATAAAAACATTAAGGGTTAGCTTTACGAAAAATCACAAAAATATTAAATAAACTATGGAATAATACTACACTAAAAGACAAAATAACATAACCAATTCTATAACTAACTAAGAACTAACATGAATCAACTAACTAAAAAACAAATTAGCATAACTAATTAACTAACTAACAAGAAAACAATTATGAAATAAACTAATGCAAAAATAACAAGAAATAAACTAAACAAATTAGCTAATAAAAGAAAACATGAACAATAAAATAAACTAAATTAATTTAACTTACATGCTATACTAACTGAATTCTAAAAAGGAATTTAATCAACTAATTAAGCAAGCAATCAACAAATTAACCAAAATCGATAATTTAATTCAATAATGAAAATTTGCTAATATAATTTAAATTAACTAATTAATCTACTAACATAAACTGAACTTAATTAAATTTAATTGATGTAAAAAAATCAGATTTAACATGAAAGTAAAACTAACAACTTGCTGGAATTTAAATCTACCTAAATCGGCTAATTAAGAAATTTAAAATAATTTAATCTAATAAACACCAAAAATAAAGAACATGATCTAAATTAAATCTACCCTAAATCTGAACCTAAACTGAAGTAAAACTCACAAAAAATATAAAACTACTCTATGTTAGATCTATTGATTTGAATAAAATAATCTTATTCTGTACGTAAACCAAGAAAAATGGCTAAACTAGATTAAGCTATATTTTTTTAATATTTCATATGATAAATCTAAACTAATCTAATCTAAATATGATGAATATGCAGGGATCAAACAAAACTACATGCAATGATATGATTTATGCTATGCAAAACTAAACTACGGTGAAACGGGGGAGAAGAAGCAAACCGTACGATCCGCTTCCGATGGAAGGGTTGAGAAGAGGAAGTGGTTTTTCTCTCTGAGCTGCATGTACCTCCGTCGACCAAGGCAAGAAGAACCGGCGATAGAAAAATGTTAGAAGCAAGATGAATCAAAGAGAGAAAGGAAGAGATCGAGGGAGAAGCGGTTGGGAATGAAGATGAGGAAGAAGAGAAGAGAAGAGGCTTGCCTTTTCTTAGAAGGAAAAAACATGGGTTTTTGCTGGAAAAAGACTATTTATAATACAAATAATAGGTTTACATAATTTCTATGGAAGTCCATAAAATTTTAAGAAATTCCAAAACAAGTCTTCCTCAAAAAATGTGTTTTTAAAAGCGGTTTTTCCTAAACTAAGTGAAATTAGTAACTACTCTTCTAATCTAATTAAACTATAAATTAAAAACTCTGAAATTAAATAAAACACTGAAAAATATAGGGCAAGCTTTGAAATTGGTGATTTTCTTGTAATTTTTATTTCAATGCGGCTTCTCGAAACTAACGATAAAAATGGGTTTTTAATGAAATTTTTCTATGGATCATGCATAAAATAAGATGAATAAAATGCAAAATATATACATGATCAAATTATCCTTTGCTTATCGTTTGCTAGTCCTCAAGCAAACTGAACCAAAAAATAAAAATACTAAGCTAATCAAGACAAAAACCTAACTCACTTTCATAGGAATCAGTGTTGTATTTAGCATATGCAACAAACCCTTTAAACTCCTGGGTTACTCCAGGGGATGAGTAAGGTCTCGTGAGGGTTTGCAGTGATGCTACCCATAAACATTCTTGTCACGTATGCATAAAATAACTAACTTCAAAAACCATTAGCCGGTTAAGGAGTTTGTTTTCGCAAATGTTTTGTGTCATTACATTATCAAAACATAATTAGAGACTTTTATAGGCCACCACAGAATAAAATATTTTCTTTCACTTTTCTAAATATCATAATTATTTATGCTTTATTCTCAGAAAATCAAATATGTACATGTTATTATTTTCTAATCCTCACTCATATGTTTTCTGCACAGGTTTTCTCAATATTTGCTTCTAAGCAATGAACTTTTTCTTTTACACACTTTTCTTTTTCTTTTTCTTGATTTTCAAAATTTTCATACTTTTCCTTTCTTTTTTTTGTTGAGCACTATATCAAATTTCTAGTTTTTGTGACTCATGTAATGAGCTTTAGGTCAGTGACTCTCAGGTCAGGCGACCTTAGGGCACCAGATACAAAGTATCCCTTAGACTTAATCGCTTAAGTCACTAGACCTTCAATTTTCATAGTTTTACGTATAGTCTTCTTCTCTGTCATGTGCAATGTCAACATTTATTAGGCTCTCTATAAAGTCCATGTAACGGGCTTTCGGGGCGGTGGATCCCAAATCAGATGGCTTTAGGGTACTAGGTGTAAACACCCCTCAGGCTCTACTTGCTCGAACAAAATAGGTCACAAATATTAACTTAGACAAAGAAGTGACTTCCTTTGTTATCATTTTCAGCATGCAACTCAAACACTTCAACTTGTGTTTGAGCCTAGTTAATGGGCAATACGAAGAGATCAAACAACTAAACGTATGCTCTTTTCATTTTTGAGCTCTTATTTTCAATATTCATTTGCTTAGTTTTTCAAAAATAAAACTGTGCATATTCATACTTATGACTCAAAATAAACTCTAACATGCATCTATCACCGTTTCTTTGAAATCCACATAAATAACCATGTTTTTCTACATTAGTGCCAGAAAAAAAAATCGTGGGGCTTAAAAATTCTCCAAAAACATTAGATTATGTAAAGCATTCATATAAGGTCAAACTCATTCCTTAAAAGCCTAATTTTTATGAGTTGTTATAAATGTGCAAGTACAAAGACAGAAAAAAAAATTGGGTGTGCAAACTACACCCTCCCCCATGCTTGAATGACATTGTCCTCAGTAGCACTCCCCCATGCTTGTATAAAACTGAGTGAATGCTTGTGATAACAGAAATAAATGGGAGAAAATGAGTAGAAGTCACCTAATCCACACTTTGGAACCTTACCTGATATGGCATTGTAACGGCTTTGCATAGGTTCTACCTGTTATGCAACTCATAAAAATATACAAAATGCAATGCATACATGATCTAACCTTTATGCTCAGAAAGAAAGAAAATGACAGAAAAATAATAAAACTATTAATATTACAACACAACTATGGGTTGCCTCTCATAAAGTGCTAGGTTTTACGTCCTCAGCCAAATGGATCTCTGGAGATTGTTCATCATCCATGAGATCAATGGACGTGAAGTCATGCTCAATCAAGGGCTCTGAGGAAAAGAGTGACATCTGTGACATTGTGCACTATGTGTCCTCCAACTTCAGGAAGAACGAGATTAGTCTCCATGTGGAGGTATTCTCAAAGGATGGAGAGCCATAAATTGAGCATCTGTATGCATCCAACTGTGGATCAGAATGCTTCTCTGTGACGTCTGTCACTTGGAAGCAGTCATCATGTCTTGCCGCCCTGTTGGCAGGATCAAAGATATGTAAGCGCAAATGCTTGTTGTCAAAATAAACATCCATCTCTCCAGTATGACAATTGATACGAGCATGGGTAGTAACCAAGAATGGTATGCTCAGAATGATGGAGATCTAGCGAGCGACGTAATGTCCTCCATGTCCAGAACAAGAAAATCAATAGGAAAATAGAAGTCCTAGATCTGGACTAACACGTCCTTCAAGATTCCTCATAAATGCTTGGTAGACCTATCAGCCAACTGCATGATAGTAGTCATGGGCTTTAAATCCCCAGTCCCAAAGGTGTCATAAAGGAAACCCGATAATATGTTCATGCTTGCCCCAAGATCGAGCAATGCATGCTCGATAGTCATGTTCCCAATAACACACGAGATGATCGATGACCCAGGATCCTTGAGCTTGGGTGGCGCTTGGTGCCGAAACATGGAGCTCACTAGCTCAGTCAAGAAGATCGTCTTGGGCAACGACCATCATTTTCTCTTCTGCGTGCAAAGTTCTTTGAGGAACTTTGCATAAACAGGCACTTGCTGGATGGTATCAAGCAGGAGGATGTTTATGTGAACTTGCTTGAACATGTCAAGCATCTCGTGCATGCATGCCCCCTGCTTGCCAAAATCATGCAGTTTGGCCAAGGCCTTAGGAAAAAGGGCTCTGAGAATATATGAAGAAGGCACAGGTCGTGAGCTTTGTCCATTCTCCTAGGGCCTGGTGGAGGAGATCGACTGGTCAGTAGGTGTGGCAGTGGGCTCGCCAGTCGACTCCTGAGTAGGGTGGAATGCCTTCCCACTCTGAAGGGTCATAACAGAGTTGGCCTGTAATACCCAAAAATTTTAATGATTTATAAATTCTGAAGAAAATTCAAGTTTTGATTCTGATTTATTCTAGATGTGAATTATAATTGTGAAAACTCTAATTTATGTGGTAAGTATTGATCAAAATAAAGATTTGAGTCTATATTTAAAATCCTGATAAAAATATGTAGAGGCTTATTCAAAAACCAAAATTTAGGGACATTCTCATCATTAATCAAATTGTCAGGGGTAGCTTAGTAATTTGCCAATTCAGTAGCATTTTTTTGTAAAATACCCAACTATATAAGGTTAAAATAGTAATTTTTCTTTTGGGGACATTTTTAGAGATTTAATAGATTTGTCAGGGACAAAACGGTAATTTGCCACCCCAATGGCAGACCTAGTAAATTTTTGAACTACAGAAAGGCAATAAAGTAACTTCCAAATTTCTATATGGCATTTCTGAAAGATGGGATTTGAATTAGGGTAAAGTAGGTATAAAAAACTAGCAATCAAATAAAATATAATATTTTATATTAATTTATTTCAGAGACCATGGTTTTGGAAAACCACTGGCCCAAAACCAAGGGCAGCCATGGTTTTTCCAAAACCATGAGCTGACACTTGTCACCTCATAGTGAGGAGGTGACACTCAACCCTCTTCTCTCTCTAATAGGTGTAAAAAACAATTGATATTTTAATAAAACTTGACAAGTATTAATTAAAAAATAGTTTTTAATTAACTCAACTGACATTTGTCACTTGAGTGGGACCCACAGGGAGCACCTCCTCTCTCTCCTATAAATACCCCTCTCTCTCTCTCTACCCAAGTTCTGAATACCCCTCTCTCTCTAAGCTCTCTTTCTCTCCCACCTACTTTCTCTCCCTAACCTTGAATTTCTCTCTCTAGTTTTTAAGCCTAAACCTCCATTGAATCTCAGATTTTTTCTGAAAAACCCCTTCTAGCCTCTTCCCTCTCTCTTTAGACGAGATTTGTTCCTTCGTAGGAGTTTTGAAGAGCTAAATCCAGCCTCAAAAGTGTTGCCTGCAGAAGTACTGCTAAATTTAGCAGAAAAATCAGATTTGAACCGCGGAAGCGATACCCAAATTTTCTAAATCAGGTTAGTATTCAAATTCTTCTTCTAAATTTAGATTCGTAATTGTAGGACCTTCTATTCTCCCTCCTACTTCTCTTTTGGATTCAAATTTTGGCAATTTTGCCAAAATTTAATCCAACTCTGCCTCTACGTAGGAGAAGTTCTGTTTAAATTTTTAAAAATATTTTAAAGTATTCAGAACTACTATAGCAGTAGTTCTGGCAAAATTTTTCTAAAAGATTTTCGAAAATAGAGTTTTTATAGCAGAAGTTCTGGCAAAATTATTTTAAATGATTTTTGAAAAGTAGAATTAATATAGCCTTTATTCTGGCCAATTTTTTTCTAAATAAATTTTGAAATCTCTAGTTATTTTAATCAGAATTCTAGCAAAAGTTTTTAGATAATTTTGAAATTTTGACTTTATTTAGTAGATATTATATCAAGATTTTTATTGTTATTTAAAAAAAAATTGATTTTCATAAAGAAAATTATGTCAAAGTTTTCAAAATCCTTTTTAAATACCTGAGTCAAATTTTTTGAAAAAACTTTATAAAAATATTTGTGACACGAAGTCATGTTCGAATTTTTACAACTCGAATTTGAGTTTGAACCATTTTTCGAACATTTGAGTTATTACAGAGGAAACTCTGTGAAATTTTTATAAAAATTTTTAAGATTATTTCTAAATAATTTTTTATTTTTAATAATTTTTTAAAAGGATATCTCTTCGGATTTATAAGGCAAATATTGCCCAAAATTCAATTTAAAAATACTATCTAATAAAATAAATTTTATCAGATTAAATCCAAGCATGAGCGCTTTATCCTATTCTTCCTTGTTTTATCAAAAATCAAGGTAAGTTATTCTATCAAAATCTTATAATTTTTATATTAGACATGTTTTTGATGCATGCATGTTTATTTAAAATTTGATTTATGATCAAATGTATATTTTAGTATCTGCATAAATAAATATATGTTTTGAATGACAAGATTTTAAATCTTATGAGTTTGAATCAAATTTTGATAAATACTATGGTCAAGATTTTGATGATTTTCGATTTTGATAAAAAGAAGATTTTTTTGTAGCATATTGATTTTTGAAAGATTTTATTGTGCAGACTTTCTAAATTGAAAAGGTGCAATAAGGCAGCCATTTGCTTCATGAGTCATGTCTACACACGAAGTTAAATTCTGCCTTCATAGGTGTATGCTTGTTTTACCAGAGCAAATGTTGAATGGGCTGGGTACATATGAGCTTAGTGTTTATTTTAAAAAGAGTAATTGGGCTATTGAGCCTAGTTTTAAAATTATTAAAGTCCTATAAAACAACCCTTCGGGCCTATTCAGGTCATTGCCTACCTTAGAAGGGGTAGTGGTACAGTCAGGAGTGGCATTTTCATGATGATGATTTTTTGGAGCAATAGATTCATTGGGGCCTCCTATCACTTGGGTTGAGGAGGCCGAGGCCAACGGGTCTCACACTGCCGCAGTCAGTGGATGCATCTAATTCTCCTGTTTTCTCACCATTTCCGAGAATCTATTCGATCATTGGCCGCTCGCTTGGGAGCCCATTTTATTCAGGTATCCGGGTAATCCACAATAAAATAATACACCCAGAATGCTTAGTCTGAGATTGGAGTGCCCTCCACCGTACCAGGAGGACGTTAAATATCTAAATAATGACTTTGCCTTCACAAAATTTGATATGAAAATATGCCTTGTTGATGTCACACATAATCATGTTTTGAATTATTTTAAATTGACATGTTTTTAAATTATTTTAAATTGCATAATTATTCTTGGATGTATGCATTTTGATTTTTAAAGACTGAAATCATGCTTAATATTTGAATTGTATGATTTTGATTAATAGCTTACTTGGCTGTCATAAGTCTAACCCCGTTTTATGGGGATTTCAGGTTCAGATATGGAATAGACAATATTACAATGGATGTTGGACAGGAGCGGCATCGAAGAATCCAGATTCCTAAGATCTCAGGGTTAATTTAGGATTTATTTTAAATTTAATTCTAAATGTTTAATTTCTGAAGCTTGTAAAAAAGTTATGTATATAATATGGATGAAAATTTATTGTTGCTTTTATTATGGTTTGTGAAATGTGACATGCTCGAGGTTTAAAATCGAAAGCCAAAAACTGTTTTCGCTGTTTATTTGAAAAGAAAAGAAAAGTTTTAAATTTTTACACATTTTTAAAGGTTTTAAAATCCCTGGGGCATTACAGTTGGTATCAGAGCAGAGTTTTGAAAAATCTGGTTTGAGATCCACCTTGTCCCTATATTACATTGTAAGTATTTACTTTAGATTTTTATTTTATTATTATTATTAAATAATTGTTTTCCTTATAGATGACTCCTAAAGACATGATGAAAGTCATGGAAGAAATGGCAGAAACCATAGAAAGGTTAGAAAAAACTTTGTGGTCGCAACATAGTATTATAGAAACCTTAGACACTCAAGTTCAACAACTCTTGGTAGAAAAAGAAAGATTTGAAAAATGTCATAGGTGCTCACAATCCCATCTATCACAGCCATGTGATGCACATTCTGTGGAGAGACTGGACATGTGGAATGAGAATGTCAAATAAAGAAAGGATATGTGAAGAAACAGCGGGTGACTGAGAACTTACCCGACCGAAGATCGCATGTAGGGATTCTTCCTCACAATCAAGAATTAATAATCATTTCTTCTGATTCACCTAAGGTTCCTGCATCTATAATACCCACTCCTTTAAATTTTATAGTGACCTTAGACCCTTTGGACTTTCTCTTTCCTGTTCCACCACCAGAACTCGTAAACTATAACCCGATGGAACCTAGGGGAGACCAAAACTCATATTTAAGAACCTCTACTAGAGAAAATTATCTTGCGGATTCAGACATTTGAGGGCCTTCTCATCGACTGAGGCGGAATAGAAATAAGAGAGATTGCTTGGGTCAATTCCTTAAATTTCCATAGGAATTTATTTTAGTCTCTTATAAATATGTAATTTTTTGTAAATATGAGCCTTAATGTAAATTTGTTTATATGAATAAATGTTCTTTCTATCTTAATCGAAGTCTGATTATTATTTAATAATTGATCAAGAATGCCTAGTCAAGCACAAAAGAAACGATCCAAGGAGCAGAATGGTCAACAAGAATTCATCATGGAAACATTAAATAATTTAGCGGCTGCTATAAGAGATCTGAATCAATGTAGGCAAGACCCAGCTACATATTTAAAAGCTTGTAAAAGCCATAACAAAGTCTTTTATGAGAAGTTTCTCAAATTAGATCCACCTACATTCTCAGAAAAGATGGATCCAGAAGTTGCAGAGGTTTGGATCCGAGAAATAGAAAAGATTTTTCATATTCTGGTAGTACCTGAGGATCGTAAAGTAGATTATGCGGCATACAGATCGAAGGAAGATGCAGAAAGGTGGTGGGCATCCACCTTAGAAATTAAATTTGATAATGGACATGTCACTTGGGAAAAATTTATTAAAGTTTTCTATGCTGCATATTTTCTCAAGCATGAAAGAAGCCGTAAGATGAAAGAATTCCTTGAATTACAATAAGGAGGACTCTCTTTATCTGAATATATTATCAAATTCAGAAATTTGGAGAAGTATTGCCTAAATGTCTATAATACGAAAGACGAGAAGGCATTGAAATTTACTAGAGGATTGAAGTTGGCCTTACAAACCAAAATTCTCACTAGTAGGCCAGAAACCTTGGACAAGGCGGTGGAAGTAGCCACATTGCTACAGGAAGATTGGGAGGAAATACAGAAGAGTCAATGTGGCAGAACAATTTCTCAATTTAGAGGCTCAAGGAGTTGGCCTAAAAGAAATTCTAAATGAAGAAGATTCATCCCATTAGCAAAGAGGCCACAACAGCAGTTTCAAGTCAGGCAACCACAACTACCAGCTAGAATGTGTCAGAGTTGCTACTGATCCCATCCAGGACAGCCCTGTCTCTAAACGACTGGTGGTTGTCTGTATTGTGTTAAGCTGGGCCATTTTATTAAAGACTGCTATAAAAAGGAAATGGATGAACATGCTTGAGGCTTTAATAGACCTCGCCCCCAACAACAACCCCAGTACTTGTACCAGCAACAACAACAGCAACAACAACCACAACATCCGCAAAATAAAAGGGTACCAGGCCTCATTTATGCTGCCAATGTTGATGAATTATCCCAGGGTGACCTGATTCAAGGTACTTTATCCGTAGCTGGACATGCTGCTTTTACTCTATTTGATTGTGGTTCAACTCATTCTTTTATTTTCAAGAAGTTTACTGTTTTACTTAATATGCCTATCAAGTCATTGAACTGTGCTCTAGAAGTGGTCAACTCGGTAGGATGTAAATCTTTTTGTGGGTCATACCTACCAAATTTAGAAGTAAATATTGAAGGACAAAATTTATTTGCCAATCCATCTTTATTTGATATGTCAGATTTTGATATCATACTGGGATGGATTGGCTACATCAACATCATGCAAGAATATTTTGTCAAGAAGGAAAAGTTACATTTTCTCAACCTGTAATTCCTAAGGTGGAATTTAGATTATCCAGTTCTACTCTTAAAAATCAAGTTATTTATTCATTAAAGGCCCATAGATACTTGAGGAATGGATGTATGGCATTTTTAGTAAGCATTACTCTTGCCAAGCTAGTAGAAATTTCCATTAAAAGTCTGAATGTTCATGAATTTTTAGATGTTTTTTTCCGATGAATTACCAGGACCTCCTCTGTATAAAGAAATCGAGTTTGGTATTGAGTTAATACTAGAAACTACACTGATCTCTAAAGATCCTTATAGAATGGCACCAGTAAAACTCACAGAACTGAAAAAGCAATTATTGGAATTAATGGAGCTGAGATTTATTAGACCAAGTATGTCTCCCTGGGGAGCGCCAGTATTATTTGTAAAGAATAAAGATGGGTCATTAAGATTATGTATAGATTACAAATTGCTTAATCAAGTTACCATAAAGAATAAATATTTGTTGTCACGAATTGAAGATTTATTTGATCAATTACAGAAGGCTAAGATATTCTCGAAAACTGATCTTAGGTCTGGATATCAACAGCTCAGAATCAAAGAAGAAGACATTTCTAAGACGGCCTTCCGGACAAGGTATGGACACTACGAATTTTTTGTCATGCCTTTTGGACTTACAAATGCACCAGCAACCTTTATGGATCTTATGAATCGTGTGTTCAAGCCATTTGTAGATATCTTTGTGATTATTTTCATTGATAATATTTTAATTTATTCCAAAAATAATGAACAACACTGGGAACATTTAAGGATTATTTTAGATACTCTGCGGAAGAATCAGTTATATGTCAAATTTTCTAAGTATGAATTTTGGCTAGAAAAAGTTATGTTTTTGGGTCATGTAATTTCAAAAGATGGAATTTTTGTGGAACTTGCTAAAGTAGAAGCAGTATTAGAATGGAAACAATCTAAGAATATTACAGATATTCAAAGTTTTCTTGGACTTGCAGGATACTACCAAACATTCATTCAAGATTTCTTCCGTATAGCATCACCGATGACCAGACTTCTGAAGAAGGGTGTGAAATTTGATTGGGATGCTAAATGTGAAGAAAGCTTCCAAATTTTAAAAGAAAAGCTCACTACATCTCCAGTACTAACTCTACCCTCATAACAAGCCAGATTTGAGGTATATACATATGCTTTCGGTACCGGTCTGGGTTGTGTATTGATGCAGCATGGAAAAGTTATTGCTTATGCATCAAGACAATTAAAAAATCATGAGAAGAATTATCCAACCCATGACTTAGAACTTGCGGCAGTTGTTTTTGCATTAAAAATTTGGAGACATTATTTATATGAAGAACAATAAGAATAAAAATTGGCTTGCATGAGTGGTAGAGTCTGGGTCGATCTCAGGGAATGGGAAAATACTTTGTATTCAAGCAAACAGTTAACTACTCTTTATTGCCTTGAAAATAATAATTAATTAACTAAATGAGAGAGTGTTGCCTCTGCAGAGGGCTTAAACAAATAAAAAATAAAGTGCCTTATTACAGACCTAAATTAAATAAAACCCTAAGCTAAAAAGAAGAGAAAAGTCTTCAGTGCTTTGAGTCTTTAGTCCCCTTGAGGTTATGCTTGTTTTCTTGAACTTTTGCTCTCTCAGGGCTTCCTGAAAGGCTTTCTAAGGGGCCTTTTGAGGAGACCTTTTAGGGACCTCAGAGGGCTCTTCGAGGGTGCTTTCGAGGGCTCACCGCACGTCTAAATGCTTTCCTGTAAAAATAAATAAACAAAACACAAAGATGCTACGAAAAACTATAAAAATATTAAGGGTTAGTTTTACGAAAAATTATAAAAATATTAAATAAACTATAAAATAACACCACTAAAAGACAAAATAACATAACTAATTTTATAACTAACTAAGAACTAACATGAATCAACTAACTAAAAGATAAATTAGCATAACTAATTAACTAACTAACAAGAAACAAGAAAATAATCATGAAATTAACTAATGCAAATAACAACAAATAAACTAAACTAATTAACTAATAAAAGAAAATGTGAACTATAAAATAAACTAAATTAATTTAACTTACATGTTATATACTAACCAAATTCTAAAAAGGAATTTAATAAACTAATTAAGCAAGCAATCAACAAATTAACTAAACCAAAATTGATAATTTAATTCAATAATAAAAATTGGCTAATGTAATTTAAATACTTTAAATTAACTAATTAATTTCTAATTAATCTATTGACATAAACTGAACTTAATTAAATTTAATTTATGTAAAAAAATCAGATTTAACATGAAGGTAAAACTAACTACTTGCTGGAATTTAAATCTACCTAAATCGACTAATTAAGAAATTTGAAATAATTTAATCTAATAAACACCAAAAATAAAGAACATGATCAAAAATAAATATACCCTAAATCTGAACCTAAACTGAAGTAAAACTCACAAAAAATATAAAACTACTCTATGTTAGATCTACCGATTTGATTAAAATAATCTTAGTCTATGCGTAAACCAAGAAAAATGGCTAAACCAGATTAAGCTATATTTTTTTCCCTTTTTATATTTTAGATGCTGAATCTAAACTAATCTAATATGAATATGATGAATATGCAATGATCAAACGAAACTATATGCAATGATATGATTTATGCTATGCAAAACTAAACTACGGTGAAACGGGGGAGAAGAAGCAAACCGTACGATCTGCTTCAACCGAAAGGGTTGAGAAGAGGAAGTGGTTTTTCTCTCTGAGCTGCATGTACCTCCGTCTACCAAGGCAAGAAGAATCGGCGATAGAAAAATGTTAGAAGCAAGATGAATCAAAGGGAGAAAGAAAGAGATTGAGGGAGAACTGGTTGAGAATGAAGAGGAGGAAGGAGAGAAGAGAAGAGAAGAGGGAGAATAGGCATGCTTTTTCTCAGAAGGGAAAAACATGGGTTTATGCTGGAAAAAGACTATTTATAATACAAATATTAGGTTTACACGTGTTTTATGGAAGTTCATAAAATTTTTAGAAATTCCAAAACAAGTCTTCCTCAAAAACGTGTTTTTCAAAAGAGGTTTTTTCTAAACTAATTAAAATTAGTAACTACTCTTCTAATCTAATTAAACTATAAATTAAAAACTCCTAAATTAAATAAAATACTGAAAAATGCAGGTCAAGCTTTGAAATTGGTGATTTTCTGATAATTTTCATTTTAATGTAGTTTCTCAAAACTAATGATAAAAATAGGTTTTTAATGTGATTTTTCTATGGATCATGCATAAAATAAGATGAATAAACTGTAAAATATATGCATGATCAATTGTCTTATCATTCAACATGCTTTAAATGTTATGTGAATGTTGTAGTTGTGAATGTTGAAGTTATAGTGGATGTAGTTATAGATGGATGAAATAAGAGATATAGTAGTGTGTATAAATGTTTTGCATATTGTGTTTCTTGTAGAGTTTTATTTGTAAATATTAGAGTTATAAAAGGTTTGAAGAAAGAAATATATTAGTGTATGTATGAATGCTTTGCATATTATGTTTTTTGTAGGGTTTCAATTATAAATGTTGGAGTTATAGAAGATTGAATAAAGAAATATAGTAGTGTATGTATGAATGCTTTGCATGTTGTGTTTCTTATAAGGTTTCAATTGTAAATGTTAGAGTTATAGAGGGTTGAAGGAAGAGTTATAGTAGTGTGTGTATGAATGATTTGCATGTGTTTTTTGTTGAGTTTTAATTGTGAATATTGGATTTATGAATGATGTAGTTATAGAAGGTCAGTAGTGTGTGTATGAATGAATGAATGTATAAGCAGATTTTATTGTCAATGAATGATTTGATTCATAAATGAATGTATAAGCAGGTTCATGAATGAACCAAATAATAAATGAATGTATGAACATGTTCATAAATGAATGTATAAGCAGGTTTATGAATGAATGGACGAATGGGTATATATTATTAAATGTATAAGTGGGTTCACGAAAGAATATTTTTAATGTATATAATATTGAATATATAAGCGAGTTCACGAATGAATAAATAAACATGTATATAATATTGAATGTATAAGCAAGGTTGATGAATGAACATATATATATTATTGACTCTATGTATGAGTAGGTTATGAATAAATAAATGTATATATGAACAGATTGATAACGAGAAAAAAAAATCTTAAATAGCCAGTAAAGTTAATTTTTTTGGTGCATTTTTCGTGCTAAAAAATATCACTTTACTGGCATGAAAAATATGCCAAAAAATTTTATTGGTGCAAAAAATGCACCAGACAAGTTTTAATGGTGCAAAAAAAAATTGCACCAATAAAGATGATAATTTTTAATTAAAAATATAAAGAATATCTTTACCAACACCATATTAGTGCCATTAAAGAGATTTTTATTGGTGCAAATTTAGCACTAATAAAGACAATGTTTATTGGTGCGACCATTTAGCATCGGTAAAAGCTATAGGGACGTGACCTATAGCACACTTACTGACTTATTGTTGGGGCGATTTTCATGCCAATAAAAGTGGAATTTTTTGTAGTGTTGCTCCATGCCTTGTAGAAGCTAAAAAACTTACAGGTTTGTTAATGGCAGCCAAGTCATCACAGAGCATTTTGAACTGGTGCTTCTATATTTTTCAGGCAACTTCTAAATTAGTCTTGGGAAGGTTTCTATGGTACCGACAGTCCCTTTCTCTTGTAGCAGGGGAAAGGGTGGTTCAGAGTATGGCGCTGGTGGTTATTTCTAACCTGGTGGACAGTTTGATCATTCAGAGAGCGGTTCACATCTGGATTAAGCTCAAATGGCCACAGAGGAATTACAATCCGCCAGGAGCAAGAAATCTAGGTTCCCTGCTAAACCAATCGTTTGATCAGCAACATTAATTTTTTGTACAAATGGTTTTTGTCTCGCTTTGTGAGTTGCTGTTGGGTTGTCTTGTTTGCCTGGCTGTCTGTTAGGTCATGGCTCAGGTATGGTCACTTCACTTATCTTGTTTCCTCGGGTGATGTCCCGTTAACCTTTACATTCAATGATATTTCTCCGCCTGTCAAAAAGATGATGGAGACAGCTACACCCGTTTTCATTATAACTTTTACAGCTATTACAAGGAGCAACATGACCATAGACGATTCACCGATCCACTATTTTAAGTTTTATTGTTATTCAGTCTTCACCAATAATCGCCACATGAACAGCTGCCACCCTTAAAATGATGAAAGCGGTTTGTGTCCCTAACAATGATTTCCCGCTCCACAATCTTAGATATCAACTTGGTAGCACTGTGGCAATTTGCACAGACTCTGAGGTTCTTGCTGACCCTAATGGTGGTTCCTGCAGCCGTATTGATGATCCCAAATGCTATCGCCAACATTTCACTATGAATTTGGTTTTTCAATGGAGAGTCCAGATCACCAAGCACAGTGTTCCTTGGTGTTTCAGAGCACACTTCCTCCATTCGTGCTGCTAAAGTCTTCAACATAGAATGAATCTCTACAAATTGGGGGTGTGATGAATTTCCCACCAGAAAAGTATGAATACTCCTCTCATGCTCTATAAAACTGCACCCAGGAACCTTTGTTAATCCTTTGTCTTTCATCACAGTTCTGGGTCTCCCCACATCGTCCCATCTCCCGGCATCAGCATATATATTCGAAAGACAGACAAAATGCCCAGTATCTCTAGTCTGTAGCTGAAATAGCTCTTGCGCTGCAACTTCCCCAAGATCGGGGTTCCGATGAATTCGACAAGCACCAAGAAGCGCCCCCCATACGTACGTGTTGGCTGTTATTGGCATCGATTTGATGAAATTGAATGCCTCCTGCAAACGGCCAGCACGACCCAAGAGATCAACTGTACATGCATAATGCTCAACCCCAGGTACGATGTTATGCTCTGAAGACATGGATCTGAAGCATTTTAGCCCATAATCGACAAGGCCAGCATGACTGCACGCGGAAAGGAGCAAAACAAAAGTTACATAATCCGGTTTGACATTGGTTTGCAACATCTCAGAGAAAGCCTTGACCACATTGTTGCCACGCCCATGAACGCCGTATGCAGTAATCAAAGCGCCCCATGAAACAACGTCGGGTCTCCCTATCAGGCTAAATGCTCGATGAGCCATGGCTATACTTCCGCACTTGGAGTACATGTCTATAAGGGCAGTTCCCAAGATGGTATTGAATTCTACCCTATTTCTGATTACAAAATCATGAACGCACTTGCCGTGATCCAAAGCGCCCAGGTGGGCACAGGCGGAGAGAATGGCAACAACCGTGAAAGCGTCGGGCGAGACCAGGTTCCCCGAGAACTGCATCTGGCGAAGCAAGCTCAATGATTCCTCAGCACGACCGTTCTGCGCATATCCAGCAATCATCGAATTCCAAGAAACCAAGTCTCTGGCAGGCATTTCATCAAACAACTGGCGTGCGTCGTCCATAAGACCCGATTTCGCATACATGTGCAAGAGGGCTGTTCCCATGTACACATCGGTCTCCATCCCGATGACAATGACGCGACAATGGGTTGCCCGGCCCACGGAAGACTCCGACAACTGGGCGCATGCTTTGAGAACGAACGGGAAGGTGAACTTATCGGGCGCGGTGCCATGGCTGAGCATCCGGGAGTAGAGGTTCAGAGCCTCTAGGTTGCGTCCATTCTTGGCATAGGCCCTGATGATGGCGTTCCACATGAAGACGTGCTTCTCCCTGCCCTTGTCAAAGACGAGGCGGGAGAGCGAGATGCCACCGTAGAGCGAGTAGGAGGTAATGAGCTTGGCAGCCAAGAGGTTGCTGTGCTGAAGTCCAGTTACCAAGAGTTGGGAATGGACCTGACGCACAGATGCTAAGCTGGGAGAGGAAGTGAGCAATGACGCGAATCTGTCCACCAAGAATCGTTTGTAGGCAGCATGTTCGTGATTATAAACCGCCTCGGCATCGGTCACGACGATGGGCTCATTCCACTGCCAAAGAAATCGCAGGCGGCTGCGAAGCTCAAAACCCACGACGACGACGTTTTTCGCTACTCGTGGAGCTGCAAGGGCAACGCTCATCGATTTTGATTCCAAAGAAAGCAAGAGCAAACTGATGAAGATGACCCTTGTGACATCACCGTTAATAGCTGAAAGCATCAGATCAATCAATAGTTCACTTCAAGTAAGTGCGAACCAGCCGCCACCTCCACCCTCTCCCCTTCCCGGCCGCCGCCGTCCCCATTGCGTTTCCTTCACAAATCACGATAGAGGAATTCCCCTGCATTATTTGATTTTGATCAGTGCATGCACTTTAGAAGGAAGCTAGGCTTTCCATGAGAAGTAGTCCTTTCTCACAGAACGCGAACCTAATAACTACTAATATTTGACCTTGTCCAAATTCAAGCAGAAACGTTGTTGAGATTCAAAAATGAACGTGGCCTACCCCCATTCAGCTTGCTTTTAAATGTAAGGTACATATAAACCTGACGCTCACGCGTGGTTAGGATTCGGCATGACGATAGACGCTCTCATAGTTTTCTTTCTTTCTTTCTTGCTTGCAGAGCTTATAAAAGTTTTTGGCTTCTAACCATGAAACAACCACCGCTGAAGGTTTTACTTTCAAGCCACCAATGGCTTCGGAGCTTCATGTCGTCAAGCCTTTCCTTCAAACCACTCAGTAGTTTGATTTTTGAATCCTATTAAGGATTCAGCAGTTTCAGGCCGTAAATCGATTCTAAGATTTGACGTTCAGTGGCTTTTTGCTTGAGCCCGCTAAACAATGGCCTTATTGAGTTTTCAGGTATTTTTCTTATACCACAAAATAGCATCATGCAGCCTCCACTTGATGTGGTTGCACAATCAGAATATTTCTTGATTATTTTCATTTTCTGTTTGCTACCCAAAACATGCTTTGCGATTGTTATGAAATGCCACCTATACGCTTAGTATTGTCATATTTCAACCCAAATAACTAATTCATCACAATTTGACTTTTAATTAAAATTATAAGGTCCAACTTCGCTCACCTGCATAAAAAAAAAAAAGAATGGCCAAACCCCGTTTGACCAATAAAGACTTTACATTCTTGAACATAAAGCGCAAGGCGTTCATATCCAACTTACATTATTATAACTTTATCTGAAATTGAGGACTGAGCATTGTGGTTGAATTGAAATGAAAGCAATCTTATGTGATTTACATAAAAGATTAAGATAAACTGTTTCTAGAGCCTATTATTAAAACAATACTGATCTAGTTCATACTAGAAAAGTAGCAATGCACACGCACCAACACCATAAAGATACAAAATAAACCCCTGTAGGTGCTGTCGACATTGCCAGGAGGCTCACAGTCTGATTATAAGCATTACAGTGGATGTATTGAAAAAACGCTTAGATCCTGCACGAGGTATGGCATGCCAAAATTAATACACGGGTATCATGGTAGATATGGCTTAAAATCTGAGCACGGATTCTGGTGGTGATAGAGTTGCTCTCATTCCCGTTTTCTTGTGATATATTCCAAACGATCCAACCAATTGTCCTCTGTTACAGCTTGATCCCATCGCTTTTGGAACAACTCAAGTTCTGCCGTTGATTGCCTCCTGATCTACACTCCATAATGTGGATAACGGATGAGAAGGAGGCTAGCAAACACTGATGGTAGCTACTCAGGCACATAGAGTAGCAAAAAGATGCAACAAAAGAAGCATTGAACACATTTATGTTTTTCATATGAGCTAACAAGCAATAGAAAAGGGGTTAACAAGCATAAATGTATAGCGTATGGCACTTCCGAAAGGGACATCAGAATATAATCCAGGATAAACATAATTTGTCATCTCTTACATGGGATCTCAAATCAATGGATTTGTCCCTTGGTCTCTGCAGATGATTAAAAGCTGTGTAAGTTTTACATTAAAAATGCAATAGAGCAAAAGTAGAAGCATAAGTTTGCAATATAAAGCTTCACTTTTGAAGGAACCTTCTCAGTGACAGGGACATTAGCAGCAGGACTCTGGCTTGAAGTTGGCTGGAAATATCAAAGGTGGCTAGATATGGTCAAGAGAAGGAATTCTCGCCAGAGAGCAAAGACCCACAAATTTCTTTTTTCCAATAATCAAATTGATATTCCGTTGCAAAAGGGCATCTTGTTAACACCAAAAGCATGATATTGCCTGTGTTTGAAGGGGGAGAACGCAAAATGCAACAAGAATTCAGGGTGCAATCTAATGAAGATGACAATCAGTAGGAGAACCCATATCATGTTGTATATTGTGCCCGTGTACGCTGCACATAGACGAGATGCTACATCGTATTTGTGTGGCATCCAAGCACACACATGAATGTGTGATTCCAAGAAAACAAGACATGCTTGAACTTTATGAAAAGAGAAAGTGCATCATACTAATACTTTGCATTAAAAAGTCTTAAATAGTAGCATTCCACTTCGTAATTCTAACTGGTTATCCATATTAATATGAAATATAATTGTAGAACTAAATAAAATAAGTGATTTATATAGACTAGTAGACATACACTACAACAAAGCAGTAGATTAGCGACGACCACATTCCGTCGCTAACATGGTTAGCGACGGATTAGCGACAACGAGGCGACAGTATGCTTACGTCGCGAATATTTCGACGCTAACTGGCGACAAAATGATTCCGTCGCCAGGTCCGTCGCTACTTGCGACGGAATAACGAGCGCTATATTCCGTCGCCAATCCGCCGGCACTAAACGGCGACCACGGCTTGGCGACGGATTTACTTCCGTCGCTATGCCGTCGCTAGATTAATATGAATAGCGACGGATGGTTCCGTCGCTAATCCGTCGTAAACACGAAAAAAAATAAAAAAAAAATTATTTGAAAATTAATTACCGAGAACTGTACAATTTCTATTTCCTGTACAATTTATATTTCCTGTAAATAAAAAACAAACCACACAAAAAAATTCATATAACAAGAATCTACAACAATTAATCGTTCCACCTTAAAATTAAGAAGTTTAATTATTTACAATTCAACAATTACAATTAGGAAAAATAAAAAAAATAAAACTTCTTCAACACAGTCTTCTAATCATCGCCAAGATTTTGTGCGTCTTCTTGTTCATTGTCTTTATCTGTCCCTTCAGCTCCACTACCCTGATTATCGCTAGCAGCCTACACAAGAAAAGAACAATCAGTATTGATAAACAAAATATAATGAAATAAATTACACACTATATGTGATTCTATCATGTGCTCATGTGTGATCTAAGGCAATAAAAAAACTCTATATGTGATTATTTCATGCTCATATGTGTGCTAAGGCAGTCAAAAAATTGAATATGTGATTATAGCATATTCATATGTGTTCTAAGGCATCTAAAAAAACTCTATATGTGATTATACCATGCTCAGATGTGCTTTAAGGCAGGCAAAAAACTATATATGTGATTCGATCATGCTCGTATGTGTGCTAAGGCAGTAAAAAAATTGAATATGTGAATATAGCATGCTCATATGTGCTCTAAAGCAGGCAAAGCCAAAAATTTTATATGTGATTCTATCATAAATGATATATAACATGTTCATATGTGTTCTAAGGCAATAAAAAAACTCTATATGTTATTATAGCATGCTCATATATGTGCTAAGGCAGTCAAAAAACTGAATATGTGATTATAATATGCTCATATGTGTTCTTAGGCACTCAAAAAACTGAATATGTGATTATAGCATGCTCATATGTGTTCTAATGCAGTAAAAAAAACTTTATATGTGATTCTATCATGCTCATATGTGCTCTAAGGCAGACAAAAAGTTATATATATATATATATATATATATATATATATATATATATATATGTATATATATGATTCTATCATGCTCATATGTGTGCTAAGGCAGTAAAAAAATTGAATATGTGATTATAGCATATTCATATGTGTTCTAAGGCATCTAAAAAAACTCTATATGTGATTCTACCATGCTCAGATGTGCTTTAAGGCAGGCAAAAAACTATATATTTGATTCGATCATGCTCGTATGTGTGCTAAGGCAGTCAAAAAATTGAATATGTGAATATAGCATGCTCATATGTGCTCTAAGGCAGGCAAAGCCAAAAATTTTATATGTGATTCTATCATAAATGATATATAACATGTTCATATGTGTTCTAAGGCAGTAAAAAAACTCTATATGTTATTATAGCATGCTCATATGTGTGCTAAGGCAGTCAAAAAACTGAATATGTGATTATAATATGCTCATATGTGTTCTTAGGCAGTCAAAAAACTGAATATGTGATTATAGCATGCTCATATGTGTTCTAATGTAGTCAAAAAAACTTTATATGTGATTCTATCATGCTCATATGAAGCCATACATGATACTTCAAGTACAAGGTTTTGATGATGAGCAAGTGGAATCAACTGTATTTCAGCTAAGGCTATGAAGAAATTGAAGAATTCGATGAAGAATCTTTGAAGACTAGTGTGCAAATGTTTTATTCATTAAAAAGTCCTAGATTCTTGTAAGAGCCTTACTTAGAGTGTATATTTAGGTTGCACTTTACCTAAAATGTCTTTAGAAAAACTTTTCTAAAAGAACCCCTCATGAAAATCTTTTTAGAAAACTCTTTTCTTAAATTTTCGTGTTTATTAGTCGACCAATAGACTCACCAGTCGACTAATCCTTTCGCGCCATATTTTCTAAAAAGTCATTTTTTTCAAATTAGTCGATCGAAGATTTTATCAGTCGACTAGACAGAATGTCTGTTTTTTGGAAAATTAGCAGCAGTCGACTAATGGTTTTATCAGTCGACTGAACAGAACATGTGTTTTCTGAAAAATTTAGCAGCAGTCGACTAATGCTTTTATCAGTCGACCGGACAGAATGTTTGTTTTTTAGAAGATTTTAGCAGTAGTCGACTGAAAGGTTTTTTAGTCTACTGATGATATTATGAGTCGACTAATTTTTCTCTAGTCGACTAAGTTTCAAAAGTTCAGATTTTCAAACAGCTCGATTAACAGATCAGTCGACTGACGATAACTGTCAGTCTACTAATAGCTAACTATTAGTCGACTAACTGATGTTCCAGTCGACTAATTTTGTCGTTTTCCTGAAACTTCAAAAAGGTGTGTCTTTTCATTTTTTAAACATTTTGATCATTCAAAATGAACTGTTTTGACACCCTTTCATACTCTCAACATATGGAATCTTTCAACTATAAATATGAGTGCATTTTACACTCAAAACAACAAGAATTCAATCTATTTGAATCATTTACTTCTTGCTTTTCACTCCTATTCATTCAAGTATTTGTTTTCTCACTCACTTGATATTTTCACTTCAGTTTTTCACTCAAATCCCTTTGAGAGATAGTGAATTCGTGAGTAGAGTATTTCAACAACCTCAAAAGCCAATTGCATCTCATTTGCATTCAAAAGGAAGGCTCATAGGTTGTATTATAAGTTCTTATTTCTTTTCTGTAAAAAAAAAGGACTCCTTGGTGTAAAGGAGTTGTTTGCTTTCAGTTGGGTTGTTACTGAAAGTGGTACCGGTTATGGTATGTGTGATCTTGTAGTTTACAAGGTTGATAGTGGAAAATCTCAAGCGGGTTTTGCTTGGGGACTGGATGTAGGTCGGGTTTGACCGAACCAGGATAAAATCTTGTGTTCTTTGTGTGTTTGCTTTGAGATTTGCAAAATCATTCAATATTCCGCAGAAAAGTTTTAAAAGTACTATTCACCCCCCATCTAGTGCTCGTTGCCTCGATCCTAGTGCACTTTCATTTGGTATCAGAGCATAGGTTTGCTATTACTTTGATTTGACCATCATCTAGCATGGCAACTACAACATCTCAGCACAAAGAAGGATGCTCCTTTGTTCGTCCTCCTCTCTTTGACGGAACAAACTATGGATACTGGAAAGTGAGAATGACAATATTCTTGCAATCCATGAATCTCGATATTTGGAGAATCATTTCAGATAAGTACCAAACTCCATCAACTGATTTCAGTCGATGGACCGATGAAGAAAAGAAAACCGCTTCACTGAATGCCAAGGTGATTAATGCATTATATTGTACCATTGATAAGGTAGAGTTCAATCGCATCTCCCAATGCTCTACAGCAAATGAAATCTGGCATACTCTTCTCGTGACTCACGAAGGTACGTCAAAGGTAAAGGAATCTAAAATTGCTTCTTTAGTTCATAAATTTGAATTGTTCAAAATGAAGCAAAATGAATCTATATCGGACATGGTAACTAGAATGACCGATGTAACTAACACTTTGAAATCCCTTGGAAAAGAATATTCACAAGTGGATTTAGTCAGAAAGATCCTAAGGTGTTTAACTCCTGAATGAGAGAGAAAAACCACTGCTATTGAAGAAGCAAATGATCTTAACACTCTCACTCTTGAAGATTTGGTTGGTAACCTTATGGCATATGAAGTCCAACTTCAAGACAGACAAGAAGAAAAGCCCAAGAAGAAATCTCTTGCTTTTAAGGCTACTTCTGACTCAGAAAATTTAGAAGAAGATGAAGATGAAGATGAAGATGAAGATATTGCCCTCATCATAAGGCAATTCAGAAGATTCATCAAAAAGGGAAGATTTCAAAGAAAGGTAAAGAAAGTAGATTCTTCCAATCCCAATGAAGTCAAGTGCTTTAACTGCAAAAAGGCAGGACATATCAAGAAAGATTGTCCTCTTCTCAAAATCAAGCCCAAGGACCAATTCAAGAAGAAAAAGGCATTTCAAGCATGTTGGGATGATAGTGAATCCTCTTCCGATGAAGAATCTGTTACGACAATGAAGCCATACATGATACTTCAAGTACAAGGTTTTGATGATGAGCAAGTAGAATCAACTGCATTTCAGCTAAGGCTATGAAGAAATTGAAGAATTCAGTAAAGAATCCTTGAAGACTAGTGTGCAAATGTTTAATTCATTAAAAGTCTTAGATTCTTGTAAGAGCCTTACTTAGAGTGCATATTTAGGTTGCATTTCACCTTAAAAGTCTTTAGAAAAACTTTTCTAAAAGAAACTCTTTTGAAAATCTTTTTAGAAAACTCTTTTCTTAATTTTTCATGTTTATTAGTCGACCAATAGACTTATCAGTCGACTAATCCTTTCGCGCCATATTTTCTAAAAAGTCATTCTTGTCAAATTAGTCGACCGAAGGTTTTATCAGTCGACTGGACAGAATGTCTGTTTTCTGGAAAATTAGCAGCAGTCGACTAATGGTTTTTCAGTCGACTGAACAGAACATGTGTTTTCCGAAAATTTAGCAGTAGTCGACTAATGCTTTTTATCAATCGACCGAACAGAATGTTTTTTTTTCAGAAGTTTTTAGCAGCAGTCGACTAAAAAGTTTTTCAGTCTACTGATGATATTATCAGTCGACTAACTTTTCTTAAGTCGACTAAGTTTCAAAAGTTCAGATTTTCAAACGGCTCGATTAACAGATCAGTCGACCGACGATAACTGTCAGTCTACTAATAACTAACTATTAGTAGACTAACTGATGTTTCAGTTGACTAATTTTGCCGTTTTCCTTAAACTTCAAAAAGGCGTGTCTTTGAATTTTTCAAACATTTTTTATCGTTCGAAATGGGCCGTTTTGACACCCTTTCATACTCTCAACGTATGGAATCTTGTAACTATAAATATGAGTGCATTTTACACTAAAAAACAATAATTCAATCGATTTGAATCTTGTTTTTCACTCCTATTTATTCAAGTATTTGTTTTCTCACTCACGTGATATTTTCACTTCAGTTTTTAACTCAAATCACTTTGAGAGATAGTGAATTCGTGAGTAGAGTGTTTCAACAACCTCAAAAGCCAATTGCATCTCATTTGCATTCAAAAGGAAGGCTCATAGGTTGTATTGTAAGTTCTTATTTCTTTTCTGTAAAAAGAAGGACTCCTTGGTGTAAAGGAGTTGTTTGCTTTCAGTTGGGTTGTTACTGAAAGTGGGGCCGGTTATGGTATGTGTGATCTTGTAGTTTACAAGGTTGATAGTGGAAAATCTCAAGCGGGTTTTGCTTGGGGATTGGATGTAGGTCGGGTTTGACCGAACCAGGATAAAATCTTGTGTTCTTTGTGTGTTTGCTTTGAGATTTGCAAAATCATTCAATATTCCGCAGAAAAGTTTTAAAAGTACTATTCACCCCCCATCTAGTGCTCGTTGCCTCGATCCTAGTGCACTTTCATTTGGTATCAGAGCATAGGTTTGCTATTACTTTGATTTAACCATCATCTAGCATGGCAACTACAACATCTCAGCACAAAGAAGGATGCTCCTTTGTTCGTCCTCCTCTCTTTGACGGAACAAACTATGGATACTGGAAAGTGAGAATGACAATATTCTTGCAATCCATGAATCTCGATATTTGGAGAATCATTTCAGATAAGTACCAAACTCCATCAACTGATTTCAGTCGATGGACCGATGAAGAAAAGAAAACCGCTTCACTGAATGCCAAAGCCATGAATGCATTATATTGTGGCGTTGACAAGGTAGAATTCAATCGCATCTCTCAATGCTCTACGGCTAATGAAATCTGACATACTTTTCTCGTAACACACGAAGGTACGTCAAAGGTAAAGGAATCTAAAATTGCTTCTTTAGTTCATAAATTTGAATTGTTCAAAATGAAGCAAAATGAATCTATATCGGACATGATAACTAGAATTACCGATATAACTAACACTTTGAAATCCCTTGGAAAAGAATATTCACAAGTGGATTTAGTCAGAAAAATTCTAAGGTGTTTAACTCCTGAATGGGAGAGAAAAACCACTGCTATTGAAGAAGCAAATGATCTCAATACTCTCACTCTTGAAGACTTAGTTGGTAACCTAATGGCATATGAGGTCCAACTTCAAGACAGACAAGAAGAAGAGCCTAAAAAGAAGTCTCTTGCTTTTAAGGCTACTTCTGACTCAGAAAATTCTGAAGAAGATGAAGATGAAGATATTGCCCTCATCACAAGGCAATTCAGAAGATTCATCAAAAAGGGAAGATTTCAAAGAAAGGCAAAGAAAGCAGATTCTTCTATTCCCAATGAAGTAAAGTGCTTTAACTGCAAAAAGGCAGGACATATCAAGAAAGATTGTCCTCTTCTCAAATTCAAGCTCAAGGACCAATTCAAGAAGAAAAAGGCATTTCAAGCATGTTGGGATGATAGTGACTCCTCTTCCGATGAAGAATCAAATGAAGAAGTCGCCAACATGTGTTTTGTAGCACAAGAAGATTCGGTAAGTCAATTTGACTATGATGAGTTATTTGAAGCATTTAATGATTTGTATGCTAAATTTAAGAGTCTTAGTTCTAAAAATAAAGAGTTAAAAACTGAAAATTTAACTCTTGACTCTCAAAATAAAGTGTTACTTCAAGAAATAGAAGATCTCAAGAAGGAAAATTCTTGCCAGGCAATTGAGATAAAAGAAATTGGAGTTAGAAACAATCTCTTACAAAAAGAAATATTTAGTCTTAAAGAAAAGTCAAATGATCTTCTTTCTATAGTGACCAAATTTACAAATGGTCAAGAGAATCTAGAAAAACTTCTTGGTTCTCAAAGATGCTCGGTAAATAAAACAGGATTGGGATATAGCTTCTTTGATACTCAAAATAGACCAAACCTTGTGGTGAAAAATCAAAGACATTATTCTCAATCTTTTGTTCATAGAACTAAACTTTCTAGTTCTAATAGAAATGCATCTAGATATGATTGTTCTAGACATGTTTATTCTAAATCCTTTTATAGAAAGAATACTTATTATCAAAGGAAACCAAAATCCAAATGGATATGGGTTCCTAAGACTAACTCTCATGGACCCGAAAATAGAAAGGGGTCAAACGCTCTGTTTTCTGATTTTGTTGTAGGTACACAACATAAGGAGCAAATGGATATTGGACAGCGACTGTTCCAAACATATGACTGGAAGGCCGGAGTTATTTTCCACCCTTCAAAATAAGGATGGAGGAACCGTCACCTTTGGTGACAATAACAAGGGAAAAGTGATAGGTATTGGTAATATTGGTAATCCAAAATTTCCCTTGATAGAAAATGTTCTTTTAGTGGATGGTTTAAAGCATAATTTAATATCTATTAGTCAATTATGTGATAAAGGTTTTCATGTTTCTTTTGAAAATGATTTATGCTTAATTTCTGATTTTCAATCTAAAAAGATCATTTTTAAAGGTAAAAGAAGAAACAATGTGTATGAACTATATCTAGATGAATTACCCTCTTTTAATGAAAAATGTCTTATTGTTTCAAATGAAATTCAATGGTTATGGCACAAGAGACTTGGACATGTTAATTTTAAAATTATTTCAAAATTATCCAAGAATGATCTTGTAAGAGGCCTACCTAGAATACCATATAAAAAGGATCACTTATGTGATGCTTGTCAAAGGGGTAAACAAATCAAGAGTTCTTTTAAAGCAAAAGATATAGTTTCAACAAAACGTCCTCTTGAACTTTTACATTTAGATCTATTTGGACCATCTAGAATTCAAAGTTTGAATGGTAGCAAGTATGCTTTTGTTATAGTAGATGATTATTCTCGATTTACATGGGTGATTTTTCTAAAAAGCAAAAATGATGCTTTTTCAGAATTTTTTAAACTTTGTAGAAGAATTACAAATGAAAAATCTACATCTATTATTAAAATTCGTAGTGATCATGGTGGTGAATTTGAAAATGAATCTTTTCTAAAGTTTTGTGATTTACATGGTATATCTCACAACTTTGCTTTTCCTAGAGCGGCTCCACAAAATGGAGTTGTTGAAAGAAAGAATAGAACTTTGCAAGAATGTGCTAAAACCATGCTTCAAGAAAAAAATTTACCAAAATATTTTTGGGCTGAATCTATTAATACAGCATGTTATGTCTTAAATCGTGTTCTTATTCGACCAATTTTACATAAAACATGTTTTGAATTGTATTATGATCGTATACCCAAGATCTCATATTTCAAAATTTTTGTTAGTAAATGTTTCTTGTTAAATACCAAAGATAATCTTGATAAGTTTGATTCAAAATCAGATGAATCAATATTTCTTGGATATTCTTCTAGAAGTAAAGCATATCATATTTTCAATAAAAGAACATCTTGTATTGAAGAATCTTTACATGTTGCATTTGATGAGAATTGTGAGCAGGTTATTCCTCTAAGCGAAGAAGAAGAAGCAACACTTCAAGAAGAACCCTTGATAGAGAGTACTTCTCAAGAAAATACTCCTCTTCAACCGGTTTGGAAAGAAGTTCCTAATCATCCACATGAACAAGTTATTGGTGAAATAAAGAGTGGTGTCCAAACTAGAAGGCAGTTAGAAAAATATATTGCAAATGTTGCTTTCATATCTAAATTAGAACCAAAGAATATCAATGAGGCATGTGATGATGAATTTTGGCTTTTAGCTATGTCTGAAGAACTTAACCAATTTACTAGGAATGATGTTTGGGATCCAGTTGATAGACCAAAGGATCATCCAGTAATTGGAACAAGATGGGTCTTCCGAAATAAGCTGGATGAAAATGGTGAAGTCATTCGTAACAAAGCAAGGCTAGTGGCACAAGGCTATAATCAAGAAGAAGGCATAGATTTTGATGAAACCTATGCACCAGTGGCTCGATTAGAGTCAATTCGTATGATGCTTGCTTTTGCTAGTTACATGAACTTCAAGTTATATCAAATTGATGTTAAGAGTGCATTCTTAAATGGACACATCAATGAAGAAGTTTATGTAGAGCAACCTCCTGGCTTTGAAAATGAGAAATATCCAGAAAAGGTCTACAAATTGAAAAGAGCTTTGTATGGACTTAAACAAGCACCAAGAGCGTGGTATGAAAGACTACGAAATTTTCTAGAACAATCTGTTTTTTCCATTGGTCGGGTAGACTCCACTTTATTTATTAAACATTTTAATTCAGATATTCTTATTGTGCAAATTTATGTTGATGACATAATATTTGGTTCTACTAATGATTCTCTTTGTAAAGAATTTGCTAAGGCTATGCAGGAAGAGTTTGAAATGAGCTTGATGGGCGAATTAAACTACTTCCTTGGACTTCAAATAAAGCAAACTGAAGAAGGAATCTTCATCAATCAGGGTAAGTATACAAAAGAACTTCTCAAGAGATTTGGGATGGACTCATCGAAATCAAGAAGGAATCCTATGAGTACAACTACTTCTCTTGATAAAGATGAAAATGGTAAAAGTGTAGATACTAAGCTCTACAGAGGTATGATCGGATCTCTATTATACTTAACTGCTAGTCGACCTGATATTATGTTTAGTGTTTGTATGTGTGCAAGATTTCAAGCTAATCCAAAGGAATCTCACTTAACTGCAGTAAAACAAATTCTTCGTTATTTGAAAGATACTTCAGATTTCGGTTTGTTTTACCCAAAATCATCTTCCTTTGATTTAGTTTCATATAGTGATGCAGATTTTGCAGGAAGTAAATCTGATCGCAAGAGTACTAGTGGAACTTGTCATTTCTTGGGAAATTCCTTAGTCTCTTGGTTTAGTAAAAAGCAAAATTCAGTATCACTCTCAACAACTGAAGCTGAATATATAGCGGCTAGTTTAGCATGTTCACAAGTACTTTGGATGAAACAGACCTTAAAAGATTTTGGTTTGAATTACTCCACAACAACTATTTATTGTGATAACACTAGTGCTATAAACCTTTCGAAAAATCCTATTCAGCACTCAAGAACTAAGCATATTGAAGTTAGACATCATTTTTTAAGAGATCATGTGTTAAAAGGAGATATTTCGTTAAATTTTATTTTCACTAAAGAACAACATGCCGATATCTTCACTAAACCTCTTAAAAATGAAGATTTTATGAGAATTAGGAGAGAACTAGGTATTTGCTCGTTTTTGGATTTATAAAAATGCTGATTTTTGAACAAAATCTCAAAGTCGCACTTTTTTAGTCGACCGATAAAGTTTTAGTCGACTAAAACTTTTTTTTTTCGACAAATCAAGACCATGATGAAGTTATGCAGAGACTGGAAGCTTTGGAGCTACATCAACACACCTTTCGTGAAGATGTGACTCAACAACTTGCTTCAATTCAGAAGGATGTAACTGCCATTAAGGATTTGCTAAACTCTCTTTTCTGATCTTTGATCTTTGAAAAACATACTTTATGGGTTGTAATATTTTAAACTTATCTCTATTTCTGCTTATGCTATTTTTGCCCTTACTCTTTTTGATTCTGACAAAAGGGGAGAAAAAGATAAAGATAGCATTACTTTGAAATTGCAAGGAGATCTTGAGAAAAAAATGATAGCAATTACATTACAAGAGATCTTGCATGAGAAATCCAAAATTAAGAGAAAAAGAAAGCTTTGAATGAATGTATTTCTAAATACATGAATACATGATGAATGAAAATGCAAACCAATCAATATGTGATATATGTGCTAACTTTTAATGTTTTGTAGCATATAGATAGGAGGAGTAAAATCTCCATCTATGCATCTAAATGCTTCATCTTTGATTAAGTTTGTCATCATAAAAAATGGGGAGATTGTTACGACAATGAAGCCATACATGATACTTCAAGTACAAGGTTTTGATGATGAGCAAGTAGAATCAACTGCATTTCAGCTAAGGCTATGAAGAAATTGAAGAATTCAGTAAAGAATCCTTGAAGACTAGTGTGCAAATGTTTAATTCATTAAAAGTCTTAGATTCTTGTAAGAGCCTTACTTAGAGTGCATATTTAGGTTGCATTTCACCTTAAAAGTCTTTAGAAAAACTTTTCTAAAAGAAACTCTTTTGAAAATCTTTTTAGAAAACTCTTTTCTTAATTTTTCATGTGTATTAGTCGACCAATAGACTTATCAGTCGACTAATCCTTTCGTGCCATATTTTCTAAAAAGTCATTCTTGTCAAATTAGTCGACCGAAGGTTTTATCAGTCGACTGGACAGAATGTCTGTTTTCTAGAAAATTAGCAGCAGTCGACTAATGGTTTTTCAGTCGACTGAACAGAACATGTGTTTTCTGGAAAATTAGCAGCAGTCGACTAATGATTTTTCAGTCAACTGAACAGAACATGTGTTTTCTGAAAATTTAGCAACAGTCGACTAATGCTTTTTATCAGTCGACCGAACAAAATGTTTGTTTTTCAGAAGTTTTTAGCAGCAGTCGACTAAAAAGTTTTTCAGTCTACTGATGATATTATCAGTCGACTAACTTTTCTTAAGTCGACTAAGTTTTAAAAGTTCAGATTTTCAAACGGCTCGATTAACAGATCAGTCGACCGACGATAACTGTCAGTCTACTAATAACTAACTATTAGTAGACTAACTGATGTTTCAGTTGACTAATTTTGCCGTTTTCCTGAAACTTCAAAAAGGCGTGTCTTTTAATTTTTCAAACATTTTTTATCGTTCGAAATGGACCATTTTGACACCCTTTCATACTCTCAACGTATGGAATCTTGTAACTATAAATATGAGTGCATTTTACACTCAAAAACAACAATTCAATCGATTTGAATCTTGTTTTTCACTCCTATTTATTCAAGTATTTGTTTTCTCACTCACGTGATATTTTCACTTCAGTTTTTCACTCAAATCTCTTTGAGAGATAGTGAATTCGTGGGTAGAGTGTTTCAACAACCTCAAAAGCCAATTGCATCTCATTTGCATTCAAAAGGAAGGCTCATAGGTTGTATTGTAAGTTCTTATTTCTTTTCTGTAAAAAGAAGGACTCCTTGGTGTAAAGGAGTTGTTTGCTTTCAGTTGGGTTGTTACTGAAAGTGGGGCCGGTTATGGTATGTGTGATCTTGTAGTTTACAAGGTTGATAGTGGAAAATCTCAAGCGGGTTTTGCTTGAGGATTGGATGTAGGTCGGGTTTGACCGAACCAGGATAAAATCTTGTGTTCTTTGTGTGTTTGCTTTGAGATTTGCAAAATCATTCAATATTCCGCAGAAAAGTTTTAAAAGCACTATTCACCCCCCCTCTAGTGCTCGTTGCCTCGATCCTAGTGCTCTTTCAAAGGTATGCCGATATACTCAAGCCGAAGCTCGAAGTACGTGGCATATAAGATATTTCTCTGGTTCTAAGGTAATGGCTTCCCAACATCCTTGAGCACCTACCGATATACCTCAGACTATGGCTCTTAGGTACGTGGTAGGGGGCGCGAACCCAAATAAGTGGTCCAGTTGTGAGGCTCTCTCCCGAACTATGGTTCAGTGAGACAACCCAGCAACGTGAAGACCGGGACAATATAGGTAGGGATGTTTTTAAAATATGATCAACATGCAATAAAATCAGAAGGCTCTAATGCAAATCTTAAAGAGATAGATTTAAATGAAAAGAAGCATACACTTGCATACATTGTTTGCATTCAATCCCTAGAATTAAGGAGAGTTGTATTTCAATCCTAAATCTAATGTGATCATGGATATAATCTCCTCAATATGGTCCTACCAAACCATACTTATATCCTATATGCAATGATGTCAGCTTAGGACAGAGTCTAGGCTCCTAAGGTTTGCATGGAAATGAAGCTGACATTTATAGAATAAAGACTTAGAAAATATTAAAGCAAAGCAAAGGCATAGATTCAACCGGACGAAGACAAGTCCCATCACGGTCGCCAAAACTGTGATCATCGTAAAAAATTTCCTCTCTTGTGTGGTTTCTCTCTATTCCTTCTTTTTTCTTTTTCTAACCTCTTATTTTCCTCCTTTTTGAAGGGAGAAGAATAAAAGGCAGAAAAGAAAGAGAGAAGAGAAAAGAAAGAAAGAGAGAGAGAAGAGGAACTCTTTTGCAGGTTTTCACTTGACCTTGATTTGAAAGATATTTAGCAAATAACTCGCCTCCGTTTTGAAAAATTTTGCGGGAAAAATGGAGAGACGGGATTCGCTCGTCGGTACGAGGTTTGACCGTTCCTGGCGCCTTTACGAGGGGTAATCTAACCAAGGATCGAATTTATGCCTTTTGCTTTGCCTAAATATAATCTAAGAATTTATTCTAACTCTAAATGCACAAAGAATCATACTTGTGCAATGCAAGGATGTACGCTTTTTTTTTTAAAAGAATGTTTTGGAAATTTCCAAGTATTCTGAGATGAACTTGATAAAAGAGTAAAGAAATGGTTGAATCTAACTTTAGAACTTAAGATAGATCAGAGAAGTTCTAAGTCTTTGGAGTAAATCAGAGTTGGAAGAATAAATGAGAAAGAAATGACTTGAAGCTTTGAAAATGACAGGAAATGAAGTTTCAAAGTCAGAAATAGACTTTGAATTTAGAAAAGGAAATGAATACTTGAGATGGAATTGAATTTAGATTTTGAAGTTTGAAATTTAGAATGGATCTGAGGAAAATTAAATGGTATTTAAGAATAGAAATGGATTTAGGAAGTTCAAATGAGATCTGGAAAGGGCTTTGGGTTTAAAATCTAGAATTGGGAATGGAATTGGATCTTAAAGATGAATTTGGATTTTGAAATCTAAGATCCAAAGTGAAATTGGATTCTGGATCCTAAAATGGAATTGGATCTGAAGTTTGAGATCCAAAAGTGAAATTGGATTCTGGATCCTAGAGTGGATTTAGACCTGAAATCTAAGATCCAATGTAGAGTTTGGACTCTGGATCCTAAGATGGATTTGGATCTGAAGTCTGAGATCCAATGTAGAAGTTGAGTTCTGGATCCTAAGATGGATTTGGATCTGAAATCTGAGATCCAATGTAGAGTTGGACTATGGATCCTAAGATGGATTTGGATCTGAAGTCTGAGATCCAATGTAGAGTGTTGAATCCTGGATCCTAAAATGGATTTGGAGTTAAATTCAGAAGATGAATCAAGGACTTCCAAGTTTAAATTGAACTTTGAAAACGAATTTTAGAAATTGAATCTTTGAATATACAAATGAATTTCAAAGTTAAATTGGATTTTGAATTTAAGATAGAATTTGGAATTTGAAATACAAGATGATTCCGAAGTTTCAAAGTCAAATGGGACCTTGAAATTGAATTTTTAAATCCTTTTGAGAAATAGAATTGAATTCGAATTTATAAATAGGATTTGATCTGAGAAATGAAGGAAAGAATTACTTGTATTTATGAAAAAGGAATTTTAAAAATATGATGCAATTCTATCCTAAATGATGAATGAATTTAAATTTTTGAAATTGGATTTTGAAAAGCTATTCCATTCTTTAAATGAATTAAAATAAGATTGAAGATATAATACATCCTTGACTATGGTCATTGAATGTATTATATAATAATCTATATTTAAATTCAGGTGAAGAATGAAGCACATTTGGTGCTTTTATAGAATTTAAAATGAAATTAACCCTCAATATACCCTGACTATGGCCATTGGTATATATTTTAAGTTAATTTTAAGTTAAATTCTGATAAAAGAAGAAAATATTTGAGGAAATATGATGAATTTTGAAAACGGATCCAGGGTGGATCCAGTGTTATTTTGTAAAAGATAAAAATACTAAGTTTTGTCCACACCCTGACTATGGCCATTGATATGGATCATCGACTTAGGATTAATTTACCTCTTACGAAATGGTGCATGTGTCATTCGTGTTTTCACCATTTGTGAGTCTTCGAAAAAACAAAGGAAAATGATGAAACAAATGTTATTTACGTGCTCATCCATTCTAATCTAAGACGGGAAATGTAGAATTTTCATTAATATCTAGCTTATTACAATGTTTGGAGTTTGAAAACATCGAAAATTTTCTAATCTCAAGGGCCTCTCATGTTCCTGCAAGATAGAATTAGTACAAAGGGATATTTAAAAGTGTGAATGACTATCAAATTTTTTTTTTTACACAAGATACTTTACTCATATTTAAATGAGAAAAGACATCTGACATACCCTGCACTTGTTAGCAAATATACATATATGAGTACACACATATATATATATATATATATATATAACAGTGTGAGCACTGTGTTTGCCTATATATATATATATATATATATATATATATATATATATATATATATATATATATATATATATATATATATATATATATGTATAGGCAATGCCATAGTTAAAAGAATATCTGAATGAACATATTGTGTAAGTGTAAATGAAGAATTCATGGTATCTAGGTATCAATGAAATTTGGTTAAAGCTGAATCAGAAAATATGAGAATCGGTGAAGGGTGGATATGCTAAAATTTGGAGTAGAGGTGAGGTTGCTGCACCACCGTGAACCATGTATATAGATAGAGATTTCAAGTACAAAAAAAAAACAGGGAGGAAATGTGCATATACAGTCTAAAAAAAAATGCTTAAGTATGTAGTGAATGAGTGCACACATGTGAGGGTGATGAGAGTGTTGGTTGTTGTGAAGAGGCAGAGTTGGAAGATGATGTACATTAACTGTGTACAGGAATATTATATCCAAAAAAATAAAAATATACCAGGAACAAAGAGATATTATTATGCAAACAAAAGGAAATGAATCATACAATATGACGAAATGACAAAATGAAGCTAAGTCAGTATACCATGCGGATGCAACCATATTATTGAAACAATATGGAACATACGATAGGAAAGTACCCAGAATTCTGCAAGGGAAGCAGGCGTCAGACCATACCCAATTAAAACAAAACATACCTAATGCCTATTTGTGTCAATAACATGATGCAATTAATAATGATGCTCGAATCTGATGATTTGATTAGATCAGAATATGCAAATAGATTGATCTACTACATGAACCATCTGAAACTAGCTGATGTAATTGTTCTAATAAAAAGCTAAGTTCAGGAGTGTTGATGGAACAAAATAAATGGTAAAAGGTGCCAAAGACCATGAAAAACAAGGGGAAGTGCTGTGTAGCCAATGTGGAAGGGTGTGTGCACTGGAATAGGACAAGCAACAGAAGAAGATTATAAGCAGTCATGGCTGCAGCCCAGGACCAGCTCTGCATATGGAGACACCCATCGATAACCAAATTGGAGAACTAGAAGGCCACATCACAAATCCCAGATGGAACAACCATCACCTCAGCAGGTGCAGATGAGACATTGCGTGCTCATTTATCGTTGTGGAATATAGTTTTGGACATTCAAATCTGTAGATAAAATAAAATAGGGTGTCACAGAAGCAGAGGTTCAAAAAGTTTTGAAAATTTAAAGAATCAAGAGGGAGCATGCAGAAGAATCAAAAGACAGTCAACTATTTCAATTTTGGTGGGAGATAAAAAGACTATAATCACATGCAGGTCTACACAGTACATACGAATATTTGTAATATTTGAACTAGAATATGGGTAGGAATATGACAAATTGAAAATTTTGAATATTACAATCCTATTGTCAACTGTTTAAAAGTTGAAATACAGGAATGATGGAAAATAAATGCAAATACATAAAATAAAACACCCTTATCAGTTTCATTCCAATTTCTCAAAAGTTGCAGTAGGAACAACACTTCAAAATAAAATTGCAGGGAATATCAATCTTGCTAAAGCACCCGTGCTTCTGTTTACCACTTCTTTAATATCAAAAGATAAAGGTGGAGTTCGCCAGACTACTGCTGAATGGAGCATGCCCCAAAAAAAATGGCTTTTACCATCTGTTCCGCCAAGTCTCACACCAACTTCAGTATAATTCGTACTGTGTAAAGCAGAGAGTATTTTGTTGTCTGGAACTAGAATGCTAAAAACATACCTCCATCGGTTCGAGATAATTCTAGTGACATCCAACTAGGCAACCAGTTATGATATTCACAATTGGCAGCCTTACTCCACAATTAGAAACAAAGACCTCTGTAGTATCGACATCTGGAGTCGGACAGCTTGAGGTATTATCCATACTGTAGTATTTTGCTTGAAATACCAAAAATCAAGGAAGAAAACAAGAATTGAAAATGAAAACAATACAGAAAATATTGAATGAAGCAAAACAGAAAAAATGAACAGGAAACAAGAGAAATTGAAAACAAGGAATGAAATAAAAGAAAGAAATAGGAATCGGGAATGAAAAGAATGGAAATAGGAATTTTAAAGAAGAAAACAGGAAATGAATTGAAAACTGGAAAATGAAATAAACGAAAGCAGAAAATGAATATATTAAAAAAATAGGAAAATTAAATTGAAACAAAAAACAGAAAAATGAAAGGAAAAACCAACTGGAAATGACCTGTAAAAAAAATAGGAAATAATAAAAACAGAGAAACAGGTAAATCAATTGTAAAACAGAATTCAATGATTTGTAACACAGAAAATTACTGAATGAAGAAAAGGAAAATTAAAAATTTTAGAAAACAAGAATATGCGATGAATGAAAAATTGAATGAAGAACAGTAAATGAATGTAAAAGAAAACTGGAAGATGAATGTAAAAGCAGGAAATGACTTAATTAAAAAAATAGAAAATCAAGGAGTACAAAACAGGAAGAAATCATAGATTGAAAATAGGAAATCACGAGGCAATGGAATCAAACAAGAATTTGCTGAATTGACAACAGGAAAACTGAATAAAAAAATAGGAAATTAACCGTTCGAGCGTTACAGAAAGAAACAGGAAAATAAAAGAAACAAACAGTAAATCAGGAAATTAAAGACTGTGATACTACAAATTATACTAAAAGAACACAAATGCATATCTAAACTAAAATCAAAACAGGAAATGAGATCATCAAAACAGATGCGATGAAATTTAAGATGCATACAAGAGAACTATGAACGAAAACAAGATGAATTTAATCACGATAACATAAATGTAATAGGGATGACGAAAATAGGAATTGCAATTAACAAAACTGGAAATCAAATCACGGCATGAAAAGAATGAAACAAATCTGAAGATAAACAAAACGAAAAACAGGGAAACGAATGCAGAAATCAACATCTAATTTACATTTTTTTTGTTTTTCCGTAAACAAACTTAACTACTCTAAACTACGTACAGAAAGGAGAGGAAGTAGAGAAGAAGATGCAGAGGATGAGAAAGAGAATGAAGATAAGAAAGATGAGATGCTTACCGTGAAATCGTAGGGGTTAGAAGAGAGCGGCCTCCTCCCATACGCCATCGCCTGACTGAAGAGAAGCCTCCACCGGAGAGAAAGAAAGGGAAAGAGGGAGGAGAAGGAGATAAGGGAAAGAAAATGAAGAAAGAGGTAAGAAGGCCGGTGGTGGAGAATAGGGAGAAGAGAGGGAAAAGGAGGTTTTGGCGCATAAAGGGGGAGACGAATTGAAATTTTCCCCTTTCGTTGAGTTTTAAAGCCACCGGGGTTTGTTTTGGAATTTTGGAAATTCTAAAAAAAACTACTTTCTAAAATTTATTTACAAAATGCCTCATTTTGACTTATGTTTAAAAAAACTAAACTAACTCTATTTTAACTCTAATTTTTTTTTTGTTATTTTTAAAAACTAAACTACTACAATTATGTCAAAAACTAAAATATGCATTAAAATGTAAAATAAAGCTATTTTTCATACATTTTCTATTTTTAAATCATTTTAGCTCATTTACTCAAAACTAGCATAAAATTAGGTTTTAAATCATTTTCTCATGAAATCATGCATATTTTTATATGAAATATTCCTAAAATATATGCATGATCAAATACCTCCATGCTTATGTTTTGCTAGTCCTCGAGCAAACTAGAGAAATGCACGAAATCAAACTATCAACTAATTCACTTTCGTAGGAATCACGGTTGCATTTAGCACGTGCAACAAGCCCTTTCAACCCCTGGGTTACCCCAGTGGACGAGTAAGGTCTCGTGAGGGTTTGCATTAATGCTACCCACAAACATCTCTATCATGTATGCATAATATTACACATCTTCACAAGTAGTAGGTAATTAAAGACTTTGTTTTCACAAATATTTCCTGTTACAAAAAAAATCAAAACATAATTATAGTCTTTTATATTCCACCACAGAAAAAGAATTTCTTTCACTTTTCTAAATATCACAATTATTTATGTTTTATTCTTAGAAAATCCAATAAAAATAAGTTATTATTTACTTATCCTCACTCATATGTTTTCTGCACAGATTTTCTCAATCACACTTCTAAGTAATGAACTTTTTTTTTTAAGCTCTTTTCTTTTTTTCTTTTTTACTTTTTTTCTTTTTTTCTTTTTTTTCTTCTTTTTTTTCACGCTTTTTCTTTTTGCGCATTCATTCTTCTTTTATAGCTTGCGTGTGGTCTGCTTTTATGCCTTGTGCAATGTTAATATCTTTTATACTTTTTCAATGCATACAAAAAGATATCAACTAAGACATAAAAGTGACTTCCTTCATTTACCTTTGCAATGTGAGAGTCAAACACTTCAACTTGTGTCTGTTCTCAGTTACTAAGGATCACGAAGTTTTTCACTCTCCTTTTCGAACTGAAACTCAAAAGCTTCAACTTGCATCTAAATCTCATGTACTAAGGATTGTGAAATTATCCAAACAACCTAACACATGCTCTCTTTTTTCACTTTTGAGCTTATTTTTGTGCTTTTGTTTATTTGCTTAGTTTCAAAAATAAAACTATGCATATTCATATTTGTGATTCAAAATAAACTCTAATATGTATCTATCATCATTTCTTCGAAATCCGCATAAACAACCATAATTTCTATTTCCATGTCAGAAAAATTTTCGTGGGGCTTAAAAATCCTCTGAAAACATTAGAACTGAAATAACATTCATATAAGTTCAAACTCTTTCTTTAAAAACCTACTTTTCATGAGAGATGTGTAAACATGTGCAAGAACGTACACAAAAATATTCAGGTGTGCAAACTACACCCTCCCCCGTGCTTGAATGACACTATCCCAGTGGCACTCCCCCATGCTTATTTGAAACTACGTGAATGCACATGAGATGCAATAAATGAGGGAAAAGCGTAGAAACAACTTGACATGAATTAAAAATGCACGTTCTATGAATGCAATGAATGCAATGTATACATGACATGACATGACATGACATGAAAACTCATGAATGAAACAGAAAACGAATAAAACCTAATAAAATTCTACAAATGTGAAGCAAATCTAATACTATACAAGATATGGGTTGCCTCCCATAAAGCGCTAAGTTTGACGTCCCAGCCAGACGGATCCCTGGAAAAACCGTCATCGTCCATGAGATCAATGGACATGAAGTCAGGCTCAATCGGGCTCTCTATGAAAAAGAGTGTCATCTGTGACACTGCGCACTGTGTTCCCGCCCACTCGACCCCTAAATGTAATATCATGACTCTGTGGACAAGAAGGATGAAGAATAGTCTCATCTGAGAGACTGGTTAGAAAATGAGAGTCTAGGACCGACCAACTATCAATGAACGCAACTTCAGCCAAGTGGTGAATATGATCTGGCTTGACTTGGTCAAGCACCTTCTGCATTTGTACCTCTTGCTTACTGAAAGCAATCGGTGATCCTAAAGGCTGAGAAAATGGGGTTTTATGAATATGTGAAGAATGTAACAACTGAGGGCCTTGCCCCTTCTGCTGAAGTATAATGGAGATCGACTCGTCAGTGGAAATGATACGGGGCTCATGAGTCGATTCCCGAGTGAGGTGACACGCCTTCCCATACTGAAAGGATGTAACAGCTTTGACTTGCGCATGGTGTGAATTAGTGGAATGCAAGTCAAATGAAATAGAATCATCTCCCTTGGATGAGACAACAGACTGACTATGAAGGTTCTCCTGGTTTGTCTACTCAGTGTCTGAGCTAACTGTCCCAATTGAGTCTCTAGCTTGGCTATTGACTGCGTATGGGAGCAAAGAGTGTCCTTGATATCAGAAAAGGCCTCTAACATCTTCTCCTGGAATGATGGACTCAAAGTGGGCTCTTGAGGAGAAGGTAGACTAAACTAGGGATGAACCTGTGGAAAAATGAGATGCGAGTAACCTTGTGAAGGGTTATTGTGTCTATACTGTGTCTGAGAGGGCTGATGGGATGGAGAAATGGAATGGTTTCGCCAACCTGGGTTATATGATGGTGTAAATGAATCAGGCATGGGTCTAGCAAAACCTTGAGCAGCATTTACGTGCTCCTGAATGAATTCAGGATATAGCGGCGCTGCCGGACAATCAGAAACACAGTGTGCAGGGCTAGTACAAAGCTCGCACACTCTTCCTATTGGACTTCTCGAAGAGTTTGCTAGGAATTGATCTAACTTCCTATTCAACTGGTCAACCTTGGTACGCAAATCTAACTTAGACCCAACTTCAGAAATCCCAACTTTCCTAGGACCACTAGACAATTGTGTAGTCCTATCGAGCCGTGAAAACAAAGCATGATGCATCGTGTTTTCACTCAAGGTCTCAAATAAAGACTAAGCCTCATCCTCACTCTTGAGCATGAAGGTGCCCCCACACGATGAATCAACCACTTGACGGTTCTTCTCAGTAAGACCGTCATAGAAATATTGCACTAGTTGTCAGCGAGGCACCTAATGGTGAGGACACTTGCGGAGAAGATCTTTTATCCTCTCCCAAGACTCATGAAATTGTTCTCCCTCAATTTGAGAAAAACTAGTTATGGCTCTACGAAACTGATTCGTTTTACCAATTGGGAAGTACTTTTTGAGGAACTCGTGTTGCATTCCTTCCCAAGTGGTGATACTAACAGTCTCAAGAGCTTTTAGCCAGTGCTTGGCTTTATCCTTGAGAGAGAACGGAAATAAAGTCAACCTCATAGCATCATCTCCAAAGTTATTAATTCGCACTGTCGAGCAAATCTCAAGGAATTCGTCGAGATGACGATATGGGTCCTCATTACTAAGGCCATAAAACGAAGGTAGCATCTGGATTACACTGGCCTTGATCTCAAAATGGTCTGCTCCTACATCAGGTCTTGTGATACAGAAGGCAGGAGTATAAGTGTTGGGCATGAAGTACTCCCTTAGAGGACGATGTTATCATCGCAAAAATTTTCCCCCCTCCCTCTGCGAGAGTGAGAGAAGAAGCGATTTTGCAAGTCAAACTCGACCAAAGTTTTGAAAATGGTTTTAAAAATTACTTGCCTCCGTTTTGAAAATTTGTGGGAAATTTTATGGAATGGGATCCGCCTGTCGGTACGAGGTTCAACCATTCCTGACGCCTTTACCAGGGGTAATCGAACCAAGGATCAAATGTGTGCTTTGACTAGGTTTAATTATCTAAATCATGTTCTATTTCCCTAGAATGCACAGAGAATCAGTAATGTGCTATGGAGTTTTGAAAAAAATGCAAGTATGAGAAATATGATGTTTGCTTGGAAAATTGAGATGTACTTGGAAAATGACTGGAAAAGTGCTTGAAAATGGAATTCCTGGGAAAATCATTGAATTTCATTGGAAAATGAATTCTTAAGAAAACTTGAACTTTGAAAAAATCGATTTTGAGATTTAGACTGCTTTTCTGAGGAAATGGATTTGAGAATCTTGAGAAAATCAGGAAGTTCATTGGAAAATGATTTTTGAAATGGAAAATGGATTCTCAGGAAAATAGAAACTCTGAGAAAATCGATTTTTGAGATTGGAATAGCTTTTTCTAAGAAAATCGATTTCTGAATAGGATTTGGGAATTCTAGGAAAATCAATTTCAGAAATAATTCAGAGTTTCTGAGAAAATCGATTTTGGGATTTGAAAATGAAATTGGGAATGTGGAAACCTTGGAAAATCATGATTTTGAACTTGGGAAATACTTTGAAATCTCATTTGAAAATTCAGAGTTCTGAGAAAATCAAATCCAAAATGGGCATTTTGGTTATTGAAAATTTTCTTAGAAAACCCTGATGACCTTGAAATGAGGGTTTTCTAAGAAAATTTTTGTAAAATTTAAAAATTTGAAAATCAAATGAAATAAAAACAAACATAATATGATGAAATATGATGATATGCATGAAAATTTGGAAAATTGAAGTTTGGAATTTCGAAATTTAGGTCAAATGACCAAAATGCCCCCGATAACAAGACTATAGCCTTGAAACCAAGGTTTTCTGAAATAAATTTTGCAAAAATGGGAAATTAAAATGCAAATGATATTAAAATTAACCGTAATATGACATGACATGATTATTTACATGATAAAACCCTAAAATGGTAAAAATATCACAAAATATCAAATTTGACTCAATTTTTGCCTCTGAATTTAAAAATAAACTAACACACAAAGCAAATGAACTTGGAATTGAACCAAATTTGGCATGGACACCTAGACTAACTCTAAGAACAGAATGGAATCCAAAAATGTATTTTTTTGGTATTTTTAAATATGAAAAATTAACTAGAAATCTTAAAAATCAAAATTTTGCCTAAAATGCTAATTCTAAATTGGATTTTGGATACTAAACTTCCATAAAAATTTCCCAAATTTTATGGGGTGATAGAAGACAATTAAGCAAATATTTTTTCCATTTACATATTCTGGTTTTGACATATGGTCGGAGCTAGACAGCTCCGACAAGTCGGATCGGAATCCGGGGACTCTAGGATTTAGGGCAGATAGATGGAAAAATGGATGAAATTTTGGAAAAATGTCTTTGAAAAACAGAGGAAGATTTTCTTTTTTCAAAGTATTGGGATTCGGGTTATGGTTTGGGAGAGAGAAGAGGATTATCATAGACCTGGATCTCTGAAATTCTCAGACATGGGAATCTGACAGACAGGGAAATTAATCCCGGGAAAAATACTTAGGTTGTTTTAAAAATTCCCAAATTTTGGGAAATGACAAAGGGAAGGGTTAGGAACAACTTACATGTTGGAAGTTTTGGCATACAGCCTATGGGTTGAGCGGACACAGCAGGTTAGGGTTGGTCTAGACCCTGACAAGGAAGAGGTGAGATTTTCCCAGGGGCCTGGGAAAATCGATTTTTAGCAGAGATCAAAGCTACTTGGAAAAGGCTAGAAAAGTACTGAAAATAGTAGACTCTAATAGGGACTCATGGTATTTTTTTGAGAGAAATTTGGATCGTCCATCTAGGAGATCTCGGAGGTTCTTGTCTGCTAAAACAGAACCTGAGCTTTCTAGAAATGTGAAATCCCAGTTTGGGATCTGATTTGTTTAAGAGGGTTTCAAAACCCAAATGGACCTAAATTTTTGACAAGACATCACATATAAGTAGAGGGATTCACAAATGAATTTTATGTGATTTTTGATCGAGAATGCATGCATGAAATAATGACTAGATTCTATATTAAAACAAAAATCTATGGAATATTGGTAAAGCCATGTAAAATGAGTAAAATGCATGATAAAACTAATTGAAATGCATATTTTTAATTATGAAATGGCATGAAACATAAAACTAAAATGAAAATCAATAAAGGCATGCTTCAACTTTGATGTTGGCTACTAACATGAGAGATCCGATCCATCCACCGGATGGATCATTTCACGTCTGTAGCATTAATGTGCAACACATAGCAAAATGAACATATTTACAAGGAAAATGCAATGAATCTTCTTCTTTTTTTTTTTGAGAAAACCAGAAAAGTAAGAGGGGCTTACCTTAGATTTGGGTAGGAATTGGCTATGATGGAGGCGTTGGAGGTGCTTTGAAGGAGGAGCTGGATGCTTGCTTGAGTTGAAGGTGGGCTGCACCTTGTAGATGTTTCAATGGAGCTGGAACCGGGGTTGAATGATGGTGGTGGCTGGGGTAGTGGCTGCTGCAACCGGATGGAGCTACTTCATAGTTGGAGCCGAAGTGATGGCAGCCATGGCTGAATGGAATACAAGAGAGAGAGAAAGAGAGATTAGAAGGGGAGAGGGACTCAATGGGGGCAGTTGTATGCTTCCTTTCTTTCCTTCCCTCTTTTTAACCAAAGGACTTAAGGTTTTTAATTGGCCTTGACTTAGGTATTTAGGGGCTAATAAAAAAGGGGGAAAAGGGTATACGTGAATGGGCTGAACCAAGGAGGAGAGAAAGGAAGGAAGGGAAGGGAAGAAGGAAAGAAAAAAGAAGAAGAAAAGGAAGAAGGAAAAGAAAAAGGAAAGAAAGGAAGAAGAAGGAAAAGAAAAGGGAAGAAGAAGAAATGGGGGTTGGAGGCTTGGTCGACCACCTTGGTGGGTCCCACCTCTAAAAAAAAAATGATAAAATAAAGAAAAATTTAGCAAAAGAAAATGTTTATTTTTTTTATTAAAAGAAAATACAAGTAGATAAGCCATCTCAGAGTGGGCTCATGATCATGCATATATTTCAAGGTGATTTAACATTAAAATATGCATGATTTTATGAAAAAAAATGTTTTAAAAACCCAACTTTAGGCTAGTTTTCGTTAAATGAGCCAAATTGATTTCAAAACAGAAAATGTATGAAAAATATCTTTATTTGTATATTTTAGTACATATTTTGATGTTTGATATTAACATAGTAGTTTTAGTTTTAGTTTTCTGTAAAAATAAATATAAAAAGAAAAATTAGAAGTTGAGAATATAGTTAGTTTTAAAAATAAATTGAAATGAGGTTGATTGTAAATATTTTTTTAGAAGTAATCTTTAGATTAGAGTAGTTTAGTTAGTTTTGAGGTTTTTAGTAAATAAAAAGTCTTTAACCATTTTTTTTATTTTTGAAAAAAATAAAACAAACCGGTTCAAACCGGTTTGCACATCTTTAAAAACCCAAAAGAGGGAAAATGAAAATCGTTTTCTTCTCCTGTGCGCCTCTTCCTCTTTTCTAACCCTTCCCCTCCACCTCATTCTTCTCTTCTTCTTCTTTTTCTCCCTAATTTTCTCTTCTCTTTTCAGATGGAGGTGTCTTCAATCCGGAGATGGTGTACAGGAGGAGGCCAATTCTTTCTTAACCCCTCTAAGATTCACGGTAAGTCTTCCAATTCTTCTTCTTCTTCTTCTTCCAATTCTTCTTCTTCTTCTTCCAATTCTTCTTCTTCTTCTTCTTATTTTTCCACATTTATCTTCTGTTGCTGGTTCGATTAATGAAGTTAGGATATATTTCTGTTTAGTGAAAAATGAAAAAAAATAAAGAAAAATAAAAAGAGAAAAAAAAAACTCGATCATTGCTGTTTCTGATTTTTTTTTATGATAATTCTGTGATTGATGATTTTATTAGATGATTGAATTTGTGATTGATGCTTTAGTTAGATGAACATTGATTTTTAAATTTTAGTTTACATTCTGAATTGTATAGTTTTTTTTGTGTTTAAAAATCTGTCGTCGGATTCCAACTCTGTTCTTCAAAAATTTGATCGATCATCTGGATCGATTTCTGTTTTTTATCCGGCAACTTGATATCGTGCCTGAAGTACTGCATCTCTAGTGATTACCTGCGTAAGCAGGAAACTTGAGAATTTCATCCATGATTCATAAAGGAATCTGATGAGCTTCAAGGAGATTTTTAAGGTTTTCCGGCGATATCACTCCGGTGGCTGAGGATGAATGAAATCCGGCAGTCGTGAGAAAAATTTTCGACATCTTTGCTACAGGCAATAGATCGCCTGATCTATCTAGCAATCTGGAGTGTTGCTGAGCATTTCATCACTGGTGAACTATAACTTTTGTTGCATATTTGGTGATTTCTTGTACTGAAATTGAGTGATCAAGATTTTCATTAATATTTTGGATATTATATCTTCCGGTGAATAGTTACATTTTCTGGTGATTAGTGTTCATTACCTCTTCTGGTGAACAGTACTTCTGTGGAAATATCAGCGAATGTTTTTGATCGGATGTCTGAATCCAATATGAGTGTGGAAATTACTGATTTTTGAATAAATGAGGAGCTGGATCATTTAAAAATCTGATTTGTGATTAGTTGACCCGGATATTATTTGATCCACATATATTGGTTAAGTTTTTCGGTGATGCTACTGATCGCTGTCACTGTTCAATGATCCTCATTGCAGCTGGAATTTTTGGTGACCATTGATCACATGATCTCAGAATTTTATGGTGGATGCATGGATTTCTTTTATGTTTACATTCTGGAATCGGTTTAAGTACTATCGAATTTGAGTGCACTATCTCAATTCTGATAATTAGGTGTTAGTTTTTGTTTTTCTTTCGTGTACTGCTCGTGTTTCATTTGAATTGTGCAGGATTGCAAGGGATTAGAGCTGAAGCAATTACGTGACACGAGGAAGCGAAGAGTAGAAGTTTTTTTTTTACTTTTCAATTTAGAATTAGGAATTTAATTGGGTTTGTAAATATTGCACTTTACGCCCTCTGCGAAGGGTATTCATTTGTTGTAATAGTTAGTTGATTTTACATTTCTTGAACATTTTACATTTCAATAATGTGGCAATAAAGAATAGTTTAGAATTGTGTGCTTGAATACGAAATATTCCCGTTCCCTGAGTTCGACCCGGTCTTATCCACTAGTGAGAACCGGTTTTTATTATTTGATGTCTCGTTTTCACATGTTTTTCATATAAAAATCTTTTCAAAATTACAACAATTATAAAGAAGACATCAGCTCACTTTCCAAATTTGAAATTCATTTTGAGAATCATAGGGGTAGAATAGTCTTTTTAGAAAATTTCTGGATAAAATGAGCTATTTTTGACAGTTTTTGAAACAAGCTCAGAATTTGAAGTTTCATACCCTGTTGTGAAGCAAATCCAGTGTAGAATTTAAAAAATTGAGTTTAAAAAAAATATGCATTGTTTTTCTTAAGAAAATATTTCCAAATTTAGAATCCTAGGGATAAAAATGTCAATTTTAGAAACCCAGGGTTTGAAATTGATTTATGAAAACTTTTAAAACTCAATCTGGATTGGAATTTTCAAAACTAGAGTTCTGGATCTCGAAAATGAAATAGAATGTGATGAAATGTTATAAAATGTTATGAAATGACATGAAATGATGAGAAATGACATGAAATGCTATGCGAAATGCAGACCCTGAATGAAGAATTTTGGATATTAGACCCTGATTGGCACTTGTACCAGTTCAAAAAGTGTTAAAATTGATAAAATTTGCAAAATGGTTTAAGAAATGATTTTCGGGTTCTACCAAACCAGAGTGACACTAAAAATTGGGGTTTGAGCTGGATTGAGTTGGGTTCTAGGGTTTCAGAACTCAAGTGAACTTGACAAGACACTGACTCGACTAAACTCCCGGACTGAATTGTCAAGAAAAACTGCCATTTTTAGAGAAATGGTTACTAGAGTGAAGTGAATTGCAGACCAGAGCTGGGTTTGAGCTGAACAAATATCAGTAATACTGATATGAACTAAAATTGAAGCTCGAACACTAGCTTAACTGACTGAACTCAGCTCAATTTCAGCTGAAAGAGCTGAAATGGGCTAAAATGGTCTCCTAGACACTTGGGAATGGTTTTAAACTAAAACTGGAGCACTTGAACTCCTGGTGAGCTCAAGCTAGACTCTGGGGAATAGGATTGACTAGGAATGACTGACTTGGAGACAATTGGCTTGGATTTAAGTGAGAAATGAGCTCATTTATGAAGAAATTATCCCATTTTGGCATGAATTGTCAAAAATGAAAATGGTTTGTTCATCATAAGCTCAGGTGAGCTAGAAATGACTGACATTCTTAACTGTTCTGAATTGACCAATGAGCTTGGTTGACTTTGAATGACTGGGGTTCGAGATGACCTAGGGGTAAAATAGTAATTTTCCTAATAAAAGTGGGTAAAATGGTACTTTTCCAAAATAGACTCGGGGTTGGACTCCTACACTGACTTACCAGGGTTGGCACTGCACGAGGGGTGTGTTTAAGAATGGATGAGGAAAATTTGGGGTGTTTACAGATGCCCCTCTTTGCTACTAAGCCGGCTTGAGGACGAGCTTAGTGGCAAAGAAAAACACACCAAATTTGGGCTATAAAAATGCCCCAGTTAGAAGGATCTGATTGGATACAAAGAAATTGGCCCTGATAAAAATGATAGGTATGAAATGGAGAATAAAGAAGAGAGATTTACTTCAAAGAAGTAAGATTCAAGTTTTACCCTTAACCTGGATGGGACGAGAAATACCTCATGTAAAAATGAGGCTCAGGTTTGACCCTTAACCTGACCGGGAAATGAAAATGATGGGATTCTCAAAAAAGGAACCCATGATGGAACCTTCAGACTTCCGCACAATGAATCCGATAGGAGTTTTGCAAAATGATGAAATTGGGGTCCCTAAAGCTTGAAAAGGGGTTTGATTTTGGGTGCCTCATTGCTAAGACTAAATAACTTTTGAAATTGACAACCTTTTGTGAGAAAATGATTGGTGGCTTAACCTCAAGCCGAAATTGGACTGTCTATGGTGGGACAGTGGGGACACAGGGAAGTGTGCAAATCTGAGAGCTCAGGCGCTCAGATTATACCAAAGAAGGGAAGGAATCTTGAAAACTCCCGTTATCAAGTCCTAAAAGGGATAACAAATGGTGTCAGGATGCACCAAAGATGAACCTCAAGCTCTCGCTTCATGCTAGAATAGCTAGAAAATATTGTCAAAATGTTGACAATTGTTGTTGATTCAAACTAATTGAAAATGATGCACATTGTTTTGAAAATATTCCATCTTTTCTACCTAAAGTATTACCTCCGATTGGGCTTAACTCCGTAGAATCAAGATTCGAATTCAATTTGCTTGCAATTGACTTTTTTTTAAGGAAGCTATCAATTTTCTTGATATGAACAGAAAAGAGAGTTCTTATTGTGAAAGCAATTGGTGAAAGATTATTGATAATAGAATTTCACAAAATTTAAATAGGATTCTTGGCAGATTTGGCAGTCTGATATCCCGAGATTCTTTTCTCATGATGATCTTTCTGCACTCTCTTTTTTTTTTGGGGGGGGGGGGGGGGGGGCAGAATTAGAGCTCTCTTGGGTTTTTGGGGATTACATCATCATTCATTTTGGAGATATCCTGACTTTTCTCTCTTTTTTTTTGGAAGGGTACGTCACAAACTCCTTCATCTCAGAGATGTTCTGATCCTTCTTTTCCTCAGGGATTATCTTGACAGTATTGGCTCTTTGGTTGAAAATCTCTTGATGATAGCAGAAATTAAATATCTTTTAGGGTTTGTCGGGAGACTCATCGCAGTCGCCTTCAACTTGGCGATGATCTGAACTTTCCTTAGAAGGATCTGTCACAAACTCCTTCATCTTGGAGATGATCCAAATCTTCTTTGGCCCCGGGGGTCTAACTCGCATAATTCGTCTTCATCTTGACGACAATTGAGAGATCCCTTTTGCAGATATTTAATTGTAGCTTAAACGATTGAAGAGATATGGAAATTGAATGGATTTTTTTGTATCACCTAGGATATTTTAACTGCCTTATTTTCCAAGAATGATCTTTAAAAATGTGTCATTGACTGCAATCAATATCGATCACTTATGGCTTTACAACAACATTGAATTTTTTTTGCTGGCCATATCGAAGATTTATTCTTCATCCTTTTGGTTGGCCAATAGAAAGATTTTGAATTTTGAATCCTTCTTCGTGAAAGCTTTGTCCTTTCGGAAGTAATACTAAAGGTATTCTCAGGTAAAAAAAAATTGCAATAAAGATTTTGAAATCAACAAGCATTTGACAACAAATTGGCAAAGTGTTCTTGAAATCCTTGGTGAAAGAAATTGCTTGAGGTCTAATTGACACATCCATGACTAAATTGAGTCCTGAAAAGACTCAGTAAAAGATCAACTTGAAAGTTGGGTTTTGTTTTGACTTACCAGCTCGAAAACATGATTTTTGTTTTGACTTACCAGCTCGAAAGCAGGATTTTTGTTTTGACTTACCAGCTCTAAAGCAGGATTTGTTGACCGACCAGCTCGAAAGCAGGATTTGTTGATTGAATAGCTCAAAAGCAGGATTTGTTGACCAACCAGCTCAAAAGCAGAATTTGGGTTGACCAACCAGCTCGAAAGCAAGATTTGTTGACCGACCAACTCGAAAGCAGGATTCGTTGACCGACCAGCTCGAAAGTAGGATTTGTTGACCGACCAGCTCTAAAGCAGGATTTGGGTTGACCAACCAGCTCGAAAGCAGGATTTGTTGATCGACCAACTCAAAAGTAGGATTTGGGTTGACCAACCAGCTCGAAAGCAGGATTTGGGTTGACCGACCAGCTCGAAAGCAGGATTTGGGTTGACTGACCAGCTCAAAAGTAGGATTTGTTGACCGACAAGCTTGAAAGCAGGATTCGGGTTGACCAACCAGCTCAAAAGCAGGAATTGTTGACCGACCAGCTCAAAAGCAGGATTTGTTGACCGACCAGCTTAAAGGAGGATTTTGATTGAAAGATTGAATTTGATGATTTGAAATTGATTGACATTGATGAAGTTGTAACCTGAAGGCTTGAAAAGTGATAGATATTGATAAAGTTGTACCCCCAAAGGCAGGAAAATGACTGATGTTGGTAAGATTGTAACCCGAAGGCTTGAATTTGAGAATCTGGTAAAGTTGGTGGCCAAGAGGCCTAATTGACAAAATTAGATGACCTGAAGGTCAACATTGAGAATTAAATGACCCGACGGTCAAAATTGGGAATCGAATGACACAAAGGGTCAAAATGGGAAATCAAAGATCGAAATTTGAGGAATTGAATGACCCGAAGGTCGAAGTTGAGAATTTGAATGACCCGAAGGTCAAAATTGGGAAATTGAGTGACCCGAAGGTCAAAATAGAGGATTGGGTGACCCGGAGGTCGAAATTGGAAATTGGAAATTGGAAATTGGAAATTGGAAATTGGAAATTGGAAATTGGAAATTGGAAATTGGAAATTGGAAATTGGAAATTGGAAATTGGAAATTGGAAATTGGAAATTGGAAATTGAAAATTGAAAATTGAAAATTGGAAATTGGAAATTGGAAATTGGAAATTGGAAATTGGAAATTGGAAATTGGAAATTGGAAATTGGAAATTGGAAATTGAAAATTGGAAATTGGAAATTGGAAATTGGAAATTCGAAATTGGAAATTGGAAATTGGAAATTCGAAATTCGAAATTCGAAATTGGAGATTGGAAATTGGAGATTGGAAATTGGAAATTGAAAATTGGAAATTGGAAATCAGAAATTGGAAATTGGAAATTGGAAATTGGAAATTAGAAATTGGATGACCTGAAGGTTGAAATTGGGAATTTGGAAATTGGGTGACCCGAAGGTCGAAATCGAAAATTGGGTTGCCTGAGGGCTGAAATTGGTATAGAGCTTGGATTCTGATGAATGATCGGCATGAAGACTGAACCCAAGAGGTCGACTGACACGACCATCCAGTGAGACACTAACATGAGTGCTCAATTTTGAAAGAATACCAGTATGAATACCAGGTTTTGAAAATGTATCAATATAGGCGTGTTGGCCGAAGTAAGCCATTTGAGGCTGATTTTCAATATTGACATGGTTGTTCTCGCTTCATGACTCTTCAGCAATGGGACTATGCTCTTGTATGTGGGAACCAACAGTTTAAGCATCATGGTGACAAAAGAGTCATAGGCTTGCACTACAAGAAATTACCTTTTTATTATTAGCATGTCTCTTATGCTATGAAGCATCTTTACTGGTGTGAAATATGCTCTTGTAGTAAAAAAGTATGTTATACTGGTGCAACATACATTGCATAAGTATAACATTTTAATGGCACGATTATATTTCACGTTAATAAAGTAAAGATTATATTGGCACAAAAAACTCATGCTTGTAAAGAAAAAAGTTTTAAAAAAATTTGCCCACTCTCTCGAACATTGTCCTCTCTCTCTCTCTCTCCTTGTCACCCTCTAGCACCTGCCTTCGCGTCTGCTGCCCCCTCTTTCTATCACCCTCGCCCTCTCGTTGTCACCCCCTCTCCCTCTCTATCGCCCCCTATCTGTCTTCTTCATCCCCTCTCTCTCACCCTGACCTCTCTCTCACCCTTTGTCTCTCGTACCTATCATCTCTCTCTCTCTCTTGCCCCCCCCCCCCCCCCCCTCTCCTTTGGCTTCCTCATGTTGTGTTCATTAGCAAGGTATGTAAACTTGCCTAGTTTTTATTTATTTATTGAATGCATGTTAAATATATTTTTTCGTATATGATTTAGATTTTAAGGGTTTTAAATTTTAATTTTCTATTTTATAATTTATTTATTTAATTCATGCTAAATCTGTTTTTAATATATATATATATATATATATATATGAATTAGATTTTAGAGGTTTTATATTTTTTTTGCCTATTTTATGATTTATTTATTGAATGCATGCTAAATGTATTTTTTTCTCATATATGATTTATATTTTAAAGGTTTTATATTTTAAAGGTTTTGTATTTTAATTACCTGTTTTATTATTTATTTATTGTATGCATGACAAATGTATTTTCTTTTTTATATATAAATTAGATTTTAGGGGTTTTATATTTTGATTGTCTATTTTGTGATTTATTTATTGAATGCATGCTAAATATATTTTTTTATATATGATATAAATTTTAAGCGTTTTATATTTCAATTACCTATTTTGTGATTTATTTATTGAATACATGTTAAATATATTTTTTTAATATATAATTTAGATTTTAGGAGTTTTATATTTTAATTACCTATTTTATTATTTATTTTATTAAATGTATGTTAAATGTGTTTTTTTTTCATATATGATTTAGATTTTAGGGGTTTTTTATTTTAATTATCTATTTTGTGATTTATTTATTGAATGCATGATAAATGTATTTTTTTTACGTATGATTTAGATTTTAAAGGTTTTATTGAATGCATGCTAAATGCTAAATATGTTTTTTCTCATATATGGATGACAAAAGTTGGATCCAAATTTAGTGAATACATGTATATAATAATTTAATATTTCATACACAATATCCTGTTAGGCAATGATCTTTGAACTTGCACATATTTGAAGAATTGTGCAATCGTTATGGATGACAGAAGTTAGATCCAAATTAGAAGGTAATTTTAAGTATTTTTTGAGTTGCTTTATATGCAAGTTAAGATTAAATATGGATGCAATGGTTGATGATGACATGTCCTAGATAACCTTCATTTCATATGAGCGAACTTAATCGCTATTTGAAAGGAGTTAAAAACTTTTTAGAAGTTGTCCAGTGCAATAATATAGTGTGGGAAGGAAAGAACAAGTGCCCATGTTGAACGTGTGTCAACCTCTTATGGCATACAGTGCAAGGTGTGTTCGATTATATAATGTGCAACAAATTTTTAAAAATCTATATAAATTGACATTTTCATGGAAAACCTATGAAACCACAAGCAAGTGATTCACCAACTAAAATGCCAAATGATATGGACGAGTTGATAGTGGATGCATTTGGAGTACATCCAAATTCGACAATCAATAATCATCTAGATAATGTAGTTGTTGGTAAAAGTTTAGAAGGTGATGCATATTTTAGGTTGCTAGATGATAACACACAAGAATTATACACCGGATGCTCGAAGTTTACAAAACTATCCTTCATCGTATGTTTGTTCCATCTGAAATGCATAAACTGATGGAGTAATAAGTCCTTTGATATATTGTTGGGGCTACAACATGAAGTTTTTCTTACTGGTGCACAATTACCTAATAATTATTACAAGACGAAGAAAAGCGTTGAGAAACTAGAATGAGTTACAAAAAAATAGATGCATGTCCCATGGCATGTTATATTAGAAAGAGGACAAAGAAAAGAACAAATGTGTACACTATGAAACTTTGAGATGGAAAGATAATGAAGGTGCAAGAAAGTTACCAATATGCTGAGACACATTGCAAGAAAGTTACCAATATGCCTGCAAAGACTTCACAGTAATTTTCTTTGATTCCAAGGTTGTAGAGGTTGTTTATGTCAATGAAGAATGCTTCCCAAATGAGGTGATATGATGAAGGCCATGTTAAAGATGACAGTTTATGGCATCTAGTAGACTCATATGTGTGAAAATCTTTTGATCTTGCTCATTCATCGTTTGCAGCTAATAGTCACAATGTTATATTAGAATTGGCAAGTGATGGTTTTAATCCCTACAGAACTTTGAGTACCACTCACAACATATGGTCAACCATTGTCATTGCATACAACTTGCCTTCATGGATGTGCATAAAGCAATCTTACATTATATTATCTTTGCTTATTCTTGGGCCAAATTCTCTTGGAAATAACATTGATTTGTTTTCGCAACCTCTTATTGAGGAGTTGAAGACATTGTGGGTTGATGGTGTCTGCACTTATGATGCTTTAAATAACATGTACCTTCATATGCATGCAACTTTAATTTGGACCATTAGTGATTTTTCTGCATATGTAGATCTATCAGGATAGAGTAGAAGAGGAAAGTTAACATGCTCAGTATGTCATAATGATACATGTTCTATACAACTAAAAAATAGCAAGAAAATATGTTAAATGGGGCATTGTAGGTTCTTGCCCATGAATCATAGATATCGATGGGATAAACATGCATTTGATGACACAATTGAAATAATCACAGCTCCAACTCCTCTTTCAGGCACAGACGTGATACAGAAACTAACAGATGCACATAGCTTTGTTACTACAAAACTTACTCTCCCTTGGAACTGAAAGAAGAAGAACATTTTTTTTAGTTGCTTTATTGAGAGCATAATTTGCTTCGTCATAACTTGCATGTCATGAACATCAAGAAGAACGTATTCGATAGCATCATTGAAACATTATTAAACATGAATAAGAAGTCAAAAGATCATCTCAATGCTAGACTCGATTTGCAGACAATGAATATAAGACATGCACTCCATCCATGAAGGCATGCTAATTCTACTAGAGTTTTAATATGTGATGCATGTTTTTCTATAAACAAGAGAGACAAAATTACATTTTGCAAAGTGCTCAAGAATATAAAAGTTTCAAATGGCTATTCAACAAACATGTCTCGATGTGTACATATGAAAGAGTGTAAGATTTCAGGCCTAAATAGTCATGACTATAATGTGTTAATGCATCAATTTCTTCCTTTGGCACTAATAAGGACATTATTGAAGAAGGTAAATGCAATGCGTTTTGAGTAATGTGTGTTTTTCAAAGAACTGTGCTCAAAGATTATGAACAAGGATGTTAAAATTTTAACAGGTTCTTCCCAAATAGGTATCATCACAAGCATTGATGCATGAATCATATATGTCTGCCGACTCATAAGGTATTTGTTCTTATAATGACAATTTAATGTTGTTGATGATAACTGATAAAGTATTAATGCACGTCTTATCAATGTTTTACCTACTATAGGCCTTTGCTAAGGACAGAAGCATAAGGTTGGTATTGATAGATGGTCAACCCATAGGAGAAAAAGCATCGCTCCTAAGTTGTTTCATAGGAATGTTGGCCCGAGATCTTGACAACACACCTTTACATTTTACTTTTTGGCATGCATTACCAGATTTTTATAAGGAACGTGCTTGGACTTTAGTGCTGATATGTATATTCCTTACATGTATAATTTTCTTAAAATTTAGCATTTGTTCATTGAACTATAAGTAAAATACATATATTGTTATTGCAAAAAAACTCTGATGTTCTTGAGAATTTGAAAGCTTGGGTTTTAAAGCAGTACACAACAACTTAAAGAAATATTAGGTACCAGCATAAGAAGATCTTCAAGTAGTATGGTACACTCGAAGAACACATGACAACTTGTCCACCTTACATCCCTTTTATCAGTGGTGGACATTGATGCATTATTTTGATGCATAAAACTATAAGTTATACGTTGTTATCATTTCTTACTTCGTGAACTATAAAATTATTCGAACTTTATATATATATATATATAAATATATATATGTGTGTGTGTGTGTGTGTGTGTGTGTGTGTGTTCGTAATTCTTTTATTTATATTTATTTGCAGGCCTCGTATACAAGTATGGTGCACCTCAGGTTCTTAGATTGTCTCTCTTCCATGCAATTCAAGAACTTTGAAATTGTTTGTATATATTTGAAACAAAACTTGTTTGTTTTTTTTATGTTATTTAATATTGTTTTTTTGTATGAGTTTTTTATACTGGTTTGACCTTTAAGATTATAGGTGTGAGTTTTGGAAAATAGTTTTTAAAATAATATTTTTATGTAAAAACAATATGAAAGCCAGAAAGCCAGACACCAAAGAATAAAAACCAGCTCGCACGAGTGGTGGAGTCTAGGTCAATCTCAGGGAACAAAAAAATACTTTGTATTTAAGCAAACAGTTAACTATTCTTTATACCCTTGAAAAATAATAATTAATTAACTAAATGAGAGAGTGTTGCTTCTGCAAAGGGCTTAAACAAATAAAAATAAAGTGCCTTATTACAGACCTAAATTAAATTGAATTAAATAAAATAAAACCCTAAGCTAAAAAGAAGAGAAAAGTCTTGAGTGCTTTGAGTCTTTAGTCCCCTTGAGGTTATGCTTGTTTTCTTGAACTTTTGCTCTCTGAGGGCTTTCTGAGGACAAAAAAGGCCTTTTAAGGAGACCTTTTAGGGACTTCAGAGGGCTCTTCGAGGGTGCTTTTGAGGGTTCACCGCATGTTTGAACGCTTTCCTGCAAAAATAAACAAACGAAACACAAACATACTACAAAAAACTATAAAAACATTAAGGGTTAGCTTTACGAAAAATCACAAAAATATTAAATAAACTATGGAATAATACTACACTAAAAGACAAAATAACATAACCAATTCTATAACTAACTAAGAACTAACATGAATCAACTAACTAAAAAACAAATTAGCATAACTAATTAACTAACTAACAAGAAAACAATTATGAAATAAACTAATGCAAAAATAACAAGAAATAAACTAAACAAATTAGCTAATAAAAGAAAACATGAACAATAAAATAAACTAAATTAATTTAACTTACATGCTATACTAACTGAATTCTAAAAAGGAATTTAATCAACTAATTAAGCAAGCAATCAACAAATTAACCAAAATCGATAATTTAATTCAATAATGAAAATTTGCTAATATAATTTAAATTAACTAATTAATCTACTAACATAAACTGAACTTAATTAAATTTAATTGATGTAAAAAAATCAGATTTAACATGAAAGTAAAACTAACAACTTGCTGGAATTTAAATCTACCTAAATCGGCTAATTAAGAAATTTAAAATAATTTAATCTAATAAACACCAAAAATAAAGAACATGATCTAAATTAAATCTACCCTAAATCTGAACCTAAACTGAAGTAAAACTCACAAAAAATATAAAACTACTCTATGTTAGATCTATTGATTTGAATAAAATAATCTTATTCTGTACGTAAACCAAGAAAAATGGCTAAACTAGATTAAGCTATATTTTTTTTATATTTCATATGATAAATCTAAACTAATCTAATCTAAATATGATGAATATGCAGGGATCAAACAAAACTACATGCAATGATATGATTTATGCTATGCAAAACTAAACTACGGTGAAACGGGGGAGAAGAAGCAAACCGTACGATCCGCTTCCGATGGAAGGGTTGAGAAGAGGAAGTGGTTTTTCTCTCTGAGCTGCATGTACCTCCGTCGACCAAGGCAAGAAGAACCGGCGATAGAAAAATGTTAGAAGCAAGATGAATCAAAGAGAGAAAGGAAGAGATCGAGGGAGAAGCGGTTGGGAATGAAGATGAGGAAGAAGAGAAGAGAAGAGGCTTGCCTTTTCTTAGAAGGAAAAAACATGGGTTTTTGCTGGAAAAAGACTATTTATAATACAAATAATAGGTTTACATAATTTCTATGGAAGTCCATAAAATTTTAAGAAATTCCAAAACAAGTCTTCCTCAAAAAATGTGTTTTTAAAAGCGGTTTTTCCTAAACTAAGTGAAATTAGTAACTACTCTTCTAATCTAATTAAACTATAAATTAAAAACTCTGAAATTAAATAAAACACTGAAAAATATAGGGCAAGCTTTGAAATTGGTGATTTTCTTGTAATTTTTATTTCAATGCGGCTTCTCGAAACTAACGATAAAAATGGGTTTTTAATGAAATTTTTCTATGGATCATGCATAAAATAAGATGAATAAAATGCAAAATATATACATGATCAAATTATCCTTTGCTTATCGTTTGCTAGTCCTCAAGCAAACTGAACCAAAAAATAAAAATACTAAGCTAATCAAGACAAAAACCTAACTCACTTTCATAGGAATCAGTGTTGTATTTAGCATATGCAACAAACCCTTTAAACTCCTGGGTTACTCCAGGGGATGAGTAAGGTCTCGTGAGGGTTTGCAGTGATGCTACCCATAAACATTCTTGTCACGTATGCATAAAATAACTAACTTCAAAAACCATTAGCCGGTTAAGGAGTTTGTTTTCGCAAATGTTTTGTGTCATTACATTATCAAAACATAATTAGAGACTTTTATAGGCCACCACAGAATAAAATATTTTCTTTCACTTTTCTAAATATCATAATTATTTATGCTTTATTCTCAGAAAATCAAATATGTACATGTTATTATTTTCTAATCCTCACTCATATGTTTTCTGCACAGGTTTTCTCAATATTTGCTTCTAAGCAATGAACTTTTTCTTTTACACACTTTTCTTTTTCTTTTTCTTGATTTTCAAAATTTTCATACTTTTCCTTTCTTTTTTTTGTTGAGCACTATATCAAATTTCTAGTTTTTGTGACTCATGTAATGAGCTTTAGGTCAGTGACTCCCAGGTCAGGCGACCTTAGGGCACCAGATACAAAGTATCCCTTAGACTTAATCGCTCAAGTCACTAGACCTTCAATTTTCATAGTTTTACGTATAGTCTTCTTCTCTGTCATGTGCAATGTCAACATTTATTAGGCTCTCTATAAAGTCCATGTAACGGGCTTTCGGGGCGGTGGATCCCAAATCAGATGGCTTTAGGGTACTAGGTGTAAACACCCCTCAGGCTCTACTTGCTTGAACAAAATAGGTCACAAATATTAACTTAGACAAAGAAGTGACTTCCTTTGTTATCATTTTCAGCATGCAACTCAAACACTTCAACTTGTGTTTGAGCCTAGTTAATGGGCAATACGAAGAGATCAAACAACTAAACGTATGCTCTTTTCATTTTTGAGCTCTTATTTTCAATATTCATTTGCTTAGTTTTTTAAAAATAAAACTGTGCATATTCATACTTATGACTCAAAATAAACTCTAACATGCATCTATCACCGTTTCTTTGAAATCCACATAAATAACCATGTTTTTCTACATTAGTGCCAGAAAAAAAAATCGTGGGGCTTAAAAATTCTCCAAAAACATTAGATTATGTAAAGCATTCATATAAGGTCAAACTCATTCCTTAAAAGCCTAATTTTTATGAGTTGTTATAAATGTGCAAGTACAAAGACAGAAAAAAAAATTGGGTGTGCAAACTACACCCTCCCCCATGCTTGAATGACATTGTCCTCAGTAGCACTCCCCCATGCTTGTATAAAACTGAGTGAATGCTTGTGATAACAGAAATAAATGGGAGAAAATGAGTAGAAGTCACCTAATCCACACTTTGGAACCTTACCTGATATGGCATTGTAACGGCTTTGCATAGGTTCTACCTGTTATGCAACTCATAAAAATATACAAAATGCAATGCATACATGATCTAACCTTTATGCTCAGAAAGAAAGAAAATGACAGAAAAATAATAAAACTATTAATATTACAACACAACTATGGGTTGCCTCTCATAAAGTGCTAGGTTTTACGTCCTCAGCCAAATGGATCTCTGGAGATTGTTCATCATCCATGAGATCAATGGACGTGAAGTCATGCTCAATCAAGGGCTCTGAGGAAAAGAGTGACATCTGTGACATTGTGCACTATGTGTCCTCCAACTTCACCCCTATGTACCCTAAGATGACTCTCTAGACTAGCAGGAAGAACGAGATTAGTCTCCATGTGTAGGTATTCTCAAAGGATGGAGAGCCATAAATTGAGCATCTGTATGCATCCAACTGTGGATCAGAATGCTTCTCTGTGACGTCTGTCACTTGGAAGCAGTCATCATGTCTTGCCGCCCTGTTGGCAGGATCAAAGATATGTAAGCGCAAATGCTTGTTGTCAAAATAAACATCCATCTCTCCAGTATGACAATTGATACGAGCATGGGTAGTAACCAAGAATGGTATGCTCAGAATGATGGAGATCTAGCGAGCGACGTAATGTCCTCCATGTCCAGAACAAGAAAATCAATAGGAAAATAGAAGTCCTAGATCTGGACTAACACGTCCTTCAAGATTCCTCATAAATGCTTGGTAGACCTATCAGCCAACTGCATGATAGTAGTCATGGGCTTTAAATCCCCAGTCCCAAAGGTGTCATAAAGGAAACCCGATAATATGTTCATGCTTGCCCCAAGATCGAGCAATGCATGCTCGATAGTCATGTTCCCAATAACACACGAGATGATCGATGACCCAGGATCCTTGAGCTTGGGTGGCGCTTGGTGCCGAAACATGGAGCTCACTAGCTCAGTCAAGAAGATCGTCTTGGGCAACGACCATCATTTTCTCTTCTGCGTGCAAAGTTCTTTGAGGAACTTTGCATAAACAGGCACTTGCTGGATGGTATCAAGCAGGAGGATGTTTATGTGAACTTGCTTGAACATGTCAAGCATCTCGTGCATGCATGCCCCCTGCTTGCCAAAATCATGCAGTTTGGCCAAGGCCTTAGGAAAAAGGGCTCTGGGAATATATGAAGAAGGCACAGGTCGTGAGCTTTGTCCATTCTCCTAGGGCCTGGTGGAGGAGATCGACTGGTCAGTAGGTGTGGCAGTGGGCTCGCCAGTCGACTCCTGAGTAGGGTGGAATGCCTTCCCACTCTGAAGGGTCATAACAGAGTTGGCCTGTAATACCCAAAAATTTTAATGATTTATAAATTCTGAAGAAAATTCAAGTTTTGATTCTGATTTATTCTAGATGTGAATTATAATTGTGAAAACTCTAATTTATGTGGTAAGTATTGATCAAAATAAAGATTTGAGTCTATATTTAAAATCCTGATAAAAATATGTAGAGGCTTATTCAAAAACCAAAATTTAGGGACATTCTCATCATTAATCAAATTGTCAGGGGTAGCTTAGTAATTTGCCAATTCAGTAGCATTTTTTTGTAAAATACCCAACTATATAAGGTTAAAATAGTAATTTTTCTTTTGGGGACATTTTTAGAGATTTAATAGATTTGTCAGGGACAAAACGGTAATTTGCCACCCCAATGGCAGACCTAGTAAATTTTTGAACTACAGAAAGGCAATAAAGTAACTTCCAAATTTCTATATGGCATTTCTGAAAGATGAGATTTGAATTAGGGTAAAGTAGGTATAAAAAACTAGCAATCAAATAAAATATAATATTTTATATTAATTTATTTCAGAGACCATGGTTTTGGAAAACCACTGGCCCAAAACCAAGGGCAGCCATGGTTTTTCCAAAACCATGAGCTGACACTTGTCACCTCATAGTGAGGAGGTGACACTCAACCCTCTTCTCTCTCTAATAGGTGTAAAAAACAATTGATATTTTAATAAAACTTGACAAGTATTAATTAAAAAATAGTTTTTAATTAACTCAACTGACATTTGTCACTTGAGTGGGACCCACAGGGAGCACCTCCTCTCTCTCCTATAAATACCCCTCTCTCTCTCTCTACCCAAGTTCTGAATACCCCTCTCTCTCTAAGCTCTCTTTCTCTCCCACCTACTTTCTCTCCCTAACCTTGAATTTCTCTCTCTAGTTTTTAAGCCTAAACCTCCGTTGAATCTCAGATTTTTTCTGAAAAACCCCTTCTAGCCTCTTCCCTCTCTCTTTAGACGAGATTTGTTCCTTCGTAGGAGTTTTGAAGAGCTAAATCCAGCCTCAAAAGTGTTGCCTGCAGAAGTACTGCTAAATTTAGCAGAAAAATCAGATTTGAACCGCGGAAGCGATACCCAAATTTTCTAAATCAGGTTAGTATTCAAATTCTTCTTCTAAATTTACATTCGTAATTGTAGGACCTTCTATTCTCCCTCCTACTTCTCTTTTGGATTCAAATTTTGGCAATTTTGCCAAAATTTAATCCAACTCTGCCTCTACGTAGGAGAAGTTCTGTTTAAATTTTTAAAAATATTTTAAAGTATTCAGAACTACTATAGCAGTAGTTCTGGCAAAAATTTTCTAAAAGATTTTCGAAAATAGAGTTTTTATAGCAGAAGTTCTGGCAAAATTATTTTAAATGATTTTTGAAAAGTAGAATTAATATAGCCTTTATTCTGGCCAATTTTTTTCTAAATAAATTTTGAAATCTCTAGTTATTTTAATCAGAATTCTAGCAAAAGTTTTTAGATAATTTTGAAATTTTGACTTTATTTAGTAGATATTATATCAAGATTTTTATTGTTATTTAAAAAAAAATTGATTTTCATAAAGAAAATTATGTCAAAGTTTTCAAAATCCTTTTTAAATACCTGAGTCAAATTTTTTGAAAAAACTTTATAAAAATATTTGTGACACGAAGTCATGTTCGAATTTTTACAACTCGAATTTGAGTTTGAACCATTTTTCGAACATTTGAGTTATTACAGAGGAAACTCTGTGAAATTTTTATAAAAATTTTTAAGATTATTTCTAAATAATTTTTTATTTTTAATAATTTTTTAAAAGGATATCTCTTCGGATTTATAAGGCAAATATTGCCCAAAATTCAATTTAAAAATACTATCTAATAAAATAAATTTTATCAGATTAAATCCAAGCATGAGCGCTTTATCCTAGTCTTCCTTGTTTTATCAAAAATCAAGGTAAGTTATTCTATCAAAATCTTATAATTTTTATATTAGACATGTTTTTGATGCATGCATGTTTATTTAAAATTTGATTTATGATCAAATGTATATTTTAGTATCTGCATAAATAAATATATGTTTTGAATGACAAGATTTTAAATCTTATGAGTTTGAATCAAATTTTGATAAATACTATGGTCAAGATTTTGATGATTTTCGATTTTGATAAAAAGAAGATTTTTTTGTAGCATATTGATTTTTGAAAGATTTTATTGTGCAGACTTTCTAAATTGAAAAGGTGCAATAAGGCAGCCATTTGCTTCATGAGTCATGTCTACACACGAAGTTAAATTCTGCCTTCATAGGTGTATGCTTGTTTTACCAGAGCAAATGTTGAATGGGCTGGGTACATATGAGCTTAGTGTTTATTTTAAAAAGAGTAATTGGGCTATTGAGCCTAGTTTTAAAATTATTAAAGTCCTATAAAACAACCCTTCGGGCCTATTCAGGTCATTGCCTACCTTAGAAGGGGTAGTGGTACAGTCAGGAGTGGCATTTTCATGATGATGATTTTTTGGAGCAATAGATTCATTGGGGCCTCCTATCACTTGGGTTGAGGAGGCCGAGGCCAACGGGTCTCACACTGCCGCAGTCAGTGGATGCATCTAATTCTCCTGTTTTCTCACCATTTCCGAGAATCTATTCGATCATTGGCCGCTCGCTTGGGAGCCCATTTTATTCAGGTATCCGGGTAATCCACAATAAAATAATACACCCAGAATGCTTAGTCTGAGATTGGAGTGCCCTCCACCGTACCAGGAGGACGTTAAATATCTAAATAATGACTTTGCCTTCACAAAATTTGATATGAAAATATGCCTTGTTGATGTCACACATAATCATGTTTTGAATTATTTTAAATTGACATGTTTTTAAATTATTTTAAATTGCATAATTATTCTTGGATGTATGCATTTTGATTTTTAAAGACTGAAATCATGCTTAATATTTGAATTGTATGATTTTGATTAATAGCTTACTTGGCTGTCATAAGTCTAACCCCGTTTTATGGGGATTTCAGGTTCAGATATGGAATAGACAATATTACAATGGATGTTGGACAGGAGCGGCATCGAAGAATCCAGATTCCTAAGATCTCAGGGTTAATTTAGGATTTATTTTAAATTTAATTCTAAATGTTTAATTTCTGAAGCTTGTAAAAAAGTTATGTATATAATATGGATGAAAATTTATTGTTGCTTTTATTATGGTTTGTGAAATGTGACATGCTCGAGGTTTAAAATCGAAAGCCAAAAACTGTTTTCGCTGTTTATTTGAAAAGAAAAGAAAAGTTTTAAATTTTTACATATTTTTAAAGGTTTTAAAATCCCTGGGGCATTACAGTTGGTATCAGAGCAGAGTTTTGAAAAATCTGGTTCGAGATCCACCTTGTCCCTATATTACATTGTAAGTATTTACTTTAGATTTTTATTTTATTATTATTATTAAATAATTGTTTTCCTTATAGATGACTCCTAAAGACATGATGAAAGTCATGGAAGAAATGGCAGAAACCATAGAAAGGTTAGAAAAAACTTTGTGGTCGCAACATAGTATTATAGAAACCTTAGACACTCAAGTTCAACAACTCTTGGTAGAAAAAGAAAGATTTGAAAAATGTCATAGGTGCTCACAATCCCATCTATCACAGCCATGTGATGCACATTCTGTGGAGAGACTGGACATGTGGAATGAGAATGTCAAATAAAGAAAGGATATGTGAAGAAACAGCGGGTGATCGAGAACTTACCCGACCGAAGATCGCATGTAGGGATTCTTCCTCACAATCAAGAATTAATAATCATTTCTTCTGATTCACCTAAGGTTCCTGCATCTATAATACCCACTCCTTTAAATTTTATAGTGACCTTAGACCCTTTGGACTTTCTCTTTCCTGTTCCACCACCAGAACTCGTAAACTATAACCCGATGGAACCTAGGGGAGACCAAAACTCATATTTAAGAACCTCTACTAGAGAAAATTATCTTGCGGATTCAGACATTTGAGGGCCTTCTCATCGACTGAGGCGGAATAGAAATAAGAGAGATTGCTTGGGTCAATTCCTTAAATTTCCATAGGAATTTATTTTAGTCTCTTATAAATATGTAATTTTTTGTAAATATGAGCCTTAATGTAAATTTGTTTATATGAATAAATGTTCTTTCTATCTTAATCGAAGTCTGATTATTATTTAATAATTGATCAAGAATGCCTAGTCAAGCACAAAAGAAACGATCCAAGGAGCAGAATGGTCAACAAGAATTCATCATGGAAACATTAAATAATTTAGCGGCTGCTATAAGAGATCTGAATCAATGTAGGCAAGACCCAGCTACATATTTAAAAGCTTGTAAAAGCCATAACAAAGTCTTTTATGAGAAGTTTCTCAAATTAGATCCACCTACATTCTCAGAAAAGATGGATCCAGAAGTTGCAGAGGTTTGGATCCGAGAAATAGAAAAGATTTTTCATATTCTGGTAGTACCTGAGGATCGTAAAGTAGATTATGCGGCATACAGATCGAAGGAAGATGCAGAAAGGTGGTGGGCATCCACCTTAGAAATTAAATTTGATAATGGACATGTCACTTGGGAAAAATTTATTAAAGTTTTCTATGCTGCATATTTTCTCAAGCATGAAAGAAGCCGTAAGATGAAAGAATTCCTTGAATTACAATAAGGAGGACTCTCTTTATCTGAATATATTATCAAATTCAGAAATTTGGAGAAGTATTGCCTAAATGTCTATAATACGAAAGACGAGAAGGCATTGAAATTTACTAGAGGATTGAAGTTGGCCTTACAAACCAAAATTCTCACTAGTAGGCCAGAAACCTTGGACAAGGCGGTGGAAGTAGCCACATTGCTACAGGAAGATTGGGAGGAAATACAGAAGAGTCAATGTGGCAGAACAGTTTCTCAATTTAGAGGCTCAAGGAGTTGGCCTAAAAGAAATTCTAAATGAAGAAGATTCATCCCATTAGCAAAGAGGCCACAACAGCAGTTTCAAGTCAGGCAACCACAACTACCAGCTAGAATGTGTCAGAGTTGCTACTGATCCCATCCAGGACAGCCCTGTCTCTAAACGACTGGTGGTTGTCTGTATTGTGTTAAGCTGGGCCATTTTATTAAAGACTGCTATAAAAAGGAAATGGATGAACATGCTTGAGGCTTTAATAGACCTCGCCCCCAACAACAACCCCAGTACTTGTACCAGCAACAACAACAGCAACAACAACCACAACATCCGCAAAATAAAAGGGTACCAGGCCTCATTTATGCTGCCAATGTTGATGAATTATCCCAGGGTGACCTGATTCAAGGTACTTTATCCGTAGCTGGACATGCTGCTTTTACTCTATTTGATTGTGGTTCAACTCATTCTTTTATTTTCAAGAAGTTTACGGTTTTACTTAATATGCCTATCAAGTCATTGAACTGTGCTCTAGAAGTGGTCAACTCGGTAGGATGTAAATCTTTTTGTAGGTCATACCTACCAAATTTAGAAGTAAATATTGAAGGACAAAATTTATTTGCCAATCCATCTTTATTTGATATGTCAGATTTTGATATCATACTGGGATGGATTGGCTACATCAACATCATGCAAGAATATTTTGTCAAGAAGGAAAAGTTACATTTTCTCAACCTGTAATTCCTAAGGTGGAATTTAGATTATCCAGTTCTACTCTTAAAAATCAAGTTATTTATTCATTAAAGGCCCATAGATACTTGAGGAATGGATGTATGGCATTTTTAGTAAGCATTACTCTTGCCAAGCTAGTAGAAATTTCCATTAAAAGTCTGGATGTTCGTGAATTTTTAGATGTTTTTTTCCGATGAATTACCAGGACCTCCTCTGTATAAAGAAATCGAGTTTGGTATTGAGTTAATACTAGAAACTACACTGATCTCTAAAGATCCTTATAGAATGGCACCAGTAAAACTCACAGAACTGAAAAAACAATTATTGGAATTAATGGAGCTGAGATTTATTAGACCAAGTATGTCTCCCTGGGGAGCGCCAGTATTATTTGTAAAGAATAAAGATGGGTCATTAAGATTATGTATAGATTACAAATTGCTTAATCAAGTTACCATAAAGAATAAATATTTGTTGTCACGAATTGAAGATTTATTTGATCAATTACAGAAGGCTAAGATATTCTCGAAAACTGATCTTAGGTCTGGATATCAACAGCTCAGAATCAAAGAAGAAGACATTTCTAAGACGGCCTTCCGGACAAGGTATGGACACTACGAATTTTTTGTCATGCCTTTTGGACTTACAAATGCACCAGCAACCTTTATGGATCTTATGAATCGTGTGTTCAAGCCATTTGTAGATATCTTTGTGATTATTTTCATTGATAATATTTTAATTTATTCCAAAAATAATGAACAACACTGGGAACATTTAAGGATTATTTTAGATACTCTGCGGAAGAATCAGTTATATGTCAAATTTTCTAAGTATGAATTTTGGCTAGAAAAAGTTATGTTTTTGGGTCATGTAATTTCAAAAGATGGAATTTTTGTGGAACTTGCTAAAGTAGAAGCAGTATTAGAATGGAAACAATCTAAGAATATTACAGATATTCAAAGTTTTCTTGGACTTGCAGGATACTACCAAACATTCATTCAAGATTTCTTCCGTATAGCATCACCGATGACCAGACTTCTGAAGAAGGGTGTGAAATTTGATTGGGATGCTAAATGTGAAGAAAGCTTCCAAATTTTAAAAGAAAAGCTCACTACATCTCCAGTACTAACTCTACCCTCATAACAAGCCAGATTTGAGGTATATACATATGCTTTCGGTACCGGTCTGGGTTGTGTATTGATGCAGCATGGAAAAGTTATTGCTTATGCATCAAGACAATTAAAAAATCATGAGAAGAATTATCCAACCCATGACTTAGAACTTGCGGCAGTTGTTTTTGCATTAAAAATTTGGAGACATTATTTATATGAAGAACAATAAGAATAAAAATTGGCTTGCATGAGTGGTAGAGTCTGGGTCGATCTCAGGGAATGGGAAAATACTTTGTATTCAAGCAAACAGTTAACTACTCTTTATTGCCTTGAAAATAATAATTAATTAACTAAATGAGAGAGTGTTGCCTCTGCAGAGGGCTTAAACAAATAAAAAATAAAGTGCCTTATTACAGACCTAAATTAAATAAAACCCTAAGCTAAAAAGAAGAGAAAAGTCTTCAGTGCTTTGAGTCTTTAGTCCCCTTGAGGTTATGCTTGTTTTCTTGAACTTTTGCTCTCTCAGGGCTTCCTGAAAGGCTTTCTAAGGGGCCTTTTGAGGAGACCTTTTAGGGACCTCAGAGGGCTCTTCGAGGGTGCTTTCGAGGGCTCACCGCACGTCTAAATGCTTTCCTGTAAAAATAAATAAACAAAACACAAAGATGCTACGAAAAACTATAAAAATATTAAGGGTTAGTTTTACGAAAAATTATAAAAATATTAAATAAACTATAAAATAACACCACTAAAAGACAAAATAACATAACTAATTTTATAACTAACTAAGAACTAACATGAATCAACTAACTAAAAGATAAATTAGCATAACTAATTAACTAACTAACAAGAAACAAGAAAATAATCATGAAATTAACTAATGCAAATAACAACAAATAAACTAAACTAATTAACTAATAAAAGAAAATGTGAACTATAAAATAAACTAAATTAATTTAACTTACATGTTATATACTAACCAAATTCTAAAAAGGAATTTAATAAACTAATTAAGCAAGCAATCAACAAATTAACTAAACCAAAATTGATAATTTAATTCAATAATAAAAATTGGCTAATGTAATTTAAATACTTTAAATTAACTAATTAATTTCTAATTAATCTATTGACATAAACTGAACTTAATTAAATTTAATTTATGTAAAAAAATCAGATTTAACATGAAGGTAAAACTAACTACTTGCTGGAATTTAAATCTACCTAAATCGACTAATTAAGAAATTTGAAATAATTTAATCTAATAAACACCAAAAATAAAGAACATGATCAAAAATAAATATACCCTAAATCTGAACCTAAACTGAAGTAAAACTCACAAAAAATATAAAACTACTCTATGTTAGATCTACCGATTTGATTAAAATAATCTTAGTCTATGCGTAAACCAAGAAAAATGGCTAAACCAGATTAAGCTATATTTTTTTCCCTTTTTATATTTTAGATGCTGAATCTAAACTAATCTAATATGAATATGATGAATATGCAATGATCAAACGAAACTATATGCAATGATATGATTTATGCTATGCAAAACTAAACTACGGTGAAACGGGGGAGAAGAAGCAAACCGTACGATCTGCTTCAACCGAAAGGGTTGAGAAGAGGAAGTGGTTTTTCTCTCTGAGCTGCATGTACCTCCGTCGACCAAGGCAAGAAGAATCGGCGATAGAAAAATGTTAGAAGCAAGATGAATCAAAGGGAGAAAGAAAGAGATTGAGGGAGAACTGGTTGAGAATGAAGAGGAGGAAGGAGAGAAGAGAAGAGAAGAGGGAGAATAGGCATGCTTTTTCTCAGAAGGGAAAAACATGGGTTTATGCTGGAAAAAGACTATTTATAATACAAATATTAGGTTTACACGTGTTTTATGGAAGTTCATAAAATTTTTAGAAATTCCAAAACAAGTCTTCCTCAAAAACGTGTTTTTCAAAAGAGGTTTTTTCTAAACTAATTAAAATTAGTAACTACTCTTCTAATCTAATTAAACTATAAATTAAAAACTCCTAAATTAAATAAAATACTGAAAAATGCAGGTCAAGCTTTGAAATTGGTGATTTTCTGATAATTTTCATTTTAATGTAGTTTCTCAAAACTAATGATAAAAATAGGTTTTTAATGTGATTTTTCTATGGATCATGCATAAAATAAGATGAATAAACTGTAAAATATATGCATGATCAATTGTCTTATCATTCAACATGCTTTAAATGTTATGTGAATGTTGTAGTTGTGAATGTTGAAGTTATAGTGGATGTAGTTATAGATGGATGAAATAAGAGATATAGTAGTGTGTATAAATGTTTTGCATATTGTGTTTCTTGTAGAGTTTTATTTGTAAATATTAGAGTTATAAAAGGTTTGAAGAAAGAAATATATTAGTGTATGTATGAATGCTTTGCATATTATGTTTCTTGTAGGGTTTCAATTATAAATGTTGGAGTTATAGAAGATTGAATAAAGAAATATAGTAGTGTATGTATGAATGCTTTGCATGTTGTGTTTCTTATAAGGTTTCAATTGTAAATGTTAGAGTTATAGAGGGTTGAAGGAAGAGTTATAGTAGTGTGTGTATGAATGATTTGCATGTGTTTTTTGTTGAGTTTTAATTGTGAATATTGGATTTATGAATGATGTAGTTATAGAAGGTCAGTAGTGTGTGTATGAATGAATGAATGTATAAGCAGATTTTATTGTCAATGAATGATTTGATTCATAAATGAATGTATAAGCAGGTTCATGAATGAACCAAATAATAAATGAATGTATGAACATGTTCATAAATGAATGTATAAGCAGGTTTATGAATGAATGGACGAATGGGTATATATTATTAAATGTATAAGTGGGTTCACGAAAGAATATTTTTAATGTATATAATATTGAATATATAAGCGAGTTCACGAATGAATAAATAAACATGTATATAATATTGAATGTATAAGCAAGGTTGATGAATGAACATATATATATTATTGACTCTATGTATGAGTAGGTTATGAATAAATAAATGTATATATGAACAGATTGATAACGAGAAAAAAAAATCTTAAATAGCCAGTAAAGTTAATTTTTTTGGTGCATTTTTCGTGCTAAAAAATATCACTTTACTGGCATGAAAAATATGCCAAAAAATTTTATTGGTGCAAAAAATGCACCAGACAAGTTTTAATGGTGCAAAAAAAAATTGCACCAATAAAGATGATAATTTTTAATTAAAAATATAAAGAATATCTTTACCAACACCATATTAGTGCCATTAAAGAGATTTTTATTGGTGCAAATTTAGCACTAATAAAGACAATGTTTATTGGTGCGACCATTTAGCATCGGTAAAAGCTATAGGGACGTGACCTATAGCACACTTACTGACTTATTGTTGGGGCGATTTTCATGCCAATAAAAGTGGAATTTTTTGTAGTGTTGCTCCATGCCTTGTAGAAGCTAAAAAACTTACAGGCTTGTTAATGGCAGCCAAGTCATCACAGAGCATTTTGAACTGGTGCTTCTATATTTTTCAGGCAACTTCTAAATTAGTCTTGGGAAGGTTTCTATGGTACCGACAGTCCCTTTCTCTTGTAGCAGGGGAAAGGGTGGTTCAGAGTATGGCGCTGGTGGTTATTTCTAACCTGGTGGACAGTTTGATCATTCAGAGAGCGGTTCACATCTGGATTAAGCTCAAATGGCCACAGAGGAATTACAATCCGCCAGGAGCAAGAAATCTAGGTTCCCTGCTAAACCAATCGTTTGATCAGCAACATTAATTTTTTGTACAAATGGTTTTTGTCTCGCTTTGTGAGTTGCTGTTGGGTTGTCTTGTTTGCCTGGCTGTCTGTTAGGTCATGGCTCAGGTATGGTCACTTCACTTATCTTGTTTCCTCGGGTGATGTCCCGTTAACCTTTACATTCAATGATATTTCTCCGCCTGTCAAAAAGATGATGGAGACAGCTACACCCGTTTTCATTATAACTTTTACAGCTATTACAAGGAGCAACATGACCATAGACGATTCACCGATCCACTATTTTAAGTTTTATTGTTATTCAGTCTTCACCAATAATCGCCACATGAACAGCTGCCACCCTTAAAATGATGAAAGCGGTTTGTGTCCCTAACAATGATTTCCCGCTCCACAATCTTAGATATCAACTTGGTAGCACTGTGGCAATTTGCACAGACTCTGAGGTTCTTGCTGACCCTAATGGTGGTTCCTGCAGCCGTATTGATGATCCCAAATGCTATCGCCAACATTTCACTATGAATTTGGTTTTTCAATGGAGAGTCCAGATCACCAAGCACAGTGTTCCTTGGTGTTTCAGAGCACACTTCCTCCATTCGTGCTGCTAAAGTCTTCAACATAGAATGAATCTCTACAAATTGGGGGTGTGATGAATTTCCCACCAGAAAAGTATGAATACTCCTCTCATGCTCTATAAAACTGCACCCAGGAACCTTTGTTAATCCTTTGTCTTTCATCACAGTTCTGGGTCTCCCCACATCGTCCCATCTCCCGGCATCAGCATATATATTCGAAAGACAGACAAAATGCCCAGTATCTCTAGTCTGTAGCTGAAATAGCTCTTGCGCTGCAACTTCCCCAAGATCGGGGTTCCGATGAATTCGACAAGCACCAAGAAGCGCCCCCCATACGTACGTGTTGGCTGTTATTGGCATCGATTTGATGAAATTGAATGCCTCCTGCAAACGGCCAGCACGACCCAAGAGATCAACTGTACATGCATAATGCTCAACCCCAGGTACGATGTTATGCTCTGAAGACATGGATCTGAAGCATTTTAGCCCATAATCGACAAGGCCAGCATGACTGCACGCGGAAAGGAGCAAAACAAAAGTTACATAATCCGGTTTGACATTGGTTTGCAACATCTCAGAGAAAGCCTTGACCACATTGTTGCCACGCCCATGAACGCCGTATGCAGTAATCAAAGCGCCCCATGAAACAACGTCGGGTCTCCCTATCAGGCTAAATGCTCGATGAGCCATGGCTATACTTCCGCACTTGGAGTACATGTCTATAAGGGCAGTTCCCAAGATGGTATTGAATTCTACCCTATTTCTGATTACAAAATCATGAACGCACTTGCCGTGATCCAAAGCGCCCAGGTGGGCACAGGCGGAGAGAATGGCAACAACCGTGAAAGCGTCGGGCGAGACCAGGTTCCCCGAGAACTGCATCTGGCGAAGCAAGCTCAATGATTCCTCAGCACGACCGTTCTGCGCATATCCAGCAATCATCGAATTCCAAGAAACCAAGTCTCTGGCAGGCATTTCATCAAACAACTGGCGTGCGTCGTCCATAAGACCCGATTTCGCATACATGTGCAAGAGGGCTGTTCCCATGTACACATCGGTCTCCATCCCGATGACAATGACGCGACAATGGGTTGCCCGGCCCACGGAAGACTCCGACAACTGGGCGCATGCTTTGAGAACGAACGGGAAGGTGAACTTATCGGGCGCGGTGCCATGGCTGAGCATCCGGGAGTAGAGGTTCAGAGCCTCTAGGTTGCGTCCATTCTTGGCATAGGCCCTGATGATGGCGTTCCACATGAAGACGTGCTTCTCCCTGCCCTTGTCAAAGACGAGGCGGGAGAGCGAGATGCCACCGTAGAGCGAGTAGGAGGTAATGAGCTTGGCAGCCAAGAGGTTGCTGTGCTGAAGTCCAGTTACCAAGAGTTGGGAATGGACCTGACGCACAGATGCTAAGCTGGGAGAGGAAGTGAGCAATGACGCGAATCTGTCCACCAAGAATCGTTTGTAGGCAGCATGTTCGTGATTATAAACCGCCTCGGCATCGGTCACGACGATGGGCTCATTCCACTGCCAAAGAAATCGCAGGCGGCTGCGAAGCTCAAAACCCACGACGACGACGTTTTTCGCTACTCGTGGAGCTGCAAGGGCAACGCTCATCGATTTTGATTCCAAAGAAAGCAAGAGCAAACTGATGAAGATGACCCTTGTGACATCACCGTTAATAGCTGAAAGCATCAGATCAATCAATAGTTCACTTCAAGTAAGTGCGAACCAGCCGCCACCTCCACCCTCTCCCCTTCCCGGCCGCCGCCGTCCCCATTGCGTTTCCTTCACAAATCACGATAGAGGAATTCCCCTGCATTATTTGATTTTGATCAGTGCATGCACTTTAGAAGGAAGCTAGGCTTTCCATGAGAAGTAGTCCTTTCTCACAGAACGCGAACCTAATAACTACTAATATTTGACCTTGTCCAAATTCAAGCAGAAACGTTGTTGAGATTCAAAAATGAACGTGGCCTACCCCCATTCAGCTTGCTTTTAAATGTAAGGTACATATAAACCTGACGCTCACGCGTGGTTAGGATTCGGCATGACGATAGACGCTCTCATAGTTTTCTTTCTTTCTTTCTTGCTTGCAGAGCTTATAAAAGTTTTTGGCTTCTAACCATGAAACAACCACCGCTGAAGGTTTTACTTTCAAGCCACCAATGGCTTCGGAGCTTCATGTCGTCAAGCCTTTCCTTCAAACCACTCAGTAGTTTGATTTTTGAATCCTATTAAGGATTCAGCAGTTTCAGGCCGTAAATCGATTCTAAGATTTGACGTTCAGTGGCTTTTTGCTTGAGCCCGCTAAACAATGGCCTTATTGAGTTTTCAGGTATTTTTCTTATACCACAAAATAGCATCATGCAGCCTCCACTTGATGTGGTTGCACAATCAGAATATTTCTTGATTATTTTCATTTTCTGTTTGCTACCCAAAACATGCTTTGCGATTGTTATGAAATGCCACCTATACGCTTAGTATTGTCATATTTCAACCCAAATAACTAATTCATCACAATTTGACTTTTAATTAAAATTATAAGGTCCAACTTCGCTCACCTGCATAAAAAAAAAAAAGAATGGCCAAACCCCGTTTGACCAATAAAGACTTTACATTCTTGAACATAAAGCGCAAGGCGTTCATATCCAACTTACATTATTATAACTTTATCTGAAATTGAGGACTGAGCATTGTGGTTGAATTGAAATGAAAGCAATCTTATGTGATTTACATAAAAGATTAAGATAAACTGTTTCTAGAGCCTATTATTAAAACAATACTGATCTAGTTCATACTAGAAAAGTAGCAATGCACACGCACCAACACCATAAAGATACAAAATAAACCCCTGTAGGTGCTGTCGACATTGCCAGGAGGCTCACAGTCTGATTATAAGCATTACAGTGGATGTATTGAAAAAACGCTTAGATCCTGCACGAGGTATGGCATGCCAAAATTAATACACGGGTATCATGGTAGATATGGCTTAAAATCTGAGCACGGATTCTGGTGGTGATAGAGTTGCTCTCATTCCCGTTTTCTTGTGATATATTCCAAACGATCCAACCAATTGTCCTCTGTTACAGCTTGATCCCATCGCTTTTGGAACAACTCAAGTTCTGCCGTTGATTGCCTCCTGATCTACACTCCATAATGTGGATAACGGATGAGAAGGAGGCTAGCAAACACTGATGGTAGCTACTCAGGCACATAGAGTAGCAAAAAGATGCAACAAAAGAAGCATTGAACACATTTATGTTTTTCATATGAGCTAACAAGCAATAGAAAAGGGGTTAACAAGCATAAATGTATAGCGTATGGCACTTCCGAAAGGGACATCAGAATATAATCCAGGATAAACATAATTTGTCATCTCTTACATGGGATCTCAAATCAATGGATTTGTCCCTTGGTCTCTGCAGATGATTAAAAGCTGTGTAAGTTTTACATTAAAAATGCAATAGAGCAAAAGTAGAAGCATAAGTTTGCAATATAAAGCTTCACTTTTGAAGGAACCTTCTCAGTGACAGGGACATTAGCAGCAGGACTCTGGCTTGAAGTTGGCTGGAAATATCAAAGGTGGCTAGATATGGTCAAGAGAAGGAATTCTCGCCAGAGCAAAGACCCACAAATTTCTTTTTTCCAATAATCAAATTGATATTCCGTTGCAAAAGGGCATCTTGTTAACACCAAAAGCATGATATTGCCTGTGTTTGAAGGGGGAGAACGCAAAATGCAACAAGAATTCAGGGTGCAATCTAATGAAGATGACAATCAGTAGGAGAACCCATATCATGTTGTATATTGTGCCCGTGTACGCTGCACATAGACGAGATGCTACATCGTATTTGTGTGGCATCCAAGCACACACATGAATGTGTGATTCCAAGAAAACAAGACATGCTTGAACTTTATGAAAAGAGAAAGTGCATCATACTAATACTTTGCATTAAAAAGTCTTAAATAGTAGCATTCCACTTCGTAATTCTAACTGGTTATCCATATTAATATGAAATATAATTGTAGAACTAAATAAAATAAGTGATTTATATAGACTAGTAGACATACACTACAACAAAGCAGTAGATTAGCGACGACCACATTCCGTCGCTAACATGGTTAGCGACGGATTAGCGACAACGAGGCGACAGTATGCTTACGTCGCGAATATTTCGACGCTAACTGGCGACGAAATGATTCCGTCGCCAGGTCCGTCGCTACTTGCGACGGAATAACGAGCGCTATATTCCGTCGCCAATCCGCCGGCACTAAACGGCGACCACGGCTTGGCGACGGATTTACTTCCGTCGCTATGCCGTCGCTAGATTAATATGAATAGCGACGGATGGTTCCGTCGCTAATCCGTCGCAAACACGAAAAAAAATAAAAAAAAAATTATTTGAAAATTAATTACCGAGAACTGTACAATTTCTATTTCCTGTACAATTTATATTTCCTGTAAATAAAAAACAAACCACACAAAAAAATTCATATAACAAGAATCTACAACAATTAATCGTTCCACCTTAAAATTAAGAAGTTTAATTATTTACAATTCAACAATTACAATTAGGAAAAATAAAAAAAATAAAACTTCTTCAACACAGTCTTCTAATCATCGCCAAGATTTTGTGCGTCTTCTTGTTCATTGTCTTTATCTGTCCCTTCAGCTCCACTACCCTGATTATCGCTAGCAGCCTACACAAGAAAAGAACAATCAGTATTGATAAACAAAATATAATGAAATAAATTACACACTATATGTGATTCTATCATGTGCTCATGTGTGATCTAAGGCAATAAAAAAACTCTATATGTGATTATTTCATGCTCATATGTGTGCTAAGGCAGTCAAAAAATTGAATATGTGATTATAGCATATTCATATGTGTTCTAAGGCATCTAAAAAAACTCTATATGTGATTCTACCATGCTCAGATGTGCTTTAAGGCAGGCAAAAAACTATATATGTGATTCGATCATGCTCGTATGTGTGCTAAGGCAGTAAAAAAATTGAATATGTGAATATAGCATGCTCATATGTGCTCTAAAGCAGGCAAAGCCAAAAATTTTATATGTGATTCTATCATAAATGATATATAACATGTTCATATGTGTTCTAAGGCAATAAAAAAACTCTATATGTTATTATAGCATGCTCATATATGTGCTAAGGCAGTCAAAAAACTGAATATGTGATTATAATATGCTCATATGTGTTCTTAGGCACTCAAAAAACTGAATATGTGATTATAGCATGCTCATATGTGTTCTAATGCAGTAAAAAAAACTTTATATGTGATTCTATCATGCTCATATGTGCTCTAAGGCAGACAAAAAGTATATATATATATATATATATATATATATATATATATATATATGATTCTATCATGCTCATATGTGTGCTAAGGCAGTAAAAAAATTGAATATGTGATTATAGCATATTCATATGTGTTCTAAGGCATCTAAAAAAACTCTATATGTGATTCTACCATGCTCAGATGTGCTTTAAGGCAGGCAAAAAACTATATATTTGATTCGATCATGCTCGTATGTGTGCTAAGGCAGTCAAAAAATTGAATATGTGAATATAGCATGCTCATATGTGCTCTAAGGCAGGCAAAGCCAAAAATTTTATATGTGATTCTATCATAAATGATATATAACATGTTCATATGTGTTCTAAGGCAGTAAAAAAACTCTATATGTTATTATAGCATGCTCATATGTGTGCTAAGGCAGTCAAAAAACTGAATATGTGATTATAATATGCTCATATATGTTCTTAGGCAGTCAAAAAACTGAATATGTGATTATAGCATGCTCATATGTGTTCTAATGTAGTCAAAAAAACTTTATATGTGATTCTATCATGCTCATATGTGCTCTAAGGCAGACAAAAAGTTATATATATATATATATATATATATATATATATATATATATATATATATATATATATGTGATTCTATCATGCTCATATGTGTGCTAAGGCAGTGAAAAAATTGAATATGTGATTATAGCATGTTCATATGTGTTCTAAGGCATCTAAAAAAACTTTATATGTGATTCTACCATGCTCAGATGTGCTTTAAGGCAGGCAAAAAATTATATATGTGATTCGATCATGCTCGTATGTGTGCTAAGGCAGTAAAAAAATTGAATATGTGAATATAGAATGCTCATATGTGCTATAAGGCATGCAAAGCAACTTTATATGTGATTATAGCATGCTCATATGTGCTCTAAGGCAGAGAAAAAAACTTTATATGTGATTATAGCATGCTTATATGTGCTCTAATGCAATAAAAAAACTCTATATGTTATTATAGCATGCTCATATGTGTTCTAAGGCAGTCAAAAAACTGAATATGTGATTATACCTGAGAGGGACCTGGAATCGAAGATCCCCTATCCTGAACAACGGCCTTGATCTCATTTCGGAGAAAGGGGGCGACGGTGTATTGAAAGTAGTTATTCAATGATTCATTAATGATCTGGCGTACATCATCACTGGAAAGAATATTCGGCTGCTTGGAGCTTATGTCGGCGCAAGAAGTCGGTGAGCCGTAACTGGAAGAACCAATAACTGGTGAAGTGTTCATATTACTCCCAATCCCGAACACGCGACCTTTTTTGGGTTCACCTGCTGCAGTCACCCATGCTGTAGGATCAAATGATGGATGCTGAGTAGCGTCATCGCCATATCGCTCTACCATCTGTTGCTCATATGCCTCCTACAAAATAATGTTTAAAGTATTCATTAATAATTAATGATAACATTATGATAACTTGCATATATATTGCAATGATTATTAATATAATTAATACATACCGTTGTCGTTCTCGCCTTCTCTGATACGAAGACTCCCGTAGTCTTCCGTTTATGTGTTTCTACAAACACATCCTTATATGGTACACTGCCTCCTTTTTCTGCTTCCTGCGAAGTTAAATAACAAAAGATTTAGTACACAAGTTTGCAACAATACTTATAAAATTAATATTATATATTGATGAGTTACCATTTTCTTTAGGTGGCTCCCAAATGTCTTAGATCCACCTGTGTGTAGATGGGCTTCGGGCATCTTCGATCGATTTTGTGAAGCCTTCGCAGAGCGATTTTTAAATGCATCTCCCGCCCACTTATCGCACATTTCGTCCCAGTAATCTCTCCTGATAGTAATAGGACCATGGCCCTTCCACAGTAATGGATCATCTACTACGCCAGATGCTTTTTTTGCTGCAGTCTTCATAGTGTGCAGCATGTCTGCAAATCGATTGGTAGCCACCTTCTGCCACACCTTCCTTGCATCATTTTCTTCCACCGTAGTTGCGAAGCGATTCGAAACCTACAAATATTTTCAGAAAGTTAGTAGACATTGCTTAAATAAATTAAATATGAAACACATTAACTATGAGGAACAACTGTATACCATGAATGAGGACCACAATCTGTCTAACACCTCCTTTGGGTACTCTTTCCATTGAGCAACTGGTCCTGGTAGATGTTGAAGAAGTGAATTCCTAATCTCCCGTACTACTTCTTGTGGCTCAAACCTCGTGCTGCACATGAATTGTTACACAGTAAATATCAATATAAAATATTTAAAAGATATGCAATAATTGAAAACAAAATACTTACGGTCGATTATCGATATACACTATTCGAATGAGTCTTCTTGTGCCAGCCTGAGAAGACCCTGTTTCCTGTGTTGGCTGTTGACTTGTGTGATCAACTGGTGTAGGTGGGTCGTGTACAGGCGCAACATCATCTGTAAAAAAATACATTAGAAATTCTCAGAATGTGCATTTGAACTAATCAAGCATCTAATTAGTTATATGATATACTTATCACAGGAGCCCGTGAAGATGAAGGCTGAGCCTGGCTACTACTGGATGAGCGACCACTATAACCTCCACGAACCATATTCTAACAAATAACATATGTCATACAATACATTCAAATAATTCACATCAATTATTATAATGCATTCAAGTCATTCACATCAAGCATTGCAATGCATTCAAATAATTCAAATCATTGACATCAAGTATTGCACTAATTCAAATCATTCGTTAATTGCATAAATTATAATACATTCAGATAATTGAAATCATTCACATCAAGTATTACAATGCATTCAAATCATTCGTATCAAGTATTACAATACATTCAAATAATTTTTTTAATCATTCACACTAAGTATTGCAATACAACTCACATCAAGTATTACAATGCATTTAAAAAGAGGTTTGTAGTATAAGATTTTGCTCACTAGCTTGAGAATTCTTCCTCGTCACTAGTTTGACTTTCTTCTTCTTCTTCTTCATTGTTTGCCCATCCACTTGGTACATCATTTGGATCACATTCCTCTATGAATGTTTCATCGGCCAATGGAGATATGACATGCATATCATGCGCAACATCGTGACCATAAGCGAAGTCATAGACATCATCTGATTGATAGTAATCACTGTCTTCAGCTAACTCATCTTCCTGTAACTGATCATACTCGGGGTATAGTTTGGATTTCACCTTGCAAACTGCCCACCATTCATTTCTATCTGACTTTTTTATACTCGGATATGAAGTATAATAAACTTGTTGAGCTTGCGAGGCTAATATGAATGGTTCATATGTTCCAAACCAGGATTTATGATTCACCTCCACAATGCCTGAAGCTTTGTCGAGTCTTGTTGCAGTTGGATCAAACCAATGACACTTGAATATCGTAACCCTGTTATTCATGCCTAAGTAAGTCAACTCCATTATTTCCTCTATAACACCGTAGTAATCATGTTCATTTTCACCGTAGCTGCTACCCTTGACACACACGCCACTATTTATCGTTGATTTGTTTATACCGTAGTCTTTTGTATGGAATCGATAACCATTTATGATATACTCGTTGTAGCATTGCACAACTTTGGTCGGACCATTTTCTAAATCACATATTCATTGATCTTTAACATCACCATTGTGAACCTACGCACAAACATAAACAATGATTGTGATCACGATCAATTAAGTAACTTAGTGTTGTTTATAAGTACAAAATTTATGTTAGCTTCTTTACCAACTGTTTCAACCACTCCACAAACTTAGTTTCACGTTCTTTTTTTACTTCTGCATCAGTGAGATGTGAAACTTCGTTTTGCAACTCCAGATCAAATCGTCTGCAAACCACAAATACTTATATTACCGAGCCATGTATCCACATATAGAACATAAAAGGATTTATAATTGAGTTGCATATACATATACTTACTCGATGTATGGGTCGATCGCTGAGCAATTAAAAAGAATATAGATGTGTGCTGCATCTTGCTCTCGATCTGTCAATAGCCTTGATCGGCAACTACCAAATGCATGCCCAAGTGGTTGAAATATCGACAGCTTGTCAGCTACAGTTACTTGTTCTCCATCATCGTTACGGGGCGGGCATGTGTAACATGTTGGAATATGAGGTTCGAAGTACATAGATGAGAAATTTGAAATCTCTTCTAAAGTGTACGCCTCACAAATAGAGCCTTCTACTCTTGCTTTATTACGAACCTTTTTTTTAGGTCGAACATGCATCTGACAAGAATATACATTTCAAATTTTAAATATCTGTCATTAAAGAGACAAATATAAAAAAATATATACCTTTCAAATGGGTACATCCATCGATATTGCACAGGGCCACCAACCCTTAGTTCATATGGCAGATGTATGATCAAATGTTCCATAACATCGAAAAATGCTGGCGGAAATATCTTTTCTAACAGACAAACAGTGGTGATGACAGAGTCCTCGAGATTCTTTACATCTGATAAAACGACCTCCGATGCGCACAATGTTCTGAAAAATCCGCTCAACTCAGACAATACCCCCCATATAGGTTTGTCTAACATATCATGGAATGCTAGGGGTATCAATCGTTGCATAAAGATATGACAATCATGGCTCTTCAACCCATATAACTGTCCATCGTCAATCTTCAAAGCCCGAGCAATGTTAGAGACATATCCATCTCGAAATCTCAGTTGTCTCAACCATTGACATACATGTTTTATTTGATCAGGTCCGAGCACGTACTTCGCCTTTGGTTTCAGTACTTTGCCATTATACTCTTTGAGTTTCAATTCTGGTCTTTTACATATTAATTTTAAATCCATACGGGCCTTCGGATTATCCTTCGTTTTTCCTTTAATATTCATTACTGTATTGAACACATTATCAAACACATTTTTCTCTACATGCATCACATCCAAATTATGTCGTATCAATAGGGTCGGCCAATACGGTAGTTTCCAAAAAATAGATTTTTTCATCCAATTGTGATCCTTCCCAAATCCACGGAAGGGTGTAGGACTGCGGGCATCTTTTAATACATCTGGAAAGTATCGCAATCTTCTTAGAATCTCTATGCCGGACAATCTTGAGGATGAACCTTCCGTTTCAGTTGTGCCTGCTTTAAATGCATTCTTTTGACGTCGGAACGGATGATCGCTGGGTAGAAATCGACGATGACAATCAAACCAGCAAGGCTTCCTTCCATGCCTCAATCTAAAAGCTTTGGAATCCTCCATGCAGTACGGACAAGCCAACCTCCCATGTGTGCTCCAACCAGATAACATACCATATGCAGGGAAGTCACTGATTGTCCATAGAACAACGGCCTTCATGTTGAAATTTTGTTTTTTGTGGGCATCATACGTGGTAACACCGTCATCCCACAATACTTTTAATTCATCAATCAATGGCCTTAGATATACATCAAGATTTTGGCCAGGTGAGGTCGGACCAGGGATCAACAGAGACAAGAAAAGATTTGGATGTTTCATGCACAAGCTTGGTGGAAGGTTGTATGGAGTTACAAATACTGGCCAGCATGAGTATGGAGTTGATCTACCCCCAAATGGATTAAATCCATCTGTACATAGACCGAGTCTAACATTTCGCACTTCCATTGCGAAGTTCTGATGAGTACGATCAAAGTGCTTCCAAGCTTCAACGTCAACAGGATGCGTGATCTTGTTTTCATCGTGTCGAACTTTATTTGCATGCCATCTCATGTGTTTAGCTGTCCTTGAAGACATATACAATCGCTGCAATCTAGGAGTGATAGGAAAGTAGCGGAGCAACTTGTATGAAACTTCCTTTGATCTCGTGCTACCATTGCCTCTTGTCTTTGGCTTGAACCGAGGATGCCCACATGACGGGCATGATATGTCATTTTTCTGCTCCTTGAAATACAACATGCAGTGATTTGGACAAGCATCAATCTTTTTGTAACCCATACCTAAAGCGTTGACCATAACTTTCGCACGATAGAAATTTTGTGGCAATTTCTCATCTTTAGGCAACATACTCTTCACAATCATGCACAAACGGTCAAAACATGATTGACTCAAATTATACTCGGACTTCAAATTCATTAGTTGAAGAACTGCAGACAAGATAGTGTGACTCTCACAACCGTTCCAAAGTGGCTCATCAGCATCTCTAAGTAAATCATAAAATCTACTAGCTGCATCGTTTGGTGATTCTTCATCTACGGCAGTTCTTACATCACTAGAACTCATAGCAGAACCCAGTTATGTTCCTGTAGCATCAAATATCAAATTCGTATATGGATTATCGTGCACCACATTCACCCGTGCATCAAAATCGTTTCTAAATTCTTCTCCATGAAACGTTCAGTTTTGATAATCACTCACAAAACCCTTCATGTATAGGTGATGTCTAACGCCATGAGGTTCTACAAATCGATTATTCTTACAAATCTTGCAGGGACACCTAATCCGACCTGTGGGATCTACCGTACTGACACTTGCCGTTGCAAATTCAATAAAACTGTCGACACCATCCATATATTCATGCGATAACTCATTGTCCACTATCCTACGGTACATCCATTCACGGTTTGCAGTCATTCTGTCGTATGATGTTACGAATAGTATCCTAACCAGTTAAAAGAGAACCATCAGAATGCTATGATAAAGAAAATATTAAATTTATCATGCAATATATGATGTCATACAATCACAAGAATTATGATGCATGCATTGATAACTTAATATTTTCATGTGCAAACTATTCATGACACGATACATTCATTTGAAGCATGCTTTCAGTATACAATTTCACATGGAAGACATAATCAAATTGAAAGTAACTACATGTAAGCATGGATACAATCACATCAAACATTGCAATACATCGAAATAATTCATATCAAACAAATGTCAAACATGTACCTGCAGCAAACACACTTCAATATCCCACTAACTACTACCATGCATAGCATGGACTCCGTACTCCAAAAATAAGAACACTTCCATATTCATACATTAAAATCATGCTCAGCATGATCTCCGAACTCCAACAAAGCAGTCCTAGATATCAACAACTAAGTGAGTGTGTGATCAATAAAGTGTTACATTCAATAAATTAAATAACATGTGATGCGCTTGCATCACTTACTCACCACGGGTATTTACCCGATTTGCATTGTTTTTGTCACTTACTTACCACGGGTGGCGGGGTACAAGCGAGTTCCGTTGAGAAATCTGCACAAAAAAATGATGTTTTAAAATGAAGTCACCATGAAAAAAAACTCACTCTAAACAAATGATTTATAAAAAGGACACGCCTGGTAATAAACTAATTGGTTGGCCATATATGGTTAGAAAAAAAAAGGTTAAAATATTTATCTCTTATTCCAATAACAAAAGAACGTAAGAGTGGATATTAACAATGAAGGAAAAGGAGTAATTCTATACACCAAGTGGCTATTGAATTTTATCATGGATAAGCAGGCACTACAATGTAATAATCTAAAAGTTGAGCTAGTTTTTGCAAACAGAGTGCACAGGCCTTTGTAATTTATTCAAATAAAATAAAAATTTTTGATTTAAAGTCCTAACCAAATTAACTAAAAATCCTTAATTAAAAAAATTATGATTCAAATCCCTAATCATAGAAAATAAAAATAAAAGCTCTAATCAAATCCAAGAAAACCCTAATCAAATTAACTATAAAATGCCCTAATTTTTAAATTTTGATTCAAAGCCCTAATAAAACAAAATCAAATAAAAAACCCTAATTAAATTAACTACAAATAGCCTTAATTTAAGAAATTTGATTCAATTGCCTAATAAATGAAAATCAAAATAAAAAATCCTAATCAATGAAAATCAAAGAAAACTAAACAATGAAAATAAAATAAAAACCCTAATTTCTGAAAAAAGAAAAAGAAGAGCAAGAAACCAGGGGGTCGACCCCCGGCCGGACACGGCAGGGGGTCGACCCCCGGCCGGACATCAAAAGGGGTTGACCCCCTGCCGGACAATGCAGGGGGTTGACCCCCTGCCGGACAAGGCAGGGGGTTGACTCCTGGCCGAACACGGAAGGGGGTTGACCCCCTGCCGGACACGGCGGGGGGTCGACCCCCGGCCAGACATGGCGGGGGGTCGACCCCCAGCCAGACATGGCGGGGGGTCGACCCCCCCCCCCGGCCGGACACGGCAGGGGGTCGACCCCCTACCAGGGTTGACCCCCGGCCGGACACGGCAGGGAGTCGACCCCCTACCAGGGTTGACCCCCGACCGGACACGGTAGGGGGTCGACCCCCGATCGGACACGGCAGGGGGTCGACCCCCGGCCGGACACGGCAGGGGGTCGACCCCCGGCCGGACACGGCAGGGGGTCGACCACCTACCGGAGTCGACCACCTGGCGGAGTCGACCCCCTGCCGAAAAACGCAGGGGGTCGACCCCCAATCCATTTCACGGTGAAATACCTGCGGTCGCTCCGGGCAGCGGCGACGACAGCGGAAGGTTGACAGAGATCGACTTCCGGCGAACGGTGTGGGCCGGCAGAGAGGTCGACGGGATGTATAGGGCGGCCGAAGGAAGAGGGCAGCAGGAGGGAGAGGGCGGCGGGCGGGAGCAGCGAAAGGAGAAAGGAAAAAGAGGGCTGGGGTTAGGGGTAATGCGACATTTAGCGACGACTTAGCGATGGATTAATTCCGTCGCTAAGCCATCGTAATTCAAAAAACCAAAACAGCGATGGAATATACTCTGTCGCTAAGCCGTCGCTAATTAGCGACGGATTCGCGACGACAGAGTTCCCTCTCTAAATCCATCGCTGAAATGGTGTTCTTGTAATAAGAATTAACGACAAAAAAATGCAGTCGCTAATCCGTCGCTAAGTAGTGACGGATTAGCGATAAAAGTTGTTTCTTCGCTAATCCGTCGTGAATTAGCGACAGATTGTTTCTCTAGCTAATCTGTCGCTAATTCGCGACGGAAAAAATCCGTCGCAAATTTCCGTCGCTAATTAGCATTTTTCTTGTAGTGATATACAAACTTGGCAGCTCTTACTCTTTCTATACGTGTGTGCATGCATGCAAAGAGAGAGAGAGAGAGAGAGAGAGAGAGAGAGAGAGAGAGAGAGAGACCACACTCATGTATGCTTGCTCGTGTATATAAATCGCTTACATAATGCCAAAGTAGTTTATAATTTGCTGAACAAGGACAAAATACCTTTTTTCTCATAAGAATCAACCAAGAACAATATTAGTCGAACTAGGTTAGGAAAGCATCACTTAATGAATGGCATTAGAGAGCCAAATCAAACACAAAAGGAAAAAAAGCCAATCTTTATGCCATTTAAAAATCCACATCAAATACAAGACTAATATGTGTGTGTGTGTGTGTGTGCGCGCACGCGCGCGCCATGCAGTTGCCTTCTTTTCAGCTTTTTGAGCATACAAAGTTATATTTGATTTCAACATCCATTAACCTTTTGCACAGAACCTCGTATTCCTTGATGAATAATAAACTCACTATCAATAACTCCAACATTCTTAGTCCGATCACCCTGAAACAGCAAATGTCAAATTTAAAATTCAACTTTTATCATTCTATACATGGACATAATAAACTAAAATACAAACAAGCCTTAAAAACAACCTATCATCAGGATAAAAATGTCTCTTCTCAAATTTAATGCTATTGAAAAATTTGAGAAAAACAGATCCAAAACCAAGTAAGAAGCATGATGATTATCAAATATTTAAGTACAAGAGAAAAGCTCTACGCATTAATTATAGTAGGACCAGTAAGGAAGGTCTGAGTTTGGCCATTTCCTATTAGCACAAGCAAACATATCTTTTTTATAGAGAAATGAATCAACATGATTTTCCTCGGAAACTTCTGTCATTTTGTTCAAACCACACGAGCCACCATGCTAAGAAAAGCCACCACTTCCATATCAGTCTCCATTTTTTCATTTTCTGGATGTTCCTTGATCATGGCACTGCCCTTCTTCAACACCCATCCCTTCTAGGCATGTCATATCCAGGCAGCGAAGCTAGTTTGAAGAGATTTTGAAAAAATAGGCAATACCACAAAATATGTACTGTATGTTCCACCACTTCAATAAAAAGAAATACCAAAAAAATGTGCTGCGGACAATCAGCTATCGTCCATCAAGGATGTTAAATTCGCTCACGGATCACTTGAATGAATCCTTAGGCAGAGCTTGGTGTTCCTAAAAACAAAGGATCCTAGAGGTTGAACCAAGTGAAGATCGCCAGCAGAAGTGACTAAATTCTGGCGGTTTGACCAAAAGAAACTCAATTGAGCTATCGACAAGTAAATCAGAAAAGCGGTGGTCCGTGTGACTGGGAATCAAGCTTGATTGAATACACAGAATTTTCTGGCAAAATTGACCAAGTAATAGATATCTGTCCTGCAGGGGGTTCAGTTCAACAAAGAATACCACAGGTGTTATTTCCGGCCGAAGACCATGGATCTGCTGATGCATTAGCATGCATGGGAGACTGAGCTCTTGATCTTGCGTTTGAGAGGCTTTCCTGGCAAAGGTGCTGAATCTGCATAGCTGAGCTGCAAATGTAGGACACTCAGGTGAGATTAGACCAGAACAATCTGGCCAGGAAAAGTTTAGAACTAGAATTGATGTGTGGTAGGTAATTTGATGGCCAATTGCACATGGATCGACGTCCTTCCTCCTCACACAGCAACTGAACTTCGATCTAAAAGTCAAGAGCTCAATTATGGAATGGAGGATAGTGCCGAAGGTAGATCGGTGGTGATGAGCTCAATTATCAGGACGACTGAGGATCCTCTGCCTTTTACAGCAGCAGTGAACAGCTTGTCCTTGTTTGGGGTTCCGATCATTACAAATTCAGTGCAAAGAAGAGTGCCGGCAGGTGACCAGTGGTATGGCACATCAGTTTGAAGATTAACAAGTGGTAGTGCATCTGCCGATGATCCGGTTGGATGCAGCAGCTAGGCTCACGCCTACAAACAGAATTAAGAATGACATCAAGAGAGATAGAGGAGAGCGAGATTAAGAGAATGGAAGAAGACAAGAAGAAAAGTAGAGGAATAGAGGTTGGCTGGAAGAAAGTGAGTTTGAGATTAGGAAGGAGAAGAGGAATTGGCAAGGGAAATCAATTTTATCTTCTCATGTAATGAGATTAAAGTTCTGCAATGCCTATTTATACGCTTCTACAATGGGTTTGGGCCTCTGGCCCATTATTACAAATTCTGATCCAAAAAAGATCCAGCTCACTACCATTACCTATGTCACAAGGAGGCCTTAAAAAGGCCACCTCACCTGCGACACGATGCGGGTGTGGCACCAGGTGCAGCCAATATTAAAATTTGCCACACCGGGATCGGTCAAATAATTTGACAATTGTTTAGGACTCTAAGTAGAGCCCTTAAACCCATATAAAATCACTTTAGAAGTGTTCTAGTTCAATAATATGATTTTTGGAAGCTTCTAGGTATTTATTTATTAACAAATAATTATTATTTAATTAATTTTAATTAATTAATTAATTTTAATTAATTAATTTTAATTAATTCCAAGATTTATTTTTAGAGAGTTTATGACTCTTTATAGAGCCCTTGTTCATGACTTAGAAGCTTTAAGCAAGATTTTTTTTTTTAAATACTCAAATTTGAAAAGTCAACACTTGGAGAGTTTCCAAATTTTCGGAACTCTAAGAGAGAAGAGAGTTCCAGCTGGGGCTGCACTCTCCAGCCTATCTAAACCTCTATAAATAGATCAAAAAAAAAGGAGAAGAAAGAGAAAGAGAAGGAAAGAGAGAAAATGAGAGGAAAAGAGAGGGAGAAGAAGAAGGCTTCTTCTCCGATCATCCGTCGTTTTCACCATCAAATCCACATTTTTTTTCGATCTACACGTAAGGTACGGGTCTTTCTCTTGTTCAGAATGAGAAAAAGAGCATGGATTCGATTTCCATGCGGTGTTTTTGTAAAAATCCATGTGGAAGAGCAAATCTGAATATTTACTCTTCGATCCATGGTTAAAACTAATGTAATTTCACCTCTTTCGAAATTTGTTTTGGAGATATGTATATATGTGCTGATATATATATATATATATGTGTGTGTGTGTGTATATATATATATATATATATATATATATATATATGTGTGTGTGTGTGTGTGTGTGTGTGTGTGTATTGGACGAGTCGTCGATCTAGCGTGCTATTGTTCTAAACGAAGAAAATCTTATATGGCGATTTGTGTGTCGCTAGCACAAATTCTGTGTAAAGTTTATCCCAATGCTAAAACAGAAATCATGATTTTGATCCATGTTAAAACAGCATATTAGGTTGTATGTTCCATGGTAAACTTGTTTCTCTGCATAACCTAATGTAGCAAATCTGAATGTAAAGAATAGAAAATTTGTGCAAGCATGCTTTCTTGACTGGGGATCGGTTTATATTTGAATATCTAAATGAAGGATTTCCTGTACATGCATATTGGGATTTTTTTTTACTTATGCATAAGCATGCCTGATGTTCTGAAATCTGTTTAAGTGTATTTCTGTTGGTTTGACTGGCTTGGTTGGCCTGACAGGCCCAACCACTCGACTGGGCTGATGCTGGCCTGACAGCCCCTGCTAGGTCCAGCCACCCGGCAGGGCTGGTATGCTGTCAGCAACAAAAAAAAATATGGGATTGTTGGCTGCAATGGGTGCCTAGCAGCCCAACCGAGTTGGGCTCGGTTGGGGCAGGTCTCGACCCTGCCAGATCAGCCTGTTGACAGGCCTGGTGCAGGCCTGACAGACCTGGTGCAGGCCTGACAGACCTGGTGCAGGCCTGACAGACCTGGTGCAGGCCTGACAGACCTGCCAGGCCAGCCACTCGGCCTGGGCAGGTGGTTGCTTTCAAAAAAAAGAATGTGTTGTGTATTTTAAATTTTTTTAAAGTTTTGTAAGTTTGTGTATTCTAAATACGTGAGGGTTGAATTAGCCTATGTAACTTGCAGTTATGCTTGCAATTTTTCAGATTTGCTATTGAGCCCTATGCATGTAAAGAATGATATGTTTCACTTTCCTGTACTTAATATATTACGCTGAATCAAAGCAATATTACAAGGCTGCATCTTATGCATGTGCATACATTAAATTGTTGTGTTTGGCACGTGCACCAGCGCATGATTGTTAACTTGTTTACTTTAAGAAAGCTTATGAATGACAACATGCATTTGACATGAATACATGTATTGAATGAAAGTATGCACTGAATATGAAGTTGTGAACTCATGCACATGCATATGTATATTATTGTTTTATGCACATCTCTAAATTTGCATTCATGAACGTGCATTGAAAAGCATGTAAAAAGAATGCAGTGGCATAATATTTATGATTTTTGCATATGAATGCATCGATGATTAAATGGATCATCCTGGGTTGTGTGAGCCTCGAGCATGTGTTGCTCTTTGTTTTAGTTATTCTATGCATTGCAAAAATCAAATGTGATATTATTATTCTTATTGCATTGTTCATGTTGCCACGGGCTGTGGTCCCGTGAAGAGCTTTGCATGTTGATTTGCAAGCTAGCGTTATTAATTCTGCATGAGTTGTTTTATACATTGCAAAAATCAAATGTGATATTATTGTTTTTATTGCATTGTTCATGTCGCCACGAGCTGTGGTCCCGTGAAGAGCTTTGCATGTTGATTTGCAAGCTAGCGTTATTAATTCTGAATGTTGAATTGCAAAACTAAAAGAGATGAATTAATAACAAGATAAAAGAAATTAAAAAACAGTGTAATCTATGTTTCCTTGATATCCCTTCGATAGTGTGGGAATCTTGAAGATTGCGATTTTAGAAAAAACGTGAGGATACTAAAACTTTGTGTGCATTGTTGTTTCTCCTGAACCCGATATTGAGGTTCTTCTCTTGGCCACGGTTTTAGAGAGAGTCGTCATTTTGCCTGAGGGTGGCATGTACATATAGTTGTTGTTTTGGTATACCAAAAAATGGTACTTGTGGATGTTGATGTCCCGACATTAGATATTGATTTCTAGTGTTCTGATAGATAGTGCTGTTTCTTGATATCGGTCGAGGGCTAAGTTTAGAACCCAATAATAAAATATAACTTGTGTGCTAAGTTACCCTGGAAACCCTACTTGACCTCGAGAATTCTTACCCGTTTGGAGTATCGACAGGCAACGATAATTAACAAGAGGAACTTAAATTGTATGCATATAATAGGGACATGCATATGAAAATAAAATTATGATAAAAGATAATAATAATATATTCATGCACTGTACTGAAATCATGTGTATTCCTGCTATGCATTAGATCATGCATATTTACTTGTTCCCTCAGTTGTTATATATTGGTGAATGCATGATGTTGTTCCCTAATGCATGTTAAATGTCCTTAGGTCTCTGTTGTTTATTAAATTATTCTCTCATGCTTATTAATCATTCTCTATTGCATGAATAGTTAATTGAGTTATGAATTTGTCATAACTGTATCCCTCTAAAATATTGCATGAATCTTATTTATGTTCTTTTTACTTATTTGTTTCATTAGAAGGATTCGTATGCAGGATTTTTTGGATTCTGACACCCTACTTTTTATGTTTTTCGCAGCTTCAGATGCCTAGTAGGGCGACTTGCTTTTGAGAGAAGCTACGAGAGGATTACACGATTGTCTGACGGATTCTTTTAGACAGCGTGACTCTTCTTTTGCTTTATTTACATTTTATTTGCTTATGTCTCAGACTATATGCATTTTAATAAATAAAGTATGGTTTGGTTTGGTTGAAAAGATGAGTATAAGATCCCTTGTGGTGGTGGTTGTGTTTAACTGTAAAAGCCCCGGGTCTCTGGGAAGGTTTCTGCACTTGTTTTAAAAAAAAAATAAAAATTGCCACTTTTTCATGGGTACGAGTTGGGGTCGTTATATTTTCTGCATGAATATATCATGTATTTTGAGCATTTTTTATGCTCAAATCTGATTTTTTGAATTCCTAAACATGTCTGTAAATTTTTACATGCATACCATATATATTTTTAGTGTTCTTGATGCTCAAATATAATATTTTGCATCCCTAAACATGTCTGTGATTTTCTGTATGGACAGGATATGTATTTTTTGTATTCTTAATGCTTTTTCTTGATCTTCAGTATGCCTACGATTTTCTGCATGTGTTCCTGCGTTCATTACAAATTTTAGCAGTATAAAAGATGTATACAAATGTCGTTTGCATATGCTGTCCACACATATGCAGTTTGCATGTGTTGTCCATGCACATGTTGTCCATGCATGTGCTTTTTGCATATACTATCCACGTTAAGCAGTTTGCATATGCTGTCCACGTTATATGTAAAAACATATCAACTTCATGTATGCACATGAAAGCAACCTTGCATTAATACTTTGATTCAGCATAGTATATCAAGTTTAAGCATGTGAACTTTTCATTCTTTTGCATGCACAAGGTTAGGTCTAATATAAATAACAAATTCTAGAAATTAACATGCATAACTAATTTTGTTCCAGATTTGTGTAATCACATAGAATGAGCATAAACTGAGCATACAGTCACAAATACAGTTTGAATGTATTTTGCACATGTACTCAAACATTCTATTCTAAAAAAGTCTGCAGGTACATGGCCCAGCCTACTGGCTGGGGCTCACTCAGCCAATAACCCAGAAACACATCAAAAAAGAAATACAATTTCTTTTAACAAAAATTGGTTTCCCCCCCTTTTTTTTGACTGCACCCAGCCGACCTAGTCGGCTGGGGCTCGGCTCCAGCCCAGCCGAACTCAGTCGGCTGGTCTGGCAGCCCCTACACATGCCCAGACCGGGCGTGTGTACAAGCTGCCAGGGCCTGGCAGCTTACACGTTCTCCGTAATTGCCAAAATTAGCCCACACATTGCTTTTTCTATGGGTGAAGACACCAGATCCTGCAAGATGCAAAGCTATTACCAGCTTGAAATATAACTTGAGAAAATAGGACTGTTGCAGCTCCTTATTGTATCGTATCGTAATTTTTTATTAAAAAAATTCAAAAAATAAAAAAAATCAAGAAAATAAAAAAAATAGCAAAAATTGTAAAAAAATCATATCACATGAAACAATGATGAATTGCACAAAATAAAACCATAAAATCACATATGAAGCATTTATGCCTCTATTAGATGCATAAGACATCATCAAACATCATCTATCTTACAAGAACAATGCAAAATATTAAATATCTTGCAATAAGAACATGCCACACGACTCATACTTTCATATTACTTAAACAAAAAATTATGGCAATAGTTGTACTCGATTTTCAATCTGTTTTCACTCATTACTTGAGTGCCCATTGCCTTGCCGAATCATCTTGTGTCATCTTTGTTGGAGTGTGAAGACTGATTTTTACCTTGATATAAATTTTAAATTTTCGCGGATCCAACTTCGCAATAAGTTGTCGGGGGTTGTAAGGGGTCAGCGCCCCTCGAGGCAAAATTTTTTTGGAGAGTAGCTTTGCAATTTTACTCATAATAAAGATTTTTTTACCTTAACCTATTTTCTTAAGTTGAAAAATGATGGAAATGCACTTTTTTTTACCTTAATCCACTTCTTTAGCTGAAAAAACTGTAGAAATACACTTCTAATGACATCTAGACAAATGGAGAAGTCGACCCTCAAAAAGTATTTAAAACCCAAAATGAAAAAGCAACTTTTGGCCTTTTTAAAGTGCTCCAAAGGTGTATTGTACGATACAACACGATACAGGGATTTATCGTACGATAGACTTGATACAGGTACAATACACACTCATATCGCAATACGAGTGTGTTATCACAAAACTCAAAAGTAACGATACATGTTCTATCATACGATACAGTACAATAACTTACAACATTGGTCTGATGCTTTTAGAGATTGGTTTATAGGGTATTAATATAGTTTACAATTCAAAGGGACAAAATAGTCCCATATCGAAGAGGAGGGGGAAAACCTTCCCTTCCACATCTATTTAGAGGTCCTTCCCTCTCTCTTTGCTGCATTAAAGAAAGACAACTATTCACGTGTGTAGAGTTCACATCAACAACCTTTCTATTTTTCAAGTGGGGCTTAAATTCCTTTCTTTAAATAAAGTTTGTTTTGCTTTAAATGATTTTTTTATCATATTGTTAGCTGTGATAAAACTCCGCCTGTGTATAACTGTTTAGTTATACACTGCTGGTCCCAAGCCCGGATAAAGGAGGAGGGTTGCGGTAGGCCATTGACAGCCAGCATAAAAATTTAGTCATACCCTATAAATATGAACCAATATGAGCATTTTGTTGGGGCGTTCCCTACTGAGCGACGCGTTGTACTCTATAGGCTCGGAGGCAGTGATAAATGGGCAAGGGTTGCTAGGTCGTCGCCCGAAAGCGACGTGTCACACCGGCGCCCGGGTGTGGTGTCAAATAGGCAAGGGTTCCCTCACTTTGTTGGACGGGTGGGGGTAAAGAAGTTAGTCCAAGACCATATAATTAGGTTAGCCACTTGGAACATAGGGTCTTTAACTGGTAAGTTGGTAGAGTTAGTAGATGTTATATGTAAGAGAAAGATTGATATTTTATGTCTATAAGAGACCAAATGGGTAGATGAGAAGGCAAAAGTGATAGAAGCTCGGGGATATAAGATTTGGTATACAGGAATAAATAGAAATAGGAATGGAGTAGGGATTGTTATGAGTCGTGAGTTTATAGATAATGTAGTTGAGGTCCGTAGGAAGGGTGATAGGATTTTACTTATTAAATTAGTATTAGGTATGAATATTATTAATATAATTAGTGTTTATGCACTTCAAGTAGGTTTAGATGATTCCATTAAGCGTCAATTTTGGGAAGATTTAGATGGAGTAGTACAAGGGATATCTTACGGTGAAAAGCTTTTCATCGGCGGTGACCTTAATGGACATGTAGGCATTAGTAGGGATGGATTTGAGAGTATCCATGAAGGTTATGGAATAGGAGAAAGAAACGAAAGTGGAGAAAGGATTTTAGATTTTGGTTTGTCCTATGATATGATCTTAGCAAACACTTGGTTTAGAAAGAGGGAGTCTCACCTAGTAACATTTAAAAGTGGGGTTAATACGAGTCAGATAGATTTTTTCCTACTTAGAAAGAGAGATAGGGGTTGTTGCATCAATTGTAAGGTTATACCGGGAGAAAGTGTAGCTACACAACATAGAGTCTTAATTTTAGATCTTAAAATTAGACAATGCCGCAAAAGGGATAGACATAGGATAGATCCTAGAATTAAGTGGTGGGCACTGAAAGGAGCTAAACAAAGAATGTTTGTAGAGCATATAGTTAAGGAAGCTAATTGGTGTCTCGAGGAGGATTCAGACTCAATGTGGAATAAGATAACGGGTGGCATGAGAAAGGTGGCTAAGGAGGTATTGGGTGAGTCTAAAGGCGCTGCACCGCTAGGTAAGGATACATCATGGTGGAACGAGGATGTCAAATTAGCTATTAAGGTTAAAAGAGAGTGTTATAGAAATCTAAGAGTCGTGATAATGAGAATTTGGAGAAGTATATGATAGCAAAGAAGGAAGCTAAAAAAGTAGTTCGAAACGCGAGGGATAAGGTATATAAGGAGGTTTATGACTAGTTGGATACCAAAGAGGGCGAGAAGGATACTTATAGGCTTGCAAAGATGAGAAATAGGAAATCGAGGGATTTGGGTATGATTAGATGTATCAAAGATGAAACCCAAAGGGTTTTAGTCAAAGATGAGGAGATTAAGGAAAGATGGAAAGATTATTTTGATAAGCTATTTAATGGAAGTCATGCTCAGGATCTTGGAGACTTGTCCATTACTTTTCATGAGATGAATCGTGACTTCATGCGCAAGATTCAAAAAAAAGAAATTGCAGAGGCTTTGAAGAAAATGAAATCAAGGAAGGCAGTTGGCCCAGATGGTATACCTATCGAGGCTTGGAAATGCTTGGGAGAGAAAGGTTTAGAATGGTTGACAAATCTTTTTAACAAGATTTGGCGAACAAATAAGATGCCTAATGAGTGGAGGAAGAGTACTTTGGTGCCTCTATATAAGAATAAGGGTGATATACAAGATTACACAAACTATCGTGGTATAAAACTCATGAGTCATACTATGAAACTTTGGGAGAGGGTGATTGAGTTTAGGTTGAGGAAGGTTGTCATGATATCGGAGAATCAATTTGGTTTTATGCCTAGAAGATCAACTATGGAAGCTATACATCTTCTTAGACAACTTATTGAGAGAAATAGAGAGAGGAACAAAGATTTGCATATGGTTTTTATTGATTTGGAGAAGGCATACGATAGAGTACCTAGGGACGTTCTCTGGTGGACAATGATGAAGAAAGGTGTTTCTCTCAAGTACATTAGTATAATTAAAGATATGTATGAAGCAGATGGAACCAATGTCCGCACTTGTGGAGGAGTGACAACCAATTTTCCTATAACGGTTGGGTTACATCAAGGATCTGCTTTAAGCCCTTTCTTATTTGCTATAGTGATGGATGAACTTACGAGATCAATTCAAGAAAATGTGCCGTGGTGTATGTTTTTTGCTGATGATATTGTTTTGATTGATGAGTCTAGAGTTGGGGTTAATGCTAAGTTAGAATTATGGAGGCAGACATTGGAAGCAAGAGGTTTTAAGTTGAGTAAGAGTAAGACAGAATATATGAAATGTCGGTTTAGTAAGCAACGAAGTAGTGATGGGAGTGTAGTGAAGCTTGGTGAGCAAGAAATACCATAGGATGATTGTTTCAAATATTTGGGATCTATCATTCAAAAGTATGGAGAATTGATGGAGATGTAAATCATAGGATAAAGGTTGGATGGATGAAATGGAAAAGTGCAACTGGAGTGTTGTGCGATCGTAGAATGCCATTGCGGTTGAAGGGAAAGTTTTATAGGACAACTATTAGGCCTGCTTTACTATATGGTACAGAATGTTGGGCTGCCAAGAGACATCATATTCAAAAAATGAGTGTAGCTGAGATGCGTATGCTTAGATGGATGTGTGGAAATACAATAAAAGATAAGATTCAGAACGAAGAGATACGTCAGAAGGTAGGCGTTGCACCCATTGAAAATAAGATGAGAGAGAATCGTTTACGGTGGTTTGGACATATTCGACGAAGGCCTAATGATGCTCCAGTTAGAAGGATGGAGAAATGGGAAAATATATTAGTTAAAAGAGGTCAGGGTAGGCCTAGGAAGACTTGGATGGAGATGATAGGAAAGGATATGAATGCTTTGAACCTCACCGAGGACATGGCATTAGATAGAAATGATTGGAGGAGAAGGATTCATGTGGAAGACCCAGAATGATTTTCTTTGTTGGTTCATATCGCCGACCCCAATTGTTTTGGGATGAAGGCGTAGTTGTTGTTGTTGTTGTTGTTGTTGTTGTATTGCTAGCTGTGATAAATACTCGATAAACTCATGATAATATCGCAAGATATTTAAAATGAGTGAGATTTTGAAAATCTTAGGAAATTATTAGGATTATCACGATAATATCATGAGATTTTCAAAATCTTGGCGAAATTTGTTATATTTGGACAACCTAGGTAAGAAAATAAGGGCCCTACCACCGAGACCCATAAACCTAGTGATGGCCCTGTGCCTAGTGCACCTAGTCTGCTTGGGTGGTGCCTAGGCACCGCTTTTAATTCAGAGGATTTGAATTCAAGAGCATTGTCAGTGCGAACAACTTTGACACAAGAATTAAACTGAATTTTTATTTCAATAATCAAGGATTTGAGAATAATGGGGGCTTCAGCCCTATCTTTTAACAAGAATACCCAAGATAATCTGAAAAAATCATCTATAATGACTAAATAATAATGACACTTAGAACAACTAGGAATTCTATTTGGACCCCAAACATCAACATGAAGAACTTTCTGTAAGGAGATATGCGAAAAAACAAAGAGTGTGATAAGCACTTACAACATTCACCAATGGACAAACAAAAGGGATAACACCCAAATCCACAAAGAGACAACACAACATAAAAATATAAATGTCTCTTGTTGAAAAGAGAGAGAGCTCTCAAGAGTGAAAAATACAAGAGGGAGGCACCCCTATATATACAAAAAGAAAAGGAGTGAGGGGTGGCCTTATGGCCTAAAAAGAAGTGCCACAAAGAGGGCTCCCCATGGAGTCGTTGGGAGCCCCCAACAGTCACAAATGTGACTGTTGGATGGCCCATCCACTCAATGGTGGGGCCCCTTATGTGGGTAAAAAACTAAAATAAAAAAAGAAAGTGCAAAATAAATACAAAAACTGGGAAAATAACAAGTACCCCTATCGGGTACTTGTGAAATGACTAAAATACCCCTATTGGGTATATTAGACAATATATATATATATATATATATATATATATATATATATATATATATATATATATATATATAAACATATATATATATATATATTACATGTATTTTAACACCCTCCCTCAAGCTTTACGGGGATATAACCGAAAGCTTGTTAAGGAGAAACAAAAAACGAGGAGCAGCAAGGGCTTTAGTGAAGAAGTCTGCCAACTGGTACTCGGATGTGACGTAAGGTAGTGCTATGGTTCCTCTTAGGTATTCATCACATACATAATGACAGTCCATCTCGATGTGCTTAGTATGCTCATGGAAGGTGTGATTGCTTGCAATATAAATTGCGTTTTGTCGTCACAACACATCTTCGAAGGAATAGAGATGACAATGCCTATATCACTAAGGAGACTTCTTAGCCATACAAGTTTCATGGTTGTAGTGGTCATAGCACGATATTCCGCTTTCGTTGAGGACAAGGATACATTGTGTTGCTTCTTGCATCTCCAAGAAATCATAGAGTCACCTAAGAAAACACAAAAACTCGTAGTTGAGACTCTGTCATTGGGATTTCCTCCCCAATCAGCATCAGTATAAGCAATTAAATCAAGTGATGAAGAAGAGGAAAGAAAAACTCCCTTAGTTATGGTGTTTTTGATGTATCTGACAATCCTTAAGACTGCACTCATGTGCACGGTTGTAGGTGCATGTTGAAACTGACTGACAGAGTGGACGGCATGAGCTATGTCTGGCCGAGTGATGGATAAGTAGGTTAGAGAACCAACAAGTTGACGGTAGGGAGTAGGATCCTCGAGAGGTGTTTCATCTTCCAATCTTAACTTTGCATTGATGACTTCAGGGGTTTCTGTCTTCTTATCATCGGAGATACCAGACTTAGAACAAATGTCAGCAGCAAGTTTCATCTGAGAGAGAATGTACCCTCGAGGAGAGTACGTCACTTCAATTCCTAAAAAATATCTTAAGAAACCAAGGTTAGACATGTCAAAATTTTCTTTTAAAACTTTCTTGATGTAATATACTGAAAAAAAAATTTAATCTCTTCGGTTCGGGTCGGATCCAGACCCAATTGAGGCACCACCTCTGTTCCCCTTTTAAAAGACGAGACCGAAGAAGGGGAGGTTCTCGAAACCCCCTTCCACCCCGACTCTCTCATCTCTTCCGACTCCCATCTCTCTCTACGTTGCCGAGCACCGCCATCGATCGCCAACAACCAACTTCAGTCTGATGGCCTCAGCCGACAACCTCGTTTCCCTGGCAGCCACTGGCGACCTCCCTCCCTGCTCTCTCTTGCTGGCCGATCGGGGGGCAACAGCCTTTCGGCACCCTCCGCTCGGTGAGGTCAGGGAAGGGGCGCAACCCCCCTTTCCCTTCTCTTTTTCTTCTTTTGACCGACCGACAGGGGCTATGCCCCTGTTGACACCTTCTTTTCCAACGGACTGGCAGAGGCGAAGCCTCTCTGCCGCCACCTTCCTTTCTCGTCGGAAGGTAGGGGTGATGCCTTTGCCACCCCCTGCCCTCGTTTGTTGTTCCGGCAGGGGGGCTCCGCTCCGCTCCCCCCCCCCTCGTTTCCCTATGTTTCCCCGCAGGGGGCAAAGACCCCCCTGCTCTCCTGTTGCTTGAGTTGGATGAGGGAGGGTGACACCTTCCCTGCCCTTCCCTTTCGACAGGGGAGGGGCACAACCCCTCCCTGTCTCCTCGTTTCGGCCGGGGAGGGCGAGGCCCCCCCTCGTCCTTTGGCAGGGGCTGACCCCCTGCTACTTTGGCTGGCAGGGAGCAGGCCTCCCTGCCTCTGTTCGTTGGCAGAAAGCCAGGGCTCTCCTCCCCTGTTCCTGACGCGCTAAGCAAGGCTCGTGCCCATGGCCTCTGCATCCGCAGCTTGTCTGTAGGGAGCAAAGTCCCTTGTTTTGCTTCGCATCGGGTCTTGTCGGACCCACCTCCTGTTGTTTTCTTTATGGTTTAGCATACTAAAGTTCTAAGCATCGCAGGTTGAATGGTAGATTCTGCTCGCCCTTCGTGACTCGAGCTCGTGCCTACCCACACCGCTAGCGTACGAGGACCATAACCTCTCAAGGTAGGAGAAGATTGCACAGAAGACTTGGACAATTAAATTAAGTCCAATTAACTAAAAATGATCATTAAATAAATATATATATATATATATATATATATATATATATATATATATATATATATATATATATATATCATATATATTTATACGAGTATGCATGTAACTCAAGGACTCGATTTCGCGATTCTTGTCCTTTACTTTCTGTCGAGTCTTTACTTCGTCGTTGCGCATCGCGCAAAGGTTCTGTGTTGCACTCCTACTTAGTCTTTACTTCGCCGTTGCGCATCGCGCAAAGGTTCTGCGTTGCACTCCTGCTTACAGTCTTTACTTGCCGTCGCGCATCGTGCAAAGGTTCTGCGTTGCACTCCTGCTTACTGTTTGCACTACTTACGCATTTGCACTGCTTACGCACTTGCACTGCTGACTCGCTTGCACTGCTCACTCGCTCGCACTACTTATTCGCTTGTACTACTTACGCGTTTGCACTATTCACCTGCTTAAATTGCTTACCTGTTTAACTGCATATCTGCTTTAAACTGCGTAACCTACTTAATTAAATATACTTAATTCAGTTTCTTGTAGTCTCTTTTGTGTACCTACTAGTTTTTCGCGAAACTAACTCATTCTATGGGTACAAGTGATGATTAGGTACACTACGGGCGATGGCGCGATTGCAAGATGGCTTCAAGACTTCTTCTTCCTGCTCTTAGCTCGCGTCCTGGACGCTTTGGGTTTGTATCGGATTTTCCTTAGGAAATCCGAATTTTGTGAGTTTTGGTTCTTTTAGCTAACGTGCCCAAAGTTGTCAGTTTGCCTTCTGATTTAACAAAAGAAAAATCTTCCGCTGATTTCATAAACAAACTCTGAAGGAAAGAGATATTTCTAGTCTCTTGCCTGTTTTTCTTAAAAGGTTCGCAAGTTTGAAATTTGGGGCGTTACAACTTGGTATCAGAGCTAAAAGAAGCAAGGATTCTTGACCATTGAGCATCTGTATCGCGTCGTGAGTATACATTTTCTCTTGCTTCATAGATGTTTTTTGCGTTAAGCTAAGTGACTTGACGTGTTTTGCTTATGTATCAGCATTGCTGGGTTTTTGTAAACTACTCATGTTACGCATGAATAGTACGAATGTTTTTGGCTTCTTTTTCGAGCTTCCTGAGATTTTGGTCTTGGATATCCTTCGTTACTACAAGGATGGCAAGGAACTCGAACGAAGATTCTGCTGACGAATGGTCAAATATTAAAGAAAATTACCCTGGCTTGTATTTTTACTAATGTAAGGCCAAGGTAATTTCGTGGACGAAATTATTTTTAAGGAGGGTAGGATGTAATATCATGAAAAAAAATCTCTTCGGTTCGGTTCAGGTCGGATCCGGACCCAATTGAGGCACCGCATCTGTTCCCCTTTTAAAAGACGAGACCGAAGAAGGGGAGGTTCTCGAAACCCCCTTCCACCCCGACTCTCTCGTCTCTTCCGACTCCCATCTCTCTCTACGTTGCCGAGCACCGCCATCGATCGCCGACAACCACCTTCAGTCTGGTGGCCTCAGCCGACAACCTCGTTTCCCTAGCAGCCACTGGCGACCTCCCTCCCTGCTCTCTCTTGCTGGCTGGTCTGGGGGCACCAGTCTTTCGGCACCCTCCGCTCGGTGAGGTCAGTGAAGGGGCGCAACCCCCCTTCCCTTCTCTTTTTCTTCTTTTGATCGGCCGACAGGGGCTATGCCCCTGTTGACACCTTCTTTTCCAGCGAACTGGCAGAGGCGATACCCCTCTGCCGCCACCTTCCTTTCTGGTCGGAAGGTAGGGGTGATGCCTTTGCCGCCCCCTGCCTTGTTCCGGCAGGGGGGCTCCGCTTCGCTCTGCTCCCCCCCCCCCCCCGTTTCCCTATGTTTCCCGACAGAGGGCAAAGACCCCCCTGCTCTCCTGTTGCTTGAGTTGGGTGAGGGAGGGTGACACCTTCCCTGCCCTTCCCTTTCGACAGGGGAGGGGCACAACCCCTCTCTGTCTCGCGTTTCGGCCGGGGAGGGTGAGTCCCCCCATCGTCCTCTGGCAGGTCGGCAGGAGCTGGGCCCTAGCCGCCAGAGTCTTCTACAAATAGGGAGCGGCTGCTCCCTGCCTGTCTTCTCGGTTTTGGCTGGGGCTGACCCCCTGCTACTTTGACTGGCAGGGAGCATGCCTCCCTGCCTCTGTTCGTTGGCAGAAAGCCAGGGCTCTCCTCCCCTGTTCCTGCCGCGCTAAGCAGGGCTCGTGCCCCTGAACTATACCTCCGCAGCTTGTCTGTAGGGAGCGAAGTCCCTTGTTTTGCTTCGCATCGGGTCTTGTCGGACCCACCTCCTGTTGTTTTCTTTATGGTTTAGCATACTAAAGTTCTAAGCATCGCAGGTTGAATGGTAGATTCTGCTCGCCCTTCGTGACTCGAGCTCGTGCCTACCCACACCGCTAGCGTACGAGGACCATAACCTCTCAAGGTAGGAGAAGATTGCACAGAAGACTTGGACAATTAAATTAAGTCCAATTAACTAAAAATGATCATTAAATAAATATATATATATATATATATATATATATATATATATATATATATATATATATATATCATATATATTTATACGAGTATGCATGTAACTCAAGGACTCGATTTCGCGATTCTTGTCCTTTACTTTCTGTCGAGTCTTTACTTCGTCGTTGCGCATCGCGCAAAGGTTCTGTGTTGCACTCCTACTTAGTCTTTACTTCGCCGTTGCGCATCGCGCAAAGGTTCTGCGTTGCACTCCTGCTTACAGTCTTTACTTGCCGTCGCGCATCGTGCAAAGGTTCTGCGTTGCACTCCTGCTTACTGTTTGCACTACTTACGCATTTGCACTGCTTACGCACTTGCACTGCTGACTCGCTTGCACTGCTCACTCGCTCGCACTACTTATTCGCTTGTACTACTTACGCGTTTGCACTATTCACCTGCTTAAATTGCTTACCTGTTTAACTGCATATCTGCTTTAAACTGCGTAACCTACTTAATTAAATATACTTAATTCAGTTTCTTGTAGTCTCTTTTGTGTACCTACTAGTTTTTCGCGAAACTAACTCATTCTATGGGTACAAGTGATGATTAGGTACACTACGGGCGATGGCGCGATTGCAAGATGGCTTCAAGACTTCTTCTTCCTGCTCTTAGCTCGCGTCCTGGACGCTTTGGGTTTGTATCGGATTTTCCTTAGGAAATCCGAATTTTGTGAGTTTTGGTTCTTTTAGCTAACGTGCCCAAAGTTGTCAGTTTGCCTTCTGATTTAACAAAAGAAAAATCTTCCGCTGATTTCATAAACAAACTCTGAAGGAAAGAGATATTTCTAGTCTCTTGCCTGTTTTTCTTAAAAGGTTCGCAAGTTTGAAATTTGGGGCGTTACAACTTGGTATCAGAGCTAAAAGAAGCAAGGATTCTTGACCATTGAGCATCTGTATCGCGTCGTGAGTATACATTTTCTCTTGCTTCATAGATGTTTTTAGCGTTAAGCTAAGTGACTTGACGTGTTTTGCTTATGTATCAGCATTGCTGGGTTTTTGTAAACTACTCATGTTACGCATGAATAGTACGAATGTTTTTGGCTTCTTTTTCGAGCTTCCTGAGATTTTGGTCTTGGATATCCTTCGTTACTACAAGGATGGCAAGGAACTCGAACGAAGATTCTGCTGACGAATGGTCAAATATTAAAGAAAATTACCCTGGCTTGTATTTTTACTAATGTAAGGCCAAGGTAATTTCGTGGACGAAATTATTTTTAAGGAGGGTAGGATGTAATATCATGAAAAAAAATCTCTTCGGTTCGGTTCAGGTCGGATCCGGACCCAATTGAGGCACCGCATCTGTTCCCCTTTTAAAAGACGAGACCGAAGAAGGGGAGGTTCTCGAAACCCCCTTCCACCCCGACTCTCTCGTCTCTTCCGACTCCCATCTCTCTCTACGTTGCCGAGCACCGCCATCGATCGCCGACAACCACCTTCAGTCTGGTGGCCTCAGCCGACAACCTCGTTTCCCTAGCAGCCACTGGCGACCTCCCTCCCTGCTCTCTCTTGCTGGCTGGTCTGGGGGCACCAGTCTTTCGGCACCCTCCGCTCGGTGAGGTCAGTGAAGGGGCGCAACCCCCCTTCCCTTCTCTTTTTCTTCTTTTGATCGGCCGACAGGGGCTATGCCCCTGTTGACACCTTCTTTTCCAGCGAACTGGCAGAGGCGATACCCCTCTGCCGCCACCTTCCTTTCTGGTCGGAAGGTAGGGGTGATGCCTTTGCCGCCCCCTGCCTTGTTCCGGCAGGGGGGCTCCGCTTCGCTCTGCTCCCCGCCCCCCCCCCCACCCCGTTTCCCTATGTTTCCCGACAGAGGGCAAAGACCCCCCTGCTCTCCTGTTGCTTGAGTTGGGTGAGGGAGGGTGACACCTTCCCTGCCCTTCCCTTTCGACAGGGGAGGGGCACAACCCCTCTCTGTCTCGCGTTTCGGCCGGGGAGGGTGAGTCCCCCCATCGTCCTCTGGCAGGTCGGCAGGAGCTGGGCCCTAGTCGCCAGAGTCTTCTACAAATAGGGAGCGGCTGCTCCCTGCCTGTCTTCTCGGTTTTGGCTGGGGCTGACCCCCTGCTACTTTGACTGGCAGGGAGCATGCCTCCCTGCCTCTGTTCGTTGGCAGAAAGCCAGGGCTCTCCTCCCCTGTTCCTGCCGCGCTAAGCAGGGCTCGTGCCCCTGAACTATACCTCCGCAGCTTGTCTGTAGGGAGCGAAGTCCCTTGTTTTGCTTCGCATCGGGTCTTGTCGGACCCACCTCCTGTTGTTTTCTTTATGGTTTAGCATACTAAAGTTCTAAGCATCGCAGGTTGAATGGTAGATTCTGCTCGCCCTTCGTGACTCGAGCTCGTGCCTACCCACACCGCTAGCGTACGAGGACCATAACCTCTCAAGGTAGGAGAAGATTGCACAGAAGACTTGGACAATTAAATTAAGTCCAATTAACTAAAAATGATCATTAAATATATATATATATATATATATATATATATATATATATATATATATCATATATATTTATACGAGTATGCATGTAACTCAAGGACTCGATTTCGCGATTCTTGTCCTTTACTTTCTGTCGAGTCTTTACTTTGCCGTTGCGCATCGCGCAAAGGTTCTGTGTTGCACTCCTGCTTAGTCTTTACTTCGCCGTTCCGCATCGCGCAAAGGTTATGCATTGCACTTCTGCTTATAGTCTTTACTTGCCGTCGCACATCATGCAAAGGTTCTGCGTTGCACTCCTGCTTATTGTTTGCACTACTTACGCATTTGCACTGCTTACGCACTTGCACTGCTGACTCGCTTGCACTGCTTACTCGCTCGCACTACTTATTCGCTTGTACTACTTACGCGTTTGCACTATTCACCTGCTTGCATTGCTTACCTGTTTAACTACATATCTGCTTTAAACTGCGTAACCTACTGAATTAAATATACTTAATTCAGTTTCTTGTAGTCTCTTTTGTGCACCTACTAGTTTTTCGCGAAACTAACTCATTCTATGGGTACAAGTGATGATTAGGTACACTACGGGCGATGGCGCGATGGCAAGATGGCTTCAAGACTTCTTCTTCCTGCTCTTAGCTCGCGTCCTGGACGCTTTGGGTTTGTATCGGATTTTCCTTAGGATACCCGAATTTTGTGAGTTTTGGTTCTTTTAGCTAACGTGCCCAAAGTTGTCAGTTTGCCTTCTGATTTAACATAAGAAAAATCTTCCGCTGATTTCATAAACAAACTCTGAAGGAAAGAGATATTTCTAGTCTCTTGCCTGTTTTTCTTAAAAGGTTCGCAAGTTTGAAATTTGGGGCGTTACAACTTGGTATCAGAGCTAAAAGAAGCTAGGATTCTTGACCATTGAGCATCTGTATCGCGCCGTGAGTATACATTTTCTCTTGCTTCATAAATGTTTTTAGCGTTAAGCTAAGTGACTTGACGTGTTTTGCTTATGTATCAGCATTGCTGGGTTTTTGTAAACTACTCATGTTACGCATGAATAGTATGAATGTTTTTGGCTTCTTTTTCGAGCTTCCTGAGATTTTGGTCTTGGATATCCTTCGTTACTACAAGGATGGCAAGGAACTCGAACGAAGATTCTGCTGACGAATGGTCAAATATTAAGGAAAATTACCCTGGCTTGTATTTTTACTAATGTAAGGCCAAGGTAATTTCGTGGACGAAATTATTTTTAAGGAGGGTAGGATGTAATATCATGAAAAAAAATCTCTTCGGTTCGGTTCAGGTCGGATCCGGACCCAATTGAGGCACCGCATCTGTTCCCCTTTTAAAAGACGAGACCGAAGAAGGGGAGGTTCTCGAAACCCCCTTCCACCCCGACTCTCTCGTCTCTTCCGACTCCCATCTCTCTCTACGTTGCCGAGCACCGCCATCGATCGCCGACAACCACCTTCAGTCTGGTGGCCTCAGCCGACAACCTCGTTTCCCTAGCAGCCACTGGCGACCTCCCTCCCTGCTCTCTCTTGCTGGCTGGTCTGGGGGCACCAGTCTTTCGGCACCCTCCGCTCGGTGAGGTCAGTGAAGGGGCGCAACCCCCCTTCCCTTCTCTTTTTCTTCTTTTGATCGGCCGACAGGGGCTATGCCCCTGTTGACACCTTCTTTTCCAGCGAACTGGCAGAGGCGATACCCCTCTGCCGCCACCTTCCTTTCTGGTCGGAAGGTAGGGGTGATGCCTTTGCCGCCCCCTGCCTTGTTCCGGCAGGGGGGCTCCGCTTCGCTCCGCTCCCCCCCCCCCCGTTTCCCTATGTTTCCCGACAGAGGGCAAAGACCCCCCCTGCTCTCCTGTTGCTTGAGTTGGGTGAGGGAGGGTGACACCTTCCCTGCCCTTCCCTTTCGACAGGGGAGGGGCACAACCCCTCTCTGTCTCGCGTTTCGGCCGGGGAGGGTGAGTCCCCCCATTGTCCTCTGGCAGGTCGGCAGAAGCTGGGCCCTAGCCGCCTGAGTCTTCTACAAATAGGGAGCGGCTGCTCCCTGCCTGTCTTCTCGGTTTTGGCTGGGGCTGACCCCCTGCTACTTTGACTGGCAAGGAGCAGGCCTCCCTGCCTCTGTTCGTTGGCAGAAAGCCAGGGCTCTCCTCCCCTGTCCCTACCGCGCTAAGCAGGGCTCGTGCCCCTGAACTATACCTCCGCAGCTTGTCTGCAGGGAGCGAAGTCCCTTGTTTTGCTTCGCATCGGGTCTTGTCGGACCCACCTCCTGTTGTTTTCTTTATGGTTTAGCATACTAAAGTTCTAAGCATCGCAGGTTGAATGGTGGATTCTGCTCGCCCTTCGTGACTCGAGCTCGTGCCTACCCACATGTAAACACCCCAAATTTTCCACATCCATTCTCAAACAACCCCCCTCATGCAGTGCCAACCTTGTTAGGTCAATGTAGGAGTCAAACCCCGAGTCAGTTTCAAAAAATCACCATTTTACCCATTTTCATTAGGAAAATTACCATTTTATCCCTAGGTCATCCCGGACCCCAGTCAGTCGGAGTCAACCAAGCTCATTGGTCAGTTCAAGACAGTTAGAATATCAATCATTTCAAGCTCACCCGAGCTCACAGTGATAAGGTTATTTTCATTTCTGACCATTCCTGCTAAAATGGGATCATTTCTTTAGAAACGAGCTCATTTCTCACCCAAATCCAAGCTAATTGTCTCTGAGTCAGTCATTTACAGTCAGTCATGTTCCCCAGAGTCTAACTTGAGCTCACCAGGAGTTCAAGTGCTCCAATTTCAGTTCAAAACCATTTCTAAGTGTTCAGGAGCCCATTTTAGTCCATTTCAGCTCTTTCAGCTGAAATTGAGCTGAGTCCAGTCAGTTGAGTTAGTGTTTGAGACTTGATTTTAGTTCATCTCAGTATTACCGACCTTTGTTTTAGCTCAAACCCAGTTCAGGTTCGTAATTCACTTCATTCCAATGACCATTCCATACCATTTCTCTAAAAATGGCAGCTTTTCTTGAAAATTCAGTTGGAAAGGTCAGTTGAGTCAGTGTCCGTTGAGTTCATTTGAGTTCTGAAACTCTAAAACCCAGCTCAATCCAGTTTATTTCAGTTTAATCCATCTCAAACCCTAATTTTCAGTGTTACTCTAGCTTGGCAGAGCTCGAAAATCATTTCTTCAACCATTTTTGCAAATTTTGTCAATTTTAACACTTTTTGAACTGGTACAAGTGTCAATCGGGGTTTAAAATCTAAAATTCTTCATTCAGGGTTAGCATTTCGCATGTCATTTCTCATCATTTCATATCATTTCTCAGCATTTCATAACATTTCATAACATTTCATAACATTTCATCACATTTCATTTCATTTTCGAAGTCCAGAACTCCAGCTTTATAAATTTCAATCCAGATTGAGTTTTAAAAGTTTTCAGAAATCAATTTCAAACCCCGGGTTTCCAAAATTAACATTTTTACCCCCGGGAGTTTAAATTTGGAAATATTTTCTCGAGAAAAACAATCTGGATTTCTTCCAAAATCAATATTTCAAATTCTATACTGGATTTGCTTCGCAACGAGCTATTAAACTTCAAAATCCGAGCTCGTTTCAAAAAACTGCTAAAAGTAGCTCATTTTGTCTAAAAATAGACTTGAAAGCATTTTCTCGAGAAAAACAATCTGGATTTCTTTCAAAATTACATTTTTAAATTCTACACTGGATTTGCTTCGCAATGGGGTATTGAACTTCAAAATCCGAGCTCGTTTAAAAAAACTGCCAAAAATAGCTCGTTTCGTCTCGAAACTTTTTGAAAAGACTATTTTACCCCTCTAATCTTCAAAATGAATTTCAAAATTGAAATTTGGACTCGCTCTGAGATGGCCCATTCATTTGCATTTCTATTTTATTAAAAAAAAAAAAGATGCTTCTTTTTATTTGTTTGTTTTTGTTTTTATTGATTTTTATTTTTTTTTATTTTTTTATTTTAGAGAGGTGGGACCCACAAGGTGGTCACCCAAGCCTCCAGCCCCACTTTCCATTTTCTCATTTTTTTCTTTCCCTTTTCCTTTTTCCCTCCTTTTCTTTCTTTCCTTTCTTTTTCCATTTTCTTTCTTTTTCTTCTTCTTCCCTTTCTTTTCTTCTTCCCTTCCCTTCCTTCTTTCCCCTTTCTTCCTTACTCCCTTTGGATTTTCCCCCCAAAAGCAATGGCTGCAGCCATTCACGTATATGCCTTCATGAGATATTATTAGTAACTTAGGTTTTGAGTTAATCAAAACCTAAGTTATGATAAAAAGAAAAGAAAAAAAAAAGAACGGGTGGGAGGATTCAACTTGACGTCTCTCTCTCTCTCTCTCTCCCTCCCTCTTGGCTCTCCATTGCAACCATCCTTGTTGCAGCCCCCTTTCAAGCTCCTTTCTCCAGCCGACAGCCACCACTTGGCTGCAGCTTCAGCCCAAGCAATCACCATACGGTTGGGATCAACAGCTCTCTAGCAGACCTTCCTTCTTCAGCCGGTCAGCCCACCTTCAGCTAGCATCTCCAAGATACTCCCCAACTCCCTTGCTTAGGTGACATCTCCAGCAGCACCCCTGCAACAGCCACCATCAAATTCCATTGGTACTCCAGCACCAACTCTTTGCAACCCTCTTGCTTCAGCTGCACCAAGGCAACACCATCCTTGCCGCAGCCCACCTCCAAGATACTTGCTCCAGCCAACAGCCACCAGCCAACGGCTTCTTCCACCGGTTCCACTCTCACTGCTCCAGCCAACAGCCACGCCAAGGTGCAGCCATCTTCCACACAGCTTGCAGCCATCAAGGAGCAACTCCAACCATTGTTGCAGCTGACACCTTCCATTACTCATCCTCACCACCTCCAGTCGGCTCCTTTGCAACAAGACGCCCCAGCTACTCCCCTATTTGCCCCAACCTCCATCACTATTGAATCCTTGGTGAAGCTCCAACCGAGCCCCTCCTTCAACACATCAAGGTTCAGCCACAGCCACCATTTCCAAATCAGCTCCACCTTGCTTCAGCCGGTCTCCACCTGGAAGCACCATCCTCACCACCTTCAAACAGCCACCTCTTTGTCGATCCAAGGTAGGACCCTTAAGTCTGCTAAACTCTTCCGTTTGAGGTTAGATTAAATACTTTAGATTCGTTATTATTTATTTAGTCTCATTTCAAGCATCCCTCTATATCGAACATATGATTATTATGTGCGTGGGCTAAATAAGCGATAAAATCCATCCGTTCAATGGATTGGATCTTTCGTTTTGCAAGCCAACAACAAAAATAGTTTATGCCCTTTATTGGTTCTCATTTTTCATGTCATTTCATATTAAAATGTGCATTTAGGATAAGCTATCATTCGTTTTATACGTTTTATGGTTATTTAATTTAGGATTCATAAATTGTCATTTATATATAAAGTCCATGCATCATTTTATGTGAGTTTTTGCATTTAAAAAATTCTGTAAATTTTAGAGTAACTAGGTTTTTATGTATTTGTTGTACTGTCGAAAATTTGATTCATTTTGTATTTCGGAATCCATCTAAACCAATCAAATCCCAAACTGGGATTCTGTATTTCTGGAACTTTCAGTTTCTTCCTTAGCAGACTAAAACCTCCGGCACCACCATCGTGGGAGATTCGGATCATTCTCCAAAAATCACAGTAGATTCATGATTGAATCTACTAATGATCTGGAAATTTTGAGATTTTTCCAATTAGTTTTGACCTCTGTAAAAAATCGGATTTCTCAGACCCCTAGGAAAATATCGATTTTCTTTCGTCAGGGTATAGACAGATCTTAATGCACCAAGTCCATCCAATCTATAACCCTTCTGCAAAAACTTTCAACACGAAAGTTGTTCATAACATAATTTCATGTCATTTCCCAAAATTTGGGAATTTTTAGATCTGTTCCATTATTTTTCCCGGATTTTCTATTTCTGTCTAACAGATTCCAATGTCCAGAAATCTCAGAGATTTAGGTCTCTGATAACAGTATGGCTTTTTCCAAACCGTAACCCGAATCCCAATAGTGTCAAAATATCAAATCTTCCTCTGTTTGTCAGGGACATTTTCCCACAATTTCAGCCATTTTCCCATCTGTCTACCATTTTTACCACATTTTCTACCGAAACCTGTCTGTTTCCTTCATTTACTAGAGTCGCCGGATTCCGATCCGACTTGCCGGAGTGGTACAGCTCCGACCATAGGTCAAAAACAGAAAGTGTAGAAGGCAAAAATCCTTGCCTTACTGTCCTCTGTCACCCCATAAAATTTGGGAAATTTTTATGGAAGTTTGATATCCTAAATCCCCTTTAGAATCAATATTTTAGGCAAAAATCATGAAATTTAGGGTTTTTATTTGAATTTCCATATTTAAAAATACAAAAAAATTAGATTTTCGAGCTTCATTCTGTTTTTAGGGTTATTTTAGGTGTCCATGCCAAATTTGGTTTAATTCCAAGTTCATTTGCTCCATGTGTTAGTTTATCTTTAAATTCAAAAGCGAAAATCAAGCGAAAATCAGGTTAAATTCGATATTTTATGATATTTTCGCCATTTTAGGGTTTTTATCATGTACATAAGCATGTAGAATCATATTAGGGTTAATTTTAATCTCCTTTGCATTTCATATTTTTCAATTTTGCAAAAATTATTTCAGAAAACCCTGGTTTCAAGGCCATAGTCTTGTTATTGGGGGTATTTTGGTCATTTTGACCTAAATTTCGAAATTTCAATTTCTAATTCTCCCAAAATTTCATGCATATCATCATATTTTATCATATTATGTTTGATTTATTTCATTTGATTTTCAAATTTCCAAAATTTACAAAAAATTCTTTCAGAAAACCCTGATTTCAAGGTCATCAGGGGTATTTTGGTCATTTTGACCCCAATTTCGAATTTTCAAGTTTATTTTCAAAATTTATTCATTATTTCTCATGTTTATATCAAAGGGGGTATGATTTTGGGTTTATATCTGAATAATGTCCGACAATTTCCCATATTTTCGGATAAATTCAGAAAAACCTACATTTTTGTGCTAACCTTGTTTTCTAGTTTTGCAGGAACATTCAAGAAGAAGACTTAGATTTTATTTTTTATTTTTATTTCAATTCAATGTAATCTCAAATGTAATAATTTGGAATAAGAGTTACATTTCTGCTTAGAATAGGACTGCATTGCATATAGTTTAATTTATGCAAATTTTAATATGTGATGTATGATTCATGCATATTTATTTCAAATTCACTATGGTTTACACGAATGGCACGTGCACAAGCTTTTAAGGAGTTTATAAACTCGGTGGGATTCGTATTTATGGCCATAGTCAGAATACGAAGAAAACCAAGATTTATGATCTTCGTATTAGCCACATTCAGCCTACACACTTAGGCTAACTTCAAAATGCACTGCATTTTTCAAAGTTTTAAAAGGATTTCCCAATTTCTCAATTGAAATTCCCTTTTCAAATTCATATTCATTCATTCATATCATTCAAATTGCATTATTCTCAAATTCGTTTTCCAATTTCAATTTCAGAAAATTCAATTTTCTCAAGAATTTCCAAGTCTTTCTCAGGATCTGATTTTCTCAAAATCCTAAGTTTTCAAATGACATTTCAAAGCATTTCCCAAGTTTAAATCAAGATTTTCCTATGTTTTCAAATTCTCAAATTTCAAAATCCCAAGTTTTCAGAAATCGATTTTCTCATATTTTCCAGTTTTCTTGAGAATTCATTTTCCATTTCAAAAGTCATTTTCCAATAAATTTCTTAGATTTTCTCAAGATTCTCAAATCCATTTTCTCATAAAAGCAATTCCAAGTTTCCAATCTCAAAACCAATTTTCTCAGTTTTTCAAGTTTTCCTGAGAAATCACTTTTCAATGCAAATTTCTGATTTCCAATGAAATTCAATGATTTTTCCAAAAACTCCAATTTCAAGCACTTTTCCAATCATTTTCCAAATGCATTTCAATTTTTCAAAGCAAACATCATAGTTTCTCAAACTTGCATTTTTTAAAAAATTTCATAGCACAAGCCTGATTCTTTGTGCATTCTAGGAAAAATAGAGCATCATTTAGATATTTGAGTCAAGTTAAAGCACATAATTGATCCTTGGTTCAATTACCCCTGGTAAAGGCGCCAGGAACGGTTGAACCTCGTACCGACAGGCGGATCCCATTCTACGGAATTTTCCCGCAAATTTTCAAAACGGAGGCGAGTAATTTTCAAAACCATTTTCAAAACTTTGGTCGAGTTTGACTCGCGAAATTCGTTTCTCTCTCGCAAGAGAGGGGAAAAATTTTTGCGATGATAACAGGTTTGGTGACCGTGATGGGACCTGTCCTCGCCTGATCAATTATATGCTTTAACTTAGCCCAATTGTCAAAATTATGTTCTATGAAATGTCAGCTTTAATTTCTGATATCATGTGAACCTAGGAGCCTAGACTTGAACCCAGCTGACATGGATTGCATATAGACTAGGCATGGTTTGGTAGGACCATATTGAGGAGAATTATGCATGCTCACTTAGACTTAGGTCTGAAATACAACACTCCTCAATCTAGGACTTGTATGAAAACAATGTTTGCTTCTTCAAAAGTTTTCAAAATTCTATCTCTTTAGGACTTAGAGCCTTCTGTTTGCCTGCATGTGATCATATTTCAAAAACCACCCCACCTATGTCTACCCGGTCTTCACGTTGCTGGGCTCTCTTCCAGAACCATAGTTCGGGACAGAGCCTCACAACTGGGCCACTTATTTGGGCTAACGCCCCCCTGCCACGTACCAAGGGCCATAGTCCAACGTATATCGGCAGGCGCTCAAGGATGTTGGGAAAACACAAGCCTAGACCCGGAGATGAGTTTTATGCCACGTACATCGAGCCTCGGCTCGAGTATATCGGCATAGCATGATTGGACACAGTTGATCTAAGCCTAGAGTCAGGATTAGGGTCCTAAATCTCTTTCAAAATCAATGCATTTAGAGTTGGCTTCTTAGGGATTGCTGTATGTGCATAATTGTTTGTAATTGAATTTATGATATTCATTTTTGCCTTATTTTTCCCAAGTTTTCCAAAATACCAAACAATTTTTCAAAATACCTCATTTTTCATTTTTTATGAAATATCTCCTTTTTCTCAAAAACCCTGGACGATTTTTCTAAATTATCCACCTTTTCCTTCAAAACTCCAGGAAATCTTCCATTCTTTCGTTCCACTGGACTTCGAATTTCCAGCTTTCATTTTATCCTGCCTGCAATTTTCAAATTCCTTATATTTTTCCAAAGTCTAATTCCAGTCTTCTTGTCTTTCAGTCCAATGGCATCCAGTCAGCTCGATTCTGTTTTTCCTGAGGGTCACATCTCCTATGAGGTGCGACAAAGTCTTCCTGAGCATCGATCTCTTAGCACCGGACCCTTCTTCCCCCGGTGGTACTATGTCTGGTTCAAAAATTTCTCTCGTATGTTTCCGGACCACTTGAGCGATTGTGGGTTGGAATTGGCATCTGCAGTGGGAAAGTTGACAGTCAACGGCAATCTGATTCATGCACTGGCGGAGCGGTGGAATCCGCGCACTTGCACGTTCTGGTTCCCGTGGGGCGAGATGACAATACTGATGGATGAATTCTCAGAGATTATGGGACTGCCTGAGCCAGCCGGTCAGCCTGGAGATCCGTTAGAGCAGCAGTTTCTGATCAATGTCAAGGGTCTGGACCCCAAAGATGCTGTAGCTCGCATGACAGGGCACAAGTCTTGGCCACTGATTGAAGAAAATGGGAATGAATACGTGAGTCTGATCGAGATCTACCGACAGTATGGAGAATTCGCAGAAGTCAGCTTGTTGTCCAGGACAGCTCGAGAGAGAATTCAGCATGCGATGGTTTTGTGTACTGTGGGACTTGCTTTCTTTCCAGATGGACAAAATTATGTGGATGTCAGAATAGTTCAACTTTTGAGAAGATGGGGAAGTCGACAGACCAGCCGTCTCTCGATAGCCATGGCCGCGCTTGCTTTTCTATACAGAGGACTGACCCGCTTCACACTTGGAGAGTCCATCTTAGTCGAGGGATGTACTTATGCTCTTCAATCTTGGTTCCTTCAGCATGTACCAACCAGAGCTAGTTCATTCAGATACAACGGTAAGGAGCTCCTTCCAGTTGCGCGGTACCGATTCCTGATCGACTATCTGCAGGAAGAAGAAGTGGTGTGGGACTATTTTGATCGAGAATTATCGCCTCCCAGATACACCTATGCATATGGCAAGATATTCAAGTTGCTTGGTCCATTCTTCTGTGCTTACTATCATCCGGAGCGGTGTGTTCGACAGTTTTCTCAGAGACAGAAGCACATAGAGATGCGGCTGCTATCTGGAGTCGTGCCAGAGTTCGACCTTACATCAGCACAGTGGTCCGGAGCATACCATTCTGCCAGATATGGCTGGGACTCTTTTGTTACTCTTCCGCTTTTTCCCGGTCCTCGTGTCTCTGCTAGTTATAAAGAGTGGTGGCAAATTGTCTGTCCGCCCCCTCTTTCTCAAGTTTATTATTGATGCAATCATGTTTTCTTTCAATAAATAAAAATCTTGCAAATTCTTCAATTCTTGGTTTGACGACCTCGCCTAGGTAACAAGGCTTAAATTTTCAGTTGTTTATTTTTCTTTGCAAAGGAATGACAACGCAATTGTCGTAATCCCCGCGATGACTCAATCCCTAGTAATGGGATATTCTTTCAAATTGTCTACCAAAATTCTCAGCGAATATTTTCTTCCAATCAAAATCTCTCTCAAAAGCCTAACCATCGATTTTGCCCTGCAGAGAGCATTCGTGACAGTCAATGGTTCAAACAAGGTCAGGGAAGAAGACTGCACCAGTCGAGGGAATTGCATATTCGACAGCTTCAGACGAAGAAATGGATTCCCCGCGCTCAGGCAAAAATCAGGGGCAACAGGTTGAGGATGACATTGATCCTCAAATGTATGCCATGTTTAAGAAGATGATGACTAAGATGCTGGCAGAACAAGCTGAAGCCAGTACAGAGAAAGCACAGGTGAAGCAAAAGACAAAAGGCCGGGCAGTCAAGAAAGCCTTGAAGATATCCAAGAAGCCTGCTCAACATGTTGATGCAACTGATGAAGAGGAATCAGTGGAAGATTCAGATGAAGAGTTTGAGACCCATCAGGCATTCCGCAAGTCTACCCAGGGGCAGGGGTCAGCCCACAAATTCAAATAGCAATCTCTCAATGACTCTAACCAGCCGCAGTTCAAAGATGTGGTCAGAATGCTTCGAGACCTGCAGGCCCGTGACAAGGGCAAGAAAGTCTTCACCAGCGAAGACTTCTATGATGGTTTGGATGGGGACGACAATCTCGAGAATCTCCCCAGAAAGTTTATCAAATTCGATGGTTCTGGCGATCCTAAAGCTCATCTCGCCATGTTCTTCGCTGAATGCTCCAGATTCAAACGAGACAATCGTGCACTTTTCCTATGTTTCCCTCGCAGTCTGGAGGGAACCGCAGCTAAATGGTACTCGGAGCATGTGAATCCAATTGAGTTGAAGGAATTTGACAAAGTGGTAAACATGTTCATTGAGCGATTTCTCTTCAATGCTGAGGCACTTCCCACCCTCAGCCATATTTGCGGCCTTAAACAGAGAGAAAATGAGAAGGCCAGAGATTTTATCCACCGATGGAGGTCAGCTTGCAACAAGATGAGGGACCCCATATCAGAGGGACATGCTTTGTCCCTAATTCTGAGTAACTTCTCACAGCCTCTAAGAGGTCTCATCTCTACTGCACCATCAAGGACATTCATTGAACTGACAGAACGAGCTGAATGGCTCGAGTTGAGCATGGAAAATGGTTTCTACGAAGGCTTCACTTTCACCAAGAACAACGGCCAGAATGAGCAGAAGAAGAAAACTCACTTCACTCATTCTGTCAGAAATAATAATTGGAACCACTATAAAGGGCAGAACAAAGATTTCTGTTATGGGGCAGAAAGTTCCAACAAGAATGATCAGAAAGGCAAATCAGTGCCTCAATACAATAAGCCACTTCAATTAGAACAGGGACCGAAGCCCCGAGAAAAAGTAAAGCATGAAGGGTGGAGTTATGACAGGAAATTCACTCCACTAGACCAATCCCTCGAGACTGTGCTCGAGTATATGTTGACCAAGGAGATGGTCAAACTGCCTAGGCTGGCCGATCCCCCTGTTCCCATGGGAAAATTCAAAGATCAATTTTGTAAATTTCACAGAACAGTGGGGCACAATACTGAGAACTGCTTCGTTCTCAAGAATATTGTTCAGGATCTCATCGACAAGAATCTTCTGGTAGAGGGTGCCGAAGATGAAAATATGGATATTCTAAAGAAACCCTTTCCCCATCATTCTACGACGGTCGTCTCTGAACAGCCTTTTCAGCCGCAGGAGCATATTAGGCCATGCTCTAAAAGGGATATGCAAGTCCAACATCAGGTCCTTGTGCTGCAGCAGGCTCAGTCCAAAGCTCAGAAAATGGATCTCATTGCAGCTTTTGGTAAAATGAAAGTATCTGATAAACCCGCTGGGGTATCTCCTGAGGTGGCTAAAAGAATGCCATGGCTCCCCAAGCACTTTATTAAGCCCGCTCCGGAGAAAGGTGAGACATCGACACCAAAGCCGATTACTGCATTATCCAATGTCTCAATCTTGGATTTAGCCCAAGCTTCCGCCAAGCACCAGCAAGTGTTGAATGATCTGTTGCGGAAAATCAAAGTGAGACCGAGCATAACTCCTGAAGACATGGCCCAGATAGTCAATCAGGCCATGACAAATGCTCCAATCACTTTCTCAGATGAAGATCTTTCTAAGCCGCATGTGTTTCACAACAACGCTTTGTATGTTGTGATTCGAGCTAGAGGAATGATTGTTCCTCATGTGCTGATAGATGGAGGCAGCAGCCTCAATATATGCCCAGAAATGACAGCCAAAGCTTTGGGCATTAGAGAAGAGGAATATATCCCAGACCCGATCACTATCTACGGGTTTGATAATCATGGCCAGACAGCTAAAGGGAAAATTTTCTTGGAAATTTTCATTGACTACTCGGTCCACTCTGTCCTTTTTCATGTGGTCAACGTACCCCCAACGTATAATCTGTTGTTGGGACGACCGTGGATTCATAACACGAACGCGGTGCCGTCTACTTTGCATCAGTGTGTCAAGTGGTCAAAAGGTGGAATGATCACAACAGTCTTGGGCGAGGATCCGGAGAAGAGGCTTGCACAACCCATGGTTCCTAGGCCCACTTTCACTACTGATATCCCTAGCATTAGGGGCATTGATGAGGTCAGCTTTGAAGAAAATTCGGGAATACTGCAGACGGCTGAACAGCCAACACATACAGTGGCCATGACTCGATGGAGAGGCCCACAGTTTTTCAAGATTGGAGGACGAATTGACTATAGTACATTCAAAGATCATCCACTATTCTCCCAATTTATGAAGGCCAAAAAGGGATTTGATCTGTTAGTAAAGCATGGTTATCAGCCTTTTCAAGGCCTGGGAAAAAATGGGAATGGTCGTCTCGAGCCAGTAATTCCTCAGCACTATCCTCAGAGGGCCGGATTGGGCTTTAGTGGCAGAAGATCTCAGAAGGGCACTATCTTTATCAAAGGGACGCACTAAGGGCATCTGCTTGTCTTTCATTTCTATTCTTTTGTTTTCACATTTAGGATGATATCCCGTTTCATTTCAATCATTGTCCTCAATTCAATCTTTCAATAAAGTTGCAAATTTCCTTTGTCTATCTGGATGCCATTTGTCTCTTTACTTCTCGTTATCAAATCTTTGAAAATTTGCCATTATTCTTCTCTTTTATCTTTCAAATTATTTTCTTAACAAAAGTAATTTGTTTTATGATAGGAGATTTTCCTGAATCGATTTATTCTCCAATTTTCAGAATGTCTTCCCGATCTATCAAGAAGCTCGTTCTTAATCCAGAGGCCTTTTCAAAGCCAACAGTGATTCATCAGGTTAAAATAAGAGCAGAATGCAGTCAGAAGAACCTGCAGAATTTGATTCAGCTCTTCAAGAATTACCAGAATTTGCAGCCATTCAGAAACAAGATGAGCCATCATCCTTAGTTCAGGATCCGACTGAGGATATCAATATTGGATCAGAAGACGATCCTAAAATTCTCAAGATTGGCAGCAGTTTGAGCCCGGAAGAGAAAGAAAGGCTCACCCGTTTTCTCAAGCAACATGAAGAAGTGTTCGCGTGGACGTATGAGGACATGCCAGGTCTAGATACCAAATTGGTTGAGCATCGTCTCATCCTAAAACCAAATGTCAAGCCGGTTAAGCAGAAACTGAGAAAGATGGATCCTCGAGTGGAACAACAAGTTAAGGAAGGTCTAGAAGACCTACTCAAAGCAGGGTTCATTCGAACCATTGACTATCCAGATTGGCTAGCAAATATTGTTGTTGTTCCCAAGAAAAATGGTAAAGTTCGAATTTGCATCGACTTCAGAGATCTCAATAAAGCGACTCCTAAGGATGATTATCCACTTCCTAATATTGATCTTTTGATTGATAGCACAGCAGGTCACGCTATGTTCTCTTTTATGGATGGATATTCCGGATATAATCAGATCAAGTTGGCCGCTCGTGATCAGTCCAAGACATCTTTCACTACTCCTTGGGGCACTTTTTGTTATACAGTCATGCCATTTGGGCTTAAGAATGCTGGAGCCACTTATCAGCGTGCTATGGCCGTCATTTTCCATGATCAGATGCACAAAATCATGGATGCCTATGTCGATGATATTCTGGTAAAATCCAAAGAAGAAGAAGATCACATCGAAACTCTCAATCAAGTTTTCAAGCGGCTCATTCTTTACAAGCTAAGACTCAATCCACAAAAATGTGCTTTTGGAGTCGAATCTGGCAAATTGTTAGGCTTTCTAGTCAGCAAAAAGGGGATAGAAGTTGATCCCGCTAAGGCCAAAGCTATCATTGACATGTCTCCCCCGACTAATCTGAAAGAATTGCGTAGCCTTCAGGGACGCATGCAATCAATTCGGCGATTCATATCCAATTTGGCCATGAGATGTGAGCCTTTCAATCATTTGCTCAGAAAAGGAGTGAAATTCGAATGGGGACTAGAGTGTCAGCAATCGTTCGAACGCATCAAGAAATATTTGCTCAATCCTCCTGTGTTAAAGCCGCCAGAATTAGGGAAACCCCTACTGCTATACATTTCAGTTAATCAAGTGGCTTGTGGCGGATTCTTGGCGCAATACGAAAAAGGCAGTCTGGTAGAGCATGCCATTTACTATGTGAGTAAAACCTTCATTGATTATGAGAAGAAATACTCTCAGATAGAGAAGACATGTCTAGCTCTGGTTTGGATGTATCAGAAATTGAGACACTATCTGTTGACATCTGAAGTCAAGATCCTATCCAAATTAAATCCTCTCAAGTATATTCTAGAGCAACCCTTCCTCAGTGGACGGATTGCCAAATGGCAGGTTTTATTGATGCAATACGATTTGGAATATGTCTCTCAGCAATCTATCAAGGGCCAAGCAATTGCAGATCAATTAGCAGATTTTCCTTTAGCAGAAGATGTTAAAGTCGAGGATGATTTCCCCGATGAGCGGATCTGCAATATTCAACAATCCCCAATTTGGAATTTATTCTTTGACGGTTCCAAGAATATGGCAGGCATAGGAATCGGGATTCTGTTGATCACACCTGAGAAGGAGATGATCCCCTTTTCTCTCAAATTAGATTTTCAGTGCACTCATAATATGGCCGAGTATGAAGCTTTGATAAAAGGTCTGAAAATTCTATGAGACTTCAATGTCAAAAGAGTGCATGCTTATGGCGACTCTTTGCTCGTCGTCAATCAAGTCTTAGCTGAATGGCAAGTGAAGGATCAGAAGTTACTTCCTTATCAGAAGATCGTCTCAGCTCTTGTTAGCAATTTCGAAGAATTCCAACTTTTTCATGTCAAGAGAGATTTCAATCAAATTGCAGACAGTTTAGCCAATCTGGGATCCATCATGTCTTTCAGGAACGAAGAATCTTGTCGCTCCTTTGAAATTGGCAGACTTGATCAACCTGCTTTCGTCCCAGTAGAGCAGGTAAACCAGGCGGAGCAAAAGAAGAAGCCCTGGTATCATGACATCAAGAATTTCATTGAAACTGGCGAATTTCCTCCAGAACTCTCAAAGAAAGAGCGGCGAGCAATTCAGCGCATGTCTGCGCGATATTTTATTCTTGTCGACGTCCTTTATCGTCGTGGATTCAGCTCTGAATATTCCAGATGTTTGGACGAAGAAGAAGCCAAAGAAGTTGTGGAAGAAGCACATGAAGGTATCTGCGGTGGTCATGTTGGCTACCAAACTCTTGTCAAACAAATCATCCGGGCAGGCTATTACTGGAGAACTATGCAACAAGATTGTTATCATTTTGTGAAGAAGTGCGTTCAATGCCAGATGCATGCACCTTCCATTCATGCGCCAGCGACATATTTGCAATCTGTCGTCTCACCATGGCCATTTTCTATGTGGGCTTTTGATGTTGTTGGCCCCATTACTCCTGCTTCAAATGGCCATAAATATTTTCTTGCTGCAACAGAATATTTTACTAAATGGGTAGAAGCAGTCACTCTACGCACAGTAGAAGGTCGACATGTGGTCTCGTTCATCCATAGGAATATCCTATGTCGTTTCGGCATACCACATGATATTGTGTCAGATAATGGCAGTCATTTCAAGAATGAGAAAATGAGGACTTTTTGTTTGAAGTTCAAAATTCATCATCATTTCTCCTCTCCTTATTATCCTCAAGGAAATGGCCAAGCAGAGGCCACCAATAAGATTTTGATTCGAATCCTGGAGCGAACTTTGGAAACACGCCGTGACTGGCATGAGAAGATTCATGATGCATTGTGGGCATATCGAACCACCATTCGAACTCCAACTAATGCTACTCCGTCAGAACTTGTTTACGGAACCGAAGTAGTATTGCCTCTACATGTTCAGAAACCTGCTCTGAAATTTGCATCACTTCTCGAATTACCTCTTGATCAGTATCAGCAACAGCGGCTAGTACAGCTTGATTTGCTAGATGAAAGAAGACTCAGAGCAGCAGAGCACGCTCAATCATATCGTCAGAGGATAGCCAGACAATATGCAAAATCAGTCATTGAAAGAAAATTTCGAGTCAATGATCTAGTGCTCAGATCAACGGCTTATCTCAAGCACCGCCCAGGTGGCAAGTGGTCACCAAATTGGGAAGGTCCCTATGTTGTCAAAGAGGCATTACCTCGTAATTCATATCGGCTCATAAATGCTGACGGAGTGGAATTACCAGATCCCATCAATGCTCGGCATTTGAAAAAATTCTATACTTAAACCATGTCTTATTCTTTGTAATTCCTCCAAATTTTGTTCAATAATGGTTAAAATCTCCTTTCCTAGTTATACTGGGGCATTTTTTTTTAAAAATTTTTGTTTTTATCTACAAATATCCTGTATGCAGGCAGGATAAACAAATCTCTCATTTTGCACGCATGTGCATTCATTTATATCATTTTCATATTTGCATACATCTGCATTCATTGGCATGCATTTGCATCAAGTTCGCTACCCATTCAGGATAAGGGATAATCCTGAGACCCCGACAATCATTCTCGTTACAATTCCCAAATACTTTAAGAGCATAGGTCTCTTTTAAAAATTCAAATTTCAAATTAAAAACAAGGTATATTTTCAAAACTCAGTGCTTGAACTGGTACAATTTTGAAATCCAGTGCTCAAACTGGTACACTTCCAAAATCCAGTGCTCGAACTGATATATTTTTAAAATCCAATGACTATGTTGACATATTTTCAAAACCCGGTATTCATGCTGGTGTTCTTTCAAGATTGAGCACTTGTGTTAGTGTCTCACTGGTGGGTCGTATCAGTCAACCTCTCGGGTTCAGTCTTTGTGCTGATCATTCATCAAAGTTCAAATTTCAATTACCAATTCGGCCCTGAGGCCATCCAATTTCCAAATTTCTAATTTCGACCTTTGAGTCAACCAGTTTCAACCTTTGGGTCAATCAATTTTCAATTTCCAAATTCCAAATTCCAAAATTCCAAATTTCTAATTTCAAATATCAAGCTTCAAATTTCAAAATTTCAAAATTTCAAAATTTCAATTTCGACCTTTTGGTCACCCAATACCAATTTCAGTCATTTCCTCTTGCGAGAGACCCTTTTTACAGGGAGAGTTCAAGGGAGCTCGTTCTTTTTGCATGCTATCCTTTGTTCAACTAGCCCCTTTTCAGGGAGAGTTTGAAGGGACTCGTGTCTATGTGAACCGTTTGCAAAACAAATTTCCAATTTCATACAAGGAACCCTTAATTCAGGGAGAGCTTCGACGGAAGCTCGCTTTCCTTATGACCGCAATTTCAAACTAGGCCATTTCATCATGAAGGACCCTCTTCTCAGGGAGAGTGTGATGGACTCGTTCCTTCATGACCAATTCACCGACCTCATCATTACCGGCCCCCTTTCCATAAGAGAAGCCTAATGTTAGGAAGTTTTGACGAAAGCTTAATTTCTCTTCGAAAGTTCATTTTGCAAACACCTCCTCTTCAGGGAAGAGAGGAGTAATTCCTATTTCCAATTTCTGAATCTTCTCCTTTGGGGAAAGGAGAAGAAATTTTTTGTCATGGGTGCGTTGCGTTGTGCTTCAGATTCTCGCTCTCACCAAGGATTTCAAGAACATTTTGCCAATTTGTCATTAAATATTTGTTGATTTCAAAATTTTTATTATACAAAAACATTACTTCAGAATACCTTCAGTATTACTTTCGAAAGGACAAAGCTTTCGCGAAGAAGGATTCAAAATTTAAATTCTTTCTATTGGCCAACCAAAAGGATGAAGAATAAATCCCCGATATGGCCAGCAAAGGAAATTCAATATTGTTGCAAAGCCATAAGTGATCGGTATTGATCGCAGTCAATGGCACATTTTTAAAGATCATTCTTGGAAAATAAAGTAGTCGAAATATCCTGGGTGATACAGAAAAATCCATTCAATCCCTACATCTCCTCAATCACCTAAAGCTGCAATTAAATATCTGCAAAAGGGATCTCTCAACTGTCGTCAAGATGAAGGCGAATTAGGCGAGTAGACCCCCGGAGCCAAAGAAGATTCAAATCATCTCCAAGATGACGGAGTTTGTGACGGATCCTTCCAGGGAAAGTTCAGAGCACCGTCAAGATGAAGGCGATTGCGATGGGCCTCCCGACAAACCCTAAAAGCTATTTAATTTCTGCTATCATCAACAGATTTCCAACCAAAGAGCCAATAACCGTCAATATAATCCCTGAGAGAAAAGAAGGATCGAAGCATCTCTGAGATGAAGGAGTTTGTGACGTACCCTTCTAAAAAAAAAAAAAAGAGAGAGAAAAGTCAAGACATCTCCAAAATGAAGGATGATGTAATTCTGCCAAAAAAAAAATAGTAGGCAGAAAGATCGTCATGAGAAAGAATTCCAGGATATCAGACTGCCAAATCTGCCAAAGAATCCTCTTTAAATTTTGTGAAATTCTATTATCAATATTCTTTCACAAATTGCTTTCACAATATCAAGAATACTCTCTTTTCTGCTCATATCAGGGAAATTGATAGCTTCCTTGAAAGAAAGCCAATTGCAAGCAATTTGAATTCGAATCTTGATTTTACGAAGTTAAGCCCAATCGGAGATAATACTTCAGGAAGAAAAGAGGGAATATTTTCAAAGCAATGTGCATCACTTTCAATTATTTTGAATCAACAATAATTTTCAACATTTTGACAATATTTTCTAGCTATCCTGGCGTGAAGCGAGAGCTTGAGGTTCATCTTTGGCGCATCCCGACATCAGTTGTTATCCCTTTTAAGGACTTGATAATGGGAGTTTTCAAGATTCCTTCCCTTCTGTTGGTATAATTTGAGCGCATGGGCTCTCAGATTCGCACACTTCCCTGTGTCCCCACTGTCCCACCATAGACAGTCCAATTTCGGCTTGAGGTTAAGCCACCAATTCCAGCAAAAGGTCACCAATTTCAAAAATTATTTAGTCTCAGCAATGAGGCGCCCAAAATCAAACCCCTTTTCAAGCTTTAGGGACCCCAATTTCATCCTTTTGCAAAACCCCTATCGGATTCATTGTGCGGAAATCCGAAGGTTCCATCATGGTTTCTTCCTTCGAGGATTCTATTCATTTTCTGCCCAATCAGGATAAGGGTACAAACCTGAGCCTCCTTTGATGAGGTATTTCATTTTCTGCCCAATCAGGATAAGGGTACAAACCTGAGCCTCCTTTGATGAAGTATTTCATTTTCTGCCCAATCAGGATAAGGGTACAAACCTGAGCCTCCTTTGATGAGGTATTTCATTTTCTGCCCAATCAAGATAAGGGTACAAACCTGAGCCTCCTTTGATGAGGTATTTCATTTTCTGCCCAATCAGGATAAGGGTACAAACCTGAGCCTCCTTTGATGAGGTATTTCATTTTCTGCCCAATCAGGATAAGGGTACAAACCTGAGCCTCCTTTGATGAGGTATTTCATTTTTCCTCCCAATCAGGATAAGGGTACAAACCTGAGCCTCCTTTGATGAGGTATTTCATTCCCCGGTCAGGTTAAGGGTCAAACCTGAGCTTCGTTTCTACACGAGGTATTTTCCGTCCCATCCAGGTTAAGGGCAAAACCTGAATCTCACTTCTTTTGAAGTAAATTTTTTTTCTTTATTCTCCATTTCATATCTACCATTTTCATCAGGGCTAATATCTTCATATCCAGTCGGATCCTTCTAACTGGGGCATTTTTATAGCCAAAATTTGGTGTGTTTTTCTTTGCCACTAAGCTCGTCTTCAAGCCAGCTTAGTAGCAAAGAGGGGCATCTGTAAACACCCCAAATTTTCCACATCCATTCTCAAACAACCCCCCTCATGCAGTGCCAACCTTGTTAGGTCAATGTAGGAGTCAAACCCCGAGTCAGTTTCAAAAAATCACCATTTTACCCATTTTCATTAGGAAAATTACCATTTTATCCCTAGGTCATCCCGGACCCCAGTCAGTCGGAGTCAACCAAGCTCATTGGTCAGTTCAAGACAGTTAGAATATCAATCATTTCAAGCTCACCCGAGCTCACAGTGAGAAGGTTATTTTCATTTCTGACCATTCCTGCTAAAATGGGATCATTTCTTTAGAAACGAGCTCATTTCTCACCCAAATCCAAGCTAATTGTCTCTGAGTCAGTCATTTACAGTCAGTCATGTTCCCCAGAGTCTAACTTGAGCTCACCAGGAGTTCAAGTGCTCCAATTTCAGTTCAAAACCATTTCTAAGTGTTCAGAAGCCCATTTTAGTCCATTTCAGCTCTTTCAGCTGAAATTGAGCTGAGTCCAGTCAGTTGAGTTAGTGTTTGAGACTTGATTTTAGTTCATCTCAGTATTACCGACCTTTGTTTTAGCTCAAACCCAGTTTAGGTTCGTAATTCACTTCATTCCAATGACCATTCCATACCATTTCTCTAAAAATGGCAGCTTTTCTTGAAAATTCAGTTGGAAAGGTCAGTTGAGTCAGTGTCCGTTGAGTTCATTTGAGTTCTGAAACTCTAAAACCCAGCTCAATCCAATTTATTTCAGTTTAATCCAGCTCAAACCCTAATTTTCAGTGTTACTCTAGCTTGGCAGAGCTCGAAAATCATTTCTTCAACCATTTTTGCAAATTTTGTCAATTTTAACACTTTTTGAACTGGTACAAGTGTCAATCGGGGTTTAAAATCTAAAATTCTTCATTCAGGGTTAGCATTTCGCATGTCATTTCTCATCATTTCATATCATTTCTCAGCATTTCATAACATTTCATCACATTTCATTTCATTTTCGAAGTCCAGAACTCCAGCTTTATAAATTTCAATCCAGATTGAGTTTTAAAAGTTTTCAGAAATCAATTTCAAACCCCGGGTTTCCAAAATTAACATTTTTACCCCCGGGAGTTTAAATTTGGAAATATTTTCTCGAGAAAAACAATCTGGATTTCTTCCAAAATCAATATTTCAAATTCTATACTGGATTTGCTTCGCAACGAGCTATTAAACTTCAAAATCCGAGCTCGTTTCAAAAAACTGCTAAAAGTAGCTCATTTTGTCTAAAAATAGATTTGAAAGCATTTTCTCGAGAAAAACAATCTGGATTTCTTTCAAAATTACATTTTTAAATTCTACACTGGATTTGCTTCGCAACGGGGTATTGAACTTCAAAATCCGAGCTCGTTTAAAAAAACTGCCAAAAATAGCTCGTTTCGTCTGGAAACTTTTTGAAAAGACTATTTTACCCCTCTAATCTTCAAAATGAATTTCAAAATTGAAATTTGGACTCGCTCTGAGATGGCCCATTCATTTGCATTTCTATTTTATTAAAAAAAAAAAAGATGCTTCTTTTTATTTGTTTGTTTTTGTTTTTATTGATTTTTATTTTTTTTTATTTTTTTATTTTAGAGAGGTGGGACCCACAAGGTGGTCACCCAAGCCTCCAGCCCCACTTTCCATTTTCTCATTTTTTTCTTTCCCTTTTCCTTTTTCCCTCCTTTTCTTTCTTTCCTTTCTTTTTCCATTTTCTTTCTTTTTCTTCTTCTTCCCTTTCTTTTCTTCTTCCCTTCCCTTCCTTCTTTCCCCTTTCTTCCTTACTCCCTTTGGATTTTCCCCCCAAAAGCAATGGCTGCAGCCATTCACGTATATGCCTTCATGAGATATTATTAGTAACTTAGGTTTTGAGTTAATCAAAACCTAAGTTATGATAAAAAGAAAAGAAAAAAAAAAGAACGGGTGGGAGGATTCAACTTGACGTCTCTCTCTCTCTCTCTCCCTCCCTCTTGGCTCTCCATTGCAACCATCCTTGTTGCAGCCCCCTTTCAAGCTCCTTTCTCCAGCCGACAGCCACCACTTGGCTGCAGCTTCAGCCCAAGCAATCACCATACGGTTGGGATCAACAGCTCTCTAGCAGACCTTCCTTCTTCAGCCGGTCAGCCCACCTTCAGCTAGCATCTCCAAGATACTCCCCAACTCCCTTGCTTAGGTGACATCTCCAGCAGCACCCCTGCAGCAGCCACCATCAAATTCCATTGGTACTCCAGCACCAACTCTTTGCAACCCTCTTGCTTCAGCTGCACCAAGGCAACACCATCCTTGCCGCAGCCCACCTCCAAGATACTTGCTCCAGCCAACAGCCACCAGCCAACGGCTTCTTCCACCGGTTCCACTCTCACTGCTCCAGCCAACAGCCACGCCAAGGTGCAGCCATCTTCCACACAGCTTGCAGCCATCAAGGAGCAACTCCAACCATTGTTGCAGCTGACACCTTCCATTGCTCATCCTCACCACCTCCAGTCGGCTCCTTTGCAACAAGACGCCCCAGCTACTCCCCTATTTGCCCCAACCTCCATCACTATTGAATCCTTGGTGAAGCTCCAACCGAGCCCCTCCTTCAACACATCAAGGTTCAGCCACAGCCACCATTTCCAAATCAGCTCCACCTTGCTTCAGCCGGTCTCCACCTGGAAGCACCATCCTCACCACCTTCAAACAGCCACCTCTTTGCCGATCCAAGGTAGGACCCTTAAGTCTGCTAAACTCTTCCGTTTGAGGTTAGATTTAATACTTTAGATTCGTTATTATTTATTTAGTCTCATTTCAAGCATCCCTCTATATCGAACATATGATTATTATGTGCGTGGGCTAAATAAGCGATAAAATCCATCCGTTCAATGGATTGGATCTTTCGTTTTGCAAGCCAACAACAAAAATAGTTTATGCCCTTTATTGGTTCTCATTTTTCATGTCATTTCATATTAAAATGTGCATTTAGGATAAGCTATCATTCGTTTTATACGTTTTATGGTTATTTAATTTAGGATTCATAAATTGTCATTTATATATAAAGTCCATGCATCATTTTATGTGAGTTTTTGCATTTAAAAAATTCTGTAAATTTTAGAGTAACTAGGTTTATATGTATTTGTTGTACTGTCGAAAATTTGATTCATTTTGTATTTTGGAATCCATCTAAACCAATCAAATCCCAAACTGGGATTCTGTATTTCTGGAACTTTCAGTTTCTTCCTTAGCAGACTAAAACCTCCGGCACCACCATCGTGGGAGATTCGGATCATTCTCCAAAAATCACAGTAGATTCATGATTGAATCTACTAATGATCTGGAAATTTTGAGATTTTTTCAATTAGTTTTGACCTCTGTAAAAAATCGGATTTCTCAGACCCCTGGGAAAATATCGATTTTCTTTCGTCAGGGTATAGACAGACCTTAATGCACCAAGTCCATCCAATCTATAACTCTTCTGCAAAAACTTTCAACACAAAAGTTGTTCATAACATAATTTCCTGTCATTTCCCAAAATTTGGGAATTTTTAGATCTGTTCCATTATTTTTCCCGGATTTTCTATTTCTGTCTAACAGATTCCAATGTCCAGAAATCGCAGAGATTTAGGTCTCTGATAACAGTATGGCCTTTTCCAAACCGTAACCCGAATCCCAATAGTGTCAAAATATCAAATCTTCCTCTGTTTGTCAAGGACATTTTCCCACAATTTCAGCCATTTTCCCATCTGTCTACCATTTTTACCACATTTTCTACCGAAACCTGTCTGTTTCCTTCATTTACTAGAGTCGCCGGATTCCAATCCGACTTGCCGGAGTGGTACAGCTCCGACCATAGGTCAAAAACAGAAAGTGTAGAAGGCAAAAATCCTTGCCTTACTGTCCTCTGTCACCCCATAAAATTTGGGAAATTTTTATGAAAGTTTGATATCCTAAATCCCCTTTAGAATCAATATTTTAGGCAAAAATCATGAAATTTAGGGTTTTTATTTGAATTTCCATATTTAAAAATACAAAAAAATTAGATTTTCGAGATTCATTCTGTTTTTAGGGTTATTTTAGGTGTCCATGCCAAATTTGGTTTAATTCCAAGTTCATTTGCTCCATGTGTTAGTTTATCTTTAAATTCAAAAGCGAAAATCAAGCGAAAATCAGGTTAAATTCGATATTTTATGATATTTTCGCCATTTTAAGGTTTTTATCATGTACATAAGCATGTAGAATCATATTAGGGTTAATTTTAATCTCCTTTGCATTTCATATTTTTCAATTTTGCAAAAATTATTTCAGAAAACCCTGGTTTCAAGGCCATAGTCTTGTTATTGGGGGTATTTTGGTCATTTTGACCTAAATTTCGAAATTTCAATTTCTAATTCTCCCAAAATTTCATGCATATCATCATATTTTATCATATTATGTTTGATTTATTTCATTTGATTTTCAAATTTCCAAAATTTACAAAAAATTCTTTCAGAAAACCCTGATTTCAAGGTCATCAGGGGTATTTTGGTCATTTTGACCCCAATTTCGAATTTTCAAGTTTATTTTCAAAATTTATTCATTATTTCTCATGTTTATATCAAAGGGGGTATGATTTTGGGTTTATATCTGAATAATGTCCGATAATTTCCCATATTTTCGGATAAATTCAGAAAAACCTACATTTTTGTGCTAACCTTGTTTTCTAGTTTTGCAAGAACATTCAAGAAGAAGACTTAGATTTTATTTTTTATTTTTATTTCAATTCAATGTAATCTCAAATGTAATAATTTGGAATAAGAGTTACATTTCTGCTTAGAATAGGACTGCATTGCATATAGTTTAATTTATGCAAATTTTAATATGTGATGTATGATTCATGCATATTTATTTCAAATTCACTATGGTTTACACGAATGGCATGCGCACAAGCTTTTAAGGAGTTTATAAACTCGGTGGGATTCGTATTTATGGCCATAGTCAGAATACGAAGAAAACCAAGATTTATGATCTTCGTATTAGCCACATTCAGCCTACACACTTAGGCTAACTTCAAAATGCACTGCATTTTTCAAAGTTTTAAAAGGATTTCCCAATTTCTCAATTGAAATTCCCTTTTCAAATTCATATTCATTCATTCATATCATTCAAATTGCATTATTCTCAAATTCGTTTTCCAATTTCAATTTCAGAAAATTCAATTTTCTCAAGAATTTCCAAGTCTTTCTCAGGATCTGATTTTCTCAAAATCCTAAGTTTTCAAATGACATTTCAAAGCATTTCCCAAGTTTAAATCAAGATTTTCCTATGTTTTCAAATTCTCAAATTTCAAAATCCCAAGTTTTCAGAAATCGATTTTCTCATATTTTCCAGTTTTCTTGAGAATTCATTTTCCATTTCAAAAGTCATTTTCCAATAAATTTCTTAGATTTTCTCAAGATTCTCAAATCCATTTTCTCATAAAAGCAATTCCAAGTTTCCAATCTCAAAACCAATTTTCTCAGTTTTTCAAGTTTTCCTGAGAAATCACTTTTCAATGCAAATTTCTGATTTCCAATGAAATTCAATGATTTTTCCAAAAACTCCAATTTCAAGCACTTTTCCAATCATTTTCCAAATGCATTTCAATTTTTCAAAGCAAACATCATAGTTTCTCAAACTTGCATTTTTTAAAAAATTTCATAGCACAAGCCTGATTCTTTGTGCATTCTAGGAAAAATAGAGCATCATTTAGATATTTGAGTCAAGTTAAAGCACATAATTGATCCTTGGTTCAATTACCCCTGGTAAAGGCGCCAGGAACGGTTGAACCTCGTACCGACAGGCGGATCCCATTCTACGGAATTTTCCCGCAAATTTTCAAAACGGAGGCGAGTAATTTTCAAAACCATTTTCAAAACTTTGGTCGAGTTTGACTCGCGAAATTCGTTTCTCTCTCGCAAGGGAGGGGAAAAATTTTTGCGATGATAACACCACACCGCTAGCGTACGAGGACCATAACCTCTCAAGGTAGGTGAAGATTGCACATAAGACTTGGACAATTGAATTAAATCCAATTAACTAAAAATGATTATTAAATAAATATATATATATATATATATATCATATATATTTATACGAGTATGCATGTAACTCAAGGACTCGATTTCGTGATTCTTGTCCTTTACTTTCTGGCGAGTCTTTACTTTGCCGTTGCGCATCGCGCAAAGGTTCTGTGTTGCACTCCTGCTTAGTCTTTACTTCCCCGTTGCGCATCGCGCAAAGGTTCTGCATTGCACTCCTGCTTACAGTCTTTACTTGCCATCACGCATCGCGCAAAGGTTCTGCGTTGCACTCCTGCTTACTGTTTGCACTACTTACGTATTTGCACTGCTTACGCGCTTGCACTGCTGACTCGCTTGCACTACTTACTCGCTCGCACTACTTATTCGCTTGTACTACTTACGCGTCTGCACTATTCACCTGCTTGCATTGCTTACATGTTTAACGGTATATCTGCTTTAAACTGCGTAACCTACTAAATTAAATATACTTAATTCAGTTTCTTGTAGTCTCTCTTGTGCACCTACGAGTTTTTCACGAAACTAACTCATTTTATGGGTACAGGTGATGATTAGGTACACTACGGGCGATGGCGCGATTGCAAGATGGCTTCAATACTTCTTCTTCCTGCTCTTAGTTCGCGTCCTGGACGCTTTGGTTTTGTATCGGATTTTCCTTAGGATACCCAAATTTTGTGAGTTTTGGTTCTTTTAGCTAACGTGCCCAAAGTTGTCAGCTTGCCTTCTGATTTAACAAAAGAAAAATCCTTCGCTGATTTCATAAACAAACTCTGAAGGAAAGAGATATTTCTAGTCTCTTGCCTATTTTTCTTAAAAGGTTCGCAAGTTTGTGTAATGAAAAGGTGGTCTTCAACAAATGCACAAATAACTCACAAACAAGTATCTATTGGAGACACTACAAGCATGACCCTTGAAAGGGTATAAAAGGAAGAACACTTGAAAAATAAATAATACTTTATTCATGAACAAAATGCTTAAGAAGCATGGTCGTTTACATTGAAGGGGTTCACCCCTATATATACAAAAAAGTGGAAGAGAGAGGAGAGCTCATTTTGAGATCTCCAAAAGAGACGTTGGATTCCAACGTCTCTTAATATAGTTGTTGGACTACAGTCCAACAACATTTATTATAGCTATTGGACTACAGTCCAACAGCTATTTGCAGAGTCAAGTTCCAACAGGAACTTGACTGGATCAAATATCTAGTTTCTATTGAACTAGATGCTAAAAAAGAAAATAAAGAAAAATAGAAAAAAATAATAATAAAAGAAAATATAATAATATTAAATAATATATATATTATAGTTTAAATTTTAACAGTTTGAAATTTGGGGCGTTACACTTAATATCATTAATTTTTTGCTCATCACTTCTAGTGATGATCATATCATCAACATAAAGTAGTAGAATAACTACTGAAGACCCTGCACTTTTCACAAACAAAGCAGTGTTAGTATAACATGAACGAAAATTCAAACTTGTCATTACATTACTAAATCTATCATGCCAAGCCTTTGGGGCTTGTTTCAAACCATATAATGCCTTTTTAAGTTTGAGAATTTTATTTTTACTAATACATACTCTTGGTGGAGGATCCATGTAAACCTCTTCATTTAATTCACTATTTAAGAATGCATTCTTAACATCTAGTTGATAGATAGGCCATTTTTTAACTGACGCAACGACGATAAGAGTCCTAACAGTAGTCATCCTAGCTACGGGTGCGAAATTTTCTTGATAGTCTATACCGTATTCTTGAGCGTATCCTTTTGCTACTAATCGGGCTTTATAGTGTTCTAATGAACCATCACTTTTAGTTTTAATTTTGAAGACCCATCTACATCCAATCGATCTCTTTCCAGTGGGTAATGAAGTTATTTCCCAAGTTTTTGCCTTTTCAAGGGCACTAAGCTCTAAGTTCATGGCTTCAACCCATTGGGGAATGTTTTTGGCTTCATTATAATGTGAAGGTTCATGAAATGAGTGTAACGCAATTAGACACGCTCTATACCTTGGAGTTAGAGACTAATAGGAAACAAGCCTATTAGGAGGATTGGAGATTCGGCCGGATCTCCTTAAAGAGGTTTCTTCTATGTTGGACCCTTGAGAGTATTTTTCTAAGGCGCTCATTTGAGCTTGTTGACCACGCCTAACATAGGTTTGGATTGGTCTATCACTTTCATTTTCAACATTGTTAAGAGAAATATCCTCTAAGTCATTTAACGACTCAATAGAGATTTCCTCTTCTTGAGGAGTCTCATCTTCTTGGGAGAGAATATCAAATAAGAACGCATATTCACTTTCGTCAATATCTTTAGTTTTCATAAAACCATTCTCATTTTCCAAAAAGGTTACATCTTTGGATATATAGAGTTTGTTATTTTTCAAGTCAAAACATCTAAAACCCTTTTGATTTTCTCCATATCCTAAGAAAACACATTCAATAGCTTTAGGAGATAATTTGTCTCTTTTATGTGTAAGGACAAAACATTTACACTCAAAAATTCTTAATCTATTGAAATCGGGTGTTCTTTCAAATAGTTTTTCATATGGAGATGTATTTTGTAAGGATAAAGATATCATTCTATTTATCAAGTAAGTTGAGGTTAAGGCCGCTTCGGCCCAAAAACTCTTTGGAATTTCCTTGGAAATAAGGAGTGTCCTAGTGGTTTCCATGATGTGTCTATGTTTTCTTTCGGCTAAACCATTTTGTTGATGAGTCCTAGGACACGATCTTTGATGACAAATTCCATTTATTTCTAAATAATTTTGAAATTCATTTGATAGATATTCTCCACCCGAATCGGATCTAAGAGTAGAGATATTACTTGAAAATTGATTTTTGACTATCATATGAAATTTCTTGAAGAAGTCAAAGACTTTGGATTTTAAATTGAGAAAGTAGATCCACACATACCTAGTGTAGTCATCAATGAAAGTAACGTAAAAGGAGTATCCTCCTTTAGACATGACCGGAGAAGGACCCCAAACGTCCAAATGGACTAACTCAAATGGTCTTTTGGACACAAAAGTTCGATTTGGAAAAGGAGTGGATTTGATTTTGCCAAAAATACAACTCTTGCAAACAAAATGTTTCTCATTACAAAATTTCTTTCCAAATGGAAAGGAGTACATTTTTTAGAAACTTGGATGTCCAAGTCTTTGATGCCAAATTTCAATATTTTTATCTTGGACATGATTACAAAAAGAGTTAGTGGGAAGTTTCAAGTTGCTCATGTAATAGAGATCTCCCCTCCTATGGCCTTGCCCAATCTGCTTCCCGGACCGGAGATCCTGTATAGAGCAATCCTTAGTTGAGAAGGAGATTTTACATCCATGATCACATATTTGAGCAACAGAAAGGAGATTTAAATTAAGTTGAGGTACCACTCTCACGTTTGGCACAAAGAAATCTTTGGAAAAATTTAAAGTTTCAAAACTTTTTACTTGTAAAGATGTACCATCGGCAGTTGAAACATAAGAGTTTTTAGAGTTATTACACAAATTGGAAAGCTCATTTTCAAGAGGAGTCATATGAAAGGAAGCTCCAGAATCAAGGATCCAAGAAGACATACCTGGAGGAGAGGAAAAAGCTATGGCGGCACCCGAGGTTGATGGTATGTTGAGTAGAGTTTGTAGTGCTTCCGATAGTTGAGCAAGAGAAAAAGACTACTTCCCTTTGATAGTTTTCTCCTTTTGAGTAGCTTCTTCAACGGAGGCAACCTTATTTTTAGGTGCTTCATTCAACTTAGGGCAATTAGGTCTTATATGACCCGGTTCTTGGCAATGATGGCAAATGGCTTTTCTATAGTTGCCATTATAATTATTTTGCCTTACAAAGTGTGGAGGCTTATAGGCTTTCACATGGTTGTCGGGTTTAGATACGGCCAAAACACCATCTCCTCCTTTAATCATGCCAAGACGAGTTTCTTCTTGGCATATTTTGGCTATGGCATCTTCCAAGGAAAGAGGATTAGATCTATGAAGAAGGGAAGATCTAACTTGTTCATATTCGGGCCTAAGCCCATGTAGAAATTGGAAAAAGTGTTCTTTTTCCATTTGTTCTCTTCTTAGTTCCACATCCACACTAGAAACCCACTTTGGTTCTAGTAAAGATAGTTCATCCCATAAGGGTCCAAGAGTGCTAAAGTAATCCCTTACACTCATTTCTCCTTGCTTGATAGTCCGGATTTTTTCTTTGAGGAAGAATTAACGAGCAAGGTCTTTTTGAGTAAACATACCTTTCATAAAGAACCATGCTTCATTAGCCATCCGAAATTTAGCAATGTTGGCGCAAATTTTGAGCTCCACATTGTTCATGAACCAAGCAAGAATCTTTGCATGCTTACTTTCCCAATCTTCCACTTTAGATTGGTGATCTTCAATGGCCTTCATGCGGGCATTTCCATCAAGAGCTTTTTCTTGATCACCATCCATCTTGGTGAGTTGGAGTTGTGGTTCCGGAACGGTGCCCATAACGTATCCCCAAAGTTTTTTACCTTTGAGGTTGTTCTCCATGGTGGTGGCCCACATCATGTAGTTGGAGCCATTAAGCTTGAAGGAGAGATCAATCTTTTGTTCCCCTTCTATTTAATCTCTCACAAGAAGACAAACAAAGAGAGATACAAAAAGAAAAAGAAAACAATATATAACTACTCAACTAGCTATATTAAGAATCAAGAGCATACACAAGGCCCTGATACCATGTAAGGAGATATGCGGAAAAACAAAGAGTGCGATAAGCACTTACAACATCCACCAATGGACAAACAAAAGGGATAACACCCAAATCCACAAAGAGACAACACAACATAAAAATATAAATGTCTCTTATTGAAAAGAGAGAGAGCTCTCAAGGGTGAAAAATACAAGAGGGGGGCACCCCTATATATACAAAAAGAAAAGGAGTGAGGGGTGGCCTTATTGTAAGGCCCGTGTAAAAAAAAAAATCGCGTCTGACTCGCGTCAGACACGTGCCCTGCACGTGTCGGGGGTCTGGACCGCTTTGTCGGGCCCGGATCCGGGTCCGAACCGGACCTGAGCCTGACCCGAACCCGGGTTCTCGAAGCCTCGAGAACCTGCGTCTTTTAAAAGACGCAGGCGTCTCGGGCGAGGGTCCAAAACCCTCGCCCCTTCTCTCTCCTCTGCTCCGCCCCCCTTACGCTACCACCGGCAATTGGAGACGCCGACGAGCAGCTTAGTCCGGCAGGCCTCCCCGACGACCAATGATCCTCCCCGTCGTCGGTGATCGCAGTCGTCGGCCTTTCCCCTCTTCGAGCCGACGTCAACAACTCGCTGCCGGCCACCATTTCTTCTTCTCTGTCGGCGATTGATGCAGTCGGCAAAGCTTCGCTCCAGGACTCCTCCTGTCTGGCTGTCGGCTGCGCCAGGGACGCCGACGCCGGCGACTGGCCGCCGACCACTGCCTCCGTCCTGGGTGCTGCAGCCGCTGCTGATCATGCCTCCGACATTCGAGCATCGCTCCTCCAGTCTGTTGTCGATTGCGGCGGAGCCCCCCAGCGTCGAAGCTTTCATCCCTCTGTCGACCTCCCCGTCGCCGATAGTCACAGCCGACAGCAGCTTTTGAGTTTCGGCGACCTCCTTGCACCAGTGGCTGTCGGCGACAACACTGTTCCAAGTAAGAAATGATATCAAATGGATAGAAGTCATGAAAGCTGAATTAGATGCACTAGAAAGGGCTTCTACATGGACTATTCAAGATCTTCCTTCAGGAAAGAAAACTATAGGATGTCGATGGGTCTATAAAATTAAAACCAAGAGTGATGGTACTCTCGAAAGATATAAAGCCCGATTAGTAGCCAAAGGTTATGCTCAAGAATATGGCATTGATTACGAAGAAACCTTTGCTCTTGTGGCTTGTATGACAACTGTTAGAACCTTAGTTGCCTTAGCCTCTATTAAGAAATGGTTCATTTTTTAAAATGGATGTCAAAAATGTATTTCTAAATGGAAAGCTAGTTGAAAAAGTATACATGGAACCCCCTCCAGGTTTAAGTATTCCTAAAGATAAAGTCTTTCGTTTAGAAAAAGCCCTTTATGGTCTTAAACAAGCACCAAAAGCTTGGTATGATAGGTTTAGTCGTGTTATGATCGATTTTGGTTTTCAATTCTGTTTAACTGACACTGCTTTGTTTGTTAAGAATTCTGATGCAGGAATCATTGTGCTTCTTCTTTATATGGATGACATGATCATCACCGGAAGCGATAAAAAGGGAGTTGAAACAATCAAAACACTTCTTAAATCTCATTTTGAAATGACTGATTTGGGCTTATTAAGATATTTTTTAGGCATTGAAGTTGCTTATTCTCCTAGAGGATATTTATTATCTCAAACTAAATTTGTGTTTGATATTGTTTCCAGGTCTGGTATTACTGATGATAAGAAAGTTGATACTCTAGAAGTGGTAAATGTTAAAATGAAGATTGATGATGGAGAACTCCTTGCAGATCCAACTCCTTATAGACAACTTATTGGGCACTTTCCTATCTATCCATTACCAGACCAGATATAGCACACGTTGTTCACACAACAAGTCAATTTCAACATGCCCCCACTTTTGTTCATATGAGAGCAGTCATGCGTATTATCAGATACATCAAGTCCTCCCTTTCACGAGGACATTTCTTATCCTCCTTATCTTCTCTTGATTTAATTGCATATACTGATGCTGATTGGGGAGGATATCCCAATAACAGACACTCAACCACTGGTTTTTGTGTTTTTTTAGGTGAATCATTGATTTCGTGGAGGTGTAAAAAGCAATAAAAGGTATCTCGCTCATCCACCGAAGCTAAATGCAGAGCCATGGCAATCACGACCATGGAAGTAGTTTGGCTCCGACGACTGCTTGCTGATATAGAAGCTGAAGCAATAAAAGCTTCACAGATGTGTTGTGACAACAAAAGTGCGATCTACATTACCAGTAACCAAACATTTCACGAACGCACCAAACATATCGAAATAGATTGTCACTATGTCAGAGAAGAATATCCACACAGGACAATTGATCTGCCATATGTTACTTCAGAATATCAGTTAGCAGGCTTCTTTACAAAGCCTTTTGCTGCTCCCCGATTCCACTTTCTCTTAGACAAACTTTCGCTCATTGTACCGTAAGTTTGAGGGGGAGTGTTAAAATGTAAAATTGTAAATATATATAATAATATTATTATATTATTTTATATATATATATAAATAAAATATTTTTTCTTTTCCTTTTTTTGTAATTTTATGTTTTTCTTTTAGTCGTCTAGTTCAGTTTGAACTAGACTGAGTTAGCTAGTCAAGTCTCAATCCAAACTTGACTAGCAATAGAGCTCTATTGAGTCCCCTCTCCCTGCCGTGTATAGTGTATATATAGGGGTGCAACCCCTCTTGTAATGCATTCCCGAATGCTTCTTAAGCATTTAGGTGTTTTCATATCAATAAAGATTATTTTATTTCCTATTTGTTTCCTATTATCAACATCATAATAGCTATGATATCGGGACACGCCATTTCGGTCAGCGTACTCGTGTTGACAAGGGGGCGGGTATTGAACATGCCATTTTGTGTGTCCTATCTGTTTTCAATTTATAACTTTACATTTTCAGTTTATAACTTTATATTTTCAGTATACAACAACAACAACAACAACAACAACTATGCCTTCATCCCAAAACAATTGGGGTCGGCGATATGCACCAAAAAAGAAAATCATCCTGGGTCTTCCACATGAATCCTTCTCCTCCAATCATTTCTATCCAATGCCATGTCCTCGGTGAGGTTCAAAGCATTCATATCATTTCCTATCATCTTCATCCATGTCTTCCTAGGCCTACCTCGACCTCTTTTAACTAATATATTTTATCATTTCTCCATCCTTCTAACTGGAGCATCATTAGGCCTTCGCCGAATATGTCCAAACCACAATAAACGATTCTCTCTCATCTTATTTTCAATGGGTGCAACGCCTACCTTCTTACGTATCTCCTCGTTATGAATCTTATCTTTTATTGTATTTCCACACATCCATCTAAGCATACGCATCTCAGCTACACTAATTTTTTTAATATGATGTCTCTTGGCTGCCCAACATTACGTACCATATAGTAAAGCGGGCCTAATAGTCGTCCTATAAAACTTTTCCTTCAACCGCAATGGCATTCTACGATCGCACAATACTCCAGTTGCATTTTTCCATTTCATCCACCCAACCTTTGTCCTATGATTTACATCTCCATCAATTTCTCCATACTTTTGAATGATAGATCTCAAACATTTGAAAGAATCATCCACCGGTATTTCTTGCTCACCAAGCTTCACTACTTCGTTGCTTACTAAACCAACATTCCATATATTCTGTCTTACTCTTACTCAACTTAAAACCTCTTGCTTCCAATGTATGTCTCCATAATTCTAACTTAGCATTAACCCCAGCTCTAGACTCATCAATCAAAACAATATCATCAGCAAACAACATACACCACGGCACATTTTCTTGAATTGATCTCGTAAGCTCATCCATCACTATAGCAAATAGGAAAGGGCTTAAAGCAGATCCTTGATGTAACCCAACCGTTATAGGAAAATTGGTTGTCACCCCTCCACAAGTGCGGACATTGGTTACTACTCCTTCATACATATCTTTAATTATACTAATGTACTTGAGAGAAACACCTTTCTTCATCATTGTCCACCAGAGAACGTCCCTAGGTACTCTATCGTATGCCTTCTCCAAATCAATAAAAACCATATGCAAATCTTTGTTCCTCTCTCTATTTCTCTCAATAAGTTGTCTAAGAAGATGTATAGCTTCCATAGTTGATCTTCCAGGCATAAAACCAAATTGATTCTCCGATATCATGACAACCTTCCTCAACCTAGACTCAATCACCCTCTCCCAAAGTTTCATAGTATGACTCATGAGTTTTATACCACGATAATATATTTTCAGTATATAATATATATTTTATATATAGCATATATATTTAGATTATATTCAGTTTATTTTGTATTCATGTGATATTTAATATATATATATAATTGTGTCCCCGTATAACTGTTTAGTTTTACACTGTCGGTCCCAAGCTCGGATAAAGGAGGAGGGTTGCGGTAGGCCTGTGACAGTCAGCATAAAAACTTTGTCATATCCTATGAAAATGAACCAATATGAGAATTTCGTTGGGGCGTTCCCTACTGAGCGACGCGCTGTACTCTCTAGGCCCGGAGGCAGTGATAAATGGGCAAGGGTTGCTAGGTCGTCGCCCAGAAGCGACGCGTCACACCGGCGCCCGGGTGTGGTGTCAAATAGGCAAGGGTTCCCTCACTTTGTTGGACGGGTGGGGGTAAAGAAGTTAGTCCAAGACCATAAAATTAGGTTATCCACTTGGAACATAGGGTCTTTAACTGGTAAGTTGGTAGAGTTAGTAGATGTTATGTGTAGGAGAAAGATTGATATTTTATGTCTTCAAGAGACCAAATGGGTAGGTGAGAAAGCTAAAGTGATAGAACCTTGGGGATATAAGATTTGGTATACAGGAATAAATAGGAATAGGAATGGAGTAGGGATTGTTATGAGTCGTCAGTTATAGATAATGTAGTTGAGGTCCGTAGGAAGGGTGATAGAATTTTACTTATTAAATTAGTATTAGGTACGGATATTATTAATATTATTAGTGTTTATGCACCTCAAGTAGGTTTAGATGTCAATTTTGGGAAGATTTAGACGAAGTAGTACAAAGGATATCTTACGGAGAAAAGCTTTTCATCGGTAGTGACCTTAATAGACATGTAGGCATTAGTAGGGATGGATTTGAGAGTATCCATGGAGGCTATGGTATAGGAGAAAGAAATGAAAGTGGAGAAAGGATTTTAGATTTTTGTTTGTCCTATGATATGATCTTAGCAAACACTTGGTTTAGGAAGAGGGAGTCTCACCTAGTAACATTTAAAAGTGGGGTTAATACGAGTCAGATAGATTTTTTCCTACTTAGAAAGAGAGATAGGGGTTGTTGCATCGATTGTAAGGTTATACCGGGAGAAAGTGTAGCTACACAACATAGAGTCTTAATTTTAGATCTTAGAATTAGACAATGTCGCAAAAGGAATAGACATAGGATAGATCCTAGAATTAAGTAGTGTGCACTGAAAGGAGCTAAACAAGGAATGTTTGTAGAGCAGGTAGTTAAGGAAGTTGATTGGTGTCTCGAGGAGGATTCAAAATCAATGTGGAATAAGATAGCAGGTGGCATGAGAAAAGTAGCTAAGGAGGTATTGGGTGAGTCTAAAGGCGGTGCACCACTAGGTAAGGATACATCATGGTGGAACGAGGATGTCAAATTAGCTATTAAGGTTAAAAGAGAGTGTTATAGAAATCTAAGTAAGAGTCGTGATAATGAGAATTTGGAGAAGTATATGATAGCAAAGAAGGAAGCTAAAAAAGTTTTTCAAAAAGCGAGGGCTAAGGTATATAAGGAGGTTTATGACAAGTTGGATACCAAAGAAGGCGAGAAGGATATTTATAGGCTTGCAAAGATGAGAGATAGGAAATCGAAGGATTTGGGTATGGTTAGATGTATCAAAGATGAAACACAAAGGGTTTTAGTCAAAGATGAGGAGATTAAGGAGAGATGGAAAGATTATTTTGATAAGCTATTTAATGATAGTCGTGCTCAAGATCTTGGAGACTTCTCAATTCCTTTTCATGAGATAAATCGTGACTTCATGCGCAAGATTCAAAAGAAAGAAATTGCAGAGGCTTTGAAGAAAATGAAATCAAGAAGGGCACTTGGCCTAGATGGTATACCTATGAGGCTTGGAAATGCTTGGGAGAGAAAGGTTTAGAATGGTTGACAAATCTTTTTAACTTGATTTGGCGAACAAATAAGATGCCTAATGAGTGGAGGAAGAGTACTTTGGTGCCTTTATATAAGAATAAGGGTGATATACAAGATTGCACAAACTATCGTGGTATAAAACTCATGAGTCATACTATGAAACTTTGGGAGAGGGTGATTGAGTCTAGGTTGAGGAAGGTTGTCATGATATCGGAGAATCAATTTGGTTTTATGCCTAGAAGATCAACTATGGAAGCTATACATCTTCTTAGACAACTTATTGAAAGATATAGAGAGAGGAACAAAGATTTGCATATGGTTTTTATTGATTTAGAGAAGGCATACGATAGAGTACATAGGGACGTTCTCTGGTGGACAATGATGAAGAAAGGTGTTTCTCTCAAGTACATTAGTATAATTAAAGATATGTATGAAGGAGTAGTAACCAATGTCCGCACTTGTGGAGGGGTGACAACCAATTTTCCGATAACGGTTGGGTAACATCAAGGATCTGCTTTAAGCCCTTTCCTATTTGCGATAGTGATGGATGAGCTTACGAGATCAATTCAAGAAAATGTACCGTGGTGTATGTTGTTTGCTGATGATATTGTTTTGATTGATGAGTCTAGAGCTGGGGTTAATGCTAAGTTAGAATTATGGAGACAGACATTGGAAGCTAGAGGTTTTAAGTTGAGTAAGAGTAAGACTGAATATATGGAATGTCGGTTTAGTAAGCAATGAAGTAGTGATGGGAGTGTAGTGAAGTTTGGTGAGCAAGAAATACCGGTGAATGATTATTTCAAATATTTGGGATCCATCATTCAAAAGTACGGAGAAATTGATGGAGATGTAAATCATAGGATAAAGGTTGGGTGGATGAAATGGAAAAGTACAACTAGAGTGTTGTGCGATCGTAGAATGCCATTGCGGTTGAAGGGAAAGTTTTATAGGACGACTATTAGACCCGCTTTACTATATGGTACGGAATGTTGGGCTGCCAAGAGACATCATATTCAAAATATGAGTGTATCTGAGATGCGGATGCTTAGATGGATGTGTGGAAATACTATAAAAGATAAGATTTGGAACGAGGAGATACGTAAGAAGGTAGGTGTTGCACCCATTGAAAATAAGATGCGAGAGAATCGTTTACGGTGGTTTGGACATATTCGGCAAAGGCCTAATGATGCTCCAGTTAGAAGGTTGGAGAAATGGAAAATATATTAGTTAAAAGAGGTCGGGGTAGGCCTAGGAAGACTTGGATGGAGATAATAGGAAAGGATATGAATGCTTTGAACCTCACCGAGGACATGGCATTGGATAGAAATGATTGGAGGAAAAGGATTCATGTGGAAGACCCAAAATGAATTTCTTTTTTGGTTCATATCGCTGACCCCAATTGTTTTGGGATGAAGGCGTAGTTGTTGTTGTTGTTGTTGTTGTTGTGTGTCCTCGTACCCACATTTTTTGGGATTGTCATGTCATACCCTTTGTACCTGTACCTGCACCCGTACTCAAACATAGCACAATAGGCATTGAGTTCACAAAAGGTGAAGGAGGAGAACATCTAATACTGCATAATATCTCTAACATGCCTAATTATCCTCAGCACAACAACAGGAAGCATTGACCTTGGCTATAGTATAAGAAATGTCCAGCCTGACTATGGTTAGGTATATCAGACTTCCAACTAGTTGCATGTATATAATAGGATCATCCAGTTCTCCATCTAATGCCCTTAATTTTGCATTAGCTTACATAGGAGAATCCATTCTCTTAATATTGTCAGGTCTTGCTTTTGACACTAATTCAATAACATATTTATGTTGAGCCAAATAGATTCCTGTCTTAAGTATGCCAACTCAAGATCTAAGAAGCGCTTTAGGATCCCCATATCTTTCATCTCAAATACTCCAGTCAACTTCGTTTTTGTGTGTTTAATCTTTTGTACATCATTCCCTATAACAGTCATATCATGCCTAGATAAAAGAAAGCATAAATTTTCCTTGGCTCGAGGATGACACAAACAATGCTCGGTCATTATGACTTTGCTCAAAAGCCATTAATTTTACTGTCAACAAAACTCTTGGAGCTTAATTAAGACCATACAATGTTGTCTTTAACATGAATACTCTTTCTTCAGGATCAAAAGGGTCCTTGTAGAAGTTCCATGTAAACTTTTTCTAGGTCTTCATTTAAGAAAGCATTTTTTACATCCGACTACTACAACCTCCAAGACATAGGGGTTGTCACTGCATGCAAGGTTTTAATGGATGTCATGTGTGCTGCAAAAGCAAAAGTTTTTGCAAAATCTAGGCTATATTATTGACTATATCCCTTAGCTACCAATCTGGCTTTATATCTTTCAATTGACCCATATGCTTTAGTCTTAATTTTGTAAACCCACTTATGTCCTATATTCTTCCCAATTGGTAGTTTCACAAGCTCCCAAGTTTGCATTCTTTTCAAAGCACTTAAATTTTCAGCCATTGCCTTTTGTCATTCTTCTTTGGAAGCTGTCTTTGTATAAGAATTGGGCTCAACATAGAAATAGATTAGGGTTATAAATGCATAATGTTTTGGAGAGAATGACTCGTATGAAACAAAACGAATGGGAGAAACCGAGATACAAGAACTATGATGTACCTGGAGAGTAGGAGGAAAGGTGGTTTGAATTGCATCAGCAGAATCAGTTTAAAGGGAATCGGAATTGGCATCTAATGGTTCAATCACTTCTTGCTCCACTCTTTATAAAAAGGGTATAGCCACAACTCCTTATCTCCTTTCTTAAGTTAGCTCAAATCTATCAAATGGCACTTTAGCATCACTTTGAATATTTGTAACCTCAATTTTCCTTTCTCTTTAAGGATAAGGCATAAAAAAAAAGATATATTTGTTACGACAACGAAGTCGTACATGATACTTCAAGTACAATGTTTTGATGATGAACAAGTAAAGCAACTGCATTTCATCTAAGGCAATAAAGAAATATGACAAGAATTGAAGAATTCGATGAAGAATCTTTGAAGACTTGTGTGCAAATGTAAAATTTATTTGATGTCTTAGATTCTTGTAAGAGCCTTACTTAGAGTGCATATTTAGGTTGCATTCACCTAAAAAGTCTTTAGAAAAACTTTTCTAAAAGAACTCTTCATGAAAATCTTTTTAGAAAACTCTTTATTTAATTTTTCGTGTTTATTAGTCGACCAATAGACTCACCAGTCGACCAATCCTTTTGCGCCAAAATTTCTAAACAAAATGTCATTTTTGTCAAATTAGTCGACCGAAGGTTTTATCAGTCGACCGAACAGAACATGTATTTTCAGAAAAATTTAGCAACAGTCGACTGAAAGGTTTTTCAGTCTACTGATGATATTATCAGTCGACTAACTTTTTCTCTAGTCGACTAAGTTTCAAATCTTCACATTTTCAAACGACTCGATAAACACACCAGTCGACCGACGATAACTGTGAGTCTACTAATATTTGAAAATCAGTCGACTAACTATTGTTCCACTCGACTAACTATTGTTTCAGTCCACTAATTTTGTCGTTTTTCCTGAAACTTTTAAAAGGCATGTCTTTTCATTTTTCAAGCGTTTTAATCGTTCAAAATGGACTGTTTTGACACCCTTTCATACCCTCAACATATGAAATCTTTCAACTATAAATATGAGTGCATTCTACATGCAAAATAAATCGATTTGAATGCAATTCAATTGAATTACTCTTTGCTTTTCACTCATATTCATTTTCTCACTCACTTGATATTTTTCACTTCAGTTTTTCACTCAAATTCCTTTGAAAGACAGTGAATTCGTGAGTTGAGTATTTCAACAACCTCAAAAGCCAATTGCATCTCATTTGCATTTATAAGAAGGGCTCGTAGGTTGATTACTTTATTTTTCTGTAAAAGGAAGGACTCCTTGGTTTAAAGGAGTTGCTTGCTTTCAGTAGTTGTGTTACTGAAAGTGGGACCAGATTTGGTTTGTATGATCTTGTAGTTACACAATGTTGATAGTGAAAATCTCAAGCTGGTTTTGCTTGGGCACTGGATGTAGGTCGGAAAAGACCGAACCAGGATAAATTATTGTGTTCTTTGTGTGATTGCTTTGCGAATTGCAAAATCCGTCAAAATTATGAAGATGATACTTAAAAGCACTATTCACCCCCCTCTAGTGCTCGTTGCCTCAATCCTACTGTACTTTCATTTGGTATCACAGCAGGTTTGTTATTAGTTTGATTGACCATCATCTAGCATGGCAACAACATCATCTCAACACAAAGAATGATGCTCCTCTGTTCATCCTCCTCTCTTCGACGGAACAAACTATGGATACTGGAAAGTGAGAATGACAATATTCTTCAATCCATGGATCTCGAAATTTGGAGAGTTGTTTCAAAAAAGTACCAAATGCCATCAACTAATTTCAGTCAATGGACCGATGAAGAAAAGAAGACTGCTTCATTGAATGCCAAGGCCATGAATGCATTGTATTATGCCGTTGACAAGGTAGAGTTCAATCGCATCTCTCATTGCTCTACAGCAAATGAAATCTGGCATACTCTTCTCGTGACTCACGAAGGTACGTCATGTAATGAAATGGTGGTCTTCAAAAAATGCAGAAATAACTCACAAACAAGTGTCTATTGGAGACACTACAAGCATGACCCTTGAAAGGGTATAAAAGGAAGAACACTTGAAAAATAAATAATACTTTATTCATTAACAAAATGCTTAAGAAGCATGGTCGTTTACATTGAAGGGGTTCACCCCTATATATACAAAAAAGTGGAAGAGAGAGGAGAGCTCATTTTGAGCTCTCCAAAAGCGACGTTGGATTCCAACGTCTCTTAATATAGCTATTGGACTACAGTCCAACAACATTTATTATTATAGTTGTTGGACTATAGTCCAACAACATTTATTATAGCTGTTGGACTACAGTCCAACAGCTATTTGCACAGTCAAGTTCCAACAGGAACTTGACTGGATCAAATATCTAGTTTCTATTGAACTAGATGCTAAAAAAGAAAATAAAGAAAAATAGAAAAAGAAAATAATAAAAGAAAATATAATAATATTAAATAATATATATATATATATATATATATATATATATTATAGTTTACATTTTAACACTCCCCCTTAAACTTACGGTACAATGAGCAAAAGTTTGTCTAAGAAGAAGTGAAATCTGGGAGCAACGAGAGGCTTAGTGAAGAAGTCTGCTAATTGATATTCTGATATAACATATGGCAGATGAATGGTTCCATGTAAGTATTTCTCTCTGACATAGTGATAGTCCATCTCAATGTGTTTAGTGCGCTCATGGAATGTCTGGTTGCTTGCAATGTAGATCGCACTTTTGTTGTCACAACACATCTTTGAAGCTTGCGTTGCTTTAGCTCCCATATCCGCTAGCAATCGTCTAAGCCAAACAACCTCCATAGTGGTGGTTGCCATGGCTCTGTATTCAGCTTCGGTGGAGGAAAGAGAGACTTTCTGCTGCTTCTTTTACCTCCACGAAATTAAGGTTTCACCTAGGAATACACAAAAACCAGTAGTTGAGTGTCTATTATTGGGATCACCTCCCCAGTCAGCATCAATATATGCAATTAAATTTAATGAAGATGAAGCAGACAAGAAGAGTCCTCGTGAAAGAGAGGATTTTAAGTATTTAATAATACGCAAAATCGCTCCCATGTGCATGGAGGTGGGAGCATGCTGAAACTGACTGACTGTATGAACCGCATGAGTTATATCTGGCCTAGTAATGAAAAGATAAGAAAGAGCACCAACAAGCTGTCTATAAGGAGTAGGATCATCAAGAAGTTCTCCATTATCAATTTTCATTTTAACATTGACAACTTCTGGATTGTCTACTTTCTTATCATCTGTAATTCCAGACCTGTAAACGATATCAAGAGCAAATTTAGATTGAGATATCAAATACCCCCGAGGGGAATAAGCAACTTCAATGCCTAAAAAATATCTTAATAAACCTAAGTCAGTCATTTCAAAGTGAGTTTTAAGAAGAGATTTGATATTTGCAACTCCCTGTTTTTCGCCTCCGGTGATGATCATATCGTCCACATAGAGAAGAAGAATAATGATGCCGGCATCAGATTTCTTAACAAACAAAGCAGTGTCAGTTAAACAAGGTTGAAAACCAATATCAAGCATAACATGACTAAATCGGTCATACCAGGCTTTTGGAGCCTGTTTAAGACCATAAAGAGCTTTTTCTAGACGAAGAGCTTTACCCTTAGAGATACTAATACCAGGTGGGGCTTCCATGTATACTTCTTCAACGAGATTCTCATTCAGGAAAGCATTTTTGACATCTAATTGAAAGATAGGCCATGTTCTAATGGAGGACAAGGCTATTTAAGTTCTAACAGTGGTCATACGGGCCACAGGAGCAAATGTTTCTTCATAATCGATGCCATACTCTTGAGCATATCCTTTTGCTACTAAACGGGCCTTATATCTTTCCAGGGTCCCATCAATTTTGGTTTTGACTTTGTATACCCACCTACAACCTATAGGTTTCTTACCCGGAGGAATATCTTGTATCGTCCAAGTATTGGCCTTTTCTAGTGCATCCAATTCTATTTTCATGGCTTCTATCCATTCTATATGATTTTTTGCTTGAGAATAGGATGATGGTTCAACATATGATTGTATTAATGTAATGGCGGCCCTATACGTGGGTGAAAAGGATTCATAAGACACAAATTTTTCTGGAGGTTTAGAGATTCTAGACGTTCTTCTAGGTGAGACTTCAAAGTATTTTTGTAATGCACATGGAAAATTTTGCTCTCTACGTCTTGAATATTGTAGACTAACATCCCTATGGATTTGCTCTTCATTATCATCATTTTCAACAACAATAGGACTTTGATCATTGTCAAGGTCACATCCAACATCACATTCATTGGATTTTGAAGTTGGATCAATTAAAAACGAGTATTCAGTGACATCCTTGGATTTTTCAAATTCAAAGAAGCTTTCTTTTTCCAAAAAAGATACATTTCTTGACACATATAATTTGTCATTTTGAAAATCGAAACACCTGTAGCTTTTTTGATTATCAGCATATCCTAAAAAGGCACATGGGATTGCACAAGGAGAGAGTTTGTCATTTCTGTTGGTGAAAACAAAACATTTGCATCCAAAGACTCTTAATCTAGAATAATCTGGAGTTAAATTAACAAACTTTTCTATTGGAGTTGTATTCTTTAATGAGGAAGATGGCATCCTATTAATGAGGTAGGTGGCAGTTAGGACCGCTTCAGCCCAAAAACTTTTTGGAACTTGATTTGCAATTAGCAATGTCCTAGTAGTTTCCATAATGTGCCGATGTTTGCGTTCGGCTAGGCCATTCTGTTGTGGAGTGTGTGGACATGATCTTTGATGAGTAATACCATGTAAATTGAGATAGTCTTTGAATTCGTTGGACATAAATTCTCCCCCTGAATCAGTGCGAAAAACAGAAATATCATTTTGAAACTTATTTTTAACCATTTTATGAAATATTTGGAAGTTAGCAAAGACAACAGATTTATGTTTAAGAAAATAAATCCAAGTATGTCTAGAAAAGTCATCAACAAAAATGACATAATATGTATAACCACCTTTGGAAATAACTGGTGCGGGGCCCCAAACCAGAGTTACCACTCGAGGAAGCGGGAGTGGGAAGCGATACGGGAAGCGGGAAGCGAGGCACTTTCAAAAATTTAGGAAGCGGGGAAGCGTGGGACCACTTAGAAGAAAATTCCGAACCGTCTCAGAAACGACCTAGGAAGCGAACCGAAAGCGACCTAGGAAGCGAATCGGAAGCGAGGGGAAGCGAAAAATGAAAAAAATGGGGAAGCGAGGGGGAAGCGAGGGGGAAGCGTGGTAGGAAGTTATAACCTCCATAGTGATTGAGCATATATTCGTGAATATATGAATATCCTAAGTATATTTGGATTGCAGGAATCAGTTTGATTCGCTTTACGGTGAAAACACTATTTTTCACTGAAAAATGCCTCAAGAATTTATTCAGAGTTTGAACTGAAAAATTGTGGGTGTTATATCATTACCCCCTTAAAGGAATTTTGTCTACGAAATTCAGTTAAGAGTACTAAGTGAATAACTTAGGATACTTATCCCGCATATTGGATTCGGGCTCCCAAGTGCAGTCATCAACTCCGTGATGTTGCCATCTCACTTTAACAAGTGGAATGACCTTCGACCTAAGCACTTGCTCCCGTCGGTCCACGATCTCAACTGGTCTTTCTTCCATAGTCATATCTTCCCGGATGTCGATGTCTCCATGTTGGATGACGTTTCGCAAACCCCTTTTGGATTTCTTCGTCTAAACTCCAAAGGTTTCATCATGGTTTCTTCGCCCGAGGATTCCATTTGGTCGTCCCCTTCAGGTTAAGGGTTAAGCCTGAACCTCGTGCCACGAGGTATCTTCCTTTTTCAGGTTTGGGTTAAACCTGAGTCTTGTTCTGACAAGGTTCTTCGTTTTGACGAGGTGTTGTCTTCTAGTCTCATCATGGTTTCCCCATCAAAGGAATACATGCTTCATATATCCATCCAGGATTGGATCCTACTTGAGCCTTATCCCATGAGGCATTTTCCAAAAATGTCCCATCAAGGTCCTCATTTATTCCTTTCCTCATTCAATTCATCTTAATATATCTTCGTCTCATCCAGGTTAAGGGCTAAACCTGAATCACTCCAAAAAAAAAAACTGATCTCGTCTCACCCATGAGACCTGATCAAAATCCTTATTTTCCATCATCTTCAGGATTTTCACCCAAAGTTCCATCATGATTTCGTCATCTTCTACTCAATCATATCATTTTTGAGGATTTTGTCTCCCCAAAGCCATTCAGGATAAGGTATTAAGCCTGAAACCATGTCTTTTAAATTCTTCTACACCCAGTTCAGATCTGCTGACTGGGGCATTTTCAAAATTTGGAGTGTTATCTTTGCCACTAAGCTCGGCTTTCAACCGGCTTAGTAGCAAAGAGGGGCATATGTGAACACCCCAAAATTTTCAAAGTTTTGTAAAAATGTCCATTTCGCCTCTGGCCTCATTTTCTGAGAAAATCAAAGTAATTTCAAAAAAATAGATTTTAGTTATTCTTCAGATTTTTTTGGATTAAATCCCATATTGATATATCCAAATTCAATTTCAGATCCGGACCCAGTGTTTAAAATCCAAATCTGAGCCTCGTTACTCAATTTACAAAATTGAAATTATAAAATGACAAACATTTTCTGAATGGCTCAAACAGCTCAATTCGAGGTCCAAAACTCGAATATTTCCTCAAAATTTGGATATAAACTCGCTTTCTGAAGAATTTTTCAGAGAAATAGCTTTGAATTCTCAAGAAAACCCTCCTTTGTAAGTATTTTGCAATAATACAAAAAAATTAGTCTTAAATCTTTATTTTCTAGTAAATCTTAGGATTTTATTCTAAAAATACAAAAATATGGAAAAACAACACAAAAACCAAAAAAATCAGAAAATGTGGAGCTCAAAACCTTTAAAAAAAAAACTTGTTTTGGCTAAAAACCTCATTTGAAAAACCATCTTATAAAAAAGTTTTCTTTAAAGGGGATCCTCTTTTTGTAATTATTAGAAAAATGTAACGGCCTTCTTCCCGCGCACCCTCTATCGCCCTCTCTCCCGCTCGATGGCCCTCCATCTTTAACGAAGCCCTCACCTCTCTCCTTTGTCAATCCTCAACAAATCCCCTTTATCTCCACCTTTAATCCTCAACAAACCTTCTCTCTCTGGAGCCTTCCATGTTTTCCTTTAAGAAGAACCCTCCGAGCCCCTTTGAGGGCATCCTTTATCCATCGATTTCCCTTTGGAATCATCCAGTTTTTCTGTCTATAGCATCGATTTTCCTTCGGAGGCATCCATTTTCCGCAATCGATTATCGATGAAGGAACCCACTGCAGCCAACGGTAGGAGAACGACAAGCCTCTCCTCGGATTCCCTTGAAAAAATATCGACCCCTTCCAAAATCCCGGCAAACAAATCTCATTGAAGGATCATCGTCTCTTCCCTTTCAAGACTCTGCAATTTGCTTCAGGAAAAGCTTCAAGTTTTGAAAGCTTTCTTTGGAAACTGGTTGGGATTCATTGAAAAATTCTTTGAAGAGGGAGAATTAAAACTCGGGAAACTGAAATCCTGAGAATCTTAGCCTTGAAATACTTGGAAATCGATTTTGATCTTGGAGAAAGGTGAGAGACTTCTTTTGAAAATCTTGAGAAAATAACCTTTTCCATGGAAAACTGTGGAAAAACTTGACTTGGAAAAACCAATTTTGAAAAATTCTCAGAGTTTCTTGAGAAATCGATTTCTTGAGAAATCGATTTCTTGAGAATGAAATTTTCTTAAGAAAATCATGAGAAAACCAATGATTTCATGATGCAAATGATATGAGTGAATGAATGCACTTTGAAAGATTTTATTGGAAAATGTGTATTAAGTCAAAATAAATCCTTCACATATTCTGACTGTGGCCATGAACATGTTTAGAGCTTAATTAATTTAATGCACAATATTTTGCAAAATTGGAAATATGATGTGCATTTTAAGATAGCCTAAGAGTGTAGGCTCAATGTGATTGGTAGAGAGATAATGGATTTGGGTCTCGTCCATATTCCGACTAGGGCCGTAAATATGGACTCCACCGAGTTCATCAACTCTCTAAGAGTTGGTGCGCATGCCGTTCGTGTTCATCCACAGTGAATTTTGAAAATTGAGATATATGAATCATAACATTAGGATATTACTGAAATCAAACTATATGAGATGCGGCCTAATCTAAGCAGTAAAAGTAAATATTATTCCAAGTTTGATTATTACATCTCTGACATAAATAAAAAATAAATGAAATACATAGTGTAGAGAGAATCAGCATCCTCCAGCTTTTCCTGCAAAATGAGAATTAATACAAGGAAACCAAGGAAATGGGTATATGTATATATAATATATACAATGAAGAGATGTATATGTATATCAAAATTGCTAACATTGGTGCTAAATGATATGTAACAATGGAGGTGTATTTACATGAGAAAATGGATACTCATATATGGAAATAAGTGCACATGAAGGGATATATATATATATATATATATATACATATAGGTAGATATACATAGATATACATATACATATAGGTAGATATACATAGATATACATATATATATATATATATATATATACCTATAATGAGAAATATGTACATATTAATGGAAATTCCATATAATGGGTAAAATACAGGTATATACAGTTTCTGTAGGTGATTTCACAAGGCCATAATTCCCAAATTATAATATAATTTTCAGTAAAAATGGGTATGGAGCTTCCCTATATATTAATAACAAAGCATGCAAAAGATGACATATAGATCATGAACGGATATGGATATATCCGTGCATGAACATAGCCGATTATCAAGACTGCATACCTGCAGAAGATGGTAAATACAACACATACGTAATGTGCAGGAAATGCACTGTGGGAACAATGGGCTGTTTTCAAGGAAATTGTAACAAGGCTGTGAAGGGTGATAGGTGGGTAACCATATAAATGCTGGAATAAACATAACTAAGCTATGGGGGCAACAAACAATTAAGGCACAAATGCATCTACACGATTGATATTTTCATGAGTTGGCTAAACGAGAAGCAAAGACAGGTTCCAAGGATAGTTCCATCGTATAGAAAATTGCTATTAAAACAGGTAAGTATGTCAATAGGCAGGTTATAGACAAAGTGCACAAAAGGAAATGCCTATGGCTGGGTATTGAGATGTGATGCTGGCACCATCATAACCAAATTTGCTGTTGTTATAACTGTACCTAAATACTGAGCCTTTCGGAGGAGCCTCAACTCCCGTCCTCTCAAAATTGCTGGAGATACAAGATTTTTCAAAAAAAAAAGAATTTTACTAACTCTGGAAATGACGATCAACAACCATCTTCTCCTTTGTCAGGCGGTGCTTTTGCTTGCAGGATCCATCAAATGCAACATTAGCAGCTGCTGCAATATCTACTACCCAGAATTTCAATTTTTTTTTGCAATTCGGCTACAGGTTCATCCTAACTAAATGACCGGCAGGCATGTGATAATCGGTAACCAAAATCAGGAAATAACACAGCCCCTACTTGTTATCATTAGTAGTATGCTCTAATCATTGCTCAACTTAAGTTTTATTCTTACATTATTCATGACACATGACTGTTGTGAGGCCAGTTCATAGGTACCCTGCTAGAATATAGCATGTGTAGAAGAATAAGGATGGCTAAATACAAATACATAGAAGGACAAAGGGCTAAAGACTTAAAAGAAACGAGTATATGTTCATGGACCATTGGCTGGGATGAGCACAGCCGTCGTTTCAGTGGGGTAAAAACAAAAAAACACACCTGCAGGGACAATGTGAACTACAAAAGTTTAATTTATCATGCTATGGTGTTAGCATTAGCAGGCTGTCATCAATTCATAAGCTACCAAATTTCTCAGTTCGATGACCGGTCAGCCTCAGCCTGTAGCGTTCACTTAGCAACTCGAACTCTTAAATGGGTTCATCCCAACTGAAAGATATCATAAGTCTTCTTCAGCCCTGGCAAGTCAACTTGCAACAGAAGGTATTCCAGCCAAACAGCAAGGGGCTGAGTTCGTACTCATGACTGAATGGTCTCATGAATTGATTAAAAATCTATGTTCTAACTTTAATATCTGAATGGGGAAGCAAGTAAATTTGAATACAGGCCAACACATTGGGAATCATACAACAGATGAACTGTAAAATGAAAACAGGGGAATGCATGAAGCTAAAACATACAAAAGATACAAACATAAACATTATTGACACTATATGATATTGTAAGCGACAAGATGCTGAATTTAAATGTGGTGCTCTGGTTAAGAGCATCGTTGTTGTATGATGAGCCTTGTCGGCCATCACTTTACTCCTCTATAGGTAAGTGACTTAGTAAAAAAAATGACCTGCAGAAAGTTTAAAAGTTAATTTTAAACAAACGAGTCATAAGGCAATGATATTGTTGCTAATGCTCACGACTTGAGTTGCTGCACTTACAGAAGACCGAAAGAAGATTTTTTTTTTCTTAAATGAGTGTAAATCAGGGGTATGCGAGAGAGGGAAGAAAAGAAAACTGTCATGGAAAGATGCTGGGAACCACAAGCTGTACATAGATCGGGCAATATCAATGCAAATTCTGAAAGCAGGTAAAAAAAAAATAATAACAAAGGGAAAGCACCTAAAACCAAAGAACAAGCTTTAGTTAGAATAACACAATTGCAGAAATCTGATTGTGTTACAACAAATCAAACTTTTGGGACGAGAATCAGATTTATTTTATAGCCAAAACCCCCTCTTCTTGTGGTGAAAACAATTCTCTTAAACGGGCATGCAATCGGTGGTAGGCTAAATGAGAAAATCTGGACATGAACCTGAAAAGACACCATTTTTTTTTTTTGGAAAACAGTCATCAAACCCAATTACTCCTACGAATCGACAACACCATTGCGAGGTGTAATCGATTCCTAACCTGCGAACATGAACCTAGACACGGCCTATACCATTACTTTGATAGATCTGCGATGCTGAACATGATATGTGCTTTATCCACAGATGAAAGGGGCAGTACCTTGGTTTAGCAAGGCCGAGGAGATTCCTTCTTTTGAAGGCTCTGCAGAAGGTCAATCGTGGTGAAAGGAGGAAGGACTGGAGCCCTGGGTCTTCTCTTTTGCTGAAAGGAAGGAGGCAACGTGATGAAAAGGGGGGTCCCAACAAACAAAAGAGAACAAAGTAATGGATGCAGTTGGCCTCCTGCCGGTTGATGGGTTGAAGGAGATGAGAGCAGGCACTCCTTGAGCGAGAGATGGCTGAGGTTCAGGGAAATCGCTCTTGGGGTTAGTCTCTTGCTGATCGAGAGGGAAAGAGGGATGAAAGGGGGAATGCTGGAGAGTTAGGGGAAAAAGAAAAAGGTCCCCTTTTCGGGTGGCCTAAGCCCCTCTTTTAAAAAAAACATCCGTCTCTTCAGCCAAAAGATCGGGACTTTTGAATCTCCGTTGTAAAAGGTTTTGATAAACTTAAAAGAAAAACTAACTTTTGAAAAATTTCAAAAATGTCGCCATTTGGGAGGGGGCGGCTCCTTTTCTCCAACAGATTTTTTTTTTTAAAATAACTTAGGTAAAAAAATGAAAATCTTGGTAGGGTTTCACGGTGGCTCCATTTGGGGGCTGGAAAGTAATAACTGAAAAGAAACGATTTTTTTTATTTTTCTCCTTTTTTTTTAAGGTGGTGCCACCTCAGCTAGATTTGAAAACTTTTTGGGATAAAAAAAAATTGCTTTTCTTGGCAAGGAGCCTTAGTGGGGCGCCACCTACATGGGCCCACTAATTATTTTATTAAAATTGAGTTAAAAGCAAGGTTTTATAAATCAGTGCCACTTTCGAATGGGCACTATTTTGGAAATAAGGGAAAATTTGGAGAATTTGAGTGTGACACCACCTCGAGGAGGGTCCCACGTCCTTTATTTGAAATAAGAGCCAAATGAGATATTTTGGAATTTTCACCATAACAGGCTAGTTTAGAAAACACGAAGCAAAAATTTGGCTTGATTTCAAAACTTGGGAGAAAATGGTTCTTCAGGGCAAACTTTTGAAAGAAGTAGGGAAATTCAGAGCCCTTTTGTAAAAGTTTGAAATAAGGTCTTATGAATTTTGAAGTAGTGTCCCCCTCTTTCCAACTGGCGAAATTTTGAAATGTCAAAACCATCCAGATTGTTTTCATGAGAAAACTTTTCGTAATTCGGGGTCCTGGGGGTAAAATGGAAATAATTGATGTTTTTGAAAACCCAGGGTTTAAGAATCAATTTTGAAAAGTTTAAAAATCAAATCTGGATTGACAATTTTGAAAATCAGGAGTTCTGGATCTCAAAATGACATGTTGTGCAGTGAAATGATATGAAATGTTCATGCAATGCTATGCAAAGACATGTTCTATAAAATTGCCACTCTTAATTTGAAAATTCTGACTTCTGGTTAAGCATGAGATTTTGAGGATTTGCAATTTGAAGATGTCTCTGAGTCTAAATAGAGAAGTTTTGAGACTCGAGAATGGAATTTAGGACTTTCTGCAAGGTTCAATCTTTGAAAATGACCATTTTGCCCTTTATTGCTTCTGGAGAACCGAAATGTGATGATTGATGGATATATCACGAAGGTGAGTGAAAATTTGAGGTGTTTACAGATGCCCCTCTTTGCTACTAAGCCGGCTCATGGTCGAGCTTAGTGGCAAAGAAAAACACTCCAAATTTGAGCTATATAAAATGCCCCAGTTAGAAGGATCTAACTAGGTGTGAGGAAATTAGCCCTAGGAAGATGGTAGATATGAAATGAAGAATGAAGAGGAAAGATTTGCTTTATGACAACGAAGTTCAGCTTTTTTTTTTCCTTAACCTGGATGAGACATGAGATGCTTCGCATGGAACGAAACTCAGGTTTGACCCTTAACCTGATTGGGCGGAAGATGGAATACCTCTTTGGATGAGGCTCATGTTTATACCTTATCCTGATTGGGCGGAAGATGGAATACCTCTTTGAATGAGGCTCAGGTTTATACCCTTATCCTGATCGGGCGGAAGATGGATGGTATGATGGAACCTTCGGGTTTTGCACAGTAAATTCGACAGGGGTTTTGCAAAAGGAAGGAAAATGGGGTCCCTAAAGCTTGAAAAGGGGTTGATTTTGGGCGTCTCATTGCTGAGGCTAAATGGCTTTTGAAATTGCCTTTTGCGAGAAAATGATTGGTGGTTCGACCTCGAACCGAAATGAGACTGTTTATGGTTGGACAGTGGGGACACAGAGAAGTGTGCAAATCTGAGAGCTCACGCTCTCAAAGAAGGGAAGGAATCAAATCCTTAAGAGGGATTTAAAATTGGTGTCAGGATGTATCAAGAACGGTCATCAAGCTCTCACTTCACGACAGGATAGCTAGAAAATATCATCAAAATATTGAAAATTCTGTTTGTTGATTCAAAGTATTTGAAAATGTTGCACATTGTTGCAAAGATATTCTTTCTTTTCTACCTGAAGCATTACCTCCAAACAAGGTTCACTTCGTAGAATCGAGATTGGGACCCAAATTACTTGCAATTAACCTTCTTCAAGGAAGCTATCAATTTCCTTGATATGAACAGGAAAGAGAATTTGATATTATAAAAGCAATTGATGAAAGAATATTGATAATGGAATTTCACAAGATTAAAGAGGATTCTTGATAGATTTGGCAATTTGATATCCTGGGAGCTGCTCTCATGATAATCTTTCTGCACTCTTTTGCCTCTCTTGGGTTTTGGCTACATTCTCCTTCATTTTGGAGATGTTCTGACCTTTTCTCTCTTTGTTTTTCCTCTCTCACTTTCTTTTTAAAAGGGTACGTCACAAACTCCTTCAACTTGGAGATGTTTCGATCCTTCTTTGACGATATTGGCTCATGGGTTAGAGATCTTTGGATGATAGCTGAAATTAAATATCTTTTGGGGATTGTCGGGAGGTTCATCACATCTGCCTTCATCTCGACAGTGCTTTGGACTTTCCCTGGAAGGATCCGTTACAAACTCCATCATCTTGGAGATGTTTCAAATCTTCTTTGGCCCCGGGGGTCTACTCGCTTAATTCGCCTTCATCTTGACGACAATTGAGAGATCCCTTTTGCGGATATTTAATTGCAGCTTAGATGATTTTGAGGAGACAAGGCTTGGATAAATGCTCTCTTTTCTAGCACTCAGGATATTTTTACTGCCTCTTCTTTACAAGAATGGTCTTTAAAAATGTGCCATTGACTGCGATCAATATCAATCATCTATGGTTTTTCGGTAACATTGAATCTTCTTTTCTGGCCATATCGAGGATTTATCCTTCATCCTTTTGGGTGGAAAATAAAAAGAATTTGAGTTTTGAATCTCTTTTCGCAAAAGCTTTGCTCTTTTGGAAGTAATGCTGAAGGTAAACTAAGGAAAAGATTCATGTAATAAAGATTCTGAAATCAACAAATAATTTGATTGACAAATTGACAAAGTTTTCTTGAAATCCTGGGTGAAAGAGAGCATCTGAGGTCCGGCTCAACATCCGTGATGAAAATTCTCCTCTCTTTTTCCCCAAAAAGAGAGACTCAGGCTTAGCCCTTACCTGAATGGGAAATGGGAAATACTCCTCTCTTCCCTGAAGAGGAGGTGTTTGCAAAACGAACTTTCGAAGAGAAATTAAGCTTTCGTCAAGGCTCCCTAATATTAGGTTTCTCTTATGGAAAGGAGGCCGATAATAGTGAGGTCTGAAAATTGGGTCATGAAAGGAACGAGTCCATCACACTCTCCCTGAAAAGAGGGTCCTTCATGACGAAAATGGCCTAGTATGAAATTGAGGAGTCACAAGAAAAGCGAGTCTTTGTCGAGTCTCTTCCTTTATAAGGGTTCCTTGTGTGAAATTGGAAATTGTTTTGCAAACAGTTCACAAAGACGTGAGTCCCTTCAAACTCTCCCTGAAAAGGGGCTATGTGAACAAATTGGATAGCATGCGAAAAGAACGAGATCCCTCGAACTCTCCCTAAAAAGGGTCTCTCGCAAGAGAAAATAATTGAAATTGGATATTAAGATTGATTGACCCAAAGGTCGAAATTGAAAATTGGAAAATTGATTGTTGGAAATTTGAATGACCCAGAGGTTGAAATAGGATGACCTAACGATCAAAATTGAGAATTGGTTGACCGAAAGGTCGAAATTGTGTGACCCGAAGGTCGAAATTGAGAATTGAGTGACCCAAAGGTCAAAAATTAGAAATTAAATGACCTGAAGGTCAAAATTGAGAATTTGGAATTGAGAATTGGAATTGAAATTGGAAATTGGGTGACCCAGAGGCCGGAATTGGAGAATTGCATGATCCAAAGATTCAAATTGGAGATTGGTGGGCAAAATATCAAATTTGAGCAATTGAGAGACCCTGAGGATCAAAATGACTTGGATCAATAAAGGAGAATGATGAGTTTGAGTCAGAGCTCGAATAAAATACAGAGATCATGAGTCGGAACTCGGATTAATAAAAGAAAATGAAGAGCTTGAATTAGAGCTTGGATAAGATAAAGAGATCTCGAGTCGGAACTCGGATCAACAAAGAAAATGAAGAGCTCGAGTCAGGGCTCGAATAAGGTAATGAGATCACGGGTCGGAACTCGGATCAACAGAGAAAAATGAAGAGCTCGAGTCAGAGCTCAAATAAGATAAAGAGATCACGAGTCGGAACTCGAATCAACAAAAGAAAATGACAAGCTCGAATCTGAGCTCGAATGAGATAAAGAGATCACGAGTCAGAACCCGGATCAACAAAGGAGGATAATGTGAATAAAAACCCGAGTCGGAACTCGGTTTTTCAAACAGTTGGATTTTGAAAATGTACCAATTTGAACACTGGATTTTGAAATAATACCAGTTCGAGCGTTGGGTTTTGGTTCAGTACTGGTGATTACCTTTCAATTTTGAATCATTAGGATTTGTGATAGGACTGTTTGTTGAAATCCCAATACTGACCGGGTTGTTGTTAATGCAGTTGAATGCAAATGAATATGAATTGATGCACATGAATGCACAAGTGTGTAAAATGGGGGATTTGTTTATCCTGTCTGCATACAGAACACAATTTTAAAAATGCCCCAGTGAAACTGGGAAAGAAAGTTGGATAATTATTTAAAGAAAATAGGAAGGATTACAAGAGGAGAATAAATGTTTCAAGTATAGAACTTTTTCAAATGTCGAGCATTAATGGGATCTGACAATTCTACCCCATCGGCATTGATGAGCCGATATGAGTTGCGGGATAATGCTTCTTTGACGACATAGGGACCTTCCCAATTTGGTGACCATTTGCCGCCAGGATGATCATGCATATATTTTAGGGATTTTTCATATAAAAATATGCATGATTTCATGAGAAAATGATTTAAAAACCCAATTTTATGTTAGTTTCGAGTAAATGTGCTAAAATGATTTAAAAATAGAAAATGCATGAAAAATAGTTTTATTTTACATTTTAATGCCTATTTTAGTGTTTGACATAATTGTAGTAGTTTAGTTTTTGAAAATCATAAAAAATTAGAGTTAAAATAGACTTAGTTTTGTATTTTCTAAAACATAGTCATTTTGAGTTGTTTTGTAAATAACTTTTTGAAGAGAAGTTTTTGAAATGCAATTTTACAAAGAAGAGGGACTTATGGAGAAAAGTTCAAATCTTTAAATATGATACGTAGGGGGAAGAGAGGCTTGTCTTATCTCTTTTGCCCAAGCCCTCTCTTCTTCCCCTTCCTCTCCACCTCTTCTTACCTCTTCTTCTTCTTCTCCCTAATTTCCCCTCTTTTTCTCATCCTCTTTCCGGTGGAGAATTCCGGCAATGGCTGAAGCAAGATAGAGGATTCCAACCTCTCTTCCCAACCAAGTCTGTAAGTGTATCCTTCACCTCATGCCAGTCAGACTCAACCTCATGAATTGTAGAAACCAAGTCTGTAAGGGTTTGCAGTGAGCTTTGTAGAACTATTGGTTTTCACGACTTCACCTCATGAGCCAGTCAAATCTGTTACATCCCTCCAGTATGGGAAGGCGTGTCACTCCACTCAGGAATCGACTCATGAACCTCATAGCATTTCTACTGACGAGTCGATCTCCATGATACCTCAACAGAAGGGGCCTTACTCACAGCATACATTTTCATCATATAAAGCCCCATTTTCTCAGCCTTTAGGATCACCAATTTTTAGTAAGCAAGAGGTACAAATGCAGAAGGTGCTTGACCAAGTCAAGCCTGATCATATTCACCACTTGTCTGAAGTTGCATTCATTGATACTCGGTCGGTCCTAGACTCTCGATTCTTGACCAGTCTCTCAGATGAGACTAATCTCCGTTCTTCATGTCAAGAGAGTCATGATACTACATTTGGAGGTAGAAGGGATGGAAACACAGTGCGTAGTGTCACAGATGACACTCTTTTCTATATAGAGCCCGATTGAGTCTGACTTCATGTCCATTGATCTCATGGACGATGAAGGATTTTTCCAGGGATCCGTCTGGCTGGGGACGTGAAACTTAGCGCTTTATGGGAGGCAAGCCATATTCTGTATAGTATTACATTTGTTGTTAGGATTTGTAGATTTTATTTGGTTTTATTTTTCGTTTTTTTATCTTTTCTATGAGTTTTATGTTTTGTCCTGTATACATTGCATTCATTACATTCATAGAACGTGTATTTTTAATTCATGTCAGGTTATTCTACTCTTTCCCTCATTTATTTCTCTCATGTGCATTCACTTAGTTTCATTCAAGCATGGGGGAGTGCCACTGGGACAGTGTCATATAAGCATGGGGGAGGGTGTAGAGTGCACACCTTGATATTTCTGTTTACGTTCTTGCACATGTTTACACATCTCTCATAAAAAGTAGATTTTTAAAGAAAGAGTTTGAACTTATATGAATGTTATTTCAAATCTGATGTTTTTAGAGGATTTTTAAGCCCCACAAAAATTTTTTCTGACATAGATCTAAAAATTATGGTTGTTTATGCGGATTTCGAGGAAATGATGATAGATACATGTTAGAATTTATTTTGAATCATAAATATGAATATGCACAGTTCTATTTTTGAAAAACTAAGCAAATGAACAAAAGTGTAAACAAATGAGCTCAAAAGAAAAAAATATAGCATGCGTTAGGTTGTTTGGATAATTCCACAATCCTTAGTAGATGAAAATTAGATGTAAGTTGAAACTTTTAATTCCATTTTGAAAAGGAGAGTGGAAAACTTCGTGATCCTAAGTAACTGAGAACAGATACAAGTTGAAATGTTTGACTCTCATGTTATAAGGGTGAATGAAGGAAGTCACTTTTATGTCTTAGTTGATATCTTTTGATATGTATTGAAAAAAGTATAGAAGATATTGACATTGCACAAGGCATAAAAGCAGACCACACGCAAGCTATAGGAGAAAAATAAGTGCGCAAAAAGAAAAAGCGTGAAAAGAAAAAAAGAGAGGAAAGAGCTTAAAAAGAAAGAAAAGTTCAATGCTTAGAAGTATGATTGAGAAAACCTGAGTAGAAAATATATGAGTGAGGATAAGTAAATAATAATATGTTTTTATTGGATTTTCTAAGAATAAAACATAAATAATTGTGATTTTTAGAAAAGTGAAAGAAATTCTTTTTCTGTGGTAGTGCATAAAAGACTCTAAATATATTTCGATTTTGAAATAATAGGAAATATTTGTGAAAACAAAGTCTTTAATTACTTACTGATTGTGAGGATGTGTAATATTATGCATACATGACAGAGATGTTTGTGGGTAGCATCACTGCAAACCCTCACGAGACCTTACTCGTCCACTGGGGTAACCCAGGGGTTGAAAGGGCTTGTTGCATGAGCTAAATGCAACCGTGATTCCTACGAAAGTGAGTTAGGTGATAGTTTGATTTCTTGCATTTTTCTAATTTGCTCGAGGACTAGCAAAACATAAGCATGGGGGTATTTGATCATGCATATATTTTAAGGATTTTTCATATAAAAATATGCATGATTTCATGAGAAAATGATTTAAAAACCCAATTTTATGTTAGTTTCGAGTAAATTTGCTAAAATGATTTAAAAATAGAAAATGCATGAAAAATAGTTTTATTTTACATTTTAATGCCTATTTTAGTGTTTGACATAATTGTAGTAGTTTAGTTTTTGAAAATCATAAAAAATTAGAGTTAAAATAGACTTAGTTTTGTATTTTCTAAAACATAGTCATTTTGAGTTGTTTTGTAAATAACTTTTTGAAGAGAAGTTTTTGAAATGCAATTTTACAAAGAAGAGGGACTTATGGAGAAAAGTTCAAATCTTTAAATATGATACGTAGGGGGAAGAGAGGCTTGTCTTCTCTCTTTTGCCCAAGCCCTCTCTTCTTCCCCTTCCTCTCCACCTCTTCTTACCTCTTCTTCTTCTTCTCCCTAATTTCCCCTCTTTTTCTCATCCACTAGTGAGAACCGGTTTTTATTATTTGATGTCTGGTTTTCACATGTTTTTCATATAAAAATCTTTTCAAAATTACAATGATTTAAAAGAAGACATCACAGGATGATGCTTGAGATAAGCTGTGGATCGAAGCACTAACTCATTGACTTTGAATCTTCTTTCGATGACAGACTTTGCGTAGTGCCTGGCTACTCTCTGGCAATATGGTTGAGCATGCTCTGCTGCTTTTAGCCTTCTCATGTCGAGCAAGTCTAATTGTACCAGTCGCTGCTGCTAGTATTGATCAAGAGGTAATTGTAGAAGCGATGCGAATTTCAAAGCGGGCTTCTGAATATGTAGCGGCAATACTACTTCTGTTTCATAGACCAATTCTGATGGAGTAGCATTCGTTGGTGTACGAATGGTGGTCCGGTAGGCCCATAGTGCATCGTGGATCTTCTCATGCCAGTCACGACCTGTTTCTACAATTCGCTCCAAGATACGAATTAAAATTTTGTTGGTGGCCTCCGCCTGACCATTCCCTTGAGGATAGTAGGGAGCAGAGAAATGATGATAGATCTTGAACTTTGAGCAGAATGTCTTCATCTTTTCATTCTTGAAATGACTGCCATTGTCTGACACGATGTCATGTGGGATGCCGAAACGGCAAAGGATGCTCTTGTGAATAAAATAGACCATGTGTCGGCCTTCCACTGTGCGAAGAGTGATAGCTTCTACCCACTTGGTGAAATATTCTATTGCAGCCAGGAAATATTTGTGGCCATTTGAAGCAGAATGAGTGATGGGACCTACGACATCGAAGGCCCACATAGAGAACGGCCATGGAGAAACAACAGATTGCAAATAAGTTGCCGGAGCATAAATAGAAGGTGCGTGTATCTGACATTGCACACACTTCTTCACATAATGATATCAGTCTTGTTGCATGGTCTTCCAGTAATAACCTGCTCTGATGATCTGCTTGACAAGGGTTTGATAGCCGACGTGGCTTCCACAAATGCCTTCGTGTGCTTCTCGCACGACTTCTTTGGCTTCGTCTTCGTCTACGCATCTGGAATATTCTGAACTGAATCCACGACGATAGAGGACATTTGCCAAAATGAAGTATCGAGTGGATATGCACTGGATTGCTCGCTTCTCTTTCTTTAAAAGTTCTGGAGGAAATTCACCAGTTTCTACAAAAGTTTTGATATTGTAATACCAAGGCTTCTTCCTTTGCTCAGCCTGGTTTACTTGTTCTGTTGGAAGGAAAGCAGGTTGGTCAAGTCTGCCAATTTCGAAGGAGCGACAGGATTCTCCATTCTTGAATGCCATAATGGAGCCTAAACTGGCTAGGCTATCGGCCACTTGATTAAAATCTCTCTTGATATGGAAGAGCTGAAATTCTTCAAAATTGTTGACAAGAGCTGAGACAATTTTCTGATAAGAGAATAACTTTTGATCTTTGTCTTGCCATTCAGGTCGAACTTGATTGACGACGAGTAATGAGTCGCTGTAAGCATGCACTCTCTTAACATTGAAGTCTAGTAGGATCTTTAGACCTTGAATCAGGGCTTCATATTCAACCATATTATGAGTGCATTGAAAGTCTAACTTGAGAGAAAATGGAATCATCTCTTTTTCTAGAGTGATTAATAAGATTCCAATGCCTATTCCAGCCATGTTCTTGGAACCGTTGAAAAACAAATTCCAGAGCGGGTATTGCTGGATGTTGCATATTTGCTCATCTGGGAAATCATCTTCGGCTTTCACCTCTTATGCCAAAGGAAAATCTGCCAATTGATCTGCAATTTCTTGGCCTTTGATTGATTGCTGCGAGACATATTCTAAGTCATATTGCATCAGTAAGACTTGCCATTTTGCGACCCGTCCACTGAGGAAATGTTGCTCCAAGATGTATTTGAGAGGATTGAGTTTAGACAAAATTTTGACCTCAGATGCCAGCATGTAGTGTCTTAGCTTCTGACACATCCATACCAGCGCTAGGCATGTCTTCTCTATTTGAGAGTATTTCTTTTCATAGTCTATGAAAGTCTTACTCACATAATAAATAACATGCTTTATCAAGCTGCCTTCTTTGTACTATGCCAAGAATCCGCCGCATGAGACTTGATTGACTGAGATGTATAATAAAAGAGGTTTTTCCAATTCTGGCGGCTTCAGGATGGGAGGATTGAGAAGATACTTCTTGATTCGATCGAACGATTGCTGACATTCTGGTCCCCATTCGAACTTCACTCCTTTTCTGAGCAAATGATTGAAAGGTTTGCATCTCATCGCCAAGTTGGAAATAAATCGCCGGATTGATTACATACGTCCTTGAAGGCTACGCAATTCTTTGAGATTTTTCAGGGGTGACATATCAATGATAGCCTTTGCTTTGGCTGGGTCGAGTTCAATTCCCTTTTTGCTGACCAAAAAACCCAACAGTTTGCCTAATTTGACTCCAAAGACACATTTTTGCGGGTTAAGCCTTAACTTATAAAGAATGAGTCGCTTAAAGACTTGATCAAGCGCTTCGAGGAGATATTCTTCTTCTTTGGATTTTACGAGGATATCGTCAACATACGCATCCATGATTTTGCGCATCTGATCGTGAAAGATAACGGCCATTGCTCTTTGGTATGTTGCTCCAGCATTCTTGAGCCCAAAAGGCATGACTGTATAACAGAAAGTGCCCCAAGGCATAGTGAAGGAAGTTTTGGATTGGTCGCGGGCGGCCAACTTAATCTGATTGTAGCCGAAATATCCATTCATGAAAGAGAACATAGCATGTCCTGCCGTGTAATACCCAAAATTTTTAATGATTTATAAATTCTGAAGAAAATTCAAGTTTTAATTTTTATTTATTCTGAATGTGAATTATAGTGTTAAAACCCTTATTTTTATGGTTAGTATTGTTCAAAGTAAAGATCTGAATATATATTTAAAATCCTGATAAAATTTTGTTGAGGCTTGTTCAATAATCAGAATTCAGGGACATTCTAGTCATTAATCAAATTGTCAAAGGGTAGCTTAGTAATTTGCCAATTCAGTGGCATTTTTCGGTAAAATACCCAACTATATAAGGTCAAAATAGTAATCTTTCTTTTAGGATATTTTCAGGGAATTAATAAAATTGTCAGGGACAAAAATGGTAATTTACCATTTTCAATGGCAGGCTATGTAATTTATTGAACTACAGAAGGACACTCAAGTAATTCTAAATCTCCTATGGCATTTCTGAAAGATGGAATTAAGCCAAGGTTAACTTGGGTATTAAAAAGTAGCAAATTGAATAAAATATATTAATTTATAATATTTTAATCTCAGACCATGGTTTTAGAAAAACCACTGGCCCAAAACCATGGACAGGCCATGGTTTTCCAAAACCATGGGAGGACAAGTGTCACTCCTCAGTGAGGAGGTGACACTAAGCCTCTCTCTCTCTTTGACACTTGTCAGAAGAATGACAAGTGTCATTCAAAAATTAATTTTTTTATTACTTTGGTGACAAATGTCACCAAAGTGGGCCCCACAAGGGGGGGGCGACCTCCCTTCTCTCTCCTATAAATACCCCTCACCCCCTCTCTCTCTACTCAAGTTCAAAACCCTCCCTTCTCTCTCTAAGCTCTCTCTCTCTCCTACTTTCTCTCTCTACCTTTGATTTTCTCTCTCTAACTTTTAAACCAAAACCTCCGTAGAATCTCAGATTTTTTCTGAGAAACCTCTTCTAGCCCTTTTCCTCTTTCTTTTAGCAAAGTCCGTTCTTCTGCAAGAAGCTCCGTCAGATCAGAAACAGCCTCAGAAGCACTACCTGCAGGAGTTCTGCTAAACTTAGCAGAAAAGTCAGATTTGGATAGCGGAAGCGCTGCTCAAATCAACTAAACAAGGTTAGTATTCAAGAACCATCTTCTGAATTCAAATTCTCCTTCTAAACCCCAATTCTACTTTGTGTGGATTTAAATTTTGACAATTTTGTCAAAATTTAATCCAACCCAGCCTCTACGCAAGGGAAGTTCTGTTCAAATTTTTCTAAATATTTTTAAGTATTCCAAACTACTTTAGCAGTAGTTCTGGCAAAATTTTATAAAAGACTTTTGAAAAATTAAGTTTTTATAGCAGGAGTTTTGTCAAAATGATTTAAAGATTTTTGAAAAAAGTAGAATTAGTATAGCAGTAATTCTGACCAAATTTTTAAATAATTTCTAAAGATTAATTATTTTAATCAGAATTTTGGCAAAAGCTTTTCAGATAGTTTAGAAATTTTTAGTAGAAGATATATCAAAATTTTTATAATTATTTCAGGAAAAAAATGATTTTTATAAAAGAAATTTTGTTAAAATTTTTCAAAAATCCTTTTAAATATTTAAATCAAATTTTTTGAAAAACCTTTATAAAAATATTTGTGACGCAAAGTTATGTTCGAATTCTTACAACTCGAATTCAAGTTCAAACCTTTTTTCGAATATTTGAGTTATTACAGAGGAAACTCTGTGAAAATTCTTATAAAAGTTTTAAAGTCAATTACAAATAAATTTTTTAGATTTTTAATAATTTCTTCAAAAGATACTTCTTTAAATCATAGGGCAAATACTACTCAAAATTTGATATAAAAATATTAACTAATATAATGAATTCTATCAGATTAAATCAAAGCACGAGCGCTTTATCCTATCGAAATCCAAGTAAGTTATTCTATCAAAATCTTATAATTTTATATTAGACATGCTTTTGATTCATGTTTTTGATTCATGCATGATTATCTAAATTTGATTTATGATCAAATGCATATTTCAATATCTGCATATTTCAATTTCAAATCTTATGATTTTAAATCGAATACTATGGTTAAGACATTGATGATATTGATAAATAGAAGAATTTTGTATAGCATGTTGATTTTTGAAAGATTTTATTGCTGCATGAGTCATGTCTACACAAACTTAATTCTCGCCTTCACAGGCGAATGCTCGTTATGATAGAGCAAAATTCTGGATGGACTGGATACATATGAACCGTGTTTATTTGAAAGGAATGATTTGGCTATTGAGCCTAGTTTTTTAAAAGATGAAAAGTCCTATAAAAGAATCCTTCAAGCCCATCTAGGTTTAGCCTACCCTGGAAGGGGTAGTGGTACAACCAGGAGTGACATTGTGAAGATGATAATTGTTGGGAGCGATAGATTCCCTGGACCTCCTGTCACTCGGGTTGAGGAGGTCGAGATAACGGGTCTCAAGGCTGCCGCATGCCAGTGGATGCATCCAACTCTCCTTGTTTGCTCGCCATTGCTGAGAATCTTCCCGATCGTTGACCGCTCGCATGGGAGCCCGTTTCACTCAGGTATCCGGGTAATCCACAATAGAATAATATACCCCCGGAATACTTAGTTTGAGATCGGAGTACTCTCCACCGTACCAGGAGGGCGTTAATATCGAAACAATGACCTCTTTCTTTCACAGAATTTGATCTGAGATTATGCATTATTTTAAATTGTTTTTAATTGCCTTATTTTGCATAATTGTTCTTGAATAAATGCATTTTGATTTGTAAATTATTGAAATCATGCTTAATATTTGAATTGTATGGTTTTGATTAATGACTTACTTGGCTATCATAAGTCTAACCCTGTTTTATGGGGATTTCAGGTTCAAATATGGAATAGGAAATCTTACAATGGATGTTGGACAAGTGTGGCATCGAAGAATCCAGATTCCCAAGATCCTGAGATTAATTTAGGATTTATTTTAAATTTAATCCTAAATGTTTTCATTTTTGAACCTTGTGAAAAGACTATGTATATATTGTTGATATAAATTATTGTTGTTTTTGTTGTTAATTGGAATGTGACGTGCCTGAGGTTTAGGAAACCGAAAATCAAAAATTATTTCCGCTGTTTAAAAAAAAAAAAAAAAATCTGCATTTTTAAAGGTTTTAAAACCCCGGGGCGTTACAGTTGGTATCAGAGCAGAGTTTTGGGAAATCTGGTTCGAGATCCACCTTGTTCATACATTACACTGTAAGTATGTACTTTAGATTTTTATTTTATTATTATTGTTAAATCATTATTCTTCTTATAGATGACTCCTCAAGATCTGGTCAATATGGTCAATATCATTAAAGAACTTGTGAAGGATGTTCAAAAGCTAGAAGAATCACAGACAGTACAAAAACGGCTGATGGATAATTTAGAAAATCAAGTTCTAAATCTCACAAAAGAAAAAGAAAACTTAGAAAAATGTCATAGGTGTTTACAGACCCATTTATCACAACCTTGCCCACTGGAATTGGAAGAATGTTTATTTTGTGGAGAAGTTGGGCATATAGAAAAAGAATGCCAAGTGAAGACGGGTTGCATTAAAAGACAACAAGCTGCTGAAAACCTACCAGATCAACAATCCCGTGTGGATATTCTTGCTCCTCCTCCTCCAATGGAACCTATTGTCATTTCATCCGACTCAACCATAATACCTGCTCCTGCACCCACTTTAACTCCTTTGGACTTTGTATTTTCACTCCAACCTCCTGATCCTATATATACCCCAAGGGAACCTACGGATGACCTTAGCTTATATTTAGGAAATCCAGATAAACAAGTTTATAATATAGATCCAAATATTGCAGGGCCTTCTCATCCACCAGAGCGGATTTGAAACAAGAGGAATTATTTGGGAAAATTCCTCAAGCTTCCATAGGATATCTTTTGTTTACTTTTGTTAAATATGTAAATTCTTGTAAATATGGGTTTTGATGTATATATATGTTCATATGAATAAATGTTCTTTCTACTTTAATCTAAGTCTGATCATTATTTATCAAGGATGCCTCGTCAAACATCAAAGAAGCAACCCAAGGAGCAGAATGGTCAACAAGAATTCATTATGGAAACATTAAATAATTTGGCAGCTGTTATAAGAGATCAGAATCAGAATAGGCAAGACTCAGCTACATCTTCAAAATCCTATCAAAACCATAATGAAGTATCTTATGAGAAGTTTCTCAAATTAGATCCACCTACATTTTCAAGAAAGATGGATCCAGAAGCTGCTGAGGTTTGGATCCGAGAAATAGAAAAGATTTTTCGTGTTCTGACCGTACCTGAAGATCGTAAGGTGAACTATGTAGCATACAGATTAAAAGGAGATGCAGAAAGATGGTGGGCATCCACCTTAGAAATTAAATTTAGCAATGGATCCGTTACTTGGGAGCAATTTGTTGAAGTTTTCTATGCTGCATATTTCCCCAAGCATGAAAGAAGCCGTAAAATGAGGGAATTCCTTGAATTACTACAAGGAGGACTCTCTTTATCTGAATACATTACTAAATTTAGAAATTTAGAGAAGTATTGCCCAAATGTCTATAATACGGAAGACGAGAGGGCAATGAAATTTACTAGAGGATTGAAACCAGTTCTACGAACCAAAGTCCTCACTAGTAGGCCAGAAACTTTAGACAAGGTGGTGGAAATAGCTACATTAATACAAGAAGATTGGGAAGAAATATAGAAGAATCAATCTGGCAGAACGGTTTCTCAATTCAGAGGCCAAAGGAGTTGGCCTAAAAGAAATTTTGAAGGAAGAAGGTTCATCCCTCCAGCAAAGAGGCCACGACAGCAGTTTCAAGTCAATCAACCACAATTACCAGCTACACAACTACCAGCTAGATCGTGTCAGAATTGCTATCGATCCCATCCAGGACAACCCTGCCCCCGAACAACTGGTGGTTGTTTATATTGTGGTAAGTCTGGCCATTTCATTAAAGACTGCTATAAAAAGGAAATGGATGAACATGCTCGAGGCCTTATTAGACCTCGCCCTCAGCAACAACCCCAGTATCCGTACCAGCAACAACAACAGCAGCAACAACAACAACAACAACGACCGCAGAATAAAAAAGTACCAGGTCGCGTTTATACCGCCAATGTTGATCAACTACCTAAGGGTGACCTGATTCAAGGTACTTTATCTATAGCTGGACATGCTGCTTTTACTCTATTTGATTGCGGTTCAACTCATTCTTTTATTTCCAAGAAGTTTACTACTTTACTTAATATGCCTATCAAGTCTTTGAACTATGCTCTGGAAGTGGTCAACCCAGTAGGATGTAAATCTTTTTGTGGGTTATACTTGCCGAATCTAGAAGTATATATTGAAGGACAGAATTTACCTGCTGACCCAATTCTATTAGACATGTCAGATTTTGATATTATATTGGGTATGGATTGGCTACATCAACATCATGCAAGAATATTTTGTCAGGAAGGAAAAGTTACTTTTTCTCAACCAGGTATTCCTAAGGTAGAATTTAGATTATCCAATTCTACTCCTAAAAATAGAGTTATTTCTTCTTTAAAGGCCCAAAAATATTTGAGGAATGGATGTACAGCCTTTCTAGTCAGCATTATTCTTGCCAGACCAGCAGAAATTTCTCTTGAAAGTCTGGATATTGTTCATGAATTTTCAGATGTTTTTCCTGATGAATTACCAGGACTTCCTCCACATAGAGAGATAGAATTCGGTATTGAGTTAATGCCAGGAACTGCACCAATTTCTACAGCTCCTTATAGGATGGCTCCAACAGAACTCACAGAATTAAAAAAACAATTATTGGAATTAATGGAGCTGGGATTTATTAGACCAAGTATGTCTCCCTGGGGTGCACCAGTATTATTTGTAAAGAAGAAAGATGGGTCATTAAGATTATGTATAGATTACAGACTTCTTAATCAAGTTACCATAAAGAATAAATATCCGTTGCCACGAATTGAAGATTTATTTGATCAATTACAGAAGGCTAAGGTATTTTCAAAGATTGATCTTAGATCTGGATATCATCAACTTAGAATCAAGGAAGAAGACATTTCTAAGACAGCCTTTCGGACAAGGTATGGACACTATGAATTCACTGTCATGCCTTTTGGACTTACAAATGCACCAGCAGCCTTTATGGATCTTATGAACCGTGTGTTCAGACCGTTTGTAGATACATTTGTGATTATTTTTATTGATGATATTTTAATTTATTCTGAAAATAAGGAACAACACCAGGAACATTTAAGGATTATTTTGGATACTTTGAGGAAAAATCAGTTATATGCCAAATTTTCTAAGTGCGAATTTTGGCTGGAAAAAGTTATGTTTTTGGGTCATGTAATTTCAAAAGATGGAATCTCAGTAGATCCTGCTAAAGTGGAAGCAGTATTAGAATGGAAACAACCTAAGAATATTACAGATATTCGAAGTTTTCTTGGACTTGCTGGATACTACCGAAGATTTATTCAAGATTTTTTCCGTATAGCATCACCACTGACTAGACTTCTGAAGAAGGGTGTTAAATTTGATTGGGACATTAAATGTGAAGAAAGTTTCCAAATTTTGAAAGAAAAGCTCACTACATCTCCAGTGCTTACTTTACCCTCGGGACATGGTGGATTTGAGGTATATGCAGATGCTTCTGGTACTGGTCTAGGTTGTGTATTGATGCAACACGGAAAAGTTATTGCTTATGCATCAAGACAGTTGAAAAATCATGAGAAGAATTATCCAACCCATGACTTAGAACTTGCGGCAGTTGTTTTTGCACTAAAGATCTGGAGACATTATTTATATGGAGAACAATTTGAAGTATTCAGTGATCACAAGAGCCTCAAATATTTGTTCTCGCAGAAAGAATTGAATATGAGACAGCGACGTTGGCTAGAATTTATTAAAGACTATGAGTTCACACTTTCTTATCATCCTGGAAAGGCGAATATTGTAGCTGATGCTCTTAGTCGCAAAACTAGAGACACTTTGGCAAGTCTCATAGACAAAGAATGGAAACTTATTGAAGATTTCATTAATTGGAAACCCTTTGCAACTAATACAGGAAGGATTTTATTATCAAACTTAATTGTTCGACCAGAAATCCTCATCCGAATTATTTCTGAACAAAGTAAGGATTCTCAACATGAAGAATTTTTAGCTCGAGCCCAACAGGAAGATGATGTTTCTTTTCGACTTAAAGAAGATGGGAGTATTTTGATGAATGATCGAATATGGGTACCAAATAACCCTGAATTGAGAAATGAAATCCTTGAAGAAGCCCATAAAAGCAAGTATACTATCCACCCAGGAAGTACAAAGATGTTCAAAGATTTGCAAAGAAAGTACTGGTGGACTGGTATGAAGAGAGATGTGGCAAATTATGTTTCAAAGTGTTTGATTTGCCAACAAGTTAAGGCAGAACATCAGAAGCCAGGTGGAATGATGCAACAAATTGAAATTCCACAATGGAAATGGGAAGAAATTACTATGGATTTCATAGTGGGTTTACCAAAAACTCGAAAACAGCACGATGCAATTTGGGTTATTATTGACCGATTAACTAAATCAGCTCACTTTCTACCTATTCGTATAAGTCAATCTTTGGAAAGTTTGGCAGATTTATACATTCAAGAGATTGTAAGACTACATGGAATACCATTTTCAATTATCTCTGATCGTGATCTCAGGTTTACTTCTCGATTCTGGAACCAACTTCAGCAGGCTTTGGGAACAAAGTTAAAGTTCAGTTCTGCATTTCATCCCCAAACTGATGGACAATCAGAGCGTACTATTCAAACTCTGGAAGATATGTTACGCGCCTGTATGCTAGAATGGAAAGGAGATTGGGATATTCATATTATGCTAGCTGAATTCGCTTATAATAATAGTTATCATACCAGTATTGGAATGGCGCCATACGAAGCTTTATATGGAAGACCTTGTCGATCGCCACTCTATTGGAATGAAATTGGTGAACGAAAGTTAGAGTCACCAATGATACTACAACATTATACTCAGCAAGTAAATTTGATCCGAGACAGACTACGCGCTGCCCAGAGCCGACAAAAAGGATATGCTGATCAAAGACGGAAAGAACTCGCTTTTGAAGTTGATGATATGGTCTTCGTCAAAGTATCTCCAACCAAAAGTGTGTTCAGATTTGGAAAGAAGGGAAAGTTAAGTCCTAGATTTGTAGGACCTTTTAAGATTCTAGAACGAATCGGTGAAACTGCTTATAGAATCGAATTGCCTCCTCAGTATGCACAGATTCATAATGTATTTCATGTTTCAATGCTGCGAAAATATGTTTATGATCCATCTCATATTATCCAGCATCAAGATATAGCAATTCGAGAAGACATGACTGTTGAGGAAAAGCCTATAGAAATTATGGATAGAAGAGATCAAATTTTGAGAACAAAGATTATTCCTCTGGTTAAAGTCAGATGGCAGCATCACGGAATTGAAGAATGTACTTGGGAACCTGAAAACAGCATCAGAGAGAAGTATCCAAAATTGTTTGTTTAAATTGTACATAAATTTCGAGGACGAAATTTTTTCTTTTAGGGGGGTAGAATGTAATACCCAAAATTTTTAATGATTTATAAATTCTGAAGAAAATTCAAGTTTTAATTTTTATTTATTCTGAATGTGAATTATAGTGTTAAAACCCTTATTTTTATGGTTAGTATTGTTCAAAGTAAAGATCTGAATATATATTTAAAATCCTGATAAAATTTTGTTGAGGCTTGTTCAAAAATCAGAATTCAGGGACATTCTAGTCATTAATCAAATTGTCAAAGGGTAGCTTAGTAATTTGCCAATTCAGTGGCATTTTTCGGTAAAATACCCAACTATATAAGGTCAAAATAGTAATCTTTCTTTTAGGATATTTTCAGGGAATTAATAAAATTGTCAGGGACAAAAATGGTAATTTACCATTTTCAATGGCAGGCTATGTAATTTATTGAACTACAGAAGGACACTCAAGTAATTCTAAATCTCCTATGGCATTTCTAAAAGATGGAATTAAGCCAAGGTTAACTTGGGTATTAAAAAGTAGCAAATTGAATAAAATATATTAATTTATAATATTTTAATCTCAGACCATGGTTTTAGAAAAACCACTGGCCCAAAACCATGGACAGGCCATGGTTTTCCAAAACCATGGGAGGACAAGTGTCACTCCTCAGTGAGGAGGTGACACTAAGCCTCTCTCTCTCTTTGACACTTGTCAGAAGAATGACAAGTGTCATTCAAAAATTAATTTTTTTATTACTTTGGTGACAAATGTCACCAAAGTGGGCCCCACAAGGGGGGGGCGACCTCCCTTCTCTCTCCTATAAATACCCCTCACCCCCTCTCTCTCTACTCAAGTTCAAAACCCTCCCTTCTCTCTCTAAGCTCTCTCTCTCTCCTACTTTCTCTCTCTACCTTTGATTTTCTCTCTCTAACTTTTAAACCAAAACCTCCGTAGAATCTCAGATTTTTTCTGAGAAACCTCTTCTAGCCCTTTTCCTCTTTCTTTTAGCAAAGTCCGTTCTTCTGCAAGAAGCTCCGTCAGATCAGAAACAGCCTCAGAAGCACTACCTGCAGGAGTTCTGCTAAACTTAGCAGAAAAGTCAGATTTGGATAGCGGAAGCGCTGCTCAAATCAACTAAACAAGGTTAGTATTCAAGAACCATCTTCTGAATTCAAATTCTCCTTCTAAACCCCAATTCTACTTTGTGTGGATTTAAATTTTGACAATTTTGTCAAAATTTAATCCAACCCAGCCTCTACGCAAGGGAAGTTCTGTTCAAATTTTTCTAAATATTTTTAAGTATTCCAAACTACTTTAGCAGTAGTTCTGGCAAAATTTTATAAAAGACTTTTGAAAAATTAAGTTTTTATAGCAGGAGTTTTGTCAAAATGATTTAAAGATTTTTGAAAAAAGTAGAATTAGTATAGCAGTAATTCTGACCAAATTTTTAAATAATTTCTAAAGATTAATTATTTTAATCAGAATTTTGGCAAAAGCTTTTCAGATAGTTTAGAAATTTTTAGTAGAAGATATATCAAAATTTTTATAATTATTTCAGGAAAAAAATGATTTTTATAAAAGAAATTTTGTTAAAATTTTTCAAAAATCCTTTTAAATATTTAAATCAAATTTTTTGAAAAACCTTTATAAAAATATTTGTGACGCAAAGTTATGTTCGAATTCTTACAACTCGAATTCAAGTTCAAACCTTTTTTCGAATATTTGAGTTATTACAGAGGAAACTCTGTGAAAATTCTTATAAAAGTTTTAAAGTCAATTACAAATAAATTTTTTAGATTTTTAATAATTTCTTCAAAAGATACTTCTTTAAATCATAGGGCAAATACTACTCAAAATTTGATATAAAAATATTAACTAATATAATGAATTCTATCAGATTAAATCAAAGCACGAGCGCTTTATCCTATCGAAATCCAAGTAAGTTATTCTATCAAAATCTTATAATTTTATATTAGACATGCTTTTGATTCATGTTTTTGATTCATGCATGATTATCTAAATTTGATTTATGATCAAATGCATATTTCAATATCTGCATATTTCAATTTCAAATCTTATGATTTTAAATCGAATACTATGGTTAAGACATTGATGATATTGATAAATAGAAGAATTTTGTATAGCATGTTGATTTTTGAAAGATTTTATTGCTGCATGAGTCATGTCTACACAAACTTAATTCTCGCCTTCACAGGCGAATGCTCGTTATGATAGAGCAAAATTCTGGATGGACTGGATACATATGAACCGTGTTTATTTGAAAGGAATGATTTGGCTATTGAGCCTAGTTTTTTAAAAGATGAAAAGTCCTATAAAAGAATCCTTCAAGCCCATCTAGGTTTAGCCTACCCTGGAAGGGGTAGTGGTACAACCAGGAGTGACATTGTGAAGATGATAATTGTTGGGAGCGATAGATTCCCTGGACCTCCTGTCACTCGGGTTGAGGAGGTCGAGATAACGGGTCTCAAGGCTGCCGCATGCCAGTGGATGCATCCAACTCTCCTTGTTTGCTCGCCATTGCTGAGAATCTTCCCGGTCGTTGACCGCTCGCATGGGAGCCCGTTTCACTCAGGTATCCGTGTAATCCACAATAGAATAATATACCCCCGGAATACTTAGTTTGAGATCGGAGTACTCTCCACCGTACCAGGAGGGCGTTAATATCGAAACAATGACCTCTTTCTTTCACAGAATTTGATCTGAGATTATGCATTATTTTAAATTGTTTTTAATTGCCTTATTTTGCATAATTGTTCTTGAATAAATGCATTTTGATTTGTAAATTATTGAAATCATGCTTAATATTTGAATTGTATGGTTTTGATTAATGACTTACTTGGCTATCATAAGTCTAACCCTGTTTTATGGGGATTTCAGGTTCAAATATGGAATAGGAAATCTTACAATGGATGTTGGACAAGTGTGGCATCGAAGAATCCAGATTCCCAAGATCCTGAGATTAATTTAGGATTTATTTTAAATTTAATCCTAAATGATTTCATTTTTGAACCTTGTGAAAAGACTATGTATATATTGTTGATATAAATTATTGTTGTTTTTGTTGTTAATTGGAATGTGACGTCCCTGAGGTTTAGGAAACCGAAAATCAAAAATTATTTCCGCTGTTTAAAAAAAAAAAAAAAAAAAAAAAATCTGCATTTTTAAAGGTTTTAAAACCCCGGGGCGTTACATGCCGTGCTGTCGACTAGAAGATCGATGCTTGGAAGTGGATAGTCATCCTTCAGAGTTTCCTTATTGAGATCTCTGAAGTCTATGCAGATCTTGACTTTGCCACTTTTCTTTGGGACAACGACGATATTGGCTAACCAATCTGGGTAGTCAATAGCTTGGATAAATTCTGCTTTGGGCAGGTCTTTGAGTCCTTCTTTGACATGTTGTTCTATTCTAGGATCCATTTTTCTCAGCTTCTGCTTGACTGGCTTAGCTTCTGGCTTCAAGACGAGACGGTGTTCGATCAATTTTGGGTCTAAGCCCGACATATCTTCGTATGTCCATGCGAACACTTCTTCATGTTGCTTGAGAAAATCTGTAAGCCTTTTCTTTTCTTTCGGACTCAGACTGGTTCCGATCTGGAGAACTTTGGGATCTTCCTCTGAACCGATATTGACATCTTCAGTCGGATCTTGGACTAGAGGAGATGGTTCGTCCTGCTTCTGAACTACGGTGAACTCTGGTAATTCTTGAAGAGACTGATCATATTCTGCACAATCATCTGATCGCTTTGCAATCTTGCCATCTTTTGTGCTTGCTTTGACTTGGTGAATTGCTGCCGACTTCTGAAAAGCCTTGGGATTGAGAACGAGCTTCTTGATTGTCCGAGAAGTCATTCTGAAATTTTGGATAAGAAATTTGGTTCAGATAAATTTGCCTATCGTAAGACAAGCAATCATTTGAAGAGAGCTATGCATAAAATGGTATTTAAAATTATAATGAAGAGATAGACGAAAAGGAGACAGATGGCATCCAGATAGACAAAGAAATTTGGAATTTTATTGATTAATCAAAGACATTGATAAAATGAGACAATTATTTTGGAAAGAATAGAAAGAAAATAACAAATGGTCTTCAATGTGCCCCTTTGACAAAAACAGTCTTCTTTGGCGAGCTTCCGCCGAAGAACCCTAGTCCTGCTCTGTGGGGACGATGCTTCTGGATCACTGGCTCTATGCGGCCATCTTCATTTTTGCCGAGTCCTTTGAAGGGTTGATAATCGTGCTTCAGGAGTAACTCAAATCCCTTTTCTGCCTTCATGAATTGCGAAAACAACGGGTGATCCTTAATGGTATTGTAGTTTATTCGGCCTCTAACCTTGAAGAATTGAGGACCTCTCCATCGGGTCATGGCTACGGTATGCAAAGATAGCTCTAAGGATGCCTGGAGTATTTTTCGATTTTCTCCGTGACTGATCTCTTTACTTTCCTTGATGCTGGGAATATCCGCAGTGAATGATGGCCGGGGAATCATGGGCTGTGGGAGCCTTTCTTCTGGGTCTTCTCCCAGTATTGTGGTAATCATTCCACCTTTTGACCATTTCACGCATTGATGCAGGGTGGAAGGCACTGCATTTGCATTATGAATCCATGTTCTCCCGAGTAGCAGGTTGTAGGTTGGTGGTACATTGACCACATGGAAAAGGACGGAGTGCACCGAATAGTTGATGAATACTTCCAGAAATATTTTGCCCTTGGCCGTTTGACCATGGTTGTCAAATCCATAGATAGTGATGGGATCTGGAATATATTCTTCATCCTTGATCCATAATGCTTTTGCGGTCATCTCGGGACAAATATTGAGGCTACTGCCTCCATCGACCAGCACATGCGGTACTGTCATTCCCCTGACTCGAACGACAATGTACAATGCATTATTGTGAAATGAATGAGGCTTTGGAAGGTCCTCATCCGAGAAGGTGATTGGCGCATTGGTCATGGCAGAATTCACAATCTGTGCCATGTCTTCAAGAGTGGTACTGGGCTTAACTTTGATCTTTCTGAGCAAATCATGCAGTACTCGTTGGTGCTTGCGGGAATTCTTAGCTGTGAACACCCCAAATTTTTCAATTTTTTTTAATATTCCCTTTTGCCCCTGATTTCATTTTTTGGGTAATTGAGTCACTTTTAAATATAAATCCCATTTTATTTCTCAAGTTTTCTGAAATTAAATTCATTTTGTGTATTTGACTCAATTTCGGATCCGGATCCATATAAAAGATCCAAACCTGAGCTTCGTTGTCCGATGTTTAAAATTAAATTCTCGAAATTTCCAAACTAACTTTTGAAAAGCTCAGAAAGTTCGTTTGGTATCCGTTAGGATCCATCAAATTGTATTCGAGGTTTAAAACTCGAACATTTTCTAAAAACTCGGGTCCAAACCCAGTCTTTTGAAGAAATTTCCCGAAATGGTCTGAAATTCTCAGAAAAAATACTTTTGTAAATAATTCTCAGGAAAATACAAAAAAATTTAGTGTTTAATCTATGTTTTCGTGTAAAAAACTTAGATTTTTTTTCCAAAAATACAAAAAATGGAAAAATCATGCAAAAAACCAAAAAAATTATGGAAAAACTACGAGAAAAATAAGTGTTTTTTGAAGATTTTGCCGAAAAACTCACCTTGAACCATTTTACAAAAACCTTTAGAAAAGGAACCCCCTCTTTGCAAATTGGAGAAAATGGCAACGGCCAACCTCCCGTGCGCCCTCCATCGCCTCCTCTCCCGCTGGAACTCTCTCCATCTCCAACAAATCCCCTCTGGAAGACTCTTCTTCCTCTTTAAGAGGAGATCATGCAAGGGAAGAAAAGGGTCGTCTTCTACCCCTCCACCTTCTTCTCCTTCACGGATCCGCCTTGACCCGGCCATCTACTTCTCCATTACGATCGATCTTCGACCTCTCCATCTCTCTTCTCTGATCCCTCTTTCTCCTCTGAAGTCTTCCTCCCAAGGGTCATAGAAGAAGCCTCTTTCCCCCTTTCTTCAGAACTTCTGCAAATCAGAGCTTGTAATCATCGCAAATTTTTTTTTCGCTCCCTTGCGAGAGAGAAACAAATTTCGCGAGTCAAACTCGACCAAAGTTTTGAAAATTGTTTTGAAAATTTACTCGCCTCCGTTTTGAAAATTTGCGGGAAAATTCCATGTAATGGGATCCGCCTGTCGGTACGAGGTTCAACCATCCCTGGCGCCTTTACCAGGGGTAATTGAACCAAGGACCAATTATGTGCTTTAACTTGACTCAAGTATCTAAATTATGCTCTATTTTTTCTAGAATGCACAAAGAATCAGGCTTGTGCTATGGAATTTTGAAAAATGCAAGTTTGAGAAAATATGATGTTTGCTTTGGAAAATTGAAATGCATTTGGAAAAGGATTGGAAAAGTGCTTGAAATTGGAGTTTCTAGGAAAATCATTGAATTTCATTGGAAATCAGAAATTTGCATTGGAAAGTGATTTCTCAGGAAAGCTTAAAAATCTGAGAAAATTGGTTTTGAGATTGGAAACTTGGAATTGATTTTATGAGAAAATGGATTTGAGAAATGCTGGGAAAATCAGGAAATTCATTGGAAAAGGATTTCTGAAAAGGAAAATGAATTCTCAGGAAAACGGGAATTCTAAGAAGATGGATTTCTGAAAACTTGGGATTTTGAAATTTGAGAATGTTAAAACATAGGAAAATCTTGATTTGAACTTGGGAAATGCTTTGAAATGTCATTTGAAAACTTAGGATTTTGAGAAAATCAGATCCTGAGAAAGACTTGGAAATTCTTGAGAAAACTGATTTTTTTTTCTTTTTGAAATTGAAATTGGAAAATGAATTTGACAATAATGCAATTTGAATGATGTAAATGAATGAATATGAATTTGAAAAGGGAATTTTATTGGGGAATTGAGAAATCCTTTTGAAGTTTTGAAAAATGCAGTGCATTTTTGAAGTTAGCCTAAGAGTGTAGGCTGAATGTGGCTAATATGAAGATCATAAATCTTGGTTTTCTTCGTATTCTGACTATGGCCATAAATACAAATCCCACCGAGTTTATAAACTCCATAAGAGCTTGTGCACGTGCCATTCGTGTAAACCATAGCGAATTTGAAATAACTATGCATGAATCATACATCACATATTGAAATTTGCAGAAATTAAACTATATGCAATGCAGTCCTATTCTAAGCAGAAAATGTAACTCTTATTCCAAATATTACATTGCTTTTTACATTGAATTGAATAAGATAAATAAATGAAATAATTAAGTCTTCTTCTTGAATGTTCCTGCAAAACTAGAAAACAAGGTTAGCACAAAAATGTAGGTTTTTCTGAATTTATCCAAAAATATGAGAAATTATCAGATATTATTCAGATATAAACTCAAATTCATACCCCCTTTGATATAAACATGATAAATAATGAATAAATTTCGAAAATAAACTTGAAAATTCGAAATTGGGGTCAAAATGACCAAAATACCCCTGATGACCTTGAAATCAGGGTTTTCTGAAAGAATTATTGTAAATTTTGGAATTTTGAAAATCAAATGAAATAAATCAAACATAATATGATAAAATATGATGATATGCATGAAATTTTGGATAATTAGAAATTGAAATTTCGAAATTTAGGTCAAAATGACCAAAATACCCCTGATAACAAGACTATGGCCTTGAAACCAGGGTTTTCTGAAATAAATTTTGCAAAATTGAAAAATATGAATTGCAAAGGAGATTTAAATTAACCCTAATATGAATCTACATGCTTATGTACATGATAAAAACCCTAAAATGGCGAAAATATCATAAAATATCAAATTTAACTTGATTTTCGCCTAATTTTCGCTTCTGAATTTAAAGATAAACTAACACATGGAGCAAATGAGCTTGAAATTAAACCAAATTTGGCATGGACACCTAAACGAACCCTAGAAACATAATGGAGCTCGAAAATCTAATTTTTTTGTATTTTTAAATATGCAAATTCAAATAAAAACCCTAAATTTTGTGATTTTTGCCTAAAATGTTGATTCTAAAGGGGATTTAGGATATCAAATTTCCATAAAAATTTCCCAAATTTCATGGGGTGATAGAGGACAGTAAGGCAAGGATTTTTGCATTTAACACTTTCTGGTTTTGACCTACGGTCGGAGCTGTACTACTCCGGCAAGTCGGATCGGAATCCGGCGACTCTAGGATTTAGGGAAAACAGACAGGTTTCGGTAGAAAACATGGGAAAAATGGAAGACAGATGGGAAAAAGGCTTAAATTGTGGAAAACTGTCCCTGACAAACAGAGGAAGATTTGATATTTTGACACCATTTGTATTCTGGTTATGGTTTGGAAAAGGCCATACTGTTATCAGAGACCTAAATCTCTGAGATTTCTGGACATTGGAATCTGTTAGACAGAAAGGGAAAATCTGGGAAAAATAATTAAACAGATTAAAAAATTCCCAAATTTTGGTAAATGACAGGAAATTATGTTAGAAACAACTTTCATGTTGAAAGTTTTTGCAGAAGAGTTACATATTGGATGGACTTGGTGCATTAAGGTTTGTCTATACCCTGACGAAAGAAAATTGATATTTTCCAAGGGTCTGAGAAATCCGATTTTTTACAGAGGTCAAAACTAATTGGAAAAACCTAAAAATTTCCATATCATTAGTAGATTCAATCATGAATCTACTGTGATTTTTGTAAGATGATTTGAATCTTTTAAATGGGTGATTTCAAAGATTCTTGTCTGCTAAAGCAGAAATTGGATGTTCCGGATGACAGAAAACCCGATTTAGGGTTTGATTTGTTTGATAAGGTTCCGAAACCCAAATGGAACTAGTTTTTTGGATGGATAACATAGATGAATTAGCTCAACTGAAATAAATTTTTCTGGATTTATTGACAAAATAATAAACATGAAATGATAACTGGACTTTGTCCAAAATCAAAACCTATAAATTATCTAAGCAATTATTAACAAAATAGAATGAATCCTTCATAAAACAATGAAATTAATTAACTAAGATGCTCAATACATGGGATCTACATGAAAGTCGTGCTGAAACACACACAAAAAAAATAAGTAAATAAATAAATAAAAATAAAAAGAAAAAGAAAAGGAGATACACAATCTATTTGATGTAGGCTTTTGGATCAAACAGTTTCATCCATGGAAGGGATGAGATGTCATATCCAATTGGATCCAGCCTTAACATGGCTTCACAGCAAAAATAAAAAATAAAAAAAATAGAAAATCCTCTTTCTAATGGTAAACATTAATGAAACTTGATGAAATATATATATGAATAAACAAGGGAAATCGATGAGAGGATGGAATTTGTGGACTTACCTTGGGTTTACCCTTGCACCCACCGAAGATGGTTGTGATGGAATCAACCGAAGATGGTTGTGATGGAATCAACCGAAGATGGCTGCAAATTGGACTCGAAACGCCTCCAAGGTTGGTTGAAGGATGAAGGCTTGGAGCGCCGGCTGGAAGTGGTGGTGCCTTGGAAGATGATGAGGCTACTTTGAAAGAAGCTGGAGCAAAATAGACCAGCTGCTAAGAGGGTTGCAGACTGCTGTTGGAAGATGAGGATGTTGGCTGAAGCAATGTTGGCTGAAGCAAGGTGATGCTGTGTGCTGCTGCAAGGAGAGGTGGTGAAGGCTGCTTCTGGATTTTGTTAAAGGTGGAGCAATGGAGGTTGGCTGGGCTATTGCTTCCACCAAGGAAGGCTGTGATGAAGGAGGCTGCAGGTGGCTGCCAATGGTGGAAGTGAAGCAATGGCTGACGTTGAAGGAGGGAAGCTTCAAAGGGGCGCCAGCTGGTGGCTGGGCATCCAGATCCTCTTTGGGAGCTGTTGTAGAGAGATTGGAAGGCTGCAAGCTGGTAATGGTTGCTGCAGCAAAGGGGAGAGAAAGAGAGAGTTCAAGGGAGAGAGAGAGAGAGATGAGATCCGAATTTCCTCTAGCCGTTCTTTTTTTCTTTTTCTTTTTGATTGGTAACTTAGGAAAGATGATATCTTTCCCTAAGTTACCATTGATTAATGAAGAAGGCTGTGTAATGCAAGGCTACAGCCGTATGACTTTGGAGGAAGAATGGAGTAAGGAAGGGAAGAAAGGAAAGAAAAGGAAAGAAGAGGGGAGAAAGAAAAGGAAAGAAAGGGGAACAAGGAGAGGGAAAGAGGAAGAAAGAAGGGGCTGGAAAAGAAGCTTACGTAAGTGGAGAGAGGGGAAAGAAAAAGGAGGAAAGAAAGAAAGAAAGAAAGAAAGAAAAAGGAAGAAAGAAAGAAAAGAAAGAAAGAAGGAAAGAAAAGAAATAAAAAAAAAGAAAATAAAAAGAAGAAGAAGAAAGGAACTGGGCTGGATTGAGGGCTAGGGTGGTTGACCCCCTTGTGGGTCCCACCTTAGGAAAAATAAAATAAGAAAATAAAATAAAATAAAAACAAAATAAAACAAATAAAAAAATAAAGAAAAAGTTAATTTTTTTTTCTTTTCTTATAAATTAAAACAATAAAATGCAAATGGATGGGCCATCTCAGAGCGGGTCCAAATTTCACTTTTGAAATTCAATTTGACGATTAAAGGGGTAAAATGGTCTTTTTAGAAAATTTCCAGACGAAACGAGCTATTTTTGGCAGTTTTTGAAACGAGCTCGGATTTTGAAGTTCAATACCTCGTTGCGAAGCAAATTTAATGTAGAATTCAAAAATTTGATTTTGAAAGGAATCTAAATTATTTTTCTCGAGAAAATATTTCCAAACGAAATGAGCTATTTTTGGCAGTTTTTGAAACGAGCTTGGATTTTGAAGTTCAATACCCCATTGCGAAGCAAATCCAGTGTAGAATTTGAAAATTTGATTTTGAAATGAATCCAGATTGTTTTTCTCGAGAAAATATTTCCAAATTTAGAATCCCGGGGGTAAAAATGTCAATTTTGGAAACCCGGGGTTTGAAATTGATTCCTGAAAGCTTTTGAAACTTGATCTGGATTGAAATTTATAAAACTGGAGTTCTGGACTTCGAAAATGAAATGAAATGTGATGCAATGTCATGAAATGTTGAGAAATGATATGAAATGACATGAAATGCTATGCGAAATGCAGACCCTGAATGAAGAATTTTGGATGTCAGACCCGATTGACACTTGTATCAGTTTTAAAAAAACATTAAAATTGAGAAAATTTGCAAAATAGCTCAAGAAATGGTTTTCAGGACTCTACTGGGTCAGAGTGACACTGAAAATTGGGGTTCGAGCTGAATTAAACTGAAATGAGCTGGATTGAGCTGAGTTTTAGAGTTTCAGAACTCAAGTGAACTAACCAGACATTGACTCAACTGACCTTTCCGGCTGAATTTTCAAGAAAAGTTGCCATTTTTAGAGAAATGGTACGGAATGATTACTGGAGTGAAGTGAATTACGAACCTGAGGTAGGTTTGAGTTAGAACAAAGGTCAGTGATACTAACATGAACTAAAATCAAAGCTTGAACTCTAGCTCAATTGACTGAACTCAACTCAATTTCAGTTGAAAGAGCTAAAATGGACTCCTAGACATTTGGAAATGGTTTTAAACTAAAACTGGAGCATTTGAACTCCTAGTGAGCTCAAGTTAGACTCTGGGGAGTATGACTGACTATGAATGACTGACTCAGAGACAATTGGTTTGGATTTGAGTGAGAAATGAGCTCATTTCTGAAGAAATGATCCCATTTTGGCAGGAATGGTCAGAAATGGAAACGGTTTATTCATTATGAACTCAGATGAGCTTGAGATGACTGATATTCTAACTGTCTTGAACTGACCAATGAGCTTGGTTGACTCCGACTGACTGGGGTCCGGGATGACCTAGGGGTAAAATGATAATTTTCCTAATGAAAGTGGGTAAAATGGTAATTTTCTGAAACTGACTCGGGGTTTGACTCCTACACTGACCTAACAGGGTTGACACTGCATGAGGAGGGTTGTTTGAGAATGGATGAGGAAAATTTGGGGTGTTTACAGATGCCCCTCTTTGCTACTAAGCCGGCTTGAAGACGAGCTTAGTGGCAAAGAAAAACACACCAAATTTGGGCTATAAAAATGCCCCAGTTAGAAGGATCTGACTGGATATGAAGAGATTTAGCCCTGATGAAAATGGTAGATATGAAATGGAGAATAAAGAAGAACTTTCATGTTGAAAGGTTTTGCAGACAAGTTACAGATTCGATGGACTTGGTGCATTAACATCTATCTATACCCTGACGAAAGAAAATCGATATTTTCTCAGGGGTCTGAGAAATTCTATTTTTTATAGAGGTCAAAACTAATTGGAAAAACCTAACAATTTCCAGATCATTAGTAGATTCAATCATGAATCTACTGTGATTTTTGTAAGATGATTTGAATCTTTTAAATGGGTGATTCCAAAGATTCTTGTCTGCTAAAGCAGAAATTGGAAGTTCCGGATGACAGAAAACCCGATTTAGGGTTTGATTTGTTTGATAAGGTTCCGAAACCCAAATGGAACTAGTTTTTTGGATGGAGAACATAGATCAATTAACTCAACTGAAATAAATTTTTCGGGATTTATTGACAAAATAATAAACATGAAATGATAACTGGACTTTGTCCAAAATCAAAACCTATAAATTATCTAAGCAATTATTAACAAAATAGAATGAATCCTTCATAAAACAATGAAATTAATTAACTAAGATGCTCAATACATGGGATCTACATGAAAGTCGTGCTGAAACACACACAAAAAAAATAAGTAAATAAATAAATAAAAATAAAAAGGAAAAGAAAAGGAGATACACAATCTATTTGATGTAGGCTTTTAGATCAAACAGTTTCATCCATTGAAAGGATGAGATGTCATATCCAATTGGATCCAGCCTTAACATGGCTTCACAGCAAAAATAAAAAATAAAAAAAATAGAAAATCCTCTTTCTAATGGTAAACATTAATGAAACTTGATGAAATATATATATGAATAAACAAGGGAAATCGATGAGAGGATGGAATTTGTGGACTTACCTTGGGTTTACCCTTGCACCCACCGAAGATGGTTGTGATGGAATCAACCGAAGATGGCTGCAAATTGGACTCGAAACGCCTCCAAGGTTGGTTGAAGGATGAAGGCTTGGAGCGCCGGCTGGAAGTTGTGGTGCCTTGGAAGATGATGAGGCTACTTTGAAAGAAGCTGGAGCAAAATAGACCAGCTGCTAAGAGGGTTGCAGACTGCTGTTGGAAGATGAGGATGTTGGCTGAAGCAAGGTGATGTTGTGTGCTGCTGCAAGGAGAGGTGGTGAAGGCTGCTTATGGATTTTGTTAAAGGTGGAGCAATGGAGGTTGGATGGGCTATTGCTTCCACCAAGGAAGGCTGTGATGAAGGAGGCTGCAGGTGGCTGCCAATGGTGGAAGTGAAGCAATGGCTGACGTTGAAGGAGGGAAGCTTCAAAGGGGCGCCGGCTGGTGGCTGGGCATCCAGATCCTCTTTGGGAGCTGTTGTAGAGAGATTGGAAGGCTGCAAGCTGGTAATGGTTGCTGCAGCAAAGGGGAGAGAAAGAGAGAGTTCAAGGGAGAGAGAGAGAGAGAGAGAGAGAGAGAGAGAGAGAGAGAGAGAGAGAGAGAGAGAGAGAGAGATGAGATCCGAATTTCCTCTAGCCGTTCTTTTTTTCTTTTTCTTTTTGATTGGTAACTTAGGAAAGATGACATCTTTCCCTAAGTTACCATTGATTAATGAAGAAGGCTGTGTAATGCAAGGCTACAGCCGTATGACTTTGGAGGAAGAATGGAGTAAGGAAGGGAAGAAGGAAGGGAAGAAAGGAAAGAAAAGGAAAGAAGAGGGGAGAAAGAAAAGGAAAGAAAGGGGAAGAAGGAAAGGGAAAGAGGAAGAAAGAAGGGGCTGGAAAAGAAGCTTACGTAAGTGGAGAGAGGGGAAAGAAAAAGGAGGAAAGAAAGAAAGAAAGAAAGAAAGAAAAAGGAAGAAGAAAGAAAGAAAAGAAAGAAAGAAGGAAAGAAAAGAAATAAAAAAAAAGAAAATAAAAAAAAGAAGAAGAAAGGAAGTGGGCTGGATTAAGGGCTAGGGTGGTTGACCCCCTTGTGGGTCCCACCTTAGGAAAAATAAAATAAGAAAATAAAATAAAATAAAATAAAAACAAAATAAAACAAACAAAAAAATAAAGAAAAAGATAATTTTTTTTTCTTTTCTTATAAATTAAAACAATAAAATGCAAATGGATGGGCCATCTCAGAGCGGGTCCAAATTTCACTTTTGAAATTCATTTTCACGATTAAAGGGGTAAAATGGTCTTTTTAGAAAATTTCCAGACGAAACGAGCTATTTTTGGCAGTTTTTGAAACGAGCTCGGATTTTGAAGTTCAATACCTCGTTGCGAAGCAAATTTAATGTAGAATTCAAAAATTTGATTTTGAAAAGAATCTAAATTGTTTTTCTCGAGAAAATATTTCCAAACGAAACGAGCTATTTTGGCAGTTTTTGAAACGAGCTTGGATTTTGAAGTTCAATACCCCGTTGCGAAGCAAATCCAGTGTAGAATTTAAAAATTTGATTTTGAAATGAATCCAGATTGTTTTTCTCGAGAAAATATTTCCAAATTTAGAATCCCGGGGGTAAAAATGTCAATTTTGGAAACCCGGGGTTTGAAATTGATTCCTGAAAGCTTTTGAAACTTGATCTGGATTGAAATTTATAAAACTGGAGTTCTGGACTTCGAAAATGAAATGAAATGAAATGTCATGAAATGCTGAGAAATGATATGAAATGACATGAAATGCTATGCGAAATGCAGACCCTGAATGAAGAATTTTGGATGTCAGACCCCGATTGACACTTGTATCAGTTTTAAAAAAACATTAAAATTGAGAAAATTTGCAAAATAGCTCAAGAAATGGTTTTCAGGACTCTACTGGGTCAGAGTGACACTGAAAATTGGGGTTCGAGCTGAATTAAACTGAAATGAGCTGGATTGAGCTGAGTTTTAGAGTTTCAGAACTCAAGTGAACTAACCAGACATTGACTCAACTGACCTTTCCAGCTGAATTTTCAAGAAAAGTTGCCATTTTTAGAGAAATGGTACGGAATGATTACTAGAGCGAAGTGAATTACGAACCTGAGCTAGGTTTGAGCTAGAACAAAGGTCGGTGATACTGACATGAACTAAAATCAAAGCTTGAACACTAGCTCAATTGACTGAACTCAACTCAATTTCAGTTGAAAGAGCTAAAATGGACTAAAATGGGCTCCTAGACATTTGAAAATGGTTTTAAAATAAAACTGGAGCATTTGAACTCCTAGTGAGCTCAAGTTAGACTCTGGGGAGTATGACTTACTATGACTGACTGACTCAGAGACAATTGGTTTGGATTTGAGTAAGAAATGAGCTCATTTCTGAAGAAATGATCCCATTTTGGCAGGAATGGTCAGAAATGGAAACGGTTTATTCATTATGAACTCAGATGAGCTTGAGATGACTGATATTCTAACTGTCTTGAACTGACCAATGAGCTTGGTTGACTCCGACTGACTGGGGTCCGGGATGACCTAGGGGTAAAATGATAATTTTCCTAATGAAAGTGGGTAAAATGGTAATTTTCTGAAACTGACTCGGGGTTTGACTCCTACACTGACCTAACAGGGTTGACACTGCACGAGGAGGGTTGTTTGAGAATGGATGAGGAAAATTGGGGTGTTTACAGAGCTCCTGTAAGAACTCCGCGACTGAAGGAACAACCCTCCGAAGTTCTACCAAGAGAAAGACCTCTTCATCCTCAAATCCGCCTGATTCAGGTAAGATCCCCTACTTTTTTTTATGTTTATTTTAAGCCTAATTCATAAAGATCGACCTGTATATAGCAATGTCGATCCATGAATGGCGATATTAGTGGAATCACCCCATTCCAACATTTTTTTCCTGTCTCTCATTTTCATTTTATTTTTTGTTGTTCCAATCTGTAGGTGATTTTGCCTCCAATTTTCCTTTTTTTTTTTGTTTTTTTTTTCTCTTCCCTTTTCAGCTCCCTACTTGCTTCAGAATTTTGGTTCCGTTATGATAAGCTGGTTGGCATTTTTCTTTTCTTTTTCGTTTCTCTGTTCTGCTTTTTAATCGTGATTATCCATTCGCGTTTGATTTCTTACTTCGATAGTGCATAATTCATTTTTTTCAATTTTTGCCATGTTTCTGTCTAGAATAGCTCCTCTATTTCAACTTCAGCACTCTGTCGACATCCTTTTGATTTCTGGAGTTTTTATCATTAGCATATGACCTTCATCCCTATACCTCTGCTAGGGCACTCCATCATCTGATTGTAACCACCTGTTACGCTTTTGGGTCCAGCAAGTAGACCCAATACATCGTCCATTTACCTGATTGTTCATGTTTTACATCAGTCGTTTTGATCCCATTGTTTACATTCTGTTTCATGATTCATTCATCATTATATATCCCACGCTAGAGGGTCCAACTATACTCAGATAGTTAATGGTTCTGATGACTGAAGATCTTGCGATAATGAAAATCGGCATGTTGATAAAATTCTGATCAATAGCATAGATAGACCCTTGTATTTTCCATTTTCGTGAACATGGGTTTCAATTTTATTTCCCCATTCACAATCGTGTGGCCTGGTTCATAATACAGAGCATTCATCCTTTATAGTTTCATGAATATGGGTTTCAATTTGACTGCAAGTTAGTATTCTCTGGAGAACTTTTCTTTTGTTTTATGACTCCCCAGTCGCGTCTTACCATCCATGGCATTAGATGTACTCACCATCATTATCATACTGTTAGCCACTCATCTACCTATGTGTATAAATACCTGTTTCCTTTTGAAAGGGTAATGATATGCCAGCTGATCCTCAGAAAATTATCATCAAAGGATAATGGAGATCTTCGTGACGCCTCAATTTCTGTGTAAGTAAAAGCCTGTACAATGCTAAGACATCTATGCACAACACTAGGTTGCTTCACCTTCAACACTTATGTCTTTTGTCATTCATAATAGCAGCATACATGTTCATTGATTATCATTCCCGCAAGCATTGGTCCCCAATGTGAATACTCATAGGAGAGTCAGATACTGGGATTGGTGTGTTGTTGCTCCAACATACACAGGTCCCATGATGGGCTGCTGTGCGCTGCCCATTCAAGCAAGAAAACCATGGTGCACTCCTATCAAATCACGCAGGGATGTCTTTAAATTGAAGTCGGCAGATCTGAATTTGGCACGCCATCATCTGAATCCTGGGAAATAGACATACATTGTCGTGGGTTCATCTGTCATCAAAGAGTGGTCAATACATTGGCCTCAGCTGATCAAGGAAGAAGATTCTCCCAGAGCTCTATATTTTAATGTACATGATGGTTCTTAAATATCTCGGTGTTAAGTCCATTTTGTGTTATTTTCAAGACTGTTATGCTTGAAAGATTGCCTTTGTATCATAATTCTCAGCAATAACAAGCCATGGTGACATCAATGATATTACAGTAAGCTGGTAGGATCCAACTGGAAGATTATATGGGATTCTGAGGGAATATGTGGGAGACACCATTATCAAGAGTTACAAATTCCATTTCATGTATTGTAATAGTTAGATCTTAATGAGAATTTACATTTCTTGTTTTAGATAGAATGAATGAGCATTGTAAATGTCATCAATTGCTTGTTTTCATGCATTTTTGCCTTTTTTTTTTTCAAATTCCCACAATGATGAAACACGAATGGCACGTGCACCATTTTTGTAAAAGGTAATTGATCCTAAGTTGATGATCCACATCAATGGCCATAGTCAAGGTATGGACAAAACTTAGGATTTTTATCTTTTACGAAATAACACTGGATCCACACTGGATCCATTTTTTTAAAAATTCATCATATTTTCCTCAAAATATTTTTCTCTTTTATCAGAATTTAACTTAAAATCAACTCAAAATACATACCAATGGCCATAGTTAGGGTATGTTGAGAGTTAATTTCATTTTAAATTCTATAAAAGCACCAAATGTGTTTTATTCTTCACCTGAATTTAAATACAGATTATTATATAATACATTCAATGACTATAGTCAGGGATGTATTATATCTTCAATCTTATTTTAATTCAGTTTATGAATAAGATAGTTTTTCAAAATCTAAAATCAAATTCTTTAAATTAATTCATCATTTAGGATAGAACTGCATCATATTTTCAAAATTCCTTTTCCAAAACTCCAAGTGATGTAAACATCTTCTTCAATCAATCTTCAATTCTTGTAAAAAAAAAAAAAACCAATTCATCTGTTCATTTTCAATTCTATTTCATTTTCAATCTCAAAAGTTCAATTTAACTTTGAGATTTCAAATGTATTTTATATTCAAAAATTCCAATTCAAATCAGATTTCAAAGTTCAATTTGACTTTGAAATTCCAAATTCAATTTACATTCAAAACTCCAAATCAAATCCAAAGTTCAATTTAACTTTGAGATTCTCTTCATGTTCTAAATTTCAAATTCAAACTTCAAAATTCAAAGTCTAAATTGACTTTGAAATTCATTTGTATATTCAAGATTCAAATTATAAATTTCAAGGTCAATTCAAATTTGGAAATTCTTGATTCATCTTCTGAATTTAACAAACTCCAAATACATTTCAGGATCCAAGATTCAACATTCATATCGGATCTCAGACTTCAGATCCAAAATCCATCTTAGGATCCATAATCCAATTCCACTTTGGATCTCAGACTTCAGATCCAAATTCATTTTAGGATCCAGAATCCAATTCTACTTTGGATCTTAGACTTCAGATTCAAATCCATTCTAGGATCCAGAACCCAATTCTACATTTGAATCTCAGACTTCAGACCCAAATCCTCTTTAGGATCCAGACTCCAATTTTACTTTGGGTCTTAGACTTCAGATCCAATTTCCTTATAGGATCCATAATCCAATTTCACCTTGGATCTCAGATTTCATATCCAAATCCATCTTAGGATCCAGAGTCCAACTCTATATTGGATCTCAGACTTCAGATCCAAATCCATCTTAGGATCCAGAGTCCAACTCTACATTTGGATCTCAGACTTCAGATCCATTCCATTTTAGGATCCAGAACCCAAGTTCATCTTGGATTCCAAATCTCGGATCCCATTCTATTTAGGATCCGGAATTCAATTCCATTTCCAATTTTAGATTTCAAAATCCAATTCCATCTACAGATCACATCTGAATTTCTTAAATTCCTCTCTATTTTTAAAATACCATCTGGATTTCTCAGATCCATTCTAAATTCTCAACTTCAAAAACTAAATTCAATTTAATCTTAAGTATTCATTTCCTTTACTAAATTCAAGTTCAAATTCAAAGTCCATCTCGGACTTTGAAACTTCTTTCCCTTTCATCTCAGCTTTAATCATTCTCTTTTCAAAATCCAGATTTATTCTTCCAACTCTAAATTACTCTAAAGACTTGGAACTTCTCTGATCTATCTCAAGTTCTAAAGTTAGATTCAATCATTTCTTCACTCCCTTGTCAAATTCATCTCAGAAGCACTTGGAAATTTTCTAAACATCTTTCAAAAGAGCATACATCCTTGCATTGCACAAGTATGATTCTTTGTGCATTTAGATTTAGAATAAATTCTTAGATAATATTTAGGCAAAGCAAAAGGCATAGATTCGATCCTTGGTTCAATTACCCCAGGTAAAGGCGCCAGGAACGGTCGAACCTCGTACCGACGAGCGAATCCCGTCTCTCCATTTTCCCGCAAATTTTCAAAACAGAGGCGAGTTATTTGCTAAATATTTTCAAATTAAGGTCAAGTGAGACCGCGCAAAATAGTTCATCTTTTCTCTTTCTTTCTTTCTTTTCTCTTCTCTCTCTCTTTTCTTTCTTTTATTTCTCTCCCTTCAAAAAGGAGGAAAATAGAGGTTAGAAAAGGAAAAGAGAAGGAAGAGAGAGAAACAACAAGAGAGGAAAAATTTTGCGATGATCACAGTTTTGGCGACCGTGATGGGACTCATCTTCGTCTGGTTGAGTCTATGCCTTTGCTTTGCTTAAATGTTTTCTAAGTCTTTATTCTTCTATGTCAGCTTCATTTTTATGCAAACCTTAGGAGCCTAGACTCTGTCCTAAAGCTGACATCATTGCATATAGGATCTAAGTATGGTTTGATAGGACCATATTGAGGAGATTATCCATGTTCACATTAGACTTAGGTCATAAATACAACTCTCCTCAATTCTAGGGATTGAATGCAAACAATGTATGCAAGGGTATGCTCCTTTTTCATTTAAATTCTATCTCTTTAGGGTTTGCGTTAAGGCCTTCTGGATTTATTGCATGTTGAACATGTTTTTGAAAACATCCCTACGTATATTGTCCCGGTCTTCACGTTGCTGGGCTGTCTCACTGAACCATAGTTCGAGAGAGAGCCTCACAACTGGACCACTTATTTGGGTTCGCGCCCCCCTACCACGTACCTAAGGGCCATAGTCCGAGGTATATCGGTAGGTGCTCAAGGATGTTGGGAAGCCTTTACCTTAGAACCGAAGAGATATCTTATATGCCACGTACTTCAAGCATCGTCTTGAGTATATCGGCGTACCTTGATTGAAATCAGATGATATAAATCTTAGAGTTAGGATTAAGATCCTATCAGCCATTTCAAATATTGCATATAGAGTCAGCTTTAGGGAGTGCTGTTTGTGCGTCCTTGTTTGTATATCTGTGATTGTGTGATATTTTATGTCTCTTATATTTTTCAAAACCCTGGATATATATATTTCAAAATTTTCTCTTTGTTTTTTAAAACCCAGGTGTATTTTCCTTTCTCTTCTTCTAAAAATTCTTCAAAAAAAAATTCTTCTGATCCTGCCTGCAAGTTCTTCAAAAATTTTAAATCTCTACCATTTATTCTCAAAATTTCATTTTCCTTCTTATTTTCTTCGTCTGATTTTATAGTCTTGTTTATATTTTCATAAATGAAATCTCTTTTCGTCAAGAGATATCCTTTATAAATAGCATTTTCTTCATGTTTTTGTTGGTTACTCTCCCTCGTAGAGTAAACAACATAATTGTCACAAATTTTGTGGCGACTCAATCCCTAGTAATGGGATACAATTTTTTATAGATTTCAACCTAAATCCCTCCTTTTGTCAAAACTTTTCCAAAAAAGTTTATGTGGTCTAAAAACCTCCACTTTCCTCTACAGAAAGCGCTGATATTCGAAAATGGTTCAGACAGGAGCTGGAAAAGAAACAGTTCCTCAACTCAGCGACAATGATGCAGAAGGGATGAGCTCTCCTAAGTCAGTCAGGGGACAGGGTCAGAACAAGAAAGATGACATCGACCCCGCTATGTATGATATGTTCCAAAAGATGATGGCAAGGATGATGTCGGAGCAAGCCGAGGCCAAGCTGAAAGAGGCAGTTCCTAAAAGCAAGCTGAGGAAGAAGCCTGTAAAAAAGCAAGTCAGAATCATTAGGAAGAAGGTACAGCCCGACACTACTTCTGAGGAATCTGAGTCGGTCGAGGAAGAATCAGAAGAAGAAGAGCAGATTGTCTACAAGCAGAATCCTCCAAGACAGTCTACAAAGATAACTGCAGAAGAGCCCGAATCCGTCAACAAGCCCAAATCTGGGGCTCCAGCAGAGGACCTGATGAACAAGCAGATGAAGGAAATGAGTCGAGCAATCAAGGACATTCAAGCCAAGGGTAAGGGCAAGCAGACCTACACCAGCGAAGATTTTTATGATGGTCTAGATGGGGATGATAATATGGAGAACCTTCCTTGTAAATTTCTCAAATTTGACGGGACTGGCAACCCTAAAGCCCACTTAGCCACCTTTTATGCAGAATGTTGCCGCTTCAGAAAGGATAACAGGGCTCTGTTCATCTGTTTTCCCCGCAGTCTGGAGGGTATAGCAGCCAGGTGGTATGCCGACCACATTAATCCTATCGAACTACGAGAGTTCGATAAGGTAGTCAATCTGTTCATTGAGCGCTTCCTATTCAATACTGAGGTTTCACCTACGCTCAATCACCTTTACAACTTAAAGCAAAATGAGACTGAAAGAGCAGGAGAATTCATCCACAGGTGGAGAAGTACCTGCAACAAGATGAAAGGTCCCATTCCAGAGGAGCATGCATTATAAATAATCCTCAGCAATTTCTCTCAGCCCCTGAGAAGCCTCATTGCCACTTCTCCGACAAAATCCTTTATCAAGTTGATTGAGCGAGCCGAATGGCTCAAGGCAGGAATAGAAAGCGGGCTTTACGAGGGCATGCCTCTGGCCAAAAGCATCCAAGACCAGAAGAAGAAAGCGCAGTTCACTCATGCGGCTAATACCTCTGGCAATGATCTTGATAACAGCAGGAGAAACAGAAATGACAGCAAGAATGGTCAGAACCACATCACAGCTCAAAGGGAAAAGTCTTCCAAGCAGAATAACAAGCTGTCTCAGTCTAACTTTCCGCAGAAAGAAAAGATAAAGCACGAAGGTTGGAGTAATGACCGTGAGTTCACTCCTCTGAAGCAAACGCTCGAAGAAGCCCTTGAATTCATGTTGGCCAAAGGATTGGTTAAACTCCCAAAAGTCGCGGATCCTCCCACGGTCATGGGAAGGTTCACAAATCAGTTCTGCAAGTTCCATCGAGCAGTGGGGCATGACACCGATCACTGCTTTGTCTTCAAAAATATTGTTCAGGATTGCGTCGACAAGAGTCTCTTTGTTGAAGACGAAGAGGAAGATGACCTAGCCGTCATGACCAAGTCTCTCCCCGGCTACTCAGAAGACTGAAGATGCCAGAATTCTCAACCAACATTCACCACCTAGATACAAGAACACATGAATCTTGTAAAATATGAAGCAAAAAAGGAAAAACATACACATACATGAAGGCAAGAACGACATAAAAGACAAAGCACAAAAACCAAACAGATGGAGGAATGTCTAAATATGCCATTTAATGTGCTTGGGTTATCTCTCCCTGATTCTCAATTTGCATCAAACAATACCTATTCAGCTTTAGGGGATTTCTTCTCTTTCCTTTAATCGAACCAGCAAGCCCCTTTGATGGTCATAGGGATGGGTTATCCTTATTCCCAAGACCTTCATGAGCAAGGTTACCAGTCTCACTTTTGCGCACACGCATGCGGACACACTCACATCTATATACAGTGACACAACCATATGCAGTGAAGGACACTAACTCATGTGCAGCCATATGCACATGAATCATTGACACAGCCATATGTAGTGACACAGCAACCGGCTACTTTAATACATATAAATGGCGTTGGACTTTAGCCATCTATGCAAAAAAAAAAAATCAGGTAATAAAGAATCATAAGCACAGCCAAAAGGTCGTTTCAACTGTAGATACAACATCTATCTATCACAATCCTCATCCATGTCATACCCCCTTCAGGTATATGCACCCAGTGGATGCAGTTGTTATGATTCAATCCTTATTTCAACTGAACAAAAATTCACCAATAAAATCTACAAACAAATCTGATTAATTTGGTCAGGAAGACCATAGGGTTTCCACTTAAACTGCTAGCTAATAAACTATGGAGAGATACAAAGTTCTTCCCATAAATCAGATATAGTTTAACCACAGAGCCTTTCAGTGAAACATTGGTAGCTGCAATGTGAGGCATTCACAACGTCCATGGCTGGTAACTCCACATCTTTTGAGTGAGGATCAAATAGACATACCATCTCACAACAGTGTGTGGCTGTGTGGGCACTCTATTAGAAATCATGGATCCAATAAGACCAAAAGCAAGACAGCAGTAGTAGTAATATGCAAACAATGGCCCTCAGCCATATAGACCAACACCACATTGTTGATTGACTCAAGAATGCCAATCATGAAGTCGAATGCCCAACTCGTGCAAAGAACCGTGGCAGAAAAAAAAATCATCAAGATTACCCCAAATGTTGTCTGCCATTACTGCAAAACTCCACAGTAAGAACACAATTGAGGCCATTAATTACACAACCATGTACATCATCTAGGCCAGTTTATGAACAGAGCTTTATGCAGCAGGATCACGAACACTTTTATCATCCAAGAACCTTGAAGAAATTTTGTAATTTCCTGGACCTGACTGACACAGACACTTCTATGCAGGTCTTATACATGCGTGCGATGTCATTGCACGTGAAATCATCTGTAGAAGGACAGCCTTTTACAGGTTCTAAAGTAGATTTTTTTTTTATGGGAGAGATCAAGAACTTCCAAACGGATGACACTAAGCTAATACTAAAGGACTAAAGCACACGAATGAAAAGAGAACTTATGGAATTTAAGAAATAACAGAGATACAACACATCAGATAAAAAGAAAGGAAAAAAAAAATCTGATAACAAATAAATGACACAGGAGATATGGTGTTCTTATTAATGTAGGGCATTGGAATGAGGGGTTCGGTCCATGAAAAGGACGAACCGTCTCATCCAATTAGTCTGATTATGAAAGCCCTCCAACTGTTTCTTTTGAACTTGTTTATGATGCTGAAGTTTGGACTGCTAATGGCCCTTCTCGACACTGCCTTTTTCTCCAGCCGATGACAACAAGATCTGAATTAATAGACTTGAACAAAGGGATGAAATGATATAAAATTACCTTGGGGTCTTCTACGCCAATTGAATTCGTAAACGAGAATCCCAGGGACTGGTCCCTTTCTGTCTAGCCGAGGTAAGTGGGAAGAAGGCCCTTATTGCGCGTCCAACAAAAAGGAGGTCAGAGCTTAAAGCCGTGAGCCAGAGGAGTTGCTACTTCCTGATAGATTGTGACTGCAAACTGGGCGTTCTTATGCTACTTCTTGTAACTTCGTTGGAGGAAACTGGCAGAAAGAACAAATGAGGGGCTGCAACTGGAAAGGGGGAAAGAGCCGTCGGGTTTGGCCTCAGGTTCTGCTAGAGTTTTTTTTTGGCCCTCGGCTGAAAGGAGGGCTGCAACTGGTAGCTAGGGGGGAAGCCGTGAAGAAAGGGGCACTGAACAATTAGGGGAAAAATCCGAAGTCTCCTCTTTCGGGTGGCCTAAGCCCCCTTTTTTTTAAAAAAAAAAAGGTTCCGCCCTTTCAGCCCAAAGCTCGGGCTCCATTGTGAAAGGTTTTGATAAGTTTTAAAAAAACTAACTTTTGAAAGATTTCAAAAATGTCACCATTTGAAAAGGGGGGGGGGGGGGGCTCCTTTTCTCCAGAAGTATATTTAAAAAAAAAAAACTTAGGTAAAGTGAAGTTTTTGGTAGGGTTTTCACGGTGGCTCCATTTGGGGCTGAAAAGTAATAAAGATAAAGTAATAAAAACATGAGTAAGAAAATGGGTTTTGTTTTGGTGATGCCACCTCAACTGAATTTGAAAACTTTGTGAGAGAAATTTTTTTTTTTTGCTTTTCTTGGCAAGGAGCCTTAGTGGGGCGCCACCTGCGTGGGCCCACTAATTATTTTATCAAAATTTAAATCAAAATAAAAGAATTTTATAAATCGGTGCCACTTTTGGGTGGGCACTGTTTTGAAAATAGGAGAAATTTTTGAGAATTTGAGTGTGACCCCACCTCGAGGCGGGTCCCACGTCACTTATTTGAAATAAAAGCCAAATGAGATATTTTGGAATTTTCACAATAATAGGCTAGTTTTGGAAAACAAGAAGTGAATTTTGATTTGATTTCAAAACTTAAAAAAAATGGTTCTTCACACAAAAATTTGAAAGAAGTAGGGAAATTCGAAGCCTTTTTGTAAAAATTTGAAATAAGGTCTTATGCACTTTGAAATTGTGTCCCCCTCTGATCATGCATATAATTCAGGGTTAATTAACATTAAAATATGCATGATTTTATAAAAAAATGTTTCAAAAACCCAATTTTATGTTAGTTTTCGAGTAAATGTGCTAAAATGATTTTAAAATAGAAAATGCATGAAAAATAGTTTTATTTTACATTTTTATGCATATTTTAGTTTTTGTTATAGTCATAGTAGTTAGTTTTAGTTCTCATTAAAAATAAAAATAATAATAATAAAAAAAATATAGAGAAAATAGTTTTATATTCATTTTTAAGTGTTTGTTTTTTTAGAAAAGAAGAAAAAAATTAAATATCAATATAAATAGTTAGAATAGTTTTATTTTGAGTTTCTTTAATAAATAAGTTTTGTTTTAACTTTTGAAAATTTTCAAATAATAACAAACCGGTTTACACGGTTTGGGTTTCTTTGAAAAACTGAAAAAAATAATAAGCAAACCGGCTTGAACCGGTTTGCATTGTTTTAAAACTGGAAAAAAATTCTGTTTCAAACCGGTTCCAGCCGGTTTGGGGTTTTTAAAACCCACAATGAAATTTTTTTTCATTTGTTTCCCCCTTCCTGCGCCACAGCCCTCCATTCTTCTCCTTCCTCTCCACTTCTCCTTATCTTTTCTTTCCCTTCTCCCTCTTTCTCTCTTCTTCCCTGTTTCCGGTGGAGAGATTTCCAGCAACGGCGGCGGCATACGGGAGGAGGCCGGCCACCTCTTTTCTAATCCCTCTAAGATACGGTAATTCTTCTTCTTCTTCTTCCTCTGCATCTTCTTCTCTCTTCCTAATCTTCTTTTCCTAAATCCCTTTTTCTACTCCATTGTTAATTACAGTAGTCGATCGGTTACTTAAAATCAAAATAGAAAAAAAAAGGATTCTGTTAGAGTAATTGTTGTTTGATTCTAAATTTCATTTTGTCCTTGATTCTGCATTTGCATTTTAGTTTTATGATCAGCATCAACATTATCATAAGATGAAATGGTGAAATCGGATTGAATGATCGAGCACTGATTTTTTTCTGGCAATCTGTGTGGAGATTAATCGATCATCTGATCGATTATCATAGCTTTATCATATTAATCCATTGTATATTGTTCCAGCTACAGAGGCTAATTTTTGTTGAAAACATTTGTTCTGAAAGCTAGATTTGTATTTGAAAATCAATTGATTATCGATTGCATATGATTGATAAACATTTGTTTCGGTGATGATAAATTTTCCGGCGATGATCTGGAGAATCTGATGAGATTCTGGTAATAATTTGATCAGTGGATTATTGTTTGCTTGGGTGAAGAAACATCGTGATCACTTGTTCTACTGAGCCTCGGTATTGATTGGAGTTTTGATCCATGACTGAGATTCCGGCGATTATTGTGTCCAAAGCAAAGTAAATTTGATTTCCAACATCGATCAAGAATCGTGAAGATCTCTATAGCTGACCGAAATCCCCTGCTTCAGCCGAATCCCCTCTACATTTACTGTGAAAACTAGGAATTTTGTATTCTCCTAACTGTGCCATCTTGATCTGTCGGCACTTCATATTTGCCGTGAAATTGCAATATGGCAACAAAAGTTCGTTTATGTGTTAATGTGTTGTGGTTCAGTATAACTGGATAGCTAGATCCAGTTTAAGTGCTTAAGCTACTATCTCTATTGCTGTTAATATTTTCTGAAATCAATTGAATTTCTGGTGTAATTTCCAGCTGATTGGATTAATGTCAGCACTGATTTGTGATTTTCATATTTTTCACTGATTTTTACTGAATTCCACTGTTGATTTTTAATGAGCTTCATTGCATGTGTTCATTAAGTGTTAGCTGGAGCAAATTTGAGTTTCACTAAGAATTGTTGAGAATTGATTGTTGATGTTTCATTTTAAAGATTATTACTTCATTAGCTTGTAGTTGTTTAGTTTAATATAACAATAGTTAATTGTTAGTCATTAATAGTTAGTAACTAGATTAATCAATTAGTTAGTAGTAGATTTGATTAGCATCTTTGTAATAGTTAGCATTTTATTTCATGTCAATTAGTAGTTAGTAATCATTTTTAATTAGGGGTGTCATTTAGATTTTATAATGCTTGTGGTATAGTTTTATTTTTCTATCGCTGGTACTGCTCGTGTTCATTTGAATTGTGCAGGATAGCACAGGAGTGGAGCGGAAATAATTACGTGACACGAGAAAGTACGAAGAGTAGAGCTTCTTTTTACTTTTCAGTTTAGAATTAGGAATTTAATTGGGTTTGTAAATATTGCACTTTACGCCCTCTGCGAAGGGTATTCATTTGTTGTAATTGTTAGTTGTTTTTACTTTTCTTAAACATTTTACATTTCAATAATTCGGCAATAAAGATTAGTTTAGATTTGTGTACTTGAATACGAAATATTCCCGTTCCCTGAGTTCGACCCGGTCTCATCCACTAGTGAGAACCGGTTTTTATTATTTGATGTCTGGTTTTCACATGTTTTACATTTAAAAATCTTTTCAAAATTACAACGATTTAAAAGAAGACATCAAATTTTTGGTGCCGTTGCCGGGGAACGACATAATATTAGTATTCACTTTACTGCCTAGTGTTTGTTTGCATTTAGGTTTAGAACCACGTATGTGCATATCTTAGAGATGAGCTTACTTTTCTGCACAACCCACCTATTAGGATCCCCTTAGATGTGACTGTGTACGATTGGTACCGTACACATAGATTTCATATTTTTTATGCATAATCTCTGTTATGTGTAATTGTGTGGTGTTTGTTTAGTTTTTGTTGTTTTTAGTTTACTTGCTTTGTGGTTTGCGTGGTTTGGCCGCTTAGTGCATTAGTTAGGTAGAAAACCCAAAGTTAGGACGTGTGCTACACCGGTCTACTCTAAGGTGTACGCAATGGCTGACGATCATCATTTGATCCGTCCTTTGAGGGAGTACTTCATGCCAAATACGTATACTCCCACCTCCTGCATCACGAGACCTGATGTAGGAGCGAGTCATTTTGAGATTAAGGCCAGTGTGATTCAAATGTTACCCTCGTTTTATGGCCTTAGCAATGAAGACCCATATCGTCATCTTGACGAATTCCTTGAGATTTGCTCGACTGTGAGAATCAATAACTTTGGAGACGACGCTATGAGGTTGACTTTGTTTCCGTTCTCTCTCAAAGATAAAGCCAAGCACTGGCTAAAATCTCTTGAGACGGTTCGTATTACTACTTGAGAAGGAATGCAAAGAGAATTTTTAAAAAAATATTTCCCAATTGGTAAGATGAACCAGTTTCGTAAAGCTATAACCAGTTTTTCTCAAATTGAGGGAGAACAGTTTCACGAGTCTTGGGAGAGATTGAAAGATCTTCTCCGTAAGTGTCCCCATCACCAGGTGCCTCGTTGGCAGTTGGTGCAGTATTTTTATGACAGGCTTACTGAAAAGCACCGTCAAATGGTTGATTCGTCTTGTGGGGGCACTTTTATGCTCAAGAGTGAGGATGAGGCATGGTCTCTATTCGAGACCTTGAGTGAAAACACGATGCATCATGCTTTGTCTTTACGGCTCGATAGGACTACATCTCTGTCTAGTGGTCCTAGGAAAGTTGGGATTTCTGAAGTTGGGTCCGAGTTAGAATTGCGTACCAAGGTTGACCAGTTGACTAGGAAGTTAGATCAATTCCTAGCCAATTCCTCGAGAAATCTAGTAGAAAGAGTGTGCGAGCTATGTGCTAGCTCTGCACATTGTGTTTCGGATTGTCCGGCAGCGCCATTATATTCTGAATTCGTTCAGTGTAAACACCCCAAATTTTCACTCACCTCCCCAACATTTCCACCAAGCATCAACATCCAGCCTCTGAAATCGCTGGAGGGCAAAATGGTCATTTTCTGAGCCCGGACCTTGCAAAAGTCCAAATTTCATCTGGAACTCTCAAAATTTCCCTATTTTTAGCTCAGATGTTCAAAATTTTACTCCTGACAGGAGACAGACATCTCCGAGTCTTGGCTCAAGATTATATTGCATAAGACATGACATTGCCTATCATTGTATGAGCATTTCAAATCACTGCACTGCACAGCATGTCATTTCGAGGTCCAGAACTCTTGATTTCAAAATTTTCAATCCAGATTAGAATTTCAACTCTTTTCAAAATTGATTTCAAAACCCTGGGTCTTCAAAATTATCAGTTCTTCCCATTTTACCCCCAGGGCTCTGAATTTTAAAATATTTCCTCAGAAAAATGATCTGGATAGTTTTAATGTGGATTTCAGTCACCTTATCTCAGATTTTGCCCTTTTGACAATTTCAAATATCTTCCTTTTACAAAATTGCCCTACAGGGGCCAACTCTTTCCAAAAATTCTTGTTTTACCAATTAGCCCAGATTTTATGAAAATTCCAAAAAGAGGTTGTTGTCTTGTTCTTATTTCAATAAAGAAGCAATGTGGGACCCACACTGAGGTGGTGTCACATAGACTTTTCTTTTGAAAAACCTGAACTTTGAAAAACCCAAAAAAATAGGAACCTTGTCCCCTAGATTGGTGCCACTTGTCCTTTCTCTCTCCTCCCATTTACCTGCCATGTGTCAGCATAGGGTTCACCTAGAGTTGGCGCCACATGTCACCTTCTCTCTTCTGCCACCCTTTGACACGTGTCAGTGTGGGACCACCTTAAGATGCCGCCACATGTCATTAGTCATCCTCTTTATTTTATGCCATGTGTCAATGTCTACCATCTTCACCCTGTGCCAAGTGTCATTCCAAGGTCACCATGAGATGCCACGTGTCATGTGTTGTCCTGTTCAGAAAAAGTAGAACTTGTCTCCCCTGAGGTGGCACCATTTGAATTATGTCTCCTGCAGGTGACACATGTCACTCTCTCCTTTCCTCAGGAAAAGCAAGCGACACGTGTCAATCTCTGCTCCTTTCAGAAAAAGCAGAGGACACATGTCTCCCTCCTATTTTTCTCAGAAAAGTAGATGATACATGTCATCTCCAGCTTCCTTTAGAAAAAGTAGAAGACACATGTCACTCCCTGCTTTTCTCAGAAAAAGCAAGTGACACATGTCACCCTCTGCTCTTCTCAGAAAAAGCAAGGGACATGTGTCTCTCTCTGCTTTCTTCAGAAAAAGCAAGTGACACATGCCACTTTCTGCCTCCTTCAGAGAAAGCTAGAATTCAAATGTTCAAACTCCAGTCTGAGGTGGCGCAAATCCTGAACTTCACCTTTTCTATTTTGTGTGAGATGGTGCCACGTGTCCCTTTTCCTCCCTCTTGCCACATGTCATTGTAGGAGCCACCCTGAGGTGGTGCCACATGGCAGTCTCTCCTTACCTCTAGAAAAAGCAGAAATTTAAATTTCAAACTCTCTCTGAGGTGGCACCATCTGAATCCTCTGCCTTTCCTTCTGACACATGTCAATAAAGATGCTCTGAGATGGCGCCACATGTCAGTCTCTCCTTTCATCAGAAAAAGTAGAATTCAAACCCCTCTGAGGTGGCGTCTTCTGCTTCCTCTGCTCCTACCTTCTGACACATGGCAATGTGGATGCTCTGAGATGGCGCCACATGGAAGTCTCTCCTCCTTCCAGAATAAAGCAGAATTTGAATTTCAAACTCCAAGACAACACCCTCTGAGATGGCGCCACATGGAGGGCTCAGATTAAGCTTCTTTGAATTTTAAAATTTTCCAAAAATCTCTATAAATACAAGGCCCCATGCCCAGCCTAGGGGAGCTTCTTTTGGATTTAGCATTTTCACTCTGAGAGCCCTGTTTGAGAATTGAACTTCAGAATGCCATTTTCATTCTTTCTTGGTTTCCTCTGGATTCACGCCCCTCTGGAGCCCATTATCAAGGTAGCCACTCATTTTGGGAGTTTCAAAACCGCTGGAGAACACAAGGTAAGCCTCCATTCCTATTGATTTCACTATGATAATTCTTTTGGTTTGATTCGTGTTGTCGTTTGAAGAAAGAGCTCATCCAAGGGATGGATTGAGCTATTCTCATAAAACGACATATATAAAAATACATAATTATACTTCCTTGATGATTTTTAACATGCATGTAGTTAGCTAGATTTAATTTGCATTTTATTTCATTCATTTAGTGCATTTCATGAATTAATTAGGATTAATTTAGCATTTATTTCAATTCTGCTTATTTTCAGTAGGTCTCTGTTTTTGTCAGTCAGTCCACACGTCATTTTATGCATTTCTTTTTTATTTAAAATCCCAAAAAAATCACGAAATGCGCCCTTAGGTGTCCCTAAAATTTTGCCAAAAATTCTGAGGCATTTGAATTTGTTTACTATGGTAAACATTCAAAATGGCAAGTCGGGTTTGTCACCTGAGATGCGTTTTGAAAATCATTTTCCGACTTTTAAAATCGAGATATCCCTCATGGGAGATCCGATTTTCAATCCGAAAAATGTTATGAATTTGGGAGCATGTCTAGTTGTTAATATGATTTTTTCATATTTTTCTGATTTTTTTTAATGTCTGACAAAAATCCGAGCGTTCAGGACACGTGTCAGAGCCTAATTTGGGCCTCTGAGATCTTGGATCGACTTAGGGCTATGGTTTCTCTTTGTGTGTTACTCCAAATCCAAAACTATAAAAAGTGGAAATTGTGTCCGAGATGTCCTCTGTTTGCATATAAAAGCCTGTTATTTTTAAAACAGTGTTGATACCTACTTTGGATTTCTTTTGTCAGTCCCCTGTTTTGCTACATTTGTCTGCTCTGTTAGTTTAGGCAGGAATAGTTATATTTTTATATGTGTTTCCGTTGATCAAATGCCAAAGTCATAAACATAAAAGTTGTTTATGTAGGTTTTGTTCATATCTCTGATTAATTTCATAAATTTCTATGGCCGTTTTATATTTGTTTGGCATTTTACATCAGATTAGGGTGATTTTTACCTCTATCAGAACTAAATCCCTGTTATTGAACTCACTATGGCTCAAATCCCAAGGCTGTAAAAACCAAAAATGTTTCATTTCGAGTCTTTTAGCAGTCTGCAAAATATCAGAAGTTTCCATGGTGCAAATCTTGCATTACCATATTAGGCATTGCATTTGGTTCGGATCCATAGGCAAAATCCACCATTTAGGACTTTCTTTGAATTTTGGCATTTAAATCATATCATTTCATGATTTTTAGCATTCTAGGCTGTTTATCAGAGCAAGTAGATGCTTCATACCGAATTTGGTGCAATTTAGAATCCATTTGAGGTTCGGATTAGCCACAATACCAAAACAGGGTCCCGCAGGACCCGGATCCAAGCGAAAAACAAGCGAAAATCGTTATTTTTGATAAATTGCAAAATACCAAATTCTGATTTTACAGTCTTAATGTGTCTAGCAGCATGTCATCATATCTCTTACTGCATTTTATCATCATTTGATTCAATTTGAACTTCAAAATCTCAATTTTACCAAGTTTTCCTTCAAAGAACCCTGATTTTAAAGGTGTAACTTTAATTTTAGGGGTATTTTGGTCATTTTAACCTCAATTCCGAATTTCAAATTGTTTTCTACTGAATTTCTAGCATTTTCATCATTTCAAAATATCAAGGAAGCATGAGAATAGGGTTTAAATCCAATTAAGTCCAATAATTTCATAATATTATTGGAAAATCTTGGAAAAACCCACATATTTGAGCTAACCTTATTTCAAGTTTGGCAGAGACATTCAAAAGAAGGAGCTGAAGTCTGCAAATTTCTTTTATTTCCTTTATTTAGTGATGTAATAATGTAAATTTTGGAATAAGAGAGTTAATTTCCTGCTTAGACTAGGATGCATATCATATAGTTTGAATTTATGCAAATATCCTGCTTATGTGATGCATACATCTTATTTCAAAAGCACTATGGATGTTCACGAATGGCACGTGCACCAACTCTTAGGGAGTTGACGGACTCGGTGGGATCCATATTTACGGCCCTCGTCGGAATATGGACGAGACCCAGATCCGTCATCTTTCTACTAGTCACATTGAGCCTACACTCTTAGGCTATCTTAAAATGCACATCATATTTCTAAAGTTTTCAAAATCATGTGCATCAAATCAACTAAGTTCTGAACATATTCATGGCCACAGTCAGAATATGTAAAGGATTTATTTGGACTTAATGCACATTTTCCAACCAATTCCTCAGAAAATCTTCTCAAAGTGCATTCATTCACTCATGTCATTTGCATCATGAAATCATTGATCTTCTCAAGATTTTCTCAAGAAAACTTCATTCTCAAGAAATCGATTTCTCAAGAAATTCTAAGGATTTTTCAAAATTGGTTTTCCAAAGACAAGTTTCTCCACAGTTTTCCCTGGAAAATGATATTTTCTTAAGAGATTCAAAAGAGTTTTCCAATCTTTCTCCAAGATCCAAAATCGATTTCCAAGTATTTCAAAAGGTAAAATTCCCAGGATTTCGATTCCCCAAGTTTTGAATTTCCTTCTCCAATGAGTTTTCCTATAAATCTTCCATCATTTTCCTAAGAAAACTCTCAAAGTCCAAGTTTTCCTAAGAAGTGTTTCCCTTTTCAAAAGGTTCATCTTTTCTCAAGAATCACTCCCATTTTCCCAGGATTTTCAACTATTCCTGATTTTATCACATCTTTATAAGCTTTCTCATGTTTTCAAAAACCCTTTTTATATGAGTTTCCTGAGAAATTGAACTCTTTCCTGAGAGATTCTTTTCAACTCCAAATATTTTCCAAGCATACATCATGTTTTTCCAAGATGCATTTTACAAAATTCTCATAGCACATGCCTGAATTCTTTGTGCATTTAGGATAGAACATAATTTCGATGGTCTTACTAAGTCAAGCACAATTTTGGTCCTTCGTTCGATTACCCCTGTTAAAGGCGGCAGGAACGGTCGAACCTCGTACCGACAGGTCGAGCCCCATCCCATGGATTTTCCCGCAATTTTCAAAACGGAGGCGAGTATTTCAAAACAATTTCCAAAATCCGGTCAAGTTTGAAGCGCGAAAGCGTTTCCTCTTTTTCTCTTCCGCAAGGAAGGGAAGACGAGGGAAAAATTTCGCGACGATAACAGGTTTGGCGACCGTGATGGGACCTGTCCTCGTCTGGTCAAAGTAGTGCTTGACTTAGTTTAATTATCAAAATTGTGTTCACAAAATGTCAGCTCTTTACTTTTGATATCATGCGAACCTAGGAGCCTAGATTCTGACCTAGCTGACATTGACTGTATGTAGCTTAGGCATGGTTTGGTAGGACTAGATTGGAGAGAAATTTTCATGCTCACATAGACTTAGGTCTAAATACAACTCTCCTCAATTTAGGATCTGAATGCTAACAATGTGTGCTTCTTCAAAGTTTTCAAAATCTATCTCTCTAGGACTTAGAGCCTTCTATTTCTTGCATGTGATCATTTTTTTCAAAACTCCCTTAGCTATCTTTACCCGGTCTTCACGTTGCTGGGCTCTCTTCCAGAACCCTAGTTCGGGACAGAGCCTCACAACTGGGCCACCTATTTGGGTTAACACCCCCCTACTACGTACCGCGGGCCACAGTCCGAAGTATATCGGTAGGCGCTCAAGGATGTTGGAAAACCTTACCTTAGAACCGGAGTTGAAACTCTATGCCACGTACCTCGGATTTCGATTCGGGTATATCGGCATAACTGGATTGGACAAAGATGATCTGAACTTAGAGTTAGGATTAAGGTCCTACAACTATTTTCAAAATGATGCATCTAGAGTCAGCTTTTTAGGGAGTGCTGAATGTGCATAAATGTTTATGCAGGATGTGAGTTTGTATGCTACTTTTATTTCTCTCATATTTTTTTCAAAAATATCTTTCCAAATATCCATATTCTCATATTTTCCTTTATTTTCTAAAACCCTGGATGGTTTTTCCCAAATATTCAATTTCTTTCAAAACTCCAGGTGATTTTTCATTCTCCCTTTCTACTGGATCTCGAATTTCCAGTTGCATTTTTATCCTGCCTGCGATTTTCCAAAATCATATGTTTTCTCTCATTGGATTTCAATCCTTTTATCTATTTGCAAAATTCTTCATCTTATTTTCCTCATGCATACCTTGATTATTATGGTAAAAACTGTTTACTCACTTGCCTTCTCCTTATTCTAAATCGGTTTATGGATTATTTTTCCAAAAGATATCTCTTTCCTTCAAAAATGGTGTTTTCCTCGTGGTTGACGACCTCGCCTAGGTAACAAGGCACATTTTCCGTTGTTTATTTCTCTTACAAAGAATGACAACATAATTGTCGTGACTCCAACGATGACTCCATCCCTAGTAATGGGATATTCTTCCAATTGTCCACCATATAATTTTCTTCCCAATCCAAAAATTTCCTCAGAGTCTAATCAAGACTTTATCCTGCAGAGAGCCTTCGCAACATTTGATGGTTCAGACAAGGTCAGGGAAGAAGACCGCACCAATTCAGCGTATCAGTTACTCATCAACATCAAAAGGAGAGATGAATTCGCCAAGGTCAGACAAAGACCAAGAGCAGCCAGAAGATGATGGTATCGACCCTCAGATGTACGCAATGTTTCAGAAAATGATGAAGAGGAGGATGAGTGAGCAGGCTAGCACCAGCTCAGACAAAAATCCATTCAGTCAGAGAATTAGAGATCGTGTGGCCAAGAGGTCAACCAAGTCCTCTGAGGAGAATGTTCAAGATACTTCAGACGAAGATGATACCGATGAAGAATATGCGGTGCCTCCGACATTTCAGAAATGTGGCTAAAGGAGGAGTTACAAATCAAAAAGCCAGGTCGCAGAAGAGCCCCTGCAAGCACAATTCAGGGAAATGGTCAGAGTGGTCAAGGATCTGCAAGCCCGCGACAAGGGCAAGAAAGTCTTCACCAGCGAGGACTTCTACGATGGTTTAGAAGGGGATGATGATCTGGAGAATCTTCCCCGAAAATTCATCAAGTTCGATGGTTCTGGCGACCCAAAAGCCCATCTCGCCATGTTCTTCGCTGAATGCTCTAGGTTCAAGAGAGACAACAGAGCATTGTTCTTATGCTTTCCTCGCAGCCTGGAAGGAGTCGCGGCCAAATGGTACGCGGAACATGTCAATCCTATAGAACTGAAAGAGTTCGACAAAGTCGTGAATTTGTTCGTCCAGCGATTTCTGTTCAATACTGAAGCGCTCTCAACATTGAGCCATCTCTGCAACCTAAGGCAGAATGAAAATGAAAAGGCAAGGGACTTCATTCGCAGATGGAGAGAGACCTGCAACAAAATGAGGGATCCTATATCAGAAAGACATGCTTTATCATTGATCCTCAATAATTTTTCGCAACCTTTGAGAGGATTAATTTCTACCTCACCATCCAAATCTTTCGTTGAACTCATTGAACGAGCAGAATGGCTCGAGTTGAGTGTGGAGAATGGAGTCTATGAAGGTTTCACATTTTCCAAGAACAATCCTCAAGGTGAACAAAAGAAGAAGGCTCACTTCACTTTTGCGGCCAAATCTTTCAATAATAGCAAAGGCAACAAGAATGATCATAGTTTGGAGAGAATAAAAAAGTAAAAGGGGAAGGACATCAACAGTGATAAACCTCTCCAATCCAGCCCTCAACATCAAAAGAAAGATCAGGAAAAATCAAAGCGCAAGGACTGGAGAACTGATCGAGAATTCACCCCTCTGGATCAGACACTCGAGAGTATCCTCGAGTATATGCTTGAGAAAGACCTTGTCCGGTTGCCTAAAGCTGCTGATCCTCCAGCAATTATGGGCAGATTCAAAGAACACATTTGCAAGTTTCATCGAGCAGTAGGGCATGATACAGAAAACTGCTTCGTCCTTAAGAACATTGTTCAAGACTGCATTGACAAGAAACTCCTCATTGAAGATGAAAAGGAAGACTAGTCATCCTGACAAAGATTTTTTCTACAATCATTCAAGAAGATGACAATGCCAACAATTTCCCATTTCCCATCTTGCTTTTTCAAAAGAATAATGTAATCCCATTCTCTTTCCTTGATTTTAAAGCATCAATAAAGTCATCAAATTTTTTTCAATAGCTTGGTGTCGTCTTATTTACTTCCTCTTCCTTTTCATAATGTCTCTCTTGTGAAGAATATCTTGAGGACATCTATCAGTCAAGAAACTTGTCGCCTTATTCATCAATTATCCTTCTTTTATTCAAAATTTTCTCCCTAGTTACACTGGGGCATTTTTTTTTGGAAAATTTATCTTTACCTCAAAACATCCTGTAGGCAGGCAGGATAAACCATTCTCCCATTTTGCATATATATGCACTCATTTGCATTCATTTGCACTTCATTTGCATTTCATGTGCATGTGCATTGCATTTGCATTGACTATGCACCCAATTCCATTTCCCCTTCAGGTTAAGGGATAAACCTGAATCATTTTCCATAATTCTTCAATTTCGACCCTCGGGTCATCCAATTCTTCAATTTCGACCTCCGGGTCACCCAATTCCCAATTTTAAAATCACCAAAATTCTCAATTTCGATCGCCAGGTCATCCAATTTTCATTCCCCGTTCAGGATAAGGGGATAATCCTGAAACCATTCATAGAAGCGATTCAACTCTCTATAATGGTCCTTGTTCTTCATTGAACTGATAGTGTTCCAAACGAACTGATAGTCGTTCTTCATTGAACTGATATTGTTCCTAACGAACTGATAGTCGTTCTTCACTGAACTGATAGTGTTCCAAGCGAACTGATAGTCGTTCCAAGCGAACTGATAGTCGTTCCAAGCGAACTGATAGTCGTTCTTCATCGAACTGATAGTGTTCCAAGTGAACTGATAGTCGTTCTTCATCGAACTGATAGTGTTCCAAGTGAACTGATAGTCGTTCTTCATCGAACTGATAGTCGTTCTTCATTGAACTGATAGTATTCCAAGCGAACTGATAGTCGTTCTTCATTGAATTGATAGTGTTCCAAGCAAACTGATAGTCGTTCTTAATTGAACTGATATTATTCCCACCGATGGTTGTTCTTAATTGAACTGATATTGTTCCTAGCAAACCGATGGGCGTTCTTAATTGAACTGATATTGTTTCCAGTGAACCGATGGTCGTTCTTAATTGAACTAATATTGTTCCCAGTGAACTGATAGTTGCCTCCTTTGGGGAAAGGAGAGGATGATTTTCGTCACGGATGTGTTAAGCAGGACTTCAAATACTCACTTTCACCAAGGATTTCAAGAAAGTTTTATCAATTTGTCAATCAACTAATTGTTGATTTCAGAATCTTTATTGCACAAATCCTTATTTCAGTTTACCTTCAGCATTACTTCCAAAAGAGTGAAGCTTCTGCGAAAAGAGATTCAAACTTCAAATTCTTTTTATTGGCCTACCAAAAGGATGAAGGATAAGTCCCCGATATGGCCAGAAAAGAAGATTCAATGTTATTGAAAAGTCGTAGATGATTGATATTGATCGCAGTTATGGCACATCTTTAAGGATTATTCTTGTAAAGAAAAGGCAGTGGAAATATCCTGAGTGCTAGAAAAGAGAGAATTTACCCAAGTCCCGTTTCCTCAAAATCACCTAAGCTGCAATTAAATATCCGCAAAAGGGATCTCTCACCTGTCGTCAAGATGAAGGCGAATTAGGCGAGTAGACCCCCGGGGCCAAAGAAGATTCGAAACATCTCCAAGATGACGGAGTTTGTGACGGATCCTTCCAGGGAAAGTCCAAAGCATTGTCGAGATGAAGGCAGATGCGATGAACCTCTCGACAATCCCTAAAAGATATTTAATTTCAACTGTCACCAAAAGATCTCCAAACCCATCGCCCAAGAAGGATCGAAACATCTCCAAGATGAAGGAGTTTGTGACGTTATAGCCAAAAAACTCAAAGAAGAGCCAAAAGAGTGCAGAAAGACTATCATGAGAGAAGCTCTCAGGATATCAAACTGCCAGGTCTATCAAGAATCCTCTTTAACTTTGTGAAATTCTATTATCAATACTCTTTCATCAATTACTTTCATAATATCAAATTCTCTTTCCTGCTCATATCAAGGAAATTGATAGCTTCCTTGAAGAAGGTCAATTGCGAGCAATTTGGATTTCACGTCTCGATTCTACAAAGTGAACCTTGTTTGGAGGTAATGCTTTGGGTAGAAAATAAGGAATATCTTTGCAACAACATGCAACATTTTCAAAAAATTTTGAATCAACAACAAAATTTCCAATATTGTGATAATATTTTCTATCCATCCTGACGTGAAGTGAGAGCTCGATATTCGTCTTTGATGCATCGTGACACCAATTTTAAATCCCTCCTAAGGACTTGATTCCTTCCCTTCTTTGAGAGCATGAACTCTCAGATTTGCACACTTCCCTGTGTCCCCACTGTCCAACCATAGACAGTCCCATTTCGGTTCGAGGTCGAACCACCAATCATTTTCTCGCAAAAGGCAATTTCAAAAGCTATTTAGTCTCAGCAATGAGACGCCCAAAATCAATCCCTTTTCAAGCTTTAGGGACCCCATTTTCCTTCCTTTTGCAAAACCCCTATCGGATTTACTGTGCAAAATCCGAAGGTTCCATCATGGTCTCTTCCTTCGAGGATTCCATTCATTTTCCGCTCGATCAGGATAAGGGTACAAACCTGAGCCTCATCCAAGGAGGTATCTCATTTCCCGCCCGATCAGGATAAGGGTACAAACCTGAGCCTCATCCAAAGAGGTATTTCATTTTCTGCCCGATCAGGATAAGGGTACAAACCTGAGCCTCAATCAAAGAGGTATTTCATTTTCCACCCGATCAGGATAAGGGTATAAACCTGAGCCTCAATCAAAGAGGTATTTCATTTTCCGCTCAATCAGGATAAGGGTACAAACCTGAGCCTCATTCAAAGAGGTACTTCATTTTCCGCCCGATCAGGATAAGGGTACAAACCTGAGCCTCAATCAAAGAGGTATTTCATTTTCCGCCCGATCAGGTTAAGGGTACAAACCTGAGTCTCATTTCGAGGAGATATTCCATTCCCCAATCAGGTTAAGGGCCAAACCTGAGCTTCGTTCCATACGAGGTATTTTTGTCCCATCCAGGTCAAGGGCATAAACCTGAACTTCGCTCTCATAGAGCAAATCTTTCCTCTTCATTCTTCGTTCCATATCTACCATCTTCCTCAGGCTAATTTCTTCACACCCAGTCAGATCCTTCTAACTGGGGCATTTTTTATGTATAGCCCAAATTTGGTGTGTTTTTCTTTGCCACTAAGCTCGGCCATGAGCCGGCTTAGTAGCAAAGAGGGGCATTTGTAAACACCCCAAATTTTCACTCACCTCCCCAACATTTCCACCAAGCATCAACATCCAGCCTCTGAAATCGCTGGAGGGCAAAATGCATCTCCGAATCTTGGCTCAAGATTATATTGCATAAGACATGACATTGCCTATCATTGCATGAGCATTTCAAATCACTGCACTGCACAGCATGTCATTTCGAGGTCCAGAACTCTTGATTTCAAAATTTTCAATCCAGATTAGAATTTCAACTCTTTTCAAAATTGATTTCAAAACCCTGGGTCTTCAAAATTATCAGTTCTTCCCATTTTACCCCCAGGGCTCTGAATTTTAAAATATTTTCACAGAAAAATGATCTGGATAGTTTTAATGTGGATTTCAGCCACCTTATCTCAGATTTTGCCCTTTTGACAATTTCAAATATCTTCCTTTTACAAAATTGCCCTACAGGGGCCAACTCTTTCCAAAAATTCCTGTTTTACCAATTAGCCCAGATTTTATGAAAATTCCAAAAAGAGGTTGTTGTCTTGTTCTTATTTCAATAAAGAAGCAATGTGGGACCCACACTGAGGTGGTGTCACATAGACTTTTCTTTTGAAAAACCTGAACTTTGAAAACCCCAAAAAAATAGGAACCTTGTCCCCTAGATTGGTGCCACTTGTCCTTTCTCTCTCCTCCCATTTACCTGCCATGTGTCAGCATAGGGTTCACCTAGAGTTGGCGCCACATGTCACCTTCTCTCTTCTGCCACCCTTTGACACGTGTCAGTGTGGGACCACCTTAAGATGCCGCCACATGTCATTAGTCATCCTCTTTATTTTATGCCACGTGTCAATGTCTACCATCTTCACCCTGTGCCAAGTATCATTCCAAGGTCACCATGAGATGCCACGTGTCATGTGTTGTCCTGTTCAGAAAAAGTAGAACTTGTCTCCCCTGAGGTGGCACCATTTGAATTATGTCTCCTGCAGGTGACACATGTCACTCTCTCCTTTCCTCAGGAAAAGCAAGCGACACGTGTCAATCTCTGCTCCTTTCAGAAAAAGCAGAGGACACATGTCTCCCTCCTATTTTTCTCAGAAAAGTAGATGATACATGTCATCTCCAGCTTCCTTTAGAAAAAGTAGAAGACACATGTCACTCCCTGCTTTTCTTAGAAAAAGCAAGTGACACATGTCACCCTCTGCTCTTCTCAGAAAAAGCAAGGGACATGTGTCTCTCTCTGCTTTCTTCAGAAAAAGCAAGTGACACATGCCACTTTCTGCCTCCTTCAGAGAAAGCTAGAATTCAAATGTTCAAACTCCAGTCTGAGGTGGCGCAAATCCTGAACTTCACCTTTTCTATTTTGTGTGAGATGGTGCCACGTGTCCCTTTTCCTCCCTCTTGCCACATGTCATTGTAGGAGCCACCCTGAGGTGGTGCCACATGGCAGTCTCTCCTTACCTCTAGAAAAAGCAGAAATTTAAATTTCAAACTCTCTCTGAGGTGGCACCATCTGAATCCTCTGCCTTTCCTTCTGACACATGTCAATAAAGATGCTCTGAGATGGCGCCATATGTCAGTCTCTCCTTTCATTAGAAAAAGTAGAATTCAAACCCCTCTGAGGTGGCGTCTTCTGCTTCCTCTGCTCCTACCTTCTGACACATGGCAATGTGGATGCTCTGAGATGGCGCCACATGGAAGTCTCTCCTCCTTCCAGAATAAAGCAGAATTTGAATTTCAAACTCCAAGACAACACCCTCTGAGATGGCGCCACATGGAGGGATCAGATTAAGCTTCTTTGAATTTTAAAATTTTCCAAAAATCTCTATAAATGCAAGGCCCCATGCCCAGCCTAAGGGAGCTTCTTTTGGATTTAGCATTTTCACTCTGAGAGCCCTGTTTGAGAATTGAACTTCAGAATTCCATTTTCATTCTTTCTTGGTTTCCTCTGGATTCACGCCCCTCTGGAGCCCATTATCAAGGTAGCCACTCATTTTGGGAGTTCCAAAACCGCTGGAGAACACAAGGTAAGCCTCCATTCCTATTGATTTCACTATGATAATTCTTTTGGTTTGATTCGTGTTGTCGTTTGAAGAAAGAGCTCATCCGAGGGATGGATTGAGCTATTCTCATAAAACGACATATATAAAAATACATAATTATACTTCCTTGATGATTTTTAACATGCATGTAGTTAGCTAGATTTAATTTGCATTTTATTTCATTCATTTAGTACATTTCATGAATTAATTAGGATTAATTTAGCATTTATTTCAATTCTGCTTATTTTCAGTAGGTCTCTGTTTTTGTCAGTCAGTTTACACGTCATTTTATGCATTTCTTTTTTATTAAAAATCCCAACAAAATCACGAAATGCGCCCTTAGGTGTCCCTAAAATTTTGCCAAAAATTCTGAGGCATTTGAATTTGTTTATTGCGGTAAGCATTCAAATAGGCAAGTCGGGTTTTGTCACCCGGGATGCGTTTTGAAAATCATTTGCCGACTTTTAAAATCGAGATATCCCTCATGGGAGATCCGATTTTCGATCCGAAAAATGTTATGAATTCGGGAGAATGTCTAGTTGTTAATATGATTTTTTCAGAGTTTTCTGATTTTTTTTAATGTCTGACAAAAATCTGAGAGTTCGGGACACGTGTCAGAGCCGAATTTGGGCCTCTGAGATCTTGGATCGACTTAGGGCTATGGTTTCTCTTTGTGTGTTACTCCAAATCCAAAACTATAAAAAGTGAAAATTGTGTCCAAGATGTCCTCTGTTTGCATATAAAAGCCTGTTATTTTTAGAACAGTGTTGATACCTACTTCGGATTTGTTTTGTCAGTCCCCTGTTTTGCTACATTTGTCTGCTCTGTTAGTTTAGGCAGGAATAGTTATATTTTTATCTGTGTTTACGTTGATCAAATGCCGAAGTAATAAACATGAAAGTTGTTCATGTAGGTGTTGTTCATATCTCTGATTAATTTCATAAATTTCTATGGCTGTTTTATATTTGTTTGGCATTTTACATCAGATTAGGGTGATTTTTACCTCTATCAGAACTAAATCCCTGTTATTGAACTCTCCATGGCTCAAATCCCGAGGCTGTAAAAACCAAAAATGTTCCATTTCTGGTTTTTTAGCAGTCTGAAAAATATCAGAAGTTTCCATGTTGTAAATTATGCATTACCATATTAGGCATTGCATTTGGTTCGGATCCATAGGCAAAATCCACCATTTTAGGACTTTCTTTGAATTTTGGCATTTAAATCATATCATTTCATGATTTTTAGCATTCTAGGCTGTTTATCAGAGCAAGTAGATGGTTCATACCGAATTTGGTGCAATTTGGAATCCATTTGAGGTTCAGATTAGCCACAATACCAAAACAGGGTCCCGCAGGACCCGGATCCAAGCGAAAAACAAGCGAAAATCGTTATTTTTGATAAATTGCAAAATACCAAATTCTGATTTTACAGTCTTAATGTGTCTAGCAGCATGTCATCATATCTCTTACTGCATTTTATCATCATTTGATTCAATTTGAACTTCAAAATCTCAATTTTACCAAGTTTTCCTTCAAAGAACCCTGATTTTAAAGGTGTAACTTTAATTTTAGGGGTATTTTGGTCATTTTAACCTCAATTCCGAATTTCAAATTGTTTTCTACTGAATTTCTAGCATTTTCATCATTTCAAAATATCAAGGAAGCATGAGAATAGGGTTTATATCCAATTAAGTCCAATAATTTCATAATATTATTGGAAAATCTTGGAAAAACCCACATATTTGAGCTAACCTTATTTCAAGTTTGGCAGAGACATTCAAAAGAAGGAGCTGAAGTCTGCAAATTTCTTTTATTTCCTTTATTTAGTGATGTAATAATGTAAATTTTGGAATAAGAGAGTTAATTTCCTGCTTAGACTAGGATGCATATCATATAGTTTGAATTTATGCAAATATCCTGCTTATGTGATGCATACATCTTATTTCAAAAGCACTATGGATGTTCACGAATGGCACGTGCACCAACTCTTAGGGAGTTGACGGACTCGGTGGGATCCATATTTACGGCCCTAGTCGGAATATGGACGAGACCCAGATCCGTCATCTTTCTACTAGTCACATTGAGCCTACACTCTTAGGCTATCTTAAAATGCACATCATATTTCTGAAGTTTTCAAAATCATGTGCATCAAATCAACTAAGTTCTGAACATATTCATGGCCACAGTCAGAATATGTAAAGGATTTATTTGGACTTAATGAACATTTTCCAACCAATTCCTCAGAAAATCTTCTCAAAGTGCATTCATTCACTCATGTCATTTGCATCATGAAATCATTGATTTTCTCAAGAAAACTTCATTCTCAAGAAATCGATTTCTCAAGAAATTCTAAGGATTTTTCAAAATCGGTTTTCCAAAGACAAGTTTCTCCACAGTTTTCCCTGGAAAATGATATTTTCTTAAGAGATTCAAAAGAGTTTTCCAATCTTTCTCCAAGATCCAAAATCGATTTCCAAGTATTTCAAAAGGTAAAATTCCCAGGATTTCGATTCCCCAAGTTTTGAATTTCCTTCTCCAATGAGTTTTCCTATAAATCTTCCATCATTTTCCTAGGAAAACTCTCAAAGTCCAAGTTTTCCTAAGAAGTGTTTCCCTTTTCAAAAGGTTCATCTTTTCTCAAGAATCACTCCCATTTTCCCAGGATTTTCAACTATTCCTGATTTTATCACATCTTTATAAGCTTTCTCATGTTTTTAAAAACCCTTTTTATATGAGTTTCCTGAGAAATTGAACTCTTTTCTGAGAGATTCTTTTCAACTCCAAATATTTTCCAAGCATACATCATGTTTTTCCAAGATGCATTTTACAAAATTCTCATAGCACATGCCTGAATTCTTTGTGCATTTAGGATAGAACATAATTTCGATGATCTTACTAAGTCAAGCACAATTTTGGTCCTTCGTTCGATTACCCCTGTTAAAGGCGGCAGGAACGGTCGAACCTCGTACCGACAGGTCGAGCCCCATCCCATGGATTTTCCCGCAATTTTCAAAACGGAGGCGAGTATTTCAAAACAATTTCCAAAATCCGGTCAAGTTTGAAGCGCGAAAGCGTTTCCTCTTTTTCTCTTCCGCAAGGAAGGGAAGACGAGGGAAAAATTTCGCGACGATAACATTCAGGAGCAGGTGAATGCTGCCCAAGGTTTCGCTAAACCCATGCCTGATTCATTTACATCATCATATAACCCAGGTTGGCGAAACCAGTCTATTTCCCCATGCCATCAGCCCTCCCAGACACAGTATAGACACAGTAACCCTTCACAAGGTTACTCGCATCCCATTTTTCCACAGGTTCATCCCCAGTCTAGTCTACCTTCTCTTCAGGAGCCCATTCCAAGTTCATCATTTCAGGAGAAGATGTTAGAGGCCTTTTCTGATATCAAGGCCACTCTTTGCTCACATACGCAGTCAATAGCCAAGCTAGAGACTCAAATGGGACAGTTAGCTCAGACATTGAGTAGACAAAGCGAGGGGAACCCATCTAGTAGGCCTGTTGTCTCAAAGGGAGAGGATTCCATGTCATTTGACTTGCAACCCACCGATTTACATCATGAGCAAGTCAAATCTGTTACATCCCTTCAGTATGGGAAGGCGTGTCACTCCACTCGGGAATCGACTCATGAGCCCCATATCATTTCTACTGACGAGTCGATCTCCATGATACCTCAACAGAAGGGGCCTTACCCACAGCATGCATTATCATCATATAAAGCCCCATTTTCTCAGCCTTTGGGATCACCGATTGTTTTCAGTAAGCAAGAGATATAGATGCAGAAGGTGCTTGACCAAGTCAAGCCTGATCATATTCACCACTTATCTGAAGTTACATTCATTGATAGTCGGTCGGTCCTAGACTCTCATTTCTTGACCAGTCTCTCAGATGAGAATAATCTTTGTTCTTCATGTCGAGAGAGATTCGATACTACAGTTAGAGGTAGACGGGATGGAAACACAGTGCGTAGTGTCACATATGACACTCTTTTCTTCATAGAGCCTCATTGAGCGATACTTTTTGTCCATTGATCTCATGGACGGTGAAGGTTTTTCCAGGGATCCGTCTGGCTGGGGACGTGAAACTTAGCGCTTTATGGGAGGCAACCCATATTTTGTACAGTATTATATTTTTTATTAGGCTTTGGAGATTTTCGTTGGTTTTATTTGAAATTCCACTAGAGGGGGGGTGAATAGTGAAATATGATAATGATCGATAAAATAAAATAATTAAGCAATAAGGCACAACACATAAAACACAGAATTTATACTTGTTCGGTCAGTATCCAGACCTACATCCAGTCCCCAAGCAAACCACTTGAGCTTTCCACTATAACATCCGAGTCACCGGATAAATAGTACAACACCCTCTTCCCAAGAGGTCTTCTTCTCTCAACAGAGAAGGGCAACACCCTCTTTCTCAGAGGTCTACTTCTTTAAACAAAGAAGGAAAACAGTGAATAACAGAGTTACAATACTTCCTATAGAACCTTCAGAATGATATGAATGCACGAATGAAGGATTCTCAGAATGTTCTGTTTGTCACTCAGAGGATACTCTTTGTCAAAGAGCTGGACTTGACTTTTTCTCTTTTCTTTCTTTTTCTTTTTCTCTTTCTTTTTCAAGGCTCTCTTTTCAGATCACGAATAGAAATTTTTTTTTTCGTTGTAGGCTCACACGTCTATTCCATACCCATGTTTGAATAGTTTATTTGAGTGTGTTTATATAGCTTATAAAAAGTAGTCGTTACATTTTGGAATTGTAACTTTTTGAAATGTGAAATGTTATGTCATTTCAAAAACATCTTTTAGAAAAGTTCGAGAATCCCTTTTTCCATAAAAGTAAAATAGAGGGTACACTAGTCATTGTAATATTTTAGGTAATACATATTTTATGTAAAAAGTCTATTTCTTATAATAGTACATTGAACGTTGGGTTGTAGTTTTGTCTTTATTCTAATTAATGATTTGAGGTACATTGGTACTTCTTTGCTTTAAATGAGTGTAAGTACTATGAGTGCTTTGAGATATTTATTTGTACATAGTCATGTTAAGTGTTTTCTTTATGTTGTGTTTTTCAAAGTCTCCAGAGATAATAAGGACCAAAAGAAGGTCGACATTCTTTGAGAAGGATATTAACAAGGATTTGTTACAGGAGGCATTTAATGCTTTGTAAAGAGAATGATGACTTCAAGTCAGTCGACATTCTATGGTTATGAAAAAAAAGTAACTAGAGTCCTTTCAAAAACATATTTTATTTGTTTTTCTTTTGTGTAGCCGATTTACGTTTTTGTCTTCTTCTTATATTAAAAAACATTTCTTTAAAGAAGGTAACTAAAGTCTTTTCAAAAACATATTATATTTGTTTTTCTTTTGTGTAGCCGATTTATGTTTTTGTCTTCTTCTTATATTAAAAAACATTTCTTTAAAGAAGGTAACTAAAGTCTTTTCAAAAACATATTATATTTGTTTTCTCCATGTAGCCGATTTTATGTTTTTGTCTTTTTCCTACATTCCTTTTTTCATGTTGTCTTGTATATAGTATAAGGTACAATTATTACATGACAAAATGTCTTTTTCATAAAAGGTTGTAAGAAGGTACAATTATTAGTTTTCAAAAAGGAGCTTTTTGAAACTATCATATACTTTGATGATATAGTGTTTATGAATGAGTATGTAATATGCAATATGCAAGTTCCTGAAGGTTCTGTTACATATGACTCTACAGAAGAAAAAAAAGTCTTCATCTTGAGGTAGCCGATCTCTTCATTTGAACTTTTAGGAATACATGGATCATCAAGCTTTTTCTTCAAGGAGTATGATTGCACCATAGTTGTACTTGAACAGGAAGTCTCCATCCTTATTAGGTGAGATATCCTTGCATCAAATACTTGTTAGATTCATGGCAAAACATATTTAGTCATAATATAACATTTTTCAAGATGACATATTATCATATCATATAAAATCAAATGAGACTGTGTATCATATTATGTGACATCAAAACCGAATTTCTCAACATTCTCCCCCTTTTTGATGATGACAAAATATGCTCCCCCTGTCAAAAAGACATTATGCATAGAAATAATAATATGATAAAAAAAATTTGAAAAATGTTTTAAAGAAGAGTATTTCTCCAATAATGGAGACAGGATTTCTCCCCCTTTGTCATGGACAAAAAGGAGGGATCAGAGTAAGAAAGTTATTACAGACCAAATATAAAAGTAATTTAAAAGTTATTACAGACAAAAATGAGTTTTAGTCAGAGTCAGTGGTATTGAGCTTGCGGCGGCGGTGACTTGAATCTTGGCCCATTGTCAAGGAGTCAAAGGACTGTTGAAGAGAGGCTTGATTCCTGAGAAGTAGAGCCTGTGAATTTTGGATGTCGACGAGGGTAGAGAAGATGTCGTGGTCAGAGCTTGCTGGGGGATCAGCTTCACTGGTGCTTTCATCGTCAGAGTGATCTCGAGGGGACCCTTCCTCAGGGAGGTATGAGTCATCGAATGCATGATCAGACCGGTGAATGATGTCTTGGTGGAGAGGCACCTGGAAGTGCTGAAGGATATGGGTGATGAAGTACCCGAAAGGAAGAGAGTGGAAGGTTCGAAAATTGATCATGTTATTGAAAATGATACTGGACCAGTTGATGGGGAAGTTGCAGAAGATTGCATATAGGAGAAGGGAGATTTCGTTTGCCACGAAACCCTTGGAAGGAAACTTTGGAAAGACGTTGGATGAGAGGATGTGTGAGAGTATTAGAGCATGAGATTTCAGATTGCTCGTATGCCATGGGAAATGGGTGCAGCGAGTGGAGAGAAGGACTTTCTTAAACACAGTTCGATCTATCAGAACTATGTTAGGAAGCTCAATGCCATAGGAAGAAAGGTTTAGAATGCAGCCTAGTTGAGAGATATTGAAGGAGATGAGTTTTCCATGTACCATGGATGTAATGGTGGTGTGGTCACGGTCTACAGAGAGGTTGGTATAGAAAATTTTGATGAGATGAGGATAGTAGGTCATGGAGTTAGTTGTTCCTAAGATGGGAACAAAATCTTGAAGAGAGGTATGGAGGTCAAGGGATGTGAAAGCGTCGAAGTTTACTAGTTTGCCAGTTTGAATTGGCAAGGTGCTAATGTACTGAAAGTGGTGAATAAGGTCTGGGTAACGTAGATCTACGGAGGTGATCACATTGGTGGAGGAGGAAGCCATTATCGAATGTCTTGAAAATAAAGCACTGGGAGAGAATGGAGCTTGAAACGAGAGAGAGTTTGTATGAGAATAGAGAATTTCGAATGGAATGGTGAGAGATGAACCAATTGATTGAATATAAAGAAGAAAATAATTGTTGATATGAAATGAATGACATTGGAAGTGGGTGATTTTTAGATTTTAGTCAAATAAGGAAATCCGTGAGAAGTAAGTTAAGAGGCTTGTGAATGACAAATCAAATCAAGTTTGGTGGAAAGTGTATTATATTTGAGAAGAAGTCAAGGAGAACATGGTTTTGAATTATTCTTTTATGTAAGAAAGAATTGTTATGTGAGAGTTTTATCGAGTTGTGAGTTTGTGTCATGTATGGAGTGGCTTGATGTGTGATAAAGCCAAAAGAGTGAATTGTTCTATGGTTTTTAAAGAGAGGTGAAATAATGGCCTAATAAAAACAAATATCCTTTTATAAGATATTTTTACTTTATGGAGAGTATTCGTGAAGAGTGTGTTTGGAATAGGACAAATAGAGATGTGTGAGTGACATAAGATGCAGTTTTTGATAAATCTTGATTGGAGAGAAAGATGTACAATATGAAAAAGGTCATGATTGCTAAAGACGATAATAGATGATATAGTAGATGATATAGAAAGAAAATTTACGTGAAATGTAGCAACTATTCTATTGAAGATCAGCTAGCCTATTGTGAGAGAGAGAAGGAAAGAAGAAGATATTTTGATTAGACATAAAGTTGTTTTGAGAGAAACAAAGAGAAACTCGTGAAGAGAGAGAGAGAGAGAGAGAAAGTGAGAAATGATGGCCTACTAAAACAAGAAACAAGTGGGAGTTATTAAAATATAGTGCATGAGTTGAAGTGTAGAAGAGTATTATTCGTATGAGGGGTTTTCACAAGAGGACAAAAGGTGATGAAAGGATGTTATGAGATGAGTGATATGAAAGAACGTCATAATTACTTGTAATTAAAGAAGGTAGTACTCATGGGTATGCGTGGAGGAGGATAGGACAAAGTGTGATTATTAATGTGTACTTGAAAGGTGACATAAAGAATGTGTTGTTATTCATAGAAGTTTTTGTTTGAGGAACAAGGTTTTTGGAGGAATTCGATTGAAGGAGTTCATAGTTTCTTTAGGAGAATAGTAAAGAAGTCAAAGTAATGAATGGAGATTCAAATCGTATGTGTGAGAGAAAGGTAACTAAAGTAACTATATAGTAAAGAGAAAGTCAAGTTATGAGAGACAATAATTGTGAAAGTCATGTAAAAGATGATATGACAAAAATGTACTTTGACATAAAGTTTCAACTTTTAAGGCAGTATGTGGTATTCGTGACCCTTAGAAGTGATTCTATTTAAAAAAATGTAAAAGGAAGACACGATTATTAAATTTTTAAGGTTCTTTTAGTATCCTTATTAAGATGAATTTTGTAAATATTATGAACTCGAGTGAACTTAAGTTTTATATATCATTCAATTTACATATTCCTAGTTCTCTTCTTATTCTTATAAAATCTTCATTTTTTAAAGGTTTAGTAAAGATGTCTGCTAGTTGTTTATTGGTGGGTATAAATTCTAGTTTAATTATACTATTTAAGACTTGTTCTCTTAGGAAGTGATGTCTAATTTGAATGTGTTTAGTTCGAGAATGTAAAACAGGATTTTTGAAATGGTTTATAGCACTTGTGTTATCACATAAAATAGTTGTATTTTCGAATTTTAAACCAAAATCTTTCAAAGTTTGTTTCATCCAGATGACTTGTGTACAGGCTAGGCTAGCAACAATGTATTCGACTTCAGTAGTTGATAAGGATACACAATTTTGTTTCTTACTGAACCATGATACTAGTGAGTGCCCTAGCATGTGACATGTTCCACTTGTGCTTTTTCTGTCAGATTTACTTCCAGCAAAGTCAGCATCGTTGTATAAGATTAGATCAAATGTAGAGGATTTTGAATAGAATAATCCAAAATCAACTGTGTCTTTTAAATATCTCATTATTCTTTTTACAGCTTTAAGATGTGATTCTTTTGGATTTGACTAAAATCTAGCACACAAGCAAACACTAAACATTATATCTGGACGGCTAGCAGTTAAATAAAGAAGTGATCCTATCATACCTCGGTATACCTTTGTATCAACAGACTTACCATCTTCATCTTTGTCCAACACAGTAGTAGTGCTCATAGGAGTAGATTTTGAAGCAGTTGAGTTCATGTTGAACCTCTTCAGAAGTTCACAAGCATACTTAGATTGATTGAAGAAAACTCCATCCTTGGTTTGCTTGATATGCAGTCCAAGAAAGTAGGTGAGTTCTCCCATCATACTCATTTCGAATTCCTTCTGCATGGACTTAGAAAAATCTTCACAAAGAGTGCTGTTAGAAGATCCAAAGATGATGTCGTCGACATATATTTGAACAATTAGGGTATGATTATTCACTATTTTAACAAATAATGTAGAATCTGCTTTGCCAACAGAAAAACCAGTTTTTAATAAAAAAGTTTTAAGCCTATCATACCAAGCACGAGGTGCTTGTTTAAAACCATATAAAGCACGTTTGAGTTTAAAAACATGATCTGGGTATTTTTCATTTTCAAATCCTGGAGGTTGTTTTACATAAACTTCTTCATTTATAAAACCATTTAAGAAAGCACTTTTAACATCCATTTGATATAATTTGAAATCCATATAGCTTGCATATGCTAAGAGCATTCTAATAGATTCAAGTCTAGCAACAGGAGCAAATGTTTCATCAAAATCAATACCTTCCTCCTGGTTGTATCCTTGAGCTACTAGTCTGGCCTTGTTTCTTATAACATTACCTGTTTCGTCTAGCTTGTTTCTGAAGATCCATCTTGTCCCAATGATTGGATGATCCTTTGGTCTAGGTACAAGATCCCAAACATCATTTCTTTGGAATTGATTCAGTTCTTCAGTCATGGCTAGCATCCAGAACTCATCAATGATGACTTCATCAATCTTCTTTGGTTCAAGTTGAGAAATGAATGCCATGTTTGCAATTCGTTCTAGCTGAGCTCTAGTTTGAACCCCCTTTGTTAGATCTCCCAAAATCTGCTTTTGAGGATGATCTTTGATATCGACAAAGGTTCTTTGCTGATCATCTTCATTAGACTTAGCTGTGTTATCTAAAAGTAAATCTGTACTTTCAACATCATCATCATTAGTTTGTATATGAACAGATTGATCAATAGATTCACAAAAACTAACATGCATAGATTCTTCAATAGTATTATGACTCTTATTGAAAACTCTGTATGCTTTACTATGACTTGAATATCCTAAGAATATGCCTTCAACAGATTTAGCATCAAACTTATCCAGGCTATCTTTTGTGTTTAGGATAAAGCATTTACATCCAAAGACTTTGAAATAGTCTATTCTTGGAGTTCTGTCATAGAATAGTTCATAGGGAGTTTTATTTAATAAGGGTCTAATGAGAACTCTATTTGTTATGTAGCATGCAGTATTAACAGCTTCTGCCCAAAAAGATTTTGCAAGATTATTGTGTTGGAGCATAGTCCTGGCAGATTCCTGAAGGGTTCTATTCTTTCTTTCTACTACACCATTTTGAGGTGCAGCTCTAGGAAAGGCAAAGTTATGAGAAATACCATGCAAGTTACAAAAATTTTCAAAGAGTTCATTTTCAAATTCTCCTCCATGGTCACTACGGATTTTAACAATAGAACAAGATTTTTCGTTTTGTAATTTTTTACATAAGATTTCAAACTGACAAAACGTCTCACTTTTGTTTTTCAAAAATATTACCCAAGTAAATCTTGAGTAATCATCTACAATGACAAAAGCATATCTATTATGATTAAGGCTAGCTACCCTAGAAGGACCAAAAAGGTCCAGGTGGAGAAGCTCTAAAGGTCTTTTACTTGAAATGACATTTTTTGATTTGAAAGAAGATTTTGACAATTTTCCTAATTGACATGCATCACAAAAATAATCCTTTTTAAAAGATATGTTGGGTAACCCACGTATTAACTTATCTTTAGCTAGTTTAGACATGTATTTAGAATTGACATGGCCCATTCTCATGTGCCATAGATGTTGAGTGTCATTATTAGCTATGAGGCAATGTTCTGAGATGTTTTCTAGGTATAGTTCATATATATTATTCTTTCTTATACCTTTTAAGATGATGTTTTCATTGGTGTCAGCTATAAGACATGCATCATGATTAAAGCTGACATTATAACCTGTGTCACACATTTGACTGATACTTAGTAGGTTATGTTTTAAGCCTTTAACAAGGAGAACGTCTTTGATAAGAGGTTTATCTATGTTACCAATATTTCCAATACCAATTATCAAACCTTTGTTGTTGTCTCCAAAGGTGACGGTTCCTCCTTCTTTATGATGAAGAACAGCAAAAAGGTCTGGATGTCCTGTCATGTGCTTTGAACATCCACTATCTAGTATCCATCTGTTCTTCTTCTTTGGAGCCTGCAAAATATTACGTAAATCTCCTTTTTGGTACCCAATCGGGTCCTTTTTTGTTAGACTTTGGAACCCATATCCATTTGGATTTGGGTTTGTCTATCTCTTTAGAGGAGTTAAAAAGATTATCATTATAATACTCCTTATTTGGTTCAGATGAACTTTTCACAAACGTGGTCTTTTGATTCATACAAGAAGGTTTTTTGAAATGAGAATAGCCAATACCATTCTTGTAAAAAGAGACCTTCTGAGAGGATAAGAGTTTATCCAAGTTCTCTTTACCTTTAGTAAACTTGAAAACTGTTTTCATGAGGTTCTCAGTTTTACTTTTTAGCTCTGAAATTTCTACTTGCATATTTTTAGTTTTGGAGCTAGTAGAAGAAATTTCAGACATAAGCATAAGATTTTTCTTTTTCAACTCAGAATTTTCACTGCTGAGTTTTTCATTCTCTTGGGAAAGCTTTAAATTTTCAGATTTTAAAACTTTATTTTTGAAACTCAATTTTCTAGATTCTTCAAATAGTTCTTGAAACGCATCTAGAAGTTCTTCAAAGGAAAAATCAGAGATTTCACTTACCGAACTTTCGTTTGCCATGAAGCACATATTTGCAGTTTCGGCTTCATCATCACTTGACTCTTCACTAGTGGATGGTTCTGAATCATCCCATTGAGCATGCAGAGCCTTTTTCTTGAAGAACCTCTTTTTTGGTTCCTCAGCTTTGGACTTTCTTTTGAGAAGGGGACAGTCACGTTTTAAGTGGCCTGGCTTATTACACTGAAAGCACATGGGATCTTCTTTAAGATCTTTTCTTTCCTTGTGCCTGTTTGGAAGCCAGTTCTTTCTCATGAAGCGCTGGAATTTTCTGGTAAGTAGCGCAATTTCTGATTCTTTATCAGAGTCTTCATTCTCAGATAGGGCTAGGAAAGCTAGAGTTTTCTTTACTGGTTGCTCTTCTTCCCTTCTTTCTTTCATGTGGACTTCATAGGCCATAAGATTGCCTATTAAGTCGTCCAATGTAAGCTTAGATAAATCTTGAGCTTCTTCAATAGCAGTAGTCTTTTTCTCCCAATCAGTTGTGAGAGATCTCAAGATTTTCTTCACCTTTTCAGTCTGGGAATATGTTACACCCAGAGATTTCAGATCATTGGTGATGTTGGTGAATCTGGTAAACATCTCTGTGATGGGTTCATCTTTGTTCATTTTGAACAACTCATATTTTCTAACAAGAGATGAGATTTTGGCTTCTTTTACTTTGTTGGTTCCTTCATGAATAACCTCCAAAGAATGCCAAATGTCATATGCAGATTCACATATAGATATTCTGTTGAATTCATTCTGATCAATGGCACAATATAAGGCATTCATAGCCTTTGCATTTAGGTTTGCCATTTTCTTTTCTTCATCAGACCATAAGTTATAGTCTGCGGATGGAGATGTGTATGGATGCTTAACAATTTTCCATACAGCAAAGTCTATGGATTTGAGAAAGATAGCCATTCTGCACTTCCAATATCCATAGTTGGAGCCATTGAAGAAAGGAGGACGAGATGCGTGTTGAACTTCAATATCACGAGCATAAGAGGTAGATGCCATTTGTGCTGGAAGACTTGTTACGTCGAAACCAGCAAACCTGCTCTGATACCAAATGAAATTCCACTAGAGGGGGGGTGAATAGTGAAATATGATAATGATCGATAAAATAAAATAATTAAGCAATAAGGCACAACACATAAAACACAGAATTTATACTTGTTCGGTCAGTATCCAGACCTACATCCAGTCCCCAAGCAAACCACTTGAGCTTTCCACTATAACATCCGAGTCACCGGATAAATAGTACAACACCCTCTTCCCAAGAGGTCTTCTTCTCTCAACAGAGAAGGGGCACACCCTCTTCCCAAGAGGTCTTCTTCTCTCAACAGAGAAGGGCAACACCCTCTTTCTCAGAGGTCTACTTCTTTAAACAAAGAAGGAAAACAGTGAATAACAGAGTTACAATACTTTCTATAGAACCTTCAGAATGATATAAATGCACGAATGAAGGATTCTCAGAATGTTCTGTTTGTCACTCAGAGGATACTCTTTGTCAAAGAGCTGGACTTGACTTTTTCACTTTCTTTTTCAAGGCTCTCTTTTCAGATCACGAATAGAAATTTTTTTTTTCGTTGTAGGCTCACACGTCTATTCCATACCCATGTTTGAATAGTTTATTTGAGTGTGTTTATATAGCTTATAAAAAGTAGTCGTTACATTTTGGAATTGTAACTTTTTGAAATGTGAAATGTTATGTCATTTCAAAAACATCTTTTAGACAAGTTCGAGAATGCCTTTTTCCATAAAAGTAAAATAGAGGGTACACTAGTCGTTGTAATATTTTAGGTAATACATATTTTATGTAAAAAGTCTATTTCTTATAATAGTACATTGAACGTTGGGTTGTAGTTTTGTCTTTATTCTAATTAATGATTTGAGGTACATTGGTACTTCTTTGCTTTAAATGAGTGTAAGTACTATGAGTGCTTTGAGATATTTATTTGTACATAGTCATGTTAAGTGTTTTCTTTATGTTGTGTTTTTCAAAGTCTCCAGAGATAATAAGGACCAAAAGAAGGTCGACATTCTTTGAGAAGGATATTAACAAGGATTTGTTACAGGAGGCATTTAATGCTTTGTAAAGAGAATGATGACTTCAAGTAAGTCGACATTCTATGGTTATGAAAAAAAAGTAACTAGAGTCCTTTCAAAAACATATTTTATTTGTTTTTCTTTTGTGTAGCTGATTTATGTTTTTGTCTTCTTCTTATATTAAAAAACATTTCTTTAAAGAAGGTAACTAAAGTCTTTTCAAAAACATATTATATTTGTTTTTCTTTTGTGTAGCCGATTTATGTTTTTGTCTTCTTCTTATATTAAAAAACATTTCTTTAAAGAAGGTAACTAAAGTCTTTTCAAAAACATATTATATTTGTTTTCTCCATGTAGCCGATTTTATGTTTTTGTCTTTTTCCTACATTCCTTTTTTCATGTTGTCTTGTATATAGTATAAGGTACAATTATTACATGACAAAATGTCTTTTTCATAAAAGGTTGTAAGAAGGTAAAATTATTAAATGACAAAATATCTTTTTCATAAAAGGTTGTAAGAAGGTACAATTATTAGTTTTCAAAAAGGAGCTTTTTGAAACTATCATATACTTTGATGATATAGTGTTTATGAATGAGTATGTAATATGCAATATGCAAGTTCCTGAAGGTTCTGTTACATATGACTCTACAGAAGAAAAAAAAGTCTTCATCTTGAGGTAGCCGATCTCTTCATTTGAACTTTTAGGAATACATGGCTCATCAAGCTTTTTCTTCAAGGAGTATGATTGCACCATAGTTGTACTTGAACAGGAAGTCTCCATCCTTATTAGGTGAGATATCCTTGCATCAAATACTCGTTAGATTCATGGCAAAACATATTTAGTCATAATATAACATTTTTCAAGATGACATATTATCATATCATATAAAATCAAATGAGACAGTGTATCATATTATGTGACATCAAAACCGAATTTCTCAACATTATTTTCATTTTCTATCTCTTTCTATGAGTTTCATGTTTTGTCATGTATATATTGCATTCATTAGATTTATAGAACATGCATTTTTAATTCATGTTAGGTCATTCTACTCTTTTCCCTCATTTATTTTCTCTCACGTGCATTCACTTAGTTTCATATAAGCATGGGGGAGTGTCACTGGGACAATGTCATTCAAGCATGGAGGAGGATGTAGTTTGCACACCTTGATATTTCTGTTTACGTTCTTGCACATGTTTACACATCTCTCATGAAAAGTAGATTTTTAAAGAAAGAGTTTGAACTTATATGAATGTTATTTCAAATCTGATGTTTTTAGAGGATTTTTAAGCCCCACGAAAATTTTTTCTGACATGGATCTAAAAATTATGGTTGTTTATGCGGATTTCGAAGAAATGATGATAGATACATGTTAGAGTTTATTTTGAATCATAATATGAATATGCACAGTTTTATTTTTGAAAAACTAAGCAAATGAACAAAAGCGTAAAAAAAGAGCTCAAGAGAAAAAGAAGAAGCATGCGTTAGGTTGTTTGGATAATTCCATAATCCTTAGTAGATGGAACTTAGATGTAAGTTGAAACTTTTAATTCCATTTCAAAAAGGAGAGTGGAAAACTTTGTGATCCTAAGTAGTTGAGAACAAATACAAGTTGAAATGTTTGACTCTCACGTTATAAGGGTGAATGAAGGAAGTCACTTTTATGTCTTAGTTGATATCTTTTGGTATGTATTGAAAAAGTATAGAAGATATTGACATTGCACAAGGCATAAAAGCAGACCACACGCAAGCTATAAGAGAAGAATAAGTACGCAAAAAGAAAAAGCGTGAAAAAAAGAGAGAAAAGAGCTTAAAAAGAAAGAAAAGTTCAGTGCTTAGAAGTGTGATTGAGAAAACCTGTGTAGAAAACATATGAGTGAGGATAAGTAAATAATAACTTGTTTTTATTGGATTTTCCAAGAATAAAACATAAATAATTGTGATATTTAGAAAAGTTAAATAAATTCTTTTTCTGTGGTGGTACATAAAAGACTCTAATTATATTTTGATTTTGAAATAACAGGAAATATTTGTGAAAATAAAGTCTTTAATTACCTACTACTTGTGAGGATGTATAGTATTTTGCATACATGACAGAGATGTTTGTGGGTAGCATCACTGCAAACCCTCACGAGACCTTACTTGTCCACTGAGGTAACCCAGGGGTTGAAAGGGCTTGTTGCATGAGCTAAATGCAACCGTGATTCCTACGAAAGTGAGTTAGGTGATAGTTTGATTTCTTGCAATTTTTTAGTTTGCTCGAGGACTAGCAAAACATAAGCATGGGGGTATTTGATCATGCATATAATTCAGGGTTAATTAACATTAAAATATGCATGATTTTATAAAATAATGTTTCAAAAACCCAATTTTATGTTAGTTTTCGAGTAAATGTGCTCAAATGATTTAAAAATAGAAAATGCATGAAAAATAGTTTTATTTTACATTTTTATGCATATTTTAGTTTTTGTTATAGTCATAGTAGTTAGTTTTAGTTCTCATTAAAAATAAAAATAAAAATAATAATAAAAAAAAAACATAGAGAAAATAGTTTTATATTCATTTTTAAGTGTTTTTTTTTTAGAAAAGAAGAAAAAAAATAAATATCAATATAAATAGTTAGAATAGTTTTATTTTGAGTTTCTTTAATAAATAAGTTTTGTTTTAAAATAATAACAAACCGGTTTACACGGTTTGGGTTTCTTTGAAAAACTGAAAAATATAATAAGCAAACGGCTTGAATCAGTTTGCATTGTTTTAAAACTGGAAAAAAATTCTGTTTCAAACCGGTTCCAGCCGGTTTGGGGTTTTTAAAACCCACAATGAAAAAAAAAATCATTTGTCTCCCCCTTCCTGCGCCACAGCCCTCTCTTCTTCTCCTTCCTCTCCACTTCTCCTTATCTTTTCTTCCCCTTCTCCCTCTTTCTCTCTTCTTCCCTGTTTCCGGTGGAGAGATTTCCAGCAACGGCGGCGGCGTACGGGAGGAGGCCGGCCACCTCTTTTCTAATCCCTCTAAGATACGGTAATTCTTCTTCTTCTTCTTCCTCTGCATCTTCTTCTCTCTTCCTAATCTTCTTTTCCTAAATCCCTTTTTCTACTCCATTGTTAATTACAGTAGTCGATCAGTTACTTAAAATCAAAATAGAAAAAAAAAGGATTCTGTTAGAGTAATTGTTGTTTGATTCTAAATTTCATTTTGTCCTTGATTCTGCATTTACATTTTAGTTTTATGATCAACATCAACATTATCATAAGATAAAATGGTGAAATCGGATTGAATGATCGAGCACTGATTTTTTTTCGGCAATCTGTGTGGAGATTAATCGATCATCTGATCGATTATCATAGTTTTATCATATTAATCCATTGTATATTGTTCCAGCTACAAAGGCTAATTTTTATTGAAAACATTTGTTCTGAAAGCTAGATTTGTATTTGAAAATCAATTGATTATCGATTGCATATGATTGATAAACATTTGTTTCGGTGATGATAAATTTTCCGGCGATGATCTGGAGAATCTGATGAGATTCTGGTAATAATTTGATCAGTGGATTATTGTTTGCTTGGGTGAAGAAACATCGTGATCACTTGTTCTACTGAGCCTCGGTATTGATTGGAGTTCTGATCCATGACTGAGATTCCGGCGATTATTGTGTCCAAAGCAAAGTAAATTTGATTTCCAACACCGATCAAGAATCGTGAAGATCTCTATAGCTGACCGGAATCCCCTGCTTCAGCCGAATCCCCTCTACATTTATTGTGAAAACTAGGAATTTTGTATTCTCCTGACTGTGCCATCTTGATCTGTCGGCACTTCATATTTGCCGTGAAATTGCAATATGGCAACAAAAGTTCGTTTATGTGTTAATGTGTTGTGGATCGGTATAACTGGATAGCTGGATCCAGTTTAAGTGCTTAAGCTACTATCTCTATTGCTGTTAATATTTTCTGAAATCAATTGAATTTCTGGTGTAATTTCCAGCTGATTAGATTAATGTCAGCACTGATTTGTGATTTTCATATTTTTCACTGATTTTTACTGAATTCCACTGTTGATTTTTAATGAGCTTCATTGCATGTGTTTATTAAGTGTTAGCTGGAGCAAATTTGAGTTTCACTAAGAATTGTTGAGAATTGATTGTTGATGTTTCATTTTAAAGATTATTACTTCATTAGCTTGTAGTTGTTTAGTTTAATATAACAATAGTTAATTGTTAGTCATTAATAGTTAGTAACTAGATTAATCAATTAGTTAGTAGTAGATTTGATTAGCATCTTTGTAATAGTTAGCATTTTATTTCATGTCAATTAGTAGTTAGAAATCATTTTTAATTAGGGGTGTCATTTAGATTTTATAATGCTTGTAGTATAGTTTTATTTTTCTATCGCTGGTACTGCTCATGTTCATTTGAATTGTGCAGGATAGCACAAGAGTGGAGCGGAAGTGATTACGTGACACGAGGAAGTACGAAGAGTAGAGCTTCTTTTTACTTTTCAGTTTAGAATTAGGAATTTAATTGGGTTTGTAAATATTGCACTTTACGCCCTCTGCGAAGGGTATTCATTTGTTGTAATAGTTAGTTGTTTTTACTTTTCTTGAACATTTTACATTTCAATAATTCGGCAATAAAGATTAGTTTCGATTTGTGTACTTGAATATGAAATATTCCCGTTCCCTGAGTTCGACCTGGTCTCATTGTTATCGTCGCGAAATTTTTCCCCCGTCTTCCCTTCCTTGCGGAAGAGAGAAAGAGGAAACGCTTTCGCGCTTCAAACTTGACCGGATTTTGGAAATTGCTTTTGAAATACTCGCCTCCGTTTTGAAAATTGCGGGAAAATCCATGGGATGGGGCTCGACCTGTCGGTACGAGGTTCGACCGTTCCTGCCGCCTTTAACAAAGGTAATCGAACCAAGGACCAAAATTGTGCTTGACTTAGTTAAATTATCGAAGTTATGTTCTATCCTAAATGCACAGAGAATTCGGGCATGTGTTATGAGATTTTGGAAAATGCAAGTTGGGAAAACATGATGTATGCTTGGAGAATATTTGGAGTTGAAAAGATTCTCTCAGGAAAAAGCTGAAAGTCAATTTCTCAAGAAACTCAGATGAAAAAGATTTGAAATCTCAGGAAAGTTCATAAAGACTTGGGAAAATTATGAATGGTTGAAAATTCTGGGAAAATGGAAGTGATTCTTGAGAAAAGATGAACCTTTTAAAAAGGGAAACACTTCTTAGGAAAACTTGGACTTTGAGAGTTTTCTTAGGAAAATAATGGAAAATTTATAGGAAAACTCATTGGGGAAGGAAATTCAAAACTTGGGAAATTGAAATCCTAGGAATTTTTACCCTTGAAATATTTGGAAATCGATTTTGATCTTGGGGAAAGATTGGAAAACTCTTTTGAATCTCTTAAGAAAATATCATTTTCCAGGGAAAACTGTGGAAAAACTTGTCTTTGGAAAACCGATTTTGAAAAATCCTTAGAGTTTCTTGAGAAATCGATTTCTTGAGAATGAAGTTTTCTTGAGAAAATCTTGAGAAAATCAATGATTTCATGATGCAAATGACATGAGTAAATGAATGCCCTTTGAAAAGATTTTCTGAGGAATTGGTTGGAAAATGTGCATTAAGTCCAAATAAGTCCTTCACATATTCTGACTGTGGCCATGAATATGTTCAGAACTTAGTTGATTTGATGCACATGATTTTGAAAACTTTGGAAATATGATGTGCATTTTAAGATAGCCTAAGAGTGTAGGCTCTATGTGACTAGTAGAAAGATGACGGATCTGGGTCTCGTCCATATTCCGACTAGGGCCGTAAATATGGATCCCACCGAGTCCATCAACTCCCTAAGAGTTGGTGCATGCGCCATTCGTGAACATCCATAGTGCTTTTAAAATAAAGTGCATGAATCATATAATCAGGATATTGCATAAATTTAAACTATATGATATGCATCCTAGTCTAAGCAGGAAATTAACTCTCTTATTCCAAAATTTACATTATTATATCACTAAATAAAGGAAATAAAAGAAATTTGCAGACTTCAGCTCCTTCTTTTGATTGTTCCTGCCAAACTTGAAATAGGGTTAGCTCAACTATGTGGGTTTTTCCAAGATTTTCCAATAATATTATGAAATTATTGGATTTAATTGGATATAAACCCTATTCTCATGCTTCCTTGATATTTGAAATGATGTAAATGCAGAAAATTCAGTAGAAAATAGTTTGAAATTCGGAATGGTGGTCAAAATGACCAAAATACCCCTAATTATAAAGTTATACATTTAAAATCAGGGTTTTTTGAAGGAAAACTTGGTAAAATTGAGATTTCGAAATTCAAATTGACTCAAATGATGATGAGATGCAGTAAGGAACATGATGACATGCTGCTAAACACATTAGGACTGTAAAATCAGAATTTGTCATTTTGCAATTTATCCAAAATAACGAATTTCGCTTGTTTTTCGCTTGGATCTGGGTCCTGCGGGACCCTCTTTTGGTATTATGGATGATCCGAACCTCAAATGGATTCCAAATTGCACCAAATTAGGTATGAAGCATCTAAACACTCTGATAAACAGCCTAGAGTGCTAAAATTCACGAAATGATATGATTTAAATGCTAAAATTTAAAGGAAGTCCTAAAATGGTGGATTTTGCCTATAGATCCGAACCAAATGCAATGTCTAATATGATAATGCAAGATTTACACCATGGAAACTTCTGATATTTTTCAGACTGCTAAAAGACCCTAAATTGAACATTTTTGGTTTTTACAGCCTCGGGATTTGAGCCATGGTGAGTTCGGCAACAGGGATTTAGTTCTGACAGAGGTAAAAATCATACTAATCTGATGAAAAATGCTAAAGAAATACAAAACGGCCATGGAAATTTATGAAATTAATCAGAGCTATGAACGACAGCTACATGAACAACTTTCATGTTTATGATATTGGCATTTGATCAACAGAAACACAGATAAAAATATAACTATTCCTGCCTAAACTAACAGAACATACAAATGTAGCAAAATAGAAGACTGACAAAAACAATCCGAAGCAGGTATCAACACTGTTCTAAAAATCACAGGCTTTCAGATGCAAACAGAGGACATCTCGGACACAACTTTCACTTTTTACAGTTTTGGATTTGGAGCAACACACAAAGAGAAACCACAACCCTAAGTCGATCCAAGATCTCAGAGGCCCAAATTAGGCTCTGACACGTGTCCCAAACTCTCGGATTTTTTTCAGACATTAAACAAAATCAGAAAAATCTGAAAACATCATATTAAAAACTAGACATTCTCCCAAGTTCAGAACATTTTTTGGATCGAAAATCGGATCTCCCATGAGGGATATCGCGATTTTACAAGTCGGCAAATGATTTTCAAAACGCATCCCGGGTAACAAAACCCGACTTGCCATTTTGAATGTTTACCGCAGTAAACAAATTCAAATGCCTCCGAATTTTTGGCAAAATTTCAGGGACACCTAAGGGCGCATTTCGTGATTTTTTTTGGGATTTTTAATAAAAAACAAATGCATGAAATGACGTGTGGACTGACTAACAAAAACAGAGACCTACTGAAAATGAGCAGAATTGAAATAAATGCTAAATTAATTCTAATTAATTCATGAAATATGCTAAATGAATGAAACAAAATGCAAATTAAACCTAGCTAACTACATGAATGTTAAAAATCATCAAGGAAGCATAATTAAACATTTTTATATATGTCGTTTTATGAGAATAGCTCAATCCATCTCTCGGATGAGCTCTTTCTTCAAACGACTCCCGAATCGAATCATGGCATCAAATCAAGGGGAAAAGAAGTGCACCTTGCTTCGTTACGCAGCGTAGAAGCTCTTGAAAGGGGCGGCTATCACAAGCTTCCTTCGTCCTTCGCTCCGGGCTTCGGATGGTTCACCCAAATTGACCTCCGCTTGAATCGAGTTGGCCACTGCACGAGCTTTACTCCACCTTCTCCAATGAGCCAAAGGGGGCACGATTTCCAAGGTTCAAAATCAGATGTTTGGAAGGCTAGGTCGAATTCTCCAGTTCACAAAAATGGTCTCCAAAGATGCCTCCTCTCTTGGGCGTGGAGCCTTGTTTTTATAAATTTTCTAAAGAAATTTGAAATTCAAACAGGCTCAATCTGAGCCCTCCATGTGGCGCCATCTTAGGGGGTGCCATCTAGGGGTTTGAAATTCGAATTTGGCTTTTGCAGGGAGCCCTCAGGTGGCGCCACCTCATGGTGCTATTTTGATTTTTGAGAAAAATAAAAAAAATGGAAATTTTGTGGGTGAGACACCTCAGCAGGGGGAATTTGGAATTTTTCAAAAGTTTGCTTGATTCTCTCTGCAGGGAACTCCCAGAAGGCGCCACCTTAGAGGGTGTTCTCTTGGAATTTGAAATTCAAACTCACCTTTTGTAGGGAGTCCTCAGGTGGCGCCACCTCATGGTGGGCTACCTTTATGAAAAATAAAAAAATGGAGCCAAGTGGAGTCCTGGAATGGTGCCACCTCAAAAGGTGTTTGACACATGTCAGAAGGTTAGAGCAGTGGGCTCAGAAGGCGCCACCTCAGAGGAATTTGAATTTTGCTTTTTCTGGTGAAAGGAGATCTGGACATGTGGCAGTCCAAGACGGTTCCAAGTGTCAGCCTGCTGGAGAGGTTCTTCAGATGGCGCCACCTCAGAGGAGAATTCAAATTTCAAATGGAGGTTGGCCCTGAAGGAATGGAGGATGGACATGTGGCGCCACCTCAGGGTGGCTCCTACAATGCCATGTGGCAAGAGGGAGGAAAAGAAGGGAAGGGACATGTGGCGCCCTCATAGGCCATCTAAAAAAAATCAGAGCTCAGGATTTGCGCCACCTAGGCTTTGTTTGAATTTTGAATGGTTTGCTTTTTCTGAAGAAAACTAGGAGTGACATGTGGCACTTGCTTTTCTGAAGAGAGTAGGGAGAAGACATGTGTCCTCTACTTTTTCTGAAGGAGTGAGAAGGAGACATGTGTCACCTGCTTTTTCTGAAAGAAGCAGAAGATGACACGTGGCAGAGGGGAGAGAAGGAGGGCCAAGCCATGTGGCGCCATCTCAGACAACATGGAAAAGTTGAAGTTCAGGATCTGCGCCACCTATGAGGAGATTTGAATGTTTGAATTCTAGTTTTTCTGAAGAAAGCAGGAAATGACACATGGCACTTGCTTTTTCTGAGGAAATGAGAGCTTGACACGTGTCCTCTGCAGGAGACACACTCCAGATGGCGCCACCTCAGAGGAGACAAGCCTACCTTTTCTGTAGGAATTTAGGAGTGACACATGTCTCCTACTTTTCTGAGAAAAATAGGGAGAGACATGTGTCAGGCTACTTTTCTAGAAGGAGGGGGAGGTTGACACGTGTCCTCTGCAGGCGACACACTTCAAGTGGCGCCACCTCAGAGGAGACAAGCTCCACTTTTTCTAGACAGGACAACCTATGACACTTGGCATCTCCTGGTAATCTTGGAATGACACATGGCGCATGATAGGATACTGACACATGGCAGATACCTGGGATGACATGTGGCGGCTTCTTAAGGTAGCCCCACACTGACACTTGGCATGGAAATGGGAGGAGAGAGAAATGACAAGTGGCACCAATCCAGGGGACAAGGCTCCTATATTTTTGGGTTTTTCAAAATTCAAATTTTCAAAAGAAAAACTTGTGTGACACCACCTCAGTGTGGGTCCCACATTGATTCTTTACTGAAATAGGGATAAAACAACAACTTCTTTTTGGAATTTTCATAAAATCTAGACTGATTCGCAAAACAGGAATTTTTGGAAAGAGTTGGCTCCTGTAGGGCAATTTTGTAAAAGGAGGATATTTGAAATTGTCAAAAGGGGCAAAATCTGAGGTGAAGTGGCTGAAATCCATATTGAAAACTATCCAGATCATTTTCTTGAGAAAATATTTTGAAATTCAGAGTCCTGGGGGTAAAATGGGAAGAATTGATAATTTTGAAGACCCAGGGTTTTGAAATCAATTTTGAAAAGAGTTGAAATTCCAATCTGGATTGAAAGTTTTGAAATCAGGAGTTCTGGACCTCGAAATGACATGCTGTGTAGTGCAATGATTTGAAATGCTCATGCAATGATATGCAATGTCATGTCTTATGCAATATAATCTTGAGTCAAGACTTGGAGATGTCTGTCTCCTGTCAGGAGTAAAATTTTGAACATCTGAGACAAAATAGAGAGATTTTGAGAGTTTCAGATAAAATTTAGACTTTTGCAAGGTCTGGGCTCAGAAAATGACCATTTTGCCCTTCGACGATTTCAGAGGTTGAATGATGATGTTTGGTGGAGATCTAGGGGAGGTGAGTGAAAATTTGGGGTGTTTACAGATGCCCCTCTTTGCTGCTAAGCCGGCTCATGGCCAAGCTTAGTGGCAAAGAAAAACACACCAAATTTGGGCTATATAAAAAAAACGCCTCAGTTAGAAGGATCTGACTGAGTGTGAAGGAATTAGCCCGAGGAAGATGGTAGATATGAAGCGAAGAATAAAGAGGAAAGATTTGCTTTATGAGAGCAAAGTTCAGGTTTATGCCCTTGACCTGGATGGGACTAAAATACCTCGCATGGAACGAAGTTCAGGATTGACCCTTAACCTGATTGGGGATGGAATATCTCATAACATGAGACTCAGGTTTGTACCCTTAACCTGATCAGGCGGAAAATGAAATACCTCTTTGAATGAGGCTCAGGTTTGTACCCTTATCCTGATCGGGCGGAAAATGAAATACTTCATTGGTTGAGGCTCAGGTTTGTACCCTTATCCTGATCGGGCGGAAAATGAAATACCTCTTTGGATGAGGCTCAGGTTTGTACCCTTATCCTGATCGGGCGGAAAATGAAATACCTCATTGGTTGAGGCTCAGGTTTGTACCCTTATCCTGATCGGGCGGAAAATGAAATACCTCTTTGGATGAGGCTCAGGTTTGTACCCTTATCCTGATCGGGCGGAAAATGAAATACCTCTTTGGATGAGGCTCAGGTTTGTACCCTTATCCTGATCGGGCGGAAAATGAAATACCTCTTTGGATGAGGCTCAGGTTTGTACCCTTATCCTGATCGGGCGGAAAATGAAATACCTCTTTGGATGAGGCTCAGGTTTGTACCCTTATCCTGATCGGGCAGAAAATGAAATGGAATCCTCGAAGGAAGAGACCATGATGGAACCTTCGGATTTTGCACAGTAAATCCGACAGGGGTTTTGCAAAAGGAAGGAAAATGGGGTCCCTAAAGCTTGAAAAGGGATTGGTTTTGGGCGTCTCATTGCTGAGACTAAAATCAGCTTTTGAAATTGCCTTTCGCGAGAAAATGATTGGTGGTTCGACCTCGAACCGAAATGGGACTGACTATGGTGGGACAGTGGAGACACAGGGAAGTGTGCAAATCTAAGAGTTCATGCTCTCAAAGAAGGGAAGGAATCAAGTCCTTAGGAGGGATTTAAAATTGGTGTCAGGATGCATCGAAGACGGACATCAAGCTCTCACTTCACGTCAGGATAGCTGGAAAAATATTGTTAAAATGTTGGAAATTCTGCTGTTGATTCAAAATTTTTGAAAATGTTGCACATTGTTGCAAAGATATTCCTTCTTTTCTACCTAAAGCATTACCTCCAAGCAAGGTTCACTTTGTAGAATCGAGACTTGAAATCCAAATTGCTCGCAATTGACCTTCTTCAAGGAAGTTATCAATTTCCTTGATATGAGCAGAAAAGAGAATTTGATATTATGAAAGCAATTGATGAAAGAGTATTGATAATAGAATTTCACAAGATTAAAGAGGATTCTTGATAAATTTGGCAGTTTGATATCCTGGGAGCTTCTCTCATGATAATCTTGCTGCACTCTTTTGGCTCTCTGGGTTTTTGCTACAGTCTCCTTCATTTTGGAGATATTCTGACTTTTCCTCTCTTTCTTTTTCTCCTCTCTTTCTCTCTTTTGGGAAGGGTACGTCACAAACTCCTTCAACTTGGAGATGTTTCGATCCTTCTTGGATGATGGGTTTGGAGATCTTTGGGCGATAACTGAAATTAAATATCTTTTAGGGATTGTCGAGAGGTCCATCGCATTTGCCTTCATCTTGACAGTGCTTTGGACTTTCCCTGGAAGGATCCGTCACAAACTCCGTCATCTTGGAGATGTTTCGAATCTTCTTTGGCCCCGGGGGTCTATTCGCCTAATTCGCCTTCATCTTGACGACAAGTGAGAGATCCCTTTTGTGGATATTTAATTGCAGCTTAGGTGATTTGGAGGAGACAAGGCTTGGGTGAATTCTCTCTTTTCTAGCACTCAGGATATTTCCACTGCCTCGTCCTTACAAGAATAGCCTTTAAAGATGCGCCTTTGACTGCGATCAATATCGATCATCTACGATTTTTCAATAACATTGAATCTTCTTTTCTGGCCATATCGAGGACTTATCCTTCATCCTTTTGGTTGGTCAATAAAAAGAATTTGAATTTTGAATCTCTTTTCGCAGAAGCTTCACTCTTTTGGAAGTAATGCTGAAGGTAAACTGACATAAAGATTTGTACAATAAAGATTCTAAAATCAACAATTGATTGACAAATTGACAAAATTTTCTTGAAATCCTTGGTGAAAATGAGTATTTGAAATCCGGCTCAACACATCCGTGACGAAAATTCTCCTCTCTTTTTCCCCAAAAAGAGAGACTCAGGCTTAGCCCTTACCTGAATGGGAAATGGGAAATACTCCTCTCTTCCCTGAAGAGGAGGTGTTTGCAAAACGAACTTTCGAAGAGAAATTGAGCTTTCGTCAAAGCTTCCTAATATTAGGCTTCTCTTATGGAAAGGGGGTCGATAATAGTGAGGTCTGAAAATTGGGTCATGAAAGGAACGAGTCCATCACATTCTCCCTGCAAAGAGGGTCTTTCATGACGAAAAATGGCCTAGTATGAAATTGGGGGGTCACAAGAAAACGAGTCTCCGTCGAGTCTCTCCCTTAAAAAGGGTTTCTTGTGTGAAATTGGAAATTGTTTTGCAGACGGTTCACAAAGACGCGAGTCCCTTCAAACTCTCCCTAAAAAGGGGCTAAGTGAACAAATTGGATAGCATGCGAAAAGAACGAGCTCCCTCGAACTCTCCCTAAAAAGGGTCTCTCGCAAGAGAAAATGATTGAAATTGGATATTGAGATTGATTGACCCAAAGGTCGAAATTGGAAATTGGAAAATTGGTTGCTGGAAATTGAATGACCCGAAGGTCGAAATTGAGAATTGATTGACCTAAAGGTCGAAATTTGGAAATTGATTGACCCGAAGGTCAAAAATTGGAAATTGGAAATTGAGATTGACAATTGGAAAATGGGTGACCCAAAGGTCGAAATTGAAGAATTGCCTGATTTGAAGATTTAAATTGGAATTTGGAGAGCAAAATATCAAATTTGAGCGATTGACATACCCTGATGATCAAAATGACTTGTATCAACAAGGGAGAATGATGAGTTCGAGTCAGAGCTCGAATAAAATATAGAGATCACGAGTCGGAACCCGGATCAACAGAAGAAAATGAAGCGCTCGAGTCAAGGCTCGAGTAACTAAAGAGATCTCGCATCGAAACCCGGATCAACAGAAGAAAATAAAGCGCTTGAGTCAAGGCTCGAGTAACTAAAGAGATCTCGAGTCGGAACCTGGATCAACAGAAGAAAATGAAGCGCTCGAGTCAAGGCTCGAGTAACTAAAGAGATCTCGAGTCGGAACCCGGATCAACAAGAGAAAATGAAGAGCTCAAATCAGAGCTCAAATAAGATAATGAGATCACGAGTCGGAATCCGGATCAACAAATGACAATGATTTGAATAAAAAACCCGAGTCAGAACTCGGTTTTCTGCAAAATTGGGATTTTGAAAATGTGCCAGTTTGAGTACTGGATTTTGGAATAATACCAGTTCGAGCGCTGGGTTTTGGTTCAGTATTGGTGATGACCTTTCAATTTTGAATCATTAGGAATTGTGATGGGACTGTTTGTTGAAATCCCAATACTGACCAGATTGTTGTTAATGCAGTTGGATGCAAATGAGCATGAATTGATGCTTATGAATGCACATGTGCATGAAATAAGGAATTTGTTTATCCTGCCTGCATATAGAACAAAATTTAAAAATGCTCCAGTGTAACTGGGAAAGAAAGTTGGATCATTATTTGAAGGAAACAGGAAGGATTACAAGAGGAGAATAAATGTTTCAAGTATAAAACTTTTTCAAGTGTCGAGCATTGATAGGATCTGGCAATTCTACCCCATCGGCATTGATGAGCCGATATGAGTTGCGGGGTAATGCTTCTTTGACAACATAGGGACCTTCCTAATTTGGCGACCATTTGCCGCCGGGACGATGCTTGAGATAAGTTGTGGATCGAAGTACTAAATCATTGACTTTGAATCTTCTTTCAATGATAGATTTCGCATATTGCCTGGCTACTCTCTGGCGATAGGATTGAGCATGCTCTGCTGCTTTTAGCCTTCTCTCGTCGAGTAAGTCTAGCTGCACTAGTCGCTGCTGCTGGTATCGATCAAGAGGTAATTGCAGAAGTGAAGCAAATTTCAAAGCGGGCTTCTGAACATGTAGCGGCAATACTACTTCTGTTTCATAGACCAGTTCTGATGGGGTAGCATTTGTTGGAGTGCGAATGGTGGTCCGATAGGCCCATAGTGCATCGTAGATCTTCTCATGCCAGTCACGGCCTGTTTCCACAGTTCGCTCCAAGATACGAATTAAAATCTTGTTGGTGGCCTCTGCCTGACCATTCCCTTGAGGATAATATGGAGCGGAAAAATGGTGATAGATCTTGAATTTTGAGCAAAATGTCTTCATCTTTTCATTCTTGAAATGACTGCCATTGTCTGATACAATGTCATGCGGGATGCCGAAACGGCAAAGGATGTTCTTGTGAATAAAAGAGACTACGTGTCGGCCTTCTACTGTGCGGAGACTGGTGGCTTCTACCCACTTGGTGAAATATTCTGTTGCGGCAAGGAAGTATTTGTGGCCATTTGAAGCTGAAGGAGTGATGGGACCTACGACATCGAAGGCCCACATGGAGAACGGCCATGGAGAGACAACAGACTGTAAATAAGTTGCCGGTGCATGGATGGAAGGTGCATGTATCTGACACTGTACACACTTCTTCACATAATGATAACAGTCTTGTTGCATAGTCTTCCAATAGTACCCTGCTCTTATGATTTGCTTGACAAGGGTTTGGTAGCCGACGTGGCCGCCACAAATGCCTTCATGTGCTTCTCGCACGACTTCTTTGGCTTCGTCTTCATCTAAACATCTGGAATACTCTGAACTGAATCCGCGACGATAGAGGACATTGGCCAAGATGAAATATCGAGTAGACATACGCTGGATTGCTCGTTGCTCTTTCTTTGAGAGTTCTGGAGGAAATTCACCAGTTTCTATGAAAGTTTTGATATTGTAATACCAAGGCTTCTTCCTTTGCTCAGCCTGGTTTACCTGTTCCGCTGGAATGAAAGCAGGTTGGTCAAGTCTGCCAATTTCAAAAGAGCGACAAGATTCTCCATTCTTGAATGCCATAATGGAGCCTAAACTGGCTAGGCTATCGACCACTTGATTAAAATCTCTCTTGATGTGAAATAACTGAAATTCTTCAAACTTGCTGACAAGAGCTGAAACAATTTTCCGATAGGGGAATAACTTCTGATCTTTGACCTGCCATTCGGCTCAAACTTGGTTGACAACAAGTAATGAGTCACCGTAGGCATGTACTCTCTTGACATTGAAGTCTAATAGAATCCTTAGACCTTGAATCAGGGCTTCATATTCAGCCATATTGTGGGTACATTGAAAATCTAACTTGAGAGAAAACGGAATCATCTCCTTCTCAGGAGTGATTAATAGGATTCCGATGCCTATTCCCGCCATATTCTTAGAACCATCGAAAAATAAATTCCAGACTGGAGATTGCTGGATATTGCAAATTTGCTCATCAGGAAAGTCATCTTCGGCTTTCACTTCTTCGGCCAGAGGAAAATCCGCCAATTGATCTGCAATTGCTTGGCCTTTGATTGATTGCTGCGAGACATATTCTAAGTCATACTGCATCAGTAAGACTTGCCATTTGGCGACTCGTCCGCTTAGGAAAGGTTGCTCCAAGATGTATTTAAGGGGATTGAGTTTAGACAGGATTTTGACCTCTGATGCCAACAGGTATTGTCTTAGCTTCTGACACATCCATACCAGAGCTAGGCAGGTCTTTTCTATTTGAGAGTATCTCTTTTCATAATCTATGAAAGTCTTACTCACATAATAGATGGCGTGCTCTATCAGGCTGCCTTCTTTGTACTGCGCCAAGAATCCGCCGCATGCGACTTGATTGACTGAGATGTATAGCAAAAGTGGCTTTCCCAATTCTGGAGGCTTCAGAATTGGAGGGTTGAGAAGGTACTTCTTGATTCGATTGAACGATTGCTGGCATTCTGGCCCCCATTCAAACTTCACTCCTTTTCTGAGCAAGTGGTTGAAAGGTTCGCATCTCATCGCCAAGTTGGAAATAAATCGCCGGATTGACTGCATACGTCCTTGAAGGCTACGCAGTTCTTTGAGATTCTTCGGGGGTGGCATATCAATGATAGCCTTGGCTTTGGCTGGGTCAACTTCAATTCCCTTTTTGCTGACCAGAAAGCCCAACAGTTTGCCTGATTCGACTCCAAAGACACATTTTTGAGGGTTAAGCCTTAATTTGTAAAGAATGAGTCTCTTAAAGACTTGATCAAGCGCTTCGAGGTGATCTTCTCCCTCTTTAGATTTCACGAAAATATCATCAACATACGCATCCATGATTTTGCGCATTTGATCGTGAAAGATAACAGCCATTGCCCGTTGATATGTTGCTCCAGCATTCTTGAGCATAAAAGGCATGACTGTATAGCAGAAAGTGCCCCAAGGCGTGGTGAAAGAAGTTTTGGATTGGTCGCGGACGGCCAACTTAATCTGATTGTAGCCGGAATATCCGTCCATGAAAGAGAACATAGCATGTCCTGCCGTGCTATCGACTAGAAGATCGATGCTTGGAAGTGGATAGTCATCCTTCGGAGTTGCCTTGTTGAGGTCTCTGAAGTCTATGCAGATCCTTACTTTGCCACTTTTCTTTGGGACAACGACGATATTGGCTAGCCAATCTGGATATTCAATAGGTCGGATAAATCCTGCTTTGAGTAGATCTTCAAGTCCTTCCTTGACTTGTTGTTCTATTCTGGGATCCATTTTCCTCAGCTTCTGCTTGACTGGTTTAGCATCCGGCTTTAAGACAAGACGGTGTTCGACTAATTTGGGGTCTAAGCCCGGCATGTCTTCATATGTCCATGCGAACACTTCTTCATGTCGCTTGAGAAAATCTGTAAGCCTTTTCTTTTCTTCCGGACTCAGACTGGTTCCGATCTGGAGAATTTTTGGATCTTCCTCTGAGCCGATATTGACACCTTCAGTTGGATCTTGTACTAGAGGAGATGGTTCGTCCTGCTTCTGAACTGCGGTGAACTCCGGTAATTCCTGAAGGGACTGATCGTATTCAGCACAATCATCTGACTGCTTTGCAATCTTATCATTTCCGGTGCTTGCTTTGATTCTGTGAATTGCTGTCGACTTCTGAAAGGCCTTGGGATTGAGAACGAGCTTCTTGATTGTCCGAGAAGTCATTATGAAATTTTGGAGAAGAAATCTGGTTCAGACAAATCGGCCTATAGTAAGACAAGCAATCATTTGAAGAGAACCATGCATAAAATGGCATTGAATTATAAAATGATGAGATAGACAGAAAGGGAGTAGATGGCATCCGGATAGACAAAGAAACTTGAAATTTTATTGATTGAATTGATCAATGACATTGGTAAAATGAGACATTTATTTGGAAAAGAATAGAAAGAAAATAACAAATGGTCTTCATTGTGCCCCTTTGACAAAAACAGTCTTCTTTGACGAGCTTCCACCGGCAAACCCTAGTCCTGCTCTGTGGGGACGATGTTTCTGGATCATTGGCTCGATGCGACCATCTTCGTTCTTGCCGAGTCCCTTGAAGGGTTGATAACCATGTTTCAGGAGCAAATCGAATCCCTTTCTTGACTTCATAAATTGCGGAAACAATGGGTGATTCTTAATGGTGCTGTAGTCGATTCGACCTCCAACCTTGAAGAATTGAGGACCTTTCCATCGTGTCGTGGCTACTGTGTGCAGAGATGGCTCTGATGGTGCGTGAAGTATTTCTCGATTTTCTCCGAGATTGATCTCTTCGCTTTCCCTGATGCTGGGAATATCTGCATTGAATGATGGCCGGGGAATCATGGGCTGCGGGAGCCTTTCTTCTGGGTCTTCTCCCAGTATTGTGGTAATCATTCCACCTTTTGACCACTTCATACATTGATGTAGGGTGGAAGGCACTGCATTAGCATTGTGAATCCATGTCCTTCCGAGCAGCAAGTTGTAGGTTGGTGGTACATTAACCACGTGGAAAAGGACGGAGTGCACCAAATAGTTGATGAACACCTCCAGGAATATCTTGCCCTTGGCCGTTTGACCATGATTGTCAAACCCATAGATAGTGATGGGATCTGGAATGTATTCCTCGTCCTTGATCCCTAATGCCTTTGCGGTCATCTCGGGACATATGTTGAGGCTACTGCCTCCATCGACCAGTACATGGGGAACTGTCATTCCTCTGACTCGAACGACAATGTACAAGGCATTATTATGAAAGGAATGAGGCTTTGGAAGGTCCTCATCTGAGAAGGTGATTGGCGCGTTGGTTATGGCAGAGTTCACAATCTGTGCCATGTCTTCAGGAGTGGTACTGGGCTTAACTTTGATTTTCCTGAGCAGATCATCCAGTACTTGCTTATGCTTGCTAGAATTCCTGGCCAAGTCAAGGATGGAGACATTGGATAAAGCGGTCAGAGGCTTCTGTCTTGAATTCTCCAGCCTGGGTCTAACGATTTGCTTGAAGAAGTCAGGAGTTCCTTTTGATTTGGGAACTGACTTCACAGGTGCTTCCGAAACTTTTATTTTACCGAATGCCGAAATTAAGTCCATCTTCTTAGAATCTGGAGCTGCTTGTCGTAGCACCGTCACCTGATGCTGAACTTGGAGATCTTGCACAGAACATGGCTTGATATGTTCATGCGGTAGAAAGGGTTGTGCAGACACTACTACTGTGGTGTGTGAAGGGAAGGGGTGATTGAGAATGTCCATTTTCTCTTCTTCTCCTTCTACCAATAGATTCTTTTCAATGAGATCTTGCACGATGTTTTTGAGAACAAAGCAGTTCTCAGTGTTGTGTCCCACTGTCCTGTGGAACTTGCAGAACTGATCTTTCCATTTCCCCATGGGCACAGGGGGATCGGCCAATCTGGGCAATTTGACCATCTCTTTTGATAGCATGTACTCGAGCACATCCTCGAGTGATTGGTCAAGAGGAGTAAACTTTCTGTCATAGCTCCATCCTTCATGTTTGGTCTTCTCACGCAGTTTTGGCCCTTGATCCTGCTGAGGAGGCTTGCTGTACTTAGGAGCAGGCTTTGCCTTTTGGTCCTTGTTGTTTGAACTGCCGGTGCCGTAGCAGTAATCTTTCTTCTGCCCTTTGTAACGATTTTGGCCTTTGTTGTTGTTGCTGGCAAAATAAGTGAAGTGAGCTTTCTTTTTCTGCTCACCGTGGGAGTTGTTCTTGGAAAAGGTGAAGCCTTCATAGACTCCATTTTCCACACTTAGCTTGAGCCATTCGGCTCGTTCAGTCAACTCAATGAAGGTCCTGGACGGCGCTGTGGAGATTAATCCTCTTAACGGCCGTGAGAAATTGTTGAGGATTAAGGACAATGCATGCCTTTCCGAGATAGGATCTCTCATCTTATTACAGGCTGATCTCCATCTGTGAATGAAGTCCCGTGCTTTTTCATTCTCATTCTGCCTTAAATTGCAGAGATGACTTAGTGTAGGCAGCGCTTCTGTGTTGAACAAGAAGCGTTCAATAAAGAGATTCACAACTTTGTCGAACTCCTTGAGCTCGATGGGGTTGATATGCTCAGCATACCACTTGGCTGCAACTCCTTCTAAGCTGCGGGGGAAGCATAGAAACAATGCTCGGTTATCCCTCTTAAACTGAGAGCATTCAGCAAAGAAAGTGGCGAGATGTGCTTTTGGGTCGTCAGAACCATCGAACTTGATGAATTTACGAAGGAGATTCTCCAGATCATCATCCCCTTCTAAGCCGTCATAGAAGTCCTCACTGGTGAAGACTTTCTTGCCCTTGTCGCGGGCTTGCAGATCTTTGACAACTCGGGCCATTTCCTTGAACTGCGCTTGCAAAGGTTTTTCCTTATCTCTGTTCTTTGATCTGTGGCTTTTACTTTGGCCACGCTTCTGAAATGCCGGAGGCACCTCATATTCTTCATCTGTGTTTTCAGTTGAATCTGATTCATCTGAAATCTCTTCTGGCTAGATCTGCTTCTTGGGAGCCTTCTTACCCCTGCGACCATGGAACTTTTCTCTGAATGGATTTCTTTCTGAGCTGGTCCCGGGTGTGATCATCGCAAAATTTTTCCGCTCTCATTGGTTTCTCTCTCTTCCTTCTCTTTTCCTTTTCTAACCTCTATTCTCCTCCTTTTGAAGGGAGAAGAATAAAAGAAAGAAAAGAAAGAGAGAAAAGAAAAGAAGAGAAAGAAAGAGAGAAGATGAACTATTTTGCGCGGTCTCACTTGACCTTGATTTGAAAATATTTAGAAAATTACTCGCCTCCGTTTTGAAAATATTGCGGGAAAAATGGAGAGACGGGATTCGCTCGTCGGTACGAGGTTCGACCGTTCCTGGCGCCTTTACCAGGGGTAATCGAACCAAGGATCGAATCTGTGCCTTTTGCTTTGCCTAAATATAATCTAAGAATTTATTCTATCTCTAAATGCACAAAGAATCATGCTTGTGCAATGCAAAATGTATGCTCCTTCTGAAAAGACATTTTGAAAATTTCCAAGTGTTCTGAGATGGATTTGATAAGAGAGTGAAGAAATGATTTGAATCTAACTTTAGAACTTTTGAGATAGATCAGAGGAGTTCTAAGTTTTTGAAGTAAATCAGAGTTGGGAGAATAAATGAGAAAGAATGACTTGAAGCTTTGAAAATGAAGATAAGTGAAGTTTCAAAGTCAGAAATGGATTTTGAACTTTGAATTTGATTTTAGGAAAGGAAATGAATACTTGAATTTAGATTTTTTTGAAGTTTTAAATTGGAATAGATTGAGGAACTCAAATGATATTTAAGAATAGAAATTGATTTAGGGAATTCAGATGAGATCTGAAAATGGAATTGGATTTTGAAATCTAGAATTGGGAATGGAGTTAGATCTTAAAATGCACTTAGGATCTGGGATCTGCGATCCGATGTAAAATTGGGTTCTGGATCCTAAGATGGATTTGGATCTGAAGTCTGAGATCCAAAGTAGAATTGGATTCTGGATCCTAACATGGATTTGGATCTGAAGTCTGAGATCCAAAGTAGAGTTGGACTCTGGATCCTAACATGGATTTGGATCTGAAGTCTGAGATCCAAAGTAGAATCGGATTCTGGATCCTAACATGGATTTGGATCTGAAGTCTGAGATCCAAAGTAGAATTGGATTCTGGATCCTAACATGGATTTGGATCTGTGTTCTGAGATCCAAAGTGAAATTGGAGTCTGGATCCTAAAGGAGAATTGGATCTGAAGTCTGAGATCCAAAAATAAAATTAGAGTCTGGATCCTAAAGGGGAATTGGATCTGAAGTCTGAGATCCAAAAGTGAAATTGGCCTCTGGATCCTAAAGAGAAATTGGATCTGAAGTCTGAGACCCAAAGTAGATTTTGAGTTCTGGATCCTAAGATGGAATTGGAGTCAAATTCAGAAGATGAATCAAGAATATCAAAGTTAAATTGAACTTTGATTTTGATTGGAGTCTTGAATATAAAATGGATTTGGAATTTCAGAGTTAATTTGAACTTTGAAATCTGATTTGAATTTTGAATAAAAAAGGACTTTAAAATCTCAAAGTTAAATTTGAACTTTTGAGATTGAAAACGAAATTGAATTTGAAAATGAAGAGGATGAATAAGAATTGAAGATAGATTGAAGAAGATATTTATCTTACTTGGAGTTTTGAAAAAGAAATTTTTGAAGACATGATGCAGTTCTATCCTAAATGATGAATGAATTTAAATTTCTGAAATTGGATTTTGAAAAGCTATTCCATTCTTTAAATGAATTAAAATAAGATTGAAGATATAATACATCATTGACTATGGTCATTGAATGTATTATATAATAATCTATATTTAAATTCAGGTGAAGAATGAAACACATTTGGTGCTTTTATAGGATTTAAAATGAAATTAGCTCTCAATATACCCTGACTATGGTCGTTGGTATATATTTGAATTAATTTTAAGTTAAATTCTGATAAAAGAAGGAAATATTTGAAATATGATGATTTTTGAAGAGGGTCCAATGCGGATCCAATGTTATTTTATAAAAGATAAAAATCCTAAGTTTTGTTTACATCCTGACTATGGCCATTGATGTAAATCATCAACTTAGGATTAATTACCTCTTATGAAATGGTGCACGTGTCATTCGTGTTTTCACCATTGTGAGAATTTGAGAAATAAAGGAAAATTGCATGAAAACAAGCAATTCATGATGTATACAATGCTCATTCATTCTATCTAAAGCAGGAAATTTAAATTTTTATTAACATCTGGCTTATTACAATGTTGAAGTTGAAAACATTGAAAATTTTCTAATTTCAAGCTTCTTTCATGTTCCTGCAATAGCAAAGTTAGTACTAGATGTATGTAGGAAACAATTTACATAACACTACTTTGGACCTAAGGTGCAATTTGGTGAAGTACTCATGCAATGCAAATGACAAAGTATGCGCCAGAATTATGTACTGAGGGTATATTAGAACCTACATGTAACATCCTAAAATAATGATGGAGTTCAGGTTTGTTGAAAGATATGGAAGAGTATTCTGGATTGACTATACATACTATCTGAATGGAAATATGACGTTCTAAACCACTGGGAAAGTGGAAGCTGACATATATACATGATACCCTAAATTAATAGTAAGATGCTGAGTGGGAATGTAAATGTAGGAAGCTACATCTGAACTGAATTGGTTCGCATGTACAACAACTGTTTTAGCATTCTAAACCTTTCAAAGGGTCTAACACCAATATATCATCTAAAGCTTTCCTTGAATGAACAGAAACTTTCCTGAGATACATGTGCAGATGGTATTTAATCATGAACAAAAGTGAAGTTGGGACTATAACTCAGATTTTTAAATTAGCATGTCAAATTTGCAGACAGATGTATCAAATGGGAAACACATATTACAAGGGAGACGCAAGTGTTGATACAGTACAGGGAGTAAGGTGAATGCAGAATATGTTGTGACATAATACCACCGAGACACACAAATATAAAGATGTCGTGCAAAACATCTAATTTCAAATCGATTTTACATGCATTATGTAGCAAACATGGAATCTGATATTTGAACAACTCTACACAGCTCACTTGGGCAATACTTTTTAACATGCAATGATGATTCAGCGGTAAGTTCATCAAGATATTTCTAACTGACCCATCAAGATGTTTTCAATAAAACACTTTAGGCTACATTCAATTTAGTCGTATCGAAATGACCCTACCTGGTATATCAGGATTTCCGAAATGTGTGGAGCAATATGGTCAAATCTACTACTTGATTCTTGCAGTAAATCAAACCTTGTTGACCATCTCATTTGCTTTCTCAGACAACTTAGATCTACTACTGCAATAGATCTGAAATCCATATCAATTACCATACATCAGGAAGCTGATAAATGAAAGAGAATAATGTCAGCAGGGCATAAATGAACATGAATTAATATGATGACTCAGATTAACATAAATGAAGGAATGATGAAATCAAATATCTAAAATAGATAATCTATGCTCATAAGGAAAGATGCTAGGTATGCTGTCATGTCACAAAAACATAAAATCTAAAATTCTCAATAAAGAAGGACACTGATGGAATCCAAATGAATGGATGATGTTTGGATATGGTAGCGGGTGTACAGGTGAAATGACTGATTGCAGGCATAGATTCCAGCAGAAACGTATCAGCATTGCTTTCTTCATTGCTCTTTGAATCTCTATACCTTCCCTCCTCTGGATTCCCAACAATATCTTCTCTGCATCAACTACTGCTGGTGATTTTTTTTTTTTTATATAGCCATGTATATATGTATTCTGGGTTAAATCGATGATGCAGCTGACAGCCTCACGAACCATGCTATTCTCGCCATTTCCAAACTAGATGAACTAGATTCTGAGAGGCTCTCCATAGAATTATAACATTTCCTTGATATAATACAGAAAATAATAATGTATATGTATATATATATATATATATATATATATATATATATATATATATATATATATATATATATATTAGATTGATTACCAATGAGGGGTGTTAATCCAGAATGCTGGACTATGAAGAGATCCAAACTGCTTTGATTCTCTAGTTACCAATGAGCTTAGTATATATCCGAAATACAGTACAGGCATGGACTAAAACTTAGAAAGCTGATGATGAAAATGAATACAAGATCTATCACAAACAAACCAGTTTTGAGAAGGGAATCAGAGGACCTCTCATAAATGTCCAGACTTTAAAATAATTTCTGTCCATAACACCCTGATTATTTCGCCACAGGTGGCTATCAGAGTTTCTGAATTACTGTTGACAATTATCTTCAAGAGCTGTCAAAATTTAAGAGGTATTGAGAGAGATGCAGACCTGAAGCGAAATCTTGGCATGTTTAGCATTTTGATTGCCATATCGGATTCTTATGGCCATTCCGCAGCCCAACCAGAGATTTGGTCATTAATCTCTATAACTTCCTTCCTGCAGATTACGACTATCATACACCCTCTGCCGTCAATTATGAGGCAAACTATTACCTCTAGCATTTTCCACAATGGAGCCAACTGCTGTATATCTTCTGCTGCTGGAGTTTATATGCACATGAAACAAACATCATTGCAACCTCACGATATTTATCTATAATATGATATTTGAGGCCTGTCACAGTAGTTAAAAACCAAACCTATCATTCACCATGTTGTTCTGAAATAGCTTCAGTGGAAGCAATTTGAATCATGAAACTCATATGGAAGGGTGATTTAACATTGCTATAATGAACAGGGGTGTATTAACATCATCCAGACGTATTTTCTGAAAAATTATCCATGTGCTTGCTTCCTTATTAGCGATTCTGGTACTTCTTTTCTCAAACAAAATGGCAGCAATGCAGGAAAGTAAAATGATGCTGACGATGAATGAACAACATGGCTTACCTGACTGGATCGACTAATCGATGGATAAACCTCCACGACGACCACAGATATATAGAAATGGTTAAGAAATCAGAGGAATAAACATGAAAAGAAAATCAATATGAACATTGCATCAACAGTTAAGAATTACCACTCCCAAATTCAGCATTACAAGGTAGCTTAAAAAGAAGAAGGAAACGAGAATTAATCCAGATGATCGATCGATTTTCCATGAAAATGCTAAAATCAGGTGAATGCAAAAAATAGATATGATGATTAAGAACTGGGTGATGTTGATACAACAGAAGATGCTTACTGGATTTCAACTTAGAGCCAGCCGGAAAACAGGTTTCACGGCTGACATCTCGATGTGTGCATATGGCTAGGCTGAATGAAAGAGAATGATAAAAAATAAAAAAAAAATGTTGGAATATCACCATTCCTTTGATGTAGCGATAAGTAGGCCGATGCTGTTATGCACAGATCGGTTCTACCGTTTGCTTAATTTGTAAAGAATGTAAAACGAAGGCGATAGGATTTCGTAAATGATAATAGAGAGGAAAAGAGCAGGGGGATAGACTCTTACCGTGGGCTTGCAGATAGCAGACGATCCTTTCTTCAGCTGATTTCAAGCAATCCGGAGGAGTGCTAGAACTTTACTATGAGATTTCTCTCAGCACAACGAAGAAGGAAGATTGGGGGAAGAAAAAGGAAGATTATGCGAGGACGATAGTTAATGGATGATGTTGGATGCAGTCGATAGTGGATCCTTCAGAAGAGCTCTTCCCCTTTTTTCACTGCAGTGGGGGCCTGCTTATATAGGCAACAAGAGAGGGAATTGGTTGAAGATGGAGGGCCACCCAGCGGGGAGGAAGGTGATGAACGAAGGAGGAGGATGGAGGCGATCGATTGAGCATCGATGGCGGAGGTAAAGGTGCTCATCGATCGAAGGGTGGAAGCTTGGGGGAGACGAGAGGCAGGAAGAAGCTGTTGGAAATTTTCTAAAATTCCCAGGGGGGGCTCCTTTTCAGACCTTTTCTTGAAAAATGGTTAAGGAGGTTTTTGTCAAAAATTCAGTTTTTCAAGTTTTAAAACCATTTGCCTTCCTTAATTTTTTTTATTTTTGTATTGCTTTTCTATTTTTTTGTATTTTTGTAGTAGAAAACTAAGATTTTAAAAGAAAACAAAGTTTTGAACACTAAATTTTTGTATTTTTCTGAGAAATATTTACAAAGAGTGCTTTTCCGAGAATTTCAGACCATTTTGGAGAAATTTCTTCAGAAAGTGGGTTTTGGACCCAAGTTTTGAGAAAGTGTTCGAGTTTTAAAAACTCGAATCGAGGAATACAACGCAATGGATCCAAACGGATGTCGGATGGACTGTCCAAGCTATTTAAAACTATTTTTGGTATTTTCTGTAAATTTAATTTAAAATTTGGACAACGATACTTAGATTTGGATCTGGACAATGGGTTCGGATCCGAAATCAAGTCAGACATATAAAATGAATTTAATTTCAGTAAGACTTGAGAAATTAACTGGAATTTAGATTTAAAAGTGACTCAATTGCTTATGAAATGATATCAGGGACAAAAAGGGAATTTTTTGAAAGATTTTGAAAAATTTGGGGTGTTCACACCGGGCTGCTCATTCATCATTTTGTTCATCATTTTTCTGAACATGGCATACATTTGAGGGTCTATGCCATCGTCTTCTTGTTGCTGCTCTTGACTCTTCTCGGATCGAGGGGAACCCATTTCTTCTTCCGAAGCTGACGAGTACTGGGATGCCGTGGTTCTTTTGCCTGATCTTGTCTCAACCATCAAATGGTATGGATGCTCTCTGCAGGGCAAAGACCTGATTAGGTTTTGTAGGAATTAGCTTTTGGAAGAAATATTTGCTGAAAATATGGTAGACAATTTGGAAAAGATGTCCCATTACTAGGGACTGAGTCGTCGTGGGAATCACGACAATTGTGTTGCCATTCCTTCTGCAAAAGAAATAAACAACGAAAATATGCCTTGTTACCTAGGCGAGGTCGTCAAACCACAATAGAAGGAAAGAGAATTTTATTAAAATGAGAAGGATAAGATTTTAATGATCTTGACAAAGAGGTGGGGGACAAACAATTTGCCACCATTCACGATAGTCGGCAGACACTCTAGGACCTGGAAAGATTTTAAGAGAGACAAAGGAATCCCAACCGTAGCGGGCAAAGTGATATGCCCCGGACCATTGTGCGGAAGTGAGGTCAAACTCTGCCATAACCCCTGATAACAGTCGGGCTTCGACATACTGCTGCCTCTGGGAGAACTGCCGAACACATCTCTCTGGTTGGTAGTAAGTGTAGAAGAATGGTCCTAGCAACTTGAACCGCTTGCCATAAGCGTAGGTATATCTGGGAGGAGATATTTGCCGATCAAAATAGTCCCAAACAACGTCATCCTCTTGAATGTTGTTGATCATAGACCGGTACTGCGCCACTGGAAGGAGTTCTTGACCATTGTATCTGAAAGAGCTTGCTCGGGCTGGAACGTGCTGGAAAAACCAGGACTGAAGTGCGTAGATGCATCCTTAAACTAAAATGGAATCTCCAAGTGAGAATCGAGTCAGACCTCGATATAGGAAGGCGAGCGTGATCATGCATATGTTTTAGGGATTTTTCATATAACAATATGCATGATTTCATGAGAAAATGATTTAAAAACCCAATTTTATGTTAGTTTCGAGTAAATGTGCTAAAATGATTTAAAAATAGAAAATGCATGAAAAATAGTTTTATTTTACATTTTAATGTCTATTTTAGTGTTTGACATAATTGTAGTAGTTTAGTTTTTGAAAATCATAAAAAAAAATTAGAGTTAAAATAGACTTAGTTTGTATTTTCTAAAACATAGTCATTTTGAGTTATTTTGTAAATAACTTTTTGAAGAGAGGTTTTTGAAATGAAATTTTACAAAGAAGAGGGACTTATGGAGAAAAGTTCAAAATTATAAATATGGGAAGAGAGGCTTGTCTTCTCTCTTTTGCCTAAGCCCTCTCTTCTTCCCCTTCCTCTCCACCTCTTCTTACCTCTTCTTCTTCTTCTCCCTATTTTCCCCTCTTTTTCTCATCTTCTTTCCGGTGGAGAATTCCTACAACAGCTGAAGCAAGAAAGAGGATTCCAACCTCTCTTCTAACCCCTCCATTTACGGTGAGTTTTTCTTCTTCTTCTTCTTCTTCTTCTTCTTCTTCTTCTCTTCTCTAATTCTTTCTTCTATGTTTCAATAGATTAGTTTATCTGGAATAAAATCAAAACAAAATAAAATTGTAGCATTTATGATTCATTCTGAAAATATAGATTCAAAAAGAAAATTCTAGATTTCACTGTAATTTGTAGTTCATATGTAGTGCATAGTATTAATTTTTTTTTTCTGCATTGATAATAAAATCGATGAAGCTTTAGCATCATTTGAACATTAATTTTTCAAATTCACTCAATCCGGTAATCAATAGCAATTTGTGATCGATCATCGAATGCCTGGAGTAATTACATTCAATCAAATGGAATTCTGATGACTGATCGGGGAAATTAAAACTGGAATGCATCTGATCCGTGTTGTTGTAAAATTTCTGGCGAATGAATTCTTTTGCTTCTGATAAATCAAATTTTGTTGATGTAACGATCTGAATCTATCGATCTATTGCCTAATATTGATCGATCAGAAGAGGCTTGATTAAAATTCAGTCGATCAGAAACATCTGGATACATTCGAACTTGTTTTCAGCCTTCAGCCGCCGGAGATTACTTCAGTCGCCAGATCTTCTCTTCAGCCGCCGGAGATTACTTTCAGTCGCCAGAACTCGTCTTCATCCTGCCGGAAGTTCCCTTTTCCGGTGGATCCTTCTTCCGCTGTCATCCTGCCGGAAGTTCCCTTTTCCGGTGGATCCTTCTTCCGCTGTCATCCTGCCGGAAGTTCCCTTTTTCGGTGGATCCTTCTTCCGCTGTCATCCTGCCGGAAGTCCCTGTGAAATTACAGATCTTCCCTGTTAGCTGCTGGAATCAATTTTTTTGGGAATGCATTTACATTGTCTGCAAGTTGTCTATCCACCGGATTTTATTTCTTGCTCTGCCGGATTCTTACAACTTCCGATCATTTTCCAGTTCTCCGGCAACTTCTCTCACTGAGCCACTGTGAGAACCAATTTTACCTGTGTGAGATTGAGCATTGTGATTCAAATGTGAAAAATAAGTTTTACGATAATATGATTTTGATTTTTACAGTCTATTGATTAAAGAAAAAAAAAAACTGATTCTCACTGTTGTGTTGATTTTAAACTTGATTTTCACTGAAATTTCTACTGTTTTTAACTGCTGGTTTTCACTAAAAATTGTAATGTTAGTTAATTGAAAAAAAAAAATTTATAGTTAGCTATTAGTTAATTGAGTCGTTAGTTGTTAGTTTACTAAATCAGTAGTGATTAGTATAAATTTTTTGTAATGTGTAATTGTTAGCTTAGTTATTTTTGCTAAGTAAGTAGTAGTTATTAGTAACTTGTTAGTTAAGTGTTTTGGAATTAGTTAGTTGTTATTAGATTTAATTAGAATTAGTTGTCAATTGTAATTAGTCAATTAGATTTCGTTAATAATTTCTTTTGTATTCTTAGTATTTAATTAGTCTATTTTTGTTTAGTATAGTTTTATTCTTGTATTGTGTACTGCTCGTGTTTCGTTTGAATAGTGCAGGATTGAAAGGGATTGGAGCTGAAGCAATTACGTGACACGACGAAATACGAAGAATAAAGCTTCTTTTTGCTTTTCTTATTAGAAATTTTAATTGGGTTTGTAAATATTGCACTTTACGCCCTCTGCGAAGGGTATTCATTTGTTGTAATAGTTAGTTGTTTTTACTTTTCTGAACATTTTACATTTCAAATAATTCGGCAATAAAGAGTAGTTTAGATTTGTGTACTTGAATACGAAATATTCCCGTTCCCTGAGTTCGACCCGGTCTTATCCACTAGTGAGAACCGGTTTTTATTATTTGATGTCTGGTTTTCACATGTTTTTCATATAAAAATCTTTTCAAAATTACAACGATTTAAAAGAAGACATCAAATTTTTGGCGCCGTTGCCGGGGAACGGCGTAATATTAGTATTCACTTTATTGCCTAGTGTTTGTGTGCATTGAGGTTTAGAACCACGTATGTGCATATCTTAGAGGCGAGCTTACTTTTCTGCACAGCCCACCTAATAGGATCCCCTTAGAGGTGACTGTGTACGATTGGTACCATACAAATAGATTTGATATTTCTTATGCATAATCTCTGCTATGTGTAACTGCGTGGTGTTTGTTTAGTTTTTGTTGTTTTTAGTTTACTCACTTTGTGGTTTGCGTGGTTTGGCCGCTAGCGCGTTAGTTAGGTAGAAAACCCAAAATTAGGACGAGTGCTACACCGGTCTACTTCAAGGTGTATGCACAGGCAACGATCACTCGACCCGAGCTAATTGAGTTCTGAGTTTCTTGTTAGGAGAACTCCTCATCTTATCACCATGGCCGAAACTCGGTCGTTGTTCCGTACCCTTAAGGAGTACTTCATGCCCACCATATACACTCCCACCTCCTGCATCACGAGACCTGATTTAGGAGCCAATCAATTTGAAATAAAGGCCAGTATCATTCAAATGTTACCATCATTTCATGGCCTAAGCAACGAAGACCCATATAGTCATATTGATGATTTTCTGGTGATCTGTTCGACAGTGCGGATCAACAATTTTGGAGATGACGCATTGAGGTTGACATTGTTTCTATTCTCTCTCAAAGATAAAGCTAAACATTGGCTAAAGGCTCTCGATACGGTTCAAATTACCACTTGGGAAGGAATGCAACGCGAATTTCTTAAAAAGTACTTCCCAATTGGTAAGACGAATCAGTTTCGTAAAGCCATAATCAGTTTCTCGCAGATTGAGGGGGAACAATTCTACGAGACTTGGGAGAGAATGAAAGATCTTCTCCGCAAGTGTCCCCACCACCAGGTGCCTCGTTGGCAACTGGTGCAGTATTTTTACGATGGCCTGACCGAGAAGGACAGGCAAATAGTGGATTCATCATGTGGGGGCACTTTTATGCTAAAAAGTGAGGATGAAGCATGGTCGCTTTTTGAGACATTGAGCGAAAATTCAATGCACCATGCGACAACTTCACGGTTCGATAGGGCTGCACCTGCACAGGATAGTACTAAGAAGGCAGGTATTTTTGAAATAGGGATAAACCTTGAGTTAAGCAACAAGGTAGACCAACTATCCCAGAAATTAGATCAGCTTTTGTTGGGTCCCTCTCCTGCCATACAGGTGTGCGCATTGTGTGCGAGTCCTGCACACCATATTTTACAGTGCCCAGTTGCGCCACAGTATCCTGAGTTTGTCCAAGAGCAAGCTCAGATGGCTCAAAACTTCGCTAGGCCTGCACCCAATCCATTTTCCAACACTTATAATCCGGGCTGGCGAAACCATCCCAATTTTTCATGGCGCAACTCACAAATCCAACCCCCTAACCCTTCCCAGAGTCAACCCAGTCAAGGCGGTTATGCGCCTGGATTTCAGAGATCCAGTTATCCCCCAGCCCAACCTGTTTATACTCATCCCCAGTCTCATGAGCCTTCGCATAGTCAGTCCTTCGAGGACAAGATGCTACAAGCATTTTCTGATATTAGCGCGAATTTGAGCTCGCATAATCAGTCTATTGCAAAATTAGAGACTCAAATGGGGCAGCTTGCCGAAGCGCTTAGCAGGCGAAGTGAGGGGACACTGCCTAGCCAGCCTATTGTCAACCCTAAAGGAAAGGAACCCATGCGTAGCTTGCATATGACTGATGCACATAAAGAGCAAGCTCAAGTCGTAACCCTTAGGAGTGGGAAGCAGTACCAAGCGAGGGAGACTGCAGAAGAAAGAGAGAAGATAAGTGAGAAGCAGTCTGTCCCTAAGGTTTTACCTCAAGAAAGCGAGAAGGTTCTTCCATTGGAGCCTTCACCATCCTACATTCCTAAAGCCCCCTTTTCTGAGGCGTTAGAAAGGCCGAGAGCATTAGGTAAGGCTGGAGTGAACATGCAAGAGATGCTTGAGATATTCAAGCACGTTCAGATAAACCTCCCCTTACTAGATGCCATCCAACAAGTCCCTGCATATGCAAAGTTCCTCAAAGAACTTTGTACGCAGAAAAGGAAGTCGATGTCCCATGTGCAGAAAAAGATTTATTTAACCGGGCAGGTGAGCGCAGTATTGCAACATCATACCCCACCTAAGCTCAAGGACCCAGGGACTCCGATCATCTCATGTGTCATAGGAAACATCACTGTTGGGCGTGCGTTGCTCGACCTTGGGGCAAGTGTTAACATCTTGCCGGGTTTCTTTTATGACCAATTTGGATTGAAAGAGATTAAACCTACACCTATGACTCTTCAGCTCGCAGATAGATCTATCAAAATCCCAAGAGGGATACTTGAAGATGTTTTAGTCAAGGTGGAGGATTGTTATTTCCCTGTCGACTTCGTGATATTAGATATGGAGGGAGTTGATAGTCCACAGCAGACTCCTATTATTCTCGGTCGCCCCTTCCTAGCTACCGCCAATGCGTGCATCAATTGCCGCACTGGTGCGATGGATGTGTCATTCGGAAATAGGAAGATACGGCTAAACATTTTTCGTGCTGCTATGGGGCCTACTATTGAGGAGGCTTCTTTCGAGGTTGATGTCATTCAAGACCTCGTAGAAGCAGAATATGCTTGGTTATTGAGTGATCCACCTCATGAGGAGGATAAGGAATCACTAGAAGAGGATCACCTAGAATTACGTGAAAATCAGATAGGTGAGTTGAGTTGGATCAGGCACTTTGAGCCATTTAGAGGTAAACAGGACGGGAACATAGTGCGCAATGTCACTGATGACATTATTTTTCATAGAGAGCCCGATTGAGTCTGACTTCATGTCCATTGATCTCATGGACGATGAAGGATTTTTCCAGGGATCCGTCTGGCTGGGGACGTGAAACTTAGCGCTTTATGGGAGGCAACCCATATTCTGTACAGTTTTACATTTGTTAGGATTTGTAGATTTTATTTGGTTTTATTTTCATGAGTTTCAGGTTTTGTCATGTATACATTGCATTTATTACATTCATAGAATGTGCATTTTTAATTCATGTCAGGTCATTCTACTCTTTTCCCTCATTTATTTCTCTCATGTGCATTCACTTAGTTTCATTCAAGCATGGGGGAGTGCCACTGGGACAGTGTCATTCAAGCATGGGGAGGGTGTAGTTTGCACACATGGATATTTCTGTTTATGTTTTTGCACATGTTTACACATCTCTTATGAAAAGTAGATTTTTAAAGAAAGAGTTTGAACTTATATGAATGTTATTTCAAATCTAATGTTTTTAGAGGATTTTTAAGCCCCACGAAATTTTTTTCTGACATAGATCTAAAAATTATGGTTGTTTATGCGGATTTCGAAGAAATGATGATAGATACATGTTAGAGTTTATTTTGAATCATAAATATGAATATGCACAGTTTTATTTTTGAAAAACTAAGCAAATGAACAAAAGTGTAAAAAAAAAAATGAGCTCAAAAGAAAAAATAGCATGCGTTAGGTTGTTTGGATAATTTCACAATCCTTAGTAGATGGAACTTAGATGTAAGTTGAAACTTTTAATTCCATTTTCAAAAAGGAGAGTGGAAAACTTCGTGATCTTAAGTAACTGAGAACAGATACAAGTTGAAATGTTTGACTCTCATGTTATAAGGGTGAATGAAGGAAGTCACTTTTATGTCTTAGTTGATATCTTTTGATATATATTGAAAAAAGTATAAAAGATATTGACATTGCACAAGGCATAAAAGCAGACCACACACAAGCTATATGAGAAAAATAAGTGCGCAAAAAAAGAAAAAAGCGTGAAAAAATGAAAAAATCGAGAAAAGAGGTGAAAAAGAGAGAAAAGTTCAGTGCTTAGAAGTGTGATTGAGAAAACCTGTGTAGAAAACATATGAGTGAGGATAAGTAAATAATAATATGTTTTTATTGGATTTTCTAAGAATTAAACATAAATAATTATGATATTTAGAAAAGTGAAAGAAAGTCTTTTATGTGGTGGTATATAAAAAACTCTAATTATATTGTGATTTTGAAATAACAAGAAATATTTGTGAAAATAAAGTCTTTGATTACCTACTGCTTATGAGGATGTGTAATATTATGCATACATGACAGAGATGTTTGTGGGTAGCATCACTGCAAACCCTCACGAGACCTTACTCCTCCACTAGGGTGACCCAGGGGTTGAAAGGGCTTGTTGCATGAGCTAAATGCAACCGTGATTCCTACGAAAGTGAGTTAGATGATAGTCTCATTTCTTGCATTTTTCTAATTTGCTCGAGGACTAGCAAAACATAAGCATGGGGGTATTTGATCATGCATATATATTAGGGATTTTTCATATAAAAATATGCATGATTTCATGAGAAAATGATTTAAAAACCCAATTTTATGTTAGTTTCGAGTAAATGTGCTAAAATGATTTAAAAATAGAAAATGCATGAAAAATAGTTTTATTTTACATTTTAATGTCTATTTTAGTGTTTGACATAATTGTAGTAGTTTAGTTTTTGAAAATCATAAAAAAAAATTAGAGTTAAAATAGACTTAGTTTGTATTTTCTAAAACATAGTCATTTTGAGTTATTTTGTAAACAACTTTTTGAAGAGAGGTTTTTGAAATGCAATTTTACAAAGAAGAGGGACTTATGGAGAAAAGTTCAAAATTATAAATATCATACGTAGGGGGAAGAGAGGCTTGTCTTCTCTCTTTTGCCTAAGCCCTCTCTTCTTCCCCTTCCTCTCCACCTCTTCTTACCTCTTCTTCTTCTTCTCCCTATTTTCCCCTCTTTTTCTCATCTTCTTTCCAGTGGAGAATTTCTACAACAGCTGAAGCAAGAAAGAGGATTCCAACCTCTCTTCTAACCCCTCCATTTACGGTGAGTTTTTCTTCTTCCTATCTTCTTCTTCTTCTTCTTCTTCTTCTTCTTCTTCTTCTTCTTCTTCTTCTTCCTCTTCTTCTCTTCTCTAATTCTTTCTTCTATGTTTCAATAGATTAGTTTATCTGGAATAAAATCAAAACAAAATAAAATTGTAGCATTTATGATTCATTCTGAAAATATAGATTCAAAAAGAAAATTCTAGATTTCACTGTAATTTGTAGTTCATATGTAGTGCATAGTATTAATTTTTTTTTTCTGCATTGATAATAAAATCGATGAAGCTTTAGCATCATTTGAACATTAATTTTTCAAATTCACTCAATCCGGTAATCAATAGCAATTTGTGATCGATCATCGGATGCCTGGAGTAATTACATTCAATCAAATGGAATTCTGATGACTGATCGGGGAAATTAAAACTAGAATGCATCTGATCCGTGTTGTTGTAAAATTTCTGGCGAATGAATTCTTTTGCTTCTGATAAATCAAATTTTGTTGATGTAACGATCTGAATCTATCGATCGATTGCCTAATATTGATCGATCAGAAGAGGCTTGATTAAAATTCAGTCGATCAGAAACATCTGGATACATTCGAACTTGTTTTCAGCCTTCAGCCGCCGGAGATTACTTCAGTCGCCAGATCTTCTCTTCAGCCGCCGGAGATTACTTTAAGTCGCCAGAACTCGTCTTCATCCTGTCGGAAGTTCCCTTTTCCGGTGGATCCTTCTTCCGCTGTCATCCTGCCGGAAGTTCCCTTTTCCGGTGGATCCTTCTTCCGCTGTCATCCTGCCGGAAGTTCCCTTTTTCGGTGGATCCTTCTTCCGCTGTCATCCTGCCGGAAGTCCCTGTGAAATTACAGATCTTCCCTGTTAGCTGCTAGAATCAATTTTTTTGGGAATGCATTTACATTGTCTGCAAGTTGTCTATCCACCGGATTTTATTTCTTGCTCTGCCGGATTCTTACAACTTCCGATCATTTTCCAGTTCTCCGGCAACTTCTCTCACTGAGCCACTGTGAGAACCAATTTTACCTGTGTGAGATTGAGCATTGTGATTCAAATGTGAAAAATAAGTTTTACGATAATATGATTTTGATTTTTACAGTCTATTGATTAAAGAAAAAAAAAACTGATTCTCACGGTTGTGTTGATTTTAAACTTGATTTTCACTGAAATTTCTACTGTTTTTAACTGCTGGTTTTCACTAAAAATTGTAATGTTAGTTAATTGAAAAAAAAAATTATAGTTAGCTATTAGTTAATTGAGTCGTTAGTTGTTAGTTTACTAAATCAGTAGTGATTAGTATAAATTTTTTGTAATGTGTAATTGTTAGCTTAGTTATTTTTGCTAAGTAAGTAGTAATTATTAGTAACTTGTTAGTTAAGTGTTTTGGAATTAGTTAGTTGTTATTAGATTTAATTAGAATTAGTTGTCAATTGTAATTAGTCAATTAGATTTCGTTAATAATTTCTTTTGTATTCTTAGTATTTAATTAGTCTATTTTTGTTTAGTATAGTTTTATTCTTGTATTGTGTACTGCTCGTGTTTCGTTTGAATAGTGCAGGATTGAAAGGGATTGGAGCTGAAGCAATTACGTGACACGACGAAATACGAAGAATAAAGCTTCTTTTTGCTTTTCTTATTAGAAATTTTAATTGGGTTTGTAAATATTGCACTTTACGCCCTCTGCGAAGGGTATTCATTTGTTGTAATAGTTAGTTGTTTTTACTTTTCTGAACATTTTACATTTCAAATAATTCGGTAATAAAGAGTAGTTTAGATTTGTGTACTTGAATACGAAATATTCCCGTTCCCTGAGTTCGACCCGGTCTTATCCACTAGTGAGAACCGGTTTTTATTATTTGATGTCTGGTTTTCACATGTTTTTCATATAAAAATCTTTTCAAAATTACAACGATTTAAAAGAAGACATCAGAGCGCTGCCATGGCTATGGAGAGACGATTGGTTTGCCGACTTCCCCATCTTCTCATAAGTTGGATTATTCTGATGTCCATGTAATTCTGTCCATCTAGGAAGAGGGATAATCCTACAGTACATAGAACCATTGCATTCTGAATCTTTTCTTTGGCTGTTCTTGATAGCGAGTTGACTTCGACGAAGGTCCCGTACTGGCGGTACAACTCAAGTAGGTCAACATACTCATTTCCTTCCAACTGGATCAGGGGCCAAGATCGGCGGCCTGTCATACGAGCTAGGGAGTCTCGGGGGTCCAAACCCTTGACATTGATAAGGAATTGATGTTCTAATGGGTCTCCTGGTTGACCGGCTGGTTCTGGTAACCCCATGATTTCTGAAAATTCATCCATTAAGACGGTCATTTCTCCTCATGGGAACCAGAAGGTACACGTTCGAGGATTCCATCGCTCTGCCATTGCATGGATCAGGTTGCCATTGATGGTCTGCTTTCCGACTGCTGACGCCAGTTCTAATCCGCACTCGCTCAAATGGTCCGGGAACATTCGGGAAAAGCTCTTTAGCTAGGAATAATACCATCGGGGAATGAAAGTTCCGGTGCTAAGGGCTCGATGTTCATGACGACCTTGTCGCACCTCGAAGGAGATGTGACCTTCAGGAAAGATAGGATCGACTTGACTGGATGCCATCGAACTGAAAACAGAGAAAGACTCAAAATGAGACTTAGGAAACTGTGGGAAATTTTTTGAAAAATTTTGCAGGCAGGATAAAATGCAACTAGAAATTCGAGATCCAGTAGAAAGGGAGAATGTAAAATCGCCTGGAGTTTTGAAAGAAATGGGATATTTGAAAAAAATCATCCAGGGTTTGAGAAAAACATCTTGTGGAAAATAAGGATGTTTTGAAAAAGGCCTAATGAGTTAAAAAAACATTGGGAAATATAAAGAATTGAGAAAATCATACAATCACATCCTGCACAAACATTTATGCGCATTCAGCACTCCCTAAAAGGCTGACTCTAGATGCATCCATTTGAAAACAGCTGTAGGACCTTAATCCTAACTCTAAGTTCAGATCATCTTTGTCCAATCCAGTTACGCCGATATACCCGAATCGAAATCCGAGGTACGTGGCATAGAATTTCAACTCCGGTTCTAAGGTAAGGTTTTCCAACATCCTTGAGCGCCTACCGATATACTTGGGACTGTGGCCCGCGGTACGTGGTAGGGGGCTGTTAACCCAAATAGTTGGCCCAGTTGTGAGGCTCTGTCCCGAACTATGGTTCTGGAAGAGAGCCCAGCAACGTGAAGACCGGGTAATGATAGGTAATTGAGGTTTTGAAAAAATGATCACATGCAAGAAATAGAGGGCTCTAAATCCTAGAGAGATAGATTTGAAAACTTTGAAAAAGCATACATTGTTTGCATTCAGATCCTAAATTGAGGAGAGTTGTGTTTAGACCTAAGTCTATGTGAACATGAAAGTTTCTCCTCAATCTGGTCCTACCAAACCATGCCTAAGCTATATGTAGTCAATGTCAGCTAGGTCAGAATCTAGGCTCCTAGGTTCACATGATATCAAAGGTAAAGAGCTGACATTTTGTGAACATAATTTTGATAATTGAACTAAGTCAAGCATAATTTAGGTCAGACAAGGACAGGTCCCATCACGGTCGCCAAACCTGTTATCGTCGCAAAATTTTTCCCCCGTCTTCCCTTCCTTGCGGAAGAGAGAAAGAGGAAACGCTTTCGCGCTTCAAACTTGACCGGATTTTGGAAATTGCTTTTGAAATACTCGCCTCCGTTTTGAAAATTGCAGGAAAATCCATGGGATGGGGCTCGACCTGTCGGTACGAGGTTCGACCGTTCCTGCCGCCTTTAACAAGGGTAATCGAACCAAGGACCAAAATTGTGCTTGACTTAGTTAAATTATCGAAGTTATGTTCTATCCTAAATGCACAGAGAATTCAGGCATGTGCTATGAGATTTTGGAAAATGCAAGTTGGGAAAACATGATGTATGCTTGGAGAATATTTGGAGTTGAAAAGATTCTCTCAGGAAAAAGCTGAAAGACAATTTCTCAGGAAACTCAGATGAAAAAGATTTGAAATCTCAGGAAAGTTCATAAAGACTTGGGAAAATTATGAATGGCTGAAAATCCTGGGAAAATGGAAGTGATTCTTGAGAAAAGATGAACCTTTTGAAAAGGGAAACACTTCTTAGGAAAACTTGGACTTTGAGAGTTTTCTTAGGAAAATAATGGAAAATTTATAGGAAAACTCATTGGGGAAGGAAATTCAAAACTTGGGAAATTGAAATCCTAGGAATTTTTACCCTTGAAATATTTGGAAATCGATTTTGATCTTGGGGAAAGATTGGAAAACTCTTTTGAATCTCTTAAGAAAATATCATTTTCCAGGGAAAACTGTGGAAAAACTTGTCTTTGGAAAACCGATTTTGAAAAATCCTTAGAGTTTCTTGAGAAATCGATTTCTTGAGAATGAAGTTTTCTTGAGAAAATCTTGAGAAAATCAATGATTTCATGATGCAAATGACATGAGTAAATGAATGCCCTTTGAAAAGATTTTCTGAGGAATTGGTTGGAAAATGTGCATTAAGTCCAAATAAGTCCTTCACATATTCTGACTGTGGCCATGAATATGTTCAGAACTTAGTTGATTTGATGCACATGATTTTGAAAACTTTGGAAATATGATGTGCATTTTAAGATAGCCTAAGAGTGTAGGCTCTATGTGACTAATAGAAAGATGCCAGATCTGGGTCTCGTCCATATTCCAACTAGGGCCGTAAATATGGATCCCACCGAGTCCATCAACTCCCTAAGAGTTGGTGCACGTGCCATTCGTGAACATCCATAGTGCTTTTAAAATAAAGTGCATGAATCATATAATCAGGATATTGCATAAATTTAAACTATATGATATGCATCCTAGTCTAAGCAGGAAATTAACTCTCTTATTCTAAAATTTACATTATTACATCACTAAATAAAGGAAATAAAAGAAATTTGCAGACTTCATCTCCTTCTTTTGATTGTTCCTGCCAAACTTGAAATAGGGTTAGCTCAACTATGTGGGTTTTTCCAAGATTTTCCAATAATATTATGAAATTATTGGATTTAATTGGATATAAACCCTATTCTCATGCTTCCTTGATATTTGAAATGATGTAAATGCAAGAAATTCAGTAGAAAATAGTTTGAAATTCGGAATGGTGGTCAAAATGACCAAAATACCCCTAATTATAAAGTTATACCTTTAAAATCAGGGTTTTTTGAAGGAAAACTTGGTAAAATTGAGATTTCGAAATTCAAATTGACTCAAATGATGATGAGATGCAGTAAGGGACATGATGACATGCTGCTAAACACATTAGGACTGTAAAATCAGAATTTGGCATTTTGCAATTTATCCAAAATAACGAATTTCGCTTGGATCTGGGTCCTGCGGGACCCTGTTTTGGTATTATGGATGATCCGAACCTCAAATGGATTCCAAATTGCACCAAATTCGGTATGAAGCATCTAAACACTCTGATAAACAGCCTAGAATGCTAAAATTCACGAAATGATATGATTTAAATGCTAAAATTTAAAGGAAGTCCTAAAATGGTGGATTTTGCCTATGGATCCGAACCAAATGCAATGTCTAATATGATAACGCAAGATTTACACCATGGAAACTTCTGATATTTTGCAGACTGCTAAAAGACCCTAAATGAAACATTGTTGGTTTTTACATCCTCGGGATTTGAGCCATGGTGAGTTTGGCAACAGGGATTTAGTTCTGACAGAGGTAAAAATCACACTAATCTGATGAAAAATGCTAACGAAATACAAAACGGCCATGGAAATTTATGAAATTAATCAGAGCTATGCACGACACCTACATGAACAACTTTCATGTTTATGACTTTGGCATTTGATCAACAGAAACACAGATAAAAATATAACTATTCCTGCCTAAACTAACATAACATACAAATGTAGCAAAACAGGAGACTGACAAAAAAAATCCGAAGCAGGTATCAACACTGTTCTAAAAATCACAGGCTTTCAGATGCAAACAGAGGACATCTCGGACACAACTTTCACTTTTTACAGTATTTGATTTGGAGCAACACACAAAGAGAAACCACAGCCCTAAATCGATCCAAGATCTCAGAGGCCCAAATTAAGCTCTGACACGTGTCCCAAACTCTCGGATTTGTGTCATACATTAAAAAAAATCATAAAAATCTGAAAAAATCATATTAAAAACTATACATTCGCCCGAGTTCACAACATGTTTTGGATTGAAAATCGGATCTTGCATGAGGGATATCTCGATTTTACAAGTCGGCAATTGATTTTCAAAACGCATCCCGGGTAACAAAACCCGACTTGCCATTTTGAATGTTTACTGCAGTAAACAAATTCAAATGCCTCCGAATTTTTGGCAAAATTTCAGGGACACCTAAGGGCACATTCCGTGATTTTTTTTGGGATTTTTAATAAAAAACAAATGCATGAAATGACGTGTGGACTGACTGACAAAAACAGAGACCTACTGAAAATGAGCAGAATTGAAATAAATGCTAAATTAATTCTAATTAATTCATGAAATATGCTAAATGAATGAAACAAAATGCAAATTAAACCTAGCTAACTACATGAATGTTAAAAATCATCAAGAAAGCATAATTAAACATTTTTATATATGTCGTTTTATGAGAATAGCACAATCCATCTCTCGGATGAGCTCTTTCTTCAAATGACTCCCGAATCGAATCATGGCATCAAATCAAGGGGAAAAGAAGTGCACCTTGCTTCGTTACGCAGCGTAGAAGCTCTTGAAAGGGGCGGCTATCACGAGCTTCCTTCGTCCTTCGCTCCGGGCTTCGGATGGTTCACCCAAATTGACCTCCGCTTGAATCGAGTTGGCCACTGCACGAGCTTTACTCCACCTTCTCCAATGAGCCAAAGGGGGCACGATTTCCAAGGTTCAAAATCAGATGTTTGGAAGGCTAGGTCGAATTCTCCAGTTCACAAAAATGGTCTCCAAAGATGCCTCCTCTCTTGGGCGTGGAGCCTTGTTTTTATAAATTTTCTGAAGAAATTTAAAATTCAAACAGGCTCAATCTGAGCCCTCCATGTGGCGCCATCTCAGAGGGTGCCATCTGGGGGTTTGAAATTCGAATTTGGCTTTTGCAGGGAGCCCTCAGGTGGCGCCACCTAATGGTGCCATTTTGATTTTTGAGAAAAATAAAAAAAATGGAAATTTTGTGGGTGAGACACCTCAGCAGGGGGAATTTGGAATTTTTCAAAAGTTTGCTTGATTCTCTCTGCAGGGAACTCCCAGAAGGCGCCACCTTAGAGGGTGTTCTCTTGGAATTTGAAATTCAAACTCACCTTTTGTAGGGAGTCCTCAGGTGGCGCCACCTCATGGTGGGCTACCTTTATGAAAAATAAAAAAATGGAGCCAAGTGGAGTCCTGGAATGGTGCCACCTCAAAAGGTGTTTGACACATGTCAGAAGGTCAGAGCAGTGGGCTCAGAAGGCGCCACCTCAGAGGAATTTGAATTTTGCTTTTTCTGGTGAAAGGAGATCTGAACATGTGGCAGTCCAGGACGGTTCCAAGTGTCAGCCTACTGGAGAGGTTCTTCAGATGGCGCCACCTCAGAGGAGAATTCGAATTTCAAATGGAGGTTGGCCCTGAAGGAATGGAGGATGGACATGTGGCGCCACCTCAGGGTGGCTCTTACAATGCCATGTGGCAAGAGGGAGGAAAAGAAGGGAAGGGACATGTGGCGCCCTCATAGGCCATCTAAAAAAAATCAGAGCTCAGGATTTGCGCCACCTAGGCTTTGTTTGAATTTTGAATGGTTTGCTTTTTCTGAAGAAAGCCAGGAGTGACATGTGGCACTTGCTTTTCTGAAGAGAGTAGGGAGAAGACATGTGTCCTCTACTTTTTCTGAAGGATTGAGAAGGAGACATGTGTCACCTGCTTTTTCTGAAAGAAGCAGAAGATGACACGTGGCAGAGGGGAGAGAAGGAGGGCCAAGCCATGTGGCGCCATCTCAGACAACATGGAAAAGTTGAAGTTCAGGATCTGCGCCACCTATGAGGAGATTTGAATGTTTGAATTGTAGTTTTTCTGAAGAAAGCAGGAAATGACACATGGCACTTGCTTTTTCTGAGGAAATGAGAGCTTGACACGTGTCCTCTGCAGGAGACACACTCCAGATGGCGCCACCTCAGAGGAGACAAGCCTACCTTTTCTGTAGGAATTTAGGAGTGACACATGTCTCCTACTTTTCTGAGAAAAATAGGGAGAGACATGTGTCAGGCTACTTTTCTAGAAGGAGGGGGAGGTTGACACGTGTCCTCTGCAGGAGACACACTTCAAGTGGCGCCACCTCAGAGGAGACAAGCTTCACTTTTTCTAGACAGGACAACCTATGACACTTGGCATCTCCTGGTAATCTTGGAATGACACATGGCGCATGATAGGATACTGACACATGGCAGATACCTGGGATGACATGTGGCGGCTTCTTAAGGTAGCCACACACTGACACTTGGCATGGAAATGGGAGGAGAGAGAAATGACAAGTGGCACCAATCCAGGGGACAAGGCTCCTATATTTTTGGGTTTTTTCAAAATTCAAATTTTCAAAAGAAAAACTTGTGTGACACCACCTCAGTGTGGGTCCCACATTGCTTCTTTACTGAAATAGGGATAAAACAACAACTTCTTTTTGGAATTTTCATAAAATCTAGACTGATTGGCAAAACAGGAATTTTTGGAAAGAGTTGGCTCCTGTGGGGCAATTTTGTAAAAGGAGTATATTTGAAATTGTCAAAAGGGGCAAAATCTGAGGTGAAGTGGCTGAAATCCATATTGAAAACTATCCAGATCGTTTTCCTGAGAAAATATTTTGAAATTCAGAGTCCTGGGGGTAAAATGGGAAGAATTGATAATTTTGAAGACCCAGGGTTTTGAAATCAATTTTGAAAAGAGTTGAAATTCTAATCTGGATTGAAAGTTTTGAAATCAGGAGTTCTGGACCTCGAAATGACATGTTGTGCAGTGCAATGATTTGAAATGCTCATGCAATGATATGCAATGTCATGTCTTATGCAATATAATCTTGAGCCAAGACTTGGAGATGTCTGTCTCCTGTCAGGAGTAAAATTTTGAACATCCGAGACAAAATAGAGAGATTTTGAGAGTTTCAGATAAAATTTAGACTTTTGCAAGGTCCGGGCTCAGAAAATGACCATTTTGCCCTTCGACGATTTCAGAGGTTGAATGATGATGTTTGGTGGAGATGTAGGGGAGGTGAGTGAAAATTTGGGGTGTTTACACTCATCCACTAGTGAGAACCGGTTTTTATTATTTGATGTCTGGTTTTCACATGTTTTACATTTAAAAATCTTTTCAAAATTACAATGATTTAAAAGAAGACCACCCTCTTTTCAACTGATGAAATTTTGAAAATGTCAAAACCATCCAGATTGTTTTCTCGAGAAAACTTTTCGTAATTCGGGGTCCTGGGGGTAAAATGGGAAGAATTGATAATTTTGAAAACCCAGGGTTTTAAAATTTATTTTGAAAAGTTTAGAAATCAAATCTGGATTGACAATTTTGAAAATCAGGAGTTCAGGATCTCGAAATGACATGCTATGCAGTGAAATGATATGAAATGCTCATGCAATGCTATGCAAAGACAGGTTCTACAAGATCGCCACTCTGAATTTGAATTTGAAAATTCTGACTTCTGGTTAAGCATGAGATTTTGAAGATTTGCAGTTTGAAGATGTCTCTGAGTCTAAATAGAGAAGTTTTGAGACTCGAGAATAGAATTTAGGACTTTCTGCAAGGTTCAATCTTGGAAAATGACCATTTTGCCTTTCATTGGTTCCGGAGAACCTAAATGTGATGATTGGTGAAAATGTCAAAAAGGTGAGTGAAAATTTGGGGTGTTTACAGATGCCCCTCTTTGCTACTAAGCCGTCTTATGGTCGAGCTTAGTGGCAAAGAAAACACACCAAATTTGGGCTATATAAAATGCCCCAGTTAGAAGGATCTGACTGGGTGTGAGGAAATTAGCCCGAGGAAGATGATAGATATGAAATGGAGAAATAAAGAGAAAAGACTCACTCTGTGAGATTGAAGCTCAGGTTTATACCCTTGACCTGAATGGGACAAAAATACTCATATGGAACGAAGCTCAGGTTTTAACCCTTGACCTGATTGGGGAATGAAATATCTCATTGAAATGAGATTCAGGTTTGTTCCCTTAACCTGATTGGGTGGAAAATGGAATACCTCAACAAAGGAGGCTAAGGTTTGTACCCTTATCCTGATTGGGCGGAAAATGGAATACCTCTTTGAATGAGGCTCAGGTTTATACCCTTAACCTGATCGGGCAGAAAATGGAATACCTCTTTGAATGAGGCTCAGGTTTATACCCTTAACCTGATCGGGCGGAAAATGAAATACCTCTTTGAATGAGTCTCAGGTTTATACCCTTAACCTGATCGGGCGGAAAATGGAATACCCCATCAAAGGAGGCTCAGGTTTATACCCTTAACCTGATCGGGCGGAAAATGGAAATAGTATGATGGAACCTTCGGATTTCGCACAATAAAACCAACAGGGGTTTTTGCAAAAGGAAGGAAAATGGGGTCCCTAAAGCTTGAAAAGGGATTGATCTTGGGCGTCTTATTGCTGAGACTAAATAGGGAAGTGTGCAAATCTGAGAGTTCATGCTCCCAAAGAAGGGAAGGAATCAAGTCCTTAAGAGAGATTTAAAATTGTTGTCAGGATGTGTCAAAAACGAACATCAAGCTCTCACTTCACGTCAGGATAGCTAGAAAATATTGTCAAAATGTTAAGAATTTTGTTGTTGATGCAAAGTATTTGAAAATGATACACATTGTTGCAAAATATTCTTTCTTTTCTACCTGAAGCATTACCTCCAAACGAGTTTCACTTCGTAGAATCAAGATTTAGCATCCAAATTGCTTGCGATTGACCTTCTTCCAGGAGGTTATCAATTTCCTTGATATGAACAAGAAAAAGAATTTGATATTATGAAAGCAGTTGATGAAAGAATATTGATAATAGAATTTCACAAATTTAAAGAGGATTCTTGATAAATTTGGCAGTTTGATATCCTGGGAGCTTCTCTCATGATAATCTTGCTGCACTCTTTTGGCTCTCTTGGGTTTTTGCTACATTCTTCTTCATTTTGGAGATGTTCTGACTTTTTCTCTCTCTCTTTTTCCTCTCTTGCTCTCTTTTGGGAAGGGTACGTCACAAACTCCTTCAACTTGGAGATGTTTCAATCCTTCTTTGACAATATGGGCTCATGGGTTAGAAATCTTTGGAAGATAGCTGAAGTTAAATATCTTTTAGGGATTGTCGAGAGGTTCATCACATCTGCCTTCATCCCGACAACTTTCCCTGGAAGAATCCGTCACAAACTCCATCATCTTGGAGATGTTTCGAATCTTCTTTGGCCCTAGGGGTCTACTCGCTTAATTCGCCTTCATCTTGACGACAAGTGAGAGATCCCTTTTGTGGATATTTAATTGCAGCTTAGGTGATTTTGAGGAGACAGGGTTTTCACTAACATTGAATCTTCTTTTCTGGCCATATCGAGGATTTATCCTTCATCCTTTTGGTTGGCCCATAAAAAGAATTTGAATTTTGAATCTTTTTTTCGCAAAAGCTTCGCTCTTTTGGAAGTAATGGTAAAGGGAAACTGAAATAAAGATTTGTGCCGTAAAGATTCTGAAATCAACAAATAATTGATTTGACAAATTGACAAAATTTTCTTGAAATCCTTGGTGAAAGTGAGTATTTGAAATACGGCTTAATACATCCATGACGAAAATTCTCCTATCTTTTTCCCCCAAAAAAGAGACTCAGGCTTAGCCCTTACCTGAATGGGAAATGGAAAATACTCCTCTCTTCCCTAAAGAGGAGGTGTTTGCAAAACGGACTTTCGAAGAGAAATTGAGCTTTCGTCAAAGCTCCCTAATATTAGGCTTCTCTTATGGAAAGGGGACCGATAATAGTGAGGTCTGAAAATTGGGTCATGAAAGGAGCGAGTCCATCACACTCTCCCTGCCAAGAGGGTCCTTCATGACGAAAATGGCCTAGTATGAAATTAGGGGGTCACAAGAAAAATGAATCTTCGTCGAGCCTCTCCCTTAAAAAGGGTTCCTCGTGTGAAATTGGAAATTGTTTTGCAAACGGTTCACAAAGACGCGAGTCCCTTCAAACTCTCCCTGAAAAGGGGCTAAGTGAACGAATTGGATAGCATGCGAAAAGAACGAGCTCCCTCGAACTCTCCCTAAAAAGGGTCTCTCGCAAGAGAAAATGATTGAAATTAGATATTGAGATTGATTGACCCAAAGGTCGAAATTGGAAATTGGAAAATTGGTTGTTGAAAATTGAATGACCCGAAGGTCGAAATTGGATGACCTAACGGTCGAAATTGAGAATTAGTTTGACCAAAAAGGTCGAAATTGAGAATTGAATGACCCGAAGGTCAAAAATTTGGAAATTGAGTGACCCGAAGGTCAAAGATTGAAAATTGATTCACCCGAAGGTCGAAAATTGAAAATTGATTGAACCGAAAGTCGAAAATTGGAAATTGAGAATTGGAAATTGGGTGACCCAGAGGTCGAAATTGGAAGTTGATAATTGAAATTAAGAATTGGAAATTGGGTGATGTAAACACCCTAAATTTTCACTCACCTCTCCAACATTTCACCAAGCATCATCATCCAGCCTTTGAAATCGCTAGAGGGCAAAATGGTCATTTTCTGAGCCCGGACCTTAAAAAAGTCTAAATTTCATCTGCAACTCTCAAAATTTCTCTATTATCAGCTCAGATGTTCAAAATTTTACTCCTGACAGGAGACAGACATCTCCAAGTCTTGGTTCAAGATTCTATTGCATAAGACATGACATTGCATATCATTGCATGAGCATTTCATATCACTGCACTGCACAACATGTCATTTCGAGGTCCAGAACTCTTGATTTCAAAATTTTCAATCTAGATTAGAATTTTAACTCTTTTCAAAATTGATTTCAAAACCCTGGGTCTTCAAAATTATCAATTCTTCCCATTTTACCCCCAGGACTCTGAATTTCAAAATATTTCCTCAAGAAAACGATCTGGATAATTTTCAATAAATTTCAACTCAGATTTTGCCTTTTGTCAGCTATTTCAACTATCATTCTTTTATAAAATTGCCCTACAGGGGCCAACTCTTTTCAAAAATTTCTGTTTTTACCAATTAGTCCAGATTTTATAAAAATTCCAAAAAGAGGTTTTGTTGTTTTATCCTTATGTCAATAAAGAAGCAATGTGGGACCCACACTGAGGTGGTGTCACGCAGGCTTTCCTTTTGAAAAAAATTTGAATTTTGAAAAACCCAAAAATATAGGAGCCTTGTCCCCTGGATTGGTGCCACTTGTCATTTTCTCTCTCCTCCCATTTCCATGCCAAGTGTCAGTGTGGGGCTACCTTAAGAGGCCGCCACATGTCATCCCATTTATCTGCTGTGGACACCCCAAATTTTTCAAAGTTTTAAAAAAAATGACCCTTTTGCCCCTGACTCCATCTTCTGAGAAAATCAAAGCGACTTCAAAGCTAAATTTCAGTCATTCTTCAGATTTTCTGGACTAAAAACCATATTGATCCATTCAAAATTGATTTCGGGTCCGAACCCAGTGTTCTAAATCCAAATCTGAGTCCCGTTGTCCGATTTTCAAATTAAAATTATAAAAATACCAAAAATGGTTCTAAATGGCTCGGGCAATTCATCTGGCATTCTGTTGAATCCCCAACCCTATATTTCTCAGTTCGAGGTTGTAAACCTCGGATATTTCCTAAAAATTCAAGCATAAATCCACTTTCTGAAGAAATTTTCTCAAAAAAATCGCCTTGAGTTCTCAGAAAAACTCTCTTTTGTAAATATTTTACAAAAACACAAAAAATTAGTTTTAATCTTCGTTTTCTCGTAAAACTTTAGGATTTTATTCTAAAAATACAAAAAAATAGAAAAATAACATAAAAACCAAAAAAATTGGGAAAAACTACAAGGAAAACGAATGATTTTCAAGCTTTTTGAAGCCATTTTTACCAAAAACCTCATTCCTTAACCATTTTTCAGAAATTTCTTAAAAAGGGAACCACCTTTTTGAAATAGGGAAAAGCTGCAACGGACTCCTTTTGCGCTTCCTTCCTCTCCCCTCTCCATCGTTCGATCTGCAACAACCTGCCCATTCTTCACCTTCCATCTCCAACGAGCTCTTCACTCGAACCTTCCACCTCTTCTTTAAGAAGAGGTCCTCACCCATGATGGAGGCATCCACGATTATCCTGGAGATCGCTTTTCCCTCCTTCAGATCCGTTTGCCCCATCTATCATCCATTATCAACTCTTCTTCTGAAACATCCATCCCTCCTCTTTCTTCTACTCGATTTCCCCTCAAAACCACAGAAGAAGCTTCTTCTTCTTTCAAAAGTTCTGCGGACAAAAGTTTATACATCTCGGATTTTCGCTGCTTTTTAATCACCTTTTCATTCGGAACTTCTACAGCTCTGCAGGTAAGCAAAAGCTTCTCCACCCTTTTTTTTTATTTTCCGTAGAATTCCCTTTCTCTTTATTGCATTTTCTTTTATCCTCTCTTTGTTCTATTCAAACCATGTCTCTAGTCCCCTTTTCTTCTCCCCTTTATGGATCCTCAGAAGTGGTACCGACCTGTATGTATTACAAGTTTGATCCGTTCATGGCAACATTGACAGAACATTCGTGTTCCCACAATTCCTTCCCGATTTCATTTTTTTTTTCATTATTATTGCTATTATCGTGTGTTTCTTCTTTTCTCTCCACCTGTTGCCAAATTCCCTGGGTTTTACTTTCATTAGATTCAGCATTTTACATTCCTTTTTGAATCTCATTTTTTTTTTACCCTGTGTATTGCAAATTTGTATCCTGTTTCTCTTTTTTTTTTTTTTCTGTCCTGCATCTAATTTCCGATTCTGGTTTTGATAATAACGCTTGCGTTTTGATTCCCTTTTGTTCTTGATGTCCTAATTCTATTGTGGTTCACATCCACATCGTTCATGATATTTTTTTTTTTGCTTGCCACTGGGTGTATGCTTGTATATTCATATGTTTCCCATTCTATATATCATCCCATAACGACCCATCAGATGTCCTTCATTGGGCGTCAGCATCGTTTCACCATTTCATTGAATGTCACTCATGTATATGGCATTTTTAATTATCACTTTGCCTTCGTCACCATCTGGAATCGCACGCTCGTTGCTTACAGATAGCATGAGTCCTCTGTAGCCATCGCCTTATACATTATATCCCTTTATTTCCCTACATTTCAAGCATTTTTTTTTCTTTTTTTTTGGCATCTACTTTAGGTCTTTGCTCCCTTAGTGCAGGATGTGCAGCGGTGATCTGTTTGTTGCAGTATCAACCTGCATTATGCAAGAAAGCATTGGTTTCCCTTTGCTTCAACTATTACTTTTTCTTTTTTTTATTCGTTGTTTATTCTTGCTGGTTTGCTCATTTATGTTTCCAATAGTTATCTCATCTGATTGATGATTTCTCTGATCCTATTTTCTTGGATCAATAGCATTCTGTTTCAAAGATTGCTTAACCCAATTTGTTCTCACAAAGTAGCAGAATGAGATCTACTGTGTATAATTCAGCAGAAATAGGTTTGATATGATTCAAACACTTCATCTTCTAATGGAGATTAAGCAGTTAAAACCATATCAGCCTCGCTATGGCTCTGTTAATTCATGGTCCAGCAGAACTTCAACACATATTTTGATTGCTCCATGTCGTTTTGCCTTTCCTTGGGTTTTTGATCAATGTTTGCACTCTTGAGTATTATGGCTTGTAGCCATAGAACCGTTAGTATTATTGCCAAATAATTTAGCATCATATGTGGTTTTTATTTCCCCCCTCCATCCCCCCTGGAGGAGTTTCATTTGCAAGTGCAGCAATCATCTGAGCACAACCAGGAGCAATATCTACCCATTCGAATTGACGATATACCACAAATTCAACAAGAATCTAGATTGTCGTTTTAGCCTCAATTTTTTCCCTGAAGCGATTCATTCCTTATTAAGAAGCCAAAGAAATTCTGTTAACTTTTGGAAGAGCATCCAAGATTGATGCAGATGTTTCTGGAACAGCTGAGTTAACTACAGGGAAATAAAGGGATTAGTTGCCTAAATAAAATCAATTCTCAAAAACATTAACAGGATTTACTGTCTCCAAGTCCTGGGTGTTTTTATTGTTGCGAGCCATGAAGCAATACAAAAGACAAATGGGTGATTTAAGGACATGTGGATTGCGTTTTCTTATTTCTCCTGGGTTTTCATACAATTTAATATGCTTGGAAATATTTCATTTTCTGCTTCCATTTACAGGAAAAGATAGCTGAATATCTAGAAATATTATGAATGGTAACGAGGCATCGAGGATGGTAGCTTGACACAGACATCTAGAATTGGCCATCTGTGCATCCTCACTCACCATCATCTCTATATCCTGCGCACAGCAGATGCATTTTATGCTCAACTCCAGCACACCTTACCATTCACATCTGCTACACAAATGTAACCTTGTGTTACTACAGTTGCTGGTTGAAGCTTGACAGCAGCTGAATTTCTGCCGCTACAGCCCCATGGATGTCATATTTCACTGAAATCGATATCTTCTACCCCTTTTTACCTGTCTCATATCTGCTGCATGACATTCCCTCTGCATGCTCTACCATTTCAACACCAATGTCACCTTCTTTTGATTTGTATAACATCTATCATGCTCAAAATCATTTCTAAAAAAAAAAAAAAGAAAGAGTTCTGTTATATTATCTGGTGTTGCCTGTAGTCATGGATAACCTGCATTCCTTTTAGTATGTTTTCAATATCAGTTGTAACTATTGTGAAATCACCCTTTTCAAAATCTATCATCGGTTTTCCAACCCTGAGCCAAGCCTAGTTCAAGGAATTCTCTGAACCAACAAAGAATAAGACTTTGCCTTACTCAGTGCACTTTCCGCCCTACAACATCACATTTATCACTGCCATGTCTCCCTGTGCTACAAAACTTATTGCACATTTTTCCCTTTTTCCATGTCATTTGTATGTTAGTCATGATACAAAATGGATATAAGTGTTGATAATCATGGTGGGTCAGTCATCATATTTGCATATTTGCATGGCATCATGGCATGGTATTCATTCATCTTCCAAAATTTGCCCCTTTTTAGTTTCAGTACACGTACACATGATTTCCTCATCATCCAAAGCCATCTGCATTCAGTCCAATTATGCATTACTAAAGCAATTCCACTTATCATGTCACGCCCTGTGTATCTTGAAGTTGAATAGTGGCCGCCCATTGGAGGCTCCGGTGTTGGACTGACCAACCTTTGGCTTCAGTCTCGCGTGATCAAGGAACATAATGCTTTATCAGATTCGCAACCCATTTGTGATCTGCTGCTTACCCACAGCCCCTGCCTCATTGGCTGTAGCATATTACCACTATCCTCCAGCTCCACCATTTGCAAACCACTAACTCATCTCATTTCTCAAGTCATATGTATCCATATATATAGATACATATATATACCTATATAACATATACATATATGAGTATACGTATCATTCTCTCTGTCTTATCATTATTCATATGAACATTTTGTAGATATCCACATGATGTGAGTAAAATTTTCTTCCTTTCTCATACTAACCCAGTCGTTTTGTAGGAAATATGTGAAAAGGGCTATTATTTGGAGTTGTAAATTTGATCATATATGTTGTAATAGTTAGGCCTTAATGAGAATTTACATTTCTTGTCTTAGGTAGAATGAATGAGCATTGTAAATATCATGAATTACTTGTTTTTCATGCATTTTTGCCTTTATTTCTCAAATTCTCACAATGGTGAAACACGAATGGCACGTGCACCTTTTCATAAGAGGTAAGTTAATTCTAAGTTGATGATTTACACCAACGGCCATAGTCGGGGTGTAAACAAAACTTAGTATTTTTATCTTTTATGAAATAACACTGGATCCGCACTAGATCCATTTTCAAAATTCATCATAAATATTTTCTTCTTTTATCAGAATTTAACTTAAAGCTAACTCAAAATATATACCAATGGCCATAGTCAGGGTATATTGAGGGTTAATTTCATTTTAAATTCTATAAAAGCACCAAAAATGTATTTTATTCTTCACTTGAATTTAAATGTAGTTATTACATAATACATTCAATGACCATAGTCAGGGATGTATTATGTCTTCAACCTCATTTTTTAATTCATTTAAAGAATGAAATAGCTTTTCAAAAATCCAAATTCAAACTTATTCAAATTCATTCATCATATAGGATAGAATTGCATCATATTTTCAAAACTTCCTTTTCAAAATTCCAAGTGATTCTTCTTCTTAAATCTTATCCAAATCCAATTCTATCTCATTTCAAAGATTCAAAATTCAATTTCAAAATCCAATTTGACTTTGAAATTCTAAAATCATTTTATATTCAAACTTTAGATTTCCAAACTCAAATCAAAATCCAAATTCGAAGTTCAATTTAACTTTGAAGTTATCTTTTCAAAATCAAGTTCATCCCCTTATCTTCAATCAAGGTTTAGATTTGAATCTCAAGTTTAAATCTGGGTTTTCAAAACCTAGATCCATCTTTAAAAGTCCTTTTTGGACTTCTCAAAACCCAAATCTAAAGTCAAATCCTAGTCTCAACTTGGATCCAGATTTCCAAGTATAAACCCCATTCTGCTTTGGATCTCCAATTAACAGATCCAAATTCCATTTAGGATCCAGATCCTTATTCCGTTTCGGATCTCCAATTACAGATCCAAATTCCATTTAGGATCCAGATCCCCAATTCTACCTTGGACCTCAGACTTCAGATCCAATTCCATTCTAGGATCCAGGACCCAATTCTACCTTGGATCTCTGACTTCAGGTCCAAATTTCGTCTTGGATTCCAAATCTTGGATCCAATTCCATTCGAAACTTAAGATCCAATTCCATCTAGGATCCAAAGATCCAACTTTACTTTGGATCTCCAATTTCAGATCCCAATTCCATCTTGGATTTCAAAATCTTGAAATCCGATTCCATTCAAAGTTTCAAATCCAAATTTCATCTTGATTCCAATTCTTAAAACCAATTCCACTTCATTCCAGATCAAGTTTTCATTTCAGATCCTAAATTCAGAATTCAACTTTGAAACTCTATTCAGAATCCAGATATTGGATTCGGATTTCATCTTGAAAATCCAACTTTTTAATCAAATTTCATTTCTCAATTTTATTCAAACTTTCCAACTCCACCTTTTTCTCCTGATTCAATTCCATTTTTTTTTCATTTCTATTCCGATTCAAAGTCCATTTATGACTTTGAATGTGGCGCCCCAAACTCCGGCCTTTGAAAAACTTGGGATTTCTATGGAATTTTTTTTTTTTGAAAGGTTTAAGTAGGAAACTAGCGGAAGCAAACGTGGGAAAACAACAAGCCGCAAGTCTGGGCGGCCGCCACAAAAGTGTAACTATGAAGTAAAAAGGGGAAACACCCCAACAGTTTTAAAGAGTTTACAACTTATAAGTACAAAAGGTACAAAATAGGGAATACATCCCAACCACAACCAAAACCCCAAAACCACCAGGTACAAGATCTGCAGGTCAAGTGTGTGGGTCCTTAGAGCCTCCATTGTGTATCATTGCATCCGCACTAAGCCTGTTCGTCACCTACATCCCCATAAAACGGGGTCAATCCTTTTTCAAGGTGGTGAAGAAACAACCACAAGCAATGTGTATATATATATCAAGTACACATGTAAGCAGGAAACAAGCTGACAAGTGTAAGTGCCTGTGTCTGGTAAGTGTGAAGTGACAAGTATTAGTCAACAGGAAAACAAGTAGCTGAAGCAACGAACTGAAGTATAAGCGAACTGAGCAGCAAGTAACTAAGGTAACAAACTGAAATGACTGTAACAACTAAAGTAAATCTACAACACAAGTAAAGCAACAACTACTTTAAGTCAGCTGTTTGGTTAGTTCTTAAGTTCTTCTGATTACTCCTTCGGGTACGCGAAGGAACCTCGCATTCTGTGAGACATGCACCCGGCGTCTGTTATTTAAATTCTAGTGTGGTAACCGGGGAAGCTACAGACCGAGTCGACCTTATGCGAGCAGCACACAGCTAGGAGAAAACACTCGCATAGGCAAGGATTGCAATCCATACTACTGCAGTAGTGAGGTCCTAAAAAGGCAACCTCGACCTCCCTGACTCTGAGTGACTGGAGGCCAAAAAATGCTACAGCTCCTGTCAAACACGTGTCGTAGTAACGACAAGTCACTCAGGGTTGTACCATCCACCCTCTCCCGAGGTGAACCATTTTGTGAATGGGGCGAAGCAGGTTTATCTTTCTTAAGGCTCATGTTCAACACACCTCTCACGAGGAATTTGCCTCGTGGTCCCCGCAGGATACGCAAAACGAGGACTTGGCCTGCCCATTCACGTGCTCAGCCTCACGCGGCCAACGGAGCACACTGCTCGTGAAAGCAGTCGAAACACCTTATTGATTTATTTCTGTTTAGGGTATATCACACAAGAGTCCATCTCTTTAAGCAAGGGTCATTGCCCAAGGACTCCAACTGAGCCCATAATAAGTCATTTCATTATTCATACCCTATCTTTATTCTTTTCTTTCTTGTAGTAAGTGCACGTGGTGCACTTACTAATGCCTCAAGCAATGTACCTTTTCAAGATACGCTCTACTCAGTAACAGTGTCAGGATGTGCCAAGTGTGAAGTGTATGTTTCTATCTTTTGCACAAGCATAAACAACGGAGGCAGTTGCATAATATGAAATGATTAACTTGCATACTTCAGTGTGAATATTGCATTCAACTATGCTTTCATACGTGGTTGACACACTTACATGTTTATGGTGAAATCTGGGATATACCCGACCTATGGAAACAACATTAGCCATTCCCACGGTGTGGGGTGCCGCACCTGCGGACCCGAAACAAAGACAATGAAACAATGCTTGTGATTCAACGTAGTTTCCAAGTATGCGGGTTTGCAATAGTGTTTGTTTGTATACTTAACTAAGTAGTTGCACATAAATCAAGGTATAAAGATTTTCCTTACGCAGTACGACACACTTACGTGTCGAAGATGATTTCTGAACTTAACCCATCTAATGGGAATAACATTGGCATTACCACGGTTCGGGGTGCCGCGCCTGCGGACCCTAAACAAACCGTTTGTCCAAAACGAACGTAGGACAATGCTATGGAATTCATACTGAGCTCGGAGTATGGAATCATCTGAGAAAATGCTTAAACGGGACACGAGAGTCATAAGTTTTAAAACCCTTACATATATTCATGTGTACATATATATATATATCAACCCTTTCAAACATACTCGGCGAGGCACATACCTATATGTATACTTATATACATATATATATACAATCCCATTTACATATATATATATATATATATATATATATATATATATATATATATATATATATATATGAAAAGCTTACTCGAACCCGGTGCATCCCAAGGCATGCACTCATGCTGAACCTAACCGAAGTGCGAGGAGGGTGCAGGGCAATACGAAGGCTGGTTTGAACCTAATCGGGTTCAACTCGAAGTAGGTGTGAGCTAGTGTTGATAGGGTAACCTGCTATCAGCCATAAATGATGGTGTAGCGGGGCCGCGAGTGTGGCGAAACGAAAGTCCACCCGCACTCGTGCCAACAAGCTCTAGCTAAGGGTGGTCTGGTCCTACGGACCAGACTGTCGGACCTACCATCGAGGTCTGGACCGAATCAGGAACCGGACCCTACCTGACAAGGGTTTTGGTTGGGCTGTTACCAGCCCCGGCAAAGACAACCGTGGCTAAGCCTGCGGGTTGAGCCCAAAAAAAACTGGGCCCAGTCAGTCTGGTCTATGAGACCAGGCTGGGGTTGGCCAGCAGTGGGTCTGAACCCTGCTCTCTCTGGTTCTGACCCGGACCCGAAGGGGATCAGCTCGAGGGACCCGGGTGCCCAGCACCATGCGGCTGGCACTCGACCTGTCCTAAAACAGAACCATGGCTGGCACCCGGTGCCGGCCTGGTTCCCCATACATGCACAGGTCTGAACCATTCGGTTCAGACCTACATGCATCCCAGAATGGCCGACTGAAAAGGGCCTGGGTGCTCGGCACCACTAGACTCCATCCGGCTCCCACGAAAGGGGTTGGACGGCTGGCACCTTGTGCCACGCCCAGGCTGACAATCCATCAGGTCTAAACCTTGGTTCAGACTTGCGCTCAACCGAAACAAGACGGACTGTAGTGCTGGTCTAAACCTATGGTCCAGACTGGCAACGGTCCAAGACAAAAAGGAAGGAAAAGAACATGATACTACCACACTTACCTCCAACATAAAAAAAAAAAGATAACTCATCGAGGCTTATACTGGGCGCGCGGACTACCCGCATGGCGTCCAACTCCGGTTAGGGCGAAAACTGGATGGTCAAGAGGTCTGGTTCACTGGACCAAGTCGGATGCTCTTCCCAGCAGCATGAGTAAGAGCTAAAAAGGGGGTGGTCGAGCAGCCAACATGTCGAAAATAAGGAAAAAGAATAATAAAACCAAGCAAACATTACCTTGCTGCTAAAAGAAAGATCCAGGGTTCCACGCTCAAACAGGGCTGGTCACGTTGTGACCCAAGCCCAGATCACTGCTACAATACCAGTCCCAACGCATGGAGACTGGATTGAGCCCAAACACCACTGAAAGAAACATCCAAAAGAGAATAAAAGAATGTTGGTGGCCGAAATGCACCACCCTGCGTTCCAGCATTCCGAGATCACATCAACCGGAATGGGGGTGGGCTGGACAAGCCCAGCTCGGTCCCGCACAACCGAAGATAATGCTATAGCTGTGAACCCAGCGAGAAGGAAAACAAAAAAAACTTAACAACCTCTTTTCTTTTCTTTTGAGAAGGAAGACCACAACAAGCATAGAGGGTGATAAAATTGAAATGAAATCAAAAGGAAGAGCAAAACAAAGACTGTAAATGCATGCTACAAAATGATAATGTAAATCCATGGTGAATCAAGATAGCAACTACAAATCTTGGAGCTAATCCACCGTATGAACTTGCATGCAAAGATGCAAAGCCCCACCGGCTTCCTTTTCATACGAAATCATAAACAAGAAGGGTGATTCTTCACCTTAGCTAGTGAGGAAGGTGCTGCAACTCTTCATGCCAAGAGGAAGCACACGGCTGGAGTGAGGAAGCTTGAGAGGAGAGAGAGAGAGAGAAAAAGGAAAATCGCCCCAAAATAAGAAGGACCCGTTTTTTTGTAAAGGTTTTATAGAAGTAGGCTTAGAGGTGAACGGCTGGGATTAAATCCCTCCAAGATGGAGGGTTGGGGAGCTTCACGCCCCCCAACAACCAATGCATGTCAAGCCTTCCAAAAGGCTTTGCAAAAATCTTGAAAATGCCATCATTAAATGCCCTTAAAAGTTTGAAATTTTACAAAAGGGCGCCCCTGGCTGCCACCCATCGTGCCCAATGGATTGAAAGGATTCAAATGTCTTTGAAAATAATCACGAATTTGCCATGGGGCGCCACCCCATGGCTCTCTTTTGAAAATGACGCCTCTCATGATGGAGCCTAGGCTTCATCATGAGAGTGTTGGAAAGACACATGGCCAATGAAGGCCTATTCTTTAAAGCCATGCAAGATTATTTCAAAAATACCATCCAGCTGGTCAGCCCTTGACCAGATGGTCAACCAAGGACATGGACGTCCACTGTAGGGTCGTCCCAGGGTTTTGGATCTCCTAATAGCCCCGGATCCAAATCCAAAATCGCACAAAGTGTACTTCTTTAAAGAATGCTTATTCAACACATTAAAATGCTAATTTAATTCTAACAACTCATTTTGTTATCTCCATAACCGTAATTAACGTAGAATGGTCAATGCCCCCCCCCCAAGGAAATCACCTCTTGTTTGCTAAAATTGAGCGTTCTAAGTTTTGGGTCTAAAATTAGGTCAAGACTCGTGATTCGCATGCACTGACGAGGTTTTTTCGTCACTCGGGTCTCATTTTCGGGGTGTGTCACCACAACCCTATTCCAAACTCACCCTAAAAGTTTCGGAGGTAGATTCATCCTAGATTCCCCGAAATCGCTCTTTGTAATAAAATTACGCGACTTACCCGATTCTCAACTAAGCAAATCATTAGAAAATTGTCAAAACATAAAAATTCATCGATTCCATATAATTACACAATATACATCAAAATTAGAATCGTAGATCTTACATCCTTCTCTCCTAAAAAGGATTTCGTCCGCGAAATCACCATTAGGAGGTTATAAAAAGTTCTGGATAAGACTCTCTCATGTTCGCTTCTAGTTCCCATGTGCATTCTTCAATGCCATGGTGCTGCCACCGTACCTTAACTAACGGAATAGTCTTGGTACGCAAAACCTGATCTCGTCGATCAGCAATCTCGATAGGCCTTTCTGGTAAAGTCAGATCTTCTTGCACGTCTACATCTTCGTAACAAATGACATGTGATGGGTCAGGAATGTATTTCCTGAGCATCGACACGTGAAAAACATTATGAATGTGGGCATACTGTGGAGGCAACTCGACACGATATGCCACCTCACCAATCCGTGCCACGATCTCGAATGGTCCGACATACCTCGGACTCAACTTCCCTTTCTTTCCGAAACGAAATACGCTCTTAGTCGGTGAAACTCTGACAAAAACCATGTCTCCAACATTAAAAGACAATTCACGATGTCTCTTATCGGCGTAACTCTTCTGTCTATCTTGCGCTGCCTTCAAACGTCCACGAATCTTCTGCACTTGTTGCGTGTAGTGCTGAAGAACAATTGGCGATTCGCTCGCTCTATCGCTGATGTCATCTCAATAAGATGGCGATCGACAAGGTCTACCATATAGCGCTTCATACGGGGCCATCCCGATACTAGCGTGGTAACTGTTATTATACGCAAACTCTACTAAACATAGGTGTGAATCCCATTCACCCTTCCAATCAAGCATACAAGCTCGCAACATATCTTCCAACGTTTGAATCGTTCGCTCGGACTGTCCATCCGTCTGAGGATGAAAGGCTGTGCTAAACTTCAATTTCGTCCCCAAAGCAGATTGCAACTGACCCCACAGTCGCGACGTGAATCGGGGATCACGATCGGAAATAATAGACCTCGGCACACCATGAAGCCGAACGATCTCTCTAATATACAAGTCAGTTAGGCTCTCAAGAGACTGACTGATCCTGATTGGCAGGAAATGGGCAGACTTGGTGAGTCTGTCCACGACTACCTATATCGCATCGTGTTTACGCCTAGACAGTGGCAATCCTACCACAAAATCCATTGTAACATTCTCCCATTTTCACTGAGGAATCTCAATCCTCTGCAAGGTACCACCGGGACGTTGATGTTCCGCTTTAACTTGCTGACACGTCAAGCATCTCGCAACGTAAGCCGCTATCTCGCGCTTCATACCACTCCACCAATATTTCCGCTGTAAGTCCTTGAACATCTTTGTTCCTCCGGGATGAATCGTATATCTTGACATATGAGCTTCGTCAAGAATTTCTCTCTTCACCTCAGGGTTGCTCGGAACCCAAAGGTGATCTCTCATATGCACGCTGCCATCACTAGACACTCTGAAAGGAGAATCTGCTTGCTCAGCCAAGGCTAGAAACTTACCATACTGGTCGTCAAGCTTCTGAGCCTCTACGATCTTTGGCAAAAACTCAGATCGAATGGTCAGACCAGACAACCTGATCGAACCACTACCAACAGAAAAAGGTTTCCAAGCAACAAAATCTTCGATAAGCTTCTGGCTCCACACAAGACTAGCCAGAACGCCACCCGCTTTGCGGCTAAGCGCATCTGCCACAACATTCGCCTTACCAGGATGATACAACAACGTGAAATCATAGTCCTTGATGAACTCAAGCCATCGTCGCTGCCTCATATTCAACTCCTTCTGAGAGAACAGATATTTGAGGCTCTTGTGGTTGGAAAAGACCTCAAACGATTCCCCATATAGGTAGTGTCGCCATGATTTCAAAGCGAACACGACTGCTGCCAGTTCTAAATCGTGCGTCGGATAATTTCGCTCGTGAGTCTTCAACTGTCTGGAGGCATAGGCAATAACTCGGCCGTGCTGCATAAGCACGCAACCTAAACCGGTACCAGAGGCGTCTGTGTACACCACAAAGCCACCTCTGCCCGAGGGTAAAGCCAATACCGGCGAGGTAGTCAACTTCTACTTCAGGATCTGGAAACTGTCCTCACAGGCACTGTTCCACACGAACTTAATACCTTTACGCAACAACTTCGTCAAAGGTAAAGCGATCCTTGAAAAGTCTTGGATAAAACGTCGATAATAACCGGCCAATCCAAGAAAACTATGAATCTCAGACACATTCTTAGGTTGTTTCCAGCCTAAAACTGCTTCTACTTTCGCTGGATCGACGGATACTCCGTCCCTCGATATCACATGGCCAAGAAACATGACGCGCTCGAGCCAAAACTCACACTTAGAGAATTTGGCGAACAACTGATGCTCGCGAAGAGTACTCAACACAATCCGCAAATGCTCTCGATGTTGCTCCGGACTCTCCGAATAGATCAAGATGTCGTCGATAAATACTATCACGAACGAGTCCACATATGGACGAAAAATCCGGTTCATCAAATCCATGAATGCTGCTGGAGCATTCGTTAGGCCAAAAGGCATCACCACAAACTCATACAACCCATATCTCGTCCGGAAAGCTGTCTTCGCAATATCATCCTCTCGGATACGAAGCTGATGGTAACCCGATCTAAGATCTATCTTCGAGAAGACCTTCGCCTTCTGTAACTGATCAAAAATATCTTCGATCCTCGGCAACGGATACTTGTTCTTAATTGTTGCCTGGTTGAGCATCCGATAATCGATGCACAACCTCAGGGATCCATCCTTCTTCCATACGAACAGCACTGGTGCTCCCCACGGTGAAGCACTAGGTCGAATAAAACCTTGATCAAGGAGTTCTTCCAACTGACGCTTTAACTCTTCAAGCTCTGCCGAAGCCATATGATATGGTGCCTTGGAGATTGGTGTCGTTCCAGGCAACAACTCGATACCGAATTCGATCTCACGCCTCGGAGGTAACCCAGGTAGTTCCTCCGGAAACACATCGTAAAAATCTCGGACTACGTCCAAGTCTTCGATAAAAACCATCTCGGGTTCAACTAGGGCAATGCTGACTAAGAATGCAGTACCCCCGTTTCGCAGATATTTTTGAGCCTTGAAAGAAGAAATCATGCGACTATCGCGCAAAGGTCGATGAAGCTTGATCTCCAGAATAGGACGATCAGGCTGAGAAAGAACGATCTTGCCTTCCCGACAGAAGATTTGAGCATGATACTCAAAAAGCCAATCCATGCCCAAAATGACATCGTACTCTGTCATGTCTAACAGGATAACGTCAGCTGACAAGTTCTGTCCTGCCACTGACACCTCGATGTTCGGAACATACGAGTCACAAAAAGATTGCTCTCCAGTTGGAGTGCGAACCTCCAACGGAAAGTTCAAAGACTCGACTGCCAAAGGTAAGGTACGAACGAATCTAGTTGCTATGAACGAATGAGTAGCACCACAATCAAACAACGTAAGTGCTTCATGTCCGGATATCGAAATCGTACCTTGGACCAACTCTGCCTTGGTCACTTGCTCGACTAATGTCGCGTATGCTCGACCTGCAATGACCTTCTGGGTTGCTGTCTTTGGTGGATATGACTGCTGCTGCTGCTGCTGTGTCGCTGGCTGTCGTTGCGATGTCGGCTGAGAAGTACCCGGCGTATTCCTGCGCTGGTCGTCTACTTGCTTCTTTCTACAATCCCTGATATAATGACCCATCTTTCCACAATATAAGCATCCGCCGGTGTCTCGCGGGCAGGGTCGCCTTGGATGATCTGTAATACATTTTGGACAACTAGCTGCGGTAAGCTGCTTCTGCTGCGGCTGCTGGCGTTGTTGGTACTGGGGCCTACGGTTCTGATACTGATTCTGGCGGGTGTTGCTGTTGTTGTTGTTACGCTGCTTCTTTGTCTGAGGATGGAACTTCCTTCCGTCTTGATTCCTCTGGAATTGTCTCTTCCTTGGCCAACTCCTTTGGCCAGGATTCTGCTATTGCTGACGTGGTGCGGGGGTCTTCTGCGATTCTGTCCAATCATGTTCAAGCAAGGAGGCCGTCTCTAGAGCCTCATCGACCGTCATAGGCGCACGCGTGTGCACCTTCGTCCTTAAGACTGGCTTCAGACCTCGAGCAAATTTAAGAGCTCGCTCCTTTTCTGTAGTGTACAAGTGCGGACAAAACCTCTCCAGGCTTCGAAAACGCGTGACATAATACGGGAGAGAAGAACTACCCTGTTGGAGGTCGAGAAACTCCTGCATTTTCCGGCTCCTCTCGTGAGCTGAAAAATAGGCTGCGTAGAACGCTTCCACAAATTGCTCCCAATCAACTGGCTGGTTGTCGAATTTTATCTCCCAGGTAGCTGCCCACCACCTTTCCGCATCCTTCCTGAGACGATATGTCCCAAAATCTACTTTCCGATCATCACCAACTTGTAACACTCGGAAGATACGTTCAATTTCTCTGATCCAATCCTCGGCCGCTTCCGGCAACGACTTTCCATCAAACAAGGGAGGGTTCAAGCTCATAAATTGCTTATATGGGATTGTCGCAACAGGAACCTGGGCAGGTGCTCCCTGTCCCTGGGCGGTCTATTGGATGTGTTCGCCCATGTTCCTCATGGTCTCCGCTTGTCATCCTACAACCTCTCTAAGGTTGTTCAGAGTCTCCATCAGGTTGTCACACCTGGCGCGCCACGCCATCTAAATACGCAACATTCTATACATAAGCAACCAGCAAATACACAGAGATAGGAAAATTTTCCATTTCCTTAACAAGGAAAACCGAAACATTACAGAAGCACCCTTCATCAAGATAGGGTTAAACAAGTGCTGTCAACAATTTAAGCACGACAAAAGCAAAAACGAAACACTGACTCAGTGTTTCTAACATTTAATTATTACATTGCAATATCACGACTTGCTAGTATAGAAGTCCCTGTAGTCCTTCCGACTACCACAACGCCTCGGCCTAACACGTGGAGAAGAAACAACTTCCCTCAGTGGCGTGTCAGAGATCTCCTGGACTTCTCCCAAAATCGGCGGCACGTACTCCGAAGAAACACCATAGGGGTAGGACTCGGGAGAATATTGAGGAGAATCGATTGCTCCTCGCTTTTCTCCGTCCTGGCTATCCACTTCCAGAACCAAAGGTCCAGAGACTGAAGAAACATCCTGGATGTCTTCCGCATTGCTCTTCCAGAGCTCATCCCTCTGTTTCGTCTGGCATTCCTCTTCGACATGCCCACGAAGGCTACAGTAGGGGCACTCAGCCAACTCACGGGGACAGATCTGTCCCACATGATCTCCCAAACACCTTGCACACGGGGGTGCCAACATATACACATTACGTGCCAAATGTCGCACAGCTCCACTCAGGGCCTCTTCGCCTCGAGTCAGGTTTTGGAGAGCCTCCAAAATCTTGCCGTAGGTCGGGTTCGTCGACATCTATGATATACACAGAACCACAACACAAACCATCTAAAAGCAGGAAGTAAAGGAAGGAAAGAAGGAAAACAAGAAGAAGAAGAAGCTAATCTTATACTTACAGTGCGATGGATGATGCACGATGAAGCTCTGACCACACACTTAAACATTGCTCTGATACCAATCGCTGTGGCGCCCCAAACTCCGACCTTTGAAAAACTTGGGATTTCTATGGAAATTGTTTTTTTTTGAAAGGTTTAAGTAGGAAACTAGCGGAAGCAAACGTGGGAAAACAACAAGCCGCAAGTCTGGGCGGCCGCCACAAAAGTGTAACTATGAAGTAAAAAGGGGAAACACCCCAACAGTTTTAAAGAGTTTACAACTTATAAGTACAAAAGGTACAAAATAGGGAATACATCCCAACCACAACCAAAACCCCAAAACCACCAGGTACAAGATCTGCAGGTCAAGTGTGTGGGTCCTCAGAGCCTCCATCGTGTATCATTGCATCCGCACTAAGCCTGTTTGTCACCTACATCCCCATAAAACGGGGTCAATCCTTTTTCAAGGTGGTGAAGAAACAACCACAAGCAATGTGTATATATATATCAAGTACACATGTAAGCAGGAAACAAGCTGACAAGTGTAAGTGCCTGTGTCTGGTAAGTGTGAAGTGACAAGTACTAGTCAACAGGAAAACAAGTAGCTGAAGCAACGAACTGAAGTATAAGCGAACTGAGCAGCAAGTAACTGTTATCATCGCAAAATTTTTTTAACTTTTTGCGAATCAAACTGACCTTTGAAAAAGATTTTGAAAATAACTCGCCTCCGTTTTAAAATGCGGAAAAATTCCGTAGAATGGGACTCGCCTGTCGGTACGAGGTTCAACCGTTTCTGCCACCTTTAACAGGGGTAATTGAACCAAGGATCAATCTTATGCTCTACTCTATTCAACTTGTCTAAATCATATTCTAATTTCTAAATGCACATAGAATCAGGCATGTGCTATGAATTTTCAGAAAATGCACATTTGAAAACATGATGTTTGCTTTGAATGATTGAAATATTTAGAAAATGTAAATCTTGGAAATGATATCACATGAGAAATCGTGAAATGGGATTTGAAATATACTTCTGAGAGAAATAAAAATCGATTTTGAGAAATCCTTGACATTTGGTGAAAATCGATTCTGAGACTTGGTTTCTCTGAATTCAAATTTTGAAATTGAAATTCTAACTTAGAAAATTTGAATTTGGAACTTGGGAAATACTTGAAATATTCTTTGAAATTCAATGCTTTTTGGGAAAATCGATTTTTCTATAAGACTTAGGAGATTTTGAGGAATTCAATTTCCTTGACTTAGAATTTGAATTGGAATTGGCAAATGCATGAAATGAATGAATATGGATTTGAGGATTTGAGAAATACTTTTTGTATTTTTGAGAAATGCAGTGCATTTTGAAGCTAGCCTAAGAGTGTAGACTGAATGTGGCTAATGTGAAGATCATAAATCTAAGTATCATTCGTATTCTGACTATGGCCATAAATACAAATTCCACCAAGTTTATAAACTTCATAGAAGCTAGTGCATGTGCCATTCGTGTAGACCATAGTGAGTTTGAATATGCATGAATCATCATCCATCACACATTAACATTATTAAAAAAAATAAACTATATGCAATGTTGCCTAAGCTAAGCAGGAAATGTAAATTCTTATTCCAAAGTTTAATTACAAGTTACATCACTATTGAAATTTAAATGCATGAAAAATAAAGTCTTCAATGTACCTGCAAAACTAGAAAACTTGGTTAATGAAAATATGTTGGCTTTTCTAGATTTATCCAGTAATATCTAGAAATTACTGGATTTTGCTAGATATAAGCCTTTTCCTTGATTCCCTTAAATAAAAATGATAAAGTATGAAATAAAATAGAATAAATATGAAAATGGAATTTGAAATTTCGAAATTGGGGTCAAAATGACCAAAATACCCCTAATAACAAGACTATGGCCTTGAAATTAGGGTTTTTAGAAAGATATTTGGTAAAATGCAAGTTTTGAAATTCAAATGCAAATAAACTAGGCTAAAATATGATATGACATACTTAAACACATGAAAATTAAGGTTAGGGACTTCGAAATTTAGGTCAAATGACCAAATTGCCCCTGAAAGCAAGACTATGGCCTTGAAATCAGGGTTTTCAGAAATAGATTTTAGTAAAAACTTAGGTTTTATGCACTAAATGAAATCAAATGAGCACAAATATAAACCTAAAGCATCATAATATGATTATGAACATGATTAAATCCTAAAAATATATGCTTATGCACGAAAATCCAATAATATCACAAAAACTATGATTTTAGCAGTGTTTTGGATCATTCAGGAACCCGGTTTTGCAATTTGCTTAATTCAGCCATCAAATGGATTCCAAAATCCATACAAATTGGTACCTGCCCTTGTTATAACCCTAATGTCGAATTGGAATTATAAAAATAATTTTTTGACATTAAATTAATCCAAAAATTGCATTAAACCCTAAAATATGCTATTTTTGACCTAATTCACCAACCAGTCTCAATCCAAGACCTGAACTAGGGGTCAAATATCAATGAAAATTTATGAAATTTTACAGAGACTAACTAAGAAGAAAAACAGAGATTTCCCGATTTACAGATCGGAAAAATCATCTTCGGTTAGGGAGAAACCCTTCCGGCAATCTGAGCTAAAATATATCACTCTTAACAGGGATTAAAACAGCTATTCCAGATTGAAAATACAGACATAAATATCAATCCTAAACAAAAATCTCTGAAATTTTAGTGGTGAACAGTAGACAGAAAAATAATAATACTCACTTTTTACAGATCTAGAATCGGATCTGTGGTTTGGGATTTATGACTAACACAAGTCTGATTAGAGTTTTGGTAAACCCTAACGAGTTTTAAATTTAAGAATAGATTCTCTGAAAGGGGAAAAATACTAAACAGTGATCAAAAAATCCGAAAATTTCACAGCAGACATATCTACTCAATGTAAATCCATATCATTTTACAGATCTAAAATCGAATATAAGATGAGAGAAATATCATAACAGCAAGTTACCTTCTTGATTTTAACCACGATTTTAAAGCTTTAAAAACTCGATTTGATGTCTGATTTTTTTGACAGGATTCCCGAGATCCAAAACCTCTGATTTTTCTACAGTAACTCAATAACTCATGCATGCATCACATATAACAAAATCAGAAATAAACAATGATAACTTCAACCCGAAATAACATTATCTTTACTGTTATAAACCTAGAACACACAGAAATTTAAGAAACTTGAAAAACCATGCATTAACTAATGTAAATAAATAAAATAAACCATAAAACAGTAAATAAAACTTATTTATATGCTATAGAACGTAAAACAAATATGAATAAACCATAAAAATAAAATAAAAACAGGGAATCAATGGCTGGAATTTGATATCACCTTTAAAACATAGATTTAACCCATTAAAAAGGGTAAATCATATATTTTATTGGTTAATAATGTAAAGAATCATATTAAAATCAATTCTAATGGATTAAAATCCCTGTAAATCATCCAAAACAGGGTTAGATTACCTTCTTGGATCGTTCTTGCTGATTCTTGATGGTTCTTGAGGTGAAACCATGGTTGGATCTTCATAAGGAGGGGTGTCCAAGCCTAGATCTAGGTTTAAATCATGAAAAACACTAAATAAAATATTAAAAATTGAAGAAATTATTTACCTTGGAGTTGCAGCAATGGAGGAAGGCTGGAGAGGAGAGAGAATCTCCAAGAATCCAATAGAAGGTGGCTGAAAAATTTGTCCCCCCTTATAGCCCCTTTTTATAGAAAATTTTTAGGTTTTTAAAAAAAATAGAAATTTTGGAAATTTTGGACTCTAAAGGGGGGGCGATTTTGGGGTGTAGTTACCATCCTACCCCTAGCCTAAATTATCCTATTTAATACCTAATTAACCCCTAGACTCTCCTAAAAAATCCCCAAATGTAATGCCACTTGGCATTTTCTACATTTGGTTTTTTAAAACACCTTTAAAAACCTTTAAAAACACTAGTTTTAAAAACTAACTTTCAAAAATGAGTTTTTTTCAAAATGGTTTTGACTCTTCTAAATAGCAAGACTATGGCCTTGAAATCAGGGTTTTCAGAAATAGATTTTAGTAAAAACTTAGGTTTTATGCACTAAATGAAATCAAATAAGCACAAAATTAAACCTAAAGCATCCTAATATGATTATGAACATGATTAAATCCTAAAAATATATGCTTATGCACGAAAATCCAATAATATCACAAAAACTATGATTTTAGCAGTGTTTTGGATCATTCAGGAACCCGGTTTTGCAATTTGCTTAATTCAGCCATCAAATGGATTCCAAAATCCATAAAAATTGGTACCTGCCCTTGTTATAACCCTAATGTCGAATTGGAATTATAAAAATAATTTTTTGACATTAAATTAATCCGAAAATTGCATTAAACCCTAAAATATGCTATTTTTGACCTAATTCACCAAGCAGTCTCAATCCAAGACCTGAACCAGGGGTCAAATATCCATGAAAATTTATGAAATTTTACAGAGACTAACTAAGAAGAAAAACAGAGATTTCCCGATTTACTGATCGGAAAAATCATCTTCGGTTAGGGAGAAACCCTTCCGGCAATCTGAGCTAAAATATATCACTCTTAACAGGGATTAAAACAGCTATTCCAGATTGAAAATACAGACATAAATAACAATCCTAAACAAAAATCTCTGAAATTTTAGTGGTGAATAGTAGACAGAAAAATAACAATACTCACTTTTTCAAGGTGGTGAAGAAACAACCACAAGCAATGTGTATATATATATATCAAGTACACATGTAAGCAGGAAACAAGCTGACAAGTGTAAGTGCCTGTGTCTGGTAAGTGTGAAGTGACAAGTACTAGTCAACAGGAAAACAAGTAGCTGAAGCAACGAACTGAAGTATAAGCGAACTGAGCAGCAAGTAACTGTTATCATCGCAAATTTTTTTTAACTTTTTGCGAATCAAACTGACCTTTGAAAAAGATTTTGAAAATAACTCGCCTCCGTTTTAAAATGCGGAAAAATTCCGTAGAATGGGACTCGCCTGTCGGTACGAGGTTCAACCGTTTCTGCCACCTTTAACAGGGGTAATTGAACCAAGGATCAATCTTATGCTCTACTCTATTCAACTTGTCTAAATCATATTCTAATTTCTAAATGCACATAGAATCAGGCATGTGCTATGAATTTTCAGAAAATGCACATTTGAAAACATGATGTTTGCTTTGAATGATTGAAATATTTAGAAAATGTAAATCTTGGAAATGATATCAGATGAGAAATCGTGAAATGGGATTTGAAATATACTTCTGAGAGAAATAAAAATCGATTTTGAGAAATCCTTGACATTTGGTGAAAATCGATTCTGAGACTTGGTTTCTCTAAATTCAAATTTTGAAATTAAAATTCTAACTTAGAAAATTTGAATTTGGAACTTGGGAAATACTTGAAATATTCTTTGAAATTAAATGCTTTTTAGCCATTCACGTATTCTGCATCTCCCTTCTTCTCTCCCCTTTCACTAAATCTATTTCCTATTGAAAACTTAGGGAAATAAGGATTTTTTCCTAAGTCTTCAACCCAAAGAGACTCACGGCTGCCCCTTTCACACTTCTCTCTCTCTCTCTCTCTCTCTCTCTCTCTCCTCACTCTCTTGGTTCCCCTTTGGATCTAGCTACAACCATCATAGCCACCATTGCTGCCATCACCTCTCAGCCCCCAAAAGCTCTCAGCTTCAGCAGCTTTCCACCATCTTCAGCATATCAACAACTCCATTGCTCCAGCATCTTCAAGTCTTGAAGCACCATCAAAGTAACAACCGACCTTACCTCTTCAGCTATCAGCTTCCTTCAAACCTTGAAGCTCCATCTGATGCCTACCTTGAAGCAGCTCCAGCCTGCTTCCTTCAACGTTCAAGACGCCCAACCACCTCCTCACGACAGCCTCACCTTCAGTATTCAGTGGCAGTCCTCTACAATAGCTCCTTCATAACGACACCTTCCTCCAACCAGTTTCAAGGCTACAACCAGCTTTCCAAGGTAAGAACCTCCATTACTTATGTCATGATTACCGTTTTAATAATCTTTCATGAGGATTACCTATGTCATATAATGAAATGATGATATCAGATATGGTGCTTCATCCTTTCCATGGGTGAAGTCACCCGATTTAATAGCCAACATCAAAATGGTTCATGACTCCCTAATTTTATTTTATTTTTATTTTTTTTATTACCATCATCATATAGATCCCATGTTTGTCTTTTACTTAGGTTTATTTCTTAGTTTTATAGTTATATTATTCATTTATTTTAGTGTTATTAATGTCTAATGTCTAGTTCATAGGTTTTTCATTTATGCGCATAATACCATTGTCATTTCATGTGAGAATTTTAATTTATAAATCTAGAAATTTTTAGATTAATTAGGTTTGTTTGTTACTAATCCCATGAAAAAAACCTAGATCCTTTTGAGTTTATAACCCCAAAAAACAAATCAAATCCCAAACTAGGATTTCACATTTCCAGAAACTTCAAGTTCTGTTTTAGCAGACAAAAACCTCCGAGATCTCCTAGATGGGAGATCCGAATCTCCCCCAAAAAATTACAGTAGATTCATGGTGGAATCTACTAATTGTCTAAAATATTTGGAATCTTTATAAACATATTTGTGCTCTGTTAAAAACTGATTTTTCCAGACCCCTGGGAAAACCTCGATTTTTCCTTGTCAGGGTATAGACCAACCCTAATGTGCTGTGTCCGCTTAATGCATAGCTTGTCTGTCAAAACTTTCAACACAAAAGTTGTTTCTAACTTATTATCCTATCATTTCCCAAAATTTTGGAATTTTTATGACTGTCCAAGTATTTTTCCCGAAATTATATTTTCTATCTGACAGATTCTCATATCCGGAAATTCCAGAGATGTAGGTCTCTGATAATAGTGTACCCATTTCCAAACCGTAACCCGAATTCCCATACTATAAAAACAGGAAATCTTCCTCTGTTTGTCAGGGACATTTTTCCACAATTTCAGTCATTTTCCCATCGGTCTACTATTTTTTCCACATTGTCTTCAGTCTGCCCTAAATCCTAGAGTCGTTGGATTCTGATCCGACTTGCCAGAGCTGTCCAGCTCCGACCATAGGTCAAAACCAGAATCTGTATAAGAAAAAAATCCTTGCCTTACTGTCCTATATCACCCCATAAAATTTGGGAATTTTTTATGGAAGTTTGATATCCTAAATCCAATTTAGAATCAGCATTTTAGGCAAAATCTTGATTTTTTAGGTTTTTTAGCTATTTTCCATATTAAGAAAATACAAAAATAGATTTTTGAGCTCCATTCTATTTTTAGGGTTAGTCTAGGTGTCCATACAAAATTTGGCTCAATTCAAGGTTCATTTGCTTTATATGTTAGTTTATTTTTAAATTTAGAGGCGAAAATCAAGTTAAATTTGATATTTTGTGATATTTTCACCAATTTAGGGTTTTTATCATGTAAATAAGCATATAGAATAATATTAGGGTTAATTTCAATATCATTTTCATTTCACATTTTCTATTTTTGCAAAATTTATTTCAAAAAACCCTAGTTTCAAGGCCATAGTCTTGTTATCAGGGGCATTTTGGTCATTTTGACCTAAATTTCAAAATTTCCATTATTAATTCCATAATTTTTCATGCATGTCATCATATTTCATCATATTATGTTTGATTTATTTCATTTGATTTTCAAAATTCTAAATTTTACAAAAATTCTTTCAGAAAACCCTGATTTCAAGGTCATCAGAGGTATTTTGGTCATTTTGACCCCAATTTCGAATTTCCAAATTTATTTTCAAATTTTATTAATTATTTCTCATGTTTATATCAAGTGGGGTATGAATTTGGGTTTATATCTGAATAATATCCAATAATTTCCAATATTTTTGGATAAATTCAGAAAAAACTACATTTTTTTGCTAACATTGTTTTCTAGTTTTGCAGGAACATTCAAGAATAAGACCTAGCTTTTATTCTTTTATTTTTATTCAATATAAAGATGTAATAAATTGGAATAAGAGTTACTTTTCAGCTTAGAATAGGATTGCATTGCATATAGTTTTGATTTCTGAAAAAATCAATATCTGATGTATGATGCATATGCACATTTTCCAAAAGCACTATGGTTGACACAAATGACACGTGCACAAGCTTTTATGGAGTTTATAAACTTGGTGGAGTTTGTATTTTTGGCCATAGTCAGAATACGAATGAAACCTAAATTTATGATCTTCGTATTAGCCACATTCAGCCTACGCTTTTAGGCTAACTTCAAAAATACACTGCGTTTCTCAAAACTCAAAAAGATTTTCCCAATTCCTCAATGAAATTCTCTTTCAAATTCATTCATTCATTCAATTTGAATCATTTTCAAAATCATGTTCCAATTCTATTTCAGAAAAATCAATTTCATGTCATTCGTGTCAACCATAGTAATTTTGGAAAATGTGCATATGCAATACATCATATATTGAATTTTTCAGAAATCAAACTTTATGCAATGCAATCATATTCTAAGCTGAAAAGTAACCTTTATTTCAATTTATTACATCTTTACATTGAATAAAAATAAAAGAATAAAAGCTAAGTCTTCTTCTTGAATGTTCCAGCAAAACTAGAAAACAATGTTAGCAAAAAAATATAGGTTTTTCTGAATTTATCCAAAAATATTGGAAATTATCGGATATTATTCAGATATAAACCCAAATTCATACCCCCCTTTATATAAATATAAGAAATAAGTAATAAAATTCGAAAAAAAACTTGGAAATTCGAAATTGGGGTTGAAATGACCAAAATACCCCTAATGACCTTAAAATCAGGGTTTTCTAAAAGAATTTTTGTAAAATTTAGAATTTTAAAAATCAAATGAAATAAATCAAACACAATATGATGAAATATGATGACATGCATGAAAATTTATGGAATTAACAATTGAAATTTCGAAATATAGGTCAAAATGACCAAAATGCCCCTGATAACAAGACTATGGCCTTAAAACCAGGGTTTTTTGAAATAAATTTTGCAAAAATAGAAAATATGAAATGCAAATGATATTGAAATTAACCCTAATATGATTATATATGTTTATTTACATGATAAAAACCCTAAAATGGTGAAAATATCACAAAATATCAAATTTAACTTGATTTTTGCCTCTAAATTTAAAAATAAACTAACATATAAAGCAAATGAACTTGGAATTGAGCCAAATTTGGCGTGGACACCTAGACTAACCCTAAAAACAGAATGGAGCTAGAAAATCTATTTTTGTATTTTCTTAATATCGAAAATAGCTAAAAATTCTAAAAAATCAAGATTTTGCCTAAAATATTGATTCTAAATTGGATTTAGGATATCAAACTTCCATAAAAATTTCCCAAATTTTATGGGGTGACATAAGACAGTAAGGAAAGGATTTTTTTCTTTTACAAATTCTTGTTTTGACCTATGGTCGGAGTTGGACAACTCCTGCAAGTCAGATCGGAATCCGGCTACTCTAGGATTTAGGGCAGACAAACAGGTTTCGGGAGACAATATAGGAAAAATAGCAGACAGATGGGAAAATGTCTGAAATTGTGGAAAAATGTCTCTGACAAACAAATAAAGATTTCCTTTTTTTATAGTATGGAGATTAGGGTTACGGTTTGAAAATGAGAACACTATTATCAGAGACCTAGATCTCTGGAATTTCCGGATATGAGAATCTGTCAGATAGAAAAGATAATTTCGGGCGAAATACTTGGACAGTCCCCAAAATTCCCAAATTTTGGGAAATGATAGCGTAATGGGTTAGAAACAACTTTTGTGTTGAAAGTTTTGACAGAAGGGCTATGCATTAAGCGGAAATAACACATTAGAGTCGGTCTATACCCTGACAAGGAAAAATCAAGGTTTTCCCAGGGGTCTGGGAAAATCAGTTTTTAACAGAACACAAATATGTTTATAAAGATCCCAAAAATTTTCAAACAATTAGTAGATTTCACCGTGAATCTACTGTAATTTTTTGGGGGAGATTCGGATCTCCCATCTAGGAGATCTCGGAGGTTTTTGTCTTCTAAAACAGAACTTGAAGTTTCTGGAAATGTGAAATCCCAATTTGGGATTTGATTTGTTTTTTGAGGTTATAAAGCTCAAAATGATCTAGGTTTTTTTCATGGGATTAGTAACAAGCAAACCTAATTAATCTAAAAATTTCAAAATTTATGAATTAAAATTCGCACATGAAATGACAATGATATTATGCGCATAAATGAAAAACCTATGAACTAGACATTAGACATTAGACATTAATAACACTAAAATAAATGAATAATATAACTATAAACTAAGAAATAAACCTAAGTAAAAGAAAAACATGGGATCTATATGATGATTGCAATAAAAAAAATAAAAATAAAATAAAATTAGGGAGTCATGAACCATTTTGATGTTGGCTATTAAATTGAGTGACTTCACCCATGGAAAGGATGAAGCACCATATCCGATATCACCATTTCATTATATGACATAGGTAATCCTCATGCAAGATTATTAAAATGATAATGACAACATAAGTAATGGAGGTTCTTACCTTGGAAAGTTGGTTGTAGCCTTGAAATTGGTTGAGGAAGGTGCTGTTATGAAGGAGCTGCTGTAGAGGACTGCCACTGAATACTGAAGGTGAGGCTGCCGTGAGGAGGTGGCTGGGCGTCTTGGAGGTTGAAGGAAGCAGGCTGGAGCTGCTTCAAGGTAGGCATCAGCTGGAGCTTCAAGGTTTGAAGGAAGCTGATGGCTGAAGAGGTAAGGTCGGCTGTTACTTTGATGGTGCTTCAAGACTTGAAGATGCTGAAGCAATGGAGTTGTAGTAGGTGGTTGTTGATATGCTGAAGATGGTGGAAAGCTGCTGGAGCTGGGAGCTTTTGGGGGCTGAGAGGTGATGGCAGCAACAGTGGCTATGATGGTTGTAGCTAGAGCCAAAGAGGAACCAAGAGAGTGGGGAGAGAGAGAGAGAGAAGTGTGAAAGGGGGCGGCCGTGAGTCTCTTTGGGTTGAAGACTTAGGGAAAAATCCTTATTTCCCTAAGTTTTCAATAGGAAATAGATTTAGTGAGAGGGGAGAGGAGGGAGATGCAGAATACGTGAATGGCTGGAATAAGTAGGGAAAGGAAGAAAGGGAAGGGAAGAAGGAAAAAGGAAAGAAAAGGAAGAAAAGAAAGGAAAGAAAAGGGGAAGAAAGAAGAGGGAAAGGAAGAGAAAAAGGGGGCTGGAGAGGTCCATGTGAATGGGAAAGGAGAGGGAAGAAAAGAAGAAGAAAAGAAAAAGAAAAGGAAAGAAAGAAGAAGAAGAAAGGGAAGAAGAAGAAAAGGAAAAGGAAAGAAAAAAAAAGAAGAAGAAGAAAATGAGGAAGGAAAAAGGAAAGAAAGGGAAGAGGAGAGGGGGCTGGTCGACCCCCTTGTGGGTCCCACCTCCTCTCATAAAATAAAATAAAAAAATAAAAAAAATAATAAAAAAATGAAAGAAATAAAAAAGAAAAGGAGAAGATAAAATCCTTTTTTTTATTAAAATGAGAATGAAAGAGCCATCTCAGAGTGGGCTCTCTTTCCAAATTTGAAATTCATTTTGATAATCATAGGGGTAGAATAGTCTTTTTAAAAGAATTCCTGGACGAAACGAGCTATTTTTGGCAGTTTTTGAAAAGAGCTCGGATTTTGAAGTTCAATACCTCGTTGTGAAGCAAATCCAGTGTAGAATTTGAAAATTTGAGTTTGAAATAAATCCAGATTGTTTTTCTCAAGAAAATATTTCTAAATTTAGAATTTTGAGGGTAAAAATGTCAATTTTGGAAACCCAGGGTTTGAAATTGATTTCTGAAAACTTTCAAAACTCAATTTGGATTGAAATTTATAAAAATGGAGTTGTGGACTTCGAAAATGAAATGAAATGTTTTGAAATGCTGATAAATGATATGAAAGGACATGAAATGTCATGTGAAATGTTGACCCTGAATGAAGAAATTTGGACATTAGACCCCGATTGGTAGTTATTCCAGTTCAAAAAGTGTTAAAATTGATAAAATTTGCAAAATGGTTGAAGAAATGGTTTTCAGGCTCTACCGAGCTAGAGTGACACTGAAAATCAAGGTTTGAGCTGAATTGAACTGAAATAAGCTGGATTGAGCTGGGTTTTAGAGTTTCAGAACTCAATTGAACTGACAATGCACTAACTCAACTGACTCTCCCCGACTGAATCGTCAAGAAAAGCTGTCATTTTTAGAGAAATGGTACGGAATGGTCACTGGAGTGAAGTGGATTATGAATCTGAGCTGGGTTTGAGCTAAAACAAAGGACAATAATACTGACATGAACTAAAATTGAAGCTCGAACACTAGCTTAATCGACCGGACTCAGCTCGATTTCAGCTGAAAGAGCTGAAATAGGCTAAAATAGGCTCCTAGACACTTGAAAATGGTTTTGAACTGAAACTGGAGCAGTTGAACTCCTGGTAAGCTCAGGATAGACTCAGGGGAATATGACTGACTTGGAGACAATTGACTTGGATTTGAGTGAGAAATGAGCTCATTTCTCAAGAAATGATCCCATTTTGGAAGGAATGGTCACAAATAAAAATTGCCTTCTCACTGTGAGCTCAGATGAGCTTGAAATGACTGATATTTTAACTGTTCTGAACTGATCAATGAGCCTAGTTGACTGCGACTGACTGGGGTTCGGGATGACCTAGGGGTAAAATGGTAATTTTCCTAATAAAAATGGGTAAAGTGGTGATTTTCTGAAACAGACTCGGGGTTTGACTCCTACACTGACCTAATAGGGTTGGCACTACACGAGGAGGGTTGTCTGAAATGAGTGTGGAAAATTTGGATTGTTTATAATGATGCACTTTGGGCATATCGAACTACCATTCGGACTCCGACCAATGCCACTTCTTCAGAACTTGTTAACGGAACCGAGGTAATTTTACCTCTCCATGTCCAGAAGCCTGCTCTCAAATTTGCCTCACTTATAGAATTGCCACTTGATTAATATAAACAGCAAAGTTTGGTGCAACTTGATCTACTAGATGAAAAGAGGCTCAAGGCGACCGAATATGCCCAATCTTATCGACAGAGAATAGCCCGACAATATGCTAAGTCAGTCATTGAAAGAAGATTTTGTGTTAATGATTTGGTACTCAGATCAACAGCTCATATCAAGCATCGTCCATAGGGCAAGTGGACACCTAATTGGAAAGGTCTCTATGTGGTCAAGGAAGTGCTTCCTCGCAATGCATATCGTTTGATCAATGCAAATGGGGTGGAATTGTCAGAACCTATCAATGCTCTACACTTGACAAAATTCTATACCTAAAGAAGTGTCTATGCTATCCTTTGTATTCTTCCAAGAGCTTTCAATAAAAATGATCTTCTATTATCCTGACATTCTTCGCCATCATACTGAGGCATTTTTATTTTTATGTATTCATCTTACTTCAGAGTTTCCATATGCAGACAAAGCCAAATCATTTCTCCTATAATCAATTCTCTTCTTTACCCATTCAGGATAAGGGAATAAACCTGAAAGTGGCCCACATACAGTTGACTATGAGGGTCTAATGAATCCAGAATTTTTCATCAAAAATCTCTATTTTCTAAATTCAGTTTAAAAATTGAGCTCATTTGCAAAACCCAGTCCTCGCACTGGGTATTCCTCAGAATTTTCAATCATATACCAAGCTCATTTGCAAAACCTAGTCCTCGCACTGGGTATTCCTCAAAATTTTCAATCATATACCAAGCTTATCTGCAAAACCCAGTCCTCGCACTGCGTATTCCTCAAAATTTTCAATCATATACCAAGCTCACTTGCAAAACCCAGTCCTCGCACTGGGTATTCCTCAGAATTTTCAATCATATACTGAGCTCATTTGCAAAACCCAGTCCTCGCACTAGGTATTGCTCACATTGGGAATTTTCAAAATTCAATCTTCTGATTAAAGTTTGATTCTTCTAAAATTCTAGTTCTGACTTGAACTCCCAAATTTTACTTATTTCAAAAGACCCAACACTCATTGGTTATATATTCCAAAAGATCCAGCCCTCGCTGGTCATGCATTCTAAAAGATCCAGCCCTCGCTGGTCATGTATTTCAAAGGACCCAGCTATCGTTGGTCGTATATTTTAAAAGGATCCAGCTCTCGCTGGTCATGTATTCCAAAGGATCCAGCTCTCGCTGGTCATGTATTTCAAAGGATCCAGCTCTCACTGGTCATGCATTTCAAAAGGTTCCAGCTCACGCTGGTCGAGCTCCCAAATCAATTTACTTCACAATCAAACCCTTGGGTTTCAATTTCTCAATTCTATCATTTCTGAACCTTCGGGTTTCAATTTCTCAATTCTATCATTTCCAAAGCTTCAGATTTTAATCTCTTAATTCTATTAGTTCCTAACCTTCTGATTGCAATATTCTCAAAATCTATCATTTTCTCGACCTACGAGTCATAATTTTCATTTCAAATCATTTTCTTGACCTTCAGGTGGTATTTTTGCCAAAACATGATCTTTTTAACCTTTTGTGTTAAAAAAAAACGTTTTCAAGTCGGTCCAATCCTCACATTGGTCAGGATTTCAAATCCAGTATTTTTCACTAGTCAGGATTATCAAAATCTAGTATTTTTCACTGGTCAGGATTTCAAATCCAGTTTCTCATAACTGGTCGGGATTTCAAATTGTGTGGTTTCCGCTGGTCGGGATTTCAAAATCCAGTATTTTTCACAGGTCGGGTTTTCAAATCCAATTTCTCATAACTGGTCGGGATTTCAAATCCAGAGGTTTCCACTGGTCAGGATTTCAAAATCCAATTTCTCATAACTGGTCGGGATTTCAAATCCAGTGGTTTCCACTGGTTGGGATTTCAAAAATTCAGTTTCTCATAACTAGTCGGGATTTCAAATCCAGTTTCTCATAACTGGTCAGAATTTCAAATCCAGTGTTTACACTGGTCGGGATTTCAAAATCCAGTATTTTTCACTGGTCGGGATTTCAAATCCAGTTTCTCATAACTGGTCGGGATTTCAAATCTAGTGTTTTCACTGGTCGGGATTTCACAATCCAGTATTTTTCACTGGTCGGCATTTCAAATCCAGTTTCTCATAACTGGTCGGGATTTCAAATCCAGTGTTTTCACTGGTCGGGATTATCAAAATCCAGTGTTTTCACTGGTCGGGATTTCAAAATCCAGTTTCTCATAACTGGTCAGGATTTCAAATCTAGTGTTTTCACTGGTCGGGATTTCAAAATCCAGTATTTTTCACTGGTCGGGATTTCAAATCCAGTTTCTCCTAACTTGTCAAAATTTTAAAATCCAGTATTTTTCACTGGTCGGGATTTCAAATCCAATTTCTCATAACTGGTCGGGATTTCAAATCTAGTGTTTTCACTAGTCAGGATTATCAAAATCCAGTGTTTTCACTCGTCGGGATTTCAAAATCCAGTTTCTCATAACTGGTCGGGATTTCAAATCCAGTGTTTTCACTGGTCGGGATTTCAAAATCCAGTATTTTTCACTGGTCGAGTTTTCAAATCCAGTTTCTCATAACTGGTCGGGATTTCAAAATCCAGTATTTTTCACTGGTCGAGCTTTCAAATCCAGTTTCTCATAACTGGTCGGGATTTCAAAATCCAGTTTCTCATAACTGGTCGGGATTTCAAACCCAGTGATTTCCACTTGTCGGGATTTCAAAAATCCAGTTTCTTATAACTGGTCGGGATTTCAAAAATTCAGTTTCTCATAACTAGTCGGGATTTCAAATCTAGTTTCTCATAACTGGTCGGGATTTCAAATCCAGTATTTTCACTGGTCGGGATTTCAAAATCCAGTATTTTTCACTGGTCGGGATTTCAAATCCAGTTTCTCATAACTGGTCGGGATTTCAAATCCAGTGTTTTCACTGGTCGGGATTTTACAATCCAGTATTTTTCACTGGTCAGCATTTCAAATCCAGTTTCTCATAACTGTTCAGGATTTCAAATTCAGTGTTTTCACTGGTCGGGATTATCAAAATCCAGTGTTTTCACTGGTCGGGATTTCAAAATCCAGTTTCTCATAACGGGTTGGGATTTCAAATCTAGTGTTTTCACTGGTCCGGATTTCAAAATCCATTATTTTTCACTGGTCGGGATTTCAATCCAGTTTCTCATAACTGGTCGGGATTTCAAATCCAGTTTCTCATAACTGGTCGATATTTCAACTCCAGTGTTTTCACTGGTCAGGATTTTAAAATCTAGTATTTTTCACTGGTCGGGATTTCAAATCTAGTTTCACATAACTGGTCAGGATTTCAAATCCAGTGTTTTCACTGGTCGGGATTATCAAAATCCAGTGTTTTCACTGGTCGAGATTTCAAAATCCAGTTTCTCATAACTAGTCGGGATATCAAATCCAGTGTTTTCACTGGTCAGGATTTCAAAATCCAGTTTCTCATAACTGGTCGAGATTTCAAATCCAGTGTTTTCACTGGTCGGGATTTCAAAATCCAGTTTCTTATAACTGGTCGGGATTTCAAAATCCAGTTTCTTATAACTGGTTAGGATTTTAAAATCCAGTTTCTTATAACTGGTTGGGATTTCAAAATCCAGTTCCTTATAACTGGTCGGGATTTCAAAATTCAGTTTCTTATAACTGCTCAGGATTTCAAATCTAGTGTTTTCACTGGTCGGGATTTCAAAATCCAGTATTTTTCACTCGTCGGGATTTCAAATCCAGTTTCTCCTAACTTGTCAAAATTTTAAAATCCAGTATTTTTCACTGGTCGGGATTTCAAATCCAATTTCTCATAACTGGTCGGGATTTCAAATCTAGTGTTTTCACTAGTCAGGATTATCAAAATCCAGTGTTTTCACTCGTCGGGATTTCAAAATCCAGTTTCTCATAACTGGTCGGGATTTCAAATCCAGTGTTTTTACTGGTCGGGATTTCAAAATCCAGTATTTTTCACTGGTTGAGTTTTCAAATCCAGTTTCTCATAACTGGTCGGGATTTCAAAATCCAGTATTTTTCACTGGTCGAGCTTTCAAATCCAGTTTCTCATAACTAGTCGGGATTTCAAATCTAGTGGTTTCCACTGGTCGGGATTTCAAAATCCAGTTTCTCATAACTGGTCGGGATTTCAAACCGAGTGATTTCCACTTGTCGGGATTTCAAAAATCCAGTTTCTTATAACTGGTCGGGATTTCAAAAATTCAGTTTCTCATAACTAGTCGGGATTTCAAATCTAGTTTCTCATAACTGGTCGGGATTTCAATTCCAGTATTTTCACTGGTCGGGATTTCAAAATCCAGTATTTTTCACTGGTCGGGATTTCAAATCCAGTTTCTCATAACTGGTCGGGATTTCAAATCCAGTGTTTTCACTGGTCGAGATTTTACAATCCAGTATTTTTCACTGGTCAGCATTTCAAATCCAGTTTCTCATAACTGTTCAGGATTTCAAATTCAGTGTTTTCACTGGTCGGGATTATCAAAATCCAGTGTTTTCACTGGTCGGGATTTCAAAATCCAGTTTCTCATAACGGGTTGGGATTTCAAATCTAGTGTTTTCACTGGTCCGGAATTCAAAATCCATTATTTTTCACTGGTCGGGATTTCAATCCAGTTTCTCATAACTGGTCGGGATTTCAAATCCAGTTTCTCATAACTGGTCGATATTTCAAATCCAGTGTTTTCACTGGTCAGGATTTTAAAATCTAGTATTTTTCACTGGTCGGGATTTCAAATCTAGTTTCACATAACTGGTCAGGATTTCAAATCCAGTGTTTTCACTGGTTGGGATTATCAAAATCCAGTGTTTTCACTGGTCGAGATTTCAAAATCCAGTTTCTCATAACTGGTCGGGATATCAAATCCAGTGTTTTCACTGTTCAGGATTTCAAAATCCAGTTTCTCATAACTGGTCGAGATTTCAAATCCAGTGTTTTCACTGGTCGGGATTTCAAAATCCAGTTTCTTATAACTGGTCGGGATTTCAAAATCCAGTTTCTTATAACTGGTTGGGATTTTAAAATCCAGTTTCTTATAACTGGTTGGGATTTCAAAATCCAGTTCCTTATAACTGGTCGGGATTTCAAAATTCAGTTTCTTATAACTGGCCGAGATTTCAAAATCCAGTTTCTTATAACTGGTCAGGATTTCAAAATCCAGTTTCTTATAACTGGTCGAGATTTCAAATCCAGTGTTTTCACTAGTCGGGATTTCAAAATCCAATTTCTTATAACTGGTCGGGATTTCAAAATTCAATGTTTTTCACTGGTCAGAATTTCAAATTCCAGTTTCTTATAACTGGTCGGGATTTCAAAATCCAGTTTCTTATAACTGGTCAGGATTTTGAAATCCAGTTTCTTATAACTAGTCGGGATTTCAAAATCCAGTTCCTTATAACTTGTTAGGATTTCAAAATTCAGTTTCTCATAACTGGTCGGGATTTCAAATCTAGTGTTTTCACTGGTCGAGATGTCAAAAATCCAGTTTCTAATAACTGGTCGGGTTTTCCAAAGTCTAATTTCCCCGTAATGCTAAATCAAAGGTTCCAGCCCCACTGGCCAGTCTGTCAAAATCCAATCTCTTATAACTGGTCCGGATGTAAAAAATCCAGTTTCTTATAAGTGGTCAGGATTTTCGAATCTAGTGTCTTTCACCAGTCAAGATTTCCAAAATCTGATTTTTACACCATTCCTCTAAATTTCAGCTAATTGTCTCATCAAAATCTATATTGAGTAGTCGTTTCACAAAGGATTCTCGAATATTTTGCCAATCTGCTAAAACAGCCATTGATTCCAATATTTTACCGCACAGAAGAATCATCTCATATTAACTCTAGTATTATTTCCAAAAAGGTGAAGCTTTTTGCAAAAAAGGTTAAAATTTAGATCTTTTCTCTGTTGATCAACCAAAAGGATGTAAGAAATATCCTTGGTATAATTAGCGAAAGAAATGTTCGATGACGTTGAAAAGCCAGAAGCGAATTGATATTGATCATAGCTATGGCGCATGATTAAAGATGACCTTCTGGCAATCAGAGAGTGAAAATATCCTGAGCGATAAAAAGAATCCACTCAGTCTGTATCTCCTCATTCATTTAAGCTGCAATCAAATATCTGCAAAAGGGATCTCTCAATTGTTGTCAAGATGAAGATGAATATGCGAGCTAGACCCGTGGGGCCAAAAAAGATTTGAATCATCTCCGAGGTGAAGGAGTTTGTGACGGATCCTTCCAGGGAAAGTTCAGATCACCGCTAAGTTGAAGGCGGATGCGATGAACCTACCAACAAACCCTAAAAGATATTTGATTTCTGCTATCATCAAGAGATTTTTGACCAATGAGCCAATATCATCAGTATAATTCCTGAGAAAAAGAAGGATCGAAGCATCTCCAAGATGAAGGAGTTTGTGACGTACCCTTCCCGAAAAAAAGGAAAGTCAGGACATCTCCAAAATGAAGGATGATGCAATAAAAATTCCCCAAAGAAACCCCAAAAAGCTCAATGTCTCAAAAAGAGTGCCAAAAGATCATCATGAGAAAAACCCCAGATATCAAACTGCCAAAATTGCCTGAAATCATCTGTTCTTATGCGAAATTCTTCTATCAATATCCTTTCATTACTTGCTTTTATGAAATTTAGAATATTTTTTTTCTCTATTCATATCAAGGAAATGGATAACTTCCTTGAAGAAACTCAACAACATAAAAATTTGAATCTGACTCTTAAGACCGAAGAGTTAATCGCATTTGAAAGGAATACTCTAGGGAATATCTTTTACACATACGTGCACACTCTCAAGCTTTTGAATCAACTGCAATTTTATCTTATTGGCAAAATTTTCTGGTTATCCAAAAGTGTTATAAATATTCAATATCTATTTTGATGCAACCTAGAGTTTACATTTTTCAAAAGAGTTGCCTCATTCAGGCAAGGTATCTCTTCTGGCCTCATCATGGTTTCTTCATTCGAGGATTCCGTACAGTCCTACCCACTCAGGTTAAGGGTCAAACCTGAATTTTCTGCAAAAGGTCATTAATTTTAAAAGCTATTTCAGTCTCAGCAATGAGACGCCAAGATCAATCCCTTTTTCAGCTTTAGGGACCCCCATTTTTGTCCTTTTGCAAACCCCTCTCAGATTTGTTCATCCAAACTCCGAAGGTCCCATCATGGTTTCTTCGTTTGAGGATTCCGTATGGTCGTCCTCTTCAGGTTAAGGGTTAAGCCTAAACCTCGTGTTTTCCATGGGGTATTTTTCATTTAGGTTAGGGTTAAACCTGAACCTCATTTCAACGAGGTGTTCTCCCAGTCCCTTCATGGTTTTCCCCACCAAGGAATCCATGCTTTGTATATCCATCCTGCAAAGGATCATACTTGAGCTTCATATCACAGGGCATCTTTCCCAAAAATATCCTATCAGGTCCTCATGTATTCCTTTCCCATTCAGGTAAGGGTAGAACCTGAAATTCATCTTGCTATATCTTCGTCCCATCCAGGTTAAGGGCTAAACTTGAATCATTCCAAAAAGTTGATCGTGTCTCACCCATGAGACTTGATCAAAATTCTTATTTTCCACCATTTCGGAACCTTCACCCAAAGTCCCATCATGATCTCCTCATTTCTGTTATTTAGTCATATCATTTTTTAGCACTTCATCTCCTCAAAGCCATTCAGGATAAGGTTTTAAACCTGAGAAACCATGTCTTTTAAGATAAATTCTTTCACACCCAGTTCAGATCTGTTGACTGGGGCATTTTTCAATTTTTGGAGTGTTTTCTTTGCCACTAAGCTTGGCTTTCAACTGGCTTAGTAGCAAAGAGGGGCATCTGTGAACACCCCAAATTTTTCAAAATTTTGTAAAAAAAAAATTTCTTTCTGCCCCTGGCCCCATTTTTTGAGTAAAATTGATTCATTTTTCACTCAAAATTCCAGTTTATTTCTCGAATTTACTGGAATCAAATCCATTTTTTTTATATATCTCACTCGATTTAGGATCCGGACCCAGTGTTAAAATCCAAATCTGAGCCTCGTTATCCAATTTTCAAAATTAAATTCGCAAAAATACCAAAAAGAATTTTTGAATGACTTAGATAGTCCATCCGGTGTCCATTTGGATTCGATGATATGTATTTTTTGATTCGAGGTTCAAAACTCGAATATTTCCTCAAAATCCAGATCTAAACCCATTTTCTGAAGAAATCGAACCCGAATTCTCAGAAAACCCCTCTTTTGTAAATATTTCTCAAAAATACAAAAAAAAAGTCTTAAATCCCTTATTTTCCCATAGTTTTAAAGTTTTTATATCAAAAACACCAAAAAATAGAAATATGAAAAAAAAGAACAAAAAAATTCAAAACATAAAGAAAATTACAAAAATTAAGTTTTAAAAACCCCTTTTTGAGAAAGTTTTTTTAAAGAGAGCATTGTTTTTAAAAAATTGGAAAACTCTGCAATGGCTTTCCATTGCGCTCTCTCTCTCTCTCTCTCTTTCTCCCTCTCTCGCTCGCTCGATCAATCTACCGGCCATCACCAGCCTTCTTCTTCCTCTCTCGTTCATCTCCAACAAACTTCCTCCCTTCCCGATCCTTCCTCCCCTTCTATAAAAGGGGCACAAGGGGAAGCCCTCGGGCATCAATGGTTCACCTCTCCCCCCATCTGAAACCCAGCTTCTGCCTCTCCATCCCCATTGGTGTCATTTACCCTGAGAGTTATCCTTTCCTTTCTTATCCCCTTCGATCGAGTGAAGAAAACCCTGCAGAAAAAAGAAGCAAGCCAGCTTCTCTCAGTGGACTGAAGGGATCTTTCATCTTCAATCTCTGGATCAATCAAGGTTATTAGTCTTTCTGCATCCATCCGACAGCACAAGGCGCTCCGGTAGGTACCTTCTATCGCTTTCCCTTGCTATTTTCTGGTTTCTCTTTCTTGCCCCCATTAACGCACCATGGACAAAGGTGTTGGGTTGCTTATGGCAACATCAGCCTTTCTCTCATGCAATAGCAAAGGAACGATTTTGTTCTCGCATTTTATTTCTCATCTTTCTTTATATTTTTTTTTATTATTATTACATTACAATCCATAGTTTCCTTCGTTTGAATTTCCTGTTGACATTGGATTCATAGTTCTATTTCGAAAATCGATTGATATTTTGATTTTAATTCCTCCATTTTTTTCTGTTGATTATGATCATCTCCCGTATTTGGTTGTTTGTTTATCTATTGAGCACCTCTCAACCTCTGACCTCCTGTCTTAAAAATCAGATTTTGCTCATCGTCATTTACTGTATTTCATTTCTATAAATTGTGTTTTGCTCCATAGTCATTTACTGCATTTCATTTCTGTAAATTGCATTTTGCTCCATAGTCATTTACTGCATTTCTGCAAATTCCATTAAGCTCGACCATCCTTTGCTTTATGTCATGGTGTCAGATATGGTTCTCAATGTGATTTATTGTTTTCAATCGTCTCATTCGTATATCTGCATCACTTGGTTTCATCAATTTGACCGATGTCATATTCTTTTTTTTTTAGTATTTCTATTTACAATCCCTCTGCTTTTTGATCATCTATGCTTTTCACATTCAACACATCCCCCGGTGTTTTCCCTTTTACCTACGACCCCAACATTTCTTTCTTTGATTATGTTTGGATCATCCGATTTTCCTACATCTGACGATGAGAGGATTTGGATCATCATTTGTATCTGACTCGTCTCTCATCATATCTTTTCATTGATTTATTTATTGCATTTTCGGCATGGCACTATAAGTCTGATCAAGATCGGGTGTTTGAGCGATTAATCCCCCTCAGGGAGTTCATAGTGAGGGCTCATTGCCGACGTTGTAAGACCTAATCCCCATTGAAAAAGTTTGAGAGAGTAATAATAGAAGTCCTCTTAAGGATACTATCAAATGGGAAGGGAAATCAACAACATAGAGCAACTGGATCATCATTGTTTTGAAACAATGAAGACCTCTTTGATTGCTGAAAGGATGACTTCATCCAAGGATGTCGTGCATTCATCAATATCGCTACAGGAACTGGCAAGATAATTGTGATTTAGGGGCTTTGCTATGGCAAGGGTATGAAAGACATACCTAATATTCTGGGGATCATAGAGCCAGATTTAATTTTTTGGGACAATGCAGTATCAAAAACTCCATACGGAGGGGTCCTTAAGGCAAAATTTGTTATTATCTGCAACTTTGAATGAAAAGGTGAACCATCTTGCTAATACCGGTTCAGGTAACCCTGTTATGATTTAGTTTAGGAAGATATACAAATCATGTGATGAATGTTTTCTGATAGGCAGTCCCTCATGCTTATTACTCATATACAGTCTACACATCTGCTCTAACGTCTTACTATCTCTATGGTTCTGTGATTTTTCCTTTATGTATTCCTTCATTCATACACCTCTGCATTTTGATTCATGCCTACATTATCAGCTTTATCCCTCTAATGCATTGGCAGTTCATTCTCTTTATGGTTTCACATTCAATGCTCTGCATCGTATGTTATCATGGCTTCTTATCAATATTATATTTTAGGCCGCTCTGAATAAATGCCATATAGGATGAATATGTGGTATCGTCTTGTTGTTTGAAGTAGAAGATGCCGTTTGAACCGTTCATGAGCCCATGGGACGTTCACAAATGTCCTATTCCTTTTTTTTTTCTGTGAGCAAGGTTACAAAACGTGCATTTCTTTTGGGTATATAATTTCTTTTAGCAAGCTTACAATCATTCCCCTAACATCACATTTTGAATTGTCGTGATATGATGCTCTAGTGCTTCTGATTGCTGACATGGGAAGCTGCTTGCGGTAGATGTTGTTTGTTCATCATACCTTTCCAGGACTGCCATCAGTTACTGAGAGTACTCTTCAGCTACCTGTACTCCTTCACCTCCCTGTAGCTTACTAATACCTAATACCCCTTTTCCACAGCAACTCACACACCCATAAGCCTTACAGTCTGGTGAAATATCCTGAGGGCAGATTCCTCAGTACCCTTTGCTGTGAGACATTCAGTGTTTGCATAGAGGCATCGAATTGTTGAACCGCGCCATTGCTCTCTGTTTGAACTGAATCCAGTATCACTTGTAGTTTTGATGTTTGAATAAGATTTGCAACTAATCCCCGAATGAGTCTCAGAATTTGTTTTGGAAAACAAAGTTACAGTGAAAATATACTTCAGTAGGTAACTTAGGTGGGAGTATAAATTACTGAAAAATACATTCAAAGTGTAGAAGCACTACATATCGGAATCATGTTGGTCTCCCTACATAAGACAATGAGTTCATCAGGTCATTGGTTTTTCAATCGTAGATGCTATGTGAAAGCCAACGACTACAGGTGAGTTAGCCCCTTTTCTTCTAGAAATTTGTAGAAGTTGTATCAGTAGTCTACATCACCACCACTTTACAATATTACATTATATCTGCCATTTATATGTTGATTTACAAGCTATTTGCGTATTACATTTTTCATCAGCCTATTGATTAGTTAGTTTATTTGTTGCCATATTAGCCTGTTATCAACACACTGTTAGCCTACCCTTTATACTGTGTTTCATCTTTCACATTCACCTGTATATCTCTGCTCGTTGTATGTTTATTGCATCATCCTTGCATATCAGTAGTCAGCAGTTTCATCCAACACACTATGATGCACTCACCACAGCCTTTTTACATGGTGCTTCACTCGCCACTCCCTGTACCCCACATCTGCAGCAACACCTGCTGCAAGTCACCTGCTTCTCTGTAGCATCCTGCACCTACCTGCTCTGCTTTCACTGCGCAACCATACCCCCCCTGCTACCCTACCTCCACCACACCATCCAATGCATACATCTCCTTATACGTGTTTCCTGCATTCACATATAGGACATAACTACTTGCATATTCTCACATCATTGTCCAGTATGTCATTCTGTTATACATTGTTGCACCACTATCACTTACGCATTTGGGCATCATGGCCTTAGTAGCACATGCACTTAGCTTTCTCATTAAATTTCCATTATAACTCTAAATCCATATATATACTAATCCAATTCATGCATTTCATGTTTGCAGTAAATCCATGTCTTTCTATATCTCCATCTTATATACATTCTCATATATATATATATATATATATATATATATATATATATATATATATATATATATATATATATATATATATATATATATATATATATATATATATATATATATGTACCTAGGCATCCTCATATATGTATATAAGCATATGCATGGTATTTAGATATTACATATGCATTCTTCATCTAGGCTAGATGTTATTATATGCATTCTTCATTTAGGTTAGATATTAGCATATGCGTTCCAAGTTCAATATGATAATTGCAATTTCTTTCTATATTTATTTGTTATCTTGTGCTAACTCTGTTTTGCATGAAATATGTGGAAAGTGTTATTTTTCTTAGCTTAGGAATGTTGATTTCAATTTCAAATTTAATTTAAAGGCTGTAATAGCTAGGATATAATGAGAAGTTTACATTCCTTGCACTAGATTAGAATGTATGAGCATATCATAAATTGCCTGTTTCATGCCTTTTTCCTTTTATTTCTCAAAAATCTACAAGTGGTGAAACACGAATGGCACGTACACCATTCTAATAAAAGGTGATTAAATCCTAAGTTGATGATTTGCATCAATGACCATAGTCAGGATGTGAACAAAACTTAGGATTTTCATCTTTTATGGAATAACATTGGATCCACACTGGATCATTTTAAAAAATCATCATGTTTCCAAAATATCTTTTGCTTTATTAGAGTTTAATTTAAAATTAATTCAAGATATATATCAATGGCCATAGTCAGGATATATTGAGAGTTAATTTCATCTTAAACCCTATAAAGGCACCAAAATATGTTTTATTCTTCACTTGAATTTAAATATGATTATTATATAATACATTTTATGACCATAGTCAGAAATGTATTATATCTTCAATCTTATTTCAATTCATTTAAAGAATGAAATATGCTTTTCAAAATCCAATTTTAAATTCTTTTAATTCATTCATCATTTAGGATAGAATTACATCATATTTTCAAAATTCTTTTTCAAAATCCAAGTGATTTTGAGATATAATTTCAAATATCTTCTTCATTTCTCAAATCAATCTCCAATTCTTATAAATTCAAATTCTTCTTTTTATTCTCAAATTCTATCTTATTTCAAAAATTCAAACTTTAATTTCAAAGTCCAATTTGACTTTGAAATTTCAAATTCATTTTTATATTTAAAATTCAATTCCCAATTCAAAATCAAATTTCAAAGTTCAATTCAACTTTGAAATTTCAAATTCATCTTTAGGATTCAATTTCCAATTCAATTTAACATTTCAGATCAAATTTCAATTTAACTTTGAAATTCCCAGATTCATCTCCTGATTCCAAAATTCGAGTTTGAAAATCAAGTTTCGTAGTCTATCCTTCTTTCCAATTTCAAATTCCATTTGGATTTCTCAAATTCAATTCCAAATTCCATCTGGATTTCCAAAATCCAATTCTATTTTCAAAGTCCATTTGGATTTCTCAAATCCAATTCCATTTTCAAAAATCCATTCCCAAATCCAGATTTCCAATCCAAATCCTATCTTGAATTCCATACTTCAAAACCAATTCTATTTTTAAACCTTATCTGGACTTCTTAAAATCCAAAATTCTATTTCCAAAATCCCTTTAGGCTTTTCAAAATCCAAAATTCTATTTCCAAAATCCCTTTGGACTTTTTAAATCCATTCTATTTTCAAATTCCTTTGATCTAAACACCTAAAATCCAGAATTCAGTTCCATTTTCATAATTCATCTAGATTTCCAATTTCAGCTGTCAAAATTCAAAGTCTAAAATTCGGTTTCCAATTTCAAATTTAAATTCCATTTTCAAATCTCATCTGGATTTCAAGATTTCAATTCCTATTTCCAAAACTATTTTCAAACCTATTTTCTGAGTCTGAAATTAATTTAATTCCTGTTCTCAGGTTGTGAAATTAAGAATTTCTTTTTCAGAATCAATCCATTCCAATTCAAAGTTCATTTTGACTTTAAAAATTCATTCTTACTTCAAAAATTCTATCTCAGTTTCAAATCTCCCCTTCTCTTCACTTCTTCAAATTCAAGATTTATTTTTAAGCTCTCTGATTATTCCAAAACTTGGAAATTCAAGTCTCTTCTCCCAGATCTATTTCAAAAATCCAAGTTAGATTCAAAATCTAACTTTTTCAAACCAAATTCAAGCCTTGAATCATCTCTTCACTCCATTGTCAAGTTTATTTCAGAATCACTTGAAAAATCCCAAATTTCTAAACTATTTTTCTCAAAAGCATACATTTCTGCATTTGCATTGCACAAGTATGATTCTTTGTGCATTTAGACTTGGAATAAATTCTTAGACAATATTTAGGCAAAGTAAAAAGGCAAGAATTCGATCCTTGGTTCGATTACCCCTGGTAAAGGCGCCAGGAACGGTCGAATCTCGTACCGACGAGCGAATCCCGTCTCTCCATTTTCCCACAAATTTTCAAAACGAAGGCGAGTATTTTTCAAAACATTTTCCAAATTGAGGTCAGATGAGACCTTCACAAAAGAGTTCCTCTCTCCCTTCTTTTTTTTTCTCTTCTCTCTTCTTTTCTTCTCTTCTTTTTCTATCTCTTATATTCCCCTTCAAAAGGGGAATAGAGGCTAGAAAGACAAAGAAAAGGGAAAAGAGGGAACCAAGAGGAAGAATTTTGTGATGATCATAGTTTTGGCGACCGTGATGAGACCTGTCTTCGTCCGATCGAATTTTTGCATTTGCTTTGCTTTGATATTATCTAAGTCTTTATTCTACAAATGTCAGCATCATTTTCATGCAAACCTTAGGAGCCTAGACTCTGTCCTAGCTGACATAATGCATACATGATTTAAGTATGGTTTGGTAGGACCATATTGAGGAGATTATTCCATGCTCACTTAGACTTAGGTCTGAAATACAACTCTCCTTAATTCTAGGGATTAAAAAAACAATGTATGCAAGTGTATACTTCTCTTCATTTAAATTCTATCTCTTTAGGACTTTGCATTAGAGCCATATGATTTCTCGCATGTTGAACATGTTTTCGAAAACATCCCTACCTATATTGTTCCGGTCTTCACGTTGCTGGGCTGTCTCACTGAACCTTAGTTCGGGAGAGAGCCTCACAACTGGACCACCTATTCGGGTTAACACCACCCTACTACGTACTTAAGGGCCTTAGTCCAAAGTATATTAGTAGGTGCTCAAGGATGTTGAGAAGCCATTGCCTTAGAACCGGAGAATTATTTTTATGCCACGTACTTCGAGCTTTAGCTTGAGTATATTGACATATCCTGATTGGAATCAGATGATCTGAACCATAGAGTTAGGATTAAAGTCCAACAAGCCATTTTAAATATTGCATTTAGAGTTAGCCTTTAGGGAGAGCTTTGTGCACATCCTTGTTTCTGCAGTTGTTTCCTTGTATTCTCCTATATATATATATCAATCTTTTCTAAACCCTGGGTATATTATTCAAAATTTTCCCTTATTTTCAAAAACCCAGGTGTATATTTTTTCTCTATCTACATTCTTTTCTCTTTTATATCAAAATTTTCTTCAAAACCCTGAAAATTCTTTTTCTAAAAATTTCCTCGATCTTTCAAAATTTTCAGAGTCTATCCATAAGTCCTGCATTCTATTTGACTCTCCTCATTATTCTTTGCCCCAGTATTATTTTGATGGCGTCCAATTCTCTCGATGCTGTCTTTTCCAGAGATCATGTCTTCTATCAGACAAGGGATGGATCCCCAGATCATCGGGTTATCCAAACTCATTCCTTCTTCCCCCGATGGTATTATTCTTGGTTCGCCACCTTCTCGCATATGTTCCCAGACCACTTGGATGATTGTGGATTGGAGATGGCATCAGCAGTGGGCAAGCAGACCATCAACGAAAGTCTGATTCAGGTTATGGCAGAACGGTGGAATCCACGTACCTGCACGTTTTGGTTTCCATGGGGAGAGATGACTCTACTGATGGACGAATTCAATGATATCATGGGGTTGCCAGAACCAGCGGGTCAGCCAGATGATCCTGTCAAGCAGCAGTTCCTAATCAACATTAAGGGGGTAGATGTTCGAGAAGCTTTGGCTAGAATAACAGGGAGAAGATCTTGGCCTCTTATTGAGATCAGCGAAGATAAGTTCATTGACCTATTTGGACTCTATCGCAAGTATGGAGCATACGAGGAGGTTGACACTTTGCCCCAAGCAGCCAAAAACAGAATTCAGAATGCCATGGTACTATGCACAGTGAGATTAACATTCTTTCAAGATGGTCACAATTTCATTGATGTCAAAGTTGCTCAACTCTTTCGAAGATGGGGACGCAAACAGACTCGTCAACTTTCAGTTTCCATGGCTGCCTTAGCTTTTCTTTACCGAGGCTTGACTCGTTTTGCTCTTGAAGAGACCATTCTGGTGGAAGGATGCACCTATGCTCTGCAGTTGTGGTTCCTGCGACAAAGGCCAATTCCTTCAGGTTCAACAACAAGAAGCCAAAGTTAGCCATTCAGTGTCGAGCCTTGATTGAGAGACTGCATCAGGAGAAAATTGCCTGGGATTACTTCAACCGACAGGAATCAAATTTTTTTTTGACAACCTTTGACACATATATGCATGATTAAATCACTATAAAAAAGTTTTGACAGCCTTAGAACACATATTTGCATGATTGAATTACTATAAATTTTTTTAACAACCTTAGAACACATATATGCAGGATTGAATCACTATGAAATTTTTTTAACAACCTTGGAACACTTATATGCATGATTGAATCACTATTATTTTTTTTTGAAAACCTTAGAGCACATATATGCATGATGGAATCACTATGAAATATTTTTGACAGCCTTAGAACACATATAAGCAAGATTGAATAACTATGATTTTTTTTGACAGCCTTAGAACACATATATGCCTGACTGAATGACTATGAAATTTTTTGACAGCATAAGGACACATATATGCATGATTGAATCACTACAAATTTTTTTTGACAACCTTAGAACACATATCTACAAGATTGAATCAATATGATTTTTTTTTATAGATGAAATATTTTTCACAGCCTTAGAACACATATAAGCAAGATTGAATCAGTATGATTTTTTTTTTAAAGCCTTAGAACACATATATTCATGATTGAATCACTATCATAGTTTTTTGACAACATTAGAACACATATATGCATGATTGAATCACTATAAATTTTTTTTGACAACCTTGGAACACATATCTGCAGGATTGAATCATTATGAATTTTTTTTTACAGCATTAGAATAGATATATGCATGATTGAATCACTATGAAATATTTTTTGGACTGCCATAGAACATATATAAGCAAGATTGAATCAGTATGAACTATTTTTTACAGCCTTAGAACTCATATAAGCAAGATTGAATCAATATGATTTTTTTTTTAAAGCCTTAGAAAACATATATGCATGATTGAATCACTATGACTTTTTTTTGACATTATTAGAACACATATATGCATGATTTAATCACTATAAATTTTATTTGACAACCATAGAACACATATCTGCAGGATTGAATCATTATGATTTTTTTTATAGCCTTAGAACACATATTTTCATGATTGAATCACTATGAGAGATTTTTGACAGCCTTAGAACACATATAAACAAGATTGAATCACTATGATTTTTTTTGACAGCCTTAGAACACACATATATGCATCATTGAATCACTATAAAAAAAATTTGACAGCATTATTACACATATATGTGTGATTGAATCACTATGAAATTTTTTGACAGCCTCAGAACACATATATGCATGATTGAACATGCATATATGTGTTCTAAGGCTGTAAAAAAAAATCATAATGATTCAATCCTTTGGATATGTGTTCTCAGGTTGTCAAAAAAATTGTATAGTGATTCAATCATGCATATTTGTGTTCTAATGCTATAAAAAAAATTTCATAGTGATTCAATCATGCATATATGTGGTCTAAGGCTGTCAAAAAAATTTCATAGTGATTCAATCATGCATATATGAGTTCTAAGGCTGTAAAAAAAAATTCATATTCATTCAATCCTTTCGATATGTGTTCTAAGGTTGTCAAAAAATTTGTATAGTGATTCAATCATGCATATATGTGTTCTAATGTTCTCAAAAAATTTTCATAGTGATTCAATCACGCATATATGTGTTCTAGGGCTGTCCAAAAAATTTCATACTAATTCAATCATGCATATATGTGTTCTAAGGCTGTCAAAAAAACTTTCATAGTGATTGAATCTTTCTTATAAGTCTTCTAAGGCTGTCAAAAATATTTTATAGTGATTGAATCATGCATATATGTGTTCTAAAGCTGTCCAAAAAAATTCATAGTGAGTCAATCCTGCTTATATATGTTGTAAGGGTGTCAAATATAATTCATAGTGATTCAATCATGCATATGTGTTCTAAGGCTATAATTTTTTTTTAATGATTCAATCTTTCTGATATGTGTTCTAAGGTTGTCAAAATTTTTTTATATTAATTCAATCATGTATATATGTGTTCTAAGGCTGTCAAAAAAATTTCTTAGTGATTCAATCTTGCTTTTATGTGTTCTAAGGCTGTCAAAAATATTTCATACTGATTCAATCATGCATATATGTGTACTAAGGCAGTAAAAAAAAATTTATAATGATTTAATCCTACAAATATGTGTTCCAAGGTTGTTAAATTTTTTTTAGAGTGATTCAATCATGCATATATGTGTTCTAATGATATCGAAAAATTTCATAATAATTCAATGTAGTATATATGTGTTCTAAGGCTATAAGAAAATTTATAGTGATTCAATCCCGCTTATATCTGTTCTAATGCTGTCAAAACATTTTCATAGTGATTCAATCATGCATATCTGTGTTCTAAGGCTGTAAAAAAAAATTAGTCATTCAATCTTACTTATATGTGTTCTAAGACCCTCAAAAATATTTCATACTGATTTAATCTTGCATATATGTGCTCTAAGGTTGTAAAAAAAAATTCATAATGATTCATTCCTTTAGATATGTGTTTTATGGTTGTCAAAAAAAATTATAGTGATTCAATCATGCATATATGTGTTCTAAGGTTGTCAAAAAAAATTCATAATGATTCAATCCTTTAGATATGTGTTCTATGGTTGTCAAAAAAATTCATAGTGATTCAATCAGGCATATATATGTTATAAGACTGTCAAAAAAATTTCATAGTGATTCAATCTTGTTATATGTGTTCTAAGGCTGTCAAAAATATTTCATAGTGATTCAATCATGCATATATGAGTTCTAAGGCTGTAAAAAAAAATTCATAATGACTCAATCCTTCTCATATGTGTTATAAGGTTGTCAAAAAAATTATATAGTGATTCAATCATGCATATATGTGTTCTAATGCTGTAAAAAAAAAATCATAGTGGTTCAATCATGCATATATCTATTCTAAGGCTGTAAAAAAAAATCATAGTGATTGAATCTTGCTTATATTATTCTAAGGCTGTAAAAAATAGTTCATTCTGATTCAATCATGCATATATGTATTCTAATGCTGTCAAAAAAAATTCTTAGTCGTTCTATCATGAATATATGTGTTCTAAGGCTATCAAAAAAATTTCATAGTGATTAAATCTTGCTTATATATGTTCTAAGGCTATCAAAAATATTTCATAGTGATTCAAGTCAACATATATGTGTTTTAAGGCTGTAAAAAAAATCATAATGCTCCAATCCTACAAATATCTGTTCTAAGGTTGTAAAAAAAAATTATAGTGATTTAATCATGCATATTTGTGTTCTAATATTGTCAAAAAAAATTATAGTGATTCAATCATGCATATATGTGTTTTAACAGTATAAAAAAAGTTTATAGTGATTTAATCATGCATGTATAAGTTCTTATGCTGTAAAACAAAATTCATAGTGATTCAATCATGCACATACATGTTCTAAAGCTGTCAAATTTTTTTTATAGTGATCCAATCTTGCTTATATGTGTTCTAAGGCTGTCAAAAATATTTCATAGTGATTCAATCATGCATATATGTGGTCTAGGGCTCTCAAAAAAAATTCATAATGATTCAATCCTACAGATATGTGTTCTAAGGTTGTCAAAAAAAAATTATAGTGATTCAATCATGCATATATGTGTTCTAATGATATAAAAGAAATTTCATAGTTATTGAATAATGCATACATGTGTTCTAAGGCTGTCAAAAATATTTCATAGTGATTCAATCAAGCATATATATGTTCTAAGGCTGTAAACAAAAATTCATATTGATTCAATCCTTTTGATATGTGTTCTAAAGTTGTCAAAAAATTTGTATAGTGATTCAATCATGCATATATGTGTTCTAAGGCTGTCAACAAAATTTCATAGTGATTCAATCATGCATATATGTGTTCAAAGGCTGTCAAAAAAATGTCATAGTGATTCAATCCTGCTTATATATGTTCTAAGGCTGTCAAAAATATTTCATAGTGATTCAATCATGCATATATGTGTACTAAGGAAGTAAAGAAAATTTCATAATGATTCAATCCTTCAAATATGTGTTCTAAGGTTGTCAAATTTTTTTTCTAGTGATTCAATCATGCATATATGTGTTCTAATGCTGTCAAAAAAATTTGTAGTGATTCAATCTTGTATATATGTGTTCTAAGGCTATAAAAATTTTTATAGTGATTCAATCCCTCATAAATGTGTTCTAATACTGTCAAAACAATTTCATAGTGATTCAATCAAGCATATCTGTGTTCTAAGGCTGTCAAAAAAAAATTATAGTGATTCAATAATGCTTATACGTGTTTTAAGGCCGTCAAAAATATTTCATACTGATTTAATCTTGCATATATGTGTTCTAAGGTTGTCAAAAAAATTCATAATGATTCAATCCTTTAGATATGTGTTCTATGGTTGTCAAAAAAAATTATAGTGATTCAATCATGCATATATGTGTTCTAAGGTTGTCAAAAAAAATTCATAATGATTCAATCCTTTAGATATGTGTTCTATGGTTGTCAAAAAAATTCATAGTGATTCAATCATGCATATATATGTTATAAGGCTGTCCAAAAAATTTCATAGTGATTCAATCTTGCTTATATGTGTTCTAAGGCTGTCAAAAATGTTTCATAGTGATTCAATCATGCATATATGAGTTCTAAGGCTGTAAAAAAAAATTCATAATGACTCAATCCTTCTTAAATGTGTTATAAGGTTGTCAAAAAAATTATATAGTGATTCAATCATGCATATATGTGTTCTAATGGTGTCAAAGAAAAATCATAGTGGTTCAATCATGTATATATCTATTCTAAGGCTGTAAAAAAAAACCATAGAGATTGAATCTTGCTTATATTATTCTAAGGCTGTCAAAAAAAATTCTTAGTCGTTCTATCATGAATATATGTGTTCTAAGGCTATCAAAAAAATTTCATAGTGATTAAATCTTGCTTATATATGTTCTAAGGCTATCAAAAATATTTCATAGTGATTCAAGTAAACATATATGTGTTTTAAGGCTGTAAAAAAAAATCATAATTCTCCAATCCTACAAATATCTGTTCTAAGGTTGTAAAAAAAAATTTATAGTGATTTAATCATGCATATTTGTGTTCTAATATTGTCAAAAAATTTTATAGTGATTCAATCATGCATATATGTGTTCTAACGCTATAAAAAAAGTTTATAGTGATTTAATCATGCTTGTATATGTTTTTATGTTGTAAAACAAAATTCATAGTGATTCAATCATGCATATACATGTTCTAAAGCTGTCAAAATTTTTTTATAGTGATCCAATCTTGCTTATATGTGTTCTAAGGCTGTCAAAAATAATTCATAGTTATTGAATCATGCAGATATGTGGTCTAGGGCTCTCAAAAAAATTTCGTAATGATTCAATCCTGCAGATATGTGTTCTGAGGTTGTCAAAAAAAATTATAGTGATGCAATCATGCATATATGTGTTCTAATGATATAAAAGAAATTTCATAGTGATTCAATAATGCATACATGTGTTCTAAGGCTGTCAAAAATATTTCATAGTGATTCAATCAAGCATATATGTGTTCTAAGGCTGTAAAAAAAAATTCATATTGATTCAATCCTTTTGATATGTGTTCTAAAGTTGTCAAAAAATTTGTATAGTGATTCAATCATGCATATATGTGTTCTTATGTTGTCAAAAAAAAATCATATTGATTCCATCAGGCATATATGTGTTCTAATGCTATCAAAAAAATTTCATAGTGATTCAATCATGCATATATGTGTTCTAATGCTGTCAAAAAAAATTTATAGTGATTCAATCTTGGATAAATGTGTTCTAATGCTGTCAGTAAAATTTCATAGTGATTGAGTCTTGCTTATATGTGTTCTAAGCCTGTCAAAAATATTTTATAGTGATTGAATCATGCATATATGTGTTTTAAGGCTGTCCAAAAATTTTCATAGTGATTCAATCTTGCTTATATGTGTTGTAAGGTTGTCAAAAATATTTCATAGTGATTCAATCATGCATATATGTGTTCTAAATCTGTAATTTTTTTTTTAATGATTCAATCTTTCTGATATGTGTTGTAAGGTTGTCAAAATAATTTCATAGTGATTCAATCATGCATATATGTATTCTAAGGATGTCAAAAAAAATTCATAGTGATTCAATCTTGCTTTTATGTGTTCTAAGGTTGTCAAAAATAGTTCATACTAATTCAATCATGCATATATGCGTTCTAATGCTGTAAAAAAAATTCATAGTGATTCAATCTTGCATATGTGTGTTCTAAAATTGTAAAAAAAAATCATAGTGATTGAATCTTGCTTATTTGTGTTCTAAGTTTATAAAAAAAAATTATAGTATTTCAAACATGCGTATATGTGTTCTAATGCTGTAAAAAAAATTCATAGTGATGCAATCATGCATATATGTGCTCTAGGGCTGTCCAAAAAAATTCATAGTGATTCAATCTTGCTTATATGTGTTCTATGGCTGTCAAAAATATTTCATAGTGATTCAATCAAGCATATATGTGTTCTAAGGCTGTAAAAAAAAAGTCATAATGATTCAATCCTTTGAATATGTGTTCTCAGGTTGTCAAAAAAATTGTATAGTGATTCAATCATGCATATATGTGTTCTAATGCTATAAAAAAATTTTATAGTGATTCAATCATGCATATATGTGTTCTAAGGCTGCCAAAAAAATTTCATAGTGATTCAATCTTGCATATATGAGTTCCAAGGCCGTAAAAAAAAAATCATATTGATTCAATCCTTTCGATATGTGTTCTAAGGTTGATAAAAAAATTGTATAGTGATTCAATCATGCATATATGTCTTCTAATGTTCTCAAAAAAATTTCATAATGTTTTAATCATGCATATATGTGTTCTATGGCAGTCCAAAAAAATTCATACTAATTCAATCATGCATATATGTGTTCTAAGGCAGTCAACAAAACTTTCATAGTGATTGAATCTTTCTTATATGTCTTCTAAGGCTGTCAAAAATATTTTATAGTGATTGAATCATGTATATATGTATTCTAAGGCTGCCCAAAAATTTTTATAGTGATTCAATCTTGCTTATATGTGTTTTAAGGGTGTCAAAAATATTTAATAGTGATTCAATCATGCATATGTGTGTTCTAAGGCTATAAATTTTTTTTTAATAATTCAATCTTTCTGATATATGTTCTAAGGTTGTCAAAAATATTTCATAGTATTTCAATCATGCATATATGTGTTCTAAGGCTGTCCAAAAAAAATCATAGTGATTCAATCTTGCTTTTATGTGTTTTAAGGTTTTCAAAAATAGTTTATACTAATCATGCATATGTGTGTTCTAATGGTGTAAAAAAAAAATCATAGTGATTCAATCTTGCATATATGTATTCTAAAGCTGTCAAAAAAATTTCATACTGATTGAATCTTGCTTATATGTGTTCTAAGGTTTTAAAAAAAATTATAGTATTTCAATCATGCATATATGTGTTCTAATGCTGTAAAAAAAAATTCATAGTGATGCAATCATGCATATATGTGTTCTAAGGCTGTCCAAACAAGTTCATAGTGACTCAATCTTGCTTATATGTGTTCTAAGGCTGTCAAAAATATGTGATAGTGATTCAATCATGCATATATGTGTTGTAAGGCTGTAAAAAAAATGATAATGATTTAATCCTTCGGATATGTGTTCTCAGGTTGTCAAAAAAATTATATAGTGATTCAATCATGCGTATATATGTTCTAATGCTGTCAAAAAGTAATCATAGTGATTCAATCATCCATATATGTGTTCTAAGGCAGTAAAAAAAAATCATAGCCATTCTATCTTGCTTATATGTATTCTAAGTCTGTCAAAAACAATTCATACTGATTCAATCAGGCATATATATATATATATTCTAATGTTGTCAAAAAAATTCATAGTGATTCAATCATGATTATATATGTTTTAATGCTAATTTTTTTTTTTTATAATTAGTCAATCTTGCTTTTATATGTTCTAAGGTTGTCAAAAATATTTCATAGTGATTCAATCATCCATATATGTGTTCTAAGGCTGTAAAAAAAAACTAATACGGATTCAAACCTTCAAATATGTGTTCTAAGGTTGTCAAAAAAAAATTATAGTGATTTAATCATGCATATATTTGTTCTAATGCTGTCAAAAAAAATTTATAGTGATTCAAAAATGCACATACGTTTTCTAAATCTGTCTAAAAAATTTCATAGTGATTCAGTCATGCTTATATGTGTTCTAAAGCTGTCAAAAATGTTTTATAGTGATTCAATCTTGCATACATGTGTTCCAAGATTGTAAAAAAAAAATTATAATGATTCAAACCTGCAAATATGTGTTCTAAGGTTGTCAAAAAAAAATTATAGTGAGTCAATCATGCATATATGTGTTCTAATGCTGTTAAAAATTTTCATAGTGATTCAATCATGTATATATGTGTTCTTATGCAATAAAAAAATTTATAGTGATTCAATCATGCATATATATGTTCTAATACTATCAAAACATTTTTATAGTGATTCAACCATGCATATATGTGTTCTAATACTGTAAAAAAAAATCATAGAGGCTAAATCATGCATATATGTGTTCTAATGCTGTAAAAAAAATCATAGTCATTCAATGATTCATATATGTGTTGTAAGGCTGTCAAAAAAATTTCATACTCACTCAATCTTGTTTATATATGTTCTAAGGCTCTCAAAAATATTTCATAGTGATTCAATCTTGCATATATGTGTTCAAAGGCTGTGAAAAAAATGTCATAGTGATTCAATCCTGCTTATATATGTTCTAAGGCTGTCAAAAATATTTCATAGTGATTCAATCATGCATATATGTGTACTAAGGAAGTAAAGAAAATTTCATAATGATTTAATCCTTCAAATATGTGTTCTAAGGTTGTCAAATTTTTTTTATAGCGATTCAATCATGCATATATGTGTTCTAATGTTGTCAAAAAAATTTGTAGTGATTCAATCTTGTATATATGTGTTGTAAGGCTATAAAAAATTTTATAGTGATTCAATCCCGCATATATGTGTTCTAATGTTGTCAAAACAATTTCATAGTGATTTAATCATGCATATCTGTGTTCTAAGGCCGTCAAAAAAAAATTATAGAGATTCAATCATGCTTATACGTGTTCTAAGGCCGTCAAAAATATTTCATACTGATTTAATCTTGCATATATGTGTTCTAAGGTTGTCAAAAAAAATTCATAATGATTCAATCCTTTAGATATGTGTTCTATGGTTGTCAAAAAAAATTATAGTGATTCAATCATGCATATATGTGTTCTAATGCTGTAAAAAAATTTTCATAGTGATTCAATCATGCATATATATGTTATAAGGCTGTCCAAAAAATTTCATAATGATTCAATCTTGCTTATATGTGTTCTAAGGCTGTCAAAAATATGTGATCGTGATTCAATCATGCATATATGTGTTGTAAGGCTGTAAAAAAAATGATAATGATTCAATCCTTCGGATATGTGTTCTCAGGTTGTCAAAAAAATTATATAGTGATTCAATCATGCGTATATATGTTCTAATGCTGTCAAAAAATAATCATAGTGATTCAATCATCCATATATGTGTTCTAAGGCAGTAAAAAAAAATCATAGCCATTCTATCTTTCTTATATGTATTCTAAGGCTGTAAAAAATAGTTCATACTGATTCAATCATGCATATATATATATATATATATATTCTAATGTTGTCAAAAAAAATCATAGTGATTCAATCATGATTATATATGTTTTAATGCTAATTTTTTTTTTTTATAATTAGTCAATCTTGCTTTTATATGTTCTAAGGTTGTCAAAAATATTTCATAGTGATTCAATCATCCATATATGTGTTCTAAGGCTGTAAAAAAAAATTAATACTGATTCAAACCTTCAAATATGTGTTCTAAGGTTGTCAAAAAAAATTATAGTGATTTAATCATGCATATATTTGTTCTAATGCTGTCAAAAAAAAATTATAGTGATTCAAAAATGCACATACGTTTTCTAAATCTGTCTAAAAAATTTCATAGTGATTCAGTCATGCTTATATGAGTTCTAAGTCTGTAAAAAAAAAAACATAATGACTCAATCCTTCTCATATGTGTTATAAGGTTGTCAAAAAAATTATATAGTGATTCAATCATGCATATATGTGTTCTAATGATGTCAAAAAAAATCATAGTGGTTCAATCATGCATATATCTATTCTAAGGCTGTAAAAAAAATTCATAGTGATTGAGTCTTGCTTATATTTTGATTCAATCATGCATATATGTATTCTAATGCTGTAAAAAAAAAAATTTAGTCATTCTATCATGAATATATGTGTTCTAAGGCTATCAAAAAAATTTCATAGTGATTTAATCTTGCTTATATATGTTCTAAGGCTATAAAAAACATTTCATAGTGATTCAAGTCAACATATATGTGTTTTCAGGCTGTAAAAAAAAATCATAATGGTCCAATCCTACAAATATCTGTTCTAAGGTTGTAAAAAAAAATTATAGTGATTTAATCATGCATATTTGTGTTCTAATATTGTCAAAAATTTTTATAGTGATTCAATCATGTATATATGTGTTCTAACGCTATAAAAAAAGTCTATAGTGATTTATTCATGCATGTATATGTGCTAATGCTATAAAAAAAAATCATAGTGATTCAATCATGCATATACATGTTCTAATGCTGTCAAACAAATTTCATAGTGATCCAATCTTGCTTATATGTGGTCTAGGGCTCTAAAAAAAATTCATAATGATTCAATCCTGCAGATAAGTGCTCTAAGGTTGTCAAAAAAAATTATAGTGATTCAATCATGCATATATGTGTTCTAATGCTATAAAAGAAATTTCATAGTGATTGAATCATGCATATATGTTTTCTAAGGCTGTCAAAAATATTTCATAGTGATTCAATCATGCATATATGTGTTCTAAGGCTGTCAAAAAAAATTCTTATTGATTCAATCTTTTCGATATGTGTTCTAAAGTTGTCAAAAAATTTGTATAGTAATTCAATCATGCATATATGTGTTCTTATGTTGTCAAAACAAAATTTATAGTGATTCAATCTTGGATAAATGTGTTCTATGCTGTAAGTAAAATTTCATAGTGATTGAATCTTGCTTATATGTGTTCTAAGCCCGTGAAAAATATTTTATAGTGATTGAATCATGCATATATGTGTTCTAAGGCTGTCCAAAAATTTTCATAGTGATTCAATATTGCTTATATGTGTTGTAAGGTTATCAAAAATATTTCATAGCTATTCAATCATGCATGTATGTGTTCTAAGGCTATAAATTTTTTTTTTAATGATTCAATCTTTCTGATATGTGTTGTATGGTTGTCAAAATAATTTCATAGTGATTCAATCATGCATATATGTATTCTAAGGCTGTCAAAAAAAATTCATAGTGATTCAATCTTGCTTTTATATGTTCTAAGGTTGTCAAAAATAGTTCATACTAATTCAATCATGCATATATGTGTTCTAATGCTGTAAAAAAAAATTCATAGTGATTCAATCTTGCATATATGTGTTCTAAGGCTGTAAAAAAAAATCATAGTGATTGAATCTTGCTTATTTGTGTTCTAAGGTTGTAAAAAAAAATTATAGTATTTCAAACATGCGTATATGTGTTCAAATGCTGTAAAAAAAAATTCAAAGTGATGCAATCATGCATATATGTGCTCTAGGGCTGTCCAAAAAAATTCATAGTGATTCAATCTTGCTTATATGTGTTCTATGGCTGTCAAAAATATTTCAAAGTGATTCAATCTTGCATATATGTGTTCTAAGGCTGTAAAAAAAAAGTCATAATGATTCAATCCTTTGGATATGTGTTCTTAGGTTGTCAAAAACTATTTATAGTGATTCAATCATGCATATATGTGTTCTAACGCTATAAAAAAAGTCTATAGTGATTTAATCATGCATGTATATGTCCTAATGTTGTAAAAAAAAATCATAGTGATTCAATCATGCATATACATGTTCTAAGGCTGTCAATTTTTTTTTTTATTGATCCAATCTTGCTTATATGTGTTCTAAGGCTGTCAAAAATATTTCATAGTGACTCAATCATGCATATATGTGGTCTAGGGCTCCCAAAAAAATTTCATAATGATTCAATCCTGCAGATATGTGTTCTAAGGTTGTCAAAAAAAATTATAGTGATTCAATCATGAATACATGTGTTCTAATGCTATAATAGAAATTTCATAGTGATTCAATAATGCATATATGTGTTCTAAGGATGTCAAAAATATTTCATAGTGATACAATCATGCATATATGTGTTCTAAAGCTGTCAAAAAAAATTCATATTGATTCAATCCTTTCGATATGTGTTCTAAAGTTGTCAAAAAACTTGTATAGTGATTCAATCATGCATATATGTGTTCTTATGTTGTCAAAAAAAAATCATATTGATTCAATCAGGCATATATGTGTTCTAATGCTATCAAAAAAATTTCATAGCGATTCAATCATGCATATATGTGTTCTAATGCTGTCAAAAAAAATTTATACTGATTCAATCTTGGATAAATGTGTTCTAATGCTGTCAGTAAAATTTCATAGTGATTGAATCTTGCTTATATGTGTTCTAAGCCTGTCAAAAATATTTTATAGTGATTGAATCATGCATATAAGTGTTCTAAGGCTGTCCAAAAATTTTCATAGTGATTCAATCTTGCTTTTATGTGTTGTAAGGTTGTCAAAAATATTTCATAGTGATTCAATCATGCATATATGTGTTCTAAATCTGTAAATTTTTTTTTTAATGATTCAATCTTTCTGATATGTGTTGTAAGGTTGTCAAAATAATTTCATAGTGATTCAATCATGCATATATGTATTCTAAGGCTGTCGAAAAAATTTCATAGTGATTCAATCTTGCTTTTATGTCTTCTAAGGTTGTCAAAAATAGTTCATACTAATTTAATCATGCATATATGTGTTCTAATGCTGTAAAAAAAAATTCATAGTGATTCAATCTTTCATATGTGTGTTCTAAGGCTGTAAAAAAAAAATCATAGTGATTGAATCTTGCTTATTTGTGTTCTAAGGTTGTAAAAAAAAATTATAGTATTTCAAACATGCGTATATGTGTTCTAATGCTGTAAAAAAAAATTCATAGTGATGCAATCAGGCATATATGTGCTCTAGGGCTGTCCACAAAAATTCATAGTGATTCAATCTAGCTTATATGTGTTCTATGGCTGTCAAAATTATTTCATAGTGATTCAATCATGAAAATATGTGTTCTAATGCTGTAAAAAAAAAGTCATAATGATTCAATCCTTTGGATATGTGTTCTTAGGTTGTCAAAAAATTGTATAGTAATTCAATCATGCATATATGTGTTCTAATGCTATAAAAAAAAATCATAGTGATTCAATCATGCATATTTGTGTTCTAAGGCTGTCAAAAAAAATTCATAGTGATTCAATCTTGCATATATGAGTTTTAAGGCTGTAAAAAAAAATTCATATTGATTCAATCCTTTCGATATGTGTTCTAAGGTTGATAAAAAATTTGTATAGTGATTCAATCATGCATATATGTGTTCTTATGTTGTCAAAAAAAAATCATATTGATTCAATCAGGCATATATGTGTTCTAATGCTATCAAAAAAAATTCATAGCGATTCAATCATGCATATATGTGTTCTAATGCTGTCAAAAAAAATTTATACTGATTCAATCTTGGATAAATGTGTTCTAATGCTGTCAGTAAAATTTCATAGTGATTGAATCTTGCTTATATGTGTTCTAAGCCTGTCAAAAATATTTTATAGTGATTGAATCATGCATATAAGTGTTCTAAGGCTGTCCAAAAATTTTCATAGTGATTCAATCTTGCTTTTATGTGTTGTAAGGTTGTCAAAAATATTTCATAGTGATTCAATCATGCATATATGTGTTCTAAATCTGTAAATTTTTTTTTTAATGATTCAATCTTTCTGATATGTGTTGTAAGGTTGTCAAAATAATTTCATAGTGATTCAATCATGCATATATGTATTCTAAGGCTGTCGAAAAAATTTCATAGTGATTCAATCTTGCTTTTATGTCTTCTAAGGTTGTCAAAAATAGTTCATACTAATTTAATCATGCATATATGTGTTCTAATGCTGTAAAAAAAAAATCATAGTGATTCAATCTTGCATATGTGTGTTCTAAGGCTGTAAAAAAAAAATCATAGTGATTGAATCTTGCTTATTTGTGTTCTAAGGTTGTAAAAAAAAATTATAGTATTTCAAACATGCGTATATGTGTTCTAATGCTGTAAAAAAAAATTCATAGTGATGCAATCAGGCATATATGTGCTCTAGGGCTGTCCACAAAAATTCATAGTGATTCAATCTAGCTTATATGTGTTCTATGGCTGTCAAAAATATTTCATAGTGATTCAATCATGAAAATATGTGTTCTAATGCTGTAAAAAAAAAGTCATAATGATTCAATCCTTTGGATATGTGTTCTTAGGTTGTCAAAAAATTGTATAGTAATTCAATCATGCATATATGTGTTCTAATGCTATAAAAAAAATCATAGTGATTCAATCATGCATATTTGTGTTGTAAGGCTGTCAAAAAAAATTCATAGTGATTCAATCTTGCATATATGAGTTTTAAGGCTGTAAAAAAAAATTCATATTGATTCAATCCTTTCGATATGTGTTCTAAGGTTGATAAAAAATTTGTATAGTGATTCAATCATGCATATATGTGTTCTAATGTTCTCAAAAAAATTTCATAGTGATTCAATCATGCATATATTTGTTCTAGGGCAGTTTAAAAAATTTCATACTAATTCAATCATGCATATATGTGTTCTAAGGCAGTCAAAAAAAATTTCATAGTGATTGAATCTTTCTTATAAGTCTTCTAAGGCTGTCAAAAATATTTTATAGTGATTGAATCATGCATATATGTGTTCTAAGGCAGTCCAAAAATTTCCATAGTGATTCAATCTTGCTTATATGTGTTTTAAGGGTGTCAAAAATATTTCATAGTGATTCAATCATGCATATGTGTGTTCTAAGGCTATAAATTTTTTTTTAAATGATTCAATCTTTCTGATATGTGTTCTAAGGTTGTCAAAAACATTTCATAGTAATTCAATCATGCATATATGTGTTCTAAGGCTGTCAAAAAAATTTCATAGTGATTCAATATTGCTTTTATGTGTTTTATGTTTTTCAAAAATAGTTTATACTAATCATGCATACGTGTGTTCTAATGGTGTAAAAAAAACATCATAGTGATTCAATCTTGCATATATGTATTCTATGGCTGTCAAAAAAAATTTATACTGATTGAATCTTGCTTATATGTGTTCTAAGGTTGTAAAAAAAATTTATAGTATTTCAATTATGCATATATGTGTTCTAATGCTGTAAAAAAAATTCATAGTGATGCAATCATGCATATATGTGTTCAAAGGCTGTCCAAAAAGAATCATAATGATTCAATTTTGCTTATATGTGTTCTAAGGCTGTCAAAAATATGTCATAGTGATTCAATAATGCATATATGTGTTGTAAGGCAGTAAAAAAAAATGATAATGATTCAATCCTTCGGATATATGTTCTTAGGTTGCCACAAAATTTGTATAGTAATTCAATAATGCATATATATGTTCTAATGCTGTCAAAAAATAATCATAGTGATTCAATCATCCATATATGTGTTCTAAGGCTGTCAAAAAAAAATAGTCATTCTATCTTGCTTATATGTATTCTAAGGCTGTCAAAAATAGTTCATACTGATTCAATCATGCATATATATAGATTCTAATGTTGTCAAAAAATTTCATAGTGATTCAATCATGATTATATATGTTTTAAGGCTATAAATTTTTTTTTTATAGTTATTCAATCTTGCTTTTATATGTTCTAAGGTTGTCAAAAATATTTCATAGTGATTCAATCATGCATATATGTGTTCTAAGGCTGTAAAAAAAATTAATACTGATTCAAACTTTCAAATATGTGTTCTAAGGTTGTCAAAAAGAATTATAGTGATTTAATCATGCATATATTTGTTCTAATGCTGTAAAAAAAAATTATAGTGATTCAATCATGCATATACGTGTTCTAAATCTGTCTAAAAAATTTCATAGTGATTCAGTCTTGCTTATATGTGTTCTAAAGTTGTCAAAAATGTTTTATAGTGATTCAATCTTGCATACATTTGTTCCAAGATTGTAAAAAAAAATTATAATGATTCTAACCTGCAAATATGTGTTCTAAGGTTGTCAAAAAAAATTTATAGTGACTCAATCATGCATATATGTGTTCTAATGCTGTTAAAAATTTTCATAGTGATTCAATCATGTATATATGTGTTCTTACGCAATAAAATTTTTTATAGTGATTCAATCATGCATATATATGTTCTAATGCTGTCAAAACATTTTTATAGTGATTCAACCATGCATATATGTGTTCTAATACTGTCATAAAAAATTCATAGACACTAAATCATGCATATATGTGTTCTAATGCTGTAAAAAAAAATCATAGTCATTCAATCATTCATATATGTGTTCTAAGGCTGTCAAAAAAATTTCATACTCACTCAATCTTGTTTATATATGTGCTAAGGCTCTCAAACATATTTCATAGTGATAGAATCTTGCATATATGTGTTCAAAGGCTGGCAAACAAATGTCTTAGTGATTCAATCCTGCTTATATATGCTCTAAGGCTGTCAAAAATATTTCATAGTGATTCAATCATGCATATATGTGTACTAAGGAAGTAAAGAAAATTTCATAATGATTCAATCCTTCAAATATGTGATTTAAGGTTGTCAATTTTTTTTTATAGTGATTCAATCATGCATATATGTGTTCTAATGCTATCAAAAAAATTTGTAGTGATTCAATCTTGTATATATGTGTTCTAAGGCTATAAAAAAATGTATACTGATTCAATCCCGCATATATGTGTTGTAATGCTGTCAAAACAATTTCATAGTGATTCAATCATGCATATCTGTGTTCTAAGGCTGTCAAAAAAAATGTATAGTTATTCAATCATGCTTATACCTGTTCTAAGGCCGGCAAAAATATTTCATACTAATTTAATCTTGCATATATTTGTTCCAAGGTTGTCAAAAAAAATTCATAATGATTCAATCCTTTAGATATGTGTTCTATGGTTGTCAAAAAAAATTATAGTGATTCAATCATTTATATATGTGTTCTAATGTTGTAAAAAAAATTTCATAGTGATTCAATCATGCATATATATGTTATAAGGCTGTCCAAAAAATTTCATAGTGATTCAATCTTCCTTATATGTGTTCTAAGGCTGTCAACAATATTTCATAGTGATTCAATCATGCATATATATGTTATAAGGCTGTCCAAAAAATTTCATAGTGATTCAATCTTCCTTATATGTGTTCTAAGGCTGTCAACAATATTTCATAGTGATTGAATCTTGCTTATATTATTCTAAGTCTGTAAAAAATAGTTCATTTTGATTCAATCATGCATATATGTATTCTAATGCTGTCAAAAAAACTTCTTAGTCATTCTATCATGAATATATGTGTTCTAAGGCTATAAAAAAAATTTCATAGTGATTTAATCTTTCTTATATATGTTTTAAGGTTATAAAAAATATTTCATAGTGACTCAAGTCAACATATTTGTGTTTTAAGGTTGTAAAAAAAAAATCATAATGATCCAATCCTACAAATATCTGTTCTAAGGTTGTAAAAAACAAATTATAGTGATTTAATCATGCATATTTGTGTTCTAATATTGTCAAAAAAATTTATAGTGATTCAATCATGCATATATGTGTTCTAACGCTATAAAAAAAGTTTATAGTGATTTAATCATGCATGTATATGTTGTAATGCTGTATAAAAAAATTCATAGTAATTCAATCATGCATATACATGTTCCAAGGCTGTCAAAAAAATTTCATAGTGATCCAATCTTGCTTATTTGTGTTCTAAGGCTGTCAAAAATATTTCATAGTGATTCAATCATGCATATATTTGGTCTAGGGCTCTAAAAAAAAATTCAGAATGATTCAATCGTGTAGATATGTGTTCTAAGGTTGTCAAAAAAAATTATAGTGATTCAATCATGCATATATGTGTTCTAATGCTATAAAAGAAATTTCATAGTGATTCAATAATGCATATATGTGTTCTAAGGCTGTCAAAAATATTTCATAGTGATTCAATCATGCATATATGTGTTCTAAGGCTGTAAAAAAAAATTCATATTGATTCAATCCTTTCGATATGTGTTCTAAAGTTGTCAAAAAATTTGTATAGTGATTCAATCATGCATATATGTGTTCTTATGTTGTAAAAAAAAATCATATTGATTCAATCAGGCATATATGTGTTCTAATGCTATCAAAAAAATTTCATAGTGATTCAATCATGCATATATGTGTTCTAATGCTGTCAAAAAAAATTTATAGTGATTCAATCTTGGATAAATGTGTTCTAATGCTGTCAGTAAAATTTCATAGTGATTGAATCTTGCTTATATGTGTTCTAAGCCTATCAAAAATATTTTATAGTGATTGAATCATGCTTATATGTGTTCTAAGGCTGTCCAAAAATTTTCATAGTGATTCAATCTTGCTTATATGTGTTGTAAGGTTGTCAAAAATATTTCATAGTGATTTAATCATGCATATATGTGTTCTAAGGCTGTAATTTTTTTTTTTTAATGATTCAATCTTTCTAATATGTGTTGTAAGGTTGTAAAAATAATTTCATAGTGATTCAATCATGCAAATATATATTCTAAGGCTGTCAAAAAAATTTCATAGTGATTCAATCTTGCTTTTATGTGTTCTAAGGTTGTCAAAAATAGTTTATACTAATTCAATGGTGCATATATGTGTTCTAATGCTGTAAAAAAAATCATAGTGATTCAATCTTGCATATGTGTGTTGTAAGGCTGTAAAAAAAAATTCATAGCGATTGAATCTTGCTTATTTGTGTTCTAAGGTTGTAAAAAAAAATTATAGTATTTCAAACATGCGTATATGTGTTCTAATGCTGTAAAAAAAAATTCATAGGGATGCAATCATGCATATATGTGCTCTAGGGATGTTCAAAAAAATTCATAGTGATTCAATCTTGCTTATATGTGTTCTATGGCTGTCAAAAATATTTCATAGTGATTCAATCATGCATATATGTGTTCTAAGGCTGTAAAAAAAAAGTCATAATGATTCAATCCTTTGGATATGTGTTCTCAAGTTCTCAAAAAAATTATATAGTGTTTCAATCATGCATATATGTGTTCTAATGCTATAAAAAAATCATAGTGATTCAATCATGCATATATGTGTTTTAAGGCTGTCAAAAAAAATTCATAGAGATTCAATCTTGCATATATGAGTTCTAAGGCTGTAAAAAAAAATCATATTGATTCAAACGTTTCGATATGTGTTCTAAGGTTGATAAAAAATTTGTATAGTGATTCAATCATGCATATATGTGTTCTAATGTTCTAAAAAAAAATTCGTAGTGATTCAATCATGCATATATGTGTTCTAGGGCAGTCCAAAAAATTTCATACTAATTCAATCATGCATATATGTGTTCTAAGGCAGTCAAAAAAACATTCATAGTGATTGAATCTTTCTTATATGTCTTATAAGGCTGTCAAAAATATTTTATAGTGATTGAATCATGCATATATGTGTTCTAAGGCTGTCCAAAAATTTTCATAGTGATTCAATTTTGCTTATATGTGTTTTAAGGGTGTCAAAAATATTTCATAGTGATTCAATCATGCATATGTGTGTTCTAAGGCTATAATTTGTTTTTTAATGATTCAATCTTTCTGATATGTGTTCTAAGGTTGTCAAAAAAATTTCGTAGTAATTCAATCATGCATATATGTGTTCTAAGGCTGTCAAAAAAATTTCATAGTGATTCAATCTTGCTTTTATGTGTTTTAAGGTTTTCAAAAATAGTTTATACTAATCATGAATATGTGTGTTCTAATGGTGTAAAAAAAAAATCATAGTGATTCAATATTGCATATATGTATTCTAAGGCTGTCAAAAAAATTTCGTACTGATTGAATCTTGCTTATATGTGTTCTAAGGTTGTAAAAAAAATTTATAGTATTTCAATCATGCATATATGTGTTCTAATGCTGTAAAAAAAAATTCATAGTGATGCAATCATGCATATATGTGTTCTAAGGCTGTCCAAAAAAATTCATAGTGATTCAATCTTGCTTATATGTGTTCTAAGGCTGTAAAAAATATGTCATAGTGATTCAATCATGCATATATGTGTTGTAAGGATGTAAAAAAAAATGATAATGATTCAATTCTTCGGATATGTGTTCTCAGGTTGTCAAAAAAATTGTATAGTGATTCAATCGTGCATATATATGTTCTAATGCTGTCAAAAAATAATCATAGTGATTCAGTAGTCCATATATGTGTTCTAAAGCTGTAAAAAAAAATCATAGTCATTCTATCTTGCTTATATGTATTCTAAGGCACGAAGATGCGTCGCCCTTTTGTCACGAGGAGGCCATCCTATAGCCAAAATCGCCGAGTCTTCTCTGTCTGCGCGAGAGAAACAAGGTGTTGTCCTATTTGATGCTGCTGCATCCCTTCGCATATGCGGCTTAATAATGTGCCCTCCAAATGCACTTCAGAAGGCTCCACGTGCGCAGCTTCCAGTTCAGCCCTGCAGCTCAAGGCATCTGCAACAACATTGGTCTTTCCAACCTTGTACTCCAAGGCAAAGTTGAACTCAGCCAAAAACATCTGCCACCGAGCTTTTTTAGACACCAGCTTCTTTTGTGTTTGAAAATAGCTCGTGGACACATTGTCCATCTTGACGACGAACTCGATACCCAGAAGGTAGTGTTGCGTGGTCCTGAGGCTATACACGATGGCGGTCATCTCACATTCATGCACTATGTAACGCCTCTCTGCATCCTTCAACTTCTGACTCTCATATACAATCGGATGACCCTCCTGCATAATAACTCCACCAATGGAAAAGTCTGAGGCGTCTGTGTGGACCTCAAAGGGTTTGAAGTGATCTAGCAGGTGCAACACTGGCTCCGTCACTAAGTCTTTCTTCAAGCCATCAAAGGCATCTTGGCACGCTCTTATCCAGAGCCTTACCCGATTCTTCTTTAACAAATCTGTGAGAGGCGCAACAATGAGGGAATAACCTTCGATGAAACACCGATAATAATTTGCCAAACCAAGGAATGACTGTAATTCTGGCACTTTGCTTGGCGAAACCCATTCCTAGATGGCCCTTATCTTCTGCCCATCCATACGCAGGACACCCCGCCCTACAACGTGGCCAATGAAGTTGATCTCCTCCTGCCCGAAGAGGCACTTCTCTCGTTTTGACACAGAGGTCATTCTCCTTCAGCACCTAAAATAATATTCGCAAGTGCCCAACATGTTCCTTCATGTTGCTGCTGTAGATCACAATATCATCTAGGTAGACTACAACAAACTTGTCTAAGTAAGGGTAGAAGATCTGATTCATTAAAGTCATGAATGTGGCTGAACTATTTGTCAACCCGAATACCATTAATAAGAATTCGTAAGCACCATAGCGGGTGACGCAAGTTGTCTTCGACTCATGACCTTCAGCAATCCTCACCTGCCAGTAACCCGATCACAGATCTAACTTGGAAAAGGTACGGGCACTACCTAGCTGATTGAACAAGTCCACTATCAGTGGCAATGGGTACTTGTTCTTCATCGTGACCTTGTTCAAAGCACGGTAATTCATACATAACTGTTTGGAGCCATCATGTTTCATCTAAAAAAGAACCAAAATGCCAAATGGGGCTTTTGATGGACGAACAATGCCTGCGTCCAACATCTCGTCTAACTGTCTGGGCAGCTCCTTCAACTCAGCTGACCCCATGCGGTATGGAACCATTGCGGGAGGCTTCGCTCTCAGGGTCAACTCAATCTTATGGTCGACCTCACGTATTGGTGGAAGATGCTTTGGCAATTCCGGAGGCATCACCCCTTAAAACTCCTCCAACAGTGGGGCTAGGGTTGGCGGCACTACTGCTTCTACCTTCCCTTCTTATGTACGCACAACAACTAAGAATGTCTGCTCCTCATGCTTGACACTCTTTTTGCAGTTACATCACCAATAACACTGAAGACTTGTCTTTCTGCGTAAGGCAATGCACTGTGTGGGATAAGTTTGGCCCCGTAATTGTCAACGTATTAAACTTTGGCAGCATCATAACATTCTGGCTCTGCAGAAACTCCATACCTAGAATCATCTTGAAATCGTCCAGGAGCACCACAAAGAAGTTGGCTTTGCCGACCCAACTCCCCACTTGGATAGCCACATCTCTTGCTTCACCAAGGATGGGCTTGGCCTCAGAGTTTACCATTTTGATGGTCCTCTGCATTGGCTCAGGCTTCAAGCTCAACCACTCTGCCTCTTCTCACGAGACAAAGTTGTGAGTGGCCCCAGAGTCTACCATAGCTGAAGTAGACTTTCCATTCGTAATGACTTCAAGATACATCAGTTCTTTGCTAACCTGTCTATTCTCAACTGTGCAACTTCTAGCTGCGTTGATCGACCGCAAGGCTCCCATCCGTGGTTGCATGGTCTCAGTGTCACTGCATTCTTCCTGCATTGCATTGGCTTGCTCATTGTCCTTTACGAGGCACTTGGGGCACTGTCTGGCGATATGCCTATCGCCATAGAACCAGCATGTCACAGTTGTACCCTTGTTGTTGTTGTTGTTATGCTTTATGTAATTCTGTTTCTTGTCGGATTGATGGTGTGTCGATGCTTCACCTTTGTTGTCGCATTTTTCATCCTTCTTTCCTTCGTGGTCAGGCTTTTTCCCGACTTTGGTTAATGGGGTGAAAGGCTTGCGCTGAGTGTCAACTACGCGCTCGGCCGCCACATATGCATCTTTCAAAATATGGGGGTTGCTCATTTCCATTTCAGACAGTGCCCATGGATGAAGTCCCATAATGAACCAATTGAGATTATCCTCTTCTGGCATGTTAGTCAACTTCAACATAAGCTTCTAGAATGTTCTGACATAGTCTTGTAACAAACCAGTATGTTTAAGCTCATGAACCATCCGATACACTTGCCTCTACACATTTCTCGGCATAAAGTAGTTGCACAGCTCTATTTTGAAGTCATCAAAGGTGTCTATCATGCATTGACCCCTCTTCATGTTGTTGCGCTTTCGCCTCCACCAAGCGATAACATCCCCATCCAATAACGCTGCTACAGCCTTAATCTGGAAATCTTCAAGCGTCACATTTTGAATATCTAAGTAGTCTTCTACTTGGATCAAAAAGTTCTCAATGGCCGTGCTATCTCGAGAACCATTGAACTTTGCAGGTCTTGGCAGATCAATCCTTGATGGCCTCTCACCATTTTTGCCATTTAGGGTCACTGACCGGTGCAATGTGTGGTTTTTCAACTGAAGCTTTCTAACTTCAGTCTACAAGTCAGCCACTATTGTCGTCAACGAAGTGATCTGCCCTATCTGTAAGTTCACATCCTCAAGCAGGCTCGCCACCATATCATTCAGTCCACTGAATGATTAAACTATGCATGAAATCGCTTCCTCGTGCGAAGTCACATCTTCCACCAGCTTGCTGACAGTTGCAGCCATCTCTTCTTGTCTCTGAGATGAACCCATCTCCTCAGCTTCAACAACTGTCTTGCCTTCGGTGTTGCATAGATTTTGATAAGGTGCCACTATATCTTGCTCACAAATTACAGCATGTCGGCATGTCTGTCGACACCGACTCCGGAGTCCCTTCCCCAGCACGAGAACGAGCTTTGGAACCACTTCTCACAGGCCTATTTCCTTCAATGGGCCAGCGCGACGCCACTGTCGTTCCTTACCACAGCAAGCCCACTTATCAGCTCACTTGCCAGTCGCAAAAGCTTATAATCAGAGTGCAAGAGAGCAAGATAGAATAGAGGTAAAAGAGTTGCAATCACAACGAGGGTGAACAAAAGAAAGCTCAACGCATTTAATTCATTCACAATTTTGCCCGAGGGCTATTACAGTTCAAGCATACAGGCAGCCCCTTCATGGTATTGATTCATCTCAACCGGGCAGCTTACTTCAGACTCAACAAAAGCAAAACAAGCTCTAAGCACAACTTTACAAGTAAGAAAAGTGATTCAATCTTGCTTATATGTGTTCTAAGGCTGTCAAGAATATTTCATAGTGATTCAATCATGTATATATGTGTTCTAAGGATGTAAAAAAAAATTTATAATGATTCAATCCTGTAGATATGTGTTCTAAGGTTGTCAAAAACAATTTATAGTGATTCAATCATGCATATATGTGTTCTAATGATATAAAAAAAAATCATAGTGATTCAATCTTGCTTATATGTGTTCTAAGGCTGCCAAAAAAATTTCATAGTGATTCAATCTTGCTTATATGTGTTCTAAGGCTGTCAAAAATATTTCATAGCGATTCAATCATGCATATATATGTTCAAAGGATGTAAAAAAAATTTATAATGAATCAATCATCGTTATATGTGTTCTAATGCTGTAAAAAAAAATTCATAGTGATTCAATCATGCATGTATATGTTCTATGGCTGTCAAAAAAAATTCATAGTGATTCAATCTTGCTTATGTGTGTTCTAAGGCTGTCAAAAATATTTCATAGTGATTCAATCATGCATATATGTGTTCTAAGCCAGTAAAAAAAATTCATAATGATTCAATCCAACAGATATGTGTTCTAAGGTTGACAAAAAAAATTTATAGTGATTCGATCATGCATATATGTGTTCTAATGCTGTTAAAAAAAATTCATAGTGATTCAATCATGAATATATGTGTTCTAAGGCAGTAAAAAAAAACTCATAGTGATTCAATCTTGCTTATATGTGATCTAAGGCTGCCAAAAATATTTCATAGTGATTGAATCATGCATATATGTGTTCTAAGGCTGTAAAAAAAAATTCATAATGATTCAATCATGCAGATATATCTCCTAGGTTGTCAAAAAAAATTTTTAGTGATTCAATCAAGCATATATGTGTTATAATGTTGTAAAAAAGTTTCATAGTGATTCAATCATGAATATATGTGTTCTATGGCTGTAAAAAAAATTCATAGTGATTCAATCTTGCTTATATGTGTTCTAAGGCTGTCAAAAAGATTTCATAGTGACTCAATCATGCATATATGTGTTCTGAGGCTGTAAAAAAAAATCGAATGATTCAATCCTGTAGATATATGTTCTAAGGTTGTCAAAAAAAAATTCATAGTGATTCAATCATGCATATATGTGTTCTAATGCTGTAAAAAAAATTCATAGTGATTCAATCTTGCTTTTATGTGTTCTAACGTTGTCAAAAAAAATTCATAATGATTCAATCTTGCTTATGTGTTCTAAGGCTGTCAAAAATATTTCATAGTGATTCAATCATGCATATATGTGTTGTAAGACTGTCAAAAAAACTTTATAGTGATTCAATCATGCATATGTGTTCTAAGGCTATAAAAAAATTCATAATGATTCAATCTGGCAAATATGTGTTCTAAGGTTGTCAAAGTTTTTTTATAGAGATTCAATCATGCATATATGGGTTCTAATGCTGTAAAAAAAAATTTATAGTGATTCAATTACGCATATATGTGTTCTAATGCTGCAAAAAAAAATCATAGTGATTCAATCATGCATATATGTGTTCTAAGGCTGTCAAACAAATTTCATAGTGATTCAATCTTGCTTATATGTGTTCTAAGGCTGTAAAAAATATTTCATAGTGATTCAATCATGCATATATGTGTTCTAAGGCTGTAAATTTTTTTTTATAATGATTCAATCCTGGAGATATGTGTTCTAAGGTTGTAAAAAAAAAGTTATAGTGATTCAATCATGCATATATGTGTTCTAATGCTGTCAAAAAATTTCATAGTGATTCAATCATACATATACTAAGACTGTAAAAAAAAAATCATAGTGATTCAATCTGTCTTGTATGTGTTCTAAGGCTGTCAAAAATATTTTATAGTGATTCAATAATGCATATATGTGTTCTAAGGCTATAATAAAAAATTCATAATGACTCAATCCTACAGGTATGTGTTGTAAGGTTGTCAAAAATTTTTTATAGTGATTCAATCATGCATATATGTGTTCTAAAGCTGTAAAAAAAAATCATAGTGATTCAATCTTGGTCATATGTTTTCTAAGGCTGTCAAAAAAATTTCATAGTGATTCAATCTTGCTTATGTGTGTTTTAAGGCAGTCAAAAATATTGTATAGTGATTCAATCATGCATATATGTGTTCTAAAGTTGTAAAAAAAAAATTTATAAGGATTCAATCAAGCATATATATGTTCTAATGCTGTCAAAAAAAAATCATAGTGATTCATTCAAGCATATATGCGTTCTAAGGCTGTCAAAAAAATTACACAGTGATTCAATCTTGCTTATATGTGTTCTAAAACTATCAAAAATATTTCATAGTGATTCAATCAAGCATATATGTGTTCTAAGGCTGTCAAAAAACATTCATAATGATTCACTTTTGCAGGTATGTGTTCTAAGGTGGTTAAAAAAAATTTATAGTGATTCAATCATGCATATATGTGTTCTAATGCTGTCTAAAAAAAATTCATTGTGATTCAATCATGCATATATGTGTTCTATGTTTGTAAAAAAAAAATGTAATATTTCAATCTTGCTTAGATGTGTTCTAAGGCTGTCAAAAATATTTCATAGTGATTCAATCATGTATATATGTGTTCTAAGGATGTAAAAAAAATTTAATTCTGATTCAATCCTTCTGATATGTGTTCTAAGGTTGTCAAAAAAAATAGTGATTCAATCATGCATATATGTGTTCTAATGCTATAAAAAAAATTCATAGTGATTCAATCATGCATATATGTGTTCTAAGGCTGTCAAAAAAATTTAATAGTGATTCAATCTCGCTTATATGTGTTCTAAGGCTATAAAAAATACTTCATACTCATTCAATCATGTATATATGTGTTCTAAGTCTGTAAAAGAATGTATAGAGATTCAATCATGCATATATGTGTTCTAACGTTGTCAAAAAAAATTCATAGTGATTCAATCATGCATAACTGTGTTATATGGCTGTAAAAAAAAATTCATATTTATTCAATCTTGCCTATATGTGTTCTAAGGATATCAAAAATATTTTATTGTGATTCCACGATAAATATATGTGTTCTAAGGTTGTAAAAAAAAATCATAATGAATTAATGCTGCAAATATATGTTCTAAGGTTGTCATAAAAAATTATAGTGATTCAATCATGCATATGTATGTTCTAATGCTATCAAAAAAATTTCATTGTGATTCAATCATGCATATATGTGTTCTAAGGCTGTAAAAAAAATTCATAGTTATTTAATCATGCACATATATGTTCTAGGGATCTAAAAAAAAAATATAATGAATCAATCCTGCAGATATGTGTTCTAAGGTTGTCAAAAAAATGACTTAGTGATTCAATCTTGCATATATGTGTTCTAATGCGGTCAAAAAATTTCATAGTGATTCAATCATGCATATATATGTTCTAAGGCTGTAAAAAAAAAATCATAGTGATTCAATCTTGCTTATATGTGTTCTAAGGCTATAAAAAATATTTCATAGTGATTCAATCATGCATGTATGTGTTTTAAGGCTGTAACAAAAAATTCATAATGATTCAAACCTGCAGATATGTGTTCTAAAGTTGTCAAAAAAAAATTATAGTGACTCAATCATGCATATATGTGTTCTAATGCTGTAAAAAAAAAAATCAGTCATTTAATCTTGCATATATGTGTTGTAAGGCTGTAAAATAAATTTATAGTGATTTAATCATGCAAATATATGTTCTAAGGTTGTAAAAAAAAATTCATATTGATTCAATCTAACTTATATGTGTTCTAAGGTTGTCAAAATTTTTTTATTGTAATTCAATCTTCATTATATGTGTTCTAAGGCTGTCAAAAATATTTCATAGGGATTCAATCATGCATATATGTGTTCTAAGGCTGAAAAAAAATATTTACAGTGATTCAATCTTGCTTATATGTGTTCTAATGCTGTCAAAAAAATTATAGTGAGTCAATCAAGCATATAAGGGTTCTAAGGCTGTAAAAAAAAATTCATAGTGATTCAGTCTTGCTTATATGTGTCCTACGGCTCTCAAAAATATTTCGTAGTGATTCAATCATGCATATATGTGTTCTAAGGCTGTAAAAAAAAATCATAATGATTCAGTTCTACAAATATGTGTTCTAAGGTTGACAAAAAAATTGATAGTGATTCAATCATGCGTATATGTGTTCTAATGATGTCAAAAAAAATTCATAGTGATTCAATCTTGCATATATGTGTTCTAAGGCTGTAAAAAAAAATTCATAGTGATTCAATCTTGCTTATATGTGTTCTAAGGCTGTGAAAAATATTTGATAGTGATTCAATCATGCAAATATGTGTTCTGAGGCTGTAAAAAAAGAAAATACAATAATTCAATCGTGTAGATATGTGTTCTAAGGTTGTCAAAAAAAAATCATAGTGATTGAATCATGCATATATGTGTTCTAATGCTGTAAAAAAAAAATCATAGTGATTCAATCTTGCATATATGTGTTTTAACGCTGTCAAAAATATTTCAAAGTGATTCAATCTTGCTTATATGTGTTCTAAGGCTATCAAAAATATTTCATAGCGATTTAATCATGCATATATATATTCTAAGGCTATAAAAAAAGTTATAATGGTTCAATCCTGCAGATATGTGTTACAAGGTTGTAAAAACAAATTGATAGTGATTTAATCATGCATATATGTGTTCTAATGCTGTAAAAAAAAATTCATAGTGATTCAATATTGCATATATGTGTTCTAAGGCTGTCAAAAAAATTTCATAGTTATTCAATCATGCATATAAGTGTTCTATTGCTGTCAAAAATATTTCATAGTGATTCAATCATGCATATATGTGTTCTAAGACTGTAAAAAAAACTTTATAGTGATTCAATCAGGCATAGGTGTTCAAAGGCTGTAAAAAAAAAATCATAATGATTCAATCCGGCAAATATGTGTTCTAAGGTTGTCAAAAAAAATTTATAGTGTTTCAATCATGTATATATGTGTTCTAATGTTGTCAAGAAAATTTTATAGTGATTCAATCATGCATATATGTGTTCTAATGCTGTCAAAAAAATTCATAGTGATTCAATCTTGCAAATATGTCCTCTATGGTTTTCAAAAAAAATTCATAGTGATTCAATCATGCATATATGTGTTCTAAGGCTGTCAAAAATATTTCATAGTGATTTAATCTTGTTTATATGTGTTCTAAGGATGTCAAAAATATTTCATAGCGATTCAATCATGCATATATGTATTCTAAGGCTATAAAAAAAAATTATATTGATTCAATCCTGCAGATATGTGTTATAAGATTGTAAAAACAAATTGATAGTGATTCAATCATGCATATATTCGTTCGAATACTGTAAAAAAAATTTCATAGTGATTCAATCTTGCATATATGTGTTCTAAGGCTGTCAAAAAAATTTCATAGTGATTCAATCTTGCTTATATGTGTTCTAAGGCTATCAAAAATAGTTTACATTGTTTCAGTCATGCATATATGTGTTCTAAGGCTATAAAAAAAATTTATACCGATTCAATCATGCATATTTGTGTGCTAAGGTTGTCAAAAAAATTTCATAGTGATTTAATCTTGCTTATATGTGTTCTAAGGCTATCAAAAGTATTTCATTGTGATTCAATCTTGCATATATGTGTTCTAAGGCTATCAAAAATATTTCATAGTGATTCAATCTTGCATATATGTGTTCTAAGGCTGTAAAATTTTTTTATAGTGTTTCAATCATGCATATATGTGTTCTAATGCTATCAAAAAAAACTCATAGTGATTCAATCATGCATATATGTGTTCTAAGGCTGTCAAAAACATTTCATAGTGATTCAATCTTGCTTATATGTGTTTTAAGGCTGTATAAAATATTGCATAGTGATTCAATCTTGCATATATGTGTTCTAAGCTATAAAAAAAATTCATAATGATTCAATCATGCAGATATGTGTTCTAAATTTGTCAAAAAATCTTCATAGTGATTCAGTCATGCATATATGTGTTCTAATGTTATCAAAAAAATTTCATAGTGATTCAATCATGGATATATGTGTTATAAGGATGTCAAAAAAAATTCATAGTGAGTCAATCTTGCTTATATGTGTTCTAAGGCTGTCAAAAATATTTCATGGTGATTCAATCATGCATATATGTGTTCTAAGGTTGTAAAAAAATTTCATAAAGATTCAATCCTGCAAATATGTGTTCAAAGGTGTGAACACCCGAAATTTTTCAAAAATCTAAAAATTTCCCTTTTTGCCCCTGGCCTCGTCCTCTGAATAAGTTGGGTCAATTTTTGATCAAAATTCCATTTATTTCTCGAGTTCACTGGAATCCAAATTCAAATTTCATATCTGACCTAATTTTGGATCTGGATCTGATATCCAAATCCAATCTTGAGCCCTATTATCCAATTTTCAATTCAAAATTATAAAAACACAAAAACAGTTTTATGAATGGCTCAACAGTTCATTCGGTATCCATTTGGATCCACTGTTCTTTATTCCTCAATTCGAGATCCAAAACTTGAGTATTTTCTCAAAACTCTAGATCAAGATCCATTTTTTGAAACTTTTTAAAGTTTTAACCCTACATTTTCAAGAAAAACCTTCTTTTATGAAATACTTCAAGTTTTTAAAATAAATATTCTACAAAAAATGTGTCAAAAATAATCCCTTGTTTTCCCTCACAGTTTTAGAGTTTTCTTTCAAAACACAAAGAAAAGAACAAAAAAATAGAACAAAAGAAAGAAAAAAATCGAAAAAGAGAAGTGGGTTAACCCTCTTTTGAAAACTTTTTCGTAGTTAAAACTGTTTTCAAGAAAAGCTATTGTAAAATAACCACCGTTTTGAAATTTTATAAAACTCAATGGACCCGATTTGAAAGAAAACCAAACGACCTTTTGTTATAAGAAGGGCCGTGTGTGGGGGGGTCGAGAAGATCATCCACTATCCATGCCGATTTTCACCCTCTTACTGCATCCATCGCCTCCCACACCCTCTTCTCCCTCTCCTTCTTCCTTTTTTTTTTCTTTTCCTTCCCCTTTTCCTTTCTCTTATCGTCCTCTGTCCCTCCCTCTCTCTGTCCCAACAAATAGAACTCCTCTTACGATGGCACATGAGAATCCCCTCCACCTAAGCTCTACTTTTATCATATAAAGAATTACCTCAAATAACCTCTAGTATTCTTTCCAAAAAGGTGAAGCTTTTTATGAAAATGAGCAAAATTCAAACGTTTTCCCTATTGATCAACCAAAAGGATAAGAAAAATGTCCTTGGTATGATTAGCAAAGAAATTTCGATGATGTTGAAAAGCTAGAAGCGAATTGATATTGATCATAGTTATGGCGCATGTTTGAAGACAATTTTCTAGCAATCAAGTAGTGGAAATATCCTAAGCAATAAAAGAATTCACTCAATCCATATCTCCTTAGTCATTTAAGCTGCAATCAAAATATCTACAAAAGGGATCTCTCAATCATCGTCAAGTTGAAGACTGGTGAATGAGTTAGACCCCTAGGGCCAAAGAAGATTTGGATCATCTCCAAGATGAAGGAGTTTGTGATGGATCCTTTCGGTGAAAGTTCTATTCACCACCAAGTTGAATGAGGATGCGATGAACCACCCAACAAACCCTAAAAGATATTTGATTTCTGCTATCATCAAGAGTTTTTTGTTTTTTTTATAAGCCAATATCATCAGTATAATTTCTGAGACAAAGAAGGCTGGGAACATCTCCAAGTTGAAGAAGTTTGTGACGTACCCTTCCTAGAAAAAGAAAAGGCAGGACATCTCCAAAATGAAGGATGATGTAACAAACTTCTCGGCAAAAACCCAAGAAAGCTCAATGTCTAAAAAAGAGTGCAAAAAGATCATCATGGGTAAATCCCAGATATCAAGCTGCCAAAACTGTCAAGAATCATCTTTAATCATGTGAATTTTTTTTATCAATATCCTTTCCACCCAATTGCTTTTATGATGTTCAAAGCAAATTTTCTTTTAGGGAAATGGATAGCTTTCTTAAAGAAACCCAACAACAATAATTTGACCTTGATTCTGGATTCTACAGAGTTAGCCAAGTTAGAGGTAATACTCTAGGTAGAAAAGGGAATATCTTTCAAACAAATGTGCTTGCTTTCAATTACCTTGAATCAACTGTAATTTTTATCATTTTGGCAATATTTTCTAGTTTTCCAAATAAGAAATAAGAACTTGATGTTCATTTTAATACATCTTGGTGTTACTTTTTCCTTCTTTTGTAGAGTCGAAAGAGTTGCTTTTCCCTCTTTCATAGAGTTGCCTTATCCATCTTTTGCATTGTCGAAATAATAGCCCTGCTCATTTATCAAAAGGATTGCCTTATTTATCTTTCGCATCGTCGAAAGATTTGCCTTTCTCCTTTAAAAAAGGATTGCCTTATTCATCTTTCGCATTACTGAAAGATTTGCCTTTCTACTGTAAAAAGGATTGCCTTATTCATCTTTCGCATTGTCGAAAGAATTGCCTTTCTCCTGTCGAAAGGATCGCCTTACTCATCTTTCGCGTTGTCGAAAGGATTGCCTTGCTCCTGTCGAAAGGATCGCCTTACTCATCTTTCGCATTGTCGAAAAGATTTCCTTGCTCATGTCGAATGGATCGCCTTACTCATATTTCGTGTTGTCAAAACAAGTGCCTTGCTTCTGTCGAAAGGATCGCCTTACTCATCTTTCGCATTTTTGAAAGAATTGCCTTGCTTCTGCCGAAAAGATCGCCTTACTCATCTTTCGCGTTGTCGAAAGAATTGCCTTGCTCCTATCGAAAGAATGGCCTTACTTATCTTTCGCAATACCAAAAGATTTGCCTTTCTCCTGTCAAAAGGATCGCCTTACTCACCTTTCACGTTGTCGAAAGAATTGCCTTGCGCCTGCCGAAAGGATCGTCGTACTTATCTTTCATGTTGTTGAAAGAATTGTCTTGCTCTTGTCGAAAGGATCGCCTTACTCATCTTTCGCGTTGTCGAAAGAATTGCCTTTCTCCTGTCGAAAGATCACCTTACTCATCTTTCACGTTGTCGAAAGAATTGTCTTGCTCCCGCTGAAAGGATCGCCTTACTCATCTTTCGCGTAGTCAAAAGAATTGCCTTGCCTCTATTGAAAGGATCCCCTTACTCATCTTTCGTGTTGTCGAACTGATTGCCTTCTTCCTGTCGAAAGTATCGCCTTACACATCTTTTCCGTTGTCGAAAGAATTGCCTTGTTCCTGTCGAAAGGATCACCTTACTCAACTTTCGCGTTGTCGAAAGGATTGCCTTGCTCCTTTCAAAAGGATCGCCTTACTCATCTTTCGCGTTGTCAAAAAAATTGCCTTGCTCCTGTCAAAAGGATCACTTACTCATCTTTTGCGTTGTTGAAAGAATTGTTTTGCTCTTGTCGAAAGAACCGCCTTACTCAACTTTCCCGTTGTCAAAAGGATTGCCTTGCTCATGTCGAAACAATCACCTTACTCATCTTTCCCGTTGTCAAAAGAATTGCCTTGCTCCTACCGAAAGGATCGCCTTACTTATCTTTCGCGTTGTTGAAAGAATTGCATTGTTTCTGTCGAAAGGATCACCTTACTCATCTTTCACGTTGTCGAAAGAATTGCCTTGCTCCTATCGAAAGGATCACCTTACTCATCTTTCACGTTGTCGAAAGAATTGCCTTGCTCCTATCGAAAGGATCACCTTACTCATCTTTTGTGTTATCAAAAGGATTGCCTTGCTCCTGTCGAAAGGATCGCCTTACTCATCTTTCACATTGTCGAAAGGATTGCCTTGCTCCTGTCGAAAGGATCGCCTTACTCATCTTTTGCGTTGTCGAAAGAATTGCTTTGCTCGTGCCGAAAGGATCGCCTTACTCATCTTTCACGTTGTCGAAAGGATTGTCTTGCTCCTGTCAAAAGGATCGCCTTACTCATCTTTCGCATTGTTGAAAGAATTGCCTTGCTCTTGTCCAAAGGATCGCCTTACTCATCTTTCGAGTTGTCCAAAAAATTGCCTTGCTCCTGTCAAAAGCATCGCCTTACTTATCTTCCGTATTGTCGAAAGGATTGCCTTGCTCCAATCGAAAGGATCACCTTACTCAACTTTCGTGTTGTTGAAAGGATTGCCTTGCTCCTGTCTGAATGGATCGCTTTACTCATCTTTCACGTTGTCGAAAGAATTGCCTTACTCCTGTGGAAAGAATCACCTTACTCATCTTTCGCGTTGTCGAAAGAATTGTCTTCCTTCTGCCCAAAGGATCGCCTTACTCATCTTTCGCATTGTCGAAAGGATTGCCTTGCTCCTGTCGAAAGGATCGCCTTACTCATCTTTTGCGTTGTCGAAAGAATTGCTTTGCTCGTGCCGAAAGGATATACTTACTCATCTTTCACATTGTCGAAAGGATTGTCTTGCTCCTGTCAAAAGGATCGCCTTACTCATCTTTCGCATTGTTGAAAGAATTGCCTTGCTCTTGTCCAAAGGATCGCCTTACTCATCTTTCGAGTTGTCCAAAAAATTGTGTTGCTCCTGTCAAAAGCATCGCCTTACTTATCTTTCGTATTGTCGAAAGGATTGCCTTGCTCCTATCGAAAGGATCACCTTACTCAACTTTCGTGTTGTTGAAAGGATTGCCTTGCTCTTGTCCGAATGGATCGCCTTACTCATTTTTCACGTTGTCGAAAGAATTGCCTTACTCCTGTGGAAAGAATCACCTTACTCATCTTTCGCGTTGTCGAAAGAATTGTCTTTCTTCTGCCCAAAGGATCGCCTTACTCATCTTTCGCATTGTCGAAAGGATTGCCTTGCTCTTGTCGAAAGGATCGCCTTACTCATCTTTTGCGTTATCAATAGAATTGCCTTGTTCCTGTCGAAAGGATCACCTTACTCATATTTCGCGTTGTTGAAAGAATTGCCTTGCTCTTGTAGAAAGGATCACCTTACTCATCTTTTGCGTTGTCGAAGGGATTGTCTTGGTCCTGTCAAAATGATCGCCTTACTCATCTTTCGCATTGTCGAAAGGATTGCCTTGCTCTTGCCAAAAGAATCGCCTTACTCATCTTTCACGTTGTCGAAAGAATTGCCTTGCTCCTGCCGAAAGGATCGCCTTACTCATCTTTCACGTTGTCGAATGAATTACCTTGCTTATGTCGAAAGGATCGCCTTACTCATCTTTCGCGTTGTCGAAAGAATTGCCTTACTCCTGCCGAAAGGATTGCCATACTCATCTTTTGCGTTGTCTTAAGAATTGCCTTCCTCCTATCGAAAGGATGGCCTTACTCATCTTTCCCATTACCGAAAGATTTGCCTTTCTCTTGTCAAAATGATTGCCTTACTCATCTTTCACGTTGTCGAAAGAATTACCTTGCTCATGTCAAAAGGATCGCCTTACTCATCTTTCGCGTTGTCGAAAGAATTGCCTTGCTTCTTCCGAAAGGATCACCTTACTCATCTTTCGCGTTGTTGAAAGAATTGCCTTGCTCCAGCCGAAAGGATTGCCTTACTCATCTATCGCATTGCCGAAAGAATTGCCTTGCTCCTATTGAAAGGATGGCCTTACTCATCTTTCGCATTACCGAAAGATTTGCCTTGCTCTTGTCGAAAGGATCGCCTTAGTCATCTTTCGCGTTGTCGAAAGAATTGCCTTGCTCCTATCAAAAGGATCGCCTTACTCATCTCTCGAGTTGTCGAAAGAATTGCCTTACTCTTGTCGAAACGATCACCTTACTCATCTTTCGGGTTGTCGAAAGAATTGCCTTGCTCCTGTCAAAAGGATCGCCTTACTCATCTTTCACATTGTCGCAAGGATTGCCTTGCTTTTGTTGAAAGAATCGCCTTACTCATCTTTCGCGTTGTCAAAAGGATTGCCTTGATCTTGTCGAAAGGATCGCTTTACTCATCTTTTTCATTGTCGAAAGGATTGCCTTGCTCTTGTCGAAAGGATCGCTTTACTCATCTTTTTCATTGTTGAAAGGATTGCCTTGCTCCTATCGAAAGGATCGCCTTACTCATCTTTCACGTCATTGAAAGAATTGCCGTACTCATCTTTCGCGTTGTCGAAAGAATTGCCTTGCTCCTGTCGAAAAGATTGCCTTACTCATCTTTCGCGTTGTCGAAAGGATTGCCTTGCTCCTGTTGAAAGGATCGCCTTACTCATCATTCGCATTGTCGAAAGGATTGCCTTGCTTCTGTCGAAAGGATTTCCTTACTCATCTTTTTGCGTTGTCGAAAGGATTGTCTTGCTCTTGTCGAAAGGATCGCCTTACTCATCTTTCGCGTTGTCGAAAGAATTGCCTTGCTCCCGTCGAAAGGATTGCCTTATTTGCCTTTCGCATTGTGGAAAGAATCGCCCTGCTCCTTTTGGATTGCCTTTTTTGTCTTTTACGTTGTTGAAAGAATCGCCCTGCTCCTTTTGGATTGCCTTATTCGTCTTTCGCGTTATCGAAAGAATCGCTCTGCTCCACTGGATTGCCTTTTTCATCTTTCGCATTGTCGAAAGAATCGCCCTGTTCCTTTTGGATTGCCTTATTCGTCTTTCGCGTTGTCGAAAGAATCACCCTGCTCCTCTGGATTGCCTTTTTCATCTTTCGCATTGTCAAAAGAATTGCCTTGCTCCTTTTGGATTGCCTTATTCATCTTTTACATTGTCGAAAGAATCGCTCTGCTCCTCTGTATTGACTTATTCGTCTTTCGCATTGTCGAAAGAATTGCCTTTTTCATCTTTCGCATTGTCGAAAGAATTGCCCCATATTACCTTATCTGTCTTTCACATTGTCGAAAGATTTGCCTCATATTGCCTTATTTGGCTTTTGCGTTGTTGAAAAAATTGCCTTTTTGTTTTTCGTATTATCGAAAGAATTGTCTCATGTTACCTTTTTCGTCTTTCACATTGTCGAAAGAGTTGCCTCATGTTACCTTATCCATCTTTCGCATTGTCAAAAGATTTGCCTCATATTTTCCTATTTCATCTTTCGCATTGTCGGAAGAATTGCCTCATGTTGCCTTATTCATCTGATCACACTGTTAAATTTTCAGCTTATACTTCTTCAAAGGAATTGCCTTATTCATTTTTCTTCCTGCTATCTCACTTTCTTTGCCTTTTTGCAATCCCTTTCAGATCCTTTGTGCAAAATCGGGAAGTCCCATCATAGCTTTCCCCTTTCAGGTTAAGGGATAAACCTGAACCTCATTTTTTGAGGTGTTTTGTTCCCATTCTGGTAAGGATAAAACCTGAGCCTCATTCTGATGAGGTATTTCTTTCAGTCCCATCATGGTTTCTCTACCAAGGACTCCATGTCTTTTATATTCATTTAGGTAAAGATTATACCAGAACCTCGTCTCACGAGGTACTTTTCAAAAATGTCCCATCATGGTTTCTCCATTCAGGTAAGGGTTAAAACTTGAAATTCATTTTGAAATATCTTCGTCCCATCTAGGTTAAGGGCTAAACCTGAACCATTGCAAAAAGCTTATTTTGTCTAAGCCATGAGACCTCTCCTTGATAAAAAATTCCTATTTTTCACCATTTTGAGATCTTCATCCAAAAGTCCCATCATGATTTCCTCATTTCTAGTTATCCAATTATTTCATTTTTGAGGATTTTGTCATTCCCAAAGTCATTCAGGATAAGGTGCTAAACCTGAGAATAATGTTTTACAAAACAATTCTTCCACACCCAGTTCAGACTTTCTGACTGGGGCATTTTTAAAATTTTGGTGTGTTTTCTTTGCCACTAAGCTCGGCTTTCAATCGGCTTAGCAGCAAAGAGGGGCATCTGTGAACACCCCAAATTTTTCAGAAATTAAAAAATTTCCCTTTTTTCCCCTGCCCCGTCCTCTGAATAAATTGGTTCAATTTCTGATCAAAATTCCATTTATTTCTCGGATTCACTGGAATCCAAATTCAAATTCCATATCTGACCCAATTTCGAATCCGAATCTAATATCCAAATCCAATCTTGAGCCCTATTATCCAATTTTCAATTCAAAATTATAAAAATACAAAAATAGTTTTCTGAATGGCTCAGACAGTTCATCCAGTATCCATTTAGATCCAATATTTTTTATTCGTCAATTCAAGATCCAAAACTTGAGTAGTTTCTCAAAACTCTAGATCCAGATCCATTTTCTGAAACTTTCTAAAGTTTTAACTCTACATTTTCAAGAAAAACCTTCTTTTATGAAAAACTTCAAGTTTTTAAAATAAATATTCTACAAAAATGTGTCAAAAACAATCCCTTGTTTTCCCTCATAGTTTTAGAGTTTTCTTTCAAAACACAAAGAAAAGAACAAAAAAATTGAAAGAAAGAAAGAAAAAATTCGAAAAAGAGAAGTGGTTTAACCCTCTTTTGAAAACGTTTTCATAGTTAAAACCGTTTTCAAGAAACGCTTTTGTAAAATAACCACCGTTTTGAAATTTTATAAAACTCAATGGACCCGATTTGAAAGAAGCCCCAACGACCTTCTGTTATAAGAAGGGCCGTGGGGGGGGGGGGAGGGGGGTCGTGAGGATCATCCACTATTCACGCCGATTTTCACCCTCTTACTGCATCCATCGCCTCCTACACCCTCTTCTCCTTCTCCCTCTTCCTTTTTTTTTTCTTTTCCTTCCCCTTTTCCTTTCTCTTATCGTCCTTTGTCCCTCCCTATCTCTATCCCCAGCGAAGAGAACTCCTTCGGCGGCGGCACAAGAGAATCCCCTCCACCTAAGCTCTGCTCAGATCTTCATCCTCCGAGGAAGCTGAGGTCTCCATCAAAGCGTCGATCAGGAAGACTCAGGCCGTGCGGAAATACATGAAAATGTTGAACTACTTTCTTAGATTAGGGATTTTATCATTTTAACTTCAATTTAAAGGTTGTAATAATTAGATATTAATGAGAATGCCTATCTTTCCAGTAATAGAATAGAATGTATGAGCATGTAATTCTCATAAATGCCTGTTCCATCTTATTTTATTTTTCTTTTATTTCAAAAATTCATAAATGGAGAAACACGAATGACACATGTACCTTTCTAAAAGGAGGAAATTAATCCTAAGTAAATGATTCACATTTATGGCCATAGTCAAAATGTGAACAATACTTAGGATTTTTATCTTTTATGGAATAACATTTGACCTTCACTTGGGTCTCTTTTTGAAAATCATCATATTTCTCTAAAATTTTCTTCCTTTATCAGAATTTGATATGGGAATTAACTTAAAATATATTCATGGCCATAGTTAGGATATATTGAAGGTTAATTTCATTTCAAATCCTATAAAGGCACCAAAAATTTATTTTATTGTTTATTAAAGTTTAAATATAGATTGTATTATAATATATTTGTGACCATAGTCATGAATGTATTATAATTCTAATTTTATTTCAATTCTATTAAAGAATGAAATATGCTTTTAAATTTAAATCTTTAAATTCTTTAAAGTCATTCATCATTTAGGATAGAATTGCATTTCAAATCAATTTTTAAATTATTTTCCAAATTCCAAGTGATTTCTGAGATAAATTTTCAAATGTATTTTTCATTTCTAAAATCATTTTCAACTTTTATTTAGAAATACAAAATTCATCTTTTATTCTCAAATCTTATTTCAAAATTTCAACTTTCAAATTCCTTCCTGATTTCAAATTCAAAATCCTATTCTTAATCCAATTTCAATTTCACATTCTAAATTCAATTTCAATTTCCAACTTCATTTCCAAGTTCAAAATTCAATTTCAAAATCAATTCAATATTTCAATTTCAAAGTTCAATTCAACTTTGAAATTCCCTTCTGATTTCAAATTTGAAGTTTGAATTCAGGTTTTATTCTCCATTTTCATTTCAAACTCCAAAACCTCCAAGTTCTATATAAATTTTGAGTTTTATTCTAAAATTCAATTCACTTTGAAGTTCAAAATCAAGTTTTTAAATTGACTCTGAGTCTCAAAAAACGATTTTCTCTAATTCAGTCCTAAATTCAAAACTTATTTCAAAATCTCATGGAAAAATCTTAAAATTTCTGAAATACTTTTTCAAAAGCATACATCTTTGCATTTTTTTGCACAAGCATGATTCAATGTCCATTTAGGACTTTTTGAATAATCATTTAGACAAATCTAGGCAAAGCAAAAGGCATTAAATCAATCCTTTGTTTTATTACCCTGGTAAAGGCGCCAGGAATGATTGAACCTTGTACCGACGAGCGAATCTCGTCTCCCTATCATTTTCCTGCAAATATTTCAAAAACAGAGGCTAGTTAAAATTTCAAAATCCTTTTCAAATAAAGGTCAAGTGAGACCTTGCAAAAGAGTTTCTTTTCTTTCTTTCTTTCTCTTCTCTCTTCTTTCTTTTCTTTTTCCCCTTCAAAAAGTGAAAAAGGGCAGAAAAGAAAAGAGAAAGAGAGAAAAAGGAAAAGAAAAAATTTTGTAAGATCACATAAGGCTGTCAAAAATTTTTTATAGTGACTTAATCATTCATATATATGTTCTAATGCTGTCAAAAAAAATTTATAGTGATTCAATCATGCATATATGTTTTCCAAGGCTGTCAAAAAAATTTCATAGTGATTCAATCTTGCTTATGTGTTCTAAGGCTGTCAAAAATATTTCATAGTGATTCAATCAGCATATATTGTTCTAAGCCTGTTAAAAAAAAATCATAATGATTCAATCCTGCAGATATATGTTCTAAGGTTGCCAAAAAAAATTTATAGAGATTCAATAACGCATATATGTGTTCTAATGATGTCAAAAAAAATTCATAGTGATTCAATCATGCATATATGTGTTATAAGGCTGTCAAAAAAATGTCATAGTGATTCAATCTTGCTTATATGTATTCTAAGGCTCTCAAAAATATTTCATAGTGATTCAATCAAGCACATATATGTTCTAAGGCTGTAAAAAAAATTTCATAATGATTCAATTGTCAATTTTTTTTTATAATGATTCAATCATGCACATATGTGTTCTAATGCTGTCAAAAAAACTTCATAGAGATTCAATCATGCATATATCTGTTCTAAAGCTGTCACAAAAATTTCATAAAGATTTAATCTTGCTTATATGTGTTCTAAGGATGTCAAAAATAGTTCATACTGATTCAATCATCCATATATGTGTTCTAAGGCTATAAAAAAAAATTACAGTGATTCAATCATGCATATATATGTTCTAAGGTTGTAAAAAAAAATCATAGTGATTCAATCATGCATATATGTGTTCTATGGTTATAAAAAAAATTCATAGTGATTTAATCTTGCTTATATGTGTTCTAAGGCTGTCAAAAATATTTTATATTGACTTAATCTTGCATATATGTGTTCTAAGGCAGTAAAAATAATTTCGTAATGATTTAATCTTGCAGATATGTGTTCTAAGGCTGTAAAAAAAATTCAAAGAGACTCAATCTTGCTTATATATGTTCTAAGGCTGCAAAACATACTTCATACTGATTCAAGCATGGATACATCTGTTCTTAGGCTGGAATTTTTTTTATAGGGAATCAATCATGCATATATGTGTTCCTAGGTTGTCAAAAAAATTATATAGTGATTCAATCTGGAGTTATATGTGTTCTAAGGCAGACAAAAATATTTCATAGTGATTCAATCTTGCTTATATGTGTTCTAAGCTGTCAAAAACATTTCATAGAGATTCAATCATGCATATATGTGTTTTATGGACGTAAAAAAAAGATTATATTGATCCAATCTTGCAGTTAGATGTTATAATGCTATAAAAAAAATCATAGTGATTCAAAAAAGCATATTTATGTTCTAAGGCTTTAAAAAAAAATCATAGTGATTTAATCTTGCTTATATGTGTTCTAAGGCTGTCAAAAATATTTCATAGCGATTCAATCATGCATATATGTGTACTAAAGCTGTAAAAAAAAAATCATATAAATTTAATCATGTAGATATGTGTTCTAAATTTGTCAAAAAAATTATAGTGATTCAATCATTCATATATCTATAATAATGCTATAAAAAAAATTTATAGTGATACAATCATGCATATATGTGTTCTATGGCTTTAAAAAAAAATTCACAGTGATTCAATCTTGCTTATATGTGTTCTAAGGCTATCAAAAAAAATTCATAGTGATTCACTCATGCATATATATGTTCTAAGGCTGTAAAAAACAATTCATAATGATTCAATCCTGCAGATATGTGTTCTAAGGTCTTCAATTTTTTTTTATAGTGATTCAATCATGGATATATCTGTTCTAATGCTGTCAAAAAAAATTCATAGTGAATCAATCTTGCTTATATGTGTTCTAAGGCTGTCAAAAAAATTTCATAGTGATTCAATCTTGCTTATATGTGCTCTAAGGCTGTCAAAAATATTTCATAGTGATTCAATCATGCATATATGTGTTCTAAGGCGGTAAAAAAATTTCATAGTGATTCAATTATGCATATATGTGTTCTAATGCTGTAAAAAAAATTCATAGTGATTCAATCATGCATATATGTGTTCTAAGGCTGTCAAAAATTTTTCATAATGATTCAATCTTGCTTATATGAGTTCTAAGGCTGTCAAAAATATTTCATAGTGATTCAATCATGCATATATGCGTTCTAAGGCTGTTAAAAAATTTCATAATGATTCAATCCTGCAGATATGCTTTCTAAGGTTGTAAAAAAAAAATTATAGTGATTTAGTCATGCATATATGTGTTCTATTGCTGTAGAAAAAAATTTATAGTGTTTCAATCATGCATATATGTGTTCTAAGGCTGTCAAAAAAAATTCATACTAATCTTGCATATATAAATTCTAAGGCTGTCAAAAATATTTCATAGTGATTCAATCATGCATATATGTGTTCTAAGGCTAGAAAAAAAAACTCATAATGATTCAATCCTGCAAATGTGTTCTAAGGTTGTAAAAAAAAATTATAGTGATTCAATCATGCATATATGTGTTCTAAGGTTGTCCAAAATATTTCATAGTCATTTAATCATGCATATATGTGTTTTAAGGCTGTCAAAAAAAATTATAGTGATTCAATCATGCATATATGAGTTCTAATGCTAAAAAAAAGAAATTATAGTGAAATATCATGCATATAAGTGTTCTAAGGCTGTCAAAAAAAGTTCATAGTGATTCAATCTTGCTTATATGTGTTCTAAGGCTGGAAAAGTATTTAAAAGTGATTCAATCATGCATAAATCTGTTCTAAGGCTATAAAAAAAATTCATAGTGATTCAATCTTACAGATATGTGTTCTACGGTTGTGAAAAAAAAAATATAGTGATCATACATATATGTGTTCTAATGCTGTCAAAAAATTTCATAATGATTCAATCATGTATATATGTGTTCTAAGGCTGTCAAAAAAATTTCATAGTTATTCAATCTTGCTTATATGTGTTCTAAGGCTGTCAAAAATATTTCATGGTGATTCAACCATGCATATATGTGTTCTAACATTGTAAAAGAAAATTCATAATGATTCAGTCCTGCAGATATGTGTTCTAAGGTTGTCAAAAATTTTTTATAGTGATTCAATCATGCATATATAAGTTCTAATACTGTCAAAACAATTTCATAGTGATTTAATAGCGTATATGCGTTCTAAGGCAGTAAAAAAAAAATCATAGTGATTCAATCTTGCTTATATGTGTTCTAAGGCTATTAAAAATAGTTCATACTGATTCAATCATGCATATATGAGTTCTAAGGCTGTAAAAGAAAAAAAATAGTGATTCAATCATGCATATATTTTTTCTAAGGTTGTCAAAAAAATTTCATAGTGATTCAATCTTGCTTATATGTGTTCTAAGTCTTTCAAAAAAATTTCATAGTGACTCAATCTTGCTTTTTATATGTTCTAATGCTGGGAAAATAATTTCATGGTGATTCAATTATGCATATATCTTTTCTATGGCTGTAATTTTTTTTTATAAAGATTCAATCATGCATATATGTGTTCTAAGGTTGTCAAAAAATATTTCATTGTGATTCAATCTTGCATATACGTGTTCTAAGGCTGTAAAAAAAAATCATAATGATTGAATCCTGCAGATAAATATTCTAAGGTTGCCAAAAAAAATTTATAGTGATTCAATCATTCATATATGTGTTCTAATGCTGTAAAAAAAATTCATAGTGATTCAATCATGCATATATGTGTTTTAAGTCTGTCAAAAAAAAAATCATTGTGATTCAATCTTTCTTATGTCTGTTCTAAGGCTGTCAAAAATCTTTCAGAGTGATTCACTCATTTATATATGTGTTCTAAGGTTGTAAAAAAAAATTCATAACGATTCCATCCTTGAAATATGTGTTCTAAGGTTGTCAAAATTTTTTTATAGTGATTCAATCATGCATATATGTGCTCTAATGTTGTCCAAAAAAAATCATAGTGATTCAATCAGGCATATATATGTTCTAAGGCTGTCAAAAAAAATCATCGTGATTCAATCTAGCTTATATATATTCTAAGGATGTGAAAAAAATTTCATCGTGATATAATCTTGCATACATGTGTTCTAAGGCTGTCAAAAACATCTCATAGAGATCCAATCCTGCATATATGTGTTCTAAGGCTATAAATTTTTTTTATAGTGATTCAATCATGCATATATGTGTTCTAATGCTGTGAAAAAAAATTCATAATGATTCAATCATGCATATATGTGTTCTAAGGCAGAAAACAAAATTTCATAGTCATTCAATCTTGCTTATCTAAGGTTGTCAAAAATATTTCATAGTGATTCAATGATGCATATATGTGTTCTAAGGCTGTAAAAATAAATAAATAGTGACTCAATCCTGCAGATATGTGTTCTAAGGTCTTCAATTTTTTTTTATAGTGATTCAATCATGCATATATGTGTTCTAATGCTGTCAAAAAATAACATAGTGATCCAATCAAGCATATATGTGTTGTAAGGCTGTCAATTTTTTTTATAGTGATTCAATCTTGCTTGTGTGTGTACTAAGTCTGTCAAAAAAATTTTATAGTGATTCAATCTGGCTTATATTTGTTCTAAGGCTGTCAAAAATATTGCATAGTGAATCAATCATGCATATAACTTTTCTAAGGCTGTAAAAAAATTTTATAGTGATTCAATCATGCATATATGTGTTCTAAGGCCATCAAAAAAAATTCAAAGTGATTCAATCATGCATATATGTTTTCTAAGGCTGTAAAAAACATTTCATAGCATTTCAATCTTGCTTATATATGTTCTAAGGCTGTCAAAAATATTTCATAGTGATTCAATCTTGCATATAGGTGTTCTAAGTCTGTAAAAAAAATAAAAATGATTCAATCCTGCAGATATGAGTTCTAAGGTTGTAAAAAAAATTATAGTGATTCAATCATGCATATAGGTGTTCTATTGCTGTCAAAAAAAATTCATAGTGATTCAATAGTGCATATATGTGTTTTAAGGCTTTCAAAAAAAATTCAATTTGGTTCAATCTTGGTTATATATGTTCTTAGGCTGTCAAAAAACTTTCATAGTGATTCAATCATGCATATATGTTTTCTAAGGCTATAAGAAAAAATTCACAATGATTCAATCCTGCGGATATGTGTTCTAAGGATGTCAAAACAAAATTATAGTGATTTAATCATGCATTTATATGTTCTAATGCTGTCAAATTTTTTTTATAGTGATTCAATCATGCATACATGTGTTCCATGGCTGTCAAAAAAAATTCATAGTGATTCAATCTTGCTTATATGTGTTCTAAGGTTGTCAAAAATAGTTCATACTGATTGAATAATGCATATATGTGTTCTAAGGCTGTAAAAAAAATTATAGTTATTCAATCATGCATATATGTGTTATAAAGTTGTCAAAAAAAATTCCTAGTGATTTAATCTTGCTTGTATGTTTTCCAAGGCTGTCAAAAAAATTTCATCGTGATTCAATCATGCATATATGTGTTCTAAGGCTGTAAAAAAAAATTATCATAATTCAATCATGCATATAGGTGTTCTAATGTTGTCAAAAAATTTCATAGTGGTTCAATCATGTATATATGTGCATGTTCTAAGGCAGTCAAAAACATTTCGTAGTGATTTAGTCTTTCTTATATGTGTTCTAAGGCTCTCAAAACTATTTCATAGTGATTCAATCAAGCATATATGTGTTCTAAAGCTGTAAAAAATAAATCATAGTGATTTAATCCTACAGATATGTGTTGTAAGGTTGTAAAAAAAAATGTGTTCTGATTCAATCATCCATATATGTGTTCTAATGCAATCAAAAGAATTTCATAGTGATTCAATCATGCATATATGTGCTTTAAGGCTGTCAAAAAAAATTCAGTGTGATTCAATCTTGCTTATATATGTTCTAAGGGTGTCAAAAATATTTCATAGTGATTCAATCATGCATATATGTGTTCTAAGGCTATCAAAAAATTTTCTTAATCATTCAATCCTGCAAATATGTGTTCTAAAGTTGTCAAAAAAATTTTATAGTGATTCAATAATTCATATATATGTTCTAATGCTGTCAAAAATATTTCGTGGTGATTCAATCATGCATATATGTGTTCTAAGGTTGTAAAAAAAAAATCATAATGATCCAGTCCTACATATATGTGTTCTAAGGTTGTCAATAAAATTATATAATGTTTCAATCATGCATATAAGGTTTTAATGCTATAAAAAATTATTTCATAGTGATTCAATCATGCATATATGTGTTCTAAGGCTGTCAAAAATATTTCATAGTGATTCAATCATGCATATATCTTTTCTAAGGCTATAAAAAAAATTATAGTGATTCAATCATGCACGTATGTGTTCTAAGGTTTTCAAAAAAATTTCAAAGTGATTCAATCATACATATCTGTGTTCTAAGGCTGTCAAAAACATTTCATAGTGATTCAATCTTGCTTATATGTGTTCTAAGGCTGTCAAAATTATTTTATTGTGATTCAATCTTGCATATATGTGTTCTAAGGCTGTAAAAAAAAAATCAAAATGATTCAATTCTACAAATATATGTTCTAAGGTTGTCAAAAAAACATAGTGATTCCATCTTGCATATGTGTGTTGTAATGCTGTAAAAAAAATTCATAGTGTTTCAATCATGCAGACGTGTTTTAAGGTTGTCAAAAAAAATTCACTTTGATTCAATCTTGCTTATATCTGTTCTAAGGCTGTAAAAAATATTTCATAGTGATTCAATCATGCATATATGTGTTCTAAGGCTGTAAAAAAAAAGTCATAATGATTCAATCCTGCAAATATGTGTTCTAAGAATGTCAATTTTTTTTATAGTGATTCAATCATGCATATATGTGTTCTAATGCTATCAAATAAAAATCTCTTAGTGATTTAATCATGCATATATGTGTTCTAAGGCTGTCCAAAAAAATTGATTGTGATTCAATCACTCATATATGTGTTCTAAGGCTGTCAAAAAATATTCCTTGTGATTCAATCTTGCTTAAATGTGTTCGAAGGCTGGCAAAAATATTTCATAGTGATTCAATCATGCATATATATGTTCTAAGGCTGTCAAAAAAATTTATAATTATTCAATCTTCCAGATATGTGTTCTATGGTTGTCAAATTTTTTTTATAGTGATTCAATCATGCATATATGTGTTCTAATGCTGTCAAAAAAAAAATCATAGTGATTCAACCAGGCATATATATGTTCTAAGGTTGTCAAAAAAAAATCATAGTGATTCAATCTTGCTTATATGTATTCTACAACTGTGAAAAAAATTTCATCGAGATACAATCTTGCATATATGTGTTCTAAGGCTGTCAAAAACATCTCATACTGATTGAATCAAGCATATATTTGTTCTAAGGCTATAAATTTTTTTTATAGTGATTCAATCATGCATATATGTGTCCTAAGGTTGTCAAAAAAAATTAATGGTGATTCAATCATGCATATATGTGTTCTATGGCTGTCAAAAAAAATTCATAGTGATTCAGTCTTGCTTGTATGTGTTCTAAGGATGTCAAAAATCTTTCATAGTGATTCAATCATGCATATATGTTTTCTAAGGCTGTACAAAATATTCATAATGATTCAATGCTACGGATATGTGTTGTAAGGTTGTCAAAAAAATTTTATAGTGATTCAATCATGCATATATATGCTCTATTGCTATAAAAAAAATTATAGTGATTCAATCATGCATATATGTGTTTTAAGGATGTCAAAAAAATTTCATTGGGATTCAATCTTGCTTATATGTTTTCTAAGGTAGTCAAAAATAGTTCATACTAATTCAATCATGCATATATGTGTTATAAGGATATAAAATTTTTTTATAGATCATCCATATATGTGTTTAAAGCTGTAAAAAAAAGTTCATAGTTATTTAATCTTGCTTATATGTGTTCTAAGGCTGTCAAAAATATTTCATAGTATTTCAATCATGCATATATGTGTTCTAATGCTGTAAAAAAAATTCATAGTGATTCAAACATGTGTTCTAAGGCTGTCAAAAAAATTTTATAGTTATTAAATCTAGCTTATATGTGTTCTAAGGCTATCGAAAGTATTTCATCGTGATTCAATCTTGCATATATCGGTTCTAAGCCTGTCAAAAAAAATTAATAATGATTTAATGCTATAGATATGTGTTCTAAGGTTGTCAAAAAAAATTTATAGTGATTCAATCATGCATATATGTGTTCTAATGTTGTAAAAAAAAATCATAGTGATTCAATCATGCATATATGTGTTCTAACGCTGTCAAAAAAATTCATACTGATTCAATCTTGCTTATATGTGTTCTAAGGCTTTAAAAAATATGTCATAGTAATTCAATCATGCATATATGTGTTCTAAGGGTGTAAAAAAAAAATCATAAGGATTCAGTCCTGCAAATATGTGTTTTAAGGTTGCTAAAAAAAATTATAGTGATTCAATCATGCATATATGTGTTCTAAGGCTGTCTAAAATATTTCATAGTGATTCAATGATGCATATATGTGTTCTAAGGTTGTCTAAAAAAATTATAGTGATTCAATCATGCATATATGTATTCTAATGCTATAAAAAAAAATCATAGTGGAATATCATGCATATATGTGTTTTAAGGCTGTCAAAAAAATGTCATAGTGATTTAATCTTGCTTATATGTGTTCTAAGGCTGTCAAAAATATTTTATAGTGATTCAATCATGCATATATCTGTTCTAAGTCTGTCAAAAAAAATTAATAATGATTTAATGCTATAGATATGTGTTCTAAGGTTGTCAAAAAAAATTTATAGTGATTCAATCATGCATATATGTGTTCTAATGTTGTAAAAAAAAATTCATAGTGATTCAATCATGCATATATGTGTTCTAACGCTGTCAAAAAAATTCATACTGATTCAATCTTGCTTATATGTGTTCTATGACTTTAAAAAATATGTCATAGTAATTCAATCATGCATATATGTGTTCTAATGCTGTAAAAAAAATTCATAGTGATTCAAACATGTGTTCTAAGGCTGTCAAAAAAATTTTATAGTTATTAAATCTAGCTTATATGTGTTCTAAGGCTATCGAAAGTATTTCATAGTGATTCAATCATGCATATATCGGTTCTAAGCCTGTCAAAAAAAATTAATAATGATTTAATGCTATAGATATGTGTTCTAAGGTTGTCAAAAAAAATTTATAGTGATTCAATCATGCATATATGTGTTCTAATGTTGTAAAAAAAAATCATAGTGATTCAATCATGCATATATGTGTTCTAACGCTGTCAAAAAAATTCATACTCATTCAATCTTGCTTATATGTGTTCTAAGGCTTTAAAAAATATGTCATAGTAATTCAATCATGCATATATGTGTTCTAAGGGTGTAAAAAAAAAATCATAAGGATGCAGTCCTGCAAATATGTGTTTTAAGGTTGCTAAAAAAAATTATAGTGATTCAATCATGCATATATGTGTTCTAAGGCTGTCTAAAATATTTCATAGTGATTCAATGATGCTTATATGTGTTCTAAGGTTGTCTAAAAAAATTATAGTGATTCAATCATGCATATATGTATTCTAATGCTATAAAAAAAAATCATAGTGGAATATCATGCATATATGTGTTTTAAGGCTGTCAAAAAAATGTCATAGTGATTTAATCTTGCTTATATGTGTTCTAAGGCTGTCAAAAATATTTTATAGTGATTCAATCATGCATATATCTGTTCTAAGCCTGTCAAAAAAAATTAATAATGATTTAATGCTATAGATATGTGTTCTAAGGTTGTAAAAAAAATTTATAGTGATTCAATCATGCATATATGTGTTCTAATGTTGTAAAAAAAAATTCATAGTGTTTCAATCATGCATATATGTGTTCTAACGCTGTCAAAAAAATTCATACTGATTCAATCTTGCTTATATGTGTTCTATGGCTTTAAAAAATATTTCATAGTAATTCAATCATGCATATATGTGTTCTAATGCTGTAAAAAAAATTCATAGTGATTCAAACATGTGTTCTAAGGCTGTCAAAAAAATTTTATAGTTATTAAATCTAGCTTATATGTGTTCTAAGGCTATCGAAAGTATTTCATAGTGATTCAATCATGCATATATCGGTTCTAAGCCTGTCAAAAAAAATTAATAATGATTTAATGCTATAGATATGTGTTCTAAGGTTGTCAAAAAAAATTTATAGTGATTCAATCATGCATATATGTGTTCTAATGTTGTAAAAAAAAATCATAGTGATTCAATCATGCATATATGTGTTCTAACGCTGTCAAAAAAATTTATACTGATTCAATCTTGCTTATAAGTGTTCTAAGGCTTTAAAAAATATGTCATAGTAATTCAATCATGCATATATGTGTTCTAAGGGTGTAAAAAAAAAATCATAAGGATTCAGTCCTGCAAATATGTGTTTTAAGGTTGCTAAAAAAAATTATAGTGATTCAATCATGCATATATGTGTTCTAAGGCTGTCTAAAATATTTCATAGTGATTCAATGATGCATATATGTGTTCTAAGGTTGTCTAAAAAAATTATAGTGATTCAATCATGCATATATGTATTCTAATGCTATAAAAAAAAATCATAGTGGAATATCATGCATATATGTGTTTTAAGGCTGTCAAAAAAATGTCATAGTGATTTAATCTTGCTTATATGTGTTCTAAGGCTGTCAAAAATATTTTATAGTGATTCAATCATGCATATATCTGTTCTAAGTCTGTCAAAAAAAATTAATAATGATTTAATGCTATAGATATGTGTTCTAAGGTTGTCAAAAAAAATTTATAGTGATTCAATCATGCATATATGTGTTCTAATGTTGTAAAAAAAAAATCATAGTGATTCAATCATGCATATATGTGTTCTAACGCTGTCAACAAAATTCATACTGATTCAATCTTGCTTATATGTGTTCTATGGCTTTAAAAAATATGTCATAGTAATTCAATGATGCATATATGTGTTCTAATGCTGTAAAAAAAATTCATAGTGATTCAAACATGTGTTCTAAGGCTGTCAAAAAAATTTTATAGTTATTAAATCTAGCTTATATGTGTTCTAAGGCTATCGAAAGTATTTCATAGTGATTCAATCATGCATATATCGGTTCTAAGCCTGTCAAAAAAAATTAATAATGATTTAATGCTATAGATATGTGTTCTAAGGTTGTCAAAAAAAATTTATAGTGATTCAATCATGCATTTATGTGTTCTAATGTTGTAAAAAAAAATCATAGTGATTCAATCATGCATATATGTGTTCTAACGCTGTCACAAAAATTTATACTGATTCAATCTTGCTTATATGTGTTCTAAGGCTTTAAAAAATATGTCATAGTAATTCAATCATGCATATATGTGTTCTAAGGGTGTAAAAAAAAATCACAAGGATTCAGTCCTGCAAATATGTGTTTTAAGGTTGCTAAAAAAAATTATAGTGATTCAATCATGCATATATGTGTTCTAAGGCTGTCTAAAATATTTCATAGTGATTCAATGATGCTTATATGTGTTCTAAGGTTGTCTAAAAAAATTATAGTGATTCAATCATGCATATATGTATTCTAATGCTATAAAAAAAAATCATAGTGGAATATCATGCATATATGTGTTTTAAGGCTGTCAAAAAAATGTCATAGTGATTTAATCTTGCTTATATGTGTTCTAAGGCTGTCAAAAATATTTTATAGTGATTCAATCATGCATATATCTTCTTGAAGTTCACAAAAAAAAATCATAATGACTCAATCCTGCAAATATGTTTTCTAAGATTGTGAAAAAAAAATTACAATGATTCAAGCATGCATATATATGTTCTAATGCTGTCAAAAAAATTTCATAATGATTCATTCGTGCATATATGTGTTCCAAGGCTGTCAAAAAAATTTCATATTGATTCAATCTTGCTTATATGTGTTCTAAGGCTGTCAAAAATATTTCATGGTGATTCAATCATGCATATATGTGTTCTAAGGTTGTAAAAAAAAAATCATAATGATCCACTCCTACATATATGTGTTCTAAGGTTGTAAATTTTTTTTTAAAGTGTTTCAATCATGCATATATATGTTTTAATGTTGTCAAAAACATTTCATAGTGATTCAATCTTGCTTATATGTGTTCTAAGGCTGTCAAAAATATTTATAGTGATTCAATCATGCATATATCATTTCTAAGGCTGTAAAAAAAATTATAGTGATTCAATCATGTATATATGTGTTCTAAGGCTGTCAAAAAAATTTCAAAGTGATTCAATCATGCATATATGTGTTCTAAGGCTGTCAAAAACATTTTTAGTGATTCAATCTTGCTTATTAATCTTCTAAGGTTGTCAAAAATCTTTCATAGTAATTCAATCATGCATATATTTTTTCTAAGGTTGTAAAAAAAACCATAGTGATTCAATCCTGCAGATATGTGTTCTAAGGTTGTAAAAAAAAAATACGGTGATACAATCATGCATATGTGTGTTGTAATGCTGTACAAAAAAAATTCATGGTGATTCAATCATGCATATATTTGTTCAGTGGCTGTCAAAAAAATTTCATAGTGATTCAATCTTGCTTATATGTATTCTAAGGCTGTCAAAAATCTTTCATAGTGATTCAATCATGCATATATGTTTTCTAAGGCTGTAAAAAAAACCATAATGATTCAATCCTACGGACATGTGTTCTAAGGTTGTCAAAAACAAATTAAAGTGAGTCAATCATGCATATATATGTTCTATTGCTGTAAAAAAATTTTTATAGTGATTCAATCATGCATATATGTGTTTTAAGGCTGTGAAAAAAATTTCATATTGATTCATTCTTGCTTATATGTGTTCTAAGGTAGTCAAAAATAGTTCATTATGGTTCACTCATGCAAATGTGTTCTAAGGTTGTAAAAAAAATTTATAGTGATTCAATCATACATATATGTGTTCTAAAGTTGTCAAAAAAAAAATCATAGTTCTTCATTCTTGCTTATATGTGTTCTATGGCTGTCACAAAAATTTCATTATGATTCAATCTTGCTTATATGTGTTCTAAGGCTATCCAAAATATTTCACAGTAATTCAATCATGCGTATATGTGTTCTAAGGCCGTAAAAAAAAATTTATAGTGATTCAATCATGCATATATGTATTCTAATGCTGTAAAAAAAAATTCATTGTGATTCAATCATTCGTATATGTGTTCTAAATCTGTCAAAAAAAATTCATAGTCATTCAATCATGCATATATGTGTTCTAAGGCTGTCAAAAAAAATTAATAATGATTCAATCGTGCAGATATGTGTTCTATGGGTGTCAAAAGAAATTTATAGTTATTCAATAATGCTTATATGTTCAAATGCTGTAAAAAAAAATTCATAGTGATTCAATCAAGCATATATGTGTTCTAAGGCGGTAAAAAAAAAATCATACTGATTCAATCTTGCTTATATGTGTTCTAAGACTGATTCAATCCAAAATATTTCACAGTAATTCAATCATGCATATATATGTTCTGAGGTTGTAAAAAAAAGTTATACTGATTCAATCATGCATATATGTGACCTAATGCCATAAAAAAATTCACAGTGGAATATCATGCATATATGTGTTCTAAGGTTTTAAAAAAAAATTCATAGTGATTCAATCATGCTTATATAAGTTCTAAGGCTGTCAAAAATATTTGATAGTGATTCAATCATGCTTGTACCTACTCGAAGGCTATAAAAAAATTTTCATAATGATTCAATCATGCAGATATGTCTTCTAAGGTTGTAAAATTTTTTTTTTTGTGATTCAATCTTGCACATATGTGTTCAAATGCTGTCAAAAAATTTCATAATGATTCATTCATGCATATATGTGTTCTAAGGCTCTCACAAAAATTTCATAGTGATTCAATCTTGCTTATATGTGTTCTAAGGCTGTCAAAAATATTTCATGGTGATTCAATCATGCATATATGTGTTCTAAGGTTGTAAAAAAAAATTCATAGTGCTTCAGTTCTGCAGATATATGTTCTAAGGTTTTCAAAAAAAAATTATAGTTATTCAATCATGCATATATGTATTCCAATGTTGTCAAAAAAGTTTCATAGTGATTCAATCAGGCATATATATGTTATAAGACCGTCAAAAAAATATCATAGTGATTAAGTCTTGCTTACATGTGTTCTAAGGATGTCAAAATTATTTCATTGAGATTCAATCATGTATATATGTGTTCTAAGCTGCAAAAAAAATTTCATAATGATTCAATCCTAGAAATATATGTTCTAGGGTTGTCAATATTTTTTTATGGTGATTCAAAAATACATATTTGTGTTCTAATGCCGTTAAAAAAATTTAATAGTGGTTTAATCATGCATATATGTCTTCTAAGGTTGTTAAAAAAATTTCACAATCATTCAATCTAGCTTGTATTTGTTCTAAGGCTATCAAAAATATTTGATAGTGATTCAATCACATATATATTGTTCTATGTTTTAAAAAAAAAAATTATAATGATTCAATCCTGCAGACATAGGTTCTAAGGTTGTCAAAAAAATTTATAGCGATTCAATCATGCATATATGTGTTCTAATGCTGTCAAAAAAATTTCTTAGTGATTCAATCTTGCATATATGTGTTCTAAGGCTGTCAAAAAATTCATAGTGATTCAATGTTGCTTATATGGGTTTTAAGGCTGTCAAAAAAATTTCATAGTGATTCAATCTTGCTTATATGGGTCGTAAAGCTGTGAAAAATATTTCATTGTGATTCAATCATGCATATATGTGTTATAAGGCCAAAAAAAAGAATTTATCATGATTCTATCATGCATATATATGTTCTAATGTTGTCAAAAAAATTTCATGGTCGTTGAATCATACAAATACGTGTTCTAAGGCTGTCAAAAAAATTTCATAGTGATTTATTCTTTCTTATATGTGTTCGAAGGCTGTAAAAAATATTTCATAATGAATCAATCATGCATATATATGTGTTCTAAGGCTGTAAAAAAAAATTATAATTATTCAATCTGGCAGATATGTGTTCTTAGGTTGTCAAAAAAATTTATAGTGATTCAATCATGCATATATGTGTTCTAAGGTTGTCAAAAAAATTGCATAGTGATTCAATCTTGCTTATATGTGTTCTAAGTCTGTAAAAAAAAATTCATAGTGATTCAATCTTGTTTATATGTGTTCTAAGGCTTTCAAAAATATTTCATAGTGATTCAATCATGTATATATACTTTCTAAGGCCGTAAAAAAAAATCATAGTGATTCAATCATGCTTATATGTATTCTAAGGCCATCAAAAAAATTTCATAGTGATTCAATCATGCATATATGTGTTCTAAGGTTGTCAAAAAAAATTTACAGTGATTCAATCATTCATATATGTGTTCTAAGGCTGTCAAAGAAATTTCATAGTGATTCAATCATGCATATATATGTTTTAACGCTATCAAAAAAAAATTCACAGTGATTCAATCTTGCTTTTATTTGTTCTAAGGCTGTCATAAAAATTTCATAGTGATTCACTCATGCATATATGTGTTCTAAGGCTGTAAAAAATTTTTTATAGTGATTCAATCATGCATATATGTGTTCTAAGTTTGTTAAAAAAAAATCATATTGATTGAATCATGCATATATGTGTTCTATAGCAGTCAAATTTTTTTTAGACTGATTCGATCTTGCTTATATGTGTTCTAAGCCTGTCAAAATTATTTTATAGTTATTTAATCATGCATATACATGTTCTAAGGTTGTAAAAAAAAATCATACTGATTTAATCGAGTAGATATGTGTTCCAAGGCTGTAAAAAAAAATCATAGTGATTCAATCTTGCTTATATGTGTTCTAAGGCTGCCAAAAATAGTTCGTATTGATTCAAGCATGCATATATGTGTTCTAAGGTTGTCAAAAAATTTTCAATGTGATTCAATCTTGCTTTTGTGTTTTAAGGTTGTCAAAAATATTTCATAGTGATTTAATCATGCATATATTGTTCATAGGTTGTAACAAAAAATCATAATGATTCAATGCTGTAGATACGTGTTATAAGGTTGTCAAAAAAAATTATAGTGATTCAATTATGCACATATGTGTTCCAATGCGGTCAAAAACATTTCATAGAGATTCAATCATGCATATATGTGTTCTAAGGCTGTCAAAAAAATTTCATAGTGATTCAATCTTGCTCATATGTGTTCTATGGCTGTCAAAAATATTTTATAGTGATTCAGTCATGCATATATGTGTTCTAAGGCTGTAAATTTTTTTTCATAATGATTCAATCCTACAAATATGTGTTCTAAGTTGTCAATTTTTTTTTATAATGACTCAATCATGCACATATGTGTTCTAATGCTGTAAAAAAAATTTCATAGTGATTCAATCATGCTTATATGTGTATTAAGTCTGTCAAAAAAAATTCATATTGATTCAATCTTGCTTATATGTGTTCTAAGGCTGTCAAAAATATATCATAGTGATTTAATCAAGTATATATCTTTTCTAAGGCTGTAAAAAAAAATTTATAGTGATTCAATCATGCTTATATGTGTTTTAAGGTTGTCAAAAAAAAATTATAGTGATTCAACCATTCAGATATGTGTTTTAAGGCTGTCAAAAAAATTTCATAGAGATTCAAACTTGCTTATATGTGTTCTAAGGCTGTCAAAAATAGTTCATTTTGATTCAATCATGCATATATGTGTTCTAAGGCTGTAAAAAAAATTTTATAGTCATTCAATCATGCATATATGTGTTCTAAGGTTGTCAAAAAAAAATTGTAGAGATTGAATCATGCATATATGTGTTCTAAGGATATAAAAAAAAAATCATAATGATAATATCCTGCAGATATGTGTTCTAGGGCTGTCAAAAAAATTTCAAAGCGATTCAATCTTGCTTATATGTGTTCTAAGGCTGCCACAAATAGTTCATTGTGATTCAAGCATGCATATATGTGTTCTCAGGTTGTAAAAAAAAATTAAAGTGATTCAATCATGCATATGTGGGTTCTATGGTTGTCAAAAAAATTTCATAGTGTTTTAAACCTGCATATAAGTGTTCTTAGGCTTTAAAAAAAAATTCAATCATTCAATCTTGCTTATATGTGTTATAAGACAGTCAAAAATATTTTATAGTGATTCAATCATGCATATATGTGTTTTAAGGCTGTAAAAAAAATATTATAGTGATTCAATCATGCAGATATGTGCTCTAATGATGTAAAAAAAAATCATAGTGATTCATAAAGTATATTTTTGTTGTAAGGTTGTCAAAAAAAATTCATATTGATTCAATATTGCTTATAAGTGTTCTAAGGCTGTCAAAAATATTTCATAGTGATTTAATCATGCATATATGTGTTCTAACGCTGTAAAAAAAAATTCATAATGATTTAATTTTGCAGATATGTGTTCTAAGTTTGTCAAAAAAAAATTATAGTGATTCAATCTTGCATATATGTGTTCTAATGCTGTCAAAAAATTTTCATAGTGATTCAAACATGCATATATGTGTTCTAAGACTATTAAAAAAACTTTATTGTGATTCAATCTTGCTTATATGTGTTCTTAGGCTATCAAAAATATTTCATAGTGATTTAATCATGCATATATTTGTTCTAAGGCTGTAAAAAAATTCATAATGATTCAATCCTGTAGATATGTATTGTAAGGTTATAAAAAAAAGAAATTAGTGATTCAATCTTGCATATATGTGTTCTAAGGTTGTCAAAAAAAATTCATAGTGATTCAGTCATGTATATATGTGTTCTATGGCTGTCAAATTTTTTTTATAGCGATTCAATCTTGCTTATATGTATTCTAAGGCAGTCAAAAATATTTCATGGTGATTTTATAATGCATATATGTGCGCTAAGGTTGTAAAAAAAAATTCAAATGATTTGTTCCTATAGATATGTGTTCAAAAAAAGGTCATAGTGATTCAATCTTGCTTATATCTGTTATAAAGCTACCAAAAATAGTTCATATTGATTCAAGCATTTATATATGTGTTCTGAGGCTGTAAAAAATATTTCATAGTGATTCTATCTTACATATATGTGTTCTAAGGCTGTAAAAAAAAAACCATAATGATTCAATCCTGCAGATATGTGTTCTAAGGTTTTCAAAAAAAATTTAAAGTGATTCAATCATGCATATATGTGTTCTAAGATTGTCAAAAAAGAATTACAATGATTTAATCTTGCACATGTGTTCTATTGATGTCAAAAAAATTTCATAGAGGAACTCTTGCTTATATGTGTTTTAAGGTTGTGAAAATTAGTTCATACTAAATCAATCATACATACATGTGTTTTAAGGCTGCAAAAAAAAAAGTAGTGATTCGATCATGCATATATATGTTCTAAGGTTCTCAAAAAAAAATTATAGTGATTCAATCATGCTTATGTGTTCTAAGGCTATAAAGAAAAATTTATAGAGATTCAATCATGCATATATTTTTTCTAAGGCTGTCAAAAAATTTCATAGTGATTGAATCATGCATATATGTGTTCTATGGCTGTCAAATTTTTTTTATAGGGATTCAATCTTGCTGATATGGGTTCTAAAGTTGTCAAAAATATTTTATAGTGATTTAATCATGCATAAACATGTTCTAAGGTTGTAAAAAAAAATTCATAGTGATTTGATCCTACAGATATGTGCTCTAAGGCTGTCAAAAAAATTTCATAGTGATTCAATCCTACTTATATGTGTTCTAAGGCCGCCAAAAATAGTATGCATTGATTCACGCATGCATATATGTGTTCTCGGGCTATAAAAAAAAATTATAGTGATTCAATCATGCATATTTGTGTTCTAAGGTTGTCAAAAAAATTTCATAGTGATTCAATCTTGCTTATGTGTTCTAAGGCTGTCAAAAATCTTTCATAATGATTTTATCATGCATATATTGTTCTTAGGTTGTAAAAAAAATTATAATGATTCAATCCTGCAGATATGTGTTCTAAGGTTGTCAAAAAAATTTATAGTGATTCAATAATGCATATATGTGTTCTAATGCTATCAAAAAATTTCATAGTGATTCAATCATGCATATATTTGTTCTAAGCCTGTCAAAAAAATTTCATAGTGATTCAATCTTGCTCATATGTGTTCTAAGGCTGTCAAAAATATTTCATAGTGATTCAATCATGCATATATGTGTTCAAAGGCTGCAAAAAAATTTCATAATGATTCAATCCTACAAATATGTGTTCTAAGGTTGTTAAACTTTTTTTATAATGATTCAATCACTCACATATGTGTTTTAATTCTTTTAAAAAAACTTCATAGTGATTCAATCATGCATATATGTGTTCTATGGCTATCAAAAACATTTCATAGAGATTCAATCTAGCTTATGTGTGTTCTAAGGCTGTCAAAAATAGTTCATACTAATTCAATAATGCATGTATGTGTTCTAAGGCTGTAAAGAAAAATTTATAGTGATTCAATCATGCACATATGTGTTCTAAGGTTGTCAAAAAAAATTCATAGTGATTCAATCATGTATATATGTGTTCTATGGCTCTCAAAAAAATTTCATAGTGATTCAATCTTGCTTATATTTGTTCTAATGCTGTCAAAAATATTTCATAGTGATTTAATCATGCATATATGTGTTCTAAGGCTGTTAAAAAAAATCATAATAATTTAATCACTATAACAATTTTTATATTGATTCGATATTGCTTATTTGTGTTATAAGGCTGTCAAAAATATTTCATAGTGATTCAATCATGCGTATATGTGTTCTAATGCTCTAAAAAACAATTTTTAATGATTTAATCCAGCAGATATGTGTTCTGAGTTTGTCAAAAAAAAATTATAGTGTTTCAATCTTGCATATATGTGCTCTAATGCTGTAAAAAAAAATTCATGGTGATTCAATCATGCATATACGTGTTCTAAGGTTGTTAAAAAAAATTCATAGTGATTCAATCTTGCTTATATGTGTTCTAAGGCTGTCAAAAGTATTTCATAGTGATTTAATCATGCATATATGTGTTCTAAGGCTGTAAAAAAATTCATAATAATTCATTCCTACAGATATATGTTCTAAGGTTGTAAAACAAAATTTAGAGTGATTCAATCATGCATATATGTGTTCTATAACAGTCAAAAAAATTTCATAGTGATTCAATCTTGCTTATATGTGTTATAAGGCTGTCAAAAATATTTCATAGTGATTTAATCAAGCATATATATGCTCTAAGGTTGTAAAAAAAAATTTATAATGATTTAATCCTACATCTAAGGCTGCCAAAAAAAATTCATAGTGATTCAACTTTGGTTATATCTGTTATAAGGCTGCCAAAAATAGTTCATATTGATTCAAGCATTTATACATGTGTACTCAGGCTGTAAAAAATATTTCATAGTGATGCAATCTTGCATATATGTGTTCTAAGGCTATAAAAAAAAACCCACAATCACTCAATTCTGCAGATATGTGTTCTAAGATTGTCAATAAAAAATTATAGTGATTCAATCATGCGAATATGTGTTCTAAGGTTGTAAAAAAAAATTTATAATGATTCAATCATGCACATGTGTTCTAATGCTGTAAAAAAAAAGCATAGAGATTCAATCTTGCTTATATGTGTTCTAAGGCTGTCAAAAATAGTTCATATTGATTCAATCATGCATATATCTGTTCTAAGGCTGTAAAAAAAAATTATAGTGATTGGATCATGCATATATTTGTTCTAAGGTTGTCAAAAAAATTTCATAGTGATTCAATCATGCATATATGTGTTCTATGGCTGTCAAAACAATTTCATAGTGTTTCAATCTTGCTTATATGTGTTCTAAGGCTGTCAAAAATATTTCATAGTCCTTTAATCATGCATATATGTGTTCTAAGGATATAAAAAAATTTCATAATGATTTAATCCAGCAGATATGTGTTCTAAGGCTGCCAAAAAAAAATTATAGTGATTCAAACTTGCTTATATAAGTTCTAAGGCTGCCAAAAATACTTCATATTGATTCAAGCATGCATATATGTGTTCTGTGGCTGTAAAAAAAAATTATAGTGATTCAATCATGCATATATGCGTTCTAAGGTTGTCCAAAAAATTTCTTAGTGATTCAATTCTGGTTATATATGTTCTAAGGTTGTCGAAAAAATTTCATAGTGATTCAATGCTACTTATATGTGTTCTAAGGCTGTCAAAAATATTTCATAGTGATTCAATCATGCATATATATGTTCTATGGCTTTAAAATAAAATTATAGTGACTCAATCATGCAGATATGTGTTCTAGTGCTGTAAAAAAAAATCATAGTGATTCAATCATGCATATTTGTGTTCTAAGGTTGTCAAAAAAAATTCATAGTGAATCAATCTTGCTTATATATGTTCTAAGGCTGTCAAAAATATTTCATCGTGATTCAATCATGCATATATGTGTTCTAAGGCTGTAAAAAAAATTCATAATGATTTAATCCTGCACATATGTGTTCTAAGTTTGTCAAAAAAAATTATAGTGATTGAATCATGCATATATCTCTTCTAATGCTGTCAAAAAAAAATCATAGTGATTCAATCATACGTATATGTGTTCTAAAGCTATCAAAATAATTCCATAGTGATTCAATCTTACTTATATGTGTTCTAAGGCTATCGAAAAAAATTCATGTTGATTCAATCATGTATATATGTGTTCTAAGGCTATAAAAAAAAATTCATAATGATTCAATCGTGCAAATTTGTTTTTTAAGGTTGTCAACAAAAAATTATAGTGATTCAGTCATGTATGTGGTCTAATGCTGTCAAACAAATTTCATAGTGATTCAATCTTGCTTATATGTGTTCTAAGGCTGCAAAAAAATTCATAATGATTCAATCCTACAAATATGTGTTCTAAGGTTGTTAAACTTTTTTTATAATGATTAAATCACGCACATATGTGTTTTAATTCTTTTAAAAAAACTTCATAGTGATTCAATCATGCATATATGTGTTCTATGGCTATCAAAAACATTTCATAGAGATTCAATCTAGCTTATGTGTGTTCTAAGGCTGTCAAAAATAGTTCATATTGATTCAATCATGCATGTATGTGTTCTAAGGCTGTAGAGAAAAATTTATAGTGATTCAATCATGCACATATGTGTTCTAAGGTTGTCAAAAAAAATTCATAGTGATTCAATCATGTATATATGTGTTCTATGGCTCTCAAAAAAAATTCATAGTGATTCAATCTTGCTTATATTTGTTGTAATGCTGTCAAAAATATTTCATAGTGATTTAATCATAAATATATGTGTTCTAAGGCTGTTAAAAAAATTCATAATAATTTAATCACTATAACAATTTTTATATTGATTCAATATTGCTTATTTGTGTTCTAAGGCTGTCAAAAATATTTTAGAGTGATTCAATCATGCGTATATGTGTTCTAATGCTGTAAAAAACAATTTTTAATGATTTAATCCAGAAGATACGTGTTCTGAGTTTGTCAAAAAAAAATTATAGTGTTTCAATCTTGCATATATGTGCACTAATGCTGTCAAAAAAAAATCATGGTGATTCAATCATGCATATACGTGTTCTGAGGCTGTTAAAAAAAAAATCATAGTGATTCAATCTTGCTTATATGTGTTCTAAGGCTGTCAAAAGTATTTCATAGTGATTTAAACATGCATATATGTGTTCTAAGGCTGTAAAAAAATTCATAATAATTCATTCCTACAGATATATGTTCTAAGGTTGTAAAAAAAAATTTTGAGTGATTCAATCATGCATATATGTGTTCTATAACAGTCAAAAAAATTTCATGGTGATTCAATCTTGCTTATATGTGTTCTAAGGCTGTCAAAAATATTTCATAGTGATTTAATCAAGCATATATATGCTCTAAGGTTGTAAAAAAAAATTCATAATGATTTAATCCTACATCTAAGGCTGTAAAAAAAATTCATAGTGATTCAACCTTGGTTATATCTGTTATAAGGCTGCCAAAAATAGTTCATATTGATTCAAGCATTTATACTTGTGTACTCAGGCTGTAAAAAATATTTCATAGTGATGCAATCTTGCATATATGTGTTCTAAGGCTGTAAAAAAAAACCCATAATCACTCAATTCTGCAGATATGTCTTCTAAGATTGTCAAAAAAAAATTATAGTGATTCAATCATGCGAATATGTGTTCTAAGGTTGTAAAAAAAAAATTTATAATGATTCAATCATGCACATGTGTTCTAATGCTGTAAAAAAAATTCATAGAGATTCAATCTTGCTTATATGTGTTCTATGGCCGTCAAAAATAGTTCATATTGATTTAATCATGCATATATGTGTTCTAAGACTGTAAAAAAAATCATAATAATTCATTCCTACAGATATATGTTCTAAGGTTGTAAAAAAAAATTTAGAGTGATTCAATCATGCATATATGTGTTCTATAACAGTAAAAAAAAATTCATAGTGATTCAATCTTGCTTATATGTGTTCTGAGGCTGTCAAAAATATTTCATAGTGATTTAATCAAGCATATATATGCTCTAAGGTTGTAAAACAAAATTTCATAATGATTTAATCCTACATCTAAGGCTGTCAAAAAAAATTCATAGTGATTCAACCTTGGTTATATTTGTTATAAGGCTGCCAAAAATAGTTCATATTGATTCAAGCATTTATACATGTGTACTCAAGCTGTAAAAAATATTTCATAATGATGCAATCTTGCATATATGTGTTTTAAGGCTGTAAAAAAAAACCCATAATCACTCAATTCTACAGATATGTGTTCTAAGATTGTGAAAAAAAAATTATAGTGATTCAATCATGCGAATATGTGTTCTAAGGTTGTAAAAAAAAAATTATAATGATTCAATCATGCACATGTGTTCTAATGCTGTAAAAAAAAATCATAGAGATTCAATCTTGCTTATATGTGTTCTAAGGCTGTATAAAATATTTCATAGTGATTCAATCATGCATATATGTGTTCTAAGGCTGTAAAAAAAAATTCATAATGATTCAATCATGCAGATATGTGTTCTAAGGTTGTCAAAAAAAAATTATAGTGACACAATGATGCCAATATGTGTTCTAATGCTGTAAAAAAATTTCATACTAATTCAATCATGCACATATGTGTTCTAAGGCTGTCAAAAAAAATTTATAGTGATTCAATCTTGCTTTTATATGTTCTTTGGCTGTCAAAAATAATTCGTAGTGATTCAATCATGCAGATATGTGTTTTAACAGTGTAAAAAAAAATCATAATGATATAATCCTGCATATATTTGTTTTATGGTTGTCAAAAAATTTTATAATGATTGAATCAAGCATATAGGTGTTCTAAAGCTGTAAAAAAAAATCATGGTGATTCAATAAAGCATATATGTGTTCTAAGGCTGTCAAAAAAATTTCATAGTGATTCAATCTTGCGTATATGTGTTCTAAGGTTGTCAAAAACAGTTCTTATTGATTCAATCATGCATATTTGTGTTCTAAGGCTGTAAAAAAAAATATAGTGATTCAGTCATGCCTTTATGTGTTTTAAGGTTGTCAATAAAAAATATAGTGATTCAATCTTGCTTATAAGTGTTCTAAAGCTGTCAAATTTTTTTATAGTGATTCAATCTTGCTTATATGTGTTCTAAGGTTGTCAAAAATATTTTATAGTGCTTCCATCATGCATATATGTGTTTGAAGGTTGTCAAATTTTTTTTATAGGGATTCAATCATGCATATATGTGTTCTAATGCTGTCATCAAACTTTCATAGTGATTTAATCTTGCTTATATGTGTTTTAAGTCTGTCCAAAATATTTCATAGTGATTCAATCATGCATATATGTGTTCTAAGGCAGTAAAAAATTTTTTATAATAATTCAATCCTTCTGATATAAGTTCTAAGTCTGTCAAAAGAATTTTATTGTGATTCAATCTTGCATATATGTGTTCTAATGCTGTCAAAAAAAATTCATAGTGATTCAATCATGCATATGTGTGTTCTAAGGCTGTAAAAAAAAATTCAAAGTGATTCAATCTTGCATATATATGTTCTAAGGCTATCAAAAAAAATTCATAGTGATTCAATCTTGCTTATATGTGTAGAAAGGCTGTGAAAAATATTTCGTAGTGCTTCAATCATGCATATATGTGGTCTAAGGCTGTCAAAAAAAAGTTATAGTGATTTAATCATGCATATATGTGTTCTAAGGCTGTCAAAGTAAGTTATAGTGATTCAATCATATATATATATGTGTTCTAACATTGTCAAAAAAAAATTATAGAGATCCAATCATGCATATATGTGTTCTAAGGCTGTCAAGAAAAATTTATAGTGATTCAATCTTGCTTATATGAGTTTTAAGTCTGTCAAAAATATTTCATAGTGATTCAATCATGCAAATATGTGTTCTAAGGCTGTAAAAAAAAAATCATAATGATTCATTCCTACGGATATGTGTTCTAAGCTTGTCAAAAAATTTCATAGTGATCCAATCATGCATATATGTGTTCTAAGGCTGTCAAAAAAATTTCATAGTGATTCAATCTTGCTTATATGTGTTCTAAGGATGTCAAAAATATTTCATAGTGATTCAATCATGCGTATAAGTGTTCTAAGGCTGCAAAAATAAATTCATAATGATTCAATCCTTGAGATATATGTTTTAAGGTTGTCAAAAAAATTTATAGTGATTCAATCATGCATATATGGGTTCTAAAGCTGTCAAAGAAAAAATATGGTGATTCAATCATGCGTATATGTGTTCTAAGGCTGTCAAAAAAAATTCATACTGATTCAATCTTGCTTACATGTGTTCTATGGTCGTCAAAAACATTTCATACTGATTAAATCATGCATATATGTGTTCTAAGGCTGTAAAAAAAATTAATAGTGATTCAATCATGCATTTATAAGTTCTAAGGTTGTCAAATAAAATTTGTAGTGATTCAATCTTCCTTATATGTGTTCTATGGCTGTAAAACATTTCATCATGATTCAATCTTGCTTATATGTGTTCTAAGGCTGTCAAAAATATTTTATTGTAATTCTATCATGCATATATGTGTTCTAAGGCTGTCAAATTTTTTTTATAGTGATTCAATCATCCATATATGTGTTCTAATGCTCTAAGAAAAATTCATTTTGATTCAATCATGCATATATGCGTTCTAAGGCTGTCAAAAAAAATTTATATTGATTCAATCTTGCTTATATGTGTATAAAGTCTGTCTAAAATGTTTCATAGTGATTTAATCATGCATATATATGTTCTGAGGCTATAAAAAAAATTCATAATGATTCAATCCTACGGATGTGTTCTAAGGTTGTCAAAAGAATTTTATAGTTTCTCAATCAAGCATATATGTGTTCTAATGCAGTCAAAAAAATTTCATAGTGATTCAATCATGCATATATGTGATCTAAGCCTGTCAAAAAAAATTCAAAGTGATTCAATCTTGCTTATATGTGTTCTAAGGCTGTCAAATTTTTTTATAGTGACTCAATCCTGCATATATGTGTTATAATGTTGTAAAAACATTTCATAGTGATTCAATCATGCATATATGTGTACTAAGGCTGTGTGAACACCCTAAATTTTCCAAAAATTCTAAAAATTCCATTTTTGCCCCTAACGCCCCTAACCTCACATCTTCTGAATAATCGGGTCAACTTCTGATAAAAAATTCAATCATTTCTCGGATTCACTGGAATCCAGATTCATTTTTTATTTGTGACCCAATTTCTGATCCAAATCGGATATCTGGATCCGAATCTCCTATTTTTCAAAAAAAATAAAAAAAAAAATCAATTCTTTGAATTTTCTTGGATGTTTTATCTGGATCCGATCTCAATTTGAAATCCAAACCCAATATTTTCTAAAAATCTTGGATCCAGATCATTTTAGAGTTTGCTTTCTGAAATAAATCATGTATTTTCCATAAAAACCTCATTTTGAAAATCCTTATATCTCAAAATTAAAAAATTTGCAAAGACACTTCAAAAACCTCATTTAGGTCCCGCTTGTTAAAAATCCTCGTATTTCCCTTACATTTTCGGGTTTTTCCTTCAAAAAAATTCAGAAAAAGTAGCTTATCCTCTCTTTCTGAGAACTTTTTCCTTAAATAAAGACTCATTTTCAAAAACCCTTTTTCAAAAAACTACCATTTTGGAAATACTAAAAATTAGAGGATCTTCTCTGAAAAGGAGCCTAACGGCCTTCTGTTATAAAACAGAGGCCGAAGGCTCCCAATTCCTTGCCGCTTTTCACCCCTGCATGTCCTTCTTCACGACTCTTCTTCTTCCTTCTCCCATTTCCCCCTTTTTCTCCTTCTTCTCCTCCCGATTTCCTTTAGCAGAAAAAGATCGCCCCCCTCCCCCTCTAGCTGCAGGTAAGTAACCATCCTTTTTCTTCCCATTTTCTATAGAAATTCTTTCTCTGTTTTATTACATTTCAGAGTGGTGCCTTGCTTCATTTTCTTTTATTACAATGCATCAAGGGCATATAGCAGGATCGATCCACCCTGTGCGATATCAAAGGAATTCTCTAATTCCAACAATTTTTTTGTTATTCCTCTTTTCTTCTCCTGTTTTCTCTTTTTCTTATTATTGAATTTTAGCAGTTTACACATGTCGATGCCCTCATCATCGCCTTGTGTATTATAATCTCGATATACATTCTGTTTTATTTTCTATCCCCATTTTATAGTTAGTTCTCTATATTACTTTGGATGATCGGTCAGCGTTATGCAACGAGATATTTATTTATTTCTTCTTTTGCTCTTTTGATTTCTTGTAATATTTTATTCTGTAATTTATTCCAAAGACACCATCCATTCATTACCGCTGATTCACTTTAATCAGTGGATTTCGTTTGTCCACCTTATTTGCCGTGATTCTCTCAATTCATCGTGATGGCTTCACAGTTTTCCTTACCATTCTTCTCATTGATTTCGGCTGTGATTCTCTCAATTCGTCATTAGCAACATCTTCCATTTTGATTTCACCGTTATCATCCATATCATCGTGATTTATTAGCATTTTTCTGCACCTCATGCTCTTACGTGTGTTTGTATATCTTCGTTTCTTGTTCTTCTGAGTATTAATTCCTGCATCATAGATATGTATTACATCTCCAGTATCTCACGATGCCTCTCTTTTCATCTGTATTCACTTTTTAATCCTTTATTTAGGCATTTTTTAAGCATTGATTTGCTTCATTGCTGATCTATCTATTATACTAGTTTCGATTTCGTGGAATCAATATATTTTTTTCCCTTTTAGCTTGTGTATAATTTCAATATCATTTTTGTGTTTGCTATGTATTTATTTTGATCTCCTAGTTATCATGAATTCTATCTGCTTATTTCTTTGTTGTTCATCTACATGTTTGGAGCATCGATAGTTCCTTTCCATCGGTTCATACTGAAAGCATCTTACCCTCATTCATCATGAATCTGATCTTCAAAGCAACTCATATTTCACCATGTTTCCACTATCTTCTTTTATGCACCAAGATGTCAAAACATTTATTTCGTTCAACGTCATACTCTGGTTTTATTCATGATCCGTGTCCATTGTCTTTAACCCAGGTACATGTATACTCATGGCATCTTGCATGATAATTCTTGTTCAATCATTTGCATAACATGATGTGTCTGCTATCCAGCTCGCCACCGCTATTGCTACTGTTCTAGCCATAAGATTAGCAGAAAATCAATAGGGTTCAAGATGGAGTCAATCTCAAATTGTTTTCCTGCTATAATCTCACACAAGGGGTTGGAATTAGAACATAGAAGATTCCCCCATAGCTTGTAATGATACCCAATTTGTTACTTATGCATCAGTACGTGTTCATTCATTTTACTAAATTCTGTAGCATGTATTGCACATCTAAAAAGGTCATGCATTACATCCATTTTCTGGTATGTCGTTCATCAGATCGTAACCCAGCACCACATTGCTATTATTTAAATTTTCCTCTTATATGACAAAAGCCATCACTGATGGATCATGAATTTCTGAATAGGGATCGATTTAGCTCTTTGTCCTTGGTTGTTCATTATTAATAACATTACCTTATGCGAGAATCAGTTTGCAATTAAAGAGATCAATGCATGAAGATCATTTCATTGCTGCTGGAGCATTTTTTTTATGCTACCCTTCATATGCTGGAATACTCTATTAGCATACCACCAGCATCTGGTTACTGCTGTTTGCTATACCTCTGATGGTTTGGATGCATTGATTGGCTCTCACAAGGGGGGTCGCAGGGTATACAAAGCTTCAGAAAACAAGCTGCAGTATGGAAATGACCTTCTAACAAAGTTCCTAGGACAAAACAACAAAAGTGAGTTCCAGATGTGATGTTTCTCCTCTTCATCAGCACCAACAAATTTGATCAAGACAACATTATCGAGGGGGTCTATATCATTTGGCAATAAGCATCTAAGGACTCTAATTTTCTTTTTTTTACCCCAGCCAGGTATGCATCTCTATTCTGTATGTTTTTGTTTTAAATTCAGATACTTGCCCTGGGTTTTATATCCAAAATGGTTATACACTATTCGCATGCGTTCTACGTCTATGTCAAGTATGAGTTTGAACTGTAAAATGAAGAAAATTTGTTGAAGTCTTTGAAATGATCGAATTCCCTCCTGTATACCTATGTTTTAAATTTAGAGGTCATTAGCAGGTTTTGGTTTGCTGCATGATCACTATATAGGGGTTGGTTCATTGATCGACCTGTTGTATCACACCTTCACCTCGCTTGCATATGCTCATTTTAGCAACCATCCATCTGCTAATTTCACTGTTCATCTCACAACCTTCATCTTCACCACCACTCCATACCTATAGCATATCTCCACCAACCAGTCAATTCCTTCATAAAGGCTAGCCACACTTGACCCATTATCTGTGTATCATTGTTATATATCCACTAATGGCATTTCCTTCCTGCACTAAACATCACCATTTCACTTCACCTCTATGCTCCATATTCACCAGCCATCTTCTGCACTTGCAGCAGTGGCCTCACTTCATTTCAAAACCCTATACATGCTACATCTTATCCATCAGTTGTTGCACTTGTGGCCTTCACACTATTCACTTTCCATCATCACCAGCCACCTCTTGCATGCATGCTGCAACACATCCAGCACACACCAACCCCTCACTTACACACGCTTTCACTGTCATCACCTCACTTCTAGCTCCATCACACACACATTTCCTTATTACCTACTACAACACCTGTGCACAGCAACAGTGCACCTTCACCCTGCACCATGTTACACCCACAGGGGCAGCACATCCAGTACTACACTTGCTGTTACCCCCACAATCCAGCTCCAGCATCCCCTTCACATTCACCGATTGCAGCACCTGCAGTCATATCTGTTCCTTCTTCTGCGACTACCTATACACTCCCTTTAGCATCATCTCCATACCTTCCTGCACATCTATTTACAACACCATCTCTATTTGCTGCATCACCCCTACATTCGCATCCACTTTAGTCTCCACCACACTACACTTTCACAGCACCCACTATGTTTCCCCACTCCATATGGCACATCTTTCACCTACATCTGTCTCATACCCACTCCAGCATATGTGGTTACATTTTTGCATACATTTCATTACCCCTTTACTGTTGTGATTCCTTGCATAGCATACATCACCATTCACCACCATATCTCACCTATATATGCCTACTACCATTCATGCTCACTTTTTTTTTTACTATTCCTATGTTTCCATTATTATCACATTATTTGACCTCTTTACATTTTTTTTTCTGCAAAACACACTATTCATCTCATTATCACCTGCACTCACTTCCTTCACTGCACTCCACAGCATATCTCTGCATCGTTGCTACAATTTTCTCACACTCCAACATATGTTCTCTCATCATCATAATGCATTGCATATGCATTTTCATGTATGTTTTCTCATTAGCATTCAGACATCATCGTGTGCATTCTAGTTTCAATATAATCTCTGAATTTCTTTTCATATCTTGTATTTTGATTTATGTTAAACCTGTTTTATAGGAAATATGAACAAATTGTTCCCTTTTAGATTTAAAGATTCTATCATTTTAACTTCAACTTCAATAATGTAATAGCTAGATATTAATGAGAATCTTTACTTTCTAGCTTAGAATAGAATGTATGAGCATTGTAGATATCATAAATTATTTGTTTTATACTATTTTTCACTTATTTCTCAAAAATCCACAATGGTAAAACATGAATGGCACGTGCACCATTCTAATGAGAGGTAATTAATCCTAAACAAATGACTCACATTGATGGCCATTGTCAAAATGTAGGCAATGCTTAGGATTTTTATCTTTTATGAAATAACATTGGATCCACACTGGATCCTCTTTCAAAAATCATCATATTTAAAGAATTTTCCTCCTTTATCAGAGTTTAACTTGAAATTAACTCAAAATATATATCAATGGCCATAGTCAGGATATATTGAGAGTTAATTTCATTTCAAACTCTATAAAGGCAACAAAATGTGTTTTATTCTTCATCTGAATTTAAATATAGATTATCTTATAATACAATTTATGACCATAGTAAGAAATGTATTATATCTTCAATCTTATTTCAATTCATTTAAAGAATGAAATATGCTTTTCAATATCCAATTTTCAAAATTCTTTAATTCATTCATCATTTAAGATAGAATTGCATCATTCTTTCAAATTATTTTCAAGTTATCTTCAAAATCCACGTGATTTTGAGATATATTTTCAAATATTTCTCTCATTTCTCAAATCAATCTTCAATTCTTATCTATAAATTCAAATTCATTTTTTATCATCAATTCTATCTTATTTCAAACTTCAATTTCAAAGTCCAATTCGACTTTGAAATTTCAAATTCATTTCTAGATTCAAAAATTCAATTTCCAATTCAAATCAAATTTCAAAGTTCGATTTAACTTTGAAATTCCAAATTCATTTTAGGATTCAATTTCAAATTCAATTCAATATTCTAGATTGAATTTCAAAGTTCAATTCAACTTTGAAATCCCAGATTCATCACCTGATTTAAAAAATTCAAGTTTTAAACCAAGTTTATTTTCTATTCTTCACTTCAAGTTCTCAAATCCCCAAGTTCTTTTAAAATCTTTTGAGTCTTTAATCTTCAAATCATTTTTTTGAAATTAAGGATCAAAATTCTAAGATTAGTGTTAAATTCAAGTCCACTTCCAAAATCAAATTCTATCAGGATTTCTCAAATCCAAATCCATCTTCAAGTTCTATCTGGAATTCTTGAACCCAATTCCAAGTTCTATCTGGATTCCCAAAATCCAAGTTCATTCTAAAATCACATCTAGATTTCCAAGGCCCAGACCCATCTTCGGACCACATCTGGATTTCCAAAATCCAGATCCATCTTCCAATTCCCTATTGGATTCTAGATTTAAAATCCAATTCCATCTTGGATTTTGAATTTCAAATCCAATTCAATTCCATTTTTAAATCTCATCTGGATTTCAAGATTCCCATTTCAGTCCTCATTTCCAAGACCATCATCAAAATCTATTTCTTAAGTCTAAATTCAAATTCAATTCTTGTTTTAGGTTCCGAATTAAAAAAAAATTCTTTTCAAAACTGATTCTTGAGAATCAAATCCAAATTCAAAGTCTATTTTGACTTTGAAACTCCATTCTTTTCTCAAAATTCTATCTCAAATTCCAAATCTCCTTTTCTTTTTATTTTTTTCAATTCAAAATCCATTTTCCAAACTCTGATTATTCCAAGACTTGGACTTTCAAGTCTCTTCTTCCAAATCTATTTCAAGTTCTAAGTTAGATTCAAAATCTAACTTCTTCAAAGTCAATCTTCAACGTTTAAAAACCATTTCTTCACAATATTCTCAAATTTATTTCAAAATCACTTGGAAAATTCCAAAATTTTTGAATTATTCTTTTCAAAGAGCATACATCTTTGCATTTTCACAAGCATGATTCTTTGTGCATTTTTAGACTTAGAATAAATTCTTAGACAATATTTAGACAAAGCAAAAAGGCATAAATTTGATACTTGGTTCGATTACCTCTGGTAAATGTGTCAAGAAAGGTTGAACCTTGTACCGACGAGCGAACCCCGTCTCTCCATTTTACTGTAAATTTTTAAAAACGAAGGTGAGTAATTTAAAAATATTTTCCAAATTTAAGTCAAGTGATACCTTTGCAAAAGAGTTCCTCTCTTCTTTCTTTTCTCTCCTCTTTTCTAGCTTTTATTTTCCCCTTCAAAAAGGGAAATAGAGGCTAGAAACGAAAAGAAGGAACCAAGAGAAGAAAAACTTTGCAATGATCACAGGCTGTCAAAAAAATATATAGTGATTCAATCATGCATATATATGTTCTAACATTGTCAAAAAAAAATCATAGTGATTCAATCATGCATATATGTGTTCTAAGGCTGTAAAAAAAAATCATAGTGATTCAATCTTGCTTATATGTGTTCTAAGGCTGTCAAAAATATTTCATAGTGATTCAATCATGCAAATATGTGTTCTAAGCCTGTAAAAAAAATTATAATGATTCAATCCTGCAGATATGTGTTCTAAGGTTGTCAAAAAAATTTATAGTTATTCAATCATGCATATATGTGTTCTAAAGCTGTCAAAAAAAAATTTAGTGATTCAATCATGCATATATGTGTTCTAAGGCTGTAAAAAAAAATCATAGTGATTCAATCTTGCTTATATGTGTTCTAAGGCTGTCAAAAATATTTCATAGTGATTCAATCATGCAAATATGTGTTCTAAGCCTGTAAAAAAAATTATAATGATTCAATCCTGCAGATATGTGTTCTAAGGTTGTCAAAAAAATTTATAGTTATTCAATCATGCATATATGTGTTCTAAAGCTGTCAAAAAAAAATTTAGTGATTCAATCATGCATATATGCGTTATAAGGCTGTCAAAAAAAATTCATAGTGATTCAATCAATGCATATATGTGTTATATGGCTGTCAAAAAAATTTCATAGTGATTGAATCATGCATATATATGTTCTAATGTGGTAAAAAACAAATTTAGTGATTCAATCATGCAAATATGTGTTCTAAGGTTGTCCAAAAGATTTTATAGTCATTTAGTCATGCATATAAGTGCTCTAAGGCTGTCAAAATTTTCATTGTGATTCAATCATGAATATACATGTTCTAAGGCTATCCAAAAAAATTCAGTATGATTAAATCATGCATATATGTGTTCTAAGTTTGAAAAAAAAAATCATAGTGATTCAATCATGCATATATGTGTACTAAGCTGTCTAAAAAATTTCATTCTTGCATATATGTATGCTCAGACTCTCAAAAAAAATTCATAGTAAATCAATCTTCCAAATATGTGTTCTAAGGCTGTAAAAAAAAAATCCTAGTGATTCAATCATGCATATATGTGTTCTAAGGCTGTCAAAATTTTTTTATGGTGATTCAATCAAGCGTATATTTTTCCTAAGGTTGTCAAAAAAAATTCATAGTGATTCAATCATGCATATATGTGTTCTCAGGATTTCAAAAAAAAATTCACTATGATTCAATCATGCATATATGTGTTCTAAGTTTGTAAAAAAAAATCATAATGATTCAATCCAGCATATATATGTCTTTTAAGGTTGACAAATTTTTTTTATAGTGATTCAATCAGCCATATATGTGTTCTAAGGTTGTCAAAAAAAATTCTAGGGATTCAATCTTGCATATATTTGTTCTAATGTTGTAAAAAAAATTCATAGTGTTACTATCATGCATATATGTGTTCTAAGGCTATAAAAAATATTTCATTCTTGTATATATGTATTCTAAGGCTCTCAAAAAAATTTCATAATGACTCAATCCTGGAGATATGTGTTCAGATGTTATAGAAATTTTTTTGTACAAATTCAATCTTGCATCTATATGTTCTAATGTTATAGAAAAAATTTTGTACTGATTCAATCATGCATATATATGTTCTAAGGCTGTCAAGAAAATATCATAGTGATTTAATAAATGCATATATGTGTTCTGAGGCAGTCAAAAAAATTCATAGTGATTGAATCATGCATATATATGTTCTAATATGGTAAATAAAAAATTTTAGTGATTCAATCATGCATATATGTGTTCTAAGGTTGTCAAAAAGATTTCATAGTCATTTAATCATGCATATATGTGCTCTAAGGCTGTCAAAAAACTTTCATTGTGATTCAATCATGAATATATATGTTCGAACGTTGTAAAAAAAAATCATTATGACTCAATCATGCAAATATATGTTCCAAGGTTGTCACAAAAAATTTATAGTGATTCAATCATGGATATTTATGTGCTAATGCTATCAACACATTTTTGTAGTTATTTAATCATGCATATTTGTGTTCTAAGGCTGTGAAAAAAGTTTCATAGTGACTTAATCATCCATATATGTGTTCTAAGGCTATCAAAAAAAATTCATAGTGATTCAATCATGCATATATGTGATTTAAGGTTGTCAAAAAAAATTTTATTCTAATTCAATTATGTATATATGTGTTCTAACGTTGTCAAAAAGTTTTCTTAGTGATTCAATCATGCATATATGTCTTCTAAGGCTGGCAAAAAATTTTCATAGTGATTCAATCATGCATATATGTGTTCTAAGGCTGTCAAAAAAAATTAATAGTGATTTAATCATGCATATATGTGTTCTAAGGCTGTCAAAAACATTTCATACTGATTCAATCATGCATATATGTGTTCTAAGGCTGTAAAAAAAAATCATAGTGATTCAATCATGCATATATGTGTTCTACCACTGTCAAAAAATTTTCATAGTGATTTAATCAAGCAAATATGTGTTCTAGGGCTGTCAAAAAAATTTCATAGTGATTCAATCATGCATATATGTGTTCTAAGGCTGTCAAAAAAAATTAATAGTGATTTAATCATGCATATATGTGTTCTAAGGCTGTAAAAAACATTTCATACTGATTCAATCATGCATATATGTGTTCTAAGGCTGTAAAAAAAAATCATAGTGATTCAATCATGCATATATGTGTTCTAACACTGTCAAAAAAATTTCATAGTGATTTAATCAAGCAAATAATTGTTCTAGGGCTGTCAAAAAAATTTCATAGTGATTTAATCAAGCAAATATGTGTTCTAAGGCTGTCAAAAAAATTTAATAGTGATTTAATCATACATATATGTGTTCTAAGGTTGTAAAAAACTTTAATAGTGATTCAATCATGCATATATGTGTTCTAAGGCTGTCAAATTATTTTTATAGTGATTCAATCCTGCATATATGTGTTCTAAGGCTAGCAAAAAATTTTTATAGTGATTTAATCAAGCATATATGTGTCTAAGTTTGTCAAAAAAAATTCATACTGATTCAATCATGTATATATGTGTTCTAAGGCAGTTAAAAAAATTTTGTAGTGATGCAATCATGCATATATGTGTTCTAAAGCTATAAAAAAAAATTCATAGTGATTCAATCATAAATATATATGCTCTAAGGCTGTCAAAAAAATTCCATAGTGATTGAATCATGCATATATATGTCCAAATGCGGTAAAAAAAAATTTATAGTGATTTAATCATGATTGTATGTGTTATAAGGTTGTGTAAAAGTTTCATAGACATTTAATCTTGCATATTTGTGTTCTAAAGCTGTTAAAAAAATTTCATTGTGATTTAATCTTGCATATATGTGTTCTAAGGCTATCAAAAAGAATTTATAGTGATTCAGTCAGGCATTATTGTGTTGTAAGTATGCCAAAAAAAATTCACTATGATTCAATCATGCATGTATGTGTTCTAAGGCTGTCAAAAATATTTCATAGTGATTCAATCTTTCATATATGTGTTCTGAGGTTGTCAAAAAAATTTATAGTGATTCAATGATGCATATATGTGTACTAATGTTGTCAAAAAAAATTCTTGTGATTCAATTTTGCATATATTTTTTTCTAATGTGTCAAAAAAATTTCATAGTGTTACAATCATGCATATGTGTTCTAATGTTGTAAAAAAAAATTTATAGTGTTTCAATCATGCATATATGTGTTCTAATGTTGTCAATTTTTTTTATAGAGATTGAATCATGCATATATGTGTTCTAAGGTTGTCAAAAAAAATTATAATGATTCAATCAATGGATATATGTGTTCAAAGGCTGTCAAAAAACATTGTATTGATTCAAAGGCTGTAAAAAAAAATTCATAGTGAATCAATGAATACCTATATCTATTCTAAGGCTGTTAAAAAAATTTCATAGTGATTAAATCATGCGTACATATCTTCGAATGTGAATAAAAAAAAATATAGTTATTCAATGATGCATATATGTGTTCTAGGGCTGTCAAAAAGATTTCATAGTCATTTAATCATGCATATATGTGTTCTATGTCTGTCAAAAAAATTTCATTGTTATTCAATCATGCATACATATCTTCTAAGGTTGTCAAAATTTTTTTACAGAGATTTAATCATGCATATATGTGTTCTAATGCTGTCAAAAAAATTCCATAGTGATTCAATCCCGCATATATGTGTTCTAAGGTTGTCAAAAAAATTTCACAATGATTCAATCATGCATATATGTATTCTAATGCAGTCAAAAGGATTTCATATTGATTCAATCTCACATATATGTGTTCTAAGGTTGTCAAAAAAAATACACAATGATTCAATCATGCATATATCTGTTCTAAGGTTGTCAAAAAAACTTCATAGTGACTCAACCGTGCATATATGTGTTCTAAGACTATTAAAAAAATTTCATAGTGATTCAATCTTGCATATGTGTGATCAAAGACTACCAAAAAAATTCGTAGTGATTCAGTCATGCATATATGTGTTCTAAGATTGTCAAAAAAATTTAATAGTGATTCAATCATGCATATATGTGTTCTAAGGTTGTGAAAAAAACATTTATTGTAATTCAATCTTGCATATATGTGTTGTAAGGCTGTCAAAATTCTTTTATAATGATTCAGTCTTGCAGATATATGTTCTAAGGTTGTCAAAAAAATGTTATAGTGATTCAATCATGCATATATGTTTTCTAATGCTGTCAAAAAAAAGTCATAGTGATTCAATCAGGCGTATATGTGTTCTAAGGGTGTCAAAAAAAATTTACAGAGATTGAATCATGCATATATATGTCCTAATATGGTAAAAAAAATTTATAGTGATTCAATCATGCATATATGTGTTCTAAGGTTGTCAAAAAAAATTTCTAGTCATTTAATCATGCATATGTGTGTTCTAAGGTAGTTAAAATTTTTTTATTGTAATTCAATCTTGCATATATGTGTTTTAAGTCTCCAAAATTTTTTTTATAGTGATTCAATCATGCATATATGTGTTCTAAAGAGGTAAAAAAAAATTCACTAGGATTCAATCATGCATATATGTTTTCTAAGGCTGTCAAAAAAAATTCATTGTAATTCAATCATGCATATAAGTGTTCTAAGAATATCAAAAAAAATTCAGAGTGATTCAATCATGCATATATGTGTTCTAAGCCTGTAAAAAAAAAATCATAGTCATTCAATCATGCATATATATGTTCTAAGGTAGTAAAAAAAACATATAGTTATTCAGTCATGCATATATATGTTCTAAGGATGTCAAAAAAATTTATAGTGATTCAATCTTGCATATATGTGTAAAAAACCACTAAAAAAAATTCATAGTGATTCAATCATTTATATATGTGTTATAATGCTGTCAAAAAAAAATTATAGTGATTCAATCATGCATTTATGTGTTCTAAGGCTATCAAAAACTTTCATAGTGACTCAATCATGCAAATATATGCACTAATCTTGAAAAAAAAAATCATTGTGATTCAATCACACTTATATCTGCTCTAAGGCTGTGAAAAAAATTTCATAGTGATTCAATCATGCATATATGTGTTCTAAGGTTGTCAGAAAAATTTAATAGTCATTCAATCATGCAAATACATGTTTGAAGGCTGTCAAAAAATTTTCATAGTGATTCAATTCTGCATATATATGTGTTCTAATGCTGCTAAAAAATTTTTATAGTGATTTAATCATGCATATATGTTTCTAAGGTTGTCAACAAAAATTTATCGGGATTCAATCATGCATATTTGTGTTCTGAGGCTATCAAAAAAATTCATAGTGATTCAATCATGCATATATGTGTTCTAAGGCTGTTAAAAAAAAATCATAGTGATTCAATCATGCATATATGTGTTCTAAGGTTGTCAAAAAAAAATATAGTGACTCAATGCTGGATATATGTGTTCTAATACTGTCAAATAAATTTTATAGTGACTTAATCATGCATATATGTGTTCTAAGGCTGTAAAAAAAAATTCTAGTGATTCAATCACACATATATGCGTTCTAATGCTGTAAAAATTTTTTATAGTGAATCAATCAGGCATATATGTGTTTTAAGGTTGTCAAATAACTCACATAGTGATTCTATGGTGCATATATGTGTTCTAAGGCTGAGAAAAAAATTCATAGTAATTCAATCATGCAAATATGTGTTCTTATTCTATCAAAAAAAATTCATAGTGATTCAATCATGGATATATTTGTTCTAATGCTATAAAAAAAAATTCATAGTGATTTAACCATGTATATATGTGTTCTAAGGTTGCCAAAAAAAATTATAGTGATTCAATCTTCCATATATGTGTTCTAAGGCTATAAAAAATATTTCATAGTGATTTAATCATCCATATATGTGTTTGAAGGCTGTCAAGAAAATTTCATAATGATTCAATCCTGCAGATATGTGTTCTAGTGTTGTCAAAAAAAAATTATAGTGATTCAATCTTCCATATATGTGTTCTAAGGCAATAAAAAAAAAATTGTAATGATTCAGTCAATCATATGTGTATTCTTAGGCTGTCAAAATTTTTTTATAGTGATTGAATCATGCATATATATCATCTAATGTTGTCAAAAAAATTGTAGTGATTCAATCATACATATGTGTTCTATGGTCGTCAAAAAAAATTCAGTCATTTAATCGTGGATATATGTGTTGTAAGGCTGTAAAAGAAAAATCATTATGATTCAATCAAGCATATTAGTGTTCTAAGTTTGTCAAAAAAAAATCATAGTGACTCAATGATGCATATATGTGTTCTAAGGCTGTCAAAAAAAAATTATAGTGATTCAATAATGCATATAAGTGTTCAAAGGGTTTGAAAAAAATTCATAGTGATGGAATTATGGATATATGTGTTCTAAGAATGTCAAAAAACTTTATAGTGATTCTATCTTGCCTATATGTGTTCTAAGGCTGGCAAAAAAATTTCGTAGTGATTCAATCATGCATATATGTGTTCTCTGGCTGTCAAAAAAATTTCACAGTGTCCTTTGCACACATATAAGTGTTCAAAGGCTACCAAAAATTTTTTATAGTGATTCAATCATGCATATATGTGTTCTAATGTTGTCAAAAAAAATTCAAAGTGACTCAATCATGCATATATGTGTTCTAAGTTTGTTAAATTTTTTTTATAGTTATTCAATCATGCATATATGTGTTCTAATGTTGTCAAAAAAATTCCAAAGTGACTCAATCATGCATATATGTGTTCTAAGGTTGTTAAATTTTTTTTATAGTTATTCAATCATGCATATATGTATTCTAATGCTATTAAAAAAATCATAGTGATTCAATCATGCATATATATGTTCTATGGCTATAAAAAAAAATTCATAGTGATTCAATCATGCATATATGTGTTCTAAGGCTATGAAAAAAAATTCATAGTGATTTAATCATGCATATATGAATTCTAAGGAGGTCAAAAACCTTTATAGTGATTCAATCCTGCATATATGTGTTCTAAGGCTGAGAAAAAAATTTCATAGTGATTTAATCATGTATATATGTGTTCTAAGGTTGTCAAGAAAAATCATAGTGACTCAATCATGCATATATGTGTTCTAAGGTTGTCAAAAAAAATTATAGTGATTCAATAATGCATACATGTGTTGTAATGCTGTAAAAAAAATTCATAGTGATTCAATCATACATATATACGTTCTAAGGCTCTCAAAAAAATTTCACAGTGATTCAATCTTGCATATATGAGTTCTAAGGCTGTCAAAAATATTTCATAGTGATTCAATCATGCATATATGTGTTCTAATGCTGTAAAAAAAAAATTTAGTGATTCAATCACACATATATGTGTTCTAAGGCTGTGAAAAAAAACTTATAGTGATGCAATCATGAATATATGTGTTCTAAGGCTGTGAAATTTTTTTTCTAGTGATTGAACCATGCATATATATGTTCTAATGCGATCCAAAAATTTTTTAGTCATTCAATCATGCATATATGTGTTCTAAGGTTGTCAAAAAAAATCAGTGATTTAATCATTCGTATATGAGTTCTAAGGTTGTAAAAAAAAATCATAGTCATTTAGTCATTCATATATGTGTTCTAAGGTTGTCAAACAAAATTCCCTATGATTCAATCATGAATATATATGTTCTAAGGCTGTAAAAAAAAATTCATAGTGATTCAATCTTCCATATATGTGGTCTGAGGTTGTCAAAAAAAATTTATAGTGATTCAATCATGCATATAAGTGTTCCAAGTTTGTCAAAAAAAAATTCTAGTGATTCAATCATGCATATATTTGTTTTAATGTAGTAAAAAAAAAATTAAAGTAATACAATCTGGCATATATGTGTTCTAAGGTTGTCAAAAATATTTCAGAGTGATTCAATCTTGCATATATGTATTCTAAGGCTGTCAAAAAAAATTTATAGTGATTCAATCTTGCAATTACGTGTTCTAAGGTTGTCAAAAACAATTTATAGTGTTTCAATCATGCATATATGTGTTATAAGTCTGTCAAAAAAAATTCAAAGTGATTCAATCATGCATATATGTGTTCTAGGGATGTAAAAAAATTCATAGTGATTCAATCTTGTATATATGTGTTCTAAGGTTGTCAAAAAACATTTATTCTGATTTAATCATGAACATATGTGTTGTATAGTAGTCAACAAAAATTTATAGTGATTCAATCTTGCATATATGTGTTCTAAGATTGTGAAAAAAATGTTATAGTGATTCAATCAAATATATATATATATATATGTGTGTGTGTTCTAATGTTGTCAAACTGTAGTGATTCAATCATACATATTTGTGTTCTAAGGAAGTAAAAAAAAAATCATTTTGATTCAATAATGCATACCTGGGTTCTAAGTTTGGCAAAAAAAATTCACAGTGATTCAATCTTGCATATATGTGTTCTAAGGTTGTCAAAAAAAGTGTTATAATGATTCAATCATGCATATAAGTGTTCTAATGTTGTAAAAAAAGAATTATAGTGATTCAATCATGCATGTATGTGTTCTAAGGCTGTTAAAAAAAATCATTTTGATTCAATCATGCATATATGTGTACTAAGTTTGTCATAAAAAATTATAGTGATTCAATCAAGCATTTATGTGTTCTAAGTCTATCAAAAAAATTTCATAGTGATTCCATCTTGCATATATGTGTTCTAAGGCTATCAAAAAAATATCAATCTTGCATATATGTGTTCTAAGGCAGTCAAAAAAAATTCATAGTCATTCAATCATGCATATGTGTTCTAAGGCTAACAAAAAATTTTTATAGGGATTCAATCTTGCATATATGTGTTCTAAGATTGTCAAAAAACTGTTATAGTGACTCAATCATATATATATGTGTTCTAATGCTGTCAAATTGTAGTGATTCAATCATGCATATTTGTGTTCTAAAAAAGTAAAAAAAAATCATTTTGATTCTATAATGCATACCTGTGTTCTAGGTTTGTCAAAAAAATTCATAGAGATTCAATCATGCATATATGTGTTCTAAGGTTGTAAAAAAACAATCACAGTGATTCAATCATGAATATATGTGTTCTAAAGATATCAAAAAAAATTTATAGTAATTCAATCTTTCATATATGGAGTCTGAGGATGTCCAAAAATTTTTATTGTGATTCAATCATGCATATATGTGTTCTAAGGTTTTCAATCCGGAATATATTTGTTATAATGTTGTCAAAAAAAAAATCATTGCAATACAATAATGCAAATATGTGTTCTAAGGTTGTCAAAAAAAATTCATAGTTATTCAATCAGGCATATATGCATTCTAAGGTTGTCAAAAAATTTTATTGTCATTCAATCATGCATATATTTGTTCTAAGGCTGTCAAAAAAATTTCATTGTGATTCAATCATGCATATATGTGTTCTAAGGCTATCAAAAAAATTTCAATGTGATTCAATCATGCATATATGTGTTCTAAGGCTGTGAAAAAAAATTCATAGTGATTTAATCAAGCATATATGTGTTCAAAGGATGTCAAAAAGCTTTATAGTGATTCTATCATGCGTAGATGTGTTCTAAGTCGGTCAAACAAATTTCATAGTGATTCCATGTTTCCTATATATGGTCTGAGGTTGTAAAAAAAATGTTATAGTGATTCAATCATGTATATATATGTTCTAAGGTTATCAAGAAAATTTTATAGTGATTCAATCAAGCATATGTGGGTTCTAATGCTGTCAAAAAAAAATCATAGTGATTAAATCTTGCAGATATGAGTTCAAAAGCTGTCAAAAATATTTCATAGTGATTTAATCATGCATATATGTGTTCTAAGGCTCTAAATAAAAATTCATAATGATTCAATACTGCAGATATGTGTTCAAAGGTTGTCAAAAAAATTTTGTAGCAATTCAATCATTCATATATGTGTTCTAAGGATGTCAAAAAAATATCATAGTGACTCAATCAAGCATATATGTGTTCTAAGGCTATCTAAAACATTTTATTGTGATTCAGTCATGCATATATGTGTTCTAAGGTTGTCAAAAAAAATTATAATGATTCAATCATGCATATATGTGTTCTAATGCTGTAAAAAAAAGTTCATAGTGATTCAATCAAGCATATATGTGTTCCAAGGCTATCAAAAGAAATTCATAGTGATTCAATCTTGCATATATGAGTTCTAGGGCTGGCAAAAATATTTCATAGTGTTTTAATCATGTATATATGTGTTTTAAAGCTGTCAATAAAATTTCATAACAATTCAATCCAGTAGATATGTGTTCTAAGGTTGTCAAAAAAGTTTTGTAGTGATTCAATCTTGCATTTATATGTTCTAATGCAGTAAAAAAAATTTGTAGTGATTCAATCATGCATATATGTGTTCTAAGTTTGTCAAAAAAAATTGTAGTCATTTAATCAGTCATATATTTGTTCTAAGGCTCTAAAAAAAAATCATTTTGATTCAATCTTGTATATATGTGTTCTAAGTTTGTCAAAAAAAAAACATTTGGATTAAAAGAAGCATATATGTGTTCTAAGCCTATCAAAAAAATTTCATAGTGATTCAATCATGTATATATGTGTTCTAAGGCTGTCAAAAAAATTCAATCTTGCATATATGTATTCTTAGTCTCTCTAAAAGAATTCATAGTGATTCAATCATGTATATATATGTTCTAAGGCTGTCAACAAAAAATTGTAGTCATTCGATCAGGCATATATGTGTTCTAAGGCTGTCAAAAAAAATATTTGGGGACTCAATCTTGCATATATGTGTCCTAAGGTTGTCAAAAAAAACTCATAGTGATTCAATCATGCATATATGTGTTCTAAGGCTGCCAGAAAAATTTTAATAATTCATATATATGTTCTAAGGATGTCAAAAAAATTTCATAGTGATGCAATCAAGCATATATGTGTTCTAAAGTTGTAAAAAAAAATTCACTGTGTTTCAATCACGCATATGTATGTTCTAAACCTGTAAAAAAAGATTTCATAGTGATTCAATCTTTGATATATGTGGTCTGAGGTTGTCAAAAATCCTTGATAGTGATTTAATCATACATATATGTGTTCTAAGGCTGTCAAAAAAATTTCATAGTGACTCAATCTTGCATATATGTGTCCTAACATTGTAAAAAAAAATTCATAGTGATTGAATCATATGTATTCTAAGGCTATTAAAAAAATTTCATAGTGATTCAATCATGCATATATGTGTTCTAAGGTTGTGAAAAAAAAATTCATAGTGATTTAATCAAGCATATATTTGTTCGAAGAATGTCAAAAAGCTTTATAGTTATTCTATCGTGCATATATATGTTCTAAGGCTGTCAAAAAAAAATTATATTGACTCAATCATGCATATATGTGTTCTAAAGCTGTCAAAAAACATTTTTAGTGACTCAATCATGCATATATGTGTTCTAAGTTTGTCAAAAAAAGTTATAGTGATTCAATGATGCATATATGTGTTCTAATGTTGTCAAAAAAAATTCATAGTGATTCAATCAAGATATACATGTTCTAAGGCTATCAAAAAAAATTCATAGTGATTCAATCTTGCATATATGAGTTCTAAGGGTGTAAAAAATATTTCATAGTGATTTAATCATGCATATATGTGTTCTAAGCCTGTCAAAAAAAAATCATAATGATTCAATTCTGCAGATATGTGTTCTGAGGTTGTCAAAAAAATTTAACAGTGATTCAATCATGCATATATGTATTCTAATGTTGTCAAAAAAAATTGTAGTGATTCAATCATGTATATATGTGTTCTAAGGCAGTCAAACAAAAAAATTATAGTGACTCAATCATGCATATATATGTTCTATGGCAGTCAAAAAGTTTTTATAGTGATTCAATCATGCACATACGTGTTCTAAGGTTGTCAATATATGTGTTCTAATGCTGTCTAAAAAAAATCATAGTTATTCAATCATTCATATATGTGTTCAAATGAAGTCAAATTTTTTTTTTAGTGATTCAATCATGCGTATATGTGTTCTAAGGCAGTCAAAAAAAATTATAGTGTTCGAATCATGCATAAATGGGTTCTAGGACTGTGAAAAAAAAATGATAGTGATTTAATCATGCATATATATGTTATAATGTGTTAAATAAATTGTAGTGATTCAATCTTGCATATATGTATTCTAAGGTTGTCAAAAAAATTTCATAGTGATTTAATCATGCATATATGTGTTCTAAGAATGTCCAAAAAATTTCACAGTGATTCAATCATGCATATATGTGTTCTAAGGTTGTCAAAAAAAAATTATCGGGATTCAATCATGCATATATTTGTTTTAATTCTGTCAAAAAAAAAATATAGTGATTCAATCATGCATGTATGTGTTCTAAGGCTGTGAATTTTTTTTTATAGTGACTCAATCATGCATAGATGTGTTCTAAGGCTATAAAAAAAATCATAGTGATTCAATCATGCATATATGTGTTTTATGGCTGTAAAAAAAATTCACATTATTTAATCATGCGTACATGTGTTCTAAGGTTGTCAAAAAGCTTTATAGTGATTCTATCATGCATATAAGTGTTCTAAGGCAGGCATAAAAAATCATAGTGATTCAATCATATATATATGTGTTCTAAGGATGGCCAAAAATTTTCATAGTGATTCAATCATGCATATATGTGTTTTAAGGCTGTAAAAAAAAATTTATAGTGATTCAACCATGCATATATGTGTTATAAGGTTATCAAAAAAAATTTACAGTCACTCAATTATGGATATATGTGTTCAAATATTGTAAAAAAAACATCATAGTGATTTAATAATGGATATATGTGTTATAATGCTGTCAAAAAAATTTCATAGTTACAAAATCACGCATATATTTGTTCTAACATTGTCAAAAAGCATTCATAGTGATTCAATCATGCATATATATGTTCTAAGGCTGTAAAAAAATCATAGTAATTCCATCATGCATATATGTGTCCTAAGGCTTTCAAAAAAAATTCATAGTGATTCAATCTTGCGTAAATGTGTTCTAAGTTTCTAAAAAAAATTTATAGTGATACAATCATGCATATATGTATTCTAATGTTGTAAAAAAAAATGTGTAGTGATTCAATCATGCATATATGTGTTCTAAGGCTGTAAACAAAAATTCATAATGACTCAAGCATGCATATATCTGTTCAAACATTGTCAAGAAATTTTTATAGTGATTCAATCAGGCATATATGTGTTCTAATGCTGTATAAAAAAAATCATAGTTATTCAATCAAGCATATATGTGTTCTAAGGATATAAAAAAAATTCACTATGATTCAATCATGTAAATATGTGTTCAAATACAGTCAAATTTTTTTTTTAGTGATTCAATCATGCATATATGTGTTCTAAGGCTGTCAAAAAAATTTATAGTGTTTGAATCATGCATATATGGGTTATGGGACTGTGAAAAAAAAAGGATAGTGATTTGATCATGCATTTATATGTTATAATGTGTTCAAAAACAATTTTAGTGATTCAATCTTGCATATATGTATTCTAGGGTTGTCAAAAAAAATTCATAGTGATTCAATCTTGCTTATGTGTGTTCTAAGGCAGTCAAAAATATTGTATAGTGATTCAATCATGCATATATGTGTTCTAAAGCTGTAAAAAAAAATTATAAGGATTCAATCATGCATATATGTGTTCTAATGCTATAAAAAAAAATCATATTGATTCATTCAAGCATATATGTGTTCTAAGTCTGTCAAAAAAATTACATAGTGATTCAATCTTGCTTATATGTGTTCTAAAACTCTCAAAATTATTTCATAGTGATTCAATCATGCATATATGTGTTCTAAGGTTGTCAAAAAATAATTATAGGGACACTCATGCATATATTTGTTTTAATTCTGTCAAAAAAAAATTGTAGTGATTCAATCATGCATGTATGTGTTCTAAGGCTGTGAATTTTTTTTTATAGTGACTCAATCATGCATATATGTGTTCTAAGGCTATGAAAAAAATTTTATAGTGATTCAATCATGCATATATGTGTTGTATGGCTATAAAAAAAAATCATTCTAATTCAATCATGCATATATGTGTTGTATGGCTATAAAAAAAAAATCATTCTAATTCAATCATGCATATATATGTTGTAAGGCTGTAAAAAAAATTCACAGTTATTCAATCATGCATATATGTGTTCTAAGGCTGTGAAAACATTTTTATAGTGACTCAATCATGCATATATGTGTTCTAAGGCTATCAAAAAAAAATCATAGTGATTCGATCATGCATATATGTGTTGTATGGCTGTAAAAAAAAATTCATTCTAATTCAATCATGAATATATGTGTTGTAAGGCTTTAAAAAATAATTCATAGTTATTCAATCATGCATATATTTATTCTAAGGCTGTAAAAAAACTTCAAATTATTTAATCATGCATATATGTGTTCTAATGTTGTCAAAAAGCTTTATAGTGATTCTATCATGCATATAAGTGTTCTAAGGCAGGCAAAAAAAATCATAGTGATTCAACCATGTATATATGTGTTCTAAGGATGGCCAAAAATTTTCATAGTGATTCAATCATGCATATATGTGTTTCACGGCTGTAAAAAAAAAATTATAGTTATTCAACCATGCATATATGTGTTCTAAGGTTATCAAAAAAAATTTACAGTCATTCATTTATGGATATATGTGTTCAAATTAATATTTAGTACATCATGCATATATTTGTTCTAACATTGTTAAAAAAACATTCATAGTGATTCAATCATGCCTATATATGTTCTAAGGCTGTAAAAAAAAATTCATTGTAATTCCATCATGCATATATGTGTCCTAAGGCTTTCAAAAAAAATTCATAGTGATTCAATCTTGCGTAAATGTGTTCTAAGCTTCTAAAAAAAAAATTATAGTGATACAATCATGCATATATGTGTTATAATGTTGTCAAAAAAAAGATGTAGTGATTCAATCATGCATATATGTGTTCTAGGGCTGTAAAAAAAAATTCATAATGACTCAAGCATGCATATATTTGTTCGAACATTGTCAAACAAAATTTATAGTGAATTTAATCAGGCATATATATCTTCTAAGGCTATCAAAAAACATTTATACAGATTCAATCATACATATATGTGTTCTAAGGTTGTCAAAAAAATTCATAGTAATTCAAACTTGCATATATTTGTTCTAAGGTTGTCAAAAAAAATTTATACTGATTCAATCATGCCTATATGTGTTCTAATGCTGCCAAAATTTTTTTGTAGTGATTCAATCATGCGTATATGTGTTCTAAGGCTGTCAAAAAAATTTCATAGTGATTCAATCATGCTTATATATGCTCTAAGGCTGTAAAAAAAAATCATAGTGATTCAATCATGCATATATGTGTTCTAAGGTTGTCAAAAAAATTTCACAGTGATTCAATCATGAATATATGCATTCTAAGGTTGTCAAAAAAAAATTATAGTCATTCAATCATGCATATAATTGTTCTAAGGTTGTCAAAGAAAAAATTTATTGATTCAATCATGCATATATATGTTCCAATGTTGTCAAAAAAAATTCATAGTGAATCAATCACGCATATATGTGTCCTAAGGTAGTAAAAAAAAATTCATAGTGTTTCAATCATGCATATATGTGTTCTAAGGTTGTCCAAAAAAATTTATAGTGATTCAATCATGCATATATGTGTTCTAAATCTGTCAAAAAAAATTATTGTGATTCAATCATGCTTATATGTGTTCTAAGGCTGTCAAAAAAAATTCATAGTGACTCAATCATACATAAATGTGTTCTACGGCTATCAGAAAAATTTCATAGTGATTTAATCATGCATATATGTGTTCTAAGGCTGTCAAAAAATTTTTATTCTAATTCAATCAGGCATATATGTGTTCTAACCTTGTAAAAAAAAATTCATAGTGATTCAATCATGCATATATGTGTTCTAAAGCTGTCAAAAAAAATCATAGTGATTTAATCATGCATATATGTGTTCTAACTCTGTCAAAAAGCTTTATAGTGATTCTATCCTGTATATATGTGTTGTGTGGCAAAAAAAATTCATAGTGATTCAATCATGCATATATGTGTTCTAAGGCTGTCAAAAAAATTTCATAGTGATTTAATTATGATTATAATTGTTATAAGGCTGTCAAAAAAATTTCAAAGTGATTCAATCATGCATATATGTGTTCTAAGGCAGTAAAAAAAAACTTATAGTGAATCAATCATGCATATTTGTGTTCTAATGCTGTCAAAAACATTTATTGTAATTCAATCATGCATATATGTGTACTAAGACTATATCAAAAATTTTATAGTGATTCAACCATGCATATATGTGTTCTATGGCTGTTAAAAAAATTTCATAGTGATTGAATCATGCACATATATGTTCCAGTGCGGCAAAAAAATTTGTAGTGATTCAATCTTGCATATATGTGTTCTAAGGTTGTCACAAATATTTCATAGGCATTAAATCATGTATATATGTGTTCTAAGGTGATTAAAAAAATTTCATTGTGATTCAATCATGCATATATGTGTTCTAAGGCTGTGAAAAAAAATCATTATGATTCAATCATGCATATATGTTGTTTTAAGTTATTAAAAAAAAAATCATAGTGATTCAATCATGCATATATATATTTTAAGGGTGTCCAAAAAAATTCAATGTGATTCAATCATACATATATGTGTTCTAAAGCTGCCAAATTTTTTTTATAGTGATTCAATCTTGCATATACGTGCTCTAAGGCTGTCAAAAAAATTTTTTAGTCATTCAATCTCGCATATATGTGTTCTAAGTTTGTCAAAAAAAAATTTATAGTGATTCAATCATGCATATATTTGTTCTAATGTTGTCAAAAAAATTTCGTTGTTATTCAATCATGCATATATGTGTTCTAAGGCTGTCAAAAAAATTTCATACCCACACAATCACTCATATATTTGACGTAACATTGTTAAAAAATATTCATAATGATTAAATCATGCATATAAGTGTTCTAAGGCAATCAAAAAATTTTCATAGTGATTCAATCTGGCATATATTTGTTCTACGGTTGCCAAAAAATTTATAGTGATTCAATCACAACTATATATGTTTTAACACTATAAACAAATTTTATAGTGATTGAATCATGCCTATATTTGTTCTGTGGCTGTAAAAAAAAATCATAGTGTTTCAATCATGCATATATGTGTTCTAAAGTTGTCAAAACAAAATTTAATGAGTCAATCATAAATATATATGTTCTAATGCTGTCAAAAAAATTTCATAGTGATTCAATCACGCATATATGTGTCCTAAGGTTGTCAAAAAAAATTCACAGCGTTTCAATCATACATATATGTGTCCCAAATCTGTCAAAATTTTTTTATAGTTATTCAATTATGCATATATGCGTTCTAAGGCTGCCAAAAATTTTTAATCTAATTCCATCATGCATATATGTGTTCTAACGTTGTAAAAAAAAATTCATAGTGATTCAATCATGCATATATGTGTTCTAAGGCTGTTAAAAAAAATTCATAGTATTTTAATCATGCATAAATGTGTTTTAAGGCTGTCAAAAAGCTTTATAGTGATTCTATTGTGTATATATGTGTTGTAAGGCTGGCAAAAAAAATTCATAGTGATTCAATCATGCATATATGTGTTCTAAGTCTGTCAAAAAAAAATCATAGTGATTCAATCATGCATATATTTATTCTAAGGCTGTCCAAAAAAATTTATAGTGATTCAATCATGCATATATATGTTCTAAGGCTATCAAAAAAAACTTATAAGGATTCAATCATGCATATATGTATATTAATGCTGTCAAAAAAATTTGATAGTGATTCAATCATGCAAATATGTGTTTTGAGATTGTCAAAAAGTTTTTATAGTGACTCAATCATGCATATACGTGTTCTAATGCGGTCAAAAATTTCATAGTGATTCAATCATGCATATATATGTTCTAATGCGGTAAAAAAATTGTAGTAATTCAATCAAGAATATATGTGTCCTAAGGTTGTCAAAAAATTTTACAGTCATTTATTCATGTATATATGTATTGTAAGGCTATTAAAAAATTTTATTGTAATTTAATCATGCATATATGTGTTCTAAGGCTGTAAAAAAAAATTCACTATGATTCAATCATGCATATACGTGTTCTAATGCTGTAAAAAAAATTCATAGTGATATTATCATGCGTATATGTGTTCTAAGGATGTCAAAAAGCTTTATAGTGATTCTATCATGCATGTATGTGTTCTAAGGCTGGCAAAAAAAATTCATAGTATTCATTCATGCATATATGTGTTCTAACGCTGTAAAATTTTTTTTATGGTGATTCAATCATGCATATGTGTGTTCTAAGGCACTGAATTTTTTTTTATTGTGATTTAATCATGCATATATGTGTTCCAAGGTTGTCAAAAAATTTTTATAGTGATTTAATCATGTTTATATGTGTTCTAATGCTGTAAAAAGAATTTCATAGTTATTCAATCACGCATATATGTGTTTCAAGGTTGTGAGAAAATTTTTATAGTCATTGAATCTTGCATATATGTGTTCTAAGGCTGTCAAAAATATTTCATAGTGATTTAATAAGGCATATATGTGTTCTAAGGCTATCAAAAAAAATTCATAGTGATTGAATCATGCATATATATGTTGTAATGCAGCAAAACAAAATTAGTAGTGATTCAATCATGCATATATGTGTTCTAAAGTTGTCAAAAAAAATTCATAGTCATTTAATCATGCATATATGTGTTCTAAGGCTGTTAAAAAATTTTCATTGTGATTCAGTCTAGCATATTTGCGTTCTAAGGCTGTCAAAAATTTTTTATACTGATTCAATCATCTATAAATGTTTTCTAAGGCTGTCAAAAAAATTTCATAGTGATTCAATCAAGCATATATGTGTTCTAAGGCTGTCAAAAAAAATTTATAGTGATTCAATCATGCATATATGTGTTCTAAGGCTGTCAAAAAAAACTTATAGTGATTCAATCATCCATATATGTGTTTTAAGGTTGTCAAAAAAAATTCATAGTGATTCAATCTTGCATATATCTATTCTAAGGCTATAAAAAAAATTCATAGTGATTCAATCATGCATATATGTGTTCTAAGGCAGTAAAAAAAAGTTATAGTGATTCAATCATGCATATATGTGTTCTAATATTGTCAAAACAATTTCTTAGTGATTCAATGATGCATATATGTGTTCTAAGGCTGTCAAAAAAATTTATAGTGATTCAATCATGCATATATGTGTTCTAGTATTGTCAAAAAAATTTATTTTGATTCAATAACGCATACATGTGTTCTAAGACTGTCAAAAAACTTATATAGTGACTCAATCATGCATATATATGTTCTAATGCGGTCAAAAATTTTATAGTGACTCAACCTTGTATATATGTGCTCTAAGGCTGACAAAAAAAATTTAAAGTGTTTGAATCATGCATATATATGTTCAAATGCGGTAAAAAAATTTTTGTGGTGATTCAATCATTAATATATGTGTTCTAAGGTTGTCGAAAAAAATTCAGTCATTTAATCATGTATGTATGTGTTCTAAGGCAGTTAAAAAAACTTCATTCTGATTCAATCATGCATATATGTATTCTAAGGATGTCAAAAACTTTTTATAGTGATTTAATCATGCATATATATGTTCTAAAGCTGTCAACAAAATTTCATAATGATTCAATCTTGCATATATTTGTTGTAAGTTTGTCAAAAAAAATTTATAGTGATTCAATCATGCCTATATGTGTTGTAATTCTGTCAAAAAATATTTATAGTGAGTCAATCATGCATATATGTGTTCTTAGGCTGTCAAAAAAAATTTATAGTGATTAAATAATTCCTATATATGCTCTAAGGCTGTAAAAAAAGATCATAGTGATTCAATCATGCTTATATGTGCTCTAAGGTTGTCAAAAAAAATTCTCAGCGATTCAATCATGCATATTTGCATTTTAGGGTTGTCAAAATTTTTTTATAGTGATTCAATGAAGCATATATCTGTTCTAATGTAGTAAAAAAAAAATCACAGTGATTCAATCATGCATATATTTGTTTTAATGATGTCAAAAAAAAAAAATTAGTGATTCAATAAAGCATATATATGTTCTAAAGTTGTCAAAAAAAATTCATAGTCATTTAATCATGTATATATGTGTTATAAGGCTTTCAAAAAAATTTAATTGTGATTCAATCATGCATATATGTGTTCTAAGGCTGTCAAAAAAAATTTATTATGATTCAATGATGCATATATATGTTCTAAGTTTGTCAAAAAAAAATCATAGTGATTCAATCATGCATATATGTATTCTAAGATAGTAAAAAAAAATTCATTGTGATTCAATCATGCATATATGTGTTCTAAGCTTCTAAAAAAAAATTTGTAGTGATTCAATCTTTTAATCATGCATATATGTGTTCTATGGTTCTCTAAAATATTTTATAGTGATTCCATCATTCATATATGTGTTCTAATGATGTCAAAAAAAATTATAGTGATTCAGTCATGCATATATGTGTTCTAAGGCTATTAATAAAAATTCACAGTGATTCAATCATGAATATATCTATTCTAAGGTTGTCAAAAAAAATTTATACTGATTCAATTATGAATATATCTATTCAAAGGTTGTCAAAAAAAAAATTTAGTGATTCAATCATGAATATATATGTTCTAATGTTGTTAAAAAAAAATCATAGTGACTGAATCATGCATATATGTGTTCTGAGGCTGTCAAAAAAATTTCATAGTGATTGAGTCATGCATATATATGTTCTAATACGGTCAAAAAAATTCGTAGTGATTCAACAATGCAAATATGTGTTCTAAGGTTGTCAAAAAAAACTCATACTGATTTAATCATGCATTTATGTGTTCTAAGGTTGTCAAAAAATTTTCATAGTGATTTAATCATGCATTATTGTATTCTAAGGCTGTCAAAAAGCTTTATAGCGATTCTATCGGGCATATATGTCTTCTAAGGCTGGCGAAAAAATTCATAGTGACTCAATCATGCATATATGTGTTCTAACGCTGTCAAAAAAAATTCATAGGGATTCAATCATGCATATATGTTTTGTAAGGCTATCAAAAAAAAATTATAGTGATTCAATCATGCATATATGTGTTCTAAGGTTGTCAAAAAAAAATTATATAGATTCAATCTTTCATATATGTGTTCTAATGCTATAAAAAAATTTCATTGTGATTTAATCATGCATATATGTATTCTAACATTTAAAAAAAAAATTGTAGTGATTCAATAATGCATATATGAGTTTTAAGGCTGTAAAAAAAAATGATACTGATTCAATCATGCATATAAGTGATCTAAGGTTGTTAAAAAAATTTCATAGAGTTTTAGTCATGCATATATGTGTTCTAAGGTTGTTAAAAAAAAATCATAGTAATTCAATCTTGCATGTATGTGTTCTAAGGCTGTCAAAAAAATTTATAGTGATTTAATCTTGCATACATGTGTCAAAGGTCATCAAAAAAATTTCATAGTGATTCAATCAAGCATATATGTGTTCTACGGCTATCACAAAAATTTCATAGTGATTCAATCATGCATATATGTGTTCTAAGGCTATCAAAAAAATTATATAGTAATTCAATCATGCATATATGTGCTATAATGTTAGAAAATTTTCATAGTGATTCAATCATGCATGTATGTGTTCAAAGGCTATAAAAAAAAATCGTAGTGATTTAATCTTGCTTATATGTGTTTTAAGGCTGTCAAAAATATATCTTAGAGATTCAATCATGCATATATGTGTTCTAAGGCTGTAAAAAAAAATTGATAGTGACTCAGTCAAGCATACATGTGTTCTAATGCTATCAACAAAATTTAATAGTGATTCAATCATGCATATATGTGTTCTAAGGCTGTGAAAAAAATTTGATAGTGATTCAATCTTGCTTATATGTGTTCTATCGTTGTGAAAAATATTTTATAGTGATTCAATCATGCATATATGTGTTCTAAGGTTGTCAAAAATATTTCATAGTGATTCAATCATGCATATATGTGTTCTAAAACTGTAAAAAAAAATTATAGTGATTCAATCATGCATATATGTGTTGTAATGCTGTCAAAACAATTTTATAGTGATTCAATCATTCATATATGTGTTCTAAGGCTCTCAAAAAAAATTCATAGGGATTCAATCTTGCTTATATGTGTTCTATGGCAGTCAAAAATACTTCATAGTGATTTAATCTAGCATATATATATTCCATGGCTATAAAAAAAATTCATAATGATTCAATCCTAAAGATATGTGTTCTAAGGTTGTCAAAAAAAATAATAGTGATTCAATCATGCATATTTGTGTTCTAATGCTGTCAAAAAACATGGATAGTGATTCAATCATGCATATATGTGTTCTAAGGCTTTAAAAATAAATCATACAGATTCAATCTTGCTTATATATGTTCTAAGGCTGTCAAAAATATTTCATACAGATTCAATCATGCATATATGTTTTCTGAGGCTGTAAAAAAAAATCATAACGATTCAACCCTACACATATGTGTTCTAAGGTTGTCAAAAAATATATGTAGTGATTCAATCATGCATATATGTGTTCTAATGCTGTCAAAAATATTTATAGTGATTCAATCAATGCATATATGTGTTCTAAGGCTGTCAAAAATATTTCATAGTGATTCAAACTTGCTTATATGTGTTCTAAGGCTGTTAGAAATATTTGATAGTGATCAAATCATGCATATATGGGTTCTAAGGTCTTCAAAAAAATGTAATAGTGATTCAATCATGCATATAAGTGTTCCAAGGTTGTTAAAAAAAATTCATAGTGATTCAATCCTGCATATATGTGTTCTAAGGTTGTTAAATTTTTTTTATAGTAATTCAATCATGCATATATGTGTTCTAAGGCTGTCAAAATTTATAGTGATTTAATCATGCATATATGTGTCAAAGGTTGTATCAATCATGCATATATGTGTTCTAAGGCTGTCAAAATTTATAGTGATTTAATCATGCATATATGTGTCAAAGGTTGTAAAAAAAAATCATAGTGATTGAATCTTGCATATATGTGTTCTAAGGCTATCAAAAAAATTTATAGTGATTCAATCATGCATGTATGTGTTCTAAGTTTGTCAAAAAAAATCCATAGTCATTGAATCATGTATAAATATGTCCTAATGTGGTAAAAAAAAAATTATAGTGATTCAATCATGCATATATGAGATCTAAGGTTGTCAAAAAGATTTCATCATCATTTAATCATGCATATATGTGTTCTAAGGCTATAAAAAAAAATCATTGTGATTCAATCATGCATGTATGTGTTCTAATGCTATTAAAAAAAAATCTTTATGATTCCGTCGTGCATATATGGGTTCTAAGTTTGTAAAAAAAAAATCATTATGATTCAATCATGCATATATGTGTTTTAATGCTGTAAAAAAAAAGTTACAATGTCACAATCATGCATATATGAGTTCTAAGGTTGTCAAAAAAAATTCATAGTGATTCAATCTTGGATATATGTGTTCTAAGGCTCTCAAAAAAAATTTATTGTGACTCAATCATGCATATATGTGTTCTAATGCCATCAAAAAAATTTCATAGTGATTTAATCATGCATATATGTGTTCTGAGGCAGTCAAAAAAATTTCAAAGTGATTTAATCATGCATATTTATGTTCTTGGGCTATTAAAAAGCTTTATAGCCATTGTATCATGTATGTATGTGTTGTAAGGCTGGCAAAAATTTTTTATAGTGATTCAATCATACATATATGTGTTCTAAGGCTGTAAAAAACAATTTATAGTGATTCAATCATGCATATATGTGTGCTAAGGTTGTCAAAAAAATTTATAGTGATACAATCATCCATATATGTGTTCTAATGCTGTAAAAAAAAATTCATTGTGATTCAATCATGAATATATGTGTTCTAAGGCTGTCCAAAAATTTTCATCGTGATTCAATTTTGCTTATATGTGTTCTTAGGCTGTCAAAAATATTTCATAGTGATTCAATCATGCATATATGTGTTCCATGGCTGTAAGAAAAAAATCAAAATGATTCAATCCCTCTAATATGTGTTCTAAGGTTGTCAAAAAAAATTATAAGCATTAAATCATGCAAACATGTGTTCTAAGGCTGTAAAAAAAAATCATAGTGATTAAATCATGCATATATGTGTTCTAAGGGTGTCAAATTTTTTTTATAGTGATACAATCACCCTTATATGTGTTCTAAGGTTGTCAAAAATAGTTCATACTACTTCAATCATGCTTATTTGTGTTCTAATTCTGTCAACAAAAATTCATAGTGATTCAATCATGAATATATGTTTTCTAAGGCTGTCAAAAAAATTTCATAGTGATTCAATCTTGCTTATAAGTGTTCTAAGGCTGTCAAAATATTTCATAGTGATTAAATCATGCATATATGTGTTCTAAGGCTGTCCAAAAAAATTCATAACCATTCAATCATGCAAATATGTGTTCTAATGCAGTCTAAAAATTTTCATAGTGATTCAATCATGCAAATATGTGTGCTAGGGCTGTCAAAAACATTTCATAGCGATTCAGTCTTGCTTATATGTGTTCTAAGGCTATCAAAAATAGTTCATACTAATTCAATCATGCATATATGTGTTCTAGTGCTGTAAAAAAAAATTCAATCAAAAATAGTTCATATAGTGATTCAATCAAGCATATATATGTTCTAAGGCTGTTAAAATTTTTTTATAGTGATTCAATCTTGCTTATATGTGTTCTAAGGCTGTCAAAAATATTTTATAGTGATCAATCATGCATAAATGTGGTCCAAGGCTGTCAAATAAAATTCATAGTGATTCAATCATGCATATATGTGTTCTAAGGCTGTCAAAAAAATTTCATAGTGATTCAATCTTAGTTATATGTTTTCTAAGGCTGTCAAAAATATTTCATAGTGATTCAATCATGCATATATGTGTTCTAAGGCGGTAAAAAAATTCATAATTATTCAATCCTGCAGATATGTGTTCTAAGGTTGTCAAAAAAAAAATATCGTTAATTAATCATGTATAAATGTGTTCTAACGTTGTAAAAAAAAATCACTGTGTTTTAATCTTGCTTTAATGTGTTCTAAGGTTGTTAAAAAAATTTCATAGTGATTCAATCTTGCTTATAGGTGTTCTATGGCTGTCAAAAATATTTCATAGTGATTCAATCATGCATATATGTGTTCTAAGGCTGTAAAAAAAAATTATAGTGATTTAGTCATGCATATATGTGTTCTAATGCTGTAAAAAAAAATCATAGTGATTCAATCATGCATATATGAGTTCTAAGGCTGTCAAAAAAATTTCATAGTGATTCAATCTTGGTTATATATGTTCGAAGGTTATCAAAAATATTTCATAGTGATTCAATCAAGCATATATGTGCTCTAAGGCTGTAAAAAAATTCATAATGATTAAATCCTGCAGATACGTATTCTAAGGTTGTCAAAAAAACCTTATAGTGATTCAATCATCCATATATGTCTTCTAATGCTGTAAAAAAAAATTCATAGTGATTCAATCAAGAATATACGTGTTCTAAGGCTGTCCAAAATTTTTATAGTGATTCAATCTTGTTTATCTGGGTTCTAAGGCTGTCAAAAATATTTCATAGTGATTCTATCATGCATATATATGTTCCAAGGCTGTAAAAAAAAAATCATAATGATTCAATCCATCTGATATGTATTCCAAGGTTTGTCAAAAAAAAATTATTGTCATTCAGTCATGCATATATGTGTTCTAAGATTGTTAAAAAAATTTCACAGTGATTCAATCTTACTAATATGTGTTCTAAGGATGTCAAAAATAGTTCATGCTGATTCAATCGTGCTTATATGTGTTCTAATGCTGTCAAAAAAAGTTCATACTGATTCACTCATGAATATATGTTTTCTAAGGCTGTCAAAAAAATTTCATAGTGATTCATCTTGCGTATATGTGTTCTAAGGCTGTCAAAAAAAATTCATAACGATTCAATTCTGCAAATATGTGTTCTAAGGTTGTCAATTTTTTTTTAGAGAGATTCAATCATTCATATATGTGTTCTAATGTTGTCAAAAAAAATTCATAGTGATTCAAATCTTGCTTTTATGTGTTCTAAGACTGTCAAAAATAGTTCATACTGATTCAATCATTTATATATGTGTTCTAAGGATGTAAACAAAAACCTATAGTGATTTAATCATGCATATATGTGTTCTAATGTGGTAAAAAAAAATTATAGTGATTCAATCATGCATATTTGTCTTCTAAGGCTGTTAAAAAAAATTCATAGCGATTCAATCTTGCTTATATGTGTTCTAAGGCTGTCAAAAATATTTCATAGTCATTCAATCATGCATATATGTGTTCTAAGGCTGTCAAAGAAAATTCATAATGATTTATTCCTGAAGATATGTGTTCTAAGTTTTTCAAAAAAAAAAATATAGTGATTCAATCATGCATATATTTTTTCTAATGCTGTAAAAAAAATTCATAGTGATTCAATAATGCATATATGTGTTCTATGGTTGTCAAATTTTTTTTATAATGATTCAATCTTGCTTATATGTGTTATAAGGCTGTCAAAAATATTTCATTGTGATTCAATCATGCATATATGTGTTCTAAGGTTGTCAAAAATATTTCATAGTGATTCAAACCTGCAAATATGTGTTCTAAGTTTGTCAAAAAAAAATTATAGTGATTCAATCATGCATATATGTGTTCTGATGCTGTCAAAAAAAATTTGTAGTGATTCAATCATGCATATATGTGTTCTAAGAATGTAAAAAAAAATTCATAATAATTCAGACTTGCTTATATGTGTTCTAAGTCTGTCAAAAATATTTCATAGTGATTTAATCATGCATATACGTGTTCTGAGGCTATAAAAAAATATTATAACGATTCAATCCTAAAGACATGTGTTCTAAGATTGTCAAAAAAAATTTAGTTGTTGTAATGTTATCAAAAAAAATTTAGTTGTTGTAATGTTATCAAAAAAAATTTATAGTGATTCAATCATGCATATATGTGTTCTAATGCTGTAAAAAAAAACTTCATAGTGTTTCAATCTTGCTTATAAGTGTTCTAAGGCTGTCAAAAATATTTTAAAGTGATTCAATCATGCATATATGTGTTCTAAGGCTGTAAAAAAAAATTGTAGTGATTTAATAATGATTATATGTGTTCTAATGATGTTAAAAAAAATTCATGGTGATTTAATCATGCATATATGTGTTCTAAGGCTTTCAAAATTATTTTATAATGATTCAATCTTGCTTATATGTCTTCTAAGGCTGTCACAAATATTTCATAGTGATTCAATCATGCATATATGTGTTCTAAGGCTGTCAAAAAAATTTAATAATGATTCAATCCTGCAGATATGTGTTCTAATGCTGTAAAAAAAAATTCATAGTGATTCAATCATGCATATATTTGTTCTAAGGCCATCCAAAAGAATTCATACTGATTCAATCTTGCTTATATGTGTTCTAAGGCTGTCAAAAATATTTCATTGTGATTCAATCATGCATATATGTGTTTTAAGGATGCAAAAAAAAAAATTTAATGACTCAATCATGCATATATGTGTTCTAAGGTTGTCAAAATTTTTTTATAGTGACTCAATCATGCATATATGTGTTCTAAGGCTGTCAAAAATATTTCATAGTGATTCAATCCTCTATAAATGTGTTCTAAGGCTGCCAAAAAAAATATATAGTGATTCAATCATGCATATATGTGTTATAATGCTGTCAAAAAAAATTCATAGTGGAATATCATGCATATATGTGTTCTAAGGCTATCAAAAAAATTTCATAGTGATTCAATCTTGCTTATATGTGTTTTAAGGCTATCAAAAGTATTTCATAGTGATTCAATCATGCATATATCTGTTCTAAGGCTATAAAAAAAAATCATAATGATTCAATCCTACAGATATGATTTCTAAGGTTGTAAAAAAAATTTTGTAGTGATCATGCATATTTGTGTTCTAATGTTGTCAAAAAATTTCATAATGATTCAATCTTGCATATTTGTGTTCTAAGGCTGTCAAAAAAATTTCATAGTGATTCAATCTTGCTTATATGTGTTGTACGACTGTCAAAAATATTTCATAGTTATTCAATCATACATATATGATTTCTAAGGTTGTAAAAAAAAAATCATAATGATTGAGTCCTGCAGATATGTGTTATAATGTTGTGAAAAAAAAATTATAGTGATTCAATCATGCATATATATATTCTAATGCTGTAAAAAAAAATTCAAAGTTTTTCAATCCTGCATATATGTTTTCTAAGGTTGTCAAAAAAAATTCATAGTGATTCAATCATACTTATATGTGTTCTAAGGCTGTCAAAAAGTAGTTTATATTGATTCAATCATGCCTATATGTGTTCTAAGGGAGTAAAAAAAATTATAGTGATTTAATCATGCATATATGTTTTCTAAGGTTGTCAAAAAAATTTCATAGTGATTCATTCTTGCTTATATGTGTTCTAAGTCTGTCAAAAAAATTTCATAGTGATTCAATCTTGCTTGTATGTGTTCTAAGGCTGTAAAAATAAATTTATAGTGATTGAATCATGCATATATCCTTTCTAAGGGTGTAAAAAAAAATTATAGTGATTCAATCATGCATATATGAGTTCTAAGGCTGTCAAAATTTTTTTATAGTGATTCAATCATGCATATATGTGTTCTAAGGTTGTAAAAAATGTTTCATACTGATTCAATCTTGTTTATATCTATTCTAAGGTCGTAAAAAATATTTCATAGTGATTCAATCTTGCTTATACGTGTTTTAAGTCTGTCAAAAAAATTTCATAGTGATTCAATCTTGCCTATATGTGTTCTAAGGCTGTAAAAAAAAAATCATAGTCATTCAATGATGCATATATCCTTTCTAAGGCTGTAAAAAAAAATTTATAGTAATTCAATCATGCATATATGAGTTCTAAGGCTGTCAAATTTTTTTTATAGTGATTCAATCATGCATATATGTGTTCTAAGGTTGTCAAAAACATTTCATACTGATTCAATCTTGTTTATATCTATTCTAATGCTGTAAAAAATATTCAATAGTGATTCAATCTTGCTTATATGTGTTCTAAGGCTGTCAAAAATATTTCATAGTGATTGAGCTCATCCACTCAACCGACGAAATCAAAATATCAAAACTCGGAGGCTACAAATCGGTTTGCATGCAAACTGATTTGCCAAAGCCTACTTGATTTTTTCCTTGTCCTCACATTTCACAATAACATATCTCTATAAATATATTTTTGTAACTTAGATTGTAGCCAACTCCCACTGATGGACCTCCGGACTAAGCACATCACCAAGGTGTTTGGCTGCCTTCGGGGCAGCAAGCTAGTGCACCCAACTCGGTCCACCCGAATGGTGCACCCGTTGTGCGGCAACCACCCAAACTGGTTGCCTAAGCGCCTTGGTCTGAACCGAATGGGTTTGGACCAGTATAGGGCCTGTCCAATGGACTCACTAGGTCTGAACTACATGGTTCAGACCTCAGTTCACTTCTCCCAACTGAACCCTAAGGTCTGGGAGCAACGAAAAAGCGACTACCGAAAGCGCATGTGTTTCTATGGTTATTTGAAGAAATGGTTTGACTCGGGACAGTCCTACTTTAACCTATACATTTTTTTTTGTTTGCGCTTACAGGTAACTTCACAATGGATCATACCCCAGAGTGCTGAGATGCTAGGGACTTCGGTTAGGCTGCACCCAACTCAGTCAAAAATGAGAAAGATCCAAACAGGACAAAAGAAAACCATGACTTCCTACAAGAGCAGAAAGATCAATATTTTTTAGATGATTAGATGAAGATTCAGCCCTGATTCTAAACACAAAAGTTGTAGAGTTATCTCTTATCTTTTCACAAAATCAAACCAATCAAATTTTCATTAAGGAAATCAGGAGAAATCTTGAAAATACAGAACATTGTCCAGGGCGTTCTGGACTGAACAGGAACTGACAAAAAAATATGAATGTTTGACATTTTGATAGGGGATTTGAAGGACTATGCGGACCGAATTAGGAAACGTTCTCAACTATAAATTTGGAGAACTATATCTGAGCTTTTCATAATATCAAAGAACACCAAAAATGGACTTGTATCTAAGGAGATATAGTCATTTCTTCAGAGGTGTCTCTAACAACCTGGGAAGTCAGGAAAACTAGTGCATGCAAGAAATATATTTTTTTGACATGGAATTTGAAGGACTCTTCGTACCGAATCAGGAAAAGTTATCAACTACAAAGTTAGAGAAATTGATCTGATCTTTCCAAAATGTTTAAGAACACTAAAAACATACCCATATCTAGGGAGATACAGCTATTTTTTTAGACATGTCTATGACAACTCTACAATCAGGAAGCTCATTTTTGACAAAAATACCAAGTATGAAGTTGGCTAACGGATCAGGTTTGAACCATAGGGTTCAGACTCTGGACAGAGCCAACAAACAGCCACAAACAGAAAATCAAGACAAATGAATTATCTGAATGCCTTAACCACCAAAACACCCACTTTTTTTTTTTAAAATCGTGTGTGTGTGTGTGTGTGTGACATGGAATGCATCACATCTAATGCTACGAAAAGAAAGTAAAGAGCAGCCACACAAATCTAATCCACCAAATCCACTTGCAACTCACATGTACGCATTATGGAATCTGGTTTCATGTACACACAAGAAATGAAGAGTACATTACAAAAATAGAAATGCAAATGGACAATGAAAGAAAATCTCACTTTTGATGCATGCAACGGAGGAAACCGAATTCTACTCGTGGCTTAGAGTGTAGAGAGGAGTCCCTTTTTGGTACCCAGCCCTACACACACGCTCAAGGTAGGCTCTAATGGAGGTTCACAAATTCGATGGGAGAGAGAAGAGAGGGGAGGAGGGGGAAAGAAATGAGAGAAAAAAGAGTTCTCTCTCTCTCTCCTTATTAAGGTTATATAGGTTAAGGTTTTAATCCAACAGTTAGGACTTAATCTGGAAAATGAAGGGTTGTGGTTCATTCACTTAAGTGTCACACCCTTCTAGGCGGTGGCACTTTAGTAAGTAAACCCTCCCCCCAAAAATGCCCAAATAAGCTTATTTCATTTGAATTAATTTAAAAATCTTTCAATAGTGCCCCTCCAAGGCACTATTCACACACTATTCATGCACTATTCATGAAGGGCCCCACTAACCTTCATTTTTTTATTATTCCATCCTTTTTTTGTGAAATTACATTTAGGTTTTGAAAGTGTCTTTCTAAACTTCCGAAAAACTCAAGATGTAAGACCCGCAATTTTTCAGATAACTCTGAATAAATTCCTGAGGCATTTTTCCAGTGAAAAATAGCATTTTTATCGTAAAGCGAATCAAACTGATTCCTGCGATCCAAATATACTTAGGATATTTGTATCTTCACGAATATATGCTCAAACACTCTGGAAGCCATAACTTCCTACCTGAACAAAATCAAAGGATTCCTGCGAGCCAACTTTCTTAGTGGCATCAATACGAAGATAATGGCGTACTCAGAATTTTTCGGAAAAAAATCGCCGAAAACCTGAAATTCTTGCGGGACCCACAGAAATATGAGTGGGACCCACAGAAATATTTCTCAGAAAATATTCTAGAAGATTCTAGAATATTCCAGCACCTTCCAGCACCTTCCAGAGCCTTCCAGCTCCTTCCAGCACCTTCCATGGAAGGGATTTCTGAAAAGCCAAGGGGTAAAGAGGGGATTCTGAAACTTGGGGCCCAAGTTTCAGAACCTATAAATAGAGGACCCCCCCTCCTTTAGAAAATCGCCAACCCCTCTCTCTCTCCTCCTTTTTCCAAACCTCCCCTACCTAGCCTAGCCCACCTGAGCCCACCTGACCTGGTCTGAGCCTGCCTGACTTAGCCTGAGCCTGCTTGACCTGGTCTGAGCCTGCCTGACCTGGTCCTAACCCACCTGACCTAGGTCTGAACCTACTTGACCTAAGTCTGAACCCAGTTGACTTGACTTGAACCTGGTTTGGTTCAAAGTCAAAGTCCAAGTCCTTTTTCGTTCGAAGTTGATCCTTTTTCGAAGTCGAGCCTCGTTTGAAGCGTTTGAAGCAATCAGAGTTGTTTCTTCCTTAAATTGAAGTAAGTTCGCTTCATTAAACCATCTCTCTCAAGTATTTGATTGTTTGTATATAGCATATACTTTCTGAAGTAGTATCTTGCTTTAGTTCTTGGTTGAGCCCTCTAGGACACTTCGGTGTTCACGCGCTCGCCTCGTAACTATCGTCGGATATATATGTTTGAATACGCAGTATATGCGTTCTTCAAAATAGTATCTCACCCTAGTTCTTGGTTGAGCCCTCTAGGACACTTCGGTGTTCACTCGCTCGGCTCGTAACTATCGTTGGATACAGATCTAGGTGTATATCTGCTGATTCTGCCGACGCGTCTTATATCGCACAGGCTATGTAATTTACCTTTGCCGTCGCGTCGTATGATGCCAAGGCTCCCTGTTTTCTGTACTTCCGATTAAAGCACTTTCGATTATGTATTTACTTACGTCGTCGCGTCAAACGATGCCAAGGCTTCTGCTTTGTTATATATGTAGAATATTTCGTTCAGTTACACACCCTGAACAATAGTATATGCATTTCCTTTACGCCGCCGCTGTATAAAGCACAGGCTTCTGCTTATATTACATATATGGCGCATAAGTGAGCGTTCAAATGGAGATCAACTCCAAAATCGCCCATGCGATTCCCTTACCGCTCCTCGTACAAGATTCTGCTTGACGAATGAAGCCCCTATTGGAAAGGCTTCGCCTTTTGGCAAAATGCTCTTTACGTAAAGACTAAATCAATTACGTATGGCCTGGCTATGGCCCAAGGTTCCTGCAACCTTGATGGATGCAAAGTACGCACAACGGTGCGCATCCATTTCCCGAGTTAAGCGTAGCGATTTCCCACCAAAGAGGGGAGATGCCGCTGAAATGGATAAAAGAAATGCACGCTTTCTCCGTAAAAGAGAGGAAGTGCTGCTGAAATTCCTGAAGGAGCTAAGAATGGCTCAGAAAGAACGTAGCAGAAGTGCTACCCAATTATGGAACGCCTTCTACGATGTAGAAAGGTTCGTCGCACCACTGCCGGTAGAGCATAGAAGGTGTTGACAGAATGGTTGGCAGAAGAGCTGCCAGAACCAGTTAAGTGGCACAATGATGTCCTTTGTTGGAACGATGTCAGAATGACTCGTCTCCCTGACACCTGCAAGGGCATCATACTTGTAAGAGCCGTTGCGCCAAAGTAGTGATAGCGCCTTGACAAGGTCCTGAGCTCGTTGCGTAAAGATACGCCGAGTAGCCGATCCGTAGAGATCGAGTCATGTGCATGCTCATTAAGAATTATCAGACAACCAGACTCGTAAGGGCCGCTGAGCCGGAGTGTGTTGTTTCCATCGAAAGAGGTGAAGTGCTCGTCAAGGCCGAAGTGACGAGAGCAGAGTTAAGCATGCATATGAATAAAACCTTTGTTTCACGGTGAAAGTCGTGTGGTTGATTGGGGTCGGGTACATACTTCTCAAAGGCTGCCCTATAGGCATGCAATGTTCGTCAAGTAATTGTAAGACCGGCAGGCCCCTTTCAGAATTTCTCACCGAGGAAGACGGTGATGGCGCAGCCTTGAGTGACATATATTTCACCCGAACCTGATAGAGTTCATTGATGGCCTTCGTCACTCAGAGGTATGGAGGTCGTGGTTATCCTTAAATATCTAAGGATTGAACCCAACTACTGCAGTAGCAGAATGCATTCGGATACCTAGTAAGGATCTCTTCCGGTATGCTGTACCGTCCTACTAGGGGGATGGGGTAAACAGGCCTCTGGGGTATCTAAAATACATAGAATAATCAACCCCCAGATCGTCGCGTTGTCACCCAGATATGAGTCCCCTAAGCCCAGGGGGAGGTGCAATTATCGAAACAAAGCATTAGCTTAGGTACAACGCTACTTTGAATATATGAGTGGATGACGTTTTGGAGTCAGTCCTGCATAACCTTTGTGAAGGTGTTATGGTCGGTATACTACTGTACCGATTGAGAAAGAACCCCATTGATATCCGTACGACTAAGTGAAGCTCGGAGAGCTGTCCTTAGATTCGTAGGATACGGATGTTCCAAGCATAAAGACTTGAGCTAGACATCCATTCGTGACTCTGAGGAAGTCAAGGCTAAGTCGTAGAGACTTAAGAGGTTATTCTAACTCACAGCTCTGAAGAGGCTTATGCGAAGTCATGAAGACTTGCGTGGATGTTCAACTCATAGCCCTGATGAGGCTTTTGCGATATATGCTAAGTCATGGAGGCTTGAGCGTCGTATTACGAACTGCGACCCTGAGTGGTCTATGCATTTACTTGAGTTGAATAGATAGGTGTTTGCCTACTTACCAGACCATCAGTGGTTCTGACCCCGTTTAATGGGGATTTCAGGTGTTGAACCTGCGTGGCGATATGCGGAGCAAGGCGGCATCGAGTTCCAGGGTTTCTCTAGACAGAGTTGTACTGCTTCCTTTTATTAAACCTTCACTGCTTTTCTAAGCAGTAGTGTTGTAATAAACATGTGGTTTTCGATAAAATGGAACACTTTGGTGGTTGATGATGCATGAATTGCACATCATGTAAACAAGTTTTTCATGCATTTTGTGTCAAGTTTAAGGTTTTAAACCCATGTTTAGATGTGTTTTGATAGTAAGGGGCTATGGTTCGAATTTCAGAAAAATCGGAGTTAAAATGAGAGAGTTATGGCTATTTTAGTGTTTGGGCACGGATTTCGAGGTGGATCGGATCCATATCCGACCCAATTATGTCAATTGGACCTTGGATCAACTCTTTAAAAGTCCAAAACCCAACCCATACGCCTATCCAGATCCATTTCAAAAAGTTTTTCTGAAAACCCCCCAAAAAGAGGCGCCTAGAAAATATTTTTTTTATAACATTGTTTTTGCAAATTCCAAAAAGTATAAATATACTTTTTAGAGAAGCCCTAGGCGTCTTTGGCTGTGTTTGGACGCCCCCTACAGTGACTCTACAGCAGCAGCTCCTTCCTCTCCATCTTTCCCAAGTGTTGGCCATTGAAGATCGACCTATGCTTGATTTTCAAGCATATTTTCAAGCTTTCTTTGGTTTCTTTTCCTTTCTTTCTTATTCCTTGCTGTCTTTTCACCATTTTTCTGTACTTTTGCAGGTGTAGCAGAGGTGGAGACCATTAACCTTGGGCGGGAGTGCGCAACACAACACCAAGGTGAGCCGGCCCTACCTCCATCCGGCTTTCTACACCCTCCGATCGCGAATCGGCTCACATTCCATCATCGGTGGATCTCCAACGTGTAGCAGCTGCAATAGGTGCCATTTTTGGTGAAGTACAGCATCCTTGAACTGTAGAAGACGTCTACCTCCAGCCACGGTCCGCTCTTCTTCACCCCCCCCGGTCGTCGGATCTTCCAAAAGGTAGGTCTTCTTCTTCCTTCTCTTCTAGATAAAACCGATTTTTGTGTGTGGTTTTTGGTTTTGTTATTTTCTGTATGTTTCTTGGTTTTCTTTTTGTTTCAACCTTAGAATAGTATTCGTGCATAGACCAGCACGTTAGACCTAGGATTGTTTCATTGTTTGCATGTTCGAGTATCGATTTTCATCACTTTTCAAGAAAAACGTGTGAATCGGCTAGAGGTTCTTCTAGCCGATTTGGGTTGTCTTATCCAATGTGTGTGTTTGTGTTAGTTCTACAGAAAAAGCCTTCAAAAAGATCAGTTTGAGTTATTTTGGGTGTTGGGGACTTGAAGAAAGGCATTTTTCATTAAAAATCGGCTAGATCCATTCTAGCCGATTTTGATTTATTTTCAATTTTTGCCTTAGTTCGGGTTTTAGCAGCCATGCTGGGTTAATAGACCCTTTATAGATCCGATTCTAGTGAGTTCTTTCAGATCTATTGAGGGTTGAGTCATTGCTTGATTTGGGTGTCTTTGATTTTTAAAGATTTTTTATTCAAATGGTGAAAATCGGCTAGAATCTCATCTAGCCGATTTCTTTTATTTTGTTTGCTAGTGGTGTGTGTGTAAGCTTCTACTTCATACTGCATGTCTGCATATTTTATTGATTTTACAGTGTTGCAAAGTGTGTTGTGGTAGAGTTAGCATTTTAGGACTACTCTAGATAATCGTTTTTATCATTTTGTGTTTTTTTGTGTTTTAGGTCTATTGAGAAAATTCCAAAAATCGAGTCTTAATTCTTGATGTTTTTTTTATGAATTCCAGCATAGTGTTGTTTATGTTTGCCTTTGTGTAATTAGGAGTTCTTTTTTTTTAGATTTTAATTTAGTTTTATCAAAAGTGTTTGATGTTTAGTTTAATCATTTTCTTTTAGGTTGTATTTTTTTTTTAGTCTTCTTCTTCCCCAAGGAGGGGCGGCAGCCATTAGAGCTCAATTCGAGCTCTAAGCTATTTTTGGTAATTCTTAATTGCAATTAGGTAGGTTTAATTAGGTTGTCTAGGTTCAATGTATTAGGGTTTATTGTTTTAGCCGTTTTTAGGGTTGCATTTAGGTAAGTTTTGGAATTAGGTTAGCATTAACTCCTAGGAAATCGATTTTCCATTTAAGTTCTTTTGTTCCCTAGGTCTAATTAAGTCTATTAGTTTAGAAAGTAGCATCCATTGAAGTTGGCGATTTTTGAGAAGGGAGGTAATTAAAGTAATTGAAAATTGGAAAGCTTTTGGAAAAAGGATATTCTTCAAAAATCGTGTGAGGCATTTAAGGAAGATTTGAATTTTGAATGTGCATTAAAGAAGGAGTTACTCCTTAACTTTGGAAAGTGTTTTGCAATTAAACCAAAATTCCAATCTAGGTTACACGATTTCCATAGAGCATTAAAAGCATTTTAATTCCATCTTGAAAAGCAAAAATCGTGGATTTCTAGATTGGCCTTTTCAGATTTCCAAAAAGGCATTAAAGGCAATTAAGGAGTGTAACTCCCTCTTTAAATGGGGCGATTTTTGAGAATCCAAAGCATTTCAAAGTTTGAACATTGGTAATTATTACATTCATTTTCCAACCTCCTCCATTAAAATCGTGAACTTTGGATTAATTGTAGCTTAATTAGGAGGTTACTACTTTAGTCTAGACCTAACCTAGTCAAACCGAGCCTAGGTCGAGTCAACCCCTAGTCTACACCCCCTTTGAGTCTAGTCAAAACCTAGCCTAGCCCAAGTCAAAGCCTAAACCGCATTTAGGTCGAGTCTAAGACCAAAGCCCAACCTTAGTCAAGCTTAGTGGAGTCAACCCTAACCTAAGTTAGGTCAACCTAGTCTACCTAACCTATCTAAGTCAAACCTAGTTGATTCAACTTAGTTCAAGCCTACCTAAACCGAGTTCATCCTAGTCTTGCTAGACCTAAATCCAAAACCCAACCTTGGTCAAACCTAGTCAAAGACCTAACTCGGGTAAAAACTTAGTCTAAACCTAGTGAGTCAAACCGAGCTTACCTTAGCCCATTCGAGCCTAGTCGAACCTAAGATTGAGTCCAACTTAGTTGAGTCTAAGTCAACCCGAACCTAGTTGACTAAGTCTATCCTAAACCAAGTTCAAACCCTAGCCTAGCCTAAGTCCAAGTCAAGACCAATCCGAGATCGAGTCAACCTTAGCTCGAACCTATCTCTTTCAACCTAGTCAAATCGAGCCTACCTAATCCCATCCGAGTGCATCCAAACCCAAACTGAACCTACTCAAGTCGAAACCGATCCTAGTCGAGTCAACCAAGTGAAACCTAACCTTAGCCTTCGTTCTTTAGTTAAGTAAGTCATTTCTTATTATTTCTTTTGATTTCTATATTAATTAGTTTATTTATCTAATTTAGTTTTAGTGTAGAAGTGTGTGTACGTATAGCGTATTTATTTAGTATGTATGAAATGTGTTTCATTGTGGTTTGAATGATAGTTAGATATTAGTTAACTTAGTAGTTAGATTGTATTTTATTATTGAGCATAGTTGCATTTCCATTGTTAGTTAACTTCGTTCTAGTCATAAATTGCTTGTAGTGTTTTGTTCGTCGTGCATTTAGTGTTTTCCTAATATTCATCTGCATATACACTGTTATACAGTGTCATTTAGATTGCATTAGGTGTAGATTACATTTGATAGGGGGTAAATAGGTTCATAAAGTGAATAGTGCACTCAAATAAAAACCAGATTTTTGCCCTGTCGCAACAGAATTATTTTCTGAGCAAAAATTCTGTGTTTTCCAAATTTTTTTCTTCTATTCACTTTATTAACGTGTTATTTAACTGCAGACCAAATTTCAGTTCATTCGGAGTTGATTTGGTCTGATTTTTAAGCGTTTTGTGAAAACCGCTTTTTCTAGATTTTAGAATAGTAACTAAAAACAAACAAATATGCTATATAGCTATGTCAGAATTCTATATTAAATAACAAAGTAAACTATTCTAAAATGCTAAAACAACTAAATACAGGAAATCACAAACTATGTTTTTCTAAAACCCACCTGTCTAATCGCTCCTTGCAGAATGATAATTAAGTGAATCCTAAAAAGAACAATATGTGAATCCTATATTTACTAACTATGTTAATCCTATATTCACTTACTAATCCTACTAACTAAAAAGAAAACAACTAATTAACTAACTAAAACAAAATAATAATAAATTAAACTCTAAGAAATAAAGTAATTAATTCGTCGTTCCCCGACAACGGCGCCAAAATTTGGTTGATATTTTGGAATGCTCTTTTTTAAAACAATTATTTTCAATAAAACTTTGGAAAATCGTCAACCAAAAATATAAAAAACCGACTTTCCACAAAGTGGTAAGTACGGGTCGATCCTCAGGGAACAGGAATTAATAACTACAATTCTAGAAAATTTAATTTATTAATATCAAATGGCAATCTACAATTATAAAGTGAATACAACTACAATTAAGCACTAAAAGAACACTAAACAAGCATTCAGTCTTCTGCTCCACACCAAGGGTATTTCTGTCTTTTCGCCACTTAGAGAATCTTCTCACTTGTATAATAACCCTGGAAACTAAATATGCTTTTCAACCTAAAAATGCAGAAAAGTACAAAGTTAGTTTTCTATTTTAATTATGCAAACAACAACTAAAACTATATCTAATTCTACGAAAATAATAAACAAATGCTACTTATCAAACAAAAATTAAATAAAATACTAAATTAATTCTAAAATTAACCAAATTACTTCTACTAATGCTGTATGATGATTATGCAACTTCTAAAATACAGAAACTACTGAAAACAAACCTAAAATGCCGAAACTAAGAAAATTACGAAACTGCCCCTAACTAGTGTAAACTAGCAATCTGACAGGTTATCGGAAAAACCACTGTTTGACAGAGCAAACGAGGTCCGATTTTCCCGAAATTTGTTCTGTTCTGCAACTGACAGATTAAACAAATTGACAGTTATTACAGAATTGAAAAACAGTATCTGGAACTCCAGATATAAGCGTTTCAATTCTGTAAAAAATCAGGATATCGTCAGTCCTGTAATTTAAAATCCAGAAAAAGCGGTTTTCACAAAACGCTTAAAATTCAGACCAAATCAACTCTGAATGAACTGAAATTTGGTCTGCAGTTAAATAACACGTTAATAAAGTGAATAGAAGAAAAAATTTTGGAAAACACAGAATTTTTGCTCAGAAAATAATTCTGTTGCGACAGGGCAAAAATCTGGTTTTTATTTGAGTGCACTATTCACTTTATGAACCTATTTACCCCCTATCAAATGTAATCTACACCTAATGCAATCTAAATGACACTGTATAACAGTGTATATGCAGATGAATATTAGGAAAACACTAAATGCACGACGAACAAAACACTACAAGCAATTTATGACTAGAACGAAGTTAACTAACAATGGAAATGCAACTATGCTCAATAATAAAATACAATCTAACTACTAAGTTAACTAATATCTAACTATCATTCAAACCACAATGAAACACATTTCATACATACTAAATAAATACGCTATACGTACACACACTTCTACACTAAAACTAAATTAGATAAATAAACTAATTAATATAGAAATCAAAAGAAATAATAAGAAATGACTTACTTAACTAAAGAACGAAGGCTAAGGTTAGGTTTCACTTGGTTGACTCGACTAGGATCGGTTTCGACTTGAGTAGGTTCAGTTTGGGTTTGGATGCACTCGGATGGGATTAGGTAGGCTCGATTTGACTAGGTTGAAAGAGATAGGTTCGAGCTAAGGTTGACTCGATCTCGGATTGGTCTTGACTTGGACTTAGGCTAGGCTAGGGTTTGAACTTGGTTTAGGATAGACTTAGTCAACTAGGTTTGGGTTGACTTAGACTCAACTAAGTTGGACTCAATCTTAGGTTCGACTAGGCTCGAATGGGCTAAGGTAAGCTCGGTTTGACTCACTAGGTTTAGACTAAGTTTTTACCCGAGTTAGATCTTTGACTAGGTTTGACCAAGGTTGGGTTTTGGATTTAGGTCTAGCAAGACTAGGATGAACTCGGTTTAGGTAGGCTTGAACTAAGTTGAATCAACTAGGTTTGACTTAGATAGGTTAGGTAGACTAGGTTGACCTAACTTAGGTTAGGGTTGACTCCACTAAGCTTGACTAAGGTTGGGCTTTGGTCTTAGACTCGACCTAAATGCGGTTTAGGCTTTGACTTGGGCTAGGCTAGGTTTTGACTAGACTCAAAGGGGGTGTAGACTAGGGGTTGACTCGACCTAGGCTCGGTTTGACTAGGTTAGGTCTAGACTAAAGTAGTAACCTCCTAATTAAGCTACAATTAATCCAAAGTTCACGATTTTAATGGAGGAGGTTGGAAAATGAATGTAATAATTACCAATGTTCAAACTTTGAAATGCTTTGGATTCTCAAAAATCGCCCCATTTAAAGAGGGAGTTACACTCCTTAATTGCCTTTAATGCCTTTTTGGAAATCTGAAAAGGCCAATCTAGAAATCCACGATTTTTGCTTTTCAAGATGGAATTAAAATGCTTTTAATGCTCTATGGAAATCGTGTAACCTAGATTGGAATTTTGGTTTAATTGCAAAACACTTTCCAAAGTTAAGGAGTAACTCCTTCTTTAATGCACATTCAAAATTCAAATCTTCCTTAAATGCCTCACACGATTTTTGAAGAATATCCTTTTTCCAAAAGCTTTCCAATTTTCAATTACTTTAATTACCTCCCTTCTCAAAAATCGCCAACTTCAATGGATGCTACTTTCTAAACTAATAGACTTAATTAGACCTAGGGAACAAAAGAACTTAAATGGAAAATCGATTTCCTAGGAGTTAATGCTAACCTAATTCCAAAACTTACCTAAATGCAACCCTAAAAACGGCTAAAACAATAAACCCTAATACATTGAACCTAGACAACCTAATTAAACCTACCTAATTGCAATTAAGAATTACCAAAAATAGCTTAGAGCTCGAATTGAGCTCTAATGGCTGCCGCCCCTCCTTGGGGAAGAAGAAGACTAAAAAAAAAATACAACCTAAAAGAAAATGATTAAACTAAACATCAAACACTTTTGATAAAACTAAATTAAAATCTAAAAAAAAAGAACTCCTAATTACACAAAGGCAAACATAAACAACACTATGCTGGAATTCATAAAAAAAACATCAAGAATTAAGACTCGATTTTTGGAATTTTCTCAATAGACCTAAAACACAAAAAAACACAAAATGATAAAAACGATTATCTAGAGTAGTCCTAAAATGCTAACTCTACCACAACACACTTTGCAACACTGTAAAATCAATAAAATATGCAGACATGCAGTATGAAGTAGAAGCTTACACACACACCACTAGCAAACAAAATAAAAGAAATCGGCTAGATGAGATTCTAGCCGATTTTCACCATTTGAATAAAAAATCTTTAAAAATCAAAGACACCCAAATCAAGCAATGACTCAACCCTCAATAGATCTGAAAGAACTCACTAGAATCGGATCTATAAAGGGTCTATTAACCCAGCATGGCTGCTAAAACCCGAACTAAGGCAAAAATTGAAAATAAATCAAAATCGGCTAGAATGGATCTAGCCGATTTTTAATGAAAAATGCCTTTCTTCAAGTCCCCAACACCCAAAATAACTCAAACTGATCTTTTTGAAGGCTTTTTCTGTAGAACTAACACAAACACACACATTGGATAAGACAACCCAAATCGGCTAGAAGAACCTCTAGCCGATTCACACGTTTTTCTTGAAAAGTGATGAAAATCGATACTCGAACATGCAAACAATGAAACAATCCTAGGTCTAACGTGCTGGTCTATGCACGAATACTATTCTAAGGTTGAAACAAAAAGAAAACCAAGAAACATACAGAAAATAACAAAACCAAAAACCACACACAAAAATCGGTTTTATCTAGAAGAGAAGGAAGAAGAAGACCTACCTTTTGGAAGATCCGACGACCGGGGGGGGTGAAGAAGAGCGGACCGTGGCTGGAGGTAGACGTCTTCTACAGTTCAAGGATGCTGTACTTCACCAAAAACGGCACCTATTGCAGCTGCTACACGTTGGAGATCCACCGATGATGGAATGTGAGCCGATTCGCGATCGGAGGGTGTAGAAAGCCGGATGGAGGTAGGGCCGGCTCACCTTGGTGTTGTGTTGCGCACTCCCGCCCAAGGTTAATGGTCTCCACCTCTGCTACACCTGCAAAAGTACAGAAAAATGGTGAAAAGACAGCAAGGAATAAGAAAGAAAGGAAAAGAAACCAAAGAAAGCTTGAAAATATGCTTGAAAATCAAGCATAGGTCGATCTTCAATGGCCAACACTTGGGAAAGATGGAGAGGAAGGAGCTGCTGCTGTAGAGTCACTGTAGGGGGCGTCCAAACACAGCCAAAGACGCCTAGGGCTTCTCTAAAAAGTATATTTATACTTTTTGGAATTTGCAAAAACAATGTTATAAAAAAAATATTTTCTAGGCGCCTCTTTTTGGGGGGGTTTCAGAAAAACTTTTTGAAATGGATCTGGATAGGCGTATGGGTTGGGTTTTGGACTTTTAAAGAGTTGATCCAAGGTCCAATTGACCTAATTGGGTCGGATATGGATCCGATCCACCTCGAAATTCATGCCCAAACACTGAAATAGCCATAACTCTCTCATTTTAACTCCGATTTTTCTGAAATTCGAACCATAGCCCCTTACTATCAAAACACATCTAAACATGGGTTTAAAACGTTAAACTTGACACAAAATGCATGAAAAACTTGTTTACATGATGTGCAATTCATGCATCATCAAATACCCCATGCTTGAATGTTTGTTAGTCCCTTAACAAACCCTAATCATGATACGCACTGAAGACAAGAAATGCTAAGCATGAATGCATAATACTAACTCACTTTCGTAGGAATCACGGTTGCATTTAGCGTATGCAACAAGCCCTTTAAACCCCTAGCTTACACTAGTGGACGAGTAAGGTCTCGTGAGGGTTTGCAGCGATGCTACCCACAAACATCAATAAAATGCAAGGATGATCTTTCAAAAATATTAGGCTCTTAAGAATGCAGTTGTAACAAATCTTTCCTGTAATTGACATTCTCAAAACAAGTTTAAAAATCTCATGCCTCCACAGTAAAAATTCTTTTCTTTCACTTTTCTCATATTGTAGCTAGTTCATGATTTTTCTCCGAAAGTCAAATATTCTCATGTTTTACTCATTTATTCTCACTTGTATATTTTCTGCACAGTAATGCACATATATACTTAAGCAATGAAAATTTTCTCATTTTGCACATTCTCTTTTTTTTTTTTTTTTTTCACTCTCTCTTTTTCTTTCAACTTTTGATTTCTTGCGCAATCTTCTCGTATGAGCACTATTTCGAATAGTCAGTTTTCGTGACCCGTGTAGCGAGCTTTGGGTCAGTGACTCCCAAGTCGGCCGACCTTAGGGCACTAGATACAGAGTATCCCTCGGACTTAATTGCTCGAGTCACTAAACCTTCTATTCTAATAGTTTACGTATAGTCTTCCTCTTGTCATGTGCAATGTCTCTATCTCTTAGGCTTTCTATGCAGTCCATGTAACAAGCTTTCGAACCGGTGGCTCCCAAACCAGCTGGCTTTGGGGCACCAGATGTAAAACACCCTTCAGATTCTACTTACTCGAACTACAAAGGCCACATATATCGACTTAGACAAGAGATAATCTCCTTCGTTATCCTTTTCGTTAAGATACTCAAACACTTCATCTCGTGTCTGAGTTCTACTACTAGGATTCACGAAGACATCAACAACTAAACGTAACTCTATTCTTTTAAACTCATTTTTCAAACACATCTTTCCATTGCTTATTTCTTTCACAAAACATACTGTGCATACTTATACAAAAGTGATTCAAAATTTTCTAACAATCAAATACTATCTTTTCTTTGAATTATCTCATAAACAACTACTATATTTGATTCAGTTCAGAAAAAAAAAATTTATGGGGCTTAAAAATTTTTAAACTGTTAGATTATGCCAAAAACAATCATATATGCTACACTTTGTTCTTAAATGCCTACTTTGATTACCAGTCATACAAAAAAATTTTGTGTATTTTTGTGTGCATGCATCTAAACCACCCCCCCATGCTTGAATGACACTGTCTCTAGTGGCATACAAAATGAATAAAAATGTAATGCAAATGCACATTAAAAGACACTAACAAAAATATGGGAGAAAGGATAGATACAACCTGATTTGCTCTGAGCTTTTGAAGTTGATTTTCCTCTGATTCTTGAATTCTTTGAAAACTCTTCTCTGTACCTGGTAATTGATACACTAATTGTTAAGTTCATCCTGCATACATCAAAACACAAATTAGCACATGTGAAATGAAATACTAAATAAATAAAAACTCTGAAATGAAAAATAAATAATGTACATATGATACATCCCTCTGGTCGAATCTTCATGCCTTCGTGAGATGCACTATCTCACACTCACCATCCTGTAAGGCATCTGAAATGAATGGCTTCAGTCTTTGCCCATTTACTTTGAATGTACCTTGGGTCATAGGATCGAATAATGTCACTGCTCCATGGGGAAATACTTCTTTTACAATGTATGGACCTGTCCATCTCGATCTTAACTTCCCTGGGAATAAATGTAAACGAGAATTGTATAGCCACACTTTCTGATCTGGCTCAAACACTTTTCTGACAATATGCTTATCATGAAATGCTTTTGTGCGAGCCTTGTATAATTTGGCATTCTCATATGCATCATTCCTGAGTTCCTCTAATTCTGAGAGCTGCAGTGCTCTCTCTTTGCCAGCCTGGGTGAGGTCAAAATTTAATTTCTTGATAGCCCAGTACGCTCTATGTTCTAACTCGACAGGAAGATGACATGCTTTCCCGAATACAAGGCGATACGGGGACATGCCAATGGGAGTCTTAAATGCAGTTCTATATGCCCAAAGTGCATCATCTAAGCGCTGGGACCAATCCTTGCGGTCCGGACAAACTGTCTTTTCTAAAATTCGCTTAATCTCCCTATTGGACACTTCAACCTGTCCACTAGTCTGCGGATGATATGGAGTGGTGAATCTATGATTGACAGAATATCTTCTCAGCAGAGAAGCTATCTGAACATTCCTAAAATGCTTGCCACCATCGCTAATCATCGCACGTGGCACTCCAAAACGACTGAAAATGTTGTGCTTAATGAACTTAAGCACTACTCTGTGATCATTGGTCTTGGTGGCCACAGCCTCGACCCACTTGGACACATAATCAACCGCCACCAGAATATATAAATTTCCGAATGAGGGCGGAAATGGTCCCATGAAATCAATGCCCCAAACATCAAAAATTTCGACTATCAAAATCGGTAGCAAGGGCATCATGTCCCTCTTGGACATGTTTCCAATCTGCTGACATCGCAGGCATCGCATACAGAACTCATGAGCGTCCCTGTGGAGTGTGGGCCAATAAAATCCTGACTGCAAAACCTTTGCAGCCGTCTTCCTACTACTAAAATGCCCTCCACAGGCTAACGAATGGGAAAAATTCAAAATGGATTGGTATTCCTCCTCCGGAACGCATCTCCTAATGATCTGATCTACACAGTATTTGAACAACTCCGGTTCATCCCAATAATAGTGCCTCACCTGAGATAGGAACCTCTCACACTCATTCTTGTTCCAATGCTCAGGTATCTGCCTCGAAACCAGATAGTTCACAATATCTGCAAACCAGGGTAACTGCGATGTACTGACTGACATGATCTGCTCGTCGGGGAAAGAATCACTGATCGGTCTCTGATCCTGCGTGGTCTCCACGATCAGTCTGGAAAGATGGTCTGCTATTACATTCTCGCTTCCCTTCTTATCTCGAATCTCGAGATCAAACTCCTGTAGTAGTAGGACCCAACGAATTAATCTCGGTTTGGTGTCTTTCTTATTCAACAAATATTTCAATGCAGAATGATCAGAATAGACAACCACCTTCGAACCGAGTAAATAGGACCTAAATTTATCCAATGCGAAAACTACCGCAAGTAGTTCCTTCTCTGTCGTAGTATAATTCATCTGTGCATCAGACAGATTTCTACTCGCATAGTAGATCACATAGGGCTTCCTATCAATGCGTTGTCCTAGAATGTCCCCCATAGCATAATCAGAAGCATCGCACATAATCTCAAATGGGAGAGTCCAATCTGGAGGTCTCAAAATAGGTGCAGTAATCAAGGCCTCTTTGAGAATCTCAAAGGCCTTCATACAATCCTCACCGAAAACAAAGGGCTGGTCTTTCTCCAATAACGTGCAAAGCGGTTGAGAGATTTTGCTGAAATCTTTTATGAACCGCCTGTAAAATCCCGCATGCCCTAAAAATGATCGAATCTGCCTCACAGAGGTGGGTGGAGTCAAACGAGAAATGGATTCCACCTTTGCTCTGTCAACCTCAATACCACGCTTGGACACAATGTGTCCAAGTACAATCCCCTCCTGGACCATAAAATGGCTCTTTTCCCAACTCAGGACGAGATTGGTCTCCACACACCTACTCAGTACTCGAGCAAGTTTGTGGAGGCAATCTTCAAAAGAAGAGCCATACACAGAAAAGTCGTCCATAAAAACTTCCATCACATCATCAATCATGTCCGAGAAGATAGCAAGCATGCACCTCTGAAAAATAGCCGGGGCATTACAAAGCCCAAAAGGCATACGTCTAAATGCGAAGGTGCCATAAGGACATGTAAACGTGGTCTTCTCTTGGTCGTCAGGATGGACAGCTACCTGATTGTATCCTGAATATCCGTCTAGAAAGCAGTAGTAGCTCTGTCCTGCGAGTCGCTCTAAGATCTGATCAATGAATGGCAATGGGAAATGATCTTTCCTAGTTGCCACATTCAACTTCCTATAATCGATGCAGACTCGCCATCCTGTAGTGGTCCTCATCGGAATTCTCTCACCCTTCTCATTCTCAACCACAGTGAGTCCTGACTTCTTTGGCACAACTTGAATCAGACTGACCCACTGACTATCAGAAATAGGGTAAATGATTCCGGCATCCAACCATTTCACCACCTCTTTCTTCACCACTTCCTTCATGTTGGGATTTAGCCTTCTCTGCATATCCCTAAATGGCTTGATTTCCTCATTACAATGGATCCTATGCATGCAGAATGAAGGATCAATCCCCTTTAGATCAGCAACTCCCCATCCAATCGCTGCCTTGTGCTCTCGAAGAATAGTCAGTAATCTCTGTTCCTGCTCCTCAGTGAGCAAGGACGAGATGATCACAGGCAGAGTCTCATCATCTCCGAGGTATGCATACTTGAGTGAATCTGGTAAGGGTTTCAACTCAAGTTTCGGAGGCGACTCGATCGACGATTTGGCGGGGGTCTCCGCAAGTGGTGGAAGAGGTTCCCTGACCGCTCCCCAAGGTGGTCTCTCCGACGACACTCTAGACACATCTACACTATCTACACAGCTATTCTTCTCTATATGGTACAAATCTAAAGAATCCTCAGTAATGTACAACTCGGGCTGCTCCTCCACTAACTCCTGTGCAATGTCTACATGAAAGCAGTCCATGTCTCCTGCTGGTCCCATTGCGGCATTGAAAATATTCAGCTTTACCTTCCTATTGCCGAATGAGAGATCCATGGCTCCGGTCCTACAGTTGATGCATGCATTGGCAGTCGCCAAGAATGGTCTGCCTAAAATAATCGGAGTCTGGTGCTGGCTGTCTACTCCTTCCATATCAAGGATAATGAAATCGACTGGAAAATAAAAGTCATCCACTTTAACTAGCACGTCCTCCAAGACACCTCTCGGTACCTTGACGGAACGATCTGCCAGTTGAAGTGTAATCGGAGTCGATCTCATCTCACCTAGCCCGAAAGAATCAAAGAAATATCCGGGCAGAATGTTCACGCTTGCTCCAAGATCGAGCAATGCGCGTTCTATCCGGATGTTCCCTATAGTACAAGCAATGATAGGGGCTCCAGGGTCCTTGAGCTTTGGTGGTGTCTGATGCTGAAGTACTGAACTCACCTGCTCAGTCAGATGGACCCTGTTAGGAACTCGCTCTCTGGATTTCCTCTTTTGCGTACATAGCTCCTTCAGGAATTTGGCATAAGCCGGCACCTGCTGAATAGCATCGAGCAAAGGTAGGTTGATCTGCACATGCTTGAAGATATCAAGCATGTCCTGGATCTTCGCACCTTGCTTCCCTCTATAACCAGGAGACTCTAATGCTTTGGGATAGGGTGGTGGGGGAATATACTCTGCTGGCTCCTCCTCTTTGCGAGAAGGCTCACTCCTATCCTTCTTCTTCTCTGAGGATAAAGATGATGAAGGTGATGATGGGGATGGGGATGATGATTGAGCCGACGTAGGTGAAACAATGGTCTCTGGCTCCTGTATCTTCTCTCTACTCTCTCGCTCTCTGCTCTCGACGTGATACTCACGTCCACTCCTCAAGGCCATAACTGATTTAGCCTGCTGCTGTGTCTCAGTATGAAATAGGCCTCCAGTCATCTGGTCCTTACCCTTCGGGTTCATGACAGCCTGACTCGGCAATGTACCCTCGGGTCTCCTACTAATAGCCTCAGCTAACTGTCCCATTTGCGACTCTAACTTCGCAATGGACTGCGTATGCGAGCTCAAAATCTGGCTACACTTCTCGAAGGCGTTCTGATTAGAGGTTTTCACCTCTTGGAATGCTTGGAGAAGTCTCTCCTCAAAAGATGTCTGCGGGGCAGACTCCTGCTGAATCGGGGAAGGAACTGAAGAAGAAGAAGACTGAGCATAGTGCGGTCTTTGAAATGGCTGAGTAAAAGATGGCTGCCGAACTGGCTGAGAGGAAGAAGGCATCTGTATAGAAGACTGTGGATTCTTCCATGAAAAATTGGGATGGTTACGCCAACCCGGATTATATGTCGATGAAAATGGGTTATTTGGCGGTCTGACGTAACCCTGAGCTGCCTGAACTTGTTCTTGAACAAATTCAGGGTACTGAGCTGCTGAAGGGCACTCAGTGATCTCGTGTGCCGGACTGGCACAAAGAGTACACACCTGCTGTGTAGTGGATGGTCCTGAGAGAAGCTGGTCCAGCTTCTGAGCAATCATGTCTACTTTGCACTGTAGTGCAGTAGATGGACCAATCTCAAGAACACCAGCTTTCTTCTGAATGCTGGGTGTGGCTCTATCAGAATGAGAGCTCGAAGCATGGTGGAGTGAATTCTCGGCCAATGTATCAAATAGCCTCCATGCTTCATCCTCGCTCTTCAGCATGAATGTCCCACCGCATGAAGAGTCGATCATCTGACGATTCTTGTCAGACAATCCATCATAGAAACTCTGCACCAGTTGCCATTTCGGCACCTGATGATGGGGGCATTTCCTGAGGAGATCCTTCATTCTCTCCCAGGTCTCATGAAAGCGCTCACCATCTAGCTCTGAAAAGCTAGTGATGGCTCTATGATATTAGTTCGTGCGACCAATGGGAAAGTATTTCCGAAGAAACTCCTGTTGCAACTGATCCCAGGACTCTATTTCTACAGAATCTAAGGACTTTAGCCAATACTTGGCTTTGTCCTTCAATGAAAAAGGGAATAGAGTCAACCTCAACGCATCATCATCGAAATTCTGTATCTTAACAGTAGAACAGATTTCGAGGAATTCATCTAAGTGTCGGTAGGGATCCTCATGACTAAGGCCATAAAAGGATGGAAGCATTTGAATAATGCTGGCCTTAATCTCATAATGTGGCGCTCCTACATCGGGTCTCCGAATGCAGGATGCCTGAACATAGTCTGTGGGAATGAAGTATTCCCGCAGAGGGCGTGAAAGAACTGGGGGTGGAGGTGGAGGATCCATGTCAGCCATTGTTGCCAAACTTCGATGAGAATGTAAAATTCTCTCTGGGTTGTCAACAAATGGGTGTAATGGGGTTCCTAGACCTCGTCGACCCTGCATACACTGGTACTAAGACCAGATGTAAGCAAACGACCTAACTAAAAAAATTAAACTAGCACAAATACTAAAATGTAAATAAGCAAATAACAGTAACTAAAAACAAACAAATATGCTATATAGCTATGTCAGAATTCTATATTAAATAACAAAGTAAACTATTCTAAAATGCTAAAACAACTAAATACAGGAAATCACAAACTATGTTTTTCTAAAACCCACCTGTCTAATCGCTCCTTGCAGAATGATAATTAAGTGAATCCTAAAAAGAACAATATGTGAATTCTATATTTACTAACTATGTTAATCCTATATTCACTTACTAATCCTACTAACTAAAAAGAAAACAACTAATTAACTAACTAAAACAAAATAATAATAAATTAAACTCTAAGAAATAAAGTAATTAATTCGTCGTTCCCCGGCAACGGCGCCAAAATTTGGTTGATATTTTGGAATGCACTTTTTTAAAACAATTATTTTCAATAAAACTTTGGAAAATCGTCAACCAAAAATATAAAAAACCGACTTTCCACAAAGTGGTAAGTACGGGTCGATCCTCAGGGAACAGGAATTAATAACTACAATTCTAGAAAATTTAATTTATTAATATCAAATGGCAATCTACAATTATAAAGTGAATACAACTACAATTAAGCACTAAAAGAACACTAAACAAGCATTCAGTCTTCTGCTCCACACCAAGGGTATTTCTGTCTTTTCGCCACTTAGAGAATCTTCTCACTTGTATAATAACCCTGGAAACTAAATATGCTTTTCAACCTAAAAATGCAGAAAAGTACAAAGTTAGTTTTCTATTTTAATTATGCAAACAACAACTAAAACTATATCTAATTCTACGAAAATAATAAACAAATGCTACTTATCAAACAAAAATTAAATAAAATACTAAATTAATTCTAAAATTAACCAAATTACTTCTACTAATGCTGTATGATGATTATGCAACTTCTAAAATACAGAAACTACTGAAAACAAACCTAAAATGCCGAAACTAAGAAAATTACGAAACTGCCCCTAACTAGTGTAAACTAGCAATCTGACAGGTTATCGGAAAACCACTGTTTAATAGGGCAAACGAGGTCCGATTTTCCCGAAATTTGTTCTGTTCTGCAACTGACAGATTAAACAAATTGGCAGTTTTTACAGAATTGAAAAACAGTATCTGAAACTCCAGATATAAGTGTTTCAAATCTGGGAAAAATCAGGATATCGTCAGTCCTGTAATTTAAAATCCAGAAAAAGCGGTTTTCACAAAACGCTTAAAAATCAGACCAAATCAACTCCGAATGAACTGAAATTTGGTCTGCAGTTAGTGGTCAATGAGTTGCTTGGCCACATACCTGCAACGTGCTCGGAGTTTTCTAAAACTGATGACTCATTATCGTCTGATTCCGCTGCTAAAAGCTTTTCTAAATTCCGCTGCAAAGAAAAAAAAAAGAAATTCATGAAACTTTTAACTTAGCTTCGTTTTGGAAATCCGGGGCGTTACAGAAATGGTATCAGAGCATGAGTCTGAGAAACCTGGTTCAAGATCCGTCGTGTTTACGGTATCGCACTGTAAGTATAAATTTTATACTTTTTCTGATTTGGGTATATTTGCGTGAATAGATAAATGGCTCCTAGGACAAGGAGAACCATGCCGAGCAAGGAGTCCCATACACAGGGCTTTCTGCTGGAAACACTCAACAGGCTTGTGTCTGCCATTCGTGAATCAAGGCAAGCACCAGCCCCGCCTCGCAACGAGAACCTTGGAGGAATAACTTATGAGAAGTTCCTCAAACTAGACCCACCAGTCTTCGTTGGCAGTGCCGATCCAGAGCTTGCAGAAAGCTGGATTGAGGAAACGGAGCGTGCCTTCCTGGTATTAGGAGTACCATAAGAAAAGAAGACTAACTTCGGCACATACAGGCTGAAGGATAATGCACGAAAGTGGTGGGATACCACTAGGATTATCCATTTCTCACATCACGAAGTCATCCCTTGGAATGATTTTCGGAGAGCATTTTTGGATAACTACTTCCCGTTGCACTCCAGAAATAAGAAAAAGATGGAGTTTCTGGAATTGGAGCAAGGTGTTATGAGTCTGATGGACTATACCACTAAATTTCAAAACCTTGAACGATATTGCTCCACGTTATTCGATAATGACCAAGAAAGGGCCGATAAATATATAGATGGATTGCAAGGAGGGTTGCGATCTCGTGTGATAACAAGTATGCCCTCGACTTTTCAAGCTGTTGTGGCAGCATCTTCAAAGATTAGCGAGGATTGGGCGCGATCTAAGGTGATTATAGCAAAGAGGCCCATAGTTGATGGTCGGAACAATAAGAGTATGTTTCCCGGTGGCCAGGAATCACGACCAGCTTTTTATAAGAGGGATTTTCGAGAGAACAACTTTACTCCACCGACCGAGCAGCCATTACAGATGGTAGAAGCTAATCAGCCCTACCAACATCCTAATTTTCGATGCCCGAGGTGTAGCTCAGATCATCCCGGAGGGGTTTGTCCTCGCGATACGGGAGGTTGCCTATATTGCGACAAACCAGGGCATCGTGTGAGAGAATGTCGCAAGAAGGCCTCAGATCTTCAACAGAGAAATATGGAATCTGGAGGACCCTCTCAACAAATACAACAACAACGACTGCCACTACTCAGGATAGAGCAGAAACCTGTGGCAGGTCGTGTTTATGCGGTGACAGCCGAACAACTCACGGATAATGATCGTATCAAGGAATCTGAATACCTTGATAGATAGAGTTGTAATGGGTAAAAAGCTATCAAAGGACAAGATCCAATAATCGCTCGAGACAAGAGGCTTATGACCTTGTGTACGGTCATCTGGATCGATATGTATCCTTGCTCTCTAAAGTAATTTTGGATTTGTCAAATTAAAATCTTAAGTGCTTATACCCAGAAAATGATGGCTATAGACTCCATGATTGAGAAATTAAGTTTGTGTAATTAAAACGTTAAAAGTTACTTAATAAAATAAACCATCGAGGAATTGTTCCCAAGAAGAGAGTCCTGTGAGGTTTTACATATTCAAGATCAGATCGTCTAGCCAGAGTGAGTCTGTGAGGGTATACAGCTCCGTGCGAGTGTATATGTTCCAAAACCAGTAGCTTGGCTAGTATGATTCTGTGAGGGTGTGCTGATCCAATATCAGGTAAGTCTGACGAAGGTGAACCTGTGAGGAGGTACGTTTCCAATACCAGGTAGTCTGACAGGGGACTTATTCCAATATAGTTAATCTCTAGAAGAATGATCTGTGTGTATGAAATAGTTACACAAGATGGCTATGTTAAATAGCCGGTTGGAAGAACGTTGATTCAACAAACTATCGTGGTTGTAGCATGATTTGAACTCAGATATGAGAAACATACCTCATTGATCAGGAATCATGATATGAGGTTATGATTGAAATGAATACGATGTTGAACTAAGTGAATAAAATTATGAATCTAACATATGAGAGAAATATCCCGAGTTACGCACTTAGTACTCTTAACTGAATTTCGCGGACGAAATTCCTTTAAGGGGGTAATGATGTAAGACCCGCAATTTTTCAGATAACTCTCAATAAATTCCTGAGGCATTTTTCCAGTGAAAAATAGCATTTTTATCGTAAAGCAAATCAAACTAATTCCTGCGATCCAAATATACTTAGGATATTCGTATCTTCACGAATATATGCTCAAACACTCTGGAAGCCATAACTTCCTACCTGAACAAAATCAAAGGATTCCTGCGAGCCAACTTTCTTAGTGGCATCAATACGAAGATAATGGCGTACTCGGAATTTTTCGGAAAAAAATCGCCGAAAACCTGAAATTCTTGCGGGACCCACAGAAATATGAGTGGGACCCACAGAAATATTTCTCAGAAAATATTCTAGAAGATTCTAGAATATTCCAGCACCTTCCAGCACCTTTCAGAGCCTTCCAGCTCGTTCCAGCACCTTCCATGGAAGGGATTTCTGAAAAGCCAAGGGGTAAAGAGGGGATTCTGAAACTTGGGGCCCAAGTTTCAGAACCTATAAATAGACGACCCCCCCTCCTTTAGAAAATCGCCAACCCCTCTCTCTCTCTCCTCCTTTTTTCAAACCTCCCCTACCTAGCCTAGCCCACCTGAGCCCACCTGACCTGGTCTGAGCCTGCCTGACTTAGCCTGAGCCTGCTTGACCTGGTCTGAGCCTGCCTGACCAGGTCCTAACCCACCTGACCTAGGTCTGAACCTACTTGACCTAAGTCGGAACCCAGTTGACTTGACTTGAACCTGGTTTGGTTCAAAGTCAAAGTCAAAGTCCAAGTCCTTTTTCGTCCGAAGTTCGAAGTTGATCCTTTTTCGAAGTCGAGCCTCATTCGAAGCGTTTGAAGCAATCAGAGTCGTTTCTTCCTCAAATTGAAGTAAGTTCGCTTCATTAAACCATCTCTCTCAAGTATTTGATTGTTTGTATATAGCATATACTTTCTGAAGTAGTATCTTGCTTTAGTTCTTGGTTGAGCCCTCTAGGACACTTCGGTGTTCACGCGCTCGCCTCGTAACTATCGTCGGATATATATGTTCGAATACGCAGTATATGCGTTCTTCAAAATAGTATCTCACCCTAGTTCTTGGTTGAGCCCTCTAGGACACTTCGGTGTTCACTCGCTCGCCTCGTAACTATCGTTGGATACAGATCTAGGTGTATATCTGCTGATTCTGCCGACGCGTATTATATCGCACAGGCTATGTAATTTACCTTTGCCGTCGCGTCGTATGATGCCAAGGCTCCCTGTTTTCTGTACTTCCGATTAAAGCACTTCCGATTATGTATTTACTTACGCCGTCGCGTCGAACGATGCCAAGGCTTCTGCTTTGTTATATATGTAGAATATTTCGTTTAGTTACACACCCTGAACAATAGTATATGCATTTCCTTTACGCCGCCGCTGTATAAAGCACAGGCTTCTGCTTATATTACATATATGGCGCATAAGTGAGCGTTCAAATAGAGATCAACTCCAAAATCGCCCATGCGATTCCCTTACCGCTCCTCGTAAAAGATTCTGCTTGACGAATGAAGCCCCTATTGGAAAGGCTTCGCCTTTTGGCAAAATGCTCTTTACGTAAAGACTAAATCAATTACGTATGGCCTGGCTATGGCCCAAGGTTCCTGCAACCTTGATGGATGCAAAGTACGCACAACGGTGCGCATCCATTTCCCGAGTTAAGCGTAGCGATTTTCCACCAAAGAGGGGAGATGCCGCTGAAATGGATAAAAGAAACGCACGCTTTCTCCGTAAAAGAGAGGAAGTGCTGCTGAAATTCCTGAAGGAGCTAAGAATGGCTCAGAAAGAACGTAACAGAAGTGCTACCCAGTTATGGAACGCCTTCTACGATGTAGAAAGGTTCGTCGCACCACTGCCGGTAGAGCAGAGAAGGTGTTGACAGAATGGTTGGCAGAAGAGCTGCCAGAACCAGTTAAGTGGCACAATGATGTCCTTTGTTGGAACGATGTCAGAATGACTCGTCTCCCTGACACCTGCAAGGGCATCATACTTGTAAGAGTCGTTGCGCCAAAGTAGTGATAGCGCCTTGACAAGGTCCTGAGCTCGTTGCGTAAAGATACGCCGAGCAGCCGATCCGTAGAGATCGAGTCATGTGCATGCTCATTAAGAATTATCAGACAACCAGACTCGTAAGGGTCGCTGAGCCGGAGTGTGTTGTTTCCACCGAAAGAGGTGAAGTGCTCGTCAAGGCCGAAGTGACGAGAGCAGAGTTAAGCATGCATATGAATAAAACCTTTGTTCCACGATGAAAGCCGTGTGGTTGATTGGGGTCGGGTATATACTTCTCAAAGGCTGCCCTATAGGCATGCAATGTTCGTCAAGTAATTGTAAGACCGGCAGGCCCCTTTCAGAATTTCTCACCGAGGAAGACGGTGATGGCGCAGCCTTGAGTGACATATATTTCACCCGAACCTGATAGAGTTCATTGATGGCCTTCGTCACTCAGAGGTATGGAGGTCGTGGTTATCTTTAAATATTTAAGGATTGAACCCAACTACTGCAGTAGCAGAATGCATTCGAATACCTAGTAAGGATCTCTTCCGGTATGCTGTACCGTCCTACTAGGGGGATGGGGTCAACAGGCCTCTGGGGTATATAAAATACATAGAATAATCAATCCCCAGATCGTCGCGTTGTCTCCCAGATATGAGTCTCCTAAGCCCAGGGGGAGGTGCAATTATCGAAACAAAGCATTAGCTTAGGTACAGCGCTACTTTGAATGTATGAGTGGATGATGTTGTTGAGTCAGTCCTGCATAACCTTTGTGAAGGTGTCACGGTCGGTATACTACTGTACCGATTGGGAAAGAACCCCATTGATATCCGTACGACTAAGTGAAGCTCGGAGAGCTGTCCTTAGATTCGTAGGATACGGATGTGCCAAGCATAAAGACTTGAGCTAGACATCCATTCGTGACTCTGAGGAAGTCAAGGCTAAGTCGTAGAGACTTAAGAGGTTATTCTAACTCACAGCCCTGAAGAGGCTTATGCGAAGTCATGAAGACTTGCGTGGATGTTCAACTCATAGCCCTGATGAGGCTTTTGCGATATATGCTAAGTCATGGAGGCTTGAGCGTCGTATTACGAACTGCGACCCTGAGTGGTCTATGCATTTACTTGAGTTGAATAGATAGGTGTTTGCCTACTTACCAGACCATCAGTGGTTCTGACCCCGTTTAATGGGGATTTCAGGTGTTGAACCTGCGTGGCGATATGCGGAGCAAGGCGGCATCGAGTTCCAGGGTTTCTCTAGACAGAGTTGTACTGCTTCCTTTTATTGAACCTTCACTGCTTTTCTAAGCAGTAGTGTTGTAATAAACATGTGGTTTTCGATAAAATGGAACACTTTGGTGGTCAATGAGTTGCTTGGCCACATACCTGCAACGTGCTCGGAGTTTTCTAAAACTGATGACTCATTATCGTCTGATTCCGCTGTTAAAAGCTTTTCTAAATTCCGCTGCAAAGAAAAAAAAAAGAAATTCATGAAACTTTTAACTTAGCTTCGTTTTGGAAATCTGGGGCGTTACACAAGCATTCTCTTAAAAACCTCGATACTTGTCAGAATTTCTTAAAATACATTAAACTTAGGCATTTAAGTTTTTCAGTAGATCAATTCAAATGTTTCTATGCATTTTAAATAAAAACTTAAGGATTTAGTATAATATCATTACGATGTATGTATATATGTATATATATATATATATTGATTCATTCTAGGGTTTTATATGCATATTTATATATATATATATATACATACGAATACATACACATGCATATACATATATACAAATATATATGTATGCCCTCAAAAATATATATGAAATTCTTATCATGAATTGAATTTTTCTCAGAAAAATCGCGGGTCTTACATCCTACCCTCCTTAAATAGGATTTTGTCTGCGAAATCACAAACATTAAATAACAAAAAGGTCGGGATAGCTTTCCCTCATACTCGCTACAAGCTCATATGTGCATTCTTTGATGCCATGGTGTTGCCAACGTACTTTGACCAACAGAATGGTCTAGGTATGCAAAACTTGATCTCGATGATCAACGATCTTGATGGGTTTCTCGTTCATTGTCACATCTTCTCTTTTAGTGGAGCCTAATCAGCAATAACTGAATCTCCAAAAGATTTCTTCGAACAAAACTTGGCAATGTGTCCTTGCTGCTGACACTTGAAACACTTGCCATCATAGAGAGGGCAAACTCTAAAAGGATGATCTTTGCCGCATCGTCGACACATTCACTGGGCATTGGGTTGTTGCGATTGCCTTCGTTGTTGGTGGTTCTGGTAGTCTTCCTAACGCTTTTGCTTTTTGGTAGATGGCGAGGACTCCTTCCCACTAGGATTTTTTTCACTGGTACGTACATGAATCTTGGTCTGCTGCTCGGCCCAGTCTTCTTCCAATAGGGTTGCTATCTCGATGGCCTCATCGAGTGATTTTGGTCCGCTAGTGAACACTTTGGTTCTCAGAGTCGACTTCAACCCAAGAGCAAACTTCATTGCTCGATCCTTCTTCGTGACATATACATTTGGACAATACCGCTCCAGACAACGAAACTTAGTGATGTAGTCTGCCAGGGTTGTCATCCCCTATTGTAGGTCTAGAAATTCTTGCATCTTGTTACTTCATTCATGCTTGGAAAAATATGCAGAGTTAAAAACCTCCACAAATTCATCCCACGTAACATTCCTGTTTTTGAATTTAACCATAGAGATCGTGTTCCACCACCTCTCAGCATGGTCCTTCAAATGATAAGTACCGAAGTTCACTTTTTGTTCCTCTGGGACATTCGAAACATGAAGAATATGTTCTATCTCACGTATTCATGTCTCAGCAGCTTCAGGGTCTGTCTTACCCTTGAAAGCAGAAGGATCCATTTCCATAAAGCACTTATAGGTGATCATACATATGTTTTGCCTACCTTGGGCTATGTGTTGAAGGTTTGCACCCATCTGTTGCATTGCAACCACTTGTTGTTGCACAACCTACACAAGGTTGTTCACAGTGTTCATGATATCGCTGCACCTGGCCTCCCATGCCATCTATCAAGACACAAGATATAATAACAATTAATCAATAGGTTTCACAACCATGCTCACTAAGTAATAATCATAGCAGTCTTTCACAAAGTCTCGAGTGCACTACACACAATTCAAGCAGTGCCACAGCACAATTTAATTATGCAGTAACACAATCTATATACATGTTCTTCGAACAAACCCAAGAGACACCACATAAGGCCGCTATTGCCAAAAAAAAATCACCATTCTAGACAACCATCATTAGAGAATCACCACTCTAACACACCATACAGAGAATCACCACTCCGACATCACAAAATAAAGAGCCACCACTCGAATGACATCGTTAGAGAATCACCACCCTAACGTCATCGTTGAAGCATCACCACTTCGTTAGTGAAACACCACTCTAATGACATCGTTAGAGAATCACCACTCTAACAACATTGTTGAAGAATTACCACTTCAACAACATCATTAAGGAATCACCACCCGAATGGCATCGTTAGAGAATCACCACCCTAATGGTATTGCTGGAGAATCACCACTCCAACAACCTTCATTAGAGAATCACCACTCTAATGGCATCGTTAAGGAATCACCACCCTAGCGACATCGTCAGAGAATCACCATTTTAATGGCATTGCTAAAGAATCACCACCCCAGTAACATCATTAGAGCATCACCACCCTAATGACATCGTTAGAGAATCACCACCCTAACGACATTGTTGAAGAATCACCACTTCAACAACCTTCATTAGAGAATCACCACTCTAATGGCATCGTTAGGAAATCACCACCCTAACGGCATCGTCAGAGAATCACCACTCTAACGGCATTGCTGGAGAATCACCACTCTAATGGCATTGCTGGAGAATCACCACTCTAATGGCATCGTTAGGGAATCACCATCCTAACGACGTTGTTGAAGAATCACAACTTCAACAACATCATTAGGGAATCACCACCCTAATGGCAACACTGGCACTACCAGGAATCACCACCTGAGCCAACTCATCTCACCACAATCTCTTCCGATCGTGGCTGGGAACAAGAACTCCCACAGTGCTCTCTCAAAAGCAATAACACCCTGAAATCTGGTGTTATGTTGTCCCCATCTATGACCCTCTCAAGAGTCGACTGCTATCATCGGCAACACAAAAGCCACTTGCTAAGTGCATAATATCATTTACGTTTTCATCACCAAGAACAACTGGGGATCAACAGTATCCTCCAAAGGGAACTCAAAGGTTCAATCGACACCAACAAGGCTCTAGCCTTCTTTCCAAAAGATCATTTGGAAAGATATTCTTCATCAATGATAGGATAACGAACATCTCCAACGTAGTTGGAATGCAAGAAGAAAATACTAACTTAGAGCCTCATCAGACGACTCTTATCAAAACTGCATCGTCTTCAACACGATTAGTGCAACAGTTTCGATATTTGTTACGATTCATCAATCGTCTCCACTCAAGTAATCTGGAATGAGAAGGTGAAATACACAAGAGGTCTCTAGGTTAGATCAATGACTTCAACTCTCACAGGAGTTGACACGAACTAGCTTGGGAAACCACATCCACAAATGTAAAAGCAAATCCATTTGAGAACTCTACACCAAACTTCAAATGACACTTAATCTCTAAGTGTCCTCTCAGGCCACAATAGGCACATAAACTCAATTCACAGGAACAGATTTGCCTCACATGTTCTATCTTACATCTCGCACCAGAAAGTGCTTGATTCTCAAACACTTTCACGCTTCGCATAATAGTCTAAACTGCTTGGTTCAGGCTCTCAATGCCTTGAGCCCAATCATATAAGGCTTTAAGCATAAAGTTGTGTCTCGCATCAGACGACAACCAAAGTAATGCACATATCTAAGTATGCAGAAATAGCAATTAAGCAACAAAAACACAATTCTACTAAATTAGGCATACTTACAATGTGACAGTCGATGCGTGCAGAGACTTGAACCACACTTCTAAAACACAGCTCTGATACCAAGTTCTGTAACGCCCCAGAATCCCAACTTGGAAAATCCTTTAGATTTTTAGGGTATTTTTTTTTTTGAAATACATTGCGCAAGGCAAAAAAATATATGGAAAAAATAAGTAGAAATTCGGGGCGGTTTACAGAGGGAACAACAACAACAAGATGAAACATTTTATTATTACAGTTTTACAAAATAATACAGGAGGAATATACATCATTTCCCGTTTTCAAAAGTCAACTATCAAAATCTCAAGGTTCAAGAGTGTGGGTTCAGTCCTCCACCGCACATCGAGCTCCATCGCACCATGGGAAGTCACTACCTGTATCCCCATAAAATGGGTTCAGTACTCTTGCGAGTCGGTGAAAAATCATCCATGATAATCCATTTGCAAAAATCATAGCATTTATAACATGATATGCATCCAATAACATAATTAACTAGAGCAACAACACAAGTGAATTTATCATGAAGGAACAAGTAAAATATCGCAAGCAATGCAAATGTACAAGTGAACATATGTGTGCATCGTGGTGAGACAGTTAGCATATTTGAAGTGATTCAACAAGTATAACTGCGATAAGTGAAAAAGTAGTACGAATTATTATCAAATGGCTAGCATGACTATGTAATTCACATCAGCAGTCAATGGCAATAACGAATATCTCATTAATTGTAACTAAGAGCAGAAACATACGACCCTAAAACACAGGGTTGATATTAAATAATGATTAACATCATTAGATAGCAAATATGCATCTAGGTGCATAACCAAGTGTACTTGAGCATTTTAACCATTAAGCAATTATGTAAATAAGCAACTAAATAGTTAAACAATTACGATGATAGAAATCATCATACTCATAAATCAACTGTTAATATTAATTAGGCATATCTAGCAACATTCTCTCCTTTAGAGGTACTTAAACTCATCCGGCCTTGTGTTCCCCACAGGGCAACACGAGCAAAATGTTGAGGTCACACTCAAACATTTACGAGCTCTAGCTCTACAAACCAAAAGGAGTACTTCGTCGGTGAAGGTGATAACAATCAATTAACATTCAGGGGTGTAATACTCTTAGACAAGTGTGCTTAGTTCACAAAATGGGTCCATCGCCCATGCTTACTCGCCACAGAGTTCAAACATTCAACATCTTTCGAACCAGTGTCATAACCCTAATATGAGAATTTATGAAACATATCACACAAGATGTGAAAGTATGTGTAACCCCATATTTCTAACATAAGTGAGCTCGACTCACGAGGTGGGTCCATCACCCATACTAACTCACCACAGAGTTGCTAACATTCCATAAGGTCTCACAGATAGGTATGCTCCTACAAGGTGCCTCAAGTCCTCTTTATATTTATGGGACGAACCAAGTGTCAAGGTGAATCATGTGTCCAAAGTAAACAAACGTGAAAACATTCTATCTTTCATTATATGCTGAGAAATGTTATTGCATATAAGACACTTGAATTATCAACATAATTCATTCAATATGTCTAAGTTCGGTGACAAGATGTGCAAGTGAAATGTATTCATTCATGCCATAACATTAATATTTTCATGTTACATCATGTTCTTTTGTGTACTTGCAAATGTGTCAGAATGTGCAACAATTATACATGAACTATCAATAAGCATGTTGTCATTCACTATCATTTGTAAAACATGTTAAATAACTTACGAACTTGAACCATCATGCTTATAAAGTAGCTATGCCATGTAAGATGCATCATTAAGCATAATTCAAAACATTACAATGTTTCAATAATCATGCATATGATAGAAATTTGTAACTGTGTCAAGATGTGCTCAAGTGATGTGGCATAATCGTGTGTGATGTAAAAAAAAATGTTAATTCCATTTACACATTTCATGAATCAAGAACTTGGGTGAGTGTCTAAATTTTATCGACATGCCACTAACATATTTCTTACGTATTCAGTGAATCATGCCAACTAAGTATGCCATATGTGTTTCGTATCAAGGTCGTGCCAAAATGTGGAGCAGAGCATAACATCCATCTAAGGGCACAAATAACTATAGAGTTGCTAAAATAAGAACTTTGGCATGAATAAAATGTATATCTCACATGCTAAGGTGAAATGCCAACGTATGGCAGCCATTATGGTGCTACCATTGTGATGAGAAAAGGGTCAATCAGTACTTCATCTATGTAGCGCACAAGGATAATTTGGTACCACATAACCTAGTGGCCGCAACAAGAAGGGGCAGACCCCTACTTGGTCTAACCCAGTGGACTGAGCTCACCCACTCAACCAACAAAATCAAAATATCAAAACTCGTAGGCTACAAATCGGTTTGCATGCAAACCGATTTGCCAAAGCCTACCTGACTTTTTCCTTGTTCTCAAATTTCACAATAACATATCTCTATAAATATATTTTTGTAACTTTGATTCTAGCCAACTCCCACTGACGGACTTCCGGGATGAGCACATATCCAAGGTGTTTGGCTGCCTTCGAGGCAGCAAGCTAGTGCACCCAACTCGGTCCAGCCGAATGGTGCACTCGTTGTGCGGCAACCGCCCAAACTGGTTGCTTAAGCGCTTTGGTCTGAACCAAATGGGTTTGGACCAGTATAGGGTCTGTCCAATGAACTTACCAGGTCTAAACCACATGGTTCAGACCTCAGTCCACGCCTCTGTGATCATTGCAAATTTTTTCCTCTTGTATTCCTCTTTTCCTTCTCTTTGCCTTTCTAGCCTCTATTCCCTTTTTGAAGGGGAATAAAAGATAGAAAAGAAGAGAGAAAGGAAAAGAAAGAAGAGAGAGGAACCATTTTGCAAAGGTCTCACTTGAACTTAATTTTAAAAATGTTTTGAAATTACTCGCCGTTATTTTTTTTGAAATATTTGCGAGAAAAATGGAGAGATGGGATTCGCTCGTTGGTACGAGGTTTGACCATTTTTGTCGCCTTTACCAGGGGTAATCCAACCAAGGATCGAACTTATGCATTTTTCTTTGCCTAAATATTGTCTAAGAATTTATTTTAAGTCTAAAATGCATATTGGATCATGCTTGTGCAATGCAAATGTAGAAATGTATGCTTTTTGAGAAGAATAGTTTAGAAATTCTGGGATTTTTCCAAGTGATTTTGAAATAAATTTGATAACGTAGTGAAAAAATGGTTTTCTTGAAAGTTTAAAGATTGACTTGGAAAAGTTAGATTTTGAATCTAACTTAAGACTTGAAATAGACCTGGAAGATTTGAAATTCTGAGTCTTGGAATAGTCAAAGATTTGAAAATAGCTCTTGGATTTGGAGGAATAAAGAGAAAAAGGAGAATTTGGAGCTGAGGTAGAATTTAAAGTATGAATGAAGTCTCAAAGTCAAAATGGATTTTGAATTTGAGTGGATCAATTCTGAAAAAGGAATTCTTAATTTCAAAACCTGAAAGAGGAATTGAATTTGAATTTAGACTTAAGAAATAGATTTGAAAATGATTTTTGGAAATAGAAATTGGAAATGAAACTGGATTTGAAATCTGGAATCCTAGATGGGGTTGGATCCAAAATCTAGAATCCAAGATGGAATTGGGTTTTAAATCCGGAATCTAATATGGAATTGGATTTGAAGTCTGGAGTCCTAGATGGAATTGGATCCGAAATCTGGAATCCAAGATGGAATTGGATTCGAAATCTGGAATCCAAGATGGAATTGGTTTTTGTAATCTGAAGTCCAAGATGAGATTGGATTTGAAAATCTGAATCCAAGGTGGAATTGGGTTCTAAATCTAGAATCCAAGATGGAATTGGATTTCGAAAATCTACGTGGGTCTTTGAAGATGGATCTGGATTTTGAAATCCAGATTGAATTTGAAAGTGGGCTTTGAATTTAGGGAAAATCAATTTTTTGAGATTCAGAATCAATCTCAAAAACCTTGATTTTGGATAAATGAATTGAATTGAGAATCAAGACTCAATCTTTAGATATAATAAAAAATAAACTTGATTTTAAACTTGAATTTTGGAATCAGGAGATGAATCTGAAAATTTCAAAGTTTAATTTGAACTTTGAAATTCAATCTGGAATATTGAATTGAATTTAAAATTGAATCCTGAAAATTGAAGTAAATTTGAATTTTCAAAGTTGAATTGAACTTTGAAATTGGATTTGAATTGGAAATTTAATTTTGAATATAGAGATGAATTTGAAATTTCCATGCATATATGTGTTATAGGGTTGTCAAAAAAATTTCATACTTAATCAATCTTGCTTATATGTGTTCTAAGGCTGTCAAAAATAGTTCATATTGATTCAATCATGCATATATGTGTTCTAAGGCTGTAAAAAAAATTCATAATGATTCAATCCTGCAAATATGTGTTCTAATGTTGTCAAAAAAATTTTATAGTGATTCAATCATGCATATATGTGTTCTAATGCTGTCAAAAAATTTCATAGGGATTCAATCAATGCATATATGTGTTCTAAGGCTGTCAAAAATATTTCATAGTGATTCAAATTTGCTTATATGTGTTCTAAGGCTGTCAGAAATATTTAATAGTGATTCAATCATGCATATATGTGTTTTAAGGCACTAAAAAAAATTCATAATCATTCAATCCTGCAAATATGTGTTCTAAGGTTGTCAAATAAAAATTGTTGTGATTCAATCATGCATATATGTGTTCTAATGCGGTCAAAAAAATTCATAGTGATTCAATCATTTATATATGTGTTCTAAGGCTATAAAAAATTTATAGTGATTCAATCATGCATATATGTATTCTAATGCCGTCAAAAAAATTTCATAGTGATTCAAATATGCATATCTGTCTTCTAAGGCTGTCAAATTTTTTTTATGGTGATCCAATCTTGCTTATATGTATTCTAAGGCCGTCAAAAATATTTCATAGTAATTCAATCATGCATATACATGTTCTAAGGTTGTCAAAAAAAATTCATAATGATTCAATCCTTCAGATATGTGTTCTAAGGTTGTAAAAAATAATTATAGTGATTCAATCATGCATATATGTGTTCTAATGCTGTAAAAAAAAATTGATAGTGATTCAATCATGCATATATGTCTGCTCTTGACCAAGATGGCCCATTCATAGTGTATCATGGCACTCCTTAAGCAGTTGTCGGCGGGGCTTCTCCGTCGCATCACAAAGATGTGTCCCCCTTTTGTCATGAGGAGGCCATCCTGTAGCCAAAATTGTTGAGTCTTCTCTGCCTATGTCATAGAAACCATGGGTTGGGCTATCGGATCTTGCTGTGTCCCTTTGCGTTGGCGGCTCAACAATGTGCCCTCCAAATATACTTCAGAAGGCTCCGCACACGCAGATGCCAGTTCAGCCGCGCAACAACATTGGTCTTTCCAACCTTGTACTACAAGGCAAAGTCAAACTCAGCCAAAAACATCTGCCACCGAGCTTGTTTAGGTATCAACTTCTTCTGTGTCTGAAAATAGCTCGTGGCCACATTGTCCGTCTTGACGATGAACTCGACACCAAGAAGGTAGTGCTGCCAGGTCCTGAGCCAATACACGATTGCGGTCATCTGACATTCATGTACCGTATAATGCCTCTTTGCATCCTTCAGCTTTCGACTCTCATATACATTTGGATGACCCTCCTGCATAATAACTCCACCAATGGCAAATTTTGTGGCGTCTGTGTGAACCTTAAAGAGTTTGAGTGATCTAGCAGTTGCAACACTGGCTCCCTCACTAAGGCTTTCTTCAAGCCATCAAAGGCATCTTGGCACGCTCCTATCCAGAGTCATACCCGATTCTTCTTCATCAAATCTGTGAGGGGCGCAATAATGAGAGAATAACCTTCAATGAAAGGCCAATAATAATTTGCCAAACCAAGGAATAACCGCAATTCTGGCACTTTGCTTGGCGAAACCCATTCCTAGATGGCCCTTATCTTTTGCCCATCCATACACACCACACCACACCCCATAACGTGGACAAGGAAGCTAATCTCCTCCTGCCTAAAGAGACACTTCTCTCATTTGACACAGAGGTCATTCTCCTTCAGCACCTAAAACACTATTCGCAAGTGCCCGACATGTTCCTCCATGTTGCTGCTGTAGATCACGATATCATCCAGGTAGACTACCACGAACTTGTCTAAGTAAGGGTAGAAGATCTAGTTCATTAAAGTCGTGAACGTGGCTGAAGCATTTGTCAACCCGAATGGCATTACTAAGAATTCGTAAGAATCATAGCGGGTGATGCAAGTTGTCTTTGGCTCATCACCTTCAGCAATCCGCACCTGCCAGTAACCCGATCACAGATCTAACTTGAAAAAGATATGGGCACTGCCTAGTTGATCGAACAAGTCCGCTATCAGTGGCAATGGGTACTTGTTCTTCACCATGACCTTGTTCAAAGCACGGTAATCCACACATAACTGTTTGGAGCAGTCATGTTTCATCTAAAAAAGAACCAGGATGCCAAATAGAGCTTTTGATGGACGAACAATGCCTGCGTCCAACATCTCGACTAACTGCCTAGGCAACTCTTTCAACTCAGCTGGCCCCATGCGGTATAAAACCATTGCGGGAGGTTTTGCTCCTGGGGTCAATTCCAGAGGCATCACCCCTCAAAACTCCTCCAACAGTGGGGCTAGGGTTGGCGGCACTGCTGCTTCTACCTTTCCTTCTTATGTATGCACAATAACTAAGAATGTCTGTTCCCCATGCTTGACACCCTTTTTGCAGTTGCATCGCTGATAACACTGAAGACTTGCCTTTCTGCGTTTGGCACTGTACTGTGTGGGACAAGTTTGGCCCCATAATCATCAACATGTTAAACTTTGGCAGCATCATAACATTCTGGCTCCGCAGAAACTCCATACCCATAATCATCTTGAAATCGTCCAGGGGCACCATAGAGAAGTTGACTTTGTCAGACCAACTCTCCACTTGGATAGCCACATCTCTTGCTTCACCAAGGATGGGCTTGGCCTCAGAGTTTATCGTTTTGATGGTCCTCTGCTTTGGCTCAGGCTTTAAGCCCAACCGCTCTGCCTTTTCCCACGAGACAAAGTTGTGTGTGGCTCCAGAGTCTACCATAGTTGAAGTAGACTTTCCATTCATAATGACTTTGAGATACATCAGTTCTTTGTTAACCTGCCTGTTCTTAACTGCGCAACTTCTAGCTGCGTTGATCGATCGCATAGCTCCCATCCGTGGTTGCATGGTCTCAGTGTCACTGCATTCTTCCTGCGTTGCATTGGCTTGCCTGTTATCCTTTACGAGGTGCTTGGGGTAGTGTCTGGCGATATGCCTATCGCCACAGAACCAGCATGTCACAACTGTACTCTTGTTGTTATGCTTTGTGTAGTTTTGTTTCTTGTTGAATTGATGGTGTGTCGATGCCTCACCTTTGTTGTTGCACCGTTCATCCTTCTTTCCTCCGTGGTCAGGCTTCTTCCCGACTTTGGTTGATGGGGTGAAAGGCATGCGCTGAGTGTCAACTAGGCGCTTGGCCACCACATATGCATCTTCCAAAATACGATGGTTGATCCTTTCCACTTCAGACTGTGCCCATGGCTGAAGTCCCACAATAAACCAGTTGAGCTTATCCTCTTCTGACATGTTAGTCAACTCCAGCATAAGCTTCTGTTACGTTCTGACATAGTCTTGTAACGAACTAATATGTTTAAGCTCACAAACCATCTGATACGCCTGCCTCTGCACATTTCTCGACATAAAGTAGTTGTGCAATTCTATTTTGAAGTCGTCAAAGGTGTCTATCATGCATTGAACCCACTTCATGTAGCTACGCTTTCGCCTCCACCAAGCGATAGTATCTCCATCCAATAATGTTGTTGCAGCCTTAATCTGGAGATCTTCAAGCATCACATTTTGAATATCCAAGTAGTCTTCTACTTGAAACAAAAAGTTCTCAATGGCCTTGTTGTCTCGAGAACCATTGAACTTTACAGGTCTTGACACATTAATCCTTCATGGCCTCTCACCATTTTCGCCATTTAGGGTTAGTGATGGTTGTAATATGCTATTTTCAACTGAAGCTCCCTCACTTCAGTCTGTAAGTCAGCCACTATTGTCATCAATGAAGTGATCTGCCCCATCTATAAGTTTACCTACTCTTGCAGGCTCGCCACCATATCATTCAGTCTACTAAATGATTCAACTGCGTATGAAATCACTTCCTCGTGCAATGTCACATCTTCCACCAGCTTGCTGACAGTTGCAACCATCTCTTCTTGGCCCCGAGGTGAACCCATCTCCTTAGCTTCAACAACTACCTTGCCTTTGGTATTGCATAGATTTTGATAAGGTGCCACGATGTCTTGCTCATAAATCGCAGCATGTCTATTGACACCGACTCTGGAGTCCCTTCCCCAGCACGAGAACGAGCTCTGGTACTACTTGTCACAAGCCTATTTCCTTCAATGGGCCAATGTGACGCGATGGTCCTTCCTTACCACTGCAAGCCTACTTGTCAGTCGTGAAAGCTTGTAATCAGAGTGCAAGAGAGCAAGAGAGAATAGAGGGAGAAGAGTTGACATCAAAAGAAGCAATCACAACGAGGGTGGACAAAAGAAAGCTCAACGCATTTAATTCATTCACAATTTTGCCCGAGGGCTATTACAGTTCAGGTATACAGGCTGCCCCTTCAGGGTATTGATTCACCTGAACTGGGCAGCTTACATCAGACTCAACAAAAGCAAAACAAACTCCAAGCACAACTTTATAAGAAAGAAAAGTGATTCAATCTTGCTTATATGTGTTCTAAGGCTGTCAAAAATATTTCATAGTAATTCAATCATGTATATATCTGTTCTAAGGATGTAAAAAAAAAAATCATAATGATTCAATCCTGCAGATATGTGTTCTAAGGTTGTCAAAAAAAATTTATAGTGATTCAATCATGCATATATGTGTTCTAATGCTGTCAAAAAAATTTCATAGTGATTCAATCATGTATATATGTGTTCTATGGCGGTCAAAAAAACTTCATAGTGATTCAGTCTTGATTATATGTGTTCTAAGGCTGTCAAAAGTATTTCATAGTAATTCCATCATGCATATATGTGTTCTAAGGTAAAAAAAAATCATAATGATTTAATCCTATAGATATGTGTTCTAAGGTTGTCAAAAAAAATTATAGTGATTCAATCATGCATATATGTGTTCTAATGCTGTAAAAAAAAATCATAGTGATTCAATCATGAATATATGTGTTCTAAGACTGTCAAAAAAAATTCATAGTGATTCAATCTTGCTTATATGTGTTCTAAGGCTATCAAAAATATTTCATATTGATTCAATCATGCATATATGTGTTCTAAGGCGGTAAAAAAAAATTCATAATGATTCGATCTTGCAGATATGTGTTCTAAGGTTGTGAATTTTTTTTTATAGTGATTCAATCATGTATATATGTGTTATAATGTTGTCATAAAACTTCATAGTGATTTAATCATGCATATATGTATTCTAATGCTGTAAAAAAAAAATCATTGTGATTCAATCTTGCTTATATGTGTTCTAAGGCTGTCAAAAATATTTCATAGTGATTCAATGAGGCATATCTATGTTCTAAGGGTGTAAAAAAAATTACAATGATTCAATTCTGCAGATATGTGTTCTAAGGTTGTAAAAAAAAAATCATAGTGACTCAATCATGCATATATGTGCTCTAATGCTGTAAAAGAAAAATCATAGTGGTTCAATCTTGCTTATATGTGTTTTAAGGTTCTCAAAAAAATTTAATAGTGATTCAATCTGGCTTATATGTGTTCTAAGGCAGTCAAAAACAATTCATAGTGATTCAATCAAGCATGTATGTGTTCTAAGACTCTAACAAAACTTTTATAGTGATTTAATAATGCATATGCGTTCTAAGGCAGTAAAAAGAAATCATAATGATTTAATCCTGCAAATATGTGTTCTAAGGTTGTCAAAATTTTTTTTATAGTGATTCAATCATGCATATATATGTTTAAATGCTGTAAAAAAGAATTCATAATGATTCAATCATGCATATATGTGTTCTAATGCTGTAAAAAAAAATTCATAGTGATTCAATCATCTCTATATGTGTTCTAAGGCTATAAATTTTTTTTTACAGTGATTCAATCATGCATATATATGTTCTAATGCTGTTAAAAAATTTCATAGTGATTCAATCATGCATATAATAAGGTTGTCAAAAAAATCATAGTGATTCAATCTTGCTTATATGTGATCTAAGGTTGTCAAAAATGTTTCATAGTGATTCAATCATGCATATGTGTTCTAAGGCAGTGAAAAAAAATTCATAATGATTCAATCCTGCAGATATCTGTTGTATGGTTGTCAAAAAAAAATTATATTGATTCAATCATGCATATATGTGTTCTAATGCTGTAAAAAAATCATAGTGATTCAATCTTGCTTATATATGTTCTAAGGCTGTCAAAAAAATTTCATAGTGATTCAATCTTGCTTATATGTGTTCTAAGGCTGTAAAAAATATTTTATAGTGATTCAATCATGCATATATGTGTTCTAAGGCTGTAAAAAAAATTTATAGGGATTCAATCATGCATCTATGTGTTATAATGCTGTCAAAAAATTTTCATAGTGATTCAATCAAGCATATATATGTTCTAAGGCTGTCAAAAAAAATTTATAGTGATTCAATCTTGCCTATATGTGTTCTAAAACTATCAAAAATATTTCATAGTGATTCAATCATGCATATATGTGTTCTAAAGCTATCAAAAAACATTCATAATGATTCACTCCTGCAGGTGTATGTTCTAAGGTTGTAAAAAAAAAATTATAGTGATTCAATCATGCATATATGTGTTCTAAGGCTGTCAAAAAAATTTCATAGTAATTCAATCTTGCTTATATGTGTTGTAAGGCTATCAAAAATATTTCGTAGTGATTCAATCATGCATATATGTGTTCTAAGGATGTAAAAAAAAATTAATAATGATTCAATCCTTCTCATATGTATTCTTTGGTTTTCAAACAAATTTATAGTGATTTAATCATGCATAAATGTGTTCTAATGCTGTCTAAAAAAATTCATAGTGATTCAATTATGCATGTATGTGTTCTAAGGCTGTCAAAAAAATTTAATAGTGATTCAATCTTGCTTATATGTGTTCTAAGGCCTCAAAACTAGCTCATATTGATTCAATCATGCATATACGTGTTCTAAGGCTGCAAAAAAAATTTATAGCGATTTAATCTTGCTTATATGTGTTCTAAGGCTGTCAAAAAAATTTCATAGTGATTCAATCATGCTTATATGTGTTGTAAGGTTATCAAAAATATTTTATAGTGAGTCAAGCATGCATATATGTGTTCTAAGGCTTCAAAAAAATTTTCTAGTGATTAAATCAGGCATATATGTGTTGTAATGCTATAAAAAAAATCATAGTGATTCAATCATGCATATATGTGTTCTATGGCTGTCAAAAAAACTTTATAGTGATTTAATCTTGGTAATATGTGTTTTAAGGCTGTCAAAAATATTTCATAGTGATTCAATCATGCTTATATGTGTTCTATGGCTATAAAAAAAATCATAGGCGGTCAATAAAAATTCATAGTGATTCAATCAAGCATATGTGTTCTAAGGCTGTCAAAAAAAATTCCTAGTCATTGAATCATGCATATATGTGTTCTAAGGCCGTCAAAAAAATTTCATTGTGATTTAATCATGCATATATGTGTTCTAAGGCTATCATAAAATTTTCATGGTGACTCGATAATGCATATATGTGTTCTAAGGCCATAAAAAAATTTCATTGTGACTCAATCACCCATACATGTGTTCTAAGGCCATCAAATAAAATTTAGAGTGACTCAATAACGTATATATGTGTTCTAAGGCTGTCTAAAAAAAAATCATTCTGATTCAATCATGCATATATGTGTTATAACGTTGTAAAAAAAAAATCATTGTGATTCAATCATGCATATATGTGTTCCAAGGCTGTCAAAAAAATTATCATAGTCATTTAATCAAGCATATATATGTTCCAAGGATGTCAAAAAGCTTTATAGTGATTCTATCATGCATATAAGTGTTCTAAGGCGTGCAACAAAATTCATAGTGATTCAATCATGCATATATGTGTTCTAAGGCTGTCAAAAAATATCATAGTGACTCAATCATTTATATATGTGTTCTAAGGCTGTCAAAAAAAAATTAAAAGTGATTCATTCATGCATATATGTGTTCTAAGGCTATCAAACAAAATTCATAGTGATTCAATCATGTATATATGTGTTCAATGGCTGTCAAAAAAAAATCATAGTGATTGAATCATGCATTTATATGTTCTAATGCGGTCTAAAAAAATTAGTTAATCATGCCTATATGTGTTATGAGGGTATAAAAAAAAATCATAGTCATTTAATCATGCATATATGTGCTCTAAAGCTGTCAAAAAGTTTTCATTGTGATTCAATCATGCATATATTTGTTGTAAGGCTGTCAAAAAAAAATCTTTATGATTCAATCATGCATATATGTGTTCTAAGTTTGTCAAAAAAATTACATAATGATTCAATCATGCATATATCTGTTTTAAGGTTGTCAAAAAAGTTTCTTAGTGATTCAGTCATGTATATATGTGTTCTAAGGATCTAAAGAAAAATTCAATCTAGCATAAATGTATTCTAAGGCTCTCAAATAAATTTCATGGAGATTCAATCATGCATATATGTGTTCTAAGGCTATTAAAAAAATTCATAGTGATTCAATCATGCATATATGTGTTCTAAGGTTGTCAAAAAAAAATTATGGGGATTCAATCAACCATATATGTCTCCTAAGATTGTAAAAAAAAATTCATAGTGATTTAATCATCCATCATCCATATATGTGTTCTAAGGCTGCCAAAAAAATTTCAATCCTGCATATCTATCGTTTAAGGCTGCCAAAAAAAATTCATTGTGATTCAAACTTGAATATATGAGTTCTAAGGCTATAAAAAAAATTCATGGTCATTTAATCATGCATATATGTGTTCTAAGGTTGTCAAAAAAAATCAAAGATTTAAAAATGCATATATGTGTTCTAAGGTAGCCAAAACTATTCAATCACGCATATATGTGTTCTAAGAAAATCAAAAAAAATTTATAGTGATTCAATCATGCATAAATGTGTTCTAAGGCTGTCAAAAAAATTTCAATTTGGCATATATGTATTCTGAGGCTCTCAAATTTTTTTTATAGTGATTCAATCTTGAATATATGTGTTCTAAGGCAGTAAAAAAAAAATTATGGTCATTCAATGATGAATATGTGTGTCCTAAGGTTGTCAAAAAAATTTCATAGTGATTCAATCATCCATATATGTGTTCTAAGGCTGTCAAAAAAAATTCAATCATGCATATATATGTTCCAAGGCTATAAAAAAAAATCATAGTGATCCAATCACGCATATATGTGTTCTAAAGCTTTCAAAAAAAAATCATAGTCATTCAATCATGCGTATGTGTGTTCTAAAGCTGTCAAAAAAAATTCTTAGTAACTCAATCATGCATATATGTGTTCTAACATTGTGAAAAAAATTTCATAGTCATTCAATCATGCATATATGTGCTCTAAGGTTGTCAAAAAAAATTCATAATGATTCAGTCATGCATATATGTTTTCTAAGGCTGTCAAAAAAATTCATAGTGATTCAATCTTTGCATATATGTGTTTTGAGGTCGTCACAAATTTTTTATAGTGATGAAATCATGTATAGATGTGTTCTAAGGCTGTTAAAAAAAATTTATAGTGATTCAATGTTGCATATATGTGTTCTAAGGCTTTCAAAAATATTTCATAGTGATTTGATGATGTATATAAGTGTTTTAAGGCTGTCAAAAAAATTTCAGATTGATTCAATCAAGCATATTTATATTCTATGGTTATTAAAAAAATTTCATAGTAATGCAATCATTCATATATGTGTTCAAAGGCTATCAAAAAAAATTTATAGTGATTTAATCATGCATATATGTGTCTAAGGTTGTCAAAAAAATTTCTTAGTGATTCAATCATGCATATATGTGTTCTAAGGCTATAAAAAAAAAATTATAGTGATTTAATCAATCATATATGTGTTCTGACTGCTAAAAAAAAATTCATAGTGATTCAATCATGCATATATGTGTTCTAAGGTTGTCAAAAATTTTTTACAGTGATTCAATCATTCATACATTTCTTCTAATGCTGTAAAAAAAAATTTAGTGATTCAATCATGCATATATGTGTTCTATGGTTGTCAAAAAAAATTCATAGTGATTCAATCAAGCATATATGTGTTCTAAGGTTGTCAAAAAAAACTATAGTGATTCAATCATTCATACATGTGTTCTAATGCTGTAAAAAAAAAATGTAGTGATTCAATCATGCATATATGTGTTCTAAGGCTATCAAACAATTTTCATAGTGATTCAATCTTGCATATATGTGCTCTAAGGCTGTAAAAAAATATTCATAGTGATTCATACATGCATATATATGTTCTAATGCGGTAAAAAAAATTGTAGAGATTCAATCATGAATATATGTGTTCCAAGGTTGTCAAAAAAAATTCATAGTGATACAATCATGCATATATGTGTTCTAAGGCTTTCAAAAACATTTCATAGTAATTCAATCATGAATATGTGTGTTCTAAGGCTGCCAAATAAAAATTCATAGTCACTCAATCATATATATATGTGTTCAAAGGTTGTCAAAAAAATTTCATAGTGATTCAATCATGTAGATATGTGTTTTAAAGTTGTCAAAAAAAATTATATTGATTCAATCATGTATATATGTATTCTAATGCTCTCAAAAAAAAATTATAGAGATTCAACCATGCATATATTTGTTCTAAGGCTGTCAAAAAAATTTCTTAGTGATTCAATCATGCATATATGTGTTCTAATCCTGTCAATTTTTTCTTTTTGTGATTCAATCATGCATATAAGTGTTCTAAGGCTGTCAAAAAAATTTCATTATTGCATATATGTATTCTAAGTTTGTCAAAAAAAATTCATAGAGATTCAATCAAGCATATATATACTTTAAGCTTGTCAAAAAAATTTCATTGTGATTCAATCAAACATATATGTGTTCTAAGGGTGTAAAAAAAAATTCAATGTTGCATATATGTATATTTAGGCTATGAAAAAAATTTCAATCTGATTTAATCTTAATTATATGCATTGTAAGGCTTAAAAAAAATTCCTATTGATTCAATCATGCATATATGTGTTCTAAGGCTATAAAAAAAAATTTATGGTGATTCAATCATGCATATATATGTTGTAAAGTTTTCAAAAAAAAATTAGTGATTTAATCATGCATATATGTGCGCTAGTCCAATCATGCATATATATGTTCTAAAGTTTTCAAAAAAATTTCAATCATGCATATATGTGCTCTAAGGCTATAAAAAAAAATTCATAGTGATTCAATCTTGCATATATGTGTTTTAAGTTTGTCAAATAAAATTCAGTGTGATTCAATCATGCATATATGTGTTCTAAGGCTGTCAAAAATCTTAGTGATTCATTCATGTATAAATGTGTTCTAAGGCTCTCAAAAAAAATTCAATATGGCATATATGTATTTTAAGGCTCTCAAAATTTTTTTATAGTGATTCAGTCTTGCATATATGTGTTCTAAGGCTATAAAAAAAAAATTATAGTGATTCAATCATGCATATATGTGTTCTAAGGCTGTAAAAAAAAATTCATAGTGATTCAATCATGCATATATGTGTTCTAAGGCTACCAATTTTTTTTTATTGTGATTCAATCATACATATATGATTCAATCATACATATATGTGTTCTAAGGCTCAATGATGCATATATGTGTTATAAGGCTGTCAAAAAAATTTCATTATGATTCATTATTGCATATATGTATTCTAAGTTTGTCAAAAAAAATTCATAGAGATTCAATCAAGCATATATATACTTTAACCCTGTCAAAAAATTTTCATCGTGATTCAATCAAGCATATATCTGTTCTAAGGGTGTAAAAAAAAATTCAATGTTGCATATATGTATATTTAGGCTATGAAAAAAATTTCAATCTGATTTAATCTTAATTATATGCATTGTAAGGCTTAAAAAAAATTCCTATTGATTAAATCATGCATATATGTGTTCTACGGCTGTAAAAAAAAATATGGTGATTCAATCATGCATGTATATGTTCTAAAGTTTTCAAAAAAAAAATTAGTGATTTAATCATGCATATATGTGGGCTAGTCCAATCATACATATATATGTTCTAAAGTTTTCAAAAAAAATTCAATCATGTATATATGTGTTCGAAAGCTATAAAAAAAAATTCATAGTGATTCAATCTTGCATATATGTGTTTTAAATTTGTCAAATAAAATTCAGTGTGATTCAATCATGCATATATGTGTTCTAAGGCTGTCAAAAATCTTAGTGATTCATTCATGTATAAATGTGTTCTAAGGCTCTCAAAAAAAAATCAATCTGGCATATATGTATTTTAAGGCTCTCAAATTTTTTTTATAGTGATTCAGTCTTGCATATATGTGTTCTAAGGCTATAAAAAAAAATCATAGTGATTCAATCATGCATATATGTGTTCTAAGGCTGTCAAAAAATTTTCATAGTGATTCAATCATGCATATATGTGTTCTAAGGCTACCAAATTTTTTTTATTGTGATTCAATCACACATATGTGATTCAATCATACATATATGTGTTCTAAGGCTCAATCATGCATATATGTGTTATAAAGCTGTCAAAATAATTCTATTATGATTCATTATTGCATATATGTATTCTAAGTTTGTCAAAAAAAATTCATAGAGATTCAATCAAGCATATATATTCTTTAAGCCTGTAAAAAAAAATCTATAGTAATTCAATCATGAATATATGTGTTCTGATGCTGTCAAAAAATTTCATAGTGATTCGATCATACATATATGTGTTCTAAGGCTGTCAAAATTTTTTTATAGTGATTCAATCTTCCATATATGTGTTCTAAGGCTGTCAAAAATATTTCATAGTGATTCGATCATGCATATATGGGTTCTAAGGTTTTTAAAAAAAATTAATAGTGACTCAATTATGCATATAAGTGTTCCAAGGTTGTTAAAAAATTTTTACAGTGATTCAATCTTGCATATATGTGTTCTAAGGTTGTTAATTTTTTTTTATAGAAATTCAATAATGCATATATGTGTTCTAAGGCTGTCAAAATTTTTGTATAGTGATTTAAACATGCATATATGTGTCAAAGGTTGTCAAAAAAAATTTGTAGTGATTCAATCATGCATATATGTGTTCTAAGGCTGTAAAAAAAAAATCATCGTGATTGAATCATGTATAAATATGTTCTAATGTGGTCAAAAAAATTCATTGTCATTTAATCTTGCATATATGTGTTCTTTGGCTATAAAAAAATCATTGTGATTCAATCATGCATATATGTGTACTAATGCTGTTAAAAAAAATTCATTATGATTCCATCAGGCATATATGGGTTCTAAGTTTATAAAAAAAAAATCATTATGATTCAATCATGCAAGTATATGTTTTAATGCTGTAAAAAACAATCCATATTGTCACAATCATGCATATATGTGTTCTAAGGTTGTCAAAAAAATTTCATAGTGATTCAATCTTGGATATATGTGTTCTAATGCTGTCCAAAAAAATTTATTATGACTCAATCATGCATATATGTGTTCTAATGCCGTCAGAAAAATTTCTTAGTGATTTAATCTTGCATATATGTGTTCTGAGGCAAAAAAAAAAATTCATAGTGATTCAATCATGCATATATGTGTTCTAAGGCAGTCAAATAAATGGCATTCTAATTCAATCATGCATATATGTGTTCTAATGTTGTCAAATTTTTTTTATTGTGATTCAATAATGGATATATGTGTTCTAAGGTTGTCAAAAAAAATTCATAGTGATTTAATCATGCATATATGTGTTCTAAGGGTGTCAAAAAAAATCATATGATTTAATCATGCATATTTGTGTTCCTAGGCTGTCAAAAGCTTTGTAGCGATTGTATTGTGCAAAAAAATTCATAGTGACTCAATCATGCATATATGCGTTCTATGGCTGTAAAAAAAGATCATAGGGATTCAATCATGCTTATATGTGTTGTAAGGCTGTCAAAAATTTTTTTATAGTGATTCAATCATGCATATATGTGTTCTAAAGTTGTCAAAAAAAAATTATACTCATTTAATCATTCATATATGTGTTATAATGCTATAAAAAAATTCATAGTGATTTAATCATGCATATATGTATTCTAACATTTAAAAAAAAAATCATAGTGATTCAAAAATGCATATATGAGTTCTAAGGCTATAAAAAAAGTTGATAGTTACTCAATCATGAATATATGTGTTCTAAGGTTTTCAAAAAAAAATTGTAGTGATTCAATCATGCATATAAGTGTTCTAAGGTTGTTAAAAAATTTTCATAGTAGTTTAATCCTGCATATATGTGTTCTACGGTTGTTAAAAAAATTTCATACTAATTTTATCATGCATATATGTGTTCTAAGGCTGTCAAGGCTTTTTTATAGTGATTTAATCATGCATATATGTGTCAAAGGTTGTCAAAAAAATTACATAGTGATTGACTCATGCATAAATTTGTTTTAAGGCTATCAAAAAAAATTTGTAGTGATTCAATCATGCATATATATGTTCTAAGGCTATCAAAAAAATTATATAGTAATTCAATCATGCATATATGTGTTATAATGCTGTCAGAAAAATTTCAGAGTGATTCAATCATGCATATATGTTTTGTAAGGCTGTAAAAAAAATCATAGTTATTTAATCTTGCTAATATGTGTTTTAAGGGTGTCAAAAATATATCATAATGATTCAATGATGCATATAAATATTTTAAGGCTGTAAAAAAAAATTTATAGTGATTCAATCAAGCATATATGTGTTCTAATGCTATCAAAAAAAATTCATAGTGATTCAATCATGCATATATGTGTTCTAAGGCTGTGAAAAAATTCATAGTGATTCAATCTTGCTTATATGTGTTCTATTGCTGTGAAAAAAATTTAATAGTGATTCAATCTTGCTTATATGTGTTCTAAAGCTGTCAAAAATATTTCATAGTGATTCAATCATGAATATATGTGTTCTATGGTTGTCAAAAATATTTCATAGTGATTAGATCAAGCATATATGTGTTCAAACGCTGTAAAAAAAATTTATAGAGATTCAATCATGCATATATGTGTTCTAATGCTGTCAAAAACATTTTATAGTGATTCAATCATGCATATATGTATTCTAAGGCTCTAAAAAAAAAATCATAGTGATTCAATCTTGCTTATATGTGTTCCAAGGCAGTCAAAAATATTTCATAGTGATTCAATCATGCATATATGTAATGTAAGGCTGTAAAAAAAAATTCATAATGATTCAATCCTGCAGATATGTGTTCTAAGGTTGTCAAAAAAAAATTATAGTGAGTCAATCATGCATATTTGTGTTGTAATGCTGTCAAAAAACTTTGATAGTGATTCAATCATGCATATATGTCTCCTAGGCTTTAAAAAAAAAATCATACTGATTCAATATTGTTTATATATGTTCTAAGACTGTTAAAAATATTTCATTGTGATTCAGTCCTGCATATATGTGTTTAAAGGATGTAAAAAAAAATCAAAATGAGTCAATCATATAGATATGTGTTCTAAGGTTGTCAAAATTTTTTTATAGTGATTCAATACTTCATATATCTGTTCTAATGCTGTCAAAAAATTTCACAGTGATTCAATCATGCATATATGTGTTCAAAGGCTGTCAAAAAAATTTCATAGTGATTCAATCTTGCTTATATGTGTTCTAAGGCAGTCAAAAGTATTTCATAGTGATTCAATCATGCGTATAAGTGGTCCAAGGTTGTTAAAAAAAAATCATAGTGATTCAATCGTGCATATATGTGTTCTATGGTTTTTAAAAAAAAATTATAGTAATGCAATCAAGCATATATATGTTCTAAGGCTGTCAAAAATTTTTTATAGTGACTTAATCATGCATATATGTGTCAAAGGTTGTCAAAAAAATTTCATAGTGAGTCAGTCATGCATATATGTGTTCTAAGGCTATCAAAAAAATTTCATAGTGATTCAATCATGCATATATGTGTTCTAAGGCAATCAAAAATATTTTATAGTGATTCAATGAAGCATATATGTGTTCTAAGGCAGTAAAAAAAAATTCATTCTAATTCAGTCATGCATATATGTGTTCTAATGTTGTCAAAAAAAATTATTATGATTCAATAATGCATATATGTGTTCTAAGGCTGTCAAAAAAATTCATGGTGATTTAATCATGCATATACGTGTTCTAAGGCTGTCAAAAACCTTTATAGTGATCTATCTTGCATATATGTCTTCAATGGCTGGCAAAAAAAATTTATAGTGAGTCAATCATGCATATAAATGTTGTAAGGCTGTCAAAACAAAATTATAGTGATTCATTCATGCATATATGTGTTCTAAGTTTGTCAAAACAATTTATAGTGATTCAAACATTCGTATATGTGTTCTAATGCTATCAAAAAATTTTATAGTGATTTAGTCATGCATATATGTATTCTAACATTTAAAAAAAAAATCATAGTGATTCAATAATGCATATACAAGTTCTAAGGCTATAAAAAAAATTAATAGTGATTAAATCATGCATATATGTGCTCTAAGGTTTTCAAAAAAATTTAATAGTGATTCAATCATGCAAATACATGTTCTAAGGCTGTAAAAAAAAATTCATAGTGATCCAATCTTCCATATATGTATATTAAGGCTGTCGAAAAAATTTCATAGTGATTTAATCATGCATATATGTGTTCTAAGGCTGCCAAAATAATTTCATAGTGACTCAATCAAGCATAAATGTGTTCTAAGTCTATCAAAAAATTTCATTATGATTCAATCATGCATGTATGTGTTCTAAGTTTGTCAAAAAAATGTACATAGTGATTGAATAATACATATATGTGTTCTAAGGCTGTCAAAATTTTTTATAGTGATTATATCAAGCATATATGTGTTCAAACATTGTAAAAAAAAAACTCATAGTTATTCAATCATGTATATATGTGTTCAAAGGCCTTAAAAAAAATCATAGTGATTTAGTCTTGCTCATATGTGTTCTAAGGCTGTCAAAAATATTTCATAGTGATTCAATCACGCATATATGTGTTCAAAAGTAGTAAAAAAAAATTCATAATGATTCGATCCTGCAGATATATGTTGTAAGGTTGTCAAAAAAAATTTATAGTGAATCAATCATGCATATATATGTTCTAATGCTGTAAAAAAAAATTACAGTGATTCAATAAGGCATATATGTGTTCTAAGGCAGTCAAAAAAACTTCATAGTGATTTAATCAATGCATATATGTGTTCAAAGGCTGTCAAAAAAAATTCATAGTGATTGAATCATGTATAAATACATTCTAATGCGGTCAAAGAAAAATTATAGTGATTCAATCATGCATATATGTGATCTAAGGTTGTCAAAAAGATTTCTTTGTCATTTAATCATGCATATATGTGTTTTAAGGATATCAAAAAAAAATCATTGTGATTCAATCATGCATATATGTGTTCTAATACTGTTAAAAAAAATTTATTATGATTCCATCATGCATATATGGGTTCTAAGTTTGTCAAAAAAAATCATTATGATTCAATCATGCATATATGTGTTCTAAGGCTATAAAAAAAAAATCATAGTGATAAAATCTGACATATATGTGTTTTGAGGTTCTCAAAAAAAAATTATAGCGATTCAATCATGCATATATGTGTTCTATAGTTATCAAAAAAAAATTCTAGTGATTCAATCTTGCATATATTTGTTTGAGTGCTGTCAAAAATATTCACAGTGTTACAATCATGCATATTGGTATTCAAAGGTTGTAAAAAAAAAATTCATAGTGCTTCAATCACGGATAATTGTTCTAAGGCAGTCAAAAAAAAATTTATTATGACTCAATCATGCATATAAGTGTTCTAATGCCATCAAAAAAATTTCATAGTGAATCAATCATGCATATATGTGTTCTAAGGCAATCAAAAAATTTTCATAGTGATTCAAACATGCATATATATGTTCTAAGGCAGTAAAAAAAATCATTCTAATTCAATCATGCATATCTGTGTTTTAATGTTGTAAAAAAAAAATTATTGTGATTCAATAATACATATATGTGTTCTAAGGTTGTCAAAAAAAATTCATAGTCAACTAATCAAGCATATATCTATTCTAAGGCTGTCAAACAAAATCATAGTGATTTAATCATGCGAAATTTTTCTAAGGTTGTCAAAAAGCTTTATTGTGATTCTATCTCGCATATATGAGTTCTAAGGCTGGCAAAAAATTTCATAGAGACTCAATAATGCAAATATGTGTTCTAAGGCTGGCAAAAAATTTCATAGTGATTCAATCATGCATATATATGTTGTAAGGCTGTCAAGAAAAATTATAGTGATTCAATCATGCATATATGTGTTCTAAGGTTGTAAAAAAAAATTATACCGATTCGATTGTTCATATATGTGTTCTAATGCGGTCAAAAATTTGATAGTGATTTTATCATGCATATATGTATTCTAACATTTTAAAAAAAAAATCATAGTGATTCAATAATGCATATATGAATTCTAAGGCTGTCAAAAAAATTTAATACTGATTCAATCATGCATATATGTGTTCTAAGGTTTGCAAAAAAAATTATAGTCATTCAATAATTCATATAAGTGTTCAAAGGTTGTAAAAAAAAATTCATAGTGATTTAATCCTGCATATATGTGTTCTAAGGTTGTTAAAAAAAATCATAGTAATTCAATCATGCATATATGTGTTCTAAGGCTGTAAAAAAATTATAGGGATTTAATCTTGCATATATGTGTCAAAGTTTGTCAAAAAAAAATCATAGTGATTCAATCATGCATATACGTGTTCTAAGGCTATCCAAAAAATTTCATAGTGATTAAATAATGCATATATGTGTTCTAAGGCTGCCAAAAAAATTATATAGTAATTCAATCATGCATTTATGTGTTACAAGTAATATCATGTAGAAAAAGTTGTTTGTTTTATTAGGCCATTATTTTCTTCACTCTCTTCAATATGACACTCCATACTCAATTCATGACATTTCACACCACTCGATAAACTCTCCAATAGTATATTTGTTCAAATCTATGTCCTTCTTAACTTACATACCAATATGATACACTATCTTCCACCATTGATTTGATTTGTCATTCACAAGCCCCTTAACTTACAACTCACGAATTTCCTTATTCAAACTACAATCCAAAAATCATTCACTTTCATTGTCATTCAATTATTGTCACAATTATTCTCTCTTCTATTTAATCGATTGGTTCATTCCTCACCAATCCCACTCGTAGCTCACTATCTTCATACATACTTTCAAACTCGTTCCTCTCTCAACTACCTTTTGCAATGGCTTCCTCTTCAAACTCTGCAATCACTGCTGCAGATCTAAGGTATCCAGATCTTTTTCATGACTACAACTTACTTTGTTCTCGACCAATTCATGAAGGAAAGTTGATCCACTATGAAGACTTCATGCTATTTGACCTCGACAGCTCTCTCCCCGAACTCAAACACCTACTAGGATCTTCATCCCAAGCTGCCTACTATCCTGAACTAGTTTGACTATTCTATACAATTTTTTCTTCTGATCATGAACAAACTACCATCACCACCAAAGTACGCGGACGCCTGATGTTCTTTCATGCTTCCTCATTAGGTCGTATTCTAAACCTTCCTTCCACCGGCACAGACCTCAACAACATAGTACCAATCGAACGATCGGTACTTCGAAAAATTCTTCTCTGCACCAACTGCTACCAACTTCCCTGGCACATGAGGAATCTCCAACCTCATGCTCAATTGCTTGCCCAGATTCTTCTCCACAATATCTATCCCAAGCCTCCACGCAAGGGATTAGTACCAAGAAAAATCTCTCTCCTTATCTACGCAATTTTTTTCTTCTACTCCGATAAACTGGTCCAACATTCTTTTCGACCTTTTTTTTCGTTATAAAAAATTCAAGCCTCTTCTTTTCGGGTGTTTTATAACTCTCATTCTAAAATACTTCAAAGTATCCCTTCACAACGAAGTTATCCTCCATCCTTCTCAGGTCCTCGATGCTACTACCTTCAATCTCAAGTCCCTGCACCTTCTCGGCTCTGATGAAGGCGATCCAACATCCAACTTTGATTACTTCTCTGCAATGATGGATGTCCAGCGCTCTCAGGATCGTATCCTTCGCAATCAAGCCTTGTTGCAGCAGACTCGTCAAGCTCAACAGCAGGATCTAGACGCCCCTACACATCAACCTACTCCTCCTTCGGAATAAACTTATTTTTTTACTGTAATATTTATTATTGGTCTGTAATAACTCTCTTACTCTGATCCCTTCCTTTTTGTCTATGACAATGGGGGAGAAAACCTGTCTCCATTATTGGAGAAATACTCTCTTTAAATATTTTTCAATATTTTATAATATTATTATTTCTATGCATAATGTCTTTTTGACAAGGGGAGCATATTTTGTCATCATCAAATAGGGGGAGAATGTTGAGAAACTCTGTTTTGATGTCACATAATATGATACACTGTCGTATTTGATTTTATATGATATGATAATATGTCCTCTTGAAAAATGTTATATTATGACTGAATATGTTTTGCCATAAATCTAACGAGTATTTGATGCAAGGATATCTCACCCAAAAAGGATGGAGACTTCCTATTCAAGTACAACTAGTGCAATCATACTCCTTGAAGAAAAAGCTTGATGAGCCATGCATTCCTAAAGATCAACTGAAGAGATCGGCTACCTCAAGATGAAGATTTTTTTTCTTCTTTAGAGTCATATGTAACAGAACCTTCAGGAACATGCATATTGCATATTACATACTCATTCATAAAAGCTATATCATAAAAGTATACGATAGTTTCAAAAAGCTCTTTTTTGAAAAATAATAATTGTACCTTCTTACAACCCTTTATGAAAAAGGTATTTTGAAATGATTTCAAAATGTAATAATTGTACCTTACATCATATACAAGACAACATGAAAAGAAATGTAGGAAAAAGACAAAACATGAAATCGGCTACATAAAGAAAAACAAATATAATATGGACTCTAGTTACCTTCTTTAAAGAAATGATTTTAAATATAGGAAAAAGACAAAACATGAAATCGGCTACATAAAGAAAAACAAATATAATATGGACTCTAGTTACCTTCTTTAAAGAAATGATTTTAAATATAGGAAAAAGACAAAACATGAAATCGGCTACATAACAAATATAATATGTTTTGAAAAGACTCTAGTTACCATCTTTAAAGAAATGATTTCAAATATAGGAAAAAGACAAAACATGAAAATCGGCTACACAAAGAAAACAAATATAATAAAGGTTTTGAAAATACTCTAGTTACCTTTTTACAAACCCATAGAATGTCGACTTACTTGAAGTCATCATTCTCTTTGTATAGCATTTAATACCTCCTGTAAGAAATCCTTGTTAAATATCCTTCTCAAGAATGTCGACTTTCTTGTAGTCCTCATTCTCTCTGAAGACTTTGAAAAACACAACATAAAGAAAACACTTGACATGACTATGTACAAATAAATATCTCAAAGCACTCATTGTACTTACACTCATTTAAAGTAAAGAAGTATTTATGTACCTCAAATCATTAATTAGGATAAAGACAAAACTACAATCCAACGTTCAATGTACTATTGTAAGAAATAGACTTTTTACATAAAATATGTATTACCTAAAATATTACAACGACTAGTGTACCCCATATTTTACTTTTATGGAAAAAGGCTTTCACGAATTTCTCTAAAGATGTTTTTGAAATGACATAACATTTCACATCTCAAAAAGGCTACGATTTCAAAATGTAACGACTACTTTTTTAAAAAGCTATATAAACACACTCAAATAAACTATTCACAATGGAATGGAATGGACATGTGAGCTTACAACGAGAAAAATTCCTATTCGATATTTGAAAAGAGAGCCTTGAAAAAGAAAGAGAAAAAGAAAAGAAAGAAAAGAGAAAAAGTCAAGTATAGCACTTTGACAAAGAGTATCCTCTGAGTGACAAACAGAACATTCTGAGAATCCTTCATTCGTGCATTCATATCATTCTGAAGGTTCTATAGGAAGTATTGTAACTCTGTTATTCACTGTTTTCCTTCTTTGTTGAAAGAAGTAGACCTCTGTGAAAGAGGGTGTTGCCCTTCTCTGTTGAGAGAAGAAGACCTCTGTGAAAGAGGGTGTTGTCCTTCTCTGTTGAGAGAAGAAGACCTCTGTGGAAGAGGGTGTGCCCCTTCTCTGTTGAGAGAAGAAGACCTCTGAGGAAGAGGGTGTTGTACTATTTATCCGGTGACTCGGATGTTATAGTGGAAAGCTCAAGTGGTTTGCTTGGGGACTGGATGTAGGTCTGGGTATTGACCGAACCAGTATAAATTCTGTGTTTTATGTGTTGTGCCTTATTGCTTGATTATTTTATTTTATCGATCTTTATCGTATTTCACTATTCACCCCCCCCCCCTCTAGTGGAATTTCATTTGGTATCAGAGCAGGTTTGCGGGTTTCGACATAACAAGTCTTCCAGCATAAATGGCATCTACCTCTTATGCTCGTGATATTGAAGGTCAACACGCATCTCGTCCTCCTTTCTTCAATGGCTCCAACTATGGATACTGGAAGTGCAGAATGGCTATATTTCTCAAATCCATAGATTTTGCTGTATGGAAAATTGTTGAGCATCCATACACATCTCCATCTGCAGACTATAACTTATGGTCTGATGAAGAAAAGAAAATGGCAAACCTAAATGCAAAGGCTATGAATGCCTTATATTGTGCCATTGATCAGAACGAATTCAACAGAATATCTATATATGAATCTGCATATGATATTTGGCATTCTTTGGAGGTTATTCATGAAGGAACCAACAAAGTGAAAGAAGCCAAAATCTCATCTCTTGTTAGAAAATATGAGTTGTTCAAAATGAACAAAGATGAACCCATCACATCAGATTCACCAACATCACCAACGATCTGAAATCTCTGGGTGTAACATATTCCTAGACAGAAAAGGTGAAGAAAATCTTGAGATCTCTCACAACTGATTGGGAGAAAAAGACTACAGCTATTGAAGAAGCTCAAGATTTATCTAAGCTTACTCTGGACGACTTAATAGGCAATCTTAAGGCCTATGAAGTCCACATGAAAGAAAGAAGGGAAGAAGAACAACCGATAAAGAAAACTCTAGCTTTCCCAGCTCTATTTGAGAATGAAGACTCAGATAAAGAATCCGAAATTGCGCTACTAACCAGAAAATTCCAGCGCTTCATGAGAAGGAACCGGCTTCCAAACAAGCACAAGGAAAGAAAAGATCCTAAGGAAGATCCCATGTGCTATCAGTGTAATAAGCCAGGTCACTTGAGGCGTGAGTGTCCCCTTCTCAAAAGAAAGTCCAAGACCGAGGAACCAAAGAAGAGGTTCTTCAAGAAAAAGGCTCTGCATGCTCAATGGGATGACTCAGAACCATCCACCAGTGAAGAGTCAAGTGATGATGAAGCCGAAACTGCAAACATGTGCTTCATGGCAAACGAAAGCTCTGTAAGTGAAATTTCTAATTTTTCCTTTGAAGAACTTCTAGATGCTTTTCAAGAACTATATAAAGAATCTAGAAAATTAAGCTTCAAAAATAAAACTTTAAAATCTGAAAATTTAGAGCTTTCCCAGAAAAATAAAAAACTCAGCAGTGAAAACTCTGAGTTGAAAAAGAAAAATCTTCTTATTACTTCTGAAATCTTATCTACTAGCTTCAAGACTAAAAATTTGCAAGTAGAAATTTCAGAATTAAAAAGTAAAACTAAAAACCTTATGAAAACGGTTTTCAAGTTTACTAAAGGAAAAGAGAACTTGGATAAACTCCTATCTTCTCAAAAAGTCTCTTTCTACAAGAATAGTATTGGCTACTCTCATTTCAACAAGCCTTCTTGTATGAATCAAAAGACCACTTTTGTGAAAAGTTCGTTTGAACCTAATAAGGAGTATTATAATGTTAATTTTTTTAACTCCTCTAAGGTTGTAGACAAACCCAAATCCAAATGGATATGGGTTCCAAGGTCTAACAAAAACGGACCCGATTGGGTACCAAAAAGAAATTTTACTTAATGATTTGTAGGCTCCAAACAAGAAGAACAAATGGATTCTAGACAGTGGATGTTCAAAACACATTACTGGACATTCAGACCTCTTTGCTGTTCTTCATAAAAAAGGAGGAACCGTCACCTTTGGTGATAATAACAAAGGTTTGATAATAGGTATTGGTAATATTAGAAATATAGATAAACCTCTTATCAAAGACGTTCTCCTGGTTAAAGGCTTAAAACATAACCTTCTAAGTATTAGTCAAATGTGTGATACAGGTTATAATATTAGCTTTAATCATAATGCTTGTCTTATAGCAGACACCAACGAAAATATTATTTTAAAAGGTATAAGAAAAAATAATATATATGAACTATACCTAGAAAACATCACAGAACATTGCCTCATAGCTAATAATGACTCTCAACATCTATGGCACATGAGAATGGGTCATGTCAATTCTAAATACATGTCTAAATTAGCTAAAGATAAGTTAGTACGTGGGTTACCCAAAATATCTTTTAAAAAGGATTATTTTTGTGATGCATGTCAATTAGGAAAACTGTCAAAATCTTCTTTCAAATCAAAAAATATCATTTCAAGCAAAAGACTTTTAGAGCTTCTCCACCTGGATCTTTTTGGTCCTTCTAGGGTAGCTAGTCTTAATCACAATAAATACGTTTTTGTCATTGTAGATGACTACTCAAGATTTACTTGGGTGATATTTTTGAAAAACAAAAGTGATACGTTTTGTCAATTTGAAACTTTATGTAAAAAAATACAAAATGAAAAATCTTGTTCTATTGTTAAAATCCGTAGTGACCATGGAGGAGAATTTGAAAATGAACCTTTTGAAAAATTTTGTAACTTGCATGGTATTTCTCATAACTTTGCCTTTCCTAGAGCTGCACCTCAAAATGGTGTAGTAGAAATAAAGAATAGAACCCTTCAAGAATCTGCTAGAACTATGCTCCAACACAATAATCTTGCTAAATCTTTTTGGGCAGAAGCTGTTAATACTGCATGCTACATAACAAATAGAGTTCTCATTAGACCCTTATTAAATAAAACTCCCTATGAACTATTCTATGACAGAACTCCAAGAATAGACTACTTTAAAGTCTTTGGGTGTAAATGCTTTATCCTAAACACAAAAGATAGCCTAGATAAATTTGATGCTAAATCTATTAAAGGCATATTTTTAGGATATTCAAGTCATAGTAAAGCATACAGGGTTTTCAATAAGTGTTCTAAGTCTATTGAAGAATCTATGCATGTTAGTTTCTGTGAATCTATTGATCAATCTGTTCATAAGCAAACTAACGATGATGATGTTGAAAGTACAGATTTATTTTTAGATAACATAGCTAAGTCTAATGAAGATGATCATCAAAGAACATTTGTCGATATCAAAGATTATCCTCAAAAGCAGATTTTGGGAGAACTGACAAAGGGGGTTCAGACTAGAGCTCAGCTAGAACGGATTGAAAATATGGCATTCATTTCTCAACTTGAACCAAAGAAGATTGATGAAGCCATCATCGATGAGTTCTGGATGCTAGCCATGACTGAAGAACTGAATCAATTCCAAAGGAATGAAGTTTGGGATCTTGTACCGAGACCAAAGGATCATCCAATCATTGGGACAAGATGGATCTTCAGAAACAAGCTAGATGAAACAGGTAATGTTATAAGAAACAAGGCAAGACTAGTAGCTCAAGGATACAACCAGGAGGAAGGTATTGATTTTGATGAAACATTTGCACCTGTTGCTAGACTTGAATCTATTAGAATGTTTTTAGCATATGCAAGCTATATGGATTTCAAATTATATCAAATGGATGTTAAAAGTGCTTTTCTAAATGGTTTTATAAATGAAGAAGTTTATGTAAAACAACCTCCAGGATTTGAAAATGAACAATATCCAGATCATGTTTTCAAACTCAAACGTGCTTTGTATGGTTTAAAACAAGCACCTCGTGCTTGGTATGATAGACTTAAAACCTTTTTGTTAAAAACTGGTTTTTCTGTAGGCAAAGCAGACTCTACATTATTTGTAAAAATAGTGAATAATCATACCCTAATTGTTCAAATATATGTAGACGATATCATCTTTGGATCTTCTAACAGCACTCTTTGTGAAGAATTCTCTAAGTCCATGCAGAAAGAATTTGAAATGAGTATGATGGGAGAACTCACCTACTTTCTTGGACTGCATATTAAGCAAACCAAGGATGGAGTTTTCATCAATCAGTCTAAGTATGCTCGTGAACTTCTGAAGAGGTTCAACATGAACTCAACTGTGTCAAAATCTACTCCTATGAGCACTACTACTGTTTTGGACAAAGATGAAGATGGTAAGTTTGTTGATACAAAGGTATATCGAGGTATGATAGGATCACTTCTGTATTTAACTACTAGTCGTCCAGATATTATGTTCAGTGTTTGCTTGTGTGCTAGATTTCAGTCAAATCCAAAAGAATCACATCTTAAAGCTGTAAAAAGAATAATGAGATATTTAAAACACACAGTTGATTTTGGATTATTCTATTCAAAATCCTCTACATTTGATCTAATCTCATACAGCGATGCTGACTTTGCTGGAAGTAAATCTGACAGAAAAAGCACAAGTGGAACATGTCATATGCTAGGGCACTCACTAGTATCATGGTTCAGTAAGAAACAAAACTGTGTATCCTTATCAACTACTGAAGCTGAATACATTGTTGCTAGCCTAGCTTGTACACAAGTTATCTGGATGAAACAAACCTTAAAAGATTTTGGTTTAAATTTTGAAAATACAACTATTTTCTGTGATAATACTAGTGCTATAAACTTATCTAAGAATCCTATTTTACACTCATGAACCAAGCACATTCAAATAAGACACCACTTCTTAAGAGAACAAGTCTTAAACAACATAATTAAACTCGAATTCATCCCCACTAATCAACAGTTAGCAAACATATTCACTAAACCATTGAAACATGAAGACTTTACACGAATTAGAAGAGAACTAGGAATATGCAAACTAAGTGACTTATAAATTAATCACACTTATTATAATACTTCTTATAAGTTTTGTTAAAATCTTATTTTAAAAGTTTTTCTTCTTATCGATTTTTGTTAGTCAAACTAGGTTCCCATATTCACGTACACTTTAAACTCTTATAAGACACATTCTTTATGTCTTTCAACTTGTCATCTTTCAAGTACACATCCATTATGACTCCTTATCCTATCTCCTTTCACTCATATCCATAAAAACTAATTATATTAAAAGCTATCATAACATTGTTCACATCACTCATCTCATAACTCCTTTATTATTTTTGTCCTTTTGTGAAAACTTCTCTTACGATAAATTGATTCACCTTCAACATAATAACATATTAGTTTATGAGAACTCTTGCTTTTCAAATTATTAGTTAAAATCGAATGTTTATTTTGGCTTTTTTACCTAGTTGCTATGTTCTCACGTAAATTTTTACTATATCATTTAATATATCATAGATTACGTACACTCTATTATATCTCACGTAAATTTTTACTATATCATCTTTTATATCATAGCCTAAAGAACTATCTATTATCATCTCTTCATGCTTTACATCTTTTACAAAAAGTATTTGTACTCCACCCATTAGTACGTCTTGCATCACCTTTTATCTCTCTCTACATTTCACGGAGCTCCTTTTCATCCGTGACCATGACTCTCTCATATATTTTATATCTCTCTTCAATCAAGACTCTTTAAAACCTTGTCCTTCATATTTTTTATTCTCATAAGTACCTTTAGTACTTTCTTTCTCTCTCATACGAATTGAGCCTCCATTCTTGTCAATCCATGTTTGTGACTCCTTTACTAGTTTAAAACTTAACTTTATTCTCTAAAAACTATGAACTTCCTCAAATCGAGTTTCTTTAAAAATATGTTTATCAAATAAACAATAATTCATGTCAATCATAAACTTTATTTTATGTCTTTTATCTCATATCAATCATGATTTTTTATTACTTCTTATCCTACTCGAAAATCCATATATGTCATCTCACTTTTCTCTATGACTACTCTCACTCCTTCCACGCATATCCATAAAAATAATATAAGCAATTATTACTCTTCACTCATGAATATCTTTTGTCTCATCATCTCTCTTACCACTATTCATAGTCAAAGTGTGTCCCACTCATATTTACGTATACTCATAAAAATTACAAATGTGAAGACACATTAATCATGACACCTTTTTTTTTAGGCATTCTTTTTCTTTCAAAAATGTCATATCTTTCAAACCACATATTCGTATCACCCTTCTGTATGTCTATTCATTCTTTTTCCACACATATCAAAATATATACTTATTAAATAACAAATTATTGCCTCTCACTCTCTTATCTTTGTTTGTCTTATTCCAAAATCACTCTTCACGAATTTGGAATGCTTCCACATCAAGTAATATCATGTAGAAAAAGTTGTTTGTTTTATTAGGCCATTATTTTCTTCACTCTCTTCAATATGACACTCCATACTCAATTCATGACATTTTACACCACTCGATAAACTCTCCCATAGTATATTTGTTCAAATCTATGTCCTTCTTAACTTACATACCAATATGATACACTATCTTCCACCATTGATTTGATTTGTCATTCACAAGCCCCTTAACTTACAACTCACGAATTTCCTTATTCAAACTACAATTCAAAAATCATTCACTTCCATTGTCATTCAATTATTGTCACAATTATTCTCTCTTCTATTAAATCGATTGGTTCATTCCTCACCAATCCCACTCGTAGCTCACTATCTTCATACATACTTTCAAACTCGTTCCTCTCTCAACTACCTTTTGCAATGGCTTCCTCTTCAAACTCTGCAATCACTGCTGCAGATCTAAGGTATCCAAATCTTTTTCATGACTACAACTTACTTTGTTCTCGACCAATTCATGAAGGAAAGTTGGTCCACTATGAAGACTTCATGCTATTTGACCTCGATTGCTCTCTCCCCAAACTCAAACACCTACTAGGATCTTCATCCCAAGCTGCCTACTATCCTGAACTAGTTTGACTATTCTATACAAATTTTTCTTCTGATCATGAACAAACTACCATCACCACCAAAGTACACGGACGCCTGATGTTCTTTCATGCTTCCTCATTAGGTCGTATTCTAAACCTTCCTTCCACCGGCACAGACCTCAACAACATAGTACCAATCGAACGATCGGTACTTCGAAAAATTCTTCTCTACACCAACTGCTACCAACTTCCCTGGCACATGAGGAATCTCCAACCTCATGCTCAATTGCTTGCCCAGATTCTTCTCCTTAATATCTATACCAAGCCTCCACGCAAGGGATTAGTACCAAGAAAAATCTCTCTCCTTATCTACGCAATTTTTTTCTTCTACTCCGATAAACTGGTCCAACATTCTTTTTGACCTTTTTCTTCGTTATCAAAAATTCAAGCCTCTTCTTTTCGGGTGTTTTATAACTCCCATTCTAAAATACTTCAAAGTATCCCTTCACAACGAAGTTATCCTCCATCCTTCTCAGGTCCTCGATGCTACTACCTTCAATCTCAGGTCCCTGCACCTTCCCGGCTCTAATGAAGGCGATCCAAAATCCAACTTTGATTACTTCTCTGCAATGATGGATGTCCAGCGCTCTCAGGATCGTATCCTTCGCAATCAAGCCTTGTTGCAGTAGACTCGTCAAGCTCAACAACAGGATCTAGACGCCCCTACACATCAACCTACTCCACCTTCGAAATAAACTTATTTTTTTACTGTAATATTTATTATTGGTCTGTAATAACTATCTTACTTTGATCCCTTCCTTTTTGTCTATGACAAAGGGGGAGAAAACTTGTCTCCATTATTGGAGAAATACTCTCTTTAAACATTTTTCAATATTTTATAATATTATTATTTCTATGCATAATGTCTTTTTGACAGGGGGAGCATATTTTATCCTCATCAAATAGGGGGAGAATGTTGAGAAACTCTGTTTTGATGTCACATAATATGATACACTGTCGTATTTGATTTTATATGATATGATAATATGTCCTCTTGAAAAATGTTATATTATGACTGAATATGTTTTGCCATAAGTCTAACGAGTATTTGATGCAAGGATATTTCACCCAAAAAGGATGGAGACTTCCTGTTCAAGTACAACTAGTGCAATCATACTCCTTGAAGAAAAAGCTTGATGAGCCATGCATTCCTAAAGATCAACTGAAGAGATCGGCTACCTCAAGATGAAGATTTTTTTTCTTCTTTAGAGTCATATGTAACAGAACCTTCAGGAACATGCATATTGCATATTACATACTCATTCATAAAAGCTATATCATAAAAGTATGCGATAGTTTCAAAAAGCTCCTTTTTGAAAACTAATAATTGTACCTTCTTACAACCCTTTATGAAAAAGGTATTTTGACATGATTTCAAAATGTAATAATTGTACCTTACATCATATACAAGACAACATGAAAAGAAATGTAAGAAAAAGACAAAACATGAAATCGGCTACATAAAGAAAAACAAATATAATATGGACTCTAGTTACCTTCTTTAAAGAAATGATTTTAAATATAGGAAAAAGACAAAACATGAAATCAGCTACATAAAGAAAAACAAATATATATGGACTCTAGTTACCTTCTTTAAAGAAATGATTTTAAATATAGGAAAAAGACAAAACATGAAATCGGCTACATAACAAATATAATATGTTTTGAAAAGACTCTAGTTACCATCTTTAAAGAAATGATTTCAAATATAGGAAAAAGGCAAAACATGAAAATCGGCTACACAAAGAAAACAAATATAATAAAGGTTTTGAAAAGACTCTAGTTACCTTTTTACAAACCCATAGAATGTCGACTTACTTGAAGTCATCATTCTCTTTGTATAGCATTTAATACCTCCTATAAGAAATCCTTGTTAAATATCCTTCTCAAGAATGTCGACTTTCTTGTAGTCCTCATTCTCTCTGAAGACTTTGAAAAACACAACATAAAGAAAACACTTGACATGACTATGTACAAATAAATATCTCAAAGCACTCATTGTACTTACACTCATTTAAAGTAAAGAAGTACTTATGTACCTCAAATCATTAATTAGGATAAAGACAAAACTACAATCCAACGTTCAATGTACTATTGTAAGAAATAGACTTTTTACATAAAATATGTATTACCTAAAATATTACAACGACTAGTGTACCCCATATTTTACTTTTATGGAAAAAGGCTTTCTCGAATTTCTCTAAAGATGTTTTTGAAATGACATAACATTTCACATCTCAAAAAGGCTACGATTTCAAAATGTAACTACTTTTTTAAAAAGCTATATAAACACACTCAAATAAACTATTCACAATGGAATGGAATGGACATGTGAGCTTACAACGAGAAAAATTCCTATTCGATATTTGAAAAGAGAGCCTTGAAAAAGAAAGAGAAAAAGAAAAGAAAGAAAAGAGAAAAAGTCAAGTATAGCTCTTTGACAAAGAGTATCCTCTGAGTGACAAACAGAACATTCTGAGAATCCTTCATTCGTGCATTCATATCATTCTGAAGGTTCTATAGGAAGTATTGTAACTCTGTTATTCACTGTTTTCCTTCTTTGTTGAAAGAAGTAGACCTCTGTGAAAGAGGGTGTTGCCCTTCTTTGTTGAGAGAAGTAGACTTCTGTGAAAGAGGGTGTTGTTCTTCTCTGTTGAGAGAAGAAGACCTCTGTGGAAGAGGGTGTGCCCCATCTCTGTTGAGAGAAGAAGACCCCTGAGGAAGAGGGTGTTGTACTATTTATCCGGTGACTCGGATGTTATAATGGAAAGCTCAAGTGGTTTGCTTGGGGACTGGATGTAGGTCTGGGTATTGACCGAACCAGTATAAATTCTGTGTTTTATGTGTTGTGCCTTATTGCCTGATTATTTTATTTTATCGATCTTTATCGTATTTCACTATTCACCCCTCCTCTAGTAGAATTTCATAAGGCAGTCAAAAATATTTCAAAGTGATTGAATCATGCATATATGTATTCTAAGGCTGTAAAAAAAATTCATAATGATTCAATCCTGTAGATATGTGTTCAAAGGTTGTCAAAAAAAATTTATAGTAATTCAATCATGCATATATGTGTTCTAATGCCGTGAAAAAACTTTGATAGTGATTCAATCATGCATATATGTGTTCTAGGGCTATAAAAAAAATTCATAGTGATTCAATCTTGCTTATATGTCTTCTCTGGCTGTGAAAAAAAATTCATAGTGATTCAATCTTGCTTATATGTGTTCTAAGGATTCAATCATGCATATATGTGTTCTAAGGCTGTTAAAAATATTTCATAGTGATTCAATCATGCATATATGTGTTCTAAGGCTGTAAAATTTTTTTTATAGTGATTCAATCATGCATATATGTGTTCTAATGTTGTCAAAAAAAATTATAACGATTCAATCATGCATATATGTGTTCTAAGACTGTAAAAAAAATTAATAGTGATTCAATCTTGCTAATATGTGTTCTAAGGTAGTCAACAATATTTCATAGTGATACAATCATGCATATATGTATTCTAAGGCTGTAAAAAAAATTCATACTGATTGAAACTTGCTTACGAGTGTTCTAAGGCTATGAAAAATATTTTATCTATAAAAAAAAAATCATATTGATTCAATCCTGAAGATATGTGTTCTAAGGTTGTCAAAAAAAAATTGTAGTGATTCAATCATGCTTATATATGTGTTCTTATGCAGTCAAAAAATTTCATAGCGATTCAATCAGGCATATATGTCTTCTAAGGCTGTCAAAAAAATTTCATAGTGATTCAATCTTGCTTATATGTGTTCTAAGGCTTTCAAAAATATTTCGTAGTGATTCCATCATGCATATATGTGCCCTAAGGTTTTCAAAAAAATTTAATAGTGATTCAATCATGCATATAAGTGTTCCAAGGTAGTGAAAAAAATTTCATAGTGATTCAATCCTGCATATATGTGTTCTAAGGTTGTTAAAAAACTTTGTAGCAATTCAATCATGCATATATTTGTTCTAAGGTTGTCAAATAAATTTTATAGTGATTTAATCATGCTTATATGTGTCAAAGGCTGTCAAAAAAGTTTTATAGTGATTCAATCATGCATATATGTGTTCTAAGGCTATGAAATTTTTTTTACAGTGATTCAATCATGCATATATGTGTTCTAAGGCTGTCAAAAAAATTATATAGTAATTAAATCATGCATATATATGTTATAATGCTGTGAAAAAAATTTTAGTCATTCAATCTTGCATATATGTGTTCTAAGGCTGTAAAAAAAAATTATAGTGATTTAATCTTGCTTATATGTGTTTTAAGGCTGTCAGAAATATATCATGGTGATTCAATCATGCATATATGTGTTCTAAGGCTGTAAAAAAAATTTATAGTGATTCAATCAAGCATATATGTGTTCTAATGCTGTCAAAAAAATTTCATAGTGATTCAATCATGCATATATGTGTTCTAAGGCTATAAAAAAAATTCATAGTGATTCAATCTTGCTTATATGTGTTCTGTGGCTGCGAAAAAAATTCATAGTGATTCAATCTTGTTTATATGTGTTCCACGGCTATCAAAAATATTTCATAGTGATTCAATAATGCATATATGTGTCCTAAGGCTATCAAAAATATTTCATAGTCATTCAAACAGGCATATATGTGTTCTAAGGTTGTAAAAAAGACATTTATAGTGATTCAATCATGCAAATATGTGTTCTAATGACGTTAAAAAAAATTTATAACGATTCAATCATTTATATATGTGTTCTATGGCTGTCAAAAAAAATTCATAGTGATTCAATGTTGCTTATATGTGTTCTAAGGCAGTCAAAAATGTTTTATAGGGATTCAATCGTGCATATATGTATTTTAAGGCCATAAAAAAAAATCATAATGATTCAATCCTGCAGATATTTGTTCTAAGGTTGTCAAAAAAACTTATAGTGATTCAATCATGCATATATGTTTTTTAATGCTGTCAAAAAACTTTGCTAGTGATTCAATCATGCATATATGTGTTCTAAGGATTTAAAAAAAAATCATTACTGATTCAATCTTTCTTATATGTGTTTTAAGGCTGTAAAAAAAAAATTCAAAATGATTCAATCCTGCAGATATGTGTTCTAAGGTTGTCAAAAAAAAATTATAGTGATTCAATCGTGCATATATGTGTTCTAAGGCTGTCAAAAAAATTTCATAGTGATTCAATCTTGCTTGTATTTGTTCTAAAGATGTCAAAAATATTTGATAGTGATTCAGTCATGTATATATGTGTTCTAGGGCTGTAAAAAAAAAATCATAATGATTCAATCCTTCTGATATTTGTTCTAAGGTTGTCAAAAAAATTGTATAGTGATTCGATCATGCATATATGTGTCCTAATGCTGTCAAAAAAAAAATCATAGTGATTTAATCATGTATATATGTGTTCTAAGGCTATCAAAAAAAATTCATAGAGATTCAATCTTGCTTATATGTGTTCTAAGGCTGTAAAAAAAATGTATAGTGATTCAATCATGCATATATGTGTTCTAATGCTGTCAAAAAATATTTATAGTGATTGAATCTTGCATATATGTGCTCTAAGACTGTAAAAAAAAAATCATATTTATTAAATCTTGCTTATATGTGTTCTAAGGCAGTCAAAAATATTTCATAGTGATTGAATCATGCATATATGTATTCTAAGGCTATAAAAAAAATTCATAATGATTTAATCCTGCAGATATGTTTTGTAAGGTTGTCAAAAAGAAATTTATAGTGATTTAATCATGTATATATGTGTTCTAAGTCTGTCAAAAAAAATCATGGTGATTCAATCATGCATATATGTGTTCTAAGGTTGTCAAAAAAAATTATAGTGATTCAATCATGCATATATGTGTTCTTAGGCTATCAAAAATATTTCGTAGTGAATCAATCATGCATGGATGTGTTCTAAGGCTGTCAAAAAAATTTCATAATGATTGAATCCTACAAATATGTGTTCTAAGGTGGTCAAAATTTTTTTATAGTGATTCAATCATGCATATATGTGTTCTAACGCTGTCAAAATTTTCTTATATTGATTCAATGATGCATATATGTGTTCTAAGGTTGTTAAAAAATTGGATAGTGATTTAATCTTGCTTATATGTGTTCTAAGGCTGTCAAAAATATTTCATTGTGATTCAATCATGCAAATATGTGTTCTAAACCTGTAAAAAAATCATAATGATTCAATCCTACAGATATGTAATATATGGTTGTCAAAAAAAAATTATCGTGTTTAAATCATGCATATATGTGTTCTAATGCTGTCAAAAAATTTCATATTGACTCAATCATGCATATATGTGTTCTAAGTCTGTCAAAAAAAAGCATATTGATTAAATCTTGCTTATATGTGTTCTAAGGCCGTCAAAAATAGTTCATACTGATTTAATCATGCATATATGAGTTCTCAGGTAGTAAAAAAAATATATAGTGATTCAATCTTGCGTATATGTGTTCTAAGGTTGTCAAAAAAAAATCATAGTGATTCAATCCTGCAAATATGTGTTCTAAGGTTGTTAAAAACTTTTTATAGTAATTCAATCATGCATATATGTGGACTAAGGCTGTCTAAAAAAATGCATAGTGATTCAAACTTGCTTATATGTGTTCTAAGGCTGTCAAGAATATTTCATAGTGATTTAATCCTGCATATATGTGTTCTAAGGTTGTCAAAAAAAAATCATAGTAATTTTCAGTCTTGCACATTTGTGTTCTAAGGCTGTCACAAAAAAATTGTAGTGATTTAGTCATGCATATATGTGTCAAAGGTTGTCAAAAAATTTCATAGTGATTCAATCATTCATATATGTGTTCTAAGGCTGTCAAAAAAAATTCATAGTGATTTAATCTTGCTTATATGTGTTCTAAGGCTATCAAAAATAGTTCATATTGATAGAATCATGCATATATATGTTCTAAGGATATAAAAAAAATTATAGTGATTCAATCATGCATATATATGTTCTAATGCTGTGAAAAAAAAAATCATAGTGATTCAATCATGTATATATATGTTCTAAGGCTGTAAAAAAAAATTCACTGTGATTCAATCTTGCTTATATGTGTTCTAAGGCTATCAAAAATATGTCATAGTGATTCAATCATGCATATATGTGTTTGAAGGCTGTAAAAAAAAAATCATAATGATTCAATCTTGCAGATATGTGTTCTAAGGTTGTCAAAAAAAATTTATAGTGATTCAATCGTGCATATACGCGTTCTAATGTTGCCAAAAAAAATTCATAGTGATTCAATCTTGCTTGTCTGTGTTCTAAAGATTTCAAAAATATTTGATAGTGATTCAATCATGCATATATGTGTTCTAGGGATGTAAAAAAAATTCATAATTATTCAATCCTTCTGATATGTGTTCTAAGGTTTTCAAAAAAATTGTATAGTGATTCAATCATGCATATATGTGTTCTAATGTTGTCAAAAAAAGATTCATAGTGATTCAATCATGCATATATGTGTTCTAAGGCTGTCAAAAAAATTCATAGTTATATAATCTAGCTTATATGTGTTCTAAGGCTGTAAAAAAATATTTATAGTGATTCAATCATGCATATATGTGTTCTAATGTTGTCCAAATTTTTTTATAGTGATCCAATCTTGCATATCTGTGTTCTAAGGCTGTCAAAAACATTCATGGTGATCTAATCTTGCTTGTATGTGTTCTAAGGCTGTCAAAAATATTTCATAGTGATTCAATCATGCATATATGTGTTCTAAGGCTGTCAAAAAAAATTCATAATGGTTCAATCTTGCAGATATGTGTTCTAAGGTTGTCAAAAAAAAAATCAGTGATTCAATCATGCATATATGTGTTCTAATTTGTAAAAAAAAAAAATCGTAGTGATTCAATCTTGCTTATATGTGTTCTAAGGCTGTAAAAAATTTTTCATAGTGATTCAATCTTGCATATATATGTTCTAAGGCAGCAACAAAAATTTCATTGTGATTCAATCAAGCTTATATGTGTTCTAAGGATGTCGAAAATATTTCATAGTGATTCAATCATGAATATATGTGTTCTAAGGCTGTAAAAAAAATTCATAATGATTCAATCCTACAGATATGTGTTCTAAGGTTGTCAAAAAAAATTATAGTGATTCAATCGTGCATATATATGTTCTAAGGCTATCAAAAAACTTTCATAGTGATTCAATCTTGCTTGTCTGTGTTCTAAAGATGTCAAAAATATTTCATACTTATTCAATCATGCATATATGTGTTCTAGTGTTGTAGAAAAAATTTCATAATGATTCAATTCTTCTGATATGTGTTCCAAGGTTGTCAAAAAAATTGTATAGTGATTCAATCATGCATATATGTGTTCTAATGCTGTCAAAAAAGAATTCATAGTGATTTAATCATGTACATATATGTTCTAAGGCTGTCAAAAAAATTTCATAGTGATTCAATCTTGCTTATATGTGTTCTAGGGCTGTAAAAAAAATTTGTAGTGATTCAATCATGCATATATGTGTTTTAATACTGTAAAAAAAAAAATTCTAAGTATTCAATCATGCATATATGTGTTCTAAGACTGTAAAGAAAAATTTATAGAGATTCAATCTTGCTTATACATGTTCTAAGGCAGTCAAAAATATTTCATAGTGATTCAATCATGCATATATGTATTCTAAGGCTGTCAAAAAAATTCATAATGATTTAATCTAGTAGATATGTGTTCTATGATTGTCAAAAAAAAAAAATTAGTGACTCAATCAAGCATATATGTGTTCTAATGTTGTAAAAAAAAAATCATAGTGATTCAATCATGCATATATATGTTCTAAGGCTGTCAAAAAAAATTTATTGTGATTTAATCTTGCTTATATGTGTTCTAAGGCTGTCAAAAATATTTCATTGTGATTCAATCATGCATATATGCGTTTTAAGGAAGTAAAATTTTTTTTATAATGATTCAATCCTGCAGATATGTGTTCTAAGGTTGTCCAAAAACTTTCATAGTGATTCAATCTTGCTTGTCTGTGTTCTAAAGATGTCAAAAATATTTGATAGTGATTCTGTAAAACCCGCAAATTTTAGATAATTATCAAACTAAATGAAGGATAAATTTCTTTAAAATAAATACGATAAAATGATATAGAGTCGATCCAAATGGATTTTGAATCCAAACTGGATCTAATGGATCCAGTATCTGGGTTCGGGTACGATGAACGGATTCGGATCCTGGATGGATCCGAAACCCAATTAAAAAAATTCCAGTTGGATCTTAATGAATCCAAATATGGTCGAATCTCAATCAAGATCTGGAAACGTAGTCAGAAAGGTCAGAAGATCTAAAATATAATCTAACTCGTATTTGAGATTCGTCAAGAACCAAATTCGTATATATATAAATTAATAAAGACCTATCATGCAACAAAAGGTGATGTGGTGTAATGGCAAGAGGTCTTGCTCATTTATGGGGCAACCCTGGTTCAAATCCTTTGTTCGCCAAATGGTTTTGCCAAAAAAAACGTCATTTTGGCCAAGCATGTCAAAATCGTTAATAGAGGTTAAGTGAAATTTCGTTGCAAAGATATGCAACGAAATTGAGTATAGTACACTGGTGGGGCTCGTTACCTCGTAGGGAGGAGATCCCCAGTTCAAATCCCTCGGTGCGTCACACTTTTTGCGGAAATATTTTATAACCAATGATTTTTTTTTTAGTAACTCCTCATTAAGGCGACTTTAATAGGAAAACACATTTTCAAGGTAAGAGTGGCTGGACGAATTCCCAAATGGGAAACTCAATAATGGCTAATGGAAGGTGAAAGGGCCTCTTGAATTTTGAATATGGAGGAGGGAGTTACAAAAACGTGAATGGTGGACAGTTAAAAATCATGCTTAATTAAAGGAGATTAATTAGGGAAAGGTGGGCCTTGAGAAAAGAAGAAAACGTGAACTCATTTTGGACTTTCTCTCTCTCTCTCACCGTAAGTGTGGACTCCATTGCTGGACGGGTGGTTCATCCTCGGGAGTTTTGCTCCATTGCTTCCAGCAAGAAGCTTGCTTGAGGTCGTTCAATGACCGAGCGAAGGAAGCACGGCTACCTTCGGGTTCGATCTTCATCGAGAGGTAAGGGCAATATTTCTGTGTGTTTGTGTACTGTATTATGAGGCACATGTATGTGCTGGAAAATATATTGGTTCAGTGGATCTCATTGTTTATACCTAAACTACATGAACCAAATAGGGATTCACATGAAAAAGCTAATGACCCTATCGTAAACACGCATCAGCAAGATCAATGGTGATCAATTGACAGCCTGGTAGGGTTTGATAATTTATGCGTACTCAAATTAGTAAGGGGTGTTGTAATTTATATGTACATGATTGATGCCCTGTTGCGCAAATATGTCATTGCGGTATCGATTTCGTTATGGACGGCACCATCTACCCTCATTGGTAGTTGGTGTTATGGGGTATGCTCGGTGATGGGCCAAACCGTCTCTTCGTCTAGACAACGACGATCGATGGAGGCTCAGTCAACAGCCTTTTCGTGATTGACGTAGGGATCCCACTCTCGCTGCTACAAACATGTACGTAGCATGATGGGAAACTACACAAAAAAAAAATGGAAAATTCTGTGATCGTGAGGCAGCAACTTACCCAAAGTTATATTTTCTTCCAGGCACATATATATACATTATTGGCATGTAAGTGCATGCTGAATTATACCTCTGAACTTGTAATGGGTAGCAATGTTATCTTTTTGGCCAGTTTTATTGCTTTATAAAACCATTCAATATAAACTTGTTGGCCAATTATGTTTCTTTATAAGATCAGTCAATATATCTTACATAATACAGTTTGTGCATTACTAATGGAACTTAACTTTCCTTCAGAAACACATATACGCACATGCAAACGCAGAGTTATCCTTGCAGCTAACTTTTGTGTGTATTTGCTTGAAGGATACAAAAATCTAGTGTTTCTGTCTGGAAACTATATTACATACAGTATGTTCCAACTATCATCTGTACTCGGAAGTGGGTTGCGTATAAGCACCAAAATATTCTTTCCAAGTTGTACTTCCCTTTTTTTTTGGGATTTAAGATTTCATTTTTTGAAATCTTGTATGTGAAGGACTGGATTGCACAAACATGTAGCAAGAGTCAATAAATAGTTTTCAGAATAAGTGGTTTGAACTAACCTCATTCCATATTATATACTAATAGTTTTCAGTTAGTGGTTATAAAATATATAATATATATATATATATATATATGTATTAGATGGGTCTCTATTATGAAACAATATTTAACTATTTGATCTATCTTTGGTTGGGGGTCTGGTTCATCATTAGAAAAATTGATTCGTTTATATCCTTTTGTTCCTGTTAAGTAACATCTACTAAATTTTATTAACTTAGCCTTCATTTGCATTGTCAAGTCATGATTACGAGTTTTTCTTTTTTAGTAATGGCAGGCTGTAATAGATTCCTGTTTATAAATGGCTTACAACGTTTTGAGGACTCTGTAACATGAGAAAAAGAAAAAAATATGAATTGAAACCTATGCTATATTTGGTCACAGTCGGACCAGGTATATAAGTGAATATACACATGATTTGGGGCATTGGTTATTAGGTTAGTTAAGTGAAATCAGATATACAAAATGATAATTACATTGGTTAATCATTATATGAGAATCCAAACATATTGAAATCGGGTAAGTGATTACTATGTGATGAATTCAGTTATACGGGTACTTTCAAAAAATCTGTATGGTTGTGCTGAATGTAAGCACACAGGGATTCATTTAGATTTCAGTTGTAGGACACTGATTCACGTAGAAAAAAAATGACAAAATTATTTCGTAAAGTGAATCTAGTTGTTGAAACATGGTCCACTATCTTGCATTCTAGTATTGAATGGGTAAGCACACTTAAATGAATATGCAGTGTGGCTTCCACATGCATCAGATATTTCATGATAATGGATATAACTGACGCTGCCAAAGCTTATCAGTAGTTGATGCAATTGCGTCTGAGTTCAGCTTGATTATATTTCATGTATTGAGCATGTTTTATTCTTGTTAGATAGATGTCAAGAAAAAAATGTTTTGATGTTAATGGAAACATAAGATTTCTTGTTAAGTAAACCAAGTTTTCGACTCTGTAACTGTTGAAAAGAGGCAGTAGATATAACTGGCGTGCTCATTTTTCTGATCAAAGGCAACTTCTGGTAGTGTTTTTGGACATATTATCTGTTTGCTGCTCTACTACTGTGTTCGTGTTACACTTGGACATGACTGGAACTAATCTTAGATAACATCTTTATATTAAGTACTGAGGTTTTGAATATTGTTGAAAACAGTAATGTTGGTTGACACTTTCATGTGATTATCACACTATTCATTTGATGTGATTACATATTTGGTATAGTACCAGATTATTATACGTAAGGTTATCATTGTGGTTATAAAGTATAGACTATCTAAATCTGATATGAGGAGTCAGTTACAACTATGGTCGTGATATCAAGGAGCTTCCAATAAAGATAAGAATATTAATAATAACCTCTTTAAAAGAGGGTTGCTGGAGGTTTAATTGATTGTTTGGGATTTATTTTTTCAGAACTTTGATTCATGCTTAACACATCTATGCCAACTGTATACCTATTTCTGGGTTATGCGAAATATGAGTCTGTGGTTAGACCCAGTTGGGAGTCTACACAGTCCCAACCATGAAACCAAACCACCCTAACAGTCATTGGTAGTAGACCGGATGGGCTGGTGGTTGTGGGTACCGCCGGTTAATGGTCTAGCAGTGTGGCGCAGCCTGCTGCTGATGACCGATGTTCGGCTGAAAATGAAACGATAGATCACGACATTTGTTGATGCTGGCATTGCGAGTATGCGGTCGGAACAATGACCTGTTGTTAATTGCTTCCAACTAAAACTGGTGTTGATATTGCAACCCGGTACGGTCTGACTGTAGTCAGTAGAATCCCATGTATAGTCTCGGCCAAGCCGATTCCTAGGAAGCTTCACTCATTTGTGGTGTGTATGTCACCCAGACTATAAAAAAAAAAAAGATCATTCAATGAGTGTGAACCCCAAGGCGGGTTCGGGATTTTGAGAATCCTCTGTGGTGCGATGACTCGCACAGGAAAATCATTGAGAAATCAAATATGAGATTTTTGAGGCTCTGGGTATACCTGAAAGAAGGTATATGTTACCAGACCCCTCGTAGTGCGATAGCTCGCACTTGGTTATAAAGAAAATGTAAATGAAATATAAAACATAAAACCTTTGGGATTCTGGGTATACCTAAAAGACGGTATATGTTACTGGTTTCCCGGGATACTGGGTATACCTGAAAACGGTATATGTTACTGGTTTTCCCAGGGCTCTGGGTACACCCGAAAGATGGTGTATGTTACTGGACCCATGGTCTACCTTGGAGAGGGTAGATGGTACAAACTCCATGGGACATTTGAGTTTTTGTGAGAGCGAGGCGTCTCACCCGGTCCCCAGTCCTCGGAATTAGGGGACCAGGACTACCAATTCGTCCTAGGTGGTAGATCCAAGTCTTCTGCAGAAGTACATGGTGCATCCTAAATCTAGTTCTAGCCATTGGGGAGTACTCTCTCGGTCGTGAACCGTCCCCTTTGGATATCCGTATGGCTAGTCATACGGGTTATAAAAAAAAATAAACCCCCGTGTGGTCTCGTTCCGCTACGATGTCAAATGCCTGTGCGTACCCACAGGGTAATTAACAAGATGAAACATAACACTACAAGAAAACCGTGGATTAGCGACGGCCTCTATCCATCGCTAATCCGTCACTAAGCCGTCGCTAAACTGTTTAGCGACGGCTTAGCGACGGATTAGCGATGGATAGAGGCCATCGCGATTTTTTGCTCGCTAATTAGCGAAAAAAATTATCTGTCGTTAATTCCGTCGCTAATTTGCGACAGATTAGCGACGGACATTATCCGTCGCTAATCTGTCGCTAAATTTTTAAAAAAAAATAAAAAAAAATTGATCCTTGTCGGGCGGTATTCCGGCAGCACTAAGCCGGACTTATACCGCACCCGACAGGCATTGCATGCACATAACGATCGCTCTGCCTCATCGCGAACCGGCGTCGCCGTCCTCCATGAACCGGTGCTCTCCGGCGTCGCCGTCCTCCATGAACTGGCACCGTCATCTTCCGTGAACCGGCGTCGCCGTCATCCTCTGTGGACCGGCGTCATCGTCCTCCATGAACCGGCGCCAACGTCCTCCAGCGATCGCCGACCATCCTCCGTGAATCGACGTTGTTGTCCTCCGTGAACCGGCGCCGACATCATCCAGCGATTGCCGACCGTCCTCCGGCGTCGCCGTCCTCCGTGAATCGGCATTGTCGTCCTCCGTCAACCGGCGCCGACGTCCTCCAGCGTTCGCCGACTGTCCTCCGGCGTCACCGTCCTCCACTCTCATGTACATGCTCTCCAATAAGCTCTCCGACGTCGCTCGGTTTAAATCGAGCGCGGTCGATTTAAATCGAGCGCGGTCGATTTAAATTTCAAACAGGGAGAGAGGGAAAATTTCGCGCTTGGTTTAAATCGAAAATTAGCGACGGATTAGCGACGGAAAATTTCCGTCGCTAATCCGTCGCTAATTAGCGACGGATTAGCGACGGAAATTTTCCCTCGCTAAATCCCTCGCTAAAATGTTTTTCTTGTATTGAGAATTAGCGACGAAATACTTGTTGTCGTTAATTCGTCGCTAATTAGCGACGGATTAGCGATGAAACAACTTTCATCGCTAATCCGTCGCTACTTAGCGACGGATTCATTAAGAAAGTTTTCTCTAGCTAATCTGTCGCTAATTTGCGACGGAAAAAATCCGTCGCAAATTTCCGTCGCTAATTAACATTTTTCTTGTAGTGTAAAGTCAGTGCATTAAGAAAAATCTTCAAGTAGTTGCATACTGCTCGATGTTGAAATTGTTGGATTAAGTTGTGACTCCTGTAGAGCATGATTCAAATTAGTTTTCCGTTACATGGAAATTGTGATAACTTATGAATGATGTGTTGAACGTTGATGTTTGTGCTTTATATACACTTTACATTAATTGCTTTAGTTAAGTTAGGTGTACATCCTTATTAGCTCCAAAGTTGTTATTGCTTATATAAATATGGTTCATGCATGTGATGTATCGTGCTTTGATGTTGATGGAATATATCATGAAATACTTGACTTTGGTGACCTGTACATTTATCACTTGTTAAATGGTTATTAGTTCTATCTAAACATGTTGCACATATACTTGTACACGTGACATTGTGCACATTCATATGGATATTTTGCTTCTTACTCAGATGTGGTAGTCTAACCTTGTCTGAATTAATATTTTTCAGGAAACTGAATGACGAGCAATTGCGGTCGTCGCTACGACAGTGCCATGTGACCATATCTTCTTCGGATGTCCTGAGGAATATGACTTGTAATAAATCATTAAGTTGTAAATAATAACTTGTAGTATTTCAATGCAAGAATTTATTTTACTTAAATGCCTTGAGTTTGTGCTATTACTTGTAACCCGCCCAAATAATTTGACGAAGGATTTAATAAAGCTTTTCCGCTGTTGTTTAGAAAAAAAAAATTATTCCAAAATTTTCAAGTTAAAAAATTGGGGCATTACAGATTCAATCATGCATATACTTGTTCTAGGGCTGTAAAAAAATTCATAATTATTCAATCCTTCTGATATCTGTTCTAAGGTTGTCACAAAAATTGTATAGCGATTCAATCATGCATATATGTGTTCTAATGCTGTAAAAAAAAATCATAGTGATTTAATCATGTATATATTTGTTCTAAGGCTATCAAAAAAAATTCATAGTGATTCAATCTTGCTTATATTTGTTTTAAGGCTGTAAAAAAAATGTATAGTGATTCAATCATGCATATATGTGTTCTAATGCTGTCAAAAAACAGTTCATGGAGATTCAATCATGCATATATGTATTCTAAGGCTGTAAAAAAATTTCATAATGATTCAATCTTGCAGATATGTGTTCTAAGGTCATCAAAAAAAATTTATAGTGATTCTATCATGCATATATGTGTTCTAATGTTGTCAAAAAAAAAATCATAGTGATTAAATCATGCATATATGTGTTCTAAGTATGTCAAAAAAAATTCATAGTGATTCAATCTTGCATATATGTGTTCTAAGGTTGTCAAAAATATTTCATAGCGATTCAATCACGCATATGTGTGTTCTAAGGCTGTAAAAAAAATTCCTAGTGATTCAATCCTTCTGATATATGTTCTAATGTTGTAAAAAAAAAAATATAGTGATTCAATCATGCATATATGTGTTCTAATGCTATCAAAAACTTTCATGGTGATTCAATCATGCATATATGTGTTCTAAGGCTGTCAAAAAAATTTCATAGTGACTCAATCTTGCACATATTTGTTCTAAGGTTGTCAAAAAAAAATTATAGTGATTCAATCATGCATATATGTGTTCTTAGGCAATCAATAATATTTTGTAGTGAATCAATCATGCATGTATGTGTTCTAAGGCTGTAAAAAAAAAATCATAATGATTGAATACTGCAAATATGTGTTCTAAGGTTGTCAAAAAAATTTATAGTGATTCAATCATGCATATATGTGTTCTAATGCTGTCAATTTTTTTTTATAGTGATTCAATGATGCATATATGTGTTCTAAGGCTGTCAAAACAATTTCATAGTGATTCAATGATGCATATATGTGTTCTAAGGCTGTCAAAAATATCTCATAGTGATTCAATCATGCAAATATGTGTTGTGTTCTAAGGCTGTTAAAATAAATTATAATGATTCAATCCTCCAGATATGTGTTCTATGGTTGTCAAAATAAAATTATAGTGATTAAATCATGCATATGTGTTCTAATGCTATAAAAAAAAATCAAAGTGATTCAATCATGCATATATGTGTTCTAAGGCTGTCAAAAAAAATTCATACTGATTCAATCTTGCTTATATGTGTTCTAAGGTAGTAAAAAATAGTTCATATTGATTTAATCATGCATATAAGTGTTCTCAGGCAGTAAAAAAATATATATAGTGATTTAATCATGCATATATGTGTTCTAAGGTTGTCAAAAAAAATCATAGTGATTAGATCCTGCATATATGTGTTCTAAGGTTGTTAAAAACTTTTGGTAGTAATTCAATCATGCATATATGTGTTCTATGGCTGTCTAAAAAATTACTGATGATTCAAAATTGCTTATATGTGTTCTAACGCAGTCAAGAATATTTTATAGTGATTCAATCCTGCATATATGTGTTCTAAGGTTGTTAAAAAAAAATCATAGTAATTTTCAATCTTGTATATTTGTGTTCTAAGGCTGTCCAAAAAAATTTATAGTGATTTAGTCATGCATATATGTGTCAAAGGTTGTCAAAAAATTTTATAGTGATTCAATCATGCATATATGTGTTCTAAGGAAGTAAAAAAAAAATCTTAATGGTTCAATCCTGCAGATATATGTTCTAAGGTTTTCAAAAAAAAATTATAGTGATTCAATCATGCATATATGTTCTCTAATGCTGTCAAATAAAATTTATAGTGATTCAATCATTCATATATGTGTTATAAGGCTGTCAAAAAAATTCATAGTGATTCAATCTTGCTTATATGTGTTCTAAGGCTGTCAAAAATTGTTCATACTGATACACTCATGCATATATGTGTTCTAAGGCTGTAAAAAAAAATTATGGTGATTCAATCATGCACATATGTGTTCTAATGTTGTGAAAAAAAATTCATAGTGATTCAATCATGTATATATATATTCTAAGGCTGTAAAAAAAAATTCACTGTGAATCAATCTTGCTTATATGTGTTCTAAAGCTATCGAAAATATTTCATAGTGATTTAATCATGCATATATGTGTCTTAAGGCTGTAAAAAAAAATTCATAATGATTCAATCCGACAGATATGTGTTCTAAGGTTGTCAAAAAAAATTTATAGTGATTCAATCGTGCATATATGCGTTCTAATGCTGTCAAAAAATTTTCATAGTGATTCAATCGTGCTTGTCTGTATTCTAAAGATGTCAAAAATATTTGATAGTGATTCAATCATGCATATATGTGTTCTAATGCTGTCAAAAAAAATTATAGTGATTCAATCATGCATATATGTGTTCTAAGGCTGTCAAAAAAGTTTCATAGTCATTTAATCTTGCTTATATGTGTTCTAAGTCTGTAAAAAAAATTTATAGTGATTCAATCATGCATATACGTGTTCTAATGTTGTCTAAAAAATTTCGCAGTGATTCAATCATGCATATATGTGTTCTAAGGCTGTCAAAAAAATTCGTGGTTATTTAATCTTGCTTGTATGTGTTCTAAGGTTGTCAAAAATATTTCATAGTGATTCAATCACGCATATATGTGTTCTAATGTTGTAAAAAAAAATCATAGTGATTTAATCATGTATATATGTGTTATATGGCTGTCAATATTTTTGACAACCTATGAATTTTTTTGGACAGCCCTAGAGCACATATATGCATGATTGCATTACTATGAATTTTTTTTACAGCATTAGAACACATATATGCATGTTTGAAATACTATAATTTTTTTTTATAACCTTAGAACACAAATAAGCAGGATTCAATCCCTATGAATTTTTTTTTACAGCCTTAGAAACATATATGCAAGATTGAATCACTATGATTTTTTTTTTACAGCATTAAAACACATATATGCATGATTGAATTAGTATGAACTATTTTTGACAACCTTAGAACACATAAAAGCAAGATTGAATCACAATGAAATTTTTTTGACAGCCTTAGAATACATATATGCATGATTGAATCACTATGAAATTATTTTGACAACCTTAGAACACATATCAGAAAGATTGAATCTTTAAAAAAACAAATTTTACAGCCTTAGAACACATATATGCATGATTGAATCACTATGAATTATTTTTGAAAGCCTTACAACACATATAAGCAAGATTGAATCACTATGAAATTTTTTGGACAGCCTTAGAACACATATATAAAATATTTTTGACAGCCATAGAACACATATAAGCAAGATTGAGTCACTATGAAATTTTTCTGACAGCATTAGAACACATTTATACAAGATTGAATCACTATAATTTTTTTTTTACAACATTAGAACACATATATGCATGATTGAATCACTATGAATTTTTTTTTATTGCATTAGAACACATATATGCATGATTGAATCAATATGAATTTTTTTTGACAACATAAGAACACATATCTGCATGATTGAATCACTATACAAATTTTTCGACAACTTTAGAACACACATTGAAAGGATTGAATCAATATGATTTTTTTTTACAGCCTTAGAACATATATATGCATTATTGAATCACTATGAAATATTTTTTACAACCTTAGAACACATATATGCATTATTGAATCACTATGAAATTTTTTTTATAGCATTAGAACACATATATGCATGATTGAATCACTATAATTTTTTTTGACAACCTTCGAACACATATCTGCAGGATTGAATCATTATGAAATTTTTTTGAGAGCCCTAGACCACATATATGCATGATTGAATCACTATGAAATATTTTTGACAACCTTAGAACACATATAAGCAAGATTGGATCACTATGAAATTTTTTTGACAGCCTTAGAACACTTATATGCATGATTGAATCACTATGAATTTTTTTTACAGCATTAGAACATATACATGCATGATTAAATCACTATAAACTTTTTTTTATAGCCTTAGAACACATATATGCATGATTGAATCACTATAAATTTTTTTGACAATATTAGAACACAAATATGCATGATTGAATCACTATAATTTTTTTTTTACAACCTTAGAACACATATTTGTAGGATTGAATCAATATGAATTTTTTTTTACAGCCTTAAAACACATATATGTAGACTTGAATTACTATGAAATATTTTTTATAGTCTTAGGACATATATAAGCAAGATTAAACCCCTATGAAACTTTTTTGATAACCTTAGATTACATATATTCATGATAATTGTTTTTACAGCATTAGAATACATATATGCATGATTGAATCAGAATGAACTATTTTTTACGGCCTTAGAATAATATAAGCAAGATTTAATCACTATGAATTTTTGTTACAGCTTTAGAATACATATATGCATGATTGAACCACTATGATTTTTTTTTACAGCATTAGAACACATATATGCATAATTAAATCACTATATAATTTTTTTGACAACCTTATAATACATATCAGAAGGATTGACTCATTATGATTTTTTTTTATAGTCTTAGAACACATATATACATGATTGAATCACTATGAAATATTTTTGACAGCCTTAGAACACATATAAGCAAGATTGAATCACTATGAAATATTTTTGACAGCCTTAGAACACATATAAGCAAGATTGAATCACTATGAAATTTTTTGGACAGCCTTATAACACATATATGCATCATTGAATCACTATGAAATTTTTTTTACAGCATTAGAACAGATATATGCATGATTGAATCACTATAATTTTTTTTGACAACCATAGAACACATATCAAAAGGATTGAATCCTTATGAATTTTTTTTGACAACCTTAGAACACATATATGCAAGATTAAATCAGTATGAAATATTTTTGACAACCTTAGAACACGTATAAGCATGATTGAGTCACTATAAAAATTTTTTGACAGCCTTAGAACACAGAGATGCATGAATGAATCACTATGAAATTGTTTTGACAACATTAGAACACATATATGCGGGATTGAATCACTATAAAATTTTTTATAGCCTTAGAACACATATATACAAGATTGAATCAAAACAAATTTTTTTGACAACATTAAAACACATATATGGCATGATTGAATCACTATAAAAAAAATTTGATAACCTTAGAACACATATTTGAAGGATTGAATCATTATAAAATTTTCTTTACTTCCTTAGTACAGATATACGCATGATTGAATCACTATGAAATATTTTTGACCGCCTTAGAACATATATAAGCAGGATTGAATCACTATGACATTTTTTTGACAGCCTTTGAACATATATATGCATGATTGAATCACTATGAATTTTTTTTGACAACCTTAGAACACATATATGCATGATTGAATCACTATAATTTTTTTTGACAACCTTAGAATACAAATCTGCAGGATTGAACCATTATGAAATTTTTTTATCAGCCCGAGAACACATATATGCATGATTGAGTAACTATGAAATATTTTGGACAGCCTTACAACACATATAAGCAAGATTGGATCACTATAAAAAAAGTTTGACAGCCGTAGAATAATTATGTGCATGATTGAATAACTATGAAATTTTTTTGACATCATTACAACATATACATGCATGATTGAATCACTATAATTTTTTTTATAGCCTTAGAACAACATATATGCATGATTGAATCACTATGAATTTTTTTGACAACATTTGAACACAAATATGCATAATTGAATCACTATAATTTTTTTTCATTATGATTTTTTTTTACAGCCTTAGAACACATATATGCATGATTGAATCACTATGAAATATTTTTGATAGCCTTAGAACATATATAAGAAAGATTGAATCACTATGAAATTTTTTTGATAGCCTTAGAACACATATATTCATGATTGAATGACTAAGATTTTTTTTTGATAGCATTAGAATACATATATGCATGATTGAATCAATATGAACTATTTTTTACAGCCTTAGAATAATATAAGCAAGATTCGATCACTATGATTTTTTTTTGACAGCCTTAGAACACATATATGCATGATTGAATCTCTATACAATTTTTTTGACAACCTTAGAACACTTATCAGAAGGATCTAGTCCTTATGAATGTTTTTTTACAGCCTTAGAACACATATATGCATGATTGAATCACTATGAAATATTTTTGACACCCTTAGAACACATAAAAGCAAGATTTAAACACTATGAAATTTTTTGGACAGCCTTATAACACATATATGCATGATTGAATCACTATGAATTTTTTTTCACAGCATTAGAGCACATATATGCATGATTGAATCACTATTATTTTTTTTGACAACCATAGAACACATATCTGAAGGAATGAATCATTATGATTTTTTTTTACAATCTTAGAGCACATATGTGCAAGATTAAATCAGTATGAAATATTTTTGACGGCCTTAGAACACATATGAGCAAGATTGAATGACTATAATTTTTTTTGACAGCCTTAGAACACAGATATGTATGATTGAATCACTGTGAAAATGTTTTGACAGCATTAGAACACATATATGCGGGATTGAATCACTATAAATTTTCTTACAGCCATAGAACACATATATACAAGATTGAATCACTATGAAATTTTTTGACATCATTAGAACATATATATGCATGATTGAATTACTCTAAAAAAAATTTGACAACCTTAGAACACATATTTGTAGGATTAAATCATTATGAAATTTTTTTCACTACCTTAGTACACATATATGGAAGATTGAATCACTATGAAATATTTTTGACAGCCTTAGAACACATATATGCATGATTGAATCACTATGATTTTTTTCTTACAGCCTTAGAACACATATATGCATGATTGAATCACTATAATTATTTTTTAAAACCGTAGGACACATATCTGTAGGATTGACCCATTATGATTTTTTTTTATAGACCTAGAACACATATATGCATGATTGAGTCACTATGAAATATTTTTGACAGCCTAGAACACATATAAGCAAGATTGGATCACTATAAAAAAAATTTGACAGCCTTAGAACACATATATGCATGATTGAATCACGATGAAATTTTTTTGACAGCATTAGAACATATACATGAATGATTGAATCACTATAAAAAAAATTTATAGCCTTAGAACACATATATGCATGATTCAATCACTATGAAATTTTTTGACAACATTAGAACACAAATATGCATGATTGAATCACTATAATTTTTTTTTGACAACCTTAGAACACGTGTCTGCAAGATTGAACCATTATAAAAAAAATTTGACAGCCCTAGAAAACATATATGCTTGATTGAGTCACTATGAAATATTTTTGACAGCCTTAGAACACATATAAGCAAGATTGGATCACTATGAAATTTTTTTGAAAGCCTTAGAACACATATATGCATGACTGAATCACTATGAACTTTTTTACAGCATTAGAACATTTGCATGCATGATTGAATCACTATAAAAAAATTTTATAGCCTTAGAAAACATATATGCATGATTGAATCACTATGAAATTTTTTGACAACATTAGAACACAAATATGCATGATTAAATCACTAAAAAAAAAATTTACAACCTTAGAACACATATTTGTAGGATTGAATCATTATAATTTTTTTTTACAGCCTTAGAACACATATTTGTATGATTGAATCACTATGTAATATTTTGGATAGACTTAGAACATATATAAGCAAGATTGAATCACTATGAAATTTTTTTTATAGCCTTAGAACACATACATTCATGATTGAATCACTATAAATTTTTCTTACAATATTAGAATACATATATGCATGATTGAATCAGCATGAACTATTTTTGACAACCTTAAAATACATATAAGCAAGATTGAATCACTATGAAAATTTTTTGACAACCTTAGAACACAAATATGCAGGATTGAGCCATTATGAAAATTTTTTGACAGCCCTAGAACACATATCTGCATGATTGAGTCACTATGAAATATTTTTGACAGCCTTAGAACATATATACGCAAGATTGGATCACTATGAATTTTTTTTACTGCCTTAGAGTACATATATGCATGATTGAATCACTATAAGTTTTTTTTTACAGCATTAGAACATATACATGCATGATTGAATCACTATGAAATTTTTTGACAACATTAGAACACAAATATGCATGATTGAATCACTATAAAATTTTTTTTACAACCTTAGAACACATATTTGTAGGATTGAATCATTATGATTTTTTTTTTACAGCCTTAGAACACATATATGCATGATTGAATCACTATGTAATATTTTTGATAGCCGTAGAACATATATAAGCAAGATTGAATCGGTATAAAATTTTTTTGATAGCCTTAGAACACATATATTCATGATTGAATCACTATGATTTTTTTTTACGGCATTAGAATACATATATGCATGATTGAATCATCATGAACTATTTTTGACAACCTTAGAATACATATAAGCAGGATTGAATCACTATGATTTTTTTTTTACAGCTTTAGAACACATATATGCATGATTGAACCTCTATAAAAAAAAATTTACAACATTAGAACACATATATGCTTGATTGAATCACTATACAATTTTTTTGACAACCTTAGAACACATATCAGAAGGATTGAATCATTATGATTTTTTTTACAGTCTTACAACACATATATGCATGATTGAATCGCTATGAAATATTTTTGACAGCCTTAGAACACATATAAGCAAGATTGAATCACTATGAAATTTTTTGGACAACCTTATAACACATATATTCATGATTGAATCACTATGAATTTTTTTTTACAGCATTAGAACACATATGTGCATGATTGAATCACTATAATTTTTTTTGACAACCTTTGAACACATATCTGAAGGATTGATTCATTATGATTTTTTTTTTACAACCTTAGAACACAAATATGACTGATTGAATCACTATGAAATATTTTTGACATTCTTAGAGCACATATAAGCAAGATTTGATCACTATAAAAAAATTTTGACAGCCTTAGAACACAGATATGCATGATTGAATCACTTTGAATTTTTTTTAACAGCATTAGAACACATATATGCATGATTGAATCACTATAAATTTTTTTATAACCTTAGAACACATATATAAAAGATTGAATCACTATGAAATTTTTTGACATCATTAGAACACATTTATGCATGATTGAATCACTATAAAAAAAAATTGACAACCTTAGAACACATATTTGTTGTATTGAATCATTGTGAATTTTTTTTTACTGCCTTAGTACACATATATGCATGATTGAATCACTATTAAATATTTTTGATAACCTTAGAACACATATAAGCAAGATTGAATCACTATGACATTTTTTTGACAGCCTTAGAACACATATATGCATGATTGAATCACTATGAAATTTTTTTGATAGCATTTGAACACATATATGCATGATTGAATCACTATAAAATTTTTTTGACAACCTTAGAATACATATTTACAGGATTGAATCATTATGAAATTTTTTTTACAGCCTTAGAACACATATTTGCATGATTGAATCAGTATGAACTATTTTTGATAGCCTTGGAACACTTATAAGCAAGACTGAATCACTATGAAATTTTTTTGACAGCCTTAGAACACAAATATTCATGATTGAATGACTATGAATTTTTTTTTACAGCATTAAAACACATATGTGCATGATTGAATCACTATAAAAAAAATTTGACAACCTTGGAACACATATCAGACGAATTGAATCATTATCAATTTTTTTTACAGTCTTAGAACACATATATGTAAGCCCCATGAATTTTCTGAGAAAAATTCAATTCATGATAAGAATTTCATATGTATTTTTGAGGGCATACATATGTATATGCATATGTATGTATTCGTATATATATATATACAAATATGCATATGAAACCCTGGAATGAATCAATATATATATATATATATATACATATATAGGTACATCATATTGATATTATACCGAATCCTTAAGTTTTTATTTAAAATGCATTAAAACATTTGAATTGATCTACTGAAAAACTTGGATGCCTAAGTTAAATGTATTTTAAGAAATTCTTACAAGAATTGAAGTTTTTAAGAGAATGCTTGTGCTTTTTGAAAGTTTAGAAAGACACTTTCAAAACCTAAATGCAATTTCAAAAAAAAAAGATGGAATAAATAAAATAATGAAGGTTAGTGGGGCCCTTCATGAATAGTGCATGAATAGTGCATGAAAAGGGCACTATTGAAAGATTTTTAAATTAATTCAAATGAAATAAGCCTATTGGGGCATTTTTGGCCTGGAGAGTTTATTTACAAAAGTGCCACCACCTAGAAGGGTGTAACACTTAAGTGAATGAACCACAACCCTTCATTTTCCAGATTAAGTCCTAACCGTTGGATTAAAACCCTAACCTATATAACCCTAAGAAGGAGAGAGAGAGAGAGAGCTCATTTTTCTCTCATCTCTTTTCCCCTCCTCTCCTCTCTTCTCTTCTCTCTCCCACCGAATTCGTGAACCTCCATTAGAGCCTACCTTGAGCTTGTGTGTAGGATTGGGTATGAAAGAGGGACTCTTATCTACACTCTAAGCCAAGAGTAGAGTTCGGTTTCCTCCGTTTCATGCATCAAAATTGAGATTTTCTTCCATTGTCCATTTACATTTCTATTTTTGTAATGTACTCTTCATTTCTTGTGTGTACATGAAACCAGATTCCATAATACGCACATGTGAGTTGCCAGTGGATTCGGTGGATTAGATTCATGTGGCTGCTCTTTACTTTCTCTTCGTAGCACTAGATGTGATGCATTCCATGTCACACACACGGTTTCAAAAAAAAAAGTGTGCATTTTGGTGGTTAAGGCATTCAGCTAATTCATTTATCTTGATTTTTTGTTTGTGGTTTGCTGGATCTGTCCAGGGTTTGAACCCTATGGTTCAGACCTGGTCTGTTAGCCCATTCCATACTCGGTTTTTTTGTCAAAAATGAGCTTTCTGATTGTAGAGTTGTCAGAGAAACCTTGAAAGAAATGGCTGTATCTCCCTAGATATGGGTCCGTTTTCGGTGTTCTTAGATATTATGGAAATATAAGACCAAGAATTCGGTTCTTAGAGTCCTTCAAATTCCTTATAAAAAAAAATGCATTTCTTGCAAGCACTGGTTTTCTCAACTTCCCAGGTTGTCAGAGATACCTCCGAAGAAATGGTTGTATCTCCCTAGATACGAGTCTTTTTTGGTGTTCTTAGATATTCTAGAAAGATAAGACACATTCTTCCAACTTTGTTGTTCACGACTTTACTTAATTTGGTACTCAGAGTCCTTCAAATCCCCTGTCAAAATGTCAAACATTTGGATTGTTTTGTCAGTCCCTGTTCAGTCCAGAATGCCCTGGACAATGTCTCGTATTTTCAAGATTTCTCTTGATTCCATCAATGAAAATTTGATGTGTTTAATTTTATGGAAATATAAGAGATAACTCTACAACTTTTGAGTTTTAGATCAGGGCTGAATCTTCACCTAATCATCTAAAAAATATTGATCTTTCTGCTGTTATAGGAAGTCATGGGTTTTTTTTTATCCTGTTTGGATCTTTCTCATTTTTGGCTGAGTTGGGTGCATCCCAACCGAGGTCCCTAGCAGCCCAGCTCTCTGAGGTCTGATCCATTGTGAAGTTACCTATAAGATCAAAGAAAAAAAAATGTATAGGTTAAAGTACGACAGACCCAAGTCAAACCATTTCTTCAAATAACCATAGAAACGCATGCACTTTTAGTAGTCGCTTTTCCGTTGCTTTTAGACCTTAGGGTTCAGTTGGGAGAAGTGGACTGAGGTATAAATCAAGTGGTTCAGACCTGGTCAGTTTATTATACAATCCCTATACTAGTCTGAACCCATTCGGTTCAGACCAGGGGGCTTAGGCAACCAGTTTGGGCGGTTGCCGCACAACGGGTGCACCATTAGGCTGGACCGAGTTGGGTGCACCAGCTTGCTGCCCCGAAGGCAGCCAAACACCATAGAGATGTGCTCAGTCTGGATGTCCGTCAGTGGGAGTTGGCTACAATCAAAGTTAGAAAAATATATTTATATAGATATGTTATTGCAAAATGTGAGGACAAGGAAAAAATCGAGTAGGCTTTGGCAAATCGGTTTGCATGCAAACCGATTTGTAGCCTCTGAGTTTTGATATTTTGATTTCGTTAGCTAAGTGGGTAGGCTCAGTCCAGTGGGTTAGACCAAGTGGAGGTCTGCCCCTCCTTGTTGCTGCCACTAGGTTACGTGGTACCAAATTGTCCTTGTGCGCTACATAGATGAAGTACCGATTGACCATTTTCCCATCACAATGGTAGCACCATGATGGCTGCCATACATTGGCATTTCACCTTAGCATGTGAGATATGCATTTTATTCATGCCAAAGTTCTTATTTTAGCAACTCTACGGTTATTTGTGCCCTTAGATGGATGCTATGCTTCGCTCCACATTTTGACATGACCTTGATACAAAACACGTATGAAATACTTAGTTGACACAATTCATTGAATAGTTAAGAAATATGTCAATGGCATGTCGATGAAATTTAGACACTCACCCAAGTTCTTGATTTATGAAATGTGTAAATGGAATTAACATTTTTTTTTACATAACATACGATTATGCCACATCACTTGGGCACATCTTGACACGGTTATGAATTTCTATCGTATGCATGATTATTCAAACATTGTAATATTTTGAATTATGCTTAATGACGAACCTTACATGACATAGCTACTTTATAAGCATGATGGTTCAAGTTCGTAAGTTATTTAACATGTTTTATAAATGATAGTGAATGACAACATGCTTATTGATAGTTTATGTGCAATTGTCGCACATTCTGACACATTTGCAAGTACACAAAAGAACATGATGTAACATGAAAATATTAATGTTATGGCATAAATGAATATGTTCCACTTTCACATCTTGTCACCGAACTTAGACATATTGAATGAATTATGTTAATAATTCAAGTGTCTTATATGTAATAACATTTTTCATCATATAATGAAAGATAGAATATTTTCGCGTCTATTTATTTTGGACAAACGATTCACCTTGACACTTGGTTCATCCTATAAAGTTAAAGGAGACTTGAGGTGCCTTGTAGGGGCATACCTATCTGTGAGACCTTGTGGAATGTTAGCAACTCCGTGGCGAGTTAGTATGGGCGATGGACCCACCTCGTGAGTTGAGCTCACTTATGTTAGAAATGTGGGGTTACACATATTTTCACATCTTGTGTGATATGTTTCATAAATTCTCATATTAGGGTTATGGCACTGGTTCGAAAGATGTTGAATGTTTGAACTCTATGGCGAGTAAGCTTGGGCGATGTACCCATTTTTTGAATTAACACACTTGCCTAAGAGTATCACACCCCTGAATGTTAATTGATTGTTATCGCCTTCACCGACGAAGTACTCCTTTTGCTTTGTAGAGCTAGAGCTCGTAAATGTTCGAGTGTGACCTCAACATTTTGCTCATGTTGCCCTGCGAGGAACACCAGGTCGGATGGGTTTAAGTACCTCAAAAGGAGGAAATGTTGCTAGATATGCCTAATTAAGATTAACAGTTGATTTATGAGTATGATGATTTCTATCATCGTAATTGCTTAACTATTCAGTTGCTTATTTACATAATTGTTTAATGGCTAAAATGCTCAAGTACACTTGGTTATGCACCTAGATGCATATTTGCTATCTAATGATGTTAATCATTATTTAATATCAACCTTGTGTTTTAAGGTCGTATGTTTCTGCTCTTTGTTATAATTAATGAGGTGTTCGTTATTGCCACTGACTGCTGATGTGAATTACATAGTCATGCTAGCCATTTGATAATAATTTGTACTTCTTTTTCACTTATCGGCGTTGCACTTGTTTAATCACTTCAAATATGCTAACTGTCTCACCACGATGCACACATATGTTCACTTGTACATTTGCATTGCTTGTGATATTTTACTTGTTCCGTCATGATAAATTCACTTGTTCTGTTGCTCTGGTTAATTATGTTATTGGATGTATATCATGTTATAAATGTTATGATTTTCGTAAATGGATTGTCATGGATGATTTCTCACCCACTCGCAAGAGTATTGAACACGTTTTATGGGGATATAGGTAGTGACTTTTCATGGTACGATGGAGCTCAATGTGTGGCAGAGGACTGAATCCACACTCTAGAACCTTGAGATCTTGGCAGTTGACTTTTGAAAAAAAGAAATGATGTATATTCCTCCTGTATGATTTTGTAAAATTGTAATAATAAAATGTTTCATCTTGTTGTTGTTGTTCCCTCTATAAACCGCCCCGAATTTCCACTTGTTTTTCTCTTATGTTTTTCCACCTTGCGCAATGTATTTCAAAAAAAAAAATTACCCTACAAATCTAAAGGATTTTCCAAGTTGGGATTCTGAGGCATTACAGAACTTGGTATCAGAGCTGTGTTTTAGAAGTGTGGTTGAAGTCTCTGCACGCATCGACTGTCGCATTGTAAGTATGACTAATTTAGTAGAATTGTGTTTCTGTTGCTTAATTGCTATTTCTGCATGCTTAGATATGTGCGTTACTTCGGTTATCATCTGATACGAGACACAACTTTATGCTTAAAGCCTTATATGATTGGGCTCTCAAGGCATCAAGAGCATGAACCATGCAGTTTAGACTATTATGCGAAGCGTGAAAGTGTTTGAGAATCAAGCACTTTCTGGTGCGAGATGTAAGATAGAACACTTGAGGTGAATCTATTCCCGTGAATTGAGTTTATGTGTCGCCTATTGTGGCCTGATAGGACACTTAGAGATTGAGTGTCATTTTAAGTTTGGTGTAGAGTTCTCGAATGGTTTTGCTTTTATGCTTGTGGATTGCTTTCCCAAGCTAGTTCATGTCAACTCCTGTGAGAGTTGAAGTTGTTGATCTAACCCAGAGACCTCTTGAATATTTCACCTTCTCGTTCCACATTACTTGAGTGGAGATGATGGATGAATCGTAACGAATATCAAAACTGTTGCACCAATCGTGTTGAAGACGAAGTGGTTTTGATAAGAGTCGTCTGATGAGGCTCTAAGTTAGTATTTCCTTCTTGCATTCCCAAGCTAGTTCGTGTCAACTCCTGTGAGAGTTGAAGTTGTTGATCTAACCCAGAGACCTCTTGAATATTTCACCTTCTCGTTCCATATTACTTGAGTGGAGCTGATGGATGAATCGTAACGAATATCAAAACTGTTGCACCAATCGTGTTGAAGACGAAGTGGTTTTGATAAGAGTCGTCTGATGAGGCTCAAAGTTAGTATTTCCTTCTTGCATTCCAACTACGTTGGAGATGTTCGTGACCCTATCATTGATGAAGGATATCTTTTTGGATGATCTTTCGGACAGAAGGCTAGAGCCTCGTTGGTGCTGATTGAACCTTTGAGTTCCCTTTAGAGGATATTGTTGATCCCCAGTTGTTCTTGGTGATGAGAACTTAAATGATGTTATGCACTTAGCAAGTGGCTTTTGTGTTGCCGATGATGGCAGTCGACTCTTGAGAGGGTCGTAGATGGGGACAACATAACACCGAACTTTAGGGTGTTATTGCTTTTGAGAGAGCACTGTGGGAGTTCTTGTTCCCAGCCACGATCGATAGGGATTGTGGCGAGATGAGTTTGCTCAGGTGGTGATTCCTGGTAGTGCAAGCATTTCCATTAGGGTGGTGATTCCCTAATGATGTTATTGAAGTGGTGATTCTTCAATAACGCCATTAGGGTGGTGATTCCCTAACGATGCCATTAGAATGGTGATTCTTTAATGAAGGTTGTTGGAGTGGTGATTCTCCAGCAATGCTGTTAGAGTGGTGATTCCCTAATGATGTTGTTGAAGTTGTGATTCTTCAACAACGTCGTTAGGATGGTGATTCCCTAACGATGCCATTAGAGTGGTGATTCTCCAGCAATGCCATTAGAGTGGTGATTCTCCAGCAATGCCGTTAGAGTGGTGATTCTCTGACGATACCGCTAAGGTGGTGATTCCCTAACGATGCCATTAGAATGGTAATTCTCTTATGAAGGTTGTTGAAGTGGTGATTCTTCAACAATGTCGTTAGGGTGGTGATTCTCTAATGATGTCATTAGGGTGGTGATGCTCCAATGATGCTGCTGGGGTGGTGATTCTTTAGCAATACTGTTAGAGTGGTGATTCTCTGATGATACTACTAGGGTGGTGATTCCCTAACGATGCCATTAGAATGGTGATTCTCTAATGAAGGTTGTGGGAGTGGTGATTCTCTAGCAATACCGTTAGGGTGGTGATTCTCTAACGATGTCATTCGGGTGGTGATTCCCTAATGATGCTATTGAAGTGGTGATTCTTCAACAATGCTGTTAGGGTGGTGATTCTCTAATGATGTCATTAGAGTGGTGATTCTCTAATAAAGTGGTTGAAGTGGTGATGCTTCAACGATGACGTTAGAGTGGTGATTCTCTAACGATGTCATTCGAGCAGTGGCTCTTTATTTTGTGATGTCGGAGTGGTGATTCTCCGTATGGTGTGTTAGAGTGGTGATTCTCTAATAATGGTCGTCTAGAATGGTGATTTTTTTTTACGATAGCGGCCTTATGTGGTGTCACTTGGGTTTGTTCGAAGAACATGTATATAGATTGTGTTACTACATAATTAAATTGTGATGTGGCACTGCTTGAATTGTATGTAGTGCACTCGAGACTTTGTGAAAGACTGCTAAGAATTATTACTTACTGAGCATGGTTATGAAACCTATTGATTAATTGTTATTATATCTTGTGTCTTGATAGATGGCATGGGAGGCCAGGTGCAGCGATATCATGGACACTATGAACAACCTTGCGGAGGTTGTGCAACAAGTGGTTGCAATGCAACAGATGGGTGTGAACCTTCAACACAGAGTCCAAGGTAGGTAGAATATAGGTATGATCACCTATAAGCGCTTTATGGAAATGGATCATCTTGCTTTCAAGGGTGAGATAGACCCTAAAGCTGCTAAGACATGGATACGTGAGATAAAACATATTTTTCGTGTTCTGAATGTCCCAGAGGAACAAAAAGTGAACTTCGATACCTATTGTTTGAAGGACCACGCTGAGAAGTGGTAGGACACGATCTCTACGGTTAAATTCAAAAACAGGAATGTTACATGGCATTGATTTGTAGAGGTTTTTAACTCTGCATATTTTCCCAAGCATGAACGAAGTAAGAAGATGCAAGAATTTCTAGACCTACAACAAGGGAGGACAACCCTGGCAGACTACATCACTAAGTTTCGCTGTCTGGAGTGGTATTGTCCAAATGTATACGTCACGAAGAAGTATCGAGCAATGAAGTTCGCTCATGGGTTGAAGTCGACTCTGAGAACCAAAGTGTTCACTAACGAACCAAAATCACTCGATGAGGCCATCAAGGTAGCAACCCTATTGGAAGAAGATTGGGACGAGCAGCAGACTAAGATTCATGTGCGTACCAGTGAGAAGAATCCCAATGGGAAGGAGTCCTCGCCACCTACCAAAAAGCAAAAGTGTAAGGAAGACTACCATAACCACCAACAACGAAGGCAATCGCAACAACCCAATGCCTAGCGAATGTGTTGATGATGCGATAAAGATCATCCTTTTGGAGTTTGCCCTCTCTATGATGGCAAGTGTTTTAAGTGTGAGCAGCAAGGACACATTGCCAAGTTTTGTTCGAAGAAATCTTCTGGAGATTCAGTTATTGTTGATTAGGCTCCACTGAAAGTGAAGACGTGACAATGAACGAGAAACCCGTCGAGATCGTTGATCATCAAGATCAAGTTTTGCGTACCTAGACCATTTTGTTGGTCAGAGTGCGTTAGCAACACCATGGCATCGAAGAATGCACATGGAAGCCTGTAGCGAGTATGAGGGAAAGCTATTTTGACCTTTTTGTTGTTTAATGTTTGTGATTTCACGAACGAAATCCTTTTTAAGGAGGGTAGGATGTAAGACCCGCGAATTTTCTGAGAAAAATTCAATTCATGATAAGAATTTCATATATATTTTTGAGGGCATACATATATATTTGTATATATATATATATATAAATATGCATATGAAACCCTAGAATGAATCAATATATATACATATATACATACATCGTAATGATATTATATCGAATCCTTAAGTTTTTATTTAAAATGCATAGAAACATTTGAATTGATCTACCGAAAAAACTTAAATGCCTAAGTTTAATGTATTTTAAGAAATTCTGACAGGAATCGAGGTTTTTAAGATAATGCTTGAGTTTTTTGAAAGTTTAGAAAGACACTTTCAAAACCTAAATGAAATTTCACAAAAAAAGGATTGAATAAATAAAATAATGAAGGTTAGTGGGGCCCTTCATGAATAGTGCATGAATAGTGCCTTGGAGGGGCACTATTGAAAGATTTTTAAATTAATTCAAATAAAATAAGCCTATTGGGGCATTTTTGGCCTGAAGGGTTTATTTACAAAAGTGCCACCGCCTAGAAGGGTGTGACACTTAAGTGAATGAACTACAACCCTTCATTTTTCAGATTCAGTCTTAACCGTTGGATTAAAACCCTAACCTGTATAACCCTAAGAAGGAGAGAGAGAGAGAGAGAGAATTCATTTTTCTCTCGTCTCTTTCCCCCTCCTCTCCTCTCTTCTTTTCTCTCTCCCACCGAATTCGTGAACCTCCATTAAAGCCTACCTTGAGCTTTTGTGTAGGGTTGGTGTAAACACCCCAAATTTTCCTCATCCATTTTGCAAACACACCTCCCTGTAGTGCCAACCCTGGTAAGTCAGTGTAGGAGTCCAACCCCAAGTTTGTGTCAGAAAACTACCAATTTACCCACTTTTATTAAGAAAATTACCATTTTACCCCTAGGTCATCTCAGACCCCAGTCAGTCGGAGTCAACCAAGCTCATTGGTCAGTTCAGAAAATTTAGAATAGCAGTCATTTCAAGCTCATTTAAGCTCACAGTGAGAAGGCCATTTTCATTTCTGACCATTCCTGCCAAAATGAGATCATTTCTTCAGAAATGAGCTCATTTCTCACTTAAATGCAAGCCAATTGTCTCTGAGTCAGTCATTCACAGTCAGTCATATTCCCCAGAGTCTAGCTTGAGCTCACCAGGAGTTCAAGTGCTCCAGTTTTAGTTCAAAACCATTTTCCAAGTGTCTAGGAGCTCATTTTAGCGCATTTCAGCTCTTTCAGCTGAAATTGAGTTGAGTCCAGACAGTTGAGCTAGTATTTAAGCTTCAATTTTAGTTCATCTTAGTATTACCGATCTTTATCCCAGCTCAAACCCAGCTCAGGTTCGTTATTCACTTCACTTCAATGACTATTCTGTACCATTTCTCTAAAAATGGCAGCTTTTCTTGATAATTCAGTCGAGGAGTTTAGTTGAGTCAGTGTCTTGTCAGTTTACTTGAGTTTTGAAACCCTAAAACACAGCTTAATCCAATTCATTTTAGTTCAAATCAGCTCAAACCCTAAGTTTCAGTGTCACTCTGGTCCGGTAGAGCCCGAAAACCATTTCTTGAATCACTTTGCAAATTATCAAATTTTAACACTTTTTGAACTGATACAATTGCCAATCGGGGTCTAATGTCCAAATTTCTTCATTCAAGGTTAGCATTTCATGCCATTTCTCATCATTTATGTGATCATCGCAAAAATTTTCCTCTCTTGGGATTTCTCTCTCTTCCTTCTCTTTTCCTTTCCAACCTTTATTTTCTCTTTTTTTTTTACAATTAACATCCATATGATATATGTGATTTTCTTTCTCTTTTCATTACTAACCAGGTTGTTTTGCAGGAAATATGTGGATAAAGTTGTCATTTGAAGTTGTAAAATTAATTTCACATCATATGATGCCCCTCTTTGCTACTAAGCTGGTTAAAAGCCGAGCTTAGTGGCAAAGACAACACTCCAAATTTTGAAAATGCCCCAGTCAGTAGATCTGAACTGGGTGTGGAAGAATTATTTTGAAAATATAGCTTCTCAGGCTTAAAAACCTTATCCTGAATGGTTTTGGGGGGACGAAATCCTTGAAGATGATGTATTCAAATAATAGAAATGAGGAAATCGTGATGGGACTTTGGATGGAAATTCCGAAATGGTGGGGAATGAGAATTTTGATCAGGTCTCGTGGGTGAGACAAGATACTCTTTTTGGAATGATTCAGGTTTATTCCTTAACTTGGATGGGACAAAAATATATCAAGATGAATTTTGAAATGAGGAAAGGAATACATGAGGACCTTGATGGGACATTTTGAGAATGCCTTTTGAATTGAAGCTCAAGTGGGATTCTATCCTGGATGGATATATGAAGCATGAATTCCTTGATGGGAAGAATTATGATGGGATTGGAAGGAAACATCTCGTTAGAACGAGGAATCTCGTTGGAACGAGTCTCAGATTTAACCCAAACCTGAAAGGAAGATACCTCGTGAAGCGAGGTTCCGGGTTAACTCTTAGTTTGAATAGGAAATCTACCATACGGGTTTCTAAAATGGAGAACCCACAATGAGACCTTTGGAATTTGGATGAACAAATCCGAAAGGGGTTTTACGAGAGGAGGAAAATATAGGGTTCCCTAAAGCTTTTGAAAAGGGAGAAGAAATTAGGCGTCTCATTGCTGAGACTAAAATAGCTTTTGAAATCTATGATCTTTCGCAAATGGTTCAGGTTTGACCCTTATCCTGAGTGGGTTGTCCCTACGGAATTCTTCCGTGATGGGACAGGAAGAGATACTTCCTTCAGAGGCAACTCTTTTTGGGAAATATAAACAAAGCTAGGATGCATCAAAAATGGATATTGAATGTTTATTTCATTCTTGGAATAACTAGAAAATTTTGCCAATTATAGCCGATTTAAATGCTTTGAAATGTGCACGTATGTGCAAAAGATATTCCCTCTTTTACCTAGAGTATTTCCCCCAAATGAGGTTAACTCCTCAGTTCTAAAAAGTCAAATTCAAAATTTTAACGATGGTGATTTTCTTCAAGGAAGCTATTCATTTCCCTGATATGAGAATAGAAGAAATATTCTTAATTTCATAAAAGCAAGTAATGAAAAAGATATTGATAAAAGAATTTTGCATGAGAAAAGATGACTTCTGGCAACTTTGGCAGTTTTGATATCTGGGTGTTTTCCCACGATGATCTTTTGCACTCTTTTTGAGTCATTGGGCTTTCTCGGTTTTTCATATCATCCTTCATTTTGGATGTCCTGATTTTTTTTTCTTTTTCGGGGAAGGGTACGTCACAAACTCCTTCATCTTGGAGATGCTCTGATCCTTCTTTCTCTCAAGGATTATATATGATATTGGCTCAAAAAGTCTTTAGATGATAGCTGGAATCAAATATCTTTTAGGGTTTGTCGGTAGGCCCATCACATCCGCCTTCATCTCGACGGTGATCCGAACTTTCCCTGGAAGGATCCGTCACAAACTCCGTCATCTTGGAGATGTTTCAAATCTTCTTTGGCCCCGGGGGTCTACTCGCTTAATTCGCCTTCATCTTGACGACAATTGAGAGATCCCTTTTGCGGATATTTGATTGCAGCTTAGAAAATGAGAAGATATGGATTAAATGGATTCTTTTGTAGCTCAGGATATTTCCACTGCCTGATTGTTAGAAAGTCATTATTAAAACATGTGTCATAGCCAAGATCAATATCAATTTGTTTCTGGCTTTTCTACATCATTGAAGATTTCTTTCATTGAACATATCGAGGACATTTCTTATATCCTTTTGGTTGATCAACAGGAAAAGATTTGAATTTTACCTCTTTTTCGCAAAAAGTTTCACCTTTTCGGAAAGAATACTAGAGGTAATTCTTTTTGTGCAGTAAGACTATTTAAAATTAGCAAATGTTTTTAGCAAATTGGCATAATGTTCTAGAATTCTTTTGTGAAATAATCGCTCAATATAGATTTTGATATATCCTTTTGCTGAAATTTTTGGAAGAAATAATATGAAAATATTGGTTTTATCACACAACATTGGCTCAACAGAGACTCAACCTAAGAGTCGTAAAGAATATTGGATCCGTAGGGATTCATCCTACAGATTGAAATTTTTAAAAAATGAAGTTTAATTTAATAGGAATTCAACCTAAGAATTTTGCAAAAGAATTTGTGGCTAATAAGAATTTATCTATAGACTGAATTTTCGAAGAACGAATTTGGTTCAATAGGATTTCAACCTAAGAACAACAAAAGAAATATGGATAAGTAGGAATTCAATGAATTTTGTTCAATAGGAATTCAACCTAAGAACTGTAAATGAATATAGGTCAGTAGGACTTCATCCTTCAGATTGATTCTTTTGAAAAATGAATTTTGGTCCAATAGGAATTCAACCTAAAAACTGCCAAAGAATACACATTAGTAGGAATTCAAACTACAGATTTACTTTTTGAAGAATGAATGTGGTTCGATAGGAAGTCAGCCTAAGAACCGTAAAAAGAATATGGATTAGTAGGAGTTCAACCTTTAGATTAAAATTTGGAAAAATGAATTTTGGTTAAATAGGAGTTCAACCTAAGAACTGCCAAAGAATATAGATCAGTAGGGCTTCAACCTACGGATTTACCTTTTAGTTCGATAGGAATTCAACCTAAGAACCGCAGAAGAATGTAGATTAGTAGGAATTCAACCTATAGATTGACTTATGAATGGTCCAAAGGGGATTTAAAAATGAGAACTGTGAATTAGTAGGAATTTGACCGAAAGATCGCGGATCAGTAGGGGTTCAGCCTAAAGATCGAAAGAAATGGTCCTAAAGGATTTCAACCTAAGGACTGCAAATCAGTAGGACTTCAACCTAAAGCTTGCTGATCAGTAGGGGTTCAACCTAGAAATGGTCCTGAAGGATTTCAAACTAAGGACTGCAAATCAGTAGGACTTCAACCTAAAGCTCGCTGATTAGTAGGGGTTCAGCCTAAAGATCGAAAGAAAATGCCCTAAAGGATTTCAACCTAAGGACTGCGAATCAGTAGGACTTCAACCTCAAGCTCGCTGATCAGTAGGGTTCAGCCTAAAGATCGAAAGAAAACGCCCTAAAGGATTTCAACCTAAGGACTGCAAATCAGTAGAACTTCAACCTAAAGCTCGTTGATCAGTAGGGGTTCAGCTTAAAGATTGAAAGAAATGGTCCTAAAGGATTTCAACCTAAGGACTGCGAATCAGTAGGACTTCAACCTAAAACTCGCTGATCAGTAGGGGTTCAGCCTAAAGATCAAAAGAAAAGGTCCTAAAGGATTTCAACCTAAGGACTGCGAATCAGTAGGACTTCAACCTAAAACTCGCTGATCAGTAGGGGTTCAGCCTAAAGATCGAAAGAAATGGTCCTAAAGGATTTCAACCTAAGGACTGCGAATCAGTAGGACTTCAACCTAAAGCTCGCTGATCAGTAGGGGTTCAGCCTAAAGATCGAAAGAAAAGGTCCTAAAGGATTTCAACCTAACTACTGCGAATCAGTAGGACTTCAACCTAAAGCTAGCTGATCAGTAGGGGTTCAACCTAAAGATCGAAAGAAAAGGTCCTAAAGGATTTCAACCTAAGGACTGCGAATCAGTAGGACTTCAACCTAAAACTCGCTGATCAGTAGGGGTTCAGCCTAAAGATCGAAAGAAACGGTCCTAAAGGATTTCAACCTAAGGACTGCGAATCAGTAGGACTTCAACCTAAAGCTCGCTGATCAGTAGGGGTTCAGCCTACAGATCGAAAGAAAAGGTCCTAAAGGATTTCAACCTAAGGACCGCGAATCAGTAGGACTTCAACCTAAAGCTCGTTGATCAGTAGGGGTTCAGCCTAAAGATCGAAAGAAAAGGTCCTAAAGGATTTCAACCTAAGGACTACGAATCAGTAGGACTTCAACCTAAAGCTCGTTGATCAGTAGGAGTTCAACCTAAAGATCGATCGGGTTAGGAAGGAATTTTTGTTCAAGAGGGATTTAACCTGTGATCCATATTGGTTCGACAGGGGTTCGACCTACGGGCTTTTGATTCTATAGGAATTTAACCTAAAGATCTCAATTTGAGAAGAAAGGATTCAACTTGTGGATTAAAATAGACCATCATAGTTAAGCTATATTTGGCCTGATTTTTCAGGATTAACCCTTATTCTGAATGGGGAAGAAATAAGATTTGTGAGGAACTGGCGAGAAAAGATAGAAATTTATGGAAGATTTGACTAAAGAAGAGAATCAAGGAAATTTATGAAATTTATCTTTGTAAATGAATTCTCACAGGTAGCATTGTTGCTCCTATGAGTAGTTTCAGGATTATCCCTTATCCTGAATGGGAAAGAAATAAAATTTTAGAAAGAATTGATAAAAGGTATGATAAAAGAATCAACGAAGCTTGAAAATTTGATAAAAAAAAAGATTTGGCAGAGATTAATGAAGCTTTAAAAAGAGGAGGAAAGACATTCAAGACTATCCCTTGTTTTGAAGAAATAAGGACCTCGTAAGATGAGGTTTCAGGTTTATCCCTTAACCTGAAGGGGGGGAAAGGAAGAAAAAAGAAATACCTCATGGGAAAGAGGCATCAGGTTTATCCCTTAACCTGAAAGGGTATTTTTGAAATAAGAATCAAGAAGATTTAATAAAATGGATGAACAATCAATAAAAATGAATAAAAGCTGATAAAATTGATAAACAAAAAGTTGATAAAAATTGAGAAAAAGAGTTTGATCCTGCCTGCATGTGGGATCTTCAAAATGAGAGAAGAATATGAGAAAGTCATTTTTGGAAAGAAAAATCATCCGCGAGATCTGATCTTTGAAAGGGGATTGATCATGCATATATTTCAAGGTGATTTAACATTAAAATATGCATGATTTTATGAAAAAAATGTTTTAAAAACCCAAGTTTATGCTAGTTTTCGTTAAATGAGTTAAAATGATTTCAAAATAGAAAATGTATGAAAAATAGCTTTATTTTTATATTTTAGTACGTATTTTAATGTTTGACATTAACATAGTATTTTAGTTTTAGTTTTCAATAAAAATAAAAATAAAAAAATAAAAATTGGAGAAAAATAATTCTATATTCATTTTAAGTGTTTGTTTTTTTTAGAAAAGAAGAAAAAAATTAGTAGAATAGTTTTATTTTTAGTTGCTTTATAAATAAAAAAAAAAGTTTTGTTTGTAACTTTTTGAAAAAAAATTCTAATAAACCGGTTTACACGGTTTGGTTTTTTATTTAAAAAAAAAAAAAACTGAAAAAAAAAAATCGGTTTCAAACCGGTTCCAGCCGGTTTGAAAGGTTTGCTTCTTTAAAACCAAGAAAAAAATGAAAAAATAACTTGTCTCCCCCTTCCTGCGCCAAAACCCCTTTTCCCTCTCTTACCTCTCTTCTTTCCCCGTCTCCACCATCAGTTTTTCTTCCCTCTTCTTTCCCTTCTCACTATTCCTCTGATTTCTTTCGCCGGTGGAGGCATCTCAGTTCGGTGGCGGCGTACGGGAGGAGGCCGGCCACTTCTTCCCCTAATCCTTCCGGCTACGGTAAGTTCATCTTCTTCTTCTTCTTCCTCTTCTTCTTCTTCTTCTTCTTCTTCCTCCGATTTCCAATCTTCTTCTTCCTATTCAGATCTTCCTTCTCTTCTTCTTCTGATCTGGTTCTTCTTCTTCCGATATCTTCTTCTTCTTCTTCGGATTCTTCTTTTTCTTCTTCTTTCTCAGCTCCTTCTACTTCTTCTTCGGATTCTTTTCTTGATTGCTGCTATTTCTGTAAAACGAAGAAAAAAAAAACTGAAAAAAGAAAATGAAAAAAAAATATATTCTCAATTTTTTTTGTTCAGGTCAATTTTTTCTGTTTTGTCGATTTGCCTAATTTTTGTTTAGTGTTTGATAAGCATCACATTTATTTTCTGTTTTTTTTTATGCTTTAATATCCTGTAATGAAATTCGTTTTGCTCTTTATTCATTCAGTTTTTTTTCCCTCTGTTTTTTTTCTTTTATCACATGTTATTTTCTGAAGTATGTAATTCTTGTTTCTTACATTTCCAATTCCTGTTTTTTTTAGTTAAGCATTCGTTTCATTGTTTTTCTGTTTTGCTGTTTTGAATTTCTAGTTTGCATTTTCTGATTTCTTTAATGATGTCTTTTGTTTGTTTTATAGTATTGTCTTCTTGTTTTCATTTGATTGAATTTTATGTTTTTAATTGATTGTATTTCCTGTATGTCAATACCGAATTTGTGTCTATTTTATTTCTTGTAATTTCATGTTTTTGTACTTTCCTGTTTTCAACATAATTAGTTACCTTTCTTATGTAATTCATTTTGTTCATTCTGAGATTCCTGTTTGATTCAATTCTGTAATAAATTCTGTGTAAATTCCTGTTGTTCATTAGTTCCTTATTATCTTAGTTGTTTCATGTTTGCTTTTATTCTTGTAGCAGTCATTTTCTAATTCCTTGTCTAGTATACATGTTATTTCTTCTATATCTTGTACTGCTTGTGTTCATTTGAATTGTGCAGGATAGCACAGGACTGGAGCAGAAGCGATTACATGACACAAAGTACGAAGAATAAAGTCTTTTTACTTTTTAGTTTAGAATTAGGAATTTGATTGGGTTTGTAAATATTGCACTTTACGCCCTCTACGAAGGTATTCATTTGTTGTAATAGTTAGTTGTTTTTACCTTTCTTGGACATTTACATTTCAATAGTTCGGCAATAAAGATTAGTTTAGATTTGTGTAGTAGAATACAATATATTCCCGTTCCCTGAGTTCGACCCGGTCTCATCCACTAGTGAGAACCGGTTTTTATTATTTGATGTCTGGTTTTCACATGTTTTTCATTTAAAAATCTTTTCAAAATTACAATGATTTAAAAAAAAACATCAGGGATCATTCACGAGATATCATCATGAGGGTCAATTTTTTGAAGCAATGATTTGAAAACCAATTTTTTAGAAAATATGATCAACATGAGGGTTGATCTTTGAATGCGATGGCTTGAAAAAGCAATTTTGGAAAATATGATCAACACAAAGGTCAATCTTTGAATGCAATGGTTCGAAACCAATTTTTAGAAAATATGATCAACACAAGGGTTGGTCTTTGAATGCAATGTTTCGAAAACCAATTTTTAGAAAATATGATCAACACAAGGGTTAATCTTTGAAATGCAATGGTTTGACAACCGAATCTTTAGAAAATATGATCAACACAAGGGCTGATCTTTGAAATACAATGGTTCGAACACCAAATCTTTAGAAAATATGATCAACACAAGGGTTGATCTTTAAAATGCAACGGCTTGAAAGTCCAATTTTGGAAAATATGATCAACACAAGGGTTGATCTTTGAATATAATGGTTGAGAATCAAATTTTTTTTTTTTGAAAGGATGATCAACACGAGGGTTGATCTTTGAAAAAGATTTGGACTAAAAATATGATAAATTTTCATGATTTTTGAAAAGACCCTCATAGGTAATATCATTTCTCTCATCAATGATGTCAGGATTATCCCGCATTTTTTTAAAAGAATAGGAATCCGATGGCAAAAGAATATTTTGAAGTGTAAATGAAAATTTAAACAATAAAAGATGCCCCAATATTGCAAAATTGAACCTCAAAAAGATAGGAAGGAAATTGACATTTCATTTATAAGCAAAACTGCTAGAAAATACTTGAAATATTTACAAGCATCTTTGAACAGAAGGTTGTAAAAATACTCGGGCTGACTTGCCCTTACAAGATGGTTTGATAAAGAAAAATGGAGGATAACAGAAAAGACTCTAGTGTCATCAGCCTTTTGAACGATCTGAAAGAGGCTATGTTCGGACGGCGGGCTGCTCTTCAGTTTTCTCTTCTATCAGAAGGTGTTTATCGATGCAGTCCTGGACAATATTTTTCAGAACGAAGCAGTGCTCTGTGTCGTGCCCCACTACTCGGTGATACTTGCAGAACTATTCATTGAAGCTACCCAAGACTACTGAAGGATCGACAGCTTTTGGCAGACGAATCATATTCTTTGTGAGCATATATTCCAGAACTTCATCAAGTGTCTGCTCTAAAGGGGTGAATTCGCGGTCAGGACCCCAATCCTTGCACTTTGGTTTTTCCTGATTCTTCTCCCGCTGCTGAGAATTAGGTTGGGAAGGCTTATTGTTGTTGGAAGACCTTCCTTTTTTACCTCTGAATTGCTGACATGATCATCCTTGTTACCCTTGTCGTCGGATGAGGGACCAGCGGAAAGAGTGAAATGGGCTTTTTTCTTTGCATCTTGATTGCCCCTTGCCAGGGTGGTACCGTCATGGACTCCGTTATCTATTCCCATTTCGAGCAATTCAGTTCGCTCAGTCAACTCAATAAATGACTTGGAAGGGTATGGGAAAATGAGGCTTTTCAGAGGTTGAGAGAAGTTATTGAGGATGAGTTGAAGGGCATGCTCTTCTGAAATGGGGGTTCTTATCTTGTTGCAGGTATCTCTCCACCTACGGATGAAATCTATGGCCTTTTCCTTGTCATCCTGCTTCAAATTGCATAACTGATTGAGGGTTGGCGGTGCCTCAGTATTGAACATGAACCTCTCTACAAACAGGTTGACAACTTTATCGAAATCTCGCAGCTCAACAGGGTTGATGTGCTCTGCATACCACTTAGCTGCTACGCCCTCCAAACTGCGAGGAAAGCACAAGAAGAGGGCCTGATTGTCTTCACTGAACCTGGCACATTCGGCAAAGAACATTGCAAGATGGGCCTTTGGGTTGCCGGATCCATCGAACTTAATAAATTTTTAGGGGAGATCTTCCAGGCTGTTGTCCCCATCTAAACCGAGGTAGAAGTCCTGTCTGGTATATGCCCTCTTTCCCTTATCTCGAATCTGCAGATCTTTGACCATCTTAGTCAATGCTTGAACTGAATCTTCTGTCGGGACTCCATCTTTAGGTTTGTTGACTGATTCAGGTTCTTCTGCCGCTTTCTTGGGTTGTTGCAGATGTTTTGGGATGAACACAAACTGTTCTTCCTCGGAATCCTCCTCTCCTGACTCTGTACCTTCAGAGGCGATGTCTTGCTAAACCTTCTTCTTGCTAATCCTGACATGCTTCTTCACTGGCTTCCTTTTGACCTTGTTTTTAGAGGATGTTTTCTTCGAACCTGCCCCAGCTTGCTCGGACATCATCTTTGCCATCATCGTTTGAAAGATTTTATACATTGCTGGGTCGACATCATCCTCATCTGAATCATGTTTTTGGGACAACCTGGAAGAGTTCATCTCTTCCACTTTGCTGTCATCGTGCTGCTGAGCTGCCCTTCTCCCTGCTCTTGTTTGAACCATGATGAAATGTTGACATTTTCTGAAGAAATAAATGAAGGGTTCAGGACAAAGATTTTTTTTTTTGAAAGAAAGAGGGATAGTGAAAGAGAATTTTTAAAAGATCTCTTGATAAAAAGGATTTTATATGGAGAAGGTAGAATGTATGAAGAAGAGTATCTTGAAGATAAAGGACCTTTGAATACTTTTGAAAAATTGCAGGCAGGATCAAAGGTTTTAAAATAAATCTGAAGAAAGGAAAGAAATATGCCTGGACTTTTTGAAAGATAGGAAGACTCAAAAGACATGTTCAGGTTTTTAAGAAATGAAGGAATAAAGAAATGAAAAATATACAATCCTGGATTTAAGAAAATAAAAGAATTTTTATAAAATACATATCCAGGGTTTTTAAAAATAAGAATTTTCAAGATGATATCTATAAAAGGATCAATTTATACAAGCAATAATGCACAGAATAACACTCCCTAGAAGTTGACTCTAAAATGTAATAATTTGAAAATGGCTTGTAGGACCTTAATCCTACTCTAAGGTTCAGATCATCTGATTTCAATCAAGATATGCCGATATACTCAAGCCGAAGCTCGAAGTACGTGGCATAGAAATATTTCTCTGGTTCTAAGGTAATGGCTTCCCAACATCCTTGAGCACCTACCGATATATCTCGGACTATGGCCCTTAGGTACGTGGTAGGGGGCGCAAACCCAAATAAGTGGTCCAGTTGTGAGGCTCTCTCCCGAACTATGGTTCAGTGAGACAGCCCAACAACGTGAAGACCAGGACAATATTAGGTAGGGAGGTTTTCAAAATATGCTCAACATGAAAGAAATCAGATGGCTCTAATGCAAGTCCTAAAGAGATAGATTAAAATGAAGAGAAGCATACACTTGCATACATTGTTTTGCATTCAATCCTTAAAATTGAGGAGAGTTGTATTTCAGACCTAAGTCTAATGTGAGCATGGAATAATCTCCTCAATATGGTCCTACCAAACCATACTTAAATCCTATATGCAATGATGTCAGCTTAGGACAGAGTCTAGGCTCCTAAGGTTTGCATGGAAATGAAGCTGACATTTAAAGAATAAAGACTTAGATAATATCAAAGCAAAAGAAAAAGGCATAATTCGACCGGACGGAGACGAGTCCCATCACGGTTGCCAAAACTGTGATCATCGCAAAATTTTTCCTCTCTTGGGATTTCTCTCTCTTCCTTCTCTTTTCCTTTCCAACCTTTATTTCCTCTTTCTTTTTTTGAAGGGAGAAAATAAAAGGGCAAAAAGAAAGAGAGAAGAGAAAAGAAAAGAAAAGAAGAGAAGAGAAACCCTTTTGCGGGGTCTCACTTGACCTTAATTTTGAAAATATTTGAAATAACTCGCCTTCGTTTTGAAATATTTGCGGGAAAATCGGGAGACGGGATCCGCTCGTCAGTACGAGGTTCGACCGTTCCTGGTGCCTTCACCAGGGGTAATCGAACCAAGGGTCGAATTTATGCCTTTTGTTTTGCTAAGAAATTATCTAAGAACTTATCCTAAGTCTAAATGCACAAAAAATCATGCTTGTGCAAATGCAAAGATGTATGCTCTTTTTGAAAATGTTTTGAAGAATTCCCAAGTGTTTCTGAGATGAATCTGATAAAGTGAAGAAATGATTTCTAACTCAGAACTTAAGATTTAAAGTTCTAAGTTTTTAGAATAATCAAGAGCTTTGGGAAAATAAATCTGGGTTTGGAAAATGATCTTGAAACTGAGATGAGAAAAAAGAGAAGAAAGGAAATTTTAAAGTCATAAATGGACTTTGAATTAGAAATTTAAACTTGGATGAATATTTGGAATGGAATTGAATTCTATCTTTGAAGTTTTGAAATCAGAATAAAATGTGGGAAATTTAAAATAGAATTTGAGAAATAGAATTTGATTTGAAAGTTGGAATTTCAAGATGAAATCCGAATCCAAGATCTGGATTCTGAATAGAGTTCAAAGTTGAATTTTGGATTTAGGATCCGAAAATGGGAACTTGATTTGAAATCTGGAATAAAGTGGAATTGGTTTTAAGAATTGGAATTAAAGTGGAATTTAGATCTGGAATTTTGAATGGAATTGGATTCAAGATTTGGAATCCAAGATGGTATTTGGATCTGAAGTCAGAGATCCAAAGTAAAGTTGGATTCTGGATCCTAGAATGGATTTGGATTTGAAGTCTGAGATCCAAAGTAGAATTGGATTCTGAATCCTAAATGGAATTTGGATCTGTAATCTGAGATCCGAAGTAGAATTGGTTTTGGATCCTAAGGTGGATTTGGATCTGAAGTCTGAGATCCAAAGTAGAATTGGGTTCTGGATCCTAAGGAGGATTTTGGGTCTGAATCTGAGATCCGAGGTGAATTGGGTTCTGAATCCTAAAGAATGGATTTTGGATCTGAAATCTGAGATCCAAGATGAGATTGGATTCTGGATCTTAGAATAGATTTTTTGGATATGAAGTCTGAGATCCAATGTAGAATTGAACTCTGGATCCTAGAAGAGATTTTGGATCTGAAGTCCGAGATCCAATGTAGAATTGGACTCTGGATCCTAAGGAGGAATTGGATATGTAGTCTGAGATCCGATATGAATGTTGAATCCTGGATCCTAGAATGGGTTTTGGATCTGAATTTGAGGTCCAAAAAGTGGAGATTTGTACTTGGAAATCGGGATCCAAGTTGGATTTAGGATCTAACTTTGGATTTGGGATTTCAATATTTGATTTTGAATATGAATTTCAAAGTCAATTTGGACTTCGAAGTTTGAATCTGGAATTTATAAGATGAATCAAGAATTTCTAAGTTTGAATTGAATTTGGAAAAATGAATTTTAGAAATTGAATCTTGAATATACAAATGAATTTCAAAGTTAAATTGGACTTTGAATTTGAGATAGAATTTGGAATTTGAAATACAAGATGATTCTGAAGTTTCAAAGTCAAATGGGACCTTGAAATTGAATTCTTGAATCTTTTTGAGAAATAGAGTTGAATTTGAGTAGGTTTTGATCTGAGAAATGAAGGAAAAAACCACTTGAATTTATGAAAAAGGATTTGGAAAATATGATGCAATTCTATCCTAAATGATGAATGAAAAGAGTTTGAATTTAGATTTTTAAAAGCTACCTTATTCTTGAAATGAATTAAAATAAGATTGAAGATATAATACATCCCTGACTATGGTCATTGAATGTATTATATAATAATCTATATTTAAATTCAAGACAAGAATGAAATACATTTTGGTGCTTTTATAGAATTTAAAATGAAATGAACCCTCAATATACCCTGACTATGGCCATTGGTATATATTTTGAGTTAATTTTAAGTTAAATTCTGATAAAAGAAGAAAATATTTAAGGAAAATATGATGAATTTTGAAAGTGGATCCAGTGTTATTTTGTAAAAGATAAAAATGCTAAGTTTTGTCCACACCCTGACTATGGCCATTGATGTGGATCATCAACTTAGTATCAATTACCTCTTATGAAATGGTGCACATGCCATTCGTGTTTCACCATTGTGAGAATTTGAGAAATAAAGGCAAAATGCATGAGAACAAGCAATTTATAATGTTTACAATGCTCATCCATTCTACCTAAAGCAGGAAATGTAAATTCTTATTCAAATCTAGCTATTACAACATGTGAAATTAATTTTACAACTTCAAATGATAACTTTATCCACATATTTCCTGCAAAACAACCTGGTTAGTAATGAAAAGAGAAAGAAAATCACATATATCATATGGATGTTAATGGTAAAAAAAAAAATGTTCATATATCAAGATATACATGTTGAAAAGGGGGAAAAATGACATGCATACTTATATATATATATATATATATATATATATATGTACATGAGAGCTTATATATACTTACATACATATGAGTACACACACATACATATATATATATATATATATATATATATATATATATATATATATATGTATGTATATATACATATATACGTATATATATATAACATGTACTTAGTATAGATGGATGAAAGTGTGCTTGACAGATACAGCCAACTGAGTTTGCTGTGAATTTAATCGTGATTTACAACAATTAAACATGAAACTACAGCAACTCAGGGAGTTGCTGTAGATGCAGGAAAATCATCACGACGATGATTATCTTTGGCAAATGCAAGGAAGCTACTGCAGTGCTTAGCCCTGCTGAAACTGAATGGGAATTGAAGGGATTGTTGACAGATGACAGGGATGGTGAAGTAAGGCCAAGGTGGAGCTGACTGATGACCACAACAAAGTGTTGTGTAATAGCTACAGCGGGAGCTAGAGTTAGTTGAAGGAGTTTTGCCATAGGTGGGTAATAACAGGGAATTACAACAGTGTTTACCACTGTTGTGAGTGTGATGGGGGTGCCATGATGATGTCAATGGTACATAGATAAATGATAGGGTAGGGTTGCAGAAATACAAGTGATTAACATGCATGTGCCATCACAACAGATGATGGAATTGAAGGATAGCTGTGCAGAAACTAACATACTACAGTAGGTATAAAAGTAGAACAACAAACAACAATGTAATACATAAATGACAAACGGGATATAAAGATGCTGCAAATGATATGGCACAGGTTTGGAAGTGGTGTGAAATAATCAACTTCCATTACCAATGAAGTGTCAACAGTTACATATTGACAGGATTTGTTCCCATGACCAGTATGGCACTCGACTTGCATCTTTTGAGGATCAAGTATTTGCTTCTTCTTCAATCTCTTCTCCAATTGCAAATTTTTAGGATCATCCACATTAGATATGAGGGATGCTTCCTCTAATTTACTTCATCTGAAGGCTTTGTTCTGTTTATCTTGAATTTTCACACATTCTCTATCCTCCTCCCTTGATTGTTGAAGGAAAGATTCATTTCTTTGACCTGATTGACAAAACTGATTCTCAAAATGAGAAGATGCTTCACTCCATAAAGAATCAACCCCTCGATCACCTTTGTCCTATAGAACATCAAGAGTTTCTTCTTTCCAAGAGCTACCAATTTGATTCCTTTGATATGCAGCTCTGAATGTATCTTGTACCTTAGCACATTTACCGCTATCAATTTGTCTGTCAGCTAAATTCACTTCCTCAGGGTCAGAAAAGTACCTTTCAACGATACTTGATACTGAGATCATTTCTGATGTATTTCCACAAGGAGTTTTCATAGATGCACAATTTCTATCAACTTCATTTACAAAAACATAGGGATAATGTTTCCTGGAAAATATACATTACAAGATACTTCTTGAGAAGTATGATGTGCCAACTTGTTTTTGTGGGTTTTGAAATAACATAGTGGTGAGAGGGCTGCTGTTAGCAGGTGGCTATGCAAGAGCATATGCCATGATTTTGAACAGTTTTGTGACTTGCCATGACATTGGGAAAATGTGAGAAAGATCACAGCATTCTCATGAATGGCTGTGATCTAGCGAATATGAATACAGTGGTTCATAGAGAACCATTGTGGAGGAGTGAGAAAAATCACAGCCTTCTCACGAATGGCTGTGATTTAACGTATGTGATCACAGTGGTTCATAGTGAACCACTGTGAAGATGCGAGGTGGTTGTAGGGGCTTGAGTGTTGTGGTGTGTAAGTACATGATAAGTGGAAAGGCTGGAAATTGTTGTGTAGGGGAAAAGAACATGCAGCAACTATGAACTGATGTTACCAGGGCTTGCATAATATAGGAAATCAACAACATCCCAGAAATGTACATCATAAAGAGTCATCTTATAATAGCTACTCACCTTTTTAAATAATAAAAAAATTAGATCCATATAAATACAAAGTTTCAAACCTGAGCATTGAAAGGTAATATCCAAACTTCAAATATTCGAGCACTAATTCATAAGTAGTCCGAATACACTAGGGATCCTTTTAAAACTTGAACGCCAGTCCTTAACAATATATATACTCAAAATCAATAGCTCTAGTGTGTACAGGTGACACAGACCAGAACCAACTTTTCAAGGTCACATGGTCACTTCTATATGATGAATAGTTGGCCAAAGGTTAAGGGAACCAATATTAGCAAACAAGAGGGTTGTCTGGTACAAAGAAGCATTATCAGGTCCTATTTAATAAGTATGAGTTGGACAACAGATTCTAATATGCGGCTCCCTATAATTTACAGGTCTTGCAAAAGGATCACATCAGAGCGACCAATTAAAGAGGCCAAAAGGATGGAAGAATAGTTACAAGAACATACAAAACACTATAATTTCAATGATACAAGCAAACTGCAACAAAGGAAAATCAAACCAAAGTAAAAATAAAGGAAAATGTATAAAACAAAGGCAGGTTATTCAGACCTATGGTTTCAGAAAATTGCAAAATTTGAAATACCTTTCAACTGAAGGGCTATCGGGTAGTAGGGGGATTCATGGTAACAGTGCAACAGCTAGTGGTTGAAACAACCACCACCACATTCAGCAATGAGTCTGAGATCTTTTGGGAGTGTCCTTAAGGCTCTGCAGCGATACTTCATACAGTTCGAAACCGCATCTGTACTATCTTATCACGAACATCTGTTTTAACGCTAATCTCATTTTCTGGAATTATCTCAATGACTGTATCGCTGCAACTAACTTCCTCTATCGAGTAATGAATGCATTTCAAGACTGGTCGGGAAATAAGCTAGCTTTGAAATATATCTCTTGCGATGGCGCTTGATCTTGGCTAATATCCATATTGAACATCCAGGGTGAACATTCCTTTAACTTGATGAAGAGAATCCAAAGCCATTGAACGATGGGTTCTGTCTTTGAGTAGTTTATGTAATCACCCCAGATGAAGATCAAAATTATTACAAAAATTTAAAGATCACCAAGGCAAAGAAGAAGGGTCACCCAAGGTTAACCAACACTACTTCTTGTACAAAATTTTGGGTGAAGCTTACTGGCACATCTGACAAATTCACTGAGGTAATGAACCCCTCTGCTCTTATCAGAGCTTTCAATGATCGACTGAGGTATCACATCAGGGCGAGGTGGATGGTTGCATTTCCTGATTCAAGTTCTGATAAAAGGGATGGATCCAACACTATTGGTGAAATCTGAGCGGACTACGCGATGCATCCATAGAAAGTGTACGATCAGGACCAGAGATTCATAAGAAATTTATGCTAGTATAACCAGTGTGGTGCTGTGTGAGGGTGAAATGGATTAACAGGAATAAAGCCAGAATTTAGTGGAATTCTAATTGAGCAAGAGTTTAATGCCTGAACCAAACCATGGAAAGAAGGCGTCAGCCTATGTGTTCATGAAAATGAAAGGTGCAGGGGATATGTCTCAACAAATAATCCAATAACCAGCAAGCCATGTACATGAACCAACAGACAAATCAACAAATGTAAATGATTGTTAATAACCCAACATATGAACCAACAAGTGAGTCTGCGAATTCAAACATAAATGAAGTGCCAAGACGGTGCAACTGAGTGAGGTTTTGACATATAAATCTAGGAATGATCGGATGCTGAAGGAATGAGACCCTGTATGGGGAAGATATAGATGAAAGCGAAGTTCCAAAACCAGAAGAACATTACTAATGAAAAGATTGTTAAAAAATAGACTAATAAAAGGTAACTCTGAAAAAATGGGTTAGCGTCCTGCTCTTAGAGGAACGAATCAAGGTTTGGTTTGCTTCCAGCAAATCAAATCTGACTCTACTTTCAATCCGGAGCAATCAGCAGGTAAACAGAAATTTGAAAATCAAGGTGGCAGGGAATGCAAACTGATCATCAACAGGAGAACGTAAAATCAACATAAAACCTGAAATTAAAATTAGTGAAAGAGATCAAAACAAAATAAACTGTGGCCTACCAAGTAATATCAAACAAAAATGACAAAATATGGAAGAAGATGAAGAATAAAATGTGTCAGAATAATGTCTTTCCTATTAATCTTGCACAGGATGGATCGACCCTGCATGCGTTGCAGGTCGATTCCCCCCTTTTGCTTTGTAATAAAAGAGAAGAAATAAAGAAGAATAAAAATCAGAATAATACAGATGCTGAAAACGAAGGGGAAGAAATGCTTTTCTGAAAAGGAAGTGAATAACTAGAGAGATGAGATCACTTACCTGTAGAGGAGGCGCCGTGGAGAGGGGAAACACTAGAGGAGTGTAGAAAATACAAAGGGGAAGATGAAGATGATGAAGGGAAGCGTTGAAGGAAGGAGAGAGCGATGGTGGGGTGAGAGGCGATGCCCGAAACATTCCCCTTTGTGCCTCTTTTAAGGAGGAAGGAGAAGCTTCGGGATTGAAATCAGTTGGAGATGATGGGCTGAGGCCAATGGCCGTGGCGATGGAGGGTTCGGGAGGTTTTGTGAATGGAGGCCGAGAATGAGGGTTTGCGAAGGAGAGAATCAGGAGAGAGAGAGAGTGAAGAGAGAACGAGGGGCGACTCTTTTTCCTTACGAAGGAAAACCCTAAAAAAAGGTTTTTGCAAAAGACCCCCTTTTGATTTTCAAATTTTTACAAAAAAGGGCTTCTGAGGTCTTTTAGCAAAAATCGATTTTTACACTCCTTTGTTTTTCTCATAATTTTCCCAATTTTTTTGGTTTTTACATTATCTTTCAATTTTTTTGTATTTTTAGAATAAAATCCTAAGATTTGCGAGAAAACAAAGATTAAAACTATTTTTTTTTGTGTTTTTGTAAAATATTTACATAAGGGGAATTTTTTTGAGAATTTAAAAAGCTATTTTGAGAAAAATTCTTCAGAAATGGGTTTGGATCCGAATTTTGAGGAAATATGGATTTAAAGTACTGGATTTGGATCCAGAATAAATTTTGAATATACCAATATGAAATTTAATTCAGAAAATCTGAAGTTTGGCTTTGAAATTGCTTTGATTTTCTCAGAAAATAGAGTCAGGGGCAAAAGGGTAATTTTACAAAACTTTGAAAAATTTGGGGTGTTCACAATTTCATATCATTTCTCAGCATTTCATAACATTTTATCAAATTTTATTTCATTTTCGAGGTCCAGAACTCCAGTTTTATAAATTTCAATCCAGATTGAGTTTTAAAAGTTTTCATAAATCAATTTCAAACCCTGGGATTTCAAAATTGACATTTTTACCGCCAGGATTCTAAATTTGGAAATATTTTATCTAGAAAAATAATCTGGACTTCTTGCAAACTCAAATTTATAAATTCTACACTGGATTTGCTTTGCAATGGGGTATTGAACTTCAAATTCCGAGCTTGTTTCAAAAACTGCCAAAAATAGCTCATTTCGTCCAGAAATTTTCTAAAAAGACCATTCTACCCCTATTATTCTCAAAATGAATTTCAAATTTGGAGAGAGAGCCCACTCTGAGATGGCATCTCCATTTACATATTCTTTTAAATAATAAATAAATAAATAATCTTTCTGTGATATTTGCTTTTCTTTTTATTTTCTTTTATTATTTTTATTTTTTTATTTTTTGCGGGACCCACCAAGGTGGTCGACCAAGCCTCCAGCCCCATTTTCTCCTTCTTTCTTTTTCTTTCTTCTCTTCCTTCCCTTCTTCTTGAAATTCCACTAGAGGGGGGGTGAATAGTGAAATACGATAAAGATCGATAAAATAAAATAATCAGGCAATAAGGCACAACACATAAAACACAGAATTTATACTGGTTCGGTCAATACCCAGACCTACATCCAGTCCCCAAGCAAACCACTTGAGCTTTCCACTATAACATCCGAGCCACCGGATAAATAGTACAACACCCTCTTCCTCAGAGGTCTTCTTCTCTCAACAGAGAAGGGGCACACCCTCTTCCACAGAGGTCTTCTTCTCTCAACAGAGAAGGACAACACCCTCTTTCACAGAGGTCTTCTTCTCTCAACAGAGAAGAGCAACACCCTCTTTCACAGAGGTCTACTTCTTTCAACAAAGAAGGAAAACAGTGAATAACAGAGTTACAATACTTCCTATAGAACCTTCAGAATGATATGAATGCACGAATGAAGGATTCTCAGAATGTTCTGTTTGTCACTCAGAGGATACTCTTTGTCAAAGAGCTATACTTGACTTTTTCTCTTTTCTTTCTTTTCTTTTTCTCTTTCTTTTTCAAGGCTCTCTTTTCAAATATCGAATAGGAATTTTTCTCGTTGTAAGCTCACATGTCCATTCCATGTTGAATAGTTTATTTGAGTGTGTTTATATAGCTTTTAAAAAAGTAGTCGTTACTTTTTGAAATCGTAGCCTTTTTGAGATGTGAAATGTTATGTCATTTCAAAAAACATCTTTAGAGAAATTCGAGAAAGCCTTTTTCCATAAAAGTAAAATATAGGGTACACTAGTCGTTGTAATATTTTAGGTAATACATATTTTATGTAAAAAGTCTATTTCTTACAATAGTACATTGAAGGTTGGATTGTAGTTTTGTCTTTATTCTAATTAATGATTTGAGGTACATAAGTACTTCTTTACTTTAAATGAGTGTAAGTACAATGAGTGCTTTGAGATATTTATTTGTACATAGTCATGTCAAGTGTTTTCTTTATGTTGTGTTTTTCAAAGTCTTCAGAGAGAATGAAGACTACAAGAAAGTCGACATTCTTGAGAAGGATATTTAACAAGGATTTCTTACAGGAGGTATTTAATGTTATACAAAGAGAATGATGACTTCAAGGAAGTCGACATTCTATGGGTTTGTAAAAAGGTAACTAGAGTCTTTTCAAAACCTTTATTATATTTGTTTTCTTTGTGTAGCCGATTTTCATGTTTTGTCTTTTTCCTATATTTGAAATCATTTCTTTAAAGAAGGTAACTAGAGTCTTTTCAAAACATACTATATTTGTTTTTCTTTATGTAGCCGATTTCATGTTTTGTCTTTTTCCTATATTTGAAATCATTTCTTTAAAGAAGGTAACTAGAGTCTTTTCAAAACATATTATATTTGTTTTTCTTTATGTAGCCGATTTCATGTTTTGTCTTTTTCCTATATTTCTTTTCATGTTGTCTTGTATATGATGTAAGGTACAATTATTATATTTTGAAATCATGTCAAAATACATTTTTCATAAAGGGTTGTAAGAAGGTACAATTATTAGTTTTCAAAAAGGAGCTTTTTGAAACTATCGTATACTTTTATGATATAGCTTTTATGAATGAGTATGTAATATGCAATATGCATGTTCCTGAAGGTTCTGTTACATATGACTCTAAAGAAGAAAAAAATCTTCATCTTGAGGTAGCCGATCTCTTCAGTTGATCTTTAGGAATGCATGGCTCATCAAGCTTTTTCTTCAAGGAGTATGATTGCACCATAGTTGTACTTGAACAGGAAGTCTCCATTCTTTTTGGGTGAGATATCCTTGCATCAAATACTCGTTAGATTCATGGCAAAACATATTGAGTCATAATATAACATTTTTCAAGAGGACATATTATCATATCATATAAAATCAAATATGACAGCGTATCATATTATGTGACATCAAAACAGATTTTCTCAACATTCTCCCCCTTTTTTATGATGACAAAATATGCTCCCCTATCAAAAAGACATTATGCATAGAAATAATAATATTATAAAATATTGAAAAATGTTTAAAGAGAGTATTTCTCCAATAATGGAGACAGGTTTTCTCCCCCTTTGTCATAGACAAAAAGGAAGGGATCAGAGTAAGAGAGTTATTACAGACTAATAATAAATATTACAGTAAAAAAAAATAAGTTTATTCCGAAGGTGGAGTAGGTTGATGTGTTCGGGCGTCACGATCCGGTTGACGGGTTTGGAGAGTCTGCTGCAACAAGGCTTGATTGCGAAGGATACGATCCTGCGAACGCTGAACATCCATCAGTGCAGAAAAGTAATCAAAGTTGGATGTTGGAGCATCTTCATCAGAGCCGGGCAGGTGCAGGGACCTGAGATTGAAGGAAGTAGCATCGAGGACCTGAGAGGGATGGAGGATAACTTCGTTGTGAAGGGTTACTTTGAAGTATTTTAGAATGAGAGTTATAAAACACCTGAAAAGAAGAGGCTGGAATTTTTGATAACAAATAAAAAGGTCGAAAAGAATGTTGGACCAGTTTATCGGAGTAGAAGAAAAAATTGCGTAGATAAGGAGAGAGATTTTTCTTGGTACTAATCCCTTGCGTGGAGGCTTGGGATAGATATTGTGGAGAAGAATCTGGGCAAGCAGTTGAGCATGAGGTTGGAGATTCCTCATGTGTCAAGGAAGTTGTGAGCAGTTGGTGCAGAGAAGAATTTTTCGAAGTACCGATCGTTCGAGTGGTACTATGTTGTTGAGGTCTGTGCCGGTGGAAGGAAGGTTTAGAATTCTACCTAGGTCGGAAGCATCGAAGAACATCAGGCGTCCGCGTACTTTGGTGGTGATGGTAGTTTGTTCATGATCAGAAGAAAAATTTGTATAGAATAGTCGAACGAGTTCAGGATAGTAGGCAGCTTGGGATGAAGATCCTAGTAGGTGTTTGAGTTTGGGGAGAGAGCTGTCTAGGTCAAATAGCATGAAGTCTTCATAGTGAACCAACTTTCCTTCATGAATTGGTCAAGAACAAAGGGAGTTGTAGAAGTGAAAAAGATCTGGATACCTTAGATCTGCGGCAGTGATTGCAGAGTTTGAGGAGGAAGCCATTGCAAAAGGGAGTTGAGAGAGGAGGAACGAGTTTGAAAGTATGTATGAAGATAGTGAGATACGAGTGGTATTGGTGAGGAATGAACCAATCGATTAAATAGAAGAGAAAAAATAATTGTGATAATAATTGAATGACAATGGAAGTGAATGATTTTTGGATTGTAGTTTGAATAAGGAAATTCGTGAGTTGTAAGTTAAGGGGCTTGTGAATGACAAATCAAATCAATGGTAGAAGATAGTGTATTATATTGGTATGTATGTTAAGAAGAACATAGTTTTGAACAAATATACTATGGAAGAGTTTATCGAGTAGTGAGAAGTGTCATGAATTGAGTATGGAGTGTCATATTGAAGAGAGTGAAGAAAATAATGGCCTAATAAAACAAACAACTTTTTCTACATGATATTACTTGATGTGGAAGCATTCCAAATTCGTGAAGAGTGATTTTGGAATAAGACAAACAAAGATAAGTGAGTGAGAGGCAATAATTTATTATTTAATAAGTATATATTTTGATATGCGTGGAAAAAGAATGAATAGACATAAAGAAGGGTGATACGGATATGTAGTTTGAAAGATATGACATTTTTGAACGAAAAGAATGCCTTAAAAAATATGTCATGATTAATGTGTCTTCACATTTGTAATTTTTATGAGTATACGTAAATATGAGAGGGACACACTTTGACTATGAATAGTGGTAAGAGAGATGATGAGACAAAAAGATATTCATGAGTGAAGAGTAAAAATTGCTTATATAAGAAATATTTTTATGGATATGCGTGGAAGGAGTGAGAGTAGTCATAGAGAAAAGTGAGATGACATATATGGATTTTCGAGTAGGATAAGAAGTAATAAAAAATCATGATTGATATGAGATAAAAGACAAAATAAAGTTATGATTGACATGAATTATTATTTATTTGATAAACATATTTTTAAAGAAACTCGATTTGAGGAAGTTCATAGTTTTTAGAGAATAAAGTTAAGTTTTAAACTAGTAAATGAGTCACAAACACGGATTGACAAGAATGGAGGCTCAATTCGTATGAGAGAGAGAAAGTACTAAAGCTACTAATGAGAATAAAAAAATGAAGGACAAGGTTTTAATGAGTCTCGATTGGAGAGAGATAAAAAATATATGAGAGAGTCATGGTCACGGATGAAAAGGAGTTTCGTATAATGTAGAGAGAGAGAGAGAGATAAAAAGGTGATACAAAACATACTAATGGGTGGAGTACAAGTGTTTTTACAATACTTTTTGTAAAAGATGTAAAGCATGAAGAGATGATAATAGATAGTTCTTTAGGCTATGATATAAAAGATGATATAGTAAAAATTTACGTGAGATATAATAGAGTGTACGTAATATATGATATATCAAATGATATAGTAAAAATTTACGTGAGAACATAGCAACTAGATCTTTAGAAAAATGTAAAAGAACCAAAAAAAATAATCATTCGATTTTAACTACCAATTTGAAAAGCAAGATTTCTCATAAACTAATATGTTATCATGTTGAAGGTGAATCAATTTATCGTAAGAGAAGTTTTCACAAAAGGACAAAAGTAATAAAGGAGTTATGAGATGAGTGATGTGAACAATGTTATGATAACTTTTAATATAATTAGTTTTTATGGATATGAGTGAAAGGAGATAGGACAAGGAGTCATAATGGATGTGTACTTGAAAGATGACAAGTTGAAAGGCATAAAGAATGTGTCTTATAAGAGTTTAGAGTATACGTGAATATGGAAACCTAGTTTGACTAACAAAAATTGATAAGAAAAAAAAAAACTTTTAAAATAAGATTTTAACAAAACTTATAAGAAGTATTATAATAAGTGTGATTAATTTATAAGTCACTTAGTTTGCATATTCCTAGTTCTCTTCTAATTCGTGTAAAGTCTTCATGTTTCAATGGTTTAGTGAATATGTCTGCTAACTGTTGATTAGTGGGTATGAATTTCAGTTTAATTATGTTGTTTAAGTCTTGTTCTCTTAAGAAGTGGTGTCTTATTTGAATGTGCTTAGTTCGTGAGTGTAAAATAGGATTCTTAGATAAGTTTATAGCACTAGTATTATCACAGAAGATAGTTGTATTTTCAAAATTTAAACCAAAATCTTTTAAGGTTTGTTTCATCCAGATAACTTGTGTACAGGCTAGGCTAGCAGCAATGTATTCGGCTTCAGTAGTTGATAAGGATACACAATTTTGTTTCTTACTGAACCATGATACAAGAGAGTGCCCTAGCATATGACATGTTCCACTTGTGCTTTTTCTGTCAGATTTACTTCCAGCAAAGTCAGCATCGCTGTATGAGATTAAATCAAATGTAGAGGATTTTGAATAGAATAATCCAAAATCAATTGTGTCTTTTAAATATCTCATTATTCTTTTTACAGCTTTAAGATGTGATTCTTTTGGATTTGACTGAAATCTAGCACACAAGCAAACACTGAACATAATATCTGGACGACTAGCAGTTAAATAGAGAAGTGATCCTATCATACCTCGGTATACCTTTGTATCAACAGACTTACCATCTTCATCTTTATCCAAAACAGTAGTAGTGCTCATAGGAGTAGATTTTGAAGCAGTTGAGTTCATGTTGAACCTCTTCAGAAGTTCACGAGCATACTTAGACTGATTGATGAAAACTCCATCCTTGGTTTGCTTAATATGCAGTCCAAGAAAGTAGGTGAGTTCTCCCATCATACTCATTTCAAATTCTTTCTGCATGGACTTAGAGAATTCTTCACAAAGAGTGCTGTTAGAAGATCCAAAGATGATATCGTCTACATATATTTGAACAATTATGGTATGATTATTTACTATTTTTACAAATAATGTAGAGTCTGCTTTGCCTACAGAAAAACCAGTTTTTAACAAAAAGGTTTTAAGTCTATCATACCGCACGAGGTGCTTGTTTTAAACCATACAAAGCACATTTGAGTTTGAAAACATGATCTGGATATTGTTCATTTTCAAATCCTGGAGGTTGTTTTACATAAACTTCTTCATTTATAAAACCATTTAGAAAAGCACTTTTAACATCCATATGATATAGTTTAAAATCCATATAGCTTGCATATACTAAAAACATCCTAATAGATTCAAGTCTAGCAACAAGAGCAAAAGTTTCATCAAAATCAATACCTTCCTCCTGGTTGTATCCTTGAGGTACTAGTCTTGCCTTGTTTCTTATAACATTACCTGTTTCATCTAGCTTGTTTCTGAAGATCCATCTTGTCCCAATGATTGGATGATCCTTTGGTCTTGGTACAAGATCCCAAACTTCATTCCTTTGGAATGGTTTCAATTCTTCAGTCATGGCTAGCATCCAGAACTCATCGATGATGGCTTCATCAATCTTCTTTGGTTCAAGTTGAGAAATGAATGCCATATTTGCAATCCGTTCTAGCTGAGCTCTAGTCTGAACCCCCTTTGTCAGTTCTCCCAAAATCTGCTTTTGAGGATGATCTTTGATATCGACAAATGTTCTTTGATGATCATCTTCATTAGACTTAGCTGTGTTATCTAAAAATAAATCTGTACTTTCAACATCATCATTGTTAGTTTGCTTATGAACAGATTGATCAATAGATTCACAGAAACTAACATGCATAGATTCTTCAATAGACTTAGAACACTTATTGAAAACCCTGTATGCTTTACTATGACTTGAATATCCTAAAAATATGCCTTCAATAGATTTAGCATCAAATTTATCTAGGCTATCTTTTGTGTTTAGGATAAAGCATTTACAACCAAAGACTTTGAAATAGTCTATTCTTGGAGTTCTGTCATAGAATAGTTCATAGGGAGTTTTATTTAATAAAGGTCTAATGAGAACTCTATTTGTTATGTAGCATGCAGTATTAACAGCTTCTGCCCAAAAAGATTTAGCAAGATTATTGTGTTGGAGCATAGTTCTAGCAGATTCCTGAAGGGTTCTATTCTTTCTTTCTACTACACCATTTTGAGGTGCAGCTCTAGGAAAGGCAAAGTTATGAGAAATACCATGCAAGTTACAAAAATTTTCAAAAAGTTCATTTTCAAACTCTCCTCCATGGTCACTACGGATTTTAACAATAGAGCAAGATTTTTTATTTTGTAATTTTTTACATAAAATTTCAAATTGACAAAATGTATCACTTTTGTTTTTCAAAAATATTACCCAAGTAAATCTTGAGTAGTCATCTACAATGACAAAAACGTATTTATTGTGATTATGACTAGCTACTCTAGATGGACCAAAGAGATCCAGGTGGAGAAGCTCTAGAGGTCTTTTGCTTGAAATGATATTTTTTTATTTAAAAGATGATTTGGACAGTTTTCCTAATTGACATGCATCACAAAAATAATCCTTTTTAAAAGATATTTTGGGTAACCCACGTACTAACTTATCTTTAGCTAATTTAGACATGTACTTAGAATTTACATGACCCATTCTCATGTGCCATAAATGTTGAGTCATTATTAGCTATGAGGCAATGTTCTGTGATGTTTTCTAGGTATAGTTCATATATATTATTTTTTCTTATACCTTTTAAGATAATATTTTCGTTGGTGTCTGCTATAAGACAAACATTATGATTAAAGCTAACATTATAACATGTATCACACATTTGACTAATACTTAAAAGGTTATGTTTTAAGCCTTTAACCAAGAGAACGTCTTTGATAAGAGGTTTATCTATATTTCCAATATTACCAATACATATTATCAAACCTTTGTTGTTATCTCCAAAGGTGACGGTTCCTCCTTTTTTATGAAGAACAGCAAAGAGGTCTGAATGTCCAGTCATGTGTTTTGAACATCCACTGTCTAGAATCCATCTGTTCTTCTTGTTTGGAGCCTGCAAATCATTAAGTAAAATTTCTTTTTGGTACCCAATCGGGTCCTTTTTTGTTAGACTTTGGAACCCATATCCATTTGGATTTGGGTTTGTCTATAGCCTTAGAGGAGTTCAAAAAATTAGAATTATAATACTTCTTATTTGGTTCAGAAGAACTTTTCACAAAAGTGGTCTTTTGATTCATACAAGAAGGCTTGTTGAAATGGGAGTAGCCAATACCATTCTTGTAGAAAGAGACTTTTTGAGAGGATAGGAGTTTATCCAAGTTCTCTTTTCCTTTAGTAAACTTGAAAACCGTTTTCATAAGGTTCTCAGTTTTACTTTTTAATTCTGAAATTTCTACTTGCAGTTTTTTAGTCTTGGAGCTAGTAGATGAGATTTCAGAAGTAATAAAAAGATTTTTCTTTTGAAGCTCAGAATTTTCAATACTAAGTTTTTCATTTTTCAAAAGGAGCTCTAGATTCTCAGATTTTAACTGTTTATTTTTTAGAATCATTTTCCTTGATTCTTCAAAAAGTTCCTGAAAAGCATTTTGAAGATCTTCAAAGGAGAAATCAAGAGATTCACTTACAGAGCTTTCTGCCATGAAGCACATGTTGGCGGTTTCTGCTTCATCATCATTTGACTCTTCACTGGTGGATGGTTCTGAATCATCCCATTGAGCATGCAGAGCCTTTTTCTTGAAGAACCTTTTCTTTGGTTCCTCAGTCTTGGATTTTCTTTTGAGAAGAGGACAGTCACGTCTCAGGTGACCTGGCTTATTACACTGGTAGCACATAGAACTTCTTTTGGGTCTTTTCTTTCTTTGTGCTTATTTGGAAGGCGGTTCCTTCTCATAAAGTGCTGAAATTTTCTGGTGAGTAGCGCAATCTCAGTTTTTTTTTCTGAGTCTTCATCCTCAGAAAGGGCTGGGAAGGCTAGAGTTTTCTTCAAGGGTTGTTCTTCTTCCCTTCTTTCTTTCATGTGGGCTTCATAGGCCATAAGATTGCCTATTAAGTCGTCCAGAGTAAGCTTAGATAAATCTTGAGCTTCTTCAATAGCTGTAGTCTTTTTCTCCCAATCAGTTGTGAGAGATCTCAAGATTTTCTTCACCTTTTCTGTCTGGGAATATGTTACACCCAGAGATTTCAGATCATTGGTGATGTTGGTGAATCTGGTAAACATCTCTGTGATGGGTTCATCTTTGTTCAATTTGAACAACTCATATTTTCTGACAAGAGATGAGATTTTGGCTTCTTTCACTTTGTTGGTTCCTTCATGAATAACCTCTAAAGAATGCCAAATATCATATGCAGATTCACATATAGATATTCTATTGAATTCGTTCTGATCAATGGCACAATATAAGGCATTCATAGCATTTGCATTTAGGTTTGCCATTTTCTTTTCTTCATCAGACCATAAGTTATAGTCTGCGGATGAAGATGTGTATGGATGCTCAATAATTTTCCATACAGCAAAATCTATGGACTTGAGAAATATAGCCATTCTGCACTTCCAGTATCCATAGTTGGAGCCGTTGAAAAAAGGAGGACGAGATGCGTGTTGACATTCAATATCACGAGCATAAGAGGTAGATGCCATTTGTGCTGGAAGACTTGTTATGTCGAAACCAGCAAACCTGCTCTGATACCAAATGAAATTCCACTAGAGGGGGGGTGAATAGTGAAATACGATAAAGATCGATAAAATAAAATAATCAGGCAATAAGGCACAACACATAAAACACAGAATTTATACTGGTTCGGTCAATACATCCAGTCCCCAAGCAAACCACTTGAGCTTTCCACTATAACATCCGAGTCACCGGATAAATAGTACAACACCCTCTTCCTCAGAGGTCTTCTTCTCTCAACAGAGAAGGGGCACACCCTCTTCCACAGAGGTCTTCTTCTCTCAACAGAGAAGGACAACACCCTCTTTCACAGAGGTCTTCTTCTCTCAACAGAGAAGGGCAACACCCTCTTTCACAGAGGTCTACTTCTTTCAACAAAGAAGGAAAACAGTGAATAACAGAGTTATAATACTTCCTATAGAACCTTCAGAATGATATGAATGCACGAATGAAGGATTCTCAGAATGTTCTGTTTGTCACTCAGAGGATACTCTTTGTCAAAGAGTTGTACTTGACTTTTTCTCTTTTCTTTCTTTTCTTTTTCTCTTTCTTTTTCAAGGCTCTCTTTTCAAATATCGAATAGGAATTTTTCTCGTTGTAAGCTCACATGTCCATTCCATGTTGAATAGTTTATTTGAGTGTGTTTATATAGCTTTTAAAAAAGTAGTCGTTACTTTTTGAAATCGTAGCCTTTTTGAGATGTGAAATGTTATGTCATTTCAAAAAACATCTTTAGAGAAATTCGAGAAAGCCTTTTTCCATAAAAGTAAAATATAGGGTACACTAGTCGTTGTAATATTTTAGGTAATACATATTTTACGTAAAAAGTCTATTTCTTACAATAGTACATTAAAGGTTGGATTGTAGTTTTGTCTTTATTCTAATTAATGATTTGAGGTACATAAGTACTTCTTTACTTTAAATGAGTGTAAGTACAATGAGTGCTTTGAGATATTTATTTGTACATAGTCATGTCAAGTGTTTTCTTTATGTTGTGTTTTTCAAAGTCTTCAGAGAGAATGAAGACTACAAGAAAGTCGACATTCTTGAGAAGGATATTTAACAAAGATTTCTTACAGGAGGTATTTTATGCTATACAAAGAGAATGATGACTTCAAGTAAGTCGACATTCTATGGGTTTGTAAAAAGGTAACTAGAGTCTTTTCAAAACCTTTATTATATTTGTTTTCTTTGTGTAGCCGATTTTCATGTTTTGTCTTTTTCCTATATTTGAAATCATTTCTTTAAAGAAGGTAACTAGAGTCTTTTCAAAACATATTATATTTGTTTTTCTTTATGTAGCCGATTTCATGTTTTGTCTTTTTCCTATATTTGAAATCATTTCTTTAAAGAAGGTAACTAGAGTCTTTTCAAAACATATTATATTTGTTTTTCTTTATGTAGCCGATTTCATGTTTTGTCTTTTTCCTATATTTCTTTTCATGTTGTCTTGTATATGATGTAAGGTACAATTATTATATTTTGAAATCATGTCAAAATACCTTTTTCATAAAGGGTTGTAAGAAGGTACAATTATTAGTTTTCAAAAAGGAGCTTTTTGAAACTATCGTATACTTTTATGATATAGCTTTTATGAATGAGTATGTAATATGCAATATGCATGTTCCTGAAGGTTCTTTTATATATGACTCTAAAGAAGAAAAAAATCTTCATCTTGAGGTAGCCGATCTCTTCAGTTGATCTTTAGGAATGCATGGCTCATCAAGCTTTTTCTTCAAGGAGTATGATTGCACCATAGTTGTACTTGAACAGGAAGTCTCCATCCTTTTTTGGTGAGATATCCTTGCATCAAATACTCGTTAGATTTATGGCAAAATATATTCAGTCATAATATAACATTTTTCAAGAGGACATTATCATATCATATAAAATCAAATACGACAGTGTATCATATTATGTGACATCAAAACAGAGTTTCTCAACACTTCTTATTTCTTTTCTTTCCTTTTTTCTTTTCCTTCTTTCTTCCTTTTCTTCCTTTCTTTCTTTCTTTCCTTCTTCTTTCCCTTCCTTCCTTTCCCTCCTTGGTCCAGCCCATTCACATTCTTTTCTTTCCTTCTCATTAGTCTCTCATTAAAAACCTTAACCCTAATTCATTAAGGCCTGAGTTTTTTTGGGTTAAAAAAAAAAAGAAAGAGAGAAAGGGGCATATACAGTGGATGCTCTCTCTCTCTCTCTCTCTCTTTCTCTCTCTCTTCCATACCCCCTTGGATTCAGCCCTCCACCCTGTGAAGTTGCAGCCTCCTCAAGTCATCAACACCCGCAATCTTGAAGCTCCAGCTCCACCGGTTCAGCAGCAGGTCCACCATCGCTTCCAGCCATACAGCTGCAGCCACCACACAAGGGGACTTCCAGCCGGTGACCACTTCCTTTAGCCGGCGCAACAACCTTTGCTCCATCCAGTCCAACTCCTTTAGCCGGTGTATCAACACCCTCTCTTTGCCTCTATAGCTCCATTGATTGCAGCTTCCACATCAAGTCCCTTTAATCGGCACCTCCAGCTTGCAGTCCTCCAGCCGTGGTGACCACCTCTACAGCATTTACTTGCAGTCTTGTTCTAACTCTACCTTGTTGCTACATCTCCTACACCCTTTCAGCCCCTCCCAAGGTAAAAAGGCTCCCTTTTGGTGTCCATTTGCTGCCATTATCATTAGTATAAAGCTGGATTCATACAGCTAACAAATTCTATTTCATAAGCTATAGTGAAAAGAGAGGCTATGAGAGGGAAGAAGACCCATCCAATGAATGGATTGGATCACTCCACTCCACAGCCACATTAAAGATTTATGATTCGTATGTCCCTTATTATCTAGTTTTATTATTCTTTTTATGTTTAGATGTATACTATAGGCATGGTGCTTAGTTTGATTTGTGGGTTTTGATTACAAATTACATTAGTCTCATTAAAGTGCATCTAGTATTTTGTAGGGTTATCATCAATATGCATCATGTAGTCATTATTTCATGTAGGGCGTATTCATGTTAAATTCTGTAATTTTTGTTTTAACTGTACTTGTTTGTTACGGATTCTTTGTAAAAAAATACAAATTGGTTTGACACCTGCAACCCTGTTTTAAAGATCCAAAATCACATCCTGTTTTGAACCTCCTGGAATTTCCATATTCCATTTTAGCAGACAAGAACCTCCAAGATCTCCTAGATGGATGATTCAATTTTTTCTCAAAAAAATACCATGAATTTCTGTAAGAACCTATTATTTTCCTATAAATTTTTAGTTTTTTTCAAATAGCTTTAACTCCTGCCAAAAATTGATTTTCCCAGGGCCTTGGGAAAATCCCACTTTCTCTTTCTCAGGGTATAGACCGACCCTAATGTGCTGTGTCCGTTCGATCCATATGTCATCTGTCAAAACTTTCAACATGAAAGTTGTTTCTAACCCATCCTCCTGTCATTTCCCAAAATTTGGGAATTTTTGGGATTGTCCAAGTATTTTTCTCGAAATTATTGTTTCTGTCTGACAGATTCTCATGCCTGAGAATTTCAGAGATTCAAACCTCTGATAATCCTCTACTACAGCCTGAATCATAACTTGAATCTCAATGCTGTAAAACAAGAAAAAATTTATATATTTGTCAGGAACCTTTTCTGAGAATTTCAGCTAATTTCCCATCTTTTTTATATTTTTCCCATAATTTTTCCCAAAACCTGTCTGTCTGCCCTAGATCCTAGAGTCGCCGGATTCCGATCTGACTTGCCGGAGCTGTCCAGCTCCGACCATAGGTCAAAACCAAAATATGTAAAAGGAACAAATCTTTGCCTAACTGTCCTCTGTCACCCCTTAAAATTTGGGAAATTTTTATGGAAGTTTAGTACCCGAAATCTCATTTAGAATTAGTATTTTAGGCAAAATTTTGATTTTTAGTATTTTTAGCTATTTTCCCCATAAAAAAATAACAAAAAAATAGATTTTCGAGCTTCATTATGTCTTTAGGGTTAGTCTAAGTGTCCATGTCAAATTTGGCTCAAATCCAAGTTCATTTTCTTTGTATGTTAGTTTATTTTTAAATTCAGAAGCGAAAATCAGGCGAAAATCAAGTCAAATTTAATATTTTGTGATATTTTTTCCATTTTAGGATTTTCATCATGTAAATAAGAATATAGAATCATATTAGGGTTAATTTCAATGTTATTTTCATTTCACATTTCCCATTTTGCAAAATTGATTTCAGAAAACCCTGGTTTCAAGGCCATAGTCTTCTTACCAAGGGCATTTTGGTCATTTTGACCTAAATTTTGAAATTTCAAACTTCAATTTTCCAAATTTTCATGCATATCATCATATTTCATCATATTGTGTTTGATTTATTTCATTTTATTTTCGAATTTCCAAATATTATAAAAATTCTTTTAGAAAACCCTGATTTCAAGGTCATGAGGGGTATTTTGGTCATTTTGACCCCAATTTCGAATTTCCAAGTTCATTTTCGAAATTTATTCCTTATTTGTCATGTTTTTATCAAGGGGGATATGATTTTGGGTTTATATCTGAATAATATCCGATAATTTCTAATATTTTCGGATAAATTCAGAAAAACCTACATTTTTGTGCTAACATTGTTTTCTAGTTTTGTAGGAACATTCAAGAAGAAGACCTTTATTTGCTTATTTTATTTCAATTCAATGTAATATCAAGTTGTAGTAATTTGGAATAAGAGTTACTTTTCAGCTTAGAATAGGATTGCATTTATGAAAAATTTAACATCTGATATATGATGCATATGCACATTTTCCAAAATCACTATGGTTCACACGAATGACACATGCACAAGCTCTTATGAAGTTCATGAATTTGGTGAGATTCGTATTTATGGTCATAGTCAGAATATGAAGAAAACCAAGATTTATGATCTTCGTATTAGCCACATTCAGCCTACACTATTAGGCTAATTTCAAAATGCACTGCATTTCTCAAGATTTCAAAAGGACTTCCCAATTTCTCAATGAAATATCTTTCAAATTCATATTAATTCATTCATATCATTCAAATTGCATTATTTTCAAATTCATTTTCCAATTTCAATTTCAGAAAAATCAGTTTTCCCTAAAATTTCCAAGTCTTTCTCAGGATTTGATTTTATCAGAATTCTGAATTTTCAAATGAGATTTCAAAGTATTTTCCAAGTTCAAATTATGATTTTCCAAGATTTCCATATTCTCAATTTCATTTTCAAATCCCAAAATCGATTTTCTCAAAAACTCTGAATTATTTCTGAAATTGATTTTCTCAAAATCCTCAAATCCTATTCAGAAATCAATTTTCTTGGAAAAAGCTATTCCAAACCCAAAAATCGATTTTCTTAGAGTTCCCATTTTCCTAAGAATTCATTTTCCATTTCAAAAATCATTTTCCAATGAATTTCTTGATTTTCTCAGAATTCCCAAATCCATTTCCTCAGAAAAGTAATCCAAATCTCAAAATCGATTTCCCCAAAGTCCAAGTTTTCTTGAGAATTCATTTCCCAATTCAATTTCTGATTTCCAATGAAATTCAATGATTTTCCCAGGAATTCCATTTTCTAGTACTTTTCCAATCATTTTCCAAGGACATCTTCAAGTTTCCAAAGCAAACATCATATTTCTCAAACTTGCATCTTTTCAAAATTCCATAGCACCTGCCTGATTCTCTGTGTATTCTAGGAAAATAAGAGCATAATTTAGATAATTTAACTTAGTCAAAGCACACATTTGATCCTTGGTTTGATTATCCCTGGTAAAGGCGCCAAGAACGGTTGAACCTCGTACCGACAGGCAGATCCCATTCCACGGAATTTTCTCACAAATTTTCAAAACGGAGGTGAGTAATTTTCAAAACCAATTTTCAAAACTTTGGTCGAGTTTGACTCGTGAAATTTGTTTCTCTCTTGCAAGAGAGGAAAAAAATTTTGCGATGATAACAGTTGGGTACCAAAGAGGGACTCCTCTCTGCACTCTAAGCCAAGAGTAGAGTTGGGTTTCCTCCATTGCACGCATCAAAAGTGAGATTTTCTTCCATTGTCCATTTGCATTTCTATTTTTGTAGTGTACTCTTCCTTTCTTGTGTATACATGAAACCGAAATCTACAATGCGTACATGTGAGTTGCAAGTGGATTTGGTGGATTAGATTCGTATGGCTGCTCTTTACTTTCTTTTCGTAGCACTAGATGTGATGCATTCCATGTCACACGCACATACGGTTTAAAAAAAAAGTTTGCATTTTGGTGGTTAAGGCATTCAGCTAATTCATTTGGCTTGATTTTCTATTTGTGACTGTTTGCTGGCCTTGTCCAGGGTCTTAACCCTATAGTTCAGACCTGGTTCATTAGTGTGATCATCGCAAATTTTTTCCTCTCTTGTTGGTTTCTCTCTCTTCCTTCTCTTCTCCATTTCTAACCTCTATTTTCCTCCTTTTTTGAAGGGAGAGAAATAAAAGAAAGAAACATAGAGAGAAGAGAAAAGAAAGAGAGAAAGAGAGAAAGAGAGAAGAGGAACTACTTTGCGCGGTCTCACTTGACCTTGATTTGAAAATATTTAGCAAATAACTCGCCTCCGTTTTTTTTTTTTTTTTTAAATATATTGCGGGAAAATTGGAGAGACGAGATTCGCTCGTCGATACGAGGTTTGATCGTTCCTAGCGCCTTTACCAGGGGTAATCGAACCAAGGATCGAATCTATGCCTTTTGCTTTGCCTAAATATGATCTAAGAATTTATTCTAAAAATCTAAATGCACAAAGAATCATGCTTGTGCAATGCAAGGATGTATGGTCTTTTTGAAAGATATTTTGAAAAATTCCAAGTGTTCTAAGATGAACTTGATAAGGGAGTGAAGAAATGTTTTGAATCTAACTTTAGAACTTGAGATAGATCAAAGAAGTTCTAAGTCTTCGAAGTAAATCAGAATTGGAAGAATAAATCTTGATTTTGAGAATGACTTGAAGCTTTTGAAAATGAAAGGAAATGAAATTTCAAAGTTGGAAATGAACTCTGAATTTGAACTTGAATTTAAGAAAGGAAATGAATACTTGAGATGGAATTGAATTTATATTTTGAAATTGGAAATCTTAAATTTAGAATGGATCTGAGAAATCTAAATGATGTAGAAATGAATTTAAGAAATCCAGATATGATCTGTAAGTGGATTTAGATTTGGGATCTAGAAATGAAATGGAATTGGATCTTTAAACTGGATCTAAAATAGATGTGGATTTATGGAATTCAGATGAGATTTGAAAAGGGAATTGGATTCGAAATCTAGAATTGGGAATGAAATTGGATCTAAAAATGGATTTAAGATCTGAGATCTGAGATCCGATATAAAATTGGGTTCTGGATCCTAAGATGGATTTTGGACTTGTAATTTGAGATCCAAGGTGAAGTTGGATTCTGGATCCTAACATGGATTTGGATCTGTGTTCTGAGATCCAATGTGGAGTCGAATTCTGGATCCTAAAATGGAATTGGATCTGAAGTCTAAGATCCAAAGTGAAATTGGAGTCTGGATCCTAAAGGGGAATTGGATCTGAAGTCTGAGATCCAAAAGTGGAATTGGACTCTGGATCCTAAAGAGGAATTGGATCTGAAGTCTGAGATCCAATATGAGTGTTGAATCCTGGATCCTAAAATGGATTTGGAGTTAAATTCAGAAGATGAATCAAGAACTTCCAAGTTTAATTTGAACTTGGAAAATGAATTTTAGAAATTGAATCTTGAATATACAAATGAATTTAAAAGTTAAATTGGATTTTAAATTTAAGATAGAATTTGGAATTTGAAATACAAGATGATTATGAAGTTTCAAGGTCAAAATGGGACTTTGAAATTGAATTCTTAAATCCTTTTGAGAAATAGAGTTGAATTTGAATTGATGAATAGGATTTGATCTGAGAAATGAAGGAAAGAATTACTTGGATTTATGAAAAAGAAATTTTAAAAATATGATACAATTCTATCCTAAATGATGAATGAATTTAAATTTTTGAAATTGGATTTTGAAAAGCTTTCCATTCTTTAAATGAATTAAAATAAGATTGAAGATATAATACAACCTTGACTATAGTCATTGAATGTATTATATAATAATCTATATTTAAATTCAGGTGAAGAATGAAACACATTTGGTGCTTTTATAAGATTTAAAATAAAATTAATTCTCAATATACCCTGACTATGGCCATTGGTATATATTTTGAATTAATTTTAAGTTAAATTCTGATAAAAGAAAAAAATATTTGAGGAATAATGATGAATTTTGAAAACGGATCCAGTGTGGATCCGTGTTATTTTGTAAAAGATAAAAATACTAAGTTTTGTCCACACCCTGACTATGGCCATTGATATGGATCATCAACTTAGGATTAATTTACCTCTTACGAAATGGTGCACGTGCCATTCGTGTTTCACCATTTGTGAGAACTTGGGAAATAAAAGGAAAGATGCATGAAAACAGGTAATTTGTGATTTTATAATGCTCATTCATTCTATCTTAAACAAGAAATGTAAGTTCTTATTAATATCTAACTATTACAATACATGAAATTGAATTTACAATTCCAAGTAATGATATTCTCCACATGTCCCCTGCAAAACACTTGATTAGTATGAAAATAGAAGAAGATTGCATATATCATATGGATGTCAATAGTAAACATGTTCATATGCCAAGATATACATAATGAAAAGGATGAAAAATTGATACACATGCCTATATACATACATATATATGTATGCATGCCTATATACATATACATATATATGAGCATATATATATATACATATATGTGTATATATTCATATATATATATATATATATATATATATATATATATATATATATATATATATATATATATATATATATGTCACATATGACATACACTCAACATAGGTGGATGTTGATGAAGTTATTTGATATGACTGTACTGCAAGTGCTATTGGGGGTGAAATATCGGATTACACATAGGATGAGGGAAATGGAGAGGTAGGAGACGGCCCCCTGCATCCCCCTGCGTGATCTCTTCTTAAAGCTGAAGAAGAGCCTTCGAGAGGGGATTTCAGTTGAAGATGGAAGGTGAAGAAGGAAGAGGTTGTTTTGAAATCGACGATGGAGAATCGAGAGAGAGGATGCGCGGGAGATGTTTGTTGGAGATTTTCCAAATTTCCAAAAGAAGGCCTCCCTTGAAAGAATTTTTTTGTAAAAAATGGTTCAAAAAGAGGTTTTTGGCAAAAATTCAATTTTTCAAGTTTTAAAACCATTTACCTTCCTCAATTTTTTTGATTTTTATATTGCTTTTCCATTTTTTTTGTATTTTTGTAGTAGAAAACTAAGATTTTAAAAGAAAACTAAGTTTTAAACACTAATTTTTTTGTATTTTTGTGAGAAATATTTACAAAAGTATTTTTCTGAGAATTTTCGACCATTTCGGGGAAATTTCTTCAGAAGAGTGGGTTTGGACCCAGGTTTTGAGAAAATGTTCGAGTTTTGACACTCGAATCGAGAAATACAATGTGATGGATCCAAATGGATGTCGGATGGATTATCCAAGCTATTTAAAGACTGTTTTTTGTATTTTCTACAATTTTAATTTTAAAATTTGAACAAGGAGACTCATATTTGGATCTGGACAATAGATCCAGATCCGAAATCAATTTAAACATATAAAATGAATTTAATTTCAGTAAAGCTTGAGAAATGAATTGGAATTTAGATTTAAAATGACTCATTTACTCAAAAAATGAATTTAGGGGCCAAAAAAAAATATTTAAAGGATTTTAAAAAATTTGGGGTGTTCACAATTAGCTCAGTCCATACTCGATATTTTTGTCAAAAATGAGCTTCCCAATTGTAGAGTTGTCATAGACACCTCTGAAGAAATAGTTGTATCTCCCTAGATACAGGTCCATATTTGGTGTTCTTGGACATTCTGGAAAGATCCCACCAAGTCTTCCAACTTTGTAGTTGAGAATTTTTCCTGATTCGGTATACAGAATCCTTAAAATTCCCTATAACAAAATGTATTTCTTGCATGCACTGGTTTTCCCGATTTCCCAGGTTGACAGAGACACCTCCAAAGAAATGGGTGTATCTCCCTAGATACAGGTCTATTTTTGGTGTTTGTAGATATTATGGAAAGATCAGACACAGTCCTCCAACTTAGTAGTTAAGAACTTTGCCTAATTCGGTCTGCATGGTCCTTCAAATCCCCTATAAAAATGTCAAACATTCAGATTTTTTTGTCAGTCCCTGTTCAGTCCAGAATGCTCTGAATAGTGTCTCATATTTTTGGGATTTCTCCTGATTCTCTTAATAAAAAATCGATTGGTTTGATTTTGTGGAAAGATAATAGATAACTCTACAACTTTTATGTTTAGGATCTGGGCTGAATCTTCACCTAATCATCTCAAAAATATTGGTCTTTCTTCTATTGTAGGAAGTCGTGGTTTTTTTTTATCCTGTTTGGATCTTTCTCATTTTTGGTTGAGTTGGGTGCAACCCAACCGAGGTCCCTAGCAGCCCAGCACTCTGGGAACTGATCCATTGTGAAGTTACTTGTAAGTGCAAAAAAAAATGTATAGGTTAAAGTACGATAACCCTAAGTCAAACCATTTCTTCAAATAACCATAGAAACGCATGCGCTTTCGGTAGTCACTTTTCCATTGCTCTCAGACCTTAGGGTTCAATTGGGAGAAGTGGACTGAGGTCTAAACCATGTGGTTCAGACCTGGTCAGTCCATTGAACAGGCCCTATACTGGTCCGAACCCATTCGGTTTAGACCAGGGCGCTTAGGAAACCAATTTAGGCGGTTGCTGCACAACAGGTGCACCATTCGGCTGGACCGAGTTCGGTGCACCAGCTTGCTGCCCCGAAGGCAGCCAAACATCTTGGAGATGTGCTCAGTCTGGAGGTCCTTCAGTGGGAGTTGGCTACAATCAAAGTTATAGAAATATATTTATAGAGATATGTTATTGCGAAATGTGAGGACAAGGAAAAAATTGGGTAAGCTTTGGCAAATCAGTTTGCATGCAAACCGATTTGTAGCCTCCGAGTTTTGATATTTTGATTTCGTTGGTTGAGTGGGTGAGCTCAGTCCAGTGGGTTAGACCAAGTGGAGGTCTGCCCCTCCTTGTTGCGGCCACTGGGTTATGTGGTACCAAATTGTCCTTGTGCGCTACATAGACGAAGTACCGATTGACCCTTTTCTCATCACAGTGGTAGCACTATGATGGCTGCCATATGTTGGCATTTCACCTTAGCATGTGAGATATACATTTTATTCATACCAAAGTTCTTATTTTAGCAACTCTACGGTTATTTGTGTCCTTAGATGGATGTTGTGCTTCGCTCCACATTTTGGCACGACCTTGATGCGAAACACATGACATACTTAGTTGGCACAATTTATTGAATACGTAAGAAATATGTCAGTGGCATGTCGATGAAATATAGACACTCACCTAAGTTCTTGATTCATGAAATGTGTAAATGGAATTAATGTTCTTTTAACATCACACACGATTATGCCACATCACTTGGGCACATCTTGACACGGTTGTGAATTTCTATCGTATGCATGATTATTCAAACATTGTAATGTTTTGAATTATGCTTAATGACGCACCTTACATGGCATAGCTACTTTATAAGCATGATGGTTCAAGTTCGTAAGTTATTTAATATGTTTTATAAATGATAGTGAATGACAATATGCTTATTGATAGTTCACGTGCAATTATCGAACATTCTGACACGTTTGCAAGTACACAAAAGAACATGATGTAACATGAAAATATTAATGTTATGGCATGAATGAATACATTCCACTTGCACATCTTGTCACCGAACTTAGACGTATTGAATGAATTATGTTGATAATTCAAGTGTATTATATGCAATAATATTTCTCAACATATAATGAAAGATAGAATGTTTTCGCGTCTGTTTACTTTGGACACACGATTCACCTTGACACTTGGATTGTCCCATAAATATAAAGGGGACTTGAGGCACCTTGTAGAGGCATACCTATCTATGAGACCTTGTGGAATGTTAGCAACTCCGTGGTGAGTTAGTATGGGCGATGGACCCACCTCGTGAGTCAAGCTTACTTATGTTAGAAATGTGGGGTTACACATACTTTCACATCTTGTGTGATATGTTTCATAAATTCTCATGTTAGGGTTATGACACTGGTTCGAAGGATGTTGAATGTTTGAACTCTGTGGTGAGTAAGCATGGGCGATGGACCCATTTTGTGAACTAAGCACACTTGTCTAAGAGTATTACACCCCTAAATGTTAATTGATTGTTATCGCCTTCATTGGTGAAGTACTCCTTTTGGTTTGTAGAGCTAGAGCTCGTAAATGTTCGAGTGTGACCTCAACATTTTGCTCATTTTGCCCTGTGGGGAACACAAGGCCAGATGGGTTTAAGTACCTCAGAAGGAGGAAATGTTGCTAGATATGCCTAATTAAGATTAATAGTTTATTTATGAGTATGATGATTTCTATCATCGTAATTGATTAACTGTTCAGTTGCTTATTTACATAATTGCTTAATGGCTAAAATGCTCAAGTACACTTGGTTATGCACCTAGATGCATATTGGCTATCTAATGATGTTAATCATTATTTAATATCAACCCTGTGTTTTAAGGTCGTATGTTTCTGCTCTTTGTTATAATTAATGAGATGTTTGTTATTGCCACTAACTGCTGATGTGAATTACATAGTCATGCTATCCATTTGATAATAATTTGTACTACTTTTTCACTTATCCCAGTTGCACTTGTTTAATCACTTCAAATATGCTAACTGTCTCCCCATGATGCACACATATGTTCACTTGTACATTTGCATTGCTTGCGATATTTTACCTGTTCTATCATGATAAATTCACTTATGTTGTTGCTCTGGTTAATTATGTTATTGGATGTATATCATGTTATAAATGCTATGATTTTCGTAACTGGATTGTCATGGATGATTTCTCACCGACTCACAAGAGTACTGAACCCGTTTTATGGGAATACAAGTAGTGACTTCTCATCGTACGATGGAGCTCGATGTGCGGCGGAGGACTGAACCCACACTCTAGAACCTTGAGATCTTGGCAGTTGACTTTTGAAAAAGGAAAATGAAGTATATTCCTCCTGTATCATTTTGTAAAACTGTAATAATAAAATGTTTCATCTTGTTGTTGTTGTTCCCTTTGTAAACCGCCCTGAATTTCCACTTATTTTTCCCTTATGTTTTTCCACTTTGCACAATGTATTTCAAAAAAAAAAATTACCCTACAAATCTAAAGGATTTTCCAAGTTGGGATTCTGGGGCGTTACAGAACTTGGTATCAGAGCTGTATTTTCGAAGTGTGGTTCAAGTCTCTGCAGGCATCGACTATCGCATTGTAAGTATGCCTAATTTAGTAGAATTGTGTTTTTGTTGCTTAATTGTTATTTCTGCATGCTTAGATATGTGCATTACTTCGGTTGTCGTCTGATGCGAGACACAACTTTATGCTTAAAGCCTTATATGATTGTGCTCGCATCGAGAGCATGAACCATGCGGTTTAGACTATTATGCGAAGCATGAAAGTGTTTGAGAATCAAGCACTTTCTGGTGCGAGATGTAAGATAGAACACTTGAGGTGAATCTATTACCGTGAATTGAGTTTATGCGTCGCCTATTGTGGCCTGAGAGGACACTTAGAGATTGAGTATCATTTTAAGTTTGGTGTAGAGTTCTCGAATGGTTTTGCTTTTACGCTTGTGGATGTGGTTTCCCAAGCTAGTTCGTGTCAACTCCTGTGAGAGTTGAAGTCGTTGATCTAACCTAGAGACCTCTTGCGTATTTCACTTTCTCGTTCCACATTACTTGAGTGGAGATGATTGATGAATCGTAACAAATATTGAAACAGTTGCACCAATCGTGTTGAAGACGATGTGGTTTTGATAAGAGTTGTTTGATGAGGCTCTAAGTTAGTGTTTTCTTCTTGCATTCCAATTACGTTGGAGATGACTCGCAAGAGTACTAACCCCATTTTATGGGTATACAAGTAGTGACTTCCCGTGCTGCGATGGAGCTTGATTTATGGCGGAGGACTGAACCCACACTCTAGAACCTTGAGATCTTGACAGTTGACTTTTGAAAAAAAGAAATGATATATATTCCTCCTGTATCATTTTGTAAAACTGTAATAATAAAATATTTCATCGTGTTGTTGTTGTTCCCACGATAAACCGCGCTGAATTTTCACTTGTTTTTCCCTTATGTTTTTACGCCTTTCACAATGTATTTTAAACAAAAAAATTACCCTAAAAATCTAAAGGATTTTCCAAGTTGGGATTCTGAAGCGTTACAAAATATGCGTGATTGAATCACTATGAAATATTTTTGACAGCCTTAGAACACATATAAGAAAGATTGAATCACTATAAAAAATTTTTGGCAGCCTTAGAACACATATATGCATGATTGAATCACTATGAATTTTTTTTTACAGCAATAGAACACATATATGCATGATTGAATGACTATGAAATTTTTTTTACAACATTATAACACATATATGCAGGATTGAATCACTATAAAAAAAAATTTACAACCTTAAAACCCATATTTGCAGGATTGAATCATTATGATTTTTTTTTACAGCCCTAGAACACATATATGCATGATTGAATCACTATGAAATATTTTTGACAGCCTTAGAACACATATAAGCAAGATTTAATCACTATGAAATTTTTTTCATAGTCTTAGAAGACATATATTCATGATTGAATCACTATGATTTTTTTTTACAGCATTTGAACACATATATGCATGATTGAATCAGTATGAACTATTTTTGACAGCCTTAGAACACATATAAGCACAATTGAATCACTATGAATTTTTTTGACAGCCTTAGAACACATATATGCATGATTGAATCACAATGAATTTTTTTTTTACAACATTAGAACACATATATGCATGATTGAATCACTATACAATTCTTTTACAACCTTAGAACACAAATCTGAAAGTTTGAATCACTATGAAATTTGTTTTACAGCCTTAGAACACATATATGCATGATTGAAACACTATGAAATATTTTTGAAAGCTTTAGAACACATATAAGCAAGATTGAATCACTATGAAATTTTTTGGACAACCTTAGAACACATATATTTATGATTGAATCACTATGAATTTTTTTTTACAGCATTAGAACATAGATATGCGTGATTGAATTACTATAGTTTTTTTTTTACAACCTTAGAGCACATATATAATGATTGAATCAATATGAAAGTTTTTTGACAGCCTTAGAACATATATATGCATGATTGAATCACTATGAAATATTTTTGACAGCCTTAGAACACATATAAGCACGATTGGATCACTATGAAATTTTTTTGACAGCCTTAGAACACATATATGCAGGATTGAATCACTTTGAGATTTTTTTGACAAAATTAGAACACATATATGCATGACTGAATAACTATGAAATTTTTTTGACAGGATTACAACACATATATGCAGGATAGAATCACTATAAAAAAAATTGACAACCATGGAACACATATTTTAAGGATTGAATCATTATGAACTTTTTTCACAGCCTTTGAACACATATATGCACGATTGAATCACTATGAAATATTTTTGACATCCTTAGAACACATATAAGCAAGATTGAATCACTATGAAATTTTTTTGATAGCCTTTGAACACATACACTCATGATTGAATCACTATGAATTTTTTTTTACAGCACTAGAACACATATATGCGTGATTGAATCAGTATGAACTATTTTTGACAGCCATAGAACACATATAAGCAAGACTGAATCGCTATGAAATTTTTTTGACAGCCTTAGCACACATATATGCATGATTGAATCACTATGAAATTTTTTTGACAGCATTAGAACACATATATGCATGATTGAATCACTATACACATTTTTTGACAACCTTAGAACACATATCGGAAGGATTGAATCATTATGATTTTGTTTTTACAGCCTTTGCACACATATATGCCTGATTGAATCACAATGAAATATTTTTGACAGCCTTAGAAGACAAATATGCATGATTGAATCACTATGATTTTTTTTTTACAGCATTAGAAAACATATATGCATGATTGAATCACTATAAATTTTTTTTATAACATTAAAACACATATCTGCAAGATTAAATCATTATGATTTTTTTTTTAACAAACTTAGAACACATACATGCACGATTGAATCACTACGAAATATTTTTGAAATCCTTAGAACACATATAAGCAAGATTGGATCACTAAGAAATTTTTTTGACAGCCTTAGAACACATATATGCATGATTGAATCACTACGAATTTTTTTTACTGCATTAGAACACATACATGCATGATTGAATCACTATAAATTTTTTTATAGCCTTAGAACACATATATGCATGATTGAATCACTATGAAATTTTTTGTCAGCATTAGAACACAAATATGCCTGATAGAATCACTATAAACTTTTTTTCACAACCTTAGAACATATATTTTAAGGATTGAATCATTATGAACATTTTTCACAGACTTTCAACATATATATGCACAATTGAATCACTATGAAATATTTTTGACAACCTTAGAACATATATAAGCAAGACTGAATCACTATGATTTTTTTTGACAGCCGTAGAACACATATATTCATGAATGAATCACTATGAATTTTTCTTTACATCATTAGAACACATATATGCATGATTGAATCACAATAAATTTTTTTTACAATCTTAAAACACATATTTGCAGGATTGAATCATTATGATTTTTTTTTACTGCCTTAGAATACATATATAAACGATTGAATCAGTATGAACAATTTTTGACCGCCTTAGAACACATATAAGCAAGATTGAATCACTATGAAAATTTTTAGACAGCCTTAGAACACATATATGCATGATTGCATCACTATAAGAATTTTTTGACAGCATTAGAACACATATATGCATGATTAATCACTATAATTTTTTTTTCATTACCTTAGAACACATATCAGAAGGATTGAATCATTATGATTTTTCTTTTACAGCCTTAAAACACATATATGAATGATTGAATCACTATGAAATATTTTTGACAGCCTTAGAAAATATATAAGAAAGCTTGAATGAGTATGAAATTTTTTTGACAGCCTTAGAACACATATATGAATGATTAATCCCTATAATTTTTTTTCATAACCTTAGAACACATATCAGAAGGATTGAATCATTATGATTTTTTTTTACAGCCTTAAAACACATATATGAATGATTGAATCACTATGAAATATTTTTGACAGCCTTCGAAAACATATAAGAAAGCTTGAATCAGTATGAAATTTTTTTGACAGCCTTAGAACACATATATGAATGATTGAATCACTATGATTTTTTTTTTGCAGCATTAGAAAACATATATGCAATATTGAATCACTATGAATTTTGTTTTTGACAGCATAAGAGCACATATATTTATGATTGAATCACTATAAATTTTTTTGGACAGCATTAGAACACATATATGCATGATTGAATCAGTATGAACTATTTTTGACAGCCATATAACATATATAAGCAAGATTGAATCACTATGAATTTTTTTTTACAGCCTTAGAACACATATATGCATGATTGAATCACGATGATTTTTTTTTACAGCGTTAGAACACATATATGCATGATTGAATCACTATAAAAATTTTTGGACAACCTTAGCACAGATATCTCAAAGATTGAATCATTAGGATTTTTTTTTATAGCCTCATAACACATATATACATGATTGAATCACTATGAATTATTTTGACAGCCTTGGAACACATATAAGCATTATTGAGTCACTATAAAAGGTGTTTGACAGCCTTAGAACACATATATGCTTGATTGAATAACTATGAATTTTTTTTTATAGGCTTAGAACACATATAAGCAAGATTGAATAACTATGAATTTTTTTAACAGTATTTGAATACAAATATGCGTGATTGAATCACAATGAAATTTTTTGACAGCATTATAACACATATATGCATTATTGAATCACTATAAAAAAATTTTGATAACCTTAGAATATATATTTGCAGGATTGAATCATTATGATTTTTTTTATACGGCCTTAGAACACATATATGCATGATTGAATCACAATGGAATATTTTTTACAGCCTTAGAACACATATAAGAAAGATTGAATCACTATGAAATTTTTTTTATAGCCTTAGAACTCATATATTCCGGATTGAATCACTATAAATTTTTTTTGACAGCATTAGAACATATATATGCATGATTGAATCAGTATGAACTATTTTTGATAGCCTTTGAACAGATATATATATATATGCATGATTGAATCACCATGAAATTTTTTTGACAGCAATAGACCACAGATATGCATGATTGAATCACTATACGATTTTTTGGACAACCTTAGAACACATTTCTAAAACATTGAATCATTATAAAAAAATTTTACCGCCTTAGAACACATATATGTATGATTGAATCACTATGAAATATTTTTGATAGCCTCAGAACACATATAAGCATGATTGAATCACTATGAAATATTTTTTGATAGCCTTAGAACACATAAATGCATGATTGAATTTTTATGAATTTTTTTTGATAGCCTTAGAACACATATAGGCAAGATTGAATCACTATGAATTTTTTTTAATAGGATTAGGGCACATATATCCTTGATTGAATCACTATGATTTTTTTTTTCACAGCATTAGAACACATATATGCATGATTGAATCACTATGAAATTTTTTTTACAGCATTACAACACATATATGCAAGATTGAATCACTATGAAATTTTTTTCACAACATTAGAACACATATATGCAGAATTAAATCACTAAAAACATTTTTTGACAACCTTAGAACCCATATTTGCAAGACTGAATCATTATAAATTTTTTTTTTACAGCCCTAGAACACAGATATGCATGATTGAATCACTATGAAATATTTTTGACAGCCTTAGAACACATATATGCAAGATTCAATCACTATCAAATTGTTTTCATAGCCTTAGAACACATATATTCATGATTGAATCACTATGATTTTTTTACAGCGTTAGAACACATATATGAATGATTGAATTAGTATGAACTATTTTTGACAGCCTTAGAAAACATATAAGGAAGATTGAATCACTATGAATTTTTTTTGACAGCCTTAGAACACATATATGCTTGATTGAATCACTATGAATTTTTTTTGACAGCACTAGAACACATGTACGCATGATTGAATCACTATGAAATTTTTTTGACAACATTAGAGCACATATATGCATGATTGAATCACTATACAATTTTTTTACAACCTTAGAACACATATTTGAAAGATTGAATCATTATGAATTTTTCTTACGGCCTTAGAACACATATATGAATGATTAAAACACTATGAAATATTTTTGACAGCCTTAGAACACATATAAGGAAGATTGAATTACTATGAAATTTTTTAGATAGCCTTAGAACACATATATGCATGATTGAATCACTATAGTTTTCTTCTGACAACCATAGAGAACATATATGCATGATTGAATCATTAATATTTTTTTTTGACAGCCTCAGAACATATATATGCATCATTGAATCACTATGAAATATTTTTGACAGCCTTAGAACACACACAAGCAAGATTGGATCGCTATGAAATTTTTTTGACAGCCTTAGAACACATATATGCATGATTGAATCACTATGAAAATTTTTTTACAGCATTAGAACACATATATGCAGGATTGAATCATTATGATTTTTTTTTACAGCCTTCGAACACATATATGCATGATTGAATAACTATGAAATATTTTTGACATCCTTAGAACACTTATAAGCAAGATTGAATAACTATGACATTTTTTTGTTGGCCTTATAACACATATAATCACGATTGAATCACTATAATTTTTTTTTACAGCATTAGAACACATATATGCATGATTGAATCAGTATGAAATATTTTTGACAGCCTTGGAACACATATACGCAAGATTGAATCACTATGAAATTTTTTTGACAGCCTTAGCATACATATATGCATGATTTAATCTCAATGATTTTTTTTTGACAACAATAGAACACATATATGCATGATTGAATCACTATCCAAATTTTTTCAAAACCTTGGAATACATATCGAAAGGATTGAATCATTATGATTTTTTTTTACATCCTTAGAACACATATATGCATGATTGAATCACAATGAAATATTTTTGACAGACTTAGAACACAAATATGCATGATTGAATCACTATGATTTTTTTTTGATAAAGTTAGAACACTTATATGCATGATTGAATCACTATAATTTTTCTTTGACAACCTTAGAACACATATCTGCAGGATTGAAACATTATGAAATTTTTTTGACAGACTTAGAACACATATATGCATGATTGAATCACTATGAAACCTTGGAATACATATCGAAAGGATTGAATCATTATGATTTTTTTATAGCATTAGAACACATACATGCATGATTGAATCACTATATATTTTTTTATCGCCTTAGAATACATATATGCATGATTGAATCACGCATTATTGAATCACTATACCTTTTTTTGACAACCTTAGAACACATAGTTGCAGGATTGAAACATTATGAATTTTTATTTACTGCCATAGAACATATATATGCATGATTAAATCACTATGAAATATTTTTGACAACCCTAGAACATATATAAGCAAGATTGAATCACTATGAATTTTTTTTGATAGCCTTAGAACGCATACATTCTTGATTGAATCACTATGAATTTTTTTTTAGAGCATTAGAACACATATATGCATGGTTGAATCACTATAAATTTTGTTTTACAACCATAGAACACATATATGCTTGATTGAATCACTATACAATTTTTTATTGAACCTTAGAGCACATTTCTAAAAGATTGAATCATTATGATTTTTATTTTACAGCCTTAGAACACATATATTCATGATTGAATCACTATGAAATATTTTTGATAGCCTTACAACACATATAAGCACGATTAAATCACTATGAAAGTTTTTTGACAGCCTTAGAACACATATATGATTGATTGAATCTCTATGAAATTTTTTTGATAGCCTTAGAACACATATAAGCAAAATTGAATCACTATTAATTTTTTTTAATAGCATTAGAGCACATATATGCGTGATCGAATCACTATGGATCTTTTTTAACAGGATTAGAACATATACATGCATGATTGAATCACTATGAAATTTCTTTTACAGCTTTAGAAAACATATATGCTTGATTGAATCTCTATAAAAAAATTTTGACAACATTAGAACACATATATACATGATTGAATCACTATAAATTTTTTTTGACAACCTTAGAACCCATATTTGCAGGATTGAATCATTATGATTTTTTTTTTTACAGCCCTAGAACACATATATGCATTATTGAATCACTATGATATTTTTTTCATAGCCTTAGAACAAATATATTCATGATTGAATCACTATGATTTTTTTTTACAGCATTACAACACATATATGAATGATTGAATCGGTATGAACAATTTTTGAAAGCCTTTCAACATATATACGCAAGATTAAATCACTATGATTTTTTTTTTACAGCCTTAGAACACATATATGCATGATTGAATGACTATAAAATTTTTTTGACAACTTTAGAACATATATATGCATGATTGAATCACTATGAAATATTTTTGACAGCCTTAGAACACATATAAGCAAGATTGGATCACTATGTAATTTTTTTGAAAGCCTTAGAACACATATATGCATGATTGAATCACTTTGAAATTTATTTGACAGCATTAGAACACATATATGCATGATTGAATCACTATGAAATTTTTTTGACAGCATTAGAGCACATATATGCAGAATTGAATCGCTACAAAAAAAATTTGTCAACCTTAGAGCAAATATTTGCAGGATTGGATCATTATAATTTTTTTTTACAGGCTTAGACACATATATGCATCATTAAATCACTATGAAACATTTTTCACATCCTTAGAACACATATAAGCAAGATTGAATCACTATGAAATTTTTTTGATTGCCTTAGAACACATATAATCATGATTGAATCACTGGATTTTTTTTTTACAGCATTAAAACACATATATGCATGATTGAATCAATATGAGCTATTTTTGACAGCCTTAGAACACATATAAGCAAGATTGAATCACTATGAAATTTTTTTGACTGCCTTAGCACACATATATGCATGATTGAATCACAATATTTTTTTTTTGACAGCATTAGAACACATATATGCATGATTGAATCACTATACAAAATTTCTGACAACCTTAGAACACATATCAGAAGGACTGAGTCATTATGATTTTTTGTTTACAGCCTTTGAACACATATCTGTCTGATTGTATCACAATGAAATATTTTTGACAGCCTTAGAACACAAATATGCATGATTGAATCACTATGAATTTTTTTTAGAGCATTAGAACACATATATGCGTGATTGAATCACTATAGTTTTTTTTTGACAATCTTAAAAAATATATCTGCCGGATTGAATCATAATAAAAAAATTTTGACAGACTTAGAACACATATATGCATGATTGAATCACTATGAAATATTTTTGACAGCCTTAGAACACATATAAGCAAGATTGGATCACTATGAAATTTTTTTGACAGTCTTCGAACACATATATGCATTATTGAGTCACTACAAAATTTTTTTGACGGCTTTAGAACACATACATGCATGATTGAATCACTATAAATTTTTGTATAGCCTTACAACACATATATGCATGACTTAATCACTATGAATTTTTTTGACAACATTAGATTACAAATATGCCCGATTAAATCACTATAAAATTTTTTTGTCAACCTTAGAACACATATTTGCAGCATTGCATCATTATGAATGTTTTTTTACTGCCTTAGAACATATATATGCATGATTAAATCACTTCGAAATATTTTTGACACCCTTAGAACATATTTAAGCAAGATTGAGTCACTATGAAATTTTTTTGACAGCCTTAGAACACATATATTCATGATTGAATCACTATGAATTTTTGTTTAATGCATTAGAACACATATATGCATGATTGAATCACTATAAATCCTATTTTACAACGTTAGTACACATATTTGCAGGATTGAATCATTATGAATTTTTTTTTACAGCCTTAGAACACATATATGCATGATTGAATCAGTATGAACTATTTTTGACAGCCTTAGAACACATATAAGCAACATTGAATCACTATGAAATTTTTTTGATAGCCTTAGAACACATATATGCATGATTGCATCACAATGAAATTTTTTTGACAGCATTAGAACACATATATGCATGATTGAATCACTATAAAAATTTTTTTGACAATCTTAGAACACATATCAGAAGAATTGAATCGTTATGAATTTTTTTTTACAGCCTTAGAACACATATAAGAAAGATTGAATCAGTATAAAATATTTTTGACAGCCTTAGAACACATAAGAAAGATTGAATCATTATGAACATTTTTTGACAGCCTTAGAACACATATATGAATGATTGAATCACTATAATTTTTTTTTTACAGCATTAGAACACCTATATGCTTGATTGAATCACTATGAATTTTTTTTTGACAACATTAGAACACATGTTTGCAGGTTTGAATCACTATAATTTTTTTATGATAAAGTTAGAACATATATTTGCAGGATTGAATCAATATGAAATTTTTTTACAGCCTTAGAACACATATATGCATGATTGAATCACTATGGAATATTTTTGACAACCTTAGAACACATAAAAACAAGATTGAATCACTATGAATTTTTTTTGATATCCTTAGAACACATATATTCATGATTGAATCACTATAAATTTTTTTTACGGCATTAGAACATGAATATGCATGATTGAATCACTATACAATTTTTTGGACAACCTTAGAACACGTATCTAAAAGATTGAATCATTATGAAATTTTGTTTACGGCCTTATAATACATATGTACATTATTGAATCACTATGAAATATTTTTGACAGCCTTAAAACATATATAAGCATGATTGAATCACTATGAAAGTTTTTTGAACGCCTTAGGACACATATATGCATGATTGAATCACTATGAAATTTTATTGATAGCCTTAGAACACATATATGCAGGATTGAATCACTATGAATTTTTTTAACAGCATTAGAACACATATATGCGTCATTGAATCACTATGAATTTTTTTTACGGCATTATAATACATATATGCATTGTTGAATCACTATAATTTTTTTTTTAACCTTAGAACATATATTTGCAGAATTGAATCACTATGAATTTTTTTTTACAGCCTTAGAACACATATATGCATGATTGAATCACAATGGAATATCTTTCACAGCTTTAGAATACATATAAACAAAATTGAATCACTATGAAATTTTTTTGATAGCCTTAGAACATATATATTCATGATTGAATCACTATAAATTCTTTTTGACAACATTAGAACACATATATGAATGATTGAATCAGCATGAACTATTTTTGACAACCTTAGAACACATATAAGCAAGATTGAATAATTATAAAAAAAATTTGACAGCCTTAGAACAGATATATTTGGATGATTGAATCACTACGATTTTTTTTTACAGCATTAGAACACATATATGTATGACTGAATCACTATACAATTTTTGGACAACCTTAGAACACATATCTCAAAGATTGAATCATTATGATTTTTTTTTACAGCCTTAGAACACAAATATGCATGATTGAATCAATTTGAAGGTGTTTTTACAGCCTTACAACACATATAAGCAAGATTGAATCACTATGAATTTTTTTTTATAGCCTTAGAACACATATATGCACGATTGAATTTTTTTTTACCACATTAGAACACGTATATGCATGATTGAATCACTACGATTTTTTTTTTACAACATTAGAATATATATATGCAGGATTTATTCACTAACAAATTTTTTTGACAACCTTAGAACCCATATTTGCAGGATCGAATCATTATGAATTTTTTTTCACTGCCCTAGAACACATATATGCATGAGTGAATCACTATGAAATATTTTTGACAGCCTTAGAACACATATAAGCAAGATTGAATCACTATGAAATTTTTTTCATAGCCATAGAACACATATATTCATGATTGAATCACTATGATTTTTTTTTACCGGATCAGAACACATATATGAATGATTGAATCAGTATGAACTATTTGTGACAGCCTTAGAACACATATAAGCTAGATTGAATCACTATGAAATTTTGTTGACAGCCTTAGAACACATATATACATGATTGAATCACTATGAAATATTTTTGACAAACTTAGAACACATATAAGCAAGATTGAATCACTGTGAATTTTTTTGGACAGCCTTAGAACACATATATGCATGATTGAATCACTATGAAATTTGTTTTACAGCATTAGAACACAGATATGCATGATTGAATCACTATATATTTTTTTTGACAACCATAGAGCACATATATGCATGATTGAATCATTATGAAATTTTTTTGACAGCCTCAGAACAAATATAAGCAAGATTGGATCACTATAAATTTTTTTTTAACAGCCTTAGAACACATATATGCATGATTGAATCACTTTGAAATTTATTTGACCACATTATAACACATATATGATGATTAAATCGCTATGAAATTTTTTTGACAGCATTAGCACACACATATGCATGATTGAGTCACTATGAAATTTTTTTGACAGCCTTAGAGCATATGTATGTAAGATTGAATCATTATGATTTTTTTTTACAGCCTTCGAACACATATATGAATGATTGAATCACTATGAAATATTTTTGACATCCTTAAAACACATATAAGCAAGATTGAATAACTATGATTTTTTTTTTATAGCCTTAGCACACATATAATCATGATTGAATCACTAGGAATTTTTTTGACAGGATTAGAACACATATATGCATGATTGAATCAGTACAAACTATTTTTGACATCCTTAGAACACATATAAGCAAGATTGAATCACTATGAAATTTTTTGACAGCCTTAGCACACATATATGCATGATTGAATAACTATGAAATTTTTTTCACAGCAATAGAACACATATATGCATGATTGAATCACTATACAATTTTTTTGAAAACCTTAGAACACATATCGGAAGGATTGAATCATTATGATTTTTTTTACAGCCTTAGAACACATATATGCATGATTGAATCACAATGAAATATTTTTTACAGCCTTAGAACACAAATATGCGTGATTGAATCATTATGAATTTTTTTTGGCACCGTTAGAACACATATATGCATGATTAAATCACTATAATTTTTTTTTGACAACCTTAGAACACATATCTGCAGGATTGAATTATTATGAATTTTTTTTGACAGACTTAGAACTCATATATGCATGATTGAATCACTACAAATTTTTTTTTATAGCATTAAAACACATGTATGCATGATTGAATCACTATAATTTTTTTTATAGCCTTAGAACACATATATTCATGATTGAATCACTAGGAAATTTTTTGACAACATTAGAACACAAATATGTCTGATTGAATCACTATAAACTTTTTTTGACAACCTTAGAACACATATTCGTAGGATTGAATCATTATGAATTTTTATTTACTGCCGAAGAACATATTTATGCAGGATTCAATAACTATGAAATGTTTTTGACAGCCCTAGAACATATATAAGTAAGATTGAATCACTATAAAAAAATTTTGACAGCCTTAGAACACATATATGCATGATTAAAACACTATGAAATATTTTTGACAACCTTAGAACACATATAAGCGAGATTGAATCACTATGAAATTTTTTGGACAGCCTTAGGACATATATATGCGTGATTGAATCACTATGAATATTGTTTATAGCCTTAGAACACATATAAGCAAGATTGAATTACTTTGAAGTTTTTTTGATAGCCCTAGCACACATATATGCATGATTGAATCACTATGAATTTTTTTTGACAGCATTAGAACACATATATGCTTGATTGAATCACTATACAAATTTTTTGACAACCTTAGAACACATATCGGAAGGATTGAATCATTATGATTTTTTTTTTACAGCCTTAGAACACATGATGATGCATAAATATCACGTTTTATTAATACATTTTCACTGCATAAATGCATCATCTATAGGTTTAAAGCATACACTTAGGTGCATAATGATGTTAGGGAGCTCTTGTTTGAATTTCATCAAAATCGGAGTTAATTTGAAGGAATTATGACATTTACAGTGTAACGGGTAAAATATCTGATCCGATTTGAGAGATTTGGATCCAGACGCCCATTTGGACTTTGGATCTGGACCAAATTACATGGATTTAACCCAGCTCCATCCCACTTAAGTTTTGTAAAAACATTTTCTAAAACCCCCCTACAGAAAGAGGCGCCCAGTAAATATTTTGTTTTTAATCTTGTTTTTGTAAAATGACCAAAAGTAGTCAAAACGTCAAAAGGAGGGGGGCGCCCATTCCAGCCCTGTCTTTGTCTTGATTTTCATGCCCTAGGGGCATGATTCTAGCTCAACTCCACCTTCTCCCAAGCCGCCCCTCTCATCCACCTTCTTCCTCATCCATGGTTGGCCATGGAAGCCATGTCAACACCATTGGAGATGCCGTTTTCTTCCTCCATTCTCTTCTTTCATATCTTGTCTTTCTTCTCACCCTGCTGGAACTAACTTTTGTTTTGTTTATTTTGCAGCTACAGCTGGAGTGTATCCATCATGGTGGATGTCCCGCTCCTCCATGGTCGGTCGGCCCTGAACCCCGGAGCATTGCCACTTGCAAATCCCTGCAAAGAAGACAACAAAAGGACTAGACAGCATCACCGAGGTTCCTCGTGGCATAGAGTCAAGCAAATTCCGCTCTTCTTCATCCCCTCAGTCGTCGGATCTTCCAAGAGGTAGGTCTTCTTCTCCCTTCTCTTCTAGCTAAAACCTATCATGTGCCTCTGTAATGTGTTGGGTGGTTTCTGTATTTTTGTTCAGCCTTAGTGTAGATTTTGTTCGTGCAAAAGCCAACACATAGAATGTTTAGAGTTTGGTGTTATTAAAAATATTGATTTTCATTCCATCGATGGCTTTTTGGGTGTGTGCGTGTAATCCAATATTTGATGTGTGCCTGCGGTTTCCATCATGTTTCCCAGCAGTAATAGGTCTGAAAGTGTTTTTAGTAGCAGTAGAGTATGTAGGTCTTATCATAGTTGATGTCGGTTGTGAGTTCTTAGTTAATTGTTTGATCTTCCTTAATAGCGATTTATGTAGTTAGCTTATTAGATTTCAATCTGTTGTAGTATGCCTTTTATATAATTTTCTGTAGGTAGATTATGTGTTTAGTTAGGTTATAATGTAGCTCTAGGTTGATTTAGTATGATAGTAAGTTAGATTATCATTTTAAATTATGTTTTTAAGTTTCAAATAGTTGATTGTAGGAATTTCTTGATTCAGCGTTTTTGTGTTTCCTATGTAATTTTCTGTAGTTAGATTATATGTTTAGCTAAAGTACCAAGTATATTTCAGTTATGTTAGCATGATAGTTAGTTTAGATAATCATGATAATGCTTGTGTTGTGTTTTGATCTTAGTCGTGTGTAGTGTAATTAGCCATAGCTTGTTTTTCTGTTTTTGGTTTCATTTCCAGCATGATTTGTGAGTTTAGTCTATGTATTTTTAGTCTACTTAGTTAGTCATAATCGTTTGTTAGTTTAGTTTAATTTAGCTTTGCAATTATTATTGTGTTTTTAGTTTAAAATTAGATTTTCCATTTTTTTTTAGTGTGAGTGTCTTCTTCTTCCCCATAGGTAGACGACCATCAGAGGTCCAGCAAGGTTGCATAATTCGTGATTTTTGTGGTAGTTAATTTAGCATTAACTTAGTATTTTTTAATTTTCGTGTAGTAGTTAATAGGGATAGGTTTGATTTTTGGTAGCTTTCCCTTTATGCCCTTTGTTTGATTTGTATATATACTGATTTAGTTAGATTAATTTTATTTTAGTCTAGGTATATAAATTCGTGTAGCTTTTAGTCAAGGGGCATTGAGGTCATTGTTTGAAATACGAATTTGGTATTAAGGCACCTCCTCTAATTTTGTTAAATGCAATTAAGAAAAATTCTATTACCCATACAAGTCATAAATGCATTCTCCTTTCCATGGGGAACCCTTTGGAATTCCAAAGACCCTTTAAAGAGGTTTACACGTTTTTGGAAAACCTTTGGAATTCCAAAGGATCTTCTAAAAGTATCTACACGACTTTTGGAGCAAGTGTTGAAATTCCAATTTTCATTTAAAGAAACTCCAAATTCGTGGAATGTGCTTTGGGAAGGATTCTCAAAAAGGAAGCTCAATAGCTTTTAATGAAAAGAAGGAAAAAAGAATGGATGGTTTTAGAAAATAAGAGTTTTTCAAATATGCATTTAAGGAAATTAAGAGGAAAGCTTCATTTCCCAACCAAGTCATAAATGCCTTCTCATTTTCAAAGTTGGAAACCCTTTGGAATTCCAAAGGGCCTTTTAAAGAGGGTTACACGATTTTTAGAAACCCTTTGGAATTCCAAAGGTCATGCTAAATATGGCTACACGTTTTTGGAAAAGATTGAAAATTTGAAATGAGCATTTAAAGTTAATCCAAAAACGTGTTTGGTGTTTTGGGAAAGGTTTTCAAAAGAAGTTAATGTTTTTAATGAAAAATGGGCTGGACGGTTTTTGAAGTTGAGAACTTTCCCTAAGTGCAATTAAGGCAATAAAGAGGAGGAGTTGGCCCCTACCAAAATCGTGTTTCTCAAATTTATTAGCCCTATTTACTACTTTCGTTATTTGAATTAGCATTAATTAGGCGTAATTAATTTAGTAAGGTGTGCTTTAGGATAGGTTTTATAAAATCGTGTATAGTTATTTAGGTAGTTGCTAGTCTTTGTTTATATTTAATGTAGTAATTAATTTAGATTGAATTTAGTGTTTTTAGGAACTAACCATTAATTATTATAGCATTTAACCTTAGTCTAATCCTAGTCAACCTTAGTTAACCCTAACCACCCTTATCTAACCATAGTCAACTTTAGTAGACCAAAATTAGTTAGCCTACCCTTAGTCAACTAACCCTCGTTAGTTAGATTAACCCTAGGTATTTAGTTAACCTAATTAACCCTAGTCGAATTTCCAACTAAACCCTAGTTGACCTTAGTTAGGAACTAACCGACCCCTTAACTACCTTATTAGACCCTAGTTAACCCTTACCTAAACCTAGTTAGTCATCCCATCCGATCCTAGCCTTAGTTAAATCCTTCTAACCCTAATCAACCCTTGTAAACCCTAATCTAACCATAGTTAGTTAGACTAACCATACCCTTAGTTAATCCTAGTAACCATAACCGACCCTCATTAATCAACCCTATAGCTAACTCTAGTTAGTTTGACTAACCTTAAGTAACCGACCCCTAGTTACACCCTCTTAACCCTAACCGACCCATTAACTACCTTAGTAGACCATAGTCAACCGTACCTTAGATAGATAACCCTAGTTACTAGTTAGAATCTAACCCTAGTTAGTTTAACCGTAGATTAATAATTGCTTTATTAGGTTAGAATTAACATTAGATTAATTAGTTCATTAGGTAATCATGTTAGCTAGAGTATGTTAGATTTAGTTAGATTTGTCATTTAGGTTAGATAGTTAATTAAGTTAGTTAGTAAGTTAGTAGTTGTTTTAGTAAGTTAGAATTAATATTAGAATAGTTAGTTAAGTTAGTTAGTGATATTAAATATTATGCATTAGGTTTAATTAGAGTTTATATTCATTTAGATATCTTATTTAGAGTATTAGTGAGTTTAGGTTAGGTTATTTCTTAAATTTTATAACTTAGTTTAATTGTTATTGTTTGATGTAGTTTAACAGTAGGTTAGGTTCAGTTAGGACTGTTTTTGTACGTGGTTCAATGTCCAAATGTCAATTGTGGATTCAAAGGGATGAATAGTGCACTGAACTAAAACCCTAATTTTTACCCGATCGTGCACTAGCTAGTTCATGTGGATTTTTCGTGAGTTTTCTGGATATTATTTTTCTATTCTCCACATTAGTGTATTAACTATCTGAAGACCAAATTTCAGCTCGATCCGAGTTGATTTGGTTTGGTGTTTAAGCGTATTACGAAAACAGCTTTTTCGGATTTTGAAATTTCGGGTCCTGCGATTTCCCAAATTATCCTGATTTTGAAACGCTTCGTTCTGGAGATCCAGAACGTATTTTTCACTTCATTAAAATGTGTCAGCTTCTTGGATCTGTCTTTTACAGAATAGAAGTGATTTGACTAAATTTGGAATTCGTTTGACCCCTCAAACAGTCGTTTTGCGAAAAGCTGTCAGAATCTATTTTTGCCTTCTGTAGGGACAAAACAGTCTTTTACTTATTTGTTTGATTTCGTGTGGTTTTACTGTTTTCTAACATTTTAGTTAGTATATTAACAGTATTTAGAGTAATTAGAGTTACTTAGCTTAGTTAGTTCACTTAGTTAGTATAACTTTTGTTTTATATATTTAAATTAACTGTAATTTAATTTAGAAATAGTGTAGATGTAATCTAGATGAATTCTTGATTTAGTTACTGACTTTTTGTTTTTATTATGTAGGTTGTTAAGGTAGAACAGGTTAACAGATGCAATTCAATTGTGATGTGCGACTGCACTTGATGTGAAAAGATAGAAATGCCCCTGGAGACCTGCTGAAGACTTAGCCGCCTATTGTAGTTTATTTTCATAATTAGAATGTTATTCAATGTAACTTGTACTCATTGACATAGATTGTAAACTTTTTATGTTAATAAAATGTTATTTTAGAATTAATTCAGAAATATCCCGTTCCCTGTGGATTCGACCCGAACCCGCCACTTATGTGGAAAGTCGGTTTTTATATTTTTGGTTGACGATTTTCCAAAGTTTTATTGAAAATAATTGTTTTAAAAAGATCATTTCAAAATATCAACCAACACATATGCATGATTGAATCACAATGAAATATTTTTTACAGCCTTAGAACACAAATATGCATGATTGAATCACTATAATTTTTTTTTTCAGCGTAAGAACACATATTTGCAATATTGAATCACAATAATTTTTTTTTGACAACCTTAGAACACATATCTGCAGGATTGAATCATTATGAAATTTTTTTGACAGACATAGACCACATATATACATGATTGAATCACTACGAAATTTTTTTGAAAGCATTAGAACACATACATGCATGATTGAATCACTATACTTTTTTTTATAGCCTTAGAACACATATATGCATGATTGAATCACTATGAAATTTTTTGACAGCATTAGAACACAAATATGCCTGATTGAATCACTATAAAAAAAAATTGACAACCGTAGAACACATATTTGCAAGATTGAATCATTATGAATTTTTATTTACTGCCTTAGAACATATATATGCATGATTAAATCACTATGAAATATTTTTGACAGCCTTAGAACATATACAGGCAAGATTGAATCACTATGAAATTTTTTTGACAGCCTTAGAACACATATATTCATTATTGGATCACATTGAATTTTTTTTGACAACATTAGAACACATATATGCATGATTGAATCACTATAAATTTTGTTTTACAACCTTAGAAAACATATTCGCAGGATTGAATCATTATGATTTTTTTTTACACCCTTAGAACACATATATGCATGACTGAATCACTATACAATTTTTTGAACAACCTTAGAACACATTTCTAAAAGATTGAATCATTATGAATTTTTTTTTACAGCCTTAGAACACATATATAGATGATTCAATCACTATGAAATATTTTTGATAGCCATAGAACACATATAAGCAGGATTGAATCACTATGAAAGTTTCTTGACAGCCTTAGAACACATATATGCATGATTGAATCTCTATGAAATGTTTTTGATAGCCTTAGAACACATATAAGAAAGATTGAATCACTATGAATTTTTTTTAATAGCTTTAGAGCACATATATGCATGATTGAATCACTATGATTTTTTTTTAACAGCATTAGAACATATATATGCATGATTGAATCACTATGAATTTTTTTTTACAGCATTAGAACACATATATGCATGATTGAATAACTATCAAACTTTTTTGACAAAATTATGAATGTTTTTGCAGGATTGAAACATTATGAATGTTTTTTTACAGCCTTAGAACACATATTTGCAGGATTGAAACATTATGAACACAATCATGCATAGTGACTCAATCATACAGATATGTGTTCTAAGGTTGTAAAAAAAATTTATAGTGATTCAATCATGCATATATGTTCTGATGTTGTAAAAAAAAATTTATAGACTCAATCATGCATATAAGTGTTCTAAGGCTGTCAAAAAAATTCATAGTGATTCAATCATGCAGATATGTGTTCTAAGGTTGTCAATTTTTTTTTATAGAGATTCAATCAAGCATATATGTGTTCTTATGCTCTCTAGAAAAATTTACAGTGATTCAAACACGCATATATGTGTTCTGAGGCTATCAAAAAAATTTCATAGTGATTCAATCATGCATATTTGTGTTCTAAGTCAGCAAAAGAATTTTATAGTGATTCAATCATAAATATATGTGTTCTAAGGCTGTCAAAAAAATTTCATAGTGATTCAACCATGCATATATGTGTTCTAAAGCTGTAAAAAAAAATTCATAGTGACTAAATCATGCATATATGTGTTCTTAGGCTGTCAAAAAAATTTCATAGTGATTTAATCCTCCATATATGTGTTCTAAGGTTGTCAAAAATAATTCATAGTGATTCAATCCTCCATATATGTGTTCTAAGGCTGTCAAAAAAATTTCATAGTGATTAAATCATGCATATTGGTTTGACTTTTGGAATGCTTATTTTTAAAAGATATTTTTCAATAAAAACAATGGGAAAATCGTCAACCAAAGATATAAAAACCGACTTTTCACATAAGTGGCGAGTACGAGTCGAATCCACAGGGAACGAGATATATTCTGAATTAATTCTAAAATAGCACTTTATTAATATAACAGAGTTTACAACTATGTCAATATTATAAATGAAATTAAATAACAATCTAAATGATGAAAATAAACTAAAGAAGGAAGCTAAGTCTTCTGCAGATCTCCAGGGGCAATTCGGTCTTTTCACCACATGTGCAGTTGCATTTCATCTTTGAAATACACCTGTAAACCTGTTCTAACTTATCAACCTACACAATGAAAACAAAAAATCAGTAAACTAATAAAAATTAAATCTAAATTACATCTACACTTATTGTTAAACTAATTCTATAATTAAACTATAGTTAAATAGACATAGAAAACTAAAATTACACTGTCTAACTAAACTAACTAAAAAAATGCATGCTAACTACTCTAACTACTGTTAATTCACTAACTACAATACTAGAAAACACTAAAACTGCATTAAATCAAACAATTAATGAAATGACTGTTTTGTCCCGAAATAATGCAAAAGTGGATTCTGACAACTTTTTGCAAATCGAAGATTTAAGGGGTCAAACGAAGTCTAATTTTTCCGAAATCACTTCTGCTTTGTAACTGACAGATCCAAAAAGATGACATTTTTTACAGATTTGAAAAATATGTTTTGGATCTCCAGATATAAGTGTTTCAAAATCAGGATAATCTTGGAAATCGCAGGACCCAAAATTTAAAATCCCGAAAAAGTTGTTTTCACAAAACGCTTAAAAACCAGACCAAATCAACTCGGATCGAGCTGAAATTTGGTCTGCAGACAGTGAACACACGGATGTGGAGAATGGAAAAATAATTTTTAGAAAAATCCACATAAAATGATGAGTGCCAAAAACGATAAAAACCAGTTTGGGACTTCAGTGCACTATTCATTTATTTAAATCCACTATTGACATTAAAACAATAAAGCACACATTAAAACAGTCCTACACTAATCTAAACTATTGCTAAACTACTGCTAAACTACAGCAAGGACAACAATTAAGCTAATTATATAAAATCTAAGAAAGAAGCTAAACAAACTAATGTGAGTTCGAATCTAAGCAAATCATTAGTTCTAATCTATCCTAACTAAGGTATAGTTCTACTTACACTATCTACATAACTGAAATGAATCTAATTAAACCTAAAGTAGTTTAGCTAATATAATTAACTAACTAACTAACTAATCTAATATTAATTCTAAAACTTAATTAAAACAAGTAATAACCTAATGTTAGTCTAACTAGGGTTAGAAACTAAGTTAGAAGAAATTACTAACTATGGTTAGGTCGACTAATGTTAGACACTAACTAGGGTTAGGTACTAACTAAAGTTAGCTACCTAGGGTTAGTTAACTATCTAGGGTTGACTATGGTTAATTACTATGCTAGCTAAAATTAATTAACTAACTATGGGTTACTAGAGTTAGCTTCTAACTTAGGGGAGTTAAGGTGGCGGTTTAGGATAGGGCATTAATTTACACGCCACCCTATATGGGCTATTATCCTAATAACTATATATTATTTAATAAGGCAATAATAAAAACCTAATTGAATATCTAAATGAAATGTACCTAATATTACTACCTACCTAAATAGACATACACGACTTGAGACTATCTAAGCTATTACAAACCTTCCTAAATTAATGAATATCTAATCAATGCTAATTCAAATTAATCAATTAGTAAATAGGGCTGTACAGACTCACACACGAATTTGGAAAGGTCTATATCCTCCATCAATAAGTACCTTAATCATCTAAATGGAAAGGTTTGAGAATGTGTAACCGTCCAGTTGATTTGTCTCACACAATTTTGAAGTTTTCTTTACAATTAAACCATTTAGATCCTTACCTCAAAATCGTGTGTATTTTAGAAATAGTTTTGAAATTCAAAGCACAAGATCCATTCCTTAAATGGTCCACACGTTTTTAGCATAAAAGTTAAAATTCTAATTTTGTTTTTAAACGTTTAGAAGAAAGCACATCTTCTCTTGGCTGGATGACACACAATCAACACCTTCTAAACATGGTTCCCACGAATTTGAATGGCATATCCCCCTTCCCAAAAACGCATTTCAATACAATGACCTCAATGCCCCTTATCTAAAATATCACACTAAGCAACTGACTAAATTACTCTAACATTAGTCTAACTAAACTAATATATATACAACTAACTCAAGGGCACAAAGAGTAAAAACAAATTGGAAATATCTATCAAATTAAATACTACACCCAAAATTAAATTACTAAATTAATGCTAAATTAACTAAAACAAAAATTAGGAATTGTAATTACTCTAAGTAACCTATGACTAACCTAATATCACACACATCAAATGTTAACAAGCTGCTACCTACAAGAATTTGACCCAAACACGAATTATACAAAACACTACCTTAAATCTACACTAAAACATCAAACTAAAATATATAAAACCAATAACATACTTTAATAAAAAATCTAAGTTATCCTACATTAATACACGTTAAAACTGGAATCTTAAAACTATGAAACGCAGGAAATAATTTAACTCACATGCTGGGAATTAAAACTCAAAAAGAAAACGCTAAAATCAAATCACTACACTCGACTATTCTAAAACAAGATACAATTTAATCTAAACTACAGATGCTACCCTATGGTAAACTATCTTAAAACTACATAGCATATCATTTAATTTAAATAACTGAAATAAGTTTATCATATTACTAAGTACATAAAACACAGCAGCTGAATCAAACGAACTGTACAATCCTAATACAATCGATATTCAATATGGCTCCATGATTTCTAACAGAAATTAAGACTGGACTAACAACTTCAAACATCTAATTAATCGACTAAAATGATCTATATACAGATTTGTTAACACATAACTGGACGATGAACATGAAAATAGAAAATCAGAAAATCGACACATGAAAACTATCAAAGTTGAAAACGCATAAACACAGAAATAAAACCTAGATCCTAAGGTGCTGGTCTCAAGCACCACACATCTACACTAAGGCTGAACAAACCACACTCAAAAAGCACACAACACACCTCCAGAAAATAAAACTAAAACAACACATACACATGTTGGGTTTTAACTAGAAGCAGTGGATGGGAAGATCTAACCTCCAAGGCGATCCGACGACTGAGGGGAAAGGCAGAGCGGACTTTGCTTGACTTCGCACTGCAAGGAACCTTGATGATGTTGTCTAACATCTCTTTGTTGTCTTCTTTGCAGGAATCCACAAGTGGTGGTGCTCCGGGGTTCAGGGTCGGCCGACCATCGAAGAGCAGAACCTCTATCATGATGGATACACTCCAGCTGCAGCTGCAAAGAGACAACCTCAATGGTTAGTTCTAGCAGGGGGAGAAGGACATGATCTATAAAAGAGGAGAATGGAAGAGTAAGAGTCGGCATCTCCATTGGTGTTGGCATGGCTTCCATGGCCAACCGTGGATGAGGAAGAAGGTGTATGAAGTGGGTGGCTGGGAAGAAGGTGGAGGTGAGCAAGATTCGTGCCCCTAGGGCACGAAAATCAAAGCAAAGACCGTCTACAGTGGGTGTCCTCTCTTTTAACGATTTGCATTATTTTGGGTGTTTTTTCAGAAAGAGTGTTAAAATCAAAATATTCACTGGGCGCCTCTTTCTACAGGGGTTTTTTAGAAAATGGATTATGATAAAATGTGAATAGACTGGCTGGAGTGAATCTACATCAATTTTGGCCCAGATCCAAGACCCAAATGGGTAGTTTGGATCCTGAATACCCGATTCAACTCTAAGGTTTGACCCGCAATACTAAAAATGCATTATTTCCTCAAATTAAGTTTGATTTCGATGAAATTCGAACCAAAGCTCTGTAATATCATTATGCACCTAAGTGTATGCCCTAAACCTATAGATGATGCATTTATGCAGTGAAAATGTGTTAATAAAACATAATATTTATGCATCATCACATATATGTGTTCTAAGGTTGTAAAAAAAAATTTATGGTGATTCAATCAGGCATATATGTGTTCTAAAGCTGTCAAAAAAATTTCATAGTCTTTAAATTATACTTATATGTGTTCTAATGGTGTCAAAAAAAAATTCATATTGATTTAAACAATGCATCTATGTGATTTAAGGCTTTGAAAAAAAAATCATGGGGATTCAACCAGGCAGATATGTGTTCTAAGGTTGTCAAAAAAAATTATAGTGATTCGATCATGCATATATATGTTCTAAGGGTGTCAAAAAATTTCACAGTGATTCAATCATGCATATATGTGTTCTAAGACTGTTAAAAAAAATTTAGAGTGACTCAATCATTCATATATGTGTTCTAAGGCTGCAAAAAAAATTCAGATTGATTCAATCTTGTATATAAATGTTCAAAGGCTATCAAAAAAAATTTGTATGAATTCAATCACGCATATAATGGATTCAATCATGCATGTACGTGTTCTAAGGCTGTCAAAAAAATCTCATAGTGATTCAATCATGCATATATGTGTTTTATGGTTGTCCAAAAAATTTCATAGTCGTTCAATCTTTCATATATGTGTTTTAAGGATGTCAAAAAAAATCATAGTGAATCAATCATGCATATATGTGTTGTAAGGCTGTCAAAAAAATTCCATAGTGATTGAATCATGCATATAGGTGTCTTAAAGCTGTAAAAAACAATCCAAAGTGATTCAGTCATATAGATATGTGTGCTAATCCTGTCAAAAAAATTGTATTGTGATTCAATCCTGCATATATGTGTTCTACGACTATCAAAAAAATTTCATAGTGACTCTATCATGCAAATACGTGTACTAATTTGTTAAAAAAAATTTATAGTGATTCAATAATGCATATATGTGTTCTGATGCTGTCAAAAAAAAATTATAAAGACTCAATCATGTATATATGTGTTCTAACGCTGTCGAAAAGTTTCATAGTGATTCAATCATGCATATATATGTTCTAAGCCTATCAAAAAAATTTCATGGTGATTCAATCATGCATATATGTGTTCCAAGGTTGTCAAAAAAATTTCATAGTGATTAAATCATGCTTATATGTGTTTTAAGGCTGTCAAAAAAAAATTATAGTGATTAAACCTTGCAAATATGTGTTCAAAGGCCGTCAAAAAAATTTCATTGTGATTAAATCATGCATATATGTGTTCTAAGGCTATCAAACAAAAATCATTATGATTAAATCATGCATATATGTGTTATAAGGTTGTCAAAAAAATTTCATAGTGATTTAATCTTGCATATATGTGTTCTAAGGCTGTCAAAAAAAATTCATAGTGATTCAATCACGCATATATGTGTTCTAAGGCAGCATAAAAAAAATCATAGTGATTTAATCGTGCATATAGGTGTTTTAAAGCTGTCAAAAATAATCCATAGAGATTCAATCATATAGATATGTGTCCTAAGGCTGTCAAAAAAATTGTATAGTGATTCAATCCAGCATATATGTGTTTTAAGGCTGTCAAAAAATTCATAGTGATTCAATCATGCATATATGTGTTCTACGGCTGTCAAAAACATTTCATAGTGACTCTATCATGCAAATACGTGTTCTAATTTGTCAAAAAAAAATTATAGTGATTCAACAATGCATATATGTGTTCTGATGCTGTCAAAAAAAATTTATAGACACTCAATCATGTATATATGTGTTCTAACGCTGTCGAAAAGTTTCATAGTGATTCAATCATGCATATATATGTTCTAAGGCTGTCAAAAAAATTTCATAGTGATTCAATCATGCATATATGTGTTCCAAGGTTGTCAAAAAATTTTTATAGTGATTAAATCATGCTTATATGTGTTCTAAGGGTGTCAAAAAAATTTTATAGTGATTAAACCTTACAAATATGTGTTCAAAGGCCGTCAAAAAAACTTCATTGTGATTAAATCATGCATATATGTGTTGTAAGGCTATAAAAAAAAATCATTATGATTAAATCATGCATATATGTGTTCTAAGGTTGTCAAAAAAATTTCATAGTGATTTAATCTTGCATATAACTGTTCTAAGGCTGTCAAAAAAAAATCATAGTGATTCAATCATGCATATAAGTGTTTTAAGGCTGCATAAAAAAAAATCATAGTGATTCAATCATGCATATATGTGTTCTAAGGCTATCAAAAAAAATTCATACTGATTCAATCATGTAGATATGTTCTAAAGCAGTAAAAAAAAAATCATAGTGATTCAATCAAGCATATATGTGTTCTAAGGTTGTCAAAAAAAAAATCATAGTGATTCAATCATGCATACATGTTTTATGGCTGTGAATTTTTTTTTATAGTGATTAAATCATGCTTATATGTGTTTGAAGGGTGACAAAATTTTTTTATAGTGGTTCGATCATTCATATATGTGTTCTAAAGCTGTCAAAAAAAATTTGTAATGATTCAATGATGCGTATATGTGTTCTAAGGCTGTCCAAAAAAATTTAGAATGACTCAATCATGCATATATGTTTTCTAAGGCTGCAAAAAAAATTCATAGTGATTCAATCATGCATATATATGTTCTAAGGGTATCAAAAACATTCATAGTGATTCAATCATGCATATCTGTGTTCAAAGGCTATGAAAAAAAATAGGCTGATTAAGTCATGTTTATATATGTTCTAAGGGTGTCAAACAACTTTCATTGTGATTAAATCATGCATATATGTGTTCTCAGGCTGCCAAAAAAAATTATAGTGAATAAATCATGCATATACATGTTCTAAGGCTGTCAAAAAAAAAATCATAGTGATTTAATCCTACGTATATCTAATATAAGGCTGTCAAAAAAATTTCAAAGTGATTCAATCATGCATATGTGTTCTAAGGCTGCATAAAAAAAATCAAAGTGATTCAGTCATGCATATACGTGTTCTATGGCTGTCAAAAAAATCTCATAGTGATTCAATCAAGCATATATGTGTTCTATGGTTGTCAAAAAAAATTCAAAGTGATTCAATCATGAATAAATGGGTTCTAATGCTGTCAAAAAAATTTCATAGTGATTCAATCTACGATATATGTGTTCTAAGGGAGTCAAAAAAATTTCATTGTGATTCAATCATGCATACGTGTTCTAAGGGTATCAAAAAAAATTCATAATGATTCAATCCTCCATATATGTGTTCTAAGTTTGTCAAAAAAAATTATAGTGAATCAAAGATCCATATATGTGTTCTAAGTCTGCAAAAAAAAATCATAGTGACTCAATTATGCATATATGTGTTCTAAGGTTGTCAAAAAAACATTCATCATGATTCAATCATGCATATATGTGTACTAAGGCTGTCAAAAAAAATTTATAGACACTCAATCATGTATATATGTGTTCTAACGCTGTCGAAAAGTTTCATAGTGATTCAATCATGCATATATATGTTCTAAGGCTGTCAAAAAAAATTCATAGTGATTCAATCATGCATATATGTGTTTCATGGTTGTCAAAAATTTTTTATAGTGATTAAATCATGCTTATATGTGTTCTAAGGCTGTCAAAAAAAATTTATAGTGATTAAACCTTACAAATATGTGTTCAAAGGCCGTCAAAAAAACTTCATTGTGATTAAATCATGCATATATGTGTTGTAAGGCTATAAAAAAAAATCATTATGATTAAATCATGCATATATGTGTTCTAAGGTTGTCAAAAAAAATTCATAGTGATTTAATCTTGCATATAACTGTTCTAAAGCTGTCAAAAAAAATTCATTGTGATTCAATCATGCATATAAGTGTTCTAAGGCTGCATAAAAAAAAAATCATACTGATTCAATCATGCATATATGTGTTCTAAGGCTATCAACAAAAATTCATACTGATTCAATCATGTAGATATGTTCTAAAGCAGTAAAAAAAAATTCATAGTGATTCAATCAAGCATATATGTGTTCTAAGGTTGTCAAAAAAAAAATTCATAGTGATTCAATCATGCATACATGTTTTATGGCTGTGAAATTTTTTTTATAGTGATTAAATCATGCTTATATGTGTTTGAAGGGTGACAAAATTTTTTTATAGTGGTTCAATCATTCATATATGTGTTCTAAAGCTGTCAAAAAAAAATTGTAGTGATTCAATGATGCGTATATGTGTTCTAAGGCTGTCCAAAAAAATTTAGAATGACTCAATCATGCATATATGTTTTCTAAGGCTGCAAAAAAATTTCATAGTGATTCAATCATGCATATATATGTTCTAAGGGTATCAAAAACATTCATAGTGATTCAATCATGCATATCTGTGTTCAAAGGCTATGAAAAAAAATAGGCTGATTAAGTCATGCTTATATATGTTCTAAGGGTGTCAAAAAACTTTCATTGTGATTAAATCATGCATATATGTGTTCTAAGGCTGCCAAAAAAAATTATAGTGAATAAATCATGCATATACATGTTCTAAGGCTGTCAAAAAAAAAATCATAGTGATTTAATCCTACGTATATCTAATATAAGGCTGTCAAAAAAATTTTAAAGTGATTCAATCATGCATATGTGTTCTAAGGGTGCATAAAAAAAATCATAGTGATTCAGTCATGCATATACGTGTTCTATGGCTGTCAAAAAAATCTCATAGTGATTCAATCAAGCATATATGTGTTCTATGGTTGTCAAAAACAATTCAAAGTGATTCAATCATGAATAAATGGGTTCTAAGGCTGTCAAAAAAAATTCATAGTGATTCAATCTAGGATATATGTGTTCTAAGGGAGTCAAAAAAATTTCATTGTGATTCAATCATGCATACGTGTTCTAAGGGTATCAAAAAAGATTCATAAGGATTCAATCCTCCATATATGTGTTCTAAGTTTGTCAAAAAAAATTATAGTGAATCAAAGATCCATATATGTGTTCTAAGTCTGCAAAAAAAAATCATAGTGACTCAATTATGCATATATGTGTTCTAAGGTTGTCAAAAAAACATTCATCATGATTCAATCATGCATATATGTGTACTAAGGCTGTCAAAAAAAAATTATAGTGATTAAATCATACTTATATGTGTTCTACGAGTGTAAAAAAAAATTCATAGTGATTCAATCATGCATATATGTGTTGTAAGGCTGTCATAAAAATTTCATAGTGATTCAATCATGCATATATGTGTTTTAAGGCTGTCAAAAAAATTTCATAGTGATTAAATCATGCATAAATGTTCTAAAGCTATCAACTAAATTTCATTGTGATTCAATCCTCCATATATGTGTTCTAAGGCTGTCAAAAAAATTTCATTGTGTTTCAATCATGCATATATGTGATCCAAGGCTGCAAAAAAAATTCATAGTGATTCACTCTTATAAATACGTGTTCTAAGACTGTTAAAAAAATTTCGTGGTAATTCAATCATGCAAATATATGTTCTAAGGTTGTCAAAAAAAAAATTATGGTGATCCAATTATGCATATATGTGTTCTATGGTTTTCAAAAAAAATTATAGTGATTCAATCATGCATATATGTAATCCAAGGCTGTCAAAAAAAATTCAAAGTGACTCAATCAAGCATATATGTCTTCTAAGGTTGCAAAAAAATTTCATAGTGATTCAATGATGCATATATATATTCTAAGGCTGACAAAGAAATTTCATAGTGATTTAATCATGTAAATATGTGCTCTAAGCCTGTCAAAAAAAATTATAGTGCTTAAATCGAGCTTATATGTGTTCTTTGGATGTCAAAAAAATTTCATAGTGATTCAATCATGCATATATGTGTTCCAAGGCTATAAAAAAAATTTATGGATTCAATCATGCATATACGTTTTCTAAGGCTGGCATAAAAATCGCATAGTGATTCAAGCTTGCATGTGTTCTATGTCTGTCAAAAAAAAATCATAGTGATTCAATCATTCATATATGTGTTCTAAGGCTGTCAAAAAAAAATCATAGAGATTGAATCTTGCATATATGTGTTCTAAGGCTGTCAAAAAAATTTCATAGAGATTCAATCATGCATATGTGTGTTCTAAGGCAGTCAAACAAATTCCATAGTGATTCAGTCATGCATATATATGTTCTAAGGTTGTCAAAAAAATTTCATAGGATTCAATCTTGCATATATGTGTTCTAAGGCTTTCAAAAAAAATTTATCGTGATTCAATCATGCGTATATGTGTTCTACGACTTTCAAAAAAATTTCATAGTGACTCAATCATGCAGATATGTGTTCTAAGGTTGTCAAAAAAAATTTATGGTGATTTAATCATGCATATGTGTTTTGATGCTGTCAAAAAAAATTGACAGTGATTTAATCATTCATGTATGTGTTCTAATGCAGTCAAAAAATTTTCAAAGTGATTCAATCATGCATATATGTGTTCTAACGCTGTCAAAAAAAAATTATAAAGATTCAATCTTGCAGATATGTGTTCTAAGCATGTCAAAAAGATATATCGTGATTCAATCAGGAATATATGTGTTTTAATACTCTAAAAAAAAATATGTAGTGATTCAATAACGCATATATGTGTTCTAAGTTTGTCAAAAAAAAATTATAGTGATTCAATCATGCATATATGTGTTCTAAGGCTGCAAAAAAGTTTCGTATTGATTCAATCTGCATATATGTGTTCTAAGGCAGTAAAAAAAATTTCATAGTGATTCAATAATGCATATATATGTTCTAAGGCAATAAAAAAGAAATTATAGTTATTCAATCATGCATACATTTGTTCTAAGGTTGTCAAAAAAATTTCACAGTTACTCAATCATGCATATATGTGTTCTAAGGCTAGCAAAAAAATTTCATAGTGTATCAATCATACATATATGTATTCTTAGGCTGTCAAAAAAAATTTATAGTGATTCATTCATGCATATATCTATTCTCTGGCTGTCAAAAAAATTTCATAGTGTTTCAATCATTCATATATTTGTTCTAAGGCTGTCAAAAAAAATTCATAGTGATTCAATCATGCATATATATGTTCTATGGCTGTAAAAAAAATTCATAGTGATTCAATCATGCATATATATGTTCTATGGCTGTCAAAAAAAATTCATAGTGATTCAATCATTCATATAAGTGTTCTAAGCCTGTCAAAAAAATTTCATAGTGATTCAATCATGCATATATGTGTTCTAAGGCTGTCAAAAATTTTTTATAGTGATTCAATCATGCATATATATGTTCTATGGCTGACAAAAAAAATTCATAGTGATTAAATCATACTTATGTGTTCTAAGAGTGACAAAAAAAATTCAGCGTGATTCAATCATGCATATATGTGATCTATGGTTGTCAAAAAAAATTCATAGTGATTCACTCATGCATATATGTGTTCAAAGGCTGTCAAAAAAAATGCAGTGTTTCAATCATGCATATATGTGATCCAAGGCGGCAAAAAAAATTCATAGTGATTCACTCTTGCAAATATGTGTTCTAAGACTGTTAAAAAAATTTCATGGTAATTCAATCATGCAAATATGTGTTCTAAGGTTGTCAAACAAATTTTATGGTGATCCAATCATGCATATATGTGTTCTATGGTTTTCAAAAAAATTTGTAGTGATTCAATCATGCATATATGTAATCTAAGGCTATCAAAAAAATTTCATAGTGAGACAATCATGCATATATGTGTTCTAAGGTTGCAAAAAAAATTCATAGTCATCCAATCATGCATATATGTATTCTAAGGCTGACAAAGAAATTTCATAGTGATTTAATCATGTAAATATGTGCTCTAAGCCTGTCAAAAAAAATTATAGTGCTTAAATCAGGATTATATATGTTCTACGGATGTCAAAAAAATTTCATAGTGATTCAATCACGCATATATGAGTTCCAAGGCTATAAAAAAAAGTTTATGGATTCAATCATGCTTATACGTGTTCTAAGGCTGGCATAAAAATCTCATAGTGATTCAATCTTGCATATGTGTTCTATGTCTGTCAAAAATAAATCATAGTGATTCAATCATTCATATATATGTTCTAAGGTTGTCAAAAAAAATTCATAGAGATTCAATCTTGCATATATGTGTTCTAAGGCTGTCAAAAAATTTTCATAGAGATTCAATCATGCATATATGTGTTCTAAGGCAGTCAAAAAAATTCCATAGTGATTCAGTCATGCATATATATGTTCTAAGGTTGTCAAAAAAATTTCATAGGATTCAATCTTGCCTACATGTGTTCAAAGGCTGTCAAAAAAAATTATCGTGATTCAATCATGCGTATACATGTTCTACGACTGTCAAAAAAAAATCATAGTGACTCAATCATGCAGATATGTGTTCTAAGGTTGTCAAAAAAAGTTATGGTGATTCAGACATGCATATGTGCTTTGATGCTGTAAAAAAAAATTGACAGTGATTTAATCATTCATATATGTGTTCTAATGCAGTAAAAAAAATTCAAAGTGATTCAATCATGCATATATGTGTTCTAAGGCTGTCAAAAAAATTTCATAGAGATTCAATCATGCAGATATGTGTTCTAAGCTTGTCAAAAAGATATATAGTGATTCAATCAGGAAAATATGTGTTTTAATGCTCTAAAAAAAATTATGTAGTGATTCAATCACGCATATATGTGTTCTAAGGTTGTCAAAAAAAATTTATAGTGATTCAATCATGCATACATGTGTTCTAAGGCTGCTAAAAGTTTCATACTGATTCAATCTGCATATATGTGTTCTAAGACAGTAAAAAAAAATTCATAGTGATTCAAACATGCATATATATGTTCTAAGGCAATAAAAAAAATTATAGTTATTAAATCATGCATACATCTGTTCTAAGGTTGTCAAATAAATTTCACAGTTACTCAATCATGCATATATGTGTTCTAAGGCTATCAAAAAAATTTCATAGTGATTTAAACATGCATATATGAATTCTTAGGCTGTCAAAAAAATTTTATAGTGATTCATTCATGCATATATCTGTTCTCTGGCCGTCAAAAAAATTTCATAGTGTTTCAATCATTCATATAAGTGTTCTATGGCTATCAAAAAAAATTCATAGTGATTCAATCATGCATATATATGTTCTATGGCTGTCAAAAAAATTTCATAGTGATTCAATCATGCATATATATGTTCTATGGCTGTCAAAAAAATTTCATAGTGATTCAATCATTCATATAAGTGTTCTAAGGCTGTCAAAAAATTTTCATAGTGATTCAATCCTGCATATGTGTTCAAAGGCTGTCAAAAAAATTTCATAGTGATTCAATCATGCATATATATGTTCTATGGCTGTCAAAAAAAATTCATAGCGATTAAATCATGCTTATGTGTTCTAAGAGTGACAAAAAAAAATCAGCGTGATTCAATCATGAATATATGTGATCTATAGTTGTCAAAAAAAATTCATAGTGATTCAATCATGCATATATGTGTTCTAATGCTGTCAAAAAAATTTGTAGTGATTCAATCTCGGATATATGTGTTCTAAGGCTATAAAAAAAAATTCATATTAACTCAATCATGTAGATATTTGTTCTAAAATTGTCAAAAAAAAATTCATAGTGATTAAATGATGCACATATGCGTTCTGATGCGTTCAAAAAAAATTTATAGAGACTCAATCATGCATATATGTGTTGTAAGGCTGTTGAAAAAATTTCATAGTGATTCAATGATGTAGATATGTGTTCTAAGGTTGTCAAAAAAAAATTATAATGATTCAATCGATCAGATTTGTGTTCTAATGCACTCAAAAAAAATTTGTAGTTATACAATCACATCTACATGTGTTCTAAGGTTGTCAAAAAAATTTCATAGTGATTCAATCATGTATATATGTGTTCCTAGGCTGTCAAAAAAAATTTATAGTGATTTCATCATGTATATATGTGTTCTATGGCTGTAAAAAAAAATTCAGTGATTCAATCATGCATATATGTGTTCTATGGCTGTCAGAAAAATTTCAGTGATTCAATCATGCATATATGTGTTCCAAGGCTGTCAAAAAAATTTCATAGTGAATAAATCATGATTATATGTGTTCTAAGGCTGTCAAAAAAAATTCATAGTGATTCAATCATGCATATATGTGTTCTAAGGCTGTCAAAAAAATTCATTATGATTAAGTCATGCATATATGTGTTCTAAGGCTGTCAAAAAAAATTCAGAGTGATTTAATCTAGCATACTTATGTTCTAAGGCTATCAAAAAAAATTCATAGAGATTTAATCCTGCATGTATCTGTTCTCAGGCTGTCAAAAAAAATTCATAGTGATTCAATCATGCATATATGTGTTCTAAGGCTACATAAAAAAAAAATCAAAGTCATTCAATCATCTATATATGTGTTCTAAGGCTGTCGAAAAAAATTCATAGTATTTCAATCATTCATATATGTGTTCTAAGGTTTCAAAAAAAAATCATAGAGATTATATCACGCTTATATGTGTTCTAAGGGTGTCAAAAAAAATTCATAGTGATTCACTCATGAACATAAATGTTCTAAGGCTGTCAAGAAAATTTCATAGTGATTCAATCATGCAGTTTTGTGTTCTAAGGATGTCAAAAAAAATTTATAGTGATTCAATCATTCATATAAGTGTTCTAAGGCTATCAAAACAATTTCATAGTGATTCAGTCATGTATATATCTGTTTTGTGGCTGTTAAAAAAAAATTCATAGTGATTAAATCATTCTTATATGTGTTCTACGGGTGACAAAAAAAAATCATAGTAATTCAATCATGCGTATATGTGTGTAAAGGCTGTCAAAAAAAAATTATACCGAATCAATCTTGCATATACAAGTTCTAAGGATGTCAAAAAAATCTTATAGTGATCCTATCATGCATATATGTGATCTATTGTTGTCAAAAAAACTTCATAGTGATTCAATCATGCATATATGTGTTCTAAGGCTGCAAAAAAGTTTCGTACTGATTCACTTATGCATATATGTGTTCTAAGGCAGTCAAAAAAATTTCATAGTGATTCAATCATGCATATATATGTTCTAAGGCAATAAAAAAAATTTATAGTTATTCAATCATGCATACATATGTTCTAATGTTGTCAAAAAAATTTCACATTGACTCAATCGTGCATATATGTGTTCTAAGGCCATCAAAAAAATTTTGTAGTGATTCAATCATGCATATATGTATTCTTAGGCTGTTAAAAAAAATTTAGAGTGATTCATTCATGCATATATCTGTTCTCTGTCCGTCAAAAAAATTTCATAGTGATTAAATCATACTTATGTGTTCTAAGGGTGACAAAAAAAATTCATCATGATTCAATCATGCATATATGTGATCTATGGTTGTCACAAAAAATTCATAGTGATTCAATCATGCATATATGTGTTCTAATGCTATCAAAAAAATTTGTAGTGATTCTATATCGGATATATGTGTTCTAAGGCTGTCAAATAAAATTCATAGTGATTCAATCATTCGCATATGTGTTCTAAGGCTGCAAAAAAATTTCATAGTGATTCAATCAAGCATATATGTGTTCTAAGGTTGTCAAAAAATTTCATAGTGATTCAATCATCCATATAAGTGTTCTAAGGCTATCAACAAAAATTCATAGTGACTCAATCATGTAGATATTTGTAATAGATTGTCAAAAAAAAAATCATAGTGATTAAATGTTGCACATATGTGTTCTGATGCATTCAAAAAAAATTTATAGAGACTCAATCAAGAATATATGTGTTCTAAGGCTGTCAAAAAAATTTCATAGTGATCAATGATGTAGATATGTGTCATAAGGTTGTCAAAAAAAATGTATAGTGATTCAATCGATCATATATGTGTTCTAATGCACTCAAAAAAAATTTGTAGTGATACAATCATATATACATGTGTTCTAAGGTTGTCAAAAAAATTTCATAGTGATTCAATCATGTATATATGTGTTCCTAGGCTGTCAAAAAAAATTATAGTTATTTCATCATGTATATATGTGTTCTAAGGCTATCAAAGAAAATTTAGTGATTCAATCATGCATATATGTGCTCCAAGGCTGTCAAAAAAAATTCATAGTGATTAAATCATGCTTATATGTGTTCTAAGGCTGTCAAAAAAAATTCCTGGTGATTCAATCATGCATATATGTGTTCTAAGGCTGTCAAAAAAAATTCATTATGATTAAATCATGCATATATGTGTTCTAAGGCTGTCAAAAAAAAAATTACAGTGATTTAATCTTGCATACATGTGTTTTAAGGCTATCAAAAAAAATTCATAGTGATTTAATCTTGCATGTATCTGTTCTAAGGCTGTCAAAAAATTTTTATAGTGATTCAATCATGCATATATATGTTTTAAGGCTGCATAAAAAAAAATCAAAGTCATTCAATCATCTATATATGTGTTCTAAGGCTGTCGAAAAAATTTCATAGTAATTCTATCATTCATATATGTGTTTTAAGGCTGTCAAAAAAAATCATAGAGATTATGTCACGCTTATATGTGTTTTAAGGGTGTCAAAAAAATTTCATAGTGATTCAATCATGAACATAAGTGTTCTAAGGCTGTCAAGAAAATTTCATAGTGATTCAATCATGCAGATATGTGTTCGAAGGTTGTCAAAAAAAATTTATAGTGATTCAATCATTCATATAAGTGTTCTAAGGCAATCAAAAAAATTTCATAGTGATTCAGTCATGCATATATCTGTTCTATGGCTGTTAAAAAATTTTCAAAGTGATTAAATCATGCATTTATGTGTTCTAATAATCTCAAAAAAACTTTATAGTGATTCTTCAATCACGCATATATGTGTTCTAAGGTTGTCAAGAAAATTTCATAGTGATTCAATCATGCATATATGTGTTCTAAGGCAGTTAAAAAAATTTGATAGTATTTCAATCATGCATATATATGTGTTCCAAGGCTGTCAAAAACTTTTCCAAGTGATTAAATCATGCTTGTGTGTGTTCTAAGGCTATCAAAAAAATTTCATTGTGATTCAATCATGCATATATGTGTTTTAAGGCTATCAAAAAAATTTGATAGTGCTTCATTATTAGATATATATAATCCAAGGTGGTAAAAAAAATCTATATTAATTCAATCATGCATATATGTGTTTCAAGGTTGTCAAAATTCTTTTATAGTAATTCAATCATCCATATATTTGTTCTAATGTTGTCAAAATGGTTCTATGGTGATTCAAACATGCATATATGTGTTCTAAGTTTGCTAAAAGAAAATCATAGTGATTCAATCTTGCATATATCTAATCTAAAGTTGTCAAAAAATTTCATAGTGATTCAATCATGCATATAAGTGTTCTCAGGCTGTTAAAAAAAATCCATAGTGATTCAATCATGCATATATGTGTTCTAAGGCTGTCAAAAAAATCTATAGTGATTAAATCATGCATATATGTATTCTACGATTGACAAAAAAAATCATAGTCACTCAATCAAGCACATATGCGATCTAAGGTTGTCAAAAAAAAATTATAGTGATTCAATCATGCATATATGTGTTCTGATGCTGTCAAATAAAATTTATAGGGATTCAATCCTGCATATATATGTTCTAAGGCAGTCAAAAAAATTCCATAGTGATTCAATCATGCATGTATGTGTTCTAAGACTCTCAAAAAAAATCATAGTAATTCAATCATGCATGTAGGTAAAAAAATTTCATAGTGATTTAATCATGCAGATATGTGTTACAAGGTTGTCAAAAAAATTTATAGTGATTCAATCATGCATATATGTGTTCTAATGCTCTCAAAAAAAATTATAGTGATTCAATCATGCATATATGAGTTCTAAGGCAGTAAGACAAAATTCATAGTGATTCATTTATGCGTATATGTGTTCTAAGGCTGCGAAAAAAATTTATAGTAATCCAATCATGCATATATGTATTTTTACGCTGTCAAATTTTTTTTACAGTGATTAAATCATGCTTATATGTGTCCTTAGGCTGTCAAAAAAAATTCAAAGTGATTCAATCATGCATATATGTATTCTAAGCCTGTCAAAAAAAATGTATAGTGATTCAATCATGCATATATGAGTTCTAAGAATGCAAAAAAAAATTCACAGTGATTCAATAATCCATATATGTGTTCTTAGGCTGTCAAAAAAAATTCATAGTGATTCAATCATGCATATATCTGTTCTAAGGCAGTAAAAAAAATTTCATAGTGATTGAATCATGCATATATGTGTTCTAAGGCTGTAAAAAAAATTATAGTGATTAAATCATACTTATATGTGTTCTAAGGGTGTCAAAAAAATTTCAAGGTGATTTAATCATGCATATATGTGTTCTAGGGCTGTCAAAAAAATATTATGGATTCACTCTGGCATATACGTGTTCTAAGGCTATCAAAAAAATCTCATAGTGATTCAATCACGCATATATGCGTTCTATGGTTGTCAAAAAAAAATCATAGTGTTTCAATCATTCATATATGTGTTTTAAGGCTCTCAAAAAATTTTCATAGTGATTCACTCATGCATATATGTGTTTTATGGAAATAAAAAAAAAATTATATTGATTAAATCAGGCTTATATGTGTTCTAAGGGTGTCAAAAAAAATTGTATGGATTCAATCATGCATATACATGTTCTAAGGCTGTCAAAAAAATCTCAAAGTTATTCAGTCATTCATATATGTGCTCTACAGTTGTCAAAAAAAATTTGTAGTGATTCAATTCTGCATATATGTGTTCTAAGGCTGTCAAAAAAATTTCATAGTGATTCAATCCTGCATATGTGTTTTCAAACTGTCAAAAAAGTTTCATAGTGATTTAATCATGCACGTATGTGTTTTATGGTTGTCAAAAAAAAATTATAGTGACTCAATCATGCAGATATGTGTTCTAAGGTTGTCAAAAACAATTTATGGTGATTCAATCATGCATGTGTTTTGATGCTGTCAAAAAAAATTGACAGTGACTTAATCATTCATATATGTGTTCTAATGCAGTAAAAAAAAATTCAAACTAATTCAATCATGCATATATGTGTTCTAAGGTTGTCAAAAAAACTTCATGGAGATTCAATCATGCAAAATTGTGTTCTAAGCTTGTCAAAAAAATATATAGTGATTCAATCAGGCATATATGTGTTTTAATGGTCTAAAAAAAATATATAGTGATTCAATCACGCATATATGTGTTCTAAGGTTGTCAAAAACATTTTATAGTGATTCAATCATGCATATATGTGTTCTAATGCTGCAAAAAAGTTTCGTACTGATTGAAATATCATATATGTGTTCTAAGGCAGTAAAAAAAAATTCATAGTTATTCAATCATGCATATATATGTTCTAAGGCAATAAAAAAAAAATTATAGTTATTCAATCATGCACACATCTGTTCTAAGGTTGTCGAAAAAATTTCACAGTTACTCAATCATGCATACATGTGTTCTAAGGCTATGAAAAAAAATTCATAGTGATTCAATCATGCATATATGTATACTTAGGCTGTTAAAAAAAAATTATAGTGATTTATTCATGAATATATCTGTTCTCTGCCCGTCAAAAAAAATCATAGTGTTTAATCATTCATATAAGTATTCTAAGGTTGTCGAAAAAAATTCATAATGATTCAATCATGCATATATTTGTTCTATGGCTGTCAAAAAATTTCAGAGTGATTCAATCATGCATATATATGTTCTATGGCTGTCAAAAAAAAATCATAGTGATTCAATCATTCATATAAGTGTTCTAAGGCTGTCAAAAAAATTTCATAGTGATTCAATCATGCATATATATGTTCTATGGCTGTCAAAAAAATTTCATAGTGATTAAATCATTCTTATATGTGTTCTACGGGTGACAAAAATTTTTTATAGTGATTCAATCATGCATATATGTGTTTAAAGACTGTCAAAAAAAAATTATACAGAATCAATCTTCCATATACAAGTTCTAAGGCTGTCAAAAAAATCTCATAGTGATCCTATCATGCATATATGTGTTCTATGGTTGTCAAAAAAACTTCATAGTGATTCAATCATGCATATATATGTTCTAAGGCTGCAAAAAAGTTTCGTACTGATTCAATCATGCATATATGTGTTCTAAGGTAGTAAAAAAAAATTTATAGTGATTCAATCATGCATACATATGTTCTAAGGCAATAAAAAAATATATAGTTATTCAATCATGCATACATTTGTTCTAAGGTTGTCAAAAAAATTTCACAGTGACTCAATCATGCAAATATGTGTTCTAAGGCTATCAAAAATTTTTGTAGTGATTCAATCATGCATATATGCATTCTTAGGCTGTTAAAAAAATTTATAGCGATTCATTCGTGCATATATCTGTTCTCTGACCATCAAAAAAATTTCATACTGTTTCAATCATTCATATAAGTGTTCTAAGGCTGTCAAAAAAAATTCATAGTGATTCAATCATGCATATATATGTTCTATAGCTGTCAAAAAGATTTCATAGTGATTCAATCATGCATATATATGTTCTATGGCTGTCAAAAAAAATTTATAGTGATTCAATCATTCATATAAGTGTTCTAAGGCTGTCAAAAAAATTTCATAGTGATTCAATCATGCATATATGTGTTCTAAGGTAGTCAAAAAAATTTTATAGTGATTGAATCATGCATACATATGTTCTAAGGCAATAAAAAAAATATATAGTTATTCAATCATGCATACATCTGTTCTAAGGTTGTCAAAAAATTTTCACAGTGACTCAATCATGCAAATATGTGTTCTAAGGCTATCAAAAAATTTTGTAGTGATTCAATCATGCATATATGCATTCTTAGGTTGTTAAAAAAAATTTATAGCGATTCATTCGTGCATATATCTGTTCTCTGGCAATCAAAAAAATTTCATAGTGTTTCAATCATTCATATAAGTGTTCTAAGGATGTCAAAAAAAATTCATAGTGATTCAATCATGCATATATATGTTCTATGGCTGTCAAAAAGATTTTATAGTGATTCAATCATGCATATATATGTTCTATGGCTATCAAAAAAATTTTATAGTGATTCAATCATTCATATAAGTGTTCTAAGGCTGTCAAAAAAATTTCATAGTGATTCAATCATGCATATATGTGTTCTAAAGCTGTCAAAAAAATTTATAGTGATTCAATCATGCATATATATGTTCTATAGCTGTCAAAAAAAAATCATTGTGATTAAATTATACTTATGTGTTCTAAGGGTGACAAAAAAAATCATCGTGATTCAATCATGCATATATGTGATCTATGGTTGTCAAAAAAAAATCATTGTGATTCAATCATGGATATATGTGTTCTAATGCTATAAAAAAAAATTATAGTGATTCTATCTCCGATATATGTGTTCTAAGGTTATCAAAAAAAATTCATAGTGATTCAATCATGCACATATATGTTCTAAGGCTGCAAAAAAATTTCATAGTGATTCAATCAAGCATATATGTGTTCTAAGGTTGTCAAAAAATTTCATAGTGATTCAATCATGCATATAAGTGTTCTAAGGCTATCAACAAAAATTCATAGTGACTAAATCATGTAGATATTTGTTCTAAGGTTGTCAAAAAAAATTCATAGTGATTAAATGATGCACATATGTGTTCTGATGCATTAAAAAAAAATTATAATGACTCAATCATGCATATATGTGTTCTAAGGCTGTCAAAAAAATTTCATAGTGATTCAATGATGTAGATATGTGTTCTAAGGTTGTCAAAAAAAATTTATAGTGATTCAATTGAGCATATATGTGTTCTAATGCACTCAAAAAAATTTTGTAGTGATACAATCACATATACATGTGTTCTAAGGTTGTCAAAAATATTTCATAGTGGTTCAATCATTCATATATGTGTTCCTAGGCTGTCAAAAAAAATTTATAGTGATTTCATCATATATATATTTTTTCTAAGGCTGTCAAAAAAATTTCAGTGATTCAATCATGCATATATGTGTTCCAAGGTTGTCAAAAAAAAATTATAGTGATTAAATCATGCTTATATGTGTTCTAAGGCTGTCAAAAAAAATTCATAGTGATTCAAACATGCATATATATGTTCTAAGGCTGTAAAAAAAAAATTCATTATGATTAAATCATGCATATATGTGTTCTAAGGCTGTAAAAAAAAATTCAGAGTGATTTAATCTTCAATACATGTGTTCTAAGGCTATCAAAAAAAATTCATAGTGATTTTATCCCGCATGTATCTGTTCTAAGGCTGTCAAAAAAATTTCAAAGTGATTTAATCATGCATATATGTGTTCTAAGGCTCCATAAAAAAATATCAAAGTCATTCAATCATCTATATATGTGTTATAAGGCTGTCAAAAAAAATTCATAGTAATCCAATCATTCATATATGTGTTCCAAGGCTGTCAAAAAAAAATCATTGAGATTATATCACGCTTATATGTGTTCTAAGGGTGTCAAAAAAATTTCATAGTGATTCAATCATGAACATAAGTGTTCTAAGACTGTCAAGAAAATTTCATAGTGATTCAATCATGCAGATATGTGTTCAAAGGTTGTCAAAAAAATTTTATAGTGATTCAATCATTCATATAAGTGTTCTAAGGCTTTCAAAAAAAATTCATAGTGATTCATTCAAGCATATATCTGTTCTATGGTTGTTAAAAAAATTTCAAAGTGATTAAATCATGCTTATATGTGTTCTAAGGGTGACAAAAATAATTCATATTGATTCAATCATGCATATATGTGCTTAAAGGTTGTAAAAAAAAATTATACGGAATCAATCTTGCATATACAATTTCTAAGGCTGTCAAAAAAATATCATAGTGATCCTATCATGCATATATGTGTTCTATGGTTGTCAAAAAAACTTCATAGTGATTCAATCATGCATATATATGTTCTAAGGCTGTAAAAAACTTTCATAGTGATTCAATCTTGCATATTTGTGTTCTCAGACTGTTAAAAAAATTTCAGAGTAATTCAATCTTGCGTAGATGTGTTCTAAGGCTGCAAAAAAATGTCATAGTGATTCAATCATGCACATATGTGTTCTAAGGCTGTGAAAAATATTTGATAGTGATTCAATCATGCAAATATGTGTTCTAAGGTTGTCAAAAAAAAAATTATAGTAATTGAATAATGCATATATGTGTTCCATGGTAGTAAAAAAAAAATTATAGTGATTCAATCATTCATATATGTAATCTAAGGTTGTCAAAAAAATTTCATAGTGACTCAATTGTGCATATATGTGTTCTAAGGCTGCTTAAAAATTTTATAGTGTTTCAATCATGCATATATTTGTTCTAACGATTCAAAAAACATTATAATGATTCGACCATGGATATATGTGCTCTGAGGCTCTAAAAAAAACTTTATATGGATTCAATCATGCATATACGCATTCTATGGCAGGCAAAAAAATCTCATAGTGATTCAATCATGCATATATATGTGTTCAATGTTTGTCAAAAAAAATTCATAGTGATTCAATCATTCATATTTGTGTTCTAAGGCTGTCAAAAAAATTCCATTGTGTCATGCATATATGTGTTTTAAGGCAGTCAAAAAAATTCCATAGAGATTTAATCATGCATATATGTGTTCTAAGGATGTCAAAAAAATTTCATAGTGACTCTATCTAGCATACATGTGTTCTAAGGCTGTCAAAAAGCTTTTATAGTGATTCAATCATGCATATATGTTTTCTACGACTGTCAAATTTTTTTTTATAGTAACTTGATCATGCATATGTGTTCTAACGCTGTCAAAAAAATTTCAGTGATTCAATCATGCATATATGTATTCTGTGGCTGTAAAAAAAAATCATAGTGATTAAATCATGCAAATATGTGTTCCAAGGCTGTCATAAAAATTTCATTATGATTAAATCATGCATATATGTGTTCTATAGCTGTAAATAAAAATTCATAGTAATTAATTCAAGCATATATGTGTTCTAAGGCTATCAAAAAAAAATCATAGTTATTTAATCCTGCATATATCTGTTTTAAGGCTGTAAAAAAAAAATCATAGTGATTCAATCAAGCACATATGTGTTCTAAGGCTGCATAAAAAAAATCATAGTGATTCAATTATGCATATATGTGTTCTAAGGATTTTGAACAAATTTTATAGTGATTCAATCATGCCTATATGTGTTCTAAGGCAGTCAAAAAAATACCACAATGATTCAATCATGCATATATGTGTTCTAAGGCTGTCAAAAAAATACCACAATGATTCAATCATGCATATATGTGTTCTAAGGCAGTCAAAAAAATTCCATAGTGATTTAATCATTCATATATGTGTTCTAAGGCTGTCAAAAAAATTTATAGTGATTCAATCATGCTTATATGTGTTCTAAAGTTGACAAAAAAAATTCATAATGATTTAATCATGCATATAAGTGTTCAAAAGCTGTGAAAAAAATTTGTACGAATTCAATCATGCATATATGTATTCAAAGGCTGTCAAAAAAATCTCATAGTGATCCTATCATGCATATATGTGTTCTATGGTTGTTAAAAAAACTTCATAGTGATTCAATCATGCATATGCATGTTCTTAGGATAAAAAAAAAATTCATAGTGATTCAATCTTTCATATATGTGTTCTAAGGCTGTCAAAAAAATTTCAAAGTGATTCAATCATGCATATATGTGTTCTAAGGCTGCAAAAAAATTTTATAGTGATTCAATCATGCATATATGTGTTCTAAGGCTGGCAAAAATATTTGATAGTGATTCAATCATGAAAATATATGTTCTAAGGTTGTCATAAAAATTTAATAGTGATTGAATCATGCATATATATATTCTATGGTTTCCAAAAAAAATTTATAGTAATTCAAGCATGCATATATGTAATCTAAGGCTGTCAAAAAAAATTCATAGTGACTCAATCATGCATATATGTGTTCTAAGGCTGTCAAAAAAAAATTATAGTGATTCAAACATGCATATATGTGTTCTACGGCTGTCAAACAAATTTTATAGTGATTATATCATCCTTACATGTATTCTAAGGGTGTCAAAAAAATTTCATAGTGATTTAATCATACATATATGTGTTCTATGGCTGTAAAAAAAAATGTATGGATTCAATCATGCATATACGTGTTCTAAGGCTGGCAAAAAAATCTCATAGTGATTCAATCATGCATATATGTGTATTATGTTGGTAAAAAAAAAATTATAGTGATTGGATCATGCTTATATGTGTTCTAAGGGTGTCAAAAAAATTTAATAGTGATTCAATCATGCATATATGTGTTCTAAGGCTGTCAAAAAAAATCCATAGTGATTAAATAAAGCATATATATGCTCTAAGCCTGTAAAAAAAAATCCATAGTGATTCAATCATGCATATATTTGTTATAAGGCTCTCAAAAAATTTCATAGTGATTCAATAATGCATATATTTGTTCTAAGGCTGTAAAAAAAATTTTATAGTGCTTAAATCATGCTTGTATGTGTTCTAAGGGTGTCAAAAAAACTTTATAGTGATTCAATAATGGATATAGGTGTTCTGAGGCTGTAAAAAAAATATGGATTCAATCATGCATATACGTGTTCTACTGCTAGCAAAAAAATCTCATAGTGATTCAATCATGCATATATGTGTTTTATGTTTGTCAAAAAGAATTCATAGTGATTCAATCATTCATATATTTGTTCGAAGGTTGTCAAAAAAATTCCACTGTGATTCAATCATGCATATATGTGTTCTAAGGCAGTCAAAAAAATTCCATAGTGATTCAATCTTGCATATATGTGTTCTAAGGCTGTCAAAAAAATTTCATAGTGATTCTATCTGGCATATATGTGTTCTAAGGTTGTCAAAACTTTTTTATAGTGATTCAATCATACATATTTGTGTTCTATGACTCTCAAAACTTTTTTATAGTAACTTAATCATGCAGATATGTGTTCTAAGCTTGTCAAAAAAATATTATGGTGATTCAATCATGCATATGTGTTCTGATGCTATAAAAAAAAATTGATAGTGATTCAATCATTCATATATGTGTTCTAAGGCTATCAAAAAATTTTCATAGTGATTCTATCATGTAGATACATGTTCTAAGGTTGTCAAAAAAAAATTATAGTGATTTAATCACAAATATATGTGTTCTAATGCTAAAAAAAAAAATTTATAGTGATACAATCACCTATATATGTGTTCTAAGTTTGTGAAAAAAATTTCATAGTGATTTAATCATGCATATATGTGTGTTCTAAGGCTGTCAAAAAAATTTATAGTGATTTGATCATGCATATGTGTTGCAAGGTGTCAAAAAAAATTCATAGTGATCAAATCATGCAAATATGTGTTCCAAGGCTATCAAAAAAAAATCATTATGATTAAATCATGCATATATGTGTTCTAAGGCTGTCAAAAAAAAATCATAGTGATTAGTTCAAGCATGTATGTGTTCTAATGCTGTAAAAAAAATCATAGGGATTTAATCCAGCATATATTTGTTCTAAGGCTGTCAAAAAAAATTTATAGTCATTCAATCAAGCACATATGTGTTCTAAGGCTGCATAAAAATAAAATCATAGTGACTTATATATGCATATATGTGTTCTAAGGCTGTCGAAAAAAATTTATAGTGATTCAATCAAGCATATATGTGTTCTAAGGCTGTCGTAAAAATTTCAAAGTGATTCAATCATGCATATGTGTGTTCTAGGGCTGTCAAAATTTTTTTATAGTGATTCAGTCATGCATATATGTGTTCAAAGGCTGTAAAAAAAAATTTGTACGGATTCAATCTTGCATATAAGTGTTCATAGGCTTTCAAAAAAATTTCATAGTGATCCTATCATTTATATATGTGTTCGAGGGTTGTCAAAAAAACTTCATAGTGATTCAATCATGCATATATATGTTCTTAGGCTGCAAAAAAAAATCATAGTGATTCAATCTTGCACATATGTGTTCTAATGCTGTCAAAAAAATTTCAGAGTGATTCATTCATGCATATATGTGTTCTAAGGCTGCAAAATTTTCATAGTGATTCAGTCATGCATATATATGTTCTAAGGCTGTCAAAAATATTTGATACTGATTTAATCATACAAACATAAGTTCTAAGGTTGTCGAAAAAAAATTATAGTGATTGAATCATGCATATATGTGTTCTATGGTTGTCAAAAAAAAATTATAGTGATTCAATCATGCATATATGTAATCTAAGGCTGTAAAAAAAAATTCATAGTGACTCAATCATTCATATACGTGTTCTAAAGCTGCTAAAAAATTTCATAGTGATTCAATCATGCATATATGTGTTCTAAGGCTGTAAAAAAAAATTCATAGTGATTCAATCAAGCATATATGTGTTCTAAGGCTGTCAAAAAAAATTATAGTGATTAGATCATGCTTATATGTGTTCCAAGCATGTCAAAAAAAAATCATAGTGATTCAATCATGCATATATGTGTTCTATGGCTGTAAAAAAAATTCTATGGATTTTATCAAGCATATACAAGTTCTAATGCTCAAAAAAAAATTAAAGTGGTACAATCACGTATATATGTGTTCTAAGTTTGTCAAAAAAAAATCATAGTGATTCAATCCTGCATATATGTGTGTTCCAAGGCTGTCAAAAAAATTCATAGAGGTTTGATCATGCATATGTGTACTAAGGCTGTCAAAAAAAAATCAGTGATTCAATCATGCATATATGTCTGCCAAGGCTATCAAAAAAAATTCATAATGCATAAATCATGAAAATATGTTTTCCAAGGCTGTCAAAAAAATTTCATTATGATCAAATCATGCATATATGTGTTCTAAGGCTGTCAAAAAAAAATCATAGTTATTAATTCAAGCATATATGTGTTCTAAGGCTGTCGAAAAAAAATCATAGTGATTTATACTGGCATATATCTATTCTAAGGCTGTCAAAAAAAATTCATAGTAATTCAGTCAAGCACATATGTGTTCTAAGGCTGCATAAAAAAAAATCATAGTGACTTAATTATGCATATATGTGTCATAAGGATTTTAAAAAAAAATCATAGTGATTCAATCATGCATATATGTGTTCTAGGGCTGTCAAATAAATTTTATAGTGATTCAATCATGCTTATATGTGTTCTAAGGGTGTTAAAAAATTTCAAGGTGATTTAATCATGCATATAAGAGTTAAAAGGCTGTCAAAATTTTTTTATAGTGAATTAATCATGCAAATATGTGTTCTAAGGCTGTCAAAAAAAAATTATAGTAATTTAATCATGCATATATGTGTTCTAAGGCTGTCAAAAGAATACCACAGTGATTCAATCATGCATATATGTGTTATAAGGCAGTCAGAAAAATTCCATAGTGATTGAATCATGCATATATGTGTTCTAAGGTTCTCAAACAAAATTTCATAGTGATTCAATCCTGCATTTATGTGTTGTAAGGCTGTCAAAAAAATTTTATAGTGATTCAATCATGCGTATATGTGTTCTACGACTCTCAAAAAAAATTCTTAGTGACTCAATCATACAGATATGTGTTCTAAGCTTGTAAAAAAAATCTATGGTGATTCAATCCTACATATGTGTTCTAATGCTGTCAAAAAAATTGAATGTAATTCAATCATTCATATATGTGTTCTAAGGCTGTCAAAAAAAATTCATAGGGATTCAATCATCCATATATATGTTCTAAGGTTGTCAAAAAAAATTCATAGTGATTCAATCATGCAGAGATGTTTTCTAAGGTTGTCAAAAAAATTTATAGCGATTCAATCTTGCATATATATGTTTTAATGCACTCAAAAAAAAATTATAGTCATTCAATCATGCATATTTGTGTTCTAAGGAGGTCAAAAAAATTTAATTGTGATTCAATCATGCATATATGTGTTCTATGGTTGCAAAAAAAAATTAATAGTGTTTCAATCATGCATATATGTGTTCAGAGGCTGTCAAAAAAAATCGTAGTGATTCAATCATGCAAATATGTGTTCCAAGGCTATCAAACAAATTCATAGTGATTCAATCATTCATATATGTGTTCTAAGGCTGTTAAAAAACTTCATAGTTATTCAATCATGCATATATGTTTTCTAAGGCTGTCAAAAAAGTTTTATTGTGATTCAATCATGCATATATGTGTTCTAAGGCAGTCAAAAAATATTATAGTGATTTAATCATACAGATATGTGTTCTAAGGGTGTTAAAGTGACTCAATCATGCATATATCTGTTCTAAGGCTGTCAAAAAAAATGCTGGGATTCAATCATGCATATGTTCTATGGTTGTAAAAAAAAACTCATAGTGATTCAATCATGCATATATGTGTTCTAAGGCTGTCAAAAAAATTGGTAGTGATTCAATCATGCATATATGTGTTCTAAGGCTGTGAAAAAAAATTCATAATGATTTAATCATGCATATATGTGTTCTAAGGCTGCAAAAAAATTTCATATTGATTCAATCATGCATATATGTGTTCTGAGGCTGTCAAAAAAATTCATAGTGACTCAATCATGCAGATGTGTGTTCTAAGATTGTAAAAAAAAAATCATCGTGATTGAATCATAAATATATGTGTTCTGATGCAGTCAAAAAAACATTATAACAACTCAATCACGTATATATGTGTTCTAAGTCTGTCAAAAAAAATCATAGTGATTCAATCATGTAGATATGTGTTTTAAGGTTGTCAAAAAAAATTCATAGTGATTCAATCACACATATATGTGATCCAAGACTGTCAAAAAAAATTCATAGTGATTTGATCATTTATATATGTGTTCTAAGGCCGTCAAAAAAAAATTTAGTGATTCAATCATGCATGTATGTGTTCCGAGGCTTTCAAAAAAAAATTATAGTGATTAAATGACACTTATATGTGCTCTAAGGCTGTCAAAAAAATTTCATAGTAATTCAATCATCCATATGTGTTCTAAGGCTGTCAAAAAAATTGCACCATGATTAAATCAAGCATATATGTCTTCCAAAGTTGTCAAACAAAAATTCATAGTGATTAAATAATGCATATATTTGTTCTAAGGCTATCAAAAAAAATTTGTAGTGATTTAATCCTGCATATATCTATTCTAAGGCTTTAAGAAAAAATCATAGTGTTTCAATCGTGCATATATGTGTTCTAAGGCTGCATACAAAAAAAATCCATAGTGATTCAATCATGTATATATGTGTTCCAAGGCTGTCAAAAAAATTTCATAGTGATTAAATCATGCTTATATGTGTTCTAAGGCTGTCAAAAAAATTCATAGTGATTCGATCATGCATTTATGTGTTCTAAACCTGTCAAAATAATTTCATTATGATTAAATCATGCATATATAAGTTCTAAGGCTGTCAAAAAACATTCACAGTGACTAAATCTTGCATACATGTGTTCTAAGCCTATCAAAAAAAATTCATAGTGATTTAATCCTGCATGTATCTGTTCTAATGCTGTCAAAACAATTTCATAGTTATTCAATCATGCATATATGTGTTCTAAGGCTGCATAAAAAAAATCAAAGTCATTCAATCATCTACATATGTATTCTAAGGCTGTCGAAAAAATTTCATAGTAATTCAATCATTCATATATGTGTTCTAAGGCTGTCAAAAAAAAAATCATAGAGATTATATCACGCTTATATGTGTTCTAAGGGTGTCAAAAAAATTTCATAGTGATTCAATCATGAACATAAGTGTTCTAAGGCTGTCAAGAAAATTTCATAGTGATTCAATCATGCAGATATGTGTTCTAAGGTTGTCAAAAAATTTTATAGTGATTAAATCATTCGTATAAGTGTTCTAAGGCTATCAAAAAAATTTCATAGTGATTCAGTCATGCATATATCTGTTCTATGGCTGTTAAAAAAATTTCATTGTGATTAAATCATGCTTATATGTGTTCTAAGGGTTACAAAAAAATTTCATAGTGATTCAATCATGAATATATGTGTTTAAAGGCTGTCAAAAAAAATTATAGGGAATCAATCTTGCATATACAAGTTCTAAGGCTATCAAAAAAATCTCATAGTGATCCTAACATGCATATATGTGTTCTATGCTTGTCAAAAAAACTTCATAGGCATTCAATCATTCATATATATGTTCCAAGGCTGTAAAAAACTTTCATAGTGATTCAATCTTGCATATTTGTGTTCTAAGGCTGTCAAAAAAAGTTCAGAGTGATTCAATCATGCGTAGACGTGTTCTAAGGCTCCAAAAAAATGTCATAGTGATTCAATCATGCATATATGTGTTCTAAGGGTGTAAACAATATTTGATAGTGATTCAATCATGTAAATATGTGTTCTAAGGTTGTCAAAAAAAATTTATAATGATTGAATAATGCATATATGTGTTCTATGGTTGTCAAAAAAAATTTATAGTGATTCAATCATTCATATATGTAATCTAAGGTTGTCAAAAAAAATTCATAGTGACTCAATCGTGCATATATGTGTTCTAAAGCTGCTTAAAAATTTTATAGTGATTCAATCATGCATATATTTGTTCTAAGGGTGTGACAAAAACTTTATAATGATTCAATCATGCATATATGTGCTCTGAGGATGTAAGAAAAAAATTATATGGATTCAATCATGCATATACGCATTCTATGGCCGGCAAAAAAATCTCATAGTGATTCAATCATGCATATATGTGTTCTATGTTTGTCAAAAAAAAATCATAGTGATTCAATCATTCATATTTGTGTTCTAAAGCTGTCAAAAAAATTCCACTGTCATGCATATATGTGTTTTAAGGCAGTCAAAAGAATTCCATAGAGATTCAATCATGCATATATGTGTTTTAAGAATGTCAAAAAAAATTCATAGTGACTCTATCTGGCATATATGTGCTCGAAGGCTATAAAAAAGCTTTTATAGTGATTCAATCACGCATATAAGTTTTCTACGACTGTCAATTTTTTTTTTTAGTAACTAAATCATGCAGATATGTGTTCTAAGTTTGTCCAAAAAAAATTCTGGTGATTCAATCATGCATATGTGTTCTGATGTTGTAAAAAAGAATTGATATTGATTCAATCATTCATATATGTGTTCTAAGGCTGTCTAAAAAAATCATAGTGATTCAAGCATGTAGATATTTGTTCTAAGGTTGTAAAAAAAAAATTATAGTGATTCAATCATGTATATATGTGTTCTAAGTTTGTCAAAAGAATTTCATAGTGATTCAATCATGCATATATGTGTTCCAAAGATATCAAAAAAAAATCATAGTGATTTGATCATGCATATGTGTTCTAAGGCTGTAAAAAAATTTCAGTGATTCAATCATGCATATATGTATTCCATGGCTGTCAATAAAAATTCATAGTGATTAAATCATGCAAATATGTGTTCCAAGGCTGTCATAAAAATTTCATTATGATTAAATCATGCATATATGTGTTCTAAGGCTGTCAAAAAAATTCATAGTGATTAATTCAAGCATATATGTGTTCTAAGGCTGTCATAAAAAAATCATAGTGATTTTATCCTGCATATATCTATTCTAAGGCTGTCAAAAAAATTTCATAGTGATTCAATCAAGCACATACGAGTTTTAAGGCTGCATAACAAAAAATCATAGTGATTTAATTATGCATATGTGTGTTCTAAGGATTTTGAAAAAAATTTATAGTGATTCAATCATGCATATAAGTGTTAAAAGGGTGTCAAATATTTTTTATAGTGAATCAATCATGCAAATATGTGTTCTAAGGCTGTCCAAAAAAATTTATAGTGATTTAATCCTGCATATATCTCTTCTAAGGCCGTAAAAAAAAAATTTAGAGTGATTCACTCAATCACAAATGTGTTCTAAGGCTGCATAAAATAAAAATCATAGTGACTTAATTATGTATATATGTGTTCTAAAGCTGTCAAAAAAAATTCATACTGATTCAATCATGTATATATGTGTTCTAAGGCTGTCGTAAAAATTTTATAGTGATTAAATCATGCATATGTGTGTTCTAAGGCTGTCAAAAAAATTTCGTAGTGATTCAATCATGCATATATGTGTTCAAATGCTGTCAAAAAAATTTCATAGTGATTCAATCTTGCATATAAGTGTTCTATGGCTCTCAAAAAAATCTCATAGTGATCCTATCATGCATATATGCGTTCCATGGTTGTCAAAAAAACTTCATAGTGATTCAATCTTGCATATATATGTTCTAAGGCTGCAAAAAAAAATCATAGTGATTCAATCTTGCATATATGTGATCTAAGGCTGTCAAAAAAAATTCAGAGTGATTCATTCATGCATATATGTGTTCTAAGGCTACAAAAAAATTTCATAGTGATTCAATCATGCATATATATGTTCTAAGGCTGTCAAAAATATTTGATAGTGATTCAATCATGCAAATATATGTTCTAAGGTTGTCAAAAAAATTTATAGTGATTGAATCTTGCATATATGTGTTCTATGGTTGTCAAAAAAAATTATAGTGATTCAATCATGCGTATATGTAATCTAAGGCTGTCAAAAAAATTTCATAGTGACTCAATCATGCATATACATGTTCTAAGGCTGCTAAAATTATTTATAGTGATTCAATCACGCATATATGTGTTCTAAGGCGGTCAAAAAAATTTCATAGTGATTAAATCAAGCATATATGTGCTCTAAGGCTATCAAAAAAATTTATAGTGATTAGATCATGCTTATTTGTGTTCCAAGCATGTCAAAAAAAATCATAGTGATTCAATCATGTATATATCTTTTCTATGGCTGTAAAAAAAAAATTGTATGGATTTAATCAAGCATATACATGTTCTAATTCTCTAAAAGAAATTAAAGTGGTACTATCACGTATATTTGTGTTCTAAGTTTGTCAAAAAAAATTCATAGTGATTCAATCATGCATATATGTGTGTTCCAAGGCTCTCAAAAAAATTCATAGAGGTTTGATCATGCATATGTGTTCTAAGGCTTTCAAAAAAAATTTAGTGAATCAATCATGCATATATGTGTGCCAAGGTTGTCAAAAAAAATTCATAATGCTTAAATCATGAAAATATGTTTTCCAAGGCTGTCAAAAAAATTTCATTATGATCAAATCATGCATATATGTGTTCTAAGTCTGTCAAAAAAAATTTGTAGTGATAAATTCAAGAATATATGTGTTCTAAGGCTGTCGAAAAAAAATAATAGTTATTTAATCCGGCATATATCTATTCTAAGGCTGTAAAAAAAATCATAATAATTCAATGAAGCACATATGTGTTCTAAGGCTGCATAAAAAAAATCATAGTGACTTAATTATGCATATATGTGTTTTAAGGATTTCAAAAAAATTTCATAGTGATTCAATCATACATATATGTGTTCTTAGGCTGTCAAAAAAATTTCATAGTGATTCAATCATGCTTATGTGTGTTCTAAGGGTGTCAAAAAATTTCAAGGTGATTCAATCATGCATATAAGTGTTAAAAGGCTGTCAAAATTTTTTTATAGTGAATTAATCATGCAAATATGTGTTCTAAAGCTGTCAAAATTTTTTTATAGTGATTTATCATGCATATATGTGTTCTAAGGCTGTCAAAAAAATACCACAGTGATTCAATCATGCATATATGTGTTCTGAGGCAGTCAACAAAATTCCATAGTGATTGAATCATGCATATTTGTGTTCTAAGGCTCTCAAAAAAATTTCATAGTGATTCAATCCTGCATATATGTGTTGTAATGCAGTCAAAAAAATTTTATAGTGATTCAATCATGCGTATATGTGTTCTACGACTGTAAAAAAAATTTCTTAGTGACTCATTCATACAGATATGTGTTCTAAGGTTGTAAAAAAAAATCTATGGTGATTCAATCCTGCATATGTGTTCTAATGCTGCAAAAAAAAATTGAATGTAATTCAAATGTTCATATATGTGTTCTAAGGCTGTCAAAAAAAAAAATCATAGGGATTCAATCATGCATATATATGTTCTAAGGCTGTCAAAAAAAATTCATAGTGATTCAATCATGTAGAGATGTTTTCGAAGGTTGTCAAAAAAATTTATAGTGATTCAATCATGCATATATATGTTTTAATGCTCTCAAAAAAATTTGTAGTGATTCAATCACGCATATTTCTGTTCTAAGGAGGTCAAAAAAATTTAATAGTGATTCAATCATGCATATATGTGTTCTAAGGGTGCAAAAAAAAATTAATAGTGATTCAATCATGCGTATATGTGTTCAGAGGCTGTAAAAAAAAAATCGTAGTGATTCAATCATGCATATATGTGTTCCAAGGCTATCAAATAAATTCATAGTGATTCAATCATTCATATATGTGTTCTAAGGCTGTCAAAAAAACTTCATAGTTATTCAATCATGCATATATGTTTTCTAAGGATGTCAAAAAAATTCTATTGTGATTCAATCATGCATATATGTGTTCTAAGGCAGTAAAAAAAATTTATAGTGATTTAATCATACAGATAGGTGTTCTAAGGCGGTCAAAAAAAAATCATTATGATTCAATCATGCATATATCTGTTCTAAGGCTGTTAAAAAAAACTCACAGGGATTCAATCATGCATATATCTGTTCTAAGGCTGTCAAAAAAAAAATGTAGGGATTCTATCAGGCATATGTTTTATGGTTGTCAAAAAAAAATCATAGTGATTCAATCTTGCATATATGTGTTCTAAGGCTCTCAAAAAATTTTATAGTGATTCAATCATGCATATATGTGTTGTAAGGCTGTGAAAAAAATTCCATAGTGATTTAATCATGCATATATGTGTTCTAAGGCTGCAAAAAAAATTCAAATTGATTCAATCCTGCATATATGTGTTCTAAGGCCATCAAAAAAAATTCATAGTGATTCAATCATGCATATATGTGTTCTGAGGCTGTCAAAAAATTTTCATAGTGACTCAATCATGCAGATATGTGTTTCAAGGTTGTCAAAAAAAATCATAGTGATTGAATCATAAATATATGTGTTCTGATGCGGTCAAAAACAATTATAACTACTCAACCACGCATATATGTGTTCTAAGGCTGTCAAAAAAATTTCATAGTGATTCAATCATGTAGATATGTGTTCTAATGTTGTCAAAAAAAATTCATAGTGATTCAATCATGCATATATGTGATCCCAGGCTGTCAAAAAAAAATCATAGTGATTTTATCATTTATAGATGTGTTCTAAGGCCGTCAAAAAAAAATTTAGTGATTCAATCATGCATGTATGTGTTCCGAGGCTTTGAAAAAAAATTCATAGTGATTAAATCACACTTATATGTGTTGTAAGGTTGTCAAACAAAATTCATAGTAATTCAATCATCCTTATAAGTGTTCTAAGGCTATCAAAAAAAATTGCACCATGATTAAATCAAGCATATATGTCTTCTAAAGCTGTCAAACAAAATTTCATAGTGATTAAATAATCAATATATTTGTTCTAAGGCTGTCAAAAAAATTTATAGTGATTTAATCCTGCATATATCTATTCTAAGCCTTTGAAAAAAAATCATAGTGATTCAATCATGCATATATGTATTCTAAGGCTGCATACAAAAAAAATCCATAGTGATTCAATCATGCATATATATGTGCCAAGGCTGTCGAAAAAATTTCATAGTGATTCAATCATGCATATATGTGTTCTAAGGCTGTCAAAAAAAATTCATAGTGATTTAATCATGCATATAAGTGTTCTAAGGCTATCAAAAAAATTCATAGTGATTCAATCATGCATATATATGTTCTAAGTCTATCAAAAAAAAAATTATAGTGATTAAATCATGCTTATATGTTTTCTAAGAGGGACAAAAAAATTTAATAGAGATTCAATCATGCATATATGTGTTCTAAGGCTATCAAAAAAAATTATAGTGATTCAATCATGCATATATGTGTTCTATGGTTGTCAAAAAAACTGCATAGTGATTCAATCATGCATATATGTGTTCTAAGGTTGTAAAAAAAAATTGTAGTGATTAAATAACGCATATATATGTTCTAAGGCTATAAAAAAAAATTCATAGTGATTCAATCATGCATATATGTGTTCTAAGGCTTCAAAAGAAAATCATAGAGATTCAATCATGCATATATGTGTTCTACGACTATGAAAAAAAATTATAGTGATTCAATCATGCAAATATGTGTTCTAAGGTTGTCAAAAAAATGTATAGTGATTCAATCATGCATATACGTGTTCTAAGGCTGTCAAACAAAAATTATAGTGATTCATTCATGCATATATGGTTTCTATGTTTGTAAAAAAAAATCATAGTGATTTAATCATTCATATATGTGTACTAGGGCTGTGAAAAAAATTTCATAGTGATTCAATCATGCATATAAGTCTTTTAAGGCAGTCAAAAAAATTCCATAGTGATTCAATCATGCATACATGTGTTCTAAAGCTGTAAAAAAAATCATAGTGATTCAATCATGCATATATGTGTTCTAAAGCTGTCAAAAAATTTTATGTTGATTCAATCATGCATATGTGTTTTGATTCTGTAAAAAAAAATTGATAGTGATTCAATCATTCATATATGTGTTCTCAGGCTACCAAAAAAAATTCATAGTGATTCAATCATAGATATATGTGTCCTAAGTTTATCAAAAAAAAATTATAGTGATTCAGTCATGCAGATATGTGTTCTAAGGTTGTCAAAAAAAATTATAGTGATTCAATCATGCATATACGTGTTCTAAGGTTGTCAAACAAAAATTATAGTGATTCAATCATGCATATATGGTTTCTGTGTTTGTCAAAAAAATTCATAGTGATTCAATCATTCATATATGTGTACTAGGGCTGTGAAAAAATTTTCATGGTGATTCAATCATGCATATATGTGTTCTAAGGCTGTCAAAAAAATTCCATAGTGATTCAATCATGCATATATATGTTTTAAGGCATTCAAAAAAATTCCATAGTGATTTAATCATGCATACATGTGTTCTAAGGCTGTAAAAAAAAAATCATAGTGATTCAATCATGCATATATGTGTTCTAAAGCTGTCAAAAAAATTATGTTGATTCAATCATGCATATGTGTTCTGATGCTGTAAAAAAATCTGATAGTGATTCAATGATTCATATATGTGTTCTCAGGCTACCAAAAAAATTTCATCGTGATTCAATCATAGATATATGTGTCCTAAGGTTATCAAAAACACTTTATAGTGATTCAGTCATGCAGATATGTGTTCAAAGGTTGTCAAAAAATTTATAGAGATTCAATCATGAATATATGTGTTTTAATGATCCCAAAAAATTTTTGTAGTGATTCTATCATGCATATATGTATTTCCGTGCTCTTAAAAAATATTTAGTGATTCAATCACCCATATATGTATTCTATGGTTGTAAAAAAAAAATTATAGTGATTCAATCCTGCATATATGTGTTGTTGTAATGCAGTCAAATTTTTTTTATAGTGATTCAATCATGCGTATATGTGTTCTACGACTGTCAAAAAAAATTTATAGTGACTCAATCATACAAATATGTGTTCTAAGGTTGTCAAAAAAAATCTATGGTGATTCAATCCTGCATATGTGTTCTAATGCTGTCAAAAACATTTGATTCTGATTCAATCATTCATATATGTGTTCTATGGCTGTTAAAAAAATTCATAGGGATTCAATCATGCATACATGTGATTGAAGGCTGTCAAAAAAATTTCATAGTGATTCAATCATGCAGAAATGTTTTCTAAGGTTGTCACAAAAAATTATAGTGATTCAATCATGCATATATATGTTTTAATGGTCTCAAAAAAAGTTTATAGTGATTCAATCACGCATATATGAGTTCTAAGGATGTCAACAAAATTTAATAGCTATTCAATCATGCATATATGTGTTCTAAGGGTGCAAAAAAAAATCATAGTGATTCAATCATGCATACATGTGTTCAAAGGCTGTCTAAAAAAATTCGTAGTGATTCAATCATGCATATATATGTTCGAAGGCTGTCAAATAAATTCATAGTGATTCAATCATTCATATATGTGTTCTAAGGTTGTCAGAAAAATGTCATAGTTATTTAATCATGCATATATGTGTTCTAAGGATGTCAAAAAAATTCTATTATGATTCAATCATGCATATAAGTGTTCTAAGGCAGTCAAAAAAAATTCATACTGATTCAATCATACAGATATGTGTTCTAAGGCTGTGAAAAAAAATTCATTATGATTCAAATATGTGTATATGTGTTCTAAGGATGTTAAAAAAATTTCATAGTGATTCAATCTTTCATATATCTGTTCTAAGGCTGTAAAAAAAAAATTATAAGGATTCAAAAATGCATATACGTGTTCTAAGGCTGTCAAAAAAAATTCACAGTGATTCAATCATGCAAATATGTGTTCTATGGTTGTCAAAAAAAATCATAGTGTTTCAATCATGCATATATGTGTTCTAAGCCTGTCAAAAAAATTTGTAGTGATTCAATCATGCATATATGTGTTCTAAGACTATAAAAAAAAATTCATAGTGATTCAATCATGCAAATATGTGTTTTAAGGCTGCAAAAAAATTTCATAGTGATTCAATCATGCATATGTGTTCTAAGGCTGTCAAAAAAAATTTATAGTGATTCAATCATACATATATGCATTCTAGGGCTGTCTAAAAAATTTCATAGTGACTCAATCATGCAGATATGTGTTCTAAGGTTGTCAAAAAAAATTCATAGTGATTAAATCATGAATATAAGTGTTCTGATGCGGTAAAAAAAAAATATAATGACTCAATCACGCATATATGTGTTTTAAGGATGTCAAAATTTTTTTATAGTGATTCAAACATGTTGATATGTGTTCTAATATTGTCAAAAAAATTTCATAGTTATTCAATCATGCATATATGTGTTCCAAGGCTGTCAAAAAAATTCATAGTGATTTGATCATTCATATATGTGATCTAAGGTCGTCAAAAAAAATAGTGATTCAATCATGCATATATGTGTTCCGAGGCTATCAAAAACATTTCATAGTGATTAAATCGCGCTTATATGTGTTCTAGGGCTGTCAAAAAAATTTCATAGTGATTCAATCATCCATATATGTGTTCTAAGGTTGTCACAAAAATTTTACCATGATTAAATCTGGCATATATGTCTTCTAAAGCTATCAAAAAAAATTCATAGTGATTAAATAATGCATATATTTGTTCTAAGGCTATCAAAAAATTTTCGTAGTGATTTAATCTTGCATATAGCTATTCTAAGGCTTTAAAAGAAAATCATAGTGATTCAATCATGCATATAAGTGTTCTAAGGCTACATACAAATAAAATCCATACTGATTCAATCATGCATATATGTGTTCCAAGGCTGTCGAAAAAATTTCATAGTGATTAAATCATGCTTATATGTGTTCTAAGGGTGTCAAAAAAATTTCATAGTGATTCAATCATGCCTATAAGTGTACTAAGGCTATCAAAAAAATTTCATAGTGATTCAATCATGCTTATATGTGTTTTAAGGAGGACAAAAATTTTTTATAGAGATTCAATCATGCATATATGTGTTCTAAGGTTGTCAAAAAAATTTATATGGATTCAATCGTGCATATACGTGTTCTAGCGCTGTCAAAAAAATCCCACAGTGATTCAATCATGTGTATATGTGTTCTATGGTTGTCAAAAAAACTTCATAGTGATTCAATCATGCATATATGTGTTCTAAGGTTGTCAAAAAAATTTGTAGTGATTGAATAATGCATATATGTGTTCTAAGGTTGTCAAAAAAAAATTTATAGTGATTCAATCATGCATATATGTGTTATAAGGCTACAAAAGAAAGTCGTAGATATTCAATCATGCATATATGTGTTCTAAGGTTGTTAAAAAAAAATTATAGTGATTCAATCATGCAAATATGTGTTCTAAGGTTGTCAAAAAAAATTATAGTGATTCAATCATGCATATACGTATTCTAAGGCTATCAAACAAAAATTGTAGTGATTCAATCATGCATATATGGTTTCTATGTTTGTATAAAAAAAATCATAGTGATTCAATCATTCATATATGTGTTCTAGGGCTATAAAAAAATTTTCATAGTGATTCAATCATGCATATACGTGTTCTAAGGCTGTCGAAAAAAATTCATAGTGATTCAATCATGCATATATGTGTTCTAAGGCAGTCAAAAAAATTCTATTGTGATTCTGTCATGCATATATGTGTTCTAAGGCTGTAAAAAAACATCATAGTGATTCAATCCTGCACATATGTGTTCTAAAGCTGTTAAAAAAAATTATGTTGATTCAATGATGCCTATGTGTTCTGATGCTGTAAAAAAAATTGATAGTGACTGAATCATTCATATTTGTGTTCTCAGGCTATGAAAAAAAAATTCATCATGATTCAATCATAGATATATGTGTTCTAGGGTTGTCAAAAAAAATTTATATTGATTAAATCATGCAGATATGTGTTCTAAGGTTGTCAAAAAAATTTATAGAGATTCAATCATGCATATATGTTTTTTAATACACTAAAAAAAAAATTGTATTGATTCAATCAAGCATATATGTTCTAAGGCTCTCAAAAAATTTTCATAGTGTAATCATGCATATATGTGTTCTAAGGTTGTCAAAAAAAAATCATAATGATTCAATTTTGCATATATAGGTTCTAAGGCTGTAAAAAAAAAATAGAAGTGATACAATCGCATATATACGTGTTCTAAGGTTGTCAAAAAAAATTTGTAGTGATTCAATCATGCATATATGTGTTCCAAGGCTGTCAAAAAAACTTCATTGTGATTTGATCATGCATATATGTGTTCTAAGTCTGTCGAAAAAATTCCAGTGATTCAATCCTGCATATATATGTTCCAAGGCTGTCAAAAAAAAATTATAGTAATTAAATCATGCGTATATGTGTTCTAAGGCTATCAAAAAAATTGTTAGTGATTCAATCATGTATATATGTGTTCTAAGGCTGTCAAAAAAAAATCATTATGAATAAATCAGACATATATGTGTTCTAAGGCTGTCAAAAAAAACTCAATGATTAAATCATGAATATATTTGTTCTAAGGCTATCAAAAAAAATTCATAGTGATTTAATACTCTATATATCTGTTCTAAGGCTTTAAAAAAAATCATAGTGATTCAATCATGCATATATGTGTTCTAAGGCTGTCAAAAAAAATTTACAGCCATTCAATCATACATATATGTGTTCCTAGGCTGTCAAAAAAATTTCATAGTGATTAGATCATGCTTATCTGTGTTTTGAGGTTGTAAAACAAAATTCATAGTGATTCAATCATGTAAATATGTGTTCTAAGGCTGTCAAAAACATTTCTTAGTGATTCAATCTTGCATATATCTGTTCTATGGCTGTAAAAAAAAATTCATAGTGATTAAATAATGGTTATATGTGTTCTAAGGGTGACAAAAAGGTTTTATAGTGATTCAATCATGCATATGTGTTCTAAGGTTGTCAAAAAAAATTATAGAGATTCAATCATGCATATACATGTTCTAAAGCTGTGAAAAAAATCTTATAGTGATTCAAGCATGCATATACTTGTTCTATGGTTATCAAAAAAACTTCATAGTGATTCAATCATGCATATATGTGTCCTAAGGCTGTCAAAAAATTTATAGTGATTAAATCATGCATATATGTGTTCTAAGGCTGTCAAAAAAAATTCATAGTGATTCAATCATGCATATATGTGTTCTAAGTCTGGAAAAAAAAATCATAGTGATTCTATCGAGCATATATGTGTTCTAAGGCTATCAAAAAAATTTCATAGTAATTCAATCATACAAATATGTGTTCTAAGGTTGTTAAAAAAAATTTATAGTGATTCAATCATGCAAATATGTGTTCTAAGGCTGTCAAAAACATTTCTTAGTGATTCAATCTTGCATATATTTGTTCTATGGCTGTCAAAAAAAATTCATAGTGATTAAATAATGGTTATATGTGTTCTAAGGGTGACAAAAAGTTTTTATAATGATTCCATCATGCATATATGTGTTCTAAGGCTGTCAAAAAAATTTGTACAGATTCAATCATGCATATACGTGTTCTAAGGCTGTGAAAAAAATCTTATAGTGATTCAAGCATGCATATACTTGTTCTATGGTTGTCAAAAAAACTTCATAGTGATTCAATCATGCATATATGTGTCCTAAGGCTGTCGAAAAATTTATAGTGATTAAATCATGCATATATGTCTTCTAGGGCTGTCAAAAAAAAATTATAGTGATTCAATCATGCATATATGTGTTCTAAGGCTGAAAAAAAAAATCATAGTGATTCAATCGAGCATATATGTGTTCTAAGGCTATCGAAAAAAATTCATAGTAATTCAATCATACAAATATGTGTTCTAAGGTTGTCAAACAAATTTTATAGTGATTCAATTATCCATATACGTGTTCTAAGGCTGTCAAAAAAAAATTATAGAGATTCAATCATGCATATATGTGTTCTATGTTTCTCAAAAAAAATTCATAATGATTCAATCATTCATATATGTGTTCTAAGGCTGTGAAAAAATTTCATAGTGATTCAATCATGCATATATGTGTTTTAAGGCTTTCAAAAAAATTCCATAGTGATTCAATCATGCATATATGTGTTCTAAGGATGTCAAAAAAAATCCATAGTGATTCAATCATGCATATATGTGTTCTATGGGTGTCAAAAAAATTTCATAGCGATTCAATCCTGCATATATGTGTCTAAGGCTGTCAAAAAAATTTTATAGTGATTAAATCATGCCATATGTGTTCTACTGTTGTAAAAAAAAAATCATAGTGACTCAATCATGCAGATATGTGTTATAAGGTTGTCAAAAAAAATTTATGTTGATTCAATCATGCATATGTGTTTTGATGCTATCAAAAAAAATTCATAGTGATTTAATCATTAATATATGTGGTCGCAAGCTATCAAAAAAAAATCATAGTGATTCAATCATGCATATATGTGTTCTAAGGCTGTCAAATAAATTTCCTAGTGATTCATTCATGCAGAAATGTGTTTTAAGGTTGTCAAAAAATTTATAGTGATTCAATCGTGCATATATGTGTTTTAATGCTCTCAAAAAGAATTTATAGTGAATTCAATCACGCATATATTTGTTCTAAGGTAGTCAAAGAAATTTTACAGTGATTTAATCATGCATATATGTGTTCTAAGACTGCAAAAAAAATTCATAGTGATTCAATCATGCATATATGTGTTCTAAGGCTGTCAAAAAAAATTTGTAGTGATTCAATCATGCATATGTGTTCCAAGTCTGTCAAAAAAAGTTATAGTGGTAAATCATGCTTATATATGTTTGAAGGGTGTCAAAAAAATTCCATAGTGATTCAGTCATGCATATATGTGTTCTAAGGCTCTCATAAAAATTTCATAGTGATTAAATTATGCATATATGTGTTCTAAGGGTGTCAAAAAAATCTCATAGTGATTCAATCCTGTTGTGATCATTGCAAAATTTTTCCTCTGGTGTTTCCTCTTTTTCCTTCTCTTTTGCTTTCTAGCCTCTATTCCCTTTTCGAAGGGGAAATAAAAGATAGAAAAGAAGAGAGAATGAGAAAAGAAAAGAAAGGAAGAGAGAGTAACTCATTTGCAAAGGTCTCACTTGACCTTAATTTTGAAAATGTTTTGATTACTTGCCTCCGTTTTAAAAATTTATGAGAAAATGGAGAGACGGGATTCGCTCATCGATACAAGGTTTGACCATTCGTAGCACCTTTACTAGGGGTAATCAAACTAAGGATCGAATTTATGCCTTTTGCTTTGCCTAAATATTGTCTAAGAATTTATTCTAAGTCTAAAATGCACAAAGAATCATGCTTGTGAAATGCAAAAGCAGAAATGTATGCTTTTGAGAAAATAGTTTAGAAATTTTGGGATTTTTCAAGTGATTCTGAAATAAATGGAGTGAAAAAATGTTTCAAAGAATTGAAACTGATATGAAAAAGTTAGATTTTGAATCTAACTTGGAATTTGAAATAGATATAGAAGAAGAGACTTGAAATTCCAAGCTTTGGAATAATCAGAGTTTGAAAAAATGGATTTTGATTTGGCGAAATAAGGAGAAAAGGAGATCTTTGGAACTTGAGATAGAATTTTTGAAGGAAAAAAATAGAGTTTCAAAGTCAAAATGGATTTTGAGTTTGAATGGATCGATTCCGAAAAAGAAATTCTTAATTTCAGAACCTGAAAGAGGAATTGAATTTTGGATTCAGACTTAAGAAATGGATTTGAAAATGGTAGGAATTGGAAATAAAACTGGATTTGTAGTCTGGAATCCTAGATGGAGTTGAATCCGAAATCTGGAATCCTCAATGGAATTGGATCCGAAGTCTTGAATCCAAGACGGAGTTAAATTTGAAATCTGGAATCCTAAATGGAATTGGATCTGAAGTCTGGACTCCAAGATGGAGTTGAATCTGAAATCTGGAGCCCTAGATGGAATTAGATCCTGAAATCTAGGATCCAAGACGGAATTGGATTTTAAATCTGAAATCCAATATGAATTGGATTTTGCAATCTGGAATCTAAGGTGAGATTGGTTTTGGAAATCTGAATCCAAGGTGGAATTGGGTTCTAAAGCTAGCACCCAAGATGAAATTGGATTTTGAAAAATCTAAATGGGACTTTGAAGATGGATCTGGGTTTTGGAAACCCAGATTGAATTTAAAAATGGGCTTTAAACTTAGGAAAAATCAAAATTTGAGATTCAGAATCAATCCCAAAACCTTGATTTTGAATTGACAATCAAGACTCAATCTTTAGATAGGACTTTGGAGATTTTGAAAAATAAAGGATAAACTTGATTTAAAGCTTGAGTTTTAAAATCAGGAATTTCAAAATTAAATTGAATTTTGATCTGAGATGTTAATTTGAATTTAAAATTGAATCCTGAAAATGGATTTAGAATTTCAAAGTTGAATTGAACTTTGAAATTTGATTTGAATTGGAAATTGAATTTTGAATATAAAAAAGGAATTTGAAATTTTAAAGTCAAATTGGACTTTGAAATTGAATTTTGAAATGAGATAGAATTGAATTTGAATAAGAATTGATTTGAGAAATGTAGAAGATATTTCAAGATTTATCTCAAAATCACTTGGATTTTGAAAAAGAATTTTGAAAATATGATGTAATTCTATCCTAAATGATAAATGAATTAAAGAATTTTAAAAATTGAGTTTGAAAAGTATATTTCATTCTTTAAGTGAATTGAAATAAGATTGAAGATATAATACATTTCTGACTATGGACATAAAATGTATTATAAAATAATCTATATTTAAATTCAAATGAAGAATAAAACACATTTTGGTGCCTTTATAGAGTTTAAAATGAAATTAACTCTCAATATATCCTGACTATGGCCATTGATATATATTTTGAGTTAATTTTAAGTTAAACTCTGATAAAAGAAGAAAATATTTAAAAAAATATAATGATTTTTGAAAAGAGATCCAATGTGGATCCAATGTTATTCCATAAAAGATAAAAATCCTAAGCATTGCCCACATTTTGACTATGGCCATCAACGTGAGTCATTTGCTTAGGATTAATTACCTCTTATTAGAATGGTGCATGTGCCATTTGTGTTCCCATTTATGGATTTTTGAAATAAAAGAGAAAAACAATATGAAATAAGCAATTTTAGAAGATATGTATGCTCATACATTCTAATCTAGAGCTGGAAATGTACATATTCTCATTATGATCTAACTATTACAATATTAAATTTAAATTGAAATCAAATTCCTAAACTAAGAAGGAAAAAGCAATTTCTACTTAATTCCTGCAAAATCTCAAGTTTAGCACAAGCAGAAGGAAATGTTATGTTGACCATTTAACATGCATATGCAGAGGCCTAATAGCTAAATGAGAATATACATATTTAGAACACATGAATAATCCCCTAAGTTAGTGGGAAAATGGAGCTGATGATGCCTATATGATAAGCTAAGCTAATGATAAAATATATATTGCTACTGAGGGTATATACAGGTTAATCCCTACACAATGGACACATGGTGGCTCATGCAAGTAAGTAGAACATGCAGGGAGCGAAATGGAGTAGTTGTGCATTTGATGCAATGAGAGGGCAATGTGCTGGGGATGCTTGAAATGGATGATTTATGAATGTTTATGATGAAATGTCATGTGTGCATGAGGTCACAGCAGTGCTTTGCACTGCTGCAAATGACAGGAGAAACACGGCAGTGTTTCACACTGATGTAGGTTCAAATGAACCACAGTTGTGCTTTGAACTGCTGTGAATGCAGGTGGAAGCTGGAGAGTGTAGCAGTAAAAAGGTAAGGGTGCAAGTGCTGGAGATTACTGCAGATAATTACTGTGTAGCAGGTAATGTAGTATTGGCAATTATAACAGAAAAAGTAAAGGCATATATGTGGGTGCTGATAGGTAGTGCCAGCAAAGGTGACATATAGTGGGGTGAACAGTGCTATGCATGAGAGCAGGGGTGCAAAGTATGACAGTTGCAGCTTATTTCCAATGATGATGCTGATTGTAATGTTGGCCTCTCCAAAGTCATGCGCCACATCATATCATTTTGCACAGCACATGCGGTACTTTGTATTCTGAATCAACATATGCAGATTATATGAAGCGCCTTCAACATGCCTCTGTCGAACACCTTCAGTGTAGAATATTTGTGATCTGTATGAATATACATGTTTTGGCGTATCAATGACAACATTGACAAGGATTGAGTGGTGCTTATTCATCTCAACTGCCAGATGTTGCAACTAGTAATGTGATTAAGCACTGATTGATAATGGTGTTACTTGTTGATTGCAAATGTAGCCTCTACGACCTCCAGGTCATGGATCATGATCAAGATGTGTGACATGCTTTGACTGGAACGAGTAGGCATGTAAACCAACATTCTCAAGGCCCTAAGTAGACAATTGCAAAGAGAACTTCAACCATCTTGATCCTTGACACCCAACTAATCTGCAAGAATAGTTGTTTCAATAGGCTTGGCATTCATGGACAACTCTCGCGCCAAAATCACATATGTCTGGAAATTGGGAGCATTGCCACTAGTTTTCAGGATACGAAGAAATTTCACACACATTTCTGATTTTTCAGCCTTCAGTAAACCATCAATTAGCAATGTCCAGATGACATCATTTGGACTCCATTGTTGCCTGAGCATATGCTCAAATACACTCTGAGCTTCTTCTACTCTGCTTACTTCAGCAAGAGTACATATCAAAGCCTTAAATGCAACCAAACTCAGTTCAAAACCTTCAACAACCGTCAAATTGAAGACTTCTACTACACGGTCAGCATTCAAATCTTTACAGTATGAAGCCAGCAAAGAGGTATATATTGATTTGTTGGGACTCAAGTCTCTGCTCTTCATGTGGCTGACTAATTGATTTGCTTCATGTACCCTGTTTTCATTGCAAAGTCCATTAATGATAACACTATATGTATAAACATTTGGTTCACAACCACACTGAGACATTCTCTCCATTTAAAGGAAGTCTAATCTTCCATTCTCACAATGGCCATCAATCAATATAGTAAAGGTTATCTCATTTGGGCTCAAACCAACATGACACATTTCTTCAAACATATCAAAAGCCCTTTCCACTTTGCCCCATTTGCAAAATCTACAAATTAGTTCAGTATAGGTCCATTCATCAGATAGACATCCACACCCTTTCATCAGTTCAAATAGCATTATTGAGCTCACCTCTTTCACAGTATTCATTGATGGGTGTGTTATATGTTACCGGTGTAGGAGAAGGGAAGTGCTTGTGAACATGTAGTGAGAGGGTGTAACAGTGATGAACATGGATGGAATGGGGTGCATTCCTGTGCAGCACGGGGCTACAGGGGGTGGAAATGGTGGGATGCATACAGGTAGTTGCAGGAGATTGCCCATGTGCAGATGTTTGAGTTTGAGCATTTGGTTGCTACTGGGCTGTAATGCACAACCAGTAGATGGATATTGCTTTGCTACAGCGGGTGCCACATTGCTGTAAAAGGAGCATAACATGGGTGAGGCTATAGCAGGTGGTGCTACAGTGGCATTTGAAGGAAGAATATGTGGTGGTACTGTAGGTTGTAAAGAGATCTGGAAATGCAACAAGGGTTTTATTTTTCTCAAAAGAATCTTTTCCTGAACTGTGTAAGAGAGATAAGGGCTCAATGCAACTTTATTACATAAGTTGGATGGCATCAATTCAACCTCAGATGATTCTAATTCTATAGAAAACCTATAGTCACTGATTCTTTGCTACTTTAAAACAGAAAAACAAAACAACCACAATCAATCAAGCAAGCATACAGAACACAGATTTACATCAATGACTATTTTATTAATTTGGGTAAGAAAATTTGCGATTGGGACCACCTCTTGGTCAAGCTCTCCTACACCTCAACTGTATCATGAATTCCACATCTTATGTTGCAAGCAGAGTGTGATTAAAACCCATTGACCTTGTGATAATGAGCTTTAAATCTCAGCCATGAAACACAACCATACCTTTACCCATGGACATTTCATGACAGCAGAGTCCAAGAAAACCCAAAAGTCTTCAATTCTGACATTTCTCAAGGATTCTCACTATGAGATTTCAACATAGGCACATACCCATAGTGAATATACCAAGTCTATATAGAGCACATTGAAAAGATCGTGAGATGTTAAACTGTTAACAGGGCAGATATGTAAACACTTAAGAAACATGACAAACTCATAAATCACAGAGAAGAAAAGCAAACTAAGTATTATGAAAATAGAACATAATGGAAAAGTGAAAGGCAAGTCCCATGCCTTACATCGTATCGTGTGCCTTGAGCTAAGAAAGTAAATTAACAGAAGGTCACGTAAGAGATATACCTAACCCATTATACAAGCATGAAAAACACAACAGAAAGGAGTTTTGAAGTATGATCATTAAACAAAAAAAAAAGAAAAAAATGCAGAAGCGCAGAGGTAAAACAACATACCAACCCGAAAACCACAACACCATAATATGAAAATGTCCGAACATAAAAGCAAGTGACAGGGATCGGAAAGGTATCTTCATACAGATGAATCAGTGAATTACCAAAGAATCAGGTGCAGAGATGAGTTATGACTAAAATGCAGGGGAGGCTGGATGCTCATCAGTTATGCACGTTAAAAGTGGTTTCCAGACCAAACAGTTTTGGAAATAAAAAAAAATGAAAATCAAAATATGGAGAAAGATGGAACCCCACGGTAACCTGAAAGATAACAGATACAAACACATGAAATGAAAATTTTGCAGAATCAAAACATGCCATAATGAGGTAAATGAGATGTGGATGAACCACCCGATCATCTGGTGTGGGTTTATCGATGTGAGAATGGAAGCGATTGACAGGAAACCAAAATCAAAAGGGGGAATGAAGACAAGAAAACAAAAACTAGAGGAAACCACAAATGGGAAAATCCAAGAAGAACAAAAATAAAGATAAAAATAAAAAAAGGGGATCCACACCCTGTCACCAATAAGCACATCAGCGTTGCCGATGAAATTGGGAATGCAGTGGATAAATTACGAACAAAATAAAACATAATGCTAAACAACGATATCAATAAACGATGATGGATGAAACAAAAACCAGAAAAGAACATGCTGATATAGAAACAAATTGCAATCTATGCAAAAAAAATACCCAAAAGGAAGATCGAGGAAATTCAGGAAAGAATTATAAAGAAAAAAAAACAATGTAGGAATATAGATATTCTGTTAATGTCACATATACGTAGATCAGTTTTGCCACAAACAAACTGATACTACGTGGGTGTTCTAATTGGGGCGATGAACAAAAACATAAAAAAAAAACAAAATAACAGAGAGATGGAACACCTACCGTGGCTTGGTTTGGATTGAGAGGGAGGATGTATTGCTCCTGTGTATTGTTGCAGGGAGGTTCGACTTTCTTCAACTGATTGAGGAGAACCAGAAGAGGAGGGGGATGAAGAAGATGCGTCTAGGGGAAAGGGAAGATCAGGAGAAGGAAATGAAGATGAACGTGGTGAGGCAGAAGACGGATGGAGGACCCCTTCCATTGCGGTTTTGTTTTATAAGAGAAAACAATTGGGGATTTCTCAGATCGGGTCCAAAAAGTTTTTGGAATTTTTAAAAGGGTGGTTCTTTTTAAGATTTTTTTCTCAGAAAGGTGGTTTTACAAAAGGTTTTCTAAAACGGTTTTAGCTAAAGGGATGCTTTTTTAAAAAAGAGGTTTTTCAAACTATTTTTTTCTGAATCTCTTTTTTCTATTTTTCTATTTTTGTTCTTTTCTTGGCATTTTCTACATTTTTTTGTATTTTTTAAATCAAAAAATCCAAAACTATGGGATTTCTAAACTATTTTTGTAAAAATTTGGAAATATTTACAAAAGAAGGGTTTTCTAAGAATTCAGGTTGTTCTTTGGAATTTTATTCAAAAAATGGGTTTTTGATCTGGGTTTTGAGGAAATATTCAAGTTTTTAACCTCGAATCGAGAAATACAGAGCTGTGGATTCAACTAGATACCGAATGGACTATTTGAGCCATTCAGAAATTATTTTTGGTATTTTTGAAAATTTAATTTAAAAATTGGATAACAAGGCTCAGATTTGGAATTTAGTACTAAATCTGGATTTGAAGTTGAGTCAGATATAGAAAATAGATTTGATTCCAGTAAATCCAAGAAATAACTGAAATTTAGATTGAAATTGACTCAATTTTCTTAGAAAATGGGGCCAAGGGCAAAAAAAGAATATTTACAAAATTTTGAAAAATTTGGGGTGTTCACACCTACATATATATGTTAAAAAAAAGTCATAGTGATTCAATCAAGCAGGTATGTGTTCTAAGGCTGTAAAAAAAATTCATTGTGATTCAATCATGCATATATGTGTTCTAAGGCTGCAAAAAAAAATCATAGTGATTCAATCATGCATATATATGTTCTAAGGCTGTCAAACAAATGTCGTACTGATTCAATCATGCATATATGTGTTCCAACGCTGTAAAAAAAATTCATAGTGGTTAAATCATGCTTAAATGTGTTCTAAGGTTGTCAAAAAAATTTCATAGTGATTCAGTCATGCATATATGTGTTCTAAGGCTGTCAAAAAAAATTTAGTGATTCAATCATGCATATATGTGTTCTAAGGCTCTCAAAAAATTTCATAGTGATTAAATCATGCATATATGTGTTCTAAGGCAGCTAAAAAAATTTCATAGTGATTCAATCCTGTATATATATGTTCTAAGGCTGTCAAAAAAAAAATAAAGTGATTCAATCACGTATATATGTGTTCTAAGGTTGTCAAAAAAAAATCATAGTGATTCAATCATCATATATGTGTTCCAAGGCTGTCAAAAAAAAATCATAGTGATTTGATCATGCATATATGTGTTCTAAGGGTGTCAAAAAAAATCCAGTGATTCAGTCATGCATATATGTGTTCCAAGGATGTCAAAAAAAATTCATAGTGATTAAATCATGCTTATATGTGTTGTACGGTTGTCAAAAAAATTTCATAGTGATTCAATCATGCATATATGTGTAATAAAGCTGTGAAAAAAAAATTATTATGATTAAATCATGCATATATGTGTTCTAATGCTATCAAAAACACTTCATAGTGATTCAATCATGCATATATGTGTTCTAAGGTTGTTAAAAAAAATCCATAGTGATTCAATCAAGCATATATGTGCTTTGTGGCTGTTAAAAAAATTCCATAGTGATACAATCATGCATATATGTGTTATAAGGCTCTCAAAAAAAATTCACAGTGATACAATCAAGCATATATTTGCTTTGAGGTTGTCAAAAAAAAATTATAGTGCTTAAATCACGCTTATGTGTTCTAAGGATGTCAAAAAAAGTTTATAGTGATTCAATCATGCATATATGTATTCTGAGGCTGTAAAAAAAAATTAAATGGATTCAATCATGCATATACGTGTTCTAAGGCTGGCAAAAAAATCTCACTGTGATTCAATAATGCATATATGTATTCTATGCTTGTCAAATAAAATTCATAGAAATTCAATCATTCATATATGTGTTCTAAGGCTGTCAAAAAACATCCACTATGATTAAATCAAGCATATATGTGTTCTAAGGCAGTCAAAAAAATTCCATAGTGATTCAATCATGCATATATGTGTTCTAAGGCCGTCAAAAAATTTTCATAGTGATTCTATATGGCATATATGTGTTCTAAGTCTATCAAAAAAAAATTATAGTGATTCAATCATGCATATATGTGTTCTACGACTGTCAAAATTTTTTATACTAACTCAATCATGCAGATACGTGTTCTAATGTTGCCAAAAAATCTCATACTGATCCCATCATGCATATATGTGTTCTATGGTTGTAAAAAAAACTTCATAGTGATTCAATCCTGCATATATATGTTCTAAGGCTGCAAAAAAATTTCACAGTGATTCAATCTTGTATATATGTGTTCTAAGGCTGTCAAAAAAAATTTAGAGTGATTCAATAATGCAGATGTGTTCTAAGGCTGCAAAAAAATTTCATAGTGATTCAATCATGCATATATTTGTTCTAAGGCAGTCAAAAAAAATTATAGTGCTAAAATGATGCGTATATATGTTCTAAGGGTGTCAAAAAATATTCATAGTGATTCAATCATGCATATATGTGTTCTAAGGGTCTAAAAAAAATTTTATATGGATTCAATCATGCATATATGTGTTCTAAGGCTGGCAAAAAAATCTCATAATGTTTCAATCATGCATATATGTGTTCTAAGGCTGGCAAAAAAATCTCACTGTGATTCAATAATGCATATATGTGTTCTATGCTTGTCAAATAAAATTCATAGAAATTCAATCATTCATATATGTGTTCTAAGGCTGTCAAAAAAAATCCACTATGATTAAATCAAACATATATGTGTTCTAAGGCAGTCAAAAAAATTCCATAGTGATTCAATCATGCCTATATGTGTTCTAAGGCCGTCAAAAAATTTTCACAGTGATTCTATCTGGCATATATGTGTTCTAAGTCTATCAAAAAAAATTTATAGTGATTCAATCATGCATATATGTGTTCTACGACTGTCAAAATTTTTTATAGTAACTCAATCATGCAGATACGTGTTCTAATGTTGCCAACAAATCTCATACTGATCCCATCATGCATATATGTGTTCTATTGTTGTAAAAAAAGCTTCATAGTGATTCAATCCTCCATATATATGTTCTAAGGCCGCAAAAAAATTTCACAGTGATTCAATCTTGCATATATGTGTTCTAAGGATATCAAAAAAAATTTAGAGTGATTCAATCATGCATATATGTTCTAAGGCTGCAAAAAAATTTCATAGTGATACAATCATGCATATATGTGTTCTAAGGCTGTCAAAAATATTTGATAGTGATTCAAACATGCAAATATGTGTTCTAAGGTTGTCAAAAAAAATTATAGTGATTGAATCAAGAATATATGTGTTCTATGGTTGTCAAAAAAAATTATAGTGATTCAATCATGTATATATGTAATCTAAGGCTGTCAACAAAATTTCATAGTGACTCAATCATGCATATATGTGTTCTAAAGCTGCTAAAAAATTTTATAGTGATTCAATCATGCATATTTGTGTTCTAAGGCTGTCAAACAAATTTCATAGTGATTCAATAATGCATATATGTGTTCTATGCTTGTCAAATAAAATTCATAGAAATTCAATCATTCATATATGTGTTCTAAGGCTGTCAAAAAAAATCCACTATGATTAAATCAAACATATATGTGTTCTAAGGCAGTCAAAAAAATTCCATAGTGATTCAATCATGCATATATGTGTTCTAAGGCCGTCAAAAAATTTTCACAGTGATTCTATCTGGCATATATGTGTTCTAAGTCTATCAAAAAAAATTTATAGTGATTCAATCATGCATATATGTGTTCTACGACTGTCAAAATTTTTTATAGTAACTCAATCATGCAGATACGTGTTCTAATGTTGCCAACAAATCTCATACTGATCCCATCATGCATATATGTGTTCTATTGTTGTAAAAAAAGCTTCATAGTGATTCAATCCTCCATATATATGTTCTAAGGCCGCAAAAAAATTTCACAGTGATTCAATCTTGCATATATGTGTTCTAAGGATATCAAAAAAAATTTAGAGTGATTCAATCATGCATATATGTTCTAAGGCTGCAAAAAAATTTCATAGTGATACAATCATGCATATATGTGTTCTAAGGCTGTCAAAAATATTTGATAGTGATTCAAACATGCAAATATGTGTTCTAAGGTTGTCAAAAAAAAATTATAGTGATTGAATCAAGAATATATGTGTTCTATGGTTGTCAAAAAAAATTATAGTGATTCAATCATGTATATATGTAATCTAAGGCTGTCAACAAAATTTCATAGTGACTCAATCATGCATATATGTGTTCTAAAGCTGCTAAAAAATTTTATAGTGATTCAATCATGCATATTTGTGTTCTAAGGCTGTCAAACAAATTTCATAGTGATTCAATCATGCATATATGTGTTCTACGGCTGTAAAAAAATTGTATGGATTCAATCATGCATGTACGTGTACTAAGGCTGGCAAAAAAATCTCATAGTGATTCAATCATGCATATATGTGTTCTATGTTTGTCAAAAAAAATCCATAGTGATTAAATCAAGCATATATGTGCTCTAAGGCTGCCAAAAAATTTTCATAGTGATTCAATCATGCGTACATGTGTTGTAAGTCTCTCAAAAAAATTTCATAGTTATTCAATCATCCATATATTTCTTCTAAGGCTGTCAAAAAAAATTTATAGTGCTTAAATCAAGCTTATATGTGTTCTAAGGGTGTTAAAAAAACTATATAGTGATTCAATCATGCATATATGTGTTCTGAGGCTGTAAAAAAAAATATATGGTATCAATCATGCATATAAGTGTTCTAAGTCTGGCAAAAAAATCCCATAGTGATTCAATCATAAATATATGTGTTCTAAGGCTGTCAAAAAAATTCCACTGTGATTCAATCATGCATATATGTGTTCTAAGGCTGTCAAAAAAACTCTATAGTGATTCAATCATGCATATATGTGTTCTAAGGCTGTAAAAAAAAATCATATTGATTCTATCTGGCATATATGTGTTGTAAGGCTGTCAAAAAAATTTTATAGCGATTGAATCATGCATATAAGTGCTCTAGGACTGTCTAATTTTTTTTATAATGGCTCAATCATGCAGTTATGTGTTCTAAGGTTGTCAAAAAAAATTTATGGTGATTCAATCACGCATATGTGTTCTGATGCTGTCAAAAAAAATTGATAGTGATTCAATCATTCATATATGTGCTCTAAGGCTATCAAAAAAATTTCATTGTGATTCAAACATGTAGATATGTGTTCTAAGGTTGTCAAAAAAAATTTATAGTGATTCAATCACGCATATATGTGTTCTAATGATCTAAAAAAAAATAAAGTTTGTCAAAAAAATTTCATAGTGATTCAATCATGCATATATGTGTGTTTGAATGCTATCAAAAAAAATCATAGTGATTTGATCATGCATATGTGTTCTAACGCTGTCAAAAAAAATTCAGTGATTCAATCATGCATATATGTGTTCCAAGGCTCTCAAAAAAAATTCATTGTGATTAAATCATGCAAATATGTGTAACAAGGCTGTCAAAAAGATTTCATTATGATTAAATCATGCAGATGTGTGTTCTAAGGCTGTCAAAAAAACTTCATAGTGATTAATTCAAGCATATATGTGTTCTAAGGCTGTCAAAAAAAAATCATAGTGATTTAATCTTGCATATATCTATTCTAAGCCTGTCAAAAAAAAATTCATAGTGATTCAATCAAGCACATGTGTGTTCTAAGGCTGCATAAAAAAAATCATAGTGACTTAATTATGTATATATGTGTTATAAGGATTTCAAAAAAAAATCATAGTGATTCAATCATGCATATAGGTGTTCCAAGGCTGTCAAAAAAATTTCATTGTGATTAAGTCATGCTTATATGTGTTCTAAGGGTGTCAAAAAATTTCATGGTGATTCAATCATGCATATAAGTGTCAAAAGGTTGTCAAAAAATTTTTATAGTGATTTAATCATGCATATATGTGTTTTAAGTCCGTCAAAAAAATGCCACAGGGATTCAATCATGCATATATGTGTTCTAAGGCAGTAAAAAAAAATCCATAGTGATTCAATCTTGCATGTATGAGTTCTAAGGCTCTAAAAAAAAATTCATAGTGATTCAATCCAGCATGTATGTGTTGTAAGGCTGTCAAAAAAAATTTATAGTGATTCAATCATGCGTATATGTGTTCTACGACTGTCAAAAAAAAATCATAGTGACTCAATCATACAGATATGTGTTCTAAGGTTGTCAAAAAAAATCTATGGTGATTCAATCATGCATATGTGTTCTAATGCTGTCAAAAAAAATTGATTGTCATTCAATCATTCATATATGTGTTCTAAGGCAGTAAAAAAAGTTCATAGGGATTCAATCATGCATATATTTGTTCTAAGGCAGTCAAAAAAATTCTATAGTGATTCAATCATGTAGAGATGTCTTCAAAGGTTGTCAAAAAATTTTATAGTGATTCAATCATGCATATACGTGTTTTAATGCTCTCAAAAAAATTTTGTTGTGATTCAATCACGCGTATATGTGTTCTAAGGAGGTCAAAAATTTCATAGTGATTCAATCATGCATATATGTGTTTTAAGGGTGAAAAAAAACACATTGTGATTCAATCATACATATATGTGTTCAGAGGCTGTCAAAAAAAAATCGTAGTCATTGAATCATGCATATATGTGTTCCAAGGTTGTCAAATAAATTCATAATGATTCAAATATTCATATATGTGTTCTAAGGCTGTCAAAAATACTTCATAGTTATTCAATCATGCATATATGTGTACTAAAGCTGTCAAAAAAATTCTATTGTGATTCAATCATGCATATATGTGTTCTAAGGTTGTCAACAAAATTTCACAGTGATTCAATCATACAGATATATGTTCTAAGGCTGTCAAAAAAAATTCATTATGATTCAATCATGCGTATATGTGTTCTAAGGCTATTAAAAAAAATTCTTAGTGATTCAATCATGCATATATGTGTTCTAAGGCTGTCAAAAAAAAAATTATACGAATTCAATCATGCATGTACGTGTTCTAAGGCTGTCAAAAAAATCTCATAGTGATTCAATCTTGCATATACGTGTTCTATGGTTGTCAAAAAAAATCATAGTCATTCAATCATGCATATATGTGTTCTAAGGCTGTAAAAAAATTGTAGTGATTCAATCACGCATATATGTGTTCTAAGGCTATTTTAAAAAATTCATAGTGATTCAATCATGCATATATGTGTTCTAAGGCTACAAAAAAATTCATGGTGATTCAATCTTGCATATATGTGTTCTAAGGCTTTCAAAAAAATTTCATAGTGATTCAATCATGCGTATTCGTGTTCTGAGGCTGTCAAAAAAAAATTATAACGACTCAATCAGGCATATATGTGTTCTAAGGGTATCAAAAAAATTTCATAATGATTCAATCATGTAGATATGTGTTCTAAGGTTGTCAAAAAAAATTCATAGTGATTCAATCATGCATATATGTATTCCACGGTTGTCAAAAAAAATTCATTGTGATTTGATCATTCATATATGTGTTCTAAGGCCATCAAAAAAATTTCAATGATTCAATCATTCATGAAATTCCACTAGAGGGGGGGTTGAATAGTAAAATACGATGCAGATCGATAAAATAAAATATAAGGCAATAAGGCACAACACAATAAACACAAGATTTATACTGGTTCGGCCGAGTTACTGACCTACATCTAGTCCCCAAGTAAAACACTTGAGCCTTCCACTATAACATCCGAGTCATCGGATAAATAGTACAACACCCTCTTCCTCAGAGGTCTACTTCTCTCAACAGAGAAGGAAAACACCCTCTTCCTCAGAGGTCTACTTCTCTCAACAGAGAAGGGAAACACCCTCTTCCTCAGAGGTCTACTTCTCTCAACAGAGAAGGGAAAACACCCTCTTCCTTAGAGGTCTACTTCTCTCAACAGAGAAGGAAAACACCCTCTTTCACAGAGGTCTACTTCTCTCAACAGGGAAGGGATACAATCAGAAATCAGAAAGTTACAACACTTTCCTATAGAACCTTCAGAATGATATGCAGAGTATGAATGCACGTATAAAGATTCTCAGAATGATCTTTTTCTTTTCTTACACACTCTTGTATTTTTCTGAGAGCTTTTCTTGACTTTTTCTCTTTCTTTTTCTCTTTCTTTTTCTAAGCTCTTTTCTCAGAGTGTCGAGCAGGAATTTTTCTCGTTGAAAGCCTTGCTTGTCTTTTCACACTGTTGTGTTTGTATATATATAGTCTTTAGAAAACTAGTCGTTGTCTTTTTGAAATGATTGTCCTTTTGGGATATGAGAAGTCAGGTCATTTCAAAAACAACTTAGTGTGAAAAAGATAAGTGTACTATATTGCTTTTTCAAAAAGTCTTCTTTCCATACGAAGCATTTTTGGAGTACACTATGTGTTGGTGTATTTTAAATGAGTTATTCTTTGTATTAGGTCTTTTCTCATAATAAATGTTCTGTAGTATTTTTGAACGTTGAAGTGTAGTTTATCATGTAGTTTTGTCTTTACTCAATTTAATGGTTTGTAGTACATTGAACGTTGGAATATATTCTATCATGTAATTTTGTCTTTACTCAATTTAATGAATATTAGTATATTAATATTTTTCTTACAAGTCGTCACTTATAATAAATGTATGTAAGTGTGATAAATGTTTGTTGAGTACTTTATTTATAAATGGTCATTTCTTAAAAGCTTTTTGGAATAGCATTTAATGTTTACAGAAGGAATGATGACTTTAAGTAAGTCGACATTCTTGAGTATGTGTTTTATTTATAAATAAATAGTCATTTCTCAAATGCTTTTTGAGGTGGCATTTAATGCTTACAGAAAGAAATGGTCATTTCTTATTTTAATAAAATAATATTTATTTTCTCAAATCATCAATTCTAAAATGAATGGTTGTGAAGTACACTAAATGCTTGAGTAATACTTATATTACAAATAGTCATTTCTCAAATAAATGCTTGTGTATTATCTTTTCATAATTTGTCTTTTCTTACATAAATGTTTATGTATTATGAACAAAAATTTCTTACGTAAAAATTTGTGTATTATGAACTAATGCATTTTGTCTTTTCTTACATAAATGCTTATGTATTATGAACCAATACATCTTTTCACATTTTGTCTTTTCTTACATAAATGCTTATGTATTATAAATCAATACATCTTTTCACATTTTGTCTTTTCTTACATAAATGCTTATGTATTATGAACCAATACATCTTTTCACATTTTGTCTTTTCTTACATAAATGCTTATGTATTATGAACCAAAATTTCTTACGTAAATGTTTGTGTATTATGAATTAATTCATTTTGTCTTTTTCTTTCATATTTGAAATCATTAGCTTTTATATCTTTTCAAGTTGTCTTTTTCATAAATGCATGTTAGAAGGTACAATTAATGCTTTTGAAATCATGAGATATTATATCTTGTCAAAATGTCTTTTTCATAAATGCATGTTAGAAGGTACAATTAATGCTTTTGAAATCATGAGCTATTATATCTTGTCAAAATGACTTTTTCATAAATGCTTGTAAGAAAGTACAATTAATGCTTTTGAAATCATGAGCTATTATATCTTGTCAAAATGACCTTTTCATAAATGCTTGTAAGAAAGTACAATGATTTGTTTCAAAAAGGTGTTTTTATAATGCTACAATATACATAACGTATCCTTTTATGAAAGCTTAACTTTTTGTAAATAAATGGCTTGTATGATTTCAAAGCATATAGTCTAATATGAAATATGCATGCTTCTGAAGGTTCTGTTACATATGACTCTAAAGAAGAAGAAAATCTTCATCTTGAGGTAGCCGATCTTCTTGGATAATCTTTATGAATGTATGGCCCATCAAGCTTTTTCTTCAGAGTAGTATGATTGCATCAAAAAGTTGCACTTGATCAAGTTGTCTTCACTCTTCTTAAGTGAAATAACCTTGCATCAAATACTCGTTAAATACATAGCACATCATATCCAGTCATAATATAACATATTCAGTTTCACATATGAAAGCATATCATATTTATCATATCTCATGAAAGCATATAATGTATTTATCATGTATCATATATATGCATCATGCAAGCATATCATATTTATCATGTATCATCAAAACATAGTTTCTCAACAATTCATATATGTGTTTCGAGGCTATCAAAAAAATTTCATAGTGGTTAAATCCCACTTATATGTGTTCTAAGGCTGTCAAACAAATTTCATAGTGATTCAATCAAGCACATGTGTGTTCTAAGGTTGCATAAAAAAAATCATAGTGACTTAATTATGCATATATGTGTTATAAGGATTTCAAAAAAAAATCATAGTGATTCAATCATGCATATATGTATTCTAAGGCTGTCAAAAAAATTTCATTGTGATTAAGTCATGCTTATATGTGTTCTAAGGGTGTCTAAAAGTTTCATGGTGATTCAATCATGCATATAAGTGTCAAAACACTATCAAAAAATTTTTATAGTGATTCAATCATGCATATATGTGTTCTAAGTTCGTCAAAAAAATACCACAGGGATTCAATCATGCATATATGTGTTCTAAGGCAGTCAAAAATATTCCATAGTGATTCAATCTTGCATGTATGAGTTCTAAGGCTCTCAAAAAAAATTCATAGTGATTCAATCTAGCATATATGTGTTGTAAAGCTGTCAAAAAAAATTTATAGTGATTCAATCATGCGTATATGTGTTCTATGACTGTCAAAAAAAATTCATAGTGACTCAATCATACAGATATGTGTTCTAAGGTTGTCAAAAAAAATCTATGGTGACTCAATCTTGCATATGTGTTATAATGCTGTAAAAAAAAATTGATTGTGATTCAATCATTCATATATGTGTTCTAAGGCAGTAAAAATATTCCATAGTGATTCAATCATGCAGAGATGTTTTCAAAGGTTGTCAAAAAAATTTATAGTGATTCAATCATGCATATATGTGTTTTAATGCTCTCAAAAAAAATTTGTTATGATTCAATCACGCATATATGTGTTCTAAGGAGGTCAAAAAATTTAATAGTGATTCAATCATGCGTATATGTGTTTTAAGGGTGCAAAAAAAAATCATTGTGATTCAATCATACATATATGTGTTCAGAGGCTGTCAAAAAAAAAATCGTAGTCATTCAATCATGCATATATGTGTTCCAAGGCTGTCAAATAAATTCATAGTGATTCAATCATTCATATATGTGTTCTAAGGCTGTCAAAAAAACTTCATAGTTATTCAATCATGCATATATATGTACTAAAGCTGTCAAAAAAAATTATTGTGATTCAATCATGCATATATGTGTTCTAAGTTAGTCAAAAAAAATTCACAGTGATTCAATCATACAAATATATGTTTTAAGGCTGTAAAAAAAAATTCATTATGATTCAATCATGCGTATATGTGTTCTAAGGATATTAAAAAAATTTCTTAGTGATTCAATCATGCATATATCTGTTCTAAGGCTGTTAAAAAAAATTATACGGATTCAATCAAGCATGTACGTGTTCTAAGGCTGTCAAAAAAATCTTATAGTGATTCAATCATGCATATATGTGTTCTATGGTTGTCAAAAAAAATCATAGTCATTCAATCATGCATATATGTGTTCTATGGCTGTCAAAAAATTTGTAGTGATTCAATCACGCATATATGTGTTCTAAGGTTGTTCAAAAAAATTCATGGTGATTCAATCATGCATATATGTGTTCTAAGGCTGTCAAAAAAAATTCAAAGTGATTCAATCATGCGTATTTGTGTTCTGAGGCTGTCAAAAAAAATTCATAGTGACTCAATCATGCAGATATGTGTTCTAAGGTTGTCAAAAAAAATTCATAGTGGTTGAATGATGAATATATCTGTTCTGATATGGTCAAAAAAAATTATAATGACTCAATCATGCATATATGTGTTCTAAGGGTATAAAAAAAAATCCTAATGATTCAATCATGTAGATATGCGTTCTAAGGTTGTCAAAAAAATTTCATAGTGATTCAATCATAAATATATGTGTTCCACGGTTGTCAAAAAAATTCATAGTGATTTGATCATTCATATATGTGTTCTAAGGCCATTAAAAAAAATTTCAGTGATTCAATCATTCATATATGTGTTTCGAGGCTATCAAAAAAATTTCATAGTGATTAAATCACACTTATATGTGTTCTTAGGCGGTCAAACAAATTTCATACTGATTCAATCAGGCACATGTGTGTTCTAAGGCTGCATAAAAAAAACCATAGTGACTTAATTATGCATATATGTGTTATAAGGATTTCAAAAAAAATTCATAGTGATTCAATCATGCATATATGTGTTCTAAGGCTGTCAAAAAAATTTCATTGTGATTAATTCATGCTTATATGTGTTCTAAGGGTGTGAAAAAATTTCATGGTGAGTCAATCATGCATATAAGTGTCAAAAAGCTGTTAAAAAATTTTATAGTGATTCAATCATGCATGTATGTGTTCTAAGTCCGTCAAAAAAATACCACAGGATATCAATCATGCATATATGTGTTCTAAGGCAGTCAAAAAAATTCCACAGTGATTCAATCTTGCATGTATGAGTTCTAAGGCTCTCAAAAAAATTCATAGTGATTCAATCCAGCATATATGTGTTGTAAGGCTGTCAAAAATATTTTATAGAGATTCAATCATGCGTATATGTGTTCTACGACTGTCAAAAAAATTCATAGTGACTCAATCATACAGATATGTGTTCTAAGGTTGTCAAAAAAAATCTATGGTGATTCAATCATGCATATGTGTTCTAATGCTGTAAAAAAAAATTGATTGTCATTCAATCATTCATATATGTGTTCTAAGGCAGTAAAAAAAAATTCATAGGGATTCAATCATGCATATATTTGTTCTAAGGCAGTTAAAAAAATTCTATAGTGATTCAATCTTGTAGAGATGTTTTCAAAGGTTGTCAAAAAAATTTATAGTGATTCAATCATGCATATATGTGTTTTAATGCTCTTAAAAAAAATTTGTTGTGATTCAATCACGCGTATATGTGTTCTAAGGAGGTCAAAAAATTTAATAGTGATTCAATCATGCATATATGTGTTTTAAGGGTGCAAAAAAAATTCATTTTGATTCAATCATACAGATATGTGTTCAGATGCTGTCAAAAAAAAATTGTAGTCATTCAATCATGCATATATGTGTTCCAAGGCTATCAAATAAATTCATAGTGATTCAATCATTCATGTATGTGTTCCAAGGCTGTCAAAAAAACTTCCATGTTATTCAATCATGCATATATGTGTACAAAAGTTGTCAAAAAAATACTATTGTGATTCAATCATGCATATATGTGTTCTAAGGTAGTCAAAAAAAATTCATAGTGATTCAGTCATACAGATATATGTTCTAAGGCTGTAAAAAAAAATTCATTATGATTCAATCAAGCGTATATGTGTTCTAAGGCTATTAAAAAAATTTCATAGTGATTCAATCATTCATATATATGTTCTAACGCTGTCAAAGAAATTTGTACGGATTCAATCATGCATGTACGTGTTCTAAGGCTGTCAAAAAAATCTCATAGTGATTCAATCATGCATATATGTGTTTTATGGTTGTCAAAAAAAATCATAGTCATTAAATCATGCATATATGTGTTCCAAGGCTGTCAAAAAATTTGTAGTGATTCAATCACGCATATATGTGTTCTAAGGCTGTCAAAAAATTTGTAGTGATTCAATTATGCATATATGTGTCATAAGGATTTCAAAAAAAAATCATAGTGATTCCATCATGCATATATGTATTCTAAGGCTGTCAAAAAAAATTCATTGTGATTAAGTCATGCTTATATGTGTTCTAAGGGTGTCTAAAAATTTCATGGTGATTTAATCACGCATATAAGTGTCAAAGCACTGTCAAAAAAATTTTATAGTGATTCAATCAAGCATATATGTGTTCTAAGTTCGTCAAAAAAATACCACAGGGATTCAATCATGCATATATGTGTTCTAAGGCAGTCAAAAAAATTCCATAGTGATTTAATCTTGCATGTATGAGTTCTAAGGCTCTCAAAAAAAACTCATAGTGATTCAATCCAGCATATATGTGTTGTAAGGCTGTCAAAAAAAATTTATAGTGATTCAATCATGCGTATATGTGTTCTATGACTGTCAAAAAAATTTCATAGTGACTCAATCATACAGATATGTGTTCTAAGGTTGTCAAAAAAAATCTATGGTGACTCAATCATGCATATGTGTTCTAATGCTGTCAAAAAAAAATTGATTGTGATTCAATCATTCATATATGTGTTCTAAGGCAGTAAAAAAAAATTCATAGGGATTGAATCATGCATATATGTGTTCTAAGCAAGTCAAAAATATTCCATAGTGATTCAATCATGCAGAGATGTTTTCAAAGGTTGTCAAAAAAATTTATAGTGATTCAATCATGCATATATGTGTTTTAATGCTCTCAAAAAAAAATTGTTGTGATTGAATCACGCGTATATGTGTTCTAAGGAGGTCAAAAAATTTAATAGTGATTCAATCATGCATATATGTGTTTTAAGGGTGCAAAAAAAATTCATTGTGATTCAATCATACATATATGTGTTCAGAGGCTGTCAAAAAAAAATCATAGTCATTCAATCAAGCATATATGTGTTCCAAGGCTGTCAAATTAATTCATAGTGATTCAATCATTCATATATGTGTTCTAAGGCTGTCAAAAAAACTTCATAGTTATTCAATCATGCATATATGTGTACTAAAGCTGTCAACAAAAAATCTATTGTGATTCAATCATGCATATATGTGTTCTAAGTTAGTCAAAAAAATTTCATAGTGATTCAATCATACAGATATATGTTCTAAGGCTGTCAAAAAAAATTCATTATGATTCAATCATGCGTATATGTGTTGTAAGGCTATTAAAAAAAATTCATAGTGATTCAATCATGTATATATCTGTTCTAAGGCTGTGAAAAAAAATTGTACGGATTCAATCATGCATGTACGTGTTCTAAGGCTGTCAAAAAAATCTTATAGTGATTCAATCATGCATATATGTGTTCTATGGTTGTCAAAAAAAATCATATTCATTCAATCATGCATATATGTGTTCTATGGCTGTCAAAAAATTTGTAGTGATTCAATCATTGTTCTAATGCTGTTCAAAAAAATTCATGGTGATTCAATCATGCATATATGTGTTCTAAGGCTGTCAAAAAAATTTCATAGTGATTCTATCATGCGTATTCGTGTTTTGAGGCTGTCAAAAAAAAATCATAGTGACTCAATCATGCAGATATGTGTTCTAAGGTTGTCAAAAAAAATTCATTGTGGTTGAATGATGAATACATGTGTTCTGGTATGGTCAAAAAAATATTATAATGACTCAATCATGCATATATGTGTTCTAAGGGTATAAAAAAAAATTCATAATGATTCAATCATGTAGATATGTGTTCTAAGGCTGTCAAACAAATTTCATAGTGATTCAATCATGTATATATCTGTTCCACGGTTGTGAAAAAAATCATAGTGATTTGATCATTCATATATGTGTTCTAAGGCCATCAAAAAAAAATTCAGTGATTCAATCATTCATATATGTGTTCCGAGGCTATCAAAAAAATTTCATAGTGATTAATTAAATCACACTTACTTGTGTTCTAAGGCTGTCAAACAAATTTCATAGTGATTCAATCAAGCACATGTGTCTTCTAAGGCTGCATAAAAAAAACCATAGTCACTTAATTATGCATATATGTGTTATAAGGATTTCAAAAAAAAATCATAGTGATTCAATCATGCATACATGTGTTCTAAGGTTGTCAAAAAATTTTCATTGTGATTAACTCATGCTTATATGTGTTCTAAGGGTGTCTAAAAATTTCATGGTGATTCAATCATGCATATAAGTGTCAAAAGGCTGTCAAAAAAATTTTATAGTGATTCAATCATGCATGTATGTGTTTTAAGTCCGTCAAAAAAATACCGTAGGGTATCAATCATGCATATATGTGTTCTAAGGTAGTAAAAAAAAATTCATAGTGATTCAATCATGCATATATGTGTTCTAAGGCTGCAAAAAAATTTCATGGTGATTCAATCATGTATATATGTGTTCTAAGGTTGTCAAAAAAATTTCATAGTAACTCAATCATGCGTATTCGTGTTCTGAGGCTGTCAAAAAAAAATCATAGTGACTCAATCATGTAGATATGTGTTCTAAGGTTGTCAAAAAAAAATCATAGTGATCAAATGATGAATATATGTGTTCTGATATGGTCAAAAAAAAATTATAGCGACTCAATCACGCATATATGTGTTCTAAGGGTATCAAAAAAAATTCATAATGATTCAATTATGTAGATATGTGTTCTAAGGTTGTCAAAAAAAATTCATAGTTATTCAATCATGCATATATGTGTTCCACGGTTGTCAAAAAAAATCATAGTGATTTGATCATTCATATATGTGTTCTAAGGCCATCAAAACAAATTTCAGTGATTCAATCATTCATATATGTGTTTCGAGGCTATCAAAAAAAATTCATAGTGATTAAATCACACTTATATGTGTTCTAAGGCTGTCAAACAAATTTCATAGTGATTCAATCAAGCACATGTGTGTTCTAAGGCTGTCAAAAAAATTTCATTGTGATTAAGTCATGCTTATATGTGTTCTAAGGGTGTCAAAAAAATTCATAGTGATTCAATCATGCATATAAGTGTCAAAAGGCTGTCAAAAAAGTTTTATAGTGATTCAATCATGCATATATGTGTTCTAAGTCCGTCAAAAAAATACCACAGGGATTCAATCATGCATATATGTGTTCTAAGGCAGTTAAAAAAAATTCATAGTGATTCAATCTTGCATGTATGAGTTCTAAGGCTCTCAAAAAAAATTTATAGTTATTCAATCCAGCATATATGTGTTGTAAGGCTGTCAAAAAAATTTTATAGTGATTCAATCATGCGTATATGTGTTCTACGACTGTCAAAAAAATTTCATAGCGACTCAATCATACAGATATGTGTTCTAAGGTTGTCAAAAAAAATCTATGGAGATTCAATCATGCATATGTGTTCTAATGTTGTCAAAAAAAATTGATTGTGATTCAATCATTCATTAATGTGTTCTAAGGCAGTAAAAAAAATTCATAGGGATTCAATCATGCATATATGTGTTCTAAGGCAATCAAAAAAATTCCATAGTGATTCAATCATGCAGAGATGTTTTCAAAGGTTGTCAAAAAAATTTATAGTGATTCAATCATTCATATATGTGTTTTAATGCTCTCAAAAAATTTTGTTGTGATTTAATCACGTGTATATGTGTTCTAAGGAGGTCAAAAAATTTAATAGTGATTCAATCATGCATATATGTGTTTTAAGGATGCAAAAAAAAAATCATTGTGATTCAATCATACATATATGTCTTCAGATGCTGTCAAAAAAAAATTGTAGTCATTCAATCATGCATATATGTGTTCCAAGGCGGTCAAATAAATTCATAGTGATTCAATCATTCATATATGTGTTCTAAGGCTATCAAAAAAACTTCCATGTTATTTAATCATGCATATATGTGTACTAAAGCTGTCAAAAAAATTCTATTGTGATTCAATCATGCATATATGTGTTCTAAGGTAGTCAAAAAATTTTCATAGTGATTCAATCATACAGATATATGTTCTAAGGCTGTCAAAAAAATTTCATTATGATTCAATCATGCGTATATGTGTTCTAAGGCTATTAAAAAAAATTCATAGTAATTCAATCATGCATATATCTTTTCTAAGGTTGTCAAAAAAAAATTGTACGGATTCAATCATGCATGTATGTGTTCTAAGGCTGTCAAAAAAATCTCATAGTGATTCAATCATGCATATATGTGTTCTATGGTTGTCAAAAAAAATCATATTCATTCAATCATGCATATATGTGTTCTAAGGCTGTCAAAAAATTTGTAGTGGAATCACGCATATATGTGTTCTAAGGCTGTTCGAAAAAATTCATAGTGATTCAATCATGCATATATGTGTTCTAAGGCTGCAAAAAAATTTCATGGTGATTCAATCATGCATATACGTGTTCTAAGGCTGTCAAAAAAATTTCATAGTGATTCAATCATGCGTATTCGTGTTCTAAGGCTGTCAAAAAAAAATCATAGTGACTCAATCATGCAGATATGTGTTCTAAGGTTGTCAAAAAAAAATCATAGTGATTGAATGATGAATATATGTGTTCTGATATGGTCAAAAAAAAATTATAAGGACTCAATCACGCATATATGTGTTCTAAGGGTATCAAAAAAAAATCATAATGATTCAATTATGTAGATATGTGTTCTAAGGTTGTCAAAAAAAATTCATAGTTATTCAATCATGCATATATGTGATCCACGGTTGTCAAAAAAAATCATAGTGATTTGATCATTCATATATGTGTTCTAAGGCCATCAAAAAAAAATTTAGTGATTCAATCATTCATATATGTGTTCTGAGGCTGTCAAACAAATTTCATAGTGATTCAATCAAGCACATGTGTGTTCTAAGGCTGCATAAAAAAAATCATAGTGACTTAGTTATGCATATATGTGTTATAAGGATGTCAAAAAAAACTCATAGTGATTCAATCATGCATATATGTGTTCTAAGGCTGTCAAAAAAAATTCATTGTGATTAAGTCATGCTTATATGTGTTCTAAGGGTGTCCAAAAATTTCATGGTGATTCAATCATGCATATAAGTGTCAAAAGGCTGTCAAAAATTTTTTATAGTGATTCAATCATGCATATATGTGTTCTAAGTCTGTCAAAAAAATACCATAGGGATTCAATCATGCATATATGTGTTTTATTACTCTAAAAAACTTTTTTCGTGATTCAATCAGGTGTATATGTGTTCTAAGGAGGTCAAAAAATTTAATAGTGATTCAATCATGCATATATGTGTTTTAAGGGTACAAAAAAAAATCATTGTGATTCAATCATACGTATATGTGTTCAGAGGTTGTAAAAAAAAAATCGTAGTCATTCAATCATGCATATATGTGTTCCAAGGCTGTCAAATAAATTCATAGTGATTCAATCATTCAAATATGTGTTCTAAGGCTGTCAAAAAAACTTCCTAGTTATTCAATCATGCATATATGTGTACTAAAGCTGTCAAAAAAATTCTATTGTGATTCAATCATGCATATATGTGTTCTAAGGTAGTCAAAAAAATTTCATAGTGATTCAATCATACAGATATATGTTCTAAGGCTGTCAAAAAAATTTCATTATGATTCAATCATGCGTATATGTGTTCTAAGGCTATTAAAAAAAATTCATAGTGATTCAATCATGCATATATATGTTCCAAGGCTGTCAAAAAAAATTGTACGGATTCAATCATGCATGTACGTGTTCTAAGGCTGTCAAAAAAATCTCATAGTGATTCAATCATGCATATATGTGTTCTATGGTTGTCAAAAAAAATCATAGTCATTCAATCATGCATATATGTGTTCTAAGGCTGTCAAAAAAATTGTAGTGATTCAATCACGCATATATGTGTTATAAGGTTGTTCAAAAAAATTCATAGTGATTCAATAATGCATATATGTGTTCTAAGGCTGCTAAAAAATTTCATGGTGATTCAATCATGCATATATGTGTTCTAAGGCTGTCAAAAAAATTTCATAGTGATTCAATCATGTGTATTCGTGTTCTGAGGCTGTCAAAAAAAATTCATAGTGACTCAATCATGCAGATATATGTTCTAAGGTTGTCAAAAAAAAATCATAGTAATTGAATGACGAATATATGTGTTCTTACATGGTCAAAAAAAAATTATAACGACTCAATCACGCATATATGTGTTCTAAGGGTATCAAAAAAATTTCTTAATGATTCAATCATGTAGATATGTGTTCTAAGGTTGTCAAAAAAAATTCATAGTTATTCAATCATGCAAATATGTGTTCCACGGTTGTCAAAAAAATTCATAGTGATTTGATCATTCATATATGTGTTCTAAGGCCATCAAAACAAATTTCAGTGATTCAATCATTCATATATGTGTTCCGAGGCTATCAAAAAAATTTCATAGTGATTAAATCACACTTATATGTGTTCTAAGGCTATCAAACAAATTTCATAGTGATTCAATCAAGCACATGTGTGTTCTAAGGCTGCATAAAAAAAAATCAGATTGACCTAATTATGCATATATGTGATATAAGGATTTCGAAAAAAACTCATAGTTATTCAATCATGCATATATGTGTTCTAAGGCTATAAAAAAAAATTTATAGTGATTCAATCATGCTGATATGTGTTCTAAGGGGGGCAAAAAAAATTTAAAAAGATTCAATCATGCGTGTATGTGTTCTAAGGCTATCAAAAAAATTTGTACGGATTCAGTCATGCATATACATGTTCTAAGGTTGTCAAAAAAATCTCATTGTGATTCAATCATGCATGTATGTGTTCTTTGGCGTTCAAAAATACTTCATAGTGATTCAATCATGCATATATGTGTTCTAAGGTTTTCAAAAAAATCTGTAGTGATTTAATAATGCAAATTTGTGTTCTAAGGCTGTAAAAAAAAAATCATACTAATTCTATCATGCATATATGTGTTCTAAGGCTGCAAAAGAAAATTATAGAAATCCAATCATATGTATATGTGTTCTAAAGCTGTCAAAAAATTTTTATAGAGATTCAATCATGCAAATATGCGTTCTAATGTTGTCAAAAAAATTTAGAATGATTTAATCATGCATATAAATATTCGAAGGCTGTCAAACAAAAATTGTAGTGATTCAATCACGCATATATGGTTTCTATGTTTGTCAAAAAAAAATCATAGTGATTCTATCATTCATATATGTGTTCTAGGGCTGTGAAAAAAGTTTCATTGAGATTCAATCATGCATATATGTGTTCTAAGGCTGTCAAAAAAAATCCATAGTGATACAATCATGCATATATGTGTTGTAAGGAAGTCAAAAAAATTTATAGTGATTCAATCATGCATATATGTGCTCTAAGACTGTAAAAAAAAACTCATAGTGATTTAATCCTGCATATATGTGTTCTAAAGCTGTCAAAAAAATTATGTTGATTCAATCATGCACATGTGTTCTGATGTTGTAAAAAAAAATTGATAGTGATTCAATTATTCATATATGTGTTCTCAGGTTGTCAAAAAAAATTCATAGTGATTCAATGATGCAGATATGTGTTCTATGGTTGTCAAAAAAATTTATAGACATTCAATCATGCATATAAGTGTTTTAATGCTCTCAAAAAAAAATTGTAGCGTCTCAATCATGCATAAATGTATTTTAATGCTCTCAAAAAACATTTGTACTGTTTGAATCATGCATATATGTATTCTAAGGTTGTCAAAAAAAGTCATAGTGATTCAATCATGCATATATGTGTTCTAAGGCTATCAAAAATATTTCACAGTGATTCTATCTGGCATATATGTGGTGTAAGGCTGTCAAAAAAAATTTATAGTGTTTCAATCATGCATATATGTGTTCTACGACAGTCAAACTTTTTTTATAATAGCTCAATCATGCAGATATGTGTTCTAAGGTTGTCAAAAAAATTTTATGGTGATTCAATCATGCATATGTGTTCTGATGATATCAAAAAAAATTGATAGTGATTCAATCATTCCTATATGTCCTTTAAGGATATCAAAAAAATTTCATTGTGATTCAATCATGTAGATATGTGTTCTAAGGTTGTCAAAAAAAAATTATAGTGATTCAATCACGCATATATGGGTTCTAATGCTCTAAAAAAAATTTAAAGTGATACAATCACGTATATATGTCTTCTAAGTTTGTCAAAAAAAAATTGTAGTGATTCAATCATGCATATATGTGTGTTCCAAGGCTATAAAGAAAAAATCATAGTGATTTGATCATGCATATGTGTTCTAACACTATAAAAAAAATCAGTGATTCAATCATACATATATGCGTTCCAAGGTGGTCAAAAAAATTCATAGTGATTAAATCATGCAAATATGTGTTCCAAGGCTGTCAAAAAGATTTCATTATGATTAAATCATGCAGATATGTGTTCTAAGGCTGTCAAAAAAACTTCATAGTGATTAATTCAAGCATATATGTGTGATAAGGCTGTCAAAAAAAAACTCATAGTGATTTAATCTTGCATATATCTATTCTAAGGCTGTCAAAAAAAATTCATAGTGATTCAATCAAGCACATGTGTGTTCTAAGGCTGCATAAAAAAAATCAAAGTGACTTAATTATGCATATATGTGTTATAAGGATTTCGAAAAAAATTCATAGTGATTCAATCATGCATATATGTGTTCTAAGGCTGTCAAAAAAATTTCATTGTGATTAAGTCATGCTTATATGTGTTCTAAGGTTGTCAAAAAATTTCATGGTGATTCAATCATGCATATAAGTGTCAAAAGGCTGTCAAAATTTTTTTACAGTGATTCAATCATACATTTATGTGTTCTAAGTCTGTCAAAAAAATACCACAGGGATTCAATCTTGCTTATATCTGTTCTAAGGCGGTCAAAAAAACTCCATAGTGATTCAATCATGCATATATGTGTTCTAAGGCTGTCAAAAAATTTTCATAGTGATTCTATCTGGCATATATGTGTTGTAAGGCTGTCAAAAAAAATTATAGTGATTCAATCAAGCATATATGTGTTCTACGACTGTCAAATTTTTTTATAATAGCTCAATCATGCAGATATGTTTTATAAGTTTGTCAAAAAAAAATTATGGTGATTCAATAACGCATATGTGTTCTGATGCTGTCAAAAAAAATTGATAGTGATTCAATCATTCATATATGTGCTCTAAGGCTATCAAAAAAAATTCATTGTGATTCAATCATGTAGATATGTGTTCTAAGGTTATCAAAAAAAATTTATAGTGATTCAATCACGCATATATGTGTTCTAATGCTCTAAAAAAAATTTAAACTGATACAATCACGTATATATGTCTTCTAAGTTTGTCAAAAAACTTTCATAGTGATTCAATCATGCATACATATGCATCCAACGTTGTCAAAAAAAATCATAGTGATTTGATCATGCATATGTGTTCTAACGCTCTCAAAAAAATTTCAGTGATTCAATCATGTATATATGTGTTCCAAGGCAGTCAAAAAAAATTCATAGTGATTAAATCATGCAAATATGTGTTCCAAGGCTGTCAAAAAGATTTCATTATGATTAAATCATGGAGATATGTGTTCTAAGGCTGTCAAGAAAACTTCATAGTGATTAATTCAAGCATATATGTGTTCTAAGGCAGTCAAAAAAAAAATCAAAGAGATTTAATCCAGCATATATCTATTCTAAGGCTGTCAAAAAAATTTCATAGTGATTCAATCAAGCACATGTGTGTTCTAAGGCTGCATAAAAAAATTCATAGTGACTTAATTATGCATATATGTGTTATAAGGATTTCAAAAAAAAATCATAGTGATTCAATCATGCATATATGTGTTCTAAGGCTGTCAAAAAAATTTCATAGTGATTAAGCCATGCTTATATGTGTTCTAAGGTTGTCAAAAAATTTTATAGTGATTCAATCATGCATATATGTGTTCTAAGTCTGTCAAAAAAATACCACAGGGATTCAATAATGCATATATGTGTTCTAAGGCAGTCAAAAAATTCCATAGTGATTCAATCTTGCATGTATGAGTTCTAAGGCTCTCAAAAAAAAAATCATAGTTATTCAATCCAGCATATATGTGTTGTAAGGCTGTCAAAAAAAAATTATAGTGATTCAATCATGCGTATATGTGTTCTACGACTGTCAAAAAAATTTCATAGTGACTCAATCATACAGATATGTGTTCTACGGTTGTCCAAAAAAATCTATGGTGATTCAATCATGCATATGTGTTCTAATGCTGTAAAAAAAAATGATTGTGATTCAATCATTCATATAAGTGTTCTAAGGCAGTAAAAAAAAATCATAGGGATTCAATCATGCATATATGTGATCTAAGGCAGTCAAAAAAATTCCATAGTGATTCAATCATACAGTGATGTTTTCAAAGGTTGTCAAAAAAAATTATAGTGATTCAATCATGCATATATGTGTTTTAATGCTCTAAAAAAAAAAATTGTGATTCAATCACGCGTATATGTGTTCTAAGGAGGTCAAAAAATTTCATAGTGATTCAATCATGTATATATGTGTTTTAAGGGTGCAAAAAAAATCATTGTGATTCAATCATACATATATGTGTTCAGAGGCTGTAAAAAAAAATCGTAGTCATTCAATCATTTATATATGTGTTCCAAGGCTATCAAATAAATTCATAGTGATTCAATCATCCATATATGTGTTCTAAGGCTGTCAAAAAAACTTCATAGTTATTAAATCATGCATATATGTGAACTAAAGCTGTCAAAAAAAATCTATTGTGGTTCAATCATGCATATATGTGTTCTAAAGTAGTCAAAAAAAATTTATAGAGATTCAATCATACAGATATATGTTCTAAGGCTATCAAAAAAATTTTATTATGATTCAATCATAAGTATATGTGTTCTAAGGCAATTAAAAAAATTTCATTGTGATTCAATCATGTATATATCTGTTCTAAGGCTGTCAAAAAAAATTATACGAATTCAATCATGCATGTACGTGTTCTAAGGTTGTCAAAAAAATCTCATAGTGATTCAATCTTGCATATATGTGTTCTATGGTTGTCAAAAAAAAATCATAGTGATTCATTCATGCATATATGTGTTCTAAGGCTGTTAAAAAAAATTTATAGTGATTCAATCACGCATATATGTGTTCTAAGGCGGTAAAAAAAACTTCATAGTGATTCAATCATGCATATATGTGTTCTAAGGCTGCAAAAAAATTTTATGGTGATTTAATCATGCATATATGTGTTCTAAGGCTGTCAAAAAAAATTCATAGTTATTCAATCACGCGTATTCGTGTTCTGAGGCTATCAAAACAAATTCATAGTGACTCAATCATGCAGATATGTGTTCTAAGGTTGTCAAAAAAAAATCATAGTGATTGAATCATGAATATATGTGTTCTGATATGGTCAAAAAAATTTATAACGACTCAATCACGCATATATGTGTTCTCTAAGTATAAAAAAAAATTCATAATGATTCAATCTTGTAGATATGTGTTCTAAGGTTGTGAAAAAAAATTCATAGTGATTCAATCATGCATATATGTGTTCCAAGGCTGTCAAAAAAATTCATAGTGGTTTGATCATTCATATATGTGTTCTAAGGCCATCAAAAAAAATTCAGTGATTCAATCATTCATATATGTTTTCCGAGGCTATCAATAAAATTTCATAGTGATTAAATCACACTTATATGTGTTCTAAGGCTGTCAAACAAATTTCATAGTGATTCAATCATCCATAGATCTGTATTCTAACATTGTCAAAACAAAATTCATAGTGATTAAATAATGCATATATTTGTTTTAAGGCTGTCAAAAAAATATTGTAGTGATTTAATCCTGCCTATATCTATTCTAACACTTTAAAAAAAATCATAGTGATTCAATCATGCATATATGTGTTCTAAGGCTGCATACAAAAAAAATCCATCGTGATTTAATCATGCATGTATATGTTCCAAGACTGTCAAAAAAAATTCATAGTGATTCAATCAAGCATATATATGTTGTAAGGTTGTCAAAAAAACTTCATAGTGATTAAATCATGTTTATAGGTGTTCTAAGGGTGTCAAAAAAATTTCATAGTGATTCAATCATGCATATAAGTGTTCTAAGGTCATCAAAAAAATTTCATAGTGATTCAATCATGCATATATGTCTTCTAAGGCTGTAAAAAAAAATTCATAGTGATTCAATCATGCTTATATGTGTTCTAAGGGGGACAAAAAAATTTAACAAAGATTCAATCATGCATATTTGTGTTCTAAAGCTGTCAAAAAAATTTGTACGTATTAAATTATGCATATACGTGTTCTAAGGCTGTCAAAAAAATCTCATAGTGATTCAATCATGCACGTATGTGTTCTGTGGCTGTCAAAAAAACATCATAGTGATTCAATCATGCATATATGTTTTCTAAGGTTGTCAAAAAAATCTGTAGTGATTAAATAATGCATATCGGTGTTCTAAGGCTATAAAAAAAAATCATACTGATTCAATCATGCATATATGTGTTCTAAGGCTGCAAAAGAAAATCATAGAGATTCAATCATGCGTATATGTGTTCTAAGGCTATCAAAAAAAAATTATAGTGATTCAATCATGCAAATATGTGTTCTAATGTTGTCAAAAAAAATTATAGTGATTCAATCGTGCATATACATGTTCTAAGGCTGTCAAACAAAAATTGTAGTGAATCAATCATGCATATATGGTTTCTATGTATGTCAAAAAAAATCATAGTGATTTTATCATTCATATATGTGTTCTAGGGCTGTGAAAAAAGTTTCATTGAGATTCAATCATGCATATGTGTGTTCAAAGGCTGTCAAAAAAATTTATAATGAATCAATCATGCATATATGTGTTCTAAGACTGTAAAAAAAAATTCATAGTGATTTAATCATGCATATATGTGTTCTAAAGCTGTCAAAAACAATTATGGTGATTCAATTATGCATATGTGTTCTCATGCTGTAAAAAAAAATTGATAGTGATTCAATCATTCATATATGTGTTCTCAGGCTATCAAAAAAATTTAATTGTGATTCAATAATAGATATATGTGTTCTAAGGTTGTCAAAAAAAATTCAAAGTGATTCAATGATGCAGATATGTGCTCTATGGTTGTCAAAAAAAATTACAGACATTCAATCATGCATATATGTGTTTTAATGCTCTCAAAAAAATTTTGTGGTGATTCAATAATGCATCTATGTATTTTAATGCTCCCAAAAAACATTTGTAGTGATTGAATCACGCATATATGTATTCTAAGGTTCTCAAAAAAATTTTATAAGGATTCAATCATGGATATATGTGTTCTAACGCTGTCAAAAAAAATTTGGAGTGATTCAATCTTGCATATATGTGTTCCAAGGCTGTCAAAAAAATTTCATAGTGGTTAAATAATGCTTATAAGTGTTCTAAGGGTGTCAAAAAAATGTCATCGTGATTCAATCATGCATATATGTGTTCTAAGGCAGTCAAAAAAAAAATTCATAGTGATTCAATCACGCTTATATGTTCTATGGCTCTAAAAAAAATCATAGTGATTAAATCATGCAATATGTGTTCTATGGTTGTCAAAAAAAATTCATAGTGATTCAATCCAGCATATATATGTTCTAAGGCTGTGAAAAAAAAGAGAAGTGATACAATCACGTATATATGTGTTCTAAGGTTGTCAAAAAAAATTCATAGTGATTCAATCATGCATATATGTGTTCCAAGGCTATGAAAAAAAAATCATAGTGATTTTATAATGCATATATGTGTTCTAAAGTTGTCAAAAAAAAAATCAATGATTCAATCCTGCATATATGTGTTCCAAGGCCGTCAAAAAAATTTCATCGTAATTAAATCATGCTTATATGTGTTCAAAGGCTGTCAAAAAAAATTTATAGTGATTCAATCATGCCTATATGTGTTCTAAGGCTTTCAAAAAAAATTCATTATGAATAAATCATGCATATATATGTTTTAAGGCAGTAAAAAAAAACTCACAGTGAATAAATCATGCATATATTTGTTTTAAGGCTGTCAAAAAAAATTTATAGTGATTTAATACTGCATATATTTGTTCTAAGGCTTAAAAAAAATCATAGTGATTCAATCATGCATACATGTGTTCTAAGGTTGCATAAAAAAAATCATAGTGATTCAATCATACATATATGTGTTCTAAGGCTGTCAAAAAAATATTATAGTGATTGAATCATACATATATGTGTTCTAAGGATGTGAAAAACAAGTTGTAAAGATTCAATCATGCATATACGTGTTCTAAGGCTGTCAAAAAAATCTTATAGTGATTCAATCATGCATATACTTGTTCTATGGTTGTCAAAAAAACTTCATAGTGATTCAATCATGCATATATGTGCTATAAGGCTGTCAAAAATAAATATAGTGATTAAATCATGCATATATGTGTTCTAAGGCTGTCAAAAAAAATTCATAGTTATTCAATCATGCATTTATGTGTTCTAAGGATGCAAAAAAAAATCATAGTGATTCAATCATGCAAATATGTGTTCTAAGGCTGTCAAGAAATTTTCATAGTGATTCAATCATGCATATATATTCTATAGCTATCAAAAAAAATTCATAGTGATTAAATCATGCTTATTTGTGTTCTAAGGGTGTCAAAAAAAAATATACTTATTCAATCATGCATATACGTGTTCTAAGGCTGTCAAAAAAATCTTATAGTGATTCAATCATTAATATACTTGTTCTATGGTTGCCAAAAAAACTTCATAATGATTCAATCATGCATATATGTGCTCTAAGGCTGTAAAAAAAAATTATATTTATTAAATCGTGCATATATGTATTCTAAGGCTATCAAAAAAAATCATAGTGATTCAATCATGCATTTATGTGTTCTAAGGCAGCAAAAAAAATCGGTGTGATTCAATCAGGCATATATGTGTTCTAAGGCTGTCAAAAAAATTTCATAGTGGTTAAATAATGCTTATATGTGTTCTAAGGGTGTCAAAAAATTTTCATCGTGATTCAATCATGCATATATGTGTTCTAAAGCTGTCAAAAAAAATTCATACTGATTCAATCACGCTTATATGTTCTATGTCTCTCAAAAAAAATCATAGTGATTAAATCATGCATATATGTGTTCTATGGTTGTCAAAAAAAATTCATAGTGATTCAATCCAGCTTATATATGTTCTAAGGCTGTGAAAAAAAAGAGAAGTGATACAATCACGTATATATGTATTCTAAGGTTGTCAAAAAAATTTCATAGTGATTCAATCATGCATATATGTGTTTCAGCGCTGTTAAAAAAAAATCATAGTGATTTGATAATGCACATATGTGTTCTAAAGTTGTCAAAAAAAATTCAGCGATTCAATCCTGCATATATGTGTTCCAAGGCCGTCAAAAAAATTTCATCGTAATTAAATCATGCTTATATGTGTTCTAAGGCTGTCAAAAAAAATTTATAGTGATTCAATCATGCCTATATGTGTTCTAAGGCTTTCAAAAAAAAATCATTATGAATAAATCATGCATATATATGTTTTAAGGCTGTCAAAAAAAACTCATAGTGAATAAATCATGCATATATTTGTTCTAAGGCTGTCAAAAAAAAATCATAGTGATTTAATACTGCATATATTTGTTCTAAGGCTTAAAAAAAAATCACAGTGATTCAATCATGCATATATGTGTTCTAAGGCTGCATAAAAAAAAATCATAGTGATTCAATCATACATATATGTATTCTAAGGCTGCCAAAAAAATATTATAGTGATTCAATCATACATATATGTGTTCTAAGGATGTGAAAAACAAATTGTAAAGATTCGATCATGCATATACGTGTTCTAAGGCTGTCAAAAACATCTTATAGTGATTCAATCATGCATATACTTGTTCTATGGTTGTCAAAAAAACTTCATAGTGATTCAATCATGCATATATGTGCTCTAAGGCTGTCAAAAATAATTATAGTGATTAAATCATGCATATATGTGTTCTAAGGCTGTCAAAAAAATATCATAGTTATTCAATCATGCATTTATCTGTTCTAAGGATGCAAAAAAAAAGCATAGTGATTCAATCATGCAAATATGTGTTCTAAGGCTGTCAAAAAAATTTCATAGTGATTCTATCATGCATATATATGTTTTATAGCTGTCAAAAAAATTTCATAGTGATTAAATCATGCTTATATGTGTTCTAAGGGTGTCAAAAAAAAATTATACAGATTCAATCATGCATATACGTGTTCTAAGGCTGTCAAAAAAATCTAATAGTGATTCAATCATTCATATACTTGTTCTATGGTTGTCAAAAAATCTTCATAGTGATGCAATCACGCATATATGTATTCTAAGGCTATCAAAAAACATTCATAGTGATTCAATCATGCATTTATGTGTTCTAAGGTAGCGAAAAAAATCATAGTGATTCAATCATGCATATATGTGTTCTAAGGCTATCGAAAAAATTTCATAGTGATTCAATCATGCAAAAATGTGTTCTAAGGTTGCCAAAAAACATTTATAGTGATTCAATCATTCATATACGTGTTCTAAGGTTGTCCTAAAAAAAATTGTAGAGATTCAATCATGCATATATGTGTTCTATGTTTTTTGAAAAAAATTCATAATGATTCAATCATTCATATATGTGTTCTAAGGCTGTTAAAAAAAATTCATAGTGATTCAATCATGCATATATGTGTTCTAAGGCTATCAAAAAAATTCCGTAGTGATTCAATCATGCATATATGTGTTCTAAGGCGGTCAAAAAAATTCCATAGTGATTCAATCATGCATACATGTGTTCTAATGGTGTCAAAAAAAATTTATAGTGATTCAATCCTGCATATACGTGTCTAAGGATTAAAAAATCTTTTATAGTGATTAAATCATGCGTATATGTGTTCTACTATTGTAAAAAAAAATCATAGTGACTCAATCATGCAGATACATATTCTGATTCAATCACGCATATGTGTTCTGAAGCTGTGAAAAAAAATTCATAGTGATTCAATAATTAATATACGTGTCAAAAATATTTTCAAAGTGATTCAACAATGCATATATCTGTTCTAAGGCTGTCAAAAAAATTTCATAGTGATTCAATCATGCAGAAATGTGTTCTAAGGTTGTCAAAAAAATTATAGTGATTCAATCGTTCATATATGTGTTTTAATGCTCTAAAAAAATTTTGTAGTGAATTCAATCACGCATATATTTGTTCCAAGGTAGCCAGAAAAATTCTATAGTGATTCAATCATGCAACTATGTGTTATAAGACTGCAAAAAAAAATCATAGTGATTCAATCATGCATATATTTTTTCTAAGGCTGTCAACAAAATTTTGTAGTGATTCAATCATGCATACATCTGTTCCAAGGCTGTCAAAAAAATTTTATAGTGGTTAAATCATGCTTATATGTGATCAAAGGGTGTCAAAAAAATTCCATAGCAATTCAATCATGCATATATATCTATTCTAAGGCTCTCAAAAAAATTCATAGTGATTAAATCGTGCATATATGTGTTCTAAGGGTGTCAAAAAAATCTCATAGTGATTCAATCCTGCATATATATGTTCTAAGGGTGTCAAAAAAATCTAATATTGATTCAATCATGCATATGTATGTTCTAAGGCTGTCAAAAAAATTTCATAGTCATTGTGATTCAATCATGCATATATGTGTTCTAAAACTGTAAAGAAATTTCATTGTGATTCAATCATGCATATATGTGTTCTAAGGCTGCAAAAAAAATCATAGTGATTTAATCATGCATATATATGTTCTAAGGACGTCAAAAAAATGTGGTAGTGATTCAATCTTGCATATATGTGTTCCAAGACTATAAAAAAAATCATAGTGAAATCATGCTTATATGTGTTCTAAGGGTGTCAAAAAAATTTCATAGTGATTCAGTCATGCATATATGTGCTCTAAGGCCGTCAAAAAAAAATTATAGTGATTCAATCATGCATATATGTGTTCTAAGGGTCTCAAAAAAATTTCTTAGATATTAAATCATGCATATATGTGTTCTAAGGCAGCCAAAAAAATTTCATAGTGATTCAATCATGTATATATATGTTCTAAGGCTGTCAAAAAAAATTAGAGTGATACAATCACGCATATTTGTGTTCTAAGGTTGACAAAAAAAATTCATAGTGATTTAATCATCATATATGTGTTCCAAGGCTGTCAAAAAAAAATCATAGTGTTTTGATCATCCATATATGTCTTCTAAGGGTGTCAAAAAAAATTCAGTGATACAATCATGCATATATGTGTTCCAAGGATGTCAAAAAAAATTCATAGTGATTAAATCATGCTTATATGTGTTCTAAGCCTATTAAAAAAAATTCATAGTGATTCAATCATGCATATATGTGTAATAAGGCTGTAAAAAAGAATTCATTATGATTAAATCATGCACATATGTGTTCTAAAGCTATCAAAAAAGGTTCATAGTGATTAAATCATGCATATATTTGTTCTATGACTATAAAAAACAAATCATAGTGATTTTATCCTGCATATATCTATTCTGAGGCTTTAAAAAAAAAATCATAGTGATTCAATCATGCATACATGTGTTCTAAGGCTGCATAATAAAAAATCATAGTGATTCAATCATGCATATATGTGTTCTAAGGCTGTCAAAAAAAATTTATAGTGATTCAATCATGCATATATATGTTCTAAGGCTGTCAAAAAAAATTCATAGTGATTAAATCATGCTTATATGTGTTGTAAGTCTGTCAAGAAAACTTCAAAGTGATTCAATCATGCAAATATCTGTTTTAACATTGTCAAAAAAATTTCATAGAGATTCAATCATGCATATAATTGTTCTATGGCTGTCAAAAAAAAATTATAGTGATTAAATCATGCTTATATGTGTTCTAAGGGTGACAAAATTTTTATTGTGATTGAATCATGCTTATATGTGTTCTAAGGCTATATAAAAAAAACTTGTATAGATTCTATCATGAATATACGTGTTCTAAGGCTGTCAAAAAAATCTTACAGTGATTCAATGATGCATATACTTGTTTTATGGTTGTTAAAAAAACTTCATAGTGATTCAATCATAAATATATGTGTTCTAAGGCTGTCAAAAAAATTTATAGTGATTCAATCATGCAAATATGTGTTCTAAGGTTTTCAAAAATATTTTATAGTGATTCAATCATGTATATACGTCTTCTAAAGCTATCAAAAAAAAATTGTATGGGTTCAATCTTGCTTATATGTGTTCTATGTTTGTCAAAAAAAATTCATAATGATTCAATCATTCATATATGTGTTCTAAGGATGTGAAACAAATTTCATAGTGATTCAATCATGCATATATGTTCTAAGGCTATCAAAAAAATTCCATAGCGATTCAATCTTGCCTATATGTGTTCTAAGGCTATCAAAAAAATTCCATAGTGATTCAATCATGCATATATATGTATTCTAAGGCTGTGAAATTTTTTTTATAGTGATTCAATTTTGCATATATGTGTTCTAAGTCTGTTAAAAAATTTTATAGTGATTAAATCATGCGTATATGTGTTCTGCTACTGGTCTTGACACCAAAAATGTTGTCGATAGAGTTAATTAAAGCATGCCGAGCCGGGAAAAGCATAACGGGCTGTAGAAAGAGCGCAAAAGCACACTCCCCTCGCAAGCGCCTTGATAACAAACCCAACACTCAAAAAAGACCTCCTACACGCACAATCATGCAGATATGTGTTCTAAGGTTGTCAAAAAATTTATGTTGATTCAATCATGCAAATGTGTTCTGATGTTGTCAAAAAAAACTCATAGTGATTCAATCATGCATATATGTGTTCTAAGGATGTCAAAAAAATTTTATAGTGATTCAATAAAGAGTTCTGATCCGACTGAACTCTTGAAGAAGAGTCCTGATCCAACTAGGACTCTGAAATTTTGGCCAAAACAGAAGATTTTAAAAGGTTTTCTCCAAAAACAGGTAAAAAGGTAGTGAAAAGTAGAATTCTGATCCGACTGGACTCTGGAAAAAGAGTCCTGATCCAACTAGGACTCTGAAATTTTTGGAGATTTTTGACAAGTGAAGGAATCCAGAAGCGACACCACCTAAATGGGTCTCATCTGAGAATTGAAATCGGTTGAAAATTGAGTTTAAAACAAATCCAGATTGTTTTCTGAGAAAGCATTTCAAAATATAAGGTCCTGAGGGTTGGCAAATGACAGAATGCTGATTAAAAACCCAGGTTTTAACAATTGTTTTTGAAAGAAAATTTTTAAAACTTGAATCTGTTTGTTAAAAAAAAATCATAATGATTCAATCAGGCATATATCTGTTGTATGGTTCTAAAAAAAATCATAGTGATTCAATCTGGCATATATGTGTTCTAAGGCTGTCAAAAAAATTCATAGTGATTCAATCATGCATATATATGTTCTAAGGCTATCAAAAAAAATTTATAGTGATTCAATCATGCATATATAAGTTCTAAGGCAATCAAAAAACATTCGTAGTGATTAGATCTTGCATATAATTATTGTAAGGCTGTCAAAAAAATTTATAGTGATTCAATCATGCAAATATGTGTTCTAAGGTTTTCAAAAATATTTTATAGTGATTCAATCATGTATATACGTCTTCTAAAGCTATCAAAAAAAAATTGTATGGGTTCAATCTTGCTTATATGTGTTCTATGTTTGTCAAAAAAAATTCATAATGATTCAATCATTCATATATGTGTTCTAAGGATGTGAAACAAATTTCATAGTGATTCAATCATGCATATATGTTCTAAGGCTATCAAAAAAATTCCATAGCGATTCAATCTTGCCTATATGTGTTCTAAGGCTATCAAAAAAATTCCATAGTGATTCAATCATGCATATATATGTATTCTAAGGCTGTGAAATTTTTTTTATAGTGATTCAATTTTGCATATATGTGTTCTAAGTCTGTTAAAAAATTTTATAGTGATTAAATCATGCGTATATGTGTTCTGCTACTGGTCTTGACACCAAAAATGTTGTCGATAGAGTTAATTAAAGCATGCCGAGCCGGGAAAAGCATAACGGGCTGTAGAAAGAGCGCAAAAGCACACTCCCCTCGCAAGCGCCTTGATAACAAACCCAACACTCAAAAAAGACCTCCTACACGCACAATCATGCAGATATGTGTTCTAAGGTTGTCAAAAAATTTATGTTGATTCAATCATGCAAATGTGTTCTGATGTTGTCAAAAAAAACTCATAGTGATTCAATCATGCATATATGTGTTCTAAGGATGTCAAAAAAATTTTATAGTGATTCAATAAAGAGTTCTGATCCGACTGAACTCTTGAAGAAGAGTCCTGATCCAACTAGGACTCTGAAATTTTGGCCAAAACAGAAGATTTTAAAAGGTTTTCTCCAAAAACAGGTAAAAAGGTAGTGAAAAGTAGAATTCTGATCCGACTGGACTCTGGAAAAAGAGTCCTGATCCAACTAGGACTCTGAAATTTTTGGAGATTTTTGACAAGTGAAGGAATCCAGAAGCGACACCACCTAAATGGGTCTCATCTGAGAATTGAAATCGGTTGAAAATTGAGTTTAAAACAAATCCAGATTGTTTTCTGAGAAAGCATTTCAAAATATAAGGTCCTGAGGGTTGGCAAATGACAGAATGCTGATTAAAAACCCAGGTTTTAACAATTGTTTTTGAAAGAAAATTTTTAAAACTTGAATCTGTTTGTTAAAAAAAAATCATAATGATTCAATCAGGCATATATCTGTTGTATGGTTCTAAAAAAAATCATAGTGATTCAATCTGGCATATATGTGTTCTAAGGCTGTCAAAAAAATTCATAGTGATTCAATCATGCATATATATGTTCTAAGGCTATCAAAAAAAATTTATAGTGATTCAATCATGCATATATAAGTTCTAAGGCAATCAAAAAACATTCGTAGTGATTAGATCTTGCATATAATTATTGTAAGGCTGTCAAAAAAATTTATAGTGATTCAATCATGCATATATATGTCCTAAGGTTGTTAAAAAAAATTCATAGTGATTCAATAATGCATATATCTGTTCTACGATTATCAAAAAAAATTTACCGTGATTCAATCATGCCTATATGTGTCCTAAGGCCGTCAAAAAAAATCATAGTGATTCAAACAGGCATATATATGTTGTAATGCTGTCAAAAAAAATTATAGTGATTCAATCATGCATATATGTGTTCTAACACTACCAAAAAAAATTCATAGTGATTCAATCTTGCATATATATGTTTTAAAGCTATCAAAAAAAATTCATATCTATTCAATCATGCATATGTGTGTTCTAAGACATTCAAAAAAAATCATGGTAATTCAATCATTAATATATATGTTCTAAGGCTGTCAAAAAAAATTATAGTGATTCAATCATGCATATATGTGTTCTAAGGTTGTCAAAAAAAATTCTTAGTGATTCAATCTTGCATATATGGGTTCTACGACTGTCAAACAAATTTCATAGCGATTCAATCATGCATATATGTGTTTTAAGGCTGTCAAAAAAAAATTATAGTGATTAAATCATGCATATATATTTTCTAAGGTGGTCAAAAAAATTTCATAGTTCCTTAATCAAGCAAATATGTGTTCTAAGGTTATCAAAAAAAATTATAGTGATTCAATTATGCATATATGCCTTCTAAGGCTGTCAAAAAAATTGCATAGTGATTCAATCATGCATATATGTGTTCTAACTCATTCAAAATAAATTATATAGTGATTTAATCATGCATATATGTGATTTTAGGCTGCCAAAAAATTTTCATAGTGATTCAATCTTGCATGTATATGTTCTAAGGCAGTAAAAAAAAATCATAGTGTTTCATTCGTGCATATATGTGTTCTAAAGCTGTCTAAAAAAAATTATAGTGATTCAATCATGCATATATGTGTTCTAATGTCATTAAACAAATTTTATAATGATTCAATCAGGCAGATATGTGTTCTAGTGTCGTTAACCAAATTTTATAGTGATTCAATCATGCATATATGTGTTCTAAGGTTGTCAAAAAAAAATTATAGTGATTCAATAACGCAGATATGTGTTCTAAGGTTGTCAAAAAAAATTATAGTAATTCAATCATGCATATATGTGTTGTAAGGTTGTCAAAAAAAATGGTATTGATTCAATCAAGCATATATATGTTCTAAGGCTATCAAAACAATCTTATAGTGATTCAATCATGCATATATGTGTTCTATGGTTGTCAAAAAAATCATAGTGATTCAATCATTCATAGATGTGTTCTAAGGCAATCAAACATTTTCATAGTGATTAAAGCATGCATATATGTGTTCTAAGGCTGTCAAATAAGTTTCATAGTGATTCAATCATGCAAATATGTGTTCTAATGTTGTCACTAAAAAATTATAGTGATTCAGTCATGCATATATGTGTTCTAAAACTGTCAAAATAATTCATAATGATTCAATCATGCATATATGTGTTCTAAGGCTGTCAAAAAAATTTCAAAGTATTTAATCATAATGATATGTGTTCTATGATTATAAAAAAAATTCACAGTGATTCAACCGTGCAGATATGTGTTGCAAGGCTATCAAAAAAATTCATAGTGATTCAATCTTGCATATATGTGTTCTAAGCCTATCAAAAAAAATTCAAAGTGATTCAATCATGCATATATGTGTTCTAGGACTGTTAAAAAAATTTCATAGTGATTCAATCAAGCATATATGTGTTCCAAGGATGTCAAAAAAAATTTATAGTGATTCAATCATGCATATATAAGTTCTAAGGCAGTCAAAAAAATTATAGTGATTCAATCTTGCATAAATATGTTGTAAGTCTGTCAAAAAAAATTTATAGTGATATCGTCATGCATATATATGTCCTAAGGTTGTTAAAAAAAATTCATAGTGATTCAATAATGCATATATTTATCCTACGATTATCAAAAAAAAATTATCGTGATTCAATCATGCATATATGTGTCCTAAGGCTGTCAAAAAAAAAATCACACTGATTCAAACATGCATATATATGCTGTAATGTTTTCAAAAAAATTTATAGTGATTCAATCAAGCATATATATGTTCCAACGCTGCCAAAAAAATTTCATAGTGATTCAATCTTGCATATATTTGTTTTAAAGCTATCAAAAAAAAATCATAGTGATTCAATAAAGCGTATGTGTTCTAAGACAGTCAAACAAAATTCATGGTAATTCAATCATGCATATATGTGTTCTAAGGCTGTAAAAAAAAATTCATAGTGATTCAATCATTCATATATGAGTCATAAGGCGGTCAAAAAAAAATTATAGTGATTCAATCTTGCAAATATGTGTTCTATGTCTATGAAAAAAAATTCATAGTGATTCAATCAAGCATATATATGTTTGAAGGCCATGAAAAAATTTTGGTAGTGATTCAATCATGCATATATGTGTTTTAAGGTTATTAAAAAAAAATCATAGTGATTAAATCATGCATTTATGTGTTCTAAGGCTGTCAAAAAAAATTCATAGTGATTCAATCATGCAGATATGTGTTCTAAGGTTGTCAGAAAAAAAATATACTGATTCAATTATGCATATATGTGTTCTAATACTGTCAAAATTTTTTTATAGAGATTCAATCATTCATATATGTGTTCTAAGGCTGTCAAAAAAAAATCATAATGATTCAATAATGCATATATGTGTTCTAATGCATTCAATAAACTTATATAGTGATTCAATCTTGCATATATATCTTCTAAGGCTGTCAAAAAAATTTCATAGTGATTCAATCATGCATATATAAGTGTTCTAAGGTAGTAAAAAAAATCATAGTGAATTAATCTGCATATATATGTTCTAAGGCTATCAACAAAATTTCATAGTGATTTAATCATGCATATATGAGTTCTAAGGCTGTCAAAAAAATTTTATGGTGATTCAATCATGCATATATGTGTTATAATGTTGTCAAACAAAATTTATATTGATTCAATCATGCATATATGTGTTCTATGGCTGTAAAAAAAATCATAGTGATTCAATCTAGCACATATGTATTTTAAGGCTGTCAAAAAAAATTCATAGTGATTCAATCTTGCATATATATGTTCTAAGGCTGTCAAAAAAAAATTATAGTGATTCAATCATGAATATATTTGTTCTAAGGCAGCCAAAAAAATTTCGTAGTGATTCAATTATGCATATATGAGTTGTAAGGTTGTCAAAGAAAATTCATAATGATTCAATCATGCATATATATGTTTTAAGCATGTCAAAAAAAATCATAGTGATTCAATCTTGCATATATATGATGTAAGAATGTCTAAAAACATTCATTGTGATTCAATCATGCATATATGTGTCCTAAGGTTGTTAAAAAAATTTCATAATGATCCAATAATGCAGATATCAGTTCTATAGTTGTCAAAAAAAATTTATCGTGATTCAATCTTGCATATATGTATTCTACGACTCAAAAAAATTTCATAGTAATTTAATAATGCATAAATGCGTTCTAAGGCCGCCAAAAAAAATTATAGTGATTAAATCTAGTACATATGTGTTCAAAGGCTGTTAAAAAAAATTCATAGTGATTCAATCATGCAGATATGTGTTCTAACGTCATAAAAAAAACTATAGTGATTCAATTATGCATATCTGTGTTCTAATGCTGTCAAAAAAAATTTATAGAGATTCAATCATGCATATATGTGTTCTAATGCTGTCAAAAAAAATTCATAGTGAATCAATCTGCATATATATGTTCCAAGGCTGTCAACAAAATTTCATAGTGATTCAATCTTGCATATATGTGTTTTAAGGCTGTCAAATGTTTTTTATAGCGATTCAATCATGCATATATGTGTCATAATGGTGTCAAACAAATTTTATAGTGATTCAATCATGCATATATGTGTTCTAAGGTTGTAAAAAAAAAAATCATAGTGATTCAATCATGTATATATGTATTCTAAGCGTATAAAAGAAATTCATTGTGATTCAATCATGCATATATGAGTTCTAAGTCTGTCAAAAAAATTCATAGTGATTCAAACTTGCATATATATGTTTTAAGGCTGTATTATTTTTTTTATAGGGACTCAATCATGCATATATGTGTTCTAAGGCTCTCAAAAAAAAATCTTAGTGATTCAATTTTGCATATATATGTTCTAAGGCTGTAAAAAAAAAATCACTATGATTCAATCATGCTTGTATCTGTTTTAAGGCTGTCAAAAAAAATCATAGTGATTCAATCATGCATATATATGTTCTAAGGCTGTCAAAAAAAAGTCATAGTGAATCAATCTACATATATATGTTCTAAGGTTGTCAACAAAATTTCATAGTGATTCAATCTTGCATATATGTGTTCTAAGGCTGTCAAATCTTTTTTATAGTGATTCAATCTTGCATATATGTGTTATAATGTTGTCAAACAAATTTTATAGTGATTCAATCATGCATATATGTGTTCTAAGGCTGCAAAAAAAAATTCATAGTGATTCAATCATGTATATATGTATTCTAAGCCTATCAAAAAAATTTCATAGTGATTCAATCATGCAAATATGAGTTCTAGGTCTGTCAAAAAAATTTCATAGTGATTCAATCATGCATATATGTGTCCTAATGTAGTAAAAAAAAAATCATAGTGATTAAATCATGCATATATTTGTTATAAGGCTGTCAAAAAAATTCATAGTGATTCAATCATATATGTGTTCTAAAGCTGTCAAAAAGATTTCTTAGTGATTTAATCAGGCATATATATGTTCTAAGGCTGTCAAAAAAAATTATAGTGATTCAATGTTGCATATATTTGTTCTAAGGATGTAAAAAAAATTTATAGTGATTGAATCATGCATATATGTGTCCTTAGTTTGTTAAAAAAAATCAAAGTGATTCAAAAATGGATATATGTGTTCTATGGTTCTTAAAAAAAAAATATTGGGATTCAATCAGACATATATGTGTTCTAAGGCTGTAAAAAAAATTTCTTAGTGATTCAATCATGCTTATATATGTTCTAAGAAAATTAAAAAAATTTCATAGTGATTCAATCACGCATATATAAGTTCTAAGGCTATCAAAAAACATTCGTAGTGATTCAATCTTGCATATATTTGTTGTAAGGTTGTCAAAAAAATTTTATAGTGATTCAATCATGCATATATATGTCCTAAGGTTGTTAAAAAAAATTCATAGTGATTCAATCTTGCATATATATGTTTTGAAGCTATCAAAAAAATTTCATAGTGATTCAATCATGCATATATGTGCTCTAAGACAGTCAAAAAAATTCATGGTAATTCAATCATGAATATATATGTTCTAAGGCTGTCAAAAAAAATTTATAGTGATTCAATCATGCATATATGTGTTCTAAGGCTGTCAAAAAAAATTTATAGTGATTCAATCTTGCATATATGTTTTCCACGACTGTCAAAAAAATTTCATAGCGATTCAATCATGCATATATGTGTTTTAAGGCTGTCAAAAAAAATTCATAGTGATTAAATCATGCATATATGAGTTCTAAGGTGGTCAAAAAAAATTATAGTGCTTTCATCATGCAGATATGTCTTCTAAGGTTATAAAAAAACTTGCATAGTGATTCAATCATGCATATATGTGTTCTAACGCATTCAAAAAAATTATATAGTGATTCAATCATGCATATATATATTCTAAGGCTGTCAAAAAAAAATCATAGTGATTCAATCATGCATATATATGTATTCTAAGGCAGTAAAAAAAAATTCATAGTGAATCAATCTGCATATATATGTGTCCTAAGTCTGTCAAAATATTTTTATGGAAATTCAATCATGCATATATGTGTTATAATGCTGTCAAACAAATTTTATAGTGATTCAATCATGCATATATGTGTTCTAAGGATGTAAAAAAAAAATCATAGTGATTCAATCATGCACATATCTATTCCAAGGTTGTCAAAAAAAATTCATATTGATTCAATCATGCATATATATGTTTTAAGGCTGTCAAAAGAATTTCATAGTGATTCAAGCATTCATATATGTGTCCTAAGGTAGTCAAAAAAATATCATAGAGATTCAAACCTGCGAATATGTGTTCGAAGGCTGTCAGAATTTTTTTATAGTGATTCAGTCATTCATATATGTGTTCTAAGGCTATCAAAAAAATTTTATAGTGATTCATTCTTGCATATATATGTTCTAAGGCTGTCAAAAAAATTTTATAGTGATTCAATCATGCATATATGTGTTCTAAGGCAGTCAAAAAAATTTATATTGAAACAATGATGCATATATGTGTCCTAAGGCTGTAAAAAAAAATCATAGTGATTTAATCATGTATTTATATGTTTTGAGCCTGTCAAAAAAAATTCATAGTGATTAAATCTTGCATATAAATGATCTAAGAATGTCAAAAAAAAATTATTGTGATCCAATCTTGCATATATATGTCCTAAGGTTATTAAAAAAAATTTATAGTGATTCAATAATGCAAATATTGGTTCTACGGTTTTCAAAAAAAAAAATTCATAGTGATTCAATTTTGCATATATGTGTTCTAAGGTCGTCACAAAATTTATAGTGATTAAGTCATGCATATATGTGTTCTATTGTTGTCCAAAATTTTTTATAGAGATTCAATCATGCATATATGTGTTCTAATGCTGTAAAAAAAAATTGAAGTGATTCAATCATGCATATAAGTGTTCTAACTCTTTCAAAAAAATTGCAAAGTGATTCAATCATTCATATATTTGTTCTTAGGCTGTCAAAAAAATTTTATATTGATTCAATCATGCATATATATGTTCTAAGTCAGTCAAAAAAAATACATAGTGATTCAATCATGCATATATATGTTCTAAGGCTGTCAAGAAAATTTCACAGTGATTCAGTCATGCATATATGTGTTCTAAGGCTGTCAAAAAAAATCATAGGGATTCAATCAAGAATATATATGTTCTAAGGCTGTCAAAAAAAATTTATAGTGATTCAATGTTGCATATATATGTTCTAAGGCTATAAAAAAAAAATTATAGTGATTCAATCAGGCATATATGTGTCCTCGGTTTGTTAAAAAAAAATCGTAGTGATTCAATAATGCGTATATCTGTTCTATGGTTCTAAAAACAAATTCATAGTGATTCAATCTGGCATATATGTGTTCTAAGGCTGTAAAAAAAATCATAGTGATTCAATCATGCATATATGAGTTCTAAGGCTGTCAAAAAAATTTCAGAGTGACTCAATCATGCATATATAAGTTCTAAGGCAGTAAAAAAAAATCATAGTGATTCAATCTTGCATATATATGTTATAAGGCTGTCAAAAAAATTTTATTGTGATTCAATCAAGCATATATATGTCCTAAGGCTGTAAAAAAAAAATCATAGTGATTCAAACATGCACTTATATGTTCTAATGCTTTCAAAAAAAATTATAGTGATTCAATCATCCATACATGTGTTCTAAGGCTGTCAAAAAAATTTCATAGTGATTCAATATTGCATATATATGTTTTAAGGTTGTCAAAAAAATTTTATAGTGATTCAATCATGCATATATGTGTTGTAAGGCTATAACAAAATTTCATAGTGATTCAATCCTGCATATATGTGTTCTAAGGCTGTCAAAAAAATTTCATAGTGATTCAATGCTGCATATATATGTTCTAACGCTGTCAAAAAAATTTATAATGATTCAATCTTGCATATATATGTTCTAAGAATGTCCAAAAAATTTCATTATGATTCAATCATGCATATATGTGTCCTAGGGTTATTAAAAAAAATTCATAGTGATTCAATAATTTATATGTCGACTCTACAGTTGTAAAAAAAAATCATAGTGATTCAATCTTGCATATAAGTGTTCTACGACTGTCAAAAAACATTCATAGTGATTAAATCATGCATATATGTGTTTTAAGGCTGTCAAAAAAATTCAAAGTGATTAAATCATGAATATATGTGTTCTAAGGCTGCCAAAAAAAATTCATAGTGATTCAATCATACAGATATGTGTTCTAATATTGTCAAAAACAATTATAGTGATTCAGTCATGCATATATGTGTTCTAATGTTGTCCAAAAAAATTTATAGAGATTCAAACATGCATATATGTGTTCTAAGGCTGTCAAAAAAAAATTGAAGTGATTCAATCATGCATATATGTGTTCTATTGTTGTCAAAAAATTTGCATAGTGATTAAATAATTCATATATTTGTTCTAAGGCCGTCAAAAAATTTTTATAGTGATTCAATCATGCATATATATGTTCTAAGGCAGTAAAAAAAAATACATAGTGATTCAATCATGCATATATACGTTCTTAGGCTGTCAACAAAATTTCATAGTGATTCAATCATGCATATATATGTTCTAAGGCTGTAAAAAAAAAATCATAGTGATTCAATCATGCATGTATGTGTTCTATGGCTGTCAAAAAAAATTCATAGTGCTTCAATCAGGCATATATATGTTCTAAGGCTGTCAAAAAAAGTTTATAGTGATTCAATGTAGCATATATATGTTCTAAGGCTGTAAAAAAAAATTATAGTGATTCAATCATGCATATATGTGTCCTCAATTTGTTAAAAAAAATTCATAGTGATTCAATAATGTGTATATCTGTTCTATGGTTCTAAAAAAAAAATCATAGTGATTCAATCAGGCATATATGTGTTCTAAGGCTGTAAAAAAAAAATCATAGTGATTCAATCATGCATATATGAAGTCTATGGCTGTGAAAACAATTTCATAGCGATTCACATATATGTGTTCTAAGGCTGTCAAAAAAAATTCATAGTGATTCAATCATGCAGATATTTGTTCTAAGGTTGTCAAAAAAATTTCACAGTGATTCAGTCATGCATATATGTTTTCTAAAGCTGTCAAAAAAATTTCATAGTGATTCAATCACACATATATGTGTTCTAAGGCTGTCAAAAAACTTTTATAGTAATTTAATCATGCATATATGTGTTCAAAGCCTGTCAAAAAAATTTCACATTGATTCAATCATGCATATACGTGGTCTAAGGCTATCAAAAAAATTTCATAGTGATTCAGTCATGCATATATGCGTTCTAAGGCTGTCAAAAAAATCATAGTGATTCAATCATGCTGATATTTGTTCTAAGGTTGTCAAAAAAAAATCACAGTGATTCGGTCATGCATATATGTTTTCTAAAGCAGTCAAAAAAATTTCATAGTGATTCAATCATGCAAATATGTGTTCTAAGGCTGTCAAAAAGATTTTATTGTAATTTAATCATATATATATATATATATGTGTGTTCTAAGCCTATCAAAAAAATTTCACAGTGATTCAATCATGCATATATATGGTCTAAGGCTATCAAAAAGAAATCCTAGAGATTCAATCATTTATATATGTGTTATAAGGCCGTCAAAAAATTTTTATAGTGATTAAATGATGCTTATATGTGCTCTAAGGCTGTCAAAAAAAATTCATAGTGATTCAATCAGGAATATATGTGTTCGAAGGCTGTCAAAAACATTTTGTAGTGGTTTAATCATGCATATATGTTTTCTAAGGTTGTCAAAAAAAAAATCTATTAATTCAATCATGCGTATATGTGTTTTATGGCTGTTAAAAAAATCTCATAGAGATTCAACCATGCATATATGTGTCTATGGTTGTCAAGAAAATCTCATAGTGAATCAATCATGCATATATGTGTTCTAAGGCTGTCAAAAAAAAGTTATAGTGATTCAATCATTCATATATGTGTTCTAAGGCTGTCAAAAAAATTTCATAGTGATTGAATCATTCGTATATGTGTTCTAAGGTTGTCAAATTTATAGTGAGTCAGTCATGAATATATGTGTTCTAAAGCTGTCAAAAGAATTTCCCAGTGATTTAATTGTCAAAAAAAATTTATAGTGAATCAATCATGCATATATGTGTTCTAAGGTTGTCAAAAAAAATCCATTGTAAGTCAATCATGCATATATGTGTCTAAGGTTGTCAAAAAAAATTCATGCTAATTCAATCATGCATATATGTGCTCTAAGGCTGTCAAAAAAATTTCATTGTGTTTCAATCAAATATTTTGTGTTCTAACGTTGTCAAAAAAATTCTATAGTGATTCAATCATGCATATGTGTTCTAAGGCTGTCAAAAAAATGTTATACCGATTCAATCATGCATATATGTGTTGTATGGATGTCAAAAAAATTCTATAGTAATTCAATCATGCAGATATGTGATCTATGAATGTCAAAAAAAATTCATAGCAAGTCACTCATGCATATGTGTGTTATATGGCAATCAAAAAAAAAATTATAGTGATTTACGCATGCATATGTGTCTAAGGTTGTCAAAAAAAATTCATAGTGATTCAATCATGCATGTATGTGTTTTAACGCTGTCAAAAAAAATTAGTAAAGATTCAATCAACCATAAATGTGTCTTAAGGTTCTCAAAAAAAATGTATAGTGATTCAATTATTCGTATATGTGTTCTAGGGTTGTCGAACAAAATTTATAGTGATTCAATCATGCATATATGTGATCTAATGCTATAAAAAAAATTCATAGTGATTCAATCTTGAGTATATGTTTTCTAAGGCTGCCAAAAAAAATTCATAGTGATTCAATCTTGCATGTATGTGTTCTAAGGCTATCAAAAAAATTTCATAGTGATTCAATCATTCAAATATGTGTTCTAAGGCTGTCAAAAAAAATTCATAATGATTCAATCATGCAGATATGTGTTCTAAGGTTGTCCAAAAAATTTTATAGTGATTCATTCACTAATATCTGTCTTCTAATGTTGTCAACAAAATTTTGTAGTGATTCAATCATGCATATATGTGTTCTAAAGCAGTCAAAAAAGTTTCATAGTGATTTTATCATGCATATAAGTGTTCTATGGTTGTGAAAAAAAAATCATAGTGATTGAATAAAGCATATATATTTTCAAATGCGGTCAAAAAAAAATTCTAGTGAATCAATCATGCATATATGTGTTCTAATGGAGTAAAAAAAAAATTAGTGATTCAATTATAAATATATGTGTTCTAAGGTAGTCAAAAATGTTTCATAGTGAATCAATCATGCATATATGTGTTCTAAGGCTGTCAAAAAAATTTCATTATGATTCTATCATGCATATATGTGTTCTAAGTTTATAAAAAAAATCATAGTGATTCAATCATGTATATGCGTTCTAAAACTCACAAAAATAATTCATAGTGACTCAATCAAGCATATATGTGCTGTCAAGAAAATTTTGATCTTACATATATGTATTCTAAGGCTCTCAAAAAAATTTCATAGTGATTTAATATTGCATGTATGTGTTCTAAGGCTGTCAAAAAAAAATTAAGTAATTTAATCATACATATATGTGTTCTAAGGCTGTCAAAAAAAATTATAGTGATTCAATCAAGCATATATGAGTCATATGGTTGTCAAAAAAAATTTATAGTGATTCAATCATCCATATATGTGTTATAAGGCTGTCAAAAAATTTTTATAGTGATTCAATCATATATATGTGTTCTAAGGTTGTCAAAAAAAATTATAATGATTCAATCATGAATATATATGTGTGCTAATGTTGTCAAAAAAAATTTATAGTGATTCATGATATATATATAATCTAGGGTTGTCAAAAATTCTTTATAGTGATTCAATCACGCATATATGTGTTCTAAGGCTATCAAAAAATTTCATAGTGATTCAATCATGCATATATGTGTTCTAAGGCTATCAAAAAAAAATCATAATGATTCAATCCTGCAGATATGTGTTCTAAGGTTGTCCAAAAATTTTTATAGTGATTCAATCACTAATATTTGTGTTGTAATGTTGTCAACAAAAATTTTGTAGTGATTCAATCATGCATATATGTGTTCTAGGGAACTCAAAAAAGTTTTATAGTGATTCTATCATGCATATATGTGTTCTATGGCTGTCAAAAAAAATTCTTAGTGATTGAATAAAGCATATATATTTTCTAATGCGTTCAAAAAAAATTAGTGAATCAATCATGCATATATGTGATCTAATGGAGTAAAAAAAATTTCTAGTGATTCAATCATTCATATATGTGTTCTAAGGCAGTTAAAAATGTTTCATAGTGATTCAAACATGTGTATATGTGTTCTAAGGCTGTAAAAAAAAATCATTACGATTCAATCATGCAGATATGTGTTCTAAGTTTGGCAAAAAAAAATCATAGTGATTCAATCACGTATATATATATGTTCTAAGGCAGACAAAAATAATTCATAGCGACTCAATCATGCATATATGTGTCCTAAGGCTGTCAAGAAAATTTCAATCTTACATATATGTATTCTAAGACTCTCAAAAAAATTTATAGCAATTTAATATTGCATGTATGTGTTCTAAGCCTGTCAAAAAAAATTTTAAGTAATTTAATCATACATATATGTGTTCTAAGGCTGTCAAAAAAATTTCATAGTGATTCAATCATGCATAAATGGGTCATAAGGTTGTCAAAAAACTTTCATAGTGATTCAATCAGCCATATATGTGTTCTAAGGCTGTCAAAAAATTTTTTATAGTGATTCAATAATCCATATATGTGTTCTAAGGTTGTTAAAAAAATGTTATAATGATTCAATCATGAATATATATGTGTTCTAAGGTTGTCAAAAAAAAATCATAGTGATTCAATCATGCATATATATGTTCTAGGGTTGTCAAAAAAAATTTATAGTGATTCAATCATGCATATATGTGTTCTAAGGCTATCAAAAAATTTCCATAGTCATTCAATCATGCATATATGTGTTCCAAGGCAGTCAAACAAAGTTCATATTGATTCAATCATACATATATGTGTTCTAATTCTGTCCAGAAAAATTTATAGTGATTCAATCATGCATATATGTGTTCTAATGCTGTCAAAAAACATTTATAGTGATTCACTCAAGCATATTAGTGTTCTAAGGCTGTCAAAAAAATTTCATAGAGATTCAATCATGCATATATGTGTTCTAAGTCTGTCAAAAAAAAATTATAGTGATTAAATCATTCATATATGTGTTCAAAGGTTGTCAAAAAAAATTTATAGTGATTCAATCAAACATGTGTTCTAATGCTATAAAAAAAAGAATCATAGTGATTAAATCATGCAAATATGTGTTCTAAGACTGGTAAAAAAAAATATATTGATTCAATCATGCATATATGTGTTCTAGCATTGTCAAAAAATTTCATAATGATTCAATCATGCATATATGTGTTGTAAGGCTGTCAAAATAAATTTATAGTGATTCAATCTTGCATATATGTGATCTAAGGTTGTCAAAAAAAAATCATAGTGATCCAATCATGCTTATATGTGTTATAAGGCTATCAAAAAAAAAAATCATAGTGATTCAATCATTCATATATGTGTGCTAAGGGTGTCAAAAAAAATTCAAAGTGATTCAATCAAGCATATATACGTTCTAAGGCTATCAAAAAATATTTACAATGGTTCAATCATGCATATATGTGTTCTATGGTTAAGAAAATTTCATAGGAATTCAATCATTCATATATTTGTTCTAAGGGTGTCAAAAAATTTTCAAAGTGATTCAATCAAGCATATATACATTCTAAGGCTATCAAAAAATATTTACAATGGTTCAATCATGCATATATGTGTTCTATGGTTAAGAAAATTTCATAGTAATTTAATCATTCATATATTTGTTCTAAGGCTGTCAAAAAAAATTTATAGTGACTTAATCATGCATATATGTGTCTTAGGTAGTAAAAAACAATTCATAGTGGTTCAATCCTGCATATACGTATTTTAAGGCAATCAAAAAAATTTCGTAGTGATTGAATCATACATATATGTGTTCCAAGGTTGTCAAAAATAATTTATAGTGACTCAATCAAGCGTACATATGTTCTAATGCCATCAAAAAGATTTTATAGTGATTAAATCATGCATATATATGTTCTAAGGCTTTCAAAAAAATTTCATAGTGATTCAATCTTGCATATATGTGTTGTAAGGCTATCAAAAAAAATTCATAGTGACTTAGTCATGCAAATATATGTTCTAGTGTGGTCAAAAAAAATTTGTAGTGATTCAATCACGCATATATGTGTTCTAAGGTTGTCAAAAATATTTCAAAGTCATTTAATCGTGCATACATGTGTTCTGAGGCTGTCAAAAATAATTCATTGTGATTCAATCATGCATATATGTGTTTTAACAACAACAACAACTACGCCTTCATCCCAAAACAATTGGGGTCAGCGATAAGAACCAAAAAAGAAATTCTTTTTGGGTCTTCCACATGAATCCTTTTCTTCCAATCATTTCTATCCAATGCCATGTCCTCGGTGAGGTTCAAAGCATTCATATCCTTTCCTATCATCTCCATCCAAGACTTCCTAGGCCTACTCCGACCTCTTTTAACTAATATATTTTCCCATTTCTCCAACCTTCTAACTGGAGCATCATTAGGCCTTCTCCGAATATGTCCAAACCACCGTAAACGATTCTCTCACATCTTATTTTCAACACCTACCTTTTTCGTATCTCCTCGTTCTGAATCTTATTTTTTATTGTATTTCCACACATCCATCTAAGCATTCGCATCTCAGCTACACTCATTTTTTGAATATGATGTCTCTTGGCAGCCCAACATTCCGTACCATATAGTAAAGCGGGTCTAATAGTCGTCCTATAAATCTTTCCCTTCAACCGCAATGGCATTCTACGATCGCACAGCACTCCAGTTGCACTTTTCCATTTCATCCACCAAACCTTTATCCTATGATTTACATCTCCATCAATTTCTCCATACTTTTGAATGATGGATCCCAAATATTTGAAATAATCATTCACCGGTATTTCTTGCTCACCAAGCTTCACTACACTCCCATCACTACTTCGTTGCTTACTAAACCGACATTCCATATATTCAGTCTTACTCTTACTCAACTTAAAACCTCTAGCTTCCAATGTCTGTCTCCATAATTCTAACCTAGCATTAACCCCAGCTCTTGACTCATCAATCAAAACAATATCATCAACATACAACATACACCACGGTACATTTTCTTGAATTGATCTCGTAAGCTCATCCATCACTGTCGCAAATAGGAAAGGGCTTAAAGCAGATCCTTGATGTAACCCAACCGTTATCGGAAAATTGGTTGTCACCCCTCCACAAGTGCGGACATTGGTTACTACTCCATCATACATATCTTTAATTATACTAATGTACTTGAGAGAAACACCTTTCTTCATCATTGTCCACCAGAGAACGTCCCTAGGTACTCTATCGTATGCCTTCTCTAAATCAATAAAAATCACTTGCAAATCTTTGTTCCTCTCTCTATATCTTTTAATAAGTTGTCTAAGAAGATGTATAGCTTCCATAGTTGAGCTTCCTGGCATAAAACCAAATTGATTCTCTGATATCATGACAACCTTCCTCAACCTAGACTCAATCACCCTCTCCCAAAGTTTCATAGTATGACTCATGAGTTTTATGCCACGATAGTTTGTGGAATCTTGTATATCACCCTTATTCTTATATAAAGGCACCAAAGTACTCTTCCTCCACTCATTAGGCATCTTATTTGTTCGCCAAATCAAGTTAAGAAGATTTTTCAACCATTCTAAACCTTTCTCTCCCAAGCATTTTCAAGCCTCGATAGGTATACCATATGGGCCAACTGCCCTTCTTGATTTCATTTTCTTCAAAGCCTCTGTAATTTCTTTCTTTTGAATCTTACGCATGAAGTCACGATTTATCTCATGAAAAGGAATGGAGAAGTCTCCAAGATCTTGAGCATGACTATCATTAAATAGCTTATCAAAATAATCTTTCCATCTCTCCTTAATCTTCTCATATTTGACTAAAACCCTTTGCGTTTCATCTTTGATACATCTAACCATACCCAAATCCCTCGATTTCCTATCTCTCATCTTTGCAAGCCTATAAATATCTTTCTCGCCTTCTTTGGTGTCCAACTTGTCATAAACCTCCTTATATATGTGTTTTAAGGCTGTAAAAAAAAATCATTATGATTCAATCATGCATATATGTGTTCTATGGCTGTCAAGAAAATTTCATAGTAATTTAATCATGCTTATATCTGTTCTAAGGCTGTCAAAAAAATTTTAAAGTGATTTAATCATGGATATATCTGTTTTAAGGCTGTCAAAAAAAATTCAATCTTGTATAATAAATTCTAAGGATATAAAAAAATATTAAAGTGATTCAATCATGCATATATGTGTTCTATGGCTGTCAAAAAAAACTCATAGTGATTCAATCATGCATATAAGTGTTCTAAGGCTATCAAAAAAAAATTATGGTGATTCAATCATGCATATATGTGTCCGAAGTTTGTTAAAAAAATCCAGAGTGATTAAATCATGCATATATGTGTTATAAAGCAGTCCTAAAATTTTCAATCATTTACATATGTGTTCTAAAGCCAACAAGAAAAATTCATAATGATTTAATCATGCATATATGTGTTCTAAAGCTGTCAAAAAAAATTTACAGTGATTAAATCTTGCATATATGTGTTTTGAAGTTGTCAAAAAAAAATTATAGTGATTCAATCACCCAAATATGTTCTGAGGTTGTCAAAAAAAATTTCTAGTGATTCAACCATGCATATATTTGTTCTAATGCTGTCCAAAAAGGTCATAGTGATACAATCTTGTATATATGTGTTCTATGGTTTCCAAAAAAAAATCATAGTGATTTAATCAAATATATATATGATCGATCATAGGCTGTTAACAAAATTTTATAGAGATTTAATCATGCATATATGTCTTCTAAGCTTGTCAAAAAAAATTATAGTGAGTCAATCATGCATATATGTGTTGTAATACTGTCAAAAATATTTCATGGTGATTCAATGATGCATATATGTGTTCTAAGGCTGTCAAAAAATCTTCATAGTGATTCAATCATGCATATATGTGTTCTAAGTTTGTCCAAAAATTTCTGTAGTGATTCAATCACCCATATATGTGTTCTAGGGTTGTCAAATAAAACTTATGGTGATTCAATCATGCATATATGTGATCTGATGCTGTTAAAAAAAATTTATAGTGATTTAATCTTGCATATATATGTTCTAACGCTTTAAAAAAAAATTCATAGTCATTAAATCAGGTATAACTGTGTTCTAAGGCTATCAAAAAAAATTGATAGTGACTCAATCATGCATATTTGTGTTCTAACATTGTCAAAAAAAATTCATAGTGATTCAATCAAGCATATGTGTGTTGGCTGTCAAAAAAAATTTATAGTGATTCAATCATGTATATATGTGTTCTAAGGCTGTCAAAAAAATTAATAGTGATTCAATCTTGCATATATTAGTTCTAAGGTTGTCAAAAAAAAATATAGAGAATCAATCAAGGATATATGTGTTCTAAGGCTGTCAAAAAAAAATTGGTATTGATTCATTCATGCATATGTCTATTCTAAGGCTGTCAAAAAAATGTCATAGCGATTCAATCATGCATATATGTGTTTTATGATTGTTAAAAAATTTCATAGTGATTCAATCATGCAGATATGTGTTCTAAATTTGTCAAAAAAAAATTATATTGATTCAATCATGCAAATATGTGTTCTTAGGCTGTCAAAAAAATCTCATAGTGATTCAATCATGCATATATGTGTTCTATGGTTCTCAAAAGATTTCATAGTGATTCAATCATCCATATAAGTGTTCTAATGTTGTCAAAAAAAAATCATAGTGATTCATTCATTCATATATGTGTTCTAAGTTTGTCAAAAAAAAATTATAGTGATTCAATGATGCATATATGTGTTATAATGCTCTCAAAAAAAAATTTAGTGATTCAATCAGGCATATATATGTTCAAAAGCTGTAAAAAAAATTCATAATGATTCAATCATGCATATATGTGTTCTAAAGCTGCAAAAACAATTCATAGTGATTCAATCATGCCAGTATGTTTTCTAATGCTGTCAAAAAAATGTCACAGTGATTCAATCATGCATATATGTGTGTTAAGGCTGTCAAAAAGTTTCATAGTGATTCAATCATGCACATATATGTTCTAAGGCAACAAAAAAAAATTCATAGCGATTCAATCATGCATATATGTGTTTTAAGTCTCTCAAAAAAATTTCATAGTGATTCAATCTTGCATATATGTGTTCTAAGGCTCTCAAAAATATTTCATAGTGATTCAAATATGCATATAAGTGTTCTAAGGCTGTCAAAAAAATTCCATAGTGATTCAATCATGCATATATGTGTTCTAAGGTTGTCAAAAAAAATCATAGTGATTCAAACATGCATATATGTGCTCTAAGGCTGTCAAAAAAATTTCATAGTGATTCAATCATGCATACTAAGGCAGTCAAAAAAATTCATAGTGATTCAATCATGTAGATATGTGTTATAGAGTTATCCAAAAAAATTCATACATATTCAATCATGCATATATGTAATTTAATGCTCTCAAAAAAAAATTAGACATTCAAATATGCATATATGTGTTCTAAGGCTGTCCAAAAAATTTCATAGTGATTCAATTAATGCATATATGTGTTCTAGGGCTGCAAAAAAATTTGATAGTGATTCAATCATGCAAATATGTGTTCTATGTTGTCAAAAACAATTTATCGTGAATCAATCATGCATATATGTGTTCTAAGGCTGTTAAAAAAAATTATAGTGTTTAAATCCTGCTTATATGTGTTCTAAGGCTGTCAAAAAAATTTTATGGTGATTCAATCATGCATATATGTGTTCTAAGGCGGTAAAAAAAATGTAGTGGTTCAATCATCCATATATTCGTTCTAAGTCTGTGAAAAAAAAATTATTAATTCAATCATGCATATATGTGTTCAAAGGCAGTTAAAAAAATCTCATAGTGATTCAATCATGCATATATGTGTTCGATGGCTGTCAAAAAAATTTCATGGTGATTCAATCACGCATATATGCGTTCTAAGGCTATTAAAAAAAATTCATAGTGATTCATTCATTCATATATGTGTTCGAAGGCTGTCAAAAAAAATTCATAGTGATTGAATCATTGTGAACACCCCAAATTTTTCAAAATGTTGTAAATATCCCCTTTCTGCCCTTTGTCCCCATTTTCTGGGTAATTGAGTCAGTTTTAAATCTAGATCCCCTTTTTGTTTCTCAAAATTTGGTTGAAATTAAATTCATTTTCCATATCTGACTCAATTTCAGATCCGGATCCATCATCAAAATCCAAATCTGAGCTTCATTATGCAATTTTAAATTAAATTCTCAAAATTACCAAAATAATCTTTTGAAAAGCTCAGACACTTCGTCCGGTATCTGTTTGGATCCGTCGAGTTGTATTTCTCGATTCGAGGTTTAAAACTCGAACATTTCCTCCAAACCTGGGTCCAAACCCCTCTTTCTGAAGAAATTTTCCCCAAGATGGCCCGAAATTCTTGAGAAAACATTTTTAAATATTTCTTAGAAAAATACAAAAATTTAGTGTTTAAACTTTAAATCTTAGTTTTTCTATTACCAAAAATACAAAAAAAATGGAAAAATACAAAAAAAAAAAAAACGAAAAAATCATGCTAAAAAAAAAAAAACCAAAGAAATTAGGAAAAACTATGCGGTTTTTGAAGATTTTTGTCGAAAAACTCACCTTCAAACCATCTTTTTAGAAAAACCTGAAAAGGAGGCCTGTTTTTGGAAAAACTAAGTTTCGAGGTTTGAGGGTCGAGTTAGGGTTTTGAAAACCCTAACTCGCCTCCCTCCCTCGGCCATTCTCTCTCCCTCCATGGCTGACCACCCCCATGTGCATCCTTCATCCTTCAGCCATCCGATTTCCGCCATCTTCTTCCTCAACCCTCCATCACCAACGACTTCAACCCTTTCTCACATCCCTCTATCGCAGGACGGACACCGCCATCGTTGGTCGTCGATCCTCAACAAATTCTCCTCTGCTCGAAGCTTCCTCAGACTCTATATAAGTCGGGCAACAGCAAAAAAGGAGGAGGGCGAATCAACCTTCCACGGCTCCCTTTTCTTTCTTCCTTTCCGCTGTCTCCTTCCACTTCGGCGTAGTCGACTGAAAGAAACGGAGGTTGCAACGACAACTCGAAGCCCACTCAACCCTGAACCTTCGATCGTGGTAAACCCCCCTCCTCTCTTTACTTTTTTTTTTTTTTTAATTTTTCCTCGTTTCTTCAGTTTTAACCCTTATTAACGCACCATGGAGTATATTCGGTTGCCTATAGCAATCCAAGTATCTCTCTGTGCTATAGCAAAGGAATGTCATGTTCCTACATCTTCTCCTCTTCATTAATTCTTCCTTGAGTCCCGTTAGTTTTGCTTTCGCGTTCGTGCTATGCTCAATACCTTGTCGTAATAGCCTTTAGCTCATGTTATTCATTATGAACCTGTGTTTTTTTTTTCTTTATGGTGCTGCATTTTGTTATATTTTTCTTTTTTTCTCTCTAATCGGTGGATTTCCTGTTTCAAGATTTTTGGATTCCTGTTTCTTTCTCCCTATATCGCAGTTTGCGCGTGATATTTCAAGGCATTTCATATGTATTTTGCGGTTTCTGCAAGATTCCCAATCCCCTGCATCTTTGCAATCTATGCACGAGCAGTAGCTAACAAATGATCTTAAATCTCCCATCAAGCTTGGTTTAGCATTAACCTCAAATATTCAAGGTTTAGTGTAGACATTGCTCATGACAGGGTGTATGGCAATGTTGGATCATTTCATTATGGAAGCATCGAAATGAGTCTGACGGTAAGAATCAGCTCAGGGAAATAACTGGAGTTGTGAAATCAGTTTGTTTTGAAGGATAAGGCTTGTATGTTACACACATTATAACCATCGGAATAGATTGAAGGAATCGATCTGTGAAGTTCAACTCATCTATGCAACCTTCCTGTTACACTAAGGCATTTGCAGAATATTATCTAGACCCTTGATCAACCATCGTGTGATATTGTAACAATCGCATACCTGTAGCCGATTGTGCCATAGGTCTATGGTCGTTTTTTTTTTTTTTTCTTCTATCTTTCTTTTTTTTTTCCAGCCAGCTTGCTCATATAGCTCGTTGAGTCTCAACATGATGAAGTATTGATGTCTTCCAATACAGTTTTAGTTAATCTCTTGTCAAGAATCGTTTGGGATGAAATTCAGAATCAATGATTTGAATCCTGAGGGTTGCAATACTGGTATACAGGTATGCATCACTTTTTTTTTATTATTATTTATGTTTTTTTTCTTTTTCTTATTGGCACCGTATATAGTTAGATCACCCTTTGTATTTGATCGTCATTTTCCATGCCATGGCTTATGATTACCATTTCTATTGATCATCCTTGGTACTCTTCTAACCTGTGTCTTGGAGTTTACTCACTGACTTTCACGCCATCCCTTGCCCACCTGTGGCATTCATATGGTATTAAGTCACCATCCGCATCAGTTATTTTCTACCTTCTTTTTTTTTATATATTTTATTCAGCATAAATGTATTTTTTGTCTCTATGGTGTATCTGATTCATGGGTCCCCATTTAAACGTTGGACTCAATATTCCATTTATGTCAGGTTCAAGGACCAAGACCATATTCCTTGATGGTTTCAGCTTTAGTAAGATTCGTTGATTTCATTTCACCCCAAAATTTAAGGGGCCGATCTGGGTGTTAACCAGGATCCAATAAACCCGCTGTCAAAGTTATATAAAATCCTATTGCTAAGATTCTACAGATTTCTTTTTTTCTCTCTGTTGTTTTAGCAGGAATTTTGATGACCTGTATACAAAAAAAATTCCAAAGATCCCCATCACATCTTATGAGGTTTTAGATGTTATCTGAAGCGCTGAACTACCGGTTTGTGATGGAAAGTCCAAGTTTCATCTTCCTTTTGTTGGACTGCCCCATTTCCTTCGAGCAAAGTGTCACCATTTGTTTTGTTTCTGTGCAACACTTAGAACTGCCACCTTGGAGGCCAATCTTGGTCAATCCATGCGAGTGTAAGAGCCAAGATGCTGGTCCTCGGTAACATGAGCATGCAGGTAAGAGAGAATCAGAATTCACCATCATAAATTATGAGAAATTGGCTCAATTAATCGATTTTTTGGTAAGGCCACAGAATATGATGATACTTTGGCAGCTATACAATCTTGATTTCAAGTCAAATCCACACCTGAATATGTCAACATATGTTCATGAGGTTCCGAGTTACCTCCCATCCACTCATTTACTGGTATGAGGTAAGTCCCCTTTCCAAATACTATCATTAAATAGTCAATAGTCTAGAAGAATTGGCTTCGCAAAACCAAGTGCAGGAGCAATGTATATGTTGTATGCCTTTTTTTTTCTCCTCTTTTCTTTTCTTTTGGTATATTATGCCTGTAGGAATGCTTAATCTCCATTCGCTGAATATAGATCTCATTGTGAATCATCCCAAATTGCATGAATCGTGTATTATAGTCCAATGCATTATGGATATAATGGCTACTTACAGGATATTAATTTAAAATCACCACAGTTACATCTTGTTTTGTCCCATCTTGATACATAGCATATTATCAAGTAGTGTACATTCCTTGGGATATGTTATTTAGATGATTTGGATCTAATTAAAATTTCAATTGTTATTTTTTTTTTTTTTTTGCATTTACCATCTCTAAAATTTTTTTTTTTTTTTTTTTAGGTCGCACTCACATCTTCTGTTCTGTTTTACATCCAGCATACCACTACATCTGTGTCATTTCCATTGCTACAACTACTGTTGTACTTTTCCACCATTAATTGTACCTTCACACACAACAACATTGTATGTCATTCCCTTGCACCAGCCTCCTTTAATATCACTGTCCATGACACATTCATGACATCCCAAACCAGTCACAATGTCAATGAAATTTCAATGTGAGTAGACAAGTTGTAGGTGTAGAGGCAGCTGAATTTACTTATCTAAGTCGGTTTGATCCGAACCAATAAGGAAAATCTGGTTCTAATTTTAGGCAGAGTGAGGACTCTTAGAGGGGCTTTCATATAGACCACTGATGAAAAATTGTTGGGGTAATAGTGGTATGAATGACCAGCTTCTTCTTCCAAATGCAAGCTTTTCCTACACAGAAAATCCAAGTCAATTTGTTCATACCCTGTAAAACTGCACTAGTTATTTAAAGTTGTTGGTCAATAGGGCGTGCCGCCATAGAGTGACCTCTCAATGATGTTGTATAATGTGTGTCAGCTCAAAGAAAGCATGTCAAGGGGCCCACTTCAGTCTGTAAGTCCTACAATAATATGGGGTTTTTCAGGAAGTGAATGATCGATATACAAATAAAAAGGGTGTTGCTGAACTTCTGTCTAAATTCCATTAACATAGCAGTCTTACTTAGCATATTCCCCTCTGTTGGTCGTTCTTACAGCAGCACATACAATCAATGGCTACAATCTCACACCACTGCCTGTTGTCCAGTACTAGCAAGTGTCCTATCACCATAGTATTCCAGCCTACACATTTTTTTCCTCCAGTACACCATTCCACCTATATATATATGTATATATGTATGAGTATATATATATACATATATATATATATACATTCATGTATATAAGTACTCATATGTATATATATATATATATATATATATATATATATATATATATATATATATATATATATATATATATACATAGATATATATCATTTCTTTCTTTCTTCTTTTCTCTTTCTCTTTGCATATTGATCAAGTTTTTTTTTTTTTTTGCAAGGAATACGTAGAAAACATCATTATTTGGAGTTGTAAATTCAATTTCCTGTATTGTAATAGTTAGGTCTTAATGAGAATTTACATTTATTGTTTTAGGTAGAATGAATGAGCATTATAGAATATCATGAATTGTTTATTCCATGCATTTTTATCTTTTTATCTTTATTTCTCAAAATCCTCACAATGGTGAAACACGAATGGCACGTACACCATTTCGTATGAGGTAAGTTAATTCTAAATTGACGATTTACATCAACGGCCATAGTCGGGGTGTGAACAAAACTTAGAATTCTTATCTTTTACGAAATAACACTGGATCCACACTGGATCCATTTTCAAAATTCATCATATTTTCCTTAAAAAAAATTTCTTTTATTAGAATTTAACTTAAAATTAACCCAAAATATATACCAATGGCCATAGTCAGGGTATATTGAGAGTTAATTTCATTTTAAATTCTATAAAAGCACCAAATGTGTTTCATTCTTCACCTGAATTTAAATATAGATTATTATATAATACATTCAATGACCATAGTCAAGGATGTATTATATCTTCAATCTTATTTTAATTCATTTAAAGAATGGAATAGCTTTTCAAAAATTCAAAATCAAAAATTTAAATTCATTCATCATTTAGATAGATTTGCATCATATTTCTAAATTCTTTTTCATAAAATCCAAGTAATTCTTTCCTTTCTCAGATCAAATCCTATTTATAAATTCAAATTTCAATTCTATTTCTCGAAAGGATTCAAGAATTCAATTTCAAAGTCCCATTTGACTTTGAAACTTCAGAATCATCTTGTATTTCAAATTCCAAATTCTATCTTAAATTTAAAATCCAATTCAACTTTGAAATTCATCTGTATATTCAAGATTCAATTTCTAAAAATCATTTTCCAAGTTCAAATTAAACTTGGAAGTTATTGATTCATCTCCTGAATTTAACTCCAAATCCATCTTAGGATCCAAGATTCAACACTCATATTGGATCTCATACTTCAGATCCAATTCCTCTTTAGGATCCAAGATTCAACACTCATATTGGATCTCATACTTCAGATCCAATTCCTCTTTAGGATCCAGGATTCAACACTCATATTGGATCTCAGACTTCAGATCCAATTCCTCTTTAGGATCCAAAGTCCAATTCCACTTTTGGATCTCAGACTTCAGATCCAATTCCTCTTTAGGATCCAGGATTCAACACTCATATTGGATCTCAGACTTCATATCCAAAATCCAACTCTACATTGGATCTCAGACTTCAGATCCAATTTTCTATTCTAGGATCCAGAGTCCAACTCTACATCGGATCTTAGACTTTAGATCCAAATCCCCTTTAGGATCCAGAATCCAACTCTACATTGGATCTCAGACTTCAGATCCAGTTCCATTTTAGGATCCAGAACTCAATCACATGTTGGATCTTAGACTTCTGATCCAAATCCATCTTAGGATCCAGAACCTAATTTTATCTCGGATCTCAGATCTCAGATCTTAAATCCATCTTTAGATCCATCTCCATTCCCAATTCTAGATTTCAAATCCAATTCCATTTTCATATCTCATCTGAACTCCCTAAATCAATTTCTATTCTTAAATACCATTTGAGTTCCTCAATCTATTCCAATTTAAAACTTCAAAATCTAAATTCAAGTATTCATTTCCTTTCCTAAAATCAAATTCAAAGTTCAAAGTCCATTTCTGACTTTGAAACTTCATTTCCTTTCGTTTTAAAACTTCAAGTCATTCCTTCTTATTTATTCTTCCGAATCCTGATTTATTTCAAAGACTTAGAACTTCTCTAATCTATCTCAAGTTCTAAGTTAGATTCAATCATTTCTTCACTCCTTTACCAAGTTCATCTCAGAATACTTAGAAATTTTCAAAACATCTTTTAAAAGGAGCATACATTCTTGCATTGCACAAGCATGGTTCATTGTGCATTTAGAGTTAGAATAAATTCTTAGATTATATTTAGGCAAAGCAAAAGGCACAGATTCGATCCTTGGTTCAATTACCCCTGGTAAAGGCGCTAGGAACGGTCGAACCTCGTACCGACGAGCGAATCCCGTCTCTCCATTCTTCCGGCAATATTTTCAAAACGGAGGCGAGTAATTTTCTAAATATTTTTCAAATCAAGGTCAAGTGAAAACCCGCAAAATAGTTCCTCTTCTCTCTCTCTTTCTTTCTTTCTTTTCTCTTCTCTCTTTCTTTTCTTTCTTTTATCCTTCTCCCTTCAAAAAGGAGGAGGACAGAGGTTAGAAAAGGAAAAGAGAAGGAAGAGAGAGAAACCAATAAGAGAGGAAAAATTTTGCGATGATCACAGGTTTGGCGACCGTGATGGGACTCGTCTTCGTCCGGTTGGATCTATGCCTTTGCTTTGCCTTTACATAATCTAAGTCTTTATTCTAACACATGTCAGCTACATTTCCATGCAAACCTTAGGAGCCTAGACTCTGTCCTAAGCTGACATCATTGCATATAGGATCTAAGTATGGTTTGGTAGGACCATATTGAGGAGATTATATCCATGTTCACATTAGACTTAGGTCTTAAATACAACTCTCCTCAATTCTAGGAATTGAATGCAAAACAATGTATGCAAGTATATGCTTCTCTTTATTTTAAATCTATCTCTTTAGGACTTGCATTAGAGCCCTCTGATTTCTTGTTGAACATATTTTTGAAAACCTCCTTACCTATATTGTCCCGGTCTTCACGTTGCTAGGCTGTCTCACTGAACCATAGTTCGGGAGAGAGCCTCACAACTGGACCACTCATTTGGGTTCGCGCCCCCCTACCACGTACCTAAGGGCCATAGTCCGAGGTATATCGGTAGGTGCTCAAGGATGTTGGGAAGCCCTTACCTTAGAACCGAAGAGATATCTTATATGCCACGTACTTCGAGCTTCGGCTTGAGTATATCGGCGTACCTTGATTGGAATCCGATGATATAAATCTTAGAGTTAGGATTAAGGTCCTATTAGCCATTTCAAATATTGCATATAGAGTCAGCTTTAGGGAATGTTGTGTGCACATCTTTGTTGATATGATTTTAGTTATGCAATGTCTCTCATATTTTCTTATATATATATATATATCAAACCTTTCCAAAACCCTGGGCATATTATCCAAAATTTTCCTTCTCTTCAGAAACCCCAGGTGTATTTTTCTTTTCCTTTCTTGATTTCTTTAAATTCTTTCTGATCCTACCTGCAATTTTTCCAATTTTTCAAAATTTACCATCTATTTTAAAATTTTCTTCTACATATCTTCTAAATCTATTTTGTAACAAAAATCTCTTTCATCAAGAGATGTCCTTTTCTAAATTATTTATTTCTTCAAACGGGAAAATAATTCAATTGTCATACCTCTCGTACGGGCTCAATCCCTAGTAGTGGGATGTCTCTTTATCAACTTGATTTCTTTATCAAAGTTTCCTCCAAAATCTTGCTAAAAGGGTCCCATTTTGTCCTACAGAAAAAGCATTTGGTATTAACGGGTGGTCCAGACTGAGATCAGAGACCGCACCAGTTAGAAGCAAGAATTGAAAAATGGACTCTCAGAGGTTTGCCAGAGAAGGAGGTCGGGACAGCCAGAATGAGATTGATCCTGCCATATATCGGTTGTTCAAAAAGATGATGGTTGAGATATTATCCGAGCAGGCTGAAGCCAGTTTTGGAAAAGCTCCCACCAAGGAAGAGACACCTGTCACTTTCCGAACAAGCAAGCACAACGATGGCAGTGCAGGAAGTTCTAAAATCAGCAGGAGTGGCAACAAAGGCAACCCAGGCAATCAAAACAGCAATTTGGAGTCATCTAGGAACCAGAAGGGAAAGTTCAGCAGAAACCAAGATGAACCACTTCAATCCAATCCTCCGCAGAAGGAGAAGAATCAGGAAAAGCTAAAGCGTAAAGATTGGAGTAGTAACCGAGATTTCACTCCCTTGGATGAGCCGCTGGATAAAGTTCTTGAATACATGTTGACCAAGAGACTAGTCAGGCTCCCAAAAGCCACAAGTCCTTCCACTATCTTGGGAAAATACAAGAACCAATTCTGCAAATTCCATCGGACAACAGGACATGACATTGATCATTGCTTTGTTTTCAAAAATATTATTCAAGACTGCATTGATAGGAATCTTTTTGTTGAAGACAAAGAAGAAAAGTGCCTGATTCCCCTAACCAAGCATGCTCAGAAAAGGGACGGCTCTCGACAAAAATCAGGCGAGCCAAAGGAGACAAAGCATGTTGGCTGGAGTTATGATCGCGAGTTTTCCCCTTTAGGTCAGCCAGTCGAGGAGGTTCTCGAATACCTACTCACGGAAGATATGATCAAGCTTCCTAGGGGAGTTGATCCTTCAGTCACCATGGGAAAATGGAAAGACTGTTTTTGCAAATTTCATCAAGTAAGGGGGCACGATACAGAGCATTGCTTCGTCCTCAAAAACATCATACAGGATTTCATCGACAAAGAAATTTTGGTACCAGATGAAGGAGGGGAGCAACCTGCAGTTCCAACCTAGACTCTTCCGGATCACCCGAAGAATTAATAAAACCAAAGTTTCCTGCTTTCGTCTCTTTTTGTTAGTTATCTTGTAGGGGCAAGTCAGCTCAACCTTCTATGGATTTTTTTCCTTTTAAAGTTCCTGTAAATATTCAGTTTTTGTCATCAAACCTTTGCTTATCAATGAAATGTCAAATTTTCTTTATATCTTTGATATTCAAATACTTCATTCTTTTGCCATACTGGGGCATTTAAATTCCTGTTATTTTCAGATTGCGAGACAATCCTGGCATCATTCATGGGAGAAATGATATTACCTATAAGGGCTCTTTCAAAAATCATGAAATTTTGAAAACCCTTGTTATGACCCAAGGGGTTCAAATGTTCTTTGGCCCAACCTTTGTCAAAAATCAACCCTCGTGTTGATCATATCTTCAAAAATAAGTTTTCGAACCATTGCATTGGCAAATCAACCCTCGTGTTGATCATGTTTTCCAAAACAGATTTTTTTGAACCATTGCATTTAAGGATCAACCCTTGTGTTGGTCTTATCTTCCAAAAATAGGTCTCGAATCTTGTGTTGATCATATTTTCCAAAAGTGATTTGTCAAAACCATCATGTTTAACGATCAACCCTTTGCGTTGATCTTATCTTCCAAAATGAATTCTAAACCTTTATATTAAAAGATTAATCCTTGTGTTGGTCTTATCATCCAAAATGGATTTCAAATCTTTATATTCAAAGATCAACCCTTGTGATTGGTCTAATCTTTTAAAATGGGTTTCAAATCATTCAAAAATCAATATTTGTATTAATTTTAAATCATTATATTCAAAGATCAACCCCTGTGTTGGTCTTATCTTCCAAGATTGGTTTCTAAAAACAGTATATTCAAAGATCAACCCTTGTATTGATCTTATTATCAATTTTGAACTGTTATTTTTAGAAATCAGGTTTATTGTTGATCTTCTTCTTCAAAATTAGATTTCAAAATCATTGCCTTCAAAAATTGACCCTCATGATGATCTCTCATGTTGATTCGAAGGATCAGTCCTCGCACCAATCATTCTTCTCGCGGCGGATTTTCTTCCCAAAAATGATTTTTCACTTAAATAAACATTTTCCTTTAAAGATCCCACGTGCAGGCAGGATCAGACAAGCTCTTTTTCAAAAAAAAAAAAAATCTTCTCAATTTTTTCAGTTAATCTTATTATCTTTATTAGTTACATTCATTTCATCTTCAATTTAATCAAATTTTCGTCAGTTTATTATCCTTATCAATTTTTCATCAAGTTTTCATCAATTTCATTAAATTCTATCAAATTTTTATTCTTAAAACCCTTTCAGGTTAAGGGATAAACCTGATGCCTCTTTCCCATGAGGTATTTTCTAAATCTTCTTTTTTTCGCCCTTTCAGGTTAAGGGATAAACCTGACCCTCGTTGTCCGAGGTGTTCCCATTCAGGATAAGGGAAAATCCTGAGACCCCTTGTAGGAGCCACAATGCTACCTATGAGGATTCTTTTGTAAATACAAGTTTTTTTAATCTTTGTTGATTTTCTAGATTTCTATCACTTTCTCTTTATTAAATCTCTTTAAATTCTATTCTTCTTTCCATTCAGGATAAGGGATAATCCTGAAACCCCTCTCCGCAGCGATAGTGCTACCTATGAGGATTCTTTTACAAATAACAAGTTTTATCAACCTTCATTTGATTTTCTAAATTTATATCAATTTCTCTTCATTTAAATTTTTCTTAAATTCTATTCTTTTCCCATTCAGGATAAGGGATAATCCTGATACCCCTCATAGGAGCATCGTTGCTACCCGTGAGAATTCTTTTCCAAAAACAAATTTCCAAATAAATCTATTTAAATTCCTCTCCATGTTTATAAATTTTATTCTTCTTCAAATGAAGGGATAAATCTGGATTATTCCCCCAAAAAATTCTTCAATTCTCATCAAATTTTATTCCATGCTCCTTTAGGATAGGAGGAGATCCTGAAGCCGTTCGAACCTTAGGCCATCTTGGGTCTAGGATCTCGAATAAATCTCTCATCTTCATCATCAAAATCTACTCATGCTTCTATCAATCCTTCAAGTTCCGACTCTTGGGTAGAAATTATTTCCTTTCCGTCTGAGTTCCGACTCAGGTTTTTGTTTTTGTTTTTTGTTTTCATTTTTATTTTTGAAGATCTGGGTTCCGACTCGGGTCTTCCCTTTTCATATTTATATATCGTTTGAAGTTTCGAGTTCCGACTCGGACTTCCTATCGGATTCAACGCTTGTGTTGGAACCGATCGTACCCTTGAAGATTCGAGTTGTTCAAAACTCGGGTTCTTCCATTTTTATCATTATTCTAAAGATCCGGGTTCCGACTCGGGTTTTCCCTTTTTTATATATCGTTTGAAGTTTCGAGTTCCGACTCGGACTTCCTATCGGATTCAACGCTCGTGTTGGAACCGATCGTACCCTTGAAGATTCGAGTTTTTCGAAACTCGGGTTCTTTCATTTTTATCATTATTTTGAAGATCCGGGTTCCGACTCGGGTCTTCCCTTTTCATATTTATATATTGTTTGAAGTTTCGAGTTCCGACTCGGACTTCCTATCGGATTCAACGCTTGTGTTGGAACCGATCGTACCCTTGAAGATTCGAGTTGTTCAAAACTCGGGTTCTTCCATTTTTATCATTATTCTAAAGATCCGGGTTCCGACTCGGGTTTTCCCTTTTTTATATATCGTTTGAAGTTTCGAGTTCCGACTCGGACTTCCTATCGGATTCAACGCTCGTGTTGGAACCGATCGTACCCTTGAAGATTCGAGTTTTTCGAAACTCGGGTTCTTCCATTTTTATCATTATTTTGAAGATCCGGGTTCCGACTCGGGTCTTCCCTTTTCATATTTATATATTGTTTGAAGTTTCGAGTTCCGACTCAAACTTCCTATCGGATTCAACGCTTGTGTTGGAACCGATCGTACCCTTGAAGATTCGAGTTGTTCAAAACTCGGGTTCTTCCATTTTTTATTTTAAAGATCCGGGTTCCGACTCGGGTTTTCCCTTTTTATATATCGTTTGAAGTTTCGAGTTCCGACTCGGACTTCCTATCGGATTCAACGCTCGTGTTGGAACCGATCGTACCCTTGAAGATTCGAGTTTTTGAAACTCGGATTCCCCATCTTTTTCATCATTTTTAAAAGATCCGGGTTCCGACTCGGGTTATTCCTTTTATATATCATTTGAAGTCTCAAGTTCCTACTTGAACTTTCTTTTTGAATCCAATGTTGGACAAAATTGTTGGGTTGAGAATTCGAGTTTTCAAACTCGATTCTCACTCATTTTCTTATATTTGAAAAACCGAGTTCCGACTTGGATTTTCGCTTTTGTATATCCTTATTTTCCCAAAGTTCCTCCTCGAACTTCCCCTTCAGGATAAGGGATAATCCTGAAACACCGGCAATCATTCTCGCTCAATTCTCAAATATCTTTGAATGTCGGTCTCATTCTTCAAATCCTCCTTTTGAAAAACCCAGTGCTCGTACTGGTGTGCATTTTTCAAAAACCCGGCGCTCGTACTGGGACTTTCTCTTTGAAATCCAGTGCTCGTGCTGGTACATCTAGCGCTCGTGCTAGTGTTTGGCTGACTAATCAGTTAGCCATCCAGGTTCAGCCTTTGTGCTAACCAAACATCATCATCTCAAGTCTTAAATTCTCAATTTCAACCTTCGGGTTATCATTTTGTCAAAAATCAATCTTTTTCTCTTGCGAAGGACCCTCTCCAGGGAGAGTTCGAGGGAGCTCGTTCTTTTCGCATGCAACCATCTTTCGTTCGCAAGAACCCTCTTCCAGGAAGAGTTTGAAGGGACTCGTTTTCTTAGCGAACAGTTTGCAAAACAACAACCAACTTTACACAATAGAACCCTTTTTCCAGGGAGAGCTTCGACGGAAGCTCGTTTCTTTTGTGGCCCCTGTTTTTATCATCTTTGGCGAACCTCTTCACAGAGGACCCTCTTCTAGGGAGAGTGTGATGGACTCGTTCCTCTGTGATACTTTCTCAATTTTGTTTTTCGGCCGCTTTTTCATAAGAGAAGCCTAGAGATAGGGAGTTTTGACGAAAACTTAATTTCTCTTCGAAAGTTCTGTTTTGCAAACACCTCCTCTTTCAGGGAAGAGAGGAGTATTTCCAACTTCCCATTCAGGTAAGGGCTTAAGCCTGAGTCTCTCTTTTTGGGGAAAAAGAGAGGAGAATTTTGTCATGGATGTGTCGACTCGATATCAAGCGACCTTCGTCAAGGATTTATAGAATACGTTGCCAATCTGCTATCAAAAATCATTGCTGATCTCAAAAGTTTTCATCGCACAAAGGATTATCTCAAACTACCTTCAGTATCATTTTCAAAAGAGCAAGACTCTTGCGAAGTAAGAGCTAAATTCAAGCTTATTTTGTTGGTCAACCAAGAGGATGAAGAAAAATCTTTGATATGACCGGCAAAGGAAAATTCAATGATGTTGAAAAGCCATAAGTGAGCTGATATTGATCATAGCTGTGATGCATTCTTAAAGATTATTCTTTTTGCGGTAAGACAGTGGAAATATCCTGGGCAGTAAAAAGAACCTACCCAATCCATATATCCTCAGTCATCCAAGCTAAGCTGCAATCAAATATCCGCAAAAGGGATCTCTCAATTGTCGTCAAGATGAAGGCGAATTAAGCGAGTGGACCCCCGGGGCCAAAGAAGGTTTGAAACATCTCCAAGATGACGGAGTTTGTGACGGATCCTTCCAGGGAAAGTTCGGATCACCGTCGAGATGAAGGCGGATGTAATGAACCTACCGACAAACCCTAAAAGATATTTGATTTCTGCTATCATTTAGAGATTTCAACCCAAGAACCAATGTCATAATCCCTGAGAAAGGAAAGAAAGATCGGAGCATCTCCAAGATGAAGGAGTTTGTGGCGTACCCCTCCCTCGAAAAAGAGAGAAAAGTCAGGACATCTCCAAAATGAAGGAGGATGTAAAAGAACCCAGAAAAGATCCATGGTTCAAAAAGAGTGCAAACAGATCATCATGGAAAATGCCCAGGATATCAAACTGCCCGAAACTGTCAAGAATCATCTTTACCTATGTGAAATTCTTTATCAATGTCTTTTCACCTAATTGCTTTTATGAAGCTAAGAATGTTTCCTCTTCTTTTCATATTAGGGAAATTGATATCCTCCTTGAGGAAACTCAAGAGCAACAAATTTGAATTTTAGATCTCAAATTCTATAGAGTTAGCCCAATTGAAGCTAATACTCTAGGTAGAAAGAGGTGATATCTTCACACATGAGCACAATTCAATCATTCTGAATCAACTACAATTTTTGGCATCTTATTGGCAATATTTTCTAGTTATCCCAACATGAAGTGTGAACTTGAGAATCGTTTTGACGTATCCTGACGTCATCCCTCCTTAGGACTGAAAAGTCCTTTTTTTCCGTCTGATCTGAGCGCTCTCAGATTCGCACACTTCCCTGTGCTCCCCACTGTCCCGCCATAGACAGTACCCGCTCAGGATAAGGGTTAAACCTGAACTTTTTGCAAAAGGTCTGTTATTGTCAAAAGCTATTTTCAGTCTCAGCAATGAGGCGCCCAAGAACAACCCCTTTTCAAGCTTTAGGGACCCCCATTTTTATCCTTTTGCAAAAACCCCTCTTGAACTTGTTGTGCAAAGTCTAGAGGCCCATCACAGTTCTCCTCGCTCCTCGAGGATTATGTATCCATTCAGACCAAGGATTAAACCTGTCACCTCGCTCCTCGAGGTACCACCCAAACCTTCTGCGAGAGGTCGTCTGTTTTTTGAAAGCTGATTTTAGTCTCAGCAATGAGGCACCCAAGATCATCCCCTTTCCAAGCTTTAGGGAATCCCTTGTTTTCTCTTCTCGCAAAACCCCTTTCGGATTTGTTCGTCCAAATTCTGAAGGTCCCATCATGGTTTCTTCATCCAAAGATTCTGTATGGTCGTCTCTCTCAGGATAAGGGTTAAGCCTGAACCTCACTTCACGAGGTACCTTCCGTTCAGGTTAGGGTTAAACCTGAGTCCCATTTCCGACTAGATATCTTTTCTAGTCCCACCACGGTTTCTCTATTCGAAGATTCTGCGCCATCTCCCACTCAAGTCAAGGGTTAAACCTGAATCTCGCTTCAGCGATGCATTTGTTGTCCCACCACGGTTTCTTCACTCAAAGATTCTGTATGGTCGTCCCTCTCAGGATAAGGGTGAAGCCTGAACCTCGCTCCGCGAGTTACCTTCCTTTCAGGTTTGGGTTAAACCTGAGCCTCGTTTAGACGAGGTAATCCTTCCCATCCCATCATGGTTTTCCCCACAAAGGAATCCATGCTCTGTACATCCATCCAGGAAAGGATCATGTTTTAAATTTCATCTCACAAGGCATTTCTCTCAAAATGTCCCATCGAGGTCCGTTTATATTTCCTTTCCCCCATCCAAATTATCTTGATCTATCTTCGTCCCATCCAGGTTAAGGGCTAAACCTGAGTCATTCTAAAGGGCTGATATTGTCTCACCCATGAAACTTGATAAAAATTCTTATCTTTCACCATCCCTGGGATTTTTCACCCAAAGTCCCATCACGATTTCCTCATTTCTATCATTCAGTTGTATCGTTGTCGAGGATTTCATCCCCCCGGGACCATTCAGGATAAGGTTTCAAGCCCGGCAAGCCGTATTTTCAAAATAATTCTTCCACACCCAGCTCGGATCAGCTGACTGGGGCATTTTTCAAAATTTGGAGTGTTTCTTTGCCACTAAGCTTGGCTTTCAACCGGCTTAGTAGCAAAGAGGGGCATTTGTGAACACCCCAAATTTTTCAAAATGTTGTAAATATCCCCTTTCTGCCCTTTGTCCCCATTTTCTGGGTAATTAAGTCAGTTTTAAATCTAAATCCCCTTTTTGTTTCTCAAAATTTGGTTGAAATTAAATTCATTTTCCATATCTGACTCAATTTCGGATCCGGATCCATCATCAAAATCCAAATCTAAGCTTCATTATCCAATTTTAAATTAAATTCTCAAAATTACCAAAATAATCTTTTGAAAAGCTCAGAAACTTCGTCCGGTATCCGTTTGGATCCGTCGAGTTGTATTTCTCGATTCGAGGTTTAAAACTCGAACATTTCCTCCAAACCTGGGTCCAAACCCCTCTTTCTGAAGAAATTTTCCCCAAGATGGCCCGAAATTCTTGAGAAAACATTTTTAAATATTTCTTAGAAAAATACAAAAATTTAGTGTTTAATCTTTAAATCTTAGTTTTTCTATTACCAAAAATACAAAAAAAATGGAAAAATACAAAAAAAAAAAACGGAAAAATCATGCTAAAAAAAAAAACCCCAAAGAAATTAGGAAAAACTATGCGGTTTTTGAAGTTTTTTGTCGAAAAACTCACCTTCAAACCATCTTTTTAGAAAAACCTGAAAAGGAGGCCTGTTTTTGGAAAAACTAAGTTTCGAGGTTTGAGGGTCGAGTTAGGGTTTTGAAAACCCTAACTCGCCTCCCTCCCTCGGCCATTCTCTCTCCCTCCATGGCTGACCACCCCCATGTGCATCCTTCATCCTTCAGCCATCCGATTTCCGCCATCTTCTTCCTCAACCCTCCATCACCAACGACTTCAACCCTTTCTCACATCCCTCTATCGCAGGACGGACACCCCCATCGTTGGTGGTCGATCCTCAACAAATTCTCCTCTGCTCGAAGCTTCCTCAGACTCTATATAAGCCGGGCAGCAGCAAAAAAGGAGGAGGGCGAATCAACCTTCCACGGCTCCCTTTTCTTTCTTCCTTTCCGCTGTCTCCTTCCACTTCGGCGTAGTCGACTGAAAGAAACGGAGGTTGCAACGACAACTCGAAGCCCACTCAACCCTGAACCTTCGATCATGGTAAACCCCCCTCCTCTCTTTAATTTTTTTTTTTTAAATTTTTCCTCGTTTCTTCAGTTTTAACCCTTATTAACGCACCATGGAGTATATTTGGTTGCCTATAGCAATCCAAGTATCTCCCTGTGCTATAGCAAAGGAATGTCATGTTCCTACATCTTCTCCTCTTCATTAATTCTTCCTTGAGTCCCGTTAGTTTTGCTTTCGCGTTCGTGCTATGCTCAATACCTTGTCGTAATAGCCTTTAGCTCATGTTATTCATTATGAACCTGTGTTTTTTTTTTTCTTTATGGTGCTGCATTTTGTTATATTTTTCTTTTTTTCTCTCTAATCGGTGGATTTCCTATTTCAAGATTTTTGGATTCCTGTTTCTTTCTCCCTATATCGCAGTTTGCGCGTGATATTTCAAGGCATTTCATCTGTATTTTGCGGTTTCTGCAAGATTCCCAATCCCCTGCATCTTTGCAATCTATGCACGAGCAGTAGCTAACAAATGATCTTAAATCTCCCATCAAGCTTGGTTTAGCATTAACCTCAAATATTCAAGGTTTAGTGTAGACATTGCTCATGACAGAGTGTATGGCAATGTTGGATCATTTCATTATGGAAGCATCGAAATGAGTCTGACGGTAAGAATCAGCTCAGGGAAATAACTGGAGTCGTGAAATCAGTTTGTTTTGAAGGATAAGGCTTGTATGTTACACACATTATAACCATCGAAATAGATTGAAGGAATCGATCTGTGAAGTTCAACTCATCTATGCAACCTTCCTGTTACACTAAGGCATTTGCAGAATATTATCTAGACCCTTGATCAACCATCGTGTGATATTGTAACAATCGCATACCTGTAGCCGATTGTGCCATAGGTCTATGGTCGTTTTTTTTTTTTTTTTTCTCTTTCTTTTTTTTTTTCCAGCCAGCTTGCTCATATAGCTCGTTGAGTCTCAACATGATGAAGTATTGATGTCTTCCAATACAGTTTTAGTTAATCTCTTGTCAAGAATCGTTTGGGATGAAATTCAGAATCAATGATTTGAATCCTGAGGGTTGCAATACTGGTATACAGGTATGCATCACTTTTTTTTATTATTATTCATGTTTTTTTTCTTTTTCTTATTGGCACCGTATATAGTTAGATCACCCTTTGTATTTGATCGTCATTTTCCATGCCATGGCTTATGATTACCATTTCTATTGATCATCCTTGGTACTCTTCTAACCTGTGTCTTGGAGTTTACTCACTGACTTTCACGCCATCCCTTGCCCACCTGTGGCATTCATATGGTATTAAGTCACCATCCGCATCAGTTATTTTCTACCTTCTTTTTTTTTATATATTTTATTCAGCATAAATGTATTTTTTGTCTCTATGGTGTATCTGATTCATGGGTCCCCATTTAAACGTTGGACTCAATATTCCATTTATGTCAGGTTCAAGGACCAAGACCATATTCCTTGATGGTTTCAGCTTTAGTAAGATTCGTTGATTTCATTTCACCCCAAAATTTAAGGGGCCGATCTGGGTGTTAACCAGGATCCAATAAACCCGCTGTCAAAGTTATATAAAATCCTATTGCTAAGATTCTACAGATTTCTTTTTTTCTCTCTGTTGTTTTAGCAGGAATTTTGATGACCTGTATACAAAAAAAATTCCAAAGATCCCCATCACATCTTATGAGGTTTTAGATGTTATCTGAAGCGCTGAACTACCAGTTTGTGATGGAAAGTCCAAGTTTCATCTTCCTTTTGTTGGACTGCCCCATTTCCTTCGAGCAAAGTGTCACCATTTGTTTTGTTTCTGTGCAACACTTAGAACTGCCACCTTGGAGGCCAATCTTGGTCAATCCATGCGAGTGTAAGAGCCAAGATGCTGGTCCTCGGTAACCTGAGCATGCAGGTAAGAGAGAATCAGAATTCACCATCATAAATTATGAGAAATTGGCTCAATTAATCGATTTTTTGGTAAGGCCACAGAATATGATGATACTTTGGCAGCTATACAATCTTGATTTCAAGTCAAATCCACACCTGAATATGTCAACATATGTTCATGAGGTTCCGAGTTACCTCCCATCCACTCATTTACTGGTATGAGGTAAGTCCCCTTTCCAAATACTATCATTAAATAGTCAATAGTCTAGAAGAATTGGCTTCGCAAAACCAAGTGCAGGAGCAATGTATATGTTGTATGCCTTTTTTTTTCTCCTCTTTTCTTTTCTTTTGGTATATTATGCCTGTAGGAATGCTTAATCTCCATTCGCTGAATATAGATCTCATTGTGAATCATCCCAAATTGCATGAATCGTGTATTATAGTCCAATGCATTATGGATATAATGGCTACTTACAGGATATTAATTTAAAATCACCACAGTTACATCTTGTTCTGTCCCATCTTGATACATAGCATATTATCAAGTAGTGTACATTCCTTGGGATATGTTATTTAGATGATTTGGATCTAATTAAAATTTCAATTGTTATTTATTTTTTTTTTTTTGCATTTACCATCTCTAAAAATTATTTTTTTTTTTTTTTAGGTCGCACTCACATCTTCTGTTCTGTTTTACATCCAGCATACCACTACATCTGTGTCATTTCCATTGCTACAACTACTGCTGTACTTTTCCACCATTAATTGTACCTTCACACACAACAACATTGTATGTCATTCCCTTGCACCAGCCTCCTTTAATATCACTGTCCATGACACATTCATGACATCCCAAGCCAGTCACAATGTCAATGAAATTTCAATGTGAGTAGACAAGTTGTAGGTGTAGAGGCAGCTGAATTTACTTATCTAAGTCGGTTTGATCCGAACCAATAAGGAAAATCTGGTTCTAATTTTAGGCAGAGTGAGGACTCTTAGAGGGGCTTTCATATAGACCACTGATGAAAAATTGTTGGGGTAATAGTGGTATGAATGACCAGCTTCTTCTTCCAAATGCAAGCTTTTCCTACACAGAAAATCCAAGTCAATTTGTTCATACCCTGTAAAACTGCACTAGTTATTTAAAGTTGTTGGTCAATAGGGCGTGCCGCCATAGAGTGACCTCTCAATGATGTTGTATAATGTGTGTCAGCTCAAAGAACTTTTCATAGTGATTCAATCATGCACATAAGTGTTTTAAAGCAGACAAAAACGTTTTATAGTGATTAAGTCATGCTTACTTAGGTGATAAGTCTGTCTAAAATTTTTCATAGAGATTCAATCTTGCATATATGTGTTATAAGGCTGTCAAAAATATTTCATAGAGACTCAACCATGCAGATACGTGTTCAAATGATGACAAAAAAAATTTATAGTGATTCAATCATGCGTATATGTGTTCAAAGGCTGCAAAAAATTTTCATAGTGATTCAATCATGCATATATGTTTTATGGTTGTCAAAAAAAATCATAGTGATTCAATCATGCATGTATATGTTCTAAGGATGTCAAAAAAAATTCATTGGGATTAAATCATGCATATATGTGTTCTAAGGTAGTAAAAAAAAAGTTGTAGTGATTCAATGATTTCTATATGTGTTCTAAGGCTGTCAAAAAAAATTTATAGTGATTCAATCATGCATATATGTGTCTTAAGGTTGTAAAAAAAATCTCATAGTCATTAGATCATGCATATATGTGTTCTATGGTTATCAAAAAAATTCCATAGTGATTCAATCAAGCATATATGTATTCTACCAGTTTCAAAAAAAATCCATAGTGATTCAATCATGCGGATATGTGTTCTAAGGCTGTCAAAAAAATTAATAGTGATTCAATCATGCATATATGTGTTCAAAGGCTATCAAAAAAAAAATCATAGTGATTCAATCATTCATATATGTGTTTTAACGCTATCAAAAAAAATTCATAGTGATTCAATCAAACATATATGTGTTCTAAGGTTGTCAAAAAAAATTATAGTGATTTAATCATGCATATATCTCTTCTAAGGTCGTCAAAAAAAAATTATAGTGATTCAATCATGCATGCATCTATTCTAATGCTCTCTAAAAAAATTGTAGTGATTCAATCATGCATATATGTGTTCTAAGGTTGTCAAAAAAATTCATTGTGATTCAATCATGCATATCTGTGTTCTAAGGCTAAAAAAAAATCATAGTGATTCAATGATGCATATATGTGTTCTAAGGCTCTAAAAAAAAAATCATAGTGATTAAATCATGCTTACATGTGTTCTAAGGTTGTCAAAAAAAATTTATAGTGACTCAATAACGCATATATGTGTTCTAAGGCTGTCAAAACAAATTTATAGTGATTCAATCATGCATATATGTGTTCAAAGGCTATAAAAAAATTATATTGATTGAATCATGCATATATGTGTTCTAAGGCAGTCAAAAAAATCTCATTGTGATTCAATCATGGATATATTTGTTCTATAGTTGTCAAAAAAAAATCATAGTGATTCAATCATTTATATATGTGCTCTCAGGCAGTAAAAAAAAATCGTAGTGATTCAATCTTGCACATATGTTCTAAGGATGTCAAAAAAAATCCATAGTGATTAAATCATGCATATATGTGTTGTAAGGCTGTCAAAAAAATTCATAGTGATACAATCCTGCATATATGTCTTCTAAGGCGGTCAGAAAAATTTCATAGTGATTCAATCATGCATATATGTGTTCTTCGGCTGGCAAAAATAAATCAAAGTTATTCAATCATGCAGATATGTGTTCTACGGTTGTTAAAAAAATTCCATAGTCATTCAATCATGCATATATGTGTTCTAAGTCTGTCAAAAAATTTCCATAGCTATTCAATCATGCATATATGTATTCTAAGGCTGTCAAAAAAAATTCATAGTGATTAAATCATGCATTTACGTGTTCTAAGGCTGTCAAAAAAATTTCATAGTGAGTCAATCATGCATATATCTGTCATAAGTCTGTCAAAAAAATTTCATAGTGGTTCAATCATGCATATATGTGTTCTAAGGCTGTCAAAAAAATTATAGTGACTCAATCATGCATATATGTGTTCTAAGGCTTTAAAAAAAAATCATAGTGATTAAACCTTGCTTATATGTGTTCTAAGGCTGTCAAAGAATTTCATTGTGATTCAATCATGCGTATATGTGTTCTAAGGCTGTCAAAAAAAATTTGTAGTGATTCAATCATGCATATATGAATTCTAAGGCTGTCAAAAAAATATTGTATTGATCTAATCATGCATATATGTGTTCTAAGGCTGTCAAAAAAATCTCATAGTGATTAAATCCTGCATATATGTGTAATATGGTTGTTCAAAAATTTCATAGTGATTTAATCATTCATATATGTGTTCTAAGGCTATCAAAAAAGATTCATTGTGATTGAATCATGCGTATATGTGCTCTAAGGCTGTCAAAAAAATTCACTATGACTTAATCATGCATATATATGTTCTAACGTTGTTAAAAAACATTCGTAGTGACTCAATCATGCATATATGTGTTTTAAGGCTGTCAAAAAAATTTCATAGTGATTAAATTATGCATATATGTGTTCTAAGGATGTCAAAAAAAATCCATAGTGATTCAATCACGCATATATGTGTTCTACGGCGGTCAAAAAAAATCTATAGGAATAATCATGCATATATTTGTTCTAAGGCTATCAAAAAAAATTCATTGTGATTGAATCAAGCATATATGTGTTCTAAGGCTGTGAAAAATATTTCATAGTGATTCAATCATGCATATATGTGTACTAAGGCTGTCAAAAAAATTTCTTAGTAATTCAATCTTGCATATATATGTTCTAAGGCTGTCAAAAAAATTTCACAGTGATTCAATCATGTATACATGTGTTTAAAGGTTGTCAAAAAAAATTCATGGTGATTCAATCGTGCATATATGTGTTCTAAGACTATTAAAAAAATTTCATAGTGATTAAATCATGTAGATATGTGATCTACAGCTGTCAAAAAAGGTCATAGTTATTCAAAAATGCAGATATTTGTTCTCGGGTTGTCAAAAAAAAATTATACCGATTCAATCATGCATATATGTTTTGTAATGCTCTAAAAAAAATTTGTAGTGATTCAATCATACAGATATGTCTTCTAAGGCTGTCTAAAAAATTTCAAAGTGATTAAATCATGCATATATGTGTTCTAAGAATGTCAAAAAAAATTCGTAGTGATTCAATCATGCATATATGTGGGGTAAGACTATCAAAAAAAAAATCATAGTGATTCAATCATGCAGATATGTGATCTACGGTTGTAAAAAAAAATCATAGTTATTCAAAAATGCAGATATTTGTTTTGGGGCTGTCAAAAAAAATTTATACTGATTCATTCATGCTTATATGTGTTCTAAGGTTGTCAAAAAAAATTATAGTATTTAAATCAAGCATATATGTGTTCTAAGGCTGTCAAAAAAAATCATAGTGATTGAATCATGCATATATGTGTTCTAAGGTTGTCAAAAAAAATTCATTGTGATTGAATCATGCATACATGTGTTTTAAGGCTGTCAAAAAAAATTTATAGTGATTCAATCATGGATATATGTGTTCTGATGTTGTCAAAAAAAATTATACAGATTCAATCAGGCATATATGCGTTCTAAGGCTATCAAAAAAATTTTATGGTGATTCAATTATGCTCATATGTGTTCTAAGGTTTTCAAAAAACATTTATAGTGATTCAGTCACACATATATGTGTTCTAATGCTCTCAAGAAAAATTCATAGTGATTGAATCACGCATATATGTGTTCTAAGGCTGTAAAAAAAATTCATAGTGATTTAATCATGCGTATATGTGTTCTAAGGTTGTCAAAAAAAAATCACATTCCTTCAATCATATATATATGTGTTCTAAGGCTGTCAAAAAAATTTCACAGTGATTTAATCATGCATATATGTCTTCTAAGGTTGTCAAAAAACATTCATAGTGATTCAATCATGCAGATATGTGTTCTAAGGCTGTCAAAAAAAGTTCATAGTTATTTAATGATTGAGATATTTGTTCTAAGGTTGTCTAAAAAATTTACATAGATTCAATCATGCATATATGTGTTCTAAGGCTGTTAAAAAAAATCATAGTGATTCAATCATGCATATATATGTTCTAAGTCTGTCAAAAGAAATTTATAGTGATTCAATCATGCATATATGTGTTCTGATGTTGTCAAAAAAAATTATAGAGACTCAATCATGCATATATGTGTTCTAAGGCTGTCAAAAAAATTCCATAGCCATTCAAACATGCACATACGTGTTCTAAGGCTGTCAAAAAAAATCCATTATGATTCAATCATGCATATATGTGTTCTAAGGCTGTCAAAAAAAAATTATAGTGATTAAATCAAGCATATATGTGTTTTGATGTTGTCAAAATAAAATTATAGAGATTCAATCATGCATATATGTGCTCTAAGGCGGTCAAAAAAAATCATGGTGATTCAATCATGCAGTTATGTGTTCTAATGTTATTGAAAATTTTTTATAGTGATTCAATCACTCATATATGTATTCTAATGCTCTCAAAAAGATTTATAGTGATTCAATCACGCATATATGTGTTCTAAGGCTTTCAAAAAAAATTCATAGTGATTCAATCATGCAAATATGTGTTGTAAGGTTAGAAAAATAAATCATGGTGATTCAAACATGCGTATATGTGTTCTAAGGCTGTCAAAAATATTTCATAGTGGTTCAATCATGCATATATGTGTTCAAAGGCTGTCAAAAAAAATTCATAGTAATTCCATCATGCATATATGTGTTCAAAGGCTGTCAAAAAAATCATAGTGATTCAATCATGTATATATGTGTTCTAAGGCTGTCAAAAAAATTTCACAGTGATTCAATCATGCACATATGTGATCTAAGGTTATCTAAAAAAATTTATAGTGATTCAATCATGCATATATGTGTTCTCAATCTGTCAAAAAAAATTCATATTGATTCAATACTACATATATGTGTTCTAAGGCTGTCTAAAACTTTTTATAATGTTTTAATCATGCATATATGTGTTTTGATGTTGTCAAAAAAAATGTATAGAGATTCAATCATGCATATATGTGTTCTAAGGACGTCAAAAAATTTTCATAGTCATACAGTTTTGCTTATATGTGTTATAAGGCTGTAAAAAAAAATTCATTGTCATTCAATCATGCATATATGTGTTCTAAGGCTGTCAAAAAAAAATCATAGTGATTCATCAGGCATATATATGTTCTAATGCTCTAAAAAAATATGTAGTTATTCAATCACAGATATATGTGTTCTAAGGCTGTCAAAAAAAATTCAGTCATTCAAACACACATATGTGTGTTCTGATGTTGTCAAAAATATTTTATACAGATTCAACGATGCATATATGTATTCTAAGGCTATCAAAAAAAATCATCATCATGCAATCATGCATATATGTGTTTTAAGGCTGTCAAAAAAAATTCATATTCATTCTATCATGATATATGTGTTCTAGGGCTATCAAAAAAAATCGTGCAGATTCAAAAATGTTGATATGTGTTCGAAGGTTGTCGAAAAAAATTCATGGGGATTCAAAAATGCATATATGTGTTCTGATGCTCTAAAAAAAATTATAGTGATTCAATCATGCATATATGTGTTCTAAGGCTGTCAAAAAAATTCCATAGTGATTCAATCATGCATATATGTCTTCTAAGGCTGTCAAAAAAATTTCATAGTGATTGAATCATGAATCTATGTGTTCTAAGGCTGTCAAAAATATTTCATACTGATTCAATCAAGCATATATGTGATCTAATGCTGTCAAAAAAATTTATAGTGATTCAATCATGCAGATATGTGTTCTAAGGTTGCCAAAAAAAAACTATAGTCATTCAATCATGCATATATATGTTCTAAGTCTGTCAAAAAAAATCATACTGATTCAATACTACATATATGTGTTCTAAGGCTGTCAAAAACTTTTTATAGTGTTTCAATCATGCATATATGTGTTTTGATGTTGTCAAAAAAAAATTTATAGAGATTCAATCATGCATATATGTGTTCTAAGGCCGTCAAAAACAAATCATAGTCATACAGTTTTGCTTATATGTGTTATAAGGCTGTCAAAAAAAATTCACTGTGATTCAATCATGCATATATGTGTTCTAAGGCTGTCAAAAAAAATTCATAGTGATTTATCAGGCATATATATAATCTAATGCTCTAAAAAAATTTGTAGTTATTCAATCACACATATATGTGTTCTAAGGCTGTCAAAAAAAATTCAGTCATTCAAACACACATATGTGTGTTCTGATGTTGTCAAAAATATTTTATACAGATTCAACGATGCATATATGTATTCTAAGGCTATCAAAAAAAATCATCATCATGCAATCATGCATATATGTGTTTTAAGGCTGTCAAAAAAAATTCATATTCATTCTATCATGATATATGTGTTCTAGGGCTATCAAAAAAAATCGTGCAGATTCAATAATGTTGATATGTGTTCGAAGGTTGTCGAAAAAAATTCATGGGGATTCAAAAATGCATATATGTGTTTTGATGCTCTAAAATAAATTATAGTGATTCAATCATGCATATATGTGTTCTAAGGCTGTCAAAAAAATTCCATAGTGATTCAATCCAAAAAAATTTCATAGTGATTGAATCATGAATCTATGTGTTCTAAGGCTGTCAAAAATATTTCATACTGATTCAATCAAGCATATATGTGTTCTAAGGCTGTCAAAAAAATTTATAGTGATTCAATCATGGAGATAGGTGTTCTAAGGTTGTCAAAAAAAACTATAGTGATTCAATCATGCATATATATGTTCTAAGGTTGTCAAAAAAAAATAATAGTGATTCAATCAAGCATATATGTGTTCTAAGTCGGTCAAAAAATATTTATATTGATTCTAACATGCATATATGTGTTCTAAGGTTGTCAAAAAAAAATCATAGAGATTCAATCATGCATATATGTGTTCTATGGTTGTCAAAAAAAAATTATAGTGATTCAATCATTCATATATGTTTTTCTATGGATGTCAAAAAAAATTTATGGTGATTCAATCATGCAGATATGTGTTTTAAGGTTGTTGAAAAAATTTTATTGTGATTAAATCATATGCTTATATGTGTTCTAAGGCTGTCAAAAAAACTACATAGTGATTCCATCTATCATATATGTGTTCTTAGGTTGTCAAAAAAATTTCATAGTGATTCAATCCTGCATATATGTGTTCTAAGGCTGTTAGAAAAAATTCATAGTGATTCAATATTGCAGAAATGTGTTCTATGGTTGTCAAAAAAAACTCATAGTGATTGAATCCTGCTTATGTTTGTTCTATGTGTTTCAAAAAAATTTACTATGGATTCAATCATGATATATATGTTCTAAGGCTATCAAAAAAATCTCATAGTGATTCAATCATGCATATATGTGTTCTATGGTTGTCAAAAAAAAATCATAGTGATTCAATAATTCATATATGTGTTCTAAGGTTGTCAAAAAAATTTCATAGTGCTTCAATCATGCCTATATGTTTTCTAAGGGTGTCAAAAAAAATCCGCAGTGATTTAACCGTGCATATATCTGTTCTAAGGCTGGCAAAAAAAATTTATAGTGATCCAAACATGCATATATGTGTTCTAATGCTGTTAAAAAAATTTAGTAGTGATTCAATCTTGCATATATGTGCTCTAAGGCTATCAAAAAAATTCATAGTGATTCAATGTTGCATCTATGTGTTCTAAGGATGTCAAAAAAAATCATAGTGATTCAATCATGCATATACGTGTTCTACGACTGTCAAAAAAATTCGTAGTGACTCTCAATCATGCAGAAACTTTTTCTTAGGTTGTCAAAAAAGTTTTATAGTGATTCCATCATGCATATATGTGATCTGATGCTGTCAAAAAAAATTTATAGAGATTCAATCCAGCATATATATGGTCTAAGGCCGTCAAAAAAAAATTATAGTGATCCAATCTTGCATATTAATGTTCTAAGGCTGTCAAAAAAAATCATAGTGATTCAATCAGGCAGATATGTGTTCTAAGTTTGTCAACAAAATTTTATCATGATTCAATCGTGCATATATGTGTTCTAATGCTCTCAAAAAAATTTATAGTGATTCAATCCTGCATGTATGTGTTCTAGGCCTATCAAAAAAATTTCATTGTCATTCAATCATGTATATATGTGTTCCAAGGCTGCAAAAAAAATTCATAGTGATTCAATCATGCATATATGTTCTCTAAGGCTGCCAAAAAAATTTGTAGTCATTTAGTCACACATATATGTGTAATAAAGTTTAAAAAAATCAGTGATTAAGTCATGCTTACATGTGTTCTAAGGCTATTAAAAAAAAATCATAGTGATTCAATCATGCATATATGTGTTCTAAGGCTATCAAAAAAATTCATAGTGATTAAATGTGTATATATGTGTTCTAAGGTTGTCAAAAAAAAAATTGATAGTGATTCAATCCTCCATATATGTGTTCTAAGGCTGTCAAAAAAAATTCATATTGATTCAATAATGCATATATGTGATCTAAGGCTGCAACAACTTTGCATAGTGATTAAATCATGCATATATGTGTTCTAAGGTTGTCAAAAAAAATTCATGGTGCTTCATTCAGGCACATATGTGTTCTAAGGCTGTCAAAAAAATTTATAGTGATTAAATCATGCCTATATGTGTAATAAGGGTGTCAAAAGAATTTCATAGTGGTTCAATCACGCATAGATGTGTTCTAAGGTTGTCAAACAAAAATCATAGTCATTCAATCGTGTAGATATTTGTTTTAAGGTTGTCAAAAAAAATTTATAGTGATTCAATCAGGTATGTATGTGTTTTAATGCTATCAAAAAAAATTATAGTGATTGAATTAAGTGTATATGTGTTCTAAGGCTGTCAAAATAAAATTCATAGTGACTGAATCATGCATATATGTGTTCTAAGGTAGCAAAAAAATTTCATAGAGATTCAATCATGCATATATGTGTTTTAAGGCTGTCAAAAAAATTGTATGGATTCAATCATGCATATATGTGTTCTAAGGCTGGCAAAAAAATCTCACAGTGATTCAATCTTGCATATATGTGTTCTATGATTGTCCATAAAATGTCATAGTGATTCAATCATTCGTAAATGTGTTCTAAGGCTGTCAAAAAAAATCCATAGTTATTCAATCATGCATATATGTGTTCTAAGGCTGTTAAAAAAATTCCATAGTGATTCAATCTTGCATATATGTGTTCTAAGTCTGTCAAAAAAATTCCATAGTGATTCAATCATGCATATATGTGCTCTGGCTTTCAAAAAAAATCCATAGCCATTCAATCATGCATATATGTGTTCTATTCAAAAAAAAATCGTAGTTGTTCAATCATGTAGATGTGTGTTCTAAGGCTGTCAAAAATTTTCATAGTGACTGAATCTTGCAGATATGTGTTCTATGGTTGTCAAAAAAAGTTATAGTGATTCAATCATTCATATATGTGTTCTGATGCTGTCAAAAAAAATTTATAGAGACTCAATCATGCATATATGTGTTCTAAGGGTGTCCAAAAAAATTCATAGTGATTCAATCATGCAGATATGTGTTCCAAGGTTGTCAAAAATAATTATAGTGATTCAATCATGCATATATATGTGTTCTAAGGCAGTCAAAAAAATTCCATAGTGATTCAATCATGCATATTTATGTTCTAAGGTTGTCAAACAAATTTCAAAGTGATTCAATTTGGCAGATATGTGTTGTAAGGCTGTCAAAAAAAATTTATGGTGATTCAATCATGTATATATGGGTTCTACAACTGTCAAAAAAAAATTGTAGTGACTCAATAATGTAGATATGTGTTCTAAGGTTGTCAAAAAAATTCAGTGACTTAATCCTGCATATGTGTTCCAGGGCTGTCAAAAAAAATTATAGTTTTTAAATCATGCATATATGTGTTCTGAGGCTGTCAAAAAAATTTATTATGATTAAATCATGTATATATGTGTTCTAAAGCTATCAAACAAAAATCAAAGTGAATAAATCATGCATATATGTGTTCTAAGGTTGTCAAAAAAAATCATAGTGATTTAATCCTGCATACATCTGTTCTAAGGCTGTCAAAAAAAATTCATAGTGATTCAATCATGCATGTATGTGTTCTAAGGCTGCATAAAAAAAATCAAAGTGATTCAATCATGCATATATGTGTTATAAGGTTGTCAAAAAAATTTACAGTGATTAAATCATGCTTATATGTGTTCTAAGGGTGTCAAAAATTTCATATTGATTCAATCATCCATATATGGGTTCTAAGGCTGTAAAAAAAATACCACAGTGATTCAATCATGCATATAAGTGTTCTAAGGCAGTCAAAAAAAATTCATAGTGATTCAATCATGAATATATGTGTTCTAAGGATCTCAAAAAAAATCATAGTGATTTAATCCTGCATATATGTGTCGTAAGGCTGTCAAAAAAATTTTATAGTGACTCAATCATGCAGATATGTGTTCTAAGGTTGTCAAAAAAAATTATGGTGATTCAATCATGCGTGTTCTGATGCTTTCAAAAAAAATTGATTGGGATTCAATCATTCATATATGTGTTCTAAGGCAGTCAAAAATAATTCATAATGATTTAATCACGCATATATGTGTTCTAAGGCTGCCAAAAAAAAATCATTGTGACTCAATCATGCAGAGATGTTTTTTAAGGTTGTCAAAAAAAATTATGTGATTCAATCATGCATATATGTGTTTTAATGCTCTCGAAAAAAAATTGTAGTGATTTAATCACGCATATATGTGTTCTACGGTTGTCAAAAAAAGTTCATAGTGATTCAATCATGCATATATGTGTTCTAAGGCTGCAAAAAAATTCATAGTGATTCAATCATGCATATATGTGTTACAAGGCTATCAAAAAAAATATGTAGTGATTCAATCACTTTTATATGTGTTCCAAGGCAGTCAAAAAAATTCATAGTGATTCAATCATTCATATATGTGTTCTAAGGCTGTAAAAAAAAATCATAGTTATTCAATCATGCATATATGTCTTCTAACGCAGTCAAAAAAAATTTATAGTGATTCAATTATGCATATATGTGTTCTAAGGTTGTCAAAAAAAATTTATAGTGATTCAACCATGCATATATCTGGTGTAAGGCTGTCAAAAAAAATGTACTGATTCAATCATGGATATACGTGTTCTAAGTCTGTCAAAAAAGTCTCATAGTGATTCAATCATGCATGTGTTCTATGGTTGTCAAAAAAAAATCATAGTGACTCAATCATGCATATGTGTTCTAAGGTTGTCAAAAAAATTTGTAGTGATTCAATCACGCATATATGTGTTCTAACAGTCTCAAAAAAAAATTATAGTGATTCAATCATGCATATATGTATTCTAAGGCTAAAAAAAATTCATAGTGATTCAATCATGCATATATGTGTTCTAAGGCTGTCAAAAAAATTTCATTGTGATTCAATCGTCCACATATTTGTTTTAAGGCTGTGAAAAAAAATCATAGTGACTTAATCATGCATATTAGTGTTCTAAGGTTATCAAAGATATTTCATAGTGACTAAATCATGCTTATAACTGTTCTAAGGGTGACAAAAAAATTTCATAATGATTCAATCAAGCATATATGTGTTTTATGGCTGTCAGAAAAAATTTATTATGATTCAATCACGCATATACGTGTTCTAAGGCAGGCAAAAAAATATCATAGTGATTCAATCATGCATATATGTGTTCGATGGTAGTCAAAAAAAATTCATAGTGATTCAATCATGCATATATGTGTTCTAAGGTTGTTAAAAAAAATCATAGTGATTCATTCAAGCATATATGTGTTCTAACGCTGTCAAAAAAAAATTATAGTGATTAAATCATCCATATATGTTCTAAGGCTATCGAAAAAAATTGTAGCGATTCAATCATCAATATATGTGTAGTAAGGTTGCCAAAAAATTTCATAGTGATTCAATCATGCATATATATATTTTAAGGCTGTCAAAAAAAATTCATAGTGATTTAATCATCCAAATGTGTTCTAAGGCTGCAAAAAAAAATCATAGTGATTTAGTTTACCATATGTGTTCTAAGGTTGTCAAAAAAATTTCCTAGTGATTCAATAATGCGAATATGTGTTCCAAGGTTGTCAAAAAAAATTCTTGGTGATTCAATCATGCATATATGTATTCTACGGCTATCAAAAAAAAATTCATAGTGAATTCATATATGTGTTTTAAGGCTTTAAAAAAATGTCATAGGGATTCAATCATGCATATATGTGTTCTAACGCTATCAAAAAAATTTGATATTGAGTCAATCATTTAAATATGTGTTCTAAGTTTGTAAAAAAAAAAATATCGCGATTCAATCATGCATATATGTGTTCTATGGTTGACAAAAAAAATTATAGAGATTCAATCATGCATATATGTAATCTAAGGTTGTCAAATAAAAATCATAGTGACTCAAACATGCATATATGTGTCCTAAGGCTGCAAAAAAAAATCATAGTGATTCAGTGATGCATATATGTGTTTTAAAGCTGTTAAAAAAAAATCATAGTTATTGAGTCATGCATATATGTGTTCTAAGGCTATAAAAAAATTATAGGGATTAGATCATGCATATATGTGTTATAAGGGTTTCAAAAAATTTCACAGTGATTCAATCATGCATATATGGGTTCTAAGGCTGTCATAAAAATTTTATACGGATTCAATCATGCATATACGTGTTCTTAGGCTGTTAAAAAAATCCTATAGTCATTCAATCAAGCATATATGTGTTCTCTAGTTGTCAAAAAAATTTCATCGTGATTCAGCCATTCATATATGTGTTCTAAGGCTGTCAAAAAAATTTCATAGTGATTATATCTTGCATATATGTCTTCTAAGGTTGTGAAAAAAAATCCACAGTGATTCAATCATGCATATATGTGCTCTAAGGCAGTCAAAAAAATCCATAGTGAGTCAATCATGCATATATGTGTTCAAAGGCTGTCAAAAAAAGTTTGAAAGTGATTCAATCCTTCATATATGTGTTCCAAGGCTGTAAAAAAAAAATCATAGTGATTCAATCATGCGTACAAGTGTTCTGCGACTTTTAAAAAAAATCATAGTGACTCAATGATGCAGATATGCGTTCTAAGGTTGTCAAAAAAAATTATAGTGATTTAATCATGCATATATGTGTTCTAATGCTGCCAAAAAAATTTTAAAGAGACTCAATCATTTATATATGTTAACTAAGGCTGTCAAAAAAATTCAAAGTGATTCAATCATGCAGATATGTGTTCTAAGGTTGTCAAAAAAATTTATAGTGATTCAATCATGCATATATGTGTTTTAATACTCTCAAAAAAAAACTATAGTGATTCAATCACGCATATATGTGTTCTAAGGCTATCAAAAAAAATCATAGTAATTCAAACATGCATATATGTGTTCTAGGGCAGCAAAAAATTCATAGTGATTCAATCTATCATATATGTGTTCTAAGGCTGTCAAATAAATTTCATAGTTATTCAATCCTGCATATATATGTTCTAAGGCTGTAAAAAAAATTCATAGTGATTAAATCATATTTATATGTGTTCTAAGGCAGTCAAAAAAATTATAGTGTTTAAATCATGCGTACGTGTGTTCTAAGGCTCTCTAAAAAAAATCATAGTGATTCAATCATGCATATATGTGTTCTAAGGCTGTCAAAAAAAAATCATAGTGATTCAATCCAGTATATATGTGTTCTAAGGCTGTCAAAAAATTTATAGTGATTCAATCATGCATATATGTGTTCTAAGGCTGTCAAAAAAAAATCCTAGTGTTTCAATCATGCATATATGTGTTCTAAGGCTATCAAAAAAAATTATAGTGACTCAATCATGCATATATGTGTTCTAAGGTTATCAAAAAAAATTCATAGTGATTCAGTCATGCATATATGTGTTCTAAGGCTATCAAAAAAAACTATATTGACAACTTTGCATATATGTGTTCATAGTGATTATATCTTTCATATATGTGTTCATAGTGATTATATCTTGCATATATGTGTTCTAATGAATATATGTATTCTAAGGGTGTCAAAGAAAAATTATATTGATTAAATTATGCCTACATGTGTTCTAAGTGTGTCAAAAAAATTACATAGTGATTCAATCATGAATATATGTGTTCTATGGTTGTCAAAAAAAATTCATAGTGATTCAATCATTCATATATCTGTGCTAAGGCTGCCAAAAAACATTCATAGTGATTCATGAATATATGTGTGCTAAGGCTGTCAAAAAAATTCCATAGTGATTAAATCAAGCATATATGGGTTCTAAGACTGTCAAAAAAAAATCATAGTGATTCAATCATGCAAATATGTGTTTTATGGTTGTCAAAAAAATTTCATAGTGACTCAATCATGCAGATATGTGTTCCAAGATTGTCAAAAAAAAATTTATAGTGATTCAATCATGCATATATGTGTTCTGATGCTGTTAAAAAACTTTTATAGAGTCTAAGTCCTTCATATTTATGTTCGAAGGCTGTCAAAAAAAATTCATTGTGGTTTAATCATGCAGATATGTGTTCTAAGGTTGCTAAAAAAAATTAATAGTGATTCAATGTTGCATATATGTGTTCTAATGCTCTCAAAAAAAATTTAGTGATTCAATCTTGCACATATATGATCTAGGATTGTCAAAAAAAAATCATAGTGATTCAATCATGCATATATGTTTTATAAGGCTACAAAAAAAATTCATAGTGATTCAATCATGCATATATGTGTTTTAAGGCAGTCAAAAAAAATTTATAGTGATTCAATCATGCATATATGTGTTCCAAGGCTGTCAAAAAAATTCATAGTGATTAAATCATGCTTCTATGTGTTCTAAGGCTCTCAAAAAAAATCATAGTGAGTCAATCATGCATATATGTGTTCTAAGGCTGTCAAAAAAAATTTATTGTTATTCAATCATGTATATATGTGTTTCAAGGCTATAAAAAAAATAGAGAGATTATATGATTCATATATGTGTTTTAATGATGTCAAAAAAAATTCATAGCGATTCAATAATGCATATATGTGTTCTACGGCTATCAAAAAAAATCACTGTGATTCAATAATGCGTATATATGTCAAAAAAAATCGTACTGATTGAATCATGCATATATGTGTTGTAAGGTTGTCAAAAAACATTCATAGTGATTCAATCATGCATATATGTGTTCTAAGGCAGTCAAAAAAATTCATAGCGATTTAAAAATGCATATATGTGTTCTAAGGATGCAAAAAAAAATCATAATTATTTAATCATGCAAATATGTGTACTAAGGCTGTCAAAAAAGTTACATAGTGATTCAATGATGCATATATGTGTTCTAGGGCTGTCAAAAAATTTTATAGTGATTCAAACATACAGATATGTGTTCTAAGTTTGTCAAAAAAATTTATAGTGATTCAATCATGCATATAAGGGTTCTAAGGCTGTCAAAAAAAATTATAGTGATTCAATCCTGCACATATGTGTTCTATGGCTGTCAAAAAAAATTATTCTGATTCAATCATGCATATATGTGTTCTACGATTGTCAAAAGAATTTCATCGTGATTCAGTCATGCAAAAATGTGTTCTAAGGCCGTTAAAAAATATTCATTGTCATTAAATCAAGCTTATATGTGTTGGGGTGTCAAAAAATTTCATAGTCATTCAATCAAGCATATATGTGTGCTAAGGCTGTCAAAAAAATTCATAGTGATTAAATCATGCATATATGTGTTCTAAGGGTGTCAAAAAAAATCATAGTGATTAAATCATGCATATATGTGTTCTAAAGCTGTCACAAAAATTTCATAGTGATTCAATCATGCTTATATAAGTTCTAAGGCAGTCATAAAAATTTCAAAGTGATTCAATCATGCATATATGTGTACTAAGGCTGTCAAAAAAAATTCATAGTGATTCAATCAAGCATATATGTGTTCTAAGGCTGTCAAAAAAATTCATAGTGATTAAATCATGCATCTATGTGTTCTAAGGTTGTCACAAAATTTTCATGGTGATTTAATACTGCATATATTTGTTCTATGGCTGTCAAAAAAAATCATTGTGATTCAATCATGCATATATGTGTACTAAGGCTGTCAAAAAAATTTCATAGTGATACAATCATGCAGATATGTGTTCAAAGGTCATAAAAAAGAATCATAGTACTTAAATCATGCTTATATGTGTTCTAAGTGAGTCAACAAAATTTCATAGTGATTCAATCATGCATATATGGGTTATAAGGCTGACATAAAAAAATTTAGTGATTCAATCCAGCATATATATATAGGTTCTAAGGCTGTGAAAAAAATTACATCGTGATTTAATCTTGCATATATGTGTTCTAGAGCCATCAAAAAAAAATCATAGTGATTCTATCCTGCATATATGTGTTCTAAGGCTGTCAAAAAAAATTCATAGTGACTCAATCATGGATATATGTGTTCTACGGCTATCAAAAAAAATTCATAGTGACTCAATCAAGGAGATATGTGTGCTATGGTTTTCAAAAAAAATTTATAGTGATTCAATCATGCATTATTGTGTTCTAAGGGTGTCAAAAACATTTTATAGTGATTCAATCATGCATATATGTGTTCTAAGGCAGTCAAAAAAAATTCATAGTAGATCAATCAGGAATATATGTGTTTTAAGGCAGTCAAAAAAAATTCATAGTGATGAAATCATGCTTATATGTGTTCTAAGGCAATCATAAAAGTTTTAAAGTGATTCAATCTTGCATATATGTGTTCTAGGGCTATCCAAAAAAAATCACAGTGATTCATTCATGCAGATATGTATTCTAAGGCTGTCAAAAAAAATTCATAGTGATTCAATCATGTATATATGGGTTCTAAGGCTGTCAAAAAAAATTATATGCATTCAATCATGCTTATACAGGTTCTAAGTTGTCAAAAAAATCTCATAGTGATTTAATCATGCATATATGTGTTCTATGGATGTCAAAAAAAATCATAGTGATTCAATCATTCATATATTTGTTCCAAGGCTATTAAAAAGTTTCATAGTGATAAAATCATTCATATTTGTGTTCTGTGCAAATCAAAAAAAATTATACTAATTAAATCATGCTTATATGTGTTCTGAGGGTGTCAAAAAAAATTCATAGTGATTTAATCATATATATGTGTTCTAAGGCTATAAAAAACATTTATATGGCTTCAATCATGCATATACGAGTTTTAAGGTTGTCAAAAAAATACCATCGTGATTCAATCATGCATACATATTTTTTAAGACTATCAAAAATAATTCATAGTGATTAAATCATACTTATAAGTGTTCTAAGGGTGTCAAAAAAATTTCATAGTGATTCAATCATGCATATATGTTTTCTAAGGCTGTCAAAGAAATTTCATAGTGGTTCAATCATGCATATATGTGTTCTAACATTGTAAAAAAAATTATAGAGATTCAATCTTGCATATATGTGTTCTAATGCTCTAAAAAAAAATAGTGATTCAATCATGATATATGTGTTTTAAGGCTGTAAAAAAAAAATCATAGTCATTCAATCATGCATATTTGTGTTCTAAGGCTGTCAAAAAAAATTCATAGTGATTCAATCATGCATATATGTGTTCCAAGGGAGTCAAAAAGATTTCGTAGTTAAATCATGCTTATATGTGTTCTAAGGGTGTCAAAAAAAATTCATAGTCATTCAATCATGTGTATATGTGTTCTAAGGCTATCAAAAAAAATTCATAGTGATTCAATCTTGCATATATGTGTTTTAAGGCTATCAAAAAAATTTAATATTGCTTCATTCTTGGATATATGTAATCCAAGGTGTGGTCAAAAAAATTTTATAGTAATTCAATCTTGCATATATGTGTTTTAAGGCTGTAAAAAAAAATTCATAGAGATCAATTCATGCAAATTTATGTTCTAAGGCTGTTAAAAAACTTCAAAGTGATTCAATCGTGTATATATGTGTTCTAACGCTGTCAAAAATAAATTATAGTGATTAAATCATGCTTATACGTGCTCTAAGAGTGTCAAAAAAAATTCATAGTGATTCAATCATGCATATATTTGTTCTAAGGCTGTCAAAAAAAATTGTATGGATTCAATCATGCATATACGTGTTCTAAGTTGTCAAAAAAATCTTATAGTGATTTCATCATGCATATATGTGTTCTATGGTTGTCAAAAAAACTTCATAGTGATTCAATCATTCATATTTGTGTTCTAAGTCTATCAAAAAAGTTTCATAGTGATTCAGTAATCCATATATGTGTTCTAGGGAAATCAAAAAAAAATTATACTTATTAAATCATGCTTATCTGTGTTCTAAGGGTTTCAAAAAAATTTCATAGTGATTAAGTCTTGCATATATGTGTTCTAAAGCTGTCAAAAAAATTTCATCATGATTCAATCTTGCATATATGTGTTTTATGGTGGTCAAAAAAAATTCATAGTCATTTAATAATGCATATATGTGTTCTAAGGCTGCAAAAAAAATTCATAATGATTCAATCATGCATATATGTGTACTAAGGCTGTCAAAAAAATTACATAGTGATTCAATGATGCATATATGTGTTCTAGGGCTGTCAAAAAAATTTCTTAGCGATTCAATCATGCAGATATGTGTTCTAAGGTTGTAAAAAAAAAAGTATAGTGATTCAATCATCCATATAAGGGTTCTAAGGCTGTCAAAAAAAATTTATAGTGATTCAATCGTGCATATATGCGTTCTAAAGCTTTCAAAAAAAAATTATACTCATTCAATCAAGCATATATATGTTCTATGGCTGTCAAAAAAAATTCATCGTGATTCAATCATGCATTTATGTGTTCTAAGGCTGTCAAAAAAAATTCAGTCATTAAATCAAGCTTATATGTGCTATAAACGTGTCAAAAAATTTCATAGTCATTCATTCATGCATATATGTGTTCTAAGGTTGTCAAAAAACTTTCATAGTCATTCAATCATGCATATATGTGTTCTAAGGCTGTCAAAAAAAATTCATAGTGATTCAATCATGCATATATGTGTTCTAAGGGTGTCAAAAAAAATCATAGTGATTAAATCATGCATATATGTGTTCTAAGGCTGTCAAAAAAATTTCATAGTGATTCGATCATGCTTATATGTGTTCTGAGGCAGTCATAAAAATTTCAAAGTGATTCAATCATGCATATATGTGTACTAAGGTTGTCAAAAAACATTTATACTAATTCAATCATGCATATATGTGTTCTAAGGTGTCAAAAATATTTCATAGTGATTAAATCATGCATATATGTGTTCTAAGGCTGTCAAAAAAAATTCATGGTGATTTAATACTGGATATGTGTTCTAAGGCTGTCAAAAAAATTATAGTGATTCAATCATGCATATATGTGTACTAAGGCTGTGAAAAAAAATTCATAGTGTTTAAATCATGCTTATATGTGTTCTAAGTGATTCAAAAAAAAATCATAGTGATTTAATCCTGCATATATGTGTTCTAAGGTTGTCAAAAAAAATTCATAGTGACTCAATCATGCATATATGGTTTCTACAGCTGTCAAAAAAATTTCATAGTGACTCAATCATGCCCAGATATGTGTGCTAAGGTTGTCAAAATAAATTTATAGTGATTCAATCATGCATATGTTGAAAAAAAATTATAGATACTCAAGCATATATATATATGTTGTAAGGCTATCAAAAAAAATTCATAGTGGTTCAATCTTGCAGATATGTGTTCTAAGGTTGTCAAAAAAATTTATAGTGATTTAATCATTTATAAATGTTTGCTATTGTTATCAAAAAAAATTAGTGATTCAATCAAGCATATATGTGTTCTAAGGCTGTCAAAAAAATTTCATAGAGATTCAATCGTGCATATTTGTGTTCTAAGGCTGTCAAAAAAAATTCATAGTGATTCAATCATGCATATATGTGGTCTATGGCAGTCAAACAAAGTTCATAGTAATTCAATCTTAAATATATGTGTTCTAAGGCAGTCAAAAAAATTTCATTGTGATTAAACTAAGCTTATATGTGTTCTAAGGCAGTCATACAAATTTCAAAGTGATTTAATCATGCATATATGTGTTCTAAGGCTGTCTAAAAAAATTCATAGTGATTCATTCATGCAGATATGTATTCTAAGGCTGTCAAAAAAAAATCATAGGGATTCAATCATAGATATATGTATTCTAACGCTGTCAAAAATTTTTATAGTGATTAAATCATGCTTATAAGTGTTATAAGGGTGTCAAAAAAAATTCATAGTGATTCAATCATGCATATATGTAATCTAAGGCTGTCAAAAAAAATTTTATGGATTCAATCATGCATATACCTGTTCTAAGTTGTCAAAAAAATCTCATAGTGATTTAATCATGCATATATGTGTTCTATGGTTCTCAAAAAAAAATCATAGTGATTCAGTCATTCATATATCTATTCTAAGGCTATCAAAAAAGTTTCATAGTGATAAAATCATGCGTATTTGTATTCTATGGAAATCAAAAAAAATTATACAGATTAAATCATGTTATATGTGTTCTAAGGGTGTCAAAAAAATTTCATAGTGATTTAATCATACATATATGTGTTCTAAGGTTGTCCAAAAAAATTTATATGGCTTCAATCATGCATATACGTGTTTTAAGTCTGTCAAAAAAAAATCATCGCGATTCAATCACGCACATATAGTTTCTAAGTCTATCAAAACAAATTCATAGTGATTAAATCATGCTTATAAGTGTTCAAAGTGTGTCAAAAAAAAATCATAGTGATTCAATCATGCATTTATGTTTTCTAAGGCTGTCAAAAAAATTTCATTGTGATTCAATCTTGCATATATGTGTTCTAACGTTGTGAAAAAAAAGTTATAGAGATTCAATCATGCATATATGTGTTCTAATGCTCTCAAAAACAATAGTGACTCAATCATGCATATATGTGTTCTAAGGCTGTTAAAAAAAATTCATAGTAATTCAATCATGCATATCTGTGTTCTAAGGCTGTCAAAAAAAAATCATAGTGATTAAATCATGTCTATATGTGTTCTAAGACAGTAAAAAAAAAAATTATAGTGATTCAATCATGCATATATGTGTTCCAAGGGGGTCAAAAAAAATTTGTAGTGATTAAATCATGCTTATATATGTTCTAAGGCTGTCAAAAAAATTTCATAGTCATTCAATCATGCATATATGTGTTCTAACGCTATCAAAAAAAATTCATAGTGATTCAATCATGCATGTATATGTTTTAAGGGTATCAAAAAAATTTGATAGTGCTTCATTCTTGGATATATGTAATCCAAGGTGGTCAAAAAAATTTATAGTAATTCAATCACACATATATGTGTTTTAAGGCTGTCAAAAAAATCATAGTGATTAATTCATGGAGATATATGTTATAAGGCTGTCAAAAAAACTTCATAATGATTCAATCATGTATATATAAGTTTTAACGCTATCAAAAAAAATTTATAGTGACTAAATCATGCTTATATGTGTTCTAAGGGTGTCAAAAAAAAATCATTGCGAGTTAATCATGCATATATGTGTTCTAAGACTATCAAAAAAATTTGTATGGATTCAATTATGCATATACGTGTTCTAATTTGTCAAAAAAAACTCATAGTGATTTAATCATGTATATATAAGTTTTAACGCTATCAAAAAAAAATTATAGTGACTAAATCATGGTTATATGTGTTCTAAGGGTGTCAAAAAAAATCATTGTGATTTAATCATGCATATATGTGTTCTAAGACTGTCAAAAAAAATTATATGGATTCAATCATGCATATACGTGTTCTATGGTTGTCAAAAAAACTTCATTGTGATTCAATCATTCATATTTGTGTTCTAAGGCAATCAAAAAAGTTTCAAAGTGATTCAGTCATGCATATATATGTTCTAGGGAAATCAAAAAAAAATTATACTGATTAAATCGTGCTTATATGTGTTCTAAGCCTGTCAAAAAAAATCATAGTGATTCATTCATGCAGATATGCGTTCTAAGGCTGTCAAAAAAAATGTATGGATTCAATCATGCATATAAGTGTTCTGAGGTTGTGAAAAAAATCTAATAGTAATTTAATCATGCATTTATGTGTTCTATGGTTGTCAAAAAAACTTCATAGTGATTCAGTCATTCATATATGTGTTCTAAGGCTATCAAAAAAGTTTCATAGTGATTCAATCATGCATATATGTGTTTTGAAGAAATCAAAAAATATATATATTGATTAAATCATGCATATATGTGTTCTAAGGCTCTCAAAAAAAATCGAATGATTCAATCATGCATATACGTGTTTTAAGGTTGTCAAAAAATCTCAGAGTGATTCAATATGTATTATATGGTTGTGAAAAAAAAATAATAGAGATTCAATCATTCATATATGTGTTCTAAGGCTATCAAAAAAATTTCATAGTGATTCATTCATGCATAATGTGTTCTTAGGCTGTCAAAAAAAATCCATAGTGATTCAATCATGCATATATGTGTTCTAAGGGTGTCAAAGAAAATCCATGGTGATTCAATCAGACATATATGTGTTTTAGAGCTGTCAAAAAAATTCACAATGATTCAATCCTGCGTATATGTGTTATAAGGCTGTCCAAAAAAATTCATAGAGATTCAATCATGCATATATGTGCCATACGGCTGTCAAAAAAGTTTCAAAATGACTCAATCAAGCAGATATATGTGTTAAGGTTGTCAAAAAAAATTTATAGTGATTCAATCATGCATATATGTGTTCTAATGCTGTTAAAAAAATTTATAGATACTCAATCTTGTATATATGTTTTCTAAGGCTGTCAAAAAAATTTCATAGTGGTTCAATCATGAAGATATTTGTTCTAAGGTTGTCAAAAAAAAACTATAGTGACTCAATCATGCATATATGTGTTCTAATGCTCTCAAAAAAACTTTCTAGTGATTCTTCAATCACGCATATATGTGTTCTAAGGCTGTCAAGAAAATTTCATAATGATTCAATCATGCATATATGTGTTCTAAGGCAGTCAAAAAAATTTGATACTATTTCAATCATGCATATATATGTGTTCCAAGGCTGTCAAGAAATTTTCCTAGTGATTAAATCGTGCTTGTATGTGTTCTAAGGCTATCAAAAAATTTTCATTGTGATTCAATCATGCATATATGTGTTTTAAGGCTATCAAAAAAATTTGATAGTGCTTCATTCTTAGATATATGTAATCCAAGGTGGTCAAAAAAATCTATATTAATTCAATCATGCATATATGAGTTTCACGGTTGTCAAAATTCTTTTATAGTAATTCAATCATAAATATATTTGTTCTAAGGTTGTCAAAAAGGTTCTATAGTGATTCAAACATGCATATATGTGTTCTAAGTTTGCTAAAAGAAAATCATAGTGATTCAATCTTGCATATATCTAATGTAAAGTTGTCAAAAAAATTCATAGTGATTCAATCATGCATATAAGTGTTCTTAGGCTGTTAAAAAAAATCCATAGTGATTTAATGATGCATATATGTGTTCTAAGGCTGTCACAAAAAATCCATAGTGATTCAATCATGCATATATTTGTTCTAAGGCTGTCAAAAAAAATTCATAGTGATTCAATCATGCATATATGTTTTCTACGATTGACAAAAAAAATTCATAGTCACTCAATCACGCACATATGCGATCTAAGGTTGTCAAAAAAAATTTATAGTGATTCAATCATGCAAATATATGTTTTAAGGTAGTCAAAAAAATTTCATAGTGATTTAATCATGCATGTATGTGTTCTAAGGCTCTCAAAAAAATTTCATAGTGATTCAATCATGCATGTATGTGTTCTAAGGCTCTCAAAAAAAAATCATAGTAATTCAATCATGCATGTATGTGTTCTAAGGCTCTCAAAAAATTTTCATGGTGATTTAATCATGCATATATGTGTTATATGGTTGTCAAAAAATTTCATAGTGATTCAATCATGCATATATGTGTTCTAATGCTCTAAAAAAAAATTTATAGTGATTCAATCACGCATATATGAGTTCTAAGGTAGTAAAACAAAATTCATAGTGATTCAATTTTACGTATATGTGTTCTAAGGCTGCAAAAAAAATTATAGTAATTCAATCATGAATATATATATTTTTAGGCAGTCAAAAAATTTTCATAGTGATTAAATCATGCTTATAAGTGTCCTAAAGCTGTCAAAAAAAATTATAATGATTCAATAATGCATATTTGTGTTCTAAGAATGCAAAAAAAATTCACAGTGATTCAATCCTCCATATATGTGTTCTAAGGCTGTCAAAAAAAAATCATAGTGATTCAATCATGCATATATGTGTTCTAAGGCAGTCAAAAAAATTTCATAGTGATTGAATCACGCATATATGTGTTCTAAGGCTGTCAAAAAAATTTATAGTGATTAAATCATACTTATATGTGTTCCAAGGGTGTCAAAAAAATTTCATGGTGATTCAATCATGCATATATGTGTTCTAAAGCTGTCAAAAAAATATTATGGATTCACTATGGCATATACGTGTTTTAAGGCTATCAAAAAAATCTCATAGTGATTCAATCACACATATATGTGTTCTATGGTTGTAAAAAAAAAATCATAGTGATTCAATCATTCATATATGTGTTCTAAGGCTCTCAAAAAAATTTCATAGTGATTCAATCATGCATATATGTGTTTTATGGAAATCAAAAAAAAATTATATTGATTAAATCAGGCTTATATGTGTTCTAAGGGTGTCAAAAAAAATTGTATGGATTCAATCATGCATATACATGTTCTAAGGCTGTCAAAAAAATCTCAAAGTGATTCAATCATTCATATATGTGTTCTACGGTTGTCAAAAAAAATCTGTAGTGATTCAATCCTGCATATGTGTGTTCTAAGGCTGTCAAAAAAAATTCATGGTGATTCAATCCTGCATATATGTGCTCTCAAACTATCAAAAAAGTTTCATAGTGATTCAATCATGCACATATGTGTTGTATGGTTGTCAAAAAAAAATTATAGTGACTCAATCATGCAGATCTGTGTTCTAAGGTTGTCAAAAAAAATTTATAGTGATTCAATCATGCATATATGTGTTCTGATGTTGTCAAAAAAACTTTAAGGAGACTCAGTCATGTCTATATGTATTTTAAGGTTGTCAAAAAAAAACTCATAGTGGTTCAATCAAACAGATATGTGTTCTAAGGTTGTCAAAAAAAATTATAGTGATTCAATCATGCATATATGTGTTCTAATGATCTCAAAAAAAAATTACAGTGATTCAATTACTCATATATGTGTTGTAAGGCTGTTAAAGAAATTTCATAGTGATTCAATAAAAAATATATGTGTTATAAGGCTACAAAAAAATTTCATAGTGATTCAATCTTGCATATATGTGTTATAAGGCTGTCAAAAAAATTTTATAGTAATTCAATCATGCATATATGTGTTCCAAGGCTGTCAAAAAAATTTCATAGTGATTTAATCAAGCATATATGTGTTCTAAGGCTATCAAAAAACATTTATTGTGATTAAAACATGCATATATGTGTTCCAAGGCTGTCAAAAAAAATCAGAGTGATTCAATCATGCAATTATGTGTTCTGCGGTTGTCAAAAAAAAATCATTGTGAGTCAATCACGCAGATATGTGTTCTAAAGTTGTCAAAAAAATTATTCTGACTCAATCATGCACATACGTGTTTTGATGCTGTCAAAAAAAATTTATAGAGACTCAATCATCCATATATGTGTTCTAAGGCATTCAATTAAATTTCATAGTAGTTTAATCATGCAGATATGTGTTCTACGGCTGTCAAAAAAAAATCATTATGAGACAATCACGCAGATATATTTTCTAAAGTTGTCAAAAAAAATTTACAGTGATTCAATCATGCACATATGTGTTTTGATGTTGTCAAAAAAATATTATAGTGACTCAATCATCCATATATGTGTTCTAAAGCTTTCAACAAAATTTCATAGTGGTTTAATCATGCAGATATGTGTTCTAAGGTTGTCATGAAAATTTTATGGAGATTCAATCATGCATATTTGTATTCTAGTGCTCTCAAAAAAAAATTAGATATTGAATCTCGGATATATGTGTTCTAATGCTCTAAAAAAATTGTAGTGATTCAATCTTGGATATATGTGTTCTAAGGCAGTCAAAAAAATTTTATAGTGATTCAATCATGCATATATGTGTTCTATGACTGCAAAAAAAAATCATAGTGATTTAATCCTTCATATATGTGTTCTAAGTCTATCAAAAAAAATTCATAGTTACTCAATCATAAATATATGTGTTCCAAGGCTGTCAAAAAAAATTCATAGTGATTAAATCATGCTTGTATGTGTTTTGAGTCTATCAAAAAAAATACATAGTGATTCAATCATGCATAATTTGTACTAAGGCAGTCAAAAAATTTATAGTTATTCAATCATCCATATATGTGCTCTAAGAATGTCAAAAAAAATTTATAGTGATTAAATCATGCATATATGTGTTCTCGGGCTGTAAAAAAAAATCATAGTGAATGAATCCAGCATATATGTATTCTAAGTTTGTCAAAAAAAATCTAATGTGATTCAATCATGCATGTACGTGTTGTAATGCAGCAAAAAAAATTCATAGTGATTCAATCATGCATATGTGTGTTCTAACGCTGTCGAAAAAAATTCATACTGAATCAATCATGCAAATTTGTGTTTTAAGGCTATCAAAAAATTCCATAGTGATTCAATCATGCATATATGTGTTCTAAGGCTGTCAAAAAAAATCATAGTTATTCCATCTTGTATATATGTGTTCTAATGCTCTAAAAAAAATTGTAGTGATTCAATCACACATATATGTGTTCTAAGTTTGTCTAAAAAATTTTATAGTGATTCAATCATGCATATATATGTTCCAAGGCGCAAAAAAAAATCATAGTGATTGAATGGTGCATATATGTGTTCTAAGGCGGTCAAAAAATTCATAGTGATTCAATCATGCAAATATGTGTTCTAAGGCTGTCAAAAAAACATTGTATGGATTCAATAATGCATATATGTATTCTAAGGCTATCAAAAAAACTTCATAGTGATTCAATCATGCTTAAATATGTTCTAAGGCTGTAAAAAAAAATCATAGATTTTCAATCAGGCATATATGTGTTCCAAGTCTGTCAAAAAAAATTTGTAGTGATTGAATCATGCAGGTATGTGTTCTAAGGTTGTCAAAAAAAAATTATAGAGATTCAATCATGCGTATATGTGTTCTAATGCTCTATAAAAAAAATGTTTAGTGAATCAATCTTGCATATATGTGTTCTAAGGCCTTAAAAAAATCATAGTGATTCAATCATACATATATGTGCTCTGAGGCTGCAAAAAAAAATCATAGTGATCCAATCATCCATATACAGGTTCTAAGCCACTCAAAAAAAAACATAGTGATTAAATCATGCTTATATATGTTCTAAGGCTGTCAAAAAAATCATAGTGATTCAATAATGCATATATGCATTCTAAGGCAGTAAAAAAAATTTAGAGTGAGTCAATCATGCATATGTGTTCTAAGGTTGTCAAAAAATATATATATAGTGATTCAATCATGAGTATATGTGTTTTAATGCTCTAAAAAAAAATTTAGTGATTCAATCAGGCGTATATGTGTTATAAGGTTGGGCAAAAATTTTCATTGTGATCCAATCATGCATATATGTGTTCTAAGGCTGCAAAAAAAATTCATAGTGATCCAATCATGCATATATATGTTCTATAGGTGTCAAAAAAAAATTCATAGCGATTCAATCATGCATATGTGTGTTCTAATGCTCTCAAAAAGAAATTGTAGTGATTCAATCATGCAAATATATGTTCTAAGGCCATAAAAAAATTCATAGTGATTCAATCATGCATATATGTGTTCTAAGGCAGCAAAAAAAATTCATAGTCATTCAAACATACATATACGTGTTCTAAGGCTATCAAAAAAATCATAGTGATTAAATCAGGCTTATATGTGTTCTAAGGCTGTCAAAAAAAATTCATAGTGATTCAATCATTCATATATGTGTTCTAAGTTTGTCAAACAAACTTTATAGTGTGTCAATCATGTGTATATGTGTTCTAAGGTTGACCAAAAAATTTTATAGTGATCCACTCTTGCATATATGTGTTCTAAGGCTGCAAAAAATCTTCATAGTGATCCAATCATGCATATATTTGTTCTAGGGCTACCAAAAAAAAATCATAGTAATTCAATCTTGCAAATATGTGTTCTAAGGTTGTCAAAAAAATTTATAGTGGTTAAATCATGCATATATGTGTTCTAATTCTCTCAAAAAACAATTCTATTGATTCAATCAAGCATATATGTGTTCTGAGGCTGTCCAAAAAAATTCATAGTGACTCAATCATGCATATATGTATTCTAAGGCTGCAAACAAAATTTATAGTGATTCAATCATGCATATATTTGTTCTAAGGCTGTCAAAAAAAATCAATGTGATTAAATCATGCAGATATATGTTCTAAGGCTGTCAAAAAAATTTCATAGTGATTAAATCATGCATATATGTTTTCAAAGGCTGTCAAAAAAAAAACTTAGTGAGTCAGTCATGCAATTATGTGTTTTAAGTTTGTCAAAAAAAATTTACAGTGATTCAATCATGTATATATGTGTTCTAATGCTCTAAAAAAAATTTGTATTGATTCTATCATGCATATATGTGTTCTTAGGCTGGCCAAAAAAATTTATAGTGATCCAATCATGCGCATATGTGATATAAGGTTGCAAAAAAAATCATAGTGATCCAATCATGCATATATATGTTCTAAGGCTGTAAAAAAAAAATCATAGTGATTCAATCTTGCAGATATGTGTTTTAAGGTTGTCAAAAAAAACTTCATAGTGATTGAATGATGCAGATATGTGTTCTAATTCTCTCAAAAAAAATCTAATGATTCAATCATGCATATATGTGTTCTGAGGGTGTCAAAAAAAATTCATAGTGACTCAATCATGCATTTATGTGTTCTAAGCCTACAAAAAAAAATTGTAGTGATTCAATCATGCATATATGTGTTCTAAGGCTGTAAAAAAAATTCATAGTGATTCAATCTTGAAGATATTTGTTATAAGGCTGTCAAAAAAATTTCATGGTGATTCAATCATGCATATATATGTTCAAAGCTGCAAAAAAAAATTATAGTGATTCAAGCATTCATATATGTGATCTAAGGTAGTCAAAAAAATTTATGGTGATTCAATCAAGCATATATGTATTCTAAGGCTGTCAAAAAAAATCATAGTGATTAAATTATGTTTATATGTGTTTTAAGGCTGTCAAAAAATATTCATAGTGATTCAATCATACATATATGTGTTCTAAGGTTGTCAAAAAAATTATAGTGATTGAATTGCAGGTATGTGTTCTAAGGTTGTCAAAAAATTTATAGTGATTCAATCATGCATATATGTGTTCTAATGCTCTTAAAAAAATTATAGTGATTCAATCTTGTATATATGTGTTCTAAGGCTTTAAAAAAAATCATAGTGATTCAATCTTACATATATGTGTTCTAAGGCTACAAAAAAATTTCATGTGATTCAATCATGCATACACGTGGTCTAAGGCTATCAAAAAAAAATCATAGTGATTAAATCATGCTTATATGTGTTCTAAGGCTATCGAAAAATTCCATAGTTATTCAATCATGCATATATGTGTTCTAAGGCTGTCAAAAAAAATGTAGTAAGTCAATCATGCATACATGTGTTCTAAGGTTGTAAAAAAAAATTTATAGTGATTCAATCAAGCATATATGTTTTCTAATGCTCTCAAAAAAAAAATTAGTGATTCAATCACGCATATATGTATTCTAAGGCTGTAAAATAAAAATCATAGTGATCGAATCATGCATATATGTGTTCTAAGGCTGCAAAAAAAATTTATAGTGATTAAATCATGTATATATGCCTTCTAAGGCTGTCAAAAAAAATTCATAAGGATTCAATCTTGCATATATCTATTCTATGGTTGTGAAAAAAAATATACTTATCCAATCATGCTTATATGTTTTCTAATTCTCTCAAAAAAAATCTAGTGATTCAATCATGCATAGATGTGTTATAAGGCTGTCAAAAAAAACTCGTAGTTACTCAATCATGCATATATGTGTTCTAAGACTGCAAAAAAATTTATGGTGATTCAATCATGCATATATATTTTTTAAGGCTGTCAAAAAAATTCATAGTGATTCAATCATGCAAATATATGTTCTAAGGTTGTCAAAAAAATTTCATAGTATTCAATCATGCAGATATGTGTTCTAAGGTTGTTAAAAAAAAGTTATATTGATTCAACCATGCATATATGTGTTCTAAGGCTGTCAAAAAAAATTCAGAGTGATTCAATCATTAATATATATGTTTTAAGTTGGTCAAAAAGAATTCATAGTGATTCAAACATGCATATATATGTTCTAAGGCTGTCAAAAAAAATTAATAATGATTCAATCATGCAGATATGTGTTCTAAGGTTGTCAAAAAAAAATTATAGTCATTCAATCATGCATATATGTGTACATGTGTGTTCTATGGCTATTAAAAAAAATTCATACTGATTCAATCATGCACATATGTGTTCAAAGGTTGTCAAAAAAATTTTATAGTGATTCAATCATGCATATATATATTCTAAAGCTCCAAAAAAATTATAGTGATTCAATCATTCATATATGTCTTCTAAGGTTGTCAAAAAAATTCATAGTGATTCAATCATGCGTATATGTATTCTAAGGGTGTCAAAAAAAATCATAGTGATTAAATCATGCATATATGTGTTCTAAGGCTGTCAAAAAAAATTCATAGTGATTCGATCATGCTTATATGTGTTCTAAGGCAGTCATAAAAATTTCAAAGTGATTCAATCATGCATATATGTGTACTAAGGTTGTCAAAAGAAAATTATAGTGATTCAATCTTACATATATGTGTTCTAATGCTCTTAAAAAAAATTGTAGCGATTCAATCATTCATATATGTGTTCTAAGGCTGTAAAATAAAAATCATAGTGATTGAATCCTGCATATTTGTGTTTTAAGCCTGCAAAAAAAAATCATAGTGATTAAATCATGTATATACGTCTTCTAAGGCTGTCAAAAAAAATATTGGGGATTCAATCATGCAGTTATGTGTTCTAAGGTTGTCAAAAAAAATTATAGCGATTCAATCATGCATACATGTATTCTAATTCTCAAAAAAAAAATCTAGTGATTCAATCATGCATATATGTGTTATGGGGCTTGCAAAAAAATTTCATAGTGACTCAATCATGCATATATGTGTTCTAAGGCTGCAAAAAAAATTTATAGTGATTCAATCTTGCATATATATTTTTTGAGGCTATCAAAAAAAAAATTATAATGATTCAATCATGCAAATATATGATCTAAGGCTATCAAAAAAAATCATAGTATTCAATCATGCAGATATGTGTTCTAAGGTTGTCAAAAAAGAAGTTATACAAATTCAATCATGCATATATGTGTTCTAAGGCTATCAAAAAATTTTTAAAGTAATTCAATCATTAATATATGTGTTTTAAGTTTGTCAAAAGAAATCATAGTGATTCAATCCTGCATATATATTTTCTAAGGCTGCCAAAAAAAGTTCATAATCATTTAATCATGCAGATATGTGTTCTGACGTTGTCAAAAAAAATTATAGTGATTCAATCATGCATATATGTGTTCTGATGTTGTCAAGCAAAATTTATAGAGGTTCAATCATGCATATATGTGTTCTAAGGCTGTCAAATAAAATTCATAGTGATTCAATCATGCACATATGTGTTCTATGGCTATTAAAAAAAATCATAGTGATTCAATCATGCAGATATTTGTTTAAAGGTTGTCAAAAAAATTTATAGTGATTCAATCATGCATATATATGTTCTAAGGCTGCAAAAAAAATTATAGTGATTCAAGGCTAGTGCATTTTAAGGCTGTGAAAAAAAATCATAGTGATTAAATCATGCTTATTTATGTTCTAAGGCTGTCAAAAAAAAATCATAGTGATCCAATCATGCATATATGTGCTCTAAGGTAGTCAAAAAAAATTATATTGATTGAATCATGTAGGTATGTGTTCTAAGGTTGTCAAAAAATATTTATAATGATTCAATCATTCATATATGTGTTCTAATGCTCGCAAAAAAAAATTGTAGTGATTCAATCATGCACATATATGTGTTCTAAGGCTTTAAAAAAAATCATTATGATTCAATCTTGCATATATGTGTTCTAAGGCTACAAAAAAATTTTATAGTGATTAAATCATTCTTATATGTGTTGTAACGCTGTCAAAAAATTTTTATAGTGATTCAATCATGCATACATGTGTTCTAAGGCTGTCAAAAAAAATTTGTATTGAGTCAATCATGCATATATGTGATATAAGGTTGTCAAAAAAAAGTATATAGTGATTCAATCATGCATATATGTGTTCTAATGCACTAAAAAAAAATTGTAGCGATTTAATCATGCATATATGTGTTGTAAGTCTTGCCAAAAAATTTCATAGTGATCCAGTCATGCATATATGTGTTCTAAGGCAGCAAAAAAAATCATAGTGATCCAATCATGCATATATAAGTTCTAACGCTGTCAAAAAAAATTCTTAGTGATTGAATTTTGCAGATATGTGTTCTAAGGTTGTCAAAAAAAATTTATAGTGTTTCAATCATGCATATATGTGTTCTAATTCTCTCAAAAAACTTTCTAGTGATTCAATCATGCATATATGTTTCCGGAGGCTGTCAAAAAAAATTCATAGTGACTCTGTCATGCATATATGTGTTCTAAGGCTGCAAAAAAAAATTATTGTGATTCAATCATGCATACATGTGTTCTGAGGCCGTCAAAAAAATTCATAGTGACTCTGCCATGCGTATATGTGTTTTAAGGCTGCAAAAAAAATTTATAGTGATTCAATCATGCATATATGTGTTCTAAGGCTGTAAAAAAAACTTCATAGTGATTTAATCATGCAGATATGTGTTCTAAGGCTGTCAAAAAAATTTATAGTGATTCAATCATGTAGACATGTGTTTTAAGTTTGCCAAATAAAATTATACAGATTCAATCATGCATATATGTGTTTGAAGGTTGTCAAAAAAAATCAGTGTGCAATCATTTGTATATGTATTCTAATGCTCTTAAAAATATATATAGTGATTCAATCACGCATATATGTGTCCTAAGTCTGTCAAAAAAAATTCACAATGACTCAATCATGCATATATGTGTTCTAAGGCTATCAAAAAAAATTCATAGTGATTTAAACATACATATATGAGTACAAAAACTATCAAAAAAATCAACAGTGATTCAATCATGCATATATGTGCTATAATGCAGTCAAAAAAATTCTATAGTGGTTCAATTCTCCATATATGTGTTCTTAGGCTATCCAAAAAATTTCACAGCAACTCAATAAAGCATATATATGTGCTAGGGTGTCAAAAAATTCACAATGATTGAATCATGCATATATGCATTCTAAGGTTGTCAAAAAAAATCATAGTAATTTAATCAAGCTTATATGTTTTCAAAGGGTGTCAAAAAAAATTCATAGTGTTTCAATCTTGTATATATGTTTTCAAAGACTGTCAAAAAAAATCATTGTGATTCAGTCATGCAGATATATGTTCTAAGGTTGTCAAAAAAGTTTTATAGTGATTCAATCATGCATATATGTGTACTAATGCTCTCAAAAAAATATTGCAGTGATTCAATCATGCAGATATGTGTTCTAAGGTTGTCAAAAAAAGTCCATAGTGATTCAATCATGCAGATATGTGTTCTAAGGTTGTCAAAAAAAAATTATTGTGATTCAATCATGCATATATGTGTTTGGATGTTGTCAAAAAAAATTATAGAGGTTCAATCATGCATATATGTGTTCTAAGGCCGTTAAAAAAATTCCATAGTGATTCAATCAAAAATATATGTGTTTTATGGCTGTTAAAAAAATTTCATAGTGATTCAATCATGCAGATATGTGTTCTAAGGTTGTGAAAAAAAATTATAGTGACTCAATCATGCATATATGTGCTCTAGTGCTCTCAAAAAAAAATTGTAGTGATTCAATCACGCATATATGTATTCTAAGTCTGTCAAAAAAAATTTATAGTGATTCAATCATGCATATATGTGTTCTAAGACTGTCAGAAAAATTTCATAGTGATTCAAACATACATATATATATATTCTAAGGTTGTCAAAAAAATTACATAGTGATTCAATCAGGCATATATGTGTTATAAGGCTACCAAAAAAATCATAGTAATTCAATCCTGCATATATGTGTGCTAAGGTTGTCAAAAAAAAATTCATGTGATTCAAGCTTGCATATATGTGTGCTAAGGCTGTCAAAAAAATTTGAGTGATTCAATCATGCATATATATTTTCTAAGGCTGTCAAAAAAAATCACAGTAATTTAATCAAGCTTATATGTGTTCTAAGGGTGTCAAAAAAAATCATAAGGATTCAATCAGGCATATATGTGTACTAAGACTGTCAAAAAAATTACATAGTGATTCAATCATGCGTATATGTGTTCTAAGGCTGTCAAAAAAAATCATAGTGTTTCAATCATGCAGATATTTGTGTTCTGAGGTTGTCAAAAAAAAATCATAGTGATTCAACCATGGATATATGTGTTCTAAGGCTGTCAAAAAAAATTTATAGTGATTCAATCCTGCATATATGGGTTTTAAGGCTGTCAAAAAATTTTATATTGATTCAATCATGCATATATGTGTTCTAATGCTGTCAAAAAAAATTATACTAATTCAATCATGCATATATGTGTTCTACACCTATCAAAAAAAAATCATTGTGATTCAATCATGCATATATGTGTTCTAATGCTATAAAAAAAAAGTCATAGTCATTAAATCAAGCTTATATGTGTGCTAAGGGTGTAAAAAAATTTTTATAGTCATTCAATCATGCATATATGTGTTCTAAGGCTGTAAAAAAAAATTCATAGTGATTAAATCATGCAGATATGTGTTCTAAGGGTGTCAAAAAAATCTCATAGTGATTCAATCTTGCATATATGTGTTCTAAGGTTGTCAAAAAACAATGGAAGTGATTCAATCATGCATATATGTTTTCTGTGGCTGTCAAAAAAAATCAAAGTTATTCAATCATGCAGGTGTGTGTTCTAAGGTTGTCAACAAAAATTTACAGTGATTCAATCTTGCATATATGTGTTTTGATGCTATAACAAAATTTTATGGAGATTCAATCTTGCAAATATGTGTTCTAAGGCTCTCAAAAAAATTCATAGTGATTCAATCATGCATAAATGTGTTCTAAGGCCTTCGAAAAAAATTTATAGTGAATAAAAATCTTGATGATATGTGTTTTAAGGTTGTCAAGAAATAATTTTACTGATTCAGTCATGCATATATGTGTTTTAATGCTCTCAAAACAAAATTTGTAGTGATTCAATCATGCATATACGTGTTCTGAGGCTCTCAAAAAAATTTCATAGTGACTCAATCATGCATATTGGTGTTCTAAGGCTGCAAAAAAAATCATAGTGATTCAATCATGCAAATGTGTTCTAAGGCTGTCAAAAAAAATATATAGTTATTCAATCATGCATATATATTTTCTCAGGCTGTTAAAAAAAATCATGGTGATTAAACCATGCTTATATTTGTTCTAAGGCTATCAAAAAATATCATAGTGATTCAATCATGCATATATGTATTCTAAGACTCTCAAAAAAAATTCATAGTGATTCAATCTTGCATGAATGTGTTCTAAGGCGGTCAAAAAATTTAATAGTCATTCCATCATATATATATATATATATGTGTGTGTGTGTGTGTGTGTGTGTGTGTGTATGTGTTCTAAGGCTGTAAAAAAAAAATCATAGTGATTCAATCACATAAAAAAACATTATAGAGACTCAATCACGCATATATGTGTTCTAATGCTCTCAAAAATAATTACATTGATTCAATCATGCATATATGTGTTCTTAGGTTGTCAAAAAAATTTATAGTGTTTCAATCATGCATATATATTTTCTAATGTTGTCAAAAAAAAATTATAAAGATTCAATCATGCATATATATGTTCTAAGGCTGTCAAAAAAATTTCATAGTGATTCAATCATGCAGATATGTATTCTAAGGTTGTCAAAAAAAATTTATAGTGATTCAATCATGCATATATGTGTTTTAATGTTGTCAAAAGAAATTATAAAAATTCAATCATGGAGATATGTGTTCTAAGGCTATCAAAAAAACATCATAGTGATCCAATCCAGCATATATGTGTTCTATCATGCATCTATGTGTTCTAAGGCTGCAAAAAAAATTTATTGTGATCCAATCATGCATATATGTGTTCTAAGGCAGTAAAAAAAATCCATAGTTATTAAATCATGCTTATGTGTTCTAAGGTTGTCAAAAATTTTTCATAGTGATTCAATCTTGCATAATTGTGTTTTAAGGCTGTCAAATAAATTTCATAGTGATTCAATCACCCAGATATGTGTTCTAAGGTTGTCAAAAAAATTTATAGTGATTCAATCATGCATATATGTGTTCTAATGCTTTCAAAAAAAATTTGTAGTGTTTCAGTCATTCATATATGTGTTCTAAGATGTCAAAAAAAAATTTATAGTGACTCAATCATGCATATATGTGTTCTAAGGCTGCAAAAAAAAAATCATAGTGATTCAATCATACAAATATGTGTTCAAAGGCTGTCAAAAAAACTTTTATAGTGGTTCAAACATGCTTATATGTGTTCTAAGTCTGTCAAAAAAAATCATAGTGATTCAATCTTCCATATATGTGTTCTATGTCTATCAAAAAAAATCATAGTGATTTAATCATGCAGATATGTGTTCTAAGGTTGTCGAAAAAAATTTATAGTGATTTAATCATGCATATATATGTTTTTATGTTGTCAAAAAAAATTCATAGAGATTCAATCATGCATATATGTGTTCTAAGGCTGCCAAAAAATCTCATAGTGATTCTATCATGCATATATGTGTTGTAATGCTCTAAAAAAAATTTGTCATGATTCAATAATGCATATATGTGTTCTAAGGTTGTCAAAAAAAATTCATAGTGATTCAATCATGCATATATCTGTTCTTAGGCTTTTAAAAAATTTCATAGTGATTCAATCATGCATATGTGTGTTATAAGTCTATAAAAAAATTTATAGTGATTAAATCATGCTTATATGTGTTCTAAGGCTGTCAAAAAAAATTCATAGTGATTTAATCATGCATATATGTATTCTAAGGCTGTCAAAAAAATATCATAGTGATTCAATCATGCTTGTATGTTTTCTCAGGTTGTCAAAAAAAATTATAGTGATTCAGTCATGCATATATATGTTCTAATGGCCACAAAAAAAATTGTCTTGATTCAATCATGCATAATTGTGTTCTAAGGCTGGCCAAAAAATTTCATAGTTATTAAATAATGCGTATGTCTTCTAAGGCTGCAAAAAAAGTTCATAGTGATCCAATCATGCATATATATGTTCTAATGCTGTAAAAAAAAAACATAGTGATTCAATCATGCAGATATAAGTTTTATGGTTGTCAAAAAAAATTTTATTGTGCTTTAATCATGCATATATGTGTTCTAATGCTCTCAAAAAAAATTTATAGCGATCCAATCATGCAATAATGTGTTCTAAGGCTATAAAAAATTTTCATAGTGACTCAATCATGCATATATGTGTTCAAAGGCTGCAAAAAAATTTCTTAGTGATTCAATCTTCCATATATCTGTTCTAAGGCTGTCAAAAAAATTTCGTAGTGATTTAATCAAGCATGTATGTGTTCTAAGGGTGTCAAAAAAATTTGTAGTAAATCAATCATGCATATATGTGTTCTAATGCTCTTAAAAAAAATTGTAGTCATTTAATCAGGCATATATGTGTACTAAGGTTGTCATAAAAAATCATAGTGATTCAATCATGCAGATATGTGTTCTAAGGTTGTCAAAAAAAATTTATAGTGATTCTATGATGCATATAGTTCTTCTAATGCTCTCAAAAAAAAAGTGTAGCGATTCAATCATGCATATATGTATTCTAACGCAGCAAAAAAAATGTATAGTGATTCAATCATGCATGTATGTGTTCTAATGTTGTAAAAAAAAATCATAGTTATTCAATCATGCATATGTGTACTAAGGCTATCAAAAAAATTCATAGTGATTAAGTCATGCTTATACGTGTTCTGACGTTGTCAAAAAAAAAACATAATGATTCAATCATACATATATGTGTTCTAAGGCTGTCAAAAAAACTTCATAGTGATTCAATCACGCATATTTGTGTTCTAAGAATATCAAAAAAAAATCATAGCGATTTAATCATGCAAATATGTGCTCTAAAGATGTCAAAAAAATTTATAGTGATTCAATCATGCATATATGTTTTCTAATGCTCTCAAAAAAAAATTAGTGATTCATTCATGGATATATGTGTTGTATTGCTGTCAAAAAAAATTCATAGTGACTCAATCATGCATATATGTGTTTTAAAGATGCAAAAACATTTAAAGTGATTCAATCATGCATATATCTGTTCTAATGCTGTCAAAAAAAATCAAAGTGATTCAATCATGAATGTACGTGTTCTAAATCTGTCAAAAAAATTATATAGTGATAATATCATGCATATATGTGTTTTAAGGGTGTCTAAAAAATTTCTAAGTGATTATTAAATCATGCATATATGTGTTCTAAAGCTGTCATAAAAATTTGTATGGATGCAATCATGCGTGTATGTGTTCTAAGCTTGTCAAAAAAATCTCATAGTGATTCAATCATGCTTATATGTATTTTGATCGTGTCAAAAAAAAGTCATAGTGATTCAATCATTCATATATGTGTTCTAAGGCTGTGAAAAAAAATTCATAGGGATTCAATCATATATATGTGTTCTAAGGCTATTAAAAAAAATCATAGTGATTCAATCATGCATATATGTGTTCTTCGGCAGTCAAAAAAATCTTATTGACTCAATTATACAGATATGTGTTCTAAAGTTGTCAATAAAAATTTATAGTGATTCTGTCATGCATATATGTGTTCTCATGCTGTCCAAAAAAATTTATAGAGATTCAATCATGCATATATGTGTTTTATAAGGCTATCAAAAAAAATCATTTTGATTTAATCTTGCATATATGTGTTCTAAGGCTGTCAAAAAAAATTCATAGTGATTCAATCATGCAGATATATGTTCTAAGGTTATCAAAAAAAATGTATAGTGATTCAATCATGCATATATGTGTTCTAAGGTTGTCAAAAAAATTTCATAGTAATTCAATCATGCATATATGTATTCTAAGGCTGTCAAAAAAAACTCATAGTGATTCAATCATGAATTTATGTGTTCTAGGGCTGTCAAAAAAAATTTATAGTGATTCAATCATGCATATAGTTCTTCTAACGCTCTCAAAAAAAAATTCATAGTGATTCAATCAAGCAGATATGTGTTCTAAGGCTGCAAAAAAATTTCATAGTGATTCAATCATTCATATATGTCCTCTAAGGCTGTCAAAAAAAATCAAAGTGATTTAATCATGCATATGTGTGTTCTAAGGCTGAAAAAAAATCATTGTGATTAAGTCATGAATACTTGTGTTCTAAGGCAGTCAAAAAAAATAAATGGGGATTAAATCATGCTTATATGTATTTTAATGTTGTCAAAAAAAATTCAGAGTGATTCAATCAAGCATACATGTGTTCTAAGGTTGTCCAAAGAATGTCATATTGATTCAATCATGCATATATGTGTTCTAAGGCTGTCAAAAAAATATTAGTAATTAAATCATGCAAATATGTCTTCTAAAGATGTCAAAAAGATCATAGTAATTAAATGAGGCATACATGTGTTCTAATGCTCACAAAAAAAATTAAGCTTAATTGTCAATCATGCATATATGTGTTCTAAGGCTGTCAAAAAAAATCAAAGTGATTCAATCATGCATATATGTGTTCTAAGGCTGTCAAAAAAAATTTATAGTGATTAAATCATGCTTATATGTGTTGTAAGGATGTCAAAAAAACTTCATAGTGATTCAATCATGCAAATGTGATCTATGGTTGTCAAAAAAAATTATAGTGATTCAATTATCCATATATTTGTTCTACGACTGTAACAAAAATCATAGTTACTCAATCATGTAGATAAGTGTTCTAAGGTTGTCAATAAAAATTTATAGTGATTCAATCATACATGTGTGTTTTATAAGGCTGTCAAAAAAATTTATAGTGATTCAATCCTGCCGATATGTCTTCTAAGGTTTTCAAAAAAAATTATAGTGATTCAATCATGCATATATGTGTTCTAAGGCTGTCAAAAAAATTTCATAGTGATTCAATCATACATATATGTGTTCTAAGATTGTCAAAAAAAATTCATAGTGATTCAATCTTGCATATATGTGTTCTAAGGCTGTCATAAAAAATCATAGTGATTCAATCATGCAGATATGTGTTCTAAGGTCGTCCAAAAAAAATCATAGTGATTCAATCATCCATTTATGTGTTCTTTTGCTCTAAAAAACAATTTGTAGTTATTCATAAGGCTACCAAAAAAAGCCATAGTGATTCAATCATGCATTTATGTGTTCTAAGGTTATGAAAAAAAATCATAATGATTCAATTATGCATATATGTGTTCTAAGGCTGTCAAAAATTTTCATAGTGATTCAATCATGCATATATGTGTTGTAAAGCTATCTAAAAAAATTCATAGAGATTCAATCACATATATATGTGTTCTAAGACTGTAAAAAAACTTTATAGGGATTTAATAATGCATATATGTGTTCTAAGGCTATCAAAAAAAATTCATAGTCATTAAGTCATGCATATATTTCTAGTGATTCAATACTACATATATGTGTTCTAAAATTGTCAAAAAGATTTCATAGTGATTCAATCATGCATATATTTGTTCTTAGGCTATCAAAAAAAATTCATAGCGATTCAATCTTGCATATATGTGTTCTAAGGCTGTCAAAAAAATTTCATAGTGATTCAATCATGCAGATATATGTTCTAAGGTTATCAAAAAAAATGTATAGTGATTTAATCATGCATATATGTGTTCTAAGGTTGTCAAAAAAAAATCATAGTGATTCAATCTTGCATATATGTATTCTAAGGCTGTCAAAAAAAACTCATAGTGATTCAATCATGCCATTATGTGTTCTAGGGTTGTCAAAAAATTTTTATAGTGGTTCTTCTAACGCTCTCAAAAAAAAATCATAGTGATTCAATCAAGCAGATATGTGTTCTAAGGCTGCAAAAAAAATTCATAGTGATTCAATCATTCATATATGTCCTCTAAGGCTGTCAAAAAAAATCATAGTGATTTAATCATGCATATGTGTGTTCTAAGGCTGAAGAAAAAATCATTGTGATTAAATCATGAATACTTGTGTTCTAAGGCAGTCAAAAAAAATAAATGGTGATTAAATCATGCTTATATGTATTTTAATGTTGTAAAAAAAATTCAGAGTGATTCAATCAAGCATACATGTGTTCTAAGGCTGTCCAAAGAATGTCATAGTGATTCAATCATGCCTATATGTGTTCTAAGGCTATCAAAAAAAATCTTAGTAATTAAATCATGCAAATATGTCTTCTAAAGACGTCAAAAAAATCATAGTAATTAAATGAGGCATACATGTGTTCTAATGCTCTCAAAAAAAATTATGCTTAATTGTCAATCATACATATATGTGTTCTAAGGCTGTCAAAAAAAATTCAAAGTGATTCAATCATGTATATACGGGTTCTAAGGCTGTCAAAACAAATTATAGTGATTAAATCATGCTTATATGTGTTGTAAGGATGTCAAAAAAACTTCATAGTGATTCAATCATGCATATGTGATCTATGGTTGTCAAAAAAATTGTAGTGATTCAATTATCCATATATCTGTTCTACGGCTGTAAAAAAAAATAGTTACTCAATCATGTAGAAAAGTGTTCTAAGGTTGTCAATAAAAATTTATAGTGATTCAATCATACATGTATGTGTTCTGATGCTGTCAAAAAAAAATTATAGGGATTCAATCATGCATATGTGTTTTATAAGGCTGTCAAAAAAATTTCATAGTGATTCAATCATGCCGATATGTCTTCTAAGGTTTTCAAAAAAAATTATAGTGATTCAATCATGCATATAAGTGTTCTAAGGCTGTCAAAAAAACTTCATAGTGATTCAATCATGCATATATGTGTTCTAAGACTGTCAAAAAAATTTCATACTGATTCAATCTTGCATATATGTGTTCTAAGGCTGTCATAAAAAATCATAGTGATTCAATCATGCAGATATGTGTTCTAAGGTCGTCCAAAAAAAATCATAGTGATTCAATCATCTATTTATGTGTTCTTTTGCTCTAAAAAACAATTTGTCGTTATTCATAAGGCTATCAAAAAAAAATCATAGTGATTCAATCATGCATTTATGTGTTCTAAGGTTGTGAAAAAAAAATCATAATGATTCAATTATGCATATATGTGTTCTAAGGCTGTCAAAAAATTTCATAGTGATTCAATCATGCATATATGTGTTGTAAGGCTATCTAAAAAATTCCATAGAGATTCAATCACATATATATGTGTTCTAAGACTGTAAAAAAAAACTTTATACCGATTTAATCATGCATATATGTGTTCTAAGGCTGTCAAAAAAAATCATAGTCATTAAGTCATGCATATATTTCTAGTGATTCAAAACTACATATATGTGTTCTAAAATTGTCAAAAAGATTTCATAGTGATTCAATCATGCATATATTTGTTCTTAGGCTATCAAAAAAAATTCATAGCGATTCAATTTTGCATATATGTGTTCTAAGGCTCTCTAAAAATTATTATAGTGATTCAATCATGCATATATGTGTTCTAAAATTGTCAAAAAGATTTCATAGTGATTCAATCATGCATATATTTGTTCTTAGGCTATCAAAAAAATTCATAGTGATTCAATCATCCATATATATGTTCCAAGGATGTCCAAAAATGTTCATAGTGATTCAATCATGCATATATGTATTCTAAGACTGTTAATAAAAATTAATAGTGATTTAATCTTGCATATATGTGTTCTAAGGCTGTCAAAAAACTTCATTATGATTCAATCATGCATATATGTGTTCTAAGGCTGTCAAAAAACATTTATAGTGATTCAATCATGCATATATGTGTTCTAAGGTTATCAAAAAAAATTATAGTCATTCAGTCAAGCATATATGCGTTCTAAGGATTTCTAAAAAATTTCATGGTGATTCCATCATCCATATATGTGTTCTAAAGTTGTCAAAAAAAATTTATAGTGATTCAATCATGTATATATGTGTTCTAAATTTGTCAAAAAAAATTTTATTGTGATTCAATCAGGCATATATGTGTTCTAAGGCCGTCAAAAAAAATTTATATTGATTCTTTTATGCATATGTGTGTCCTAAGGTTTCCAAAAAAAAATCATATTGATTCAATCTTGCACATATGTGTTCTAAGACTGTTAAAAAAAATTCATAGTGATTCAATCATGCAGATATGTGTTCAAAGGTTGTCAAAAAAGTTTATAGTGATTCAATCATGCATATATGTGTTCTGATGTTGTCAAAAACAATTTATAGATATTCAATCATGAATACATGTGTTCTAAGGCTGTCAAAAAATTTCATAGTGATTCAATCATGCAGATATGTGTTCTAAGGCTGTGAAAAAAAATTCATAGTGATTCAATCATGCAGATATGTGTTCTAACGTTGTCAACAAAAATTTATACTGATTCAATAAAGCTTATGGTTCTTCTAATGCTCTCAAAAAAAATTATAGTGATTTAATCATGCATATTTGTGTTCTAAGGCTGTCCAAAAAAGTCCATAGTGATTCAATCATGCATATTTGTGTTCTTTGGCTGCAACAAAATCTCATAGTGATTCAATCATGCATATATGTGTTCTAAGGCTGTAAAAAAAATCATAGTTATTCAATCATGCATGTATGTGTTCTAAGGCTATCAAAAAAAGTACATAGTGATTAAATCTTGCTTATATATGTTCTAATGTTGTAAAAAAAAATCATAGTGATTCAATCTTACAAATATATTTTCTAAGTATTTCAAAAAAAAAATTATAGTGATTCAATCATGCATATATGAGTTCTAAGGATGTTAAAAAAATTATATAGATTCAATCATGCATATATGTGTTCTAAGGCAGTCAAAAAAATCTCATAGCGATTCAATCACGCATATATGTGTTCTATGGTTGTCAAAAAAAATTTATAGTGATTCAATCCTTCATATATGCGTTCTAAGGCAGTCAAAAAAAATCATAGTAATTCGGTCATGCGTATATATTTTCTAATGCAACAAAGAAAATTTGTTGTGATTGAATCATGCATACATGTGTTCTAAGGCTATCAAAAAAATCATAGTAAATATATCATGCATATATGTGTTCTAAGGCTGTCAAAAAAAAAATCATAGGGATTAAATCACACTTATATGTGTTCTAAGGCTGTAAAAAAAAATCATAGTGATTCAATCAAGCATGTATGTGTTCTAAGGCTTTAAAAAGAAATTTATAATAATTTAATCATGCATATATGTGTTCTAAGGTTGTCAAAAAAATCATAGTGATTCAACCATGCAATATGTGTTCTAAGGCTATCAAAAATATTTCATAGTGATTCAATCATCCAGATATGTGTTCTGAGGCTGCCAAAAAAAAATTATACAGATGCAATCAAGCATATAAGTGTTTTAACGGTGTTAGAAAAAATTCATAGTGATTCAATCACGCAGATATGTGTTCTAAGGCTATCAAAAAAAATTCATAGTGATTCAATCTTGTATACATGTGTTTTAAGGTTATGAAAAAAAATTTATAGTGATTCAATCATGCAGATATGTGGTCTAAGGTTGTCAAAAAAAATTATAGTGATTGAATCATGCATAAATGTTTTCTAATGTTGTCAAAAAAAAATTATAGTGATTCAATCTTGTATATATGTGTTCTAAGGCGGTTAAACAAATTTCACAGTGATTCAATCATGCATATATGTGTTCTAAGGCTGTCAAAAAAATTCACAACGATTCAATCATGCAGATATGTGTTCTAAGGCTATCAAAAAAAATTCATAGTGATTCAATCATGCGTATATGTTTTCTGAGGCTGTCAAAAAAATTGATAGTGATTTAATCATGCATATTTTTAAGGCTCTTAAAAAAAATTGTAGGGATTCAATCATGCATATATGTGTTCTAAGGCTGTCAAAAGCATCTCATAGTGATTCAATCATGGATATATATGTTCTATGGTTGTCAAATAAATTTCATAGTGATTCAATCGTTTATATTTGTGTTCTAAGGCTGTCAAACAAAATTCATAGTGATTCAATCATGCATATATGTGTTCTAAGCCTGTCAAAAAAAAAATAGTGATTCAACCATACATATGTGTTCTGAGGCTGTCAAAAAAATTTCATAGTGATTCAATCACGCATACATGTGTTCTAACGCTATCAAAAAAAATTTAAATGATTCAATCATGCATAGTGTTCTAAGGATGTCAAAAAAAAATTATAGTGAGTCAATCTTCCGTATATATGTTCTAACGCTATCAAAAAAGTTTGTAGTGATTCAATCATGCATATATGTATTCTAAGTGTGTCAAAAAAAATCTTAGTGATTCAATCTAACATTTATGTGTAGTAAGGCAGTCAAAAAAATTTTATAGTGATTCAATCATGCATATATGTGTTCTAATGCTAACAAAGAACATTCATACTAATTCAATCAAGCATATATGTGTTCAAAGGCTGTCAAAAAATTTGTCTACTGATTCAATCATGCAGATATGTTCTAAGGTTGTCAAAAAAAAATTATAGTGATTCAATCTTGTATATATGTGTTCTAATGTTGTCAAAAAAATTTTTGTTGATTCAATCATGCTTATATATGTTCTAACGCTCTCAAAAAAAATTAAAGTGATTCAATCATGCATGTATGTGTTCTAAGGATGTCAAAAAAAATCATAGTGATTAAATCATGCATATATGTGTTCTAAGGATGTCAAAAAAAATTCATAGTGATTCAATCATTAATATATATGTTCTATGGCTGCCAAAAAAATATCATAATGATTCAATCTTGCAGATATGTGTTCTATGGCTGTCAACAAAATTTCAAAATGACTCAATCTTTCATATATGTGTGCTATGTCTGTGAAAAAAAAATCATAGTGATTCAATCATGCATATATGTGTTCTAAGTTTGTCAAAAAAATCTCATAGTGATTCAATTATGCAGATATGTGTTCTAAGTTTGTCATAAAAAATTTATTGTGATTCAATCATGCATATATGTCTTCAAATGCTATAAAAAATAATTTGTAGTGACTCAGTCATGCATATGCGTTCTAAGGCTATCAACCAAATTTGATAGTGATTCAATCATGCATATATGTGTTTCTAAGGCTATCAAAAAAAAATCTTAATGATTAAATCTTGCATTTATGTATTCTAAGGTTGTCAAAAATATTTCATAGTGATTCAATCATGTAGATATGTCTTCTAAGCTTGTCAACAAAATTTCATAGTGATTCAACGATGCATGCATGTGTTCTAGGGATGTCAAAAAAAAAATTTATAATAATTCAATCATGCATATATGTGTTCTAATGCTGTCAATAAAATTTCATAGTGATTCAATCCTGTATATATGTGTTCTAAGGCTATCAAAAAAATTTCATAGTGATACAATCATGCATGTATGTGTTCCACGGCTATCAAAAAAATTTCAAAGTGATTCAATCTTGTAGATATGTGTTCTAAGGCTGTCCAAAAAAATTCGTAGTGATTCAATCTTACATATATGTGTTCTAAGGACGTCAAAAAAAATTCATAATGATTTAATCATGCATACATGTGTTCTAATGCTATCAAAAAAAATTCATAGCGACTCAATATTGTATATATGTGTCTTAACTCTTTCAAAAAAATTTTATAGTGATACAATCATGCATATATGTGCTCTAAGGCTGTCAAAAAAATTCATATGATTCAATCATGTAGATATGTGTTCTAAGGTTGTCAAAAAAAAATCAGAGTGATTAAATCAAGCTTAGATGTGTTCTAAGGCTGTCAAAAAAATTTCTTAGTGATTCAATCTTGCATTTATGTATTCTAAGGTTGTCAAAAAAATCCTAAGAGATTCAATCATGCATATATGTGTTCTAAGTGTGTCAAAAAAAATCATAATGATCATGCATATATGTGTTCTAATGTTGTAAAAAAAAATTCATGGTGATTCATTCATATTCGTGTTCTAAGGTTGTCAAAAAAAATTTATGGTGATTTAATCATTCATATATGTGTCATAAGGCTGTCAAAAAAAAATCATAGTGATTCAATCCTGCATATATGTGTTCTAACGTAGTTAAAAAAAAATTGGAGGGATACAGTCATGCTTATATGTGTTCTAAGGCTGTCAAAAAAAATTCATAGTGACTCAATCATGTAGATATATGTTCTAAGGCTGTCCAAAAAAATTCATAGTATTTCAATCTTGCGTATATGTGTTCTAACGATGTCAAAAAAATTTATAGTGATTCAATCATGCTTATATATGCTCTAATGCTTTAAAAACAATTGTAGAGATTCAATCATGCATATATGTGTTCTAAGGCTATTAAAAAAAATTCATAGTGATTAAATCATGAGTATATGTGTTCTAAGGATGTCAAAAAAAAGTTATAGTGATTCAATCATCCATATATGTGTTCCAAGGCTGTCAAAAAAAAATCATAATGATTCAATCTTGCAGATATGTGTTCTAAGTTTGTCAAAAAAATTTATTGTGATTCAATCATGCATATATGTCTTCAAATGCTATAAAAAATAATTTGTAATGACTCAGTCATGCATATGCGTTCTAAGGCTATCAACCAAATTTGATAGTGATTCAATCATGCATATATGTGTTTCTAAGGCTATCAAAAAAAAATCTTAATGATTAAATCTTGCATTTATGTATTCTAAGGTTGTCAAAAATATTTCATAGTGATTCAATCATGTAGATATGTCTTCTAAGCTTGTCAACAAAATTTCATAGTGATTCAACGATGCATGCATGTGTTCTAGGGATGTCAAAAAAAAATTTATAATAATTCAATCATGCATATATGTGTTCTAATGCTGTCAATAAAATTTCATAGTGATTCAATCATGTATATATGTGTTCTAAGGCTATCAAAAAAATTTCATAGTGATACAATCATGCATGTATGTGTTCTACGGCTATCAAAAAAATTTCATAGTGATTCAATCTTGTCGATATGTGTTCTAAGGCTGTCCAAAAAAATTCGTAGTGATTCAATCTTACATATATGTGTTCTAAGGACGTCAAAAAAAATTCATAATGATTTAATCATGCATACATGTGTTCTAATGCTATCAAAAAAAATTCATAGCGACTCAATATTGTATATATGTGTCTTAACTCTGTCAAAAAAAATTATAGTGATACAATCATGCATATATGTGCTCTAAGGCTGTCAAAAAAAATTCATATGATTCAATCATGTAGATATGTGTTCTAAGGTTGTCAAAAAAATTTCAGAGTGATTCAATCAAGCTTAGATATGTTCTAAGGCTGTCAAAAAATTTTCTTAGTGATTCAATCTTGCATTTATGTATTCTAAGGTTGTCAAAAAAATCCTAAGAGATTCAATCATGCATATATGTGTTCTAAGTGTGTCAAAAAAAATCATAATGATTCAATCATGCATATATGTGTTCTAATGTTGTCAAAAAAATTCATGGTGATTCAATCATTCATATTCGTGTTTTAAGGTTGTCAAAAAAATTTTATGGTGATTTAATCATTCATATATGTGTCATAAGGCTGTCAAAAAAAATTCATAGTGATTCAATCCTGCATATATGTGTTCTAACGTAGTTAAAAAAAAATTGGAGGGATACAATCATGCTTATATGTGTTCTAAGGCTGTCAAAAAAAATTCATAGTGACTCAATCATGTAGATATATGTTCTAAGGCTGTCCAAAAAAATTCATAGTATTTCATTCTTGCGTATATGTGTTCTAACGATGTCAAAAAAATTTATAGTGATTCAATCATGCTTATATATGCTCTAATGCTTTAAAAAAAAATTGTAGCGATTCAATCATGCATATATGTGTTCTAAGGCTATTAAAAAAATATCATAGTGATTAAATCATGAGTATATGTGTTCTAAGGATGTCAAAAAAAAGTTATAGTGATTCAATCATCCATATATGTGTTCCAAGGCTGTCAAAAAAAATTCATAATGATTCAATCTTGCAGATATGTGTTCTAAGTTTGTCAAAAAAAATTATTGTGAATCAATCATGCATATATGTCTTTTAATGCTGTCAAAAATAATTTGTAGTGACTCAATCATGCATATGCGTTCTAAGGCTATCAAAAAAAATTGATAGTGATTCAATCAATCATATATGTGTTTCTAATGCTGTCAAAAAAAAAATATTGATTCAATCTTGCATTTATGCGTTCTAAGGTTGTCAAAAAAAATTCATGGTGATCTTCTAAGGTTGTCAACAAAATTTCATAGTGATCCAACGATGCATATATGTGTTCTAAAGCTCTCAAAAAAATTCTTAGTGACTAAATCTTGCATTTATGTGTTCTAAGGTTGTCAAAAAAATTTCATAGTCATTCAATCATGTAGATATGTGTTCTAAGGCTGTCCAAAAAATTTCATAGTGACTCCATCTTGCATATATGTGTTTCAAGCCTGTCATAAAAATTTCATAATGATTCAATCATGCATATATGTGTTCTAATGCTATAAAAAAATCATAGTGATTCAATCTTGTATATATGTGTTCTAAGGCTGTCAAAAAAAAATCATAGTGATACAATCATGCATATATGTGTTATAAGGCTGTCTAAAAAAATCATAGTGATTCAATCAATTAGATATGTTTTCTAAGGTTGTCAAAAAAAATTTATAGTGATTCAATCATGAATATATGTCTTCTAATGATGTCAAAAAATAAATTATTGAGATTGAATCATATATGTGTTCTAAGGCTGTCATAAAAAATTTGTAGTGATTCCATCATTTATATTCATGTTTTAAGGTTGTCAAAAAAAATTTATGGTGATTTAATCATTCATATATGTATTCTATGGTTGTCAAACAAATTTCATTGTGATTTAAACATTCACATATGTGTTCTAAGGCTGTCAAAAAATTTTCATAGTGCTTGAATCATGCATATATGTGTTCTAAAGTTGTCAAAAAATTCTTTAGTGATTCAATCATGCATATATGTGTTCTAAGGCTGTCAAAAAAATTCTATTGTCATTCAATCATCCATATATGTGTTCTAAGGTTGTCAAAAATATTTCATAGTGATTCATTGACGCATATATGTGTTATAAGGCTGTCAAAAAAGCCATAGTGACTCAATCTTTGCACATATGTGTTATATGGCTGTCAAAAAAATTTCTTAGTGTTTCAATCTTGCATTTATGTGTTCTAAGGCTGTCAAAAAAAATCCTTAGTGATTCAATCATGCATATGTGTGTTTTAAGGCTATCAAAAAAAATGTATTGTCATTCAATCATCTATATATGTGTTCTAAGGTTGTCAAAAATATTTCATAGTTCTTGAATCCTACATGTATGTGTTCTACGGTTCTCAAAAAAAATTCATAGTGATTCAATCATGCATATATGTGTTCCTAGGCTTTCAAAAAAATTCGTAGTGATTCAATCATGCATACATGTGTTCTAATGCTATCAAAAAAAAATTATAGTGATTCAGTCATGCATATGTGTTCTAAGGCTATTAAAAAAAGTCATAGTGATTCAATCATGCATATGTGTTCTGCAGCTGTCAAAAAAATTTGATAGTGATTCAATCATGCATATATGTGTTCTAAGGCTATCAATAAAATTTTATAGTGATTCAATCTTGCATATATGTGTTCTAAGGCTATAAAGAAAATCCTTAGTGATTCAATCATACATATGTGTGTTTAAGGCTGTCAAAAAATTTTTATTGTCATTCAATCATCCATATATGTCTTCTAAGGTTGTCAAAAATATTTAATAGTGATTCAATCCTGCATATATGTGTTCTAAGGCACTAAAAAAAAAATCATAGTGATTCAATAATGCATATTTGTGTTCTAAGGCATTCAAAAAAAATCGTAGTGATTCAATCTGGAAGATATGTGTTCTAATGCTGTAAAAACATTATAGTGATTCAGTCATGCATATGTGTTCTAAGGCTGTCAAAAAATATCATATTGATTCAATCATGCATATGTGTTCTGCAGCAGTCAAAAAATTTCATAGTGATTCAATCATGCATATATGTGTTCTAAGGCTATAAAAAAAAAGCATAGTGATTCAATCTTGCATATATGTGTTGTAAGTCTATTTAAAAAAATTAATAGTAATTAAATCATGCTTTTAGGTGTTCAAAGGGTGTCAAAAAAAATTATAGTGATTCAGTCATGCATATGTGTTCTAAGGCTGTCAAAAAAAGTCATAGTGATTCAATCATGCATATGTGTTCTGCAGCTGTCAAAAAAATTTGATAGTGATTCAATCATGCATATATGTGTTCTAAGGCTATCAATAAAATTTTATAGTGATTCAATCTTGCATATATGTGTTCTAAGGTTGTAAAGAAAATCCTTAGTGATTCAATCATGCATATGTGTGTTTTAAGGCTGTCAAAAAAAATTTATTGCCATTCAATCATCCATATATGTCTTCTTAGGTTGAAAAAAATATTTCATAGTGATTCAATCCTGCATATATGTGTTCTAAGGCTCTCAAAAAAAATTCATAGTGATTCAATAATGCATATTTGTGTTCTAAGGCTTTAAAAAAATCGTAGTGATTCAATCTGGAAGATATGTGTTCTAATGCTGTAAAAAAAAAATTATAGTGATTCAGTCATGCATGTGTTCTAAGGCTGTCAAAAAAATCATAGTGATTCAATCATGCATATGTGTTCTGCAACAGTCAAAAAATTTCATAGTGATTCAATCATGCATATATGTGTTCTAAGGCTATCAAAAAAAATCATAGTGATTCAATCTTGCATATATGTGTCCTAAGGTTGTCAAAAAAATTTAATAGTGATTCAATATTGCATATATGTGTTCTAAGGTTGTCAAAAAAAATTCATAGTGATTCATTCATGCATATATGGTTCTAAGACTATATAAAAAATTTAATACTGATTTAATCTTGCATTTATGTGTTCTAAGCCTGTCAAAAAAAAATTCAATCATGTGTATATATGTTCTACGGTTGTCAAGAAACTTTGATAGTGATTCACTTATGCATATATGTCTTCTAATGAGGTAAAAAAAATCAATCATGCATATATGTGTTATAAGGCTGTCAAAAAAAATTCATGGTGATTCAATCATGTATATATTTGTTCTAAGACTGTGAAAAAAAAATCATAGTGACTCAATCGTGCATGTGTTCTAAGGCTATCAAAAAAATTCATAGTGATTCAATCATGCATATATGTGTTCTAAGGTTGTCTAAAAAATTCATAGTGATTCAATGATGCATATATGTGTTCTAAGGCTGTCAAAAATTTTTGATATTGATTCAATCATGCAAATATGTGTTTTAAGGTTGTCAAAAACATTTCATAGTGATTTAATCATGCATATATGTGTTCTAAGACTCCCCAAAAAAATTCTTAGTGTTTCAATCATGCATATATATGTCCTTAGGCTATCAAATTTTTTTTATAGTGGTTCAATCTTGAATATATGTGTTGTAAGGATATCAAAAAAATTTCATAGTGATTCAATCATACATATATGTGCTCTATGGCTGTCAAAAAAAATTCATAGTGATTAAATCATGCATATATGTGTTCTAAGGCTGTCAATAAAATTTTATAGTGATTCAAACATGCTTATATGTGTTCTAAGGCAGTCAAAAAAATTTTTTAGTGATTCAATCATGCATATATGTGTTTTAAGGTTGTAAAAAAAATTCATGTTGATTCTAGGATGCGTATATGGGTTATAAGGCTGTCAAAAAAACTTTGTAGTGATTCAATCATGCATATATGTGTTCTAAGGGCATCAAAAAAATTCATAGTGATTCAATCATGCATAAATGTGTTCTATGGTTAAACAAATCACAATGATTAAATCATACCTATATGTGTTCTATGGTTGTCAAAAACAATTCATAGTGATTCAATCATGCATATATGTGTTATAAGGCTATACAAAAATTTCAGAGTGATTCAATCATGCATATATGCATTCTAAGTCTGTTTAGAAAAATTTACAGTGATTCAATCATGCATATATGTATTCTATGGTTGTGAAAATTTTTTTTTAGTGATTCAATCATTCATATATGTGTTGTAAGGCTGTCCAAAAAATGTCTTAGTGATTCAATTTTGCATATATGTGTTCTAAGGCTGTCCAAAAAATGTCTTAGTGATTCAATTTTGCATATATGTGTTCTAAGGCTATCAAAAAAATTTCATTTTGATTCAATCATATATGTTCTAAGGCTGTCAAAAAATTTATAGTGATTCAATCATACATATATGTGTTGTAATGATGTCATAAAAATTTGTTGTGATTCAATCATGTATATATGTGTTCTAAGTCTGTTAAAAAAATTTATCGGGATTTAAGTTTGCATATAAGTGTTCTAAGGCTGTCAAAAAAAATTCATAGTCATTTAGTCATGCATATATGTGTTCTAAAGCTGTCCAAAAAAATTCATAGTGTGTTCTAAGGCTGTTAAAAAAATTATAGTGATTCAATCTTGCATATATGTGTTATTAGCGTGTCAAAATAATTTCATAGAGATTAAATCATGCATATATGTGTTCTAAGGCTATCAAAAAAAAATCTTAGTGATTCAATCATGCAGACATGTGTTCAAAGGTTGTCAAAAAAAAATTATAGTGATTCAATCATGTATTTATGTGTTCTAATGTTTACAAAAAAATTTCATAGTGATTCAATAATGCATATTGTGGTCTAAGGCTGTCAAAAAAATTCTATAGTGATTCAATCATGCATATATATGTTGTAAGACTGTCGAACAAAATTCATAGTGATTCAATCATGCATATTTGCGCTCAAAGGCTGTCAAAAAAAATTCATTGTGATTTAATCATGCCTATGTGTTCTAAAGCTGTCAAAAATATTTAATAGTGATTCAATCGTGCATATATGTGTTCTATGGTTGTCAAAAAAAATTATTGTGATTCAATCTTGCATATATGTGTTCTAAGGCTATCAAAAAAGTTTCATAGTGATTCAATCGTGCATATATGTGTTTTAATGCTGTCCCAAAAAAATTGTAGTTATTCAATGATGCATTTGTGTTCTGCAGTTGTCAAAAAAATTTCATAGTGATTCAATCATGCATATATGTGTTTTAAGGCTATCAAAAAAATTTTATTGTTATTCAATATTGCCTATATGTGTCCTAAGGTTGTCAAAAAATTTTAATAGTGATTCAATAATGCATAGGTGTGTTCTAAGGTTGTCAAAAAAAATTCATAGTGATTCATTCATGCATATATGTGTTCTAAGACTGTAAAAAAAATTCATAGCGATTTAATCATGCATATATGTGTTCTAAGCCTGTCAAAAAAAATTCAATCATGCATATCTGTGTTCTACGGCTGTCAAAAAAGTTTGATAGTGATTCAATCATGCATATATGTGTTCTAATGTTGTGAAAAAAAATTCAATCATGCATATATGTGTTCTAAGGCTGTGTAAAAAATTTCATGGTGATTCAATCATGCATATATATGTTCTAAGGCTGTCAAAAAATTTTCATAGTGACTTAATCTTGCATATATGTGTTCTAACGTTGTCAAAAAAAAATCATAGTGATTCAATCATGTATGTGTTGTAAGGCTATCAAAAGAAATTCATAGTGATTCAATCATGCATATATGTGTTCTAAGGCTGTCAAAAAAATTCATAGTGATTCAATGTTGCATATATGTGTTCTATGGTTGTCAAAAAAATTTGATATTGATTCAATCATGCATATATGTGTTCTAAGGTTGTCAAAAACATTTCATAGTGATTTAATCATGCATATATGTGTTCTAAGGTTGTCCAAAAAAATTCATAGTGATTCAATCATGCATAGTTCTAAGGCTGTCAAAAAAATTTCATAGTGATTCAATCTCGCATATATGTGTTGTAAGGTTGTCAAAAAATTTTTTATAGTGATTCAATCATGCATATATGTGTTTGGATCGGTCCCAACCCGTATCTTGTTTGGGTCGGGTTCGACCTGGATCATTTTTTATCAGGTTCGACCCAGTTCCTGTTTGGATCAGGTCTCGCCCGTATCTTGTTTGGATCGGTTTCGACCCGGATCCTGTTTGGATCAGGTCCACTCCGGATCACGTTTGGATCATGTCCGTCTCGGATCCTGTTTGGGTTCGTTCCAGCACGAATCCTGTTTGGATCATTTCTGGCCCGGATCGAGTTTGGATTGGGTCTGATCCGGATCACGTTTGGATGGGGTCCGACTGGGATCATGTTTGGGTCGGGTCCAGACCAGATCCTATTTGGATCGGGGCTGATCCGAAGCCGATCTGGTATAGGTTTGACCCTGTTCCGGTTTTGATCACGTCAGACCTGGATCCTGTTTGGGTCTGGTATGGACCAGATCCTATTTCGATTGGGTCAGACCTGAATCCTGTCTAGGTCGGGTCCATCCCGGATCTTGTTTGGGTCGGGTCCGGACTGGATCCTATTTGGATCATGGCCGATCCGGACCCGATTTTAGACAGGTCTGGCCCGGTTCCGGTTTTGTTGATGTCAAACCTGGATCCGGTTTGGATCGGGTGTCGCCCAGATCTTGTATGGGTCTGGTCTGGACTAGATCCTGTTTGGATTAGGCTGGACATGGATCCGGTATGGATCGGGTCTATCTCGAATCCTGTTTCTATCGGGTCAGACCCGTATCCGGTTTAGATCGGGTGCAGCTCGGATCACGTTTGGATCAAGTCGGACCTAGATCATGTTTCGATATAGTTGGACCCAAATCATGTTTGTATCGGGTCTGATCCGATTACAGCTTGGATCGGGCCGGACTTGGATTATATTTGGATCAGGTCAAACCCGGATCTTTTTTGGATCGGTCGGATACAGTTTCGGTTTGGATCGGGTCTGGCCCGGATCATGTTTGGATCGAGTTGGACACGGATTATGTTTGTATCGACTTGAACCCAGACCCGGATCCAGTTTGTATCGAGACTAATCCAGATTCGGTTTGGATCAAGTCCGGTCGGGTTTCTGTTTGGATTGGGTCTAACCCGGATCACGTTTGGATCTGGTCGGATCTAGATCTTGTTTGGTCGGATATAGATCCTGTTTGGGACGGGTCCAACTTGGATCTTGTTTGGATCAGTTCTACTCGGATCCTGTTTGGATCGGTTCTGACTCGCATCTTGTTTGGATCGGGTCAATCATGGGTTTCTGTTATGTATCGGATCTAGATCCGAATTGGATCGGATAAGATCTATAATAGGGTCTAGGCACTATTTATACTTGAACAGGATCGATGACCGATACAGCTTTTTCTGGGACAGGTTCGGAGCTATTTTTGATCGGTTCCTTTTAGTTTTTCACCGGTTTCGAGATATAGAGACCTTGTTTTCATGAATCCATAAAAAGTCGAGGATTTTCTTATTCGGTTATAGGGTTGTTTGTTCATATATTATTCTGGTTCATTAGGTCCAAAACCGGTTCCGACCCTTAGATGTCTGATTCAGAGCCGTTTCATGCTAGTTCGAGGTGTTTTTAGATTGGTCCTAGCTTAAGGACACGGGGTTTTACCTATTTGAGCTTGTTTTCGTTATTTTTTTATGCTTTATAAGTGTTCATTGTTAAGAAAGCTTGACTTGTGCATGTTAATTCATGTGTTTTATATTGGTTGAGTTATGCATAATGTTTTTAAGCTTGAATTATATTAAATCCAAGGCATTTTATCATAAAAACTAGCTTATGCATACAAGTTGAAGCATAGTATTTAGGTTTTTTCACGTATAAAAGTAAGAGACATAGAGAAAGCAATAAAAGAAGTACGTATTTTTAACGTTTTCACGTATCTAAGATTACACAAAGGGATTAACAAATAAAAGTGCTAATGCCACAGCCAGGCCATAATTTGTTAAAGCTTAAAAGCTAGACTATGCAATAAAGTACCTTATATTTGACCCTCTTCTTCTAGTTGACTTGTGATACCTTCTACGGGTTGGCCTACAGCAATACCTTGACTGACTCTGGGTCCAATAGAAGCAAGTTTTATGTCCAATCCAATAGCAATAATGGAAGCAGCATAAATTAGGGGATTCATGGTAAGCTCCTCACAACAAAAAATGAAGAAATGGTTAATGATATAACCAAATAAACTAATGAATTGTTATATTAATTTAGTACTCGGAATATATGATTAAATTAGGTAAGATAGTAGAAAAAGAAATGGTTGAATGAAAATAATTCATTCTTAAGTTCCATTTCAGTGAGAGGGTCCTACGAATGTTCTACCATGTTCCATCAACACACTAAAGGGGTCATACGAGATATCCACTGTGGAAGTTGGCCAACATTTCTATTGGCAAATAAGAGGTTTTCAAGTGCATGCCCAAGTACTTATAACTTCTTTGTTCATAATTGCTATCTTATTATGTTCAGCTGTTAGCCGTTCGGAGTCCACAAACTATTCTGATTGACGGTCAGAATTTTTTTGAATATGTTCTTGAATTCATTCAAGATGTGAGCAAAACTCAAAATGGACAAGAAGAATATGGTTCTTGGGTTCCTTTTATTGGAACTCTGTTCTTGTTTATTTTTTTTTTCTAACTGATGAGGTGTACTTTCACCTTGGAGAATCATACAGTTACCTCATAGGGAGTTAGTTGCAAGTACGATTGATATAAATAATATTGTTGTTTTAGCTTTACTCACGTTAGTGGCACACTTCTATGAAGGCCTTACTAAAAAGGGATTGGGTTATTTTGGTAAATAGATTCAACCAACTTCAATACTTTTACCAATTAATGTCTCAGAAGATTTCACAAAACCATTATCACTTAGATTTGGACTTTTCAGGAGTATATTGGCCAATGAATTAGTAGTTGTTGTTCTTGTTTCTTTAGTACATTTAGTGATTCCTATACGTGTGATGTTTATTGGATTATTCATAAGCGGTATTCATGCTCTGATTTTTGCAACCTTATTTGTGGTTAATATAGGTGTATCCATGGAAGGTCATCATTAAGTAGTTTTCCATCAAATAAATAATAAAATAATGCTTTGAATTTCAAAGAGTCGCTTTTTCTTTTTTAATTGATTTAAATTCAAAATTAAGTAAGCCCATGAATCTTAATCCAATAATTTGCATAGCTCAAGATACCTTCTTGAGGAACATGATTGATATAAATTTATTTATTTACGATATGTAGTATATAGTGTAGGAAAACAAGAGGAAGAGAAATATATGTACAATATTGATATTTATTATATTACATATTACACTACGGAATTGTAAAAAAAGGGGGGAATTCCCATTTTTTCCTAGGATCCCCTTTTGTTCTATTCATGTCATACATCTCCTTTATTTTCCCAGTCAATTACGACGATTCATAATTGGGGTAATAATTGTGACTCGTTTGGGTCATGCAACGAAACAACATGAACTATGTTCTGTGAAACCGTTGCTATTTCATTTCATTCTATTCTATTCTATTCAACAATTAACCAAAAATAGAATTAATTGCAATTAAATAAATCAATCATCAAATCTAGATATATGATGATTCACTTTGATGAATCTCTTTGTTTGAATCCTTGTGTGATAATGATAAAGGCAAGTAAAAATCAAGTAGGTTACGTGGGTCGTGCTAGATAGCGTAGCTACATATTATAAGTGAAATCCAGTGTATACTTAGAAGAATGATTCCAGGGTCCCATCCCATTAAATAGAAATAAGATGATGATTGTTTATATGGAAGAAACACATGTATATTGAAGTAGTTCTGATGATTCAGTAATATCAAATATCATCCCTTCTCAAATTAGGTTGGGAGTTTTTAGTTTAGTTGGATGGATTTTAGTGATGGAATATGAAATAATAAGTAATGCAACTAATTAATATTATAAATATATAAATAACATTAATTAAGCACACTAATTAAGTAATATATAATAATTCATTTGTTTATTTGATTATATTATTAACCATTTCTTCATTTTTTTGTTGTGAGGAGCTTAATATGAATCCCCTAATTTCTGCTGCTTGAGTTAGGGTACTCATCGAAGCTTTAACAGTTTACAGCATGTTCGTGGTATTAGCAATTTTATTTGCTAATCCCTTTGTGTAATCCGAGAAACGTGAAAACGTGAAAAATACATACTTTTATTGCTTTGGCACTGCCTCTTGTCTTTTTTAAATTATATCAACTCAACACTTCACTCCTACAATTCTAGAGAGACATGATTGGAGTGCACTAACAAGCAAACTGGTTTTGACCATCTCATTTTAATCATGCATGCTTTTGTGTATGGTTTAATGAGTTTAGTTTAAATTATAGTAAAAAAAACAAATTTGGCCAATTTGAATGTCAAAATCAGAATTAAAGTAAAATTTTCCTAAAAACACGTTTTTGGGCTGTCAAACCGACTTGTTTTGGTTATAACTTTGTGCATAGACATCAAAATGACTTATTTTTTTTATTTTTGAAAGATATTCATCATTATTTTGGATAAAATCCTTTCAGATGTTGTTTTATATTAAAAAAATATAGTGAATAAAGAGAGTATGTCGAAAATGACTTCAGGCAACTTGTTTTTTGAAATATGACCATTGACACGAGACTACAAGGCCAAAGTTTGGGTGTTTACAAATTGTATCTCTTTGTTATCAAGCATGTGAAGATAACAAAAAAGTAGACACACCGATTTTTTAGAATGGATAAGATTAACATTGAGATCAAATACATCAACTTAACACGAGGGTCTCTCTATCATAATCAGTTTTTAAACACTCTAATTGATTTCACAAATCATTGAAACTATGCTGGACCACCTCTAATCATTGCACAATCAATGTTAATCTTATCCAAATTGCCTTTTAACTCAAGGACCAGCTAACCTTGGGCATTATTTAAGCCCCTAGTGATGGGTCGACCTGGACCCTAAAGGTTGGTTTCAAATTTAGATTTATTGTTCATATTGGTTGACCTTGAATATCTCTTGGATGATATAGAAATCTTAGTAGGATCTAATGATGTTTGTATTATGATTCATATCGAGCGGATAAAGAGACTCGAACCCGCATCGTTAGCTTGGAAGGCTAGGGTTATAGTCGATGTCGATTCATCATTTTTAACGTCTATAATTCAAAACCGAACATGAAACTTTGGTTTCATTCGGCTCCTTTATGAAATATGGATAGCTTCCTGGATTTAGGGCATGAAGTGACCTAATCGAAAAAATTTATGATGTATGTTTATATTGTGAGGTTAATTCATTAATTATTTTAGTACCCAAAATATATGATTAAATTATGTAGTAGAAAAAGAAATGGTTGAATCAAAATAATTCCTTCTTAAGTTTCATTTTTGTCAGAGGGTACTACGAATGTTCAACCATGTTTGATCAATACACTAAAGGATTATGCAAGATATTCGGTGTGGAGGTTTCCAAGCGGATGCCCAAGTACTTATAACTTCTTGGGTCGTAATTGCCATCTTATTAGGTTCAACCGGTATAGTCGTTAAGAATCCACAAACTATTCTGACCCACAGACAAAATTTCTTCTGATATGTTCTTGACTTCATTCAAGACGTGAGTACAACTAAAAATGGAGAAGAATATGGTCCTTGGGTTCCTTTTACTGGAACTCTATTCCTATTTGTTTTTGTTTCTAACTGGTCAGGTGCGCTTTTAACTCATGGGGAGTTAGTTGCACCTACGAATGATATAAATACTATTGTTGATTTAGCTTTACTCGTGTCTGTGGCACATTTCTATGCAGGCCTTTCTAGAAAGGGACTGGGTTATTTTGGTAAATATATTCAACTAACTCCAATACTTTCACCAATTAATGTCTTAGAAGATTTCACAAAACCGTTATCACTTAGTTTTCGACTTTTCAGGAATATATTGGCCGATGAATGAGTAATTGTTGTTCTTGTTTCTTTAGTATACTTAGCCATGGAAGGTCGTCATTGAGTAGCTTTTCATCCAAATAAATAATAAAATAATGCTTTAATTTTCAAATTTACTTTTCCTAAGATCCCCTTTGTCCTATTTATGTCATACATCTCCTTTATTTTCCCAGACAATTACGACGATTCATAATTGGGGTAATAATTGTTACTCGTTTGCGGCGTGTGACGTAACAACAGGACTGCTTATAGATTGCTGCTAGAATGGCCATAGAACTTTCTTCTATTATTAGACCCAGAGTCGGTTAAGATACTACTCTGGGCCAAGCCGTAGAAGGTATCGCTAGTCAACCAAAAGCAGAAGATAAAATAATTGCTTAATCTTGCTTTTATGGAAGCTTTAACAATTTATGGCCTAGTCGTCGCATTAGGACTTTTATTTGCTAATCCCTCTATATAATCCTAAAAACGTGAAAAATACCTACTTTTATTGCTTTGGCGCTGCCTCTTCTCTTCTTTAAATTATATCAACTCAACACTTCACTCCTAAAATCCTAGACATGCTTGGACTGCACTAACAAGTTATCTTGTTTTGACCATATATTTCCAATCATACATCCTTTTGAGGTATGGTTTAACGCATTCAGTTTAAATTATAGTAAGAAAACAAATTTCTCAAATTTGAATGTCAAAATAAAAACTATTACATAAAAACAAGTTTTTTAGGAAGTCAAACCGACTTGTTTTAGTTATAACTTTGTGCTTAGACATCTAAATGACTTGTTTTTTTCATGTTTGAAAGATATTCATCATTCTTTTGGACAAAAACCTTTAGGATGTTTTTTAGGAAAAAAAATATAGTGAAAACAGAGAGTATGTTGAAAATGACTAGGCAACTTGTTTTTTGAAATATGACAATTGACACAAGTCTACCATGCCAAAATTGGGGTGTTTACTTATTGTATCTCTTTGTTATCAAGCATGAGATGATGACAAAAAAGTAGGCACGCCAATTTTTTAGAACGGATAAGATTAACATTTGAGATCAAATCCATTTCTAAAAAGTTGTTTTTGAGGATGATGAAGATAAAAGTATGATTAAGAAGCTTAAAGCATGTATGCAACTTAACACGAGGGTCTCTTTGTGATGCCTCATAATCAGTTTTTAAAACACTCTAATTGATTTCACAAATCATTGATCCTTTACTGGACCACATCTAATCATTTCACAATCAATGTCAATCTTATCCAAATTGCCTTTTGACTCCAGGACCAACTCAATTTGGCATTTTTAAAGCCCCTAGTGATGGGTCGACCTGGACCCTAAAGGTGGGTTTCAAATTTAGATTTCTGGTCCATATTGGTTGACATAGAATATCTCTTGGATGATCTAGAAATCTAAGGAGGATCCAATGATGTATGTATTGTGATTTATATTGAGCGGTCAAAGGGACTCAAACCCGCATCATTAGCTTGGAAGGCTAGGGTTATAGTCGACGTCGATTCATCATTTTTAACGTCTAGAATTCAAAACCAAACATGAAACATTGGTTTCATTCTGCTCCTTTAAGGAATATGAATAGCTTCCCAGATTTATGGCACGAGGTGACTTAATCAAATTTTTTTATGATGTATGACATATTACGTGGTTAATTCATTAATTAATTTAGTACCCAAAATATATAATTAAATTAAGTAGGAGAGTAGAAAAAAAATGTTTGAATCAAAATAATTCGTTCTTAAGTTCCATTTCTGTAAGAGGGTACTACGAATGTTCTACCATGTTCGATCAACACACAAAAGGCTTATGCAAGATATTCGGTCTCGAGGTAGGACAACATTATTATTGGTAATAGGAGGTTTTCCAAGTGCATGCCCAAGTACTTGTAACTTCTTGGACCGTAATTGCTATCATATTAGATTCACCCTCTATAGCCGTTCAGAATACACAAACTATTCTGCCCGATAGCCCAAATTTCTTCTGATATGTTCTTGATTTCATTCAAGACGTGGGCAAAATTCAAAATGGAGAAGAATGTGGTAATTGGGTTCCTTTTATTTGAACTCCGTTCCTATTTATTTTTATTTCTTACTGGTCTGGTGTGCAATTTGGATAAGATTGACATTGATTGTGAAATGATTAGAGGTGGTCCAGAAAAAGATCAATGATTTGTGAAATCAATTCAAGTGTTTAAAAACTGATTGTGAAATCAATACAAAAGAGAGCCTCGTGTTAAGTTGCATACATGCTTTAAGCTGCTTATTCATACTTTCATCTTCATCTTCGACAAAAACAACATTTTAGAAATGGATTTGATCTCAATGTTAATCTTATCCATTCTACAAAATCGGTGTCTTCTTTTTTATCATCATCTCATGCTTGATAACAAAGAGATACAATATGTAGACACCCCAGTTTTGGCCTAGTAGTCTTGTGTCAATTGTCATATTTCAAAAAACAACCCATAGTCATTTTCAACATACTCTCTATTTTCACTGTATTTTTTGCATATAAAACAACATCCTAAAGATTTTTTTCTAAACGAATGATGAATATCTTTCCAACATGAAAAAATAAGTCATTTAGATGTCTAAGCACAAAGTTATAACCAAAATAAGTCGGTTTGACTACATAAAAAACTTGTTTTAAGGAAAATTTGACATTAATTTTGATTTTGACATTCAAATTTGCCAAATTTGTTTTCTTACTATAATTTAAACTAAACGCATTAAACCATACCTCAAAAAGATGCATGATTAGAAAGATATGGCCAAAACAAGTTAACTTGTTAGTGCATTCCAAGCATGTCAAAATTAAGTAAGCCCATGAATCTTATTCCAATAATTAATTCATGCGTCTCAAGATACCGGTTTGTGGAACATGATTGGTATAAATATGTTTATTTACGATATGTATGATATAGTGTAGGAAGAAAGCAAAGCCAGAGAAATATATGTACGACATTAATATTTATTATATTACGTATTATACTACAGAATTTTACAAAAAAAGGGAGAATTCCAAATTTTTCCTAAGATCCCCTTTTGTCCTATTCATGTCGTACATCTCCTTTATTTTCCCAGTCAATTACAAGGATTCGTAATTGGGGGGTAATAATTCTTACTCGTTTGGGGCGTGTGACGAAACAACAAGAACTATGTTCTGTGAAACCGTTGGTATTTTATTCCATCCTATTCAACAATTAACCAAAATTGGAATTAATTGCAATTGGTTCTATCAACCATCAAATCTCGATATAGAATGGTTCGCTTTGATGAATCTCTTTGTTTGAATCGATGCGAGATAATGATAAAGACAAGTAAAAATCATGAAGTTTAGGCAGGTCGAGGTAGATAGTCGTAGCTCATATTATACGTGAACTCCGTTGTATGCTTAGAAGAATGATTCCAAGGTCCGATCCGATTCAAAAGAAATAAGACGACGATGGTTTTGGATATTGAGGTAGTTTTGATGGATATTGAGGTATGCTTAGAAGAAAGAACTATATTATATGGATTTACGAAATCTTGGATAGGGAATAAAAACGAGATATTGAGGTAGTTTTGATGATTCAATAATATCAAATATCATAACTTCTTAAATTAGGTTGGGAGTTCTTAGTTTAGTTGTATTTATCTTACTGACGGAATATGAAATACGAAGTAATGTAAGCAATTAATATTATCAATATGTAAAAAAACATTAATTAAGTACACTAGTTAAGTAATATAATACATCATAAATTGTTTCATTTAGGTCACTTTGCACCCTAAATCCTGAAATCTATCCATATTCTATAAACTAGCCGAATAAAAGCAAAGTTTCATGTTCAGTTTTGAATTATAGATATTAAAAATGATGAATCGACGTTGACTATAACCCAAGCCTTCCAAGCTAACGATGCAGGTTCGAGTCCTTTTATTCGCTCGATATGAATCTTCCAAAGATTTCTAGATCATCCAATAGATATTCAAGGTCAACTAATATGTTCCAGAAATCTAAATTTGAAACCAACGTTTATGCTTCAGGTTGACCCATCCCTAGGGGCTTAAGAAATGCCAAAGGTCAGTTGGTCCTGGAGTCAAAAGGCAATTTGGATAAATTGACATTGATTGTGAAATGAGTAGAGGTGGTCCAGCAAATTATCAATGATTTGTGAAATCAAATTGAGTGTTTAAAAGCTGATCATGAGGCATCACAGAGAGACCCTCGTGTTAAGTTTGCATATATGCTTTAAGCTGCTTATTCATACTTTCATCTTCATCTTCGTAAAAAACAACTTTTGAAAAATAGATTTGATCTCAATGTTAATCTTATCCATCCTTCAAAATCGGTGTGTCTACTTTTTTGTCGTCATCTCATGCTTGATAACGAAGAGATACAATGAAAACACCCCAATTTTGGCCTAGTAATATTGTGTCAATTGTCATATTTCAAAAAACAGGTTGCTCATAGTCATTTTTTACATACTCTCGATTTTCACTATATTTTTTGCATATAAACAACACCCTAAAGGTTTTTGTTCAAAAGAATGATGAATATCTTTCAAACATGAAAAAATAAATCATTTAGATGTTTAAGTACAAAGTCATTAGTCATTTAGAAAGGCTGCATAGAAATGTGCCACTGACATGAGTAAAGCTAAAGCAACAGTGGTATTTATATCATTCGTAGGTGCAACTAACTCCCCTTGAGGTAGTTGTTTGATTCTCCAAGGTAAAAGCACACCTAACCAGTTAGAAACGAAAACAAATCAATAGAGTTCCAATAAAAGGAACTCGAGGACCATATTCTTCTGCATTTTGAGTTTTGCTCATGTCTTGAATAAAATCAACAACATATTAGAAAAAAATCTCGCCGTGCGTCAGAATAGTTTGTGGATTCTGAAGGGCTATATTGGCTGAACCTAATAAGATAGCAATTACGACCCAATAAGTTTTAAGTACTTGGGCATGCTCTTGGAAACCCACTATTTGCCAATAGGAATGTTACCTAGTTTCGCACCAAATATTTCGCGTAACCCTTTGCGTGTTGAGCAAACATGGTGGAACATTCGTTGTATCGTCTGACAGAAATGGAAGTTAAGAAGGAATTATTTTTATTCAACCATTTCTGTTTCTACTCTCCTATCTAATTTAATCATATATTCTGGGTACTAAATTAATTAAGGAATTAACGACGTAATATATCACACATCATAAATTTTTTCATTTGTCACTTTGCGCCCTAAATCCTTGAATTGATCCATAATCCATGAAGGAGCCTTATGAAACCAAAGTTTCATGTTCGGTTTGGAATTAAGGACACTAAAAATGATGAATCGACGTCGACTATAACCCAAGCCTTCCAAGTTCGGATGGTTCAAGTCCGTTTACCCGCTCGATATGAATCATAATACCTAAAAACTGATCATGAGGTGGTCCACCCTAGGATCAATGATTTGTGAAATCAATTGCAATATCTAAAAACTGATTATGAGGCATCATAGAGACCACCGAGTTAAGTTGAGTACATGCTTTAAGCTGCTTATTCATACTTTTACCTTCATCGTCGTCAAAAAGAACTTTTTAGAAATGGAGTTGATCTCAATGTTAATTTTATCCATTCTACAAAATTGGTGTGTCTACTTCTTTGTTATTAACGGAGCATCACATGCTGGATAACAAAGCGATACACTATGTAAACACCCCAATTGTGTCCTAGTAGTCTTGTGTCAATGCTCAAATTTCAAAATACATGTTGCCTAGAGTCGTTTTTGACATAGTCTCCATTTTCATGATATTTTTTGCATATAAAACAACATCCTAAAGGTTTTTGTCCAAAAGAATGATGAATATCTTTCAAACATTAAAAAAATAAGTCATTTTGATGTCAAATCACAAAGTTATAACCAAAACAAATCGGTTTTGACTTTCAAAAAAACTTGTTTTTACGAAAATTTTACTTTAATTCTTATTTTGACTTTCAAATTGGATAAAATTATTTTTTTACTATAAATTAAACCGAACACATTAAACCATACCTCAAAAAGATGAATGATATGGTCAAAACAAGTTAATTTTTAGTACAGTCCAAGCATGTCTTACTCGGATTGTAGGAGTGAAGTGTTGAGTTGATTTAATTTAAAGAAGAAAAGTGGCAGGGCAAAAGAAATAAAAGCTGTATGTATTTTCACATTTCTAGGATTACACAAAGGGATTAGCAAATAAAAGTCAGACTAGCGATACCTTCTATGGCTTATGGTTGTGCAATAAAGTACCTCATATTTTACTGTATGCTTCTGGTAGTAGTACCTTAACGGACTCTGGGTCCAATAGAAGCAAGTAATATGGCCAATCTAGCAGCGATAACAGAAGCAGCAGAAATTAAATAAACCAATAAACTATTATATATTACTAATTTAGTATACTTAATTAATGTTATTTATATATTTATAATATGAATTAGTTACATTACTTAGTATTTCATATTCCATCATTAAGATCCATACAATTAAACTAAGAACTCCCAACCGAAATATAGAAGTGATGATATTTGATATTACTGAATCATCAAGATTACTTCAATATCTCATTTTTATTCTCAAGATTTTGTAATTCCATATAATATACTTCTTCTATTTCTTTTCTCCAAACCCATTCTTTGAATTCTTCTCTCCTTCATCTTATTTAAACGCATTCATAGGCATGACTTCATATTCAATCCACACATATAGTCACAGACAAAAAATAAAGAGCTTATATCGTAATCAATATAGAGAAAGTTGAATCTATGTCCATATTACGTCGGTAGTAATATGGGGAATGAAATAATATACATGGGTAGTCCATATATAACTATTGAATGTCTACTATCACATACATGTGTTTCTTCCATAGTCTAAACCATCATCATCTTATTTCTTTTGAATCGGATCGGACCCTGGAATCATTCTTCAAAGCAAACACTGGAGTTCACGTATAATATGTAGCTATGGCTATCTAGCTTGACCCACGTAAACTACGTGATTTTCACTTGTCTTTATCATTATCTCACATCGATTCGAACGAAGAGAATCATCAAAGTGAACCATCCTATATCAAGTAATATGCGAGCCATCCCACGTATAAAGCAACGGTTTCGCATAACATAGTTCTTGTTGTTTCGTCACACGTGCCATTGAAGGTATCGCTATTCAACTAGAAGCAGACGGTAAAATACGAGGTATTTTGTTGCTTATTCTGGCTTTTATGGAAGCTTTAACCATTTACGGTCTGGTCGTGGCATTTTCATTTTTATTTGCTAATCCCTTTGTGTAATACTAGAAACATGAAAAATACATACTTCTTTTATTGCTTTGACCCTGCATCTTCTCTTCTTTAAATTATATCAACTCAACACTTTACTCCTAAAATCCTAGACATGCCTGGACTGCACTAACAAGTTAACTTGTTTTGACCATATCTTTCTAATCATCCATCATTTTGAGGTGTGGTTTGAATGCATTGAGTTTAAATTATATTAAAAAACAAACTTGGCCAATTTGAATGTCAAAATCAGAATTTAATTAAAATTTTCCTAAAATCAGGTTTTTCGGTAGTCAAACCGATAGGTGTGGGTCATAACTTGGTACAAAATGACAATTTTTTTTCATGTTTGAAAGATAAGACTCTAGTTTCATCATTCTTTTTGACCAAGCCCTTTAGGATATTGTTTTATATGCAAAACATATAGTGAAAAATAGAAAATGTGTCGAAAGTGACTCTGGGCAACTTGTTTTTTGAAATATGACCATTGAGACAAGACTACTATGCCAAAATTGGGATGTTTTACATATTGTAATTTTTTGTTTTCAAGCATGTGAAGCTCTCTCAATAACAAACAAATAGGCAGACTGATTTTGTAGATTGGATAAGATTAACATTGAGATTAAATCCATTTCTAAAAAGTTCTTTTTGACAAAGATGGAAATGAAAGTATGAATAATCAGCTTAAAGCATGTACGCAACTTAACACAATAGTCTCTCTACTCATAATCAGTTTTTAGATAGTATAATTGATTTCACAAATCATTGATCCATGGGTGACCTCTAATGATCAGCCATCAAAATTCCCTCTTGACTCTAATACCAACTGACCTTGGGCATTTTTTAGCCCCTAGTGATGGGTCGACCTGGACTCTAAAGGTTGATTTCAAATTTACATTTCTGGTCCATATTGGTTGACCTTGAATATCTCTTGGATGATGCAGAAATCATAGGAGGATCCAATGATGTATGTATTATGATTCATATTGAGCTGGTAAAGGGACTCGAACCCACATCTTAACTTGGAAGGCTAGGGTCATAGTAGACGCCAATTCATCATTTTTAACATCCTTAATTCAAAATCGAACAAGAAACTTTGGTTTCATTCAGCTCCTTTATGGAATATGGATATAAATTCAAGGATTTAGTGCGCAAAGTGACATAAACGAATTTTTTTACGATGTGTGATATATTACGTGATTAATTCAATAATTAATTTAGTACCCCGAATATATGATTAAGTTAGTTTGGAGAGTAGAAATGGCTGAATCAAAATAATTCCTTCTTAAGTTCCAATTCTGTAAGAGGGTACTACGAATGTTCTACCATGTTTGATCAACACACTAAAGGGTTATGCGAAATATTCGGTGTGTAAGTAGGTAACATTTCTATTGGCAAATAAGAGGTTTCCAAGTGCATGCCCAAGTACTTATAACTTCTTGGGTCGTAATTGCTATCATATTAGATTCACCCTCTATAGTCGTTAAGAATACACAAACTATTCTGCCGTAGGCAAAACTCAAAATGGAGAACAATAAGGTAAATTGGGTTCTTTTATTTGAACTCCATTCCTATTTGTTTTTGTTTCTAACTGGTCAGGTGTGCTTTTACCTTTGAGAATCATACAGTTTCCTCATGGGGAGTTAGTTGCACCTACGAATGACATAAATACTATTGTTGGTTTAGCTTTACTCATGTCAGTGGGTTATTTCGGTAAATGTATTCAACCGACTCCAATACTTTCACCAATTATGGTCTTAGAAGATTGCACAAAACCTTTATCACTTAGTTTTCGAATTTTCAGGAATATATTGGCCGATGAATTAGTAATTGTTGTTCTTGTTTCTTTAGTACAATTAGTAGCCATGGAAGGACATCATTGACTAGCTTTTCATCCAAATAAATAATAAAATAATGCTTTAATTTTCAGAATCGCTTTTCCTAAGATCCCCTTTGTCCAATTCATGTCATAAATCTCCTTTTTATTTTCCCTGTCAATTACGATGATTCATAATTGTGGTAATAATTGTTACTCTGTTGGGGCATGCGACGAAACAATTGGAACTATGTTTGGAGAAACCGCTGCTATTTCATTCTATTCTATTCAACAATTAACCAAATTTAGAATTAATTGCAATTGAATCAATCAATCATTAAAACTTGATATGTGATGATTGGCTGTGATGAATCTCTTCGTCTGAATCCTTGTTAGATAATGACAGACTAGTAAAAATCAAGTAGGTACATGGGTCGAGCTAGATAGCATAACTACAATGGTTATATATACACTACCCATGTATTATTACATTCCCTAATTCCACTTTCTCCAAATAAATTACGATATGAGCCCTTCCATTTCTGTCTGTGACTGTATATATGAATTGAATAGGAAGTCAAGCCTTTGAATGCGTTTAAAGAAGATGATGGGGAGAAGAATTTAAAGGTTGGAGCAAAGAAATAGAAGAACTATATTATATGGATTTACAAAAACTCGAATAGGGAAAAAAAATGAGATATTGAAGTAGTTCTGATGATTCAGTAATATCAAATATCATCCCTTCTCAAATTCGGTTGGGAGTTCATAGTTTAGTTGGATGGATCTTAGTGATGGAATATGAAATACTAAGTAATGCAACTAATTAATATCATAATTATATAAATAACATTAATTAAACACACTAATTAAGTAATATATAATAATTCATTTGTTTATTTAATTATATCATTAGTCATTTCTTCATTTTTTTGTTGTGAGGAGCTTAATATGAATCTCCTATTTTCTCCTGCATCAGTCAGGGTACTCCTGCAGGCCAAGTCGTAGAAGGTATCGCAAGTCAACCAGAAGCAGAGGGGAAAATATGAGGTACTTTATTGCTTAATCTGGCTTTTATGGAAGCTTTAACACTTTACGGCATGATCGTGGCATTAGCACTTTTATTTGCTAATCCGATTGTGTAATCCGTGAAACATGAAAAATAAGTACTTTTTTTGCTTTAGCCCAGCCTCTTGTCTTCTTTAAATTATATCAGCTCAACACTTCAGTCCTGCAATCCCAGACAGACATGATTGGACTCGACTAACAAAACTTGTTTTGACTGCATCTTTCTAATCATGCATGCTTTTGATGTATGGTCTAATGTGTTTAGTTTAAATTATAGCAAAGAAACAAATTTGGCAAATTTGAATGTCAAAATCAAAAGCAAAGTCAAATTTACCGTAAAACAAGTTTTTTAGGTAGTCAAACCGACTTGTTTTGGTTATAACTTTGTTCTTAGACATCTAAGTGACATATTTTTTCATGTTTGAAAGATATTTATCATTCTCTTGGACTAAAACCTTTAGGATGTTTTATATGCAAAATATAATGAGAATAGAGAGTATGTCGAAAACGACTATGGGCAACTAGTTTTTTGAAATATTTCAATTGACACAAAAGGCTAAAATTCGGGTGTTTACATATTGTATCTCTTCGTGATCAAGCATGAGATGATGACAAAGTAGTAAACACACCGATTTTGTAGAATGGATAAGATTAACATTGAGATCAAATCCATTTCTAAAAAGTTGTTTTTGACGAAGATGAAAATGAAATTATGAATAAGCAGCTTAAAGCATGTATGCAACTTAACACGAGGGTCTCTCTATCATAATCAGTTTTTCAACACTCTATTTGATTTCACAAATCATTGATCTTAATCATTTAACAATCAATTTTAATCTTATCCAAATGGCCTTTTGACTCCAAGATCGGTTGACCATGGGCATTTTTTATGCCCACAGTGATGGATCGACGTGGACCCTAAAGGTTGGTTTCAAATTTAGATTTCCGGTCCATATTGGTTGACCTTGAATATCTCTTGGATGATCTAGAAATCCTAAGAGGATCCAATGATGTATGTATTATGATTCATATCAAAAGGATAAAGGGACTCGAACCTGTATCGTTAGCATGGAAGGCTAGGGTTATAGTCGACGTCGATTCGTCATTTTTAACATGATATATTACGCGGTTAATTCATCAATTATTTTAGTACCCAAAATATATGATTAAATTATGCACTAGAGTAGAAAAAGAAATGGTTAAATCTACATAATTCCTTCTTAAGTTCCATTTTTTAAGAGGATACTATGAATGTTCTAGCATGTTCGATGAACTCACTAAAGGGTTGTGCGAGATATTTGATGTGTAGGTTGTTTCCAAGTGCATGCCTATGTACTTATAACTTCTAAGGTCGTAATTCCGGTATAGCCGTTCAGACAAACTATTCTTACCCACGGCCAAAGTTTCTTATGATATGTTATTGATTTCGTTCAAGATGTGAGCAAAACTCAAAATGGAGAAGAATATGGTCCTTGGGTTCCCATTATTGGAACTCAGTTCCTATTTGTTTTCATTTATAACTAGTCCGGTGCGATTTTACCTTGAAGAATCAAATAGTTACCTACGAATGATATAAATACTATTGTTGTTTTAGCTTTACTCATGTGAGTGACACATTTTTATGCAGGCCTTACTAAAAAGGGCCTGGGTTATTTCGGTAAATACATTCAACCAATTCCAATAATTTTACCATTTAATGTCTTAGAAGATTTCACAAAAACTTTATCACTTAGTTTTTGAATTTTTAAGAATATATTGGACAATCAATTAGTAATTGTTGTTCTTGTTTCTTTAGTACATTTAGCCATGGAACGCCATCATTGAGTAGTTTTTCATCCAAATAAATAATAAAATAATTCTTTAATTTTCAGATTCGCTTTTTCTTTTTGAATTGATTAAAATTCAAAATTAAGTAAGCCCATGAATCTTATTGCAATAATTAATTTATGCATAGTGCTTGTGGAACACAATTGACATAATTATGCTTATTTACGATATGTACAGTATTAATATTTATTAGATTACGTATTACACCACGTAATTATAAAAAAAGGGAGGAATTCCCAATTTTTTCTAAGATCCCCTTTGTCCTATTCATGTCGTACATCTCCTTTATTTTCCCAGTCAATTATGGTGATTCATAATTGGGGTAATAATTGTTACTTGTTTGGGGCGTGCAACGTAACAACAGGACTGCTTCTAAATTGCTGCTAGATTGGCCATAGAACTTGCTTCTATTGGACCCAGAGTCGATCAGCGGGCCAAGCCGTTGAAGGTATCGCTACTCAACCAGAAGCAGACGGTAAAATACAAGGTACTTTATTGCTTAATCTGCATTTTATGGAAGCTTTAACAATTTACGTCTTGATGATCGCATTAGCACTTTTATTTTTTAATCGCTTTGTGTAATCCTAGAAACATTAAAAATGCATACTTCTTTTACTGCTTTGGCCCTGCCTCTTCTCTTCTTTAAACTATAGAAACTCAACACTTCATTCCTAAAATCCTAGACATGCTTGGACTGCACTAACAAGTTAACTTGTTTTGACCATATCTTTCTAATCATGCGTCCTTTTGAGGTATTGTTTAACGCATTCAGTTAATATTGTAGTAAGAAAACAAATTTGACAAATTTGAATGTCAAAATCAAAACTAAATCTATTTTACGATAAAACAAGTTTTTTAGGTAGTCAAACCGACTTGTTTTAGTTATAACTTTGTGCTTAGACATCTAAATGACATATTTTTTCATGTTTGAAAGATATTCATCATTCTTTTCCACTAAAACCATTAGGCTGTTGTTTTATATACAAAAAATAGTGAAAATAGAGAGTATGTCAAAATGACTATGGGCAACTTGTTTTTTTGAAATATGACAATTGACACAAGACTTACTAGGCCAAAATTTAGGTGTTTACATATTGTATCTCTTAGTTATCAAGCACGTGATGATGACAAAAAATAGTAGACACACCGATTTTGTAGAATGAATAAGATTAACATTGAGAGCAAATCTATTTCTAAAAAGTTGTTTTTGACGAAGATGAAGATGAAAGAATGAATAAGCAGCTTAAAGCATGTATGCAACTTAACCCGAGGGTCTCTTTGTGATGCCTCATAATCAGGTTTTAAACACTCTAATTGAGTACACAAATCATTGATCCTTTACTGGACCACCTCTAATCATTTCACAATCAATGTCAATCTTATCCAAATTGTCTTTGGCATTTTTGAAGCACCTAGTGATGGGTCGACCTGGACCCTAAAGGTTGGTTTCAAATTTCGATTTCTGGTCCATATTGGTTGACCTTGAATATCACTTGGATGATCTAGAAATCTTAGGAGAATCCAATGATGTATGTATTATGATTCATATCGAGCGGATAAAGGGAGTCGAACCCGCATCATTAGCTTGGAAGGCTAGTGTTATAGTTGACGTCGATTCATCATTTTTAACGTCAATAATTCAAAACCGAACATGAAACTTTGATTTACTCTGTTGCTTTATGGAATATGGATAGCCTTCTCGGATTTTGGGTGCGAAGTGACCTAATAAAAAAATTTACGATGTATGATATATTACGTGGTTAAATCATTAATTAATTTAGTAACTGAAATATATTATTGAAGTAGGTATGAGAGTAGAAAAGTAAATGGTTGAATCAAAATAATTCCTTCTCAAGTTCCATTTATGTCAGAGAGTACTACGAATGTTTTACCATATTCGATGAACACACTAAAGGATTATGCAAGATATTCGGTGTGGAGGTAGGCAACATTTCTATTGGCAAATAAGAGGTTTCCAAGTGCTTGCCTAAGTACTTATAACTTTTTGGGTCGTAATTGGTATCTTATTAGATTCAGCCGCTATAGCCGTTCGGAATACACAAACTATTCTGACCGACGGCCAAAATGTCTTTTGATATCATGTTCTTAATTTCATTCATGACGTGAGCAAAACTCAAAATGGAGAAGAATATGGTCCTTGGGTTCCTTTTATTGGAACTCTACTCCTATTTGTTTTCATTTCTAACTGGTTAGGTGCAATTTTACATTGAAGAATCAAACAATTAACTCATGGGGTGTTAGTTGCACCTACGAATGATATAAATACTACTGTTGCTTTTACTTTTACCAATTAATGTGTTAGAAGATTTCACATTCTTTTACCAATTTTGACTTTTCAGGAATATATTGGCCGATGAATTAGTAATTGTTGTTCTTGTTTCTTTTGTACATTGTAACCATAGAAGGTAATCATTGAGTAGCTTCACCTCACCTTCTTATGGAACATGATTAATATAAATGTATTTATTTACGACATGTATGATATAGTGTTGGAAGAAAACAATAGCAAGAGAAATATGAGTACAATATTAATATTTGTTATATTCCGTATTACACTACGGAATTGTAAAAAAAAAAGGGGGAAATTCCGAATTTTTGTTATGATCCCCTTTTGTCCTATTCATGTCATACATCTTTATTTTCCCAGTCAATTACGACGATTCATAATTGGGATAATAATTGTTACTCGTTTAGGCCATGCGACTAAACAACAAAACTATGTTATGCGAAACCATAGCTATTTCATTCTATCCTATTCAATAATTAACAAAAAATCGAATTAATTGCAATTGAATCAATCAATCCTCAAATCTTGATTTGGGATGATTCGCTTTGATGAATCTCCTCGTTTGAATCAATGTGAGATAAAAATCACGTAGGTTAGGTGGGTCGAGCTAGATAGCCGTAGCTACATATTATACGTGAACTCCAGTGTATACTAGAAGAATGTATATGTGATAGTAGACATTCAAAAGAAATAAGATGACGATGGTTTACATTTTGGAAGAAACACATGTATATGTGATAGTAGATATTCAATCGGTATATATGGACTACCCATGTATGTTATTTCATTCCCCATATAATATCGACTTTATATAGATATAGATTCCAATTTTTCTGTATGGATATTAGATCCTTTTTTTTTTGTCTGTGACTGTATGTGTGGATTAAATATGAAATCAATCCTATGAATGCATTTAAAGTAGATGGATCGAAAGATTGAAAGAATGGGTTGGGAGTAAAAAAATAGAATAACTATATTATATGGATTTACAAAAACTTGGATAGGGAATAAAAACTAGATATTTAAGTAGTTTGAGTCCCTTTATCTGCTGGATATGAATCATAAAACATACATCATTGGATGCTCCTAAGATTTCTAGATCATCAAAGAGATATTCAAGGTCAACCAATATGGACCAGAAATCCAAATTTTAAACCAACCTTTTGGCTCCAGGTCGGCCCATCTCTAGGTTCTTAAAAAATGCCTGATGTCAGTATAGTTTTTGCCTATAAAACAATATCCCAAAGGTTTTTGTCCAAAAGAATGATGAAACTAGAGTCTAACATGAAAAAAATTTGTCATTTCGATATGTAAGTACAAAGTTATAACCAAAACAAGTCGGTTTGATTTTACTTTAATTTTGATTTTGACATTCAAATTGGCCAAATTTGTATTTTTACTATAATTTAAACTAAATGCATTAAACCATACGTCAAAAGGATAAATCATTAGAAAGAGATTGTCAAAACAAGTTTACTTGTTAGCATGTCTAGGATTTTTGGAGTAAGTGTTGATGATATAATTTATAGAAGAGAATAGGCAGGGTCAAAGCAATAAAAGAAGTACGTATTTTCACGTTTTCACGTTTCTAGGATTACACAAAGGGATTAGCAAATAAAAGTGCTAATGCGAAGACCAGATCGTAAATTGTTAAAGCTTCCATAAAAGCCAGAATAAGCAATAAAGTATATCGTATTTTACCCTCTGCTTCTGGTTGACTAGCAATACCTTTTACGACTTGGTCCGCAGCAGTACCTTGACCGACTCTAGTTCAAATAGAAGCGAGTTTTATGGCCAATCCAGCACCAATAACGGAAGCAACATAAATTTTGGGATTCATGGTAAGCTCCTCACAACAAAAAATAAAGAAATGGTCAATCATATTATCAAATAAACCAATGAATTATTATATATACATCTTAGTTAGTGTACTTAATTAATGTTATTTGCATATTTATAATATTAACTTGTTACATTACTTAGTATTTCATTCCATCACTAAGATCCATACAACTAAACTAAGAACTCCCAACCAAATTTGAGAAGTGATGATATTTGTTATTATTGTAGGATCAGGACTACTTCAATATTTCATTTTTATTCCATATCCAAGTTTTTGTAAATCCTTATAATATAGTTCTTCTATTTCTTTGCTCCAAACTCATTCCTTCAATTCTTCGCTCTGTCTTCTTTAAACGCATTCATAGGCTTAATACACACATACTGTCATAGACAGAAAAAGAAAAGCTTATATCATAGTTTATATAAAGAAAGTGGAATATAAATGGGTAGTGCGTAGTAATATGGGAAATGAAATAATATACATGGGTAGTCCGTATATAACTATTGAATATCTACTATCACATGTACTTGTGTTTCTTCCATAATGTAAATCGTTGTCATCTTATTTCCTTTGAATAGCATCGGACCCAAGAATCATTATTCAATGCATACCCCGGAGTTCACGTATAATATGCAGCTACGGCTATCTACCTTGACCTGCATAAACTATGTGATTTTTACTTGTCTTTATCATTATCTCACATTGATTCAAACAAAGAGATTCATCAAAGCGAACCATTCCATATCAAGATTTGAAGATTGATTGATCAAATTGCAATTAATTTCAATTTTTGTTAATTGTTGAATAGGATGGAATGAAATAGCAACGGTTTCGCAGAACATAGTTCTTGTTGTTTCGTCGCACGTTCCAAACGAGTAAGAATTATTTCCCCAATTATGAATGCTTGTACAGTAAAAATAAAGGAGATGTACGACATGAATAGGATAAAATGGAATCTATGAAAAAATTGTGAATTCCCCCCTTTTTTTACAATTCCATAGTGTAATACGTAATATAATAAATATTAATATCGTACATATATATCTCTCGCTATTGTTTTCTTCCTACACTATATCATACATATCGTAAATAAACATATTTATATCAATCATGTTCCTCAAGCCGATATCCTAGGCTACGCATAAATTAATTATTGGAATAAGATTCATGGGCTTACATAATTTTGAATTTAAATCAATTCCAAAACAAAAAGTGAATCTTTGAAATTCAAAACATTATTTTTTTATTTATTTGGAAGGAAAGCTACACAATGATGACCTTCCACGGCTAAGTTTACTAAAGAAACAAGAACAACAATTACTAATTCATAGGCCAATATATGCCTGAAAAGTCAAAATTTAAGTGATAAAGGTTCTGTGAAATCTTTTAACACATTAATTGGTAAAAGTATTGGAGTTGGTTGAATCTATTTACCGAAATAACCCAATCCCTTTTTATTAAGGCCTGCAAAGAGATGTGCCACTCACATGAGTAAAGCTAAAGCAACAGTAGTATTTATATAATTTGTAAGTGCAACTAACACCCCATGAGGTAACTGTTTGATTCTTCAATGTAAAATCGCACCTGACTAGTTAGAAATGAAAACAAATAGGAATAGAGTTCAAATAAAAGGAACCCAAGTACCATATTCTTCTCCATTTTGAGTTTTGCTCACGTCTTGAATGAAATCAAGAACATATCAGAAGAAATTTTGGCCGTCGGTCAAAATAGTTTGTGTATTTCAAACGGCTGTAACGGTGGAATCTAAAAAGCCAAACGGCTATAGCGGCTGAGTCTAATAAGATAGCAATTACGACCCAAGAAGTTATAAGTACTTGGGCATGCAGTTGGAAAGCTCCTATTTTCCAATAGAGATGTTGCCTACCTCCACACCGAATATCTCACATAAACCTCTAGTGTGTTGATCGAACATTCGTAGTACCCTGTGACAGAAATGGAATTTAAGAAGGAATTATTTTGATTCAACCATTTATTTTTCTCCTCTAGCTAAATTAATCATATATTTCGGGTACTAAATTAATTACGGAATTAACCATGTAATATATCATACATCGTAAATTTTTTCGTTTGGGCCAATTTGCGACCTAATGCGGGGAATCTATCCATATTCCAAAAAGGAGCCTAATGAAAGCAAAGTTTCATGTTCGGTTTTAAATTATAGATGTTAAAAATGATGAATCGATGTTGACTACAACCCGACCCTTCCAAGCTCACGATGCGGGTTCGAGTCCCTTCATCCGCTTCACCCTTTCAATATGATTCATAATACCTACATCCTCCTAGGATTTCTATATCATCAAAGACATATTCATGGTCAACCAATATGGACCTAAAATCTAAATTTGAAACCAACCTTTTTGGTCCAGGTCGACCCATCACTAGGGGTTTAAAAATGCGAAAGGTCAGTTGGTCCTGGAGTCAAAAGGCAATTTGGATAAGATTGACATTGATTGTGAAATGATTAGAGGTGGTCCAGAAAAAGATCAATGATTTGTGAAATCAATTCAAGTGTTTAAAAACTGATTGTGAAATCAATACAAAAGAGAGCCTCGTGTTAAGTTGCATACATGCTTTAAGCTGCTTATTCATACTTTCATCTTCATCTTCAACAAAAACAACATTTTAGAAATGGATTTGATCTCAATGTTAATCTTATCCATTCTACAAAATCGGTGTCTTCTTTTTTATCATCATCTCATGCTTGATAACAAAGAGATACAATATGTAGACACCCCAGTTTTGGCCTAGTAGTCTTGTGTCAATTGTCATATTTCAAAAAACAACCCATAGTCATTTTCGACATACTCTCTATTTTCACTGTATTTTTTGCATATAAAACAACATCCTAAAGATTTTTTTCTAAACGAATGATGAATATCTTTCCAACATGAAAAAAATAAGTCATTTAGATGTCTAAGCACAAAGTTATAACCAAAATAAGTCGGTTTGACTACATAAAAAACTTGTTTTAAGGAAAATTTGACCTTAATTTTGATTTTGACATTCAAATTTGCCAAATTTGTTTTCTTACTATAATTTAGACTAAACGCATTAAACCATACCTCAAAAAGATGCATGATTAGAAAGATATGGCCAAAACAAGTTAACTTGTTAGTGCATTCCAAGCATGTCAAAATTAAGTAAGCCCATGAATCTTATTCCAATAATTAATTCATGCGTCTCAAGATACCGGTTTGTGGAACATGATTGGTATAAATATGTTTATTTACGATATGTATCATATAGTGTAGGAAGAAAGCAAAGCCAGAGAAATATACGTACGATATTAATATTTATTATATTACGTATTATACTACAGAATTTTACAAAAAAGGGAGAATTCCAAATTTTTACTAAGATCCCCTTTTGTCCTATTCCAAAAAAAATTCAATCATGCATATCTGTGTTCTACGGCTGTCAAAAAAGTTTGATAGTGATTCAATCTTGCATATATGTGTTCTAATGTTGTGAAAAAAAATTCAATCATTCATATATGTGTTCTAAGGCTGTGTAAAAAAATTCATGGTGATTCAATCATGCATATATCTGTTCTAAGGATGTCAAAAAATTTTCATAGTGACTTAATCTTGCATATATGTGTTCTAACGTTGTCAAAAAAAATTCATAGTGATTCAATCATGTATGTGTTGTAAGGCTATCAAAAGAAATTCATAGTGATTCAATCATGCATATATGTGTTCTAAGGCTGTCAAAAAAATTCATAGTGATTCAATGTTGCATATATGTGTTCTATGGTTGTAAAAAAAAATTGATATTGATTCAATCATGCATATATGTGTTCTAAGGTTGTCAAAAACATTTCATAGTGATTTAATAATGCATATATGTGTTCTAAGGTTGTCCAAAAAAATTCATAGTGATTCAATCATGCATAGTTCTAAGTCTGTCAAAAAAACTTCATAGTGATTAAATCTCGCATATATGTGTTGTAAGGTTGTCAAAAATTTTTTTATAGTGATTCAATCATGCATATATGTGTTTGGATCGGTCCCAACCCGGATCTTGTTTGGGTCGGGTTCGGCCTGGATCATTTTTTATCAGGTTCGACCCAGTTCCTGTTTGGATCAGGTCTCGCCCGTATCTTGTTTGGATCGGTTTCGACCCGGATCCTGTTTGGATCAGGTCCACTCCGGATCACGTTTGGATCATGTCCGTCTCGGATCCTGTTTGGGTCCGTTCCAGCACGAATCCTGTTTGGATCATTTCTGGCCCGGATCGAGTTTGGATTGGGTCTGATCCGGATCACGTTTGGATGGGGTCCGACTGGGATCATGTTTGGGTCGGGTCCAGACCAGATCCTATTTGGATCGGGGCTGATCCGAAGCCGATCTGGTATAGGTTTGACCCTGTTCCAGTTTTGATCACGTCAGACCTGGATCCTGTTTGGGTCTGGTATGGACCAGATCCTATTTGGATTGGGTCAGACCTGAATCCTGTCTAGGTCGGGTCCATCCCGGATCTTGTTTGGGTCGGGTCCAGACTGGATCCTATTTGGATCATGGCCGATCCGGACCCGATTTTAGACAAGTCTGGTCCGGTTCCGGTTTTGTTGATGTCAGACCTGGATCCGGTTTGGATCAGGTGTCGCCCAGATCTTGTATGGGTCTGGTCTGGACTAGATCCTGTTTGGATTAGGCTGGACATGGATCCGGTATGGATCGGGTCTATCTCGAATCCTGTTTCTATCGGGTCAGACCCGTATCCGGTTTAGATCGGGTGCAGCTCGGATCACGTTTGGATCAAGTCGGACCTAGATCATGTTTCGATATAGTTGGACCCAAATCATGTTTGTATCGGGTCTGATCCGATTACAGCTTGGATCGGGCCGGACTTGGATTATATTTGGATCAGGTCAAACCCGGATCTTTTTTGGATCGGTCGGATACAGTTTCGGTTTGGATCGGGTCTGACCCGGATCATGTTTGGATCGAGTTGGACACGGATTATGTTTGTATCGACTTGAACCCAGACCCGGATCCAGTTTGTATCGAGACTAATCCAGATTCGGTTTGGATCAAGTCCGGTCGGGTTTCTGTTTGGATTGGGTCTAACCCGGATCACGTTTGGATCTGGTCGGATCTAGATCTTGTTTGGTCGGATATAGATCCTGTTTGGGACGGGTCCAACTTGGATCTTGTTTGGATCAGTTCTTACTCGGATCCTGTTTGGATCGGTTCTGACTCGCATCTTGTTTGGATCGGGTCAATCATGGGTTTCTGTTATGTATCGGATCTAGATCCGAATTGGATCGGATAAGATCTATAATAGGGTCTAGGCACTATTTATACTTGAACAGGATCGATGACCGATACAGCTTTTTCTGGGACAGGTTCAGAGCTATTTTTGATCGGTTCCTTTTAGTTTTTCACCGGTTTCGAGATATAGAGACCTTGTTTTCATGAATCCATAAAAAGTCGAGGATTTTCTTATTCGGTTATAGGGTTGTTTGTTCATATATTATTCTGGTTCATTAGGTCCAAAACCGGTTCCGACCCTTAGATGTCTGATTCAGAGCCGTTTCATGCTAGTTCGAGGTGTTTTTAGATTGGTCCTAGCTTAAGGACACGGGGTTTTACCTATTTGAGCTTGTTTTCGTTATTTTTTTATGCTTTATAAGTGTTCATTGTTAAGAAAGCTTGACTTGTGCATGTTAATTCATGTGTTTTATATTGGTTGAGTTATGCATAATGTTTTTAAGCTTGAATTATATTAAATCCAAGGCATTTTATCATAAAAACTAGCTTATGCATACAAGTTGAAGCATAGTATTTAGGTTTTTTCACGTATAAAAGTAAGAGACATAGAGAAAGCAATAAAAGAAGTACGTATTTTTAACGTTTTCACGTATCTAAGATTACACAAAGGGATTAACAAATAAAAGTGCTAATGCCACAGCCAGGCCATAATTTGTTAAAGCTTAAAAGCTAGACTATGCAATAAAGTACCTTATATTTGACCCTCTTCTTCTAGTTGACTTGTGATACCTTCTACGGGTTGGCCTACAGCAATACCTTGACTGACTCTGGGTCCAATAGAAGCAAGTTTTATGTCCAATCCAATAGCAATAATGGAAGCAGCATAAATTAGGGGATTCATGGTAAGCTCCTCACAACAAAAAATGAAGAAATGGTTAATGATATAACCAAATAAACCAATGAATTGTTATATTAATTTAGTACTCGGAATATATGATTAAATTAGGTAAGATAGTAGAAAAAGAAATGGTTGAATGAAAATAATTCATTCTTAAGTTCCATTTCAGTGAGAGGGTCCTACGAATGTTCTACCATGTTCCATCAACACACTAAAGGGGTCATACGAGATATCCACTGTGGAAGTTGGCCAACATTTCTATTGGCAAATAAGAGGTTTTCAAGTGCATGCCCAAGTACTTATAACTTCTTTGGTCATAATTGCTATCTTATTATGTTCAGCTGTTAGCCGTTCGGAGTCCACAAACTATTCTGATTGACGGTCAGAATTTTTTTGAATATGTTCTTGAATTCATTCAAGATGTGAGCAAAACTCAAAATGGACAAGAAGAATATGGTTCTTGGGTTCCTTTTATTGGAACTCTGTTCTTGTTTATTTTTTTTTTCTAACTGATGAGGTGTACTTTCACCTTGGAGAATCATACAGTTACCTCATAGGGAGTTAGTTGCAAGTACGATTGATATAAATAATATTGTTGTTTTAGCTTTACTCACGTTAGTGGCACACTTCTATGAAGGCCTTACTAAAAAGGGATTGGGTTATTTTGGTAAATAGATTCAACCAACTTCAATACTTTTACCAATTAATGTCTCAGAAGATTTCACAAAACCATTATCACTTAGATTTGGACTTTTCAGGAGTATATTGGCCAATGAATTAGTAGTTGTTGTTCTTGTTTCTTTAGTACATTTAGTGATTCCTATACGTGTGATGTTTATTGGATTATTCATAAGCGGTATTCATGCTCTGATTTTTGCAACCTTATTTGTGGTTAATATAGGTGTATCCATGGAAGGTCATCATTAAGTAGTTTTCCATCAAATAAATAATAAAATAATGCTTTGAATTTCAAAGAGTCGCTTTTTCTTTTTTAATTGATTTAAATTCAAAATTAAGTAAGCCCATGAATCTTAATCCAATAATTTGCATAGCTCAAGATACCTTCTTGAGGAACATGATTGATATAAATTTATTTATTTACGATATGTAGTATATAGTGTAGGAAAACAAGAGGAAGAGAAATATATGTACAATATTGATATTTATTATATTACATATTACACTACGGAATTGTAAAAAAAGGGGGGAATTCCCATTTTTTCCTAGGATCCCCTTTTGTTCTATTCATGTCATACATCTCCTTTATTTTCCCAGTCAATTACGACGATTCATAATTGGGGTAATAATTGTGACTCGTTTGGGTCATGCAACGAAACAACATGAACTATGTTCTGTGAAACCGTTGCTATTTCATTTCATTCTATTCTATTCTATTCAACAATTAACCAAAAATAGAATTAATTGCAATTAAATAAATCAATCATCAAATCTAGATATATGATGATTCACTTTGATGAATCTCTTTGTTTGAATCCTTGTGTGATAATGATAAAGGCAAGTAAAAATCAAGTAGGTTACGTGGGTCGTGCTAGATAGCGTAGCTACATATTATAAGTGAAATCCAGTGTATACTTAGAAGAATGATTCCAGGGTCCCATCCCATTAAATAGAAATAAGATGATGATTGTTTATATGGAAGAAACACATGTATATGTGATAGTTGATATTCAATAGTTATATATAGACTACCCATGTATATTATTTCATTCGCTGTATTACTACCGACTTTATATAGGTATAGATTCCACTTTTCCCATATAGATTACGATATAAGCACTTCTTTTTCTGTTTGTGACTGTATATGTGGATTGAGTACAAAGTCAAGCCTATGAATGCGTTTAAAGAAGATGAAGGAGAGAAGAATTGAAAGAATGGGTTTGGGTATTATATGGATTTACAAAAACTTGGACATGGAATAAAAATGAGATATTGAAGTAGTTCTGATGATTCAGTAATATCAAATATCATCCCTTCTCAAATTAGGTTGGGAGTTTTTAGTTTAGTTGGATGGATTTTAGTGATGGAATATGAAATAATAAGTAATGCAACTAATTAATATTATAAATATATAAATAACATTAATTAAGCACACTAATTAAGTAATATATAATAATTCATTTGTTTATTTGATTATATTATTAACCATTTCTTCATTTTTTTGTTGTGAGGAGCTTAATATGAATCCCCTAATTTCTGCTGCTTGAGTTAGGGTACTCATCGAAGCTTTAACAGTTTACAGCATGTTCGTGGTATTAGCAATTTTATTTGCTAATCCCTTTGTGTAATCCGAGAAACGTGAAAACGTGAAAAATACGTACTTTTATTGCTTTGGCACTGCCTCTTGTCTTTTTTAAATTATATCAACTCAACACTTCACTCCTACAATTCTAGAGAGACATGATTGGAGTGCACTAACAAGCAAACTGGTTTTGATCATCTCATTTTAATCATGCATGCTTTTGTGTATGGTTTAATGAGTTTAGTTTAAATTATAGTAAAAAAAACAAATTTGGCCAATTTGAATGTCAAAATCAGAATTAAAGTAAAATTTTCCTAAAAACACGTTTTTGGGCTGTCAAACCAACTTGTTTTGGTTATAACTTTGTGCATAGACATCAAAATGACTTATTTTTTTATTTTTGAAAGATATTCATCATTATTTTGGATAAAATCCTTTCAGATGTTGTTTTATATTAAAAAAATATAGTGAATAAAGAGAGTATGTCGAAAATGACTTCAGGCAACTTGTTTTTTGAAATATGACCATTGACACGAGACTACAAGGCCAAAGTTTGGGTGTTTACAAATTGTATCTCTTTGTTATCAAGCATGTGAAGATAACAAAAAAGTAGACACACCGATTTTTTAGAATGGATAAGATTAACATTGAGATCAAATACATCAACTTAACACGAGGGTCTCTCTATCATAATCAGTTTTTAAACACTCTAATTGATTTCACAAATCATTGAAACTATGCTGGACCACCTCTAATCATTGCACAATCAATGTTAATCTTATCCAAATTGCCTTTTAACTCAAGGACCAGCTAACCTTGGGCATTATTTAAGCCCCTAGTGATGGGTCGACCTGGACCCTAAAGGTTGGTTTCAAATTTAGATTTATTGTTCATATTGGTTGACCTTGAATATCTCTTGGATGATATAGAAATCTTAGTAGGATCTAATGATGTTTGTATTATGATTCATATCGAGCGGATAAAGAGACTCGAACCCGCATCGTTAGCTTGGAAGGCTAGGGTTATAGTCGATGTCGATTCATCATTTTTAACGTCTATAATTCAAAACCGAACATGAAACTTTGGTTTCATTCGGCTCCTTTATGAAATATGGATAGCTTCCTGGATTTAGGGCATGAAGTGACCTAATCGAAAAAATTTATGATGTATGTTTATATTGTGAGGTTAATTCATTAATTATTTTAGTACCCAAAATATATGATTAAATTATGTAGTAGAAAAAGAAATGGTTGAATCAAAATAATTCCTTCTTAAGTTTCATTTTTGTCAGAGGGTACTACGAATGTTCAACCATGTTTGATCAATACACTAAAGGATTATGCAAGATATTCGGTGTGGAGGTTTCCAAGCGGATGCCCAAGTACTTATAACTTCTTGGGTCGTAACTGCCATCTTATTAGTCGTTAAGAATCCACAAACTATTCTGACCCACAGACAAAATTTCTTCTGATATGTTCTTGACTTCATTCAAGACGTGAGTACAACTAAAAATGGAGAAGAATATGGTCCTTGGGTTCCTTTTATTGGAACTCTATTCCTATTTGTTTTTGTTTCTAACTGGTCAGGTGCGCTTTTAACTCATGGGGAGTTAGTTGCACCTACGAATGATATAAATACTACTGTTGATTTAGCTTTACTCGTGTCTGTGGCACATTTCTATGCAGGCCTTTCTAGAAAGGGACTGGGTTATTTTGGTAAATATATTCAACTAACTCCAATACTTTCACCAATTAATGTCTTAGAAGATTTCACAAAACCGTTATCACTTAGTTTTCGACTTTTCAGGAATATATTGGCCGATGAATGAGTAATTGTTGTTCTTGTTTCTTTAGTATACTTAGCCATGGAAGGTCGTCATTGAGTAGCTTTTCATCCAAATAAATAATAAAATAAGGCTTTAATTTTCAAATTTACTTTTCCTAAGATCCCCTTTGTCCTATTTATGTCATACATCTCCTTTATTTTCCCAGTCAATTACGACGATTCATAATTGGGGTAATAATTGTTACTCGTTTGCGGCGTGTGACGTAACAACAAGACTGCTTATAGATTGCTGCTAGAATGGCCATAGAACTTTCTTCTATTATTAGACCCAGAGTCGGTCAAGATACTACTCTGGGCCAAGCCGTAGAAGGTATCGCTAGTCAACCAAAAGCAGAAGATAAAATAATTGCTTAATCTTGCTTTTATGGAAGCTTTAACAATTTATGGCCTAGTCGTCGCATTAGGACTTTTATTTGCTAATCCCTCTATATAATCCTAAAAACGTGAAAAATACCTACTTTTATTGCTTTGGCGCTGCCTCTTCTCTTCTTTAAATTATATCAACTCAACACTTCACTCCTAAAATCCTAGACATGCTTGGACTACACTAACAAGTTATCTTGTTTTGACCATATATTTCCAATCATACATCTTTTTGAGGTATGGTTTAACGCATTCAGTTTAAATTATAGTAAGAAAACAAATTTCTCAAATTTGAATGTCAAAATAAAAACTATTACATAAAAACAAGTTTTTTAGGAAGTCAAACCGACTTGTTTTAGTTATAACTTTGTGCTTAGACATCTAAATGACTTGTTTTTTTCATGTTTGAAAGATATTCATCATTCTTTTGGACAAAAACCTTTAGGATGTTTTTTAGGAAAAAAAATATAGTGAAAACAGAGAGTATGTTGAAAATGACTAGGCAACTTGTTTTTTGAAATATGACAATTGACACAAGTCTACCATGCCAAAATTGGGGTGTTTACTTATTGTATCTCTTTGTTATCAAGCATGAGATGATGACAAAAAAGTAGGCACGCCAATTTTTTAGAACGGATAAGATTAACATTTGAGATCAAATCCATTTCTAAAAAGTTGTTTTTGAGGATGATGAAGATAAAAGTATGATTAAGAAGCTTAAAGCATGTATGCAACTTAACACGAGGGTCTCTTTGTGATGCCTCATAATCAGTTTTTAAAACACTCTAATTGATTTCACAAATCATTGATCCTTTACTGGACCACATCTAATCATTTCACAATCAATGTCAATCTTATCCAAATTGCCTTTTGACTCCAGGACCAACTCAATTTGGCATTTTTAAAGCCCCTAGTGATGGGTCGACCTGGACCCTAAAGGTGGGTTTCAAATTTAGATTTCCGGTCCATATTGGTTGACATAGAATATCTCTTGGATGATCTAGAAATCTAAGGAGGATCCAATGATGTATGTATTGTGATTTATATTGAGCGGTCAAAGGGACTCAAACCCGCATCATTAGCTTGGAAGGCTAGGGTTATAGTCGACGTCGATTCATCATTTTTAACGTCTAGAATTCAAAACCAAACATGAAACATTGGTTTCATTCTGCTCCTTTATGGAATATGGATAGCTTCCCAGATTTATGGCACGAGGTGACCTAATCAAATTTTTTTATGATGTATGACATATTACGTGGTTAATTCATTAATTAATTTAGTACCCAAAATATATAATTAAATTAAGTAGGAGAGTAGAAAAAAAATGTTTGAATCAAAATAATTCGTTCTTAAGTTCCATTTCTGTAAGAGGGTACTACGAATGTTCTACCATGTTCGATCAACACACAAAAGGCTTATGCAAGATATTCGGTCTCGAGGTACGACAACATTTCTATTGGTAATAGGAGGTTTTCCAAGTGCATGCCCAAGTACTTGTAACTTCTTGGACCGTAATTGCTATCATATTAGATTCAACCTCTATAGTCGTTCAGAATACACAAACTATCTTGCCCGATAGCCCAAATTTCTTCTGATATGTTCTTGATTTCATTCAAGACGTTGGCAAAATTCAAAATGGAGAAGAATGTGGTAATTGGGTTCCTTTTATTTGAACTCCGTTCCTATTTATTTTTATTTCTAACTGGTCTGGTGTGCAATTTGGATAAGATTGACATTGATTGTGAAATGATTAGAGGTGGTCCAGAAAAAGATCAATGATTTGTGAAATCAATTCAAGTGTTTAAAAACTGATTGTGAAATCAATACAAAAGAGAGCCTCGTGTTAAGTTGCATACATGCTTTAAGCTGCTTATTCATACTTTCATCTTCATCTTCGACAAAAACAACATTTTAGAAATGGATTTGATCTCAATGTTAATCTTATCCATTCTACAAAATCGGTGTCTTCTTTTTTATCATCATCTCATGCTTGATAACAAAGAGATACAATATGTAGACACCCCAGTTTTGGCCTAGTAGTCTTGTGTCAATTGTCATATTTCAAAAAACAACCCATAGTCATTTTCAACATACTCTCTATTTTCACTGTATTTTTTGCATATAAAACAACATCCTAAAGATTTTTTTCTAAACGAATGATGAATATCTTTCCAACATGAAAAAAATAAGTCATTTAGATGTCTAAGCACAAAGTTATAACCAAAATAAGTCGGTTTGACTACATAAAAAACTTGTTTTAAGGAAAATTTGACCTTAATTTTGATTTTGACATTCAAATTTGCCAAATTTGTTTTCTTACTATAATTTAAACTAAACGCATTAAACCATACCTCAAAAAGATGCATGATTAGAAAGATATGGCCAAAACAAGTTAACTTGTTAGTGCATTCCAAGCATGTCAAAATTAAGTAAGCCCATGAATCTTATTCCAATAATTAATTCATGCGTCTCAAGATACCGGTTTGTGGAACATGATTGGTATAAATATGTTTATTTACGATATATATCATATAGTGTAGGAAGAAAGCAAAGCCAGAGAAATATATGTACGATATTAATATTTATTATATTACGTATTATACTACAGAATTTTACAAAAAAAGGGAGAATTCCAAATTTTTCCTAAGATCCCCTTTTGTCCTATTCATGTCGTACATCTCCTTTATTTTCCCAGTCAATTACAAGGATTCGTAATTGGGGGGTAATAATTCTTACTCGTTTGGGGCGTGTGACGAAACAACAAGAACTATGTTCTCTGAAACCGTTGGTATTTTATTCCATCCTATTCAACAATTAACCAAAATTGGAATTAATTGCAATTGGTTCAATCAACCATCAAATCTCGATATAGAATGGTTCGCTTTGATGAATCTCTTTGTTTGAATCGATGCGAGATAATGATAAAGACAAGTAAAAATCATGAAGTTTAGGCAGGTCGAGGTAGATAGTCGTAGCTCATATTATACGTGAACTCCGTTGTATGCTTAGAAGAATGATTCCAAGGTCCGATCCGATTCAAAAGAAATAAGACGACGATGGTTTTGGATATTGAGGTAGTTTTGATGGATATTGAGGTATGCTTAGAAGAAAGAACTATATTATATGGATTTACGAAATCTTGGATAGGGAATAAAAACGAGATATTGAGGTAGTTTTGATGATTCAATAATATCAAATATCATAACTTCTCAAATTAGGTTGGGAGTTCTTAGTTTAGTTGTATGGATCTTACTGACGGAATATGAAATACGAAGTAATGTAAGCAATTAATATTATCAATATGTAAAAAAACATTAATTAAGTACAGTAGTTAAGTAATATAATACATCATAAATTGTTTCATTTAGGTCACTTAGCACCCTAAATCCTGAAATCTATCCATATTCTATAAACTAGCCGAATAAAAGCAAAGTTTCATGTTCAGTTTTGAATTATAGATATTAAAAATGATGAATCGACGTCGACTATAACCCAAGCCTTCCAAGCTAACGATGCAGGTTCGAGCCCTTTTATTCGCTCGATATGAATCCTCCAAAGATTTCTAGATCATCCAATAGATATTCAAGGTCAACTAATATGTTCCAGAAATCTAAATTTGAAACCAACGTTTATGCTCCAGGTCGACCCATCCCTAGGGTCTTAAGAAATGCCAAAGGTCAGTTGGTCCTGGAGTCAAAAGGCAATTTGGATAAGATTGACATTGATTGTGAAATGAGTAGAGGTGGTCCAGCAAATTATCAATGATTTGTGAAATCAAATTGAGTGTTTAAAAGCTGATCATGAGGCATCACAGAGAGACCCTCGTGTTAAGTTTGCATACATGCTTTAAGCGGCTTATTCATACTTTCATCTTCATCTTCGTAAAAAACAACTTTTGAAAAATAGATTTGATCTCAATGTTAATCTTATCCATTCTTCAAAATCGGTGTGTCTACTTTTTTGTCGTCATCTCATGCTTGATAACGAAGAGATACAATGCAAACACCCCAATTTAGGCCTAGTAGTATTGTGTCAATTGTCATATTTCAAAAAACAAGTTGCCTAGAGTCATTTTTTACATACTCTCGATTTTCACTATATTTTTTGCATATAAACACCCTAAATGTTTTTGTTCAAAAGAATGATGAATATCTTTCAAACATGAAAAAATAAATGATTTAGATGTTTAAGTACAAAGTCATTAGTCATTTTGAAAGGCTGCATAGAAATGTGCCACTGACATGAGTAAAGCTAAAGCAACAGTGGTATTTATATCATTCGTAGGTGCAACTAACTCCCCTTGAGGTAGTTGTTTGATTCTCCAAGGTAAAAGCACACCTAACCAGTTAGAAACGAAAACAAATCAATAGAGTTCCAATAAAAGGAACTCGAGGACCATATTCTTCTGCATTTTGAGTTTTGCTCATGTCTTGAATAAAATCAACAACATATTAGAAAAAAATCTCGCCGTGCGTCAGAATAGTTTGTGGATTCTGAAGGGCTATATTGGCTGAACCTAATAAGATAGCAATTACGACCCAATAAGTTTTAAGTACAATTAAAAGCCAGACTAGCGATACCTTCTATGGCTTATGGTTGTGCAATAAAGTACCTCATATTTTACAGTATGCTTCTGGTTGACAAGCGATACCTTCTACGGATTGGCCCGCAGTAGTACCTTAACGGACTCTGGGTCCAATAGAAGCAAGTAATATGGCCAATCTAGCAGCGATAACAGATGCAACAGAAATTAAATAAACCAATAAACTATTATATATTACTAATTTAGTATACTTAATTAATGTTATTTATATATTTATAATATGAATTAGTTACATTACTTAGTATTTCATATTCCATCATTAAGATCCATACAATTAAACTAAGAACTCCCAACCGAAATATAGAAGTGATGATATTTGATATTACTGAATCATCAAGATTACTTCAATATCTCATTTTTATTCTCAAGATTTTGTAATTCCATATAATATAGTTCTTCTATTTCTTTTCTCCAAACCCATTCTTTGAATTCTTCTCTCCTTCATCTTATTTAAACGCATTCATAGGCATGACTTCATATTCAATCTACACATATAGTCACAGACAAAAAATAAAGAGCTTATATCGTAATCAATATAGAGAAAGTTGAATCTATGTCCATATTACGTCGGTAGTAATATGGGGAATGAAATAATATACATGGGTAGTCCATATATAACTATTGAATGTCTACTATCACATACATGTGTTTCTTCCATAGTCTAAACCATCATCATCTTATTTCTTTTGAATCGGATCGGACCCTGGAATCATTCTTCAAAGCAAACACTGGAGTTCACGTATAATATGTAGCTACGGCTATCTAGCTTGACCCACGTAAACTACGTGATTTTCACTTGTCTTTATCATTATCTCACATCGATTTGAACGAAGAGATTCATCAAAGTGAACCATCCTATATCAAGTAATATGCGAGCCATCCCACGTATAAAGCAACGGTTTCGCATAACATAGTTCTTGTTGTTTCGTCACACGTGCCATTGAAGGTATAGCTATTCAACTAGAAGCAGACGGTAAAATACGAGGTATTTTATTGCTTATTCTGGCTTTTATGGAAGCTTTAACCATTTACGGTCGGGTCGTGGCATTTTCATTTTTATTTGCTAATCCCTTTGTGTAATACTAGAAACATGAAAAATACATACTTCTTTTATTGCTTTGACCCTGCATCTTCTCTTCTTTAAATTATATCAACTCAACACTTTACTCCTAAAATCCTAGACATGCCTGGACTGCACTAACAAGTTAACTTGTTTTGACCATGTCTTTCTAATCATCCATCATTTTGAGGTGCGGTTTTAATGCATTGAGTTTAAATTATATTAAAAAACAAATTTGGCCAATTTGAATGTCAAAATCAGAATTTAATTAAAATTTTCCTAAAATCAGGTTTTTTCGGTAGTCAAACCGATAGGTGTGGGTCATAACTTGGTACAAAATGACAAATTTTTTTCATGTTTGAAAGATAAGACTCTAGTTTCATCATTCTTTTTGACCAAGCCCTTTAGGATATTGTTTTATATGCAAAACATATAGTGAAAAATAGAAAATGTGTCGAAAGTGACTCTGGGCAACTTGTTTTTTGAAATATGACCATTGAGACAAGACTACTATGCCAAAATTGGGATGTTTTACATATTGTAATTTTTTGTTTTCAAGCATGTGAAGCTCTCTCAATAGCAAACAAATAGGCAGACTGATTTTGTAGATTGGATAAGATTAACATTGAGATTAAATCCATTTCTAAAAAGTTCTTTTTGACAAAGATGGAGATGAAAGTATGAATAATCAGCTTAAATCATGTACGCAACTTAACACAATAGTCTCTCTACTCATAATCAGTTTTTAGATAGTATAATTGATTTCACAAATCATTGATCCATGGGTGACCTCTAATGATCAGCCATCAAAATTCCCTCTTGACTCTAATACCAACTGACCTTGGGCATTTTTTAGCCCCTAGTGATGGGTCGACCTGGACTCTAAAGGTTGATTTCAAATTTACATTTCTGGTCCATATTGGTTGACCTTGAATATCTCTTGTATGATGCAGAAATCATAGGAGGATCCAATGATGTATGTATTATGATTCATATCGAGCTGGTAAAGGGACTCGAACCCACATCTTAACTTGGAAGGCTAGGGTCATAGTAGACGCCAATTCATCATTTTTAACATCCTTAATTCAAAATCGAACAAGAAACTTTGGTTTCATTCAGCTCCTTTATGGAATATGGATATAAATTCAAGGATTTAGTGCGCAAAGTGACATAAACGAAATTTTTTACGATGTGTGATATATTACGTGATTAATTCAATAATTAATTTAGTACCCCGAATATATGATTAAGTTAGTTTGGAGAGTAGAAATGGCTGAATCAAAATAATTCCTTCTTAAGTTCCATTTCTGTAAGAGGGTACTACGAATGTTCTACCATGTTTGATCAACACACTAAAGGGTTATGCGAAATATTCGGTGTGTAAGTAGGTAACATTTCTATTGGCAAATAAGAGGTTTCCAAGTGCATGCCCAAGTACTTATAACTTCTTGGGTCGTAATTGCTATCATATTAGATTCACCCTCTATAGCCGTTAAGAATACACAAACTATTCTGCCGTAGGCAAAACTCAAAATGGAGAACAATAAGGTAATTGGGTTCTTTTATTTGAACTCCATTCCTATTTGTTTTTGTTTCTAACTGGTCAGGTGTGCTTTTACCTTTGAGAATCATACAGTTTCCTCATGGGGAGTTAGTTGCACCTACGAATGACATAAATACTATTGTTGGTTTAGCTTTACTCATGTCTGTGGGTTATTTCGGTAAATGTATTCAACCGACTCCAATACTTTCACCAATTATGGTCTTAGAAGATTGCACAAAACCTTTATCACTTAGTTTTCGAATTTTCAGGAATATATTGGTCGATGAATTAGTAATTGTTGTTCTTGTTTCTTTAGTACAATTAGTAGCCATGGAAGGACATCATTGACTAGCTTTTCATCCAAATAAATAATAAAATAATGCTTTAATTTTCAGAATCGCTTTTCCTAAGATCCCCTTTGTCAAATTCATGTCATAAATCTCCTTTTTATTTTCCCTGTCAATTACGATGATTCATAATTGTGGTAATAATTGTTACTCTGTTGGGGCATGCGACGAAACAATTGGAACTATGTTTGGAGAAACCGCTGCTATTTCATTCTATTCTATTCAACAATTAACCAAATTTAGAATTAATTGCAATTGAATCAATCAATCATTAAAACTTGATATGTGATGATTGGCTGTGATGAATCTCTTCGTCTGAATCCTTGTTAGATAATGACAAAGACTAGTAAAAATCAAGTAGGTACATGGGTCGAGCTAGATAGCATAACTACAATGGTTATATATACACTACCCATGTATTATTACATTCCCTAATTCCACTTTCTCCAAATAAATTACGATATGAGCCCTTCCATTTCTGTCTGTGACTGTATATATGAATTGAATAGGAAGTCAAGCCTTTGAATGCGTTTAAAGAAGATGATGGGGAGAAGAATTTAAAGGTTGGAGCAAAGAAATAGAAGAACTATATTATATGGATTTACAAAAACTCGAATAGGGAAAAAAAATGAGATATTGAAGTAGTTCTGATGATTCAGTAATATCAAATATCATCCCTTCTCAAATTCGGTTGGGAGTTCATAGTTTAGTTGGATGGATCTTAGTGATGGAATATGAAATACTAAGTAATGCAACTAATTAATATCATAATTATATAAATAACATTAATTAAACACACTAATTAAGTAATATATAATAATTCATTTGTTTATTTAATTATATCATTAGTCATTTCTTCATTTTTTTGTTGTGAGGAGCTTAATATGAATCTCCTATTTTCTCCTGCATCAGTCAGGGTACTCCTGCAGGCCAAGTCGTAGAAGGTATCGCAAGTCAACCAGAAGCAGAGGGGAAAATATGAGGTACTTTATTGCTTAATCTGGCTTTTATGGAAGCTTTAACACTTTACGGCATGATCGTGGCATTAGCACTTTTATTTGCTAATCCGATTGTGTAATCCGTGAAACATGAAAAATAAGTACTTTTTTTGCTTTAGCCCAGCCTCTTGTCTTCTTTAAATTATATCAGCTCAACACTTCAGTCCTGCAATCCCAGACTCTTTCTAATCATGCATGCTTTTGATGTATGGTCTAATGTGTTTAGTTTAAATTATAGCAAAGAAACAAATTTGGCAAATTTGAATGTCAAAATCAAAAGCAAAGTCAAATTTACCGTAAAACAAGTTTTTTAGGTAGTCAAACCGACTTGTTTTGGTTATAACTTTGTTCTTAGACATCTAAGTGACATATTTTTTCGTGTTTGAAAGATATTTATCATTCTCTTGAACTAAAACCTTTAGGATGTTTTATATGCAAAATATAATGAGAATAGAGAGTATGTCGAAAACGACTATGGGCAACTTGTTTTTTGAAATATTTCAATTGACACAAAAGGCCAAAATTCGGGTGTTTACATATTGTATCTCTTCGTGATCAAGCATGAGATGATGACAAAGTAGTAAACACACCGATTTTGTAGAATGGATAAGATTAACATTGAGATCAAATCCGTTTCTAAAAAGTTGTTTTTGACGAAGATGAAAATGAAATTATGAATAAGCATCTTAAAGCATGTATGCAACTTAACACGAGGGTCTCTCTATCATAATCAGTTTTTCAACACTCTATTTGATTTCACAAATCATTGATCTTAATCATTTAACAATCAATTTTAATCTGATCCAACTGGCCTTTTGACTCCAAGATCGGCTAACCATGGGCATTTTTTATGCCCACAGTGATGGTCCGACGTGGACCCTAAAGGTTGGTTTCAAATTTAGATTTCCGGTCCATATTGGTTGACCTTGAATATCCTAAGAGGATGTAGAAATCCTAAGAGGATCCAATGATGTATGTATTATGATTCATATCAAGCGGATAAAGGGACTCGAACATGTATCGTTAGCATGGAAGGCTAGGGTTATAGTCGACGTCGATTCATCATTTTTAACATGATATATTACGCGGTTAATTCATCAATTATTTTAGTACACAAAATATATGATTAAATTATGCACTAGAGTAGAAAAAGAAATGGTTAAATCTACAAAATTCCTTCTCAAGTTCCATTTTTTAAGAGGATACTACGAATGTTCTAGCATGTTCGATGAACTCACTAAAGGGTTGTGCGAGATATTCGTTGTTTAGGTGGTTTCCAAGTGCATGCCTAAGTACTTATAACTTCTAGGGTCGTAATTCCGGTATAGCCGTTCAGACAAACTATTCTTACCCAAGGCCAAAGTTTCTTCTGATATGTTATTGATTTCGTTCAAGATGTGAGCAAAACTCAAAATGGAGAAGAATATGGTCCTTGGGTTCCCTCTATTGGAACTCTGTTCCTATTTGTTTTCATTTATAACTAGTCCGGTGCGATTTTACCTTGAAGAATCAAATAGTTACCTACGAATGATATAAATACTATTGTTGTTTTAGCTTTACTCATGTGAGTGACACATTTTTACGCAGGCCTTACTAAAAAGGGCCTGGGTTATTTCGGTAAATACATTCAACCAATTCCAATACTTTTACCAATTAATGTCTTAGAAGATTTCACAAAACCTTTATCACTTAGTTTTTGAATTTTTAAGAATATATTGGACAATCAATTAGTAATTGTTGTTCTTGTTTCTTTAGTACATTTAGCCATGGAACGCCATCATTGAGTAGTTTTCATCCAAATAAATAATAAAATAATTCTTTAATTTTCAGATTCGCTTTTTCTGTTTGAATTGATTAAAATTCAAAATTAAGTAAGCCCATGAATCTTATTGCAATAATTAATTTATGCATAGCTCAAGATACCTGCTTGTGGAACACGATTGACATAATTATGCTTATTTACGATATCTACAGTATTAATATTTATTAGATTACGTATTACACCACTGAATTATAAAAAAAGGGAGGAATTCCCAATTTTTCCTAAGATCCGCTTTGTCCTATTCATGTCGTACATCTCCTTTATTTTCCCAGTCAATTATGGTGATTCATAATTGGGGTAATAATTGTTACTTGTTTGGGGCGTGCAACGTAACAACAGGACTGCTTCTAAATTGCTGCTAGATTGGCCATAGAACTTGCTTCTATTGGACCCAGAGTCGATCAGCGGGCCAAGCCGTTGAAGGTATCGCTACTCAACCATAAGCAGACGGTAAAATACAAGGTACTTTATTGCTTAATCTGCATTTTATGGAAGCTTTAACAATTTACGTGCTGATGATCGCATTAGCACTTTTATTTTTTAATCGCTTTGTGTAATCATAGAAACATTAAAAATGCATACTTCTTTTACTGCTTTGGCCCTGCCTCTTCTCTTCTTTAAACTATAGAAACTCAACACTTCATTCCTAAAATCCTAGACATGCTTGGACTGCACTAACAAGTTAACTTGTTTTGACCATATCTTTCTAATGATGCGTCCTTTTGAGGTATTGTTTAACGCGTTCAGTTTAAATTTTAGTAAGAAAACAAATTTGACAAATTTGAATGTCAAAATCAAAACTAAATCTATTTTACCTTAAAACAAGTTTTTTAGGTAGTCAAACCGACTTGTTTTAGTTATAACTTTGTGCTTAGACATCTAAATGACATATTTTTTCATGTTTGAAAGATATTCATCATTCTTTTCCACTAAAACCATTAGGATGTTGTTTTATATGCAAAAAATAGTGAAAATAGAGAGTATGTCAAAATGACTATGGGCAACTTGTTTTTTTGAAATATGACAATTGACACAAGACTTACTAGGCCAAAATTTAGGTGTTTACATATTGTATCTCTTTGTTATCAAGCACGTGATGATGACAAAATAGTAGACACACCGATTTTGTAGAATGCATAAGATTAACATTGAGACCAAATCTATTTCTAAAAAGTTGTTTTTGACGAAGATGAAGATGAAAGTATGAATAAGCAGCTTAAAGCATGTATGCAACTTAACCCGAGGGTCTCTTTGTGATGCCTCATAATCAGGTTTTAAACACTCTAATTGAGTTCACAAATCATTGATCCTTTATTGGACCACCTCTAATCATTTCACAATCAATGTCAATCTTATCCAAATTGTCTTTGGCATTTTTGAAGCACCTAGTGATGGGTCGACCTGGACCCTAAAGGTTGGTTTCAAATATCGATTTCTGGTCCATATTGGTTGACCTTGAATATCACTTGGATGATCTAGAAATCTTAGGAGAATCCAATGATGTATGTATTATGATTCATATCGAGCGGATAAAGGGAGTTGAACCCGCATCATTAGCTTGGAAGGCTAGTGTTATGGTTGACGTCGATTCATCATTTTTAATGTCAATAATTCAAAACCGAACATGAAACTTTGATTTACTCGGCTGCTTTATGGAATATGGATACCCTTCTCGGATTTTGGGTGCGAAGTGACCTAATAAAAAAAATTACAATGTATGATATATTACGTGGTTAAATCATTAATTAATTTAGTACCTGAAATATATTATTGAAGTAGGTAGGAGAGTAGAAAAGTAAATGGTTGAATCAAAATAATTCCTTCTTAAGTTCCATTTATGTCAGAGAGTACTACGAATGTTTTACCATATTCGATGAACACACTAAAGGATTATGCAAGATATTCGGTGTGGAGGTAGGCAACATTTCTATTGGCAAATAGGAGGTTTCCAAGTGCTTGCCTAAGTACTTATAACTTCTTGGGTCGTAATTGGTATCTTATTAGATTCAGCCGCTATAGCCGTTCGGAATACACAAACTATTCTGACCGACGGCCAAAATGTCTTTTGATATCATGTTCTTAATTTCATTCAAGACGTGAGCAAAACTCAAAATGGAGAAGAATATGGTCCTTGGGTTCCTCTTATTGGAACTCTACTCCTATTTGTTTTCATTTCTAACTGGTCAGGTGCAATTTTACATTGAAGAATCAAACAATTAACTCATGGGGTTTCACAAAACCTTTATCACTTAGTTTTTTACTTTTCAGGAATATATTGGCCGATGAATTAGTAATTGTAGTTCTTGTTTCTTTTGTACATTGTATCCATAGAAGGTAATCATTGAGTAGCTTCACCTCTCCTGCTTATGGAACATGATTAATATAAATGTATTTATTTACGACATGTATGATATAGTGTTGGAAGAAAACAATAGCAAGAGAAATATGAGTACAATATTAATATTTGTTATATTCTGTATTACACTACGGAATTGTAAAAAAAGGGGGAAATTCCGAATTTTCGTTATGATCCCCTTTTGTCCTATTCATGTCATACGTCTTTATTTTCCCAGTCAATTACGACGATTCATAATTGGGATAATAATTGTTAATCGTTTAGGCCATGCGACTAAACAACAAAACTATGTTATGCGAAACCGTAGCTATTTCATTCTATCCTATTCAATAATTAACAAAAAATCGAATTAATTGCAATTGAATCAATCAATCCTCAAATCTTGATTTGGGATGATTCGCTTTGATGAATCTCCTCGTTTTAATCAATGTGAGATAAAAATCACATAGGTTAGGTGGGTCGAGCTAGATAGCCGTAGCTACATATTATACGTGAACTCCAGTGTATACTAGAAGAATGTATATGTGATAGTAGACATTCAAAAGAAATAAGATGACGATGGTTTACATTTTGGAAGAAACACATGTATATTTGATAGTAGATATTCAATCGGTATATATGGACTACCCATGTATGTTATTTCATTCCCCATATAATATCGACTTTATATAGATATAGATTCCAATTTTTTTGTATGGATATTAGCTCCTTTTTTTTTGTCTGTGACTGTATGTGTGGATTAAAAATGAAATCAATCCTATGAATGCATTTAAAGTAGATGGATCAAAAGATTGAATGAATGGGTTGGGAGTAAAAAAATAGAATAACTATATTATATGGATTTACAAAAACTTGGATAGGGAATAAAAACTAGATATTTAAGTAGTTCGAGTCCCTTTATCTGCTGGATATGAATCATCAAACATACATCATTGGATGCTCCTAAGATTTCTAGATCATCAAAGAGATATTCAAGGTCAACAAATATGGACCAGAAATCCAAATTTTAAACCAACCTTTTGGCTCCAGGTCGGCCCAACTCTAGGTTCTTAAAAAATGCCTGATGTCAGTATAGTTTTTGCCTATAAAACAATGTCCCAAAGGTTTTTGTCCAAAAGAATGATGAAACTAGAGTCTAACATGAAAAAAAATTGTCATTTCGATATGTAAGTACAAAGTTATAACCAAAACAAGTCGGTTTGACTACCCAAAAAACTTTTTTTTATGAAGACTTTACTTTAATTTTGATTTTGACATTCAAATTGGCCAAATTTGTATTTTTACTATAATTTAAACTAAATGCATTAAACCATACGTCAAAAGGATAAATCATTAGAAAGAGATTGTCAAAACAAGTTTATTTGTTAGCATGTCTAGGATTTTTGGAGTAAGTGTTGATGATATAATTTATAGAAGAGAAGAGGCAGGGTCAAAGCAATAAAAGAAGTACATATTTTCACGTTTTCACGTTTCTAGGATTACACAAAGGGATTAGCAAATAAAAGTGCTAATGCGAAGACCAGATCGTAAATTGTTAAAGCTTCCATAAAAGCCAGAATAAGCAATAAAGTATATCGTATTTTACCCTCTGCTTCTGGTTGACTAGCAATACCTTTTACGGCTTGGTCCGCAGCAGTACCTTGACCGACTCTAGGTCAAATAGAAGCGAGTTTTATGGCCAATCCAGCACCAATAACGGAAGCAACATAAATTTTGGGATTCATGGTAAGCTCCTCACAACAAAAAATAAAGAAATGGTTAATCATATTATCAAATAAACCAATGAATTATTATATATATATATATCTTAGTTAGTGTACTTAATTAATGTTATTTGCATATTTATAATATTAACTTGTTACATTACTTAGTATTTCATTCCATCACTAAGATCCATACAACTAAACTAAGAACTCCCAACCAAATTTGAGAAGTGATGATATTTGTTATTATTGTAGGATCAGGACTACTTCAATATTTCATTTTTATTCCATATCCAAGTTTTTGTAAATCCTTATAATATAGTTCTTCTATTTCTTTGCTCCAAACTCATTCCTTCAATTCCTCGCTCCGTCTTCTTTAAATGCATTCATAGGCTTAATACACACATACTGTCATAGACAGAAAAAGAAAAGCTTATATCATAGTTTATATAAAGAAAGTGGAATATAAATGGGTAGTGCGTAGCAATATGGGAAATGAAATAATATACATGGGTAGTCCGTATATAACTATTGAATATCTACTATCACATGTACTTGTGTTTATTCCATAATGTAAATCGTTGTCATCTTATTTCCTTTGAATAGCATCGGACCCAAGAATCATTATTCAATGCATACCCCGGAGTTCACGTATAATATGCAGCTACGGCTATCTACTTTGACCTGCATAAACTATGTGATTTTTACTTGTCTTTATCATTATCTCACATCGATTTAAATAAAGAGATTCATCAAAGCGAACCATGCCATATCAAGATTTGAAGATTGATTAATCAAATTGCAATTAATTCCATTTTTTGTTAATTGTTGAATAGGATGGAATGAAATAGCAATGGTTTTGCAGAACATAGTTCTTGTTGTTTCGTCGCACGTTCCAAACGAGTAAGAATTATTTCCCCAATTATGAATCCTTGTACAGTAAAAATAAAGGAGATGTACGGCATGAATAGGATAAAATGGAATCTATTAAAAATTTGTCAATTCCCCCCTTTTTTTACAATTCCATAGTGTAATACGTAATATAATAAATATTAATATCGTACATATATATCTCTCGCTATTGTTTTCTTCCTACACTATATCATACATATCGTAAATAAACATATTTATATCAATCATGTTCCTCAAGCCGATATCCTGGGCTACGCATGAATTAATTATTGGAATAAGATTCATGGGCTTACATAATTTTGAATTTAAATCAATTCCAAAACAAAAAGTGAATCTTTGAAATTCAAAACATTATTTTTTTATTTATTTGGAAGGAAAGCTACTCAATGATGACCTTCCACGGCTAAGTGTACTAAAGAAACAAGAACAACAATTACTAATTCATAGGCCAATATATGTCTGTAAAGTCAAAATTTAAGTGATAAAGGTTTTGTGAAATCTTTTAACACATTAATTGGTAAAAGTATTGGAGTTGGTTGAATCTATTTACCGAAATAACCCAATCCCTTTTTATTAAGGCCTGCAAAGAAATGTGCCACTCACATGAGTAAACCTAAAGCAACAGTAGTATTTATATAATTTGTAAGTGCAACTAACACCCCATGAGGTAACTGTTTGATTCTTCAATGTAAAATCGCACCTGACTAGTTAGAAATGAAAACAAATAGGAATAGAGTTCAAATAAAAGTAATCCAAGGACCATATTCTTCTCCATTTTGAGTTTTGCTCACGTCTTGAATGAAATCAAGAACATATCAGAAGAAATTTTGGCCGTCGGTCAAAATAGTTTGTGTATTTCAAACGGCTATAGCGGTGGAATCTAAAAAGCCAAACGGCTATAGCGGCTGAGTCTAATAAGATAGCAATTACGACCCAAGAAGTTATAAGTACTTGGGCATGTAGTTGGAAAGCTCCTATTTGCCAATAGAGATGTTGCCTACCTCCACACCGAATATCTCACATAAACCTCTAGTGTGTTGATCGAACATTCGTAGTACCCTGTGACAGAAATGGAATTTAAGAAGGAATTATTTTGATTCAACCATTTATTTTTCTCCTCTAGCTAAATTAATCATATATTTTGGGTACTAAATTAATTACTGAATTAACCATGTAATATATCATACATCTTAAATTTTTTCGTTTGGGCCACTTTGCGACCTAATGCGGGGAATCTATCCATATTCCAAAAAGGAGCCTAATGAAAGCAAAGTTTCATGTTCGGTTTTAAATTATAGATGTTAAAAATGATGAATCGTTGTTGACTACAACCCGACCCTTCCAAGCTAACGATGCGGGTTCGAGTCCCTTCATCCGCTTCACCCGCTCAATATGATTCATAATACCTACATCTTCCTAGGATTTCTATATCATCAAAGACATATTCATGGTCAACCAATATGGACCTAAAATTTAAATTTGAAACCAACCTTTTTGGTCCAGGTCGACCCATCACTAGGGGATTAAAAATGCGAAAGGTCAGTTGGTCCTGGAGTCAAAAGGCAGTTTGGATAAGATTGACATTGATTGTGAAATGATTAGAGGTGGTCCATAAAAAGATCAATGATTTGTGAAATCAATTCAAGTGTTTAAAAACTGATTGTGAAATCAATACAAAAGAGAGCCTCGTGTTAAGTTGCATACGTGCTTTAAGCTGCTTATTCATACTTTCATCTTCATCTTCGACAAAAACAACATTTTAGAAATGGATTTGATCTCAATGTTAATCTTATCCATTCTACAAAATCGGTGTCCTCTTTTTTATCATCATCTCATGCTTGATAACAAAGAGATACAATATGTAGACACCCCAGTTTTGGCCTAGTAGTCTTGTGTCAATTGTCATATTTCAAAAAACAACCCATAGTCATTTTCGACATACTCTCTATTTTCACTGTATTTTTTGCATATAAAACAACATCCTAAAGATTTTTTTCTAAACGAATGATGAATATCTTTCCAACATGAAAAAAATAAGTCATTTAGATGTCTAAGCACAAAGTTATAACCAAAATAAGTCGGTTTGACTATATAAAAAACTTGTTTTAAGGAAAATTTGACCTTAATTTTGATTTTGACATTCAAATTTGCCAAATTTGTTTTCTTACTATAATTTAAACTAAACGCATTAAACCATACCTCAAAAAGATGCATGATTAGAAAGATATGGCCAAAACAAGTTAACTTGTTAGTGCATTCCAAGCATGTCTAGGATTTTAGGAGTGAAGTGTTGAGTTGATATAATTCAAAGAAGAGAAGAGGCAGGGCCAAAGCAATAAAAGTAGATATTTTTCACATTTTCACGTTTCTAGGATGGATTAGCAAATAAAGATGCTAATGTGACGACCAAGCCATAAATTGTTAAAGCTTCCATAGACAGATTAAGCAATAAAGTACCTCGTATTTGACTAGCGATACCTTCTTCAGCATGGCCGACAACAGTATCTTGACCGACTCTCGGTCTAATAGATGCAAGTTCTATGGCCAATATAGCAGCAATCTAGAAGGAATCATGTTACGTCGCATGCCCCAAACGAGTAACAATTATTACCCCAATTATGAATCGTCGTAATTGACTGAGAAAATATAGCAGATGTATGACATGAAAGGGGATCTTAGGAAAAATTGGGAAGTCCTTTTTTTTACAATTCTATAGTGTAATACGTAATATAATAAATATTAATATCGTACATATATTTCTCTTGCTCTTGTTTTCTTACTACACTAACATAGATATAGTAAATAAACATATTTATGTCAATCATGTTTCCCAAGCAGGTATCTTGAGCTACGCATGAATTAATTATTACAATAAGATACATGGGCCTTGTAAATTTTGTATTTAAATCAATTCAAAAAGAAAAAACAACTCTTGTAAAATTAAAGCATTATTTTATTATTTTTTTGGATGGAAAGCTACTCAATGATGACCTTCGGCTAAGTGTACTAAAGAAACAACAACAACAATTACTAATTCATCGCCCAATATATTCTTGAAAAGTCGAAAACTAAGTGACAAAGGTTTTGTGAAACCTTCTAAGACATTAATTGGTAAAAGTATTGGGGTTTGTTTAATCTATTTACCGAAATAACCCAATCCCTTTTTACTGAGGCCTGCATAGAAATGTGCCACTGACATGAGTAAAGATAAAGCAATAGTAGTATTTATATCTTTCGTAGGTGCAACTAACTCCCCATGAAGTAACTGTTTGATTCTCCAAGGAAAAGCACACCTAACCAGTTAGAAACGAAAACAAATCAGAATAGAGTTCCAATAAAAGGAACTCAAGGACCATATTCTTCTCCATTTTGAGTTTTGCTCACGTCTTGAATAAAATCAACAACATATTAAAAAAAATTCTCGCCGTGAGTCGGAATAGTTTATGGATTTTGAAGGGCTATAATGGCTGAAGCTAATAAGATAGCAATTACGACCCAATAAGTTATAAGTACTTGGGCATGCTCTTGGAAACCCCCTATTTGCCAATAGGAATGTTACCTACTTTCGCACAGAATATTTCGCATAACCCTTTTGCGTGTTGATCGAACATGGTAGAACATTCGTAGTACCGTCTGACAGAAATGGAAGTTAAGAAGGAATTATTTTGATTCAACCATTTCTGTTTCTACTCTCCTACCTAATTTAATCATATATTTCGGGTACTAAAATAATTATTGAATTAACCACGTAATATATCATACATCATAAATTTTTTCGATTAGGTCACTTCGCGCTGTAAATCCAAGAAGCTATACATATTCCAAAAATGAGCCTAATGAAACCAGAGTTTCATTTTCGGTTTCGAAAAATAAACTTTAAGAATGATGAATCGACGTCGACTATAACCCTATCCTTCCAAGCAAAGGATGCATGTTCGAGTCCCTTTATCCGCTTGATATGAATCATAATACATACATCATTGGATCCTATTAAGATTTCTAGATCGTCCAAGAAATATTAAGGGTCAACCAATATGGACCAGAAATCTAAATTTGAAACCAACCTTTTGGGTCCAGGTCAACCCATCAGTGGGGGCTTAAAAAATGCCCAAGCTCATTTGGTTTTGGAGTCAAAAGGCAATTTGGATAAGATTAACATTGATTGTGAAATTATTAGAGGTGGTCCAGCATAGAATTAATGATTTGTGAAATCAATTAGAGTGTTTAAAAAAACTGATTATGATAAAGAGACCCTCGTGTTAAGTTGCATACATGCTTTAAGCTGCTTATTTATACTTTTATCTTCATCTTTGTCAAAAACAACTTTTTAGAAATAGAATTGATCTCAATCTTAATCTTATCCATTCTACAAAATTGGTGTCTACTTTTTTGTCATCTTCACATGCTTGATAACAAAGAGATACAATTTGTAAACACCCTAATTTTGTCCTAGTAGTCCTGTGTCAATGGTCATATTTCAAAAAACATGTTGCCCAGAGTCATTTTCGACATACTCCCTATGTTCACTATATTTTTTGCATATAAAACATCTAAAGGATTTTGCCCAAAAAATGATGAATATCTTTCAAAACAAGTTAAATTGTTAGTGCAGTCCAATCATGTCTGTATAGGATTGTAGGAGTGAAGTGTTGAGTTGATATAATTTAAAGAAAACAAGAGGCAGGGCCAAAGCAATAAAAGAAGTACGTATTTTTAATGTTTTCACATTTCTCGAATTACACAAACGGATTAGCAAATAAAAGTATTAATGCCACGACCATGCCGTAAACTGTTAAAGCTTCCATAAAAGCCTGATTAAGCAATAAAGTACCTCATATTTTACACTCTGATTCTGGTTGACTAGCGATACCTTCTACGGCTTGGCCTGCAACAATTATCTGACTGAAGCTGTGGAAATTATGGGATTCGTATTATATATTACTGATATAATCGAATAATCATATTATAGAAATTAGGAGATTAATATTAAGCTCCTCACAACAAAAAAATGAAGAAATGGTTCCTGATATAATCAAATAAATAAATGAATTATTATATATTACTTAATTAATGTTATTTATATATTTATAATATTAATTAGTTGCATTACTTAGTATTTCATATTTCATCACTAAGATCCATCCAACTAAACTAAGAACTCCCAACCTAATTTGAGAAGGGATGATATTTGATATTACTGAATCATCAGGGCTACTTCAATATCTCATTTTTATTCCCTATCCAAGTTTTTGTAAATCCATATAATTTAGTTCTTCTATTTCTTTGCTCCAAACCATTCTTTCAATTCTTCTCTCCATCTTCTTTAAACGCATTCATAGGCTTGACTTAGTATTCAATCCACGTATACAGTCACAGACAGAAAAGGAAGGGCTTATATCGTAATCCATATGGAAAAAGTGGAATCTATACCTATATAAAGTCGGTAGTAATATCGGGAATGAAATAATATACATGAGTAGTCTATATATAACTATTGAATATCAATTATCACATATACATGTGCTTCTTCCATAATGTAAACCATCATCATCTTTTTCTATTTAATGGGATCGGACCCTGGAATCATTCTTCTAAGCATACACCAGAGTTCATGTATAATATGTAGCTACGCTATCTAGCTCGACCCATGTAACCTACTTGATTTTTACTTGTCTTTATCATTATCTCACAAGGATTCAAACGAAGAGATTCATCAAAGCAAATCATCAAATATCTAGATTTGATGATTGATTTATTTAATTGCAATTAATTTCAATTTTGGTTAATTATTGAATAGAATAGAATATAATGGAATGAAATAGCAATGGTTTCGCAGAACATAGTTCCTGTTGTTTCGTCGCACGACCCAAACGAGTCACAATTATTACCCCAATTATGAATTGTCGTAATTAACTGGGAAAATAAAGGAGATGTATGACATGAATAGGGACAAAAGGGGATCTTAGGAAAAATTGGGAATTCTACCCATTTTTTACAATTCTGTAGTGTAATATGTAATATAATAAATATTAATATTGTACATATATTTCTCTTGCTCTTGTTTTCTTCCTACACTATATACTACATATCGTAAATAAATAAATTTATATCAATCATGTTCCTTAAGAAAGTATCTTGAGGTACGCATGAATTAATTATTGGAATAAGATTCATGGGCTTACTTAATTTTGAATTTAAATCAATTAAAAAAGAAAAAGCGACTCCTTGAAATTCAAAGCATTATTTTATTATTTATTTGATGGAAAGCTACTTGATGATGACCTTCCATGGATTCACCTATATACGCCACAAATAAGGTTGCAAAAAACAGAGTCTGAATACCGCTTGTGAATAATCCAAGGAACATCACACGTATAGGAATCACTAAATGTACTAAAGAAACAAGAACAACAACTACTAATTCATCGGCCAATATATTCCTGAAAAGTCCAAAACTAAGTGATAAAGGTTTTGTGAAATCTTCTTAGACATTATTTGGTAAAAGTATTGAAGTTGGTTGAATCTATTTACCGAAATAACCCAATCCCTTTTAGTAAGGCCAACATAGAAATGTGCCATTGATGTGAGTAAAGCTAAAGCAACAATACTATTCATATCATTCGTAGGTGCAACTAACTCTCCATGAGGTAACTGTGTACCAAGGTAAAAACGTGTCTGATCAGTTAGAAAAAAAAGGAACAGTGTTTTAATAAAAGGAACCCAAGGACCATATTCTTCTTGTCCATTTTGAGTTTTGCTCACGTCTTGAATGAATTCAAGAACATATTGGAAGAAATTCTGGCCATTGGTCAAAATAGTTTGTGGATTCCAAACGGCTATAGCAGCTGAACCTAAGCAATTACGACCAAAGAAGTTATAAGTACTTGGGCATGCACTTGGAAACCGCTTATTTGCCAGTATAAATGTTGGCCTACTTCCACAACGGATATCTCGTATGACCCTTTTAGTGTGTTGATGGAACATGGTAGAACATTTGTTGTACCCTCTCACAGAAATGGAACTTAAGCATGAATTATGTTCATTCAACCATTTCTTTTTCTACTCTCCTACCTAATTTAATCATATATTCTGGGTACTAAATTAATATAACAATTCATTGGTTTATTTGATTATATCATTAACCATTTCTTCATTTTTTGTTGTGAAGAGCTTATCATGAATCTCCTAATTTCTGCTGCTTCCGTTATTACTACTGGATTGGCCATAAAACTTGCTTTTATTGGACCCAGAGTCAGGTCAAGGTACTGCTATAGTCCAAGCCGTAGAAGGTATCGCTAGTCAACTAGAAGAAGATGGTAAAATACGAGGTACTTTATTGCTTAGTCTGGCTTTATGGAAGCTTTAACAAATTACGACCTCGCCGTGGAATTAGCACTTTGATTTGTTAATCCCTTTGTGTAATAGATACATGAAAATGTTAAAAATACATACTTCTTTTATTGTTTTCTCCGTGCCTCTTACTTTTATACGTGAAAAAACCTAAATACTATGCTTCAACTTATATGTATAAGCTAATTTTGATGATAAAATATTTTGAATTTAGTCATAATTCATGCTTCAAAAAACTTTATGCAAAACTTAACCAATATAAAACAAATGAATTAACATGCACAAGTCGACTTTTCTTAACAATGAACACTTATAAAGTATGAAAAAATAATTAAAACAAGCTCAAATAGGTAAAACACTGATGTTCTTAAGCTATGACTGATCTAAAAACACCCCGAACCGGTATGAAACGGCTCCAAATAGGTCATTTAAGGGTCTGAACTGGTTCTGGACCTAGTGAACTGACATAATACATGAACAAAAGCTCATACAACCGTACAACCGATTGAGAATATCCTTATCTTTTTATGGATTCATGAAAACAGGGTCATTACATCTCGAAACCGGTGAAAAACTGAAAGTAACCAGTAAAAAACCGCTTCGAACCAGTCCGAGAAAAGGCCGTATCGGTCACTGATCCAATTCATGTATAAATAGTGCCTAGACCCTATTACAGATCTTTTCCGATCCAAACGTGATTCGGGTCAGACCCGATCCAAACGGGAACCGGGCCAGACCCGATCCAAACAGGATCCGGGTCAGACCCGATCAAACCGGATCCAGGTTCAACCCGATACAATAATGATATGGGTCCAACTTGATCCAAACATGATACAGATCAAACTCGATCCAAACTGAAACCGGGCCCGACCCGATCCAAACAGGATCCGGGCCTGACCCGATCCAAATATAAACCAGATCCAAACTAAAACCGGGTCAGACCCGATCCAAACAAGATCTAGGTTAGACCCGATCCAAACAGGATCCAGGTTTAACCCGATCCAAACATAATTTGGGTCTGACTTGATCATAATCGGATCCGGGTCTGACCTAATCCAAACATAATCTAGGTCCGACCTAATCCAAACCGAAATCGGGTTTGACCTAATCCAAATCCTATTTGGATTGGACTCGGTCCAAACATGATCTGAGCCGGACCTGATCCAAACCGGATCCGGGCCCGCCCGAATGCAAACATAATCCGAGTTCAACCCGATCCAAACTGGAACGGGGTCTGACCCGACCCAAATCGGATCCGGGTTAGACCTAACCCAAACATGATCCGGGCCAGACATGACCCAAACAGGATTTGGGTCGGACCTGTCCCAAACAAGATCCAGGCCAGAGCCATTCAAAACAGGTTCTGGGTCAGACCCGTATAAAACAGGATCCAGGTCGAAAACAATCCAAACCGGATCTGGGCTGGAACCATCCCAAACAGGATCCGGGTTTGACCCGTCCAAAACAGGAGTCAGGCTGAACCTGATCCAAACCGGATCTAGGTCCAACCCGATAGAAACATGATCCGGGTCCAACTCGATCCAAACATGATCCGAGCCTGACCCAATCCAAACATAATCCGAGCCGCACCTGATCTAAACCGGATCTGGGTTCGACCTGATATAAACCGAATCTCAGACAAACCCGATCCATACAGGAAATGGGTCTAACCCAATCCAAACAGGATCTCGTCTGGACGTTACCCAAAAAAGATTTGGGTGACACCACATCCAAACTGGATCCGGGTCTCACCTAATCAAAACTGGAACTAGGTCAGACCTGTCCAAAACCGGGTCTGGATCGGCCCTGATCCAAATAGGATATGGTCTGGACCTAACCCAAACATGATCAACGGACCCGATCCAGACCGGATCTGGGACTGACCCAATCCAAACAGGATCTGGTCCAGAACCGCCCCAAACAGGATTCAGAAGACACCCAATAACCAGATCGGGGTCTGACCCGATCGAAAACGGAACCAGGTCAGACCAGTCCCAAATTGGGTCTGGATCGGCCCCTATCCAAACAGTATCCGGTCTGGACCCGACTCAAACATGATCCCGGTCAGACCTGATCCAAACGCGATACCGGTCAGACCCGATCCAAGAGTGATCCGGATAAGACATGATCTAAACTAGACTCGGGCTAGAACCGATCCAAATAGGATCCGTGTCGCACCAGACCCAAACAGGATCTAAGATGGACCCGATCCAAACGTTCACCAAATTAGACCCGATCCAAACAGGATTCGAGTTAGAACTGATCCAAACAAGGTACGCCTCAGACCCGATCCAAACAGGATCTGTGCCAGACTTGACAGAAACAGGATCCGAGTAGAACCCGATCCAAACGTGATCCGGATCGGACCTGATCCAAACATGATCCGAGACGAACCCGCCCCAGGTCAGGACTGATCCAAACACATATATGCATGATTGAATCACTATAATTTTTTTCGCCAACCTTAGAACACATATATGCAAAATTGAATCACTATAAAATTTCTTTAACAACCTTAGAACACATATATGCATGATTCACTATGAAAATTTTTGCACAACCTTAGAACACACATATGCATGATTGTTACTATGATTTTTTTTTGATAACCTTAGAACACATATATGCTTGATTGAATCACTATGAAATTTTTCTCACAACCTTAGAACACATATATGCATGATTGAATCACTATGATTTTTTTTTTGACAACCATAGAACACATGTATATGAATGATGGAATCACTATAAATTTTTTTTGACAGCCTTAGAACACATATAAGCACGATTTGATCACTAAGAATTTTTTTTGACAGCCTTAAAACACATATATGCTTGATTGAATAACTAATTTTTTTTTTACAGCTTTAGAACACATATATGCATGATTGAATCACTATGAATTTTTTTTGACAGCCTTAGAACACATATATGCAGGACTGAATTACTATGAAATTGTTCTGACAGACTTAGAACACATATATGCAAGATTGAATCACTATGATTTTTTTGACAGCCTTAGAACACATATATGCAGGTTTTAATCACTATGAAATTTCTTTGACAACCTTAGAACACATATAGGCATGATTGAATCACTATGAATTTTTTTTACAGCCTTAGAACATATATATGAATGATTGAATGACTATGAAATTTTTAGACAATGTTAGAATACATATATGCATGATTGAATCACTATGATTTTTTTTGACAGCATTAGAAAATATATATGCATGATTGAATCACTATAAATATTTTTTGACAACCTTAGAACACATATATGCATCATTGAATCATTATAATATTTTTTGACAGCCTTAGAAAACATATATGCATGATTGAATCACTATGATTTTTTTATAGCATTAGAAAACATATATGCATGATTGAATCATTAATTATTTTTTACAACCTTAAAATACATATATGCATCATTGAATCATTATAATTTTGTTTGACAACCTTAGAAAACATATATGCATGATTGAATCACTATGATTTTTTTTGAAAGCCTTAGAATACATATATGCATGATTTAATCACTCTAATTTTTTTTGTCAGCTTTACAATACATATATGCATGATGGAATCACTATTAAAATTTTTTGATAGCGTTACAACACATATATGCATGATTGAATCACTATGATTTTTTTTGACAGCCGTAGAAGAAGTATATGCATGTTTGAATCACTATGAATTTTTTGTGACAGCCTTAGAACACATATATACATGATTGAATCACTGTAAAGCTTTTTGACAGCCTTAAAACACATCTATGAATGATTAAATCACTATGAATTTTTTTTGACAACCTTAAAACACATATATGCATGATTGAATCACTATGATTTTTTTTTCAACGTTAGAACACATATATGCATGCTTGAATCATAATGATTTTTTTTGACAGACTTAGAACCTATATATATATATATAAATGATTGAATCACTATGAAATTTTTTTGATAGCCTTAGAACACACATATCCAAGATTGAACCACTATAAAAAATTTTTGACAGCCTTAGAACACCACATATATGCATGATTGAGTCACTAAGAATTTTTTTAGACAGCCTCACAACACATATATGGAAGATTGAATCAATATAATTTTTTTTGATTGCCTTAGAACACATATTTGCATAATTGAATCACTATGAATTTTTTTTACAACGTTAGAACAAAGAACAAATACATGCATGATTAAATCACAACATTTTTTTTTGACAACCTTAGAACACATATATGCACAAATGAATAACAATGAATTCTTTTTGACAGCCTTAGAACACATATATGCATGATTGAATCACAATGAAATTTTTTTGACAGCCTCAAAACACATATATGGACGATTCAATCACTAGAATTTTTTATTGACAACCTTAGAACACATATATGCTTGATTGAATCACTATGAAATATTTTTAGCAGCCTCAAAACACATATATGCATGGTTGAATCACTATGAAATATTTTGTATAGCCTTAGAACACATATATGCAGGATTGAATCAGTATGAAATTTTTTTGACAACCTTAGAACACATATATGCATGATTAAATCACTATAATTGTTTTTGACAACTTAGAACACATATCTGCATGATTGAAACGCTATGATATTTTTTTGAAAGCCTTAGAAGACATATATGCATGATTGCATCACTATAAATTATTTTTGACAGCTTTAGAAAACATATATGCATGTCTGAATCACTATGGAATTTTTTTGACAACCTTACAAAAATATATGCATGATTAAATCACTATGAATTTTTTTTCACATTGTTAGAACTCATATATGCAAGATTGAGTCAATATGATTTTTTTTACAGTGTTAGAACACATATATGCATGATTGAATCACTAAGAAATTTTTTAGACAGCCGTAGAACACATATCTGCATAATTGAATCACTATAATTTTTTTTGAATGCCTTATAACATATATATGCATGATTGAATCACTATGAATTTTTTTCATAACTTTAGAACACTATGCATGTTTGAAAGACTATGAATTTTTTTTTGACAACGTTAGAACACATATACACATGATTGAGTCACTATAATTTTTTTTTGATAGCCTTAGAACACATATATGCATGATTGGATTACTATGAAATTGTTTTGACAAACTTAGAAAACATGTATGCATGATTGAATCACTATGAATTTGTTCTGACAACCTTGAAACACAAATATGCATGTTTGAACCACTATAAATTTTTTTTGACAACCTTAGAACACATATAGCCATGATTGAATCACTATGAATTTTTTTTGACAGCCTTAAAACACATATGAATGATTGAATCACTATGAATTTTTTTAGACAATCTTAGAATACATATATATATATGATTGAATCACTATGATTTTTTTTTACAGCATTAGAAAGCATATATGCATGATTGAATCACTATAAATCTTTTTTGACAACCTTATAACAATATATACATCATTGAATCGTTATAAATTTTTTTGACAGCCTTAGAAAACATATATTCATGATTGAATCACTATGATTTTTTTAGAAAGCCTTAGAATACATATATCCATGATTGAATCACTATACATTTTTTTTAACAGCTTTAGAACACATATATGCATGATTGAATCACTATGATTTTTTTTTTGACAGCGTTAGAACACATATATGCATGATTGAGTCACTATGAATTTTTTTTGGCAGCCTTAGAACAACTACATGCAGGATTGAATCACTATGTTTTTTTTTGACAGCCATAGAACACATATATACATGATTGAATCACTATAAAGCTTTTTGACAACCTTAGAACACATATATGAATGATTAAATCACTATGATTTTTTTTGACAACGTTAGAACACATATATGCATGATTGAATCACTATGATTTTTTTTGACAACGTTAGAACACATATATGTGTGATTGAATCCCAATGAATTTTGTTTGACAGCGTTCGAACCCATATATGCATGCTTGAATCATTATGAATTTTTTTTGATAGCCTTAGAACACATATATGCTTGATTGAATCACTATGAGATTTTTTGGCAGACTTAAAACACATATATGCATGATTGAATCATAATTTTTTTCGACAACATTAGAACACATATATGCGTGATCGAATCCCTACGATTTTTTTTTGAAAAACTTAGAACACATATTTGCAAATTGAACCACTACAAATTTTTTTTGACAGCCTTAGAACACACATATGCCTGATTGAATCACTATGAATTTTTTTAGACAGCCTTAGAACACATATATGCTTGATTGAATCAATATAAAATTTTTTTGGTAGCTTTAGAATACATATTTGCATGATTGAATCACTATTATTATTTTTTTTACAATTTTAGAACATAGAACACATATATGCATGATTAAATCACTATGATTTTTTTATGACCATAGAACACATATACGCATGAATGAATCACAATAAATTTTTTTTATAGCCTTAGAACATATATATGCAAGATTGAATCACTATGATTTTTTTTTGACAGCCTCAAAACACATATATGCATGATTGAATAATGTGAATTTTTTTGACAACCTTAGAACTCATATATGCATGATTGAATGACTATGAAATGTATTTGACGACCTTAGAACACATATATGCATGGTTGACTTTCTACGAATTTTTAATGACAACCTTGGAACACATATATGCATCATTGAATCACAATGAAAATTTTTTAATAGCCTTAGAACACATATATGCATGACTAAAAGACTATAAATTTTTTTCAACAATCTTAGAACATATATATGCATGATTGAATCACTACAATTTTGTTTTGACCGCAATAGAACAAATATATGCATGATTCAATAACTGTGATTTTTTTTTTACAGTCTTAGAACACATACATGCATGATTGAATCACTATAATTTTTTTGACAAACTTAAAACACAAATATGCATGATTCAATTACTATGAAAGTTTTTTGACAACCTTAGAACACATATATGAATGATTCAATCACAATGATTTTTTTTTAAAAGCCTTAGAACACATATATGCATGATTAAATGACTATGAATTTTTTTTTGACAACCTTAGAACACATATATGCATGATTGAATCACTACAAATTTTTTTTGACAGCATTAGAACATATATATGCATGATTCAATCACTATAAAATTTTTTTGACAGCCTTATAACACATATATGCAAGATTGAATGACTATAAATTTTTTTTGACAACCTTAGAACACATATATGCAATATTGAATCACTATTAATTTTTTTGACAGCCTTAGAACACATATATGCATGATTGAATCTCTACAAACTTTTTTTTACAACCTTAGAACACATATATGCATGATTAAATCACTATAAATTTTTTTGACAACCTTCGAACACATATCTAACGAATTGAATCACTATGAAATTTTCATGACAGCTTTAGAACACATATGTGGAAGATTGAATCACTGTGAAATTCTTTTGACAACCTTAAAACACATATATGCAAGATTGTATGACTATGATTTTTTTGTGACAGCCTTAGAACACATATATGCTTGGTAGAATCTCTATGAATTTTTTTTGACAGCAATAGAACACATATGCATGACTGACTCACTATAATTTTTTTTTGACAACCTTTCAACACATATATGTATGATTGAATCACTATGATTTTTTTTGACTGCCATAGAACACACATATGCATGATTGAATCACTCTACAAGTTTCTTGACAACCTTAGAACACATATATGTATCATTGAATCACTATAATTTTTTTTAACACCTTAGACACATACGCATGTTTAAATCACTATAAAATTTTTTAGACAACCTTAGAACACATAGGAATGAATGAATTATTATGATTTTTTTTTAACAACCTTAGAACATATATGCATGATATAATTACTATGAAATTTTTTTAACAACCTTAGAACACATATATGCATGATTGAATCACTATAAAATTTTTTATACTGCATTACAACGTATATATCCATGATTCAATCACTGTAAATTTTTTTTGACATCCTTAGAACACATATATGCATGATTGAATCACAATTAAATTTTTTTGACAACCTTTGAACACATATATGCTTGATTGAATCACTATAAATTCTTTTTGACAGCCTTAGAACACATATATGCATGATAGAATCACTATGAAATTTTTTTGACTATGTTAGAATACATATATACATGATTAAATCACTATGAAATTATTTTGAAAACATTAAAACACATATATGCAAGATTGAATGACTATAAATGTTTTTTGACAACCTTAGAACATATATATGCTTGATTGAATCACTATAATTTTTTTGATAGCCTTAGAACACATATATGCACGATTGAATCACTATAATTTTTTTTGACAACCTTACAACACACATATGCATGATTGTATCACTACGAAATTTTGTTGACATCCTTGGAACACATATATGCAAGATTGAATCACAATGGAATTTTTTGCATGCCTTAGAACACATATATGCATGATAGAATCACTATGAAGCTTTTTGACAAGCTTAGAGCGCATATATGCATAATTAAATCACTATGATTTTTTTTAACAGCCTTAGAACACATATATGCATGATTGTATCACTATGAATTTTTTTTGACAATGTTAGAACACATATATGCATGATTGAATTATAATTATTTTTTTTACAGCCTTAGAAAACATATATGCATGATTGAATCAATATGATTTTTTTATAGCCATAAAACACATATATGCATGATTTTGTCACTATTAAGTTTTTTTGACAGCCTTAGAACACATATATGCATGATTGAATCACAACAAAATTTTTTGTTGGCATTAAAAAATGTATATGCATGATTGAATCCCTATATTTTTTTTGACAATCTTGAAACACGTATATGCATGATAGAATCACTGTGAATTTTTTTTTACAACCTTAGAACACATATATGCGCGACTGAATCTTTAAGATACTTTTTGGACTGCATTAGAACACATATATGCATAATTTAATCACTACAAATTTTTTTTGACAACCTTAGAATGCATATATGCTTGATTGAATCTCTGTGACTTTTTTTTGACAACCTAAGAACACATATTGGCATGATTAAATCATTATGATTTTTTTAGACAACCTTAGATACTATGAATGCGTGATTGAGTCAACATAAATTTTTTTAGATAGCCTTAGAACACATATATGCATGATTGAATCATTACAAATTTTTTTGACAACATTAGAAGAGATATATACATGATTGAATCACTATAATTTTTTTTTGGTAACCTTAGAACACACATATGCAAGATTGAATGACTATGATTTTTTTTTATTGTCTTAGAAGACATATATGCCTGATTGAATCACTGTAAATTTCTTTTGACAATGTTAGAACACATATACGATGATTGAGTCAGTATGAATTTTTTTTGACTGCCTGAGAACACAAATGCATAATTGAATAACTATGATTTTTTTTGACAGCCTTAGAACACATATATGCATGATTGTTTCACTACAAATTTTTTTGACAGCTTAAAACACATATATGCATGATTGAATCACTATAATTTTTTTTTACAACCTTAGAACACATATATGCAATATTGAATCACTATAAAAATTTGTTTGACAGCCTTAAAAAAAATATATGCAGGATTGAATCACTATGAAATTTTTTAGACAGCCTTAGAAGACATATATATTCATGATTGAATCACTATGAATTTTTTTTGACAACCATAGAACACATATATGCATGATTGAATGACTATGATTTTTTTTAGATCATTAGAACACACATATGCATGATTGAATCACTATAAATTTTTTTGACAGCCTTAGAACACATAAATGCATGATTGAATCACTATGAGTTATTTTTGACAGCCTTATATCACATATAAGCATGATTGAATTACTACGATTTTTTTTTTACAACCTTAGAACACATATATGCATGATTGAATCACTATGAAACTTGTTTGACAGCCTTAGAGCACATACATGCATCATTGAATCACTATGAACTTTTTTTGACAACCTTAGACATATATGCATATTTAAATCACTACAAATTTTTTTTGACAACTTTAGAACACATGTATGTAAGATCGAATTACTATGATTTTTTTTAACAAACTTAAAATACATATATGCATGATTGAATCACTATTAAAAAAATTTCACAACCTTTGAACACATATATGCATGATTGAATCACTATGATATTTTTTTGATGGCCTTAGAACTCATATATGCATGATTGAATCGCTCTGAATTTTGTTTGACATCCTTAGAACACATATATGCCTGATTGAATCTCGGTGATTTTTTTGTCTAGCCATAGAACACATATACGCTTGATAGAATCACTATAATGCTTTTTGACATCCTTAGAACACATATATGCATGATTAAATCACTATAAATTTTTTTTGACAGCCTTAGAACACATATACGCATGATTGAATCATTTTGACAATGTCAGAACACATATATGCATGATTTAATTAGAATGAAATTTTTTTGACAGCCTTAGAACACATATATGCATGATTGAATCACTATGAATTTTTTTTGATAGCCTTAGAACACATATATAAATGATTGAGTCACTATGATTTTTTTTAACAGCCTTAGAACACATATATGCACGATTGAATCACTACAAATTTTTTTTGAAAGCATTAAAATACATATATTCATCATTAAATCCCTATAATTTTTTTTATAGCCGTAAGACACATATATGCCTGACTGAATAACTGTGAATTTTTTTGACAACCTTAGAACACATATATGTCTGATTGAATCACTATAATTTTTTTTTACAACCTTAGAATATATATATGCGTGATTGAATCACTATAAATTTTTTTTGACAACCTTAGAATGCATATAAGCATTACTGAGTCATTATGATTTTTTTTTGACAAAGTTAGAAACACATATATGCATGATGGAATCATTATGAAATTTTTTGGACTGCCTTAGAACATATATATGCATGATTGAATCACTATGATTTTTTTTGAATACCTTAGAACACATATATGCATGATTGATTCACTACAAATTTTTTTGAAAGAATTGTAACATATATATGCATGATGGAATCACTATAAATTTTTTGACAACCTTAGAACACATATATGCAAGATTGAATGACTATGAAATTTTTTTGACAGCCTTGGAATAGATATATGCATGATTGATTCACTATAATGTTTTTAGAGAGCATTACAACACATAAATGCATGATTGAATCACAATAAATTTTTTTGAAAACCTTAGAATACATATATACATGATTAAATCACTATGAAATTATTTTGAAAACATTAGAACACATATATGCAAGATTGAATGACTATAAATTTTTTTTGACAACCTCATAACGTATATATGCATGATTGAATCACTATAATTTTTTTTGATAGCCATAAAACACATATATGCATGATTGAATCACTATAATTTTTTTTGACCGCCTTAGAACACAGGTGTGCATGATTGATTCACTAGGAAATTTTTTTGACACCCTTGAAAAACATATATGCAGAATTGAATCACAATGGATTTTTTTGCCAGTCTTTGAACACATATATGCATGATAGATTCACTATGAAGCTTTTTGACAACCTTAGAGCGCATATATGCATGATTAAATCACTATAATTTTTTTTGAGAGCATTAGAACATATATATGCATGATTGAATCACTATAATTTTTTTGATACCCTTAGAACACATATATGCATAATGGAATCACTATATTTTTTTTTTGACAACCTTAGAACACATATATGCAAGATTGAATGACTATGAATTTTTTTTGACAGCGTTCAAACATATATATGCATGATTGATTCACTATAATTTTTTTTGACAGCATTAGAACACATATATGCATGATTGAATCACTATGATATTTTTTTGATGGCCTTAGAACTCATATATGCATGATTGAATTACTATGAATTTTTTTTGACATCCTTAGAACACATATATGCCTGATTGAATCTCGGTGATTTTTTTTGTGTATTCATAGAACACATATATGCTTGATAGAATCACTATAATGCTTTTTGACATCTTTAGAACACATATATGCATGATTAAATCACTAGGAAATTTTTTTGACAGCCTTAGAACAAATATACGCATGATTGAATCACTATGAATTTTTTTTTGACAATGTCAAAACACATATATGCATGATTTAATTAGAATGAATTTTTTTTGACAGCCTTAGAACACATATATGCCAGATTGAATCACTATGAATTTTTTTGATAGCTTATAAGACATATATAAATGATTGAGTCACTATGATTTTTTTTTGACAGCCTTAGAACACATATATGCACCATTGATCACTAAATTGTTTTTTGAAACCATTAAAACACATATATTCATCATTAAATCCCTATATTTTTTTTACAGCCTTAGAACACATATACGCATGACTGAATAACTGTGATTTTTTTTGACAAGCTTAGGACACATATGTGCCTGATTGAATCACTATAATTTTTTTGACAACCTTAGAACATATATATGCATGATTGAATCAATATAAATTTTTTTTGACAACCTTAGAATGCACATAAGCATGATTGAATCATTATGCTTTTTTTGACAAACTTAGAAACACATATATGATTGATTGAATCATTCTGAATTTTTTTGGACAGCTTTAGAACATATATATGCATGATTGAATCACTATGAATTTTTTTTAATACCACTAACACATATATGCATGATTGAATCACTAGATATTTTTTTAAAGAATTATAACATATATATGCATGACGGAATCACTATAAATTTGTTTGACAATCTTAGAACACACATATGCAAGATTGAATGACTAAGAATTTTTTTTGACAGCCTTAGAACACATATATGCCGGATTTAATCACTATGATTTTTTTTGACAACGTTGGAACACATATATGCATGATTGAGTCACTAAGAAATTTTTTGGACAGCCTCAGAAAAAATATGCATGATGCAATTACGATGAAATTTTTTTGATAGCGTTCGAACATATATATGCATGATTGATTCACTACAATTTTTTTTTGAGAGCATTAGAACACATATATGCATGATTGAATCACTATGAAATTTTATGACAGCCTTAGAACACATATTTGCATCATTGAATCACTATGAAATTTTTTTAACAACCTTAGACACATATGCATGTTTAAATCATTGTATCATTGAATCATTATGATTTTTTTTTACAGCCTTAGAACACATATATGCATGATTGAATCACTATAAATTTTTTTTGACAGCATTAAACACATATATGCTTGATTGAATCACTATAATTTTTTTTGACAACATTAGAAAACATATATACAAGATTTAATCACTGTGATTTTTTTTTGACAACGTAAGAACACATATATGCATGATTGAGTTACTATGAATTTTTTTTGACAGCCTTAGAACACATATGCATCATTTAATAATCACTATGAAATTTTTTTGACAACCTTAGCACACACATATGCACGATTGAATCACTAATTTTTGTTTTTACAAGATTAGAACACATATATGCATGATTGAATCACTATCATTTTTTTTTGACAACCTTAGAACACATATATGCAAGATTGAATCACTATGATTTTTTTTGACAACCTTAGCATCACTATATATTTTTTTGACAGCATTGGAAGACATATATGCATGATTGAATCATTATAAAATTTTTTGACAACCTTAGAACACGTAAATGCATGATTGATTGACTTTAAATTTTTTTTGACTGCCTTATAACACATACCTGCATGATTGAATTACTATGATTTTTTTTCGACAGTCTTAGAACACATATATGCATGATAAAATCATTATAAATTTTTTTTTAACAGCCTTAGAACACATATATGCATGATTGAGTCACTATTAAAAAATTTTCACAACCTTTGAACACATATATGCATGATTGAATCATTATGAATTTTTTTTGACGGCGATAGAACTCATATATACATGATTGAATCACTATGAATTTTTTTTGACAATGTTAGAATTCATATATGCATGATTAAATCACTACGATTTTTTTTGACATCTTTAGAACACATATATGCATATTTGAATCACTAATTTGTTTTTTTGACATTCTTAGAACACATATGCCTAATTGAATCTCTGTGATTTTTTTCGTCCAGCCTTAGAACACATATATGCTTGATAGAATCTCTATAATGCTTTTTGACAGCCTTAGAACACATATATGCATGATTAAATCACTATGAATTTTTTTTGATAGCCTTAGAACACATATACGCATGATTGAATCACTATGATTTTTTTTAGACAGCCTTAGAACACATATGCTTGATTGAATCACTTCAATTTTTTTTGTCAACCTTAGAACACATATATGCGTTATTGAATCACTATGAAATTGTTTTAAAGCATTGGGACACATATATGCTTGATTGAATCACTATAAGTTTTTTTTTGACAACGTTAGTACACGTAAATGCATGATTGAATCACTATAATTTTTTTTTGACATCCTTAGAACACATATATGCATGATTGAATCACTAAGATTTTTTTTGACAGCCTTAGAACACATATATGCATGATTGAATCACTATTCAAAAAATTTCACAACCTTTGAACACATATATGCATGATTGAATCACTATAAATATTTTTTGACGGCCTTAGAACTCATATATGCATGATTGAATCACTATGATCTTTTTTTGACAATGTTAGAATTCATATATGCATGATTAAATCACTACAATTTTTTTTGACAGCATTAGAACACATATATGCATGATTGAATCACAATAATTTTTTTTTGACATCCTTAGAACACATATATGCCTAATTGAATCTCTGTGATTTTTTTTGCTCAGCCTTATAACACATATATGCTTAATAGAATCTCTATAAAGCATTTTGACAACATTAGAACACATATATGCATGATTAAATAACTATGAATATTTTTTGATAGCCTTAGAACACATATATGCAAGATTGAATCACTATGATTTTTTTTTACAATGTCAGAACACATACATGCAAGATTTAATTAGAATGGATTTTTTTTGACAGCCTTAGAACTCATATATGCATGATTGAATCATTGTGAAAATTTTTGATAGCCATAGAACACATATATTCATAATTGAGTCACTATGATTTTTTTTTGACAGCCTTAGAATACATATATGCATGATTGAATCCCTACAAATTTTTATTGAAAGCATTAAAACACATATATTCATGATTGAATCCCTATAATTTTTTTTATAGCCTTAGAACACATCTATGCATGACTGAATCACTGTGAATTTTTTTGACAACCTTAGAATGCATAAATACCTGATTGAATCACTATAATTTTTTTTGACAACCTTAGAACATATATATGCATGATTGAATCACTATAAATTTTTTTTGACAAACTTAGAATGCATATAAGCAAGATTGAATAATTATGATTGTTTTTTACAAACTTAGAACACATATATGCAAGATTGAATGACTGAATTTCTTTTAACAACCTTCGAACATATATATGCATGATGGAATCACTATAAAATTTTTTTGACAACTTTAGAACACATATATACAAGATTGAATGACTATGAAATTTTTTTGACAGCCTTCAAACATATATATGCATGATTGAATCACTCTAATTTTTTTTTGACAAACTTAGAATGCATATAAGCATGATTGAATCATTATAAATTTATTTTTGACAAACTTAGAACACATATATGCATGATTGAGTCATTCTGAAATTTTTTGGACAGCCTTAGAACATATATATGCATGATTGAATCACTTTGATTTTTTTTGAATACCTTATAACACATATATGCATGATTGAATCACTAGAATTTTCTTGACAAAATTGTAACTTATATATATGCATGATGGAATCACTATAAATTTTTCTTTTGCAACCTTAGAACACATATATGCAAGAATGAATGACTATGAATTTTTTTTGACAGCCTTAGAACACATATATGCCTGATTGAATCACTATGATTTTTTTTTAACAACCTTAGAACACATATATGCATGATTGAATCACTATAGAAATTTTTATACTGCATTAGAACACATATAAGCCTGAGAGCATTGGAAAACATATATGCAAGATTGAATCATAATGGAATATTTTTGCCAGCCTTAGAACACATATATGCATGATAGAATCACTATGAAGTTTTTTGACAACCATAGAGCGCATATATGCATGATTAAATCACTATAATTTTTTTTGAGAGCATTAGAACACATATATGCATGATTGTAACACTAGATTTTTTTTTGACAACCTTAGAACACATATGCATGATGGAATCACTATAAATTTTTTTTGACAACCTTAGAACACATATATGCAGGATTGAATGACTATGAAATTTTTTTGACATCCTTCGAACATATATATGCATGATTGAATCACTATAAATTTTTTTTGACAAGCTTAGAATGCATATAAGCATGATTGAATCATTATGATTTTTTTTGATAAACTTAGAACACATATATGCATGATTGAATCATTCTAATTTTTTTTGGACAGCCTAAGAACATATATATGCATGATTGAATCACTATGATTTTTTTTGAATACCTTAGAACACATATATGCATGATTTAATCACTAGATTTTTTTTTTGCAGAATTATAATATATATGTATAATGGAATCACTATAAATTTTTTTTGACAACCTTAGAACACATATATGCAAGAATGAATGTCTATGAAATTTTTTTGACAGCCTTAGAACACATATATGCCTGATTGAATCACTATGAAATTTTTTTAACAACCTTAGAACACATATATGCATGAGTGAATCACTATAATTTTTTTTATACTGCATTAAAACACATATATGCATGATTGTATCACTATAATTTTTTTGACAACCTTAGAATACATATATGCAAGCTGGAATCACTATAAATTTTTTTTGACAACCTTAGAACACATATATGCAAGATTGAATGACTATTAAATTTTTTGACAGCCTTCAAACATATAAATGCATGATTGATTCACTAAATTTTTTTTTTGAGAGCATTAGAACACATATATGCATGATTGAATCACTATAATTTTTTTTGACAACCATAGAACACATATATGCATGATGGAATCACTATAAATTTTTTTTGACAACCTTAGAACACATATATGCAAGATTGAATGACTATGAAATTTTTTTGACAGCCTTAGAACACATATATGCATGATTAAATCACTATGAAATTTTTTTGACAGCCTTAGAACACATGTATGCAAGATTGAATCACGATAATTTTTTTTTGACATCCTTAGAACACATATATGCATGATTTAATTAGAATGATTTTTTTTTGACAGCCTTAGAACACATATATGCATGATTGAATCACTATGAAATTTTTTTGATAGCCTTAGAACACATATATAAATGATTGATTCACTATGATTTTTTTTTGACAACCTTAGAACACATATATGCACGATTGAATCACTAGAAATTTTTTTGAAAGCATTAAAATACATATATTCATCATTAAATCCCTATAAAATTTTTTATAGCCGTAAGACACATATATGCATGACTAAATAACTGTGAATTTTTTTGACAACCTTAGAACACATATATGTCTGATTGAATCACTATAAATTTTTTTTACAACCTTAGAACATATATATGCGTGATTGAATCACTATAAAATTTTTTTGACAACCTTAGAATGCATGTAAGCATTACTGAATCATTATGATTTTTTTGGACAAACTTAGAAACACATATATGCATGATTGAATCATTCTGAATTTTTTTGGACTGCCTTAGAACATATATATGCATGATTGAATCACTATGATTTTTTTTTGAATACCTTAGAACACATATATGCATGATTGATTCACTACAATTTTTTTTGAAAGAATTGTAACATATATATGCATGATGGAATCACTATACATTTTTTTTGACAACCTTAGAACACATATATGCAAGATTGAATGACTATGAAATTTTTTTGACAGCCTTGGAACAAATATATGCATGATTGATTCACTATAATGTTTTTATAGAGCATTACAACACATATATGCATGATTGAATCACAATAAATTTTTTTGACAACCTTAGAATACATATATACATGATTAAATCACTATGAAATTATTTCGAAAACATTAGAACACATATATGAAAGATTGAATGACTATAATTTTTTTTTGACAACCTCAGAAGATATATATGCATGATTGAATCACTATAAATTTTTTTGATAGCCATAGAACACATATATGCACGATTGAATCACTATAATTTTTTTTGACCGTATGCATGATTGATTCACTATGAAATTTTTTTGACACCCTTGAAAAACATATATGCAGAATTGAATCACAATGGATTTTTTTGCGAGCCTCTGAACACATATATGCATGATAGAATCACTATGAAGCGTTTTGACAACCTTAGAGCGCATATATGCATGATTAATTCACTATAATTTTTTTTGAGAGCATTAGAACACATATATGCATGATTGAATCACTATAATTTTTTTGACACCCTTAGAACACATATATGCAGAATGGAATCACTATATTTTTTTTGACAACCTTATAACACATATATGCAATATTGAATGACTATGATTTTTTTTACAGCGTTCGAACATATATATGCATGATTGATTCACTATAATTTTTTTTTGAGAGCATTAGAACACATATATGCATGATTGAATCACTATGATATTTTTTTGATGGCCTTAGAACTCATATATGCATGATTGAATCACTATGAATTTTTTTTGACATCCTTAGAACACATATATGCCTGATTGAATCTCGGTGATTTTTTTTCTCTAGCCATAGAACACATATATGCATGATAGAATCACTATAATGCTTTTTGACATCCTTAGAACACATATATGCATGATTAAATCACTATGAATTTTTTTTGACAGCCTTAGAACACATACGCATGATTGAATCACTATGATTTTTTTTTGACAATGTCACAACACATATATGCATGATTTAATTAGAATGAAATTTTTTTGACAGCCTTAGAACACATATATGCATGATTGAATCACTATGAATTTTTTTTGATAGCCTTAGAACACATATATAAATGATTGAGTCACTATGATTTTTTTTTGACAGCCTTAGAACACATATATGCACGATTGATCACTAAATTGTTTTTTGAAACCATTAAAACACATATATTCATCATTAAATCCCTATATTTTTTTTACAGTCTTAGAACATATATACGCATGACTGAATAACTGTGAATTTTTTTGACAACCTTAGAACACATATGTGCCTGATTGAATCACTATAATTTTTTGGCAACCTTAGAACATATATATGCATGATTGAATCACTATAAATTTTTTTTGACAACCTTAGAATGCATATAAGCATGATTGAATCATTATGATTTTTTTTGACAAACTTAGAAACACATTTATGATTGATTGAATCATTCTGAAATTTTTTGGACAGCCTTAGAACATATATATGCATGATTGAATCACTATGATTTTTTTTTTAATACCACTAACACATATATGCGTGATGCAATCACTATAAATTTTTTTTGACAACCTTAGAACACATATATACAAGATTGAATGACTATGAATTTTTTTTGACAGCCTTCAAACATATATATGCATGATTGAAGAACTCTAATTTTTTTTGACAAACTTAGAATGCATATAAGCATGATTGAATCATTATAAATTTATTTTTGACAAACTTAGAACACATATATGCATGATTGAATCATTCTGAAATTTTTTGGACAGCCTTAGAACATATATATGCATGATTGAATCACTATGATTTTTTTTTGAATACCTTATAACACAAATATGCATGATTGAATCACTAGAATTTTTTTTTGACAAAATTGTAACATATATATATGCATGATGGAATCACTATAAATTTTTTTTTGCAACCTTAGAACACATATATGCAAGAATGAATGACTATGAATTTTTTTTGACAGCCTTAGAACACATATATGCCTGATTGAATCACTATGAAATTTTTTTAACAACCTTGGAACACATATATGCATGATTGAATCACTATAGAAATTTTTATACTGCCTTAGAACACATATATGCATGAGAGCATTGGAAAAAATATATGCAACAGTGAATAATAATGGAATATTTTTGCCAGCCTTAGAACACATATATGCATGATAGAATCACTATGAAGCTTTTCGACAACCATAGAGCGCATATATGCATGATTAAATCACTATAATTTTTTTTTGAGAGTAGTAGAACACATATATGCATGATTGTAACACTAGATTTTTTTTTGACAACCTTAGAACACATATGCATGATGCACTATAAATTTTTTTTGACAACCTTAGAACACATATATGCAGGATTGAATGACTATCAATTTTTTTTGACAACCTTCGAACATATATATGCATGATTGAATCACTATAATTTTTTTTTGACAAGCTTAGAATGCATATAAGCATGATTGAATCATTATGATTTTTTTTTGATAAACTTAGAGCACATATATGCATGATTGAATCATTCTAAAGTTTTTTGCACAGCCTAAGAACATATATATGCATGATTGAATCACTATGGTTTTTTTTTAATACCTTAGAACACATATATGCATGATTTAATCACTAGAATTTTTTTTGATAGAATTATAATATATATATGTATAATGGAATCACTATAAATTTTTTTAGACAACCTTAGAACACATATATGCAAGAATGAATGTCTATGAAATTTTTTTGACAGCCTTAGAACACATATATGCCTGATTGAATCACTATGAAATTTTTTTAACAACCTTAGAACACATATATGCATGATTGAATCACTATAATTTTTTTTATACTGCATTAAAACACATATATGCATGATTGGATCACTATAAAATTTTTTGACAACCTTAGAACACATATATGCAAGATGGAATCACTATAAATTTTTTTTGACAACCTTAGAACACATATATGCAAGATTGAATGACTATTAAATTTTTTTGACAGCCTTCAAACATATAAATGCATGATTGATTCACTATTTTTTTTTTACAGCATTAGAACACATATATGCTTGATTGAATCACTATAAATTTTTTTGACAACCATAGAACACATATATGCATGATGGAATCAGTATAAATTTTTTTTGACAACCTTAGAACCCATATATGCAAGTTTGAATGACTATGAGTTTTTTTTGACAGCCTTAGAACACATATATGCATGATTAAATCACTATCAAATTTTTTTAACAGCCTTAGAACATATGTATGCATGATTGAATCACTATGAATTTTTTTTGACAAGGTCAGAACACATATATGCATGAGTTAATTAGAATGAATTTTTTTTGACAGCCTTAGAACACATATATGCATGATTGAATCACTATGAATTTTTTTTGATAGCCTTAGAACACATATATAAATGATTGATTCACTATGAGTTTTTTTTGACAACCTTAGAACACATATATGCACGATTGAATCACTACAATTTTTTTTTGAAAGCATTAAAATACATATATTCAGCATTAAATCCCTATAAATTTTTTTATAGCCGTAAGACACATATATGCATGACTGAATAACTGTGAATTTTTTTGACAACCTTAGAACACATATATGTCTGATTGAATCACTATAATTTTTTTTTACAACCTTAGAACATATATATGCGTGATTGAATCACTATAAAATTTTTTCGACAACCTTAGAATGCATATAAGCATTACTGAATCATTATGATTTTTTTTTGACAAACTTAGAAACACATATATGCATGATTGAATCATTCTGAATTTTTTTGGACTGCCTTAGAACATATATATGCATGATTGAATCACTATGATTTTTTTTTGAATACCTTAGAACACATATATGCATGATTGATTCACTACAATTTTTTTTGAAAGAATTGTAACATTTATATACATGATGGAATCACTATACATTTTTTTTGAGAACCTTAGAACACATAGATGCAAGATTGAATGACTATGAAATTTTTTTGACAGCCTTGGAACAGATATATGCATGATTGATTCACTATAAGGTTTTTAGAGAGCATTACAACACATATATGCATGATTGAATCACAATAATTTTTTTTGACAACCTTAGAATACATATATACATGATTAAATCACTATCAAATTATTTTGAAAACATTAGAACACATATATGTAAGATTGAATGACTATAATTTTTTTTTGAAAACCTCAGAAGATATATATGCATGATTGAATCACTATAATTTTTTTTTATAGCCATAGAACACATATATGCACGATTGAATCGCTATAATTTTTTTTGACCGCCTTAGAACACAGGTATGCATGATTGATTCACTATGAATTTTTTTTGACACCCTTGAAAAACATATATGCAGAATTGAATCACAATGGATTTTTTTTGCCAGCCTTTGAACACATATATGCATGACAGAATCACTATGAAGCTTTTTGACAACCTTAGAGCGCATATATGCATGATTAAATCACTATAATTTTTTTTGAGAGCATTAGAACACAAATATGCATGATTGAATCACTATAATTTTTTTGACACCCTTAGAACACATATATGCATAATGGAATCACTATATTTTTTTTGACAACCTTAGAACACATATATGCAAGATTGAATGACTATGAATTTTTTTTACAGCGTTCGAACATATATATGCATGATTGATTCACTATAATTTTTTTGAGAGCAGTAGAACACATATATGCATGATTGAATCACTATGATATTTTTTTGATGGCCTTAGAACTGATATATGCATGATTAAATCACTATGAATTTTTTTTGACATCCTTAGAACACATATATGCCTGAATGAATCTCGGTGATTTTTTTTTGTCTAGCCATAGAACACATATATGCATGATAGAATCACTATAATGCTTTTTGACATCCTTAGAACACATATATGCATGATTAAATCACTATGAAATTTTTTCGACAGCCTTAGAACACATATACGCATGATTGAATCACTATGAATTTTTTTTTGACAATGTCAGAACACATATATGCATGATTTAATTAGAATGAAATTTTTTTGAAAGCCTTAGAGCACATATATGCATGATTGAATCACTATGATTTTTTTTGATAGCCTTAGAACACATATATAAATGATTGAGTCACTATGATTTTTTTTCACAGCCTTAGAACACATATATGCACGATTGATCACTAAATTGTTTTTTGAAACCATTAAAACACATATATTCATCATTAAATCCCTATATTTTTTTTACGACCTTAGAACACATATACGCATGACTGAATAAATGTGAATTTTTTTGACAACCTTAGAACACATATGTGTCTGATTGAATCACTATAATTTTTCTGACAACCTTAGAACATATATATGCATGATTGAATCGCTATAAATTTTTTTTGACAACGTTCTAATGCATATAAGCATGATTGAATCATTATGATTTTTTTTTGACAAACTTAGAAACACATATATGATTGATTGAATCATTCTGAAATTTTTTGGACAGCCTTAGAACATATATATGCATGATTGAATCACTATGATTTTTTTTTTAATACCATTAACACATATATGCATGATTGAATCACTAGATATTTTTTTTAAAAGAATTATAACATATATATGCATGATGGAATCACTATAATTTTTTTTTGACAATCTTAGAACACACATATGCAAGATTGAATGAATAAGAATTTTTTTTGACAGCCTTAGAACACATATATGCCGGATTTAATCACTATGATTTTTTTTGACAACGTTGGAACACATATATGCATGATTGAGTCATTAAGAAAATTTTTGGACAACCTTAGAAAAAATATGCATGATTCAATTACGATGAATTTCTTTTGATAGCCTTCGAACATATATATGCATGATTGATTCACTACAATTTTTTTTTGAGAGCATTAGAACACATATATGCATGATTGAATCACTATGAAATTTTATGACAGCCTTAGAACACATATATGCATCATTGAATCACTATGATTTTTTTTTAACAACCTTAGACACATATGCATGTTTAAATCATTGTATGATTGAATCATTATGATTTTTTTTTTATAGCCTTAGAACACATATATGCATTATTGAATCACTACACAATTTTTTTGGCAGCATTAGAACACATATATGCTTTATTGAATCACTATAATTTTTTTTGACAACATTAGAAAACATATATACAAGATTTAATCACTATGATTTTTTTTGACAACGTTAGAACACATATATGCATGATTGAGTTACTATGAATTTTTTTTGACAACTTTAGAACACATATGCATGATTTAATAATCACTATGATTTTTTTTTGACAACCTTAGCACACTTATATGCACGATTGAATCACTAATTTTTGTTTTTACAGGATTAGAACACATATATGCATGATTGAATCACTATAAATTTTTTTTGACAAACTTAGAACACATATATGCAAGATTGAATCACTATGATTTTTTTTGACAACCTTAGCATCACTATATATTTTTTTTGACAGCATTGGAAGACATATATGCATGATTGAATCATTATAATTTTTTTTGACAACCTTAGAACAAGTAAATGCATGATTGATTGACTTAAAATTTTTTTGACTGCCTTAGAACACATACATGCATGATTGAATTACTATGAGTTTTTTTTGAGAGTCTAAAAAAAAAAATGCATGATTAAATCACTATAAATTTTTTTTAACAGCCTTAGAACACATATATGCATGATTGAATCACTATTAAAAAAATTTCACAACCTTTGAACACATATATGCATGATTGAATCACTATGAATTTTTTTTGACGTCCATAGAACTCATATATGCATGATTGAATCACTATGATTTTTTTTGACAATGTTAGAATTCATATATGCATGAATAAATCACTACGATTTTTTTTGACAACATTAGAACACATATATGCATATTTGAATCACTAAATTTTTTTTTTGACATCCTTAGAACACATATATGCCTAATTGAATCTCTGTGATTTTTTTGTCCAGCCTTAGAACACATATATGCTTGATAGAATCTCTATAATGTTTTTTGACAACTTTAGAACACATATATGCATGATTAAATCACTATGATTTTTTTTTGATACCCTTAGAACACATATACGCATGATTGAATCACTATGAAATTTTTAGACAGCCTTAGAACACATATGCATGATTGAATCACTTCAATTTTTTTTGTCAACCTTAGAACACATATATGCGTTATTAAATCACTATGAAATTTTTTTAAAACATTGGGACACATATATGCTTGATTGAATCTCTATAAGTTTTTTTTGACAACGTTAGTACACGTAATTGCATGATTGAATCACTATAATTTTTTTTGACATCCTAAAAACACATATATGCATGATTGAATCACTATGAATTTTTTTTTGATAGCCTTAGAACACATATATGCATGATTGAATAACTATTAAAAAATTTTCACAACCTTTGAACACATATATGCATGATTGAATCACTATAATTTTTTTTTGATGGCCTTAGAACTCATATATGCATGATATGCATGATTGAATCACTATGAAATTTTTTTGACAATGTTAGAATTCATATATGCATGATTAAATCACTACAAAATTTTTTGACAACATTTGAACAGATATATGCATGATTGAATCACTATAATTTTTTTTTGACATCCTTAGAACACATATATGCCTAATTGAATCTCTGTGATTTTTTTTGTGCCCAGCCTTATAACACATATATGCTTAATAGAATCTCTATAAAGCATTTTGACAGCATTAGAACACATATATGCATGATTAAATCACTATGAATATTTTTTGATAGCCTTAGAACACATATATGCAAGATTGAATCACTATGAATTTTTTTTGACAATGTCAAAATACATACATGCATGATTTAATTAGAAAGAATTTTTTTTGACAGCCTTAGAACTCATATATGCATGATTGAATCATTGTGAAATTTTTTTGATAGCCTTAGAACACATATATTCATGATTGAGTCACTATGATTTTTGTTTGACAACCTTAGAACACATATATGCATGATTAAATCCCTACAAATTTTTATTGAAAGCATTAAAACACATATATTCATGATTAAATCACTATAATTTTTTTATAGCCTTAGAACACATCTATGCATGCCTGAATCACTGTGACTTTTTTTGACAACCTTAGAATGCATATATACCTGATTGAATCACTATAATTTTTTTTGACAACCTTAGAACATATATATGCATGATTGAATCAGTATAATTTTTTTTTGACAAATTTAGAATGCATATAAGCAAGATTGAATAATTATGATTTTTTTTGACAAACTTAGAAGACATATATGCAAGATTGAATGACTAAAATTTTTTTAACAACCTTCGAACATATATATGCATGATGGAATCACTAAAATTTTTTTTTGACAACCTTAGAACACATATATGCAAGATTGAATGACTATGAATTTTTTTTGACAGCCTTCGAACATATATATGCATGATTGAATCACTCTAATTTTTTTTGACAAACTTAGAATGCATATAAGCATGATTGAATCATTATAAATTTATTTTTGACAAACTTAGAACACATATATGCATGATTGAATCATTCTAAATTTTTTTGGACAGCCTTAGAACATATATATGCATGATTGAATCACTATGATATTTTTTTGAATACCTTATAACACATATATGCATGATTGAATCACTAGATTTTTTTTGACAAAACTGTAACAAATATATGCATGATGGAATCACTATAAATGTTTTTTGCAACCTTAGAACACATATATGCAAGAATCAATGACTATGAAATTTTTTTGACAGCCTTAGAACACATATATGCCTGATTAAATCACTATGAATTTTTTTTAACAACCTTAGAACACATATATGCATGATTGAATCACTATAGAAATTTTTATACTACATTAGAACACATATCTGCATGAGAGCATTGGAAAACATATATGCAAGATTGAATCATAATGGAATATTTTTGCAAACCTTAGAACACATATATGCATGATAGAATCACTATGAAGCTTTTTGACAACCATAGAGCGCATATATGCATGATTGAATCACTATAATTTTTTTTGACAACCTTAGAACACATATATGCATAATGGAATCACTATAATTTTTTTTTGACAACCTTAGAACACATATATGCAAGATTGAATGACTTTGAAATTTTTTTGACAGCCTTCGAACATATAAATGCATGATTGATTCACTAATTTTTTTTTTGAGAGCATTAGCACACATATATGCATGATTGAATCACTATAATTTTTTTTGACAACCATAGAACACATATATGCATGATGGAATCACTATAAATTTTTTTTGACATCCTTAAAACACATATATGCAAGATTGAATGACTGAAATTTTTTTGACAACCTTAGAACACATATATGCATGATTAAATCACTATGAAATTTTTTTGACAGCCTTAGAACACATGTATGCATGATTGAATCACTATGAATTTTTTTTTACAATGTCAGAACACATATATGCATAATTTAATTAGAATGAATTTTTTTTGACAGCCTTAGAACACATATATGCATGATTGAATCACTATGAAGTTTTTTTGATAGCCTTAGAACACATATATAAATGATTGATTCACTATGAATATTTTTTGACAACCTTAGAACACATATATGCACGATTGAATCACTACAATTTTTTTTTGATTTAATCATGCATATATGCGCTCTAAGGTTGTCAAAAAGCTTCATAATGATTCTATCATGCATATATGTGTTCAAAGGCTGGCAAAAAAAATCCATTGTGATTCAATTCTGCATATATGTTTTTCAAGGGTGTCAAAAAAAATTCATAGTGAATCAATCATGCATACCTGTGTTCTAAGGCGGTCAAAAAAATTATAGTGATTCAATCGTGCATATATGTGTTCTATGGCTATCAAAAAAAATTATAGTGATTTAATCATGCATATATATGTTCTGAGGTTGTCAAAAAATCTTGCATATATGTGTTCTAATGTTTTCAAAATAATTTCATAGTGATTTAATCATGTATATATGTATTCTAAGGTTGTCAAAAAAAATTATTGTGATTCAATCATGCATATATGTGTTGTAATGCTCCCTAAAAAAATTATAGTGAATCAATCATGCATATATCTGTTCCAAGGCTGTCAAAAAAATTTCATAGTCATTCAATCTTGCATATATGTGTTCTAAGGTTGTTAAAAAAAATGTATAGTGATTCCATCATTCATATATATGTTACAATTCTTTCAAAACAATCATGCATATATGTGTTCTAAGGTATTAAAAAAAAAATCATAGTGATTCAATCATGCATATGTATGTTCTAAGGCAGTCCAAAAAATTTCAGAATGATTCAATCATGCATATATGTGTTTCTAAGTTTGTCAAAAAAAATTCATAATGATTCAGTAATGCTTATATGCATTCTAAGGTTGTCAAAAAGTTTTTATATTGATTCAATCACGAATATATATGTTCTAAGGTTGTAAAAAAAATTTATAGTGATTCAATCAGACATATATGTGTTCTAAGGTTGTCAAAAAAATTCACAGTTATTTAGTCATGCATATATGTGTCTTACGGCTATAAAAAAATTTATAGGGATTTAATGATGAATATATGTATTTTAATGCTAATTTTTTTGAGAGCATTAGAACACATATATGCATGATTGAATCAATATAATTTTTTTTGACAACCTTAGAACACATATATGCATAATGGAATCACTATAATTTTTTTTGGACAACCTTAGAACACATATATGCAAGATTGAATGACTATGAATTTTTTTTGACAGTGCTCGAACATATATATGCATGATTGATTCACTATAAATTTTTTTTGAGAGCATTAGAACACATATATGCATGATTGAATCACTATAAATTTTTTTGACAACCTTAGAACACATATATGCCAGATTGAATCACTATGAATTTTTTTTTATTGCCTTAGAACACATATATGCATGATTGAATCACTATGAAATTTTTTAGACTGCCTTAGAACACGTATGCATGATTGAATCACGTCAAGTTTTTTTGAGAACCGTAGAACACATATATGGGTGATTGAATCACTATGATTTTTTTTAAAGCATTGGGACACATATATGCTTGATTGAATCACTATAAATTTTTTTTGACAACCTTAGTACACGTAAATGCATGATTGAATCACTATAAATTTTTTTTGTCAGTCTTTGAACACATATATGCATGATTGAATCACTATGATTTTTTTTGACCGCCTTAGAACACATATATGCATGATTGAATCACTATGAAATTTTTTGAAAGCCTTAGAACACATATATGCATGATTGAATCATTATGATTTTTTTTTGATAGCCATAGAACACATATATGCATGATTGAAGCACTATGAAATTTTTTGACAGCCTTAGAACACATATATGCATCATTGAATCACTATGAAATTTTTTTAACTACCTTAAACACATATGATGTTTAAATCATTGTTTGATTGAATCACTATTGATTTTTTTCTACAGCCTTAGAACACATATATGCATGATTGAATCACTATAAATTTTTTTTGACAACATTAGAACACATATATGCTTGATTGAATCACTATAAATTTTTTTTGACAACCTTAGAAAGCATATATGCAATATTAAATCACTATGAATTTTTTTTGACAATGTTAGAACACATTTACGCATGAGCTAAATTTTTTTTGACAGCCACAGAACACATATACATGATTTAATCACTATGAAAATTTTTTGACAGCCTTAGCACACACATATGCATGATTGAATCACTAGAATTTTTTTTACATCATTAGAACACATATGCATGATTGAATCACTATAATTTTTTTTGACAACCTTAAAACACATATATACAAGAGTGAATCACTATGATTTTTTTGACAGTTTTAAAACATATATATGCATAATTGAATCACTATGAAGTTTTTTGGATAGCCTTAGAACACATGTATGCATGATTGAATGACTATTAATTTTTTTTGACAACCTTATAGTCCATATAATTTTTTTTTGATAGCATTGGAACACATATATGCACGATTGAATCATTATAAATTTTTTTGACAACCTTAGAACACGTAAATGCATGATTGATTGACTTTAAATTTTTTTTGACTTTCTTAGAACACATACATGCATGATTAAATTACTATGATTTTTTTGACAGCCTTAGAACACATATATGCATGATTAAATCACTATAATTTTTTTTTAACAGCCATAGAACACATATATGCATGATTGAATCACTATTAAAAAATTTTCACAACTTTTGAACACGTATATGCATGATTGAATCACTATGAAATTTTTTTGACGGCCTTAGAACTCATATATGCATGATTGAATCACTATGATTTTTTTTTTTGACAATGTTAGAATTCATATATGCATGATTAAATCGCTATAAATTTTTTTGACAGCATTAGAACACATATATGCATGATTGAATCTCTTTGATTTTTTTTGTCCAGCCTTAGAACACATATATGCTTGATAGAATCACTATAAAATTGTTTTTACAACCTTAGAACACATATATGCATGATTGAATCACTATGATTTTTTTTGACAATGTCAGAACACATATATGCATGATTTAATTAGAATGAATTTTTTTTTACAGCCTTAGAACACATATATGCATGATTGAATCACTATAAAATTTTTTTGATAGCCTTAGAACACATATATGCATGATTGAGTCACTGTGATTTTTTTGACAGCCTTAGAACACATATGCATGATTGAATCACTACAAATTTTTTTGACAACCTTATAACATATATATGCATGATTGAATCACTATAATTTTTTTTGACAACCGTAGAATGCATATATGCATGATTGAATCATTATGAATATTGTGTTATAAGGTTGTAAAAAAAATTTATAGTGATTCAATCATGCAGATATGTGTTCTATGGTTGTAAAAAAAATTCACAGTGATTCAATCATGCAGATATGTGTTCTAAGGCTATACATTTTTTTGAAGGGATTAAATCATGAATATATGTGTTTTAATGCTGTCAAAAAAAAATTGTAGTGATTTAATCATGCATATATGTGTTCTAAGGCTGTAAAAAAAAATTCATAGTGACTCAGTCATTCATATATGTGTTCTAAGGTTATCAAAAAAATTTCATAGCGATTCAATCAAGCATATATATGTTCTAAGGCTGTAAAAAAAAATCATTCTAATTAAATCATGCATATATGTGTTGAAAGGTTGTGAAAATATTTTAATTGTGATTCAATCATGCATATATGTGTTCTAAGATTGTTAAAAAATTTTCATAGTGATTCAATCATGCATATATGTGTTGTAAGTTTGTTAAAAAAAATCATAGTAATTCAATCATGCATATATATATTTTAAAGCTGTCAAAAAATATTTAAAGTGACTCAAAGATGCATGTATGTGCTCTAAGGCTGTCAACAAAATTTCATAGTGATCCAATCATGCATATATGTGTTTTAAGGCTGTCAAAAAAAATTCATAGTGATTCAATCTTGAATATATGTGTTCTAAGGCTGTCAAAAAAAAATTATAGTCATTCAATCATGCATATATGTGTTCTATGGTTGTCAAAAAAATTTCATAGTAATTCAATCATGCATATATGTGTTCTAAAACTGTCTAAAAGTTTTGATAGTGATTCAATCATGCATATATAGGTTCTAATGCTAACAAAAAAATTTTGTAGTGATTTAATCATGCGTATATATGTTCTAAGCCTGTCAAAAAAATTTCATAGTGATTCAATTATGCATTTGTGTTCTCAGGCTGTCGAAAAAATTTCATAGTGACTCAATCATGCATATATGTGTTCTAACGTTATAAAAAAAATTTATAGTGATTCAATCGGGCATATATGTCTTCTAAGACTGTAAAAAAAATTGTAGTCATTCAATCTTGCATATAAGTCTTCTAAGGTTTTCAAAAAAAAATTATAGTGATTCAATCATGTATATATCTCTTCTAATGCTGTCAAAAAAATTTATAGTGATTCAATCATGTATATATGTGTTCTAAGGCTGTCAAAAAAATTTCATGTTGATTCAATCACACATATATAGTATCTAAGGCTGTCCAAAAAAGTTCATAATGATTTAATCATTTAAGTATGTGTTCTAAGGTTGTGAAAAAAAATTCACAGTGATTCAATCAAGCATATATGCATTCTAAGGTTGTCAAATTTTTTTTATAGTGATTGAGTCATGCTTATATGTGTTCTATGGTTGTAAAAAAAATTTGTAGGGATTCAATCATGCATATATAAGTTTGAACTCATTCAAAAAAACATCTTAGTGATTCAGTCATGCATATATGTGTTTTAACGTTGTTAAAAAAATCCATAGTAATTCAATCATGCATATATGTGCTTTAAGGCTGTCAAAAAAAAATTTGTAGTGATTTAATCATGCATATATGTGTCTAAGGTTGTGAAAAAAAATTCATAGTGATTCAATCATGCATATAAGTGGTCTAAGGCTGTCAAAAAAATTTCATACTAATTCAATCATGCATATATGTGTGCTAAGGTTGTCAAAAAAAACTTATAGTGATTCAATCATGCATATATGTGTTTTAAGGCTCTAAAAGAAAATCACAGTGATTCAATCATGCATACATGTGTTCTAAGGTTGTCAATTTTTTTTTTATTGTGATTCAGTCATGCATATATGTGTTATGAGGTCAAAAAAATTTCATAGTGATTGAATCAGGCATATATGTGTTCTAAGGTTGTCAAAAAAATTTAATAGTGATTCAATCATGCATATATGTGTTCTAGGGCTGTCAAAAAAATTTCATAGTGATTCAATCCTGCATATATGTGTTCTAAGGTGGTTAAAAATTTTTCATAGTAATTCAATGATGCAAATATGTGTTCTAAGGCTGTCAAAAAAATATTTAGTGATTTAATCATGCATATATGTGTTTAAGGTTGTCAAAAAAACTTTATAGTGATTCAATCATGCATATATGTGTTCTAAGGCTGTCAAATTTTTTTTATACTGATTCAATCATTAATATATGTGTTGTTAAGCTGTCAAAAACATTTAATAGTGAGTCTATCAGGCATATATGTGTTCTAAGGTTGTTAAGATTTTTTCATAGTAATTCAAGCATATATGTGTCTAAGGTTGTCTAAAAAATTCATACTGATTCAATCATGCATATATGTGTTCTAATGCTGTCCAAAAAAAATTTAGTCATTTAATCATGCATATATGTGTTCTAAGACTATTAAAAAAAATTCATTGTGATTAAATCATGCATATATGTCTTTGAAGGCTGTAAAAGAAAATTCATTATGATTCAATCATGCATATATGTGTTATATATTTGTTAAAAAAAATCATAGTGATTCAATCATACATATATATGTTTTCTAAGGCTGTAAAAAAAAATTCATAGTGATTCAATCATGCATAAATGTGTTCTAAGGCTATCAAAAAAATTTCAATCTTGCATGTATGTATTATAAGGCTCTAAAAAAAAATTCATAGTGATTCAATCTTGCATATATATGTTCTAAGGCTGTAAAAAAAAAATCACAATGATTCAATCATACATATATGTGCTCTAAGGCTGTTAAATTTTTTTTATGGTGATTCAATCATGCAAATATGTGTCCTAAGGTTGTCAAAAAAAATTCATAGTGATTCAATCCTACATATATGTGTTCTAAGGTTGTTGAAATTTTTTTATAGTAATTCAGTCATGCATATATGTGTTTTATGGTTGTCAAAAAAAATATTATAGTGATTCAATCATGCAGATATGTGTCTAAGGCTATCAAAAAACTTTCATATTGACTTAATCATGCATATAAGTGCTCTAAGGCTATCAAAAAAATTTATAGTGATTCAATCAGGCATATATTTGTTCTAAGGCTCTCAAAAAAATGTCATAGAGATTTAATCTTGCATATATGTGTTCTAACGATGTTAAAAAGCTTTATAGTGAATCTATCATGCATATATGTGTTCAAAGGATAGCAAAAAAAATTCATAGTGATTCAATCATGCATATATGTGTTCTAAGGCCGTCAACTTTTTTTATAGAGACTCAATCATGCATATATGTGTTTTAAGCTTGTAAAAAAAAATTTATAGTGAATCAATCATGCATATATGTGTTCTAATGCTGTAAAAAAAAAATTATAGTGATTCAATCATGCATATATGTGTTTTAAGGCTGTCAAATTTTTTTTATAGAGATTCAATCATGCATATATGTGTTTTAAGGTTGTCAAAAAAAAAATTATAGTGATTCAATCATGCCTATATGTGTTCTAATGCTGTAAAAAAAAATTCTTAGCGACTCAATCATGCATATGTGTTCTAAAGCTGTGAAAAAAAATTCATAGTGAATCAATCTTGCATATATGTGTTATAAGGATGTCAAAAAAATTACATAATGAATCAATCCTGCAGATGTGTGTTATAACATTGTAAATTTTTTTTTATATTGATTGAATCATGCATATATGTATTCTACTGCTATAAAACAAATTCGTAGTGATTCAATCAAGCATATATATGTTCTAAGGCTATCCCCCAAAAATATAGTGATTCAATAATGCGTATATGTGTTCTATGGTTGTCAAGAAAATTTCATAGTCATTGAATCTTGCATATATATGTCCTAATACGGTCAACAAACATTTGTAGTGATTCAATCATGCATATATGTGTTCTAAGGTTGTCAAGAAAATTTCATAGTCATTTAATAATGCATATATATGTTCCTTGGCTATCAACATTTTTTCATTATGATTGAATCATGCATATATGTGTTCTAAGTTTGTCAAAAAAAATTCATAGTGACTCAAACATACATATATGTGTTCTAAGGCTGTCAAAAAAATTTAAATCTTGTTCATATTTATTCTAAGGCACTCAAAAAAATTTCATAGTGATTCAATCTTGCATATATGTCTTCTAAGACTGTCAAAAAAAAATTCACAGTGATTCAATCATGCATATATGTGTTCTATGGCTGACAAAATTTTTTTTATGGGGATTCAAGCATGCATATGAGTCCTAAGGTTGTCAAAAAAATTCCATAGTGATTGAATAAAGCATATATGTGTTTTAAGAATGTCAAAAAAAAAAATTCCATGATGCATATGTGTTCTAAGTTTGTCAGAAAAAAATCATAGAGATTCAATCTTGCATATATGTGTTCTAAGGCTGTTAAAAAAAAATCACTATGATTCAATCATGCGTTCTTAGGTTGTCAAAAAAATTCATACTGATTCAATCATGCATATATGTGTTCTAAGGCTGTCCAAAAAAAACTTATAGTGATTCAATCATGCATAAATGTGTTCTAATGTTGTCAAAAAAATTTCATAGTGATTCAATCTTGCATATGTGTTCTAACACGGTAAAAAATTTCACAGTGATTCAATCATGCATATATGTGTTCTAAGGCTGTTAAAAAAACTTCATTATGATTAAATCATGCATATATGTGTTCTAAAGCTGTCAAAAAAATTTAATTATGATTCAATCATATATATATATATGTCCTATGTTTGTTAAAAAAATTTCATAGGGATTCAATTATAGATATATATGTGTTCTTAGGCTAGCAAAAAAATTTCATAGTGATTCAATCATGTATATATGTGTTCTAAGGCTGTCAAAAAAATTTTCATAGTTACTCAATCATGCATATATGTGTTCTAAGGCTGTCAATTTTTTTTTATAGTGATTCAATCATGCATATATGTGTTGTATGGTTGTCAAAAAAATTTCATAGTCATTTAATCATGCATATATGTGTTCTAAGGCTGTACAAAAAAAATCATAGTGATTGAATCATGCATATATGTGTTCTAAGTTTGTCAAAAAAATTCATAGTGATTCAATCAAGCATATATATGTTCTAAGGTTGTCTAAAAAATTTCATAATGATTCAATCATGCGTTCTAAGGTTGTCAAAAAAATTTCACATTGATTCAATCATGCATATATGCGTTCTATGGTTACCAAAAAAAAACTTATAGAGATTCTATCAAGCATATGTGTTCTAAGGTTGTCAAAAAATATTTTTATTGAGTCAATCATGCATATATGTGTTCTAATGCTTTCAAAAAAATGTCATAGTGATTCAATCACGCATATATGTGTTCAAAGGTTGTCAAAAAAATCACTGGGATTCAATCATGCATATATGCGTTCTAAGGTTGTCAAAAAAAAATTATAGGGATTCAGTCATGCATATATGTGTTTTAATGTTGTTAAAAAACATTATAATGATTCAATCATGCATATATGTGTTCTAAGGCTTTGAAAAAAAATTCATCGTGATTCAATCATGCATATATGTGTTCTAAGGCTATAAAAAAAAATTCATAGTGATTCAATCATGCATATATGTGTTCTAAGGCTGTCAAAAAAATTTCATTCTAATTCAATTATGCATATATGTCTTTTAACATTGTCAAAAAAATTTCATAGTGATTCAATCATGCATATCTGTGTTCTAAGGTTGTAAACAAAATTCATAGTGATTTAATCATACGAATATGGGTTCTAAGGCTGTCAAAAAGCTTTATAGTGATTTTATCATGCATATATGTGTTCTAAGGCTGGCAAAAAAATTTCATAGTGATTCAATCAGGCATATATGTGTTCTAAGGATGTCAACAAAAAATTATAGTGATTCAATCATGCATATATGTGTTTTAAGGTTGTCAAAAAAATTTCATTGTCATTTAATCATGCATATATGTGTTCTAAGCCTGTCGAAAAAGTTTCATTTTGATTGAATCATGCATATATGTGTTCTAAGTTTGTCAATAAAAATTCATAGTGATTCAATCATGCATATATTAGTTCTAAGGCTGTCAAAAAAATTTCATTGTGATTCAATCATGCATATATGTGTTCTAAGTCTGTCAAAAAAAAATTCAATCTTGCATATATGTATTCTAAGACTCTCAAAAAAATTTCATAGTGATTAAATCATGCATATATGTGTTTTAAGGCTTTAAAAAAATTTCACTATGATTCAATGATGGAAATATGTGTTCTAACGCTCTAAAAAAAATTATAGTGATTCAATCATGCATATGCGTACTAAGGTTGTCAAAAAAAATTCTAGTGATTCAATCATGCATATATTTGTTCTCAATCTGTCAATTTTTTTTTATAGTGATACAATCATGCATATACTTGTTCAAAGGTTGTCCAAAAAAAATCATAGTTATTCAATCATGCATGTATGTGTTCTAAGGCTGTAAAAAAAAAATTATAGTGATTCAATCATGCATTTATGTGTTCTGAGGTTGTCTAAATTTTTTTATGGTGAATCAAAAATGAATATATGTGTTCTAATGCTGTCAAAAAAATTCATAGATGTTGCATATATGTGTTCTATTGTTGTCCAAAAAAATTCAAAGTAATTCAATCATACATATATGTGTTCTAAAGCTGTCCAAAAATTTTTATAGTGACTCAATCATGCTTATATGTATTCTAAGGCTATAAAAAATTTTTATAGTGATTAAATCTTGAATAGATGTGTTCTAAGGTTGTCAAAAAAAAATTTGTAGTGATTCAATCATGCACAAATGTGTTCTAAGGCTGTCAATTTTTTTTATAGTGATTCAATCATGCATATATGTTATAAAGCTGTCAAAAAAATTTCAAAGTGACTTAATCATGCATATATGTGTTCTAACATTGTAAAAAAAAAATCACAGTGATTCAATCAGGCGTATATGTGCACTAAGGCTGTAAAAAAAAAATTTATAGTCATTCAATCTTGCATATATGTGTTCTAAGGTTGTAAAAAAAAATTTATAGTGATTCAATCATGCAAATAGTTGGTCTAATGCTGTAAAAAAAAATTGCAGTGATTCAATCATGCATATATGTGTTCTTAAGCTATCAAAAGAATTTCATAGAGACTCAATCGTGCATATATATGTTCTAAGGCTGTCCAAAAAATTTCATAATGATTCAATCATGCATATATGTGTTCTAAGATTGTCAAAAAAAATTCACAGTGATTCAATGATGCATATATGCGTTCTAAGGTTGTAATTTTTTTTATAGTGTTTCAATCATGCATGTATGTGTTCTAAGGTTGTCAAAAATATTTTATAGTGATTCAATCATGCATATATGTGTACTAATGTTGTCAAAAAAACATCATAGTGATTTAATCACACATATATGTGTTCTAAGGTAGTTAAAAAAGTTCACAGTGATAAAATCATGCATATATGTGTTTTAAGGTTGTCAAAAAAAATTATATGGATTCAAGCACGCATATATATATATGTGTTTTAAATTATAAAAAACAAATTATAGTTATTCAATCATGCATATATGTGTTCCAGGGCTGTGAAAAAAAAATCATAGTGACTCATTCATGCATATGTGTTCTAAGGCTTTAAAAAAATTTTATAGTAATTCAATCATAAATATATGTGTTCTAAGGTTGTAAAAAAAATTTCATAGTCATTTAATCATGTATATATGTGTTCTAAGGCTGTAAAAAAAATTCATAGTGATTGAATCATGTATATATGTGTTCTAAGTTTGTCAAAAAAAATTCATTGTGATTCAATCATGCATACATATGTTCTAAGGCTGTCCAAAAAATTTCATAATGATTCAATCATGCATATATGTGTTCTAAGGTTGTCAGAAAAAATTCACATTGGTTCAATCATGCATATATGTCTTCTAAGGTTGTCAATTTTTTTTTTATAGTGATTAAATCATGCATATATGTGTTCTAATGCTGTCAAAAAAATGTTATAGTGATTCAATCACGCATATATGTGTTCTGTGGCTGTAAAAAAAAATCACAGTGATTCAATCATGCATATATGTGTTTCAAGTTTTAAAAAAAAAATTATAGGGATTCAATCATGCATATATGTGTTTTAATGTTGTTAAAAAAAAATTATAGTGATTCAACCATGCAAATATGTGTTCTAAGGCTTTGAAAAAAAATTCATAGTGACTCAATCATGCATATATGTGCTTTAAGGCTGTAAAAAAAAATCATAGTGATTCAATCGTGCATATATGTGTTCTATGGCTGTCAAAAAAATTGCATTCTAATTCAGTCAAGCATATATGTCTTATAACATTGTAAAAAAAAAATCATAGTGATTCAATCATGCATATATGGGTTCTAAGGCTGTCAAAAAAAAATTATAGTGATTCAATCATGCATATATGTGTTGTATGGTTGTCAAAAAAAATTCATAGTCATTCAATCATGCATATATGTGTCCTAATGCTGTAAAAAAAATCATAATGATCTAATCAAGCATATATGTATTGTGACATTGTCAAAAAAAATTCATAGTGATTCAATCAAGCATATATGACTTCTAAGGCTGTCAGAAAAATTTCATAGTGATTATTCAATCTGGCATACATTTGTTCTAAGGATGTAAAAAAATTTAATAGTGATTCAATCATGCATATATGTGTTCTATGGTTGTCAAGAAAATTTCAGACTGATTTAATCATGCATATATGTGTTTTAAGGATGTCAAAAAGTTTTATAGTGATTCTATCATGCATATATGTGTTCTAAGTCAGGTAAAAAAATTTCATAGTAATTTTGCATATATTTGTTATAAGGCTGTCAAAATAATTTCATAGTGACTCAATCATGCATATATGTGTTCTAAGGCTGTAAAAAAGTTTTATAGTGATTTAATAATGCATATATGTGTTCCGTAGTTGTCAAAAAAAAATTATAGTGACTCAATCATGCATATATGTGCTATAATGTTGTCAAAAAATTTCATACTGATTCAATCGTGCATATATGTGTTCTAAGGCTGTCAAAAAATTTTCATAGTGATTCAATCTTGCATATATGTGTTCTAAGGCTGTACAAAAAAATTTGTAGTAATTGAATCATGCATATATATGTTCTAATATAGTAAAAAAAATTTGTAGTGATTTAATCATGGATAAATTTGTTCTAAGGTTGTCAAAAAAATTTCACAGTCATTTAGTTATCCATATATGTGTTCTAAGGCTGTCAAAACTTCATTATGATTGAATCATGCATATATGTGTTCTAAGTTTGTCAAAATTTTTTTATTGTGATTCAAACATATATATATGTGTTCTAAGACTGTCAAAAAAATTTCATAGTGATTGAGTCATGCATAAATATGTTCTAAGGCTGTAAAAAAAATTTCAATCTTGCATGTTTGTATTCTAAGGATCTCTAAAAAATTTTATAGTGATTCTATCTTGCATATATGTATTCTAAGGCTGTCAAAAAAAATTCACAGTGATTCAATCATGCATATATGTGTTCTAAGGCTGTTAAATTTTTTTTATGGTGATTCAATAATGAATATATGTGTCCTAAGGTTGTCAAAGTTTTTTTATAGTGATTCAATCATGCAAAAGTGTGTTCTAAGGCTACCAAAAAAAGTTCAATAATGCAGTATGTGTTCTAAGGCTGCCAAAAAAAATTCATAGTGATTCAATCATGCATATATGTGTTCTTAGGCTATCAAAAAAATTACACTGTGATTCAATCACGCATATATGTGTTCTAAGGCAGTAAAAAAAATTCATAGTGATTCAATCTTTCATATATTTGTTCAGAGTTTGATAAAAAAAATTATACTGATTCAATTATGCATATATGTTTTCTAAGGTTGTAAAAAAAATTGTATAGTGATTCAATAATGCATATATGTGTTCTAAGTCCGTTAAAAAAATCATAGTGATTCAATCATGTATACATGTGTTCTGAGGCTGTCAAATTTTTTTTTATAGTGATTCTATCTTAGATATACGAGTTCTAAGGTTGTAAATTTTTTTTTATAGTTATTCAATCCTGCATATAAGTTTTCTAATGCTGTAAAAAAAAACTTGTAATGATTCAATCACGCATATATGTGTTCTAAAGCAGTAAAAAAAAATTCAAAGTGATTTAATCATGCATATGTGTTCTAAGGATATAAAAAAAATTCATCGTGAATCAATCATGCATATATGTGTTCAAAGGTTGTGTAAAAAAAATTATAGTCATTCAATCTTGCATATATGTGTTCTAAGGTTGTCAAAACAAATTTATAGTAATTCAATCATGCACATATGTCTTCTAATGCTGTCAAAATTTTTTTGTAGTGATTCAATCATGCATATATGTGTTCTAAGACTATCAAAAAATTTTCATTGTGATTCAATCATGCATATATATGCTGTATGGCTGAACAAAAACTTCCATAATGATTCAATCATGCATATATTTGTTCTAAGGTTGTCAATTTTTTTTTACAGTGATTCAATGATGCATATATGCGTTCTAATGTTGTAAATTTTTTTTTATAGAGATTCAATCATGCATATATGTGTTCTAATTTTGTCAAAAAAAATTTAATCATTTAAACATGCATATATGTGTTCCAATGTTGTCAAAAAAATATCATAGTGATTCAATAATGCATATATGGGTTCTAAAGTTGTCAAAAAAAAATCAGAGTTATTCAATCATGCATATATGTGTTTTAAGGTTGTCAATTTTTTTTATAGGGATTAAATCATGCATACATGTGTTTTAATGTTGTAAAAAAAAAGTTGTAGTGATTCAATCATGGGTATCTTTTTTTTAAGGCTGTGAAAAAATTTTCATAGTGACTCATCATGCATATATGTGTTCTAAGGCTATCAAATTTTTTTTATAGTGATTCAATAATGCATGTATGTCTTCTAACATTGTAAAAAAAATTCATAGTGAATCAATCATGCATATATGTTCTAAGGTTGTAACAAAAATTCATAGTGATTTAATCATGCATATATGTGTTCTAAGAATGTCAAAAATCTTTATAGTGATTTTAGCATGCATATATGTGTTCTAAGGTCGGTAAAAACAATTCATAGTGATTCAATCATTCATATATGTGTTCTAAGTATGTCAAAAAAATTTCATAGTGATTCAATCATGCATATATGTGTTTTAAGGCAGTAAAAAAAAATTTATAGTGATTTAATCATGCATTTACGTGTACTAAGGTTGTCAAAAAAAATTATAGTGATTCAATCAAGCATATATGTGTTCTAATGATGTAAAAAAATTTCATAGTGATTCAATCATGCATATATGTGTTCCAATGTTGTAAAAAAAAATTTAGTCTTTCAATCATTAATATATGTGTTCTAATGCTGCCAAAAAAGTTTCATACAGATTTAATCAAGCATATATGTATTCTAACATTATAAAACAAAATTCATAGTGATTCAATCATGCATATATGAGTTCTAAGGATATCAAAAAATTTTTATTTTGATTTAATAATGCATTTATGTGTTCTAAGGTTGTCTAAAAAATTTAATAGTGATTCAATCAAGCATGTATGTGTTCTAAGTCTGTCAAAAAAATTTCAATCACGTATATATGTGTTCTAAGTTGTCAAATTTTTTTTTATAGCGATTCAATCATGCATATATGTATTATAATTCTATCAAATAAAATTTTGTAGTGATTCAATAATACATACATGTGTTCTAAGGCTGTCAATTTTTTTTATAGTGATTCAATCATGAATATGTGTGTTCTAATGCTGTCAAATTTTTTTTATAGTGATTCAATCTTGCATATATATGTTCTAAGGCTGTTCAAAAAATTTCATAATGACATAATCATGCATATATGTGTTCTAAGGTTGTCAAAAAAATTTCACGGTGATTCAATCATGCATATATGTGTTCTAAGGTTGTCGAAAAAAAATCATAATCATTCAATCACTCAAATATGTGTTCTAAGTTTGTAAAAAAAAATTGATAATGATTCAATCATGCATATATGCGTTCTTAGGTTGTCAAAAAAAACATATAGAGATTCAATCATGAATATATCTGTTAATGATGTCAAATTTTTTTTATAGTGATTTAATCATGCATATATGTGTTCGAAGTCTGCCAAAAAAAATTCAAAGTGACTCAATCAAGCATATATGTATTCTAAAAGTATCAAAAAAATTTCATAGTGAGACAATCATGCATATATTCGTTCTAAGGCTGTCAAAAAATTTACATTCTAAATCAAATCATGCATATATGTGTTCTAACATTGTCAAAAAAAATTCATAGTGATTCAATCATGCATATATTTGTTCTAAGGCTATGAAAAAAAATTCATAGTGAGACAATCATGCATATATTTGTTCTAAGGCTGTCAAAAAATTTCATTCTAAATCAATCATGCATATATGTGTTCTAACATTGTAAAAAAAAATTCATAGTGATTCAATCATGCATATATGTCTTCTAAGGCTATAAAAAAAAATCATAGTGATGTAATCATGCATATATGCATTCTAAGGCTGTCAAAAAGCTTTATAGTGACTCTATCATTCATATATGTGTTCTAAGGCTGGCAAAAAAAATTCATAGTGATTCAAACATGCATATATGTGTTCTAAGTATGTAAAAAAAAATCATAGTGATTCAATCAAGCATGCATTCAAATGCTGCTAAAAAAATTTCATAGTGATTTAACCATGCATATATATACTCTAACATTGTAAAAAACAATTCATAGTGATTCAATCATGCATATACGAGTTCTAAGGCTGTCAAACAAAGTTTATAGTGATTCAATCATGGATATAAGTGTTCTAATGCTGTCAATTTTTTTTTATAATGATTCAATCATGCATATATAAGTTCTAAAACCATAAAAGAAAATTCATAGTGATTCAATCATGCATATATGTGTTCTATGGTTGTCAAAAAAATTTAATAGTGATTCAACCATGCATATACGTGTTCTAAGACTGTTTAAACTTTTTTATGGTGATTCAATCAAGCATATATGTGTTCTAAGTTTGTTAAAAAAAATCATAGTAATTCAATCATGCATATATGTGTTTTAAAGCTGTCAAAAAATTTTTATAGTGATTTGAACATGCAAATGTGTCTAAGGTTTTCAAAAAAATTTCATAGTGATTCAATGATGCATATATGTGTTATAAGGCTGTCAAACAAATTTCATAGTGATTTAATCATGCATATATGTGTTCTAAGGCTGTCAAAAAAATTCCATAGTCATTCAATTATGATATATGTGTTTTAAGGCAGTCAAAAAATTTTTATAGTGATTTAATCATGCATTTACATGTACTAAGGTTGTCAAAAAAAAATTTATAGTGATTCAATCAAGCATATATGTGTTCTAATGCTGTAAAAAAATCCCATAGTGATTAAATCATGCATATATGTGTTCTAAGGTTGTAAAAAAAAATTCATAGTGATTCAATCATGCATATGTGTTCTAAGGTTGTCAAATTTTTTTATAGTGATTCAATCACGCATATGTGTTATAAGGGTGTCAAAAAAGATTCAAAGTGACTTAATCATGCATATATGTGTTCTAACATTATAAAAAAAATTATAGTGATTCAATCAAGTGTATATATGGTCTAAGATTGTAAAAAAAAATTAATAGTCATTCAATCTTGCATATATGTGTTCTAAGGTTGTCAAAAAATATTCATAGTGATTCAATCATGCATATAGGTGTTCTAATGCTGTCAATTTTTTTTGTAGTGATTCAATCATTCATATATGAGTTCTAAAGCTATCAAAAAAATTTCATAGACACTCAATCATCCATATATATGTTCTAAGGCTGTCCAAAAAATGTTATAATGATTCAATCATGCATATATGTGTTCTAATATTGTAAAAAAAAATTCTCAGTGATTCAATCATGCATATATGTGTTCTAAGGTTGTAAATTTTTTTTTAAAGTTTTTCAATCATGCATGTACGTGTTCTAAGGTTGTCAAAAATATTTTATAGTGATTCAATCATGCATATATGTGTACTAATGTTGTAAAAAAAATATCATAGTGATTTAATCACGCATATATGTGTTCTAAGGTAGTTAAAAAAAATTCACAGTGATTCAATCATGCATATATGTGTTCTAAGGTTGTCAAAAAAATTAAAGGGACTCAAGCATGCATATATATGTGTTTTAAATTATCAAAAAAAAATTGAAGTGATTCAATCATGCATATATGGGTTCAAAGGCTAACAAAAAAAATCATAGTGATTTTATAATGCATATATGTCTTCTTAGGCTGTCAATTTTTTTTTTTCTAGTTCAATCATGCTTATAAGTCTTATAACATTGTAAAAAAAAAATCATAGTGATTCAATCATGCATATACATGTTCCAAGGCTATGAAAAAAATTTCAGAGTGACTCAATCATGCATATGTGTTCAAAGGCTAACAAAAAAAAATCATAGTGATTTAATAATGCATATATGTCTTCTAAGGCTGTCAAAATTTTTTTGTTCTAGTTCAATCATGCTTATAAGTCTTATAACATTGTAAAAAAAAAGTCATAGTGATTCAATCATGCATATATGGGTTCTAAGGCTGTCAAAAAAAAAATATAGTGATTCAATCATGCATATATAGGTTCTAAGGTTGTCAAAAAAAAATTATAGTCATTCAATCATGCATATATGTGTCCTAATGCTGTAAAAAAATTCATAGTGATCTAATCAAGCATATATATATTCTAACAATGTCAAAAAAAATTTATAGTGATTCAATCACGCATATATGACTTCTAAGGCTATCAAAAAAAATTTCATAGTGATTCAATCATGCATATATTTGTTTTAAGTTTGTCAAAAAAATTAAATAATGATTCAATCATGCATATATGTGTTCTAAGGCTGTCAAGAAATTTTCAAACTAATTTAATCATGCATATATGTGTTCAAATGATGTCAAAAAGTTTTATAGTGATTCTATCATGCATATATGTGTTCTAAATGAGGTAAAAAAAAATCATAATAATTTAATTTTGCATATATTTGTTCTAAGGCTGTCAAAATTTTTTTATAGTGACTCAATCATGCATATATGTGTTCTAAGGCTGTCAAAAAAGTTTTATAGTGATTTAATCATGCATATATGTGTTCCATAGTTGTCAAAAAAAATTATAGTGACTCAATCATGCATATATGTGTTCTAATGCTGTAAAAAAAATTTCATACTGATTCAATCATGAATATATGTGTTCTAAGGCTGTCAAAAAAAATTTCATAGTGATTCAATTTTCCATATATGTGTTCTAAGGCTGTAAAAAAATTTTCGCAGTAATTGAATCTTGCATATATATGTTCTAATATAGTATAAAAAATTTTGTAGTGATTTAATCATGGATAAATGTGTTATAAGGTTGTCATAAAAATTTCACAATCATTCAGTCATCCATACATGTGTTCTAAGGCTGTCAAAAAAATTTCATTATGATTGAATCATGCATATATGTGTTCTAAATTTGTCAAAATTTTTTTGTTGTGATTCAATCATACATATATGTGTTCTATGGCTGTGAAAAAAATTTCATAGTGGAATAATGCATAAATATGTTCTAAGGCTGTCAAAAAAATTTCAATGTTGCATATATATGTTCTAAGGCTGTTCAAAAAATTTTATAATGATATAATCATGCATATATGTGTTCTAAGGTTGTCAAAAACATTTCACGGTGATTCAATCATACATATATGTGTTCTAATGCTGTTAACATTTTTTTAGGGTGATTCAATCATCAAAATATGTGTCCTAAGGTTGTAAAAGTTTTTTTATAGTGATTCAATAATGCATAAATGTGTTCTAAGGCTGTCAAAAAATTTTCAATAATGCAATATGTGTTCTATGGCTGTCAAAAAAAAAAATCATACTGATTCAATCATGCATATATGTGTTCTAAGGCTATCAAAAAAATTTCACTATGATTCAATCACGCATATATGTGTTCTAAGGCTGTAAAAAAAAATTCATAGTGATTCAATCTTTCTTATATGTGTTCTGAGTTTGATAAAAAAAATTTATACTGATTCAATCATGCATATATGTTTCCTAAGGTTGTCAAATTTTTTTTATAGTTATTCAATCATTCATATATGTGTTCTAAGGCTAACAATTAAAGGGACTCAAGCATGCATATATATATGTGTTTTAAATTATCAAAAAAATTGAAGTGATTCAATCATGCATATATGGGTTCAAAGGCTAACAAAAAAAATCATAGTGATTTTATAATGCATATATGTCTTCTTAGGCTGTCAATTTTTTTTTGTTCTAGTTCAATCATGCTTATAAGTCTTATAACATTGTCAAAAAAAATCATAGTGATTCAATCATGCATATACGTGTTCCAAGGCTATGAAAAAAATTTCAGAGTGACTCAATCATGCATATGTGTTCAAAGGCTAACAAAAAAAAATCATAGTGATTTAATAATGCACATATGTCTTCTAAGGCTGTCAATTTTTTTTTGTTCTAGTTCAATCATGCTTATAAGTCTTATAACATTGTCAAAAAAAAGTCATAGTGATTCAATCATGCATATATGGGTTCTAAGGCTGTCAAAAAAAATTATAGTGATTCAATCATGCATATATATGTTCTAAGGTTGTCAAAAAAAAATTATAGTCATTTAATCATGCATATATGTGTCTTAATGCTGTAAAAAAAAATTCATAGTGATCTAATCAAGCATATATATATTCTAACATTGTAAAAAAAATTTTATAGAGATTCAATCACGCATACATGACTTCTAAGGCTATCAAAAAAAATTTCATAGTGATTCAATCATGCATATATTTGTTTTAAGGTTGTCAAAAAAATTTAATAGTGATTCAATCATGCATATATGTGTTCTAAGGCTCTCAAGAAATTTTCAAACTAATTTAATCATGCATATATGTGTTCAAATGATGTCAAAAAGTTTCACTATGATTCAATCACGCATATATGTGTTCTAAGGCTGTAAAAAAAAATTCATAGTGATTCAATCTTTCTTATATGTGTTCTGAGTTTGATAAAAAAAATTTATAATGATTCAATCATGCATATATGTTTCCTAAGGTTGTCAATTTTTTTTTATAGTGATTCAATCATGCATATATGTGTTCTAAGGCTGTTCAAAAAAATTCATAGTGATTCAATCATGCACATATGTGTTCTAAGGCTGTCGAAAAAAAATTCATAGTGATTCTATCTTAGATATAGGGGTTCTAAAGTTATAAAAAAAAAGTTACAGTTATTCAATCAAGCATATATGTGTTCTAATGCTGTCAAAAAAATTTGTAGTGATTCAATAATGCATATATGTGTTCTAAAGTAGTCAAAAAATTTCAGAGTGATTCAATCATGCGTATGTGTTCTAAGGCTGTCAAAAAAAATTCATCGTTACTCAATCACGCATATATGTGTTCTAAGATTGTCAAAAAAATTTAGTCATTCAATCTTGCATATATGTGCTCTAAGGTTGTAAAAAAAAATTACAGTGATTCAATCATGTATATATGTCTCCTAATGCTGTAAAAAAAAAGTTGTAGTGTTTCAATCATGCATATATGTGTTCTAAGGCTGTCAAAAAATTTTCATTGTGATTCAATCATGCATATATGAGCTCTATGGCTGTCCAAAAAATTTCATAATGATTCAATCATGCATATATTTGTTCTAAGGTTGTCAATTTTTTTTTACTGTGATTCAATCATGCATATATGTGTTCTAATGCTATAAAAAAAAATTATAGTGAGTCAATCATGCATATGTGTGTTCTATGGTTGTCAAAATTTTTTTATAGTGATTCAATCTTGCATATATGTGTTCTAATATTGTCATAAAATTATCATAGCGATTCAATAATGCATATATGTGTTCTAAGGTTGTCAAAAAAAATTCACAGTGATTCTATCTTGGATATACGTGTTCTAAAGTTGTCAAAAAAGAACTTATAGTTATTCAATCATGCCTATGTGTTCTAATGCAGTAAATTTTTTTTTTTATTGATTCAATCATGCATATATGTGTTCTAAAGTAGTTAAAAAAATTTCAAAGTGATTCAATCATGCATATATGTGTTCTAAGGCTGTCAAAAAAAATTTATAGTGATTCAATCATGCATATATGTCTTCTAATGCTGTCAAAATTTTTTTGTAGTGATTCAATCATGCAAATATGTGTTCAAAGGTTGTCAAAAAAAAATCATTGTGATTCAATCATGCATATATGCGTTCTATGGCTGTTCAAAAATTTCATAATAATTCAATCATGCATATATTTGTTCTAAGGTTGTCAATTTCTTTTTACAGAGATTCAATCTTGCATTTATGTGTTATAACACTGTAACTATAATTTTGTCAAAAAAAATTTATAGTGATTCAATCATGCATATATGTGTTCTAAGGTTGTCAAAAAAATAATTATAGGGATTCAATCATGCATATATGTGTTCTAATGTTGTAAAAAACATTTCATAGTGATTCAATAACGCATATATGTGTTCTAAGGTTGTCAAAAAAAATTCACGGTGATTCAATCATGCATATATGTGTTTTAAGCTTGTCAAAATTTTTTATAGGGATTCAATCAGGCATATATGTGTTTTAATGCTGTCAAAATTTTTTTGTAGTGATTCAATCATGCATATCTATTTTCTAAGGCAGTGAAAAGAATTTCATAGTGACTCAATCATGCATATGTGTTCTAAGGCTGTCAAAAAAATTTCATCGTGACACAATCATGCATATATGCGTTCTAACACCGTAAAAAAAAAATTAATGGTCATTCAATCGTGCATATATATGTTCTAAGATTGTGAAAAAAATTTTATAGTGATTCAATCATGCATATGTGTGTTCTAAGGTTGTCAAAAAAATTTATAGTGATTAAATCATGCATATATTGTTCTAATGTTGTCAAAAACTTGTCATTGTGATTCAATAACACATATATGTGTTCTAAGGTTGCCAAAAAACATTCACAGTGTTTCAATCATGCATATATGTGTTTTAAGGTTGTCAAAAATATTTTATAGGGATTCAATCAAGCAGATGTGTTTTAATGCTATAAAAAATTTTTGTAGTGATTCAATCATGCATATCTATTTTCCGAAGCTGTGAAAAAATTTGATAGTGACTCATCATGCATATATGTGTTCTAAGGCTATCAAAAAAAAATTATTGTGATTCAGTCATGCATATATTTGTTATAAGGCTGTCAAAATTTTTTTATTCTAATTCAATTATGCATATATGTCTTCTAACATTGTAAAAAAAAATTCATAGTGATTCAATCTTGCATATATATGTTCTAAGGCTGTAAAAAAAAATCATTGTGATTTAATCACACATATATGCGTTCTAACAATGTCAAAAATCTTTGTAGTGATTCTTGCATGCATATATGTGTTCTAAGGTCGGCAAAAAAAATTCATAGTGATTCAAACATTCCTATATGTGTTCTAAGTATGTCAAAACAATGTCATAGTGATTTAACCATGCATATATGTGTTCTAAGGCTGTCAAAAAAATTTATAGTGATTCAATTTTTTTTTGTAGTGACTTCATCATGCATATATGTCTTCTAAGGCTGTAAAAAAAAAATCAAAGTGACTCAATCAAGCATATATGTGTTCTAAGGCTATCAAAAAAATTTCATAGTGAGACAATCATGCATATATATGTTCTAAAGCTGTAAAAAAAAATTCATTCTATTTCAATCATAGATATATGTGTTCTAACATTGTCAAAAAAATTCATAGAGATTCAATGATGCATATATGTGTTCTAACGCTTTAAAAAAAAATCATAGTGATTTAATCATGCATATATGCTATCTAGGGCTGTCAAAAAGCTTTATAGTGATTCTATCATTCATATATGTGTTCTAAGGCTGGCAAAAAAAATTCATAGTGATTCAATCATGCATATATGTGTTCTAAGGATGTCAAAAAAAAAATCATAGTGATTCAATCATGCATATATGCATTCTAACGTTGTGAAAATTTTTTTATAGTGATTTAATCATGCTTATATATATTCTAACATTGTCAAAAATAATTCATAGTGATTCAATCATGCATATATGAGTTCTAAGGCCGTCAAAAAAAATTCATAGTGATTCAATCATGCATGTATTGGTTCTATGGTTATCAAAAAAATTTAATAGTGATTCAACCATGCATATATGTGTTCTAAGGTTGTTTAAAAATTTTCATAGTAATTAAATCATGCATATATGTGTTTTAAAGCTGTCAAAAAAAATTTATAGTGATTTAAACATGCATATGTGTCTAAGGTTGTCCAAAAATTTTCATAGTGATTTAATTATGCATATATGTGTTCTAAGGCTGTCAAACAAATTTCATAGTGATTCAATCATGGATATATGTGTTGTAAGGTTGTCAAAAAAATTTCATAGTGATTTAATCATGCATATATGTGCTCTAAGGCTGTCAAAAATTTTTTATAGTGATTTAATCATGCATTTACGTGTGCTAAGGTTGTTAAAAAAAATTTATAGTGATTCAATCAAGCATATATGTGTTCAATTGCTGTAAAAAAAATTCATAGCGATTAAATCATGCATATATGTGTTCTAAGGTTGTAAAAAAAAATTGATAGTGATTCAATCATGCATATATGTGTTCTAAGGCTGTATAAAAATTTTCATAGTGATTTGATCATGCATATATGTGTTCTAAGGCTGTTAAAATTTTTTATAGTGATTCAATCTTGGATAAATGTGTTCTAAGGTTGTCAAAAGAAATTTATAGTGATTGAATCATGCATATATGTGTTCTATTGCTATAAAATTTTTTTTATAGTGATTCAATCATGCATATATGTGTTCTAAGGGTGTCAAAAAATTTTCATTGTGATTCAACCATGCATATATATGTTCTAAGGCAGTCCTTAAAAATTAATAATGATTCAATCATGCAGATAAGTGTTCTAAGGTTGCGAAGGAAAATTCACAGTGATTCAATCGTGCATATAGGGGTTCTAAGGTTGTCAAAAAAAATATTATAGTGATTCAATCATGCATATATGTGTTCTAAGGTTGTCAAAAAAAAATTATAGTCATTCAATCATGTATATATGTGCTCTAATACTGTAAAAAAAAATTATAGTCATTCAATCACACATATATTCATGACTGAATCACTATGAATTTTTTTGACAACCTTTGACACATATGCTTGATTAAATCACTTTAAATTTTTTTGACAGCCTTAGAACACATATATGCATAATTAAATTACTATGATTTTTTTTTAACAACCTTAGAACACAAATATGCATAATTGAATCACAATGAAATTTTTTTAACCGCCTTAGAACATATATATGCATGATTGAATCATAATGATTTTTTTTTGACAGCCTTAGAACACATATATGCATGATTGACTTTGAATTTTTTTTGACAACCATAGAACAAATATATGCAATTTTTTGACAGCTTTAGAAGAGAGATATGCATTTTTTTGACAGCTTTAGAATAGAGATATGCATGATTGAATTTTTTTGACAGCCTTAGAACATATATTTGCATGATTGAATCACTATAATTTTTTTTTGAAAACCTTACGACACATATATGCATGATTGAATCAACATAATTTTTTTTTGAAAGCCTTAGAACACATATATGCATGATTGAATCACTATGAATTTTTTTTGATAGGCTTAGAACACATATATGAAGATTGAATCACTAGCAAATATGTTTGAGAGCTTTAGAATACTTATATTCTAGATTGAATTTTTTTTGAGAGCCTTAAAACACATATATACATGAATAAATCACTAAGAATTTTTTTTGACAGCCGTAGAACACATATATGCATGCTTAACTAACTATTTTTTTTCACCGTATTAGAACATATATATGCATGATTCAATAACTATGATTTTTTTTGACAGCCTTAGTACGCATATATGCATGATTGAGTCACTATGAATTTTTTTTGACAGTCTTAAAACAAATATATGCATGATTGAATCAGTACAAATTTTTTTTGACAGCATTAGAACACATGTCTACAGGATTGAATCATTATGAAATTTTTTTGATTGCCTGAAAACATATATGCATGATTGAATCACTATAAAATATTTTTGATAGCCTTAGAACACATATATGCAAGATCGAATCACTATGAAATTTTTTTGACAGCCTTAGAACACATATATGAATGATTGAATCACTATGATTTTTTTTTATAACATTAGAACACATATATGAATGATTGAATCACTATAAATTTTATTTGACAAACTTAGAACACATATATGCATCATTGAATCACTATAGTTTTTTTTTGACAGCCTTAGAACAAGTATATGCATGATTAACTATGATTTTTTTTTTGACAACCTTAGACCACATATACGCAAGATTGAATCATAATGAATTTTTTTTGACAGCCTTAGAACATAGATATGCATGATTGATTTTTTTTTGACAGCCTTAGAACCCATATATGCATGATTGAATCAATATAAATATTTTTTGACAACCTTAGGACACATATATGCATTATTGAATCAACATAAATTTTTTTTGACAGACTTAGAACACATATCTGCATGATTGAATCACTATGAATTTTTTTTGATAGCCTTAGAATACATATATTCCAGATTAAATTTTTTTTTAGACTTTTAAATCACATATATGCATGATCAATTCACTAAGAATTTTTTTTGACAGCCTAAGAACACATATATGCATTATTAAATCCGTGTGAATTTTTTTTGAGAAACTGAAAACACATATACGCCGGATTTTGAAATAAAGGTACTTTTTTGACAGCCTCAGAACATATATATGCATGATAGAATTGTAATGAATTTTTTTGACAGCCTTAGAACACATATATGCATGATTAAATGACTATGAATTTTTTTTGACAACCTTAGAAGACATATATGCATGATTAAATAACTAATTTTTTTTCACCATATTAGAACATATACATACATGATTCAATCACTATGAATTTTTTTTGACAGCCTTAGAACACATATATACAATATTGAATCACTACAAATTTTTTTTGACAGCATTAGAACACATATATGCCTGATTGAAACACTAATTTTTTTTCGAGAACTTGAGAACACATGTCTGCAGGATTGAATCATTATGAAATTTTTTTGATTGCCTGAAAACATATATGCATGATTGAATCACTATAAAATATTTTTGACAGCCTTAAAACACATATATGCAAGATTGAATCACTATGAAATTTTTTGACAGCCTTAGAACACATATATGAATGATTGAATCACTTTGATTTTTTTATAACATTAGAACACATATATTCATGATTGGATCACTATAAATTTTTTTTGACAGCCTTAGAACACATATATGCATCATTGAATCACTATAAATTTTTTTTGGCAGCCTTATAACACATATATGCATCATTGAGTCACTATGAAATTTTTTTGACAGCCTTAGAACACATATATGCATGATTGAATCACTATGAATTTTTTTTGCCACCCTTAGAACACTTATATGCATGATAGACGGACTATAAAGATTTTTGACATCCTTTGAACATATACATACATGATTAAATCACTACGATTTTTTTTTGATAGCCTTAGAACACATAGTTGATGCTTGAATCACAATGATTTTTTTGACAACGTTATAACACATATATGCATGATTAAATCACTATGATTTTTTTTTGACAGCATTAGAACACATATATGCATGATTGAATCACTATAAATTTTTTTGACAGTCTTAGAACACATATATGCATGATTAAAAGACTATAATTTTTTTTGACCAACTTAGAACACAAATATGCATGATTGAATCACTATAACTTTTTTTTGATAGCCTTATAACACATATATGCATGATTGAATCACTTTGGAATTTAATTGACAGCCTTAGTACACATATATGCATGATTGAATCACTACAAATTTTTTTGACAGCATTAGAACGCATGTATAAATGATTGAATCACTATAATTTTTTTTTTACAACCATAGAATTCATATATGCATGATTGAATCACTCTGATTTTTTTTAGAGCCCCAAAATACATATATGCATAATTTAATAATAACACATTTTTTTTGATAGCCTTAGAACACATATAAGCATGATTGAATCACTATGATTTTTTTTTTACAACCTTAGAGACATATATGCATGATTAAATCACTATAATTTTTTTTTGACAGCCATAGAACACATATATGCATGATTGAATTACTACGGTTTTTTTTAACGGCCATATAATACATATATGCTTAAATGAATCATTATGAATTTTTTTTGACGGCCTTAGAACACATATATGCATGATTGATTCACTATGAAATATTTTTGATAGCCTTAGAACACATATATGCGACTTTGAATCAGTATAATTTTTTTTGATAAACTTAGAACACATATATGAATGATTGAGTCACTAGGATTTTTTTTTGACAGCCTTAGAACACATATGCATGATTGAATCACTATGATTTTTTTTTGCCAGCCTTAGAATACTTATATGCATGATAGAATCACTATAAAGCTTTATGATATCCTTAGAACATATATGTGCTTGATTAAATAACTTTTGACAACGTTATAACACATATATGCATGATTGAATTAGAATAAATTTTTTTTGACAGCCTTAGAACACACATATGCGTGATTGAGTCACTATAAAATTTTTTGGTAGCCATAGAACATATATATGCATGATTGAGTCACCATGATTTTTTTTGATAGCCTTAGGACACATATACGCATGATTGAATCACCATAAATTTTTTTTGACAACCTTAGAACATATATATGCAAGATTAAATCACTACAAATTTTTTTTGACAGCCTCAGAACACATATATGCATGATTGAATCACTATGATTTTTTTTTGTGAAACTTAGAACACATATATGCATCTTTAAATCACTATGAAATTTTTTTGACAGCCTAAAAACACATATATGCGTGATTAAATCACTATAAATTTTTTTTGAGAGCCTTAGAACACATATATGCATGATTGAGTCACGATAAATTTTTTTTGACAGACTTAGAACACATATATGCATGATTAAATCACTATGAATTTTTTTAGACAGCCTTAAAACACATATGTGCATGATTGAATCACAATGATTTTTTTTTTAAAAATGTTATAACATATATATGCATGATTGAATCAGAATGATTTTTTCATGACTACCTTAGAACACATATGTGCATGCTTAAGTCACTATGATTTTTTTTTATAGCCTTTGAACATATATATGCATGATCGAGTCACCATGAATTTTTTTTCACAACGTTAGAACACATATATACGTGATTTAATTACTATAAACTTTTTTTGACAACCTTATAACGTATATATGCAAGATTAAATTACTATGAATTTTTTTTGACAGCCTTAGAACACACATATATAGATGATTGAATCACTATGAAATTTTATAAAGAGCCTTAAAACACATATATGCATGATTAAATCACTATGAATTTTTTTTGACAGCCTAAGAACACATATATGCTTTATTGAATCACTATAAATTTTTTTTGGCAGCCTTAAAACACATATATGCATGATTGAATCACTATGAATTTTTATTGACAGCCTTAGAACACATATATGCAAGATTGAATCAGTATAAATTTTTTTGACAGCCTTAAAACACATATATGCATGATTGAATCACTAAATATTTTTTTCGACAGCCTTAGAACTAAGATTTGCATGATTGAAATTTTTTTGACAGCCTTAGAACACATATATGCATGATTGAATCACTATGATTTTTTTTTGACAACCTTAGGACACATATATGCATGATTGAATCACCATAAAATTTTTTTGACAGCGTTAAAACACATATATGCCTGATTGAATCATTGTGAAATTTTTTTGAGAGCCTTAGAATACATATATGCAACATTAAATTTTTTTTGACAGCCTTAGAACACATATATGCATGATTGAATCACTATGAAACATGTTTGACAACCTTAGAACACATATATGCAACTTTGAATCACTATGAAATTTTTTTGATAGCCTTAGAACACATATATGCATGATTGAGTCAATGAAACTTTTCTCATAGCCTTAGAATACATATTTGCCTGATTGAATCACAATGAAATTTTTTTGCCAGCCTTAGAACAGTTATATGAATGATAGAATCACTATGAAGCTTTTTGACATCTTTCGAAGATATATATGCATGATTAAATCACTATAAAATTTTTTTGAGAACCTTAGAACATACATATGCAAGATTAGATCACTACAAAATTTTGTTGACAACCTTAGAACACATATAAGCTTGATTGGATCACTATAACATTTTTTTGAGAGCCATAGAACACATTTATGCATGATTAAATCACTATGATTTTTTTTTCACAGCCTAAGAACACATATATGCATGACTGAATCACTATGAAATTTTTTTGACTGCCTTAGAACACATATATGCATAATTGAATGACAATGAATTTTTTTTGACAGCCTTAGAACACATATATGCATGATTGAATCAGATAATTCTTTTTTGATAGCCATAGAACACATATATGGATGATTGAATCACTATGAATTTTTTTTGACAGACTTAGAACACATATATGCATGATTGAATCAGTATAATTTTTTTTGATAGCCACAAAACACATATATGGATGATTGAATCACTATTTATTTTTTTTGACAACATTAGAATAAATATATGGATGATTGAATCACAATAAATTTTTTTGACAGCCTTAGAACACATATATAAATGATTAAATGACTCTAACATGTTTTTGACAACCTTAGAGCACATATATATGCATGATTCAATGACTAAAAATTTGTTGACACACTTCGAACACATATATGAATGATTGAATCACTTTGAAATTTGTTTGACAGCCGTAGAACACATATATGCATGATTGAATCACTATAATTTTTTTTTGAGAACATTAGAACACAAGTATGAATGATTGAATAACTACAAATTTTTTTTGACAACCTTAGAACACATATATGCATGATTGAATCACTTTGATTTTTTTTTTAGCGCCCTAGAACGCATATATGCATGATTGAATCACTATACTTTTTTTTTTGATAGCCTTAGAACACATATATGCATGATTGAATCACTATGAATTTTTTTTTACAACCTTAGACACATATATGCATGATTAAATCACTATAATTTTTTTTTGAGAACCTTAGAACCCATATATGCTTAAATGAATTACTACTATTTTTTTTTAACAACCATATAATAGATATATGCTTGATTGAATCATTATGACTTTTTTTTGACAGCCTTAGAACACATATATGCATGATTGAATCACTATGAAATATTTCTGACAGCCTTAGAACACATATATGCAACTTTGAATCACTATAAATGTTTTTTGATATCCTTAGAACACATAATTGAATGATTGAATCACTATAAAAAAAATTTGACAACCTTAGAACACATATATGCAAATATTGAATCAATATAAATTTTTTTTGACAGCCTTAGAAGACATATATGCAAGATTGAATCTCCATGAATTTTTTTTGATAGCTTAAGAACACATATATGCCTGATTGAGTCACTATGAAATTTTTTTGACAGCCTTAGAACACATATATACATGATTGAATCACTATGAAATTTTTGTTGCTAGCCTTAGAACACTTATATGCTAGATAGAATAACTATAAAGCTTTTTGACATCGTTAGAACACATATATGCATGATTGAATCACTATAAATTTTTTTTTACAACCTTAGACACATATATGCATGATTAAATCACTATAATTTTTTTTTGAGAACCTTAGAACCCATATATGCATGATTGAATTACTACGATTTTTTTTTAACAACCATATAATAGATATATGCTTGATTGAATCATTATGACTTTTTTTGACAGCCTTAGAACACATATATGCATGATTGAATCACTATGAAATATTTCTGACAGCCTTAGAACATATATATGCAACTTTGAATCACTATAAATGTTTTTTGATAGCCTTAGAACACATAATTGAATGATTGAATCACTATAAAAAAATTTTGACAACCTTAGAACACATATATGCAAAGATTGAATCACTATAAATTTTTTTTGATAGCCTTAGAAGACATATATGCAAGATTGAATCTCCATGAATTTTTTTTGATAGCTTTAGAACACATATATGCCTGATTGAGTCACTATGAATTTTTTTTGACCGCCTTAGAACACATATATACATGATTGAATCACTATGAATTTTTTTTGCCTAGCCTTAGAACACTTATATGCTCGATAGAATAACTATAAAGCTTTTTGACATCCTTAGAACATATATATGCATGATTAAATCATTATAATTTTTTTTTGACAGCCTTAGAACACATATGTGCATGATTAAATCACAATAATTTTTTTGGACAGTGTTATAACACATAATTATGATTGAATCAGAATGATTTTTTTTTGACAGCCTTAGAACACATATATGCGTGATTGAGTCACTATGATTTTGTTTTGATAGCCTTAGAACACATATATGCGTGATTGAGTCACTATGAACTTTTTTTGATTGCCTTAGAACACATATATGCATGATTGAGTCACCATGAATTTTTTATGACAGCCTTAGAACAACACATATATGCCAGATTGAATCACTATAATTTTTTTTGACAGCATTGGAACACATATATGCATGATTAGATGACTATAATTTTTTTTTGAAAACCTTAGAACATATATATGCAAGTATAATCACTATGAAATTTTTTTGTCTGCCTTAGAACACATATGTGCATGATTGAATCACTATGACTTTTTTTTGAGAGCCTTAGAATATATATATGCATGATTGAATCACTATGAATCTTTTTTGAGAGCCTCAGAACACATATATGCATGATTGAGTCACTATGAATTTTTTTTGACAACCTTAGAACACATATATGCAAGATTGAATCACTATGAAATTTTTTTGACAGCCTTAGAACACATATATGCATGATTAAATCACTATGATTTTTTTTGACGGCCTTAAAACACATATATGCATGATTGAATCACTATAAAATGTTTTTGACAATGTTATAACACATATATGCATGATTGAATCAAAATGATTTTTTTTGACAGACATAGAACACATATATGCCTAATTGAATCACTATCAATTTTTTTGATAGCCTTAAAACACATATATGCATGATTGAGTCAATGAAATTTTTTTACAGCCTTAGAACACATATATGCATGATTGAATCACTACAAATTTTTTTGAACAACATTAGAACACACAGATATATATATATATATATATATATATATATATATATATATATATATATATATATATATACGATTCAATCACTATAAATTTTTTTTGACAACCTTAGAAAACATATATGGAAGATTAAATCCCTATAATTTTTTTTTAACAATCTCAGAACACATATATGCTTGAATGATTCACTATGAAAATTTTTGGACAGCCTTAAAATACATATGTGCATGATCGAATCACTATGAAATTTTTTTAACAACCTTAGAAGACATATATGCATGATTTAATCACTATGATTTTTTTTGAATGCATTAGAACACATATATGCATGATTGAATCACTATAAATTTTTTTGCTTGCCTTAGAACACATATCTGCATGTTTGAATCACAATGAATTTTTTTGTTCTGCCTTAGAATACATATATGCATGATTTTATCACTATGATTTTTTTTGACAACCTCAGAACACATATATACAAGATTGAATCACTATGATTTTTTTTTAACAACCTTAAAACACATATATGCATGAATGAATCACTATAATTTTTTTTTGACAGTCTTAAAACACATATATGAATGATTGAATCTCAATAAATTTTTTTGACAGCCTTAATACATATATATGCTTGATTGAATCACTATTAATTTTTTTGATAGCCTTATAACACATATCTGCAAGATTGAATCACTATAATTTTTTTTGACAACATTAAAACACATATATGCTTGATTGAATCAGAATGATTTTTTTTTGATGGACTTGGAAAACATATATGCCTAATTGAATCACTATGAATTTTTTTGATAGCCTTAGAACACATATATGCATGATTGAGTCACTACGAATTTTTTTTGACAGCCTTAGAATACAAATATAAATGATTCAATCACTATAAATTTTTGTTGACAACCTTAGAACACATATATGCAAGATTGAATCCCCATGATTTTTTTTGACAGCCTTAGAACACATATATGCTTGAATGATTCACTATGAATTTTTTTGGACAGCCTTAAAATACATATGTGCATGATTGAATCACTATGAAATTTTTTTGACTTTCTTAGAAGACATATGTGAATGATTGAATCACTATGAATTTTTTTTTACTACATTAGAACACATATATACATGATTGAATAACTATAAATTTTTTTTGATAGCCATAGAACACATATCTGCATGTTTGAATCACTATGAAATTTTTTGGCCACCCATAGAAGACAAATATGCATGATTTTATCAGTATGATTTTTTTTGACAGCATTAGAACAAATATATGCATGATTTTATCATCATGAATTTTTTTTGACAGCATTAGAACAAATATATGCATGATTGAATCCCTAGGATTTTTTTTGACAACCTTAGAACACATATATGCAAGACTGAATCCCTATGAAATTTTTTTGACAACATCAAAACACATATACACATGATTGAATCACAACAAAAATTTTTTGATAGCCTTAAAACACATATATGAATAATTGAATCTCTATGCATTTTTTTTGACAGCCTTAGAACATATATATGCATGACTGAATCACTATTAATTTTTTGGACAACCTAATGAAACATATATGCAAGATTGAATCACCATAAAAAAAATTTGACAGCCTTAGAACACATATATGCATGATTGATTTACTGTAAACTTTTTTAACAGCCATATAACACATATATGCAAGATTGAATCACTATGAATTTTTTTTAAGAGCCTTAGAATACAAATAGGTAAGATTGAAAATTTTTTGACAGCCTTAGAACACATATATGCATGATTGATTCACTATAAGTTTTTTTTGACAGCCTTAGAACACATATATGCTTGATTGAATCACTATGATTTTTTTTTGACAGCCTTAGAACACATATACGCATGACTGAGTCACTATGAATTTTTTTTTGACAGCACTAGAACACATATATGCATATTGAATCACTATAAATTTTTTTGACCACCTTAGAACACATATATGCATGATTGAATGACTATAAAATTTTTTTGACAACCTTTTAACACATATATACATGATTGAATCACTATAATTTTTTTTAACCGCATTAGAACATATATATATATATATATATATATATATATATATATATATATATATATATATATATATATATATATATATATATATATATATATATATATGCATGATTCAATCACTATAGTTTTTTTTTTACAGCCTTAGAACACATATATGCAAGATTAAATCACTTTAAAATTTGTTTGACAACCTTAGAACACATATATGCATGATTGATTCACTATAAGTTTTTTTTGACAGCCTTAGAACACATATATGCATGATTGACTCACTACAATTTTTTTTGACAGCCTTAGAACACATATATGCATGATTGAATAACTGTGAATTTTTTTTGATAGCCTTAGAACACATATAAGCATGATTTAATCACTATGATTTTTTTTTTATAGCCTTAGACCACGTGTATGCATGATTGAATCACATGATTTTTTTTTGATAGCACTAGAACATATGTATGCATGATTGAATCACTATAATGTTTTTTGACAACCTTAGAACACATATATGCATGATTAAATGACAATAAATTTTTTTTGACAACCTTTTAACACATATATACATGATTGAATCACTATAATTTTTTTTAACCGCATTAGAACATATATATATATATATATATGCATGATTCAATCACTATGATTTTTTTTGACAGCCTTAGAACACATATTTGCAAGATTCAATCACTTTAAAATTTGTTTGACTACCTTAGAACACATATATGCATGATTCATTCACTATAAGTTTTTTTGACAGCCTTAGAACACATATATGGATGATTGAATCACCATGAATTTTTTTTGACAGCCTTAGAACACATATACGCATGATTGAATCACTATGATTTTTTTTGACAGCATTAGAACACATATATGCATGATTGAATCATTAAATTTTTTTTTGACAGCCTTAGAACACATATATGCATGATTAAATGACTATAATATTTTTTTGACAACCTTAGAACACATATATGCATGATTGAATCACTATAAATTTTTTTCACTGCATTACAACATATATATATGCATGATTCAATCACTATAAATTTTTTTTGACAGCCTTAGAACACATATATGCATGATTGAATCACTTTAAAATTTGTTTCACAGCCTTAGAACACATATATGGTTGATTGAATCACTATAATTTTTTTACAGCATTAGAAAACATATATGAATGATTGAATCACTATACAAATTTTTTTACAACCTTAGAATGCATATATTCATAATTGAATCACTATGAAATTTTTTTATAGACCTAGAACACATATATGCATGATTGAATTACTATTCTTTTTTTTTGATAGCCTTAGAACATATATATGCATAATTGAATCACTATGAAATTCTTTTGTCAACCTTAGACACATAGAAATGATTAAATAACTATAAAATTTTGTTACGGCCTTAGGACACATATATACATTATTGAATTACTGTGATTTTTTTTAACAACCATAAAATACATATTTGCTTGATTGAATCATTATGAAACTTTTTTGACAGCCTTAGAACACATATATGCATGTATGAATTACTATGAAATTTTTTTGACAGCCTTAGATCACATATTTGCAACTTTGAATCCCTATAATTTTTTTTTGACCGCCTTAAAACACATATATGCATCATTGAATCACTATAATTTTTTTTGACAACCTTAGCATACATATATGCAAAGATTGAATCACTATGATTTTTTTTTGACAGCCTTAGAACACATGTATGCATGATTGAATCACTATGAATTTTTTTGGACAACCTTAGAACACATATATGCGTGATTAAATCACTTTGAGTTTTTTTTGACAATGTTAGAACACATATATGCATGATTGGAACACTATAAATTTTTTTTGACTGCTTTATAACACAAATATGCATGATTGAATGACTATGAATTTTTTTTGAAAGCCTCAGAACACATATATTAATGATTGTGTCGCGACGAAATTTTTTGACAGCGTTAGAATACATATATGCAAGATTGAATCACAATGAATTTTTTTTGACAGCCTTAGAACATATATATGCATGTTTGAAATTTTTTTGACAGCCTTAGAACACATATATGCATGATTGAATCACTATGATTTTTTTGTGACAACCTTAGGACGTATAAATGCATGATTGAATCACCATAAATTTTTTTTGACAACCATAGAACACATATATGCATGATTGAATCACTATGAAATTTTTTTGATAGCCTTAGAACACATATATCCAAGATTGAATCACAATGAATTTTTTTTGAGAGCCTTAGAACACATATATACATGAATGAATCACTAAGAATTTTTTTTACAGCCTTATAACACATATATGAATGATTAAAACACTATGAATTTTTTTGACAATCTTAGAACACTTATATGTCTGATTCAATCATAAAGAAATTTTTTAGCAGCCTTAGAACACATATATGCATGATTGTATCACAATGATTTTTTTTTGACAGCTTTAGAAGACACATATGCATGATTAAATGACTATAAATTTTTTTGACAACCTAAGAACACATATATGCATGATTAAATAACTATTTTTTTATCATTTTAGAATATATATATGCTTGATTGAATGACTACAAATTTTTTTGACTGCATTAGAACACATACATGCACAATTGAATAACTATAATTTTTTTTGACAACATTAGAACACATGTCTGCTAGATTGAATCATTTTGATTGCCTTAGAACATACAAGAATGACTTAGAACACATACATGCCAGATTGAATCACTATAAATTTTTTTGACAGCTTTAGAACACATATATGAATGATTGAATCACTATAATTTTTTTTTTAAAACATTAGAACACATATATACATGATTGAATCACTATAAATTTTTTTTGACAACCTTAAAACACATATATGCATGATTGAATAACTATAATTTTTTTTTTGACAGCCTTAGAACACATATTTGCATGATTGAGTCACTATGAATTTTTTTTCATAGACTTAGAACACATATATGCATGATTCAATCACTATGAAATTTTTTACTTGCCTTAGAACACTTATATGCATGATAGAATCACTATAAAGCTTTTTGACATCCATAGAACATATATATGCATGATTTAATCACTATGAATTTTTTTTGACAGCCTTAGAACACATATGTGCATGATTAAATCACAATGAAATTTTTTTGACAACGTTATGACACATATATGCATGATTGAATCACAGTGAATTGTTTTTGACAATCTTAGATCACATATATGCGTGATTGAGTCATTATGAAATATTTTTGATAGCCTTAGAACACATATATGCATGATTGAGTCACCACAAATTTTTTTTGACAGCCTTAGAATACATATATGCATGATTGAATCACTATAAATTTTTTTTGACAGCATCAGAACACATATATGCATGATTGGATCACTATAATTTTTTTTGACAGCCTTAGAGTACATATATGCATGATTAAAAGACTATGAATATTTTTTGGCAGCCTTGGAACACATATATGCAAGATTGAATCACAATGAATTTTTTTGACAACCTTAGAAAACAGATATACATGATTGAAATTTTTTTGACTGCGTTAGAACACATGTATTAATGATCAAATGATAATGAAATTTTTTTGACAACCTTAGGACACATATATGCATGATTAAATCACCATAAATTTTTTTTGACAGCCTTAGAACACATATATTAATGATTGAATCACTATAATTTTTTTTTGATAACCTTAGAACACATATATGAAAGATTGAATCACTTAGAATTTTTTTTTAGAGCCTTAGAAAACATATATGCTAGGTTGAATTTTTTTAGAGCCTTAGAACACATATATACATGAATGAATTACTAAGATTTTTTTTTGACAGCCTTAGAACACATATATGCATGATTGAATCACTATCAATTTTTTTTGATGAACTTAGAACACATATATGCCTGATTGAATCATAAAGATTTTTTTTTGACAGCCTTAGAACACATATATGCATGATTGAGAATCACAATGAATTTTTTTTGACAGTTTTGGAACACATATATGCATGATTAAATGACTTATTTTTTTTTTACAACTATAGAACACGTATATGGATGATTAAATCACTATTTTTTTTATCGAATTGGAACATATATATGCATTATTCAATCACTATGAATTTTTTTTGAAAGCCTTAGCACACATATATACATGATTGAATCTATACAAAGTTTTTTGACAGCATTAGTACACATGTATGCATGATTGAATCATAAAAGAATTTTTTTGACAGCCTTAGAATACATATATGCATGATTGAATCAGATTCAATTTTTTTTGATAGCCTTAGAACACATATATGCATGATTAAATGACTATGAATATTTTTTGACAACCTTAGAACACATATATGCATGATTCAATCACTATGAATTTTTTTTGACAACCTTAGAACACATATACGCTTGATTGAATCACTATAATTTTTTTTGACAACCTTAGAACACATGTCTGTAGGATTGAACCATTACAGAAATTTTTTTATTACCTTACAACACATATATGCATGATTGAATCACTATGAAATATTTTTGACAGCCTTAGAACAAATATCTACAAGATTGAATCACTATGATTTTTTTTTGACAGCTTTTGAAAACATATATGCTTGATTGAATCACTATGGAATTTTTTTGATACCTTAGAACACATATATGCATGATTCAATCATAACAAATTTTTTTTGCCAGGCTTGGAACACAAATTCGCATGATAGAATCACTATAAAGCTTTTTGACATTGTTCGAACACATATATGCATGACTAAATCACTATAATTTTTTTTTATAGCCTTAGAACAAATATATGCATGATTGAATCATTATAATTTTTTTTTGACGATGTTAGAACACATATATGAATGATTGAATCAGAATGATTTTTTTTTGACAGCCTTAAAACACATATATGCATGATTGAATCACTATGAAATTTTTTTGACAGCCTTACAACTCATATATGCATGACTAAATCACTATGATTTTTTTTTGGACAGGCTTAGAACACATATATGCATGATTGAATCACTATAATTTTTTTTTGACGACCATAGAACACACCATATATGTGTTCTAAAGTTGTCAAAAAGAATTATAGAGATTTAATCAAGCATATTTGTGTATGAGGTTGTCAAAAAAATTTCATAGTGATTCAATCATACATATATGTGTTATAAGGCTATAAAAAAATTTATATTGATTCAATCATGCATATATGTGTACTAAGGCTTTCAAAAAAAAATCATAGTCATTCAATCATGCATATGTGTGTTCTAAGCCGGTCAAAAAAAATTCATAGTGACTCAATCATGCATATATGTGTTCTAACATTGTCAAAAAAAATTCATAGTGATTCAATCATACATATATGTGTTCTAACATTGTCAAAAAAAGTTTATAGTGATTCAATCATGCATATATGTGTTCTATGGTTGTCAAAAAAAGTTTATAGTGATTCAATCATGCATATATGTGTTCTAAGATTATAAAAAAATGTTATAGTGATTCAATCTTTGCATATATGTGTTCTAAGGTTGTCAAAATTTTTTTATAATGATTCAATCATGCATATATGTGTTCTAAGGCTGTAAAAAACAATTATAGTGATTTAACGTTGCATATATGTGTTCTAAGGCTATCAAAAATATTTTCTAGTGATTTAATCTTCCATATTTGTGTTCTAAGGCTGTCCATATTTAATCACGCATATATGTAATCTATGGTTGTTAAAAAAGTCATAGTAACTCAATCATGCATATATGTGTTCTAAGGCTATCAAAAAAAAATTATAGTGATTTAATCATGCATATTTGTGTCTAGGGTTCTCAAAAATATTTCATAGAGATTCAATCATGAATGTATGTGTTCTAAGGCCATAAAAAAAATTCATAACATTTCAATCATGCATATATGTGTTCTAAGGCTCTAAAAAACATTTCATAGAGATTCAATCATGCATACATGTGTTGTAAGGTTGTCAAAAAAAATTTAGTGATTCAATCATCCGTACATGTGTTCAAAAGCTGTAAAAAAAACATTGTAGTGATTCAATCATTCATACATGTGTTCTAATGCTGTCAAAAAAAATTGTAGTGATTCAATCATGTATATATGTGTTCTATGGCTGTCAAAAAAAAATCATGGTGATTCAATCATGCATATATGTGTTCTAAGGCTGTAAAAAAAAAATCAATATTGCATATATGTATTCTAAGGCTCTCAAAAAAATGTCATAGTGATTCAATCTTTCATATATGTGATCTAAGGCTGTCAAAAAAAATCATAGTGATTCAATCATGCATATATGTATTCTAAGCTTGTAAAAAAAAATTATGATGATTCAATCATGCATATGTGTTATAAGGTTGTCAAAAAAATTTCATAGCCATTCAATCATGCATATATATGTTATAAAGAAATCGAAAAATTTTCTATCATGCATATATGTGTTTTAAGGCTGTCAAAAAAAATTCACAGTGATTCAATCACACATGTATGTGTTCTAAGGATGTCAAAAAAAAATTCATAGTGATTTAATCATGCACATATGTGTTCTAAGGCTGTCAAAAAAATTTCATAGTGATTCAATCATGCATATATGTGTTCTAAGGCTATCAAAAAAAATTCAATCCTTCATATATGTGTTATAAGGCTCTCAAAAAAATTCCATAGTGATTCAATCTTGCATATATGTGTTCTATGGTTGTCAAAAAAATTTCACAGTGATTCAGTCATGCATATATGTGTTCTAAGGCTGTCCAGAAAATTTCATAGTGATTCAATCTTGCATATACGTGTTCTAGGGCTCTCAAAAAATTTTTATGTGATTCAATCATGAATATATGTGTTCTAATGCTTTCAAAATAAATTTTATAGTGATACAATCATGCATATATGTGGTCTAAGGATTTCAAAAAAAAATCATAGTCATTCAATCATGCATATGTTTGTTCTTAGGCTATCAAACAGAGCCTTAGATCACATATATACATGATTAAATCACTATGAATTTTTTTTGACAGCCTTCAAACAAAAATCTGCCCGATTGAATCACTATGAATTTTTTTTGACACCCTTAGAACACATCTATTCGTGATTGAATTACTAGAATTTTTTTTTTACAGCCTTTGAACACATATATGCAAGATTTAATCACTTTGAATTTTTTTTACAGCATTAGAACAATTATATGCTTGTTTGAAAAACTACGATTTTTTTTTTACAATCTTAGGACACATATATGCATGAATGAATCACTGTGAATTTTTTTTGCATCCTTAGAACACATATATGCATGAATGAATGACTACAATTTTTTTAAAGCATTAGAAAACATATATGCATTAGAACACATATCTGCATGATTGAATCACTATGAATTTTTTTTGACTGCGTTAGAACACATATATGCATGATTTAATCACAATGATTTTCTTTTACTGTCTTTGAACACATATATGCATGATTGAATCTCTATAAAAAAATTTTGACAGCATTAGAACACATATATGCATGATTGAGTCACTATAAATTTTTTTTGACAGCCTTAGAACACATATATGCAGCATTGAATCACTAGGATTTTTTTTGACAGCCTTAAAACACATATATGCAAGATTGAATCAATATGGAATTTTTTTGACACACTTAGAACACATATATGCACGATTGAATCACTATAATTTTTTTTTGTCAACCATAGAACACATATATGCATGATTGAATCACTATGAGATTTTTTTGAAAGCCTTAGAACAAATATATGGATGAATGAATCACTACAAAATGTTTTTAACTGCCTTTGAACACATATATGCATGATTGAATCACTATGAAATTTATTTGATAGCCATAGAATAGATATATGAATGATTGAATCACTATGATTTTTTTTTGACAAACATAGAACACATATATACATGATTGAATGACTATGAGATTTTTTTGGCAGCGTTAGAACACATATATGCATGATTGAATCAATAGAATATTTTTTTGACAGCCTTAGAACACATATATGCATGAATGAATCACTAAATTTTTTTTTTGACAACTTTTAAACTCATATATGCATGATTGAATCTTTATGAAACTTTTTTTACAGCCTTAGAACACATATAAGCATGATTTAATCACTATGAAACTTTTTTGCAGCCTAAGAACTCATATTTGCATGATTTTATCACTGTGATTTTTTTTTGACCGCCTCAGAACACATATATCCATGATTGAATCACCATAAATTGTTTTTAGTGCATTAGAACACATATATGCATGATTGAATCAATGTAATTTTTTTTTGATAAACTTAGAACATATATCTGCATGATTGAGCACATATATGCATGATTGAATCACTTTGAAATTTTTTTGACAGACTTAGAACACATATGAAGATTGAATCACTATGAATTTTTTTTGATAGCCTTAGAACACATACATAAATGATTTAATCACTATGAAATTTTTTAACAGTCTTAGAAGATATATATGCATGATTGAATTACTCTGAATTTTTTTTGATAGCCTTTGAACACATATTTGGTGGATTAAATCATCCTAATTTTTTTTTGACAGCCTTAGAACATATATATGCATGATTGAGTCATTATGGATTTTTTTGACAGACTTAGAACACATATATGCATGATTGAATCGTAATAAATTTTTTTGACAACCTTACAATGTAGATATGAATGATTGACTCACTATGATTTGTTTTTTACAACCATAGAACAAATATATGCTTGATTAAATCACTATGAGATTTTTTTGACAGCGTTAGAACACAAATATGCATGATTGAATCAATAAATTTTTTTTTTGAAGCCTTAGAACGTATGCATGATTGAATCACTACAAATTTTTTTTATAGCATTAGAACACATATATGCATGATTGAATCATTATAATTTTTTTTTGACAACCTTAGAACAAGTGTCAGCACTATTTAATCACTATGATTTTTTTTGGGTACACTTAGAGCACGTATATGCATGATTGAATCACTATAAATTTTTTTTAACAGGATTAGAACATATGTGCATGATTGAATCACTATAATTTTTTTTTGACAGCCTTAGAACACATATATGCATGATTGAATCACTATAATGTTTTTTTGAGAGCATTAGAACACATATATGCATGATTGAATCACGCAAACATTTTTTAACAACCTTAAAACAGAAATCTGCATGACTGAATCTCTATGAATTTTTTTTGATAGCCTTAGAACACATATATGATTGACTCACTTTGAAATTTTTTGACACCCTTAGAACACATATAAGCATATTTTAATTATTATAAATTTTTTTGACAAACTCAGAACATATATATGCATGAATGAATCACTATGAATATTTTTTGATAGATTTATAACACATACACACAAGATTGAATCACTATGAAATTTTTGGGCAGTTTTAACACACATATATGCATGATTGAATCACTGTGAAACTATTTTGACATCCTTAGAACATATATATGCAAGATTGAATTACTCTGAATTTTTTTTTACAGCCTTAGAACACATATCTGCATGATTGAATCACTATGAAATTTTTTTGACAACCTTAAAACACATATATGCATCATTGAATAACTATGTTTTTTTGACACCCTTAGAAAACATATAAGCATGATTTAATTACTTTAATTTTTTTTGACAGACTTAGAACACATATATGCATGATTTAATCACTATGAATTTTTTTTGATAGCCTTAGAACACATATATGTATGATTGAATCACTATGAAAATTTTTGACTGTCTAAGCACACATATATGCCTGATTAAATCACTGTGAAAATTTTTGACAGCTTTAGAACACATATATGCATGATTGAATCACTGTAGAATTTTTTTGACTGCCTTAGAACACATTTATGCATGATTGAATCACTATGAAATTTTTTTGACAGCCTTAGAACACAACTATGATTGATTGAATCACTATGAAATTTTTTTGACAACCAACACATATATTCAAGATTGAATCACTACGAGATTTTTTTGACAGCCTTAGAACACATATATGCATGATTGAATTGATAGAAAGTTTTTTTGATAGCCTTAGAACACATATTTGCATGTTTGAATCAAAATGAAAATTTTAGACTACCTTAGAACACACATATGAATGATTGAATCACTATGATTTTTTTTGACAACCATAGATCACATATATGCATGATTGGATCACTATCAGATTTTTTTGACATTCTTAGAACACATATATGCTTGATTGAATGAATAAATTTTTTTTTAGAGCCTTAGAATGTATATATGCATGATTGAATCCCTATAATTTTTTTGTGATAGCCTTATAATAAATATATGCATGATTGAATCACTATGAAGTTTTTTTGCAACCTTAGAGCACATATATGCATGATTGAATCACTGTGAATTTTTTTTCACAGCCTTAGAACACATATATGCATGATTGAATCACTATAATTTTTTTTGACACCCTTAGAACACCTATAAGCATGATTTAATTACTATGAATTTTTTTGATAGACTTTCAACACATATATGTATGATTGAATTTCTAAGAAATTTTTTTGACTGACTTAGAACACATATATGCATGATTGAATCAATAGAAAATTTTTGATAGCCTTAGAACACATATATGCAAGATTAAATCACTGTAAATTTTTTTGACAGCCTTAGAACACATATATGCAGGATTGAATCACTCTGAATTTTTTTTGTAACTTTCAAAAACATATATGCATGATTGAATCACTATGATTTTTTTTGACACCCTTACAACACCTATAAGCATGATTTAATTACTATGAAATTTTTTTGACAGACTTGGAACATATATATGCATGATTGAATCACTATAAATTTTTTTTGACAGACTTAGAACACATATACGCATGATTGAGTCACTACAAATTTTTTTGATAGCCTTAGAACATATATATGCATGATTAAATCACTGTGATTTTTTTTTTGACAGCCTTAGAACACATATCTGCATGATTGAATCAATACAAATTTTTGTTGACACCCTTAGAACATCTATAAGCATGATTTAATTACTATGACTTTTTTTTGACAGACTTAGAACACATATGCATGATTGAATCATTATGATTTTTTTTGATAGCTTTAGAACACATATATGAATTATTAAATCACTGTGAAATTTTTTTGACAACCTTAGAACACATATGTGCTGGATTAAATCACTCTGAAATTCTTTTGACTGCCTTAGAACACATATATGGATGATTGAATCACTATAAGATTTTTTTGACAGTGGTAGAAAACATATATGCATGACTGAATGACTATACAATTTTTGATAGCGCTAGAACACATATATACATGATTGAATCACTTTGATTTTTTTTTGACAGCCTTAGAACACATATATGAATGATTGAATCACTATGAATTTTTTTTGACTATCATAGAACACATATATGCATCATTGAATTACTACAAATTTTTTTTCACAGCCTTAGAACACCTATATGCATGATTGAATCACTATGAATTTTTTTTTACTGCTTTAGAACACATATATGCATGATTGAATCACTGTAATTTTTTTTTACAACCTTACAACATATATATGAATGATTGAATCACTATGAGATTTTTTTGACATCCTTAGAACAAATATATGCATGATCGAATCACTATGAGATTTTTTTGACAGCTTTAGAACACATATAAGCATGATTTAATTTCTGTGAATTTTTTTTGACAGCCTTAGAACACATATTTGCAAGATTGAATCACTATGAAATTTTTTTTGACACCTTTAGAACCAATATATGCGTGATTGAATCACAATGAAATGTTTTGGCGCCTTAGAACACATATTTGCATGATTGAATCACTATGAATTTTTTTTGACAGCCTTAGAACATATATATCCGTGAGAGCATAGGAACACATATATGCATGATTGAATCACTATAAATTTCTTTCGACAACCTTAGAACACATATTTGCGTGATTGAATCACTATGAATTTTTGTTGATTGCCTTAGAACACAAATATGCATGACTGAATCACGATGAAATTTTTTGACAGCCATAGCACACATATATGCATGGTTGAAAAACTATGAAATGTTTTTGCAGCTGTAGAACACTTATATGCATGATTAAATCACTATAAATTTTTTTGAGACCATTAGAACACATATATGCATGATTGAATCACTATAAATGTTTTTTATCAAACTTTGAACACATATATGCTTAATTGAATCACTATGCAAATTTTTTGATAGCCTTAGGACACATATATGAATGAATGAATCACTATGAATTTTTTTTCGACAACCTTAGAACACATATATGTATGATCGAATCACTATGAGATTTTTTTGAGAACCATCAAACACATCTATGCATGATGCAATCACTATGAGATTTTTTTGACAGCCTTAGAACACATATATGCATGATTGAAAAACCATGAAATGTTTTTGCAGCCTTAGAGCACATATATGCATGAATGAATCACTATGAATTTTTTTGACAGCCTTAGAACATATAAGCGTGATTGAATCACTACAAAATTTTTTTGAGAGCATTAGAACACATATATACATCACTGAATCACTATAAAATTTTATTATCAACCTTAGAACACATATATGCCTCATTGAATAAATATGAATTTTTTTTGACAGCCTTAGAACACATATGAATGAATGAATCACTATGAAATTTTTTTGACATCCTTAGAACACCTATATGCATTATTGAATCACTATGATTTTTTTTTGACAACCATCGAACATAGATATGCTTGATTGAATAACTATGAGATTTTTTAGACAACCTTAAACACATATATGCATGATTGAATCAATAATTTCTTTTTTTCACAACCTTAGAACATATAAATGCATGATTGAATCACTATAATTTTTTTTGACAGCCTTAGAACAGATATATGCATGATTGAATCGCTATGAATTTTTTTTGATAGCCTTATAACACATATATGCATGATTGAATCACAATGATTTTTTTTTGCACCCTTATAACACATATGCATTATATAAACCACTATGAACTTTTTTTGACAACCTTAGAACAGATATATGCATATTTGAATCAGTATAAATTTTTTTTGACAACTTTAGAACACATATCTACATGATTGAATCACTATGCAATTTTTTTGACAGAGTTAGAACACATATATGCATGATTCAATAACTATGAAATTTTTTTGACAGCCTTAGAACACATATATGCATGCTTGAATCACTGAATTTTTTTTGACAGCCGTAGAACACATATAAGCATGATTTAATAGATATGATTTTTTTTTTACAGCCTTAGAAGACATATATGCATGATTGAGTCACTATGATTTTTTTTACAGCGTTAGAACACATATGCATGATTGAATCACTATGAATTTTTTTTGGGGCCTAAAAACACATATATGCGTGATTGAATCACTATAAATTTTTTTGACAGCCTTAGAACACATATATGCTTGATTTAATCACTATAAAAGTTTTTTGACAGCCTTAGGACACATGTATGCATGATTTAATCACTATAAAAGTTTTTTCACAGCCTTAGGACACATATATGAATGATTGAATCACTATGATTTTTTTTTTCACAGTCATAGAACACATATATGCAAGATTGAATCACTATGAATTTTTTTGGCAGCCTTAGAACACAAATATGCATGCTTGAATCACGAGAATTTTTTTTTGACAACATTCGAACACATATATGCATGATTGAATCACTATGGAATTTTTTTGACAACCTTAGAACACATATATGCATGATTGAATCACTATGAATTTTTTTTGACAGCGTTAGAAAACATATGTGCAAGATTGAATCACTATAAAATATTTTTGACAGCCTTAGAACACATATATGCATGTTTGAATCACTATGAAATTGTTTTGCAGGCTTAGAACACATATATGCTTGATTGAATCACTATAATTTTTTTTGACAGTTTTAGAACATATATATGCGTGATTGAATCACTATTTTTTTTTTGAGAGCCTTAAAATACATACATGCATGATTGAATCACTATACAAATTTTTTGACAGACTTAGAACACATATCTGCGTGATTGAATCACTATAATTTTTTTTTGACAGCCTTACAACACATGTATCCATGATTGAATCACTATGAAATTTTTTTATTGGCTAAGAAAACATATATGCATGATTGAATCACAATGAAATTTTTTTGACAGCCTTAAAACATATATATGCATGCCTGAATCACTATAAAAAAAATTATAGCCTTATATCACATATATGAATGATTGAATCACTTTGAATTTTTTTTTACAATTATACAACACATATATGCATGATTGAGTCACTATGATTTTTTTTTACAGCATTAGAACATATATAGGCATGATTGAATTCACTATAATTTTTTTTCAAAACCTTAGAACACATATCTGCATTATTGAATCACTTTGAATTTTTTTTGACACCAATAGAACACATATATCTATGATTGATTCACTATGATTTTTTAAAACAGCCATAGAACAAATATAAGCATTTTTTAATCACTCTCAATTTTTTTTGACAGCCTTAGAACACATATATGCAAGATTGAATCAATAAAAAAAAATTTGATAGTCTTAGAACACATATGCATGATTGAATCACAATGAAATTTTTTTGCAGCATTAAAACACACATATGCATGATTGAATCACAATGAATTTTTTTTCACAACCATAGAACAGATATATGCATGATTGAATCACTACAAATTTTTTTTTGAGAGCATTAGAACACATATATGTATGATTGAATCACCATAAATTCTTTTTGACAACCTTAGAACACATATATGCATGATTGAATGGCTATGAATTTTTTTGATAGCCTTAGAACACATATATGCATGGTTGAATCACTGTGAAATTTTTTGACAGCCTTAGGACACATATATCCATGATTAAATCACTATGATTTTTTTTTGATAGCCTTAGAACACATATATGCCTGCTTGAATCACTATGAATTTTTTTTGACAGCCTTAGAACACATACATGCATGATTGAATCACTATAGAATTTTTCTGACAGCCATAGAACATATATAAATGCATGATTGAATCACTATGAATTTTTTTTATAGACGTAGAACACATATTTGCTTGATTCAATCACTATGAATTTTTTTTGACAGCCTTAGAACACCTATATGAATGATTGAATCACTATGAAATTTTTGTGACTATCTTATAACACATATGCATGATTGAATCTCCATGAATTTTTTTGACCACCTTAGGACAAATATAAGCATGATTTAATCACTCTGAAATTTTTTTGACAGCCTTAGAACACATATATGCAAGATTGAAGCGTTATAATTTTTTTTTTTACAGTCTTAGTACACAGATATGGATGATTGAATCACTATGAAATTTTTTTGTAGCATTAAAACACATATATGCATGATTGAATCACTATGAATTTGTTTTGACAGCCTTAAAATAGATATATGATTGATTGAACCACTGTAATTTTTTTTGACAGCCTTAGAACACATATATGCATGATTAAATCACTATGATTTTTTTTAAAGCCTTAGAACACATATATGAATCCTTGAATCACTATGAATTTTGTTTGACAGCCTTAGAACACATGTATGCTTGATTGAATCACTATGGAATTTTTCTGACAGCCTTAGAACATATATATGCATGATTGAATCACTATGATTTTTTTTGATAGCCGTAGAACACATATTTGCATGATTCAATCACTATGAAATTTTTTTCACAGCCTTAGAACACATATATGCATGATTGAATCACTGTGAAATTTTTGTGACAACCTTTGAACACATATATGAATGATTGAATCACTATAAAAAAAATTTAACAACCATAGAACACATATATGCATGATTGAATCACTATGAGATTTTTTTGACAGCTTTAGAATGTATATATGCATGATTGATTCAATATATTTTTTTTTACAGCCTTAGAACACATATATGCTTGATTGAATCACTATGATTTTTTTTTCACAGCATTAGAACACATATATGCTTGCTTGAATCACTATAATTATTTTTTTACAGCCTTAGAACACAAATAAGCAAGATTGAATCACTATGAATTTTTTTTACAGTCGTAGAACACATATCTGCATGATTCAATCACTATGAAATTTTTTTGACGGCCTTAGAATGCAAATATGCGTGATTGAATCACTATGGATTTTTTTAGACAGCGTTAAAACACACATATGACAGTTTTTTGACAACCATAGAATGCATATATGCAAGATTAATTCAATACAATTTTGTGACAGCCTTAGAACACATATCTGCATGTTTGAATCACTATGAAATTTTGTGACAGCCTTAGAAAAAATATATGAATGATTGAATCACTTTAAAAAAAATTCAACAACCATAGAACACATATATGCATGATTGAATCACTATAAGATGTTTTTGACAGCCTTAGAACACATATATGCAAGATTGAAGAAATATAAATTTTTTTTGACAGTCTTAGAACACATATATGCATGATTGAATCACTATGAAATTTTTTTGCAGCATTAGAACACTTATATGCATGATTGAATCACTATGAATTTTTTTTGACAGCCATAGAATACATATATGCATGATTGAATCACTACAAAATTTTTTTTAGAGCATTAGAACACATATATGTATGATTTAATCACTATAAATGTTTTTTGATAGCCTTAGAACACATATATGCTTGATTGAATCTCTATGAAATTTTCTGACTGCCTTAGAACACATATATGCATGATTAAATAACTAGGATTTTTTTATTGCCTTTGAACACATATATGCATGCTTGAATCACTATGAATTTTTTTTGACAGCCTTAGAACACATATTTGCATGATTGAATCACTATGGAAACTTTATGACAGCCTTAGAACATATATATACATGATTTAATCACTTTAAAAGTTTTATGACAGCCTTAGAACACATATTTGAATGATTGAATCACTATAAAAAAAATTTAACACCCATACAACACTTATATGCATGATTGAATCACTATGACATTTTTTTGACAACCATAGAATGCATATATGCAAGATTAATTCAATACAATTTTTTTTGACAGCCTTAGAACACTTATATGCTTGATTGAATCACTATGATTTTTTTTTCATAGGCTTAGAACACATATATGCATGGTTGAATCACTATAAAAGTTTTTGACAGCCTTAGAACACAAATAAGTATGATTTAATCACTATGAATTTTTTTGACAGCCTTAAAACACATATATGCATGAATGAATTACTAGGATTTTTTGACAGCCTTAGAACACATATATGCATGATTAGAACACTATGAAATTTTTTTGACTGTCTTCATATGCGTGAATCAATACATAAATTTTTTTGAGAGCATTAGAAAACAGATATGCATAATTGAATCACTATAAATTTTTTTTGACAACCTTAGAACACATATATGCATGATTGAAACACTATGAAACTTATTTGTCAGCCTTAGAACATATATATAAATGATTGAATCACTATGAATTTTTTTTATTGCCTTAGAACACATACGCTTGATTGAATCACTATGAAATTTTTTTGACAGCCTTAGAAGACATATATGCATGTTTGAATCATTATGAAATTTTTTTATCGCGTAGAACACATATATGAATGATTGAATCACTATTATTTTTTTTACAACCATAGAACACATATATGCATGATTGAATCACTATAAGATTTGTTTGACAACCTTAGAACTTATATATGCTTGATTGAATCAATACAAATTTGTTTTGACAGCCTTAGAACACATACATGCATGATTGAATCACTACAAAACATTTTTGACACCCATTGAACACATACATGCATGATTGAATCACTACAAATTTTTTTTTGACAACCTTAGAACACATATCTGCATTATTGAATTACTATAAAATTTTTTTGATAACCTTAGAACACATATATGCATGTTTGAATCACAATTAAACTTTTTTCACACCCATAGAACACTTATGAGCACGATTTAATAACTATAATTCTTTTTTGACAGGCTTAGAACACTTATATCCATGATTGAATCAGTATGAATTTTTTTTATAGCCTTAGAACACATGATTTCATGATTGAATCATTGTGAAATTTTTTTGTAGCCTTAGAACACATATACGCTTTATTGAATCACTATGAAAATATTTTGACAGCCTTAGAACACATATATGCATGATTGAATCACTATTTTTTTTGTTAGAGCATTAGAACACATATATGCATGATTGAAACACTATAAAATTTTTTTGACAACCTTAGACCACACATCTGCATGATTGAATCACTATGAATTTTTTTGATAGCCTTAGAACAAGTATATGCAGTATTGAATCACTGTGAAATTTTTTGACAGACTTGGAACACATATAAGCATGACTAAATCACTATGATTTTATTTTATAGGCTTAGAACACATATATGCATGCATGAATCACTATGATTTTTTTTTGTGAGCCTTAAAACACATATATGCATGATTGAATCACTATGGAGTTTTTCTGACAGCCTTAGAAAATATATATGCATGATTGAATCACTATGAAATTTTTTTAACAGCCTTAGAACATATATATGCCTGATTGAATCACTATAATATTTTTTTGATAGCCATAGAACAAAAATAAGCAAGATTTAATCTCTATGATTTTTTTTAACAGCCTTAGAACACATATATGCATGAATGAATTACTATGATATTTTAAACGCCTTAGAATACATATATGCTTTATTGAAACACTTTTAATTTTTTTTGCAGCCTTAGAACACATTTATCCATGATTGAATCACTATGAATTTCTTTTGACAGCCTTAGAACACATATGCGTGATTGAATCACTAATAAATTGTTTTTAGAGCATTAGAACAGATATATGCATCATTGAATCACTATAATTTTTTTTTGACAATCTTATAACACATATCTGCATGATTGAATCACTATGAATTTTTTTTGACAGCCTTAGAAAACATGTGCATTATTGAATCAATGTAATTTTTTTTACAATCGTAGAACTTATATATGCTTGATTGAATCACTATAAAATTTTTTGACTACCCTAGAATACATATATGCATGATTGAATCACTATGAATTTTTTTTTACAGCCTTGGAACACAAATAAGCATGATTTAATCAGTATGAATTTTTTTTGATAGCCTTAGAACACATATATGCATGAATGAATTACTATGATTGTTTGACAGCCATAGAACACATATATACATGATTGGTACAATATACATTTTTTTTGCAGCCGTAATTTACATATATGCATGATTGAATCATTATGAAATTTTTTTGACAGCCTTAGAGCACATATGTGTAATTGAATCACTATAAATTTTTTTTGGAGCATTAGAACACATATATGCGTGATTGAATCACTAAATTTTTTTTTTACAACCTTAGAACACATTTCTGCATGATTTAGTTGCTATGATTTTTTTTTGACAGCCTAAGAACACTTATGTGCATTATTGAATCACTATAATTTTTTTTGACAGCCGTAGAACATATATGTGCTTGATTGAATCACTTTAAATTTTTTTTTGACAGTCGTAGAACACATACATAAATGATTGAATCACTATGATTTTTTTTTGTGAGCATTAGAACACATATATGCATGATTTAATCAATATAGATTTTTGTTAACAACCTTAAAACACATATATGCATGATTGAATCACTAGGAATTTTTTTTGACAGCCTTAGAACACATATAAGCATGATTTAATCACTTTGAATTTTTTTTCACAGCCATAGAACACATATATTCAAGATTGAATCCCTATAAAAAATTTTTGACAACCTTAGAACACATATATGCATGATTGTATCACTTTGAATTTTTTTGACAGTTTTAGAGCACATATATGCATGATTGAATGACTATAAATTTTTTTGAGAGCATTAGAACACATATACGCAAGATTGAATCTCTATAAATTTTTTTTGACAACCTTAGAACACATATCTACATGATTGAATCACTATGAAATTTTTATAACACCCTTAGAACACATATATGCATGATTGAAACGCTATAATTTTTTTATAGGCTTAGAAGACATATATGCATGATTGAATCTGTATAAAAAAAATTGACAGCATCAAAACACATATACGCATGATTGAATCACTATAATTTGTTTTTGACAACCTTATAACACATATTTGCATGATTGAATTACTATGAATTTTTTTTTACAGTCGTAGAAGACATATATGCCTGATTGAATCACTATGATTTTTTTTTACAGCCTTAGAACACATATACATGATTGAGTCACTATGAAATTTTTTTGACTGCCTTCATATGCATGATTAAATCACTAACATTTTTTTTTGAGAGCTTTAGAATACATATATGCATGATTGAATCACTATTAAATTTTTTTGCTGCCTTAGAACACATATATGCAAGATTGAATCACCATGAAATTTTTTAAGAGCTATAGAACACATATATGCATGATTGAATAACTATAAATTTTTTTTGACAGCCTTAGAACACATATATGTATCATTGCATCACTATAAAATTTTTTTGAGGGCATTTGAATACATACCTGCAAGATTGAATCACTATAAATTTTTGTGACAATCTTAGAACACATATCTGCATGATTGAATCACTATGAATTTTTTTTGACAGCCTTAGAACACATATATGAATGATTGAATCACTATGAAATTTTTATTCAACCTTAGAACACATATATTTATGATTAAATCACTATGATTTTTTTTTGACAGCTTTAGAACACATATATGCATGATTGAATCAGTACAAATTTTTTTTAGAGCATTAGAGCACATATATGCATGATTGAATCACTATAAATTTTTTTGACAAACTTAGAACACATATCTGCATGATTGAATCACCATGAATTTTTGTTGATAGCCTTAGAACACCTATATGCATGATTGAATCACTATGATTTTTTTTTGCCATCCTTAGAACACATATCTGCAATATTTAATCACTATGAATTTTTTTTGAAAGCGTTAGAACACATATACGCTTGATTGAATCACTATGGAATTTTTTTGATAGCCTTAGAACACATATGCATTACTGAATCACTATAAATTTTTTTTGATAGCCTTTAAACACATATATGAATGATTGAATCACTATGCAATTTTTTTAACAGCCTTAGAACACATATATGCATGAATATATCCATATGATTTTTTTTTAACAGGCTAAGAACACATATACGCTTGACTGAATCACTATAACTTTTTTTGACAGCAATAGAACACATATATGCGTGATTTAATGAGTAGAAATTTTTTTTGAGAGCATTAGAACACATATATTTATGATAGAATGACTATAATTTTTTTTTACAACGTTAGAACATATTTCTATATGATTGAATCACTATGAATTATTTTTGACAGCCTTAGAACACATGTATGCATGATTGAATCTCTATAGAAAAAAAATTGACAGCCTTAGAACACATATACGCAGGATTGAATCTCTGTAATTTTTTTTTGCCAACCTTAGAACACATATCTGCGTGATTGAATCATAATGAATTTTTTTTGACAGCCTTAGAGCACAATTATGCATGACTGAATCACTATCAAATTTTTCGATAGCCTTAGAACACATATATACAGGATTGAATCACTATGAATTTTTTTTTACAGACTTACAACACATATATGCATGACTGAATCACAATGATTTTTTTTTGATAGACATACAACACATATATACATGATTGAATCTGTATATAGTTTTTTGACATCATTAGAACACATATATGCATGATTATATCACTAATAAAATGTTTTGAGAGCCTTCGAACACATATATACATGATTGAATCTCTATAAATTTTTTTTGACAGCCTTAGACCCCATATCTGAATATTTTAATCACTAAGAAAATTTTTTGACAGCCTTAAAACACATATATGCAGGATTGAATCACTAATTTTTTTTTGAGTGCATTACAACATATATCTGCATGATTGAATCACTATGAAATTTTTTTGACAGCCTTAGAACGCATATAAGCATGATTGAATCACTATTAATTTTTTTTGAGAGCCATAAAACACATATATGCAAGACTGAATCACTATGATTTTTTTTTGACAGCCTTAGAACACAAAAATGCATGATTCAATCACTATAAAATTGTTTTGAGAACCCTAGAACACATGCATGATTAAATCACTATAATTTTTTTTTAACAACCTTAGAACACATGTCTGCAAGATTGAATCACTATGATTTTTTTTATAGCCTTAGAACACAAATATGCATGATTGAATTACTATGAATTTTTTTTGGCAGCCTTAGAACACATATATGGAAGATTAAATGACTATTAATTTATTTTGATAGCCTTAGAATACATATACACAAGATTGAATCACTATAAAAACATTTTGACAACCTTAGAACATATATCTGCACGATTGAATCACTATGATTTTTTTTTGGCAGCCTTACAACACATATATGCATGATTCAATCACTATGAATTTTTATTGATAACCTTAGAACATATATATGCATGATTTAATCTCTATAAAAAAATTTGACAACATTAGAACACATATATGTATGATTGAATTACTATAAAACATTTTAACAACCTTAGAACACATATTTGCATGATTGAATCACTATGAATTTTTTTTTATAACCTTAAAACACAATTATGGAGGATTGAATCACTATGAATTTTTTTTCACACCCAAAGAACACATATATGCTTGATTCAATCACTTTGAAATTTTTTTGATAGACTTAGAAAACGTGTGCTTGATTAAATTTTTTTTGACCATCTTATAACACATATGTGCATGATTGAATCTCTATGAATTTTTTCCACAGCTTTACAACACATATATGCATGATTGAATCACTATGAAATTTTTTTGACACTCTTAGAACACATATGAGCATGATTTAATCACTATGAATTTTTTTTGACAGGCGTAGATCACATATACGCATGATTGAATTCCTATTTATTTTTTTTGAGAGCCTTAGAACACATATACACGATTGAATCACTATGAAATTCTTTTGTCAGCCTTATAACACATAAATGCTTGATTGAATCACTGTGAAATTGTTTTGAGAACCTTAGAACACATATAGGCATGATTGAATCACCTTAAATTTTTTTTAAGAACCTTAGAACACATATCTTCATGATTGAATCACTATGAATTTTTTTTGACATCCTTAGAACATAAATATGCATGATTGAATCACTATGATTTTTTTTTGACATCCTTAGAACATAAATATGCATGATTGAATCACTATTAAATTCTTTTGACATACTTAGAACACATATGGAAGATTGAATGACTATGATTTTTTTTTGATAGCCTTAGAACACAAATACGCGTGAATGAATCACTATGAATTTTTTTTCACAACCTTAGAACACATATTTGCATGATTGAATCACCATTAATTTTTTTTGATTGCCTTAGAACACATATATGCATTATTGAATCACTATGAAATTTTTTTGATAGCCTTACAACACATATAAGCATGATTAAGTCACTATGTTTTTTTTTTCACAGCCTTAGAATACATATATGCATGATGGAATCTCTATAGAAATTTTTAGACAACCTTAGAACACATATCTGCATTATTGAATCACTATAAAACTTTTTTGACAGCCTTAGAACAAATATATGCATGATTGAATCACTATGATAATGTTTTGACAGCCTTAGAACACAAATATGCATGATGGAATCACTATGAATTTTTTTTCACAATCTTAGAACACATATATGCATGACTAAATCACTATGATTTTTTTTTGACAGACTTAGAACACATGTGTGCATGATTAAATTTTTTTTGACCGCCTTATAACACATATGTGCATGATTGAATCTCTATGAATTTTTTTTATAGCCTTAAAACACATATATGCATGATTGAATCACTATGGAATTTTTTTGACACCCTTAGAACACATGTGCATGATTTGATCACTATCAAGATTTTTTGACAAGCGTAGAACACATATATGCATGATTGAATTACTATATAATTTTTTGAGCGCCTTTGAACACATATATCCAATATTGAATCACTATGAATTTTTTTTGACAGCCTTAGAACACATAAATGCTTGATTGAATCACTATGAAATTGTTTTGAGAACCTTAGAACACATATATGCATGATTGAATCACCATAAATTTTTTTTAACAACCTTAGAACACATATCTGCATGATTGAATCACTATGAATTTTTTTTACAGCATTCGAATACAAATATGCATTATTCAATCACTATGATTTTTTTTTTGACATAATTAGAACACATATATGGAAGATTGAATGCCTATGATTTTTTTTTATAGCCTTAGGTCATAAATACGCATGATTGAATCACTATGAGATTTTTTTGATAGCCTTAGGACACACATATGCATGAGCGAATCACTATGAAATTTTTTTGATAGCCTTACAAGACATATAAGCATGATTCAGTCGCTATGATTTTTTTTTCACAACCTTAGAACACATATATGCATGATACAATGTCTATAAAAAATTTTAGACAACCTTAGAACACATATCTACAAGATTGAATCAGTATGAAATTTTTTTGACTGCCTTAGAACACATATATGCATTATTGAATCACTATGAATTTTTTTTGACACCCTCAGAACACATAGGAGCATGATTTAATCACTAAGAATTTTTTTTGACAGGCATAGAACACATATATGCATGATTGAATCACTATTTAATTTTTTGAGACCCTTAGAACACATATATGCAAGATTGAATCACTATGAATTTTTTTTAATAGCCTCAGAACACATAAATGCTTGATTGAATAACTATGAAATTGTTTTGAGAACCTTAGAACACATATATGGATGATTGAATCACCATAATGTTTTTTTAACAACCTTAGAACATATATCTTCATGATTGAATCACTATGAAATTTTTTTGACAACCTTAGAATACAAATATGCATGATTGAATCACTATGAAATTCTTTTGACATACTTAAAACACATATATGGAAGATTGAATGACTATGATTTTTTTTTATAGCCTTAGAACACAAATACACATGATTGAGTCACCATAAAAAAAATTTCACTACCAGAGAACACATATTTACATGATTGAATCACTATAAAAATTTTTTGATAGCCTTAGAACAAATACATGCATGATTGAATCACTGTAAAAATTTTTTGATAGCCTTACGACACATCTAAGCATGATGTAGTCGCTATGCTTTTTTTTTTCACAGCCTTAGAACACATATATGCATGATAGAATCTCTATAAAAATTTTTAGACAACCTTTGAACATATATCTGCATGATTGAATCACTATGAAATTTTTTTGACAGCCGTACAACACAAATATGCATGATTGAATCACAATGAAATATTTTTCACACCCTTTGAACACAAATATGCATGATTCAATCACTATGAAATTTTTTTGACAGACTTAGAACACATGTGCATGATTTAAATTTTTTTGAACTTCTTATAACACATATATGCATGATTGAATCTCTATGATTTTTTTTGACAGCCTTAGAACACATATATGCATGATTGAATCACTGTGAAATTTTTTTGACACCCTTAGAACACATATGAGCAGGATTTAATCACTATGAAAATTTTTTGACAGGCGTAGAACACATATATTCATGATTGAATCACTATGAAATTTTTTTGAGAGCCTTTAAATACATATACGCTTGTTTGAATCACTATGAAATTTGTTTGCAGCATTAGAACACATATACGCATTGTTAAATCACTATGATTGTTTTTTACAGCGTTAGAACACATATATGCATGATTTAATTAGTACACATTTTTTTTAGAGCATTAGAATACATATATGCGTCATTGAATCACTATAATTTTTTTTGACAACCTTAGAAAAAATATCTACATGATTGAATCACTATTAATTTTTTTGACAGCCTTAGAACACATTTATGCATGATTGAATCACTATACAAAAATTTTGACAATGTTAGAGCACGTATATACGTGATTGAATCACTATGAATATTTTTTGACAACCTTAGAACACATATATGTATGATTGAATTTCTATGAATTTTTTTGACAGCCTTAGAACACATATATGCATGATTGAGTCACTATGAAATTTTTTTGACAGCCTTATAACACATAAATGCATGATTCAATCGCTATGAAAATTTTTTGATAGCCTTAGAACACATATATGCATGATTGAATCACTATGAAATTTTGTTGACGGCCTTAGAACACATATATGCATGATTGAATCACTATGAAATGTTTTTGATAGCCTTAGAACACACACATGCAAGATTAAATCACTATGAATATTTTTTGACAGCCTTAGAACACATATATGCATGATTGAATCACTATGAAATATTTTAGAGAACCTTAGAACACATATATACATGATTCAATCACTATGAATTTTTTTTGACAGCCATAGGACACATATATGCATGATTGAATCACTATGGAATTTTTTTGACAGCCTTAGAACACAAATATGCATGAACACATATGTGCATGATTTAATCACTATGAATTTTTTTTGACAGCCTTAGAACACATATATGCATGATTTAATCACTATACATATTTTTTGACAGCCTTAGTACACATATATGCTTGATTGAATCACTATGAAATATTTTTGACAACCTTAGAACACATATATACATGATTCAATCGCTATGAAATTTTTTTTACAGCCTTAGAACACATCTATGCATGATTGAATCACTATGGATTTTTTTGACAGCCTTAGAACACAAATATTCATGATTGAAATTTTTTTGACAACGTTAGAGCAAATATATGCATGAATGAATCACTATAAACTTTTTTTGACAGCTTTAGAAGACATATATGAATGATTGAATCACTATGACATTTTTTTGACAACCATAGAACACATATATGCATGATTGAATCAATTCAATTTTTTTTTGACAGGCTTAGAACACATATATGCATGATTGAATCACTATGAAATTACTTTGACAGTCTTAGAAGACATATATGCAAGATTGAATCGTTATTACATTTTTTTGACACCCTTAGAACACATATATGCATGATTGAATCACTATGATTTTTTGTTTGACAACCATAGAACACATATATGCGTGATTAAATCACTATGAATTTTTTTTATAGCATTAGAACACATATATGCATGATTGAATCAATACAATTTTTTTGTGACAGCCTTAGAGTACACACACACACACACACACATATATATATATATATATATATATATATATATATATATATATATATATGATTGAATCACAATAAAAGTTTTTGTGACAACCATAAAACATATATATGCATGATTGAATCACTATGAGATTTTTTTGATAGCCTTAGAATACATATATGGATGATTGAATTAATATAATTTTTTTTTGACATCCTTAGAACACATATATCTGATTGTATCACTATAAATTTTTTTTTACCACCTTAGAACACATATATACATGATTGAATCGCTATAAAAATTGTTTGACGACCTTAGAAAACATATATGCAATATTGAATCACTTTGAAATTTTTTTGCAGCCTTGCAACACATATATGCATGATCAAATCACTATGAATTTTTTTTGACAGCCTTAGAATACATATATGCAGGATTTAATCAATTTGATTTTTTTTTTACATCCTTAGAACACATATATGCATGATTTAATCGCTATGATTTTTTTTTGCAGCCTTAGAACATATATATGACTGATTAAATCACTATGAGATTTTTTGGACAGCCTCAGTACACATATGCATTATTGAATCACTATAAAATTGTTGACACCCTTAGAAGACATATAAGCATGATTTAATCACTATGAATTTTTTGTGACAGGCGTAGAACACACATATGCATGATTGAATCACTATGAAATTTTTTTGAGAGCCTTAAAATACATATACACATGTTTGAATCACTATGAAATTTGTTTGAAGCATTAGAATACATATACACTTTATTGAATCACTATGATTTTTTTTACTGCGTTAGAACACATATATGCATCATTTAATTACTACAATTTTTTTTTGAGAGCATTAGAACACATATATGCATCATTGAATCACTAGAATTTTTTTTGACAACCTTAGAAAAAATATCTGCATGATTGAGTCACTATTAATTTTTTGGCAGCCTTAGAACACATATATGCATGATTGAATCACTATACAAAAATTTTGACAATGTTAGAACACATATATACGTGATTGAATCACTATGAATATTTTTTTACAGCCTTAGAACACATATATGCATGATTGAATCACTATGAATTTTTTAATCAGCCTAAGAACACATATATGCATGATTGAGTCACTATGAAATTTTTTTGACATCCTTATAACACGTAAATGCATGATTCAATCGCTATGAAATTTTTTTGATAGCCTTAGAACACATATATGCACAATTGAATCACTATGAATTTTTTTTGACGGCCTTAGAACACATATATGCATGATTGAATCACTATGAAATGTTTTTGATAGCCTTAGAACACACACATGCAAGATTAAATCACTATGAATATTTTTATACAGCCTTAGGACACATATATGTATGATTGAATCACTATGGATTTTTTTTGACAGCCTTAGAACACAAATATGCATGAACACATATGTGCATGATTTAATCACTATGAAATTTTTTCGACAGCCTTAGAACACATATATGCATGATTGAATCATTATGAAATTTTTTTAGAGCCTTAGAAAACATATATGCATGATTGAATCACTATGAAATCTTTTTGACGACCTTAGAACACTTATATGCATGATTGAATCACTATGATTTTTTTTGACAGCCTTAGAACACACATATGCCAGATTAAATCACTATAAATATTTTTTGACAGCCTTAGAACACATATATGCTTGATTGAATCACTATGAAATATTTTTGACAACCTTAGTACACATATATAAATCATTCAATCACTATGAATTTTTTTCGACAGCCTAAGAACACATCTATGCATGATTGAATCACTATGGAATTTTTTTGACAGCCTTAGAACACAAATATGCATGATTGAAATTTTTTTGACAACCTTAGAACAAATATATGCATGAATGAATCACTATAAACTTTTTTTGACAGCTTTAGAAGACATATATGAATGATTGAATCACTATGACATTTTTTTTGACAACCATAGACCACATATATGCATGATTGAATCAATTCAAATTTTTTTTCAGAGTTGCATATTGAATCACTATGAAATTTCTTTGACAGTCTTAGAAGACATATATGAAAAATTGAATCGTTATTAATTTTTTTTGACACCCTTAGAACACATATATGCATGATTGAATCACTATGATTCTTTTTTGACAACCATAGAACACATATATGCATGATTAAATCACTATGAGATTTTTTTGATAGCCTTAGAACACATATATGCATGATTGAATCAATACAAATTTTTTGTGACAGCCTTATAACACACACACATATATATATGATTGAATCACTATACAATTTTTTGTGACAACCATAGAACACATATATGCATGATTGAATCACTATGAGATTTTTTTTATAGCCTTAGAATACATATATGGTTGATTGAATCAATACAAATTTTCTTTTACATCCTTAGAACACATATATCTGATTGAATCACTATAAATTTTTTTCGACCACCTTAGAAAAGATATATACATGATTGAATCGCTATAAATTTTTTTTGACAGGCTTAGAACACATATATTCATGATTGAATCATTATGAGTTTTTTTTGACAGCCTAAGAACACATATTAACATGATTGAATCACTATGAAAGTTTTTTGACAGCCTTAGAACACATATACGCATGATTGAATCACTATGAAATTTTTTTGACAGCCTTAGAACATATATATGCATTATTAGATCACCATGATTTTTTTTTGCACCCTTAGAACACATATATGATTGAATCACTATGAAATTTTTTTTGAGAGTCTTAGAACACATATATGAATAATTGAATCTATATAAAAGTTTTTTGACAGCCTTAGAACACATATATGAATGATTGAATCACTATGAAATATTGTTGACCACCATAGAACTCATGTATGGATGATTGAATCAATTCAAATTTTTTTGACAGGCTTAGAACACATATATACATGATTGAATTACTACAATTTTTTTTGACAGCCTTAGAAGACATATATGCATGATTGAATCATTATGAAATTTTTTTACAACATTAGAACACATATATGCATGATTGAATCACTAAGATTTTTTTTTGACAACCATAGAACACATATATGCATGATCGAATCACTACGAGATTTTTCAGATAGCCATAGAACACATATATGCATGATTGAATCATTAATTTTTTTTGACAGCCTTAAAACACACACACACACATACACACACACACACACACACACACACACATATATATATATATATGATTGAATCACTATGGAATTTTCTTGACAGCCTTTTAACACATATATGCATGATTGAATCACTTTGAGATTTTTTTGACAGCCTTAGAACACATATATGGATGATTGAACCAATACAATTTTTTTTTGACATCCTTAGAAAAGATATATCTGATTGAATCACTATAAATTTTTTTGACAACCTTAGAACACATATATACATGACTGAATAACTATGAAATTTTTTTGACAGCCTTAAAATACATATACGCATGTTTGAATCACTATGAATTTTTTTTTGCAGCATTAAAACACATATACGCTTAATTGAATCACTATGAATTTTTTTTGACAGCCTTAGAACACATATATGCGTGATTGAAGTATTACAAATTTTTTTTAAGAGCATTAGAACAAATATATGCGTCATTGAATCACTATAAATTTTTGTTGACAACCTTAGAACACATCTCTGCACGATAGAATCACTATGAATTTTTTTGACGGCCTTAGAACACATATATGCATGATTGAATCTCTATAAAAAAATTTGGACAACCTTAGTACACGTATGTATGTGATTGAAACAGTATGAATATTTTTTGATAGCCTTTGAACACATATATGCATGATTGAATCACTATGAACTTATTTGACAGCCTTGGAACATATATATGCATGATTGAGTCACTATGAAATTTTTTTGACAACCTTAGAACACATATATGCATGATTCAATCCCTTTGAATTTTTTTTGATAGCCTTAGAACACATATATGCATGTTTAAATCACTATGAAATTTTTTTGACAGCCTTAGACCACATATATGTAGGATTGAAGTATTATGAAATTTTTTTGATAGCCTTAGATCACATATATGCATGTTTGAATGACTATGAACTTTTTTTGACATCTTCAAAACACATATGAGCATGATTTAATTAGTATGAATTTTTTAACCTGCTTAGAACACATATATGCATGATTGAATCACTATGAATTTTTTTTGACTGCCTTACGACACATATATGCATGATTGAATCACTATAAAAGATTTTTGCAGCCTTAGAACACATATATGCATGATTGAATCACTATGAGTTTTTTTTTACAGCCTAAGAACACATATATACATGATTGAATCACTATGAAAGTTTTTTGACAACCTTAGAACACATATATGCATGATTGTATCTCTTTAGAATTTTTTTGACAGCCTTTGAACACATATACGCATGATTGAATCACTATGAAAATTTTTTGACAGCCTTAGAACATATATATGCATTATTAGATCACCATGAACTTTTTTTGCAGCCTTAGAACACATATATGCATGATTGAATCACAATGAATTTTTTTTGAGAGCCTTAGAACACATATATGAATGATTGAATCTCTATAAAAAAATTTTGACAGCCTTAGAACACATATATGAATGATTCAATCACTATGAAATATTTTTGACAACCATAGAACACATGTATGCATGATTGAATCAATTCAATTTTTTTTTGACAGGCTTAGAATACATATATACATGATTGAATCACTATGATTTTTTTTTACAGCCTTAGAAGACATATATGTGTGATTGAATCATCATGAATTTTTTTTGACAACCTTAGAACACATATATGCATGATTGAATCACTATGAAATTTTTTTGACAACCATAGAACACATATATGCATGATTGAATCACTATGAGTTTTTTTTGATAGCCATAGAACACATATATGCATGATTGAATCAAGAATTTTTTTTTTGACAGCCTTAAGACACACACACACACACACTCACACACACACACACACACACACACACATATATATTTATATGATTGAATCACTATGATTTTTTTTTGACAGCCTTGGAACACATATATGCATGATTGAATCACATTGAGATTTTTTTGACAGCCTTAGAACACATATATGAATGATTGAACCAATATAATTTTTTTTTGACATCCTTAGAACACATATATCTGATTGAATCACTATAAATTTTTTTTGACGACCTTTGAACACATATATACATTATTGAATCGCTATATAACATTTTTGACAGCCTTAGAACACATATATGCATGATTGAATCACTATGAAATTTTTTGACTGCCTAAGAACATATATATGCGTGATTGAATCACTATGAAAGTTTTTTGACAGCATTAGAACACAAATATGCATGATTGAATCACTTTGGATTTTTTTTGACACCATTAGAACACATATATGTAGGATGTTTAGATCATCATGAATTTTTTTTGCAGCCTTAGAACACATATGCATGATTGAATCACTATGATCTTTTTTGAAAGCCTTAGTACACATATAGACATGATTTAGTCACTATGATTTTTTTTTACAGCCTTATAACTCATGTATGTAAGATTGAATCACTATGAATTTTTTTTGACAACCATAGAACATATATATGCATGATTGGATAATAATGAATTTTTTTTGCAGCCTTAGAACACATATATGCATGATTCAGTGACTATGAAATTTATTTTGAGAGCCTTAGAACACATATATGATTGATTGAGTCTCTATAAAAAGTTTTTGACAGCCCTAGAACTCATATATGAATGATTGAATCGCTATAAATTTTTTTTGACAACCATAAAACACATATATTCAAGATTGAATCAATGGGATTTTTTTGACAGCTTAAAACACATATATGCATGATTGAATCAATTCAAAATTTTTTTGACAGGCTTAAAACACATATATGCATGATTGAATCACTGTGATTTTTTTTTGATAGCCTTAGAGCACAGATATGCATTATTGAATCACTATAATTTTTTTTTAGCAGCCTTAGAACACATATATGACTGATTAAATCACTATGAGATTTCTTTGACAGCCTTATAACACATATGCATTATTGAATCACTATGAAATTTTTGACACCCCTAGAACACATATAAGCATGATTTAATCACTATGACTTTTTTTTTACAGCCTCAGAACACATATATGCAAGATTGAATCACTATGATTTTTTTTTACAGCCATAAAATACATATACACATGTTTGAATCACTCTAAATTTTTTTTACAACAATAGAACACATATACGCTTTATTGAATCACTATGAATTTTTTTTAACAGCCTTACAACACATATATGAGTAATTGAATTACTACAAATTTTTTTTTAGAGCATTAGAACAAATATATGCGTCATGGAATCACTATAAAATTTTTTTGACGACCTTAGAACACATCTATGCATGATTTAATCACTATGAACTTTTTTATGGCCTTAGAACACATATATGCATGATTGAATCACTATAAAAAAAATTGGACAACCTTAGTACATGTATATACGTGATTGAATCACTATGAATATTTTTTGACAGCGTTAGAACACATATATGCATGATTGAATCACTATAAACTTTTTTGACAACCTTGGAACACATACATGCATGATTAAGTCACTATGAATTTTTTTGACAGCCTTAGAACACATATATGCATGATTCAATCGCTATGATTTTTTTTTGATAGCCTTAGAACACATATATGCATGTTTGAATCACTATGAAACTTTTTTCACAGCCTTGACCACATATATGCATGATTGAAGTACTATGAAATTTTTTTGACAGCCTTAGATCACATATATGCATGTTTGAATCACTATGATTTTTTTTGAAAGCCTTAGTACACATATAGACATGATTTAGTCACTATGATTTTTTTTACAGCCTTATAACTCATATAGGTAAGATTGAATCACTATGAATTTTTTTTGACAACCATAGAACATATATATGCATGATTGGATAATAATGAATTTTTTTTGCAGCCTTAGAACACATACATGCAAGATTGAGTGACTATGAAATTTATTTTGAGAGCCTAAGAACACATATATGAATGATTGTGTCTCTATAAAAAGTTTTTGATAGCCCTAGAACTCATATATGAATGATTGAATCGCTATAATTTTTTTTTGACAACCATAGAACACATATATTCAAGATTGAATCAATGGGATTTTTTTGACAGCTTAAAACACATATATGCATGATTGAATCACTGTGATTTTTTTTTGATAGCCTTAGAGCACATATATGCATTATTGAATCACTATAAAATTTTTTTAGCAGCCTTAGAACACATATATGACTGATTAAATCACTATGAGATTTCTTTGACAGCCTTATAACACATATGCATTATTGAATCACTATGAAATTTTTGACACCCCTAGAACACATATAAGCATGATTTAATCACTATGACTTTTTTTTGACAGCCTCAGAACACATATATGCAAGATTGAATCACTATGATTTTTTTTTATAGCCATAAAATACATATACACATGTTTGAATCACTCTAATTTTTTTTTACAACAATAGAACACATATACGCTTTATTGAATCACTATGAATTTTTTTTAACAGCCTTACAACACATATATGAGTGATTGAATTACTATAATTTTTTTTTTAGAGCATTAGAACAAATATATGCGTCATGGAATCACTTTAAATTTTTTTTGACGACCTTAGAACACATCTCTGCATGATTTAATCACTATAAATTTTTTTATGGCCTTAGAACACATATATGCATGATTGAATCACTATAAAAAAAATTGGACAACCTTAGTACATGTATATACGTGATTGAATCACTATGAATATTTTTTGACAGCGTTAGAACACATATATTCATGATTGAATCACTATGAACTTTTTTGACAACCTTGGAACACATACATGCATGATTAAGTCACTATGAATTTTTTTTGACAGCCTTAGAACACATATATGCATGATTCAATCGCTATAAATTTTTTTTGATAGCCTTAGAACACATATATGCATGTTTGAATAACTATGAAACTTTTTTCACAGCCTTGACCACATATATGCATGATTGAAGTACTATGAAATTTTTTTGACACCCTTAGATCACATATATGCATGTTTGAATCACTATGAATTTTTTTTGACATCTTCAGAACACATATGTTCATGATTTAATCAGTATGAAATTTTTGACATGCTAAGAACCCATATATGCATGATTGAATCACTATGAAAATTTTTTAACAGCCTTACAATACATATTTGCGGGATCGAATCACTAGAAATGTTTTTTGAGAGCATTAGAACACATACATGCATGATATAATCAAAATAAACTTTTTTTACAACCTTAGAACACATATCTGCATCACTATAAAATTTTTTTGACAGCCTTAGAAAACATATATGCATGATTAAGTCACTAAATTTTTTTTTGACGGCCATATAAAAAAATATATATGCATGATTAAATCACTATGAATTTTTTTTGACAACCTTAGAACACACATATGCAAGATTAAATCACTATGAATATTTTTTGACAGCCGTAGAACATATATATGCATGATTGAATCACTATAAATTTTTTTTGACAATCTTAGAACACATATATGCATGATTCAATCACTTTGAAATTTTTTTGACAGCCTTAGAACACATATATGCATGATTCAATCACTATGGAATTTTTTGACAGCCTTAGAACACAAATATGCATGATTGAATCACTATGAAATATTTTTGACAGCGGTAGAACACATATATGCATGATTGAATCACTATGAATTTTTTTTGTCAGCCTTAAAACACATATAAGCATGATTGAATCACTATGAATTTTTTTTGATAGCCTTAGAACACATCTTATCATCATTGAATCAATACAAATTTTTTTGACAGCATTAGTACACATACAACATTAGTACAAATATATGCATTATTGAAACACTATGAAATGTTTTTAACAGCCTTAGGACATACATATTCAAGATTGAATCAGTACGATTTTTTTTTACAGCCCGAGAACATATATATGCATGATCGAATAACAACGATTTTTTTGGTAGCCATAGAACACATATATGCATGACTGAATCACTATGGAATTTTTGTGACAGTCTTAGAACACATATGTGCATGATTGAATCAATATGAAATTTTTGTGATAGCCTTAAAACACATATATGGATGATTGAATCACCATGAAATTTTTTGTCAACCTTAGAAGACATATATGCCTGATTAAATCACTATGATTTTTTTTTTGAGAATCGTAGAACAGATATATGCATTATTGAATCACTATGAATTTTTTTAACAACCTTAGGACACATATATGCATGATTGAATCACTATGAAATTTTTTTAACAGCCTTATAATGTATATATGCAACCTTAGAACATATATATGCATGATTGAATCACTATAAATTTTTTTTGACAGCCTTAGAACACATATATGGATGATTGAATCACTATGAATTTTTTTTGACAGCCTTAGAACACATATAAGCATCATTGAATAACTGTGAATTTTTTTTGACAGCATTAGAACACATATACGCATAATTCAATCTCTATAAAAAAAATTTGACAACGTTAGAACACATATATGCAAGATTGAATCACTATAAATTTTTTTGACAACCTTAGGACACATATCTGTAAGATTAAATCAAATTCAACTTTTTTTGACAGCCTTAGAACACCTATATGCATGATTGAATCACTTGAAAATTTTTTGATCGCCTTAGAACACATATATTTATGTTCAAATCACTATAAAATTTTTTTGACAACGCATTATTGAATTACTATGATTTTTTTTTAACAACCTTAGGACACATATATGCATGATTGAATCACTATAAATTTTTTTTGACAGCCTTAGAACATATATATGGAAGATTGAATCACTATAAATTTTTTTTTACAGCCCTAGAACATATATATGTATGATTGAATAACTATGAATTTTTTTTGACAGCCTTAGAACACATATATGTAAGATTGAATCACTATGAATTCTTTTTGACAGCCTTAGAACAAATTTATGCATGATTGAATCACTGTGGAATTTTTTTGACAAACTTAGAACACATATATGGATGATTAAATAACTATAAATTTTTTTTCATAGCGTTAGAAGACATATATGCATGATTGAATCACTATAAATTTTTTTTTAGAGACATACAACACATATATGCATGATTGCATCTCCATAAAAAAAATTGATAGCATTAGAAAAAATATATGCAAGATTGAATCACTATAAATTTTTTGTGACAACCTTCAGACACATATATGCAAGATTGAATCACTATGAATTTTTTTGTACAGCATTAGAACACATATTTGCATTATTAAATCGCTAAAATTTTTTTTGACAGCCTTAGTACACATATATGCTTGATTATATACTAAAAATGTTTTTTGACAGCCTTAGAACAGATATATGCCTGATTAAATCACTATGAAATTTTTTTGATCGCCTTGGAAAACATATATGCCTAATTGAATAACTATGGAAGTTTTTTTGAGAACTGTAGAATAGATATATGCATTATTGAATCACTATGAGTTTTTTTTACAACCTTAGGAACATATATGCATGATTGAATCACTATGAAAATTTTTTAACAGCCTTAAAACTTATATATCCATGATTGAATCTATAAATTTTTTTTTGACAGCATTAGAAGTTATATATTCATGATTGAATCGCTATAAAATTTTTTTGACAACTTTAGAACACATATATGCATGATTGAATCCCTTTGAAATTTTTTTAGCAGCCTCAGAACAGATATATGCTTGATTGAATCACTATGATTTTTTTTACAGCCTTAGAGGACAAATATGCAAGATTGAATCATTATGAATATGTTTTGAAAACCCTAGAACACATATATGCATGACTAAATCACTAGAATTTTTTTTTTGACAGCCTTAGAACATATATATGCAAGATTGAATCACTGTGAAATGTTTTTGACAGCCATAGAACATATATACGCATGATTTAATCATTCTATTTTTTTTACAGCATTAGAACACATATGTATGATTGGATCACTATGATTTTTTTTTATAGCCTTAGAACACATATTTGCAAGATTGAATCACTATGAATTTTTTTTGACAGCCTTAGAACACATATATCCATGATTGAATCACTATGAATTTTTTTTTACAGCGTTAGAAGACTTATATGCATGATTGAATCACTATGAAATTTTTTTGACAGCCTTAGAACACATATTTGCATGATCGAATCACTATAAATTTTTTTTGACAGCATTAGAACACATATATGCATGATTGAATCACTATAATTTTTTTTCAAAACCTTAGAACACATATCTGCATGATTGAATCACTATGAAATTTTTTTGACAACCTTAAAACACATATTTGCATGATTTAATCACTATGAAGTTTTTTTGATAGCCTTAGAACACATATGCATGATTGAATCACTAATTTTTTTTTGGATAGCCTTAGAACATATATGCCTGATTGAATCACTATGAATTTCTTTTGATAGCCTTTGAAGACATATATGCATGATTGAATAACACTGAATTTTTTTTTACAGCGTTATAACATATATATGCAAGATTGAAATACTATAAATTTTTTTTGACAACCTTAGAACATATATATGTGAGATTTAATCACTCTGAATTTTTTTGAAGCCTTAGAACAAATATATGTCTGATTGAATCTCTATGAATTTTTTTGACAGCCTTAGAACACATATATGCATGATTGAATCAATATGAAATTTTTTTGACAGCCTTAGAAAACATATATGCACGTTTGAATCACTATAAAATTTTTTTGACAGGCTTACAACATATATATGCAAGATTGAATTTCCTTTGAAAGTTTTTTGATGGCCTTACAACATATATATTTAAGATTCAATCACAATAATTTTTTTTGACAACCTTACAACATATATATGCCAGATTGATCCAATACGATTTTTTTTTGACAGCCTTACAACATATATATGCAAGATTGAATAACTACAAAATATTTTTGACAGCCTTACAATGTATATATGCAAGATTGAATCACTACAAAAAAAATTTGATAGCCTTACAACATATATATGCAAGATTGAAACACTAAATGTTTTTTTTGACTGCCTTAGAACATATATATGCATAATTGAATCACTATGAATTTTTTTTGACAACCTAAGAACACATATATGCATGATTGAATCACTATAAAGTTTTTTTGATAGCCCTAGAACACATACATAGAACCCATATATGCATGATTGAATCACTATGATTTTTTTTTGGGAGCCTTAGAACATATATATGCCTGATTGAATCACTATGAAATTTATTTGACAGCCTTCAAACCCATATATGCAAGATTGAATCACTATGAAATTTTTTTGATAGCCTTAGAACACATATATGCAAGATTGAATCACTATGAATTTTTTTGACAGCCTTAGAACATGTATATGCAAGTTTAAATCACTATACAAAAAATTTTGACAACCTTAAAACATACATATGCCTCGTTGAATCACTATAAAATTTTTTTGACAGCCTTAGAATAGATATATACATGATTGAATCACTATGAAAGTTTTTTGACAGCCTTAGAACACATATATTCAAGAATGAATTAGTATGAATTTTTTTTTACAACCTTACAACACATATATGTTTTGTTAAATCACTATGAAATTTTTTTACAACCTTAGAACACATATATTTATGATTGAGTCACTATGATTTTTTTTTGACAGCCTCATAACACATGCAAGATTGATTCCCTAAAATTTTTTTTCTACTCCCTTAGAACATATATATGCATGATTGAATCACTATGATTTTTTTTGAAAACCTTAGAACACATATATGCATGATGGAATCACTATAAAACTTTTTTGACAGCCTTAGAACACATATACGCATGATTGAGTCACGAAGAAATTTTTTTGACAGCCTTAGAACACATATATGCCGCATTAAATCACTGTGAATTTTTTTTTAAAAACTTAGGACTCATATATACATGACTGAATCACTATGAAATTTTTGACAGCCTTAAAATGTAATCACCATGATTTTTTTTGACAGCCTTTAGAACATATATATGCAAGATTGAATCACTATGTTTTTTTTTACAGCCTTAGAACACATATATGCATAATTGAATCACCATAAAATTTTTTCACAGCCTTAGAACACATATATGCATGATTGAATCAATATAATTTTTTTTTGAAAGCCTTAGAACATAGATATGTGTGATTGAATCTCTATAAATTTTTTTTGACATCATTTGAACACATATATGCGTGATTGAATCATCATAAAAAAATTTTGACATCCTTAAAATACATATATTCATGATTGAATCACTTTGAATTTTTTTTGATAGCCTTAGAACACATATATGCATGATTCAATCACTATGAAGTTTTGTTGACAACCGTAGAACAATTATATGCATTATTGAATCACTTTAAATTTTTTTTGACAACCTTAGAACACATATATGCATGTTTGAATCACTATGATTTTTTTGGACAGCCTTAGAACACATATATGCAAGATTGAGTCACTATGAAATTTCTTTGATTGCGTTAGAACACATATATGCATGATTGAATCACTATGAATTTTTTTTGACAACCTTAGAATGCTTATATACATGATTGACTCACTATGAATTTTTTTTACAGCCTTAGGACACATATATGCTTGATTGAATCACTATAAAAAAAAATTGACAGCCTTAGAACACATATATGCCTGATTGAAAAACTCTAAATTTTTTTTAGAACCGTAGAACAGATATATGCATTATTGAATCACCGTAATTTTTTTTGACAAGCTTAGGACACATATATGCAAGATTGAATCACTTTAAATTTTTTTTGACAGCCTTAGAACACATATATGCATGTTTGAATCACTATGAATTTTTTTTTACAGTGTTAGAATACATATATGCATGATTGAATCACTAAAAAAAAAATTTAACAGCCTTAAATCACATATATGCATGATTGAATCACTAAGAAATTTTTTTGATAGCCTTAGAGCACGTATATGCCAGATTAAATCACTATGATTTTTTTCGGACAACCTTAGAATACATATATTCCTGATTGAATCACTATGAAATTTTTTTGAACAACCTCAGCATCAAATATGCATGATTGAATCACTATAACTTTTTTTTGACAGCCTTAGAACATATATATGCATGATTGAATCTCTAAATTTTTTATAGCATCAGAACATATATGTATGATTGGATCACTATGAATTTTTTTGACAGTCATAGAACAAATATATGCTTGATTGAATCACTATGAAATTTTTGATGGCATTAGAACGCATATGCGCATGATTGAATCACTATGAAATATTTTTGACAGCATTAGAACGCATATATGCATGATTGAATCACTATGAACTTTTTTTGTCAGACTTCGAACACATATATGCATGATTGAATCATAATGATTTTTTATTTACAGCCTTAGAAAACATATATGCATGATTTAATCACTATAATTTTTTTTTTAAAACTTTAGAGTATTTGTATGCAAGATTGAGTCACTACAAATTTTTTTTGATAGCCTTACAACATATATATGCAAGATTGAATCACTATGAAATTTTTTTGACAGCCTTAGAACACATATATTCATGATTGAATCACTATGAAATTTTTTTTTTGATAGCCTTAGAGCACGTATATGCCAGATTAAATCACTATGATTTTTTTCGGACAACCTTAGAATACATATATTCCTGATTGAATCACTATGAAATTTTTTTGAACAACCTCAGCATCAAATATGCATGATTTAATCACTATAACTTTTTTTTGACAGCCTTAGAACATATATATGCATGATTGAATCTCTAAATTTTTTATAGCATCAGAACATATATGTATGATTGGATCACTATGATTTTTTTTGACAGTCATAGAACACATATATGCAGGATTGAATCACTATAGTTTTTTTTTGACAGCCTTAGAACACATATATGCATGATTGGATCACAGTATTTTTTTTTACAGCCTTAGAACAAATATATGCAAGTTTGAATCACTATGAATTTTTTTTGACAGCCTTAGAACACATATATGCATGTTTGAATCACTACAATTTTTTTTTTACTACCTTAGAACACATATATGTATGATTGAATCACTATGATTTTTTTTTGACAGCCTTAGAACACATATATGCATGATTGAATCATTATGATTTTTTTTTGACAGCCTTGGAATTCATATATGCATGATTGAATCACTATAATTTTTTTTTACAGCCTTACAACACATATATGCATGATTGAATCACTATAAAATTTGTTTTTCAGTTTTAGAACACATATATGCATGATTGAATCACTATGACATTTTGTTGACAGCCTTAGAACATATATTTGCATGATTGGAATACTATGTATTTTTTTTCAGAGCCTTAGAACATATATATGCATGATTGAATCAGTATAAAAAAATTTGGACAGCCTTAGAACAAATATATGAATGATTGAATCACAATGCAATTTTTTTGACAGCGTTAGAACACATATATGCATGATTGAATCACTCCAAAAATTTTTTGACAGCCTTAGAACCCATGTGTGCATGATTGAATCTGTATAAATTTTTTTGGACAACATTAGAACACATATATGCATGACTTAATCACTATAAATTTTTTTGACAACCTTAGAACACATATTTGCATGATTGAATCACTTTGAAATTTTTTTGACAGCCTTAGAACACATATATGCATGATTGAATCACTATGATTTTTTTTTAACAGCCTTAAAACACATATGTGCACAATTGATTTACTATGAAATTTTGTTGACAGCCTTGGAACATATATGCATGACTGTATCACTATGTACTTTTTTTTACAGCCTTAGAACATATATATGCATGATTGAATCAATATAAAAAATTTTTGATAGCCTTAGAACAAATATATGAATGATTGAATCACTATGCAATTTTTTTTGACAGCGTTAGAACACATATATGAATGATTCAATCACTTGAATTTTTTTTTGACAGCCTTAGAACACATATATGCATGATTGAATCTCTATAAATTTTTTTGGACAACATTAGAACACATATATGCATGACTGAATCACTATATTTTTTTTGAAAACCTTAGAACACATATCTGCATGATTGAATCACTATGATTTTTTTTGACACCCTTAGAACACAAATATTCATGTTTGAATCACTATGAAAAATTTTGTGACAGCCTTAGAACACATATATGCATGATTGAAGCAGAATAAATTTTTTTTGACAGCCTTAGAACACATATATGCATGATTGAATCACTATAATTTTTTTTTATAGCCTTAGAACATATATATGCAAGATTGAATCACTATGAAAATTTTTTGACAGCCTTAGAACACATATATGCATGTTTGATTCACTATAATTTTTTTTTGTCTACCTTAGGACACATATATGCATGATTGAATCACTATGTTTTTTTTTTTGACAACCTTTGAACTCATATATGCATGATTGAATCATTATAAATTTTTTTTGAAAGCCTTGTAATTCATATATGCATGATTGAATCACTATGATTTTTTTTGACAGCGTTAGAAAACATATATGCATGATTCAATCACTGTATTTTTTTTTACAGCATTAGAACAAATATATGCAAGTTTGAATCACTATGATTTTTTTTTGACAGCCTTAGAACACATATATGCATGTTTGAATCACAACAATTTTTTTTTGACTACCTTAGAACACATATATGTATGATTGAATCACTATGATTTTTTTTTTACAGCCTTAGAACACATATATGCATGATTGAATCATTATGAAATTTTTTTGACAGCCTTGGAATTCATATATGCATGATTGAATCACTATGATTTTTTTTTACAGCCTTACAACACATATATGCATGATTGAATCACTATAAAATTTGTTTTTCAGTTTTAGAACACATATATGCATGATTGAATCACTATGACATTTTGTTGACAGCCTTAGAACATATATATGCATGATTGGAATACTATGTATTTTTTTTGAGAGCCTTAGAACATATATATGCATGATTGAATCAGTATAAAAAAATTTGGACAGCCTTAGAACAAATATATGAATGATTGAATTACAATGCAATTTTTTTGACAGTGTTAGAACACATATATGCATGATTGAATCACTCCAAAATTTTTTTGACAGCCTTAGAACCCATGTGTGCATGATTGAATCTGTATAAATTTTTTTGGACAACATTGGAACACATATATGCATGACTCAATCACTATAAATTTTTTTGACAACCTTAGAACACATATTTGCATGATTGAATCACTTTGAAATTTTTTTGATAGCCTTAGAACACATATATGAATGATTGAATCACTATGATATTTTTTTGACAACCTTAAAACACATATGTGCACAATTGATTTAGTATGAAATTTTGTTGACAGCCTTAGAACATATATGCATGACTGTATCACTATGTACTTTTTTTTACAGCCTTAGAACATATATATGCATGATTGAATCAATATAAAATTTTTTTGATAGCCTTAGAACAAATATATGAATGATTGAATCACTATGCAATTTTTTTTGACAGCGTTAGAACACATACATGCATGATTCAATCACTTGAATTTTTTTTGACAGCCTTAGAATACATATATGCATGATTGAATCTCTATAAATTTTTTTGGACAACATTAGAACACATATATGCATGACTGAATCACTATAATTTTTTTTAAAACCTTAGAACACATATCTGCATGATTGAATCACTATGAATTTTTTTGACACCCTTAGAACACAAATATTCATGTTTGAATCACTATGAAAAATTTTGTGACAGCTCTAGAACACATATATGCATGATTGAATCACTATAATTTTTTTTTTACAGCCTTAGAACATATATATGCAAGATTGAATCATTATGAAATTTTTTTGACAGTCTTAGAACACATATATGCATGTTTGATTCACTACAAATTTTTTTTGTCTACCTTAGGACACATATATTCATGATTGAATCACTATGATTTTTTTTTGACAACCATTGAACTCATATATGCATGATTGAATCATTATAAACTTTTTTTGAAAGCCTTGGAATTCATATATGCTTGATTTAATCACTATGATTTTTTTTTGACAGCCTTACAACACATATATGCATGATTGAATCACTATAAAATTTGTTTGATAGCCTTAGAACACATATATGCATGATTGAATCACTATGAAATTTTGTTAACTGCCTTAGAACATATATATGCATGACTGAATCACTATGTATTTTTTTTGAAAGCCTTAGAACATATATATGCGTGATTGAATCAGTATAAAAAAATTTGGACTGCATTACAACAAATATATGAATGATTGAATCACAATGCAAATTTTTTGACAGTGTTTGAACACATATATCCATGATTGAATCACTTCAAATTTTTTTTGACAGCCTTAGAACACATATATGCATGTTTGAATCTCTACGATTTTTTTTGGACAACATTAGAACACATATATGCATGACTGAATCACTATAAATTTTTTTGGACAACCTTAGAACACATATCTGACTGATTGAATCAGCATGAATTTTTCTTGGCAGACTTAGAACACATATATTCATGACTTAATCACTGTGACATTTTTTTGACAGCCTTCAAACACATATATGCCTGATTGAATAACTAAATTTTTTTTGAAGGCCTTAGAACACATATATGCATGATTGAATCACTATAAAATTTTTTTGATAGTCGTAGAACACTTGTATGCAAGGTTGAATCACTATGATGTTTTTTTTGACAACTGTAGAACAGATATATAAATTATTGAATCACTATGAAATTTTTATAATAACCTTAGGACACATATATGCCTGATTGAATCACAATGAAATTTTGGGACATTCTTAGAACATATATATGCAAGATTGAATTACTATGAATTTTTTTGACAGCGTTAGAACATATATATGCATGATTGAATCACTATGAAATTTTTTTGACAGCCTTAGAACACATATATGCATGATTGAATCACTGAGAAATTTTTTGACAGCATTACAACATATATATGCAGGATTGAATCACTATAATTTTTTTTGACAGCCTTAAGCCTTAAAACATATATTTGCAAGATTGACTCACAATGAATTTTTTTTGACAGCCTTAGAATACATATATGCATGATTGAATCACTATAATTTTTTTTTAAAAGCATTAAAACATATATATGCATGTTTGAATCACTATGAATTTTTTTTGACAGCCTTAGGACACATATATGCAAGACTGTATCACTTTGAATTTTTTTTGACAATCGAAGAACAGATATATGCATTACTGAATCACTAAGAATTTTTTTTAACAACCTTAGGACATATATATGCATGATTGAATCACAATAAATTTTTTTGACAGCCTTTTAACCTATATATTCAAGATTGAATCACTATGATTTTTTTTTTACTGGCTCAGAACTTATATGTGCTTGATTGAATCGCTATGAAATTTTTTTGACAGCCTTAGAACTCATATATATGCCTGATTGAATCACTATGATTTTTTTTTACAACCTTAGAACACATATATACCTGATTGAATCACTATGATTTTTTTTTAGAACCATAGAACAAATATTTGCAACACTGAATCACTATGAATTTTTTTTAACAAACTAAGGACATGTATGCTTGATTGAATCACTATAAATTTTTTTACAGCCTTAGAACATATATATGCAACATTGAATCACTATAAAAAAATTTTGACAGCCTTAGAACATATATATGCCTGATTGAATCCCTATGAATTTTTTTTGACAGCCTTAGAACACATATATGCATGATTAAATCACTATGAAATTCTTTTAACAGCCTAAAGACATATATATGCAATATTGAATCACTATGAAAAATTTTTGATAGCCTCAGAACACATACATGCATGATTGAATTGTTATAATTTTTTTTTAAAGCATTAGAACATATATATGCATGTTTGAATCACTATGAATTTTTTTTTACAGCCTTAGGACACATATATGCATGACTGTATCACTATCAATTTTTTTTGACAATCGTAGAACAGATATATGCATTACTGAATCACTATGAATTGTTTTTAACAACCTTAGGACATATATATGCATGATTGAATCACAATAAATTTTTTTTGACAGCCTTATAACATATATTTGCAAGATTGAATCACTATAAAAAATTTTTGACAGCCTTAGAACATATATATGCCTGATTTAATACCTATGAAATTGTTTTGATAGCCTTAGAACATATATATGCATGATTGAATCACTATGAATTTTTTTTTACAGCCTTAGAACATATATATGCATTATTGAATCACTATGATTTTTTTCACAACCATAGAACACATATATGCATGATTGAATCACAATGTATTTTTTTGACAGCCTTAGAACATATATATACATGATTGAATCACTATAAAAAATTTTTGACAGCCTTAAAACACATATGTGCACAATTGATTTAGTATGAAATTTTGTTGACAGCCTTAGAACATATATGCATGACTGTATCACTATGTACTTTTTTTTACAGCCTTAGAACATATATATGCATGATTGAATCAATATAAAATTTTTTTGATAGCCTTAGAACAAATATATGAATGATTGAATCACTATGCAATTTTTTTTGACAGCGTTAGAACACATACATGCATGATTCAATCACTTGAATTTTTTTTGACAGCCTTAGAATACATATATGCATGATTGAATCTCTATAAATTTTTTTGGACAACATTAGAACACATATATGCATGACTGAATCACTATAATTTTTTTTAAAACCTTAGAACACATATCTGCATGATTGAATCACTATGAATTTTTTTGACACCCTTAGAACACAAATATTCATGTTTGAATCACTATGAAAAATTTTGTGACAGCTCTAGAACACATATATGCATGATTGAATCACTATAATTTTTTTTTTACAGCCTTAGAACATATATATGCAATATTGAATCACTATGAAATTTTTTTGACAGTCTTAGAACACATATATGCATGTTTGATTCACTACAAATTTTTTTTGTCTACCTTAGGACACATATATTCATGATTGAATCACTATGATTTTTTTTTTTGACAACCATTGAACTCATATATGCATGATTGAATCATTATAAACTTTTTTTGAAAGCCTTGGAATTCATATATGCTTGATTTAATCACTATGATTTTTTTTTGACAGCCTTACAACACATATATGCATGATTGAATCACTATAAAATTTGTTTGATAGCCTTAGAACACATATATGCATGATTGAATCACTATGAAATTTTGTTAACTGCCTTAGAACATATATATGCATGACTGAATCACTATGTATTTTTTTTGAAAGCCTTAGAACATATATATGCGTGATTGAATCCGTATAAAAAAATTTGGACTGCATTACAACAAATATATGAATGATTGAATCACAATGCAAATTTTTTGACAGTGTTTGAACACATATATCCATGATTGAATCACTTCAAATTTTTTTTGACAGCCTTAGAACACATATATGCATGTTTGAATCTCTACGATTTTTTTTGGACAACATTAGAACACATATATGCATGACTGAATCACTATAAATTTTTTTGGACAACCTTAGAACACATATCTGACTGATTGAATCAGCATGAATTTTTTTTGGCAGACTTAGAACACATATATTCATGACTTAATCACTGTGACATTTTTTTGACAGCCTTCAAACACATATATGCCTGATTGAATAACTAAATTTTTTTTGAAGGCCTTAGAACACATATATGCATGATTGAATCACTATAAAAATTTTTTGATAGTCGTAGAACACTTGTATGCAAGGTTGAATCACTATGATGTTTTTTTTGACAACTGTAGAACAGATATATAAATTATTGAATCACTATGAAATTTTTATAATAACCTTAGGACACATATATGCCTGATTGAATCACAATGAAATTTTGGGACATTCTTAGAACATATATATGCAAGATTGAATTACTATGAATTTTTTTGACAGCGTTAGAACATATATATGCATGATTGAATCACTATGAAATTTTTTTGACAGCCTTAGAACACATATATGCATGATTGAATCACTGAGAAATTTTTTGACAGCATTACAACATATATATGCAGGATTGAATCACTATAATTTTTTTTGACAGCCTTAAGCCTTAAAACATATATTTGCAAGATTGAATCACAATGAATTTTTTTTGACAGCCTTAGAATACATATATGCATGATTGAATCACTATAATTTTTTTTTAAAAGCATTAAAACATATATATGCATGTTTGAATCACTATGAATTTTTTTTGACAGCCTTAGGACACATATATGCAAGACTGTATCACTTTGAATTTTTTTTGACAATCGAAGAACAGATATATGCATTACTGAATCACTAAGAATTTTTTTTAACAACCTTAGGACATATATATGCATGATTGAATCACAATAATTTTTTTTGACAGCCTTTTAACCTATATATTCAAGATTGAATCACTATGATTTTTTTTTTACTGGCTCAGAACTTATATGTGCTTGATTGAATCGCTATGAAATTTTTTTGACAGCCTTAGAACTCATATATATGCCTGATTGAATCACTATGATTTTTTTTTACAACCTTAGAACACATATATACCTGATTGAATCACTATGATTTTTTTTTAGAACCATAGAACAAATATTTGCAACACTGAATCACTATGAATTTTTTTTAACAAACTAAGGACATGTATGCTTGATTGAATCACTATAAATTTTTTTACAGCCTTAGAACATATATATGCAACATTGAATCACTATAAAAAAATTTTGACAGCCTTAGAACATATATATGCCTGATTGAATCCCTATGAATTTTTTTTGACAGCCTTAGAACACATATATGCATGATTAAATCACTATGAAATTCTTTTAACAGCCTAAAGACATATATATGCAATATTGAATCACTATGAAAAATTTTTGATAGCCTTAGAACACATACATGCATGATTGAATTGTTATAATTTTTTTTTAAAGCATTAGAACATATATATGCATGTTTGAATCACTATGAATTTTTTTTTACAGCCTTAGGACACATATATGCATGACTGTATCACTATCAATTTTTTTTGACAATCGTAGAACAGATATATGCATTACTGAATCACTATGAATTGTTTTTAACAACCTTAGGACATATATATGCATGATTGAATCACAATAAATTTTTTTTGACAGCCTTATAACATATATTTGCAAGATTGAATCACTATAAAAAATTTTTGACAGCCTTAGAACATATATATGCCTGATTTAATACCTATGAAATTGTTTTGACAGCCTTAGAACATATATATGCATGATTGAATCACTATGAATTTTTTTTTACAGCCTTAGAACATATATATGCATGATTGAATCACTATGATTTTTTTCACAACCATAGAACACATATATGCATGATTGAATCACAATGTATTTTTTTGACAGCCTTAGAACATATATATACATGATTGAATCACTATAAAAAATTTTTGACAGCCTTAGAACAAATATATGAATGATGGAATCACTATGCAATTTTTTTGACAGCGTAATGCACATATATTCATGATTGAATCACTTTGAAATTTTTTTGACATCCTTAGAACACATATATGCATGATTGAATCTGTATACTTTTTTTTGCACAATATTAGAACACATATATGCATGACTGAATCACTATAATTTTTTTTCACAACCTTAGAACACATATCTGCATGTTTGAATCACTATGAAATTTTTTTGGCCGCCTTAGAACACATATATTCATGATTAAATCACTATAAAATTTTTTTGACAGCCTTAAAACACATATATGCAAGTCTGAATCACTATAAAATTTTTTGAAAGGCCTTAGAAGACCTGTATGCATGATTGAATCCCTATGAAATTTTTTTGACAGTTGTAGAACACATATATGCATGAGTGAATCACTATGATTTTTTTTTAAAGCCTAAGAACATATATATGCATGATTAAATCACTTAGACTTTTTTTTGACAGCCTTAGAACACATATATGCATGATTGAATCACTATGATTTTTTTTTACTGCGTTAGAACATATATATGCAAGATTGAATTACTATGAATTTTTTTTGACAGCCGTAGAACACATCTATGCATGATTGAGTCCCTATAAAAAGATTTTGACAGCCATAGAACACATATATGCATGTTTGAATCATTAAAATTTTTTTTTACTAACTTAGGACACATATATGCATGATTGAATCACTATGAATTTTTTTTGACAGCCTTAGAACTCATATATGCATGATTGAATCACTATGAATTTTTTTTTATGGGCTTAGAATAAATATATACATGATTGAATCACTATGTTTTTTTTTACAGCCTGAGAACACATATATGCTTGATTGAATCACTATAAAATTTATTTGACAACATTATAGCATATATATGCATGATTGAATCATTATAAAAAAATTTGACAGCCTACGAACATATATATGCAAGATTGAATGACTATGAAATTTTGTTGACAGCCTTAGAACATATATATGCAAATTGATTCACTATGATTTTTTTGACAGCCTCAGAACATATATATGCCTGATTGAATCACTATGATTTTTTTTTTGACAGCCTTAGAACACATACAAGCATGATGGAATCGCTATGAATTTTTTTTGACAGCGTTAGAATACATATATGCATGGTTGAATCACTATGAAATTCTTTTGACAGCCTAAAAACATATATATGCAAGATTGAATCACTATGAAATTTTTTTGACAACCTTGGAACACATATATGCATGATTGAATAACTACAATTTTTTTTGATAGCATTAGACCACATATATGCATGATTGAATCACTTGAAATTTTTTTTGACACCCTTAGGACACATATGCATGACTGTATCAGTATGAATTTTTTTTCACAATCGTAGAACAGATATAAGCATTACTGAATCACTATGAATTTTTTTTAACAACCTTAGGACATATATATGCATGATTGAATCACAATAATTTTTTTTTTATGGTCTTATAACATATATATGCAAGATTGAATCACTATAAATTTTTTTTGATAGCCTTATAACATATATATGCCTGATTGAATCCCTATGAAATTGTTTTGGCAGCCTTAGAACACATATATGCATAACTGAATCACTGAATTTTTTTTACAGCCTTAGAAGATAGATATGCAAGATTGAATCACTATGAATTTTTTTTTGACAGCCTTAGAACACATATATGGATGATTGAATCACAATGTATTTTTTTTATGGCATTAGAACATTTATATACATGATTGTATCACTATAAAAAAATTTTGACAGCCTTAGAACAAATATATGAATGATTGAATCACTATGCAATTTTTTTGACAGCGTAAGACACATATATGCATGATTGAATCACTTTGATTTTTTTTTGACAGCCTTAGAACACATATATGCATGATTGAATCTCTATACATTTTTTTGAACAATATTAGAACACATATATGCATGACTGAATCACTATAAATTTTTTGACAACCTTAGAACACATATCTGCATGATTGAATCACTATGAAATTTTTTCGGCCGCCTTAGAACACATCTATTCATGATTAAATCGCTATAAAATTTTTTTGACAGCTTTAAAATACATATATGCGTGACTGAATCACTAAATTTTTTTTTTGAAGGCCTTAGAACACCTATATGCATGATTGAATCCCTCTGAATTTTTTTTGACAGTCGTAGAATACATATATGCATGATTGAATAACTAAGAATTTTTTTTGACAGCCTAAGAACATATATATGCATGATTGAATCACTATGAATTTTTTTGACAGCCTTAGATAACATATATGCATGATTGAATCACTATGATTTTTTTTTTTAGACTTAGAACATATATATGCAAGATTGAATCACTATGATTTTTTTTTGACAGCCTTAGAACACATCTATGCATGATTGAGTCCCTATAAAAAGATTTTGACAGCCTTAGAACACATATATGCATGTTTGAATCATTATGATTTTTTTTTACTAACTTAGGACACATATATGCATGATTGAATCACTATGAAATTTTTTTGACAGCCTTAGAACTTATATATGCATGATTGAATCACTATGAGTTTTTTTTGATGGGCTTAGAATAAATATATACATGATTGAATCACTATAATTTTTTTTTACAACCTGAGAACACATATATGCAGGATTGAATCACTATAAAATTTGTTTGACAGCATTATAGCATATATATGCATGATTGAATCACTATAAAAAAAATTTGACAGCCTACAAACACATATATGCAAAATTGAATCACTATGAAATTTTGTTGACAACCTTAGAACATATATATGCAAATTGATTCACTATGAATTTTTTTTGACAGCCTTAGAACATATATATGCTTGATTGAATCACTATGAATTTTTTTTGACTGCCTTAGAACACTTACAAGCATGATGGAATCACTATGAATTTTTTTTGACAGCCATAGAACACATATATGCATGATTGAATCACTATGTAATTTTTTTTACAGCGTTAGAACACATATATGCATGATTAAATAACTATGCAATTTTTTTGACAGCCTTAGAACACATATGCATGATTGAATCACTATGAAATTTTTTTATTGCCGTGGAACACATATATGCATGATTCAATCACTATGAATTTTTTTTGACAGCCTTAGAAGACATATATGCAGGCTTGAATCACTATGAATATTTTTATAGCCTTAGAACACATATATGAATGATTGAATCACTATGATTTTTTTTGACAAACATAGAACACATATATGCATGATTGAATCACTATAAGATTGTTTTGACAGTCTTAGAACATATATATGCTTGATTGAATCAAAACAAATTTTTTTTGACAGCCTTAGAACACATACATGTATGATTGAATCACTATAAATTTTTTTTGACAACCTTAGAACACATATCTGCGTTACTGAATCACTATAAAAAAATTTTGACAGCCTTAGAACACATATATGCATTATTGAATCACTATAAAATTTGTTTAACGCCTCTAGAGCACATATCTGCCGGATTGATTCACTATAAAATTTGTTTAACGACATTAGAACACATATATGCATGATTAAATCACTATAGTTTTTTTTAGACAGCTTTAGAACACATATATGCATGAATGAATCACTATGAATTTTTTTTGACAGCCTAAGAATACATATATACAAGATTGAATCACTATGAAAGGTTTTTGATAGCCTTCAAACACAAATATACATGGTTGAATCACTATGAATTTTTTTTAACATCCTTAGAACACTTATCTGCATGATTGAATCACTATAAAATTTGTTTAACAACACTGGAACATATATCTAGCTGATTGAATCACTATAAAATTTGTTTAATGGCATTAGAACACATATATGCATAATTGAATCACTATAAAATTTTTTAAACAACTTTAGAACACATATCTGCATGATTGAATCACTATAAATTTTTTTTGACTGCCTCAAAACACATATATACACAATTGAATCACTATGAATTTTTTTTTGATAGCCTTTGAACACAAATATACAGGAGTGAGTCACTATGAACTTTTTTGACAGCCTTAGAACACATATATGCATGATTGAGTCACTATGAATTTTTTTTAAGAACCTTAGAACACATAAATGCATGATTGAATCACTATAAATTTTTTTTACAGCCTTAGAACACATATTTGCATGATTGAATTACTATGAATTTTTTTTTAGAACCTTAGAACAAATATATACATTATTGAATCACTATGAATTTTTTTTAACAATCTTAGGACACATATTTGCATGATTGAATTAGAATGAATTTTTTTTGCCAACCTTAGAACATAAATATGTAAAATAAAATCACTATTAAATTTTTTTGATAGCCTTATAACATATATATACATGATTGAATCACTATTAAATTTTTTTGACAGCCTTAAAACACATATATGCATGATTGAATCACTATGATATTTTTTGGACAGCCTTAGAACACATATATGCCTGGTGGAATCACTATGATTTTTTTTTACAGCTTTAGAACACATATATGCATGATCAAATCACTATGAAATTTTTTTGGCAGCATTAGAACACATATATAAATGATTGAATCACTATGAATTTGTTTTGACCGCCTTAGAACACATATATGGATCATTGTATCACTATGAATTTTTTTTGATAATCATAGAACAAATATACGCATTATAGATTCACTATGAAATTTTTTTCACAACCTTGGGACACATAATCGAATGATTAAATCACTATAAGTTTTTTTTGACATTCTAAGAATATATATATGCAAGATTGAATCACTAGAAAATGTTTTTGAATGCCTTAGAACATAAATGTGCATGATTGAATCACTAAGAATTTTTTTTGACAGCCTTAGAACACATATATTCATGATTGAATCACTATGAATTCCTTTTGACAACCTTAGAACGCATATATGCATGATTGAATTGCTATGAATTTTTTTGGACGGCCTTAGAACATATATTCACATCATTGAATCACTATGAATTTTTTTTGACAATCGTAGAACAGATATATGCATTATTGAATCACTATAAATTTTTTCTAACAATATGGGCGAACATATATGCATGATTGAATCACCATGAATTTTTTTTTACAGCCTTAGAACATATATATGCAAGATTGAATCACTACAATTTTTTTTTTAATGCCTCATAACATATATATGCAAGATTGAATCACTATGAAATTTTTGTGATAGCCTTAGGACACATATATTCATGATTGAATTACTATGAAATTTTTTTGACAGCCTTAGAACACATATATGCATGATTGAGTCACTATGCTTTTTTATTTATAGCCTTAAAACACATATATGCATGATTGAATCACTATAAAAAAAATTTGACAGCCTTAGAACACATATATGCATGATTGAGTCACTATGATTTTTTTTTATAGCCTTAAAACACATATATGCATGATTGAATCACTATGATTTTTTTTTTGACAGCCTTAGAACATATATATGCATGATTGAATCAGAATGAAATTTTTTTGACGGCCTTAGAACACATATATGCATGATTGAATCACTAAAAATTTTTTTTGACAGCCTTAGAACACATATATGCAAGATTGAATCACTATGAATTTTTTTTTATAGCCTTAGAACTCATATATGCATGATTGAATCACAATGATATTTTTTTGACAGCCTTAGAACATATATGCAGGATTGAATCTCTATAAAACAATTTTGACAGCATCAGAACACATATGCGCATGATTGATTTACTATAAAAAAAATTGACCTCTTTAGAACACATATATGCATGATTGAATCACAATAAAATTTGTTTGACAACATTATAGCATATATATGCGTGATTGAATCACTATAAAAAAAATTTGACAGCCTACGAACATATATATGCAAGATTGAATCACTATGAAATTTTGTTGACAGCCTTAGAACATATATATGCAAATTAATTCACTATGATTTTTTTTTGACAGCCTGAGAACATCTATATGCTTGATTGAATCACTATGATTTTTTTTTTACTGCTTTAGAACACATACAAGCATGATGGAATCACTATGAATTTTTTTTGACAGCGTTAGAACAAATATATGCATTATTGAATCTCTATGAAATTCTTTTGACAGCCTAAAAACATATATATGCAAGATTGAATCACTATGAAAATTTTTTGACAGCCTTGAAACACATATATGCATGATTGAATCACTACATATTTTTTTTTATAGCATTAGACCACATATATGCATGATTAAATCACTTGAAATTTTTTTTGACAGCCTTAGGACACATATGCATGACTATATCACTATGATTTTTTTTTCACAATCGTAGAACAGATATATGCATTACTGAATCACTATGATTTTTTTTTAACAACCTTAGGACATATATATGCATGATTGAATCACAATAAATTTTTTTGACAGCCTTATAACATATATATGCAAGATTGAATCACTATAAATTTTTTTTGACAGCCTTAGAACATATATATGCCTGATTGAATCCCTATGAAATTGTTTTGGCAGCCTTAGAACACATATATGCACGACTGAATCAAGGATTTTTTTTTTACAGCCTTAGAGCATAGATATGCATGATTGAATCACTATGATTTTTTTTTTGACAGCCTTAGAACACATATATGGATGATTGAATCACAATGTATTTTTTTTACGGCCTTAGAACATATATATACATGATTGAATCACTATAAAAAAATTTTGACAGCCTAAGAACAAATATATGAATGATTGAATCACTATGCAATTTTTTTGACAGCGTAATACACATATATGCATGATTGAATCACTTTGAATTTTTTTTGACAACCTTAGAACATATATATGCATGATTGAATCTCTATACATTTTTTTGGACAATATTAGAACACATATATGCATGACTGAATCACTATAAATTTTTTGACAACCTTAGAACACATATCTGCATGATTGAATCACTATGAAATTTTTTCGGCCGCCTTAGAACACATATATTCATGATTAAATCACTATAAATTTTTTTTGACAGCCTTAAAACACATATATGTAGGACTGAATCACTACAAATTTTTTTGAAGACCTTAGAACACCTATATGCGTGATTGAATCCCTCTGAAATTTCGTTGACAGTCGTAGAACACATATATGCATGATTGAATAACTATGAAATTTTTTTGACAACCTAAGAACATATACATGCATGAATGAATCACTATGATTTTTTTCTGACAGCCTTAGAACACATATATGCATGATTGAATCACTATGAATTTTTTTTTTAGCCTTAGAACATATATATGCAAGATTGAATCACTATGATTTTTTTTCGAAAGCCTTAGAACACATTTATGCATGATTGAGTCACTATAAAAAGATTTTGACAGCCTTAGAACCCATATATGCATGTTTGAATCATTATGATTTTTTTTTACTAACTTAGGACACATATATACATGATTGAATCACTATGAAATTTTTTTGACAGCCTTAGAACTTATATATGCATGATTGAATCACTATGAAATTTTTTTGATGGACTTAGAATAAATATATACATGATTGAATCACTATAATTTTTTTTTACAACTTGAGAACACATATATGAATGATTGAATCACTATAAAATTTGTTTGACAGCATTATAGCATATATATGCATGATTGAATCACTATAAAAAAAATTGACAGCCTACAAACACATATATGCAAGATTGAATCACTATGAAATTTTGTTGACAGCCATAGAACATATATATGCAAATTGATTCACTATGAATTTTTTTTGACAGCCTTAGAACATATATATGCTTGATTGAATCACTATAAATTTTTTTTGACTGCCTTAGAACACATACAAGCATGACAGAATCACTCTGAATTTTTTTTGACAGCCATAGAACACATATATCAATGATTGAATCACTATGATTTTTTTTTATAGCGTTAGAACACATATATGCATGATTAAATAACTTTGCAATTTTTTTTATAGCCTTAGAACATATATATGCATGATTGAATTACTATGAAATTTTTTCTTTTGCCGTAGAACACATATATGCATGATTTATTCACTATGAATTTTTTTTGACAGCCTTAGAAGACATATATGCAGGCTTGAATCACTATGAAATTTTTTTATAGCCTTAGAACACATATATGAATGATTTGAATCACTATGACTTTTTTTGACAAACATAGAACACATATATGAATGATTGAATCACTGTGATTTTTTTTGACAAACATAGAACACATATATGCATGATTGAATCACTATAAGATTGTTTTGACAGCCTTAGAACATATATATGATTGATTGAATCAAAACAAATTTTTTTTGACAGCCTTAGAACACATACATGCATGATTGAATCACTATAAATTTTTTTTGACAACCTTAGAACACATATCTGCATTATTGAATCACTATAAAAATTTTTTGACAACCTTACAACACATATATGCAGTATTGAATCACTATAAAATTTGTTTAACAGCACTAGAACACATATCTGCCGGATTGAATCACCATAAAATTTGTTTAACGACATTAGAACACATATATGCTTGATTGAATCACTATAGTTTTTTTTAGACAGCTTTAGAACACATATATGCATGAATGAATCACTATGAATTTTTTTTGACAGCCTAAGAACACATATATACAAGATTGAATCACTATGAAAGTTTTTTGATAGCCTTCGAACACAAATATACGTTGTTGATCACTATGAATTTTTTTTAACATCCTTAGAACACTTATCTGCATGATTGAATCACTATAAAATTTGTTTAACACTAGAACATATATCTGGCTGATTGAATCACTATAAAATTTGTTTAATGGCATTAGAACACATATATGCATGAATGAATCACTATAAATTTTTTTAAAAAGCTTTAGAACACATATCTGCATGATTGAATCACTATAAATTTTTTTGGACTACACGATTGAATCACTATGATTTTTTTTTTATAGCTTTTGAACACAAATATACAGGATTGAGTCACTATGAACTTTTTTGACAGCCTTAGAACACATATATGCATGATTGAGTCACTATGAATTTTTTTTAAGAACCTTAGAACACATATATGCATGATTGAATCACTATAATTTTTTTTTACATTTTTAGAACACATATTTGCATGATTGAATTACTATGAATTTTTTTTTAGAAACTTAGAACAAATATATGCATTATTGAATCACTATGATTTTTTTTTAACAATCTTAGGACACATATTTGCATGATTGAATTAGAATGATTTTTTTTGCCAACCTTAGAACATAAATATGTAAAATAGAATCACTATTAAATTTTTTTGATAGCCTTATAACATATATATGCATGATTGAATCACTATTAAATTTTTTTGACAGCCTTAGAACACATATATGCATGATTGAATCACTATGATATTTTTTGGACAGCCTTAGAACACATATATGCCTGATGGAATCACTATGAATTTTTTTTGACAGCCTTAGAACACATATATGCATGATCAAATCACTATGAAATTTTTTTGGCAGCATTAGAACACATATATAAATGATTGAATCACTATGAAATTTTTTTGACCGCCTTAGAACACATGTATGGATCATTGAATCACTATAAATTTTTTTTGATATTCATATAACAAATATACGCATTATAGAATCACTATGAAAATTTTTTCACAACCTTGGGACACATAATTGAATGATTAAATCACTATAAGTTTTTTTTGACATTCTTAGAATATATATATGCAAGATTGAATCACTAGAAAATGTTTTTGAATGCCTTAGAACATAAATGTGCATGATTGAATCACTAAGAATTTTTTTTGACAGCCTTAGAACACATATATTCATGATTGAATCACTATGAATTCCTTTTGACAACCTTAGAACGCATATATGCATGATTGAATTGCTATGAATTTTTTTGGACGGCCTTAGAACATATATTCACATCATTGAATCACTATGAATTTTTTTTGACAATCGTAGAACAGATATATGCATTATTGAATCACTATAAATTTTTTCTAACAATATGGGCGAACATATATGCATGATTGAATCACCATGAATTTTTTTTTACAGCCTTAGAACATGTATATGCAAGATTGAATCACTACAATTTTTTTTTTTAATGCCTCATAACATATATATGCAAGATTGAATCACTATGAAATTTTTGTGATAGCCTTAGGACACATATATTCATGATTGAATTACTATGAAATTTTTTTGACAGCCTTAGAACACATATATGCATGATTGAGTCACTATGCTTTTTTATTTATAGCCTTAAAACACATATATGCATGATTGAATCACTATAAAAAAAATTTGACAGCCTTAGAACACATATATGCATGATTGAGTCACTATGATTTTTTTTTGTAGCCTTAAAACACATATATGCATGATTGAATCACTATGATTTTTTTTTTGACAGCCTTAGAACATATATATGCATGATTGAATCAGAATGAAATTTTTTTGACGGCCTTAGAACACATATATGCATGATTGAATCACTAAAAATTTTTTTTGACAGCCTTAGAACACATATATGCAAGATTGAATCACTATGAATTTTTTTTTATAGCCTTAGAACTCATATGTGCATGATTGAATCACAATGATATTTTTTTGACAGCCTTAGAACATATATGCAGGATTGAATCTCTATAAAACAATTTTGACAGCATCAGAACACATATGCGCATGATTGATTTACTATAAAAAAATTTGACCTCTTTAGAACACATATATGCATGATTGAATCACTATGAAATTTTTTTGACAGAAGTAAAACAAGTATATGCAAGATTGAATCACTATGAATTTTTTTTTACGGGCTCAGAACCCATATATGCATGATTGAGTCACTATGAATTTTTTTTATAGCCTTAGAACACATATATGCATGATTGAATCACTATAAAATTTGTTTAACGGCATCAGAACACATATATGCATAATTGAATCACTATAAAAATTTTTTGACAACCTTAACACACAAATCCTCATGATTGAATCACTATGAAATTTTTTTGACAGCCTTAGAACACATATATGCATGATTGAATAACTATGAATTATTTTTGACAATCGTAGAACACATATATGCGTTATTCAATCACTGCGAAATTTTTTTAACAACCTTGGGACACATATATGCATGATTGAATCACTATAATTTTTTTTTGACAGCCTTAGAACATATATATATGCAAGATTGAATCACTACGATTTTTTTTTCACTGCCTTAGAACAAATATATGAATGATTGAATCACTATGATATTTTTTTGACATCCTTAGAACACATATATTCATGATTGAATCACTATGAATTTTTTTTGACATCCTTAGATCACATATATGCATGATTTAATCACTATGATTTTTTTTTTGATAATCGTAGAATAGATATATGCATTATTGAATCATTGAATGTTTTTTAACAACGTTACGACACATATATGAATGATTGAATCACTAATTTTTTTTTTGACAGCCTAAGAACTTATATATGCAAGATTGAATCACTACTAATTTTTTTTATTGCCTTCGAACATATATATGCATGATTGAATCACCTTGAATTTTTTTTTACAGTCTTAGAACACATATATGCATGATTTAATCACTATAATTTTTTTTGATGACCTTAGAACACATATATGCAAGATTGAATCACTATGAAATATTTTTGACAGCCTTAGAACACATATATCTATGATTGAGTAACTATGAATTTTTTTGATAGCCTTAGTACATATGTATGCATGATTGAGTCACTATGAAATTTTTTAACAGCTTTAGAACACATATATGCATGATTGAATAACTATGATTTTTTTTTACAGCATTAGAACACATATATGCGAGATTGATTCACTATAAAAAATGTTTGACTGCCTTAGAACACATATCTGCCTGATTGATTCAAAAAGAATTTTTTTGACAGCCTTAGGATATATATATGCATGATTGAATCACTATGAATTTTTTTTTAGAACCTTAGAACACATATACAAGATTGAATCACTATGAAAGTTTTTTTACTGCTTAGAATACATATATATATATATATATATATATATATATATATATATATATATATGATAAAATCTCTATGAAATCTTTTTGACAGTGTTAAAACACATATATGCATGATTGAATCACTATATAAATTTTTTGACATCCTTAGAACACGTTTATATGTTTGATTGAATCACTATGAATTTTTTTTTACGGGCTCAGAACCCATATATGCATGATTGAGTCACTATGAATTTTTTTTATAGTCTTAGAACACATATATGCATGATTGAATCACTATAAAATTTGTTTAACGGCATCAGAACACATATATGCATAATTGAATCACTATAACAATTTTTTGACAACCTTAACACACAAATCTACATGATTGAATCACTATGAATTTTTTTTGACAGCCTTAGAACACATATATGCATGATTGAATAACTATGAATTACTTTTGACAATCGTAGAACACGTATATGCGTTATTCAATCACTGTGAAATTTTTTTAACAACCTTGGGACACATATATGCATGATTGAATCACTATAAATTTTTTTGACAGCCTTAGAACATATATATGCAAGATTGAATCACTACGATTTTTTTTTTTCAATGCCTTTGAACACATATATGCATGATTGAATCACTATAAATTTTTTTTGACAGCTTTAGAACACATATATTCATTATTGAATCACTATGAATTTTTTTTGATATCCTTACAACACATATATGCATGATTTAATCACTAGGATTTTTTTTTATAATCGTAGAATAGATATATGCATTATTGAATCGTTGAATTTTTTTTAAGAACCTTAGGACACATCTATGAATGATTCAATCACTATTTTTTTTTTGACAGCCATAGAACTTATATATGCAACCTTGAATTTTTTATTATTACCTTCGAACATATATATTCATGATTGAATCACCTTGAATTTTTTTTGACAGTCTTAGAAGACATATATGCATGATTTAATCACTATAAATGTTTTTTGAGGAACTTAGAACACATATATGCAAGATTGAATGACTATGAAATATTTTTGACAGCCTTAGAACACATATAAGCATGATTGAGTAACTATGAATTTTTTTGATAGCCTTAGTACATATGTATGCATGATTGAGTCACTATGAAATTTTTTTAACAGCTTTAGAACACATTTATGCATGATTGAATAACTATGATTTTTTTTTGACAGCATTAGAACACATATATGCATGATTGATTCACTATAAAAAATATTTGACTGCCTTAGAACACATATCTGGCTGATTGATTCACAAAGAATTTTTTTTGACAGCCTTAGGATATATATATGCATGATTGAATCACTATGAATTTTTTTTAGAACCTTAGAACACATATACAAGATTGAATCACTATGAATTTTTTTTACTACCTTAGAATACATATATATATATATATATGATAAAATCTCTATGAAATGTTTTTGACAGTGTTAGAACACATATATGCATGATTGAATCACTATATAAATTTTTTGACATCCTTAGAACACATTTATATGTTTGATTGAATCACTATGATTTTTTTTTGAGAGCCTTAGAACATATATATGCATGATTGAATCACTATGAAATTTTTTTTATAGCCTTTGAAAACGTATATGCATGATTGAATCACTATGAATTTTTTTTATAGCCTTATGACATATATATGCATGATTGAATCACTACAATTTTTCTTTGACAGCAATAGAACACATATGTACATGATTGAATCACTACAAATTTTTTTAACAACCTTGGGACACATATATGCATGATTGAATCACTATAATTTTTTTTTGACAGCCTTAGAACATATATATGCAAGATTGAATCACAACGATTTTTTTTTCACTGCCTTAGAACAAATATATGCATGATTGAATCACTATGAATTTTTTTTGACATCCTTAGAACACATATATTCATGATTGAATCACTATGAATTTTTTTTGACATCCTTAGATCACATATATGCTTGATTTAATGACTATAATTTTTTTTTTGATAATCGTAGAATAGATATATGCATTATTGAATCGTTGAATGTTTTTTAACAACCTTACGACACATATATGAATGATTGAATCACTATTTTTTTTTTTGACAGCCTTAGAACTTATATATGCAAGATTGAATCACTACGAATTTTTTTTTATTGCCTTCGAACATATATATGCATTATTGAATCACCTTGAATTTTTTTTTACAGTCTTAGAACACATATATGCATGATTTAATCACTATAATTTTTTTTGATGACCTTAGAACACATATATGCAAGATTGAATCACTATGAAATATTTTTGACAGCCTTAGAACACATATATGCATGATTGAGTAACTATGAAATTTTTTTGATAGCCTTAGTACATATGTATGCATGATTGAGTCACTATGAAATTTTTTAACAGCTTTAGAACACATATATGCATGATTGAATAACTATGAATTTTTTTTACAGCATTAGAACACATATATGCGTGATTGATTCACTATAAAAAATGTTTGACTGCCTTAGAACACATATCTGCCTGATTGATTCACAAAGAATTTTTTTGACAGCCTTAGGATATATATATGCATGATTGAATCACTATGATTTTTTTTTTAGAACCTTAGAACACATATACAAGATTGAATCACTATGAAAGTTTTTTTACTGCCTTAGAATACATATATATATATATATATATATGATAAAATCTCTATGAAATCTTTTTGACAGTGTTAGAACACATATATGCATGATTGAATCACTATATAAATTTTTCACATCCTTAGAACACGTTTATATGTTTGATTGAATCACTATGAATTTTTTTTGAGAGCCTTAGAACACATATATGCATGATTGAATCACTATGAAAATTTTTTATAGCCTTAGAACACATATATTCATGATTGAATCACTATAAAATTTGTTTAACGACATCAGAACACATATATGCATAATTGAATCACTATAATTTTTTTTTGACAACCTCAACACACAAATCTACATGATTGAATCACTATGAATTTTTTTTGACAGCCTTAGAACACATATACGCATGATTAAATAGCTATGAATTATTTTTGACAATCGTAGAACACATATATGCGTTATTCAATCACTGTGAATTTTTTTTAACAACGTTGGGACACATATATGCATGATTGAATCACCATGAATTTTTTTTGACAGCCTTAGAACATATATATGCAAGATTGAATCACTACGATTTTTTTTTCACTGCCTTAGAACACATATATGCATGATTGAATCACTATGAATTTTTTTTTACAGCTTTAGAACACATATATTCATTATTGAATCACTATAATTTTTTTTTGATATCCTTAGAACACATATATGCATGATTTAATCACTATGATTTTTTTTTTATAATCGTAGAATAGATATATGCGTTATTGAATCGTTGAATTTTTTTTAACAACCTTAGGACACATCTATGAATGTTTCAATCACTATTTTTTTTTTGACAGCCTTAGAACTTATATATGCAAGATTGAATCACATTGAATTTTTTATTATTGCCTTCGAACAAATATATGCATGATTGAATCACCTTGAATTTTTTTTTACAGTCTTAGAAGACATATATGCATGATTTAATCACTATAAATGTTTTTTGAGGAACTTAGAACACATATATGCAAGATTGAATGACTATGAAATATTTTTGACAGCCTTAGAACACATATATGCATGATTGAGTAACTATGAATTTTTTTGATAGCCTTAGTACATATGTATGCATGATTGAGTCACTATGAAATTTTTTTAACAGCTTTAGAACACATATATGCATGATTGAATAACTATGATTTTTTTTTTGACAGCATTAGAACACATATATGCATGATTGATTCACTATAAAAAATGTTTGACTGCCTTAGAACACATATCTGGCTGATTGATTCACAAAGAATTTTTTTTGACAGCCTTAGGATATATATATGCATGATTGAATCACTATGAATTTTTTTTAGAACCTTAGAACACATATACAAGATTGAATCACTATGAATTTTTTTTACTACCTTAGAATACATATATATATATATATGATAAAATCTCTATGAAATGTTTTTGACAGTGTTAGAACACATATATGCATGATTGAATCACTATATAAATTTTTTGACATCCTTAGAACACATTTATATGTTTGATTGAATCACTATGATTTTTTTTTGAGAGCCTTAGAACATATATATGCATGATTGAATCACTATGAAATTTTTTTTATAGCCTTTGAAAACGTATATGCATGATTGAATCACTATGAAATTTTTTTATAGCCTTATGACATATATATGCATGATTGAATCACTACAATTTTTCTTTGACAGCAATAGAACACATATGTACATGATTGAATCACTACAAATTTTTTTAACAACCTTGGGACACATATATGCATGATTGAATCACTATAATTTTTTTTTGACAGCCTTAGAACATATATATGCAAGATTGAATCACTACGATTTTTTTTTCACTGCCTTAGAACAAATATATGCATGATTGAATCACTATGAATTTTTTTTGACATCCTTAGAACACATATATTCATGATTGAATCACTATGAATTTTTTTTGACATCCTTAGATCACATATATGCTTGATTTAATGACTATAATTTTTTTTTTGATAATCGTAGAATAGATATATGCATTATTGAATCGTTGAATGTTTTTTAACAACCTTACGACACATATATGAATGATTGAATCACTATTTTTTTTTTTGACAGCCTTAGAACTTATATATGCAAGATTGAATCACTACAAATTTTTTTTTATTGCCTTCGAACATATATATGCATTATTGAATCACCTTGAATTTTTTTTTACAGTCTTAGAACACATATATGCATGATTTAATCACTATAATTTTTTTGATAACCTTAGAACACATATATGCAAGATTGAATCACTATAAAATATTTTTGACAGCCTTAGAACACATATATACAGGATTGAGTAACTATTAATTTTTTTTATAGCCTTAGTACATATGTATGCATGATTGAGTCACTATGAAATTTTTTAACAGCTTTAGAACACATATATGCATGATTGAATAACTATGATTTTTTTTTACGGCATTAGAACACATATATGCGTGATTGATTCACTATAAAAAATGTTTGACTGCCTTAGAACACATATCTGCCTGATTGATTCACAAAGAATTTTTTTGACAGCCTTAGGATATATATATGCATGATTGAATCACTATGATTTTTTTTTTAAAACCTTAGAACACATATACAAGATTGAATCAGTATGAAAGTTTTTTTACTGCCTTAGAATACACACACACACACACACACACACACACATATATATATATATATATATATATATATATATATATATATATATATATATATATGATAAAATCTCTATGAAATCTTTTTGACAGTGTTAGAACACATATATGCATGATTGAATCACTATATAAATTTTTTGACATCCTTAGAACACGTTTATATGTTTGATTGAATCACTATGAATTTTTTTTGAGAGCCTTAGAACACATATATGCATGATTGAATCACTATGAAAATTTTTTATAGCCTTAGAACACATATATTCATGATTGAATCACTATAAAATTTGTTTAACGACATCAGAACACATATATGCATAATTGAATCACTATAATTTTTTTTTGACAACCTCAACACACAAATCTACATGATTGAATCACTATGAAATTTTTTTGACAGCCTTAGAACACATATATGCATGATTAAATAGCTATGAATTATTTTTGACAATCGTAGAACACATATATGCGTTATTCAATCACTGTGAAATTTTTTTAACAACGTTGGGACACATATATGCATGATTGAATCACCATGAAATTTTTTTGACAGCCTTAGAACATATATATGCAAGATTGAATCACTACGATTTTTTTTTCACTGCCTTAGAACACATATATGCATGATTGAATCACTATGAAATTTTTTTGACAGCTTTAGAACACATATATTCATTATTGAATCACTGAATTTTTTTTGATATCCTTAGAACACATATATGCATGATTTAATCACTATGATTTTTTTTTATAATCGTAGAATAGATATATGCGTTATTGAATCGTTGAATTTTTTTGAACAACCTTAGGACACATCTATGAATGATTCAATCACTATTTTTTTTTGACAGCCTTAGAACTTATATATGCAAGATTGAATCACCTTGAATTTTTTATTATTGCCTTCGAACATATATATGCATGATTGAATCACCTTGAATTTTTTTTGACAGTCTTAGAAGACATATATGCATGATTTAATCACTATAAATGTTTTTTGAGGAACTTAGAACACATATATGCAAGATTGAATCACTATGAAATATTTTTGACAGCCTTAGAACACATATATGCATGATTGAGTAACTATGAATTTTTTTTGATAGCCTTAGTACATATGTATGCACGATTGAGTCACTATGAAATTTTTTTAACAGCTTTAGAACACATATATGCATGATTGAATAACTATGATTTTTTTGACAGCATTAGAACACATATATGCATGATTGATTCACTATAAAAAATGTTTGACTGCCTTAGAACACATATCTGCCTGATTGATTCACAAAGAATTTTTTTTGACAGCCTTAGGATATATATATGCTTGATTGAATCACTATGAAATTTTTTTTAGAACCTTAGAACACATATACAAGATTGAATCACTATGAAATTTTTTTTACTGCCTTAGAATACATACATATATATATATATATATATATGATAAAATCTCTATGAAATGTTTTTGACAGTGTTAGAACACATATATGCATGATTGAATCACTATATAAATTTTTTGACATCCTTAGAACACGTTTATATGTTTGATTGAATCACTATGATTTTTTTTTTGAGAGGCTTAGAACACATATATGCATGATTGAATCACTATGAATTTTTTTTTATAGCCTTTGAACACGTATATGCATGATTGAATCTCAATCAAAAAAATTTGACATCATTACAACTAATATATGCATGATTGAATCACCTTGATTTTTTTTATATCCTTAGAACACATATATGCATGAATAAATCACTATGAAATTTTTTTGACAGTTGTAGGACACATATATGCAAGATTGAATCACTACAATTTTTTTTTGATAGCCTTAGAACATATATTTGCATGACTGAATCACTATGAAATTTTTTTGACAGCCTTAGAACATATATATGAATGATTGAATCACTATGATATTTTTTTTACAGCCTTAGTACACATATATGCATGATTGAATCAGTATAAAAAAATTTTGACACCCATAGAACACATATATGCATTATTGAATCACTATGACATTTTTTTCACAGCCTCAGAACACATATACGCATGATTGAATAACTTTGAAGTTTTTTTGACTGCCTTATTACACATATATGAATGATTGAATCATTGTGAATTTTTTTTGACAACCTTGTTACATATATGCACGATTGAGTCACTATGAAATTTTTTTGATAACCTTGGAACATATATATGCTTGAGTAAGTCACTATGAAATTTGTTTGACAGCTTTAGAACACATATATGCATGATTGATTCACCATGAATTTTTTTTGACAAGTTTAGAACACATATATGCAAGATTGAATCACAATGAATTTTTTTCTGACAGCCTTACAAGACATATATGCTTGATTGAATATCTATAAAAAAAATTTGAAAGCATTAGAACACATATATACAAGATTGAATCACTATAAATTTTTTTTACTGCCTTAGAATACATATATATATATATATATATGATAAAATCTCTATGAAATGTTTTTGACAGTGTTAGAACACATATACGCATGATTGAATCACTATATAAATTTTTTGACATCCTTAGAACACGTTTATATGTTTGATTGAATCACTATGATTTTTTTTTTGAGAGCCTTAGAACACATATATGCATGATTGAATCACTATGAAAATTTTTTTATAGCCTTTGAACACGTATATGCATGATTGAATCTCAATCAAAAAAATTTGACATCATTATAACTAATATATGCATGATTGAATCACCTTGATTTTTTTTATATCCTTAGAACACATATATGCATGAATAAATCACTATGACATTCTTTTGACAGTTGTAGAACACATATATGCAAGATTGAATCACTACAAATTTTTTTTGATAGCCTTAGAACATATATATGCATGACAGAATCACTATGAAAATTTTTTGACAGCCTTAGAACATATATATGAATGATTGAATCACTATGATGTTTTTTTTACAGCCTTAGAAAACATATATGCATGATTGAATCACTATAAAAAAATTTTGACTGCCATAGAACACATATATGCATGATTGAATCACTATGACATTTTTTTCACAGCCTCAGAACACATATACGCATGATTGAATAACTATGATGTTTTTTTGACTGCCTTATTACACAAATATGAATGATTGAATCATTGTGAAAATTTTTTGACAACCTTGTTACATATATGCTGGATTGAGTCACTATGAATTTTTTTTGACAACCTTGGAACATATATATGCTTGATTAAGTCACTATGAAATTTGTTTGACAGCTTTAGAACACATATATGCATGATTGATTCACCATGAATTTTTTTTGACAAGTTTAGAACACATATATGCAAGATTGAATCACTATGAATTTTTTTCTGACAGCCTTACAAGACATATATGCTTGATTGAATATCTATAAAAAAAATTTGAAAGCATTAGAACACATATATACAAGATTGAATCACTATAAATTTTTTTGACAACCTTAGAACACATATCTGCATGATTGAATCACTTTGAATTTTTTTTAACTGCCTTAGAACACCTATATGCAAGATTGAATCACTATGAAATTTTTTTATAGCCTTTCAACACGAATATGCATGATTGAATCTCTATAAAAAAAATTGACATCATTAGAACACATATATGCATGATCGAATCACTATAAATTTTTTTTTTGATATCCTTTAAAGACATATGCATGAATAAATCTATATGAATTTTTTTTGACAGTCGTAGAACACATATATGCAAGTTTGAATCACTACAATTTTTTTTTGATATCCTCAAAACATATATAGGCATGACTGAATCACTATGATTTTTTTTTGACAGCCCTAGAACATATATATGAATGATTGAATAACTATGAATTTTTTTTGACATCCTTAGAACACATATATGCATGATTGAATCACTATAAAAAAATTTTGACAGCCATCGAACACATATATGCATGATAGAATGACTATGACATTTTTTTGACAGCCTAAGAACACATATATGCATGATTGAATGACTATGACATTCTTTTGACAGCTTGAGAACATATATATGCATGATTGAATCACTATGAAATTTTTTTGACTGCCTTAGAACACATATATGCATGATCGAATCACTGTGAAATTTTTGTGACAACCTTGCAACATATTTGCATCATCGAGTCACTTAAAATTTTTTTTGACAACATAGGAACATATATATGCATGATTGAGTCACTATGAATTTTTTTTTACAGCTTTAGAACATATATATGCATGATTAAGTCACTATGATTTTTTTTTGACAATATTAGAACACATATATGCAAGATTGAATCACTATGATTTTTTTTTATCACAGCCTTACAACACATATATGCATGATTGAATATCTATAAAAAAAATTTGAAAGCATTAGAACACATATATGCAAGATTGAATCACTATAATTTTTTTTTGACAACCTTTGAAAATAAATCTGCATGATTGAATCACTTTGAATTTTTTTTAATAACCTTAGAACACATATATGCATGATTGAATCAGTATGAAATTTTTTTGACAGCCTTAGAACACATATATGCATGATTGAATCACTACAAATTTTTTTTGATAGCATTAGACCACATATATGCATGATTGGATCACTTTGGAATTTTTTTATAGCCTTAACATATGTGCCAGATTGAATCACTCTAAATTTTTTTTAGAACCGTAGAAGAGATATATGCATTATTGAATCACTATGAAATTTTTTTACAGCCTTTGAACACGTATATGCATGATTGAATCTTCATAAAAAAAAATTGACATCATAAGATCACATATATGCATGATCGAATAACTATGATTTTTTTTTACAGCCTTAGAACATATATATGCTTAAATGAATCACTATGGCATTTTTTTAACAGCTTTCAAACACATATATGCATGATTGAATAACTACAATTTTTTTTTGACAGCATTAGAACACATATATGCATGATTAAATCACTATAAATTTTTTTTTACAACCTTAGAACACAAATACAAGATTGAATCATTATGAATTTTTTTTTACAGCCATAGGGCACATATATGCAGGATAAAATCTCTATGAAGTTTTTTTTACAGCTTTAGAACACATATATGCATGATTGAATCACTATAAAAAATTTTGACAGCCTTAGAACACGTATATTTGTGTTTGAATCACTATGATTTTTTTTTGAGAGCCTTACAACACATGTATGCATGATTGAATCACTATGAAAATTTTTTGACAGCCTTAGAACACATATATGCATGATTGAATCACTATGATTTTTTTTAAAAAACTTCGGACACATATATGCAAGATTGAATCACTATGAATTTTTTTTGACTGCCTTAGAACATATATATGCATGATTGAATCACTATGATTTTTTTTAGAGCCTTAGAACACATATATGCATGATTGAATCACTATGATTTTTTTTATAGCCTTTGAACACGTATATGCATGATTGAATCTCTATAAAAAAATTCGACATCATTAGAACACATATACGCATGATCGAATAACTATGATTTTTTTTTATATCCTTTAAACACATTTATGCATAAATAAATCTCTATGAATTTTTTTTGACAGCCTTAGATCACATATATGCGTGATTGAATCACTATGATTTTTTTTTGACAGCCTTAGAAAACATATATGAATAAATGAATCACTATGAAATTTTTTTGATAGCCTAAGGACACATATATGCAAGATTGAATCACTACGAAATTTTTTTGATAGCCTTAGAACATATATATGCATGACTCAATCACTATGAAAATTTTTTGACAGCCATAGAACACATATATGCATGATTGAATCACTATGACATTTTTGACAGCCTCAGAACACATATATGCATGATTGAATGACTATGAAAGTTTTTTTACTACCTTAGAACACATATATGCATGATTGAATCACTGTGATTTTTTTTTGACAACCTTGGAACATATATGCATGATTGAGTCACTATGAAATTTTTTTGACAGCTTTAAAACATATATATGCATGATTGAGTCACTATGAAATTTTTTTGGCAACTTTAGAACACATATATGCAAGATTGAATAACTATGAATTTTTTGCACACAGCCTTACAACACATATATGCATGATCGAATCACTGTGAATTTTTTTTGACAACCTTAGAACAAACATATGCAAGATTGAATCACTATGAATTTTTTTTTGCAGCCATAGAACACATATATGCATGATTAAATCTCTATGAATTTTTTTTGACAGCCTTAGAACACATATATGCATGATTGAATCAATATGAATTTTTTTTAGAACCGTAGAAGAGATATATGCATTATTGAATCCCTATAATTTTTTTTAAAAAAACTTAGGACACATATATGCATGATTGAATCACTATAATTTTTTTTTGACAGCCTTAGAACACATATATGCATGATTGAATCACTATTAAATTTTTTTGACAGACTTAGAACATATATTTGCCTGATTGAATCACTATGAATTTTTTTTGGAAGCCTTAGAACACATATATGCATGATTAAATCACTATGAAATTTTTTTAATAGCCTTAGAACACATATATGCAAGATTGAAACACTATGACTTTTTTTTGACAGCCTCAGAACACATATTAGCATTGATTGAATCACAATGAATTATTTTTATGGCAGCCTTAGAACATATATATGCATGATTGAATCATTTTGATTTTTTTTTCACAGCATTAGAACACATACATTCATGATTGTGTCACTATGATTATTTTTTGACAGCCTTACAGCATATATATGTATGATTACTTAACTATAAAGATTTTTTGACAGCCTTAGAACACATATATGCATCATTGAACCACCATGATATTTTTTCACAAACTTAGAACACATATCTCCATGATTGGATCACTATGATTTTTTTTTGACAGCCTTAGAACACATATATGCATGATTGAGTCACCATGAATTTTTGTTGGCAGCCTTAAAACATATATATACTTTATTGAATTGCTACAAATTTTTTTGACAGCAGTAGAACACATCTATGCATGATTGAATCACTATAAAAATCTTTTGACAGCCTTAGAACACATATCTACCCGATTGATTCACTATGATTTTTTTTTGACAACCTTAGTATGCATATATGCATGATTCAATCACTATGAAATTTTTTTAACAGCATTAGAACACATATACACAAGGTTGAATCACTATGATTTTTTTTAGAGACTTAGAACACAAATATGCATGATTAAGTCTCTATGATTTTTTTTGACAGCCTTAGAACATATATATGCATGATTGAATCACTATAGAAAAAAGTTGACACCATTAGAACACAAATATGCGTGTTTGAATCACTATGAATTTTTTTTACTACCTTGGGACACTTATATTTATGATTGAATCACTATGAAATTTTTTTGACAGCCCTAAAACACATGTATGCATGATTGAATCACTCTAAATTTTTTTTGAGAACCTTAGAACACATATATGCATGATTGAATCACTATGAATTTTTTTTTATAGCCTTTGAACATGTATATGCATGATTGAATCTCTATAAAAAAAATTGACATCATTAGATCACATATATGAGTGATCGAATCACTATAAATTTTTTTGATAGCCTTAGAACACATAAATGCATAATTGAATAACTATGAAATTTTTTTGATAGCCTTAGAACACATATATGCTTGATTGACTCACCATAAATTTTTTTTGACAACCTTAGAACACATATATGCATGATTGAATCACTATGAAATTTTTTTGAGAACCTTATAACACTTATATACATGATTGAATCGCTACAAATTTTTTTTGACAGAAATAGAACACATCTATGCATGTTTGAATCACTATAAAAAATTTGACAGCCTTAGAACACATATCTACCTGATTGATTTACTATGAATTTTTTTTTACAGCCTTAGTATGCATATATGCAAGATTGAATCACTATGAAATTTTTTTAACAGCCTTAGAACACATATATGCAAGATTGACACACTATAATTTTTTTTTACAGCCTTAGAACACATATATACATTATTAAGTCTCTATGAATTTTTTTTGACAGCCTTAGAACACATATATGCATGATTGAATCACTTAAAAAAAAAGATGACAACATTAGAACACATATATGCATGTTTGAATCACTATGATTTTTTTTTACTACCATAGGACACATATATGCATGATTGAATCACTATGAAATTTTTTTGACTGCCTTTAAACACATATATGCATGATTGAATCACTATAGAAAAAATTTGAGAGCGTTAGAACACATATATACATGATTGAATCACTATGAATTTTTTTTTACAGCCTTTAAACACGTATATGCATGATTTAATCTCTATAAAAAAAGATTGACATCATTAGATCACATATATGCATGATCGAATCACTATGAATTTTTTTCTAACAGCCTTAGAACACACATACGCATAAATGAATCACTATGAAATTTTTTTGATAGCCTTAGAACACATATATGCAAGATTGAATCACTACGAAATTTTTTTGATAGCCTTAGAACATATATATGCACATCTCAATCACTATAAATTTTTTTTGACATCCTTAGAACACATATATGCATGATTGAACCATAATGAATTTTTTTTGACAGCCTTAGACCATATATATGCATGATTGAATCAGTATGAATTTTTTTTGACAGCCTTAGAACACATATATGCATGATTGAATCACTATGAATTTTTTTTTACTGCTACAGAACACATATATCCATGATTGAATCACTATGACATTTTTTTGACTGTCATAGAACACATATATGCATGATTGAATCACTCTGAAATATTTTTGACAATGTTGTAACATATATGCATGATTGGGTCACTATGCAATTTTTTTGACAACCTTGGAACATATATATGCATGATTGATTCACTATAAGAATTTTTTGACAGCCTTAGAACATATATATGCATGATTGAATCACTATGAAATTTTTTTGACAGACACATCTATGCAACATTGAATCACTATGATTTTTTTTTGACTGCCTTAGAACACATATATGCGTGGTTGAATCTCTGTGAAATTTTTTTGACAACCTTGAAACATATATGCATGATTGAGTCACTATGAAATTTGTTGAGAACCTTGGAAAATATATATGCATGATTGAGTCACTATGAATTTTTTTTTACAACCTTACAACATATATATGAATGATTGAATCACTATAAAAAAAATTTCATAGCCTTACAACATATATATACAAATTGAATAACTATGATTTTTTTTTGAAAGCCTTAGAACACATATATGCAAGATTGAATATCTATAAAAAAAATTTGACCGCACTAGAACACATTTATGCAAGATTGAATCACTATAATTTTTTTGGACAACCTTAGAACATGTATCTCCATGATTGAATCACTTTGATTTTTTTTTTACTGTCCAAGAACACATATATGCATGATTAAATCATTATGATTTTTTTTTGACAGCCTTGGAACACATATATGCATAATTGAATCACTATGAATTTTTTTTGACAGCCTTAGAACACATATATGCATGATTAAATCACTACAAATTTTTTTTGACAACAGTCAAACACATATACGCTTGATTTAATCACTTTGAAATTTTTTTATAGCCTTAGAACACATATATGCCAGATTCAATCACTATGAATTTTTTTGAGAACCGTAAAAGAGATATATGCATTATTGCATCACAATGATTTTTTTTTTTTAAACTTAGGACACATATATGCATAATTGAATCGCTATGAATTTTTTTGATAGCCTTAGAAGACATATATGCATATTTGAATCACTTTGAAATTTTTTTGACAGCCTTATAACATATGTATGCCTGATTGAATCACTATGACTTTTTTTGACAGCCTTAGAACAAATATTAGCATGACTGAATAAATATGAAATTTATTTAACAACCTTAGAACACATATATGCATGATTGAGTGTCTATGAATTTTTTTTGACAACCTTAGAACAAATATATACGTGATTGAATCACTATAAAAAAATTTTGACAGCCTTAGAACACATATATGCATGATTGAATCACTGTAAAATTTTTATGGCAGCCTTAGAACACATATATGCATGATTGAATCATTTTGAAATTTGTTTCACAGCATTAGAACACATATATGCATGATTGTGTCATTATGATTATTTTTTGACAGCCTTAGAACACATATAAGTATGATTGAGTCGCTATGATTTTTTTTTTATAGCCTTAGAACACATATATGCATGATTGAATCACCATGAAATTTTTTGACAAACTTAGAACACATATCTGCATGTTGAATGACTATGAATTTTTTTGGCAGCCTTAGAACACATATATGCATGATTGAGTTACCATAAAAAATTTTTGACAGCCATAGAACACATATATGCATGATTGAATCACTATGAATTTTTTTTGACAGCCTTACAACACATATATACATGATTGAATTGCTACAATTTTTTTTTTACAACAATAGAACATATCTATGCATGATTGAATCACTATAAAAAAAATTTGAGAGCCTTAGAACACATATCTACCTGATTGATTCACTATGAATTTTTTTTGACAGCCTTAGTATGCATATATGCATGATTGAATCACTATGAATTTTTTTTAACAGCCTTAGAACACAAATATGCAAGGTTGAATCACTATGATTTTTTTTTATAGCCTTAGAACACATATTTTTAAGTCTCTATGAATTTTTTTTTACAGCCTTAGAACACATATATGCATGATTGAATGACTAAAAAAAAAGTTTACAGCATTAGAACACATATATGCGTGTTTGAATCACTCTTAATTTTTTTTACTACCTTGGGACATATATATGCATGATTGAATCAGCATTAAATTTTTTTGACAGCCTTAGAACACATATATGAATGATTGAATCACTATGAAATTTTTTTGAGAGCCTTAGAACACATATATGCATGATTGAATCACTATGAAATTTTGTTGAGAGACTTAGAACACATATATGCGTGATTGAATCACTATAAAATTTTTTTTACAGCCTTTGAACACGTATATGCATGATTGAATCTCTATAAAAAATATTTGACAACATTAGATCACATATATGCATGATAGAATCACTATGAACTTCTTTTTGACAGCCTTAGAAAACATATATGCATAACTGAATTACTACGAAATATTTTTGATAGCCTTAGAACACATATATGCAAGATTGAATCACTACGAATTTTTTTTAACGGCTATAGAACACATATATACATGATTGAATAACTATGTTTTTTTTTTAAAGCATTAGAACACATATATGCATAATTGAATCACTACAAAAAATGTTTGACTGCCTTAGAACACATATCTGCCTAATTGATTCACTATAAATTTTTTTTGACAGCCTTAGGATACATATATGCATGATTGAATCACCATAAAATTTTTTTTACAACCTTAAAGCACAAATACAAGATTGAATCACTATGAAATTTTTTTCACAGCCTTAGAACACATATATGCATGATAAAATCTCTATGAATTTTTTTTGACAGCGTTAGAAGACATATATGCATGATTGAATCACTATAAAAAAATTTTGACACCCATAGAACACGTATATTTGTGTTTGAATCACTATAATTTTTTCTTGACCGCCTTAGAACACATATATGCATGATTGAGCCACAATGAAATTTTTTTGACCGCCTTAGAAGATATATATGCATGATTGAATCACTATGAATTTTTTTTGACAGCCTTACATATATGCATGAATGAATCACTATGAAATTTTTTTGACAGCCATAGAACACATATATCCAAGATTGAGTCACTATGACATTTTGTTGACTGCCTTATAACACATATGTGCATGATTGAATCACTGTGAAATTTTTTTGATAACCTTGGAACATACATGCATGATTGGCTCACTATGAATTTTTTTTGACAACCTTGGAACATATATATGCATGATTGAGTCACTATAAGAATTTTTTGACAGCCTTAGAACATATATATGCATGATTGAATCACTATGAAATTTTTTTGACAGCCTTTGAACACATCTATGCAAGATTGAATTACTATGATTTTTTTTTGACTGCCTTAGAACACATATATGCATGATTGAGTCACTGTGAAAATTGTTTGACAACCTTGGAATATATATGCATGATTGAGTCTCTATGAATTTTTTTTGACAAACTTGGATCATATATATGAATGATTGAGTCACTATGAATTTTTTTGACAGCCTTAGAACATATATATGCATGACTGAATCACTATAATTTTTTTTTGACAGCCTTAGAATATATATATACAGTTTGAATAACTATGAATTTTTTTTAAAGCCTTAGAACACATATATACAAGATTGAATATTTATAAAAAAAAATTGACAGCATTAGAACACATATATGCAAGATTGAATCACTATAAATTTTTTTTTACAACCTTAGAACATGTATCTGCATGATTGAATCACTTTGATTTTTTTTTAACTGCCGCAAAACACATATATGCATGATTGAATCATTATGATTTTTTTTTGACAGCCTTGGAACACATATATGCATAATTGAATCACTATGAATTTTTTTTGACATCCCTAGAACACATATATGCATGATTTAATCACTATAAATTTTTTTTGACAACATTCGAACACATATATGCGTGATTGAATCACTTTAATTTTTTTTTACAGCCTTAGAACACATATATGCCAGATTGAATAACTATGATTTTTTTTATAACTGTAAAAGAGATATATGCATTTTTGAATCACAATCAATTTTTTTTAAAAACTTAGGACACACATATGCATGATTGAATCGCTATGAATTTTTTTTTACAGCCTTAGAACACATATATGTATATTTGAATCACTTTGAAATTTTTTTGACAAACTCATAACATATATATGCCTTATTGAATCATTATTAAATTTTTCTTGTAGCCTTAGAACACATATATGCATGATTGAATCACTATGAATTTTTTTTAATAGCCTTAGAACACATATATTCAAGATTGAATCACTATGACTTTTTTTTGACAGCCTTAGAACACATAATAGCATGACTGAATGAATATGAAATTTATTTAACAACCTTAAAACACATATATGAATGATTGATTTTCTATGCTTTTTTTTTCATAGACTTAGAACACTTATATGCATGATTAAATCTCTATAAAAAAAATTTGACACCATTAGAACACATAAATGCTTGATTAAATCACTTTAAAAATTTTTAATGGCCTTAGAACACATATATGCATGATTGAATCACTATAATAAAAATTTGACAGCATTAGAACACATATATGCATGATTGAATCACTATAAAAAATGTTTGACTGTCTTAGAACACATATTTGCCTGATTGATTCACTATAAAAAGTTTTTTGACAGCCTTAGGATACATATATGCATGATTGAATCACCATAAATTTTTTTTTACAACCTTAGAACACAAATACAAGATTGAATCACTATGACATTTTTTTCACAGCCTTAGAACACATATATGCATGATAAAATCTTTATGAAATTTTTTTGACAGCATTAGAAGACATATATGCATGATTGAATCACTATAAAGTTTTTTTGACACCCATAGAACACGTATATTTGTGTTTGAATCACTATGAATTTTTCTTTACATCCTTAGAGCACATATATGCATGATTGAACCACAATGAAATTTTTTTGACCGCCTTAGAAGATATATATGCATGATTGAATCACTATGAATTTTTTTTGACAGCCTTAGAACACATATATGCATGAATAAATCACTATGATTTTTTTTTGACAGTCATAGAACACATATATCCAAGATTGAGTCACTATGACATTTTGTTGACTGCCTTGCAACACATATGTGCATGATTGAATCACTGTGAATTTTTTTTGACAACCTTGGAACATACATGCATATTTGGGTCACTATGAATTTTTTTTTACAACCTTGGAACATATATATGCATGAGTGAGTCACTATAAGAATTTTTTGACAGCCTTAGAACATATATATGCATGATTGAATCACTATGAAATTTTTTTGACAGCCTTTGAACACATGTATGCAAGCTTGAATTACTATGATTTTTTTTTTGACAGCCTTACAACACATATATGCATGATTGAGTCACTGTGAAAATTGTTTGACAACCTTGGAACATATAAGCATGATTGAGTCTATATGATTTTTTTTTGACAAACTTGGATCATATATATGAATGATTGAGTCACTATGATTTTTTTTGACAGCCATAGAACATATAAATGCATGACTGAATCACTATAAAATTTATTTGATAGCCTTAGAATATATATATACAGTTTGAATAACTATGAATTTTTTTTTGAAAGCCTTAGAACACATATATGCAAGATTGAATATCTATAAAAAAAATTTGACAGCATTAGAACACATATAAGCAAGATTGAATAACTATAAATTTTTTTTTACAACCTTAGAACACATATCTACATGATTGAATCACTTTGATTTTTTTTTAACTTTCGCAAAACACATATATGCATGATTGAATCATTATGATTTTTTTTTTACAGCCTTGGAACACATATATGCATAATTGAATCACTATAAAATTTTTTTGACATCTCTAGAACATATATATGCATGATTGAATCACTATAAAATTTTTTTGACAACATTCGAACACATATATGCATGATTGAATCACTTTAAAAGTTTTTTACAGCCTTAGAACACATATATGCCAGATTAAATAACTATGAATTTTTTTAAGAACTGTAAAAGAGATATATGCATTATTGAATCACAATCAATTTTTTTAAAAAAACTTAGGACACATATATGCATGATTGAATCACTATGATTTTTTTTTGACAGCCTTAGATTACATATATGTATATTTGAATCACTTTGAAATTTTTTTGATAGCCTTATAACATATTATTCCTGATTGAATCATTATTAAATTTTTTTGGTAGCCTTAGAACACATATATGGATGATTGAATCACTATGAAAATTTTTTAATAGCCTTAGAACACATATATGCAAGATTGAATCACTATGACTTTTTTTTGACAGCCTTAGAACACATATTAGCATGACTGAATGAATATGAAATTTATTTAACAACCTTAGAACACATATATGCTTGATTGAATTTTTATGATTTTTGTTTATAGACTTAGAACACTTATATGCATGACTAAATCTCTATAAAAAAAATTTACACCATTAGAACATATATATGCTTGATTAAATCACTTTGAAAATTTTTAATGGCCTTAGAACACATATATGCATGATTGAATCACTATAAAATTTTTTTGACAGCCTTAGAACAAATATATGCATGATTAAATCACTATGAATTTTTTTTGATAGCATTAGAACACATATAAGCATGATTGAATCACTATGAATTTTTTTTGACAGCCTTAGAACACATATATGCATGATTGAAACATTTTGAATTTTTTTCACAGCATTAGAACACATATATGCGTGATTGAGTCACTATGAAACTTTTTTTGACAGCCTTAGAGCACATATATGCGTGATTGACTCACTATGATTTCTTTTGACAAACTTACAACACATATCTGCATGATTGGATCACTGTGAAATTTTTTTGACAGCCTTAGAACACATATATGCATGATTGAAACATTTTGAATTTTTTTCACAGCATTAGAACACATATATGCGTGATTGAGTCACTATGAAACTTTTTTTGACAGCCTTAGAGCACATATATGCGTGATTGACTCACTATGATTTCTTTTGACAAACTTACAACACATATCTGCATGATTGGATCACTGTGAAATTTTTTTGACAGCCTTAGAACACATATATGCATGATTGAGTCACTGTGAATTTTTTTTACAACCTTAGAACATATATATGCCTGATTGAATCACTATGAATTTTTTTTGACAGCCTTAGAATGTATATATACATGATTGAATAGCTATAAATTTTTTTTTACAGCCTTGGAACACATATCTACAAGATTGAATCACTATAAAAAAATTTTGACAGCCTTGGAACACACCTCTGATTGATTGGTTCACTATGATTTTTTTTTTGACAGGCTTAGGATACATATATGCATGATTGAACAACTATGAAATTTTTTTTACAGCCTTAGAACACATATATGCAAGATTGAGTCACTACGCTTTTTTTTTACAGCCTTAGAATACATGTATGCATGATTAAGTCTCTATGATTTTTTTTTGACAACTTTAGAACAAATATATTCATGATTGAATCACTATAAAAAAAAATTGACAGCCTTAGAGCAGATATATGCATGTTTGAATCACTATGATTTTTTTTTTACTACCTTAGGACACATATATGTAGGATTGAGTCATTATGAAACTTTTTTTGATGGCCTTAGAACACATATGTAAATGATTGAATCACTATGAAATTTTTTGACAAACTTAGAACACATATCTGCATGACTGGATCACTATGAAATTTTTTTGACAGCCTTTGAACACATATATGATTGACTGAGTCACTATGATTTTTTTTTACGCCCTTAGAACATATATATGCATGATTGAATCACTATGAATTTTTTTTGACAACTTAGAATGCATATATACACGACTTTATAACTATAATTTTATTTTGATAGCCTTGGAATACATATCTACATGATTGAATCACTATAAAAAAAATTTGACTGCCTTGGAACACATATCTGATTGATTGATTCACTATGAGTTTTTTTTGACAGCCTTAGGATACATATATGCAAGATTGAGTCACTATAATTTTTTGTTACAGACTTAGAATACATATATGCATGATTAAGTCTCTATGATTTTTTTTTGACAACTTTAGAACACATATATGCATGATTGAATCACTATAAAAAAATTGACAGCCTTAGAACACATATATGCATGTTTGAATCACTATGATTTTTTTTTTACTACCTTAGGACACATATATGCATGACTAAATCACTATGAAATTTTTCTGACAGCCTTAGAACACTTATATGCATGATTGAATCACTATGAAAATTTTCTTACTGCATTAGAACACATATACGCTTGATTGAATCACTATGATTTTTTTTTTGGCAACCATAGAACAAATATATGCATGATTGAATCACCATGTAATATTTTGGACAGCATTAGAACACATATGCATGATTGAATACTTATGAATTTTTTTTATAGCATTAGAACACATATATGAATGATTGAATCAGTATAATTTTTTTTTAACTACTTAGAACACATATCTGCATTATTGAATCCCTATGAAATTTTTTTGATAGCCTTAGAACACAAATATGCATGATTGAATTACTATGAATTTGTTTTGACAGCCTTAGAACAAATCACTATGAATTTTTTTTGACAGCCTTAGAACACATATATGCAAGATTGAATCATTATGATTTTTTTTTTATAGCCTTAAAATGTATATATGCATGATTGAATCACTATGAATTTTTTTTGACAACCTTAGAACAAACATATGCACGATTGAATCACTATGAATTTTTTTTTGCAGCCATAGAACACATATATGCATGATTAAATCTCTATGAAATTTTTTTTACAGCCTTAGAACATATATATGTGTTTGAATCACTATGAATTTGTTTTGAAAGCCTTACAACACATATATGCATTATTGAATCACTTTCAATTTTTTTTGACAACGTTAGAACACATATATGCATGATTGAATCACTATAAAAAAAAATTTGAGGGCCTTAGAACACATATATGCTTGATTGAATTACTATGAATTTTTTTTATAGCCTTAGAACACATATATGCATGATTGAATCTCTATAAAAAAAATTTGACATCATTAGAACACATTTATGCATGATCGAATCACTATGATTTTTTTTTTTACATCCTTAGAACACATATATTCATAAATGAATCACTATGATTTTTTTTTGACAGCCTTTGAACACATATATGCAATTTTGAATCACTACAAAATTTTTTTGATAGCCTTCGAACATATATATGCTTCAGTGAATCACAATGAATTTTTTTTTATACCCTTAGAACACATATATGCATGATTGAATCTCTATGAAATTTTTTTGGCAGCCTTAGAACATATATATATATGCATGATTGAATCACTATGAAATTTTTTTGACCGCCTTAGAACACATATATGCATGATTGAATCACTATGAATTTGTTTTGACAAACTTAGAACACATATATGCATGAATGGATCATACGACATTTTTTTGGCAGTCTGAGAACACTTATATAAATGATTGAATCACTGTGAATTTTTTTTGACAACCTTGGAACATATATATGCATTATTGAATCACTATGAAATCTTTTTTACAACCTTGGAACATATATATGCATGATTGAGTCACTATGAAATTTTTTTGACAGCCTTGTAACATATATATGCATGATTGAATCACTATGAAATTTTTTTGACAGCCTTGGAACATATATATGCATGATTGAATCACTATGAAATTTTTTGACAGCCATAAAATACATATATGCATGATTGAATCACTATGACATTTTTTTGACAGCCTGAGAACACATATATGCAAGATTGAATCTCTGTGAAATTTTTTTGACAACCTTGGACCACATATATATTTATGATTGAGTCACTATGAAACTTTTTTAACAACCTTGGAACATATATATACATGACTGAGTCACTATACAATTTTTTTGACAGCCTTGGAACATATATATGCATGATTGAATCACTATGAAATTTTTTATAGAGCCTTAGAACATATATATGCTTGATTAAATCACTATGATTTTTTTTTACAGCTTTAGAACACATATATGCAAGATCGAATCAGTATGAATTTTTTTTTGACTGCCTTAGATCACATATATGCATGATTGAATATCTATAAAAAATTTTGACAGCATTCGAACAGATATATGCAAGATTGAGTCTCTATAATTTTTTTTTGATAAACTTAGAACACATATCTGCATGAGTGAATCTCTTTGAAAATTTTTTAAGCCCCTTAGAACACATATATGCATGATTGAATCATTATGATTTTTTTTTATAGCCTTAGAACACATATATGCATGATTGAATCACTAGAAATTTTGTTTGACAGCCTTGGAACTCATATATGCATGATTGAATCACTTTGAATTTTTTTTACAGCTTTAGAACACATATATGCCAGTTTGAATCACTATGAGTTTTTTAGAACCGTAGAAGAGTTATATGCATTATTTTATCACTATGATTTTTTTTTTTAAAAACTTAGGACACATATATGCAGGATTGAATCACTATGATTTTTTTTTGACAGCCTTAGAACACATATATGCATGATTGAGTCACTATGAAATTTTTTTGACAGCCTTAGAACACATATATGCATGATTAAATCTCTATGAATATTGTTTTATAGCCTTAGAACACATATTTGCATGATTGAATCACTATGATTTTTTTTTGACATCCTTAGAACACATATATGGATGATTGAATCACTATGAATTTTTTATAGCCTTTGAACACATATTCCGTAGGTTCAATGCAGAGACAATCAAAAGAGGAATTGTTCCTCTGTGTGTTAGGGTCATCCTCCTAAAATTTTAGAGTGTTTGCCTTCTGTTTTCCATTTTTCCTCGAATTTTTGTGAAAACCTGTCAGTCTGCTCTAAGTTCTAGAGTCGCCAGATTCTGATCTGACTTGCTGGAGCTGTCAAGCTCCGATCATAGGTCAAAACCAAAATTTGTAAAAGGCAAAAATCTTTGCCTAAGTATCCTTTGTCACTCCATAAAATTTGGGGAATTCATATGGTTGGTTAGTACCCAAAATTCAGTTTTCATTAGGTTAGATTTAGAATTTTAGGCAAAATCTTGATTTTTAGGATTTTTAATTTTCATATTAAAAAAATGTCAAAAAAATAGATTTTCAAGTTTCATTCTGTTTTTAGGGTTAGTCTAGGTGTCCATGCTAAATTTGAGCCAATTCCATGCTCATTTGTGTTTTGTATTAGTTAGTTTTAAAATCAAAAGCGAAAATCAAACAAAAAACAGGCAGAATTCGGTGTCTTTAGGATATTTTTGCATTCTTAGAGTTTTAATGTGCATATCATCATTTAATATCATGTTAAATTTGATTTTCATATCATTTTTATTCATTGAAATTGAAAAGTTTGCATTTTTACAAAATTTATTTCAGAAAACCCTGATTTCAAGGCCATAGTCTTGCTATCAGAGGCATTTTGGTCATTTGACCTTAATTTTGAAATTCCAAACTTTGATTTTCATATCTTCAATCATATCATATCTTATTATGTTTGATTTATTTTCATTTGGATTTCAAAATCCTATTTTTACAAAATATCTTTCTGAAAAACCCTGATTTCAAGGCCATAGTCTTGCTATCAAGAGCATTTTGGTTATTTTGACCCCAATTTCAAATTTTCAAACCTCATTTTTGGAATTTTTATTCATTTTATCATATATTTCTTATGTTTATATCAGGGAGGTATGAATTGGGTTTACATTTGGATAATATATGATAATTTCTAATATTTTTGGATAAATCCAGATAAACCTACATTTTTGTGCTAACATGTTTTCTAGTTTTGCAGGAATATTCAAGAAGAAGACTTTCATTTATTTATTTTATTCAATTCAATGTAATATCAAAATTGTAATATTTGGAATAAGATTTACATTTTCTGCTTAGAATAGGACTGCATTGCATATAGTTTAATTTCTGCAAATTTCAATATCTGATATATCATTTATGCACATTTTTCCAAATCCACTATGGTTGACACGAATGGCACATGCACAAGCTCTTAGGGAGTTCACAAACTCGGTGGAATTCATATTTATGGCCATAGTCAGAATACGAATAAAACCCAGATTTGTGATCTTCGTATTAGCCACATTCAACCTATACTCTTAGGCTAACTTCAAAAATGCACTGCATTTCTCAAATTTTTAAAAGGACTTTCCCAATTCCTCAAAGAATTATCTTTCAAATTCATATTCATTCATTCAATTTGCATAATTTTCAAACTCATTTCCCAATTCCATTTCAGAGAAATCGATTTTCTCATAACTTTCTAAGTCTTTCTCAGGATTTGATTTTCTCAAAAACTCTGAGTTTTTCAAATGGTATTTCAAAGTATTTCTCAAGTTCAAATCATGATTTTCCAAGGTTTTCACATTCTCAATTTCATTTTTAAATCCCAAAATCGATTTTTCCAAAGTCTCTGAATTACTTATGAAATTGATTTTTCTCAGAATTCTCAAATCCATTTTAGACATCGATTTCCTCAGAAAAGCAATCCAAATCTCAAAATCAATTTTCTCAAAGTCCAAGTTTTCCTGAGAATCTATTTTCCAAGCAAAAGTCACTTTCCAATGAAATTCATGATTTTCCCAAGTATTTTCCAAGCATATTTCAACTTTCCAAGCAAACATCATATTTCTCAAACTTGCATCTTTTCAATATTCCATAGCACATGCCTGATTCTCTGTGCATTTTAGGAAAATAGAGCATGATTTAGATAATTAAACTTAGTCAAAGCACACATTTGCTCCTTGGTTCAATTACCCCTAGTAAAGGTGTCAGGAACGGTTGAACCTCGTACCGACAGGCGGATCCCATTCCACAAAATTTTCCTACAAATTTTCAAAAAGGGAGGTGAGTAATTTTTAAAACCAATTTTCAAAACTTTGGTCGAGTTTGACTTGCAGAATCGTTTCACTCTCTCGCAGAGGGAGGGGAAAAATTTTGCGATAACAGGTTTGGCGACCGAGATGGGACCTGTCTTCGCCTGATCAACTGTGTGACTTAGCTCAATTATCAAAATCATGTTCTAACAAAGTGTTAGCTTTTACTCGCTGATATCATGTGAACCTAGGAGCCTAGACTTGAACCCAGTTGACATGGATTGCATGTAGACTAGGCATGGTTTGGTAGGACCTAATTGAGGGGAATTATTCATGCTCACTGAGACTTAGGTTTGAAAATACAACACTCCTCAATCTAGGATTTGTGTGAAAACAATGTTTGTTTCTTCAAAATTTTCAAAATTCTATCTCTTTAGGATTTAGAGCCTTCTGATTTTCTTGCATGTGCTCATGTTTCAAAAACTACCCCACCTATGACTACCCGGTCTTCACGTTGCTGAGCTTTCTTCCAAAACCATAGTTCGGGATAAAGCCTCATAACTGAGCCACTTATTTAAGCTAACACCCCCTGCTACGTACCAAGGGCCATAGTTTAACGTATATCAATAGGCGTTCAAGGATGTTGGGAAAACACAAGCTTAGAATCAGAGATAAATTTTTATGCCACGTACGTCGAGCCTCGGCTTGAGTATATCGGTATAGCATGGTTGGACACAAATGATCTGAGCCTAGAGTCAGGATTAGGGTCCTACAACTTTTTCAAAATTGATGCATTTTAGAGTCAACCTCTTAGGGAGTGTTGAATGTGCATAATTGTTTATGCAGGATGTGATTGAATGTCTTCTTTTATTTCTCATTTCCCTTTTATTTGCCTTTTACATCATTTTCTAAATTTTGTCTATTTTTCCAATAATTTTATCAAAACACTAGACGATTTTCAAAACCTCATATTTTTCCTCAAAAGGTCCAGGCGATTTCCCTTTTCCTACCTTTCCTCTGGATCTTGAATTTTCAGCTTTATCCTGCCTGTAATTTTTCAAATTGTCTTCCGAATTCTATCCAAAATTTCCATCTCTTTCATCATCATCATCTACCTTTCTCCCAAAATATCTTCAATCTAAACCATCCTTTTGTCCTACATAGAATTTTGGTATAATTCAGACCAGATCTGGGAAGAAAACAACGTCGCCTCAACACCCTAGTAGTGGCAGCGAGCAAGAAATGGATTCGCCATGATCTGCCAGGAAACAAAATCAGCAAGCCAAGGATGACATCGATCCTCCGATGTATGCCCTATTTCAGAAAATGATGCGTAAGATGTTGATTGAACAAATAGGAGCCAGTTCGGGAAAAACCAAGAAAAAGGCTAAGGGCCGCACAGTCAAGAAGCAGGTGAAGATATCCAAGAAGCGCATTCAACATGAAGATACATTTGATGAAGCAGAGTCAGTAGATGATACCGACAAAGAATGTGAGATTCAACAGACATTTCGCAAGTCGACTCAGGGGCAGGGGTCAGCCATTAATTCCAAGGATCAGTCTGTTAACGACCCTGACCAGTCACAACTCAGAGATGTAGTCAAAATGGTCAAAGATCTACAAGTTCATGATAAAGGCAAAAAGATTTTCACAAGCAAGGATTTCTACGATGGTTTGGAAAAGGATGACAGCCTAGAGAACCTCTCCCGTAAATTTGTCAAATTTGATGGGACTGGCAATCCCAAGGCTCACTTGGCTATGTTCTTTGCAGAATGCAATCAATTTAAGTCCGAAAATCGAGCTCTCTTCCTTTGTTTCTCTCGTAGTCTTGGAAGAACGGTTGGTAAATGGTACTCAGAACACATCAATCCCATCGAGTTGAAGGAATATGATAAGGTGTCAATTTGTTCATTGAACAATTCTTTTTCAACACTGAAGTGCTGCCAACACTGAACCATCTCTACAATACAAAGTAAAGAGATAATGAGAAAGCTAGAAACTTCATCCGTAGATGGAGAGGCACTTGCAATAAAATGAGAAATCCCATCTCAGAGGAGCACACACTTCAGATTAGTGTTCGTGCTGATAATTTTCCAAAACCCAGTGTTCGTATTGGTAATTTTTCAAAATCCAGTGTTCTGCTAATTTTTTAAAACTCAGTGTTCATGCTGGTAATTTTCCCAAAACCCAGTGTTCGTGTTGGTAATTCTCCAAAACCCAGTGTTTGTGCTGGTAATTCTCCAAAACCCAATGTTCGTGCTGGTAATTTTTCAAAATCCAGTGTTCGTGCTGGTAAATTTTCAAAACCCAGTGTTCATACTGGTAATTTTCCAAAACCCAGTGTTCGTACTGGTAATTTTCCAAAACCCAGTGTTCGTACAGGCAATTTTTTAAAACCCAGTGTTCGTACTGGTAATTTTTCAAAACACAGTGCTTGTACTGGTTCATTTTCAAAATCCGGTGTTCACACTGGTACACTTTAAAATCCAGTGTCCACATTGATCTACTTTTCCTTCAGGATTCAAGTTTTGACTCGAATTTCTTTTCCTTCCAAATTGATCTACTTTTCTTTCAGGATTCGAGTTTCGACTCGAATTTTTTTCCTTCCAAATTGATCTAGTTTTCCTTCAAGATTCGGGTTCCGACTCTAATTTCTTTTCCTTCCAAATTGATCTACTGTTCCTTCAGGATTAGAGTTCCGACTCAAATTTCTTTTCCTTCCAAATTGATCTAGTTTTCCTTCAGGATTTGAGTTCCGACTCAAATTTCTTTTCGTTCCAAATTGATCTAGTTTTTCTTCAGAATTTGAGTTCTGACTCGGATTTCTTTTCCTTAAAACCAAATTGGTCTAGTTTTTCCTTTAATGTTCGAGTTCTAACTCAAATTTCCTTTCCTTCTGAATTTTTCAGATTTTTTTTCCTTTAGGGTTTGAGTTCTGACTCGAATTTCTTTTCCTTCTGAATTTTCCAGTTTTTCCTTTAGGATTCGAGTTTCGACTCAAATTTTCTTTCCTTTTGAATTTTCCAATTTTTCCTTTAGGATTCGAGTTCCGACTCGAACTTCCTTTCCTTTAAATCCAAATTGGATAAGTTTTTCCTTTAGGGTTTGAGTTCCGACTCAAATTTTCTTTTCTTCTGAATTTTCCAGTTTTTCCTTTAGGATTCGAGTTCTAACTCAAATTTTCTTTCCTTTAAATCCAAATTGGATAAGTTTTTCCTTTAGGGTTCGAGTTCCGACTCAGATTTCCTTTCCTCCTGAATTGGTTTAGTTTTTCCTTTGGGATTCGAGTTCTGACTCAAATTTCTTTCCTCCAAAACCAAACTTTCTAGTTTTCCTTTAAAGACTTGGGTTTTGACTCAAATTTTCCAGTTTTCCTTATACGATCTGAGTTTCGACTCGGTCGTTCTTTCAAAACCAACCTCTGAGTTGGACTTACCTTCATAATTCCAATTTCGTATTGGATTTACCTTCAGAGTTCAGGTTCATGTTGGACTTTCATCCAGAATCCCACTGATGTGTCAACTCGGATATCAAGCAATTTCTTTCACCAAAGATTCTAAGAATATTTTGCCAATTTGTCATAAAGAACAGTTGTTGATCTCAAAACCTTTATTACACAAAGAATTACCTCACAATTACCTTCAGTATTACTTTAAAAGGAGAAAGCTTTTGCGAAAAAGGATTCAAAATTCAAAATCTTTCTATGGGCCAACCAAAAGGATGAAGAATAGATCCTCGATATGGCCAACAAAGAAAATTCAATATTGATCGTAGCTATGACACATCTTTAAAGACTATTCCTGTAAAGACTAGGCAGTCGAAATATCCTGGGTGATAAAGAAAAAATCCACTCAATTTCTATATCTCCTCAATCATTTAAGCTGCAATTAAATATCTGCAAAAGGGATCTCTCAATCATCGTCAAGTTGAAGACTGGTGGATGAGTTAGACCCCCAGGGCCAAAGAAGATTTGGATCATCTCCAAGATGATAGAGTGTGTGACGGATCCTTCCATGGAAAGTTCAAATCACTGCCAAGTTGAAGGCGAATGCGATGAACCTCCCGACAAACCCTAAAAGATATTTGATTTCTGCTATCATCAAGAGATTTCTAACCAAAGAAACAATAGCATTAGTATAATTCCTGAGACAAAGAAGGATCAGAACATCTCCAAGTTGAAGGAGTTTGTGATGTACCCTTCCTAACAAAAGAAAAAAAAAGTTAGGACATCTCCAAAATAAAGGATGATGCAATAAACTTCTCCTCAAAAACCCAAGAAAGCTCAATGTCTCAAAAAGAATGCAAAAAGATCATCATGAGAAAAATCTCAGGATATCAAACTGCCAAATCTGCCAAGAATCTTCTTTAATTTTGTGAAATTCTTTTATCAATATCCTTTCACCAATCACTTTCACAATATAAAGAATATCTTATTTTCTATTCATATCAAGGAAATTGATAGCTTCCTTGAAAGAAAGCCAATTGCGAACAATTTGAATCTTAATTCTACAAAGTTAGCCCAATTGGAGGTAATACTTTGGGTAAAAAAGAGGAAATATTTTCATACCAATATACATCAGTTTAAAGTATTTTGAATCAACAAATAATTTTTAACATTTTGGCAATATTTTCTAGTTATCCTGATGAAGTAAAAAGCTCGATGACCATCTTGACACATTCTGGCAACACCTTTTGCCTCCTTGAGAGAGTAACCTTTGTTATTTTTTGCGTTGTTGAAAGATTAGCATTTTCTCCGAAAGGATAGCCTTTGTCATCTTTCGCGTTGTTGAAAGATTATCCCTCTCTCTAAAAGGATAGCCTTTGTCATCTTTCGCGTTATTGAAAGATTAGCCTTCTCTCTGAAAGGATAAACTTTGTTGTCTTTCGCATTATTGAAAGAATAACTTTTATCGTCTTTCATGTTGTTGAAAGATTAGCCTTCTCTCCGAATGGATAGCCTTTGTCGTCTTTCGCATTGTTGAAAGATTAGCCTTCTCTTCGAAAGGATAACCTTTGTCATCTTCCTCATTGTAGAAAGATTAGCCTTCTCTTCGAAAGGATAGCCTTTGTCATCTTTCGCGTTGTTGAAAGATTAGCCTTCTCTCTGAAAGGATAGCCTTTGTTATCTTTCGCGTTGTTGAAAGATTAGCCTTCTCTCCAAAAGGATAGCCTTTATTCTCTTTCGCGTTGTCGAAAGAATTCATCTTTCGCGTTGTCGAAAGAATCGCCCTGCTCCTTTGGATCGCCTTGTTTATCTTTCACATTATCGAAAGAATCGCCTTGTTTCTTTGGATCGCCTTTGTCATCTTTCACATTGTCGAAAGAATTCATCTTTCGTGTTGTCGAAAGAATTGTCCTGCTCCTTTGGATCTCCTTGTTCATCTTTCGTGTTATCGAAAGAATCGCCTTGTTCCTTTGGATCGTCTTGTTCATCTTTCACGTTGTCGAAAGAATCGCCTTGCTCCTTTGGATCGCCTTATTCATCTTTCGCGTTGTCGAAAGAATTCATCTTTTGCATTGTCAAAAGAATCGCCTTGCTCTTTTGGATCGCCTTATTCATCTTTTGCGTTGTTGAAAGAATTGCCCTGCTCCTTTGGATCGCCTTATTCATGTTTCATGTTGTCAAAAGAATCGCCTTGTTCCTTTGGATCGCCTTTGTTAGCTTTCGCGTTGTCGAAAGAATTCATCTTTCGCATTGTCGAAAGAACCACCTTGCTCCTTTGGATCACCTTGTTCATCTTTCACGTTGTCGAAAGAATCACCTTGTTCCTTTGGATCGCCTTTGTCATCTTTTGCGTTGTCAAAAGAATTCATCTTTCGCGTTGTCGAAAGAATCGCCGTGCTCCTTTGGATCGCCATGTTCATCTTTCGCGTTGTTGAAAAGAATCTCCTTGTTTCTTTGGATTGCCTTTGTCATCTTTCGCGTTGTCGAAAGAATTCATCTTTTGCGTTGTCAAAAGAATCACCCTGTTCCTTTGGATCGCCTTATTCATCTTTTGCTTTGTCGAAAGAATTGCCCTGCTCCTTTGGATTGCCTTATTCATCTTTCGAGTTGTCAAAAGAATCGCCCAACTCTTTTGGATCGCCTTATTCATCTTTCACATTGTCAAAAGAATCGCCCTGCTCCTTTGGATTGCCTTGTTCATCTTTCGCGTTGTCAAAAAAATCGCCTTGCTCCTTTCGATCGCCTTGTTCATTGTTCGCATTGTCGAAAGAATCGCCCTGCCCCTTTGAATCGCCTTGTTCATCTTTGGCGTTGTCGAAAGAATCACCCTTCTCCTTTGCATTGCCTTGTTCATCTTTCGCATTGTCGAAAGAATCACCTTGCTCCTTTGGATTGCCTTGTTCATCTTTCGCGTTCTCAAAAGAATCGCCTTGCTCCTTTGAATTGTTTTATTCATTTTTCACGTTGTCGAAAGAATCGCCTTGCTTCTTTGAATCGCCTTGTTCATCTTTCGCGTTGTCAAAAGAATTGCCTTGTTCCTTTGGATATTCATCTTTCGCATTGTCGAAAGAATCACCTTACTTCTTTGGATCGCCTTGTTCATCTTTCACATTGTCGAAAGAATCGCCATGTTCCATTGGTTCGCCTTTGTCATCTTTTGCATTGTCGAAAGAATTCATCTTTTGCGTTGTCAAAAAAAAATTATAGTGATTCAATCATACATATATGTGTTCTAAGACTGTAAAAAAAAAATTCATAGTGATTCAATCTTGTATATGTGTTCTAAGGTTGTCAAAAATTTTTTATAGTGATTTAATCATTCAAATATGTGTTCTAACGTTGTAAAAAAAAATCATAGTGATTCAATCATGCAGATATGTGTTCTATGGTTGTTAAAATTTTTTTATAGTGATTCAATCATGCATATATGTATTCTAAGGCTGTCAAAAAAATTCATAGTAATTCAATCATGCATATATGTCTTCTAAGGCTATCAAAAAACTTTCATAGTAATTCAATTATCCACATTAATGTTCTAAGGCTGTCAAAAAAATTTCATTGTGATTCAATCTTGCATATATATGTTCTAAGGCTGTCAAAAATAATTCAGTCATTAAATGATGTATATATGTGTTCTAAGGCTGTAAAAAAAATTCATTGTGATTTAATCATGCATATATATGTTCTAACGCTATCAAAAAAATTTCATTATGATTCAATAATTCATACATGTATTCTAAGTTTGTCAAAAAACAATCATAGAGATTCAATCAAGCAAATATATGTTCTAAGGCTGTCAAAAAAAATTCATAGTGATTCAATTATGCATATATGTGTTCTAAAGATGTCAAAAAAAATTCAATCTTGCATATATGGGTTCTTAGGCTGTCAAAAAAATTTCAATCTGATTCAATCTTGAATATATGACTTCTAAGGCTGTAAAAAAATTCATAGTGATTCAATCATGAATATATGTGTTCTAAGGCTGTCAAAATTTTTTTATGGTGATTCAATCATGCATATATGTTTCCTAAGGTTGTCAAAAAAAAATTATAGTGATTTAATCATGTATATATGTGTTTTAAGGCTGTCAAAAAAAATTCAATCATGCTTATATATTTTTTTAGTCCACTAAAAAAATTTCATAGTGATTCAATCATGTATATATGTGTTCTAAGGCTGTCAGAAAAAATTCATAGTGATTCAATCTTGCATATATGTGTTCTAAGTTTGTCAAAAAAAAATTCTAGTGATATAATCACGCATATATGTATTCTAATGCTGTAAAAAAAAAATCATAGTGATTCAGTCATACATATATGTGTTCTACAGCTGTTAAAAAAATTTCATAGTGATTCAATCATGCATATATATAGTCTAAGTTTGTCAAAAAAATGTCATAGTGATTTAATCATAAATATATGTGTTCTAAGGCTGTCAAAAAAAATTGTAGTGATTCAATCATGCATATATGTGTTCTAAGGTAGTTAAAAGAAATTATAGTGATTCAATCATGCATATATGTGTTCTAATGCTGTAAAAAATTTTTATAGTTATTCAATGTTGTATATATGTGTTCTAAGGCAGTAAAAAAATTTCATAATGATTCAATCATGCATATATGAGTTCTAAGGCTGCGAAAAAAATTCATAGTAATTCAATCAGGCATATATATATTTAAACGCTATCAAAAAAGTTTTATAGTGGTTCAATCATTGCATATATGTGTTCCAAGGTTGTCAATAAAAAATTCATAGTGATTCAGTCATGCATATATGTGTTCTACAGCTGTTAAAATTTTTTTATAGTGATTTAATCATGCATATATATATTCTAAGTCTGTCAAAAAAATGTCATAGTGACTAAATATATGTGTCCTAAGGCTGTCAAAAAAATTTGTGGTGATTCAATCATGCATATATGTGCTCTAATGCTATAAAAAAAAATTGTAGTGATTCAATCATGCATTTATGTGTTCTAAGGCTGTCAAAATTTTTTTATAGTGACTCAATCATGCATATATGTGTTCTAAGGTTATAAAAAAAATCATATTGATTAAATTAAATAAACATGTTTTCTAAGGTTGTTAAAATAAATTTTATAGTGATTCAATCATGCATATATGTGTTCTAATGCTGTCAAAAAAATTTCATATATATTTAATCATGCAGATATGTGTTCTAAGGATGTCAAAAAGCTTTATAGTGATTCAATCATGCATATATGTGTTAATATGCTGTCAAAAAAAATTTCTAGTGATTCAATCATGCATATATGTGTTCTAAGGCTGTCAAAAAAAATTATAGTGATTCAATCATGCATATATGTGTTAATTTGTTGTCAAAAAAAATTATAGTGATTCAAACATACATATATGTGTTCTAAGAATGTTAAAAAAAATCATAGTGATCGAGTGATGCGTATATATGTTCTAATGAAGTAAAAAAAAAATTAATTGATTTAATCATGCATATACGTGTTCTAAGGTTGTCAAAAAAAATTTATAGTGATTTAATCATGCATATATGTGTTCTAAGACTGTAAAAAAAAATTCATTGTGATTTAATCATGCACATATGTTTCCTAAGGTTGTCAAAAAAATTTCATAGTGATTCAATCATGCATATATGTGTTTTAAGGCTGTAAAAAAAAATTCAATCATGCATATATAAGTTCTAAGGCTGTCAAAAAAATTCATTATGATTCCATCTTGCACATATGTGTTTTAAGGCTGTCAAAAAGAATTTAGTGTGATTGAATCATGAATTTCTGTATTGTAAAGCTGTAAAAAAAAATTCATTATGATTCAATCATGCAAATATGTGATCTAAGTTTGTTAAAAAAAATGCATAGAGATTCAATCAATCATATATGTGTTCTAAGGCTGTCAAAAAACTTTAAATCTTGCATAGATGTTTTCTAAGATTGTCAAAAAAAATTCATAGCGATTTAAACATGCATATATGTGTTTTAAGGCTGTAAAAAAAATTCAATCATTCATATATGTGTTCTAAGGCTGTCAAAATAGTTTCACAGTGATTCAATCATGCATATATGTGTTGTAAGGCTGTCAAAAAAATTTCACTGTGATTCAATCATGCATATATGTGTTCAAAAGCTTTTCATAGTGATTCAATCTTTCATATATGTGTTCTAAGGCTGTCAAAAAAAAATTCTAGTGACAGAATCTTGCATATATGTTTTCTATGGTTGTCAAAAAAAAATTCTAGTGATATAATCTTGCATATATGTTTTCTAAGGTTGTCAAAAAAAAATTCTAGTGATACAATCTTGCATATATGTGTTCTAATGCAATAAAAAAATTTATAGTGATTCATTCATGTATATATGTGTTGTACGGTTGTCAAACAAAGTTCATAGTGATTCAATCACATATATATGTGTTCTAAGGCTGTCCAACAAAATTCATAGTGATTCAATCATGCATATATGAGTTGTAAGGCTGTAAAAAAAGTTTCATAGTGACTCAATCTTGCATATATGTGTTCTATGGTTCTCAAACAAATTTTGTAGTGATTCAATCATGCATATATGTGTTCTATTGCTGTCAAAGAAAATTTATAGTGATTCAATCATGCATATATGTGTTATAAGGCTGTTAAAAAAATTTAATCTTGAATATATGTGTCCTAAGGCTGTCAAAAAAAATTCATAGCGATTTAAATATGCATATATGTGTTCTAAGGCTGTCAACAAAATTTCAATCGTGCATATATGTGTTCTAAGGCTGTCAAAATAATTTCACAGTGATTCAATTATGCATATATGTGTTGTAAGACTATCAAAAAAATTTCATTGTGATTCAATCATGCATATATGTGTTCAAAGGCTATCAAAAGTTTTTCATAGTGATTCAATCTTGCATATATCTGTTGTAAGGCTGTCAAAAAAAATTCTAGTGATACAACCTTGCATATATGTTTTCTAAGGTTGTCAAAAAAAATTTCTAGTGATACAATCCGGCATATAAGTGTTCCAATGCTGTAAAAAAAATTATAGTGATTGAATCATGCATATAAGAGTTCTAAGGATGTCAAACAAAGTTCATAGTGATTCAATCACGTATATATGTGTTCTAAGGCTGTCCAAAAAAATTCATAGTGATTGAATCATGCATATATGAGTTCTAAGGCTGCAAAAAAAGTTTCATAGTGACTCAATCATGCATATATGTGTTCTAAGGTTGTCAAAAAATTTTTGTAGTGATTCAATCATGTATATATGTGTTCTATTGCTGTTAAAGAAAATTTGTAGTGATTCAATCATGCATATATATGTTATAAGGCTATAAAAAAATTTAATAGTGATTCAATCATGCATATATGTGTTCTAAGGCAGTCAAAAAAATTTGATAGTGACTCAATCATGCATATATGTGTTCTAACGTTGTAAAAAAAAATTCATAGTGATTCAAACATGCATATATGTGTTCTACGGCAGGCAAAAAAAATTCATAGTGATTCAATCAAGCATATATGTGTTCTAAGGCTGTCAAAAAAAATTCATAGTGATTCAATCATGTATATATGTGTTCTTGGGCAAGGTGGTAAAAAAAAATTCATAGTGATTCAATCATGCATTTATGTGTTCTTAGGCAAGGTGGTAAAAAAAAATTCATAGTGATTCAATCTTGCATATATATGTTCTAAGGTTGTCAAAAAAAATTTATAGTGTTTCAATCATACATATATGTGTTCAAAGGCTGTGAAAAAAAATTTTTAGTTATTCAATCATGCATATATGTGTTCTATGGCCATAAAAAAAAATTCATAGTGATTCAGTAATGCATATATGTGTTCTAAAGCTGTAAAAAAAAATTCATAGTGATTCAGTCATGCATATATGTGTTCTAACGTTGTCAAATAAAAATTTTAGTGATTCAATCATGGATATATGTGTTTTAAGGCCGTTAAAAAAAAATCATACTTATTCAATCATGCAGATGTGTTCTAAAGTTGTCAATTTTTTTTTATAGAGATTCAATCATGCATATATGTGTTCTAATGATGTCAAAAAATTTCATAGTGAATCAATCATGCATAATTGTGCTCTAAGGCTGTCAAAAAAATTTCATTTTGATTCGATCATGCAGATATGTGTTTCAAGGTTGTCAAAAAAAAATTTATAGTGATTCAATCATGCATATATGTGTTCTAGTGCTGTCAAAAAATTTTGTAGTGATTCAATCATGCATATATGTGTTCTAAGGCTGTAAAAAAAAAAATCATAGTGATTCAATCTTGCATATATGTGTTGTAAGGCTGTCAAAAAAATTACATAGTGATTCAATCTTGCATATATGCGTTCTAAGGCTGCAAAAAATTTTCATATTGACTCAATCATGCATATATGTGTTCTAAGGCTATCAAAAAAATTCATTATGATCCAATCATGCATATATGTGTTCTAAGTTTGTCAAAAAAAATTACATAGTGATTGAATCAAGCATATATGTGTTCTAAGGCTGTCAAATTTTTTTTATAGTGATTCAATCATGCATATATGTGTTCTAATGCTTTAAAAAAAAAAATCTTGTGAAAATTTTTTTATAGTGACTCAATCATGCATATATGTGTTCTTATGCTGTCAAATTTTTTTTATGGTGATTCAATATTGCATATATGTGTTCTAAGGCTGTCAAAAAAACTTCATAATGATTCAATTAATGCATATATGTATTCTAAGTCTGTCAAAAAAAATTCATAGTGATTGAATCATGTATATATATGTTCTAATGTGGTCAAAGAAAATTTATAGTGATTCAATCATGCATATATGTGATATAAGTTTGTCAAAAAGATTTCGTTGTCATTTAATCATTCATATATGCGTTCTAAGGCTATCAAAAAAAATTCATTGTGATTCAATAATGCATATATGTGTTCTAATGTTGTTGAAAGAAATTCATTATGATTCAATCATGCATATATGTGTTCTAAGACTGTAAAAAAAAAACTCATAGTGATTCAATCTTGCATATATGTGTTTTGAGGTAATAAAAAAAAAATTCTAGTGATTAAATCTTGCATATATTTGTTTTAATGTTGTCAAAAAAAATTCACAGTGTTACAATTATGCATATATGTGTTCTAAGGTTGTAAAAAAAAATTCATAGTGATTCAATCATGGATATATGTGTTCTAAGATGTCAAAAAAAAATTATTGACACAATCAAGCATATATGTGTTTTAATACCGTCATTTTTTTTTTATAATTATTCGATCATGCATATATGTGTTTTATTGCTGTCAAAGAAAATTTATAGTGATTCAATCATGCATATATGTGTTATAAGGCTGTTAAAAAAATTTAATCTTGAATATATGTGTCCTAAGGCTGTTAAAAAAATTTAATCTTGAATATATGTGTCCTAAGGCTGTCAAAAAAAATTCATAGCGATTTAAATATGCATATATGTGTTCTAAGGCTGTCAAAAAAATTTCAATCATGCATATATGTGCTCTAAGGCTGTCAAAATAATTTCACAGTGATTCAATTATGCATATATGTGTTGTAAGACTGTCAAAAAAATTTCATTGTGATTCAATCTTGCATATATGTGTTCAAAGGCTATCAAAAGTTTTTCATAGTGATTCAATCTTGCATATATGTGTTCTAAGGCTGTCAAAAAAAATTCTAGTGATACAACCTTGCATATATGTTTTCTAAGGTTGTCAAAGAAAAATTCTAGTGATACAATCCGGCATATAAGTGTTCCAATGCTGTAAAAAAAATTATAGTGATTCAATCATGCATATAAGAGTTCTAAGGATGTCAAACAAAGTTCATAGTGATTCAATCACGTATATATGTGTTCTAAGGCTGTCCAAAAAAATTCATAGTGATTGAATCAGGCATATATGAGTTCTAAGGCTGCCAAAAAAGTTTCATAGTGACTCAATCATGCATATATGTGTTCTAAGGTTGTCAAAAAAAATTTGTAGTGATTCAATCATGTATATATGTGTTCTATGTCTGTCAAAGAAAATTTGTAGTGATTCAATCATGCATATATATGTTATAAGGCTATAAAAAAATTTCATAGTGATTCAATCATGCATATATGTGTTCTAAGGCTGTCAAAAAAATTTGATAGTGACTCAATCATGCATATATGTGTTCTAACGTTGTCAAAAAAAATTCATAGTGATTCAAACATGCATATATGTGTTCTATGGCAAGCCAAAAAAAATTCATAGTGATTCAATCAAGCATATATGTGTTCTAAGGCTGTAAAAAAAAATTCAGAGTGACTCAATCATGTAAATATGTGTTCTTAGGCAAGGTGGTCAAAAAAAATTCATAGTGATTCAATCATGCATATATGTGTTCTTAGGCAAGGTGGTAAAAAAAAATTCATAGTGATTCAATCTTGCATATATATGTTCTAAGGTTGTCAAAAAAAATTTATAGTGTTTCAATCATACAAATATGTGTTCAAAGGCTGTGAAAAAAAAAATTTAGTTATTCAATCATGCATATATGTGTTCTATGGCCATAAAAAAAAATTCATAGTGATTCAGTAATGCATATATGTGTTCTAAAGCTGTCAAAAAAAATTCATAGTGATTCAGTCATACATATATGTGTTCTAACGTTGTCAAATAAAAATTATAGTGATTCAATCATGGATATATGTGTTTTAGGCCGTTAAAAAAAAATCATACTTATTCAATCATGCAGATGTGTTCTAAAGTTGTCAATTTTTTTTATAGAGATTCAATCATGCATATATGTGTTCTAATGATGTCAAAAAATTTCATAGTGATTCAATCATGCATAATTGTGCTCTAAGGCTGTCAAAAAAATTTCATTTTGATTCTATCATGCAGATATGTGTTTCAAGGTTGTAAAAAAAAATTTAAAAGTGATTCAATCATGCATATATGTGTTCTAGTGCTGTCAAAAAATTTTATAGTGATTCAATCATGCATATATGTGTTCTAAGGCTGTAAAAAAAAAATTCATAGTGATTCAATCTTGCATATATGTGTTGTAAGGCTGTCAAAAAAATTACATAGTGATTCAATCTTGCATATATATGTTCTAAGGCTGCAAAAAATTTTCATATTGACTCAATCATGCATATATGTGTTCTAAGGCTATAAAAAAAATTCATTATGATCCAATCACGCATATATGTGTTCTAAGTTTGTCAAAAAAAATTACATAGTGATTGAATCATGCATATATGTGTTCTAAGGCTGTCAAATTTTTTTATAGTGATTCAATCATGCATATATGTGTTCTAATGCTTTAAAAAAAAATTCTTGTGAAAATTTTTTTATAGTGACTCAATCATGCATATATGTGTTCTTATGCTGTCAAATTTTTTTTATGATGATTCAATATTGCATATATGTGTTCTAAGGCTGTCAAAAAAACTACATAATGATTCAATCAATGCATATATGTATTCTACGTCTGTAAAAAAAAATTCATAGTGATTGAATCATGTATATATATGTTCTAATGTGGTCAAAGAAAATTTATAGTGATTCAATCATGCATATATGTGATATAAGTTTGTCAAAAATATTTCGTTGTCATTTAATCATTCATATATGTGTTCTAAGGCTATAAAAAAAAATTCATTGTGATTCAATAATGCATATATGTGTTCTAATGTTGTTGAAAGAAATTCATTATGATTCAATCATGCATATATGTGTTCTAAGACTGTCAAAAAAAAACTCATAGTGATTCAATCTTGCATATATGTATTTTGAGGTAATAAAAAAAAATTCTAGTGATTCAATCTTGCATATATTTGTTTTAATGTTGTCAAAAAAAATTCACGGTGTTACAATTATGCATATATGTGTTCTAAGGTTGTAAAAAAAAATTCATAGTGATTCAATCATGGATATATGTGTGCTAAGATGTCAAAAAAAAAATATTGACTCAATCAAGCATATATGTGTTTTAATACCGTCAAATTTTTTTTATAATTATTCGATCATGCATATATGTGTTCTATTGCTGTCAAAGAAAATTTATACTGATTCAATCATGCATATATGTGTTATAAGTCTGTTAAAAAAAAATAATCTTGAATATATGTGTCCTAAGGCTGTCAAAATAATTTCACAGTGATTTAATTATGCATATATGTGTTGTAAGACTGTCAAAAAAATTTCATTGTGATTCAATCATGCATATATGTGTTCAAAGGCTATCAAAAGTTTTTCATAGTGATTCAATCTTGCATATATGTGTTCTAAGGCTGTCAAAAAAAATTCTAGTGATACAACCTTGCATATATGTTTTCTAAGGTTGTCAAAAAAAAATTCTAGTGATACAATCCGGCATATAAGTGTTCCAATGCTGTAAAAAAAATTATAATGATTCAATCATGCATATACAAGTTCTAAGGATGTCAAACAAAGTTCATAGTGATTCAATCACGTATATATGTGTTCTAAGGCTGTCCAAAAAAATTCATAGTGATTGAATCATGCATATATGAGTTCTAAGGCTGCCAAAAAAGTTTCATAGTGACTCAATCATGCATATATGTGTTCTAAGGTTGTCAAAAAAAATTTGTAGTGATTCAATCATGTATATATGTGTTCTATTTCTGTCAAAGAAAATTTGTAGTGATTCAATCATGCATATATATGTTATAAGGCTATAAAAAAATTTCATAGTGATTCAATCATCCATATATGTGTTCTAAGGCTGTCAAAAAAATTTGATAGTGACTCAATCATGCATATATGTGTTCTAACGTTGTCAAAAAAAATTCATAGTGATTTAAACATGCATATATGTGTTCTACGGCAGGCAAAAAAAATTCATAGTGATTCAATCAAGCATATATGTGTTTTAAGGCTGTCAAAAAAAATTCATAGTGACTCAATCATGTATATATGTGTTCTTAGGCAAGGTGGTCAAAAAAAATTCATAGTGATTCAATCATGCATATATGTGTTCTTAGGCAAGGTTGTAAAAAAAAATTCATAGTGATTCAATCTTGCATATATATGTTCTAAGGTTGTCAAAAAAATTTTATAATGTTTCAATCATACAAATATGTGTTCAAAGGCTGTGAAAAAAATTTTTTAGTTATTCAATAATGCATATATGTGTTCTATGGCCATAAAAAAAAATTCATAGTGATTCGGTAATGCATATATGTGTTCTAAAGTTGTCAAAAAAAATTCATAGTGATTCAGTCATGCATATATGTGTTCTAACGTTGTCAAATAAAAATTATAGTGATTCAATCACGGATATATGTGTTTTAAGGCCGTTAAAAAAAAATCATACATATTCAATCATGCAGATGTGTTCTAAAGTTGTCAAATTTTTTTTATAGAGATTCAATCATGCATATATGTATTCTAATGATGTCAAAAAATTTCATAGTGATTCAATCATGCATAATTGTGCTCTAAGGCTGTCAAAAAAATTTCATTTTGATTCTATCATGCAGATATGTGTTTCAAGGTTGTAAAAAAAAAATTTATAGTGATTCAATCATGCATATATGTGTTCTAGTGCTGTCAAAAAATTTTGTAGTGATTCAATGATGCATATATGTGTTCTAAGGCTGTAAAAAAAAAATTCATAGTGATTCAATCTTGCATATATGTGTTGTAAGGCTGTCAAAAAAATTATATAGTGATTCAATCTTGCATATATATGTTCTAAGGCTGCAAAAAAATTTCATATTGACTCAATCATGCATATATGTGTTCTAAGGCTATAAAAAAAATTCATTATGTTCCAATCACGCATATATGTGTTCTAAGTTTGTCAAAAAAAATTACATAGTGATTGAATCATGCATATATGTGTTCTAAGGCTGTCAAATTTTTTTTATAGTGATTCAATCATGCATATATGTGTTCTAATGCTTTAAAAAAAAATTTCTTGTGAAATTTTTTTTATAGTGACTCAATCATGCATATTTGTGTTCTTATGCTGTCAATTTTTTTTTATGGTGATTCAATATTGCATATATGTGTTCTAAGGCTGTCAAAAAAACTTCATAATGATTCAATCAATGCATATATGTATTCTAAGTCTGTCAAAAAAAATTCATAGTGATTGAATCATGTATATATATGTTCTAATGTGGTCAAAGAAAATTTATAGTGATTCAATCATGCATATATGTGATCTAAGTTTGTCAAAAAGATTTCGTTGTCATTTAATCATTCATATATGTCTTCTAAGGCTATAAAAAAAAATTCATTGTGATTCAATAATGCATATATGTGTTCTAATGTTGTTGAAAGAAATTTATTATGATTCAATCATGCATATATGTGTTCTAAGACTGTAAAAAAAAAACTCATAGTGATTCATTCTTTCATATATGTGTTTTGAGGTAATAAAAAAAAAATTCTAGTGATTCAATCTTGCATATATTTGTTTTAATGTTGTCAAAAAAAATTCACAGTGTTACAATTATGCATATATGTGTTCTAAGGTTGTCAAAAAAAATTCATAGTGATTCAATCATGGATATATGTGTTCTATGATGTCAAAAAAATTTTATTGACTCAATCAAGCATATATGTGTTTTAATACAGTCAATTTTTTTTATAATTATTCAATCATGCATATATGTGTTCTATTGCTGTCAAAGAAAATTTATAGTGATTCAATCATGCATATATGTGTTGTAAGTTTGTTAAAAAAATTTAATCTTGAATATATGTGTCCTAAGGCTGTCAAAAAAAATTCATAGTGATTCAGTCTTGCTTATATGTGTTCTATGGCTTTAATAAAAAAATTATAGTGATTCAATAATGCATATATGTGTTCTAAGGTTGTCAAAAAAACCTAATAGTGATTCAATCATGCTTATATGTGTTCAAAGTCTGTCAAAAAAATTTCATTGTGATTCAATCTTGCTTATATGTGTTCTAAGGCTATCAAAAATATTTCATAATGATTCAATCATGCATATATGTATTCTATGGCTGTTAAAAAAAAATTGTAGTGATTCAATCATGCATATATGTGTTCTAAGGCTGTTAAAAAAAATTCATAGTGATTCAATCTTGTTGATATGTGTTCTAAGGCTGTCATAAATATTTCATAGTGATTCAATTATGCGTATATGTGTTCCAAGGCTGTAAAAAAAAAATCGTAATGATTCAATCCTGCAGATATGTGTTCTAAGGATGTCAAAATTTTTTTATTGCGATTTAGTCATGCATATATGTTTTCGAAGGCTGTCAAAAAAATTTCATAGTGATTCAATCAACTTTGTGTGTGTTCTAAGCCTGTCAAAAATATTTGATAGTGATTGAATTATCCATATATATGTTATAAGGCTATAAAAAAAATTCTGAATGATTCAATCCTGAAGATATGTGTTCGAAGGTTGTAAAAAAAAATTTATAGTGATTCAATCATGCATATATGTCTTCTAATGATGTAAAAAAAAAATCATAGTGACTTAATCTTGTATAAATGTGTTCTAAGAGTGTCAAAAAAATTTCATAGTGATTAAATCTTACTTATATATATTCTAAGGCTGTCAAAAATATTTCATAGTGATTCAATCATGCATATATATGTTCTAGATTTGTAAAAAAATTCATAATGATTCAATCATGCAGATATGTATTCTAAGGTTATGAAAAAAATTATAGTGATTCAAACATGCATATATGTGTTCTAATGCTGTCAAAAAAATTTCATAGTGATTTCATCAAGCATATATGTGTTCTAAGGCTAACAAAAAAAATTCATAGTGATTCAATCTTGCATATGTGTTCTAAGGCTGTCAAAAATATCTCCTAGTGATTCAGTCTTGAATATATGTGTTCTAAGGTTGTAAAAAAAATTTCGTAATCTTCAAAACTGCTGATATGTGTTCTAAGGTTGTCAAAAAAAAATTATAGTGATTCAATCATGCATATATGTGTTCTAATGCTGTCAAAAAATTTTATTGTGATTCAACCATGCATATATGTGTCATAAGGCTGTCAAATTTTTTTTATAGTGATTCAATCTTCCTTATATGTGTTCTAAGGGTGTCAAAATTATTTCATCGTGATTCAATCAAGCATATATGTGTTTTAAAGCAGTAAAAAAAACCATCGTGATTCAGTAATGCATGTATGTATTCTAAGGCTGTAAAAAAAAAAATCATAGTGACCTAATCTTTTTTATATGTGTTCTAAGGCTGGGAAAAAATTCATAGTGATTCAGTCCTACTTATATGTGTTCTAAGGCTCTCAAAAATATTTCATAGAGATTCAATCATGTGTATATGTGTTTTAAGTCTATCAAAAATAGTTCATAGTGATTCAATCATGCATATGTGTGTTCTAAGGCTGTAAAAAAGATCATAGAGATAATATCATGCATATATGTGTTTTAAGGCTGTAAAAAAATTTCATAGTGATTCAATCTTGCTTATATGTGTTCTAAGGCTGTCAAAAAGTGTTCATAGTGAGTCAATCATGCATATATGTGTTGTAAGGCGGTAAAATTTTTTTTATAACAATTCAATCCTGAAGATATGTGTTCTAAGGTTGTCAAAAAAAATTTAGTTATTCAATCATGCATATATGTGTTCTAAGACTGTAAAAAAAATTCATAGTGACTCAATCTTGCTTGTTTGTGTTCTAAGGCTGTCAAAAATATTTCATAGTGATTCAATAATGCATATATGTGTTCTAGGGCTGTAAAAAAAAATTGTAATGATTTAATCCTACAGATATGTGATCCAAGGTTGTAAAAAGTAAATTATAGTTATTCAATCTTGCATATATGTGTTCTAATGCTGTAAAAAAAAATCATAGTGATTCAATCATGCATATATGTGTTGTGAGGCTGTCAAAAAAATTTGATAGTGATTCAATCTTGCTTATATGTGTTCTAAGGCTGTCAAAAATATTTCATAGTGATTCAATCTTGCATATATGTGTTCTAAGGCTGTAAAAAAAATTCATAATGATTTAATCCTATAGATATGTGTTCTAAGGTTGCCAAAAAAATTTTATAGTGATTCATTAATGCATATATATGTTCTAAGGTTGTAAAAAAAATTTCATCATGATTCAATCAAGAATATATGTGTTCTAATGTTGTCTGAAAAATTTCATAGTGATTCAATTATGCATATATGTGTTCCAAGGCTGTCAAAAAAATGTCGTAGTGATTCAAACTTGCTTATATGTGTTCTAAGGCTGTAAAAAAAAATTCATGGTGATTCAATCGTGCTTATATGTGTTCCAAGGCTGTCAAAAATATTTTGTAGTGATTCAATGATGCATATATGTGTTCTAGGGATGTCAAACAAAATTTCGTCGGGATTCTATCTTGCTTATATGTGTTCTAAGGCTGTCAAAAAAATTCATAGTGATTCAATCTTGCTTATATGTGTTCCAAGGCTGTCAAAAATGTTTCACAGTGATTCAATCATGAATATTTGTGTTCTAAGACAATAAAAAAAATTATAGTGATTCAATCATGCATATATGTGTTCCAAGGCTGTAAAAAAAATGTCATAGTGATTCAAACTTGCTTATATGTGTTCTAAGACTGTCAAAAAAAATTCATGGTGATTCAATCGTGCTTATATGTGTTCCAAGGCTGTCAAAAATATTTTGTAGTGATTCAGTGATGCATATATGTGTTCTAGGGCTGTCAAACAAAATTTCGTTGGGATTCTATCTTGCTTATATGTGTTCTAAGGCTGTCAAAAAAATTTCATAGTGATTCAATCTTGCTTATATGTGTTCCAAGGCTGTCAAAAATGTTTCACAGTGATTTAATCATGAATATTTGTGTTCTAAGACAATAAAAAAAAATTATAGTGATTCAATCATGCATATATATGTTCAAATGCTGTCAAAAAATTTTCTTAGTGATTCAATCATGCATATATGTGTTCTAAGGCTGTCAAAAAAATTTCATAGTGATTCAATCTTGCTTATATGTGTTCTAGGGATATAAAAAATATTTCATACTGATTCAATCATGCATATGTGTGTTCAAACGCTATAAAGAAAAATCATAATGATTCAATCCTGCTGATATATATTCTAAGTTTGTCTACAAAAAAATTATAGTGATTCAATCATGCATATATGTTTTCTAAGGCTGTCAAAAGAAATTCATCGTGATTTAATATTGTTTGTGTGTGTTCTAAGCCTGTCAAAAATATTTGATAGTGATTCAATCATGCATATATGTGCTATAAGGCTGTAAAAAAAAAATCACAATGATTCAATCCTGCAGATATGTGTTCTAAGGTTGTAAAAAAAAAATTATTGTGATTCAATCCTGCATATATGTGTTCTAATGCTGTAAAAAAAAATTCATAGTGATTCAATCATGTATATATGTGTTCTAAGACTATCACAAATATTTCATAGTGATTCAATCTTGCTTATATATGTTCTAAGGCTGTCAAAAATATTTTATAGTGATTTAATCCTGCATATATATGTTCTAGGTTTGTAAAAAAAAAATTATAATGATTCAATCCTGCAGATATGTATTCCAAGGTTGTCAAAAAAAAATTATAGTGATTCAATCATGTATATATGTGTTCTAATGCTGTCAAACAAATTTCATTGTGATTCAATCATTTACATATGTGTTCTAAGGCTGTCAAAAAAATCATATAGTGATTAAATCATGCATATATGTGTTCTAAGGTTGTCAAAAAAAATTTATAGTGATTCAATCATGAATATATGTGTTCTAATGTTGTCAAAAAATTTCATAGTGATTCAATCATGCATATATGTATTATAAGGCTGTCAAAAAAACTTTATAGTGATTCAATCTTGTTTATATGTGTTCTAAGGCTATCAAAAATATTTGATAGTGATTCAATCATACATATATATGTTCTAAGGCAGTAAAAAAATATATAGTGATTCAATAATTCATATATGTATTCTAAGGTTGTGAGAAAAAATTCATAGTGATTCAATCTTGCTTATATATGTTCTAAGGCTGTGAAAAAAATTTCATAGTGATTCAATCTTGCTTATACGTGTTCTAAGCCTGTCAAAAATATTTCATAGAGATTCAATACTACGTATCTGTGTTCTATGGCTGTCAAACATATTTTGTAGTGATTCAATCATGCATATATTTGTTGTAAGGCTGTGGAAAAAGTTCATAATGATCCAATCCTTCTGATATGTGTTCTAAGGTTGTCAAAAAAATTGTCAAGTGATTCAATCATGCATATATGTGTTCTAATGCTGTAAAAAAAAATTCATACTGAGTCAATCTTGCTTATATGTGTTCTAAGGCTCTCAAAAATATTTGATAGTGATTCAATCATGCATATATGTGTTCTAAGGCTATAAAAAAAAATTATAGTGTTTCAATCACGCATACATGTGTTCAAATGTTGTAAAAAAATTTCATAGTGATTTAATAGTGCATACATGTGTTCTAAGTCTGTCAAAAAAAATTCATAGTGATGCTATCTTGATTATATGTGTTCTAAGGCTGTCAAAAATATTTCATAGTCATTCAATCATGCATCTATGTGTTGTAAGGTTATATAAAAAATTACATAATGACTCAATTCTGCAGATATGTGTTCTAAGATTGTCAAAAAAAAATTATAGTGATTCAATCATGCATATATGTCTTCTATTGTGTGTCTAAAAATTTCATAGTGAATCAATCATGCATATATGTGTTATAAGGCTTTAAAAAAAAAATTTATAGTGATTCTATCTTACATTTATGTGTTCTAAGGCTGTCAAAAATATTTCATAGTGATTCAATCATGCATATATGTGTTCTAAGGAGGTAAAAAAAAATTATAATTATTCAATCCTGCAGATATGTGTCCTAAGGTTGTCAAAAAAAACTTATAGTGATTCAATCTTGGATATATGTGTTGTAAGCATGTCAAAAAAATTTCATAGTGATTGAATCGTGGTTATATGCATTCTAAGGCTGTCAAAAATTATTCATACTCATTCAATCTTGCTTATATGTGTTCTAAGGCTTTAATAAAAAAATTATAGTGATTCAATCATGTATATATGAGTTCTAAGTTTGTCAAAAAAAAAATCATAGTGATTCAATCATGCTTATATGTGTTCAAAGTTTGTCAAAAAAAATTCATGGTGATTCAATCATGCCTATATGTGTTCTAAGACGGTCAAAAATATTTCATAGTGATTCAATCATGCATAAATGTATTCTATTTCAGTCAAAAAAAAATCATAGTGATTCAATCTTGCTTATATCTGTTGTAAGGCTGTCAAAAATATTTCATAGTGATTCAATCTTGCAGATATATCTTCTAAGGCTGTAAAAAAAATTTCATAATGATTCAATCCTGCAGATATGTGTTCTAAGGTTGTCAAAAAAAGTTTATAGTGATTCTATCATGCATATATGTGTTCTAATGCTCTCAAAAATTTCATAGTGATTCAATCATGCATATAGGTCTTCTAAGGCTGTCAAAAAAAGTTTATAGTGATTGAATATTGCTTATATGTGTTCTAAGGCTGTCAAAAATATTTCATATTGATTCAATCATGAATATATTTGATCTAAGGATGTAAAAAAAATTATAATGACGCAATCAGTCCGATATGTGTTATAAGGTTGTCAAAAAAAGATTATAGTGATTCAATCACCCATATATATGTTCTAATGCTGTTTAAAAAAATTCATAGTGATTCAATCATGCATATATGTGTTTTAAGGATGTCAAACAAAATTCATATTGATACAATCTTGCTTATATGTGTTCTAAGGCTATCAAAAATAGTTCATACTGATTCAATCGTGCATATATGTGTTCTCAGGCAGTACAAAAAAATTTATAGTGATTTAATCATGCATATATGTGTTCTAAGGTTGTCAAAAAAAAATCTTAGTGACTGAATGTTGCTTATATAAGTTCTAAGGCTGTAAAAAAAATCATAGTGGTTAAATCTTGCATATATGTGTTCTGATACTGTTAAAAATATTTCATAGTGATTTAATCATGCAAATATGTGTTCTAATGCTGTAAAAAAAAATTCATAGCGATTCAATCACGAATGTGTTCTAAGGCTGTAAAAAAAAATCATAGTGATTCAATCATGCATATATGTGTTCTAAGGCTGTAAAAAAAAATGATAATGATTCAATCCTGTAGATATGTGTTCTAAGGTTGTCAAAAAAAAATTATAGTTATTCAATGATTCATATATGTGTTCTAATGCCGTAAAAAAAAGAAGCATAGTGATTTAATCTTGCCTATATGTGTTCTAAGGCTGTCAAAAATATTACATAGTGATTCAATCATGCATATATGTGTTCTAAGGTTGTCAAAAAAATCATAATGATTTAATCCTGCAGATATGTGTTCTATGGTCGTCAAATAAAATTTTAGTGATTCAATCATGATTATATGTGTTCTAATGCAGTAAAAAAAAATTCATTGTGATTCAATCATGCATATGTGTTCTAATGCTGTTAAAAAAAAATCATAGTGATACAATCTTGCTTATATATGTTCTAATGCTGTCAAAAAATATTTCTTAGTGATTCAATCATGCATATATATGTTCTAAGGCTGTAAAACAAAATTCATAATGATTCAATGTTGCAGATATATGTTCTAAGGTTGTCAAAATTTTTTTATAGTGATTCAATCATGAATATATGTGTTCTAATGTTGTCAAAATTTTTTATAGTGATTCAATCATGCATATATGTGTTATAAGGCTGTCAAAAAAATTTCATAGTGATTCAATCATGCACATATCTATTCTAAGGTTGTCAAAAAAATTTCATAGTGATTCAATCAATCTTGTTTATATGTGTTCTAAGGCTATCAAAAATATTTCAAATTGATTCAATCATGCATATATGTGTTCTAAGGCAGTAAAACAAAATTTGTAGTGATTCAATAATGCATATATGTATTCTAAGATTGTGAAAAAAAATTAATATTGATTCAATCTTGCTTATATATAGCCTAAGGCTGTCAAAAAAATTTCATAGTGATTCAATATTGCTTAGATGTGTTCTAAGGCTGTCAAAAATATTTCATAGAGATTCAATACTGCGTATATGTGTTCTAATGCTGTCAAAAATATTTTGTAATGATTCAATCATGCATATATGTGTTCTAAGGCTGTCAAAAAAATTTCATAGTGATTCAATAATGCATATATATGTTCTAAGGCTGCAACAACTTTGCATAGTGATTAAATCATGCATATATGTGTTCTAAGGCTGTCAACAATATTTCATAGAGATTTAATACTGCGTATATGTTTTCTAAGGTTGTCAAAAAAAATTTATAGTGATTTAATCATGCATATATGTGTTCTAATGCTGTAAAAAAAAATTGATACTGAGTCAATCTTGCTTATATGTGTTCTAAGGCTGTCAAAAATATTTCATAGTGATTCAATCATGCATATATATGTTCTAAGGCTGTAAAAAAAATTTATAGTAATTCAATCACGCATACATGTGTTCTAATACTGTCAAAAAATTTCATAGTGATTTAATCGTGCGTATATGTGTTCTAAGGCTGTCAAAAAAATTTCATAGTGATTCTATCTTGCTTATATGTGTTCTAAGGCTATCGAAAATATTTCATAGTGATTCAATCATGCATCTATGTGTTCTAAGGTTGTATAAAAAATTACATAATGACTCAATTCTGCAAACAAGTGTTCTAAGGTTGTCAAAAAAAATTTATAGTGGTTCAGTCATGCATATATGTCTTCCATTGCTGTCAAAAAGTTTCATAGTGATTCAATCATACATATATGTGTTCAAAGTCTGTCAAAAAAATTTCAAAGTGGTTGAATATTGCTTATATGTGTTCTAAGGCTGTCAAAAATATTTCATATTGATTCAATCATGCATATATTTGATCTAAGGATGTAAAAAAATTTTATAATGATTCAATCAATCAGATATGTGTTCTAAGGTTGTCAAAAAAAAATTATAGTGATTCAATCACCCATATATATGTTCTAATGCTGTTTAAAAAATTTCATATTGATTCAATATGCATATATGTGTTTTAAGGCTGTCAAACAAAATTCATATTGACACAATCTTGCTTATATGTGTTCTAAGGCTATCAAAAATAGTTCATATTGATTCAATCGTGCATATATGTGTTCTCAGGCAGTACAAAAAAAATTATAGTGATTTAATCATGCATATATGTGTTCTAAGGTTGTCGAAAAAAAATCATAGTGACAGAATGTTGCTTATATAAGTTCTAAGGCGATAAAAAAAAATCATAGTGGTTCAATCTTGCATATATGTGTTCTGATACTGTTAAAAATATTTCATAGTGATTTAATCATGCAAATATGTGTTCTAATGCTGTAAAAAAAAATTCATAGCGATTCAATCGCGAATATGTGTTCTAAGGCAATAAAAAAAATTCATAGTGATTCAATCATGCATATATGTGTTCTAAGGATGTAAAAAAAATTTATAGTTATTCAATCATTCATATATGTGTTCTAATGCCGTAAGAAAAAGAAACATAGTGATTTAATCTTGCCTATATGTGTTCTAAGGCTGTCAAAAATATTACATAGTGATTCAATCATGCATATATGTGTTCTAAGGTTGTCAAAAAAATCATAATGATTCAATCCTGCAGATATGTGTTCTAAGGTCGTCAACTAAAATTTTAGTGATTCAATCATGATTATATGTGTTCTAATGCAGTAAAAAAAAATTCATTGTGATTCAATCATGCATATATGTGTTATAATGCTGTTAAAAAAAAATCATAGTGATTCAATCTTGCTTATATATGTTCTAATGCTGTAAAAAATATTTCTTAATGACTCAATCATGCATATATATGTTCTAAGGCTGTAAAACAAAATTCATAATGATTGAATCTTACAGATATGTGTTCTAAGGTTGTCAAAAATTTTTTATAGTGATTCAATCATGAATATATGTGTTCTAATGTTGTCAAAATTTTTTATAGTGATTCAATCATGCATATATGTGTTATAAGGCTGTCAAAAAAATTTCATAGTGATTCAATTATGCACATATCTATTGTAAGGTTGTCAAAAAAAATTCATAGTGATTCAATCAATCTTGTTTATATGTGTTCTAAGGCTGTCAAAAATATTTCAAATTGATTCAGTCATGCATATATGTGTTCTAAGGCAGTAAAAAAAAATTTATAGTGATTCAATAATGCATATATGTACTCTAAGGTTGTGAAAAAAATTTAATATTCATTCAGTCTTGCTTATATATATTCTAAGGCTGTGAAAAAAATTTCATAGTGATTCAATATTGCTTATATGTGTTCTAAGGCTGTCAAAAATATTTCATAGAGATTCAATACCGCGTATATGTGTTCTAATGTTGTCAAAAATATTTTGTAGTGATTCAGTCATGCATATATGTGTTCTAAGGCTCTAAAAAAATTCATAATGATTCAATCATGCATATATGTGTTCTAAGGCTGTCAACAATATTTCATAGAGATTTCAGACTGCGTATATGTGTTCTAAGGTTGTCAAAAAAATTTTATAGTGATTTAATCATGCATATATGTGTTCTAATGATGTCAAAAAAATTTGATACTGAGTCAATCTTGCTTATATGTGTTCTAAGGCTGTCAAAAATATTTCATAGTGATTCAATCATGCATATATATGTTCTAATGCTGTAAAAAAAATTTATAGTGATTCAATCATGCACACATGTGTTCTAATACTGTCAAAAAATTTCATAGTGATTTAAACATGCGTATATGTGTTCTAAGGCTGTCAAAAAAATTTCATAGTGATTCTATCTTGCTTATATGTGTTCTAAGGCTATCGAAAATATTTCATAGTGATTCAATCTTGCATCTATGTGTTATAAGGTTGTATAAAAAATTACATAATGACTCAATTCTGCAAACAAGTGTTCTAAGGTTGTCAAAAAAAAATTATAGTGATGCAGTCATGCATATATGTCTTCCATTGCTGTAAAAAAATTTCATAGTGATTCAATCATGCATATATGTGTTATAAGGCTATCAAAAAAAAAATCATAGGGATTCAATCTTACTTTTATGTGTTCTAAGGCTGTCAAAAATATTTTATAGTGATTCAATCATGCATATATGTGTTCTAAAGAGGTAAAAAAAAATCATAATGATTCAATCCTGCGGATATGTGTTCTAAGGTTGTCAAAAAAAATTTATAGTGATTGAATCATGCATATATGTGTTCTAATGCTGTCAACAAAAATTCATAGTGATTCAATCATGCATATATGTGTTGTAAGCCTGTCAAAAAAATTTCATAGTGATTGAATCGTGCTTATATGCATTCTAAGGCTGTAAAAATTTGTTCATACTGATTCAATCTTGCTTATATGTGTTCTAAGGCTTTAATAAAAAAATATATGATTTAATCATGTATATATGTGTTCTAAGTTTGTAAAAAAAAAATCATAGTGATTCAATCATGCTTATATGGGTTCTAAGGCGCGCAAAAATATTTGATAGTGACTCAACCATGCATATATGTATTCTATGGCGGTAAAAAAAAATTTCATAGTGATTCAATCTTGCTTATATGTGTTCTAAGGCTGTAAAAAATATTTCATAGTGATTCAATCTTGCAGATATGTGTTCTAAGGCTGTAAAAAAAAATTATTAATGATTCAATCCTGCAGACATGTGTTCTAAGGTTGGCAAAAAAATTTTATAGTGATTCAATCATGCATATATGTGTTCTAATGCTCTTAAAATTTTCATAGTGATTCGATCATGTATATAGGTCTTCTAAGGCTGTCAAAAAAAATTCATAGTGATTGAATATTGCTTATATGTGTTCTAAGGTTGTCAAAAATATTTCATAGTGCATGCATATATGTGATGTAAGGATGTAAAAAAAAAATCATAATGAGTCCATACAGCAGATATGTGTTCTAAGGTTGTCAAAATTTTTTTTATAGTGATACAATCACGCATATATGTGTTTTAATGCTGTCTAAAAAAATTCATAGGGATTAAATCATGTATACATGTGTTTTAAGGCTGTAAAAAAAAATCATACTGATTCAATAGTGCTTAGGTGTTCTAAGGGTATCAAAAATAGTTCATACTGATTCAATCATGCAATAATGTTTTCTCAGGCAGTACAAAAAAATTTATAGTGATTCAACCATGCATATATGTGTTCTAAGATTATAAAAAAAAATCATAGTGACAGAATCTTGCTTATATAAGTTCTAAGGCTGTCAAAAAAAATCATAATGGTTCAATCTTGCATATATGTGTTATGATGCTGTTAAAAATATTTCATAGTGATTTAATCATGCAAATATATGTTATAATGATGTAAAAAAAAATTCATAGCGATTCAATCATGAATATGTGTTCTAAGGCTGTAAAAAAAAATTCATAGTGATTCAATCATGCATATATGTGTTCTAAGGCTATAAAAAAAATGATAATGATTCAATCTTGTAGATATGTGTTCTAAGGTTGTCAACAAAAAATTATAGAGATTCAATCATTCATATATGTGTTCTAATTCCGTAAATAAAAGACGCATAGTGATTTAATCTTGCCTATATGTGTTCTAAGGCTGTCAAAAATTTTACATAGTGATTCAATCGTACATATATGTTTTCTAAGGTTGTCCAAAAAATCATAATGATTCAATTCTGCAGATATGTGTTCTAAGGATGTCAAATAAAAGTTTAGTGATTGAATCATGATTATATGTCTTCTAATGCAGTCAAAAAAATTTCATAGTGATTCAATCATGCATATATGTGTTCTAATGCTGTTAAAAAAAAATCATAGTGATTCAATCTTGCTTATAATGTTCTAATGCTGTCAAATTTTTTTTTTTAGTGATTCAATCATGCATATATATGTTCTAAGGCTGTAAAACAAAATTCATAATGATTCAATCTTACAGATATGTGTTCTAAGGTTGTCAAAAAATTTTTATAGTGATTCAATCATGAATATATGTGTTCAAATGTTGTCAAAATTTTTTATAGTGATTCAATCATGCATATATGTGTTATAAGGCTGTCAAAAAAATTTCATAGTGATTCAATCATGCACATATCTATTCTAAATTTGTCAAAAAAAATTCATAGTGATTCAATCAATCTTGTTTATATGTGTTCTAAGGCTGTCAAAAATATTTCGAATTGATTCAATCATGCATATATGTGTTCTAAGGCAGTAAAAAAAAAGTATAGTGATTCAATAATGCATATGTGTATTCTAAAGTTGTGAAAAAAATTTAATATTGATTCAATCTTGCTTATATATGTTCTAAGGTTGTGAAAAAAATTTCAGAGTGATTCAATATTGCTTATATGTGTTCTAAGGCTGTCAAAAATATTTCATAGAGATTCAATACTGCGTATATGTGTTCTAATGCTGTCAAAAATATTTTGTAGCGATTCAATCATGCATATATGTGTTCTAAGGATATAAAAAAATTCATAACAATTCAATCATGCATATATGTGTTCTAAGGCTGTCAATAATATTTCATGGAGATTTAATACTACTTATATGTGTTCTAAGGTTGTCAAATTTTTTTTATAGTGATTTAATCATGCATATATGTGTGCTAATGCTTTCAAAAAAATTTCATACTGAGTCAATCTTGCTTATATGTGTTCTAAGGCTGTCAAAAATATTTCATAGTGATTCAATCATGCATATATATGTTCTAAGGATGTAAAAAAAAAATTATAGTGATTCAATCACGCATACATGTGTTCTAATACTGTCAAAAAATTTCATAGTGATTTAATCGTGCGTATATGTGTTCTAAGGCTGTCAAAAAAATTTCATAGTGATTCTATCTTGCTTATATGTGTTCTAAGGCAATAAAAAATATTTCATAGTGATTCAATCATGCATCTATGTGTTCTAAGGTTGTATAAAAAATTTATAGTGATTCAATCATGCATATATGTCTTCCATTGCTGTCAAAAAATTTCATAGTGATTCAATCATGCATATATGTGTTATAAGGCTATCAAAAAAAAATTCATAGGGATTCAATCTTACTTTTATGTGTTCTAAGGCTGTCAAAAATATTTTACAGTGATTCAATCATGCATATATGTGTTCTAAAGAGGTAAAAAAAAAATCATAATGATTCAATCCTGCAGATATGTGTTCTAAGGTTGTCAAAAAAAGTTTATAGTGATTGAATCATGCATATATGTGTTCTAATGTTGTCAACAAAAATTCATAGTGATTCAATCATGCATATATGTGTTGTAAGCCTGTCAAAAAAAATTCATAGTGATTGAATCGTGCTTATATGCATTCTAAGGCTGTCAAAAATTGTTCATACTGATTCAATCTTGCTTATATGTGTTCTAAGGCTTTAATAAAAAAATTATATGATTCAATCATGCATATATGTGTTCTAAATTTGTCTAAAAAAAGTGAGTGATTCAATCAATATTATATGTGTTCGAAGTCTGTAAAAAAAAATTCATAGTGATTCAATCATGCCTATATGTGTTCTAAGGCGGGCAAAAATATTTCATAGTGACTCAACCATGCATATATGTATTCTATGGCAGTCAAAAAAAAATTCATAGTGATTCAATCTTGCTTATATGTGTTCTAAGGCTGTCAAAAATATTTCATAGTGATTTAATCTTGCAGATATGTGTTCTAAGGCTATAAAAAAAGTTTCATAATGATTCAATCCTGCAGACATGTGTTCTAAGGTTGGCAAAAAAAATTTATAGTGATTCAATCATGCGTATATGCGTTCTAATGCTCTCAAAATTTTCATAGTGATTCGATCATGCATATAGGTCTTCTAAGGCTGTAAAAAAAAATTCATAGTGATTGAATATTGCTTATTTGTGTTCTAAGGTTGTCAAAAATATTTCATGGTGATTCAATCATGCATATATTTGATGTAAGGATGTAAAAAAAAATCATAATGAGTCCATCCAGGAGATATGTGTTCTAAGGTTGTCAAAAAAAATTTTATAGTGATTCAATCACGCATATATGTGTTTTAATGCTGTCTAAAAAATTTCATAGTGATTCAATCATGTATATATGTGTTTTAAGGCTGTAAAAAAAAATCATACTGATTCAATATTGCTTATGTGTTCTAGGGCTATCAAAAATAGTTCATACTTATTTAATCAAGCATCTATGCGTTCTCAGGCAGTACAAAAAAATTTATAGTGATTCAATCATGCATATATGTGTTCTAAGGTTGTAAAAAACATAGTGATTCAATCTTGCTTATATAAGTTCTAAGCCCATCAAAAAAAAATCATAGTGATTCAATCTTGTATATATGTGTTCTGATGCTGTTAAGAATATTTCATAGTCATTCATTCATTTTTATATGTGTTATAAGGCTACAAAAAAAAAATCATAGGGATTCAATCATACTTTTATGTGTTCTAAGGCTGTCAAAAATATTCATAGTGATTCAATCTTGCATATATGTGTTCTAAAGCTGTAAAAAAAATTCATATTGATTCAATCTTGTAGATATGTGTTCTAAGGCTGTCAAAAAAAAATTATAGTGATTCCATCATGCATATATGTGTTCTAAAGCCGTAAAAAAAGAAGCATAGTGATTCAATCTTGCTTATATGTGTTCTAAGGCTATCAAAAATATTACATAGCGATCCAATCATGCATATATGTGTTCTAAGGTTGTCAAAAAAGTTATAATGATTCAATCCTGCAGATATGTGTTCTAAGTTTGCCAAAAAAAAAATTTAGTGATTCAATCATGAATATATGTGTTCTAATGCTGTAAAAAAAAATTCATTGTGATTCCATCATGCATATATGCGTTCTAAGGCTGTTAAACAAAATTCATAGTGATTCAATCTTGCTTATATGTGTTCTAATGCTGTCAAAAAATATTTCATAGTGATTCAATCTTGCATATATGTATTCGAAGGATGTAAAACAAAATTCATAATGATTCAATCTTACAGATATGTATTCTAAGGTTGTCAAAAAAAATTTATAGTGATTCAATCACGCATATAAGTGTTCTAAGGTTGTCAAAAAAATTCCATAGTGATTCAATATTGCTTATATGTGTTCTAAGGCTGTCAAAAAAAATTTATAGTGATTCAATTTTGCTTACATGTTCTAAGGTTGTTCAAGATATTTCATAGTGATTCACTCTTGCATATATGTGTTCTAATGTTGTCAAAAAAAATTCATAGTGAAACATATAAGTGTTCTAAGGCTGTAAAAAAATATTATAGTGATTCAATCATGCAGATATGTGTTCTAATGCGGTAAAAAAAATATCATTGTGATTTAATCATGCATATATGTGTTGTAAGGCTCTCAACAAAAATTTATAGTGATTTAATCCTGCTTATATGTGTTTGAAGGCTGTAGAAAATACTTCATAGTCATTCAATCATGCATATATGTTATCTAAGGCTATAAAAAAAAATCTTAATGATTCAGTCAAGGTTGTCCAAAAAATTATATAGTGATTCAATCATGCATATATGTGTTCTAATGTTGTCAAAAAAAATTCATAGTGAAACAATTATGCAAATATATCTGTTCTAAGGCTGTTAAAAAAATTTCATAGTGATTCAATCTTGCTTATATATGTTCAAAGGCTGTGAAAAATAGTTCATACTGATTCAATCAACCATATATGTGTTCTAATGCTGTAAAAAAAAGTTTATAGTGATTAAATTATGAATATAAGTGTTCTAAGGTAATCAAATTTTTTTTATAGTGATTCAATCTTGTTTATATGTGTTTTAAGGCTGCCAAAAATATTCCATTATGATTCAATCATTCATATATGTGTTCTAAGGCTGTAAAAAAAAATCATAATGATTCAATCCTGCAACTATATGTTCTAAGGTTAACAAAAAAATTTTATAGTGATTCAATAATGCATATATATGTAGTAATGTTGTCAAAAAAATTCATAGTCATTCAATCACGCATATATGTGTTCTAATGCTGTTAAAAAAATTCATAGTGATTCAATCTTTCTTATATGTGTTTGAAGGCTATAAAAAAAAATTCATGGTGATTCAATCATGCATATATGTGTTCTAAGGCCGTCAAAAAACTTTCATAGTGATTCAATCATGCTTATATGTGTTCTAAGGCCGTCAAAAATATTTTATAGTGATTCAATCATGTATATATGTGTTCTAAGGTTGTAAAAAAAAATTCATAATGATTCAATCTTTCAGATATGTGTTCTACGGTTGTCCAAAAAATTGTATAGTGATTCAATCATGCATATATGTGTTCTAATGTTGTCAAAAAAAATTCTTAGTGACTCAATCATACATATATGTGTTCTAAGGCTGTCAAAAAAATTTCATAGTGATTCAATCTTGCTTATATGTTTACTAAGGCAGTCAAAAATAATTCGTACTGACTCAATCATGCTTATATGTGTTCTAATGCTGTCAAAAAAAATTTATAGTGATTCAATCATGAATATATGTCTTCTAAGGCTATCAAATTTTTTTTATAGTGATTGAATCTTGTTGTTATGTGTTCTAAGGCTGTCAAAAATATTCCATAGTGATTCAATCATTTATATATGTGTTCTAAGGCTGTAACAAAAAAATTTATAATGATTTAATCCTGCAAATATATATTCTAAGGTTATAAAAAACAAAATTATAGTGATTCAATCTTGCATATATGTGTTCTAATGCTATAAAAAAAATTCATAGTGATTCAATCATACATATATGTGTTCTAATGCTGTAAAAAAAATTTCATAGTGATTCAATCATTCATATATGTGTTCTAAGGATGTCAAAAAAATTTCATACTGATTCAATCTTTCTTATATGTGTTCTAAGGGTGTCAAAAATATTTCATACTGATTCAACCTTTCGTATATGTGTTCTAAGGATCTCAAAATTTTTTTATAGTGATTCAATCTTGCATATATGTGTTCTAATGCCATAAAAAATATTTCATAGTGCTACAATCATGCATGCATGTGTTCTAAGGCTGTAAAAAAAATTTCAAAGTGATTCAATCTTGCTTATATGTGTTCTAAGGTCGACAAAAGTAGTTCATACTGATTCAATCATGCATATATGTGTTCTAAGGTTGTAAAACAAAATTTATAGTGATTCAGTCATGCATATATCTGTCCTATGCTGTAAAAAAAAAATCATAGTGAGTCAATCATGAATGTATATGTTCTAAGGCTTTAAAAACAATTTCATAGTGATTCAATCATGCTTATATATGTTCTGAGGCTATCAAAAATATTTTATAGTGATTTAATCATGCATATATGTGTTCTAAGGCAGTAAAAAAAAAATCATAATCATTCAATCCTACAAATATGGGTTCTAAGGTTGTCAAAAAATTTTTATAATGATTCAATCAAGCATATTTGTGTTCTAATGCTGTAAAAAAAAATCATAGTGAATCAATCAGGCATATTTGTGTTCTACGGCTGTAAAAAATATTTCATTGTGATTCAATCATGCATATATTTGTTCTAAGGCTGTAAAAAACAATTCATAATGATTCAATCCTTTCGATATGTATTCTAAGTTTGTCAAAAAATTTGTATAGTAATTAAATCATGCATATATGTGCTCTAATGCTGTCAAATAAATTAAAAAGTGATTCAATCATGCATATATGTGTTCTAAGGCTATCAAAAAAATTTCATAGTGATTCAATCTTGCTTATATGTGTTCAAAGGCTGTCAAAAATAGTTCATACTGATTCAATCAACCATATATGTGTTCTAATGCTATAAAAAAAAATTCATAGTGATTCAATCTTGTTTATATGTGTTCTAAGGCTGTCAAAAATATTCCATTATGATTCAATCATTCATATATGTGTTCTAAGGCTGTAAAAAAAAATCATAATGATTCAATCCTGCAACTATATGTTCTAAGGTTTACAAAAAAAAATTATAGTGATTCAATCATGCATATATATGGAATAATGTTGTCAAAAAATTTCATAGTCATTCAATCACGCATATGTGTTCTAATGCTGTTAAAAAAATTCATAGTGATTCAATCTTGCTTATATGTGTTCTAAGGCTATCAAAAAAAATTCACAGTGATTTAATCATGCATATATGTGTTCTAAGGCCGTCAAAAAACTTTCATAGTGATTCAATCATGCTTATATGTGTTCTAAGGCTGTCAAAAATATTTCATAGTGATTCAATCATGTATATATGTGTTCTAAGGTTGTAAAAAAAAATTCATAACGATTCAATCTTTCAGATATGTGTTCTAAGGTTGTCCAAAAAATTGTATAGTGATTCAATCATGCATATATGTGTTCTAATGTTGTCAAAAAAAATTCATAGTGATTCAATCATGCATATATGTGTTCTAAGGCTGTAAAAAAAAAATCATAGTGATTCAATCTTGCTTATATGTGTACTAAGGCAGTCAAAAATAATTCGTACTGACTCAATCATGCCTATATGTGTTCTAATGCTATCAAAAAAAAATTATAGTGATTCAATCATGAATATATGTCTTCTAAGGCTATCAAATTTTTTTTATAGTGATTCAATCTTGTTTTTATGTGTTCAAAGGCTGTCAAAAATATTCCATAGTGATTCAATCATTTATATATGTGTTCTAAGGCTATAACAAAAAAATTTATAATGATTTATTCCTACAAATATATGTTCTAAGGATATAAAAAACAAAATTATAGTCATTCAATCTTGCATATATGTGTTCTAATGCTATAAAAAAATTTCATAGTGATTCAATCATACATATATGTGTTCTAATGCTGTCAAAAAGAATTCATAGTGATTCAATCATTCATATGTGTGTTCTAAGGATGTCAAAAAAAATTCATACTGATTCAATCTTTCTTATATGTGTTCTAAGGTGTCAAAAATATTTCATACTGATTCAATCTTTCGTATATGTGTTCTAAGGCTGTAAAAAAATTAATAATGATTAAATCTTACTGATATGTGTTCTAAGGTTCTCAAATTTTTTTTATAGTGATTCAATCATGCATATATGTGTTCTAATGCCGTCAAAAATATTTCATAGTGACACAATCATGCATGCATGTGTTCTAAGGCTGTCAAAAAAATTTCAAAGTGATTCAATCTTGCTTATATGTGTTCTAAGGCCGACAAAAATAGTTCATACTGATTCAATCATTTATATATGTGTTCTAAGGTTGTAAAACAAATTTTATAGTGATTAAATCCTACATATATGTATTCTAATGCTGTAAAAAAAAATTCATAGTGATTCAATCATGAATATATGTGTTCTAGGGCTTTTAAAAAAACTTTATAGTGATTCAATCTTGCTTATATATGTTCAGAGGCTTTCAAAAATATTTCATAGTGATTTAATCATGCATATATGTGTTCTAAGGCAGTAAAAAAAATTCATAATGATTCAATCCTGCAAATATGGGTTCTAAGGTTGTCAAAAAAAAATTATAATGATTCAATCAAGCATATTTGTTTTCTAATGCTGTAAAAAAAAATTCATAGTGAATCAATCAGACATATTTGTGTTCTGAGGCTGTCAAAAATATTTCATTGTGATTCAATCATGCATATATTTGTTCTAAGGCTATAAAAAAAAATCATAATGATTCAATCCTTTCGATATGTATTCTAAGGTTGCAAAAAAATTTGTATAGTGATACAATCATGCATATATGTGCTCTAATGCTGTGAAATTTTTTTTTAGTGATTCAATCATGCTTATATGTGTGCTAAGGCTGTCTAAAAAATTTCATAGTGATTCAATCTAGCTTATATGTGTTGTAAGGCTGTCAAAAATAGTTCGTTCTGATTCAATCATGCATATATGTGTTCTAATGCTGTAAAAAAAAATTCATACTGATTCAATCATGATTATATGTGTTCTAAGGCTATAAAAATCTTGCTTATATGTGTTTTAAGGTTGTCAAAAATATTTCATAGTGATTCAATCATGTCTATATGTGTTCTAAGGTTGTAAAAAAAAAATCATAATGATCCAATCCTGCAAATATGTGTTCTAAGGTGGTTAAATTTTTTTTATAGTGATTCAATCTTGCATATATGTGTTCTAAAGCTGCCAAAAAAATCATAGTAATTCAATCATGCATATATGTGCTCTAATGTTGTCAAATAAATTAAAAAGTGATTCAATCATGCATATATGTGTTCTAAGGCTGTCAAAAAAATTTCATAGTGATCCAATCTTGCTTATATGTGTTCTAAGGTTGACAAAATAATTTCATAGTGATTCAATCATGTATATATATGTTCTAAGGCTGTCAAAAAAAAATTATAATGATTAAATCATGCATATATGTGCTGTAAGGTTGTAAAAAAAAAACTATAGTGATCCAATCATGCATATATGTGTTCAATGCTGTAAAAAAAATTCATAGTGATTCAATCATGCATTTATGAGTTCTAAGGCTGTCCAAAATTTTTTTTAGTGATTCAATCTTGCTTATATTTCTTCCTAGGCTGTCAAAAATATTTGATAGTGTTTCAATCATACATATCAGTGTTCTAAGGCTATAAAAAAAATTTCATAATGATTCAATTTTTGAGATATGTGTTCTAAGGTTGTAAAAAAATTGTATAGTGATTCAATCATGCATATATGTATTCTAATGTTGTCAAAAAAAAATCATAGTGATTGAATCATGCAAACATGTGTTCTAAGGTTGTCCAAAAAATTTCTTAGTGATTCAATCTTGCTTATATGTGTTCTAAGGCTGTCAAAAATATTTTATATTGATTCAATCATTCATATATGCGTTCTAATGCTGTAAAAAAAAAGCATAGTGATTCAATCATGAATATATGTGTTCTAAGGCTATGAAAAAAATTTCATAGTGATTCAATCTTGCTTATTTGTGTTCTATGGCTGTCAAAAATATTTCATAGTGATTCAATCATGCATATATGAGTTCTAGGGCAGTAAAAAAAAAATCATAATGATTCAATCCTGCATATATGTGTTCTAATGTTGTCAAAAAAATTTCATAGTGATTCAATCATGCATATATCTGCTCTAATGATGTAAAAAAAAATTCATAGTGATTCAATCATGCATATATATGTTTTAATGCTGTTAAAAAAAAATCATAGTGATTCAATCACGTATATATGTGCTCTAATGCTATTAAAAAAAATTCATAGTGATTCAATCTTGCTTATATATGTTCTAAGGTTATCAAAAAAAATTCATAGAGATTCAATCATGCATATATGTGTTCTAATCCTATAAAAAAAAAATCATAGTAATTCAATCATTCATATGTGTTCTAAGGATGTCAAAAAAAATTCATACTGATTTAATCTTTCTTATATGTGTTCTAAGGCTGTCAAAATTATTTCATAGTAATTCAATCATGCATATATGTGCTCTAATGCTGTCAAATAAATTAAAAAGTGATTCAATCATGCATATATGTGTTCTAAGGCTATCACAAAAATTTCATAGTGATCCAATCTTCCTTATATGTGTTCTAAGGTTGTCAAAAATATTTCATAGTGATTCAATCATGCATATATATGTTCTAAGGCTGTCAAAAAAAATTTATAATGATTAAATCATGCATATATGTGCTCTAAGGTTGTCAAAAAAACTATAGTGATTCAATCATGCATATATGTGTTTAATGTTGTAAAAAAAAATCATAGTGATTCAATCATGCATTTATGTGTTCTAAGGCTGTCCAAAAAAATTTATATTGATTCAATCTTGCTTATATGTGTTCTAAGGCTGTCAAAAATATTTGATAGTGTTTCAATCATACATATCTGTGTTCTAAAGCTATAAAAAAAAATTCATAATGATTCAATCTTTCAGATATGTGTCCTAAGGTTGTAAAAAAATTATATAATGATTCAATAATGCATATATGTATTCTAATGTTGTCAAAAAAATTTCATAGTGATTCAATCATGCATACATGTGTTCTAAGGCTGTCAAAAAAATTTCATAGTGATTCAATCTTGCTTATATGTGTTTTAAGGCTGTCAAAAATAGTTCATACTGATTCAATCATTCATATATGTGTTCTAAGGCTGTCTAAAATATTTTACAGTGATTCAATCATGCATATATGTGTTCTAGGGCTATAAAAAAAAAACATAATGATTCAATCCTGCAAATATGGTTTCTAAGTTTGTCAAAAAAAATTTATAATGATTCAATCCTGCATATATGTGTTCTAATGTCGTAAAAAAAAATTCATAGTGATTCAATCATGCATATATGTGTTCTAATGATGTAAAAAAAAATTCATAGTGATTCAATCGTGCATATATATGTTCTAATGCTGTTAAAAAAAAATCATAGTGATTCAATCACGTATATATGTGCTCTAATGCTATTAAAAAAAATTCATAGTGATTCAATCTTGCATATATATGTTCTAAGGTTATCAAAAAAAATTCATAGAGATTCAATCATGCATATATGTGTTCTAATCTTGTCAAAAAAAAATCATAGTAATTCAACCATTCATATGTGTTCTAAGGATGTCAAAAAAATTTCATACTGATTCAATCTTTCTTATATGTGTTCTAAGGCTGTCAAAAATATTTCATAGTAATTCAATCATGCATATATGTGCTCTAATGCTGTCAAATAAGTTAAAAAGTGATTCAATCATGCATATGTGTTCTAAGGCTGTCAAAAAAAATTCATAGTGATCCAATCTTGCTTATATGTGTTATAAGGTTGTCAAAAATATTTCATAGTGATTCAATCATGCATATATATGTTCTAAGGCTGTCAAAAAAATTTATAATGATTAAATCATGCATATATGTGCTCTAAGGTTGTCAAAACAAACCTATAGTGATTAAAAAATGCATATATGTGTTCAATGCTGTAAAAAAAATTCATAGTGATTCAATCATGCATTTATGTGTTCCAAGGCTGTCCAAAAACAATTATAGTGATTCAATCTTGCTTATATGTGTTTTAAGGCTGTCAAAAATATTTGATAGTGTTTCAATCATACATATCTGTGTTCTAAGGCTATAAAAAAAATTCATAATGATTAAATCTTTGAGATATGTGTTCTAAGGTTGTAAAAAAATGTATAATATGTCAATCATGCATATATGTATTCTAATGTTGTCAAAAAAATTTCATAGTGATTCAATCACGCATACATGTGTTCTAAGGCTGTCAAAAAAATTTCTTAGTGATTCAATCTTGCTTATATGTGTTCTAAGGTTGTCAAAAATAGTTCATACTGATTCAATCATTCATATATGTGTTCTAATGCTGTAAAAAAAATCATAGTGATTGAATCATGAATATATGTGTTCTAAGGCTATGAGAAAAAATTCACAGAGATTCCATCTTGCTTATATGTGTTCTAAGGCTGTCAAAAATATTTCATAGTGATTCAATCATGCATATACGTGTTCTAGGGCTACAAAAAAAAATCATAATGATTTAATCCTGCAAATATGGTTTATAAGTTTGTCAAAAAAAATTTATAATGATTCAATCCTGCATATATGTGTTCTAAGGATGTTAAAAAAAATTCATAGTGATTCAATCGTGCATATATATGTTCTAATGTTGTTAAAAAAAATCATAGTGATTCAATCACGTATATATGTTCTCTAAGGCTATTAAAAAAAATTTATAGTGATTCAATTTTGCTTATATATGTTCTAAGGTTATAAAAAAAAATTCATAGAGATTCAATCATGCATATATGTGTTCTAATCCTGTAAAAAAAAAAACATAGTAATTCAATCATTCATATGTGTTCTAAGGATGTCAAAAAAAATTCATACTGATTCAATCTTTCTTATATGTGTTCTAAGGCTGTCAAAAATATTTCATACTGATTCAATCTTTCATACATGTGTTTTAAGGCTGTAAAAAAAAATTTATAATGATTCAATCTTCTTGATATGTTCTAAGGTTGTCAAAAAAATTTTATAGTGATTCAATCAGGCATATATGTGTTCAAATGCTGTCAAAAATATTTCATGGTGATGCAATCATCCGTATATGTGTTCTAAGCCTCTAAAAAAAAATTCATAGTGATTCAATATTGCTTATATGTGTTTTTAGGCTGTCAAAAATAGTTCATACTGATTCAATCATGCATATAGTTGTTCTAAGGCAGTAAAAAAAAATTCATAGTGATTCAATCTTGCTTATATATGTTTGAAGTTTGCAATAATATTTCATAGTGATTTATTCATGCATATATGTGTTCTAAGGGAGTAAAAAAAAATTCATAATGATTCAATCCTGCAAATATGGCTTCTAAGTTTGTCAAAAAAAATTTGTAGTGATTCAATCAGGCATATTTGTGTTCTAATATTGTCAAAAAATTTCATAGTGATTCAATCATGCATATATGTGTTCTAAGGCTATAAAAAAATTATAGTGATTCAATCATGCATGTATGTGTACTAATGCTATCAAAAAAAATTTGTAGTGATTTAATCACGCATATATGTGTTCTAAGTCTGTCAAAAAAAATCATAATGATTCAATCCTGCAGATATGGGTTCTAAGGTTGTCAAAAAAAATTTATAGTGATTTAATCCTGCATATATGTGTTCTAATGTTGTAAAAAAAAATTCATAGTGATTCAATCATGCATATATATGTTGTATTGAAGTAAAAAAAAATTCATAGTGATTCAATCATGCATATATATGTTCTAATGCTGTTAAAAAAAATTCATAGTGATTCAATCACGTATACATGTGCTCTAATGCTATTAAAAAAAATTCATAGTGATTCAATCTTGCTTATATATGTAATAAGGTTATCAAAAAAAATTCACAGAGATTCAATCATGCATATATGTGTTCTAAGGCTGTCAAAAAACTGTCATAGTGATTCAATCTGGCATATATATGTTCTAAGGCTATCAAAAATAGTTCATAGTGATTTAATCATGTATATGTGTTCTAGGGCTGTAAAAAAAAATTCATAATGATTCAATAATTTAGAAATGTGTTCTAAGGTTGTCCAAAAAATTGTATAGTGATTCAATCATGCATATATGTGTTCTAATGTTGTAAAAAAAAATTCATAGTGATTCAATCATGAATATATGTTGTTCTAAGGCTGTCAAATTTTTTTTATAGTGATTCAACCTTCCTTATATATGTTCTAAGGCTGTCAAAAATATTTCATGGTGATTTAATCATCTATATATGTGTTCTAAGGCAGTAAAAAAAAATCATAATGATTCAATCCTGCAAATATGTGTTCCAAGGTTGTCAAAAAATAGTTCATAGTGATTCAATCATACATATATGTGTTCTAATGCTGTCAAAAAAATTCATAGTGATTCAATCATTCATATATGCGTTCTAAGGATGTCAACAAAATTTCATACTGATTCAATCTTTCCTATATGTGTTCTAAGGCTGTCAAAAATATTTCATACTAATTCAATCTTTCGTATATGTGTTCTAAGGCTGTAAAAAAAAATTAATAATGATTCAATCTTACTGATATGTGTTCTAAGGTTCTCAAATTTTTTTTCTAGTGATTCAATCATGCATATATGTGTTCTAATGCCGTCAAAAATATTTCATAGTGATACAATAATGCATGCATGTGTTCTAAGGCTGTCAAAAAAATTTCAAAGTGATTCAATCTTGCTTATATGTGTTCTAAGGCCGACAAAAATAGTTCACACTGATTCAATCATTCATATATGTGTTCTAAGGTTGTAAAACAAAATTTATAGCGATTCAATCATACATATATGTGTTCTAATGCTGTAAAAAAAATTCATAGTGATTCAATCATGAATATATGTGTTCTAAGGCTTTAAAAAAAAATCATAGTGATTCAATCTTGCTTATATATGTTCTGAGGCTATCAAAAATATTTCATAGTGATTTAATCATGCATATATGTGTTCTAAGGCAGTAAAAAAAAAATCATAATGATTCAATCCTGCAAATATGGGTTCTAAGGTTGTCAAAAAAAAATTAGAATGATTCAATCAAGCATATTTGTGTTCTAATGCTGTAAAAAAAATTTCATAGTGAATCAATCAGGCATATTTGTGTTCTGAGGCTGTCCAAAATATTTCATTGTCATTCAGTCATGCATATATTTGTTCTAAGGCTATAAAAAAAAATTCATAATGATTCAATCCTTTCGATATGTATTCTAAGGTTGTCAAAAAATTTGTATAGTGATACAATCATGCATATATGTGCTCTAATGCTGTGAATTTTTTTTATAGTGATTCAATCATGCTTATATGTGTGCTAAGGCTGTCTAAAAATTTTCATAGTGATTCAATCTGGCTTATATGTTTTCTAAGGCTGTCAAAAATAGTTCATTCTGATTCAATCATGCATATATGTGTTCTAATGCTGTAAAAAAAATTCATACTGATTCAATCATGATTATATGAGTTCTAAGGCTATCAAAAAAATTTCATTGTGATTTAATCTTGCTTATATGTGTTCTAAGGTTGTCAAAAAATATTTCATAGTGATTCAATCATGTATATATGTGTTCTAAGGTTGTAAAAAAAAATTCATAATGATTCAATCCTGCAAATATGTGTTCTAAGGTGGTTACATTTTTTTATAGTGATTCAATCTTGTATATATGTGTTCTAATGCTGCCAAAAAAATTTCATAGTAATTCAATCATGCATATATGTGCTCTAATGCTGTCAAATAAATTAAAAAGTGATTCAATCATGCATATATGTGTTCTAAGGCTGTCAAAAAATTTCATAGTGATTCAATCTTGCTTATATTTGTTCAAAGGCTATCAAAAATAGTTCATACTGATTCAATCAATCGTATATGTGTTCTAATGCTGTAAAAAAAAAATTTAGTGATTAAATTATGAATATATGTATTCTAAGGTTATAAAAAAAATTCATAGTGATTCAATCTTGTTTATATGTGTTCTAAGGCTGGCAAAAATATTCCATTATGATTCAATCTTTCATATATGTGTTCTAAGGTTGTAAAAAAAAATCATAATGATTCAATCCTGCAACTATATGTACAAAGGTTAACAAAGAAAAATTATAGTGATTCAATCATGCATATATATGTAATAATGTTGTCAAAAAATTTCATAGTCATTCAATCACGAATATATGTGTTCTAATGCTGTTAAAAAAATTCATAGTGATTCAATCTTGCTTATATGTGTTCTAAGGCCGTCAAAAAACTTTCATAGTGATTCAATCAGGCTTATATGTGTTCTAAGGCTGTCAGAAGTATTTCATAGTGATTCAATCATGTATATATGTGTTCTAAGGTTGTAAAAAAAAAATCATGATGATTCAATCTTTCAGATATGTGTTCTAAGGTTGTCCAAAAAATTGTATAGTGATTCAATCATGCATATATATGTTCTAATGTTGTCAAAAAAAATTCATAGTGATTCAATCATGCTTATATGTGTTCTAAGGCTGTCAAAAAAAATTCATAGTGATTCAATCTTGCTTATATGTGTACTATGGCAGTCAAAAATAATTCGTACTGACTCAATCATGCCTATATGTGTTCTAATGCTGTCAAGAAATATTTATAGTGATTCAATCATGAATATATGTCTTCTAAGGCTATCAAAATGTTTTTATAGTGATTCAATCATTTATATATGTGTTCTAAGGCTGTAACAAAAAAATTTATACTGATTTAATCCAGCAAATATATGTTCTAAGGTTATAAAAAACAAAATTATAGTGATTCAATCTTGCATATATGTGTTCTAATGCTATAAAAAAAATTCATAGTGATTCAATCATACATATATGTGTTCTAATGCTGTCAAAAAAATTTCATACTGATTCAATCATTCATATATGTGTTCTAAGGATGTCAAAAAAATTTCATACTGATTCAATCTTTCTTATATGTGTTCTAAGGCAGTCAAAAATATTTCATACAGATTCAATCTTTCGTATATATGTTCTAAGGCTGTAAAAAAAATTAATAATGATTCAATCTTATTGATATGTGTTCTAAGGTTCTCAAATTTTTTTTATAGTGATTCAATAAGGCATATATGTGTTCTAATGTCGTCAAAAATTTTTCATAGTGATACAATCATGCATGCATGTGTTCTAAGGCTGTCAAAAAAATTTCAAAGTGATTCAATCTTGCTTATATGTGTTCTAAGGCTCACAAAAATAGTTCATATTGATTCAATCATGCATATATGTGTTCTAAGGTTGTAAAACAAAAATTATAGTGATTCAATCATGCATATATGTGTTCTAATGCTGTAAAAAAAAATTCATAGTGATTCAATCATGAATATATATGTTCTAAGGCTTTAAAAGAAATTTCATAGTGATTCAATCTTGCTTATATATGTTCTGAGGCTATCAAAAATATCTCATAGTGATTTAATCAAGCATATATGTGTTCTAAGGCAGTAAAAAAAAAATCATAATGATTCAATCCAGCAAATATGGGTTCTAAGGTTGTCAAAAAATAAATTATAGTGATTCAATCAAGCATATTTGTGTTCTAATGCTGTAAAAAAAAATTCATAGTGAATCAATCAGGCATATTTGTGTTCTAAGGCTGTCAAAAATATTTCATTGTGATTCAATCATGCATATATTTGTTCTAAGGCTATAAAAAAAAATCATAATGATTCAATCCATTCGATATATATTCTAAGGTTGTCAAAAAATTTGTATAGTGATACAATCATGCATATATGTGCTCTAATGCTGTCAAAATTTTTTTATAGTGATTCAATCATGCTTATATGTGTGCTAAGGCTGTCTAAAAAATTTCATAGTGATTCAATCTGGCTTATATGTGTTCTAAAGCTGTCAAAAATAGTTCATTCAGATTCAATCATGCATATATGTGTTCTAATGCTGTAAAAAAAAAATCATACTGATTCAATCATGATTATATGTGTTCTAAGGCTATCAAAAAAATTTCATAGTGATTTAATCTTGCTTATGTGTTCTAAGTTGTCAAAAATATTTCATAGTGATTCAATCATAAATATATGTGTTCTAGGTTGTAAAAAAAAATTCATAATGATTCAATCTTGCAAATATGTGTTCTAAGGTGGTTAAATTTTTTTTATAGTGATTCAATCTTGCATATATGTGTTCTAATGCTGCCAAAAAATTTTCATAGTGATTCAATCGTGCATATATGTGCTCTAATGCTGTCAAATAAATTAAAAAGTGATTCAATCATGCATATATGTGTTCTAAGGCTGTCAAAAAAATTTCATAGTGATCCAATCTTGCTTATGTGTTCTAAGGTTGACAAAAATATTTCATAGTGATTCAATCATGTATATATATGTTCTAAGGCTGTCAAAAAAAATTTATAATGATTAAATCATGCATATATGTGCTCTAAGGTTGTCAAAAAAAACTATAGTGATTCAATCTTGCATATATGTGTTCAATGCTGTAAAAAAAATTCCTAGTGATTCAATCATGCATTTATGTGTTCTACGGCTGTCCAAATTTTTTTATAGTGATTCAATCTTGCTTATATTTGTTCTAAGGCTGTCAAAAATAATTCATAGTGTTTCAATCATACATATTTGTGTTCTAAGGCTATAAAAAAAAATTCATAATGATTCAATCTTTCAGATATGTGTTCTAAGGTTGTAAAAAAATAGTATAGTGATTCAATCATGCATATATGTGTTCTAAGGATGTCAAAAAAATTTCATACTGATTCAATCTTTCTTATATGTGTTCTAAGGCAGTCAAAAATATTTCATACTGATTCAATCTTACGTATATGTGTTCTAAGGCTGTAAAAAAACTTAATAATGATTCAATCTTACTGATATGTGTTCTAAGGTTCTCAAATTTTTTTTATAGTGACTCAATCATGCATACATGTGTTCTAATGCCGTCAAAAATATTTCATAGTGATACAATCATGCATACTTGTGTTCTAAGGCTGTCAAAAAAATTTCAAAGTGATTCAATCTTGCTTATATGTGTTCTAAGGCCAACAAAAATAGTTCATACTGATTCAATCATTCATATATGTGTTCTAAGGTTGTAAAACAAAATTTATAGTGATTCAATCATGCATATATGTGTTCTAATGCTGTAAAAAAAAATCATAGTGATTCAATCATGAATATATGTGTTCTAAGGCTTTAAAAAAAATTCATAGTGATTCAATCTTGCTTATATATGTTCTGAGGCTATAAAAAATATCTCATAGTGATTTAATCATGCATATATGTGTTCTAAGGCAGTAAAAAAAAATTCATAATGATTCAATCCTGCAAATATGGGTTCTAAGGTTGTCAAAAAAAATTATAATGATTCAATCAAGCATATTTGTGTTCTAATGCTGTAAAAAAAAATCATAGAGAATCAATCAAGCATATTTGTGTTCTGAGGCTGTCCAAATTATTTCATTGTGATTCAATCATGCATATATTTGTTCTAAGGCTATAAAAAAAAATTCATAATGATTCAATCCTTTCGTTATGTATTCTAACATTGTCAAAAAATTTGTATAGTGATACAATCATGCATATATGTGCTCTAATGCTGTCAAATTTTTTTTATAGTGATTCAATCATGCTTATATGTGTGCTAAGGCTGTCTAAAAAATTTCATAGTGATTCAATCTGGCTTATATGTGTTCTAAGGCTGTCAAAAATAGTTCATTCTGATTCAATCATGCATATATATGTTCTAATGCTGTAAAAAAAATTCATACTGATTCAATCATGATTATATGTGTTCTAAGGCTATCAAAAAAATTTTAAAGTGATTTAATCTTGCTTATATGTGTTCTAAAGTTGTCAAAAATATTTCATAGTGATTCAATCATGTATATATGTGTTCTAAGGTTGTAAAAAAAAAATCATAATGACTCAATCCTGCAAATATGTGTTCTAAGGTGGTTAAAATTTTTTTATAGTGATTCAATCTTGCATATATGTGTTCTAATGCTGCCAAAAAAATTTCATAGTAATTCAATCATGCATATATGTGCTCTAATGCTGTCAAATAAATTAAAAAGTGATTCAATCATGCATATATGTGTTCTAAGGCTGTCAAAAAAAATTCATAGTGATCCAATCTTACTTATATGTGTTCTAAGGTTGACAAAAATATTTCATAGTGATTCAATCATGTATATATATGTTCTAAGGCTGTCAAAAAAAAGTTGTAATGATTAAATCATGCATATATGTGCTCTAAGGTTGTCAAAAAAAAAACTATAGTGATTCAATCATGCATATATGTGTTCAATGCTGTAAAAAACATTCATAGTGATTCAATCATGCATTTATGTGTTCTAAAGCTGTCCAAAATTTTTTATAGTGATTCAATCTAGCTTATATTTGTTGTAAGGCTGTCAAAAATATTTGATAGTGTTTCAATCATACATATCTGTGTTCTAAGGCTATAAAAAAAATTCATAATGATTCAATCTTTCAGATATGTGTTCTAAGGTTGTAAAAAAATTGTATAGTAATTCAATCATGCATATATGTATTCTAATGTTGTCAAAAAAAATTCATAGTGATTCAATCATGCAAACATGTGTTTTAAGGTTGTCGAAAAAATTTCTTAGTGATTCAATCTTGCTTATATGTGTTCTAAGGCTGTCAAAAATAGTTTATACTGATTCAATCATTCATATATGTGTTCTAATGCTGTAAAAAAAATCATAGTGATTCAATCATGAATATATGTGTTCTAAGGCTTTGAAAAAGATTTCATAGTGATTCAATCTTGCTTATATGTGTTCTATGGCTGTCAAAAATATTTCATAGTGATTCAATCATGCATATATGTGTTCTAGGGCTGTAAAAAAAAAAATCACAATGATTCAATCCTGCAAATATGGTTTCTAAGGTTGTCAAAAAAAATTTATAATGATTCAATCCAGCATATATGTTTTCTAATGTTGTCAAAAAAAAATCATAGTGATTCAATCATGCATATATGTATTCTAATGATGTAAAAAAAAATTCATACTGATTCAATCATGCATATATATGTTTTAATGCTGTTAAAAAAAAATCATAGTGATTCAATCACGTATATATGTGCTCTAATGCTATTAAAAAAAATTCATAGTGATTCCATCTTGCTTATATATGTTCTAAGGTTATAAAAAAAAATTCATAGAGATTCAATCATGCATATATGTGTTCTAATCCTGTCAAAAAAAACTCATAGTAATTCAATCATTCATATGTGTTCTAAGGATGTCAAAAAAATTTCATACTGATTCAATCTTTCTTATATGTGTTCTAAGGCTGTCAAAAATATTTCATAGTAATTCAATCATGCATATATGTGCTCTAATGCTGTCAAATAAATTAAAAAGTGATTCAATCATGCATATATGTGTTCTAAGGCTATCACAAAAATTTCATTGTGATCCAATCTTGCTTATATGTGTTCTAAGGTTGTCAAAAATATTTCATAGTGATTCAATCTTGCATATATATGTTCTAAGGCGGTCAAAAAAAAATTATAGTGATTAAATTATGCATATATGTGCTCTAAGGTTGTCAAAAAAAACTATAGTGATTCAATCATGCATATATGTGTTCAATGCTGTAAAAAAAATTCATAGTGATTCAATCATGCATTTATGTGTTCTAAGGCTGTCCAAAAAAATTTATATTGATTCAATCTTGATTATACGTGTTCTAAGGCTGTCAAAAATATTTGATAGTGTTTTAATCATAAATATCTGTGTTCTAAGGCTATAAAAAAAAAATCATAATGATTCAATCTTTCAGATATGTGTCCTAAGGTTGTCTAAAATTTTATAGTGATTCAATCTTGCTTATATGTGTTTTAATGCTGTCAAAAATAGTTCATACTTATTCAATCATTCATATATGTGTTCTAATGATGTAAAAAAAAATCATAGTGATTCAATCATGAATATATGTGTTCTAAGGCTATGGAAAAAAATTCACAGTGATTCAATCTTGCTTACATGTGTTCTACGGCTATCTAAAATATTTCATAGTGATTCAATCATCCATATATGTGTTCTAGGGCTATAAAAAAAAATCATAATGATTCAATCCTGCAAATGTGGTTTCTAAGTTTGTAAAAAAAAATTATAATGATTCAATCCTGCATATATGTGTTCTAATGTTGTAAAAAAAAAATCATAGTGACTCAATCATGCATATATGTGTTCTAATGATGTAAAAAAAAATTCATAGTGATTCAATCGTGCATATATATGTTCTAATGCTGTTAAAAAAAATCATAGTGATTCAATCTCGTATATATGTGCTCTAATGCTATTAAAAAAAAATCATAGTGATTCAAGCTTGCTTATATATGTTCTAAGGTTATAAAAAAAAATTCATAGAGATTCAATCATGCATATATGTGTTCTAATCCGATCAAAAAAAATTCATAGTAAATCAACCATTCATATGTGTTCTAAGGATGTCAAAAAAAATTCATACTGATTCAGTCTTTCTTATATGTGTATTAAGGCAGTTAAAAATATTTCATAGTAATTCAATCATGGATATATGTGCTCTAATGCTGTCAAATAAATTAAAAAGTGATTCAATCATGTATATATGTGTTCTAAGGCTGCAAAAAAATTTCAGTGATCCAATCTTGCTTATATGTGTTCTAAGGTTGTCAAAAATATTTCATAGTGATTCAATCATGCATATATATGTTCTAAGGCTGTAAAAAAAAATTTATAATGATTAAATCATGCATATATGTGTTCTAAGGTTGTCAAAAAAAAACTATGGTGATTCAATCATGCATATATGTGTTCAATGCTGTAAAAAAAATTCATAGTGATTCAATCAACCATTTATGTGTTCTAGGGCTGTCCAAAAAAAATTATAGTGATTCAATCTTGCTTATATCTGTTCTAAGGCTGTCAAAAATATTTGATAGTGTTTCAATCATACATATCTGTGTTCTAAGGCTATAAAAAAAAATTCGTAATGATTAAATCTTTCAGATATGTGTTCTAAGGTTGTAAAAAATTGTATAATATGTCAATCATGCATATATGTATTCTAATGTTGTCAAAAAAAATTCATAGTGATTCAATTATGCATACATGTGTTCTAAGGCTGTCAAAAAAATTTCATAGTGATTCAATCTTGCTTATATGTGTTCTAAGGTTGTCAAAAATAGTTCATACTGATTCAATCATTCATATATGTTTTCTAATGCTATAAAAAGAAATCATAGTGATTCAATCATGAATATATGTGTTCTAAGGCTATGAAAAAAAATTCACAGTGATTCAATCTTGCTTATATGTGTTCTACGGCTATCTAAAATATTTCATAGTGATTCAATCATCCATATATGTGTTCTAGGGCTATAAAAAAAAATCATAATGATTCAATCCTGCAAATATGGTTTCTAAGTTCGTCAAAAAAAATTATAATGATTCAATCCTGCATATATGTGTTCTAATGTTGTAAAAAAAAAATCATAGTGATTCAATCATGCATATATGTGTTCTAATGATGTAAAAAAAAATTCATAGTGATTCAATCGTGCATATATATGTTCTAATGCTGTTAAAAAAAATCATAGTGATTCAATCTCGTATATATGTGCTCTAATGCTATTAAAAAAAAATCATAGTGATTCAAGCTTGCTTATATATGTTCTAAGGTTATCAAAAAAAATTCATAGAGATTCAATCATGCATATATGTGTTCTAATCCGATCAAAAAAAATTCATAGTAAATCAACCATTCATATGTGTTCTAAGGATGTCAAAAAAATTTCATACTGATTCAGTCTTTCTTATATGTGTATTAAGGCAGTTAAAAATATTTCATAGTAATTCAATCATGGATATATGTGCTCTAATGCTGTCAAATAAATTAAAAAGTGATTCAATCATGTATATATGTGTTCTAAGGCTGCAAAAAAATTTCATAGTGATCCAATCTTGCTTATATGCGTTATAAGGTTGTCAAAAATATTTCATAGTGATTCAATCATGCATATATATGTTCTAAGGCTGTAAAAAAAAAATTATAATGATTAAATCATGCATATATGTGTTCTAAGGTTGTCAAAAAAAAACTATGGTGATTCAATCATGCATATATGTGTTCAATGCTGTAAAAAAAATTCATAGTGATTCAATCAAGCATTTATGTGTTCTAGGGCTGTCCAAAAAAAATTATAGTGATTCAATCTTGCTTATATCTGTTCTAAGGCTGTCAAAAATATTTGATAGTGTTTCAATCATACATATCTGTGTTCTAAGGCTATAAAAAAAAATTCATAATGATTAAATCTTTCAGATATGTGTTCTAAGGTTGTAAAAAATTGTATAATATGTCAATCATGCATATATGTATTCTAATGTTGTCAAAAAAATTTCATAGTGATTCAATTATGCATACATGTGTTCTAAGGCTGTCAAAAAAATTTCATAGTGATTCAATCTTGCTTATATGTGTTCTAAGGTTGTCAAAAATAGTTCATACTGATTCAATCATTCATATATGTTTTCTAATGCTATAAAAAGAAATCATAGTGATTCAATCATGAATATATGTGTTCTAAGGCTATGAAAAAAAATTCACAGAGATTCAATCTTGCTTATATGTGTTCTAAGGCTGTCATAAATATTTCATAGTGATTCAATCATGCATATACGTGTTCTAGGGCTGTAAAAAAAATCATAATGATTTAATCCTGCAAATATGGTTTCTAAGGTTATCAAAAAAAAATTATAACGATTAAATCCTGCATATATGTGTTCTAATGATGTAAAAAAAATTCATAGTGATTCAATCGTGCATATATATGTTCTAATGCTGTTAAAAAAAAATCATAGTGATTCAATCATGTATATATGTGCTCTAATGCTATTAAAAAAAAATTATAGTGATTCAATCTTGCTTATATATGTTCTAAGGTTATCAAAAAAAATTCATAGAGATTCAATCATGCATATATGTGTTCTAATCCTGTAAAAAAAAAATCATAGTAATTCAATCATTCATATGTGTTCTAAGGATGTCAAAAAAATTTCATACTGATTCAATCTTTCTTATATGTGTTCTAAGGCTGTCAAAACTATTTCATACTGATTCAGTCTTCCATACATGTGTTTTAAGGCTGTAAAAAAAATTATAATGATTCAATCTTCTTGATATGTTCTAAGGTTGTCAAAAAAAATTTATAGTGATTCAATCAGGCATATATGTGTTCGAATGCTGTCAAAAATATTTCATGGTGATGCAATCATCCATATATGTGTTCTGAGGCTCTAAAAAAAAATTCATAGTGATTCAATATTGCTTATATGTGTTTTTAGGCTGTGAAAAATAGTTCATACTGATTCAATCATGCATATAGTTGTTCTAAGGCTGTAAAAAAAATTCATAATGATTCAATCCTACAAATATGTGTTCTAAGGTTGTAAAACATAATTTATAGTGACTCAATCATGCGTACATTTTATCTAATGCTGTAAAAAAAAATTCATAGTGATTCCGTAATGAATATATGTGTTTTAAGGCTGTCAAAAAAATTTCATAGTGATTCAATCTTGCTTATATATGTTATAAGTTAGCAATAATATTTCATAGTGATTTATTCATGCATATATGTGTTCTAAGGCAGAAAAAAAAAATCATAATGATTCAATCCTGCAAATATGGCTTCTAAGGTTGTCAAAAAAAGTTTATAGTGATTCAATCAGACATATTTGTGTTCTAATGCTGTCCAAAAATTTCATAGTGATTCAATCATGCATATATGTGTTCTAAGGCGATAAAAAAATTATAGTGATTCAATCATGCATGTATGTGTACTAATGCTATCAAAAAAATTTTGTAGTGATTTAATCACGCATATATGTGTTCTAAGTCTGTCAAAAAAAATCATAATTATTCAATCCTGCATATATGTTCTAATGTTGTCAAAAAAAATTCATAGTGATTCAATCATTCATATATATGTTCTAATGCTATTAAAAAAAAATTCATAGTGATTCAATCAAGTATACATGTGCTCTAATGCTATTATAAAAATTCATAGTGATTCAATCTTGCTTATATATGTAATAAGGTTATCAAAAAAAATCATAGAGATTCAATCATGCGTATATGTGTTCTAAGGCTGTCAAAAAACTGTCATAGTGATTCAATCTGGCATATATATGTTCAAAGACTATCAAAAATATTTCATAGTGATTCAATCATGTCTATGTGTTCTAGGGCTATCAATAGAAATTCATAGTGGTTCAATCTAGCTTATATGTGTTCTACGGATGTCAAAAATATTTCATAGTGATTCAATCATGCATATATGTGTTCTAAGGCTGTAAAAAAAATCATAATGATTTAATCCTGCAAATATGGTTTCTAAGGTTGTCAAAATTTTTTTATAATGATTCAATCCTTCATATATGTGTTCTAATGATGTAAAAAAAAATCATAGTGATTCAATCGTGCATATATATGTTCTAATGCTGTTAAAAAAAATCATAGTGATTCAATCACGTATATATGTGCTCTAATGCTATTAAAAAAAATTTATAGTGATTCAATCTTGCTTATATATGTTCTAAGGTTATCAAAAAAAATTTATAGAGATTCAATCATGCATATATGTGTTCTAATCCTATAAAAAAAAATCATAGTAATTCAATCATTCATATGTGTTCTAAGGATGTCAAAAAAATTTCATACTGATTCAATCTTTCTTATATGTGTTCTAAGGCTGTCAAAAATATTTCATACTGATTCAATCTTTCATACATGTGTTTTAAGGCTGTAAAAAACAATATAATGATTCAATCTTATTGATATGTTCTAAGGTTGTCAAAAAAAATTTATAGTGATTCAATCAGGCATATATGTGTTCTAATGCTGTCAAAAATATTTCATGGTGATGCAATCATCCATATATGTGTTCTAAGGCTCTAAAAAAAATTCATAGTGATTCAATATTGCTTATATGTATTTTTAGGCTGTCAAAAATAGATCATACTGATTCAATCATGCATGTAGTTGTTCTAAGGCTGTAAAAAAAAATCATAATGATTCAATCCTACAAATATGTGTTCTAAGGTTGTAAAAAAAATTTTATAGTGACTCAATCATGCGTACATTTTATCTAATGCTGTAAAAAAAAATCATAGTGATTCTGTCATGAATATATGTGTTTTAAGGCTGTCAAAAATTTTTCATAGCGATTCAATCTTGCTTATATATGTTATAAGTTTGCAATAATATTTCATAGTGATTTATTCATGCATATATGTGTTCTAAGGCAGTAAAAAAAAATTCATAATGATTCAATCCTGGAAATATGGCTTCTAAGGTTGTCAAAAACAATTTATAGTGATTCAATCAGGCATATTTATGTCCTAATGCTGTCAAAAAAATTCATAGTGATTCAATCATGCATATATGTGTGCTAAGGCTATAAAAAAATTATAGTGATTCAATCATGCATGTATGTGTACTAATTCTATCAAAAAAAATTCGTAGTGATTTAATCATGCATATATGTGTTCTAAGTCTGTCAAAAAAAATCATAATGATTCAATCCTGCAGATATGGGTTCTAAGGTTGTCAAAAACAAATTATAGTGATTCAATCCTGCATATATGTGTTCTAATGTTGTAAAAAAAATTCATAGTGATTCAATCATGCATATATATGTTCTAATGATGTAAAAAAAAATTCATAGTGATTCAATCATGCATATATATGTTCTAATGCTGTTAAAAAAAATTCATAGTGATTCAATCACGTATACATGTGTTCTAATGCTATTAAAAAAATGCATAGTGATTCAATCTTGCTTATATATGTAATAAGGTTATCAAAAAAAATTCATAGAGATTCAATCATGCATATATGTGTTCTAAGGCTGTCAAAAAACTGTCATAGTGATTCAATCTGGCATATATATGTTCTAAGGCTATCAAAAATATTTCATAGTGATTCAATCATGTATATGTGTTCTAGGGCTGTAAAAAAATACATAATGATTCAATCATTTAGAAATGTGTTCTAAGGTTGTCCAAAAAATTGTATAGTGATTCAATCATGCATATATGTGTTCTAATGTTGTCAAAAAAAAATTATAGTGATTCAATCATGAATATATGTTGTTCTAAGGCTGTCAAAATTTTTTTATAGTGATTCAATCTTGCTTATATATGTTCTAAGGCTGTAAAAATATTTCATGGTGATTTAATCATCCATATATGTGTTCTAAGGTAGTAAAAAAAAATCATAATGATTCAATCCTGCAAATATCTGTTCCAAGGTTGTCAAAAAAACTTTATAGTGATTCAATCATGCATATATGTGTTCTAAAGCTGTAAAAAAAAATTCATAGTGATTCAATTATGCATATTTATGTTCTAAGGCTGTCAAAAAAAATTCTTTATGATTCAATTATGCATATATGTGTTCTAAGGCTGTAAAAAAAAATTCATAATGATTCAATCCTTCCGATATGTGTTCTAAGGTTGTCAAACAATTTGTATAGTGATTCAATCATGCATATATGTGTTATAATGCTGTCAAAAAAATCTCATAGTGATTCAATCATGCATGTATGTGTGCTAAGGCAATTAAAAAAAATATCATAGTGATTCAATCTTGCTTATATGTGTTCTAAGGCTGTCAAAAATAGTTCATACTGAGTCGATCATGCATATATATGTTGTAATGCTGTAAAAAAAAATTCATACTGATTCAATCATGATTATATGTTGTTCTAAGGCTGCCAAAATTTTTATATAGTGATTCAATCTTGCTTATATATGTTCTAAGGCTGTCAAAAATATTTCATGGTGATTTAATCATCCATATATGTGTTCTAAGGCAGTAAAAAAAAAATCATAATGATTCAATCCTGCAAATATGTGTTCCAAGGTTGTCAAAAAACTTTATAGTGATTCAATCATGCATATATGTGTTCTAATGCTGTAAAAAAAAATTCATAGTGATTCAATCATGCATATTTATGTTATAAGGCTGTCAAAAACATTTCTTTGTGATTCAATCATGCATATATGTGTTCTAAGGCTGTAAAAAAAAATTCATAATGATTCAATACTTCCGATATGTGTTCTAAGGTTGTCAAACAATTTGTATAGAGATTCAATCATGCATATATGTGTTATAATGCTGTTAAAAAAAATATCATAGTGATTTAATCTTGCTTATATAAGTTCTAAGGCTGTCAAAAATAGTTCATACTAATTCGATCATGCATATATGTGTTCTAATGCTGTCAAAAATAGTTCATACTGATTCGATCATGCATATATATGTTGTAATGCTGTAAAAAAAATTCATACTGATTCAATCATGATTATATGTTGTTCTAAGGCTGCCAAAATTTTTTTATAGTGATTCAATCTTGCTTATATATGTTCTAAGGCTGTCAAAAATATTTCATGGTGATTTAATCATCCATATATGTGTTCTAAGGCAGTAAAAAAAAAATCATAATGATTCAATCCTGCAAATATGTGTTCCAAGGTTGTCAAAAAACTTTATAGTGATTCAATCATGCATATATGTGTTCTAATGCTGTAAAAAAAAATTCATAATGGTTCAATCATTTAGAAATGTGTTCTAAGGTTATCCAAAAAATTGTATAGTGATTCAATCTTGCTTATATGTGTTGTAATGTTGTAAAAAAAAATTCATAGTGATTCAATCATGAATATATGTTGTTCTAAGGCTGCCAAATTTTTTTTATAGTGATTCAATCTTGCTTATATATGTTCTAAGGCTGTCAAAAATATTTCATGGTGATTTAATCATCCATATATGTGTTCTAAGGCAGTAAAAAAAAAATCATAATGATTCAATCCTGCAAATATGTGTTCCAAGGTTGTCAAAAAACTTTATAGTGATTCAATCATGCATATATGTGTTCTAATGCTGTAAAAAAAAATTCATAGTGATTCAATCATGCATATTTATGTTATAAGGCTGTCAAAAACATTTCTTTGTGATTCAATCATGCATATATGTGTTCTAAGGCTGTAAAAAAAAATTCATAATGATTCAATACTTCCGATATGTGTTCTAAGGTTGTCAAACAATTTTTATAGAGATTCAATCATGCATATATGTGTTATAATGCTGTTAAAAAAAATATCATAGTGATTTAATCTTGCTTATATAAGTTCTAAGGCTGTCAAAAATAGTTCATACTAATTCGATCTTGCTTATATGTGTTCTAAGGCTGTCAAAAATAGTTCATACTGATTCGATCATGCATATATATGTTGTAATGCTGTAAAAAAAAATTCATACTGATTCAATCATGATTATATGTGTTCTAAGGCTATCAAAAAAAATTCATAGTGATTCAATCTAGCTTATATGTGTTCTAAGTATGTCAAAAATATTTCATAGTGATTCAATCATGCATATATGTGTTCTAAGGCTGTAAAAAAAAATCATAATGATTCAATCCTGCAAATATGTGTTCTAAGGTTGTCAAAATTTTTTTATAGTGATTCAATCCTGCATATATGTGTTCTAATGCTGTCAACAAAATTTCATAGTGATTCAATCATGCATATATGTGTTCTAATGCTGTCAAATATATTTGAAAGTGATTCAATCATGCATATATGTGTTCTAAGGATGTAAAAAAAAATCGTAGAGATCCAATCTAGCTTATATGTGTTCTAAGACTGTCAAAAATATTTCATAGTGACTCAATCATGCATATATATGTTCTAAGGCTGTCAAAAAAATTTCATAATGATTCAATCATGCATATATGTGCTCTAAGGTTGTAAAAAAAAAACTGTAGTGATTCAATCATGCATATTTGTGTTCAATGCTGCAAAAAAAAATCATAGTGATTCAATCATGCATATATGTGTTCTAAGGCTGTCCAAAAAATGTCATAGTGATTCAATCTTGCTTATATTTGTTCTAAGGCTGTAAAAAAGAATTCATAGTGTTTCATTCTTGCATATATGTGCTCTAAGGCTGTAAAAAAAATTCATAATGATTCAATCTTTCAGATATGTGTTCTAAGGTTGTAAAAAACTTGTATTGTGATTCAATCATGCATATATGTGTTCTAATGTTGTCACAAAAAAATCATAGTGATTCAATCATGCATATATGTGTTCTAAGGCTGTCAAAAAAACTTCATAGTGATTCAATCTTGCTTATATGTGTTTTAAGGCTGTCAAAAATAGTTCATACTGATTCAATCATTCATATATGTATTCTAATGCTGTAAAAAAAGAATCATTGTGATTCAATCATGAATATATGTGTTCTAAGTCTATGAAAAAAAATTCATAGAGATTCAATCTTGCTTATTTGTGTTCTAAGGCTGTCAAAAATATCTCAGAGTGATTCAATCATGCATATATGTGCTCTAGGGATGTAAAAAAAAAATCATAATGATTCAATCCTGCAAATAAGGGTTCTAAGATTGTCAAAAAAAATTTATAGTGATTTTATCCTGCATATATGTGTTCTAATGTTGTCAAAAAAATTTCATATTGATTCAATCATGCATATATATGTTCTAATGTTGTAAAAAAAAATCATAGGCATTCAATCATGCAAATATGTGTTCTAATGCTGTTAAAAAAAAATCATAGTGATTCAATCACGGATATATGTGCTCTAATGCTATTTAAAAAAATTCATAGTGATTCAATCTTGCTAATATGTGTTCTAAGGCTATCAAAAAAAATTCATAGAGATTCAATCATGCATATATGTGTTCTAAGGTTGTCAAAAAAATTTATAATGATTCAATCATGCTTATATGTGTTCTACGGCTATCAAAAATATTTCATAGTGATTCTATCATGTATACATGTGTTCTAAGGCTGTAAAAATAAATTCATAATGACTCAATCTTTTAGAAATATGTTCTAAGGTTGTCAAAAAAATTGTATAGTGATTCAAACATGCAAATATGTGTTCTAATGCTGTAAAAAAAAATTCATAGTTATTCAATCATGCATATATATTTATTCTGAGGCTGTAAAAAAAATTTCATAGTGATTCAATCTTGCTTATATGTGTTCTAAGGCTGTCAAAAATAGTTGATACTGATTTAATCAGGCATATATGTGTTATAAGGCTGAAATTTTTTTTTATAAGGATTCAATCATGGATTTATATCTATTTTAAGCTTGTCAAAAAAAATTCATAGTGATTCAATATTGCTTATATGTGTTCTAAGGTTGTCAAAAATAGTTTATACTGATTCAATCATGCATATATGTGTTCTAATGCGGTAAAAAAAAATCATAGTGATTCAATCATGATTATATGTGTTCTTCGACTATCAAAAAAATTTCATAGTGATTCAATCTTGCTTATATGTGTTCTAAGGATGCCAAAAATATTTTATAGTGATTCAATCATGCATAAATGTGTTCCAAGGCTGTAAAAAAAAATCGTAATGATTCAATCCTGCAAATATGTGTTCTAAGGTTGTCACAATTTTTTTATAGTGATTCAATCCTGCATATATGTGTTCAAATGCTGTCAAACAAATTTCTTAGTGATTCAATCTTGCATATATGTGTTCTAATGCTGTCAAATAAATTTCAAAGTGATTCAATCATGCATATATGTGTTCTAAGGTTGTCAAAAAAAATTCATAATGATGCAATCTTGCTTATATGTATTCTAAGGATGTCAAAAATATTTCATAGTGATTCAATCATTTATATATATGTTCTAAAGCTGTCAAAAAAATTCATAATGATTCAATCATGCATATCTGTCCTCTAAGGTTGTCAAAAAAATACTATAGTGATTTAGTCATGCATATCTGTGTTCAATGTTGTAAAAAAAAATCATAGTGATTTAATCATGCATATATGTGTTCTAAGGCTGTTCAAAAAAATTCATAGTGATTCAATCTAGCTTATATATGTTCTAACACTGTCTAAAATATTTCATAGTGTTTCAATCATGCAAATATGTGCTCTAAGGCTCTAAAAAAAAATTCGTAATGATTTAATCTTTCAGATATGTGTTCTAAGGTTGTAAAAAAATTGTATTGTGATTCAATCATGCATATATGTGTTCTAATGTTGTAAAAAAAAATTCATAGTGATTCAATCATGTATAAGTGTGTTCTAAGGCTGTAAAAAAAAATTCATAGTGATTTAATCTTGCTTATTTGTGTTCTAAGGCTGTCAAAAATAGTTCATACTGATTCAATCATTCATATATGTGTTCTAATGTTGTAAAAAAAAATTCATAGTGATTCAATCATGAATATATGTGTTCTAAGGCTATGAAAAAAATTTCATAGTGATTCAATCTTGCTTATATGTGTTCTAAGGCCATCAAAATTATTTCATAGTGATTTAATCATGCATATATGTGTTCTAGGGCTATAAAAAAAATCATAATGATTCAATTCTGCAAATATGGGTTCTGAGGATGTCAAAAAAAAAATTAGTGATTCAATCCTGCATATATGTCTTCTAATGTTGTCAAACAAATTTCATAGTGATTCAATCATGCATATATATGTTCTAATTGTATAAAAAAAATTTCATAGTGATTCAATTATGCATATATTTGTTCTAATGCTGTTAAAAAAAAATCATAGTGATTCAATCAAGCATATATGTGCTCTAATTCTATTAAAAAAAATCATAGTGATTAAATCCTGCTTATATGTGTTTTAAGGTTATCAAAAAAATTTAATAGAGATTCAATCATGCATAATTGTGTTCTTAGGCTGTCAAAAAACTTTCATAGTGATTCAATCGTGCTTATATGCGTTCTAAGTCTATCAAAAATATTTTATAGTGATTCAATCATCTATATATGCATTCTAAGGCTATAAAGAAAATTCATGATGATACAATGTTTTAGAAATGTGTTCTAAGGTTGTCCAAAAAATTGTATAGTGATTCAATCATGCATATATGTGTTTAACGGCTGTAAAAAAAAATTTATAATGATTCAATCCTGCAAATATGTGTTCTAAGCTTGTAAAACAAAGTTGATAGTGATTCAATCATGCATATGTGTGTTCTAATGATGTAAAAAAAATCATAGTGATTCAACCATGAATATATGTGTTCTAAGGCTGTCAATTTTTTTTTATAGTGATTCAATCTTGCTTATATATGTTCTAAGGCTGTCAAAAATATTTCATAGTGATTTAATTATGCATATATGTTTTCTAAGACAGTAAAAAAAAATTCATAATGATTCAATTCTGCAAATATGCGTTCTAAGGTCATCAAAAAATGTTTATAGTGATTCAATCAGGCATATTTGTGTTCTAATGCTGTCAAAAAATTTCATAGTGATTCAAACACGCATATATGTGTTCTATGGCTATAAAAAAAATTTTAGTGATTCAATCATGCGTGTATGTGTTCCAATGCTATAAAAAAAAACATAATGATTCAATCAGGCATATATGTGTTCTAAGTCTCTCAAAAAAATTTATAATGATTCAATCCTCCAAATACGTGTTCTAAGGTTGTCAAAAAAAAATTATAGTGATTCAATTATGCATATATATGTTCTAATGCTGTAAAAAAAAATCATAGTGATTCAATCATGCATATTTGTGTTCTAAGGCTGTCAAAAAAAATTCATTGTGATTCCATCTTGCTTATATGTGTTCTAAGGCTGTAAAAAAAAATTGTAATGATTCAATCTTTCCGATATGTGTTCTAAGATTGTCAAACAATTTGTATAGTGATTCAATCATGCATATATGTGTTCTAATGCTTTAAAAAAAAATTCATAGTGATTCAATCATGCATATATGTGTGCTAAGGCTGTAAAAAAAAATCATAGTGATTCAATCGTGCTTATATATGTTCTAAGGCTGTCAAAAATAGTTCATAGTGTTCTATCAAGCATATTAGTGTTCTAAGACTAAAAAAAAAATCATAATGATTCAATCCTGCAAATATGTGTTCTAAAGTTGTAAAAAAAATTCATAGTGATTCAATCCTGCATGTATGTGTTCTAATGCTGTAAAAAAAAAATTATAGTGATTCAATCATGCATATATGTCTTCTAATGTTGTCAAATAAATTTCAAAGTGATAGAATCATGCATATATGTGTTCTAAGGCTGTCAAAAAAAATTCATAGTGATCCAATCTTGCTTATATGTGTTCTAAGGCTGTCAAAAATATTTCATACTCATTCAATCATGCATATATATGTTTTAATGCTGTCCAAAAAAAATAATAATGACTCAATCTTTTAGAAATGTGTTCTAAGGTTGTCAAAAAAAAAACTATAGTGATTCTATCGTGCATATCTGTGTTCTAATGCTGTAAAAAAAAATTCATAGTTACCCAATTATGCATATATGTGTTCTAAGGTTGTCCAAAAAATTTCATAGTGATTCAATCGTGCCTATTTCAATCCGAAACAGCATGTTTTTTTCTGTTCTAAACTAAAAACACACAGAAATCTAAGAAACTTGAGAAAACATGCATTAACTAATGAAAAACAATAAAATAAACACTAAAACAGTAAAACAAAAATTATTTCTATGCTGGAAAACGTGTAATAACATAGATAAACAAATAATAAATAAAATACAGGGAATCAATGGTTGGAATTTGATGTTACCTTTAAAAGCATGGATTTAACCCATTAAAAGGGTAAATCACATGTTTTATCGGTTAATAATATAAAAAATAATGCAATAAACGATTATAATGGATTAGAATCATGAAAAACAGCATGGAATAGAGTTAGATCATCCTCTTGAATTGATTTTGGGGTTCTTGGATGAAATCCATGGTTAAATCCATGAACACAAGAGTTTCCATGGTGAAATCTATTGAAAAATCATAAAAAACTAATAAAAAAATAAAAAAATAATATTAAATAACTCACCTTGGCTTCAGCTGCAATGGAGGAAGGTGGAGGTTCTGGAGAGGAGAGAGAAGCCACGAAAATTTTAGAGAAAAAAAGCTCCTTTTGCCCCTCTAAAGACCCCTTTTTATAGTTTTTCAAAACTCATGTAATTAGGACTAATTAATACCTAACTTTGACTTTTTCAAACTCTATCTAAAACCACCAAGGGAGGATGATTTTTTTGTGGTTTCCTAACCCTAAATGAACTCTAACTAAACCTTAATTAACACCTAATTAAACCCTAGAAAGTCCAAATGTGGCACCACCTAGTATGGACCCACATTTGGTTTTTAAAACTTGAATTTAAAACCCTTTAAAAATCAATGGTTTAAAACTTAAATAAAATGGATTTTGACTCTTGACCTTCCTAATTAAGCACCTAACTAACCTAAGACTACTAATTAGACCTCTAACTGACCTAAAAACCCCAAATGTGGCGCCATTTCGGTTTTTCAAAAACCTAATTTTTTTTAAAACTTTAAAATCAAAGTTAGAAACTAGATTGAAGATAGGGGTTTTTAAAATTAAATTTTGACTCACCTAGACATCTAACCTAAGTAGGACCTAGTCTAATCCTAACTTTTACAAATGTGGCACCACCTTGAGTGGGCCCCACTTGAATTTTCAAAAACAATTTTAAAGCTTGAAATTGAGAGAATTTTCAAAAGAGATTCAAAAGTAGACTTGAAATTAAAAGTTTTGAAATGGCATAGAGTACCAACTGGGTCAGAACTCCTCTGGATATGGCACCAACTAAGTGGACCCCACATCAGAGTTTTGAAAATTTGAAATAAATACTGAAAATGGCTTTAAAAAAGGGTTAAAATCAACAGTTGAAATTCAAAGTTTTAAAAATAGAGTTCTAAGCGAACTGGAACTCCGGGTTAGAGTCTTGGATTTTTAGGACTCTGTGATTTTGGTTTTTAAAATCCAAATGAAGGAGTTTTTGAAAAGATTTCATCGAAAATGGTAAAACAAGTCAGAAAATACAGTCAGGGTTAGACTCCTAATTCAATCAGAACTCTGAAATAGAGTCTTGAATTAACTGGACTCTACAAAATGACCTAATTTTTGAAAAACAAATGAAAATAAATGAAAATGGAAGTAAAAACAGACTCTAGAACAAACTCCTGACTGGATTAGGACTCTGGGACAGAGTCCTGATCAGACTGAAACTCTAGATTTTTTTGGTATTTTCTGAAAAACAGTTGAAAGAACTTGTGAAAACAGCGAAAAAAAATAATAAATATTGGAATAAAACAGAGTTCTGATTCAACTAAGACTCTAGGGACAAAGTCCTAATTGAACTAGGACTCTCAGATTTTTGGATTTTCTGAGAAAACAAATGAGAGAATTTTGAAAAACAGTTAAAAACAAAATAAAATTGAAGTTTTGGTTCAGAGTCCTGATCTGATTAGGACTCTGAGAAAGAGTCCTGATTCGATCAGAACTCTAAGAATTTTAGTTTTCTGATAAGCAAATGATGAAATTTGGGTAAAGCTTTTGAAAACCAGTGAAATGAAGTATAAAAATCAATTTTGGATAGAGTCCTACTTCGATCAGAACTCTGGGGCAGAGTCCTTATTTGATCAGGACTCTGAGATAAAACCTCAGAATTTTGAAACTCTTTAATAAAAGTGTATTAGTTTTGGTAGATTGAAAGATTTCTGAAAGATTCTCTTAAAATTGAAATCAAGATCAGAGTCCTGATCCAACTAGGATTCTCTGAACAGAGTCCTGCTTTGACTGAAACTCTGAGTTTCTGACTCATTTTGAAAGATTTGATTGAAAATGGATAAAATAGTTGTAATAGATTAGAGTCCCAATCCAATTGAAACTCTGAAGAAGAGTCCTGATCCGACTGGACTCTTTGAAGAAGAGTCCTGATCCAACTAAGACTCTGAAATTTTGGACAAAACAGAAGATTTTGAAAGGTTTTTTTTTTCGAAAACTGGTAAAAAGGTAGTAAAAATTAGAGTTTTGATTCAACCAGGACTCTGGAAAAAGAGTCCTGATTCAACTAGGACTCTAAGATTTTGGCCAAAATGGAGAAAATGGACAAGGGATAGGACCATAACTGGTTCAAAATCAGAATGATGTTTTAAAAAGGTTCAAAAAGATTCAAACTGATGAAAATACAGAGTCCTGATTCAACTAGGACTCTAAAATTTTTGAGATTTTTGATAAATGAAAGAATCCAGAAGCGACACCACCTAAATGGGCCTCATCTGAGAATTGAAATAAATTGAAATTTTGTTTGAAATGAATCCAGATTGTTTTCTGAGAAAATATTTCAAAATATAAGGTCCTGGGGGTTGGCAAATGACATAATGTTGATTAAAAACCCAGGTTTTAAAATTAATTTTGAAAAACAAGTTTTATAAACCCAAGTCTGGATTAAATATTTTGAAAACGAGAGTGCTGGATCTCGAAAATGAGATGTAATGACATGCAATGCTATGCAATGCAATGAAATGATATGCTGAATTCATGCAATGATAAGCAATGACACATGAAATGGATGAATACTGAATGAGGAGGAAAATTTTGGGTGTTTACAAGCTGCAACATCACCTTCCTCTTCTTCAAGTAGCTAAGGTGAAGAAACCTCTCACAATGCTCTTATTGTCAAAACGTGAAGCCAAGGTTGCAAACACACCTATGCGTGTGTGCTCCTTCGACAGATTAGAGTGACCAGTTTCTTTCCAAAGATTTCCTTTGGGTTATTGTTCATGTTGGCTCGTGTGTAAGGATTATCTCTATTTCACCATGTTCTTTTCCCTTGGATGCATGATTCCATGCTTTGATTTCAATACATGATATGTCATCTTCTTATTCCTTTTTTTTTGTATTATTCTTTATTTTTGCTGAAAGTCGACCTTGAAGTTGCTGCTTGTTTTTTTTTCGTGTGATGGACGAGTTGAGCGGCTGGGGTGCGCTGGACCGAGCTGGGCTTGTCCAGCATGCACCTAGCCTTGTGGTGCATGCGTATGAGTGCCTGCCAGCACTATGGGAGTGCTGCAGCCGGCAGCAACCACAGTGGGTTGGTTGGCGCATCGGGTTCAGCCCTGTCCCTGTACGTGGAACTGGTGCTGCAACTTGCTTATGGCCTGGGTCGTGTGACCAGGACCCAGTTGGGACGGGAGGGCCTTGGGCCTCCGACATCAAGGCCACTCATGCATTTTATTTTATTCTTATTCTTTTCCTTGTTTAAACAACAAGTGCTCGGATCTTTATGTGTTGGCACTCTAGGTAGCCAGAGGGAATAGATGTCTAGGCGGGCCTAGACGCTGTGGCCAGCCCCTTTTGGGTTGGCTGCTCGACCCCCCCCCCCCCCCTTAGCTCCTGCTCATGCTGCTGGGAAGGGCACACAGTGCCAGCCCTGCCTACTTGTTGGTGGAGCCGGATGGAACCTGGTGGTGCCGAGCGCCCAGGTCTTTCTTTCATTCGGCCACCCTCGGTTTGCATGTAGGGTTGAACCATGGTTCAGACAAGGGTATGCATTAGAAACCAGGCTGGCACATGGTGCCAGCCATGGTTTTACTTTAGGAAGAGTCGGGTGCCAGCCGCTCGGTGTTGGGCACTCGGGCCGTGAGAGCTGACCCCTTGTGGGTCTAGGTATGAACCGAATGGTTCATACCTATAGATGGCTGACAGCAAACTGGCCCTATAGACCAGACCGACTGTGTCCAACCCCTTGTGACCAACTTGCAGACTTAGCCACAGCTACTCTTGTCGGCGGCTTGACTCAGCCCAACCGAAACCCTTTGTCGATCTGGCCCGAACTATGGGTCGGACCAGATCCGGTTGGCATGCATGACAGTATGGTCTGGAAGACCAGACCATCGTTTGAGATTGGAACCCCCCCCCCCCCTTTTTTTGGCCGCAAGTGTGTAAACCTCCCGTTAGCACCCTTGCAGCCCCGAAATCCAACTATCATGGTTGTCAAACACTTTTCTTTCAAAACCAGCATGACTCCATTACTAACTGAACCATAGTAGACCCAATTCCGGGTTTAGTTAGCCTACACCTCCTTCGCACCTCGGCTAGGTTTTTGACATAAGTGCACATGCCTTGGGTTGTGATGATGCATGAAATGCACATTATGTTAATAATTTTTTCATGCATTTTGTAACAAGTTTAAGGTTTTAAACCCATGTTTAGATGTATTTTGACAGTAAGGTGTTATGGTTCGAATTTCAGAAAAATCGGAGTTAAAATGAGAGAGTTATGGCTATTTCAGTGTTTGGGCACGAATTTCGAGGTGGAGCGGATCCATATCCGACCCAATTAGGGTATTTGGACTTTGGATCAACCCTTAGAAAGCCCAAAACCCAACCCACACGCCTATCCATATCCAATTTAAAAAGTTTTGCAGAAAACCCCCCAGAAAGTGGCACCTAGCAAAATTTTATTTTTTAACCTTCTTTCTGAAAAATGTCAAAAGTATAAATAAAATAATCTAGCAAACCCTAGGCATCTTTGGCTTTGATTGGACATCCCCTATAGTGCCTCTAGCTCCAGCATCTCCTTCCCCTCCATTCTCCCACGTTTTGGCCATTGAAGATCGGTTCATGCTTGGTTTCCAAGCATATTTCGACCTCTCTTGTTATTTCTATCCATTTCTTCCTTTTTCCTTGCTATGTTTTCACCATTTTGCTGTGTTTTTGCAGGTGTATCAGAGGTGGAGACTACTAACCTTGTGTGGGAGTGCGAAACACACCAACAAGGTGAGCCGGCCCTACCTCCATCAGGTTTTCTACACCCTCCGATCGAGAATCGACGTATATTCCATCTTCGGTGGATCTCCAACGTGTAGCAGCTGCAAAAGTTCTGTTCTTTGGTGAAGTCTAGCATTCTCTAACCGTTTGGGACGTCAAGGTCAAGCCACGGTCCGCTCTTCTTCATCCCCCCGGTCGTCGGATCTTCCAAGAGGTTGAAAAGTATCTTCATTTTTTCCAGGATTCTTTGTTCAAGTGCAAATATCGTTTAAGTGGTGAAAAGACCAAAATACCCCCTGGCATGCAACTGAAGACTGGAGTGCTATTTCAAGTTGTTTTTATTTTAATTTAATTAGTTGTGTAATTGTACATTGATATTTGTAATTAATAAATTAAATTTTAAGAAATACTCTGATTAATTCCCGTTCCCTGAGGATTCGACCCGTACTTACCACTTTGTGGAAAGTCGGTTTTTATACTTTTGGTTGACGATTTTCCAAAGTTTTATTGAAAATAATTGTTTTAAAAAGATCATCTCAAAATATCAACCAAATTTTGGCGCCGTTGCCGGGGAACGGCGAATTAATTACTTTATTTCTTATATTTTGATTTATTAATTTGTTTTAGTTAGTTAATTAGTTGTTTTCTTTTTAGTTAGTAGGATTAGTAAGTGAATATAGGATTAACATAGTTAGTAAATATAGGATTCACGTATTGTTCTTTCTAGGATTCACTTAATTTTTCATTCTGCAAGGAGCGATTAGACAGGTGGGTTTTAGAAAAACTTAGTTTGTGATTTCCTGTATTTATTTGTTTTAGTATTTTAGACTAGTTACTTTGTTATTTATTTATTTAGTTATAGAATTCTAACATAGATAGTTAGTATATTTGTTTCCTAGTTGCTGTTATTTGTTTTATTTACGTTTTAGTACCTATGTTAGTTTAGATTTAGATTTAGGTCGTTTGCTTATATCTGGTCTTAGTACCAGTGTATGCAGGGGCGACGAGGTCTAGGAACACCATTACATCCATTTGTTGACAACCCAGAGAGAATTTTACATTCTCATCGAAGTTCGACAACAATGGCTGACATGGATCCTCCACCTCCACCCCCAGTTCATCCACGTCCTCTGAGGGAATACTTCATTCCCACAGATTATGTTCAGGCATCCTGCATTCGGAGACCCGAAGTAGGAGTGCCTCATTATGAGATTAAGGCCAGCATTATTCAGATGCTCCCATCTTTTTATGGCCTTAGTCACGAGGATCCCTACCGCCATTTAGATGAATTCCTCGAAATTTGTTCTACGGTAAAGACACAGAATTTTGATGATGACGCCTTGAGGTTGACTCTATTCCCTTTTTCATTGAAGGACAAAGCCAAGTATTGGCTAAAGTCCTTAGATTATGTAGAAATAGAGTCTTGGGAGAAGTTACAACAGGAGTTTCTTCGAAAATACTTTCCCATTGGTCGTACGAACCAGTATCGTCGAGCCATCACTAGTTTTGCGGAACTAGATGGTGAGCACTTTCATAAGACCTGGGAGAGAATAAAGGATCTCCTCAGGAAATGTCCCCATCATCAGGTGCCGAAATGGCAACTGGTGCAGAGCTTCTACGATGGATTGTCTGACAAGAATCGTCAGATGATCGACTCTTCATGTGGAGGGACATTCATGCTGAAGAGCGAGGACGAAGCATGGAGGTTATTTGATACATTGGCCGAGAATTCCCTCCACCATGCTTCGAGCTCTCATTCTGATAGAGCCACACCCAACATTCAGAAGAAAGCTGGTGTTCTTGAGATTGGTCCATCTACTGCACTACAGTGCAAGGTAGACATGATTGCTCAGAAACTGGACCAGCTTCTCTCAAGACCGGCCACTACACATCAAGTGTGTACTCTTTGTGCCAGTCCGGCACACGATATTACTGAGTGCCCTTCGGCATCTCAGTACCCTGAATTTGTTCAAGAACAAGTTCAGGCAGCTCAGGGTTACGTCAGACCGCCGAATAACCCATTTTCATCGACATATAATCCGGGTTGGCGTAACCATCCCAATTTTTCATGGAAGAATCCACAGTCTTCCATGCAGATGCCTACATCCTCTCAACCAGCTCAGCAGCCATCTTTTACTCAATCATTCCAGAGGCCGAGCTATTCTCAGTCTTCTTCTTCAGTCACTCCCTCGATTCAGCAGGAGTCTGCCCCGCAGACATCTTTCGAGAAGAGACTTCTCCAGGCATTCCAAGAGGTGAAGACCTCTAATCAGAACGCCTTCGAGAAGTGTAGCCAGATATTGAGCTCACATACGCAGTCCATTGCGAAGTTAGAGTCGCAAATGGGACAGTTAGCTGAGGCTATTAGTAGGAGACCCGAGGGTACATTGCCGAGTCAGGCTGTCATGAACCCGAAGGGCAAGGACCAGATGACTGGAGGCCTATTTCATACTAAGACACAGCAGCAGGCCAAATCGGTTATGGCCCTGAGGAGTGGATGTGAGTATCACGTCGAGAGCAGAGAGAGAGAGTAGAGAGAGGATAGAGGAGCCAGAGACCATTGTTTCACCTACGTCGGCTCAACCATCATTATCATCCCCATCCCCATCATCTTCATTATCTTCATCATCATCATCTTCATCCTCAGTGCAAAAGAAGGATAGGAGTGAGCCTTCTCACAAAGAGGAGGAGCCAGCCGAGTATATTCTCCCACCACCCTATCCCAAAGCATTAGAGTCTCCTGGATATAGAGGGAAGCAAGGTGTGAAGATCCAGGACATGCTTGATATATTCAAGCATGTGCAGATCAACTTACCTTTGCTTGATGCGATTCAGCAAGTGCCGGCATATGCCAAATTCCTGAAGGAGCTATGTACGCAGAAGCGTAAATCTAGAGAGAGAGTTCCTAACAGGGTCCATCTTACTGAGCAGGTGAGTTCAGTACTTCAGCATCAGACACCACCAAAGCTCAAGGACCCTGGAGCCCCGATCATTGCGTGTACCATAGGGAACATCCGGATAGAACGCGCATTGCTCGATCTTGGAGCAAGTGTGAACATTCTGCTCGGGTATTTCTTTGATTCTTTCGGGCTAGGAGAGATGAGATCGACTCCTATTACACTTTAACTGGCAGATCGTTCTGTCAAGGTACCAAGAGGTGTCTTGGAGGACGTGCTAGTTAAGGTGGATGACTTTTATTTTCCCGTCGATTTCATTATTCTGGATATGGAAGGAGTGGATAGCCAGCACCAGACTCCGATCATTTTAGGTAGACCATTCTTGTTAACTGCCAATGCGTGCATCAACTGTAGGACCGGAGCCATGGATCTCTCATTCGGCAATAGAAAGGTCAAGTTGAATATTTTCAATGCCGCAATGGGACCAGCGGGAGACATGGACTGCATTCATGTAGATATTGCGCAAGAGTTATTGGAGGAGCAACCCGATTTGTATATTACTGAGGATTCTTTAGATTTGTACCATATAGAGAAGAATAGTGGTGTAGACAGTGTAGATGTGTCTAGAGTGTCGTCAGAGAGACCACCTTGGGGAGCTATCATTGAGACTCTTCCCCCACTTAAGGAGACCCCCGCCAAATCTTCGATCGAGTCACCTCCGAAACTTGAGTTGAAACCCTTACCGGATTCACTCAAGTATGCATACCTCGGAGATGATGAGACTCTGCCTGTGATCATCTCGTCCCTGCTCACTGAGGAGCAGGAGCAGAGATTGCTGACTATTCTTCGAGAGCACAAGGCAGCGATTGGCTGGGGAGTTGCTGATCTGAAGGGGATTGATCCTTCATTCTGCATGCATAGAATTCATTGTAATGAGGAAGTCAAGCCAGTTAGGGATATGCAGAGAAGGCTAAACCCCAACATGAAGGAAGTGGTGAAGAACGAGGTGGTGAAGTGATTGGATGCCGGAATCATTTACCCTATTTCTGATAGCCAGTGGGTCAGTCCGATTCAGGTTGTGCCGAAGAAGTCAGGACTCACTGTGGTTGAGAACGAGAAGGGTGAGAGAATTCCGATGAGGACCACTACAGGATGGCGAGTTTACATCGATTATAGGAAGCTGAATGTGGCAACTAGGAAAGATCATTTCCCATTGTCATTCATTGATCAGATCTTAGAGAGACTCGCAGGACAGAGCTACTACTGTTTTCTAGATGGATATTCAGGATACAATCAGGTAGCTGTCCATCCTGACGACCAGGAGAAGACTACGTTTATATGTCCTTATGGCAACTTCGCGTTTAGACGTATGCCGTTTAGGCTCTGCAATGCCCCAGCCACTTTTCAGAGATGCATGCTTGCTATCTTCTCGGACATGATTGATGATGTGATGGAAGTTTTCATGGACGATTTTTCAGTTTATGGCTCTTCTTTTGAAGATTGCCTCCAAAAACTTACTCGAGTACTGAGTAGGTGTGTGGAGACAAATCTTGTCCTGAGTTGGGAAAAGAGCCATTTTATGGTCCAGGAGGGGATTGTGCTTGGACACATTGTGTCCAAGCGAGGTATTGAGGTTGACAGAGCGAAGGTAGAATCCATTTCCCGTTTGACTCCACCCACTTCTGTGAGGCAGATTCGGTCATTTTTAGGGCATGCGGGCTTTTATAGGCGGTTCATAAAAGATTTCAGTAAAATCTCTCGACCGCTATGTACTTTATTGGAGAAGGACCAGCCCTTTGTATTTAGCGAGGATTGTATGAAGGCCTTTGAGATTCTCAAAGAGGCCTTGATTACTGCACCCATTTTGAGACCTCCGGATTGGACTCTCCCATTTAAGATTATGTGCGATGCATCTGATTATGCTATGGGGGCTATTTTAGGACAACACATTGATAGGAAGCCCTATGTGATGTACTACGCTAGTAGAACTCTGTCTGATGCTCAGATGAATTATACTACGACAGGGAAGGAGCTACTTGCGGTAGTTTTCGCATTGGACAAATTTAGGTCCTATTTACTCGGTTCAAAGGTGGTTGTCTATTCTGACCATGCTGTATTGAAATATTTGTTAAATAAGAAAGACACCAAACCAAGATTGATTCGTTGGGTTTTACTACTACAGGAGTTTGATCTCGAGATTCGGGATAAGAAAGGAAGCGAAAATGTAGTAGCAGACCATCTTTCCAGACTGATCGTAGAGACCACGCAGGATCAGAGACCGATCAATGATTCTTTCCCCGATGAGCAAATCATGTCAGTCAGTACACCGCAGTTACCCTGGTTTGCAGATATTGTGAACTATCTGGTTTTGAGGCAGATACCTGAGCATTGGAATAAGAATGAGCGTGAGAGATTCTTATCTCAGGTGAGGCACTATTATTGGGATGAACCAGAATTGTTCAGATATTGTGCAGACCAGATCATTAGGAGATGTGTTCCGGAGGAGGAGTACCAGTTCATTCTGAATTTTTCCCATTCATTAGCCGGTGGAGGGCATTTTAGCAGTAGGAAGACGGCTGCAAAGGTTTTGTAGTCAGGATTTTATTGGGGCACACTCCACAGGGATGCTCATGAGTTCTGTAGGTGATGTCTTCGATGTCAGCAGATTGGGAACATGTCCAAGAGGGACATGCTGCCCTTGCTTCCGATTTTGATAGTCGAGATTTTTTATGTTTGGGGCATTGATTTCATGGGACCATTTCTGCCTTCATTCAGAAATTTATACATTTTGGTGGCAGTTGATTATGTGTCCAAATGGGTCGAGGCTACGGCAACCAAGACCAATGATCATAGAGTAGTGCTTAAGTTCATTAAGCATAACATTTTCAGTCATTTTGGTGTGCCACGTGCGATGATTAGCGATGGTGGCAAGCATTTTAGGAATGTACAGATAGCTTCTCTTCTGAGAAGATATTCTGTCAATCATAGATTCACCACTCCATATCATCCGCAGACTAGTGGACAGGTTGAAGTATCCAATAGGGAGATTAAGCGAATTTTAGAAAAGACAGTTCGCCCGGACCGCAAGGATTGGTCCCAGCGCTTAGATGATGCACTTTGGGCATATAGAACTGCATTTAAGACTCCCATTGGCATGTCCCCGTATCGCCTTGTATTCGAGAAAGCATGCCATCTTCCTGTCGAGCTAGAGCATAGAGCGTATTGGGCTATCAAGAAATTGAATTTTGACCTTACCCAGGCTGGCAAAGAGAGAGCATTGCAGCTCTCAGAATTAGAGGAACTCAGGAATGATGCGTATGAGAATGCCAAATTATACAAAGCTCGCACAAAAGCATTTCATGATAAGCATATTGTCAGGAAAGTGTTTGAGCCAGATCAGAAAGTGTGGCTATACAATTCTCGTTTGCATTTATTCCCAGGGAAGTTGAGATCGAGATGGACAGGTCCGTACATTGTGAAAGAAGTATTTTCCCATGGAGCAGTGACATTATTCAATCCTATGACCCAAGGTACATTCAAGGTGAATGGGCAAAGATTGAAGCCCTTTATTTCAGATTCCTTGCAGGATGGTGAGTGTGAGATAGTGCATCTCACGAAGGCATGAGGATTCGACCAGAGGGATGTATCATATGTACATTAGTTTGTTTTTCATTTCAGTATTTTCTTTATTCAGTATTTTATTTCATATTTGCTAACTTTTGTTTTGATGTATGCAGGATGAATTTAACACTTAGTGTATCAATTACCAGGTACAGAAAAGAATTCAAAGAATTCAAAGATCAGATGAAATTCAACTTCAGAAGCTCAGAGCAAATCAGGTTGTATCTATCTTTTCTCCCATATTTTTGTTAGGGTCTTTTAGTGTGCATTCGCATTACATTTTTACTTATTTTGTATGCCACTAGGGACAGTGTCATTCAAGCATGGGGGGGTGGTTTAGATGCATGCACAAGATATATGCACACAAAAATTCCGAATTTTTTTTATGACTGGTAACTAAAGTAGGCATTTGAGAACAAGTTGTAGCATATATGATTGTTTTTGGCATAGTCTAACAGTTTATAAATTTTTAAGCCCCATAAAATATTTTTTTTCTGAACTGAGTCAAATAGAGTAGTTATTTATGAGAAAATTCAAAGAAAAGATAGTATTTGATTGTTAGAAAATTTTGAATCACTTTAGTATAAGTATGCACAGTGTGTTTTGTGAAAGAAATAAGCAATGGAAAGATGTTTTTGAAACATGAGTTTAAAAAGAATAGAGCTACGTTTAGTTGTTGATGTCTTCGTGAATCCTAGTAGTGGAACTCAGACACAAGATGAAATGTTTGAGTCTCTTAACGAAAAGGATAACGAAGGAGATCATCTTCTTGTCTAGTTGATATCTGTGGCCTTTGTAGTTCGAGTAAGTAGAATCTGAAGGGTGTTTTACACCTGGTGCCCCAAAGCCAGCTGGTTTGGGAGCCACCGGTTCGAAAGCTTGTTACATGAACTGCATAGAAAGCCTAAGAGATAGAAACATTGCACATGACGAGATGAAGACTATACGTAAACTATTAGGATAGAAGGTCTAGTGACTCGAGCAATTAAGTCTGAGGGATACTTTGTATCTAGTGCCCTAAGGCCGGTCGGCTTGGGAGTCACTGACCCAAAGCTCGCTACACGGGTCACGAAAACTGACTATTCGAAATAGTGCTCATGTGAGAAGAATGCTCAAGAGAACAAATTTGAAAAAGGGTGAAAAATGAAAAGAAAAAAAGATAATGTGCTGAATGAGAAAATTTTCATTGCTTAGGCATATATGTGTATTACTGCGCAGAAAATATACAAGTGAGAATAAATGAGTAAAACATGAGAATACTTGACTTTCTGAGAAAAATCATAAACTAGCTACAATATTAGAAAAGTGAAGGAAAAGAATTTTTACTGTGGTGGCATGAGATTTTTAAACTTGTTTTGAGAATGTCAATTACATGAAATATTTGTTCCAACTGCATTCTTAAGAGCCTCATATTTTTGAAAAAATCATCCTTGCATTTCATTGATGTTTGTGGGTAGCATCTCTGCAAACCCTCACGAGACCTTACTCGTCCACTAGTGTAAGCTAGGGGTTAAAAGGGCTTGTTGCATATACTAAATGCAACCGTGATTCCTACGAAAGTGAGTTAGTTTTTATGCATTCATATTTAGCATTTCTTGTCTCTGTTGCATAGCATAATTAGGGTTTGTTAAGGGACTAACAAACATTCAAGCATGGGGGTATTTGATGATGCATGAAATGCACATCATGTTAAAAAGTTTTTCATGCATTTTGTAACAAGTTTAAGGTTTTAAACCCATGTTTAGATGTATTTTGACAGTAAGGGGTTATGGTTCGAATTTCAGAAAAATCGGAGTTAAAAAGAGAGAGTTATGGCTATTTCAGTGTTTGGGCACGGATTTCGAGGTGGATCGGATCCATATCTGACCCAATTAGGGTATTTGGACTTTTGGATCAACCCTTAGAAAGCCCAAAACCCAACCCACACGCCTATCCATATCCAATTCAAAAAGTTTTGCAGAAAACCCCCCAGAAAGTGGCGCCTAGCAAAATTTTATTTTTTAACCTTCTTTCTGAAAAATGTCAAAAGTATAAATAAAATAATCTAGCAAACCCTAGGCGTCTTTGGCTTTGATTGGACGTCCTCTGCAGTGCCTCTAGCTCCAGCATCTCCTTCCCCTCCATTCTCCCACGTTTTGGCCATTGAAGATCGGTTCATGCTTGGTTTCCAAGCATATTTCGACCTCTCTTGTGATTTCTATCCATTTCTTCCTTCTTCTTTGCTGTGTTTTCACCATTTTGTTGTATTTTTGCATGTGTAGCAGAGGTGGAGACTACTAACCTTGTGTGGGAGTGCGAAACACACCAACAAGGTGAGCCCCTACCTCCATCCGGTTTTCTACACCCTTCGATCGAGAATCGGCATATATTCCATCTTCGGTGGATCTCCAACGTGTAGCAGCTGAAAAAGTTCTGTTCTTTGGTGAAGTCCAGCATTCTCGAACCGTTTGGGACGTCAAGGTCAAGCCACGGTCCGCTCTTCTTCATCCCTCCGGAAGTCGGATCTTCCAAGAGGTTGAAAAGTATCTTCATTTTTTCCAGGATTCTTTGTTCAAGTGCAAATATCGTTTAAGTGGTGAAAAGACCAAAATACCCCCTGGCGTGCAACTGAAGAATGGAGTGCTATTTCAAGTTTTTTTATTTTAATTTAATTAGTTGTGTAATTGTACATTGATATTTATAATTAATAAATTAAAATTTAAGAAATACTCTGATTAATTCCCGTTCCCTGAGGATTCGACCCGTACTTACCACTTTGTGGAAAGTCGGTTTTTATACTTTTGGTTGACGATTTTCCAAAGTTTTATTGAAAATAATTGTTTTAAAAAGATCATCTCAAAATATCAACTAGGTTGCATCGAGTTCGATATATATATATATATATAAGTGTGATTGTGTATAAACATACGTGTATATAAGTATAAGTATGTGGACACATACGTGTATATAAGTATAAGTATGTGGAACCTTGAGTATCTTTGTAACGTGACTATATGTATATATGTACATATAGAGGTTAATAACATTTAAATGATTGCTTCGGTATGACCGAATGGACGTGCGACACTCTTGTGTCCCGTCCAAATATTTCTCTTGATGATGTTACACTTCGAATCAATTAATGTTGTCCTCCGTTCATTATGACAAACGGTTTGTTTCGGGTCCGCAGGCGCGGCGCCCCATACCGTGGAAATAGCTAATGTTGTTCCCATAGACGAGAATATCCCAGATTTCACCATAAACATGTAAGTGCGTTGAACCACGTGTAATGGTTTTTTGGGTCGCAGTTGCATCTTTCGTGCAAGAACAACGATCCACCTTAGGGGAAACCAATGTTATTCCCATTAGACAGGATGATGGGTTAAATTCAATTTCAAACCCTTGAGTATGAAAATGTTGATAAATGCAATCATAACACTGAAATACGTAATATAGTGTAGTTTAATATCATGTAATGCCTCTATGGTTATATTTGTGCAAAAGATAGAAATTATGATACTCTTACACTTTGCACTTGGCACATCTTGACACAGTTGTGACTAGTACGTACCCGGAGGAGGTACATTGCTGAGGCATCAGTAAGTGCATTAGGTGCACTTACCTTATGAAAAGAGAGAAAATTGAACACCATAGGGTATGAATATTGAAATGATTTGTTGTAGGCTCAGTTGGAGTCTTTGGGCAGTGGCTCTTGTGTTGTGTGGACTCTTGTGTGATATACCCTAAACAGAAAATAAAATAATATGGTGTTTTGATTGCTTTCACGAGCAGTGTGCTCCGTTGGCCGTGTAAGGCTGAGCACGTGGATGGGCAGGCCAAGTCCTCGTTTTGCGTTCCCTGCGGGGACCATGAGACAGATTCCTCATTATGAGGTATGATTGAACTTGAGCCTTAAGAAAGATAATCCTGCTTCGCCCCATTCACAAAATGGTTCACCTTGGGAGAGGGTGGATGGTACAACCCTGAGTGACTTGTCATTACTACGACACGTGTTTTGACAGAAGCTGTAGTGTTCCTTTGGCCTCCAGTCACTCAGAGTCAAGGAGGTCGAGGTTATCTTCTTAGGACCTCACTACTACAGTAGTATGGATTGCAATCCTTGCCTATGCGAGTGTTTTCTCCTAGTTGTGTGTTGCTCGCATATGGTTGACTCGGTCTATAGCTTCCCCGGTTACCACATTATAATTTGAATAACAGACGCCGGGTGCATGTCTCACAGAATGTGAGGTTTCTTCGCGTACCCGAAGGAGTAATCAGAAGAACTTAAAGACTAACCAAACAGCTGACTTACTGTAGTTGCTACTTTACTTGTTTTGTAGATTCTATTTCAGTTACTTTACTTGTTCCAGCTGTTACTTGGTTACCTTACTTATACGGCACTTGTTACAGTTAGTTACTGCTTTGAGTACTTGCTCTACTGTTCCTTCAGTTTGTTACTTGTTGGTTGACTAGTACTTGTCACTGTACACTTACCACTTGTTAGCTTACTTTCGGTTTTCCTATGAATTGATTTATATATATCTGCTTGTGGTTGTTTCTTCACCACCTCGCAAGAGGACTGACCCCGTTTTATGGGGATGTAGGTGACGAACAGGTATACTGCGGATGCGATGACATACGGTGGAGGCTCGAGGGACCCACACACTTGACCTGCGGTTCCTGTACCTGGTGGTCTCCTTTTGGGGTTTTGGTTGTTTATTGGGATGTATTCCCTGTTTTGTACTTTTTGTACTTACATTTTGTAAAGCCTTTAAATTGTTGGGGTGGTTACCCTCCTCATTTCACAGTTACGCCTTTGTACACACTGTTAGTTACACTGTTTCCACTTGTTGCACTTATATGTGGTGGCCACCCAGACTCGCGGCCTCGTTGTTTTTTTTCACATCTGCTTTTCGCTGAATTTCTACTTAAACCTCAAAAAAAAAAAATTGCAAGTTTTTCTAAGGTCGGGGTTTGGGGCGCCACAGTGTTTGGTATCAGAGCCGAGTTTAAGTGTGTGGTCAGAGCTTCATCATGCATCATCCATCGCACTGTAAGTATAAGTTAAGCTTCTTTCATTTCTTTATTTCCTGCTTTTTAGATAGTTTGTGTTGTGGTTCTGCTTATGTGATAGATGTCGACAAACCCGACTTACGGCAAGATTTTGGAGGCTCTCCAAAACCTGACTCGAGGCGAAGAGGCCCTGAGTGGAGCTGTGAGATATTTGACACGTAATGTGCATATGTTGGCACCTCCATGTGCCAAATGTTTGGAAGATCACGCGGGGCAGATCTGTCCCCATGAATTGGCTGAGTGCTTCTACTGTAGTCTTCGTGGGCATGTCGTAGAGAAGTGCCAGACGAAGCAGAGGGATGAACTTTGGGTGAGCAATGCGGAAGACATCGAGGATGTATCTTCGGTCTTTGGACCATTGGTTGTGGAAGTGGATAGCCAGGACGGAGAAAGGCACAGAGCGATCGATTCTCCCCAATATTCTCCTGAGTCATACCCCCATGCTGTTTCTTCGGAGTACGTGCCGCCGATTCTAAAGGAAGTCCAGGAAATCTCTGACACGCCGTTGAGGAATGTTGTTTCTCCTCCACGTGTTAGGCCGAGGCACTATGGTAGTCGGAAGGACTACAGAGACTTCTACACTAGCAAGTCATGATTTTGTGATGTGTTGTTTCGATATTAGAAACACTGAGTCAGTGTTTCATTTTTTTTGGTTTTGTCGTGCTTAAGTTGTTGGTAGTGCATGTTCAACCCTATCTTGATGAAGGGTACTTCCGTAATGTTGCAGCTTCTTATTAATAAAATGGAAATTTTCCCATCTTTGTGTTTTTGTTGGTTGCTTACGCATAGATTTTTGCATATTTAGATGGCGTGGCGCACCAGGTGTGATGACCTTATGGAGACTCTGAACAACCTTACAGAGGTTGTGGGTCGACAGGCTGAGACCATGAGGAACATGGGCGAGCACCTCCAGCAGGCCGCCCAGGGACAGGGAACACATGCCCAGATTCCTGTTACAGCAGTCCCATATAAGCAATTTATGAGCTTGAACCCTCCCTCGTTTGATGGGAAATCATCGCCGGAAGCAGCCGAAGATTGGATCAGAGAAATAGAGCGTATCTTTCGTGTGTTACAAGTTGGTGATGATCGGAAGGTAGATTTTGGGACATATCATCTCAAGAAGGACGCGAAAAGGTGGTGGGCGACCACCTGGGAGATAAAATTCGACAACCAGCCTGTAGAGTGGGACCAGTTCGTGGAAGCGTTCTATGCAGCTTACTTTCCAGCTCATGAGAGGAGCCGAAAAATGCATAAGTTTCTTGACCTCCAACAAAGTAGTTCTTTTCTCTCTGAATACGTCACACGTTTTCGCAACATGGAGAGGTTTTGTCCGAACTTATACACGACAAAAAAGGAGCAAGCTCTTAAATTCACTTGAAGGTGTACACACGTGCACCTATGACAGTCGATGAGGCTTTAGAGACGGCCTCTTTGCTTGAACATGACTGGGCAGAATCGCAGAAGACTCCCGCACCACGTCAGCAGCAGCATAATCATGGCCATCGGAGTTGGCCAAGGAAGAGGCATTTTCAGAAGAACCAGGGTGGAAGGAAGTTCCATCCTCAGTCAAAGAAGCAGCGCAACAACAACAGTGACAGCCGCCAGATTCAGTATCAGAACCGTAGACCCCAGTACCAGCAACGCCAGTAGTCGCAGCAGAAGTAGCTTACCGCGGCCAGTTGTCCGAAGTGTACCACAGATCATCCAGGGTGACCGTGCCCACGGGACACAGGCGGATGTTTATATTGCGGAAAGATGGGTCATTATATCCGAGATTGCAGAAAGAAACAAGCAGATGACCAACGCAGGAATACGCCGAGTACTTCACAGCTGACACAACAGCGACAGACCGCTACACAGCAGCAGCAGCAGCCGTACCCACCGAAGCTAGCAAACCAGAGAGTCATTGCCGGTCGAGCATACGCGGCAACGATTGACCAAGTGACCAAAGCGGAGTTGGTCCAAGGTACGATCTCGGTAGCCGGACATGAAGCATTTACTTTGTTTGATTGTGGAGCTACTCATTCGTTTATAGCAGCTAGATTTGCTCGTACCTTGCCTTTGTCAGTTGAGCCTTTGATTTTTCCGTTGGAGGTTCGCACTCCGACTGGAGAGCAGTCTTTTTGTGACTCGTATATTCCGAACATCGCAGTGTCAGTGGCAGGGCAAAACCTGTCAGCTGACGTTATCCTGTTAGACATGACAGAGTACGACGTGATTTTGGGCATGGATTGGCTTTTCGAGTACCATGCTCAAGTCTTTTGTCGGGAAGGCAAGATCATTCTTTCCCAGCCTGATCGTCCTGTTTTAGAAATCAAGCTTCCTCAACCCCTGCGTGAGAGCCGCATGATTTCTTCTTTCAAGGCTCAGAAGTATCTGCAGAACAGGGTACTGCTTTCTTAGTCAGTCCCCAGTTGAACCCGAGATGGTTCTGATCAATGACTTGGACGTGGTCCGAGAATTTGTTGATGTTTTTCCGGAGGAACTACCTAGGTTACCTCTGAGGCGAGAGATCGAGTTTGGTATCAAGTTGATGCCTGAAACGACACCAATTTCCAAGGCACCATACCGTATGGCTCCAGCGGAACTTAAAGAGTTGAAGCGTCAGTTGGAAGAACTTCTCGATCAGGGTTTTATTCGACCTAGTGCTTCACCATGGGGAGAACCAGTGCTGTTCGTACGGAAGAAGGATGGATCCCTGAGGTTGTGCATTGATTATCGGATGCTCAACCAAGCGACAATCAAGAACAAGTATCCGTTGCTCAAGATCGAAGATCTCTTCAATCAGTTGTAGAAAGCGAAGGTTTTCTCGAAGATTGATCTCAGATCAGGCTACCATCAGCTTCATATTCGAGAGGATGACATTGCGAAGACAACTTTCAGGACGCGATATAGGTTGTATGAGTTTGTGGTGATGCCTTTTGGCCTCACAAATGCTCCAGCAGCATTCATGGATTTGATGAACTGGATCATTCATCCATTTGTGGACTCGTTCGTGATAGTATTTATCGACGACATCTTGGTCTATTCGGAAAGTCTGGAGCAGCATCGAGATCATTTACGAATTGTTTTAAGTACACTTCCTGAGCATCAGTTGTTCGCCAAGTTCCCTAAGTGTGAGTTTTGGCTCGAGCGTGTCACGTTTCTTGGCCACGTGATATCAAAGGATGGAGTATCCGTCGATCCAGCGAAAGTCGAAGTAGTTCTGGGCTGGAAGCAGCCTCAGGATGTGTCTGAGATTCGTAGTTTTCTTGGATTGGCCAGTTATTATCGACATTTTATCCAAGACTTTTCGAGGATCGCATTACCTTTGACTAAGCTATTACGTAAGCGTGTTAAGTTCGTATGGAACATTGCCTGTGAGGACAGTTTCCAGATCCTAAAGACGAAGTTGATGACCTCGCCGGTGTTAGCCTTGCCCTCTGGTAGAGGTGGTTTTGTGGTGTACACACATGCCTCTGGTACCGGTTTAGGTTGTGTGCTTATGCAGCATGGACGAGTGATTGCCTATGCCTCCAGACAGCTGAAGACTCATGAGCGGAATTATCCGACGCACGATCTAGAATTGGCAGCAGTTGTGTTCGCTTTGAAATCATGGTGACATTACCTGTATGGGGAATCGTTTGAGGTCTTTTCAGACCACAAAAGCCTCAAGTATTTGTTCTCTCAGAAGGAGCTGAATATGAGGCAGCGACGATGGCTTGAGTTTATCAAGGACTACAATTTCACGTTGTCTTACCACCCTGGTGTAAACACCCCCAATTTTCATCATCCAATCTCAAATAACCCTCATTGTTTAGTGCCAACCCTGTTAGGTTAGTGTAGGAGTCAAACCTCGAGTCAGTTTCAGAGTATCACCATTTTACCAACTTTCATTAGGAAAATTACCATTTTACCCCTAGGTCATCCCGGACCCCAGTCAGTCGGAGTGAACCAAGCTCGTTGGTCAGTTCAGAACAGTTAGAATATCAGTCATCTCAAGCTCACAATGAACAGACCATTTTCATTTCTGATCATTCCTGCCAAAATAGGATCAGTTCTTTAGAAATGAGCTTATTTCTCACTCAAATCCAAACCAATTGTCTCTAAGTCAGTCATTCCCAGTCAACCATGTTCCCCAGAGTCTAACTTGAGCTCATCAGGAGTTCAAGCGCTCCAGTTTCAGTTCAAAACCATTTCCAAGTGTCCACGAGACCATTTTTGTCCATTTCTGCTCTTTCAGCTGAAACTGAGCTGAGTTCAGTCAGTCGAGCCAGTGTTTGAGCTTTGATTTTAGTTCATATCAGTATTAGTAACCTTTGTTTTAGCTCAAACCCAGTTCTGGTTCGTAATTCACTTCGCTCTAGTGACCATTCCGTACCATTTCTTTAAAAATGGCAGCTTTTCTTGAAAATTCAGTCGGAAAGGTCAGTTCAGTCAGTGTCTGGTCAGTTTATTTGAGTTCTGAAACACTAGAATCCCGCTCAATCTAGCTCATCTTAGTTCAGTCAAGCTCAAACCCCAATTTTTAGTGTCACTCTGACCCAATAGAGTCTAAAAACCATTTCTTCAACCATTTTGCAAATTTTATCACTTTTAATGCTTTTTAAGCTGGTACGACTGCCAATAAGGGTTTAAAATCCAAAATTCTCCATTCAGGGTTAGCATTTCGCATGTCATTTCTCACCATTTCATATCATTTCTTAACATTTCATCACATTTCATTTCATTTTCAAAGTCCAGAACTCCAGTTTTATAAATTTCAATCCAGATCGAGTTTTAAAAGCTTTCAGAAATCAATTTCAAACCCTGGGTTTCCAAAATTAACATTTTTACCCCCAAGAGTCTAAAATTGGAAATATTTTCTTAAGAAAAATAATCTGGATTTATTTTAAACTCAAATTTTTGAATTCTACACTGGATTTGCTTTGCAACGGGGTATTGAACTTCAAAATCCGAGCTCATTTCAAAAACTGCCAAAAATAACTCGTTTCGTTTGGAAATATTTTCTCAAGAAAAACAATCTGGATTTCTTCCAAAATTGAATTTTTAAATTCTACATTGGATTTGCTTCACAACGAGGTATTGAACTTCAAAATCTGAGCTCGTTTCAAAAACTGCCAAAAATAGCTCGTTTTGTCTGAAATTTTTTTGAAAAAACTATTTTACCCCTTTAATCGTCAAAATGAATTTCAAAAGTGGAATTTGGACCCGCTCTAAGATGGCCCATCCATTTGCATTTTATTATTTTAATTTATAAGAAAAGAAAAAAAATTTATCTTTTTCTTTATTTTTTTGTTTGTTTTATTTTATTTTTTTGTTTGTTTTATTTTATTTTATTTTTCCTAAGGTGGGACCCACAAGGGGGTCAACCACCCTAGCCCTCAATCCAGCCCACTTCCTTTCTTTTTTCTATTTCTTTTCTTTCCCTCTTTCTTTCTTTCCTCCTTTTTCTTTCCCCTCTCTCCACTTACGTAAGCTTCTTTTCTAGCCCCCTCCTTCCTCTTTCCCTCTCCTTTCTTCCTTTCCTTTCCTTTTCCTTCTTCCCTCCTTCTTTCCTTCTTCCCTTCCTTCTTTCCTTCTTCCCATCCTTCCTCCCTTCCTTTCTCTCTTGCCCAGCCATTAACGTAAGGGCTTTCCTTCCCTAATTAAAGCTAAAACTTAGGGAAAGATGTGATCTTCCCTAAGTTAAGAACATGAAGAAAAGCCACTTACGTCTGGCCCTTTTTCTTCAAGCAACTCACGCCTCTCTCTCTCTTTCTCTCTCTCTCCCTCTCTACCTTAAGCACTTCATCCCCATTACACAACAGCCATCTCTCTCAGCCCAGCCCTTGCAGCCTCATCACCACCAATAATAGCTGCCACCTACCAGCTTGCAGCCACCACAAAGGGGAATACCAGCATCAGCAACTTCATCTTCAAGTATCAGCCTCCACCACTTTCTCCCACACACCCATACGGCTGAGAGTGCTACTCTCTCTCACGCATACCTCTCCCCATATTAAAACCCATTTTTTTCATCAAAGATCTAGGTTGGCAATTCTAATTCCCCTAAGTTCAACAACCCAAGACCATACGTTGGAATCTCTCCCTTTCTCTCTTTCATGCTCTCACAAACTCTCCCCTTCCCTCTCACGGTTGTGCATCTCCACCTCTTCCTTGGCAGCACCTTTGCACCAACCCTCTTGGTGGTAGCTCAAGACGTTGGCCATCAGTTGCAGTAGCTCCAGCCACCTACGCCAACCACAACTTTGATCCAGCTCCAGCCATCTTGAAACCTAGACGCGACCTTCATTTCAACCATCGCACCACCACCTTCCTCCTTATTGCTGCATCTCTACCACAACTACCACTGATGCTATCATCCTTAGCCAACAACCTGCGTCAGATCCCCAATCCGTGCAGCTTCTCGACATCAAAGCCATAAGCGACTCCAATCGGTATAGCCACCTCTAGTCCTTCAGCCGATCCCATCAAATCCAAGTTTTGCAGGAACATTCAAGAAGAAGATTTAGCTTTTATTTCTTTCATTTCAATTCAATGTAAAAATCAATGTAATATTTGGAATAAGAGTTACTTTTCTGAGCCCGCATTGCATATAGTTTAATTTCTGCAAAATTCCAATATCTGATGTATGATCCATGTGCATTTATTTTAAATCCACTATGGTTTACACAAATGACACGTGCACAAGCTTTTATGGAGTTTATAAACTCGGTGGGATTCGTATTTATCGCCATAGTCAGAATACGAAGAAAACCAAGATTTATGATCTTTATATCAGCCACATTCAGCCTACACTCTTAGGCTAACTTCAAAATGCACTGTATTTCTCAAAGTTTTAAAAGGATTTCCCAATTCCTCAATGAAATTCCCTTTTCAAATTCATATTCATTCATTCATACCATTCAAATTGCATTATTTTCAAATTCATTTTCCAATTTCAATTTCAGAAAAATCAATTTTCTCAAGGATTTACCAAGTCTTTCTCAGGATTGGATTTTCCCAGAATTCTAAATTTTCAAAGTATTTCCCAAGTTCAAATCAAGATTTTCCAATGTTTTAACATTCTCAAATTTCAAAATCCCAAGTTTTCAGAAATCCATTTTCTCAGAATTCCCGTTTTTATGAGAATTCATTTTCCCTTTCAGAAATCCCTTTTCCAATGAACTTCCTGATTTTCTCAGAATTTTCAAATCCATTTGCTCAGAAAAGCAATTCCAAATTTCAAAATCAATTTTCTAAAGTTCAAATTTTCTTGAGAAATCACTTTCCAAAGCAAATTTCTGATTTCCAATGAAATTCAATGATTTTCTCAAGAATTCAATTTTCAAGTACTTTTCCAATCAATTTTCAAGCATATTTCAATTTTCCAAAGCAAACATCATATTTTCTCAAACTTGCATTATTTTCAAAATTTCATAGCACAAGCCTAATTCTTTGTGCATTCTAGGAAAAATAGTGCATAATTTAGATATTTGAGTCGAGTTAAAGCACATAATTGGTCCTTGGTTCAATTACCCCTAGTAAAGACCCCAGGAACGGTTGAACCTCGTACCGACAGACGGATCCCATTCCATGGTATTTTCCCACAAATTTTCAAAACGGAGGTGAGTTAATTTTCAAAAACCATTTTCAAAACTTTGGTCGAGTTTGACTCGCGAAATTCGTTTCTCTCTCGCAAGGGAGGGGGGAAAAATTTTGCGATGATAACAGGTTTGGCGACCGTGATGGGACCTGTCTTCGTCTGATCAATTATGTGTTTTGACTTAGCTTAGTTTTCAAAATCGTGCTCTATAAACTGTCAACTTTTAATTTCTGATATCATGTGAACCTAGGAGCCTAGACTTGAACCCAGCTGATATGGATTGCATGTAGACTAGGCATGGTTTGGTAGGACCATATTGAGGGGAATTATGCATGCTCACTTAGACTTAGGTCTGAAATACAACACTCCTCAATCTAGGAATTGTATGAAAACAATGCTTGCTTCTTCAAAAAAAAATCAAAATTCTATCTCTTTAGGACTTAGGGCCCTCTGTTTGTCTTCATGTGATCATTTTTCAAAAACCACCCCACCTATGTCTACTCGGTCTTCACGTTGCTAGGCTCTCTCCCAGAACCATAGTTCGGGACAGAGCCTCACGACTGGGCCACTTATTTGGGCTAACACCCCCCTGCCACGTACCAAGGGCCATAGTCCAACGTATATCGGCAGGTGCTCAAGGATGTTGGGAAAACACAAGCCTAGACCCAGAGATGAGTTTCATGCCACGTACATCGAGCCTCGGCTCGAGTATATCGGCATAGCATGATTGGACACAGTTGATCTGAGCCTAGAGTCAGGATTAGGGTCCTAAAGCTCTTTCAAAATCAATGCATTTAGAGTTGGCTTCTTAGGGATTGCTGTATGTGCATAATTGTTTGTAATTGAATGTATGATATTTATTTTCGCCTTGTTTTCTCATATTTTTCCCAATTTTTCCAAAATACCGAACAATTTTCCAAAATACCTCATTTTTCATCTTTTATGAAATATCTTCTTTTTTCTCAAAAACCTTGGACGATTTTTCCAAATTATCTACCTTTTTCTTCAAAACTCCAGGTGATTTTCCATTCTTTCGTTCCTCTGGACTTCGAATTTCTAGCTTTTTATCCTGCCTGCAATTTTCAAAATTCTTGTATTTTTCCAATGTCTAAATTCCAATTTCCCTATCTTTCAATCTAATGGCATCCAGTCAGCTCGACTCCATTTTTCCTGAGGGTCACATCTCCTACAAGGTGAGATAAAGTCTTCCAGATCATCGAGCTCTCAGCACCGGACCCTTCTTCCCCCGGTGGTACTATGTCTGGTTCAAAAACTTCTCTCATATGTTTCCAGACCACTTAAGCGATTGTGGGTTGAAACTGGCATCTGCAGTGGGAAAGTTGACAGTCAACGACAATCTTATCCATGCGCTGGCAGAGCGATGGAATCCGCGTATCTGCACGTTCTGGTTTTCGTGGGGCGAGATGACACTACTGATGGATGAGTTTTCAGAGATCATGGTACTGCCTGAGCCAGCCGGTCAGCCTGGAGATTCATTAGAACAGCAGTTTCTGATCAATGTCAAGGGTTTGGACCCTAAAGATGTTGTGGCTCGCATGACAGGGCGTAAGTCTTGGCCACTGATTGAAGAAAATGGGAATGAGTACGTGAGCCTGATCGAGGTCTACCGACAGTATGGAGAATTTGCAGAAGTCAGCTCGCTGTCCAGAACAGCTTGAGAGAGAATTCAGCATGCGATGGTTCTGTGCATTGTGGGACTCGCTTTCTTTCCAGATGAACAAAATTATGTGGGTGTCAGAATAGTTCAGCTTCTGAGGAGGTAGGGAAGTCGACAGACCAGCCATCTCTCGATAGCCATGGCCGCGCTTGCTTTTCTATACAGAGGACTGACCCGCTTCACACTTGGAGAGTCCATCCTAGTCGAGGGATCTACCTATGCTCTTCAGTCTTGGTTCCTTCAGCATGTGCCGACCAGAGCTAGTTCGTTCAGATACAACGGCAAGGAACTTCTTCCAGTTGCGCGGTACCAATTCATGATCGATTATCTGCAGGAAGAAGAAGTGGTATGTGACTATTTTGATCGAGAATTATCGCCTCCCAGATACACCTATGCATATGGCAAGAGATTCAAGTTGCTTGGTCCATTCTTCTGTGCTTACTATCATCCGGAGCGGTGTGTTCGACAGTTTTCTCAGAGACAGAAGCACATAGAGATGTGGCTGCTATCAGGAGTCGTGTCAGAGTTTGACCTTACATCAGCACAGTGGTCCAGAACATACCATTCTGCCAGATATGGCTGGGACTCTTTTGTTACTCTTTCACTTTTTCCCGGCCTTCGTGTCTCTGCTAGTTATAAACAGCGGTGGCAAATTGTCTGTCCGCTCCCTCTTTCCCAAGTTTATTATTGATACAATCATGTTTTCCTTTCAATAAATAAAAATCTTGCAAGTTCTTCAATTCTTGGTTTGGTAACAAGACCATAAAATTAGGTTAGCCACTTGGAACATAGGGTCTTTAACTGGTAAGTTGGTAGAGTTAGTAGATGTTATGTGTAGGAGAAAGATTGATATTTTATGTCTTCAAGAGACCAAATGGGTAGGTGAGAAAGCTAAAGTGATAGAACCTTGGGGATATAAGATTTGGTATACAGGAATAAATAGGAATAGGAATGGAGTAGGGATTGTTATGAGTCGTCAGTTTATAGATAATGTAGTGGAGGTCCGTAGGAAGGGTGATAGAATTTTACTTATTAAATTAGTACTAGGTACGGATATTATTAATATTATTAGTGTTTATGCACCTAAGTAGGTTTAGATGATTCCATTAAGCATCAATTTTGGGAAGATTTAGATGGAGTAGTACAAGAGACATCTTATGGAGAAAAGCTTTTCATCGGCGGTGACCTTAATGGACATGTAGGCATTAGTAGGGATGGATTTGAGAATATCCATGGAGGCTATGGTATAGGAGAAAGAAATGAAAGTGGAGAAAGGATTTTAGATTTTTGTTTGTCCTATGATATGATCTTAGCAAACACTTGGTTTAGGAAGAGGGAGTCTCACCTAGTAACATTTAAAAGTGGGGTTAATACGAGTCAGATAGATTTTTTCCTACTTAGAAAGAGAGATAGGGGTTGTTGCATCGATTGTAAGGTTATACCAGGAGAAAGTGTAGCTACACAACATAGAGTCTTAATTTTAGATCTTAGAATTAGACAATGCCGCAAAAGGGATAGACATAGGATAGATCCTAGAATTAAGTGGTGGGCACTGAAAGGAGCTAAACAAGGAATGTTTGTAGAGCAGGTAGTTAAGGAAGTTGATTGGTGTCTCGAGGAGGATTCAGAATCAATGTGGAATAAGATAGCGGGTGGTATGAGAAAAGTAGCTAAGGAGGTATTGGGTGAGTCTAAAGGCGGTGCACCACTAGGTAAGGATACATCATGGTGGAACGAGGATGTCAAATTAGCTATTAAGGTTAAAAGAGAGTGTTATAGAAATCTAAGTAAGAGTCGTGATAATGAGAATTTGGAGAAGTATATGATAACAAAGAAGGAAGCTAAAAAAGTTGTTCGAAACGCGAGGGCTAAGGTATATAAGGAGGTTTATGACAAGTTGGATACCAAAGAAGGCGAGAAAGATATTTATAGGCTTGCAAAGATGAGAGATAGGAAATCGAAGGATTTGGGTATGGTTAGATGTATCAAAGATGAAACGCAAAGGGTTTTAGTCAAAGATGAGGAGATTAAGGAGAGATGGAAAGATTATTTTGATAAGCTATTTAATGATAGTCATGCTCAAGATCTTGGAGACTTCTCCATTCCTTTTTATGAGATAAATCGTGACTTCATGCGCAAGATTCAAAAGAAAGAAATTGCAGAGGCTTTGAAGAAAATGAAATCAAGAAGGGCAGTTGGCTCAGATGGTATACCTATCGAGGCTTGGAAATGCTTGGGAGAGAAAGGTTTAGAATGGTTGACAAATCTTTTTAACTTGATTTGGCGAACAAATAAGATGCCTAATGAGTGGAGGAAGAGTACTTTGGTGCCTTTATATAAGAATAAGGGTGATATACAAGATTGCACAAACTATCGTGGTATAAAACTCATGAGTCATACTATGAAACTTTGGGAGAGGGTGATTGAGTCTAGGTTGAGGAAGGTTGTCATGATATCGGAGAATCAATTTGGTTTTATGCCTGGAAGATCAACTATGGAAGCTATACATCTTCTTAGACAACTTATTGAAAGATATAGAGAGAGGAACAAAGATTTGCATATGGTTTTTATTGATTTAGAGAAGGCATACGATATAGTACCTAGGGACGTTCTCTGGTGGACAATGATGAAGAAAGGTGTTTCTCTCAAGTACATTAGTATAATTAAAGATATGTATGAAGGAGTAGTAACCAATGTCCGCACTTGTGGAGGGGTGACAACCAATTTCCCGATAACGGTTGGGTTACATCAAGGATCTGCTTTAAGCCCTTTCCTATTTGCGATAGTGATGGATGAGCTTACGAGATCAATTCAAGAAAATGTACCATGGTGTATGTTGTTTGCTGATGATATTGTTTTGATTGATGAGTCTAGAGCTAGGGTTAATGCTAAGTTAGAATTATGGAGACAGACATTGGAAGCTAGAGGTTTTAAGTTGAGTAAGAGTAAGACTGAATATATGGAATGTCGGTTTAGTAAGCAACGAAGTAGTGATGGGAGTGTAGTGAAGCTTGGTGAGCAAGATATACCGGTGAATGATTATTTCAAATATTTGGGATCCATCATTCAAAAGTATGGAGAAATTGATGGAGATGTAAATCATAGGATAAAGGTTGGGTGGATGAAATGGAAAAGTGCTACTGGAGTGCTGTGCGATCGTAGAATGCCATTGCGGTTGAAGGGAAAGTTTTATAGGACGACTATTAGACCCGCTTTACTATATGGTACGGAATGTTGGGCTGCCAAGAGACATCATATTCAAAAAATGAGTGTAGCTGAGATGCGGATGCTTAGATGGATGTGTGGAAATACAATAAAAGATAAGATTCGGAACGAAGAGATACGTAAGAAGGTAGGTGTTGCACCCATTGAAAATAAGATGCGAGAGAATCGTTTACGGTGGTTTGGACATATTCGGCGAAGGCCTAATGATGCTCCAGTTAGAAGGTTGGAGAAATGGGAAAATATATTAGTTAAAAGAGGTCGGGGTAGGCCTAGGAAGACTTGGATGGAGATGATAGGAAAGGATATGAATGCTTTGAACCTCACCGAGGACATGGCGTTGGATAGAAATGATTGGAGGAAAAGGATTCATGTGGAAGACCCAAAATGAATTTCTTTTTTGGTTCATATCGCTGACCCCAATTGTTTTGGGATGAAGGCATAGTTGTTGTTGTTGTTGTTGTATTTTCTTTGCAAAGGAATGACAACGCAATTGTCGTAATCCCAACGACGACTCAATCCCTAGTAATGGGATATTCTTTCAATTGTCTACCAAAATTCTCAGCAAATATTCTCTTCCAATCAAAATCTCTTTCAAAAGCCTAATCATCAATTTTGCCATGCAGAGAGCATTCGTGATATTCGATGGTTCAAACAAGGTCGGAGAAGAAAACTGCACCAGTCGAAGGCATCACATATTCAACAGCCTCAGACGAAGAGATGGATTCCCCGCGCTTGGGCAAAAATCAAAGGTAGCAGGTTGAGAATGACATGGATCCTCAGATATATGCCATGTTCAAAAAGATGATGAGCAAGATGCTGGCAGAACAAGTAGAAGCCAGTGCAAAGAAGACCCAAGTCAAGCAGAAGGCAAAGGGCCAGGTAGTCAAAAGGGTTTTGAAGTTGTCTAAGAAGCCTATTAAGGATGTTGATACAACAAATGAAGGGAAATCAGTAGAGGACACTGATGAAGAATATGAAGCTCAGCAAGCATTTCAAAGATCCCTTCATAGACAAGGGATAGCCTATAAATTGAAGAGTCAAGCAATGGATGATCTAGTCCAAGTGCAGTTGAAGAAAATGGCTGAGGTGATTAAAAATTTGCAAGACCGTGACAAGGGCAAGAAGGTCTTCGCGAGCAAAAACCTGTACGAAGGCATCACTCCTGTCAGGAATAATCAAGATCCAAAAAAGAAGATGAAGTCCACCTTCTTCGTTAATGCCAACCGCGATGATTGCAAAGATAGCAAAGGCAATCATACAAGTCAGAAAGAGAAATCTTCTAAGCAGAGTGGAAAATTGAGTCAACAGAAAGAAAAGATAAAGCGAGATGGCTGGGGTTACGATCGCCAGTTTACTCTTCTCGAGCAGTCTCTCAATGAAATCTTTGAATATATGTTGGCCAAAGAATTGGTAAAACTCTCAAAAGTCACAAATCATCGCACAATCATGGGAAGATTTATGGACCAATTCTGCAAATTCCATCGGGCGGTAGGGCATGATACCGACCACTGTTTTGTCTTCAAGAACATTGTTCAAGATTATATCTACAAGAATTTCTTCGTTGAGAATGAGAAAGAATATTTGTCAACTATCTCGACCAAGTCTCAACAGAAGTCAAGCAATCAGCAAAAAGTACAACATGACGGTCGAAACCAGGACCGCAAGATGGCCCCATTGGATCAAATACTCAAGAGTTTCCTGGAATACATGCTCACAAAAGATATGGTCAGATCTCCAGAGGCTCACTTTACTCTTTCTGCCGATGATTGCAATCATGATAACTATTCAGAGGGATCTAAGGGCCAAAAAGAAAAGTTCTCCAACAATGATAAGCTTCTTCAATCTAGTCCTCAGCATAAAGAGAAAGGTCAAGAAAAGCCAAAGCACAAGGATTGAAGAAAGGATCGAAAGTTCACCCCTCTGGATCAGACACTAGAGAGTGTTCTGGAATACATGTTCGCAAAAGATATGATCCGTTTACCCAAAGTAGTTGATCCTGCAACACTCATGGGCAGATTCAAAGAAAAATTCTGTAAATTTCATCGGGCAGTAGGGCATGACACTGAGAACTGTTTCATCCTGAAGAACATCATTCAAGATCACATCGGCAAGATCCTTGTTGAAAATGAGGAAGATACCAGTTGACCATCCTGATCAAGTTTTCCAAGAAACTGATAATGTCAAGGCTATGTCATCTTTAATCATTTTGCTTTTGGTCATTTTAAAAGGATAATACAGTCCCAGTTTTCTTACCAACTTGTTGTTTCTCTTCAATGATTGAATAAATTACCCATTTTTTTCATAAACTTGATGTCACCTTTTATTCTCCTTCTCTGCAAAATGTTCTTTCATGAGGAATGACCCTCTTCAGAGTCCCAGAATCAATCCAAAGTCAGAAAGCATTCTTCAAATATCAATTACTTATCCTTTCATCCAACTTCTCACTCCCCAGTTATACTGGGGCATTATTTTAAAAATTGTCTTCAAAACATCCTGTATGCAGGCAGGATCAAATAAATCTCTTATTTTGCATGCATGTGCATTCATTTACATCATTTTGCATACATTTGCATTCATTTGCATTTACACGCATTCATTTGTATTTACACGCATTCATTTGCATCCATTTACATTCATTTGCATCAAATTCATTTCCCCTACAGGTTAAGGGATAAATCTGAACTACCCATTCAGAATAAAGGATAAATCCTGAGACCCCGACAATTGTTTAAGTCATCGTGAGGATGAAGATTGAAAATCTCTCATCAGAATCAGTTGGGTAAATTTTCAAAAATCCAGTGTTCGTGCTGGTAAGATTTTCAAAAACCAGTGTTTGTGCTAGTAAAATTTTCTAAATCCAGTGTTCGTGCTGGTAATTCTTCCAAAAACAGTATTCGTACTGGTTCATTTCCAAAATCCAGTACTTATACTGGTTTATTTCCAAAATTCGATATTCACACTGGTACATCTTTCAAAATCCAATTTTTATTGGTCAAACTTTCTAAATCTGGTTTACTGGTTAATGTTTTTAAACCTAATCCATGCTAGTCTAGTTTTTCTTCGTGATTCGAGTTCTGACTTGAATTTCCTTTCCTTCTAACCGGTCTAGTTTTCTTTCGGGATTCGAGTTCCGACTCAATTTTCTTTCCTTCTAATTAGTTTAGTTTTTCTTTGAGATTCGAGTTTCGACTCAAATTTTCTTTCCTTCTAACCAGTCTAGTTTTCCTTAGGGATTCGAGTTCTAACTCGAATTTTCTTTCCTTCTAATTAGTCTAGTTTTTCTTCGGGATTCGAGTTCCGACTCGAATTTCCTTTTCGTCTAACCGGTCTAGTTCTCCTTCGGGATTCGAGTTCCGACTCAAATTTTCTTTCCTTCTAATTAGTCTAGTTTTCCTTCGGGATTTGAGTTCCGACTCGAATTTCCTTTCCTTCTAACTGGTCTAGTTTTTCTTCAGGATTCGAGTTCCGACTCGAATTTTCTTTCCTTCCAATGGATCTAGTTTTCCTTCGAAGATTAGAGTTCCGACCTGAATTTTCTTTTCCTTCTGAATTGGTCTAGAAAATTTGAGTTCCGACTCAAATTTTCTTCCAAATCCAATTCAAATGTCTAGAATTGGTCTAGAAAATTAGAGTTCTGACTCGAATTTTCTTTCAAAACCCAATTCATTTAGTTTTTCCTTAAAGATTTGAATTCCGATTCGAATCTTTCCTTAAAACCCAGTTTAGCACCTGATCCATTCAAAGCTCACAAGTTGAATCCTTACTTCTTAGACTATGATCCCTAGGTTAAATTCCTATGAAATTGATAGTTCTTAGGCTGAATCCCTATTGAACCCATGTCGTTCCCAGTGAACCAATGTCGTTCTCAACAGAACCAATGTCGTTCTTAGGTTGAATTCCTATTGAACCCATATTTTTTCCAGTAAGCCAATTCTCAATTTCGACTTCCAGGTCATCCAATTTCCAAATTTTCAATTTCCAATCCCAACTTTGACCTTCGGGTCAATCAAATTCCAATGTCGGCCCTCAAGCCATCCAATCACCAATGCCCTCTAGCCATCCAATTACCAATTTGGCCCTCGGGCCACCCAATTTCCAAATCTCTAATTTTGACCTTTGGGTCATTCAATTTCCAATTTCAAATACCAAATTTCAGATTTCAAATTTCCAATTCCCAATTTTTCAATCTCCAAATTTCCAATTTCGACCTTCGGGTCAATTAATTTCAAAATTTCCAATTTCGACCTTCGGGTCAATCAATTTCCAATTTCTAATTTCCAATTTCCAATTTCCAATTTCCAATTTCCAATTTCCAATTTCCAATTTCCAATTTCCAATTTCCAATTTCCAATTTCCAATTTTCAATTTCTAAATATCAATTTTCAAATTCCAAACTTCCAATTTCCAATTTCAAATATCAAATTTCAAAATTTCAATTTCCAATTTCGACCCTTTTGGTCACCCAATAGCCATTTCAGTCATTTCCTCTTGCGAGAGACCCTTTGTATAGGGAGAGTTCAAGGGAGCTCGTTCTTTTTGCTTGCTATCCTTTGTTCACCTAGCCCCTTTTCAGGGAGAGTTTGAAGGGACTCGTGTCTATGTGAACCGTTTGCAAAACAAAATTCTAATTTCATACAAGGAACCCTTAGTTCAGGGAGAGCTTCGACGAAAGTTCGCTTTCCTTGTGACCACAATTTCATACTAGGCCATTTCATCGTGAAGGACCCTCTTTTCGGGGAGAGTGTGATGAACTCGTTTCTTCATGACTGTTATCATCACAAAATTTTTACTTTTGCGAGTCAAACTGACCTTTGAAAAAGTTTTTGAAAATAACTCGCCTCCGTTTTAAAATGCGGGATAATTCCGAAGAATGGGACTCGCCTGTCGGTACAAGGTTCAACCGTTCCTGGCACCTTTACCAGGGGTAATTGAACCAAGGATCAATTGTGTGCTTAGCTGTGCTCAACTTGTCTAAATCATGTTCTATTTCCTAAATGCACAAAGAATCAGGCATGTGCTATGAATTTCTGAAAATGCATATTTGAAAACATGATGTTTGCTTCAAAGATTGGAAAATATTTGGAGATTCTTGGAAAATATAACACTTGGAAAATCATGAACTTAGTGAGAGAATATTTCTGAGGAAGATGAAAATCGATTTCTGAAGAATCCAGAGGTTTTATGAAAATCGATTTCTGAGGAATTTTAAATAACTTGGAAAAACTTGATTTCTCTGAATTAGAACTTTGAAATTGAAAATATAACTTAGAAAAATCGAATTTGGAACTTGGGAAATACTTGAAATATCATTGGCAAATCCATATTTTGAGAAAATCGATTTTTGAATAAGACTTAAGAAATTTTTTAGAAAACTGATTTTTCTGAATTAAAATTGAAATTTGCAAATGCATGAATTGAATGAATATGGATTTGAAATACTTGATTTTGAGGAATTGAGAAAATCTTTTTGTATTTTTGAGAAATGCAGTGCATTTTGAAGTTAGCCTAAGAGTGTAGGCTGAATGTGGCTAATATGAAGATTACAAATCTGGGTATCATTCGTATTCTGACTATGGCCATAAATACAAATTTCACCAAGTTTGTCAACTCCATAAGAGCTAGTGCACATGCCATTCGTGTAGACCATAGTGAATTTATAAAGAATGTGCATGAATTGGCATACATAGCAGTTATATATCAAAACTTAAAACTATATGCAATGCAAATCCTAATCTATGCAGAAATTTAAATTCTTATTCCAAAGTTTAATTACAAATTACATCACTATTGAAATTTAAATACATGAAAAATAAAATCTTCAATGTACCTGCAAAACTAGAAAACTTTGTTAGTGATGATATGTTGGCTTTTCTAGATTTATCCAGCAATATCTGGAAATTGTTGGATTTTGCTAGATATAAGCCTTTTTCCATGATTCTCTTAAATAAAAATTGATAAAATATGAAATAAGATTGAATAAATATGAAAATAGAATTTGAAATTTTGAAATTGGGGTCAAAATGACCAAAATACCCCTGATAGCAAGACTATGGCCTTGAAATCAGGGCTTTTAGAAAGATATTTTGTAAAAAGGCAACTTTTAAAATCCAAATAAGAATAAATTGAACTAAGTATGATATGACATGATTAAAAATATGGAAATTAGGGTTTAGAATTTCGAAATTGAGGTCAAATGACCAAATTGCCCCCGATAGCAACACTATGGCCTTGAAATCAGGGTTTTCTGAAATTGATTTTGGTAAAAACTTAGGATTTATGATTGAAATAAACACAAAATCAAACATGAAATACCCTAATATGATTCTAGATACGAGTAAACCCTAAAAACATGAAATTATATACGAAAATCAAGAAATATCACCAAAATTGTGATTTTATCAGTGTTTTTGGATCTTTTAGGTATCCTATTTTGCAATTTTATTAATTCAGACATCAAATGAATTCTAACTTTCATAAAAGTTGGCACAGACACTTATTATAACCCTAAAATCTGATTGGAATTGCAAAAATAATTTTTTGACATTATTTTAATCCAAAAATTGCATTAACAACCTAAAATAAGCTATTTTTAACCTAGGTCACAAACCAGTTTCAGAGTTAGACCAGAATCAGGGGTCAATCTTCCATGAAAACTTCTGAATTTTTACAGAGATAAACTAGGAATAAAAACAGAGATTTTCCAATTTACAGATCGGAAAAAGCATCTCCTCTTAGGGAGAAACCCTTCCGGCAATCTGAACTAGAATCTAACAAACCTAACAGGGGTTAAAGCAGCTACTTCAGATTGTAAATACAGACATATATAACAAACTTAATCAAAAATTTATGAAATTTTAACAGTAAACATTAGACAGAAAAATAATAATACTCACTTTTTACAGATCATGAATCGAATCTGTGGTTTGGGATTTATGAACAACACAAGTATGATTAGGGTTTTGGTAAACCCTAACAAGTTTTAAATTTAAAATCACACTTTTTTGTCAGAGGAAAAATACTAAAAAGATATCAAAAAATCTCAAAATTTCACAGTATATAGATCTAATCAATATGAATTCGTGGCACTTTACAGATCTCAAATCGGATATAAGATGAGAAAAATATCATCACAACAACTTACCTTCCTGATTTTAACAACGATTTTAAAGCTTTATAAACCCGATTTGATGTCTGATTTTTCTAACAAGGTTCCAGGATCCCAAAACATCTAATTTTTTTACATTAGTTCATTTACATATTCATGTATCACATATAAAAAAATCAGGAATTAACAGTAAATATTTCAATCCGAAACAGCATGCTCTTTTCTGTTCTAAACTAAAAAACACACAGAAATCTAATAAAATCTAATAAAACATGCATTAACTAATAAAAACAATAAAAGAAATATTAAAACAGTAAAATAAAAATTATTTCTATACTGGAAAACGTGTAATAAACATGAACAAACACATAAATAAATAAAACTTAGGGAATCAAGGGCTGGAATTTGATGTTACCTTTAAAAGCATGGATTTAACCCATTAAAAGGGTAAATCACATGTTTTATTGGTTAATAATGCAAAAGATAATGCTAAAATCGATTCTAATGGATTAGAATCCCTGTAAAACACAAAAAACAGAGTTAGATAATCTTTTTGAACCTCTTTTGAGGTTCTTGAACTTGAATCAATGGTTTAAGCCATGAAGGGGATGGCATCAATGGCTAAAATTGATTTAAAACATGAAAAAAATATTGAATAAAACTAAAAAAATTATTAAAAATATTACCTTGGTGCTTGCAACTGCAATAGAGGAAGGTGGATATGCTGGAGATGAGAGAGAACCCACGAAAATTTTAGAGAGAAAAGACCCCCTTTGACCCCCATTAGGTCCCCTATTTATAGATTTGTTTTTTTTTTTTTTTGGATTTGTTTAGGAAGAGTTTTTATTTTTTTGGACTCTTTTTAATTGTTTTTGATAAACCACATGGGGAGGACGATTTTTTTTGGAGAATTCTAACATAAATGGACTCTAATTAATCCCTAATTAACACATTATTAAACCCTAGAAAGTCCAAATGTGGCACCACCTAGTATGGACCCACATTTGGTTTTTAAAACTTGAATTTAAAACCTTTAAAAACCAATGGTTTAAAACTTAAATAAAATGAATTTTTAAAATTGATTTTGACTCGTGACCATCCTAATTAATCCCCTAACTAACCTAAGACTACTAATTAGACCTCTAACTGACCTAAAAACCCCAAATGTGGCGCCATTTGGGTTTTTCAAAAACCTATTTTTTTTAAAACTTTAAAATCAAAGTTAGAAACTAGAGTGAAGATAGGGGTTTTTAAAATTAAATTTTGACTCACCTAGACATCTAACCTAAGTAGGACCTAGTCTAATCCTGACTTTTACAAATGTGGCACCACCTTGAGTGGGCCCCACTTGAATTTTCAAAAACAATTTTAAAGCTTGAAATTGAGAGAATTTTCAAAAGAGATTCAAAAGTAGACTTGAAATTAAAAGTTTTGAAATGGCATAGAGTATCAACTGGGTCAGAACTCCTTTGGATATGGCACCAACTGAGTGGACCCCACATCAGAGTTTTGAAAATTTGAAATAAATATTGAAAATGGCTTTGAAAAGGGGTTAAAATCAATAGTTGAAATTGAAAGTTTTGAAAGTAGAGTCTCAAGCGAACTGGAACTCCGGGTTAGAGTCCTAGATTTTTGGGACTCTGTGATTTTGGTTTTTAAAAGCCAAATGAAGGAGTTTTTGAAAAGATTTCATCGAAAATGGTAAAACAAGTCAGAAAATACAGTTAGGGTTAGACTCCTAACTCAATCAGAACTCTGAAATAGAGTCCTGAATTAACTGGACTCTACAAAATGACCTAATTTTTGAAAAACAAATGAAAATAAATAAAAATAGAAGTAAAAACAAACTCCTGACTGGATTAGGACTCTGGGACAAAGTCCTGATCAGATTGAAACTCTAGATTTTTTTGGTATTTTCTGAAAAACAGTTGAAAGAACTTGTGAAAACAGCGAAAACAATAATAAATATTGGAATAAAACAAAGTTCTGATTCAACTGAGACTCTGAGGACAGAGTCTTAATTGAACTAGAACTCTCAGATTTTAGGATTTTCTGAGAAAACAAATGAGAGAATTTTGAAAAACAGTTAAAAACAGGATAAAATTGAAGTTTTGGTTCAGAGTCCTGATCTGATTAGGACTCTGAGAAAGAGTCCTGATTCGATCAGAACTCTAAGAATTTTAGTTTTCTGATAAGCAAATGATGAAATTTGGGTAAAGCTTTTGAAAACCAGTGAAAATGAAGTATAAAAATCAATTTTGGATAGAGTCCTACTTCGATCAGGACTCTGGGGTAGAGTCCTGATTTGATCAGGACTCTGAGATAAAACCTTAGAATTTTGAAATTCTTTGATAAAAGTGTAATAGTTTTGGTAGATTGAAAGATTTATGAAAGATTCTCTCAAAATTGAAATCAGGATCAGAGTCCCGATCCAACTAGGACTCTCTGAACAGAGTCCTGCTTTGACTGAAAGTCTGAGTTTCTGACTCATTTTGAAAGATTTGATTGAAATAGATAAAATAGCTGTAAAAGATTAGAGTCCCAATCCAATTGCAACTCTAAAGAAGAGTTCTGATCTGACTGAACTCTTAAAGAAGAGTCCTGATCCAACTAGGACTTTGAAATTTTGGCCAAAACAGAAGATTTTAAAAGATTTTCTCCGAAAATAGGTAAAAAGGTAGTGAAAAGTAGAGTTCTGATTTGACTCGACTCTTGAAAAAGAGTCCTGATCCAATTAGGACTCTGAAATTTTTGGAGATTTTTGACAAGTAAAGGAATCCAAAAGCGACACCACCTAAATGGGTCTCATCTGAGAATTGAAATCAGTTAAAATTTGAGTTTAAAATGAATCTAGATTGTTTTATGAGAAAACATTTCGAAATGTAAGGTCCCAGGGTTGGAAAATGACAGAATGTTGAATAAAAACCCAGGTTTTGAAATTGATTTCGAAAGAAAAAATTTTAAAACTCAAATCTGGATTAAATATTTTGAAAACATGAGTGCTGGATCTCGAAAATAGGATGCAATGACATGCAATGCTATGCAATGCCATGAAATGGTATGTCGAATTCATGCAGTGATATGCAATGACACATGAAATGTAAGCACTAGATAAGAGTGAAAATTTGGGGTGTTTACAATGACCAATTCACCGACCTCACCATTACCGGCCCCCTTTCCATAAGAGAAGCCTAATGTTAGGAAGTTTTGACGAAAGCTTAATTTCTCTTCGAAAGTTCGTTTTGCAAACACCTCCGCTTCAGGGAAGAGAGGAGTAATTCCTATTTCCAATTTCTTAATCTTCTCCTTTGGGGAAAGGAGAAGAAATTTTTTGTCATGGATGCGTTGAGTCGTGCTTCAAATGCTCGCTTTCACAAGGGATTTCAAGAAAATTTTGCCAATTTGTCATTAAATATTTGTTGATTTCAAAATCTTTATTGCACAAAATCATTACCTCAGGATACCTTCAGTATTACTTCCGAAAGGACAAAACTTTTGCGAAGAGGGATTCAAAATTCAAAATCTTTCAATCGGCCAACCAAAAGGATGAAGAATAAATCCTCGATATGGCCAACAAAGAAAATTCAATGTTGTTGCAAAGCCATAAGTGATCGGTATTGATCGCAGTCAGTGACATATTTTTAAAGATCATTCTTGAAAAATAAAGCAGTCGAAATATCCTGGGTGATACAGAAAAATCCATTCAATTTTCATTTCCCCAATCACCTAAGCTGCAATTAAATATCTGCAAAAGGGATCTCTCAATTGTCGTCAAGATGAAAGCAAATTAGGCGAGTAGACCCCCGGGGTCAAAGAAGATTTGAATCATCTCCAAGATGACGGATCCTTCCAGGGAAAGTTAAGAGCACCGTCAAGATGAAGGCGACTGCGATGAGCCTCCCGACAAACCCTAAAAGATATTTAATTTCCGCTATCATCAAGAGATTTCCAACCAATGAGCCAATAACCGTCGATATAATCCCTGAGAGAAAAAGAAGGATCGGAACATCTCCAAGATGAAGGAGTTTGTGACATACCATTACAAAAAAAAAAGAGAGAGAAAAGTCAGGACATCTCCAAAATGAAGGATGATGTAATAAAATCCCCAAAAGCCTAAGAGAGCTCTAATTTTGCCAAAAAAGAAAAAAAAAGTGGGCAGAAAGATTATCATGAGAAAAGAATCCAAGGATATCAGACTGCCAAATCTGTCAAGAATCTTCTTTAAAATTTGTGAAATTCTATTATCAATATTCTTTTATCAATTGCTTTCATAATATCAAGAATACTCTCTTTTCTATTCATATCAAGGAAATTGATAGCCTCCTTGAAAGAAAGTCAATTGCAAGAAATTTGAATTCGAATTTTGATTCTACGAACTTAAGCCCAGTCAGAGGTAATACTTCAGGTAGAAAAGAGGGAATATCTTCAAAACAATGTGCATTATTTCCAATTATTTTGAATCAACAATAATTTCCAACATTTTGACAATATTTTCTAGCTATCCTGACGCGAAGCGAGAGCTTGAAGTTCATCTTTGGCGCATCCTGACATCAGTTGTTATCCCTTTTAAGGACTTGATAACGGGAGTTTTCAAGATTCCTTCCCTTCTTTGGTATAATCTGAGCGCCTGGGCTCTCAGATTCGCACACTTCCCTGTGTCCCCACTATCCCACCATAGACAGTCCAATTTTGGCTTGAGGTTAAGCCACCAATCATTTTCTCGCAAAAGGTCACCAATTTCAAAAGTCATTTAGTCTCAGCAATGAGGCGCCCAAAATCAAACCCCTTTTCAAGCTTTAGGGACCCTAATTTCATCCTTTTGCAAAACCCTTATCGGATTCATTGTGCGGAAGTCCAAAGGTTCCATCATGAGTTTTTCTTTCGATAATCTCATCATTTTTCGCCCAATCAGGATAAGGGTACAAATCTGAGCCTCCTTTGATGAGGTATTTCATTCTTTCGCCCAATCAGGATAAGGGTACAAACCTGAGCCTCCTTTGATGAGGTATTTCATTTTTCGCCCAATCAAGTTAAGGGTTAAACCCGAGCCCCCTTTGATGAGGTATTTCATTTCCCGATCAGGTTAAGGGTTAAACCTGAGCCTCATTTTGATGAGGTATTTCATTTTCTGGTCAGGTTAAGGGTCAAACCTGAGCTTCGTTTCTACATGAGGTATTTTCCGTCCCATCCAGGTTAAGGGAAAACCTGAATCTCACTTCCTTTTGAAGTAAAATTTTCTTCTTTATTCTTCACTTCATATCTACCATTTTCATCAGAGCTAATTTCTTCATACCCAGTCAGATCCTTCAAACTGGGGCATTTTTATGGCCAAAATTTGGTGTGTTTTTCTTTGCCACTAAGCTCGTCTTCAAGCCGGCTTAGTAGCAAAGAGGGGCATCTGTAAACACCCCAAATTTTCATCATCCATTCTCAAATAACCCTCATTGTGCAGTGCCAACCCTGTTAGGTTAGTGTAGGAGTCAAACCTTGAGTCAGTTTTAGAAAATCACCATTTTACCAACTTTTATTAGGAAAATTACCATTTTACCCCTTGGTCATCTCGAACCTCAGTCAGTCAGAGTCAACCAAGCTCGTTGGTCAGTTCAAAACAGTTAGAATATCAGTCATCTCAAGCTCACAATGAACAGACCATTTTCATTTCTGATCATTTCTGCCAAAATAGGATCAGTTCTTTAGAAATGAGCTTATTTCTCACTCAAATCCAAACCAATTGTCTCTGAGTCAGTCATTCCCAGTCAACCATGTTCCCCAGAGTCTAACTTGAGCTCATCAGAAGTTCAAGCGCTCCAGTTTCAGTTCAAAACCATTTCCAAGTGTCCAGGAGTCCATTTTTGTCCATTTCTGCTCTTTCAGCTGAAACTGAGCTGCGTTCAGTCAGTTGAGCCAGTGTTTGAGCTTTGATTTTAGTTTATATCAGTATTAGTAACCTTTGTTTTAGCTCAAATGCAGTTCTGGTTCGTAATTCACTTCGCTCTAGTGACCATTCCGTACCATTTCTTTAAAAATGGCAGCTTTTCTTGAAAATTCAGTCGAAAAGGTCAGTTCAGTCAGTGTCTGGTCAGTTCATTTGAGTTCTAAAACTCTAGAAACCTGCTCAATCTAGCTCATCTTAGTTCAGTCCAGCTCAAACCCCAATTTTCAGTGTCACTCTGACCTAGTAGAGTCCAAAAACCATTTCTTCAAGCATTTTGCAAATTTTATCACTTTTAATGCTTTTTAAACTGGTACGACTGCCAATCGAGGTTTAAAATCCAAAATTCTCCATTCAGGGTTAGCATTTCGCATGTCATTTCTCACCATTTCATATCATTTCTTAGCATTTCATAACATTTCATCACATTTCATTTCATTTCATTTTCAAAGTCCAGAACTCCAGTTTTATAAATTTCAATCCAGATCGAGTTTTAAAAGCTTTCAGAAATCAATTTCAAACCCTGGGTTTCCAAAATTAACATTTTTACCCCCAGGAGTCTAAATTTGGAAATATTTTCTCAAGAAAAATAATCTGGATTTATTTTAAACTCAAATTTTTGAATTCTACACTGGATTTGCTTTGCAACGGGGTATTGAACTTCAAAATCCGAGCTCATTTCAAAAACTGCCAAAAATAACTTGTTTCGTTTGGAAATATTTTCTCAAGAAAAACAATCTGGATTTCTTCCAAAATTGAATTTTTAAATTCTACATTGGATTTGCTTCGCAACGAGGTATTGAACTTCAAAATCTGAGCTCGTTTCAAAAATTGCCAAAAATAGCTTGTTTTGTCTAGAAATTTTCTAAAAAGACTATTTTACCCCTTTAATCGTCAAAACGAATTTCAAAAGTGGAATTTGGACCCGCTCTGAGATTGCCCATCCATTTGCATTTATTGTTTTAATTTATAAGAAAAGTAAAAAAATTATCTTTTTCTTTATTTTTTTGTTTGTTTTATTTTATTTTTTTTATTTTATTTTCTTATTTTATTTTTCCTAAGGTGGGACTCACAAGGGGGTCAACCACCCTAGCCCTCAATCCAGCCCACTTCCTTTCTTTTTTCTATTTTCTTTTTTTTTATTTCTTTTCTTTCCCTCTTTATTTCTTTCTTCTTCCTTTTTCTTTCTTTCTTTCTTTCTTTCCTCCTTTTTCTTTCCCCTCTCTCCACTTACGTAAGCTTCTTTTCCAGCCCCCTCCTTCTTCCTCTTTCCCTCTCCTTTCTTCCTTTCCTTTCCTTTTCCTTCTTTCCTCCTTCTTTCCTTCTTCCCTTCCTTCTTTCCTTCTTCCCTTCCTTCCTCCCTTCCTTTCTCTCTTGCCCAGCCATTAACGTAAGGGCTTTCCTTCCCTAATTAAAGCTAAAACTTAGGGAAAGATGTGATCTTCCCTAAGTTAAGAAAATGAAGAAAAGCCACTTACGGCTGGCCCTTTTTCTTCAAGCAACTCAGGCCTCTCTCTCTCTCTTTCTCTCTCTCTCCCTCTCTACCTTAAGCTCTTCATCCCCCATTACACAACAACCATCTCTCTCGGCCCAGCCCTTGCAGCCTTCATCACCACCAATAGTAGCTGCCACCTACCAGCTTGCAGCCACCACAAAGGGGAATACCAGCATCAGCAGCTTCATCTTCAAGTCCCAGCCTCCACCACTTTCTCCCACACACCCATACGGCTGAGAGTGCTACTTTCTCTCACGCATACCTCTCCCCATATTAAAACCCATTTTTTTTCATCAAAGATCTAGGTTGGCAATTCTAATTCCCCTAAGTTCAACAACCCAAGACCATACGTTGGAATCTCTCCCTTTCTCTCTTTCATGCTCTCACAAACTCTCCCCTTCCCTCTCACGGCTGTGCATCTCCACCTCTTCCTTGGCAGCACCTTTGCTCCAACCCTCTTGGTGGTAGCTCAAGACGTTGGCCATCAGTTGCAACAGCTCCAGCCACCTGCGCCAACCACAACTTTGATCCATCTCCAGCCATCTTGAAGCCTAGACGCGACCTTCATTTCAACCATCGCACCACCACCTTCCTCCTTATTGCTGCATCTCTACCACAACTACCACTGATGCTATCATCCTTAGCCAACAACCTGCTTCAGATCCCCAATCCGTGCAGCTTTTCCACATCAAAGCCATAAGCGACTCCAATCGGTATAGCCACCTCTAGTCCTTTAGCCGATCCCATCAAATCGCAGTTTTGCAGGAACATTCAAGAAGAAGATTTAGCTTTTATTTCTTTTATTTCAATTCAATGTAAAAATCAATGTAATATTTGGAATAAGAGTTACTTTTCTGCTTAGAATAGGGCTGCATTGCATATAGTTTAATTTCTGCAAAATTCCAATATCTGATGTATGATCCATGTGCATTTATTTCAAATCCACTATGGTTTACACGAATGGCACGTGCACAAGCTTTTATGGAGTTTATAAACTTGGTGGGATTCGTATTTATGGCCATAGTCAGAATACGAAGAAAACCAAGATTTATGATCTTTATATCAGCCACATTCAAATGCACTATATTTCTCAAAGTTTTAAAAGAATTTCCCAATTCCTCAATGAAATTCCCTTTTCAAATTCATATTCATTCATTCATATCATTCAAATTGCATTATTTTCAAATTCATTTTCCAATTTCAATTTCAGAAAAATCAATTTTCTCAAGGATTTACCAAGTCTTTCTCAGGATTGGATTTTCCCAGAATTCTAAATTTTCAAATGAGATTTCAAAGTATTTCCCAAGTTCAAATCAAGATTTTCCTATGTTTTAACATTCTCAAATTTCAAAATCCCAAGTTTTCAGAAATCCATTTTCTTAGAATTCCCATTTTCCTGAGAATTCATTTTCCCTTTCAGAAATCCCTTTTCCAATGAACTTCCTGATTTTCTTAGAATTTTCAAATCCATTTCCTCAGAAAAGCAATTCCAAATTTCAAAATCAATTTTCTAAAGTTCAAATTTTCTTGAGAAATCACTTTCCAATGCAAATTTCTGATTTCCAATGAAATTCAATGATTTTCTCAAGAATTCAATTTTTAAGTACTTTTCCAATCAATTTTCAAGCATATTTCAATTTTCCAAAGCAAACATCATATTTTCTCAAACTTGCATTATTTTCAAAATTTCATAGCACAAACCTGATTCTTTGTGCATTCTAGGAAAAATAGAGCATAATTTAGCTATTTGAGTCGAGTTAAAGCACATAATTGGTCATTGGTTCAATTACCCCTGGTAAAGGCGCTAGGAACAGTTGAACCTCGTACCGACAGGCGGATCCCATTCCACGAAATTTTCCAGCAAATTTTCAAAACGGAGGCGAGTTAATTTTCAAAAACCATTTTCAAAACTTTGGTCGAGTTTGACTCGCGAAATTCGTTTCTCTCTCGTAAGGGAGGGGGAAAATTTTTTGCGATGATAACACCTGGGAAGGCAAACGTTGTGGCGGATGCGCTTAGCCGCAAATCGAGTGGTGTTCTGGCTAGTCTGGTGTGGAGCCAGAAGCTCAATGAAGATTTCATAGCCTGGAAACCTTTTTATGTTAGTGACGGTTCGATCAGATTGTCTGGTATGACCATTTGATCTGAGTTTCTGCCAAGGATAGTAGAAGCTCAAAAGCTTGACGGTCAGTACGCCAGGTTTCTAGCCTTGTCAGAGCAAGCAGACTCTTCTTTTAGAGTGTCTGAAGATGGCAACGTTCGTATGAAAGATCGTCTTTGGGTACCTAGCGACCCTGAGATAAAGAGAGATATTCTTGATGAAGCTCATATGTCGAAATACACGATTCATCCGGGAGGAACAAAGATGTTCAAGGACTTACAACAGAAGTATTGGTGACAGGGTATGAAACGAGAGACAACGGCTTATGTTGCAAAGTGTTTGACTTGTCAGCAAGTCAAAGCAGAACATCAGCGTCCCGGTGGTACCTTGCAGAAGATTGAGATTCCTCAGTGGAAATGGGAGGATGTTACGATGGATTTCGTGGTAGGTTTACCACTGTCTAGGCGTAAACACGATGCGATTTGGGTAGTTGTGGACAGACTCACCAAGTCTGCCCACTTCTTGCCGATCAGGATCAGCCAGTCGCTTGAGAGCCTGGTCGATTTGTACATTAGAGAGATCGTTCGATTGCATGGTGTGCCGAGATCTATCATTTCTGATTGTGATTCCCGATTTACTTCGCGACTGTGGGGTCAATTGCAATCTTCTTTGGGGACGAGATTGAAGTTTAGTACAACCTTTTATCCTCAGACGGATGGGCAGTCCGAGTGGACGATTCAAACGTTGGAAGATATATTGCGTGCTTGTATGCTTGATTGGAAGGGTGAATGGGATTCACACCTATGTTTGGTAGAGTTCACGTATAACAACAGTTACCACGCTAGTATCGGGATGGCCCCGTACGAAGCGTTGTATGGTAGACCTTGTCGGTCGCCATCTTTTTAGGACGACATCAACGATAGAGCAAGCAAAGCACTGATTGTTCTTCAGCACTACACACAGCAAGTGCAGAAGATTCGTGAACGTTTGAAGGCAGCGCAAGATAGGCAGAAGAGTTACGCCGATAAGAGACGTCGCGAATTGTCTTTTGATGTTGGAGACATGGTTTTTGTCAGAGTTTCGCCGACAAGGAGCGTGTTTCGTTTTGGAAAGAAAGGGAAGTTGAGTCTGAGGTATGTTGGACCGTTTGAGATCGTGGCGAGGATTGGTGAAGTGGCATATCGTGTCAAGTTGCCTCCATAATATGCCCACATTCACAGTGTTTTTCACGTGTCGATGCTCAGTAAGTATATTCCTGACCCATCACATGTCATTCGTTACGAAAATGTGGACGTGCAGGAAGATTTGACCTTGTCAGAAAGGCCTATCGATATTGTTGATCGACGAGATCATGTTTTGCGTACCAATACTATTTCTCTAGTTAAGGTACGATGGCAGAACCATGGCATCGAAGAATGCACGTGGGAACCAGAAGCGAGCATGAGGGAGACTTATTCAGAACTTTTTGTAACCTCCTAAGAGCGATTTCGCGGATGAAATCCTTTTTAAGGAGAGGAAGATGTAAGATCCACGATTCTGATTTTGATGATTATTGTGTAATTATATGGAAATTGATGAATTTTTATATTTTGGCAATTTCTGAAGATTTGCTTATTTTGAGAACTGGGTAAATCACGTAATTTTATGTAAATAAAGCAATTTCGGGAAATCTAGAACGAATCAACACTTGAAACTTTTAGGGTAAAATTGGAATAGGGTGGTAGTGATACACCTCAAAATTTAGACCCGAACGACGAGAAAACCTTGTCAGTGCATGTGAATTACGAGTATTGACTTAATTTTGGACCCGAATCTTAGAACGCTTAATTTTAACGAACGAGTGGTGATTTCCTTAAGAGGCTTCAACCATTCTACATTAATTAAGGTTATAAAGAGAATGAAATAATTTGTTGGGATTAAATTATTATTTTGTTTCATTAAATAAGCGTTTTCTTATGACATAGATTATTGACGGGTTTTGGTTTTTGATCCGGAGCACCTAATGAATCCAAGACCCATGGACGACCCCTACAGTGGACATCTATATCCATGGTTGACCAGCTGGTCAAGGGTGGACCAGCTGGGTGGCATTTTTGCAAGAAAGTTGCATGGTTTTAAAAAGAGGGCATCTATTGGCCATTTATCTTTTTAAAAACCAAATGACGGAGCCCAAAGCCCATCATGAGAGGCGTCTTTTCCAAAAGGAGAGCATAGGGCTGGCACCCCATGGCAATTTTGAAACAAATTTAAAAGTTTTTAAATACTCAAAACTGGTTGGGCCTAAGGGGCGGCTAGCCTTGGGCAGCCCTTGAAATTTTTCAAAACATTGATGGCTTTTCAAAATGGTATTTTTGAAAGTCTTTCTAAAAAGTTTAAAAGCTTGACATGCATTGGCTATGGGGGGGCGTGGGGCACCCCAGCCCTCCATCTAGGAGGGATAGATCCTAGCCGTCCAACCTAAAGTACACCCTATAAAACCCTTAGAAAAAAAAATGGGCCCCTCTCTCTCTTGTTGGAAGATTTTTTTTTGAAGAACTCACTCTCTCTCTCTCTCTCTCCCAAAATTCCTCTCTTTCCCTCTCACTTGCTTCCTCCCTCCAACCGTGGGAACCTCTTAACGTGCAGCTGCAACATCATCTTCCTCTTCTTCAAGTAGCTAAGGTGAAGAAACCTCTCATAATGCTCTTATTGTCAAAACGTGAAGCCAAGGTTGCAAACGCACCTATGCGTGCATGCTCCTTTGGCGGATTAGAGTGACAAGTTCCTTTCCAAAGATTTCCTTTGGGTTATTGTTCATGTTGGCTCGTGTGTAAGGATTATCTCTATTTCACCATGTTCTTTTCCCTTGGATGCATGATTCCATGCTTTGATTTCAATACATGATATGTCATCTTCTTATTCCTTTTTTTTGTATTATTCTTCATTTTTGCTGAAAGTCGACATTGAAGTTGCTGTTTTTTTTTTTTCGGGTGTTGGACGAGTTGAGCGGCTGGGATGAGCTGGACCGAGCTGGGCTCGTCCAGCATGCACCCAACCTTGTGGTGCATCAGTATGAGTGTCTGCCAGCACTGTGGGAGTGCTGCAGCCGGCAGCAACCACAGTGGGTTGGTTGGCGCATCGCGTTCAGCCCTGTCCCGGTACGTGGAACTGGTGCTGCAACTTGCTTATGGCCTGGGTCGTGTGACCAGGACCCAGTTGGGATGGGAGGGCCTTGGGCCTCCGGCATCAAGGCCACTCATGCCTTTTCGTTTATTCTTATTCTTTTCCTTGTTTAAACAACAAGTGCTCGGATCTTTATGTGTTGGCACTCTAGGTAGCTGGAGGGAATAGATGTCTAGGCGGGCCTAGACGCCATGGCCAGCCCCTTTTGGATTGGTTGCTCGACCCCCCTCCCCCCCCCCCCCCCCCTGAGCTCCTGTTCATGCTGCTAGGAAGGGCACATAGTGCCAGCCCTGCCTACTTGTTAGTGGAGCCGGATGGAACCTGGTGGTGCCGAGCGCCCAGGTCTTTTTTTCATTCGGCCACCCTCGATTTGCATGCAGGGTTGAACCATGGTTCAGACCAGGGTATGCGTTAGAAACCAGGCTGGCACATGGTGTCGACCATGGTTTTACTTTAGGAAGAGTCGGGTGCCAGCCGCTCGGTGCTGGGCACTCGGGCCGTGAGAGCTGACCCCTTGTGGGTCTGGGTATGAACCGAATGGTTCATACCTATAGATGGCTGACAGCAGACTGGCCCTATAGACCAGACCGACTGTGTCCAACCCCTTGTGACCAACTTGCAGACTTAGCCACAGCTACTCTTGCCGACGACTTGACTCAGCCCAACCAAAACCCTTTGTCGATCTGGCCCGAACTATGGGTCGGACCAGATCCGGTTGGCATGCATGACAGTATGGTCCGGAAGACCAGACCATCGTTTGAGATTGGAACCCCCCCTTTTTTTGGCCGCAAGTGTGTAAACCTCCCGTTAGCACCCTTGCAGCCCCGGAATCCAACTATCATGGCTGTCAAACACTTTTCTTTCAAAACCAGCATGACTCCATTACTAACTGAACCATAGTAGACCCAATTCCGGGTTTAGTTAGCCTACTCCTCCTTCGTACCTCGGCTAGGTTTTTGGCGTAAGTGCACATGCCTTGGGTTGCATCGAGTTCGATATATATATATATATATATAAGTGCGATTGTGTATAAACATACATGTATATAAGTATAGGTATGTGGAACCTTGAGTATCTTTGTAACGTGACTATATGTATATATGTACACATAGAGGTTAATATCATTTAAATGATTGCTTTGGTATGACCGAATGGACGTGCGACACTCTTGTGTCCCGTCCAAATATTTCTCTTGATGATGTTACACTTCGAATCAATTAATGTTGTCCTACGTTCATTATGACAAACAGTTTGTTTTGGGTCCACAGGCACGTCTCCCCATACCATGAAAATAGCTAATGTTGTTCCCATAAGACGGGAATATCCCAGATTTCACCATAAACATGTAAGTGCGTTGAACCACGTGTAATGGTCTTTTGGGTCGCAGTTGCATCTTCCGTGCAAGAGCAACGATCCACCTTGGGGGAAACTAATGTTATTCCCATTAGACAGGATGATGTGTTAAATTCAATTTCAAACCCTTGAGTATGAAAATGTTGATAAATGCAATCATAACACTGAAATAAGTAATATAGTGCAGTTTAATATCATGTAATGCCTTTGTGGTTATATTTGTGCAAAAGATAGAAATTGTGATACTCTTACACTTTGCACTTGGCACATCTTGACACAGTTGTGAGTAGTACGTATGATGTCTTCTTTATAATCGTTGTAATTTTGAAAAGATTTTTATATGTAAAACATGTGAAAACCAAACATCAAATAATAAAAACTGGTTCTCACTAGTGGATGAGACCGGGTCGAACTCAGGGAACGGGAATATTTCGTATTCAAACACACAATTCTAAACTAATCTTTATTGCCGTATTATTAAAATGTAAAATGTTCAAGAAAGGTAAAAACAACTAACTATTACAACAAATGAATACCCTTCGCAGAGGGCGTAAAGTGCAATATTTACAAACCCAATTAAATTCCTAATTCTAAACTGAAAATAACAACTTCTACTCTTGTGCTTCCCGTGTCACACATGCGCTTCAGCTTCAATCCTGTGCTATCCTGCATAATTCAAATGAACACGAGCAGTACCAAATACTAACAGGTTTGTTATACAAAATGTAAATCTAAAAATTGAATTAAAATCTAGAAAATGATAAAACTACGTAAAGAACTTATATTATAGGTAAACAACTAAGTAACAAGTATTGAAAATTTGTAATGCTAATGTAATGACAACCTAATGAGAACGTAAAAATATTAAATGCTATACAGCTAACACACTACACTACTTACTGATTGAACCTGAAAATTAAGCAAAACAGGAATTAATGTGATGAAAAATAGAAAAACACAGGCTGAGAATGAAGAAAACAGAAAAATGACTAAAAAAAATTATAAGAACTGAATGTGTAATAAAACTAGAAATGAAAATGTAAAGAAACACAGAAAATGAATGTTTTAAAACAGGAAAATGACATAAAAAATATTATCTAGAATTGAAATGATGAAAACAGGAAATAAGTTGTACACAGGAAATAAAATGTAAAAAAAATTAGAAAATCAGAATGTAAAAGAACAAGAAATTGAATATAAAAACTAAGCTAGATGAATGTATTGAAAAACAGGAAGATGACAAAACAGAAAAATATAAGTAAGTAAAAGAAATGGAAACAAAATAAGAATTCATGCGTGGAATGAAAGCAACAACACCTTGCTGAACTGAAAACAGAAATTAAAAAAAATGACAGCAAACAAGAAATAAAATGAAAATCAGATTTATGCTAAAGATGAAAACAAGATTAAAAAAAAAACAAGAAATCAAATCAAAACAACTAATGAATCAAAGTGAAATAGAAAAATCAGAAAATCAAAGATCAAAATATTCAGAATTACACATTACACACAGAAAACTAAAGAATTATGAAATCAGACACACACATAGAAAACTAAAGGAAAATCAAGAAATCAGAAAATCAAACAGGGAAATAACAAGATGTCAAACAGAAAAAAAAAACGAATTACAAATTAAGAACAAAATTATGAATGCATCAAAGAAATCTAACTAAATAATAAACTACAAAATAGAAGATCGGACGATGAAAAAAACAAAATCTGAAACAACATCTATCGATTTTTTTTTCCTTTTTGTTTTTTTAGTTTTTTTCTTTTATTTTCGTTTTACAGATATTGCAACAACATAAAGAAGAAGCTGAAGAAGAAGAAGAAGCTGAAGAAGAATAAGAATCGGAATAAGAAGAAGAAGAAGAAGAAGAAGAAGAATGAAGATGACTTACCGTGACTTGAGAGGGGTTAGGAAAGAATGGCCTCCACCGTGCGCCAGTCACCAGACTGAAGATCCACCAACACCGGCTGAGGAAGATGAGAAAAGTAGGGAGAAGGGGAAGAAAGAGGTAAGAAATCATCGGCTGTGGTGGAGAAGGTGAGAAGAGAGGGAAGAGAGGGAAAGAGGGGAAAGGGGAAACGATTTCAGGCGTAGATGGGAGACGCTGAAATTTTTTCAATTCTTGGGTTTTAAAAACCCCAAACCGGCTGGAATCGATTTGTAAGAGAAATTTTTTCAGTTTTAAAAAATGCAAACTGATTCAAGCCGGTTTGCTATTATTAATTTTTTTTTAGTTTTTTTAAAACTCAAAAACCGTATAAACCGGTTTATGGTTTATTAGAATTTTTTTCAAAAAGTTACAAAAAAAAATTTATTTATAAAGAAACTCAAAATAAAACTATTCTACTTATTTATATAATTTTTTTTTCTTTTCTAAAAAAAACAAACACTTAAAATGATTTTATTAACAATATAAAACTATTTACTCTATTTTTTTATTTTTATTTTTATTGAAAACTAAAACTAAACTACTATATTAATATCAAACATTAAAATATGTACTAAAATATACAAATAAAGCTATTTTTTCACACATTTTCTGTTTTGAAATCATTTTAGCCCATTTAGCATAAACTTGGGTTTTAAAACATTTTTTTTCATAAAATCATGCATATTTTAATGTTAATTCTCCTTGAAATATATGCATGATCAAATACCCCCATGCTTATGTTTTGCTAGTCCTCGAGCAAACTAGAAAAATGCATGAAATGAAAACTATTATCTAACTCACTTTCGTAGGAATCACGGTTGCATTTAGCTCATGCAACAAGCCCTTTCAACCCCTGAGTTACCCCAGTGGACGAGTAAGCTCTCATGAGGGTTTGCAGTGATGCTACCCACAAACATCTCTATCATGTATGCATAATATTACACATCCTCACAAGTAGTAGGTAATTAAAGACTTTATTTTCACAAATATTTCCTGTTATTTCAAAATCAAAACATCATTAGAGTCTTTTATGTACCACCACAGAAAAAGAATTTCTTTCACTTTTCTAAATATCACAATTATTTATGTTTTATTCTTAGAAAATCCAATAAAAATATATTATTATTTACTTATCCTCACACATATGTTTTCTGCACAGGTTTTCTCAATCGCACTTCTAAGCACTAAACTTTTCTTTCTTTTTCAGCTCTTTTCTCGATTTTTTCATTTTTTCACACTTTTTCTTTTTGCACACTTATTCTTCTCTTATAGCTTGCATTTGGTCTGCTTTTATGCCTTGTGCAAGGTCAATATCTTCTATACTTTTTCAATACATACCAAAAGATATCAACTAAGACATAAAAGTGACTTCCTTCATTCACCTTTATAACGTGAGAGTCAAACATTTCAACTTGTATCTGTTCTCAGCTACTTAGGATCACGAAGTTTTCCACTCTCCTTTTCGAAATGGAATTAAAAGTTTCAACTTACATCTAAGTTCCATCTACTAAGGATTGTGGAATTATCCAAACAACCTAACGCATGCTTCTTTTTCACTTTTTGAGCTCTTTTTTTTTACGCTTTTGTTCATTTGCTTAGTTTTTCAAAAATACAACTGTGCATATTCATATTTGCAATTCAAAATAAATTCTAACATGTATTTATAATCATTTTTTTGAAATTCGCATAAACAACCATAATTTTTAGATCTATGTCAGAAAACTTTTTCGTGGGGCTTAAAAATCCTCTAAAAACATCAAATTTGAAATAACATTCATATAAGTTCAAACTCTTTCTTTAAAAATCTACTTTTCATGAGAGATGTGTAAACATGTGCACGAACGTCAACAGAAATATCAAGGTGTGCAAACTACACCCTGCCCCATGCTTGAATGACACTGTCCCAGTGGCACTCCCCCATGCTTATATGAAACTAAGTGAATGCACATGAGAGGAAATAAATGAGGGAAAAGAGTAGAATGACCTGACATGAATTTTAAAAAATGCACGTTCTATGAATGTAATGAATGCAATGTATACATGACAAAACATGAAACACATAGAAAGAGATAAAAAATGAAAAATAAAACCAAAGAAAATCTATAAATCCTAATAACGAATGTAATACTATACAAAATATGGGTTGCCTCTCATAAAGCGCTAAGTTTCACGTCCCCAGCCAGACGGATCCCTGAAAAAACCTTCATCGTCCATGAGATCAATAGACATGAAGTCAGGCTCTATGAAGAAAAGAGTGTCATCTGTGACACTACGCACTGTGTTTCCATCCCGTCTACCTCTAACTGTAGGATCATAACTCTCTCGACGTGAAGAACAAAGATTAGTCTCATCTGAGAGACTGGTCAAGAAATGAGAGTTTAGGACTGACCGAGTATCAATGAATGCAACTTCAGACAAGTAGTGAATATGATCAGGCTTGACTTGGTCAAGCACATTCTGCATCTGTACCTCTTGCTTACTAAAAACAATTGGTGATCCTAAAGGCTCAGAAAATGGGGCTTTATATGATGACAATGCATGTTGTGGGTCAGGCCCCTTCTCCGGAGGTATCATGAAAATCGACTCGTCAGTAGAAGTGATATGGGGCTCATGAATCGATTCCTGAGTGGGGTGACACGCCTTCCCATACTGAAGGGATGTAACATATTTAACCTGCTCATGATGTGAATCAGTGGGTTGCAAGTCAAATGACATGGAATCCTCTCCCTTTGATGTGACAACAGACTGACTATGAAGGTTTCCCTGACTTTGTCTACTCAATGTCTGAGCTAACTGTCCCATTTGAGTCTCTAGCTTGGCTATTGACTGCGTATGGGAGCAAAGAGTGGCCTTGATATCAGAAAAGGCTTCTAACATCTTCTCCAGAAATGATGAACTTAGAATGGGCTCCTGAAGAGAAGGTAGACTAGATTGAGGATGAACCTGTGAAAAAATGGGATGTGAGTAACCTTGTGAAGGGTTACTGGGTCTATACTGTGTCTGGGAGGGCTGATGAGATAGGGGAATAGACTGGTTTCGCCAACCTGGGTTATATGATGATGTAAATGAATCAGGCATGAGTTTAGCGAGAAACCTTGGGCAGCATTCACCTGCTCCTGAACGAATTCAGGATATAATGGTGTTGCCGGACAATCCACAACACAGTGTGCAGGGCTAGCACATAGCTCGCACACTCTTTCTACTGGATTTCTCGAAGAATTGGTTAGGAATTGATCTAACTTCCTAGTCAACTGGTCAACCTTGGTACGCAAATCTAACTCGGACCCAACTTCGGAAATCCCTATTTTCTTAGAAGCACTAGACAGAGATGTACTCTTATCGAGCCGTGAAGATAAAGCATGATGGATCGTGTTTTCACTCAAGGTCTCAAATAAAGACCATGCCTCGTCCTCACTCTTGAGCATAAAAGTGCCCCCACAAGACGAATCAACCATTTGACGATGCTTCTCAGAAAGCCCGTCATAAAAATACTGCACCACCTGCCAATGAGGCACCTGGTGATGGGGACACTTGCGGAGAAGATCTTTCAATCTCTCCCAAGACTCGTGAAACTGTTCTTCCTTAATTTGAGAAAAACTGGTTATAGCTTTACGAAACTAATTCGTTTTACCAATTGGAAAGTACTTTTTGAGGAATTCGCGCTGCATTCCTTCCCAAGTAGTAATACGAACCGTCTCAAGAGATTTTAGCCAGTGCTTGGCTTTATCTTTGAGAGAACGGAAACAAAGTCAACCTCATAGCGTTGTTTCCAAAATTATTGATTCGCACAGTCAAGCAAATCTCAAGGAATTCGTCAAGATGACGATATGGGTCCTCCTTACTAAGGCCATAAAACAAGGGTAGCATTTGAATCACACTGGCCTTAATCTTAAAATGGCTCGCTCCTACATCAGGTCTCGTGATGCAGGAGGCAGGAGTATACGTATTTGGCTTGAAGTACTCCCTCAAAGGACGGATCAAATGATGATCGTCAGCCATTGCGTACACCTTGGAGTAGACCGATGCAGCACACATCCTAATTTGGGTTTTCTACCTAACTAACGCACTAAGCGGCCAAACCACGCAAACCACAAAGCGAGTAGACTAAAAACAACAAAAACTAAACAAACACCACGCAGTTACACATAACAGAGATTATGCAAAGAAATATGAAATCTATGTGTACGGTACCAATCGTACACAGTCACCTCTAAGGGGATCCTAGTAGGTGGGCTGTGCAGAAAAGTAAGCTCGTCTCTAAGATATGCACATACGTGGTTCTAAACCTAAATACAAACAAACACTAAGCAATAAAGCGAATACTAATATTACGTTGTTCCCCGGCAACGACGCCAAAAATTTGATGTCTTCTTTATAATCGTTGTAATTTTGAAAAGATTTTCATATGTAAAACATGTGAAAACCAGACATCAAATAATAAAAATCGGTTCTCACTAGTGGATGAGACCGGGTCGAACTCAGGGAACAGGAATATTTCGTATTCAAACACACAATTCTAAACTAATCTTTATTGCCGTATTATTAAAATGTAAAATGTTCAAGAAAGGTAAAAACAACTAACTATTACAACAAATGAATACCCTTCGCAGAGGGCGTAAAGTGCAATATTTACAAACCCAATTAAATTCCTAATTCTAAACTGAAAATAACAACTTCTACTCTTGTGCTTCCCGTGTCACACATGCGCTTCAGCTTCAATCCTGTGCTATCCTGCACAATTCAAATGAACACGAGCAGTACCAAATACTAACAGGTATGTTATACAAAATGTAAATCTAAAAATTGAGTTAAAATCTAGAAAATGATAAAACTACGTAAAGAACTTATATTATAGGTAAACAACTAAGTAACAAGTATTGAAAATTTGTAATGCTAATGTAATGACAACCTAATGAGAACGTAAAAATATTAAATGTTATACAACTAACACACTACACTACTTACTGATTGAACCTGAAAATTAAGCAAAACAGGAATTAATGTGATGAAAAATAGAAAAACACAGGCTGAGAATGAAAAAAACAGAAAAATGACTAAAAAAAATTAAAAGAACTGAATGTATAATAAAACTAGAAATGAAAATGTAAAGAAACACAGGAAATGAATGTTTTAAAACAGGAAAATGACATAAAAAATATTATCTAGAATTGAAATGATGAAAACAGGAAATAAGTTGTACATAGGAAATAAAATGTAAAAAAAATCAGAAAATCAGAATGTAAAAGAACAAGAAATTGAATATAAAAACTAAGCTAGATGAATGTATTGAAAAACAGGAAGATGACAAAACAGAAAAACAAGAATTGAATTGTTTAAAAACAGGAAATGAAAAATCATGACATGAATGTTAACAACAGGAAAATTTTAACTGAACAAACAAGAAATTAAAAAGACTACGGAATTAAGCAAACACAAAATAAATGAACAAGTAAAAGAAATGGAAACAAAATAAGAATTCATGCGTGGAATGAAAGCAACAAGACATTGCTGAACTGAAAACAAGAACACTCGTAATTGAAAACAGAAATTAAAAAAAATGACAGCAAACAAGAAATAAAATGAAAATCAGATTTATGCTAAAGATGAAAACAGGATTAAAAAAAACAAAAAATCAAATCAAAACAACTAATAAATCAAAGTGAAACAGAAAAATCAGAAAATCAAAAATCGAAATATTCAGAATTACACATTACACACAGAAAACTAAAGAATTATGAAATCAGACACACACATAGAAAACTAAAGGAAAATCTAGAAATCAGAAAATCAAACAGGGAAATAACAAGATGTCAAACAGAAAAAAAAAATGAATTACAGATTAAGAACAGAATTATGAATGCATCAAAGAAATCTAACTAAATAATAAACTACAAAATAGAAGATCGGACGATGAAAAAACAAAAACTGAAACAACATCTATCGATTTGTTTTCTTTCTTTTCGTTTTTTCAGTTTTTTTCTTTTATTTTCGTTTTACAGATATTGCAACAACATAAAGAAGAAGCTGAAGAAGAATAAAAATCGGAATAAGAAGAAGAAGAAGAAGAAGAAGAAGAAGAAGAAGAATGAAGATGACTTACCGTGACTTGAGAGGGGTTAGGAAAGAATGGCCTCCACCGTGTGCCAGTCACTGGACTGAAGATCCACCACCACCGGCTGAGGAAGATGAGAAAAGTAGGGAGAAGGGGAGGAAAGAGGTAAGAAATCACCGGCTGTGGTGGAGAAGGTGAGAAGAGAGGGAAGAGAGGGAAAGAGGGGAAAGGGGGAACGATTTCAGGCGTAGATGGGAGACGCTGAAATTTTTTCAATTCTTGGGTTTTAAAAACCCCAAACCGGCTAGAACCGGTTTGTAACAGAAATTTTTTCAGTTTTAAAAAATGCAAACCGGTTCAAGCCGGTTTGCTATTATTAATTTTTTTCAGTTTTTTTAAAACTCAAAAACCGTATAAACCGGTTTATAGTTTATTAGAAATTTTTTCAAAAAGTTACAAAAAAAAAATTATTTATAAAGTAACTCAAAATAAAACTATTCTATTTATTTATATAATTTTTTTTTCTTTTCTAAAAAAAACAAACACTTAAAATGATTTTATTAACAATATAAAACTATTTTCTCTATTTTTTTATTTTTTTATTTTTATTTTTTATTGAAAACTAAAACTAAACTACTATATTAATATCAAACATTAAAATATGTACTAAAATATACAAATAAAGCTATTTTTTCACACATTTTCTGTTTTGAAATCATTTTAGCTCATTTAGCATAAACTTGGGTTTTAAAAGCATTTTTTTCATAAAATCATGCATATTTTAATGTTAATTCTCCTTGAAATATATGCATGATCAACGTACTCGGAGGAGGTACATCGCTGAGGCATTAGTAAGTGCATTAGGTGCACTTACCTTATGAAAAGAGAGAAAATTGAACACCATAGGGTATGAATATTGAAATGATTTGTTGTGGGCTCAGTTGGAGTCTTCGGGCAGTGGCTCTTGTGTTGTGTGGACTCTTGTGTGATATACCCTAAACAAAAAATAAAATAATATGGTGTTTTGATTGCTTTCACGAGCAGTGTGCTCCGTTGGCCGTGTGAGGCTGAGCACGTGGATGGGCAGACCAAGTCGTTGTTTTGCGTACCCTGCGGGGACCACGAGGCAGATTCCTCGTTGTGAGGTATGATTGAACTTGAGCCTTAAGAAAGATAAACATGCTTCGCCCCATTCACAAAATGGTTCACCTTGGGAGAGGGTGGATGGTACAACCCTGAGTGACTTGTCGTTACTACGACACGTGTTTTAACAGGAGCTGTAGCGTTCCTTTGGCCTTCAGTCACTTAGAGTCAGGGAGGTCGAGGTTACCTTCTTAGGACCTCACTACTGCAGTAATATGGATTGCAATCCTTGCCTATGCGAGTGTTTTCTCCTAGTTGTGTATTGCTCGCATATGGTTGACTCGGTCTGTAGCTTCCCCGGTTACCACATTATAATTTGAATAACAGACGCCGGGTGCATGTCTCACAGAATGCGAGGTTCCTTCGCGTACTCGAAGGAGTAATCAGAAGAACTTAAAGACTAACCAAACAACTGACTTACTGTAGTTGCTACTTTACTTGTTCTGTAGATTCTATTTCAGTTACTTTACTTGTTCTGTAGATTCTATTTCAGTTACTTTACTTATATGGCACTTGTTACAGTTAGTTACTGCTTTGAGTACTTGCTTTACTGTTCCTTCAGTTTGTTACTTGTTGGTTGACTAGTACTTGTCACTGTACACTTACCACTTGTTAGCTTACTTTTGGTTTTCCTGTGAATTGATTTATATATATCTGCTTGTGGTTGTTTCTTCACCACCTCGCAAGAGGACTGACCCCGTTTTATGGGGATGTAGGTGACGAACAGGTATAGTGCAGATGCAATGACACACGGTGGAGGCTCGGGGGACCCACACACTTGACCTGCGGTTCCTGTACCTGGTGGTCTCCTTTTGGGGTTTTGGTTGTTTATTGGGATGTATTCCCTGTTTTGTACTTTTTGTACTTACATTTTGTAAAGGCTTTAAACTGTTGGGGTGGTTACCCTCCTCATTTCACAGTTACGCCTTTGTACACACCATTAGTTACACTGTTTTCACTTGTTGCACTTATCTGTGGTGGCCGCTCAGACTCGCGGCCTCGCTGTTTTTTTTTCACATCTGCTTTCCGCTGAATTTCTACTTAAACCTCAAAAAAAAAAATTTGCAAGTTTTTCTAAGGTCGGGGTTTGGGGCGCCACATGTTCTGCCTACCTTGGGCTATGTGTTGAAGGTTTGCACCCATCTGTTGCATTGCAACCACTTGTTGTTGCACAACCTCCGCAAGGTTGTTCACAGTGTCCATGATATCGCTGCACCTGGCCTCCCATGCCATCTATGAGGACACAAGATATAATAACAATTAATCAATAGGTTTCACAACCATGCTCACTAAGTAATAATCGTAGCAATCTTTCGCAAAGTCTCGAGTGCACTACGTACAATTCAAGCAGTGCCACATCACAATTTAATTATACACTAACACAATCTATATACATGTTCTTCGAACAAACCCAAGCGACACCACATAAGGCCGCTATCACCAAAAAAAATTACCATTCTAGACGACCATCATTAGAGAATCACCACTCTAATGGCATCGTTAGGGAATCACCACCCTAGCGGCATTGTCAGAGAATCACCACTCTAACGGTATTGCTGGAGTATCACCACTCCAACAACCTTCATTAGAGAATCACCACTCTAATGGCATCATTAGGGAATCACCACCCTACATCACAAAATAAAGAGCCACCGTTCGAATGACATCGTTAGAGAATCACCACCCTAACGTCATTGTTGAAGCATCACCACTTCAGCCACTTTATTAGAGAATCACCACTCTAATGACATCATTAGAGAATCACCACCCTAATAGCATTGTTGAAGAATCACCACTTCGACAACATCATTAGGGAATCACCACCCGAATGGCATCGTTAGAGAATCACCACCCTAACGGTATTGCTAAAGAATCACCACTCCAATAACCTTCATTAGAGAATGACCACTCTAATGGCATCGTTAGGGAATCAGCACCCCAGTGGCATCGTTAGAGAATCAACACTGTAACGGTATTGCTAAAGAATCACCACCCCAGTAGCATCATTAGAGCATCACCACCCTTATGACATCGTTAGAGAATCACCACCCTAACGACATTGTTGAAGAATCACCACTTTAACAACCTTCATAAGAGAATTACCACTCTAATGGCATCGTTAGGGAATCACCACCCTAGCGGCATCGTCAGAAAATCACCACTCTAACGGCATTGCTGGAGAATCACCACTCCAACAACCTTCATTAGAGAATCACCACTCTAATGACATCGTTAGAAAATCACCACCTTAATGGCGTTGTTGAAGAATCACATCTTCAACAGCATCATTACGGAATCACCACCCTAATGGCAATGCTGGCACTACCAGGAATCACCACCTGAGCAAACTCATCTCACCACAATCCCTTTCGATCGTGGCTGGGAACAAGAACTCCCACAGCGCTCTCTCAAAAGCAATAACACCCTGAAGTCCGGTGTTATGTTGTCCCCATCTACGACCCTCTCAAGAGTCGACTACCATCATCGGCAACACAAAAGCCACTTGCTAAGCGCATAACATCATTTACGTTCTCATCACCAAGAACAACTGGGGATCAACAATATCCTCTAAAGGGAACTCAAAGGTTCAATCGGCACCAACGAGGCTCTAGCCTTTTGTCCGAAAGATCATATGGAAAGATATCCTTCATCAATGATAGGGTCACGAACATCTCCAACGTAGTTGGAATGCTAGAAGGAAACACTAACTTAGAGCCTCATCAGACGACTCTTATCAAAACTACATCGTCTTCAACATGATTGGTGCAACAGTTTTGATATTTGTTACGATTCATCCATCGTCTCCACTCAAGTAATGTTGAACGAGAAGGTGAAATACGCAAGAGGTCTCTGGGTTAGATCAACAACTTCAACTCTCACAGAAGTTGACACGAACTAGCTTGGGAAAAGCACATCTACAAGCGTAAAAGAAAAACCATTCGAGAACTCTATACCAAACTTCAAATGGCACTTAATCTCTAAGTGTCCTCTCAGGCCACAATAGGCGACACATAAACTCAATTCATGGGAATAGATTCACCTCACGTGTTCTATCTTACATCTCGCACCAAAAAGTGCTTGATTCTCAAACAGTTTCACGTTTCGCATAATAGTCTAAACCACTTGGTTCAAGCTCTCGATGCCTTGAGCCCAATCATATAAGGCTTTAAGCATAAAGTTGTGTCTCGTATCAGATGACAACTGAAGTAACGTACATATCTAAGCATGCAGAAATAGCAATTAAGCAACAAAAATACAATTCTACTAAATTAGGCATACTTACAATGCGGCGGCCGATGCGTGCAGAGACTTGAACCACACTTCTAAAACACAGCTCTGATACCAAGTTTTGTAACGCCCCAGAATCCCAACTTTGAAAATCCTTTAGATTTGTAAGGTAAATTTTTTTTTGAAATACATTATGCAAGGCGGAAAAATATAAGGGAAAAACAAGTGGAAATTTGGGCGGTTTACAGAGAGAACAACAACAACAAGATAAAACATTTTATTATTACAGTTTTACAAAATGATACAAGAGGAATATACATCATTTCCCTTTTTCAAAAGTCAACTGCCAAGAACTCAAGGTTCTAGAGTGTGGGTTCAGTCCTCCACCGCAAATCGAGCTCCATCGTACCACGAGAAGTCACTACCTGTATCCCCATAAAATGGGTTCAGTACTCTAGCGAGTCGATGAAAAATCATCCATGACAATCTATTTGCGAAAATTATAGCATTTATAACATGATATGCATCCAATAACATAATTAACCAGAGCAATAGCACAAGTGAATTTATTATGACGGAACAGGTAAAATATCGCAAGCAATACAAATGTACAAGTGAACATATGTGTGCATCGTGGTGAGACAGTTAGCATATTTGAAGTGATTAAACAAGTGCTACTGTGATAAGTAAAAAAGCAGTACAAATTATTATCAAATGGATAGCATGACTATGTAATTCACATCAGCAGTCAATGGCAATAACGAACATCTCATTAATTATAACTAAGAGCAGAAACATACAACCCTAAAACATAGGGTTGATATTAAATAATGATTAACATCATTAGATAGCAAATATGCATCTAGGTGCATAACCAAGTGTACTTAAGCATTTTAGCCATTAAGCAATTATGTAAATATGCAATTGAATAGTTAAGCAATTACGATGATAGAAATCATCATACTCATAAATCAACTGTTAATCTTAATTAGGCATATCTAGCAACATTTCCTCCTTCTGAGGTACTTAAACCCATTCGGCCTTGTGTTCCTTGCAGAGCAACACAAGCAAAATGTTGAGGTCACACTCAAACATTTACGAGCTCTAGCTCTACAAACCAAAAGGAGTACTTCGCCGGTAAAGACGATAACAATCAATTAACATTTAGGGGTGTGATACTTTTAGGCAAGTGTGCTTAATTCACAAAATGGGTCCATCGCCCATGCTTACTTGCAATAGAGTTCAAACATTCAATATCTTTCGAACTAGTGTCATAACCCTAATATGAGAATTTATGAAACATATCACACAAGATGTGAAAATATGTATAACTCCACATTTCTAACATAAGTGAGCTCAACTCACGAGGTTGGTCCATCGCCCATACTAACTCACCACGGAGTTGCTAACATTCCACAAGGTATCACAAATAGGTATGCCCCTACAAGAAGCCTCAAGTCCCCTTTATATTTATGGGATGAACCAAGTGTCAAGGTGAATCGTGTGTCCAAAGTAAACAGACGTGAAAACATTCTATCTTTCATTATATGCTGAAAAATGTTATTGCATATAAGACACTTGAATTATCAACATAATTTATTCAATACGTCTAGGTTCAGTGACAAGATGTGCAAGTGGAACGTATTCATTCATGCCATAACATTAATATTTTCATGTTACATCATGTTCTTTTGTGTACTTGCAAATGTGTCAGAATGTGCGACAATTGCACATGAACTATTAATAAGCATGTTGTCATTCACTATCATTTATAAAACATGTTAAATAACTTACGAACTTGAACCATCATGCTTATAAAGTAGCTATGTCATATAAGGTGCGTCATTAAGCATAATTCAAAACATTACAATGTTTGAATAATCATGTATACGATAGAAATTCGTAATCGTGTCAAGATGTGCTCAAGTGATGTGGCATAATCGTATGTGATGTAAAAAGAATGTTAATTCCATTTACACATTTCATGAATCAAGAACTTAGGTGAGTGTTCAAATTTTATCGACATGCCACTGACATATTTCTTCTGTATTCAATGAATTGTGCCAACTAAGTATTTCATACGTGTTTTGTATCAAGGTCATGCCAAAATATGGAGCGAAGCATAGCGTCCATCTAAGGGCACAAATAACCGTAGAGTTGCTAAAATAAGAACTTTGTCACGAATAAAATGTATATCTCACATGATAAGGTGAAATGCCAACGTATGGCAGCCATTATGGTGCTACCATTGTGATGGGAAAATGGTCAATCGATACTTTGTCTATGTAGCGCACAAGGACAATTTGGTACCACGTAACCTAGTGGCAGCAACACGGAGGGGCAGACCTCCACTTGCTCTAACCCACTGGACTGAGCTCACCCACTTAGCCAACGAACTTAAAAGATCAAAACTTGGAGGCTACAAATCGGTTTTCATGCAAACCGATTTGCCAAAGCCTACCCGATTTTTTCCTTGTCCTCACATTTCGCAATAACATATCTCTATAAATATATTTTTGTAACTTTGATTGTAGACAACTCTCACTGACGGACCTCCGGACTGAGCACATCTCCATGGTGTTTGGCTGCCTTCAGGGCAGCAAGCTGGTGCACCCAACTCGGTCCAGCCGAATGGTGCACCCGTTGTGCGGCAACCGCCCAAACTGGTTGCCTAAGCGCCCTGGTCTGAACCAAATGGGTTCGGACCAGTATAGGGCTTGTACAATGGATTGACCAGGTCTGAACCACATGGTTCAGACCTCAGTCCACTTCTCCAAACTGAACCCTAAGGTCTAGGAGCAACGAAAAAGTGACTACCGAAAGCGCATGTGTTTCTATAGTTATTTGAAGAAATGGTTTGACTCAGGGTTGCCATACTTTAACCTATACATTTTTTTTTTCTTTGATCTTACATGTAACTTCACAATGGATCAAACCTCAGAGTGCTGGGCTGCACCCAACTCAGCCAAAAACAAGAAAGATCCAAACAGGATAAAAAAAAAACCATGACTTCCTACAACAGCAGAAAGATCAATATTTTTGAGATGATTAATTGAAGATTCAGCCCTGATCTAAAACTCAAAAGTTGTAGAGTTATCTCTTATATTTCCATAAAATCAAACCAATCAAATTTATATTGGCGGAATCAAGATAAATCTTGAAAATACGGGACGCTGTCCTGGGCGTTCTGGATTAAACAGGGAGTGACAAAACAATCTGAATGTTTGACATTTTGACAGGGGATTTGAAGGACTCTGAGGACCGAATTAAGCAAAGTCGTCAACAACAAAGTTGGAGGAATGTGTCTGATCTTTCCATAATGTCTAAGAACACCTAAAATGAACCCGTATCTAGGGAGATACAACCATTTCTTCGGAGATGTCTTTGACAACCTGGGAAGTCGGGAAAACCAGTGCATGCAAGAAATCCATGTTTTTTACAAGGAATTTGAAGGACTTTGCGAACCAAATCAAGAATAGTCCTCAACTACAAAGTTGGAGGACTTGGTCTGATATTCCAATAATATCCAAGCACACCAAAAATGGAGCCGTATCTAGGGAGATACATCCATTTCCTTCAATGTTTCTATGGCAACTATATAATCGGGAAGCTCATTTTTGACAAAAATATCAAGTATGGACTGGGCTAACGGACCAGGTCTGAACCATAGGATTCAGACTCTGAATAGGGCCAGCAAACAACCACAAATAGAAAATCAAGACAAATGAATTAGCTGAATGCCTTAACCACCAAAATGCACACTTTTTTTTTTGAAACTGTGTGTGACATGGAATGCATCACATCTAGTGCTATGAAAAGAAAGTAAAGAGCAGCCACACGAATCTAATCTACTGAATTCACTTCCAACTCACATGTGTGTATTATGGAATCCAGTTTCATGTACACACAAGAAATGAAGAGTACATTACAAAAATAGAAATGCAAATGGACAATGGAAGAAAATCTCACTTTTGATGCGTGCAACGGAGAAAACTGAACTCTACTCTTGTCTTAGAGTGTAGAGAGGAGTCTCACTTTGGTACCCAACCCTACGCACAAGCTCAAGGTTGGCTCTAACGAAGGTTCACGAATTTGGTGGGAGAGAGAAGAGAGGAGAGGAGGGGGAAAGAGATGAGAGAAAAATGAGCTCTCTCTCTCTCCTTCCTAGGGTTATATAGGTTAGGGTTTTAATCCAACGGTTAGGACTTAATCTAGAAAATGAAGGGTTGTGGTTCATTCACTTAAGTGTTACACCCTTCCAGGCGGTGGCACTTTTGTAAATAAACCCTCCGGGCCAAAAACGCCCCAATAGGCTTATTTCATTTGAATTAATTTAAAAATCTTTCAATAGTGTCCCTTCAAGGCACTATTCAGGAAGGGCCCCACCAACCTACATTATTTTATTTATTCCATCCTTTTTTTGTGAAATTGTGTTTAGGTTTTGAAAGTGTCTTTCTAAACTTCCGGAAAACTAAAGAATTCTCTTAAAAACCTCGATTCTTGTAAGAATTTCTTAAAATACATTGAACTTAGGCATTTAAGTTTTTCGGTAGATCAATTCAAATGTTTCTATGCATTTTAAATAAAAACTTAAGGATTCAGTATAATATCAATATGATATACGTATATATGTATATATATATATTGATTCATTCTAGGGTTTCATATGCATATTTGTATATAAATATATATATACATACAAATACATACATATGCATATACATATATACAAATATATATGTATGCCCTTAAAAATACATATAAAATTCTTATCATGAATTGAATTTTTCTCAGAAAATTCATGGGGCTTACATATATGTGTTCTAAGGTTGTAAAAAAAAATTCATAATGATTCAATTTGTCTGATATGTGTTCTAAGGTTGTCAAAAAAAAATTTAGTGATTCAATCATGCATATATGTGTTTTAATGTTATAAAAAAAATTCTTAGTGATTCAATAATGCATATTTGTGTTCTAAGGCTGTCAAAAAAAAATTCATAGTGATTCAATCTTGCTTATATGTGTTCTAAGGCTGTCAAAAATAGTTCATACAAATTCAATCATGCATATATGTGTTCTAAGGCTGTAAAAAAAATTCATAATGATTCAATCCTGCAAATATGTGTTCTAAGGTTGTCAAAAAAAATGTATAGTGATTCAATCACGCATATATGTGTCCAAATGCTGTAAAAAAAAATTCATAGTGATACAATCATGCATATATGTGTTCTAAGGCAGTTAAAAAATTCTCATAGAGATTCAATCTTGCTTATATATGTTCTAAGGATGTCAAAAATATTTCATAGTGATTCAATCATGCACATATGTGTTCTAAGGCTGTAAAAAAAAATCATATTGATTCAATCCTACAAATATGTGTGCTAAGGCTGTCAATTTTTTTTTACAGTGATTCAATCATGCATATATGTGTTCTAATGATGTCAAAAAATTTCATAGTGATTTAATCTTGTATATATGTGTTCTAAGGCTATAAAAAAATTGATAGTGATTCAATCATGCATATATGTGTTCTAATGCTGTAAAAAAAAATTCATAGTGATTCAATCATGTATATCTGTGTTCTAAGGCTGTCAAATTTTTTTTATAGTGATCCAATCTTGCTTATATGTGTTCCAAGAACGTCAAATATATTTTATAGTGATTCAATCAATCACATATCTGTTCTAAGGTTATCAAAAAAATTTCATAATGATTTAATCCTTCAGATATGTGTTCCAAGGTTGTCAAAAAAAATTATAGTGATTCAACCATGCATATATGTGTTCTAATGCTGTCAAAAAAAGATCATAGTGATTCAATCATGCATATATGTGTTATAAGGCTGTCCAAAAATTTTCATAGTGATTCAATCTTGCTTATAAGAGTTCTAAGGCTGTCAAAAATATTTCATAGTGATTCAATCATGTATATATTTGTTCTAAGGCTGTAAAAAAAATTTATAATGATTCAATCCTTGTTATATGTGTTCAAGAGTTGTCAAAAAAAATTCATAGTGATTAAATCACGCATATATGTGTTCTAAGGCTGTAAAAAAAAAATCATAATGATTCAATCTTGCTTACATGTGTTCTAAGGCTGTCAAAAATAGTTCATACTGATTCAATCATGCATATATGTGTTCTAATGCTATAAAAAAAAATTCATAGTGATTCAATCAGGCATATATGTGTTCTAAGGCTGTCAAAAAAAATTCATAGTGATTCCATGTTGCTTATATGTGTTCTATGGCTGTCAAAAATAGTTCATACTGATTCAATCATGCATTTATGTGTTCTAATGCTATAAACAAAAATCATAGTGATTCAATCTTGCATATATGTGTTCTAGGGCTGTCAAAAAAACTCCATAGTGATTGAATCTTGCTTATATGTGTTCTAAGACTGTCAAAAATATTTCATAGTGATTCAATCATGCATATATGTGTTCTAAGGCTGTAAAAAAAAAGCATGATGATTCAAACATACAAATATGTGTTCTAAGGTTTTCAATTTTTTTTTATAGTGATTCAATCCTACATATATGTGTAATAATGCTGTCAAAAAAATTTCATAGTGATTCAATCAATCATATATGTGTTCTAATGCCGTCAAAAAATTTTCATAGTGATTCAATCTTGTATATATATGTTCTAAGATGGTCAAAAAAATTTCAAAGTGATTTAATCCAGCTTATATGTCTTCTAAGGCTGTCAAAAATATTTCATAGTGATTCAATCATACATATATGTGTTCTAATGATGTAAAAAAAAACTCATAGTGATTTAATCATGCATATATGTGTTGTAAGGCTGTCAATTTGTTTTTATGGTGATTCAATCTTGCTTATATGTGTTCGAAGGCTGTCAAAAACAGTTCCTACTGATTCAATCATGCATATATGTTATCTAAGGCTGTAAAAAAAAAATCATAATAATTCAATCCTGCAAATATTTGTTCTAAGGTTGTCAAATTTTTTTTTATAGTGATTCAATCTTGCATATATGAGTTCTAATGCTGTCAAAAAAATTTCAACGTGATTCAATCATGCATATATATGTTCTAAATCAGTCAAAAAAAATTCATAGTGATTCAATCTTGCTTATATATGTTCTAAAGCTGTCAAAAATATTTTATAGTGATTCAATCATGCATATATGTGTTCCAAGGCTGTAAAAAAAAATCCATAATGATTTAATCCTGCAAATATGTCTTCTAAGGTTGTCAAATTTTTTTTATAGTGATTCAATCATGCATATATGTGTTCCAATCCTGTCAAAAAATTTCATAGTAATTCAATATTGTATATATTAGTTCTAAGGATATAAAAAAATTTATAGTGATTCAATCCTGGATATATGTGTTGTAATACTGTCAAAAAAATTTCATAGTGATTAAATCTTGCATATATGTGTTCTTATGCTTTCAAAAAAAATTTATAGTGATTCAATCGTGCATATATGTGTTCTAAGGCTGTCAGAAAAAATTCATAGTGATTCAATCTTGCTTATATGTGTTCTAAGGCTGTCAAAAATATTTCATAGTGATTCAATCATGTATATATGTGTTCTAAGGCTGTAAGAAAAAAATCATAATGATTCAATCCTTCTGATATGTGTCCTAGTTTGTCAAAAAAAATTATTGTGATTCAATCGTGCATATATGTGTTCTAATGTTGTCAAAAAAGTTTTATAGTGATTTAATCATGCATATATGTGTTTTAAGGCTATAAAAAAAGATTCATAGTTATTCAATCTTGCTTATATGTGTTCTAAGGCTGTCAAAAATAGTTCAAATTGATTCAATCATGTATATATGTGTTCTAAAACTGTAAAAAAAAAAAATAATGATTCAATCCTGCAAACATGTGTTCTAAGGTTGTCAAAAAAAATTCATAGTGATTCAATCATGCATATATGTGTTCTAATGCTCACAAAAAAATTTCGTAGTGATTCAATCATGCATATATGTGTTCTTAGGCTGTCAAAAAAAATTTCATAGTGATTCAATCTTGCTTATATGTATTCTAAGAATGTCAAAAATAGTTCATACTGATTCAATCTTGCAAATATGTATTCTAATGCCGTAAAAAAAAATTTATAGTATTTCAATCATGAGTATATGTGTTCTAAGTCTAACAAAAAAATTTCTTAGTGATTCAGTCTTGCTTATATATGTTGTAAGGCTAGAAAAAATATTTCATCGTGATTCAATCAAGCGTATATGTGTCTAAGGCTGTAAAAAAAATTCATAATAATTCAATCCTACAAATATGTGTTCTAGGGCAGTAAAAAAATTTATAGTTATTCAATCATGCATTTTAGTGTTCTAATGTTGTCAAAAAATTTCATAGTGATTCAATCAAGCATATATGCGTTCTAAAGCTATAAAAAAATTTTATAGTGATTCAATCAGGCATGTATATGTTCTAATGCGGTAAAAAAAAAATTATAATGATTCAATTATGCATACATGTGTTCTAAGTCTGTCAAAAAATTTCAAAGTGATCCAATCTTGCTTATATGTTCTAAGGCTGTCAAAAATATTTCATAGTGATTCAATCATGCATATATGTGTTCTAGGGCAGTAAAAAAAAAATCATAATGATTCAATCCTGCAGATATTTATTCTAAGGTTGTCAAAAAAAAATTATAGTGATTCAAACATTTACATATGTGTTCTAATGCTGTCAAAAAATTTTCATAGTGATTCAATCATGCATATATATGATCTAAGGCTGTAAAAAACATTTCATAGTGATTCAATCTTGCTTATATATCTTCTAAGGCTATCAAAAATATTTTATAGTGATTCAATCATGCATTATGTGTTCTAAGGCGGTAAAAAAAAAATCATAATGATTCAATCCTACAAATATGTGTTCTAAGGTTGTCAAAAATGTTTTATAGTGATTCAATCATGCATATATGTGTTCTAACGCTGTCAAAAAATTGCATAGTGATTCAATCATGTATATATGTGTTCTATGGCCATAAGAAAATTTATAGTGATTCAATCCTGCGTATATGTGTTTTAATGCTGTCAAAAAAGTTTCATAGTGATTCAATCATGCATATTTGTGTTCTAAGGCTGTCAACCTTTTTTTATAGTGATTCAATCTTGCTTATGTGTTCTAACTCCGTCAAAAATATTACATACTGATTTAATCATGCATATATGCATTCTAAGGTTGTCAAAAAAAAATCATAATGATTCAATCCTTCAGATATGTGTTCTATGGTTGTCAAAAAAATTTATAGTGATCCAATCATGCATATATATGTTATAAGGTTGTCCAAAAAATTTGACAGTGATTCAATCTTGCTTATATGTGTTCTAAGGCTGTAAAAAATATTTCATATTGATTCCATAATGCATATATGTGTTCTGAGGCTGTAAAAAAAAAATCATAATAATTCAATCCTTCTGATGTGTTCTAAGGTTGTAAAAAAAATGTTTAGTGATTCAATCATGCATATATGTGTTCTAATGCTGTCAAAAAAATTTCATAGTGGTTCAATCATGCATATATGTGTTCTAAGGCTGTCAAGAAAATTTCATAGTGATTCAATCTTGCTTACATGTATTCTAAGGCTGTCAAAAATAGTTCAAACTGATTCAATCATGCATATATGTATTCCAATGCTGTTACAAAAAAATCATAGTGATTCAATCATGAATATATGTGTTCTAAGGCTGTCAAAATTTTTTCATAGTGATTCAATCTTGCTTATATATGTTCTAAGGCTGTCAAAATTATTTCATAGTGATTCAATCATGCATATATGTGTTCTAAGGCTGTAAAAAAAAAATCATAATGATTCAATCCTACAAATATGTGTTCTAAGGTTGTAAAAAAAAAAATAGCAATTCAATCATGCATATTTGTGTTCTAATGTTGTCAAAAAAATTTATAGTGATTCAATCATGCATATATGTGTTCTAATGCTACAAAAAAAAATTATAGTCATTCAATCATGCTTGTATATGTTCTATTGCTGTCCAAAAAAATTCATAGTGATTCAATCATACATATATGTGTTCAAAGGCCGTCAAAAAAATTATCATAGTGTTCCAATCTTCCTTATATGTGTTCTAAGGCTATGAAAAATATTTCATAGTGATTCAATCTTGCTTATATGTGGTGTATGGTTGTCAAAAATAGTTTGTACTGATTCAATCATTCATATATGCGTTCTAAGGCTATAAAAAATTTTCATAATGATTCAATCCTGCCAATATGTGTTCTAAGGTTGTCAATTTTTTTTTAAAGTGATTCAATCTTGCATATATGTGTTCTAACGCTATCAAAAAACTTTCATAGTGATTCAATCATGCATATATGTGTTTTAAATTTGTCAAAAAAAATTCATAGTGATTCATTCTTGCATTTACATGTTCTAAAGCTGTCAAAAATATTTTATAGTGATCAAATCATGCATATACGGGTTCCAAGGCTGTAAAAAAAATTTTATAATGATTCAATCCTACAAATATGTGTTCTAAGGTAGTCAAATTTTTTTTATAGTGGTTCAATCATGCATATATGTGTTCTAATGCTTTAAAAAAACTTCATAGTGATTTAATCTTGTATATATGAGTTCTAAAGCTATTAAAAAATATCTAGTGATTCAATCATGCATATATATGTTCTATTGCTGTAAAAAAAAATTATAGTAATTCAATCCTGCATATATGTGTTCTAATGCTGTCAAAAAAAATTTATAGTCATTAAATCTTGCATATATATGTTCTAATGATGTCAAAAAAATTTCATAGTGATTTAATTATGCATATATGTGTACTAAGGCTGTCGAAATTTTTTTATAGTGATTCAATCTTGCTTATATTTGTTCTAAGGCCGTCAAAAATATTTCATATTGATTTAATCATGCATATATGTGTTCTAAGGTTGTCAAAAAAAAATTTATAAAGATTCAATCCTTCAGAAATGTGTTCTATGGTTGTCAAAAAAAATTATAGTGATTCAATCATGCATATATGTCTTCTAAAGCTGTCAAAAAAAATTCATAGTGACTCAATAATGCATATATGTGTTATAACGCAGTCCAAAAAATTGTATAGTGATTCAATCATGCATATATGTTTTCTGATGCTGTCAAAAAAAATTCATAGTGGTTCAATCATAAATACATGTGTTCTAAGGCTGTATAAAAAAATTCATAGTGATTCATTCTTTCTTATATGCATTCTAAGGATGTCAAAAATAGTTCGTATTGATTCAATCTTGCATATATGTATTCTAATGCTTTAAAAAAAAATTTATAGTATTTCAATCATGAGTATATTTGTTCTAAGGCTATCAAAAAAAAATCTTAGTGATTCAATCTTGCTTATATATGTTCTAAGGCTACCAAAAATATTTCATAGTGATTCAATCATGCGTATATGTGTTGTAAGGCTATAAAAAAAATTCATAATGATTGAATCCTACAAATATGTGTTCTAAGGTTGTAAAAAAAAATTTATAGAGATTCAATCATGCGTTTTTGTGTTCTAATGTTGTCAAAAAATTTCATAGTGATTCAATCAAGCATATATGCATTCTAAGGCTATAAAAAAAATTTATAGTGATTCAATCAGGCATATATATGTTCTAATGCTGTCAAAAAAAATTCATAATGATTCAATCATGCATATACGTGTTCTAAGTCTGTCAAAAAAAATTCAAAGTGATCCAATCTTGCTTATATGTGTTCTAAGGCTGTCAAAAATATTTCATAGGGATTCAATCATGCATATATGTGTTCTAGGTCTGTCAAAAAATTTTTGTAATGATTCAATCCTGCAGATATTTGTTTTAAGGTTGTCAAAAAAAAATTATAGTGATTCAATCATTTATATATGTGTTCTAATGCTGTCAAAAAAATTTCATAGTGATTCAATCATGCATATATATGATCTAAGGCTGTTAAAAACATTTCATAGTGATTCAATCTTGCTTATATATCTTCTAAGGCAGTCAAAAATATTTTATAGTGATTCAATCATGCATTATGTGTTCTAAGCAGTAAAAAAAAAATTCATAATGATTCACTACTGCAAATATGTGTTCTAAGGTTGTCAAAAATGTTTTATAGTGATTCAATCATGCATATATGTGTTCTAACGCTGTCAAAAAATTGCATAGTGATTCAATCATGTATATATGTGTTCTATCGCTATAAGAAAATTTATAGTGATTCAATACTGCATATATGTGTTTTAATGCTGTCAAAAAAATTTCAGTGATTCAATCATGCATATTTGTGTTCTAAGGCTCTCAAAAAAATTTGATAGTGATTCAATCTTGCTTATATGTGTCCTAACGCCGTCAAAAATATTACATACTGATTTAATCATGCATATATGTGTTCTAAAGTTGTAAAAAAAATTTAATAATGATTCAATCCTTCAGATATGTGTTCTATGGTTGTCAAAAAAATTTATTGTGATTCAATCATGCATATATGTGTTCTAATGCTGTAAAAAAAAAATCATAGTGAATCAATTATGCATATATGTGTTATAAGTTTGTCCAAAAAATTTCACAGTGATTCAATCTTGCTTATATGTGTTCTAAGGCTGTCAAAAATATTTCATACTGATTCAATCATGCATATATGTGTTCTAAGGCTGTAAAAAAAAATAATAATGATTCGATCCTTCTGATGTGTTCTAAGGATGTAAAAAAATTGTATAGTAATTCAATCCAGCATATATGTGTTCTAGTGTAGTAAAAAAAATTTCATAGTGGTTCAATCATGCATATATGTGTAATAATGTTGTCAAAAAAATTTCATAGTGATTCAATCTTGCTTACATGTATTCTAAGGCTGTCAAAAATAGTTCAAACAGATTCAATCATGCATATATGTATTCTAATGTTGTCACAAAAAATTCATAGTGATTCAATCATGAATATATGTGTTCTAAGGCTATCAAAAAAATTTCATAGTGATTCAATTTTGCTTATATATGTTCTAAGGCCGTCAAAAATATTTCATACTGATTTAATTATGCATATATGTGTTCTAAGGTTGTCAAAATTTTTTTATAAACTTTCAATCCTTCAGATATGTGTTCTGTGGTTGTCAAAAAAAATTATAGTGATTCAATCATGCATATATGTCTTCTAAAGCTTTCCAAAAAATTCATAGTGACTCAATCATGCATATATGTGTGATAACGCTGTCCAAAATTTTTTATAATGATTCAATCTTGCTTATATGTGTTCTAAAGCTGTATAAAATATTTCATAGTGATTCAATCATGCATATATGTGTTCTAAGGCTGTAAAAAAAAAATCATAATGAATCAATCCTTCTGTTATGTGTTCTAAGGTTGTCAAAAAAATTATATAGTGATTCAATCTTGTATATATGTGTTCTAATGCTGTCAAAAAAATTTCATAGTGGTTCAATCATGCATATATGTGTTCTAAGGCTGTCAAAAAAAATTCATAGTGATTCAATCTTGCTTATATGTGTTCTAAGGATGTCAAAAATAGTTCATACTGATTCAATCTTGCATATATGTATTCTAATGCTGTAAAAAAAATTTATAGTATTTCAATCAAGAGTATATATGTTCTAAGGCTATCGAAAAAAATTCTTAGTGATTCAGTCTTGCTTATATATGTTCTAAGGCTACCAAAAATATTTCATAGTGATTCAATCATGCGTATATGTGTTCTAAGGCTGTAAAAAAAAATCATAATGATTCAGTCCTACAAATATGTGTTCTAAGGTTGTAAATTTTTTTTTATAGTGATTCAATCATGCATTTTTGTGTTCTAATGTTGTCAAAAAATTTCATAGTGATTCAATCAAGCATATATGCATTCTAAGGCTATAAAAAAAACTTATAGTGATTTAATCAGGCATGTATATGTTCTAATGCTGTAAAAAAAAATTCATAATGATTCAATCATGCATATATGTGTTCTAAGTCTGTCAAAAAAATTTCAAAGTGATCCAATCTTGCTTATATGTATTCTAAGGCTGTCAAAATTATTTCATAGTGATTCAATCATGCATATATGTGTTGTAGGGCTGTAAAAAAAATTCATAATGATTCAATCCTTCTGATATGTGTTCTAAGGTTGTCAAAAAAATTGTATAGTGATTCAATCATTCATATATGTGTTCTAATGCTGTCAAAAAAATTTCATAGTGGTTCAATCATGCATATATGTGTTCTAAGGATATAAAAAAAAAATCATAATGATTCAATCCTTCTGATGTGTTCTAAGGTTGTAAAAAAAATGTTTAGTGATTCAATCATGCATATATGTGTTCTAATGCTGTCAAAAAAATTTCATAGTGATTCAATCATGCGTATATGTGTTCTAAGGCTGTCAAAAAAATTTCATAGTGATTCAATCTTGCTTTTATGTATTCTAAGAATGTCAAAAATAGTTCATACTGATTCAATCTTGCATATATGTATTCTAAAGTTGTAAAAAAAAAATTATAGTATTATAATCATGAGTATATGTGTTCTAAGGCTATCAAAAAAAATTCTTAGTGATTAAGTCTTGCTTATATATGTTGTAAGGCAACCAAAAATATTTCATAGTGATTCAATCATGCGTATATGTGTCTAAGGCAGTAAAAAAAATCATAATAAGTCAATCCTACAAATATGTGTTCTAAGGTTTTAAAAAAAAATTTATAGTGATTCAATCAAGCATTTTTGTGTTCTAATGTTGTCAAAAAATTTCATAGTGATTCAATCAAGCATATATGTGTTTTAAGGTTATAAAATAAATTTATAGTTATTCAATCAGGCATGTATATGTTCTAATGCTGCCAAAAAAATTTCATAGTGATTCAATCATGCATATATGTGTTTTAAGTCTGTCAAAAAAATTTCAAACTGTTCCAATCTTGCTTATATGTGTTCTAAGGTTTTCAAAAATATTTCATAGTGATTCAATCATGCATATATGTGTTCTAGGGCAATAAAAAAAAAATCATAATGATTCAATCCTGCAGATATTTGTTCTAAGGTTGTCAAAAAAAATTTATAGTGATTCAATCATTCACATATGTGTTCTAATGCTGTCAAAAAAATTTCATAGTGATTCAGTCATGCATATATATGATCTAAGGCTGTCAAAAACATTTCATAGTGATTCAATCTTGCTTATATAACTTCTAAGGCTGTCAAAAATATTTTATAGTGATTCAATCATGCATTATGTGTTCTAAGGTTGTCAAAAATGTTTTATAGTGATTCAATCATGCATATATGTGTTCTAACGCTGTCAAAAAATTGCATAGTGATTCAATCATGTATATATGTGTTCTATGGCTATAAAAAAATTTATAGTGATTCAATCCTGCATATATGTATTTTAATGCTGTCAAAAAAGTTTCATAGTGATTCAATCATGCATATTTGTGTTCTAAGGCTGTCAATTTTTTTTTATAGTGATTCAATCTTGCTTAGGTGTTCTAACGCCGTCAAAAATATTACATACTGATTTAATCATGCATATATGCGCTCTAAGGTTGTCAAAAAAATTCATAATGATTCAATCCTTTAGATATGTGTTCTATGGTTGTCAAAAAAAATTATAGTGATGCAATCATGCATATATGTGTTCTAATGCTGTAAAAAAAAATCATAGTGATTCAATCATGCATATATGTGTTATAAAGTTGTCCAAAAAATTTGACAGTGATTCAATCTTGCTTATATGTGTTCTAAGGCTGTAAAAAATATTTCATATTGATTCAATAATGCATATATGAGTTCTAAGGCTGTAAAAAAAAATCATAATGATTCAATCCTTCTGATGTGTTCTAAGGTTGTAAAAAAAATGTATAGTGATTAAATCATGCATATATGTGTTCGAATGCTGTCAAAAAAATGTCATAGTGGTTCAATCATGCATATATGTGTTCTATGGCTGTCAAAAAAATTTCATAGTGATTCAATCTTGCTTACATGTATTCTAAGGCTGCTAAAAATAGTTCAAATTGACTCAATCATGCATATATGTATTCTAATGCTGTCACAAAAAAATCATAGAGATTCAATCATGAATATATGTGTTCTAAGGCTGTCAAAAAACTTTCATAGTGATTCAATCATGCACATGTGTGTTCTAAATCTGTCAAAAAATTCATAGTGATTCAATCTTGCATTTATATGTTCTAAAGCTGTCAAAAATATTTTATAGTGATTCAATCATGCATATATGGGTTCCATGGCTGTAAAAAAAAATTCATAATGATTCAATCATGCAAATATATGTTCTAAGGTTGTGAAATTTTTATTATAGTGGTTCAATCATGCATATATGTGTTCTAATGCTGTCAAAAAATTTCATAGTGATTCAATCTTGTATATATGAGTTCTATGGCTATTAAAAAATATATAGTGATTCAATCATGCGTATATATATTCTATTGCTGTAAAAAAAAAAATTATAATAATTCAATCCTGCATATATGTGTCCTAATGCTGTCAAAAAAAATTTATACTGATTAAATCTTGCATATATATGTTGTAATGATGTCAAAAAAATTTCATAGTGATTCAATCGTGCATATATGTGTTCTAAGGCCGTCAAAATTTTTTTATAGTGATTCAATCTTGCTTATATTTGTTCTAAGGCCGTCAAAAATATTTCATATTGATTTAATCATGCATATATGTGTTCTAAGGTTGTCAAAAAAAAAATTATAAAGATTCAATCCTTCAGATATGTGTTCTATGGTTGTAAAAAAAAATTATAGTGATTCAATCATGCATATATGTCTTCTAAAGCTGAACAAAAAAATTCATAGTGACTCAATAATGCATATATGTGTTATAACGCAGTCCAAAAAAATTGTATAGTGATTCAATCATGCATATATGTTTTCTGATGCTGTCAAAAAAAATTCATAGTGGTTCAATTATGCATACATGTGTTCTAAGGCTGTCAAAAAAAATTCATAGTGATTCATTCTTTCTTATATGCATTCTAAGGATGTCAAAAATAGTTCATACTGATTCAATCTTGCATATATGTATTCTAATGCTTTAAAAAAAAATTTATAGTATTCCAATCATGAGTATATGTGTTCTAAGGCTATCAAAAAAAATTCTTAGTGATTCAATCTTGCTTATATATGTTCTAAGGCTACCAAAAATATTTCATAGTGATTCAATCATGCGTATATGTGTTGTAAGGCTATAAAAAAAATTCATAATGATTGAATCCTACAAATATGTGTTCTAAGGTTGTAAAAAAAAAATTATAGTGATTCAATCATGCATTTTTGTGAATGTTGTCAAAAATATTCATAGTGATTCAATCAAGCATATATGCATTCTAAGGCTATAAAAAAAAATTATAGTGATTCAATCAGACATATATATGTTCTAATGCTGTAAAAAAAAATTCAAAATGATTCAATCATGCATATACGTGTTCTAAGTCTGTCAAAAAAATTTCAAAGTGATCCAATCTTGCTTATATGTGTTCTAAGGCTGTCAAAAATATTTCATAGGGATTCAATCATGCATATATGTGTTCTAGGTCTGTCAAAAAATTTTTGTAATGATTCAATCCTGTAGATATTTGTTTTAAGGTTGTCAAAAAAAAATTATAGTGATTCAATCATTCATATATGTGTTCTAATGCTGTCAAAAAAATTTCATAGTGATTCGATCATGCATATATATGATCTAAGGCTGTTAAAAACATTTCATAGTGATTCAATCTTGCTTATGTATCTTCTAAGGCAGTCAAAAATATTTTATAGTGATTCAATCATGCATTATGTGTTCTAAGGCAGTAAAAAAAAAATTCATAATGATTCACTACTGCAAATATGTGTTCTAAGGTTGTCAAAAATGTTTTATAGTGATTCATTCATGCATATATGTGTTCTAACGCTGTCAAAAAATTGCATAGTGATTCAATCATGTATATATGTGTTCTATCGCTATAAGAAAATTTATAGTGATTCAATCCGGCATATATGTGTTTTAATGCTGTCAAAAAAATTTCATAGTGATTCAATCATGCATATTTGTGTTCTAAGGCTCTCAAAAAAATTTGATAGTGATTCAATCTTGCTTATATGTGTCCTAACGCCATCAAAAATATTACATCCTGATTTAATCATGCATATATATGTTCTAAAGTTGTAAAAAAAATTTAATAATGATTCAATGCTTCAGATATGTGTTCTATGGTTGTCAAAAAAATTTATAGTGATTCAATCATGCATATATGTGTTCTAATGCTGTAAAAAAAAATCATAGTGAATCAATTATGCATATATGTGTTATAAGGTTGTCCAAAAAATTTCACAGTGATTCAATCTTGCTTATATGTGTTCTAAGGCTGTCAAAAATATTTCATACTGATTCAATCATGCATATATGTGTTCTAAGGCTGTAAAAAAAAGTAATAATGATTCGATCCTTCTGATGTGTTCTACGGGTGTAAAAAAATTGTATAGTGATTCAATCCAGCATATATGTGTTCTAGTGTAGTAAAAAAAAATTCATTGTGGTTCAATCATGCATATATGTGTAATAATGTTGTCAAAAAAAATTCATAGTGATTCAATCTTGCTTACATGTATTCTAAGGCTGTCAAAAATAGTTCAAACAGATTCAATCATGCATATATGTATTCTAATGCTGTCACAAAAAATTCATAGTGATTCAATCATGAATATATGTGTTCTAAGGCTATCAAAAAATTTTCATAGTGATTCAATCTTGCTTATATATGTTCTAAGGCTATCAAAAACATTTCATAGTGATTCAATCCTGCATATATGTGTTCTAAGGCTGTAAAAAAAAATCATAATCATTCAATCCTATAAATATGTGTTCTAGGGTTTTCAAAAAAAAAATAGCGATTCAATCATGCATATTTGTGTTCTAATGTTGTCAAAAAATTTCATAGTGATTCAATCATGCATATATGTGTTCTAAGGCTACAAAAAAAAATTATAGTGATTCAATCATGCTTGTATATGTTCTAATGCTGTCCAAAAAAATTCATAGTGATTCAATCATGCAAATATGTGTGTGAAGGCCGTCAAAAAAAATTCATAGTGTTCCAATCTTGCTTATATGTGTTCTAAGGCTGTGAAAAATATATCATTGTGATTCAATCTTGCTTATATGTGGTGTATGGCTGTCAAAAATAGTTCGTACTGATTCAATCATGCATATATGCGTTCTAAGGCTATAAAAAAATTTCATAATGATTCAATCCTGCAAATATGTGTTCTAAGGTTGTCAAATTTTTTTTATATTGATTCAATCTTGCATATATGTGTTCTAACGTTGTCCAAAAACTTTCATAGTGATTCAATCATGCATATATGTGTTCTAACGTTGTCCAAAAAATTTCATAGTGATTCAATCTTGCTTATATGTATTCTAAGGATGTCAAAAATAGTTCATACTGATTCAATCTTGCATATATGTATTCTAATGCTGTAAAAAAAAATTATAGTATTTTAATCATGAGTATATATGTTCTAAGGCTATCGAAAAAAATTCTTAGTGATTCAGTCTTGCTTATATATGTTCTAAGGCTACCAAAAATATTTCATAGTGATTCAATCATGCGTATATGTGTTCTAAGGCTGTAAAAAAAAATCATAATGATTCAGTCCTACAAATATGTGTTCTAAGGTTGTAAATTTTTTTTTATAGTGATTCAATCATGCATTTTTGTGTTCTAATGTTGTCAAAAAATTTCATAGTGATTCAATCAAGCATATATGCATTCTAAGGCTATAAAAAAAACTTATAGTGATTTAATCAGGCATGTATATGTTCTAATGCTGTAAAAAAAAATTCATAATGATTCAATCATGCATATATGTGTTCTAAGTCTGTCAAAAAAATTTCAAAGTGATCCAATCTTGCTTATATGTATTCTAAGGCTGTCAAAATTATTTCATAGTGATTCAATCATGCATATATGTGTTGTAGGGCTGTAAAAAAAATTCATAATGATTCAATCCTTCTGATATGTGTTCTAAGGTTGTCAAAAAAATTGTATAGTGATTCAATCATTCATATATGTGTTCTAATGCTGTCAAAAAAATTTCATAGTGGTTCAATCATGCATATATGTGTTCTAAGGATATAAAAAAAAAATCATAATGATTCAATCCTTCTGATGTGTTCTAAGGTTGTAAAAAAAATGTTTAGTGATTCAATCATGCATATATGTGTTCTAATGCTGTCAAAAAAATTTCATAGTGATTCAATCATGCGTATATGTGTTCTAAGGCTGTCAAAAAAATTTCATAGTGATTCAATCTTGCTTTTATGTATTCTAAGAATGTCAAAAATAGTTCATACTGATTCAATCTTGCATATATGTATTCTAAAGTTGTAAAAAAAAAATTATAGTATTATAATCATGAGTATATGTGTTCTAAGGCTATCAAAAAAAATTCTTAGTGATTAAGTCTTGCTTATATATGTTGTAAGGCAACCAAAAATATTTCATAGTGATTCAATCATGCGTATATGTGTCTAAGGCAGTAAAAAAATTCATAATAAGTCAATCCTACAAATATGTGTTCTAAGGTTTTAAAAAAAAAATTATAGTGATTCAATCAGGCATTTTTGTGTTCTAATGTTGTCAAAAAATTTCATAGTGATTCAATCAAGCATATATGCGTTTTAAGGCTATAAAATAAATTTATAGTGATTCAATCAGGCATGTATATGTTCTAATGCTGCCAAAAAAATTTCATAGTGATTCAATCATGCATATATGTGTTTTAAGTCTGTCAAAAAAATTTCAAACTGTTCCAATCTTGCTTATATGTGTTCTAAGGTTTTCAAAAATATTTCATAGTGATTCAATCCTTGTTATATGTGTTCTAGGGTTGTCAAAAAAAATTCATAGTGATTAAATCACGCATATATGTGTTCTAAGGCTGTCAAAAAAATTTCATAGTGATTCAATCTTGCTTACATGTGTTCTAAGGTTGTCAAAAATAGTTTATACTGATTCAATCATGCATATATGTGTTCTAATGCTATAAAAAAAAAATCATAGTAATTCAATCAGGCATATATGTGTTCTAAGGCTGTCAAAAAAATTTCATAGTGATTCCATGTTGCTTATATATGTTCTAAGGCTATAAAAAATAGTTCATACTGATTCAATCATGCATTTATGTGTTCTAATGCTAAAAAAAAAAATCATAGTGATTCAATCTTGCATATATGTGTTCTAGGGCTGTCAAAAAAACTTCATAGTGATTGAATCTTGCTTATATGTGTTCTAAGGCTGTCAAAAATATTTCATAGTGATTCAATCATGCATATATGTGTTCTAAGGCTGTAAAAAATAATCATGATGATTCAAACATACAAATATGTGTTATAAGGTTTTCAAAAAAAAATTATAGTGATTCAATCCTAGATATATGTGTTCTAATGCTGTCAAAAAAATTTCATAGTGATTCAATCAAGCATATATGTGTTCTAATGCCGTCAAAAAATTTTCATAGTGATTCAATCTTGTATATATATGTTCTAAGATGGTCAAAAAAATTTCAAAGTGATTTAATTCTGCTTATATATCTTCTAAGGCTGTCAAAAATATTTTATTGTGATTCAATCATGCATTATGTGTTCTAAGGTTGTCAAAAATGTTTTATAGTGATTCAATCATGCATATATGTGTTCTAACGCTGTCAAAAAATTGCATAGTGATTCAATCATGTATATATGTGTTCTATGGCTATAAGAAAATTTATAGTGATTCAATCCTGCATATATGTGTCTTAATGCTGTCAAAAAAGTTTCATAGTGATTCAATCATGCATATTTGTGTTCTAAGGCTGTCAATTTTTTTTTATAGTGATTCAATCTTGCTTAGGTGTTCTAACGCCGTCAAAAATATTACATACTGATTTAATCATGCATATATGCGCTCTAAGGTTGTCAAAAAAATTCATAATGATTAAATCCTTTAGATATGTGTTCTATGATTGTCAAAAAAAATTATAGTGATGCAATCATGCATATATGTATTCTAATGCTGTAAAAAAAATCATAGTGATTCAATCATGCATATATGTGTTATAAGGTTGTCCAAAAAATTTGACAGTGATTCAATCTTGCTTATATGTGTTCTAAGGCTGTAAAAAATATTTCATATTGATTCAATAATGCATATATGAGTTCTAAGGCTGTAAAAAAAAATCATAATGATTCAATCCTTCTGATGTGTTCTAAGGTTGTGAAAAAAATGTATAGTGATTAAATCATGCATATATGTGTTCGAATGCTGTCAAAAAAATGTCATAGTGGTTCAATCATGCATATATGTGTTCTATGGCTGTCAAAAAAATTTCATAGTGATTCAATCTTGCTTACATGTATTCTAAGGCTGCTAAAAATAGTTCAAATTGACTCAATCATGCATATATGTATTCTAATGCTGTCACAAAAAAATCATAGAGATTCAATCATGAATATATGTGTTCTAAGGCTGTCAAAAAACTTTCATAGTGATTCAATCATGCACATGTGTGTTCTAAATCTGTCAAAAAATTCATAGTGATTCAATCTTGCATTTATATGTTCTAAAGCTGTCAAAAATATTTTATAGTGATTCAATCATGCATATATGGGTTCCATGGTTGTAAAAAAAAATTCATAATGATTCAATCATGCAAATATATGTTTTTAGGTTGTGAAATTTTTATTATAGTGGTTCAATCATGCATATATGTGTTCTAATGCTGTCAAAAAATTTCATAGTGATTCAATCTTGTATATATGAGTTCTATGGCTATTCAAAAATATATAGTGATTCAATCATGCGTATATATATTCTATTGCTGTAAAAAAAAAAATTTAATAATTCAATCCTGCATATATGTGTCCTAATGCTGTCAAAAAAAATTTATACTGATTAAATCTTGCATATATATGTTGTAATGATGTCAAAAAAATTTCATAGTGATTCAATTGTGCATATATGTGTTCTAAGGCCGTCAAATTTTTTTTATAGTGATTCAATCTTTGCTTATATTTGTTCTAAGGCCGTCAAAAATATTTCATATTGATTTAATCATGCATATATGTGTTCTAAGGTTGTCAAAAAAAAAATTATAAAGATTCAATCCTTCAGATATGTGTTCTATGGTTGTCAAAAAAAATTATAGTGATTCAATCATGCATATATGTCTTCTAAAGCTGTCCAAAAAAATTCATAGTGACTCAATAATGCATATATGTGTTATAACGCAGTCCAAAAAAATTGTATAGTGATTCAATCATGCATATATGTTTTCTGATGCTGTCAAAAAAATTTCATAGTGGTTCAATCATGCATACATGTGTTCTAAGGCTGTAAAAAAAATTCATAGTGATTCATTCTTTCTTATATGTATTCTAAGGATGTCAAAAATAGTTCATACTGATTCAATCTTGCATATATGTATTCTAATGCTTTAAAAAAAAATTTATAGTATTTCAATCATGAGTATATGTGTTCTAAGGCTATCAAAAAAAATTCTTAGTGATTCAATCTTGCTTATATATGTTCTAAGGCTACCAAAAATATTTCATAGTGATTCAATCATGCGTATATGTGTTGTAAGGCTATAAAAAAAATTCATAATGATTGAATCCTACAAATATGTGTTCTAAGGTTGTAAAAAAAAAATTATAGTGATTCAATCATGCATTTTTGTGTTCTAATGTTGTCAAAAAATTTCATAGTGATTCAATCAAGCATATATGCATTCTAAGGCTATAAAAAAAATTTATAGTGATTCAATCAGGCATATATATGTTCTAATGCTGTCAAAAAAAATTCATAATGATTCAATCATGCATATACGTGTTCTAAGTCTGTCAAAAAAATTTCAAAGTGATCCAATCTTGCTTATATGTGTTCTAAGTCTGTCAAAAATATTTAATAGGGATTCAATCATGCATATATGTGTTCTAGGTCTGTCAAAAAATTTTTGTAATGATTCAATCCTGTAGATATTTGTTTTAAGGTTGTCAAAAAAAAATTATAGTGATTCAATCATTCATATATGTGTTCTAATGCTGTCAAAAAATTTTCATAGTGATTCGATCATGCATATATATGATCTAAGGCTGTTAAAAACATTTCATAGTGATTCAATCTTGCTTATGTATCTTCTAAGGCAGTCAAAAATATTTTATAGTGATTCAATCATGCAATATGTGTTCTAAGGCAGTAAAAAAAAAATTCATAATGATTCACTACTGCAAATATGTGTTCTAAGGTTGTCAAAAATGTTTTATAGTGATTCATTCATGCATATATGTGTTCTAACGCTGTCAAAAAATTGCATAGTGATTCAATCATGTATATATGTGTTCTATCGGTATAAGAAAATTTATAGTGATTCAATCCTGCATATATGTGTTTTAATGCTGTCAAAAAAATTTCATAGTGATTCAATCATGCATATTTGTGTTCTAAGGCTCTCAAAAAAATTTGATAGTGATTCAATCTTGCTTATATGTGTCCTAACACCGTCAAAAATATTACATCCTGATTTAATCATGCATATATGTGTTCTAAAGTTGTAAAAAAATTTTAATAATGATTCAATGCTTCAGATATGTGTTCTATGGTTGTCAAAAAAATTTATAGTGATTCAATCATGCATATATGTGTTCTAATGCTGTAAAAAAAATCATAGTGAATCAATTATGCATATATGTGTTATAAGGTTGTCCAAAAAATTTCACAGTGATTCAATCTTGCTTATATGTGTTCTAAGGCTGTCAAAAATATTTCATACTGATTCAATCATGCATATATGTGTTCTAAGGCTGTAAAAAAAAGTAATAATGATTCGATCCTTCTGATGTGTTCTAGGGATGTAAAAAAATTGTATAGTGATTCAATCCAGCATATATGTGTTCTAGTGTAGTAAAAAAAATTTCATAGTGGTTCAATCATGCATATATGTGTAATAATGTTGTCAAAAAAATTTCATAGTGATTCAATCTTGCTTACATGTATTCTAAGGCTGTCAAAAATAGTTCAAACAGATTCAATCATGCATATATGTATTCTAATGCTGTCACAAAAAATTCATAGTGATTCAATCATGAATATATGTGTTCTAAGGCTATCAAAAAATTTTCATAGTGATTCAATCTTGCTTATATGTTCTAAGGCTATCAAAAATATTTCATAGTGATTCAATCCTGCATATATGTGTTCTAAGGCTGTAAAAAAAAATCATAATCATTCAATCCTATAAATATGTGTTCTAGGGTTGTCAAAAAAAAAATAGCGATTCAATCATGCATATTTGTGTTCTAATGTTGTCAAAAAATTTCATAGTGATTCAATCATGCATATATGTGTTCTAAGGCTACAAAAAAAAATTATAGTGATTCAATCATGCTTGTATATGTTCTAATGCTGTCCAAAAAAATTCATAGTGATTCAATCATGTAAATATGTGTGCGAAGGCCGTCAAAAAAAAATCATAGTGTTCCAATCTTGCTTATATGTGTTCTAAGGCTGTGAAAAATATATCATTGTGATTCAATCTTGCTTATATGTGGTGTATGGCTGTCAAAAGTAGTTCCTACTGATTCAATCATGCATATATGCGTTCTAAGGCTATAAAAAAATTTCATAATGATTCAATCCTGCAAATATGTGTTCTAAGGTTGTCAAAATTTTTTTATATTGATTCAATCTTGCATATATGTGTTCTAACGTTGTCCAAAAACTTTCATAGTGATTCAATCATGCATATATGTGTTCTAACGTTGTCCAAAAACTTTCATAGTGATTCAATCATGCATATATGTGTTCTAAATCTGTCAAAAAGATTTCATAGTGATTCAATCTTGCATTTATATGTTCTAAAGCTGTCAAAAATATTTTATAGTGATTCAATCATGCATATATGGGTTCCAAGGCTTTAAAAAAAAATTATAATGATTCAATCCTGCAAATATGTGTTCAAAGGTTGTCCAATTTTTTTTATATTGGTTCAATCATGCATATATGTGTTCTAATGTTGTCAAAAAATTTCATAGTGAGTTCCAATCTTGTATATATGAGTTCCAAGGCTATTAAAAAATATATAGTGATTCAATCATGCATATATATGATCTATTGCTGTCAAAAAAATTCTATAGTAATTCAAACCGACATATATGTGTTCTAATGCTGTAAAACAATTTTTATAGTGATTAAATCTTGCATATTTATGTTCTAATGATGTCAAAAAAAAATTATAGTGATACAATCATGCATATATGTGTTCTAACGGTGTCAAAAAAATTTCATAGTGATTCAATCTTGCTTATATGTGTTCTAAGGCTATCAAAAATATTTTATATTGATTCAATCATGTATATATGTGTTCTAAGACTCTAAAAAAAAATTAATAATGATTCAATACTTCTGATATGTGTTCTAAGTTTGTCAAAAAAAAATTATAGTGATTCAATCATGCAAATATGTGTTCTAATGTTGTCAAATAAGTTTCATAGTGACTCAATCATGCTAATATGTGTTGTAAGGCTGTCAAAAAAAATTCATAGTTATTCAATCTTGCTTATATGTATTCTAAGGCTGTCAAAAATAGTGCAAACTAATCCAATCATGCATATATGTGTTCTATGGCTGTAAAAAAAAAATCATAATGATTAAATCATGAATATATGTGTTCTAATGGTGTAAAAAAAAATCATAGTGATTCAATCATGAATATATGTGTTCTAAGGATATCAAAAAAATTTCATAGTGATTCAGTCTTGCTTATATATGTTCTAAGGCTACCAAAAATATTTCGTAGTGATTCAATCATGTGTATATGTGTTATAAGGCTGTAAAAAAAATTCATAATGATTCAATCCTACAAATATGTGTTCTAAGGTTGTAAAAAAAAATTTATAGTGATTTATTCATGCATATTTGTGTTCTAACGTTGTCAAAAAATTTCATAGTGATTCAATCAAGCATATACACGTTCTAAGGCTATAAAAAAAATTTATAGTGATTCAATCAGGCATGTATATGTTCCAATGCTGTAAAAAAAAATTCATAGTGATTCAATCATGCATGTATATGTTCTAAGTCTGTCAAAAAAATTTCAAAGTGATCCAATCTTGCTTATATGTGTTCTAAGGCTGTCAAAAATATTTCATAGTGATTCAATCATGCATATATGTGTTTTAGGGCTGTCAAAAAAATTTCATAATGATTCAATCTTGCAGATATGTGTTATAAGGTTGTCAAAACAAATTATAGTGATCCAATCATTCATATATGTGTTCCAATGCTGTCAAATAAATTTCATAGTGATTCAATCATGCATATATGTGATCTAAGGCTGTTAAAAACATTTCATAGTGATTCAATTGTGCTTATATATCTTCTAAGGCTGTCAAAAATATTTTATATTGATTCAATCATGCATTATGTGTTCTAAGGCAGTAAAAATAAAATCATAATGATTCAATCCTGCAAATATTTGTTCTAAGGTTGTTAAAAATGTTTTATAGTGATTCAATCATGCATATATGTGTTCTAACGCTGTCAAAAAATTGCATAGTGATTCAATCATGTATATATGTGTTCTATGGCTATAAGAAAATTTATAGTGATTCAATCTTGCATATATGTGTTTTAATGCTGTCAAAAAAATTTCATAGTGATTCAATCATGCATATTTGTGTTCTAAGGCTGTCAAAAAATTTATATAGTGATTCAATCTTTCTTATATGTGCCCTAAGGCCATCAAAAATATTACATACTGCTTTAGTCATGCATATATGTGCTCTAAGGTTGTAAAAAAAAATCATATTGATTCAATGATTCAGATATGTGTTCTATGGTTATAAAAAAAAATTATAGTGATTCAATAATGCACGTATGTGTTCTAATGCTTTCAAAAAAAAATATGTAGTGATTCAATCATGCATATATGTGTTCTAAGGTTGTCAAAAAATTTTTGACAGTGATCCAATCTTGCTTATATGTGTTCTAAAGCTGTCAAAAATATTTCATATTGATTCAATCATGCATATATGTGTTCTAAGGCTGTAAAAAAAACAAATTAATGGTTCAATCCTTCTGATGTGTTCTAAGGTTGTACTAAAAATTGTATAGTGATTCAATCATGCATATATGTGTTCGAATGCTGTCAAAAAAATTTCATAGTGGTTCAATCATGCATATATGTGTTCTAAGGCTGTCAAAAATTTTTTATAGTGATTCAATCTTGCTTACATGTATTCTAAGGCTGTCAAAATTAGTTCATACTGATTCAATCTTGCATATACGTATTCTAATGCTGTCACAAAAAATTCATAGTGATTCAATCATGAATATATGTGTTCTAAGGCTATCAAAAAAAGTTCATAGTGATTCAATCATGCATATATGTGTTCGAAGGCCGTCAAAAAAATTTCATAGTGTTCCAATCTTGCTTATATGTGTTCTAAGATTGTGAAAAATATTTCATACTGATTCAATCTTGCTTATATGTGGTGTATGGCTGTCAAAAATAGCTAGTACTGATTCAATCATGAATATATGCGTTCTAAGGCTATAAAAAAAATTCATAATGATTTAATCCTGCAAATATGTGTTCTAAGGTTGTCAAAAAATTTTTATAGTGATTTAATCTTGCATATATGTGCTGTAAAGCTGTCAAAAATATTTTATAGTGATTCAATCATGCATATATGGGTTCCAAGGTTGTAAAAAAAAAATTATAATGATTCAATTCTGCAAATATTTGTTCTAAGTTTGTCAATTTTTTTTTATAGTGATTCAATCATGCATATATGTGTTCTAATGCTGTCAAAAAAATTCATAGTGATTCAATCTTGTATATATGAGTTCAATGGCTATTAAAAAATATATATTGATTCAATCATACATATATATGTTCTATTGCTGTCAAAAAATTTTTATAGTAATTCAATCCTGCATATATGTGTTCTAATGCTGTCACAAAAAATTTATAGTGATTTAATCTTGCATATATGTGTTCTAATCATGTCAAAAAAATTTCATAGTGATTCAATCGTGCATATATGTGTTCTAAGGCTGTCGAAAAAATTTCAAAGTGATTCAATAGTGCTTATATGTGTTCTAAGGCTGTCAAAAATATTTCATAGTGATTCAATCATGTATATATGTGTTTCAAGGCTCAAAAAAAAATTCATAATGATTCAATCCTTCTGATATGTGTTCTAAGTTTGTAAAAAAAAATTTATAGTGATTCAATCATGCATATATGTGTTCTATTGCTGTCAAATAAGTTTCATAGTGATTCAATCATGCATATATGTGTTCTAAGGCTGTAAAAAAAATTTCATAGTTATTCAATCTTGCTTATATGTATTCTAAGGCTGTCAAAAATAGTTCAAACTGATTCAATCATGCATATATGTGTTCTATGGCTGTAAAAAAATTTCCATAATGATTCAATCCTGCTAATATGTGTTCTAAGGATGTCAAAAAAAATTTATAGTGATTCAATCATGCATATATGTGTTCTAATGCTATCAAAAGAATTTCATAGTGATTAAATCAATCATATATGTGTTCTAAGGCTGTAAAAAAAATTCATAGTGATTCAATCTTGCTCATATGTCTTCCAAGGCTGTAAAAAATATTTTATAGTGATTCAATCATGCATTATGCGTTCTAAGGCAGTAAAAAAAAATCATAATGATTCAATCCTGCAAATATGTGTTCTAAGGTTGTCAAAAAAAATTCATAGTGATTCAATCATGCATATATGTTTTCTAATGTTGTCAAAAAATTGCATAGTGAAACAATGGTGTATATATGTGTTCTATGACTATAAGAAAATTTATAGTGATTCAATCATGCATATATGTGTTCATATGCTGTAAAAAAAATTTCATAGTGATTCAATCACGGATATCTATGTTCTAAGGCTGTCAAAAATTTTTTATAGTGATTTAATCTTGCTTATATGTGTTCTAAGGTTGTCAAAAATATTTCATACTAATTTAGTCATTCATATATGTGTTCTAAGTTTGTCAAAAAAAATTCATAATGATTCAATCCTTCATATATGTGTTCAATGGTTGTCAAAAAAGATTATAGTGATTCAATCATGCAAATATGTGTTCTAATTCTGTAAAAAAAAATTCAAAGTGATTCAATCAAGCATATATGTGTTATAAGGCTGTCCAAAAAAATTCATAGTGATTCATACTTGCTTATATGTGTTCTAAGGCTGTCAATAATATTTCATTGTGATTCAATCCTGGATATATGTGTTCTAAGGGTGTAAAAAAAAATTATAATGATTCAATCCTTCTGATATGTGTTCTAAGGTTGTCAAAAAAATTGTATAGTGATTTAATCATGCATATATGTTTTCTGATGCTGTCAAAAAAATTTCATAGTGGTTCAATCATGCATATATTCGTTCTAAAGCTGTCAAAAAAAAATTCACAGTGATTCAATCTTGCTTATATGTATTCTAAGGCTGTCAAAAATAGTTCATACTGTTTAAATCATATATATATATATATGTATTTGTGAACACCCCAAATTTTTCAAAATTTGTTAAATATTATTGACAGTTTTCAGAATATGTTTAAATATTCTCTTTTTGCCTTTTGCCCCCATTTTTTTGGGTAATTGAGTTAGTTTTAAATCTAAATTCCAATTTATTTATCAAATTTTACTGAAATTAAATTCATTTTATATATCTGACTCGATTTCGGATCCGGATCCAATATCAGAATCCAAATCTGAGCTTCATCATCTAATTTTTAAACCAAATTATCAAAATTACCAAAATAACTTTTGAAAGGCTCAGACAGTTCATCCGGTAGCTGTTTGGATCCATCGCATTGTAGTTCTCGATTTGACGTTCAAAACTCAAATATTTTCTCAAAACTTGGATCCAAACCCGTTTTTTGAAGTATTTTTTCCAAAAATAACCTCGATTTCTCAGAAAACCCTTCTTTTGTAAATATTTGTAAATTTAGTTTGAAAATCCCTTAGTTTTAGAATTTTTTTCAAAAAAAAAATACCAAAAAAAATATGAAATGCAAAAAAAATATGAAATGCAAATATAGTTTTAGAAACCCTTTTTTTTAAAATTTCTTTTAGTTAAAACCCTCTTTTGAGAAAACCCTTTTGAAAACAACCGCTATTTTGAAAATCTCAAAACTAGAAGGGATCAATTTTAAAGAAGGCCTAACGGCCTTCTGTTATAAAACAAAAGCCGAGGCCTCCCCGATTTCTCATCCACAATTCACCCCAGCATCCTCTTCTTCTATTTTCTCCTCTTCTTCTTTTTTTTTCTTCTTTTTCCCTTCCTCTGGTTTTCTTCTCGATTGGTTGAAGGAAGCCCTCCCTACAATACAGCCAGCTTCATTTACGATAAGTAACCATTTCCTTTCTTTTTCTTTTTTTACATTTTCTATAAAATTTATACCTATTTGTTTCAAATTAGCATCACTTATCTTCATTTTTCTTTCATATTTCACTGTTTATCCTAAGCATCGTTCGTAGTGTCGATTTGCATCTAGTAACATCGACCTACGTTTTGCAAGATCATCAGGAATGGTTACATTCCAACAAATTTTTTTCTTTTCTTTTCTTTTCTTTCCTTTTTCTTTGCAATTTGTCTTTGAATTCCCGTGATTTCTGTATATCGTGAAGGCCCGTTTACGACAGATTTGTTACTATCTAAATGCTTCATCAATTCATTTTGCACGTTAGCTTTTGCTTTCTGTTTATTTGTCATTTTTTTCTTTTTATTCTTTTTTTTTTCTCTTTCATTCGGCATCGCAATGTGCGCACGATGAGATATCAGCCTTGAAGCCTATTTTCCGGCTGGCTCTGAGTTGAAATCCAGTAAGTGTTTCCTATTATTTCAACATCACTTAGTTTTAGATCATCATATCTGTTTTTTTTTTTATATATATATTCACCCGATTTCAGCATTTTTCATGGAAAATTGATCTATCATCTGGATCGATTCTCATTTTTTTTTCTTTTGGGTGATTATTGTTTCCCAAAAGAAACTCCGATTGATGCTTGTTGTCTGAAATCCGAGTTTGATCAATGCTTGTTGTTTGGGCCTGATCGATCGCCAGAAATTCTGAGCGATCAGTAAATTAAAGTTGCAGAAATCTGAGTATGATCGATGCCCTTACTGTTTTCCGACAATCGATTATCTAAAATTTGGCTGCTGTTTGAAATTTTAATCAATGATGTTGTTTGTAACTGTTTGAAATTATTCTGTTGTTTTCGATCAATAATCTGAATAGTGAAAACCTCTGAAGCTGTTACTGTTTTCGGGTAGAGGATGCCTGTTGTTTGAAATTCCGATGGACTCCGACCTATTGTTTACTTTTTCGGTAAATACTGATTCGATCACATATTTGAATCCGAGGTGAATGTCGAGGTCTATTGAATTTTGAATCAGTGATTACCGTTTTTCGGTCAGTTTTGATTTCAAAGCTGATCTCTCATCAACTGTAATCGATTTCTGAATATTGTGTTGATAATCGATTTCTGAGTTCTGTTAATCGATTTCTGAGTGTTTTCAATGATCTACCATTATAAGAACACTGCTATTGTGTCATGTGCAACAACATTGATGCTTGTTCACATTATCCCTGATTTGTTAAGTGTGAAAACATGAGAATTATTTTTAAAGAACCAGGCTGCAGAGCTTTATAAAGAAATGGGCTTGATACGTACTCAAGAAGAAACAGGTCGACATGTGAGAATGCTTACTCATAAAATTAAAAGTACTCTTGATAGAGATACTATATTGAAGACCACTCTTGGTGAACTTGGTAGAACTTTGGCATTGGAAGAGTGTGTTCTATGGATGCCTTCACGAACAGGTTTAGACCTTCAACATTCTCATGCCCTTCGTTATCAGAATACAGTTGGATCAGTTGTGCACATTCAACATCCAGTTGTGAATCAAATCTTCAGTAGTAATCATGCTGTGAAAATTTCACCAATGTGTCCATTGGCTAGGGTCAGACCACTTACAGGGAGATACATGCCAGAGTAGGTTGCGGCAGTGCGTGTGTCACTTTTACATCTATCAAATTTTCAAATAAATGACTGGCCTGATTTTTCCACAAGACGCTATGCTTTAATGGTTCTGATGCTCCCTTCAGACAGTGCAAGACAGTGGCATGTCCACAAACTAGAGCTTGTTGAAGTGGTTGCTGACCAGGTAGCAGTAGCACTTTCCTCTGTCACAACCTCTTCTTTCACAGCAGTTAACACCATGGCTGCCTTCCCCACTAGCACTGTCCAACACCCCCTTGCTAACACTTGTGTATACGTGAGCATAGCAGCCCAGCAGCTGCTGTAGCTCATAACACCCCCCCCCCCCCCCCTCTTTTAGTTGCTGTAAAGTCACCTTCAAGAATTAAGTTGGCAATCAGGTTGTTACGATTGGGGGCAACCCACATATCTATTTCAGGTATTGTTTTAAACTCACTCTCTGAATAATGTCTCTGTTAATACCTGCATATCACGGTAAAGCATGGCGTTAGTGTGTTAATGAATATACTTGTTATGTCAGAACATGTTACTTGAAATTTCATAGCATATCAATGGATGTTACACATTATGCCCATCTCACATTCATATTTTTTTCACCTTGGTATCACCTACTGGGCAGCATATGTCACCATACCCACTCTCAATCCCTGTGCACTACCAATAGCACCTGTACATTCACAAATGCATATGCCACATCATCCACATGCTTTCACCATATCAGAACACTGCTGATATGCTTCATCCGTCATTATCACAGCAATACTCATCAATACCCCTCACAACCATCACATAATATCCAACCACTTCATTCTTTTATATGTCACCTGTCATCTATCACTGCTGCACAACAACTTCACACACAACACCCTTCATATCAGCAAAATGCACTGTTATGCAGACACAATTCCACCTATATGCCATACATATATACATATATATATATATATATATATACATATATATATATATATATATGCATGTATATATATGTATGTACATAGGTATATATCACTTTTCATCTTTCTACACCTTAGATCCTAAATATCATGGCATATGAGCATCTCACCATCTACATCTTTTAAATCGATGTGATATGTGCAATTCTCTTCTATTTTCATAGGGTGTCAAATAATCTCATAGTGATTCAATCATGCATATATGTGTTCTAAGGCTGTCAAAAAAATTATATGGATTCAATCAGGCATATACGTGTTTTAAGGATATCAAAAAAATCTCACAGTGATTCAATCATGCATATATGTGTTCTATGGTTGTCAAAAAAAAATCATAGTGATTCAATCATTCATATATGTGTTCTAAGGCTCTCAAAAAAAATTCATAGAGATTCAAATATGCATATATGTGTCTTATGGAAATAAAAAAAAATTATACTGATTAAATTAGGCTTATATGTGTTCTAAGGGTGTCAAAAAAAATTGTATGGATTCAATCATGCATTTACGTGTTCTAAGGCTGTCAAAAAAATCTCAAAGTGATTCAGTCATTCACCTATGTGTTCTATGGTTGTCAAAAAAAAAATCATAGTGATTTAATCATGCATATATATGTTCTAAGGGTGTTAAGAAAATTCCAAAGTGATTCAACCATGCATATATGTGTTCTAAGGCTGTCAAAAAAAATCCGTAGTGATTCAATCATGCATATATTTGTTCTAAGGTTGTCAAAAAAAATTCATATTGATTCAATCCTGCATATGTGTTCTAAAACTGTCAAAAAAAATCATAGTGATTCAATCATGCACATATGTGTTGTATGGTTGTCAAAAACACATCATAGAGACTCAATCATGCAGATATGTGTTCTAAGGTTGTCAAAAAAAATTATAGTGAATCAATTATGCATATATGTGTTCTGATGTTGTCAAAAAAAATTTATAGAGACTCAATCATGTATATATGTGTTCTAAGGCTGTCAAAAAAAATCATAGTGGTTCAATCATACAGATATGTGTTCTAAGGTTGTCAAAAAAATGTATAGTGATTCAATCATGCATATATGTGTTCTAATGATCTCAAAAAAGATTTATAATGACTCAATCACGCATATATGTGTTCTAAGGCTGTCAAAGAAATTTCATAGTGATTCAATCAAGGATATATGTGTTGTAAGGCTCCAAAAACTTTTCATAGTGATTCAATCATGCATATATGTGTTCTAAGGCTTTCAAAAAAATTTCATAGTAATTCAATCATGCATATATGTGTTTTAAGGCTATCAAAAACAAATTATAGTGATTAAAACATGCATATATATGTTCGAAGGCTGTCAAAAAAATTCATGGTGATTCAATCATGCAATTATGTGTTCTACGACTGTAAAAAAAAATTCATTGTGAGTCAATCACGCAGATATGTGTTCTAAAGTTGTCAAAAAAAAATTATAGTGATTCAATCATGAAGATATGTGTTTTGATGCAGTCAAAATTTTTTTATAGAGATTCAATCATCCATATTTGTATTCTAAGGCATTCAACAAAATTTCATAGTGGTTCAATCATGCAGATATGTGTTCCACGGCTGCCAAAAAAAAAATCATTGTGAGTCAATCACGCAGATATGCATTCTAAAGTTGTCAAAAAAAAGTTATAGTGATTCAATCATGCACATATGTGTTTTGATGCTGTCAAAAATTTTTTATAGAGACTTAATCATCCATATATGTGTTCTAAGGCATTCAAAAAAAATTCATAATGGTTCAATCATGCAAATATGTGTTCTAAGGTTGTCAAGAAAATTTTATGGTGATTCAATCATGCATATATGTGTTCTAATGCTCTCAAAAAAAAAATTATAGAGATTCAATCTCGGATATATGTGTTCTGATGCTCTAAAAAAAAATTTGTAGTGACTCAAACTCGAATATATGTGTTCTAAGGCTGTCATAAAAAAATTATAGTGATTCAATCATGCATATATGTGTTCTATGGCTGCAAAAAAATTTCATAGTGATTCAATCATTCATTTATCTGTTCTAAGTCTATAAAAAAAAATTCATAGTGATTCAATCATAAATATATGTGTTCCAAGGCTGTCAAAAAAAATTCATAGTGATTAAATCATGCTTATATGTGTTTTGAGTCTGTCAAAAAAATTTCATAGTGATTCAATCATGCATATATTGTTCTAAGTCTGTCAAAAAAAAACTTATAGTCATTCAATCATCCATATATGTGTTCTAAGCATGTCAAAAAACAATTCATAGTGATTAAATCATGCATATATGTGTTCTTGGGCTGTCAAAAAAAAATCATAGTGATTGAATCCAGCATATATGTATTCTAAGGCTGTCAAAAAAAATCCATAGTGATTCAATCATGCATATATGTGTTGTAAGGTAGCAAAAAAAATTCATAGTGATTCAATCATGCATATATGTGTTCTAAGGTTGTCAAAAAAATTTCATAGTGATTCAATCATGCATATATGTGTTCTAAGGCTGTCAAAAAAAAATTCATAGTGATTTAATCCTGCATATATGTGTTCTAAGGCTGTCAAAAAAATTTCATAGTGATTCAATCATGCATATATGTGTTCTGAGGGTGCAAAAAACAATTCATAGTGATTTAATCATGCATATATGTGTTCTAAGGGTGTCAAAATTTTTTTATAGTGATTCAATCATGCATATATGTGTTCTAAGGCTATAAAAAAAATCATAGTGATTCAATCATGCATATATGTGTTCTAAGGTTGTCAAAAAAAAATCACAGTGATTCAATCATGTGTGTATGTGTTTTATAGTTTCATAGTCATTCAATCATGCATATATGTGTTCTAAGGCTATCAAAAAATTCCATAGTGATTCAATCATGCAAATATGTGTTCTAAGTCTATCAAAAAAATTTCATAGTGATTCAATCCTGCATATATGTGTTCTAAGGCGGTAAAAGAAATTTCATAGTGACTCAATCATGAATATATGTGTTTCAAGGTTCAACAACAACAACAACGACGCCTTCATCCCAAAACAATTGGGGTTGGCGATATGAACCAAAAAATAAAATCATTTTGGGTCTTCTACATGAATCCTTCTCCTCCAATCATTTCTATCCATTGCCATGTCCTCGGTGAGGTTCAAAGCATTCATATCATTTCCTATTATCTCCATCCAAGTCTTCCTAGGCCTACCCCAACCTCTTTTAACTAATATATTTTCCCGTTTCTCCATCCTTCTAACTGGAGCATATATGTGATTCAATCATGCATATATGTCTTCTATGGTTGTCAAAAAAATTTCATAGTGATTCAATCATTCATATATGTGTTCTAAGGCTGTCAAAAAAAATTTATAGTGATTCGATCATGCATATATGGGTTCTAAGGCTTCCAAAAAAATTCCATAGTGATTTAATCATGCATATATGTGTTCTAAGGCTATCAAAAAAATTTCACAGCGATTCAATCCTGCATATATTTATTCTAAGACTGTAAAAAAATTCCAATGACTCAATCAGGAATATATGTGTTCCAAGGTTGTCAAAAAAAAAATTTAGTGATTCAATCATAAATATATTTGTTCTGATGTTGTCAAAAAAAAATTTATAGAGATTCAATCATGTATATATGTGTTCCAAGGTTGTCACTAAAATTTCAAAGTGAATCAATCATGCATATGTGTTCTAAGGCTGTCAAAAAAAATTCATAGTGATTCAATCATACCGATATGTGTTCTAAGGTTGTCAAAAAAAATGTATAGTGATTCAATCATGCATATATGTGTTCTAATGCTCTAAAATTTTTTTTGTAGTGATTCAATAAAGCATATATGTGTTCTAAGACTGTAAAAAAAAAATTCATAGTGATTCAATCATGCATATATGTGTTCTAAGGCGGTCAAAAAAATTCATAGTGATTAAATCAAGCTTATATGCATTCTAAGGGAGTCAAAAAAATTTCATAGTGATTCAACCATGCATATATGTGTTCTAAGGCTGTCAAAAAAATCCCATAGTGCTTCAATCATGAATATATGTCTTCTATGGTGGTTTATAAAAATTTCATAGTGATTCAATAATTCATATATGTGTTTTAAGGCTGTCAAAATAATTTCATAGTGATTCAATCAAGCATATATGTGTTCTAAGGCTGTCAAAAGAATTCTATAGTGATTCATTTATGCATATATGTGTTCTAAGGCTGTCAAAAAAATTTCATAGTGATTCAATCCTACATATATGTGTTCTAAGGCTGTCAAAAAAAAATCATAGTGATTCAATCATGCAGATATGTGTTCTACGTCTGTCAAAAAAATTTCATGGTGACTCAATCATGTAGATATGTGTTCTAAGCTTGTCCAAAAACATTTATAGTGATTCAATCATGCATATATCTGTTCTAGGGATATCAAAAAAAAATTATAGTGATTCAATCACGCATATATGTGTTCTAAGGTTGTCCAAAAAATTTCATAGTTATTCAATCTTGGATATATATGTTATAAGGCGGCAAAAAAAAGTCATAGTGATTCAATCATGCATATATGTGTTCTAAGGTCGTCAAAAAAATCTCATAGTGATTGAATCATGCGTATATGTATTTTAAGGCTGTCAAAAAAAAATTCATTATGATTAAATCATGCTTATATGTGTTCTGAGGCTCTCAAAAAAATTCATAGTGATTCAATTATGCGTATATGTGTTCCAAGTCTATAAAAAATATTTCATAGTGATTGAATCATGGAAGTATGTCTTCTAGGGTTGTCAAACAAAATTTATAGTGATTCAATCATGCATAAATGTGTTCCAATGCTCTCAAAAAAAATTTATAGTGATTCAATCATGCATATATGTGTTTTAAGGCTGGCCAAAAAATTTTATAGTGATCCAATCATGCATATATGTGTTCTAAGGCTGCAAAAAAAATTCATAGTCATCCAATCATGCTTTTATATGCTCAAAGGCTGTCAAAAAAAAATCATAGTGATTCAATCTTTCGTATATATATGTTCTAATGCTATAAAAAAAATTAGTTATTCAATCACACATATATGTGTTCTAAGTTTGTCTAAAAAGTTTTATAGTGATTCAATCATGCATATATATGTTCTAAGGCTGCAAAAAAAAATCATAGTGATTGAATCTTGCATATATGTGTTGTATGGCTGTCAAAAAAATTTCATAGTGATTCAATCATGCATATATGTATTCTAAGGCTATCAAAAAAACTTCATAGTGATTCAATCATGCATATATGTGTTCTAAGGCGGCTAAAAAAATTTCGTAGTGATTCAATCATGCATGTATGTGTTCTAAGGCCATAAAAAAAAATTCATAGTGATTCAATCCTGCATATATGTGTTCTAAGGCGGTCAAAAAAAAATTATAGTGACTCAATCATAAATATATGTGTTGTAAGGTTGTCAAAAAAAATTATAGTGATTCAATCATACTTATATTTGTTATGATGCCGTCAAAAAAATTGTATAGAGACTCAATCATGTATATACGTGTTCTAAGGCTGTCGAAAAAATTTCATAGTGATTCAATCATACATATATATGTTCTATGGCTATCAAAAAAATTCCATAGTGATTCAATCATGCAGATATATGTTCTAAGGTTGTCAAAAAAAATTATAGTGATTCAATCATGCATATATGTGTTCTAATGGAATAAAAAAAAATTATAGTTATTCAATCAAGCATATATGTGTTCTAAGGTTGTGAAAAAAAAATTACAGTGATTCAATCATGCATACATGTGTTCTAAGGCTAAAAAAAATTTTATAGCGATAAAATCATGCATATATGTGTTCTAAGGCTGTAAAAAAAAATTATAGTGATTCAATGAAGCAAATATGTGTTCTAAGGCGGTCAAAAACTTTCATAGTGATTAAATCATGCTTATATATGTTCTAGGGATGCAAAAAAAAATTCATTATGATTCAATCACGCATATGTGTTCTAAGGCTATCAAAATTTTTTTATAGTGATTCAATCATATAGATATGTGTTCTAAGGTTGTCAAAAAAAAATTATAATGATTCAATCACGCGTATATGTGTTTTATGCCTTCAAAATAAATTTTTACTGATTCAATGATGCACATATATGTTATAAGGCCGTCAGTAAAAATTCATATTGATTGAATCATGCATATATGTGTTCTAAAAATGCAAAAAAAAATCATAGTGAATCAAACATGCGTATATGTTTTCTAATGCTGTAAAAAAAAATTCACAGTGATTCAATAATGCAGATATGTCTTCTAAGGCAGGCAAAAAATTTTATAGTGATTAAATCATGCTTATATGGGTTTTAAGGCTGTAAAAAAAATTCTTAGTTATTCAATCACGCATATATGTGTTCCTAGGCTGTCAAAAAAAATCATAGTGATTGAATTATGCATGTATGTGTTGTAAGGTTGTCAAAAATTACTTTTTAGTGATTCAAGCTTGCATATAAGTGTTCTAATGATCTCAAAAAAAATTGTGTAGTGATTCAATCATGCATATATTTGTTCTAAGGCTATCAAAAAATTTTTATAGTGATTCAATCATGCATATATGTGTTCTAAGGTTGTCAAAAAAAATTCATAGTGATTAAATCATGTTTATATGTGTTCTTAGGTCACCAAAAAAATTTCATTGTGAGTCAATCATTCATATATGTGTTCTAAGGCTATGGAAAAAATTTCATAGTGATTCAGTCATGCAATTATGTGTTCTAAGGTTGTCAAAAAAATTTATAGTGATTCAATCATGAATATATGTGTTCTGATGTTGTCAAAAAAAATAATAGAGACTCAATCATGCATGTATGTGTTCTAAGGCTATAAAAAAAAATCATTGTGATTCAATCATGCATATATGTGTTCTATGGCTGCAAAAAAAAATCATTGTGATTAAATCATGCTTATATGTGTTCTTAGGGTGTCAAAAAAATTCCATAGTTATTCAATCATGCATATATGTGATCTAAGGCTGTTAAAAAAAAATTGTATGGATTCAATCTTGCATATATGTGTTCTAAGGCTGGCAAAAAAATCTCAAGGTGATTCAATCATGCATATATGTCTTCTATGGTTGTTAAAAAAATTTCATAGTGATTCAATCATTCATATGTGTGTTCTAAGGCTGTCAAAAAAAATTTATAGTGATTCGATCATGCATATATGGGTTCTAAAGCTTCCAAAAAAATTCCATAGTGATTTAATCATGCATATATGTGTTCTAAGGCTATCAAAAAAATTTCACAGCGATTCAATCCTGCATATATGTATTCTAAGACTGTAAAAAAATTCCAGTGACTCAATCAGGAATATATGTGTTCCAAGGTTGTCAAAAAAACAATTTAGTGATTCAATCATAAATATATTTGTTCTGATGTTGTCAAAAAAAAATTTATGGAGATTCAATCATGTATATATGTTTTCCAAGGTTGTCACAAAAAGTTCAAAGTGATTCAATCATGCATATGTGTTCTAAGGGTGTCAAAAAAAATTCATAGTGATTCAATCATACCGATATGTGTTCTAAGGTTGTCAAAAAAAATGTATAGTGATTCAATCATGCATATATGTGTTCTAATGCTCTAAATTTTTTTTGTAGTGATTCAATAATGCATATATGTGTTCTAAGACTGTAAAAAAAAATTCATAGTGATTCAATCATGCACATATGTGTTCTAAGGCGGTCAAAAAAATTCATAGTGATTAAATCAAGCTTATATGTATTCTAAGGGAGTAAAAAAAATTTCATAGTGATTCAACCATGCATATATGTGTTCTAAGGCTGTCAAAAAATCCCATAGTGCTTCGATCATGAATATATGTGTTCTATGGTGGTTCATAAAAATTTCATAGTGATTCAATAATTCATATATGTGTTTTAAGGCTGTCAAAATAATTTCATAGTGATTCAATCAAGCATATATGTGTTCTAAGGCTGTCAAAAGAATTCTATAGTGATTCATATATGCATATATGTGTTCTAAGGCTGTCAAAAAAATTTCATAGTGATTCAATCCTACATATATGTGTTCTAAGGCTGTCAAAAAAAAATTATAGTGATTCAATCATGCAGATATGTGTTCTACGTCTGCGAAAAATTTTCATGGTGACTCAATCATGTAGATATGTGTTCTAAGCTTGTCCAAAAACATTTATAGTGATTCAATCATGCATATATCTGTTCTAGGGATATCAAAAAAAAATTATAGTGATTTAATCACGCATATATGTATTCTAAGGTTGTCCAAAAAATTTCATAGTTATTCAATCTTGGATATATATGTTATAAGGCGGCAAAAAAAAGTCATAGTGATTCAATCATGCATATATGTGTTCTAAGGTCGTCAAAAAAATCTCATAGTGATTGAATCATGCGTATATGTATTTTAAGGCTGTAAAAAAAAAACTCATTATGATTAAATCATGCTTATATGTGTTCTGAGGCTCTCAAAAAAATTCATAGTGATTCAATTATGCGTATATGTGTTCCAAGTCTATAAAAAATATTTCATAGTGATTGAATCATGGAAGTATGTCTTCTAAGGTTGTCAAACAAAATTTATAGTGATTCAATCATGCATAAATGTGTTCCAATGCTCTCAAAAAAAATTATAGTGATTCAATCATGCATATATGTGTTTTAAGGCTGGCCAAAAAAATTTATAGTGATCCAATCATGCATATATGTGTTCTAAGGCTGCAAAAAAAATTCATAGTCATCCAATCATGCTTATATATGTTCAAAGGCTGTCAAAAAAAATCATAGTGATTCAATCTTTCATATATATATGTTCTAATGCTATAAAAAAAATTAGTTATTCAATCACACATATATGTGTTCTAAGTTTGTCTAAAAAGTTTTATAGTGATTCAATCATGCATATATATGTTCTAAGGCTGCAAAAAAAAATCATAATGATTGAATCTTGCATATATGTGTTGTATGGCTGTCAAAAAAATTTCATAGTGATTCAATCATGCATATATGTATTTTAAGGCTATCAAAAAAACTTCATAGTGATTCAATCATTCATATCTGAATTCTAAGGGTGTAAAAAAAAAACACAGTAATTCAATCATATATATATGTGTTCCAAGTCTGTCAAAAAAATTTCATAGTGATTGAATCATGCAGGTATGTGTTCTAAGGTTGTCAAAAAAAATTTATAGTGATTCAATCACGCGTATATGTGTTCTAATGCTCTCAAAAAAATTTTGTAGTGATTCAATCATGCATATATGTGTTCTAAGGCCTTAAAAAAAATCATAGTTATACAATCATACATATATGTGCTCTGAGGCTGCAAAAAAATTTCATAGTCATTCAATCATGCATATATAGTTTCTAAGGTTGTCAAAAAAATTTCATAGTGATTAAATCATGCTTATATGCCTTCTAAGGCTATCAAACAAAAATCATAGTGATTCAATCATGCATATATGCGTTGTAAGGCTGTCAAAAAAAAATTTAGTGAGTCAATCATGCATATATGTGTTTCTAGGTTGTCAAAAAAAATCTATAGTGATTCAATCATGCATATATGTGTTCTAATGCTCTAAAAAAAATTTGTAGTGATCCAATCATGCATATTTGTGTTCCAAGGCTGCAAAAAAATTTCATAGTGATCCAATCATGCATATATATGTTCTAAGGCTGTAAAAAAAATTCATACTGATTCAAACATGTATATGTGTGTTCTAATGATCTCAAAAAGAAATCGTAGTGATTCAATTATGCATATATATGTTCTGAAGCCTTAAAAAAAATCATAGTGATTCAATCATGCATATATGTGTTCTAAGGCTGCAAAAAAATTTCATAGTGATTCAATCTTGCATATACGTGTTCTATGGCTGTAAAAAAAAAATCATTGTGATTAAATCATGCTTATATGTGTTCTAAGGCCGTCACAAAAATTTCATTGTGATTCCATCATCCATATATGTGTTCTAAGGCTGTGAAAAAATTTTTGTAGTGTGTCAATCATGCTTATATGTGTTCTAAGGTTGTTAAAAAAAAATTATAGTGATTTAATCATGCATATATGTATTCTAATGCTCTCACAAAAAAATTGTAGTGACTCAATCATGCATAGTTGTGTTCTAAGGCTGGACAAAAAATTTCATAGTGATCCAATCTTGCATATATGTGTACTAAGGCTGCAAAAAAATTTTATAGTGATCCAATTATGAATATATATGTTTTAAGGCTAACAAAAAAAAATCATAGTGATTCAATCTTGCAGATATGTGTACTAAGGTTGTGAAAAAAAATTTATAGTGATTCAATCATGCATATATGTGTTCTAATTCTCTCAAAAATAAAATTCTAGTGATTCAATCATACATATATGTGTTTTGAGGCTGCAAAAAAAATTCATAGTGAATCAATCATATATATATGTATTCTAAGGCTGCAAACAAACTTTATAGTGATTCAATCATGCATATATGTGTTCTAATGCTCTAAAAAAAATTTGTAGTGATTCAATCATGCATATATGTATTCTAAGGCTGGCCAAAATATTTCATAGTGATCCAATTATGAATATATGTGTTCTAAGGTTGCAAAAAAATTTCATAGTGATTCAATCATGCATATATATGTTCCAACGCAGTAAAAAAAAATCATAGTGATTCAATCTTGCAAATATGTGTATTATTAAGGTTGTCAAAAAAAACTTCATAGTGATTCAATAATGCAGATATGTGTTCTAATTCTCTAAAAAAAAATTCTAGTGATTCAATAATGCTTATGTGTTCTAAAGCTGCAAAAAAAATTTGTAGTGATTCAATCATGCATATATGTGTTGTAAGGTTGCAAAAAAAAATTATAGTGATTCAATCTTACGTATATATTTTCTGAGGCTATCAAAAAAATTTCATAGTGATTCAATCATGCAAATATATGATCTAAGGTGGTCAAAAAAATTTCATAGTATTCAATCATACAGATATATGTTATAAGGTTGTCACAAAAAAGTTATATAGATTCAATCATGCATATATGTGTTCTAAGGCTGTCAAGAAATTTTCACAGTGATTGAATCATTAATTTATGTGTTTTAAGTCTGTCAAAAAAAATTCATAGTGATTCAATCCTGCATATATGTGTTCTAAGGCTGTCAAAAGTTCATAGTGATTCAATCATTCAGATATGTGTTCTAAGTTTGTCAAAAAAAAATTATAGTGATTCAATCATGCATATATGTGTTCTGACGTGGTCAAAAAAAATTTATAGAGGTTAAATCATGCATATATGTGTTCTAAGGCTGTCAAATAAAGTTCATAGTGATTTAATCATGTGCATATGTGTTCTATGGCTATTAAAAAAATTTTGTAGTGATTCAATCATGCAGATATGCGTTCGAAGGTTGTCAAAAAAAAATTATAGTGATTCAATCATGCATATATAAGGCTGCAAAAAAAATTATAGTGATTCAATCATGCATATATCTTTTCTAAGGCTATCACAAAAAAGTTATATAGATTCAATCATGCTTATATGTGTTCTAAGGCTATAAAAAAAAATTATAGTGATTGAATCATGCAGGTATATGTTCTAAGGTTGTCAAAAAAAAATTATAATGATTCAATCATGCATATATGTGTTCTAATGCTCTAAAAAAAAATTTGTAGTGATTCAATCATGCATATATGTGTTCTAAGGCTTTAAAAAAAATCATAGAGATTCAATCTTGCATATATGTGTTCTAAGGCTGAAAAATCATAGTGATTAAATCATTCTTATTTGTGTTGTAAGGCTGTCAAAAAAATTCATAGTGATTCAATCATGCATATATGTGTTCTAAGGCTATAAAATAAAATTTGTAGTGAGTCATTCTCGCATATATATGTTCTAAGGTTGTCAAAAAAAAGTTTATAGTGATTCAATCATGCATATATGTGTTCTAATGCTTTAAAAAAAAAATTGTAGTAATTCAATCACGCATATAAATGTTATAAGGCTCGCCAAAAAATTTCATAGTGATCCAGTCATGCATTTATGTGTTCTAAGGCAGCAAAAAAACTTCAGAGTGATCCAATCATGCATATATATGTTCTAACGCTGTCAAAAAAAATTCATAGTGATTCAATCTTGCAGATATGTGTTCTAAGTTTGTCAAAAAAAAATTATAGAGTTTCAATCATGCATATATGTGTTCTAATTCTCTCAAAAAAATTCTAGTAATTCAATCATGCATATATGTGCTTTATGGCTATTAAAAAAAATTCACAGTGGTATCATGCAGATTTAAGTTCTAAGGTTGTCAAAAAAATTTCAATGTGTTCTGAGGCTGTCAAAAAACTTTCATAGTGACTCCGTTTTGCATATATGTGTTGTAAGGCTGAAAAAAATTTTATAGTGATTCAATCATGCATATATGTGTTCTAAGGCCGTCAAAAAAACTTCATAGTGATTTAATCATGCAGATATATGTTCTAAGGCTATCAAAAAAATTTCATAGTGATTCAATCATGCGGATATGTGTTCTAAGGCTGTCAAAAAAACTTCATAGTGATTCAATCATTAAAGGCTGTAAAAAAAAAATCATAGTGATTCAACCTTGCATATACGTGTTCTAAGGCAGTAAAAAAAGTTCATAGTGATTCAATCATGTGGACATGTGCTCTAAGGGTGTCAAAATAGTTTTATAGTGATTCAATGATGTAAATATGTGTTCTGATGCTATCAAAAAAATTTATTGAGGTTCAATCATGCATATATGTGTTCTAAGGCTATCAAAAACATTCATAGTGATTCAATCATGCATATAGGTGCTCTATGGCTATTAAAAAAAATTCACAGTGGTAGCTGTGATCATCGCAAAAATTTTTCTCTTGTATTCCTTCTCTTTTTTCTTTCTAACCTCTATTTCCCTTTTCAAAGGGGAAAAGAAGAGAGAAGAGAAAAAAAAAGAAGAGAGAAGAGAAAAGAAAAGAAGAGAGAGGAACTCTTTTGCGAAGGTCTCACTTGACCTTGAAAAAAGATTTTGAAAATTGTTTTAAAATTACTCGCCTCCATTTTTGAAAATTTGTGGGAAAATGGAGGGACGGGATTCGATGGTCGGTACGAGGTTCGACCGTTCCTGACACCTTTACCAGGGGTAATCAAACCAAAGATCAAATTTATGCCTTTTGCTTTGCCTTAATATTATCTAAGAATTTATTCTAGGTCTAAAATGCACAAAGAATCATGCTTGTGCAATGCAAATGCAGAAATATATGCTTTTGAGAGAAATAGTTTAGAAATTGGGGATTTTTCAAGTGATTCTGAGATGAATTTGATAATGGAGTGAAGAAATGGTTTTTGAAAGTTGGATCTAACTTAGAACTTGAGATAGATCTGAAAAGATATTTGAAGTTCTAAGTCTTGAAATAATCAGAGTTGGGAAAATAAACCTTGAATTGAAAAGAATGAAGAGAAAGTGCTTCAATGCCATTTGCTGAAAAACATCCTTGCATGAAATCCAGTTAATGAAAAATTCACTTTTTTTGTTTCGTTTAGTTATAATGCAATATGATTGGTTAAATATTTTGATTGCCATAAAAAACATGGAACGTGGAAAACCAATAATCCAGCAAATCTATAAGTTCAAATCAACCAAATAATCATGCAGAGAACTTTTTTTAGCCCTTTTCAATAATTACAACAAAACTCAGTTTACTCACCAAGTTTTGACCTTGGGTACAGGGAGTAGACCCAGCTTATACGTTGGGAAAAAAACAGTTGAGGTGGTGGGTTGAAGCTGAGATAGAAAAAAATTAAGTTTCAAAGTCAAAGTGGACTTTGAATTTGGATTTCGAAGTGAAGATGAATTTTGAAATGGAATTGAATTCCAGATTTAAAGTTTGAAATCAGGATGGAATTTTGGATTTAAGAAATCCAAATAAAATTTGAAAATAGAATTGGATTTAAGAAGTCTAGATGGGATCTGAAAATGGAATTGGTTTTGAAATCTGGAATTGGGAATGCAATTGGATTTGAAATCTGGAATCCAAGATGGAATTTGAATCCAAAGTCTGAATCCTAAATGGAATTGGATCCGAAGTCTAGAATCCAAAATGGAGTTGGATCCAGATTTTGAGGAAATATTCAATTTTTGTTAACCTCGAATCGAGAGATACAGATCATTGAATCCAAATGGACACCGGATCGACTCTCTGAGCCTTTCAGAATTTTTTTTGGTAATTTTACAAATTCAATTAAAAAATTGAATGACGAGGCTCAGATTTGGATTTTAAAACTGGGTCCGGATCCGAAATCGAGTTAGATATATAAAATGGATCTGATTCTAGTAAATTTGAGAAATAAACTAGGATTTAGATTGGAACTGACTCAATTATTCAGAAAATGGAAGCTAAGGGCAAAATAGTAATATTTATCAAATTTTGAAAATTTTGGGGTGTTCACAGATGCCCCTCTTTGCTACTGAGCCAGTTGAAAGACGAGCTTAGTGGCAAAGAAAAACACTCCAAATTTTGAAAAATGCCCTCGTTAGAAAATCTGAACTGGGTGTGAAAGAGTTTATTTGAAAAGACATGATTTCTCAGGCTTAAACCTTATCCTGAGTGGTTTTGGGGAGACGAAATCCTCGAAAATGACATGATTGGATAACAGACATGAGGAAATCATGATGAGACTTTGGGATAAAGATCCTGAAATGGTGATAATGGGAATTTTGATCAAGTCTCATGAGTGAGACAAGATCAACTTTTGGAATGATTTAGGTTTAACCCTTAACCTGGATGAGACAAAGATATATTAAGATGAATTGAACGAGGAAAGGAATACATGAGGACCTTAATGGGACATTTTGGGAAAAAATGCCGCGTGAGATGAAGCTCGGGTATATTCCTTTCTTGGATGGACATGAAGAGCATGGATTCCACGATGGGGAAAACCATGATGGGACTGGGAGAACTACCTCGTCGCAGCGAGGCTCAGGTTTAACCCAAACCTGAAAGGAAGATACCTCATGAAAACACGAAGCAACAGGTTTATCCCTTAGCCTGAGAGGGATGACCATACGGAATCCTCGAAATGAAGAGACCATGATGGGACCTCCGGAGTAGGATGAACAAATCCGACAGGGTTTTGCGAAAGGGAGAGAAAAATGGGGTTCTCTAAAGCTTAGAAAAGAGATGATCTTGGGTGTCTCATTGCTGAGACTGAAATAACTTTTGAAATGGATGACCTTTCACAGAAAGTTCAGGTTTTAACCCTTATCCTGAGCGGGTGGGACTCTATGGAATTCTCGAATGAAGAAACCATGATGGGACTAGAAGAGATACTTTGCTTTAAATGAGACAACTCTTTTGAAAAATATAAACAACGCTAGGTTGCATCAAAATAGATATTGAATGTTTATTTCATTTTTGGATAACTAGAAAGTTTTGCCAATAAGATAAAATTGTAATTGATTCAAATGCTTGAAAGTGTGCACGTATGTGCGAAAGATATTTCCTCTTTTTACCTAGAGTATTTCCTCCAAAATGAGGTTAACTTCCCGGTTTTCAGAGTCAGATTCAAATTTTTATGCTGTTGAGTTTCTTCAAAAAAGTTATCCATTTCCTTGATATGATTCGACAAGAAATACTCTTAATTTCATAAAAGCAAGGAGTAAAAAGATATTGATGAAAGGATTTCGCATAAGAAAAGATGACTTCTGGCAATTTTGGCAATTTGATATCTGAGTTTTACTAACGATGATCTTTTGCACTCTTTTTGAGTCATTGAGCTTTCTTGGGTTTTTGGCAAGCAGTTTATTACATCATCCTTCATTTTGGAGATGTCCTGACTTTTCTCTTTTTCTTCGAGGAAGGGTACGTCACAAAATCTTTCATCTTGGAGATGCTTCGATCCTTCTTTTATCTCAGGAATTATATTGATGATATTGGCTCTTTGGTCAAAGATCTCTAGATGATAGCAGAAATCAAATATCTTTTAGGGTTTGTCGGGAGGTTCAGCGCAGTCGCCTTCATCTCGACGGTGATCTAAACGTTCTTTGGAAGGATCCGTCACAAACTCCTTCATCTTAGAGATGATCTGAATCTTCTTTGGCCCCGGGGGTCTAACTCGCATATTTGTCTTCAACTTGACGACAATTGAGAGATCCCTTTTGTGGATATTTGATTACAGCTTAAATGAATGAGGAGATATGGACTGAGTGGATTCTTTTTATCGCTTAGGATATTTCCATTGCCTGATTGTCAGAAAATCATCTTTAAACATGCGCCATAGCTATGATCAATATCGATTCGCTTATGGCTTTTCAACATCATTGAATATTTCTTTTGCTAATCATACCAAGGATATTTCTTACATCCTTTTGGTTGATCAGCATGGAAAAGATTTGAATTTTATCCTTTTTCGCAAAGAGTTTCATCCTTTTGAAAGGAATACTAGAGGTAATCTGAGGTGATTCTTTTGTGCAGTAAAATATTGGAATCAACACATATTTTTAGCAAATTGGCAAAGTTTTCGAGAATCCTTTGTGAAACAACTACTCAACATAGATTTTGATGAGACCTTTAGCTGAAATTTAGAGGAATGGTGTAAAAATCAGATTTTGAAAATTTTGATTGGTGAAAGATACTAGATTCAGAAATCCTGACCAGTTATAAGAAACTGGATTTTTGACATCATGACCAGTGGAAAATCACTGGATTTGAAATCCCGACCAGTTATGAGAAACTGGATTTTGAAATCCCGACCAGTGAAGAATACTGGATTTAAAATCCCGACCAGTTATGAGAAACTGGATTTTGAAATCACGACCAGTTATGAGAAACTAGTTTTCGATAATCCCGACCAATTATAACAAACTAAATTTTTGAAATCCCGACCAATAAAAAATACTGGATTTGAAATCCCGACCAGTTATGAGAAACTGGATTTTGAAATCCCGACCAGTGAAAATACTGGATTTGAAATCATGACCAGTTGTGAGAAACTGGTTTTCGATAATCTCGACTAGTTATAAGAAACTGGATTTTTGAAATCCCGACCAGTGAAAAATACTGGATTTGAAATCCCGACCAGTTATGAGAAACTGGATTTTGAAATCCTGACCAGTGAAAATACTGGATTTGAATTCACGACCAGTATGAGAAACTGGTTTTCGATAATCCCAACCAGTTATAAGAAACTGGATTTTTGAAATCCCGACCAGTGAAAAATACTGGATTTGAAATCCTGACAAGTTATGAAAAATTGGATTTTGAAATCCCGACTAGTGAAAACACTAGATTTGAAATCCCGACCAGTTATGAGAAACTGGATTTTTTTGAAATCCCAACCAGTGAAAACACTGGATTTGAAATTCTGACCAGTTATGAGAAACTGGATTTTTGAAATCCCGATTAGTGAAAAATACTGGATTTGAAATCCCGATCAGTTATGAGAAACTGGATTTTGAAATCCCGACCAGTGAAAACACTGGATTTGAAATCCCGACAAGTTATGAGAAACTGGATTTTTTTGAAATCCGACCAGTGAAAATACTGGATTTGAAATCCCGACCAGTTATGAGAAACTGGATTTTTGAAATCCCGACCAGTGAAAAATACTGGATTTGAAATCCCGACCAGTTATGAAACTAGATTTTGAATGAAAGGTTTAATCCAACGGTTTGAAAACAATTGGATTTTGGGAGATTATAACCCGAGGGTTGAGAAGACGATGAAATTTTGAGAATATTACAACCCAAAGGTTAGGAAATGATAGAATTGAGAAATTGCAACCTGAAGGTTTGATTTGGGGAGTTCGACCAGCATAGGCTGGAACCTTTGAAATACATGGCCAGCGAGAGCTGGAGCCTTTGGAATACATGACCAACGAAAGTTGGATCCTCTGGAATACTTGACCAACGAGTCTTGGATCTTTCGAAATACATAACCAGCGAGAGGTGGATCCTTTGGAATGCATGACCAGCAAAAGCTGAATCTTTTTGGAATACATGACCAACGAGTGTTGGATCTTTTGAAATATATGACCAATGAGAGTTGAATCTTTTTGACATGCATGACCAGAAAAAGCTGGATTTTTTTGGAATACATGACCAATCGAGTGTCAGATCCTTTTGAAATAAGTCAGATTTGGGAGTTCAAGTCAGAACTAGAATTTTAGAAGAAACAAACTTTAATCAGAAGATTGAATTTTAAAAGTTCCAAGTTTGAAGAATGGGTTTTGCGAATGAGCTTAGTATATGATTGAAAATTCTGAGGAATACCCGGTGCGAGGACTGGGTTTTTGCAAATGAGCTCGATTTTTAAACTGAATTTAGAAAATAGAGATTTTTGATGAACAATTCTGGATTCATTAGACACTCATAGTCAACTGTATATGGGCCACTTTCAGGATTTATCCCCTTATCCTGAATGGGTAGAGAAGAAATTTATAAAGAATTGATTATAGAAGAAATGATTTGGTTTTGCCTGCATATGGAAAGTAAGATAAAAATGCCTTAGTATGATGGCGAAGAATGTCAGGATAATAGAAGATTATTTTTATTGAAAGAGCTCTTTGGAAGAATACAAATGGTTACATGGACACTTTTTAGGTGTAGAATTTCTTCAAGTGTAGAGCATTGATAGGATCTGACAATTCCACCCCATCTGCATTGATCAAACAATATGCATTGCGAGGAAGCACTTCCTTGACCACGTAGGGACCTTCCCAATTAGGTGTCCACTTGCCCTACGGGCGATGCTTGATGTGAGCTATTGATTTGAGTACCAAATCATTAACTCAAAATCTTCTTTCAATGACTGACTTAGCATATTGCCGGGCTATCCTCTGCTGATAAGATTGGGCATGCTCGGCTGCCTTGAGCCTCCTTTCATCTAATAGATCAAGTTGTACCAATCTTTGTTGCTGATATTGATCAAGTGGCAATTCTATAAGCGAGGCAAATTTGAGAGCAGGATTCTGGACATGGAGAGGTAACACTACCTCAGTCCAGTAAACAAGCTCTAAAGGAGTGGCGTTGGTCGAAGTTCGAATGGTAGTTCGGTATGCCCAAAGCGCATCATGAATTTTCTCATGCCAATCACGACTTGTTTTCACAGTCCTTTCCAAAATGCGGATCAAAATCTTATTGGTGGCCTCTGCTTGGCCGTTCCCTTGAGGATAATAGGGAGCTGAGAAATGATGACAAATTTTGAATTTGGAACAAAAGGTTTTCATCCTCTCATTTTTTAAATGGCTTCTATTGTCTGAAACAATGTCATGTGGTATGCCAAAGCGGCAAAAAATGTTCTTGTGAATGAAAAAAACTACATGGCGGCCTTCTACTGTGCGCAGAGTAACAACTTCAACCCATTTGGTGAAATACTCTGTAGCAGCCAGAAAATACTTGTGGCCGTTTGAAGCGGAAGGAGTAATGGGGCCTACGACGTCGAAAGCCCACATAGAAAATGGCCAAGGAGAAACAACTGATTGCAAATACGTGGCTGGTGCATGGATGAAAGGTGTGTGCATTTGGCATTTGATGCACTTTTTCACGAACCGATGGCAGTCCTATTGCATGGTTTTCCAGAAATACCTTGCCCGGATGATCTGTTTAACGAGAGTTTGATAGCCAACATGGCCACCACAAATCCCTTCATGTGCCTCTTGGATAATTTCCATAGCTTCATCTCTGTCTAAACATCTGGCATACTCAGAACTGAACCCACGACGATAGAGAATATTGGCAAGGATGAAATAACGGGCAGACATGCACTGAATTGCATGTTGCTCCCTTTTTGGCATTTTTGGTAGAAATTCACCAGTTTCAATGAAATTTTTGATATCTTGATACCAAGGCTTCTCTTTCTGATTGACCTAGTTCACTTGCATGTTTGAAATGAAGGCAAGGTGCTCAAGCCTACCAACTTTGAAAGAACGACATGATTCACTGCCCTTAAAGGATAAAATGGAGCCCAGACTGGCTAAGCCATCGGCTATCTGATTGTGTTCCCTCCTAATATGATTGAGCTGAAATTCTTCAAAGTTGTCCACTAGAGCTAGGACGATCTTCTGATAGGGGATCAATTTTGAATCTTTCACCTGCCACTCAGTGTTAACTTGACTGACGACAAGCAACGAATCGCCAAAGGCATGCACTCTCTTGACATTGAAACTTTGCAGAACTTTGAGGCCTTGTATTAGGGCTTCATACTCGGCCATGTTATGAGTGCACTGGAAACCAAGCTTGAGAGAATAAGGGATCATTTTTTTTTTGAGTGATTAACAAGACTCCAATCCCTATGCCAGACATATTTTTAGAGCCATCGAAGAATAAGTTCCAAACTGGAGATTGTTGGACATTGTAGATGTGCTCAACAGGAAAATCATCCTCTGCTTTTATTTCTTCTTCTAGGGGAAAATCTGCCAACTGATCTACGATAGCTTGGCCTTTAATTGACTTTTGAGAAACATACTCTAAGTCATATTGCATTAGAAGGACCTGCCACTTCGCAATCCGTCCAATGAGAAATGGTTGTTCAAGAATATATTTGAGAGAATTAAGCCTTGATAAGAATTTGACTTCAGATGCCAACAAGTAATGCTTAATTTCTGGCACATCCAAACCAGAGCTCGACAAGTCTTTTCCATCTGAGAGTACTTCTTTTCATAATCAATGAAAGTTTTGCTCACATAGTAGATGGCGTGCTCTATCAAACTTCCCTCTTCATACTGTGTAAGGAATCCACCGCAGGCATTCTGATTGATGAAGATATATAATAAGAGAGGCTTCCCCAATTTTGGTGGCTTCAGAACTGGTGGGTTAAGGAGATACTGCTTGATGCGCTCAAACGAGAGTTGACACTCCGATCCCCATTAAAATTTTATTCCTTTTCTTAGCAAATGATTGAAAGGTTCACATCTCATGGCCAAATTGGAGATGAATCTGCGAATAGACTGAATACAGCCTTGAAAGCTTCGCAGTTCCTTGAGATTGGTTGTAGGTGGCATATCAATGATTGCTTTTGCTTTAGAAGGGTCTACCTCTATTCCTCTTTTGTTGATTATGAAACCGAGCAATTTGTCGGACTCTACTCCAAAAACACATTTCTGAGGATATGTTCTAAGGTTGTCAAAAAATCTCATAGTGATTAAATCATGCTTATATATGTTCTAAGGTTGTCAAAAAAAATTCAGAGTGATTCAATCATACATATATGTGTTCTAAGGCTATCAAAACCAATTTATAGTGATTCATTCATGTATATATGTTTTTTAAGGCTGTCAAAAAAAATGTTCTGATTCAATCATGCATATATGTGTTCTAAGGTAGTCAAAAAAATCTCATAGTGATTCAATCATGCATATATATGTTTTGTGGTTGTAAAAAAAATTTCATAGTGATTCAATCATTCATATATGTGTTATAAGGCTATCAAATAAATTTCATTGTGATACATTCTTGTATATATGTGTTCTAAGGCTGTCAAAAAAAATCATAGTGATTCAATCTTGTATATATGTGTTATAATGTTGTCAAAAAAAAATTATAGAGATTCAATCAAACATATATGTGTTCTAAGGCTGTCAAAAAAAATCATAGTGATTTAATCATGTATATATGTGTTCTAATGCTGTAAAAAATTTTTTATAAAGAATCAATCACACATATATGTGTTCTAAGGCTATCAAAAAAAAATTGTAATTGTAGTGATTCAATCATGCAGATATGTACTCTAAGGTTGTAAAAAAAAAATTATAGTTATTTAGTCATTCATATATGTGTTCTAATTCTGTCAAAAAAAATTTATAAAGATTCAAACATGCATATATGGGTTCTAGGCTTTCAAAAAAAAAATTTAGTGATTCAATCATTCATATATGTGTTCTAAGGCTGTCAAAAAAATTCATAGTGATTAAATCATTCTTATATTTGTTCTAAGGCTGTCAAAAAAAAAATCATAGTTATTCAATCATGCTGATATGTGTCCCAAAGATGTCAAAAACATTTTATAGTGATTCAATCATGCATATATGTTTTCCAATGCTCAAAAAAAATTTACAGTGATTAAATCATGCTATATGCGTGCTAAAACTTAAAAAAAAAAGTCATAGTGACTTAATCACGCATATATGCGTTCTATGGCTGCAAAAACTTTTTTATAGTGTTTCAATCAGGCATGTACGTGTTGTAAGGCAATAAAAAAAAAATCATAGTGATTCAATCATGCATATATGTGTTCTAAGGCTGCTAAAAAAAAATTATAGTGATTAAATCATGCTTATAAGTGTTCTAAGGGTGTCAAAAAAAATTCAAGTGATTCAATCTAGCATATATGTGTTCTAAGGCTGTCAAAAAAAAATTGTATGAATTCAATCATGCATATATGTGTTCTAAGGTTGTCAAACAAATATCATAGTGATTCAATCACGCATATATGTGTTCTATGGTTGTCAAAAAAAATTCAGAGTGATTCAATAATTCGTAAATGTGTTTTGTCAAAAAAATTCTATAGTGGTTCAATCATGTATATATGTGTTGTAAGGTTGTCAACAAAATTTCATAGTGATTCAATCCTACATATATGTGTTCTAAGGCTGTCAAAAAAATTTCATCGTTTCTCAATCATGCATATATGTGTTCTACGGTTGTAAAAAAAAAAATCGTAGTGATTCAATCTTGCATATATTTGTTCTAATGTTGTCAAAAAATATTTATAGAGATTCAATCATGCATATATGTGTTCTAAGGCTATAAAAAAATTTCATAGTGATTCAATCATGCATATATGTGTTCTAAAGTTCTCAAAAAAAAATTATAGTGATTTGATCATGCATGTATATGTTCTAATGTTGTCAAAAAAATTTATAAAGATTCAATCATGCATATATGTGTTCTAAGGCTATCAAAAAAATTTCATAGTGATTCAATCATTCAGATATGTATTCTAAGGTTGTCAAAAAAAATTATAGTGGTTCAATCATGCATATATATGGTCTAATGCTCTCAAAAAAAAATTATAAACATTCAATCATGCATATATGTGTTTTATGGCTTTAAAAAAAAAATCATAGTGATTGAATTATTCATATGTGCTCTAAGGCTGTCAAAAAAATTTCTTAGTGATTCGATCATACATATGTTTTCTAAGGCTGGAAAAAAATTTCATTGTGATTCAATCTTGCATATATGTGTTAAAAGGCTATCAAAACAATTTCATAGCGATTAAATCATGCTTATATGTGTTCTTAGGCTGTCAAAAAAATTTCATAGGGATTCAATCATGCATATATGTGTTCTATGGCTGTCAAAAAAATTTCAAAATGATTCAATCATGTATATATGGGTTCTAAGGCTGTCATAAAAATTTTATAATGGTTCAATCTTGCAGATATGTGTTTTAAGGCAGTCAAAAAACTTTGAGAGTGATTCAATCAAGCATATACATGTTCTAAGGCTGCAAAAAAATTTCATATGGATTCAAACATGCTTATAGGTGTTCTAAGTCTGTAAAAAAAAAATCATAGGGATTCAATCATGCATATATGTGTTCTAAGGCTGTCAAAAAAATTTCAAAATGATACAATCGTGTATATATATCTTCTAAGAATGTCATAAAAATTTCATTGGGATTCAATCTAGCATATATGTGTTCTAAGGCTGTGAAAAAAATTTCATAATGATTCAATCATGTATATTTGTGGTCTAAGGCTGTCATAAAAATTTTATAATGATTCAATCATGCAGATATGTGTTCTAAGCCTGTCAAAAAAAATCATAGTTATTCAATATGGCAGATATGTGTTCTAAGGTTGTCAAAAAAAAATTATACCGATTCAAACTTGCAGATATGTGTTCTAAGTCTGTCAAAAAAAATTCATAGTGAATCTATCATAAATACAAGTGTTATAAGCCTATTAAAATAATTTCATAGTGATTCAATCATGCATATATGTGTTCTAAGGCAGTCAAAAAAATTTCATAGTGATTTAAGAATGCTGATATATGTTCTAAGCTTGTAAAAAAAATTCATAGTGATTTAATCATGCATATATGTGTTCTAAGGCTGTCAAAAAAAAATCATAGTGGCTCAAACATGCATATATATGTTCTAAGGTTGCAAAAAAATTGTATTGTGATTCAATCAGGCATATATGTGTTCTAAGGTTCTAAAAAAAAAATCATAGTGATTCAATCATGCATATATGTGTTCTAAGTCTGTCAAAAAAAATTCATAGTGATTAAATCTTGCTTATATGTGTTCTAAGGGTGTCAGAAAAATTTCATACTGATTCAATCATGCATATATGTGTTCTAAGGCTCTCAAAAAAAATTGTATAGATTTAATCATGCGTATATGTGTTCTAAGACTGTCAAGAAATTCTCGTAGTGACTCAATCATGCATATATGTGTTCTATGCTTGTCAAAAAATTTTTATTGTGATTCAATCATGCATATATGTGTTCTGATGTTGTCAAAAAAAAATTATAGAGTTTCAATCATGCGTATATGTGTTCTAAGGCTGTAAAAAAAAAATCATATCTATTCAGTCATGCATATATATGTACTAAGGCAGTCAAAAAAATTTCATAGTGATTCAATCACAGATATATGTTCTAGGGTTTTCAAAAAAAAATTACAGTGATTCAATCATGCATATAGTTCTCCTAATGCTCTAAAAAAATATTTGATGTGATTCAATCATGCATATATGTGTTCTAAGGCTGCAAAAAAATTTCATAGTGATTCAATGATGCATATATGTGTTCTTAGGCTGTCAAGAAAAAATCAGAGTTATTCAATCATGCATATATGTGTTCTAAGGCTATCAAAAAAAAATCAAAGTGATTAAGTCATGCTTATATGTGCTCTAAGGTTGTCAAAAAAAATCATAGTGATTCAATCATACATATGTGTTCTAAGGCTGTCAAAAAAAATTTATAATGATTCAATCTTGCATAAATCTGTTCTAAGGCTATCAAAAAAAATTTTATTGATTTCAGTCATGCATATATATGTTCTAAAGCAGTAAAAAAAAATCTAATAGTGATTCAATCATGCATATATATGTTTTATGGTTGTCAAAAAAAATTCATAGTGATTCAATCATTCATATATGTGTTCTAAGGCTGTAAAAAAAAATCATAGTGATTCAATCATACATATATGTGTGCTATGGCTTTAAAAAAAAATTTATTGTGACTCAATCATGCATATATGTATTCTAAGGCTATCAAAAAAAATTCATAGTGATTAAATCATGCATATACGTGTTCTAAGGCAGTCAAAAAAAAATTATAGTGATTAAATCATGCTTATATATATTCTAAGGCTATAAAAAAAAATACATAGTGATTCAATCAAGCATATATATGTACTAAGGCTGTCAAATAAATTTCATAGTGATTCAATCATGCATTTATGTGTTCTAAGGCTATCAAAAAAATTTCATTGTGATACATTCTTGTATATATGTGTTCTAATGCTGTCACAAAAAAATCATTGTGATTCAATCTTGTATGTATGTGTTCTAATGTTCTCAAAAAAAATTTATAGAGATTCAATCAAACATATATGTGTTCTAAGGCTGTCGAAAAAAAATCATAGTGATTCAATCATGCATATATGTGTTCTAATGCTGTCAAAAAAAAAATTATAAAGATTTAATCATGCATATATGTGTTCTAAGGCTGTCAAAAAAAATTCATAGTGATTCAATCATACAGATATGTATTCTAAGGTTGTCAAAAAAAATTTATAGTTATTCAATCATTCATATAAGTGTTTTATTTCTGTCAAAAAATTTTATAAAGATTCAAACATGCATATATGTGTTCTATGGCTTTCAAAAAAAATATTAGTGATTCAATCATTCATATATATGTTTTAAGGCTGTCAAAAAAAAATTTTAATGATTAAATAATGCTTATATTTGTTCTAAGGCGGTCAAAAAAAATTCACAGTTATTCAATCATGCTGATATGTGTTCTAAAGATGTCAAAAAAAATTTATAGTGATTCAATCATGCATATATGTTTTCCATTGATCTAAAAAAATTATAGTGATTAAATCATACTATATGCGTGCTAAAACTTTAAAAAAAAATTCATAGTGACTTAATCACGCATATATGTGTTCTAAGGCTGAAAAAAAAATTACAGTGATTCAATCAGGCATGTATGTGTTCTAAGGTAGTAAAAAAAAATTCATAGTGATTCAATCATGCATATATGTGTTCACAGGCTACTAAAAAAAATTTATAGTGATAAAATCATGCATATAAGTGTTCTAAGGTTGTCAAAAAAAATCCAAGTGATGCAATCTAGCATATATGTGTTCTAAGACTGTCAAAAAAAAATTGAATGTATTTAATCATGCATATATGTGTTCAAAGGCTGTCCAAAAAATATCAAAGTGATTCGATCATGCATATATGTGTTCTATAGTTGTCAAAAAAAATCATAGTGATTCAATCATTCATAATTGTGGTCCAAGGATGTCAAAAAAATTACATAGTGGTTCAATCACGCATATATGTGTTCTAAGGCTGTCAAAAAAAATTCATAGTGATTCAATCCATCATATATGTGTTCTAAGAATGTCAAAAAAATTTCATAGTGATTCAATCATGCATATATGTGTTCTACGGCTGTCAAAAAAAATTCATAGTGACTAAATCACGAAGATATGTGTTCAAAGGTTGTCAAAAAAATTTATAGTGATTCAATCATGCAGATATGTGTTCTGATGTTGTAAAAAAAAATTTATAGAGATTCAACCATGCATATACGCTTTCTAAGGCTGTCAAAAAAATTTCGTAGTGAATCTATCATAAATACATTTGTTATAAGCCTATTAAAATAATTTCATAGTGATTCAATCATGAATATATGTGTTCTAAGGCAGTAAAAAAAAATTCATAGTGATTTAAAAATGCTGATATATGTTCTAAGGTTGTCAAAAAAATTAATAGTGATTTAATCATGCATATATGTGTTATAAGGCTGTCAAAAAAAATTCATAGTGGCTCAAACATGCATATATGTGTTCTAAGGCTGCAAAAAAATTGTATAGTGATTCAAAAATGCATGTATATGTTCTAAGGCTATAAAAAAAAATTCATAGTGATTCAATCATGCATATATGTGTTCTAAGTCTGTCAAAAAAATTTCATAGTGATTAAATCTTGATTATATGTGTTCTAAGGCTGTCAAAAAAAATTCACATTGAATCAATCACGCACATATGTGTTCTAAGGCTGTCAAAAAAAATTTGTATGGATTCAATCATGCGTATATGTGTTCTAAGACTGTCAAGAAATTCTCGTAGTGACTCAATCATGGATATATGTGTTCTATTCTTGTCAATAAAATTTTATAGTGATACAATCATGCATATATGTGTTCTGATGTTGTCAAAAAAAAATTATAGAGTTTCAATCATGCGTATATGTTTTCTAAGGCTGTCAAAAAAAATTCATATTTATTCAATCATGCATATATATGTACTAAGGCAGTCAAAAAAATTTCATGGTGATTCAATCACAGATATATGTTCTAGTGTTTTCAAAAAAAAATTATAGTGATTCAATCATGCATATAGTTCTCCTAATGCTCTAAACAAAATTTTGATGTGATTCAATCATGCATATATGTGTTCTAAGGCTACAAAAAAATTTCATAGTGATTCAATGATGCATATATGTGTTCTTAGGCTGTCAAGAAAAAATCAGAGTTATTCAATCATGCATATATGTGTTCTAAGGCTATCAAAAAAATTTCAAAGTGATTAAGTCATGCTTATACGTGTTCTAAGGTTGTAAAAAAAAAATCATAGTGATTCGATCATACATATGTGTTCTAAGGCTGTCAAAAAAAAAATTATAATGATTCAATCTTATATATATTTGTTCTAAGGCTATAAAAAAAAATTGTATTGATTCAGTCATGCATATATGTGTTCTAAAGCAGTAAAAAAAAATCTAACAGTGATTCAATCATGCATATATATGTTTTATGGTTGTCAAAAAAAATTCATAGTGATTCAATCATTCATATATGTGTTCTAAGGCTGTCAAAAAAAAATCATAGTGATTCAATCATGCATATTTGTGTGCTATGGCTGCAAAAAAATTTTATTGTGATTCAATCATGCATATATGTATTCTAAGGCTATCAAAAAAAAATCATAGTGATTAAATCATGCATATACGTGTTCTAAGGCAGTCAAAAAGGAATTATAGTGATTAAATCATGCTTATATATATTCTAAGCCTGTAAAAAAAAATTCATAGTGATTCAATCAAGCATATATATGTACTAAGGCTGTCAAATAAATTTCATAGTGATTCAATCATGCATATTTGTGTTCTATGGCTATCAAAAAAATTTCATTGTGATACATTCTTGTATATATGTGTTCTAATGCTGTAAAAAAAAAATCATAGTGATTCAATCTTGTATGTATGTGTTCTAATGTTCTCAAAATTTTTTATAGAGATTCAATCAAACATATATGTGTTCTAAGGCAGTAAAAAAAAATCATACTGATTCAATCATGCATATATGTGTTCTAATGCTGTAAAAAAAAAATCATAGTGATTCAATCATGCATATATGTGTGCTATGGTTGCAAAAAAAATTATTGTGATTCAATCATGCATATTTGTATTCTAAGGTTATAAAAAAAATTTTATAGCGATTAAATCATGCATATACGTGTTCTAAGGCAGTAAAAAAAAAAATTAGTGATTAAATCATGCTTATATATATTCTAAGGCTGTAAAAAAAGATTCATAGTGATTCAATCAAGCATATATATGTACTAAGGCTGTCAAATAAATTTCATAGTGATTCAATCATGCATTTATGTGTTCTAAGGCTATCAAAAAAAATTCATTGTGATACATTCTTGTATATATGTGTTCTAATGCTATCACAAAAAAATCATAGTGATTCAATCTTGTATATATGTGTTCTAATGTTCTAAAATAAAAATATGGAGATTCAATCAAACATATATGTGTTCTAAGGCTGTCAAAAAAAAAATCATAGTGATTCAATCATGCATATATGTGTTCTAATGCTGTCAAAAAAAAAATTATAAAGATTTAATCGTGTATATATATGTTCTAAGGCTGTCAAAAAAAATTCATAGTGATTCAATCATACAGATATGTATTATAAGGTTGTCAAAAAAAAATTATAGTTATTCAATCATTCATATAAGTGTTTTAATTTTTTCAAAAATATTTATAAAGATTCAAACATGCATATATGTGTTCTATGGCTTTCAAAAAAAAAAAATAGTGATTCAATCATTCATATATATGTTTTAAGGCTGTGAAAAAAATTTTGTAGTGATTAAATCATGCTTATATTTGTTCTAAGGCTGTAAAAAAAAATTCACAGTAATTCAATCATGCTGATATGTGTTTTAAAGACGTCAAAAAAAATTTATAGTGATTCAATCATGCATATATGTTTTCCATTGCTCTAAAAAAATTATAGTGATTAAATCATGTTATATGCATGATTAAACTATATAGTGATTTAATCATAGTGACTTAATCACGCATATATTTGTTCTAAGGACGTCAGAAAAAATTTATAGTGATTCAATCATGCATATATGTTTTCCATTGCTCTAAAAAATTTATAGTGATTAAATCATGTTATATGCATGATTAAACTATATAGTAATTTAATCATAGTGACTTAATCACGCATATATTTGTTCTAAGGCTGGAAAAAAAATATAGTGATTCAATCAGGCATGTATCAAAAAAAATTCATAGTGATTCAATCATGCATATATGTGTTCACAGGCTACTAAAAAAAATTTATAGTGATTAAATCATTTTTATAAGTGTTCTAAGGTTTTAGAAAAAAAATCAAGTGATGCAATCTAGCATATATGTGTTCTAAGTCTGTCAAAAAAAAATTGTATAGATTTAATCATGCATATATGTGTTCTAAGGCTGTCAAAAAAATGTCATAGTGATTCAATCTTGCATATATTTGTTCTATGGTTGTAAAAAAAAATCATAGTGATTCAATCATTCAGAAATGTGTTCCAAGGCTGTCAAAAAAGTTCCATAGTGGTTTAATCATGCATATATGTGTTTTAAGGCTGTCAAAAAAATTTCATAGTGATTCAATCATGCATATATGTGTTCTACGGCTGTCAAAAAAATTTTATAGAGACTCAATCATGCAGATATGTTTTCAAAGGTTGTCAAAAAAATTTATAGTGATTCAATCATGCAGATATGTGTTTTGATGTTGTAAAAAAAAAATTATAGAGATTCAACCATGCATATACGTTTTCACAGGCTGTCAAAAAAATTTCATAGTGAATCTAACAAAAATACATGTGTTATAAGCCTATTAAATTATTTCATAGCGATTCAATCATTCATTTATGTGTCATAAGGCAGTCAAAAAAAATTCATAGTGATTTAATAATACTGATATATGTTCTAAGGTTGTCAAAAAATATTTATAGCAATTCAATCATGCATATATGTATTCCAATGCTCTTAAAAAAAAATTGTAGTGATTCAATCATGCATATATGGGTTCTAAGGTTGTCAAAAAAATTTAATAGTGATTCAATCATGCATATATGTGTTCTAATGCTGGAAAAGAAATTCATAGTGATTTAATCATGCACATATGTGTTTTAAGGTTGTAAAAAAAAAAATACAGTGATTTAATCATGCATATCGTTCTACTAATGCTCTAAAAAAATTTTTGTAGTCATTCAATGATGCATATATGTGTTCTAGGGTTGTCAAAAAAAATTCGTAGTGTTCCACACTTGCATACATCTGTTTTAAGGCTGCAAAATTTTTTTATAGTGATTCAAACATGCATATATGTATTCTAAGGCTGTAAAAAAAATCATAGTGATTCAATCATGCATATATGTGTTTAAAGGCCATCAAAAAAATTTCATAGTGTTTAAATCATGCTTATATGTGTTCTAAGGTTGTAAAAAAAAAATCATAGTTACACAATCAAACATGTATGTGTTGTATGGCTGTCAAAAAAAAATTTTAGTGATTCAATCATGCATATATATGTGTTCTAAGGCTGTCAAAAAAAATGTATTCATTCAATTAAGCATATATGTGTTCTAAGGCAGTAAAAAAAAAGTCATAGTGATTCAATAATGCATATATGTGTTCTACGATTGTTAAAAAAAAATTATAGTGACTCAATCATTCATATATGTGTTCTGAGGCTATCAAAAAAATTTTATAGTGATTCAATCATGCATATATGTGTTCTAATGTTGTCAAAAAAAATTTATAGAGATTTAATCATGTATATATGTGTTCTAAGGCTATCAAAAAAATTTCATAGTGATTCAATCATGCATATTTCTGTTCTAAAGTTGTTAAAAAAAGTATAGTGATTCAATCTTGCATATATATGTTCAAATGCTGTCAACAACATTTTTAAAGATTCAATCATGCATATATGTGTTCTAAGGTTGTCAAAAAAAATTCATAGTGATTCAATCATGCAGATATGTATTCTAAGGTTGTCAAAAAAAAATTTAGTGGTTCAATCATGCAAATATTTGGTCTAACACTGTCAAAAAAATTTATAAAGATTCAATCATGCATATATGTGTTTTATGGATTTAAAAAAAAAATCATAGTGATTGAATCATTCATATATGCTCTAAGGCTGTCAAAAAAAATTCATAGTGATTCGGTCATATATATGTTTTCTAAGGCTGCAAAAAAATTTCATTGTGATTCAATGTTGCATATATGTGTTCAAAGGCTATCAAAAAACTTTCATAGCGATTAAATTATGCTTATATACGTTCTAACGATGTGAAAAAAAAAATCATAGGGATTCAGTCAATTATATGTGTTCTAAGGCTGTCAAAAAAAATTCAGAATGATTTAATCATGTATATATGGGTTCTAACGCTGTCATAAAATTTTTATAATGGTTCAATCATGCAAATATGTGTTTTAAGGCTGTCAAAAAACTTTCATAGTGATTCAATCATGCATATATGTGTTCTAAAGCTCCAAAAAAAATTCATAGAGATTCAAACATGCTTATAGGTGTTCTAAGGCTGTCAAAAAAAATTCATAGGGATACAATCATGCATATATGTGTTCTAAGGCTGTTAAAAAGATTTCATAATGAATCAATCGTGTATATATATGTTCTAAGTCTATGATAAAAATTTCATAGGGATTCAATCATGCATATATGTGTTCTAAGGCTGCGAAAGAAATTTCATATTGATTCAATCATGTATATATGTGGTCTAAGGCTATCATAAATTTTTTTTAATGATTCAATCATGCAGATATGTGTTCTAAGCCTATAAAAAAAAATCATAGTTATTCAATATGGCAGATATGTGTTCTAAGGTTGTTAAAAAAAAATTATACAGATTCAATCTTGCATATATATGTTCTAAGTCTGTAAAAAAAATTTCATAGTGATTCAATCATAAATATATGTGTTCTAAGTGTATCAAAAAAATTTCATAGTGATTCAATCCTGTGTTTATGTGTTTTAAGTCTATCAAAAAAATTCATAGTGATTTAATCATGCAGATATGTTTTCTAAGGTTGTCAAAAAAAATTTATAGTGATTCAATCATGCATATGTGTGTTCTAATGCTCTTAAAAAAAATTTAGTGATTGAATCATGCATATATGTGTTCTAAGGCTGTCAAAAAAAATTCATAGTGGCTCAATCATGCATATATGTGTTCTAAGGCTGCAAAAAAATTATATAGTGATTCAATCATGCACATATGTGTTATAAGGCTGTAAAAAAAAATTCATAGTGAGTCAATCATGCATATATGTGTTCTGAGTCTGTCAAAAAAAATTCATAGTGATTCAATCATGCATATTTGTTCTAAGGCTGCCAAATAATTTTTATAAAGATTCAGTCTTGCATATAAGTGTTCTAAGGCTATCAAAAAAAATGTTTAAATCTAATAGTGATTCAATCATGCATATATACGTTTTATGGTTGTAAAAAAAAATCATAGTGATTTAATCTTTCATATATGTGTACTAAGGCTGTAAAAAAAAATCATAGTGATTCAATCATGCATATATGTATTCTATGGCTGCAAAAAAAAATTATTGTGATTCAATCATGCATATATGTGTTCTAAGGCTATAAAAAAAAATTCATAGTGATTCAATCAAGCATATATGTGTTCTATGGCTGCAAAAAAAAATTTATTGTGATTCAATAATGCATATATTTTTTCTAAGGCTATCAAAAAAAATTTATAGTGATTAAATCATGCATATAGGTGTTTTAAGGTAGTCAAAAAAATTTAATAGTGATTAAATCAAGCATATATACGTACTAAGGCTGTCAAAAAAATTTGATACCGATTCAATTGTGCGTATATGTGTTCTAAGGCTATCAAAAAAATTTATAGTGATTCAATTATGCAAATATGTGTTCTAAAGATGTCAAAAACATTTATAGTGATTCAATCATGCATATACGTGTTCTAAGTCTCTCAAAAAAATTTTGTATTAATTCAATCATGCATATATTTGTTGTATTGCTATAAAAAAAATTCATAGTGATTCAATCATTCATATATGTCCTCTAAGGCTGTCAACAAAATTCATAGTGATTCAATCATGCATATATGTGTTCTAGGGCTGAAAAAAAATCATTGTGATTCAATCATGAATATTCGTGTTCTAAGGATTTAAAAAAAATCATAGTGATTAAATCATGAATATATGTGTTCTAAGGCAGTCAAAAAAATTCAAAGTGTTTAAATCATGCTTTTATGTATTCTAAGGCTGTTAAAAAAATTTCTTAGTGATTGAATCAAACATATCAGTGTTCTACAGCTATCAAAAAAATTTCATAGTGATTCAATCATGCATATATGTGTTCTAAGGCTATAAAAAAAAATTCATAGTGATTCAATCATGAAAATATGTGTTCTAAAGATGTCAAAAATTTTCATAGTGATCCAATCATGCATATATGTGTTCTAATGCTATAAAAAAAATCATAGTAATTAAATCATGCAAATATGTTTTCTAAAGATGTCAAAAACAATTCTATAGTAATTCAATCATGCATATATGTGTTCTAAGGCAGTCAAAAAAATTTCATAGTGACTCAATCATGTATATATGTGTTTTAAGACTGTCAAAAAAAAATCATAGAGATTCAATCATGCATATACATATTCTATGGCTGCAAAAAAAATTCGTAGTGATTCAATCATGCACATATGTGGTCTAAGGCTGTCAAAAAAATTTCATAGTGATTCAATCATGCACATATGTGTTCTAAGTCTGTAAAAAAAAAATCATAGTGATTAAATCACGATTATATGTGTTCTAAGGGTGTCAAAAAATTTTCATATTGATTCAATCATGCATATATGTGGTCTAAGGCTTCCAAAAAAAATTTGTACGGATTCAATCATGCATATATGTGTTCTAAGGCTTTGAAAAAATCTCATAGTGACTCAATCATGTATATATGTGTTCTATGGTTGTCAATAAAAATTTATAGTGATTCAATCATGCGTATATGTGTTCTGATGCTATAAAAAATTTTTATAGAGGTTCAATCATGAATATATGTGTTCTAAGGCTGTCAAAAAAATTCATATTTATTCAATCATGCATATATGTGTACTAAGGCTGTCAAAAAAATTCATGGTGATTAAACAATGCTTATATGTATTCTAAGGCTGTCAAAAAAATTTTATAGTGATTCAATCAAGCATATATGTGTTCTAAAAATATACATAAAAAACGTCATAGCGATTCAATCATGCATATATGTGTTCTAAGGATATCAAAAAAATTTCATAGTGATTCAATCAAGCAAATATGTGTTCCAAAGATGCCAAAAAATTTGTAGTGATTCAATCATGCAGATATGTGTTCTAAGGTGTTCAAAAAAAATTTATAGTGATTCAATCTTGCATACTAATGCTCTCAAAAAAAATTGTAGTGATTCAATCATTTATATATGTGTTCTAAGACTATCAAAAAAATTTGTAGTGACTTAATCATGCATATATGTGTTCTAATGCTGAAAAAAATTGTATAGTGACTCAATCATGCATATATATGTTTTAACCCAGTCAAAAAAAAAATTATAGTGATTTAATCATGTATATATGTGTTCTAAGTCTATCAAAAAAATTTCATAGTGATTAAATCATGCTTATATGCTTTCTAAGGGTGTCAAAAAAAAATCATACTCATTCAATGATGCATATATGTGTTCTAAGGCTGTCAAAAAAAAATTGTATGGATTCAATCAAGCGTATATGTGTTCTAAGATTGTCAAAAAAATCTCGTAGTGACTCAATCATGCATATATGTATTCTATGGTTGTCAATAAAATCTTATAGTGATTCAATCATGTATATATGTGTTCTAAAAAAATTCATAGTGATTAAATCATGCTTATATGTATTCTACGGCTGTCAAAAAAATTCATAGTGATTCAATCATGCTTATATGTGTTCTACAGCTATAAAAAAAAATTCATAGTGATTCAATCATGCATATATATGTACTAAGGCTATAAAAATAATTTATAGTGATTCAATCAAGCAAATATGTGTTCTAAAGATGTAAAAAAAAATCAAAGTGATTCAATCATGCATATATGTGTTCTAAGGCTACCAAAAAAATCATAGTAATTCAATCATGCAAGTATGTGTTCTAAAGATGTCAAAAAATTCTATAGTGATTCAATCATGCATAAATGTGTTCTAAGGCAGTAAAAAAAAATTCATAGTGATTCAATCCTGTATATATGTATTCTAAGGCTGTCAAAAAAAAATTATAGTCATTAAATCATGCTTATATGTGTTCTAAGGCCTTCAAAAAAAATTCATAGTGATTCAATCATGCATATATGTGTTCTAAGAATGTAAAAAAAAAATCATAATGTTTGAATCATGCAGATATGTGTTCTAAGCCCATAAAAAAAAACATAGTGATTCAATCATGCCGATATGTGTACTAAGGTTGTCAAAAAAAATTTATACAGATTCAATCTTGAATATATGTGTTCTAAGTCTGTCAATAAAATTTCATAGTGAATCAATCATAAATATATATGTTCTAAGTCTGTAAAAAAAATTCATAGTGATTCAGTCCAGCATATATGTGTTCTAAGGCCATAAAAAAAATTCATAGTGATTTAATCCTGCAGATATGTGTTCTAAGGTTGTCAAAAAAATTATGGTGATTCAATCATGCATATATGTGTTATAATTTTCTTAAAAAAATTTATAGTGATTTAATGATGCATATATGTGTTCTAAGTCTGTAAAAAAAAAATCATAGTGACTCAATCATGCATATATGTGTTCTAAGGCTGCAAAAAAATTATATAGTAATTCAATCATGCATATATGTGTTCTAAGGTTGTAAAAAAAAATTCATAGTGATTCAATCATGCATATATGTGTTCTAAGTCTATCAAAAAAATTTCATAGTGATTAAATCATGCTTATATGTGTTCTAAGGGTGACAAAAAAATTGTATGGATTCAATCATGCGATATATTATCTAAGACTTTAAAAAAAATCTCGTAGTGACTCAATCATGCATATATGTGTTCTATGGTTGTCAATAAAATTTTATAGTGATTCAATCATGCATATATGTGTTCTTATGCTGTTCAAAAAAATTTATAGAGATTCAATCATGCATATATGTGTTCTAAGGCTGTCAAAAAAAATTTCATACTTATTTAATCATGCATATATGTGTACTATGGCTGTCAAAAAATTTCGTAGAGATTCAATCATGTAGATATGTGTACTAAGGTTGTCAAAATTTTTTTATAGTGATTCAATCATGCATATATGTGTTCTAAGGCAGCAAAAAAATTTCATATACATTCAATCAAGCATATATGTGTTCTAAGGCTACAAAAAAAAATCATAGGTATTCAATCATGCATTTATGTGTTCTAAGGCTATCAAAAAAATTTCATAGTGATTAAGTCATACATATATGTGTTCTAAGCTTGTCAAAAAAAAATCCGTGATTCAATCATACATATGTGTTCTAAGGTGGTCAAAATAATTTTATTATGATTCAATCATGCATATAAGTGTTTTAAGGCTGTCAAAAAAAATTGTATTGATTCAATCATGCATATATGTGTTCTAAGGTAGTCAAAAAAATTAAGTAGTGATTCAATCCTGTATATATGTGTTTTAAGGTTGTCAAAAAAATTTCATAGAGATTCAATCATGCATATATATACTCTAAGGCTGCAAAAACAATTATAGTGATTCAATCATGCAAATATGTGTTCTAGGGTTGTAAAAAACTTTCATATTCATTAATTCATGCTTATATGCGTTCTAATGCAGTAAAAAAAAATTCATAGTTATTCAATCATGCATATATGTGTTCTAAGGCTATCAAAAAAAATTCATAGTGATTCAATCATGCAGATATGTGTTCTAAGCCTGTAAAAAAAAATCATAGTGATTCAATCATGCAGATATGTGTTCTAAGGTTGTCAATCATGCATATATGTGTACTAAGGCTGTCAAAAAAATTTATGGTGATTAAATCATGCTTATATGTATTTTAAGGCTGGCAAAAAACATTTAGTGATTCAATCAAGCATATATGTGTTGTACAGCTATAAGAAAAATTCATAGTGATTCAATCATGCATATATGTGTTCTAAGGCTATCAAAAAAAAATCTTAGTGATTCAATCAAGTAAATATGTGTTCTAAAGATGTCAAAAATTTTTGTAGTGATTCAATCATGAAATATGTGTTCTAAGGTTGTCAAAAAAAATTTATAGTGATTCAATCATGCATATATGTGTTCTAATGCTGTCAAAAAAAAATTATAGAGTTTCAATCATGCGTATATGTGTTCTAAAGCTATAAAACAAATTTCATATTTATTCAATCATGCATATATGTGTACTAAAGTAGTCAAAAAAATTTCATAGTGATTCAATCACAGATATATGTTCTAAGGTTTTAAAAAAAAAAAATTATAGTGATTCAATCATGCATGTAGTTCTTTTAATGCTCTAAAAAAAATTTGTAGTGATTCAATCATGCACATATGTGTTCTAAGGCTGCAAAAAAATTTCATAGTTTTTCAATGATGCATATATCTGTTATTAGGCTGTCAAAAAAAATTAGAGTTATTCAATCATGCATATATGTGTTCTAAGGCTATCAAAAAAATATCATAGTGATTAAGTCATGCTTATATGTGTTCTAAGGTTGTCAAAAAAAAATCATAGTGATTCAATCATGCATATGTGTTCTAAGGCTGTCAAATAATTTTTATAAAGATTCAGTCTTGCATATATGTGTTCTAAGGCTATCAAAAAAATTTGTTTAAATCTAATAGTGATTCAATCATGCATATATATGTTTTATGGTTGTCAAAAAAAATCATAGTGGTTTAATCTTTCATATATGTGTATTAAGGCTGTAAAAAAAAGATCATAGTGATTCAATCATGCATATATGTGTTCTATGGCTGCAAAAAAAATTTATTATGATTCAATCATGCATATATGTGTTCTAAGGCTATAAAAAAAATCATAGTGATTAAATCATGCATATACGTGTTCTAAGGCAGTCAAAAAAAATTTATAGTGATTAAATCATGCTTATATAGATTCTAAGGCTATCAAAAAAAATTCATAGTGATTCAATCAAGCATATATACGTAGTAAGGCTATTAAAAAAAATTGATAGTGATTCATTCATGCATATATGTGTTGTAAGGCTATCAAAAAAAATTTATAGTGATTTAATTTTGCAAATATGTGTTCTAAAGATGTCAAAAAATTTTATAGTGATTTAATCATGCATATACGTGTTCTAAAGCTCTCAAAAAAAATTTGTATTAATTCAATCATGCATATATATGTTGTATTGCTATAAAAAAAAACTCATAGTGATTCAATCATTCATATATGTCCTCTAAGGTTGTCAACAAATATCATAGTGATTCAATCATGCATATATGTGTTCTAGGGCTGGAAAAAAAATCATTGTGATTCAATCATGAATATATGTGTTCTAAGGCAGTCAAAAAAATTCAAAGTGTTTAAATCATGCTTATATGTATTCTAAGGCTGTCAAAAAAAATTCATAGTGATTGAATCATGCTTATATGCTTTCTAAGGGTGTCAAAAAAATTTCATACTCATTCAATGATGCATATATGTGTTCTAAGGCTGTCAAAAAAAATTTGTGTGGATTTAATCATGTGTATATGTGTTCTAAGATTGTCAAAAAAATTTCGTAGTGACTCAATCATGCATATATGTATTCTATGGTTGTCAATAAAATTTTATAGTGATTCAATCATGTATATATGTGTTCTAAAAAAAATCATAGTGATTAAATCATGCTTATATGTATTCTACGACTGTTAAAAAAAATTTATAGTGATTTAATCTAGCATATATGTGTTCTACATCTATAAAAAAAAATAATAGTGATTCAATCATGCATATATATGTACTAAGGCTATAAAAAAATTTATAGTGATTCAATCAAGCAAATATGTGTTCTAAAGATGTCAAAAAAAATCATAGTGATTCAATCATGCATATATGTGTTCTAAGGATATCAAAAAAAATCATAGTAATTCAATCATGCAAGTATGTGTTCTAAAAATGTCAAAAAATTCTATAGTGATTCAATCATGCATAAATGTGTTCTAAGGGAGTAAAAAAAAATTCATAGTGATTCAATCCCGTATATATGTATTCTAAGGCTGTCAAAAAAAATTTATAGTCATTAAATCATGCCTATATGTGTCCTAAGGCCTTCAAAAAATATTATAGTGATTCAATCAAGCATATATGTGTTATAAGAATGTCAAAAAAAAATCATAATGTTTGAATCATGCAGATATGTGTTCTAAGGCTATAAAAAAAATCATAGTGATTCAATCATGCATATATGTGTTCTAAAAATGTCAAAAAAAATTCATAATGTTTGAATCATGCAGATATGTGTTCTAAGGCTATAAAAAAAAAATCATAGTGATTAAATCATGCATATACGTGTTCTAAGACAGTAAAAAAAAATTATAGTGATTAAATCGTGCTTATATATATTCTAAGGCTATCAAAAAAAATTCATAGTGATTCAATCAAGCATATATACGTAGTAAGGCTATCAAGAAAATTGATAGTGATTTATTCATGCATATATGTGTTGTAAGGCTATCAAAAAAAATTTGTAGTGATTCAATTATGCAAATATGTGTTCTAACGATGTCAAAATTTTTTATAGTTATTCAATCATGCATATACGTGTTCTAAGGCTCTCAATTTTTTTTTTATTAATTCAATCATGCATATATGTGTTCTAAAAATGTCAAAAAAAAATCATAATGTTTGAATCATGCAGATATGTGTTCTAAGGCTATAAAAAAAAAATCATAGTGATTAAATCATGCATATACGTGTTCTAAGGCAGTCAAAAAAATTTATAGTGATTAAATCGTGCTTATATATATTCTAAGGCTATCAAAAAAAATTCATAGTGATTCAATCAAGCATATATACGTAGTAAGGCTATCAAAAAAATTGATAGTGATTCAATCATTCATATATGTCCTCTAAGGTTGTCAACAAATATTATAGTGATTCAATCATGCATATATGTGTTCTAGGGCTGGAAAAAAAATCATTGTGATTCAATCATGAATATATGTGTTCTAAGGCAGTCAAAAAAATTCAAAGTGTTTAAATCATGCTTATATGTATTCTAAGGTTGGCAAAAAAAATTCATAGTGACTGATTCATGCTTATATGCTTTCTAAGGGTGTCAAAAAAATTTCATACTCATTCAATGATGCATATATGTGTTCTAAGGGTGTCAAAAAAAAATTGTATGGATTCAATCATGCGTATATGTGTTCTAAAGATGTCAAAAAATATCATAGTGATCCAATCATGCATATATGTGTTCTAATGCTATAAAAAAAAATTCATAGTAATTTAATCATGCAAATATGTTTTCTAAAGATGTCAAAAAATTCTATAGTAATTCAATCATGCATATATGTGTTCTAAGGCAGTCAAAAAAATTTCATAGTGACTCAATCATGTATATATGTGTTTTAAGGCTGTCAACAAATTTTTATAGAGATTCAATCATGCATATATTTATTCTAAGGCTGCAAAAAAAAATTGTAGTGATTCAATCTTGCATGTATGTGGTCTAAGTCTGTCAAAAAAATTTCATAGTGATTCAATCATGCACATATGTGTTCTAAGTCTATCAAAAAAAAATCATAGTGATTAAATCACGCTTATATGTGTTCTAAGGGTGTCAAAAAAATTTCATATTGATTCAATCATGCATATATGTGTTCTAAGGCTTCCAAAAATTTTTTGTATGGATTCAATCGTGCATATATGTGTTCTAAGGCTTTCAAAAAAATCTCATAGTGACTCAATCATGCATATATGTGTTCTATGGTTGTCAATAAAATTTTATAGTGATTCAATCGTGTGTATATGTGCTCTGATGCTATAAATTTTTTGTTATAGAGATTCAATCATGAATATGTGTGTTCTAAGGTTGTCAAAAAAATTCATATTTATTCAATCATGCATATATGTGTACTAAGGCTGTCAAAAACTTTTATGGTGATTAAACGATGCTTATATGTATTCTAAGGTAGTCAAAAAAAAATTATAGTGATTCAATCAAGCACATATGTGTTCTACAAATATCAAAAAAAAAAAATCATAGTGATTCAATCATGCATATATGTGTTCTAAGGCTATCAAAAAAATTTCATAGTGATTCAATCAAGCAAATATGTGTTCTAAAGATGTCAAAAATTTTTGTAGTGATTCAATCATGCAGATATGTGATCTAAGGTGTTCAAAAAAACTTTATAGTGATTCAATCTTGCATATATGTGTTCAAATGCTCTAAAAAAATTTTGTAGTGATTCAATCATGCATATATGTGTTCTAAGACTGTCAAAAAAATTTTGTAGTGATTTAATCATGTATATATGTTTTTTAAGTCTGTCAAAAAAAATTCATAGTGATTAAATCATGCTTATATGCTTTCTAAGGGTGTCAAAAAAAATTCATACTCATTCAATCATGCATATATGTGTTCTAAGGCTGTCAAAAAAAATTGTATGGATTCAATCATGCGTATATGTGTTCTAAGATTGTCAAAAAAATTCAATCATGCGTATATGTGTTCTAAGATTGTCAAAAAAATCTCGTAGTCACTCAATCATGCATATATGTGTTCTATGGTTGTCAATAAAATTTTATAGTGATTAAATCATGCTTATATGTATTCTAAGGGTGTCAAAAAAAAATTATAGTGATTTAATCTAGCATATATGTGTTCTACAACTATAAAAAAAAATCATAGTGATTCAATTATGCATATATATGTACTAAAGATATAAAAAAAAATTCATAGTGATTAAATCAAGCAAATATGTGTTCTAAAGATGTCAAAAAAAAATCATAGTGATTCAATCATGCATATATTTGTTCTAAGGCTAACAAAAAAAATTCATAGTAATTCAATCATGCAAATATGTGTTCTAAAGATGTCAAAAAATTCTATAGTGATTTAATCATGCATAAATGTGTTCTAAGAAAGTCAAAAAAATTTCATAGTGATTCAATCCCGTATATATGTGTTCTAAGGCTGTCAAAAAAATTTCAGTGGTTAAATCATGCATATATATGTTCTAAGAATGCAAAAAAAAGTTGTAGTGATTCAATCATGCATATATGTGTTTTAAGGCTTGTGATCATCGCAAAATTTTTCCTCTTTCGTTGTTTCTCTCTCTTCTCTTTTCCTTTTCTAACCCCTATTTTCCTCCTTTTTGAAGGGAGAAGAATAAAAGAAAGAAAAGAAAGAGAGAAGAGAAGAGAAAAGAAAGAGAGAGAGAAGAGGAACTCTTTTGCGGGTTTTCACTTGACCTTGATTTGAAAGATATTTAGCAAATAACTCGCCTCCGTTTTTTAAAATATTGCGGGAAAATGGAGAGACGGGATTCGCTCGTCGGTACGAGGTTCGACCGTTCCTGGCGCCTTTACCAGAGGTAATCGAACCAAGGATCGAATCTATGTTTTTTGCTTTGACTAAATATAATCTAAGAATTTATTCGAACTCTAAATGCACAAAGAATCCTGCTTGTGTAATGCGAGGATGTATGCTCTTTTGAAAAGAATGTTTTTGGAAATTTCCAAGTATTATGAGATGAACTTGGTATGGGAGTGAAGAAGTGATTGAATTTAACTTAGAACTTGAGATAGATCAGAGAAGTTTTAAGTATTTGAAGTAATCAGAGTTGGAAGAATGAATAAAAAAGAATGATTTAGAGCTTTAAAATGAAAGGAAATGAAGTTTCAAAATCAGAAATGGACTTTGAGATTAATCATGGATTTAGGAGAAGAAGAAGGTGAAATTTTGAAGTGATATTGAATTTGAATCTCAGAATGGATCTGAGAAAATCAAATGGTATTTTAAAAATAGAAATGGATTTAGGGAGTTCAAATGAGATCTGGAAATGGACTTGAATTTGAAATCTAGATTTTGAAATAGAATTGGATCTTTAAAATAAGTTTAAGATCTGGGATCTGAGGTCCGATGTAAAATTGGATTATGGATCCTAAGATGGAATTGGATCTGAAGTCTGTGATCCAATGTAGAGTTGGATTCTAGATCCTAGAATGGAGTGGATCTGAAATCAGAGATCCAAAGTGAAATTGGAGTCTGGATCCTAAAGGGGAATTGGATCTGAAAAAGTGGAATTGGACTCTGGATCCTAAAGAGGAATTGGATCTGAAGTCTAAGATCCAATGTAGAGTTGGATTCTAGATCCTAAAGGAGAATTGGATCTGAAGTCTAAGATCCGAAGTGGAAATTGAATTCTAGATCCTAGAATGGATTTGGATCTTTAAGATGGATTTAGGATCCGAAATACGAGATCCAAGATGAAATTGGATTCTGGATCCTAGAATAGAATTTGGATCTGAAATCTGAGATCCAAATGTAGGGTTGGGCTTTTGATCCTAAAAAATGGAATTGGATCTGGAGTCTGAGATCCAATGTAGAGTTGGATTCTGGATCCTAAAAGGGAATTGGATCTGAAGTTCAAGATCCAAGGTGAAATTGGATTTTGGATCCTATAAAGAAATTGGATCTGAAGTCTAAGATCCAAAAGTGTTGAATCCTGGATCCTAAAAATGGATTTGGAGTTGAATTCAGAAGATGAATCAAGAATCTCAAAGTTAAATTGAACTTTGATTGGAGTTTTGAATATAAAATGAATTTGGAATTTCAAAGTCAATTTGAACTTTGAAATCTGATTTGAACTTGGAAATTTGAAGTTTTGAATAAAAAATGATTTTGGAATTTCAAAGTCAATTTGGACCTTGAAATTGAATTTTTTTTTTTTTGAATCTTGAGATGAGATAGAATTGGATTTGAATAAGATTTGATCTGAGAAATGAAGAAGAAGAACCACTTGGATTTTGAAAAGAAAATTTTGAAAATATGATGCAATTCTATCTTATATGATGAATGAATTTAAAGAATCTTTGAAATTGGAATTTGAAAAGCTATTCCATTTTTTAAATGAATTAAAACAAGATTGGAGATATAATACATCCTTGACTATGGTCATTGAATGTATTATATAATAATCTATATTTAGATTCAAGTGAAGAATGAAACACATTTGGTGCTTTTATAGAATTTAAAATGAAATTAACTCTCAATATACCCTGACTATGGCCATTGGTATATATTTTGAGTTAATTTTAAGTTAAATTTTGATAAAAGGAGAAAATATTTAATGAAATATGATGAATTTTGAAAATGGATCCAGTGTGGTTCCAGTGTTATTTTGTAAAAGATAAAAATACTAAGTTTTGTCCACACCCTGACTATGGCCATTGATGTGGATCATCAACTTAGGATTAATTTACCTTTTACGAAATGGTGCACGTGTCATTCGTGTTTCACCAATGTGAGATTTTGGAAAATAAAGGCAAAGACATGAAAATAAGCAATTTATGATATTTACAATGCTCATTCATTCTATTTAAAACAGGAAATGAAATTCTCATTAAGGTCTAACTATTACAATACACAAAATTGAACTTACAACTCCCAATGGTGATATTTTCCGCATATTTCCTGCAAAAGACTTGATTAGTAGAATAAAATAGAAGGAAATTGTATATATCATATAGATGTCAAAAGTGTTCATACATGATGAAAAGATGGGAAATGATGTATATATATATATATATATACATGCATATGTATGTATATGGGTATATATACATATATAGGTACATCAATAACTTGGGAAAACATATGGGCATATATATATTATACGTATACACATGTGGGTATAGATGGTGGTGAAAATACAAAAGTATATGGAGGTGGCAAATGAGCATGTAAACACAGCAGGAGATTGCCCCTGTGCCTGTGTTAAGTGTTGGGGTTTATGAAAGACAAACCACAGCAGTGCCTTGGCACTGTTGCATAACAGTGCCAGGCACAGCTATGGATATATGAAAGAAAAAAAAAAAACTTTGACAGCAGTGTACTGACACTGCTGTAAATCTCTATGAAAGGCTACTGCTGTATGTGAAGATATATGCAAGGTATAATGTAGGTAAAATGAGAAGTACAGCAATTTGATACTGTAAATAAGTTTTGAGATATGTAGGTGATGTGCATAGTGGAAAGGATGCTGTGAAAAAGGATTCTAGTAAATGCAGGTGGCGTGCAGGTGTTAGGAATTTACAGCAAACAAGGTGGATTGTTGAGGGTTTGGAGTGTTGAAGCACATATGCAACGTGTGTAGTATTGGAAATGCTATACCTGTGGGTGTAACATGATGCTATGGAATGTTACCACTGTAGGTAAATGGAGAAGCAACATAGACAAAGCTGAAGGTGCAACAAGATGGACTGCAACTAGGGTTATAATGGTGGGAAGCTGAAGTGATGGGTAACAAAGGGTGTATGTGCTGGAAATACAGGGGCAACACAACAATGTTTTGCGCCACTATGGGTGCCTTGGGACGATACTTGGAAGGTGGCCAGCATGTACAAGTATGAGTAATGACTGTTCCAGATATATGAAAGGCGGGTGCCTTTGTACTATTGGCAGAACTAACCTGGGAAAAACAGCAGTGATCTACTGGTGTTATGACAGTGAATGTCATAACAACAGATAGGTAAATGGGTGATGCTACTAGTGTAGCGACAGTGTGGATGGCATTCACAGCAGGAATTTGATAGGTGCGAAAATGGGAAGTGTGATGATCCATGAACCACTGTGCAGGGTGGTAGCTGCGAGAAGATGAAATAAATAAAAATGAAAGGAATCTACTTAAAATGCATGAGATAAACAGAAGAATGTAATAGCTACTGCATCTATCAGTATAAAACCTTAAACACTTCTAATTATTTCTAATACAATATGCTACCTGTAAATCACTAGTATGCAAAAATATCACAAGGAAAAGCATACAGTAGTGAACAACAATATATATATATATATATATATATATATATATATATATATATATATATATAAGTGAAGTTAACTAGTATATGAATGCAGCCATAGTATATCCAACTGGAAAAAAAAAAAGACAGGAATAATGAAAGGTAAAGAATACCTGGGACCTTCAGGAGTTGGATGTTAGGAGTCGTCAACTCCTTCTTTCAGAAATTGGTATGCGTGACTGTGAACAGGGTCAACCTCACACTAATACGAGGTGTGAGGTTATCTTGAAGGATCAGACCAGAGGGCAAATAGGAATCAACTATAGTTGATTGCTACAAGACACAGCAATCAATTCCAGTCCACCACCAAGTTCAGTATTGGCTGCAGGATGATTGAGCTCAAAGCAAAGCAGATGGTACGTCAGTCATGATTTACTTTCTATTGGGATCTACAGGGAAGATAGACAACAAATGCTCTTTTAGACTAATTAGCTGATTATCTAGTAATTAAAGTAGGGAAAACGAATAAAACAAATTGCAGAAATTGACATGAAGAGACCATGGAAAAAGATTGAGAGTGACTAAAAAAAAATGAGAAGAATATGCACTGATTGGGAGGGTGTTACCTGAAATCCTTCCTTGATTGAACACAGGCAAAGAAAACGAAATTTCACTTATGCAGCTACAACTCTTACAGTAAAACAGAGCCTCAAATCCAGTTGTGATGGTCATGTCATTTATTCCACTCACAGAGGGAAAATCAAACATATTTGCAATATTCTATGATTGATTTTAAATACCCAGCATATTGATCTCCTGCTTCGCCCCCTTTTTTTTTTGCATAAAAAAAAAAAGAAATTGCTTATCAATAGGACGAAGCAAACCTCTTGCCGTGAGATGTTAGATGGCTTCTAGACTAGGGACTCAAATTTATCCTTAATGCTAGGACTTCACAGGGACAGACGTTGGATCATGAGCAACAAAGAGGAATGGCCAACTTAGGCTCATCCTTAGGTAGTAGGACAATCCATCGTCTATTTGCTAGATGGGTTAATACCAGATTCCATATTAAAAGGATCATATGATGCAACAATGGCCACACATTTTGAAGGCAGAGAAGTCTCTTCTGCAAAGTGGATCTGATAGGGATGTAATAGACAAGTCAATCATGTAATCGATGCTCAAAACAAGGCATCGAAGCCCAATTCCAGCAGAATCTTGGTTGGCCTGTTAAGCATTGATGACCTCAACGAGGAGAGCTGAACAGGTTCTCATAATTTCCATAGGATAAGCTCTGTATGATGCATGGAAACAACTTCCAGAGTTGCTAAATTTTCTGGTAATCATTCTGCCATCAACCAATTCCAGTGAGATGTACGGGTAGCAGCAGGGGTCTGGGATTTGATGAATCATCTCAATGATCATAAGAATGTTGAATGATATCTTTAGAACACAACTTTGCAGAATTAATATCTCTGAAAATGCCAGTCACTCTTTTGAATGACATTGTTAGAATACAAATCACAACAGAGAAAAGAAAATCAAAGAGCAAAGAAAGAAAGAAGATAATAACAGGTATCTTACTGTAAAATGCAGGCCAAAACAGGAGGTCAAATACGAATTATGAATTAAAATACAGAAGAAAGAGCAAAATATAGAAGGAAGGCAATGTAGAGGATATCGAAACGAAAAAAAATGATGATGCTGGACCAAGAGAAAGAAATTTACAGAAAGGAAAGCATAATGAACAAATGCGTTTGAATGATATATCAGAAATTAAATAAGGAATCTACGAAAGAGAGAAAAGAAAGAAGAAAAAAAAAGGGGAAAAAAATGTACAGCCCATTGTAGCATCCAACGTTATAAGCATCGAGGCGATGTTAATGTCGCAATATGTATCATCGAGGCTGCTATAAGCAGACCGATGGTATAAGGTTGCTTTTGGTAAAAAAAAAAGTAAAAGAGAAAAATCACGAAGGATCAAAGAAAACGGGGAAAGGAGAAGAATGACACAGAAGACGAGGGTAGGCTGCTTACCTTCGGCTACTGTGGTTCTGATTGAAGCTTCTTTGATCGATCGTTCAAAAGGAAAGGAGGAAGGAGGTAGAAACGGGGATGTTGGATGGAAGTCCCGATGTTGATAGTGGATGCTTCAAAAAAAAAACTTCGATGATGGTGGGTTGTAACGGATGCGGATGGATGCTTTGTGGATCCTTTAGAAGAAACCTCGACGTCCAAAAGAGGTTCGGGTGCCTCCGAAGGGAAATCGATGAAGAATGGATGATTGAAAGAAGAAAAGGGATGATGCCGAGGAAAAATTTGCTGTATGAGAGTCGGTGATGGACCTCAGAGCCGAAAAAAAATGGATCCCCCCTGGTTTTCTCGTCGTGCCCTTTTTAAAGAGAGGGGCCGATGATTCGAGAAGGGTCGGCAGTTGGGAATCGACGATCGGAGAGAAAGGACATCCATCCGTGGGCGATGGAGGGTTTGGAGGAGCACAGGCCATCGAGCAGGGCGGCTGGGCGATGAGAGGAAGCAGGTCCTCCGCTTGCGACCCCTTGCAAAAAACCCTAAAAAAAAAGTTTTAACAGGGTTTTTCGGATTTTAACCCGCATTTTTCAAAAAGAGGGCTCCTTTAAAACCATTTTTTTCATAAAGTGGTTTAAAAAGATTTTTTAGCAAAACCAACTTTAAAAAGCTCAAAACCACTCGTTCTTCACATAGTTTTTCTGAATTTTTTTTTTTTTTTTATGTATTTTTTTGTATTTTTGGAATAAAACCCTAGATTTTACGAGAAACACAAAGATTTAGACACTATTTTTTTTGTATTTTTCTGATAAATATTTACAAAAGCATTTTTCTGAAAATTTCAGGCCATTTCGGGGAAATTTCTTCAGAAGAATGGGTTTGGACCCAAGTTTTGAGAACATGTTCAAGTTTTGAAACTCGAATTGAGAAATACAACTCGATGGATCCAAACGGATACCGGACGAACTGTCTGAGCCTTTCAAAAGTTATTTTTGATAATTTTGAGAATTCGATTTAAAATTGGATGATGAAGCTCAGATTTGGATCTTGACAATAGATCCGGATCCAAAATTGAGTCAGATATGTAAGATGAATTTAATTTCAACAACACTTGAGAAATAAAATGGAATTTAGATTTAAAACTGACTCAATTACCCAAAAAATGGGGCGAAGGGCAAAAAGGGAATATTTAAAAGATTTTGAAAAATTTGGGGTGTTCACAGATGCCCCTCTTTGCTACTAAGCCGGTTGAAGGCCGAGCTTAGTGGCAAAGAAAACACTCCAAATTTTGAAAAAAATACCCCAGTCAGCAGATCTGAACTGGGTGTGGAAGAATTTATTTGAAAACATGGTTTCAGGCTTTAAAACCTTATCCTGAATGGCTTTGGGGAGACGAAATTCTCGAAAATGGTAGGTTTGAGTAGAAAAATGAGGAAATCGTGATGGGACTATGGATAAAAGATCCCAAGATGGTGAAAGATCAGAATTTTGATCAAGTCTCATGGGCGAGACAAGATTCACCTTGGGAATGACTCTGGTTTAGCCCTTAACTTGGATGAGACTAAAATAGATCAAGACAATTTGGATGGGGAAGAAATATGCGAGGACCTTGATGGGACATTTATGAGAGAATGCCTCGCGAGATAATGCTCAAATAGGATCCTGTCCTGGATGAATATACAAAGCATGGATTCCTCGATGGGAAGAATCATGGTGGGACTGGAAGGAAGACACCTCGTTGAAACGAGGAAAACTCGTTGGAATGAGATTCAGGTTTAACCAAAACCTGAAAAGGAAGATACCTCGAGGCACGAGGTTCAGGCTTAACCCTTAACCTGAAAGGGACGACCATACGGAATCCTTGAGTGAAGAGACCATAATGGGACCTTCGGAGTTTGGACGAACAAATCTGAAAGGAGTTTGCGAAAGGAGGAAGGAAAGGGGGGTTCCCTAAAGCTTTGAAAAGGGGATGAACTTGGGTGTCTCATTGCTGAGACTGAAAATAGCTTTTGAATTTAATGACCTCTCGCAGAAAACACAGGTTTGACCCTTAACCTGAGTGGGTATGACCATACGGGTTTCTCGGAACCGTGATGGGACAGGAGAGATACTTCAGTTGAATGAGGCAACTCTTCTGGGAATGTGAGAGATGGAAGGTAAGGAGATGTGAGACAAAATGAGCGATGAATAAGGTAACAGGATGGTATGAAAGATAATAAGGCGATCCTTTTAGTAAGGAGAAGAAGAAACTCTTGACAAGGCGAAAGATGAAACAAGACAGATCCTTTGGACAGGAGAAGGTGAGAGCGAAAATATGAAGATGGCGATGAAGATGGCAATTCTTTTAGCAAGGAGAAGATAACATATGAAGATATGAAGATGGCAATAGTAAGGAGAAGGCAAAATGTGAAATATGAAGAAGGCGATGAAGATGGCAATTCTTTTAGCAAGGAGAAGATAACATATGAAGATATGAAGATGGCAATAGTAAGGAGAAGGCGAAATGTGAAATATGAAGAAGGCGATGAAGATGGCAATCCTTTTAGCAAGGAAAAGGTAAAATATGAAGATATGAAAGAGGCAATCCTTTTGGTAAGGAGAAGGCGAAATGTAAGATATGAAGAAGGCGATCCTTTTAACAAGAGGAAGGCAAGTCTCTCGACAAAGCGAAAGACGAGGAAGGCAATCATTTAATCAAGGAGAAAGGCAAATCTTTTGACAACGCAAAAAGACGGAAAAGGCGATCCTTTTATCAAGGAGAAGGCGAGTCTCTCGGCAAAGCGAAAAGGCGGAGAAGGCAATCCTTTTATCAAGGAGAAGGCGAGTCTCTCGACAAAGCGAAAGACGAAGAAGGCGATCCTTTTATCAAGGAGAAGGCGAGTCTCTCGACAAAGCAAAAGACGAGGAAGGCGATCCTTTTATCAAGGAGAAGGCGAGTCTATCGACAAAGCGAAAGACGAAGAAGGCGATCCTTTTATCAAGGAGAAGGCGAGTCTCTCGACAAAGCAAAAGACGAGGAAGGCGATCCTTTTATCAAGGAGAAGGCGAGTCTATCGACAAAGCGAAAGACGAAAAAGGCGATCCTTTTATCAAGGAGAAGGCGAGTCTCTCGACAAAGCAAAAGACGAAGAAGGCAATCCTTTTATCAAGGAGAAGGCGAGTCTATCGACAAAGCGAAAGACGAAGAAGGCAATCCTTTTATCAAGGAGAAGGCGAGTCTCTCGACAAAGCAAAAGACGAGGAAGGCGATCCTTTTATCAAGGATAAGGTGAGTCTATCGACAAAGCAAAAGACGAAGAAGGCGATCCTTTTATCAAGGAGAAGGCGAGTCTCTCGACAAAGCGAAAGACGAAGAAGGCAATCCTTTTATCAAGGAGAAGGCGAGTCTATCGACAAAGCGAAAGATGAAGAAGGCAATCCTTTTATCAAGGAGAAGGCGAGTCTCTCGACGAAGCGAAAGACGGGGAAGGCAAATCTTATGAAAGAGGGGAAGGCAACTCTTTCGACTACGCGAAAGAAAGAAAAAAGCAACACCAAGATATATCAATAACAGATGTCAAGTTCTCATTTCTCATCAGAAAAGTTGGAAAAATATTGCCAAATTGATAAAATTGTAGTTGTTTCAAGGTAATTGAAGGTAAGTACTTTCGAAAGATGTTCCCTCTTCCACCTAGAGTATTACCCCCAACTAGGTTAACTCTATAGAATCCAGGATCAAAGTCAAATTTAGTTGTTGGTCTTCTTCAAGGATGCTATCAATTTCCTTGACATGAAAGGAGAGGAAATATTCTTAGCTTCATAAAAGCAATTAAATGAAAGGATATTGATAGAAGAATTTCATATAGGTAAAGAAGATTCTTTGCAATTTGGGCAGTTTGATATCCTGGGTATTTTTCCATGATGATCTTTTTGCACTCTTTTGAGTCACGGGGTTTTCTTGGGCTTTTACATCATCCTTCATTTTGGAGATGTCCTGACTTTTCTCTCTTTTCAGGGAAGGGTACCTCACAAACTCCTTCATCTTGAAGATGCTCTGATCCTTCATTTTCTCAGGGATTATATATGATGGTATTGACTCAAAGGTATTTAGATGATAGCTGGAATCAAATATCTTTTAGGGTTTGTCGGTAGGTCCATCACATCCGCCTTCATCTCGACGGTGATCCGAACTTTCCCTGGAAGGATCCGTCACAAACTCCGTCATCTTGGAGATGTTTCGAATCTTCTTTGGCCCCGGGGGTCTACTCGCTTAATTCGCCTTCATCTTGACGACAATTGAGAGATCCCTTTTGCGGATATTTGATTTGCAGCTTAGCTGACTTGAGGAGACATGAATTGGGTAGGTTCTTTTCAGACTGCCCAGGATATTTCCACTGTCTTACTGCCAAAGAATAATCTTTAAGAATGTGCCATAGCTATGATCAATATCAGCTCATTTATGACTCTTCTGCATCATTGAATATTTCCTTTACCGGTCATGTCGAAGATTTTTCTTCATCCTCTTGGTTGACCAACAGAAAATTTGAAGTTTGAGCCTTTCTTCACAGAAGTTTCACCCTTTTGGAAAGAATACTAAGGAGATTTGAGGAAATTCTTTATGTAATAAAAGTTTGAGATCAACAACTATTTTATGGCAATTTGGCAAGATATTCCTGAAATCCTTGATGACGAAACCTTTGCTTAACATCGAATTTTGATAATATCAGTGGGATTCTGGGGAAGAATCCAACATGAGGCTGAATTCTGAAGGTAAATGTAAATTTGAAGTTCTGAAGGCAAGTTTGGCATAAAACTCGATTTTGAAGGTAAGCCTTTGAAAGAGTATCCGAATCAGGACTCGGATTCTACAAGGAAAACAGGGACTCCTGAGTAAAAACTCGAATTTTCAAAGGAAAACTGGGAGGTTCGAGTCGGGGCTCGAATCTCAAGCAAAAAACTTTGAAAATTCATTTATTGAAGGCAAGAAAACTCGAGATAAAACTCAAATTTTTGAAGGACAGCAGGAAGGTTCGAGTCAGGGCTCGCATTTCAAAGGAAAAACTTGAAAGTCCATTTATTGAAGGCAAGAAAACTTGAGACAAAACTCAAATTTTCGAAGGAAAGTAGGAAGGTTCGAGTCAGGGCTCGAATCTCAAAGGAAAAACTTGAAAGTTCATTTATTGAAGGAAAGAAAACTCAAAAATTCAATTTTTTTTTTTATAGGAAAGCTGGAAAGTTTGAGTCAGGGCTCAAATCTTGAAGGAAAACTTGGAAGTTCAGATTTTTGAAGGAAAGGAAGACTCGAGTTTAAAAACCCGAATCTTTGAAGGAGAGTTGGAGAGTTCGAGTCAAGGCTTGAATTTCAAAGGAAAGGGTTTGAAGTTCGAGTCAAAAAACTTGAATCTCAAAGGAGAATTGATGAGAAGGGATAGAAATTGATGGAAGATGGACAAAATTTGAGGAAAATTGAGGAAAGATTGTGACCTGAGGACTAATGATCGGTCAGCCAAACACTAGCACGAGTGCTAGGCTTACTTATATGAGTACTGGATTTTTTAAAAAAAAAAAAAATGCCCCAGTGTGAGTACTGGGTTTTTTTATGGAGATTTGAAGAAAAAGGGGACACCGACATTCTTTAAGATACTTGAGATTTGAGCAAGAATGATTGTCGGCGTTTTCAGGATTTTCCCTTATCCTGAAGGGGAGAATGAAATAGACATTTGATGAGAATTTAGAAAGGAATGATTCAGGTTTACCCCTTAACCTGAAAGGGGAAAAAAAGAATAAAAGTTATAAAAATGGAGAAGAAGAAAGGAAAGAAATTTTGAAAATTTATTTTGGAAAATAATTCTCACAGGTAGCATTGTTGTTCCTATAAGGGGTTTCAGGATTATCCCTTATCCTGAATGGGAAAAAGAATAAAATTTAAAGAGTTTTAATGAAGGGAAATTGATATAAATCTAGAAAATCGACAAAGATTGATAAACTTGTATTTACAAAAGAATCCTCATAGGTAGCATTGTGGCTCCTACAAGGGGTTTCAGGATTATCCCTTATCCTGAATGGGAACACCTCGGACAACGAGGGTCATGTTTATCCCTTAACCTGAGCGGGAAAAATAAGAATAAAGGAAATACCTCATGGGAAAGAGGCATCAGGTTTATCCCTTAACCTGAAAGGGTAGAAGAATTGATAAAATTTTAATGGAATTCGAGGAAATATTTGATAAACTTGATAAAACTTGATAAGATTGATATAAACTTGACAAAAATATGAATAAAATGAATGAAACTGATAAAAATATAAAATTTAACTGAAATTTTTTAAGAGGAAAAGGAGTTTTTCTGATCCTGCCCGCATATGGGATCTTGAAAGGAAAATGTTCATTTAAAGGTAAGTGAAAAATCATTTTGGGAAGAAAATCTACCATAAGAAGAATGATCAGTGTGAGAACTGATCCTTCAAATCAAACACGAGAGATCATCATGAGGGTCAAATTTTGAAGGCAATGGTTTTGAAAATCTAATTTTTGAAAAAGAAAATCAACAACAAAATTGATTTCTAAAAATAACAGTTTGAAACTGATAACAAGATCAATACAAGGGTTGATCTTTGAAGATAATGTTTAAAAATCAACCTTGGAAGATAAGATCAATCACAGGGATTGATCTTTGAATATAATGATTTAAAACCCATTTTTGGAAGATAAGATCAATGCAAGGATTGATCTTTGAATATGACGGTTCGAAAAACCAAACTTGGAAGACAAGACCAACACAGGGGTTGATCTTTGACTATAATGATTTAAAATCAATTTTTTGGAAGATGAGACCAATGCCAGGATTGATCTCTGAATATAACGTTTTGAAAAAAAACCACTTTTGGAAAATATGATCAACATAAGATTTAAGACCTATTTTGGAAGATAAGACCAACACAAGGGTTGATCCTTCAATGAAATGATTCAAAAACCTATTTTGGAAAACATGATCAACACGAGGGTTGATTTTTCAATGCAATGGTTCGAAAACCTATTTTTGAAAACATGATCAACACGAGGGTTGATTTTTTGACAAAGCTTGGACAGAAGAATATTTGAACTCTTTGGTCATAACGAAGACTTTTTGATATTTCATGATTTTTTGAAAAGGCCCTCATAGGTAATATCATTTCTCTCATGAATGATGTCAGGATTAGTCCCGCATTCTGAAAAGAACAGGAATTTAAATGCGGTTTTAATAGAAGCCGATGAAGAGATTTTTGAAATATAGATTTTCAAAAGCAAATGCCCCTATGTGGCAGAGAAAGAAAGTATTGTGATATTAGAGATATAAAGAAAATTGACATTTCATTCGACGAGCAAACTGAATCAAAGAACTGAAATATTTACAAGTATTTTGACCAAAAGGTCACAAAAAGACTGGGCTGACTGGCCCTCTACAAGATGACTGGTAAAAGGGAAGAAAAGTAGGAGAGTTCTGGCATCTTCAGTCTTCTGAGTAGCCCGGGAGAGACTTGGTCATGATGGCTAGGTCATCTTCCTCTTCGTCTTCAACAAAAAGACTCTTGTCGACGCAATCCTGAACAATATTTTTGAAGACAAAGCAGTGATCGGTGTCATGCCCCACTGCTCGATGGAACTTGCAGAACTGATTTGTGAACCTTCCCATGACCGTGGGAGGATCTGCGACTTTTGGGAGTTTAACCAATCCTTTGGCCAGCATGAATTCAAGGGCTTCTTCGAGCGTTTGCTTCAGAGGAGTGAACTCACGATCATTACTCCAACCTTCGCGCTTTATCTTTTCCTTTTGCGGAAAGTTAGACTGAGACGGCTTGTTATTCTGCTTGGAAGACTTTTCCCTTTGAGTTGCGTCGTGGTTCTGACCATTCTTGTTGTCATTTATGTTTCTTCTGCTACTGTCATGATCATTGCCAGAGGTATCAGCTGTATGAGTGAACTGTGCTTTCTTCTTCTGGTCTTGGATATTTTTGGCCAGAGGCATGCCCTCGTAAAGCCCGCTTTCTATTCCTGCCTCGAGCCATTCGGCTCGTTCAATCAACTTGATAAAGGATTTTGCCGGAGAAGTGGCAATGAGGCTTCTCAGGGGCTGAGAGAAATTGTTGAGGATTATTTGCAATGCATGTTTTTCTGGAATGGGAACTTTCATCTTGTTGCAGGTACTTCTCCACCTGTGGATGAACTCTCCTGCTCTTTCAGTCTCATTCTGCTTTAAGTTGTAAAGGTGATTGTGCGTTGGAGAAACCTCATTAAATCTTGCTTATATGTGTTCTAAGGCCTTCAAAAAAAAATCATAGTGATTCAATCATGCATATATGTGTTCTAAGAATGTCAAAAAAAATTCATAGTGTTTGAATCATGCTGATATGTGTTCTAAGCCCATAAAAAAAATAATAGTGATTCAATCATGCCGATATGTGTTCTAAGGTAGTCAAAAAACAATTATACAGATTCAATCTTGCATATATGTGTTCGAAGTCTGTCGATAAAATTTCATAGTGATTCAATCATAAATATATATATATATATATATATATATATATATATATATATATATATATATATATATATATATATATTCTAAGTCTGTAAGAAAAATTCATAGTGATTCAATCCAGCATATATGTGTTCTAAGGCCATAAAAAAAAAATCATAGTGATTTAATCATGCAGATATGTGTTCTAAGGTTGTCAAAAAAATTATGGTGATTCAATCATGTATATATGTGTTCTAATGCTCTTAAAAAAATTTCTAGTGATTTAATCATGCATATATGTGTTTTAAGTCTGTAAAAAAAAAATCATAGTGACTCAATCATGCATATATGTGTTCTAAGGCTGCAAAAAAATTGTATAGTAATTCAATCATGCATATATGTGGTCTAAGGATGTCAAAAAAATTACATAGTGATTCAATCATGCATATATGTGTTCTAAGTCCATCAAAAAAATTTTATAGTGATTAAATCATGCTTATATGTGTTCTAAGGGTGTAAAAAAAAAATTTATGGATTGAATCATGCGATATGTTGTGTAAGACTTTAAAAAAAATATCGTAGTGACTCAATCATGCATATATGTGTTCTATGGTTGTCAATAAAATTTTATAGTGATTCAATCATGCATATATGTGTTCTGATGCTGTCCAAAAAAAATTATAGAGATTCAATCATGCATATATGTGTTCTAAGGCTGTCAAAAAAAAATTCATACTTATTTAATCATGCATATATGTGTACTAAGGCTGTCAAAAAATTTCATAGAGATTCAATCATGCAGATATGTGTTCTAAGGTTGTCAAAATAAACTTATAGTGATTCAATCATGCATATTGTTCTTCTAATGGTATAAAAAAAAATTTGTAGTGATTCAATCATGCATATATGTGTTCTAAGGCTGCAAAAAAATTTCATATTGTATCAATAATGCATATATGTGTTTTAAGGCTACAAAAAAAAAATCATAGTTATTCAATCATACATTTATGTGTTCTAAGGCTATCAAAAAAATTTCATAGTGATTAAGTCATACATATATGTGTTCTAAGGTTGTAAAAAAAAATCAGTGATTCAATCATACATATGTGTTCTAAGGCTGTCAAAATAATTTTATAGTGATTCAATCATGCATATATGTGTTTTAAGGCTGTCAAAAAAAATTGTATTGATTCAATCATTCATATATGTGTTCTAAGGTAGTAAAAAAAGTTTCATAGTGATTCAATCCTGTATATATGTGTTTTAAGGTTGTCAAAAAAATTCATAGAGATTCAATCATGCATATATGTATTCTAAGGCTGCAAAAAAATAGTATAGTGATTCAATCATGCAAATATGTGTTCTAAGGATGTCAAAAAACTTTCATATTCATTAAATCATGCTTATATGTGTTCTAAAGCAGTAAAAAAAAATTGTAGTTATTCAATCATGCATATATGTGTTCTAAGGCTATCAAAAAAATTTCATAGCGATTCAATCATGTAGATATGTGTTCGAAGCCTGTGAAAAAAATGTCATAGTGATTCAATCATGCAAATATGTGTTCTAAGGTTGTCAATCATGCATATATGTGTAGTAAGGCTGTCAAAAAAATTCATGGTGATTAAATCATGCTTATATGTATTCTAAGGCTGGCAAAAAAAAATTAGTGATTCAATCAAGCATATATGTGTTCTACAGCTATAAGAAAAATTCATAGTGATTCAATCATGCATATATGTGTTCTATGGCTATCAAAAAAAAATCTTAGTGATTCAATCAGGTAAATATGTGTTCTAAAGATGTCAAAAAAAATTACAGTGATTCAATCATGCATATATGTGTTCTAAGATTGTCAAAAAAAATATGTAGTGACTTAATCATGCATATATGTGTTCTAAGGCTAAAAAAAAATTGTATAGTGATTCAATCATGCATATATATGTTTTAAGGCTGTGAAAAAAAATTATAGTGATTTAATCATATATATGTGTTCTAAGTCTGTAAAAAAAAATTCATAGTGATTAAATCAGGCTTATATGGTTTCTAAGGGTGTCAAAAAAATTTCATACTGATTCAATCATGCATATATGTGTTCTAAGGCTGTAAAAAAAAATTGTATGGATTCAATCATGCGTATAGGTGTTCTAAGACTGTCAAAAAAATCTCGTAGTGACTGAATCATGCATATATCTGTTCTATGGTTGTCAATAAAAATTTATAGTGATTCAATCATGCATATATGTGTTCTGAGGCTGTCAAAAAAATTCATATTTATTCAATCATGCATATATGTGTATTAAGGCTGTCCAAAAAATTCATAGTGATTAAATCATGCTTATATGTATTCTAAGGTTGTCAAAAAAGATTTATAGTGATTCAATCTAGCATATATGTGTTCTACAAATATCAAAAAAAAAAGTCATAGTGATTCAATCATGCATATATGTGTTCTTAGGCTGTCAAAAAAATTTCAAAGTGATTCAATAAAGCAAATATGTGATCTAAAGATGTCAAACAAATTCATAGTGATTCATGCATATATGTGTTCTAAGACTGTCAAAAAAATTTCATAGTGTTTGAATCATGCAAATATGTGTTCTAAGCCCGTAAAAAAAAATCATAGTGATTCAATCCTGCCGATTGTGTTCCAAGGTTGTCAAAAAAAATGTATACAGATTCATTGATGCATATAAGTGTTCTAAGTCTATCAAAAAAATTTCATATTGATTCAATCTTAAATATATGTGTTTTATGTCTGTCAAAAAAATTTCATAGTGAATCAATCCAGCATATATGTGTTCTATGGCCATCAGAAAAATTAATAGTGATTTAATCATGCAGATATGTGTTCTAAGGTTGTCAAAAAAAATTAAAGTGATTCAATCATGCATCATTGTGTTTTAATGCTCTTAAAAAAATTTATGGTGATTCAATCATGCATATATGTGTTCTAAGTCTGTAAAAAAAAAATCATAGTGACTCTATCATGCATATATGTATTCTAAGGCTGCAAACAAATAGTATAGTGATTCAATCATGCATATATGTGTTCTAAGGATGTAAAAAAAAAAGCATAGTGATTCAATCATGCATACATGTGTTCTAAGTCTGTCAAAAAATTTTCAAAGTCATTAAATCATGCTTATATGTGTTCTATGGGTGTAAAAAAAAATTCATATTGACTCAATCATGCATATATGTGTTATAAGGCTGTCAAAAAAAATTGTATGGATTCAATCATGCGTATATGTTATCTAAGACTTTAAAAAAAATCTTGTAGTGACTAAATCATGCATATATATGTTCTATGTTTGTCAATAAAATTTTATAGTGATTCAATCATGCATATATGTGTACTGATGCTGTCCAAAAAATTAATATAGATTCAATCCTGCATATATGTGTTCTAAGGCTGTAAAAAAAAAATCCTATTTATTTAATCATGCATATATATGTCCTAAGGCTGTTAAAAAAATTCCATAGTGATTCAATTATGCATATATATGTTTTAATGCTGTCCAAAAAAAAATTATAGTGATTTAATCATGCATATATGTGTTCTAAGCCTGTCCAAAAACATTTACAGTGATTCAATCATGCATATATTTGTTATAAGGCTGTCAAAAAAATTTCAAAGTTATTCAATCTTGTATATATGTGTTCTAAGGTTGTCAAAAAAAACTTATATTGATTCAATCATGCATATTTGTGTTCTAATGTTGTGAAAAATAAATTGTTGTGATTCAATCATGCATTAATGTTTTCCAAGTCTGTCAAACAAATTTCATAGTAACTCAATCATGCATATATGTGTTCTAAGGGTATCAAAAAAAGTTCAAAGTGATTCAATCATGTATATATGCATTCTAAGGTTGTCAAAAATTTTTTTAAAGTGATTCAATCATGCAAATATATGTTCTAATGATGTCAAGAAAAAATTATAGTTATTCAATCATGTATATATGTGTTCTAAGGTTCTCAAAAAAATTTCGCAGTGATTCAATCATGCATATATGTGTTCTAATGCTGGCCAAAAAATTTCATAGTGATTCAATCATGCATATGTGTTCTGAGACTGTCAAAAAAAATTCTTAGAGACTCAATCATGCGTATATGTGTTCTAACGTTGTCAAAAAAATTATATAGTGATTCAATCATGCATATATGTGTTCTAAAGCTGCAAAAAAAATTTATAGTGATTCAATCATGCATATATGTGTTCTAAGGTTGTCAAAAAATTATTATCGTGATTCAATCTTTCAAATATGTGTTCTAATGCCATCAAAAAAATTTCAAAGTGATTCAATCATGCATATATATGTTATAAGGTTGTAAAAAAAAAATCATAGTGATTCAATCATGCATACATATGTTTTCTAAGTCTGTCTAATAAATTTCATAGTTATTCAATCTCGCATATATGTGTTCTAAGTCTGTCAAAAAAATTTGTATGGATTTTATCATGCGTATATGTTATCTAAGACTTTAAAAAAAATCTTGTGGTGACTCAATCATGCATATATATCTTCTATGGTTGTCAATAAATATTTATAGTGATTCAATCATGCATATATGTGTTCTGATGCTGTCCAAAAAAATTAATAGAGGTTCAATCCTGCATGTATATGTTCTAAGGATGTAAAAAAAAACTCCTATATTTTTAATCATGCATATATGTGTACTAAGGCTGTTAAAAAAAATCATAGAGATTCAATCAAGCAGATATGTATTCTATGGTTGTCAAAAAAAATTTATATTGATTCAATCACGCATATATTTCTTCTAACGCTCTAAAAAAAATCTGCAGTGATTCAATCATGCATATATGTGTTCTAAGGCTCTCAAAAAAAATCATAGTTATTTAATTATGCATTTATGTGTTCTAAGGCTATCAAAAAAATTTCATCGTGATTAAGTCATACATATATGTGTTTTAGGGTTGTAAAAAAAAAATCAGTGATTCAGTCATACATATGTGTTCCAAGGCTGTCAAAAAATTTTTATAGTGATTCACTCATGGATATATGTGTTTTAAGGCAGTCAAAAAAAATGTTTTGATTCAATCATGCATATATTTGTTCTAAAGCAGTAAAAAAAAATCTAATAGTGATTCAATCATGCATATATATGTTCTATGGTTGTCAAAAAATTTTTATAGGGATTCAATCATTCATATATGTGTTCTAAGGCTGTCAAAAAAAATTCATAGCAAGTCAATCATGCATATATGTGTTCTAAGGCTGCAAAAAAATTCATTGTGATTCAATCATGCATATATGTGTTCTAAGGCTATCAAAAAAAAGTTATAGTGGTTAAATTATGCATATATGTGTTCTAAGGCGGTAAAAAAAAAATCATAGTGATTAAATAATCCTTATAAGTAACATAAGGCTGTCAAAAAAATTTCAGAGTGATACAATCAAGCATATATGTGTTCTAAGGCTGTCAAAAAAAATTTATAGTGATTCAATCATGCATATATGTGTTCGTAGGCTATAAAAAAAAATTTATCGTGATTCAATCATAAAACTATGTGTTCTAAAGTTGTCAAAAAAGTTTATAGTGATTCAATCATGCATATATGTGTTCTAAGGCTCTAAACAAAAATTTATAGTCATTGAATCATGCATATATATAATCTATTGCTATAAAAAAAATGAGAGTGATTCAATCATTCATATATCTCCTCTAAGGCTGTCAAAGAAATTCATAGTGAGTAAATCATTAATATATGTGTTCTAGGGTTGCAAAAAACATTCATTGTGAATCAATCATGTATATATGTGTTCTAAGGCTATCAAAAAAAATTCATAGAGATTAAATCATGAATATATGAGTTCTAAGGCAGTAAAAAAAAATTCATAGTGATTAAATTATGCTTATATGTATTCTAACGCTGTAAAAAAAAATTCATTGTGATTTAATCAGGCATATATGTCTTCCACAACTTTCAAAGAAATTTCATAGTGATTCAATCATGCATATATGTGTTCTAAGGCTATCAAAAAAAATACACAGTGATTCAATCATGCAAATATGTGTTCTATAGATGTCAAAAAATTTTATAGTGATTCAATCATGCATATATATGTTCTAAGGCTATCAAAAAATTTCACTGTAATTCAATCATCCAAATATGTGTTCTAAAGCTGTCAAAAAATTCTATAGTGATTCAATCATGCATATATGTGTTCTAAGGCAGTCAAAAAAAATTCATAGTGATTCAATCCCGTATATATGTGTTCTAAGGCTGTCAAAAAAATTCATAGTGATTCAATGATGCATATATATGTTCTAAGGATGCAAAAAAAAAAACCGTAGTGATTTAATCATGCATATATGTGTTCTAAGGCTGTCAAAAAAATTTCATACTCATTAATTCAGGCTTATATGTGTTCTAAGGCCTTCAAAAAAATTTCAAACTGATTCAATCATTCATAAATGTGTTCTAAGACTGTCAAAAAAAAATTCATAGTGTTTGAATCATATAGATATGTGTTCTAAGCCTATAAAAAAAAATCATAGTGATTCAATCATGCCGATATGTGTTCCAAGGTTGTCAAAAAAATTTTATACAGATTCATTCATGCATATATGTGTTCTAAGTATGTCAAAAAAAATTCATAGTGATTCAATCATAAATATATGTGTTCCATGTCTGTCAAGAAAATTTCATAGTGAATCAATCCATCATATATGTGTTCTAAGGCCATCAAAAAAATTAATAGTGATTTAATCATGCAGATATGTGTTCTAAGGTTGTCAAAAAAAATTAAGTGATTCAATCATGCATCTTTGTGTTTTAATGCTCTTAAAAAAAATTGAAGTGATTTAATCGTGCATATATGTGTTCTAAGTCTGTCAAAAAAAAATTCATAGTGACTCTGTCATGCATATATGTATTCTAAGGCTGCAAAAAAATAGTATAGTGATTCAATCATGCATATATGTGTTCTAAAGATGTCAAAAAAAATTCATAGTGATTCAATCATGCATATATGTGTTCTAAGTCTGTCAAAAAAATTTCAAAATGATTAAATCATGCTTATATGTGTTCTATGGGTGTCAAAAAAAAATCATACTGATTCAATCACGCATATATGTGTTCTAAGGCTGTCAAAAAAAATTATATGGATTCAATCATGCGTATATGTTATCTAAGACTTTAAAAAAAATCTTGTAGTGACTCAATCATGCATATATATGTTCTATGGTTGTCAATAAAATTTTATAGTGATTCAATCATGCATATTTGTGTACTGATGCTGTCCAAAAAATTTAATAGAGATTCAATACTGCATATATGTGTTCTAAGGCTGTCAAAAAAAATTCCTATTTATTTAATCATGCATATATATGTCCTAAGGCTGTCAAAAAAATTCCTTAGTGATTCAATTATGCATATATATGTTCCAAAGCTATCCAAAAGAAATTCATAGTGAACTTCATAGTGATTCAATCATGCATATAGGTGTTCTAAGCTTGTCCAAAAACATTTACAGTAATTCAATCATGCATATATTTGTTAAAAGGCTGTCAAATTTTTTTTATAGCTATTCAATCTTGCATATATGTGTTCTAAGGTTGTCAAAAAAAACTTATAGTGATTCAATCATGCATATTTGTGTTGTAATGTGAAAAAAAATTTGTTGTGATTCAATCATGTGTATATGTTTTCCAAGTTTGTCAAACAAATTTCTTAGTGACTCAATCATGCATATATGTGTTCTAAGGGTATAAAAAAAAATTCAAAGTGATTCAATCATGTATATATGCGTTTTAAGGTTGTCAATTTTTTTTTAAAGTGATTCAATCATGCAAATATGTGTTCTAATGATGTCAAAAAAAAATTATAGTGATTCAATCATGTATATATGTGTTCTAAGGTTGTCAAAAAAATTTCACAGTGATTCAATCATGTTTATATGTGTTCTAATGCTGGCCAAAAAATTTCATAGCGATTCAATCATGCATATATGTGTTCTAAGGCTGTCAAAAAAAATTCTTAGTGACTCAATCATGCATATATGTGTTCTAATGTTGTGAAAAAAATTTCATAGTGATTCAATCATGCATATATGTGTTCTAAAGCTGTCAAAAAAAATTTATAGTGATTCAATCATGCATATATGTGTTCTAAAGTTGTCAAAAAAAAATTATCGTGATTCAATCTTGCAAATATGTGTTCTAATGCTATAAAAAAAAATTCAAAGTGATTCAATCATGCATATATGTGTTCTAAGGATGTCAAAAAAATTCATAGTGATTCAATCATGCATATATATCTTTTCTAAGTCTGTCTAATAAATTTCATAGTTATTCAATCATGCATATATGTGTTCTAAGTCTGTCAAAAAAATTCAGGGTGATTCATTCTTGCATATATGTGTTCTAACGTTGTTAAAAAAAATTCTAGCGATTCAATCACATATATATGTGTTCAATGCTATCAAAAAAATCTTGTAGTGATTCAATCATGCATATATGTGTTCTAACGATATCGAAAAAAAATCATAATGGCTCAATCATGCATATGTGTACTAATGTTGTCAAAAAAAATCCATAGTGATTCAATCATGCATTTTTGTGTTCTAAGGCTGTCAAAAAAATTCATAGTGATTTAATCATGAATATATGTGTTCTGAGGCTGTCAAAAAAATTTCATAGTGATTCAATCTTGCGTATATGTGTTATGAGGTTGTCAAAATTTTTTTATAGTGATTCAATCTTACATATACGTGTTTGAATGCTGGTCAAAATATTTCATAGTGAGTCAATCATGCATTTATGTGTTCTGAGGTTGTCAAAAAAAATTTATATTCATTCAATCTTGCCAATATGTGTTCTAAGGTTGTCAAAAAATTTTTATAGTAATTCAATCACCCATATATGTGTTCTAATGTTGTCAAAAAAAAAATTTTGTGACTCAATCATGCATATATGTGTTCTAATGTTGTCAAAAACAAATTGTTGTGATTCAATCATGCGTATATGTGTTCTAAGGCTATAAAAAAAAATCATAGTGATTCAATCAACTATATATGTGTTCTAAGGTTGTCAAAAAAATTTCTAGTGATTCAATCATGCATATATGTGTTTCATGGCTGTCAAAAAAATCTCATAGTGATTTAATCATGCATAAATGTGTTCTAAGGCTATCAAAAAAAAATCATAGTGACTCAATCATGCATATATGTGCTCTAAGGTTGTCAAAAAGTTTTTATAGTGACTAAACCATGCAATAATGTGTTCTAATACTATAAAAAAAAAATCATAGTGATTCAATCATGCATATATGTGTTCTAAGGCTGTCAAAAAAAATTCATAGTAATTCAATCATGCAAGTATGTGTTCTAAGCCTGTCTAATAAATTTAATAGTGATTTAATAAAGTATATATGTGTTCTAAGTCTCTCAAAAAATTTTCATAGTGATTCAATCATGCATATATGTGTTATGAGGATGTCAAAAAAAAATCATAGTGATTCAATCTTGCATATATGTGTTCTGAGGTTGTCAAAAAAAAATTATAGTGATTCAGTGATACATATATGTGTTCTAAGGTTGTCAAAAAAAATCTTGTAGTGATTCAATCATGCATATATGTGTTCTAAGGCTATCAAAAAAAATTCATAATGACTCAATCATGCATACATGTGTTCTAACGTTGTCAAAATAATTTCAAAGTGATTCAATCATGCATACATGTGTCCTATGGCTGTCTAAAAAAAATCCGTAGCGACTCAAACATTCATATATGTGTACCAACGCTGTCAAAAAAAATTCATTGTAATTCAACTATGAATATCTATGTTTTAATGATGTCAAAAAAAATTTATATTGATTCAGTCATGCATATATGTGTTCTTATGTTGTCAAAAAAATTTGTTGTGATTTAATCATGCATATATGTGTTCTAAGGCTATCAGAAAAATTTCATAGTGATTCAATCCTGTATATATGTGTTCTAAGGTTGCCAAAAAAATTTCTGGTGATTCAATCATGAAAATATGTGTTATAATGTTGTCAAACAAATTTCATAGTGATTCAATGATGCATATATGTCTTCTAAGGTTGTCAAAAAAAATTCATAGTGATTCAATCAGCCATATATATGTTCTAAGCACGTCCAAAAAAATTCATAGTAATTCAATCATGCATATATGTGTTCTAAGTCTGTCAACAAAATTTCATAGTGATTCAATCTTGCATATATTTGTTCTAAGGTTGTCAAAAAAAATTTATAGTGATTCAATCACACGTATATCTTTTCTAATGCTCTCAAAAAAAATTTATAGTTACTCAATCATGCATATATGTGTTCTAAGGCTATCAAAAAAAATTTATAGTGACTCAATCATGCACATATGTGTTCTAAGGCTGTCAAAGAAATTTCATAGTGACTCAATTATGCACATATGTGTTTTAAGGCTATCAAAAAATTTTCATAGTGACTCAATCATGCACATATGTGTTCTAAGGCACTCAAAGAAATTTCATAGTGATTAAATCATGCATATAAGTGTTCTAAGGCACTCAAAAAAATTTCATAGTGACTCAATCATGCAAACGTTTGTTCTAAGGCTATCAAAAAAAAATTATAGTGAGTCAATCATGCATATATGTGTTCTAAGTCTGTCAAAAAAAATTCATAGTGATTCAATCATGCATATATGTGTTCTAAGGCTGTCAAAAAAAAATCATAATGACTCAATCATGCATATATGTGTTCTAACGTTGTCAAAATAATTTCAAAGTGATTCAATCATGCATACATGTGTCCAATGGCTGTCAAAAAAATTCCATAGTGACTCAAACATGCATATATGTGTACCAACGCTGTCAAAAAAAAATCATTGTAATTCAATCATGAATATCTGTGTTCTAAGGTTGTCAAAAAAAAATCTTAGTGATTCAAAATCAAATATATGTGTTGTAGTGTTGTAAAAAAAAAATTGTAGTGATTCAATCTTGCATATATGTGTTCTAATGATGTCAAAAAAAATTATATTGATTCAATCATGCATACATGTGTTCTAATGTTGTCAAAAAAAATTTGTTGTGATTTAGTCATGCATATATGTGTTCTAAGGCAATAAAAAAAACTTCATAGTGATTCAATCTTGTATATATGTGTTCTAAGGTTGCCAAAAAAAATTCTGGTGATTCAATCATGAAAATATGTTTTATAATGCTATCAAACAAGTTTCATAGTGGTTCAATCATGCATATATGTCTTTAAAGGTTGTAAAAAAAAAATCATAGTGATTCAATCATGCATATATATGTTCTAAGCATGTCCAAAAAAAATTATAGTAATTCAATCATGTATATATGTGTTCTAAGTTTGTCAACAAAATTTCATAGTGATTCAATCTTACATATATCTGTTCTAAGGTTGTCAAAAAAAAATTATAATGATTCAATCCCACGTATATCTTTTCTAATGCTCTCAAAAAAAATTTGTAGTTGTTCAATCATGCATATATGTGTTCTAAGGCTATCAAAAAAAAATTATAGTGACTCAATCATGCACATATGTGTTCTAAGGCTGTAAAAGAAATTTCATAGTGACTTAATCATGCATATATGTCTTTTAAGGCTATCAAAAAAAATTCATAGTGACTCAATCATGCATATAAGTGTTCTAAGGCACTCAAAAAAATTTCATAGTGATTCAATCATGCATATAACGGTTCTAAGGCACTCAAAAAAAAAATCATAGTGATTCAATCATGCAAACGTTTGTTCTAAGGCTGTCAAAAAAAATTTATACTGATTCAATCATGCATATATGTGTACTAAGGCTGTAAAAAAAAATCATAGTGATTAAATCATGCATATATGTGTTCTAAGTCTGTCAAAAAAAGTTCATAGTGATTCAATCATGCATATATGTGTTCTAGGGCTGTCAAAATAACTTCATAGTGATTCAATCATGCATATATGTGTTCGAAGGCTGTAAAAAAAAACATAATGATTCAATCATGCATATATGTGTTCTAAGTCTATCAAAAAAATTTCATTGTGATTCAATCACGCATATATTGTTCTAAGGCACTCAAAAAAAATTCAAAGTGACTCAATCTTGAATACATCTATTCTAAGTCTGTCAAAAAAATTCCATAGTGCTCTAAGTCTGTTAAAAAAAAATTATACTGATTGTTTCTTGCATATATTTGTCCTAAGGTAGTCAAAAAAAAAAATAGTCATTCAATCATGTAAATATTTGTTCTAATGCTATAAAAAAATATCATAGTCATTCAATCACGCATATATGTGTTGTAAGGTTGTCAAAAAAAATTCAGTCATTCAATCATGCAAATATGTTTTCTAAGCCTATCCAAAAAATTTCAAAGTGATTCAATCTTTGATATATGTGTTCTAAGTCCGTCAACAAAATTTCATAGTGATTCAATCTTGCATATATGTGTTCTAAGGTTGTCAAAAAAATTTATAGTGATTAAATCATGCATATATGTGGTCAAAGGCTGTCAAAAAAAATTCATAGTGATTCAATCATGCATATATGTGCCCAAATGCTGTCAAAACAAATTTCTTGTGTTTAAATCATGGATATATGTGTTCTAACCTTGTCAAAAAAAATTCATAGTGATTCATTCGTGCATATATGTGTTCTAAGTCTATCAAAAGCATTTCATAGTGTTTCAATCACGCATATATGTGTTCTAAGGCTGTCAAAAAAATTTCATAGTGATTCCATCATGCGTATATGTGTTCTAAGGCCAGAAAAAAAAATCATTGTGACTCTATAATGCATATATCTGTTCTAAGGTAGTAAAAAAAAATTCATAGTGATTCAATCATGCATGTATGTGTTCTAAGGCACCTAAAACAATTTATAGCGATTCAATCATGCATGCATCTGTTCTAAGGCTGTCAAAAAAAATTCATAAGGATACAATCATGCATATATGTGTCTACAGGGGTCAAAAAAATTTCATAGTGATTCATTGAAGCATATATGTGGTCTATGCCTGTCCAAAAAATTTCATAGTGATTCAATCTTTGATATCTGTGTTCGAAGTTTTTCAAAAAAAATTCATAGTGATTCAATCACGCATATATGTGTTCTAACCTTGGCAAAAAAAAATCATAGTGATACAATCATGCATATAAGTGTTCCAAAGCTGTCAAAAAATTTCATAGTGATTCAATCATGCATATATGTGCCCAAATGCTGTCAAAACAAATTTCTTGTGTTAAAATCATGGATATAAGTGTTCTAAGGCTATCAAAAAAATTTCATAGTGACTCAATCATGCATATATGTGTTCTAAAGCTATCAGAAAAATTTTGTAGTAATTCAGTCGTGCATATATCTGTTCTAAGGTTGTCAAAAAAAAATTGTAGTCATATTATCATGCAAATATTTGTTCTAATGCTATCAAAAAAATTTGATAGTGATTCAATCATGGATATTTTTGTTCTAAGGTTGTCAAAAAAATTTCAGAGTAATTCAATCATGCAAATATGTGTTCTAACATTGGCAAAAAAACTCCATAGTGATTCAATCATGCATATATGTGTTCTAAAGTTGTCAAAAATTTTCCAAAGTCATTCAATCATGCATATATGTGTTCTAAAGTTGTCAAAAATTTTCCAAAGTCATTCAATCATGCATATATGTGTTCTAAGGTTGTAAAAAAAAATATTAGTGATTCAATCATGCATATATGTGTTTTAAGGCTGTCAAAAAAATTTCGTAGTGATTCATCATGCATATATGTGTTCTAAGGCTGTCAAAAAAATTTCAATGATGTATATATGTGTTCTAAGGATGTCAAAAAAAATTCAGAGTGATTTAATCATGCATATATGTGTTCAAAGCCTGTAAAAAAAATTGACAGTGACTCAATCTTGCATATATATGTTCTAACATTGTCAAAAAAAAATTACAGTGATTCATTCATGTATATATGTGTTCTAAGGCTGTCAAAAGAATTTCATAGTGTTTCAATCAAGCATATATGTGTTCTTAGGCTGTCAAAAAAAATTTATAGTGATTCAATCACACGTATATTTGTTCTAAAGCTCTCAAAAAAAGTTTATAGTGATTCAATCATGGATATATGTGTTGTAAGGCTATCAAAAAAAAATCTTAGTGACTCAATCATGCATAGATGTGTTCTAAGGCTGTCAAAAAAATTTCATAGTGACTCAATCATGCGTATATGTCTTTTAAGGCTATCAAAAAAATTTCATAGTGACTCAATCAAGCTTATATGTGTTCCAAGGCACTCAAAAAAACTTCATAGTGATTCAATCATGCATATTTCTATTCTAAGGCAATAAAAAAAAATCATAGTGATTCAATAAAGCATACAACTGTTATAAATCTGTCAAAAAAATTTCATACTGAGTCTATCATGCATACATCTGTTCTAAGGTTGTCAAAAAAATTTATAGTGATTCAATCATGCATATATGTGTTCTAACATTGTAAAAAAAAATCATATTTACTCAATCATCCATATATTTTTTCTAAGGCTGCCAAAAAAATTCATAGTGACTCAACCATGCATATATTTGTTCTAAGGCTGCCAAAAAAAATTATAGTCATTCAATCATGGATATATATGTTCAAAGGCGGTCAAAAAAATTTCATAGTGATTCAATCACGCATACATGTGTTCTAATGATGTCAAAAAAAAATTGTAGTGATTCAATCATGCATATATGTGTTCTATGGCTATCAAAAAAATTTCATAGTGACTCAATCATGCATATATGTGTTCTATGGCTATCAAAAAAATTTCATAGTGATTCAATCATGCATACACGTGTTCTAAAGCTATCAAAAAAAATTCATAGTGACTCAATCAAGCATATATGTGTGCCAAGGGTGTCAACAAATTTTCATAGTGGCTCAATCTTGCATATATGTGTTCTAAGGTTATCAAAAAAAATCTATAGTGATTCAATCACACACACATGTGTTCTAATGCTGTCAAAAAAAATTCATAGTGATTAAATCATGTTTATATGTGTTCTTAGGTCATCAAAAATATTTCATTGTCATTCAATCATTCATATATGTGTTCTAAGTCTATAGAAAAAATTTCATAGTGATTCAGTCATGCAGTTATGTGTTCTAAGGTTGTCAAAAAAATTTATAGTGATTCAATCATGGATATATGTGTTCTGATGTTGTCAAAAAAAAAAATAGAGACTCAATCATGCATGTATGTGTTCTAAGGCTATAAAAAAAAATCATAGTGAATCAATAATGCATATATGTGTTCTATGGCTGCAAAAAACAATTCATAGTGATTAGATCATGCTTATATGTGTTCTTAGGGTGTCAAAAAGATTTCATAGTTATTCAATCATGCATATATGTGATCTAAGGGTGTTAAAAAAAAATTTGTATGGATTCAATCTTGCATATATGTGTTCTAAGGCTGGCGAAAAAATCTCAAGGTGATTCAATCATGCATATATGTCTTCTATGGTTGTCAAAAAAAATTCATAGTGATTCAATCATTCATATATGTGTTCTAAGGCTGTCAAAAAAAATTTATAGTGATTTGATCATGCATATATGGGTTCTAAGGCTTCCAAAAAAATTCCATAGTGATTCAATCATGCATATATGTGTTCTAAGGCTATCAAAAAAATTTCACAGCGATTCAACCTTGCATATATGTATTTTAAGACTGTAAAAAAATTCCAGTGACTCAATCAGGAATATATGTGTTCCAAGGTTGTCAAAAAAAAAATTAGTGATTCAATCATACATATATTTGTTCTGATGTTGTCAAAAAAAAAAATATAGAGATTCAATCATGTATATATGTGTTCCAAGGTTGTCACAAAAATTTCAAAGTGATTCAATCATGCATATGTGTTCTAAGGCTGTCAAAAAAAATTCATAGTGATTCAATCATGCCGATATGTGTTCTAAGATTGTCAGAAAAAATGTATAGTGATTCAATCATGCATATATGTGTTCTAATGCTCTAAAATTTTTTTTGTAGTGATTCAATAATGCATATATGTGTTCTATGACTGTAAAAAAAAAATTCATAGTGATTCAATCATGCATATATGTGTTCTAAGGCGGTCAAAAAAATTCATAGTGATTAAATCAAGCTTATATGCATTCTAAGGGAGTAAAAAAAAATTCATAGTGATTCAACCATGCATATGTGTTCTAAGGCTGTCAAAAAAATCCCATAGTGCTTCAATCATGAATATATGTGTTCTATGGTGGTTCATAAAAATTTCATAGTGATTCAATAATTCATGTATGTGTTTTAAGGCTATCAAAATAATTTCATAGTGATTCAATCAAGCATATATGTGTTCTAAGGCTGTCAAAAGAATTCTATAGTGATTCATTCATGCATATATGTGTTCCAAGGCTGTCAACAAAACTTTATAGTGATTCAATCCTGCATATATGTGTTCAAAGGCTGTCCAAAAAAAATCATAGTGATTCAATCATGCAGATATGTGTTCTACGTCTGTCAAAAAATTTTCATGGTGACTCAATCATGTGGATATGTGTTCTAAGCTTGTCCAAAAACATTTATAGTGATTCAATCATGCATATATCTATTCTAGGGATATCAAAAAAAAATTATAGTGATTCAATCATGCATATATGTGTTCTAAGGTTGTCCAAAAAATTTCATAGTTATTCAATCTTGCATATATATGTTATAAGGCGGCAAAAAAAAGTCATAGTGATTCAATCATGCATATATGTGTTCTAAGGTCGTAAAAAAAATCTCATAGTCATTGAATCATGTGTATATGTATTTTAAGGCTCTCAAAAAAAAATTCATTATGATTAAATCATGCTTATATGTGTTCTGAGGCTCTCAAAAAAATTCATAGTGATTCAATCATGCGTATATGTGTTCCAAGTCTATCAAAAATATTTCATAGTGATTGAATCATGGAAGTATGTCTTCTAAGGTTGTCAAACAAAATTTATAGTGATTCAATCATGCATAAATGTGTTCCAATGCTCTAAAAAAAAATTATAGTGATTCAATCATGCATATATGTGTTTTAAGGCTGGGCAAAAAATTTTATAGTGATCCAATCATGCATATATGTGTTCTAAGGCTGCAAAAAAAATTCATAGTCATCCAATCATGCTTATATATGTTCAAAGGCTGTCAATAAAAAATCATAGTGATTCAATCTTTCATATATATATGTTCTAATGCTATAAAAAAAAAATTAGTTATTCAATCATGCATATATGTGTTCTAAGTTTGTCTAAAAAGTTTTATAGTGATTCAATCATGCATATATATGTTCTAAGGCTGCAAAAAAAAATCATAGTGATTGAATCTTGCATATATGTGTTGTATGGCTGTCAAAAAAATTTCATAGTGATTCAATCATGCATATATGTATTATAAAGCTATCAAAAAAACTTCATAGTGATTCAATCATGCATATCTGAATTCTAAGGGTGTAAAAAAAAAAACACAGTAATTCTATCATATATATATGTGTTCCAAGTCTGTCAAAAAATTTCATAGTGATTGAATCATGCAGGTATGTGTTCTAAGGTTGTCAAAAAAAATTTATAGTGATTCAATCACGCGTATATGTGTTCTAATGCTCTCAAAAAAAATTTGTAGTGATTCAATCATGCATATATGTGTTCTAAGGCCTTAAAAAAAATCATAGTTATACAATCATACATATATGTGCTCTGAGGCTGCAAAAAAATTTCATAGTCATTCAATCATGCATATATAGGTTCTAAGGTTGTCAAAAAAAATTCATAGTGATTAAATCATGCTTATATGTGTTCTAAGGCTGTCAAACAAAAATCATAGTGATACAATCATGCATATATGCGTTGTAAGGCTGTCAAAAAAAAAATTAGTGAGTCAATCATGCATATATGTGTTTCTAGGTTGTCAAAAAAAATTTATAGTGATTCAATCATGCATATATGTGTTCTAATGCTCTAAAAATTTTTTGTAGTGATCCAATCATGCATATATGTGTTCCAAGGCTGCAAAAAAAATTCATAGTGATCCAATCATGCATATATATGTTCTAAGGCTGTCAAAAAAAATTCATACTGATTCAAACATGCATATGTGTGTTCTAACGATCTCAAAGAGAAATTATAGTGATTCAATCATGCATATATATGTTCTGAAGCCTTAAAAAAAATCATAGTGATTCAATCATGCATATATGTGTTCTAAGGCTGCAAAAAAATTTCATAGTGATTCAATCATGCATATACGTGTTCTATGGCTGTCAAAAAAAAATCATAGTGATTAAATCATGCTTATATGTGTTCTAAGGCCGTTAAAAAATTTTCATTGTGATTCAATCATCCATATATGTGTTCTAAGGCTGTCAAAAATTTTTTGTAGTGTTTCAATCATGCGTATATGTGTTCTAAGGTTGTTAAAAAAAATTATAGTGATTTAATCATGCATATATGTATTCTAATGCTCTCACAAAAATATTGTAGTGATTCAATCATGCATACTTTTGTTCTAAGGCTGGACCAAAAATTTCATAGTGATCCAATCTTGCATATATGTGTTCTAAGGCAGCAAAAAAATTTCATATTGATCCAATTATGAATATATATGTTTTAAGGCTAACAAAAAAAAATCATAGTGATTCAATCTTGCAAATATGTGTACTAAGGTTGTCAAAAAAAATTTATAGTGATTCAATCATGCATATATGTGTTCTAATTCTCTCAAAAAAAATTTCAAGTGATTCAATCATGCATATATGTGTTTTGAGGCTGTCAAAAAAAATTCATAGTGAGTCAATCATGCATATATGTATTCTAAGGCTGCAAACAAACTTTATAGTGATTCAATCATGCATATATGTGTTCTAATGCTCTAAAAAAAAATTGTAGTGATTCAATCATGCATATATGTGTTCTAAGGCTGGCCAAAATATTTCATAGTGATCCAATCATGAATATATGTGTTCTAAGGTTGCGAAAAAAATTCATAGTGATTCAATCATGCATATATATGTTCCAACGCAGTAAAAAAAAATCATAGTGATTCAATCTTGAAAATATGTGTATTATTAAGGTTGTTAAAAAAAACTTCATAGTGATTCAATCATGCAGATATGTGTTCTAATTCTCTAAAAAAAATTTCTAGTGATTCAATAATGCATATTTGTGTTCTTAGGTTGTCCAAAAAAGTTCATAGTGACTCAATCATGCTTATATGTGTTCTAAAGCTGCAAAAAAAATTTGTAGTGATTCAATCATGCATATATGTGTTGTAAGGCTGCAAAAAAAAATTATAGTGATTCAATCTTACGTATATATTTTCTGAGGCTATCAAAAAAATTTCATAGTGATTCAATCATGCAAATATATGATCTAAGGTGGTCAAAAAAATTTCATAGTATTCAATCATGCATATATGTGTTATAAGGTTGTCACAAAAAAGTTATATAGATTCAATCATGCATATATGTGTTCTAAGGCTGTCAAGAAATTTTCACAGTGATTCAATCATTAATATATGTGTTTTAAGTCTGTCAAAAAAAATTCATAGTGATTCAATCCTGCATATATGTGTTCTAAGGCTGTCAAAAAAAGTTCATAGTGATTGAATCATTCAGATAAGTGTTCTAAGGTTGTCAAAAAAAATTATAGTGATTCAATCATGCATATATGTATTCTAACGTGGTAAAAAAAATTTATAGAGGTTCAATCATACATATATGTGTTCTAAGGCTGTCAAATAAAGTTCATAGTGATTCAATCATGTGCATATGTGTTCTATGGCTATTAAAAAAATTTTGTAGTGATTCAATCATGCAGATATGCGTTCGAAGGTTGTCAAAAAAATTTTATAGTGATTCAATCATGCATATATATGTTCTAAGGCTGCAAAAAAAATTATAGTGATTCAATCATGCATATATGTTTTCTAAGGCTGTCAAAAAAAAATCATAGTGATTAAATCATGCTTATATGTGTTCTAAGGCTATCAAAAAAAATTCATAGTGGTTCATTCATGCATATATGTGTTCTAAGGCTGTCAACAAAAAGTATAGTGATTGAATCATGCAGGTATGTGTTCTAAGATTGTCAAAAAAAAATTATAATGATTCAATCATGCATATATGTGTTCTAATGCTCTAAAAAAAAATTTGTAGTGATTCAATCATGCATATATGTGTTCTAAGGCTTTAAAAAAAATCATAGGGATTCAATCTTGCATATATGTGTTCTAAGGCTGAAAAAAAAATCATAGTGATTAAATCATTCTTATTTGTGTTGTAAGGCTGTCAAAAAAAATTCATAGTGATTCATTCATGCATATATGTGTTCTAAGGCTATCAAAAAAAAAATTTAGTGAGTCGTTCTCGCATAAATATGTTCTCAGGTTGTCAAAAAAAAGTTTATAGTGATTCAATCATGCATATATGTGTTCTAATGCTCTAAAAAAAATTTGTAGTGATTCAATCACGCATATACGTGTTCTAAGGCTCACCAAAAAATTTCATAGTGATCCAGTCATGCATATATGTGTTCTAAGGCAGCAAAAAAAATTCAGAGTCATCCAATCATGCATATATATGTTCTAACGCTATCAAAAAAATTCATAGTGATTCAATCTTGCAGATATGTGTTCTAAGTTTGTCAAAAAAAAATTATAGTGTTTCAATCATGCATATATGTGTTCTAATTCTCTCCAAAAAAATTCTAGTAATTCAATCAAGCATATATGTGCTCTATGGCTATTAAAAAAATTTCACAGTGGTATCATGCAGATTTAAGTTCTAAGGTTGTCAAAAAAAATTCATTGTGTTTTGAGGCTGTCAAAAAAATTTCATAGTGACTCCGTCTTGCATATATGTGTTCTAAGGCTGAAAATTTTTTTATAGTGATTCAATCATGCATATATGTGTTCTAAGGCTGTCAAAAAATCTTCATAGTGATTTAATCATGCAGATATATGTTCTAAGGCTATCAAAAAAATTTCATAGTGATTCAATCATGTAGATATGTGTTCTAAGGCTGTCAAAAAAACTTCATAGTGATTCAATCATTAAAGGCTTTAAAAAAAAATCATAGTGATTCAACCTTGCATATACGTGTTCTAAGGCAGTAAAAAAAGTTCATAGTGATTCAATCATGTGGACATGTGCTCTAAGGGTGTCAAAATAGTTTTATAGTGATTCAATGATGCAAATATGTGTTCTGATGCTATCAAAAAAATTTATTGAGGTTTAATCTTGCATATATGTGTTCTAAGGCTATAAAAAAAATTCATAGTGATTCAATCATGCATATATGTGCTCTATGGCTATTAAAAAAATTTCACAGTGGTATCTGTGATCATCGCAAAATTTTTTCTCTTGTATTCCTTCTCTTTTTTCTTTCTAACCTCTATTTCCCTTTTCGAAGGGGAAAAGAAGAGAGAAGAGAAAATAAAAGAAGAGAGAGGAACTCTTTTGCGAAGGTCTCCCTTGACCTTGAAAAAAGATTTTGAAAATTGTTTTAAAATTACGCGCCTCCATTTTTGAAAATTTGCGGGAAAATTGAGAGACGAGATTCGCTGGTCGGTACGAGGTTCGACCGTTCCTGGCGCCTTTACCAGATGTAATCGAACCAAAGATCAAATTTATGCCTTTTGCTTTGCCTTAATGTTATCTAAAAATTTATTCTAGGTCTAAAATGCACAAAGAATCATGCTTATGCAATGCAAATGCAGAAATGTATGCTTTTGAGAGAAATAGTTTAGAAATTGGGGATTTTTCAAGTGATTCTGAAATGAATTTGATAATGGAGTGAAGAAATGGTTTTTGAAAGTTGGATCTAACTTAGAACTTGAGATAGATCTGAAAAGATATTTGAAGTTCTAAGTCTTGAAATAATCAGAGTTGGGAAAATAAATCTTGAATTGAAAAGAATGAAGAGAAAGCGCTTCAATGCCATTTGCTGAAAAACATCCTTGGCATGAAATCCAATTAATGAAAAATTCACTTTCTTTGTTTCGTTTAGTTATAATGCAATATGATTGGTTAAATATTTTGATTGCCGTAAAAAACATGGAACGTGGAAAACCAATAATCCAGCAAATCTATAAGTTCAGATCAACCAAATAATCATGCAGAGAACTTTTTTAGCCCTTTTCAATAATTACGACAAAACTCAGTTTACTCACCAAGTTTTGACCTTGGGTAGAGGGAGTAGACCCAGCTTATACGTTGGGGAAAAAATAGTTGAGGTGGTGGGTTGAAGCTGAGATAGAAAAAAATTAAGTTTCAAGGTCAAAATGGACTTTGAATTTGGATTTTGAATTTGGATTTTGAATCTGGATTTCGAAGTAGAGATGGAATTTGAAATGGAATTGAATTGCAGATTTAAAGTTTGAAATCAGGATGGATTTTGGATTCAAGAAATTCAAATGGAATTTGAAAATAGAATTGGATTTAAGAAGTCTAGATGGGATCTGAAAATGGAATTGGTTTTGAAATATGGAATTGGGAATGCAATTGGATTTGAAATCTGGAATCCAAGATGGAATTTGAATCCAAAGTCTGAATCCTAAATGGAATTGAATCCGAAGTCTGGAATCCAAAATGGAGTTGGATTCAGATTTTGAGGAAGGATTTGATTTTTTTTAACCTCGAATCGAGAGATACAGATCATTGAATCCAAATGGACACCGGATCGACTCTCTGAGCCTTTCAGAAATTCTTTTTGGTAATTTTACGAATTTAATTTAAAAATTGAATGACGAGGCTCAAATTTGGATTTTAAAACTGGGTCCGGATCTGAAATCGAGTCAGATATATAAAACAGATCTGATTCTAGTAAATTTGATAAATAAGCTGGGATTTAGATTGGAACTGACTCAATTATTCAGAAAATGGAAGCTAAGGGAAAAATAGTAATATTTATCAGATTTTGAAAATTTTGGGGTGTTCACAGATGCCCCTCTTTGCTACTGAGCCGGTTGAAAGGCGAGCTTAGTGGCAAAGAAAAACACCCCAAATTTTGAAAAATGCCCCCGTTAGAAAATCTGAACTAGGTGTGAAAGAGTTTATTTGAAAAGACATGATTTCTCAAGCTTAAACCTTATCCTGAGTGGTTTTGGGGAGACGAAATGCTCGAAAATGACATGATTGGATAACCGACATGAAGAAATCATGATGGGACTTTGGGATAAAGATCCTGAAATGGTGAAAATGGGAATTTTGATCAAGTCTCATGAGTGAGACAAGATCAGCTTTTGTAATGATTTAGGTTTAACCCTTAACCTGGATGGGACAAAGATATATTAAGATGAATTGAATGAGGAAAGGAATACATGAGGACCTTAATGGGACATTTTGGGAAAAAATGTCGTGCGAGATGAAGCTCGGGTATATTTCTTTCTTGGATGGACATGAAGAGCATGGATTCCACGATGGGGAAAACCATGATGGGACTGGGAGAACTACCTCGTCGGAACGAGGCTCAGGTTTAACCCAAACCTGAAAGAAAGATACCTCGTGAAAAATCATGGCAACAGGTTTATCCCTTAGCCTGAGAGGGACGACCATACGAAATCCTCGAAATGAAGAGACCATGATGGGACCTCCGGAGTTGGACGAACAAATCCGACAGGGTTTTGCGAAAGGGAGAGAAAAATGGGGTTCCCTAAAGCTTGGAAAAGGGATGATCTTGGGTGTCTCGTTGCCGAGACTGAAATAGCTTTTGAAATGGATTACCTTTCACAGAAAGTTCAGGTTTTAACCCTTATCCTGAGCAGGTGGGACTCTATGGAATTCTCGAATGAAAAAACCATGATGGGACTAGAAGAGATACTTTGCTTTAAATGAGACAACTCTTTTGAAAAATGTAAACAACGCTAGGTTGCATCAAAATAGATATTGAATGTTTATTTCATTTTTGGATAACTAGAAAGTTTTGCCAATAAGATAAAATTGTAATTGATTCAAATGCTTGAAAGTGTGCACGTATGTGCGAAAGATATTTCCTTTTTTTACCGAGAGTATTTCCTCCAAAATGAGGTTAACTTTCTGGTTTCCAGAGTCAGATTCAAATTTTTATGCTGTTGAGTTTCTTCAAGGAAGTTATCCATTTCCTTGATATGATTCGACAAGAAATACTCTTAATTTCATAAAAGCAAGGAGTGAAAATATATTGATGAAAGGATTTTGCATAAGAAAATATGACTTCTGGCAATTTTGGCAATTTGATATCTGAGTTTTACTCACGATGATCTTTTGCACTCTTTTTGAGTCATTGAACTTTCTTGGGTTTTTGGTAAGCAGTTTATTACATCATCCTTCATTTTGGAGATGTCCTGACTTTTCTCTTTTTCTTCGAGGAAGGGTACGTCACAAAATCCTTCATCTTGGAGATGTTTCGATCCTTCTTGCAGGAATCTCTCGAAAATGTTGATTTCCCTTTTAGATTAGGATTTTATCATTTCAATTTCAATTTTAGGGTTGTAACAGTTAGATATTAAAACGAATTTTATCTTTTTTAAAGCATAGATTAGAATGAATGAGCATTATAAATATCATGAATTGCTTGCTTTCACATCATTTTCTTCTTTTGCTTTCAAAAATTCGCAAGTGGGAACACGAATGGCACGAGCACCATTCTAATAGGAGATGATTAAATCCTAAGTTGATGATTTGCATCAATGGCCATAGTCAGGATGTGAACAAAACTTAGGATTTTCATCTTTTATGGAATAACATTGGATCTCTTTCTAAAAATCATCATATTTTTAAATATTTTCTTTTTTTATCAGAGTTTAACTTAAAATTAACTCAAAATATATATCAATGGCCATAGTCAGAATATATTGAGAGTTAATTTCATTTTAAACTCTATAAAAGCACAAAAATATGTTTTATTTTTCACCTGAATTCAAATATGATTATTATATAATACATTCAATGACCATAGTCAGGGATGTATTATATCTTCAATCTTATTTCAATTCATTTAAAGAATGAAATATGCTTTTTTAAATCGAATTTCAAATTCTTTAAATTCATTCATCATTTAAGATAAAATTACATCATATTTTCAAAATTCTTTTTCAAAATCCAAATGATCTTGAATGTCTTTCTTCAAATTCTATTTCAATTCATCAAATTCTATCTCATTTCAAGATTCAAAATTCAATTTCAAAGTCGAATTTGACTTTGAAAATTCAAAATTCATTTTATATCCAAAATTCCATTTCAAATTTAAATCAAATTTCAAAGTTCAAATTCAACTTTGGAATTTTAAATTCATTTCCAAGATGCAAATTCAAATTCAAATTTAATTCAATATCTCAAATTCAATTTCAAAGTTCAATTTAACATTGAAATCTCTGATTCATCTTCTGATTTCAAATTCAAAATTATTTTTTATCTTCAAAGCTCTACCCCAAGATTGAGTCTTAATTCTCAAAATTCAAAATCAAAGTTTTGAGATTGATTTTGAATCTCAAAAATTCGATTTTTCCTAAGTTTTAAATTCAATTTGGGTTTTAAAAACCCAGATCCATCTTCAAAAGTCTCATTCAAACCTTTTAAATCCAATTCTAGATTTAGAATCCAATCCCCATTCTTGGATCTCAGACTTCGGATCCAACTCCATTTAGGATCTAGATTTTCAAATCCAACTCGATCTTGGATCTCAGACTTCGGATCCAACTCCATTTAGGATTCCAGATTTCGAATCTAGCTCAATCTTGGATCTCAAACTTCGGATCCAATTTCATTTAAGATTCAGAATTCAATTTCATTTTTGGATCCCAGACTTCGGATCCAATTCCATGTAAGATTCAGACTTCGTATTCAAATTCCATCTTGGATCACAGATTTCAAATCTAATTCCATTCCCAAATTTCAAAATCAAATTCCATTCCCAATTCCAGATTTCAAATCCAAATTTGTCTTGATTTCCAGATTTCAAATCCAATTCCATTTTCAGATCCCATCTGGACTTCTTAAATCCATTTCTATTTTTAAATTCCATTTGGATTTCTCAAATCCAAATTCCATCCTGATTTCAAACTTTAAATCTTGAATTCAATTCCACTTCAAATTTCATCTCCTCTCTTAAATGCAGGTTCAAAATTCAAATTCAAATTCCATTTCTGACTTTGAAACTTCATTTCTTTTTCTTTCATCTTCAAAATCATTCTTTTCAATTCAAGATTTATTCCCAACTCTGATTTAGAACTTCAAACATCTTTTCAGATCTATCTCAAGTTCTAAGTTAAATTCAACTATTCAAAAATCATTTCTTCATTCCCTTATCATATTTATTTCAGAATCACTTGGAAAATCTCATATTTCCAAAAGTGTTTTCTCAAAAGCATACATTTTTGCATTTACATTACACAAGCATGATTCTCTGTGCATTTTTAGATTTAGAATAAATTCTTAGATAATATTTAGGCAAAGCAAAAAGGCATAAATTTGATCCTTGGTTCGATTACCCCTGGTAAAGGTGCCAGGAACGGTCGAACCTCGTACCGACGAGCGAATCTTGTCTCCCAATTCTTCCCGCAAATATTTCAAAATGGAGGCGAGTAATTTTTCTAAATATTTTCCAAATTAAGGTCAAGTGAGACCTTCGCAAAAGGGTTCCTCTTTCTTTTCTCTTCTTTTCTCTTCTCTTTTCTTTTCTGTCTTTTATTTTCCCCTTTAAAAAGGGAAAAATAGAGGTTAGAAAGGAAAAGAGAAGGAAGAGAGAGAAACCACAAGAGGAAAAATTTTGCGATGATCACAGTTTTGGTGACCGAGATGGGACTCGTCTTCGTCCGGTCAAATCTATGCCTTTTGCTTTGCTTTGATATTATCTAAGTCTTTATTCTACAAATGTCAGCTTCATTTTCATGCAAACCTTAGGAGCCTAGACTCTGTCCTAAGCTGACATAATGCATATAGGATCTAAGTATGGTTTAGTAGGACCATATTGAGGAGATTATTCCATGTTCACATTAGACATAGGTCTGAAATACAACTCTCCTCAATTCTACGGATTGAATGCAAACAATGTATGTAAATGTATGCCTCTTTTCATTTAAATTCTATCTCTTTTAGGACTTGCATTAGAGCTTTCTGGTTTTATTTGCATGTTGAACATGTTTTCGAAAACATCCCTACCTATATTGTCCCAGTCTTCACGTTGCTCGGCTGTCTCACTGAACCATAGTTCGGGAGAGAGCCTCACAACTGGACCACTTATTTGGGTTCGCGCCCCCTTTACCACGTACCTAAGGGCCATAGTCCGACGTATATCGGTAGGTGCTCAAGGATGTTGGAAAGCCATTACCTTAGAACCGGAGAAATATTTCTATGCCACGTACTTCGAGCTACGGCTTGAGTATATCGGCATACCTTGATTGGAATCAGATGATCTAAATCTTAGAGTTAGGATTAAGGTCCTATCAGACATTTCAAATATTATATTTAGAGTAAGCTTTAGGAGTGTTGTTTATGCATCCTTGTTTGTACATCTGTGATTGTGTGATATTTTTATCTTCCTTATATTCTCCAAAACCCTGGGTATATATTATTCAAAATTTCTTCTTTGTTTTTAAAACCCAGGTGTATTTTCCTTTTCTTCTTCTGATTTCTTCAAATTCTTCTGATCCTGCCTGCAAGTTCTTCAAATTTTAAATCTTTACCATTCATTCTCAAATTCATTTTCCCTCCTATTTTTCCAATGTATCTTCTAAATTCTATTTTTTGTTTATCTTTTCATAAATAAAATCTCTTTCCGTCAAGAGATATCCTTTTCAAAATAGCATTTTCCTTCGTGTTTTAGTTGTTTACTCTCCCTCATGGAGTAACAACGCAATTGTCATAAATTTTGTGACGACTCAATCCCTGGTAATGGGATGTCATTTTGTCGACCTAATTCCTTCTTTTGTCAAAACTTCTCCCAAAATTTCTTTAGTCTAAACCCTCCCTTTACTCCGCAAAAAAATATGGTTCAGATGAGGACTGGAAAGGAAATAGTTCCTCAGCACAGCGACAGCGAGATTGAAGCAATGGACTCTCCCAAGTCAGTCAGAGGGCAGGGTCAGAGCAAAGGCGACGATATCGATCCCGCCATGTATGGACTATTCTAGAAAATGATGGTCAGAATGATGTCAGAGCAAGTTGAGGCCAGTCTGAAGAAGGTCGCTCCTAAGAGCAAACTGAAAAAGAAGGCTGTGAAAAAGAAAGTCAGGATTGTCAGAAAGAAGATCCAACCTGACACCACTTCTGAGGAATCAGAATCAGTAGAGAAAGAGTTAGAAGAGGAAGAGCAATTTGTCTACAGTCAGAATCCACCGCGGCAGTTCGTGAAAATCACTAAAGAGCCCGAATCTGTGAACAAACCTACTCCAACTGAGGATCCAATGCGCGAGCGATTGAAAGAGATGACTCGAGCGATCAAAGATATTCAGGCCAAGAGCAAGGGCAAGCAAACTTATTTAGGTGAGGACTTCTACGATGGCCTCGACGGGGATGATAATCTGGAGAACCTTCCTCGTAAATTTCTCAAGTTTGACGGAACCGGTAATCCAAAAGCTCACTTGGCCATATTTTATGTAGAGTGCAGCCATTTCAGAAAGGACAACAGGGCTCTGTTCATTTGTTTTCCTCGCAGCCTAGAGGGAACAATGATCAGGTGGTATGCGGACCACATTAACCCTATCAAACTACGAGAGTTTGTTAAAATAGTGAACTTATTCATCGAGCGCTTCATGTTCAATGTTGAGGCCTTGCCCACTCTCAACCATTTGTACAACCTGAAGCAGAATGAGAATGAAAGAGTAGGAGAATTCATTCACAGGTAGAGAAGCACCTGTAACAAGATGAAGGTTCACATTCCAGAGGAGCACGCACTGCAGATAATCCTCAACAATTTCTCTCAGCCTCTGAGGATCCTCATCGCCACTTCTCCGGCAAAATCCTTTATCAAGTTGATTGAGCGAGCCGAATGGCTCGAGTCAGGAATAGAAAATGGGCTCTACGAGGGCATGCCTCTGGTCAAGAATATCCAAGACCAGAAAAACAAGGCACCATTCACTCATACAGCTGATACCTCCGGCCATGATCATGACAGCAGCAGAAGAAACAAAAATGACAGCAAAATTGGCCAGAACCACAGTGCAACTCAAGGGGAAAAGTCTTCCAAGCAGAATGACAAGCCGTCTCAGTCTAACTTTCCTAAAAAATAAAAGATAAAGCGTGAAGGTTGGAGTAATGATCATGTGTTCACTCCTTTGAAACAATCGCTCGAAGAAGCCCTTGAATTCATGCTTACAAAGGGATTGGTGAAACTCCCAAAGGCCACGAATCCTCCCACAGTCATGGGAAGGTTCATGAATCAGTTCTGCAAGTTTCATCGAGCAGTGGGGCATGACACCGATCACTGCTTCATCTTTAAAAATATTGTTCAGGATTGCATTGACAAGAGTCTCCTTGTTGAAGACGAAGAGGAAGATGAGTTGGCCATCATGACCAAGCCTTTCCCAGACTACTCAAAAGATTGATCATGCCAGAATTTTCTGCTTTCCTCCCCTTTTGCCAGTCACCTTATAGGGGCCAGTCAGCCCAGTCTTTTGTGACCTTTTGGTCAAAGTACTTGTAAATATTTCAGTCTTTGTTATCAGTTTTGTTCATCAATGAAATGTCAATTTTCTTCATATCTTTGATATCAAATACTTCCTTGCTCTGCCACACAGGGGCATTTGTTTTTAAAAAATTATATTTTCATTTCAAAAATCTTCTTCTTCATTGGCTTTTATTAAACCACATTAAATCCCCATTCTTCTCAGAAGGAGGGACGATCCCGACATCGTTCGTGAGAGAAATGATATTACCTATGAGGGTTTTTCAAAATCATGAAATTTTGAAAATTTTCTGCAAAGTCTTCGTTACAATCACCAAGGGTTCAATATTTTGGTCCAATCTTTTTCGAAAACCAACCCTTGTGTTGGACTTATTTTCCAAAACTGACTTCGAACCATTGTATTCAAAATCAACCCTTGTGTTGATCTTCTATTTCGAAATTGGTTTTGAACCATTGTCTTCAAAATCAACCCTTGTGTTGATTTTCTTTGCCAAAACTAGTTTTGAACCATTATCTTCAAAAAATCAACCCTTGTGTTGATTTTCTTTTCCAAAATGGGTTTCGAGTCATCATCTTCAAAAAATCAACCCTTATGATGATTTTCTTTTCCAAAACTGGTTTCGAATCATCATCTTTAAAAAATCAACCCTTGTGTTGATCTTATTTCGAACCATTATCTTCAAAAATCAACCCTGGTGTTGATCTTATTTTGAACCATTATCTTCAAAAAAATCAACCCTCGTGTTGATCTTCTTTTTCAAAATAGATTCAAACCATTTGCCTTCAAAAATCGACCCTCGTGTTGATTCTTCTTCGAAGATCATCTTCCACGTTAATCATTCTCCCAATTTCGCCTTGTGGTTGATTTCCTTTCCAAAAATGATTTTTCACCTGTCTTTTCAAATAAACATTCCGCTCTCACTTTAAAGATCCCATATGCAGGCAGGATCAGACAAACTCGTTTTTCTCAAATCTTATAAATTTTCAGTTAATCTTGTTATTTTTATTAATGTCATTCAGTTTATTTATATTTTTATCAAGTTTACATCAATTTTATCAAATTTTATCAAGTTTTATCAATTTTTCCTCAATTTTATTAAATTTTATCAACTTTTTACCCTTTCAGGTTAAAGGATAAACTTGATGCCTCCTTCCCATGAGGTATTATTTTTCTTCTTTTATTCCCCCTCAGGTTAAGGGATAAACCTGACCCTCGTTCTTCGAGGTGTTCCCGTTCAGGATAAGAAAAATCTTGAGACCCCTCATAGGAGTAATAATGCTACCTATGAGAATTCTTTTGCAAACACAAGTTTCATCAATCTTTATTGATTTTCTAAATTTATATCAAATTTTTCTTCATTAATTCTCTTTAAATTCTATTCTTTTTCCCATTCAGGATAAGGGATAATCCTGAAACCCCTCATAGAAGCAACAAGGCTACCTGTGAGAATTCTTTTCAAAAACAAAATTTTCATAAATTTATTCAATCTTTCTCCACTTTTATAAATTTTACTCTTTTTTCCCCTCAGGTTAAGGGATAAACCCGACCCTCGTTCTTCGAGGTGTTCCCATTTAGGATAAGGGATAATCCTGAGACCCCTCATAGGAGCAATAATGCTACCTATGAGAATTCTTTTGCAACATAAGTTTCATCAATCTTTATTGATTTTTTAAATTTATATCAATTTCTCCTCATTTCTCCTTAAATTCTATTCTTCTACCCTTTCAGGTTAAGGGATAAACCTGATGCCTCTTTTCAATGAGGTATTTCTTTTCTTTATCTTTTTCTCTTTTCAGGATAAGGGATAAACGTGATGCCTCTTTTCAATGAGGTATTCCTTTATTCATTTACCCTTTCAGGTTAAGGGATAAACCTGATGCCTCTTTCCCATGAGGTATTCCTTTATTCATTTTTTCTTTCAGGATAAGGGATAAACCTGAACCTCGGCCTTCGAGGTATTTTCTTCTACCCTTTCAGGTTAAGGGATAAATCTGACCCTCGTCCTTCGAGGTGTTCCCATTCAGGATAAGGGATAATCCTGAAACCCCTCACAGGAGCAACAAGGCTACCTGTGAGAATTCTTTTCAAAAACAAATTTTCAAATAAATTTCTTAAGTTTTTTTCCCACTTTTATAAATTTTATTCTTTCTCTCTTTCAAGTTAAGGGATAAAACCTGAACCTCGACCTTCAAAGTATCTTCTATTTTCCTTCCAGGTTAAGATAAACCTGAACCTCGTTCATCGAGGCATTTCTCCTTCTTTCTTCAGAATAAGGGACAATCCTGAAGTCTTTTATCATCAAATTTTCCACCAATTTTTACCAAATTTTCACCAGACTTTCGTCAGTCTTTATCAATTTTTATTCTTTGTCAATTTTATTGATTCTTTATCAATTTTTATCAATTTTATTGATTCTTTATCAATTTTTAGCAATTTTATTGATGCTTTGTCAATCTTAATCAATCTTTTCTTTATTAAATTTTTATAAATTTTATTCTTCATCAACTCTTATCACTTTTGTCAAATTTATTTCCTTCTTCCTCTTCAGGATAAGGGATAATCCTGAAAACCCCGGCAATCATTCTCACTTCAATTTCCAAATGTCTTGAAGATGCCTGTCTCCTCTTCCGACTCTCGGTCAGAAAAGCCAGAGCTCGTGCGGGTGCATTTTCATAATCCAGTGCTCGTACTGGTATATTTGCAAAACCTAGTGCTCGTACTGGCGCAATTTCAAAACCTGGTGCTTATACTGGGGCATTTTCAAAAATCAGTGCTCGTTCTAGTGCAATTTCAAAACCCAGTGCTCATACTGTGGCATTTTTTTCAAAAAAACTAGTACTCGTACTGATGTATCTTCGAAAATCCAGAGTTTGCACTGGTGCATTTTCAAAAATCCAGGGCTCGTACTGGTATATTTGCAAAATTCAGGGCTCGTACTGGTATATTCGCAAAATCTAGTGCTCGCACTGGTACATCTAGCACTCGTGCTAGTGTCTAGCTGACTGATCAGTTAGCCCCTCAGGTTCAATCTTTTCACTAACCATTCATCAAAAATCAAAGCTCTAAATCCAATTTTGACCTTCGGGTTATTCAAATCTCAATTTCAAGCCTTTAGGTTACAATCTTTTCTCAATTTTTCTTAATTTTTGTCAATCTTTCATCAATTTCTATCCCTTCTCATCAACGCTCCTTTGAGATTCGAGTTTCGACTCGAACTTCCAACTTTTTTCCTCGAGATTCGAGGCCCGGCTCGAACTTTCTAGCTTTCTCTTGAAAATTTGAGTTTTATCTCGAGTTTTCTTTCCTTCAATAAATGAACTTTCAAGTTTTTCTTTGAGATTCGAGCCCCGACTCGAATTTTCCAGCTTTCCTTTGAAGATTTGAGTTTTAACTCGAGTCTTCTTCTCCTTCAAAAATTTGAACTTTCCAGTTTTCCTTTGAGATTCGAGCCTTGACTCGAACTTTCCAGCTTTCCTTTAAAAATTTGAGTTTTATCTCGAGTTTTCTTTCCTTCAACAAATGAACTTTCCAGTTTTCCTTTGAGATTCGAGCCCCGACTCGAACCTTCTAGCTTTCCTTTGAAAATTTGAGTTTTATCTCGAGTTTTCTTTCCTTCAATAAATGAACTTTCCAGTTTTCCTTTGAGATTCGAGCCTTGACTCAAACTTTTCAGCTTTCCTTCGAAGATTTGAGTTTTAACTCAAGTTTTCTTTTCCTTCAAAAAATTTGAACTTTCCAGTTTTCCTTTGAGATTCGAGCCTTGGCTCGAACCTTCCAGCTTTCCTTTGAATATTTGAGTTTCGACTCGAATTTTCTTTCCTTCAAAAATCTGAATCGGTCTAGTTTTCCTTTGAAGATTTGGGTTTTTGACCCGAACTTTCTCTCCTTAGAAACCAAACTTCCTAGCTTTCCTTCGAAGGCTCAAGTTTTGACTCGAATTTTCCAGCTTTCCTTGTAGAATCCGAGTCTTGATTCAGATGTTCTTTCAAAACCAACTTTTGAGTTAGACTTACCTTCAAAATCCAGTTTTATGCCAAGCTTGCCTTCAAAACTCTAAATTTGTGTTTACCTTCAGAATTCAACTTTGTGTTGGATTTTTCTCCAGAATCCCACTGGCGTGTCAAAACTCGATGTTAAGCAAATTTTTCGTCATCAAGGATTTCAGGAATATTTTTGCCAAATTGCTATAAAAAATAGTTGTTGATCTCAATCTTTTATTGCATGAAGAATTTCCTCGAATCTCCTTTAGTATTCTTTCCAAAAGGGTGAAGCTTTTGTGAAGAAAGACTCAAAATTCAGATTTTCTGTTGGTCAACCAATAGGATAAAGAAAAATCTTTGATATGACCGGCGAAGGAAAATTCAATGATGTTGAAAAGCCATCATTGAACTGATACTGATCATAGCTATGGCACATTCTTAAAGACCATTCTTCTGGCAGTAAGGCAGTGGAAATATCCTGGGCAATAAAAGAATCTACCCAATCCATATCTCCTTAGTCATTTAAGCTGCAAATCAAATATATGCAAAAGGGATCTCTCAATTGTCGTCAAGATGAAGATGAATATGTGAGCTAGACCCCTGGGGCCAAAGAAGATTTGGATCATCTCCAAGATGAAGGAGTTTGTGATGGATCCTTTCAGGGAAAGTTCAGATCGTCGTCGAGATGAAGGCGAACGCGATGAACCTAACGACAAACCCTAAAAGATATTTGATTTCTGTTATCATCTAAAGACCTTTTGAGCCAATATCATCAGTATAATTCCTGAGAAAAAGAAGATCAGAGCATCTCCAAGATGAAGAAGTTTGTGACGTACCCTTCCCCAAAAGTGAGAGAGAAAAGTCAGGACATCTCCAAAATGAAGGATGATGTAATAAGCTTCTCCCTGAAACCCAAGAAAACTCAGTGACTAAAAAAGAGTGCAAAAAGATCATCATGGGAAAAGCCCAAGGATATCAAACTGCCAAGAATCTTCTTTATCTATGTGAAATTATTTTATCAATATCCTTTCACTCGATTGCTTTTATGAAGCTAAGAATATTTCCTCTCTTTTCATATCAAGGAAATTGATAGCTTTCTTGAAGAAACCCAACAACAATAATTTCACCTTGATTCTGGATTTTATAGAGTTAACCCAGTTGGAGATAATACTCTAGGTAGAAGAGGGAATATCTTTCAAACAAAAGTGCTTACCTTCAATTACCTTGAAACAACTATATTTTTTATCATTTTGGCAATATTTTCCAGCTTTCCTGATAAGAAATAAGAACTTGATGTCCGTTTTGATACATCTTGGTGTCGCATTTTCTATCTTTCGCTTTGATCGAAAGATTTGCCTCCTCCTGTCAAAAGGATTGCCTTATTCATCTTTCGCTTTGATCGAAAGATTCGCCTTCTCCTTGCTAAAAGGATTGCCTTATTCATCTTTCGCTTTGATCGAAAGATTTGCCTTCTCCTTGCTAAAAGGAATGTCTTATTCATCTTTCCCTTTGATCGAAAGATTCACCTTCTCCTTGCTAAAAGGATTGCCTTATTCATCTTTTGCTTTGATCAAAAGATTTGCCTTCTCCTTTCTAAAAGGATTGCCCTCTTCATCTTTCGCTTTGTCGAGAGATTCACCTTCTCCTTGCTGAAAGGATCACCCTCTTTATCTTTCGCTTTGTCGAGAGATTTGCCTTCTCCTTGCTAAAAGGATTGCCCTCCTTATCTTTCGCTTTAATCGAAGGATTCACCTTCTCCTTGCTAAAAGGATTGCCTTATTCATCTTTCGCTTTGATTGAAAGATTTGCCTTCTTCTTTTTAAAAGGATTGCCTTCCTCATCTTTTGCTTTGATCGAAAGATTCGCCTTCTCCTTGCTAAAAGGATTTCCCTCCTCATCTTTCGCTTTGTCGAGAGATTCACCTTCTCCTTTTTAAAAGGATCGCCCTCTTCATCTTTCGCTTTGTCGAGAGATTTACCTTCTCCTCTTTAAAAGGATCGCCCTCTTCATCTTTCGCATTGACGAGAGATTTGCCTTCTCCTTTTTAAAAGGATCGCCCTCTTCATCTTTCGCTTTGATCGAAAGATTTGCCTTCTCCTAACTAAAAGGATCGCCCTCTTCATCTTTCGCTTTGTCGAGAGATTCACCTTCTCCTTGCTAAAAGGATCGCCTTACTCCTCTTTCGCCTTGTCAAGAGATTCACCTTCTTCTTTCTAAAAGGATTGTCCTCCTCGGCTTTTGCTTTGATCGAAAGATTTGCCTTCTCCTGTCAAAAGGATTGACATCTTCATCTTTCGCCTTGTCGAGAGATTCTCCTTCTTCTTGCTAAAGGGTCGCCTTACTCATATTTTGCTTTGTTAAAAAATCGCCTTGCTCCTGTTAAAAGGATCGCCTTATTCATTTTTCACACCATCTAAAGATTTGTCTCTTGTTACCTTATTCATCTTTCATATTGTCGAAAGAATTGCCTCACATCTCCTTATTTTTCATCCCTCACATTCCAAAGAAGAGTTTCCTCATTCAGGAAAGGTATCTCTTCCTGTCCCATCACAGTTTTTTCATCCGAGGATTCCGTATGGTCGTACCCACTCAGGTTAAGGGTCAAACCTGTACTTTCTACGAGAGGTCATCAATTTCAAAAGCTGATTCAGTCTCAGCAATGAGACACCTAAGATCATCCATTTTCCAGGCTTTAGGGAACCCCATTTTCCTCATTTCGCAAACCCTTTTCGAATTTGTTCGTCTAAACTCCGAAAGGTCCCATCATGGTTTCTTCGTTCGAGGATTCCATTTGGTCGTCCCCTTCAGGTTAAGGGTTAAGCCTGAACCTCGCCCCTCGAGGTATCTTCCTTTTTCAGGTTTGGGTTAAATCTGAGTCTTGTTCCAACAAGGTTCCTCGTTTTGATGAGGTGTTTCCTTCCAAGTCCCATCATGGTCCTTCCCATCGAAGAATTTATGCTTTGTATATCCATCCAGGATAGGATTCTACTTGAGCTTCATCTCACGAGGTGTTTTTCAAAAAATATCACATCGAGGTCCTCATGTATTCCTTTCCTCATTCAATTCATCTTGATATATCTTCGTCCCATCCAGGTTAAGGGCTAAACCTGAGTCATTCCAAAAGGCTGATCTTGTCTCACCCATGAGACTTGATCAAAATCCTTATTTTCCACCATTTTGGGATTTTCATCTAAAGTCCCATCACGATTTCCTCATTTCTATTATTCAGTCATATCATTTTCAAGGATTTTGTCTCCCCAAAACCATTCAGGATAAGGTATTAAGCCTGAAAATTCATGTCTTTTCAAAATAATTCTTCCACACCCAGTTCGGATCTGCTGACTAGGGCATTTTTTTTCAAAATTTGGAGTGTTTTCTTTGCCACTAAGATCGGCTTTCAACCGGCTTAGTAGCAAAGAGGGGCATCTGTGGACACCCCAAATTTTTTAAAATTTTGTAAATATTCCCTTTTTGCCCTTTGCCCCCATTTTTTTTGGTAATTGAGTTAGTTTTAAATCTAAATTCCAGTTTATTTCTCAATTTTTACTGAAATTAAATTCATTTTATATATCTGACTTGATTTCGGATCCGGATCCAATACAGAATCCAAATTTGAGTTTCGTCATCCAATTTTTAAACCAAATTCTCAAAATTACCAAAATAATTTTTGAAAGGCTCAAACAGTTCATTCGGTATCCGTTTGAATCCACCGCATTGTATTTCTTGATTCGAGGTTCAAAAATTGAATATTTTCTCAAAACCTGGATCCAAACCCGTTTTCTGAAGAAATTTTTCCAAAAATAACCTCAATTTCTCAGAAAACCCTTCTTTTGTAAATATTTGTAAATTTAGTTTGAAAATCCCTTAGTTTTAGAATTTTTTCCAAAAAAAAAACACCAAAAAAAATAGGAAATGCAAAGAAAAAGAGCAAAAAAAAATCAAAATAGAAAAGAAAAATACAAAAAAATTAATTTAGAAACCCCTTTTTTAAAATTTCTTTTAGTTAAAACCCTCTTTTGAGAAAACCCTTTTGAAAACAGCCACTATTTTGAAAATCTCAAAACTAGAAGGGATCAATTTTAAAGAAGGCCTAACGACCTTCTGTTATAAAACAGAAGTCGAGGCCTCCCCGATTTCTCATCCACAATTCACCCTAGCATCCTCTTCTTCTATTTTCTCCCCTTCTTCTTTTTTTTTTTTCTTCTTTTCCCTTCCTCTGGTTTTCTTCTCGATTGGTTGAAGGAAGCCCTCCCTACAACAGAGCCAACTTCATTTACGGTAAGTAACCATTTCCTTTCTTTTTCTTTTTTTACATTTTCTATAAAATTTATACCTCTTTGTTTCAAATTAGCATCACTTATCTTCATTTTTCTTTCATATTTCATTGTTTATCCTAAGCATCGTTGGTAGTGTCGATTTGCATCTAGTAACATCGACCTACGTTTTGCAAGATCATCAGGAATGGTTACATTCCAATACTTTTTTTTTCTTTTTTTTTCTTTTCTTTCCTTTTTCTTTGCAATTTGTTTTTGAATTCCCGTGATTTCTTTATATCATGAAGGCCCATTTACGACGGATTCATTACTATCTAAATGCTTCATCGATTCATTTTGCATGTTAGCTTTTGCTTTCTGTTTATTTGTCATTCTTTTTCTTTTCATTCTTTTTTTTTCTCTTTCATTCGGCATCGCAATGTGCGCACGATGAGATATCAGCCGTGAAACATGTTTTCCGGCTGGCTCTGAGTTGAAATCCAGTAAGCGTTTTCTGTTATTTCAGCATCATTCAGTTTTAGATCATCATATCTAATTTTTTTTTTTTACATTCACCCGATTTTAGCATTTTTCATGGAAAATTGATCGATCATTTGGATCGATTCTCTTTTTTTTTTCTTTTGGGTGATTATTGTTTCCCAAAAGAAACTTTGATTGATGCTTGTTGTCTGAAATTCGAGTTTGATCAATGCTTGTTGTTTGGGCCTGATTGATCGCCAGAAATTCTGAGCGATCAGTAAAATAAAGTTGCAGAAATCTGAGTATGATTGATGCCCTTACTGTTTTCCGACAATCGATTATCTGAAATCTGGCTACTGTTTGAAATTTCAATCGATGTTGTTGTTGTTTATAACTGTTTGAAATTGATCTGTTGTTTCCGATCAATAATCTGAATAGTGAAAACCTCTGAAGTTGTTACTGTTTTCGGGTAGAGGATGCCTGCTGTTTGAAATTCCGATGGACTCCGACCTGTTGTTTACTTTTTCGATAAATACTGATTCGATCAGATATTTGAATCCGAGGTGAATGTTGTAGTCTATTGAATTTTAAATCAGTGATTACCATTTTCCGACCAGTTTTGATTTCAAAGTTGATCTCTCGTCAACTGTAATCGATTTCTGAATATTATGTTGATAATCAATTTCTAAGTTTTGTTAATCGATTTCTGAGTGTTTTCAATGATCTCCCATTATAAGAACACTCTTGACAAAAGGAAAGTTCATGGTCCAGTTCATTGGGTTAGTTAGAGAAATAATTATCCAAGGGCACTCCTGGGGAAACTCGCCTCATAAATCTGTGGACATTTACCATGCACTCAAAATAGTGGCAATTGTAATGACAATTGCTAAAGCTCTTACTGCTATTGTGTCATGTGCAACAGCATTGATGCTTCTTCACATTATCCCTGATTTGTTAAGTGTGAAAACACGAGTATTATTTTTGAAGAACAAGGCTGCAGAGCTTTATAGAGAAATGGGCTTGATACGTACTCAAGAAGAAACAGGTCGACATGTGAGAATGCTTACTCATAAAATTAGAAGTACTCTTGATAGAGATACTATATTGAAGACCACTCTTGGTGAACTTGGTAGAACTTTGGCATTGGAAGAGTGTGTTCTATGGATGCCTTCACGAACAGGTTTAGACCTTCAACATTCTCATGCCCTTCGTTATCAGAATACAGTTGGATCAGTTGTGCACATTCAACATCCAGTTGTGAATCAAATCTTCAGATGTAATCATGCTGTGAAAATTTCACCAATGTGTCCATTGGCTAGGGTCAGACCACTTACAGGGAGATACATGCCAGAGTAGGTTGCGGCAGTGCGTGTGTCACTTTTACATCTATCAAATTTTCAAATAAATGACTGGCCTGATTTTTCCACAAGACGCTATGCTTTAATGGTTTTGATGCTCTTTTCAGACAATGCAAGACAGTGGCATGTCCACGAACTGGAGCTTGTTGAAGTGGTTGTTGACCAGGTAGCAATAGCACTTTCCTCTGTCACAACCTGTTCTTTCACAGCAGTTAACACCATGGCTTCCTTCCCCACTAGCACTGTTCAACACCCCCTTGCTAACACCTGTGTATACGTGAGCATAGCAGCCCAGCAGCTGTTGTAGATCATAACCCCCCCCCCCCCCCCCTCTTTTAGTTGCTGTAAAGTCACCTTCAAGAATTAAGTTGGCAATCAAGTTGTTACGATTGGGGGCAACCCACATATCTGTTTCAGGTATTGTTTTAAACTCACTCTCTGAATAATGTCTCTGTTAATACCTGCATATCAAGGTAAAGCATGGCGTTAGTGTGTTAATGAATATACTTGTTATGTCAGAACATGTTACTTGAAATTTCATAGCATATCAATGGATGTTACACATTATGCCCATCTCACATTCACATTTTTTTCACCTTGGTATCATCTGCTGGGCAGCATATGTCACCATATTCACTCTCAATCTCTGTGCACTACCAATAGCACCTGTACATTCACAAATGCATATGCCACATCATCCACATGCTTTCACCATATCAGAACACTGCTGATATGCTTCATCCGTCATTATCACAGCAATACTCATCAATACCCCTCACAACCATCACATAATATCCAGCCACTTCATTCTTTTATATGTCACCTGTCATCTATCACTGCTGCACAACAACTTCACACACAACACCCTTCATATCAGCAAAATGCACTGTTATGCACTGTTATGCAGGCACAATTCCACCTATATGCCATATATATATATACATATACAAATATAGATATATATATACATATATATGCATGTATATATATGTATGTACATAGGTATATATCACTTTTCATCTTTCTACACCTTAGATCCTAAATATCATGGCATATGAGCATCTCACCATCTACATCTTTTAAATCGATGTGATATGTGCAATTCTCTTCTATTTTCATACTAACTCTGTCTTGCAGGAATCTCTAGAAAATGTTGATTTCCCTCTTAGATTAGGATTTTATCATTTCAATTTCAATTTCAGGGTCGTAATAGTTAGATATTAAAGAGAATTTTATCTTTTTTAAAGCATAGATTAGAATGAATGAGCATTATAAATATCATGAATTGCTTGCTTTCACATCATTTTCTTCTTTTGCTTTCAAAAATTCGCAAGTGGGAACACGAATGGAACGAGCACCGTTCCAATAGGAGATGATTAAATCCTAAGTTGATGATTTGCATCAATGGCCATAGTCAGGATGTGAACAAAACTTAGGATTTTCATCTTTTATGGAATAACATTGGATCCACACTGGATCTCTTTCTAAAAATCATCATATTTTTAAATATTTTCTTCTTTTATCAGAGTTTAACTTAAAATTAACTCAAAATATATATCAATGGCCATAGTCAGGATATATTGAGAGTTAATTTCATTTTAAACTCTATAAAAGCACAAAAATATGTTTTATTCTTCACCTGAATTCAAATATGATTATTATATAATGCATTCAATGACCATAGTCAAGGATGTATTATATCTTCAATCTCATTTCAATTCATTTAAAGAATGAAATGTGCTTTTTCAAATCTAATTTCAAATTCTTTAAATTCATTCATCATTTAGGATAGAATTACATCATATTTTCAAAATTCTTTTTCAAATTCCAAGTGATCTTGAATGTCTTTCTTCAAATTCTATTTCAATTCATCAAATTCTATCTCATCTCAAGATTCAAAATTCAATTTCAAAGTACAATTTGACTTTGAAAATTCAAAATTCATTTTATATCCAAAGTTCCATTTCAAATTTAAATCAAATTTCAAAGTTTAAATTCAACTTTGGAATTTTAAATTCATTTCCAAGATGCAAATTCAAATTCAAATTTAATTCAATATCTCAAATTCAATTTCAAAGTTCAATTTAACTTTGAAATCTCTGATTCATCTTCTGATTTCAAATTCAAAATTATTCTTTATCTTCAAAGCTCTACCCCAAGATTGAGTCTTAATTCTCAAAATTCAAAATCAAAGTTTTGAGATTGATTTTGAATCTCAAAAATTCAATTTTTTCTAAGTTTTAAATTCAATTTGGGTTTTAAAAACTAAGATCCATCTTCAAAAGTCCCATTCAAACCTTTTAAATCCAATTCTAGATTTAGAATTGATCATGCATATATTTTAGGGTTATTTTATATCAAAAATATGCATGATTTAAAAAAAAAATGATTAAAAACCCAATTTTATGCTGGTTTTGAATAATTGAGCTAAAATGAATTAAAATTAGAAAATGCTTGAAAAAGTAGCTTTATTTTTCAATTTAGTTGATAAAATAATTTTGGTTTTCTTTATAGAAAAGAAGAAAAAAAAATATTAAATATATAGTTATAGTTTTCAGAAAAATAATCAAATGAGGTTTTGAGTTTTTTTTAGCAAATAAAATCTTTTAAGTAGTTTATTTTAGATTTTTGAAAAAAAAAATCAAACCATTACACTATTTGTGATTTTTGAAAACTGAAAAAAAAAATTATAATAACAAACTGGTTTGGTTTTTTTTAAAACTGAAAAAAATAATCACAAACCGGTTTAACCGGTTTGCAGTTCTTTCAAAACTAAAAAAACAAACAGCAACAAACCGGTGAACCGGTTTGTTTGCTGTTAAAAACCCAAAAACAAGAAAACAACCGGCGTCTCCCCTGTACGCCTGAACCTTGCCCTCTTCCCCCTCTTTCCCTCTTTTCTCACCCTCCTCCACCAACACCAGCCCCTTTCTTACCTTTTTCTTCCTCTTCTCTCTATTTTTCTCATCTTCCTCAGCCGGTGGTGGTGGTGGATCTTCAGTCCGGCGAATGGCACACGGTGGATGACCGCCAACCTCTCTTCCAATCTACCTCTGTTCACGGTAAGTTTTCTTCTTCTTCTTCTTCTTCTTCTTCTTCTGATTCTTCTGATTCTTCTTCTTCTTCTTTTTATTCTTCAAATCTTCCTCCTCTTCTTCTTCTTCCGATTGTCATCATTCTCTTCTTCTTCTTCTTCTTCTTCCGATTTCTCATTTTTCTGATCTTCTTCTTCTTCTTCTTCTTTGTTTCTTCTTCTTCCAATTTTTATCTTCTTCTGGTTCACTTAATAAGTTCAGGTTGTGTTGCTGTGTAAAGAAAAACGAAAAAAAAAAAAGAAAAGAAAAAAAAAACGAAAAAAAAACTTGATCATTGCTGTTTCTGAATTTTTTTTTTCATCATCCGATCTTCGATTCTTCATCTACTTCTTATTTCTGTTCAATTGTTCCTATGTTTTTTTAGTCTAATTTTTTTTCATCGCATAAATTTCTGTGTTGTATTCAACCGATCCTCTGATTTGGAATTAATAAAAAAAATTTGTTCCTTTGTTAAATTCCTGTAATTCATTCCATGAATGTGTATTTTTTTTCATTATCTGAATTTCATTTTTTCTGTTTGCATCTTCCTCATTTTTTTCATTTTCAATTTCTTGCATCGTTTTGATTTAGCATATTGTTTTTCATCTGGATATGTTTTGATATTGTGATTCATTTTTTCTGTATTTTCTGTTATACATTCCTTTAATTTTTTTTTCTTTTTCATTCAGTTGTTCTTATTTTTTTTTCATTCTGATTTCATTCATGTTAGTACTTGTATTACATCAGTTGATATATTAGATTACGATTTTTCATTTTAGTTAACAGTAATCTTTCAATTCTTATAATAGCATTGATGTCCCTGTTTCTTGCATATCCGAGTATCACATTTCTATTCCAGTTGTAGCATTGTGCATAGCATTTAACATTCTTAAGTTCATTAGGTTGTCATTGCATTAGCTTTATAGATTTAAGTATATTAGTTGTTTAGTTAGTTGTTTACCTATAGTAGAAGTTCTTTAGAGAGTTTTATCATATTCTAGATCTTAATTCAATTTTTAGATTTACATTGTGCATAGCATACCTGTTAGTATCTTGTATTGCTTGTGTTCGTTTTATTTGTGTAGGATTGCACAGGAGTGGAGCGGAAGTGATTATGTGACACGAAGTGCACGAGTAGAAGATTTTTACTTCTCAGTTTAGAATTAGGAATTTAATTGGGTTTGTAAATATTGCACTTTACGCCCTCTGCAAAGGGTATTCATTCGTTGTAATAGTTAGTTGATTTTACATTTCTTGAACATTTTACATTTTAATAATTCGGCAATAAAGATTAGTTTAGATTTGTGTACTTGAATACGATATATTTCCGTTCCCTGAGTTTGACCCGGTCTCATCCACTAGTGAGAACCGGTTTTTATTATTTGATGTCTGGTTTTCACATGTTTTACATATAAAAATCTTTTCAAAATTACAACGATTTAAAAGAAGACATCAAATTTTTAGCGTCGTTGCCGGGGAACGGCGTAATATTAGTATTCACTTTATTGCCTAGTGTTTGTGTTGCATTTAGGTTTAGAACCACGTATGTGCATATCTTAGAGACGAGCTTACTTTTCTGCACAGCCCACCTACTAGGATCCCCTTAGAGGTGACTGTGTACGATTGGTACCGTACATATAGATTTCATATTTCTTTGCATAATCTCTGTTATGTGTAACTGCGTGGTGTTTGTTTAGTTTTTGTTGTTTTTAGTTCACTCGCTTTATGGTTTGCGTGGTTTGGCCGCTTAGTGCGTTAGTTAGGTAGAAAACCCAAAGTTAGGACGTGTGCTACACCGGTCTACTCCAAGGTGTACGCAATGGCTGACGATCATCAATTGATCCGTCCTTTGAGGGAGTACTTCATGCCAAATACGTATACTCTCACCACCTGCATCACGAGACCTGATGTAAGAGCGAGCCATTTTGAGATTAAGGCCAGTGTGATTCAAATGCTACCTTCGTTTTATGGCCTTAGCAATAAGGACCCATATCGTCATCTCGACAAATTCCTTGAGATTTTCTCGACTGTGCGAATCAATAACTTTGGAGACGACGCTATGAGGTTGACTTTGTTTCCGTTCTCTCTCAAAAATAAAGCCAAGCACTGGCTAAAATCTCTTGAGACGATTCGTATTACTACTTGGGAAGGAATGCAACGCGAATTTCTCAAAAAGTACTTCCCAATTGGTAAAATGAATCAGTTTCGTAAAGCTATAACCAGTTTTTCTCAAATTGAGGGAGAACAATTTCACGAGTCTTGGGAGAGATTGAAAGATCTTCTCCGCAAGTGTCCCCATCACCAGGTGCCTCGTTGGCAGTTGGTGCAGTATTTTTATGACGGGCTTACTGAGAAGCATCGTCAAATGGTTGATTCGTCTTGTGGGGGCACTTTTATGCTCAAGAGTGAGGACGAGGCGTGGTCTTTATTTGAGACCTTGAGTGAAAATACGATGCATCATACCTTGTCTTCATGGCTCGATAGGACTACACCTGTGTATAGTGGTCCTAGGAAAATAGGGATTTCCGAAGTTGGGTCTGAGTTAGAATTGCGTACCAAGGTTGACCAGTTGACTAGGAAGTTAGATCAATTCCTAGCCAATTCTTCGAGAAGTCCAGTAGAAAGAGTGTGCGAACTATGTGCTAGCCCTGCACACTGTGTTGCAGATTGTCCGGCAGCGCCATTATATCCTAAATTCGTTCAGGAGCAGGTGAATGTTGCCCAAGGTTTCGCTAGACCCATGCATGATTCATTTACACCATCATATAACCCAGGTTGGCGAAACCAGTCTATTTCCCCATCCCATCAGCCCTCCCAGACACAGTATAGACCCAGTAACCTATTATCATCGCAAAATTTTTCCCCTCCCTTGCGAGAAAGAAAGGAATTTCGCGAGTCAAACTCGACCAAACTTTTGAAAATGGTTTTGAAAATTACTCGCCTCCGTTTTGAAAATTTGCGGGAAAATTCCGTGGAATGGGATCCGCCTGTCGGTATGAGGTTCAACCGTTCCTGGCGCCTTTACCAGGGGTAATTAAACCAAGGATCAATTGCGTGCTTTAACTTGACTCAAATATCTAAATTATGCTCTATTTTTCCTAGAATGCACAAAGAATCAGGCTTGTGCTATGAAATTTTGAAAAAATGCAAGTTTGAGAAAATATGATGTTTGCTTTGGAAATTTGAAATATGCTTGAAAATTGATTGAAAAAGTACTTGAAAATTGAATTCCTGGGAAAATCATTGAATTTCATTGGAAATCAGAAATTTGCATTGAAAAATGAATACTCAGGAAAACTTGTACTTTGGAAAATTAATTTTGAGATTTAGATTGCTTTTTTTGAGGAAATGGATTTGAGAATTCTAAGAAAATCTAACAAATTCATTGGAAAATGACTTTTGAAATGAAAAATGGATTCTCAGGAAACTAAATTCTCAAGAAAATGAGAAATCTGAGAAAATCGATCTTTTTGAAAACTTGAGACCTTGAAATTTGAGAATTTTAAAACATTGGAAAATCTTGGTTTGAACTTGGGAAATGCTTTGAAATCTCTTTTGAAAACTCAGGATTTTGAGAAAATTAGATCCTGAGAAAGACTTGGAAATTCTTGAGAAAGCTGAATTTTCTGAAATTGAAATTGGAAAATGAATTTGAGAATAATGCAATTTGAATGATATGAATGAATGAATATGAATTTCAAAAGGGAATTTCAATTGAGGAATTGGAAAATCCTTTTAAAACTTTGGGAAATGCAGTGCATTTTGAAGTTAGCCTAAGTGTGTAGGCTGCATGTGGCTAATACGAAGATTATAAATCTTGGTTTTCTTCGTATTCTGACTATGGCCATAAATACGAATCCCACCGAGTTTATAAACTCCATAAGAGCTTGTGCACATGCCATTCGTGTAAACCATAGTGAATTTGAAATAATGTGCATGAATCATACATCACATATTGAAATTTGCATAAATTAAACTATATGCAATGCAGTCCTATTCTAAGCAGAAATGTAACTCTTATTCCAAATATTACATTATTTTTTTTTACATTGAATTGAAATAAAATAAGAAAATAAAATCTTCTTCTTGAATATTACTGCAAAACTAGAAAACAGTGTTAGCACAAAAATTTAGGTTTTTCTTAATTTATCCAAAAATATGGGAAATTATCGGATATTATTCAGATATAAACCCAAAATCATACCCCCTTTGATATAAACATGATAAATAATGAATAAATTTTAAAAATAAACTTGAAAATTCGAAATTGTGGTCAAAATGACCAAAATACCCCTGATGACCTTGAAATCAGGGTTTTATGAAAGATTTTTTGTAAATTTTGGAATTTTGAAAATCAAATGAAATAAATCAAACATAATATGATAAAATATGATGATATGCATGAAATTTTGGAGAATTAGAAATTGAAATTTCGAAATTTAGGTCAAAATGACCAAAATACCCCCGATAACAAGACTATGGCCTTGAAACCAGGGTTTTCTGAAATAAATTTTGCAAAATTGAAAAATATGAAATGCAAATGACATTAAAATTAACCCTAATATGATTCTGCATGCTTATGTGCATGATAAAAACCCCAAAATGATGAAAATATCATAAAAAATCAAGTTTAACCTGATTTTCGCTTCTGAACTTAAAGATAAACTAACACATAGAGCAAATGAACTTGGAATTAAGCCATATTTGGCATGGACACCTAAAATATCCCTAAAAACATATTGGAGTTCGAAAATATATTTTTTTGTATTTTTAAATATATAAATTCAAATAAAAACCCTAAATTTTGTGATTTTTGCCTAAAATGTTGATTCTAAAGGAGATTTAGGATATCAAATTTCCATAAAAATTTCCCAAATTTTATGGGGTGACAGGGGACAGTAAGGCAAGGATTTTTTCCTTTTACACTTTCTGGTTTTGACCTATGTTCGGAGCTGTACTACTCCGGCAAGTCGGATCGGAATCCGGCGACTCTAGGATTTAGGGGAAACAGACAGGTTTCGGTAGAAAACATGGGAAAAATGACATACAGATGGTAAAAAGGCTGAAATTGTGGGAAAATGTCCCTGACAAATAGAGGAAGATTTGATATTTTGACACCCTTGGGATTCTGGTTATGGTTTGGAAAAGGACATACTGTTATCAGAGACCTAAATCTCTGAGATTTCTGGACATTGGAATCTGTTAGACAGAAAGGGAAAATCCGGACAAAATAATGAAACAGATCCAAAAATTACCAAATTTTGGGACATGACAGAAAATTACGTTAGGAACAACTTTCATGTTGAAGGTTTTTGCATACGGATTACAGATTGGATGGACTTGGTGCATTAGGATCTGTCTACACCCTGACAAAAGAAAATCAATATTTTCCCAAGGGTCTGAGAAATCCGATTTTTTACAGAGATCAAAACTGACTGTAAAAACCTCAAAATTTCCAGATCACTATTAGATTCAATTATAAATCTACTGTGATTTTTAGAGAGCAATCCGAATCTCCCACAAGGATGGTGTCGGAGGTTCTTTTCTGCTAAAGCAGAAATTGAAAATTCAGAGAACTGTGAAATCCTAGCTTGAGATTCGATTCATTTGATAAGGTTCCAGAACTCAAACGGATCTAAATTTTTAATATGAGATCATGGACAAATAAAACTAACTACAAATATTTTTTTTTGGATTTATTAAAACGAAAATCTATATAAAATAACGGCTGTAACGTATGCTACAACTAATTTCTACAAGCCTTAACACGAATCTTAATGATATCAAACAGACTATTAATAAAACAATAAGACTAAATTAATAAAATGCTTGAAATGCATATTTAACATGAATATAATAATTAAAATAAAGAAAAATAGGGATACAAATCTTTTTTTTTTATGGCTTGTGGGAAGGGAGGATCCGATCCATGCATCGGATGGATCTCCCTTATTCAGCCTTGATCAATGGTAAATCAATATTACAAACTCATAAAATAGCTTTTGCAACTAGATAAATCCAGTTTTGAACCGGATTCATACTGGAGTCATGGAAGAAATCACAAGAATAATGGGTTTTAGCTTGAGATTCGCTTGAATGGAGGAGTTTGCACCGGTTGGGGCAAGGTTGCTGCTATAGAGAAGCTGCAACGAGAGAATGGCTGACGGATTTGCTGTGGTGATTGTCACCAAGTAAGGCTGGTAGTGATTGAAGAAGGCTGCTGCAATTGAAGATGGTTGGTGTCTTGAGTTGCTGAAAGTTGGCTGAAGATGCAACAAGGTGGACTGTGGTGCAGCTGCTGGCTGAAGATGGCTATTGTAGAGAGGCTGTTGTGGCTGCAGCCAAGGCTGGAGTTGCTGGTGGTTGTGGCTACAAGATGGTGGCTGCTGTGGTGGCCCAGTTGCTGTGGTGGCTGAAGAAGAGCTGCAAGCTGGTGAAGATGCTGTGCTACTGCTGCAAGGAGAGGTGGTGAAGGAGAAGCTGCTGTAGAGGGGTGAGAAGCTGTGTAATGGAAACCAAAGGAGAGAGAGAAAGAGAGAGAGAGAGCCGTAGGTTTTTTTTGTGCTTCCCTTTTTTTTTTGGTTTTTAAACTTAGGTTTTAATTGTTCTCTAACCTAGGTCTTAATGACCTAATGAAAAAGGAAATCCCCCCTTTACGTGAATGGGTTGGAGGTTGGGGAAAAAGAAAGAAAGAAGGAAGGGAAGAAGGAAAAGGGAAAGAAGAGGAAGAAGAAAAGAAAGAAAAGGGAAAAAGAAAGGAAAGAAAGAAAAGGAGGAAAAAAAGAAAAGGGAAAGAAAAATGAGGGAAAAATGGAAAGTGGGGCTGGAGGCTTAGGTGACCACCTTGTGGGTCCCACCTCTTCTCTAAAACGCAAAATAAATAAATAAAAACAAAAATGAACAAATAAAAAGAAAATTGAAAGGAATAAAAGATTTTTTTTTTTAATAAAACAAAAATGTAAATGAGTAGGCCATCTCAGAGCGGGTCCAAATTCTACTTTTGAAATTTATTTTGACGATTAGAGGGGTAAAATAGTCTTTTCAGAAAATTTACACGCGAAACGAGCTGTTTTTGGCAGTTTTTGAAACGAGCTCGGATTTTGAAGTTCAATACCCCATCGCGAAGCAAATCCAGTGTAGAATTTAAAAATTTGATTTTGAAAGAAATCCAGATTGTTTTTCTCAAGAAAATATTTCCAAACGAAACGAGTTATTTTTGGCAATTTTTGAAACGAGCTCGGATTTTAAAGTTCAATACCCCGTTGAGAAGCAAATCCAGTGTAGAATTTGAAAATTTGAGTTTGAAATAAATCCAAATTGTTTTTCTTGGGAAAATATTTCCAAATTTAGACTTTTGGGGGTAAAAATGTTAATTTTAAAAACCCGGGGTTTGAAATTGATTTCTAAAAGCTTTTGAAACTTGGTCTGGATTGAAATTTATAAAACTGGAGTTATGGACTTCGAAAATGGAATAAAATGTGATGAAATGTTATGAAATATTATGAAATGCTGAGAAATGATATGAAATGATGAGAAATGACATGCGAAATGCATACCTTGAATGAAGAATTTTGGATGTTAGACCCCGATTGACACTTGTACCAGTTCAAAGAGCATTAAAATTGATAAAATTTGTAAAATAGCTCAAGAAATGGTTTTCGGGACTCTACTGGGTCAGAGTGACACTGAAAATTGGGGTTCGAGCTGGATTGAACTGAGATGAGCTGGGTTTTAGAGTTTCAGAACTCAAATAAACTGACCAGGCACTGACTCAACTGACCTTTCTGACTGAATTTTCAAGAAAAGCTACCATTTTTAGAGAAATGGTACGGAATGGTCTCTGGAGTGAAGTGAATTATGAACTTGAGCTGGCTTTGAGCTAAAAAAAAGGTCAATAATACTGACATGAACTAAAATCGAAGCTCAAACACTAGCTTAATTGGCTGAACTCATCTCAATTTCAGTTGAAATGGACTAAAATGGGCTCCTGGACACTTGGAAATGGTTTTGAACTGAAACTGGAGCGCTTGAACTTCTGGTGAACTCAAGTTAGACTCTGGGGAGTATGACTGACTGACTCGGAGACAATTGGCTTGGATTTGAGTGAGAAGTAAGCTCATTTCAGAAGAAATGATCCCATTTTGGCAGGAATGGTCAGAAATGGAAATGGTCTGTTCATTGTGAGCTCAGATGAGCTTGAAATGACTGATATTCTAACTATTCTAAACTGACCAACAAGCTTGGTTGACTCTGACTGACTGGGGTCCGGGATGACCTAGGGGTAAAATGGTAATTTTCCTAATGAAAGTGGGTAAAATGGTAATTTTCTGAAACTGACTCGGGGTTTGACTCCTGCACTAACCTAATAGGGTTGGCACTGCACGAAGAGGGTTGTTTGAGAATGGATGAGGAAAATTTGGGGTGTTTACAGATGCCCCTCTTTGCTACTAAGCCGGCTTGAAGACGAGCTTAGTGGCAAAGAAAAACACACCAAATTTGGGCTATAAAAATGCCTCAGTTAGAAGGATCTGACTGGATACGAAGAGATTAGCCCTGATGAAAATGATAGATATGAGATGGAGAATGAGGAAGAAAATTTTACTTTAAAAAAAGTGAGATTCAGGTTTTGCCCTTAACCTGGATGGGACGAAAAATTCCTCGTATAGAAACGAAGCTCAGGTTTAACCCTTAACCTGACCAGGAAATGAAATACCTCATCAAAATGAGGCTCAGGTTTAACCCTTAACCTGATCGGAAAATGAAATACCTCATCAAAGGAGGCTCAGGTTTGTACCCTTATCCTGATTGGGCGGAAAATGAAATACCTCATCAAAGAAGGCTCAGGTTTATACCCTTATCCTGATTGGGCGGAAAATGAAATACCTCATCAAAGGAGGCTCAGGTTTAACCCTTAACCTGACCGGGAAATGAAAATGGTAAGTTGGATGGTGAATAAGACAATTTTCTTGAAGAGGAATAAGGTGACTCTTTCAACAACACAAAAGATGAATTCTTTCGACAACTCGAAAGATAACAAGGCGATCCAAAAAAATAAGGCAATTCTTTCAACAATGCGAAAGATGACAAGGCGATCCAAAGGAGCAAGGAGATTCTTTTGACAAAGCTAAAGATGAATTCTTTCGACAACGCGAAAGATGACAAGGCGATCCAGAGGAGCAAGGCGATTCTTTCAACAACGCGAAAGATGACAAGGCGATCCAAAGGAGTAAGGCGATTCTTTTGACAACGCAAAAGATGAATTCTTTCGACAACACGAAAGTTGGAAAAAAGCGATCCAAAGGAACAAGGCGATTCTTTCAACAACGCGAAAGACGACAAGGCGATCGAAAGGAGTAAGGCGATTCTTTTGACAACGCAAAAGATGAATTCTTTCGACAACGCGAAAGATGGGAAAGGCGATCCAAAGGAACAAGGCGATTCTTTCAACAACGCGAAAGACGACAAGGCGATCCAAAGGAGCCAGGCGATTCTTTTGTCAACGCAAAAGATGAATTCTTTCGACAACGCGAAAGATGGATTCTTTCGTCAACACGAAAGATAATAAAGGCGATCCAAAGGAACAAGGCGATTCTTTCAACAACGCGAAAGATGACATGGCGATCCAAAGGAGCAAGGCAATTCTTTTGACAACGCAAAAGATGAATTCTTTCGACAACGCGAAAAATGGTAAAGGCGATCCTTTCACAGAAAAGGCTAATCTTTCAACAACGCGAAAGATGATAAAGGTTACTCTCTCAAGGAGGTAAAAGGTGATATCTGGATGTGTTAAGATGGACATTAAGCTCTTCACTTCATGTCAAGATAGTAAGAAAATATTGCCAAAATATTAAAAATTGTTTGTTGATTCAAAATGCTTGAAATTGATGTATATTGGTATGAAAATCTTTCCTCTTTTCTACCTGAAGTATTACCTCTGATTGGGCTTAATTCCATAGAATCAAGATTCGAATTCAAATTTTTTGCAATTGGCTTTCTTTCAAGGAAGCTATCAATTTTCTTGATATGAGTAGAAAAGAGAGTATTCTTGATATTGTGAGAGCAATTGGTGAAAGAATATTGATAATAGAATTTCACAAAATTAAAGAAGATTCTTTGCAAATTTGGCAGTCTGATATCCTGGGATTCTTTTCTCATGATGATCTTTCTGCCCACTTTTTTTCTTTATTGGCAAAATTAGAGCTCTCTTGGGCTTTTTGGGGATTACATCATCCTTCATTTTGGAGATGTTCTGACTTTTCTCTCTCTTTTTTTTTTGGAAAGGGTACGTCACAAACTTCTTCATCTCAGAGATGCTCCGATTCTTCTTTTCTCTCAGGGATTATATTGACGGTTATTGGCTCTTTGGTTGGAAATCTCTTGATGATAGCAGAAATTAAATATCCTTTAGGGTTTGTAGGGAGGCTCATCGCAGTCGCCTTCATTTGACGGTGCTCTGAACTTTCCCTGGAAGGATCCGTCACAAACTCCGTCATCTTGGAGATGATTCAAATCTTCTTTGACCCCGGGGGTCTACTCGCCTAATTCGCCTTCATCTTGACGACAATTGAGAGATCCCTTTTGCAGATATTTAATTGCAGCTTAGGTGATTGAGGAGATATAGGAATTTAATGGATTTTTCTGTATCACCCAGGATATTTTGACTGCTTTATTTTCCAAGAATGATCTTTAAAAATGTGTCATTGACTGCGATCAATACCAATCACTTATGGCTTTGCAACAACATTGAATTTCCTTTTGCTGGCCATATCGAGGATTTATTCTTCATCCTTTTGGTTGGCCAATAGAAAGAATTTGAATTTTGAATCCTTTTTCATGAAAGCTTTGACCTTTCAGAGATAATACTGAAGGTATTGTTTTTGTGCAATAAAAATTTTGAAATCAACAAATATTTAATGACAAATTGGCAAGATTTTCTTGAAATCCTTTGTGGAAGCGAGTATTTGAAGCACAACACAACGCATCCATGTCAAAAATTTTCTTCTCCTTTCCCCAAAGGAGAAGATTCAGAAATTGGAAATAGAAATTACTCCTCTCTTCCCTGAAGAGGAGGTGTTTGCAAAACGAACTTTCGAAGAGAAATTAAGCTTTCGTCAAAACTTCCTAATATTAGGCTTCTCTTATGGAAAGGGGGCCGGTAATGGTGAGGTCGGTGAATTGGTCATGAAGGAGCGAGTCCATCACACTCTCCCTAAAAAGAGGGTCCTTCATGATGAAATGGCCTAGTATGAAATTGTGATCACAAGGAAAGCGAACTTCCGTCGAAGATCTCCCTGAACTAAGGGTTCCTTGTATTAAATTGGAATTTTATTTTGCAAACGGTTCACAAAGACACGAGTCCCTTCAAACTCTCCCTGAAAAGAGGTTAGGTGAACAAAGGATAGCATGCGAAAAGAATGAGCTCCCTTGAACTCTCCCTATAAAAAGGGTCCCTCGCAAGAGGAAATGACTGAAATTGGTATTGGGTGACCAAAAGGATCAAAATTGGAAATTGAAATTTTGAAATTTGATATTTGAAATTGGAATTTGGAAGAAAATTCGAGTCGGAACTCTAATCTTCTAGACCAATTTTAGGAATAGAAAACTCGGGTCGGAACTCGAATCTTCGAAGGAAAACTAGATCCATTGGAAGGAAAGAAAATTTGAGTCGGAACTCGAATCCTGAAGGAAAACTAGACTGGTCAGAAGGAAAGGAAATTCGAGTCGGAACTCGAATCTTGAAGGAAAACTAGACTAATTAGAAGAAAAGAAAATTCGAGTCGGAACTCGAATCCCGAAGGAAAACTAGACCGGTTAAAAGGAAAGAAAATTCGAGTCGGAACTCGAATTCCGAAGGAAAACTAGACCGATTAAAAGGAAAGAAAATTTGAGTCGGAACTCGAATCTCGAAGGAAAACTAGACCGGTTAGAATGAAAGAAAATTCGAGTCGGAACTCGAATCCCGAAGGAAAACTAGACTAATTAGAAGGAAAGAAAATTCGAGTCGGAACTCGAATCCCGAAGGAAAACTAGACCGGTTAGAAGGAAAGAAAATTCAAGTCGGAACTCGAATTCCGAAGGAAAACTAGACTTGCATGGATTAACCAGTAAACCAGATTTTGAAAGTTTGACCAATAAAAATTGGATTTTGAAAGTCCGACCAATAACAATTGGATTATGAAAGATGTACCAGTGTGAATAGTGGATTTTGGAAATGAACCAGTATAAGTACTGGATTTTGAAAATGGATCAGTACGAATACTATTTTTTGAAGAATTACCAGCACGAACACTGGATTTTGAAGATTTAACAACACAAACACTGGATTTAGAAAATTTTACCAGCACGAACACTGGTTTTTGAAAATCTTACCAGCACGAACACTTTATTTTGAAAAATTACCCAACTGATTCTGATGAGAGATTTTCAATCTTCATCCTCACGATGACTTAGACAACTGTCGGGGTCTCAGGATTTGTCCCTTATCCTGAAGGGGAAATGAATTCGATACATATGGATGTAAATGAATGCGAATGAATGCATGCAAATGAAAATGAATGCAAATGTATGTAAATGAATGCAAATGAATGCAAAATGAGAGATTTATTTGACCCTGCCTGCATACAGGATGTTTTGAAGACAATTTTCAAAATAATGCCCCAGTATAACTGGGGAGTGAGAAGTTAGATGAAAGGATAAGTAATTGATATTTGAAGAATACTTTCTGACTTTTGATTGATTCAGGAGAGACTCTGAAAAATATCACTTCTCGCAGAAGGACATGGTGCAGAGAAGGAGAAATTGATAATTTTATTGATGCATTGAAGGAAAATGACAAATCAAGGAAAGATAGACAGGATTACATCATCTTTTGAAGGCAAAATGAGAAATGGGAAAATGCTAGCATCGTCGGCTTTTTGAGTAATCGAGGAAAGATGGCTAGTCCTTCTTTTTATCTTCAACGAGGATATTCTTATCAATGCAATCTTGAATAATGTTCTTGAAGACAAAACAGTGGTCAGTATCGTGTCCTACTGCCCGATGGAATTTGCAGAATTGGTCCATGAACCTTCCCATGATCGTGGGAGGATCTGTGGCTCTTGGGAGCTTTACCATTTCTTTAGTCAACATATATTCAAGGATTTCATCGAGAGGTTGCTCAAGAGGAGTAAACTGACGATCGTCACCCCAACCATCCTGTTTTATCTTTTCTTTCTGCTGACTCAATTTTTCATTCTTCTTTGAAGACTTTTCTTTCTGACCTGCATGATTGTTCTTGCTATTTTTGTGGCCATTGCGGCCGACATTGGCAGAGAAGATGAAATTTTCCTTCTTCTTTGAATCTTGATGATTCTTGACAAGAGTGATGCCATCATAGACCCCATTCTCTATTCCCATCTCGAGCCACTCGGCCCGTTCAGTAAGCTCAATGAAAGATTTGGAAGGTGAGGTGGAGATAAAACCTCTTAAAGGTTGTGAGAAATTGTTTAGAATAATCTGGAGTGCGTGCTCCTCTAAGATGGGATTTCTCATTTTATTGCAAGTGCCCCTCCATCTGCGGATGAAGTTTCTGGCTTTCTCATTATCTCTTTGCTTTGTATTATAGAGATGGTTTAGCGTTGGCGGAGCTTTGGTGTTTAAAAGGAATCGTTCAATGAACAGATTGACCACTTTATCGAATTCCTTCAATTCGATGGGATTGATATGCTCTGAGTACCACTTGGCGGCGGTGCCCTCCAGACTGTGAGGAAAATATCTAAACAAAGCACGAATTTTGGATGTTAGACCTCGATTGACACTTGTATCAGTTCAAAGAGCATTAAAATTGATAAAATTTGTAAAATAGCTCAAGAAATGGTTTTTGGGACTCTACTGGGTCAGAGTGACACTGAAAATTGGGGTTTGAGCTAGATTAAACTGAGATGAGCTAGATTGAGCTGGGTTTTAGAGTTTCAGAACTCAAATAAACTGACCAGGCACTGACTCAACTGACCTTTCTGACTGAATTTTCAAGAAAAGCTACCATTTTTAGAGAAATGGTACGGAATGGTCTCTGCAGTGATGTGAATTATGAACTTGAGCTGGCTTTGAGCTAAAAAAAAGGTCAATAATACTGACATGAACTAAAATCGAAGCTCGAACACTAGCTTAATTGGCTGAACTCATATCAATTTCAGTTGAAATGGACGAAAATGGGCTCCTGGACACTTGGAAATGGTTTTGAACTGAAACTGGAGCGCTTGAACTTCTGGTGAACTCAAATTAGACTCTGGGGAGTATGACTGACTGACTCGGAGATAATTGGCTTGGATTTGAGTGAGAAGTAAGCTCATTTCTGAAGAAATGATCCCATTTTGGCAGGAATGGTCAGAAATGGAAATGGTCTGTTCATTGTGAGCTCAGATGAGCTTGAAATGACTGATATTCTAACTATTCTAAACTGACCAACATGCTTGGTTGACTCTGACTGACTGGGGTCCGGGATGACCTAGGGGTAAAATGGTAATTTTCCTAATAAAAGTGGGTAAAATGGTAATTTTCTAAAAATGACTCGGGGTTTGACTCCTACACTAACCTAATAGGGTTGGCACTGCACGAGGAGGGTTGTTTGAGAATGGATGAGGAAAATTTGGGGTGTTTACAGATGCCCCTCTTTGCTACTAAGCCGGCTTGAAGACGAGCTTAGTGGCAAAGAAAAACACACCAAATTTGGGCTATAAAAATGCCTCAGTTAGAAGGATCTGACTGGATACGAAGAGATTAGCCCTGATGAAAATGATAGATATGAGATGGAGAATGAGGAAGAAAATTTTACTTTAAAAAAAGTGAGATTCAGGTTTTGCCCTTAACCTGGATGGGACAAAAAATTCCTCGTATAGAAATGAAGCTCAGGTTTAACCCTTAACCTGACCGGGAAATGAAATACCTCATCAAAATGAGGCTCAGGTTTAACCCTTAACCTGATCGGGAAATGAAATACCTCATCAAAGTAGGCTTAGGTTTGTACCCTTATCCTGATTGGGCGGAAAATGAAATACCTCAACAAAGGAGGCTCAGGTTTGTACCCTTATCCTGATTGGGCGGAAAATGAAATACCTCATCAAAGGAGGCTCAGGTTTGTACTCTTATCCTGATTGGGCGGAAAATAAAATACCTCATCAAAGGAGGCTCAGGTTTGTACCCTTATCCTGATTGGGCGGAAAATGAAATACCTCATCAAAGGAGGCTCAGGTTTGTACCCTTATCCTGATTGGGCGGAAAATGAAATACCTCATCAAAGGAGGCTCAGGTTTATACCCTTATCCTGATTGGGCGGAAAATGAAATACCTCATCAAAGGAGGCTCAGGTTTAACCCTTAACCTGACCGGGAAATGAAAATGGTAAGTTGGATGGTGAATAAGACAATTTTCTTGAAGAGGAATAAGGTGACTCTTTCAACAACACAAAAGATGAATTCTTTCGACAACGCGAAAGATAACAAGGCGATCCAAAGGAATAAGGCAATTCTTTCAACAATGCGAAAGATGACAAGGCGATCCAAAGGATCAAGGAGATTCTTTTGACAACGCAAAAGATGAATTCTTTCGACAACGCAAAAGATGACAAGGCGATCCAGAGGAGCAAGGCGATTCTTTCAACAACGCGAAAGATGACAAGGCGATCCAAAGGAGTAAGGCTATTCTTTTGACAACGCAAAAGATGAATTCTTTCGACAACACGAAAGATGGAAAAAGGCGATCCAAAGGAACAAGGCGATTCTTTCAACAACGCGAAAGACGACAAGGCGATCCAAAGGAGTAAGGCGATTCTTTTGACAACGCAAAAGATGAATTCTTTCGACAACGCGAAAGATGGGAAAGGCGATCCAAAGGAACAAGGCGATTCTTTCAACAACGCGAAAGACGACAAGGCGATCCAAAGGAGCCAGGCGATTCTTTTGTCAACGCAAAAGATGAATTCTTTCGACAACGCGAAAGATGGATTCTTTCGTCAACACGAAAGATAATAAAGGCGATCCAAAGGAACAAGGCGATTCTTTCAACAACGCGAAAGATGACATGGCGATCCAAAGGAGCAAGGCAATTCTTTTGACAACGCAAAAGATGAATTCTTTCGACAACGCGAAAAATGGTAAAGGCGATCCTTTCACAGAAAAGGCTAATCTTTCAACAACGCGAAAGATGATAAAGGTTACTCCCTCAAGGAGGTAAAAGGTGATATCAGGATGTGTTAAGATGGACATCAAGTTCTTCACTTCATGTCAAGATAGTAAGAAAATATTGCCAAAATGTTAAAAATTGTTTGTTGATTCAAAATGCTTGAAATTGATGTATATTGGTATGAAAATCTTTCCTCTTTTCTACCTGAAGTATTACCTCCGATTGGGCTTAACTCCATAGAATCAAGATTCGAATTCAAATTGCTTGCAATTGGCTTTCTTTCAAGGAAGCTATCAATTTTCTTAATATGAGTAGAAAAGAGAGTATTCTTGATATTGTGAGAGCAATTGGTGAAAGAATATTGATAATAGAATTTCAAAAAATTAAAGAAGATTCTTTGGCAAATTTGGCTGTCTGATATCCTGGGATTCTTTTCTCATGATGATCTTTCTGCCCACTTTTTTTCTTTATTGGCAGAATTAGAGCTCTCTTGGGCTTTTTGGGGATTACATCATCCTTCATTTTGGAGATGTTCTGACTTTTCTCTCACTTTTTTTTTTTGGAAAGGGTACGTCACAAACTCCTTCATCTCAGAGATGCTCTGATCCTTCTTTTCTCTCAGGGATTATATTGACGGTTATTGGCTCTTTGGCTGGAAATCTCTTGATGATAGCAGAAATTAAATATCCTTTAGGGTTTGTCGAGAGGCTCATCGCAGTCGCCTTCATCTTGACGGTGCTCTGAACTTTCCCTGGAAGGATCTGTCACAAACTCCGTCATCTTGGAGATGATTCAAATCTTCTTTGGCCCCGGGGGTCTACTCGCCTAATTTGCCTTCATCTTGACGACAATTGAGAGATCCCTTTTGCAGATATTTAATTGCAGCTTAGGTGATTGAGGAGATATAGGGATTTAATGGATTTTTCTGTATCACCCAGGATATTTTGACTGCTTTATTTTCCAAGAATGATCTTTAAAAATGTGTCATTGACTGCGATCAATACCAATCACTTATGGCTTTGAAACAACATTGAATTTTCTTTTGCTGGCCATATCGAGGATTTATTCTTCATCCTTTTGGTTGGCCAATAGAAAGAATTTGAATTTTGAATCCTTTTTCATGAAAGCTTTGATCTTTCAGAAATAATACTGAAGGTATTGTTTTTGTGCAATAAAAATTTTGAAATCAACAAATATTTAATGACAAATTGGCAAGATTTTCTTGAAATCCTTTGTGGAAGCGAGTATTTGAAGCACAACACAATGCATCCATGACAAAAATTTTCTTCTCCTTTCCCCAAAAGAGAAGATTCAGAAATTGGAAATAGAAATTACTCCTCTCTTCTCTGAAGAGGAGGTGTTTGCAAAACGAACTTTCGAAGAAAAATTAAGCTTTCGTCAAAACTTCCTAATATTAGGCTTCTCTTATGGAAAGGGGGCCGGTAATGGTGAGGTTGGTGAATTGGTCATGAAGGAGCGAGTCCATCACACTCTCCCTAAAAAGAGGGTCCTTCATGATGAAATGGCCAAGTATGAAATTGTGATCACAAGGAAAATGAACTTCCGTCGAAGATCTCCCTGAACTAAGGGTTCCTTGTATGAAATTGGAATTTTATTTTGCAAACGGTTCACAAAGACACGAGTCCCTTCAAACTCTCCCTGAAAAGGGGCTAGGTGAACAAAGGATAGCATGCGAAAAGAATGAGCTCCCTTGAACTCTCCCTATAAAAAGGGTCCCTCGCAAGAGGAAATGACTGAAATTGGTATTGGGTGACCAAAAGGGTCAAAATTGGAAATTGAAATTTTGAAATTTGATATTTGAAATTGGAATTTGGAAGAAAATTCGAGTCGAAACTCTAATCTTCTAGACCAATTTTAGGAAAAGAAAACTCGGGTCGGAACTCGAATCTTCGAAGGAAAACTAGATCCATTGGAAGGAAAGAAAATTTGAGTCGGAACTCGAATTCTAAAGGAAAACTAGACTGGTCAGAAGGAAAGGAAATTCGAGTCGGAACTCAAATCTTGAAGGAAAACTAGACTAATTAGAAGGAAAGAAAATTCGAGTCGGAACTCAAATCTTGAAGGAAAACTAGACTAATTAGAAGGAAAGAAAATTCGAGTCGGAACTCGAATCCCGAAGGAAAACTAGACCGGTTAAAAGGAAAGAAAATTCGAGTCGGAACTCGAATCCCGAAGGAAAACTAGACCGGTTAAAAGGAAAGAAAATTCGAGTCGGAACTCGAATCTCGAAGGAAAACTAGACCGGTTAGAAGGAAAGAAAATTCGATTCGGAACTCGAATCCCGAAGGAAAACTAGACTAATTAGAAGGAAAGAAAATTCGAGTCGGAACTCAAATCCTGAAGGAAAACTAGACCGGTTAGAAGGAAAAAAAATTCAAGTCGGAACTCGAATCCCGAAGGAAAACTAGACTAGCATGGATTAACCAGTAAACCAGATTTTGAAAGTTTGACCAATAAAAATTGGATTTTGAAAGTCCGACCAATAACAATTGGATTTTGAAAGATGTACCAGTGTGAATACTGGATTTTGGAAATGAACCAGTATAAGTACTGGATTTTGAAAATGGATCAGTACGAATACTGTTTTTCGAAGAATTACCAGCACGAACACTGGATTTTGAAGATTTAACAACACAAACACTGGATTTAGAAAATTTTACCAGCACGAACACTGGTTTTTGAAAATCTTACCAGCACAAACACAAGATTTAGAAAATTTTACCAGCACGAACACTGGTTTTTGAAAATCTTACCAGCACGAACACTGGATTTTGAAAAATTACCCAACTGATTCTGATGAGAGATTTTCAATCTTCATCCCCACGATGACTTAGACAACTGTCGGGGTCTCAGGATTTGTCCCTTATCCTGAATGGGTAGTTCAGGTTTATCCCTTAACCTGAAGAGGAAATGAATTCGATACATATGGATGCAAATGAATGCGAATGAATGCATGCAAATGCAAATGAATGCAAATGTATGTAAATGAATGCAAATGCATGCAAAATGAGAGATTTATTTGACCCTGCCTGCATACAGGATGTTTTGAAGACAATTTTCAAAATAATGCCCCAGTATAACTGGGGAGTGAGAAGTTAGATGAAAGGATAAGTAATTGATATTTGAAGAATACTTTCTGACTTTTGATTGATTCAGGAGAGACTCTGAAAAATATCACTTCTCGCAGAAGGACATGGTGCAGAGAAGGAGAAATTGATAATTTTAATGATGCATTGAAGGAAAATGATAAATCAAGGAAAGATAGACAGGATTATATCATCTTTTGAAGGCAAAATGAGAAATGGGAAAATGCTAGCATCGTCGGCTTTTTGAGTAATCGAGGAAAGATGGCTAGTCCTTCTTTTTATCTTTAACGAGGATATTCTTATCAATGCAATCTTGAATAATGTTCTTGAAGACAAAACAGTGGTCAGTATCGTGTCCTACTGCCCGATGGAATTTGCAGAATTGGTCCATGAACCTTCCCATGATCGTGGGAGGATCTGTGGCTCTTGGGAGCTTTACCATTTCTTTAGTCAACACATATTCAAGGATTTCATCGAGAGGTTGCTCAAGAGGAGTAAACTGACGATCGTCACCCCAACCATCCCGTTTTATCTTTTCTTTCTGCTGACTCAATTTTTCATTCTTCTTTGAAGACTTTTCTTTCTGACCTGCATGATTGCTCTTGCTATTTTTGTGGCCACTGCGGTCGACATTGGCAGAGAAGATGAAATTTTCCTTCTTCTTTGAATCTTGATTATTCTTGACAAGGGTGATGCCATCATAGACCCCATTCTCTATTCCCATCTCGAGCCACTCGGCCCGTTCAGTAAGCTCAATGAAAGATTTGGAAGGTGAGGTGGAGATAAGACCTCTTAAAGGTTGTGAGAAATTGTTTAGAATAATCTGGAGTGCGTGCTCCTCTAAGGTGAGATTTCTCATTTTATTGCAAGTGCCCCTCCATCTGCGGATGAAGTTTCTGGCTTTCTCATTATCTCTTTGCTTTGTATTATAGAGATGGTTTAGCGTTGGCGGAGCTTTGGTGTTTAAAAGGAATCGTTCAATGAACAGATTGACCACTTTATCGAATTCCTTCAATTTGATGGGATTGATATGCTCTGAGTACCACTTGGCGGCGGTGCCCTCCAGACTGTGAGGAAAATATCTAAACAAAGCACGATTGTCTCTCTTGAATCGATTGCACTCCGCAAAGAACATAGCCAGGTGAGCCTTGGGATCACCAGTCCCATCAAATTTGACAAATTTACGGGGGAGATCTTCTAGGTTGTCATCACCATCTAAACCATCATAGAAATCTTCGCTTGTGAAAATCTTTTTGCCCTTGTCGCGGGCTTGCAGATCCTTAACCATTTTGACCACATCTCTGAGTTGTGACTGGTCAGAGTTATTAGCAGAATGATCTTTTAGCTTATTGTCTGACCCCTGCCCCTGTGTCATCTTCTGAAAAGCTTGCTGAGCCTCACACTCTTCATCGGTGCCACCTCCTGATTCTGCTTCATCAGATGTATCCTCATGTTGGATACACTTCTTGGATATCTTCAGTTGTTTCTTCAATGTTCGGCCCTTGATCTTTTTCTTGGTAGGAAACTTGTCGGAACTGTCCCCTGTTTGCTCTGCCATCATCTTAATCAATATCTTTCGAAACATGGCATACATCTGAGGATCGATATCATCATTGGCTTGTTGACTTTGGTTCCTAGCAGATCGCGGAGAATCCATCTCTTGCTCGCTGCTACTGTTAGGGTACTGAAGCGACACTATTTTCTTATTGGATCTGGTCTGAACCATTCCACGATGCCGAAACTCTCTGTAAGACAAATAGGATGATTAGAATGAGAGAGAATTCTTGAAGGCAATGACTTGGAGAATAGAATGAAAATAATGGATGAAGATCTGAAAGTGGGTTGACAGTTTGAAGGATATCCCTTTACCATGGATAGGATTATAGATGAGATTGCGACAATTGCATTGTTATTCCATGAGAGGAAATAAACAACTGAGATATGTCTTGTTACCTAGGCGAGGCCGTCAACCATGAAGAAAAAAATATTTTTGAAGGAATATAACAAAGTAATACATAATTGGTAATGAGCTTCTCTACAAACTTGGGAGGTTATCTGAGAAGGAAAGCAGGAAGAATTTTTTTTTTCAGGGAAAAGCATTCATCACAAAGGGCATATTGCATGAGAGTTCAGAAAATAACATTATGAAGAAAATGACCTCCAAATATAAGGAAAACTGATGATTTTATCGATGTCTTGGAGGAAGGATGACAAATTTAAAGAAAGCAACTGGAGACTACATTTATTCAGAGAAGCAAAAAGCAGAAATGATGGAAATGAGAAAGCATTGGCATTTGTCGACTTCATGAATGATCAAGGAAAGGCTCGGTTTGAACGACCGACTGGTCTTCCTCTTTAATAGGGAGATTCTTGTCAACGCAGTCTTGAACGATATTTTTGAAGATGAAGCATCGCTCAGTATCATGCCCTGTAGCTCGGTGGAATTTGCAGAAGCGATCTTTCCATTTCTCTAGGGCGACCGAAGGATTAGCAATTCTTGGAAGTTTAACCATTCCTTTGCTCAGCATGTATTCAAGGACCTCTTCGAGGGGCTGATCTAGAGGGGTAAATTCGCGATTGTAACCCCAACCGTCATGTTTTGGCTTCTTTTGACTGCTTGCTTTCTGCTGGGAGCGGGATTGAAGGGGTTTGGCTAGGACAGCTGGCTGGTCTGCTATTTTGCTTTCCCCTAAAATATTCTTATCAACATGATCCTGAACGATATTCTTGAGGACAAAACAATTTTCTGTATCGTGTCCTATTGCACGGTGAAACTTGCAAAATTGCTCTTTGAATCTTCCCATGATTGACCGAGGATCAACGACTTTTGGTAAATGGACCATGCCTTTTGCAAACAAATTTTCTAAAATAGTCTCGAGCTTCTGATCCAGAGGGGTGAACTTTCGATCAGCGCTCCAGTCTTTGTGTTTTGGTTTTTCTTTCTCTTTCCCTTTATGCTGGGTACTGGACTGGAGAGGTTGATCATTCCGCTTGGCTGGTTCCTTTCTGGTGCTTGACTAGGGTAGCTCTAATAGCATCTTTGTCATCATTTTTTGAAACATTCTGTACATGACTGGATCAATCTCATCTTCACTTGTCTTGTCCTGCTTCTTGACTGGCCTCGAAGAACTCATCTCTTTGATACTGCTTGGTGTTGTTCTCTTTCCCGACCTTGTTTGAACTGTAGTGAAATGCCAATACTTTCTGCAGAATAAAGGAATAGTTTAGACTGAAGGATTTTGGGGAAAAATAGAGATGATGAAGGAGATGTCTAAGGACTTGGAAAGAGACAAAAATTCTGAATAGAATTTGGAAGACATATATGAAGAAGAGAAGTTTGACAAGATTTGAACATTTGAAAAATTGCAGGCAGGATCAAAATAAGGTTAGAAATTCGAAGTCCAGAGGAAAGGTAGGAAAAGGAAAATCTCCTGGACTTTTGAGGAAAAATATGAGGTTTTGAAAATCGTCCAGGGTTTTTGATAAAATTGTTGAAGAAAAATAGATGAAATTTGTAAAAGGAAAATAAAAGAGAATTGAGAAATAAAAGAAGAATGCATTCAATCACATCCTGCACAAACAATTATGCACATACAACATTCCCTAAGAAGCTGACTCTAAATGCATCAATTTTGAAAGATCTGTAGGACCCTAATCCTGACTCTAGGCTCAGATCATCTGTGTCCAACCATGCTATGCCGATATACTCGAACCGAGGCTCGATGTACGTGGCATAAAAAATCATCTCCGGTTCTAGGCTTGTGTTTTCCCAACATCCTTGAGCACCTGTCGATATACGTTGGACTATGGCCCTTGGTACGTGGCAGGGGGGCGTTAGCCCAAATAAGTGGCCCAGTTGTGAGGCTCTGTTCCGAACTATGGTTCTGGAAGAGAGCCCAGCAACGTGAAGACCGGGTAGACATAGGTGGGGTGGTTTTTGAAATATGATCACATGCAGGCAAATAGAGGGCTCTAAATCCTAAAGAGAGAGAATTTTGAAAATTTTTTTGAAGAAGCAAACATTGTTTTCATACAAGTCCTAGATTGAGGAGTGTTGTATTTCAGACCTAAGTCTATGTGAGCATGCATAATTCTCCCCAATATGGTCCTACCAAACCATGCCTAGTCTATATGCAATCCATGTCAGCTGGGTTCAAGTCTAGGCTCCTATGTTCACATGATATCAGAAATTAAAAGCTGACAGTTCATAGAGCACGATTTTGATAATTGAGCTAAGTCAAAGCACAAAATTGATCAGACGAAGATAGGTCCCATCTCGGTCGCCAAACCTGTTATCATCGCAAAAATTTTCCCCTCCCTTGCGAGAAAGAAAGGAATTTCGCGAGTCAAACTCGACCAAAGTTTTAAAATTGTTTTGAGAATTACTCGCCTCCGTTTTGAAAATTTGCTGGAAAATTTTGTGGAATGGGATCCGCCTGTCGGTACGAGGTTCAACCATTCCTGGCGCCTTTACCAGGGGTAATTGAACCAAGGATCAATTGCGTGCTTTAACTTGACTCAAATATCTAAATTATGCTCTATTTTTCCTAGAATGCACAAAGAATCAGGCTTGTGCTATGAAACTTTGAAAAAAATGCAAGTTTGAGAAAATATGATGTTTGCTTTAGAAATTTGAAATATGCTTGAAAATTGATTGAAAAAGTACTTGAAATTGAATTCCTGGGAAAATCATTGAATTTCATTGGAAATCAGAAATTTGCATTGGAAATGAGAAATTTGCATTGGAAAATGAATACTCAGGAAAACTTGTACTTTGGAAAATTAATTTTGAGATTTAGATTGCTTTTTTTGAGGAAATGGATTTGAGAATTCTAAGAAAATCTAAGAAATTCATTGGAAAATGACTTTTGAAATGAAAAATGGATTCTCAGGAAACTGAATTCTCAGGAAAATGAGAAATCTGAGAAAATCGATCTTTTTGAAAACTTGAGACTTTGAAATTTGAGAATTTTAAAACATTGGAAAATCTTGGTTTGAACTTGGGAAATGCTTTGAAATCTCTTTTGAAAACTCAGGATTTTGAGAAAATTAGATCCTGAGAAAGACTTGGAAATTCTTGAGAAAGCTGAATTTTCTGAAATTGAAATTGGAAAATGAATTTGAGAATAATGCAAATTGAATGATATGAATGAATGAATATGAATTTCAAAAGGGAATTTCAATTGAGGAATTGGAAAATCCTTTTAAAACTTTGGGAAATGCAGTGCATTTTGAAGTTAGCCTAAGTGTGTAGGCTGAATGTGGCTAATACGAAGATCATAAATCTTGGTTTTCTTCGTATTCTGACTATGGCCATAAATACGAATCCCACCGAGTTTATAAACTCCATAAGAGCTTGTGCACGTGTCATTCGTGTAAACCATAGTGAATTTGAAATAATGTGCATGAATCATACATCACATATTGAAATTTGCATAAATTAAACTATATGCAATGCAGTCCTATTCTAAGCAGAAATGTAACTCTTATTCCAAATATTACATTATTTTTTTTACATTGAATTGAAATAAAATAAGAAAATAAAATCTTCTTCTTGAATATTCCTGCAAAACTAGAAAACAGTGTTAGCACAAAAATGTAGGTTTTTCTGAATTTATCCAAAAATATGGGAAATTATAGGATATTATTCAGATATAAACCCAAAATCATACCCCCTTTGATATAAACATGATAAATAATGAATAAATTTCAAAAATAAACTTGAAAATTCGAAATTGGGGTCAAAATGACCAAAATACCCCTGATGACCTTGAAATCAGGGTTTTATGAAAGATTTTTTGTAAATTTTGGAATTTTGAAAATCAAATGAAATAAATCAAACATAATATGATAAAATATGTTGATATGCATGAAATTTTGGAGAATGAGAAATTGAAATTTCGAAATTTAGGTCAAAATGACCAAAATACCCCCGATAACAAGACTATGGCCTTGAAACCAGGGTTTTCTGAAATAAATTTTGCAAAATTGAAAAATATGAAATGCAAATGACATTAAAATTAACCCTAATATGATTCTACATGCTTATGTGCATGATAAAAACCCCAAAATGACTAAAATATATAAAAAATCAAATTTAACCAGATTTTCGCCTGATTTTCGCTTCTGAACTTAAAGATAAACTAACATATTTAGCAAATGAACTTGGAATTAAGCCAAATTTGGCATGGACACCTAAAATATCCCTAAAAATATATTGGAGTTCGAAAATATATTTTTTTGTATTTTTAAATATAGAAATTCAAATAAAAACCCTAAATTTTGTGATTTTTGCCTAAAATGTTGATTCTAAAGGAGATTTAGGATATCAAATTTCCATAAAAATTTCCCAAATTTTATGGGGTGACAGCGGACAGTAAGGAAAGGATTTTTTCCTTTTACACTTTCTGGTTTTGACCTATGGTCGGAGCTGTACTACTCCGGCAAGTCGGATCGGAATCCGGCGACTCTAGGATTTAGGGGAAACAGACAGGTTTCGGTAGAAAACATGGGAAAAATGACATACAGATGGTAAAAAGGCTGAAATTGTGGGAAAATGTCCCTGACAAATAGAGGAAGATTTGATCTTTTGACACCCTTGGGATTCTGGTTATGGTTTGGAAAAGGACATACTGTTATCAGAGACCTAAATCTCTGAGATTTCTGGACATTGGAATCTGTTAGACAGAAAGGGAAAATCCGGGAAAAATCATGAAACAGATCCCAAAATTCCCAAATTTTGGGACATGACAGGAAATTACGTTAGAAACAACTTTCATGTTGAAAGTGTTTGCATACGAATTTAAAATTGGATGGACTTGGTGCATTAGGATCTGTCTACACCCTGACAAAAGAAAATCGATATTTTCCCAAGGGTCTGAGAAATCCGATTTTTTACAGAGATCAAAACTGATTGTAAAAATCTCAAAATTTCCAGATCACTATTAGATTCAATTATAAATCTACTGTGATTTTTAGAGAGCAATCCGAATCTCCCACAAGGATGGTGTCGGAGGTTCTTTTCCGCTAAAGCAGAAATTGAAAATTCAGAGAACTGTGAAATCCTAGCTTGAGATTCGATTCATTTGATAAGGTTCCAGAACTCAAACGGATCTAAATTTTTAATATGAGATCATGGACAAATAAAACTAACTACAAATATTTTTTTTTGGATTTATTAAAACGAAAATCTATATAAAATAATGGCTGTAACTTATGCTACAACTAATTTCTACAAGCCTTAACACGAATCTTAATGATATCAAACAGACTATTAATAAAACAATAAGACTAAATTAATAAAATGCTTGAAATGCATATTTAACATGAATATAATATTTAAAATAAAGAAAAACAGGGATACAAATCTTTTTTTTTTTTATGGCTTGTGGGAAGGGAGGATCCGATCCATGCATCGGATGGATCTCCCTTATTCAGCCTTGATCAATGGTAAATCAATATTACAAACTCATAAAATAGCTTTTGCAACTAGATGAATCCAGTTTTGAACCGGATTCATACTGGAGTCATGGAAGAAATCACAAGAATAATGGGTTTTACCTTGAGATTTGCTTGAATGGAGGAGTTTGCACCGGTTGGGGCAAGGTTGCTGCTATAGAGAAGCTGCAACGAGAGAATGGCTGACGGATTTGCTGTGGTGATTGTCACCAAGTAAGGCGGGTAGTGATTGAAGGAGGCTGCTGCGATTGAAGATGGTTGGTGTCTTGAGTTGCTGAAAGTTGGCTGAAGATGCAACAAGGTGGACTGTGGTGCAGCTGCTGGCTGAAGATGGCTATTGTAGAGAGGCTGTTGTGGCTGCAGCCAAGGCTGGAGTTGCTGGTGGTTGTGGCTACAAGATGGTGTCTGCTGTGGTGGCCCAGTTGCTGTGGTGGCTGAAGAAGAGCTGCAAGCTGGTGAAGATGCTGTGCTACTGCTGCAAGGAGAGGTGGTGAAGGAGAAGCTGCTGTAGAGGGGTGAGAAGCTGTGTAATGGAAACCAAGGGAGAGAGAGAAAGAGACAGAGAGAGAGAGAGAGCCGTAGGTTTTTTTTGTGCTTCCCTTTTTTTTTTGGTTTTTAAACTTAGGTTTTAATTGTTCTCTAACCTAGGTCTTAATGACCTAATGAAAAAGGAAATCCCCCCTTTACGTGAATGGGTTGGAGGTTGGGGAAAAAGAAAGAAAGAAGGAAGGGAAGAAGGAAAAGGGAAAGAAGAGGAAGAAGAAAAGAAAGAAAAAGAAAGAAAAGGGAAAAAGAAAGGAAAGAAAGAAAAGGAGGAAAAAAAGAAAAGGGAAAGAAAAATGAGGGAAAAAATGGAAAGTGGGGCTGGAGGCTTAGGTGACCACCTTGTGGGTCCCACCTCTTCTCTAAAACGCAAAATAAATAAATAAAAACAAAAATGAACAAATAAAAAGAAAATTGAAAGGAATAAAAGATTTTTTTTTTTTAATAAAACAAAAATGTAAATGAGTAGGCCATCTCAGAGCGGGTCCAAATTCTACTTTTGAAATTTATTTTGACGATTAGAGGGGTAAAATAGTCTTTTCAGAAAATTTACACGCGAAACGAGCTGTTTTTGGCAGTTTTTGAAACGAGCTCGGATTTTGAAGTTCAATACCCCATCGCGAAGCAAATCCAGTGTAGAATTTAAAAATTTGATTTTGAAAGAAATCCAGATTGTTTTTCTCAAGAAAATATTTCCAAACGAAACGAGTTATTTTTGGCAATTTTTGAAACGAGCTCGGATTTTAAAGTTCAATACCCCGTTTGTGAAGCAAATCCTGTGTAGAATTTGAAAATTTGAGTTTGAAATAAATCCAAATTGTTTTTCTTGGAAAAATATTTCCAAATTTAGACTTCTGGGGGTAAAAATGTTAATTTTAAAAACCCGGGGTTTGAAATTGATTTCTAAAAGCTTTTGAAACTTGATCTGGATTGAAATTTATAAAACTGGAGTTCTGGACTTCTAAAATGGAATGAAATGTGATGAAATGTTATGAAATGCTGAGAAATGATCTGAAATGATAAGAAATGACATGCGAAATGCATACCTTGAATGAAGAATTTTGGATGTTAGACCCCGATTGACACTTGTACCAGTTCAAAGAGCATTAAAATTGTTAAAATTTATAAAATAACTCAAGAAATGGTTTTCGGGACTCTACTGGGTCAGAGTGACACTGAAAATTGGGGTTCGAGCTGGATTGAACTGAGATGAGCTAGATTGAGCTGGGTTTTAGAGTTTCAGAACTCAAATAAACTGACCAGGCACTGACTCAACTGACCTTTCTGACTGAATTTTCAAGAAAAGCTACCATTTTTAGAGAAATAGTACGGAATGGTCTCTGGAGTGAAGTGAATTATGAACTTGAGCTGGCTTTGAGCTAAAAAAAAGGTCAATAATACTGACATGAACTAAAATCGAAGCTCGAACACTAGCTTAATTGGCTGAACTCATCTCAATTTCAGTTGAAATGGACTAAAATGGGCTCCTGGACACTTGGAAATGGTTTTGAACTGAAACTGGAGCGCTTGAACTTCTGGTGAACTCAAGTTAGACTCTGGGGAGTATGACTGACTGACTCAGAGACAATTGGCTTGGATTTGAGTGAGAAGTAAGCTCATTTCTGAAGAAATGATCCCATTTTGGCAGGAATGGTTAGAAATGGAAATGGTCTGTTCATTGTGAGCTCAGATGAGCTTGAAATGACTGATATTCTAACTATTCTAAACTGACCAACAAGCTTGGTTGACTCTGACTGACTGGGGTCCGGGATGACCTAGGGGTAAAATGGTAATTTTCCTAATGAAAGTGGGTAAAATGGTAATTTTCTGAAACTGACTCGGGGTTTGACTCCTACACTAACCTAATAGGGTTGGCATTGCACGAGGAGGGTTGTTTGAGAATGGATGAGGAAAATTTGGGGTGTTTACATAACCCTTCACAAGGTTACTCGCATCCTATATTTCCACAGGTTCATCCCCAGTATTGTCTACCTTCTCCTCAGGAGCCCATTCCTAGTTTATCATTTCAAGAGAAGATGTTAGAGGCCTTTTCTGATATCAAGGCCACTCTTTGTTCCCATACGCAGTCAATAGCCAAGCTAGAGACTCAAATAGGACAGTTAGCTCAGACATTGAGTAGACAAAGTCAGAGGAACCTTCATAGTCAGTCTGTTGTCACATCCAAGAGAAAAGATTACATGTCATTTGACTTGCAACCTACTGCTTCACATCATGAGCAAGTCAAATCTGTTACATCCCTTCAGTATGGGAAGGCGTGTCACTCCACTAAGGAATCGACTCATGAACCTCAGCAGAAGGGGCCTGACCCCACAGCATGCATTATCATCATATAAAGCCCCATTTTCTCAGCCTTTAGGATCACCGATTGTTTTTAGTAAGCAAGAGGTGCAGATGCAGAAGATGCTTGACCAAGTCAAGCATGATCATATTCACCACTTGTCTGAAGTTGCATTCATTGATAGTCGGTCGGTCCTAGACTCTCATTTCTTGATCAGTCTCTCAGATGAGACTAATCTTTGTTCTTCACGTCGAGAGAGTTATGATCCTACAGTTAAAGGTAGACGGGATGGAAACACAGTGCGCAGTGTCACAGATGACACTCTTTTCTTCATAGAACACGGTTGAGCTTGACTTCATGTCCATTGATCTCATGGACGATGAAGGTTTTTTCAGGGATCCGTCTGGCTGGGGACGTGAAACTTAGCGCTTTATGGGAGGCAACCCATATTCTGTACAGTATTACATTTGTTGTTAGGATTTGTAGATTTTATTTGGTTTTATTTTTCGTTTTCTATCTTTTTCTATGAGTTTCATGTTTTGTCATGTATACATTGCATTCATTACATTCATAGAACATGCATTTTTAATTCATGTCAGGTCATTCTACTCTTTTCCCTCATTTATTTCTTCTCATGTGCATTCACTTAGTTTCATATAAGCATGGGGGAGTGCCACTGGGACAATGTCATTTAAGCATGGGGGAGGGTGTAGTTTGCACAACTTGATATTTCTGTTTACGTTCTTGCACATGTTTACACATATCTCATGAAAAGTAGATTTTTAAAGAAAGAGTTTGAAATTATATGAATGTTATTTCAAATCTGATGTTTTTAGAGGATTTTTAAGCCCCATGATTTTTTTTTTCTGACATAGATCTAAAAATTATGGTTGTTTATGCGGATTTCGAAGAAATGATGATAGATACATGTTAGAATTTATTTTGAATCATAAATATGAATATGCATAGTTCTATTTTTGAAAAAAACTAAGCAAATGAACAAAAGTGTAAAAATGAGCTCAAAAGAAAAAAGTGAGAAAATAGCATGCGTTAGGTTGTTTGGATAATTCCACAATCCTTAGTAGATGGAACTTAGATGTAAGTTGAAACTTTTAATTCCATTTTCGAAAAGGAGAGTGGAAAACTTCGTGATCCTAAGTAACTGAGAACAGATACAAGTTGAAATGTTTGACTCTCATGTTATAAAGGTGAATGAAGGAAGTCACTTTTATGTCTTAGTTGATATCTTTTGGTATGTATTGAAAAAGTATAGAAGATATTGACATTGCACAAGGCATAAAAGCAGACCACACGCAAGCTATAAGAGAAGAATGAATACGCAAAAAGAAAAAGCGTGAAAAAATGAAAAAATCGAGAAAAGAGCTGAAAAAGAAAGAAAAGTTCAGTGCTTAGAAGTGCGATTGAGAAAACCTGTGCAGAAAACATATGAGTGAGGATAAGTAAATAATTACTTGTTTTTATTGGATTTTCTAAGAATAAAACATAAATAATTGTGATATTTAGAAAAGTGAAAGAAATTCTTTTTCTGTGGTGGTACATAAAAGATTCTAATGATGTTTTGATTTTGAAATAACAGGAAATATTTGTGAAAACAAAGTCTTTAATTACCTACTGATTATGAGGATGTGTAATATTATGCATACATGACAGAGATGTTTGTGGGTAGCATCACTGCAAACCCTCACGAGACCTTACTCGTCCACTGGGGTAACTCAGGGGTTGAAAGGGCTTGTTGCATGAGCTAAATGCAACCGTGATTCCTACGAAAGTGAGTTAGGTGATAGTTTTCATTTCATGCATTTTTCTAGTTTGCTCGAGGACTAGCAAAACATAAGCATGGGGGTATTTGATCATGCATATATTTTAGGGTTATTTTATATAAAAAATATGCATGATTTCATAAAAAAATGATTTAGAACCCAAATTTATGCTGGTTTTGAGTAATTGGGCTAAAATGAATTAAAATTAGAAAATGCTTGAAAAAGTAGCTTTATTTTTCAATTTAGTTAATAAAATAATTTTGGTTTTCTTTATAGAAAAGAAGAAAAAAAAATATTAAATATATAGTTATAGTTTTTAGAAAAATAATCAAATGAGGTTTTGAGTTTTTTTTAGCAAATAAAATCTTTTAAATAGTTTATTTTAGATTTTTGAAAAAAAAAAAATCAAACCATTACACTGTTTGTGATTTTTGAAAACTGAAAAAAAAAACTGAAAAAAAAATTATAATAACAAACCGGTTTAATCGGTTTGGTTTTTTTTAAAACTGAAAAAAATAATCACAAACCGGTTTAACCCGTTTGCAGTTCTTTCAAAACTAAAAAAACAAACAGCAACAAACCGGTGAACCGATTTGTTTGCTGTTAAAAACCCAAAAACAAGAAAAAAACCGGCGTCTCCCCTGTACGCCTGAACCTTGCCCTCTTTCCCCTCTTTCCCTCTCTTTCCCTCTTTTCTCACCCTCCTCCACCAACACTGGCCCCTTTCTTACCTCTTTCTTCCCCTTCTCCCTATTTTTCTCATCTTCCTCAGCCGGTGGTGGTGGTGGATCTTCAGTCCGGCGAATGGCGCACGGTGGATGACCGCCAACCTCTCTTCCAATCTACCTCTGTTCACGGTAAGTTTTCTTCTGATTCTTCTTCTTCTTCTTCTTCTTCTTCTTCTTCTTCTGATTCTTCTTCTTCTTCTTTTTATTCTTCAAATCTTCCTCCTCTTCTTCTTCTTCCGATTGTCATCATCCTCTTCTTATTTTTCTTCCGATTTCTCATTTTTCTGATCTTCTTCTTCTTCTTCTTCTTTGTTTCTTCTTCTTCCAATTTTTATCTTCTTCTGGTTCACTTAATAAGTTCAGGTTGTGTTGCTGTGTAAAGAAAAATGAAAAAAAAAAAGAAAAGAAAGAAAAATGAAAAAAAAACTTGATCATTGTTGTTTCTGAATTTTTTTTTTCATCATCCAATCTTTGATTCTTCATCTACTTCTTATATTTGTTCAATTGTTCCTATGTTTTTCTAGTCTAATTTTTTTTCATCGCATAAATTTCTGTGTTGTATTCAACCGATCCTCTGATTTGCAATTAATAATTTTTTTTGTTCCTTTGTTAAATTCCTGTAATTCATTCCATGAATGTGTATTTTTTTTCATAATCTGAATTTCATTTTTTCTGTTTGCATCTTCCTCATTTTTTTCATTTTCAATTTCTTGCATCGTTTTGATTTAGCATATTGTTTTTCATCTGCATATGTTTTGATATTGTGATTCATTTTTTCTGTATTTTCTGTTATACATTCCTTTAATTTTTTTTTCTTTTTCATTCAGTTGTTCTTATTTTTTTTTCATTCCGATTTCATTCCTGTTAGTACTTGTATTACATCAGTTGATATATTAGATTACGGTTTTTCATTTTAGTTAACAGTAATCTTTCAATTCTTATAACAGTTGATTTTTTTCTTGTAGTTAATGTCTTTTTGATTTACTATTTCATCATAGTTCTTAATCATTCTGTAGCATTGATGTCCCTGTTTCTTGCATATCTGAGTATCACATTTCTATTCCAGTTGTAGCATTGTGCATAGCATTTAACATTCTTAAGTTCATTAGGTTGTCATTGCATTAGCTTTATAGATTTAAGTACATTAGTTGTTTACCTATAGTAGAAGTTCTTTAGAGAGTTTTATCATATTCTAGATCTTAATTCAATTTTTAGATTTACATTGTGCATAGCATACCTGTTAGTATCTTGTACTGCTCGTGTTCGTTTTATTTGTGCAGGAGTGGAGCGGAAGTGATTATGTGACACGAAGTGCACGAGTAGAAGATTTTTACTTCTCAGTTTAGAATTAGGAATTTAATTGGGTTTGTAAATATTGCACTTTACGCCCTCTGCGAAGGGTATTCATTCGTTGTAATAGTTAGTTGATTTTACATTTCTTGAACATTTTACATTTTAATAATTCGGCAATAAAGATTAGTTTAGATTTATGTACTTGAATACGATATATTCCCGTTCCCTGAGTTCGACCCGGTCTCATCCACTAGTGAGAACCGGTTTTTATTATTTGATGTCTGGTTTTCACATGTTTTACATATAAAAATATTTTCAAAATTACAATGATTTAAAAGAAGACATCAAGAATCCAATCCCCATTATTGGATCTCAGACTTCGGATCCAACTCCATTTAAGATCTAGATTTTCAAATCCAACTCCATCTTGGATCTTAGACTTCGGATCCAACTCCATTTAGGATTCCAGATTTCGAATCCAGCTCAATCTTGGATCTCAGACTTCAGATCCAATTTCATTTAGGATTTAGAATTCAACTTCATTTTTGGATCCCAGACTTCGGATCCAATTCCATGTAAGATTCAGACTTCGTATTCAAATTCCATCTTGGATCACAGATTTCAAATCCAATTCCATTCCCAAATTCCAGATTTCAAAATCAAATTCCATTCCCAATTCCAGATTTCAAATTCAAATCTGTCTTGATTTCCATATTTCAAATCCAATTCCATTTTCAGATCCCATCTAGACTTCTTAAATCCATTTCTATTTTTAAATTCCATTTGGATTTCTCAAATCCAAATTTCATCCTGATTTCAAACTTTAAATCTAGAATTCGATTCCACTTCAAATTTCATCTCCTCTCCTAAATCCAGGTTCAAAATTCAAATTCAAAGTCCATTTCTGACTTTGAAACTTCATTTCTTTTTCTTTCATCTTCAAAATCATTCTTTTCAATTCAAGATTTATTCCCATCTCTGATTTAGAACTTCAAACATCTTTTCAGATCTATCTCAAGTTCTAAGTTAAATTCAACTATTCAAAAATCATTTCTTCATTCCCTTATCACATTTATTTCAGAATCACTTGGAAAATCTCAGATTTCCAAAAGTGTTTTCTCAAAAGCATACATTTTTGCATTTACATTACACAAGCATGATTCTCTGTGCAATTTTAGATTTAGAATAAATTCTTAGATAATATTTAGGCAAAGCAAAAAGGCATAAAATCGATCCTTGGTTCGATTACCTCTGGTAAGGGTGTCAGGAACGGTCGAACCTCGTACCGACGAGCGAATCCCGTCTCCCAATTCTTACCGCAAATATTTCAAAACGGAGGCGAGTAATTTTTCTAAATATTTTCCAAATTAAGGTCAAGTGAGACCTTCACAAAAGGGTTCCTCTTTCTTTTCTCTTCTTTTCTCTTATTTTCTCTTCTCTCTTCTTTAATGTCTTTTATTTTCCCCTTTAAAAAGGGGAAAATAGAGGTTAGAAAGGAAAAGAGAAGGAAGAGAGAGAAACCACAAGAGCAAAAATTTTGCTATGATCACAATATTCTAATGCTGTAAAAAAAAATCATAGTGATCGAATCATGAATATATGTATTCTCAGACTATAAAAAAATTTCATAGTGCTTCAATCTTGCTTATATATGTTCTAAGGCTATCAAAAATAGGTCATAGTGATTCAATCATGCATATATGTGTTGTAAGGCTGTAAAAAAAAATTCTTAATGATTCAATCCACCAAATATGAGTTCTAAGGCTGTAAAAAAAAATTATACTGATTCAATCATGCGTATTTGTGTTCTATTGTTGTCAAAAAATTTCATAGTGATTCAATCAAGCATATATGCGTTCTAAGGCTATAAAAAAAATTTATAGTGATTTAATCATGCATGTATATGTTCTAATGCTGTAAAAAAAAATTCATAGTGATTGAATTTTGTATATATGTATTATAAGGCACTCAAAAAAATTTCATAGTGATCCAATCTTGCTTATATGTGTTCTAAGGCTGTCAAAAATATTTCAGAGTGATTCAATCATGCATATATGTGTTCTAGGGCTGTCAAAATTTTTTAATAATGATTCAATCCTGCAGATATGTGTTATAAGGTTGTCAAAAAAAATTATTGTGATTCAATCATGCATATATGTGTTCTAATGGTGTAAAAAAAATCATAGTGATTCAATCATGCATATATGAGTTCTAAGGCTGTCAAAAATATTTCATAGTGATTCAATCATGCATATATGTGTTCTAAGGCTGTAAAAAAAAATTCATAATGATTCAATCCTTTCGATATGTGTTCTAAGGTTTTCAAAAAATTTGTATAGTGATTCAATCATGAATATATGTGTTCTAAAGTTGTCAAAAAAGATTCATATTAATTCAATCATGCATATATGTGTTCTAATGCTGTCAAAAAAAATTTATAGTGATTCAATCTTGCATATATGTGTTCTAAGGCTGTTAGAAAAGTTTTTTACTGATTGAATCTTGTGTATATGTGTTCTAAGGCTGTCAAAAATATTTCATAGTGATTGAATCATGCATATATGTGTTCTAAGGCTGTCAAAAATATTTCATAGTGATTCAATCAAGCATATATGTGTTCTAAGGCTGTAATTTTTTTTTATAATGAATCAATGTTTCTGATATGTGTTCTAAGGTTGTCAAAATAATTTCATAGTGATTCAATCATGCATATATGTGTTCTAAGGCTGTCAAAAATTTTCATAGTGATTCAATCTTGCTTTTACGTGTTCTAAAGTTGTCAAAAATAGTTCATACAATTTCAATCATACATATATGTGTTCTAATGCTGTAAAAAAAATCATAGTGATTCAATCTTGCATATATCTGTTCTAAGGCTATCAAAAAAATTTATAGTGATTGAATCTTGCTTATATGTGTTCTAAGGTTGTCAAAAAAATTTATAGTGATTCAATCATGCATATATGTGTTCTAATGCTGTAAAAAAAAATTCATAGTGATACAATCACGCATATGTGTTCTAAGGTTGTCCAAAAAAAATCATAGTGATTCAATCGTTCTTATATGTGTTCTAAGGCTGTCAAAAATATTTCATAGTGATTCAATCATTCATATATGTGTTCTAAGGCTGTAAAAAAAAATAATAATGATTCAATCCTCCTGATATGTGTTCTAAGGTTGTCAAAAAAATTTCATAGTGATTTAATATTGCTTATATGTATTATAATGCTGTCAAAAAAATTCACAGTGATTCAATGACGAATATATGTGTTCTAAGGCTATCAAAAAAAAATTATAGTGATTTAATCTAGCTTTTATATGTTCTAAGGATGTCAAAAATATTTCATAGTGATTCGATCATGCATATATGTGTTCTAAGGCTGTAAAAAAAAATCCATAATGACTCAAACCTACAAATATGTGTTCTAAGGTTGTCAAAAAAAATTTATAGTGATTCAATCATGCATATATCTGTTCTAATGCTGTAAAAAAAGTTTCGTAGTGTTTCAATAATGCATACATGTGTTCTAAATCTGTCAAAAAAAATTCATAGTGATTCAATCTTGCTTATATGTGTTCTAAAGCTGTCAAAAATATTTTATAGTGATTCAATCTTGTGTACATGCGTTCCAAGATTGTAAAAAAAAATTTGTAATGATTCAATCCAGCAAATATGTGTTCTAACGTTGTCCAAAAAAATTTATAATGACTCAATCATGCATATATGTGTTCTAATGGTGTTAAAAAATTTCATAGTGATTCAATCATGTATATATATGTTCTAGTGCTGTCAAAAAAAATTTATAGTGATTCAGTCCTGCATATATCTGTTCTAATGCTGTAAAAAAAAACTCATACTGATTAAATAATGCTTATATGTGTTCTAATGCTGTCAACAAAATTTCATAGTGACTCAGTCATTCATATATGTGTTCTAAGGCTGTCAAAAAGATTTCATACTAATTTAATCTTGTTTATATATGTTTCAAGGTTGTCAAAAATATTTCATAATGATTCAGTCTTGCATATATGTGTTCTAAGGCTATAAAAAAAAGTTTATAATGATTCAATCCTTCTGATATGTGTTCTAAGGTTGTCAAAAAAAAATTATAGTCATTCAATCATGTATATATGTGTTCTAAAGCCATAAAAAAAATTCATAGTTATTCAATCTTGCTTATATGTGTTCTAAGGCTGTAAAAAATAGTTCATACTGATTCAATCATGCATATATGTGTTCTAAGGCTGTAAAAAAAATTCATGATGATTCAATCCTGCAAATATGTGTTCTAAGGTTGTCAAAAAAATTTTATAGTGATTCAATCCTGCATATATGTGTTCTAATGCTGTTAAAAAAATTTCATAGTGATTCAATCAAGCATATATGTGTTCTAAATCGGCCAAAAAAATTTCATAGGGATTCAATCTTGCTTATATGTGTTGTAAAGTTGTCAAAAATATTTTATAGTGATTCAATCTTGCATATATGTGTTCCAAGGCTGTAAAAAAAATTCATAATGATTCAATCCTGCAAATATGTGTTCTAAGGTTGTCAAAAAAAATTTATAGTGACTCAATCATGCAATTATGTGTTCTAATGTTGTTAAAAAATTTCATAGTGATTCAATCATGTATATATGTCTTCTTAGGCAATAAAAAAATTTATAGTGATTCAATCATGTATATATATGTTCTAATGATGTCAATTTTTTTATAGTGATTCAATCGTGCATATGTGTGTTCTAATGCTGTAAAAAAAAAATCATAGTGATTAAATCATGCATATATTTGTTCTAATGCTGTAAAAAAATTTCATAGTGATTCAATCTTGCATATATGTGTTCTAAGGGTTTCGAAAAAATTTTATAGTGATTCAATCTTGTTTATATATGTTCTAAGGCTGTCAAAAATATTTCATAGTGATTCAATCTTGCATATATGTGTTCTAAGGCTGTAAAAAAAAATTCATAATTATCCAATCCTTCTTAAATATGTTCTAAGGTTGTCAAAAAAAATTTATAGTGATTCAATCATGCATATATGTGTTCCAATGCTGTAAAATACAATTCTTAGTTATTCAATCATGGATATATGTGCTCTAAGGTTGTCTAAAAAATTTCATAGCGATTCAATCTTGCTTATAGGTGTTCTAAGGCTGTCAAAAATATTTCGTAGTGATTCAATCATGCATATATGTGTTCTAAGGCTGTAAAAAAAAACTCGTAATGAATCAATCCTTCTGATATGTGTTCTAAGGTTGTCAAAAAAATTGTATAGTGATTCAATCATCCAAATATGTGTTCTAATGCTGTCAAAAAAATTTCATAGTGATTCAATCAATCATATATGTGTTCTAAGATTACAAAAAAAAAATCATAGTGATTCAATCTTCCTTATATGTATATTAAGCTTGTCAAAAGTAGTTCACATTGATTCAATCATGCATATATATATTCTAATGCTATAAAAAAAATCATAGTGATTCAATTATGAATATATGTGTTCTAGGGCTATCAAAAAAATTTCACAGTGACTGAATCTTGCGTATATGTGTTCTAAGGCTGTCAAAAATATTTCATAGTGATTCAATCTTGCATATATGTGTTCTAACTCTAAGAAAAAAATCATAATGATTCAATGCTGCAAATATGTGTTCTAAGGTTGTCAAAAAAAAATTTAGTGATTCAATCCTGCCTATATGTGTTTTAATGCTGTCAAAAAAATTTCATAGTGATTCAATCATGCATATATGTGTTCTAATGCTATCAATAAAATAACATAGTGATTCAATCATGCATATATGTGTTCTAAGGGTGCCAAAAAAAATTATAGTGATTTATTCTTGCTTATATGTGTTCTAAGGATGTCAAAAATATTTCATAGTGATTCAATCATGCATATATATGTTCTAAGGCTATAAAAAAAATCATAATGTATCAATCCTTCTGATATGTGTTCTAAGGTTGTCAAAAAAAATTTATAGTGATTAAATCATGCATATATATGTTCTAAGACTCCCAAAAAATTTCATAGTGATACAATCTTGTTTATATGTGTTCTATGGCTATAAAAAATAGTTCATACTCATTCAATCATGCATATATGTATTCTAAGGCTGTAAAAAAAATTTCATAATGATTCAATCCTGCAGATATGTGTTCTAAAGTTGTAAAAAAAAATTCATAGTGATTCAATCCTGCATGTATGTGTTCTAATGCTGTCAAAAAAAATTCATAGTGATTCAATCTTGCATATATGTGTTCTAATGCTGTCAAATAAATTTCAAAGTGATTCAATCATGCATATATGTGTTGTAAAGCTGTCAAAAAAAATTCATAGTGATCCAATCTTGCTTATATGTGCTCTAAGGCTGTCAAAAGTATTTCATAGTGATTCAATCATGCATATATATGTTTTAAGGCTGTCAAAAAAATTTAATAATGATTCAAACATGCATATATGGGCTCTAACGTTGTCAAAAGAAAAAACTATAGTGATTCTATCGTGCATATCTGTGTTCTAATGCTATAAAAAAAAATTCATAGTGACCCAATCATGCATATATGTGTTCTAAGGCTGTCCAAAATTTTTTATAGTGATTCAATCTTGCTTATATATGTTCTAAGGCTGTCAAAAACATTTCATACTGTTTTAATCATGCATATATGTGTTCTAAAGCTGTAAAAAAAAATCATAATGACTTAATCTTTCAGATATGTATTGTAAGTTTGTAAAAAAATTTTATAGAGATTCAATCATGCATATATGTGTTCTAATGTTGTCAAAAAAAAATCATAGTGACTCAATCATGCATATATGTGTGCTAAGGCTGTCAAAATTTTTTTATAGTGATTCAATCTTGCTTATATGTGTTCTAAGGCTGTCAAAAATAGTTCATACTGATTCAATCATGCATATATGTGTTCTAATGCAGTAAAAAAAAATTCATAGTGATTTAATCATGATTATGTGTTCTAAGGCTATCAAATTTTTTTTATAGTGATTCAGTCTAGCTTATATGTGTTCTAAGGATGTCAAAAATATTTCATAGTGATTCAATCATGCATATATGTGTTCTAAGGCTGTAAAAAAAAAATCATAAAGATTTAATCCTGCAAATATGTGTTCTAAGGTTGTCAAAATTTTTTTATAGTGATTCAATCCTGCATATATGTGTTCTAATGCTGTCAAAAAACATTCATAGTGATTCAATCAAGCATATATGTGTTCTAATGCTGTCAAAAAACATTCATAGTGATTCAATCAAGCATATATGTGTTCTAATGCTGTCAAATAAATTTCAAGGTGATTCAATCATGCATATATGTGTTCTAAGGCTGTCAAAAATATTTCATAGTGATTCAATCGTGCATATTTGTGTTCTAAGGCTGTAAATGTTTTTTTTAATGAATCAATGTTTCTGATATGTGTTGTAAGGTTGTCAAAATAATTTCATAGTGATTCAATCATGCATATATGTGTTCTAAGTGTGTCAAAAAAATTTCATAGTGATTCAATCTTGCTTTTATGTGTTCTAAGGTTGTCAAAAATAGTTCATACAAATTCAATCATGCATATATGTGTTCTAATGCTGTAAAAAAAAATCATAGTGATTCAATCTTGCATATATGTGTTCTAAGGCTGTCAAAAAAAATTCATAGTAAAGATAAACTAACAATGAAGTGCATGGAGATGCTATCCCAAGGACGTTCTGAAATTGACAAAGACTTAAGGAGACCGACAGCCTTCTGATTTGTCCGCTTATCTTGCTAGCAGATGAGGCATGTCCGCATATACCCCTCAACGCCGTCCCTCATCTGTGGCCAATAGTAGCCGCACTCAAAGAGTGTTAAGGTCCGCTCCTGACCAGGATGGCCAGCCCATAGTGTATCATGGCAATCCTTAAGCAGTTCTGGACGGAGGCTTCCCCACCGCGGCATGAAGATGTGTCGCCCTTTTGTCACAAGGAGGTCATCCTGTAGCCAAAATCGTCGAGTCTTCCTTGCCTGCGCGAGAGAAACAAGGTGTTGTGCTGTCGGATCCTACTACGTCCCTTGGCGTATACGGCTCAATAATGTGCCCTCTAAATGCACTTCAGAAGGCTCCACGCGCACAGCTGCCAGTTCAGCCCTGTGGCTTAGGGCATCCGCAACAACATTGGTCTTTCCAACTTTGTACTCCAAGGCAAAGTCGAACTCAGCCAAAAATATCTGCCACTGAGCTTTTTTAGACACCAGCTTCTTCTGTGTCTGAAAATTGCTCATGGCCACATTGTCCGTCTTGACGACGAACTCGGCACCCAGAAGGTAGTGCTGTCAGGTCCTGAGGCTATACACTATGGTGGTCATCTCACGTTCATACACCGTGTAATGCCTCTCTGCATCCTTCAGCTTTCGACTCTCATATGCAATCGGATGACCCTCCTGCATAATAACTCCACCAATGGAAAAGTCTGAGGCATTTGTGTGGACCTCAAAGGGGTTTGAGTGATCAGGAAGTCGCAACACTATGGCTCTCTCACTAAGGCTTTCTTCAAGCCATCAAAGGCATCTTGGCACGCTCCTGTCCAGAGCCATACCTGATTCTTCTTTAACAAATCTGTGAGGGGCACAACAATGAGGGAATAACCTTCGATGAAACACTGATAATAATTTGCCAAACCAAGGAATGACCGCAATTCTGGCAGTTTGCTTGGTGTAACCCATTCCTAGATGGCCCTTATCTTCTGCCCATCCATATGCAACACACCCCGCCCCACAACGTGGCCAAGGAAGTTGATCTCCTCCTACCCGAAGAGACAATTTTTTCGTTTGACACAAAGGTCATTCTCCTTCAGCACCTGAAACACTGTTCGCAAGTGCCCAACATGTTCCTCCATGTTGCTGTTGTAGATCACGATACCATTCAGGTAGACTACCACAAACTTGTCTAAGTAAGGGTAGAAGATTTGGTTCATTAAAGTCATGAATGTGGCTAAAGCATTTGTCAACCCGAATGACATTACTAAGAATTCGTAAGCACCATAGCGGGTGATGCAAGTTGTCTTTGGCTCATCACCTTCAGCAATCCTCACCTGCCAGTAACCCGATCGCAGATCTAACTTGGAAAAGATACGAGCACTGCCTAGCAAATCGAACAAGTCCGCTATCAGTGGCAATGGGTACTTGTTCTTCACCATGACCTTGTTCAAAGCACGGTAATTCATACATAACCGTTTGGAGACATCATGTTTCATCTAAAAAAGAACCGAGATGCCAAACAGGACTTTTGATGGACAAACGATGCCTACGTCCAACATCTCGTCTAACTGCCTAGGCAGCTCCTTCAACTCAGCTGACTCCATGCGGTATGAAACCATTGCGGAAGGCTACGCTCCCAGGGTCAACTCAATCTTATGGTCGACCTCACGTCTTGGTGGAAGACACTTTGGCAATTCCAGAGGCATAACCCCTCGAAACTTCTCCAACAGTGGGGCTAGGGTTGGTGACACTGCTGCTTCTACCTTTCCTTCTTATGTACGCACAACAACTAAGAATGTCTGCTCCTCATGCTTGACACTCTTTTTGCAGTTGCATCACCGATAACACTAAAGACTTGCCTTTCTACGTAAGGTACCGCACTGTGTGGGACAAGTTTGGCCCCATAATTGTCAACGTATTAAACTTTGGTAGCATCATAACATTCTGGCTATGCAAAAACTCCATACTCAGAATCATCTTGAAATCGTCTAGGGGCACCACACAAAAGTTGGCTTTGCCGGCCCAACTCCCCACTTGGATAGCCACATCTCTTGCTTCAACAAGGATGGGCTTGGCCTCAGAGTTTACCATTTTGATGGTCCTCTGCATTGGCTCAGGCTTCAAGCTCAACCACTCTGCCTCTTCTCAAAAGACAAAGTTGTGTGTGGCCCTGGAGTCTGCCATAGCTGAAGTAGACTTTCCATTCATAATGACTTCGAGATACATCAGTTCTTTGCTAACCTGCCTGTTCTCAACTGCATAACTTCTAGCTGCGTTGATCGACCGCATGACTCCCATCTGCGGTTGCATGGTCTTAGTTTCACTGCATTCAGTATCACTGCATTCTTCCTGCATTACATTGGCTTGCTCTTCGTCCTTTACAAGGTGCTTGGGGCACTGTGTGGCGATATGTCTTTCGCCACAGAACCAGCATGTCACAATTATACCCTTGTTGTTGTTGTTGTTGTTATGCTTTGTGTACTTTTGTTTCTTGTCGGATTGATGGAGTGTCGATGCCTCACCTTTGTTGTTGCACTATTCATCCTTCTTTCCTCCGTGGTCAGGCTTCTTCCCGACTTTGGTTGATGGGGTGAAAGGCTTGCGCTGAGTGTCAACTAGGTGCTCAGCTGCCACATATGCATCTTCCAAAATATGGGGGTTGCTCCTTTCCATTTCAGACTATGCTCATGGCTGAAGTCCCACAATGAATCAATTGAGCTTATCCTCTTCTGGCATGTTAGTCAACTTCAGCATATGCTTCAGGAACGTTCTGACAAAGTCTTGTAACGAACCAATATGTTTAAGCTCATGAACCATCCGATATGCCTGCCTCTGCATATTTCTTGACATAAAGTAGTCGCGCAACTCTATTTTGAAGTCATCAAAGGTGTCTATCATGCATTGACCCCTCTCCATGTCGCTGCGCTTCCGCCTCCACCAAGCGATAGCATCCCCATCCCATAACATTGTTGCAGCCTTAATTCGGAGATCTTCAAGTGTCACATTTTGAATATCCAAGTAGTCTTCTACTTGGACCAAAAAGTTCTCAATGGCCTTGCTGTCTCGAGAACCATTGAACTTTGCGGGTCTTGGCACATCAATCCTTGATGGCCTCTCACCATTTTCGCCATTTAGGGTCACTGGCCACTGTAACATATGGTTTTTCAACTGAAGCTCCCCAACTTCAGTCTGCAAGTCAGCCACTATTGTCGTCAACGAAGTGATCTGCCTCATATGTAAGTTCACATCCTCTTGCAGGCTCGCCACCATATCATTCAGTCCACCGAATGATTAAACTGTGCATGAAATTGCTTCCTCGTGCGAAGTCACATCTTCCACCAGCTTGCTGATAGTTGTAGCCATCTCTTCTTGGCTCCGAGGTGAACTCATCTTCTTAGCTTCAGCAACTGTCTTGCCTACAGTGTTGCACAAATTTTGATAAGGTGCCATGATGTCTTGCTCATAAATTGCAGCATGTCAGCATGTCTGTGGACAACGACTCCGGAGTCCCGTCCCCAGCACGAGAATGAGCTTTGGTACCACTTGTCTATGGGCCAGCGCGACGGCACTCTCCTTCCTCACCACTACAAGCCGACTTGTCAACTCAATTGCCAGTCGCGAAAGCTTGTAATCAGAGTGCAAGAGAGAAAGATAGAATAGAGGGAGAAGAGTTGCAATCACAATGAGGGTGAACAAAAGAAAGCTCAATGCATTTAATTCATTCACAATTTTGCGCGAGGGCTATTACAGTTCAAGCATACAGGCTACCCTTTCAGGGTATTGATTCATCTGAACCGGGCAGCTTACATCAGACTCAACAAAGGCAAAACAAACTCTAAGCACAACTTTACAAGTAAGAAAAGTGATTCAATCTTGCTTATATGTGTTCTAAGGTTGTCAAAAATATTTCATAGTGATTCAATCATGTATACATGTGTTCTAAGGATGTAAAAAAAAAATCATAATGATTCAATATTGCAGATATGTGTTCTAAGGTTGTCAAAAACAATTTATAGTGATTCAATCATGCATATATGGGTTCTAATGTTGTAAAAAAAAATCATAGTGATTCAATCTTGCTTATATGTGTTCTAAGGCTATCAAAAAAAATTCATAGAGATTCAATCTTGCTTATATGCGTTCTAAGGCTGTCAAAAATATTCCATAGTGATTCAATCACGCATATATGTGTTCAAAGGCTGTAAAAAAAAATTATAGTGATTCAATCATGGATATATGTGTTCTAATGCTGTAAAAAAAAATCATAGTGATTCAATCATGCATATATGTGTTCTATCGCTGTAAAAAAAACTTCAAAGCGATTCAATCTTGCTTATATGTGCTCTAAGGTTGTCAAAAACATTTCATAGTGATTCAATCATGCATATATGTGTTCTAAGGCTGTCAAAAAAAATCATAATGATTCAATCCTACAGATATGTGTTTTAGGGTAGACAAAAAAAATTTATAGTGATTCGATCATGCATATATGTGTTCTAATGCTGTTAAAAAAAATTAATAGTGATTCAATCATCTATATATGTGTTCTAAGGCAGTCAAAAAAATTTCATAGTGATTTAATCTTGCTTATATTTGTTCTAAGGCTGTCAAAAATATTTCATAGTGATTCAATCATGCATATATGTGTTCTAAGGCGATAAAAAAAAATTCATAATGATTCAATCTTGTAGAATGTGTTCTAAGGTTGTCAAAAAAGATTTATAGTGATTCAATCATGCATATATGTGTTATAACGAGGTCAAAAAAATTTATAGTTATTCAATCAAGCATATATGTGTTCTAAGGCTGTCAAAAAAAATCATAGTGATTCGATCTTGCTTATATGTGTTATAAGGCTGTCAAAAATATTTCATAGTGATTCAATCATGCATATATGTGTTATGAGGCTGTAAAAAAAAAATTACAATGATTCAATCTTGCAGATATATGTTCTAAGGTTGTCAAAAAAAACATCATAGTGATTCAATCACGCATATATGTGTTCTAATGCTGTAAAAAAAATTCATAGTGATTCAATCTTGCCTATATGTGTTCTAAGGATGTCAAAAAAATTTCATACTGATTCAATCTTGCTCATACGTGTTCTAAGGCTGTCAAAAATATTTCATAGTGAGTCAATCATGCATATATGTGTTCTAAGACTGTCATAAAAACTTTATAGTGATTCAATCAAGCATATGTGTTCTAAGGATATAAAAAAGAATCATAATGATTCAATCCGGCAAATATGCGTTCTAAGGTTGCCAAAATTTTTTTATAGTGATTGAATCATACATATATATGTTCTAATGCTGTCAGAAAACATTCATAGTGATTCAATCATGCATATATGCGTTCTAATGCTCTAAAAAAAATCATAGTGATTCAATCATGCATATATGTGTTCTAAGGCCGTCAAAAAAATTCATAGTGATTCAATCTTGCTTATATGTGATCTAATGCTGTCAAAAACATTTCAGAGTGATTCAATCATGCATATATGTGTTCTAAGGCTATAAAAGTTTTTTATAATGATTCAATCGTGCAGATATGTGTTCTAAGGTTGTAAAAAAAAAATTATAGTGATTCAATCATGCATACATGTGTTCTAGTGCTGTGACAAAATTTCATAGTGATTCAATCATGCATATAATAAGGCTATAAAAAAATCATAGTGATTCAATCTTGCTTATATGGGTTCTAAGGCAGTCAAAAATATTTTATAGCGATTCAATCCTGCATATATGTGTTCTAAGGCTGCAATAAAAAAATTAAAATGATTCAATCCTGCAGATATGTGTTGTAAGGTTGTCAAAAAAATATATAGTGATTCAATCATGTATATATGTGTTCTAATGCTGTAAAAAAAAATCATAATGATTCAATCTTGCTTATATATTTTCTAAGGCTGTCAAAAAAATTTCATAGTTATTCAATCTTGCTTATGTGTGTTCTAAGGCAGTCAAAAATATTTTATAGTGATTCAGTCATACATATATGTGTTTTAAGGCTGTAAAGAAAAGTTTATAGGGATTCAATCATGCATATATGTGTTCTATTGCTGTCAAAAAATTTTCATAGTGATTCAATCAAGCATATATGTGTTCTAAGGCTATCAAAAAAAATTCATACTGATTCAATCTTGCTTATACGTGTTCTAAGGCTGTCAAAAATATTTCATAGTGAGTCAATCATGCATATATGTGTTCTAAGAATGTCAAAAAAACTTTATAGTGATTCAATCAAGCATATGTGTTCTAAGGCTATAAAAAAAAATCATAATGATTCAATACGGAAAATATGCGTTCTAAGGTTGCCAAAAGTTTTTTATAGTGATTCAATCATACATATATGTGTTGTAATGCTGTCAAAAAACATTCATAGTGATTCAATCATGCATATATGCATTCTAATGCTCTAAAAAAAAATTCATTGTGATTCAATCATGCATATATGTGTTCTAAGGCCGTCAAACAAATTTCAAAGTAATTCAATCTTGCTTATATGTGTTCTAAGGTTGTCAAAAACATTTCATAGTGATTCAATCATGCATATATGTGTGCTAAGGCTGTAAAATTTTTTTATAATGATTCAATCGTGCAGATATGTGTTCTAAGGTTGTAAAAAAAAAATTATAGTGATTCAATCATGCATACATGTGTTCTAGTGCTGTCACAAAATTTCATAGTGATTCAATCATGCATATAATAAGGCTATAAAAAAAAATCATAGTGACTCAATCTTGCCTATATGTGTTCTAAGATAGTCAAAAATATTTTATAGCGATTCAATCCTGCATATATGTGTTCTAAGGCTGCAATAAAAATTTTAAAATAATTCAATCCTGCAGATATGTGTTGTAAGGTTGTAAAAAACAATTATAGTGATTCAATCATGTATATATGTGTTCTAATGCTGTAAACAAAAATCAAAGTGATTCAATCTTGCTTATATGTTTTCTAAGGCTGTCAAAAAAATTTCATAGTGATTCAATCTTGCTTATGTGTGTTCTAAGGCAGTCAAAAATATTTTATAGTGATTCAATCATGCATATATTTTTTTTAAGGCTGTAAAAAATATTTCATAGTGATTAAATCTTGCATATATGTGTTCTATTGCTGTCAAAAAAATTTCATGGTCATTCAATCAAGCATATATGTGTTCTAAGGCTATCAAAAAAATTTCATAGTGATTCAATCTTGCTTATATGTGTTCTAAAACTGACAAACATATTTCATAGTGATTCAATCATGCATATATGTGTTCTAGGGCTCTCAAAAAACACTCATAATGATTCACTTTTGCAGGTATATGTTCTAAGGTTGTTAAAAAAAAATTGAAGTGATTCAATCATGCATATATGTGTTCTAATGCTGTCTAAAACAATTCATTGTGATTTAATAATGCATTTATGTGTTCTATGGCTGTAAAAAAAAATCAAAATTATTCAATCTTGCTTATATGTGTTCTAAGGCTGTCAAAAATATTTCATAGTGATTCAATCATGCATATGTGTTCTAAAGATGTGAAATTTTTTTTATACCGATTCAATCCTTCTGATATGTGTTCTAAGGTTGTCAAAAAAATTTTAGTGATTCAATCATGCATAATTGTGTTCTAATGCTGTAAAAAAAAAAATAGTGATTCAATCATGCATAATTGTGTTCTAATGCTATAAAAAAAAATTCATAGTGATTCAATCATGCATGTATGCGTTCTAATGTTGTCAAAAAAATTTAATAGTGATTCAATCTCGCTTAAATGTGTTCTAAGGATATCAAAAATAGTTTGTACTTATTCAATCATGTGTATATGTGTTCTAAGGCTGTAAAAAAATTTATAGTGATTCAATAATGCATATATGTGTTCTAAGGTTGTCAAAAAAATTTCATGGTGATTCAATCATGCATAAATATGTTCTATGGCTGTAAAAAAAATTCATATTTATTCAATCTTGCCTATATGTGTTCTAATGCTGCCAAAAATATTTAATTATGATTCAATGATGCATATATGTGTTCTAAGGCTATAAAACAAAATTCATAATGATTCAATCCAGCAAATATATTTTTTAAGGTTGTCAAAAAAAATATAGTGATTCAATCAAGCATATATATGTTCTAATGCTGTCAAAAAAATTTCATAGTGATTCAATCATGCATATATGTGTTCTAAGGTTGTAAAAAAAAATTCATAGTTATTCAATCATGCACATATATGTTCTAAGGATGTGAAAAAAAATCATAATGAATCAATCCTGCAGATATGTGTTCTAAGGTTGTCAAAAAAATGTCATAGTGATTCAATCTTGCATATATGTTTTCTAATGCGGTCAAAAAATTTCATAGAGATTCAATCATGCATATATATGTTTTAAGGTTGTCAAATAAATTTCATAGCGATTCAATCTTGCTTATATGTGTTCTATGGCTATCAAAAATATTTCATAGTGATTTAATCCTGCATTAATGTGTTTTAAGGCTGTAAAAAAAAATCATAATGATTCAATCCTGCAGATATGTATTCTAAAGTTGTCAAAAATTTTTTATAGTGACTCAATCATGCATATATGTGTTCTAATACTGTCAACAAAATTTCATAGTGATTCAATCTTGCATATATATGTTCTAAGGCTCTCAAAAAAAATTCATAGTGATTGAATCTTGCTTATATATGTTCTAAGGCTTTTAAGAATAGTTCATACTGATTTAATCATCCATATATGTGTTCTAAGGATGTAAAATGAATATATAGTGATTCAATCATCCATATATTTGTTCTAAGGTTGTCAAAAAAAATTCATAGTGATTCAATCTAGCTTATATGTGTTCTAAGTTTGTCAAAAAAATTTCATTGTGATTCAATCTTCCTTATATGTGTTCTAAGGCTGTCAAAAATATTTCATAGTGATTCAATCATGCATATATGTGTTCTAAGGCTGAAAAAAAAAGTTGCAGTGATTCAATCTTGCTTATATGTGTTCTAATGCTGTCAAAAAAAATTTATAGTGATTCAATCAAGCATATAAGGGTTCTAAGGCTGTCAAAAATTTTTTATAATGATTCGGTCTTGCTTATATATGTTCTAAGGCTGTCAAAAATATTTCACTGTGATTCAATCATGCATATATGTGTTCTAAGGCTGTAAAAAAAATTCATAATGAATCAATTCTACAAATATGTGTTCTAACGTTGTCAAAAAAATCGATAGTGATTCAATCATGCATATATGTGTTCTAATGCTGTAAAAAAAAAATCATAGTGATTCAATCTTGCATATATGTGTTCTAAGGCTGTCAAAAATAATTCATATTGATTCAATCTTGCTTATATGTGTTCTAAGCCCGTCAAAAATATTTTATAGTTATTCAATCATGCATATATGTGTTCTGAGGCTGTAAAAAAAAAGTTACAATGATTCAATCCTGCGGATTTGCGTTCTAAGGTTGTCAAAAAAAAATCATAGTGATTCAATCATGCATATATGTGTTCTAATGCTGTAAAAAAAATTCATAGTGATTCAATCTTGCTTATATATTTTCTAAGGTTGTCAAAAAAAATTCATAGTGATTTAATCTTACTTATATGTGTTCTAAGGGTGTCGAAAATATTTCATAGTGATTCAATCATGCATATATGTGTTCTAAGACTCTAAAAAAACTTTATAGTGATTTAATCTTGCATATGTGTTCTAAGGTTGTCAAAAAAAATTTATAGTGATTCAATCATGAATATATGTGTTCTAATGTTGTCAAAAAAAATTCATAGTGATTCAATCATGCATATATGTGTTCTAATGCTTTAAAAAAAAATTGATAGTGATTCAATCATGCATATATGTGTTCTAATGCTGTCAAAAAAAATTCATAGTGATTCAATCTTGCAAATATGTGTTCTAAGGTTGTAAAAAAAATTCATATTTATTCAATCATGCATATATGTGTTCTAAGGCTGTCAAAAAAAATTCATAGTGATTCAATCTTGTTTATATGTGTTCTAAGGCTGTGAAAAATATTTCATGGTGATTCAATCATGCATATATGTATTCTAAGGCCATAAAAATAACTTATAATGATGCAATCCTGCAGATATGTGTTATAAGGTTGTAAAAACAAATTAATAGTGATTCAATCTGCATATATGTGTTCTAATGGTGTAAAAAAAAAATCATAGTGATTCAATCTTGCATAATTGTGTTTTAAGGTTGTCAAAAAATATTCATAGGGATTCAATCTTGCTTATATGTGTTCTAAGTATAAAAAATTATTATACTGATTCAATCATGCATATATGTGTTCTAAGGTTGTAAAAAAAATTTAATAGTGATTTAATCTTGCTTATATGTGTTAGGCTATCAAAAAAATTTCATAGTGATTCAATCTTGCTTATATGTGTTCTAAGGCTATCAAAAATATTATATAGTGATTCAATCATGCATATATGTGTTCTAAGGCTGTAAAAAAATTATAGTGATTCAATCATGCATATATGTATTCTAATGCTATCAAAAAAATTTCATAGTGATTCAATCATGCATATATGTGTTCTAAGGCTGTAAAAAACATTTCATAGTGATTCAATCATGCTTATATGTGTTCTAAGGCTTTATAAAATATTTCATAGTGATTCAATCTTGCATATATGTGTTCTAAGGCTATAAAAAAAATTCATAATGATTCAATCATGCAGATATGTGTTCTAAAATTGTCAAATGAATTTCATAGTGATTCAATCATGCATATATGTGTTCTAATATTGTAAAAAAAAATTCATAGTGATTCAATCTTGCATATATGTGTTATAAGGCTGTAAAAAAAAATTCATAGTGACTCAATCTTGCTTATATGTGTTATAAGGCTGTCAAAAATATTTCATGGTGATTCAATCATGCATATATGTGTTCTAAGGCTGTAAAAAAATTTCATAAAGATTCAATCTTGCAAATATGTGTTATAAGTTGTGAACACCCCAAATTTTCCAAAAATCTAAAAATTTTCTTTTTTGCCCCTGGTCCCATCTTCTGAATAAATTGGGTCAATTTATGATCAAAATTCTGTTTATTTCTCGAGTTCACTGGAATCCAAATTCAAATTTCATATCTGACCCAATTTTGGATTCGGATCTGATATCCAAATCCAATCTTGAGCCCTATTCTCCAATTTTCAATTCAAAATTATAAAAATACAAAAATAGTTTTATGAATGGCTCAACAGTTCATCCGGTGTCCATTTGGATCCACTGTTCTTTATTCCTCAATTCAAGATCCAAAACTCGAGTATTTTCTCAAAACTCTGGATCCAGAGCCGTTTTTTGAAACTTTCTGAAGTTTTAACCCTATATTTTCAAGAAAAACCTTCTTTTATGAAAAACTTCAAGTTTTTAAAAAAATATTGTACAGAAAATGTGTCAAAAACAATCCCTTGCTTTCCTTCACAGTTTTAGAGATTTCTTTCAAAACACAAAGAAAAGAACAAAAAAATAGAAAAAAAAATCGAAAAAGAGAAGTGGTTTAACCCTCTTTTGAAAACGTTTTCGTAGTTAAAACCGTTTTCAAGAAAAGCTTTTGTAAAATAACCACCGTTTTGAAAATTTATAAAACTCAATGGACCCAATTTGAAAGAAGCCCCAACGGCCTTCTGTTATAAGAAGGGCCGTGGGGGGGGGGGGGAGGGAGGATCATCCACTATTCACGTTAGTTTTCACCCTCTTGTTGCATCCATTGCCTCCCACACCCTCTTTTCCTTCTCCCTCTTCCTTTTTTTTTTCTTTTCCTTCCCCTTTTCCTTTCTCTTATCGTCCTCTGTCCCACCCTCTCTCTATCCCAGCGAAGAGAACTCCTCCAGCGATGGCACAAGAGAATCCCCTCCACCTAAGCTCTGCTTTTATTATATAAAGAATTACCTCAAATTATCTCTAGTATTCTTTCCAAAAAGGTGAAGTTTTTTGTGAAAAAAGCAAAATTCAAACCTTTTCCCTGTTGACCAACCAAAAGGATAAGAAAAATGTCCTTGGTATGATTAGCGAAAAAATTTCTATCATGTTGAAAAGCCATAAGCGATTTGATATTGATCATAGTTATGGCACATGTTTGAAGACAATTTTCTAGCTATCAAGCAGTGGAAATATCCTGAGCAATAAAAGAATTCACTCAATCTATATCTCCTTAGTCATTTAAGCTGCAATCAAATATTTGCAAAAGGGATCTCTCAATCATCGTCAAGTTGAAGTCTGGTGGATGAGTTAGACCCCCGGGGCCAAAGAAGATTTGGATCATCTCCAAGATGAAGGAGTTTGTGACAGATCCTTTCAAGGAAAGTTCAGATCACTACCAAGTTGAAGGCGGATGCGATGGACCTCCCAACAAACCCTAAAAGATATTTGATTTCTGCTATCATCAAGAGATTTTTTTTTAAGCCAATATCATCAGTCTAATTTCTGAGACAAAGCAGGTTGGGAACATCTCCAAGTTGAAGGAGTTTGTGACGTACCCTTCCCAGAAAAAGAAAAGTCAGGACATCTCAAAAATGAAGGATGATGTAATAAACTTCTCGCCAAAAACCCAAGAAAGCTCAATGTCTCAAAAAGAGTGCAAAAAGATCATCATGGGTAAATCCCAGATATCAAGCTGCCAAAACCGTCAAGAATCATCTTTATTCATGTGAAATTCTTTTATCAATATCTTTTCCACCCAATTGCTTTTATGATGTTGAGAGCAAATTTTCTTTCAGGGAAATGGATATCTTCCTTGAAGAAACCCAACAGCAATAATTTGACCTTGATTTTGGATTCTACAGAGTTAGCCCAGTTGGAGGTAATACTCTAGGTAGAAAAGGGAATATCTTTCAAACAAATGTGCTTGCTTTCAATTACCTTGAATCAACTGTAATTTTTATCATTTTGGCAATATTTTCTAGCTTTCCTGATAAGAAATAAGAACTTCATGTTCATATTAATCCATCTTGCTGTTGTTTTTTCCTTCTTTCGCAGAGTTGAAAGAGTTGCCTTTCCCTCTTTCATAGAGTTGCCTTATCCATCTTTTGCATTGTCGAAAGAATTGCCCTGCTCATTTGCCTTATTCATCTTTCGCATCGTCGAAAAATTTGCCTTTCTCCTTTAAAAAATGATTGCCTTATTCATCTTTCGCATTACCGAAAGATTTGCCTTTCTCCTGTGAAAAGGATTGCCTTATTCATCTTTCGCATTGTCAAAAGAATTGCCGTGTTCTTGTCGAAATGATTGCCTTACTTATCTTTCGCGTTGTTGAAAGGATTGCCTTGCTCCTGTCAAAAGGATCACCTTACTCATCTTTCGCGTTGTCGAAAAGATTGCCTTGCTCTTGTCGAAAGGATCACCTTACTCATCTTTCGCGTTGTCGAAAGAATTGCCTTGCTCCTGCCGAAACGATCGCCTTACACATCTTTCGCGTTGTCGAAAGAATTGCCTTGATCCTATCGAAAGAATGGCCTTACTCATCTTTCGCATTACCGAAAGATTTGCCTTTCTCCTGTCAAAAGGATCGCCTTACTCATCTTTCATGTTGTCAAAAGAATTGCCTTGCTCCAGCCGAAAGGATCGCCTAACTCATCTTTTGCGTTGTCGAAAGAATTGCCTTGCTCCTGTCTAAAGGATCGCCTTACTCATCTTTTGCATTGTCCAAAGAATTGTCTTTCTCCTCTCGAAAAGATCGCCTTACTCATCTTTCGCGTTGTCCAAAGAATTGCCTTGTTTCTGCCGAAAGGATCGCCTTACTCATCTTTCGCATTGTCAAAAGAATTGCCTTGCTCCTGTCGAAAGGATCCCCTTACTCATGTTTCATGTTGCCGAAAGGATTGCCTTGCTCATGTCGAAAGTATCACCTTACTCATCCTTCGCGTTGTCGAAAGGATCATCTTACTCAACTTTCGCATTGTCGAAAGGATTGCCTTGCTCCTGTCAAAAGGATCGCCATACTCATCTTTCGCATTGTCGAAAAAATTGCCTTGATCCTGTCAAAAGGATCGACTTACTCATCTTTCGCATTGTCGAAAGAATTGCCTTGATCCTGTTGAAAGGATCACTTTACTCATCTTTTGCGTTGTCGAAAAGATTGCCTTGCTCTTGTCGATAGGATCACCTTACTCATCTTTCTCATTGTCGAAAAAATTGCCTTGCTCCTGCCGAAAGGATCGCCTTACTCATCTTTCACGTTGTTGAAAGAATTGCATTGCTTCTGTCGAAAGGATCACCTTACTCATCTTTCGCGTTGTCGAAAGAATTGCCTTGCTCCTGTCGAAAGGATCGCCTTACTCATCTTTCACGTTGTCGAAAGGATTGCCTTGCTCCTGTCAAAAGGATCACCTTACTCATCTTTCGCGTTGTCAAAAGGATTGCCTTGCTCCTGTCGAAAGGAACGCCTTACTCATCTTTCATGTTGTTGAAAGGGTTGCCTTGCTCCTTTCCAAAGGATCAACTTACTCATCTTTCACGTTGTCAAAAGAATTGCCTTGCTCTTATCGAAAGGATCTTCTTACTCATCTTTCGCGTTGTCGAAAGGATCGCCATACTTATCTTTCTCGTTGTCGAAGGGATTGCTTTGCTCCTGTCAAACTGATCGCCTTACTCATCTTTCACGTTGTCGAAAGAATTGCCTTCCTCCTGTCGAAAAGATCGCTTTACTCATCGTTTGCATTGTCGAAAGAATTGCCTTGCTTCTGCCGAAAGGATCGCCTTACTCATCTTTCGCGTTGTTGAAAGGATTGCCTTTCTTCTGTCTAAAGGATCGCCTTACTCATCTTTCGCGTTGTCGAAAGGATTGCCTTGCTCTTGTCAAAAGAACCGCCATACTCATCTTTCGCGTTGTGCAAAGAATTGCCTTGCTCTTGTCGAAAGGATCACCTTACTCATCTTTTGTGTTGTCGAAAGGATTGCCTTGGTCCTGTCGGAAGGATCACCTTACTCATCTTTCGCGTTGTCGAAAGGATTGCCTTGCTTCTGTCAAACGGATCGCCTTACTCATCTTTCATGTTGTCAAAAGAATTGTCTTTCTCTTGTCGAAAGGATCACCTTACTCATCTTTTGCGTTGTCAAAAGAATTACCTTGCTCTTGTCAAAAGGATCGCCTTACTCATCTTTCACGTTGTCAAAAGAATTACCTTGCTCCTGCTGAAAGGATCACCTTACTCATCTTTCGCATTGTCGAAAGAATTGCCTTGCTCATGTCGAAAGGATTGCCTCACTCATCTTTCGCATTGTTGAAAGAATTGCCTTGCTTCTGTCGAAAGGATCACCTTACTCATCTTTCGCGTTGTCGAAAGAATTGCCTTGCTCCTATAGAAAGGATGGCCTTACTCATCTTATGCATTACCGAAAGATTTATCTTTCTCCTGTCAAAATGATTTCCTTACTCATCTTTCGCGTTGTCGAAAGAATTGCCTTGCTGCTGTCGAAAGGATTGCTTTAGTCATCTTTCGCGTTGTCAAAAGAATTGTCTTGCTTCTTCCGAAAGGATCGCTTTACTCATCTTTCGCGTTGTCAAAAGAATTGCCTTGCTCCTGCCGAAAGGATTGCCTTACTCATCTTTCGCGTTGTCGAAAGAATTGCCTTGCTTCTATCGAAAGGATGGCCTTACTCATCTTTCGCATTACCGAAAGATTTGCCTTGCTCCTACCGAAAGGATCGCCTTACTCATCTTTCACATTGTCGAAAGAATTGCCTTTCTCCTATCGAAAGAATCGCCTTACTCATCTTTTCCGTTGTCGAAAGAATTGCCTTACTCCTGTCGAAAGGATCTCCTTACTCATCTTTCGCGTTGTCAAAAGTATTGCCATGCTCCTGTTGAAAGGATGGCCTTACTCATCTTTTGCGTTGTCGAAAGGATTGCCTTGCTCCTGTCGAAAGGATCGCATTACTCATCTTTCACGTTGTCAAAAGGATTGCCTTGCTCCTGTCGAAAGGATCGTCTTACTCATCTTTCGCGTTGTCGAAAGAATTGCCTTGCTCCTGTCGAAAGAATCGTCTTATTTGTCTTTCTCGTTGTCGAAAGAATCGCCGTGCTCTTTTTGGATTGCCTTTTTTGTCTTTCGCGTTATTGAAAGAATCGCCATGCTCCTTTTGGATTGCCTTATTCGTCTTTCGCGTTGTCGAAAGAATCGCACTACTCCTATGGATAGCCTTTTTTGTCTTTCGCATTGTCGAAAGAATCGCCCTGCTCCTTTTGGATTGCCTTATTCATCTTTCGCGTTGTCGAAAGAATCACCCTGATCCTTTTGGATTGCCTTATTCGTCTTTCGCGTTGTCGAAAGAATCGCCCTGCTCCTCTAGATTTCCTTTTTCGTCTTTCGCAATGTCAAAAGAATTGCCCTACTCCTTTTGGATTTCCTTATTCATCTTTTGCATTGTCGAAATAATCACCCTGCTTCTCTGTATTGCCTTATTCGTCTTTTGCGTTGTCAAAAAAATTGCCTTTATATTGCCTTTTTCATCTTTCGCATTGTCGAATGAATTGCCTCATGTTATCTTATCCGTCTTTCGTATTGTTGAAAGATTTGTCTCATGTTGCCTTATTTGTCTTTCGCGTTGTCGAAAGAATTGCCTTTACATTGCCTTTTCGTCTTTCGCATTGTTGAAAGAATTGCCTCATGTTACCTTTTTCGCATTGTCAAAAGAATTGACCCATGTTACCTTATCTATCTTTCGCATTGTCAAAAGATTTGCCTCATATTTCCCTATTTCATCTTTCACATTGTCGGAAGAATTGCCTCATGTTGCCTTATTCATCTGATCACACTGTTAAATTTTCACCTTGTACTTTTTTAAAGGAATTGCCATATTCAATTTTCTTCCTACTATCTCACGTTCCTTGCCTTTTTGCAACCCCTTTCGGATCCTTTGTATAAAATCCGGAAGTCCCGTCATAGCTTTCCCCTTTCAGGTTACGGGATAAACCTGAATTTCATTTTTTGAGGTGTTTTCTTCCCATTCAGGTAAGGGTAAAACCTGAGCCTCATTCTCATGAAGTATTCCTTTCAGTCCCATCATGGTTTCCGTAGCAAGATCTCCATGCCTTTTATATTCATTCAGGTAAAGATTATACTGGAACCTTATCTCACGAGGTACTTTTCAAAAATGTTCCTTCATGGTTTCCCCATTCAGGTAAGGGTTAAAACCTAAAATTCATTTTGAAATATCTTCGTCCCATCCAGGTTAAGGGATAAACCTGAACCATTCCAAAAAGCTTATTTTGTCTCAGCCATGAGACCTCTCCTTGATAAAAAAAATCCTATTTTTCACCATTTCGGGATCTTCATCTAAAAGTTCCATCAAGATTTTCTCATTTCCTGTTATCCAATTATCTCATTTTCGAGGATTTTGTCATTCCTAAAGCCATTCAGGATAAGGTGTAAACCTGAGAATAATGTTTTACAAAATAATTCTTCCACACCCAGTTCAAACTTTCTAATTGGGGCATTTTTAAAAATTTGGTGTGTTTTCTTTGCCACTAAGCTTGGTTTTCAACCGGCTTAGCACCAAAGAGGGGCATCTGTGAACACCCCAAATTTTCTAAAAATTCAAAAAAAATCCTTTTTCCCCTGGCCCCGTCCTCTGAATAAATTGGGTCCATTTCTGATCAAAATTTCATTCATTTCTCGGATTCACTGGAATCCAAATTCAAATTCCATATCTGACCTAATTTCGAATCCAGATCTGATATCCAAATCCAATTCTGAGCCTTATTATCCAATTTTCAATTCAAATTTATAAAAATATAAAAAAAGTTTTTTGAATGGCTTAGACAATTCATCTGGTATCCATTTGGATCCACTATTTTTTATTCCTCAATTCGAGATCCAAAACTCGAGTATTTTCTCAAAACTCTGGATCCAGATCTATTTTCTGAAACTTTCTGAAGTTTTAACTCTACATTTTTAAGAAAAACCTTCTATTATGAAAAACTTCAAGTTTTTAAAATAAATATTCTACAAAAATGTGTAAAAAACAATCACTTGTTTTCCCTCATAGTTTTAGAGTTTTCTTTCAAAACACAAAGAAAAGAACAAAAAAATAGAAAAAAAAAAAGAAAGAAATCGAAAAAGAGAAGTGATTTAACCCACTTTTGAAAGTGTTTTCATCTATTTTCAAGAAAAGCTTTTGTAAAATAACCACCGTTTTGAAATTTTATAAAACTCAATGGACCCGATTTGAAAGAAGCCCTAACAACCTTTTGTTATAAGAAGAGTCGTGGGGGGGGGGGGGGGGGGTCGTGAGGATCATCCACTGTTCATGCCGGTTTTCAACCTCTTACTGCATCCATCGCCTTCCACACCCTCTTCTCCTTCTCCCTCTTCCTTTTTTTTTCTTTTCCTTCCCCTTTTCCTTTCTCTTATCGTCCTTTGTCCCTCCCTCTCTCTATCCCCAGCGAAGAGAACTCCTCTGGCAGTGGCACAAGAGAATCCCCTCCACCTAAGCTCTGCTCAGATCTTCATCCTCCCAGGAAGCCGAGGTCTCCATCAAAGCGTCGATCAGGAAGACTCAAGCCCTGCAGAAATACGTGAAAATGTTGATCTACTTTCTTAGATTAGGGATTTTATCATTTCAACTTCAATTTAAAGGTTGTAATAATTAGATATTAATGAGAATGTTTATTTTTTTTAGTATTAAAATAGAATGTATGAGCATGTAATTCTCATACATGCCTGTTCCATCTCATTTTATTTTTCTTTTATTTCAAAAATTCACAAATGGAGAAACACGAATGGCACGTGCACCTTTCTAATAAGAGGTAATTAATCCTAAGTAAATGATTGACATTTATGGCCATAGTCAAAATGTGAACAATACTTAGGATTTTTATCTTTTATGGAATAACATTTGACCTTCACTTAGGTCTCTTTTTGAAAATCATCATATTTCTCTGAAATTTTCTTTCTTTATAAGAATTTGATATGGGAATTAACTTAAAATATATTCATGGCCATAGTCAGGATATATTGAAGGTTAATTTCGTTTCAAATCCTATAAAGGCACCAAAAATTTATTTTATTCTTTATTAGAGTTTAAATATAGATTGTATTGTAATATATTTGTGACCATAGTCATGAATGTATTATAATTCTAATATTATTTCAATTCTATTAAAGAATGAAATATGCTTTTAAATTTCAATCTATAAATTCTTTAAAGTCATTCATCATTTAGGATAGAATTGCATTTCAAATCAATTTTCAAATTATTTTCCAAATTTCAAGTGATTTCTGAGATAAATTTTCAAATGTATTTTTCATTTCTAAAATCATTTTCAACTTTTATTCACAAATTCAAAATTCATCTTTTATTCTCAAATCTTATTTCAAAATTCCAACTTTCAAATTCCTTCCTGATTTCAAATTCAAAATCCCATTCTCAATCCAATTTCAATTTCCAACTTTATTTCCAAGTTCAAAATTCAATTTCAAAATCAATTCAATATTTCAATTTCAAAGTTCAATTCAACTTTGAAATTCCCTTATGATTTCAAATTTCAAGTTTGAATTCAGGTTTTATTCTCCATTTTCATTTCAAACTCCAAAACCTCCAAGTTCTATCTAAATTCTGAGTTTTATTCTCAAATTCAATTCACTTTGAAGTTCAAAATCAAGTTTTGAAATTGACTTTGAGTCTCAAAATCGATTTTCTCTAATTCAGTCTTAAATTCAAAACTTATTTCAAAATTACTTAGAAAAATCTCAAAATTTTCGAAATACTTTCTCAAAAGCATACATCTTTGCGTTTTTTGCACAAGCATGATTCAATGTGCATTTAGGACTTTTTGAATAATCATTTAGACAAATCTAGGCAAAGCAAAAGGCATTAATTCGATCCTTGGTTCGATTACCCTCGTAAAGGCGCTAGGAACGGTTGAACCTCGTACCGATGAGCGAATCCCCTCTCTCTATCATTTTCCTACAAATATTTCAAAAACAAAGGCAAGTTAAAATTTCAAAATCTTTTTCAAATAAAGGTCAAGTGAGACCTTGCAAAAGAGTTTCTTTTCTTTCTTTCTTTCTCTTCTATCTTCTTTCTATTCTTTTTCCCCATCAAAAAGGGAAAAAGGGCAGAAAGGAAAAGGGAAAGAGAGAAAAAGGAAAAGGAAAAATTTTGCATGATCACATAAGGTTGTCAAAAAAAATTTATAGTGATTCAATCATGCATATATATGTTCTAATGATGTCAAAAAAAAATTATAGTGATTCAATCATGCATATATGTGTTCTAAGGCTGTCAAAAAACTTTCATACTGATTCAATCTTGCTTATGTGTTCTAAGGTTGTCAAAAATATTTCATAGTGATTCAATCATGCATATATTGTACTAAGGTTGTAAAAAAAAAAATCATAATGATTCAATCCTGCAGATATGTGTTCTAAGGTTGTCAAAATTTTTTTATAGTGATTCAATAATGCATATATGTGTTCTAATGCTATCAAAAAAATTTCATAGTGATTCAATCATGCATATATGTGTTATAAGGCTGTCCAAAATTTTATATAGTGATTCTATCTTGCTTATATGTGTTATAAGGCAGTCAAAAATATTTCATAGCGATTCAATCATGCACATATGTGTTATAAGGCTGTAAAAAATATTTCATAATGATTCAATTGTCAAATTTTTTTTATAATGATTCAATCATGCACATATGTGTTCTAATGCTGTCAAAAAAATTTCATAGAGATTCAATCATGCATATATCTATTCTAAGGTTGTCAAAAAAATTTCATACAGATTCAATCTTGCTTATATGTGTTCTAAGGCTGTCAAAAATAGTTCATACTGATTCAATCATGCATTTAAGTGTTCTAAGGCTGTAAAAAAAAATTTATAGTGATTCAATCATGCATATATATGTTCTAAGGTTGTTAAAAAAAAATCATAGTGATTCAATCATGCATATATGTGTTCTATGGCTGTAAAAAAAAATCATAGCGATTCAATCTAGCTTATATGCGTTTTAAGACTGTCAAAAATATTTTATACTGACTTAATCTTGCATATATGTGTTCTAAGGCAATAAAAAAAATTCATAATGATTTAATCCTGCAGATATGTGTTCTAAGGCGGTCAAAAAAATTTGATAGAGATTCAATCTTGCTTATATATGTTCTAAGGTTGCCAAAAACACTTCGTATTGATTCAAGCATGCATATATGTGTTCTCAGGCAGTGAACTTTTTTGATAGTGATTCAATCATGCATATATGTGTTCTAAGATTGTCAAATAAATTTCATAATGATTCAATCATGCTTATATGTGTTCTAAGGCAGACAAAAATATTTCATAGTGATTCAATCTTGCTTATATGTGTTTTAAGGCTATCAAAATCATTTCATAGTTATTCAATCATGAATATATGTGTTCTATGGATGTAAAAAAAAGTTATAGTGATTCAATCTTGCAGATATGTGTTATAATGCTGCAAAAAAAATTCATAGTGATTCAATAAAGCGTATTTATCTTCTAAGTCTGCCAAAAAATTTCATAGTTATTCAATCTAGCTTATATGTGTTCTAAGGCTATCAAAAGTATTTCATAGTGATTCAATCTTGCATATATGTATTCTAATGCTGTAAAAAAAAAATCATAATAATTTAATCCTGCAGATATGTGTTCTAAGTTTGTCAAAAAAAATTAAAGTGATTCAATCATGCATATATCTATTCTAATGCTATAAAAAAAATCACAGTGATACAATCATGCATATATGTGTTCTATGGCTGTAAAAAAAATTCACAGTGATTCAATCTTGCTTATATGTTCTAAGGCTATTAAAATAAATTTATAGTGATTCAATCATGCATATATGTGTTCTAAGGCTGTAAAAAATGTTTTATAATGATTCAATCATGCAGATATGTGTTCTAAGGTTGTCCAAAAAAATTTATAGTGATTCAATCATGCATATATTTGTTCTAATGCTGTCAAAAAAATTTCATAGTGAACCAATCTTGCGTATATGTGTTCTAAGGCTGTCAAAAAAAATTCATAGTGATTCAATCATGCTTATATGTGTTTTAAGGCTATCAAAAATATTTTATAGAGATTCAATCATGCATATATGTGTTCTAAGGCTATAAAAAAAATTATAGTGATTTAATCTTGCTTATATGTGTTCTAATGCAGTAAAAAAAAAATCATAGGGATTCAATCAAGCATATATATGTGCTACGACTGTCAAAAATTTTTCATAATGATTCAATCTTGCTTATATGTGTTCTAAGGCTGTCAAAAGTATTTCATAGTGATTCAATCATGCATATATGTGTTCTAAAGCTGTCAAAAAAATTTAATAATGATTCAATCCTGCAGATATGTGTTCTACGATTCTAAAAAAAAATTTATAGTGATTTAATCATGCATATATGTGTTCTAAGGTTGTCAAAAAAAAATTTTGATGATTCAATCTTGCTTATATATTATCTAAGGCTGTAAAAAATATTTAATAGTGATTCAATTATGCATATATGTGTTCTAAGGCTCTAAAAAAACTCATAACGATTCAATCCTACAAATATGTGTTCTAAGGTTGTAAAAAAAAAATTATAATGATTCAATCACGCATATATGTGTTCTAAGGTTGTCAAAAATATTTCATAGTGATTCAATCATGCATATATGTGTTTTAAGGGCTGTAAAAAAAAATGATAGTGATTCAATCATGCATATATGTGTTTTAATGCAGAAAAAAATTCATAGTGGAATATCATGCATATATGTGTTCTAACGCTGTCAAAAAACTTTCATAGTGATTCAATCTTGCTTATATGATTTCTATGGCTGGAAAAAGTATAGCATAGTGATTCAATCATGCATATATCTGTTCTAAGGCAATAAAAAAAATTTATAGCGATTCAATCCTACAGATATGTGTTCAATGGTTGTAAAAAAAAATATAGTGATCATACATATATGTGTTCTAATGCTGTCAAAAAATTTCAGAATGATTCAATCATGCATATATGTGTTCTAAGGCTGTCAAATTTTTTTTATAGTGATTCAATCTTGCTTATATGTGTTCTAAGGCTGTAAAAAATATTTCATGGTGATTCAACCATGCATATATATGTTCTAAGGTTGCAAAAAAAAATTCATAATGATTCAATTCTGCAGATATGTGTTCTAAGGATGTCAAAAAAATTTTATAGTGATTCAATCATGCATATATATGTTCTAATGCTGTCGAATAATTTTCATAGTGATTCAATCATGCATATATGTGTTCTAAGGCTGTCAAAAAAAATTCATAGTGATTCAATCTTGCTTATATGTGTTCTAAGGCTGCCAAAAATAGTTCGTACTGATTCAATCATGCATATATGTGTTCTAAGGCTGTACAAAAAAATTTATAGTGATTCAATCATGCATATATGTGTTCTAACGTTGTCAAAAAAAATTCATAGTGATTAAATAAAGCGTATTAATGTTCTAAGGCTGCCAAAAAATTTCATAGTTTATCAATCTAGCTTATATGTGTTCTAAGGCTATCAAAAGTATTTCATAGTGATTCAATCTTGCATATATGTGTTCTAAAGCTGTCAAAAAATATTCATAATAATTTAATCCTACAGATATGTGTTCTAAGTTTGTCAAAAAAAATTAAAGTGATTCAATCATGCATATATTTGTTCTAATGCTATAAAAAAAAATCATAGTGACACAATCATGCATATATGTGTTCTATGGCTGTAAAAAAAAATTCACAGTGATTCAATCTTGCTTATATATGTTCTAAGGCTATCAAAATAAATTTATAGTGATTCAATCATGCATATATGTGTTCTAAGGCTATAAAAAATATTTTATAATGATTCAATCATGCAGATATGTGTTCTAAGGTTGTCCAAAAAAATTTATAGTGATTCAATCATGCATATATCTGTTCTAATGCTGTCAAAAAAATTTCATAGTGAACCAATCTTGCGTATATGTGTTCTAAGGCTGTCAAAAAAAATTCATAGTGATTCAATCATGCTTATATGTGTTCTAAGGCTGTCAAAAATATTTTATAGTGATTCAATCATGCATATATGTGTTCTAAGGCTGTAAAAAAAAATTATAGTGATTTAATAATGCATATATGTGTTCTAATGCAGTAAAAAAAAATTCATAGGGATTCAATCAGGCATATATGTGTGCTAAGGTTGTCAAAAAGTTTTCATAATGATTCAATCTTGCTTATATGTGTTCTAAGGCTCTCAAAAATATTTCATAGTGATTCAATCATGCATGTATGTGTTCTAAAGCTGTCAAAAAAATTTAATAATGATTCAATCCTGCAGATATGTGTTCTACGGTTGTCAAAAAAAAATTATAGTGATTTATCATGCATATATGTGCTCTAAGGTTGTCAAAATTTTTTTTATAATGATTCAATCATGGTGATTTAATCATGCATATATGTGTTCTAAGGTTGTAAACAAAAATTCATAATGATTCTGTCCTATAGATATGTGTTCTAAGGTTGTCAAAAAAAATTTATTGTGTTTCAATCATGCATATATGTCTTCTAAGGGTGTCAAAAAAATTTCAAAGTGATTCAATCTTGCATATATGTGTTCTAAGGCTGCCAACAACATTTCATAGTGTTTCAATCTTTCTAATATGTGTTCTAAGGCTGTAAAAAATATTTCATAGTGATTCAATCTTGCATATATGTGATCTAAGGCTGTAAAAAAAAAATCATAATTATTCAATCCTACAGATATGTGTTCGAAGGTTGTCAAAAAAAAATATAGTGATTCAATCATGCATATGTGTGTTGTAATGCTGTAAAAAAAATTCGTAGTGTTTCAATCATGCATATATGTGTTTTAAGATTGTAAAAAAAAAATCACTTTGATTCAATCTTGCTTATATCTATTCTAAGTTTGTCAAAAATATTTCATAGTGATTCAATCATGCATATGTGTTCTAAGGCTGTAAAAAAAATTCATAATGATTAAATCCTGCAAATATGTGTTCTAAGGTTGTCAAAAAAATTTTATAGTGTTCAATCATGCATATATGTGTTCTAACGCTGTAAAACAATTGTCATAGTGATTTAATCATGCATATATGTGTTCTAAGGTTGTCCAAAAAATTTGATAGTGATTCAATCATGCATATATGTGATCTAAGTTTTTCAAAAAAATTTCTTTGTGATTAAATACTACTTATATGTGTTCTAAGGCTATCAAAAATAGTTCATACTAATTGAATCATGCATATATTTGTTCTAAGGCTATAAATTTTTTTTATAGTGATTCAATCATGCATATATCTGTTCTAAGGTTGTCAAAAAAATTTCATGGTGATTCAATCATGCATACATGTGTTATATGGCTGTCAAAAAAAAATCATAGTGATTCAATCTTGCTTATATGTGTTCTAAGGATGTCAAACATCTTTCATAGTGATTCAATGATGCATATATGTTTTCTAAGGCTGTAAAAAAAAATCATAATGATTCAATGTTGTGGATATGTGTTCTAAGGTTGTCCAACAAAATTTATAGTGATTCAATCATGCATATATATGTTCTATTGTTGTAAAAAAAAAATCACTTTGATTCAATTTTGCTTATATCTGTTCTAAGTCTGTCAAAAATATTTCATAGTGATTCAATCATGCATATGTGTTCTAAGGCTGTAAAAAAAATTCATAAGGATTAAATCCTGCAAATGTGTGTTCTAAGGTTGTCAAAAAATTTTTATAGTGTTCAATCATGCATATATGTGTTCTAACGCTGTAAAAAAAATGTCATAGTGATTTAATCATGCATATATGTGTTCTAAGGTTGTCCAAAAAAATTGATAGTGATTCAATCATGCATATATGTGATCTAAGGTTGTCAAAAAAATTTCTTTGTGATTAAATACTGCTTTTATGTGTTCTAAGGCTATCAAAAACAGTTCATACTAATTGAATCATGCATATATTTGTTCTAAGGCTATACAATTTTTTTATAGTGATTCAATCATGCATATATTTGTTTTAAGGTTGTCAAAAAAATTTCATGGTGATTGAATCATGCATAGATGTGTTATATGGCTGTCAAAAAAAATTCATAGTGATTCAATCTTGCTTATATGTGTTCTAAGGATGTCAAACATCTTTCATAGTGATTCAATCATGCATATATGTTTTCTAAGGCTGTAAAAAAAATTCATAATGATTCAATGTTGTGGATATGTGTTCTAAGGTTGTCCAAAAAAATTTATAGTGATTCAATCATGCATATATATGTTCTATTGCTGAAAAAAAAAATTATAGTGATTCAATCATGCATATATGTGTTTTAAGGCTGTAAAAAAAAAATCATAGTGATTCAATCTTGCTTATATGTGTTCTTAGGTAGTAAAAAATAGTTCATATTGATTCAATCAAGCATATATGTGTTCAAAGGCAGTAAAAAAAATTATAGTGATTCAATCATGCATATATGTGTTCTAAATCAGTCAAAAGAAATTTATAGTTATTCAATCTTGTTTATATGTGTTCTAAGGCTGTCAAACAAATTTCATAGTGATTCAATCTTTCTTATATGTGTTCTAAGGCTATCAAAAATATTTCATAGTAATTCAATCATGCGTGTATGTGTTCTAAGGCTGCAAAAAAAAACTTATAGTGATTCCATCATGCATATATGTGTTCTAATGCTGTAAAAAAAAATTCATAGTGATTCAATCATTCATATATCTGTTCTAAGGCTGTCAAAAAAAATCATAGTGATTCAATCTTGCTTATATGTCTTCTAAGGTTGTCGAAAAATTCATAGTGATTCAATCATGCATATATGTGTTATAAATCAGTCAAAAGAAATTTATAGTTTTTCAATCTTGCTTATATGTGTTCTAAGGCTGTCAAACAAATTTCATAGTGATTCAATCTTTCTTATATGTGTTATAAGGCTATCAAAAATATTTCCTAGTAATTCAATCATGCGTGTATGTGTTCTAAGTCTGCAAAAAAAAACTTATAGTGATTCAGTCATGTATATGTGTTCTAATGCTGTAAAAAAAAAATCATAGTGATTCAATCATTCATATATCTATTCTAAGGCTGTCAAAAAAATTCATAGTGATTCAATCTTTATTATATGTGTTCTAAGGTTGTCGAAAATATTTCATAGTGATTCAATCATGCATATATGTTCTAAGGCTGTCAAAAAAAAATAATAATGATTTAATCCTGCAGATATGTGTTCTAAGGCTGTCAAAAAAAATTTATAGTGATTCAATCATGCATATATGTGTTCTAAGGCTGTCAAAAAAATTCATACAGATTCAATCTTGCTTATATGTGTTCTAAGGATGTCAAAAATAAGTCATAGTGATTCTATCATGCATATATGTGTTCTATGGGTGTAAAAAAAAAATCATAATGATTCAATCCCGCAAAAATGTGTTTTAAGGTTGTTAAAAAAAATTATAGTGATTCAATCATGCATATATGTGTGCTAAGGCTCTCAAAAATATTTCATAGTAATTCAATCAGGCATATGTGTGTTCTAAGGTTGTCAAAAAAAACTACAGTCATTCAATAATGCATATATGTGTTTTAATGTTGTAAAAAAGAATTCAAAGTGGAATATCATGCATATATGTGTTCTAAGGCTGTCAAAAATATTTTGTAGTGATTCAATCTTGCTTATATGTGTTCTAAGGCTGTCAAAAATATTACATAGTGATTCAATCATTCATATATCTGCTCGAAGTCTATAAAAATTTTTTCATAATGATTCAATCCTGCAAATATGTGTTCTAAGGTTGTCAAAAAAATTATAGTGATTCAAGCATGCATATATTTGTTCTAATGCTATAAAAAAAAATTCATAGTGATTCAATCATGCGTATATGTGCTCTAATGCTGTCAAAAAAATTCATAATGATTCAATCTTGCATACATGTGTTCCAAGGCTGCAAAAAAAAAAGATTTCTTGGTGATTCAATCCTGCATATATGTGTTCTAAGGTTGTAAAAAAAAATTCATAATGATCCAGTCCTATAGATATGTGTTCTAAGGTTGTGAAAAAGTTTGTATAGTGTTTCAATCATGCATAAGTATGTTTTAATGATGTCAAAAACATTTCATAGTGATTCAATCATGCATATATGTGTTCTAATGCTGTCAAAAATATTTCATAGTGATTTAATCTTGCGTATATCTTTTCTAAGGCTGTAAAAAAAATTATAGTGATTCAATCATGCATATATGTGTTCTAAGGCTGTCAATTTTTTTTTAAAGTAATTCAATAATGCATATATGTGTTCTAAGGCTGCCAAAAACATTTCATAGTGATGCAATCTTGCTTATATGTGATCTAAGGCACTAAAAAAAAATCATAATGATTCAATCCTGTAGATATGTGTTCTAAGGTTGTCAAAAAAATATATAGTGACTCAAAAATGCATATGTGTGTTGTAATGCTGTCAAAAAAAAATCATGGAGATTCAATCATGCATATATGTGTTCTATGGCTGTAAAAAAAAGTTCATAGTGATTCAATCTTGCTTATATGTGTTCTAAGGCTGTCAAAAATCTTTCATAGTGATTCAATCATGCATATTTGTTTTCTAAGGCTGTAAAAAAAAATTCTTAATGATTCAATCCTAGATGTGTTCTAAGGTTGTCAAAAAAAATTTAGAGTGATTCAATCATTCATATATATGTTCTATTGTTGTCAAAAAAAAATTATAGTGATTCAATCATGCGTGGCTGTGAAAAAAATTTCATAGTGATTCAATCTTGTTTATATGTGTTCTAATGTAGTAAAAAATAGTTCATACTGATTCAATCATGCATATATGTGTTCTAAGGCCGTAAAAAAATTATAGTGATTCAATCATACATATATGTGTTCTAAAGTTGTAAAAAAAAAATCATAGTTATTCAATCTTGCTTATATGTGTTCTAAGGCTGTCTCAAAAATTTCATAGTGATTAAATCTTGCATATATGTGTTCTAATGCTGTCAAAAATATTTCATAGTAATTCAATCATGCGTATATATGTTCGAAGGCAATAAAAAAAATTATAGTGATTGAATCACGCATATATGTGTTCTAATGCTGTAAAAAAAGTTTCATAGTGATTCAATCTTTCGTATATGTGTTCTCAGCCTGTCAAAAAAATTTCAGTCATTCAATCTTGCTTATATGTGTTCTAAGGCTATCAAAAATATTTCATGGTGGTTCAATCATGCATATATGTTTTCTAAAAAAATTAATAATGATTCAATCCTGCAAATATGTGTTCTAAGGTTGTAAAAAAAAATTATAGTGATTCAATCTTGCTTATATGAGTTCTAAGCCTGTCAAAAATATTTCATAGTGATTCAATCATGCAAATATGTGTTATAAGGCTGTAAAAATAAAATTCATAATGATTCAATCCCGCAGATATGTGTTCTAAGGTTGTCAAAAAATTTCATAGTGATAGAATCATGCATGTATGTGTTCTAAGGCTGTCAAAAAAATTTCATAGTGATTCAATCTTGCTTATATGTGTTCTAAAGCTGTCAAAAATATTTTGTAGTGATTCAATCATGCATATAAGTGTTCTAAGGCTGCAAAAAAAAATTCATAATGATTCAATCATCAATATATGTGTTCTAATGCTCTAAAAAAAAATCATAGTGATTCAATCATGCATATATGTGTTCTAATGCTATCAAAAAATTCATAATGATTCAATCATGAATATATGTGTTGTATAATCAATCTTGCTTAGATATGTTCTAAGGTTGTCAAAAATGTTTCATAGTGATTCAATCATGCATATATGTGTTCTAAGGCGGTAAAAAAAAATCATAATGATTCAATCATGCAGATATGTGTTCTAAGGTTGTCAAAAAAAAATTATAGTGATTCAATCATGCATATATGTGTTCTAATGCTGTCAAAAAATTTCATAGTGATTCAATCATGCGTATATGTGTTCTAAGGTTGTCAAAAAAATGTCATAGTAATTCAATCTTGCTTATATATGTTCTAAGGCTATCAAAAATAATTCATAGTAATTCAATGATGCATATATGTGTTCTAACGCTGTAAAAAAAAATCATAATGATTCAATTTTGCGTATATATGTTTTAAGGTTGTCAAAAAAATTTATAGTTATTCAATCATGCATATAGATGTTCTAAAGCTGTCAAAAAAAAATCATGGTGATTCAATCATGCATATATGTGTTTTAAGGCTATCAAAAAATTTTCATTGTGATTCAATCTTGCATATATGTGTTCTAAGGTTGTCAAAAATAGTTCTTACTAATTCAATCATGCATATATGTGTTCTAAAGCTGTAAAAAAAAATTATAGTGATTCAATCATGCCTTTATGTGTTGTAAGGTTGTCAACAAAAATTTATAGTGATTCAATCTTGCTTATATGTGTTCTAAAGCTCCCAAATTTTTTTTATAGTGATTCAATCTTGCTTATATGTGTTCTAAGGCTGTCAAAAATATTTTATAGTGATTCCATCATGCATATATGTGTTTTAAGGCTGTCAAAAGTTTTTTATAGTGATTCAATCTTGCATATATGTGTTCTAATGCTGTAAAAAAAAATCATAGTGATTCAATCATGCATATATATGTTCTAAAGCTGTCAAAAAAAATTCATAGTGATTCAATAATGCTTATATGTGCTTTAAGTCTGTCAAAAAAAATTCATAGTGATTCAATAATGCATATATGTGTTCTAAGCCTGTAAAAAAAAATCATAATGATTCAATCCTACTTATATATGTTTTGAGGTTGTCAAAAGAATTTTATAATGATTCAATCATGCATATATGTGTTCTAATGCTGTCAAAAAAATTTCGTAGTGATTCAATCAAGCATATATGTGTTCTAAGCCTGCCAAAAAAAAATCAAAGTGATTCAATCTTACTTATATGTGTTCTAAGGCTGTCAAAAAAATTTCATAGTGATTCAATGTTGCTTATATGTGTACAAAGGTTGTTAACAATATTTCATAGTGCTTCAATCATGCATATATGTGTTCTAAGGCTGTCAAAAACAAATTTATAGTCATTTAATCATGCATATGTGTTCTAAGGCTGTCAAAAAATAATTATAGTGATTTAATCATGCACATATGTGTTCTAACATTGTCAAAAAAAATTTATAGAGATTCAATCATGCATATATGTGTTTTAAGGCTGTCAAAAAATAATTATAGTGATTCAATCATGCATATATGTGTTCTAACATTGTCAAAAAAAAATTATAGAGATTCAATCATGCATATATGTATTCTAAGGCTGTCAAAAAAAGTTCATAGTGATTCAATCTTGCTTATATGAGTTCTAAGCTTGTCAAAATTATTTCATAGTGATTCAATCATGCATATATGTGTTCTAATGCTCTAAAAAAAAATTATAGAGATTCCATCATGAATATATGTGTTCTATATTCAATCTTGCTTATATGTATTCTAAGGTTGTCAAAAATATTTCATGGTGATTCAATCATGAATATATGTGTTCTAAGGCTATAAAAAAAAATCTTAATGATTCAATCATGCAGATATGTGTTCTAAGGTTGTCAAAAAAAATTTATAGTGATTTAATCATGCATATATGTGTTCTAAGGTTGTCAAAAGAATTTTATAGTGATTCAATCATGCATATATGTGTTCTAAGGCTGTCAAAAAAATGTCATAGTGATTCAATCAAGCATATATGTGTTCTAAGCCTGCCAAAAAAAATTCAAAGCGATTCAATCTTGCTTACATGTGTTCTAAGGCTGTAAAAAAAAATTCATAGTGATTCAATTTTGCTTGTATGTGTACAAAGGCTGTTGAAAATATTTCATAGTGCTTCAATCATGCATATATGTGTTCTAAGGCTGTAAAAAAAAATTTATAGTGATTTAAACATGCATATATGTGTTCTAAGGCTATCAAAAAAAAATTATAGTGATTCAATCATGCATATATGTGTACTAACATTGTCAAAAAAATTTATAGAGATTCAATCATGAATATATGTGTTCTAAGGCTGTCAAAAAAATTTCATAGTGATTTAATCTTGCTTATAAGAGTTCTAAGCTTGTCAAAAATATTTCATAGTAATTCAATCATGAAAATATGTGTTCTAAGGCTGTAAAAAAAAAAACTCATAATGATTCAATCCTGCCGATATGTGTTCTAAGGTTGGCAAAAAATTTCATAGTGATCAAATCATGCATATATGTAGGCTGTAAAAAAAAATTCATAGTGATTCAATCTTGCTTATATGTGTTCTAAGTTTGTCAAAAATATTACGTAGTGATTCAATCATGCATATAACTGTTCTAAGGCTGCAACAAAAAATTCATAATGATTCAATCCTTGAGATATATGTTTTAAGGTTGTCAAATAAATTTATAGTGATTCAATCATGCATATATGCATTCTAAAGCTGTCAAAAAAAAAAATCATGGTGATTTAATCGTGCATATATGTGTTCTAAGGCTGTAAAAAAAAATTCATAGTGATTCAATCTTGCTTACATGCATTCTAAGGTTGTGAAAAACTATTCATACTGATTCAATCATGCATATATGTGTTCTAAGGCTGTAAAAAAAATTTAATAGTGATTCAATCATGCATTTATATGTTCTAAGGTTGTCAAATAAAATTTATAGTGATTCAATCTTGCTTATATGTGTTCTATGGCTGTCAAAAAAATTTCATCATGATTCAATCTTGCCTATATGTGTTCTAAGGATGTCAAACATATTTTATTGTAATTCTATCATGCATATATGTGTTTTAAGGCTATCAAAATTTTTTTATAGTGATTCAATCATACATATATGTGATCTAATTCTCTAAGAAAAATTCGTTTTGATTCAATCATGTATATGTGTGTTCTAAGGCTGTCAAAAAAAATTTATTGTGATTCAATCTTGTTTAAATGTGTTATAAGTCTGTCTAAAATATTTCATAGTGATTCAATCATGCATATATGTGTTCTAAGGCTATAAAAACAAATTCATAATGATTCAATCCTACTGATATGTGTTCTAAGGTTGTCAAAAGAATTTTATAGTTACTTAATCATGCATATATGTGTTCTAATGTTGTCAAAAAAATTTCATAGTGATTCAATTATGATTATATGTGATCTAAGGCTGTCAAAAAAATTTCAAAGTGATTCAATCTTGCTTATATAAGTTCTAAGGCTGTCAAAACAAATTTTCTAGTGATTCAATCATGCATATATGTGTTATAATGCTGTGAAAACATTTCATAGTGATTTAATCATGCATATATGTGTTCTAAGGCTGTCAAAAAACTTTCATAGTGATTAAATCATGCATATATGTGTTCTAAGGTTGTGTGAGCACCCCAAATTTTCCAAAAAATCTAAAAATTCTCTTTTTGCCCCTGACCTCACATCTTCTGAATAATCGGGTCTACTTCTGATAAAAAAATCATTCATTTCTCGGATTCAATTTTTGTTTCTGACCCAATTTCTGGTCCAAATCGGATATCTGGATCCAATTCTGATTTTGAATCTCCTATTTTTAAAAAAAATAAAAAAAATCAATTCGTTGATTTTTTTCGGATGTTTTATCTGGATCCGATCTCAATTTGAGATCCAAACTCAATATTTTTGAAAAATCTTGGATCCATATCCATTTTAGAGTTTACTTTCTGAAAGGAATCATGTGTCTTCAACAAAAACCTCATTTTGGAAATCCTTATATCTCAAAATTAAAAATTTTGCAAAGACACTTTGAAAACCTCTTTTAGGTCCCGCTTGTTAAAAATCCTCGTATTTCCTTACATTTCTAGGTTTTTCCTTCAAAAAATTTTGGAAAAGGTAGTTTATCCTCTCCTTCTAAGAACTTTTTCCTTAAATAAAGACTCATTTTCAAAAACCCTTTTTAAAAAAACTACCATTTTGGAAATACTAAAAATTAGAGGATCTTCTTTGAAAAGGAGCCTAACGGCCTTCTGTTATAAAATAGAGGCCGAAAGCTCGCGATTCCTCACGCTTTTCACCCCTGCATGTCCTTCTTCACGACCCTTCTTCTTCCTTCTCCCATTTTTCCCTTTTTCTCATTCTCTTCCCGATTTCCTCTAGCAGAAAAAGATAGCTCCCCTCCCCCTGTAGTTGCAGGTAAGTAACCATCCTTTTTCTTCCCATTTTCTATAGAAATTCTTTCTCTGTTTTATTACATTTCAGAGTGCTGCCTTGCTTCGTTTTCTTTTATTACAATGCATCAAGGGCATGATCGACCCGCATATAGAAAGATCGATCCACCCTATGCGATATCAAAGGAATTCTCTAATTCAAACAATTTTTTTGTTATTCCTCTTTTCTTCTCCTGTTTTCTCTTTTTCTCATTAATGAATTTTAGCAGTTTACACATGTCGATGCCCTCATCATCGTTCTGTGTATTACAATCTCGATATACATTCTGTTTTATTTTCCATCCCCATTTTATAGTTAGTTCTCTATATTACTTTGAATGATCGGCCAGCGTTATGCAATGAGATGTTTATTTATTTCTTCTTTTTCTCTTTTGATTTCTTGTAATATTTTATTCTGTAATTTATTCCAAAGACATTGTCCATTCATTACCGTTGATTCACTTTAATCAGGGGATTTTGTTTGTCCACCTTATTTGCTGTGATTCTCTCAATTCATCGTGATGGCTTCACAGTTTTCCTTACCATTCTTCTCATTGATTTTGGTTGTGATTCTCTCAATTCGTTGTTAGCAACATCTTTCATTTTGATTTCACCGTTATCATCCATATCATCGTGATTCATTAGCATTTTTTTGCTCCTCATGCTCTTATGTGTGTTTGTATATCTTCGTTTCTTGTTCTTCTGAATATTAATTCCTGCATCATAGATATGTTTGTAAGGAATTACATCTCCAGTATCTCACGATGCCTCTCTTTTCATCTGCATTCCCTTTTTAATCCTTCATTTAGGCATTTTTTAAGCATTGATTTGCTTCATCGCTGATCTATCTATTATACTGGTTTTGATTTCATGGAATCAATATATTTTTTTCCCTTATAGCTTGTGTATAATTTCAATATCATTTCTGTGTTTGCTATGTATTTATTTTGATCTCCTAGTTATCATGCATTCTATATGCTTATTTCTTTATTTGTCATCTACATGTTTGGAGCATCGATAGTTCCTTTCCATCGGTTCATACTGAAAACATTTAATCATGCATAATATTCATATTTTATTAATCATTATTTATGCATGATCCATGTTAAAATCGCTCTAAAAACCCATTTTTATCGTTAGTTTTAAGAAACCGCATTGAATTAAATTTTATCAGAAAATTAGGTTTTTCAAAGCTTTCCCTGCAGTTTTAGTGTTTTTATTAGATTTAGATTTTCTAAATTATAGTTTAATTAGTTTAGGCTTGTATTAGCTAAATTTTAATTAGTCTAGTATGTTTTGATTTTTAGAAAACATGTTTTTCAGAAGAGTCCTTGTTTTGAAAATTAGCAAAAATCTTCGGACTCTTTTTGAAAAACTTGTTTTAACCTAATTAGGTCATTATAAAGACATCTTTTTCAGCCATGGAGGTTGTTTTTTCAGCAGCCCCCTTTGCCTCCCTTGCCTCTTGCCTCCATCTTCCCTTCTCCCTTCTTCTTCTTCATTCTTGGCCGATTTCTCCTCTTGAGCTATTTCTCCTCCTTATTCTTCATGTCATCCATCTTCTGAACTCGTTCTTCATCGGCTTTTCTTACCTTCTTCATCAAGGAAGCGTGGATGCAGCTGGATTGACCGTCTTCTCTTCTCAACCAATCCGTCGAAGGCAATCCGCAACGGTTTACTTCTTTTCCCTCTTTTTGACCATAGTTTTAGTTTTGTATTGCATCTAGTTGGATGATATGTTTTCAGCTATTACCAAAAGAAAAGGAAAAAAAAAACAAATTTTTTACTACGTGTTTGGTCTAGTGTATAGTTAGTAAATTCCGTGTTTAGTTTTGTTTCCATTATTTTTGTTCAGGAGGTCGCACAACCAGTATAGATAGATCACGCTCTCGTTTACTTTGAATAAATATTTTTGTTGTGGATTTTAGATTGTTAATTAGCACTTGCATTTTTATTTAGTTCAGTCGGTTGGTTAGCATTAGTTATTTTTATTTAGTCGTAGACTATGGACATGGTAAGTTCAGTTATGTTTTAGCTTAGATTCAATTGACGTCTGTCATTAATTAGCATGATTTCTTTATTGTTTGCTTGGCAGATCAAGTAGATCATAGTACATAATTTTTGTATTGCTTATCGTTTAGGTCATTCAACATCGATAGTGTTAAGACATTCACTGGTTTTATATGATATCCTGTTCACGCATAAGCATATTTCAATGATTTGCCAGGAAGGTAAAGTTGATCTTATTGGTTTTAAAACCGGAGGCGTCATATAGGTAGTATAAGAAATTAGTTCTATTCTTTTTCTGAATTCATGATTTCACACATAGAGTATTTTGTTTAGTATAATCGATTAGATAGATTGGTGCAGTTTGTTATCATTAAGTTTGACCTAACGTGTGTCTTGCAGGTTTAGTTAGAATCCTTTAAATCTTTAGCATAAATCAGCATAAGCATTTTGACCTAATGTTTGCCATTTGAGTAATATACTTTAAAGTTTAGATTTTTGAATTTTGTGTTTTTTTTTGCTAATACTAATATTTCAATATTGTTTTGTTAGTCAGCTGGAATATTTTATAGTTAGTATAGATTAGACGTTAGTATATGGTGTATCACATGGTCATAGCTCATTAGAATAATTATCACGATTTTAGTGCTTAATTAATGTTGTATTTTTTTAATTAGTTAGTTTGTTTACAAGTTATTAGTTTGTTTCATGTTACGATGTTTGATTTGAATTCATTAGCTTCATATTGGTTTCAAGTTGTTAGGTTCATACTTTGTTAAAGGTTTGTTAGCTTGTTATGCTGTTTTGTCCTATAGTGTAGTTTGATTCTTGTTGCTGATTTTTTTTAAGTTTAGAATTAGTTTAGTTTTCTTCATTTTGCTGTGTTTTGTGCTTTTGATTCTTGCAGGAAAGTGATCGGACGTACGATATAGCCCTTTTTGTGCTCTCAAAGTACCCTTTGAACTCCCCTCAAGCCCTCAGAAGTGCCCTCAGGGAGCCCTTTAGCAAACCATGCAAAAGTGTTCAACCTAATTACATAAAGCGTACATAGGAGAAGAATCAAGGGAAGCAAATCAATCCAAGGGGACCACTAAGACTCGAAGCATTGAAGCCTTTTCTTTTAGTTTTAGCTTAGGATTTTTAATTCTTTTATTTTATTAATTGGGTCTGTAATAAAACCATTTATTATTCTTTTGGTTAAGCCCTCTGCGTAGGGCAGCACTCCCTTAGTTAGTTAATCATTTAATTAATTCTTTTTATTTTGGAAATAAAGAGTAGTTTAGCTTATGTGTTTGAATACAAGTATCTCCCATTCCCTGAGTTCGACCTGGACTCCACCACTCGTGTGAGCCGGTTTTATATTTTTGGTGTCCGGCTTTCACATTGTTTTTACATAAAAATATCATTTTTAAAACCATTTTCATAAAACTCACACCAACATCTTACCCTCATTCATCATGAATCTGATCTTCAAAGCAACTCATATTTCACCATGTTTCCACTATCTTCTTTTATGCACCAAGATGTCAAAACATTTATTTCGTTCAACGTCATACTCTGGTTTTATTCATGATCCGTGTCCATTGTTTGTAACCTAGGTACATGTATACTCATGGCATCTTGCATGATAATTCTCGTTCAATCATCTGCATAACATGATGTGTCTGCTATCCAGCTTGCCACCGCTATTGCTACTGTTCTAGCCATAAGATTAACAAAAAATCAATAGGGTTCAAGATGGAGTCAATCTCAAATTGTTTTCTTGCTATAATCTCACATAGGGGGTTGGAATTAGAACATAGAAGATTCCCCCCATAGCTTGTAATGATACCCAATTTGTCACTTATGCATCAGTACGTGTTCATTCATTTTACTAAATTTTGTAGCATGTATTGCACATCTAAAAAGGTCATGCATTACATCCATTTTCTGGTATGTCATCCATCAGATCGTAACCCAGCACCACATTGCTATTATTTAAATGTTCCTCTTATATGACAAAGGCCATCACTGATGGATCATGAATTTCTAAATAGGGATCGATTTAGATCTTTGTCCTTGGTTGTTCATTATTAATAACATTACCTTCTGCGAGAATCAGTTTGCAATTGCAAGGATCAATGCATGAAGATCATTTCATTGCTGCTGGAGCATTTTATTTTATGCTACCCTTCATCTACTGGAATACTCTATTAGCATACAACCAGCATCTGGTTACTATTGTTTGCTATACCTCTGATGGTCTGGATGCATTGATTGGCTCTCACAAGGGAGGTCGCAGGGTATACAAAGCTTCGGGAAACAAGCTGCAATATGGAAATGACGTTCTAATAAAGTTCCTAGGACAAAACAACAAAAGTGAGTTCCAGATGTGAAGTTTCTCCTCTTCATCAGCGCCAACAAATTTTATCAAGCCAACATTATCGGGGGGGGGGGGGGGGGGGGTCTATATCATTTGGCAATAAGCATCTGAGGACTCTAATTTTCTTTTTTTTTTACCCCAGCCAGATATGCATCCCTGTTCTGTACGTTCATGTTTTAAATTTAGGTACTTTCCCTGGGTTTTATAGCCAAAATGGTTATACACTATTCGCATGTGTTCTAATAGATGTAGGTCTATATCAGGTATGAGTTTGAAACGTAAAATGAAGAAAATTTGTTGAAGTCTTTGAAATGATCGAATTCCTTCTTGTATACCTATGTTTTAAATTTAGAGGTCATTAGAAGGTTTTGGTTTGCTCCATGATCACTATATAGGGGTTGGTTCATTGATCGACCTGCTGTATCACACCTTCACCTCGCTTGCATATGCCCATTTCAGCAGCCATGTATCTGCTAATTTCACTATTCATCTCACAACCTTCATCTTCACCACCACTCCATACCTATAGCATATCTCCACCAACCAGTCAATTCCTTCATAAAGGGTAGCCACACTTGACCCATTATCTGTGTATCATTGTTATATATCCACTAATGGCATTTCCTCCTTGCACTAAAGATCACCATTTCACTTCACCTCTATGCTCCACATTCACCAGCCATCTCCTGCACTTGCAGCAGTGGCCTCACTTCATTTCAAAACCCTATACATGCTACATCTTATCCATCAGTTGTTGCACTTGTGGCCTTCACACAATTCACTCTCCATCATCACCAGCCACCTCTTGCATGCATGCTGCAACACAACCAGCACACACCACCTTACCCCTCACTTACACACGCTTTCACTGTCATCACCTCACTTCCAGCTCCATCACACTGATCATACACATTACCTGCTACAACACCTGTGTACAGCAACAGTGCACCTTCACCCTGCACCATGTTACACCCACAGGTGTAGCACATCCAGTACTACACTTGCTGCACCCCCCCCCCCCCAGCTTCAGCATCCCCTTCACATTCACTGATTGTAGCACCTGCAGTCATAATTGTTCCTTCTTTTGCGACTACCTATACACCCCCTTTAGCATCATCTCCATACCTTCCTGCACATCTATTTACATCACCATCTCTATTTGATGTGTCACCCCTACAGTCGCATCCACTTTAGTCTCCACCACACTACACTTTCATAGCACCCACTATGTTTCCCCACTCCATATGGCACATCTTTCACCCTCATCTATCTCATACCCACTCCAGCATATTTGGTTACATTTTTGCATACATTTCATTACCCCTTTACTGCTGTGATTCTCTGCATAGCATACATCATTGCACCATTCACCACCATATCTCTCCTGTATACGCCTACTACCATTCATGCTCACTTTTTTTTTTTACTATTTCCTATGTTTCCATTATTATCACATTATTTCACCTCTGTACATTTTTTTTCTTCTACAAAACACACTATTCATCTCATTATCACCTGCACTCACTTCCTTCACCGCACTCCATAGCATATCTCTGCATCGTTGCTACAATTTTCTCACACTCCAACATATGTTCTCTCATCATCATAATGCATTGCATATGCATTTTCATGTATGTTTTCTCATTAGCATTCAGACATCATCGTGTGCATTCTAGTTTCAATATAATCTCTAAATTTCTTTTCATATCTTGTATTTTGCTTTATGCTAAACCTGTTTTAAAGGAAATATGCAGAAATTGTTCCCTTTTAGATTTAAGGATTCTATCATTTTAACTTCAACTTCAATAATGTAATAGCTAGATATTAATGAGAATCTTTACTTTCTAGCTTAGAATAGAATGTATGAGCATTGTAGATATCATAAATTATTTGTTTCATACTATTTTCCTTTTATTTCTCAAAAATCCACAATGGCAAAAGACGAATGGCACGTGCACCATTCTAATGAGAGGTAATTAATCCTAAGCAAATGACTCACATTGATGGCTATAGTCAAAATGTTGGCAATGCTTAGGATTTTTATCTTTTATGGAATAATATTGGATTCACACTGGATCCTCTTTTAAAAATCATCATATTTTCTGAATTTTCCTCCTTTATCAGAGTTTAACTTGAAATTAACTCAAAATATATATCAATGGCCATAGTTAGGATATATTGAGAGTTAATTTCATTTCAAACTCTATAAAGGCAGCAAAATGTGTTTTATTCTTCATTTGAATTTAAATATAGATTATCTTATAATACATTTTATGACCATAGTCAGAAATGTATTATATCTTCAATCTTATTTCAATTCATTTAAAGAATGAAATCTGCTTTTCAATATCCAATTTTCAAAATTCTTTAATTCATTCACCATTTAAGATAAAATTGCATCATTCTTTCAAATTATTTTCAAGTATTTATCAAAATCCACGTGATTTTGAGATATATTTTCAAATATTTCTCTCATTTCTCAAATCAATCTTCAATTCATTTTTATAAATTCAAATTCATCTTTTATCATCAATTCTATCTTATTTCAAACTTCAATTTCAAAGTCCAATTTGACTTTGAAATTTCAAATTCATTTCTAGATTCAAAAATTCAATTTCCAATTCAAATCAAATTTCAAAGTACGATTTAACTTTGAAATTCCAAATTCGTTTTTGGATTCAATTTCAAATTCAATTCAATATTCTAGATTGAATTTCAAAGTTCAATTCAACTTTGAAATCCCAGATTCATCACCTAATTTCAAAAATTCAAGTTTTAAACCAAGTTTATTTTCTTTTTTTCACTTCATGTTCTCAAATCCCCAAGTTCTTTTGAAATTTTCTGAGTCTTTAATCTTCAAATCATTTTTTTGAAATTAAGGATCAAAATTCTAAGATTAGTGTTAAATTCAAGTCCACTTCGAAAATCAAATTCTATCAGGATTTCTCAAATCCAAATCCATCTTCAAGTTCTATCTAGATTTTTTGAACCCAATTCCAAGTTCTATCTGGATTCCAAAAATCGAAGTTCATTCTAAAATTCCATCTAGATTTGTAAGGCCCAGACCCATCTTCGGACCTAATCTGGATTTCTAAAATCCAGATCCATCTTCCAATTCCCTATTGGATTCTAGATTTAAAATCCAATTCCATCTTGGATTCCAGATTTCAAATCCAATTCAATTCCATTTTTAAATCTCATCTGGATTTCAAGATTCCCATTTCAGTCCCTATTTCCAAAACCATCTTTAAAATTTATTTCGTAAGTCTAAATTCAAATTCAATTCCTGTTTTAGGTTCCGAATTCAAAAAAAAATCTTTTCAAAATCGATTCTTAAGAATCAAATCCAAATTCGAAGTCCATTTTGACTTTGAAACTCCATTCTTTTCTCAAAATTCTATCTCAAATTCCAAATCTCCTTTTCTTTTTATTTTCTTCGATTCAAAATCCATTTTCCAAACTCTGATTATTCCAAGACAGGGAATTTCAAGTCTCTTCTTCCAAATCTATTTCAAGTTCTAAGTTAGATTCAAAATCTAACTTCTTTCAAGTCAATCTTCAATGTTCGAAAACCATTTCTTCACAATATTCTCAAATTTATTTCAAAATCACTTGGAAAATCCACAAAAAAATCAATTATTCTTTTCAAAGAGCATACATCTTTGCATTTTCACAAGCATGATTCTTTGTGCATTTTTAGACTTAGAATATATTCTTAGACAATATTTAGGCAAAGCAAAAAGGCATAAATTCGATCCTTGGTTCGATTACCCCTGGTAAAGGCGCCAGGAACGATTAAACCTCGTACCGACGAGCGAACGCCGTCTCTCCATTTTCCCCCAAATTTTCAAAAATAGAGGCGAGTAATTTCAAAATATTTTCCAAATTTAGGTCAAGTGAGACCTTTACAAAAGAGTTCATCTCTCTTCTTTTTTTTTCTTTTCTCTCTTCTTTTCTATGTTTTATTTTCCCCTTCAAAAAAGGAAATAGAGGCTAGAAACGGAAAGAGAATGAAAAGAAGGAACCAAGAGAAGAAATTTTTTGCAATGATCATAGATTTGGCGACCGTGATGAGACTCATCTTCGTCCGGTTGGATTTATGCCTTTGCTTTGCTTTGATTTTGTCTAAGTCTTTATTCTACAAATGTCAGCTTTATTTTCATGCAAACCTTAGGAGCCTAAACTTTGTCCTAGCTGACATACTGCATATAGGATTTAAAAATGGTTTGGTAGGACTATATTGAGGAGATTACTCCATGCTCACTTAGACTTAGGTCTGAAATACAACTCTCCTCAATTCTAGGGATTGAATGCAAATAATGTATGCAAGTGTATGCTTCTCTTCATTTAAATTCTATCTCTTTAGGAGTTGCATTAGAGCCATCTGGTTTATCGCATGTTGAACATGTTTTCAAAAACATCCCTACCTATGTTGTCTCGGTCTTCACGTTGCTGGGTTGTCTCACTGAACTATAGTTTGGGAGAGAGCCTCACAACTGGACCACTTATTTGGGTTAACACCCCTCTACCATGTACTTAAGGGCCATAGTCCGAAGTATATCGGTAGGTGCTCAAGAATGTTGGGAAATCATTACCTTAGAACCGGAGAAATATTTCTATGCCACGTACTTCGAGCTTCGGCTTGAGTATATCGGCGTACCTTGATTGAAATCAGATGATCTAAACCATAGAGTTAGGGTTAAGGTCCTACAAGCCATTTCAAATATTGCATTTAGAGTCAGCTTTAGGGAGTGTTGTTTGTGCATCCTTGTTTTTACAACTATGATTCTATGATATTTATTATATTTCCTTATCTTTTCCAAAGACCTTGGGTATATTATTCAAAATTTCCTTTTTGTTCTCAAAACCCAGGTGTCTTTTTGTTTTCTTCTGATTTTTTCAAATTTGTTTTTTATCCTACTTGCATTTCTTCAAATTTTAAATGTTTGCCATCTATTTTTCAAAACTTCTTTCTATCTTTCAATGTGTCTTCTAAATTTTGTTCCTTACCCTCTTTTCAATAAAATCTCTTTTGTTAAGAGATGTTATTTTCAAAAATAGCATTTGTTCATATTCTAATTGTTTATTCTTTCTCACAGAGAAACAATGCGGTTGTCGCAAATTTCGACAACCCAATCCCTCGTAATAGGATATCTTGTTGTCAGAATGTGATTTCTTCTTTTGCCAAAATTTCCTCCAAGGTCTTTTCTAAAATCCTCATTTTGCCCTACAGAGAGCATTGGCATTGTCGGTTGATTCAGACAAGATCAAAGACCGTACCACTCTAGCGCCTCAGTTACAAGCAGAGAGTAAGAAATGGATTCTCAAAAGTTTGTCAGAGAGGGAGTTCAGGACAACAAGAACGAGATTGATCTCGCTATATATCGGTTATTCAAAAAGATGATGGTTGAGATATTATCTGAGCAAGTTGAAGTCAGTTTCGGAAAAGCTCCCACCGAAGAAGAGGCACCTGTCACCTTTCCAATGAACAAACACGACAATAGCAGTGCAGGAAGTTCTAAAACCAGCAGGGGCAGCAACCAAGACAACCAGGGCAATCAAGGCAACAACCTAGGAGAGTCTAAAGGCCAGAAGGGAAAATGTTGTGAAAGCCATGATAGACCTTTTCAATCAAGTCCTCAGCAAAAAGGCAAGAAGCAGGAAGGGCCAAAGCACAAAGATTGGAGCAATGATCGAGATTTCACTCCTTTAGATGAGTCGTTCGACAAAGTTCTCGAATATATGTTGTCCAACGGATTAGTCAGGCTCCCAAAAGCCACCAGTCCTTCCACAATCATAGGAAAATTCAAAAACCAATTCTGCAGGTACCATCGGGCAGTAGGACATGACACTGATCATTGCTTTATCTTCAAGAATATCATTTAAGACTACCTTGATAAGAATCTCTTTGTTAAAAATGAAGAAGAAAAGTGTCCAGTCCCCCTAACCAAGCATGCTCAATCCAGCTCTCAGAAAGGGGTCAGCACTCAGCAGAAATCAAGCATGCCAAAGAAGATAAAGCATGATGGTTGGGGTTATGATCGCGAGTTTACCCCTCTAGGTCAGCCAATCGAGGAGGTTATCGGATACCTGCTCGCGAAAGATATGATCAAACTCCCAAGGAGGGTTGATCCTTCTGTCACCATCGGGAAATAGAAAGATTGTTTCTGCAAGTTCCATCGAGCAAAGGGGCATGATGCAGAACACTGCTTCGTCCTCAAAAATATTGTGCAGGACTACATTGCCAAAGAGCTTTTGGTACCAAAAGAAGGAGAGCAACAACCCGCAATCTTGATTGAGCCATTTCCGGACCACTCAAAGAATTGATGATGCCAAAGTTTTCTGCTTTCGCCCCTTTTTGTCAGTCATCTTGTAGGGGCGAGTTACCCCTAGTCGGTTGCGATCTTTTGGTCACGTACTTGTAAATATTCAAGTTTTTCTTTCAGTTTTTGCTTATCAATGAAATGTCAATTTCCTTCATATCTCTGGTATTCAATTCTTCTTTCTTTTGCCATACTGGGGCATCTTTTATTGTTAAAATTATATTTACAGTTCAAAATCTTCTTTGCCATCAACTTCCATTAAATTTCTACTCTTTTCAGGATGAGGGACAATCCCGACATCATTCATGAGAGAAACGAAATTACCTATGAGGGTTTTTCAAAATCGTGAATTTTTCTGCAAAATCTTTGTCATGATCACCAAAAGTTCAATGTTTTGGTCCAATCTTTTTCAAAATCAACCATCGCGTTGATCTTCCTTTTCCAAAAATGATTTTGAACCATTGTCCAAAATCAACCCTCGTGTTGATCTTCTTTTCCAAAATTGGTTTCGAACCATTGTCTTTAAAAATCAACCCTCATGATGATCTCTCTTCAAAATTAACCCTCGCGTTGATCATTATTCAAAATCAACCTTTTAGGTGATCCTCTCCTCAAAAATGAACTTTCACTCGCTTTTCAAATAAGCATTCTTATCTTACTTTAAAGATCCTGTATGCAGGCAGGATCAGACAAACTCTTTTTCCTCAACTTCTATCAACTTTTCATCAATCTTTTGTCAATTTTTATCAGTTTTATCAATTTTTTATTCATCTTTTTCATTAATCTCTATTGATTTCTCATTAATTCTATCAATTTGTGTTGATTCTTTATCATCAATTTTCATTAATCTTTATTGATTCTTTATCAATGTTTATCAATTTTATTGATTCTTTATCAAACTTTTATCAATCCTCATCAATCTTTATTCTTTTCCCACTCAGGTTAAGGGATAAACCTGAACCTCGTCCTGCAGGTCCTTCTTCCTTCAGGATAAGGGATAATCCTGAAGTCTTTCATCGTTTTTCAAGTGTTATCAATTTTTTGACAATTTTTACCAATTTTCATCAGATATTTGTCAATTCTTTATCAAAATTTTATTCTTCATTAATTTTTATTAATTCTTTATTAATTTTTTTCAATTCTTTTGATTCTTCATCAACCTTTTAGCAATTTTGTCAAGTTCATCAATTTTATTCTTTTCCCACTCAGGTTAAGGGATAAACCTGAATTTCCCACTCAGATTAAGGGATAAACCTAAACCTCGTCCCGCGAGGTCCTTCTTCCTTCAGAATAAGGGATAATCTTGAAGTCTTTCATTATTTTTCAAGCGTCATCAATTTTACACCAAATTTTACCAATTCTTACCAGATTTTTTGTCTGTCCTTGTCAATTCTTTATCAATTTTTATTCTTTATCAACTTTATCAATTCTATTGATTCTTTATCGATCTTTATTAATTCTTTTGATTCATCAACTTTTTATCAATTTTGCCAATTTTGTCAATTTTTATTCGTTCCCCTTTCAGGTTAAGGGATAAACCTGAATCATTTTCCATAATTTCCTTAATTCTCATCAATTCTATTTAATTTCCCTTTTTATCTTTTTGTTTTAAAAGACCCGAGTTCTGACTTAGGGTCTCCTTTTATCTTTTCTTTTTTATCTTGAAGATCCGAGTTCCGACTTGGGTTTTCCCCTCTTATCTTTCGTTTGAAGTTTCGAGTTTCGACTCGGACTTCCTTTTGGATCCAGTGCTCATGTTGGAATCAATTGTTGCTTCAAAAATTCGAGTTTTCAAACTCGGGTTTTTCTTTTATCTTTTATTTTGAAGAGTCGAGTTCTGACTCAGGTTTTCCCCTTTTATCTTTCGTTTGATGTTCCGAGTTCTGACTCGGACTTCCTTTTGGATCCAATGCTCATGTTGGAACCAATCGTTGCTTCAAAAATTTGAGTTTCCAAACTCGGGTTTTTCTTTTAGCTTTTATTTTGAAGATCCGAGTTCTGACTCGAGTTTTCCCCTTTTATCTTTCATTTGCAGTTTTGAGTTCCGACTCGGACTTCCTTTTGGATCCAATGCTTGTATTGGAACCAATTGTTGCTTCAAAAATTTGAGTTTTCAAACTCGGGTTTTTCTTTTATCTTTTATTTTGAAAATCCGAGTTCCGACTCAGGTTTTCCCCTTTTATCTTTCATTTAAAGTTCCGAGTTCCGACTCAAACTTCCTTTTGGGTCCAATGCTCGTGTTGGAACCAATCGTTGCTTTGAAAATTCAAGTTTTCAAACTCGGGTTTTTCTTTTATCTTTTAGTTTGAAGATCCGAGTTCTGACTTAGGTTTTCCCCTCTTATCTTTCGTTTGAAGTTCCGAGTCCCGACTTCCCTTTTTAGATCCAATGCTCGAGTTGGACTATTTTTCTTTTTTGAAAATACGAGTTCTGACTCGGATTTTCATTCTCGTTTAGGATAAGGGATAATCCTGAAACCATTTATAGAAGCAGCGTAGTCTTCTATAATGGTCCTTCCAAATCCAGTCCAACACTGGTCCTTCATCCAATCCAATTCTCATATTGGTCCTTCTAAATCCAGTTTAACACTGGTCCTTCATCCAATCCAATTCTCACATTGGTCCTTCATCAAATCCAATTCTTACAGTGGTCCTTCCAAATCCAGTTTAATACTGGTCCTTCATCAAATCCAATTCTCACATTGGTCCTTCATCCAATCCAATTCTCACGTTGGTCCTTCCAAATCTAGTCTAACACTGGTCCTTCATCAAAATTCCAATTTTCTCAAATTGGTCCTTCAAATTCCAGTTTTACGCTGGTCCTTCAAAATTCTAGTTTTACACTGGTTCTTCAAATTCGAATTGGTCCTTCGAAATTCCAATGTTTACATTGGTCCTTTAAAATTCCAATTTTTCAAATTGGTTCTTCAAAATTCTAGTTTTATACTGGTCCTTTGAATTCCAATTGGTCCTTCAAAATTCCAATATTTACATTGGTCCTTCAAAATTCCAATGTTTACATTGCTCCTTCAAAATTTCAATTTTCTCAAATTGGTCCTTCAAAATTCCAGTTTTACACTGGTCCTTTAAATTCCAATTGGTCCTTCAAAATTACAATGTTTACATTGGTCCTTCAAAATTCCAATTTTCTCAAATTGGTCCTTCAAAATTCCAAATTGGTCCTTCAAAATTACAATGTTTACATTGGTTCTTCAAAATTCCAATTTTCTCAAATTGGTCCTTCAAAATTCCAGTTTTACACTAGTCCTTCAAAATTCCAAATTGGTCCTTCAAAATTCCAATGTTTACATTGGTCCTTCAAAATTCTAATTTTCTCAAATTGGTCCTTTAAATTCCAGTTTAACACTGGTCCTTTACCAAAATCTTTTACCAAAAATCCTTTACCAAAATCCTTTTTACCCAAATCCATTTAGTTGGTCCTACCAAATCTAATTTTTACTAGTCAAGGTTTTCGAAGTCTAAAATTCTTACATTATTTCTTCCAAATTTCAGCTAAAGGTCCTATCAAAATCTATATTGAGTGATTATTTCACAAAGGATTCTCGAAAATTTTGCCAATTTGCTAAAAATGTGTTGATTCCAATATTTTATTGCACAAAAGAATCACCTCAGATTACCTATAGTATTCTTTTCAAAAGGGTGAAGCTTTTTGTGAAAAAGGATAAAATTCAAATCTTTTCTCTGTTGTTCAACCAAAAGGATGTAAGAAATATCTTTGGGATGATTAGCGGAAGAAATATTCAATGATGTTGAAAAACTAGAAGCGAATCGATATTGATCACAACTATGGCGCATGTTTAAAGACGACTTTCTAGCAATCAGGCAGTGGAAATATCCTGAGCGATAAAAAGAATCTACTCAATCCATATCTCCTCAGTCATCTAAGCTGCAATCAAATATCTGCAAAAGGGATCTCTCAATTGTCGTCAAGTTGAAGACAAATATACGAGCTAGACCTCCTGGGCCAAAGAAGATTTGAATCATCTCCGAGATGAAGGAGTTTGTGACGGATCCTTCTAGGGAAGGTTCAGATCACTGCCAAGATGAAGGCAACTGCGATGAACTTCTCGACAAACCCTAAAAGATATTTGATTTTTGCTATCATCAAGATATTTTTGATCAATGAGCCAATATCATCAGTATAGTTTCTGAGAAAAAGAAGGATCGGAGCATCACCCAGATGAAGGAGTTTGTGACATACCCTTTCCAGAAAAAAAAGAAAAGTCAGGACATCTCCAAAATGAAGGATGATGTAATAAACTTCTCGCCAAAAACCTAAGAAAGCTTAATGTCTCAAAAAGAGTGCCAAAAAGATCATTATGAGAAAAGCCCTAGGATATCAAACTACCAACATCGCCAGAAATCATCTTTTCTTATGCAAAATCCTTTCATCAATATCTTTTCACTGCTTGTTTTTATGAAATTAAGAGTATTTCTTCTCTATTTATATCAAGGAAATGGATAACTTCCTTGAAGAAACTCAACAACATAAAAATTTGAATCTGACTATGGAATCCGAGAAGTTAACCTCATTTTGGAGGATACTCTAAGTAAAAAGAGGGAATATCTTTTGCACATACGTGCACACTTTCAAGCATTTGAAACAATTACAATTTCATCTTATGGGCAAAATTTTCTGGTTATCCAAAAATGAAATAAATGCTCAATATCTATTTTGATGCAACCTAGCATTGTTTATATTTTTCAAAGAGAGTTGCCTCATTCCGATGAGGTATTTCTCCCATTCCAATCATGGTCTTCCACATCAAGGAATCCTTGCTTTGTGTATCCATTCAAATAAGGATTATACCTGAACCTCATCTCATGAGGTATTTTTTCAAAAATATCCCATCGTGGTTTTTCAAATATCTTCGTCCCATCCAGATTAAGGGCTAAACCTGAGTCTTTTAAAAAATTCTTATTTTTGTCTCAGCCATGAGACTTCTTCAAAATCTCTCCTTTTTACCATTTTGGGATATTCATCCCAAAGTCCCATCACGATTTCCTCATTTTCTTTTGTCCAAATTATTTTCATTCTCGAGGATTTCGTTTCTTCCCAAAACCTTTTTAAGGTATCAAACCTGAGAATAATGTTTTACAAAAACAATTCTTTCACACCCAGTTCAGACCTCCTGACTGGGGCATTTTAGAAGAAAATTTGGTGTGTTTTCTCTGCCGCTAAGCTCGGCTTACAACAAGCTTAGCAGCAAACAGGGGCATTTGTGAACACCCTAAATTTTCTAAAAAATCCAAAAATTTCCTTTTTGCCCCTGACCTCACATCTTCTTAATAATCAAGTCAACTTCTGATAAAAAATCCATTCATTTCTTGGATTCACTAGAATCCAGATTCAATTTTTATTTCTGACCCAATTTCTAATCCAAATCGGATATCAGGATCCAATTCTGAGTCTGAATCTCCTATTTTTCAAAAAAAAAAAATCAATTCTTTGATTTTTCTCAGATGTTTTATCTGGATCCGATCTCAATTTGAGATCCAAACCCAATATTTTATAAAAATCTTGGATCCAGATCCATTTTAGAGTTTACTTTCTGAAATAAATCATGTATTTTCCACAAAAAACTCATTTTGAAAATCCTTATATCTCAAAATTAAAAATTTTGCAAATACACTTCAAAAATCTCATTTAGGTCCCCGCTTGTTAAAAATCCTCGTATTTCCCTTACATTTTCGGGTTTTTCCTTCAAAAAAAATCAAAAAAAGTAGCTTATCCTCTCTTTCTGAGAACTTTTTCCTTAAATAAAGACTCATTTTCAAAAACCCTTTTTCAAAAACTATCATGATGAAAATACTAAAAATTAGAGGATCTTCTTTGAAAAGGAGCCTAACGGCCTTCTGTTATAAAACAGAGGCCGAAGGCTCCTGATTCCTCACTGCTTTTCACCCCTGCATGTCCTTCTTCAGGACCCTTCTTCTTCCTTCTCCCATTTTTCCCTTTTTCTCCTTCTCCTCCCGATTTCCTCTAGCAGAAAAAGATCGCCCCCCTCCCCCTATAGTTGCAGGTAAGTAACCATCCTTTTTCTTCCCATTTTCTATAGAAATTCTTTCGCTGTTTTATTACATTTCAGAGTGGTGCCTTGCTTCATTTTCTTTTATTACAATGCATCAAGGGCATGATCAACCCGCATATAGAAAGATCGATCCACCCTGTGTGATATCAAAGGAATTCTCTAATTCAAACAATTTTTTTGTTATTCCTCTTTTCTTCTCCTGTTTTCTCTTTTTCTCATTAATGAATTTTAGCAGTTTACACATGCCGATGCCCTCATCATCGTCCTGTGTATTACAATCTCGATATACATTCTGTTTTATTTTTCATCCCCATTTTATAGTTAGTTCTCTATATTACTTTGGATGATCGGCCAGCGTTATGCAACGAGATGTTTATTTATTTCTTCTTTTGCTCTTTTGATTTCTTGTAATATTTTATTCTGTAATTTTTTTCAAAGACATTGTCCATTCATTACCGTTGATTCACTTTAATTAGGGGATTTCGTTTGTCCACCTTATTTGCTGTGATTCTCTCAATTCATCGTGATGGCTTCACAGTTTTCCTTACCATTGTTCTCATTGATTTCGGCTGTGATTCTCCCAATTCATTGTTAGCAACATCTTTCATTTTGATTTCACCGTTATCATCCACATCATCGTGATTCATTAGCATTTTTTTGCACTTCATGCTCTTATGTGTGTTTGCATATCTTCGTTTCTTGTTCTTCTGAATATTAATTCCTGCATCATAGATATGTTTGTAAGGAATTACATCTCCAGTATCTCATGATGCCTCTCTTTTCATCTGCATTCCCTTTTTAATCCTTCATTTAGGCATTTTTTAAGCATTGATTTGCTTCATCGCTGATCTATCTATTATACTGGTTTTGATTTCGTGGAATCAATATATTTTTTCCCTTATAGCTTGTGTATAATTTCAATATCATTTCTACCTGCTTATTTCTTTGTTGGTCATCTACATGTTTGGAGCATCGATAGTTCCTTTCCATCGGTTCATACTGAAAGCATCTTACCCTCATTCATCATGAATCTGATCTTCAAAGCAACTCGTATTTCAACATGTTTCCACTATCTTCTTTTATGCACCAATATGTCAAAACATTTATTTCGTTCAACATCATACTCTGGTTTTATTCATGATCTGTGTCCATTGTCTATAACACAGGTACATGTATACTCATGGCATCTTGCATGATAATTCTTGTTCAATCATCTGCATAACATGATGTGTCTGCTATCAAGCTCGCCACCGCTATTGCTACTGTTCTAGCCATAAGATTAGCAAAAAATCAATAGGGTTCAAGATGGAGTCAATCTCAAATTGTTTTCCTGCTATAATCTCACACAGGGGGTTGGAATTAGAACATAGAAGATTCCTCCCCATAGCTTGTAATGATACCCAATTTGTCACTTATGCATGAGTACGTGTTCATTCATTTTACTAAATTTTGTAGCTTCTATTGTACATCTAAAAAGGTCATGCATTACATCCATTTTCTGGTATGTCGTCCATCAGATTGTAACCCAGCACCATATTGCTATTATTTAAATGTTCCTATTATATGACAAAGGCACTCATGGATCATGAATTTCTGAATAGGGATCAATTTAGATCTTTGTCCTTGGTTGTTCATTATTAATAACATTACCTTCTGCGAGAATCAGTTTGCAATTGCAAGGATCAATGCATAAAGATCATTTCATTGCTGCTGGTGCATTTTTTTTATGCTACCCTTCATCTGTTGGAATACTCTATTAGCATACCACCAGCATCTGGTTACTGTTGTTTGCTATACCTCTGATGGTCTGGATGCATTGATTAGCTCTCACAAGGGAGGTCGCAGGGTATACAAAGCTTCGGGAAACAAGTTGCAGTATGGAAATGACGTTCTAATAAAGTTCCTAGGACAAAACAACAAAAGTGAGTTCCAGATGTGAAGTTTCTCCTCTTCATCAGCACCAACAAATTTGATCAAGCCAACATTATCGGGGGGAGGGGGGGTCTATATCATTTGGCAATAAGCATCTAAGGACTCTAATTTTCTTTTTGTTTACCTTAGCCAAGTATGCATCCCTGTTTTGTATGTTCCCATTTTAAATTCAGGTTCTTTCATTGGGTTTTATATCCAAAATGGTTATACACTATTCGCATGCGTTCTAATAGATGTAGGTCTATGTCAGGTATGAGTTTGAAACGTAAAATGAATAAAATTTGTTGAAGTCTTTGAAATGATCGAATTCCCTCCTGTATACCTATGTTTTAAATTTAGAGGTCATTAGCAGGTTTTGGTTTGCTGTATGATCACTATATAGGGGTTGGTTCATTGATCGGCCTGCTATATCACACCTTCACCTCGCTTGCATATGCCCATTTCAGCAGCCATCCATCTGTTAATTTCACTGTTCATCTCACAACCTTCATCTTAACCACCACTCCATACCTATAGCATATCTCCACCAACCAGTCAATTCCTTCATAAAGGCTAGCCACACTTGACCCATTATCTGTGTATTATTGTTATATATCCACTAATGGCATTTTCTTCCTGCACTAAACATCACCATTTCACTTCACCTCTATGCTCCACATTCACCAACCATCTTCTGCACTTGCAGCAGTGGCCTCACTTCATTTCAAAACCCTATACATGCTACATCTTATCCATCAGTTGCTGCACTTGTGGCCTTCACACTATTCACTTTCCATCATCACCAACCACCTCTTGCATGCATGCTGCAACACATCTAGCACACACCACCTTACCCCTCACTTACACATGCTTTCACTGTCATCACCTCACTTCCAACTCCATCACACTTATCATACACATTTCCTCATTACCTGCTACTACACATGTGCACAACAACAATGCACCTTCACCCTGCACCATGTTATACCTACAGGTGCAGCATATCCAGTACTACACTTGCTGCTACCCCCACAGTCCAACTCTAGCATCCCCTTCACATTCACCGATTGCAGCACCTGCAGTCATACCTGTTTATTCTTCTGCGACTACCTATACACCCCATTTAGCATCATCTCCATACCTTCCTGCACATCTATTTATAGCACCATCTCTATTTGCTGCATCAGCCCTACAGTCGCATCCACTTTAGTCTCCACCACACTACACTTTCACAACACCGACTATGTTTCCCCACTCCATATGGCACATCTTTCACCCGCATCTGTCTCATACCCACTCCAGCATAAGTGGTTACATTTTTTCATACATTTCATTACCTCTTTACTGTTGTGATTCTCTGCATAGCATACTTCATTGCACCATTCACCACCATATCTCTCCTGTATACGCCTACTACCATTCATGCTCACTTTTTTTTTTTACTATTTCCTATGTTTCCATTATTATCACATTATTTCACCTCTGTACATTTTTTTTTTCTACAAAACACACTATTCATCTCATTATCACCTGCACTCACTTCCTTCACCGCACTCCATAGCATATCTCTGCATCGTTGCTACAATTTTCTCACACTCCAACATATGTTCTCTCATCATCATAATGCATTGCATATGCATTTTCATGTATGTTTTCTCATTAGCATTCAGACATCATCGTGTGCATTCTAGTTTCAATATAATCTCTAAATTTCTTTTCATATCTTGTATTTTGCTTTATGCTAAACCTGTTTTAAAGGAAATATGCAGAAATTGTTCCCTTTTAGATTTAAGGATTCTATCATTTTAACTTCAACTTTAATAATGTAATAGCTAGATATTAATGAGAATCTTTACTTTCTAGCTTAGAATAGAATGTATGAGCATTGTAGATATCATAAATTATTTGTTTCATACTATTTTCCTCTTATTTCACAAAAATCCACAATGGTAAAACACGAATGGCACGTGCACCATTCTAATGAGAGGTGATTAATCCTAAGCAAATGACTCACATTGATGGCCATAGTCAAAATGTGGGCAATGCTTAGGATTTTTATCTTTTATGTAATAACATTGGATCCACACTCCTCTTTTAAAAATCAACATATTTTTTGAATTTTCCTCCTTTATCAGAGTTTAACTTGAAGTTAACTCAAAATATATATCAGTAGCCATAGTCAGAATATATTGAGAGTTAATTTCATTTCAAACTCTATAAAGGCACCAAAATGTGTTTTATTCTTCATTTGAATTTAAATATAGATTATTTTATAATACATTTTATGACCATAGTAAAAAATGTATTATATCTTCAATCTTATTTCAATTCATTTAAAGAATGAAATATGCTTTTCAATATCCAATTTTTAAAATTCTTTAAATCATTGATCATTTAAGATAGAATTGCATCATTCTTTCAAATTATTTTCAAGTATTTATCAAAATCCACGTGATTTTGAGATATATTTTCAAATATTTCTCTCATTTCTCAAATCAATCTTCAATTCTTATTTGTAAATTCAAATTCATCTTTTATCATCAATTCTATCTTATTTCTAACTTCAATTTCAAAGTCCAATTCGACTTTGAAATTTCAAATTCATTTCTAGATTCAAAAATTCAATTTCTAATTCAAATCAAATTTCAAAGTTCGAGTTAACTTTGAAATTCCAAATTCGTTTTAGGATTCAATTTCAAATTCAATTCAATATTCTAGATTGAATTTCAAAGTTCAATTCAACTTTGAAATCCCAGATTCATCACCTGATTTCAAAAATTCAAGTTTTAAACCAAGTTTATTTTCTATTTTTCACTTCATGTTCTCAAATCCCCAAGTTCTTTTGAAATCTTCTAAGTCTTTAATCTTCAAATCATTTTTTTGAAATTAAGGATCAAAATTCTAAGATTAGTGCTAAATTCAAGTCCACTTTGAAAATCAAATTCTATCAGGATTTCTCAAATCCGAATCCATCTTCAAGTTCTATCTAGATTTTTTGAACCCAATTCAAAGTTCTATTTGGATTCCAAAAATCCAAGTTCATTGTAAAATTCCATCTAGATTTCTAAGGCCCAGACCCATCTTCGGACCTAATCTGGATTTCCAAAATCCAGATCCATCTTTCAATTCCCTATTGGATTCCAGATTTAAAATCCAATTCCATCTTGGATTCTGGATTTCAAATCCAATTCAATTCCATTTTTAAATCTCATCTAGATTTCTAGATTCCCATTTCAGTCCCCATTTCCAAAACCATCTTCAAAATCTATTTCTGAAGTCTAAATTCAAATTTAATTACTATTTTAGGTTCTGAATTCAAAAAAATTTATTTTCAAAATCGATTCTTGAGAATCAAATTCAAATTCAAAGTCCATTTTGACTTTAAAACTCCATTCTTTTCTCAAAATTCTATCTCAAATTCCAAATCTCCTTTTCTTTTTATTTTCTTTAATTCAAAATCCATTTATCAAACTCTGATTATTCAGAGACTTAGAATTTCAAGTCTCTTCTTCCAAATATATTTCTAGTTCTAAGTTAGATTTAAAATCTAACTCCTCCCAAGTCAGTCTTCAACGTTCAAAAACCATTTCTTCACAATATTCTCAAATTTATTTCAAAATCACTTGGAAAATCCCAAAAAAATTGAATTATTCATTTCAAAGAGCATACATCTTTGCATTTTCACAAGCATGATTCTTTATGCATTTTTAGACTTAGAATAAATTCTTAGACAATATTTAGGCAAAGCAAAAAGGCATAAATTCAATCCTTGGTTCGATTACATCTGGTAAAGGCGCCAGGAACGACTGAACCTCTTACTGATGAGCGAACTCCGTCTCTCCATTTTCCCACAAATTTTCAAAAATGAAGGTGAGTAATTTCAAAGTATTTTCCAAAATTAGGTCAAGTGAGACCTTTGCAAAAGAGTTTCTCTCTCTTATTTCTTTTTCTTTTCTCTCTTCTTTTCTATCTATTATTTTCCTCTTCAAAAAGGGAAATAGCGGCTAGAAAGGGAAAGAGAAGGAAAAGAAGGAACCAAGAGAAGAAAATTTTTGCAATGATCATAAGCTGTCAAAATAAATTATAGTGATTCAATCATGCATATATGTGTTCTAACATTGTAAAAAAAAAATCATAGTGATTCAATCATGCATATAAGTGTTCTAAGGCTGTAAAAAAAATCATAGTGATTCAATCTTGCTTATATGTGTTCTAAGGTTGTCAAAAATATTTCATAGTGATTCAATCATGCAAATATGTATTCTTAGGCTGTAAAAAAAATCATAATGATTCAATCCTGCAGATATGTGTTCTAAGGTTGTCAAAAAAAATTTATAGTTATTCAATCATGCATATATGTGTTCTAATGCTGTCAAAAAAAACTTGTACTGACACAATCATGCATATATGCGTAATAAGGCTGTCAAAAAAAATTCATAGTGATTCAATAAATGCATATATGTGTTATAAGTCTATCAAAAAAATTTCATAGTGATTGAATCATGCACATATATGTTCTAATGTGGTCAAAAATAATTTTAGTGATTCAATCATGCAAATATGTGTTCTAAGGTTGTCAAAGAGATTTTATAGTCATTTAATCATGCATATATGTGCTCTAAGGCTGTCAAAATTTTTATTGTGATTCAATCATGCATATACATGTTCTAAGGCTATCAAAAAAAATTTATTGTGATTCAATCATGCATATATATGTTCTAAATTTGACAAAAAATCATGCATATATGTGTTCTAAGCTGTCTAAAAAAATTCATTCTTGCATATATGTATGCTCAGGCTCTCCAAAAAAAGTCACAGTGAATCAATCTTCCATATATGTGTTTTAAGGCTATCAAAAAAATTTCATAGTGATTCAATCATGCATATATGTGTTCTAAGGCTGTCAAATTTTTTTTATGGTGATTCAATCAAGCGTATATTTTTTCTAAGGTTGTAAAAAAAAAAATCATAGTGATTCAATCATGCATATATGTGTTTTAAGGATTTAAAAAAAAAAATCACTATGATTCAATCATGCATATATGTGTTCTAAGTCTGTAAAAAAAATCATAATGATTCAATCCAGCATATATGTCTTTTAACATTGACAAATTTTTTTTAAAGTGATTCAATCATGCATATATGTGTTCTAAGGTTGTCAAAAAAAATTCTAGGGATTCAATCTTGCATATATTTGTCCTAATGTTGTCAAAAAAAATTCATAGTGTTACAATCATGCATATATGTGTTCTAAGGCTATAAAAAAAAATCATTCTTGTATATATGTATTCTAAGGCTCTCAAAAAAAAATCATAATGATTCGATCCTGCAGCTATGTGTTTTAATGTTATAGAAAATTTTTTGTACTAATTCAATCATGCATATATATGTTCTAATGTTATAGAAAAAAATTTGTACTGATTCAATCGAGCATATATATGTTCTAAGGTTGTCAAGAAAATATCATAGTGATTCAATCAAAGCATATATGTGTTCTGAGGCAGTAAAAAAAAATTCATAGTGATTGAATCATGCATATATATGTTCTAATATGGTAAAAAAAATTATAGTGATTCAATCATGAATATATGTGTTCTAAGGTTGTCAAAACGATTTCATAGTCATTTAATCATGCATATATGTGTTCTAAGGCTGTCAAAAAACTTTCATTGTGATTCAAACATGCATATATGTGTTCTAACGCTGAAAAAAAAAATCATTATGACTCAATCATGCATATATGTGTTCTAAGGTTGTCAAAAAAAAATTATAGTGATTCAATCATGGATATTTGTGTTCTAATGCTATCAACAATTTTTTGTAGTGATTCAATCATGCATATTTGTGTTCTAAGGCTGTCAAAAAAAATTCATAGTGACTTAATCATCCTTATATGTGTTCTAAGGCTATAAATAAATTTCATAGTGATTCAATCATGCACATACGTGATTTAAAGCTGTCAAAAAACATTTCATTCTAATTCAATCATGCATATATGTGTTCTAACGTTGTCAAAAAAATTTCTTAGTGATTCAATCATGCATATATGTCTTCTAAGGCTGGCAAAAAAATTTCATAGTGATTCAATCATGCATATAGTTGTTCTAAGGCTGTCAAAAAAAATTAATAGTGATTCAATCATGCATATATGTGTTCTATGGCTGTCAAAAAAAATATATAGTGATTCAATCATGCATATATGTGTTCTAAGGCTGTCAAAAAAATTCATAGTGATTCAATCAAGCATATATGTGTTCTAATACTGTAAAAAAAAATCATGAGGATTGTATCATGCAAATATGTGTTCTAAGGCTACCAAAAAACTTTCTTAGTTATTCAATCAAGCATATTTGAGTTCTAAGTCTGTCAAAAAAATTTAATAGTGATTTAATCATACATATATGTGTGCTAAGGTTGTCAAAAAACTTTAATAGTGAGTCAATCATGCATATATGTGTTCTAAGGCTGTCAAAATATTTTCATAGTGATTCAATCCTGCATATATGTGTTCTAAGGCTGTCAAAAAAAATTTATAGTGATTGAAACATGCATATATGTGTCTAAGGTTGTCAACAAAATTTCATAGTGATTCAATCATGCATATATGTGTTCTAAGCCTGTTAAAAAAAATTTATAGTGATTCAATCATGCATATATGTGTTCTAAAGCTATCAAAAAAATTTCATAGTGATATAATCATGCATATATGTGTTCTAAGGCTGTCAAAAAAATTCCATAGTGATTGAATCATGCATATATAAGTTCTAATGCGGTCAAAAAAATTATAGTGATTTAATCATGCTTATATATGTTATAAGGTTATAAAAAAATTTCATAGTCACTTAATCATCCATATTTATGTTTTGAAGCTGTTAAAAAAATTTCATTGTGATTTAATCTTGCATATATGTGTTCCAAGGATATAAAAAAAAAATTATAGTGATTCAGTCAGGCATATATGTGGTCTAAGTATGCCAAAAAAAAATCACTATGATTCAATCATGCATGTATGTGATATAAGATTGTCAAAAATATTTCATAGTGATTCAATCTTGCATATATGTGTTCTAAAGTTGTCCAAAAAAATTTATAGTGATTCAATGATGCATAAATGTGTTCTAATGTTGTAAAAAAAAAATCTTGTGATTCAATCTTCCATATATCTGTTCTAATGCTGTCAAAAAAATTTCATAGTGTTACTATCATGCATATATGTGTTCTAATGTTGTAAAAATAAGTTTATAGTGTTTCAATCAAGCATATATGTGTTCTAATGTTGTCAATTTTTTTTTATAGAGATTGATTCATGCATATATGTGTTCTAAGGTTGTCAAAAAAACTTTGTAGTGATTCAATCAATGCATATATGTGTTCTAAGGCTGTCAAAAAATTTTGTAGTGATTCAAACATGCATATATATGTTCTAAGGCTGTCAAAAAAAATTCATAGTGAATCAATCAATGCATATATCGATTCTATGGCTGTTAAAAAAATTTCATAGTGATGAAATCATGCATACATATGTTCGAATGTGATAAAAAAGAAATTATAGTGATTCAATGATGCATATATGTGTTCTAAGGCTATAAAAAAGATTTCATAGTCATTTAATCGTGCATATATGTGTTCTATGTCTGTCAAAAAAATTTCATTGTTATTCAATCACGCATATATGTGTTCTAAGGTTGTCAAAAAAAATTCACAAAGATTCAATCATGCATATATGTGTTCTAATGCTGTAAAAAAAATTCATAGTGATTCAATCCCGCATATTTGTGTTCTAAGGTTGTCAAAAAAATTTCACAGTGATTCAATCATGCATATATGTGTTCTAATGCTGTCAAAAGGATTTCATAGTGATTCAATCATACATATATGTGTTATAAGGTTGTCAAAAAAAAGTCAAAATGATTCAATCATGCATATATGTGTTCTAAGGTTGTAAAAAAACTTCATAGTGGCTCAACCATGCATATATGTGTTCTAAGGCTATTAAAAAAATTTGTAGTGATTCAATCTTGCATATATGTGATCAAAGTCTGTCAAATAAATTCATAGTGATTCAGTCATGCATATATGTGTTCTAAGGTTGTCAAAAAAATTTAATAGTGATTCAATCATGCATATATGTGTTCTAAAGCTGTCAATTTTTTTTTGTAATGATTTAATCGTGCATATATGTGTTCTAAGGTTGTTAAAAAAACTTTTAAAGTAATTCAATCTTGCATATATGTGTTGTAAGGCTGTAAAACTTATTTTATAATGATTCAGTCTTGCAGATGTATGTTCTAAGGTTGTCAAAAAAATGTTATAGTGATTCAATCTGGCATATATGTGTTCGAATGCTGTTATAAAAAGTTTATAGTGATTCAAACATGAATATATGTGTTCTAAGGCTAATAAAAAACTTTCATAGTGATTCAATCAGGCATATATGTGTTCTAAGGCTGCCAAAAAAAATGTACAGAGATTGAATCATGCATATATATGTCCTAATGTGGTACAAAAAATGATAGTGATTCAATCGTGCAAATATGTGTTCTAAGGTTGTCAAAACAAATTCAGAGTCATTTAGTCTTGCATATATGTGTTGTAAGGTTACAACAACAACAACAACAACAACTACGCCTTCATCCCAAAACAATTGGGGTCAGCGATATGAACCAAAAAAGAAATTCATTTTGGGTCTTCCACATGAATCCTTTTCCTCCAATCATTTCTATCCAACGCCATGTCCTTGGTGAGGTTCAAAGCATTCATATCCTTTCCTATCATCTCCATCCAAGTCTTCCTAGGCCTACCCCGACCTCTTTTAACTAATATATTTTCCCATTTCTCCAACCTTCTAACTGGAGCATCATTAGGCCTTCGCCGAATATGTCCAAACCACCGTAAACGATTCTCTCGCATCTTATTTTCAATGGGTGCAACACCTACCTTCTTACGTATCTCTTCGTTCCGAATCTTATCTTTTATTGTATTTCCACACATCCATCTAAGCATCCGCATCTCAGCTACACTCATTTTTTGAATATGATGTCTCTTGGCAGCCCAACATTCCGTACCATATAGTAAAGCGGGTCTAATAGTCGTCCTATAAAACTTTCCCTTCAACCGCAATGGCATTCTACGATCGCACAGCACTCGAGTAGCACTTTTCCATTTCATCCACCCAACCTTTATCCTATGATTTACATCTCCATCAATTTCTCCATACTTTTGAATGATGGATCCCAAATATTTGAAATAATCATTCACCGGTATATCTTGCTCACCAAGCTTCACTACACTCCCATCACTACTTCGTTGCTTACTAAACCGACATTCCATATATTCAGTCTTACTCTTACTCAACTTAAAACCTCTAGCTTCCAATGTCTGTCTCCATAATTCTAACTTAGCATTAACCCCAGCTCTAGACTCATCAATCAAAACAATATCATCAGCAAACAACATACACCACGGTACATTTTCTTGAATTGATCTCGTAAGCTCATCCATCACTATCGCAAATAGGAAAGGGCTTAAAGCAGATCCTTGATGTAACCCAACCGTTATCGGAAAATTGGTTGTCACCCCTCCACAAGTGCGGACATTGGTTACTACTCCTTCATACATATCTTTAATTATACTAATGTACTTGAGAGAAACACCTTTCTTCATCATTGTCCACCAGAGAACGTCCCTAGGTACTCTATCGTATGCCTTCTCTAAATCAATAAAAACCATATGCAAATCTTTGTTCCTCTCTCTATATCTTTCAATAAGTTGTCTAAGAAGATGTATAGCTTCCATAGTTGATCTTCCAGGCATAAAACCAAATTGATTCTCCGATATCATGACAACCTTCCTCAACCTAGACTCAATCACCCTCTCCCAAAGTTTCATAGTATGACTCATAAGTTTTATACCACGATAGTTTGTGCAATCTTGTATATCACCCTTATTCTTATATAAAGGCACCAAAGTACTCTTCCTCCACTCATTAGGCATCTTATTTGTTCGCCAAATCAAGTTAAAAAGATTTGTCAACCATTCTAAACCTTTCTCTCCCAAGCATTTCCAAGCCTCGATAGGTATACCATCTGGGCCAACTGCCCTTCTTGATTTCATTTTCTTCAAAGCCTCTGCAATTTCTTTCTTTTGAATCTTGCGCATGAAGTCACGATTTATCTCATGAAAAGGAATGGAGAAGTCTCCAAGATCTTGAGCATGACTATCATTAAATAGCTTATCAAAATAATCTTTCCATCTCTCCTTAATCTCCTCATCTTTGACTAAAACCCTTTGCGTTTCATCTTTGATACATCTAACCATACCCAAATCATTCGATTTCCTATCTCTCATCTTTGCAAGCCTATAAATATCCTTCTCGCCTTCTTTGGTATCCAACTTGTCATAAACCTCCTTATATACCTTAGCCCTCGCGTTTCGAACAACTTTTTTAGCTTCCTTCTTTGCTATCATATACTTCTCCAAATTCTCACTATCACGACTCTTACTTAGATTTCTATAACACTCTCTTTTAACCTTAATAGCTAATTTGACATCCTCGTTCCACCATGATGTATCCTTACCTAGTGGTGCACCGCCTTTAGACTCACCCAATACCTCCTTAGCTACTTTTCTCATACCACCCGCTATCTTATTCCACATTGATTCTGAATCCTCCTCGAGACACCAATCAACTTCCTTAACTACCTGCTCTACAAACATTCCTTGTTTAGCTCCTTTCAGTGCCCACCACTTAATTCTAGGATCTATCCTATGTCTATCCCTTTTGCGGCATTGTCTAATTCTAAGATCTAAAATTAAGACTCTATGTTGTGTAGCTACACTTTCTCCTGGTATAACCTTACAATCGATGCAACGACCCCTATCTCTCTTTCTAAGTAGGAAAAAATCTATCTGACTCGTATTAACTCCACTTTTAAATGTTACTAGGTGAGACTCCCTCTTCCTAAACCAAGTGTTTGCTAAGATCATATCATAGGACAAACAAAAATCTAAAATCCTTTCTCCACTTTCATTTCTTTCTCCTATACCATAGCCTCCATGGATATTCTCAAATCCATCCCTACTAATGCCTACATGTCCATTAAGGTCACCGCCGATGAAAAGCTTTTCTCCATAAGATGTCTCTTGTACTACTCCATCTAAATCTTCCCAAAATTGATGCTTAATGGAATCATCTAAACCTACTTGAGGTGCATAAACACTAATAATATTAATAATATCCGTACCTAATACTAATTTAATAAGTAAAATTCTATCACCCTTCCTACGGACCTCAACTACATTATCTATAAACTGACGACTCATAACAATCCCTACTCCATTCCTATTCCTATTTATTCCTGTATACCAAATCTTATATCCCCAAGGTTCTATCCCCAAATCTTATATATGTGTTGTAAGGTTGTTAAAAAAAAATCATTGTGATTCAATCTTGCATATATGTGTTTTAAGTCTCTATTTTTTTTTATAGTGATTCAATCATGCATATATGTGTTCTAAGGATGTCAAAAAAAATTCACTATGATTCAATCATGCATATATGTGTTCTAAGGCTGTAAAAAAAAATTCATAGTGATTCAATCATGCATATAAGTGTTATAAGGCTATCAAAAAAATTTCGTAGTGATTCAATCATGCATATATGTGTTCTAAGGCTGTAAAAAAAAAATCATAGTGATTCAATCATGCATATATGTGTTCTAAGGTTGTAAAAAAATACTTATAGTTATTCAGTGATGCATATATATGTTCTAAGGATGTCAAAAAAATTTAGTGATTCAATCTTGCATATATGTGTTCTAAGCCGATAAAAAAAATTCATAGTGATTCAAACATTTATATATGTGTTCTAAAGGTGACAAAAAAAATTTATAGTGATTCAATCATGCATATATGTGTTCCAAGGCTATCAAAAACTTTCATAGTGACTCAATCATGCATATATATGTACCAATCCTGGAAAAAAAAAATCATAGTGATTCAATCATGAATATATCTGTTTTAAGGCTGAAAAAAATTTCATAGTGATTTAATCAATCATATATGTGTTCTAAGGCTTTGAAAAAAATTTCATAGTGATTCAATCATGCATATATGTGTTCAAAGGCTGTCGAAGAAAACTTATAGTGATTCAATCATGCATATATGTGTTCTAATGCTGTCAAAAAAATTTCATAGCGATTCAATCGAGCATATGTGTTCTAATGCTGTCAAAAAAAATTTATTGTGATTCAATCAAGCATATATGTGTACGAAGACTGTAAAAAAACTTTTATAGTGACTCAATCATGCATATATGTGTTCTAATGCGGTCAAAAATTTTATAGTGTTGTAAGGTTCTCACAAATATTTCATAGACATTAAATCATGTATATATGTGTTCTGAGGCTGTAAAAAAAAAATCATTATGATTCAATCATGCATGTATGTTGTTCTAAGTTTGTCAAAAAATTCATAGTCATTCAATCATGCATATATATATTTTAAGGGTGTCAGAAAAACTTCATAGTGATGTAATCATGCATATATCTATTCTCACGCAGTCAAAAAAATTTCATAGTGATTCATTCATGCATATATGTGTTCTAAGGTTGTCAAAAAAAAATCATAGTGATTCAACCTTGCATATATGTATTCTAAGGTTGTCAAAAAAAAAGTTATAGTGATTCAATCAGGCATATATTTGTTCTAATGTTGTCAAAAAAAACTTTGTTGTTATTCAATCATGCATATATGTGTTCTAAGGCTGTCAAAAAAAATTCATAGTGACTCAATGACTCATATATTTGTTCTAACATTGTTAAAAAAATTTCATAGTGATTCAATCATGCATATATGTGTTCTAAGGCTTTCAATAAAAATTCATAGTGATTCAATCTTGAATATATTTGTTCTAAGGTTGCCAAAAAAAATTTATAGTGATTCAATCATAACTATATGTGTTATAACGCTGTAAAAAAAAATTATAGTGATTGAATCATGGATATATGTGTTCTAAGGCTTTAAAAAAAATTTTATTGTGATTAAATCATGCCAATATATGTTCTATGGCTGTAAAAAAAAAATCATAGTGCTTCAATCATGCATATATGTGTTCTAAGGTTGTCAAAAAAAATTTAGTGATTCAATCATGCATTTATATGTTTTAATGCTGTCAAAAAAATTTAATAATGATTCAATCACTCATATATGTGTCCTAAGGTTGTAAAAAAAAAATCACATTGTTTCAATAATGCATATATGCGTTCTAAGGTTGTCAAAAATTTTTTATAGTGATTTAATCATGCATATATGTGTTCCAATGCTGTAAAAAAAAAATTAGTGACTTAATCTTGCATATATGTGTGCTAAGGCTGTCAAAAAAATTTCATAGTGACTCAAACTTGCATATATGTGTTCTAAGGCTATCAAAAAAAATTCATAGTGATTCAATCATGCATATATGTGTTCTAAGGCTATCAAAAAAATTTAATGTAATTCCATCATGCATATATGTGTTCTAACTTTATAAAAAAAAAATCATAGTGATTCAATCATGCATTTATATATTCTAAGGCTGTAAAAAAAACTACATAGTGAATCAATCATGCATATATCTATTCTAAGGCTGTCAAAAAAATTTCATAGTGATTCAATCATGCATAATAGATATGCTTTTGTCATTGTAGATGATTACTCAAGGTTTACTTGGGTAATATTTTTGAAAAACAAAAGTGACACGTTTTGTCAGTTTGAAATCTTATGTACAAAATTACAAAACGAAAAATCGTGTTCTATTGTTAAAATCCGTAGTGACCATGGAGGAGAATTTGAAAATGAACTCTTTGAAAATTTTTGTAACTTGCATGGTATTTCTCATAACTTTGCCTTTCCTAGAGCTGCACCTCAAAATGGTGTAGTAGAAAGAAAGAATAGAACCCTTCAAGAATCTGCCAGGACTATGCTCCAACACAATAATCTTGCAAAATCTTTTTGGGCAGAAGCTGTTAATACTGCATGCTACATAACAAATAGAGTTCTCATTAGACCCTTATTAAATAAAACTCCCTATGAACTATTCTATGACAGAACTCCAAGAATAGACTATTTCAAAGTCTTTGGATGTAAATGCTTTATCCTAAACACAAAAGATAGCCTGGATAAGTTTGATGCTAAATCTGTTGAAGGCATATTCTTAGGATATTCAAGTCATAGTAAAGCATACAGAGTTTTCAATAAGAGTCATAATACTATTGAAGAATCTATGCATGTTAGTTTTTGTGAATCTATTGATCAATCTGTTCATATACAAACTAATGATGATGATGTTGAAAGTACATATTTATTTTTAGATAACACAGCTAAGTCTAATGAAGATGATCACCAAAGAACCTTTGTCGATATCAAAGATCATCCTCAAAAGCAGATTTTGGGAGAACTAACAAAGGGGGTTCAAACTAGAGCTCAGCTAGAACGGATTACAAACATGGCATTCATTTCTCAACTTGAACCAAAGAAGATTGATGAAGCCATCATTGATGAGTTCTGGATGCTAGCCATGACTGAAGAACTGAATCAATTCCAAAGAAATGACGTTTGGGATCTTGTACCTAGACCAAAGGATCATCCAATCATTGGGACAAGATGGATCTTCAGAAACAAGCTAGACGAAACAGGTAATGTTATAAGAAACAAGGCCAGACTAGTAGCTCAAGGATACAACTAGGAGGAAGGTATTGACTTTGATGAAACATTTGCTCCTGTTGCTAGACTTGAATCTATTAGAATGCTCTTAGCATATGCAAGCTATATGGATTTCAAATTATTTCAAATGGATGTTAAAAGTGCTTTCTTAAATGGTTTTATAAATGAAGAAGTCTATGTAAAACAACCTCCAGAATTTGAAAATGAACAATACCCAGATCATGTTTTTAAACTCAAACGTGCTTTGTATGGTTTAAAACAAGCACCTCGTGCTTGGTACGAAAGACTTAAAACCTTTTTATTAAAAACTGGTTTTTCTGTTGGCAAAGCAGATTCTACACTATTTGTCAAAGTAGTGAATAATCATACCCTAATTGTTCAAATTTATGTCGACGACATCATCTTTGGATCTTCTAACAGCACTCTCTGTGAAGATTTTTCTAAGTCCATGCAGAAGGAATTTAAAATGAGTATGATGGGAGAACTCACCTACTTTCTTGGACTGCATATTAAGCAAACAAAGGATGGAGTTTTCATCAAACAATCTAAGTATGCTCGTGAACTTCTGAAGAGGTTCAACATGAACTCAACTGCTTCAAAATCTACTCCTATGAGCACTACTACTGTGTTGGACAAAGATGAAGATGGTAAGTCTGTTGATACAAAGGTATACCGAGGTATGATAGGATCACTTCTTTATTTAACTGCTAGCCGTCCAGATATAATGTTTAGTGTTTGCTTGTGTGCTAGATTTCAGTCAAATCCAAAAGAATCACATCTTAAAGCTGTAAAAAGAATAATGAGATATTTAAAAGACACAGTTGATTTTGGATTATTCTATTCAAAATCCTCTATATTTGATCTAATCTCATACAGCGATGCTGACTTTGCTGGAAGTAAATCTGACAGAAAACGCACAAGTGGAACATGTCATATGCTAGGGCACTCACTAGTATCATGGTTCAGTAAGAAACAAAACTGTGTATCATTATCAACTACTGAAGCCGAATACATTGCTGCTAGCCTAGCTTGTACTCAAGTCATCTGGATGAAACAAACTTTAAAAGATTTTGGTTTAAATTTTGAAAATACAACTATTTTCTGTGATAATACGAGTGCTATAAACCTATCTAAGAATCCTATTTTACACTCACGAACTAAGCACATTCAAATAAGACACCACTTCTTAAGAGAACAAGTCTTAAACAACATAATTAAACTAGAATTCATACCCACTAATCAACAGTTAGCAGACATATTCACTAAACCATTAAAACATGAAGACTTCACACGAATTAGAAGAGAACTAGGAATATGCAAACTAAGTGACTTATAAATTAATCACACTTATTATAATACTTCTTATAAGTCTTGTTTAAATCTTATTTTAAATTGCTTTCCTTCTTATCGATTTTTAGTTAGTCAAACTAAGTTTCCATATTCACGTATTCTTATAAGACACATTCTTTATGTCTTTCAACTTGTCATCTTTCAAGTACACATCCATTATAACTCCTTGTCCTATCTCCTTTCTCTCATATCCATAAAAACTAATTATATTAAAAGCTATCATAACAATGTTCACATCACTCAACTCCTTTATTATTTTTGTCCTTTATGAAAACTTGTCTTACGATAAATTGTTTCACCTCTCTACTTAGTTTATGAGAACTTTTACTTTTCATTAGTTAGAATCGAATGACTTTTTTTTGGTCCTTTTACTTTTTTTTAAGATCTAGTTGCTATATTCTCACGTAAATTGCCTTTACTATATCATTTGATATATCATAGATTACGTACACTCTATTATCATCTCTCTCATATACAAATTAAGCCTCCATTCTTGTCAATTCTTGTTTAAAACTTAACCTTATTCTCTAATAACTATGAACTTCCTCAAATCGAGCTTCTTTAAGAATATAAACAATAATTCATATCAATCATAACATTATGTCTTTCATCAATCATGTTTTTTTTATTACTTCTTTATCCTACACAAAAATCCATATATGTCATCTCATTTCTCTCTATGACAACTCACAATTATTACTCTTCACTCATAAATATTTCCTTGTCTCCTCATTTCATCTCTCGAATACATTTTTTATTATATATTTTTGAATCCGACTCCTCCATGTCTATTCTTATTGTTAATCTATCATTTATCAATTCTTATATACTTTTAACTCTTTCTCCTTTTTGTCTCATCATCTCTTTTACCACTAGTCAAAGTCCAAATGTGTCCTTCTCATATCTACGTATACTCATAAAAATTACAAATATGAAAACACATTAATCATGAAACATTTTTTTAAGGCACTCTTTTCTTTAAAATGTCATATCTTTCAAAGTACACATCACATGATCACCCTATGACCTATTTCCATAAAAACTATTTCTATATTAAATAAGCAATCATGACTTTTCTTTTCATCCATGACCTTGCCTCTCTCTTATTGTATATCTCACTAAAATCGAGAATCATTAAAGTCTTGTCTCCAAGCAAACCTTTATTTATTCTACCTCTACTTTATGTCATATCTTAATCAAGTAAATGTTGTCCTTTATCATCTTTCTCTCCTCTCTACATATCGATATCATCTTTTTATGTCCTTAACTCTCCATTCACGTATTTAGAATCCCTCCACATAGAGTAAAAAGTTGTTTGTTTTATTAGGCCATTATTTTCAAGATCAATAATTTTTTTTTTATTCAACATGACACCCCATACTCTATTAATGGTTTCTCTCACTAGTCGATAAACTCACCCATAGTAAAATCTATATATTTCAATACTATGTCCTCCTCAATCTAATATAATACACTATCCTCAAAACATTGATTTGATTTATCATTCACAAGTCTCTTACCTTACTACTCACGGATTTCCTTATTTGACTAAAATCTAAAAATTACTCACTTCACAACAAAGTCATCCTCCGTCCCTCTCAAGTCCTCGATGGTACCACCTTCAATCTAAGGTCCCTGCACATGCCCGGCTCTGATGAAGCAGATCCAATATCCTCCTTCAATTACTTTTCTGCTAGGATGGATATCGAGCAAACTCAGGATCGAATCCTTCGTAATCAAGCCCTGTTGCAGCAGACTCGCAAGCGGAATCGTGCCAACCGACCACATTCACCTTCTCCACCTTCGAGATAAACTCATTTTTTTATCTGTAATAACTTTTAAATTACTTTTATACTTTCGGTCTGTAATATTTTTTTTACTCTGATCCCTCCTTTTTGTCCATGACAAAGGGGGAGAAAACCTGTCTCCATTATTGGAGAAATATTCTCTCTTTAAACATTATTTCACTTTTTTATCATATTATTATTTCTATGCATAATGTCTTTTTGACAGGGGGAGCATATTTTGTCATCATCAAAAAGGGGGAGAATGTTGAGAAACTCGGTTTTGATGTCACATAATATGATACACTGTCTCATTTGATTTTATATATGATAATATGTTCTCTTGAAATAATGTTATATTATGACTGAATATGTGTTGTCATAAAACTAACGAGTATTTGATCCAAGGATATCTCACCCAATAAGGATGGAGACTTCCTGTTCAAGTACAACTAATGTGCAATCATACTCCTTGAAGAAAAAGCTTGATGGGCCATGCTTTCCTAAACTTCAAATGAAGAAATCGGCTACCTCAAGATGAAGATTTTTTTTTTCTTTAGAGTCATATGTAACAGAACCTTCAGGAACTTGCATATTGCATATTACATACTCATTCATAAACACTATATCATAAAAGTATACGATAGTTTCAAAAAGCTCCTTTTTGAAAACCAATAAGTGTACCTTCTTACAACCTTTTATGAAAAAGATATTTTGTCATATAATAATTGTACCTTCTTACAACCTTTTATGAAAAAGACATTTTGTCATTGTACCTTACACTATATACAAGACAACATGAAAAAAAGAATGTAGGAAAAAGACAAACAAACATAACATCGACTACATGGAGAAAACAAATAAAATATGTTTTTAAAAAGACTCTAGTTTCCCTCTTTAAAGAAATATTTTTTATAAGAAGAAGACAAAAACATAAAATCGACTACATAAGAAAAATAAATAAAATATGTTTTTGAAAAGACTTTAGTTATCTTCTTTAATGAAATGTTTCTTAATACAAGAAGAAGACAAAAACATAAATCGGCTACACATAAGAAAAACAAATAAAATATGTTTTTGAAAAGACTCTAGTTTCCCTCTTTAAAGAAATATTTTTTATAAGAAGACAAAAACATAAAATCGACTACATAAGAAAAACAAATAAAATATGTTTTTGAAAAGACTTTAGTTATCTTCTTTAATGAAATGTTTCTTAATACAAGAAGAAGACAAAAACATAAATCGGCTACACATAAAAAAAATAAATAAAATATGTTTTTAAAAGGACTCTAGTTACCTTTTTTCATAACCATAGAATGTCGACTTACTTGAAGTCATCATTCTCTCTAGTTACCTTTTTTCATAACCATAGAATGTCGACTTACTTGAAGTCATAATTCTCTCTACAAAGCATTAAATGCCTTCTGTAACAAATCCTTGTTAAATATCCTTCTCAAAGAATGTCGACCTTCTTTTGGTCCTTATTCTCTCTGGAGACTTTGAAATACACAACATAAAGAAAACACTTGACATGACTATGTACAAATAAATATCTGAAAACACTCATAGTACTTACACTCATTTAAAGTAAAGAAGTACTAATGTACCTCAAATCATTAATTAGAATAAAGACAAAACTACAACCCAACGTTCAATGTACTATTGTAAGAAATAGACTTTTTACATAAAATATGTATTACCTAAAATATTACAACGACTAGTGTACCCTCTATTTCACCTTTATGGAAAAAGGCATTCTCGAACTTCTCTAAAAGATGTTTTTGAAATGACCTAACATTTCACATTTCAAAAAGTTACAATTCCAAAATGTAATGACTACTTTTTATAAGCTATATAAACACACACAAATAAACTATTCAAACAATGGAATGAAATAGACGTGTGAGCTTACAAAGAGAAAAATTTCTATTCGTGATTTGAAAAGAGAGCCTTGAAAAAGAAAGAGAAAAAGAAAAAGAAAGAAAAGAGAAAAAGTCAAGTCCAGCTCTTTGACAAAGAGTATCCTCTGAGTGACAAACAGAACATTTTTAGAATCCTTCATTCGTGCATTCATATCATTCTGAAGGTTCTATAGGAAGTATTGTAACTCTGTTATTCACTGTATTCCTTCTTTGTTTAAAGAAGTAGACCTCTGTGAAAGAGGGTGTTGCCCTTCTCTGTTGAGAGAAGAAGACCTCTTGGGAAGAGGGTGTGCCCCTTCTCTGTTGAGAGAAGAAGACCTCTTGGGAAGAGGGTGTTGTACTATTTATCCGGTAACTCGGATGTTATAGTGGAATCTCAAGTGGTTTGCTTGGGGACTGGATGTAGGTCTGGATATTGACCGAACCAGTATAACTTCTGTGTTTTATGTGTTGTGCCTTATTGCTTAATTATTTTATTTTATTGATCATTATCATATTTCACTATTCACCCCCCCTCTAGTGGAATTTCAAGAGGGTCTTCTTTTTTATTTTGCAGGAGGGGGATTGCTCTATTGGGTTTTGGGGAAAGAGGGGAGGCTATTTTTCCTTCAGCCGAAGAGGAGAGGAAGCTTCTCTGCCATGGAGCCGTTCACCTTTTGGGGATTTCGCCTCTGCCGTCCAGATTGAAAAGCTCCACGAGTGGAAGAAGATCGAGCCCTCCCACATTGACTGCTGATCGTGAAGGGGGATTTACCTCTTCCTTCAGCCGCTCCATCCAAACTATTCTCTGCCGTGAGGAGGTCCATCGTGTCCATCCCCATCTGTCCTTCAGCCTAGCAGGAAATTCCAGCAGCAAACCATCTTCTTCAGCCATTTGCTATCCAGATCCCTCTTCAGCCACTTCAGCCACTTCAGCCCAGCCGCAGGTTTCTCACCATCTCCAACCTACCAACAAGAGCTCCAGCCTATTTCAGCCCAACCACCAACAGGAGATCAATCAGGCTGCTACCCCACCTTCAGCCCATCAATAAAAGAAGCTCCAGCCAGCTTCTCTCCATTTGCCTTCATTCCATCCGTTAGTAGCAACTCCCATTTGATCGTTCTTTTCAATCTGGTTTCATTCATCGCCAGATTTTTGTTGCTTTGCAGTAAATTCCTGTTTTGTTTGTTTCATTTTCCTGATTTTATCACATTTTCTTGATTTCTTGTTCTTCATTCTTTTGATTTCCGATGTATTCATTTGTTGTTTTTCCTGTTTTGCATTTTTAATTTCCTGTTTTACATTGTCTTTTAATTTCGTGTTTTCAATTCAATTGCTTCCTGTTTCAATGTATTGTCTAATGTTAATTTTCTGTGTCTCAGTTTAGATTCATGTTTTCTGGAATTTCTTGATTGATACATTTACTGTTTTCTGCCATATCAGTTACTGCTGGAACTTCATCATTTGATTTAGGAGCTTGATGTTCAAAATTCTGGCTTTATGAAGTTATGGCTGGAACTTCATCATTTTGATTTATGAGCTTGATGTTCAAAATTCTGGTTTTATGAAGTTATGGCTGGAACTTCATCATTTGATTTATGAGCTTGATGTTTAAAATTCTTGTTTTATGAAGTTATGGCTGGAACTTCATCATTTGATGCTACAATTTCTGTTTTATGAAGCTATGGGCTGGAATATCATCATTTGATTTAGGAGCTTCATGTTCAAAATTCTGGTTTTATGAAGTTATGGCTGGAACTTCATCATTTGATTTATGAGCTTGATGTTTAAAATTCTTGTTTTATGAAGTTATGGCTGGAACTTCATCATTTGATGCTACAATTTCTGTTTTATGAAGCTATGGGCTAGAATATCATCATGTGATTTATGAGCTTGATGTTTAAACTCCTGTTTTATGGAGTTATGTTAAAATTTTGTTTATATATATATATATATATATATATATATATATATATATATATATATATATATATATGCTAAAATTCTGTTTTATGCTGTTATGGCTGGAACACCATCATTCGGTTTATGAGATTTTGTCTAGCTTGCTGTTAAAATCCCTATTTTATGAAGCTATGGCTGGAATATCACCCTTGGTTTTATGAGATTTTGCTTAGCTTAGTGCTAAATTCTTGTTTGCTATATTGTTATAATATCACCCCATTTGCAGCACCAATTATACATATTGTTTCATCATTTTCCACGACATTCTCACCTTTTCACCAAGCTTTTCATATCCTTTTCATGATATCCTTGAAATAGCCCATGATACTTCCACAATCCATTTCCTGCACATATTCATTTTCTGCTGCAAGAGTGCAGTCTTGATATTTGGCCATATTCATGAACGAATATCTCTATATCCAATCGTGATCTCCCAACCATCTTTGGCGTGCTTCATTATGGATATATAGGGAAGCTCCATTCCCATTTTCAGTGAAAATTACATTGTAATTTGGGAAATATGACTGTGTAAAATCCCCTATAGAAACTGTATATACCTGTAATTTCTGGTTTTACCTATTATACGTAATTTCCATTAGTATGTACATATTTTCTCATTATATGTATATATATATCTATATATATATATGTATATCTATATATATTTACCTATATGTATACGTATATATGTATATATATATGTATATATATATACATAGATATATACTTATATATATATATATATGTCTTCATGTGCTCTTATTTCCATGTATGAACATCCATATATTTTCTCATAGAGTTACATCTCCATTGTTACATGACATTTAAAACCTATTTTAGCATTTTGATATATGTATATGTCTCTTAGTTGTATATATTATATATATATGTCCATTTCCTTGTTTATTTTGTACTAACTCTCATTTTGCAGGAAAATCTAGAAGATGCTGATTCCTTGGATCCATTTCATTTTTTTTTTATGTTATGCAATGTAATAATCCAATGTAAACCTTGGAATAAGATTTACTTTTACTGCTTACATTAGGCCGCATCTCATATAGTTTGATTTCAGTAATATTCTGATTATATGATGCATATGTCTCAATTTTCCAAATTCACCGTGGATGAACACGAATGGCACGTGCACCAACTGTTAGAGAGTTGATGAACTCGGTGGAGTCCATATTTACGGCCCTAGTCGGAATATGGACGAGACCCAGATCCATCATTTCTCTACCAGTCACATTGAGCCTACACTCTTAGGCTATCTTGAAAATGCACCTCATATTTCCAATGTTTTCAAAATATTGTGAATTAACTCAAATTAACCCTGAATATATTCATGGCCACAGTCAGAATATATGAAGGATTTACTTTGGCTTAATCCACATTTTTCCAATAAAATTTTCAGAAATCTTTTCAAAAGTCCATTCATTCATTCACATCATCTGCATCATTTGTTTTTCTCATGATTTTCTCAAAAGATTTTCACTTCATGGAATCGGTTTTCTCAAGAAACTATGATGATATTCGGAGTTGGATTTCCCAAATCAAATGTTTTCCTGTGATTTTCCTTAAAAAGTTATTTCCTTAAGATTATTTTCAAAGGAATTTCTCATTTTCTCAAGAATCCAAGTTGATTTTCAGATATTTCAAAAAACCAGATTGTCAGGATTTAAATTTCCTAAGTTTTGAATTTCGTTCTCCAATGAATCTTTCCTATAAATTTTCTATCCTTTTCTTAAGAAAATTCTCAAAGTCTGCATTTTCTCAACAAGTGCTTTCCTTTTCAAATGTTCATCTTTTCTCAAGAATTCCTTCAGTTTTCCTGAGATTCTCATTTCTTCATGGTTTTCTAAGACTTTATAAACTTTCTCAAGATTTTCTCGAGATTCTCACTTCTTCAAGATTTTCCAACTCTTTATAAACTTTTTCGAGATTTCAAACCTTCTTCGTCTGAGTTTTTCTGAGAGATTGATTTCCATCTTTTCTTGAGAAATGCTTTTCAATTCCAAATGTTTCCTAAGCATACATCATATTTTCCAATTTACATTTTTATCAAATCTCATAACACATGCCTGAATTCTCTGTGCATTTAGGGTAGAACACGATTTCGATAATTTCACTAAGTCAAGCACAATTTTGGTCCTTGGTTCGATTATCCCTGTTAAAGGCGGCAGGAATGGTCGAACCTCGTACCGACAGGTCGAGCCCCATCCCATGGATTTTCCCGCAATTTTCAAAACGGAGGCGAGTATTTCAAAACAATTTCCAAAATCCGGTCATGTTTGAATCGCGAAAGCATTTCCCTCTTTCTCTTCCGCAAGGAAGGGAAGACGGGAAAAATTTTGCGACGATAACACTCAATCATGCATATACATGTTCTAATGCTGTCAAAAATTTCATAGTGATTCAATCATGCACATATATGTTCTAATGCAGTAGAAAATTTTGTAGTGATACAATCATGAATATATGTGTTGTAAGGTTGTCAAAAAAATTAACAATCATTTAATCATGTATATATGTATTGTAAGGCTATTAAAAAAAATTATTGTGATTTAATCACGCATATATGTGTTCTAAGGCTGTAAAAAAAAATTCACTGTGATTCTATCATGCATATATGTGTTCTAAGGCTGTAAAAAAAAATCATAGTGATTTAATCGTGCGTATATGTGTTCTAAGGATGTCAACAAGCTTTATAGTGATTCTATCGTGCATGTATGTGTTCTAAGGCTGGCAAAAAAGTTGCATAGTGATTCATTTATGCATATATGTGTTCTAACACGGTAAAAAAAAAATCATAGTGACTCAGTCATGCATATATGTCTTCTAAGGCAGTCAAAAAAAATTTATTGTGATTCAATCGTGCATATATGTGTTCTAAGGTTGTCAAAAAAATTTTATAGTGATTTAATCATGCTTATATGTGTTCTAATGCTATAAAAAGAATTTCATAGTTATTCAATCGTGTATATATGTGTTTTAAGGATGTGAAAATTTTTTTATAGTCATTGAATCTTGCACATATGTGTTCTAAGGCTCTCAAAAATATTTCATAATGATTTAAGCATGCATATATGTGTTCTAAGGCAATCAAAAAAATTTCATAGTGATTGAATCACGCATATATATGTTCTAATGCAGTAAAAAAAATTAGTAGTGATTCAATCATGCATATATGTGTTCTAAGGTTCTCAAAAAAAATTCATAGTCATTTAATCATGCATATACGTGTTCTAAGGCTGTTAAAAAATTTTCATTGTGATTCAATCAAGGATATATGTGTTCTAAGGCCATCAAAAAAAAAATTATAATGCTTCAATCATGTATAAATGTGTTCTAAGGCTGTCAAAAAAACTTTATAGTGATTCAATCAAGCATATATGTGTTCTAAGGCTGTAAAAAAAAAATTATAGTGACTCTATCATGCATATATGTGTTCTAAGGCAGTGAAAAAAAACTTATAGTGATTCAATCATGCATATATTTGTTCTAAGGCAATCAAAACAAATTTCATAGTGATTCAATCATGCATGTATCTGTTCTAAGGCAATCAAAAAAAATTCATAGTGATTCAATCATGCATATATGCGTTCTAAGGCACTCAAAAAAAAGTTATAGTGATTCAATCATGCATATATGTGTTCTAATGTTGTCAAAACAATTTCATTGTGATTCAATCATGCTAATATGTGTTCTAAGGCTGTCAAAAAAATTTATTGTGATTCAATCATGCATATATGTGTTCTAAGGTTGGCAAAACAATTTTATAGTGATTTAATCATGCTTATATGTGTTCTAATGTTGTAAAATGAACTTCATAGTTATTCAATCATGCATATATGTGTTTTAAGGCTGTGAAAAAAAATTTATGGTCATTAAATCTTGCAGATATGTGTTCTAAGGTTCTCAAAAATATTTCATAGTGATTTAAGCATGCATATATATGTTCTAAGACAATAAAAAAAAATTCATAGTGATTGAATCACCCATATATATTTTCTAATGCAGTAAAAAAAATTAGTAGTGATTCAATCATGCATATATGTGTTCTAAGGTTCTCAAAAAAAATTCATAGTCATTTAATCATGCATATACGTGTTCTAAGGCTGTTAAAAAAATTTCATTGTGATTCAATCAAGGATATATGTGTTCTAAGGCTGTTAAAAAAAAAATTATAGTGATTCAATCATGTATAAATGTGTTCTAAGGCTGTCAAAAAAATTTCATAGTGATTCAATCAAGCATATATGTGTTCTAAGGCTGTCAAAAAAAATTATCATGATTTAATCATGCATATATGTGTTCTAAGGCCGTCAAAAAAACTTATAGTGATTCAATCATGTATATATTTGTTCTAAGGCAATCAAAAAAATTTCATAGTGATTCAATCATGCATGTATCTGTTCTAAGGCAATCAAAAAAATTTCAGAGTGATTCAATCATGCATATATGCGTTCTAAAGCACTCAAAAAAAAGTTATAGTGATTCAATCATGCATATATATGTTCTAATATTGTCGAAACAATTTCATTGTGATTCAATCATGCATATATATGTTCTAATATTGTCAAAAAAATTTATAGTGATTCAATCATGCATATATGTGTTCTAATAATGTCAAAAAAAATTTATTTTGATTCAATGATGCTTACATGTGTTCTAAGACTGTCAAAAAACTTTTATAGTGACTCAATCATGCATATATGTGTTCTAATGTAGTAAAAAAATTCATAGTGACTCAACAATGTATATATGTGTTCTAAGGCTGTCAAAAAAAATTTAAAGAATTTTAAATCATGCATATATATGTTCTAATGAGGTAAAAAAAAAGTTGTGCTGATTCAATCATGCATATATGTGTTCTAAGGTTATAAAAAAAAATCCAGTCATTTAATCATGTATATATGCGTGATAAGGCTGTTAAAATTTTTTATAGTGATTCAATCATGCCAATATGTGTTTTAATGTTGTCAAAAGAAATTTATAGTGATTCAATCATACATATATATGTTCTAAGGCTGTCAAAAAAAATTCATAGTGAATAAAGCATGCCTATATATGTTCTAAGGATGTAAAGAAAAAATTCATAGTGATTCAATCTTGCATACATGTGTTCTAAGGTTGTCAAAAAAAATTCTCAGTGATTCAATCATGCATGTTTTCATTATAAGGTTGTCAAAAAAATTTTATAGTGATTAAATGAAGCATATATCTGTTCGAATGTAGTAAAAAAACAAATTACAGTGATTCAATCATGCATATATTTGTTCTAATGATGTCAAAATAAAATTTATAGTGATTCAATAATGCATATATGTTTTCTCAGGTTGTCAAAAAAAATTTATATCCATTTAATTAAGTATATATGTGTTACAAGGCTTTCAAAAAAATTTTATTGTGATTCAATCATGCATATATGTGTTCTAAGGCTGTCAAAATTTTTTTATTATGATTCAATCATGCATATATAAGTTCTAAGTTTGTCAAAAAAAAATCATAATGATTCAATCATGCATATATGTTTTGTAAGGTTCTCAAAAAAAAAAATTAGTGATTCAATCTTTTAATCATGCATATATGTGTTCTTTGGTTCTCTAAATTATTTTCTAGTGATTCAATCATGCATATATGTGTTCTAATGTTTTCAAAAAAATTTATAGTGATTCAGTCATGCATATATGTGTTCTAAGGCTATCAAAAAAAATTCACGGTGATTCAATCATGAATATATCTATTCTAAGGTTGTCAAAAAAAAATTTTGGTGATTCAATCAAGAATATATATGTTCTAATACTGTGGATGAACACGAATGGCACGTGCACCAAATGTTAGAGAGTTGATGAACTCGGTGGAGTCCATATTTACGGCCCTAGTCGGAATATGGACGAGACCCAGATCCATCATCTCTCTACGAGTCATATTGAGCCTACACTCTTAGGCTATCTTGAAAATGCACCTCATATTTCCAATGTTTTCAAAATATTGTGAATTAACTCAAATAAACCCTGAATATATTCATGGCCACAGTCAGAATATATGAAGGATTTACTTTGGCTTAATCCACATTTTTCCAATAAAATTTTCAGAAATCTTTTCAAAAGTGCATTCATTTATTCACATCATCTGCATCATTTGTTTTTCTCAAAAGATTTTCACTTCATGTAATCGATTTTCTCAAGAAACTATGATGATATTCGAAGTTGGATTTCCCAAATCAAATGTTTTCCTGTGATTTTCCTTAAAAAGTTATTTCCTTAAGATTCTTTTCAAAGGAATTTCTCATTTTCTCAAGAATCCAAGTTGATTTTCAGATATTTCAAAAAACCAGATTCTCAAGATTTAAATTTCCTAAGTTTTGAATTTCCTTCTCTAATGAATCTTTCCTATAAATTTTCTATCCTTTTCTTAAGAAAAATCTCAAAGTCTGCATTTTCTCAACAAGTGCTTTCCTTTTCAAATGTTCATCTTTTCTCAAGAATTCCTTCAGTTTTCCTGAGATTCTCATTTTTTCATTGTTTTCTAAGTCTTTATAAACTTTCTCAAGATTTTCTCGAGATTCTCACTTCTTCAAGATTTTCCAACTCTTTATAAACTTTCTCGAGATTTCAAACCTTCTTCGTCTGAGTTTTTCTGAGAGATTGATTTCCATCTTTTCTTGAGAAATGCTTTTCAATTCCAAATGTTTCCTAAGCATACATCATATTTTCCAATTTACATTTTTACCAAATCTCATAACACATGCCTGAATTCTCTGTGCATTTAGGGTAGAACACGATTTCGATAATTTCACTAAGTTAAGCACAATTTTGGTCCTTGGTTCAATTATCCCAGTTAAAGGCTGCAGGAACGGTCGAACCTCGTACCGACAGGTCGAGCCCCATCCCATGGATTTTCCCGCAATGTTCAAAACGGAGGCGAGTATTTCAAAACAATTTCCAAAATCCGGTCAAGTTTGAATCGCGAAAGCATTTCCCTCTTTCTCTTCCGCAAGGAAGGGAAGACGGGAAAAATTTTGCGACGATAACAGGTTTGGCGACCGAGATGGGACCTGTCCTTGTCTGACCAAAAGTGTGCTTAACTTAGTTCAATTATCGAAACTGTGTTCACAAAATGTCAGCTTTTACCTTCAATATCATGCGAACCTAGGAGCCTAGATTTTGACCTAGCTAACATTGACTACATATAGATTAGGAATGGTTTGGTAGGACCAGATTGAGGAGAAATTTTCATGTTCACATAGACTTAGTTCTAAATACAACTCTCCTCAATTTAGGATCTGAATGCAAACAATGTATGCTTCTTCAAGGTTTTTTCAAAATCTATCTCTCTAGGTCCTAGAGCCTTCTATTTCTTGCATGTGATCATTTTTTTCAAACCTCAATTACCTATAATTACCCGGTCTTCACGTTGCTGGGCTCTCTTCCAGAACCCTAGTTCGGGACAGAGCCTCACAACTGGGCCAATTATTTGGGTTAACGCCCCCCTACCACGTACCGCGGGCCACAGTCCGAAGTATATCGGTAGGCGCTCAAGGATGTTGGAAAACCTTACATTAGAACCGGAGTTGAAATTATATGCCACGTACCTCGAATTTCGGTTCGGGTATATCGGCATGACTGGATTGGACAAAGATGATATGAACTTAGAGTTAGGAGTAGGGTCCTACAACTGTTTTCAAAATGATGCATCTAGAGTCAGCCTTTTAGGGAGTGCTGTATGTGCGTAAATGTTTGTGCAGAATGTGATTGTTTGCATGTTACCTCTATTTCCTTACATTTTCCCCAAAATATCCCTATTTCTGACATTTTCCTTTATTTCTTAAAACCCTGGATGATTTTCTTTCAAAACTCCAGGTGATTTTCCATCCTTTCGTTCCACTGGTGCTCAAATTTTCAGTTGCATTTGTATCCTGCCTGCAATTTTTCAAAATCATATGTTTTCTTTCCTTGGATTTCAATCATTTTGTCTATTTGCAAAAATTCTTCACCTTATTTTCCTCGTGCATACCTTGATTATTGCGGTGGAAATTGTTAACGCACTTGCCTTCTCCTTATTCTAAATCCGTTTGCGGATTGTTTTCCAAGAGATATCTCTTTCCTTCAAAATGGTGTTTTTCCTCGTGGTTGATGACCTCGCCTAGGTAACAAGGCACATTTACCGTTGTTATTTCTCTTACAAAGAATGACAACACAATTGTCGTGATTTCAGCGGCGACTCCATCCCTAGTAATGGGATATTATTTCAATTGTCTACCATATCGTCAATAATCATTTTCCTCCCAATCCAAAGTTCCCTCAGAGTCTAATCAAGACTTCATCCTGCAGAGAGCATCCACAACATTTGATGGTTCGAACAAGATCAGGAAAAAGAACAACGGCATCTCAGTACTCGTCGGCCTCAGAAGAAGAGATGGGCTCCCCGCGATCCGAGAGGAGTCAAGATCAACAACAAGAGGAGGATGGCATAGACCCACAGATGTATGCCATGTTCCAAAAAATGATGACCAAAATGATAAGTGAACAGGCTGGGACTAGTGAAGAGAAGAACCCATTCAGAGAGAAGTTCCATGGACACAAGGATAAGAAGAACTCCAAGAAGCAAATTCAGCCAGAGGAAATTTCAGATGAATCAGAATCAGAGGAAGACACCGATGAAGCATATGAGGTGCCTCCGGCATTTCAGAAACAGGGCCGAGAACAAAGGAGGAGTCGCAAATCAAAGAATCAAGTTGCAGAAGAGCCCCTGCAGTCACAGTTCAAAGAAATGGCCAAAGTTGTTAAAGACCTGCAAGCTCGCGATAAGGGCAAGAAAGTCTTCACTAGCGAGGATTTTTATGATGGATTAGAAGGAGACGAAGATCTAGAAAATCTGCCCCGCAAGTTCATCAAGTTCGATGGTTCTGGTGATCCCAAAGCCCACCTCGCCATGTTCTTCGCCGAATGCTCAAAATTCAAGAGAGACAATACGGCCCTATTTCTCTGTTTTCCTCGTAGCTTAGAAGGCACCGCCGCCAAGTGGTACTCCGAGCATATCAATCCAATTGAGCTGCGAGAATTCGATAAGGTGGTCAACCTATTCATTGAGCGATTTATGTTCAATACTGAAGCGCTCCCAACATTGAGCCATCTCTGCAATCTAAGGCAGAATGAAAATGAAAAGGCAAGGGACTTCATTCGCAGATTGAGAGAGACCTGCAACAAAATGAGGGATCCTATATCAGAAAGGCATGCTTTATCCTTAATCCTCAACAATTTTTCGCAACCTCTGAGAGGATTAATCTCTACCTCACCCTCCAAGTCTTTCGTTGAACTCATTGAACGAGCTGAATGGATCGAAATGGGAGTAGAGAATGGAGTCTATGAAGGCCTTACCATTGCCAGAAACAGTCAAGATGCCAAAAAGAAGGCTCACTTCACTTTTGCGACCAAATTTTTCAATAATAGCAAAGGCAACAAGAATGATCATGGCAACAGTTTGGAGAGAATCAAAAGGCAAAAAGGGAGAGACATCAACAGTGATAAACCTCTCCAATCTAGCCCTCAGCATCAAAAGAAAGATCAGAAAAGATCAAAGCGCAAGGACTGGAGAACTGATCGAGAATTCACCCCTATGGATCAGACACTCGAGAGTATCCTCGAGTATATGCTTGAGAAAGACTTTGTCTGGTTGCCTAAAGCCAATGATCCTCCAGCAATTATGGGCAGATTCAAAGAACAGTTTTGCAAGTTTCATCGAGCAGTAGGGCACGATACAAAAAACTGCTTCGTCCTTAAAAACATTGTTCAAGACTGCATTGACAAGAAGCTCCTCGTTGAAGATGAAAAGGAGGACTAGTCATCCTGACAAAGATTTTTTTTTTTTACAATCATTCAAGAAGAAGACAATGCCAACAATTTTTCATTTCCCATCTTGCTTTTTCAAAAGAATAATGTAATCCCATTCTCTTTCCTTGATTTTAAAGCATCAATAAAGTCATCAATTTTTTTTCAATAGCTTGGCGCCATCTCATTTACTTTCTCTTCCTTTTCATATTGTCTCTCTTATGATGAATGATCTTGAGGACATCTATCAGTCAAGAAGCTTGTCGCCTTATTCATCAATTATCCTTCTTTTCAAAATTTTCCTCCCCAGTTACACTGGGGCATTTTTTTTAAAAAAATTTATCTTTACCTCAAAACATCCTGTATGCAGGCAGGATAAACCAATCTCTCATTTTGCATGTATATGCACCCACTTGCATTAATTTTGGGTTCACATTTTCATATGCATTTGCATTTCATTTTGCATCAATTCCCCTTCAGGTTAAGGGATAAAACCCGAATCATTTTCCATACTTCTTCAATTTCGACCTCCGGGTCATCCAATTTCTAATTACCAAAATTCTCAATTTTGACTGCCAAGTCATCCAATTTCCATTCCCCATTCAGGATAAGGGGATAATCCTGAAACCGTTCATAAAAGTAATCCAACTCTCTATAATGATCCTCGTTCTTCATTGAACTGATAGTGTTCCCAAGTGAACTGATAGTCGTTCTTCATTGAACTGATAGTGTTCCAAGTGAACTGATAGTCGTTCTTCATCGAACTGATAGCGTTCCCAAGTGAACTGATAGTCGTTCTTCATCGAACTGATAGCGTTCCAAGTGAACTGATAGTCGTTCTTCATCGAACTGATAGCGTTCCCAAGTGAACTGATAGTCGTTCTTCATCGAACTGATAGCGTTCTCAAGTGAACTGATAGTCGTTCTTCATCGAACTGATAGTGTTCCAAGTGAACTGATAGTCGTTCTTCAACGAACTGATAGCATTTCCAAGTTAACTGATAGTCGTTCTTCATCGAACTGATAGTGTTCCCAGTGAACTGATAGTCGTTCTTCATTGAACTGATAGTGTTCCAAATGAACCGATGGTCGTTCTTCATTGAACTGATATTATTCCCAGCGATGGTCGTTCTTAATTGAATCGATATTGTTCTCAATGAACCGATGGTCGTTCTCAATTGAACTGATATTGTTCCCAGTAAACTGATAGTCACCTCCTTTGGGGAAAGGAGAGGATAATTTTTGTCACGGATGCGTTAAACCGGACTTCAAATGCTCTTTTTCACCTAGGATTCCAAGAAAACTTTGTCAATTTGTCAATCAAATTATTTGTTGATTTCAGAACTTTATTGCACAAATTTTTACCTTAGTTTACCTTCAGTATTACTTCCAAAAAGGCAAAGCTTTTGTGAAGAAGGATTCAAAATCCAAATTCTTTCTATTGGCCAACCAAAAGGATGAAGGATAAATCCTCGATATGGTCAGAAAAGAAGATTCAATGTTTTTGCAAAGCCATAGATGATTGATATTGATCACAGTCCATGGCACATTTTAAAGACCATTCTTGTGAAAATGAGGCAGTGGAAATATCCTGAGCGCTAGAAAAAGAGAGAATTCATCCAAGCCCTGTCTCCTTAAAATCACCTAAGCTGCAATTAAATATCCGCAAAAGGGATCTCTCACTTGTCGTCAAGATGAAGGCGAATTAAGCGAGTAGACCCCCGGGGCCAAAGAAGATTTGAAACATCTCCAAGATAACGGAGTTTGCGACGGATCCTTCCAAGGAAGGTCCAAAGCACTGTCGAGATGAAGGCAGATGCGATGAACCTCCCGACAATCCCTAAAAGATATTTAATTTCAGCTATCATCCAAAGATCTCTAAACCCAAGAGCCAATATCGTCAAAGAAGGATCAAAACATCTCCAAGTTGAAGGAGTTTGTGACGTATCCTTCCCAAAAGAGAGCAAGAGAGGAAAACGAAAGAGAGAAAAAGCCATAACATCTCCAAAATGAAGGAGAATGTAGCAAAAACCCAAGAGAGCCAAAAGAGCGCAGAAAGATTATCATGAGAGAAGTTCCCAGGATATCAAACTGCCACATTTATCAAAAATCTCCTTTTAATTTGTGAAATTCTATTATCAATATCCTTTCATAGATTGCTTTCATGATATCAAATTCTCTTTCCTGTTCATATCAAGGAAATTGATAACTTCTTTGAAGAAGGTCAATCGCAAGCAATTTGGATTCCAAATCTTGATTTTATGAAGTCAATCCTGTTGGGAGGTAATACTTCAGGTAGAAAAGAAGGAATATTTTCACGATCATTTTCAATTACTTTGAATCAACAAAATTTTCAACATTTTGACAAAATTTTCTAGCTATCCTGACTTTAAGAGAGAGCTTGATGTCTATATTGCTGTATCTTGACCCCTTTCAGAGATTTTCCTTTATCACCTTTCACGTTGTTGAAAGATTAACCTTATCTCCGAAAGGATAGCCTTTATCATCTTTCGCGTTGTAGAAAGAATTGCCTTATTCCTTTGGATTACCTTTATCATCTTTCGCTTTGTCGAAAGAATTGCCTTATTCCTTTGGATTGCCTTTGTCATCTTTCGCATTGTCGAAAGAATCGCCTTTCTCCTTTGGATTACCTTTATCATTTTTCGCGTTGTCGAAAGACTCGCCTTATTCCTTTGGATTGCCTTTATCATTTTTCGCGTTGTCGAAAGACTCGCCTTATTCCTTTGGATTACCTTTATCATCTTTTGCGTTGTCGAAAGAATTGCCTTATTCCTTTGGATTGCCTTTGTTATCTTTCGCGTTGTCGAAAGAATCGCCTTGTTCCTTTGGATTGCCTTTATCATCTTTCGCATTGTCGAAAGAATTGCCTTGTTCCTTTGGATTGCCTTTTGTCATCTTTCGCATTGTCGAAAGAATTGCCTTGTTCCTTTGGATTGCCTTTTGTCATCTTTCGCATTGTCGAAAGAATCACCTTGTTCCTTTGGATCGCCTTATTATCTTTCGCGTTGTCGAAAGACTCGCCTTGTTCCTTTGGATTACCTTTGTCATCTTTCGCGTTGTCGAAAGACTCGCCTTATTCCTTTGGATTACCTTTGTCATCCTTCGCGTTGTCGAAAGACTCGCCTTTTTCCTTCGGATTACCCTTTGTTATCTTTCGCGTTGTCGAAAGAATTGCCTTATTCCTTTGGATTACCTTTGTCATCTTTCGCGTTGTCGAAAGAATCACCTTGTTCCTTTGAATTATCTTATTCATCTTTTGCATTGTCAAAAGAGTTGCCTTACTCTTCTCTGAAAGAGTTTGCCTTGTCTGTCTTTCGCGTTGCCGAAAGAGTTGCCCTATTCTTCATTGGAAAAATTGCCTTATTCATCTTTTGCGTTGTCAAAAGAGTTGCCTTACTCTTCTCTAAAAGAGTTTGCCTTGTCTGTCTTTCGCGTTGTCGAAAGAGTTACCTTATTCTCGTCAAAAGATTGCCATATCCATCTTTCACATTGTCGAAATAGTCGTCTTACTCCTTACCTTCTTCATATTTCACGATGATGAAAATTCACCGGATCGTCTTGATCATTTTCCAAAATTGCCTCTTACAATTCCATTTCCATCGCCTCGTTCATCTTCAAGAAAAGTTGTCTTATTCACCTTCCAAAATTCTATTTTCCACCCGATCAGGATAAGGGTATAAACTTGAGCCTCATTCAAGGAGGTATTCCATCTTCTGCCCGATCAGGTTAAGGGTACAAACCTGAATCTCATTTTAATGAGATAATGTCATTCCCCCAATCAGGTCAAGGGTTAAAACCTGAGCTTCGTTTCATACGAGGTATTTCTGTCCCATCCAGGTCAAGGGCATAAACCTGAATTTCACTCTCATAGAGTGAGTCTTTACTCTTCATTTCTCCATTTCATATCTACCATCTTCCTCGAGCTAACTTCTTCATACCCAGTCAGATCTTTCTAACTGAGGCATTTTTATATAGCCCAAATTTGGTGTGTTTTCTTTGCCACTAAGCTCGACCATAAGCCGACTTAGTAGCAAAGAGGGGCATCTGTAAACACCCCAAATTTTCACTCACTTCTTGACATCGCCCTCAATCGGCACATTTCAGTTGTCTGGAAGCAATGAAGGGCAAAATGGTCATTTTCTGAGATTAAACCTTGCAGAAAGTCCAAAATTTCATTCTTGAGCCTCAAAATTTCCATATTTAGGTTCAGAGACATCTTCAAACTGCAAATCTTCAAAATCCTTTTCTGGACAAAAAGCTAGAATTTTCAAGTCCGAGCTCAGAGTGATATTTCATAGAACATGTCTTTGCATAGCATTGCATCATTTCACTGCACAGCATGTCATTTTGAGATCCAGAACTCCTGAGTTTCAAAATTGTTCATCCAGATTTGATTTTTAAACTTTTTCAAATTGATTTTTAAAACCCTGGGTATTCAAAATTACCAAATTTTCCCATTTTACCCCAGAACGTTGAATTACAAAAATTTTCTCAAGAAAAACAATCTGGATATTTAGATATTGATTTTAAAGATTTTATCTCAAAACTTTTTGCAAAAAGGATTTTAAATCTCTTTACAAATTTGGTTTTTACATTTATCCATATTTTTGTCCTGAAAACCCAATTTTTCCAAATTCTTGAAAAACAAATAATGTTTTATCTCGTATCTTCAAATAAATGGAGCAGGACCCGTCTTTGAACTAGCATCATACTCAGACTCTTAGGTAAATTGTTTATTCTCAAGCGGGACCCATCTCGAGTTCATACCAATTTGCAAAATTGTCTTTTTCATTTCTTATTTATTTTTATTTTTTTTTAGTTAGTGGGCCCACATACATGTGGCACCCCAATTGAAAATAAAAGATTTTTAAAAAACAAAACAAAACTTTATTTTCAAAAGGATTTTAAAAGTGGGTTGAGGTGGCATTTCCATAAAAGCGTCTCATTTTTTTATTTTATTTCTTTTTATTTGTTTAAATAAAGTTTTTTTTTAGAAGGAGGCAGCCTTAAATGGCACAGCCGAATTTCCCTAAAATCATAAATTTGATTTTGCCTAAAACTTAGGGAAATAAAACCAAAATTTGAAAAACAAGGAATGCGCCCCCCCTTGAAACGGCTATTTCGAAAAAAAATTCAAAAATGAAGTAACGGCACCTCATGAATGGGGGCTGCGTTTCTTTTGAGAGGAAAGGAAGGTTTTAAAAGAAGAGGCACTCACGAAGGGGAGAGGGGGAGAAGCCTGGCCGATTAAGAGGGTCTTCTTTTTTATTTTGCAGGAGGGGGATTGCTCTATTGGGTTTTGGGGAAAGAGGGGAGGCCATTTTTCCTTCAGCCGAAGAGGAGAGGAAGCTGCTCTGCCATGGAGCCGTTCACCTTTTGGGGATTTCGCCTCTGCCGTCCAGATTGAAAATCTCCACGAGTGGAAGAAGATCGAGCCCTGCCACATTGACTGCTGATCGTGAAGGGGGATTTACCTCTTCCTTCAGCCGCTCCATCCAAACTATTCTCTGCCGTGAGGAGGTCCATCGCGTCCATCCCCATCTGTCCTTCAGCCTAGCAGGAAATTCGAGCAGCAAACCATCTTCTTCAGCCATTTGCTATCCAGATCCCTCTTCAGCCACTTCAGCCACTTCAGCCACTTTAGCCAAGCCGCAGGTTTCTCGCCATCTCCAACCTACCAACAAGAGCTCCAGCCTATTTCAGCCCAACCACCAACAGGAGATCAATCAGGCTGCTGCCCCACCTTCAGCCCATCAATAAAAGAAGCTCCAGCCAGCTTCTCTCCATTTGTCTTCATTCCATCCGTTAGTAGCAACTCCCATTTGATCGTTCTTTTCAATCTGGTTTCATTCATCGCCAGATTTTTGTTGCTTTGCAGTAAATTCCTGTTTTGTTTGTTTCATTTTCCTGATTTTATCACATTTTCTTGATTTCTTGTTCTTCATTCTTTTGATTTCCGGTGTATTCATTTGTTGTTTTTCCTGTTTTGCATTTTTAATTTCCTGTTTTACATTGTCTTTTAATTTCGTGTTTTCAATTCAATTGCTTCCTGTTTCAATGTATTGTCTAATGTTAATTTTCTGTTTCTCAGTTTAGATTCATGTTTTCTGGAATTTCTTGATTGATACATTTACTGTTTTCTGCCATATCAGTTACTGCTGGAACTTCATCATTTGATTTTGGAGCTTGATGTTCAAAATTCTGGTTTTATGAAGTTATGGCTGGAACTTCATCATTTTGATTTATGAGCTTGATGTTCAAAATTCTGGTTTTATGAAGTTATGGCTGGAACTTCATCATTTGATTTATGAGCTTGATGTTTAAAATTCTTGTTTTATGAAGTTATGGCTGGAACTTCATCATTTGATGCTACAATTTCTGTTTTATGAAGCTATGGGCTGGAATATCATCATTTGATTTAGGAGCTTCATGTTCAAAATTCTGGTTTTATAAAGTTATGGCTGGAACTTCATCATTTTGATTTATGAGCTTGATGTTCAAAATTCTGTTTTATGAAGTTATGGCTGGAACTTCATCATTTGATGCTACAATTTCTGTTTTATGAAGCTATGGGCTAGAATATCATCATGTGATTTATGAGCTTGATGTTCAAACTCCTGTTTTATGGAGTTATGTTAAAATTCTGTTTATATATATATAAGTATATATATTTATATATGCTAAAATTATGTTTTATGCTGTTATGGCTGGAACACCATCATTCAGTTTATGAGATTTTGTCTAGCTTGCTGTTAAAATCCCTGTTTTATGAAGCTATGGCTGGAATATCACCCTTGGTTTTATGAGATTTTGCTTAGTTTAGTGCTAAATTCTTGTTTGCTATATTGTTATAATATCACCCCATTTGCAGCACCAATTATACATATTATTTCATCATTTTCCACGACATTCTCACCTTTTCACCAAGCTTTTCATATCCTTTTCATGATATCCTTGAAATAGCCCATGATACTTCCACAATCCATTTCCTGCACATATTCATTTTCTGCTGCAAGTGTGCAGTCTTGATATTTGGCCATATTCATGAACGAATATCTCTATATCCAATCGTGATCTCCCAACCATCTTTGGCGTGCTTCATTATGGATATATAGGGAAGCTCCATTCTCATTTTCAGTGAAAATTACCTCATAATTTGGGAAATATGACTGTGTAAAATCCCCTACAGAAACTGTATATACCTGTAATTTCTGGTTTTACCTATTATACGTAATTTCCATTAGTATGTACATATTTTCTCATTATATGTATATATATATCTATATATATATGTATATCTATATATATTTACATATATGTATATATATATGTATATATATATATATACATAGATATATACTTATATATATATATATATATATATATATATATATCTTCATGTGCTCTTATTTCCATGTATGAACATCCATATATTTTCTCATAGAGTTACACCTCCATTGTTACATGACATTTAAAACCTATTTTAGCATTTTGATATATGTATATGTCTCTTAGTTGTATATATTATATATATATATGTCCATTTCCTTGTTTATTTTGTACTAACTCTCATTTTGCAGGAAAATCTAGAAGATGCTGATTCCTTGGATCCATTTCATTTTTTTTTTATGTTATGCAATGTAATAATCCAATGTAAACCTTGGAATAAGATTTACTTTTACTGCTTACATTAGGCCGCATCTCATATAGTTTGATTTCAGTAATATCCTGATTATATGATGCATATGTCTCAATTTTCCAAATTCACCGTGGATGAACACGAATGGCACGTGCACCAACTGTTAGAGAGTTGATGAACTCGGTGGAGTCCATATTTACGGCCCTAGTCGGAATATGGACGAGACTCAGATCCATGTTCTCTCTACCAGTCACATTGAGCCTACACTCTTAGGCTATCTTGAAAATGCACCTCATATTTCCAATGTTTTCAAAATATTATGAATTAACTCAAATAAATCCTGAATATATTCATGGCCACAGTCAGAATATATGAAGGATTTACTTTGGCTTAATCCACATTTTTCCAATAAAATTTTCAGAAATCGTTTCAAAAGTGCATTCATTCATTCACATCATCTGCATCATTTGTTTTTCTCATGATTTTCTCAAAAGATTTTCACTTCATGGAATCGATTTTCTCAAGAAACTATGATGATATTCGGAGTTGGATTTCCCAAATCAAATGTTTTCCTGTGATTTTCCTTAAAAAGTTATTTTCTTAAGATTCTTTTCAAAGGAATTTCTCATTTTCTCAAGAATCCAAGTTGATTTTCAGATATTTCAAAAAACCAGATTCTCAGGATTTAAATTTCCTAAGTTTTGAATTTCCTTCTCCAATGAATCTTTCCTATAAATTTTCTATCCTTTTCTTAAGAAAATTCTCAAAGTCTGCATTTTCTCAACAAGTGCTTTCCTTTTCAAATGTTCATCTTTTCTCAAGAATTCCTTCAGTTTTCCTGAGATTCTCATTTCTTCATGGTTTTCTAAGTCTTTATAAACTTTCTCAAGATTTTCTCGAGATTCTCACTTCTTCAAGATTTTCCAACTCTTTATAAACTTTCTCGAGATTTCAAACCTTCTTCGTCTGAGTTTTTCTGAGAGATTGATTTCCATCTTTTCTTGAGAAATGCTTTTCAAATCCAAATGTTTCCTAAGCATACATCATATTTTCCAATTTACATTTTTACCAAATCTCATAACACATGCCTGAATTCTCTGTGCATTTAGGGTAGAACACGATTTCGATAATTTCACTAAGTCAAGCACAATTTTGGTCCTTGGTTCAATTATCCCTGTTAAAGGCGGCAGGAACGGTCGAACCTCGTACCGACAGGTCGAGCCCCATCCCATGGATTTTCCCGCAATGTTCAAAACGGAGGCGAGTATTTTAAAACAATTTCCAAAATCCGATCAAGTTTGAATCGCGAAAGCATTTCCCTCTTTCTCTTCCGCAAGGAAGGGAAGACGGGAAAAAATTTGCGACGATAACAGGTTTGGCGACCGAGATGGGACCTGTCCTTGTCTGACCAAAAGTGTGCTTAACTTAGTTCAATTATCGAAACTGTGTTCACAAAATGTTAGCTTTTACCGTCAATATCATGTGAACCTAGGAGCCTAGATTTTGACCTAGCTGACATTGACAACATATAGATTAGGCATGGTTTGGTAGGACCAGATTGAGGAGAAATTTTCATGTTCACATAGACTTAGTTCTAAATACAACTCTCCTCAATTTAGGATCTGAATGCAAACAATGTATGCTTCTTCAAGGTTTTTTCAAAATCTATCTCTCTAGGTCTTAGAGCCTTCTATTTCTTGCATGTGATCATTTTTTTCAAACCTCAATTACCTATAATTACCCGGTCTTCACGTTGCTGGGCTCTCTTCCAGAACCCTAGTTCGGGACAGAGCCTCACAACTGGGCCAATTATTTGGGTTAACGCCCCCCTACCACGTACCGCGGGCCACAGTCCGAAGTATATCGGTAGGCGCTCAAGGATGTTGGAAAACCTTACATTAGAACCGGAGTTGAAATTATATGCCACGTACCTCGAATTTCGGTTCGGGTATATCGGCATGACTGGATTGGACAAAGATGATATGAACTTAGAGTTAGGAGTAGGGTCCTACAACTGTTTTCAAAATGATGCATCTAGAGTCAGCCTTTTAGGGAGTGCTGTATGTGCGTGAATGTTTGTGCAGAATGTGATTGTTTGCATGTTACCTCTATTTCCTTACATTTTCCCCAAAATATCCCTATTTCTGACATTTTCCTTTATTTCTTAAAACCCTGGATGATTTTCTTTCAAAACTCCAGGTGATTTTCCATCCTTTCATTCCACTAGATCTCAAATTTTCAGTTGCATTTGTATCCTGCCTGCAATTTTTCAAAATCATATGTTTTCTTTCCTTGGATTTCAATCATTTTGTCTATTTGCAAAAATTCTTCACCTTATTTTCCTCGTGCATACCTTGATTATTGCGGTGGAAATTGTTAACGCACTTGCCTTCTCCTTATTCTAAATCCGTTTGCGGATTGTTTTCCAAGAGATATCTCTTTCCTTCAAAATGGTGTTTTTCCTCGTGGTTGATGACCTCGCCTAGGTAACAAGGCACATTTACCGTTGTTATTTCTCTTACAAAGAATGACAACACAATTGTCGTGATTTCAGCGGCGACTCCATCCCTAGTAATGGGATATTATTTCAATTGTCTACCATATCGTCAATAATCATTTTCCTCCCAATCCAAAGTTCCCTCAGAGTCTAATCAAGACTTCATCCTGCAGAGAGCATCCACAACATTTGATGGTTCGAACAAGATCAGGAAAAAGAACAACGGCATCTCAGTACTCGTCGGCCTCAGAAGAAGAGATGGGCTCCCCGCGATCCGAGAGGAGTCAAGATCAACAACAAGAGGAGGATGGCATAGACCCACAGATGTATGCCATGTTACAAAAAATGATGACCAAAATGATAAGTGAACAGGCTGGGACTAGTGAAGAGAAGAACCCATTCAGAGAGAAGTTCCATGGACACAAGGATAAGAAGAACTCCAAGAAGCAAATTCAGCCAGAGGAAATTTCAGATGAATCAGAATCAGAGGAAGACACCGATGAAGCATATGAGGTGCCTCCGGCATTTCAGAAACAGGGCCGAGAACAAAGGAGGAGTCGCAAATCAAAGAATCAAGTTGCAGAAGAGCCCCTGCAGTCACAGTTCAAAGAAATGGCCAAAGTTGTTAATGACCTGCAAGCTCGCGACAAGGGCAAGAAAGTCTTCACTAGCGAGGATTTTTATGATGGATTAGAAGGAGACGAAGATCTAGAAAATCTGCCCCGCAAGTTCATCAAGTTCGATGGTTCTGGTGATCCCAAAGCCCACCTCGCCATGTTCTTCGCCGAATGCTCAAAATTCAAGAGAGACAATAGGGCCCTATTTCTCTGTTTTTCTCGTAGCTTAGAAGGCACCGCCGCCAAGTGGTACTCCGAGCATATCAATCCAATTGAGCTGCGAGAATTCGATAAGGTGGTCAACCTATTCATTGAGCGATTTCTGTTCAATACTGAAGCGCTCCCAACATTGATCCATCTCTGCAATCTAAGGCAGAATGAAAATGAAAAGGCAAGGGACTTCATTCGCAGATTGAGAGAGACCTGCAACAAAATGAGGGATCCTATATCAGAAAGGCATGCTTTATCCTTAATCCTCAACAATTTTTCGCAACCTCTGAGAGGATTAATCTCTACCTCACCCTCCAAGTCTTTCGTTGAACTCATTGAACGAGCTGAATGGATCGAAATGGGAGTAGAGAATGGAGTCTATGAAGGCCTTACCATTGCCAGAAACAGTCAAGATGCCAAAAAGAAGGCTCACTTCACTTTTGCGACCAAATCTTTCAATAATAGCAAAGGCAACAAGAATGATCATGGCAACAGTTTGGAGAGAATCAAAAGGCAAAAAGGGAGAGACATCAACAGTGATAAACCTCTCCAATCTAGCCCTCAGCATCAAAAGAAAGATCAGGAAAGATCAAAGCGCAAGGACTGGAGAATTGATCGAGAATTCACCCCTATGGATCAGACACTCGAGAGTATCCTCGAGTATATGCTTGAGAAAGACCTTGTCTAGTTGCCTAAAGCCAATGATCCTCCAGTAATTATGGGCAGATTCAAAGAACAGCTTTGCAAGTTTCATCGAGCAGTAGGGCACGATACAAAAAACTGCTTCGTCCTTAAAAACATTGTTCAAGACTGCATTGACAAGAAGCTCCTCGTTGAAGATGAAAAGGAGGACTAGTCATCCTGACAAAGATTTTTTTTTTTTACAATCATTCAAGAAGATGACAATTCCAACAATTTTCCATTTCCCATCTTGCTTTTTTAAAAGAATAATGTAATCCCATTCTCTTTCCTTGATTTTAAAGCATCATTAAAGTCATCACTTTTTTTATCAATAGCTTGGCGCCATCTCATTTACTTTCTCTTCCTTTTGATAATGTCTCTGTTGTGAGGAATGATCTTAAGGACATCTATCAGTCAAGAAGCTTGTCGCCTTATTCATCAATTATCCTTCTTTTCAAAATTTTCCTCCCCAGTTACACTGGGGCATTTTTTTTTTTTAAATTTATCTTTACCTCAAAACATCCTGTATGCAGGCAGGATAAACCAATCTCTCATTTTGCATGTATATGCACCCACTTGCATTAATTTTGCGTTCACATTTTCATATGCATTTGCATTTCATTTTGCATCAATTCCCCTTCAGGTTAAGGGATAAAACCTGAATCATTTTCCATAATTCTTCAATTTTGACCTCTGGGTCATCCAATTTCTAATTACCAAAATTCTCAATTTTGACTGCCAAGTCATCCAATTTCCATTCCCCATTCAGGATAAGGGGATAATCCTGAAACCGTTCATAAAAGTAATCCAACTCTCTATAATGATCCTCGTTCTTCATTGAACTGATAGTGTTCCCAAGTGAACTGATAGTCGTTCTTCATTGAACTGATAGTGTTCCAACTGAACTGATAGTCGTTCTTCATCGAACTGATAGCGTTCCCAAGTGAACTGATAGTCGTTCTTCATCGAACTGATAGCGTTCCAAGTGAACTGATAGTCGTTCTTCATCGAACTGATAGCGTTCCCAAGTGAACTGATAGTCATTCTTCATCGAACTGATAGCGTTCCCAAGTGAACTGATAGTCGTTCTTCATCGAACTGATAGTGTTCCAAGTGAACTGATAGTCGTTCTTCATCGAACTGATAGCGTTCCCAAGTTAACTGATAGTCGTTCTTCATCGAACTGATAGTGTTCCCAGTGAACTAATAGTCGTTCTTCATTGAACTGATAGTGTTCCAAATGAACCGATGGTCGTTCTTCATTGAACTAATATTATTCCCAGCGATGGTCGTTCTTAATTGAATCGATATTGTTCTCAATGAACCGATGGTCGTTCTCAATTGAACTGATATTGTTCCCAGTAAACTGATAGTCACCTCCTTTGGAGAAAGGAGAGGATAATTTTTGTCACGGATGCGTTAAACCAGACTTCAAATGCTCTTTTTCACCTAGGATTCCAAGAAAACTTTGTCAATTTGTCAATCAAATTATTTGTTGATTTCAGAACTTTATTGCACAAATTTTTACCTCAGTTTACCTTCAGTATTACTTCCAAAAAGGCAAAGCTTTTGTGAAGAAGGATTCAAAATCCAAATTCTTTCTATTGGCCAACCAAAAGGATGAAGGATAAATCCTCGATATGGTCAGAAAAGAAGATTCAATGTTTTTGCAAAGCCATAGATGATTGATATTAATCACAGTCAATGGCACATTTTAAAGACCATTCTTGTGAAAATAAGGCAGTGGAAATATCCTGAGCGCTAGAAAAAGAGAGAATTCATCCAAGCCCTGTCTCCTTAAAATCACCTAAGCTGCAATTAAATATCCGCAAAAGGGATCTCTCACTTGTCGTCAAGATGAAGGTGAATTAAGCGAGTAGACCCCCGGGGCCAAAGAAGATTTAAAACATCTCCAAGATGACGGAGTTTGCGACGGATCCTTCCAGGGAAGGTCCAAAGCACTGTCGAGATGAAGGCAGATGCGATGAACCTCCCGACAATCCCTAAAAGATATTTAATTTCAGCTATCATCCAAAGATCTCTAAACCCAAGAGCCAATATCGTCAAAGAAGGATCAAAACATCTCCAAGTTGAAGGAGTTTGTGACGTACCCTTCCCAAAAGAGAGCAAGAGAAGAAAACGAAAGAGAGAAAAAGCCAGAACATCTCCAAAATGAAGGAGAATGTAGCAAAAACCCAAGAGAGCCAAAAGAGCGCAGAAAGATTATCATGAGAGAAGTTCCCAGGATATCAAACTGCCACATTTATCAAAAATCTCCTTTTAATTTGTGAAATTCTATTATCAATATCCTTTCATAGATTGCTTTCATGATATCAAATTCTCTTTTCTGTTCATATCAAGGAAATTGATAACTTCTTTGAAGAAGGTCAATCGCAAGCAATTTGGATTTCAAATCTTGATTCTATGAAGTCAATCTTATTGGGAGATAATACTTCAGGTAGAAAAGAAGAAATATTTTCACAATCATTTTCAATTACTTTGAATCAACAAATTTTTCAACATTTTGACAATATTTTCTAGCTATCCTGACGTTAAGTGAGAGCTTGATGTCTATATTGATGTATCTTGACCCCTTTGAGAGATTTTCCTTTATCACCTTTCACGTTGTTGAAAGATTAACCTTATCTCCGAAAGGATAGCCTTTATCATCTTTCGCGTTGTCGAAAGAATTGCCTTATTCCTTTGGATTACCTTTATCATCTTTCGCGTTGTCGAAAGAATTGCCTTATTCCTTTGGATTGCCATTGTCATCTTTCACGTTGTCGAAAGAATCGCCTTTCTCCTTTGGATTACCTTTATCATCTTTCGCGTTGTCGAAAGACTCGCCTTATTCCTTTGGATTGCTTTTATCATTTTTCGCGTTGTCGAAAGACTTGCCTTATTCCTTTGGATTACCTTTATCATCTTTCGCGTTGTCGAAAGAATTGCCTTATTCCTTTGGATTGTTTTTGTTATCTTTCGCGTTGTCAAAAGAATCGCCTTGTTCCTTTGGATTGCCTTTATCATCTTTCGTATTGTCGAAAGAATTGCCTTGTTCCTTTGGATTGCCTTTTGTCATCTTTCGCATTGTCGAAAGAATTGCCTTGTTCCTTTGGATTGCCTTTAGTCATCTTTCGCATTGTCGAAAGAATCACCTTGTTCCTTTGGATCGCCTTATTATCTTTCGCGTTGTCGAAAGACTCGCCTTGTTCCTTTGGATTACCTTTGTCATCTTTCGCGTTGTCGAAAGACTCGCCTTATTCCTTTGGATTACCTTTGTCATCCTTCGCGTTGTCGAAAGACTCGCCTTTTTCCTTCGGATTACCCTTTGTTATCTTTCGCGTTGTCGAAAGAATTGCCTTATTCCTTTGGATTACCTTTGTCACCTTTCGCGTTGTCGAAAGAATCGCCTTGTTCCTTTGAATTATCTTATTCATCTTTTGCATTGTCAAAAGAGTTGCCTTACTCTTCTCTGAAAGAGTTTGCCTTGTCTGTCTTTCGCGTTGCCGAAAGAGTTGCCCTATTCTTCATTGGAAAAATTGCCTTATTCATCTTTTGCGTTGTCAAAAGAGTTGCCTTACTCTTCTCTAAAAGAGTTTGCCTTGTTTGTCTTTCGTGTTGTCGAAAGAGTTACCTTATTCTCGTCAAAAGATTGCCATATCCATCTTTCACATTGTCGAAATAGTCGTCTTACTCCTTACCTTCTTCATATTTCACGATGATGAAAATTCACCGGATCGTCTTGATCATTTTCCAAAATTGCCTCTTACAATTTCATTTCCATCGCCTCGTTCATCTTTAAGAAAAGTTGTCTTATTCACCTTCCAAAATTCTATTTTCCACCCGATCAGGATAAGGGTATAAACCTGAGCCTCATTCAAGGAGGTATTTCATCTTCTGCCCGATCAGGTTAAGGGTACAAACCTGAATCTCATTTTAATGAGATAATGTCATTCCCCCAATCAGGTCAAGGGTTAAAACCTGAGCTTCGTTTCATACGAGGTATTTCTGTCCCATCCAGGTCAAGGGCATAAACCTGAATTTCACTCTCATAGAGTGAGTCTTTACTCTTCATTTCTCCATTTCATATCTACCATCTTCCTCGGGCTAACTTCTTCATACTCAGTCAGATCCTTCTAACTGGGGCATTTTTATATAGCCCAAATTTGGTGTGTTTTCTTTGCCACTAAGCTCGACCATAAGCCAGCTTAGTAGCAAAGAGGGGCATCTGTAAACACCCCAAATTTTCACTCACTTCTTGACATTGCCCTCAATCGGCACATTTCAGTTCTCCGGAAACAATGAAGGGCAAAATGGTCATTTTCTGAGATTAAACCTTGCAGAAAGTCCAAAATTTCATCCTTGAGCCTCAAAATTTCCATATTTAGGTTCAGAGACATCTTCAAACTACAAATCTTCAAAATCCTTTTCTGGACAAAAAGCTAGAATTTTCAAGTCCGAGCTCAGAGTGATATTTCATAGAACATGTCTTTGCATAACATTGCATCATTTCACTGCACAGCATGTCATTTTGAGATCCAGAACTCCTGAGTTTCAAAATTGTCCATCCAGATTTGATTTTTAAACTTTTTCAAATTGATTTTTAAAACCCTGGGTATTCAAAATTACCAAATTTTCCCATTTTACCCCAGGACTTTGAATTACAAAAATTTTCTCAAGAAAAACAATCTGGATATTTAGATATTGATTTTAAAGATTTTATCTCAAAACTTTTTGCAAAAAGGATTTTAAATCTCTTTACAAATTTGGTTTTTACATTTATCCATATTTTTGCCCTGAAAACCCAATTTTTCCAAATTCTTGAAAAACAAATAATGTTTTATCTCGTATCTTCAAATAAATGGAGCAGGACCCGTCTTTGAACTAGCATCATACTCAGACTCTCAGGTAAATTGTTTATTCTCAAGTGGGACCCACCTGGAGTTCATACCAATTTGCAAAATTGTCTTTTTCATTTCTTATTTATTTTTATTTTTTTTTAGTTAGTGGGCCCACACACATGTGGCACCCCAATTGAAAATAAAAGATTTTTAAAAAACAAAACAAAACTTTATTTTCAAAAGGATTTTAAAAGTGGGTTGAGGTGGCATTTCCATAAAAGCCTCTCATTTTTTTATTTTATTTCTTTTTATTTGTTTAAATAAAGTTTTTTTTTAGAAGGAGGCAGCCTTAAATGGCACAGCCGAATTTCCCTAAAATCATAAATTTGATTTTGCCTAAAACTTAGGGAAATAAAACCAAAATTTGAAAAACAGGGAATGCGCCCCCCTTTGAAACGGCTATTTCGAAAAAAAATTCAAAAATGAAGTAACGACACCTCATGAATGGGGGGCTGTGTTTCTTTTGAGAGGAAAGGAAGGTTTTAAAAGAAGAGGCACTCACGAAGGGGAGAGGGGGAGAAGCTTGGCCGATTAAGAGGGTCTTCTTTTTTATTTTGCAGGAGGGGGATTGCTCTATTGGGTTTTGGAAAAAGAGGGGAGGCCATTTTTCCTTCAGCCGAAGAGGAGAGGAAGCTGCTCTGCCATAGAGCCGTTCACCTTTTGGGGATTTCGCCTCTGCCGTCCAGATTGAAAATCTCCATGAGTGGAAGAAGATCGAGCCCTCCCACATTGACTGCTGATCGTGAAGGGGGATTTACCTCTTCCTTCAGCTGCTCCATCCAAACTATTCTCTGCCGTGAGGAGGTCCATCGTGTCCATCCCCATCTGTCCTTCAGCCTAGCAGGAAATTCCAGCAGCAAACCATCTTCTTCAGCCATTTGCTATCCACATCCCTCTTCAGCCACTTCAGCCACTTTAGCCCAGCCGCAGGTTTCTCGCCATCTCCAATCTACCAACAAGAGCTTCAGCCTATTTCAGCCCAACCACCAACACGAGATCAATCAGGCTGCTGCCCCACCTTCAGCCCATCAATAAAAGAAGCTCCAGCCAGCTTCTCTCAATTTGCCTTCATTCCATCCGTTAGTAGCAACTCCCATTTGATCGTTCTTTTCAATCTGGTTTCATTCATCGCCAGATTTTTGTTGCTTTGCAGTAAATTCCTGTTTTGTTTGTTTCATTTTCCTGATTTTATCACATTTTCTTGATTTCTTGTTCTTCATTCTTTTGATTTCCGGTGTATTCATTTGTTGTTTTTCCTGTTTTGCATTTTTAATTTCCTGTTTTACATTGTCTTTTAATTTCGTGTTTTCAATTCAATTGCTTCCTGTTTCAATGTATTGTCTAATGTTAATTTTCTGTTTCTCAGTTTAGATTCATGTTTTCTAGAATTTCTTGATTGATACATTTACTGTTTTCTGCCATATCAGTTACTGCTGGAAATTCATCATTTGATTTAGAAGCTTGATGTTCAAAATTCTGGTTTTATGAAGTTATGGCTGGAACTTCATCATTTTGATTTATGAGCTTGATGTTCAAAATTCTGGTTTTATGAAGTTATGGCTGGAACTTCATCATTTGATTTATGAGCTTGATGTTTAAAATTCTTGTTTTATGAAGTTATGGCTGGAACTTCATCATTTGATGCTATAATTTCTGTTTTATGAAGCTATGGGCTGGAATATCATCATTTGATTTATGAGCTTGATGTTCAAAATTCTAGTTTTATGAAGTTATGGCTGCAACTTCATCATTTTAATTTATGAGCTTGATGTTCAAAATTCTGGTTTTATGAAGTTATGGCTGCAACTTCATCATTTTAATTTATGAGCTTGATGTTCAAAATTCTGTTTTATGAAGTTATGGCTGGAACTTCATCATTTGATGCTACAATTTCTGTTTTATGAAGCTATGGGCTGGAATATCATCATGTGATTTATGAGCTTGATGTTCAAACTCCTGTTTTATGGAGTTATGTTAAAATTCTGTTTATATATATATATGCTAAAATTCTGTTTTATGCTGTTATGGCTGGAACACCATCATTCGGTTTATGATATTTTGTCTAGCTTGCTGTTAAAATCCCTGTTTTATGAACCTATGGCTGGAATATCACCCTTGCTATAATTTCTGTTTTATGAAGCTATGGGCTGGAATATCATCATTTGATTTAGGAGCTTGATGTTCAAATTTCTGTTTTATGAACCTATGGCTGGAATATCACCCTTGGTTTTATGAGATTTTGCTTAGCTTAGTGCTAAATTCTTGTTTGCTATATTATTATAATATCACCCCATTTGCAGCACCAATTATACATATTGTTTCATCATTTTCCACGACATTCTCACCTTTTCACCAAGCTTTTCATATCCTTTTCATGATATCCTTGAAATAGCCCATGATACTTCCACAATCCATTTCCTGCACATATTCATTTTCTGCTGCAAGTGTGCAGTCTTGATATTTGGCCATATTCATGAACGAATATCTCTATATCCAATCGTGATCTCCCAACCATCTTTGGCGTGCTTCATTATGGATATATAGGGAAGCTCCATTCTCATTTTCAGTGAAAATTACCTCATAATTTGGGAAATATGACTGTGTAAAATCCCCTACAGAAACTGTATATACCTGTAATTTCTGGTTTTACCTATTATACGTAATTTCCATTAGTATGTACATATTTTCTCATTATATGTATATATATATCTATATATATATGTATATCTATATATATTTACATATATGTATATATATATGTATATATATATATATACATAGATATATACTTATATATATATATATATATATATATATATATATATATATATATATATATATATATATATATATATATATATCTTCATGTGCTCTTATTTCCATGTATGAACATCCATATATTTTCTCATAGAGTTACACCTCCATTGTTACATGACATTTAAAACCTATTTTAGCATTTTGATATATGTATATGTCTCTTAGTTGTATATATTATATATATATGTCCATTTCCTTGTTTATTTTGTACTAACTCTCATTTTGCAGGAAAATCTAGAAGATGCTGATTCCTTTGATCCATTTCATTTTTTTTTTTATGTTATGCAATGTAATAATCCAATGTAAACCTTGGAATAAGATTTACTTTTACTGCTTAGATTAGGCCGCATCTCATATAGTTTGATTTCAGTAATATCCTGATTATATGATGCATATGTCTTAATTTTCCAAATTCACCGTGGATAAACACGAATGGCACGTGCACCAACTGTTAGAGAGTTGATGAACTCGGTGGAGTCCATATTTACGGCCCTAGTCGGAATATGGACGAGACCCAGATCCATCATCTCTCTACCAGTCACATTGAGCCTACACTCTTAGGCTATCTTGAAAATGCACCTCATATTTCCAATGTTTTCAAAATATTATGAATTAACTCAAATAAACCTTGAATATATTCATGGCCACAGTCAGAATATATGAAGGATTTACTTTGGCTTAATCCACATTTTTCCAATAAAATTTTCAGAAATCTTTTCAAAAGTGCATTCATTCATTCACATCATCTGCATCATTTGTTTTTCTCATGATTTTCTCAAAAGATTTTCACTTCATGGAATCGATTTTCTCAAGAAACTATGATGATATTCGTAGTTGGATTTCCCAAATCAAATGTTTTCCTGTGATTTTCCTTAAAAAGTTATTTTCTTAAGATTCTTTTCAAAGGAATTTCTCATTTTCTCAAGAATCCAAGTTGATTTTCAGATATTTCAAAAAACCAGATTCTCAGGATTTAAATTTCCTAAGTTTTGAATTTCCTTCTCCAATGAATCTTTCCTATAAATTTTCTATCCTTTTCTTAAGAAAATTCTCAAAGTCTGCATTTTCTCAACAAGTGCTTTCCTTTTCAAATGTTCATCTTTTCTCAAGAATTCCTTCAGTTTTCCTGAGATTCTCATTTCTTCATGGTTTTCTAAGTCTTTATAAACTTTCTCAAGATTTTCTCGAGATTCTCACTTCTTCAAGATTTTCCAACTCTTTATAAACTTTCTCGAGATTTCAAACCTTCTTCGTCTGAGTTTTTCTGAGAGATTGATTTCCATCTTTTCTTGAGAAATGCTTTTCAAATCCAAATGTTTCCTAAGCATACATCATATTTTTCAATTTACATTTTTACCAAATCTCATAACACATGCCTGAATTCTCTGTGCATTTAGGGTAGAACACGATTTCGATAATTTCACTAAGTCAAGCACAATTTTGGTCCTTGGTTCAATTATCCCTGTTAAAGGCGGCAGGAACGGTCGAACCTCGTACCGACAGGTCGAGCCCCATCCCATGGATTTTCCCGCAATGTTCAAAACGGAGGCGAGTATTTTAAAACAATTTCCAAAATCCGATCAAGTTTGAATCGCGAAAGCATTTCCCTCTTTCTCTTCCGCAAGGAAGGGAAGACGGGAAAAAATTTGCGACGATAACAGGTTTGGCGACCGAGATGGGACCTGTCCTTGTCTGACCAAAAGTGTGCTTAACTTAGTTCAATTATCGAAACTGTGTTCACAAAATGTTAGCTTTTACCGTCAATATCATGTGAACCTAGGAGCCTAGATTTTGACCTAGCTGACATTGACAACATATAGATTAGGCATGGTTTGGTAGGACCAGATTGAGGAGAAATTTTCATGTTCATATAGACTTAGTTCTAAATACAACTCTCCTCAATTTAGGATCTGAATGCAAACAATGTATGCTTCTTCAAGGTTTTTTCAAAATCTATCTCTCTAGGTCTTAGAGCCTTCTATTTCTTGCATGTGATCATTTTTTTCAAACCTCAATTACCTATAATTACCCGGTCTTCACGTTGCTGGGCTCTCTTCCAGAACCCTAGTTCGGGACAGAGCCTCACAACTGGGCCAATTATTTGGGTTAACGCCCCCCTACCACGTACCGCAGGCCACAGTCCGAAGTATATCGGTAGGCGCTCAAGGATGTTGGAAAACCTTACATTAGAACCGGAGTTGAAATTATATGCCACGTACCTCGAATTTCGGTTCGGGTATATCGGCATGACTGGATTGGACAAAGATGATATGAACTTAGAGTTAGGAGTAGGGTCCTACAACTGTTTTCAAAATGATGCATCTAGAGTCAGCCTTTTAGGGAGTGCTGTATGTGCGTAAATGTTTGTGCAGAATGTGATTGTTTGCATGTTACCTCTATTTCCTTACATTTTCCCCAAAATATCCCTATTTCTGACATTTTCCTTTATTTCTTAAAACCCTGGATGATTTTCTTTCAAAACTCCAGGTGATTTTCCATCCTTTCGTTCCACTGGATCTCAAATTTTCAGTTGCATTTGTATCCTGCCTGCAATTTTTCAAAATCATATGTTTTCTTTCCTGAGATTCTCATTTCTTCATGGTTTTCTAAGTCTTTATAAACTTTCTCAAGATTTTCTCGAGATTCTCACTTCTTCAAGATTTTCCAACTCTTTATAAACTTTCTCGAGATTTCAAACCTTCTTCGTCTGAGTTTTTCTGAGAGATTGATTTCCATCTTTTCTTGAGAAATGCTTTTCAATTCCAAATGTTTCCTAAGCATACATCATATTTTCCAATTTACATTTTTACCAAATCTCATAACACATGCCTGAATTCTCTGTGCATTTAGGGTAGAACACGATTTCGATAATTTCACTAAGTCAAGCACAATTTTGGTCCTTGGTTCGATTATCCCTGTTAAAGGCGGCAGGAACGGTCGAACCTCGTACCGACAGGTCGAGCCCCATCCCATGGATTTTCCCGCAATTTTCAAAACGGAGGCGAGTATTTCAAAACAATTTCCAAAATCCGGTCAAGTTTGAATCGCGAAAGCATTTCCCTCTTTCTCTTCCGCAAGGAAGGGAAGACGGGAAAAATTTTGCGACGATAACACTCAATCATGCATATACATGTTCTAATGCTGTCAAAAATTTCATAGTGATTCAATCATGCACATATATGTTCTAATGCAGTAAAAAATTTTGTAGTGATACAATCATGAATATATGTGTTGTAAGGTTGTCAAAAAGTTTAACAATCATTTAATCATGTATATATGTATTGTAAGGCTATTAAAAAAATTTATTGTGATTTAATCATGCATATATGTGTTCTATGGCTGTAAAAAAAAATTCACTGTGATTCTATCTAAGGCTGTAAAAAAAATTCATAGTGATTTAATCGTGCGTATATGTGTTCTAAGTTTGTCAACAAGCTTTATAGTGATTCTATCGTGCATGTATGTGTTCTAAGGCTGGCAAAAAAGTTGCATAGTGATTCATTCATGCATATATGTGTTCTAACACTGTAAAAAAAAATCATAGTGACTCAGTCATGCATATATGTCTTCTAAGGCAGTCAAAAAAAATTTATTGTGATTCAATCGTGCATATATGTGTTCTAAGGTTGTCAAAAAAATTTTATAGTGATTTAATCATGCTTATATGTGTTCTAATGCTATAAAAAGAATTTCATAGTTATTCAATCGTGTATATATGTGTTTTAAGGATGTGAAATTTTTTTTATAGTCATTGAATCTTGCATATATGTGTTCTAAGGCTCTCAAAAATATTTCATAATGATTTAAGCATGCATATATGTGTTCTAAGGCAATCAAAAAAATTTCATAGTGATTGAATCACGCATATATATGTTCTAATGCAGTAAAAAAAATTAGTAGTGATTCAATCATGCATATATGTGTTCTAAGGTTCTCAAAAAAAAATCATAGTCATTTAATCATGCATATACGTGTTCTAAGGCTGTTAAAAAAATTTCATTGTGATTCAATCAAGGATATATGTGTTCTAAGGCCATAAAAAAAAAATTATACTGATTCAATCATGTATAAATGTGTTCTAAGGCTGTCAAAAAAACTTTATAGTGATTCAATCAAGCATATATGTGTTCTAAGGCTGTAAAAAAAAATTTATAGTGACTCTATCATGCATATATGTGTTCTAAGGCAGTAAAAAAAAACTTATAGTGATTCAATCATGATATATTTGTTCTAAGGCAATCAAAACAAATTTCATAGTGATTTAATCATGCCTGTATCTGTTCTAAGGCAATCAAAAAAATTTCATAGTGATTCAATCATGCATATATGCGTTCTAAGGCACTCAAAAAAAAGTTATAGTGATTCAATCATGCATATATGTGTTCTAATGTTGTCAAAACAATTTCATTGTGATTCAATCATGCTAATATGTGTTCTAAGGCTGTCAAAAAAATTTATTGTGATTCAATCATGCATATATGTGTTCTAAGGTTGTCAAAACAATTTTATAGTGATTTAATCATGCTTATATGTGTTTTAATGTTGTAAAATGAACTTCATAGTTATTCAATCATGCATATATGTGTTTTAAGGCTGTGAAAAAAAATTTATAGTCATTAAATCTTGCATATATGTGTTCTAAGGTTCTCAAAAATATTTCATAGTGTTTTAAGCATGCATATATATGTTCTAAGACAATCAAAAAAAATTCATAGTGATTGAATCACCCATATATATTTTCTAATGCAGTAAAAAAAAAATAGTAGTGATTCAATCATGCATATATGTCTTCTAAGGTTCTCAAAAAAAATTCATAGTCATTTAATCATGCATATACGTGTTCTAAGGCTGTTAAAAAAATTTCATTGTGATTCAATCAAGGATATATGTGTTCTAAGGCTGTTAAAAAAAAAATTATAGTGATTCAATCATGTATAAATGTGTTCTAAGGCTGTCAAAAAATTTTCATAGTGATTCAATCAAGCATATATGTGTTCTAAGGCTGTCAAAAAAAAATTATCATGATTTAATCATGCATATATGTGTTCTAAGGCCGTCAAAAAAACTTATAGTGATTAAATCATGCATATATTTGTTCTAAGGCAATAAAAAAAAAATTCATAGTGATTCAATCATGCATGTATCTGTTCTAAGGCAATCAAAAAAATTTCAGAGTGATTCAATCATGCATATATGCGTTCTAAAGCACTCAAAAAAAAGTTATAGTGATTCAATCATGCATATATATGTTCTAATATTGTCGAAACAATTTCATTGTGATTCAATCATGCATATATATGTTCTAATATTGTCAAAAAAATTTATAGTGATTCAATCATGCATATATGTGTTCTAATAATGTCAAAAAAAATTTATTTTGATTCAATGATGCTTACATGTGTTCTAAGACTGTCAAAAAACTTTTATAGTGACTCAATCATGCATATATGTCTTCTAATGTAGTAAAAAAATTCATAGTGACTCAACAATGTATATATGTGTTCTAAGGCTGTCAAAAAAAAATTAAAGAATTTTAAATCATGCATATATATGTTATAATGAGGTAAAAAAAAAGTTGTGCTGATTCAATCATGCATATATGTGTTCTAAGGTTATAAAAAAAAAATTCAGTCATTTAATCATGTATATATGCGTGATAAGGCTGTTAAAATTTTTTATAGTGATTCAATCATGCCAATATGTGTTTTAATGCTGTCAAAAGAAATTTATAGTGATTCAATCATACATATATATGTTCTAAGGCTGTCAAAAAAAATTCATAGTGAATAAAGCATGCCTATATATGTTCTAAGGATGTAAAGACAAAATTCATAGTGATTCAATCTTGCATACATGTGTTCTAAGGTTGTCAAAAAAAATTCTCAGTGATTCAATCATGCATGTTTGCATTATAAGGTTGTCAAAAAAATTTTATAGTGATTAAATGAAGCATATATCTGTTCGAATGTAGTCAAAAAACAAATTACAGTGATTCAATCATGCATATATTTGTTCTAATGATGTCAAAATAAAATTTATAGTGATTCAATAATGCATATATGTTTTCTCAGGTTGTCAAAAAAAATTTATATCCATTTAATCAAGTATATATGTGTTACAAGGCTTTCAAAAAATTTTCATTGTGATTCAATCATGCATATATGTGTTCTAAGGCTGTCAAAAAAAATTTATTATGATTCAATCATGCATATATAAGTTCTAAGTTTGTCAAAAAAAAATCATAATGATTCAATCATGCATATATGTTTTGTAAGGTTCTCAAAAAAAAATTTTAGTGATTCAATCTTTTAATCATGCATATATGTGTTCTTTGGTTCTCTAAATTATTTTATAGTGATTCAATCATGCATATATGTGTTCTAATGTTTTCAAAAAAATTTATAGTGATTCAGTCATGCATATATGTGTTCTAAGGCTATCAAAAAAAATTCACGGTGATTCAATCATGAATATATCTATTCTAAGGTTGTCAAAAAAAAAATTGGTGATTCAATCAAGAATATATATGTGCTAATACTGTCAAAAAAAAAATCATCGTGACTCAATCATGCATATATGTGTTCTAAGGCTGTCTAAAAAATTCTATAGTGATTCAATCATGCATATATGTGTTCTAATACTGTCAAAAAAAATTCATAGTGATTCAATCCTGCATATATTTGTTATAATGCTTTCAAAAAAATTTCATAGTGATTCAATCATGCGAACATGTGTTATATGGCTGTCAAAAAAATTTCATAGTGATTGAATCTTCCGTACATGTGTTCTAAGGCTGTAAAAAATATTCCGTAGTGATTTAATCATGCATATATGTTTTCTAAGGCTATAAAAAAAAATCGTAATGATTCAATCCAGCAAATATGTGTTCTAAGGTTGCAAAAAAAATTTCTTAGTGATTGAATCATGCATAAATGCATTCTAACGCTGTGAAAAAAAATTGTAGTGATTCAATCATGCATATATGGGTTCTAAGGCTGTCAAAAGAATTTCATGGTGTTTGAATCCCGCATATATCTGTTCTAATACTGCCAAAAAAAATTTGTAGTGATTCAATCATGCATATATGTGTTGTAAGGCTGTAAAAAAAAATCATAGTGATTGAATTATGTATATATGTGTTCTAAGGTTGTCAAACAAATTTCATAGTGATTGAATCATGCATATATATGTTCCAATATGGTCAAAAAAAATTGTAGTCATTCAATCATGCATATAAGTGTTCTAAGAATGTCAAAAAAAATTTATAGTGATTGAATCATGCATATTTGTGCTCTAGTACTCTAAAAAAAATCCATTGTGATTCAATCATGAATATATGTCTTCTAAGGCTGTAAAAAAAAATTCATTATGATTCAATCACTCATATATGTGTTCTAAGTTTGTTAAAAAAATTCATGATGATTCAATCATATATATATTTGTGTTCTAAGGTTGTCAAAAAATTTGATAGTGATTCAATCATGCATATATGTGTACTGACACTGGAAAAAAAAACCCAATATTGCATATATGTATTCTAAGGCTCACAAAAAAGATTCATTGTGACTCAATCTTGCATATATGAGTTCTAAGGTTGTCAAAAAAAAATCATAGTGATTCAATCATGCATATATGTGTTCAAAGACTGTCAAAAAATGTTTATGGTGATTCAATCATGCATATATGTGTCCTAAGGTTGTAAAAAAAAAATCATAGTGATTCAATCCTTCATATATGCATGATTGAATCACAATGATTTTTTTTTTGACAGCATTAGAACACATATATGCATGATTGTAACACTAGATTTTTTTTTGACAACCTTAGAACACATATATGCAAGATTGAATCAGTTTGAATTTTTTTTGACATCCTTACAACACATATATGCTTGATTGAATCATAGTGACATTTTTTGAGAGCCTTAGAAACATATATGCATGATTGAATGACTAAGAATTTTTTTTTGACAGCCTTATAACGTATATATACATGATTGAAATTTTTCTGACTACCTTAGAACACATATAAGCATGATTAAATCAATATGATTTTTTTTTTACAATGTTAGGGCACATATGCATGATTGAATCACCATAAAAATTTTTGACAACCTTAGAACACATATATGCATGACTGAATCACTATGATTTTTTTTAGAGTCATACAACACATATATTAAAGATTGATTAAGATTAAAAATTTTTAGACAACCTAGGAATACAAATATGCAAGATTGAAATTTTTTTGACAGCTTTAGAACATATATATGCATGATTCAATCACTATAATTTTTTTTTACTATCATAGAATAGATATATATTCATGATTGAATCTCAATGATTTTTTTTTGAAAAACTTAGAATACATTTATGCAATATTAAATCATAATGAAATTTTTTTGACAGTTTTAGAACACATATATGCATGATAAAATCACAATAAATTTTTTTTGACAGCCTTAGAACACATATATGCATGATTAAATGACTGCATTTTTTTTGACAGCCTTAGAACACATATATGCAAGATTGAATCACAATAGAATTTTTTTGACAACCTTAGAACACAGATATACATGATTTAAATTTTTTTGACAGCCTTAGAACACATATATTAATGATTGAATGGTAATGATTTTTTTTTGACAACCTTAGGACACATATATGCATGATTGAATCACCATAAAATTTTTTTGACAACCTTAGAACACATATATTATTGATTGAATCACTATGAAATTTTTTTTATAGCATTAGAACACATATATGCAAGATTGAATCACTATGATTTTTTTTGTGAGCCTTAGAATACATATAGAACAAAAAAATCAAAAGTAAATGAAAAAAGTTGCAGTGGTTTTTGAAAACCCGTTTTTGAAAAAAAAAAATCTTCTTTAAAAAAACCTCTTTTTGGAAAAAATTTAGAAAAAGCCCCTTTTTGCAAAAATCAAAAGGTCGAGTTAGGTTTTTTTTTTTAGAGGGAGAAGCTTTTTCGGATTCTCTCTCTCTGGCCGACTCCCTCAGCCACCGAAACCCTCAGCCATCTTCCCTCTTTCCTTCCCTCCATCCCCCCTTCTGGAAACCTCCTCACCATCGGACTCGATCGATCGCCATGGCCATTCGCCTCAACCGCTCATCTTCAACCGAACCTCCTCCTTCTCCCCTATAAAGGAACCATACAACGAAAACCCTAGGCACCCGTCTTCACCCGTCCATCTCGACATTTTTTTTCTCTACTTCTTTCTTCTTCCCCTCTTCACTTCTTCTTCTTCTTCTTTTCTTCCGACCTCTCTGATTTTCCCCACTTAACGAAAGGGAGTCGATCGTCTTCAAGCTAACTAAGGTAAATATTCTTTATCGTTTGGTTTTATGATTTATTTTTTTTTCCTCTTTTCTTTCTTTCTTTTCTTTGTTTATTCGCTTTAAATCCCATTAACATGCCGTTGGGGAGGTCGAATTACCCATGGTAACCTCGATTCACCGCGGGCGACAACAATCAGAATATTCAATTCCAACACATTTTTTTTATATTCTGCATTTGGTTACTCTTTCCTTTTACCACAAGATTTCTTTTCTTCTGGTTATTATCTTGTGATTTTAATTTTTCTGTTGATATTTGTCATTTCTTCACCTTGTTTTGATCCAAATTTCTTGTTTACTCCAATTTCATGCTTGGGTTTAACTTTTGGTTTTGATGGAGACATTTCATTCATTCCTCTTTGCACCGTGTTATTCATTATAATTTCCTGTTTTAGCCTGCATTTTGCAGACAAAATATCTGTTACTACCTTTTTCTTTTTGTTTTGTTCGTTGTTATTTGCATTCCCATGATATTATTCAGTTTTTTTTTTTTTTTTTGCATCTCGCTCATAGCTATATTTCTGCAATGTTTTACCCATACCCGCATTTGTGTTGATACTCTGTCACCTGTATGGTTCTATATACTCTTTCTTGTGTATATCCCTGTATTTGATTCACTTCCATGTTAATCACATTTCATACCCCCAATGTATTAGCATTTTATTTGTTTTTTTTTTTTTTTACTTTTGCTTCATCTCCAGAGTTCAATATGACTTGTCGTGTTATCTCTTCCATATGCATCGTGTGTTACCTGTTTCTCAACATATCAAACTGTGTCATGTGCACAAGGGATATGGTTGGGCAAAACAATTGATGGCCATCGTTCATTTGTCATTGGGTTTTATAAAAAAAGAAAATATATACATAGGGTCCCACCATCTCTCTGAATTGCAAAAAGAAGGAGGTAAACCAGTGGCCCTGGTTTCGGATGCCAAGGATTTGATCCATAACTCTGTAAGCAAGTTTTGGGTCTTAGATTATCTATCCTTATGGAATGAGTGGATCGATAATATTGTGGTGAGTCAGCATCACGTGAGAATTGAACCACAGAATGTGAATCTGAAAAAGAGGGACTGTTATCGTCGCAAAATTTTTCCCGTCTTCCCTTCCTTGCGGAAGAGAGAGGGAAATGTTTTCGCGTTTCAAACTTGACCGGATTTTGGAAATTGTTTTGAAATACTCCCCTCCGTTTTGAAAATTGCGGAAAAATCCATGGGATGGGGCTCGACCTGTCGGTACGAGGTTCGACTGTTCCTGCCGCCTTTAACAGGGGTAATTGAACCAAGGACCAAAATTATGCTTGACTTAGTAAAATAATTGAAATTATGTTCTATCCTAAATGCACAGAGAATTCAGACATGTGCTATGAGATTTGGTAAAATATGGGTTGGAAAACTATGATGTATGCTTAGAAAACATTTGGAGTTGAAAAGCATTTCTCAAGAAAATATGGAAATCAATCTCTTAGAAAAACTCAGACGAAGAAGGTTTGAAAATTTTGGGAAAGTTTATAAAGACTTAGAAAATCTTGAAGAAGTGAGAATCTCGAGAAAATCTTGAGAAAGTTTATAAGGACTTGGAAAATCATGAAGAAATGAGAATCTCAGGAAAATCTTGAGAAAGTTTATCAGCTTTGAAAAATCATGAAGAAATGGGAATCTCAGGAAAATTTTGAGAAAGTTTAGAAAGACTTAGAAAACCATGAAAAAATAAGAATCTCGGGAAAATGAAGGAATTCTTGAGAAAAGATGATCATTTGAAAAGAAAAACACTTATCAGGAAAACTTGGATTTTGAGAATTTTCTTAGGAAAATGATAGAAAATTTTGTAGGGAAACTCATTGGAGAAGGAAATTTAGAACTTAGGAAATTGAAATCCTGAGAATTTTATCTTTGAAATATCTGAAAATCAGCTTTTTATTCTTGAGAAAGATGAAAATTCCTTTTGAAAATGGATCTTAAGAAAATAACTTTTTAAGGAAAATCACAAGAAAACTTTGATTTGGAAAATCCAACTTCGAATATCATCATAGTTTCTTGAGAAATCGACTCCATGAAGTGAAAATCTCTTGAGAAATCATGAGAAAAACAAATGATGCAAATAATTTGAATGAATGAATGCACTTTGAAAAGATTTCTGAAAAATTTGTTGGAAAAATGTGGGTTAAGCCAAAGTAAATCCTTCACATATTCTGACTGTGGCCATGAATATATTCAGGGCTTATTTGAGTTAATTCACAATATTTTGAAAACATTGGAAATATGAGGTGCATTTTCAAGATGGCCTAAGAGTGCAGGCTCAGTGTGACTGGTAGAAAGATGATGGATCAGGGTCTCGTCCATATTCCGACTAGGGCCGTAAATATGGACTCCACCGAGTTCATCAACTCTCTAAGAGTTGGTGCACGTGTCATTCGTGTTCATCCACGGTGAATTTTGAAAGATTGAGATATATGCATCATAGAATCAGGATATTACTGAAATCAAACTATATGAGATGCGGCCTAATCTAAGCAGTAAAAGTAAATCTTATTCCAAGGTTTACATTGGATTGTTACATTGCATAACATAAAGAAAAAAAAAATGAAATGGAGCCAAGGAGTCAGCATCTTCTAGTTTTTCCTGCAAAATGAGAGTTAGTACAAGATAACCAAGGAAATGGGTATATATATATATAATATATACAACGAAGAGATATATACATATATCAAAATGCTAAAATAGGTGCTAAATGTCATGTAACAATGGGGGTGTAACTATATGAGAAAATATATACATGGATGCTCATATATGGAAATAAGGGCACATGAAGGGATATATATATATATGTATATATATACATATATACATATATATATACATATATATGTATACATATAGATAGATATACATATATATTGATATATATATACCTATAATAAGAAAATATACACATTTAAGGGAAATTCTATATAATGGGTAAAATCAGAAAATACAGGTATAGACAGTTTCTGTAGGGGATTTCACAAGGCTGTAATTTCCAAATTACAAGGTAATTTTCGATAACATTTGGGTATGGAGCTTCCCTATATATCAATAACAAAGCATACAAAAGATGGTTTATAGATCATGAATGGATATAAAAATATCCATCCGTGAACATGACTGTTTATCAAGACTGCACATCTGCAGAAAATGGATATGTGCAGGAAATGGGTTGTGGAAGCACCATGGACTATTTCAAGGATATCATGAAAAGGATATGAAAAGCTTAGTGAAAAGGTGAAGATGTGGAAAATGATGAAACAATATGTGTAATTGGCGCTGCAAATGGGGTGATATCATAACAATACAACACACAAGAATTTAGCATTAAGCTAAATAAAATTTCATAAATCAAATGATGATGTTCCAACATAGCTTCATAAAACAGGAATTTTAGCATCAAGCTAAACAAAATCTCATAGAACCAATGGTGTTGTTCCAGCCATAACTTCATGAAACCGGAATTATAGCATTAGGCTTAAACAACATATGATCACCTAAATCAAATGGTGAAATTCCAGCCCCTAGCTTCATAAAATAGGAATTTTAGCATCAAGCTAAGCATGATCTTCATAAATCAAAAGGTGAATGTTCCATAACAGATCCAGCTCATGCTAGATGGTTAAATGCTATGTTGAATAGAGACTCAAATGCAATAATTTGAAAAAGATTGGAAAACAAACAAAACACAAAATGAAAGGCCGTGAGATGCTAATGCCGGATGATGAACAACTACTGATTCGAATTGCAGCAACTATAATGAATGTTTATACAAATTCAAAAGATAAAATTGATGAAATGTGATGTTGACTTAGAATCGGCATGTAGATGGATGCACAACAGGTGCTATAAACCCCTTTGCAGAAAAGGTGGAAGACATCTATAGGCAAGTAACTATTATCTTCTCCTCTGCTGTAAACTTTTTTTTTTTACCTTCAGTATTTCGCTATCCTGATTTCTCTAGTGTTCTTCATTCCTTTTTCTCCGATCATGAAGCCAAATGGGTAGAATCGGCCTGCATAATAGCAAGATTGACCCACCCATGGCAATATCATCAGGAATCATCCTATTCCGACAATGTTTCTTTTGTTTTATCTTATCTCTCTTTTCGTTCTTTTCTATTGTTAGCAAGTTATCTTGGATTTCTTCAGCTTACCTAAACCTAAATGAGCATTTATATTATCTATGGTCTCTTATTTGAATTCCTGACTGATCATTGTTCACGTTTTTTTGTTTTAATTTCTGTTTACATTATGATATGCTTTCTAATTTGCTCCTTTATGTGATTCTCAGTCTATATCCCTTCTCTTTTTTTTTGATGCTTTTGCTCTTTTTAATGATCATCTTTTAGTTTTTTTTTTTTTTTTTCAATCTTCGATTTCTGCATTTTACAGATTCCCATTCCCCTATTTAGTTTCATCTGCTAATCTTGATCACCTGTTCTGTCTGAATCCCCTACACTTCCTCTTTTCATAGCTTATTTTGGATTTCTTGGTTTCTGCAATTTATTTCATCCTATATATCGTGAATCATTTTCCATACTTAATTTCCTGTTTTTAGTTTACATTTGGCCATCCCTCTAATGGCATTACATTTACTCCATTTAGATCGATTGTAACTCATTATGGGTCTTTCACCAGTATCATTTTGTGAATACCCGTACTTTCATGCCTCTGTTATATATTACCCGTTTTTTTCTTTTGGTTTCCTTGTTACTTTTTTTTTTTACTTATGATGTTGATATATCTCTTCCATTAGCATCCGGGTAATATACCACATGTATATCTTGATATATGAACATTTTTACCATTAACATTCATATGGTATATGTGGTTTTTCCTGCTCTTTTCATTACTAACCAGGTTGTTTTGCAGGAAATATGTGGATAAAGTCATCATTTGAAATTGTAAAATTGATTTTATATGTTGTAATAGCTAGAGTTGAATGAAAATTTATATTTCCTGCTTTAGGTAGAATGAATGAGCATTGTAAAATCATGAATTGCTTGTTTTTCATGCATTTTTGTCTTTATTTCTCAAATTCCCACAATGGTGAAACACGAATGGCACGTGCACCATTTCGTAAGAGGTAAATTAATACTAAGTTGAAGATTTACATCAACGGCCATAGTCGGAATGTAAACAAGACTTAGTATTTTTATCTTTTATAAAATAACACTAGATCCACACTGGATCCTTTTTAAAAATCATCATATTTTCAAATATTTCTTTCTTTTATCAGAATTTAACTTAGGATTAACTCAAAATATATACCAATGGCCATAGTCAGGGTATATTGAGGGTTAATTTCATTTTAAATTCTATAAAAGCACAAAAAAAAATGTATTTTATTCTTCACTTGAGTTTAAAAGTGGTTATTATATAATATATCCAATGACCATAGTCAGGGATATATTATATCTTCAACCCCATTCTTAATTCATTTGAAGAATGGAATACGATTTTCAAATCCAATTTCAACTTATTCAAATTCATTCATCATATAAGGTAGAATTGCATCATATTTTCAAAACTTCTTTTTCAAAATCCCAAGTGTTTCCTCTTCTCCATCAGATCTTACTCAAATCCAATTTTATCTCATTTTAAGATTCAAAATTTCAATTTCAAAGTCCAATTTGACTTTGAAAACTCCAAAATCACTTTATATTCAAACTTCAAATTTCCAACCCAATTCAAAACCCAATTTCAAAGTTCAATTTAACTTTGAAATTATCTTCTGATTTCAAAATCAAGTTCATCCCCTTATCTTCAATCAAGGTTTGGATTTGAATCTCAAGTTTAAATTTGGGTTTCTAAAACCCAGATCCGTCTTTAAAGGTCTTATTTGGACTTCTCAAAACCCAAATCCAAAGACAAATCCTAGTCTTAACTTGGATCCAGATTTCCAAGTATAATCTCCATTCCACTTTGGACCTCCAATTACAGATCCAAATTCCATTTAGGATCCAAAATCCTTATTCCACTTTGGATCTCCCATCACAGATCCAAATTCTATTTAGGATCCAAGTCCTTATTCCACTTTGGATCTCCAATCACAGATCCAAATTTCATTTAGGATCTAGATCCCCATTCTACATTGGATCTCAGACTTCAGATCCAAATTCATTCTAGGATCCAGAACCAACCCTACTTTGGATCTCAGACTTCAGATCCAAACCCATTCCAGGATCAAGAACCCAATTCTATTTTGGATCTCAGACTACAGGTCCAAATTCCATTTAGGATCCAGAATCCAATTCTACTTTGGATCTCAGATTTCAGATCCAAATACCATCTTGGATTCCAAATCTTGAATCCAATTCCATTCAAAATTCCAAATCCAAATTCCACTTCCATTTCATTCCAGATTTCAAATCAAGTTCCCATTTCAGATCCTGAATTCAACTTTGAACTCTATTCAGAATCCAGATCTTGGATTCAGATTTCATCTTGAAATTTCAACTTTTAAATCAATTCCACTTCTCAATTTTATTCAAATTTCCCAATTCCACCTTTTATCCTGATTCAATTCCATTTCCATTTATATTTTGACTCAAAGTCCATTTATGACTTTGAAAATTCCTTTTATTTCAAAATTTTAAGATCATTTTCCAAATCCAGATTCATATTCCCAAGCCCTTGATTATTCTAAAAACTTAGAACTTTAATCCTAAGTTCTAAATTAGAAATCATTTCTTCACTTTATCGGATTCATCTCAGAAACACTTGGGAATTCTTCAAAATATTTTATAAAGAGCATATATCTTTGCATTTGCACAAGCATGATTCTTTGTGCATCTAGACTTAGAATGATTTTTTAGATAAATTCTTAGCAAAATAAAAGGCATAAAATTCGACCCTTGGTTCGATTACCCCTGGTAAAGGCGCCAGGAACGGTCGAACCTCGTACCGACGAGCGGATCCCGTCTCCCAGTTTTCCCGCAAATATTTCAAAACGGAGGCGAGTTTTTTCAAAATATTTTCAAAATTAAGATCAAGTGAGACCCGCAAAAGAGTTTTCTCTCATTCTTTTCTCTTCTTTTCTCTTCTCTCTTTCTTTCTATCTTCTATCTTTCTCCCTTCAAAAAGGAGGAAAATAAGAGGATGGAAAGGAAAAGAGGAGGAAGAGAGAGAAATACAAGAGAGGAAAAATTTTGCGATGATCACACAATCTCTCAGAAAAACTCAGACGAAGAAGGTTTGAAAATCTCGGGAAAGTTTATAAAGACTTAGAAAATCTTGAAGAAGTGAGAATCTCGAGAAAATCTTGAGAAAGTTTATAAGGACTTGGAAAATCATGAAGAAGTGAGAATCTCGAGAAAATCTTGAGAAATTTTATAAAGATCTGGAAAATCATGAAGAAATGAGAATCTCAGGAAAATCTTGAGAAAGTTTATCAGCTTTGAAAAATCATGAAGAAATGGGAATCTTAGGAAAATTTTGAGAAAGTTTAGAAAGACTTAGAAAACCATGAAAAAATAAGAATCTCAATAAAATTTTGAGAAAGTTTAGAAAGACTTAGAAAACCATGAAAAAATAAGAATCTCAGGAAAATGAAGGAATTCTTGAGAAAAGATGATCATTTGAAAAGAAAAACACTTATCAGGAAAACTTGGATTTTGAGAATTTTCTTAGGAAAATGATAAAAAAATTTGTAGGGAAACTCATTGAAGAAGGAAATTTAGAACTTAGGAAATTGAAATCCTGAGAATTTTATCTTTGAAATATCTGAAAATCAGCTTTTTATTCTTGAGAAAGATGAAAATTCCTTTTGAAAATGGATCTTAAGAAAATAACTTTTTAAGGAAAATCATAGGAAAACTTTGATTTGGAAAATCCAGCTTCGAATATCATCATAGTTTCTTGAGAAATCGACTCCATGAAGTGAAAATCTCTTGAGAAAATCATGAGAAAAACAAATGATGCAAATAATTTGAATGAATGAATGCACTTTGAAAAGATTTCTGAAAAATTTGTTGGAAAAATGTGGGTTAAGCCAAAGTAAATCCTTCACATATTCTGACTATGGCCATGAATATATTCAGGGTTTATTTGAGTTAATTCACAATATTTTGAAAACATTGGAAATATGAGGTGCATTTTCAAGATAGCCTAAGAGTGCAGGCTCAGTGTGACTGGTAGAAAGATGATGGATTAGGGTCTCATCCATATTCCGACTAGGGCCGTAAATATGGACTCCACCGAGTTCATCAACTCTCTAAGAGTTGGTGCACGTGCCATTCGTGTTCATCCACGGTGAATTTTGAAAGATTGAGATATATGCATCATAGAATCAGGATATTACTGAAATCAAACTATATGAGATGCGGCCTAATCTAAGCAGTAAAAGTAAATCTTATTCCAAGGTTTACATTGGATTGTTACATTGCATAACATAAAGAAAAAAAAAATGAAATGGAGCCAAGGAGTCAGCATCTTCTAGTTTTTCCTGCAAAATGATAGTACAAGATAACCAAGGAAATGAATATATATATATAATATATACAACGAAGAGATATATACATATATCAAAATGCTAAAATAGGTGCTAAATGTCATGTAACAATGGGGGTGTAACTATATGAGAAAATATATACATGGATGCTCATATATGGAAATAAGGGCACATGAAGGGATATATATATATATAAGTATATATATATGTATATATATACATATATGCATATATATATACATATATACATATACATATAGATAGATATACATATATATTGATATATATATACCTATAATAAGAAAATATACACATTTAAGGGAAATTCTATATAATGGGTAAAATCAGAAAATACAGGTATAGACAGTTTCTGTAGGGGATTTCACAAGGCTGTAATTTCCAAATTACAAGGTAATTTTCGATAAAACTGGTATGGAGCTTCCCTATATATTAATAACAAAGCATACAAAAGATGGTTTATAGATCATGAATGGATATAAAAATATCCATCCGTGAACATGACTGATTATCAAGACTGCACATCTGCAGAAAATGGATATGTGTAGGAAATGGGTTGTGGAAGCACCATGGACTATTTCAAGGATATCATGAAAAGGATATGAAAAGCTTAGTGAAAAGGTGAGGATGTTGTGGAAAATGATGAAACAATATGTGTAATTGGCGCTGCAAATGGGGTGATATCATAACAATACAACACACAAGAATTTAACATTAAGCTAAATAAAATCGCATAAATCAAATGATGATGTTCCAGCATAGCTTCATAAAACAGGAATTTTAGCATCAAGCTAAACAAAATCTCATAGAACCAATGGTGATGTTCCAGCCATAACTTCATGAAACCGGAATTATAGCATTAGGCTTAAACAACATATGATCACCTAAATCAAATGGTGAAATTCCAGCCCCTAGCTTCATAAAACAGGAATTTTAGCATCAAGCTAAGCATGATCTTCATAAATCAAAAGGTGAATGTTCCATAACAGATCCAGCTCATGCTGGATGGTTAAATGCTATGTTGAATAGAGACTCAAATGCAATAATTTGAAAAAGATTGGAAAACAAACAAAACACAAAATGAAAGGCCGTGAGATGCTAATGTCGGATGATGAACAACTACTGATTCGAATTGCAGCAACTATAATGAATGTTTATACAAATTCAAAAGATAAAATTGATGAAATGTGATGTTGACTTAGAATCGGCATGTAGATGGATGCACAACAGGTGCTATAAACCCCTTTGCAGAAAAGGTGGATATATCATAAACAGGAAGATGCAGAAATCTGCATTAGAAAATAAAACTCATGGCTGAATGTGTGTAGGCCATTGCAATGAGGGTTCAGTCCAGAAAAAAAAATGAATTGTCTCATCCATTTAGCCTACATATGAAAGCTTTTCAAATGACCATTTCAAAACCCATACATGATACTGAAATGAAGCTATAGATGAAACTGTATCTTATATTGATTCCAGCTAACAGATTACAACCAGGTTTGATTATATGAAGCTATTACCTTGTGGATCCCCTGCACCACACGACCTTGCTGAATCTATGCAACCTGGACATAAGAGATGAAGTCCCAAAGATGAAAGATTCCACGGTAGAACAGACTCCTCTGCTCCTTGGCTGAAGGAAATGGCTCCCAGCTTTGTGAATCCCCTGAGCCTTGGGGAACTCCCTACAATCTGGACAGGAAAGCCAAAATCCCCAAAAGGGTAAAGGTTGCAGTAGTTATTTTGAAGATTTTCTGCGTCAAATGGGCCTATAGACAGTAAGTGAAGGTCGATCTCTTGCTGTTGGGCGCAACGAAATGGGAAGGACATTGGATGGGCTGGAATGGATGCAAACGTTGGGTTGGAAGTGGGTGGAGTGAAGAAGGATGAAGGTCTTGGGGCTTATTGCTGTATATCCTGCTGATAGGCTTGAAGAAGAAGGAGACGCTGGCTGGATTGAAGGAAAGGTGGGCTGAAGCTGATGGGTTGTAGCTGGTGGGTTGAAGAAGAATGGCAACTACACGTTGGAGGTGAAAGGGCTCCACGCTCAGCAGGAAACACCTGCAAAAAAAAAAAAACAGTCAATTGGCTCTCCCCCCTTCCAGCCTCAATCGGCTAGCCCCTTTTTAAAAAAAACTTTCAACTCTTTTGAAGAAAAACACAGCCTTGAGCTTCCGTTAGAAATTTTGAAATTTTTTCAAATTGAAACTTAATGCTGCCGTTTTCAAAAGGGCGCATCTTGTGATTTTTCAAAATTTTCATTTCATTTACCTAAGTTTTAGGTAAAATGAAATTTATTTAATTTTTTATTTTTTTGGAAGTTCGGCTGTGCCATTTAATGCTGCATCCTTCTAAAAAAAAAAATTATTTAAACAAATCAATAAAAAGAAATAAAATAAAAAGTGAGTATTGAAATAAATGAGAGGCTTTTATCGAAATGCCATCTCAACCCACTTTTAAAATTCTTTTGAAAATAAAGTTTTATTTTTTGTTTTTGAAAGTTTTTTATTTTCAATTGGGGTGCCACATGTGTGTGGGCCCACTAGCTAAAAAAATAAATAAATATTGAGAAATTAAGAAAAAATTGCAAATTGGTATGAACTTCGGGTGGGTCCCGTTTGAGAATAAACAACTTACCTGAGATTCTGAGTATGATGCTAGTTCAAAGGCGGGTCCCGCTCCATTTATTTGAAAATACGAGATAAAACATTATTTGTTTTCAAGAATTTGGAAAAATTGGTTTTTCAGAGCAAAATATGGATAAAGTAAATGTAAAAAAAAAATTGTAAAGAGATTTAAAATCTTTTGCAAAAAGTTTTGAGATAAAATCTTTAAAATCAATATCCAAATATCCAGATTGTTTTTCTTGAGAAGATTTTTATAATTCAAAGTCCTGGGGGTAAAATGGGAAAATTTGGTAATTTTGAATACCCAGGGTTTTAAAAATTGATTTTGAAAAGTTTAAAAATCAAATCTGGATTGACAATTTTGAAAATCAGGAGTTCTGGATCTCAAACTGACATGCTATGCAGTGAAATGATGCAAAGTGTTATGATCGCAAAATTTTTACTTTTTGCAAGTCAAATTGACCTTTGAAAAAGATTTTGAAAATAACTCGCCTCCGTTTTAAAATGCGGAAAAATTCCGTAGAATGGGACTCGCCTGTCGGTACGAGGTTCGACCGTTCCTGCCACCTTTAACAGGGGTAATCAAACCAAGGATCAATCTACTGCTCTGCTCTATTCAACTTATCTAAATCTTATTCTAATTTCTAAATGCACATAGAATCAGGCATGTGCTATGAATTTTCTGAAAATGCATATTTGAAAACATGATGTTTGCTTCAAAGATTGGAAAATAAACTCTTTGAAAATCGTGAATCATGATTGAGATACTGTATTTGAGAAAGTGAAAATCGATTTCTAAAGAAATATAAGGATTTTGTGAAAATCGATTTTGAGATATGTGAAATAACTTTGTAAAACTCGATTTATTTGAATTCAAACTTTGAAATTGAAAATCTAACTTAGAAAATCGAATTTGAAACTTGGGAAATACTTGAAATATCATTGGCAAATCCATATTTTGAGAAAATCGATTTTGAATAAGACTTAGGAAATTTTGAAGAATTTGATTCCTTTGACTTGGAATTTGAATTAGAATATTCATGAAACGAATGAATATGATTTTGAGGAATTGGGAAAAACTCTTTGTATTTTTGAGAAATGCAGTCCATTTTGAAATTAGCCTAAGAGTGTAGGCTGAATGTGGCTAATGTGCAGATCATAAATCTAGATATCCTTCATATTCTGACTATGGCCATAAATACGAATTCCACCAAGTTTATAAACTTCATAAAAGTTAGTGTATGTGCCATTCGTGTAGACCATAGCGAGTTTGAATATGCATGAATCATCATCCATCACACATTAACATTATTTAAAAAAAATAAACTATATGCAGTGCTGCCTAAGCTAAGCAGGAAATATAAATTCTTATTCCAAAGTTTAATTTAGTTTACATCACTATTGAAATTTAAATACATGAAAACTAAAGTCTTCAATGTACCTGCAAAACTAAAAAACTTTGTTAGTGATGATATGTTGGCTTTTCTAGATTTATCCAGTAATATCAGGAAATTGCTGGATTTTGCTAGATATAAGCCTTTTTGCCATGATTCCATTAAATCAAAATGATAAAGTATGAAATAAAATTGAATAAATAAGGAAGATAAGATATGAAATTTCGAAATTGAGGTTAAAATGACCAAAATACCCCTAATAACAAGACTATGGCCTTGAAATTAGGGTTTTTAGAAAGATATTTGGTAAAATGCAAGTTTTGAAATTCAAATAAAAATATATCAAGCTAAATATGATATGATATGCTTAAAAATAAGAAAATTAGGGTTAGGGATTTTGAAATTGATGTCAAATGACCAAATTACCCCTGATAGCAAGACTATGGCCTTGAAATTAGGGTTTTCTGAAATAGATTTTGGTAAAAATTAGGTTTTATGTACTAAATGAAATCAAATGAACATATAATTAAACATGAACTACCCTAATATGATTATAAACATGACTACACCCTAAAAACATATACTTATGCACGAAAATCCAAGAATATCACAAAATTTGTGATTTTAGCAGTGTTTTTGGATCTTTTAGGGACCCTGTTTTGTAATTTTATTAATTCAGACATCAAATGGATTCCAAAATCCATAAAATTGGTACCTGCACTTGGTATAACCCTAATATCAAATTAGAATTATAAAAATAATTTTTTGGCATTAAATTAATCCGAAAATAGCATCAAACCCTAAAAATATGCTATTTTTGACCTAGTTCACCAACCAGTCTCAGTCCAAGACCCAAACCAGGGGTCAAACCTCCATGGAAATCTATGCAATTTTACAGAGAACAAATAGACAGGAAAACATAACTTTTCCTTTTTACAGATATGAAATTTTTTTTAAAACCAGGGAGATCCCCATCCGACAATCTGGACTTGAATACATTGATTTTAACTTTGGTCCTGACTGATACTTTCAATTGAAATTTCCAGGATAAATATCAGTACTCATTAAAAATATCTGATATTTTAACAATGAACAGTTGACAGAAAAATAACAATACTCATTTTTTACATATCATGAATCGGATCTGTAGTTTGGGATTTATAAACAACACAAGTCTGATTAGGGTTTTGGTAAACCCTAACGAGTTTTAAATTGAAAATCAGAGTCTCTGACAAAGGAAAAATACTAAAACAGTAATAAAAAATTCTGAAAATTTCACCGTAGACAGATCTAATCAATATAAATCCATGGAACTTTACAGATCTAAAATCGGATATAAGACGAGAAAAATATCATTACAGCAAGTTACCCTCTTGATTTTAACAACGATTTTAAAGTTTTAAAAACCCAACTTGATGTCTGATTTTTCTGACAGGGTTCCCGAAGTCCAAAAACTCTGATTTTTTTATAGTATATCAATAACGTATGCATGCATCACATATAAAAAAATCAGAAATTAACAACACATATTTCAGTCCAAAACAGCATTCTCTTTTCTGTTCTAAACTAAAAACACACAGAAATCTAAGAAACTTGAGAAAATATGCATTAACTAATGAAAAACAATAAAATAAACACTAAAACAGTAAAATAAAAATTATTTCTATGCTGGAAAACGTGTAATAAACATGGATAAACAAACAAATAAATAAAATACAGGGAATCAATGGCTAAAATTTGCTTTCACCTTTGAAATCATGGATTTAACCCATTTAACGAGTAAATCTCATGTTTCGTTGGTTAAGAACATGAAAAACGTACCTCTCATCGATTCTAATGGATTAGAATCCTTACAATCACCCTCAAACTGAGTTAGATCATCTTCTTGGGTCGATTTTGGGGTTCTTGGATGAAATCCATGGTTAAATCCATGAACACAAGAGTTTCCATGGTGAAATCTATTGAAAAATTATAAAAAACTAATAAAATAATATTAAATAAACTCACCTTGGGGCTGCAGCTGCAATGGAGGAAGGTGGAGGTGCTGGAGAGGAGAAAGAGGCCACGAAAATTTGAGAGAAAAAGAGCTCCTTTTGACCTCTTGAAGTGCCCTATTTATAGGTTTTCAAAACCTCCTTAATTAAGGTTAATTAAGAGGTTTTTCATTTTTTCAGGACTCTTTCTAATAAATCCACTAAGGGCAACGATTTTTTGGAGAATTATAGCCTAGGTGGGACTCTAATTAATCCCTAATTAGCCCCTAACTAAACCTAGAAAACCCCCAAATGTGATGCCACTTGGCATCTTCCACATTTGGTTTTTTAAAAACCTTTAAAAACACTAGTTTTAAAAACTAAACTTCAAAATGGGTTTTCAAAATGATATTAACTCTTCTAAACCCCTAACACTAACCATGACACTGACTAACCCTAGTCTAGCCCTGACTTACTCGAATATGGCGCCACCCCGAGTGGGCCCTACTTGAGTTTTTCAAAAAGCGATTTTAAAACTTGAAATTGAAGGAGTTTTCAAACGGATTTTCAAAAGCAATCTTAAAATTAGAATTTTTGAAATGACATAGGGTTCTAACCAAGTCATAACTCCTCTGGATATGGTGCCAACTGAGTGGGCCCGCATCGAGTTTTGAAGAATTTTGAAATAAACACTAAAAATGGTTTTGAAAAGGGGTTAAAATCCGTATTTGAAATTCAAGATCTTTGAAAATAGGGTATCAAGCAAACTGGAGCTCTGAGTTAGAGTCCTGAACTCTTAGGATTCTGATATTTTAGATTTTAGAATTCAAATAGAAGAGTTTTCGAAAGATTTTATCAAAAACTGACAAAATAAGTCAAAAAAACACAGTCAGGGGTAGACTCCTAACTCGACCGACCTCTAAAATAGAGTCCTGAATTAACTGGACTCTGTAAAATGACCTAACTTTTGAAAACAATAAAAATGAAATAAAAACAGATTTCAAAACAGACTCCTGACTGGACTAGGACTCTGGGACAGAGTTCTGATCGGACTGAAACTCTAGATTTTTTTGGTATTTTCTGAAAAACAGACGAAAGAACAATGTAAACAATGACAAGTATTGAAATAGAACAGAGTTCTCATTCAACTGAGACTCTGAGAACAGAGTCCTGATTGAACTAGGACTCTCAGATTTTTGGATTTTCTGATAAAACAAATGAGAGAATTTTGGAAAACAGTTAAAAATGGGATGAAATTGAAGTTTTGGTTCAGAGTCCTGTTCTGATTAGGACACTGAGAAAGAGTCCTGATTCGATCAGAACTCTAAAAAATTTTGGTTTTCTGATAAGTAAATAATGAAATTTAAGCAAAGCTTTTTGAAAACTAATGAAAATGAAGTGAGAAAATCAATTTTGGATAGAGTCCTACTTCGATCAGGACTCTGGGGTAGAGTCCTGATTTGATCAGGACTCTGAGATAAAACCTCAGAATTTTGAAATTCTTTGATAAAAGTGTAATAGTTTTGGTAGATTGAAAGATTTCTGAAAGATTTTCTCAAAATTGAAATCAGGGTCAGAGTCCTGATCCAACTAGAACTCTTCAAACAGAGTCCTGGTTCAACTAGAACTCTAATTTTTTTACTCATTTTGAAAGATTTTGAAAGATTTGATTGAAAATGGATAAAATAATTATAAAAGATTAGAGTCCCAATCCAATTGAAACTCTGAAGAAGAATCCTGTTCCGTCTGGACTCTTTGAAGAAGAGTCCTGATCCAACTAGGACTCTGAAATTTTGGCCAAAACAGAAGATTTTGAAAGGTTTTTCTCAAAACAGGTAGAAAGGTAGTGAAAATTAGAGTTTGGATCCGACTAGGATTCTGGAAAAAGAATCCTGATCGAACTAGGACTCTAAAATTTTTGAGATTTTTGATAAATGAAGGAATCCAGAAGCGACACCACCTAAATGGGTCTCATCTGAGAATTGAAATTGAGTTTGAAATGAATCCAGATTGTTTTCTGAGAAAATATTTCAAAATATAAAGTCCTGGGGGTTGGCAAACGATAGAATGTTGATTAAAAACCCAGGTTTTAAAATTGTTTTTTTGAAAGAAGAGATTTAAAACTCAAATCTGGATTGAATGTTTTGAAAACACGAGTGTTGGATCTCGAAAATGAGATGTAATGACATGCAATGCAGTGAAATGATATGCAAAAATGCATGCAATGATATGCAATGACACATGAAATGTAAGTACTGGATGAGGGTGAAAATTTGGGGTGTTTACAGATGCCCCTCCTTGCTACTAAGCCTGCTGAAAGCCGAGCTTAGTGGCAAAGAAAACACACCAAATTTGGATTATAAAAATGCCCCAGTTAGATGAATCTCACTGGGTATGAAAGAATTAATCCAAGTGATGATGGTAGATATGAAATGGAGAATAAGGATAAAATTTTATTTCAAAAGAAAGTAAGATTCAGGTTTTGCCCTTAACCTGTATGGGACGGAAAATACCTCGTATGGAACGAAGCTCAAGCTTAACCCTTAACCTGACCGGGTTGAAAATGGAATACCTCATCAAAGGAGGCTCAGGTTTGTACCCTTGACCTGATTGGGCAGAAAATGAAATACCTCATCAAAGGAGGCCCTGGTTTATACCCTTAACCTGATTGGGCAGAAAATGAAATACCTCATCAAAGGAGGCCCAGGTTTATACCCTTAACCTGATTGGGCAGAAAATGGACGGAATCCTCGAAAGAAGAGACCGTGATGGAACCTTCGGATTTCCGCACAATGAATCCGATAGGGGTTTTGCAAAAGGAAGGAAATTGGGGTCCCTAAAGCTTGAAAAGGGTTTGATTTTGGGCACCTCATTGCTGAGACTAATTAACTTTTGAAATTGCCTTTTGCTGAAATTGGTGGCTTAACCTCAAGCCAAAATTGGACTGTCTATGGTGGAACAGTGGGGACATAGGGAAGTGTGCGAATCTGAGAACCCAGGCGCTCAGATTATACCAAAAAAGGGAAGGAATCTTGAAAATTCCCGTAATCAAGTCCTAAAACGGATGGTATCAGAATGCGCCAAAGATGAACCTCAAGCTCTTGCTTCATGCCAGGATAGCTAAAAAATATTGTCAAAATGTTGAAAATTGTTGTTAATTCAAAATAATTGAAAATGATGCACATTGTTTTGAAAGTATTCCCTCTTTTCTACTTGAAGTATTACCTCCAACTGAGCTTAATTCCGTAGAATCAAGATTCAAATTCAAATTGCTTGCAATTGGATTTCTTTCAAGGAAGCTATCAATTTCCTTGATATGGACGGGAAAGAAAGTATTCTTGATATTGCGAGAGCTATTGGTGAAAGAATATTGATAAAAGAATTTCACAAAATTAAAGAAGATTCTTGATAAATTCGGCAGTCTGATATCCTGGGATTCTTTTCTCATGATGATCTTTCTGCAATCTCTTTTCAACAGAATTGGAGCTCTCTTGGATTTTTCAGGAATTACATCATCCTTCATTTTGGAGATGTCCTGACTTTTCTCTCTTTTCTTTTTTGGAAGGGTACGTCACAAACTCCTTCATCTTGGAGATGTTCCGATCCTTCTTTTCTCTTAGGGATTATATTGACAGTTATTGGCCCTTTGGTTAGGAATCTCTTGATGATAGCAGAAATTAAATACCTTTTAGGGATTGTCGGGAGGTCCATCACACTCGCCTTCATCTCGACGGTGATCTGGACTTTCCCTGGAAGGATCCGTCACAAACTCTGTCATCTTGGAGATGATCCAAATCTTCTTTGGCCTCGGGGGTCGACTCGTCTAATTCGCCTTCATCTTGACGACAGTTGAGAGATCCCTTTTGCAGATATTTAATTGCAGCTTGGGTGATTGAGGAGATATGGAGATTGAGTGGATTTTTCTGTATCACCTAGGATATTTCGACTGCTTTATTTTCAAGAATAGTCTTTAAAAATGTGCCATTAACTGCGATCAATATCAATCACTCATGGCTTTGCAACAACATTGAATTCTCTTTGCTGGCCATATCGCGGATTTATTGTTCATTCTTTTGGTTTGCCAATAAAAAGATTTTGAACTTTGAATCCTTTTTCGTGAAAGCATTGCCCTTTCGGAAGTAATAGTGGAGGTATTCTGAAGTAATAATTTTGTGCAATAAAGATTTTTGAAATCAGCAAATATTTAATGACAAATTGGCAAAATTTTCTTGAAATCCTTTTGTGAAAGCGAGCATTTGAAGCACAATGCAACACATCCATGACAGAAATTCTCTTCTCTTTTCCCCAAAAGAAAAGATTCAGAAATTAGAATTGGGAATTACTCCTCTCTTCCCTGAAGAGGAGGTGTTTGCAAAACGAACTTTCGAAGAGAAATTAAGCTTTCGTCAAAACTTCCTAACATTAGGCTTCTCTTATGGAAAGGGGGCCGGGATTGGTGAGGTTGGAAAATTGGTCATGAAGGAACGAGTTCATCACACTCTCCCTGAAAAGAGGGTCCTTTATGATGAAATGGCCTAGTCTGAAATTATGGGGCCACAAGGAAAGCAAGTCTCTGTCGAGTCTCTCCCTATAAAAAGGGTTCCTTGTGTGAAATTTGGAATTTTGTTTTGCAAACGATTCACAAAGACACGAGTCCCTTCAAACTCTCCCTGAAAAGGGGCTAAGTGAACGAATTGGATAGCATGCGAAAAGAGCGAGCTCCCTCGAACTCTCCCTATAAAAAGGGTCTCTCGCAAGAGAAAATAATTGAAATTGGGTATTGGGTGACTCAAAAGGGTCAAATTTTGGAAATTAGAATTTTGAAATTGGAAATTGGAAATTGGAAATTGGAAATTGGAAATTGGAAATTGGAAATTGGAAATTGGAAATTGGAAATTGGAAATTGGAAATTGGAAATTGATAATTGGAAATTGGAAATTGGAAATTGGAAATTGAAAATTGGAAATTGGAAATTGGAAATTTGGAAATTGATAATTGAAAATTGGAAATTGATTGACCCGAAGGTTGAAATTGTGAATTGGTTTACTGAGAATGACATGGGTTCTATAGGGATTCAGCTTAAGAACGACATTGGTTCAATTAAGAACGACATTGGTTCGATTGAGAACGACATTGGTTCAATTAAGAACAACATTGGTTCACTGGGAACAACATGGGTTCAATAGGGATTTAGCCTAAGAACGACATTGGTTCAATTGAGAACGATATTGGTTCTGCAGGGGTTCGACCTACGAACTTATCAATTCCATAGGAATTCAACCTAAGGATCATAGCTTAAGAAGGAATGATTCCAACTTGTGAGCTTTGAATGGACCAGGTGCTAAACTGGGTTTTTGAGGGAAGATTCGAATCGGAATTCAATTCTTCAAGGAAAACTAGATGAATTGGATTTTGAAAGACAATTCGAGTCGGAACTCAGATCTTCTAGACCAACTCGCAGGATAGTTTGAGTAGAAGTTCAAACTTGTAAAGGAAAGCTAAGCGAATTGGATTTGAAAGAAAATTCGAATCGAAACTCTGATTTTCTAGACCAATCCTGAATTGGATTTGGAAGAAGATTCGAATCGAAACTCAACTCTTCTAGACCAATTCTAGAATCTAGAGGAAAGAAAATTATACGAATTGGATTTGTAAGAAAATTCAAGTCGGAACTTGGATTTTCTAGACCAATTCTGAATTGGATTTGGAAGAAGATTCGAATCGGAACTCGACTCTTTTAGACCAATTCTAGACATTTAAAGGAAAGAAAAGTTGATAAGTATAAAGATGACATTTGGGACTAGTTCAACTAGTACGAGCATCAGATTTTGGAAGAGTACCTATACGAGCACTGGGTTTTAAAAGGTTACCAGTACGAGCACTGGGTTTTAAAAGGTTACCAGTACGAGCACTGGGTTTTAAAAGATTACCAGTACGAGCACTGGGTTTTAAAAGATTACCAGTATGAGCACTGGGTTTTAAAAGATTACCAGTACGAGCACTGGGTTTTAAAAGATTACCAGTACGAGCACTGGGTTTTAAAAGATTACCAGTACGAGCACTGGGTTTTAAAAGATTACCAGTACGAGCACTGGGTTTTAAAAGATTACCAGTACGAGCACTGGGTTTTGAAGGATTACCAGTACGAGCACTGGGTTTTAAAAGATTACCAATACGAGCACTGGGTTTTGAAGGATTACCAGTACGGGCACTGGGTTTTAAAAGATTACCAGTACAAGCACTGGATTTTGAAAGGTTACCAGCACGAGCACTGGGTTTTGAAAGATTGCCAGTACGAGCACTGGACTTTAAATGGTTACCAGTACGAGCACTGGGTTTTGGAAATTTACCAGCACGAACACTGGATTTTTGGAAAAATTACCAGCACGAGCACTGGATTTTGAAAGATTACCAGTACGAGCACTGGATTTTTAAAGGATACCAGTACGAGCACTGGACTTTAAAAAAAAGTACCCCCACGAACGTTGGGCTTTGAAAAAGTCTGACCAGTGAATAGTGAATTTAGAGGGTTCGACCAGTAAAAACCAGATTCAGGAAGTTCGACGAGTAAAAACCGGATTTAGAAAGTTCGACCAGTAAAAACTGGATTCAAGAAGTTCGACCAGTAAAAACCAGATTCAGGAAGTTCGACCAGTAAAAACCGGATTTAGAAAGTTCGACCAGTAAAAACTGGATTCAAGAAGTTTGACCAGTAAAAACCGGATTTAGGAAGTTCGACCAGTGAAAACTGGATTTAAGAAGTTCGACCAGTAAAAACCGGATTTAGAAAGTTCGACCAGTAAAAACTGGATTTAGAAAGTTCGACCAGTAAAAACTGGATTCAAGAAGTTTGACCAGTAAAAACCGGATTTAGGAAGTTCGACCAGTAAAAACCGGATTTAGAAAGTTCAACCAGTAAAAACTGGATTCAAGAAGTTCGACCAGTAAAAACCGGATTTAGGAAGTTCGACCAATGAAAACTGGATTTAGGAAGTTCGACCAGTAAAAACTGGATTCAAGAAGTTCGACCAGTAAAAACCGGATTTAGGAAGTTCAACCAATGAAAACTGGATTTAGGAAGTTCGACCAGTAAAAACTGGATTCAAGAAGTTCGACCAGTAAAAACCGGATTTAGGAAGTTCGACCAATGAAAACTGGATTTAGGAAGTTCGACTAGTAAAAACCGGATTTAGGAAGTTCGACCAGTAAAAACTGGATTCAGGAAGTTCGACCAGTGAAAACTGGATTTAGGAAGTTCGACCAGTGAAAACTGGATTTAGGAAGTTCGACCAGTAAAAACTGGATTCAAGAAGTTCGACCAGTAAAAACCGGATTTAGGAAGTTCGACCAGTGAAAATTGGATTTAGGAAGTTCGACCAGTAAAAACTGGATTCAAGAAGTTCGAATAGTAAAAACCGGATTTAGGAAGTTCGACCAATGAAAACTGGATTTAGGAAGTTCGACCAGTAAAAACCGGATTTAGGAAGTTCGACCAGTAAAAACCGGATTTAGAAAGTTCGACCAGTAAAAACTAGTTTCAAGAAGTTCGACCAGTAAAAACCGGATTTAGGAAGTTCGACCAGTGAAAACTGGATTTAGGAAGTTCGACCAGTGAAAACTGGATTTAGGAAGTAGGCTTCACCCGAAGGTTGACTGGTAAAAATGGTTTTGATAAAAACTCGGCCCGAACTTGAAAAAGGTTGGTGTTTAGAAAGCGCTTGATGATTGCAATGTGAGATTTTCAATCTTCACCCTCATGCTGACCTAGACAAATGCCACGAGTCTCAGAATTCATCACTTATCCTAAATGGGTATTGGATTGATGCAAGTTGATGTATGCAAAAAAAAATGCAAATGAATGCATGCAAATGCAAATGAATGTAAATGGGTGCACATGTATGCAAAATGAGAGATTTGTTTGATCCTGCCTGCATACAGGATGTTTTGAACACAATTTTTTTAAAATAATTCCCCAGTGTAATGGGGGAGTAAGATATTGGATGAAAGGATAAATAATTGATATTTGAGGAATGTTCTCTGAAGATAACAGTGGAAAGATTGACGATGTGCTTCTTGATGAATTCGGGAGACACTCTGAAAGAGGTTACTCCTTGTAAAAAGACATTTTGTAAAGAAGGAGAAATACAAAAGATGATGCCAAACTATGAGGAAAATTGATAATTTTATTGATAAAATAGATGAGACCATGCCATCCATATAAAATGACGAAAGAAAAATGCAAGAATGAAAGAGTGATGGCCTTGTCGCTCTTAGGGTGCTGATGAACTGGCTGCTTTATCTTCTTCTTTGCCTTCCACAAGGATATTTTTATCGATATAGTCTTGAATAATATTCCTGAGAATGAAGCAGTACTCGGTATCATGCCCCATGGCCCGATGAAACTTGCAGAATTGATCTTTAAATCTTCCCCTAGTGATAGGAGGATCATCGACTCTTGGGAGCTTAATCATCTCCTTGGCCAACATATATTCAAGGATTTCTTCACGCGGTTGATCTAGGGGAGTAAAGTCACGTTTAAAACTCCAGTTGTCGTGCTTCAACTTTTCTTGAGGTCCCGACCCTTGCCCAAAAGATCGCTGAGGTTGCTTATCATACTGGGGAATCGACTCACCTTTTTGCTCATTTTTGCTGAGGTTTGATCCCCCTGGGCCAGAGGTGTGATCTTTCACATTTCCCTTATAATGGTTCTTGTTGTTGCTGGTAGAGTAGGTAAAATGGGTTTTCTTGTTAGATTCCTACTGACTGCTGCTTTTGGTGAACATGAAACCTTCATAAGATCCATTTTCCATACTCAACTCAATTCATTCAGCTCGTTCTATCAGTTTTATGAAGGTCTTTGATGGAGAGGTGGAAATCAGTCCCCTTAGGGGTTGCGAGAAGTTGCTCAAAATTAAGGATAGCGCGTGTCCCTCTGATATTGGATCACGCATTTTGTTACAAGCAGATCTCCATCTATGAATAAAATCTCTGGCTTTTTCATTTTCTTTCTGCTTCAGACTGCAGAGGTGGCTAAGAGTCGGGAGGGCTTCGGCGTTGAATAAAAAGCGCTCAATAAACAAATTGACCACTTTATCAAACTCTTTCAGCTCTATAGGATTAATATGCTCTGAATACCATTTTGCTGCAATACCCTCCAGACTGCGAGGGAAACAAAGAAATAAGGCTCGGTTATTCCTCCTAAACTTGAAACACTCTGCAAAGAAAAGAGCGAGGTGTGCCTTTGGGTCACCCGAACCATCAAACTTAATGAATTTCTTGGGGAGGTTATCGAGATCATCATCCCCATCCAATCCGTCATAAAAGTCTTCGCTTGTAAAGACCCTTTTACTCTTGCCACGAGCTTGAAGATCCTTAACCATCTTCATCATATCTTTCAGTTGTAACTGCGTAGGGTCGTCAAGAGACTGAGTTCGGGACTTATAAGCCGACCCCTGGCCCTGGGTCGACCTTTCGAATTCCTGCTTAGTTTTATATTCCTTGTTAGTATCATCCGATGATTCTGATTCGTCAGACATTTTTTCGTGATGACTCTGCTTTTTGATAATTTTCACATTCTTAGTGGCACGACCTTTATCCTTCTGCTTTATCTGAATTTGCTCAGTACTGGCTTCGGCTTGCTCTGCCAGCATCTTACTCATCATCTTTTTGAACATGACGTACATCTGGGGATCTACGTCATCTTCTGCTTGCTGACCTTGACCACGGGGTGAGTCCATTTCCTCTTCTAAAGCGACTGAGTATGCAATGCCTTCAACTGATAGGGTTTTCTTTCGAGACCTTGTATGAACCATTAAGTATCAAGAATACTCTCTTGAATGTCGTTGATGTTCTCTGCAAGGTAGAACTGATGGTTAGGCTTTTGAAGGAAATTTGGTTGCAGAAAAATATTTGTTGCGAATCTTGGTAGACAATTGAAATAATATCCCATTACTAGGGATTGAGTCGTCGCTGGAGTTACGACAATTGCGTTGTCATTCCTTTGCAAAAAATAAACAACTGAAAGATATGCCTTGTTACCTAGGCGAGGTCGTCAAACCAAGGTGAAATGAAGATTAAAGTAGTTTTATTGAAAATATGATTTTAATAATACACTCGACAAAGGGGAGGGGGAGAGACAATTTTCCACCACTCCTGATAATCAGAGGACACTCGAGGACCAGGAAAAATAGTAAGAGTAACAAAGGAATCACAGCCATGTCTGGCAGAATGGTATGCTCCGGACCACTGATCTGATGTGAGATCGAACTCTGGTAGGACCCCTGATAGTGGATGAATTTCTATGCGCTTCTGTCTCTGAGAGAACTGCCTGACACACCGCTCCGGATGGTAGTATGCGTAGAAGAAGGGGCCAAGTAGCCTAAATTGCTTGCCGTATGCATAAGTATATCTAGGAGGTGATTCCTGACGATCAAAGTAGTCCCATACGACCTCTTCCTCCTGAAGATTATCGATCAAGAATCGGTAACGTGCAACTGGAAGAAGCTTTTCACCATTGTATCTGAATGAGCTGGCTCGGGTTGGCACATGCCGGAGGAACCAAGATTGAAGTGCATATGTACATCCCTCGACTAAGATAGAATCTCCAAGTGTAAAGCGAGTCAACCCTCTGTATAGAAAGGCGAGTGCGGCCATGGCTATGGAGAGGTGGCTGGTCTGTCGACTTCCCCATCTCCTTAGAAGCTGGACTATTCTGATATCTATATAATTCCGCCCATCAGGAAAGAAGGCTAATCCCACCGTGCACAGAACCATCGCGTGCTGGATTCTCTCTCGAGCTGTCCTGGACAATGAGCTGACCTCTTCAAATGTTCCATACTGTTTGTAGATTTCGAGCAGGTCCACATATTCATTTCCATCCTCCACAATCAAGGGCCACGACTTACGTCCTGTCATGCGAGCTAAGGCATCCTTAGGGTCCAGACCCTTAACATTAATCAGAAATTGTTTCTCCAATGGGTCTCCAGGCTGACCGGCTGGCTCGGGTAATCCCATAATCTCTGAAAATTCATCTATCAGCACCGTCATCTCGCCCCACGGGAACCAGAAGGTAGAAGTGCTTGGATTCCACCGCTCTGCTAGTGCATGGATCAAATTGCCGTTTATTGTCTGCTTTCTCACCGCGGACGCCAGTTCTAGCCTACAATCGTCCAAGTGGTCTGGAAACATACGAGAGAAGTTCTTGAACCATGAGTAGTACCACCGGGGAAAGAAGGATCCGGTGCTGAGGACTCGATGTTCTGGAAGACCTTGTCGCACCTCGTAGGAGATGTGACCCTCGGGGAAGACTGAATCAAGCTGACTGGATGCCATCAGAATCGACTGGAAAACATGGAAGATTGGAATAAGACTTGGGAAAATATAGAGATTTTGAAAAAAATGCAGGCAGGATAAAATGAAGTAGGAAATTCAAGATCCAGAAGAGAGAAAGGATGGAAAATCACCTAGAGTTTTGAGGAAAATAAGGAGAATTTGGAGAAATTGTCCAGGGTTTATTGAAATATAAAGAAGTACTTTAGAAAATGAAGTATTTTGAAAATCGTCCAGGATTTAGAACCTGGACAGTACATGGACATAAATTGGGGAACTTTTGAGAAAATCGTCTTGGGAAAATATGGAAAATACAAAGGAAATGACTATAACATATTCAATCACATCCTGCATAAACAAGTATGCACATACAACATTCCCTAAAAGCTGACTCTAGATGCACAAATTTTAAAATAGTTGTAGGACCTTAATCCTAACTCTAAGGTTCAGATCATTTGTGTCCAATCATGTTATGCCTATATACTCGAGCCAAGGCTCGATGTACGTGGCATAAAATCAATTCCTTTGGTTCTAGGTTCAAGTTTTCCAACATCCTTGAGCACCTGCCGATATTCGTTGGACTATGACCCTTGGTACGTGGCAGGGGGGTTTTCACCCAAATAGGTGGTCCAGTTGTGAGGCTCTGTCCCGAACTATGGTTCTGGAAGAGAGCCCAGCAACGTGAATACCGGGACAATATAGGTGGGGTGGTTTTTGAAAAACATGAGCACATGCAATCAAACAAAAGGCCTTAAGTCCTAAAGAGATAGAATTTTGAAATATTTGAAGAAGCAAACATTGTTTTCATACAATTCCTAAATTGAGGAGTGTTGTATTAGACCTAAGTCTATGTGAGCATGAATAATTCTCCTCAATATGGTCCTACCAAACCATACGTAGTCTATATGCATTCCATGTCAGCTGGGTTCAGGTCTAGGCTCCTAGGTTCACATGATATCATAAAGCAAAGCTGACATTCCATGGAAATCGATTTTGACAACTTGAACTAAGTAGAGCATTAAATTGATCTGGCGAAGACAGGTCCCATCACGGTCGCCAAACCTGTTATCATCGCAAAATTTTTACTTTTTGCAAGTCAAATTGACCTTTGAAAAAGATTTTGAAAATAACTCGCCTCCGTTTTAAAATGCGCGAAAATTCCGTAGAATGGGACTCGCCTGTCGGTACGAGGTTCGACCGTTTCTGCCACCTTTAACAGGGGTAATCAAACCAAGGATCAATCTACTGCTCTGCTCTATTCAACTTATCTAAATCATATTCTAATTTCTAAATGCACATAGAATCAGGCATGTGCTATGAATTTTCTGAAAATGCATATTTGAAAACATGATGTTTGCTTCAAAGATTGGAAAATATTTGGAAAATAAACTCTTTGAAAATCGTGAATCATGATTGAGATACTGTATTTGAGAAAGTGAAAATCGATTTCTGAAGAAATATAAGGATTTTGTGAAAATCGATTTTGAGAAATGTGAAATAACTTTGAAAAACTCGATTTCTTTGAATTCAAACTTTGAAATTGAAAATCTAACTTAGAAAATCGAATTTGGAACTTGGAAAATACTTGAAATATCATTGGCAAATCCATATTTTGAGAAAATCGATTTTGAATAAGACTTAGGAAATTTTGAAGAATTTGATTCCTTTGACTTGGAATTTGAATTAGAATATTCATGAAACGAATGAATATGATTTTGAGGAATTGGGAAAAACTCTTTGTATTTTTGAGAAATGCAGTGCATTTTGAAATTAGCCTAAGAGTGTAGGCTGAATGTGGCTAATGTGAAGATCATAAATCTAGATATCCTTCATATTCTGACTATGGCCATAAATACGAATTCCACCAAGTTTATAAACTTCATAAAAGTTAGTGTATGTGCCATTCGTGTAGACCATAGTGAGTTTGAATATGCATGAATCATCATCCATCACACATTAACATTATTTAAAAAAAATAAACTATATGCAATGCTGCCTAAGCTAAGCAGGAAATATAAATTCTTATTCCAAAGTTTAATTTAGTTTACATCACTATTGAAATTTAAATACATGAAAACTAAAGTCTTCAATGTACCTGCAAAACTAAAAAACTTTGTTAGTGATGATATGTTGGCTTTTCTAGATTTATCCAGCAATATCAGGAAATTGCTGGATTTTGCTAGATATAAGCCTTTTTGCCATGATTCCATTAAATCAAAATGATAAAGTATGAAATAAAATTGAATAAATAAGGAAGATAAGATATGAAATTTCGAAATTGAGGTTAAAATGACCAAAATACCCCTAATAACAAGACTATGGCCTTGAAATTAGGGTTTTTAGAAAGATATTTGGTAAAATGCAAGTTTTGAAATTCAAATAAAAATATATCAAGCTAAATATGATATGATATGCTTAAAAATAAGAAAATTAGGGTTAGGGATTTCGAAATTGATGTCAAATGACCAAATTACTCCTGATAGCAAGACTATGGCCTTGAAATTAGGGTTTTCTGAAATAGATTTTGGTAAAAATTAGGTTTTATGTACTAAATGAAATCAAATGAACATATAATTAAACATGAACTACCCTAATATGATTATAAACATGACTACACCCTAAAAACATATACTTATGCACGAAAATCCAAGAATATCACAAAATTTGTGATTTTAGCAGTGTTTTTGGATCTTTCAGGGACTCTGTTTTGCAATTTTATTAATTCAGACATCAAATGGATTCCAAAATCCATAAAATTGGTACCTGCACTTGGTATAACCTTAATATCAAATTAGAATTAGAAAAATAATTTTTTGGCATTAAATTAATCCGAAAATAGCATCAAACCCTAAAAATATGCTATTTTTGACCTAGTTCACCAACCAGTCTCAGTCCAAGACCCAAACCAGGGATCAAACCTCCATGGAAATCTATGAAATTTTACAGAGAATAAATAGACAGGAAAACATAACTTTTCCTTTTTACAGATATGAAAAATCTTTTAAAACCAGGGAGATCCCCATCCGACAATCTGGACTTGAATACATTGATTTTAACTTTGGTCCTGACTGATACTTTCAATTGAAAATTCCGGGATAAATATCAGTACTCATTAAAAATATCTGATATTTTAACAATGAACAGTTGATAGAAAAATAACAATACTCCCTTTTTACATATCATGAATCGGATCTGTAGTTTGGGATTTATAAACAACACAAGTCTGATTAAGGTTTTGGTAAACCCTAACGAGTTTTAAATTGAAAATCAGAGTCTCTTACAAAGGAAAAATACTAAACAATAATAAAAAATTCTGAAAATTTCACCGTAGACAGATATAATCAATATGAATCCATGGAACTTTACAGATCTAAAATCGGATATAAGACGAGAAAAATATCATTACAGCAAGTTACCCTCTTGATTTTAACAACGATTTTAAAGTTTTGAAAACCCGACTTGATGTCTGATTTTTCTGACAGGGTTTCCAATATCCAAAAACTCTGATTTTTTTACAGTAGATCAATAACATATGCATGCATCACATATAAAAAAATCAGAAATTAAAAACACATATTTCAGTCCAAAACAGCATGCTCTTTTCTGTTCTAAACTAAAAACACACAGAAACTAAGAAACTTGAGAAAATATGCATTAACTAATGAAAAACAATAAAATAAACACTAAAACAGTAAAATAAAAATTATTTCTATGCTGAAAAACGTGTAATAAACATGGATAAACAAACAAATAAATAAAATACAGTGAATCAATGGCTGAAATTTGCTTTCACCTTTGAAATCATGGATTTAACCCATTTAACGAGTAAATCTCATGTTTCGTTGGTTAAGAACATGAAAAACGTACCTCTCATCGATTATAATGGATTAGAATCCTTACAATCACCCTCAAACTGAGTTAGATCATCTTCTTGGGTCGATTTTGGGGTTCTTGGATGTAATCCATGGTTAAATCCATGAACACAAGAGTTTCCATGGTGAAATCTATTAAAAAATTATAAAAAACTAATAAAATAATATTAAATAAACTCACCTTGGGGCTGCAGCTGCAATGAAGGAAGGTGGAGGTGCTGGAGAGGAGAAAGAGGCCACGAAAATTTGAGAGAAAAAGAGCTCCTTTTGACCTCTTGAAGTGCTCTATTTATAGGTTTTCAAAACCTCCTTAATTAAGGTTAATTAAGAGGTTTTTCATTTTTTCAGGACTCTTTCTAATAAATCCACTAAGGGCAACGATTTTTTGGAGAATTATAGCCTAGGTGGGACTCTAATTAATCCCTAATTAGCCCCTAACTAAACCTAGAAAACCCCCAAATGTGATGCCACTTGGCATCTTCCACATTTGGTTTTTTAAAAACCTTTAAAAACACTAGTTTTAAAAACTAAACTTCAAAATGGGTTTTCAAAATGATATTAAATCTTCTAAACCCCTAACACTAACCATGACACTGACTAACCCTAGTCTAGCCCTGACTTACTCGAATATGGCGCCACCTCGAGTGGGCCCTACTTGAGTTTTTCAAAAAGCGATTTTAAAACTTGAAATTGAAGGAGTTTTCAAAAGGATTTTCAAAAGCAATCTTAAAATTAGAATTTTTGAAATGGCATAGGGTTCTAACCAAGTCATAACTCCTCTGGATATGGTGCCAACTGAGTGGGTCTGCATCGAGTTTTGAAGAATTTTGAAATAAACACTAAAAATGGTTTTGAAAAGGGGTTAAAATCAGTATTTGAAATTCAAGATCTTTGAAAATAGGGTATCAAGCGAACTGGAGCTCCGAGTTAGAGTCCTAAACTCTTAGGATTCTGAGATTTTAGATTTTAGAATTCAAATAGAAGAGTTTTCGAAAGATTTTATCAAAAACTGACGAAATAAGTCAAAAAAACACAGTCAGGGGTAGACTCCTAACTCGACCGACCTCTAAAATAGAGTCCTGAATTAACTGGACTCTGTAAAATGACCTAACTTTTGAAAACAATAAAAATGAAATAAAAACAGACTTCAAAACAGACTCCTGACTGGACTAGGACTCTGGGACAGAGTTCTGATCGGACTGAAACTCTAGATTTTTTTGGTATTTTCTGAAAAACAGACGAAAGAACAATGTAAACAATGACAAGTATTGAAATAGAACAGAGTTCTGATTCAACTGAGACTCTGAGAACAGAGTCCTGATTGAACTAGGACTCTCAGATTTTTGGATTTTCTGATAAAACAAATGAGAGAATTTTGGAAAACAGTTAAAAATGGGATGAAATTGAAGTTTTGGTTCAGAGTCCTGTTCTGATTAGGACTCTGAGAAAGAGTCCTGATTCGATCAGAACTCTAAAAAATTTTGGTTTTCTGATAAGTAAATAATGAAATTTAAGCAAAGCTATTTGAAAACTAATGAAAATGAAGTGAGAAAATCAATTTTGGATAGATTCCTACTTCGATCAGGACTCTGGGGTAGAGTCCTGATTTGATCAGGACTCTGAGATAAAACCTCAGAATTTTGAAATTCTTTGATAAAAGTGTAATAGTTTTGGTAGATTGAAACATTTCTGAAAGATTTTCTCAAAATTGAAATCAGGATCAGAGTCCTGATCCAACTAGAACTCTTCAAACAGAGTCCTGGTTCAACTAGAACTCTGAATTTTTTACTCATTTTGAAAGATTTTGAAAGATTTGATTGAAAATGGATAAAATAGTTGTAAAAGATTAGAGTCCCAATCCAATTGAAACTCTGAAGAAGAGTCCTGTTCCGACTGGACTCTTTGAAGAAGAGTCCTGATCCAACTAGGACTCTGAAATTTTGGCCAAAACAGAAGATTTTGAAAGGTTTTTCTCAAAACAGGTAGAAAGGTAGTGAAAATTAGAGTTTGGATCCGACTAGGATTCTGGAAAAAGAATCCTGATCCAACTAGGACTCTAAAATTTTTGAGATTTTTGATAAATGAAGGAATCCAGAAGCGACACCACCTAAATGGGTTTCATCTGAGAATTGAAATTGGGTTTGAAATGAATCCAGATTATTTTCTGAGAAAATATTTCAAAATATAAAGTCCTGGGGGTTGGCAAACGATAGAATGTTGATTAAAAACCCAGGTTTTAAAATTGTTTTTTTGAAAGAAGAGATTTAAAACTCAAATCTGGATTGAATGTTTTGAAAACACGAGTGTTGGATCTCGAAAATGAGATGTAATGACATGCAATGTCATGCAATGCAGTGAAATGATATGCAAAAATGCATGCAATGATATGCAATGACACATGAAATGTAAGTACTGGATGAGGGTGAAAATTTGGGGTGTTTACACCCTCTTTGCTACTAAGTCGGCTTGTGGTCGAGCTTAGTGGCAAAGAAAAACACTCCAAATTTGGGCTAAAAAAATGCCCCAGTTAGAAGGATCTAATTGGGTATGAAGAAATTGAGCCCCAGGAATATAATAGATATGAAATGGAGAATAAAGAGAAAATAGATTTGCTTTGAGAGAGCGAAGTTCAGGTTTTTGCCCTTAACCTGGATGGGACGGAAAATGCTTCTAATTACACGAAGCTCAGGTTTTAACCCTTAACCTGATCGGGCCAAAAATGGAATACCTCATTGAAGGAGGCTCAGGTTTATACCCTTATCCTGATCGGGCGGAAAATGGAATACCTCTTTGAATGAGGCTCAGGTTTGTACCCTTATCCTGATCGGGTGGAAAATAAAATACCTCATCAGAGGAGGCTCAGGTTTGTACCCTTATCCTGATTGGGCGGAAAATGAAATGCCTCTTCAAATGAGGCTCAGGTTTGTACCCTTATTCTGATCGGGCGGAAAATGGAATACCTCTTCAAATGAGGCTCAGGTTTGTACCCTTATCCTGATCGGGCGAAAAATGGAATACCTCATCAAATGAGGCTCAGGTTTGTACCCTTATTCTGATTGGGCGGAAAATGGAATACCTCTTTGAATGAGGCTCAGGTTTGTACCCTTATCCTGATAGGGCGGAAAAATGGATGGTATGATGGAACCTTCGGATTTTGCACAATAAATCCGACAGGGGTTTTGCAAAGGGAAGGAAAATGGGGTCCCTAAAGCTTGAAAAGGGGTTGATCTTGGGTGTCTCATTGCTGAGACTAAAATCAGTTTTTGAAATTGCCTTTTGCGAGAAATGATTATTGGTTCGACCTCGAACCGAAATGGGACTGTCTATGGTGGGACAGTGGGGACACAGGAAAGTGTGCGAATATGAGAGCTTACGCTCTCAAAGAAGGGAAGGAATCAAGTCGTTAAGAGGGATTTAAAATTGGTGTCAGGATATATCAAAAACGGACATCAAACTCTCACTTCACGTTAGGAAAACTAGAAAATATTGTCAAAATGTTGAGGATTCTGTTGTTGATTCAAAATTTTTGAAGATGTTGCACATTATTGCAAAGATATTTCTTACTTTCTACCCAAAGTATTACCTCCAAACAGGATTGACTTCATAGAATCAAGATTTGGAATCCAAATTGCTTGCGATTGACCTTCTTCAAAGAAGTTATCAATTTCCTTGATATGAACAGGAAAAAGAATTTGATATCATGAAAGCAATCTATGAAAGGATATTGATAATAGAATTTCACAAATTTAAAGAAGATTCTTGATAAATGTGGCAGTTTGATATCCTGGGAGCTTCTCTCATGATAATCTTTCTGCACTCTTTTGGGCTCTTTTGGGTTTCAATTACATTCTCCTTCATTTTGGAGATGTTCTGACTTTTTCTCTCTTTCTTTTTCCTCTCTTGGTCTCTTTTGGGAAGGGTACGTCACAAACTCTTTCAACTTGGAGATGTTTCGATCCTTTTTTGACGGTATTGGTTCATGGGTTAGAGATCTTTGGATGATAGCTGAAATTAAATATCTTTTGGGGATTGTCGAGAGGTTCATCGCATCTACCTTCATCTCGACAGTGTTTTGGACTTTCTCTGGAAGGATCCGTCACAAACTCCGTCATCTTGGAGATGTTTCGAATCTTCTTTGTCCCCGGGGGTCTACTCGCCTAATTCGCCTTCATCTTGACGACAGGTGAGAGATCCCTTTTGCGGATATTTAATTGCAACTTAGGTGATTCTGAGGAGACAGGGCTTGGGTAAATGCTCTCTTTTCTAGCACTCAGGATATTTTCACTGCCTCGTCTTTACAAGAATAATCTTTAAAGGTGTACCATAACTGCGATCAATATCAATCATCTACGACTTTTCAATAATATTGAATCTTCTTTTCTGGCCATATCGAGGATTTATCCTTCATCCTTTTGGTTGGCCAATAGAAAGAATTTGAAGTTTGAATCTCTTTTTCGCAAAAGCTTCACTCTTTTGGAAGTAATGCTGAAGGTAAATTGAGATAGAGATTAGTGCAATAAAGATTTTGAAATCAACAAATAATTTGATTGACAGATTGACAAAATTTTCTCGAAATCCTTGGTGAAAGTGAGCATTTGAGGTCCGGCTCAACACATCCGTGACGAAAATTCTCCTCTCCTTTCCAAAGTGGACGACTATCAGTTCACTGGGAACAATATCAGTTTGATTAAGAACGATTATCAGTTCAAGGGAGAACGACTATCAGTTCACTTGGAATACTATCAGTTCAATGAAAAACGACTATCAGTTCACTTGGAACACTATCAGTTCAATGAAGAACGACTATCAGTTCACTTGGAACACTATCAGTTCAATGAAGAACGACTATCAGTTCAATAAAGAACGACTATCAGTTCACTTGGAACACTATCAGTTCAATGAAGAACGACTATCAGTTCACTTGGAACACTATCAGTTCGATGAAGAACGACTATCAGTTCACTTGGGAACACTATCAGTTCGATGAAGAACGACTATCAGTTCGCTTAGAACACTATCAGTTTGATGTAGAACGAGTATCAGTTCACCTGGAACACTATCAGTTCAATGAAGAACGACTATCAGTTCACATGGGACAATATCAGTTCAATGAAGAACGACTATCAGTTCACATGGAACACTATCAGTTCAATGAAGAACGAGGACTATTATATAGAGTTGGATTGCTTCTATGAACGGTTTCAGGATTATTCCCTTATCCTGAACGGGGAATGGAAATTGGATGACCTGGCGGTCGAAATTGAGAATTTTGGGTAATTTGAAAATTGGAAATTGGATGACCCGGAGGTCGAAATCGAAGAATTGGATGACCCGAGGGTCGAAATTTTAAGAATTATGGAAAATGATTCAGGTTTATCCCTTAACCTGAAGGGGAAATGTTGATGTAAATTTAATGCAAATGAATATGATTAAATGCAAATTGATGCAAATGATTGCAGAATTTATGCAAATGAGTGCATATATATGCAAAATGAGAGATTGGTTTATCCTGCCTGCATACAGGATGTTTTGAGGTAAAGATAAATTTTCAAAAAAATGCCCCTGTGTGACTGGGGAGGAAATTTTTGAATAAAAAAGGATAATTGACAAGCTTCTTGACTAATAGACGTCCTCAAGATCATTCCTCACAAGAGAGACATTTTGAAAAGGAAGAAGAAGCAAATAAGATGGCGCCAAGCTATTGAAAAATTCGATGACTTTATTAATGCTTTAAAATCAAGGAAGGAGATTGGGATTACATTATTCTTTTTTAAAAAGCAAGATGAAAAATGGGAAATTGTTGGCATTGTCATCTTCTGGAATGATAGCGGAAAAAGCTTAGTCAGGATGACTAGTCCTCTTTTCCATCTTCAACGAGGAGCTTCCTGTCAATGCAGTCTTGAACAATGTTCTTAAGGACGAAGCAGTTTTCTGTATCATGCCCTACTGCTCGATGAAATTTGCAAAACTGTTCTTTGAATCTGCCCATAATTTTTGGAGGATCACTGGCTTTAGGCAACCGAACAAGGTCTTTCTCAAGCATATACTCGAGTATACTCTCGAGTGTCTGATCCAGAGGGGTGAATTCTCGATAAGTTCTCCAGTCCTTGCGCTTTGATTTTTCCTGATCTTTCTTTTGATGCTGAGGGCTGGATTGGAGAGGTTTATCACTGTTGATGTCCTTCGCTTTTTGCCTTTTGATTCTCTCCAGACTGTTGCCATGATCATTCTTGTTGCCTTTGTTATTATTGAAAGATTTGGCCGCAAAAGTGAAGTGAGCCTTCTTTTTGGCATCTTGATTGTTTCTTGCAATGGTAAGGCCTTCATAGACTCCATTCTCTACTCCCATTTCGAGCCATTCAGCTCGTTCAATGAGTTCAACGAAAGACTTGGAGGGTGAGGTAGAGATTAATCCTCTCAGAGGTTGCGAAAAATTGTTGAGGATTAAGGATAAAGCATGCCTTTCTGATATAGGATCCCTCATTTTGTTGCAGGTCTCTCTCCATCTGCGAATGAAGTCCCTTGCCTTTTCATTTTCATTCTGCCTTAGATTGCAGAGATGGCTCAATGTTGGGAGCGCTTCAGTATTGAACAGAAATCGCTCAATGAATAGGTTGACCACCTTATTGAATTCTCGCAGCTCAATTGGATTGATATGCTCGGAGTACCACTTGACGGCAGTGCCTTCTAAGCTACGAGGAAAATAGAGAAATAGGGCCCTATTGTCTCTCTTGAATTTGGAGCATTCGGCGAAGAACATGGCGAGATGGGCTTTGGGATCACCAGAACCATCGAACTTGATGAACTTGCGGGGCAGGTTTTCCAATTCTTCGTCTCCTTCTAATCCATCATAAAAATCTTTGCTAGTGAAGACTTTCTTGCCCTTGTCGCGAGCTTGCAGGTCTTTAACAACTTTGGCCATTTCTTTGAACTGTGTCTGCAAGAGCTCTTCTGCAACTTGATCTTTTGATTTGCGACTCTTCCTTTGTTCTTGGCCCCGTTTCTGAAATGTCAGAGGCACCTCATACTCTTCATCGGTGTCTTCCTCTGATTCTGATTCATCTAAAATTTCCTCTGGCTGAACTTGCTTCTTGGAAGTCTTCTTATCCTTGTGCCCGTGGAACTTCTCTCTGAATGGATTCTTCTCTACACTGGTCCCAGCCTGTTCACTCATCATTTTCTGGAACATGGCATACATCTGTGGGTCTATGCCATCCTCCTCTTGTTGTTGATCTTGATTCACGGGATGATCCATTTCGCCTTCTGAGGCTGAGGAGTGCTGTGATGATGTGGTTCTTCTTCCTGACCTTGTCCGAACCATCAAATGTTGAGGATGCTCTCTGCAGGATGAAGTCTTGATTAGACTCTGAGGGAACTTTGGATTGGAAAGAAAATGATTATTGACGATATGGTAAACAATTGGAAGAATATCCCATTATTAGGGATGAAGTCACCACTGAAATCATGACAATTGTGTTGTCATTCTTTGTGAGAGAAATAACAACAAAAAATGTGCCTTGTTACCTAGACGAGGTCGTCAACCACGAGGAAAAACACCATTTTGAAGGAAAGAGATATCTCTTAGAAAAACAATCCACAAACGGATTTAGAATAAGGAGAAGGCAAGTGGGTAAACAATTTCCATTGCAATAATCAAGGTATGCACGAGAAAAATAAGGTGAAGAATTTTACAAATAGACAAAAGAATTGAAAATCCAATGAGAAAACATATGATTTTGAAAAATTGCAGGCAGGATAAAAATGCAGCTGGAAATTCGAGATCCAGTAGAACGGAAGAAGGAAAAATCACCTGGAGTTTTGAAAGAAATGGGATATTTGAGAAAATTATCCAGGGTTTTAGGAAATAAAGGAAAATGTGAGAAATATGAATATTTTGAAAATATTTTGGGAAAATGTAAGGAAATAGAGGTAACATACAAACAATCACATCTTGCACAAACATTTATGCACATACAACACTTCCTAAAAGGCTGACTCTAGATGCATCCATTTGAAAACAGCTGTAGGACCCTAATCCTAACTCTAGGTTCAGATCATCTTTGTCCAATCAAGTTATGCCGATATACCCGAACCGAAATCCAAGGTACGTGGCATATAATTTCAACTCCGGTTCTAAGGTAAGGTTTCCCAACATCCTTGAGCGCCTACCGATATACTTCGGACTGTGGCCCGCGGTACGTAGTAGGGGAGTGTTAACCCAAATAATTGGCCCAGTTGTGAGGCTCTGTCCCGAACTAGGGTTCTGGAAGAGAGCCCAGCAACGTGAAGACCGGGTAATGATAGGTAATGAAGATTTTGAAAAATGATCACATGCAAGAAATAGATGGCTCTAAATCCTAGAGAGATAGATTATGAAAATCTTTGAAGAAGCATACATTGTTTGCATTTATATCCTAAATTGAGGAGAGTTGTATTTAGATCTAAGTCTATGTGAACATGAAAATTTCTCCTCAATCTGGTCCTACCAAACCATGCCTAGTCTATATGCAGTCAATGTCAGCTAGGTCAGAATCTAGGCTCCTAAGTTCGCATGATATCAAAAGTAAAGAGCTGACATGTTGTGATCATAATTTCGATAATTGAACTAAGTCAAGCATAATTTTAATCAGACAAGGACAGGTCCCATCACGGTCGCCAAACCTGTTATCGTCGCAAAAATTTTCCCATCTTCCCTTCCTTGCGGAAGAGAGAGGGAAATGCTTTCGCGTTACAAACTTGACCGGATTTTGGAAATTGTTTTGAAATACTCGCCTCCGTTTTGAAAATTGCAGGAAAATCCATGGGATGGGGCTCGACCTGTCGGTACGAGGTTCGACCGTTCCTGTCGCCTTTAACAGGGGTAATCGAACCAATGACCAAAATTATGCTTGACTTAGTAAAATCATTGAAATTATGTTCTATCCTAAATGCACACAGAATTCAGGCATGTGCTATGAGATTTGGTAAAATATGGGTTGGAAAACTATGATGTATGCTTAGAAAACATTTGAAGTTGAAAAGCATTTCTCACGAAAATATGGAAATCAATCTCTCAGAAAAACTCAGACGAAGAAGGTTTGAAAATCTCGGGAAAGTTTATAAAGACTTAGAAAATCTTGAAGAAGTGAGAATCTCGAGAAAATCTTGAGAAAGTTTATAAGGACTTGGAAAATCATGAAGAAGTGAGAATCTCGAGAAAATCTTGAGAAATTTTATAAAGATCTGGAAAATCATGAAGAAATGAGAATCTCAGGAAAATCTTGAGAAAGTTTATCAGCTTTGAAAAATCATGAAGAAATGAGAATCTCAGGAAAATTTTGAGAAAGTTTAGAAAGACTTAGAAAACCATGAAAAAATAAGAATCTCAGGAAAATGAAGGAATTCTTGAGAAAAGATGATCATTTGAAAAGAAAAACACTTATCAGGAAAACTTGGATTTTGAGAATTTTCTTAGGAAAATGATAGAAAATTTTGTAGGGAAACTCATTGGAGAAGGAAATTTAGAACTTAGGAAATTGAAATCCTGAGAATTTTATCTTTGAAATATCTGAAAATCAGCTTTTTATTCTTGAGAAAGATGAAAATTCCTTTTGAAAATGGATCTTAAGAAAATAACTTTTTAAGGAAAATCACAGGAAAACTTTGATTTGGAAAATCCAGCTTCGAATATCATCATAGTTTCTTGAGAAATCGACTCCATGAAGTGAAAATCTCTTGAGAAAATCATGAGAAAAACAAATGATGCAAATAATTTGAATGAATGAATGCACTTTGAAAAGATTTCTGAAAAATTTGTTGGAAAAATGTGGGTTAAGCCAAAGTAAATCCTTCACATATTCTGACTATGGCCATGAATATATTCAAGGTTTATTTGAGTTAATTCACAATATTTTGAAAACATTGGAAATATGAGGTGCATTTTCAAGATAGCCTAAGAGTGCAGGCTTAGTGTGACTGGTAGAAAGATGATGGATCAGGGTCTCGTCCATATTCCGACTAGGGCCGTAAATATGGACTCCACCGAGTTCATCAACTCTCTAAGAGTTGGTGCACGTGTCATTCGTGTTCATCCACAGTGAATTTTGAAAGATTGAGATATATGCATCATAGAATCAGGATATTACTGAAATCAAACTATATGAGATGCGGCCTAATCTAAGCAGTAAAAGTAAATCTTATTCCAAGGTTTACATTGGATTGTTACATTGCATAACATAAAGAAAAAAAAAATGAAATGGAGCCAAGGAGTGAGCATCTTCTAGTTTTTCCTGCAAAATGATAGTACAAGATAACCAAGGAAATGGGTATATATATATAATATATACAACGAAGAGATATATACATATATCAAAATGCTAAAATAGGTGCTAAATGTCATGTAACAATGGGGGTGTAACTATATGAGAAAATATATACATGGATGCTCATATAAGGAAATAAGGGCACATGAAGGGATATATATATATAAGTATATATATGTATATATATACATATATACATATATATATACATATATACGTATACATATAGATAGATATACATATATATTGATATATATATACCTATAATAAGAAAATATACACATTTAAGGGAAATTCTATATAATGGGTAAAATCAGAAAATACACGTATAGACAGTTTCTGTAGGGGATTTTACAAGGCTGTAATTTCCAAATTACAAGGTAATTTTCGATAAAACTGGGTATGGAGCTTCCCTATATATCAATAACAAAGCATACAAAAGATGGTTTATAGATCATGAATGGATATAAAAATATCCATCCGTGAACATGACTGATTATCAAGACTGCACATCTGCAGAAAATGGATATGTGCAGGAAATGGGTTGTGGAAGCACCATGGACTATTTCAAGGATATCATGAAAAGGATATGAAAAGCTTAGTGAAAAGGTGAAGATGTTGTGGAAAATGATGAAACAATATGTGTAATTGGCGCTGCAAATGGGGTGATATCATAACAATACAACACACAAGAATTTAGCATTAAGCTAAATAAAATCTCATAAATCGAATGATGATGTTCCAGCATAGCTTCATAAAACAGGAATTTTAGCATCAAGCTAAACAAAATCTCATAGAACCAATGGTGATGTTCCAGCCATAACTTCATGAAACCAGAATTATAGCATTAGGCTTAAACAACATATGATCACCTAAATCAAATGGTGAAATTCCAGCCCCTGGCTTCATAAAACAGGAATTTTAGCATCAAGCTAAGCATGATCTTCATAAATCAAAAGGTGAATGTTCCATAACAGATCCAGCTCATGCTGGATGGTTAAATGCTATGTTGAATAGAGACTCAAATGCAATAATTTGAAAAAGATTGGAAAACAAACAAAACACAAAATGAAAGGCCGTGAGATGCTAATGCCGGATGATGAACAACTACTGATTCGAATTGCAGCAACTATAATGAATGTTTATACAAATTCAAAAGATAAAATTGATGAAATGTGATGTTGACTTAGAATCGGCATGTAGATGGATGCACAACAGGTGCTATAAACCCCTTTGCAGAAAAGGTGGATATATCATAAACAGGAAGATGCAGAAATCTGCATTAGAAAATAAAACTCATGGCTGAATGTGTGTAGGCCATTGCAATGAGGGTTCAGTCCAGAAAAAAAAATGAATTGTCTCATCCATTTAGCCTACATATGAAAGCTTTTCAAATGACCATTTCAAAACCCATACATGATACTGAAATGAAGCTATAGATGAAACTGTATCTTATATTGATTCCAGCTAACAGATTACAACCAGGTTTGATTATATGAAGCTATTACCTTGTGGATCCCCTGCACCACACGACCTTGCTGAATCTAGGCAACCTGGACGGAAGAGATGAAGTCCCAAAGATGAAAGATTCCACGGTAGAACAGACTCCTCTGCTCCTTGGCTGAAGGAAATGGCTCCCAGCTTTGTGAATCCCCTGAGCCTTGGGGAACTCCCTACAATCTGGACAGGAAAGCCAAAATCCCCAAAAGGGGAAAGGTTGCAGTAGTTATTTTGAAGATTTTCTGCGTCAAATGGGCCTATAGACAGTAAGTGAAGGTCGATCTCTTGTTGTTGGGCTCAACAAAATGGGAAGGACGTTGGATGGGCTGGAATGGATGCAAACGTTGGGTTGGAAGTGGATGGAGTGAAGAAGGATGAAGGTCTTGGGGCTTATTGCTGTATATCCTGCTGATAGGCTTGAAGAAGAAGGAGACGCTGGCTGGATTGAAGGAAAGGTGGGCTGAAGCTGATGGGTTGTAGCTGGTGGGTTGAAGTAGAATGGCAACTACACGTTGGAGGTGAAAGGGCTCCACGCTCAGCAGGAAACACCTGCAAAAAAAAAAAAAACAGTCAATTGGCTCTCCCCCCTTCCAGCCTCAATCGGCTAGCCCCTTTTTAAAAAAAACTTTCAGCTCTTTTGAAGAAAAACGCAGCCTTGAGCTTCCGTTAGAAATTTTGAAATTTTTTCAAATTGAAACTTAATGCTGCCGTTTTCAAAAGGGCGCATCTTGTGATTTTTCAAAATTTTCATTTCATTTACCTAAGTTTTAGGTAAAATGAAATTTATTTAATTTTTTATTTTTTTGGAAGTTTGGCTGTGCCATTTAAGGCTGCATCCTTCTAAAAAAAAAAATTTATTTAAACAAATCAATAAAAAGAAATAAAATAAAAAGTGAGTATTGAAATAAATGAGAGGCTTTTATGGAAATGCCATCTCAACCCACTTTTAAAATCCTTTTGAAAATAAAGTTTTATTTTTTGTTTTTGAAAGTCTTTTATTTTCAATTGGGGTGCCACATGTGTGTGGGCCCACTAGCTAAAAAAATAAATAAATATTGAGAAATAAAGAAAAATTTGCAAATTGGTATGAACTTCGGGTGGGTCCCGCTTGAGAATAAACAACTTACCTGAGATTCTGAGTATGATGCTAGTTCAAAGGCGGGTCCCGCTCCATTTATTTGAAAATACGAGATAAAACATTATTTGTTTTCAATAATTTGGAAAAATTGGTTTTTCAGAGCAAAATATGGATAAAGTAAATGTAAAAAAAAAATTGTAAAGAGATTTAAAATCTTTTGCAAAAAGTTTTGAGATAAAATCTTTAAAATCAATATCCAAATATCCAGATTGTTTTTCTTGAGAAGATTTTTGTAATTCAAAGTCCTGGGGGTAAAATGGGAAAATTTGGTAATTTTGAATACCCAGGGTTTTAAAAATCGATTTTGAAAAGTTTAAAAATCAAATCTGGATTGACAATTTTGAAAATCAGGAGTTCTGGATCTCAAACTGACATGCTATGCAGTGAAATGATGCAAAGTGTTCATGCAATGCGATGCAAAGACATGTTTCAGGAAATGTTACTGTGAACCAGGAAGTGGAAATTCTACCTTCTTCTCCAGAAAAAGGATTTGAAATTTTGCAATTTGAAGATGTCTCTGAACCTAAATATAGAAATTTTGAGGCTCAAGAATGAAATTTAGGACTTTTTGCAAGATTCAATCTCAGAAAATGACCATTTTGCCCCTCATTGCTTCTGAAGAACTGAAATATGATGATTGAGGGCGATGTCAAGAAGGTGAGTGAAAATTTGGGGTGTTTACAGGGACAAGGTAAGACAGTTAAGAAAGTTATTTTTTACAAGTTGTCTTAATTTGGAATACAGGGATGCTGATCAAATATTTTTGCAGGAAAAGGTGGAGTTAGGTTACCTTCACTCAAGATTCCAGCAACACATTCATTTGAATATATATTGTGTTTCTCTTTCCATCACCACTATAATACCATATCTTCGTTTTAAAATTTAGCTTTACATTTGGTCTCAAGGTTGTGAATCCATCCAATCTGGATTTTGCATATTTAAGGAGACTCCCTGTTCTGCATTCGTTTGTGCTGCAATTTGAGTTAAATGCACATTGTATAGCCAATGTTTTGCTTACACTATGAATGTTACATATCTGGACCCTTCAATCAAAATCTTAATTCTCTACACCATTACTTGGGTACAATGCTGTTTACCCTTCCACCACTGTCGCCCACCTGCTATCACAGCAGTACAACATTCCCTCCACTTTATAATCACTTCTTGAAATTCTTGAAATAATCAGGTTTATCTCTAACTTAGAATTTACATATTTTCTGTTGGATGAAGTTGCTTTGAGGAAAATGGTAGTAATCATCATCCTTATTACAATCCTTTAATGGTTGTCTTTGAAAGCCATCAATCGCCCATTCATGAGCAGTTGGTGAAAAGGTACAGTAACTTCATATCCCTCCTGCATTTCTTGAGTTGATTAAAGCAATTCACATGATGAGGCAACTTTGCCATGTTTAAAATGCTTAAAAGCTCATTGTGAATTTTCATTTCATTTTGTTCTTAACTATTGATTATTAGATGTTGATTTTGCAGGGGCGTCATTGCTGAATGTTACATTCTAATTGTTTTGCTTTGCTGAAAGTCTATTATGATTTTTAACTAGATTTCGGTAAATCCATACCATGACCCTATGCTATGTTAAAGATGGATGCCTACCTGCAGTACAACAACTGCTCGATGAAATGCCTATACGAGATGTTGTTTCATGGAATACTCTAATCAGTGGTTACGTACAAGCATCAGCGATAGATGTGGCTTTGTTGCTATTCAGCAAAGTTCCTCAACCGGATGTGCAGACATGGAATTCCATGATCTCTGGACTTGCTCAGAGCAGGAGATTGGGTAATGCACGCTATTTCTTTGACAATGCACCACAGAAGAGCCTGGTTTCTTGGAATACAATGATATCTAGTTGCAAACAAAATGGGGACTATGAAGCAGCACTTGATCTCTTCTCCAAAATGCTGGAATACTGTCAGAAATCAAATAAACACACGCTGTCTTAGCGCTTGTGTTGGGCTTGTGGTTCTGTACCAGGAAAAACACATCAATTCCTTGTAAAAGCATGGATCCCTGATACACTCATGAAGATACTATGCAGAGTCAACTCGCATGCTATCGATCTGACTAAACTCTTTTTTTTTTCTTTACAGGGAGGGGCTAAGCCGCAAATCAGGTGGTGGTGGTTAGGTTGAACTCTCTGTTATCAACGCAAAATTTTTAAATTTTTGCGAATCAAACTGACCTTTGAAAAAGATTTTGAAAATAACTCGCCTCCGTTTTTAAAATGCGGGAAAATTCCGTAGAATGGGACTCGCCTGTCGGTACGAGGTTCAACCGTTCCTGCCACCTTTAACAGGGGTAATTGAACCAAGGAACAATCTTATGCTCTACTCTATTCAACTTGTCTAGATCATATTCTAATTTCTAAATGCACATAGAATCAGGCATGTGCTATGAATTTTCAGAAAATGCACATTTTGAAAACATGATGTTTGCTTTGAATGATTGAAATATTTAGAAAATGTAAATCTTGGAAAATCGTGAATTGGAATTTGAAAAATACTTTTGAGAGAAATAAAATCGATTTTGAGGAATCCTTGACATTTGGTGAAAATCAATTCTGAGAGACTTGGTTTCTCTGAATTCAAACTTTGAAATTGAAATTCTAACTTAGAAAATTTGAATTTGGAACTTGGGAAATATTTGAAACATCATTGGCAAATCCATATTCTTTTGAATAAGACTTAGAAAAATTCTAACTTCAAACTTTGAAATTGACTGCATAACTTTGGAAATTTGAGTTTATGAACTTGAGAAAAACACTTGAAATATTCTTTGAAATTCAATGCTTTTGGGAAAATCGATTTTGCTATAAGACTTAGGAGATTTTGAGGAAATGAACTTCTTTGAATTGAAATTTGAATTGGAATTGGCAAATGCATGAAATGAATGAATATGGATTTGAGGATTTGAGACATACTTTTTGTATTTTTGAGAAATGCAGTGCATTTTTGAAGTTAGCCTAAGAGTGTAGGCTGAATGTGGCTAATGTGAAGATCATAAATTTGGGTATCATTCGTATTCTGACTATGGCTATAAATACAAATTCCACCAAGTTTATAAACTTCATAAAAGCTAGTGTATGTGCCATTCGTGTAGACCATGGTGAATTTGTAAAAATATGCATGAATCATCATCCATCACACATTAACATTATTAAAAATAAACTATATGCAATGTTGCCTAAGCAAAGCAGGAAATGTAAATTCTTATTCCAAAGTTTAATTACAAATTACATCACTATTAAAATTTAAATACATGAAAAATAAAGTCTTCAATGTACCTGCAAAACTAGAAAACTTGGTTAATGAAAATATGTTGGCTTTTCTAGATTTATCCAGTAATATCTAGAAATTACTGAATTTTGCTAGATATAAGCCTTTTCCTTGATTCCCTTAAATCAAAATTGATAAGATATTAAATAAGATTGGATAAATAAGAAAGATAAAATATGAAATTTCGAAATTGGGGTCAAAATAACAAAAATACCCCAAATAACAAGACTATGGCCTTGAAATTAGGGTTTTTAGAAAGATATTTTGATAAAATGCAAGTTTTGGAATTTGAATGGAATAAACTTAAACCAAATATGCTATGACATGATTAAAAATATGAAATTAGGGTTAGGGATTTCGAAATTTAGGTCAAATGACCAAATTGCCCCCGATAGCAAGACTATGGCCTTGAAACCAGGGTTTTTAGAAATAAATTTTTGGTAAAAATTTGGGTTTTATGCACTAAATGAAATCAAATGAGCATCAAATTAAACCTAAAGCATCCTAACATGATTATGAACATGATTAAAACCCTAAAAATATATGCTTATGCACGAAAATCCAAGAATATCACAATTTTTGTGATTTTTAGCAGTGTTTTGGATCTTTCAGGAACCCGGTTTTGCAATTTGCTTAATTCAGCCATCAAATGGATTCCAAAATCCATAAAAATTGGTACCTGCACTTTTTATAACCCTAATGTCGAATTGGAATTATAAAAATAATTTTTTGACATTGAATTAATCCGAAAATTGCATTAAACCCTAAACTATGCTATTTTTGACCTAATTCATCAACCAGTCTCACTCCAAGACCTGAACCAGGGGTCAAATCTCCATGGAAATTTATGAAATTTTACAGAGACTAACTAAGAAGAAAAACAGAGATTTCCCAAATTACAGATTGGAAAAATCATCTCCGGTTAGGGAGAAACTTTTCCGGCAATCTGAGCTAAAATATATCACTCTTAACAGGGATTAAAACAGCTATTCCAGATTGAAAATACATAAATAAATAGCAATCCTAAACAAAAATCTCTTAAATTTTAGTGGTGAACAGTAGACATAAAAATAATAATACTCACTTTTTACAGATCTAGAATCGGATCTTTGGTATGGGATCTATGACTAACACAAGTCTGATTAGGGTTTTGGTAAACCCTAACGAGTTTTAAATTTAAAAACAGATTCTCTAAAAGGGGAAAAATATTAAACAGTAATCAAAAAATCTGAAAATTTTACAGAGGACAGATCTACTCAATGTGAATCCATAGCACTTTACAGATATAAAATCGGATATAAGATGAGAGAAATATCATAACAGCAAGTTACCTTCTTGATTTTAACCATGATTTTAAAGCTTTAAAAACCCGATTTGATGTCTGATTTTTTTGACAAGGTTCCCGAGATCCAAAACCTCTGATTTTTCTAAAATAACTCAATAACTCAAGCATTCATCACATATAAAAACATCAAAAATAAATAATGAGAACTTCAACCCGAAATAACACTATCTTTACTCTTCTAAACCTAGAACACACAGAAATTTAAGAAACTTGACAAACCATGCATTAACTAATGTAAATAAATAAAATAAACCATAAGACAGTAAATAAAACTTATTTCTATGCTATAGAACATAAAACAAACATGAATAAACCATGAAAATAAAATAAAAACAGGGAATCAATGGCTGGAATTTGATATCACCTTTAAAACATAGATTTAACCCATTAAAAAGGGTAAATCATATATTTTATTGGTTAATAATGTAAAGAATCATAATTAAATCAATTCTAATGGATTAAAATCTCTGTAAATCATCCAAAACAGGGTTAGATCACCTTATTGGATCGTTCTTTCTGATTCTTGATGGTTCTTGAGGTTGAATCCATGGTTTAATCCATGAAGATGATGGTACCAATGGCTAAAATTGATTTAAAACATGAAAAAGTATTAAACAAAACTAAAAAATATTAAAAATATTACCTTGGTGCTTGCAGCAATGGAGGAAGGGCTGGAGAGGAGAGAGAATCTCCAAGAATCCAATAGGAGAGAGATGGGAAAATCGTCCCCCCCTATGGGGGCTTTTTATAGAAAATTTTTTTAGGTTAAAAATTTTGGAATTTTGGAAAATTTGGACTCTTCTAAGGGGGGCAATTTTGGGGTGGAGTTACCTAACTACCCCTAGTCTAATCTATCCTAAATAATTCCTAATTAACCCCTAGCCTATCCTAGAAAACCCCCAAATGTGGTGCCACTTGGCATTTTCTCACATTGGGTTTTTAAAACTCCTTTAAAAACCTTTAAAAACACTAGTTTTAAAAACTAACTTTCAAAAATGAGTTTTTCAAAATGGTTTTGACTCTTCTAAACCTCTAACACTAACCAAGACATCCACTAACCCTAGTCTAGCCCTGACTGACTCGAATATGGCGCCACCCCGAGTGGGCCCTACTTGAGTTTTTACAAAAAGATGATTTTAAAACTTGAAATTGAAGGAGTTTTCAAAAGCTTTTCAAAAGCAAACTTTGAAATTGAAATTTTTGAAATGGTATAGGATCCTAACTGAGTTAGAATTCCTCTGGATATGGTGCCAACTGAGTGGGCCCACATCGAGTTTTAGAAATTTTGAAATAAACACTGAAAATGGCTTTGAAAAAGGGTTAAAATCGACATTTGAAATTCAAGATCTTTGAAAATAGGGTCTCAAGCGAACTGGAACTCCGAGTTAGAGTCCTGAACTCTTAGGACTCTGAGACTTTAGATTTTAAAAGCCAAATAAAAGAATTTTCCAAAGATTTTATCAAGAAATGATGAAATAAGTCAGAAAACACAGTCAGGGTTAGACTCCTAACTCGACCGAACTCTAAAATAGAGTCCTGAACTAACTGGACTCTGTAAAATGACCTGAATTTTGAAAACAAATGGAAGTAAAACAGACTTCAAAACAGACTCCTGACCGGATCAGGACTCTGAGACAGAGTCCTGATCGGACTGAAACTGTCAAAATTTTGAGAAATTTGATGATTAGAGAAATTCAGAAGCGACACCACCTCAATGGGTCTCATCTGTGAATTGAAATCGATTACAATTTGAATTTGAAATGAATCCAGATTGTTTCCTTGAGAAAATATTTCGAAATATAAAGTCCTGGGGTTGGAAAATGACAGAGTGTTGAATAAAAACCCAGGTTTTGAAATTGATTTTGAAATAAAAGCTTTAAAATTCAAATCTGGATTGAATGTTTTGAAATAGGAGTGTTGGATCTCGAAAATGAGATGCAATGACATGCAATGCTATGCAAAATACATGCAATGATCTGTAATGACACTGGATGAGGGTGAAAATTTGGGGTGTTTACAGATGCCCCTCTTTGCTGCTAAGCCGGTTGAAAGCCGAGCTTAGTGGCAAAGAAAACACACCAAATTTGGATTATAAAAATGCCCCAGTTAGATAAATCTGACTGGGTATAAAAAAATTAGTTCAAGTGATGATGATAGATATGAAATGAAGAATAAGGAGAAAATTTTACTTTGAAAAGAAGTGAGATTCAGGTTTTTCCCTTAACCTGGATGGGACAGAAAATACCTCGTGTAGAAACGAAGCTCAGGTTTGACCCTTAACCTGACCGAGAAATAAAATACCTCATCAAAGTGAAGCTCAAGTTTAACCCTTAACCTGATCGGGCGGAAAATGAAATACCTCATCAAAGGAGGCCCAGGTTTATACCCTTAACCTGATTGGGCAGAAAATGGAATACCTCATCAAATGAGGCCCAGGTTTATACCTTTAACCTGATTGGGCAGAAAATGGAATACCTCATCAAATGAGGCCCAGGTTTATTCCCTTAACCTGATTGGGCAGAAAATGGAATACCTCATCAAATGAGGCTCAAGTTTATACCCTTAACCTGATTGGGCAGAAAATGAAATACCTCATCAAAGGAGGCTCAGGTTTATACCCTTAACCTGATTGGGCAGAAAATGGAATACCTCATCAAATGAGGCTCAGGTTTATACCCTTAACCTGATTGGGCAGAAAATGAAATACCTCATCAAAGGAGGCTCAGGTTTATACCCTTAACCTGATTGGGCAGAAAATGAAATACCTCATCAAAGGAGGCCCAGGTTTGTACCCTTAACCTGATTGGGTAGAAAATGGACGAAATCCTCGAAAGAAGAGACCGTGATGGAACCTTCGGATTTCCGCACAATGAATCCGATAAGGGTTTTGCAAAAGGAAGGAAATTGGGGTCCCTAAAGTTTGAAAAGGGATTGATTTTGGGCGCCTCATTGCTGAGACTAATTAACTTTTGAAATTGCCTTTTGCTGAAATTGGTGGTTTAACCTCAAGCCGAAATTGGACTGTCTATGGTGGGACAGTGGGGACACAGGGAAGTGTGCGAATCTGAGAGCCCTTGCGCTCAGATTATACCAAAGAAGGGAAGAAATCTTGAAAACTCCCGTTATCAAGTCCTAAAAGGGATAACAACTGATGTCTGGATGTGCCAAAGATGAACCTCAAGCTCTCGCTTCACGCCAGGATAGCTAGAAAATATTGTCAAAATGTTGAAAATTGTTGTTGATTCAAAATAATTGAAAATGATGCACATTGTTTTGAAAGTATTCCATCTTTTCTACCTGAAGTATTACCTCCAACTGGGCTTAACTCCGTAGAATCAAGATTCGAATTCAAATTGCTTGCGATTGACTTTCTTTCAAGGAAGCTATCAATTTCCTTGATATGGACGGGAAAGAAGATATTCTTGATATTGCGAGAGCTATTGGTGAAAGAATATTGATAAAAGAATTTCACAAAATTAAAGAAGATTCTTGATAGATTTGGCAGTCTGATATCTTGGGATTCTTTTCTCATGATGATCTTTCTACACTCTTTTTTTTTTTAGCAGATTGGAGCTCTCTTGGATTTATCGGGAATTACATCCTCCTTCATTTTGGAGATGTCCTGACTTGTCTCTCTCTTTTTTTTTTGGAAGGGTACGTCACAAACTCCTTCATCTCAGAGATGTTTCGATCCTTCATTTCTCTCAGGGATTATCATGATGATTATTGGCTCTTTGGTAGGAAATCTCTTGATGATAGCTGGAATTAAATATCTTTTAGGGTTTGTCGGTAGGCTCATCACACTCGCCTTCATCTCGACGGTGATCTGAACTTTCCCTGGAAGGATCCGTCACAAACTCCGTCATCTTGGAGATGATCCAAATCTTCTTTGGCCCCGGGGGTCGACTCGCTTAATTCGCCTTCATCTTGACGACAATTGAGAGATCCCTTTTGCAGATCTTTAATTGCAGCTTAGGTGATTGAGGAGATATGAAAATTGAGTGGATTTTTTCTGTATCACCCAGGATATTTCGACTGCTTTATTTTTCAAGAAAGGTCTTTAAAAATGTGCCATTGACTGCGATCAATATCAATTACTTATGACTTTGCAACAACATTGAGTTTTCTTTACTGGCCATATCGCGGATTTATTCTTCATCCTTTTGGTTGACCAATAGTAAGATTTTGAACATTGAATCCGTTTTCGCGAAAGCTTTGTCCTTTCGGAAGTAATACTGAGGGTATTCTGAGGTAATAATTTTATGCAATAAAGATTTTTAAAATCAACAAATATTTAATGACAAATTGGCAAAACTTTCTTGAAATCCTTTTGTAAAAGCGAGCATTTGAAGCATAACGCAACACATCCATGACAAAAATTCTCTTCTCCTTTCCCCAAAGGAGAAGATTCAGAAATTAGAATTGGGAATTACTCCTCTTTTCCCTGAAGAGGAGGTGTTTGCAAAACGAACTTTCTAAGAGAAATTAAGCTTTCGTCAAAACTTCCTAACATTAGGCTTCTCTTATGGAAAGGGGGCAGGAATTGGTGAGGTTGGTAAATTGGTCATGAAGGAACGAGTTCATCACACTCTCCCTGAAAAGAGGGTCCTTCATGATGAAATGGCCTAGTCTGAAATTATGGGGCCACAAGGAAAGCAAGTCTCCGTCGAGTCTCTCCCTATAAAAAGGGTTCATTGTGTGAAATTTGGAATTTTTTTTTGCAAACGGTTCACAAAGACACGAGTCCCTTCAAACTCTCCCTGAAAAGGGGCTAAGTGAACGAATTGGATAGCATGCGAAAAGAGCGAGCTCCCTCGAACTCTCCCTATAAAAAGGGTCTCTCGCAAGAGAAAATAATTGAAATTGGGTATTGGGTGACTCAAAAGGGTCAAATTTTGGAAATTGAAATTTTGAAATTTGATATGTGAAATTGGAAATTGGAAATTGGAAATTGGAAATTGAAAATTGGAAATTTGGAAATTTGGAAATTGATTGGCTAAAAAAGTCGAAATTGTGAATTGGTTTACTGAGAATGACATGGGTTTTGTAGGGATTCGACCTACGAACTATCTATTCCATAGGGATTTAACCTAAGGATCATTGTTTAAGAAGGAATGATTCCAACTTGTGAGCTTTGAATGGACCAGGTGCTAAACTGGGTTTTTGAGGGAAGATTCGAATCAGAATTCAATTCTTCAAGGAAAACTAGATGAATTGGATTTTGAAAGAAAATTTAAGTCGGAACTTGGATTTTCTAGACCAACTCTGAAGGAAAAGAAAACTCGAGTCGGAACCCGAATCTTCGAAGGAAAACCAGGTCCATTATGAAAGAAAAAGAAATCCGAGTCGGAACTCGAATCCTGAAGGAAAGGTAAATCAATTTGGAAGGAGAAGAAATTCGAGTCGGAACCCGAATCCCGAAGGAAACTAGATTAACTAGAAGGAAAGAAGATTCGAGTCGAAACTCGGATCCTGAAGGAAAACTAGACCGGTTGGCAAGAAAAGAAATTCAAGTCGGAACTCGAATTCCGAAGGAAAACTAGATCAACTAGAAGAAAAGAAGATTCGAGTCGGAACTCGAATCCCAAAAGAAAACTAAACCGGTCAGAAGGAAAAGAAATTCGAGTCGGAACTCGAATTCCTGAAGGAAAACTAGATCAATTAGAAGGAAAGGAAATTCGAGTCGAAACTCGAATCCCAAAGGAAAACTAGGTTAACCAAAAGGAAAGAGGATTCGAGTCGGAACTCGAATCCCGCAGAAAAACTTAAACCGGTGTGGAAGGAAAGGAAATTCGAGTCGAAACTCGAATTCCAAAGGAAAACTAGGTTAACCAGAAGGAAAGAAGATTCGAGTCAGAACTCGAATCCCAAAAGAAAACTAAATTAATGGACACTAAATTTTAAAGTGTACCAGTGCAAACACCGGATTTTGAAAATGTGCCAATACAAGCACTATGTTTTGAAAAATTACCAGTACAAATACAGGGCTTTGGAAGATTACCAGTACGAGTGCTGGATTTTGGAAGATTACCAGTACGAGCCTTGGATTTTTAAAGGATACCAGTTCGAGCACTGGACTTTAAAAGGCTACCAGTACGAGCACTGGATTTTGGAAGGATACCAGCATGAGCACTGGATTTAAAAGTACCCGCACGAATGCTGGGCTTTGAAAAAGTCTGACGAGTGAATACTAAATTTAGAGGGTTCGACCAGTAAAAACAGATTCAGGAAGTTCGACCAGTGAAAACTGGATTCAAGAAGTTCGACCAGCGAAAACCGGATTTAGAAAGTTCGACCAGTAAAAACTGGATTCAAGAAGTTCGACCAGTAAAAACCGGATTTAGGAAGTTCGACCAGTGAAAACTGGATTTAGGAAATTCGACTAGTGAAAACTGGATTTAGAAAGTTCGACCAGTGAAAACTGGATTTAGGAAGTTCGACCAGCGAAAACCGGATTTAGGAAGTTCGACCAGTAAAAACTGGATTCAAGAAGTTGGACCAGTAAAAACCGGATTTAGAAAGTTCGACCAATAAAAACCGGATTTAGGAAGTTCGACCAGTGAAAACTGGATTTAGGAAGTTCGACCAGTGAAAACTGGATTTAAAGAAGTTCGACCAGTGAAAACTGGATTTAGGAAGTTCGACCAGTAAAAACTGGATTTAGGAAGTTCGACCAGTAAAAACTGGATTCAAGAAGTTCGATCAGCGAAAACTGGATTTAGGAAGTTCGACCAGTAAAAACCGGATTTAGAAAGTTCGACCAGTGAAAACTGGATTTAGAAAGTTCGACCAGTAAAAACCGGATTCAGGAAGTTCGACCAGTGAAAACTGGATTTAGGAAGTTCGACCAGTGAAAACTGGATTTAGGAAGTTCGACCAGTGAAAACTGGATTTAGGAAGTTCGACCAGTAAAAACTGGATTCAAGAAGTTCGACCAGCGAAAACCGAATTTAGAAAGTTCGACCAGTGAAAACTGGATTTAGGAAGTTCGACCAGTAAAAACTGGATTTAAGAAGTTCGACCAGTGAAAACTGGATTTAAGAAGTTTGACCAGTGAAAACTGGATTTAGAAGTTCGACCAGCGAAAACTGGATTTAGGAAGTTCGCTTCACCCGAAGGTTGACTGGTAAAAATGGTTTTGATAAAAACTCGGCCCGAACTTGAAAAAGATTGGTGTTTAGAAAGCGCTTGATGATTGCAATGTGAGATTTTCAATCTTCACCCTCACACTGACCTAGACAAATGCCATGAGTCTCAGAATTCATCCCTTATCCTAAATGGGTATTGGATTGATGCAAGTTGATGTATGCAAAAATGCAAATGAATGCATGCAAATGCAAAATGATGTAAATGAGTACACATGTGTGCAAAATGAGAGATTTGCTTGTACCTGCCTGCATACAGGATGTTTTGAAGACAATTTTTAAAATAATGCCCCAGTGTAATGGGGGAGTAAGATATTGGATGAAAGGATAAATAATTGATATTTGAGGAATGTTCTCTGAAGATAACAGTGGAAAGATTGACGATGTGCTTCTTGATGAATTCGGGAGACACTCTGAAAGAGGTTACTCATTGTAAAAAGGCCTTTTGTAAAGAAGGAGAAATACAAAAGATGATGCCAAACTATGAGGAAGATTGATAATTTTATTGATGAAAGAGATGAGACCATGCCATCCATACAAAATGACGAAAGCAAAATGCAAGAATGAAAGAGTGATGGCCTTGTCGCTCTTAAGGGGCTGATGAGCTGGTTGCTTTATCTTCTTCTTTGCCTTCCATAAGGATATTTTTATCGATATAGTCTTGAATAATATTCCTGAGAACGAAACAATACTCGGTATCATGCCCCATGGCCCGATGAAACTTGCAGAATTGATCTTTAAATCTTCCCCTAGTGATAGGAGGATCATCGACTCTTGGGAGCTTCATCATCTCTTTGGCCAACATATATTCAAGGATTTCTTCACGCGGTTGATCTAGGGGAGTAAAGTCACGTTTAAAACTCCAGTTGTCGTGCTTCAACTTTTCTTGAGGTCTCGACCCTTGCTCAAAAGATCGCTGAGGTTGCTTATCATACTGGGGAATCGACTCACCTTTTTGCTCATTTTTGTTGGGGTTTGGTCCCCCTGGGCCAGAGCTGTGATCTTTCACATTTCCCTTATAATGGTTCTTGTTGTTGCTGGTAGAGTAGGTAAAATGGGTTTTCTTGTTAGATTCCTGCTGACTGCTGCTTTTGGTGAATATGAAACCTTCATAAGATCCATTTTCCATACTCAACTCAATCCATTCAGCTCGTTCTGTCAGTTCTATGAAGCTCTTCGATGGAGATGTAGAAATCAGTCCCCTCAGGGGTTGCGAGAAGTTGCTCAGGATCAAAGATAGTGCGTGTCCCTCTGCAATTGGCTCACGCATCTTATTGCAAGCGGATCTCCATCTGTGAATGAAATCCTTGGCCTTCTCGTTTTCCTTCTGCCTCAGACTGCAGAGATGACTGAGAGTCGGGAGTGCTTCAACATTGAATAAAAAGTGCTCAATAAACAAATTGACCACTTTATCAAACTCTTTCAGCTCTATGGGATTAATATGCTCTGAATACCATTTTGCTGCAATACCCTCCAGACTGCGAGGGAAACAAAGAAATAAGGCTCGGTTATTCCTCCTGAACTTGGAACACTCTGCAAAGAAAAGGACGAGGTGTGACTTTGGATCACCCGAACCATCAAACTTAATGAATTTCTTGGGGAGGTTATTGAGATCATCATCCCCATCCAGGCCATCATAGAAGTCTTAGCCGGTGAAGACTTTCTTGCCCTTGTCGCGGGCCTGCAGATCTTTGACCATTCTCATCATATCTTTTAATTGTGACTGGGTAGGGTCGTCAACAGACTGATTCTTGGATTTGTAAGCCGACCCCTGGCCTTGAGTTGACCTTTTGAATTCATGTTTATTTTCACATTCCTTGTCAGCATCGTCAGCTGATTCTAACTCATCAGATATTTCCTCATGACGACTCTGCTTTTTGCTGATCTTCACATTCTTGACGGCATGACCCTTATCTTTCTGTCTGGTCTGAATTTGCTCAGTACTGGCCCCAGCTTGCTCTGCCAGCATCTTGGTCATCATTTTTTTGAACATGACGTACATTTGGGGATCGATGTCATCATCCGCCTGCTGACCCTGACTCTGGATTGATCGAGGTGAGTCCATCTCTTCTTCTGAAGCTACTGAGTACGCGATGCCTTCAACTGATGTGGTTTTCTTTCTGGATCTTGTATGAACCATCGGGTATCACAAATGTCCTCTTGGATATTGCTGATGCTTTAAAGGAATCCCAGCCATGTCTGGCAGAATGGTATGCTCTAGACCACTGATCTGATGCGAGATCGAATTCTGTCAGAACCCCAGCTAGTGGACGAATCTCTACGTGCTTCTGCCTCTGAGAGAACTGTCTGACACACCGCTTTGGATGATAGTATGCGCAGAAAAACGGGCCAAGTAGCCTGAATCGCTTGTCGTACGCATAAGTATATCTGGGAGGTGATTCCTGACGATCAAAGTAGTCCCATACGACCTCTTCCTCCTGAAGGTTGTCGATCAAGAACCGGTATCGCGCAACCGGAAAAAGCTTTTCACCATTGTATCTGAAGGAACTGGCTCGGACTGGCACATGTCGGAGGAACCAAGACTGCAAGGCATAGGTGCACCCTTTGACTAGGATCGACTCTCCGAGTGCGAAACGAGTCAACCCTCGGTATAGAAAAGCGAGTGCGTCCATGGCTATTGAGAGGTGGCTGGTCTGTCGACTTCCCCATCTCCTTAGAAGCTGAACTATTCTGATATCCATATAATTTCGTCCGTCGGGAAAGAAAGCTAATCCCACCATGCACAGAACCATCGCATGTTGAATTCTTTCTTGAGCTGTCCTGGACAACGAGCTGACTTCTACGAATGTCCCATACTGTCTGTAGATTTCGATCAAGCTCACGTATTCATTTCCATCTTCTTCGATCAGTGGCCAAGACTTACGCCCTGTCATGCGAGCTAAGGCATCCTTAGGGTCCAGACCCTTAATACTAATCAGAAACTGTTTCTCCAATGGATCTCCAGGCAGACCGGCTGGCTCGGGCAATCCCATAATCTCTGAAAATTCATCCATCAGTACTGTCATCTCGCCCCACGGGAACCAGAAGGTAGAAGTGCTCGGATTCCACCGCTCTGCTAGTGCATGAATCAAGTTGCCGTTGACTGTCTGCTTTCCCACTGCGGACGCCAGTTCCAATCCACACTCGTCCAGATGGTCCGGAAACCTACGAGAGAAGTTCTTGAACCATGAATAGTACCACCGGGGAAAGAAGGATCCGGTGCTGAGGACTCAATGTTCGGGAAGACTTTGTCGCACCTCGTAGGAGATGTGACCCTCGGGGAAGACTGAATCAAGCTGACTGGATGCCATCGGACTGGAAGACATGGAAATTGGAATAAGAGTTGTTAAAATACAGGAAATTTGAGAAAAATGCAGGCAGGATAAAAATAAAGCAGGAAATTCGAGATCCAGAAGAAAGGAAAGATGGGAAATCACCTGGAGTTTTGAAGGAAATCAAGGGAAATTTGGAAAATCGTCCAGGGTTTGATGAAATATGAAGAAATAAATGGAAAATGAAGTATTTTGGAAAATCGTCCAAGGTTTAAAACATGGACAGTACATGGACATGGATTGGGGAATTTTGAGAAAATCGTCCAGTATTTTTAGAAAATTGGGAAAATATGGAAAATAAAAGGAAATGACTATAACATATTCAATCACATTCTGCACATACAGCATTCCCTAAAAGCTGACTCTAGATGCACAAATTTTGAAATGGCTATAGGACCTTAATCCTAACTCTAAGGCTCAGATCAACTGTATCCAATCCAGTTATGCCTATATACTCAAGCCAAGGCTCGATGTACGTGGCATAAAATCAATTTCTCCGGTTCTAGGTTCAAGTTTTCCAACATCCTTGAGCACCTGCCGATATACGTTGGACTATGGCCCTTGGTACGTGGCAGGGGGGTTTTCACCCAAATAAGTGGCCCAGTTGTGAGGCTCTGTCCCGAACTATGGTTCTGGAAGAGAGCCCATCAACGTGAAGACCGAGACAATATAGGTGGGGGTGTTTTTTGAAAAACATGAGCATATGCAATCAAACAGAAGGCTCTAAGTCCTAAAGAGATAGATTTTTGAAATATTTGAAGAAGCAAGCAATGTTTTCAATCAAACCTAGATTGAGGAGGGTTGTATTAGACCTAAGTCTATGTGAGCATGAAAATTTCCTCCTCAATATGGTCCTACCAAACCATACCTAGTCTATATGCATTCCATGTCAGCTGGGTTCAAGTCTAGGCTCCTAGGTTCACATGATAGCATAAAGCAAAGTTGACATTCCATGGAAATCGATTTTGACAATTTGAACTAAGTAGAGCATTAAATTGATCAAGCGAAGACAGGTCCCATCACGGTCGCCAAACCTGTTATCATCGCAAAATTTTCAACTTTTTGCGAATCAAACTGACCTTTGAAAAAGATTTTGAAAATAACTCACCTCCGTTTTTAAAATGCGGGAAAATTCCGTAGAATGGGACTCGCCTGTCGGTACGAGGTTCAACCGTTCCTGCCACCTTTAACAGGGGTAATTGAACCAAGGATCAATCTTATGCTCTACTCTATTCAACTTGTCTAGATCATATTCTAATTTCTAAATGCACATAGAATCAGGCATGTGCTATGAATTTTCAGAAAATGCACATTTTGAAAACATGATGTTTGCTTTAAATGATTGAAATATTTAGAAAATGTAAATCTTGGAAAATCGTGAATTGGGATTTGAAATATACTTCTGAGAGAAATAAAATCGATTTTGAGGAATCCATGACATTTGGTGAAAATCAATTCTGAGAGACTTGGTTTCTCTGAATTCAAACTTTGAAATAGAAATTCTAACTTAGAAAATTTGAATTTGGAACTTGGGAAATATTTGAAATATCATTGGCAAATCCATATTCTTTTGAATAAGACTTAGAAAAATTCTAACTTCAAACTTTGAAATTGACTGCATAACTTTGGAAATTTGAGTTTATGAACTTGAGAAAAACACTTGAAATATTCTTTGAAATTCAATGCTTTTGGGAAAATCGATTTTGCTATAAGACTTAGGAGATTTTGAGGAAATGAACTTCTTTGAATTGAAATTTGAATTGGAATTGGCAAATGCATGAAATGAATGAATATGGATTTGAGGATTTGAGACATACTTTTTGTATTTTTGAGAAATGTAGTGCATTTTTGAAGTTAGCCTAAGAGTGTAGGCTGAATGTGGCTAATGTGAAGATCATAAATCTGGGTATCATTCGTATTCTGACTATGGCCATAAATACAAATTCCACCAAGTTTATAAACTTCATAAAAGCTAGTGTATGTGCCATTCGTGTAGACCATGGTGAATTTGTAAAAATATGCATGAATCATCATCCATCACACATTAACATTATTAAAAATAAACTATATGCAATGCTGCCTAAGCTAAGCAGGAAATGTAAATTCTTATTCCAAAGTTTAATTACAAATTACATCACTATTAAAATTTAAATACATGAAAAATAAAGTCTTCAATGTACCTGCAAAACTAGAAAACTTGGTTAATGAAAATATGTTGGCTTTTCTAGATTTATCCAGTAATATCTAGAAATTACTGGATTTTGCTAGATATAAGCCTTTTCCTTGATTCCCTTAAATCAAAATTGATAAGATATGAAATAAGATTGGATAAATAAGAAAGATAAAATATGAAATTTCGAAATTGGGGTCAAAATAACCAAAATACCCCTAATAACAAGACTATGGCCTTGAAATTAGGGTTTTTAGAAAGATATTTTGATAAAATGCAAGTTTTGGAATTTGAATGGAATAAACTTAAACCAAATATGCTATGACATGATTAAAAATATGAAATTAGGGTTAGGGATTTCGAAATTTAGGTCAAATGACCAAATTGCCCCCGATAGCAAGACTATGGCCTTGAAACCAGGGTTTTTAGAAATAAATTTTTGGTAAAAATTTGGGTTTTATGCACTAAATGAAATCAAATGATCATCAAATTAAACCTAAAGCATCCTAACATGATTATGAACATGATTAAAACCCTAAAAATATATGCTTATGCACGAAAATCCAAGAATATCACAATTTTTGTGATTTTTAGCAGTGTTTTGGATCTTTCAGGAACCCGGTTTTGCAATTTGCTTAATTCAGCCATCAAATGGATTCCAAAATCCATAAAAATTGGTACCTGCACTTTTTATAACCCTAATGTCGAATTGGAATTATAAAAATAATTTTTTGACATTGAATTAATCCGAAAATTGCATTAAACCCTAAAATATGTTATTTTTGACCTAATTCATCAACCAGTCTCGCTCCAAGACCTGAACCAGGGGTCAAATCTCCATGGAAATTTATGAAATTTTACAGAGACTAACTAAGAAGAAATTTAGAGATTTCCCAATTTACAGATTGGAAAAATCATCTCCGGTTAGGGAGCAACCCTTCCGGCAATCTGAGCTAAAATATATCACTCTTAACAGGGATTAAAACAGCTATTCCAGATTGAAAATACAGAAATAAATACAATCTTAAAGAAAAATCTCTGAAATTTTAATGGTGAACAGTAGACAGAAAAATAATAATACTCACTTTTGACAGATCTAGAATCGGATCTGTGGTTTGGGATTTATGACTAACACAAGTCTGATTAGGGTTTTGGTAAACCCTAACGAGTTTTAAATTTAAAAACAGATTCTCTAAATAGGGAAAAATATTAAACAGTAATCAAAAAATTCGAAAATTTTACAGAAGACAGATCTACTCAATGTGAATCCATAGCACATTACAGATATAAAATCGGATATAAGATGAGAGAAATATCATAACAGCAAGTTACCTTCTTGATTTTAACCACGATTTTAAAGCTTTAAAAACCCGATTTTATGTCTGATTTTTTTGACAAGGTTCCCGAGATCCAAAACCTCTGATTTTTCTACAATAACTCAATAACTCATGCATGCATCACATATAAAAAAATCAAAAATAAATAATGATAACTTCAACCCGAAATAACACTATCATTACTGTTCTAAACCTAGAACACACATAAATTTAAGAAACTTGACAAACCATGCATTAACTAATGTAAATAAATAAAACAAACCATAAGACAGTAAATAAAACTTATTTCTATGCTATATAACGTCAAACAAACATGAATAAACCATGAAAATAAAATAAAAACAGGGAATCAATGGCTGGAATTTGATATCACCTTTAAAACATAGATTTAACCCATTAAAAAGGGTAAATCATATATTTTATTGGTTAATAATGTAAAGAATCATATTTAAATCAATTCTAATGGATTAAAATCTCTGTAAATCATCCAAAACAGGGTTAGATCACCTTCTTGGATCGTTCTTGCTGATTCTTGATGGTTCTTGAGGTTGAATCCATGGTTTAATCCATGAAGATGATGGTACCAATGGCTAAAATTGATTTAAAACATGAAAAAGTATTAAACAAAACTAAAAAATATTAAAAATATTACCTTAGTGCTTGAAGCAATGGTGGAAGGGCTGGAGAGAAGAGAGAAGCTCCAAGAATCCAATAGGAGAGAGATGGAAAAATCGTCCCCACCTATTGGGGATTTTATAGAAAATTTTTTTAGGTTAAAAATTTTGGAATTTTGGAAAATTTGGACTCTTCTAAGGGGGGCGATTTTGGGGTGGAGTTACCTATCTACCCCTAGTCTAAATTATCCTAAATAATTCCTAATTAACCCCTAGCCTATCCTAGAAAACCCCCAAATGTGGTGCCACTTGGCATTTTCTCACATTGGGTTTTTAAAACTCCTTTAAAAACCTTTAAAAACACTAGTTTTAAAAACTAACTTTCAAAAATGAGTTTTTCAAAATGGTTTTGACTCTTCTAAACCTCTAACACTAACCAAGACATCCACTAACCCTAGTCTAGCCCTGACTGACTCGAATATGGCGCCACCCCGAGTGGGCCCTACTTGAGTTTTTACAAAAAGATGATTTTAAAACTTGAAATTGAAGGAGTTTTCAAAAGCTTCTCAAAAGCAAACTTTGAAATTGAAATTTTTGAAATGGTATAGGATCCTAACTGAGTTAGAATTCCTCTGGATATGGTGCCAACTGAGTGGGCCCACATCGAGTTTTAGAAATTTTGAAATAAACATTGAAAATGGCTTTGAAAAAGGGTTAAAATCGACATTTGAAATTCAAGATCTTTGAAAATAGGGTCTCAAGCGAACTGGAACTCCGAGTTAGAGTCCTGAACTCTTAGGACTCTGAGACTTTAGATTTTAAAAGCCAAATGAAAGAATTTTCCAAAGATTTTATCAAGAAATGATGAAATAACTCAGAAAACACAGTCAGGGTTAGACTCCTAACTCGACCGAACTCTAAAATAGAGTCCTGAACTAACTGGACTCTGTAAAATGACATGAATTTTGAAAACAAATGGAAAAAAATGAAAATGGAAGTAAAACAGACTTCAAAACAGACTCCTGACCGGATCAGGACTCTGAGACAGAGTCCTGATCGGACTGAAACTTTCAAAATTTTGAGAAATTTGATGAATAGAGGAATTCAGAAGCGACACCACCTCAATGGGTCTCATCTGTGAATTGAAATCGATTACAATTTGAATTTGAAATGAATCCAGATTGTTTCCTTGAGAAAATATTTCGAAATATAAAGTCCTGGGGTTGGAAAATGACAGAGTGTTGAATAAAAACCCAGGTTTTGAAATTGATTTTGAAATAAAAGCTTTAAAATTCAAATCTGGATTGAATGTTTTGAAATAGGAGTGTTGGATCTCGAAAATGAGATGCAATGCTATGCAATGACATGCAATGCTATGCAGAATACATGCAATGACATGCAATGATCTGTAATGACACTGGATGAGGGTGAAAATTTGGGGTGTTTACACTCTCCAAGCACTTCTGCAATTAGTGTTGATGTTATATGGCCAGAACATCTTCAGAAGGAAACTGGTTTCTGCACTAAATGCAATTCAACTGCCGTATGTGAAGTAGATTTGTGTGAACATTTCGTAAAAGAAAAGGGTTTGAATTGAGCTGGAGGTGTCAGGGTACAGCACAGAAAAGGCCAGGGTATGATAGTTACAGCTGAAGGTAAATTCTGTTGCTCCCAAACCATTGAATCAGTTGAAAAGTTACACAATAGAAAGGTCTATTGAAGGTATTAAGGTAAGGGTATAAGAAAGCTGGAGTCCTGATTAAATGGAGTATTTCAAATATATGCCATAAGAGCCCTGAACCTATCTTCAGAGGTCCCAGCATTTAATGCATGTATATGGGCAATCTCCTGCTGCCCTTACATGATCATTAGTTGTATCCATGGACTTCTGTGTATTTTCACCACCATCCATAGCAGTTGTAATTTCCTACAACCACTACTACAAACAGCACCTGTATATCCATAAAATGCACATGCCATATCACCCATAATAACACCACTCGTTGCAATTTCCTCCTTGTTGCCATCTTACATGAACATTTTGTTTATATCTTTCATAATACTCCACTTGCTGCACATTTCATGTAAATGCCACTATTCACTTTCCAGCACTTCCACAGTCCACATTACACCACGTTTAAATACCATGTGTCACTTCACTACACTACATAGGTACACGTGCACAGCATATCTCTATGCACCTTTCTGCACTGCTGTGCATTTCTCACTGCATCGTCATCCACCACCTTAGCCCCCATCTTCACTACATCACAGCATGTCACTGTGGGCTATTCACGGATCCAGTTTCCATCTGGGAGTCTTGGATCAGAGTTTTTTTTTTGTTACAATTTCTTCAATGATCATCTGTTGTTTAGGAGCAATGGTACTGCCAAGGCTACCACATGCCTACAGTAGTGTTTGTCCAACACTGTTGTGGCCTTCATTTCATTCATACCACACCCCCATTACACCACATTCTATTTCACTGTTGCGCACCACCATCAAATAGCATTTCCTTTTCCGTCGTGCCATTGTCATTTGTAGTACCCTTCACTGCTACTTCATCATCCATTCACTTACCTTCTGTACACAACATCATATTTCTCACTATCCACATCTTTACAACATTGCACAATGCTGCACTTGTTATTCACCTTTCATCCCAACCTCATATGTTAACCTGCCTACGTCACTTGCATAGCCATACCTACATCCATATGACACCTTCCTGTCATCTCTTGCCATCTCCATCATTGCATACTCACCATCAACAGCGACTAGAGCTCCATTACCTGTCATTGCTTACCCTGTTGTCACCCATCTGTCATTATGCAACATTACATGACCACCATCAAGTTGCAATCTGTGTATTTCCCGCTATATATACCAAACAGCATACCATTCATCCACTTTGTATAATGACCACTCATATATATCATCCATTAGCTATAAATTCCTCTATTAGGTGACTCCTTTAACCATTACACTTGCATTTGGAAGTCAAGAAAACCTATTTTAGGCTCATCATTATTTCAAGATATTATGTTTAAAGATGCCATATATGATTCCAGCATGAGGTTTGCATTCCACCTTGTGTTCTCCATCAATGCAAAGTATAGACATGATTGTTTCATCCATTGTCCCTTAAATTCAATATGATGTCTCTTGTAAATTACTTTATCCATACTAACTTAGATTTTTGCAGGGAGTATGTGGAAAATATCATTACTTGGAGTTGTACATTCAATTTTATATGTTGTAATAAGTTAGGACTTAATGAGAATTTACATTTCCAGCCTTAGATAGAACGAATGAACATTATAAATACCATGAATTACTTGTTCTCTTGTTTTCTTCTTTATTTTTCAAAATTCACAAATGGTGAAACACGAATGGCACGTGCACCATTTTGTAAGAGGTAAATTAATCCTAAGTTGATGATCCATATCAATGGCCATAGTCAGGGTGTGGACAAAACTTAGTATTTTTATTTTTTATGAAATAACACTGGATCCACACTGGGTCCATTTTCAAAATTCATCATATTTCCTTAAATATTTTTCTCCTTTTATTAGAATTTAACTTAAAATTGACTCAAAATATATACCAATGGCCATAGTCAGGGTATATTGAGAGTTAATTTCATTTTAAATTCTATAAAAGCACCAAATGTATTTTATTCTTCTCTTGAATTTAAATATAGATTATTATGTAATACATTCAATGACCATAGTCAAGGATGTATTATATCTTCAATCTTGTTTTAATTCATTTAAAAAATGGAATAGCTTTTCAAAATCCAATTTCAAAAATTTAAATTCATTCATCATTTAGATAGAATTGCATCATATTTTTAAATTCTTTTTCATAAATCCAAGTAATTCTTTCCTTCATTTCTCGGATCAAACCCTATTCATAAATTCAAATTCAACTCTATTTCTCAAAAGGATTCAAGAATTCAATTTCAAGGTCCCATTTGACTTTGAAACTTCAGAATCATCTTATATTTCAAATTCCAAATTCTATCTCAAATTCAAAGTCCAATTTGACTTTGAAATTCCAAAATCATTTTTTTTGTATTCAGACTTTAAATTTCCAATTTAAATTCGAAATTCAATTCAAAGGTCAATTTAAACTTTGATTCATCTTTTGGTTCCAAATTCAAACTTCAAATTCAAAGTCTAAATTGACTTTGAAATTCATTTGTATATTCAAGATTCAAATTCTAAATTTTATTTTCCAAGTTCAATTCAAACTTGAAAGTTCTTGATTCATCTTCTGAATTTAACAATTCCATAACCATTTTAGGATCCAGAATTCAATTCTACTTTGGATCTTAGACTTCAGATCCAATTCCTCTTTAGGATCCAGACTCCAATTTCACTTTGGATCTTAGACTTTAGATCCAAAATCCATTCTATAGGATCCATAATCCAATTCACTTCGAATCTTAGATTTCAGATCCAATTTCCTTATAGGATCCAGAATCCAATTTCACCTTGGATCTCAAACTTCAGATCCAAATCCATCTTAGGATCCAGAGTCCAACTCTACATTGGATCTTAGACTTCAGATCTAAATCCATTTTAGGATCAAGAATTCAATCACACTTTGGATCTCAGATTTCAGATCCACTCCATTTTAGGATCCAGAACCCAAGTCCATCTTGGATTCCAAATCTCGGATCCCATTCTGTTTAGGATCCGGAATCCAATTCCAATTCCAGATTTAAATTCCATTTTTTGGATCTAATCTGAATCTCTTAAATCCATTTCCATTCTTAAATACCATTTGATTTTCTCAGTCCATTCCAATTTCAAACTTCAAAATCTAAATTCAATTCCATCTCAAGTATTCATTTCCTTTCCTAAATTCAAGTTCAAAATTCAAAGTCCATTTCCGACTTTGAAACTTTATTTCCTTTCATTTCAAAACTTCAAATCATTCTCTCTCAAAATCAAGATTTATTTCCTGATTTATTTCAAAGATTTAGAACTTCTCTGATCTATCTCAAGTTCTAAGTTAGATTCAATCATTTCTTCACTCCTTTACCAAGTTCATCTCAGAATACTTGGAAATTTCCAAATCATCTTTTCAAAAGAAGCATACACCCTTGCATTGCACAAGCATGATTCTTTGTGCATTTAGATCTTTAGGATAAATTCTTAGATGATATTTAGGCAAAGCAAAAGGCATAGATTCGACCCTTGGTTTGATTACCCCTGGTAAAGGCGCCAGGAACGGTCGAACCTCGTACCGACGAGTGAATCCCGTCTCTCCATTTTTCCCACAAATTTTCAAAACGGAGGTGAGTTAAATTTCTAAATATTTTCAAATTAAGGTCAAGTGAGACCCCGCAAAAGAGTTCCTCTCTCTTCTCTCTTTCTTTCTTTTCCCTTCTCTCTCTCTTTTCTTTCTTTTATTTTTCTCCCTTCAAAAAGGAGGAAAATAGAGGTTAGAAAAGGAAAAGAGAAGGAAGAGAGAGAAACCACGAAAGAAGAAAAATTTTGCGATGATCACAGAGGGGTTAATAAAAAAAAGAATTCAGGTTTACGTGAATGGGCTGGACAATAGGCAAGGGAAAGAAAGAAGGAGGGAAAGAAAGAAGGAAAGAAAAGGGAAAGAAGAAAGAAAGAAAGAAAAGGAAAGAAAAGAGGGAAGAGAGAGAAGAAAGGAAGAAGAAGAGAAGGGAAAATAGGGTGATATGTGAGTGGGCTGGACCAAGGAGAGAAAGGAAGGAAGGAAGAAAGAAAAGAAGAAAAGAGAAGGAAGAAAGGAAAGAAAGAAAGGAAGAAGAGAAAGAAAGAAGGAAAAGAAGAAAGAAGGAAGGAAAGAAAAGAAAGAAGAAGAAGAAAAGGAGAGGAAGAAAGAAAGGAAAGAAATAAGAAGGGAGAGGGCGCTGGTCGACCCCTCTTGTGGGTCCCACCTCTAAAAAAGAAATAATAAAAAATAAAAAAAAATGATAAAATAAAGCAAAGAAATGTTTGTTTGTTTTTTTTTTCTAAAAAGAAAATACAAGCAGATAAGCCATCTCAGAGTGGACTTACTTTCCAAATTTGAAATTCATTTTGAGAATCATAGGGGTAGAATGGTCTTTTTAGAAAATTTTCAGACGAAACCGGCTATTTTTGGCAGTTTTTGAAATGAGCTCGGAATTTGAAATTCAATACTTCGTTGTGAAGCAAATCCAGTATAGAATTTGAAATTTTGAGTTTAAAAGAAATCCAGATTACTTTTCTCGAGAAAATATTTTCAAATTTAGAATCCCGGGGGTAAAAATATCAATTTTGGAAACCCAGGGTTTGAAATTGATTTCTGAAAACTTTTAAAACTCAATCTGGATTGAAATTTATAAAATTGGAGTTCTGGATCTCGAAAATGAAATGGAATTTGATGAAATGTTATGAAATCTTATGAAATGACATGAAATGATGAGAAATGACATGAAATGTTATGCGAAATACAAACCCTGAATAAAGAATTTTGGATATTGGACTTTAATTGACATTTGTACTAGTTCAAAAAGTGTTAAAATTGATAAAATTTGCAAAATGGTTCAAGGAATGGTTTTCGGGCTTTACTGGGATAGAGTGACACTGAAAATTATGGTCTGAACTGGATTGAGCTGGGTTTTAGAGTTTTAGAACTCAACTGAACTGACAAGACACTTACTCAACTGACCATTCCGGCTAAATTTTCAAGAAAAGCTGCCATTTTTAGAGAAATTGTACAGAATGGTCACTGGATTGAAATAAATTATGAATTTGAGCTGGGTTTGAGCTAGAACAAGGGTCAGTAATACTGAGATGAACTAAAATCAAAGCTCAAACACTAGCTCAACTGACTGAACTGAGTTCAATTTCAGCTGAAAGAGCTGAAATGGGCTAAAATGGGCTCCTGGACACTAGGAAGTGGATTTGAACTGAAACTGGAGCACTTGACCTCCTAGTAAGCTCAAGCTAGACTCTGGAGAATAGGATTGACTGGGAATGGCTGACTCAAAGACAATTGGTTTGGGTTTAAGTCAGAAATGAGCTCATTTCTGAAGAAATGATCCCATTTTGCCAGGAATGGTCAAAAATGAAAATGGCATGTTCATTGTGAGCTCGGGTGAGCTTGAGATGACTGATATTCTAATTGTTCTGAACTGGTCAATGAGCTTTGTTGACTCCGACTGACTGGGGTCTGGGATGTCCTAGGGGTAAAATGGTAATTTTCCTAATGAAAGTGGGTAAAATGGTAGTTTTTTTTACACAAACTTGGGGTCGGACTCCTACACTGACCTAACAGGGTTGCAATTGCACAAGGGGTGTGTTCGAAAATGAATGAGGAAGAATTGGGGTGTTTACAGATGCCCCTCTTTGCTACTAAGCCTGCTTGAGGATGAAATTAGTGGCAAAGAAAACACACCAAATTTGGGCTATAAAAATGCCCCAGTTAGAAGGATCTGACTGGATATGAAAAAATTGGCCCTGATGAAAATGATAGTTATGAAATAGAGAATGAAGAATAATTTTTTACTTCAAAGAAGTGAGATTCAAGTTTTACCCTTAACCTGGATGGGACGGAAAATACCTCGTGTAGAAACAAAGCTCAGGTTTAACCCTTAACCTGATCAGAAAATGAAATACCTCATCAAAATGAGGCTCGAGTTTAACCCTTACCCTGACCGGAAATGAAAATGATGGGATTCTCGAAAGAAGAACCCATGTTGGAACCTTCGAACTTCCGCACAATGAATCCAATAGGGGTTTTATAAAAGGATGAAATTGGGGTCCCTAAAGCTTGAAAAGAGATTTGATTTTGGGCACCTCATTGTTGAGACTAAATAACTTTTGAAATTGATGACCTTTTGCGAGAAAATGATTGGTGGCTTAACCTCAAGCCGAAATTGGACTGTCTATGGTGGGACAGTGGGGACACAAGGAAGTGTACGAATCTGAGAGCCCAGGCACTCAGATTATACCAAAGAAGAGAAGGAATCTTAAAAACTCCCATTATCAAGTCCTAAAAGGGATAACAAATGATGTCAGGATGCGCCAAAGATGAACCTCAAGCTCTCGCTTCACGCCAGGACAACTAGAAAATATTGTAAAAATGTTGAAAATTGTTGTTGATTCAAAAAAATTGAAAACGATGCACATTGGTGCGAAAATATTCCCTCTTTTCTACCTGAAGTATTACCTCCGATTGGGCTTAACTCCGTAGAATCAAGATTCAAAATCAAATTTCTTGCAATTGACTTTCTTTCAAGGAGGCTATCAATTTTCTTGATATGAGCGAAAAAAAAGAATTCTTATTATGAAAGCAATTGGTGAAAAGAATATTGACAATAGAATTTCAGAAAATTAAAGAAGATTCTTGGCAAATTCGGCAGTTTGATATCCTGGGATTCTTTTCTCAGGATGATCTTTCTGCACTTTTTTTTTTGGCAGAATTGGAGCTCTCTTGGGTTTTTGGGGATTACATCATCCTTCATTTTGGAGATGTCCTGACTTTTCTCTCTCTTTTTTTTTGGAAGGGTACGTCACAAACTCCATCTCAGAGATGTTCCGATCCTTCTTTCTCTCAGGGATCATATTGACGATATTGGCTCATTGGTTGAAAATCTCTTGATGATAGCAGAAATTAAATATCTTTTAGGGTTTGTCGGGAGGCTCATCGTAGTCGCCTTCAACTTGGCGGTGATATGAACTTTCCTTGGAAGGATCCATTACAAACTCCTTCATCTTGGAGATGATTCAAATCTTCTTTGGCCCCGGGGGTCTAACTGGCATAATTCGTCTTCATCTTGACGATAATTGAGAGATCCCTTTTGCAGATATTTAATTGCAGCTTAAACAATTGAGGAGATATGGAAATTGAGTGGTTTTTTCTATATCACCAAGGATATTTTGACTGCCTTATTTTCCAAGAATGATCCTTAAAAATGTGCCATTGACTGCGATCAATACCAATCACTTATGGCTTTGCAACAACATTGAATTTCCTTTGCTGGCCATATCAAGGATTTATTCTTCATCCTTTTGGTTGGCTAATAGGAAGATTTTGAATTTTGAATCCTTCTTCGCCAAAGTTTTGTCCTTTCAGAAGTAATACTGAAGGTATTCTAAGGTAATAAATTTTTTGCAATAAAGATTTTGAAATCAACAAATATTTAACGACAAATTGGCAAACTGTTCTTGAAATCCTTTGTGAAAGCGAGCATTTGCAGCACGACTCAATGCATCCATGACAAAAAATTTCTTCTCCTTCGCCCAAAGGAGAAGATTCGGTATTTTGATAAAAGATCAACTGGAAAGTTGAGTTTTGATAAGAAAATCTGAGTCAGAACTTGAATCTCCGAGGGTGAATTATAATTTAAAGGAAAGAAATTTCGAGTCAGAACTCGAATTGGTTTAACCAAGAATATCATTGATTCACTAGGAACAACATGGGTTCGGTAGGGATTCAGCCTAAGAATGACATTGGTTCAATTGAGAACGGCATTGGTGTGAACACCCCAAATTTTCCAAAAAATCTAAAAAATTCCCTTTTTGCCCCTGACCTCCATCTTCTAAGTAATCGGGTCAATTTTTAACCAAAAATTTCATTCATTCCTTGGATTCGCTAGAATTCGGACTCAAAGTCTTATCTCTGACCCAGTTTTGATCCGAATCAGATTCAAAAACCCCTTTTCCGAAAAAGTTTAAAAAATAAAAGCCCAAATTCTCAGAAAATCCCTCTTTTTATAAATATTTCTTAAAGAAAATCCAAAAATAGTTTTTAATCTCTCATTTTCCCTAGTTCTAGAGTTTTTATTTTTCAAAAATACAAAAAAATAGTAGAAAATTTCAAGAAAAAAAAATAATAAGCTCTTAAAAACCACCTTTTTAAAAAATGTCTTTGCTAAAATCTATCGTTTTGAAATTTTTTTATAAAGGAGCCTCATTTTAGAAATTTTGATAAAATTGAAGGGTATGCTTGAAAAAAGAAAAAAAGAAAAAAAGAGAGAAAACCCTAAATTGATTTCCTCAGGAGATGTCTCTCTCTCTCGGAAGCTCTCTCATCAACCGATTCCTCCATCGCGCACCCTCTTCCTCCTTCGCTCATCTCCAACCAAATTGTCTCTCTCGAACCTTCCTTCTCCCCCTTTAAAAGAAGCACACACAGGGGATCTCATTCCTTCAACCATCTTCACCTCCCCATTTCCTCCTTCACGATGGCCTTCACCCTATCGTAGCTTCTTTTTCTCAATCTTCTTCTTCATTTCTCCCCCCTTTCCTCTTCTTCTTAGTTACTTGGTCCTCTTCCACCTGACTAAGGGGAATCGACCGCTCCGAAACTTCAGCAACTACAAGTAAGTACCCTTCTTCCCTTCATTTGGATTTTTTTTTCCCTTTAAAGCACAGTGGGTAGCGTTGGATTGCCTATGGCAATGTCGATCTACTCCAGTGCGATATCAATGGAGTCTTCGAACTCCAACATTTTCTACTATTTTTTATTTTTTTTCCTTCTTTTTCCCTTTTTTCTTTACCTTGATCCCTTGTTCATATTTCTGATTTCTTACTCCCATTCTCTATTTTCTGTTTAAAGGTTTGTTTACAGTTGGTTTCTCGTTTGATAATGTCTAATGTTCATCTTCTTTCTTGTTGCTACGAATATGTTATTTTACCTTTGAAAATCCTGTAGTTATCGTGGCTGTTTTGGGTTAACACATGATTATCAATTTAACTTCAACACGATTCCTTCATTATCTTCGATCTTGTGCTTTTATTTCCCTCATCAACTCTCATTTTGCTTTTATAATGTTAACTTAGCACAATCTGCACACATTCCTTTCACGATGCCTCTCTTTTTATCCGCATTTTTGTTTTTGGCATATCAATTAGGCATTGTATTTGCTTTATCGTTGATTTACCCATTTTTAATGGTTTTAGCTCCGTATTTTCCCTCTTAGCTTGCGTGTGGTTTCAGTACCAGACTGGTGTTTGCTAGTTCTATTTCAATTTCCTTTCATTAATTGTTGCTTATTGTACATTCTGGCTACTTCTTTCTTTGTTGACCATTCATGTACAGGAAGCATCGCTAACCTTTTGTTTTGTCTCTCTTTTTGAACATCGACATTGCATCTTATGGTTGCTGCAGCATTTGAGATTTCATCCCTATTTAACCACGATCGATCGCGCCTTGTGATCTCATATCTGAGCATCCCTGTTTAACTATAACATGTTAACCATTCTCCTAATAATGATGAAACATCAAGAAAGTGATTGGTGCTTACACGCCTAAAATTTGCATGTTCTTGGTATACCTGGTTGCCTAGACATGTCATGGGAGTCTGACAGACTACCACTGTCAATAAGTCAGAAATCGCATCGCGATAAGTGTGATAATTCTGCTTACCTGGTAGCTTCGTTTTATGGCTACATACTTGAAATACTGCAGCTCGGACTGTTGCTTGATGTTGATTCTAGATGATTTGAACCCACCATCTTCTAACTACTATCTTTCATGTGGATCTTCAGACAAAACTGAAAACCCTTAAATTGGTTGTTAAAAGATATGATGCTTTCCCCTAGAGGATGTGCCCACACACAGGACCCTATTCCTGTGACCTAGTTAATTAAGTGATTGGGCGATTAATGAAGTTTTTTTCCTTGTGATTCTATGGAGTCGGGGCATATGGATGTGCATTTTACTCATGTATGAGTTTTTTTTTTTTCTTAGAAGCTCTAAATTATGCTCCATGCATTTAAGTACTATGGATTGCATTCTTCTATTAGAGAATTTGCTTTGATTCCAATATATTCTATTTTAATAAGATAGGCTAGCTCATATTAGTCCTCCATAGAAATGACTTTCTATTGCTAAGGTATAGTGATGGAAGGCTCTCTGTTCTTCTTTATTGGTCCTTTTTTTTTTAGCATATTTTTTTCATTGCTTGCTATCATCAGACTTCCCCTTTACTGCCCAAGCATGTTGACCAATGCCACTTCACTACCAGCACATGTAACAACTTCTACAGCAGTTGCACCTGTGCACATTCCCTATACAGCACATAGTATTCACTCTCTGCACATTCGCACCCTACCCTTCTCCAGAATTCACAACAGCATCTTGCTGCAATTCACTTTACCTTGCCCACCTGCAATACCCACTTATAATTCAGCCCCACAAGCACCTACCTGTTTCACCTGACATCACCATTTCTTTTGCATAGACATCTCCACTTCATGTGCACCAATAGGCCTTCATTGCATGTCATCCATTATATGTATACCCTCTACCAACATTTACCTACATGCTATCATTGCTGCACCACTTTCACAATCACACCATCCATTCATCTCACCTGTGTATTCTCTTTTGCTTTTCTTGCAAACTGACAAGCATTTTTCTCACAGGATTTTAGAATTTATGAGTGTCATGCATGTGAGCCCTAACATTTTGTGATTATCAAGCTTGATTCCTCATGTATATGGTCTCAGTTTGCAAGGGTGGTTTACGTTCCTATGTATGTGACAAGGGCACGTCTCCACCTGGTACAATATATTATATGTTTCATAATTTTGGTAATCTTTTTTTTTTATGCAGACACAAAAATATATTGTTTATTATGAATTTGATGTTCATTGTAATACATTCAACTATTCTTGTCCCCCCTGATTCCTCTACAGTTTGAGACTAGATTCAACAGTCTTTTGCAAATTAGTAGTGCATGTCCTGGAACACATTATCATGTTGAAATTAGACAAATAAAGCATGTGGTCATCAAGTAGAAATATTACCCTATAAAATCTCCAGCTGAATTTGTGTCCATAATGAAATCATAAATCACTAAAAGTTGTTAACCAAAGAGGTTGTAAAACAGAACAAGGTACATTGATCACACCTCAAGGTTGTGATAATTCAGGGCGTACTCTCAAGATGGTGAATGAACAGGTAGGCCTTTTGGTTGAAAATTTTGAAAGTTCAAACATGCAACTCGATAGATGTAAAAAAAAATGAAAAACAAAGAAAATTTAATTGCTTTACCAATATTGTACATCCTAATAAAAATTTCAAGTTGTATATCATCTGTTATGTTATATAGAGTTTGAAAGGTTTGTATCCTTTAAAAAGTTTCCTTCTTAGCATGGTGAAGTTCAAGCTGTACAACCATCATGATCTTCCTTGTTATGTGATTTCTTGTGTTTTTTTTTTTAGCTTTTAAGTGTACACTTAAAAAAATGTCGTGGTGAAAAGTTTATGCTGGTTTTACCTTTGTTTTTAACTTTGCTTCTTGCAAAACCTTGTATTTTTGGTGTTAGGAAAAATATTTGGACAAAAAATCAGGATAAGCAAAAAAGGTTATTGCCTTAAAAAGTATACTGGTTATTACTCTTGCCCATTGTTATCATTGTCAAAATGAAACAGTCAGGTTGACAGCCCTCCTCGGGTTTCTTGTAAACAACAATCTGCAAACATTTTTCATAAAAAAACTACTTTGCAAACACATTATGTGGCGCCCCAAACCCCGACCTTGGAAAAAGCTTGGAATTTTCAATGATTTTTTTTAAAGGTTTAAGTAGAAACCAGCGGATAGCAGGCATGGGAAAACATAAAAGCTGCAAGTTTGGGCGGTCACCACAGGTAAGTGCAACAAGTAGAAACAAGGTAACCAACGGTGTGTACCAAACTGTAACTATGAAGTAAAAAGTCGAAACACCCCTAACAGTTTAAAGAGTTAACAAAATGTAAGTACAAAAGGTACAAAACAGAGAGTACATCCCAACAACAACCAAGAACCCAAAAACCACCAGGTACAGAAACTGCAGGTCAAGTGTGTGGGTCCTCCGAGCATCCACCGCGTATCATCGCATCCGCACTATACCTGTTTGTCACCTATATCTCCATAAAACGGGGTCAGTCCTCTTGCGAGGTGGTGAAGAAACAACCACAAGCAGATGTATATATCATGTACACAGGAAAGCAGGAAATAAGCTGACAAGTGTAAGTGCCTATGTCAGGTAAGTGTAAAGTGACAAGTACTAGTCAACAAGCTATAGCAACAGGGAAAACAAGTAGCTAAGGCAACGAACTGAACCATAAGGTGAACTAAGCAGCAAGTAACTAAAGTAACTCTGAAGTGACTGTAACAAGTACTCAAGCAGTAACAAGTGCTGACAACCAGTAGGGTAACTACGTAACAACTGAAGTAAAGTCTACAACACAAGTAAAACAACATCTACTGTAAGTCAGCTGTTTGGTTAGTTCTTAAGTTCTTCTGATTACTCCTTCAGGTACGCAAAGGAAACCTCGCATTCTGTGAGACATGCACCCGTCGTCTGTTATTTAAATTCTAGTGTGGTAACCAGGGAAGCTACAAACCGAGTCAACCTCATGCGAGCACACGGCTAGGAGAAAACACTCGCATAGGCAAGGATTGCAATCCATACTACTGCAGTAGTGAGGTCCTAAGAAGGCAACCTCAACCTCCCTGACTCTGAGTGATTGGAGGCCAAAGGACGCTATAGCTCCTGTCAAAACACGTGTTATAGTAACGACAAGTCACTCAGGGTTGTACCATCCACCCTCTCCCAAGGTGAACCATGTTGTGAATGGGGCGAAGCAGGTTTATCTTCATTAGGCTCATGTTCAAACACACCTCTCAACGAGGAATTTGCCTCGTGGTCCCCGTGGGGTACGCAAAACGAGGACTTGGCCTGCCCATTCACGTGCTTAGCCTCATGCTGCCAACAGAGCACACCGCTCGTGAAAGCAGTCAAACCACCATATTATTTGTTTTATTTTCAGGGTATATCACACAAGAGTCCATCTACTACACAAGGGTCGCTGCCCAAGGACTCCAACTGAGCCCATAACAAGTCATTTTTGTTTATTCATACCCTATGGTGTTCAATCTTCTATCTTTTCATTTTATTAAAGTGCACGTGGTGCGCTTACCAATGCCTCAAGCAATATAGCTCCGCAAGGTACGCACTACTCAGTAACAGTGTCAGGCTGTGCCAAGTGCAAAGTGTCAAGCACAACATATTCTATCTTTTTCACAAGTATAAACATCAGAGGCATTTCAGATGTGCGATGATCAAAAGCACTAACTTGCATACTTGAGTGTTAAAAATGCATTAATCAATATTCCATACGTATGGGAATTACATTCGCATTTTCAAGGGCTTGAAATGAATTTAACCAACCTTTCATCTAATGGAAATAGCATTGGCTATTCTAAGGTGGATCGTCGCTCTTACAGTGAAGATGCAATTGCGACACAAAAGATCGTTACACGTGGTTCAACACACTTATGTGTTTATAGTGAAAATCTTGGATATTCTGTCTTATGGGAATAACATTAGCTATTTCCACGGTATGGAGTGCCGCGCCTGTGGACTAGAAACCCTAAGTTTTTGAACAACACCTATGATCCCAAATCAATGAAGTCTCTATGTTCGTGACTTTACAAAAATGTTAACTACATACTTTCCTAACCTGTCGGATATGGTTTAAAGCATAAGGATTTTCCTTACGCAATACGACACACTTATGTGTCGAAGACGATACTGAAATAACCCATCTAATGGGTATTACATTGGCATAACCACGGTTCGGGGTGCCGTGCCCGCGGACCCGAAAACAAGGACATTGCCAAACCGAACATGACAACTCTATGGAGTTCTACATTTAATTGGGAGCGTAACATCATCTGGGGAAATATTTCCTGGACGGGACACAAGAGTGTCGCAAGTCCATTCGGTCATACTGAATCGATCATTATGTGTGCTTCGACGTATATATATATACATATATATATTCACACGTTTCAATTCCACTTAAAGACATGTCCTCATATGTACGTATGTAAATGCATAAGTACACACACACACACACACACATATATATATATATATATCGAACTCTTTGAAACCCAAGGCATATACAATTATGCCAAAACCGTGACCAAAATACACGGAGGGTGCGGGGTGAGACCAAAAATCCAGTTTGAACCCAATAGGGTTCAACTTGAAATAGGTGTGGGCTGGATTATTATAAAGAAGTGTCGTCAGCCACATGAGTGGCATTACGGGGCTGCAAGGGTGCCCACACGAGGAATCCGCACACTCGCTGCCAACAGGTTCCAACTAGGACATAGGTCTGGTTCTTCAGACCACGCTGCCATACTTACAAAAAGGGTCTTGGTCCGACACTTGGTTCAGACCAAACTATCATAAAGATTCAGTTGGGGGCTGAGCCAAACCACCGACAAGAGCAGTCGTGGCTAAGTCTGCGAGTTGAGCACAAGAAGCTGGACTCAATTGGGCAGGTCTATAAGACCGGGCTGCGGTTATCCAGCAATAGGTCTGAACCATTTGGTTCAGACCCGGACCCACAAGGGTTCAACTCGCATGGCCCGGGTGCCCAACACCATGCGGCTGGCACCCGACTCATCCCAAATCAAACCATGGCAGGCACCATGTGCCAGCCTGGTTTCTAACACATGCACAGGTCTGAACCATGGTTCAGGCCGGCATGCAACCGAAAAAAAATGGCCGAATGAAGAGGGCTCTGGGTGCTCGGCACCACGAGGCTCCATCCGGCTCCCACAAAAAGGGTAGGTAGGGCTGTCAAACCATCTAGTCTGAACCTTGGTTTGGACCTGAACCGAAGGGTCTAGTCGAAAGCAATAACAAAAAAGGAAGGAATGCTAGGAGCCTAATCACTAAGCGCATGCACAGGCCACCCGTGTGACGCCAGCTCCATTCTTGGAGCATAGAGAATGGACAAGGGGTCTGGTCCACCGGACCAGACCGAGCCACCCTTGCCAGTGTGAACCAGAGCCCAAGGGCTCGGTTCCCAGCTGCTAAGAAAGTGTGTTGGGCACGCCTAAAGCTGGCCCAGCTCACTCCAGTCTTGGTTCTAAAGAAAAACCGAAACAATATATATATAAAAATAATATGCAAGAGGTTAACACACCTCAACTACTGGCAGCCTGCCCTTCCTACGTCCAAAATGAGCTGGTCACACCATGACCAATGCTCACCAACACGGCTGCAACCCCAGTCCCAACATGTTGGGACTGGGGTGCCCAAATATCAAAAGAGAAAGCACAAAAGTCAAGAAAAGGTGCTGATGGCTGGAACACACCAACTGGTGTTCCAGCATCACTAGTGGCTTGCCAAACGACCTGGGTGTAGGCTGGACGAGCTCAGCTCGGTCCAACACACCCAAAAATGTCACAATGGCCATGAACTCTGCAGAAAAACAAAAAAAAAAAGAAAAACAAAGCATAACAGCATTATACTAATAAGGCAACCCGCAAATAAGCAAAGAGAATGATTAAAACTGAAATGCAACTGAAAGAAAGTAAAAAGGAAAAGATTGCAAATGCATGCAGCAAGATGATAATGCAATCCATGGTGATTCCAGATTAAACTATGATTATTATAACTAAAATTCACCGTATGGGCCTGCATTCATAGATGCACGGCACCGTCGGCTTCATGAGTGTTGAATCAAGAGCAAACCGAGTTGATATCTTCACCTTAGCTAGTATGGAAGGAGGAGATGGAAGATGTTGAAGTGCTGCAGCTATTCCACGCCAAGGAGAAGCCCACGGCTGGGGTGAGGGAGCTTGAGAGAAGAGAGGAAGTTTGGAGAGAGAGAGAGAGTGAAGAAGAAAAGTCGCCCAAACAAGGGGGACCCATTTTTTTGTAAAGGTTTTATAGATGTTTGAAAAAGGTTGGACGGTTGGGATTTAATCCCTCCAAGAAGGAGGGTTGGGGAGCTCCACGCCCCCCAACAGCCAATGCATGTTGGTCTTTCAAAAGGGTTTTATAAAACTTTCAAAAATGCCATCAATAAAAAGCTATAAAACTTTGGAATTTTACAAGGGGGCGCCCTTGGCTGCCACCCAACATGCCCCACTAGGTGCTCCGGATCCAAAACCAAAACTCGTATATTACATATATCCTGAAATAACGCCTCTTTAATGCATTAAAATAATAATTTAATTCCAACAATTTATTTTGTTCTCTTTATAACCTTAATTAATATAGGATGGACATTGTCTTTTGAGGAAATCGCCTCTCGTTCGCTAAAATTAAGCGTTCTAAGTTTCGGGTCCAAAATTAGGTCAAAACTCGTAATTCACATGCACTGACGAGGTTTTTTTGTCGTTCGGATCTCATATTTGGGGTGTATCACTACAATCCTATTCCAAACTTACCCTAAACGTTTTGGCAGTTGATTCGTTCTAGATTTTCCGAAATTGCTCTTTTTACATAAAATTACGTGATTTTACCCGATTCTCAAAATAAGCAAATCTTCAGAAATTGCCAAAACATAAAAAATCATCGATTTTCACATAATTACACAATATACATCAAAATGAAAATTGTGGATCTTACATCCTCCCCTCCTTAAAAAGGATTTCGTTCGCGAAATCACCCTTAGGAGGTTACAAAAAGTTTCGGATAAGTCTCTCTCATGCTCGCTTCTGGTTCCCATGTGCATTCTTCAATGCCATGGTGCTTCCATCGTACCTTAACTAGCAGAATAGTCTTGGTACGCAAAACTTGATCTCGTCGATCAACAATCTCAATAGGCCTTTCTGACAAAGTCAGATCTTCCTGCACGTCCACATCTTTGTAATTTATGACATGCGACAGGTCAGGAATGTACTTCCTGAGCATCGACACATGAAAAACATTGTGAATGTGAGCATATTGTGGAGGTAACTCGACACGATATGCCACTTCACCAATCCTCGCCACGATCACAAACGGTCCAACATACCTCGAACTCAACTTCCCTTTCTTTTCAAAATGAAATACGCTCTTAGTCGGCGAAACTCTGACAAAAACCATGTCTCCAACATCAAAAGACAATTCGCGACGTCTCTTATCTGCGTAACTCTTCTGCCTATCTTGCGCTGCCTTCAAACGTTCACGAATCTTCTGCACTTGCTGCATGTAGTGCTGAAGAACAATTGGTGATTCGCTCGATCTATTGCTGATATCGTCCCAATAAGATGGCGACCGACAAGGTCTCCTATACAACGCTTCGTACGGGGCCATCCCAATACTGGCGTGGTAACTGTTGTTGTATGCGAACTCTACCAAACATAGGTGCGAATTCCATTCACCCTTCTAATCAAGCATACAAGCTCGTAACATATCTTTTAACGTTTGAATCGTTCGCTCGGACTATCCATCCGTCTGAGGATGAAAGGTTATACTAAACTTCAACTTCGTCCCCAAAGCATATTGCAACTGACCCCACAGTCGCGAAGTGAATCGGAGATCACGATAAAAAATGATGGACTCGGCACACCATGGAGTCAAACGATCTCTCTAATGTACAAGTCAGCTAAACTCTCAAGAGACTGACTGATCTTGATGGGCAAGAAATGGGCAGACTTGGTGAGTCTGTCCACGACTACCCATATCGCATCGTGTTTACGCCTAGTCAGTGGCAAACCTACCATAAAATCCATCGTAACGTTCTCCCACTTCTATTGAAGAATCTCAATCCTCTGCAAGGTACCACCGGGATGCTGGTGTTCCGCTTTGACTTGCTAACAAGTCAAGCACCTTGCAACGTAAGCCGCTATCTCGCGCTTCATGCCATTCCACCAATACTTCCGTTGTAAGTCCTTGAACATCTTCGTTCCGCCAGGATGAATCATGTATCTCGACATATGAGCTTCGTCAATAATCTCTCTCTTTAGCTCGGGGTTGCTCGGAACCCAAATGCGATCTCTTATATGAATGGTGCCATCATCAGACACTCTAAAAGAAGAATCTGCTTGCTCAGCCAAGGCTAGAAACTTGGCATACTGGTCATCAAGCTTCTGAGCGTCTACGATCTTTGGCAAAAACTCGGATCGAATGGTCAGACCAGACAATTTGATCGAACCATCACCAACAGAAAAAGGTTTCCAGGCTACGAAATCCTCGATAAGCTTCTGACTCCACACAAGGCTAGCGAGAACACCACTCGCTTTGCGGCTAAGCGCATCTGCCACAATGTTCGCCTTACCAGGATGATAAGACAATGTGAAATCGTAGTCCTTGATAAACTCAAGCCATCGTCACTGCCTCATATTCAGTTCCTTCTGGGAGAACAGGTACTTGAGGCTCTTGTGGTCTGAAAAGACCTCAAACGATTCCCCATATAGGTAATGTCGCCACGATTTCAATGCAAAAATGACTGCTGCCAACTGTAAATCGTGCGTCGGATAATTCCACTTGTGAGTCTTCAACTGTCTGGAAGCATTGGAAGTCACTCGGCCATGCTACATAAGCACGCATCCTAAACCAGTACCAGAGGCGTCTGTGTACACCACAAAGCCACCTCTACCAGAGGGTAAAGCTAACACCGACGAGGTTGTCAACTTCAACTTCAGGATCTGGAAACTGTCACAGGCACTGTTCCACACGAACTTAACACCTTTACACAACAACTTCGTCAAAGGTAGGGCGATCCTTGAGAAGTCTTGGATAAAACATCGATAATAACCGACCAATCCAAGAAAACTATGAATCTCATACACATTCTAGGGCTGCTTTCAGCCCAAAACTACTTCGACTTTCGCTGGATTGACGGATACTCTGTCCTTCGATATCACATGGCCAAGAAACATGATGCGCTCGAGCCAAAATTCACACTTAGAGAACTTGGCGAACAACAGATGCTCACGAAGAGTACTTAAAACAATCCGCAAATGCTCGCGATGTTGCTCCGGACTCTCTGAGTAGACCAAGATATCGTTGATAAATACTATCATAAACGAGTCCACAAATGGATGAAAGATCTGTTTCATTAAATCCATGAACGCTGCTGGAGCATTCGTGAGGCCAAAAGGCATCACCACGAACTCGTATAACCCATATCTCGTCCTGAAAGTTGTCTTCGCAATATCATCCTCTCGGATACGAAGTTGATGGTAACCCGATCTGAGATCAATCTTCGAGAAAACCTTCACCTTCTGCAACTGATCAAAAAGATCTTTGATCCTCGGTAATGGATACTTGTTCTTAATCGTCGCTTGGTTGAGCATCCGGTAATCGATGCACAACCTCAGGGATCCATACTTCTTCTGTACGAACAGCACTGGTGCTCCCCATGGTGAAGCACTAGGTCAAATAAAACCCTGATCAAGAAGTTCTTCCAACTGACGCTTCAACTCTTCAAGTTCTGCTGAAGCCATACGGTATGGTGCCTTCGAAATCGGTGTCGTTCCAGGCATCAACTTGATACCGAACTCGATCTCTCGCCTCGGAGGTAACCCAGGTAGCTCCTCCATAAACACATCAGCAAAATCTCGGACCACGTCCAAGTCATCGATCAAAACCATCTCGGGTTCAACTGGGGCAATACTGACTAAGAATGCAGTACCCCCGTTTCGCAGATACTTCTTAGCCTTGAAAGAAGAAATCATGCGGCTATCACGTAGAGGTCGAGGAAGCTTGATCTCCAAAATAGGACGATCAGGCTGAGAAAGAACGATCTTAACTTCCCGACAAAAGACTTGAGCATGGTACTTAAAAAGCCAATCCATGCCCAAAATGACATTGTACTATGTCATGTCTAACAGGATAATGTCAGCTGACAGGTTCTACCCTGCCACTGACACCACGATGTTCGGAATATACGAGTCACAAAAAGACTGCTCTCCAGTTGGAGTGCGAACCTCCAACGGGAAAATCAAAGACTCGACTGCCAAAGGTAAAGTACGAGCAAATCTAGCTGCTATGAACGAATGAGTAGCACCACAATCAAACAAGGTAAATGCTTCATGTCTGGCTACTGAGATCATACCTTGGACCAACTCTGCCTTGGTCCCCTGTTCAACTATTGCCGCGTATGCTCGACCGGCAATGACTTTCTGGTTTGCTGGCTTCAGTGGATATGAATGCGGCTGTTGCTGCTGCATCGCTGGCTGCCTCTGCTGCGCTGGCTGGGAAGTACTCGGCGTGTTTCTGCGTTGGTCGTCCGCCTGTTTCTTCCTGCAATATCTGATATAATGACCCATCTTTCCACAATATAAGCATCCGCCGGTGTCTCGCGAGCAGGGTCGCCCTGGATGATCAGTGGTGCATTTTAGACAACTAGTTGTGACAAGCTGCTTCTGCTGCGGCTACTAGCGTTGCTGGTATTGGGGTCTACGGTTCTGGTACTGAATCTGGCGGGTGTTGTTGTTGTTGTTGTTACGCTGCTTCTTTGACTGAGGATGGAACTTCCTTCCACCCTGGTTTCTCTGGAAATGTCTCTTCCTTGGCCAACTCCTTTGGCCAGGATTCTGCTGCTGACGTGGTGCATAAGTCTTCTGCGATTCGGTCCAGTCATACTCAAGCAAGGAGGCCATCTCTAAAGCCTCATCGACCGTCATAAGTGCACATGTATACACCTTCGTCCGTAAGACTGACTTCAAGCCTCGAGCAAATTTAAGTGCTCGCTCCTTTTCTGTCATGTATAAGTGTAGACAAAACCTCTTCAGGCTGCGAAAATGTGTGACGTATTCAGAGAGAGACAAACTACCCTATTGAAGGTCAAGAAACTCCTGCATCTTCCGGCTCCTCTCGTGAGCTGGAAAGTAAGTTGCGTAGAATGCTTCTACAAACTGCTCCCAATCCACTGGCTGGTTATCGAATTTTATCTCCCAGGTGGTCGCCCACCACCTTTCTGGGTCCTTCTTGAGACGATATGTCCCAAAATCTACTTTCCGATCATCACCAACTTGTAACACAGGGAAGATACGCTCTATTTCTCTGATCCAATCCTCGGCTGCTTCAAGCGATGATTTCCCATCAAACGAGGGAGGGTTCAAGCTCATAAATTGCTTATATGGGACTGCTGCAACAGGAACCTGGGCAGGTGCTCTATGTCCCTGGGCGGCCTGCTGGAGGTGCTCGCCCATGTTCCTCATGGTCTCCGCTTGTCGTCCTACAACCTCTGTAAGGTTGTTCAAAGTCTCCATAAGGTCATCACACCTGGGGCGCCACGCCATCTAAATACGCAAAGATCTATACGTAAGCAACCAACAAATACACAGAGATATGAAAAAATTTCATTTTATTTATAAGAAACTACAACATTACAGAAGTACCCTTCATCAAGATAGGGTTAAACAAGCACTGTCAACAACTCAAGCACGACAATAGCAAAATGAAACACTGACTCAGTGTTTCTAACATCAATCATCATATCACAATTTCACGACTTTTTGGTGTAGAAGTCCCTGTAGTCCTTCCAACTACCACAGCGCCTCGGCCTAACACGTGGAGGAGAAACAACATTCCTCAGCGGCGTGTCAGAGATCTCCTGAACTTCCCTCAGAATCGGCAACACGTACTCCGAAGAAACAACATAGAGGTAGGACTCGGGAGAATATTGGGGAGAATCGATCGCTCCACGCCTTTCTCCGTCCTCGCTATCCACTTTCATAACCAAAGGTCCAGAGACCGAAGATACATCCTCGATGTCTTCCGCATTGCTCTTCCAGAGCTCATCCCTCTGCTTTGTCTGGCATTCCTCTTCGACATGCCCACGAAGACTATAGTAGGGGCACTCAACCAACTCACGTGGATAGATCTGTCCCGCATGATCTATTAAACACCTTGCACATGGAGGTGCCAACATATGCACATTACGTGCCAAATGTCGCACAGCTCCACTCAAGGCCTCTTCGCCTAGAGTCAAGTTTTGGAGAGCCTCCAAAATCTTGCCATAGGTCAGGTTTGTCCACATCTATTACATACACAGAACCACAAACACAAACTATCTAAAAAGCAGGAAATAGAGGAAATAAAGAAGCTTAACTCATACTTACAGTATGATGGATGATGCACGATGAAGCTCTGACCACACACTTAAACCTGGCTCTGATACCAAACAATGTGGTGCCCCAAACCCCGACCTTGGAAAAAGCTTGGAATTTTCAGTGAATTTTTTTTTTGAAAGGTTTAAGTAGAAACCAACGGAAAGTAGACGTGGGAAAACATCAAAGCCGTAAGTCTGGGCGATCACCATAGGAAAGTGCAACAAGTGGGAACAGTGTAACCAACGGTGTGTACCAAAGTGTAACTATGAAGTAAAAAGGGGAAACACCCCCAAGAGTTTAAAGAGTTTACAAAATGTAAGTACAAAAGGTACAAAACAGGGAGTACATCCCAACAACAACCAAAAACCCAAAAACCACCAGGTACAGGAACTGCAGGTCAAGTGTGTGTGTCCTTCGAGCCTCCACCGCGTATCATCGCATCCGCACTATACCTGTTCGTCACCTATATCCCCATAAAACGGGGTCAGTCCTCTTGCGAAGTGGGGAAGAAACAACAACAAGCAGATGTATATATCATATACACAGGAAAGCAGGAAATAAGCTGACAAGTGTAAGTGCCTGTGTCAGGTAAGTGTAAAGTGACAAGTACTAGTCAACAAGCTATAGCAACAGGGAAAACAAGTAGCTAAAGCAACGAACTGAACCGTAAGGTGAACTGAGCAGCAAGTAACTAAAGTAACACTGAAGTGACTGTAACAAGTACTCAAGCAGTAACAAGTGCTGACAGCAAGTAGGGTAACTATGTAACAACTGAAGTAAAGTCTACAACACAAGTAAAACAACATCTACTGTAAGTCAGCTGTTTGGTTAGTTCTTAAGTTCTTCTAATTACTCCTTCGGGTACGCGAAGGAAACCTCGCATTCTATGAGATATGCACCCGGCGTCTGTTATTTAAATTCTAGTGTGGTAACCGGGGAAGCTACAGACCGAGTCAACCTCATGCGAGCAGCACACGGCTAAGAGAAAACACTCACATAGGCAAGGATTGCAATCCATACTACTGCAGTAGTGAGGTCCTAAGAAGACAACCTCGACCTCCCTGACCCTGAGTGACTGGAGGCCAATGGACGCTACAACGCCTGTCAAAACACGTGTTGTAGTAACGACAAGTCACTCAGGGTTGTACCATCCACCCTCTCCCAAGGTGAACCATGTTGTGAATGGGGCGAAGCAGGTTTATCTTCCTTAGGCTCATTTTCAAACACACCTCTCAACGAGGAATTTGCCTCGTGGTCCCCGCGGCATACGCAAAATGAGGACTTGGCATGCCCATTCACGTGCTCAGCCTCACGCGTCCAATGGAGCACTCCGCTCGTGAAAGCAGTCAAAACACCATATTATTTGTTTCATTTTCAGGGTATATCACACAAGAGTCCATCTACTACACAAGGGTCGATGCCCAAGGACTCCAACTGAGCCCATAACAAGTCATTTTTGTTTATTCATACCCTATGGTATTCAATCTTCTATCTTTTCATTTTATTGAAGTAAGTGCATGTGGTGCGCTTACCAATGCCTCAAGCAATGTACCTCTGCAAGGTACGCACTACTCAGTAACAGTGTCAGGTTGTGCCAAGTGCAAAGTGTCAAGTACAACATATTTTATCTTTTGCACAAGTATAAACATCAGAGGCATTTCAGATGTGCGATGATCAAAAGCACTAACTTGCATACTTCAGTGTTAAAAATGCATTTATCAATATTCCATACGTATGGGAATTACATTCGCATTTTCAAGGGCTTGAAATGAATTTAACCAACCTTTCATCTAATGGGAATAACATTGGCTATTCCAAGGTGGATCGTCGCTCTTGCAGTGAAGATGCAATTGCGACACAAAGGATCGTTACACGTGGTTTAACACACTTATGTGTTTATAGTGAAAATCTTGGATATTTCGTCTTATGGGAATAACATTAGTTATTTCCAAGGTATGGGGTGCCGCGCCTGCGGACTAGAAACCCTAAGTTTTTGAACAACACCTATGATCCCAAATCAATGAAGTCTCTATGTTCGTGACTTTACAAAAATGTTAACTACGTACTTTCCTAACCTGTCGGATATGGTTTAAAGCATAAGGATTTTCCTTACGCAATACGACACACTTATGTGTCGAAGGCGATATTGAAATAACCCGTCTAATGGGTATTACATTGGCATAACCACGGTTCGGGGTGTCGTGCCCGCGGACCCGAAAACAAGGACATTGCCAAACCGAACATGACAACTCTATGGAGTTCTACATTTAATTGGGAGCGTAACATCATCTGGGGAAATACCACCTGGACGGGACACAAGAGTGTCGCAAGTCCATTCGGTCATACCGAATCGATCATTATGTGTGCTTCGACGTATATATATACATATATATATTCACACATTTCAATTCCACTTAAAGACATGTCCTCACATGTACGTATGTAAATGCACAAGTACACATATGTATATATATATATATATATATATATATATATATATATATATATATATTCGTACTAAAATACATATATATACTTACACCCATACTCATACCTATATATATATATATATATATATCGAACTCTTTGAAACCCAAGGCATATACAATTATGCCAAAACCCTAACCGAAATACACGGAGGGTGCGGGGTGAGACCAAAAATCCAGTTTGAACCCAATAGGGTTCAACTTGAAATAGGTGCGGGCTGGATTATTATAGAGAAGTGTCGTCAGCCACATGAGTGGCATTACGGGGCTGCAAGGGTGCCCACACGGGGAATCCGAACACTGCCAACAGGTTCCAACTAGGACATAGGTCTGGTTCTTCAGACCACGCTGCCATACTTACATAAAGGGTCCTGGTCCGACACTTGGTTCGGACCAGACTATCATAAAGATTCGGTTGGGGGATGAGACAAACCACCGACAAGAGCAGTCGTGGCTAAGTCTGCGAGTTGAGCACAAGGAGCTGGATCCAGTTGGGCTGGTCTATAAGACCGGGCTGCGGTTAGCTAGCAATAGGTCTGAACCATTTGGTTCAGATCCGGACCCACAAGGGGTCAGCTCGCAAGGCCCGGGTGCCCAACACCATGCGGCTGGCACCCGACTTGTCCCAAAACAAAACCATGGCTAGCACCATGTGCCAGCCTGGTTTCTAACACATGCACAGGTCTGAACCATGGTTCAGGCCTGCATGCAACAAAAAAAAATGGCTGAATGAAGAGGGGCCTGGGTGCTCGGCACCACGAGGCTCCATCCGGCGGCTCCCACAAAAAGGGTAGGTAGGGTTGGCACCTTGTGCCATGCCCAGGCTGTCAAACCATCCGGTCTGAACCATGGTTCGGACCTGAACCGAAGGGTCTAGTCGAAAGCAATAACGAAAAAGGAAGGAATGCTAGGAACCTAATCACTAAGTGCATGCACAGGCCACCCGTGTGACGCTAGCTCCATTCTTGGAGCACAGAGAATGGACAAGGGGTCTGGTCCACCGGACCAGACCAAGCCACCCTTGCCAGCATAAACCAGAGCCCAAGAGCTCGGTTCCCAGCTGCTAAGAGGGTGTGCTGGGCACGCCTAAAGCCGACCCAGCTCGCTCCAGTCCTGGTTCCAAAGAAAAACTGAAACAATATATATATAAAAAATAATATGCAAGAGGTTAACACACCTCAACTACAGGCAGCCTGGCCTTCCTACGTCCAAAATGAGCTGGTCACACCGGGACCAACGCTCACCAACACGGCTGCAAACCCAGTCCCAACGTTTTGGGACTGGGTTGCCCAAATATCAAAAGAGAAAGCACAAAAGTCAAGAAAAGGTGTTGATGGCTAGAACACACCAACTGGTGTTCCAGCATCACTAGTGACTTGCCAAACGACCTGGGTGTAGTCTGGACGAGCTCAGCTCGTTCCAGCACACCCAGAAATGTCGCAATGGCCATGAACTCTACAGAAAAACAAAAAAAAAGAAAAACAAAGCATAACAACATTATACTAATAAGGCAACCCGCAAATAAGCAAAGAGAATGATTAAAACTGAAATGCAACTGAAAGAAAGTAAAAAGGAAAAGATTGCAAATGCATGCAGCAAGATGATAATGCAATCCATGGTGATTCCAGATTAAACTACGATTATTATAACTAAAATCCACCATATGGGCTTGCATTCATAGATGCACGACACCGTCAGCTTCATGAGTGTTGAATCAAGAGCAAACTGAGTTGATATCTTCACCTTAGCTAGAATTGAAGGAGGAGATGGAAGATGTTGAAGTGCTGCAGCTATTCCACGCCAAGGAGAAGCCCACGACTGGAGTGAGGGAGCTTGAGAGAAGAGAGGAAGTTTGGAGAGAGAGAGAGAGTGAAGAAGAAAAGTCGCCCAAACAAGGGCACCTGTTTTTTGGTAAAGGTTTTATAGATGTTTGAAAAAGGTTGAACAATTGAGATTTAATCCCTCCAAGATAGAGGGTTGAGGAGCTCCACGCCCCCCAACAGCCAATGCATGTTGGTCTTTCAAAAGGGTTTTATAAAACTTTCAAAAATGCCATCATTAAAAAGCCATAAAACTTTGGAATTTTACAAGGAGGCGCCCTTGGCTGCCACCCAACGTGCCCAATGGGTTTTAAGGATTTGAATTCTTTTGAAAACATTACAAACTTTCCATGGGGCGCCAGCCCCAGGGCTCCCTTTTGAAAATGGCGCCCCTCATGATGGAGCCTAGGCTTCATCATGAGGGTGTTGAAAAAATTCATGGCCAATGAAGGCCTAAACTTTAAATCCATGCAAGAAATATTTCAAAGCTACCATCCAGCTGGTCAGCCTTGACCAGTTGGTCAACCAAGGACATGGACGTCCACTGTAGGGGTCGTCCATGGGTTTTGGATCCACTAGGTGCTCCAGATCCAAAACCAAAACCCGTATATTACACATATCCTGGAATAACGCCTCTTTAATGCATTAAAATAATAATTTAATTCCAACAATTTATTTTGTTCTCTTTATAACCTTAATTAATATAGGATAGACATTGCCTCTTAAGGAAATCGCCTCTCGTTTGCTAAAATTAAGCGTTCTAAGTTTCAGGTCCAAAATTATGTCAAAACTCGTAATTCACATGCACTGACAAGGTTTTTTCGTCGTTCGGATCTCATATTCGGGGTGTATCACTACAACCCTATTCCAAACTTACCCTAAATGTTTCGAAGGTTGATTCATTCTAAATTTCCCAAAATCGCTCTTTTTACATAGAATTACGCAATTTTACCCGATTCTCAAAATAAGCAAATCTTCAGAAATTGCCAAAACATAAAAATTCATCGATTTCCACATAATTACACAATATACATCAAAATGAAAATCGTGGATCTTACACATTCCTCAAATGATATTTTATCAGCTTTAGCACTATCACCTCACCTTCAACACCTCTACACTTTCACTATCTGGCCACCAGCATCTGCTCCACCTATCTTAATCACCGTTGTGGCTGTTGTCCCCTTTTGTGCATCCCTACCGGTTTTGTAAACTGATGTAAAGTCCTTCTTTTCATAGCAGTTCAAGGAACTACTATGACTTCACACTTTCCACAACGATTCAATGGATTGTTGGGAGCTTCATCTCATACCCTTCTCCATTAGTATAAGGACTCACACATGCTTTCTCATGTACATTTCTTTATAGATCTATGCATCATCATTAGGCAAACATATATAGATTTCTCTATTTGCATATAGGCATAAAATTTTGCATATATGCATATGCATATCACATATACATATCATATATGAGTGATATATATGCATGAATATCATACTTAGATGCGTATGCATGTCCTTCTCATTAGCATAAGCTTAGTTCTGTGCATATTCATTTTCTTGATTAGCCTAGGCATGACCATATGCATGTGGGTCTTTAACATGGTATTTTCTATATTCTTTTATGTTTTGCCTTGTGCTAACTCTGTTTTGCAGGAAAGACATATAAAATGCTGGTCTCCTCCTTAGATTAGGGATTTAAACTTCAATTTCAATCCAAGATTATAATAGTTAGATGATAATGAGAATTTTACATTTCTAGTATAGATTAGAATGTATGAGCATGTAAATATCATAAATTATTTGTTTTCATGTCATTTTTCTCCTTTATTTCAAAAATCCACGAATGGAAACACGAATGGCACGTGCACCATTCTAATAAGAGGTAATTAATCCTAAGCAAATGACCCACATTGATGGCCATAGTCAAAATGTGGACAATGCTTAGGATTTTTCATCTTTTATGCAATAACACTGGATCTACACGGGATCCTTTTCAAAAGTCATCATATTTTTTTAAAAAATATTTTCTTCTTTTATCAGGATTTAAATTAAAATGAACTCAAAATATATATCAATGGCCATAGTTAGGATATATTGAGAGTTAATTTCATTTTAAGATCTATAAAAGCACCAAAATATATTTTATCCTTCATCTGAATTTAAATATGATTATTATATAATACATTTAATGATCATAGTCAGAAGTGTATTATATCCACAATCTTATTTTCATTCATTTAAAGAATGAAATATGATTTTCAAATCCAATTTCAAATTCTTTAAATTCATTCATCATTTAAGATAGAACAACATCATATTTTCAAAATTCTTTTCCAAAATCCAAGTGGTCTCAAATATCTTTCTTCAATCTCCATTTCAATTCATTCTTCTATCTTATTTCTAAGATTTAAATTTCGATTTCAAAGTCCAATTTCACTTTGAAATTTCTAATTCAATTTTATATTCAAAAATTTCATTTCCAAATTCAAGTCCAATTTCAAAGTTCAAATTTAACTTTGAAATTTCTGATTCATCTTCTGATTTCAAAATCAAAATCAAGTTTGTTTCCTTATCTTCAAATTCAAGATCAAAGTTTGAGATTGATTCTGAATCTCAAAATTCGATTTTTCCTAAGTTTTAAAATTCAATCTGGGTTTTTAAAAAACCCAGATCTGTCTTCAAAAGTCCCATTTGGGCTTTCTAAATCCAAAGTTAGAACCCAATTCCACTTTGGATCCAGATTTCGGATCCAATTCCATATTGGATATCAGACTTCAGATCCAAATTCCATTTAGGATCCAGAATTTAACTCTATCTTGAATCTCAGACTTCAGATCCAAATTCCATTTAGGATTCCAGAACTCAACTTCCTTTTGGCACTCAGACTCCGGATCCAATTCCATTTAGGATCCTAGATTTTAGATCCAAATTCAATTTAAGATTCTGGAATTCAACCTCAATTTGGATCTCAGACTTCAGATCCAAGTCAAATCCAGATCTCAGATCCAACTCCATCTTGGATCTCAGACTTCAGATCCAGATTCCATTTAGAATTCCAGACTTTGGATCCAAATCCATTTAGGATGCCATATTTCAAATCCAAGTCTATCTTGATTTCCAAATTCCAAAAACCAATTCCATTTTTCATATCCCATCTTGATCTCTTAAACCCAATTCTATTTTTTAAGCTCAATTAGGATTTTTCAAATCCCATTCTGATTTCAAGCTTCGAAACTGGAATCCGATTTCATCTCCTCCCCTAAATCCATATTCAAAGTCCAATTTCTAAACTTCCTTTCTTTTTCCTTTTATCTCAGCTTCAAATCATTCTTTTCAAAGTCAAGATTTATTTTTCCAAAACTCTGATTATTTCAAAAAAAACTTAGAACTTTAATCATATTTCCAAGATCTATCTCAAGTTCTAAGTTAGAAACCATTTCATCACTCTATTTATCAAACTCATCTCAGAAACACTTGGAGATTTCCAAATCATTTTTCGAAAAGAGCATACATCCTTGCATTGCAAAAGCATGATTCTTTGTGCCTTTAGATTTAGGGTAAATTCTTAGATGATATTTTAACAAAGCAAAAAAGCATAAATTCGATCCTTGGTTTGATTACCCCTGGTAAAGGCGCCAGGAACGGTCAAACCTCATACCAACGAGCGAATCTCGTCTCCTAATTTTTTCCGCAAATATTTCAAAACGGAGGCGAGTAATTTTCTAAAATATTTTTCAAAATTAAGGTCAAGTGAGACCCCGCAAAAGAGTTCCTCTCTCTCCTTCCTTTTCTCATTCTCTCTTCTTTTCTATCTTTTATTCCCCTTCAAAAAGGGGAACAAAGGCTAGAAAGGCGAAGGGAAAGGAAAAGAGGAACGAGAGAAAAAATTTTGCGATGATTACAATTGGTTCATTGAAACGACATGGGTTCAATAGGGATTTAGCCTAAGAACGACATTGGTTCAATTGAGAATGACATTGGTTCACTAGGAATGGCATGGGTTCAATAGGGATTCAGCCTAAGAACGACATTGGTTCAATTGAGAACGACATTGGTTCACTGGGAACAACATTGGTTCAATTGAGAACGACATTGGTTCACTGGGAACGACATGGGTTCAATAGGGATTCAGCCTAAGAACGACATTGGTTCAATTGAGAATGACATTGGTTCACTGGGAACGACAAGGGTTCAATAGGAATTCAGCCTAAGAATGGCATTGGTTCATTGGGAACAACATGGGTTCAATAAGGATTCAGCCTAAGAACGACATTGGTTCAATTGAGAACGACATTGGTTCACTGAGAACGACATGGGTTCAATAGGGATTCAGCCTAAGAACGACATTGGTTCAATTGAGAACGACATTGGTTCACTGGGAACAACATGGGTTCAATAGGGATTCAGCCTAAGAATGACATTGGTTCAATTGAGAACAACATGGGTTCAATAGGGATTCGGCCTAAGAACGACATTGGTTCAATTGACAACGACATTGGTTCACTGGGAACAACATGGGTTCAATACAGATTCAGCCTAAGAACTTGGATCTGGAGGTCTTCAACCTACAAATCATATTTCTAAAAAATATCAATCCAAAAGGGGTTCGACCTAAGGACTGTAAAGAATACTGGATTAGGAGGACTTTAAGCTATAAATTGAATTTTTTTGACAGTGAGATTAGTTCCAAAGGGGTTCCACCTAAGAAACCATATTGGTTTGACAGGCGTTCAACCTACAAATCACATTAGTGTAACACGGTTTCGACCTACAAACTATCAATTCCATAGGGATTTAACCTAGGGATCACATCAGTTCAGTAGGGGTTCAGCCTATAAATTATCAATTCCATAGGGATTTAACCTAGAGATCACAGTTTAAAAAGGAAGGGTTCAACTTGTGGGCTTTGAATGGACCAGGTGCTAAACTGGGTTTTGAAGGAAGATTCAAATCATAATTCAAAACTTCAAGAGAAAACTAAATGAATTAGATTTTGAAAGAAAATTCGAGTCAGAACTTGGATGTTCTAGACTAATTACTAAATTGCAGAAAAGTTTGAGTAGGAGTTCAAACCTTTAAAGGAAAGCTAAGCGAATTGGATTTAGAAGAAAATTCAAGTCGGGACTCTAATTTTCTAGACCGATTCTAGACATTTGAATTGGATTTGGAAGAAAATTCGAGTCGGAACTCTAATTTTCTAGACCAATTCTAGGATCTGAAGGAAGAAAAATTAGACCAATATAAATTGGATTTGGAAACATTGACTAGGAAGAAAATCAAAATCGGATTTAAGAGTTTCAACTAGTAAAACAGGATTTAGAAAAATACCAGCATGAGCACTGGATTTTTAAAGAGTACCAGCATGAGCACTGGATTTTGAAAAAGTACCAGCACAGATACTGGATTTTGAAAGATTACTAGTACGAACACCAGATTTGCAAAATTACCAACACGAACACTGGATTTTTTAAAAAAATTACCAGTGCGAACAATGGATTTTAAAAAATTACCAACACGAACACTGGGTTTGAAAAGAGTGCCAATTGATTCTGATAAAAGATTTTCAGTCTTCACCCTCATGCTGACTTGGACAACTGTCGGGGCCTCAGGATTATCCCTTGTCCTAAATGGGTAACTCAGGTTTATCCCTTAACCTGAAGGGGAAAAGTTTGATTTAAATGAATGCATGCAAATGCAAATGTATGCAAATGAATGCGAAATGATGTAAATGGGTGCACATGCATGCAAAATGGGAGATTTGTTTGATCCTTCCTGCATACAGAACATTTTGAAGAAAATAAATTCTCAAGAAAAATTCCCCAGTGTAACTGGGGAATAAGATGTTGGACAAAAGAATAAGTAATTGATATTTGACGAGAATTCTCTGAAGATAACGTGGTAAAAACTGACAGTGAGCTTTTTGGTTGATCAGAGAGGCACTCTGAAAAAGGTTACCCCTTGTAAGAAGTCATTAAACATTTGCAAATGAGGAATATAAAAGATGGTGCCAGACCATGAGGAAAATTGATAAATTTATTAATGCATTGAAGAAGAAAATAACAAATTAATAAGAGAACTGAGGCTGCATTGTCCCTTCAAAATGACAAAATGATGAAAGTGACATAGTCTTGACATTGTCAATTTCTTTGAAAACTTGCTGAGGATGGTCGACTGGTGTCTTCCTCATCTTCAATAAGGATATTCTTGTTGATGCAATCTTGAATGATATTCTTCAGAACGAAACAATTATCAGTGTCATGCCCTACTACCCGATGAAATTTACAAAATTTTTCTTTGAATCTGCCCATGATTGTTGCGGGATCAGCTGCTTTAGGTAAACGGATCATATCCTTTGCGAGCATGTATTCCAAAACATTTTTGAGTGTCTGGTCTGGAGGGGTGAACTTTCAATCCGTACTCCAATCCTTGCGCTTTGGCTTTTCTTGATCATTCTCTTTGTGCTGAGCACTAGATTGAAGAGGCTTATCATTGTTGGAGAACTTTCCTTTTTGGTCCTTGGATCCCTCGAATAGTTATCATGATTTTTCTTATTGCTTTTGCTATCATTGGCAGAAAGAGTGGAGTGAGCCTTCTTCTTCTGCTCATTCTGATTGTTGCCCTTTGTAAAGATGAAGCCTTTATAAACTCCATTTTCATGCTTAGCTCGAGCCACTCGGCTCATTCTGTTAGTTTGTTGAAAGTTTTTTACGGTGCAGTGGAAATGAGACCTCTCAAGGGTTACAAAAAATTATTCAATATCAATGACAATGCATGTCCCTCTGATATCGGGTCCCTCATCTTGTTGCAAGCTGACCTCCATCAGTGAATAAAATCTCGGGCCTTCTCATCTTCTTTTTGTTTGAGGCCGCAAAGATGGCTGAGGGTTGAATGTTCTTCGGCATTAAACAAAAATCTTTCAATGAAAATATTCGCCACTTTGTCAAATTCTTTTAATTCAATCGGGTTAACATGAGCTGAATACCATTTAGCTGCGGTTCCCTCCAGACTGCGAGGGAAACAAAGAAAAAGCACCTGATTATCTCTCTTGAATTTAACACATTCTGCGAAGAACATAGCCAGATGTGCCTTTGTGTCACCAGATCCGTCAAATTTAATGAATTTCTTGGGGAGATTATCCAGATTATTGTCCCCATCCAGACCATCATAAAAGTCTTCACTAGTGAAGACTTTCTTGCCCTTGTCGCAAATCTGCAGATCTCAAACTATCCTGACCATATCTCTGAACTGTGGTTGGTCAGAATCACTGATAGACTGATCTTTGAATTTATGGGCTGACCCCTGCCCCTGAGTAGACTTGCGGAGTATCTGCTGAGTCTCAATTTCTTCATCTGTGTCTCCCACTGATTCCTCTTCATTAGACATATCTTTATGTTGGACACGCTTTTTAGATATCTTCACCTGCTTTTTGAGTGTGTGACCCTTAGCCTTATGCTTGACCTGGGTCTGCTCTGTACTAGCTTTGGCTTGCTCTGCCAGCATCTTGCTCATCATTTTTTTGAACATGACATACATTTGGGGATTAATGTCATCATCAACCTGCTGCCCTTGTGTAAACACCCCAAATTTTCACTCACCTCCCCGACAGTACCACCAAGCATCATCATCCAGCCCTTGAAATCGCTGGAGGGCAAAATGGTCATTTTCTGAGCCCGAACCTTGCAAAAGTCCAAATTTCATCTGAAACTCTCAAAATTTCTCTAATTTTAACTCAGATGTTCAAAAATTTATTCCTGACAGGAGACAGACAGCTCCAAGTCTTGGTTCAAGATTGCATTTCAAAAGACATGACATTGCATATCATTGCATGAGCATTTCAAATCACTGTACTGCACAGCATGTCATTTCGAGGTCCAGAACTCTTGATTTCAAAATTTTCAATCCAGATTAGAATTTCAACTCTTTTCAAAATTGATTTCAAAACCCTGGGTCTTCAAAATTATCAATTCTTCCCATTTTACCCCCAGGGCTCTGAATTTCAAAATATTTTCTCAGGAAAACGGTCTGGATAGTTTTCAATATGGATTTCAGCCACTTCACTTCAGATTTTTCCCTTTTGACAATTTCAAATATCTTCATTTTACAAAATTGCCCTACAGGGGCCAACTCTTTCCAAAAAATCCTGTTTTACCAATTAGTCCAGATTTTATGAAAATTCCAAAAAGAAGTTGTTGTTTTATCCTTATTTCAGTAAAGAAGCAATGTGGGACCCACACTGAGGTGGGGTCACACAAGCTTTTCTTTTGAAAATTTGAATTTTGAAAAACCCAAAAATATAGGAGCCTTGTCCCCTGGATTGGTGCCACTTGTCCTTTCTCTCTCCTCTCATTTACCTGCCATGTGTCAGCATAGGGTTCACCTAGAGTTGGTGCCACATGTCACCTTCCCTCTTCTGCCACGTGTCAGTGTGGGGGCTACCCTAAGAAGCCTCCACATGTCATCCCATTTATCGGCCATGTGTCACCCTATCCATCCTGCACCATGTGTCATTTCAAAGAACACCAGGAGATGCCAAGTGTCATAGGTTGTCCTGTCTAGAAAAAGTGGAGCTTGTCTCCTCTGAGGTGGCGCCACTTGAAGTGTGTTTCCTGCAGGGGACACGTGTCAACCTCTCCCTCCTTCTAGAAAAGTAGCCTGACACATGTCTCTCCCTACTTTTCTCAGAAAAGTAGGAGACACATGTCACTCCTAGATTCCTCCAGAAAAGGTAGGCTTGTCTCCTTTGTGGTGGCGCCATTTGGAGTGTGTCTCCTGCAGAGGACACATGTCAAGCTCTCATTTCCTCAGAAAAAGCAAGTGCCATGTGTCATTTCCTGCTCTCTTCAGAAAAACTAGAATTCAAAGTTTCAAATCTCCTCATAGGTGGCGCAGATCCTGAACTTCTACCTTTTTCATCTTGTCTGAGATGGCGCCACATGGCTTGGCCCTCCTTCTCTCCCCTCTGCCACGTGTCATTCTCTGCTTCTTTCAGAAAAAGCAGGTGACACATGTCTCCTCCTAACTCCTTCAGAAAAAGTAGAGGACACATGTCTTCTCCCTACTTTTCTCAGAAAAGTAGGAGACACATGTCACTCCTGGCTTTCTTCAGAAAAAGCAAACCATTCAAAAATTCAAACAAGGCCTAGGTGGCGCAAATCCGGAGCTCTGATTTTTCCAGATGGCCTATGAGGGCGCCACATGTCCCTTCCCTCCTTTTCCTCCCTCTTGCCACATGGCATTGTAGGAGCCACCCTGAGGTGGCGCCACATGTCCACCCCCCATTCCTCCAGGGCCAACCTCCATTTGAAATTCAAATTCTCCTCTGAGGTGGCGCCATTTGAGAAGGCCTCTCCAGACAGCTGACACTTGTCTGCCACATGTTCAGACCTCCCTGCATCAGGAAAAGTAGAAAAACCCCCCCTATGAGGTGGCGCATTTTGTTTCCTCCCTTCATGTTCTCCTGCCACATGGCATCGTAGGAGCCACTCTGAGGAAATGCCACATGTCAGCCTTTCCTTTCCTGCAGAAAAAACAAAATTTCAAACATTTGAACTCCCCCAGAGGTGGCGCCACACGGCATGCCCCTACTGTTCCAACTTTACACCTCAGAACACCTTTTGAGGTGGCACCATTCCAGGACTCCACTTGGCTCCATTTTGATTTTTATTTTATTTTTAATAAAAGTAGCCCACCATGAGGTGGCGCCACCTGAGGACTCCCTACAAAAGGTGAGTTTGAATTTCAAATTCCAAGAGAGCACCCTCTGAGGTGGCGCCATCTGGGAGTTTCCTGCAGAGAGAATCAAGCAAGCTTTTGAAAAATTCCAAATTCCCCTACTAAGGTGTCTCACCCACAAAATTCCCATTTTTTATTTTCTCAAAAATCAAACTAGCACCCCTGAGATGGCGCCACATGGAGGGCTTAGATTGAGCCTGTTTGAAATTCAAATTTTTTTCAGAAAATCTATAAAAACAAGGCTCCACGCCCAGCATAAGGGGAGCATCTTTGGAGACCATTTTTGGTGCACTAGAAAATTCGACCTAGCCTTCCTAAAATCTGATTTTGAACTTTGGAAATCGCGCCCCCTTTGGCTCATTGGAGAAGGTGGAGCAAAGTTCGTGCCGTGGCCAATTCGATTCAAGCATAGGTCAATTTTGGTGAACCATCCGAAGCCCGGAGCGAAGGACGAAGGAAGCTCGTGATAGACGCCCCTTTCATAAGCTTCTACGCTGCGTAACAAAGCAAGGTGCATTTTTTTTCCCCTTTATTTGATGCCATGATTCGATTCGTGAGTCGTTTGAAGAAAGAGCTCATCCGAGAGATGAATTGAGTTATTCTCATAAAACGACATATATAAAAATGTTTAATTATGCTTCCTTGATGATTTTTAACATTCATGCATTTAGCTAGATTTAATTCGCATTTTATTTCATTCATTTAGTACATTTCATGAATTAATTAGGATTAATTTAGCATCCATTTCAATTCTGCTTATTTTCAGTAGGTCTCTGTTTTTGTCAGTCAGTCCACACGTCATTTCATGCATTTATTTTTTATTAACAATCCCAAAAAAATCACGGAATGCGCTCTTAGGTGTCCCTAAAATTGTGCCAAAAATTCGGAGGTATTTGAATTTGTTTACTGCGGTAAACATTCAAAATGGCAAGTGGGGTTTTGTTACCCGGGATGCGTTTTGAAAATCATTTTCCAACTTGTAAAATAGAGATATCCCTCATGGGAGATCCGATTTTCAATCCGAAAGCTGTTCTGAACTCGGGACAATGTCTAGTTTTATACCTGATTTTCTAAGATTTTTCATATTTTTTTATTGTCTGACAAAAATCCAAGAGTTCGGGACACGTGTCAGAGCCTGATTTGGGCCTCTGAGATTTTGGATCGACTTAGGTCGATGGTTTCTCTTTGTGTGTTGCTCCAAATTCAAAACTATAAAAAGTGAAAGTTATTTACACGGTGTCCTCTGTTTGCATCGGAAAGCCTGTGATTTTTAGAACAGTGTTGATACCTGCTTCGGATTTTTCTTGTCAGTCCCCTGTTTGGTCATATTGGTCTGTTCTGTCAATTTAGGAACACAAAGTTATATTTTTATCCATGTTTAGGTTGATCAAATGCCAAAGTCATGAACATGAAAGTTGTTCATGTAGGTGTCGTGAGTAGCTCTGATTAATTTCTTAAATTTCCATGGCCGTTTTATATTTTTTTAGCATTTTACATCAGATTATGGTGATTTTTACCTCTGTCAAAACTAAATCTCTGTTATTGAACTCACCATGGCTCAAATCCCGAGACTGTAAAAACCAAAAATGTTCCATTTCGGGTCCTTTAACCGTCTGCAAAATATCATAAGTTTTCATGGTGTAAATCTTGCATTATCATATTAGGCATTGCATTTGGTTCGGATCCATAGGCAAAATCCACCATTTTAGGACTTTCTTTGAATTTTAGCATTTAAATCATATCATTTCGTGATTTTTAGCATTCTAGGTTGTTTATCAGAGTAAGTAGATGCTTCATATCGAATTTGGTGCAATTTGGAATCCATTTGAGGTTCGGATTAGCCATAATACCAAAACAGGGTCCCGCAGGGCCCGGATCCAAGTGAAAAACAAGCGAAAATCGTTATTTTTGATAAATTGCAAAATATCAAATTCTGATTTTACAGCCTTAGTGTGTTAATCAGTATGTCATCATGTCTCTTACTGCATTTCATCATCATTTAATTCAATTTGAATTTCGAAATCTCAGTTTTACCAAGTTTTCCTTTAAAAAACCCTGATTTTAAAGGTGTAACTTTAATTTTAGGGGTATTTTGGTCATTTTGACCACCAATTCCGAATTTCAAACTATTTTCTACTGAATTTCTTGCATTTTCATCATTTCAAAATATCAAGGAAGCATGAGAATAGGGTTTATATCCAATTAAATCCAATAATTTCATAATATTATTGGAAAATCTTGGAAAAACCCACATATTTGAGCTAACCCAATTTTAAGTTTGGCAGGAACAATCAAAAGAAGGAGCTGAAGTCTGCAAATTTCTTTTATTTCCTTTATTTAAGTGATGTAATCATGTAAATTTTGGAATAAGAGAGTTAATTTCCTGCTTAGACTAGGATGCATATCATATAGTTTGAATTTATGCAATATCCTGCTTATATGATCCATGCATTGTTATTTCAAAAGCACTATGGATGTACACGAATGGAACGTGCACCAACTCTTAGGGAGTTGATGGACTCGGTGGGATCCATATTTACAGCCCTAGTCGGAATATGGACGAGACCCAGATCCATCATCTTTCTACTAGTCACATAGAGCCTACACTCTTAGGCTATCTTAAAATGCACATCATATTTCCAAAGTTTTCAAAATCATGTGCATCAAATCAACTAAGTTCTGAACATATTCATGGCCACAGTCAGAATATGTGAAGGATTTATTTGGACTTAATGCACATTTTCCAACCAATTCCTTAGAAAAGCTTTTCAAAGGGCATTCATTTACTCATGTCATTTGCATCATGAAATCATTTTCTCAAGAAAACTTCATTCTCAAGAAATCGATTTCTCAAGAAACTCTAAGGATTTCTCAAAATCGGTTTTCCAAAGTCAAGTTTTTCACAATTTTTTCTGGAAAATGTTACTTTCTTAAGACTTTCAAAAAGTGTTTTCCAATCTTTCTCCAAAATCCAAAATCGATTTTCAAGTATTTCAAGGTTAAGATTCTCAGGTTTTCAACCTCTCAAGTTTCAATTTCCCTTTTCCACAAGGGATTTCCAATGAATTTCCATCATTTTCCTAAGAAAACTCTCAAAGTCCAAGTTTTCCTAAGAAGTGTTTCCCTTTTCAAAGGTTCACCCTTTTCTCAAGAATCAATCCCATTTTCCCAAGATTTTCAACCATTCATGATTTTCCCACAACTTCATGAACTTTCCCGTGATTTCAAAAACCTTTTTCACATGAGTTTTCCTGAGAAATTGACTTTCAGCTTTTTCCTGAGAAATTCTTTTCAACTCCAAATATTTTCCAAGCATACATCATGTTTTCCCAAGCTGCATCTTCCAAAATCTCATAGCACATGCCTGAATTCTCTGTGCATTTAGGATAGAACATAACTTTGATAATTTCGCTAAGTCAAGAGCACAATTTTGGTCCTTGGTTCGATTACCCCTGTTAAAGGCGGCAGGAACGGTCGAACCTCGTACCGACAGGTCGAGCCCCATCCCATGGATTTTCCCGCAATTTTCAAAACGGAGGCGAGTATTTCAAAACATTTTCCAAAATCCGGTCAAGTTTGAAGCGCTAAAGCGTTTCCCCTCTCTCTCTTCCGCAAGGAAGGGAAGACGGGGGGAAAATTTTCGCGACGATAACACCTTGATTCAATTTGATCGAGGGGAGTTTATTTCTTCTTCTGAGGCCGTCGAATACACGATGCCTTCTACTGGTGCAGTTTTCTTTCTTGACCACGTCTGAACCATTAAATACTACGAATGCTCTCTACATGGCAAAGTTGATGGTTAGTCTTTTGAGAGAGATTTTGATTGGAAGAAAATATTTGCTGAGAAATTTGGTAGACAATTAAAAGAATATCCCATTACTAGAGATTAAGTCATCGCTGGGATTGCGACAATTGCCTTGCCATTCCTTCGCAAAAAAAATAAACAACTAAAAATTATGCCTTGTTATCTAGGCGAGGTCGTCAAACCAAGAATGAAGAATTTGAAAGATTTTTTATTTATTGAAGGAAAAACATGATTGCATCAATAATAAACTTGAGAAAGAGGGGGCGGACAGGTAGTTTGCCATCACTCTTTATAATCAGCAGAGACACAAGGACCGAGAAAATGTGGAAGAGTAACAAAAGAGTCCCAACCATATCTGGCAGAATGGTATGTTCCAGACCACCGTGCTGATGTAAGGTTGAACTCTGGCACAACTTCTGATAGCAGCCGCATCTCTACGTGTTTCTGTCTTTGAGAAAACTGTCGAACACACCGCTCTGGATGATAATAAGCACAAAAGAAAGGACCAAGTAGCCTGAACTGCTTGTCGTATGATAGGTGTATCTGGGAGGTGATAGTTCTCGATCAAAATAGTCCCACACCACTTCTTCTTCCTGCAGATGATCAATCAGGAACCGGTACCGTGCAACTGGAAGGAGCTCCTTGCCGTTGTATCTGAACGAACTAGCTCTGGTCAGCACATGTTGGAGGAACCAAGAATGAAGTGCATAGGTACATCCCTTGACTAAGATGGTCTCTCCAAGCGTGAAGTGAGTCAACCCTCTGTATAAGAAAGCAAGTGCGGCCATGGCTATCGAGAGACGACTGGTCTGTTGACTTCCCCATCTTCTCAGAAGTGGTACTATTCTGATATCTACATAATTATGTCCATCTGGAAAGAAAGCGAGTCCCACAGTGCACAGAACCATCACATGCTGGATTCTCTCTCGAGTTGTCCTGGATAACGAGCTGACTTCTGTGAATGCCCCATACTGTCGGTAGATCTCGATCAGGCTCACATATTCATTCCCATTTTCTTCAATCAATGGTCATGACTAACGCCCTATCATGCGAGCTAAAGCATCTTTGGGGTCCAAACCCTTGATGTTGGTCAAAAATTATTTTTCCAATGGATCTCTAGGCTGACCAGCTGGCTTGAGCAATCCCATGATCTCTGAAAATTCATCCATCAGCAGGGTCATCTCGCCCCATGGGAACCAGATTGTGCAAGTGCGCAGGTTCCATCGCTCTGCTAGTGCATGGATCAGATTGCCGTTGACTGTCAACTTTCCCACTACGGATGCCAGTTCCAACCCACAAATGCTCAAATGGTCTGGAAATATACGAGAGAAGTTTTTGAACCAAGTATAGTACCACCGGGCAAAGAAGGGTCTGGTGCTGAGAGCTCGATGCTCGGGAAGACTTTGTTGCACCTCGTAGGAGATGTGACCCTCAGGAAAGACAAAGTTGAGCTGACTGGAAGCCATTGGACTGAAAGACAGGAAGATTGAAATTAGACTTAGGAAAAAATACAAGAATTTCGAAAATTGTAGGCAGGATAAAGTGAAATGCTGGAAATTCAAAGTCCAGAGGAACGGAAGGATGGAAAATCACCAGGAGTTTTGAAGAAAAAGTCGATAATTTGGAAAAATCATCCAGGGTTTTTGAGAAAAAGAAGATATTTCACAAAATATGGAAAATGAGGTATTTTAGAAAATTGTCCAGTATTTTTGAAAAAATGGGAAAAATATGGGAAAATAAAATGAATATCATACATTCAATCACAAACAATTATGCACATACAGCATTCCCTAAGGAGCTGACTCTAAATGCATCAGTTTTGAAAGAGCTTTAGGATCCTAATCCTGACTCTAGGCTTAGATCATTTGTGTCCAATCCAGTTATGCCGATATACTTGAGCCGAGACTCGAAGTACGTGGCATAGGAATTCATCTCCGGTTCTAGGCTTGTGTTTTCCCAACATCCTTGAGCACCTGCCGATATACGTTGGACTATGGCCCTTGGTACGTGGCAGGGGGCGTTAGCCAAAATAAGTGGCCCAGTTGTGAGGCTCTGTCCTGAACTATGGTTCTGGAAGAGCGCCCATCAACGTGAAGACCGGGTAGACATAGGTGGGGTGGTTTTTGAAAACATTAACACATGCAAGCAAACAGAGGGCTCTAAAATCCTAAAGAGATAGATTTTTGAAAATTTTAAAGAAGTAAGCATTATTTTCATACAAATCCTAGATTAAGGAGTGTTGTATTTCAAACCTAAGTCTAAGTGAGCATGCATAACTCTCCTCAATTGGTCCTACCAAACCATACCTAGTCTATATGTAATCCTTGTCAGTTGGGTTCAAGTCTAGGCTCCTAGGTTCACATGATATCAGAAAGTAAAAGCTGACATTCCATAGAACACGATTTTGATAATTGAGCTAAGTCAAAGCACACAATTGATCAGACGAAGACAGGTCCCATCTCAGTCGCCAAACCTATTGTCATCGCAAAATTTTTTTCCCCTCCCTCTGCGAGAGAGAGAAGAAACGATTCTGCGAGTCAAACTCGACCAAAGTTTTGAAAATTGGTTTTGAAAATTACTCACCTCTGTTTTGAAAATTTGTGGGAAAATTCTATGGAATGGGATCTGCCTGTCGGTACGAGGTTCAACCGTTCCTAGCGCCTTCACCAGGGGTAATTAAACCAAGGATCAAATGTGTGCTTTGACTAAGTTAAATTATCTAAATTATGCTCTATTTTTCCTAAAATGCACAAAGAATCAGGCATGTGCTATGGAATTGTGAAAATAAGCAAATTTGAGAAACATGATGTTTGCCTTAGAAAATTGAGATATGCTTGGAAAGTGATTGGAAAAGTGCTTTGAATATGAAATTTCTGAGGAATCATTGAATTTCATTGGAAATCAGAAATTTGCATTAGAAAATGAATTCTTAGGAAAACTTGAACATTGGGAAAATCGATCTTGAGATTTGGATTGCTTTTCTGAGGAAATGGATTTGAGAATTATGAGAAAATCAGGAAGTTCATTGAAAAATGGATTCTCAGGAAAATCAAATCTTTGAGAGAATCGATTTTGGGATTTGAACATGAAATTGAGAATATGGAAATCTTGGGAAATCATGATTTGAACTTGGAAAATACTTGGAATCTCATTTGAAAACCTAGAGTTCTGAGAAAATCAAATCCTGAGAAAGACTTGGAAAATCTTGGGAAAATTGATAATTTCTGAAATAGAATTGGGAAATGAGTTTGAAAATAATGCAAATTGAATAAATGAATATGAATTTGAAAGATATTTCATTGAAGAATTGGGAAAATCCTTTTGAAGTTTTGAGAAATGCAGTGCATTTTTAAATTAGCCTAAGAGTGTAGGATAAATGTGGCTAATACGAAGATCATAAATCTTAGTTTTCTTCGTATTCTGACTATGTTCATAAATTCAAATCCCACCAAGTTCATGAACTCCCTTAGAGCTTGTGCACGTGCCATTCGTGTCAACAATAGTGATTTTAGAAAATGTGCATATGCATCATACATCAGATATTGGAAATTGCAGAAATTAAACTATATGCAATGCAGTCCTATTCTATGCAGGAAATGTAACTCTTATTTCAAATATTACATCTTGATATTACATTGAATTGAAATAAAATAAGCAGATAAAAGTCTTCTTCTTGGATATTCTTGCAAAAGTAGAAAACAATCTTAGCACAGAAATGTAGGATTTCTGAATTTATCCAAAAATATTGAAAATTATCAGATATTATTCAGATATAAACCCAAATTCATACTCCCTTTGATATAAACATGAGAAATAAGTAATATAAATTTTGAAAATAAACTTGGAAATTCAAAATTGGGGTCAAAATGACCAAAATGCCCCTGATGATCTTGAAATCATGGTTTTCTGAAAGAATTTTTATAAATTTCGAAATTTGAAAATCAAATGAAATAAAATCAAACATAATATGATGAAATATGATGATATGCATGAAAAATTGAAAATTTAAAGTTTGGAATTTTGAAATTGTGGTAAAAATGACCAAAATGCCCTCAATAACAAGACTATGGCCTTGAAACCAGGGGTTTCTAAAATAAATTTTGCAAAAATGGGAAATTGAAATGCAAATGACATTAAAATTAACACTAATATGACATGACATGCTTATTTACATGATAAAAACCCTAAAATGACAAAAATATCACAAAATATCGAGTTTAACTTGATTTTCGTCTGATTTTCTCTTCTGAATTTAAAAGTAAACTAACATACAAAGCAAATGAACTTGGAATTGAGCCAAATTTGGCATGTACAACTATACTAACCCTAAGAACAGAATTAAGCTTGAAAATCTAATTTTTTATTATTTTTTTAATATGTAAAATAACTAAAAATACTAAAAAATCAAGATTTTGCCTAAAATGCTAATTCTAAATTGGATTTCGGGTGCTAAACTTTCATAAAAATTCCCAAATTTTATGGGGTGATAGAGCACAGTAAGGCAAAGATTTTTTCCTTTTACAGACTCTGGTTTTGACCTATGGTCGGAGCTGGACAGCTCCGGCAAGTCGGATCGGAATCCGGCGACTCTAGGATCTAGGGCAGACAGACAGATTCCGGAAAAAACTATGGGAAAAATAGCAGAGAGATGATAAAATGGCTGAAATTATGGGAAAATGTCCTTGAAAAACAGAGGAAAATTTATTTTTTTTACAACATTGGGATTTGGATTATGGTTTGAGAGAGAGCAGAGGGTTATCAGACGCCTGGGTCTCTGAAATTCTCAGACATGGGAATCTGTCAGACAGGGAAATTAAATTCGGGAAAAATACTTAAGCCATTTTAGAAATTCCCAAATTTTGAAAAATGACTGAATAAAGGATTAGGAACAACTTTTATGTTGGAAGTTTTAGCATCCAGTCTATGGTTTGAACGAAAACAGTGGGTTAGGGTCGGTCTAGACCCTGACATGGAAAACGTGAGGTTTTCTCAAAGGTCTGAGAAAATAGATTTTTAGCAGAAACTAAATCTCACTGGAAATTTTTCAAAATTTACTGAGAAATATTAGACTTTAGTAGGGACTCATGGTAATTTTTTGAGGGAAATTCGGATCGTTCATCTAGGAGATCTTGTTGGTTTTTGTCTGCTAAAACAAAAATTAGAGTTTCTGAGGGTTCAAAACCCGATTTAATGTTTGATTTGCTAGAAGGGGTTCCAAAACCCAAATTAATCTAAAATTTTGGCAGGAAAGCAAAGACAAATAACTAAGGGTATCATAAACTTTTTTGGGATTTTTGAATGAAAATATGTACATGAAATAACAACTGGACTTTGCATAAAACTGAAATTCTATAGATTCTAAATCAACTACTAGTAAAACTATAGAAAATGAAAAACATGCATAATGAAATCAAACTAAATGCAATATTTGAACATGAAATTATATTAAACATGAGAATAAAATCAAAACCAACAGGGGTATGACATACTTTGATATTGGCTCTCAAAATGAGAGATTCAATCCAATAGGTGAAAGAATCCCATCGTTCATATAGCCTTGATACGTAAGATGGAAATCTTATCATATTTATCAATTTAAAAACCATGAGAAAGGAATTCATACAACTGTCAGTTTAATCCTTGATTTGGTTCCATAGCATCCATAAAAAAATGAAACCTAAAGACCTCAAGCCAATGGGCGACAATGATGAATATCATAGGAGCTTTATTAAAAGTGAAAAGCATGAAGTAAGGGGATGATTAACTCACCTTGGGGGATTTTGCTTGATCTGGCTGGAAGGTGGAGATTGGTAATCAACTACCTTGATGTGGCTGGACCGATTGTCACGGGTTGCAGCTGGTGCTACAGTGGTGGTGCTGGAGGTAATGGTTATGGTGGTTGAAGCTTTGGTTGACGATAAGGGCTGCTGCAAGGCTGGAGTGAGAGAGCTGAAGCCAATGATTGGCTACTACTGTGTGAGGGCTGCAAATGGCTGCCTCTAGAGAAAGGATGAAGCCGCTGTGATGGAGGAGTTGGAGCTGCTGTCACCAATGTTTAAAAGGAGGAAGCCTTGCTGCCCTTGAAGGTAAGGGAGTTGGAGGCTGCACTTGTTAGAGATGTATGAACCGGCTGAAGGACGTGGTTGTGATGGCTACTGGAGCAATGGAGGCTGGCTGCCTTTGGTTGAACCGAAGAGGAGGGTTGTTGCTAGGTGAGAGAGAGGTTGCTGTTGTGCTGCCACCAATAGAGAAGGGTGAAGAATGGCTAGGATATGAGAGAGGGTGTTTTGAATGGGGAGAGAAGAAAAAGCTCAAAAGCGTGAATGTGCTTCACGTATGGGTTCCTTTTTTTTCAAACAAAAGACTTAGGGTCTTTTTTTATTAGGACCAAGGTTTAGAGAGGTTAATCAAAAAAAGAATTCAGGTTTACGTGAATGGGGTAGACAATAGGGAAGGGAAAGAAAGAAGGAGGGAAAGAAAGAAGGAAAGAAAAGGAAAGAAAAGAGGGAAGATAGAGAAGAAAGGAAGAAGAAGAGAAGGGAAAATAGGGTGATACGTGAGTGGGCTGGACCAAGGAGAGAAAGGAAGGAAGGAAGAAAGAAAAGAAGAAAATAGAAGAAAGAAAGAAAAGAAAGAAAGGAAGAAAAGAAAGAAAGAAGGAAAAGAAGAAAGAAGGAAAGAAAAGAAAGAAGAAGAAGGAAAGGTGAGGAAGAAAGAAAGGAAAGAAAGAAGAAGGGAGAGGGGGCTGGTCGACCCCTCTTGTGGGTCCCACCTCTAAAAAAGAAATAATAAAAAATAAAAAAAATGATAAAATAAAGCAAAGAAATGTTTGTATGTTTGTGTTTTCTAAAAAAGAAAATACAAGCAGATAAACCATCTCAGAGTGGGCTTACTTTCCAAATTTGAAATTCATTTTGAGAATCATAGGGGTAGAATGGTCTTTTTAGAAAATTTCTGGACGAAACCAGCTATTTTTGGCAGTTTTTGAAATGAGCTTGGAATTTGAAATTCAATACCCCGTTGCGAAGCAAATCCAGTGTAGAATTTGAAATTTTGAGTTTGAAAGAAATCCAGATTATTTTTCTTGAGAAAATATTTTCAAATTTAGAATTCCGGGGGTAAGAATATCAATTTTAGAAACCCAGGGTTTGAAATTGATTTCTGAAAACTTTTAAAACTCAATCTGAATTGAAATTTAAAAAACTGGAGTTCTGGATCTCGAAAATGAAATGGAATGTGATGAAATGTTATGAAATCTTATGAAATGACATGAAATGACATGAAATGCTATGTGAAATACAGACCTTGAATGAAGAATTTTGGATATTGGACTTTAATTGACATTTGTACTAGTTCAAAAAGTGTTAAAATTGATAAAATTTGCAAAATGGTTCAAGGAATGGTTTTCGGGCTTTACCGGAAAATTAGGGTGTGAGCTGGATTGAACTGAAATGAACTGGATTGAGCTGGGTTTTAGAGTTTCAGAACTCAACTGGACTGACAAGACACTTACTCAACTGACCTTTCCGGCTAAATTTTCAAGAAAAGCTGTCATTTTTAGAGAAATTATACAGAATGGTCACTGGAGTGAAATGAATTATGAATCTGAGTTGGGTTTAAGCTAGAACAAAGGTCAGTAATACTGAGATGAACTAAAATCAAAACTCGAACACTAGCTCAACTGACTGAACTCAGTTCAATATCAGCTGAAAAAGCTGAAATGGGCTCCTGGACACTAAGAAGTGGATTTGAACTGAAACTGGAGCACTTGAACTTCTGGTGAGCTCAAGCTAGACTATGGAGAATAGGATTGACTGGGAATGACTAACTCGAAGACAATTGGCTTGGATTTAAGTAAGAAATGAGCTCATTTTTGAAGAAATGATTCCATTTTGGCAGGAATGGTCAGAAATGAAAATGGCATGTTCATTGTGAGCTCGGGTGAGCTTGAGATGACTGATATTCTAACTGTTCTGAACTGACCAATGAGCTTGGTTGACTCCAAGTGACTGGGCTCCAGGATGTCCTAGGGGTAAAATGGTGATTTTCCTAGTGGGTAAAATGGTAGTTTTTTTGACACAAACTTGGGGCCGGACTCCTACACTGACCTAACAGGGTTGGCATTGCACAAGGGGTGTGTTCGAAAATGGATGAGGAAAATTTGGGGTGTTTACATCAGATGAGACAAATAGTGACTATATAGTATTTTATGATGTTCATAGCTACAGTCTATTAGTATGCTCCGTGTTTATGACAGTTCAGAGGCTGTGAGAAAAAGTGCAGGTGTTTCATCGTAGAACTCAAGCTCTGGAAATATCAGGATAAATCCACCTTCTGATTGGTTGGATTCCTTGGTTGCCCTCATCTCTGGAATAATTCTGCTAACTTTTGTTCTAACAAAATGCCTAGTTCTCTTTTTTTTTTTTTTAAAAGTGAATATTTCGAGACATGATCTCAACGTAATTGGCGATTTAGAAGTTTTAGCTGCTATAGAGGGTAAAGTAAACATTTGGACATTGCCAAAATTGTTTTTAGTCTAATCTCAACACTCATGAGGTATTTTCTCAACTTGTTCCTTAAGCTTAGTCCTTGATAGCATATCATGCTCAGTTATGCTTCGCACCTTATCCTGTATAAGAAGCGTATATATATACCCTTTGTGTCACCATAGCACCCAGCATCACTTTTGTTAAGCCTGTTACATTCACATATAGTTTTCACTCCCTCTCAGCACCATTACCTACCTGTCACAGCCATACTTTGCGACTTACCCACACCATCTCCATTTTACAGCAGCACTGCTGCCACCATTTTGCAGAAAATCATCCACTGTTACCCATCTTTTTCATTAGATTCATTCAAAACCCCTCTGCATTACATCAATGATAAATCATGTGTATCACTTTATTGTTGTTTACATACAAGTTTGTGTCTTCACACCCCTTTCTTCACTTACCTACTGTCATCACCTCATTTTCAGCGTCATCTTCTTTACCAAACCTCATCTCTTCACCTGTAAGTACGTAGTACTTCAATCTCTCAAACAACTGCTACCTCATCCATGTACCTATAGGCTTACTGTGGTTCACTGCCTACAGCAGCTATGCTTCCCTCATCTGTCACCGATGCACATTACACCTCATTCACATAAGTAAATACCCTGCATTTCCAATGTTCTTTCTTCAATACATATATCATTGCATACAGATTGTTGATCTGAAATAAGAGGCGTATATTTAATCCACTGTAAAAAAATTCTGATCTCAAAACAATGCTTCCAGGATTGGTATAGCTTCAGCCACTGCTGATATACCATCCTGCGTCTTGCACTCAGCATCTCCACTGAGTTTCACTTGCTGTCCAGTATCAGCAAGCATCCATGTACTGTATATCACCTGTGAACACTATAACCTATTCCTTGAAACCACCACGGCTTGTGAAACTGATTCCTCCAGCTTCACTCCTTCACCATCCACCAACCGTCCCCTACTGTTATCCATAACCCCTTCATTTCAATCACTATCTGTGAACACCCCAAATTTTTCAAAATTTTGTAAAAAAATTTCCTTTCTGCCCCTGGCCCCATTTTCTGAGTAAAATTGGGTCATTTTTCACTCAAAATTCCAGTTTATTTCTCAAATTTACTGAAATCAAATCTATTTTTTTATATATCTGACTCGATTTTGGATCCGGACCCAGTGTTAAAATCTAAATCTGAGCCTCGTTATCTAATTTTCAAAATTAAATTCGCAAAAATACCAAAAAGAATTTTTGAATGACTCAAACAGTCCATTCGGTGTCCATTTGGATTCGATGATCTGTATTTTTTGATTAGAGGTTCAAAACTCGAATATTTCCTCAAAATCCAGATCTAAACCCATTTTCTGAAGAAATCGAACCCGAATTCTCAGAAAACCCCTCTTTTATAAATATTTCTCAAAAATAAAAAAAAATAGACTTAAATCCCTTATTTTCCCATAGTTTTAAAGTTTTTATATCAAAAAGACCAAAAAATAGAAATATGAAAAAAAAAACAAAAAAATTCAAAACATAAAGAAAATTACAAAAAATAAGTTTAAAAAACCCCTTTTTGAGAAAGTTTTTTTTAAGAGAGCCTTGTTTTTAAAAAATTGGAAAACCCTGCAACGGCTTTCCGTTGCGCTCTCTCTCTCTCTCTCTCTCTCTCTCTCTCTCTCTCTCTCTCGCTCTCTTTCTCCCTCTCTCGCTCGCTCAATCGATTTACCGGCCATCACCAACCTTCTTCTTCCTCTCTCGTTCATCTCCAACAAACTTCCTCTCTTCCCGATCCTTCCTCCCCTTCTATAAAAGGGGCGCAGGGGGAAGCCCTCGGGCATCGATGGTTCACCTCTCCACCCATCTGAAACCCAGCTTCTGCCTCTCCATCCCCATTGGTGTCATTTACCCTGAGAGTTATCCTTTCCTTTCTTATCCCCTTCGATCGAGTGAAGAAAACCTTGTAGAAAAGAGAAGCAAGCCAGCTTCTCTCGGTGGACTGAAGGGATCTTTCATCTTCAATCTCCGGATCGATCAAGGTGATTAGTCTTTCTGCATCCATTCGACAGCACAAGGCGCTCTGGTAGGTACCTTCTATCGCTTCCCTCTGCTATTTTCTGGTTTCTATTTCTTGCCCCCATTAACACACCATGGACGGAGGTGTTGGGTTGCTTATAGCAACATCAGCCTTTCTCTCGTGCAATAGCAAAGGAACGATTCTGTTCCCACATTTTATTTCTAGTCTTTCTTTATATATATATTTTTTATTATTACATTTAATCCATAGTTTGCTTCGTTTCAATTTCCTGTTGACATTGGATTGATAGTTCTATTTCGGGAATCGACTGATATTTTGATTTTAATTCCTCCATTTTTTTTCTGTTGATTATGATCATCTCTCGTATTTGGTTGTTTGTTTCTCTATTTTGAGCACCTCTCAACCTCTGACATCCTGTCTTAAAAATTAGATTTCGCTCATTGTCATTTACTGCATTTCCTTTCTGTAAATTGTGTTTTGCTCCATAGTCATTTACTGCATTTCATTTCTGTAAATTGTGTTTTGCTCCAAAGTCATTTACTGTATTTCTGTAAATTCCATTAAGCTTGACCATCCTTTGCTTTATGTCATGATGCCAGATATGGTTCTCGATGTGATTTATTGTTTTCAATCGTCTCATTCGTATATCTGCATCACTTGGTTTCATCAATCTGACCGATGTCATGTTCTTTTTTTTAGTATTGCTATTTATAATCCCTCTGCTTTTTTATCATCTATGCTTTTCACATTCAACACATCCCCCAGTGTTTTCCCTTTTACCTACGACCCCAGCATTTCTTTCTTTGATTATGTTTGGATCATCCGATTTTCCTACATCTAACGATGAGAGGATTTGGATCATCATTTGTATCTGACTCATCTCTCATCATATCTTTCCATTGATTTATTTATTACATTTTCGACATGGCACTATAATTCTAATCAAGATCGGGTGTTTGAGCGATTAATCCCCCTTAGGGAGTTCATAGTGAGGGATCGTTGCCAACGTTGTAAGACCTAATCCCCATTGAAAAAGTTTGAGAGAGTAATAAGAGAAGTCTTCTGAAGGATACTATCAAATGGGAAGGGAAATCAACAACATAGAGCAACTGGATCATCGTTGTTTTGAAACAATGAAGACCTCTTTGATTGTTGAAAGGATGACTTCATCCAAGGATGTCGTGCATTCGTCGATATCACTATAGGAATTGGCAAGATAATTGTGATTTAAGGGCTTGGCTATGGCAAGGGTATGAAAGACATACCTAATATTCTGGGAATCATAGAGCCAGATTTAATTTCTGGGGACAATGCAGTATCAAAAACTCCATAAGGAGGGGTCCTTAAGGCAAAATTTGTTAATATCTGCAACTTTGAATGAAAAGGTGAACCATCTTGCTAATACCGGTTCAGGTAACCCTGTTATGATTTAGTTGGGCGACTCTGACATCGATGAAATTCTGACCATCCTGAAAGAACGCTAGTCCCACTGTGCATAGGACCATGGCATGCTGAATTCTTTCTTTCGCTGCTCGAGACAAGATATCGACTTCTTCGTAGGCTCCATACTTGTGATAGAGTTCGAATAGATCGATGAACTGACTTCCGTTGATTTCTGTGAGAGGCCAAGATCTGCTCCCTGTAGCTCTGGCCAATGCTTCTCGAACATCTATCCCTTTGATATTGATCAAGAATTGTTGCTCGACCGGGTTGTCTGGCTGACCGGCTGGCTCTGGTAATCCCATGATGTCACTGAACTCATCCATTATCAAAGTCATTTCTCCCTAAGGAAACCAAAACGTGCAGGTACGTGGATTCCATCGTTCTGCCATGGCTTGAATTAGACTGTCGTTGATGGTTCGCTTGCCAACTGCCGATGCCATCTCCAATCCACAATCATCCAAGTGGTCTGGGAACATACGTGAGAAGGCGGTGAACCAAGAATAGTACCACCGAGGGAAGAAGGTACGAGACTGGATGACCCGATGATCTGGGGTTCCATCCTTTATTTGATAAAAGACATGATCCCAAGGAAAGATAGCATCGAAAGATTCGGACGCCATCGAAATAATACTGCTGTAAGAGAGGGAAAAGAGTCAGATAGAATGCAGGACTTACGGATAGACTTTTGATGAAAGAAGAGAGATAGACATAATTTCCTGGATTTTTTTTTGGAAAAGACAAGGAATTTTGAAAAAGACTTTCCAGGGTTTTTAAGGAAAGTTTTGACATATAAAAGGGAATAGAATATAGGTAAAGGGAAAAATATGCACCTGGGGTTTTTTGAAAATATAGGAAGTTTTGAACAGTACACCCAGGGTTTTTAAAAGAGGTTCAATATATATATATATATATATATAGGAGAACACAAGAAAAAACATCGCATAATCATAGCTGCACAAACAGGGATGCGCACACAGCATTCCCTAAAGGCGGACTCTAAATGCAATATTTGAAATAGCTTGTAGGACCTTAATCCTAACTCTATGGTTCAGATCATCTGATTCCAATCAAGGTATGCCGATATACTCAAGCCGAAGCTCGAAGTACGTGGCATATAAGATATTTCTCCGGTTCTAAGGTAAGGGCTTCCCAACATCCTTGAGCACCTACCGATATACCTCGGACTATGGCCCTTAGGTACGTGGTAGGGGGGCGCGAACCCAAATCAGTTGTCCAGTTGTGAGGCTCTCTCCCGAACTATGGTTTAGTGAGACAACCCAACAACGTGAAGACCAGGACAATATAGGTAGGGAGGTTTTCAAAATATGATCAACATGCAAAAATCAGAAGGTTCTAATGCAAGTCCTAAAGAGATAGATTTAAATAAAGAGAAGCATACACTTGCATACATTGTTTTGCATTCAATCCTTAGAATTGAGGAGAGTTGTATTTCAACCTAACTCTAATGTGAACATGGATATAATCTCCTCAATATGGTCCTACCAAACCATACTTAGATCCTATATGCAATGATGTCAGCTTAGGACAGAGTCTAGGCTCCTAAGGTTTGCATGGAAATGTAGCTGACATATGTTAGAATAAAGACTTAGATTATATAAAAGCAAAGGAAAGGCACAAATTCGACCGGACGAAGACGAGTCCCATCACGGTCGCCAAACCTGTGATCATCGCAAAAATTTTCCTCTCTTGTATCTTTCTCTCTCTTCCTTCTCTTTTCCATTTCTAACCTTTATTTTCCTCCTTTTTGAAAGGAGAAGAATAAAAGAAAGAAAAAGAGAAAGAGAAGAGAAAAGAAAGAAAGAAAAAGAGAAGAGGAACTATTTTGCGCGGTCTCACTTGACCTTGATTTGAAAAGTATTTAGAAGATTACTCGCCTCCGTTTTTTAAAATGTTGCGGGAAAATGGAGAGACGGGATTCGCTCGTCGGTACGAGGTTCGACCGTTCCTGGCGCCTTTACCAGGGGTAATCGAACCAAGGATCGAATCTATGCCTTTTGCTTTGCCTAAATATAATCTAAGAATTTATTCTAACTCTAAATGCACAAAGAATCATACTTGTGCAATGCAAGGATGTATGCTCTTTTGAAAATTGATTTAGAAATTTCCAAGTATTCTGAGATGAACTTGGTAAAGGAGTGAAGAAATGATTTAATCTAACTTAGAACTTTGAGATAGATCAGAGAAGTTCTAAGTTTTTGAAGTAAATCAGGATTTGGAAGAATAAATGAGAAAGAATGACTTGAAGCTTTGAAATGAAAGGAAATGAAGTTTCAAAGTCAAAATCGACTTTGAATTTGGATTTGAATTTAGAAAAGGAAATGAATACTTGAGATGGAATTGAATTTGGATTTTTAAGTTTGGAATGGATCTGAGATAATCAAATGGTATTTAAGAATAGAAATGGATTTAGGGAGTTCAGATGAGATCTGAAAATGGAATTGGATTTGAAATCTAGAATTGGGAGTGGAGTTGGATCTAAAGATGGATTTAAAATTTGAAATCTGAGATCCGATGTAAATTTGGGTTCTGGATCCTAAGATGGATTTGGATCTGAAGTCTGAGATCCAATGTAGAGTTGGATTCTGGATCCTAAGATGGATTTGGATCTGAAGTCTAGAATCTCATATGTGAGATGTGTTGAGAAATTCGGTTTTGATGTCACATAATATGATACACTGTCTTAATTGATTTTGTATGATATGATAATATGTTCTCTTGAAATAATGTTATCTTATGACTGAATATGTTTTGCCTTAAAATCTAACGAGTATTTGATGCAAGGATATCTCACCCAATAAGGATGAAGACTTCCTGTTCAAGTACAACTATGGTGCAATCATACTCCTTGAAGAAAAAGCTTGATGAGCCATGCTTTCCTAAAGCTCAATTGAAGAAATCGGCTACCTCAAGATGAAGATTTTTTTCTCTTTAAAGTCATATGTAACAGAACCTTCAGGAACTTGCATTTTGCATATTACATACTCATTCATACATACTATATCATAAAAGTATACGATAGTTTCAAAAAGCTTCTTTTTTTTTTTGAAAACCAATAAGTGTACCTTCTTACAACCTTTTATGAAAAAGATATTTTGTCATATAATAATTGTACCTTCTTACAACCTTTTATGAAAAAGACTTTTTGTCATATAATCATTGTACCTTACACTATATACAAGACAACATGAAAAAAAGGAATGTAGGAAAAAGACAAAAACATAACATCGACTACATGGAGAAAACAAATAAAATATGTTTTTGAAAAGACCTTATTTATCTTCTCTAATGAAATGTTTCTTAAATACAAAAAGAAGACAAAAACATAAATCGGCTACACATAAGAAAAACAAATAAAATATGGTTTTAAAAGAACTATAGTTACTTTTTCTCATAACCATAGAATGTCGACTTACTTGAAGTCATCATTCTCTCTACAAAGCATTAAATGCCTTCTGTAACAAATCCTTTCTAAATATCCTTCCCAAAGAATGTCGACCTTCTTTTTGGTCCTCATTCTCTCTGGAGACTTTTGAAATACACTACATAAAGAATACACTTGACATGACTATGTACAAATAAATATCTCAAAGCACTCATAGTACTTACACTCATTTAAAGTAAAGAAGTACTAATGTACCTCAAATCATTAATTAGAATAAAGACAAAACTACAACCCAATGTTCAAATGTACTATTGTAAGAAATAGACTTGTTACATAAAATATGTATTACCTAAAACACTACAACGACTAGTGTACCCTCTATCTTACTCTTCTGGAAAAAGGCATTCTCGATCTTCTCTAAAAGATATTTTTGAAAAGACATAACATTTCATATTTCAAAAAGTTACAATTCCAAAATGTAACGACTACTTTTTATAAGCTATATAAACACACACACATAAACTATTCAAACAAGAGGAATGAAATAGACGTGTGAGCTTACAAAGAGAAAAATATTCTATTCGTGATTTGAAAAGAGAGCCTTGAAAAAGAAAGAGAAAAAGAAAAAGAAAGAAAAGAGAAAAAAGTCAAGTCCAGCTCTTTGACAAAGAGTATCCTCTGAGTGACAAACAGAACATTCTTAGAATCCTTCATTCGTGCATTCATATCATTCTGAAGGTTCTATAGGAAGTATTGTAACTCTGTTTATTCACTGTACTCCTTCTTTGTTTAAAGAAGTAGACCTCTGTGAAAGAGGGTGTTGCCCTTCTCTGTTGAGAGAAGAAGACCTCTTGGGAAGAGGGTGTTGCCCTTCTCTGTTGAGAGAAGAAGACCTCTTGGGAAGAGGGTGTTGTACTATTTATCCGGTAACTCGGATGTTATAGTGGAATCTCAAGTGGTTTGCTTGGGGACTGGATGTAGGTCTGGATATTGACCGAACCAGTATAACTTCTGTGTTTTATGTGTTGTGCCTTATTGCTTAATTATTTTATTTTATCGATCATTATCATATTTCACTATTCACCCCCCCTCTAGTGGAATTTCAAGATGGATCTGGAGTCTAAGATGGATTTTGGATCTGAGGTCTGAGATCCAAAAGTGGAACTGGATTCTGGATCCTAAGATGGATTTTGGATCTGAAATCTGAGATCCAATGTAGAGTTGGATTCTGGATCCTAAAATGGATTTTGGATCTGAAATCTGAGATCCAATGTAGAATTGGGTCTTGGATCCTAAAATAGAATTGGATCTGAAGTCTGAGATCCAATATGAGTGTTGAATCTTGGATCTTAAAATGGATTTGGAGTTAAATTCAGAAGATGAATCAAGAATTTCTAAGTCTGATTTGAATTTGGGAAAAGGAATTTTGAATATACAGATGAATCCCAAAGTCAATTTGGACCTTGGATTTGAAGTTTGAATTTGAAATTTAGAAAAATGAATCAAGAATCTCAAAGTTAAATTGAACTTTGAGTTTGATTAGAGCTTTTGAAAATGAATTTGAAATTTCAAAGTCAAATTGAACTTTGAAATCTGATTTGAATTTGAACATATAAAAATGAACTTGAAATCTCAAAGTTGAATTGAACTTTGAGATTAAAAGTAGAATTTTGAAAAATGAAAGGATGAATTGGATTTGAGAAGGATTGAAGATAGATTGAGGAAGATATTTACATTACTTGGAGTTTTGAAAAAGGAATTTTGGAAAATATGATGCAGTTCTATCCTAAATGATGAATGAATTTGAATAATTTTGAAGTTGGATTTTGAAAAGCTATTCCATTCTTTAAACGAATCAAAATAAGATTGAAGATATAATACATTCTTGACTATGGTCATTGAATGTATTATATAATAATCTATATTTAAATGCAGGTGAAGAATGAAACACATTTGGTGCTTTTATAGAATTTAAAATGAAATTAACTCTCAATATACCTTGACTATGGCCATTGGTATATATTTTGAGTTAATTTTAAGTTAAATTCTAATAAAAGAAGAAAATATTTAAGGAAAATATGATGAATTTTGAAAACGGGTCCAGTGTGGATCCAATGTTATTTTGTAAAAGATAAAAATACTAAGATTTGTCCACACCCTGACTATGGCCATTGATGTGGATCATCAACTTAGGATTAATTTACCTCTTACGAAATGGTGTACGTGCCATTCGTGTTTCACCAATGTGAGATTTTGAAAAATAAAGGTAAAATGCATGAAGAACAAGTAATTCATGATATTTACAATGCTCATTCATTCTATCTAAAAGCTGGAAATGTAAATTTTCATTAAGATCTAACCTATTACAATAATCAAAATTGAAAATACAATTCCCAAATAATGTCATTTTTTTTTTATTCTCTGCAAAATAGAATTAAAATAAAGGGGGGAATTTAAAATGTTATGAATGTAAATGACCATTCCAACTCTTACACAGGAGGGTACACCCTACCTTGGTTAGAAAACGTGCACCTACGTTTATATATATATATATATATGTATATATATATATACATAGGCAACACCATGAAGATCTATATGCAACGAATGAAGGCAAGGGCCAGGATGGTTTAAGGTGAACCATCGTGGAACATGATGGCCATAGTAGTTCGTGATGAACCACTATGAGGAAAAAGAATGTGACTATAGTTGTTCTTGATGAGCTACTATAGCAAAAACTGATCGTAATGGTTCCTGGTGAACCTTTATAAAAAAAAAATGACAGTGATGATGACTCTAGTTGAACTATTATAACAAAGGAAAGCCACAGTGGTTCCTTGAAAAATACTGTAAAAGAATAACAATTATGATATTTCTAGATGAACTAACATAACTAAGAAAAAGCTACAGTGGTTCCCTGGAATCCACTGTAAAAGAATAACAATTATGATAATTTTAGATGAACTAACATAACTAAGAAAAGCTACAGTGGTTCCCTGGAATCCATTGTAAAAGAATAACAATTATGATAATTTTAGATGAACTAACATAACTAAGAAAAAGCTACAGTGGTTCCCTAGAATCCACTGTAAAAGAATAACAATTATGATAGCTCTAAGTGACTGTCATGACTAAGAAAAAACTACAGTGGTTCCTTGGGAACCACTGTAAAGAAGAAAAAATGCAGCAACCATGGTGGTTCCTTGTTGAATTATCATAAATTAAAGGAAGACATAGTGGTTCCTTGGGAACCACTGAAAAACATGCAACAGCTATGATAGTTCATTGTTGAACTACCATAGATTGGAGGAAGGCACAGTAGTTCCTTAGGAACCACTGTAAAAGAAGCGACTATGGTAGTTCATTGTTGAACTACCATAGAAGAGAAGAAGACACGGTGGTTCATTTGGGAACCACTGTGAGAGAAGAAGAAAAAAAAAAGGGGGATACGTGGGGATAAAAATTGTGAATCGAGATCCAGTCTCAATTTGAGTTTGCAGATGGAATTTCAAAAAAAATTGTTTGAGTGACATACAGGCACTGGCTTTACAACTCAGGAGATTTTTAGTAACCACGGATAACGACTTTGTTTTTGAGGCATCACGAGCACTGCTTTCAGATTTTTTTACAAATCCTGTAGGATGACTCGCAAAGCACTTACAGTATCAATTTCTCCCAATCCCATGAAGTGGGATCTGTCACTCTATAGGTGCTGTATGGACTGACATCTTGTATGCCTTAGAACATCTTGTTAATGACTGACAACCCTATCTCAATGAATTTCAAAAAAAAAAAAAATGTGTGTTAAGTTTGACAATGACTGGAGATGGTGTGATTCTTGTGATAGGTGAAAAAGTTTTCATTGGCAACATGACATTGTTACTTAGGTTCAAATTATTAGCAATCATTATCATCCAACGACACAGCTATGAACGTACCTTCAATTGATGTTCTAAAAGAAACACAGGAAAAAAAGAATCTATACAGATGCAGGAATTTAATAAAATTTTCAGAAGCACTAATAACACAGGGATTGTTATGTACATACCTTTAATTAATGCTCACAAAAAAAAAAAAAATCTGTAGGGATTCGTGAACAGTCCTGCAACAAAAAAAAAATTCAGGAGGATAACGCCAAAAATGAGCAGATTTTCTATCAATATTCTCAGGGAAATGAAACCCTGGGGAGCTTGATAATGAGAGTATCACGCTGATTGTCCGCTAGGTGATGTCATTCATTCAATCCCAGTAAGCAGTCAGGACATATATTGGTGGGAGGTGGGTGTTGCTTCTACAGCAGCTGTGGAGAGGTAATGACAATGTGCTAGAAGTGGAGATGTAATGATGCAGGGAAGAGGGCAGTGCTCAAAGATGGACTAATATGGAAACTGGAAAAACATGGACAAGATAAAAGTAATTCAAGCATATCCAAAGTGTATTGGAGAAAAAAAAAAAGAAAAAAATGGACTGTAAACAGCAAAAAGACATTACATGGCAGAGATGTTAAAAAAAATGTATATCAAAAGGAAACATCAAAAAAACCCAAAAAAATGAACTGATCATGCTGCGGCAAAACATAGTTGCTATCCATCAGATAAACCATTTTCAAGATGAAAGGTCTGGGGACACACATGATGCTTGAGCCCCTCAATGGCCAGTCAAACATTGAGAACAAACACGCCTAAAAAAAAAAAAAGGTGATATTGAAATAGGCTACCCCTGTTTTTCTTTGTTTGAGGCATCCAGAGATAGGACTGAGGAAAGCATTGCAACTCCAACACCAGGAATAGTTCTGGTACTCCGAAATAGACCAGCAGCCAATGATCCAGATGTAGATGGAGCATCAAGATTTGAGGAAATGCTAGCCAGACAACCGGATGCTGCTGCACCCAGCTTACCGGAACCATAGTTTATATTCTGTTGTGAAAAAAAAAAAAAATCTCCTGGCCTGCTCCTGTATTAAAACTTGGTTGCATAGTCGTTGTTATCACTGCAAGAGAGATAAACAACACGATGCCAAGCAAGGTCTCAAACATATGCGCATTGTATGACTCAACTGGAGGTGTCAGACTATAAGATCTTTCAGTCCAGTTTTAAACCTAAACTAGTAAAACCTCTAAAAAAAAAACTCATATGTCATATTACACCTGTTTATTTTTGGTATGCCTAACTTCTTGGCATGAGTCAGCATCACCCAGACATTCAGCAGAATTGTATAGAATCAATCCTGAAAGTTTGTTTATTCAAGAATTCCAGAAGGAGTAACTGCAGACATAGGCGGAAGATGGCTTCCGGGTCATGACATCCATTCTTTATGGTTCATGAAGGCCTCTATTACTTGCAACGAAGTCTTCCACGTGAAGCACTTTGATGTGCCTTTGGTACCTTCAAAGGTGTAAGCTTTGGAGGAGTTTCAACAATTTCACCAAACCTGATTCTCTCTCGTTCCAGGAACTTTCAAGGCATGATCATTTTTTTTTTTTTTTAAGAATATCCTTCTACTTGCTCACTTGCTCAGGCCAGCAGAAGCCAAATCAAGGTCTTGATTTGAGAACCGAAGGTCATCAACTACTTTTCTTATTCTTTTGCCTTCTTCTCATTACGTCCATTGTCTCCCTTGAATATCCACACCCCACCTACACAAGTAGGCATGGCGGCAACTCTTTTTCTACTTTTTTTTTTTGATTAACTGCAACAGGATCATGTGTGCCATCACTTTTCAAAATTTTTTTTTATCTGAAACATCCTTTTTCTTCACATGGCTGGATTTGGGATCTATGGGCTTTCTAGACCCACCCTCAGGAGTATCGTGAATCAATACTTGATGGACAATACATCAGCAATTAAACACAGAAACAACCATATGATACAATGAGTGGAACGAACACAGGGATTAGCAGTGGGATATGAAAACAAATGCTGATAGGAAAATGAAACAAAAAAAAAGGGAAATCGGCCACAGGAAATTCAAATGAAAACAGGAAATAAAGTGGAAAGTCACAATGGGATATACCCATGATGTTGCGAAAGAGATAAAATCAAACAAACGATCTAAATAAATATCCGCTAGCAACAAATGGAAAACTTCGTAAAAATAAGGATTACCAGATGAGGTGCCATAGTCGACTTGATACAGAATTATCACGTTACAATGAAATGTGACTGATACAGGAATGAATATCATCCTTGAAATCTAATATGGTGACTTTTGAATCCCATGATATAAACTAAATTACTGCATACCGATCGGACAATCAAAGGAAAGGAATAGCTGTGGCTTCAAGAGAACACAAAATTTTACCACATGAACAGACAATCAAACATATATAAATCAAAATAAAATAAAAAGGGGGGGGGGGGGGGGGTCTGCACCCTGTTACCAGAAAGCAGATCGATATTGCCGATGAAATTGGGGATACAATGGATGGATCACAAATGAAGTAAAACATGATGCTAAACAGAAATATCAGTAAACAATGATGGATGAAACACAATTAGAAGGATAATTAAGCGTAGACTAAAATAGGGAAATCAAATACAGGTTGGGAATTAAAATCTACTACAACCGATATACAACAAGCGGATATGATAAAACACTCTGGAAAATCAAAGTAAAAAAAAAAAGTGTAGCCAACGATGGGGCCAAATTTTTATTGCAGAATGCATGTCGATGCTGCCATAAACAGATCGACATTGCATTATTTTGCTCTAAACAGATAAGAGATGGAAGAAAAAAAAAAAACTGAAGAAAGAAAAAGGAAAAATCAGATTCAAGAAGAAGCTAAAGCATTTCTATTGCAAGGTCGGCCTCCTCCAATAGGAGGGGAGAAAACCAAAGGAGTGGTGAGGAGAAAGAGGGAGGAGAAAAGGAGAAGAGGAAGAGAAGAAGAAACAAAAGGGGGTGAGACGCAGATGCTTCGTTGATGCCGATCGATGCTGGCTGAGAAAATCCCCCCTTTCTCCTTTCTCACCGGCCTTTATAGAAAAGGAGAAGCCTCGAGAAGGAGGGCTTCTGTTGCAGATCGATGGTCCGAGTGAGGGGGCTCGGTGATGAAGGGTGGAGCTTGATGTCGCACATGGGGCTGGCGGGGAGAGGACCTGCGAGGCCGTTGAAGATGAACGGAGGAGGCCAATGGCCATGGCGATCGAAGGTGGCTGAAGAGGAGGGTTTTGGTGAAAGAGGGAGAAAAACTCGAGAGGGTTCCCCCCCCCCTCCTTGAAACCCTAACTCGATTTGAGAGTTTTGCAAGGGTTTTCCTTTTTCCAAAAGAGGTCTTCTTATAAAAAGATTTTTCCAAACAGGTTTTTCAAAAACCATTTTTTTTTTTTGGTTTTGAAATTTCCTTTATTTATTTTTAATTTTTTTTTTGTTCTTTTCTCAATATTTTTACTTTTTTTTTCTTTTGTATTTTGGGAATGAAAATCTAAGATTTCACGAGAAAACAAGGATTAAACACTAATTTTTTGTATTTTTCTGAGAAATATTTACAAAAGTATTTTTTTTTTAGAAGCTTGGACCATTTTGTGGAAATTTCTTCAGAAGAATGGGTTTGGACCCTGGTTTTGAGAAAATGTTCGAGTTTTGACACTCGAATTGATAAATACAACGTGATGGATCAAACGGATGTCGGATGGACTGTCCGAGCTATTCAAAAAGTTATTTTGGAAATTTTGAGAATTTGATTTAAAATTGGATAATGAAGCTCAGATTTGATTCTGACAATGGATCCGGATCCGAAATTGAGTCAAATATATAAAATGAATCTAATTTCAGCGAAATTTGAGAAATAAGATGGAATTTAGATTTAAAACTGACTTAATTACCCAGAAAGTGGGGTCAGGGGTAAAAAAGGGGAATATTTACCATATTTTGAAAATTTTGGGGTGTTCACACCATGTTAGCCTGTTATCAACATATTGTTAGCCTACCCTTCATACTGTGTTTCATCTTTCATATTCACCTGTATATCTCTGCTCGTTGTACATTTATTGCATCATCCTTGCATATCAGTAGCCAGCAGTTTCATCCAACACACTATGATGCACTCACCACAACCTTTTTACATGGTGCTTCACTCGCCACTCCCTATACTCCACATCTGCAGCAACACCTGCTGCAACTCACCTGCTTCTCTGTAGCATCCTGCACCTACCTGCTCTGCTTTCACTGCGCAACCATACCCCCCCTGCTACCCTACCTCCACCACACCATCCAATGCATACAACTCCTTATACGTGTTTTCTACATTCACATATAGGACATAACTACCTGCATATTCTCACATCATTGTCCAGTATGTCATTTTGTTATACATTGTTGCACCACTATCACTTACGCATTTGGGCATCATGGCCTTAGTGGCACATGCACTTAGCTTTCTCATTAAATTCCATCATAACTCTAAATCCGTATATATGCTAATCCAATTCATGCATTTCATGTTTGCAGTAAATCCATGTCTTTCTATATCTCCATCTTATATACATTCTCATAAATATATATATATATATATATATATATATATATATATATATATATATATATATATATATATGTACCTAGGCATCCTCATATATGTATATAAGCATATGCATGGTATTTAGATATTACATATGCATTCTTCATCTAGGCTAGATGTTATTATATGCATTCTTCATTTAGGTTAGATATTATCATATCGTTTCAAGTTCAATATGATATTTGCAATTTCTTTCTATATTTATTTGTTATCTTGTGCTAACTCTCTTTTGCAGGAAATATGTGGAAAGTGTTATTTTTCTTAGCTTAAGAATGTTGATTTCAATTTCAAATTTAATTTAAAGGCTATAATAGCTAGGTTATAATGAGAAGTTTACATTCCTTGCACTAGATTAGAATATATGAGCATATCATAAATTGCCTGTTTCATGCCTTTTTTCCTTTTATTTCTCGAAAATCTACAAGTGGTGAAACACGAATGGCATGTGCATCATTCTAATAAAAGGTGATTAAATCCTAAGTTGATGATTTGCATCAATGGATATAGTCAGGATGTGAACAAAACTTAGGATTTTCATCTTTTATGGAATAACATTGGATCCACACTGGATCCTTTTAAAAAATCATCATGTTTCCAAAATATCTTTTCCTTTATTAGAGTTTAATTTAAAATTAATTCAAGATATATTTCAATGGCCATAGTCAGGATATATTGAGAGTTAATTTCATCTTAAACCCTATAAAGGCACCAAAATATGTTTTATTCTTCACTTGAATTTAAATATGATTATTTTATAATACATTTTATGACCATAGTCAGAAATGTATTATATCTTCAATCTTATTTCAATTCATTTAAACAATGAAATATGTTTTTCAAAATCCAATTTTAAATTCTTTTAATTCATTCATCATTTAGGATAGAATTACATCATATTTTCAAAATTCTTTTTCAAAATCCAAGTGATTTTGAGATATATTTTCAAATATCTTCTTCATTTCTCAAATCAATCTCCAATTCTTATAAATTCAAATTCTTATTTTTATTCTCAAATTCTATGTTATTTCAAAAATTCAAACTTTAATTTCAAAGTCCAATTAGACTTTGAAATTTCAAATTCATTTTTATATTTAAAATTCAATTCCCAATTCAAAATCAAATTTCAAAGTTCAATTCAACTTTGAAATTCCAAATTCATCTTTAGGATTCAATTTCCAATTCAATTTAACATTTCAAATCAAATTTCAAAGTTCAATTTAACTTTGAAATTCCCAGATTCATCTCCTGATTTCAAAATTCGAGTTTGAAAATCAAGTTTCGTTCTCTATCCTTCTTTCCAATTTCAAATTCCATTTGGATTTCTCAAATCCAATTCCAAATTCCATCTGGATTTCTAAAATCCAATTCTATTTTCAAAGTCCATTTGGATTTCTCAAATCCAATTCCATTTTCAAAAATCCATTCTCAAATCCAGATTTCCAATCCAAATCCTATCTTGAATTCCATAGTTCAAAACCAATTCTATTTTTAAACCTCATCTGGACTTCTTAAAATCCAAAATTCTATTTCCAAAATCCCTTTGGACTTCTTAAAATCCAAAATTCTATTTCCAAAATCCCTTTGGACTTTTTAAATCCATTCTATTTCCAAATTCCTCTGATCTAAACTCCTAAAATCCAGAATTCAGTTCCATTTTCATAATTCATCTAGATTTCCAATTTCACCTATCAAAATTCAAAGTCTAAAATTCAGTTTCAAATTCCAAATTTAAATTCCATTTTCAAATCTCATCTGGATTTCAAGATTTCAATTCCTATTTCCAAAACTGTTTTTCAAACCTATTTTCTGAGTCTGAAATTAATTTAGTTCCTGATCTCAGGTTCTGAAATTAAGAATTCCTTTTTCAGAATCAATTCATTCCAATTCAAAGTTCATTTTGACTTTGAAAATTCATTCTTACTTCAGAAATTCTATCTCACTTTCAAATCTCCCCTTCTCTTCACTTCTTCAAATTCAAGATTTATTTTTAAGATCTCTGATTATTCCAAAACTTGGAAATTCAAGTCTCTTCTCCCAGATCTATTTCAAAAATCCAAGTTAGATTCAAAATCTAACTTTTTCAAACCAAATTCAAGCCTTTAATCATCTCTTCACTCCATTATTGTAAACACCCCAAATTTTCACCCTCATCCAGTGTTTACATTTCATGTGTCATTGCATGCATTTGGCATATCATTTCATTGCATTGCATAGCATTGCATGTCATTTCATCTCATTATCGAGATCCAGAATTCTCATTTTCAAAATATTAAATCCAGATTCGAGTTTTTAAAACTTTTCTTTCAAAATTAATTTCAAAACCTGGGTTTTAAATCGACATTTTTGCCATTTGTCAACCCCCAGGATCTTATATTTCGAAATGTTTTTCTCAGAAAATAATATGGATTCATTTTAAACTCAATTTCAATTAATTCTAATTCTCAGATGAGACCTATTTAGGTGGTGTTGCTTCTGGATCCCTTTATTTATCAAAAATCTCAAAAATTTCAGAGTCCTAATCGGATCAGGACTCTGTATTTTCATCTTTTTGAATCTTTTTAAAACTCCATTCTGATTTTAAACCAGTTGTAGTCATATCCTTGCACATTTCTGTCATTTTGGTCAAAATCTTAGAGTCCTAGTTGGATTAGGACTCTTTTTCCAGAGTCCTAGTCAGATCAAAACTCTACCTTTTACTACCCTTTTTACCTGTTTTTGAGAAAACCTATTAAAATCCTTTGTTTTTAGCTAAAATTCTAGGGTCCCAGTCGAATTAGGACTCTTTCTCAGAGTCCTAATTAAATCAGGACTCTATTCCGATTTCGTCTATTACTTCTGTTCTTCACTTGTTTTCAAAATCTTCTCATCTGACTTTCAAAATCTTCTATTTTAGCCAAAATTCTAGAGTTCTAACTGGATTAGGTCTCTTTATCAGAGTCCTAATCGAATCAGGACTCTATCTTTCATTGGTATTCTGCCTATTTTTAATCCAATCTTTGTAAAAGCTTTCAAAATGAGTCAAAAACTCAGAGTTTTAGTTGAACCAGGGCTCTGTTTGAAGAGTCCCAGTTGGATCAGGACTCTGACTCTGATTTCAATTTTGAGAGAATCTTTCAAAAATCCTTCTATTTATCTCTTAAAGAATCAAAATTGTTATACCTTTATCATGGAATTTCAAAATTCTGGGATTTTATCCCAGAGTCCTGATCGAATCAGGACTCTATCCAAAGTTTGTTTTCTCACTTCATTTTCACTGGTTTTCAAGAGCTTTGTTTAAATCTCATCATTTGTTTATCAGAAAATCCAAAATTTTGAGAGTCCTAGTCCAATTAGGACTCTGTCCCCAAAGTCCCAATTGGATCAGAAGTCTGTTTGATTTCAATACTTGTCATTATTTTCACTGTTTTCACAAGTTCTTTCATCTATTTTTTAGAAAATACCAAAAAAAATCTAGAGTTTTAGTCCGATCAGGACTCTGTCCTAGAGTCCTAATCCAGTTAGGAGTCTATTCTTAAGTTTGTTTTTACTTCTATTTTCATTCATTTTCATTTGTTTTTCAAAAATTAGGTCATCTTGCAGAGTCCAGTTAATTCAGGACTCTATTTTGGAGTTTTGGTTGAGTTTGGACTCTAACCCTGACTGCGTTTTCTGACCTATTTTACCAGTTTGATGAAATCTTTCAAAAACCTTTTTCATTTGGCTTTCAAAATCCTAAAATCTCAGAGTCCTAAAATTTTAGAACTCTAGTCCAGAGTTCTGTAAACACCCCAAATTTTCACTCACCTCCCTGACATTGCCCTCAATCAGCACATTTCAGTTCTCCGGAAGTAATAAAGGGCAAAATGGTCATTTTCTGAGTTTAAACCTTGCAGAAAGTCCAAAATTTCACTCTTGAGCCTCAAAATGTCTATATTTAGGTTCAGAGACATCTTCAAATTGCAAAATTTCAAAATCATCTTTCTGGACAAAAAGTTAGAATTTCCAAGTTCAAGCTCAGAGTGACATTTCATAGAACATGTCTGTGCATAGCATTGCATCATTTCACTGCATAGCATGTCAGTTTGAGATCCAGAACTCATGATTTTCAAAATTGTCCATCCAGATTTGATTTTTAAACTTTTCAAAATTGATTTTTAAAACCCTGGGTTTTCAAAATTGCCAATCTTTCCCATTTTACCCCCAGGACTTTGAATTACAAAAATTTTTCTCAAAAAAAACAATCTGGATATTTGGATATTGATTTTAAGGATTTTATCTCAAAACTTTTTGCAAAAAGTATTTTAAATCTCTTTACAATTTTTTTTTTACATTTATCCATATTTTTTTTGCCCTGAAAACCCAATTTTTCCCAAATTCTTGAAAATAAATAATGTTTTATCTCGTATTTTCAAATAAATGGAGCGGGACCCGCCTTTGAACTAGCATCATACTCAAACTCTCAGGTAAGTTGTTTATTCTCAAGCGGGACCCATCCGAAGTTCATACCAATTTGCGAATTTTTCTCAATATTTATTTATTTATTTTGTTTAGTTAGCGGGCCCAAACACATGTGGCACCCCATTTGAAAATAAAAGATTTTACAAAACAAAATAAAACTTTATTTTCCCAAAAAGATTTTAAAAGTGGGTTGAGGTGGCATTTCTATAAAAGCCTCTCATTTATTTCAATTCTCACTTTTTATTTTATTTTCTTTTTATTTGTTTAAATAATTTTTTTTTTTTTTAGAAAGAGGCAGCCTTAATGGCACAGCCGAATTTCCTAAAGTAAAAAAAATTTCATTTTTACCTAAAACTTAGGTAAATGAAACAAAAATTTGGAAAAAAAGATGCGCCCCTTTTGATTTTCAAATATCGGTTTCAAAAAAATTTCAAAAACTATAACGGTGCTCTTAAAAGAAAATGCGTTTTTGTAAGAAAGGGGCTGAAGGTCTTTAAAGGACCCAGCCATGTATTGATGGAAGGGGGATTGACGGTTTTTGTTTTGGATTTTCTGCAGGGGATCTCCTCCTCAACGGGTGGCTGCCTTCCCCTTTTTCAGTCCAGCCACAGCCCGGCGTGAAGCCCATCCTCCTTCAATCCACTTTCCTTCAGACCACCCATCTTCAACTCAATAACAAAGCCCAGCCAGCAGAAGACGTGGTCTTCATCTTCTTCAGCCCCACCGTAAGAGAACCACCACCAGCACCATTTCTCATCCATCTTCAGCCCAGCTTCTGCAGAGGTCTAGAAGGCACTGCCGTCCCTTCTTCTTCAGCCCCAGCAAAAGACGTCCAACAGAAGAAGAAGCCTGGCTGATCGATCTCTCCCTTTTGAGTGTTGCAACAACTCTGTAAAGATAAGATTCAGTATTGATTTCATAAATTTTGCATCTCTGTGAGTTGGATTCTGTGTTATATGCAAGGTGATTTGGTTATGGATGCTCATTTTGGTTACAATGCACTAAATTAATCTCTTTGTGTTACTTCAAATTCATTTCAGCATTTTTTTTTTATGGCATTGGAAGTCAGTTCAAAAGGGTTTTGCAGGTAAGGAGGAAGGACTTCCTAATAGGTAGATGAAATAGAGACCAAACACTCAAATGCATCTTGCCTTATTCCCATCTCCTTTGAAATTGCAGCAATCTTAGCGATGGCCTGAGAAGAAGTGTGCCATGCTCCATTGGTTAATGCTGCTATAGAAAATTTGAAGTTAAAACACATATTTTGTTTATTTTTGTTATTTGGAAGTAGGTCTACATAGTGATGGTCCGGGGTTTTGAAATAACAGTTGGTAGCAGTGGTTAACACATTCTCTATTATAGAGATGCTTAGTAGAAAATGAGTAGAACATAGTTATAAAAAATATATATATATATATATATATGCAATCAACCTGTTATGTATGGGCAAAATTTATTGTTTTAGTTGAAGGCAGGATGTCATGGTTGTCATATTTGTGAAGCATAGGTATTCACGAAATGAAAAAGGTATATAATATATTGTAGATCTCCAGCTCTGGATTGTTTTTTTTGAGTTTTGCAGAAAATTGTTCAGCATGACTAAGATGAACTACATCACTGCTATAATGTTCTGTTTTTTTTTTAGACTGATTTCCACCATATAAGTGATGTCTACATCTAATCCTGTGTATCCATCTACAGCAGCAAAAACTATATCATGTAATAGTGTTTTACATTGGCCAAATTCCATAGCCAGGGCAGTTTGTCTTGGGTACTATCCTTCTCGATCATTGTTGTGACAGTTTTGGATGCCCAACTCTACCGGTTTTCCTGTAATTGCTGTAGCAGTCATGCATAGTAACATTTCACGCCCATTTTAATTCAATATTCCATGTTATTATGCAAGCTGGTGACAGCCTACTGTTTCTGCAAAAATCGGGATACTCTTACCTCTGCATCTATGTTTATAGCCATTAGCTGTATATGAACATGTCTTTCATGTATATATTGACAAGTAGTCATCTCCTGCACCTATACTTCCACTTGTAATATCACTTGCACACTTTCCTTTCTCCTCATTACACTTTTCACAAACATCTTCACATCTCCATTATGATTTTCACAGTATTTTTACAATATTAAAAAAAAAAGAAAAAAAATAGATCATGGTATTCCCACATTACATTTCCTGCACATATCTATTTTCTGCTGCAGGTGTGCAGTCTTGATAATCGGCTGTGTTCATGAACGGATATATCCATATCCGTTCATGATCTCTATGCCATCTTTTGCACACTTCATTATTGATATATAGAGAAGCTCCATACCCATTGTTATCGGAAATTATCTTGTAATTTGGTATTTACAGCTGTGTGAAATTGCCTACAGAAACTGTATATACCTGTAATTTCTAGTTTTACCCATTATATGTAATTTCCATTAGTATGTACATATTGTCTCATTAGATGCATATATATATCTATATACATATGTATATCTATTGTATATCTACCTATATGTATAGGTATATATGTATATATGTATATATATGTATATATATGTATATATATATATATATATACTTATATATATATATCCCTTCATGTGTACTTGTTATTGCATATATTTTTCTTTTCTCTTACTTTTGTAAATATATCTTCATTGTCATATATCATTCATCATAAACTCAAGTATTTTTATATCTATATGTCTATCTTTGTTGTATATAGTATATATATACCCATTCCCTTGGTTATCTTGTACTAACTCTCATTTTGCAGGAAAATCTAGAAGATGCAAATTCCTTGGCTCCATTTCAATTTTCTTTTACTTTATGTTATGCAATGTAACAATCCAATGTAAACCTTGGAATAAGATTTACTTTTACTGCTTAGATTAGGCCGCATCTCATATAGTTTGATTTCAGTAATATCCTGATTCTATGATGCATATATCTCAAATTTTCAAAATTCACCGTGGATGAACACGAATGGCACGTGCACCAACTCTTAGAGAGTTGATGAACTCGGTGGAGTCCATATTTACGGCCCTAGTCGGAATATGGACGAGACCCAGATCCATCATCTCTCTACCAGTCACATTGAGCCTACACTCTTAGGCTATCTTGAAAATGCACCTCATATTTCCAATGTTTTTAAAATATTGTCAATTAACTCAAATAAACTCTGAATATATTCATGGCCACAGTCAGAATATATGAAGGATTTACTTTGGATTAATCCACATTTTTCCAATAAAATTTTCAGAAATCTTTTCAAAAGTGCATTCATTCATTCACATCATCTGCATCATTTGTTTTTCTCATGATTTTCTCAAAAGATTTTCACTTCATGGAATCGATTTTCTCAAGAAACTATGATGATATTCGGAGTTGGATTCCCAAATCAAAGTTTTCCCGTGATTTTCCTTAAAAAGTTATTTTTTTAAGATCCATTTTCAAAAGGAATTTTCATATTTCTCAAGAATCAGAAATCGATTTTCAGAGATTTCAAGGACAATGTTTTCATGATTTCAATTTCCCAAGTTCTAAGTTTTCATTCTCCAATGAACCTTTCCTATAAATTTTCTATCCTTTTCTTAAGAAAATTCTCAAAGTCTGAGTTTTCCCAACAAGTGCTTTCCTTTTGTTCAAATGTTCATGTTTTCTCAAGAATTCCTACAGTTTTCCTGAGATTCTCATTTCCTCATGATTTTCCAAGTCTTTCTAAGCCTTCTCAAAATTTTCCTGAGATTCCCATTTCTTCATAATTTTTCAAAGTTGATAAATTTCCTCAAGATGTTCCCGAGATTCTCACTTCTTCATGATTTTCCAAGTCCTTATAAACTTTCTCAAGATTCTCACTTCTTCAAGATTTTCCAACTCTTTATAAACTTTCTCGAGATTTCAAACCTTCTTCGTCTGAGTTTTCCTGAGAGATTGATTTCCATCTTTTCCTGAGAAATGCTTTTCAATTCCAAATGTTTCCTAAGCATACATCATATTTTCCAATTTACATTTCCCAAAATTCTCATAACACATGCCTGAATTCTCTGTGCATTTAGGATAGAACACGATTTCGATAATTTCACTAAGTCAAGCACAATTTTGGGTCCTTAGTTCGATTACCCCTGTTAAAGGCGGCAGGAACGGTCGAACCTCGTACCGACAGGTCGAGCCCCCATCCCATGGATTTTCCCGCAATTTTTAAAACGGAGGCGAGTATTTCAAAAACAATTTCCAAAATCCGGTCAAGTTTGAATCGAGAAAGCGTTCCCCTCTCTCTTCCGCAAGGAAGGGAAGACGGGGAAAATTTTGCGACGATAACAGGTTTGGCGACCGTGATGGGACCTGTCCTTGTCTGACCTAAATTATGCTTGACTTAGTTCAATTATCAAAATTATGTTCACAAAATGTCAGCTCTTTTACTTTCAATATCATGTGAGCCTAGGAGCCTAGATTCTGACCTAGCTGACATTTACTGCATATAGCTTAGGCATGGTTTGGTAGAACCAGATTGAGGAGATATTTTCATGCTCACATAGACTTAGATCTAAATACAACTCTCCTCAATTTAGGATCTGAATGCAAACAATGTATGCTTCTTCAAAGATTTTCAAAAGTCTATCTCTCTAGGATTTAGAGCCATCTATTTCTTGCATGTGATCATTTTTTTCAACCTCAATTACCTATCATTACCCGGTCTTCACGTTGCTGGGCTTTCTTCCAGAACCCTAGTTCGGGACAGAGCCTCACAACTGGGCCAATTATTTGGGTTAACACCCCCCTACCACGTACCGCGGGCCACAGTCCGAAGTATATCGGTAGGCGCTCAAGGATGTTGGAAAACCTTACCTTAGAACCGGAGTTGAAATTATATGCTACGTACCTCGGATTTCGGTTTGGGTATATCGGCATAACTGGATTGGACAAAGATGATCTGAACCTAGAGTTAGGATTAGGGTCCTACAGCTGTTTTCAAAATAATGCATCTAGAGTCAGCCTTTTAGGGAGTGATGTATGTGCATAAATGTTTGTGCAGGATGTGATTGTTCTTATATTACCTCTATTTTTCTATATTTTTCCTAAAATGTTTTCAAATACCCATATTTTTATCTTTTCCTTTTATTTTCTCAAACCCTGGAAGATTTTCCCAAATATCCAATTTCTTTCAAAACTCCAGGTGATTATCCATCCTTCTGTTCCACTGGATCTCGAATTTCCAGCTGCATTTTCATCCTGCCTGCAATTTTCCAAAATCATATGTTTTCTCTCATTGGATTTTCAATTCTTTTGTCTATTTGCAAAAATTCTTCATCTTATTTTCCTCGTGCATACCTTGACTATTGCGGTGAAAATTGTTTACCCACTTGCCTTCTCCTTATTCTAAATCCGTTCGCGGATTGTTTTTCCAAGAGATATCTTTTTCCTTCAAAAGGGTGTTTTCCTCATGGTTGACGACCTCGCCTAGATAACAAGGCACATTTTCCGTTGTTATTTCTCTTACAAAGAATGACAACACAATTGTCGTGATTTCAGCGACGACTCCATCCCTAGTAATGGGATATTCTTCCAATTGTCTACCATATCATTTTTTTCCAATCCAAAATGTTGAGAAACTCGGTTTTGATGTCACATAATATGATACACTGTCTCATTTGATTTTATATGATATGATAATATGTCCTCTTGAAAAATGTTATATTATGACTGAATATGTTTTGCCATAAATCTAACGAGTTTTGATGCAAGGATATCTCACCCAATAAGGATGGAGACTTCCTGTTCAAGTACAACTATGGTGCAATCATACTCCTTGAAGAAAAAGTTTGATGAGCCATGCATTCCTAAAGTTCAAATGAAGAGATCGGCTACCTCAAGATGAAGACTTTTTTTCTTCTTTAGAGTCATATGTAACAGAACCTTCAGGAACTTGCATATTGCATATTACATACTCATTCATAAACACTATATCATCAAAGTATACGATAGTCTCAAAAAGCTCCTTTTTGAAAACTAATAATTGTACCTTCTTACAACCTTTTATGAAAAAGACATTTTGTCATGTAATAATTGTACCTTACACTATATACAAGACAACATGAAAAGGAATGTAGGAAAAAGACAAAAACATAAAATCGGCTACATGGAGAAAACAAATATAATATATTTTTGAAAAGACTCTAGAAATATTTTTAATATAAGAAGAAGACAAAAACATAAAATCGACTACAAAAGAAAAACAAATAAAATATGTTTTAACAAGACTTTAGTTATCTTCTTTAAAGAAATGTTTTTTATATAAAAAGACAAAAACATAAATCGGCTACACAAAAGAAAAACAAATATGTTTTTGAAAGGACTCTAGTTACTTTCTTCATAACCATAGAATGTCGACTTACTTGAAGTCATCATTCTCTTTACAAAGCATTAAATGCCTCCTGTAACAAATCCTTGTTAATATCCTTCTCAAAGAATGTCGACCTTCTTTTTGGTCCTTATTCTCTCTGGAGACTTTGAAATACACAACATAAAGAAAACACTTGAAATGACTATGTACAAATAAATATCTCAAAACACTCATTGTACTTACACTCATTTAAAGCAAAGAAGTACTAATGTACCTCAAATCATTAATTAGAATAAAGACAAAACTACAACCCAACGTTCAATGTACTATTGTAAGAAATAGACTTTTTACATAAAATATGTATTACCTAAAATATTACAACGACTAGTGTACCCTCTATTCTACTTTTATGGAAAAAGGTATTCTCGAATTTATCTAAAAGATATTTTTTGAAATGACATAACATTTCACATTTCAAAAAGTTACAATTCCAAAAATGTAACTACTACTTTTTAAAAGCTATATAAACACACTCAAATAAACTATTCAGACATGGAATGGAATAGACGTGTGAGCTTACAACGAGAAAAATTTCTATTCGATATTTGAAAAGAGAGCCTTGAAAAAGAAAGAGAAAAAGGAAAGAAAGAAAAGAGAAAAAGTCAAGTCCAGCTCTTTGACAAAGAGTATCCTCTGAGTGACAAACAGAACATTCTGAGAATCCTTCATTCGTGCATTCATATCATTCTGAAGGTTCTATAGGAAGTATTGTAACTCTGTTATTCACTGTATTCCTTCTTTGTTGAAAGAAGTAGACCTCTGTAAAAGAGGGTGTTGCCCTTCTCTGTTGAGAGAAGAAGACCTCTTGGGAAGAGGGTGTGCCCCTTCTCTATTGAGAGAAGAAGACCTCTGAGGAAGAGGGTGTTGTACTATTTATCCGGTGACTCGGATGTTATAGTGGAAAGCTCAAGTGGTTTGCTTAGGGACTGGATGTAGGTCTGGATACTGACCGAACCAGTATAAATTCTGTGTTTTATGTGTTGTGTCTTATTGCTTAATTTTTTATTTTATCGATCATTATCATATTTCACTATTCACCCCCCTTCTAGTGGAATTTCATTTGGTATCAGAGCGGGTTTGCTGGTTTCGACGTAACAAGTCTTCCAGCACAAATGACATCTACTTCCTATGCTCGTGATATTGAAGGTCAACACGCATCTCGTCCTCCTTTCTTCAATGGCTCCAACTATGGATATTGGAAGTGCAGAATGGCTATCTTTCTCAAATCCATAGACTTTGCTGTATGGAAAATTGTTGAGCATCCATACACATCTCCATCTGCAGACTATAACTTATGGTCTGATGAAGAAAAGAAAATGGCAAACCTAAATGCAAAGGCTATGAATGCCTTATATTGTGCCATTGATCAGAATGAATTCAACAGAATATCTATATGTGAATCTGCATATGACATTTGGCATTCTTTGGAGGTTATTCATGAAGGAACCAACAAAGTAAAAGAAGCCAAAATCTCATCTCTTGTTAGAAAATATGAGTTGTTCAAAATGAACAAAGATGAACCCATCACAGAGATGTTCACCAGATTCACCAACATCACCAATGATCTGAAATCTCTAGGTGTAACATATTCCCAGACAGAAAAGGTGAAGAAAATCTTGAGATCTCTCACAACTGATTGGGAGAAAAAGACTACTGTTATTGAAGAAGCTCGAGATTTATCTAAGCTTACTTTGGATGACTTAATAGGCAATCTTATGGCCTATGAAGTCCACATGAAAGAAAGAAGGGAAGAAAAGCAACCAGTAAAGAAAACTCTAGCTTTCCCAGCCCTATCTGAGAATGAAGACTCAAATAAAGAATCAGAAATTGCGCTACTTACCAGAAAATTCCAGCGCTTCATGAGAAGGAACCGGCTTCCAAACAGGCACAAGGAAAGAATAGATCCTAAAGAAGATCCCATGTGCTTTCAGTGTAATAAGCCAGGCCACTTAAAACGTGACTGTCCCCTTCTCAAAAGAAAGTCCAAGACTGAGGAACCAAAGAAGAGGTTCTTCAAGAAAAAGGCTCTGCATACTCAATGGGATGATTCAGAACCATCCACTAGTGAAGAGTCAAGTGATGATGAAGCCGAAACTGCAAATATGTGCTTCATGGCAAACGAAAGTTCGGTAAGTGAAATCTCTGATTTTTCCTTTGAAGAACTTCTAGATGCTTTTCAAGAACTATTTGAAGAATCTAGAAAATCGAGTTTCAAAAATAAAGATTTAAAATCTGAAAATTTAAAGCTTTCCCAAGAAAATGAAAAACTCAGCAGTAAAAGTTCTGAGTTGAAAAAGAAAAATCTTATGCTTATGTCTGAAATTTCTTCTACTAGCTCCAAAACTAAAAATCTGCAAGTAGAAATTTCAGAGCTAAAAAGTAAAACTGAGAACCTCATGAAAACGGTTTTCAAGTTTACTAAAGGTAAAGAGAACTTGGATAAACTCTTATCCTCTCAGAAGGTCTCTTTTTACAAGAATGGTATTGGCTATTCTCATTTCAAAAAGCCTTCTTGTATGAATCAAAAGACCACGTTTGTGAAAAGTTCATCTGAACCAAATAAGGAGCATTATAATGATAATCTTTTTAACTCCTCTAAAGATATAGACAAACCCAAATCCAAATGGATATGGGTTCCAAAGTCTAACAAAAAAGGACCCGATTGGGTACCAAAAAGGAGAGTTACTTAATGTTTAGCAGGCTCCAAAGAAGAAGAACAGATGGATACTAGATAGTGGATGTTCAAAACACATGACAGGACATCCAGACCTTTTTGCTGTTCTTCATCATAAAGGAGGAACCGTCACCTTTGGAGATAACAACAAAGGTTTGATAATTGGTATTGGAAATATTGGTAACATAGATAAACCTCTTATCAAAGACGTTCTCCTTGTTAAAGGCTTAAAACATAACCTACTAAGTATCAGTCAAATGTGTGACACAGGTTATAATGTTAGCTTTAATCATGATGCATGCCTCATAGCAGACACCAATGAAAACATCATCTTAAAAGGTATAAGAAAGAATAACATATATGAACTATACCTAGAAAACATCACAGAACACTGCCTCATAGCTAATAATGACACTCAACATCTATGGCACATGAGAATGGGTCATGTCAATTCTAAATACATGTCTAAATTAGCTAAAGATAAGTTAGTATGTGGGTTACCCAAAATTTCTTTTAAAAAGGATTATTTTTGTAATGCATGTCAATTAGGAAAACTGTCAAAATCATCTTTCAAATCTAAAAATGTCATTTCAAGTAAAAGACCTTTAGAGCTTCTCCACCTGGATCTGTTTGGTCCTTCTAGGGTAGCTAGCCTCAATCATAATAGATATGTTTTTGTCATTGTAGATGATTACTCAAGATTTACTTGGGTAATATTTTTGAAAAACAAAAGTGACACGTTTTGTCAGTTTGAAATCTTATGTAAAAAATTACAAAACGAAAAATCTTGTTCTATTGTTAAAATCCGTAGTGACCATGGAGGAGAATTTGAAAATGAACTCTTTGTAAATTTTTTTAACTTGCATGGTATTTCTCATAACTTTGCCTTTCCTAGAGCTGCACCTCAAAATGGTGTAGTAGAAAGAAAGAATAGCACCCTTCAGGAATCTGCCAGGACTATGCTCCAACACAATAATCTTGCTAAATCTTTCTGGGCAGAAGCTGTTAATACTGCATGCTACATAACAAATAGAGTTCTCATTAGACCCTTATTAAATAAAACTCCCTATGAACTATTCTATGACAGAACTCCAAGAATAGACTATTTCAAAGTCTTTGGATGTAAATGCTTTATCCTAAACACAAAAGATAGCCTAGATAAGTTTGATGCTAAATCTGTTGAAGGCATATTCCTAGGATATTCAAGTCATAGTAAAGCATACAGAGTTTTCAATAAGAGTCATAATACTATTGAAGAATCTATGCATGTTAGTTTTTGTGAATCTATTGATCAATCTGTTCATATACAAACTAATGATGATGATGTTGAAAGTACAGATTTATTTTTAGATAACACAGCTAAGTCTAATGAAGATGATCATCAAAGAACCTTTGTTGATATCAAAGATCATCCTCAAAAGCAGATTTTAGGAGAACTAACAAAGGGGGTTCAAACTAGAGCTCAACTAGAACGGATTGCAAACATGGCATTCATTTCTCAACTTAAACCAAAGAAGATTGATGAAGCCATCATTGATGAGTTCTGGATGCTAGCCATGACTGAAGAACTGAATCAATTCTAAAGAAATGATGTTTGGGATCTTGTACCTAGACCTAAGGATCATCCAATCATTGGGACAAGATGGATCTTCAGAAACAAGCTAGACGAAGCAGGTAATGTTATAAGAAACAAGGCCAGACTAGTAGCTCAAGGATACAACCAGGAGGAAGGTATTGATTTTGATGAAACATTTGCTCCTGTTGCTAGACTTGAATCTATTAGAATGCTCTTAGCATATGCAAGCTATATGGATTTCAAATTATATCAAATGGATGTTAAAAGTGCTTTCTTAAATGGTTTTATAAATGAAGAAGTTTATGTAAAACAACCTCCAGGATTTGAAAATGAACAATACCCAGATCATGTTTTTAAACTCAAACGTGCTTTATATGGTTTAAAACAAGCACCTCGTGCTTGGTATGATAGGTTTAAAACTTTTTTATTAAAAACTGGTTTTTCTGTTGGCAAAGCAGATTCTACATTATTTGTTAAAGTAGTGAATAATCATACCCTAATTGTTCAAATATATGTCGACGACATCATCTTTGGATCTTCTAATAGCACTCTTTGTGAAGATTTTTCTAAGTCCATGCAGAAAGAATTTGAAATGAGCATGATGGGAGAACTCGCCTACTTTCTTGGACTGCATATCAAGCAAACCAAGGATGGAGTTTTCATCAATCAATCTAAGTATGCTCGTGAACTTCTGAAGAGGTTCAACATGAACTCAACTGCTTCAAAATCTACTCCTATGAGCACTACTACTGTATTGGACAAAGATGAAGATGGTAAGTCTGTTGATACAAAGGTATACCGAGGTATGATAGGATCACTTCTTTATTTAACTGCTAGCCGTCCAGATATAATGTTTAGTGTTTGCTTGTGTGCTAGATTTCAGTCAAATCCAAAAGAATCACAACTTAAAGCTGTAAAAAGAATAATGAGATATTTAAAAGACACAGTTGATTTTGGATTATTCTATTCAAAATCCTCTACATTTGATCTAATCTCATACAGCGATGCTGACTTTGCTGGAAGTAAATCTGACAGAAAAAGCACAAGTGGAACATGTCACATGCTAGGGCACTCACTAGTATCATGGTTCAGTAAGAAACAAAACTGTGTATCCTTATCAACTACTGAAGCCGAATACATTGCTGCTAGCTTAGCCTGTACACAAGTCATCTGGATGAAACAAACTTTGAAAGATTTTGGTTTAAAATTCGAAAATACAACTATTTTATGTGATAACACAAGTGTTATAAACCTTTCCAAAAATCCTGTTTTACATTCTCGAACTAAACACATTCAAATTAGACATCACTTTCTAAGAGAACAAGTCTTAAATAATATAATTAAACTAGAATTTATACCCACAGATAAACAACTAGCAGACATCTTTACTAAACCTTTAAAAAATGAAGATTTTATAAGAATAAGAAGAGAACTAGGTATATGTAAATTGAATGATATATAAAACTAAAATATTGAGTTCACTCGAGTTCATAATATTTACTAAATTCATCTTAATAAGGATAATAAAAGAACTTTAAAAATTTTCGTGTCTTCATTTTTCAATTTTTTTTATTATTAGTTTATTTTTACAAAAGAATCATTTCTAAGGGTCTCGAATACCACACATTGCCTTAAAAGTTGAAACTTCATGTCAAAGTACATTCTACCTCTTGTCATATCCTCTTTTACATCACTTTCATAATTATTGTTTCTCATAACTTGATTTTCTCTTTACTATATAGTTACTTTAGTTACTTTTCTCTCTCTCACACATACGATTTGAATCTCCATTCATAACTTTGACTCCTTTACTATTTTCCTAAAGAAACTATGAACTCCTTCAATCGAATTCCTTCAAAACCTTGTTCCTCAAACCAAAACTTCTATGAATAACAACACATTCTTTATGTCTTTCATTTTGTCACCTTTCAAGTACACATTAATAATCACACTTTGTCCTATCCTCCTCCACGCATACCCATGAGTACTACCTTCTTTAAATATAAGTATTATGACACTCTTTCATATCACTCATCTCATAACATCCTTTCATCACCTTTTGTCCTCTTGTGAAAACCCCTCATACGAATAACAATCTTCTACACTTCAACCCATGCACTATATTTTAATAACACCCACTTGTTTCTTGTTTTAGTAGGCTATCATTGCTCTCTCTCTCTCTCTCTCTCTCTCTCTCTCTCTCTCTCTCTCTCTATCTCTCTTCACGAGTTTCTCATTGTTTCTCTCAAAACAACTTTATGTCTAATCACAATATCTTCTTCTTTCCATCATTATCACTCCTCTCTCTCACGATAGGCTAGCCGATCTTCAACAAAATAGTATATTCCTCATATTCAAATGATATATCTCTTTCTTTGTCCCTTCAATATACTTCTCTAAAACTTGGGTCAAAATTTGATTATTTATCCATCGATCTTTTTGTTGCTACATTTCATGTAAAATATACAACTTATCATCTACTATTTTTGTTGCTAATTTTTTACTATATCATCTACTATATCATAGCCTATGTATAATCAATTATCGTCTTTAGCAATCATGACCTTTTTCTTTCATATTGTATATCTTTCTCTCCAATCAAGACTCATTAAAAACTTCCTCAAGAAAAACTTCATCTTATGTCACTCACACATCTCTATTTGTCTTATTCCAAACACATTCTTCACGTATACTCTCCATAAAGTAAAAACATCTTATAAAAGGATATTTGTTTTTATTAGGCCATTATTTCACCTCATCTCTCGAAATTTTTTTAAAAACCATAGAAAAATTCACTCTTTTGGCTTTATCACACATCAAGTCACTCCATACATGACACAAACTCACAATTCGATAAAACTCTCACATGATAATTCTTTCTTATATAAAAGAATAATTCAAAACCATGTCCTCCTTGACTTCTTCTCAAATATAATACACTATCCTCCAATCTTGATTTGATTTGTCATTCACAAGCCTCTTAAATTACTACTCACGGATTTCCTTATTTGACTAAATTCTAAAAATCACTCACTTCCAAATGTCATTCAAAACATATCTAAATTATTGTCATTCTTCTATTTAATGGATTGGCTCAAACCATACCAATTCCACTCGTATCTATCAATTCTCCTACACACTATTACCCTCTTCAAACTCGTTCTCCTTAGTTCTTTTTTTTCAAACTCTTGCAATGGCCTCTTCCTCCTCCAACAATGTGATTACAGCAGCAGATCTAAGGTATCCAGACTTGTTTCACACTTACAACTCACTATGCTCTCGCCCCATTCATGAAGGTAAATTGGTCAACTTTGATGACTTCATGCTCTTTGACTTAGACACCTATCTCCCTGAACTCAAACCTCTAATAGGATCTTCATCCCCAGTTGCCTATTATCCCGAACTAGTCCGACTGTTTTATACCAACTTCTCTACTGATCATGAACAGACCTCAATCACCAGCAAAGTCCGAGGACAACTGATGATTTTCGATGCTTCCGACCTAGGTAGAATTCTAAACCTACCTTCCACCGGTACCGACCTTAACACCATAGTACCAATCGACCGATCGGTACTTCGAAAAATACTTCTCTGCACCAACTGCTACCAACTTCCGTGGCACATGAAGAATCTCCAACCTCATGCTCAACTTCTTGCCCAGATTCTTCTCCACAACATCTATCCCAAGCGTCCCCGCCAGGGATTAGTTCCTCGAAAAATCTCTCTTCTTATCTACGCAATCTTTTCTTCTCTTCTGATAAACTGGTCATCCATTCTTTTTGACCTTTTTATTCGTTATCAGAAATTCGAGCCTCTTCTTTTTGTGTGTTTTATAACTCCCATTCTCAAATACTTCCAAGTACCACTTCACAACGAAGTCATCCTCCGTCCCTCGCAAGTCCTCGATGGAACCACCTTCAATCTAAGGTCCCTGCACATGCCCGGCTCTGATGAAGCAGATCCAACATCCTCCTTCAATTACTTTTCTGCTATGATGGATATCGAGCAAACTCAGGATCGAATCCTTCGTAATCAAGCCCTGTTGCAGCAGACTCGCAAGCGAAATCGTGCCGACCGAACACATTCACCTCCTCCACCTTCGAGATAAACTCATTTTTTTATCTGTAATAATTTTTAAATACTTTTGGACTGTAATATTTGGTCTGTAATAACTCTTTTACTCTGATCCCTTCCTTTTTGTCCATGACAAAGGGGGAGAAAACCTGTCTCCATTATTGGAGAAATATTCTCGCTTTAAACATTATTTCACTTTTTTACCATATTATTATTTCTATGCATAATGTCTTTTTGACAGGGGGAGCATATTTTGTCATCATCAAAAATGGAGAGAATGTTGAGAAACTCGGTTTTGATGTCACATAATATGATACACTGTCTCATTTGATTTTATATGATATGATAATATGTCCTCTTGAAAAATGTTATATTATGACTGAATATGTTTTGCCATAAATCTAACGAGTATTTGATGCAAGGATATCTCACCCAATAAGGATGGAGACTTCCTGTTCAAGTACAACTATGGTGCAATCATACTCCTTGAAGAAAAAGCTTGATGAGCCATGCATTCCTAAAGTTCAAATGAAGAGATCGGCTACCTCAAGATGAAGACTTTTTTTCTTCTTTAGAGTCATATGTAACAGAACCTTCAGGAACTTGCATATTGCATATTACATACTCATTCATAAACACTATATCATCAAAGTATACGATAGTCTCAAAAAGCTCTTTTTTGAAAACTAATAATTGTACCTTCTTACAACCTTTTATGAAAAAGACATTTTGTCATGTAATAATTGTACCTTACACTATATACAAGACAACATGAAAAGGAATGTAGGAAAAAGACAAAAACATAAAATCGGCTACATGGAGAAAACAAATATAATATGTTTTTGAAAAGACTCTAGAAATATTTTTAATATAAGAAGAAGACAAAAACATAAAATCGACTACAAAAGAAAAACAAATAAAATATGTTTTAACAAGACTTTAGTTATCTTCTTTAAAGAAATGTTTTTTATATAAAAAGATAAAAACATAAATCGGCTACACAAAAGAAAAACAAATATGTTTTTGAAAGGACTCTAGTTACTTTCTTCATAACCATAGAATGTCGACTTACTTGAAGTCATCATTCTCTTTACAAAGCATTAAATGCCTCCTGTAATAAATCCTTGTTAATATCCTTCTCAAAGAATGTTGACCTTCTTTTTGGTCCTTATTCTCTCTGGAGACTTTGAAATACACAACATAAAGAAAACACTTGACATGACTATGTACAAATAAATATCTCAAAACACTCATTGTACTTACACTCATTTAAAGCAAAGAAGTACTAATGTACCTCAAATCATTAATTAGAATAAAGACAAAACTACAACCCAACGTTCAATGTACTATTGTAAGAAATAGACTTTTTACATAAAATATGTATTACCTAAAATATTACAACGACTAGTGTACCCTCTATTCTACTTTTATGGAAAAAGGTATTCTCAAATTTATCTAAAAGATATTTTTTGAAATGACATAACATTTCACATTTCAAAAAGTTACAATTCCAAAAATGTAACGACTACTTTTTAAAAGCTATATAAACACACTCAAATAAACTATTCAGACATGGAATGGAATAGACGTGTGAGCTTACAACGAGAAAAATTTCTATTCGATATTTGAAAAGAGAGCCTTGAAAAAGAAAGAGAAAAAGGAAAGAAAGAAAAGAGAAAAAGTCAAGTCCAGCTTTTTGACAAAGAGTATCCTCTGAGTGACAAACAGAACATTCTGAGAATCCTTTATTCGTGCATTCATATCATTCTGAAGGTTCTATAGGAAGTATTGTAACTCTGTTATTCACTGTATTCCTTCTTTGTTGAAAGAAGTAGACCTCTGTGAAAGAGGGTGTTGCCCTTCTCTGTTGAGAGAAGACCTCTTGGGAAGAGGGTGTGCCCCTTCTCTATTGAGAGAAGAAGACCTCTGAGGAAGAGGGTGTTGTACTATTTATCCGGTGACTCGGATGTTATAGTGGAAAGCTCAAGTGGTTTGCTTGGGGACTGGATGTAGGTCTGGATACTGACCGAACCAGTATAAATTCTGTGTTTTATGTGTTGTGCCTTATTGCTTAATTTTTTATTTTATCGATCATTATCATATTTCACTATTCACCCCCCCTCTTGTGGAATTTCACAAAATTTTCTCAGAGTCTAATCAAGACTTGATCCTGCAGAGGGCATCCACAACATTTGATGGTTCGAACAAGATCAGAAAAAAGAACAACGGCATCTCAGTACTCGTCGGCCTCAGAAGAAGAGATGGACTCCCCGCGATCCGAAAAGAGTCAAGAGAAACAACAAGAAGAGGATGGCATAGACCCACAGATGTATGCCATGTTCCAGAAAATGATGACCAAAATGATGAGTGAACAGACTAGGACCAGTGCAGAGAAGAACCCATTCAGAGAGAAGTTCCATGGGCACAAGGATAAGAAGCACTTCAAGAAGCAAATTCAGCTAGAGGAAATTTCAGACGAATCAGAATCAGAGGAAGACACTGTTATCATCGCAAAATTTTTACTTTTGCAAATCAAACTGACCTTTGAAAAAGTTTTTGAAAATAACTCACCTCCGTTTTAAAATGCGGGAAAATTCCATAGAATGGGACTCGCCTGTCGGTACGAGGTTCAACCGTTCCTGCCACCTTTAACAGGGGTAATTGAACCAAGGATCAATCTTATGCTCTACTCTATTCAACTTGTCTAAATCATATTCTAATTTCTAAATGCACAAAGAATCATGCATGTGCTATGAATTTTCAGAAAAATGCATATTTGAAAACATGATGTTTGCTTTGAATGATTGAAATATAAAATGTAAATCTTGGAAAATCGTGAATTGGGATTTGAAATGTACTTCTGAGAGAAATAAAATCGATTTTGAGGAATCCTTGACATTTGGTGAAAATCAATTCTGAGATACTTGGTTTCTCTGAATTCAAACTTTGAAATTGAAATTCTAACTTAGAAAATTTGAATTTGGAACTTGGGAAATACTTGAAATATCCTTTGAAATTCAATGTCTTTGGGAAAATCGATTTTGCTATAAGACTTAGGAGATTTTGAGGAATTCAATTTCCTTGACTTGGATTTTGAATTGGAGTTGACAAATGCATGAAATGAATGAATATGGATTTGAGGAATTGAGAAATACTTTTTGTATTTTTGAAAAATGCAGTGCATTTTGAAGTTAGCCTAAGAGTGTAGGCTGAATGTGGCTAATGTGAAGATCATAAATCTAAGCATCATTTGTATTCTGACTATGGCCATAAATACGAATTCCACCAAGTTTATAAACTTCATAGAAGCTGGTGCATGTGCCATTTGTGTAGACCATGGTGAATTTGTAAAAATATGCATGAATCATCATCCATCACACATTAAAATTATAAAAAAATAAACTATATGCAATGCAACCTAAGCTAAGCAGGAAATATAAATTCTTATTCCAAAGTTTAATTTAGTTTACATCACTATTGAAATTTAAATATATGAAAAATAAAGTCTTCAATGTACCTGCAAAACTAGAAAACTTGGTTAATGAGTATATGTTGGCTTTTCTAGATTTATCCAACAATATCAGGAAATTGTTGGATTTTGCTAGATATAAGCCTCTTCCTTGATTCCCTTAAATAAAAATGATAAAGTATGAAATAAAATGGAATAAATATGAAAGAGAAAATATGGAATTTCGAAATTAGGGTAAAAATGACCAAAATACCCCTAATAACAAGACTATGGCCTTGAAGTTAGGGTTTTTAGAAAGATATTTTGATAAAATGCAAATTTTGAAATTTTAATGGAATAAACTCAAACCAAATATGCTATGACATGATTAAAAATATGAAATTAGGGCTAGGGATTTCGAAATTTAGGTCAAATGACCAAATTGCCCCCGATAGCAAGACTATGGCCTTGAAATCAGGGTTTTTAGAAATGGATTTTGGTCAAAACTTAGGTTTTATGCACTAAATGAAATCAAATGAGCACAAAATTAAACCTAAAGCATCCTAATATGATTATGAACATGATTAAACCCTAAGAATATATGCTTATGCACGAAAATCCAATAACATCACAAATTTTGTGATTTTTGCAGTGTTTTTGGATCTTTCAGGAACCCGGTTTTGCAATTTGCTTAATTCAGCTATCAAATGGATTCCAAAATCCATAAAATTGGTACCTGCACTTTTTATAACCATAATGTCGAATTGTAATTATAAAAATAATTTTTTGACATTAAATTAATCCGAAAATTGCATTAAACCCTAAAAATATGCTATTTTTGACCTAATTCACCAACCAGTTTCAGTCCAAGACCTGAACCAGGGGTCAAATCTCCATGGAAATTTATGAAATTTTACAGAGACTAAATAGAAATAAAAACAGAGATTTCCCAATTTACAGATCATAAAAATCATCTCCGGTTAGGGAGAAACCCTTCCGGAAATCTGAGCTAAAATATGTCACTTTTAACAGGGATTAAAACAGCTATTTCAGATTGAAAATACAGACATAAATAGCAATTCTAAATAAAAGTCTCTGAAATTTTAATGGTGAACAGTATATAGAAAAATAACAATACTCACTTTTTACAGATCTAAAATCGGATCTGTGGTTTGGGATTTATGACTAACACAAGTCTGATTAGGGTTTTGGTAAAACCCTAACGAGTTTTAAAATTAAAAACAGATTCTCTAAAAAGGGAAAAATACTAAACAGTGATAAAAAAATCTGCAAATTTCACAGCAGACAGATCTACTCAATGTGAATCGATATCACTTTACAGATCTAAAATCGGATATAAGATGAGAGAAATATCATAACAGCAAGTTACCTTCTTGATTTTAACCACGATTTTAAAGCTTTAAAAACCCGATTTGATGTCTGATTTTTTTGACAGGGTTCCCGAGATCCAAAACCTCTGATTTTTCTACAGTAACTCAATAACGCATGCATGCACCACATATAAAAAAATCAGAAATAAACAATGAGTGCTTCCATCCGAAATAACATCATCTTTACTGTTCTAAACCTAGAACACACAGAAATTTAAGAAACTTGAAAAACCATGCATTAACTAATGTAAATAAATAAAATAAACCATAAAACAATAAATAAAACTTATTTTTATGCTATAGAACGTAAAACAAATATGAATAAATCATGAAAATAAATTAAAAACAGAGAATCAATGGCTGGAATTTGATATCACCTTTAAAACATAGATTTAACCCATTAAAAAGGGTAAATCATATATTTTATTGGTTAATAATGCAAAGAATCATGTTAAAATCAATTCTAATGGATTAAAATCTCTGTAAATCATCCAAAACAGGGTTAGATCACCTTCTTGGAGTGTTCTTGCTGATTCTTGATGGTTCTTGAGTTTGAATCCATGGTTCAATCCATGAAGGGGATGACACCAATGGCTAAAATTGATTTAAAACATGAAAAAGTATTAAATAAAACTAAAAAATATTAAAAATATTACCTTGGTGCTTGCAGCTGCAATGGAGGAAGGTGGAGGTGCTGGAGAGGAGAGAGAGGCCACGAAAATTTGAGAGAAAAGAGCCCTCCCTTTTGGCCCCCCTTAGGTCCCTTTTTATAGTTTTTCAAAAAGTTACTTAATTAGGGTTAATTAAGAGGTTTTTCATTTTTTTAGGACTCTTTCTAATAAATCCACTAAAGGCAATGATTTTTTGTGGTTTTCTAACCCTAAATGAACTCTAATTAAACCTTAATTAACACCTAATTAAACCCTAAAAAGTCCAAATGTAGTACCACATAGTATGGACCCACATTTGGTTTTTAAAACCTGAATTTAAAACCTTTAAAAACCAATGGTTTAAAACTTAAATAAAATGAATTTTTAAAATTGATTTTGACTCCTCTAAACCTCTAACTTAACTAGGACAATGACTAACCCTAGTCTAGCCCTGACTTACTCGAATATGGCGCCACCCCGAGTGGGCCCTACTTGAGTTTTTCAAAAAGTGATTTTAAAACTTGAAATTGAAGGAGTTTTCAAAAGATTTTCAAAAGTAAACTTAAAATTAGGATTTTTGAAATGGCATAAGGTCCTAACTGAGTTAGAATTTATCTGGATATGGTGCCAACTGAGTGGGCCCACATCGAATTTTGAACATTTTTGAAATAAACACTGAAAATGGCTTTGAAAAGGGGTTAAAATTGACATTTGAAATTCAAGATCTTTGAAAATAGGGTCTCAAGCGAACTGGAACTCCGGGTTAGAGTCTTGAACCCTTAGGACTCTGAGTTTTTAGATTTTAAAAGCTAAATGAAAGAATTTTCAAAAGATTTTATCAAGAAATGATGAAATAAGTCAGAAAACACAGTCAGGGTTAGACTCTCAACTCGACCGAACTCTAAAATAGAATCCTGAACTAACTGGACTCTGTAAAATGACCTAAATTGAAAACAAACGAAAAAGATTAAAAATGGAAGTAAAACAGACTTAAAAACAGACTCCTGACTGGATTAGGACTCTGAGACAGAGTCCTAATCGGACTGAAACTTTCAAAAATTTGAGAAATTTAATGAATAGAGGAATTCAGAAGCGACACTACCACAATGGGTCTCATCTGTGAATTGAAATCGATTAAAATTTGAATTTGAAATGAATCCAGATTGTTTCCTTGAGAAAATATTTCGAAATATAAAGTCCTGGGGTTGGAAAATGACAGAGTATTGAATAAAAACCCAGATTTTGAAATTGATTTTGAAATTGATTTTGAAATAAAGCTTTAAAATTCAAATCTGGATTGAATGTTTTGAAAACAGGAGTGTTGGATCTCGAAAATGAGATGCAATGACATGCAATGCTATGCAATGACATGCAATGCTATGCAGAATACATGCAATGACATGCAATGATCTGTAGTGACTTATGAAATGGACAAACACTGGATGAGGGTGAAAATTTGGGGTGTTTACAGATGCCCCTCTTTGCTGCTAAGCCGGTTGAAAGCCGAGCTTAGTGGCAAAGAAAACACACCAAATTTGGACTATAAAAAAAAAATGCTCCAGTTAGATGAATCTGACTGGGTATGAAAGAATTAGTTCAAGTGATGATGGTAGATATGAAATGAAGAATAAGGAGAAAATTTTATTTCAAAAGAAGTGAGATTCAGGTTTTGCCCTTAACCTGGATGGGATGGGAAATACCTCATATGGAACGAAGCTCAGGCTTAACCCTTAACCTGACCGGGTTGAAAATGGAATACCTCATCAAAGGAGGCTCAGGTTTGTACCCTTGTCCTGATTGGGTGGAAAATGGAATACCTCATCAAAGGAGGCTCAGGTTTATACCCTTAACCTGATTGGGTGGAAAATGAAATACCTCATCAAAGGAGGCTCAGGTTTGTACCCTTATTCTGATTGGGCAATGAAATACCTCATCAAAGGAGGCTCAGGTTTATACCCTTAACCTGATCGGGCAGAAAATGAAATACCTCATTAAAGGAGGCCCAGGTTTATACCCTTAACCTGATTGGGTAAGATACCTCGTGGAAAAACGAGGCTCAGGCTTAACCCTTAACCTGAAAGGGGACGATACCTCGTGGAAAAACGAGGCTCAGGCTTAACCCTTAACCTGAAAGGGGACGATACCTCGTGGAAAAACGAGGCTCAGGCTTAACCCTTAACCTGAAAGGGGAAGATATACGGAGTCCTCGAATGAAGAAACCATGATGGGACCTTCGAATTCTGCACAATAAATCCGAGAGGGGTTTGCAAAAGGAAGAAAGGGGGTTCCCTAAAGCTTGAAAAGGGATTGATCTTGGACGTCTCATTGCTAAGACTGAATGGCTTTTAAGACAGATGACCTTTTGCGGAAAATTCAGGTTTAACCCTTAACCTGAACGGGAACTGTCTATGGTGGGACAGTGGGGAGCACAGGGAAGTGTGCGAATCTGAGAGCCCAGGCACTCAGATCAAAACAAGAAGGGAAGGATCTTGGACAACTCCCATCATCCGATCCTAAAAGGGATAACAACAACGCCTGGATACATCAAAATAAACATCAAGTTCTCACTTCATGTCAGGATAATTTAAAAAGATTGCCAATAAGATAAAAAAAATTGTAGTTAATTCAAGAATGATAAGCACATATGTATATGAAAAATATTCCCTCTTTTCTACCTGAAGTATTACCTCCGACTGGGCTTAACTCCGTAGAAACAAGATTCGAATTCAAATTACTTACAATTGACTTTCCTTCAAGGAGGCTATCAATTTCATTGATATGGACGGAAAAGAATGTATTCTTGATATTGCGAGAGCTATTAGCGAAAGGATATTGATAAAAGAATTTCACAAAATTAAAGAAGATTCTTGATAGATTCGGCAGTCTGATATCCTGGGATTCTTTTCTCATGATGATCTTTCTGCACTTTTTTTTGACAGAATTGGAGCTCTCTTGGATTTTTTGGGAATTACATCATCCTTCATTTTGGAGATGTCCTGGCTTTTCTCTCTTTATTTTTTTTTGGAAGGGTACGTCACAAACTCCTTCATCTCAGAGATGTTCCGATCCTTCTTCTCTTTCAGGGATTATATTGACGGTTATTAGCTCATTGGTTGGGAATCTCTTGATGATAGCAGAAATTAAATATCTTTTAGGGTTTGTCGGTAGGCTCATCACACTCGCCTTCATCTCGACGGTGATCTGAACTTTCCCTGGAAGGATCTGTCACAAACTCCGTCATCTTGGAGATGATCCAAATCTTCTTTAGCCCCGGGGGTCGACTCGTCTAATTCGCCTTCATCTTGACGACAGTTGAGAGATCCCTTTTGCAGATATTTAATTGCAGCTTAGGTGATTGAGGAGATATGGAGATTGAGTGGATTTTTCTGTATCACCCAGGATATTTTGACTGCTTATTTTCCAAGAATGGTCTTTAAAAATATGCCATTGACTGCGATCAATATCAATCACTTCTGGCTTTGCAATAACATTGAATTTTCTTTGCTGGCCATATCGTGGATTTATTCTTCATCCTTTTGGTTGGCCAATAGAAAGATTTTGAATTTTGAATCCTTTTTCACAAAAGCTTTGTCCTTTCGGAAGTAATACTAAAGGTATTCTGAGGTACAATTTTATGCAGTAAAGATTTTGAGATCAACAACTATTTTTCATGACAAATTGGCAAAATATTCCTGAAATCCTTGGTGAAAGAAATCACTTGAGATCTAAATGACACATCCGTGGCTAGATTCTCCTCTCCTTTCCCCAAAGGAGAGACTCAGAAATTGGAAATAGGATATTGGATGACCTGAAGATCAAAATTGTGATTTGGTCTACTGGAAGCGACATGGGTTCTGTAGGGATTCATCCTAAGAATGACATTGGTTCAATTGAGAATGACATTGGTTCACTGGGAACAACATGAGTTCGATAGGTATTCAGCCTAAGAACGACATTGGTTCAATTGAGAACGACATTGGTTCACTGGGAACGACATGGGTTCTGTAGGTATTCAGCCTACGAACGACATTGGTTCAATTTAGAACGGCATTGGTTCACTGGGAACGACATGGGTTCTGTAGGAATTCAGCCTAAGAACGACATTGGTTCAATTGAGAATGACATTGGTTCACTGGGAACGACATGGGTTCTGTAGGAATTCAGCCTAAGAACGACATTGGTTCACTGGGAACGACATTGGTTCACTGGGAACGACATGGGTTCTGTAGGTATTCAGCCTACGAACGACATTGGTTCAATTTAGAACGGCATTGGTTCACTGGGAACGACATGGGTTCTGTAGGAATTCAGCCTAAGAACGACATTGGTTCAATTGAGAACGGCATTGGTTCACTGGGAACAACATGGGTTCAATAGGGATTCAGCCTAAGAACGACATTGGTTCAATTGAGAACGACATTGGTTCACTGGGAACGACATGGGTTCAATAGGGATTCAGCCTAAAAACGACATTGGTTCAATTGAGAACGACATTGGTTCACTGGGAACAACATGGGTTCAATAGGGATTCAGCCTAAGAACGACATTGGTTCAATTGAGAACGACATTGGTTCACTGGGAACAACATGAGTTCAATTAAGAACAACATTGGTTCACTGGGAACGACATGGGTTCAATAGGGATTCAGCCTAAGAACGACATTGGTTCAATTGAGAACGGCATTGGTTCACTGGGAACGACATGGGTTCAATAGGGATTCAGCCTAAGAACGTGGATCAGGAGGATTTCAACCTACAAATTATATATCTAAAAAATACCAATCCAAAAGGAGTTCGACCTAAGGACTGTAAAGAATATTGGATCAGGAGGACTTCAACCTACAGATCGAAATTTTTGAGAACGAGATTGGTTCGAAAGGGGTTCAACCTATGAGCCATATTGGTTTGACAGGCGTTCAACCTACAAATCACATTGACTCTGCAGGGGTTCGACCTACAAACTATCAATTTCATAGGGATTTAACCTAAGGATCACAATTTAAGAAGGAAGGGTTCAACTTATGGGTTTTGAATTTGGAAAATAAAAATTCTTGGTTCATGATTTGAATGGACCATCATAGTTAGCTTTTCAAAGCCTGTTTTCAGGATTAACCCCTTCTCCTGAGCGAGGAAGCTTGATGCAAATGCAGATGAATGCGAATGAATGCCTGCAAATGTATGTAAAATGATATAAATGGGTGCACATGCGTGCAAAATGAGAGATTTGTTTGATCTGCCTGCATACAGGATGTTTTGAAGACAATTTCCAAAGTAATGCCTCAGTGTAATGGGGGCATAAGAAAGGATAAGTAATTGATATTTGATGAGAATTCTCTGAGGATAACGAGGTAAAACTGACAATGAGCTTCTTGGTTGATCAGAGAGGCACTTTGAAAAAGGTTACCCCTTATAAGAAGACATTTAAACATTTGCAAATGAAGAATATAAAAGATGACGCCAGGCCATAAGGAAGATTGACAAATTTATTAATGCATTGAAGAAAGAAATAACAAATTGATAGAAGAACTGAGACTACATTATCGCTTCAAAATGACAAAATGATGAAAGTGACATAGTCTCGACATTGTCAATTTTTAGAAAACTCGCTCAGGATGGTCGACTGGTATTTTCCTCATCTTCAATAAGGATATTCTTGTCGATGCAATCTTGAATGATATTTTTCAGGACGAAACAATTCTCAGTGTCATGCCCTACTGCCCGATGAAATTTGCAAAATCTTTCTTTGAATCTACCCAAGATTGTTGCGGGATCAACTGCTTTAGGTAAACGGATCATATCTTTTGCAAGCATGTATTCCAGAACACTCTCTAGTGTTTGGTCCAGAGGGGTGAACTTTCGATCTGTACTCCAATCCTTGCGCTTTGGCTTTTCTTGATCTTTCTCTTTATGCTGAGGACTAGATTGAAGAGGCCTATCATTGTTGGAGAACTTTCCTTTTTGGCCCTTGGATCCCTCTGAATAGTGATCATGATTTTTCTTGTTGCTTTTGCTATCATTGGCAGAAAGAGTGAAGTGAGCCTTCTTCTTCTGCTCACTCTGATTGTTACCTTGTGTAAAGATGAAGCTTTCATAAACTCCATTTTCCATGCTTAGCTCGAGCCACTCGGCTCGTTCTGTCAGTTCGATGAAGGTTTTTGACGGTGCCGTGGAAATGAGACCTTTCAAGGGTTGTGAAAAATTATTCAAGATTAGTGACAATGCATGCCCTTCTGATATCGGGTCTCTCATCTTATTGCAAGCTGACCTCCATCGGTGGATAAAATCTCGGGCCTTCTCGTTTTCTTTCTGCTTGAGGCCGCAAAGATGACTGAGAGTCGGGAGTGCTTCAGCATTGAATAGAAAGCGCTCAATAAATAAATTGACCACTTTATCGAACTCTTTCAGCTCTATCGGGTTGATATGCTCTGAATACCACTTTGCCGCAATACCCTCCAAGCTGCGAGGGAAGTAGAGAAATAAGGCACGATTGTTCCTCTTGAACCTGGAACATTCTGCGAAGAATAGGGCGAGATGTGCTTTTGGGTCACCCGAACCATCAAACTTGATAAATTTCTTGGGGAGATTATCAAGATCATCATCCCCATCCAGTCCATCATAGAAGTCTTCACTTGTAAAGACTCTTTTGCCCTTGTCACGAGTTTGAAGATCCTTAACTATTTTCATCACATCTTTGAGTTGTGACTGCGTAGGGTCGTCAACAGACTGATTCTTGGATTTGTAGGCCGACCCCTGACCCTGAGTAGACCTTTTGAATTCTTGCTTGTTTTCATACTCTTTGTCAGTATCATCTGCTGATTCTGACTCATCAAACATCTCCTCATGACGATTCTGCCTTTTACTGATCTTCACATTCTTGACGGCATGACCCTTATCTTTCTGTTTAGTCTGAGTCTGTTCAGCACTGGCTTCAGCTTGTTCTGCCAGCATCTTGGTCATCATCTTTTTGAACATGATATACATTTGGGGATCGATGCCATCATCCGCCTGCTGACCCTGACTCTGGATTGATCGAGGTGAGTCCATCTCTTCTTCTGAAGCTACTGAATATGCGACACCTTCAACTGATGTGGTTTTCTTTCTGGATCTTGTATCAACCATCGGGTATTGCAAATGTTCTCTTGAATATTACTGATGCTCTCTGCAGGGCAGAACTGATGGTTAGGTTTCTGAAGAAAATTTGGTTTGGAGGAAAATATTTGTTGAGAATTTTGGTAGACAATTGAAATAATATCCCATTACTAGGGATTGAGTCGTCGTTGGGATTACGACAATTGCGTTGCTATTCTTTGCAAGATAAACAACTGAAAATATGCCTTGTTACCTAGGCGAGGTCGTCAAACCAATGTAAAATAAAGGAATTTTTATAGAGAGGAAAAAACATGATTTTATCAATAATACACTTGACAGAGGGGAGGGGGACAGACAATTTTCCACCACTCCAGATAATCATAAGATACACGAGGACCAGGAAAAATAGTAAGACTGACAAAAGAATCCCAGCCATGTCTGGCAGAATGGTATGCTCCAGACCACTGATCTGATGCGAGGTCGAATTCTGGCAGAACCCCGACTAGTGGACGAATCTCTACGCGCTTCTGCCTCTGAGAGAACAGCCTGACACACCGCTCTAGATGATAGTATGCGCAGAAGAAGGGGCCAAGTAGCCTGAACCGCTTGCCATAAGCGTAGGTGTATCTGGGAGGTGATTCCTGACGATCAAAGTAGTCCCATACGACTTCTTCCTCTTGAAGGTTGTTGATCAAGAACCGGTATCGCGCAACTGGAAGAAGCTTCTCTCCATTGTATCTGAATGAACTGGCTCGGACTGACACATGCCGGAGGAACCAAGACTGCAAGGCATAGATGCACCCTTCGACTAGAATCGATTCTCCGAGTGCGAAATGAGTCAACCCTCGGTATAGAAAAGCGAGTGCGGCCATGGCTATCGAGAGGCGGCTGGTCTGTCGACTTCCCCATCTCCTCATAAGCTGAACTATTCTGATATCCATGTAATTCCGTCCGTCGGGAAAGAAAGCTAATCCCACCGTGCACAGAACCATCACGTGCTGAATTCTCTCTCGAGCTGTCCTGGACAACGAACTGACTTCCACAAATGTCCCATGCTATCTGTAGATTTCGAGCAGATCTACATATTCATTTCCATCTTCTTCAATCAATGGCCAAGACTTGCGTCCTGTCATGCGAGCTAGTGCATCCTTAGGGTCCAGACCCTTAACATTAATCAGAAAATGTTTCTCCAATGGATCTCCAGGCTGACCGGCTGGCTCGGGCAATCCCATAATCTCTGAAAATTCATCCATCAGTACTGTCATCTCGCCCCACGGGAACCAGAAGGTAGAAGTGCTTGGATTCCACCGCTCTGCTAGTGCATGGATCAAGTTGCCGTTGACTGTCTGCTTTCCCACTGCGGACGCCAGTTCCAATCCACACTCATCCAGATGGTCCGGAAACATACGAGAGAAGTTTTTGAACCATGAATAATACCACCGGGGAAAGAAAGATCCGGTGCTGAGGAATCGATGTTCAGGAAGACGTTGTCGCACCTCGTAGGAGATGTGACCCTCATAGAAGACTGAATCAAGCTGACTGGATGCCATCAGAATAGACTGGAAAACATGGAAAATTTGGAATAAGACTTGGAAAATACAGGAATTTTGAGGAAAATGTAGGCAGGATAAAAATAAAGCAGGAAATTCGAGATCCAGAAGACAGGAAAGATGGGAAATCACCTGGAGTTTTGAAGGAAATAGAGGAATTTCATGAAAATCGTCCAGGGTTTTAATATTTCATAAAATGGAGTATTTGAAAATCGTCCAAGGCTTAAAACATGGACAGTACATGGACATAGATTGGGGAATTTTGAGAAAATCGTCCAGTATTTTAGAAAATTGGGAAAATATGGAAAATAAAAAGAAATGACTATAACATATTCAATCACATTCTGCACAAACAAGTATGCACATACAGCATTCCCTAGAAGCTGACTCTAGATGCACAAATTTTGAAATGGCTGTAGGACCTTAATCCTAACTCTAAGGCTCAGATCATCTGTATCCAATCCAGTTATGCCTATATACTCAAGCCAAGGCTCAATGTACGTGGCATAAAATCAATTTCTCCGGTTCTAGGTTCAAGTTTTCCAACATCCTTGAGCACCTGCCGATATACGTTGGACTATGGCCCTTGGTACGTGGCAGGGGGGTTTTCACCCAAATAGGTGGCCCAGTTGTGAGGCTCTGTCCCGAACTATGGTTCTGGAAGAGAGCCCAGCAACGTGAAGACCGGGACAATATAGGTGGGGTGGTTTTTGAAAACATGAGCACATGCAATCAAATCAGAAGGCTCTAAAACCTAAAGAGATAGAGATTTTGAAAATTTTGAAGGAGCAAACATTGTTTTCATACAATTCCTAAATTGAGGAGTGTTGTATTAGACCTAAGTCTATGTGAGCATGAATAATTCTCCTCAATATGGTCCTACCAAACCATACCTAGTCTATATGCATTCCATGTCAGCTGGGTTCAAGTCTAGGCTCCTAGGTTCACATGATATCATAAAGCAAAGCTGACATTCCATGGAAATCGATTTTGACAATTTGAACTAAGTAGAGCATTAGATTGATCAGGCAAAGACAGGTCCCATCACGGTCGCCAAACCTGTTATCATCGCAAAATTTTTACTTTTGCAAATCAAACTGACCTTTGAAAAAGTTTTTGAAAATAACTCGCCTCCGTTTTAAAATGCGGGAAAATTCCGTAGAATGGGACTCGCCTGTCGGTACGAGGTTCAACCGTTCCTGCCACCTTTAACAGGGGTAATTGAACCAAGGATCAATCTTATGCTCTACTCTATTCAACTTGTCTAAATCATATTCTAATTTCTAAATGCACAAAGAATCATGCATGTGCTATGAATTTTCAGAAAAATGCACATTTGAAAACATGATGTTTGCTTTGAATGATTGAAATATAAAATGTAAATCTTGGAAAATCGTGAATTGGGATTTGAAATGTACTTCTGAGAGAAATAAAATCGATTTTGAGGAATCCTTGACATTTGGTGAAAATCAATTCTGAGATACTTGGTTTCTCTGAATTCAAACTTTGAAATTGAAATTCTAACTTAGAAAATTTGAATTTGGAACTTGGGAAATACTTGAAATATCCTTTGAAATTCAATGTCTTTGGGAAAATCGATTTTGCTATAAGACTTAGGAGATTTTGAGGAATTCAATTTCCTTGACTTGGATTTTGAATTGGAGTTGACAAATGCATGAAATGAATGAATATGGATTTGAGGAATTGAGAAATACTTTTTGTATTTTTGAAAAATGCAGTGCATTTTGAAGTTAGCCTAAGAGTGTAGGCTGAATGTGGCTAATGTGAAGATCATAAATCTAAGCATCATTTGTATTCTGACTATGGCCATAAATACGAATTCCACCAAGTTTATAAACTTCATAGAAGCTGGTGCATGTGCCATTCGTGTAGACCATGGTGAATTTGTAAAAATATGCATGAATCATCATCCATCACACATTAAAATTATAAAAAAATAAACTATATGCAATGCAACCTAAGCTAAGCAGGAAATATAAATTCTTATTCCAAAGTTTAATTTAGTTTACATCACTATTGAAATTTAAATATATGAAAAATAAAGTCTTCAATGTACCTGCAAAACTAGAAAACTTGGTTAATGAGTATATGTTGGCTTTTCTAGATTTATCCAACAATATCAGGAAATTGTTGGATTTTGCTAGATATAAGCCTCTTCCTTGATTCCCTTAAATAAAAATGATAAAGTATGAAATAAAATGGAATAAATATGAAAGAGAAAATATGGAATTTCGAAATTAGGGTAAAAATGACCAAAATACCCCTAATAACAAGACTATGGCCTTGAAGTTAGGGTTTTTAGAAAGATATTTTGATAAAATGCAAATTTTGAAATTTTAATGGAATAAACTCAAACCAAATATGCTATGACATGATTAAAAATATGAAATTAGGGCTAGGGATTTCGAAATTTAGGTCAAATGACCAAATTGCCCCCGATAGCAAGACTATGGCCTTGAAATCAGGGTTTTTAGAAATGAATTTTGGTCAAAACTTAGGTTTTATGCACTAAATGAAATCAAATGAGCACAAAATTAAACCTAAAGCATCCTAATATGATTATGAACATGATTAAACCCTAAGAATATATGCTTATGCACGAAAATCCAATAACATCACAAATTTTGTGATTTTTGCAGTGTTTTTGGATCTTTCAGGAACCCAGTTTTGCAATTTGCTTAATTCAGCCATCAAATGGATTTAAAAATCCATAAAAATTGGTACCTGCACTTGTTATAACCATAATGTCGAATTGTAATTATAAAAATAATTTTTTGACATTAAATTAATCCGAAAATTGCATTAAACCCTAAAAATATGCTATTTTTGACCTAATTCACCAACCAGTTTCAGTCCAAGACCTGAACCATGGGTCAAATCTCCATGGAAATTTATGAAATTTTACAGAGACTACCTAGAAAGAAAAAAAGAGATTTCCCAATTTACAGATTGTAAAAATCATCTCCGGTTAGGGAGAAACCCTTCGGGCAATCTGAGCTAAAATATGTCACTTTTAACAGGGATTAAAACAGCTATTTGAGATTGAAAATACAGACATAAATATCAATTCTAAACAAAAGTCTCTGAAATATTAATGGTGAACAGTAGATAGAAAAATAATAATACTCACTTTTTACAGATCTAAAATCGGATCTGTGGTTTGGGATTTATGACTAACACAAGTCTGATTAGGGTTTTGGTAAAACCCTAACGAGTTTTAAAATTAAAAACAGATTCTCTAAAAAGGGAAAAATACTAAACAGTGATAAAAAAATCTGAACATTTCACAGCAGACATATCTACTCAATGTGAATCGATATCACTTTACAGATCTAAAATCGGATATAAGATGAGAGAAATATCATAACAGCAAGTTACCTTCTTGATTTTAACCACGATTTTAAAGCTTTAAAAACCCGATTTGATGTCTGATTTTTTTGACAGGGTTCCCGAGATCCAAAACCTCTGATTTTTCTAAAGTAACTCAATAACTCATGCATGCACCACATATAAAAAAATCAGAAATAAACAATGAGTGCTTTCATCCGAAATAACATCTTTACTGTTCTAAACCTAGAACACACAAAAATTTAAGAAACTTGAAAAACCATGCATTAACTAATGTAAATAAATAAAATAAACCATAAAACAATAAATAAACTTATTTTTATGCTATAGAACGTAAAACAAACATGAATAAATCATGAAAATAAATTAAAAACAGGGAATCAATGGCTGGAATTTGATATCACCTTTAAAACATAGATTTAACCCATTAAAAAGGGTAAATCATATATTTTATTGGTTAATAATGCAAAGAATCATGTTAAAATCAATTCTAATGGATTAAAATCTCTGTAAATCATCCAAAACAGGGTTAGATCACCTTCTTGGAGTGTTCTTGCTGATTCTTGATGGTTCTTGAGGTTGAATCCATGGTTTAATCCATGAAGGGGATGACACCAATGGCTAAAATTGATTTAAAACATGAAAAAGTATTAAATAAAACTAAAAAATATTAAAAATATTACCTTGGTGCTTGCAGCTGCAATGGAGGAAGGTGGAGGTGCTGGAGAGGAGAGAGAGGCCACGAAAATTTTAGAGAAAAGAGCCCTCCCTTTTGGCCCCCCTTAGGTCCCTTTTTATAGTTTTTCAAAAAGTTACTTAATTAGGGTTAATTAAGAGGTTTTTCATTTTTTTAGGACTCTTTCTAATAAATCCACTAAAGGCAACGATTTTTTGTGGTTTTATAACCCTAAATGAACTCTAATTAAACCTTAATTAACACCTAATTAAACCCTAAAAAGTCCAAATGTGGTACCACCTAGTATGGACCCACATTTGGTTTTTAAAACCTGAATTTAAAACCTTTAAAAACCAATGGTTTAAAACTTAAATAAAATGAATTTTTAAAATTGATTTTGACTCCTTTAAACCTCTAACTTAACTAGGACAATGACTAACCCTAGTCTAGCCCTGACTTACTCGAATATGGCGCCACCCCGAGTGGGCCCTACTTGAGTTTTTCAAAAAGTGATTTTAAAACTTGAAATTGAAGGAGTTTTCAAAAGATTTTCAAAAGTAAACTTAAAATTAGGATTTTTGAAATGGCATAAGGTCCTAACTGAGTTAGAATTCCTCTGGATATGGTGCCAACTGAGTGGGCCCACATCGAATTTTGAACATTTTTGAAATAAACACTGAAAATGGCTTTGAAAAGGGGTTAAAATTGACATTTGAAATTCAAGATCTTTGAAAATAGGGTCTCAAGCGAACTGGAACTCCGGGTTAGAGTCTTGAACCCTTAGGACCCTGAGTTTTTAGATTTTAAAAGCTAAATGAAAGAATTTTCAAAAGATTTTATCAAGAAATGATGAAATAAGTCAGAAAACACAGTCAGGGTTAGACTCTCAACTCGACCGAACTCTAAAATAGAATCCTGAACTAACTGGACTCTGTAAAATGACCTAAATTGAAAACAAACGAAAAAGATTAAAAATGGAAGTAAAACAGACTTAAAAACAGACTCCTGACTGGATTAGGACTCTGAGACAGAGTCCTAATCGGACTGAAACTTTCAAAAATTTGAGAAATTTAATGAATAGAGGAATTCAGAAGCGACACTACCACAATGGGTCTCATCTGTGAATTGAAATCGATTAAAATTTGAATTTGAAATGAATCCAGATTGTTTCATTGAGAAAATATTTCGAAATATAAAGTTCTGGGGTTGGAAAATGACAGAGTATTGAATAAAAACCCAGATTTTGAAATTGATTTTGAAATAAAGCTTTAAAATTCAAATCTGGATTGAATGTTTTGAAAACAGGAGTGTTGGATCTCGAAAATGAGATGCAATGACATGCAATGCTATGCAATGACATGCAATGCTATGCAGAATACATGCAATGACATGCAATGATCTGTAGTGACTTATGAAATGGACAAACACTGTATGAGGGTGAAAATTTGGGGTGTTTACAGACACCAATGAAGAATATGAGGTGTCTCCGGCATTTCAGAAATAGGGCCGAAAACAAAGGAGGAGTCGCAAATCAAAGAATCAAGTTGTAGAAGAGATTTTGCAGACACAGTTCAGGGAAATGGCCAAAGTTGTTAAAGACCTGCAAGCTCGCGACAAGGGCAAGAAAGTCTTCACTAGCGAGGATTTTTATGATGGATTAGAAGGAGACGAAGATCTGGAAAATCTGCCTCGCAAATTCATCAAGTTTGATGGTTCTGGTGATCCCAAAGCCCACCTCGCCATGTTCTTCGCCGAATGCTCCAAATTCAAGAGAGACAATAGGGCCCTATTTCTCTGTTTTCCTCGTAGCCTAGAAGGCACTGCCGCCAAGTGGTACTCTGAGCATATCAATCCAATCGAGCTGCGAGAATTCGATAAGGTGGTCAACCTATTCATTGAGCGATTTCTGTTCAATACTGAAGCGCTCCCAACATTGATCCATCTCTGCAATCTAAGGCAGAATGAAAATGAAAAGGCAAGAGACTTCATTCGCAGATGGAGAGAGACCTGCAACAAAATGAGGGATCCTATATCAGAAAGGCATGCTTTATCCTTGATCCTCAACAATTTTTCGCAACCTCTGAGAGGATTAATCTCTACCTCACCCTCCAAGTCTTTCGTTGAACTCATTGAACGAGCTGAATGGCTCAAAATGGGAGTAGAGAATGGAGTCTATGAAGGCCTTACCATTGCAAGAAACAGTCAAGATGCCAAAAAGAAGGCTCACTTCACTTTTGCGGCCAAATCTTTCAATAATAGCAAAGGCAACAAGAATGATCATGGCGACAGTTTGGAGAGAATCAAAAGGAAAAAAGGGAAGGACATCAACTGTGATAAACCTCTCCAATCCAGCCCTCAGCATCAAAAGAAAGATCAGGAAAAATCAAAGCGCAAGGACTGGAGAACTGATCGAGAATTCACCCCTCTGGATCAGACACTCGAGAGTATACTCGAGTATATGCTTGAGAAAGACCTTGTTCGGTTGCCTAAAGCTAGTGATCCTCCAGCAATTATGGGCAGATTCAAAGAACAGTTTTGCAAATTCAATCGAGCAGTAGGGCATGATACAGAAAACTGCTTTGTCCTTAAGAACATTGTTCAAGACTGTATTGATAAGAAGCTCCTCGTTGAAGATGGAAAAGAGGACTAGTCATCCTGACTAAGCTTTTTCCACAATCATTCCAGAAGATGACAATGCCAACAATTTCCCATTTTTTATCTTGCTTTTTCAAAAAGAATAATGTAATCCCATTCTCCTTCCTTGATTTTAAAGCATCAATAAAGTCATCGAATTTTTCAATAGCTTGGCGCCATCTTATTTGCTTCTTCTTCCTTTTCAAAATGTCTCTCTTGTGAGGAATGATCTTGAGGATGTATATTAGTCAAGAAGCTTGTCAATTATTTATTTATTTATTTTTTATTCAAAATTTTCCTCCCCAGTCACACTGAGGCATTTTTGTGAAAATTTATCTTTACCTTAAAACATCCTGTATGCAGGCAGGATAAACCAATCTCTCATTTTGCATATATATGCACTCATTTGCATTAATTCTGCATCCATTTTCTTCCCCTTCAGGTTAAGGGATAAACCTGAATCATTTTCCATGATTTTCTAATTTTTATTCATATCCCCTTCAGGTTAAGGGATAAACCTGAATCATTTTCCATAATTCTTCAATTTTGACCTCCAGGTCATCCAATTTCCAATTTTCAAATTACCAAAATTCTCAATTTCGACCGCCAAGTCATCCAATTTCCATCCCCGTTCAGGATAAGGGGATAATCCTGAAACCGTTCATAGAAGCAATCCAACTCTATATATTGGTCCTCGTTCTTCATCGAACTGATAGTGTTCCAAGCGAACTAATAGTCATTCTTCATTGAACTGATAGTGTTCCAAGCGAACTGATAGTCGTTTTTCATCGAACTGATAGTGTTCCAAGCGAACTGATAGTCGTTCTTCATCGAACTGATAGTGTTCCAAGTGAACTGATAGTTGTTCTTCATCGAACTGATAGTGTTCCAAGTGAACTGATAGTTGTTCTTCATTGAACTGATAGTGTTCCAAATGAACCGATGGTCGTTCTTCATTGAACTGATATTATTTCCAGCGATGATCGTTCTTAATTGAACCGATGGTCGTTCTCAATTGAACTGATATTGTTCCCAGTAAACTGATAGTCACCTCCTTTGGGGAAAGGAGAGGATAATTTTTGTCACGGATGCGTTAAACCGGACTTCAAATGCTCTTTTTCACCTAGGATTTCAAGAAAACTTTGTCAATTTGTCAATCAAATTATTTGTTGATTTCAGAACTTTATTGCACAAATTTTTACCTCAGTTTACCTTCAGTATTACTTCCAAAAAGGCAAAGCTTTTGTGAAGAAGGATTCAAAATCCAAATTCTTTCTATTGGCCAACCAAAAAGGATGAAGGATAAATCCTCGATATGGTCAGAAAAGAAGATTCAATGTTTTTGCAAAGCCATAGATGATTGATATTGATCGCAGTCAATGGCACATTTTAAAGACCATTCTTATGAAAATGAGGCAGTGGAAATATCCTGAGCGCTAGAAAAAGAGAGAATTCATCCAAGCCCTGTCTACTTAAAATCACCTAAGCTGCAATTAAATATCCGCAAAAGGGATCTCTCACTTATCGTCAAGATGAAGGCGAATTAAGCGAGTAGACCCCCGGGGCCAAAGAAGATTTGAAACATCTCCAAGATGACGGAGTTTGTGACGGATCCTTCCAGGGAAAGTCCAAAGCACTGTCGAGATAACGGCAGATGCGATGAACCTCCCGACAATCCCTAAAAGATATTTAATTTCAGCTATCATACAAAGATCTCTAAACCCAAGAGCCAATATCGTCAAAGAAGGATCGAAACATCTCCAAGTTGAAGGAGTTTGTAACGTACTCTTCCCAAAAGAGAGCAAGAGAGGAAAAAGAAAGAGAGAAAAAGCCAGAACATCTCCAAAATGAAGGAGAATGTAGCAAAAAACTCAAGAGAGCCAAAAGAGTGCAGAAAGATTGTCATGAGAGAAGCTCCCAGGATATCAAACTGCCACATTTATCAAGAATCTTCTTTAAATTTGTGAAATTCTATTATCAATATCCTTTCATCGAATGCTTTCATAATATCAAATTCTCTTCTTTGTTTATATCAAGGAAATTGATAGCTTCTTTGAAGAAAGTCAATTATAAGCAATTTGGATTTTAAATCTTGATTCTACAAAGTGAATCTCGTTTGGAGGCAATGCTTCAGGTAGAAAAGAAGGAATATCTTTGCAACAATGTGCATCATTTTCAATTACTTTGAATCAACAAAATTTTCAACATTTTGACAATATTTTCTAGCTATCCTGACGTTAAGTGAGAGCTTGATGTCCATGTTGATGCATCTTGACCCCTTTGAGAGAGTTTCCTTTGTCATCTTTCATGTTGTTGAAAGATTAGCCTTCTCTCTAAAAGGATTACCTTTATCCATCTTTCACATTGTCGAAAGAGTCGTCTTACTCCTTACCTTCTTCATATTTCACGATGATGAAAATTCACCGGATCGTCTTGATCATTTTCCAAAATTGCCTCTTACAATTCCATTTCCATCGCCTCGTTCATCTTCAAGAAAAGTTGTCTTATTCACCTTCCAAAATTTCATTCCGCCCAATCAGGATAAGGGTACAAACCTAAGCCTCATTCAAGGAGGTATCCCATTTTCAACCCGATCAGGATAAGGGTACAAACCTGAACCTCATTCAAAGAGGTATTCCAACCGATCAGGATAAGGGTAAAAACCTGAGCCTCAATCAACGGGGTATTTCATTTTCCGCCCGATCAGGATAAGGGTATAAACCTAAACCTCATTCAATGAGGTATTCCATTTTCTGCCCGATCAGGTCAAGGGTTAAAACCTGAGCTTCGTTTCATACGAGGTATTTCTGTCCCATCCAGGTCAAGGGCATAAACCTGAATTTCACTCTCATAGAGTGAGTCTTTACTCTTCATTTCTCCATTTCATATCTACCATCTTTCTCAGGCTAATTTCTTCATACCCAGTCAGATCCTTCTAAATGGGGCATTTTTAGATAGCCCAAATTTGGTGTGTTTTCTTTGCCACTAAGCTCGGCCATAAGCCGGCTTAGTAGCAAAGAGGGGCATCTGTAAACACCCCAAATTTTCACTCACCTCCCTAACATTGCCCTCAATCGGCACATTTCAGTTCTCCGGAAGCAATAAAGGGCAAAATGGTCATTTTCTGAGTTTAAACCTTGTAGAAAGTCCAAAATTTCACTCTTGAGCCTCAAAATGTCTATATTTAGGTTCAGAGACATCTTCAAATTGCAAAATTTCAAAATCATCTTTCTGGACAAAAAGTTAGAATTTCCAAGTTCAAGCTGAGAGTGACATTTCATAGAACATGTCTGTGCATAGCATTGCATCATTTCACTGCATAGCATGTCAGTTTGAGATCCAGAACTCATGATTTTCAAAATTGTCCATCCAGATTTGATTTTTAAACTTTTCAAAATTGATTTTTAAAACCCTGGGTTTTCAAAATTGCCAATCTTTCCCATTTTACCCCCAGGACTTTGAATTACAAAAATTTTTCTCAAGAAAAACAATCTGGATATTTGGATATTGATTTTAAGGATTTTATCTCAAAACTTTTTGCAAAAAGGATTTTAAATCTCTTTACAATTTTTTTTTTACATTTATCCATATTTTTTTTGCCCTGAAAACCCAATTTTTCCCAAATTCTTGAAAATAAATAATGTTTTATCTCGTATTTTCAAATAAATGGAGTGGGACCCGCCTTTGAACTAGCATCATACTTAGACTCTCAGGTAAGTTGTTTATTCTCAAGCGGGACCCACCCGAAGTTCATACCAATTTGCAAATTTTTCTTAATATTTATTTATTTATTTTGTTTAGTTAGCGGGCCCAAACACATGTGGCACCCCATTTGAAAATAAAAGATTTTACAAAACAAAATAAAACTTTATTTTCCCAAAAAGATTTTAAAAGTGGGTTGAGGTGGCATTTCTATAAAAGCCTCTCATTTATTTCAATTCTCACTTTTTATTTTATTTTCTTTTTATTTGTTTAAATAAATGTTTTTTTTTTTAGAAAGAGGCAGCCTTAATGGCACAGCCGAATTTCCTTAAGTAAAAAAAATTTCATTTTTACCTAAAACTTAGGTAAATGAAACAAAAATTTGGAAAAAAAGATGCGCCCCTTTTGATTTTCAAATATCGGTTTCAAAAATTTTCAAAAACTATAACGGTGCTCTTAAAAGAAAATGCGTTTTTGTAAGAAAGGGGCTGAAGGTCTTTAAAGGACCCAGCCATGGATCGATGGAAGGGGGATTGACGGTTTTTGTTTTGGATTTTCTGCAGGGGATCTCCTCCTCAACGGGTGGCTGCCTTCCCCTTTTTCAGTCCAGCCACAGCCCAGCCACAGCCCGGCGTGAAGCCCATCCTCCTTCAATCCACTTTCCTTCAGACCACCCATCTTCAACTCAATAACAAAGCCCAGCCAGCAGAAGACGTGGTCTTCATCTTCTTCAGCCCCACCGTAAGAGAACCACCACCAGCACCATTTCTCATCCATCTTCAGCCCAGCTTCTGCAGAGGTCTAGAAGGCACTGTCGTCCCTTCTTCTTCAGCCCCAGCAAAAGACGTCCAGCAGAAGAAGAAGCCTGGCTGATCGATCTCTCCCTTTTGAGTGTTGCAGCAACTCTGTAAAGATAAGATTCGGTATTGATTTCATAAATTTTGCATCTCTGTGAGTTGGATTCTGTGTTATATGCAAGGTGATTTGGTTATGGATGCTCATTTTGGTTACAATGCACTAAATTAATCTCTTTGTGTTACTTCAAATTCATTTCAGCGTTTTTTTTTATGGCATTGGAAGTCAGTTCAAAAGGGTTTTGCAGGTAAGGAGCAAGGACTTCCTAATAGGTAGATGAATTAGAGACCAAACACTCAAATGCATCTTGCCTTATTCCCATCTCCTTTGAAATTGCAGCAATCTTAGCGATGGCCTGAGAAGAAGTGTGCCATGCTCCATTGGTTAATGCTGCTACAGAAAATTTGAAGTTAAAACACATATTTTGTTTATTTTTGTTATTTGGAAGTAGGTCTACATAGTGATGGTCCGGGGTTTTGAAATAACAGTTGGTAGCAGTGGTTAACACATTCTCTATTATAGAGATGCTTAGTAGAAAATGAGTAGAACATAGTTATAAAAATATATATATATATATATATATATATATATATATATATATATATATATATATATATATATATATATATATATATATATATATATATATATATATATATATATATATGCAATCAACCTGTTATGTATGGGCAAAATTTATTGTTTTAGTTGAAGGCAGGATGTCATGGTTGTCATATTTGTGAAGCATAGGTATTCACGAAATGAAAAAGGTATATAATATATTGTAGATCTCCAGCTCTGGATTGTTTTTTTTGAGTTTTGCAGAAAATTGTTCAGCATGACTAAGATGAACTACATCACTGCTATAATGTTCTGTTTTTTTTTTAGACTGATTTCCACCATATAAGTGATGTCTACATCTAATCCTGTGTATCCATCCACAGCAGCAAAAACTATATCATGTAATAGTGTTTTACATTGGCCAAATTCCATAGCCAGGGCAGTTTGTCCTGGGTACTATCCTTCTCGATCATTGTTGTGACAGTTTTGGATGCCCAACTCTACCGGTTTTCCTGTAATTGCTGTAGCAGTCATGCATAGTAACATTTCACGCCCATTTTAATTCAATATTCCATGTTATTATGCAAGCTGGTGACAGCCTACTGTTTCTGCAAAAATCGGGATACTCTTACCTCTGCATCTATGTTTATAGCCATTAGCTGTATATGAACATGTCTTTCATGTATATATTGACAAGTAGTCATCTCCTGCACCTATACTTCCACTTGTAATATCACTTGCACACTTTCCTTTCTCCTCATTACACTTTTCACAAACATCTTCACATCTCCATTATGATTTTCACAGTATTTTCAAAATATTAAAAAAAAAAAAAAAAAAAAAACAGATCATGGTATTCCCACATTACATTTCCTGCACATATCCATTTTCTGCTGCAGGTGTGCAGTCTTGATAATCGGCTGTGTTCATGAACGGATATATCCATATCCGTTCATGATCTCTATGCCATCTTTTGCACACTTCATTATTGATATATAGAGAAGCTCCATACCCATTGTTATCGGAAATTATCTTGTAATTTGGTATTTACAGCTGTGTGAAATTGCCTACAGAAACTGTATATACTTGTAATTTCTGGTTTTACCCATTATATGTAATTTCCATTAGTATGTACATATTGTCTCATTAGATGCATATATATATCTATATACATATGTATATCTATTGTATATCTACCTATATGTATACGTATATATGTATATATGTATATATATGTATATATATATATATATATGTATATATATATGTATATATATACTTATATATATATATATATATCCCTTCATGTGTACTTGTTATTGCATATATTTTTCTTTTCTCTTACTTTTGTAAATATATCTTCATTGTCATATATCATTCATCATAAACTCAAGTATTTTTATATCTATATGTCTATCTTTGTTGTATATAGTATATATATACCCATTCCTTTGGTTATCTTGTACTAACTCTCATTTTGCAGGAAAATCTAGAAGATGCAAATTCCTTGGTTCCATTTCAATTTTCTTTTACTTTATGTTATGCAATGTAACAATCTAATGTAAACCTTGGAATAAGATTTACTTTTACTGCTTATATTAGGCCGCATCTCATATAGTTTGATTTCAGTAATATCCTGATTCTATGATGCATATATCTCAATTTTTAAAAATTCACCGTGGATGAACACGAATGGCACGTGCACCAACTCTTAGAGAGTTGATGAACTCGGTGGAGTCCATATTTACGGCCCTAGTCGGAATATGGACGAGTCCCAGATCCATCATCTCTCTACCAGTCACATTGAGCCTACACTCTTAGGCTATCTTGAAAATGCACCTCATATTTCCAATGTTTTTAAAATATTGTCAATTAACTCAAATAAACTCTGAATATATTCATGGCCACAGTCAGAATATATGAAGGATTTACTTTGGATTAATCCACATTTTTCCAATAAAATTTTCAGAAATCTTTTCAAAAGTGCATTCATTCATTCACATCATCTGCATCATTTGTTTTTCTCATGATTTTCTCAAAAGATTTTCACTTCATGGAATCGATTTTCTCAAAAAACTATGATGATATTCGGAGTTGGATTCCCAAATCAAAGTTTTCCCGTGATTTTCCTTAAAAAGTTATTTTTTTAAGATCCATTTTCAAAAGGAATTTTCATATTTCTCAAGAATCAGAAATCGATTTTCAGAGATTTCAAGGACAATGTTTTCATGATTTCAATTTCCCAAGTTCTAAGTTTTCATTCTCCAATGAACCTTTCCTATAAATTTTCTATCCTTTTCTTAAGAAAATTCTCAAAGTCTGAGTTTTCCCAACAAGTGCTTTCCTTTTGTTCAAATGTTCATGTTTTCTCAAGAATTCCTACAGTTTTCCTAAGATTCTCATTTCCTCATGATTTTCCAAGTCTTTCTAAGCCTTCTCAAAATTTTCCTGAGATTCCCATTTCTTCATAATTTTTCAAAGTTGATAAATTTCCTCAAGATGTTCCCGAGATTCTCACTTCTTCATGATTTTCCAAGTCCTTATAAACTTTCTCAAGATTCTCACTTCTTCAAGATTTTCCAACTATTTATAAACTTTCTCGAGATTTCAAACCTTCTTCGTCTGAGTTTTCCTGAGAGATTGATTTCCATCTTTTCCTGAGAAATGCTTTTCAATTCCAAATGTTTCCTAAGCATACATCATATTTTCCAATTTACATTTCCCAAAATTCTCATAACACATGCCTGAATTCTCTGTGCATTTAGGATAGAACACGATTTCGATAATTTCACTAAGTCAAGCACAATTTTGGGTCCTTGGTTCGATTACCCCTGTTAAAGGCGGCAGGAACGGTCGAACCTCGTACCGACAGGTCGAGCCCCCATCCCATGGATTTTCCTGCAATTTTTAAAACGGAGGCGAGTATTTCAAAAACAATTTCCAAAATCCGGTCAAGTTTGAATCTCGAAAGCGTTCCCCTCTCTCTTCCGCAAGGAAGGGAAGACGGGGAAAATTTTGCGACGATAACAAGTTCCAGTTCGATTGGGACCCTATTTTCAAGCCTTTGAATTTTATTTATTGATTAAAACCCCTTTTCAAAGCTATTTTAAGTCTTTATTTTAAAATTTCAAAACTTCGATGTGGGGCCCACTCAGTTGGTGCCATATTTGGAAGAGTTTTGACCCAGTCAGGACTCTGTGCCATTTCAAAACTTTCAATTCCAAGTTTACTTTTAAAACTCTTTTGAAAAGCTGCTCGTTTTCAAGTTTTAAAATCATTTTTTTAAAATTCAAGTGGGGCCCACTCGGGGTGGCGCAACAATTGATAAAGTCAGGGTTAGACTAGGGTTAGTGAATGTCCTACTTAGGTTAGGAATCTAAAAGAGTCCAAACTTGATTTTAAAAGTCATATTTTTTTACTTTAGATTTTAACCTTGATTTTAAAGTTTTAAATTTGGGTTTTTTGAAAAATGCCAAGTGGCGCTACATTTGGATTTTTTTTAGGGTTTTTTTAGAGTCTAATTAAGAGTCAATTAGGGTTAGCTAATTAGGGTTATAGTTAGGTTAGAATCCTCTAAGAAAATCGTTGCTCCTTAGTGGATTTATTAGAAAGAGCCATGGAAAAAAGAAAAACCTCTTAATTAACCCTAATTAAGTGACTTTTTGAAAACCTATAAAAGGGGGACTTCAAGAGGTCAAAAGGGGCTCTTTTCTATCTCAAAGTTTCGTGGTCTCTCTCCTCTCTCTAGCACCTCTCCTTCCTCCATTGAAGCTGCAGCCACCCAAGGTAAGTTTTTTATATTTTCTTTCATGTTTTTATTATTTTTTTATGCTTTTTATCATGGATTTAACCATTATCACCCTTTGTTCATGGATTTCAACCATGAGTTTCTTCCAAGAACTCCAAAAATGACCCAAGAAGATGATCTAACTCATTTTGAGGGTGATTTTCAGGATTCTAATCCATTAGAATTGACGAGAGGTATGTTTTCTACGTTCTTAACAAACGAAATATGTGATTTATCCGTTAAATGGGTTAAATCCATGATTTCAAAGGTAAAATTAATTCCAGCCATGGATTCCCTGTTTTCTTTTTATTTTTTAACATATTAATGTTTATTGCATATGTTTCAATATTAAAATAGATTTTGTTTTGATGTCTAGGTATTTTTTATTGTTTTTCATTGTTAAATCATGCTTTTTTTAAGGTTTTCTTAGATTTTCATGTGTTTGATTCTAAATCTGTAGAATATATGTTGTTTCGTATTTAAATATGTGTTTAAAATTTTAATTTTTTTTTTATATTTTAGTTTATAGATGTGTCAGTGAATCCCTCTAAAACAAATCAGAGGTTTTGGGATTCAGGAACCCTATTAGAAAAATAGAAAGTCGAATCGGGATTTTTGTTGATTAAAATCGTTGTTCAAATTTAAGTATAACTTGTAGATGTGATATTTCTTTCATCCAATATCTGATTTGAAATTCGTAAATTGCAGTGGCTTCATGTTAATGTCAGCTATTTACTGTAAAATGTTCATAATTTTTTGTTACTGTTGGATATTTTTCCTCTGTAAGAAAGTCAGATCCATGTTTTAGAACTTATTATGATTTACTAAAACCCTAATTCAACTTGTGTTGATCATAGATCCTTAACCGTAGATCTGATTCATGATCTGTAAAAAAAGAAGTTTATTATTTATATGTCTATTATTCACTGCTAAAATATTAGAAATTTTTGATGAAATCTGCTATTTTTCCTTGTATTTACAATCAGAAGTGCATGTTTGATCAATTTTATATTCGTTAAATTTAAGTCCAGATTGCCAGAACAATATCTCCCTAACCGAAGATGACATTTCCGATATGTAAAAAAGAGATTCTTTGTTTTTTGTCTATTATGGCTTTGTAAAATTTTATGAATTTCCATAGTAGATTGACTCCTGATTCAGGTCTAACACTGAAACTGGAACATGCCCACGGGTAAAAATAGCATATTTTAGGGTTTTAATGCAATTTTTGAATTGGAATAATGTCAAAAATACCTTTTTCTTATTTCAATCTAATTTTAGTGTTATAAGAAGTTCATATGTTGATTTGTATCAATTTTGGATCTGATTTGATGCTTAAATGGATTAAATTGCAAAACAGGGTGCCCTCAAGATCCTGAAACACTGCCAAAATCATGATTTTCATGATATTTCTGAATTTTCGTATATAAGTTCATGTTTTTAGGGTTTTTTTATGTTTATAATCATGTTAGGACACTTCATGATCGATTTTCTTGTTATTTGATTTTATTTAAATCCTAAACCCAAAGTTTTTACCAAAATATTTTCTGAAAACCCTGATTTCAAGGCCATAGTCTTGCTATCGAGGGCATTTTAGTCATTTGACCTCATTTTCAAAATTCCTAACTTGGATTTTCTTATTTTCAATCATACCACATCACCTTATGTTTGATTTATTTTCATTTGAATTCCAAAACCTCATTTTTACAAAATATCTTTTTGAAAAACCTTGGATTCAAGGCCATAGTCTTGCTATCAGGGGTATTTTGGTCATTTTGACCCCAATTTCGATTTTTCAAATCTTATTTTCATATTTCTTCAATTTTATTTCCTATTTCATTATGCTTATCTCAGTGAATCATGGAAAAATGCTTATATCTAACAAAATCCAGTAATTTCCAAATATTATTGGATAAATCTAGAAAAGCCAACATATTTTTACTAACAAGTTTTCTAGTTTTGCAAGGATATTGAATCCTTTAATTTTCTTTATTTAAATTCAATTAGTGATGTAAATTAAATGTAAACTTTGGAATAAGAATTTCAATTTCTGCTTAGATTAAGATTTGCATTGCATATAGTTTGAACTTTGATATATAACTGTTATACTTGCCAATTCATGCATATTTTTACAAATCCACTATGGTCTACATGAATGACACATGCACAAGTTCTTAGAAAGTTGACAAACTCGGTGAAATTCGTATTCATGGCCATAGTCAGAATATGAATGAGACCCATATTTGTGATCTCCATATTAGCCACATTCATCCTACACTCCTAGGCTAACTTCAAAAATGCACTGCATTTCTCAAAAATACAAAAAGATTTTCTCAATTCCTCAAAGAAATATCTTTCAAATCCATATCCATTCATTCAATTTGTATCATTTTCTTAATTCAAATTCCAATTTCAATCCAGATAAATCGATTTTCTCAAAATTTTCTAAGTCTTACTCAGAAATTGATTTTCTCAAAACTCTGAGCTTTCAAATGGTATTTCAAGTATTTTTCAAAATTCAAAATTTGATTTTCCAAGTTATATATTCAATTTCAAAGTTTAAGTTAAGAGAAATCAAGTTTTCCAAAGTTACTTGAAATTCCTCAGAAATCAATTTTCCTAAAACACTTGGATTCTTCAGAAATCGGTTTTCATTTTCCTCAAAAATATTCTCTCACCATGATTCACGATTTTCAAAGTGTTATATTTTCCAAGAATTCTCTAAGTATTTCAGTTATTCTAAGCAAACATCATGTTTTCAAACCTGCATTTTCTGAAAGCCATAGCACATGCCTGATTCTTTGTGCATTTAGGAAATATAACACGATTTGGACAAGTTGAGCAAAGCTAAGCACACTTTTGATCCTTGGTTCAATTACCCCTGGTAAAGGCGTCAGGAACGGTTGAACCTTGTATCAACAGGCGAGTCCCATTCCTCATAATTATCCCGCATTTTAAAAATGGAGGCAAGTTATTTTCAAAATCTTTTTTAAAGGTCAGTTTGACTTGCAAAAGTAAAATTTTGCGATGATAACAATTGTCATGTTTATTTTAGAATCACTTGGAAAATCCCAAATTTCTAAACTATTTTTCTTAAAAGTATACATTTCTGCATTTGCATTGCACAAGTATGATTCTTTGTGCATTTAGACTTAGAATAAATTCTTAGACAATATTTAGGCAAAGTAAAAAGGCATGAATTCGATCCTTGGTTCGATTACCCCTGGTAAAGGCGCCATGAATGGTCGAATCTCGTACCGACGAGCGAATCCCATCTCTCCATTTTCCCACAAATTTTCAAAATGGAGGTGAGTAATTTTCAAAACATTTTCCAAATTAAGGTCAGGTGAGACCTTCGCAAAAGAGTTCCTCTCTCCCTTCTTTTCTTTTTTCTTCTCTCTTCTTTTCTTCTCTTCTTTTTCTATCTCTTATATTCCCCTTCAAAAGGGGAATAGAGGCTAGAAAGGTAAAGAAAAGGGAAAAGAGGGAACCAAGAGGAAGAATTTTGCGATGATCACAGTTTTGTCGATCGAGATGGGACTCATCTTCGTCTGGTCGAATTTTTGCCTTTGCTTTGCTTTGATATTATCTAAGTCTTTATTCTACAAATGTCAGCATCATTTTCATGCAAACCATAGGAGCCTAGACTCTGTCCTAGCTGACATAATGTATACAGGATTTAAGTATGGTTTGGTAGGGCCATATTGAGGAGATTATTCCATGCTCACTTAGACTTAGGTCTGAAATACAACTCTCCTCAATTCTAGGGATTAAAAAAAACAATGTATGCAAGTGTATGCTTCTCTTCATGTAAATTCTATCTCTTCAGGACTTTGCATTAGAGCCATATGATTTCTCGCATATTGAATATGTTTTCGAAAACATCCCTACCTATATTGTCCCAGTCTTCACGTTGCTGGGCTGTCTCACTGAACCTTAGTTCGGGAGAGAGCCTCACAACTGGACCACCTATTCGGGTTAACACCCCCTACCACATACTTAAATGCCTTAGTCCGAAGTATATCGATAGGTGCTCAAGGATGTTGGGAAGCCATTGCCTTAGAAGCGGAGAATTATTTCTATGCCACGTACTTCGAGCTTCGGCTTGAGTATATCAGCATATCTTGATTGAAATCAGATGATCTGAACCATAGAGCTAGGATTAAGGTCCCACAAGCCATTTCAAATATTGCATTTAGAGTCAGCCTTTAGGGAGAGCTTTGTGCGCATCCTTGTTTGTGTAGTTGTTTCCTTGTATTCTCCTATATATATCAACCTTTTCAAAACCCTAGGTATATTATTCAAAATTTCCTCTTACTTTCAAAAACCCAGGTGTATATTTTTCCTCTATCTACATTCTTTTCTCTTTTATATCAAAATTTTCTTCAAAACCCTGGAAATTCTTTTTCTAAAAATTTTGTCGATCTTTCAAAATTTTCGGAGTCTATCCATAAGTCCTGCATTCTATCTGACTCTCCTCAATTCTTCTTTGCCCCAGTATTATTTCGATGGCGTCCAATTCCATCGATGTTGTCTTTCCTAGAGATCATGTCTTCTATCAGATAAGGGATGGATCCCCAGATCATCGGGTTATCCAGACTCATTCCTTCTTCCCCCGGTGGTATTATTCTTGGTTCGCCACCTTCTCGCGTATGTTCTCAGACCACTTGGATGATTGTGGATTGAAGATGGCATCAACAGTGGGCAAGCAGACCATCAACGGAAGTCTGATTCAGGCTATGGCAGAACGGTGGAATCCATGTACCTGCATATTTTGGTTTCCATGAGGAGAGATGACTCTACTGATGGACGAATTCAATGATATCATGCGGTTGCCAGAACCAGCGGGTCAGCCAGATGATCCTGTCGAGCAGCAATTCCTAATTAATATCAAGGGGGTAGATGTTCGAGAAGCTTTGGCTAGAACAACAGGGAGCGAATCTTGGCCTCTCATTGAGATCAACTGAGATAAGTTCATTGACATGTGGAGCATACGAGGAGGTTGACACTTTGTCCCGAGCAGCCAAAAACAGTCAGAATGTCATGGTACTATGCATAGTTGGATTAACATTCTTTCAAGATGGTCGGAATTTCATCGATGTCAGAGTTGCCCAACTCTTTCAAAGATGGGGAAGCAAACAGACCCGTCAACTTTCAGTTTCCATAGCTGCCTTAGCTTTGCTTTACCGAGGCTTGACTCGTTTCGTTCTTGGAGAGACCATTATGATGGAAGGATGCACCTATGCTCTGCAGTCGTGGTTCCTGCGACATGTGCCATCAAAGGCCAGTTCCTTCAGGTTCAACAGCAAGAAGTCGAAGTCAGCCATTTAGTGTTGAGCCTTGATCGAGAGACTGCATCAGGAGGAGATTGTCTGGGATTACTTCAACAGGCAGGAATCAGTTCCTCGCTACACTTATGCACGGGACAAGCGTTATAGATTGCTGGGGCTCTGCTTCTGTGTCGATTATCAACCCGAGAGGTGTCTTAGACAGTTTTCACAGCAGCAGGTTTGAGTCAGCACTCGTTTCCCGTAGGTCACATGCCAAAATTTAATTTGCAGTCGAATCAGTGGTCTGGGGCATACCATGCCGCCAAATACACTTGGGACTCTTTTATCTCTCTGTCTATATTTCCAGGACCCAATGTATCTACTGAATATCAAGAGTGGTGGCAAACTGTCTACCCACCATCTCTTTGTCTCTGAACTTATCATCAATAAAGTTTACTTTTGTTCTACTGAAAAGCTTTTTTGGGGCCAAATTTTATTCTTTTTATAGTTTAAATGGTCACGATTGATGTTGTAACGCCTCGGATTTCCAAAACAAAGCAAAGTTAAAATTTTCATGATTTTTTTTTTTTGCAGCGAAACTTTGGAAAGCTTTTAGCAGCGGAATCAGACGATAATGAGTCATCAGTTTTAGAAAACCCCAAGCACATTACAGGTATATGGTCAAGCAACTCATTGACCACCAAAGTGTTCCATTTTATCGAAAACCACATGTTTATTACAACATCACTGCTTGGAAAAGCAGTATACGTTCAATAAAAGGAAGCAGTACAACTCTGTCTAGAGAGACCCTAGAACTCGATGCCGTCTTGCTTCGCATATCGCAACGCAGGTCCAACACCCGAAATCCCCATTAAATGGGGTTAGAACCACTGATGGTCTGGTAAGCAAGCAATCATACATTCATTCAACTCAAGTAAATACATTTGATCACTCAGAGTCGCAGTTCATACTAATGACGCTCAAGCCTCCACGACTTAGCGTATATTGCAAGAGCCGCCTCAGGGCTATGAGTTGAACATTTGCTCAAGTCTTCATGACTTGGCGCGAGCCTCTTCAGCTCTGTGATTTGAATAACCGCTTAAGTCTCCACGACTTATCCTTGACCTCTTCCTAGTCTAAAAGGGATGTCTTGCTCAAGTCTTCATACTTGGCGCATCTGTATCCCACACATCTAAGGACAAGTCCTCGAGCTTCGCTTAGTCGTGCGGATACAACACTGGTCTTTGCTCAGTCGATCTAGTCGTATACCGATCATGACACCTTCACAAAGGTTATGCAAGACTGACTCAACAATGTCCATTCACTCAAACATTCAAGCATCGCTGAACCTAAGCTAATGCTTTGTTTTGATAATTAACCCCTCTCCCTAGGCTTAAGGGAGGTATATCTGAGCACCAACGCGATGATCTGAGGGTTGATTATTCTATGTATGTTTAGATACTCCAGAGGCTTGTTGACCCCATCCCCCTAGTAGGACGGTACAATCATACCTGAAGAAGTTCCTACTAGGTATTCGAATGCATTCTGCTACTGCAGTAGTCGGGTTCAATCCTTAGAATCTAAAGGTAATCACGACCTCCATACCTCTGAGTGACGAAGGCAATCATAAACTATATCAGGTTCGAAGATAATATAAGTCACTCAAGGCTGCACCATCACCGTCTTCCTCGGTGAGAGATTCTGGAGGGGTCTGCCGGTATGACAAGCTAATTAATGCATGCCTACAGGGCAGCCGTTGAGGAGTATGTACCCGAACCCGTTCAGTGTGCCCCTAACACAGTCATCAATTGCGGGGTCTTTTCATTTTATTCATATGCATGCTTGACTCTCCTCTCGGCACTGTGGCCATCACGAGCATCACACCTCTTTTGGGTGGAGATGATTGAAGTGTTCGGGCCAAACTAATAAGTTTACTCCGAAGGTGGAGATGATTGAGGTGTTCTGGCGTCGTGATCCTGCTGGAGGGTTTGTAGGGTTTGCTGCATCAAGGCTTGATTCCGAAGTATAAGCTCTTGAGTTTGCTGGACATCCATGATTGCAGAAAGGTAATCAAATTCGGATGAGGGATCTGCTTCATCAGAGTCGTGGTTGGCAGTGTGCAGGGACCTTGGATTGAAGGAAGTAGTATTGAGGATTTGCTTGGGATAAAGGATAACTACATTTTGAAGGGGGACCTTGAAGAATTTTAAAATGGGAGTTATAAAACACCCGAAGAGAAGATGCTGAAATTTTTGATAGCGAATAAAGTGGGTGAAGATGATGTTGGACCAATTTATCGGAGTGGAGCAGAAAATTGTGTAGAGGAGGAGAGAGATTTTTCTTGGCACTAATCCCTTGCGAGGAGGCTTGGGATAGAGATTGTGGAGAAGAATTTGGGCAAGCAGTTGAGCATGAGGTTGGAGATTGCTCATGTGCCAGGGAAGGTGTGTGAAGTGGTTACAGAGAAGAATTTTTTGAAGTACCAAGTGGTCGAGTGGTACTATGTTAGTTAGATCTGTGCCGGTGGAAGGAAGGTTGAGAATGTTGCCTAGTGAGGAAGCATTGAAGAAAATCATGCGTCCTCGGACCTTGGTGGTGATGGTAGTTTGGTTATGATTGGTGGAAAGATTTGTGTAGAAGAGTCGGACAAGTTCGGGATAGTAGGCAGCTTGTGATGAAGAAACTAGTAAGTGTTTAAATTCGGGGAGAGATCTTTCGAGGTCAAATGATGCGAAGTCTTCGTAGTGAACTAATTCACCTTCATGAATTGGACGTGAGCAAAGTGAGTTGTAGTGATGAAATAGATCTGGAAACCTTAGATCGGCGGTAGTGATCACATTGTTTGAGGAAGAAGCCATTACAAGAGCTTTAGAAAAAAAGACTAAGAAAGAAGAGCTTGGAAGGAGTAGTACTTTGTAAGAAGATAGAGAAATTCGTAGGAAATTTGGTGAGGGATGAACCAATCTATTAAATAGAAGGATGAAAATAATTGTGATAAGAAATGAATGACATTTGAAGTGATTGATTTTTAGATTGTAGTTGAATGAAGAAATTCGTGAGTTGTGGATTGAGAAGCTTGTGAATGATAAATCAAATCAAAATTTGGAAGATAGTGTATTATATTAGTGTAAATGACAAGAAGGACATAGTTTTGAATAACTTTTCTATAAAGAGAAAAAAATTTCTATGGGAGAAGTTATCGAATTGTGAGATGTGTCATGTATTGAGTATGGAGTGTCCTATTGGACTTCACGTGTGATGAATGAATAAAGTCAAGGAGGTGAATACTCTAAAGATTTTTGTGAAGTTAAGAGATGTAAGAATAGTTATGGAGTGAAGGAAATAATGGCCTAATAAAACAAGCAACTTTTTATACAAAATTTTACTTTCTAAGAAAGCATTCTAAATACGTGAAGAATGAGATGTGAATAAGACAAACAAGGACATATGAGTGAGAAGCAATAATTTCTTATTTAAGAAGTATTTTTATAGGTATGCGTGGAAGGAGTGTGAATAGTCATAAAGAAGGGTGATTCAATATACGAATTTGTAGAGAGAGATCATAGAGGTCATACAGGACAACAATCACTTGATGTATGACATAAAGTAAAGTTATGATTGATACAACTTGATGTTTTGTTTAGAGGACATGGTTTTATTTAAAAAAAAGATAAGCTTAAAATATGTAGTGGTCACGGATGGAGGCTCACTTCGAATTAGATGGAGAGAGAGAAAAAGAAGGGGTGGTACTGTAAACACCCCAAATTTTCACTCAATTCTTAACATCGCCCTCAATCGGCACATTTCAGTTCTCCGGAAGCAATAAAGGGCAAAATGGTCATTTTCTAAGTTTAAACCGTGCAGAAAGTCCTAAATTTCATTCTTGAGCCTCAAAATTTCTATATTTAGGTTCAGAGACATCTTCAAATTGCAAAATTTCAAAATCCTTTCTCTGGACAAAAAGCTAAAATTTCCAAGTCCGAGCTCAGAGTGATATTTCATAGAACATGTCTTTGCATAGCTTTGCATCATTTCACTGCACAGCATGTCATTTTGAGATCCAGAACTCTTGATTTTCAAAATTGTCAATCCAGATTTGATTTTTAAACTTTTTCAAATTGATTTTTAAAACCCTGGGTATTCAAAATTACCAAATTTTCCCATTTTACCCCCCAGACTTTGAATTACAAAAATTTTCCCAAGAAAACAATCTGGATATTTGGATATTGATCTCAAAACTTTTTGCAAAAAGATTTTAAATCTCTTTACAAATTTTGTTTTTACATTTATCCATATTTTTACCCTGAAAACCCAATTTTTTCCAAATTCTTTAAAAACAAATAATGTTTTATCTCGTATCTTCAAATAAATGGAGCAGGACCCGCCTTTGAACTAGCATCATACTCAGGTAAGTTGTTTATTCTCAAGCGGGACCCACCTGGAGTTCATACCAATTTGCAAAATTGTCTTTTTCATTTCTCAATACTTATTTTTTTTATTTATTTTTAGTTAGTGGGCCCACACACATGTGGCACCCCAATTGAAAATAAAAGACTTTCAAAAACAAAACAAAAACTTTATTTTCAAAAGGATTTTAAAAGTGGGTTGAGGTGGCATTTCCATAAAAGCCTCTCATTTTTTTTTATATTTTATCTCTTTTTATTTGTTAAATAAAGTTTTTTTTAGAAGGAGGCAGCCTTAAATGGCACAGCCGAACTTCCAAAACAAAAAAAAATAACATAATAAATTTCATTTTTACCTAGAACTTAGGTAAATGAAATGAAACATTCAAAAAAAAAAAAAAAGATGCGCCCTTGTTAAAACGGTAGCATTGAAGTCCAATTTGAAAAAAATTTCAAAAAAATGATAACGGACCCTCATGAACGAGGAGGGGGCTGCGTTTCTTTTGGAGAAAAAGGAAGGTTTTGGAAGAGGGAAGGCTACGGATGAAAGAGGAGGCTGAGGTCTTTAAAGGACCCAGCCATTGATCGATGAAGGGGGGGGGGAAGAGGTTTTGATTTGAGGATTTTTTCTTTCTTATTGCAGGAAATTCTGAGTTTTTCGGTGTTGAAGGACTGCAGAACGTGGCTGCCCCCTTTGCCATCAGCCCAGCCACCAAACACTTCAACGGCTCTGCATCATCTTCCACCACCATCCGATACTTCTTCAGCAGCAGCCACAAGAGCACCACCATCCAACGCTTACCTTCCTTCAACCCAGCCAGTAGAGGACGCTGACTGTTGTTCATCCCCACTTCAAGCCAGCCGCAGGGGGTCTTCAACCTCGAGTCAACCAGACCCATCCTTCACCCTCTTCAGCCCCAGCAACGAAGGAGTTTCCACCTCCCACAGCCGCTGCCCATCCTCCACTTTGCCTTCAGCCCAGCCGCACCTCCACTTGCAGCAGGAAGCCTATTTGCAGTCCACAAGCAGCAGGAACTTCATCATTTGATTTATGAAATTTTGCTTAGCTTGATGGTAAAATCCTGTTTTATGAAGTTATGGCTGGAATAGCATCATTTGATTTATGAGCTTGATGTTCAAAATTCTTGTTTTATGAAGTATGGCTGGGACTTCATCATTTGATGCTATAAATTCTGTTTTATGAAGTTATGGCTGGAACTTCATCATTTTGTTTTATGAGCTTGATGTTTAAAATTCCTGTTTTATGAAGTATGGCTGGGACTTCATCATTTGATGCTACCAATTCTGTTTTTATGAAGTTATGGCTGGAACTTCATCATTTTGATTTATGAGATTGATGTTTAAAATTCTTGTTTTATGAAGTTATGCTGGGACTTCATCATTTGATGCTACAAATTCTGTTTTTATGAAGTTATGGATGGAACTTCATCATTTTGTTTTATGAGCTTGATGTTTAAAATTCCTGTTTTATGAAGTATGGCTGGGACTTCATCATTTGATGCTACAAATTCTGTTTTTATGAAATTATGACTGGAACTTCATCATTTTGTTTTATGAGCTTGATGTTTAAAATTCCTGTTTTATGAAGTATGGCTGGGACTTCATCATTTGATGCTACAAATTCTGTTTTTATGAAGTTATGGCTGGAACTTCATCATTTTGTTTTATAAGCTTGATGTTTAAAATTCCTGTTTTATGAAGTATGGCTGGGACTTCATCATTTGATGCTACAAATTCTGTTTTTATGAAGTATGGCTGGAACTTCATCATTTGATGCTACAATTTCTGTGTTATGAAGCTATGGGCTGGAATATTATCAGTTGATTTATGAGCTTGATGTTCAAACTCCTGTTTTATGGAGTTATGTTAAAATTCTGTTTTTATATATATATGCTAAAATTTTGTTTTATGAAGTTATGTTGTAACACCATCATTTGATTTATGAGATTTTGTCTAGCTTGCTGTTAAAATCCCTGTTTTATGAAGCTATGGCTGGAACATCACCCTTGGTTTTATGAGATTTTGCTTAGCTTAGTGCTAAATTCTTGTTTGCTATATTGTTAGAATATCACCCCATTTGCAACACCAATTATATATATTGTTTCATCATTTTCCATAACATTTTCATCTTTTCACCAATCTTTTCATATCCTTTTCATGATATCCTTGAAATAGTCCATGATGCTTCCACAACCCATTTCCTGCACATATTCATTTTCTGCTGCAAGTGTAACAACAACAACAACAACAACTACGCCTTCATCCCAAAACAATTGGGGTCAGCGATATGAACCAAAAAAGAAATTCATTTTGGGTCTTCCACATGAATCCTTTTCCTCCAATCATTTCTATCCAACGCCATGTCCTCGGTGAGGTTCAAAGCATTCATATCCTTTCCTATCATCTCCATCCAAGTCTTCCTAGGCCTACCCCGACCTCTTTTAACTAATATATTTTCCCATTTCTCCAACCTTCTAACTGGAGCATCATTAGGCCTTCGCCGAATATGTCCAAACCACCGTAAACGATTCTCTCGCATTTTATTTTCAATGGGTGCAACACCTACCTTCTTACGTATCTCTTCGTTCCGAATCTTATCTTTTATTGTATTTCCACACATCCATCTAAGCATCCGCATCTCAGCTACACTCATTTTTTGAATATGATGTCTCTTGGCAGCCCAACATTCCGTACCATATAGTAAAGCGGGTCTAATAGTCGTCCTATAAAACTTTCCCTTCAACCGCAATGGCATTCTACGATCGCACAGCACTCCAGTAGCACTTTTCCATTTCATCCACCCAACCTTTATCCTATGATTTACATCTCCATCAATTTCTCCATACTTTTGAATGATGGATCCCAAATATTTGAAATAATCATTCACCGGTATATCTTGCTCACCAAGCTTCACTACACTCCCATCACTACTTCGTTGCTTACTAAACCGACATTCCATATATTCAGTCTTACTCTTACTCAACTTAAAACCTCTAGCTTCCAATGTCTGTCTCCATAATTCTAACTTAGCATTAACCCCAGCTCTAGACTCATCAATCAAAACAATATCATCAGCAAACAACATACACCACGGTACATTTTCTTGAATTGATCTCGTAAGCTCATCCATCACTATCGCAAATAGGAAAGGGCTTAAAGCAGATCCTTGATGTAACCCAACCGTTATCGGAAAATTGGTTGTCACCCCTCCACAAGTGCGGACATTGGTTACTACTCCTTCATACATATCTTTAATTATACTAATGTACTTGAGAGAAACACCTTTCTTCATCATTGTCTACCAGAGAACGTCCCTAGGTACTCTATCGTATGCCTTCTCTAAATCAATAAAAACCATATGCAAATTTTTGTTCCTCTCTCTATATCTTTCAATAAGTTGTCTAAGAAGATGTATAGCTTCCATAGTTGATCTTCCAGGCATAAAACCAAATTGATTCTCCGATATCATGACAACCTTCCTCAACCTAGACTCAATCACCCTCTCCCAAAGTTTCATAGTATGACTCATGAGTTTTATACCACGATAGTTTGTGCAATCTTGTATATCACCCTTATTCTTATATAAAGGCACCAAAGTACTCTTCCTCTACTCATTAGGCATCTTATTTGTTCGCCAAATCAAGTTAAAAAGATTTGTCAACCATTCTAAACCTTTCTCTCCCAAGCATTTCCAAGCCTCGATAGGTATACCATCTGGGCCAACTGCCCTTCTTGATTTCATTTTCTTCAAAGCCTCTGCAATTTCTTTCTTTTGAATCTTGCGCATGAAGTCATGATTTATCTCATGAAAAGGAATGGAGAAGTCTCCAAGATCTTGAGCATGACTATCATTAAATAGCTTATCAAAATAATCTTTCCATCTCTCCTTAATCTCCTCATCTTTGACTAAAACCCTTTGCGTTTCATCTTTGATACATCTAACCATACCCAAATCCTTTGATTTCCTATCTCTCATCTTTGCAAGCCTATAAATATCCTTCTCGCCTTCTTTGGTATCCAACTTGTCATAAACCTCCTTATATACCTTAGCCCTCGCGTTTCGAACAACTTTTTTAGCTTCCTTCTTTGCTATCATATACTTCTCCAAATTCTCATTATCACGACTCTTACTTAGATTTCTATAACACTCTCTTTTAACCTTAATAGCTAATTTGACATCCTCGTTCCACCATGATGTATCCTTACCTAGTGGTGCACCGCCTTTAGACTCACCCAATACCTCCTTAGCTACTTTTCTCATACCACCCGCTATCTTCACATTGATTCTGAATCCTCCTCGAGACACCAATCAACTTCCTTAACTACCTGCTCTACAAACATTCCTTGTTTAGCTCCTTTCAGTGCCCACCACTTAATTCTAGGATCTATCCTATGTCTATCCCTTTTGCGGCATTGTCTAATTCTAAGATCTAAAATTAAGACTCTATGTTGTGTAGCTACACTTTCTCCTGGTATAACCTTACAATCGATGCAACAACCCCTATCTCTCTTTCTAAGTAGGAAAAAATCTATCTGACTCGTATTAACCCCACTTTTAAATGTTACTAGGTGAGACTCCCTCTTCCTAAACCAAGTGTTTGCTAAGATCATATCATAGGACAAACAAAAATCTAAAATCCTTTCTCCACTTTCATTTCTTTCTCCTATACCATAGCCTCCATGGATATTCTCAAATCCATCCCTACTAATGCCTACATGTCCATTAAGGTCACCGCCGATGAAAAGCTTTTCTCCATAAGATGTCTCTTGTACTACTCCATCTAAATCTTCCCAAAATTGATGCTTAATGGAATCATCTAAACCTACTCGAGGTGCATAAACACTAATAATATTAATAATATCCGTACCTAATACTAATTTAATAAGTAAAATTCTATCACCCTTCCTACGGACCTCAACTACATTATCTATAAACTGACGACTCATAACAATCCCTACTCCATTCCTATTCCTATTTATTCCTGTATACCAAATCTTATATCCCCAAGGTTCTATCACTTTAGCTTTCTCACCTACCCATTTGGTCTCTTGAAGACATAAAATATCAATCTTTCTCCTACACATAACATCTACTAACTCTACCAACTTACCAGTTAAAGACCCTATGTTCCAAGTGGCTAACCATAATTTTATGGTCTTGGACTAACTTCTTTACCCCCACCCGTCCAACAAAGTGAGGGAACCCTTGCCTATTTGACACCACACCCGGGCGCCGGTGTGACGCGTCGCTTCTGGGCGACGACCTAGCAACCCTTGCACATTTATCACTGCCTCCGGGCCTAGAGAGTACAGCGCGTCGCTCAGTAGGGAACGCCCCAACGAAATTCTCATATTGGTTCATTTTCATAGGATATGACAGTTTTTATGCTGGCTGTCACAGGCCTACCGCAACCCTCCTCCTTTATCCGGGCTTGGGACCGGCAGTGTATAACTACACAGGCGGAGTTCTGCTGCAAGTGTGCAGTCTTGATATTTGGCCATATTCATGAACGGATATCTCTATATCCAATCGTGATCTCCCAACCATCTTTGGCGTGCTTCATTATGGATATATAGGGAAGCTCCATACCCATTTTTACTGGAAATTGCATTATAATTTAAGAAGTATGGTAGTGTGAAATCCCCTACAGAAACTATATATACCTGTAATTTCTGGTTTTACCCATTATATGTAATTTCCATTAGTATGTACATATTTTCTCATTATATGTATATATATATCTATATATATATGTATATCTATATATATTTATCTATATGCATACGTATATATGTATATATATATGTATATATATATATATATGTACATAGATATATACTTATATATATATATATATATCTTCATGTGCTCTTATTTCCATGTATGAACACCCATATATTTTCTCATATAGTTACACCTCCATTGTTACATGACATTTAGCACCTATTTTAGCATTTTGATATATGTATATGTCTCTTCGTTGTATATATTATATATATATGTCCATTTTCTTGTTTATTTTGTACTAACTCTCATTTTGCAGGAAAATCTAGAAGAGGTTGATTCCTTGGCTCCATTTCAATTTTCTTTTACTTTATGTTATGCAATGTAACAATCCGATGTAAACCTTGGAATAAGATTTACTTTTACTGCTTAGATTAGGCCGCATCTCATATAGTTTGATTTATGTATTATCCTGATTCTATGATGCATATATCTAAATTTTCAAAATTCACCGTGGATGAACACGAATGGCACGTGCACCAACTCTTAGAGAGTTGATGAACTCGGTGGAGTCCATATTTACGGCCCTAGTCGGAATATGGACGAGACCCAGATCCATCATCTCTCTACCAATCACATTGAGCCTACACTCTTAGGCTATCTTGAAAATGCACCTCATATTTCCAATGTTTTCAACATATTGTGAATTAACTCGAATAAACCCTGAATATATTCATGGCCACAGTCAGAATATATGAAGGATTTACTTTGGCTTAATCCACATTTGTCCAACCAATTTTTCAGAAATCTTTTCAAAGTGCATTCATTCATTCAAATCATCTGCATCATTCGTTTTTCTCATGATTTTCTCAAAAGATTTTCACTTCATGGAATCGATCTTCTCAAGAAACTATGATGATATTCGGAGTTGGATTTCCCAAATCAAATATTTTCCTGTGATTTTCCTTAAAAAGTTATTTCCTTAAGATTCTTTTCAAAGGAATTTCTCATGTTCTCAAGAATCCAAGTCGATTTTCAGATATTTCAAAAAACCAGATTCTCAGGATTTCAATTTCCTAAGTTTTGAATTTCCTTCTCCAATAAATCTTTCCTACAAAATTTTCTATCATTTTCCTAAGAAAACTCTCAAAATCCGAGTTTTTCCTGACAAGTGCTTTCCTTTTCAAATATTCATCCTTTCTCAAGAATTCCTTCCATTTTTCCTGAGATTCTCATTTCTTCATGGTTTTACAAGTCTTTCTAATCTTTCTTAAAATTTTCCTGAGATTCTTATTTTTTCATGGTTTTCTCAGTCTTTCTAAACTTTCTCAAACTTTTCCCTAGATTACCATTTCTTTGTAGTTTTCCAAGTCTGTATAACTTTCTCAAAATTTTTCCGAGAGTATCATTTCTTCATAGTTTTACAAAGACTTTATAAACTTTCTCAAGATTTTCTCAAGACTCTCCCTTCTTCAAGATTTTCCAAATCTTTATAAATTTTCTCGAGATTTCAAACCTTCTTCGTTTGAGTTTTCCTGAGAGATTGATTTCCATCTTTTCCTGAGAAATACTTTTCAACTTCAGATGTTTTCTAAGCATATATCATATTTTCCGATTTTACATTTTCCAAAAATCTCATAGCACATGCCTGAATTCTCTGTGCATTTAGGATAGAATACAATTTCGATAATTTCGCTAAGTCAAGCATAATTTTGGTCCTTGGTTCGATTACCCCTATTAAAGGCGGCAGGAACGGTCGAACCTCGTACCGACAGGTCGAGCCCCATCCCATGGATTTTCCCGCAATTTTCAAAATGGAGGCGAGTATTTCAAAACAATTTCCAAAATCCGGTCAAGTTTGAATCGCGAAAGCGTTTCCTCTCTCTCTTCCGCAAGGAAGGGAAGACGGGGAAAATTTTTGCGACGATAACAGGTACTTAATAGTACTTATGAGAATAAAGAATGGAGGACAAGTTTTCGAAAAAGAGTTTTTATAATAATTTTTTCATAAAAAGGTGTAAAGGATGACAAGATAAAAATAGATTGCACTTAAGATATCATATTACATATGATATAGTAAAAACTATACGTGAAATACAACAACTTAACTTTTGAAGAAGATGGTGAAAAACTAAGAAGGATAAACACTCGATTATGACTCAAATTTGAAAAGCAAGATTTCTCATAAAGTGGTTAAGTGTGGCTTTATCATTATTACATACTATTCTTTGTTTAAGTTACGTATAGGCAAGTTGAGAGATTGAATTTACATACGGTTTAATGAGGTGTCTTGAGGAAGGAAGTCCTGAAAAAAGGGATATATCACTTGAATATAAGAAAAGAAGAACAATGATTAAAGGTATGATAAAATAAGTGACGAACACAATATCATGTTGAAGTTCGGCTAGCTTATTGTAAGAGAGATTTTAACAAGAAGACAAAAGTGATAAAAGGTGTTATGAGATGAGTGATGTTAGCAATGTCATGATAGATTTTACTTAATATAAATAGTTCTTATGGATATGAGTGAAAGGAAATAGGACAAGGAATCATTATTAATGTGTACTTGAAAGATGACAAGTTGAAAGACATAAAGAATGTGTCATGATGAATGTGTTTTTATAAGTGTTTAGAGTATACGTGAATATAGAAACATAATTTGACTTTGAATAGTGGGAACAAAACAAAGAGTGTATACAAAAAAATCGATAAGAAGGAAAAACATAACTTATAAGATGTTTTAATCTTAATAAGTGTGATTAATTTATAAGTCACTTAGTTTGCATATTCCTAATTCTCTTCTAATTCGTGTAAAGTCTTCATGTTTCAATGGTTTAGTAAAGATGTTTGTTAACTGTTGATTAGTGGGTATGAATTTGAGTTTAATTATGTTGTTTAAGACTTGTTCTCTTAAGAAGTGGTGTCTTATTTGAATATGCTTAGTTCGTGAGTGTAAAATAGGATTTTTAGATAGATTTATAGCACTAGTATTATCACAAAAAATAGTTGTATTTTCAAAATTTAAACCAAAATCTTTCAAAGTTTGTTTCATCCAGATGACTTGTGTACAGGCTAGGCTAGCAGCTATGTATTCAGCTTCAGTAGTTGACAATGATACACAGTTTTGTTTCTTGCTGAACCATGAAACTAGTGAGTGCCCTAGCATATGACATGTTCCACTTGTGCTTTTTCTGTCAGATTTACTTCCAGCAAAGTCAGCATCGCTGTATGAGATTAGATCAAATGTAGAAGATTTTGAATAAAATAATCCAAAATCAACTGTGTCTTTTAAATATCTCATTATTCTTTTTACAACTTTAAGATGTGATTCTTTTGGATTTGACTGAAATCTAGCACACAAGCAAACACTGAACATAATATCTGGACGGCTAGCAGTTAAATAGAGTAGTGATCCTATCATACCTCGGTATACCTTTGTGTCTACAGACTTACCATCTTCATCTTTGTCCAAAACAGTAGTTGTGCTCATAGGAGTATTCTTTGGAGCAGTTGAGTTCATGTGGAACCTCTTTAGAAGTTCATGAGCATACTTGGATTGATTGATGAAAACTCCATCCTTGGTTTGCTTAATATGCAGTCCAAGAAAGTAGGTGAGTTCTCCCATCATACTCATTTCAAATTCTTTCTGCATGGACTTAGAGAAATCTTCACAGAAAGTGTTGTTAGTAGATCCAAAGATGATATCGTCCACAAAAATGTGAACAATAAGGGTATGATTTTTCACTATTTTCACAAATAGAGTAGAGTCTGTTTTGCCTACATAAAAACTAGTTTTTAATAAAAAAGTTTTTAGTCTATCATACCAAGCACGAGGAGCTTGTTTTAATCCATATAGGGCACGTTTTAGTTTGAAAACATGATCTGGATATTGTTTATTTTCAAAGCCAGGAGGTTGTTTTACATAAACTTCTTTATTTATAAAACCATTTAGAAAGGCACTTTTAACATCCATTTGATATAGTTTAAAATCCATATAGCTTACATATGCTAAAAACATCCTAATAGATTCAAGTCTAGCAACAGGAGCAAATATTTTATCAAAATCAATATCTTCCTCCTTGTTGTATCCTTGAGCTACTAGTCTTACCTTGTTTCTTATAACATTACCTGTTTCATCTAGCTTGTTTCTGAATATCCATCTTGTCCCAATGATCTGATGATCCTTTGGTCTTGGTACAAGATCCCAAACCTCATTTCTTTGGAATTGATTCAGTTCTTCAGTCATGGCTAGCATCCAGAACTCATCGATGATGGCTTCATCAATCTTCTTTGGTTCAAGTTGAGAAATGAATGTCATATTTGCAATCCGTTCTAGCTGAGCTCTAGTCTGAACCCCCTTGGTCAGGTCTCCCAAAATCTGCTTTTGAGGATGATCTCTGATTTCAACAAATGTTCTTTGATGATCATCTTCATTAGATTTAGCTGTGTTATCTAGGAATAAATCTGTACTTTCAACATCATCATCGTTAGTCTGCTTAAGAACAGATTGATCAATAGATTCACAAAAACTGACATGCATAGATTCTTCAACAGTATATGAACTCTTATTAAAAGCTCTGTATGCTTTTCTAGGACTTGAATATCCTAAGAATATGCCTTCAATAGATTTAGCATCAAATTTATCCAGGTTATCTTTTGTGTTAAGAATAAAGCATTTACATCCAAAGACTTTAAAATAGTCTATTCTTGGAGTTCTTTCATAGAATAATTCATAGGGAGTTTTATTTAATAAGGGTCTAATAAGAACTCTATTTGTTATATTGCATGCAGTATTAACAGCTTCTGCCCAAAAAGATTTAGCAAGATTATTATGTTCGAGCATAGTTCTAGCAGATTCTTGTAGGGTTCTATTCTTTCTTTCTATTACACCATTTTGAGGTGCAGCTCTAGGAAAGGCAAAGTTATGAGAAATGCCATGCAAGTTACAAAAATTTACAAAAAGTTCATTATCAAATTCTCCTCCATGGTCACTACGGATTTTCACAATAGAACAAGATTTTTTATTTTGTAATTTTTTACATAAAATTTCAAATTGATAAAACGTATCACTTTTGTTTTTTTTAAATATTCCCCAAGTAAATCTTGAGTAATCATCTACAATGACAAAAGCATATTTATTATGATTAAGACTTGCTACTCTAGAAGGACCAAAAAGATCCAGGTGGAGAAGCTCTAAAGGTCTTTTACTTGAAATGATATTTTTTGATTTGAAAGATGATTTAGACAGTTTTCCTAGTTGACATGCATCACAAAAATAATCCTTTTTAAAAGATATTTTGGGTAACCCACGTACTAACTTGTTTTTAGCTAATTTAGACATGTATTTGGAGTTGACATGACCCATTCTTATGTGCCATAAATGTTGAGTGTCATTATTAGCTATAAGACAATGTTCAGTAATGTTTTCTAGGTATAATTCATATATATTACTTGTTCTTATACCTTTTAAGATGATGTTTTCGTTGGTGTCTGCTATGAGGCATGCATCATGATTAAAGCTAACATTATAATCGGTTTCACACATTTGACTAATACTTAGGAGGTTATGTTTTAAGCCTTTAACAAGGAGAACGTCTTTGATAAGAGGTTTATCAATATTGCCAATATTACCAATACCAATTATCAAACCTTTGTTGTTATCACCAAAGGTGACAGTTCCTCCTTCTTTATGATGAAGAACAACAAAAAGGTCTGGATGTTCTGTCATGTGTTTTGAACATCCACTGTCTAGTATCCATCTGTTCTTCTTTTTTGGAGCCTGCAAAACATTAAGTAAAACTTCTTTTTGGTACCCAGTCGGGTCCCTTTTTGTAAGACTTTGGAACCCATGTCCATTTGGATTTGGGTTTGTCTATAACTTTAAAGGAGTTCAAGAAATTAAAACTATAATACTCCTTTTTAGGTTCAAAAGAACCTTTGACAAAAGTGGTCTTTTGATTCATACAAGAATGTTTGTTGAAATGAGAGTAGCCAATACCATTCTTGTAGAAAGAGACTTTTTGAGAGGATAGGAGTTGATCCAAGTTCTCTTTTCTTTTAGTAAACTTCAAAATCGTTTTCATAAGGTTCTCAGTTTTACTTTTTAATTCTGAAATTTCTACTTGCAGATTTTTAGTCTTGGAGCTAGTAGAGGAGATTTCAGAAGTAATCAGAAAATTTTTCTTTTGTAACTCAGAATTTTCAATACTGAGTTTTTCATTTTTCAGGATAAGCTCTAGATTTTCAGATTTCAAATGTCTATTTTTGATAATCGTTTTCCTTGATTCTTCAAAAAGTTCCTGAAAAGCATTTTGAAGTTCTTCAAAGGAGAAATCAAGGGTTTCACTTACAAAGCTTTCTGCCATGAAGCACATGTTGGCGATTTCTGCTTCATCATCGCTTGACTCTTCACTTGTGGATGGTTTTGAATCATCCCATTGAGCATGCAGAGCCTTTTTCTTGAGGAACTTCTTCTTTGGTTCCTCAATCTTGGATTTTCTTTTGAGAAGAGGACAGTCATGTCTCAAGTGACCTGGCTTATTACACTGATAGCACATGGAATCTTCCTTAGGGTCTTTTCTTTCCTTGTGCTTATTTGGAAGCCGGTTCCTTCTCATGAAGGGCTGAAATTTTCTGGTGAGTAGCGCAATTTCAGTTTCTTTTTCTGAGTCCTCATTCTCAGAAAGAGCTGGGAAGGCTAGAGTTTTCTTTAAAGGTTGTTTCTCTTCCCTTCTTTCCTTCATATGGACTTCATAGGCCATAAGATTGCCTATTAAGTCATCCAGGGTCAGCTTGGATAAATCTTGAGCTTCTTCAATAGCAGTAGTCTTTTTCTCCCAATCAGTTGTGAGAGATCTCAAGATTTTATTCACCTTATCTGTCTGGAAATGAGTTACACCCAGAGATTTCAGATCGTTGGTGATGTTGGTGAATCTGGTGAACATCTCTGTGATGGGTTCATCTTTGTTCATTTTGAACAACTCATATTTTCTGACAAGAGATGAGATTTTGGCTTCTTTCACTTTGATGGTTCCTTCATAAATAACTTCCAGAAAATGCCAAATATCATATACAAATTCACATATAGATATTCTATTGAATTCATTCTGATCAATGGCATAATATAAGGCATTCATAGCCTTTGCATTTAGATATGCCATTTTCTTTTCTTCATCAGACCATAAGCTATAGTTTGTGGATGGAGATGTGTATGGATGCTCAACAATTTTCCATACAGCAAAATCTATGGACTTGAGAAATATAGCAATTCTGCATTTCCAGTATCCATAGTTGGAGCCGTTGAAGAAAGAAAGACGAGACGCGTGTTGACCTTCAATATCACGAGCATAAGAGGTAGATGCCATTTGTGCTGGAAGACTTGTTATGTCGAAACCAGCAAACCTGCTCTGATACCAAATGAAATTCCACTAGAGGGGGGGGGGTGAATAGTGAAATACTAAATAGATCGATAAATTAAAAATATAATGCGATAAAGGCACAACACATAAACACAAAATTTATACTGGTTCGGTCAAAACCCTGACCTACATCAAGTCCCCAAGCAAACCACTTAGGCTTTCCACTATAACATCTGAGTTACCGGATAAATAGTACAACACCCTCTTCCTCAGAGGTCTTCTTCTCTCAACAGAGAAGGGGCACAACCTCTTCCACAGAGGTCTTCTTCTCTCAACAGAGAAGGGGAACACCCTCTTCCACAGAGGTCTTCTTCTCTCAACAGAGAAGGACAACACCCTCTTTCTCAGAGGTCTACTTCTTTCAACAAAGAAGGAATACAGTGAATAACAGAAAGTTACAATACTTCCTATAGAACCTTCAGAATGATATGAATGCACGAATGAAGGATTCTCAGAATGTTTTGTTCTTTTCACTCAGAAGATACTCTTTGTCAAAGAGCTATTCTTGACTTTCTCTTTCTTTTCTCTTTCTTTTTTATAGGCTCTCTTTCAAATATCGAATAGGAATTTTTCTCGTTGTAAGCTCACATGTCCATGTCGAATAAGTTATTTGATTTGTGTTTATATAGCCTTTAGAAAAATAGTTGTTGCCTTTTTGAAATGATAGTCTTTTTGGGATGTGAGATGTCAAGTCATTTCAAAAAACATCTTTATGGATTTTTGAAAACGTCTTCTTTCCATAAAAGTAATATTTGGGGTACACTAGTCGTTGTAACCTTTTAAGTATGATAAATTTTATGTAAAAAGTCTATTTCTTACAATAGTACATTGAACGTTGGATTTGTAGGCCATCATGTAGTTTTGTCTTTATACTAATTAATGATTTGTAGTATTTTATTTAGAAATTGTCACTTCTTTACTTAAATGAGTGTAAGTACAATAAATGCTTTGAGATCTTTATTTGTACATAGTCATATCAAGAGTTTTCTTTATGATGAGTTTTTCAATGTCTACAGAGAGAATGAAGACTTTAAGTAAGTCGACATTCTTGAGTGGGATTAAGATAAAGATTTTTAGAGGAGGTATTTAATGTTTTACAAAGAGAATGATGACTTCAAGTAAGTCGACATTCTATGAGTTGTAAAAAGGTAACTAAAGTCTTTTCAAAACATATTATATTTGTTTTTCTTTGTCTAGCCGATTTCCATGTTTTGTCTTTTTCCTACACATTTGAAATCATTTCTTTTTAAGCTGTCTTATACATGATAGTAGGTACAATTATTGCTTTTTGAAATCATGAGCTAATATATCATGTCAAAATACATTTTTCATAAAGGTTTGTAAGAAGGTACAATTATTGGTTTTCAAAAAAGGTGCTTTTTGAAACTATCGTATACTTTTATGAAATATAGCTTTTATGAATGAGTATGCAATATGCATGCTTCTGAAGGTTCTGTTACATATGACTCTAAAGAAGAAAAAAATCTTCATCTTGAGGAAGCCGATCTCTTTAGATGATCTTTAGGAATGCATGGCTCATGAAGCTTTTTCTTCAAGAAGTATGATTGCACCACGGTTGTACTTGAACAGGGGTCTCTATCCTTTTTGGGTGAAATATCCTTGCATCAAATACTCATTAGATTTATGGCAAAACATATCCGGTCATAATATAACATTTTTTAAGAAGACATATTATCATATCATATAAAATCAAATATGACAGTGTATCATACTATGTGTCATCAAAATATAGTTTCTCAATAGAAGACAGGTCCCATCTCGGTCGCCAAACTTATTGTCGTCACAATTTTTTTTCCCCTCCCTCTGCGAGAGAGAGAAGAAAGGATTATGCGAGTCAAACTCGACCAAAGTTTTGAAAATTGGTTTTGAAAATTACTCACCTCCGTTTTGAAAATTTGCGGGAAAATTCTATGGAATGGGATCCGCCTGTCGGTACGAGGTTTAACCGTTTCTGGCGCCTTCACCAGGGGTAATTGAACCAAGGATCAAATGTGTGCTTTGACTAAGTTCAATTATCTAAATTATGCTCTTTTTTTCCGAAAATGCACAAAGAATCAGACATGTGCTATGGAATTTTGAAAATATACAAATTTGAGAAACATGATGTTTGCCTTAGAAAATTGAGATATGCTTGGAAAGTGATTGGAAAAGTGCTTTGAATATGAAATTCCTGGGGAAATCATTGAATTTCATTGGAAATCAAAATTTTGCATTAGAAAATGAATTCTTAGGAAAACTTGAACATTGGGAAAATCGATCTTTAGATTTGGATTGCTTTTCTATGAAAATTTGGAAATGGATTTGAGAATTATGAGAAAATTAGGAAGTTCATTGAAAAATGATTTTTGAAATGGAAAATGGATTCTCACGAAAATCAAATCTTTGAGAGAATCGATTTTGGGATTTGAACATGAAATTGAGAATATAGAAATCTTGGGAAATCATGATTTGAACTTGGAAAATACTTGAAATCTCATTTGAAAACCTAGAGTTCTGAGAAAATCAAATCCTGAGAAAGACTTGGAAAATTTTGGGAAAATTGATAATTTCTGAAATAGAATTGGGAAATGAGTTTGAAAATAATGCAAATTGATTGAATGAATATGAATTTGAAAGATATTTCATTTAAAAATTGGGAAAATCCTTTTGAAGTTTAGAGAAATGCAGTGCATTTTTTAAATTAGCCTAAGAGTGTAGGTTGAATGTGGCTAATACGAAGATCATAAATCTTAGTTTTCTTTGTATTCTGACTATGTTCATAAATATGAATCCAACCAAGTTCATGAACTCCCTAAGAGCTTTTGCACGTGCCATTCGTGTCAACCATAGTGATTTTGGAAAATGTGCATATGCATCATACATCAGATATTGGAAATTGCAGAAATTAAACTATATGCAATACAATCCTATTCTATGCAGGAAATGTAACTCTTATTCAAAATATTATATCTTGATATTACATTGAATTGCAATAAAATAAGCAGATAAAAGTCTTCTTCTTGGATATTCCTGCAAAACTAGAAAACAATGTTAGCACAAAAATATAGGTTTTTCTGAATTTATCCAAAAATATTAGAAATTATCAGATATTATTCAGATATAAACCCAAATTCATACCCCCTTTGATATAAACATGAGAAATATGTAATATAAATTTTGAAAATAAACTTGAAAATTTGAAATTGGGGACAAAATGACCAAAATGCCCCTAATGACCTTGAAATTAGGGTTTTCTGAAAGAATTTTTGTAAATTTTGGAAATTTGAAAATAAAAAAAATAAAATCAAACATAATATGATGAAATATGATGATATGCATGAAAAATTGGAAAATTAAAGTTTGAAATTTTGAAATTGTGGTCAAAATGACCAAAATGCCCCCGATAACAAGACTATGGCCTTGAAACCAGGGATTTCTAAAATAAATTTTGCAAAAATGGGAAATTGAAATGCAAATGACATTGAAATTAATACTAATATGACATGACATGCTTATTTACATGATAAAAACCCTAAAATGGCAAAAATATCACAAAATATCGAGTTTAACTTGATTTTCGTCGGATTTTCACTTCTGAATTTAAAAGTAAACTAACATACAAAGCAAATGAACTTGAAATTGAGCCAAATTTGGCATGGACAACTAGACTAACCCTAAGAACAGAATTAAGCTTGAAAGTCAAATTTTTTGTTATTTTTTTAATATGGAAAATAACTAAAAATACTAAAAAATCAAGATTTTGCCTAAAATGCTAAATCTAAATTGGATTTCGGGTGCTAAACTTTCATAAAATTTCCCAAATTTTATGAGGTGACAGGGGACAGTAAGGCAAAGATTTTTTCCTTTTACAGATTCTGGTTTTGACCTATGGTCGGAGCTGGACAGCTTCGGCAAGTCGGATCGGAATCCGACGACTCTAGCATCTAGGGCAGACAGACATGTTCCGGAAAAAACTATTGGAAAAATAGCAGACAGATGATAAAATGGCAAATAGAGGAAAATTTATTCTTTTTATAGCATTGGGATTTAGATTATGGTTTGAGAGAGAGCAGAGGGTTATCAGAGGCCTGGGTCTCTGAAATTCTCAGACATGGGAATCTGTCAGACAGGGAAATTAAATCCGGGAAAAATACTTAAGTTGTTTTAAAAATTCCTAAATTTTGGGAAATGACTGAATAAAGGGTTAGGAACAACTTTCATGTTGGAAGTTTTAGCATCCAGTCTATGGTTTGAACGGACACAGTGGGTTATGGTCGGTCTAGACCTTGACAAGGAAAACTTGAGGTTTTCTCAAAGGTCTGGGAAAATAGATTTTTAGCAGAAACTAAATCTCACTGGAAAAATCTAAAAATTTACTGGGAAATAGTAGACTCTAGTAGAAACTCATGGTAATTTTTTGAGGGAAATTCGGATCCTCCATTTAGGAGATCTCAAAGGTTTTTGTCTGCTAAAACAAAAATTAGAGTTTCTGAGGGTTCAAAACCCGATTTAGGGTTTGATTTGCTAGAAGGGGTTCCAAAACCCAAATTAATCTAAAATTTTGTCAGGAAAGCAAAGACAAATAACTAAGGGTATCATGAACTTTTATGAGATTTTTGAACAAAAATATGTAGATGAAATAACAACTGGACTTTGCATAAAATTGAAATTCTATAGATTCTAAATCAACTACTAGTAAAACTATAGAAAATGAAAAACATGCATAATGAAATCAAACTAAATGCAATATTTGAACACAAAATTATATTAAACATGAGAATAAAATCAAAACCAACAGGGGTATGACATACTTTGATATTGGCTCTCAAAACGAGAGATTCAATCCAATAGGTGAAATAATCCCATCGTTCATATAGCCTTGATACGTAAGATGAAAATCTTATCATATTTATCAATTTAAAAACCATGAGAAAGGCATTCATACAACTGTCAATTTAATCCTTGATTTGGTTCCATAGCATCCATAAAAAAAATGAAGCCTAAAGACCTCAAGCCAATGGGCGACAAAGATGAATATCATAGGAGCTTTATTAAAAGTGAAAAGCATGAAGTAAGGGGATGATTAACTCATGTTGGGGGATTTTGCTTGATCTGGCTGGAAGGTGGAGATTGGTAATCGGCTACCTTGATGTGGCTGGACCGATTTTCACGGGTTGCAGCTGGTGCTACAGTGGTGGTGCTGGAGGTAATGGTTATGGTGGTTGAAGCTTTGGTTGACGATGAGGGCTGCTGCAAGGCTGGAGTGAGAAGGCTGAAGCCAATGATTGGCTACTGTTGTGTGAGGGATGCAAATAGTTGCCTCTAGAGAAAGGATGAAGCCGCTGTGATGGAGGAGTTGGAGTTGCTGTCACCAATGTTTAAAAGGAGGAAGCCTTGATGCTGTTGAAGGTAAGGGAGTTGGAGGCTGCACTTGTTGGAGATGTATGAATCGACTGAAGGATGTGGCTGCGATGGCTACTGGAGCAATGGAGGCTGGCTGCCTTTGGTTGAACCGAAGAGGAGGGTTGTTGCTAGGTGAGAGAGAGGTTGTTGTTGTGCTGCCACCAATAGAGAAGGATGAATAATGGCTAGGATATGAGAGAGGGTGTTTTGAATGGGGAGAGAAGAAAAAGCTCAAAAGCGTGAATGTGCATCACGTATGGGTTCCTTTTTTTTCTAACAAAAGACTTAGGGTCTTTTTTTATTAGGATCAAGGTTTAGAGGGGCTAATGAAAAAAAGAATTCAGGTTTACGTGAATGGGCTGGACAATAGGGAAGGGAAAGAAAGAAGGAAAGAAAAGGGAAAGAAGAAGGAAAGAAAGAAGAAAGAAAAAAGAAAGAAAGAAAAGGAAAGAAAAGAGGGAAGAGAGAGAAGAAAGGAAGAAGAAGAGAAGGGGAAATAGGGTGATACGTGAGTGGGCTGGACCAAGGAGAGAAAGTAAGGAAGAAAGAAAGAAAAGAAGAAAAGAGAAGGAAGAAAGGAAAGAAAGAAGGAAAAGAAGAAAGAAGGAAGGAAAGAAAAGAAAGAAGAAGGAAAGGAGAGGAAGAAAGAAAGGAAAGAAAGAAGAAGGGAGAGGGGGCTGGTCGACCCCTCTTGTGGGTCCCACCTCTAAAAAAGAAATAATAAAAAATAAAAAACTGATTAAATAAAGCAAAGAAATGTTTGTTTGTTTGTTTTTTTTTCTAAAAAAGAAAATACAAGCAGATAAGCCATTTCAGAGTGGGCTTACTTTCCAAATTTGAAATTCATTTTGAGAATCATAGGGGTAGAATGGTCTTTTTAGAAAATTTCTGGACGAAACCAACTATTTTTGGCAGTTTTTGAAATGAGCTCGGAATTTGAAGTTCAATACCTCGTTGCGAAGTAAATCCAGTGTAGAATTTAAAATTTGAGTTTGAAAGAAATTGAGATTATTTTTCTCGAGAAAATATTTCCAAATTTAGAATCCCGGGGGTAAAAATATCAATTTTGGAAACCTAGGGTTTGAAATTGATTTCTGAAAACTTTTAAAACTCAATCTGGATTGCAATTTATAAAACTGGAGTTCTGGATCTCGAAAATGAAATGGAATGCGATGAAATGTTATGAAATGACATGAAATGATGAGAAATGACATGAAATGCTATGAGAAATGCAGACTCTGAATGAAGAATTTTGGATATTGGACTTTAGTTGACATTTATACCAGTTCAAAAAGTGTTAAAATTTATAAAATTTGCAAAATGGTTGAAGGAATGGTTTTCGGGCTTTACCGGGCTAGAGTGACACTGAAAATTAGGGTGTGAGCTGGATTGAACTGAAATGAACTAGATTGAGTTGGGTTTTAGAGTTTCAGAACTCAACTGGACTGACAAGACACTTACTCAACTGACCTTTCTGGCTAAATTTTCAAGAAAAGCTGTCATTTTTAGAGAAATGGTAGGGAATGGTCACTGGAGTGAAATGAATTATGAATCTGAGTTGGGTTTGAGCTAGAACAAAGGTCAGTAATACTGAAATGAACTAAAATCAAAGCTCAAACACTAGCTCAACTGAGTGAACTCAGTTCAATTTCAGCTGAAAGAGCTGAAATGGGCTAAAATGGGCTCCTGGACACTGGGAAGTGGATTTGAACTGAAACTGGAGCACTTGAACTCCTAGTGAGCTCAAGCTAGACTCTGGATAATAGGATTAATTGGGAATGACTGACTCAAAGACAATTGGCTTGGATTTAAGTAAGAAATGAGCTCATTTCTAAAGAAATGATCCCATTTTGGCAGGAATGGTCAGAAATGAAAATGGCCTGTTCATTATGAGCTCGGGTGAGCTTGAGATGACTGATATTCTAACTATTTTGAACTGACCAATGAGCTTGGTTGACTCCGACTGACTAGGATCTGGGATGTCCTAGGGGTAAAATGGTAATTTTCCTAATGAAAGTGGGTAAAATGATAGTTTTTTTTACACAAACTTGAGGTCGGACTCCTACACTGACCTAACAGGGTTGGCATTGCACAAAGGGTGTGTTCGAAAATGGATGAGGAAAATTTGGGGTGTTTACAGTGCCCCTCTTTGCTACTAAGCTGGCTTGAGGACGAAATTAGTGGCAAAGAAAACACACCAAATTTGGGCTATAAAAATGCCCCAGTTAGAAGGATCTGACTGGATATGAAAAAATTAGCCCTGATGAAAATGATAATTATGAAATGGAGAATAAAGAAGAAATTTTTACTTCAAAGAAGTGAGATTCAGGTTTTACCCTTAACCTGATCGGGAAATGAAATACCTCATTAAAATGAGGCTCGGGTTTAACCATTACCCTGACCAGGAATGAAAATGATGGGATTCTCGAAAGAAGAACCCATGATGGAACCTTCGGACTTCCGCACAATGAATCCGATAGGGGTTTTGCAAAAGGATGAAATTGGAATCCCTAAAGCTTGAAAAGAGGTTTGATTTTGGGCACCTCATTGTTGAGACTAAATAACTTTTGAAATTGATGACCTTTTGCGAGAAAATGATTGGTGGCTTAACCTTAAGCCGAAATTGGATTGTCTATGGTGGGATAGTGGGGACACAAGAAAGTGTACAAATCAGAGAGCCCAAACACTCAGATTATACCAAAGAAGGGAAGGAATCTTGAAAACTGCCGTTATCAAGTCCTAAAAGGGATAAAAAATGATGTCAGGATGCGCCAAAGATGAACCTCAAGCTCTCGCTTCATGCCAGGACAATTAGAAAATATTGTAAAAATGTTGAAAATTGTTGTTGATTCAAAATAATTGAAAACGATGCACATTGGTGCGAAAATATTCCCTCTTTTCTACCTGAAGTATTACCTCCGATTGGGCTTAACTCCGTAGAATCAAGATTCAAATTCAACTTTCTTTCAAGGAGGCTATCAATTTCCTTGATATGAGCGGAAAAGAAAGAATTCTTATTGTGAAAGCAATTGGTGAAAAGAATATTGATAATAAAATTTCACAAAATTAAAGAAGATTCTTGGCAAATTCGGTAGTTTGATATCCTGGGATTCTTTTCTCATGATGATCTTTCTGCACTTTTTTTTTTGGCAGAATTGGAGCTCTCTTGGGTTTTTTGGGGATTACATCATCCTTCATTTTGGAGATGTCCTCACTTTTCTCTCTCTTTTTTTTGAAAGGGTACGTCACAAACTTCTTCATCTCAGAGATGTTCCGATCCTTCTTTTTCTCAGGGATCATATTGACGATATTGGCTCATTGGTTGGAAATCTATTGATGATAGCAGAAATTAAATATCTTTTAGGGTTTGTCGGGAGGCTCATCGCAATCGCCTTCAACTTGGCAGTGATATGAATTTTCCCTGGAAGGATCCATCACAAACTCCTTCATCTTGGAGATGATTCAAATCTTCTTTGGCCTCGAGGGTCTAACTCGCATAATTCATCTTCATCTTGACGACAATTGAGAGATCCCTTTTGCAGATATTTAATTGCAGCTTAAACGATTGAGGAGATATGGAAATTGAGTGGTTTTTTCTATATCACCTAAGATATTTTGACTGCCTTATTTTCCAAGAATGATCCTTAAAAAAGTGCCATTGACTGCGATCAATACCAATCACTTATGGCTTTGCAACAACATTGAATTTTCTTTGCAGGCCATATCGAGGATTTATTCTTCATCCTTTTGGTTGGCCAATAAGAAGATTTTGAATTTTGAATCCTTCTTCGCAAAAGTTGTCCTTTCGGAAGTAATACTGAAGGTATTCTGAGGTAATAATTTTTTTGCAATAAAGATTTTGAAATCAACAAATATTTAATGGAAAATTGGCAAAATGTTCTTGAAATCCTTTGTGAAAGCGAGCATTTGCAGCACGACTCAACGCATCCATGACAAAAAATTTCTTCTCCTTCCCCCAAAGGAGAAGATTCGGTATTTTGATAAAAGATCAACTCAAAAGTTGAGTTTTGATAAGAAAATCTAAGTCAGAACTTGAATCTCCAAAGGAGAATTATAATTTAAAGGAAAGAAATTTCGAGTCGGAACTCGAATTGGTTTAACCAAGAATATCATTGATTCACTAGGAACAACATGAGTTCGGTATGGATTCAGCCTAAGAACAACATTGGTTCAATTGAGAACGACATTGGTGTGAACAACCCAAATTTTCCAAAAAATCCAAAAAATTCCCTTTTTGCCCCTGACCCCCATCTTCTAACAAAAAATTTCATTCCTTCCTAGGATTCGCTAGAATTCGAACTCAAAGTCTTATCTCTGACCCAGTTTTGATCCTAATCAGATTCAAAAACCCCTTTTCCAAAAAAGTTAAAAAAAAAAAGCCCGAATTCTCAGAAAAACCCTTTTTTGTAAATATTTCTTAAAGAAAATCCAAAAATAGTTTTTAATCTCTCATTTTCCCTAGTTTTAGAGTTTTTATTTTTCAAAAATACAAAAAAAATGTAGAAAATTTCAAGAAAAGAACAAAAATAATAATAATAATAATAAGCTCTTAAAAAACACCTTTTTGAAAAATGTCTTTGCTAAAATCTATCTTTTTGAAAAATTCTTATAAAGGAGCCTCATTTTAGAAATTTTGATAAAATTGAAGGGTTTGCTTGAAAAAAAGAAAAAAAGAGAGAAAACCCTAAATCGATTTTCTCAGGAGATGTCTCTCTCTCTCGGAAACACATTTTTGTTTTTGGCATATCAATTAGGCGTTGTATTTGCTTCATCGTTGATTTACCCATTTTAAATGGTTTTAGCTCTGTATTTTCCCTCTTAGCTTGCGTGTGGTTTCAGTACCAGACTGGTGTTTGCTAGTTCTATTTCAATTTCCTTTCATTAATTGTTGCTTATTGTACATTCTGGCTACTTTTTTCTTTGCTGACCATTCATGTACAGGAAGCATCGCTAACCTTTTGTTTTGTCTCACTTTTTGAACATCGACATTGCATCTTATGGTTGCTGCAACATTTGAGATTTCATCCCTATTTAACCACGATCAATCACGCCTTGTGATCTCATATCTGAGCATCCCTGTTTAACTATAACATGTCAACCATTCTCCTATTAATGATGAAACATCAAGAAAGTGATTGGTGCATACAGGCCTAAAATTTGCATGTTCTTGGTATACCTAGTTGCCTATACATGTCATGGGAGTCTGACAGACTACCACTGTCAACAAGTCAGAAATCGCATAGCGATAAGTGTGATAATTCTGCTTACCTGGTAGCTTCGTTTTATGGCTATATACTTGAAATACTGCAGCTCTGACTGTTGCTTGATGTTGATTCTAGATGATTTAAACCTACCATCTTCTAACTACTATCTTTCATGTGGATCTTCAGACAAAACTTAAAACCCCTAAACTGGTTGTTACAAGATATGATGCTTTCCCCTAGAGGATGTGCCCACATGTTACACAGGTCCCTATTCCTGTGACCTAGTTAATTAAGTGATTGGGCGATTAATGATGTTTTTTTCCTTCTTGTGATTCTATGGAGTCGGGGCATATGGATGTGCATTTTACTCAGGTATGAGGTTTTTTTTTTTTTTTTTAGAAGCTCTAAATTATGCTCCATGCATTTGAGTACTATGGATTGCATTCTTCTATTAGAGAATTTGCTTTGATTCCAATAAATTCTATTTTAGTAAGATAGGCTAGCTCATATTAGTCCTCCATAGAAATGACTTTCTATTGCTAAGGTATAGTGATGGGAGGCTCTCTGTTCTTCTTTATTGGTCCTTTTTTTTTTAGCATATTTTTTTCATTGCTTGCTATCATCAGACTTCCCCTTTACTGCCCAAGCATGTTGACCATTGCCGCTTCACTACCAGCACATGTAACAACTTCTACAGCAGCTGCACCTGTGCACATTCCCTATACAACACATAGTATTCACTCTCTGCACATTCGCACCCTACCCTTCTCCTGAATTCACAGTAACATCTTGCTGCAATTCACTTTACCTTGCTCACCTGCAATACCCACTTATATTTCAGCACCACAAGCTGTTTCACCTGACATCCCCATTTCTTTTGCATAGACACCTCCACTTCATGCGCACCAATAGGCCTTCATTGCATGTCATCCATTATATGTATACCCTATACCAACATTCACCTACATGCTATCATTGTTGCACCACTTTCACAATAACACCATCCATTCATCTCACCTATGTATTCTCTTTTGCTTTTCCTGCAAACTGACAAGCATTTTTCTCACAGGATTTTAGAATTTATAAGTGTCATGCATGTGAGCCCTAACATTTTGTGATTATCAAGCTTGATTCCTCATGCATATGGTCTCAGTTTGCAAGGGTGGTTTACGTTCCTATGTATGTGACAAGGGCACGTCTCCACCTGGTACAGTACATTATATGTTTCATAATTTTGGTAATCTTTTTTTTTTTATGCAGACACAAAAATATTTTGTTTATTATGAATTTGATGTTCATTTTAATACATTCAACTGTTCTTGTCCCCCCCTGATTCCTCTGCAGAGAAGTGCATGTCCTGAAACACATTATCATGTTGAAATTAGACAAATAATGCATGTGGTCATCAAGTAGAAATATTACCCTATAAAATCTCCAGCTGAATTTGTGTCCATAATGAAATCATAAATCACTAAAAGTTGTTAACCAAAGATGCTGGAAAACAGAACAAGGTACATTGATCACACCTCAAGGTTGTGATAATTCAGTGCGTACTCTCAAGATGGTGAATGAACAGGTAGGCCTTTTGGTTGAAAATTTTGAAAGTTCAAACATGCAACTCGATAGTTGTAAAAAAAAAAGAAAAACAAAGAAAATTTAATTGCTTTACCAATATTGTACATCCTAATAAAAATTTCAAGCTGTATATCTCCTGTTCTGTTATATAGAGTTTGAAAGGTTTGTATCCTTTAAAAAGTTGCCTTCTTAGAATGGTGAAGTTCAAGCTGTATAACCATCATGATCTGCCTTGTTATGTGATTTCTTGTGATTTTTTTTTAGCTTTTAAGTGTGCACTTAAAAAAATGTCATGGTGAAAAGTTTATGCTGGTTTTACCTTTGTTTTTAACTTTGCTTCCTACAAAATCTTGTATTTTTGGTGGTAGGAAAAATATTTGGACAAAAATTCAGGATAAACAAAAAAGGTTATTGCCTTAAAAAGTATACTGGTTATTACTCTTGCCCATTGTTATCATTGTCAAAATGAAACAGTCAGGTTGACAGCCCTTCTCGGGTTTCTTGTAAACAACAATCTGCAAACATTTTTCATAAAAAAACTACTTTGCAAACACATTCCTCAAATGATATTTTATCAACTTTAGCACTATCACCTCACCTTCAACACCTCTACACTTTCACTGTCTGGCCACTAGCATCTGCTCCACCTATCTTCTTCACTGCTGCGGCTATTGTCCCCTTTTGTGCATCCCTACCAGTTTTGTAAACTGATGTAAAGTCCTTCTTTTCATAGCAGTTCAAGGAACTGCTGTGACTTCACACTTTTCACAACGGTTCAATGGATTGTTGGGAGCTTCATCTCATACCCTTCTCCATTAGTATAAGGAGTGGCACATGCTTTCTCATGTACATTTCTTAATAGATCTATGCATCATCATTAGGCAAGCATATATAGATTTCTCTATTTGCATATAGGCATAAAATTTTGCATATATGCATGTGCATATCACATATACATATTATATATGAGTGATATATATGCATGAATATCATACTTAGATGCATATGCATGTCCTTCTCATTAGCATAAGCTTAGTTTTGTGCATATTCATTTTCTTCATTAGCTTAGGCATGACCATATGCATGTGGGTCTTTAACATGGTATTTTTTATATTCTTTTATGTTTTGCCTTGTGCTAACTCTGTTTTGCAGGAAAGACATATAAAATGTTGGTCTCCTCTTTAGATTAGGGATTTGAACTTCAATTTCAATCCAAGATTATAATAGTTAGATGATAATGAGAATTTTACATTTCTAGTATAGATTAGAATGTATGAGCATGTAAATATCATAAATTATTTGTTTTCATGTCATTTTTCTCCTTTATTTCAAAAATCCATGAATGGAAACATGAATGGCACCTGCACCATTCTTATAAGAGGTAATTAATCCTAAGCAAATGACCCACATTGATGGCCATAGTCAAAATGTGGACAATGCTTAGGTTTTTTCATCTTTTATGGAATAACACTGGATCTATACGAGATCCTTTTAAAAAATCATCATATTTTTTTGAAAAAATATTTTCTTATTTTATCAGGATTTAAATTAAAATTAACTCAAAATATATATCAATGGCCATAGTCAGGATATATTGAGAGTTAATTTCATTTTAAATTCTATAAAAGCACCAAAATATATTTTATCCTTCATCTGAATTTAAATATGATTATTATATAATACATTTAATGACCATAGTCAGAAGTGTATTATATCCTCAATCTTATTTTCATTCATTTAAAGAATGAAATATGATTTTCAAATCCAATTTCAAAATTCTTTAAATTCATTCATCATTTAAGATAGAACATCCTATTTTCAAAATTCTTTTCCAAAATCCAAGTGGTCTCAAATATCTTTCTTCAATCTCCATTTCAATTCATTCTTCTATCTTATTTCTAAGATTTAAATTTCGAGTTCAAAGTCCAATTGGACTTTGAAATTTCAAATTCAATTTTATATTCAAAAATTTTATTTCCAAATTTAAGTCCAATTTCAAAGTTCAAATTTAACTTTGAAATTTCTGATTCATCTTCTGATTTCAAAATCAAAATCAAGTTTGTTTCCTTATCTTCAAATTCAAGATCAAAGTTTGAGATTGATTCTGAATCTCAAAATTCAATTTTTCCTAAGTTTTCAAATTCAATCTGGGTTTTTTAAAAACCCAAATCTGTCTTCAAAAGTCCCATTTGGGCTTTCTAAATCCAAAGTTAGATCCCAATTCCATATTGGATCCAGATTTTGGATCCAATTCCATATTGAATATCAAACTTCATATCCAAATTCCATTTAGGATCCGGAATTTAACTCTATCTTGGATCTCAGACTTCAGATCCAAATTCCATTTAGGATTCCAGAACTCAACTTCCTTTTGGAACTCAGACTTCGGATCCAATTTCATTTAGGATCCTAGATTTCAGATCCAAATTCAATTTAAGATTCTGGAATTCAACCTCATTTTGGATCTCAGACTTCAGATCCAATTCAAATTCAGATCTCAGATCCAACTCCATCTTGGATCTCAGACTTCAGATCCAGATTCCATTTAGAATTCCAGACTTCAGATCCAAATCCATTTAGGATGCCAGATTTCAAATCCAAGTCTATCTTGATTTCCAAATTCCAAAAACCAATTCCATTTCTCATATCCCATCTTGATCTCTTAAACCCAATTCTATTTTTTAAGCTCAATTAGGATTTTTCAAATCCCATTCTGATTTCAAGCTTCGAAACTGGAATCTGATTTCATCTCCTCCCCTAAATCTAGATTCAAAGTCCAATTTCTGACTTTGAAACTTCCTTTCTTTTTCCTTTTATCTCAGCTTCAAATCATTCTTTTCAAAGTCAAGATTTATTTTTCCAAAACTCTGATTATTTCAAAAAAAACTTAGAACTTCAATCATCTTTCCAAGATCTATCTCAAGTTCTAAGTTAGAAACCATTTCATCACTCTATTTATCAAACTCATCTCAGAAACACTTGGAGAATTCCAAATCATTTTTCGAAAAGAGCATACATCCTTGCATTTCACAAGCATGATTCTTTGTGCATTTAGATTTAGGGTAAATTCTTAGATGATATTTTAACAAAGCCAAAAGGCATAAATTCGATCCTTTGTTTGATTATCCCTAGTAAAGGCATCAGGAACGACCAAACCTCGTACCGACGAGCGAATCCCGTCTCCTAATTTTTCCCGCAAATATTTCAAAACGGAGGCGAGTAATTTTCTACAATATTTTTCAAAATTAAGGTCAAGTGAGACCCCGCAAAAGAGTTCCTCTATCTCCTTCCTTTTCTCATTCTCTCTTCTTTTCTATCTTTTATTCCCCTTCAAAAAGGGGAACAGAGGCTAGAAAGGTGAAGGGAAAGAAAAAGAGAAACGAGAGGAAAAATTTTGTGATGATCATAATTGGTTCATTGGAAATGACATGGGTTCAATAGGGATTCAGCCTAAGAACGACATTGGTTTAATTGAGAATGGCATTGGTTCACTAGGAACGACATGAGTTTAATAGGGATTCAGCCTAAGAACGACATTGGTTCAATTGAGAACGACATTGGTTCACTGGGAACGACATGGGTTCAATAGGGATTCAGCCTAAGAATGACATTGGTTCAATTGAGAATGACATTGGTTCACTGGGAACGACATGGGTTCAATAGGGATTTAGCCTAAGAATGACATTGGTTCATTGGGAACAACATGGGTTTAATAGGGATTCAGCCTAAGAAGGACATTGGTTCAATTGAGAACGACATTGGTTCACTGGGAACGACATGGGTTCAATAGGGATTCAACCTAAGAACGACATTGGTTCAATTGAGAACAACATTGGTTCATTGGGAACGACATGGGTTCAATAGGGATTCAGCCTAAGAACGACATTGGTTCAATTGAGAACAACATGGGTTCAATAGGGATTCGGCCTAAGAACGACATTGGTTCACTGGGAACGACATGGGTTCAATAGGGATTCAGCCTAAGAACTTGGATCAGGAGGTCTTCAACCTACAAATCATATTTCTGAAAAATATCAATCCAAAAGGGGTTCGACCTAAGAACTGTAAAGCATATTGGATCAGGAGGACTTCAACCTATAGATCGAATTTTTATGACAGTGAGATTAGTTTCAAAGGGGTTCAAACTAAGAACCATATTGGTTTGACAGGCGTTCAACCTACAAATCACATTGGTGTAACACGGATTCGACCTACAAACTATCAATTCCATAGGGATTTAACCTAGGGATCACATTGGTTCAGTAGGAGTTCAGCCTATAAATTATCAATTCTATAGGGATTTAACCTTAGGATCATAGTTTAAGAAGGAAGGGTTCAACTTGTGGGCTTTGAATGGACCAGGTGCTAAACTGGGTTTTGAAGAAAGATTCGTATCGGAATTCAAATCTTCAAGGAAAAACTAAATGAATTGGGTTTTGAAAGAAAATTCGAGTCAAAACTTGGATCTTCTAGACCAATTACTAAATTGCAGAAAAGTTTGAGTAGGAGTTCAAACCTTTAAAGGAAAGCTAAGCGAATTGGATTTGGAAGAAAATTCAAGTCAGGACTCTAATTTTCTAGACCGATTCTAGACATTTGAATTGGATTTGGAAGAAAATTCGAGTCGGAACTCTAATTTTCTAGACCAATTCTAGGATCTGAAGGAAGAAAAATTAGACCAATATAAATTGGATTTGGAAACATTGACTAGGAAGAAAATCAAAATCAGATTTAAGAGTTTCAACCAGTAAAACATGATTTAGAAAAATACCAGCATGAGCACCGGATTTTGAAAGAGTACCAGCATGAGCACTGGATTTTGAAAAAGTACCAACACAGATACTGGATTTTGAAAGATTACCAGTACGAACACCGGATTTGCAAAATTACTAGCACGAACACTGGATTTTTTAAAAAAAATTATCAGTGCGAACACTGGATTTTAAAAAATTACCAACACAAACACTGGGTTTGAAAAGAGTGTCAATTGATTCTGATGGAAGATTTTCAGTCTTCACCCTCATGCTGACTTGGACAACTGTTGGGGTCTCAGGATTATTCCTTGTCCTGAATGGGTAACTCAGGTTTATCCCTTAACCTGAAGAGGAAAAGTTTGATGCAAATGTAAGTTGATGAAAATTAATGCAGATGAATGCATGCAAATGCAAATGTATGCAAATGAATGCGAAATGATGTAAATGGGTGTACATGCGTGCACAATGGGAGATTTGTTTGATCCTGCCTGCATACAGAACATTTTAAAGAAAAAAATTCTCAAGAAAAATGCCCCAGTGTAACTGGGGAATAAGATGTTTGACGAAAAATAAGTAATTGATATTTGACGAGAATTCTCTGAAGATAACGAGGTAAAAACTGACAGTGAGCTTTTTGGTTGATCAGAGAGGCACTCTGAAAAAGGTTACCCCTTGTAAGAAGTCATTAAACATTTGCAAAGGAGGAATATAAAAGATGGCGCCAGACCATGGGGAAAATTGATAAATTTATTAATGCATTGAAAAAGGAAATAACAAATTAATAAGAGACTGAGACTGCATTGTCCCTTCAAAATGACAAAATGATGAAAGTGACATAGTCTTGACATTGTCATTTTCTTAGAAAACTTGCTGAGGATGGTCGACTGGTGTCTTCCTCATCTTCAATAAGGATATTCTTGTCGATGCAATCTTGAATGATATTCTTCAGAACGAAACAATTCTCAGTGTCATGCCCTACTGCCCGATGAAATTTACAAAATTTTTGTTTGAATCTGCCCATGTTTGTTGCAGGATCAACTGCTTTAGGTAAACGGATCATATCTTTTGCGAGCATGTATTCTAGAACATTTTTGAGTGTCTGGTCTAGAGGGGTGAACTTTTGATCTGTACTCAAATCCTTGCGCTTTGGCTTTTCTTGATCTTTCTCTTTATGGTGAGGACTAGATTGAAGAGGCTTATCATTGTTGGAGAACTTTCATTTTTGGTTCTTGGATCCCTCGAATAGTTATCATGATTTTTCTTATTGCTTTTGCTATCATTGGCAGAAAGAGTGGAGTGAGCCTTCTTCTTCTGCTCATTCTGATTGTTGCCCTTTGTGAAGATGAAGCCTTCATAAACTCCATTTTTCATGCTTAGCTCGAGCCACTCGGCTGGTTCTATTAGTTCGATGAAAGTTTTTGACGGTGCAGTGGAAATGAAACCTCTCAAGGGTTACAAAAAATTATTCAAAATCAGTGACAATGCATGTCCCTCTGATATCGGGTCCCTCATCTTATTGCAAGCTGACCTCCATCGGTGAATAAAATCTCGGGCCTTCTCATCTTCTTTTTGTTTGAGGCCGCAAAGATGGCTGAGGGTTGAAAGTGCTTCGACATTAAACAAAAATCTTTCAATGAACATATTCACCACTTTATCAAATTCTTTTAATTCAATCGGGTTAACATGCTCTGAATACCATTTAGCTGCGGTTTCCTCCAGACTGTGAGGGAAACAAAGAAAAAGAGCCCGATTATCTCGCTTGAATTTGGCACATTCCGCGAAGAACATAGCCAAATGTGCCTTTGGGTCACCAGATCCATCAAATTTAATGAATTTCCTAGGGAGATTATCCAGATTATTGTCCCCATCCAGACCATCATAGAAGTCTTCACTAGTGAAGACTTTCTTGCCCTTGTCGTGCGCCTGCAGATCTCAAACTATCCTGACCATATCTCTGAACTGTGGTTGGTCAGAATCACTGATAGACTGATCTTTGAATTTATGGGCTGACCCCTGCCCCTGAGTAGACTTGCGGAGTATCTGTTGAGTCTCAATTTCTTCATCTGTGTCTCCCACTGATTCCTCTTCATTAGACGTATCTTCATGTTGGACACGCTTTTTAGATATCTTCATCTACTTTTTGACTGTGTGACCCTAAGCCTTCTGCTTGACCTGGTTCTGCTCTGTACTGGCTTCGGCTTGCTCTGCCAGCATCTTGCTCATCATCTTTTTGAACATGGCATACATTTGGGGATCAATGTCATCATCAACCTGCTGCCCTTGATTTCTGCCTGATCGAGAGGAGTCCATTTCTTCTTCTGAGGCTGTTGAATATACGATGCCTTCTACTGGTGTAGTTTTCTTTCCTGACCTCGTCTGAACCATTAAATACCATGAATGCTCTCTACATGGCAAAGTTGATAGTTAGGCTTTTTGAGAGAGATTTTGATTGGAAGAAAATATTTGCTGAGAAATTTGGTAGACAATTGAAAGAATATCCCATTACTAGAGATTGAGTCGTCGCTGGGATTATGACAATTGTGTTGCCATTCCTTCGCAAAGAAAATAAACAACTAAAAATGATGCCTTGTTACTTAGGCGCGGTCTTCAAACCAAGAATGAAGAATTTGAAAGATTTTTTATTTATTGAAGGAAAAACATGATTGCATTAATAATAAACTTGAGAAAGAGGGGGTGGACAGACAGTTTGCTACCACTCTTTATAATTAGCAAAGACACGAGGACCGGAAAAATGTGGAAAAGTAACAAAAGAGTCCCAACCATATCTCGCAGAATGGTATGTTCCGGACCACTGTGCTGATGTAAGGTTGAACTCTGGCACAATTTCTGATAGCAGCCGCATCTCTACGCGTTTCTGTCTCTGAGAAAACTGTAGGACCCACCGCTCCGGATGGTAATAAGCACAGAAGAAAGGACCAAGTAGCCTCAACCGCTCGTTGTATGCATAGGTGTATCTGGGATGTGATAGTTCTCGATCAAAATAGTCAGACACCACTTCTTCCTCCTGCAGATGATCAATCAGGAATCGGTACCGTGCAACTGGAATGAGCTCCTTGTCGTTGTATCTGAATGAACTAGCTCTGGTCGGCACATGCTGGAGGAACCAAGACTCAAGTGCATAGCTACATCCCTTGACTAAGATAGACTCTCCAAGCATGAAGTGAGTCAACCCTCTGTATAAGAAAGCAAGTGCGGCCATGGCTATCGAGAGACGGCTGGTCTGTCGACATCCCCATCTTCTCAGAAGTTGTACTATTTTGACATCTACATAATTCTGTCCATCTGGAAAGAAAGCGAGTCCCACAGTGCACAAAACCATCGTATGCTGGATTCTCTCTCGAGTTGTCCTGGATAACGAGCTGACTTCTGTGAATGCCCCATACTGTCGGTAGATCTCGATCAGGCTCACATATTCATTCCCATTTTCTTCAATCAGTGGCCAAGACTAATGCCCTATCATGCGAGCTAAAGCTGTTGAGAAACTCGGTTTTGATGTCACATAATATGATACACTGTCTCATTTGATTTTGATATGATGTCCTCTTGAAATAATGTTATATTATGACTGAATATGTTTTGCCATAAATCTAACGAGTATTTGATGCAAGGATATCTCACCCAATAAGGATGGAGACTTCCTGTTCAAGTACAACTATGGTGCAATCATACTCCTTGAAGAAAAAGCTTGATGAGCCATGTATTCCTAAAGTTCAAATGAAGAGATCGGCTACCTCAAGATGAAGACTCTTTTTCTTCTTTAGAGTCATATGTAACAGAACCTTCAGGAACTTGCATATTCATATTACATACTCATTCATAAACACTATATCATAAAAGTATACGATAGTTTCAAAAAGCTCCTTTTTGAAAACCAATAATTGTACCTTCTTACAACCTTTTATGAAAAAAATATTTTGTCATGTAATAATTGTACCTTACACTATATACAAGACAACATGAAAAGGAATGTAGGAAAAAGACAAAAACATAAAATCGGCTACATGGAGAAAACAAATATAATATGTTTTTGAAAAGACTCTAGAAATATTTTTAATATAAGAAGAAGACAAAAACATAAAATCGACTACAAAAGAAAAACAAATAAAATATGTTTTAACAAGACTTTAGTTATCTTCTTTAAAGAAATGTTTTTTTAATATAAGAAGAAGACAAAAACATAAATCGGCTACACAAAAGAAAAACAAATAAAATATGTTTTTGAAAGGACTCTAATTACTTTTTTCATAACTATAGAATGTCCACTTACTTGAAGTCATCATTCTCTTTACAAAGCATTAAATGCCTCCTGTAACAAATCCTTGTTAATATCCTTCTCAAAGAATGTCGACCTTCTTTTGGTCCTCATTCTCTCTGGAGACTTTGAAATACACAACATAAAGAAAACACTTGACATGACTATGTACAAATAAATATCTCAAAGCACTCATTGTACTTACACTCATTTAAAGTAAAGAAGTACTAATGTACCTCAAATCATTAATTAGAATAAAGACAAAACTATAACCCAACGTTTAATGTACTATTGTAAGAAATAGACTTTTTACATAAAATATGTATTACCTAAAATATTACAACGACTAGTGTACCCTCTATTCTACTTTTATGGAAAAAGGTATTCTCGAATTTATCTAAAAGATATTTTTGAAATGACATAACATTTCACATTTCAAAAAGTTACAATTTAAAAAATGTAACGACTACTTTTTAAAAGCTATATAAACACACTCAAATAAACTATTCAAACATGGAATGGAATAGACGTGTGAGCTTACAACGAGAAAAATTTCTATTCGATATTTGAAAAGAGAGCCTTGAAAAAGAAAGAGAAAAAGGAAATAAAGAAAAGAGAAAAAGTCAAGTCCAGCTCTTTGACAAAGAGTATCCTCTGAGTGACAAACAGAACATTCTGAGAATCCTTCATTCGTGCATTCATATCATTTTGAAGGTTCTATAGGAAGTATTGTAACTCTGTTATTCACTGTATTCCTTCTTTGTTGAAAGAAGTAGACCTCTGTGAAAGAGGGTGTTGCCCTTCTCTGTTGAGAGAAGAAGACCTCTGTGAAAGAGGGTGTTGCCCTTCTCTGTTGAGAGAAGAAGACCTCTGTGAAAGAGGGTGTTGTCCTTCTCTGTTGAGAGAAGAAGACCTCTGGGGAAGAGGGTGTTGTACTATTTAGCCGGTGACTCGGATGTTATAGTGGAAAGCTCAAGTGGTTTGCTTGGGGACTGGATGTAGGTCTGGATACTGACCGAACCAGTATAAATTCTGTGTTTTATGTGTTGTGCCTTATTGCTTAATTATTTTATTTTATCGATCATTATCATATTTCACTATTCACCCCCCCTCTAGTGGAATTTTATTTGGTATCAGAGCAGGTTTGCTGGTTTCGACGTAACAAGTCTTTCAGCACAAATGGCATCTACTTCCTATGCTCGTGATATTGAAGGTCAACACGCATCTCGTCCTCCTTTCTTCAATGATTCCAACTATGGATACTGGAAGTGCAGAATGGCTATATTTCTCAAATCCATAGATTTTGCTGTATGGAAAATTGTTGAGCATCCATACACATCTCCATCCGCAGACTATAGCTTATGGTCTGATGAAGAAAAGAAAATGGCAAACCTAAATGCAAAGGCTATGAATGCCTTATATTGTGCCATTGATCAAAACGAATTCAATAGAATATCTATATGTGAATCTGCATATGATATTTGACATTCTTTTAAAGTTATTCATGAAGGAACCAACAAAGTGAAAGAAGCCAAAATTTCATCTCTTGTTAGAAAATATGAGTTGTTCAAAATGAACAAAGATGAACCCATCACAGAGATGTTTACCAAATTCACCAACATCACCAACGATCTGAAATCTCTGGGTGTAACATATTCCCAGACTGAAAAGGTGAAGAAAATCTTGAGATCTCTCACAACTGATTGGGAGAAAAAGACTACTGCTATTGAAGAAGCTCAAGATTTATCTAAGCTTACTTTGGATGACTTAATAGGCAATCTTATGGCCTATGAAGTCCACATGAAAGAAAGAAGGGAAGAAGAGCAACTAGTAAAGAAAATTCTAGCTTTCCCAGCCCTATCTGAGAATGAAGACTCAGATAAAGAATCAGAAATTGCGCTACTTACCAGAAAATTCCAGCGCTTCATGAGAAGGAACCGGCTTCCAAACAGGCACAAGGAAAGAAAAGATCCTAAAGAAGATCCCATGTGCTTTCAGTGTAATAAGCCAGACCACTTAAAACGTGACTGTCCCCTTCTCAAAAGAAAGTCCAAAACTGAGGAACCAAAGAAGAGGTTCTTCAAGAAAAAGGCTCTGCATGCTCAATGGGATGATTCAGAACCATCCACTAGTGAAGAGTCAAGTGATGATGAAGCCGAAACTGCAAATATGTGCTTTATGGCAAACGAAAGTTCGGTAAGTGAAATCTCTGATTTTTTCTTTGAAGAACTTCTAGATGCTTTTCAAGAACTATTTGAAGAATCTAGAAATTGAGTTTCAAAAATAAAGATTTAAAATCTGAAAATTTAAAGTTTTCCCAAGAGAATGAAAAACTCAGCAGTGAAAATTCTGAGTTGAAAAAGGAAAGTCTTATGCTTATGTCTGAAATTTCTTCTACTAGCTCCAAAACTAAAAATATGCAAGTAGAAATTTCAGAGCTAAAAAGTAAAACTGAGAACCTCATGAAAACGGTTTTCAAGTTTACTAAAGGTAAAGAGAACTTGGATAAACTCTTATCCTCTCAGAAGGTCTGTTTTTACAAGAATGGTATTGGCTACTCTCATTTCAAAAAACCTTCTTGTATGAATCAAAAGACCACGTTTGTGAAAAGTTCATCTGAACCAAATAAGGAGTATTATAATGATAATCTTTTTAACTCCTCTAAAGATATAGACAAACCCAAATCCAAATGGATATGGGTTCCAAAGTCTAACAAAAAAGGACCCGATTGGGTACCAAAAAGGAGATTTACTTAATGTTTTGCAGGCTCCAAAGAAGAAGAACAGATGGATACTAGATAGTGGATGTTCAAAGCACATGACAGGACATCCAGACCTTTTTGCTGTTCTTCATCATAAAGAAGGAGGAACCGTCACCTTTGGAGATAACAACAAAGGTTTGATAATTGGTATTGGAAATATTGGTAACATAGATAAACCTCTTATCAAAGACGTTCTCCTTGTTAAAGGCTTAAAACATAACCTACTAAGTATCAGTCAAATGTGTGACACAGGTTATAATGTTAGCTTTAATCATGATGCATGCCTCATAGCAGACACCAATGAAAACATCATCTTAAAAGGTATAAGAAAGAATAATATATATGAACTATACCTAGAAAACATCAGAGAACATTGTCTTATAGCTAATAATGACTCTCAACATTTATGGCACTTAAGAATGGGTCATGTAAATTCTAAATACATGTCTAAATTAGCTAAAAATAAGTTAGTACGTGGGTTACCCAATATTTCTTTTAAAAAGGATTACTTTTGTGATGCATGTCAATTAGAAAAATTATCAAAATCATCTTTCAAATCAAAAAATATCATTTCAAGTAAGAGACCTTTAGAGCTTCTCCACCTGGATCTTTTTGGTCCTTCTAGAGTAGCTAGTCATAATCACAATAAATACGTTTTTGTTATTGTAGATGACTACTCAAGATTTACTTGGGTAATATTTTTGAAAAACAAAAGTGACACGTTTTGTCAATTTGAAATCTTATGTAAAAAATTACAAAACGAAAAATCTTGTTCTATTGTTAAAATCCGTAGTGACCATGGAGGAGAATTTGAAAATGAACTTTTTGAAAAATTTTGTAACTTGCATGGTATTTCTCATAACTTTGCCTTTCCTAGAGCTGCACCTCAAAATGGTGTAGTAGAAAGAAAGAATAGAACCCTTCAGGAATCTGCCAGGACTATGCTCCAACACAATAATCTTGCAAAATCTTTTTGGGCAGAAGCTATTAATACTCCATGCTACATAACAAATAGAGTTCTCATTAGACCCTTATTAAATAAAACTCCCTATGAACTATTCTATGACAGAACTCCAAGAATAGACTATTTCAAAGTCTTTGGATGTAAATGCTTTATCCTAAACACAAAAGATAGCCTAGATAAGTTTGATGCTAAATCTGTTGAAGGAATATTCTTAGGATATTCAAGTCATAGTAAAGCATACAGAGTTTTCAATAAGAGTCATAATACTATTGAAGAATCTATGCATGTTAGTTTTTGGGAATCTATTGATCAATCTGTTCATATACAAACTAATGATGATGATGTTGAAAGTACAGATTTATTGTTAGATAACACAGCTAAGTCTAATGAAGATGATCATCAAAGAACCTTTGTCGATATCAAAGATCATCCTCAAAAGCAGATTTTAGGAGAACTAACAAAGGGGGTTCAAACTAGAGCTCAGCTAGAACGGATTGCAAACATGGCATTCATTTCTCAACTTGAACCAAAGAAGATTGATGAAGCCATCATTGATGAGTCCTGGATGCTAGCCATGACTGAAGAACTGAATCAATTCCAAAGAAATGATGTTTGGGATCTTGTACCTAGACCAAAGGATCATCCAATCATTGGGACAAGATGGATCTTCAGAAACAAGCTAGACGAAGCAGGTAATGTTATAAGAAACAAGGCCAGACTAGTAGCTCAAGGATACAACTAGGAGGAAGGTATTGATTTTGATGAAACATTTGCTCCTGTTGCTAGACTTGAATCTATTAGAATGCTCTTAGCATATGCAAGCTATATGGATTTCAAATTATATCAAATGGATGTTAAAAGTGCTTTCTTAAATGGTTTTATAAATGAAGAAGTTTATGTAAAACAACCTCCAGGATTTGAAAATGAACAATACCCAGATCATGTTTTTAAACTCAAACGTGCTTTATATGGTTTAAAACAAGCACCTCGTGCTTGGTATGATAGGCTTAAAACTTTTTTATTAAAAACTGGTTTTTCTGTTGGCAAAGCAGATTCTACATTATTTGTTAAAGTAGTGAATAATCATACCCTAATTGTTCAAATATATGTCGACGACATCATCTTTGGATCTTCTAACAACACTCTTTGTGAAGATTTTTCTAAGTCCATGCAGAAAGAATTTGAAATGAGCATGATGGGAGAACTCACCTACTTTCTTGGACTGCATATCAAGCAAACCAAGGATGGAGTTTTCATCAATCAATCTAAGTATGCTCGTGAACTTCTGAAGAGGTTCAACATGAACTCAACTGCTTCAAAATCTACTCCTATGAGCACTACTACTGTTTTGGACAAAGATGAAGATGGTAAGTCTGTTGATACAAAGGTATACCGAGGTATGATAGGATCACTTCTTTATTTAACTGCTAGCCGTCCAGATATTATGTTCAGTGTTTGCTTGTGTGCTAGATTTCAGTCAAATCCAAAAGAATCACATCTTAAAGCTGTAAAAAGAATAATGAGATATTTAAAGGACACAGTTGATTTTGGATTATTCTATTCAAAATCCTCTACTTTTGATCTAATCTCATACAGCGATGCTGACTTTGCTGGAAGTAAATCTGACAGAAAAAGCACAAGTGGAACATGTCATATGCTAGGGCACTCACTAGTATCATGGTTCAGTAAGAAACAAAACTGTGTATCCTTATCAACTACTGAAGCCGAATACATTGCTGCTAGCCTAGCCTGTACACAAGTCAACTGGATGAAACAAACTTTGAAAGATTTTGGTTTAAAATTTGAAAATACAACTATTTTATGTGATAACACAAGTGCTATAAACCTTTCCAAAAATCCTGTTTTACATTCTCGAACTAAACACATTCAAATTAGACATCACTTTCTAAGAGAACAAGTCTTAAATAATATAATTAAACTAGAATTTATACCCACAGATAAACAACTAGCAGACATCTTTACTAAACCTTTAAAAAATGAAGATTTTATAAGAATAAGAAGAGAGCTAGGTATATATAAATTGAATGATATATAAAACTAAAATATTAAGTTCACTCGAGTTCATAATATTTACTAAATTCATCTTAATAAGGATAATAAAAGAAGTTTAAAATTTTTAATAATCGTGTCTTCCTTTCACATTTTTTTTGGTTTACAAAAGAATCATTTCTAAGGGTCTCGAATACCACAAATTGCCTTAAAAAGTTGAAACTTCATGTCAAAGTACATTCTACCTCTTGTCATATCATCTTTTACATCACTTTCATAATTATTGTTTCTCATAACTTGACTTTCTCTTTACTATATAGTTACTTTAGTTACTTTTCTCTCTCTCACACATACGATTTGAATCTCCATTCATAACTTTGACTCCTTTACTATTTTCCTAAAGAAACTATGAACTCCTTCAATCGAATTCCTTCAAAACCTTGTTCCTCAAACCAAAACTTCTATGAATAACAACACATTCTTTATGTCTTTCATTTTGTCACCTTTCAAGTACACATTAATAATCACACTTTGTCGTATCCTCCTCCACGCATACCCATGAGTACTATCTTCTTTAAATATAAGTATTATGACACTCTTTCATATCACTCATCTCATAACATCCTTTCATCACCTTTTGTCCTCTTGTGAAAACCCCTCATACGAATAACAATCTTCTACACTTCAACCCATGCACTATATTTTAATAACACCCACTTGTTTCTTGTTTTAGTAGGCCATCATTGCTCACTTTTTCTCTCTCTCTCTCTCTCTATCTCTCTTCACGAGTTTCTCATTGTTTCTCTCAAAACAACTTTATGTCTAATCACAATATCTTCTTCTTTCCATCATCATCACTCATCTCTCTCACGATAGGCTAGCCGATCTTCAACAAAATAGTATATTCCTCATATTCAAATGATATATCTTTGTCCTTTCAATATACTTCTCTAAAACTTGGGTCAAAATTTGATTATTTATCCATCGATCTTTTTGTTGCTACATTTCACGTAAAAACATTTTTTTACTATATCATCTACTATATCATAGCCTATGTACAATCAATTATCGTCTTTAGCAATCATGACCTTTTTCATATTGTATATCCTTCTCTCCAATCAAGACTCATTAAAAACTTCCTCAAGAAAAACTTCATCTTATGTCACTCACACATCTCTATTTGTCTTATTCCAAACACATTCTTCACGTATACTCTCCATAAAGTAAAAACATCTTATAAAAGGATATTTGTTTTTATTAAGCCATTATTTCACCTCATCTCTCGAAAATCCTTAAAAACCATAGAAAAATTCACTCTTTTGGCTTTATCACACATCAAGTCACTCCATACATGACACAAACTCACAATTCGATAAAACTCTCACATGATAATTCTTTCTTATATAAAAGAATAATTCAAAACCATGTCCTCCTTGACTTCTTCTCAAATATAATACACTATCCTCCAATCTTGATTTGATTTGTCATTCACAAGCCTCTTAACTTACTACTCACGGATTTCCTTATTTGACTAAATTCTAAAAATCACTCACTTCCAAATGTCATTCAAAACATATCTAAATTATTGTCATTCTTCTATTTAATGGATTGGTTCATACCATACCAATTCCACTCATATCTATCAATTCTCCTACACACTATTACCCTCTTCAAACTCGCTCTCCTTAGTTCTTTTTTTTCAAACTCTTGCAATGGCCTCTTCCTCCTCCAACAATGTGATTACAGCAGCAGATCTAAGGTATCCAGACTTGTTTCACACTTACAACTTACTATGCTCTCGCCCCATTCATGAAGGTAAATTGGTCAACTTTGACGACTTCATGCTCTTTGACTTAGACACCTATCTCCCTGAACTCAAACCTCTAATAGGATCTTCATCCCCACCTGCCTATTATCCCGAACTAGTCTGACTATTTTATACCAACTTCTCTACTGATCATGAACAGACCTCAATCACCAGCAAAGTCCGAGGACAGCTGATGATTTTCGATACTTCCGACCTAGGTAGAATTCTAAACCTACCTTCCACCGGTACCGACCTTAACACCATAGTACCAATCGACCGATCGGTACTTCAAAAAATACTTCTCTGCACCAACTGCTACCAACTTCCGTGGCACATGAGGAATCTCCAACCTCATGCTCAACTTCTTGCCCAGATTCTTCTCCACAACATCTATCCCAAGCGTCCCCGCCAGGGATTAGTTCCTCGAAAAATCTCTCTTCTTATCTACGCAATCTTTTCTTCTCTTCCGATAAACTGGCCATCCATTCTTTTTGACCTTTTTATTCGTTATCAGAAATTCGAGCCTCTTCTTTTTGGGTGTTTCATAACTCCCATTCTCAAATACTTCCAAGTACCACTTCACAACGAAGTCATCCTCCGTCCCTAGCAAGTCCTCGATGGAACCACCTTCAATCTAAGGTCCCTGCACATGCCCAGCTCTGATGAAGCAGATCCAACATCCTCCTTCAATTACTTTTCTGCTATGATGGATATCGAGCAAACTCAGGATCGAATCCTTCGTAATCAAGCCCTGTTGCAGCAGACTCGCAAGCGGAATCGTGCCGACCGAACACATTCACCTCCTCCACCTTCGAGATAAACTCATTTTTTTATCTGTAATAATTTTTAAATACTTTTGGACTGTAATATTTGGTCTGTAATAACTCTTTTACTCTGATCCCTTCCTTTTTGTCCATGACAAAGGGGGAGAAAACCTGTCTCCATTATTGGAGAAATATTCTCTCTTTAAACATTATTTCACTTTTTTATCATATTATTATTTCTATGCATAATGTCTTTTTGACAGGGGGAGCATATTTTGTCATCATCAAAAAGGGGGAGAATGTTGAGAAACTCGGTTTTGATGTCACATAATATGATACACTGTCTCATTTGATTTTGATATGATGTCCTCTTGAAATAATGTTATATTATGACTGAATATGTTTTGCCATAAATCTAACGAGTATTTGATGCAAGGATATCTCACCCAATAAGGATGGAGACTTCCTGTTCAAGTACAACTATGGTGCAATCATACTCCTTGAAGAAAAAGCTTGATGAGCCATGCATTCCTAAAGTTCAAATGAAGAGATCGGCTACCTCAAGATGAAGACTCTTTTTCTTCTTTAGAGTCATATGTAACAGAACCTTCAGGAACTTGCATATTGCATATTACATACTCATTCATAAACACTATATCATAAAAGTATACGATAGTTTCAAAAAGCTCCTTTTTGAAAACCAATAATTGTACCTTCTTACAACCTTTTATGAAAAAAATATTTTGTCATGTAATAATTGTACCTTACACTATATACAAGACAACATGAAAAGGAATGTAGGAAAAAGACAAAAACATAAAATCCACTACATGGAGAAAACAAATATAATATGTTTTTGAAAAGACTCTAGAAATATTTTTAATATAAGAAGAAGACAAAAACATAAAATCGACTACAAAAGAAAAACAAATAAAATATGTTTTAACAAGACTTTAGTTATCTTCTTTAAAGAAATGTTTTTTTAATATAAGAAGAAGACAAAAACATAAATCGGCTACACAAAAGAAAAACAAATAAAATATGTTTTTGAAAGGACTCTAGTTACTTTTTTCATAACCATAGAATGTCGACTTACTTGAAGTCATCATTCTCTTTACAAAGCATTAAATGCCTCTTGTAACAAATCCTTGTTAATATCCTTCTCAAAGAATGTCGACCTTCTTTTGGTCCTCATTCTCTCTGGAGACTTTGAAATACACAACATAAAGAAAACACTTGACATGACTATGTACAAATAAATATTTCAAAGCACTCATTGTACTTACACTCATTTAAAGCAAAGAAGTACTAATGTACCTCAAATCATTAATTAGAATAAAGACAAAACTACAACCCAATGTTCAATGTACTATTGTAAGAAATAGACTTTTTACATAAAATATGTATTACCTAAAATATTACAACGACTAGTGTACCCTCTATTCTACTTTTATGGAAAAAGGTATTCTCGAATTTATCTAAAAGATATTTTTGAAATGACGTAACATTTCACATTTCAAAAAGTTACAATTCCAAAAATGTAACGACTACTTTTTAAAAGCTATATAAACACACTCAAATAAACTATTCAAACATGGAATGGAATAGACGTGTGAGCTTACAACGAGAAAAATTTCTATTCGATATTTGAAAAGAGAGCCTTGAAAAAGAAAGAGAAAAAGGAAAGAAAGAAAAGAGAAAAAGTCAAGTCCAGCTCTTTGATAAAGAGTATCCTCTGAGTGACAAACAGAACATTCTGAGAATCCTTCATTCGTGCATTCATATCATTCTGAAGGTTCTATAGGAAGTATTGTAACTCTGTTATTCACTATATTCCTTCTTTGTTGAAAAAAGTAGACCTCTGTGAAAGAGGGTGTTGCCCTTCTCTGTTGAGAGAAGAAGACCTCTGTGAAAGAGGGTGTTGCCCTTCTCTGTTGAGAGAAGAAGACCTCTGTGAAAGAGGGTGTTGTCCTTCTCTATTGAGAGAAGAAGACCTCTGGGGAAGAGGGTGTTGTACTATTTATCCGGTGACTCAGATGTTATAGTGGAAAGCTCAAGTGGTTTGCTTGGGGACTGGATGTAGGTCTGGATACTGACCGAACCAGTATAAATTCTGTGTTTTATGTGTTGTGCCTTATTGCTTAATTATTTTATTTTATCGATCATTATCATATTTCACTATTCACCCCCCTCTAGTGGAATTTCAAAAGCATCTTTGAGGTCCAAACCCTTGACGTTGATAAAAAATTGTTGTTCCAATGGATCTCCATGCTGACCGGCTGATCTCTGAAAATTCATCCATCAGCAGGGTCATCTCGCCCCATGGGAACCAGAATGTGCAAGTGCGTAGGTTCCACCGCTTTGCTAGTCCATGGATCAGATTGCCGTTGATTGTCAACTTTCCTACTACGAATGCTAGTTCCAACCCACAATCGCTCAAATGGTCCGGAAACATACGAGAGAAGTTTTTGAACCAAGTATAGTACCACCGGGCAAAGAAGGGTCTGGTGCTGAGAGCTCGATGCTCGGGAAGACTTTGTCGCACCTTGTAGGAGATGTGACCCTCAAGAAAGACATCGTCAAGCTAAATGAAAGCCATTGGACTGATAGACAGGAAGATTGGAATTAGACTTAGGAAAAAATACAAGAATTTTGAAAATTGCAGGAAGAATAAAGTGAAATGCTGGAAATTCAAAGTCCAGAGGAACGGATGAATGAAAAATCACCTGGAGTTTTGAAGAAAAAGTGGATAATTTGGAAAAATCATCCAGGGTTTTTGAGAAAAAGAATATATTTCACAAAATATGGAAAATGAGGTATTTTGGAAAATTGTCCAGTATTTTTGAAAAATTGGGAAAAATATGGGAAAATCAAATGAATATCATACATTCAATCACAAACAATTATGCACATACAACATTCCCTAAGGAGCTAACTCTAAATGCATTAGTTTTGAAAGAGCTTTAGGATCCTAATCCTGACTCTAGGCTCAGATCATCTGTGTCCAATCCAGTTATGCCGATATACTTGAGCCGAGACTCGAAGTACGTGGCATAGGAATTCATCTCTGGTTCTAGGCTTGTGTTTTCCAAACATCCTTGAGCACCTGCTGATATACGTTGGACTATGGCCCTTGGTACGTGGCAGGAGGGCGTTAGCTCAAATAAGTGGCCCAGTTGTGAGGCTTTGTCCCGAATTATGGTTCTAGAAGAGCGCCCAGCAACGTGAAGACCAGGTAGATATAGGTGGGATGGTTTTTGAAAACATGAACACATGCAAGCAAACAGAGGGCTCTAAAATCCTAAAGAGATAGATTTTTGAAAATTTTAAAGAAGTAAGCATTATTTTCATACAAATCCTAGATTAAGGAGTGTTGTATTTCAGAACTAAGTGTAAGTGAGCATGCATAATTCTCCTCAATTGGTCCTACCAAACCATACCTGGTCTATATGTAATCGATGTCAGCTGGGTACAAGTCTAGGCTCCTAGGTTCACGTGATATCAGAAAGTAAAAGCTGACATTCCATAGAACACGATTTTGATAATTGAGCTAAGTCAAAGCACACAATTGATCAGACGAAGACAGGTCCCATCTCGGTTGCCAAACCTATTGTCATCGCAAAAATTTTTCCCCCTCCCTCTGTGAGAGAGAGAAGAAACGATTCTGCGAGTCAAACTCGACCAAAGTTTTGAAATTTGGTTTTGAAAATTACTCACCTCCGTTTTAAAAATTTGCGAGAAAATTCCATGGAATGGGATCCGCCTGTCGGTACGAGGTTCAACCGTTCCTGGCGCCTTCACCAGAGGTAATTGAACCAAGGATCAAATGTGTGCTTTGACTAAGTTAAATTATCTAAATTATGCTCTATTTTTCCTAAAATGCATAAAGAATCAGGCATGTGCTATAAAATTTTAAAAATATGCAAATTTCAGAAACATGATGTTTGCCTTAGAAAATTGAGATATGCTTGGAAAGTGATTGGAAAAGTGCTTTGAATATGAAATTCTTGGGGAAATCATTGAATTTCATTGGAAATCAAAATTTTGCATTAGAAAATGAATTCTTAGGAAAACTTGAACATTGGGAAAATCGATCTTTAGATTTGGATTGCTTTTCTGAGGAAATGGATTTGAGAATTATGAGAAAATTAGGAAGTTCATTTAAAAATGATTTTTGAAATGGAAAATGGATTCTCAGGAAAATCAAATCTTTAAGAGAATCGATTTTGGGATTTGAACATGAAATTGAGAATATAGAAATCTTGGGAAATCATGATTTGAACTTGGAAAATACTTGAAATCTCATTTGAAAACCTAGAGTTCTGAGAAAATCAAATCCTGAGAAAGACTTGGAAAATTTTGGGAAAATTGATAATTTCTGAAATAGAATTGGGAAATGAGTTTGAAAATAATGCAAATTGATTGAATGAATATGAATTTGAAAGATATTTCATTTAAAAATTGGGAAAATCCTTTTGAAGTTTTGAGAAATGCAGTGCATTTTTTAAATTTGCCTAAGAGTGTACGTTGAATGTGGCTAATACGAAGATCATAAATCTTAGTTTTCTTCGTATTCTGACTATGTTCATAAATACGAATCCCACCAAGTTCATGAACTCCCTAAGAGCTTGTGCACGTGCCATTTGTGTCAACCATAGTGATTTTGAAAAATGTGCATATGCATCATACATCAGATATTGGAAATTGCAGAAATTAAACTATATGCAATGCAGTCCTATTCTATGCAGGAAATGTAACTCTTATTCCAAATATTACATATTGATATTACATTGAATTGAAATAAAATAAGCAGATAAAAGTCTTCTTCTTGGATATTCCTGCAAAACTAGAAAACAATGTTAGCACAAAAATGTAGGTTTTTCTGAATTTATCCAAAAATATTGGAAATTATCAGATATTATTCAGATATAAACCCAAATTCATACCCCATTTGATATAAACATGAGAAATAAGTAATATAAATTTTGAAAATAAACTTGGAAATTCGAAATTGGGGTCAAAATGCCCATGATGACCTTGAAATCAGGGTTTTCTGAAAGAATTTTTGTAAATTTTGGAAATTTGAAAATCAAATGAAATAAAATCAAACATAATATGATAAAATATGATGATATGCATGAAAATTTGGAAAATTAAAGTTTGGAATTTTGAAATTGTTGTCAAAATGACCAAAATGCCCCTGATAACAAGACTATGGCCTTGAAACCAGGGGTTTCTAAAATAAATTTTGCAAAAATGGGAAATTGAAATGCAAATGACATTGAAATTAACACTAATATGACATGACATGATTATTTACATGATAAAAACCTTAAAATGGCAAAAATATCACAAAATATCGAGTTTAACTTGATTTTCGCATGATTTTTGCTTCTGAATTTAAAAGTAAACTAACATACAAAGCAAATGAACTTGGAATTGAGCCAAATTTGGCATGGACAACTAGACTAACCCTAAGAACAGAATTAAGCTTGAAAATCTATTTTTTTGTTATTTTTTTAATGTAGAAAATAACTAAAAATACTAAAAAATCAAGATTTTGCCTAAAATACTAATTCTAAATTGGATTTTGGGTGCTAAACTATCATAAAATTTCCCAAATTTTATGGGGAGATAGAGAACAGTAATACAAAGATTTTTTCCTTTTACAGATTCTGGTTTTTACCTATGGTCAGAGCTGGACAACTCCGTCAAGTTGGATCGGAATCTGGCGACTCTAGCATCTAGGGCAGACAGACAGGTTCTGGAAAAAACTATAGGAAAAATAGCAGACAGATGATAAAATGGCTGAAATTCTGGGAAAATGTCCATGACAAACAAAGGAAAATTTATTCATTTTACAGTATTGGGATTCAGATTATGTTTTGAGAGAGAGAAGAGGGTTATCAGAGGCCTAGGTCTCTGAAATTCTCAGACATGGGAATCTGTTAGACAGAGAAATTAAATTCGGGAAAAATACTTAAGCTATTTTAAAAATTCCCAAATTTTGGGAAATGACTGAAGAAAGAGTTAGGAACAACTTTCATGTTGAAAGTTTTAGCATCCCGTCTATGGCTTGAATGGACACAGTGGGTTAGGGTCGGTCTAGACCCTGACAAGGAAAATGTGAGGTTTTCCCAAGGGTCTGGGAAAATAGATTTATAGCAGAACCTAAATCTCACTGAAAAAATCTATAAAATTACTAGGAAATAGTATACTCTAGTAGGGACTCATGGTATTGTTTTGAGAGAAATTAGAATCGTCCATCTAGGAGATCTCGGAGTTTTTTGTCTGCTAAAACAAAAATTGGAGTTTCTGGAGGGTTCAAAACCCGATTTAGGGTTTGATTTGCTAGAAGGGGTTCCGAAACCCAAATTAATCTAAAATTTTGGCAAGAAAGCAAAGACAAATAACTAAGGCTATCATGAACTTTTTTGGGATTTTTGAACGAAAATATGTAGATGAAATAACAACTGGACTTTGCATAAAATTGAAATTCTATAGATTCTAAATCAACTACTAGTAAAACTATAGAAAATAAAAAACATGCATAATGAAATCAAACTAAATGCAATATTTGAACATGAAATTATATTAAACATGAGAATAAAATCAAAACCAACAGGGATATGACATACTTTGATATTGGCTCTCAAAATGAGAGATTCAATCCAATAGGTGAAAGAATCCCATCGTTCATATAGCCTTGATACGTAAGATGGAAATCTTATCATATTTATCAATTTAAAAACCATGAGAAAGTCATTCATACAACTGTCAATTTAATCCTTGATTTGGTTCCATAGCATCCATAAAAAAAATGAAACCTAAAGACCTCAAGCCAATAGGCAACAAAGATGAATATCATAGGAGCTTTATTAAAAGTGAAAAGCATGAAGTAAGGGGATGATTAACTCACCTTGGGGGATTTTGCTTGATCTGGCTGGAAGGTGGAGATTGGTAATCGGCTACCTTGATGTGGCTGGACCGATTGTCACGGGTTGCAGCTGGTGCTACAGTGGTGGTGCTGGAGGTAATGGTTATGGTGGTTGAAGCTTTGGTTGACGATGAGGGCTGCTGCAAGGCTGGAGTGAGAGGGCTGAAGCCAATGATTGGCTACTGTTGTGTGAGGGCTGCAAATGGCTGCCTCTAGAGAAAGGATGAAGCCGCTGTGATGGAGGAGTTGGAGCTGCTGTCACCATTGTTTAAAATGAGGAAGCCTTGCTGCTGTTGAAGGCAAGGGAGTTGGAGGCTGCACTTGTTTGAAATGTATGAACCGACTGAAGGACGTGGCTGCGATGGCTACTGGAGCAATGGAGGCTGGCTTCCTTTGGTTGAACCGAAGAGGAGGGTTGTTGCTAGGTGAGAGAGAGGTTGTTGTTGTGCTGCCACCAATAGAGAAGGGTGAAGAATGGCTAGGATATGAGAGAGGGTGTTTTGAATGGGGAGAGAAGAAAAAGCTCAAAAGCGTGAATGTGCTTCACGTATGGGTTCCTTTTTTTTCTAACAAAAGACTTAGGGTCTTTTTTTATTAGGACCAAGGTTTAGAGGGGTTAATAAAAAAAAGAATTCAGGTTTACGTGAATGGGCTGGACAATAGGCAAGGGAAAGAAAGAAGGAAAGAAAAGGTAAAAAAGAAGGAAAGAAAGAAAAGGAAAGAAAAGAGGGAAGAGATAGAAGAAAGGAAGAAGAAGAGAAGGGAAAATAGGGTGATATGTGAGTGGGCTGGACCAAGGAGAGAAAGGAAGGAAGGAAGAAAGAAAAGAAGAAAAGAGAAGGAAGAAAGGAAAGAAAGAAAGGAAGAAGAGAAAGAAAGAAGGAAAAGAAGAAAGAAGGAAGGAAAGAAAAGAAAGAAGAAGGAAAGGAGAGGAAGAAAGAAAGGAAAGAAAGAAGAAGGGAGAGGGGGCTGGTCGACCCCTCTTGTGGGTCCCACCTCTAAAAAAAAATAATAAAAAATAAAAAAAATGATAAAACAAAGCAAAGAAATGTCTGTTTGTTTTTTTTTCTAAAAAAGAAAATACAAGCAGATAAGCCATCTCAGAGTGGACTTACTTTCCAAAATTGAAATTCATTTTGAGAATCATAGGGGTAGAATGTTTGTTTGTTTTTTAAATGAGCTCGGAATTTGAAATTCAATACTCCGTTGTGAACCAAATCCAGTATAGAATTTGAAATTTTGAGTTTGAAAGAAATCCAGATTACTTTTCTCGAGAAAATATTTTCAAATTTAGAATCTCGGGGGTAAAAATATCAATTTTGGAAACCTAGGGTTTGAAATTGATTTCCGAAAACTTTTAAAACTCAATCTGGATTGAAATTTATAAAATTGGAGTTCTGGATCTCGAAAATGAAATGGAATGTGATGAAATGTTATAAAATCTTATGAAATGACATGAAATGATGAGAAATGACATGAAATGTTATGCGAAATACAAACCCTAAATGAAGAATTTTGGATATTGGACTTTAATTGACATTTGTACTAGTTCAAAAAGTGTTAAAATTGATAAAATTTGCAAAATGGTTTAAGGAATGGTTTTTGGGCTTTACCGGGCTAGAGTGACACTGAAAATTAGGGTTTGAACTAGATTGAGCTGGGTTTTAGAGTTTTAGAACTCAACTGGACTGACAAGACACTTACTCAACTGACCATTCCGGCTAAATTTTCAAGAAAAGCTGTCATTTTTAGAGAAATTGTACGGAATGGTCACTGGAGTGAAATGAATTATGAATTTGAGTTGGGTTTGAGCTAGAACAAGGGTCAGTAATACTGAGATGAACTAAAATCAAAGCTCAAACACTAGCTCAACTGACTGAACTGAGTTCAATTTCAGCTGAAAGAGCTGAAATGGGCTCCTGGACACTAGGAAGTGGATTTGAACTGAAACTGGAGCACTTGATCTCCTGGTGAGCTCAAGCTAGACTCTGGAGAATAGGATTGACTAGGAATGGCTGACTCAAAGACAATTGGCTTGGATTTAAGTCAGAAATGAGCTCATTTATGAAGAAATGATCCCATTTTGGTAGGAATGGTCAGAAATGAAAATGGCATGTTCATTGTGAGCTCGGGTGAGCTTGAGATGACTAATATTCTAATTGTTCTGAACTGATCAATGAGCTTGGTTGACTCCGACTGACTGGGGTCTGGGATGTCCTAGGGGTAAAATGGTAATTTTCCTAATAAAAGTGGGTAAAATGGTAGTTTTTTTTACACAAACTTGGGGTCGGACTCCTACACTGACCTAACAGGGTTGCAATTGCTCAAGAGGTGTGTTCGAAAATGAATGAGGAAAATTTGGGGTATTTACAGATGCCCCTCTTTGCTACTAAGCCTGCTTGAGGATGAAATTAGTGGCAAAGAAAACACACCAAATTTGGGCTATAAAAATGCCCCAGTTAGAAGGATCTGACTGGATATGAAAAAATTGGCCCTGATGAAAATGATAGTTATGAAATAGAGAATGAAGAATAAATTTTTACTTCAAAGAAGTGAGATTCATGTTTTACCCTTAACCTGGATGGGACGGAAAATACCTCGTGTAGAAACAAAGCTTAGGTTTAACCCTTAACCTGATCAGGAAATGAAATACCTCATCAAAATGAGGCTCGAGTTTAACCCTTACCCTGACCGGGAATGAAAATGATGGGATTCTCGAAAGAAGAACCCATGTTTGAACCTTCGAACTTCCACACAATGAATCCAATAGGGGTTTTACAAAAAGATGAAATTGGGGTCCCTAAAGCTTGAAAAGAGGTTTGATTTTGGGCACCTCATTGTTGAGACTAAATAACTTTTGAAATTGATGACCTTTTGCGAAAAAATGATTGGTGGCTTAACCTCAAGCCGAAATTGGACTGTCTATGGTGGGACAGTGGGGACACAAGGAAGTGTTCGAATCTGAGAGCCCAGGCACTCAGATTATACCAAAGAAGGGAAGGAATCTTGAAAACTCCCATTATCAAGTCCTAAAAGGGATAACAAATGATGTCAGGATGCGCCAAAGATGAACCTCAAGCTCTCGCTTCACGCCAGGACAACTAGAAAATATTGTAAAAATGTCGAAAATTGTTGTTGATTCAAAAAATTTGAAAACGATGCACATTGGTGCGAAAATATTCCCTCTTTTCTACCTGAAGTATTACCTCCGATTGGGCTTAACTCCGTAGAATCAAGATTCAAAATCAAATTTCTTGCAATTGACTTTCTTTCAAGGAGGCTATCAATTTCTTTGATATGAGCGAAAAAGAAAGAATTCTTATTGTAAAAGCAATTGGTGAAAAGAATATTGATAATAGAATTTCACAAAATTAAAGAAGATTCTTGGCAAATTTGGCAGTTTGATATCCTGGGATTCTTTTCACATGATGATCTTTCTGCACTTTTTTTTTGGCAGAATTGGAGCTCTCTTGGGTTTTTGGGGATTACATCATCCTTCATTTTGGAGATGTCCTGACTTTTCTCTCTCTTTTTTTTTGGAAGGGTACGTCACAAACTCCTTCATCTTAGAGATGTTCCGATCCTTCTTTCTCTCAGGGATCATATTGACGATATTGGCTCATTGGTTGGAAATCTCTTGATGATAGCAAAAATTAAATATCTTTTAGGGTTTGTCGGGAGGCTCATCGCAGTCGCCTTCAACTTGGCGGTGATATGAACTTTCCCTGGAAGGATCCATTACAAACTCCTTCATCTTGGAGATGATCCAAATCTTCTTTGGCCCCGGGGGTCTAACTGGCATAATTCGTCTTCATCTTGACGATAATTGAGAGATCAATTTTGCAGATATTTAATTGCAGCTTAAACGATTGAGGAGATATGGAAATTGAGTGGTTTTTTCTATATCACCCAGGATATTTTGACTGCCTTATTTTCCAAGAATGATCCTTAAAAATGTGCCATTGACTGCGATCAATACCAATCACTTATGGCTTTGCAACAACATTGAATTTCCTTTGCTGGCCATATCAGGATTTATTCTTCATCCTTTTGGTTGGCTAATAGGAAGATTTTGAATTTTGAATCCTTCTTCGCAAAAGTTTTGTCCTTTCAGAAGTAATACTGAAGGTATTCTAAGGTAATAAATTTTTTGCAATAAAGATTTTGAAATCAACAAATATTTAACGACAAATTGGCAAAATGTTCTTGAAATCCTTTGTGAAAGCGAGCATTTGCAGCACGACTCAATGCATCCATGAAAAAAAATTTCTTGTCCTTCGCCCAAAGGAGAAGATTCGATATTTTGATAAAAGATCAACTGGAAAGTTGAGTTTTGATAAGAAAATCTGAGTCAGAACTTGAATCTCCGAAGGAGAATTATAATTTAAAGGAAAGAAATTTCGAGTCGGAACTCGAATTGGTTTAACCAAGAATATCATTGATTCACTAGGAACAACATGGGTTCGGTAGGGATTCAGCCTAAGAATGACATTGGTTTAATTGAGAACGGCATTGGTGTGAACACCCCAAATTTTCCAAAAAATCTAAAAAATTCTCTTTTTGCCCATGACCTCCAACTTCTGAGTAATCGGGTCAATTTTTAACCAAAAATTTCATTCATTCCTTGGATTCGCTAGAATTTGGACTCAAAGTCTTATCTCTGACCCAGTTTTGATCCGAATCAGATTCAAAAAGCCCTTTTCCGAAAAAGTTTCAAAAATAAAAGCCCGAATTCTCAGAAAATCCCTCTTTTTGTAAATATTTCTTAAAGAAAATCCTAAAATAGTTTTTAATCTCTCATTTTCCCTAGTTCTAGAGTTTTTATTCTTCAAAAATATAAAAAAAAATGTAGAAAATTTCAAGAAAAAAAAATAATAAGCTCTTAAAGACCACCTTTTTGAAAAATGTCTTTGCTAAAATCTATCTTTTTGAAAAATTCTTATAAAGGAGCCTCATTTTAAAAATTTTGATAAAATTGAAGGGTATGCTTGAAAAAAAGAAAAAAAGAGAGAAAACCCTAAATCGATTTTCTCAGGAGATGTCTCTCTCTCAGAAGCTCTCTCATCCGCCGATTCCTCCATCGCGCACCCTCTTCCTCCTCCGCTCATCTCCAACCAAATCGTCTCTCTCGAACCTTCCTTCTCCCCCTTTAAAATAAGCACACAGGGGATCTCATTCCTTCAACCGTCTTCACCTCCCCATTTCCTCCTTCACGATGGCCTTCACCCTATCGTAGCTTCTTCTTCTCAATCTTCTTCTTCATTTCTCCCCCCTTTCCTCTTCTTCTTAGTTACTTGGTCCTCTTCCACCTGACTAAGGGGAATCAACCGCTCCGAAACTTCAGCAACTACAAGTAAGTACCCTTCTTCCCTTCATTTGGATTTTTTTTCCCTTTAAAGCACAGTGGGTAGCGTTGGATTGCCTATGGCAATGTCGATCTACTCCAGTGCGATATCAATGGAGTCTTAGAACTCCAACATTTTCTGCTATTTTTCATTTTTTTTCCCTTTTTTCTTTACCTTGATCCCTTGTTCATATTTCTGATTTCTTACTCCCATTCTCTATTTTCTGTTTAAAGGTCTGTTTACAGTTGGTTTCTCGTTTGATAATGTCTAATGTTCATCTTCTTTCTTGTTGTTGCGAATACGTTATTTTACCTTTGAAAATCCTGTAGTTATCGTGGCTGTTTTGGGTTAACACATGATTATCAATTTAACTTCAACACGATTCCTTCATTATCTTCGATCTTGTGCTTTTATTTCCCTCATCAGCTCTCATTTTGCTTTTATAATGTTAACTTAGCACAATCTGCACACATTCCTTTCACGATGCCTCTCTTTTTATCCGCATTTTTGTTTTTTGCATATCAATTAGGCGTTGTATTTGCCTCATCGTTGATTTACCCATTTTTAATGGTTTTAGCTCTGTATTTTCCCTCTTAGCTTGTGTGTGGTTTCAGTACCAGGCTGGTGTTTGCTAGTTCTATTTCAATTTCCTTTCATTAATTGTTGCTTATTGTACATTCTGGCTACTTCTTTCTTTGTTGATCATTCATGTACAGGAAGCATCGCTAACCTTTTGTTTTGTCTCTCTTTTTGAACATCGACATTGCATCTTATGGTTGCTGCAGCATTTGAGATTTCATCCCTATTTAACCACGATCGATCGCACCTTGTGATCTCATATCTGAGCATCCCTGTTTAACAATAACATGTTAACCATTCTCCTAATAATGCTGAAACATCAAGAAAGTGATTGGTGCTTACACGCCTAAAATTTGCATGTTCTTGGTATACCTGGTTGCCTATACATGTCATGAGAGTCTGACAGACTACCACTGTCAACAAGTCAGAAATCGCATCGTGATAAGTGTGATAATTCTGCTTACCTGGTAGCTTCGTTTTATGGCTACATACTTGAAATACTACAGCTCGGATTGTTGCTTGATGTTGATTCTAGATAATTTGAACCCACCATCTTCTAACTACTATCTTTCATGTGGATCTTCAGACAAAAATGAAAACCCCTAAATTGGTTGTTAAAAGATATGATGCTTTCCCCTAGAGGATGTGCCCACACACAGGACCCTATTCCTGTGACCTAGTTAATTAAGTGATTGGGTGATTGTTATCGTCGCGAAATTTTTCCCCACCTTCCCTTTCCTTGCGGAAGAGAGAGAGAAGGAAACGCTTTCGCGATTCAAACTTGACCGGATTTTGGGAAAATGTTTTGAAATACTCGCCTCCGTTTTGAAAATTGCGGGAAAATCCATGGGATGGGGCTCGACCTGTCGGTACGAGGTTCGACCGTTCCTGCCGCCTTTAACAGGGGTAATCGAACCAAGGACCAAAATTGTGCTTGACTTGGTTAAATCATCGAAATTAGGTTCTATCCTAAATGCACAGAGAATTCAGGCATGTGCTATGAGATTTTGGAAAATGTAAGTTAGAAAAACATGATGTATGCTTGGAAAATATTTGGAGTTGAAAAGAATCTCTCAGGAAAAAGAGGAAAGTCAATTTCTCAGAAAACTCAGAAGAAAATGGTTTTTGAAATCACGGGAAAGTTCATAAAGATGTATGGAAAATCATGAATAGTTGAAAATCCTAGGAAAATGGAGGTGATTCTTGAGAAAAGGATGAACATTTGAAAAGGGAAACCCTTCTTAGGAAAACTTGGACTTTCAGAATTTTCTTAGGAAAATGATGGAAATTCATTGGAAAGCCCTTGTGGAAAAGGAAAATCGAAACTTGGGAAGTTGAAATCCTGAGAATCTTAACCTTGAAATACTTGGAAATCGATTTAGATCTTTGGGGAGGATTGAAAATTTCTTTTTGAAAATCTTAAGAAAATAACCTTTTCCATGGAAAACTGTGGAAAAACTCGACTTGAGAAAACCAATTTTGAAAAATTCTCAGAGTTTTTTGAGAAATCGATTTCTTTGAGAATGAAGTTTTCTTAAGAAAATCGTAGGAAAACCAATCATCTCATGATGCGAATGACATGAGTGAATGAATGCACATTGAAAAGATTTTCTGAGGAATTGGTGGGAAAAATGTGCATTAAGTCAAAATAAATCCTTCACATATCCTGACTGTGGCCATGAATATGTTTAGAGTTTAATTGATTCAATGCACAATATTTTGAAAAGTTTGAAATATGATGTGCATTTTAAGATAGCCTAAGAGTGTAGGCTCAATGTGACTAGTAGAAAGATGATGGATCTGGGTCTCGTCCATATCCCGACTAGGGCCGTAAATATGGATTCTACCGAGTCCATCAACTCCCTAAGAGTTGGTGCACGTGCCATTCGTGAACATCCATAGTACTTTTGGAATAAAATGCATGAATCATATAAGCATGCTATTGCAGGAATTTAAACTATATGATATGCATCCTAGTCTAAGCAGTAAAAGTAAATATTATTCCAAATTTAACTATTACATCTCTGACATAAATAAAAATATACATAGAAAGCTAATAAAAGTCACATCTTCCGCTCCTTACGCTTCTTCTTTGCAAATGAGAGTCGGCACAAAAAAAAATATGCCATACCATCGGGAAATTGAAAATCTCATGTTGACGACAATATGCAAGGAATTACATGTGGATCATAACGAAAGTGCACTACTTGATGAAAATGAAATGAATAGGATATATAGATAAAAAAAAAAATCTAAGATTCATATTGGGACTAACTAAGGAACCTATACATGTAAGTGGCTAAAGGCTCATAATATGAGATGAAGGTTGTTGCCTAAAAAAAGAAAAAGAAAGTATACATATATATATACAATGGACACAGAACACGACATATGATATTGAATAGGGGCATTGATGAAGCATAAGAGGCAAAATATATGTATATATATAATAAAAAATGGGTTATATCTAATATAAACTGTTGAAAAGATATGAGCTTCATCTAATATGAGTGACTACAACATGCGAACTGTACCTAATATGGACTGCTAAAAAAAAAGGTTGGCAAACCGTGTCTAAGATAAACAGTTAAACAAGCAAACCGCAGCCAAGACCTGGCTAAAAGAAAATGCCAGCTATATATAAGACAACAGCTAAAACAAGCAAGACTACAGATAATATGCATAGCTAAGGAAAAGTACAAACTATCTAAGACACATGGTTAAAGATAAATAAGCTACAGCTAACATGCATAGCTGAAGGAAAATGCAAACTATCTAAGACAAACACTTAAAGTTAAATAAGCTGCAGCTAATAGGCATAGCTGAAGGAAAATGCAAACTATCTAAGACAACACTTAAAGCTAAATAAGCTCAAAGATATACAAAGAGCTATAACCTGTGTCACAGGATGTTTCAACATAGAAACGATATTTTGAATATGCAAAAGTAATGGCTACAGCACCACAATAGCAGGACGAGCTGTATATATACAAAGTATGGACAGATGTTAATTTGTCCCTACACAGAGACTACCCACGCTGGATGAGGTAAACATGTGATGGAGGTATGTTTTGTGATTTTACTGGGTAGTTCGTCACAGTGTTGGAACCAAAATGCTTTGGCTTGATCCATATGGATGCTATGACCCAGCTGGTGCGCCATATTACATTAAAAGGTGGCATCACAAAAGAAAAAAAAAAATTCAGGACAGTAAATGGATTGAATAGCAGTAAAAAGAATTAAGGACTGATTTCTGCAAAAGAAAATTTACAGCCATTCACTGCGTTTGGATTTCACATAGCCTTTTCAGATACATTATGCCATCGACCAGTATGGCTTCATACTCATTCCTGAGGCTCTAATCAACAAAGCAATAGCCTGTGACAATTGCCTTCCCACATGAAAGATCCACAACCAGAATGCAGATGGGGACTGTATGCTTACGATAGGGGAAAATGACAGAAGTTAAACATCCTGCAGTTAACTTAGAAAGAAACGAAATGTCCAGAGAAGAGAAAAAAACAGAGTAAGGGCTTATGTTAACGTGAAATGTAGGGTCTATATCAAACTTCGATGTTGCACCTGGGTTCAGGGTGCTATTTTCTGTACGATAGCTCCAAAGGGCATCGCATGAGGCTATGACATGCGTGTGCTTTCAAAACAAACCGAAGAAAAAAAAATGAAAATGAAAATTTTGAAATGCAGAGAAGTTATAGTAAGTAATACTATATAGGAATACATGGGGAACAATCGGGCTGCCTAAAGGAGAACGAGAACGACACCCACTGATATCATTTCCATAAAAAAAAAAAATTTAGAAGGTTAACAGATGTGCAATAACGTGATTCAGATGTGCCGGTCACGAATGGCAACGGAGATCATCTGAAAACATTTTAGGGGCTGGGATGAATGATGCCAAGACCAAAAAAAAAAATGCGAAAATGACGATTTTTTTAAACAATGCTGAGATGAATTATGCACAGGCTCTTCAGGCAGAAAGAAGGATGACGATTTTGGGGTTATGCTGGAATGTGAATGCCATTGAAGGGGCATCATCGAATCCAGGTGCATTAGGAAACCCAAGTTGTAAGCCATACCCCTTGTTGTCACAAGTTTTGCATTGCAGATGTCATTGCGCGGTGCCTAATCCTCACAAATGTAGGTATAAAAAGGGGGCATTACCTTGAGTTGGCAGATGCTGAAGACGTGCTTCTCACAGGGTGAGTTGAATCTCCTACTGGGCCGGACTGAAGATGGCTGGTCTTCTCTTTTGCTGGAAGGGAGAAGGCAACGTGATGAAAGGGGGGTCCCAACAAACAAAAGAGAACCAAGTGAGGGTTGCAGTCGGCCTCCTGCCGATTGATGGGTTGAAGAAGATGAGAACAGGCACTCCTTGAGCAAGAGATGGCTGAGGTTCAATGAAATCGCTGATCCCCTCCTTGCTGGGCCTCCCTCTTTCTTTAATAGCCGACCCTTGTAAAATCCCTCCTTTTTCCCCTCTTTTTAGCCGAGCTTGATAGCTTTCAACAAACCAACTTTCAAAAATTTTTGAAATCCTCTTGAAAAGGGGGGGGGGGGGGTCGCCGTTTTGAGAGGGGGCGACTCCTATTCTTCAGCTAGCATTTTAAGCTTAGGTAAGGTGAAATTTTTTTGGTAGGGTTTTCACGGTGGCTTCCTCTTGGGGCTGAAAAGTACAACAACAACAACAACAACAACAACTACGCCTTCATCCCAAAACAATTGGGGTCAGCGATATGAACCAAAAAAGAAATTCATTTTGGGTCTTCCACATGAATCCTTTTCCTCCAATCATTTCTATCCAACGCCATGTCCTCGGTGAGGTTCAAAGCATTCATATCCTTTCCTATCATCTCCATCCAAGTCTTCCTAGGCCTACCCCGACCTCTTTTAACTAATATATTTTCCCATTTCTCCAACCTTCTAACTGGAGCATCATTAGGCCTTCGCCGAATATGTCCAAACCACCGTAAACGATTCTCTCGCATCTTATTTTCAATGGGTGCAACACCTACCTTCTTACGTATCTCTTCGTTCCGAATCTTATCTTTTATTGTATTTCCACACATCCATCTAAGCATCCGCATCTCAGCTACACTCATTTTTTGAATATGATGTCTCTTGGCAGCCCAACATTCCGTACCATAAAGTAAAGCGGGTCTAATAGTCGTCCTATAAAACTTTCCCTTCAATCGCAATGGCATTCTACGATCGCACAGCACTCCAGTAGCACTTTTCCATTTCATCCACCCAACCTTTATCCTATGATTTACATCTCCATCAATTTCTCCATACTTTTGAATGATGGATCCCAAATATTTGAAATAATCATTCACCGGTATATCTTGCTCACCAAGCTTCACTACACTCCCATCACTACTTCGTTGCTTACTAAACCGACATTCCATATATTCAGTCTTACTCTTACTCAACTTAAAACCTCTAGCTTCCAATGTCTGTCTCCATAATTCTAACTTAGCATTAACCCCAGCTCTAGACTCATCAATCAAAACAATATCATCAGCAAACAACATACACCACGGTATATTTTCTTGAATTGATCTCGTAAGCTCATCCATCACTATCGCAAATAGGAAAGGGCTTAAAGCAGATCCTTGATGTAACCCAACCGTTATCGGAAAATTGGTTGTCACCCCTCCACAAGTGCGGACATTGGTTACTACTCCTTCATACATATCTTTAATTATACTAATGTACTTGAGAGAAACACCTTTCTTCATCATTGTCCACCAGAGAACGTCCCTAGGTACTCTATCGTATGCCTTCTCTAAATCAATAAAAACCATATGCAAATCTTTGTTCCTCTCTCTATATCTTTCAATAAGTTGTCTAAGAAGATGTATAGCTTCCATAGTTGATCTTCCAGGCATAAAACCAAATTGATTCTCCGATATCATGACAACCTTCCTCAACCTAGACTCAATCACCCTCTCCCAAAGTTTCATAGTATGACTCATGAGTTTTATACCACGATAGTTTGTGCAATCTTGTATATCACCCTTATTCTTATATAAAGGCACCAAAGTACTCTTCCTCCACTCATTAGGCATCTTATTTGTTCGCCAAATCAAGTTAAAAAGATTTGTCAACCATTCTAAACCTTTCTCTCCCAAGCATTTCCAAGCCTCGATAGGTATACCATCTGGGCCAACTGCCCTTCTTGATTTCATTTTCTTCAAAGCCTCTGCAATTTCTTTCTTTTGAATCTTGCGCATGAAGTCACGATTCATCTCATGAAAAGGAATGGAGAAGTCTCCAAGATCTTGAGCATGACTATCATTAAATAGCTTATCAAAATAATCTTTCCATCTCTCCTTAATCTCCTCATCTTTGACTAAAACCCTTTGCGTTTCATCTTTGATACATCTAACCATACCCAAATCCTTCGATTTCCTATCTCTCATCTTTGCAAGCCTATAAATATCCTTCTCGCCTTCTTTGGTATCCAACTTGTCATAAACCTCCTTATATACCTTAGCCCTCGCGTTTCGAACAATTTTTTTAGCTTCCTTCTTTGCTATCATATACTTCTCCAAATTCTCATTATCACGACTCTTACTTAGATTTCTATAACACTCTCTTTTAACCTTAATAGCTAATTTGACATCCTCGTTCCACCATGATGTATCCTTACCTAGTGGTGCACCGCCTTTAGACTCACCCAATACCTCCTTAGCTACTTTTCTCATACCACCCGCTATCTTATTCCACATTGATTCTGAATCCTCCTCGAGACACCAATCAACTTCCTTAACTACCTGCTCTACAAACATTCCTTGTTTAGCTCCTTTCAGTGCCCACCACTTAATTCTAGGATCTATCCTATGTCTATCCTAAAGTAAAAAAAAAAAATGAATTTTGTTGTGGTGGTGCCACCTCTTTTGAGAAAACAAACTTTTGCCTTTCTTGGCAAGAAGCCTTAGTGGGGTGCCACCTACGTGGGCCCACTAAGTATTTTATAAAAATTTAAATCAAAATAAAAGGATTTTATAAATCGGTGCCACTTTCGAGTGGGCACTATCTTGGAAATAAGGGAAATTTCGAGAATTTGAGTGTGACACCACCTCGAGGCGGGTCCTCCGTTCTTTATTTGAAATAAGAGCCAAATGAGATATTTTGGAATTTTCACAATAATAGGCTAGTTTTGGAAAACATGAAGCCAAATTTGGCTTGATTTCAAAAGTTTGAAAGAAAATGGCTCTTCGGGGCGAGATTTTGAAAGAAGTAGGGAAATTCTGAGTCTTTTTGTAAAAATTTGAAATAGGATCTTATGAATTTTGAAATTGTGTCCCCCTCTTTCCAACTGGCGAAATTCTAAAATGTCAAAACCATCCAGATTGTTTTCTTGAGAAACTTTTCGTAATTCAGGGTCCTGGGGGTAAAATGGGTAGAATTGATAATTTTTAAAACCCAGGGTTTTGAAATCACTTTTGAAAAGTTTTAAAATCAAATCTGGATTGACAATTTTGGAAAATCAGGAGTTCTAGATCTCAAAATGACATGTTGTGCAGTGAAATGATATGAAATGCTCGTGCAATACTATGCGAAAGATATGTTCTACAAAGTTGCCATTCTGAACTTGAATTTGAAAATTTTGACTTTTGGTTAAGCATGAGATTTTGAGAATTTGCAATTTGAGGGTGCCTCTGAGTCTAAATGGAGAAGTCTTGAGACTCGAGAATGGAATTTAGGACTCTCTGCAAGGTTCCATCTTGGAAAATGACCATTTTGCCCTTCCTTGATTCTGGAGAACCGAAATGTGAAGCTTGGTGGAAATGTCAAGAAGGTGGGTGGAAATTTGGGGTGTTTACAGATGCCCCTCTTTGCTACTAAGCCGGCTTGTGGCCGAGCTTAGTGGCAAAGAAAACACTCCAAATTTGGGTATAAAAAGATGCCCCAGTTAGGAGGATCTGATTGGGTGTGAGAAATTCAGCCCGGTGATCATGGTAGATATGAAGCGAAGAATGAAGAGGAAATACTCATTCTGTGAGAGTGAAATTCAGGTTTTTATGCCCTTAACCTGGATGGGACAGAAATATCTCGTATGGAACGAAGCTCAGGTTTGGCCCTCAACCTGATTGGGGATGGAATATCTCATAACATGAGATTCAGGTTTGTACCCTTATCCTGATTGGGCGGAAAATGGAATACCTCATTGTTTGAGGCTCAGTTTTGTACCCTTATCCTGATCGGGTGGAAAATGAAATACCTCTTTGGATGAGGCTCAGGTTTGTACCCTTATCCTGATCGGGCGGAAAATGAAATACCTCTTTGGATGAGGCTCAGGTTTGTACCCTTATCCTGATCGGGTGGAAAATGAAATGGAATCCTCGAAGGAAGAGACCATGATGGAACCCTTGGATTTTGCACAGTAAATCCGACAGGGGTTTTGCAAAAGGAAGGAAAATGGGATCCCTAAAGCTTGAAAAGGGATTGATCTTAGGCGTCTCATTGCTGAGACTAAAATTAGCTTTTGAAATTGCCTTTTGCGAGAAAATGATTGGTGGTTCGACCTCGCACCGAAATGGAACTGTCTATGGTTGGACAGTGGGGACACCGGGAAGTGTGCAAGTCTGAGAGTTCATGCTCTCAAAGAAGGGAAGGAATCAATTCCTTAAGAGGGATTTAAAATTGGTGTCAGGATGGATCAAAAACGGATATCAAGCTCTCACTTCACGTCAGGATAGCTAGAAAATATTGTCAAAATATTGAGAATTCTGTTGTTGATTCAAAGTTTTTGAAAATGTTGCACATTGTTGCAAAGATATTCTTTCTTTGCTACCTAAAGAATTACCTCCAAACAAGGTTCACTTCGTAGAATCGAGACTTGAAATCCAAATTGTTCACAATTGACCTTCATCAAGGAAACTATCAATTTCCTTGATATGAACAGGAAAGAGAATTTGATATTATGAAAGAAATTGATGAAAGAGTATTGATAATTGAATTTCACAAGATTAAAGAGGATTCTTGATAGATCTGGCAGTTTGATATCCTGAGAGCTTCTCTCTTGATAATCTTTCTGCACTCTTTTGGCTCTTTGGTGTTTTGGCTATATTCTCCTTCATTTTGGAGATGTTCTGATTTTTTCTCTCTTTCTTTTTCCTCTCTTTCTCTCTTTTGGAAAAAGGTACGTCACAAACTCCTTTAACTTGGAGATGTTTCGATCCTCCTTTGATGATATTGGCTCATTGGCTGGAAGATCTTTAGCTGGAATTAAATACCTTTTAGGGATTGTCGAGGGGTTCATCGCATCTGCCTTCATCTTGACAGTGCTTTGGACCTTCCCTAGAAGGATCCGTCACAAACTCTGTCATCTTGGAGATGTTTCGAATCTTCTTTGGCCCCGGGGGTCTACTCGCCTAATTCGCCTTCATCTTGACGACAGGTGAGAGATCCCTTTTGCGGATATTTAATTGCAGCTTAGGTGATTCTGATGAGACCGGGCTTGGGTGAATTCTCTCTTTTCTAGCACTCCGGATATTTCCAATGCCTCATCCTTACAAGAATAGCCTTTAAAGATGCGCCATTGACTGCGATCAATATCGATCATCTACGACTTTTCAATAACATTGAATCTTCTTTTCTGGCCATATCGAGGACTTATCCTTCATCCTTTTGGTTGGCCAATAGAAAGAATTTGAAGTTTGAATCTCTTTTCGTAAAAGCTTCACTCTTTTGGAAGTGATGCTGAAGGTAAATTGAGATAGAGATTAGTGCAATAGATATTCTGAAATCAACAAATAATTTGATTGACAATTTGACAAAATTTTCTTGAAATCCCTAGTGAAAGTGAGTATTTGAAATCTGGCTCAACACATCTGTGACGAAAATTCTCCTCTCTTTTTCCCCAAAAAGAGAGACTCAGGCTTAGCCCTTACCTGAATGGGAAATGGGAAATACTCCTCTCTTCCCTGAAGAGGAGGTGTTTGCAAAACGAACTTTCGAAGAGAAATTGAGCTTTCGTCAAAGCTCCCTAATATTAGGCTTCTCTTATGGAAAGGGGGCCGATAATAGTGAGGTCTGAAAATTGGGTCATGAAAAGAATGAGTCCATCAAACTCTCCCTGCAAAGAGGGTCCTTCATGACAAAAATTGCCTAGTATGAAATTGGGGGGTCACAAGAAAAGTGAGTCTCCGTCGAGCCTCTCCCTTTTAAAAGGGTTCCTTGTGTGAAATTGGAAATTGTTTTGCAAACGGTTCACAAAGACGCGAGTCCCTTCAAACTCTCCCTGAACAGGGGCTAAGTGAACAAATTGGATAGCATACGAAAAGAACGAGCTCCCTCGAACTCTCCCTAAACGGGTCTCTCGCAAGAGAAAATGATCGAAATTGGATATTGGGATTGATTGACCCAAAGGTCGAAATTGGAAATTGGAAAATTGGTTGCTGGAAATGGAATGACCCGAAGGTCGAAATAGGATGACCTAACGGTCGAATTTGAGAATTGGTTGACCAAAAGGTCGAAATTGTGAATTGAGTGACCCGAAGGTCGAAATTTGGAAATTGGGTGACCCGAAGGTCGAAAATTTTGAGATTGATTGACCCGAGGGTCGAAAATTGGAAATTGATTGACCCGAAGGTCGAAAATTTGGCAATTGATTGACCCGGAGGTCGAAAATTGGAAATTGGTAATTGAAATTGAGAATTGGAAATTGGGTGACCCGAAGGTCGAAATTGGAGAATTGCCTGATTTGAAAATTTAAATTGGAATTTGGAAGGCGAAATATCAAATTTGAACGATTGACATACCCTGATTATCGAAATGGCTTGAATCAATCAAAGGAGAATGATGAGTTCGAGTCAGAGCTCGAATAAGATACAGAGATCACGAGTCGGAACCCGGATCAACAAAAGAAAAATGAAGAGCTCGAACCAGAGCTCGAATGATGTAATGAGATCACGAGTCGGAACCCAGATCAACAAAAGAAAATGAAGAGCTCGAACCAGAGCTCGAATGATGTAGAGAGATCACGAGTCGGAACCCGGATAACCAAAAGACAATGGAGAGCTCGAATCTGAGCTTGAATGATGTAGAGAGATCACGAGTCGGAACCCGGATCAACAAAAGACAATGGAGAGCTCGAATCTGAGCTCGAATGAATAGAGAGATCTCAAGTCGGAACTCGGATCAACAAAAGAAAATGACAAGCTCGGGTTTCAGCTTGAGTAAAGTATAAAGATCTCGAGTCGGAACCCGGATCAACAAAGGAAAATAAAGAGCTCGAGTCAGAGCTCAAACAAAATAATGAGATCACGAGTCGGAACTCGGATCAACAAAGGAAAATGATTTGAATACAAACCCGAGTCGGAACTCGATTTTTCGAAAAGTCGGGATTTTGAAAATGTACCAGTTTAAACACTGGATTTTGAAATAATACCAGTTCGAGCACTGGGTTTTGGTTCAGTATTGGTGATTACCTTCCAATTTTGAATCATTAGGTATTGTGATGGGACTGTTGGTTGAAATCCCAATATTGACTGGATTGTTGTTAATGTAGTTGAATGCAAATGAATATGAATTGATGCACATGAATGCACAAGTGCATGAAATGAGGAATTTGTTTATCCTGCCTGCATACAGAACAAAATTTTAAAAATGCCCCAGTGTAACTAGGAAAGAAAGTTGAATCATTATTTGAAGGAAACGGGAAGATTACAAGAGGAGACTAAATGTTTCAAGTGTAGAACTTTTTCAAGTGTCGAGCATTAATGGGATCTGGCAATTCTACCCCATCGACATTGATGTGCCGATATGAGTTGCGGGGTAATGCTTCTTTGACAACATATGGGCCTTCCCAATTTGGTGACCATTTGCCGCCTGGACGATGCTTGAGATAAGCGGTGGATCGAAGCACTAACTCATTGACTTTGAATCTTCTTTCGATGACTGACTTTGCGTATTGCCTGGCTACTCTCGGGCGATAGGATTGAGCATGTTCTGCTGCTTTTAGCCTTCTCTCGTCGAGTAAGTCTAACAGTACCAGTCGCTGCTGCTGATATCGATCAAGGGGTAATTCTAGCAGTGACGCAAATTTCAAAGCGGGCTTCTGAACATGTAGCGGCAACACTACTTCTGTTCCATAGACCAGTTCTGATGGAGTAGCATTCGTTGGTGTACGAATGGTGGTCTGATAGGCCCATAGTGCATCGTGGATCTTCTCATGCAGTCACAGCCTGTTTCCACAGTTCGCCCCAAGATACGAATTAAAATCTTGTTGGTGGCCTCTGCCTGACCATTCCCTTGAGGATAATATGGAGCGAAAAAATGGTGATAGATCTTGAACTTTGAGCAAAATGTCTTCATCTTTTCATTCTTGAAATGACTGCCGTTATCTGATACAATGTCATGCGGGATGCCGAAACGGCAAAGGATGCTCTTGTGAATAAAAGAGACCACATGTCGGCGCCTTCTACTGTGCGGAGAGTGATAGCTTCTACCCACTTGGTGAAATATTCTGTTGCGGCAAGGAAGTATTTGTGGCCATTTGAAGCTGAAGGAGTGATGGGACCTACGACATCGAAGGCCCACATGGAGAACGGCCATAGAGAAACAACGGATTGTAAATATGTTGCTGGCGCATGAATAGAAGGTGCGTGTATCTGACATTGTACACACTTCTTCACATAATGATAACAGTCTTGTTGCATAGTCTTCCAGTAGTAACCTGCTCTGATGATTTGCTTGACAAGGGTTTGGTAGCCGACGTGGCCACCACAAATGCCTTCGTGTGCTTCTCGCACGACTTCTTTGGCTTCTTCTTCATCTAAACATGTGGAATACTCTGAGCTGAATCCACGACGATAGAGGACATTGGCCAAAATGAAGTATCGAGTAGACATACGCTGGATTGCTTGTTGCTCTTTCTTTGAGAGTTCTGGAGGAAATTCGCCAGTTTCTATGAAAGTTTTGATATTGTAATACCAAGGCTTCTTCCTTTGCTCAACCTGGTTTACCTGTTCCGCTGGAATGAAAGCAGGTTGGTCAAGTCTGCCAATTTTAAAAGAGCGACAAGATTCTCCATTTCTGAATGTCATAATGGAGCCTAAACTGGCTAGGCTATCGGCCACTTGATTGAAATCTCTCTTGATGTGGAATAACTGAAATTCTTCAAAATTGCGGACAAGCGCTGAAACAATTTTCTGATAGGGAAATAACTTCTGATCTTTCACTTGCCATTCGGCTCGAACTTGATTGACAACGAGTAATGAGTCACCGTAGGCATGCACTCTCTTAACATTAAAGTCTAGTAGAATCTTTAAACCTTGAATCAGGGCTTCATATTCAGCCATATTGTGGGTACATTGAAAATCTAACTTGAGAGAAAATGGAATCATCTCCTTCTCAGGAGTGATTAATAAGATTCCAATGCCTATTCCAGCCATGTTCTTAGAACCATCGAAAAATAAATTCCAGACTGGAGATTGCTGGATATTGCAAATTTGATCATCAGGGAAGTCATCTTCGGCTTTCGCTTCTTTTGCCAAAGGAAAATCCGCCAATTGATCTGCGATTGCTTGGTCTTTGATTGATTGCTGCGAGACATATTCTAAGTCATACTGCATCAATAAAACTTTCCATTTTGTGATTCGCCCGCTGAGGAAAGGTTGCTCTAAGATATACTTGAGAGGATTGAGTTTAGACAAGATTTTGACTTCTGATGCTAGCAGGTAGTGTCTTAGCTTCTGACACATCCATACCAGAGCTAGGCAGGTTTTCTCTATTTGAGAGTATCTCTTTTCATAATCTATGAAAGTCTTGCTCACGTAATAAATGGCATGCTCTATCAAGCTGCCTTCTTTGTACTACGCCAAGAATCCGCCGCATGCAACTTGATTGACTGAGATGTATAACAAAAGAGGTTTTCCCAATTCTGGCGGCTTCAGGATTGGAGGATTGAGAAGATACTTCTTGATTCTAACGAACGATTGCTGACACTCTGGTCCCCATTCGAATTTCACTCCTTTTCTGAGTAAGTGGTTGAAAGGTTCGCATCTCATTGCCAAATTGGAAATAAATCGCCGGATTGACTGCATACGTCCTTGAAGGCTACGCAATTCTTTGAGATTCTTTGGGGGTGGCATATCAATGATAGCCTTGACTTTGGCCGGGTCAACTTCAATTTCCTTTTTACTGATAAGAAAACCCAACAGTTTGCCTGATTCGACTCCAAAGACACATTTTTGCGGGTTAAGCCTTAACTTGTAAAGAATGAGTCTCTTAAAGACTTGATCAAGGGCTTCGAGGTGATCTTCTCCCTATTTAGATTTTATGAGAATATCGTCAACATACCCATCCATGATTTTGCGCATTTGATCATGAAAGATAACGGCCATTGCCCGCTGATATGTTGCTCCAGCATTCTTGAGCCCAAAAGGCATAACTGTATAGCAAAAAGTGCCCCAAGGCGTAGTAAAGGAAGTTTTTGATTGGTCGCGGGTGGCCAACTTAATCTGGTTGTAGCCAGAATATCCATCCATGAAGGAGAACATGGCATGTCCTGCTGTGCTGTCAATCAGAAGATCAATGTTTGGCAGTGGATAGTCATCCTTCGGAGTTGCCTTGTTGAGGTCTCTGAAGTCTATGCAAATCCTGACTTTGCCACTTGATCATGCATATATTTTAGGGATATTTCATATAAAAATATGCATGATTTCATGAGAAAATGATTTAAAAACCCAATTTTATGTTAGTTTCGAGTAAATGTGCTAAAATGATTTAAAAAATAGAAAATGCATGAAAAATAGTTTTATTTTACATTTTAATGCTTATTTTAGTGATTGACATAATTGTAGTGGTTTAGTTTTTGAAAATCATAAAAAATTAGAGTTAAAATAGACTTAGTTTTGTATTTTCTAAAACATAGTCATTTTGAGTTGTTTTGTAAATAACTTTTTGAAGAGAGGTTTTTGAAATGCAATTTTACAAAGAAGAGGGACTTATGGAGAAAAGTTCAAAACTATAAATATCATACGTAGGGGGAAGAGAGGCTTGTCTTCTCTCTTTTGCCCAAGCCCTCTCTTCTTCCCCTTCCTCTCCACCTCTTCTTACCTCTTCTTCTTCTTCTTCTCCCTATTTTCCCCTCTTTTTCTCATCCTCTTTCCGGTGGAGAATTCCGGCAATGGCTGAAGCAAGATAGAGGATTCCAACCTCTCTTCCCAACCAAGTCTGTAAGTGTATCCTTCTCTTCTTCTTCTTCTTCTTCTTCTTCTTCTTTTCTTCTTCTTCTTCTTCTTCTTCTTCTTCTTCTTCTTCTTCTTCTTCTTCTTCTTCTTCTTCTTTATGAATTTTCATTTTTGATTTCTGTTAAGCATTCATAGCTCATATTAAAAGAAATATGTTTTGATTTACGGTTTTGTTTCATAAAATTTTTAATTTGTAGTTACATGAATCGGTTCTACTTAAATAAAATAAATAAATAAAAATAAAAAAAAGAAGAAAAAAATTTGCCGATGAAACTCAGAACTCCTATAGCCTTTCCATTTTTTTTTTAGATCTGAAGTCTTGATAAAACATCAGAGTTAAAACATTAAAAACAGAAAAATTGTTTCAGCAATCGGTGATTTCAACATTTCTACAGGAACTGACTTGAAATCTACTGCCGGAATTCAATATTTCTACAAAAGCTTGATCGATCATCTGGATCGATTCTCAATTTTTCTGGCGATTGAATATAAGAGTCCGATTGATTAATTGATCAAAATCCTGTAGAGTTTTGATTTAATTGAATTGAATCGGCTAATTCTTAATCGATCATCCGATTGAATGTCATTTGACTCCCGATGATTGAAGCATGGTTTGTATGAGCCGTTGCTGGGGATTATCAACTATTTGCTGTTTTCCGGTAGACTGTTGAGAGTTCCGGTGGATGCTGTTGAAAAGTTTCGGTATGCTGTTGAAAAGTTCCGGTGGAGGCTGTTGAAAAATTCCGGTGGATGCTGTTGAAAAGTTCCGGTAGACTGTTGAGAGTTCCGGTGGCCTTTCCGTTGAAGAGTTCCGGTGGAGGCTGTTGAAGAGTTCCGGTGGATGCTGTTGAAGAGTTCCGGTGGATACTGTTGAAAAGTTCCGGTGAAAGATGTTGAGAGTTCCGGTAGACTGTTGAGAGTTCCGGTGGAGGATTCGCTGGAAATTCTGGTGGTTCAGCTCCCTAAACCACGGTGGGAACCGAAATCACACTGCAAATTGCTTACTGCAATCACACGGCAAACAGAAGGATTCACCGGAAATTTTCCTAATTGCTTTTTTTTTTTTATTCTCACGGCAAAGAATTGTTTTGAAATAAGTATTTTCCAGCAATTGTAGTTGTTTCTTAATCTTTGGTGCTTACTGTTTAAAGTTTGTTTGACTGATCTTTGGCATTAGTTAACTGTCTGTTTTGAATTAAACTAGTGATTTCTGATTTTTGAACATATGCTACTAGCTGATTAGTTAATACTTTTACTTAGATGTTTTGAAATTAGGCTTAATTAGTTGATTTGAACTAATTAGCAATGACAAGTACTTTGTAATTAGAATATCTAGCCAATTAGTAATTAGTTTACTTAGTAAAAATAAAATTTTGATGTTAGTTAGTTTGTAATAATACTTTTAGTCTTAATAGTAATTCGTTAATTGTCATTAGTTTAATATAGTCTTAATTGTCATCAGTTTCATTTCATGATATCTTTCATAAAAATTTTTTTTAAGTGTACTTTGTTTCATATAAGTTCTATTTCTATCTGTGGTACTGCTCGTGTTCATTTGAATTGTGCAGGATTGCACGAGATTGGAGCAGAAGAGACTACATGACACGAAGTGAAAAAAAAATAGAAGATTTTTACTTTTCAGTTTAGACTTAGAATTTTAATTGGGTTTGTAAATATTGCACTTTACGCCCTCTGCGAAGGGTATTCATTTGTTGTAATAGCTAGTCGTTTTTACTTTTCTTAAACATTTTACATTTCAATAATTCAGCAATAAAGAATAGTTTAGAATTGTGTGCTTGGATACGATATATTCTCGTTCCCTGAGTTCGACCCGGTCTCATCCACTAGTGAGAACCGGTTTTTATTATTTGATGTCTGGTTTTCACATGTTTTTCATATAAAAATCTTTTCAAAATTACAACGATTTAAAAGAAAACATCAAATTTTTGGCGCCGTTGTCGGGGAACGGCGTAATATTAGTATTCACTTTATTGTCTAGTGTTTGTGTTGCATTTAGGTTTAGAACTACGTATGTGCATATCTTAGAGACGAGCTTACTTTTCTGCAGAGCCCACCTATTAGGATCCCCTTAGAGGTGACTGTGTACGATTGGTACCGTACACATAGATTTCATATTTCTTATGCATAATCTTTGTTATGTGTAACTGCGTGGTGTTTGTTTAGTTTTTGTTGTTTTTAGTTTACTCGCTTTGTGGTTTGCGTGGTTTGGCCGCTTAGTGCGTTAGTTAGGTAGAAAACCCAAAGTTAGGACGTGTGCTACACCGGTCTACTCCAAGGTGTATGCAAGGGCGACGCTCACTTGATCCTGAGCTGGTAGAGCTGATTAAGGACCCCGAGTCCCTTATTAGGAGAGCCCAGAGATCTGCAACCATGGCTGAGAATCAGCAGATTACTCGTCCTCTAAGGGAGTATTTCATGCCCAACACTTACACTCCCGCCTCCTGCATCACAAGACCTGATGTAGGAGCAAACCATTTTGAGATAAAGGCCAGTGTGATCCAAATGTTACCCTCGTTTTATGGCCTTAGCAATGAAGACCCATATCGTCATCTCGATGAATTTTTAGAGATTTGCTCGACAGTGCGAATCAACAACTTTGGAGATGACGCGATGAGGTTGACCCTGTTCCCCTTCTCTCTGAAGGACAAAGCGAAGAGTTGGTTAAAATCATTAGATACTGTTCGAATTACCACTTGGGAACATATGCAAAGAGAATTTTTAAAGAAATATTTCCCAATTGGTAAAACGAACCAGTTTCGTAAAGCGATAACCAGTTTTTCCCAAATTGAAAGAGAACAGTTTCATGAGTCATGGGAGAGATTGAAAGATCTACTCCGCAAGTATCCCCACCACCAGGTGCCTCGCTGGCAACTGGTGCAATATTTCTATGACGGTCTTACTGAAAAGAACCGTCAAATGGTGGATGCCGCGTGTGGGGGCACATTTATGCTCAAAAGTGAGGATGAAGCATGGTCGCTTTTTGAGACATTGAGTGAGAATTTGATGCACCATGCGACAGCCTCACGGTTCGATAGGGCTGCATCTGCACAAGATAACATTAAGAAGGCAAGTATTTTCGAGTTAGGGATGAACCTTGAGTTGAGCAACAAGGTAGACCAACTGTCTCAGAAATTAGATCAGTTTTTGTTGGGTCCCTCCCCTGCCATGTAGGTGTGCGCGTTGTGTGCGAGTCCTGCACACCATGTCTTCGAGTGCCCAGTTGCGCCACAATATCCTGAGTTTGTCCAAGAGCAAGCTCAGATGGCTCAAAACTTCGCTAGGCCCGTACCTAATCCATTTTCCAACACTTATAACCCGGGCTGGCGAAATCATCCCAATTTCTCATGGCGCAACTCACAGATCCACCCACCCAACCCTTCCCAGAGTCAACCAAGTCAAGGCGGTTATGCGCTTGGATTTCAAAGATCCAGTTATCCCCCAGTCCAACCTGTTTATACTCAACCCCAGTCTCATGAGCCTTTACATAGTCAATCTTTTGAGGATAAGATTTTGCAAGCTTTGAGCTCACATACCCAGTCTATTGAAAAATTAGAGACTCAAATGGGGCAGCTTGCTGAAGCACTTAGCAGGCGAAGTGAGGGAACATTGCCTAGCCAGCCTATTGTCAACCCTAAGGGAAAGGAACCCATGCGTAGCTTGCATATGACTGATGCACATAAAGAGCAAGCTCAAGTAGTAACCCTTAGGAGTGGGAAGCAGTACCAAGCAAGGGAGGTTGCAGAAGAAAGAGCGAAGATAAGCGAGAAGCAGTCTGTCCCTAATATTTTACCTCAGGAAAGCGAGAAGGTTCTTCCATCTGAGCCTTCACCATCCTATATTCCCAAAGCCCCCTTTCCTGAGGCGTTAGAAAGGCCGAGAGCATTAGGTAAGTCCGGAGTGAACATGCAAGAGATGCTTGAGATATTCAAGCACGTTCAGATAAACCTCCCCTTACTAGATGCTATTCAACAGGTCCCTGCATATGCAAAGTTCCTCAAAGAACTTTGTACGCAGAAAAGGAAGTCGATGTCCCATGTGCAAAAAAAGATTTATTTAACTAGGCAGGTGAGCGCAGTATTGCAACATCAAACCCCACCTAAGCTCAAGGACCCAGGGACTCCTATCATCTCTTGCGTCATAGGAAACATCACTGTTAGGCGTGCGTTGCTCGACCTTGGGGCAAGTGTTAACATCTTGCCGGGTTTCTTTTATGACCAATTTGGATTGAAAGAGATGAAACCTACACCTATGACTCTTCAGCTCGCAGATAGATCTATCAAGGTCCCAAGAGGGATACTTGAAGATGTTTTAGTCAAGGTGGAGGATTGTTATTTCCCTGTCGACTTCGTGATATTAGATATGGAGGGAGTTGATAGTCCACAGCAGACTCCTATTATTCTCGGTCGCCCCTTCTTAGCTACCGCCAATGCGTGCATCAATTGCCGCACTGGTGCGATGGATGTGTCATTCGGAAATAGGAAGATACGGCTAAACATTTTTCGTGCTGCTATGGGCCCTGCTGTTGAGGAGGCTTCTTTCGAGGTTGATGTCATTCAAAACCTCGTAGAAGCAGAATATGCTTGGTTATTGAGTAATCCACCTAATGAGGAGGATAAGGAATCATTAGACGAGGATCACCTAGAATTACGTGAAAATCACATAGGTGAGTTGAGTTGGATCGAGCACTTTGAGGCATTTAGAGGTAGACAGGACGGGAACATAGTGCGCAGTGTCACTGATGACACTATTTTTCATAGAGACGATTGAGTCTGACTTCATGTCCATTGATCTCATGGACGATGAAGGATTTTTCCAAAGATCCGTCTGGCTGGGGACGTGAAACTTAGCGCTTTATGGGAGGCAACCCATATTCTGTACAGTTTTACATTTGTTAGGATTTGTAGATTTCATTTGGTTTTATTTTTCGTTTTCTATCTTTTCTATGAGTTTCATGTTTTGTCATGTATACATTACATTCATTACATTCATAGAACGTGCATTTTTAATTCATGTCAGGTCATTCTACTCTTTTCCCTCATTTATTTCTCTCATATGCATTCACTTAGTTTCATTCAAGCATGGAGGAGTGCCACTGGGACAGTGTCATTCAAGCATGGGGGAGGGTGTAGAGTGCACACCTTGATATTTCTGTTTACGTTCTTGCACATGTTTACACATCTCTCTTGAAAAGTAGATTTTTAAAGAAATAGTTTGAACTTATATGAATGTTATTTCAAATCTGATGTTTTTAGAGGATTTTTAAGCCCCACGAAAATTTTTTCTGACATAGATCTAAAAATTATGGTTATGTATGCGGATTTCAAAGAAATGATGATAGATACATGTTAGAATTTATTTTGAATCATAAATATGAATATGCACAGTTCTATTTTTGAAAAACTAAGCAAATGAACAAAAGCGTAAAAATGAGCTCAAAAAGTGAGAAAAGCATGCGTTAGGTTGTTTGGATAATTCCACAATCCTTAGTAGATGGAAATTAGATGTAAGTTGAAACTTTTAATTCCATTTTCGAAAAGGAGAGTGGAAAACTTTGTGATCCTAAGTAACTGAGAACAGATACAAGTTGAAATATTTGACTCTCATGTTATAAAGGTGAATGAAGGAAGTCACTTTTATGTCTTAGTTGATATCTCTTTGTATGTATTGAAAAAAAGTATAGAAGATATTGACATTGCACAAGGCATAAAAGCAGACCACACGCAAGCTATATGAGAAAAATAAGTGCGCGAAAAGAAAAAACGTGAAAAGAAAAAAAAAAGAGAGAAAAGAGCTTAAAAAGAAAGAAAAGTTCAATGCTTAGAAGTGTGATTAAGAAAACCTGTGCAGAAAACATATGAGTGAGGATAAGTAAATAATAATATGCTTTTATTGGATTTTCTAAGAATAAAACGTAAATAATTGTGATATTTAGAAAAGTGAAAGAAATTCTTTTTCTGTGATGGTATATAAAAGACTCTAATTATGTTTTGATTTAGAAATAACAGGAAATATTTGTGAAAATAAAGTCTTTAATTACCTACTGATTGTGAGGATGTGTAATATTATGCATACATGACAGAGATGTTTGTGGGGTAGCATCACTGCAAACCCTCACGAGACCTTACTCGTCCACTGGGGTAACCCAGGGGTTGAAAGGGCTTGTTGCATGAGCTAAATGCAACCGTGATTCCTACGAAAGTGAGTTAGGTGACAGTTTGATTTCTTGTATTTTTCTAGTTTGCTCGAGGACTAACAAAACATAAGCATGGGCGTATTTGATCATGCATATATTTTAGGGATATTTCATATAAAAATATGCATGATTTCATGAGAAAATGATTTAAAAACCCAATTTTATGTTAGTTTCGAGTAAATGTGCTAAAATGATTTAAAAAATAGAAAATGCATGAAAAATAGTTTTATTTTACATTTTAATGCTTATTTTAGTGATTGACATAATTGTAGTAGTTTAGTTTTTGAAAATCATAAAAAATTAGAGTTAAAATAGACTTAGTTTTGTATTTTCTAAAACATAGTCATTTTGAGTTGTTTTGTAAATAACTTTTTAAAGAGAGGTTTTTGAAATGCAATTTTACAAAGAAGAGGGACTTATGGAGAAAAGTTCAAAATTATAAATATCATACGTAGGGGGAAGAGAGGCTTGTCTTCTCTCTTTTGCCCAAGCCCTCTCTTCTTCCCCTTCCTCTCCACCTCTTCTTACCTCTTCTTCTTCTTCTTCTCCCTATTTTCCCCTCTTTTTCTCATCCTCTTTCCGGTGGAGAATTCCGGCAATGGCGGAAGCAAGATAGAGGATTCCAACCTCTCTTCCCAACCAAGTCTATAAGTGTATCCTTCTCTTCTTCTTCTTCTTCTTCTTCTTCTTCTTCTTCTTCTTTTCTTCTTCTTCTTCTTCTTCTTCTTCTTCTTTATGAATTTTCATTTTTTATTTCTGTTAAGCATTCATAGCTCATATTAAAAGAAATATGTTTTGATTTACGGTTTTGTTTCATAAAATTTTTAATTTGTAGTTACATGAATCCGTTCTGCTTAAATAAAAAAAAATAAATAAAAATAAAAAAAAGAAGAAAAAAATTTGCCGATGAAACTCAGAACTCCTGTAGCCTTTCCGTTTTTTTTTAGATCTGAAGTCTTGATAAAACATCAGAGTTAAAACATTAAAAACAGAAAAATTGTTTCAGCAATCGGTGATTTCAACATTTCTACAGGAACTGACTTGAAATCTACTGCCGGAATTCAATATTTCTACAGAAGCTTGATCGATCATCTGGATCGATTCTCAATTTTTCCGGCGACTAAATATAAGAGTCCGATTGATTAATTGATCAAAATCCTGTAGAGTTTTGATTTAATTGAATTGAATCGTCTAATTCTTAATCGATCATCCGATTGAATGTCATTTGACTCCCGATGATTGAAGCGTGGTTTGTATGAGCCGTTGCCGGGGATTATCAACTATTTGCTGTTTTCCGGTAGACTGTTGAGAGTTCCGGTGGATGCTGTTGAAAATTTCCGGTATGCTGTTGAAAAGTTCCGGTGGAGGCTGTTGAAAAATTCTGGTGGATGCTGTTGAAAAGTTTCGGTAGACTGTTGAGAGTTCCGGTGGCCTTTTCGTTGAAGAGTTCCGGTGGAGGCTGTTGAAGAGTTCCGGTGGATGTTGTTGAAGAGTTCCGGTGGATGCTGTTGAAAAGTTCAGGTGAAAGATGTTGAGAGTTCCGGTAGACTGTTGAGAGTTCCGCTGGAGGATTCGCTGGAAATTCTGGTGGTTCTGCTCCCTGAACCACGGTGGGAACCGAAATCACACGGCAAATTGCTTACTGCAATCACACGACAAACAGAAGGATTCACCGGAAATTTTCCTAATTGCTTTTTTTTTTTTATTCTCACGGCAAAGAATTGTTTTGAAATAAGTATTTTCCAGCAAATGTAGTTGTTTCTTAATCTTTGGTGCTTACTGTTTAAAGTTTGTTTGACTGATCTTTGGCATTAGTTAACTGTCTGTTTTGAATTAAACTAGTGATTTCTGATTTTTGAACATATGCTACTATCTGATTAGTTAATACTTTTACTTAGATGTTTTGAAATTAGGCTTAATTAGTTGATTTGAACTACTTAGCAATGACAAGTACTTTGTAATTAGAATATCTAGCCAATTAGTAATTAGTTTACTTAGTAAAAATAAAATTTTGATGTTAGTTAGTTTGTAATAATACTTTTAGTCTTAGAAGTAATTCGTTAATTGTCATTAGTTTAATATAGTCTTAATTGTCATCAGTTTCATTTCATGATATCTTTCATAAATTTTTTTTTTAAGTGTACTTTGTTTCATATAAGTTCTATTTCTATCTGTGGTACTGCTTGTGTTCATTTGAATTGTGCAGGATTGCACGAGATTGGAGCAGAAGAGACTACATGACACGAAGTGAAAAAAAAATAGAAGATTTTTACTTTTCAGTTTAGACTTAGAATTTTAATTGGGTTTGTAAATATTGCACTTTACGCCCTCTGCGAAGGGTATTCATTTGTTGTAATAGCTAGTCGTTTTTACTTTTCTTAAACATTTTACATTTCAATAATTCAGCAATAAAGAATAGTTTAGAATTGTGTGCTTGAATACGATATATTCCCGTTCCCTGAGTTCGACCCGGTCTCATCCACTAGTGAGAACCGGTTTTTATTATTTGATGTCTGGTTTTCACATGTTTGTCATATAAAAATCTTTTCAAAATTACAACGATTTAAAAGAAGACATCACCACTTTTCTTTGGGACAACGACGATATTGGCTAGCCAATCTGGATAGTCAATAGGTCGGATAAATCCTGCTTTGAGTAGATCTTCAAGTCCTTCCTTGACTTGTTCTATTCTTGGATCCATTTTTCTCAGCTTCTGCTTAATTGGTTTAGCCTCCGGCTTCAAGACGAGTCGGTGCTCGACTAATTTGGGGTCTAAGCCCGGCATGTCTTCATATGTCCATGCGAACACTTCTTCATGTCGCTTGAGAAAATCTGTAAGCCTTTTCTTTTCTTCTGAACTTAGACTGGTTCCGATCTGGAGAATTTTGGGATCTTCCTCTGAACCGATATTGATATCTTCAGTAGGATCTTGTACTAGAGCAGATGGTTCATCTTGCTTCTGAACTGAGGCGAACTCTGGTAATTCCTGAAGAGACGAATCAAATTCTGTACCATCATCTGACTGCTTTGCACTCTTGCCATCTTCGGTGCTTGCTTTGACTCTATGAATTGCTGCCGGCTTCTGAAAAGCCTTGGGATTAAAAACGAGCTTCCTGATTGTCCGAGAAGTCATTCTGAAATTTTGGATAAGAAATGTGGTTCAGACAAATCGGCCTATAGTAAGACAAGCAATCATTTGAAGAGAACCATGCATAAAATGGCATTGAATAATAAAATGATGAGATAGACAGAAAGGGAGTAGATGGCATCCGGATAGACAAAGAAACTTGAAATTTTATTGATTGAATTGATCAATGACAAAAATGAGACATTTATTTGGAAAAGAATAGAGAGACAATAACAAATGGTCTTCATTGTGCCCCTTTGACAAAAACAGTCTCCTTTGACGAGCTTCCGCCAGCAAACCCTAGTCCTGCTTTGTGGGGACGATGTTTCTGAATCATTGGCTCGATGCGGCCATCTTCATTTTTGCCGAGTCCCTTGAAGGGTTGATAACCATGTTTCAGGAGCAAATCGAATCCCTTTCTTGCCTTCATGAATTTGGGAAACAATGGGTGGTCCTTAATGGTACTGTAGTTGATCTAGCCTCCAACCTTGAAAAATTGAGGACCTTTCCATCGGGTCATGGCTACCGTGTGCAGAGATGGCTCTGATGATGTCTGAAGTATTTCTCGATTTTCTCCGAGGTTGATCTCTTCGCTTTCCCTGATGCTGGGAATATCCGCATTGAATGATGGCCGAGGAATCATGGGCTGCGGGAGCCTTTCTTCTGGGTCTTCTCCCAGTATCGTGGTTATCATTCCACCTTTTGACCATTTTACACATTGATGTAGGGTGGAAGGCACGGCATTGGCATTGTGAATCCACGTCCTTCCGAGCAACAAGTTGTAGGTGGGTGACACATTAACCACGTGGAAAAGGACGGAGTGCACCGAATAGTTGATGAACACCTCCAGGAATATCTTCCCTTTTGCCGTCTGACCATGGTTGTCAAACCCATAGATGGTGATAGGGTCTGGAATATATTCTTCATCCTTGATCCCTAATGCCTTTGCGGTCATTTCGGGACATATGTTGAGGCTACTGCCTCCATCGACCAGTACATGGGGAACTGTCATTCCTCTGACTCGAACGACAATGTACAAGGCATTATTATGAAAGGAATGAGGCTTTGGAAGGTCCTCATCTGAGAAGGTGATTGGCGCATTGGTCATGGCAGAGTTCACAATCTGTGCCATGTCTTCAGGAGTGGTACTGGGCTTAACTTTGATTTTCTTGAGCAGATCCTCCAGTACTTGTCGGTGCTTGCTAGAATTTTTGGCCAAATCAAAGATGGAGACATTGGATAGAGCGGTCAGAGGCTTCTGACTTGAATTCTCTGGCCTTGGTCTAACGATTTGCTTGAAGAAGTCAGGAGTTCCTTTTGATTTGGAGACTGACTTCACAGGTGCTTCAGAAACTTTCATTTTGCCGAATGCTGAAATTAAGTCCATCTTCTTGGAATCTGGAGCTGCTTGTCGTAGTACCGATACCTGGTGCTGAACTTGTAGGTCTTGTGCAGAACATGGCTTGATGTGCTCATGCGGTAGGAATGGCTGTGCCGACACTACTGCTGTGGTGTGTGGAGGAAATGGCTGATTGAGAATATCCATCTTCTCTTCTTCTTTTCCTTCCACTAAAAGATTTTTTTCAATGATATCTTGCACGATGTTTTTGAGAACAAAGCAGTTCTCAGTGTTGTGTCCCACTGTCCTGTGGAACTTGCAGAACTGATCTTTCCATTTCCCCATGGGTACTGGGGGATCGACCAATCTGGGCAATTTGACCATTTCTTTCGATAGCATATACTCGAGCATATCCTCGAGTGTTTGGTCAAGAGGAGTAAACTTTCTGTCGTAACTCCATCCTTCGTGTTTAGCTTTCTCACGCAGCTTCGGCCCTTGATCCTGCTGAGGAGGCTTGCTGTACTGAGGAGCAGGCTTTGCTTTTTGGTCCTTGTTGTTTGAACTGCCGGTGCCGTAGTAGTGAATTTTCTTCTGCCCTTTGTACTGATTTTGGCTTTTGTTGTTGTTGTTGGCAGAATAAGTGAAGTGAGCTTTCTTCTTCTGCTCACCTTGGGAGTTGTTCTTGGAGAATGTGAAGCCTTCATAGACTCCGTTTTCCACACTCAGTTCGAGCCATTCGGCTCGCTCAGTCAGCTCAATGAAGGTCCTGGATGGCGCTGTGGAGATTAATCCTCTTAACGGCTGCGAAAAATTGTTGAGGATTAGGGACAATGCATGCCTTTCCGAGATAGGATCTCTCATCTTATTACAGGCTGATCTCCATTTGTGAATGAAGTCCCGTGCTTTTTCATTCTCATTCTGCCTTAAATTGCAGAGATGACTCAGTGTAGGAAGCGCCTCTGTATTGAACAAGAAGCGTTCAATAAAGAGATTCACAACTTTGTCGAACTCCTTGAGCTCGATGGGGTTGATATGCTCAGCATACCACTTGGCGGCAACTCCTTCCAAGCTGCGGGGGAAGCATAGAAACAATGCTCGGTTATCCCTTTTGAACCTCGAGCATTCAGCAAAGAAAGTGGCGAGATGCGCTTTTGGGTCGCCAGAACCATCGAACTTGATGAATTTACGACAAAGATTCTCCAGATCATCATCCCCTTGTAAGCCATCATAGAAGTCCTCACTGGTGAAGACTTTCTTGCCCTTGTCGCGGGCTTGCAGATCCTTGACAACTCGGGCCATTTCCTTGAACTGCGCTTGCAAAGGCTCTTCTTTATCTCGGCTCTTTGATTTGCGACTTTTACTTTGGCCACGTTTCTGAAATGCCGGAGGCACTTCATATTCTTCATCTGTATCTTCAATGGAGTCTGATTCATCTGAGATTTCCTCTGGCTGGATCCGCTTCTTGGGAGCCTTCTTACTCCTGTGACCATGGAACTTTTCTCTAAATGGATCCCTTTCTGAGCTGGTCCCGGGCTGTTCATTCATCATTTTTCTGAACATGGCATACATTTGAGGGTCTATGTCGTCATCTTCTTGCTGTTGCTCTTGACTCTTCTCGGATCGAGGGGAACCCATCTCTTCTTCTGAGACCGACGAGTACTGGGATGCCGTGGTTCTTTTGCTTGATCTTGTCTCAACCATCAAATGATATGGATGCTCTCTGCAGGGCAAAGACCTGATTAGATTCTGAAGGAATTGGCTTTTGGAAGAAATATTTGCTGGAAACATGGCAGACAGTTTGAAAAAGATATCCCATTACTAGGGACTGAGTCGTCGCGGGAATCACGACAATTGTGTTGTCATTTAAAAAGAGAAATAAACAACGAAAAATGCGCCTTGTTACCTAGGCGAGGTCGTCAAACCATCATAGAGAGAAAGAAAACTTTATTGAAATGAGAAAATTAAACTTTTATTGATCTTGACAAAGAGGTGGAGGACAAACAATTTGCCACCATTCACGATAATCAGCAGACACTCTAGGACCAGGAAAGATTTTAAGGGAGACAAAAGAATCCCAGCTGTAGCGGGCAGAATGATATGCCCCGGACCATTGTGCGGAAGTGAGATCAAACTCTGCCATAACTCTTGATAACAGTCGAGCTTCGACGTACTGCTGTCTCTGGGAGAACTGTCGAACACATCTCTCTGGTTGGTAATAAGTGCAGAAGAAAGGTCTCAGCAACTTGAACCGCTTGCCATAAGCGTATGTATATTTGGGAGGAGATAGTTGCCGATCGAAATAGTCCCAGACTACGTCATCTTCTTGAATGTTGTCGATCATAGACCGGTACTGCGCCACTGGAAGGAGTTCTTGACCATTGTATCTGAAAGAGCTTGCTCGGGTTGGAACGTGTTGGAAAAACCAGGACTGAAGTGCGTAGATGCATCCTTCAACTAAAATGGATTCTCCAAGTGAAAATCGAGTCAGACCTCGATATAGGAAAGCGAGCGCTGCCATGGCTATGGAGAGGCGATTGGTTTGCCGACTTCCCCATCTTCTCATAAGTTGGATTATCCTGATGTCCATGTAGTTTTGTCCATCTGGGAAGAGGGATAATCCTACAGTGCACAAAACCATTGCATTCTGAATCCTTTCTTTGGCTGTTCTTGATACCGAGCTGACTTCGACGAAGGTCCCGTACTGGCGGTATAACTCAAGTAGGTCAACTTATTCATTTCCTTCTAACTGGATCAGGGGCCAAGATCGGCGGCCTATCATACGAGCTAAGGAGTCTCGGGGGTCCAAACCCTTGACATTGATAAGGAATTGATGCTCTAATGGGTCTCCTGGTTGACCGGCTGGTTCTGGCAACCCCATGATTTCTGAAAATTCATCCATTAAAACGGTCATTTCTCCCCATGGGAACCAGAAGGTACACGTTCGAGGGTTCCATCACTCCGCCATTGCATGGATCAGGTTGCCATTGATGGTCTGCTTTCCGACTGCTGATGCCAATTCTAATCCGCACTCGCTCAAATGGTCCGGGAACATTTGGGAAAAGCTCTTTAGCCAGAAATAGTACCACCGGGGAATGAAAGTTCCGGTGCTGAGGGCTCGATGTTCAGGACGACCTTGTCGCACCTCATAGGAGATGTGACCTTCGGGAAAGATAGGATCGACTTGATTGGATGCCATCGAACTGAAAACAGAGAAAGACTCAGAATGAGACTTAGGAAAATGTGGGAAATTTTTGAAAATTTTTGCAGGCAGGATAAAAAATGCGGCTAAATTTGAGATCCAGTAGAAAGGCAGAATGTAAAATCACCTGGAGTTTTGAAAGAAATTGGATATTTGAGAAAATCATCCAGGGTTTTAGAAAATATCTTGTGGAAAATGAGGATGTTTGAAAAATGCCTAATAAGTTGGAAAACATTGGGAAATATAAAGAATTGAGAAAATCACACATATAATCACATCCTGCACAAACATTTATGCACATTCAGCACTCCCTACAAGGCTGACTCTAGATGCATCAATTTGAAAACAACTGTAGGACCTTAATCCTAACTCTAGGTTCAGATCATCTTTGTCCAATCCAGTTATGCCGATATACCCGAATCGAAATCCGAGGTACGTGGCATATAATTTCAACTCCGGTTCTAAGGTAAGGTTTTCCAACATCCTTGAGCACCTACCGATATACTTCGAACTGTGGCCCGCGGTACGTGGTAGGGGGGGTGTTAACCCAAATAGTTGGCCCAGTTGTGAGGCTCTGTCCCGAACTAGGGTTCTGGAAGGGAGCCCAACAACGTGAAGACCGGGTAATAATAGGTAATTGAGGTTTTGAAAAATGATCACATGCAAGAAATAGAGGGCTCTAAATCCTAGAGAGATAGACTTTTGAAAATCTTTGAAGAAGCATACATTGTTTGCATTCAGATCCTAAATTGAGGAGAGTTGTATTTAGACCTAAGTCTATGTGAGCATGAAAATTTCTCCTCAATCTGGTCCTACCAAACCATGCTTAAGCTATATGCAGTCAATGTCAGCTAGGTCAGAATCTAGGCTCCTAGGCTCACATGATATTGAAAGTAAAAGAGCTGACATTTTGTGAACATAATTTCGATAATTGGACTAAGTCAAGCATTACTTTGATCAGACGAGGACAGGTCCCATCACGGTCGCCAAACCTGTTATCGTCGCGAAATTTTTCCCCGCCTTCCCTTTCCTTGCGGAAGAGAGAGAGAAGGAAACGCTTTCGCGATTCAAACTTGACCGGATTTTGGGAAAATGTTTTGAAATACTCGCCTCCATTTTGAAAATTACGGGAAAATCCATGGGATGGGGCTCGACCTATCGGTACGAGGTTCGACCGTTCCTGCCGCCTTTAACAGGGGTAATCGAACCAAGGACCAAAATTGTGCTTGACTTGGTTAAATCATCGAAATTAGGTTCTATCCTAAATGCACAGAGAATTCAGGCATGTGCTATGAGATTTTGGAAAATGTAAGTTGGAAAAACATGATGTATGCTTGGAAAATATTTGGAGTTGAAAAGAATCTCTCAGGAAAAAGAGGAAAGTCAATTTCTCAGGAAACTCAGAAGAAAATGGTTTTTGAAATCACGGGAAAGTTCATAAAGATGTATGGAAAATCATGAATAGTTGAAAATCCTAGGAAAATGGAGGTGATTCTTGAGAAAAGGATGAACATTTGAAAAGGGAAACCCTTCTTAGGAAAACTTGGACTTTGAGAATTTTCTTAGGAAAATGATGGAAATTCATTGGAAAGCCCTTGTGGAAAAGGAAAATCGAAACTTGGGAAGTTGAAATTCTGAGAATCTTAACCTTGAAATACTTGGAAATCGATTTAGATCTTTGGGGAGGATTGAAAATTTCTTTTTGAAAATCTTAAGAAAATAACCATTTCCATGGAAAACTGTGGAAAAACTCGACTTGAGAAAACCAATTTTGAAAAATTCTCAGAGTTTCTTGAGAAATCGATTTCTTTGAGAATGAAGTTTTCTTAAGAAAATCGTAGGAAAACCAATGATCTCATGATGCGAATGACATGAGTGAATGAATGCACATTAAAAAGATTTTATGAGGAATTGGTGGGAAAAATGTGCATTAAGTCAAAATAAATCCTTCACATATCCTGACTGTGGCCATGAATATGTTTAGAGTTTAATTGATTCAATGCACAATATTTTGAAAAGTTTGAAATATGATGTGCATTTTAAGATAGCCTAAGAGTGTAGGCTCAATGTGACTAGTAGAAAGATGATGGATCTGGGTCTCGTCCATATCCCAACTAGGGCTGTAAATATGGATTCCACCGAGTCCATCAACTCCCTAAGAGTTGGTGCACGTGCCATTCGTGAACATCCATAGTACTTTTGGAATAAAATGCATGAATCATATAAGCATGCTATTGCAGGAATTTAAACTATATGATATGCATCCTAGTCTAAGCAGTAAAAGTAAATATTATTCCAAATTTAACTATTACATCTCTGACATAAATAAAAATATACATAGAAAGCTAATAAAAGTCACATCTTCCGCTCCTTACGCTTCTTCTTTGCAAATGAGAGTCGGCACAAAAAAAAATATGCCATACCATCGGGAAATTGAAAATCTCATGTTGACGACAATATGCAAGGAATTACATGTGGATCATAACGAAAGTGCACTACTTGATGAAAATGAAATGAATAGGATATATAGATAAAAAAAAAAATCTAAGAGTCATATTGGGACTAACTAAGGAACCTATACATGTAAATGGCTAAAGGCTCATAATATGAGATGAAGGTTGTTGCCTAAAAAAAGAAAAAGAAAGTATACATATATATATATACAATGGACACAGAACACGACATATGATATTGAATAGGGGCATTGATGAAGCATAAGAGGCAAAATATATGTATATATATAATAAGAAATGGGTTATATCTAATATAAACTGTTGAAAAGATATGAGCTTCATCTAATATGAGTGACTACAACATGCGAACTGTACCTAATATGGACTGCTAAAAAAAAAGGTTGGCAAACCGTGTCTAAGATAAACAGTTAAACAAGCAAACCGCAGCCAAGACCTGGCTAAAAGAAAATGCCAGCTATATATAAGACAACAGCTAAAACAAGCAAGACTACAGATAATATGCATAGCTAAGGAAAAGTACAAACTATCTAAGACACACGGTTAAAGCTAAATAAGCTACAGCTAACATGCATAGCTGAAGGAAAATGCAAACTATCTAAGACAAACACTTAAAGTTAAATAAGTTGCAGCTAACAGGCATAGCTGAAGGAAAATGCAAACTATCTAAGACAACACTTAAAGCTAAATAAGCTCAAAGATATACAAAGAGCTATAACCTGTGTCACAGGATGTTTCAACATAGAAACGATATTTTGAATATGCAAAAGTAACGGCTACAACACCACAATAGCAGGACGAGCTGTATATATACAAAGTATGGCCATATGTTAATTTGTCCCTACACAGAGACTACCCACGCTGGATGAGGTAAACATGTGATGGAGGTATGTTTTGTGATTTTACTGGGTAGTTCATCACAGTGTTGGAACCAAAATGCTTTGGCTTGATCCATATGGATGCTATGACCCAGCTGGTGCGCCATATTACATTAAAAGGAGGCATCACAAAAGAAAAAAAAAATTCAGGACAGTAAATGGATTGAATAGCAGTAAAAAGAATTAAGGACTGATTTCTGCAAAAGAAAATTTACAGCCATTCACTGCGTTTGGATTTCACATAGCCTTTTCAGATACATTATGCCATCGACCAGTATGGCTTCATACTCATTCCTGAGGCTCTTATCAACAAAGCAATAGCCTGTGACAATTGCCTTCCCACATGAAAGATCCACAACCAAAATGCAGATGGGGACTGTATGCTTACGATAGGGGAAAATGACAGAAGTTAAACATCCTGCAGTTAACTTAGAAAGAAACGAAATGTCCAGAGAAGAGAAAAAAACAGAGTAAGGGCTTATGTTAACGTGAAATGTAGGGTCTATATCAAACTCCGATGTTGCACCTGGGTTCAGGGTGCTATTTTCTGTACGATAGCTCCAAAGGGCATCGCATGAGGCTATGACATGTGCTTTCAAAACAAACCGAAGAAAAAAAAATGAAAATGAAAATTTTGAAATGCAGAGAAGTTATAGTAAGTAATACTATATAGGAATACATGGGGAACAATCGGGCTGCCTAAAGGAGAACGAGAACGACACCCACTGATATCATTTCCATAAAAAAAAAAAAATTAGAAGGTTAACAGATGTGCAATAACGTGATTCAGATGTGCCGGTCACGAATGGCAACGGAGATCATCTGAAAACATTTTAGGGGCTGGGATGAATGATGCCAAGACCAAAAAAAAAAAATGCGAAAATGACGATTTTTTTAAACAATGCTGAGATGAATTATGCACAGGCTCTTCAGGCAGAAAGAAGGATGACGATTTTGGGGTTATGCTGGAATGTGAATGCCATTGAAGGGGCATCATCGAATCCAGGTGCATTAGGAAACCCAAGTTGTAAGCCATACCCCTTGTTGTCACAAGTTTTGCATTGCAGATGTCATTGCGCGGTGCCTAATCCTCACAAATGTAGGTATAAAAAGGGGGCATTACCTTGAGTTGGCAGATGCTGAATACGAGCTTCTCACAGGGTGAGTTGAATCTCCTGCTGGGCCGGACTGAAGATGGCTGGTCTTCTCTTTTGCTGGAAGGGAGAAGGCAACGTGATGAAAGGGGGGTCCCAACAAACAAAAGAGAACCAAGTGAGGGTTGCAGTCGGCCTCCTGCCGATTGATGGATTGAAGAAGATGAGAACAGGCACTCCTTGAGCGAGAGATGGCTGAGGTTCAATGAGATCGTTGATCCCCTCCTTGCTGGGCCTCCCTCTTTCTTTAATAGCCGACCCTTGTAAAATCCCTCCTTTTTCCCCTCTTTTTAGCCGAGCTTGATAGCTTTCAACAAACCAACTTTCAAAAAATTTTGAAATCCTCTTGAAAAGGGGGGGGGGGGGGTCGCCGTTTTGAGAGGGGGCGACTCCTATTCTTCAGCTAGCATTTGAAGCTTAGGTAAGGTGAAATTTTTTTGGTAGGGTTTTCACGGTGGCTTCCTCTTGGGGCTGAAAAGTAATAAAGTAAAAAAAAAAAATGAATTTTGTTGTGGTGGTGCCACCTCTTTTGAGAAAACAAACTTTTGCCTTTCTTGGCAAGAAGCCTTAGTGGGGTGCCACCTACGTGGGCCCACTAAGTATTTTATAAAAATTTAAATCAAAATAAAAGGATTTTATAAATCGGTGCCACTTTCGAGTGGGCACTATCTTGGAAATAAGGGAAATTTCGAGAATTTGAGTGTGACACCACCTCGAGGCGGGTCCTCCGTTCTTTATTTGAAATAAGAGCCAAATGAGATATTTTGGAATTTTCACAATAATAGGCTAGTTTTGGAAAACATGAAGCCAAATTTGGCTTGATTTCAAAAGTTTGAAAAAAAATGGCTCTTCGGGGCGAGATTTTGAAAGAAGTAGTGAAATTCTGAGTCTTTTTGTAAAAATTTGAAATAGGATCTTATGAATTTTGAAATTGTGTCCCCCTCTTTCCAACTGGCGAAATTCTGAAATGTCAAAACCATCCAGATTGTTTTCTTGAGAAACTTTTCGTAATTCAGGGTCCTGGGGGTAAAATGGGAAGAATTGATAATTTTTAAAACCCAGGGTTTTGAAATCACTTTTGAAAAGTTTTAAAATCAAATCTGGATTGACAATTTCGGAAAATCAGGAGTTCTAGATCTCAAAATGACATGTTGTGCAGTGAAATGATATGAAATGCTCGTGCAATACTATGCGAAAGATATGTTCTACAAAGTTGCCATTCTGAACTTGAATTTGAAAATTTTGACTTTTGGTTAAGCATGAGATTTTGAGAATTTGCAATTTGAGGGTGCCTCTGAGTTTAAATGGAGAAGTCTTGAGACTCGAGAATGGAATTTAGGACTCTCTGCAAGGTTCCATCTTGGAAAATGACCATTTTGCCCTTCCTTGATTCTGGAGAACCGAAATGTGAAGCTTGGTGGAAATGTCAAGAAGGTGGGTGGAATTTTGGGGTGTTTACAGTGATTAATGAAGTTTTTTTCCTTCTTGTGATTCTATGGAGTCGGGGCATATGGATGTGCATTTTACTCAGGTATGAGGTTTTTTTTTTTTTAGAAGCTCTAAATTATGCTTCATGCATTTAAGTACTATGGATTGCATTCTTCTATTAGAGAATTTGCTTTGATTCCAATAAATTCTATTTTAATAAGATAGGCTAGCTCATATTAGTCCTCCATAGAAATGACTTTCTATTGCTAAGGTATAGTGATGGGAGGCTCTCTGTTCTTCTTTATTGGTCCTTTTTTTTTTTTAGCATATTTTTTTCATTGCTTGCTATCATCAGACTTCCCCTTTACTGCCCAAGCATGTTGACCATTGCCACTTCACTACCAGCACATGTAACAACTTCTACAGCAGTTGCACCTGTGCACATTCCCTATACAGCACATAGTATTCACTCTCTGCACATTCTCACCCTACCCTTCTCCTGAATTCACAGCAGCATCTTGCTGCAATTCACTTTACCTTGCCCACCTGCAATAGCCACTTATAATTCTGCCCCACAACCACCTACCTGTTTCACCTGACATCACCATTTCTTTTGCATAGACATCTCCACTTCATGCGCACCAATAGGCCTTCATTGCATGTCATCCATTATATGTATACCCTCTACCAACATTTACCTACATGCTATCACTGCTGCACCACTTTCACAATCACACCATCCATTCATCTCACCTGTGTATTCTCTTTTGCTTTTCCTGCAAACTGACAAGCATTTTTCTCACAGGATTTTAGAATTTATGAGTGTCATGCATGTGAGCCTTAACATTTTGTGATTATCAAGCTTGATTCCTCATGCATATGGTCTCAGTTTGCAAGGGTGGTTTACGTTCCTATGTATGTGACAAGGGCACGTCTCCACCTAGTACAATACATTATATGTTTCATAATTTTGGTAATCTTTTTTTTTATGCAGACACAAAAATATATTATTTATTATGAATTTGATGTTCATTGTAATACATTCAACTGTTCTTGTCCCCCCTGATTCCTCTACAGTTTGAGACTAGATTCAACAGTCTTTTGCAAATTAGTAGTGCATGTCCTGGAACACATTATCATGTTGAAATTAGACAAATAAAGCATGTGGTCATCAAGTAGAAATATTACCCTATAAAATCTCCAGCTGAATTTGTGTCCATAATGAAATCATAAATCACTAAAAGTTGTTAACCAAAGAGGCTGGAAAACAGAACAAGGTACATTGATCACACCTCAAGGTTGTGATAATTCAGGGCGTACTCTCAAGATGGTGAATGAACAGGTAGGCCTTTTGGTTGAAAATTTTGAAAGTTCAAACATGCAACTCGATAGATGTAAAAACAAATGAAAAACAAAGAAAATTTAATTGCTTTACCAATATTGTACATCCTAATAAAAATTTCAAGTTGTATATCATTTGCTATGTTATATAGAGTTTGAAAGGTTTGTATCCTTTAAAAAGTTGCCTTCTTAGCATGGTGAAGTTCAAGCTGTACAACCATCATGATCTGCCTTGTTATGTGATTTCTCGTGTTTTTTTTTTTTAGTTTTTAAGTGTACACTTAAAAAAATGTCATGGTGAAAAGTTTATGCTGGTTTTACCTTTGTTTTTAACTTTGCTTCTTGCAAAACCTTGTATTTTTGGTGTTAGGAAAAATATTTGGACAAAAATTCAGGATAAGCAAAAAAGGTTATTGCCTTAGAAAGTATATTGGTTATTACTCTTGCCCATTGTTATCATTGTCAAAATGAAACAGTCAGGTTGACAGCCCTCCTCGGGTTTCTTATAAACAACAATCTGCAAACATTTTTCATAAAAAAAACTACTTTGCAAACACATTATGTGGCACCCCAAACCACGACCTTGGAAAAAGCTTGGAATTTTCAGTGATTTTTTTTTGAAAGGTTTAAGTAGAAACCAGCGGATAGCAAGCGTGGGAAAACATCAAAGCCGCAAGTCTGGGCGGTCACCACAGGTAAGTGCAACAAGTGGAAACAGGGTAACCAACGGTGTGTACCAAAGTGTAACTATGAAGTAAAAAGTGGAAACACCCCCAATAGTTTAAAGAGTTTACAAAATGTAAGTACAAAAGATACAAAACAGGGAGTACATCCCAACAACAACCAAGAACCCAAAAACCACCCGGTACAGGAACTGCAGGTCAAGTGTGTGGGTCCTCCGAGCCTCCACCGCGTATCATCGCATCCGCACTATACCTGTTCGTCACCTATATCTCCACAAAACGGGGTCAGTCCTCTTGCGAGGTGGTGAAGAAACAACCACAAGCAGATGTATATATCATGTACACAGGAAAGCAGGAAATAAGCTGACAAGTGTAAGTGCCTATGTCAGATAAGTGTAAAGTGACAAGTACTAGTCAACAAGCTATAGCAACAGATAAAATAAGTAGCTAAGGCAACGAACTGAACCGTAAGGTGAACTAAGCAGCAAGTAACTAAAGTAACTCTGAAGTGACTGTAACAAGTACTCAAGCAGTAACAAGTGCTGACAACCAGTAGGGTAACTACGTAACAACTGAAGTAAAGTCTACAACACAAGTAAAACAACATCTACTGTAAGTTAGCTGTTTGGTTAGTTCTTAAGTTCTTCTGATTACTCCTTCGGGTACGCAAAGGAAACCTCGCATTCTGTGAGACATGCACCCGGCGTCTGTTATTTAAATTCTAGTGTGGTAACCGAGGAAGCTACAGACCGAGTCAACCTCATGCGAGTAGCACACGGCTAGGAGAAAACACTCGCATAGGCAATGATTGCAATCCATACTACTGCAGTAGTGAGGTCCTAAGAAGGCAACCTCGACCTCCCTGACTCTGAGTGACTGGAGGCCAAAGGACGCTACAGCTCCTGTCAAAACACGTGTTATAGTAACGACAAGTCACTCAGGGTTGTACCATCCACCCTCTCCCAAGGTGAACCATGTTGTGAATGGGGCGAAGCAGGTTTATCTTCCTTAGGCTCATTTTCAAACACACCTCTCAATGAGGAATTTGCCTCGTGGTCCCCGCGGGGTACGCAAAACGAAGACTTGGCCTGCCCATTCACGTGCTTAGCCTCACACGGCCAACGGAGCACACCGCTCGTGAAAGCAGTCAAAACACCATATTATTTGTTTTATTTTCAGGGTATATCACATAAGAGTCCATCTACTACACAAGGGTCGCTGCCCAAGGACTCTAACTGAGCCCACAACAAGTCATTTTTGTTTATTCATACCCTATGGTGTTCAATCTTCTATCTTTTCATTTTATTGAAGTGCACGTGGTGCGCTTACCAATGCCTCAAGCAATGTAGCTCCGCAAGGTAGGCACTACTCAGTAACAGTGTCAGGCTGTGCCAAGTGCAAAGTGTCAAGTACAACATATTCTATCTTTTTCACAAGTATAAACATCAGCGGCATTTCAGATGTGCGATGATCAAAAGCACTAACTTGCATACTTCAGTGTTAAAAATGCATTAATCAATATTCCATATGTATGGGAATTACATTCGCATTTTCAAGGGCTTGAAATGAATTTAACCAACCTTTCATCTAATGGGAATAACATTGGCTATTCCAAGGTGGATCGTTGCTCTTGCAGTGAAGATGCAATTGCGACACAAAAGATCGTTACACGTGGTTCAACACACTTATGTGTTTATAGTGAAAATCTTGGATATTCCGTCTTATGGGAATAACATTAGCTATTTCCACGGTATGGGGTGCCGCGCCTGTGGACTAGAAACCCTAAGTTTTTGAACAACACCTATGATCCCAAATCAATGAAGTCTCTATGTTCGTGACTTTACAAAAATGTTAACTACATACTTTCCCAACCTGTCGGATATGGTTTAAAGCATAAGGATTTTCCTTACGCAATACGACACACTTATGTGTCGAAGGCGATACTGAAATAACCCGTCTAATGGGTATTACATTGGCATAACCATGGTTCGGGGTGCCGTTCCCGCGGACCCGAAAACAAGGACATTGCCAAATCGAACATGACAACTCTATGGAGTTCTACATTTAATTGGGAGCGTAACATCATCAGGGGAAATACCACCTGGACGGGACACAAGAGTGTCGCAAGTCCATTCGGTCATACCGAATCGATCATTATGTGTGCTTTGACGTATATATATACATATATATATTCACACGTTTCAATTCCACTTAAAGACATGTCCTTATATGTACGTATGTAAATGTACAAGTACACACACACACACACACACACACATATATATATATATATATATATATATATATCGAACTCTTTGAAACCCAAGGCATATACAATTATGCCAAAACTCTAACCAAAATACACGGAGGGTGCGGGGTGAGACCAAAAATCCAGTTTGAACCCAATAGGGTTCAGCTTGAAATAGGTCCGGGCTGGATTATTATAGAGAAGTGTCGTCAGCCACATGAGTGACATTACGGGGCTGCAAGGGTGCCCACACGGGGAATCCGCACACTTGCTGCCAACAGGTTCCAACTAGGACATAGGTCTGGTTCTTCAGACCACGCTGCCATACTTACAAAAAGGGTCCTGGTCCGACACTTGGTTCAGACCAGACTATCATAAAGATTCAGTTGGAGGCTGAGCCAAACCACCGACAAGAGCAGTCGTGGCTAAGTCTGCGAGTTGAGCACAAGGAGCTGGACTCAATTGGGCTGGTCTATAAGACCGGGCTGCGGTTAGCCAGCAATAGGTCTGAACCATTTTGTTCAGATCCGGACCCACAAGGGTTCAGCTCGCATGGCCCGGGTGCCCAACACCATGCGGCTGGCACCCGACTCCCAAATCAAACCATGGCTGGCACCATGTGGCAGCCTGGTTTCTAACACATGCACAGGTCTGAACCATGGTTCAGGCCGGCATGCAACCGAAAAAAAAATGGCCGAATGAAGAGGGCCCTGGGTGCTCGGCACCACGAGGCTCCATCCGGCTCCCACAAAAACGGGTCGGTAGGGTGCCAGCCCAGGCTGTCAAACCATTCAGTCTGAACCTTGGTTCGGACCTGAACCGAAGGGTCTAGTCGAAAGCAATAACAAAAAAGGAAGGAATGCTAGGAGCCTAATCACTAAGCGCATGCACAGGCCAGCCGTGTGACGCCAGCTCCATTCTTGGAGCATAGAGAATGGACAAGGGGTCTGGTCCACCGGACCAGACCGAGCCACCCTTGCCAGTGTGAACCAGAGCCCAAGGGCTCGGTTCCCAGCTGCTAAAAAAGTGTGTTCGGCACGCCTAAAGCTGGCCTAGCTCTCTCCAGTCTTGGTTTCAAAGAAAAACCGAAACAATATATATATATATATATATATATATATATATATATATATATATATATGCAAGAGGTTAACACACCTCAACTACTGGCAGCCTGACCTTCCTACGTCCAAAATGAGCTGGTCACACCAGGACCAATGCTCACCAACACGGCTGCAACCCTAGTCCCAACGTGTTGGGACTGGGTTGCCCAAATATCAAAAGAGAAAGCACAAAAGTCAAGAAAAGGTGCTGATGGCTGGAACACACCAACTGGTGTTCCAGCATCACTAGTGACTTGCCAAATGACCTGGGTGTAGGCTAGACGTGCTCAGCTCGGTCCAACACACCAAAAAATGTCGCAATGGCCATGAACTCTGCAGAAAAACAAAAAAAAAAAGAAAAACAAAGCATAACAACATTATACTAATAAGGCAACCCGCAAATAAGAAAGAGAATGATTAAAACTGAAATGCAACTAAAAGAAAGTAAAAAGGAAAAGATTGCAAATGCATGCAGCAAGATGATAATGCAATCCATGGTGATTTCAGATTAAACTACGATTATTATAACTAAAATTCACCGTATGGGCCTGCATTCATAGATGCACGGCACCGTCGGCTTCATGAGTGTTGAATCAAGAGAAAACCGAGTTGATATCTTCACCTTAGCTAGTAAGGAAGGAGGAGATGGAAGATGTTGAAGTGCTGCAGCTATTCCACGCCAAGGAGAAGCCCACAACTGGGGTGAGGGAGCTTGAGAGAAGAGAGGAAGTTTGGAGAGAGAGAGAGAGTGAAGAAGAAAAGTCGCCCAAACAAGGGGGACCCATTTTTTTGTAAAGGTTTTATAGATGTTTGAAAAAGGTTGGACGGTTGGGATTTAATCCCTCCAAGATGGAGGGTTGTGGAGCTCCACGCCCCCCAACAGCCAATGCATGTTGGTCTTTCAAAAGGGTTTTATAAAACTTTCAAAAATGCCATCATTAAAAAGCCATAAAACTTTGGAATTTTATAAGGGGCGCCCTTGGCTGCCACCCAACGTGCCCCACTAGGTGCTCCGGATCCAAAACCAAAACCCGTATATTACATATATCCTGAACTAACGCCTCTTTAATGCATTAAAATAATAATTTAATTCCAACAATTTATTTTGTTCTCTTTATAACCTTAATTAATATAGGATGGACATTGCCTCTTGAGGAAATCGCCTCTTGTTCGCTAAAATTAAGCGTTCTAAGTTTCGGGTCCAAAATTAGGTCAAAACTCGTAATTCACATGCACTGACGAGGTTTTTTTGTCGTTCGGATCTCATATTTGGGGTGTATCACTACAACCCTATTCCAAACTTACCCTAAAAGTTTTGGCAGTTGATTCGTTCTAGATTTTCCGAAATCGCTCTTTTTACATAAAATTACGTGATTTTACCCGATTCTCAAAATAAGCAAATCTTCAGAAATTGCCAAAACATAAAAAATCATCGATTTCCACATAATTACACAATATACTACAAAATGAAAATCGTGGATCTTACATCCTCCCCTCCTTAAAAAGGATTTCGTCCGCGAAATCACCCTTAGAAGGTTACAAAAAGTTTCGGATAAGTCTCTCTCATGCTCGCTTCTGGTTCTCATGTGCATTCTTCAATGCCATGGTGCTTCCATCGTACCTTAACTAGCGGAATAGTCTTGGTACGCAAAACTTGATCTCGTCAATCAACAATCTCAATAGACCTTTCTGACAAAGTCAGATCTTCCTGCACGTCCACATCTTTGTAATGAATGACATGCGACAAGTCAGGAATGTACTTCCTGAGCATCGACACATGAAAAACATTGTGAATGTGAGCATATTGTGGAGGTAACTCGACACAATATGCCACTTCACTAATCCTCGCCACGATCACAAACGGTCCAACATACCTTGGACTCAACTTCCCTTTCTTTCCAAAATGAAATACGCTCTTAGTCGGCGAAACTCTGACAAAAACCATGTCTCCAACATCAAAAGACAATTCGCGACGTCTCTTATCGGCGTAACTCTTCTGCCTATCTTGCGCTGCCTTCAAACGTTCACGAATCTTCTGCACTTGCTGCATGTAGTGATGAAGAACAATTGGCGATTCGCTCGATCTATTGCTGATATCTTCCCAATAAGATGGCGACCGACAAGGTCTCCTATACAACACTTCGTACGGGGCCATCCCAATACTGGCGTGGTAACTGTTGTTGTATGCGAACTCTACCAAACATAGGTGTGAATTCCATTCACCCTTCTAATCAAGCATACAAGCTCGTAACATATCTTTCAACGTTTGAATCGTTCGCTCGGACTATCCATCCGTCTGAGGATGAAAGGCTGTACTAAACTTCCACTTCGTCCCCAAAACATATTGCAACTGACCCCATAATCGCGAAGTGAATCGGGGATCACGATCGAAAATGATGGATCTCGGCACACCATGGAGTCAAACGATCTCTCTAATGTACAAGTCAGCTAAACTCTCAAGAGACTGACTGATCCTGATCGGCAAGAAATGGGCAGACTTGGTGAGTCTGTCCACGACTACCCATATCGCATCGTGTTTACGCCTAGTCAGTGGCAAACCTACCACAAAATCCATCGTAACGTTCTCCCACTTCTATTGAGGAATCTCAATCCTCTGCAAGGTACCACCGGGATGCTGGTGTTCCGCTTTGACTTGCTGACAAGTCAAGCACCTTGCAACGTAAGCCGCTATCTCGCGCTTCATGCCATTCCACCAATACTTCCGCTGTAAGTCCTTGAACATCTTCGTTCCGCCAGGATGAATCATGTATCTCAACATATGAGCTTCGTCAAGAATCTCTCTCTTTAGCTCGGGGTTACTCGGAACCCAAATGCGATCTCTCATACGAACGCTGCCATCAGACACTCTAAAAGAAGAATCTGCTTGCTCAGCCAAGGCTAGACACTTGCATACTGGTCGTCAAGCTTCTGAGCCTCTACAATCTTTGGCAAAAACTCGGCTCGAATGGTCAGACCAGACAATCTGATCGAACCATCACCAACAGAAAAAGGTTTCCAGGCTACGAAATCCTCGATAAGCTTCTGACTCCACACAAGGCTAGCGAGAACACCACTCGCTTTGTAGCTAAGTGCATCTGCCACAACGTTCGCCTTACCAGGATGATAAGACAATGTGAAATCGTAGTCCTTGATGAACTCAAGCCATTGTCGCTGCCTCATATTCAGTTCCTTCTGAGAGAACAGATACTTGAGGCTCTTGTGGTATGAAAAGACCTCAAATGATTCCCCATATAGGTAATGTCGCCACTATTTCAATGCAAAAATGACTGCTGCCAACTGTAAATCGTGCATCGTATAATTCCGCTCGTGAGTCTTCAACTGTCTGGAGGCATTGGTAGTCACTCGGTCATGCTACATAAGCACGCATCCTAAACCAGTACCAGAGGCATCTGTGTACACCACAAAGCCACCTCTGCCAGAGGGTAAAGCTAACACCGACAAGGTTGTCAACTTCAACTTCAGGATCTGGAAACTATCACAGGCACTGTTCCACACAAACTTAACACCTTTACACAACAACTTCATCAAAGGTAGGGCGATCCTTGAGAAGTCTTGGATAAAACATCAATAATAACCGACCAATCCAAGAAAACTATGAATCTCAGACACATTCTGGGGCTGCTTCCAGCCCAAAACTACTTCGACTTTCGCTGGATTGAAGGATACTCTGTCCTTCGATATCACATGGCCAAGAAACATGACGCGCTCGAGCCAAAATTCACACTTATAGAACTTGGCGAACAACAAATGCTCACGAAGAGTACTTAAAACAATCCACAAATGCTCGCGATGTTGCTTCGGACTCTCCGAGTAGACCAAGATATCGTCGATAAATACTATCATAAACGAGTCCACAAATTGATGAAAGATCCGTTTCATCAAATCCATGAACGCTGCTGGAGCATTTATGAGGCCAAAAGGCATCACCACGAACTCGTATAACCCATATCTCGTCCTGAAAGTTGTCTTCGCAATATCATCCTCTCGGATACGAAGTTGATGGTAACCCGATCTGAGATCAATCTTCGAGAAAACCTTCACCTTCTGCAACTGATCAAAAAGATCTTTGATCCTCGGTAATGGATACTTGTTCTTAATCGTCGCTTGGTTGAGCATCCGGTAATCGATGCACAACCTCAGGATTCCATCCTTCTTCCGTACGAATAGCACTGGTGCACCCCATGGTGAAGCACTAGGTCGAATAAAACCCTGATCAAGAAGTTCTTCCAACTGATGCTTAAACTCTTCAAGTTCCGCTGGAGCCATACGGTATGGTGCCTTCGAAATCGGTGTCATTCCAGGCATCAACTTGATACCGAACTCAATCTCTCGCCTCGGAGGTAACCCAGGTAGCTCCTCCAGAAACACATCGGCAAAATCTCGAACCACGTCCAAGTCATCGATCAAAACCATCTCGGGTTCAACTGGGGCAATACTGACTAAGAATGCAGTACCCCCGTTTCGCCTCCAAAGTCTTGATTCAAGATTGCATTTCATAAGACATGACATTGCATATCATTGCATGAGCATTTCAAATCACTGCACGGCACAGCATGTCATTTCGAGGTCCAGAACTCTCGATTTCAAAATCTTCAATCCAGATTAGAATTTTAACTCTTTTCAAAATTGATTTCAAAACCCTGGGTCTTCAAAATTATCAATTTTTCCCATTTTACCCCCAGGACTCTGAATTTCAAAATATTTCCTCAGGAAAACCATCTGGATAGTTTTCAATATGGATTTCAGTCACTTCACCTCAGATTTTGCCCCTTTTTACAATTTCAAATATCCTCCTTTTACAAAATCGCCCTACAAGGGCCAACTCTTTCCAAAATTCCTGTTTTGCCCATTAGTCCAGATTTTATAAAAATTCCAAAAAGAGGTTTTGTGGTTTTATCCTTATTTCAATAAAGAAGCAATGTGGGACCCACACTGAGGTGGTGTCACACAAGCTTTCCTTTTGAAAAATTTGAATTTTGAGAAAAACCTAAAAATATAGGAGCCTTGTCCCCTGGATTGGTGCCACTTGTCATTTCTCTCTCCTCCCATTTCCATGCCAAGTGTCAGTGTGGGGTTACCTTCAGAAGCCGCCACATGTCATCCCATTTATCTGCCATGTGTCACCCTATCCATCCTGCGCCATGTGTCATTTCAAAGACTACCAGAAGATGCCAAGTGTCATAGGTTGTCCTGTCTAGAAAAAGTGGAGTTTGTCTCCTCTGAGGTGGCACCACTTGAAGTGTGTCTCCTGCAGGGGACACGTGTCAACCTCTCCTTCCTTCTAGAAAAGTAGCCTGACACATGTCCTCTCCCTACTTTTCTCAAAAAAGTAGGAGACATGTGTCACTCATAAATTCCTACAGAAAAAGTAGGCTTGTCTCCTCTGAGGTGGCGCCATCTGGAGTGTCTCCTGTAGAGGACACATGGCAAGCTCTCATTTCCTCAGAAAAAGCAAATGCCATGTGTCATTTTCTGCTTTCCTCAGAAAAACTAGAATTCAAATATTCAAAAATCCCCATAGGTGGCGAAAATCAAGAACTCCTACCTTTTTCATCCTATCTGAGATGGCGCCACATGGCTTGGCCCACCTTCTCTCCCCTCTGCCACGTGTCATTCTCTGCTTCTTTCAGAAAAAGTAGAGGACACATGTCTTCTCCCTACCTCTTTCAGAAAAGTAGGAGACACATGTCACTCCTGGCCTTCTTCAGAAAAAGCAAACCATTTAAAATTCAAACAAGGCATTAGGTGGCGAAAATCCGGAGCTCTGATTTTTCCAGATGGCCTATGAGGGCGCCACATGTCCCTTCCCTCCTTCTCATCCCTCTGCCACGTGTCATCTTCTACTTCTTTCAGGAAAAGAAGGTGACACATGTCTCCTCATTCCTTCAGAAAAAGTAGAGGACACATGTCCTCTCCCTACTTTTTTCAGAAAAGTAGGAGACACATGTCACTGCCCTCTTTTTCCTCCCTCTTGCCACATGGCATTGTAGGAGCCACCCTGAGGTGGCGCCACATGTCCATCCTCCATTCCTCCAGGGCCAACCTCCATTTGAATTTCAAACTTCCCCCTGAGGTGGCGCCATTTGAGAAAGCCTCTCCAGACAGCTGACACTTGTCCGCCACATGTCCAGACCTCCCTGCACCAGAAAAAGTAGAAACCCCCCCCCCATGAGGTGGCGCATTTTGCTTCCTCCCTTCATGTTCTCCTGCCACATGGCATCGTAGGAGCCACTCTAAGGAAATGCCACATGTCAGCCCCTCCTTTCCTGCAGAAAAGCAAAATTTCAAACATTTGAACTCCCCAAAGGTGGCGCCACATGGCATGCCCCTACTGTTCCAACTTTACACATCAGATCACCTTTTGAGGTGGCACCATTCCAGGACTCCACTTGGCTCCATTTTTATTTTTTATTTTATTTTAATAAAGGTAGCCCACCATGTGGTGGCGCCACCTGAGGACTCCCTACAAAAGGTGAGTTTGAATTTCAAATTCCAAGAGAGCACCCTCTGAGGTGGCGCCTTCTGGGAGCTCCCTGCAGAAGACAAATTCGAATTTCAAACCACTCAGATGGCACCCCCTGAGATGGCGCCACATGGAGGGCTCAGATTGAACCTGTTTGAATTTCAAAATTTTTCAGAAAAGTTATAAAAACAAGGGTTCACGCCCAGCCTAAAAAAAAAGGGAGAGATCATTTTTTTTAGCTCTTGTGAATCTGCAAAATCCAACCTAGCCTTCCTAAAATCCGATTTTGTACTTTGGAAATCGTGCCCCCTTTGGCGCATTGAAGAAGGTGGAGTAGAGCTCGTGCTGTGGCCAATTCAATTCCAACAGAGGTCGATTTTGGTGGACCATCCGAAGCTCGGAGTGAAGGACGAAGGAAGCTCGTGATAGCTGCCCCTTTCAAGAACTCCTACGCTGCGTAACGAAGAAAGGTGCACTTCTTTTCCCATTGATTGGATTCCATAATTCGAATCGGGGGTCGTTTGAAGAAAGAGCTCATCCGAGGGATGGATTGAGCTATTCTCATAAAACGACATACATAAAAATGTTTCATTATGCTTCCTTGATGATTTTTAACATTCATATAGTTAGCTAGGTTTAATTTGCATTTTATTTCATTCATTTAGTACATTTCATGAATTAATTAGGATTAATTTAGCCTTTATTTCAATTCTGCTTATTTTCAGTAGGTCTCTGTTTTTGTCAGTCAGTCTACACATCATTTCATGCATTTGTTTTTTATTAAAAATCCCAAAAAAATCATGGAATGCGCCCTTAGGTGTCCCTGAAATTTTGCCAAAAATTCGGAGGTATTTGAATTTGTTTACTGTGGTAAACATTCAAAATGGCAAGTCGGGTTTTGTTACCCGGGATACGTTTTGAAAATCATTTTCCGACTTGTAAAATCGAGATATCCCTCATGGGAGATCTGATTTTCGATCCGAAAGATGTTTTGATCTTGGGAGAATGTCTAGTTTTGAATATGATTTTATCAAAGTTTTCTGATTTTTTTTAATGTCTGACAAAAATCCGAGATGTCGGTACACGTGTCAGAGCCTAATTTGGGCCTCTGAGATCTTGGATCGACTTAGGGCTATGGTTTCTCTTTGTATGTTTCTCCAAATCCAAAACTGTAAAAAGTGAAAGTGGTGTCCGAGATGTCCTCTGTTTGAATCTGAAAGCCTGTAATTTTTAGAACAGTGTTGACCCCTGCTTTGGATTTTTCTTGTCAGCCTCCTGTTTTGCTACATTTGTCTGTTCTGTTAGTTTAGGCAGGAATAGTTATATTTTTATCGGTGTTTATGTTGATCAAATGCCGAAGTCATAAACATGAAAGTTGTTCATGTAGGTGTCATTAATAGCTCTGATTAATTTCATAAATTTCCATGGCCGTTTTGTATTTTTTTAGCATTTTACATCAGATTAGGGTGATTTTTACCTATGTCAGAACTAAATCCCTGTTATTGAACTCACCATGGCTCAAATCCCGAGGCTATAAAAACCAAAAATGTTCCATTTCGGGTCTTTTAGCAGTCTGCAAAATATCAGAAGTTTCCATGGTGTAAATCTTGCATTATCATATTAGGCATTGCATTTGGTTCGGATCCATAGGCAAAATCCATCATTTTTAGGACTTTCTTTGAATTTTGGCATTTAAATCATATCATTTCATGATTTTTAGCATTCTAGGTTGTTTATCAAAGTAAGTAGATGCTTCATACCGAATTTGGTGCAATTTGGAATCCATTTGAGGTTCGGATTATCCACAATACCAAAACAGGGTCCCGCAGGACCCGAATCCAAGTGAAAAACAAGCGAAATTCGTTATTTTGGCTAAATTTCAAAATGTCAAATTCTGATTTTACAGTCCTAATGTGTTTAGAAGCATGTCATATTGCATTTCATCATCATTGAATTCAATTTGAATTTCGAAATCCCAATTTTACTAAGTTTTCCTTCAAAAAACCCTGATTTTAAAGGTGTAACTTTAATTTTAGGGGTATTTTGGTCATTTTGACCCCAATTCCGAATTTCAAACTCTTTTCCACTGAATTTCTTGCATTTTCATCATTTCAAATATCAAGGAAGCATGAGAATAGGGTTTATATCCAATTAAGTCCAATAATTTCATAATATTATTGGAAAATCTTGGAAAAACCCACATATTTGAGCTAACTTTATTTCAAGCTTGGCAGAGACATTCCAAAGAAGGAGCTGAAGTCTGAAAATTTCTTTTATTTCCTTTATTTAGTGATGTAATAATGTAAATTTTGGAATAAGAGATTTAATTTCCTGCTTAGACTAGGATGCATGTCATATAGTTTGAATTTATGCAATATCCTGATTATATGATTCATGCATTTTATTTCAAAAGCACTATGGATGTTCACGAATGGCACGTGCACCAACTCTTAGGGAGTTGATGGACTTGGTGGGATCCATATTTACGGCCCTAGTCGGAATATGGACGAGACCCAGATCCGTCATCTTTCTACTAGTCACATTGAGCCTACACTCTTAGGCTATCTTAAAATGCACATCATATTTCCAAAGTTTTCAAAATCATGTGCATCAAATCAACTAAATTCTGAACATATTCATGGCCACAGTCAGAATATGTGAAGGATTTATCTTGACTTAATGCATATTTTTCCAACAAATCTCTTAGAAAATCTTTTCAAAGTGCATTCATTCACTTATGTCATTTGCATCATAGAATCATTGATTTTCTCAAGATTTTCTCAAGAAAACTTCATTCTCAAGAAATCGATTTCTCAAGAAATTCTAAGGATTTTTCAAAATCGGTTTTCCAAAGACAAGCTTTTCCACAGTTTTCCCAGGAAAATGATATTTTCTTAAGATATTCAAAAGAGTTTTCCAATCTTTCTTCAAGATCCAAAATCGATTTCCGAGTATTTCAAAAAGGTAAAATTCCCAGGATTTCGATTCCCGAAGTTTTGAATTTCCTTCTCCAATGAGCTTTCCTATGAATTTCCATCATTTTCCTAAGAAAACTCTCAAAGTCCAAGTTTTCCTAAGAAGTGCTTCCCTTTTCAAAAAGTCCATCTTTTCTCAAGAATCACTTCCATTTTCCCGAGATTTTCAACTATTTCTGAATTTTCCACATCTTTATAAGCTTTCTCATGTTTTCAAAAACCCCTTTTTTATCTGAGTTTCCTGAGAAATTGACCTTTTTCCTGAGAGATTCTTTCCAACTCCAAATGTTTTTCTAAGCATACATCATGTTTTCCAACTGGCATTTTCCAAAATCTCATAGCACATGCCTGAATTCTCTATGCATTTAGGATAGAACATAACTTTGATAATTTCGCTAAGTCAAGCATAGTTTTGGTCCTTGGTTCGATTACCCCTGTTAAAGGCGGCAGGAACGGTCGAACCTCGTACCGACAGGTCGGGCCCCATCCCATGGATTTTCCCGCAATTTTCAAAACGGAGGCGAGTATTTCAAAACAATTTCCAAAATCCGGTCAAAGTTTGAATCGCGAAAGCGTTTCTCTCTTTTTCTCTTCCGCAAGGAAGGGAAGGCGGGGGGAAAATTTCGCGACGATAACAAACGACTATTTTTAAAGACCTATATATATACAAACAAAATAATATTTCAGATACAGATGTGAGCTTCCAAAGAGAAACAAAATAATATTTCAGATACAGATGTGACCTATATATATACAAACAAAATCATTTAATTGAGTAAAGACAAATTACATTATAAATTACGCTTCTAAATACTTCAACGTTCATTGTACTACAAAACATTTATTTTGAGAAAAGACCCATTACAAATTAAATCTCATTTTTAATTACAACTCACTCACCTCCGTTTTGAAAATTTGCGGGAAAAATGGAGAGACGGAATTCGCTCGTCAATATGAGGTTCGACCATTTCTAGCGCCTTTACCAGGGGTAATCAAACCAAGGATCGAATTTATGCCTTTTGCTTTGCTAGAATATCATCTAAGAATTTATTCTAAGTCTAAAATGCACAAAGAATCATGTTTATGTGAATGCAAGGATGTATGCTCTTTTGAGAAAAATAGTTTAGAAATTTAGGATTTTCCAAGTGATTCTGAAATAAATATGATAATGGAGTGAAGAAATGATTCAAAGATTTGAAATTGGTTTGAAAAAAAAGTTAGATTTTGAATCTAACTTTGGTTTTGAAATAGATCTGGGAGAAGAGACTTGAAATTCTAAGTCTCGAAATGATCAGAATTTGGAAAGATAAGTCTTCAGATGAAGAGAAAGGGAATTTAGAATTAGAATTTTGAAATAAGAATGAATTTTCAAAGTCAGAATGGATTTTGAATTTGAATCGATTTTGAAAAATGAAATTTTGAATTCAAGACCTAAAACAGGAATTGAATTTAAATTCAGATTTGGGAAATAGACTTGAATTTAGCTTTGGAAATGAGAATTGGAAATGGAATTAGATTCGAAATCTAGAATGGACTTTTGATCTGAAATCTAGAATGGATTTTGATTTGAAATCTGGCATCCAAGATGGAACTGAATCCAGAATCTGGGATCCTAAATGGAATTTGGATCCGAAGTCTGGAATCCAAAAATGAAGTCGAATCCAAAATCTAGAATCCTAAATGGAATTGGATCCGAAGTCTAGAATCCAAAATGGAGTTGAATTCGAAATCTGGAATCCTAAATGGAATTGGATCTGAAGTCTAGGATCCAAAATGGAGTTGAATATGAAATCTGGAATCCTAAATGGAATTGGATCCGAAGTCTGGGATCCAAAATGGAGTTGGATCTGAAGTTTGGAATCCTAAATATAATTGGATCCGAAGTCTGGGATCCAAAATGGAGTTGGATCCAAAGTTTGGAATCATAAATGGAATTGGATCTGAAATCTGGGATCCAAAATGGAGTTGGATCCAAAGTTTGGAATCCTAAATGGAATTAGATCCGAAGTCTGGGATCCAAGGTGGAGATTGAATTTGAAAAATCCAAATGAGACTTTAAAGATGGGTCTGGATTTTGGAAAATTCGGATTTGAATTCAAAAAGTGGGTTTTAAACTTAGAGAAAATCAAAATTTTGAAATTCAGAATCAATCTCAAAACCTTGATTTTGAATTGAGGATCAAAACTCAATCTTTAGATGGCACTTTGAAGATAAAGAATAAACTTGATTTTAAAGTTTGAATTTGAAATCAGAAGATGAATCAAGAATTTTAAAGTTAAATTGAACTTTGAAATTTGATCTGAGATGCTAAATTGAAATTGAATTCTGAAAATGAATTTGGAATTTCAAAGTTGATTTGGACTTTGAAATTTGATTTGAATTGGAAATCAAATTTTGAATATACAAATGAATTTGAAATTTCAAAGTCAAATTGGACTTTGAAATCGAAGTTTGATTTTTGAAATGAGATAGAATTGAGAATAAAAAAATGAATTTGAAACAAGAATTTGAAGATTGATTTGAGAAATGAAGAAGATACTTGAAAAATATATCTCAAAATCACTTGGATTTTGAAAAAGAAATTTGAAAATATGATGTAATTCTATCCTAAATGATGAATGAATTAAAGAATTTGAAATTGTATTTTGAAAAAGCATATTTTATTCTTTAAACGAATTGAAATAAGATTGAAGATATAATACATCCCTGACTATGGTCATTGAATGTATTATATAGTAATCATATTTAAATTCAAGTGAAGAATAAAATACATTTTGGTGCCTTTATAGAGTTTGAAATGAAATTAACTCTCAATATATCCTGACTATGGCCATTGATATATATTTTGAGATAATTTTAAGTTAAACTCTGATAAAGGAAAAATATTTAGAAAAATATGATGATTTTTGAAAAGGATCCAGTGTGAATCCAATGTTATTCCATAAAAGATGAAAATCATAAGTTTTGTTCACATCCTGACTATGGCCATTGATGCAAATCGTCAACTTAGGATTTAATCACCCTTTATTAGAATGGTACACGTGCTATTCCTGTTTTCATTTGTGAATTTTTGGAAAATAAAGGCAAAAATGATATGAAACAAGCATTTCTAGAAAATATGCATGCTCATACATTCTAATCTAGAGCTGGAAATGTAAATATTCTCATTATAATCTAACTATTACAATATTGAATTTAAATTGAAATCAAATTCCTAAACTAAGAAGGAAAAAGCAATTTCTACCTAATTCCTGCAAAATCTCAAGTTTAGCACAAGCAGAAGGAAATGTTACGTTGACAATTTAACATGCATATGTAGAGGCCTAATAGCTAAATGAGAATATATATATCTAGAACACATGAATAATCCCCTAAGTTAGTGGAAAAATGAAGTTGATGATGCCTATATGATAAGCTAAGCTAATGATAAAATATATACTGCTAATAAGGGTATGTACGGATTGATCCCTACACTAATGGACACATGGTGGCTCATGCAAGTAGGTAGAACATGCAGGGAGCGAAATGGAGTAGTTGTGTGTTTGATACAATGAGAGGGCAATGTGCTGGGGATGCTTGAAATGGATGATTTATGAATGTTTATGACAAAATGTCATGGGTGCATGAGGCCACATCAGTGCTTTGCACTGCTGCAAATGAGAGGAGAAACATAGTAGTGTTTCACACTGATGTAGGTTCAAATGAACCACAACTGTGCTTTGCACTACTGTGAGTGCAATGGGGAGCATAGCAGTGCCTTGCATTGCTGTGAAGGCAAGAAGAACGCAGCAGTAATTTGCACTGCTGCAAATGTAAAAGGGACACAACAGTGCACTGCTGTGGGTTTGGAGAAATCACAGTCGTGCCTTACACTGCTGTGAGTGCAAGTGGAAGCTGGAGAGTGTAGCAGCAATAAAGTGGTGGTTGTGCAAACGCACAGGTAGCAGATTATACTGCTGGAAATGGTGGCAATAACGTTACTATGAAATGGAGATGGTTCCAAAATGACACTATTTGACACTTGGGTAACACTTCATAAATAACCTTTGAATTGTATATTGAATAACATTAAGCCTCAAGAAGTGATGGTATTTAGCTACTTCGGGATTCATAGCAAAGTTTTCAAATAAACTGGGTCACTGAGCAACACTGAGGGGATAGACATGATATTAGATTCCCAACACCAACAAGCCAGCAGGGTGGAATCGACAAATTGATGGAATCCGATTTGGGAAGTTATCGGATTGGTGATTCATTGATTCAAACCTAGACAGAAAAGAAAATCTGACTAAACTCCAGCAAAGCAACTATTCACTGATTCAACCCACCAAGCTTATGTCAATCTTACTCGACACACCTCTGATATTCCATTTATTGTCATTCATTGGTTCTGCAAACATCACTATTCACCAATACTAACGTTCATGATTTTTTTATTACCAACACATACGACTAACAAAGACTGATAACACATTAATACTGACTGTTAATAAAGATCAACACTTGCTGATATTAGATTAACTACTAACACACATCAACATGATTACTAAACATAGACCACTTATCCAGTACTGACACTCCATTGTTAATACCTTCTGTAATTCAGGGTCATTGTTAACATGCTAATACAGACCATGCTAACTCACCGACCATTTTAAACAAGCAAAGTATGTTATCTAATTTAGCATCTGAGAAATCTATCAACTACAATTATTTGGAGAATTAAAGGATAGCATCCGATCCAAACTTAGTATCCCAAAATTCAAAGATTAAGCATCAAACTAATCTGATAATACGACTATCAGTAACAGTGGCATTTGCCAAATTGATGGCAATCCATTAGAATCCGAGTAACATTCAGATACTTTTACATTTATATTCAGATGCTCGAATGGTCATTCATTTTGCAAGACCAATGATATTCCGACAGGTCAGAATCATCTCAAATTTCAGCAGATAACACCTTAATTAGCATAAAACTCAGTAAATTATTTCAAATCTCAGTAGACAATGCTTCAATCAATATACTGCTGACTGGAATTTCAGATAATAGCCACTTACTGGAAAATGGTAACACCGATGATGTGGCTCCCTCAAACGGCTGGCAATCTACAGATGAGAGAACACCGAGTAACAGTGAGATTATCCCTGCAAAAGCAAACTGAAGACGTATCAGTCTTGAATCAGAACATGCAATCACCAATTATTGATTATGAATCAGTCGCTGCCACAGCAGTCTGGCAACATAAGTTGTTGAGATGATCATTGTAAACACCCCAAATTTTCACCCTCATCCAGTGTTTACATTTTATATATCATTGCAATATCACTGCATGTATTTGACATGTCATTTCATCGCATTGCATCTCATTATCGAGATCCAGATTTCTCATTTTCAAAATATTAAATCCAGATTCGAGTTTTAAAACTTTTCTTTCAAAATCAACTTCAAAACCTGGGTTTTAAATCGACATTTTTTTTTGCCATTTGCCAACCCCCAGGATCTTATATTTAGAAATGTTTTCCTCAGAAAACAATCTGGATTCATTTTAAACTCAATTTCAATTTATTTCAATTCTCAGATGAGGCTCATTTAGGTGGTATCACTTCTGGATTCCTTTATTTATCAAAAATCTCAAAAATTTTAGAGTCCAAGTCGGATCAGGACTTTGTATCTTCATCTTTTTTTTTTTACGTTTTAAAAACACCATTTTGATTTTAAACCAGCTGTGGTCATATCCTTGCCCATTCTCATAATTTTTGTCCAAAATTTTAGAATCCCAGTCCAATCAGGACTCTCTTTCTAGAATCCTAGTTGGATCAGGACTCTTTTTCCAGAGTCCTAGTCAGATCAGAACTCTATTTTTTACTTCCCTTTTTACCTGTTTTTGAGAAAACCTATCAAAATCCTTTGTTTTTGGCCAAAATTCTAGAGTCTCAGTCGAATTAGGACTCTTTCTCTGTAACGCCCCGGATTTCCAAAACAAAGCTAAGTTAAAATTTTCATGAATTTCTTTTTTTTTTTTTTCTTTGCAGCGGAACTTAGAAAAGCTTTTAGCAGCGGAATAAGACGATAATGAGTCGTCGGTTTTAGAAAACTCCGAGCACGTTGCAGGTATGTGGCCAAGCAATTCATTGACCACCAAGGTGTTCCATTTTATCGAAAACTCATGTTTATTACAACACTACTGCTTAGAAAAGCAGTGTAGGTTCAATAAAAGGAAGCAGTACAACTCTGTCTAGAGAAACCCTGGAGCTCGATGCCGCCTTGCTCCGCATATCGCCACGCAGGTCCAACACCTGAAATCCCCATTAAACAGGGTCAGAACCACTGATGGTCTGGTAAGCATGCAGTCATACATCCATTCAACTCAAATACGATAATGACCACTCAGGGTCGCAATGCGCAATAACGACGCTCAAGCCTCCAAGACTTAGCGTATTTCACAAGAGCCTCCTCAGGGCTATGAGTTGAGCATCCGCTCAAGTCCTCATGACTTAGAGCAAGCCTTTTCAGGGCTGTGATTTGAATAGCCGCTTAAGTCTCCATGACTTAGCCATGACCTCTTCCGGGTCTCAAAGTGATGTCTAGCTCAAGTCTTCATACTTGGCACATCCGTATCCCACGCATCTAAGGACAACTCCTCGAGCTTCGCTTAGTCGTGCGAATACAACACGGGTCTTTGCCCAGTCGGTCCAGTAGTATACCGAACATGACACCTTCACAAAGGTTATGCAGGACTGACTCAACACGTCATCCACTCATACATTCAAAGCATCGCTGTACCTAGAACTAATGCATTGTTTGATAATTAACCGCTCCCGCCTTTGGTACGCAGGTAGAGCTATTGTCCGGGCATCAACGCGACGTTCTGGGGGTTGATTATTCTATGTATTTTAGATACCCCAGAGGCCTGTTGACCCTATCCATAGTAGGGCAGTGTGTTTCAACTGGGAGAACCCTACTAGGCCCATATTCGGATGCATCCTCTACTTGCAGTAGTTGGGTTCAATCCTTAGATCTTAAGGATAACCACGACCCCAAAACCCATGAGTGACTGAGGCCATCGTGGACTCTATCAGGTCCAAAGTAAAATACATGTCACTCAAGGCTGTACCATCACTGTCATTCCACAGTGAGCATAATTCCTGAAGGGGTCTGCCAGTCTTACAATTACTTGGACAGAATCTGCATGCCATTTAGGCAGCTCGTGCTTTCAGCACTACGGGAGTATGTACCCGACCCCATTCAGTCTTCCCCAACACAGTCATTACTGAGGGGGTACCCCTAACACGATTTTCAACCGCGGGGTATGTGCGACCTTAAGTCTTATTCATATGCATGCAGAACACCGCTCTTTGGCACTTCGGCCACCACGAGCATCACACCTCTTTGGGTGGAAACAACACACTCTGGCTCTTCGGTCCTTACGAGTCTGGTTGTGTAACCGTTCTCAATGAGCATGCATATGACTCGATCTAAATAGATCGGCTACTCGGCGTATTTTTACGCAACGAGTCCAAACCTAGCCAAGGCGCAACCTCTACTCCGGCTCAGCGGCCCTTACGAGCAAGATGCCCTTGCAGGCACAAGGATACGAGCCGATCTGGCATCGTTCCATCAACGGACATCATTATGCCGTTCCATTGGTTCCGGCAGCTCTTCTGCTGACCATTTCGTCAGCACCTCCCTTGCTCTACCGGCAGTGGTGCGACGAACCCTTCTACGTTGTAGAGGGCAAACCATGAACTGGGTAGCACTCTGCTATATGTCAAAGTATCCTGCTACGTTCTTTTTGAGCTATTCATAGCTTCTTCAGAAATTTCAGCAGCACTTCCTCTCTTTTACGGAGAAAGCGTGCGTTTCTTTTATTCATTTCAGCGGCATCTTCCCTCTTTGGTAGGAAATCGCCACGCTTAATTCGAGAAATGGATGCGCACCGTTGTGCGTACTTTGCATCCATCAAGGTTGCAGGAACCCTTGGCCATAGCCAGGCCATACGAAATTGACTTAGTCATTACGTAAAGAGCATTTTGCCAAAAACTGAAGCCTTTCCAATAGGGGCTTCATTCGTCAAGCAGAATCTTGAACGAGGAGCGGTCAAGGAATCGCATGGGCGATTTGGAGTTTGATCTCCATTTGAACGCTCATTTATGCGCTATATATGTAGTATAAGCAGAAGCCTGTGCTTTATACAGCGGCGGCGTTAAGAAATGCATATACTATTGTTCAGGGTGTGTAACTGAACGAAATATTCTACATATATAACAAAGCAGAAGCCTTGGCATCGTTCGACGCGACGGCGTAAGTAAATACATTGCAGAAAGCAGGAGCCTTGGCATCATACGACGCGACGGCAAAGGTAAATTACATAGCCTGTGCGATATAAGACGCGTCGGCAGAATCAGCAGATATACACCTAGATCCGCATCCAACGATAGTTACGAGGCGAGCGGGTGAACACCGAAGTGTCCTAAAGGGCTCAACCAAGAACTAAAGCGAGATACCATTTTGAAGAACGCAAATACTGCGTGTTTGAACATAGATATATCCGACGATAGTTACGAGACGAGCGGGTGAACACCGAAGTGTCCAAAAAGGGCTCAATCAAGAACTAAAGCAAGATACTACTTCAGAAAGTATATTCTATATACAAACAGTCAAATACTTGAGAGAGATGGATCAACGAAGCGAACTTACTTCAAATCGTGGAAGAAACGGCTCCGGGTTGCTTCTTTGGCTTCGAGCCTTCCTTCGAGAGGTCAGACTAAGTCAGATGAAGCTGACTTAGTTGAGAAAGAGGTAGAGCAGGTCAAGCTACTCAACCTAAGTGGTTTGAACCAAACAGGGTTCGATCCAAGTCAACTGGGTTCAGCAGGTTCGAACTCAGCTCAAGTAGGCTAAGTCTGGGTTCAGAAATCCAAACCAGAATCTGGACCAAAAAGGACTTTGACTTTGACTTTAAACCCAACTAGGTTCAAGTCAAGTCAACTAGGTTTGGACTAGGTCAAGTGGGTTCAGACCCAGGTCAGGTGAGTTAGGACCAGGTCAGGCAGGCTCAGACCAGGTCAGGTGGGTTCAGGCCAGGTCAGGTGGGCTCAGACTCACTTGGGCTCACTAGGGGAGGTTTAGGAGAGAGAGAGAAGGCAAGAGAGAGAGGGGGGGTCGAAATTATGAGAAGAGAAAGAGTGGGGAGGGCTATTTATAACCCAAGCCCACCTCCTCTTGGGTTTTTCCATGCCCCTTTTACCCCTGAGCTATATTTTAATTCCAGGAGATTCTTTTTGAGGTGGGGCCCACAAGATATTTCCATAGGATATTTTGTGGGTCCCACAAGATATTTTCTGAGGAATATTTCTGTGGGTCCCACCAATATTTCCGTGGGTCCCGCAAGAATTTCAAGTTTCCGGCGATTTTTTCCGAAAAATTCTGAGTACGCCATTTTCTTCGTATTGACGTAACTAAGAAAGTTGGCTCGTACGAATCTATTGATTTCTTTTAGTTAGGAAGTTATGGCTTCCAGAGTGTTTGAGCATATATTCGCAATTCGACAAATATCCTAAGTATAACTGGCTCGTACAAATCGATCTGATTCGTATTTCGGGTTCAGATGCTATTTTTACTTGAAAATGCCTCGTGAATTTCTTCAAAAAGATACTGAAAAATTATGGGTCTTACATCATTACCCCCTTAAAGGAATTTCGTCCGCGAAATTCAGTTAAGAGTACTAAGTGCGTAACTCGGGATATTTCTCCCATATGTTAGATTCATAATGTTGTTCACTTAGTTCAACATCGTATTTATTCCAGTCATAACCTCATATCGTGATTCCTGATCAATGAGGTATGTTTCTCATATCTGAGTTCAAATTATGCTACAACCATGATAGTTTGTTGAATCAATGTTCTTCCAACCGGCTATCAACATAGCCATCTTGTGTAACTATTTCATACACACAGATCATTCTTCTAGAGATTAACCATATTGGAATAAGTCTCCTGTCAGACTACCTAGTATTGGAAACGTACCTCCTCACAGGTTCGCCCTCGTCAGACTTACCTGATATTGGATCAGTACACCCTCACAGAATCATACTAACCAAGCTACTGGTTTTGGAACATATACACTCGCATGGAGTTGTATACCCGCACAGGCTCACTCTGGCTAGTCGATCTGATCTTGAATATGTAAAACCTCACAGGACTCTCTTCTTGGGAACAATTCCTCGATGGTTTATTTTATTAAGTAACTTTTAGCGTTTATAATTACACAAACTTAATTTCCCAATCATGGAGTCTATAGCCATCAATTTCTGGGTATAAGCACTTAAGATTTTAATTTGACAAATCCAAAATTACTTTAGGGAGCAAGGATACATATCGATCCAGATGACCGTACACAAGGTCATAAGCCTCTTGTCTCGAGTGATTATTGGATCTTGTCCTTTGATAGCGATACCTTGATATGGTCATCATTCGTGAGTTGTTCGGCTGTCACCGCATAGATACGACCTGCCATGGGTTTCTGCTCTGCCCCAGGTAATGGCAGACGTTGTTGTTGAGAGGGTCCTCCATATCCCATATTTCTTCGTTGAAGATCTGAGGCCTTCTTGCGGCATTCTGTTACATGATGCCCTGGTTTGCCGCAATACAGGCAACCTCCTGTATCGCGAGGACAAACCCCTCCGGGATGATCTGAGCTACACCTCGGGCATCGAAAATTAGACTGTCGGTAGGGCTGATTGGCTTCTACCATCTGCAATGGCCGCTCGGCCGGTGGAGTGAAATTCTTTTCCTGAAAATCTCTTTTATACAAAGGTGGTTGCGATTCTTGGCCACTTGGGAACGTCCTTTTATTGTTCCGACCATCAACTATGGCCCTCTTTGCTATGGTCACCTTAGATCGCGCCAAATTCTCGCTAATCTTTGAAGATGCTGCCACAGCAGCTTGAAAAGTCGAGGGCATGCTTGTTATCACACGAGATCGCAACCCTCCTTGCAATCCATCTATATATTTATCGGCCCTTTCTTGGTCAGTATCGAATAACGTGGAGCAATATCGTTCAAGGTTTTGAAATTTAGTGGTATAGTCCATCAGACTCATAACACCTTGCTCCAATTCCAGAAACTCCATCTTTTTCTTGTTTCTGGAATGCAACGGGAAGTAGTTATCCATAAAAGTCCTCCGAAAGTCAGTCCAAGGAATGACTTCGACTTGTGAGAACTGGATAAGTTTAGTGGTATCCCACCACTTTCGTGCATTGTCTTTCAACCGATACGTGCCAAAATTGGTCTTCTTTTCCTCTGGTACTCCCAGTACTGAGAAGGCACGTTCTGTCTCTTCGATCCAACTCTCCGCGAGCTCAGGATCAGCTCTGCCAATGAAAACTGGCGGGTCAAGCTTGAGGAACTTCTCATAAGTTATTCCTCCAAGGTTCTCGTTGTGAGGCGGGGCTGGTGCTTGCCTTGATTCGCGAATGGCAGACACAAGTCTGTTGAGTGTCTCTAGCAGGAAGCCCTGTGTATGGGACTCCTCGCTCGACATGGTTCTCCTCGTCCTAGGAGCCATTTATCTATTCACGCAAATATACCAAAATCAGAGAAAGTATAAGATTTATACTTACAGTACGATACCGCAAACACGACGGATCTTGAACCAGGTTTCTCAGACTCATGCTCTGATACCAATTCTGAGACGCCCCGGATTTCCAAAACAAAGCTAAGTTAAAATTTTCATAGATTTCTTTTTTTTTTTTTTTTTGCAGCGGAACTTAGAAAAGCTTTTAGCAGCGGAATAAGACGATAATGAGTCGTCGGTTTTAGAAAACTCCGAGCACGTTGCAGGTATGTGGCCAAGCAATTCATTGACCACCAAGGTGTTCCATTTTATCGAAAACTCATGTTTATTACAACACTACTGCTTAGAAAAGCAGTGTAGGTTCAATAAAAGGAATCAGTACAACTCTGTGTAGAGAAACCCTGGAGCTCGATGCCGCCTTGCTCCGCATATCGCCACGCAGGTCCAACACCTGAAATCCCCATTAAACGGGGTCAGAACCACTGATGGTCTGGTAAGCATGCAGTCATACATCCATTCAACTCAAATACGATAATGACCACTCAGGGTCGCAATGCGCAATAACGACGCTCAAGCCTCCAAGACTTAGCGTATTTCGCAAGAGCCTCCTCAGGGCTATGAGTTGAGTATCCGCTGAAGTCCTCATGACTTAGAGCAAGCCTTTTCAGGGCTGTGATTTGAATAGCCGCTTAAGTCTCCATGACTTAGCCATGACCTCTTCCGGGTCTCAAAGTGATGTCTAGCTCAAGTCTTCATACTTGGCACATCCGTATCCCACGCATCTAAGGACAACTCCTCGAGCTTCGCTTAGTCGTGCGAATACAACACGGGTCTTTGCACAGTCGGTCCAGTAGTATACCGAACATGACACCTTCACAAAGGTTATGCAGGACTGACTCAACACGTCATCCACTCATACATTCAAAGCATCGCTGTACCTAGAACTAATGCATTGTTTGATAATTAACTGCTCCCGCCTTTGGTACGCAGGTAGAGCTATTGTCCGGGCATCAACGCGACGTTCTGGGGGTTGATTATTCTATGTATTTTAGATACCCCAGAGGCCTGTTGACCCTATCCATAGTAGGGCAGTGTGTTTCAACTGGGAGAACCCTACTAGGCCCATATTCGGATGCATCCTCTACTTGCAGTAGTTGGGTTCAATCCTTAGATCTTAAGGATAACCACGACCCCAAAACCCATGAGTGACTGAGGCCATCGTGGACTCTATCAGGTCCAAAGTAAAATACATGTCACTCAAGGCTGTACCATCACTGTCATTCCACAGTGAGCATAATTCCTGAAGGGGTCTGCCAGTCTTACAATTACTTGGACAGAATCTGCATGCCATTTAGGCAGCTCGTGCTTTCAGCACTACGGGAGTATGTACCCGACCCCATTCAGTCTTCCCCAACACAGTCATTACTGAGGGGGTACCCCTAACACGATTTTCAACCGCGGGGTATGTGCGACCTTAAGTCTTATTCATATGCATGCAGAACACCGCTCTTTGGCACTTCGGCCACCACGAGCATCACACCTCTTTGGGTGGAAACAACACACTCTAGCTCTTCGGCCCTTACGAGTCTGGTTGTGTAACCGTTCTCAATGAGCATGCATATGACTCGATCTAAATAGATCGGCTACTCGGCGTATTTTTACGCAACGAGTCCAAACCTAGCCAAGGCGCAACCTCTACTCCGGCTCAGCGGCCCTTACGAGCAAGGTGCCCTTGCAGGCACAAGGATACGAGCCGATCTGGCATCGTTCCATCAACGGACATCATTATGCCGTTCCATTGGTTCCGGCAGCTCTTCTGCCGACCATTTCGTCAGCACCTCCCTTGCTCTACCGGCAGTGGTGCGACGAACCCTTCTACGTTGTAGAGGGCAAACCATGAACTGGGTAGCACTCTGCTATATGTCAGAGTATCCTACTACGTTCTTTCTGAGCTATTCATAGCTTCTTCAGAAATTTCAGCAGCACTTCCTCTCTTTTACGGAGAAAGCGTGCGTTTCTTTTATTCATTTCAGCGGCATCTCCCCTCTTTGGTAGGAAATCGCCACGCTTAATTCGGGAAATGGATGCGCACCGTTGTGCGTACTTTGCATCCATTAAGGTTGCAGGAACCCTTGGCCATAGCCAGGCCATACGAAATTGACTTAGTCATTACGTAAAGAGCATTTTGCCAAAAACCGAAGCCTTTCCAATAGGGGCTTCATTCGTCAAGCAGAATCTTGAACGAGGAGTGGTCAAGGAATCGCATGGGCGATTTGGAGTTTGATCTCCATTTGAACGCTCATTTATGCGCTATATATGTAGTATAAGCAGAAGCCTGTGCTTTATACAGCGGCGGCGTAAAGAAATGCATATACTATTGTTCAGGGTGTGTAACTGAACGAAATATTCTACATATATAACAAAGCAGAAGCCTTGGCATCGTTCGACGCGACGGCGTAAGTAAATACATTGCAGAAAGCAGGAGCCTTGGCATCATACGACGCGACGGCAAAGGTAAATTACATAGCCTGTGCGATATAAGACGCGTCGGCAGAATCAGCAGATATACACCTAGATCCACATCCAACGATAGTTACGAGGCGAGCGGGTGAACACCGAAGTATCCTAAAGGGCTCAACCAAGAACTAAAGCGAGATACCATTTTGAAGAACGCAAATACTGCGTGTTTGAACATAGATATATCCGACGATAGTTACGAGACGAGCGGGTGAACACCGAAGTGTCCAAAAAGGGCTCAATCAAGAACTAAAGCAAGATACTACTTCAGAAAGTATATTCTATATACAAATAGTCAAATACTTGAGAGAGATGGATCAACGAAGCGAACTTACTTCAAATCGTGGAAGAAACGGCTCCGGGTTGCTTCTTTGGCTTCGAGCCTTCCTTCGAGAGGTCAGACTAAGTCAGATGAAGCTGACTTAGTTGAGAAAGAGGTAGAAAAGGTCAAGCTACTCAACCTAAGTGGTTTGAACCAAACAGGGTTCGATCCAAGTCAACTGGGTTCAGCAGGTTCGAACTCAGCTCAAGTAGGCTAAGTCTGGGTTCAGAAATCCAAACCAGAATCTGGACCAAAAAGGACTTTGACTTTGACTTTAAACCCAACTAGGTTCAAGTCAAGTCAACTAGGTTTGGACTAGGTCAAGTGGGTTCAGACCCAGGTTAGGTGAGCTAGGACCAGGTCAGGCAGGCTCAGACCAGGTCAGGTGGGTTCAGGCCAGGTCAGGTGGGCTCAGACTCACTTGGGCTCACTAGGGGAGGTTTAGGAGAGAGAGAGAAGGCAAGAGAGAGAGGGGGGGTCGAAATTATGAGAAGAGAGAGAGTGGGGAGGGCTATTTATAGCCCAAGCCCACCTCCTCTTGGGTTTTTCCATGCCCCTTTTACCCCTGAGCTATATTTTAATTCCAGGAGGTTCCTTTTGAGGTGGGGCCCACAAGATATTTCCATAGGATATTTTGTGGGTCCCACAAGATATTTTCTGAGGAATATTTCTGTGGGTCCCACCAATATTTCCGTGGGTCCCGCAAGAATTTCAAGTTTCCGGCGATTTTTTCCGAAAAATTTTGAGTACGCCATTTTCTTCGTATTGACGTAACTAAGAAAGTTGGCTCGTACGAATCTATTGATTTCTTTTAGTTAGGAAGTTATGGCTTCCAGAGTGTTTGAGCATATATTCGCAATTCGACGAATATCCTAAGTATAACTGGCTCGTACAAATCGATCTGATTCGTATTTCGGGTTCAGATGCTATTTTTACTTGAAAATGCCTCGTGAATTTCTTCAAAAAGATACTGAAAAATTATGGGTCTTACATTCTCAGAGTCCTAATCGAATCAGGACTCTACCCTGATTTCATCCTTTATTCCTGTTTTTCACTTGATTTCAAAACCTTTTTAGCTGATTTTCAAAATCTTTTATTTTAGCCAAAACTTTAGAGTCTCAGTTGAATTAGGACTCTTTCTCAGAGTCCTAATCGAATCAGGACTCTATCTTTCATCTTTATTCTTACCTATTTTTAATCAAATCTTTCAAAATCTTTCAAAGAGAAGTCAAAAACTCAGAGTTTTGGTTGAACCAGGACTCGGTTTGAAGAGTCCTAGTTGGATCAGGACTCTGACCCAGATTTCAATTTTGAGAGAATCTTTTAAAAATCTTTCTATTTATCTCTTCAGAAATCAAAATTGTTATACCTTTATCATGGAATTTCAAAATTCTGGAATTTTATCCCAGAGTCCTGATCGAATCAGGACTCTGTCCAATGGTTATTTTCACACTTCATCTTCACTGGTTTTCAAAAGCTTTGTTTAAATCTTACCATTTACTTCTTAGAAAGCCAAAACTTTTCAGAGTTCTAGTCGAATTAGGACTCTTCTTCAGATTCCTAATCAGATCAGGACTCTGAACCGAACTTCAATTCTATCTTGTTTTCACTTGTTTTTCTAAATTCTCTCATTTGTTTTCTCAGAAAATCTAAAATTTTGAGTCCTAGTCCAATCAGGACACTGTTCCCAGAGTCTCGATTAGATCAGAACTCTGTTTTATTTCAATATTTGTTATTGTTTTCACTATTTTCACAAGTTCTTTCATCTGTTTTTCATAAAATACCAAAAAAATCTAGAGTTTTAGTCCGATCAGGACTCTGTCCCAGAGTACTAATCTAGTCAGGAGTCTGTTCTAGATTCTATTTTTACTTCTATTTTTATCCTTTTTCATTTGTTTTTCAAAAATTAGGTCATTTTGCAGAGTCCAGTTAATTCAGGACTCTATTTTAGAGTTCCGGTTGAGTTAGGATTCTAACCCTGACTGTATTTTCTGACTTATTTTACCATTTCTGATATAATCTTTCAAAAAATCCTTCATTTGGCTTTTAAAATTCTGAAATCTCAGAGTCTAAGAAATTCAGGACTCTGGTCCAGAGTTCCAGTTCGCTTGGGACTCTATTTTCAAAAACTCTGAATTTTAATTATTGATTTTAACCCCTTTTCAAAGCTATTTTCAATCTTTATTTCAAATTTTCAAAACCCGATATGGAGCCCACTCAGTTGGCACCATATCTAGAGGAATTCTGACTTAGTTAGGACTCTGTGTCCTTTCAAAACTTTCAATCTGAAAGTCTACTCTTGAATATCTTTTGAAAAACCTCTCAATTTCAAGTTTTAAAATCGTTTTTGAAAATTCAAGTGGGGCCCACTCGAGGTGGCGCCACGTTTGATAAAGTCAGGGTTAGACTAGGGCTACTTAGTGTCTTAGTTAGTTTAGAGGTTTATAAGAGTAAAAAACAATCTTGAAAAAAAACCCATTTTGTTTGGATTTTTAACCACTTGTTTTTAAAAGTTTTGAATTAAAAACTTTAAAAACCCAATGTGGGCCCACACTAAGTGGTGCCACATTTGGGGTCTTTAGGTCAACTAGAGGTCTAATTAAGAGTCTTAGGTTAATTAGGACCTAATTAGGAAAGTTTGGAAACCCAAACCAATTAGGAAAAAGTGCCCCCCCCCCTTTAGAGTCCATTTTTGTTCAAAATTCTTAAGATAAAAACCTAATTTTTTTTATAAATAGTCATCATAGGGGGGTCGACCCCCCTATCTCTCCTTTTTGGATTTTCTTGGAGCTTCTCTCTCCTCTACAGCCCTTCCTTCTTCCTTCATTGCAGCTGCAACCTCAAGGTAAGATTTTTATAAATTTTTTTGCTTTATTTAATGTTTTTTTCATGCTTTAACATGGATTTCACCATTGGCGTTTTCCCTTTCATGGATTAAACCATGGATTCAACCTCAAGAACCTCAACTTCAATTCAAGAAGATGATCTAACCCTATTCCATGTTTTTCATGAATCTAATCCATTAGAATCGTTTATGCTATTGTTTTTCATGTTCTTAACCAAAGAAACATGAGATTTATTCGTTAAATGGATTAAATCCATGATTTCAAAGGTAAAAATTAATTTCAGCCATGGATTTCCTGTGTTTTATTTATTTTTTTTAGCATATTAATGTTTATTTCATGTGTTCCAGCATTGAAATTAATTTTGTTTCATTGTTTAGATATTTTTTTATCGTTTTCATTGATTAAACCATGTTTTATTAGGGTTTCTTAGATTTCTGTATATTTTAATCTTAGATCGGTAGAAAGTATGTTAGTTCATATTGAAATACTCATTAAAAATTCTTGAATTTTTTATATGTGATGAACGGACATGTCAGTGAGGTTCTGTAAAAAAATCAGACGTTTTGGGATTTGAGAACCCTATCAGAAAAATAAAAGATTGAACCGTGATTTTCAATCGTTAAAATCGTTATTGAAATTCATAGGTAACTTGCAGTTGTGTTATTTCTTTGACCCGATATTCGATTTGAGATCCGTAAAGTGCAGTGGCTTCATGTTGATGTAGGCTATTTATTGTAAAATGTTCATAATTTTTTGCCTCTTTTTGTATTTTTCCTCTGTCATAAAGTTGGATCCATATTTTAAAACTTGTTATGATTTATCAAAACCCTAATCCGACTTGTGCTGATCATAGATCTTTAACCACAGATACGATTTGTGATTTGTAAAAAAGGAAGTTCATTATTTATCTGTCTACTATTTACTTCTGAAATTGCAGAAATTTTTGATGATGTCTGCTATTTATTTCTGTATTTGCAACCGGAAGTATCTATTTTAATCAATTTTATATTCGTTATATTTAAGTCCAGATTGTCGGAACAATATCTCCCTCATCAGAGATGATTTTTATGATCTGTAAAAAGGCTATTCTCTGTTTTTCTATCTATTTTGTCTCTGTAAAAGTTTAGAAATTTTCATGGTGTTTTGACCCCTGATTTGTGTCTAACACCAAAATAGGTACAAATCCATGGACAAAAATAGCAAATTTTAGGGTTTTATGTAAATTCTGAATTAAAATTTTTGTCAAAATTGAATCTTTAGGTTTCCAATCCAATTTTAGGGTTATAAGGATTGCACATGCCGAGTTTTATGAATTTTGGATATTGTTTGGTTGTTGAATCACTCAAATTGCGAAACAGGGTACCCACAGGATCCTGAAACACTACTAAAATCATGATTTTCATGATATTTCTGATTTTTTGTGTATAAGTTCATGTTTTTAGGGTATGTTCATGTTTATTATCATACTAGGACACTTCATGGTTGATTTAGCTGCTATTTGATTTTATTTAAATCCTAAACCCAAAGTTTTGACCAAAATATTTTCTGAAAAAACCCTGATTTCAAGGCCATAGTCTTGCTATCAGGGGTATTTTGGTTATTTGACCTCAATTTCGAAATTCCTAACTTGAATTTTCTTATTTTTGATCATATCACATCACTTTATGTTTGACTTATTTTCATTTGAATTCCAAAACCCCATTTTTCCAAAATATCTTTCTCAAAAACCCTGGTTTGAAGGCCATAGTCTTGCTATCAGGGGTATTTTGGTCATTTTGACCCCAATTTCAAATTTTCAAATATCATTTTCATATTTCTTCAATTTTTTTTCTTATTTCATTATGTTTATCTCAGGGAATCATGGAAAAGGCTTATATCTAGCAAAATCCAATAATTTCCATATATTACTGGATAAATTTAGAAAAGCCGACATTTCTTCACTAACAAGTTTGCTAGTTTTGCAGAGATATTGAAGACTTTATTTTCAGTTATTTAAATTCAATTAGTGATGTAAATTGTAATTAAACTTTGGAATAAGAGTTTCAATTCCTGCTTAGATTAGGATTTGCATTGCATATAGTTTGAACTTTGATATATAACTGTTATGCTTGTCATTCATATGCATATTTCTATAAATATATCATGGTCTACACGAATGTCACGTGCACAAGCTCTTAGGGAGTTGACAAACTCGGTGGAATTCGTATTTATGGCCATAGTCAGAATACGAATGAGACCCAGATTTGTGATCTTCGTATTAGCCACATTCAGCCTACACTCTTAGGCTAACTTCAAAATGCACTGCATTTCTTAAAACTCAAAAGGATTTTCTCAATTCCTTAAATAAATATCTTTCAAATCCATATTCATTCACTTCATTCAATTTGCAAATCCCAATTCCAATTCAGAGAAATCAATTTTCTCAAAATTTTCTAAGTCTTACTCAGAAATTGATTTTCACAAAACCTCTAGATTCTTCAGAAATCGATTTTCATTTTCTTCAAAAATTCTCTCTCAACAAGGCTCACGATTTTCAAAGTGGCATCTTTTCTAAGAATTTCCAAGTATTTCAAATATTCAAAGCAAACATCATGTTTTCAAATATGCATTTTTCAGAAAATTCATAGCACATGCCTGATTCTTTGTGCATTTAAGAAATAGAACACGATTTAGACAAGTTGAGCAAAGCTAAGCACACTTTTGATCCTTGGTTCAATTATCCCTGGTAAAGGCTCCAGGAACGGTTGAACCTCGTACCGACAGGCGAGTCCCATTCTTCGGAATTATCCCGCATTTTAAAAATGGAGGTGAGTTATTTTCAAAAACTTTTTCAAAGATCAGTTTGACTTGCAAAAGTAAAATTTTGCGATGATAACAGGTTTGGCGACCGTGATGGGACCCGTCTTCGCCTGATCAATTATGTGCTTGACTTAATTCAAATTGTCAAAATCGTGTTCCATGGAATGTCAACTTTTATTTTCTATTATCATGTGAACCTAGGAGCCTAGACTTGAACCCAGCTGACATGGATTGCATGTAGACTAGGCATGGTTTGGTAGGACTATATTGAGGAGAATTATTCATGCTCACATAGACCTATGTCTAATACAACCCTCCGCAATCTAGGTTTGATTGAAAACAATGTTTGCTTCTTCAAATATTTCAAAAACTCTATTTCTTTAGGTTTTAGAGCCCTCTGTTTGCTTGCATGTGCTCATTTTTCAAAAAACCACCCCATCTATCTTTACCCGGTCTTCACATTGCTGGGCTTTCATCCAGAACCATAGTTCAGGACAAAGCCTCACAACTGGGCCACTTATTTGGGCTAACGCCCCCTGCCACGTACCAAGGGCCATAGTCCAACGTATATCGGCAGGCGCTCAAGGATGTTGGAAAACTTGAACCTAGAATTGGAGAAATTGATTTTATGCCATGTACATCGAGCCTCGGCTCGAGTATATAGGCATAGCATGATTGGACAGAGATGATCTGAGCCTTAGAGTTAGGATTAAGGTCCTAAAGCTATTTCAAAACTTGTGCATCTAGAGTCAACTTTTAGAGAATGTTGTATGTGCGTACTTGTTTGTACAAGATGTGATTGAATGCTAGTTTCTTTTATTACATTTTCCATAAGTTTTCTAAAATACTGGACGATTTTAAAAAATCCCCAATTTTTCCATCTATTTCCATATACGGTCTAAAATTCCTGTTTTATTCAAACCCTGGATAATTTTCCAAATTCTCTTGTTTCCTCAAAACTCCAGGTGATTTTCAATCCTTTCATTCTCCTGGATCTCAAATTACCAGCTTCATTTTTATCCTGCCTGCATCTTTTTCAAAATCCTTGTATTTTCCTAAGTCTTATTTTCTGTGTTTTCCAGTCTGATGACATCCGATCAACTTGATTTAGCCTTCCTTGAGGGTCACATCTCCTACAAGGTGCGACAAGGTCTTCCTGAACATCGAGTCCTTAGCACCGGATCCTTTATTCCCCAGTGGTATTATTCATGGCTCAAGAACTTCTCTCATATGTTTCTGGATCATTTGAGCGACTTTGGGTTGGAACTGGCATCCACAGCAGGAAAGCAAATAATCAACGACAATTTGATCCACGCAATGGCGGAGCGGTGAAACCCGAGCACTAGTACCTTCTGGTTCCCATGGGGAGCAATGACTTTGTTGATGGATGAGTTTTCAAAAATTATGGGATTGCCCGAGCCTGCCGGTCATCCAGGAGATCCTTTGGAGCAACAATTCTTGATTAATGTCAAGGGTCTGGATCCCCAAGACGCTTTAGCCCGCATAACAGAACGTAAGTCTTGGTCATTGATCGAGGAGAATGGAAATGAATATGTGAATATGCTTGAAATTTACAGGCAGTATGGGGCATTTGTATAAGTCAGTTCTTTATCTAGAACAGCTCGAGAGAGAATCCAACATGCGATGGTCCTATGCACTGTGGGACTGGCTCTTCTCCCAGATGGACGGAATTACATGGATATCTGGATAGTTCAACTTCTGCGAAGGTGGGGAAGTCGACAGACCAGTCGCCTCTCTATAGCCATGGCCGTACTCGCTTTTCTGTACCGAGGGTTGACCCGTTTCACACTCGGAGAATCAATTCTAGTTGAAGGGTGCACCTATGCATTGCAATCTTGGTTCCTCCGGCATGTGCCAACCCGAGCCAGTTCACTCAGATGCAATGGTGAGAAGCTTCTTCCAGTTGCACGATACCGATTCTTGATCGACAACCTTCAGGAGAAAGAAGTCATGTGGGACTACTTTGATCATCAGGAATCACCTCCCAGATATACTTATGCATACGGCAAGCGGTTCAGACTACTTGGCCCATTCTTCTGCGCATATTACCATCCAGAGCGCTGTGTCAGATTCTCAGAGACAGAAGCGCATAGAAATTCTTCTACTATCAGGGATCTTGCCAGCGTTTGATCTCACATCAGATCAGTGGTTCGGAGCATACCATTCTGTCAGACATGATGAAAGTGCAGTAGGATCGAGGCAACGAGCACTAGAGGGGGGGGGGGGGGGTGAATAGTGCTTTTAAAAATTGTCTGCGGAATATTGACGGATTTTGCAATTTGAAAAGCAAATACACAAAGAACACAAAATTTATTCTGGTTCGGTCTTTCCCGACCTACATCCAATCCCCAAGCGAAACCCGCTTGAGATTTCCACTATCAACCTTGTGTAACTACAAGATCATATAGACCAAATCCGGTCCCACTTCCAGTAACACACCTACTGAAAGCAAACAACTCCTTTAAAACCAAGGAGTCTTTCCTTTTACAGAAAATTAAAATAAGTAACAACTTACAATACAACCTATGAGCCCTTCTTTTGAATGCAAATGAGATGCAATTGGCTTTTGAGGTTGTTGAAATACTCTACTCACGAATTCACTATCTCCCAAAGGAATTTGAGTGAAATATATCATGTGAGTGAGAAAATGAATATGAGTGAAAAGCAAAGAGTAATTGATTCAAATTTATTGAATTGCAGTCAAATCGATGTTTTTGAATATAAAATGCACTCATATTTATAGTTGAAAGTTTCCATACGTTGAGGGTATGAAAGAGTATCAAAACAGTCCATTTTGAACGATCAAAATGTTTGAAAAATGAAAAGACACGCCTTTTTTAAAGTTTCAGGAAAAACGACAAAATTAGTTGACTGAAACAATAGTTAGTCGACTAATAGTTAGTTATTAGTAGACTGACAGTTATCGTCGGTCGACTGATCTGTTAATCGAGCCGTTTGAAAATCTAAACTTTTGAAACTTAGTCGACTAAAGAAAAGTTAGTCGACTAATAATATCATCAGTAGACTGAAAAACCTTTCAGTCGACTGCTGCTAAAATCTTCTGAAAAACATACATTTTGTCTAGTCGACTGATAAAAGCATTAGTCGACTACTGCTAAATTTTCAGAAAACACATGTTATGTCCGGTCGATTGATAAAATCATTAGTCAACTAATTTTGACAAAAATGACATTTTGCTTAGAAAATTTGGCGCAAATGGATTAGTCGACTGGTGAGTGTATTGCTTGACTAATAAACACGAAAATTTAAGAAAAGAGTTTTCTAAAAAGATTTTCATGAAGGGCTCTTTTAGAAAAGTTTTTCTAAAGACTTTTTAAGTGAAATGCAACCTAAATATACACTCTAAGTAAGGCTCTTACAAGAATCTAAGACTTTTAATGAATTTAACATTTGCACACTAGTCATCAAAGATTCTTCATCGAATTCTTCAATTTCTTTATTGCCTTAGCTGAAATGCAGCTGATTTACTTGTTCATCATCAAAACCTTGTACTTGAAGTATCATGTACGGCTTCATTGTTGTAACAATCTCCCCCTTTTTGATGATGACAAACTAATCAAAGATGAAGCATTTAGATGCATAGATGGAGATTTTACTCCCCCTATCAATATGCTGCAAAACATTAAAAGTTAGTACATTCAAAGCACATATATCACATATTGATTGGTTTGCATTTCCATTATTACTTCATGCATTTTTAAAACTTTTTCATAAATGCAATTTTCAATGATGTAATTTCCATGTCATGATGCAATATGCAATTTCTATCTTTTTCTCTTAATTTCTCATTTCTCACGCAAGGTCTATCTTTTTCTCCTGCAATTTCCATGCATGTGTCTAATTCTATCTTTTTCTCCCCCTTTGTCATAATAAAAAAAAGTAAGGGCAGAAATAGCATAAGCAAAATGTAAATACAAGTTTAAAATATTACAACCCATAAAGTATCAAAGTTTAGACAACAAAGATCAGAAAAGCGAGTTGAGCAAATCCTTGATTGAAGTAATCTCTTTCTGAATCGAAGATAGTTGTTGATTCACATCTTCACGAAAAGTGCGTTGATGCAACTCCAAAGCTTCCAGTCACTGCAAAACTTCATCATTGTCTTGACTTGTAGAAAATTTCTTTCTTTTTGCTTGAGATGAAGGTGTCGCAGAAGATGGTGAGGGTTCAGAAATTGATGGTTCAGTAGGATCAGATGGTTCAGTTTAATCAAAGTTTAAAGGAGGCAGATATTTAATTTTCATTCGTTTAAAAATAGTTTGATCAAAGAACTCCTTTTGCTCAATATATTTTTCATTAGTTAAGGGAACTTTGAAATGTCTGAAAATACGAGTAAGAAGACATCTATAAGGAAGAAAAGGTTTTTGTTTCCACAAATTAGTAAAATACACGTTGGCCCAATTTACAGAAATATTTCCAAATAAGACATAAAGAGCCGTAGAAAGATCTGTGGAATAGTAATCAAAAGATCCAGTTTTAGGTAGAACATTGTGAGCAAGGATTCGTCCAGCAATGCGTGCACGAGTTTGAAGATTGGTATTTTTGAAAGGAGGACAATGAGTTGCACCGGGAAGAAGAATTTGTTCAAAAATTCTTTCATCATTAAGTTCAATAGTATTGAAAAGAGTGTCTGAAGGTGGAATTTCTAGGATTTGTCTAAGTAGTTTAGAATCATACTCAATTTCAACATCACGAACAAGAGAGGAAAGAACTCCAGTTTCATGATCAATTTGTAAATTTGTATAAAACAAGTGAATAAGAAAAGGATAATGAAGGGTGTCTGCACAGGCATCAAAAAGATGTGAAATACCTAAAAATAATTCTCTGATTTTGTAACAAGAAAATATGTGAAAGAGGACATTTCGGCCTGGTAAAATAGGAAGTGCAGAAATCAATCCAAAAATATCATATAAAAGAGGATTTTGGAGTAATCTGAGAGAAAATCCATGTCTTGCTGGAGGTGTAGGAGGAGGAGAACCTAAACCTTTTATAGATGCAGTCTTCGAACGAGGCATGGTTAAAACAAATTTTCCTCAAAAAATAGTTGCAGAGAATGATGTCGGCTTCCAAATGACGTCCGGCAGAAGGAAGATGTTATCGTGCGTCGTAAAGGAGAACCAATGCAACAAAAATAGAGGAGGATACGGTGGGTGAGAAGGCTGTCACAAGGGGATTCCGGCGATGGCTGAAGATACACCGTCACGACAAGAGGATTTCAGCGAGATCTGAAGATGCGTCGTTTACTGCAAGAGGATTCCGGCGTTCCCTGTCACGGCCAGAGGATTCCGGCGTCTCCCTGTCAGGGCAATAAAATCCCGGCAAGGATAGGTTCGAACGACACTCTGAGGGTTTTTTTTTTTGGAAGAGAGAGAGGAAAGAGAGAAAGAGGGTTTTCGTTTTTCAAAGGGTTTCATTTTTAAGAAAAACGAAAAGGTGTGAAAATGAAATGAAACGATGCCCTTTTTAAAAAAAACGGGTGTTAAAAAAAATCCAAGGGGTATCGGGTCCCTTCAGTTAAAATTTTAAAAAAAAAATTAGTCGACTAAAATTTTATCGGTCGACTAATAATGTGTGACTCATTCCAAAAAAAAATTTAAAACATCAGTTGACTAGAAATTTATCGGTGGACTAATATGGTGCGATTCATTCTAAAAAATTTAAAAGCATCAGTCGACTAAAATTTTATCGATCGACTAATAATGTGCGATTTTGAGATTTTGTTCAAAAATCAGCATTTTTATAAATTAAAAAACGAGCAAATGCCTAGTTCTCTTCTAATTCTCATAAAATCTTCATTTTTAAGTGGTTTAGTGAAGATATCGGCATGTTGTTAATTAGTGAAAATAAAATTTAACGAAATGTCTCCTTTTAACACATCATCTCTTAAGAAATGATGTCTAACTTCAATATGCTTAGTTCTTGAGTGTTGAACAGGATTTTTCGAAAGATTTATAGCACTAGTGTTATCACAACAAATAGTTATTGTAGAGTAATTCAAACCAAAATCTTTTAAGGTCTGTTTCATCCATAGTACTTGTGAACACGCTAAACTAGCCGTTATATATTCTGCTTCAGTTGTTGAGAGTGACACTGAATTTTGCTTTTTACTAAACCAAGAGACTAAGGAATTTCCTAAGAAATGACAAGTTTCGCTAGTACTCTTGCGATCAGATTTACTTCCTGCAAAATCTGCATCACTATATGAAACTAAATCAAAGGAAGATGATTTTGGGTAAAACAAACCGAAATCTGAATTATCTTTCAAATAACGAAGAATTTGTTCTACTGCAGTTAAATGAGATTCCTTTGGATTAGCTTGAAATCTTGCACACATACAAACACTAAACATTATATCAGGTCAACTAGCAGTTAAGTACAATAGAGATTCGATCATACCTCTGTAGAGCTTAGTATCTATATTTTTACCATTTTCATCTTTATCAAGAGAAGTAGTTGTACTCATAGGATTCCTTCTTGATTTCGATGAATCCATCCCAAATCTCTTGAGAAGATCTTTTGTATACTTAGCCTGATTGATGAAGATTCTTTCTTCAGTTTGCTTTATTTGAAGTCCAAGGAAGTAGTTTAATTCGCCCATCAAGCTCATTTCAAACTCTTCCTGCATAGCTTTAGCAAATTCTTTACAAAGAGAATCATTAGTAGAACCAAATATTATGTCATCAACATAAATTTGCACAATAAGATTATCTGAATTAAGATTTTTAATAAATAAAGTGGAGTCTACCCGACCAATGGAAAAACCAGATTGTTCTAGAAAATTTTGTAGTCTTTTGTACCACGCTCTTGGTGCTTGTTTGAGTCCGTACAAAGCTCTTTTTAACTTGTAGACTTTTTCTGGATATTTCTCATTTTCAAAGCCTGGAGGTTGCTCTACATAAACTTCTTCATTGATGTGTCCATTTAAGAATGCACTTTTAACATCAATTTGATATAACTTAAAGTTCATGTAACTAGCAAAAGCAAGCATCATTCGAATTGAATCCAATCGAGCCACTGGTGCATAGGTTTCATCAAAATCTATGCCTTCTTCTTGATTATAGCCTTGTGCTACTAGCCTTGCTTTGTTACGAATGACTTCGCCATTTTCGTCCAGCTTATTTCGGAAGACCAATCTTGTTCCAATTATTGGATGATCCTTTGGTCTATCAACTAGATCCCAAACATCATTCCTAGTAAATTGGTTAAGTTCTTCAGACATGGCCAAAAGCCAAAATACATCATCACAAGCCTCATTGATATTCTTTGGTTCTATTTTAGATATGAAAGCAACATTTGCAATATATTTTTCCAATTGCCTTCTAGTTTGGACACCACTTTTTATTTCTCCAATAACTTGCTCATGTGGATGATTAGGAACTTCTTTCCAAACCGATTGAAGAGGAACATTTTCTTGAGAAGTACTCTCTATCAAAGGTTCTTCTTGAAGTATCACTTCTTCTCCTTCGCTTAGAGGTATAACCTGCTCACAATTCTCATCAAATGCAACATGTAAAGATTCTTCAATGCAAGATGTTCTTTTATTGAAAATACGATAAGCTTTACTTCTAGAAGAATATCTAAGAAATATTGATTCATCTGATTTTGAATCAAACTTATCAAGATTATCTTTGGTATTTAACAAGAAGCATTTACTACCAAAAATTTTGAAATATGAGATCTTTGGTATACGATCATAATACAATTCAAAACATGTTTTATGTAAGATTGGTCGAATAAGAACACGGTTTAAAACATAACATGCTGTATTTATTGCTTCAGCCCAAAAGTATTTTGGTAAATTTTTATCTTGAAGCATGGTTCTAGCACATTCTTGCAAAGTTCTATTCTTTCTTTCAACAACTCCATTTTGTGGAGCCGCTCTAGGAAAAACAAAGTTGTGAGATATACCATGTAAATCACAAAACTTTAGAAAAGATTTATTTTCAAATTCACCACCATGATCACTACGAATTTTAATTATAGATGTAGATTTTTCATTTGTAATTCTTCTACAAAGTTTGAAGAATTCAGAAAAAGCATCATTTTTGCTTTTTAGAAAAATCACCCATGTAAATCGAGAATAATGATCTACTATAACAAAAGCATACTTGCTACCATTCAAACTTTGAATTCTAGATGGTCCAAATAGATCTAAATGTAAAAGTTCAAGAGGACGTTTTGTTGAAACTATATCTTTTGCTTTAAAAGAGCTCTTGATTTGTTTACCCCTTTGGCAAGCATCACATAAGTGATCTTTTTTATATGGTATTCTAGGTAGGCCTCTAACAAGATCATTCTTGGATAACTTGGAAATAATTTTAAAGTTAACATGTCCAAGTCTCTTGTGCCATAACCATTGAATTTCATTTGAAACAATAAGACATTTTTCATTAAAAGTGGGTAACTCATCTAGATAAAGTTCATACACATTGTTCCTTCTTTTACCTTTAAAAATGATCTTTTTAGATTGAAAATCAGAAATTAAGCATAAATCATGTTAAAAAAAACATGAAAACCTTTATCACATAATTGACTAATAGATAATAAATTATGCATTAAACCATCTACTAATAAAACATTTTCTATCAAGGGAAATTTTGGATTACCAATATTACCAATACCTATTATTTTTCTCTTGTTATTGTCACCAAAGGTGACAGCTCCTCCATCCTTATTTTGGAGGGTGGAAAATAACTCCGGCCTTTCAGTTATATGTTTGGAACAACCGTTGTCCAATATCCATTTGCTCCTTATTTTGTGTACCTACAACAAAATTAGAAGACAAAGCATTTGACCCCTTTCTATTTTTGGGTCCATGAGAGTTAGTCTTAGGAATCCATATCCATTTGGATTTTGGTTTCCTTTGATAATAAATATTCTTTTTATAAAAAAATTTAGTACTTCTAGAATAATCATGTCTAGGCTTATGAGCATTATAAGTTCCATGATTAGATGCATTTCTATTAGAACTAGAAAGTTTAGTTCTATGAACAAATGGTTGAGAATAATGTCTTTGATTCTTCACAACACAGTTTGGTCTATTTTGAGTATCAAAGAAACTATATCCCAATCCGGTTTTATTAATCGAGCATCTTTGAGAACCAAGAAGTCTTTCTAGATTCTCTTGACCATTTGTGAATTTGGTCACTATAGAAAGAAGATCATTTGATTTTTCTTTTAGACTAATTATTTCTTTTTGTAAGAGATTGGTTCTAATTTCAATTTCTTTTATCTCAAAAGCTTGGCAAAAGTTTTTCTTCTTGAGATCTTCTATCTCTTGAAGTAACACTTTGTTTTGAGAGTCAAGAGTTAAATTTTCAGTTTTTAACTCTTTGTTTTTAGAACTTAGACTCTTAAATTTAGCATATAAATCATTGAATGCTTCTAATAAATCATCATATTCAATTTGACTTACCGAGTCCTCTTGTGCTACAAAACACATGTTGGCGACTTCTTCATTTGATTCTTCATTGGAAGAGGAGTCACTAACATCCCAACAAGCTTGAAATGTCTTTTTCTTCTTGAATTGGTCCTTGGGCTTGATTTTGAGAAGAGGACAATCTTTCTTGATGTGTCCTGCCTTTTTGCAGTTAAAGCACTTGACTTTATTGGGATTGGAAGAATCCGCTTTCTTTACCTTTCTTTGAAATCTTCCCCTTTTGATGAATCTTTTGAATTGTCTTGTAATTAGGGCAATATCTTCATCTTCATCTTCTTCTCAATTTTTAGAGTCAGAAGTAGCCTTAAAAGCAAGAGATTTCTTCTTGGGTTCTTCTTCTTGTCAGTCTTGAAGTTGAACTTCATATGCCATAAGGTTACCAACCAAATCTTCAAGAGTGAGGGTGTTTAAATCATTTGCTTCTTCAATAGCTGTGGTTTTCTCTCCCATTCAAGAGTTAAACACCTTAGAATTTTTCTGACTAAATCCACTTGTAAATATTCTTTTCCAAGGGATTTCAGAGTGTTAGTGATATCGGTCATTCTTGTTACCATGTCCGATATAGATTCATTTTGCTTCATTTTAAACAATTCAAATTTATGAACTAAAGAAGCAATTTTAGATTCCTTTACCTTTGACGTACCTTCATGAGTGATGATGCATGAAATGCACATCATGTTAATAAGTTTTTCATGCATCTTGTAACAAGTTTAAGGTTTTAAACCCATGTTTAGATGTATTTTGATAGTAAGGGGTTATGGTTCGAATTTCAGAAAAATCGGAGTTAAAATGAGAGAGTTATGGCTATTTCAGTGTTTGGGCATGGATTTCGAGGTGGATCGGATCCATATCCGACCCAATTCGGTTATTTGGACTTTGAATCAACCCTTAGAAATCCCAAAACCCAACTCACACGCCTATCCATATCCAATTTAAAAAGTTTTGCAGAAACCCCCCCAGAAAGTGGCGCCTAGCAAAATTTTATTTTTTAACCCCCTTTCTGAAAAATGTCAAAATTATAAATAGTTTTTTTTGAAGAACCCTAGGCGTATTTGGCTTTGTTTGGACGCCCTCTGCAGTGCTTCTAACTCCAGCAGCTCCTTCCCCTCCATTCTCCCACGTTTTGGCCATTGAAGACCGGTTTATGCTTGGGTTCCAAGCATATTTCGATCTCCCTTGTGTTTTCCCTTCATTTCTTTCTTTTTCCTTGTTGTGTTTTCACCATTTTGCTGTGTTTTTGCAGGTGTAGCAGAGGTGGAGACTACTAACCTTGTGTGGGAGTGCGAAACACACCAACAAGGTGAGCCGGCCCTACCTCCATCCGATTTTCTACACCCTCCGATCGAGAATCGGCGCATACTCCATCTTCGGTGGATTTCCAAAGTGTAGCAGCTGCAAAAGTTCTGTTCTTTGGTAAAGTCCAGCATTCTTGAACTGTTTAGGACGTCAAGATCAAGCCACAGTCCGCTCTTCTTCATCCCCCCGGTCGTCGAATATTCCAAGAGGTAGGTCTTCTTCTTCCTTCTCTTCTAGCTAAAACCGAATTGTGTGTTGGTTTTCTTTTATTATTTCAGTGTGTTTCCTTTATTTTTTTTTGTTTCAACCTTAGAATAGTATCCGTGCATAGACCAGCACGTTAGATCTAGGTTTGTTTCATTGTTTGCATGTTCGAGTATTGATTTCCATTATTTTTCAAGAAAAACGTGTAAATTGGCTAGAGGTTCTTCTAGCCGATTTAGGTTGTCTTCTCCAACGTATGTGTCTGTGTTATTTCAACAGAAAAAGCCTTCAAAAAAATATTAGTTTGAGTTATTTTGGGCGTTGGGTCTAGATTCAAAGGTGTTTTTCATTGAAAATCAATAAATCAGCTAGATCCATTCTAGTCGATTTTGGTTTGTCTTTAATTTTATCTTTATTTCGGATTTTGGCAGCCAAGCTGGGTTAATAGACCCTATATAGATCCGATTCCAGTGAGTTCTTGCATATCTATTGAGGGTTGAGTCATTGCTTGATTTGGGTGTCTTTTATTTTTAAAGATTTTTTTTATTCAAATTGTGAAAATTGGCTAGAATCTCATCTAGCTGATTTCTTTTATTTTGTTTGCTCATGGTGTGCGGGTAATCTTCTACTTCATACTGCATGTCTGCATATTTTATTGATTTTACAGTGTTGCAAAGTGTGTTGTGGTAGAGTTAGCATTTTAGGATTGTTCTAGATCGTTTTTATCATTTTGTGTTTTTTTTGTGTTTTGGGTCTATTGAGAAAATTCCAAAAATCGAGTTTTAGTTCTTTATGTTTTTTATGAATTCCAGCATAGTGTTGTTCATGTTTGCATTTGTGTAATTAGGAGTTCTTTTTATTAGATTTTAATTTAGTTTTATCAAAATTGTTTGGTATTTAGTTTAATCGTTTTCTTTTAGTTTGTATTTTTTTTTAGTCTTCTTCTTCCCCAAGGAGGGGCGTCAGCCATTAGAGCTCAATTCGATCTCTAGGCTGTTTTTGGTAATTCTTAATTGCAATTAGGTAGGTTTAATTAGGTTGTCTAGGTTCAATGTATTAGGGTTTATTGCCTTAGCCATTTTTAGGGGTCAATTAAGTAAGTTTTGGGAATTAGGGAAGCATTTAATCCTAGAAAATCATTTTTCTATTTAATTCCTTTTATTCTCTAGGTAGTTTTAATTGCATTAGTTTAGAAAGTAGCACCATTAGGGTTGGCGATTTTTGAGAAGGAAGGTAACTAAGGTAATTGCATTTGAAAAGTTTTTGGAAAGAGTAGTTTCTTCAAAAATCGTGTGGAGCATTCAAAAGAGCATTAAATTTTGAATGTGCATTAAAGAAAGGAGTTACTCATTGGCTTTGGAAAGTGTTTTTGAAATTTAATTAAACCTCCAATCTAGGCTCCACGATTTCCATAAAGAAATAAAAGCAATTTAATTCCATCTTGAAAAGCAAAAATCGTGGGTTTCTAGATTGGACTTTTCCTTTTTCCAAAGAGAGCCTTTAAACAAAATTAAGGAGTGTAACTCCCTCATTAAGTTGGCAATTTTTTAGAATCCAAATCATTTCAAATTTTGAGCATTGCTACTTATTACCTTATTTTCCAACATTCTACATTAAAATCGTTAACTTTGAATTAATTTTAGGATAATTAAGAGGCTACTACTTTAGTCGACCCAATTAAGTGAGCCAAACCCTGGTCTAAACCCACCCGAGCCTACCTTACCCAACTCGAGCCTAGTCAACCTAACCTAAGCTTGGGTCAACCGAGTCCAACCTAACCTAGTCAAAACCAAGCCTAGCCTAAGTCAAAGTAAAGACCTGTAAACACCCCAAATTTTTACCCTCATCCAGTACTTACATTTCATGTGTCATTGCATGCATTCGGCATACCATTTCATTGCACTACATAGCATTGCATGTCATTGCATCTCATTTTCGAGATCCAGCACTCATGTTTTTAAAATATTTAATCCAGATTTGAGTTTTAAAACTTTTTCTTTCAAAAATTAATTTCAAAACCTGGGTTTTTATTCAACATTCTGTCATTTTCTAACCCCCAGGACCTTATATTTTGAAATACTTTCTTAGAAAACGATCTGGATTCATTTCAAACTCAATTTCAATTGATTTTAATTCTCAGATGAGGTCCATTTAGGTGGTGTCGCTTCTGGATTCCTTCACTTATCAAAAATCTCAAAAATCTTAGAATCCTAGTTGGATCAGGACTCTTTTTCCAGAGTCTTAGTCGGATCAAAACTCTACTTTTCACTACCTTTTTACCTGTCTTTGAAGAAAACCTTTCAAAATCTGCTGTTTTGGCCAAAATTTCAGAGTCCTAGTTGGATCAGGACTCTTCTTCAAGAGTCCAGTCGGATCAGGACTCTTGTTCAGAGTTTCAATTGGATTGGGACTCTAATCTTTTACAGCTATTTTTATCCATTCTCAATCAAATCTTTCAAAATATTTCAAAATGAGTCAGAAACTTAGAGTTTCAGTTAAAACAGGACTCTGTTCAGAGAGTCCTAGTTGGATCAGGACTCTGATCCTGATTTCAATTTTGAGAGAATCTTTCAAAAATCTTTCAATCTACCAAAACTATTACACTTTTATCAAAGAATTTCAAAATTCTGATATTTTATCTCAGAGTCCTGATCAAATCAGGACTCTACCCCAGAGTCCTGATCGAAGTAGGACTCTATCCAAAATTGATGTTCTCGCTTCATTTTCACTGGTTTTTAAAAGCTTTGCCCAAATTTCATCATTTGCCTACCAGAAAAACCAAAATGCTTAGATTTCTGATCGAATCAGAACTCTTTCTTAGAGTCCTAATCAGATCAGGACTCTGAACCAAAATTCAATTTCATCATGTTTTTAACTGTTTTTCAAAATTCTCTCATTTGTTTTCTCAGAAAATCCAAAAATCTGAGAGTCCTAGTTCAATCAGGACTCTGTCCTCAGAGTCTCAATTGAATCAAAACTCTGTTTTATTCCAATATTCGTTATTGTTTTCACTGTTTTGACAAGTTCTTTCAACTGTTTTTCAGAAAATACCAAAAAAATCTAGAGTTTCAGTCTGATCAGGACTCTGTCCCAGAGTCCTAATCCAGTCAAGAGTTTGTTCTAGAGTCTGTTTTTATTTCTATTTTCATTTATTTTCAAAATTTAGGTCATTTTGTAGAGTCCAGTTAATCCATGACTCTAATTTAGAGTTCTGATCGAGTTAGGAGTCTAACCCTGACTGTATTTTCTGACTTGTTTCATCATTTTCGATGAAATCTTTTCAAAAATTTCTTTATTTGGCTTTTAAAAACCAAAATCACAGAGTCCTAAAAATCCAGGACTCTAGCCCAGAGTCCAGTTCGCTTGAGACTCTATTTTCAAAAATCTTGAATTTCAAATATTGATTTTAACCCCTTTTCAAAACCATTTTCAGTGTTTATTTCAAAATTCTTCAAAACTCGATGTGGGTCCACTCAGTTGGCACCATGTCCAGAGAAGTTCTAACCCAGTTAGAACCTTATGCAATTTCAAAACTTTTAATTTCAAGATTGCTTTCAAAAATCCTTTTGAAAATGCTTTCAATTTCAAGTTTTAAAATAGCTTTTTGAAAAACTCAAGTAGGGCCCACTCGGGGTGGTGCCATATTCGAGTAAGTCAGGGCTAGACTAGGGTTAGTCATTGTCCTAGTTAGGTTAGGGGTTTAGAGGAGTCAAAATCAATTTTAAAAATCCATTTTATTTAACTTTTAAACCATTGGTTTTTAAAGGTTTTAAATTCAGGTTTTAAAAACCAAATGTGGGTCCATACTAGGTGGTGTCACATTTGGACTTTTTAGGGTTTAATTAGAGTTTAATTAGAGTTCATTTAGGGTTAGGAAACCACAAAAAATCGTTGCCCTTAGTGGATTTATTAGAAAGAGTCCAGAAAAAATGAAAAACCTCTTAATTAACCCTAATTAAGTGACTTTTTGAAAATCTATAAATACGGGACCTAAAGGGGGTCAAAGGGGGGTCTTTTCTCTCTCAAATTTTCGTGGGTTCTCTCTCCTCTCCAGCATCTCCACCATACTCCATTGCAGCTGAAAGAACCAAGGTAATATTTTTAATATTTTTTTTAGTTTTATTCAATACTTTTTCATGTTTTAAATCAATTTTAGCCATTGGTGCCATCCCCTTCATGGATTAAACCATGGATTCAAGTCCAAGAACCTCAAGAGAGGTTCAAAAAAGTGATTTAACTCTGTTTCATGGTTTTTACAGGGATTCTAATCCATTAGAATCGATTTTCGCATTATCTTTTGCATTATTAACCAATAAAATACATGATTTACCCTTGTAATGGGTTAAATCTATGTTTTAAAGATAATATTGAATTCTAGCCATTGATTCCCTGCTTTTATTTTATTTTCATGGTTTATTCATGTTTGTCTTACGTTATATAGCATAGAAATAATTTTTATTTACTGTTTTATGGTTTATTTTATTGTTTTTATTAGTTAATGCATATTTTCTCAAGTTTCTTAGATTTCTGTGTGTTTTTTAGTTTAGAACAGAAGAGAGCATGATGTTTTGGATTGAAATATGTTTTTTTAATTTCTGATTTTTTTATATGTGATGCATGCATATGTTATTGATCTACTGTAAAAAAATCAGAGTTTTTAGACTTCGGGAACCCTGTCAGAAAAATCAGACATCAAATCGGGTTTTTAAAACTTTAAAATCATTCTTAAAATCAAGAGGGTAACTTGCTGTGATGATATTTTTCTCATCTTATATCCGATTTTAGATCTGTAAAAAGCCATGGATTCATGTTGATTAGATCTGTCTACTGTGAAATTTTCAGAATTTTTTATTACTGTTTAGTATTTTTCCTCTGTCAGAGACTCTGGTTTTCAATTTAAAACTCGTTAGGGTTTTCCAAAACCCTAATCAGACTTGTGTTGTTTATAAATCCCAAACTACAGATCCGATTCATGATCTGTAAAAAGTGAGTATTGTCATTTTTATGTCAACTGTTCACTGTTAAAATCTCAGATATTTTTAATGATCACGAATATTTATCCCAGAATTTTCAATTGAAAGTATCAGTTAAGACCAAAGTTAAAATCAATATATTCAAGTCCGGATTGTCGGATAGGGATCTCCCTGGTTTTAAAAGATTTTTCAGATCTGTAAAAAGGAAAAGTTCTGTTTTCTTGTATATTTGTTTTCTATAAAATTTCATAAATGTTCATGGAGGTTTGACCCCTGGTTCGGGTCTTGGACTGAGACTGGTTGGTGAGCTAGTTCAAAAATAGCATATTTTTAGGGTTTAATGCAATTTTCGGATTAATTTAATGCCAAAAAAATATTTTTATAATTCTAATTTGATATTAGGGTTATCACAAGTGCAGGTACCAATTTTGAGGATTTTTAGAATCCGTTTGATGCTTGAATGGCTTGAATTGCAAAACAGGGCACCCGAAGAATTCCAAAATACTGCAAAAATCACAAAATTTGTGATATTCTTGGATTTTTTTGCATAAGCATATACTTTTAGGGTTTAATCATATTCATAATCATATTAGGATGCTTTAGGTTTAATTTGATGCTCATTTGATTTCATTTAGTGCATAAAACCTAAGTTTTTACCAAAATATTTTCTAAAAACCCTGATTTCAAGGCCATAGTCTTGCTGTCAGGGGCAATTTGGTCATTTGACCTCAATTTCGAAATTCCTAACCCTAATTTTCATATTTTTAATCATGTCATAGCATATTTAGTTTGATTTATTCTCATTTGTATTTCAAAACTTGCATTTTACCAAATATATTTCTAAAAACCCTAATTTCAAGGCCATAGTCTTGTTATTAGGGGTATTTTGGTCATTTTGACGCCAATTTCGAAATTTCATATCTTATCTTCCTTATTTATTCAATCTTATTTCATATTTTATCAATTTTGATTTAAGGGAATCATGGCGAAAAGGCTTATATCTAGCAAAATCCAGTAATTTCTAGATATTACTGGATAAATCTAGAAAAGCCAACATATCATCACTAACAAAGTTTTCTAGTTTTGCAGGTACATTGAAGACTTTATTTTTCATGTATTTAAATTTCAATAGTGATGTAAATTAAATTAACTTTGGAATAAGAATTTACATTTCCTGCTTAGCTTAGGCAGCATTGCATATAGTTTATTTTTTTAAATAATGTTAATGTGTGATGGATGATGATTCATGCATATTCAAACTCACTTTGGTCTACACGAATGGCACATACACTAGCTTTTATGAAGTTTATAAACTTGGTGGAATTTGTATTTATGGCCATAGTCAGAATACGAATGATACCCATATTTGTAATCTTCACATTAGCCACATTCAGCCTACACTCTTAGGCTAACTTCAAAATGCACTGCATTTCTCAAAAATACAAAAAGTATTTCTCAATTCCTCAAATCCATATTCATTCATTTCATGCATTTACCAATTCCAATTCAAATTCCAATTCAGAGAAATCAGTTTTCTCAAATTTCTCTAAGTCTTATTCAAAAATCGATTTTCTCAAAATATTGATTTGCCAATGATATTTCAAGTATTTCCCAAGTTCCAAATTTGATTTTCCAAGTTATATTTTCAATTTCAAAGTTTGAATTCAAAGAAATCAAGTTTTCCAAAGTAATTTCACATTTCTCAAAATCAATTTTCACAAAATCTCAAGATTTCTTCAGAAACCGATTTTTACTTTTCTCAGAAGAACATTTCAAATCCCAATTCACGATTTTCCATGTGATATCTATTCTAAGTGTTTCAGTTATTCAAAGCAAGCATCATGTTTTCAAATGTGCACTTTTAGAAATTCATAGCACATGCCTGATTTTATGTGCATTTAGAAATTAGAATATGATTTAGACAAGTTGAATAGAGCAGAGCAGTAGATTGGTCCTTGGTTCGATTACCCCTGTTAAAGGTGGCAGAAACGGTCGAACCTCGTACCGACAGGCGAGTTCCATTCTACGGAATTTTCCCGCATTTTAAAACGGAGGCGAGTTATTTTCAAAATCTTTTTCAAAGGTCAGTTTGACTCGCAAAAAGTTAAAAAATTTGCGATGATAACAGGTTTGGCGACCGAGATGGGACCTATCTTCGCCTGATCAATTTAATGCTCTACTTAGTTCAAGTTGTCAAAATCGATTTCCATGGAATGTCAGCTTTTACTTTATAATGTCATGTGAACCTAGGAGCCTAGACCTGAACCCAGCTGACATGGAATGCATATAGACTAGGTATGGTTTGGTAGGACCATATTGAGGAGAATTATTCATGCTCACATAGACTTAGGTCTAATACAACACTCCTCAATTTAGGAATTGTATGAAAACAATGTTTGCTTCTTCAATTTTTTTTAAAAATCTATCTCTTTAGGACTTAGAGCCTTCTATTTGCTTGCATGTGTTCATGTTTTCAAAAAACCACCCCCACCTATATTGTCCCGGTCTTCACGTTGCTGGGCTCTCTTCCAGAACCATAGTTCGGGACAGAGCCTCACAACTGGGCCACCTATTTGGGTGAAAACCCCCCTGCCACGTACCAGGGGCCATAGTCCAACGTATATCGGCAGGTGCTCAAGGATGTTGGAAAACTTGAACCTAGAACCGGAGAAATTGATTTTATGCCACGTACATCGAGCCTTGGCTTGAGTATATAGGCATAACTGGATTGGATACAGTTGATCTGAACCTTATAGTTAGGATTAAGGTCCTACAGCTATTTCAAAAATTTGTGCATGTAGAGTCAGCTTTTAGGGAATGTTGTATGTGCATACTTGTTTATGCAGAATGTGATTGAATGTGTTATTTCCTTTTTATTTTCCATATTTTCCCAATTTTCTAAAATACTGGACGATTTTCTCAAAATTCCCCAATCTATGTCCATGTACTGTCCATGTTTCAAACTTTAGACGATTTTCCAAATACTTCATTTTCCATTTATTTCTTCATATTCCATCAAACCCTGGACGATTTTCCAAATTTCCATTAATTTCCTTCAAAACTCCAGGTGATTTCCCATCTTTCCTGTCTTCTGGATCTCGAATTTCCTACTTTATTTTTATCCTACCTGCATTTCCCTCAAATTTCCTGTATTTTCCCAAGTCTTATTCCAATTTTCCATGTTTTCCAGTCTGATGGCATCCAGTCAGCTTGATTCAGTCTTCCCTGAGGGTCACATCTCCTACGAGATGCGACAAAGTCTTCCCGAGCATCGAGTCCTCAGCACCGGATCCTTCTTTCCCCGGTGGTACTATTTATGGTTCAAGAATTTCTCTCGTATGTTTTCGGACCACTTGGACGATTGTGGGTTAGAACTGGCATCCGCGGTGGGAAAGCAAACAGTCAACGGCAATTTGATCCATGCACTAGCAGAGCGGTGGAATCCGAGCACTTTTACCTTCTGGTTCCCGTGGGGCGAGATGACGGTGCTGATAGATGAATTTTCAGAGATTATGGGATTGCCCGAGCCAGCCGGTCAGCCTGGAGATCCATTGGAGAAACAATTTTTGATTAATGTCAAGGGTCTGGACCCTAAAGATGCCTTAGCTCGCATGACGGGACGCAAGTCTTGGCCTTTGATTGAAGAAGATGGAAATGAATATGTGGACCTGCTCGAAATCTACAGACAGTATGGGATATTCATAGAAGTCAGCTCGTTGTCTAGGACAGCTCGAGAAAGAATTCAGCATGCGATGGTTCTGTGCACGGTGGGATTAGCTTTCTTTCCCGATGGACGGAATTATATGAATATCAGAATAGTTCAGCTTTTAAGGAGGTGGGGAAGTCGACAGACCAGCCACCTCTCGATAGCCATGGCCGCACTCGCCTTTCTATACCGAGGGTTGACCCGTTTCACACTCGGAGAGTCGATCCTAGTCGAAGGGTGCACCTATGCCTTGCAGTCTTGGTTCCTCCGGCATGTGCCAGTCCGAGCCAGTTCATTCAGATACAATGGAAAAAAGCTTTTGCCAGTTGCGCGATACCGGTTCTTGATCGACAACCTTCAGGAGGAAGAAGTCGTATGAGAATACTTTGATCGTCAGGAATCACCTCCCAGATATACTTATGCATATGGCAAGCGATTCAGGCTACTTGGTCCCTTTTTCTGGGCATACTATCATCCAGAGCGGTGTGTCAGGCAGTTCTCTCAGAGGCAGAAGCGCGTAGAGATTCGTCCACTAGCAGGGGTTCTGCCAGAATTCGACCTTGCATCAGATCAGTGGTCCGGAGCATACCATTCTGCCAGACATGGCTAGGATTCCTTGGTCAATCTTACTATTTTTCCCGGCCCTCGTGTGTCTTCTGATTATCCAGAGTGGTGGAAAATTGTCTGTCCCCCTCCCCTCTGTCAAGTATATTATTGATAAAATCATGTTTTCAATAAAATTCCTTTATTTTACATCTCATCCTGGTTTGACGACCTCGCCTAGGTAACAAGGCATACTTCCAATTGTCTATTTTGCAAAGAATAAACAACGCAATTGTCGTAATTCCGGCAACAACTCAATCCCTAGTAATGGATATTATTTCAATTGTCTATCCAAAATTCTCAACAAATATTTTTCTCCAATCCAATTTCCTTCTTAGAGCCTAACCATCAATTCTACCTTGCAGAGAGCATCAACAACATTCGAAAAAACACTCGTGATACTCGATGGTTTATACAAGATCCGGAAAGAAAACCTCATCAATCGAAGGTGTGGCATACTCGATCACTTCAGAAGAGGAAATGGACTCACCTCGATCAGCTAGAAGTCAGGGTCACCAAGCAAAGGATGATGTTGATCCCCAGATATATGCTATGTTCAAAGAGATGATGACTAAAATGTCGACAGAACAAGCTGAAGCTAGTACAGAAAAGATCCAGGTCAAGCAGAGGGCAAAAGGCCGGTCAGCCAAGAAAGTTTTAAAACTATCCAAGAAACATATCCAACACGAGGATACATCTGATGAATCAGAATCAGTAGTTGGCACTGATGAAGAGTATGAAGTCTGGCAAGCACTTCAAAGATCCTCTCATAGACAAGGGACAACCTATAAATTGAAAGATCAAGCAATGGATGATCCAGTCCAAATACAACTGAAGGAAATGGCCAAGATGATTAAAGATTTGCAAGCTCATGACAAGGGAAAGAAGGTCTTCAGGAACAAAGATTTTCATGATGGCATCACCTCCGTCAGGAATAATCAAGATTCAGAAAAGAAGACAAAACACATCATCGTTGATGCCAATCGCAGTGATGGCAAAAATAACAAAGGCAATCATACAAGTCAGAAAGAGAAATCTTTAAAGCAGAGTGAAAAATTGAGTCAACAGAAAGAGAAGAAAAAGCATGACGGTTGGGGTTACGATCGCGAATTCACTCCTCTAGATCAGCCCCTCGAAGAGGTCCTTGAATACATGCTGAGCAAAGAAATGGTTAAGCTTCCAAGAATTGCTAATCCTCTGGTCGCCCTAGGGAAATGGAAAGACCGCTTCTGCAAATTCCACCAAACAACGGGGCACGATATTGAACATTGTTTCGTCTTTAAGTATATCGTCCAAGATTATATCGACAAGAATTTCTTTGTTAAGGGTGAGAAAGAATACCAGTCGACTGTCTTTGCCAAGTCTCAGCAGAAATCAAGCACTCGGCAAGAGGTACAACATGATGATCGAAATCAGGACCGCAAGATGGCCTCTTTGGATTAAATATTTGAAAGTTTTTTGGAATACATGCTCGCAAAAGATACAATAAGATCTTCGAAGGCTCACTTCACTCTTTCTGCCAATGATAGCAAAAGCAATAAGAAGAATCATGATCACTGTTCAGAGGGATCCAAGGGCCAAAAAGGAAAGTTCTCCAACAATGATAGGCCTCTTCAATCTAGTCCTCAGCATAAAGAGAAAGATCAAGAAAAGCCAAAGCGCAAGGATTGGAGTACAGATCGAAAGTTCACTCGTTTGGACCAGACACTAGAGAGTGTTTTGGAATACATGCTCGCGAAAGATATGATCCGTTTACCTAAAGCAGCTGATCCCGCAACAATCATGGGCAGATTCAAAGGAAAATTTTGCAAATTTCATCGGGAAGTGGGACATGACACTGAGAATTGTTTCGTCCTGAAGAATATCATTCAAGATTGCATCGACAAGAATATCCTTATTGAAGATGAGGAAAATACCAGTCGACCATCCTGAGCAAGTTTTCTAAAAAATTGACAATGTCGAGACTATGTCACTTTCATCATTTTGTCATTTTGAAGGGACAATGTAGTCCCAGTTCTTCTATCAATTTGTTATTCCCTTCTTCAATGCATTAATAAATTTGTCAATCTTTCTTATGGCCTGGCGTCATCTTTTATATTCCTCATTTGCAAATGTTTAAATATCTTCTTATAAGTGGTAACCTTTTTCAAAGTGCCTCTCTGATCAACCAAGAAGCTCATTGTCAGTTTTTACCTCGTTATCCTCAGAGAATTCTCAACAAATATCAACTACTTATCCTTTCATCCAAACTCTCACTCCCCAGTTATACTGGGGCATTATTTTGAAAATTGGCTTCAAAACTTTCTGTATGCAGGCAGGATCAAACAAATCTCTCATTTTGCACACATGTGCACCCATCTACATTCATTTGCATTTGCATGCATTCATTCGCATTCATCTGCATTCATCTACATCAATTTGCATTGAACTCCCCATTCAGGATAAGGGATAAATCCTGAGGCCCCGACAGTCGCCCAAGTTGTCTTAAGGGTGAAGTCTGAAAATTTTCCATCAAAATCAATTAGTAATTCTTCAGAATCCAGTGTTCGTGCTGGTAATTTTTCAAAAATCCAATGTTCGTGCTGGTAAACTTTCAAAATTCAGTGTTCGTGCTGGTAAACTTTCAAAACCCAGTACTCGTACTGGTAATCATTTAAAACCCAGTGCTCGTACTGGTAACCATTTAAAATCCAGTGCTCGTACTGGTAATCTTTCAAAATCCAGTGCTTGTACTGGTACTCTTCCAAAATCTGATGCTCGTACTAGTTGAACTAGTCCCAAATGTCATCTTTATACTTATCAACTTTTCTTTCCTTTAAATATCTAGAATTGGTCTAGAAGAGTCGAGTTCCGATTCAAATCTTCTTCCAAATCCAATTCAGAATTGGTCTAGAAAATCCAAGTTCCGACTTGAATTTTCTTACAAATCCAATTCTTATAATTTTCTTTCCTCTAGATTCTAGAATTGGTCTAGAAGAGTCGAGTTCCGATTCGAATCTTCTTCCAAATCCAATTCAGAATTGGTCTAGAAAATCAGAGTTCCGACTCGAATTTTCTTTCAAATCCAATTCGCTTAGCTTTCCTTTACAAGTTTGAACTCCTACTCAAACTATCCTGCGAGTTGGTCTAGAAGATCCGAGTTCCGACTTAAATTTTCTTTCAAAATCCAATTCATCTAGTTTTCCTTGAAGAATTGAATTCCGATTCGAATCTTCCCTCAAAAACCCAGTTTAGCACCTGGTCCATTCAAAGCTCACAAGTTGGAAACATTCCTTCTTAAGCTATGATCCTTAGGTTGAATTTCTATGGAATTGATAGTTCGTAGGTCGAACTCCTGCGGAACTAATGTCGTTCTTAGGCTGAATCCCTATAGAACCCATGTCATTCTCAGTAAACCAATTCACAATTTCGACTTTTTTTAGCCAATCAATTTCCAAATTTCCAAATTTTTAATTTCCAATTTCCAACTTCAAATATCAAATTTCAAAATTCCAATTTCCAAAATTTCGACCTTTTGGTCATCCAATACCAATTTCAATCATTTTCTCTTGCGAGAGACCCTTTTTTATAGGGAGAGTTCGAGGGAGCTCGCTCTTTTCGCATGCTATCCAATTCGTTTACTTAGCCCCTTTTTAGGGAGAGTTTGAAGGGACTCGTGTCTTTGTGAACCGTTTGCAAAACAAAATTCCAAATTTCACACAAGGAACCCTTTTTATAGGGAGAGACTCGACGGAGACTTGCTTTCCTTGTGGCCCCCATAATTTCAGACTAGGCCATTTCATCATGAAGGACCCTCTTTTCAGGGAGAGTGTGATGAACTCGTTCCTTCATGACCAATTTACCAACCTCACCAATTCCGGCCCCCTTTCATAAGAGAAGCCTAATGTTAGGAAGTTTTGACGAAAGCTTAATTTCTCTTCGAAAGTTTGTTTTGCAAACACCTTCTCTTCAGGGAAGAGAGGAGTAATTCCCAATTCCAATTTCTGAATCTTCTCCTTTGGGGAAAGGAGAAGAGAATTTTTGTCATGGATGTGTTGCGTTGTGCTTCAAATGCTCGCTTTCATAAAAAGGATTTCAAGAAAATTTTGCCAATTTATCATTAAATATTTGTTGATTTTAAAAGTCTTTATTGCACAAAATTATTACTTCAGAATACCTCCACTATTACTTCCGAAAGGGCAATGCTTTCGCAAAAAAGGATTCAAAATTCAAAATCTTTCTATTGGCCAACCAAAAGGATGAAGAATAAATCCTCGATATGGCCAGCAAAGAGAATTCAATGTTGTTGCAAAGCCATGAGTGATTGATATTGATCGCAGTCAATGGCACATTTTTAAAGACCATTCTTGAAAAATAAAGTAGTCGAAATATCCTGGGTGATACAGAAAAATCCGCTCAATCTCCATATCTCCTCAATCACCTAAGCTGCAATTAAATATCTGCAAAAGGGATCTCTCAATTGTCGTCAAGATGAAGGCGAATTAAGCGAGTCGACCCCCGGGGCCAAAGAAGATTTGGATCATCTCCTAGATGACGGAGTTTGTGACGGATCCTTCCAGGGAAAGTTCAGATCACCGTCGAGATGAAGGCAAGTGTGATGAGCCTACCGACAAACCCTAACAGATATTTAATTTCTGCTATCATCAAGAGATTCTCAACCAAAGAGCCAATAATCATCATGATAACCCCTGAGAGAAAAGAAGGATCAGAACATCTCTGAGATGAAGGAGTTTGTGACGTACCCTTCCTAAGAAAAAAAAAAAGAGAGAAAAGTCAGGACATCTCCAAAATGAAGGATGATGTAAATTCCCGAAAAATCCAAGAGAGCTCCAATCTGCTAAAAAGAGAGTGCAGAAAGATCATCATGAGAAAAGAATCCCAGGATATCAGACTGCCAAATCTATCAAGAATCTTCTTTAATTTTGTGAAATTCTTTTATCAATGTTCTTTCACCAAGAGCTCTCGCAATATCAAGAATACTTTCTTTCCTGTCCATATCAAGTAAATTGATAACTTCTTTGAAAGAAAGCCAATCGCAAGCAATTTGAATTTGAATCTTGATTCTACGGAGTTAAGCCCAGTCGGAGGTAATATTTCAGGTAGAAAAGAGGGAATACTTTCAAAACAATGTGCATCATTTTCAATTATTTTGAATCAACAACAATTTTCAACAATTTGACAATATTTTCTAGCTATCCTGGCGTGAAGCGAGAGCTTGAGGTTCATCTTTGGTGCATCCTGACATCAGTTGTTATCCCTTTTAGGACTTGATTACGGGAGTTTTCAAGGTTCCTTCCCTTTTTTGGTATAATCTGAGCGCACGGGCTCTCAGATTCGCACACTTCCCTATGTCCCTATCCAATTTCGGCTTGAGGTTAAGCCACCAATTTCAGCAAAAGGCAATTTCAAAAACTATTTAGTCTCAGCAATGAGACGCCCAAAATCAATCCCTTTTCAAGCTTTAGGGACCCCAATTTCCTTCCTTTTGCAAAACCTCTATTGGATTCATTGTGCGGAAATCCGAAGCTTTCATCACGGTCTCTTCTTTCGAGGATTCCGTCCATTTTCTGCCCAATCAGGTTAAGGGTACAAACCTGAGCCTCCTTTGATGAGGTATTCCATTTTCTGCCCAATCAGGTTAAGGGTACAAACCTGAGCCTCCTTTGATGAGGTATTCCATTTTCTGCCCAATCAGGTTAAGGGTACAAACCTGAGCCTCCTTTGATGAGGTATTCCATTTTCTGCCCAATCAGGTTAAGGGTACAAACCCGAGCCTCCTTTGATGAGGTATTCCATTTTCTGCCCAATCAGGTTAAGGGTACAAACCTGAGCCTCCTTTGATGAGGTATTCCATTTTCTGCCCAATCAGGTTAAGGGTACAAACCTGAGCCTCCTTTGATGAGGTATTCCATTTTCTGCCCAATCAGGTTAAGAGTACAAACCTGAGCCTCCTTTGATGAGGTATTCCATTTTCTGCCCAATCAGGTTAAGGGTACAAACCTGAGCCTCCTTTGATGAAGTATTCCATTTTCTGCCCAATCAGGTTAAGGGTACAAACCTGAGCCTCCTTTGATGAGGTATTCCATTTTCTGCCCGATCAGGTCAAGGGTACAAACCTGAGCCTCCTTTGATGAGGTATTCCATTTTCAACCCGGTCAGGTTAAGGGTTAAGCCTGAGCTTCGTTTCTACACGAGGTATTTCCCGTCCCATCCAGGTTAAGGGCAAAACCTGAATCTTACTTTCTTTTGAAATAAAATTTTATCCTTATTCTCCATTTCATATCTACCATCATCACTTGGATTAATTCTTTCATACTCAGTTAGATTCATCTAACTGGGGCATTTTTTATAATCCAAATTTGGTGTGTTTTCTTTGCCACTAAGCTCGGCTGACAACCGGCTTAGTAGCAAAGAGGGGCATCTGTAAACACCCCAAATTTTTACCCTCATCCAGTACTTACATTTCATGTGTCATTGCATATCATTGCATACATTTGGCATACCATTTCATTGCACTACATAGCATTGCATGTCATTGCATCTCATTTTCGAGATCCAGCACTCATGTTTTTAAAATATTTAATCCAGATTTGAGTTTTAAAACTTTTTCTTTCAAAAATCAATTTCAAAACCTGGGTTTTTATTCAACATTCTGTCATTTTCTAACCCCCAAGACCTTATATTTTGAAATACTTCCTTAGAAAACGATCTGGATTCATTTCAAACTCAATTTCAATTGATTTTAATTCTCAGATGAGGCCCATTTAGGTGGTGTCGCTTCTGGATTCCTTCACTTATCAAAAATCTTAGAGTCCTAGTTGGATCAGTGTAAACACCCCAAATTTTCACCGTCATTCAGTGTCATTACAGATCATTGCATGTCATTGCATGTATTCTGCATAGCATTGCATGTCATTGCATAGCATTGCATGTCATTGCATCTCATTTTCGAGATCCAGCACTCCTGTTTTCAAAACATTCAATCCAGATTTGAATTTTAAAAGCTTTTATTTCAAAATCAATTTCAAAACCTGGGTTTTTATTCAACATTTTATCATTTTCCAACCTCAGGACCTCATATTTCGAAATATTTTCTCAGAAAACAATCTGGATTCATTTCAAACTCAATTTCAATTCTCAGATGAGACCCATTTAGGTGGTGTCGCTTCTGGATTCCTTTATTTGTCAAAAATCTCCAAAAATTTCAGAGTCCTAGTTGGATCAGGACTCTTTTTCCAGAGTCCAGTCGGATCAGAACTCTACTTTTCACTACCTTTTTACCTGTTTTCGGAGAAAACCTTTTAAAATCTTCTATTTTGGCCAAAATGTTAGAGTCCTAGTTGGATCAGGACTCTTCTTCAAGAGTCCAATCAGATCAGGACTCTTCTTCGGAGTTTCAATTGGATTGGGACTCTAATCTTTTACAACTATTTTATTCATTTTCAATCAAATCTTTTAAAATCTTTCAAAATGAGTCAGAAACTCAGAGTTTCAGTTAAAACAGGACTCTGTTCAGAGAGTCCTAGTTGGATCAGGACTCTGATCCTGATTTCAATTTTGAGAAAATCTTTCAAAAATCTTTCTATTTATCAAATTTGTTATACTTTTATCAAACAATTTCAAAATTCTGAGGTTTTATCTCAGAGTCCTGATCAAATCAGAACTCTACACCAGAGTTCTAATCGAAGTAGGAGTCTATCCAAATTTGATTTTCTCACTTCATTTTCACTAGTTTTCAAAAAGCTTTGCTTAAATTTCATCATTTGCTTATCAGAAAACCAAAATTCTTAGAGTTCTGGTCGAATCAGGACTCTTTCTCAGAGTCCTAATCAAATCAGGACTTTGAACCAAAACTTTGATTTCATCTTGTTTTTAACTGTTTTTCAAAATTCTCTCATTTGTTTTCTCAGAAAATCCAAAAATCTGAGAGTCCTAGTTCAATCAAGACTCTGTCCTTAGAGTCTCAGTTGAATCAGAACTCTGTTTTATTTCAATATTTGTTATTGTTTTCACTGTTTTGACAAGTTCTTTCATTTGTTTTTCAGAAAATACCAAAAAAAATCTAGAGTTTTAGTTCGATCAGGACTCTGTCCCAGAGTCCTAGTCCAGTCAGGAGTTTGTTTTGAAGTCTGTTTATATTCCATTTTCATTTATTTCCATTTGTTTTAAAAAATTAGGTCATTTCGTAGAGTCCAGTTAATTCAGGACTCTATTTCAGAGTCCTGATCGAGTTAGAAGTCTAACCCTGACTGTGTTTTTGACTTATTTCGTCAATTTTTTATAAAATCTTTCGAAAATTCTTCCATTTGAATTCTAAAATCTAAAATCTCAGAATCCTAAGAGTTCAGGACTCTAATTCGGAGTTCCAGTTCGCTTGAGACCCTATTTTCAAAGATCTTGAATTTCAAATACTGATTTTAACCCCTTTTCAAAGCCATTTTCAGTGTTTATTTCAAAAAATTTCAAAACTCGATGTGGGCCCACTCAGTTGGCACCATATCCAGACGAGTTATGACTCGGTTAGAACCCTATGCCATTTCAAAAATTCTAATTTTAAGTTTACTTTTGAAAATCTTTTGAAAACTCCTTCAATTTCAAGTTTTAAAATCGCTTTTTGAAAAAAACTCAAGTCGGGCCCGCTCGGGGTGGCGCCACATTTGAAGAAGTCAAGGTTAGACTAGGGTTAGTCAATGTCCTAGTTAGGTTAGGGGTTTAGAGGAGTCAAAATCAATTTTAAAAATCCATTTTATTTAAGTTTTAAACCATTGGTTTTTAAAGGTTTTAAATTCAAGTTTTAAAAACCAAATGTGGGTCCATACTAGGTGGTGCCACATTTGGACTTTTTAGGGTTTAATTAGGTGTTAATTAGGGTTTAATTAGAGTTCATTTAGGGTTAGAAAACCACAAAAAACCGTTGCCTTTAGTGGATTTATTAGAAAGAGTCCTAAAAAAATGAAAAAACTCTTAATTAACCCTAATTAAGTAACTTTTTGAAAAACTATAAAAAGGGACCTAAGGGGGGGCCAAAAAGGGGGCGCTTTTCTCTCAAATTTTCGTGGCCTCTCTCTCCTCTCCAGCACTTCCACCTTCCTCCATTGCAGCTGCAAGCACCAAGGTAATATTTTTAATATTTTTTAGTTTTATTTAATACTTTTTCATGTTTTAAATCAATTTTAGCCATTGGTGTCATCCCCTTCATGGATTAAACCATGGTTTCACCTCAAGAACCATCAAGAATCAGCAAGAACGATCCAAGAAGGTGATCTAACCCTGATTTGGATGATTTACAGGGATTTTAATCCATTAGAATTGATTTTAATATGATTCTTTACATTATTAACCAATAAAATATATGATTTACCCTTTTTAATGGGTTAAATCTATGTTTCAAAGGTGATATCAAATTCCAGCCATTGATTCCCTGTTTTTATTTTATTTTTATGGTTTATTCATGTTTGTTTTACATTCTATAGCATAGAAATAATTTTTATTTACTGTTTTATGGTTTATTTTATTTATTTACATTAGTTAATGCATGGTTTGTCAAGTTTCTTAAATTTCTGTGTGTTCTAGGTTTAGAACAGTAAATATAATGTTATGTCGGGTTGAATTTCTCATTGTTTATTTCTGATTTTTTTATATGTGGTGAATGCATGAGTTATTGAGTTACTGTAGAAAAATCAGAGGTTTTGGATCTCAGGAACCATGTCAAAAAAATCAGACATCAAATTGGGTTTTTAAAGCTTTAAAATCGTGGTTAAAATCAAGAAGGTAACTTGCTGTTATGATATTTCTCTCATCTTATATTCGATTTTAGATCTGTAAAGTGATATGGATTCACATTGAGTAGATCTGTCTGCTGTGAAATTTTCAGATTTTTTGATCACTGTTTAGTATTTTTCCGCTTTTAGAGAATCTGTTTTTAAATTTAAAACTCGTTAGGGTTTACCAAAACCCTAATCAGACTTGTGTTAGTCATAAATCCCAAACCACAGATCCGATTCTAGATCTGTAAAAAGTGAGTATTGTTATTTTTTTGTCCACTGTTCACCACTAAAATGTCAGAGATTTTTGTTTAGGATTGCTATTTATGTCTGTATTTTCAATCTGGAATAGCTGTTTTAATCCCTGTTAAGAGTGATATATTTTAGCTCAGATTGCCGGAAGGGTTTCTCCCTAACCGGAGATGCTTTTCCAGATCTGTAAATTGGGAAATCTCTGTTTTTTTTCCTAGTTAGTCTCTGTAAAATTTTATAAATTTCCATGGAGATTTGACCCATGGTTCAGGTCTTGTACTGAAACTGGTTGGTGAATTAGGTCAAAAATAGCATATTTTAGGGTTTAATGCAATTTTCGGATTAATTTAATGTCAAAAAATTATTTTTATAATTCCAATTCAACATTAGAGTTATAAAAAGTGCAGGTACCAATTTTTATAGATTTTGGAATCCATTTGATGGCTGAATCAAGCAAATTGCAAAACCGGGTTCCTGAAAGATCCAAAAACACTGCAAAAATCACAAAATTTGTGATATTATTGGATTTTCGTGCATAAGCATATATTTTTAGGGTTTAATCATATTTATAATCATATTAGGATGCTTTAGGTTTAATTTTGTGCTCATTTGATTTCATTTAGTGCATAAAACCTAAGTTTTTACCAAAATCTCTTTCTAAAAACCCTGATTTCAAGGCCATAGTCTTGCTATCGGGGGCAATTTGGTCATTTGACCTAAATTTCGAAATCCTTAACCCTAATTTCATATTTTTAATCATGTCATAGCATATTTGGTTTGAGTTTATTCCATTCAAATTTCAAAACTTGCATTTTATCAAAATATCTTTCTAAAAACCCTAATTTCAAGGCCATAGTCTTGTTATTAGGGTTATTTTGGTCATTTGGACCCCAATTTCGAAATTTCATATTTTACCTTTATTATTTCTTCATATTTTATCATTTTGATTTAAGGGAATCAAGGAAAAGGCTTATATCTAGCAAAATCCAGTAATTTCTAGATATTACTGGATAAATCTAGAAAAGCCAACATATTTTCATTAACCAAGTTTTCTAGTTTTGCAGGTACATTGAAGACTTTATTTTTCATGTATTTAAATTTCAATAGTGATGTAATTTGTAATTAAACTTTGGAATAAGAATTTACATTTCCTGCTTAGCTTAGGTTGCATTGCATATAGTTTATTTTTATAATTATAATGTGTGATGGATGATGATTTATGCATATTTTTACAAATTCACCATGGTCTACACGAATGACACATGCACTAGCTTTTATGAAGTTTATAAACTTGGTGAAATTTGTATTTATGGCCATAGTCAGAATACGAATGATACTTAGATTTATGATCTTCACATTAGCCACATTCAGCCTACACTCTTAGGCTAACTTCAAAAATGCACTGCATTTCTCAAAAATACAAAAAGTATTTCTCAATTCCTCAAATCCATATTCATTCATTTCATGCATTTGCCAATTCCAATCTCAATTCAAAGAAGTTCATCTATAGCAAAATCGATTTTCCCAAAAGCATTGAATTTCAAAGAATATTTCAAGTGTTTTTCTCAAGTTCATAAACTCAATTTTCCAAAGTTATGCAGTCAATTTCAAAGTTTGAAGTTAGAGAAATCAGAATTTTTCTAAGTCTTATTTAAAAATCGATTTGCCAATGATATTTCAAGTATTTCCCAAGTTCCAAATTCAAATTTTCTAAGTTAGAATTTCAATTTCCAAGTTTGAATTCAGAGAAACCAAGTCTCTCAGAATCGATTTTCACCAAATGTCAAGGATTCCTCAAAATCGATTTTATTTCTCTCAGAAGTATATTTCAAATCCCAATTCACGATTTTCCAAGATTTACATTTTCTAAAATATTTAATCCAGATTTGAGTTTTAAAACTTTTTCTTTCAAAAATTAATTTCAAAACCTGGGTTTTTATTCAACATTCTGTCATTTTCTAACCCCCAGGACCTTATATTTTGAAATACTTCCTTAGAAAACGATCTGAATTCATTTCAAACTCAATTTCAATTGATTTTAATTCTCAGATGAGGTCCATTTAGGTGGTGTCGCTTCTGGATTCCTTCACTTATCAAAAATCTTAGAGTCCTAGTTGGATCAGGACTCTTTTTCCAGAGTCTTAGTCGGATCAAAACTCTACTTTTCACTACCTTTTTACCTGTCTTTGAAGAAAACCTTTCAAAATCTGCTGTTTTGGCCAAAATTTCAGAGTCCTAGTTGGATCAGGACTCTTCTTCAAGAGTCCAGTCGGATCAGGACTCTTGTTCAGAGTTTCAATTGGATTGGGACTCTAATCTTTTACAGCTATTTTTATCCATTCTCAATCAAATCTTTCAAAATATTTCAAAATGAGTCAGAAACTTAGAGTTTCAGTTAAAACAGGACTCTGTTCAGAGAGTCCTAGTTGGATCAGGACTCTGATCCTGATTTCAATTTTGAGAGAATCTTTCAGAAATCTTTCAATCTACCAAAACTATTACACTTTTATCAAAGAATTTCAAAATTCTGATATTTTATCTCAGAGTCCTGATCAAATCAGGACTCTACCCCAGAGTCCTGATCGAAGTAGGACTCTATCCAAAATTGATGTTCTCGCTTCATTTTCACTGGTTTTTAAAAGCTTTGCCCAAATTTCATCATTTGCCTACCAGAAAAACCAAAATGCTTAGATTTCTGATCGAATCAGAACTCTTTCTTAGAGTCCTAATCAGATCAGGACTCTGAACCAAAATTCAATTTCATCATGTTTTTAACTGTTTTTCAAAATTCTCTCATTTGTTTTCTCAGAAAATCCAAAAATCTGAGAGTCCTAGTTCAATCAGGACTCTGTCCTCAGAGTCTCAATTGAATCAAAACTCTGTTTTATTCCAATATTCGTTATTGTTTTCACTGTTTTGACAAGTTCTTTCAACTGTTTTTCAGAAAATACCAAAAAAATCTAGAGTTTCAGTCTGATCAGGACTCTGTCCCAGAGTCCTAATCCAGTCAAGAGTTTGTTCTAGAGTCTGTTTTTATTTCTATTTTCATTTATTTTCAAAATTTAGGTCATTTTGTAGAGTCCAGTTAATCCATGACTCTAATTTAGAGTTCTGATCGAGTTAGGAGTCTAACCCTGACTGTATTTTCTGACTTGTTTCATCATTTTCGATGAAATCTTTTCAAAAATTTCTTTATTTGGCTTTTAAAAACCAAAATCACAGAGTCCTAAAAATCCAGTACTCTAGCCCAGAGTCCAGTTCGCTTGAGACTCTATTTTCAAAAATCTTGAATTTCAAATATTGATTTTAACCCCTTTTCAAAACCATTTTCAGTGTTTATTTCAAAATTCTTCAAAACTCGATGTGGGTCCACTCAGTTGGCACCATGTCCAGAGAAGTTCTAACCCAGTTAGAACCTTATGCAATTTCAAAACTTTTAATTTCAAGATTGCTTTCGAAAATCCTTTTGAAAATGCTTTCAATTTCAAGTTTTAAAATAGCTTTTTGAAAAACTCAAGTAGGGCCCACTCGGGGTGGTGCCATATTCGAGTAAGTCAGGGCTAGACTAGGGTTAGTCATTGTCCTAGTTAGGTTAGGGGTTTAGAGGAGTCAAAATCAATTTTAAAAATCCATTTTATTTAACTTTTAAACCATTGGTTTTTAAAGGTTTTAAATTCAGGTTTTAAAAACCAAATGTGGGTCCATACTAGGTGGTGTCACATTTGAACTTTTTAGGGTTTAATTAGAGTTTAATTAGAGTTCATTTAGGGTTAGGAAACCACAAAAAATCGTTGCCCTTAGTGGATTTATTAGAAAGAGTCCTGAAAAAATGAAAAACCTCTTAATTAACCCTAATTAAGTGACTTTTTGAAAATCTATAAATACGGGACTTAAAGGGGGTCAAAGGGGGGTCTTTTCTCTCTCAAATTTTCGTGGGTTCTCTCTCCTCTCCAGCATCTCCACCTTCCTCCATTGCAGATGAAAGAATCAAGGTAATATTTTTAATATTTTTTTTAGTTTTATTCAATACTTTTTCATGTTTTAAATCAATTTTAGCCATTGGTGCCATCCCCTTCATGGATTAAACCATGGATTCAAGTCCAAGAACCTCAAGAGAGGTTCAAGAAAGTGATCTAACTCTGTTTCATGGTGTTTACAGGGATTCTAATCCATTAGAATCGATTTTAGCATTATCTTTTGCATTATTAACCAATAAAATACATGATTTACCCTTGTAATGGGTTAAATCTATGTTTTAAAGGTAATATTGAATTCTAGCCATTGATTCCCTGCTTTTATTTTATTTTCATGGTTTATTCATGTTTGTCTTACATTTTATAGCATAGAAATAATTTTTATTTACTGTTTTATGGTTTATTTTATTGTTTTTATTAGTTAATGCATATTTTCTCAAGTTTCTTAGATTTCTGTGTGTTTTTTAGTTTAGAACAGAAGAGAGCATGATGTTTTGGATTAAAATATGTTCTTTTAATTTCTGATTTTTTTATATTTGATGCATGCATATGTTATTGATCTACTGTAAAAAAATCAGAGTTTTTAGACTTCGGGAACCCTGTCAGAAAAATCAGACATCAAATCGGGTTTTTAAAACTTTAAAATCATTCTTAAAATCAAGAGGGTAACTTGCTGTGAAGATATTTTTCTCATCTTATATCCGATTTTAGATCTGTAAAGTGCCATGGATTCATGTTGATTAGATCTGTCTACTGTGAAATTTTCAGAATTTTTTATTACTGTTTATTATTTTTCCTCTGTCAGAGACTCTGATTTTCAATTTAAAACTCGTTAGGGTTTTCCAAAACCCTAATCAGACTTGTGTTGTTTATAAATCCCAAACTACAGATCCGATTCATGATCTGTAAAAAGTGAGTATTGTCATTTTTATGTCAACTGTTCACTGTTAAAATCTCAGATATTTTTAATGATCATGGATGTTTATCCCGGAATTTTCAATTGAAAGTATCAGTTAAGACCAAAGTTAAAATCAATATATTCAAGTCCGGATTGTCGGATAGGGATCTCCCTGTTTTTAAAAGCTTTTTCAGATCTGTAAAAAGGAAAAGTTCTGTTTTCTTGTCTATTTGTTCTCTATAAAATTTCATAAATGTTCATGGAGGTTTGACCCCTGGTTCGGGTCTTGGACTGAGACTGGTTGGTGAGCTAGGTCAAAAATAGCATATTTTTAGGGTTAATGCAATTTTCGAATTAATTTAATGCCAAAAAAATATTTTTATAATTCTAATTTGATATTAGGGTTATCACAAGTGCAGGTACCAATTTTGAGGATTTTTAGAATCCGTTTGATGCTTGAATGGCTTGAATTGCAAAACAGGGCACCCGAAGAATTCCAAAATACTGCAAAAATCACAAAATTTGTGATATTCTTGGATTTTTTTGCATAAGCATATATTTTTAGGGTTTAATCATATTCATAATCATATTAGGATGCTTTAGGTTTAATTTTATGCTCATTTGATTTCATTTAGTGCATAAAACCTAAGTTTTTACCAAAATATTTTCTAAAAACCCTGATTTCAAGGCCATAGTCTTGCTGTCAGGGGCAATTTGGTCATTTGACCTCAATTTCGAAATTCCTAACCCTAATTTTCATATTTTTAATCATGTCATAGCATATTTAGTTTGATTTATTCTCATTTGTATTTCAAAACTTGCATTTTACCAAATATATTTCTAAAAACCCTAATTTCAAGGCCATAGTCTTGTTATTAGGGGTATTTTGGTCATTTTGACCCCAATTTTGAAATTTCATATCTTATCTTCCTTATTTATTCAATCTTATTTCATATTTTATTAATTTTGATTTAAGGGAATCATGGCAAAAAGGCTTATATCTAGCAAAATCCAGTAGTTTCTAGATATTACTGGATAAATCTAGAAAAGCCAACATATCATCACTAACAAAGTTTTCTAGTTTTGCAGGTACATTGAAGACTTTATTTTTCATGTATTTGAATTTCAATAGTGATGTAAATTATATTAACTTTGGAATAAGAATTTACATTTCCTGCTTAGCTTAGGCAACATTGCATATAGTTTATTTTTTTAAATAATGTTAATGTGTGATGGATGATGATTCATGCATATTCAAACTCACTTTGGTCTACACGAATGGCACATACACTAGCTTTTATGAAGTTTATAAACTTGGTGGAATTTGTATTTATGGCCATAGTCAGAATACGAATGATACCCAGATTTGTAATCTTCACATTAGCCACATTCAGCCTACACTCTTAGGCTAACTTCAAAATGCACTGCATTTCTCAAAAATACAAAAAGTATTTCTCAATTTCTCAAATCCATATTCATTCGTTTCATGCATTTACCAATTCCAATTCAAATTCCAATTCAGAAAAATCAGTTTTCTCAAATTTCTCTAAGTCTTATTCAAAAATCGATTTTCTCAAAATATTGATTTGCCAATGATATTTCAAGTATTTCCCAAGTTCCAAATTCGATTTTCCAAGTTATATTTTCAATTTCAAAGTTTGAATTCAAAGAAATCAAGTTTTCCAAAGTAATTTCACATTTCTCAAAATCAATTTTCACAAAATCTCAAGATTTCTTCAGAAACCGATTTTTACTTTTCTTAGAAGAACATTTCAAATCCCAATTCACGATTTTCCATGTGATATCTATTCTAAGTGTTTCAGTTATTCAAAGCAAGCATCATGTTTTCAAATGTGCATTTTTAGAAATTCATAGCACATGCCTGATTTTATGTGCATTTAGAAATTAGAATATGATTTAGACAAGTTGAATAGAGCAGAGCAGTAGATTGGTCCTTGGTTCGATTACCCCTGTTAAAGGTGGCAGGAATGGTCGAACCTCGTACCGATAGGCGAGTCCCATTCTACGGAATTTTCCCGCATTTTAAAACGGAGGCGAGTTATTTTCAAAATCTTTTTCAAAGGTCAGTTTGACTCGCAAAAAGTTAAAAATTTTGCGATGATAACAAGACCTAACCCTAGTCAAGTCTTAGTCCAAACCAGGGTGAGTCAAGACCGAGTCTAGGTCGATTCAACCTTAGTCCGAGCCTATCTTACCCAACCTAACCTAAACCGAGCCCACCTAAACCAAACAGACCTTAGTTGACTAAGTCAACCCTAAACCGAGTCCAACCTAGTCTTAGTTCAACCTAACCTATTCAAGACCAACCTTAGTTGAGTTAATCCAAACCGATCTTAGCTAAGTCAAAACCTAGCCTAGTCAAAACCGAGCTCACCCAAGCCAACCCGAACCGAGTTAAGTCAAAACCGAGCCTAGTTGAGTCAACCGAGTAAACCTAACCCTAACCCTATCCTAAACCAGCAACCTTTGTTCTTTAGTAGACTAATTTAATTTTAGTGTACTTTATTTTTTTTATTTTAGACTAAGTAGTTTAGTTATTTGATATAGTAGAAGTGGGTGTGCGTATATTGTACTTGTTTCGTGTGTGTGAGCTGTGTTTTGTGATTGTTTTACTTGTAGTTAGTTATTATTTAACATAGTAGTTTGGATTGCATTTCCTTGAGTAGCATAGTTGCATTTGCATCGTTAGTTAACGTAGCTTTAGTCATAATTTGCTTATCGTATTTCATTCGTCATGCATTTAGCATAATTGTAATATTCATCTGCATATACTCTGTTATTCAGTGTCATTTAGATTGCATTAGGTTTAATTTGCATTTTATAGTGTTTAAATAGATTCATAAAGTGAATAGTGCACTCAAAGAAAAACCCGATTTTTACCCTGTCGCACAAGCGTTATTTTATGTGCAAAAATTTCGTGTTTTCCAAAAATTCTTTTTCTGTTCACTTTAGTGACGTTTTATCTGACTGCAGACCAAATTTTAGCTCTTTCGGAGTTGATTTGGTCTGATTTTTAAGCGTTTTGCGAAAACCACTTTTTCTGGTTTTTAAATTACAGGACTTTCGATATCCTGATTTTTCCCAGATTTGAAACGCTTATATCTGGAGTTCCAGATATTGTTTTTTCATTCTGTAAAAACTGTCAGATTTTTTAATCTGTCAGTTGCAGAACAGAACAAGTTTCGAGAAAATCGGACCTCGTTTTCCTTGTCAAACAGTGGTTTTCCGATAACCTGTCAGAAATCTATTTTACACTAGTTAGGGTCATTTTTGTAATTTCCTTAGTTTCGGCATTTTAGACCTGTTTTCAGTAGTTTCTGCATTTTAGGAGCTGCATAATCATCATACAACATTAGTAGAAGTAATTTAACTAATTTTAGAATTAGATTAGTATTTTATTTAATTATTGTATGATAATTAGCATTTATTTTATTAATTTCGTAAAATTAGACTTAGTTTTATCTATCGTTTTCATTGTTAGATTAAAATACTAATTGTGTATTTTCCTTCATTTTTAGGTTGAAAAGCATACTTAGTTTCCAGGGTTATTGTCCAATTGCGAAGAGTGAATAATTGGCGAAAAGACGAAAATACCCTTGGTGTGGAGCAGAAGAATTAGTTGCTTTTTCATTTTCATTTTAGTGATTAATTGTAGTTGTATTAACTTTATAATTGTAGATTGACATTTGTAATTAATAAATTAAATTTTATAGAAATATCTTGATTAATTCATGTTCCCTGAGGATTCGACCCGTACCTACCACTTTGTGGAAAGTCGGTTTTTATACTTTTGGTTGACGATTTTCCCAAGTTTTATTAAAAATAATTGTTTTAAAGATATCATTTCAAAATATCAACCAAAATTTTGGCGCCGTTGCTGGGGAACGGCGAATTAATTACTTTATTTCTTAGAGTTTGATTTATTAATTTGTTTTAGTTAGTTAATTAGTTGTTTTCTTTTTAGTTAGTAGGATTAGTAAGTGAATATAGGATTAACATAGTTAGTAAATATAGGATTCACGTACTGTTCTTTCTAGGATTCACTTAATTTTTATTCTGCAAGGAGCGATTAGACAGGTGGGTTTTAGAAAAACTTAGTTTGTGATTTCCTGTATTTATTTGTTTTAGTATTTTAGAATAGTTACTTTGTTATTTATTTATTCAGTTCTAGAATTCTGACATAGATAGATAGTATAATTGTTTCTTAGTTACTGTATTTGTTTTATTTACGTTTTAGTACTTGTGTTAGTTTAGATTTAGATTTAGGTCGTCTGCTTACATCTGGTCTTAGTACCAGTGTATGCAGGGGCGACGAGGTCTAGGAACCCCATTACACCCATTTGTTGACAACCCAGAGAGAATTTTACATTCTCATCGAAGTTTGACAACAATGGCTGACATGGATCCTCCACCTCCACCCCCAGCTCATCCACGTCCTCTGCGGGAATACTTCATTCCCACAGATTATGTTCAGGCATCCTGCATTCGGAGACCCGAAGTAGGAGCGCCTCATTATGAGATTAAGGCCAGCATTATTCAGATGCTCCCATCTTTTTATGGCCTTAGTCACGAGGATCCCTACCGCCATTTAGATGAATTCCTCAAAATCTGTTCTACGGTAAAGATACAGAATTCCGATGATGACGCATTGCGGTTGACTCTATTCCCTTTTCATTGAAGGAGAAAGCCAAGTATTGGCTAAAGTCCTTAGATTCTGTAGAAATAGAGTCTTGGGAGAAGTTACAATAGGAGTTTCTTCGAAAATACTTTCCCATTGGTCGTACGAACCAGTATCGTCGAGCCATCACTAGTTTTGTGGAACTAGATGGTGAGCACTTTCATGAGACCTGGGAGAGAATGAAGGATCTCCTCAGGAAATGTCCTCATCATCAGGTGCCGAAATGGCAACTGGTGCAGAGCTTCTACGATGGATTGTCTGACAAGAATCGTCAGATGATCGACTCTTCATGTGGAGGGACATTCATGCTAAAGAGCGAGGACGAAGCATGGAGGTTATTTGATACATTGGCCGAGAATTCCCTCCACCATGCTTCGAGTTCTCATTCGGATAGAGCCACACCCAGCATTCAGAAGAAAGCTGGTGTTCTTGAGATTGGTCCATCTACTGCACTACAGTGCAAGGTAGACATGATTGCTCAGAAGCTGGACCAGCTTCTCTCAGGACCAGCCACTACACATCAGGTGTGTACTCTTTGTGCCAGTCCGGCACATGATATCACTGAGTGCCCATCGGCAGCTCAGTACCCTGAATTTGTTCAAGAACAAGTTCAGGCAGCTCAGGGTTACGTCAGACCGCCGAATAACCCATTTTCATCGACATATAATCCGGGTTGGCCTAACCATCCCAAATTTTCATGGAAGAATCCACAGTCTTCCATGCAGATGCCTACATCCTCTCAGTCAGCTCGGCAGCCATCTTTTACTCAGCCATTCCAAAGACAGAGCTATTCTCAGTCTTCTTCTTCTTCAGTCCCTCCCCCGATTCAGCAGGAGTCTGCCCCGCAGACATCTTTTGAGAAAAGACTTCTCCAGGCATTCCAAGAGGTGAAAACCTCTAATCAGAACGCCTTCGAGAAGTGTAGCCAGATATTGAGCTCACATACGCAGTCCATTGCGAAGTTAGAGTCGCAAATGGGACAGTTAGCTGAGGCTATTAGTAGGAGACCCGAGGGTACATTGCCGAGTCAGGCTGTCATGAACCCGAAGGGCAAGGACCAGATGACTGGAGGCCTATTTCATACTGAGACACAACAGCAGACCAAATCGGTTATGGCTTTGAGGAGTGGACGTGAGTATCACGTCGAGAGCAGAGAGAGAGTAGAGAGAGGATAGAGGAGCTATAGACCATTGTTTCACCTACGTCGGCTCAACCATCATCATCATCCCCATCCTCATCATCATCTCCATTATCTTCATCATCATCATCTTCATCTTCAGAGTAGAAGAAGGATAGGAGTGAGACTTCTCACAAAGAAAAGGAACCACCCGAATATATTCCCCCACCACCCTATCCCAACGCATTATTGTCTCCTGGATATAGAGGAAAGCAAGGTGCGAAGATCCAGGACATGCTCGACATATTCAAGCATGTGCAGATCAACTTACCTTTGCTCGATGCGATTCAGCAGGTGCCGGCATATGCCAAATTCCTGAAGGAGCTATGTACGCAGAAGCGTAAATCTAGAGAGAGAGTTCCTAACAGGGTCCATCTGACTGAGCAGGTGAGTTCAGTACTTCAGCATCAGACACCACCAAAGCTCAAGGACCCTGGAGCCCCAATCATTGCGTGTACCATAGGGAACATTCGGATAGAACGCGCATTGCTTGATCTGGGAGCAAGTGTGAACATTCTGCCTGGGTATTTCTTTGATTCTTTCGGGTTAGGAGAGATGAGATCGACTCCTATTACACTTCAACTGGCAGATCGTTCTGTCAAGGTACCGAGAGGTGTCTTGGAGGATGTGCTAGTTAAAGTGGATGACTTTTATTTTCCAATCGATTTCATTATTCTGGATATGGAAGGAGTGGATAGCCAGCACCAAACTCCGATCATTTTGGGCAGACCATTCTTGGCGACTGCCAATGCATGCATCAATTGTAGGACCAGAGCCATGGACCTCTCGTTCGGCAATAGGAAAGTCAAGCTGAATATTTTCAATGCCGCGATGGGTCCAGCAGGAGACATGGACTGCTTTCATGTAGACATTGCGCAGGAATTATTGGAAGAGCAGCTCGAGTTGTATATTACTGAGGATTCTTTAGATTTATACCATATAGAGAAGAATAGTGGTGCAGATAGTGTAGATGTGTCTAGAGTGTCGTCAGAGAGACCACCTTGGGGAGCCATCATTGAGACTCTCCCACCATTTGCGAAGACCCCCGCAAAATCCTCGATCGAGTCACCTCCGAAACTCGAGTTGAAACCCTTACCGGATTCACTCAAGTATGCTTATATCAGAGATGATAAGACTCTGTCTGTGATCATCTCATCCCTGCTCACTGAGGAGCAGGAGCAGAGATTGCTGACTATTCTTCGAGAGCACAAGGCAGCGATTGGCTGGGGAGTTGCAGATCTAAAGGGGATTGATCCTTCATTCTGCATGCATAGAATTCATTGTAATGAAGAAGTCAAGCCATTTAGGGATATGCAGAGAAGGCTAAATCCCAACATGAAGGAAGTGGTGAAGAACGAGGTGGTGAAGTGGTTGGATGCCAGAATCATTTACCCTATTTCTGATAGCCAGTGGGTCAGTCTGATTCAGGTTGTGCCGAAGAAGTCAGGACTCACTGTGGTCGAGAACGAGAAGGGTGAGAGAATTCCGATGAGAACCACCACAGGATGGCGAGTTTGTATCGATTATCGGAAGCTGAATGTGGCAACTAGGAAAGATCATTTCCCATTGTCATTCATTGATCAGATCTTAGAGAGGCTCGCAGGACAGAGTTACTACTGCTTTCTAGATGGATACTCAGGATACAATCAGGTAGCTGGCCATCCTGACGACCAGGAGAAGACTACGTTTACATGTCCTTATGGCACCTTCGCGTTTAGACGTATGCCGCTCGGGCTCTGCAATATCCCGGCCACTTTTCAGAGGTGCATGCTTGCTATTTTCTCGGACATGATAGATGATGTTATGAAAGTTTTCATGGACGACTTTTCAGTGTATGGCTCTTCTTTTGAAGATTGCCTTCAAAAACTTACTCGAGTACTGAGTAGGTGTGCGGAGACAAATCTTGTCCTTAGTTGGGAAAAGAGCTATTTTATGGTCCAGGAGGGGATTGTGCTTGGACACATTGTGTCCAAGCGAGGCATTGAGGTTGACAGAGCGAAGGTGGAATCCATTTCCCGTTTGACTCCACCCACCTCTGTGAGGCAGATTCGGTCATTCTTAGGGCATGCAGGTTTTTATAGGCGATTCATAAAAGATTTCAGTAAAATCTCGCGACTGCTATGTACTTTATTGGAGAAAGATCAGCCCTTTGTTTTTTGTGAGGATTGTATGAAAGCCTTTGAGATTCTCAAAGAGGCCTTGATTACTGCACCCATTTTGAGACCTCCGAGTTGGACTCTCCCATTTGAGATTATGTGCGATGCATCTGATTATGCTATGGGGGCTATTTTAGGACAACGCATTGATAGAAAGCCCTATGTGATTTACTATGCTAGTAGAACTCTGTCTGATGCTCAGATGAATTATACTACGACAGAGAAGGAACTACTTGCGGTAGTTTTCGCATTGGATAAGTTCAGGTCCTATTTACTCGGTTCGAAGGTGGTTGTCTATTTTGACCATGCGGCATTGAAATATCTTTTGAATAAGAAAGACACCAAACCGAGATTGATTCGTTGGGTTCTACTACTACAGGAGTTTGATCTTGAGATTCAAGATAAGAAGGGAAGCGAGAATGTAGTAGCAGACCACCTGTCCAGACTGATCGTGGAGACCACGCAGGATCAGAGACCGATCAGTGATTCTTTCCCCGACGAGCAGATCATGTCAGTCAGTACACCGCTGTTACCTTGGTTTGCAGATATTGTGAACTATCTGGTTTCGAGGCAGATACCTGAGCATTGGAACAAAAATGAGCGTGAGAGATTCCTATCTCAGGTGAGGCACTATTATTGGGATGAACTAGAGTTGTTCAAATACTGTGCAGATCAGATCATTAGGAGATGTGTTCCGGAGGAGGAGTACTAGTCCATTCTGAATTTTTCCCATTCATTAGCCTGTGGAGGGCATTTTAGCAGTAGAAAGACAGCTACAAAGGTTTTGCAGTCGGGATTTTATTGGCCTACACTCCACAGGGATGCTCATGAGTTCTGTAGGCGATGTCTTCGATGTCAGCAGATTGGGAACATGTCCAAGAGGGACATGATGCCCTTGCTTCCGATTTTGATAGTCGAAATTTTTGATGTTTGGGGCATTGATTTCATGGGACCATTTCCGCCTTCATTTGGAAATTTATACATTCTGGCTGCGGTTGATTATGTGTCCAAGTGGGTCGAGGCTGTGGCAACCAAGACCAATGATCATAGAGTAGTGCTTAAGTTCATTAAGCACAACATTTTCAGTCGTTTTGGTGTGCCACGTGCGATGATTAGCGATGGTGGCAAGCATTTTAAGAATGTACAGATAGCTTCTCTGCTGAGAAGATATTCTGTCAATCATAGATTCACCACTCCATATCATCCGCAGACTAGTGGATAGGTTGAAGTGTCCAATAGGGAGATTAAGCGAATTTTAGAAAAGACAGTTCGCCTGAACCGCAAGGATTGGTCCCAGTGCTTAGATGATGCACTTTGGGCATATAGAACTGCATTCAAGACTCCCATTGGCATGTCCCCGTATCGCCTTGTATTCGGGAAAGCATGCCATCTTCCTGTCGAGCTAGAGCATAGAGCGTATTGGGCTATCAAGAAATTGAATTTTGACCTTACCCAGGCTGGCAAAGAGAGAGCACTCCAGCTCTCAGAATTAGAGAAACTCAAGAATGATGCGTATGAGAATGCCAAATTATACAAAGCTCGCACGAAAGCATTTCATGATAAGCATATTGTCAGGAAAGTGTTTGAGCCAGATCAGAAAGTGTGGCTGTATAATTCTCGTTTGCATTTATTCTCAGGAAAGTTGAGATCGAGATGGACAGGTCCTTACATTGTGAAAGAAGTATTTCCCCATGGAGCAGTGACATTATTCGATCCTATGACCCAAGGTACATTCAAGGTGAATGGGCAAAGATTGAAGCCCTTTATTTCAGATTCCTTGCAGGATGGTGAGTGTGAGATAGTGCATCTCACGAAGGCATGAGGATTCAACCAGAGGGATGTATCATATGTACACTAGTTTATTTTTCATTTCAGTATTTTTCTTTATTCAATATTTTATTTCATAATTGCTAACTTTTGTTTTGATGTATGCAGGATGAATCTAACACTTAGTATATCAAGTTACCAGGTACAGAGAAGAGCTTTCAAAGAATTCAAAGATCAGATGAAATTCAACTTCAGAAGCTCAGAGCAGATCAGGTTGTAGCTATCCTTTCTCCCATATTCTTATGGTCTTTTAGTGTATGTGCATCATATTGTTATATATTTTGTATGCCACTAGGGACAGTGTCATTCAAGCATGGGGGGGTGGTTTAGATGCACAAAAATTTCAAATTTTTTTTTTATGACTGGTAATTAAAGTAGGCATTTGAGAACAAGTTGTAGCATATATGATTGTTTTTGGCATAATCTAACAGTTTATAAATTTTTAAAGCCCCATGAAAATATTTTTTTTCCTGAACTGAGTCAAATAGAGTAGTTATTCATGAGAAAATTCAAAGAAAATATAGTATTTGATTGTTAGAAAATTTTGAATCACTTTAGTATAAGTATGCACAGTGTGTTTTGTGAAAGAAATAAGCAATGGAAAGATGTTTTAGAAAAATGAGTTAAAAGAATAGAGCTACGTTTAGTTGTTGATGTCTTCGTGAATCCTAGTAGTGGAACTCAGACACGAGATGAAGTGTTTGAGTGTTTCGACGAAAAGGATAACGAAGGAGATCATCTTCTTGTCTAGTCGATATCTGTGGCCTTTGTAGTTCGAGTAAGTAGAATCTGAAGGGTGTTTTACACTTGGTGCCCCAAAGCCAGCTGGTTTGGGAGCCACCGGTTCGAAAGCTTGTTACATGGACTGCATAGAATGCCTAAGAGATAGAGACATTGCACATGACGAGAGGAAGACTATACGTAAACTATTAGAATAGAAGGTCTAGTGACTCGAGCAATTAAGTCTGAGGGATACTTTGTATCTAGTGCCCTAAGGTTGGCCAGCCTGGGAGTCACTGACCCAAAGTTCGCTACACGGGTCACGAAAACTAACTATTCGAAATAGTGCTCATATGAGAAGAATGCTCAAGAGAACAAAAGTTGAAAAAAGGAGTTAAAATGAAAGAAAAAGATAATGTGCTGAATGAAAAAAATTTCATTGCTTAGGCATATATGTGTATTACTGTGCAGAAAATATACAAGTGAGAATAAATGAGTAAAACATGAGAATACTTGACTTTTTGAGAAAAATCATGAACTAGCTACAATATTAGAAAAGTGAAGGAAAAGAATTTTTACTGTGGTGGCATGAGATTTTTAAACTTGTTTTGAGAATGTCAATTACATGAAATATTTGTTCCAACTGCATTCTTAAGAGCCTAATATTTTTGAAAAATCATCCTCGCATTTCATTGATGTTTGTGGGTAGCATCTCTGTAAACCCTCACGCGACCTTACTCGTCCACTAGTGTAAGCTAGGGGTTTAAAGGGCTTGTTGCATATGCTAAATGCAACCGTGATTTTTACGAAAGTGAGTTAGTATTATGCATTCATGCTTAGCATTTCTTGTCTTCGTTGCATAGCATAATTAGGGTTTGTTAAGGGACTAACAAACATTCAAGCATGGGGGTATTTGATGATGCATGAAATGCACATCATGTTAATAAGTTTTTCATGCATCTTGTAACAAGTTTAAAGTTTTAAACCCTTGTTTAGATGTATTTTGATAGTAAGGGGTTATGGTTCGAATTTCAGAAAAATCTGAGTTAAAATGAGAGAGTTATGGCTATTTCAGTGTTTGGGCACGAATTTCGAGGTGGATCGGATCCATATCCGACCCAATTCGGTTATTTGGACTTTTGATCAACCCTTAAAAAGCCCAAAACCCAACCCACACACCTATCCATATCCAATTTAAAAAGTTTTGCAGAAAACCCCCCAGAAAGTGGCGCCTAGCAAAATTTTATTTTTTAACCCCCTTTCTGAAAAATGTCAAAATTATAAATAGTTTTTTTTTAAGAACCCTAGGTGTCTTTGGCTTTGTTTGGACGCTCCCTGCAGTGCTTCTAACTCCAGCAGCTCCTTCCCCTCCATTCTCCCACGTTTTGGCCATTGAAGACCGGTTTATGCTTGGGTTCCGAGCATATTTCGATCTCCCTTGTGTTTTCTCTTCATTTCTTTCTTTTTCCTTGTTGTGTTTTCACCATTTTGCTGTGTTTTTGCATGTGTAGCAGAGGTGGAGACTACTAACCTTGTGTGGGAGTGCGAAACACACCAACAAGGTGAGCTGACCCTACCTCCATCGGGTTTTCTACACCCTCCAATCGAGAATCGGCGCATACTCCATCTTCGGTGGATCTCCAACGTGTAGCAGCTGTAAAAGTTCTGTTCTTTGGTGAAGTCCAGCATTCTTGAACTGTTTAGGACGTCAAGATCAAGCCACGGTCTGCTCTTTTTCATCCCTCCGGTCGTCGGATCTTCCAAGAGGTAGGTCTTCTTCTTCCTTCTCTTCTAGCTAAAACTGAATTGTGTGTTGGTTTTCTTTTATTATTTCTGTGTGTTTCCTTTATTTTTTTTTTGTTTCAACCTTAGAATAGTATCCGTGCATAGACCAGCATGTTAGATCTAGGTTTGTTTCATTGTTTGCATGTTCGAGTATTGATTTCCATTATTTTTCAAGAAAAACGTGTAAATTGGCTAGAGGTTCTTCTAGCCGATTTGGGTTGTCTTCTCCAACGTATGTGTCTGTGTTATTTCAACAGAAAAAGCCTTCAAAAAAAGATTAGTTTGAGTTATTTTGGGCGTTGGGTCTAGATCCAAAGGTGTTTTTCATTGAAAATCAATAAATCGGCTAGATCCATTCTAGCCGATTTTGGTTTGTCTTTAATTTTATCTTTATTTCGGATTTTGGCAGCCAAGCTGGGTTAATAGACCCTATATAGATCCGATTCCAGTGAGTTCTTGCAGATATATTGAGGGTTGAGTCATTGCTTGATTTGGGTGTCTTTGATTTTTAAAGATTTTTTTTATTCAAATTGTGAAAATCGGCTAGAATCTCATCTAGCCGATTTCTTTTATTTTGTTTGTTCGTGGTGTGCGGGTAATCTTCTACTTCATACTGCATGTCTGCATATTTTATTGATTTTACAGTGTTGCAAAGTGTGTTGTGGTAGAGTTAGCATTTTAGGATTGTTCTAGATAATCGTTTTTATCATTTTGTGTTTTTTTTGTGTTTTGGGTCTATTGAGAAAATTCCAAAAATCGAGTTTTAGTTCTTTATGTGTTTTATGAATTCCAGCATAGTGTTGTTCATGTTTGCATTTGTGTAATTAGGAGTTCTTTTTATTAGATTTTAATTTAGTTTTATCAAAATTGTTTGGTATTTAGTTTAATCGTTTTCTTTTAGTTTGTATTTTTTTTTTTAGTCTTCTTCTTCCCCAAGGAGGGGCGGCAGCCATTAGAGCTCAATTCGAGCTCTAGGCTGTTTTTGGTAATTCTTAATTGCAATTAGGTAGGTTTAATTAGGTTGTCTAGGTTCAATGTATTAGGGTTTATTGCCTTAGCCGTTTTTAGGGGTCAATTAAGTAAGTTTTGGGAATTAGGGTATCAATTAATCCTAGAAAATCGTTTTTATATTTAATTCCTTTTATTCCCTAGGTAGTTTTAATTGCATTAGTTTAGAAAGTAGCACCATTAGGGTTGGCGATTTTGAGAAGGAAGGTAATTAAGGTAATTGCATTTGAAAAGTTTTTGGAAAGGGTAGTTTCTTCAAAAATCGTGTGGAGCATTCAAAAGAGCATTAAATTTTGAATGTGCATTAAAGAAAGGAGTTACTCATTGGCTTTGGAAAGTGTTTTTGAAATTTAATTAAACCTCCAATCTAGGCTCCATGATTTCCATAAAGAAATAAAAGCAATTTAATTCCATCTTGAAAAGCAAAAATCGTGGGTTTCTAGATTGGACTTTTCCTTTTTCCAAAGAGAGCCTTTAAACATAATTAAGGAGTGTAACTCCCTCATTAAGTTGGCGATTTTTGAGAATCTAAATCATTTCAAATTTTGAGCATTGCTACTTATTACCTTATTTTCCAACCTTCTACATTAAAATCGTTAACTTTGAATTAATTTTAGGATAATTAAGAGGCTACTACTTTAGTCGACCCAATTAAGTGAGTCAAACTCTAGTCTAAACCCACCGGAGCCTACCTTACCCAACTCGAGCCTAGTCAACCTAACCTAAGCTTGGGTCAACCGAGTCCAACCTAACCTAGTCAAAACCAAGCCTAGCCTAAGTCAAAGTAAAGACCTAACCCTAGTCATGTCTTAGTCCAACCCAGGGTGAGTCAAGACCGAGTCTAGGTCGAGTCAACCTTAGTCTGAGCCTATCTTACCCAACCTAACCTAAACTGAGCCCACCTAAACCAAACCGACCTTAGTTGACTAAGTCAACCCTAAACTGAGTCCAACCTAGTCTTAGTTCAACCTAACCTATTCAAGACCAACATTAGTTGAGTTAATCCAAACCGATCTTAGCTAAGTCAAAACCTAGCCTAGTCAAAACCGAGCTCACCCAAGCCAACCCGAACCGAGTTAAGTCAAAACCGAGCCTAGTTGAGTCAACCGAGTAAACCTAACCCTAACCCTATCCTAAACCAGCAACCTTTGTTCTTTAGTAGACTAATTTAATTTTAGTGTACTTTATTTTTTTTATTTTAGACTAAGTAGTTTAGTTACTTGATGTAGTAGAAGTGGGTGTGCGTATATTGTACTTGTTTCGTGTGTGTGAGCTGTGTTTTGTGATTGTTTTACTTGTAGTTAGTTATTTTTTAACATAGTAGTTTGGATTGAATTTCCTTGAGTAGCATAGCTGCATTTGCATCGTTAGTTAACATAGCTTTAGTCATAATTTGCTTATCGTATTTTGTTCGTCATGCATTTAGCATAATTGTAATATTCATTTGCATATACTCTGTTATTCAGTGTCATTTAGATTGCATTAGGTTTAATTTGCATTTTATAGTGTTTAAATAGATTCATAAAGTGAATAGTGCACTCAAAGAAAAACCTGATTTTTGCCCTGTCGCACAAGCGTTATTTTATGTGCAAAAAATTCGTGTTTTTCAAAAATTCTTTTTCTGTTCACTTTAGTGACGTTTTATCTGACTGCAGACCAAATTTCAGCTCTTTTAGAGTTGATTTGGTCTGATTTTTAAGCGTTTTGCGAAAACCGCTTTTTCTGGTTTTTAAATTACAGGACTTTCGATATCCTGATTTTTCCCAGATTTGAAACGCTTATATCTGGAGTTCCAGATATTTTTTTTTCATTTTGTAAAAACTGTCAGATTGTTTGATCTGTCAGTTGTAGAACAAAATAAGTTTTAGAAAAATAGGACCTCGTTTGCCTTGTCAAACAGTGGTTTTCCGATAACCTAACAGAAATCTATTTTACACTAGTTATGGGCATTTTCATAATTTCCATAGTTTCGGCATTTTAGACCTGTTTTCAGTAGTTTCTGCATTTTAGGAGCTGCATAATCATCATACAACATTAGTAGAAGTAATTTAACTAATTTTAGAATTAGTTTAGTATTTTATTTAGTTATTGTCTGATAATTAGCATTTGTTTTATTAATTTCGTAAAATTAGACTTAGTTTTATTTATCGTTTTCATTGTTAGATTAAAATACTAATTGTGTATTTTCCTTCATTTTTAGGTTGAAAAGCATACTTAGTTTCCAGGGTTATTGTCCAATTGCGAAGAGTGAATAATTGGTGAAAAGACAGAAATACCCTTGGTGTGGAGCAGAAGACTTAGTTGCTTTTTCATTTTTATTTTAGTGATTAATTGTAGTTGTATTAACTTTATAATTGTAGATTGACATTTGTAATTAATATATTAAATTTTATAGAAATATCTTGATTAATTCCTGTTCCTTGAGGATTCAACCCGTACTTACCACTTTGTGGAAAGTCGGTTTTTATACTTTTGGTTGACGATTTTCCAAAGTTTTATTAAAAATAATTGTTTTAAAGATATCATTTCAAAATATCAACCAATGAGTCACGAGAAGAGTATGCCAGATTTTATTTGTTGTGGAGCATTGAGAAATGCGATTGAACTCTACCTTGTCAACGCCACAATACAATGCATTCATAGCCTTGGCATTAAGTGAAGCAACTTTCTTTTCTTCATCGGTCCATCGACTAAAATCAGTTGATGGCATTTGGTACTTTTCTGAAACGACTCTCTAAATTTCAAGATCCATGGATTGTAAGAATATTGTCATTCTCACTTTCCAGTATCCATAGTTTGTTTCGTCGAAGAGAGGAGGACGAACAAAGGAGCATCCTTCTTTGTGCTGAGATGTTGAAGTTGTCATGTTAGATGATGGTCAAATCAAAATAAAAGCAAACCTGCTCTGATACCAAATGAAAGTGCAGTAGGATCGAGGCAACGAGCACTAGAGAGGGGTGAATAGTGCTTTTAAAAATTGTCTGCGGAATAATGACGAATTTTGTAATTTGAAAAGCAAACACACAAAGAACACAAAATTTATCCTGGTTCGGTCTTTCCCAACCTACATTCAGTCTCCAAGCAAAACCCGCTTGAGATTTCCACTATCAACCTTGTGTAACTACAAGATCATACAGACCAAATCCGGTCCCACTTTCAGTAACACACCTACTGAAAGCAAACAACTCCTTCAAAACCAAGGAGTCCTTCCTTTTACGGAAAATTGAAATAAGTAACAACTTACAATACAACCTATGAGCCCTTCTTTTAAATGCAAATGAGATGCAATTGGCTTTTGAGGTTGTTGAAATACTCTACTCACAAATTCACTATCTCTCAAAGGAATTTGAGTGAAAAACTGAAGTGAAAAATATCACGTGAGTGAGAAAATGAATATGAGTGAAAAGCAAAGAGTAATTGATTCAAATTGATTGAATTGCAGTCAAATTGATGTTTTTTAATGTAAAATGCACTCATATTTATAGTTGAAAGTTTCCATACATTGAGGGTATGAAAGGGTGTCAAAATGATCCATTTTGAACGATCAAAACATTTGAAAAATGAAAAGACACGCCTTTTTTAAAGTTTCAGGAAAAATGGCAAAATTAGTCGACTGGAACAGTAGTTAGTTGACTATAGTTAGTTATTAGTAGACTGACAATTATCGTCGATCGACTGATCTGTTAATCGAGCCGTTTGAAAATCTAAACTTTTGAAACTTAGTCGACTAGAGAAAAGTTAGTCGACTGATAATATCATCAGCAGACTGAAAAACCTTTCAGTCGACTGCTGCTAAAATCTTCTGAAAAACATACATTATGTCCGATCGATTGATAAAAGCATTAGTCGACTACTGCTAAATTTTTAGAAAACACATGTTTTGTCCGGTCGACTGATAAAATTATTAGTCGACTAATTTTGACAAAAATGACATTTTGCTTTGAAAATTTGGCGCGAAAGGATTAGTCGACTAGTGAGTCTGTTGGTCGACTAATAAACACGAAAATTTAATAAAAGAGTTTTCTAAAAAAAAATTCATGAAGAGTTCTTTTAGAAAAGTTTTTCTAAAGACTTTTTAAGTGAAATGCAACCTAAATATGCACTCTAAGTAAGGCTCTTACAAGAATCTAAGACTTTTAGTGAATTTAACATTTACACACTAGTCTTCAAAGATTCTTCATCGAATTCTTCAATTTCTTCATTGTCTTAGCTGAAATGCAGTTGATTTACTTGTTCATCATCAAAACCTTGTACTTGAAGTATCATGTACGGCTTCATTGTCGTAACACATGGTTGGGATTCTTTTGTTACTCTCACTATTTTTCCTGGTCCTCGAGTGTCCTCTGATTATCAGAAGTGGTGGAAAAATGTTTGTCCCCCTCCCCTTTGTCAAGTTTATTACTAATAAAATCATGTTTTTCCTTCTATACAATTCCTTTAATTTTTATCTTGGTTTGACGACCTTGCCTAGGTAATAAGGCATATTTTCAGTTTTTATTTTGCAAAGAATAGCAACGCAATTGTCGTGACTCTAGCGACGACTCAGTTCCTAGTAATGGGATATCCTTTAGATTGTCTACCAGATATTCAGCAAATGTTTCCTATTCAAAAACCATTTTCAGCATCTAACCCTCAGTTTTGCTCTGCAGAGAGCACTTGCATCCTTACATGGTTAAGATGAGGTCCGGAAAGAAGACCGTGCCAGTCCAGCTTATCAGTTCTCCATCAACTTCAGTACAAGAAATGGATTCTTCACAATTCGCCGGAAATGGAAGTCAGCCAACTAATGATGACATCAACCCACAGATGTATTCGTTGTTTCAGAGAATGTTGAGTAAGTTATTGTCTGAGGAAATAGAGGCCAACTTAGGAAAGGCCCACAATAAGAAAAAGGTCAAAGGCCGAACAATGAAAAAGAATGTGAAGATCACCAAAAAGCAGAGTCATCATGAAGAAACCTCTAATGAGGCAGAATCAGCGAGAGATACTGATGAGGAATATGAAACTCAACAGGCATTTAGAAGGTCAACTCAAAGGCAGGGGTCAGCTTATAAATCCAGAAATCAGTCTGTTAATGACCCTACTCAGTCACAACTCCGAGACATGATGAAGATGGTCAAGGATCTGCAGGCCCATGACAAGGGCAAAAGGGTCTTTACAAGTGAAGATTTCTATGTTGGACTGGATGGGGATGATGATCTCGACAATCTTTTCAAGAAATTTATCAAGTTTGATGGTTCGGGTGACCCAAAGGCACACCTTGCCCTATTCTTCGCAGAATGTTCCAGGTTCAGGAGGAATAACCGAGCCTGATTTCTTTGTTTCCCTCTCAGTCTGGAGGGTATTGCAACAAAATGGTATTCAGAGCATATTAACCCTATAGATTTGAAAGAGTTTGACAAATTGGTCAATTTATTTATTGAGCACTTCCTATTCAATGCTGAGGCACTCCCGACCCTCAGCCACCTCTGTAGTCTGAAACAGAAGGAAAATGAGAAAGCCAGGGATTTTATTCATAGGTGGAGATCTGCTTGTAACAAGATGCATGATCCGATATCAGAAGGACATGCACTATCTCTGATCCTGAACAACTTCTCGCAACCGCTAAGGGGACTGATTTCCACCTCTCCATCAAGGACCTTCATAGAACTGACAGAACGAGCCGAATGGCTTGAGTTGAGTATGGAAAATGGATCTTATGAAGGCTTCATGTTCACAAAGAATAGCAGTTAGCAGGAATTAAAGAAGAAAACCCAATTCACTTATTCTACCAATAATAGTAGAAATCAGAATAAAGGAAACATGAAAGATCACGATTATGGTTCAGGAGGGTCAAATCCCAACAAAAATGATCAGAAAGGTAAATCGATCCCTCAGTATGACAAACAACCACAACAGACTCTTGATCAAGGGTCGAGACCTCAAGAAAAGCCAAAGCGTGAAGGGTGGAGTTATAATCGCAAATTTACTCCCCTGGATCAGTCCCTCGAAACAGTGCTAGAATATATACTTGGCAATGACATGATTAAGCTTCCAAAGGTAGCCGATCTGTCAGTGGTCATGGGGAAAATGAAAGAGAGATTCTGTAAGTTCCACCGAATAGTGGGACACGATACCGAGAACTGCTTCATTCTAAAGAATATTATTCAGGATTATATTGACAAAAACCTGTTGGTGGAAGGTGCCGAAGATGAGAAAATAGGAATATTAAATCAACCTTTCTTTCAGCATTCAACCGCAATGATATCTGACCATCCTTTCCAGCCTCAAGATCACATCCAACAATGTCTTAGCAGTGATATTGATATTCAACATCGGGTTTTAGTGTTACATAAGGCCCAATCCAATTCTCAGAAGATGAACCTCGTTTCAGCTCTCAGTAAGCTGAAAGTCTCAAAAGAGCCTGCTGGGGTATCTCCAGAGGTAGCTAAAAGAATGCCATGGTTTCCCAAGAACTTTATCAAACCCATGCCAGAAAAGAAAAAAACATCAGAAGAGAAGATGGATACAGTGCAAAGACCGATCATTGCTCTCTCCAACATCCCAATTCTTGAGTTGGCACGTGCCTCTCCCAAGCATCAGCAAGTCCTGGATGACTTACTGTGAAAAATCAAGGTTAAGTCAGGCATCACTCCCGAAGACATGGCCCAAATCGTTAATCAGGTCATGACCAATGCTCCCATAACTTTCTCAAATAAGGATCTGCCCAAGCCTCACACATTTCATAACAATGCTCTGTATATTGTAGTGCGGACTCGGGGAATGATTGTACCCCACGTGCTTGTAGATGGAGGCAGTAGCCTCAATATTTGCCCTGAAATGACTGCCAAGGCTTTGGGTATAAAAGAAGAAGAGTATACGCCGGATCCGATCACCATTTATGGATTTGACAATCACGGACAGACAGCAAAGGGCAAGATCTTCCTAGAAATATTTATCAACTACTCTGTTCACACAGTGCTTTTCCACGTCGTCAATGTGCCGCCAACATATAATTTTCTACTAGGGCGAACGTGGATTCACAATGCCAATGCAGTGCCATCCACCCTACACCAGTGTATTAAGTGGTCTAAAGGCGACATGATAACTACTGTCCTGGGGGAAGATCCAGAAGAGAGGCTGCCTCAGCCTATGATTCCTCGGCCGACCTATACTGCTGACATCTCTAGCATCAGGGAAAGCGAAGAAGTTATTCTTAGAGAAAGTTTGGAAATGTTAAAACTAGAGGCAGCACCAGAGGCGAAGCATACTACGACGACGGTCCAATGGCAAGGGCCATATTTCTTTAAGATTGGGGTTCGTCTCGACTACAACACTTTCAAGGACCATCCTCTTTTCTCGCAGTTTGTAAGAACCAAGAAAGGGTTTGACCTATTACTCAAGCATGGTTATCAGCCTTTCAAAGGCTTGGGCAAGAACGGAGATGGCCGGCTAGAGCCAGTGATCCCTGACCATCATCCGCGTAGGGAAGGATTGGGATTCATGGGCAAAAGATCTCACAAAAATATTGTCTTCATTAAGGGGATTCATTAAAAGCTTCTACTATCTGTCTTTCTCTTTTTCATTCATTTGATTTCTACAGTTTGTAGGGACAATGTCTCATTTCAGTTCATTTTAAATGTCATCGTTTCATTTTAAGTCTTCAATAAAGCTATCAGTTTTCTCGTCTATCTGGATGCCGTCTTTCTCTTACTCCTCTGTAATTTGTCTTCAAAATTCATTGTTCTTATCCTTTTTCATTTCATGCAATTTATGCCATAATGAATGAACTTTTTCTAAAAAGCTATTCCTTTTCGAAATTTCAGAATGTCTTCCCAATCAATAAAGAGACTAGTCATCAATTCTTCAATCACATCGAAACCTACAAAGATTTATCGGGTCAAGGCAAAAGTAGAGGACATTAAGGTCGCAAAGCAGCCAGAAAAAATGGAAGAGTTGCCAGAATTTGCAATGATTCAGAAACAAAATGAGCCATCGACCCTAGTTCAGGATCCAACTGAGGACATCAATATTGGTTCAGAAGATAGTCCAAAAATTCTTAAGATCGGCACCAGTCTAAGCATAGATGAGAAGGAAAGACTCATCGACTTTCTCAAGCAGTACCAAGAAGTGTTCGCATGGACTTATGAGGATATGCCAGGGTTAGATCCTAAATTGGTGGAACATCGCCTCGTTTTGAAGCCTGATGCGAAACCAGTTAAGCAGAAGTTAAGGAAGCTGGATCCTCGAATCAAGCAACAGGTCAAAGAAGGACTTGAGGACTTGCTCAAAGCTGGATTCATTCGAGCAATAGATTATCCAGATTGGTTGGCAAATATTGTAGCAGTTCTCAAGAAGAATGTCAAAGTTCGAATCTGTATCAGTTTTCGTGATCTCAAAAAGGCTACTCCAAAGGATGACTATCCGCTCCCAAATATCGATCTCTTGGTCGATAGCACGGCTGATCATGCCATGTTCTCTTTTATGGATGGATACTCCGGATATAATCAAATCAAATTGGCCACTCGTGACCAATCCAAGACGTCCTTCACCACGCCATGGGGTACTTTCTGTTATACAGTCATGCCGTTTGGGCTCAAGAATGCCGGGGCAACCTATCAACGTGCAATGACCGCCATATTCCATGATCAGATGCACAAGACCATGGATGCATACGTTGATGATATCCTAGTCAAATCCAAGGAAGAAGAAGACCATATCGATGCTTTAAGTCAGATCTTCAAGCGACTCATTCTTTACAAGTTAGGACTCAACCTTCAGAAGTGTGTCTTCGGAGTTGAATCAGGCAAGTTATTAGGCTTTTTGGTCAGTAAAAAGGGGATAGAAGTGGATCCCGCCAAAGCAAAGGCCATCATTGATATGTCACCTCAACTACTCTCAAAGAATTGTGTAGTCTTCAGGGACGTATGCAATCAATTTGAAGATTCATATCCAATCTTGCCATGAGATGTGAGCCTTTCAATCATTTACTCAGAAAAGGAGTGAAGTTTGAATGGGGACCAGAATGTCAGCAATCGTTTGAGCGTATCAAAAAATATTTTCTTAACCCACCCGTTCTGAAGCCACCGAAATTGGGAAAGCCTCTTTTGTTGTATGTTTTAGTTAACCAAGTCGCTTGTGGCAGATTATTGGCATAGTATGAGGAAGGCAGTCTGATCGAGCATGCCATCTACTATGTAAGCAAGACTTTTATTGACTATGAAAAGAAGTACTCTCAGATATAGAAGACGTGTCTAGCATTGGTTTGGATGTGTCAGAAGTTGAGGCATTACTTGTTATCATCAGAAGTTAAGATTCTCTCAAAACTTAATCCTCTCAAGTATATTCTCGAGCAACAGTTTCTCAGTGGATGGATTGCCAAGTGGAAAGTCCTGTTGATGTAGTCTGACTTGGAATATGTTTCTCAGCAGTCAATTAAAGGACAGGCTATCACCGACCAGTTAGTTGAATTTCCTTTGATAGAAAATGTAAAAATAGAGGATGACTTCCCCGATGAAGGTATCCATAATATTCAACAGTGTCCAGTTTGAAATCTATTTTTCGACGGTTCCAAGAATATGGTCGGCATAGAAATTGGAATCTTGCTTATCACACCAGAGAAAGAGATGATCCCTTTCTCTCTGAAACTTGATTTTCAGTTCACTCATAATATGGCCGAGTATGAAGCTTTAATCAAAGGTATGAGAATTCTACAAGACTTCAATGTTAAGAGAGTACACACTTTTGGTGATTCATTACTCGTCGTCAGCCAAGTCAAAGTTGAATGGCAGGTAAAAGACCAGAAGTTGCTTCCTTATCAAAAGATTGTTCTAGCCCTCATTAATAATTTTGATGAATTTCAGCTTTTCCATATCAAAAGAGAGTTTAATCAAATAGCTGACGGTTTGGCCAACCTAGGCTCCATTATGTCTTTCAGAAGCAGAGAATTCTGTCGTTCTTTTGAAATCATCAGACTTGACCATCCTGCCTTCATTCCGGTAATGCAAGTTAACCAGGCAGAGCAGAAGAATAAGCCTTGGTATCAAGATATTAAAAACTTCATTAAAACTGGTGAGCTTCCACCAGAATTATCAAAGAGGGAGCAAAAAGTGATTTAGCGTATGTCTGCCCGTTATTTTATTGTTGCCAATGTTCTTTATCGTCGTGGTTTCAGTTCTGAGTATTCCAGGTGCTTAGATAAAGAAGAAGCCAATGAAGTCGTGCGAGAAGCGCATGAAGGCATTTGTGGTGGTCATGTTGGCTACCAAACCCTTGTTAAGCAGATCATTCGAGCAGGATATTATTGGAAAACCATGCAGTAAGATTGCTATCGCTTTGTAAAGAAGTGTGTTTAGTGTCAGGTGCATGCACCTTTCATTCATGCACCAACTACATACTTACAATCATACGTGTCTCCATGACCATTCTCTATGTGGGCCTTCAATGTTGTGGGTCCCATCACTCCTTCCACTTCCAATGGTCATAAATATTTCCTTGCCGCAACAAAGTATTTCACCAAGTGGGTTGAAGCCGTCACTTTGCGTACAGTGGAAAGTCGACGTTGGGTCGCATTCATTCATAAGAATATTCTTTGTCGTTTCGATATACCGCACGATATTGTGTCAGATAATGATACTCATTTCATGAATGAGAGAATGCAGATCTTTTGTTCAAAATTCAGAATTCATCATCCTTTTTCGGCTCTTTATTATCCCCAAGGGAACGGTCAAGCAGAAGCTACAAATAAAAGTTTGATCCACATCTTGGAAAGAACTGTTGAGACGGGTCGTGATTGGCACGAGAAAATCCATGATGCACTCTGGGCATATCGAACCACCATTCAAACCCCGACCAATGCAACTCCTTCAGAACTTGTTTATGGGACTGAGGTGGTGTTACCTCTTCATGTTCACAAACCCGCTCTTAAATTTGTATCTCTTCTAGAGCTACCAGTTGACCAGTATCAACAACAGAGAATGGTACAACTGGATCTACTCGACGAAAAAAGACTCAAAGCAGCAGAATACACCGAGTCTTATCGCCAGAGGATAGCAAGGCAATATGCCAAGTCAGTCATCAAAAGAAGATTCCAAGTTAATGACCTGGTCCTTAGATTAACGGCTCATCTCAAGCATCGTCCACGTGGCAAATGGTCACCAAACTGGGAAGGAACCTACGTGGTGAAAGAAGCATTACCACGTAATTCATATCGTCATATTAATGCAGACGGGGTAGAATTACCCGATCCTATCAATGCTTGACATTTGAAGAAATTCTACACTTAGAAAACTTCTATTCTATCATCTGTATTCCTTAACGAATTTTCTCCAATAAAAGATCAATTATTCTTTTATCAGAAAACTCATTTTCCTCCCAGCATACACTGGGGCATTTTTGTTATAAACTTGTCTTTTATTCAAAATACCCTGTGTGCAGGAATGATCAAATAAAAAATCTTTCATCATTTGCTTATTTGCATTCATTCACATTTACTCGCATAATATTTACATTCAGTTGCATGTGTTTGCATTCGCTTGCATCCATTTTGCATCTGCATCAAGTTCCCATTCAGGATAAGGGATAAATCCTGAGACCCGTGGCGTTTGTCCAAGTCATCGTGAGGGTGAAGATTAAAAATCCCCCATCACAATCAATTGATAACCTTTTTAAAATCTAGTGCTCGTACTGGTAATCTTTTAAAATCCAGTGCTCGTATTGGTAACCTTTTAAAACCCAGTGTTTGTGCTGGTACTTTCTAGTGTTGGTACTGATAATCTTTCAAAATTCAGTGCTCGTACTGGTAATCTTTCAAAATTCAGTGCTCGTACTGGTAATCTTTTAAAATCCAGTGCTCATACTAGTAATCTTTTAAAATCCAGTGCTCGTACTGGTAATCTTTCAAAAACCAGTGCTCGTACTGGTAATCTTTTAAAATCCAGTGCTCGTACTGGTAATCTTTTAAAATTCAGTGCTCGTACTAGTAATCTTTCAAAATCCAGTGCTCGTACTGGTAATCTCTTAAAATCCAGTACTAGTACTTTGTCAAAGTTCAGTCTTCATACTGGTCGCAACACAAATCTCGCATTTGAGTTCAGACTCAATGTTAATCTCTAGATCTGTGAACAAAACAATCTTTTCAGACCCTTGGGTCACTCTAGTCTATCAAGCATACCTTCAGATCATTCAGTTTGTTAGTCAGACCTCCGGTCATCAATTTTTAGCAAGCAAAACCTTTGGGTTAACAGACTCTATCAAAGTCAATCATGTTTGTCCGACCTTCAAATCGTATCCTACAATCATAGTCTTTCAAGATTCGACCTTTATGTCGAATTTGTTTGCCAATTGGTTCAAAACCAATCATCAATCATTTTCTCTTGCAAGGGACCCTTTTTCTAGGGAGAGTTCGAGGGAGCTCGTTCTTTTTGCATGTCTTTATTGTTTGTTCGTTGAACCCCCTTTTTCTAGGGAGAGTTTGAAGGGACTTGCGCTTCATGAACAGTTTGCAAAACAATCCTTATTGTCACACAAGGAACCCTTTTTCTAGGGAGAGTTTCGACGGAAGCTCATCCTCCTTGTAACCCTCAATGTCTTTTGTTAGGCCACCCCCGTCATTGAGGACCCTTTTTCCAGGGAGAGTGTATTGGACTCGTTCCTCTATGATGTCCTTTCAACTTTTGTTAGCGCCCCCCTTTCCATTTCTGTCTAGAAATAGGGAGTTTTGACGAAAACTTTATTTCTCTTCGAAAGTTCGTTTTGCAAACACCTCCTCTGCAGGGAAGAGAGGAGTTTCCTTTTATTACCCGTTCAGGTAAGGGTCAAGCCTGAGTCTCTCCTTTAGGGAAAGGAGAGGAGAATCTAGCCGCGGATGTGTTGTTTAGACCTCAAGCAATTTCTTTCACCAAGGATTCCAATAATATTTTGCCAATTTGTCATGAAAAATAGTTATTGATTCCAAAAATCTTTTATTACACAAAAGAATTATCTCAAGTTACCTTCAGTATTACTTCCGAAAGAGCAAAGCTTTTGCGAAGAAGGATTCAAAATCTAGATTCTTTCTATTGACCAACCAAAGGGAGGAAGAATAAATCCTCGATATGGCCAGCAAAGAAAATTCAACGTTGTTGCGAAGCCATAAGTGATCGATATTGATCGCAGTGAATGGCATATTTTTAAAGATCATTCTTGTAAAGACAAGGCGGTCAAAATATCCTGGGTGATACAGAAAAATCCGCTCAATTTCCATCTCTCCTTAATCACCCAAGCTGCAATTAAATATCTGCAAAAGAGATCTCTCAATTGTCGTCAAGATGAAGATGAATTATGCGAGTTAGACCCCCGGGGCCAAAGAAGATTTGGATCGTCTCCGAGATGAAGGAGTTTATGACGGATCCTTCCAGAAAAAGTTCAGATCATCGCCCAGTTGAAGGCGGATGCGAAGAACCTTCCGATAAACCCTAAAAGATATTTAATTTCAGCTATCATCAAGAGACCACCAGCCAATGAGCCAATATCGTCAATATAATCCCTGAGGCAAAGAAGGATCGAAACATCTTTAAGATGAAGGAGTTTGTGACGTACCCTTCCCAAAAGAGAGAGAGAGAGAGAGAAGCCAAGACATCTCCAAAATGATGGACGATGTAATAAGTTCCCCAGAAACCCCAAAAGCTCCAATTTTGTAGAAAAAAAAGAGTATAGCCAGAAAGACCATTTTGAGAAAAGAATCCCAGGATATCAAACTCCCGAATCTGCCAAGAATCTTTTTAAAAAATTTTGAAATTCTTTTATTAGTATCCTTTCACCAATTGCTTTCACAATGAGAATTCTTTCTTTTTCGTTCATATCAAGGAAATTGATGGCCTCCTTGAAAAGAAGTCAATTGCAAGCAATTTAAATTCGAATCTTGAGTCTACAGAGTTAATCCCAATTGGAGGTAATATTTCAGGTAGAAAAGAGAAAATATTTTTCATATAAGTATACTTACATTTTAATTATTTTTTAATCAACTATAACTTTTATCTTATTGGTAATCTTTTCAAGTTATCCTGACATGGAGTGAGAGCTTGATGCCTATTTTGATGTATCCAAGCATTGTTGTTATCCCTTTTAGGATTGGATGACGGGAGTTGTCCAAGATCCTTCCCTTCTTGTTTTGATCTGAGTGCCTGGGCTCTCAGATTCGCACACTTTCCTGTGCTCCCCATTGTCCCACCGTAGACAGTTCCCGTTCAGGGTAAGTGTTAAACCTGATTTTTTATGCAAAAGGTCATCTGTTTTAAAAGTCATTCAGTCTTAGTAATTAGACGTCCAAGATCGATCCCTTTTCAAGCTTTAGGGAACCCCCTTTCTTCCTTTTGCAAACCCCTCTCGGATTTATTGTGCAAAATTCGAAGGTCCCATCATGGTTTCTTCATTTGAGGATTCCGTTTATCGTCCCCTTTCAGGTTAAGGGTTAAGCCTGAGCCTCGTTCTTCCATGAGGTATCGTCCCCTTTCAGGTTAAGGGTTAAGCCTAAGCCTCGTTCTTACACGAGGTATCGTCCCCTTTCAGGTTAAGGGTTAAGCCTGAGCCTCGTTTTTCCATGAGGTATCGTCCCTTTCAGGTTAAGGGTTAAGCCTGAGCCTCGTTTTTCCACGAGGTATCGTCCCTTTCAGGTTAAGGGTTAAGCCTGAGCCTCGTTTTTCCATGAGGTATTGTCCCATTCAGGTTAAGGGTTAAGCATGAGCCTCGTTTTTCCATAAGGTATCGTCCCCTTTCAGGTTAAGGGTTAAGCTTGAACCTCATTTTTCCATGAGGTATCGTCCCTTTTAGGTTAAGGGTTAAGCCTGAACCTCATTTTTCCATAAGGTATCTCATCCAGGTTAAGGGCCAAGTCTGAGCTTCATTTCGGTGAGGTGAATCTTCTTCTTTATTCTCCATTCCATATCTATCATTACCATCGGAGCCAATTCCTTCATACCTAGTCAGATTTTCCTAACTGGGGCATTTTTTTATATATAGTCCAAATTTGGTGTGTTTTTCTTTGCCACTAAGCTCGGCCCTATACCGCCTTAGTAGCAAACAGGGGCATCTGTAAACACCCCAAATTTTCACCCTCATCCAGTGTTTATATTTTATATATCATTGCAATATCACTGCATGTATTTGACATGTCATTTCATCGCATTGCATGCCATTGCATCTCATTATCGAGATCCAGAATTCTCGTTTTCAAAATATTAAATCCAGATTCAAGTTTTAAAACTTTTCTTTCAAAATCAACTTCAAAACATGAGTTTTAAATCGACATTTTTTTTTACCATTTGCCAACCCCCAGGATCTTATATTTTGAAATATTTTCCTCAGAAAACAATCTGGATTCATTTTAAACTCAATTTCAATTGATTTCAATTCTTAGATGAGGCCCATTTAGGTGGTGTCACTTCTGGATTCCTTTATTTATCAAAAATCTCAAAAATTTTAGAGTCCTAGTCGGATCAGGACTCTGTATCTTCATCTTTTTTTTTTTTACCTTTTAAAAATACCATTCTGATTTTAAACCAGCTATGGTCATATCCTTGCCCATTCTCGTCATTTTTATCCAAAATTTCAGAATCCCAGTCCAATCAGAACTCTTTTTCTAGAATCCTAGTCGGATCAGGACTCTTTTTCCAGAGTCCTAGTCGGATCAGAACTCTATTTTTTACTACCCTTTTTACCTGTTTTTCAGAAAACCTATCAAAATTTTTTGTTTTTGGCCAAAATTCTAGAGTCCCAGTCGAATTAGGACTCTTTCTCAGAGTCCTAATCAAATCAGGACTCTACCCCGATTTCATCCTTTATTCCTGTTTTTCACTTGATTTCAAAACCTTTTCAGCTCATTTTCAAAATCTTTTATTTTAGCCAAAACTTTAGAGTCTCAGTTGAATTAGGACTCTTTCTCAGAGTCCTAATCGAATCAGGACTCTATCTTTCATCGTTATTCTTACCTGTTTTTAATCAAATCTTTCAAAATCTTTCAAAGAGAAGTAAAAAACTCAGAGTTTTGGTTGAACCAGGACTCGGTTTGAAGAGTCCTAGTTGGATCAGGACTCTGACCGAGATTTCAATTTTAAGAGAATCTTTTAAAAATCCTTCTATTTATCTCTTCAGGAATCAAAATTGTTATACCTTTATCATGAAATTTCAAAATTCTGGGATTTTATCCCAGAGTCCTGATCGAATCAGGACTCTATCCAAAGTTTGTTTTCACACTTCATCTTCACTGGTTTTCAAAAGCTTTGTTTAAATCTTACCATTTACTTCTTAGAAAGTGTAAACACCCCAAATTTTCACCATCATCCAGTGTTTATATATTTCATGTGTCATTGCATGCATTCGGCATACCATTTTATTGTATTGCATCGCATTGCATGTCATTACATCTCATTTTCGAGATCCAGCACTCCTGTTTTCAAAACATTTAATCCAGATTCGAGTTTTAAAACTTTTCTTTCAAAATCAATTTTAAAACCTAGGTTTTTAATCAACATTCTGTCATTGGCCAACCCCTAGGATCTTGTATTTCGAAATGTTTTCCTTAGAAAACAATCTGGTATCATTTTAAACTCAATTTTCAACTGATTTCAATTCTTAGATGAGACCCATTTAGGTGGTGTCGCTTCTGGATTCCTTCATTTATCAAATTTCTTAAAAGTTTCAGAGTCCTAGTTGGATCAGGACTCTATCTTTTTATCTTTTTAAAACATTTTCAAAACTCTATTTTGATTTTAAACCAGTTATGGTCATATCCCTTGTCTATTTTCTCCATTTTGGCCAAAATCTTAGAGTCCTGGTTGGATCAAGACTCTTTTTCAAGAGTCCCAGTCGGATCAGAACTCTACTTTTTACTGCCTTTTCTACCCATTTTTGGAGAAAACCTTTCAAAATCTTCCGTTTTGGCCAAAATCCCAGAGTCCTAGTTGGATTAGGACTATTCTTCAAGAATCCCAGTCGAATTAAGACTCTTCTTCAAAGTTTCAGTCAGATTAGGACTCTGTCTTTTGTCACTATTTTTACCTGTTTTTAACCAAATCTTTCAAAATGAGTCAAAAACTTAGAGTTTTAGTCAAAACAGGACTCTGTTCAGAGAGTCCTAGTTGGATCAGGACTCTGATCTTGATTTCAATTTTGAGAGAATCTTTCAAAAATCTTTCCATCTATCAAAACTGCTACACTTTTATCAAAGAATTTCAAAATTCTGGGATTTTATCCCAGAGTCCTGATAGGACTCTGCCCTAGAGTCCTGATCGAATCAGGATTCTGTCCAAAGTTTATTTTCTCACTCCATTTTCACTGGTTTTCAAGAGTTTTGTTTAAATCTCATCATTTACTTTCTAGAAAACCAAAATTTCTTAGAGTTCTGATCGAATCAAGACTCTTTCTTAGATTCCTAATCAGATCAGGACTCTGAACGAAAACTTTAATTTTATTCTGTTTTTAACTATTTTTCAAAATTCTCTCATTTGTTTTCTCAGAAAATCCAAGATTCTAAGAGTCCTACTTCAATTAGGACTCTATCCTAAGAGTCCCAATTGGATTAGAACTCTATCCTAAGAGTCCCAGTTGGATTAGAACTTTTATCTGATTTCAATACTTGTCATCATTTTCACTGTTTTCACAAGTTCTTTCATTTATTCTTCAGAAAATACCAAAAAATCTAGAGTTTTAGTCCGATCAAGACTCTGTCCCAAAGACCTAATCCAGTCAGGAGTCTGTTCTAGAGTCTGTTTTTACTTCCATTTTTATTCTTTTCCATTTGTTTTCAAAAATTAGTTCACTTTGCAGAGTCCCAGTTGATTCAGGACTCTATTTCAGAGTTCTGATTGAGTTAGGACTCTAACCCTGACTGTATTTTCTGACTTATTTTACCATTTCTGATAAAATTTTTCAAAAAACTCTTTCATTTGGCTTTTAAAATCTAAAATCTCAGAGTCCTAGAAATTCAAGACTCTAGCCCAGAGTTCCAGTTCGACTAGGACTCTATTTTCAAAAACTCTGAATTTCGATTATTGATTTTAACCCCTTTTCAAAGCTATTTTCAATCTTTATTTCAATTTTTCAAAACCTGATGTGGGACCCATTCAGTTGGTGCCATATCTGGAGGAGTTTTGACTCACTCAGGACTCTGTGCTATTTCAAAACTTTCAATCTCAAAGTCTACTTTTGAAAACCTTTTGAAAAACCTCTCAAATTCAAGTTTTAAAATCGTTCTTGAAAATTCAAGTGGGGCCCACTCGAGGTGGCGCCACATTTGAAGAAGTCAGGGTTAGACTAGGTTCAGTCACAGTGTCTTAGTCAGTTTAGAGGTTTATAAGAGCCAAAAACAATTTTGAAAAACCCATTTTGTTTGGATTTTTTAACCACTTGTTTTTAAAAAGTTTTGAATTAAAAACTTTAAAAACCCAGTGTGGAAAAATGCCAAGTGGCGCCACATTTGGGAGTCTTTAGGTCTAGTTAGGAGTGTAATTAGGTGTTGATTAAGATAATTAAGTTAGGGGTAGTTAGGTAAACTCACACCAAAATCGCCCCCCCCCCCCCCCTTAGAAGTCCATATTTTTTAGAATTACTTTAGAAAAAGAAACCTAAAAAATTTTCTATTTAAATAGAGCCCAAGGGGGGTCGACCCCCACTCTTCCCTTTGGTGATTCTTGGAGCTTCTCTCTCCTCTCCAGCCCTTCCTCCTTCCTCAATTTCAGCTGCAACCTTAAGGTAAGATTTTCATGAACTTTTAGGTTTTATTTAGTGTTTTTTTTATATTTTAACATGGATTTCACCATTGGCACCTCCCCTTTCATGGATTAAACCATGGATTCAACCTCAATAACCTCAAGTTAAATTCAAGAAGATGATCTAACCCTATTCCATGTTGTGTTCCATGATTCTAATCCATTAGAATCGTTTATTGCATTGTTTTTTATATTCTTAACCAAGAAAACATGAGATTTATCCGATTAAATGGATTAAATCCATGATTTCAAGGGTAAAAGCAATTCTAGCCACGGATTCCCTATTTTATTTTTATTTTTTAGCACATTACTGTTTATTTCATGTATTACAGCATCAAAATAGGATTTGTTTTACTGTTTAGATTTTTTTTGTTGTTTTCATTAAATAAATCATGTTTTATTGGTGTTTCTTAGATTTCTGTATATTTTAATCTTGGATTCGTAGAAATCATGTTAGTTCGTAATGAAATACTCATTAGAAATTACTGATTTTTTTATATGTTATTCATGGATATGTCAGTGAAGCTCTGTAGAAAAATCATAGGTTTTGGGATTCGGGAACCTTGTTAGTAAAATACAAAGTCAAATCGGGATTTCTGTTGATTAAAATCGTTGTTTAATTTCAAACATAACTTGCAGTTGTGTTATTTCTTTCATTCGATATTCGATTCAAGATCCATAAAGTGCAGTGGATTCATGTTGATGCAGGTTATTTACTGTAAAATTTTCCTAATTTTTTGCCTCTGTTTGGTATTTTTACTCTGTTAGAAAGTTGGATCCATATTTTAAAACTCGTTATGATTTATTTAAACCCTAATCTGACTTGTAATGATCATAGATCTTCAACTGTATATCCGATTCATGATCTGTAAAATGGAAAGTTCATTATTTTTCTGTCTACTATTCACTGCAGAAATTTCAAAAAATTTTGATTAAGTCTGCTATTTATTTTTATATTTGAAATCGGAAGTACCTGTTTTAATTAATTTTATATTTGTTATATTTAAGTCCAGATTGCCGGAAGGATATCTCACTCATCGAAGATGATTTTTCTGATCTGTAAAAAGGAGATTCTCTGTTTTTCTGTCTAGTTTACCTCTATAAAGTTTCAGAAATTTTCATGGTGTTTTGACCCCTGATTTGGGTCTAACACTGAAATAGGTACAGATCCATTGGCAAAAATAGTAAATTTTAGGGTTTTATGCAAATTCCGAATTAAAAATTTTGTCAAAATTGAATCTTTCTGTTTTCAATTCAATTATAGGGTTACAAGTATTGCACATGCCGATTTTTATGAATTTTGGATATCGTTTGATGCTCGAATCAATCAAATTGCGAAACAGGGTGCCCGTAGGATCCCAAAACACTGCCAAAATCATGATTTTCATGATATTTCTTGATTTTTTTGCATAAGTGTTATCATCGCAAAAAAAAAATCGTCTTCCATTCCTTGCGGAAGAGAGAGGAAAATGCTTTCGCGATTCAAACTTGACCGGATTTCGGAAATTGTTTTGAAATACTCGCCTCCGTTTTGAAAATTGCAGGAAAATCCATAGGATGGGGCTCGACCTGTCGGTACGAGGTTCGACCGTTCCTGCCGCCTTTAACAGGGGTAATCGAACCAAGAACCAAAATTGTGCTTGACATAGTTAAATCATCAAAATTGTGTTCTATCCTAAATGCACAGAGAATTCAGGCATGTGCTATGAGATTTTGGAAAATGGAAGTAGGAAAACATGATGTATGCTCAGAAAACATTTGGAGTTGAAAGATATTTCTCAGGGAAAGTCAATTTCTCAGGAAACTCAGATGAAAGGGGTTTTGAAATCATGAGAAAGTTCATGAATGGATGAAAATCCTGAGAAAATGGAAAGAATTCTTGAGAAAAGGGTAAACATTTGAAGGGAAAATGCTTGTCAGAAAAACTTCAAGTTTTGAAAGCTTTCTTTGAAAAATGATTGAAATTCATGGGAAAATTCTTTGGAGAGGAAGAATTGAAACTCGGGAAACTGAAATCCTGAGAATCTTAGCCTTGAAACACTTGGAAATCGATTTTGATCTTTGAGAAAGGTGAGAGACTTCTTTTGAAAATCTTTAGAAAATAACCCTTTTCCATGGAAAACTGTGGAAAAACTTGACTTGGGAAAACCGATTTTAAAAAATTCTCAGAGTTTCTTGAGAAATCGATTTCTTGAGAATGAAGTTTTGTTAAGAAAATCATGAGAAAACCAATGATTTCATGATGCAAATGATATGAGTCAATGAATGCACTTTGAAAAGATTTTCTGAGAATTTTGTTGGAAAAATGTGTATTAAGTCAAAGTAAATCCTTCACATATTTTGACTGTGGCCACGAGTCGGAACCTGGATTAACAAAGAAAAATGGAGAGCTCGAATCAAAGCTCGAGTGAATAAAGAGATCTCGAGTCGGAAACCGGATCAACAAAAGAAAACGAAGAGCTCGAATCTGAGCTCGAATCTGAGCTCGAATGAATAAAGAGATCTCGAGTCGGAACCCGGATCAACAAAAGAAAATGAAGAGCCTGAATCTGAGCTTGAATGAATAAAGAGATCTCGAGTCGGAACCCGGATCAACAAAAAAAAATGAAGAGCTCGAATCTGAGCTCGATTGAATAAAGAGATCTCGAGTCGGAACCCGGATCAACAAAAGAAAATGAAGAGCTCGAATCTGAGCTCGAATGAATAGAGAGATCTCGAGTCGGAACCCGGATCAACAAAAGAAAATTAAGAGCTCGAGTCAGGACTCGAGTAAATAAAGAGATCTCGAGTTGGAACCCGGATCAACAAAAGAAAATGAAGAGCTCGAGTCAGAGCTCAAATAAGATAAAGAGATCACGAGTCGGAACTCGGATCAACAAAGGAGGATAATTTGAATAAAAACCCGAGTCGGAACTCGGTTTTCCAAAAACTTGGATTTTGAAAATGTACCAGTTTGAACACTGGATTTTGAAATAATACCAGTTCGAGCGTTGGGTTTTGGTTCAGTACTGGCGATTATCTTTCAATTTTGAATCATTAGGAATTGTGATGAGACTGTTTGTTGAAATCCCAATACTGATCGGATTGTTGTCAATGCAGTTGAATGGAAATGAATATGAATTGATGCACATGCATGCACAAGTGTGTAAAATGAGAGATTTGCTTATCTTGCCTGCATACAAAATTTTAAAAATGCCCCAGTGTAACTAGGAAAGAAAGTTTGATCATTATTTAAAGAAAATAGGAAGATTACAAAGGAAGAGTAGATGCTTTAAGTATAGAAATTTTTCAAGTGTCGAGCATTAATGAGATCTGACAATCCTACCCCATCGACATTGATGAGCCGATATGAGTTGCGGGGTAATGCTTCTTTGACGACATAGGGACCTTCCCAATTTGGCAACCATTTGCCGCCGGGATGATGCTTGAGATAAGCTGTGGATTGAAGTACTAAATCATTGACTTTGAATCTTCTTTCGATGACAGGCTTCGCGTATTGCCCGGCTACTCTCTGGCGATAGGATTGAGCGTGCTCTATTGCTTTTAGCCTTCTCTCGTCGAGTAAGTCTAGTTGTACCAGTCGCTGCTGCTGGTATTGATCAAGAGGTAATTCTAGAAGCGATGCGAATTTCAAAGCGGGCTTCTGAACATGTAGCGGCAATACTACTTCTGTTTCATAGACCAACTCTGATGGAGTAGCATTTGTTGGAGTGCGAATAGTGGTCTGGTAGGCCCATAGTGCATCGTGAATCTTCTCATGCCAGTCACAGCTTGTTTCTACAGTTCGCTCCAAGATACGAATTAAAATCTTATTGGTGGCCTCAGCCTGACCATTGCCTTGAGGATAGTAGGGAGCGGAAAAATGATGATAGATTTTGAACTTTGAGCAGAATGTCTTCATCTTTTCATTCTTAAAATGACTGCCATTATCTGACACGATGTCATGCGGGATGCCGAAACGGCAAAGGATGCTCTTGTGAATGAAAGAGACCACGTGTCGGCCTTCCATTGTGCGAAGAGTGATAGCTTCTACCCACTTGGTGAAATATTCGGTTGCAGCAAGGAAGTATTTGTGGCCATTTGAAGCAGAAGGAGTGATGGGACCTACGACATAGAAGGCCCACATAGAGAACGGCAATGGAGAGACATTAGATTGTAAATATGTTGCCGGAGCATGAATAGAAGGTGTGTGTATCTGACATTGAACACACTTCTTCACAAAATGATAACAGTCTTGCTGCATAGTTTTCCAATAATAACCTGCTCTGATGATTTGCTTGACAAGGGTTTGGTAGCCGACGTGGCGACCACAAATGCCTTCGTGTGCTTCTCGCACGACTTCTTTGGCTTCGTCTTCATCTAAACATCTGGAATACTCTAAACTGAATCCTCAACGATAGGAGACTTTTGTCATAATGAAGTATCGAGTAGACATATGCTGAATTGCTCGCTGCTCTTTCTTTGAGAGTTCTGGAGAAAATTCACTAGTTTCTACGAAAGTTTTGATATTGTAATACCAAGGCTTCTTCTTTTGCTCAGCTTGGTTTACATGTTCTGTTGGAAGGAAAGCAGGCTGGTCAAGTCTACGAATTTCGAAGGAGCGACAGGATTCTTCATTCTTGAATGCCATAATGGAGCCTAAACTGGCTAGGCTATCGGCCACTTGATTAAAATCTCTCTTGATATGGAAGAGCTGAAATTCTTCAAAATTGCTTACAAGAGCTGAAACAATTTTCTGATAAGGAAATAACTTCTGATCTTTCACTTGCCATTCGGCTCGAACTTGATTGACAACGAGTAATGAGTCGCCGTAGGCATGCACTCTTTTAACATTGAAGTCTAGTAGAATCTTTAGACCTTGAATCAGGGCTTCATACTCAGCCATGTTATGGGTGCATTGAAAATCTAACTTGAGAGAAAATGGAATCATCTCTTTCTCAGGAGTGATTAATAAGATTCTGATGCCTATTCCGGCCATATTCTTGGAACCGTCAAAAAATAAATTTCAGATTGGAGATTGTTGGATATTGCAAATTTGCTCATCCGGGAAATCATCTTCGGATTTCACTTCTTCTGCCAGAGGAAAATCCGCCAATTGATCTGTAATTGCTTGGCCTTTGATTGATTGCTGCAAGACATATTCTAAGTCATACTGCATCAGTAAGACTTGTCATTTTGCGACCCGTCCGCTGGGGAAAGGTTGCTCCAAGATATATTTGAGAGGATTGAGTTTGGACAAGATTTTGACTTCAGATAACAGCAAGTAGTGTCTTAGCTTCTGACACATCCATACCAGAGCTAGACAGGTCTTCTCTATGTGAGAGTATTTTTTTTCATAGTCTATGAAAGTCTTACTCACATAATAAATGGCATGCTCTATCAAGCTGCCTTCTTTGTATTGCGCCAAGAATCCGCCGCATGCGACTTGATTTACTGAGATATATAATAGAAGAGGTTTTCCCAATTCTGGCGGCTTCAAGATGGGAGGATTGAGGAGATATTTCTTGATTCGATCGAACGATTGCTGACACTTTTGTCCACATTCGAACTTTACTCCTTTTCTGAGCAAGTGATTAAAAGGTTCGCATCTCATTGCCAAATTAGAAATAAATCGCCGAATTGATTGCATGCGTCCCTGAAGGCTACGCAATTCTTTGAGATTTTTCGAGGGTGGCATATCAATGATAGCCTTTGCTTTGGCTAGGTCGACTTCAATTCCCTTTTTGCTGACCAAAAAACCCAATAGTTTGCCTGATTCGACTCCAAAGACACTTTTGCGGGTTAAGCCTTAACTTGCAAAGAATGAGTCTCTTAAAGACTTGATCAAGCGCTTCGAGGTGATGTTCTTCTTCTTTGGATTTTATGAGAATATCGTCAACATACGCATCCATGATTTTCCGCATCTGATCGTGAAAGATAACAGTCATTGCTCGTTGATATGTTGCTCCAGCATTCTTGAGCCCAAAAGGCATAACTGTATAGCAGAAAGTGCCCCAAAGCGTGATGAAGGAAGTCTTGGATTGGTCGCGGGCGGCTAACTTAACCTGATTGTAGCCGGAATATCCATCCATAAAGGAGAACATGGCATGTCCTACCGTACTATCGACTAGAAGATCGATGCTTGGAAGTGGATAGTCATCTTTCAGAGTTGCTTTATTGAGGTCTCTGAAGTCTATACAAATCCTTACTTTGCCGCTTTTCTTTGGAACAACGACGGTATTGGCTAACCAATCTGGGTAGTCGATAGCTCGGATAAATCCTGCTTTGAGCAAATCTTCGAGTCCTTCCTTGACTTGTTGTTCTATTCTAGGATCCATTTTTCTCAGTTTCTGCTTAACTGGCTTAGTATCCGGCTTCAAAACGAGACGGTGTTTGACCAATTTTGGGTCTAAGCCCGACATATCTTCATATGTCCATGCGAACACTTCCTCATGTTGCTTAAGAAAATTAGTGAGTCTTTTCTTTTCTTTTGGACTCAGATTGGTTCCGATCTGGAAAATTTTGGGATCTTCGTCTGAACCGATATTGACATCTTCAGTCGGATCTTGTACTAGAGGAGATGGTTCATCCTGCTTCTGAACTGCGGCGAACTCTGGTAATTCCTGAAGAGACTGATCATATTCTGCATAATCATCAGACTGATTTGCAATCTTGCCATCTTCGGTGCTTGCTTTGACTCTGTGAATTGCTGCTGACTTCTGAAAAGCCTTGGGATTGAGAACGAGCTTCTTGATTGTCAGAGAAGTCATTCTGAAATTTTGGATAAGAAATTTGGTTTAGATAAAATTGCCCATCGTAAGACAAGCAATCACTTGAAGAAAACCATGCATAAAATGGCACTAAAATTATAAAATGAAGAGATAGATGGAAAGGAGACAGATGGCATCCAGATAGACAAAGAAACTTGGAATTTTATTGATTTTGAATTGATCAAAGACATTGATAAAATGAGACATTTATTTTGGAAAGAATAGAAAGAAAATAACAAATGGTCTTCAATGTGCCCCTTTGACAAAAATAGTCTTCTTTGGTGAGCTTCCTCCGGAGAACCCTAGTCCTGCTCTGTGGGGACGATGCTTCTGGATCACTGGCTCGATGCGGCCATCTTCATTTTTGCCTAGTCCTTTAAAGGGTTGATAACCGTGCTTCAGGAGTAAATCAAATCCCTTTCTTGCCTTTATGAATTGCGGAAACAACGGGTGATCTTTGATGGCACTGTAGTTGATCCGACCTCCAACCTTGAAGAATTGAGGACCTCTCCATCAAGTCAAGGCTACCGTGTGCAGAGATAGTTCTGAGAATGCCTGGAGTATTTCTCGATTTTCTCTGTGACTGATCTCTTCACTTTCACTGATGTTGGGAATATCCGCAGTGAATGATGGCCTGGGAATCATGGGCTGCGGGAGCCTTTCTTCTGGGTCTTCTCCCAGTATTGTGGTAATCATTCCACCTTTTGACCATTTCACACATTGGTGCAGGGTGGAGGGCACTGCATTTGCATTGTGGATCCATATTCTTCCGAGCAGCAGGTTGTAGGTGGGTGGTACATTGACCATATAGAAAAGTACTGAGTGCACCGAATAATTGATGAATATTTCCAGAAATATTTTGCCCTTAGCCGTTTGACCATGGTTGTCGAATCCGTAGATAGTGATGGGATCTGGAATATATTCTTCATCCTTGATCCCTAATGCTTTTACTGTCATCTCGGGACAGATATTGAGGCTACTGCCTCCATCAACCAGCACATGGGGTACCATCATTCCTCTCACTCGAACGATGATGTACAAAGCATTATTATGAAATGAGTGAGGCTTTGGAAGGTCCTCATCCGAGAAAGTGATCGGTGTATTGGTCATGGCGGAGTTCACAATTTGTGCCATGTCTTCAGGCGTGGTACTGGGCTTAACTTTGATCTTTCTGAGCAGATCATCCAGTACTTGTTGGTGTTTGCGGGAATTCTTAGCCAAGTCCAAAATTGAAACATTGGACAGAGCAGCTAGAGGCTTCTGAGTTGAAGTTTCTCCCTTTTTTGGGTTGGATTTGGGAAAATGTTTTGGGAACTCTAGAATTTTACTGGCTGTTGTAGGAGATACTTCGACTGGCTCCGCTGATACTTTTAGCTTATCAAAAGCTGAAATTATGTCCACCTTCTTGGTGGCTGGTGCTGCTTGTCGTAGCACTGAAACCTGGTGCTGAACTCGAAGATCTTGTGCAGAACACAACTTGATGTGTTCGTGAGGTAGGAATGGCTGTGCAGACACTACTGCCGCGGTGTGCGGAGGAAAGGGATGTTTGAGAATATTCATTTTCTCTTCTTCTTCTCCTTCCACTAAAAGATTTTTATCAATAAGATCTTGCACAATGTTTTTGAGAAGAAAGCAGTTCTCAGTGTTGTGTCCCACTGTCATGTGGAACTTGCAAAACTGATCTTTCCATTTCTCCATGGGCACGGGGGGATCGGTCAATCTGGGCAACTTAACCATCTCTTTTGACAGCATATACTCGAGCACATCCTCGAGTGATTGGTCTAAAGGAGTAAATTTTCTATCGTAACTCCATCCTTCATGTTTGGTCTTCTCACGCAGTTTCGGCCCTTGATCCTACTGAGGAGGTTTGTTGTATTGAGGAGCAGGCTTTCCTTTCTAATCGCCTTTATTGTTTGAACTGACTGAGCCATAGAAATATTCTTTCTTTTTCCCTTTATACTGATTCTGACTGTTGTTGTTGTTATTGTTGTTGGCAGAATAGGTAAAGTGAGCTTTCTTCTTCTGCTCACCTTGAGGGTTGTTTTTGGAAAAAGTGAAGCCTTCATAGACTCCATTTTCCACACTCAACTCGAGCCATTCGTCTCGTTCAGTCAACTCAATAAAGCAGTAGAGATCAATCCTCTTAATGGTTGTGAGAAATTATTGAGAATTAAGGATAAGGCGTGCCTTTTCGAGATAGGATCTCTCATTTTGTTGCAGGTTGACCTCCATCTATGAATAAAATCCTGTGTTTTCTCATTCTCATTTTGCCTTAAATTGCAGAGATGGCTCAATGTAGGAAGCGCCTCAGTGTTGAACAAGAAGCGTTCAATAAACAGGTTTACTACTTTATCGAACTCCTTGAGCTCGATTGGATTGATATGCTGTGCATACCATTTAGCTGCAACTCCTTCCAAGCTGTGGGGGAAGCATAGAAATAATCCTCGGTTGTCTCTCTTGAACCTCGAGCATTCAGCAAAGAAAGTGGCGAGATAAGCTTTTGGGTCGCCAGAACCGTCGAACTTGCGAAAAGAGATGAAATAGAGTTATTACCCTCAACAGGAATGCAGTAAAATGAAAACCATGAATTCAGACTTATCAAAGTAAGAATCCAAATGCGTATGAATAATCATGATTAATCCAAAATAAGATAAAAATATAATTAGAAATAAAACATAGAATCGGGGATTGAGATCTTAGTCCATCCATTTGCGAATTAATCAGGATCCCGGTGTAAACACAGAATTTAAAAACAATGAAGAGAGATCAGAAATGAAATCAATCATAAATAAATAATAAAAAAAATGAAAAAAAAAACTTCCGAAAGATGTGGAAGAAAATGAAAAGGAATGTGTTGGACTGGTTTATCCTTTTTGCTATTGCATATGGAGGTGTTAAAATTGCTACAGGCAATTCAACACCTCCCATGATGCATTAATGGGGGGAGGCAAAACAGAAAACTAACAGAAATTTCAGAGAAAAATTAAAGATATGAGAAGGATAACAAAAGGGGAAATCGTAAGACGAGAAGGGAAAATGAAAATAAACCCCTGACAATATGTTGGAATGTAAAATCTGAGTGAACCGGTGATGCCCTTCGAGGCATCACCGGTTGTCGTCATATAAAAGCCCCATATGAGATGAAATCAAGAATCCAATATAATTGGATAGCCATAAAAAAAAGAAATAGGGAAAATCATAATCGAAATAAGAAAGGGGGTAAGAAACAACAAATAAAAAACAACAAAAAAATGAAGAAAAACTTCCGAAAGATGAGTGGAGGTAGAAACTTACCATAGTTCTGCAAGGCCAAAGCGAGAGGGGGGGTTGTGACCTTGCTGCCAGTATTGGCTTTCTTGAACTGAAAAAGAAGAGACCCAAAGAGAGAGAAAGAGAAATGAAGAAGAGGCTGCGATCTTGCTGAGAGATGACCGGCTTCGACTCTTCAGAGGGAGAGGTGCCAGGGAGATAAGGAGAGGGGAAAGTGAAGAAGGAGAGTGTCCCCAAATTTTTCAAAATCTTGTAAATATTCCTTTTTTTTTTTGCCCTTTTATCTTCATTTTTTGGGTAATTGAGTCAGTTTTAAAGCTAAATTCCATTTTATTTCTCAAGATTTATTGAAATTAAATTCATTTTATAAATCTGACTCAATTTCGGATCCGGATCCAGATCCAGATAAAAGATCCAAATCTGAGCTTCGTTGTCCAAATATTTAAAATCAAATTCTCGAAATTTCCAAAATAACTTTCGAAAAGCTCAGACATTTCGCCCAATGTCCGTTGGATCCATCATGTTGTATTTCTCGATTCGAGTTTCAAAACTCAAACATTTTCTCAAAACATGGATCCGAAACCCATTTTTTTTGAAGAAATTTTCAAAATAGCATTCGAAAAACCTCTTTATAAATATTTCTTAAATACAAAAAAATTAGTTGTAAATGTTAGGACTTTATTCCAAAAATATCAAAAAAAATATAGAAAATGTCAAGAAAATAACAAAAAAAAAATCTCATGAAAGTAGAAAAGAAACAAAAAAAATTAGTTTTTGAAAAACCTCTTTTTGAAAACCATCATTTTTTTTTTTTAACAATCTTTTTGGACAAACACTTTTGTTGAAAATCAAGCACCTCTTTGTAAAAATTTTAAAATTAAAAGGGGCCCATTGTAAAATTCCCTTTTAGGGTTTTCAAATGAGGAAGACGATACCCCTCTCTTTCACTCTCGAGACCCTCAGCCGCACTCCTTTCATCGCGAGCTCCATAGAGATGGCACCAACACCGTCGATGGCCAACGGCCTCACAGGCCTTTCGTCCCTTCCGAACCCTCCATCTCTAACGAAAGCCCTTCTGGAGCTTTCTCCTTCATCTTTAAAAGGAGAGGTCATTCCACACATGGGGGACCCTGACTTTCATCATCCGTGGTCGACACCCATTTCTTCACTCCCTTACCGAGTTCATCTCAGAACACTTGGAAATTTTCTAAAATGTGTTTTTCAAAATAGCATACATCTTCACATTGCACAAGCATGATTCTTTATGCATTTAGAGTTAGATTAAATTCTTAGATTATATTTAGGCAAAGCAAAAGGCATAGATTCGATCCTTGGTTCGATTACCCCTGGTAAAGGCGCCAGGAACGGTCGAACCTCGTACCGACGAGCGAATCCCGTCTCTCCATTTTTCCCGCAATAATTTTCAAAACGGAGGCGAGTTAAATTTCTAAATATCTTTCAAATCAAGGTCAAGTGAAACCACGCAAAATAGTTCCTCTCCTCTTCTCTCTTTCTTTCTTTCTTTTCTCTTCTCTCTTTCTTTTCTTTCTTTTATTCTTCTCCCTTCAAAAAGGAGGAAAATAGAGGTTGGAAAAAGGAAAGAGAAGGAAGAGAGAGAAACCAACGAGAGAAAAAATTTTGCGATGATCACAGTTTTGGTGACTGTGATGGGACCCGTCTTCGTTCGGTCGGATCTATGCCTTTGCTTTGCTTTTATATAATCTAAGTCTTTATTCTAACATATGTCAACTTCATTTTTCATGCAAACCTTAGGAGCCTAGACTCTATCCTAAAGCTGTCATTATTTGCATATAGGATCTAAGTATGGTTTGGTAGGACCATATTGAGGAGATTATATCCATGTTCACATTAGACTTAGGTCTTAAATACAACTCTCCTCAATTTTAGGGATTGAATGCAAAACAATGTATGCAAGTGTATGCTTCTCTTTATTTAAATCTATCTCTTTAGGACTTGCATTAGAGCCTTCTGATTTTATTGCATGTTGATCATATTTTGAAAAACATCCCTACCTATATTGTCCCGGTCTTCACGTTGCAGGGCTATCTCACTGAACCATAGTTCGGGAGAGAGCCTCACAACTGGACCACTTATTTGGGTTCGCTCCCCCCTACCATGTACCTAAGGGCCATAGTCCGAGGTATATCGGTAGGTGCTCAAGGATGTTGGGGAAGCCATTACCTTAAAACCGAAGAGATATCTTATATGCCACGTACTTCGAGCTTCGGCTTCAGTATATCGGCATATCTTGATTGGAATCAGATGATATGAACTATAGAGTTAGGATTAAGGTCCTATAAGCCATTTCAAATATCGCATTTAGAGTCAGCCTTTAGGGAGTGCTGTGTGCACGTCCTTGTTTGTGCAGCTATGATTACGCGATGTTTTCCTTGTGTTCTCCTATATGTATCAACCTCTTTCAAAACCCTGGGTGTGCTCTTCAAAACCTCCTTTATTTTCAAAAACCCCGGGTGTATATTTTCTCCTTTACCTACGTTCTTCTCTCTTTTGTTGTCAATTTTTCTTTAAAAACCATGGAAATTCTTTCTTTAAAGTCCCTTGATCTTTTACAAAATTTCCAGGAAATTATGTCTGTCCCTGTTATCGTCGCAAAATTTTTCCCCGCCTTCCCTTTCCTTGCGGAAGAGAGAGAGAAGGAAACGCTTTCGCGATTCAAACTTGACCGGATTTTGGGAAAATGTTTTGAAATACTCGCCTCCGTTTTGAAAATTGCGGGAAAATCCATGGGATGGGGCTCGACCTGTCGGTACGAGGTTCGACCGTTCCTGCCGCCTTTAACAGGGGTAATCGAACCAAGGACCAAAATTGTGCTTGACTTGGTTAAATCATCGAAATTAGGTTCTATCCTAAATGCACAGAGAATTCAGGCATGTGCTATGAGATTTTGGAAAATGTAAGTTGGAAAAACATGATGTATGCTTGGAAAATATTTGGAGTTGAAAAGAATCTCTTAGGAAAAAGAGGAAAGTCAATTTCTCAGGAAACTCAGAAGAAAATGGTTTTTCAAATCACGGGAAAGTTCATAAAGATGTATGGAAAATCATGAATAGTTGAAAATCCTAGGAAAATGGAGGTGATTCTTGAGAAAGGATGAACATTTGAAAAGGGAAACCCTTCTTAGGAAAACTTGGACTTTGAGAATTTTCTTAGGAAAATGATGGAAATTCATTGGAAAGCCCTTGTGGAAAAGGAAAATCGAAACTTGGGAAGTTGAAATCCTGAGAATCTTAACCTTGAAATACTTGGAAATCGATTTAGATCTTTGGGGAGGATTGAAAAATTCTTTTTGAAAATCTTAAGAAAATAACCTTTTCCATGGAAAACTGTGGAAAAACTCGACTTGAGAAAACCAATTTTGAAAAATTCTCAGAGTTTCTTGAGAAATCGATTTCTTTGAGAATGAAGTTTTCTTAAGAAAATCGTAGGAAAACCAATGATCTCATGATGCGAATGACATGAGTGAATGAATGCACATTGAAAAGATTTTCTGAGGAATTGGTGGGAAAAATGTGCATTAAGTCAAAATAAATCCTTCACATATCCTGACTGTGGCCATGAATATGTTTAGAGTTTAATTGATTCAATGCACAATATTTTGAAAAGTTTGAAATATGATGTGCATTTTAAGATAGCCTAAGAGTGTAGGCTCAATGTGACTAGTAGAAAGATGATGGATCTGGGTCTCGTCCATATCCCGACTAGGGCCGTAAATATGGATTCCACCGAGTCCATCAACTCCCTAAGAGTTGGTGCACGTGCCATTCGTGAACATCCATAGTACTTTTGGAATAAAATGCATGAATCATATAAGCATGCTATTGCAGGAATTTAAACTATATGATATGCATCCTAGTCTAAGCAGTAAAAGTAAATATTATTCCAAATTTAACTATTACATCTCTGACATAAATAAAAATATACATAGAAAGCTAATAAAAGTCACATCTTCCGCTCCTTACGCTTCTTCTTTGCAAATGAGAGTCGGCACAAAAAAAAATATGCCATACCATCGGGAAATTGAAAATCTCATGTTGACGACAATATGCAAGGAATTACATGTGGATCATAACGAAAGTGCACTACTTGATGAAAATGAAATGAATAGGATATATAGATAAAAAAAAAAATCTAAGAGTCATATTGGGACTAACTAAGGAACCTATACATGTAAGTGGCTAAAGGCTCATAATATGAGATGAAGGTTGTTGCCTAAAAAAAGAAAAAGAAAGTATACATATATATATACAATGGACACAGAACACGACATATGATATTGAATAGGGGCATTGATGAAGCATAAGAGGCAAAATATATGTATATATATAATAAGAAATGGGTTATATCTAATATAAACTGTTGAAAAGATATGAGCTTCATCTAATATGAGTGACTACAACATGCGAACTGTACCTAATATGGACTGCTAAAAAAAAAGGTTGGCAAACCGTGTCTAAGATAAACAGTTAAACAAGCAAACCGCAGCCAAGACCTGGCTAAAAGAAAATGCCAGCTATATATAAGACAACAGCTAAAACAAGCAAGACTACAGATAATATGCATAGCTAAGGAAAAGTACAAACTATCTAAGACACACGGTTAAAGCTAAATAAGCTACAGCTAACATGCATAGCTGAAGGAAAATGCAAACTATCTAAGACAAACACTTAAAGTTAAATAAGCTGCAGCTAACAGGCATAGCTGAAGGAAAATGCAAACTATCTAAGACAACACTTAAAGCTAAATAAGCTCAAAGATATACAAAGAGCTATAACCTGTGTCACAGGATGTTTCAACATAGAAACGATATTTTGAATATGCAAAAGTAACGGCTACAACACCACAATAGCAGGACGAGTTGTATATATACAAAGTATGGACAGATGTTAATTTGTCCCTACACAGAGACTACCCACGCTGGATGAGGTAAACATGTGATGGAGGTATGTTTTGTGATTTTACTGGGTAGTTCGTCACAGTGTTGGAACCAAAATGCTTTGGCTTGATCCATATGGATGCTATGACCCAGCTGGTGCGCCATATTACATTAAAAGGAGGCATCACAAAAGAAAAAAAAAATTTCAGGACAGTAAATGGATTGAATAGCAGTAAAAAGAATTAAGGACTGATTTCTGCAAAAGAAAATTTACAGCCATTCACTGCGTTTGGATTTCACATAGCCTTTTCAGATACATTATGCCATCGACCAGTATGGCTTCATACTCATTCCTGAGGCTCTTATCAACAAAGCAATAGCCTGTGACAATTGCCTTCCCACATGAAAGATCCACAACCAGAATGCAGATGGGGACTGTATGCTTACGATAGGGGAAAATGACAGAAGTTAAACATCCTGCAGTTAACTTAGAAAGAAACGAAATGTCCAGAGAAGAGAAAAAAACAGAGTAATGGCTTATGTTAACGTGAAATGTAGGGTCTATATCAAACTCCGATGTTGCACCTGGGTTCAGGGTGCTATTTTCTGTACGATAGCTCCAAAGGGCATCGCATGAGGCTATGACATGCGTGTGCTTTCAAAACAAACCGAAGAAAAAAAAATGAAAATTTTGAAATGCAGAGAAGTTATAGTAAGTAATACTATATAGGAATACATGGGGAACAATCGGGCTGCCTAAAGGAGAACGAGAACGACACCCACTGATATCATTTCCATAAAAAAAAAATTTAGAAGGTTAACAGATGTGCAATAACGTGATTCAGATGTGCCGGTCACGAATGGTAACGGAGATCATCTGAAAACATTTTAGGGGCTGGGATGAATGATGCCAAGACCAAAAGAAAAAAAATGCGAAAATGACGATTTTTTTAAACAATGCTGAGATGAATTATGCACAGGCTCTTCAGGCAGAAAGAAGGATGACGATTTTGGGGTTATGCTGGAATGTGAATGCCATTGAAGGGGCATCATCGAATCCAGGTGCATTAGGAAACCCAAGTTGTAAGCCATACCCCTTGTTGTCACAAGTTTTGCATTGCAGATGTCATTGCGCGGTGCCTAATCCTCACAAATGTAGGTATAAAAAGGGGGCATTACCTTGAGTTGGCAGATGCTGAAGACGTGCTTCTCACAGGGTGAGTTGAATCTCCTGCTGGGCCGGACTGAAGATGGCTGGTCTTCTCTTTTGCTGTAAGGGAGAAGGCAACGTGATGAAAGGGGGGTCCCAACAAACAAAAGAGAACCAAGTGAGGGTTGCAGTCGGCCTCCTGCCGATTGATGGGTTGAAGAAGATGAGAACAGGCACTCCTTGAGCGAGAGATGGCTGAGGTTCAATGAGATCGCTAATCCCCTCCTTGCTGGGCCTCCCTCTTTCTTTAATAGTCGACCCTTGTAAAATCCCTCCTTTTCCCCCTCTTTTTAGCCGAGCTTGATAGCTTTCAACAAACCAACTTTCAAAAATTTTTGAAATCCTCTTGAAAAGGGGGGGGGGGGGGTCGCCGTTTTGAGAGGGGGCGACTCCTATTCTTCAGCTAGCATTTGAAGCTTAGGTAAGGTGAAATTTTTTTGGTAGGGTTTTCACGGTGGCTTCCTCTTGGGGCTGAAAAGTAATAAAGTAAAAAAAAAACGAATTTTGTTGTGGTGGTGCCACCTCTTTTGAGAAAACAAACTTTTGCCTTTCTTGGCAAGAAGCCTTAGTGGGGTGCCACCTACATGGGCCCACTAAGTATTTTATAAAAATTTAAATCAAAATAAAAGGATTTTATAAATCGGTGCCACTTTCGAGTGGGCACTATCTTGGAAATAAGGGAAATTTCGAGAATTTGAGTGTGACACCACCTCGAGGCGGGTCCTCCGTTCTTTATTTGAAATAAGAGCCAAATGAGATATTTTGGAATTTTCACAATAATAGGCTAGTTTTGGAAAACATGAAGCCAAGTTTGGCTTGATTTCAAAAGTTTGAAAAAAAATGGCTCTTCGGGGCGAGATTTTGAAAGAAGTAGGGAAATTCTGAGTCTTTTTGTAAAAATTTGAAATAGGATCTTATGAATTTTGAAATTGTGTCCCCCTCTTTCCAACTGGCGAAATTCTGAAATGTCAAAACCATCCAGATTGTTTTCTTGAGAAACTTTTCGTAATTCAGGGTCCTGGGGGTAAAATGGGATGAATTGATAATTTTTAAAACCCAGGGTTTTGAAATCACTTTTGAAAAGTTTTAAAATCAAATCTGGATTGACAATTTCGGAAAATCAGGAGTTCTAGATCTCAAAATGACATGCTGTGCAGTGAAATGATATGAAATGCTTGTGCAATACTATGCAAAAGATATGTTCTACAAAGTTGCCATTCTGAACTTGAATTTGAAAATTTTGACTTTTGGTTAAGCATGAGATTTTGAGAATTTACAATTTGAGGGTGCCTCTGAGTCTAAATGGAGAAGTCTTGAGACTCGAGAATGGAATTTAGGACTCTCTGCAAGGTTCCATCTTGGAAAATGGCCATTTTGCCCTTCCTTGATTCTGGAGAACCGAAATGTGAAGCTTGGTGGAAATGTCAAGAAGGTGGGTGGAAATTTGGGGTGTTTACAGATGCCCCTCTTTGCTACTAAGCCGGCTTGTGGCCGAGCTTAGTGGCAAAGAAAACACTCTAAATTTGGGCTATAAAAAGATGCCCCAGTTAGGAGGATCTGACTGGGTGTGAGAAATTCAGCCCGGTGATCATGGTAGATATGAAGCGAAGAATGAAGAGGAAATACTCATTCTGTGAGAGTGAAATTCAGGTTTTTATGCCCTTAACCTGGATGGGACAGAAATATCTCGTATGGAACGAAGCTCAGGTTTGGTTTGTACCCTTATCCTGATCGGGTGGAAAATGAAATACCTCTTTGGATGAGGCTCAGGTTTGTACCCTTATCCTGATCGGGCGAAAAATGAAATACCTCTTTGGATGAGGCTCAGGTTTGTACCCTTATCCTGATCAGGTGGAAAATGAAATGGAATCCTCGAAGGAAGAGACCATGATGGAACCCTTGGATTTTGCACAGTAAATCCGACAGGGGTTTTGCAAAAGGAAGGAAAATGGGATCCCTAAAGCTTGAAAAGGGATTGATCTTAGGCATCTCATTGCTGAGACTAAAATCAGCTTTTGAAATTGCCTTTTGCGAGAAAATGATTGGTGGTTCGACCTCGCACCGAAATGGGACTGTCTATGGTTGGACAGTGGGGACACCGGGAAGTGTGCAAGTCTGAGAGTTCATGCTCTCAAAGAAGGGAAGGAATCAAGTCCGTAAGAGGGATTTAAAATTGGTGTCAGGATGGATCAAAAACGGATATCAAGCTCTCACTTCACGTCAGGATAGCTAGAAAATATTGTCAAAATATTGAGAATTCTGTTGTTGATTCAAAGTTTTTGAAAATGTTGCACATTGTTGCAAAGATATTCTTTCTTTGCTACCTAAAGAATTACCTCCAAACAAGGTTCACTTCGTAGAATCGAGACTTGAAATCCAAATTGTTCACAATTGACCTTCTTCAAGGAAACTATCAATTTCCTTGATATGAACAAGAAAGAGAATTTGATATTATGAAAGCAATTGATGAAAGAGTATTGATAATAGAATTTCACAAGATTAAAGAGGATTCTTGATAGATCTGGCAGTTTGATATCCTGAGAGCTTCTCTCTTGATAATCTTTCTGCACTCTTTTGGCTCTTTGGTGTTTTGGCTATATTCTCCTTCATTTTGGAGATGTTCTGACTTTTTCTCTCTTTCTTTTTCCTCTCTTTCTCTCTTTTGGAAAAAGGTACGTCACAAACTCCTTCAACTTGGAGATGTTTCGATCCTCCTTTGATGATATTGGCTTATTGGCTGGAAGATCTTTAGCTGGAATTAAATACCTTTTAGGGATTGTCGAGGGGTTCATCGCATCTGCCTTCATCTTGACAGTGCTTTGGACCTTCCCTGGAAGGATCCGTCACAAACTCTGTCATCTTGGAGATGTTTTGAATCTTCTTTGGCCCCGGGGGTCTACTCGCCTAATTCGCCTTCATCTTGACGACAGGTGAGAGATCCCTTTTGCGGATATTTAATTGCAGCTTAGGTGATTCTGAGGAGACCGGGCTTGGGTGAATTCTCTCTTTTCTAGCACTCCGGATATTTCCAGTGCCTCGTCCTTACAAGAATAGCCTTTAAAGATGCGTCATTGACTGCGATCAATATCGATCATCTACGGCTTTTCAATAACATTGAATCTTCTTTTCTGGCCATATCGAGGACTTATCCTTCATCCTTTTGGTTGGCCAATAGAAAGAATTTGAAGTTTGAATCTCTTTTCGTAAAAGCTTCACTCTTTTGGAAGTGATGCTGAAGGTAAATTGAGATAGAGATTAGTGCAATAGATATTCTGAAATCAACAAATAATTTGATTGACAATTTGACAAAATTTTCTTGAAATCCCTAGTGAAAGTGAGTATTTGAAATCTGGCTCAACACATCTGTGACGAAAATTCTCCTGTCTTTTTCCCCAAAAGGAGAGACTCAGGCTTAGCCCTTACCTGAATGGAAAATGGGAAATACTCCTCTCTTCCCTGAAGAGGAGGTGTTTGCAAAACGAACTTTCGAAGAGAAATTGAGCTTTCATCAAAGCTCCCTAATATTAGGCTTCTCTTATGGAAAGGGGGCCGATAATAGTGAGGTCTGAAAATTGGGTCATGAAAAGAACGAGTCCATCAAACTCTCCCTGCAAAGAGGGTCCTTCATGACAAAAATGGCCTAGTATGAAATTGGGGGGTCACAAGAAAAGCGAGTCTCCGTCGAGCCTCTCCCTTTTAAAAGGGTTCCTTGTGTGAAATTGGAAATTGTTTTGCAAACGGTTCACAAAGACGCGAGTCCCTTCAAACTCTCCCTGGGGCTAAGTGAACAAATTGGATAGCATGCGAAAAGAACGAGCTCCCTCGAACTCTCCCTAAACGGGTCTCTCGCAAGAGAAAATGATCGAAATTGGATATTGGGATTGATTGACCCAAAGGTTGAAATTGGAAATTGGAAAATTGGTTGCTGGAAATGAATGACCCGAAGGTCGAAATAGGATGACCTAACGATCGAATTTGAGAATTGGTTGACCAAAAGGTCGAAATTGAGAATTGAGTGACCCGAAGGTCGAAATTTGGAAATTGGGTGACCCGAAGGTCGAAAATTTTGAGATTGAATGACCCGAGGGTCGAAAATTGGAAATTGATTGACCCGAAGGTCGAAAATTTGGCAATTGATTGACCCGGAGGTCGAAAATTGGAAATTGGTAATTGAAATTGAGAATTGGAAATTGGGTGACCCGAAGGTCGAAATTGGAGAATTGCCTGATTTGAAGATTTAAATTGGAATTTGGAAGGCGAAATATCAAATTTGAACGATTGACATACCCTGATGATCGAAATGGCTTGAATCAATCAAAGGAGAATGATGAGTTCGAGTCAGAGCTTGAATAAGATACAGAGATCACGAGTCGGAACCCGGATCAACAAAAGAAAAATGAAGAGCTCGAACCAGAGCTCGAATGATGTAATGAGATCACGAGTCGGAACCCGGATCAACAAAAGAAAATGAAGAGCTCGAACCAGAGCTCGAATGATGTAGAGAGATCACGAGTCGGAACCCGGATCAACAAAAGACAATGGAGAGCTCGAATCTGAGCTCGAATGAATAGAGAGATCTCAAGTCGGAACTCGGATCAACAAAAGAAAATGACAAGCTCGGGTTTCAGCTTGAGTAAAGTATAAAGATCTCGAGTCGGAACCCGGATCAACAAAGGAAAATGAAGAGCTCGAGTCAGAGCTCAAACAAAATAATGAGATCACGAGTCGGAACTCGGATCAACAAAAGAAAATGATTTGAATACAAACCCGAGTCGGAACTCGGTTTTTTGAAAAGTCGGGATTTTGAAAATGTACCAGTTTAAACACTGGATTTTGAAATAATACCAGTTCGAGCACTGGGTTTTGGTTCAGTATTGGTGATTACCTTCCAATTTTGAATCATTAGGAATTGTGATGGGACTGTTGGTTGAAATCCCAATACTGACTGGATTGTTGTTAATGTAGTTGAATGCAAATGAATATGAATTGATGCACATGAATGCACAAGTGCATGAAATGAGGAATTTGTTTATCGTGCCTGCATACCGAACAAAATTTTAAAAATGCCCCAGTGTAACTAGGAAAGAAAGTTGAATCATTATTTGAAGAAAACGGGAAGATTACAAGAGGAGACTAAATGTTTCAAGTGTAGAACTTTTTCAAGTGTCGAGCATTAATGGGATCTGACAATTCTACCCCATCGGCATTGATGAGCCGATATGAGTTGCGGGGTAATGCTTCTTTGACAACATATGGGCCTTCCCAATTTGGTGACCATTTGCCGCCTGGACGATGCTTGAGATAAGCGGTGGATCGAAGCACTAACTCATTGACTTTGAATCTTCTTTCGATGACTGACTTTGCGTATTGCCTGGCTACTCTCTGGCGATAGGATTGAGCATGTTCTGCTGCTTTTAGCCTTCTCTCGTCGAGTAAGTCTAACTGTACCAGTCGCTGCTGCTGATATCGATCAAGGGGTAATTCTAGCAGTGACGCAAATTTCAAAGCGAGCTTCTGAACATGTAGCGGCAACACTACTGTTCCATAGACCAGTTCTGATGGAGTAGCATTCGTTGGTGTACGAATGGTAGTCCGATAGGCCCATAGTGCATCGTGGATCTTCTCATGCCAGTCACGGCTTGTTTCCACAGTTCGCCCCAAGATACGAATTAAAATCTTGTTGGTGGCCTCTGCCTGACCATTCCCTTGAGGATAACATGGAGCGGAAAAATGGTGATAGATCTTGAACTTTGAGCAAAATGTCTTCATCTTTTCATTCTTGAAATGACTGCCGTTATCTGATACAATGTCATGCGGGATGCCGAAACGGCAAAGGATGCTCTTGTGAATAAAAGAGACCACATGTCGGCCTTCTACTGTGCGGAGACTGATAGCTTCTACCCACTTGGTGAAATATTCTGTTGCGGCAAGGAAGTATTTGTGGCCATTTGAAGCTGAAGGAGTGATGGGACCTACGACATCGAAGGCCCACATGGAGAACGGCCATGGAGAAACAACGGATTGTAAATATGTTGCTGGCGCATGGATAGAAGGTGCGTGTATCTGACATTGTACACACTTCTTCACATAATGATAACAGTCTTGTTGCATAGTCTTCCAGTAGTAACCTGCTCTGATGATTTGCTTGACAAGGGTTTGGTAGCCGACGTGGCCACCACAAATGCCTTCGTGTGCTTCTCGCACGACTTCTTTGGCTTCTTCTTCATCTAAACATCTGGAATACTCTGAGCTGAATCCACGACGATAGAGGACATTGGCCAAAATGAAGTATCGAGTAGACATACGCTGGATTGCTTGTTGCTCTTTCTTTGAGAGTTCTGGAGAAAATTCGCCGTTTTCTATGAAAGTTTTGATATTGTAATACCAAGGCTTCTTCCTTTGCTCAGCCTGGTTTACCTGTTCCGCTGGAATGAAAGCAGGTTGGTCAAGTCTGCCAATTTCAAAAGAGCGACAAGATTCTCCATTTCTGAATGTCATAATGGAGCCTAAACTGGCTAGGCTATCGGCCACTTGATTGAAATCTCTCTTGATGTGGAATAACTGAAATTCTTCAAAATTGCGGACAAGCGCTGAAACAATTTTCTGATAGGGAAATAACTTCTGATCTTTCACTTGCCATTCGGCTCAAACTTGATTGACAACGAGTAATGAGTCACCGTAGGCATGCACTCTCTTAACATTGAAGTCTAGTAGAATCTTTAAACCTTGAATCAGGGCTTCATATTCAGCCATATTGTAGGTACATTGAAAATCTAACTTGAGAGAAAATGGAATCATCTCCTTCTCAGAAGTGATTAATAAGATTCCAATGCCTATTCCAGCCATGTTCTTAGAACCATCGAAAAATAAATTCCAGACTGGAGATTGCTGAATATTGCAAATTTGCTCATCAGGGAAGTCATCTTCGGCTTTCGCTTCTTCTGCCAGAGGAAAATCCGCCAATTGATCTGCGATTGCTTGGCCTTTGATTGATTGCTGTGAGACATATTCTAAGTCATACTGCATCAATAAAATTTGCCATTTTGCGATTCGCCCGCTGAGGAAAGGTTGCTCTAAGATATACTTGAGAGGAATGAGTTTAGACAAGATTTTGACTTCTGATGCTAGCAGGTAGTGTCTTAGCTTCTGACACATCCATACCAGAGCTAGGCAGGTCTTCTCTATTTGAGAGTATCTCTTTTCATAATCTATGAAAGTCTTGCTCACGTAATAAATGGCATGCTCTATCAAGCTGCCTTCTTTGTACTGCGCCAAGAATCCGCCGCATGCAACTTGATTGACTAAGATGTATAACAAAAGAGGTTTTCCCAATTCTGGCGGCTTCAGGATTGGAGGATTGAGAAGATACTTCTTGATTCTATCGAACGATTACTGACACTCTAGTCCCCATTCGAATTTCACTCCTTTTCTGAGTAAGTGGTTGAAAGGTTCGCATCTCATTGCCAAATTGGAAATAAATCGCCGGATTGACTGCATACGTCCTTGAAGGCTACGCAATTCTTTGAGATTCTTCGGGGGTGGCATATCAATGATAGCCTTGGCTTTGGCCGGGTCAACTTCAATTCCCTTTTTACTGACCAGAAAACCCAACAGTTTGCCTGATTCCACTCCGAAGACATATTTTTGCGGGTTAAGCCTTAACTTGTAAAGAATGAGTCTCTTAAAGACTTGATCAAGGGCTTCAAGGTGATCTTCTCCCTCTTTAGATTTTACGAGAATATCGTCAACATACGCATCCATGATTTTGCGCATTTGATCATAAAAGATAACGGCCATTGCCCGTTGATATGTTGCTCCAGCATTCTTGAGCCCAAAAGGCATAATTGTATAGCAAAAAGTGCCCCAAGGCGTAGTAAAGGAAGTTTTTGATTGGTCGCGGGCGGCCAACTTAATCTGGTTGTAGCCGGAATATCCATCCATGAAGGAGAACATGGCATGTCCTGCTGTGCTGTCAATCAGAAGATCAATGCTTGGCAGTGGATAGTCATCCTTCGGAGTTGCCTTGTTGAGGTCTCTGAAGTCTATGCAAATCCTGACTTTGCCACTTTTCTTTGGGACAACGACGATATTGGCTAGCCAATCTGGATAGTCAATAGGTCGGATAAATCCTGCTTTGAGTAGATCTTCAAGTCCTTCCTTGACTTGTTATTCTATTCTTGGATCCATTTTTCTCAGCTTCTGCTTAACTGGTTTAGCCTCCGGCTTCAAGACGAGTCGGTGCTCGACTAATTTGGGGTCTAAGTCCGGCATGTCTTCATATGTCCATGCGAACACTTCTTCATGTCGCTTGAGAAAATCTGTAAGCCTTTTCTTTTCTTCTGAACTCAGACTGGTTCTGATCTTGAGAATTTTGGGATCTTCCTCTGAACCGATATTGATATCTTCAGTAGGATCTTGTACTAGAGTAGATGGTTCATCTTGCTTCTGAACTGAGGCGAACTCTGGTAATTCCTGAAGAGACGAATCAAATTCTGTACCATCATCTGACTGCTTTGCACTCTTGCCATCTTCGGTGCTTGCTTTGACTCTATGAATTGCTGCCGGCTTCTGAAAAGCCTTGGGATTAAAAACGAGCTTCCTGATTGTCCGAGAAGTCATTCTGAAATTTTGGATAAGAAATCTAGTTCAGACAAATCGGCCTATAGTAAGACAAGCAATCATTTGAAGAGAACCATGCATAAAATGGCATTGAATAATAAAATGATGAGATAGACAGAAAGGGAGTAGATGGCATCCGGATAGACAAAGAAACTTGGAATTTTATTGATTGAATTGATCAATGACAAAAATGAGACATTTATTTGGAAAAGAATAGAGAGACAATAACAAATGGTCTTCATTGTGCCCCTTTGACAAAAACAGTCTTCTTTGACGAGCTTCCGCCGACAAACCCTAGTCCTGCTCTGTGGGGACGATGTTTCTGAATCATTGGCTCGATGCGGCCATCTTCGTTTTTGCCGAGTCTCTTGAAGGGTTGATAACCATGTTTCAGGAGCAAATCGAATCCCTTTTTTGCCTTCATGAATTGAGGAAACAATGGGTGGTCCTTAATGGTACTGTAGTTGATCCGGCCTCCAACCTTGAAAAATTGAGGACCTTTCCATTAGGTCATGGCTACCGTGTGCAGAGATGGCTCTGATGATGCCTGAAGTATTTCTCGATTTTCTCCGAGGTTGATCTCTTCGCTTTCCCTGATGCTGGGAATATCCACATTGAATGATGGCCGAGGAATCATGGGCTGCGGGAGCCTTTCTTCTGGGTCTTCTCCCAGTATCGTGGTTATCATTCCACCTTTTGACCATTTTACACATTGATGTAGGGTGGAAGGCACGGCATTGGCATTGTGAATCCACGTCCTTCCGAGCAGCAAGTTATAGGTGGGTGGCACATTAACCACGTGGAAAAGGACGGAGTGCACCGAATAGTTGATGAACACCTCCAGGAATATCTTCCCTTTTGCCGTCTGACCATGGTTGTCAAACCCATAGATGGTGATAGGGTCTGGAATATATTCTTCATCCTTGATCCCTAATGCCTTTGCGGTCATTTCGGGACATATATTGAGGTTGCTGCCTCCATCTACTAGCACATGGGGTACTGTCATTCCTCTGACTCGAACGACAATGTACAGAGCATTATTATGAAAAGAATGAGGCTTTGGAAGGTCCTCACCTGAGAAGGTGATTGGTGCATTGGTCATGGCAGAGTTCACAATCTGTGCCATGTCTTCAGGAGTGGTACTGGGCTTAACTTTGATTTTCCTGAGCAGATCATCCAGTACTTGCTGATGCTTGCTAGAATTCTTGGTCAAATCAAAGATGGAGACATTGGATAGAGCGGTCAGAGGCTTCTGACTTGAATTCTCTGGCCTTGGTCTAACGATTTGCTTGAAGAAGTCAGGAGTTCCTTTTGATTTGGGGACTGACTTCACAGGTGCTTCAGAAACTTTCATTTTGCCGAATGCTGAAATTAAGTCCATCTTCTTGGAATCTGGAGCTGCTTGTCGTAGTACCGATACCTGGTGCTGAACTTGTAGGTCTTATGCAGAACATGGCTTGATGTGCTCATGCGGTAGGAATGGCTGTGCCGACACTACTGCTGTGGTGTGTGGAGGAAATGGCTGATTGAGAATATCCATCTTCTCTTCTTTTTCTCCTTCCACTAAAAGATTTTTTTCAATGAGATCTTGTACGATGTTTTTGAGAACAAAGCAGTTCTCAGTGTTGTGTCCCACTGTCCTGTGGAACTTGCAGAACTGATCTTTCCATTTCCCCATGGGTACCGGGGGATCGGCCAATCTGGGCAATTTGACCATTTCTTTCGATAGCATATACTCGAGCACATCCTCGAGTGTTTGGTCAAGAGGAGTAAACTTTCTGTCGTAACTCCATCCTTCGTGTTTAGCTTTCTCACGCAGCTTCGGCCTTGATTCTGTTGAGGAGGCTTGTTGTACTGAGGAGCAGGCTTTGCTTTTTGGTCCTTGTTGTTTGAACTGCCGGTGCCGTAGCAGTGAATTTTCTTCTGCCCTTTGGACTGATTCCGACCGCTGTTGTCGTTGTTGTTGGCAGAATAGGTGAAGTGAGCTTTCTTCTTCTGTTCACCTTGGGAGTTGTTCTTGGAAAAGGTAAAGCCTTCATAGACTCCATTTTCCACACTCAGCTCGAGCCATTCGGCTCGTTCAGTCAGCTCAATGAAGGTCCTGGATGGCGCTGTGGAGATCAATCCTCTTAACGGCTGCGAAAAATTGTTGAGGATTAGGGACAATGCATGCCTTTCCGAGATATGATCTCTCATCTTATTACAGGCTGATCTCCATCTGTGAATGAAGTCCCGTGCTTTTTCATTCTCATTCTGCCTTAAATTGCAGAGATGACTCAGTGTAGGCAGCGCTTCTGTATTGAACAAGAAGCGTTCAATAAAGAGATTCACAACTTTGTCGAACTCCTTGAGCTCGATGGGGTTGATATGCTCAGCATACCACTTGGCTGCAACTCCTTCCAAGCTGCGGGGGAAGCATAGAAACAATGCTCGGTTGTCCCTTTTGAACCTCGAGCATTCAGCAAAGAAAGTGGCGAGATGTGCTTTTGGGTCGCCAGAACCATCGAACTTGATGAATTTACGGGGGAGATTCTCCAGATCATCATCCCCTTCTAAGCCATCATAGAAGTCCTCACTGGTGAAGACTTTCTTGCCCTTGTCGCGGGCTTGCAGATCCTTGACAACTCGGGCCATTTCCTTGAACTGCGCTTGCAAAGGCTCTTCTGCCGATCTGCTCTTTGATCTGCGGCTTTTACTTTGGCCACGCTTCTGAAATGCCGGAGGCACCTCATATTCTTCATCTGTATCTTCAATGGAGTCTGATTCATCTGAGATTTCCTCTGGCTGGATCCGCTTCTTGGGAGCCTTCTTACTCCTGCGACCATGGAACTTTTCTCTAAATGGATCCCTTTCTGAACTGGTCCTGGGCTGTTCATTCATCATCTTATTCATCATTTTTCTGAACATGGCATACATTTGAGGGTCTATGCCATCATCTTCTTGCTGCTGCTCTTGACTCTTCTCGGATCGAGGGGAACCCATCTCTTCTTCTGAGGCCGACGAGTACTGGGATGTCGTGGTTCTTTTGCCTGATCTTGTCTCAACCATCAAATGATATGGAGGCTCTCTTGATTTTGCTGCGGATGCTCTCTGCAGGGCAAAGACCTGATTAGATTATGAAGGGATTGGCTTTTTGGAAGAAATATTTATTGAAAAATATGGTAGACAATTTGAAGAAGATATCCCATTACTAGGAACTGAGTCGTCGCGGGAATCACGACAATTTGTGTTGTCATTTAAAAAGGGAAATAAACAACGAAAATGCGCCTTGTTACCTAGGCGAGGTCGTCAAACCACAATAGAGAGAAAGAAAACTTTATTGAAATGAGAAGATTAAATTTTTATTTATCTTGACAAAGAGGTGGAGGACAAACAATTTGCCACCATTCACGATAATCAGCAGACACTCTAGGACCAGGAAAGATTTTAAGGGAGACAAAAGAATCCCAGCTGTAGCGGGCAGAATGATATGCCCCGGACCATTGTGCGGAAGTGACATCAAACTCTGCCATAACTCCTGATAACAGTCGGGCTTCGACGTACTGCTGTCTCTGGGAGAACTGCCGAACACATCTCTCTGGTTGGTAATAAGTGCAGAAGAAAGGTCTCAGCAACTTGAACCGCTTGCCATAAGCGTATGTATATTTGGGAGGAGATAGTTGCCGATCGAAATAGTCCCAGACTACGTCATCTTCTTGAATGTTGTCGATCATAGACCGGTACTGCGCCACTGGAAGGAGTTCTTGACCATTGTATCTGAAAGAGCTTGCTCGGGTTGGAACGTGTTGGAAAAACCAGGACTGAAGTGCGTAGATGCATCCTTCAACTAAAATAGATTCTCCAAGTGAAAATCAAGTCAGACCTCAATATAGAAAAGCGAGCGCTGCCATGGCTATGGAGAGGCGATTGGTTTGCCGACTTCTCCATCTTCTCATAAGTTGGATTATCCTGATGTCCATGTAGTTTTGTCCATCTGGGAAGAGGGATAATCCTACAGTGCACAGAACCATTGCATTCTGAATCCTTTCTTTGGCTGTTCTTGATAGCGAGCTGACTTCGACGAAGGTCCCGTTCTGGCGGTATAACTCAAGTAGGTCAACATATTCATTTCCTTCTAACTGGATCAGGGGCCAAGATCGGCGGCCTATCATACGAGCTAAGGAGTCTCGGGGGTCCAAACCCTTGACATTGATAAGGAATTGATGCTCTAATGGGTCTCCTGGTTGACCGGCTGGTTCTGGCAACCCCATGATTTCTGAAAATTCATCCATTAAAATGGTCATTTCTCCCCATGGGAACCAGAAGGTACACGTCTGAGGGTTCCATCGCTCCGCCATTGCATGGATCAGGTTGCCATTGATGGTCTGCTTTCCGACTGCTGATGCCAGTTCTAATCCACACTCGCTCAAATGATCCGGGAACATTCGGGAAAAGCTCTTTAGCCAGGAATAGTACCACCGGGGAATGAAAGTTCCGGTGCTGAGGGCTCGATGTTCAGGACGACCTTGTCGCACCTCATAGGAGATGTGACCTTCGAGAAAGATAGGATCGACTTGATTGGATGCCATCGAACTGAAAACAGAGAAAGACTCAGAATGAGACTTAGGAAAATGTGGGAAATTTTTGAAAATTTTTGCAGGCAGGATAAAAAATGCGGCTGGAAATTTGAGATCCAGTAGAAAGGCAGAATGTAAAATCACTTGGAGTTTTGAAAGAAATTGGATATTTGAGAAAATCATCCAGGGTTATAGAAAATATCTTGTGGAAAATAAGGATGTTTGAAAAATGCCTAATAAGTTGGAAAACATTGGGAAATATAAAGAATTGAGAAAATCACACATATAATCACATCCTGCACAAACATTTATGCACATTCAGCACTCCCTAAAAGGCTGACTCTAGATGCATCAATTTGAAAACAGCTGTAGGACCTTAATCCTAACTCTAAGTTCAGATCATCTTTGTCCAATCCAGTTATGCCGATATACCCGAATGGAAATCCGAGGTACGTGGCATATAATTTCAACTCCAGTTCTAAGGTAAGGTTTTCCAACATCCTTGAGCACCTACCGATATACTTCGGACTGTGGCCCGCGGTACGTGGTAGGGAGGGTGTTAACCCAAATAGTTGGCCCAGTTGTGAGGCTCTGTCCCGAACTAGGGTTCTGGAAGAGAGCCCAGCAACGTGAAGACCGGGTAATAATAGGTAATTGAGGTTTTGAAAAATGATCACATGCAAGAAATAGAGGGCTCTAAATCCTAGAGAGATAGACTTTTGAAAATCTTTGAAGAAGCATACATTGTTTGCATTCAGATCCTAAATTAAGGAGAGTTGTATTTAGACCTAAGTCTATGTGAGCATGAAAATTTCTCCTCAATCTGGTCCTACCAAACCATGCTTAAGCTATATGAAGTCAATGTCAGCTAGGTCAGAATCTAGGCTCCTAGGCTCACATGATATTGAAAGTAAAAGAGCTGACATTTTGTGAACATAATTTCGATAATTGGACTAAGTCAAGCATTACTTTGATCAGACGAGGACAGGTCCCATCACGGTCGCCAAACCTGTTATCGTCGCAAAATTTTTCCCCGCCTTCCCTTTCCTTGCGGAAGAGAGAGAGAAGGAAACGCTTTCGCGATTCAAACTTGACCGGATTTTGGGAAAATGTTTTGAAATACTCGCCTCCATTTTGAAAATTGCGGGAAAATCCATGGGATGGGGCTCGACCTGTCGGTACGAGGTTCGACCGTTCCTGCCGCCTTTAACAGGGGTAATCGAACCAAGGACCAAAATTGTGCTTGACTTGGTTAAATCATCGAAATTAGGTTCTATCCTAAATGCACAGAGAATTCAGGCATGTGCTATGAGATTTTGGAAAATGTAAGTTGGAAAAGCATGATGTATGCTTGGAAAATATTTGGAGTTGAAAAGAATCTCTTAGGAAAAAGAGGAAAGTCAATTTCTCAGGAAACTCAGAAGAAAATGGTTTTTCAAATCACGGGAAAGTTCATAAAGATGTATGGAAAATCATGAATAGTTGAAAATCCTAGGAAAATGGAGGTGATTCTTGAGAAAGGATGAACATTTGAAAAGGGAAACCCTTCTTAGGAAAACTTGGACTTTGAGAATTTTCTTAGGAAAATGATGGAAATTCATTGGAAAGCCCTTGTGAAAAAGGAAAATCGAAACTTGGGAAGTTGAAATCCTGAGAATCTTAACCTTGAAATACTTGGAAATCGATTTAGATCTTTGGGGAGGATTGAAAAATTCTTTTTGAAAATCTTAAGAAAATAACCTTTTCCATGGAAAACTGTGGAAAAACTCGACTTGAGAAAACCAATTTTGAAAAATTCTCAGAGTTTCTTGAGAAATCGATTTCTTTGAGAATGAAGTTTTCTTAAGAAAATCGTAGGAAAACCAATGATCTCATGATGTGAATGACATGAGTGAATGAATGCACATTGAAAAGATTTTCTGAGGAATTGGTGGGAAAAATGTGCATTAAGTCAAAATAAATCCTTCACATATCCTGACTGTGGCCATGAATATGTTTAGAGTTTAATTGATTCAATGCACAATATTTTGAAAAGTTTGAAATATGATGTGCATTTTAAGATAGCCTAAGAGTGTAGGCTCAATGTGACTAGTAGAAAGATGATGGATCTGGGTCTCGTCCATATCCCGACTAGGGCCGTAAATATGGATTCCACCGAGTCCATCAACTCCCTAAGAGTTGGTGCACGTGCCATTCGTAAACATCCATAGTACTTTTGGAATAAAATGCATGAATCATATAAGCATGCTATTGCAGGAATTTAAACTATATGATATGCATCCTAGTCTAAGCAGTAAAAGTAAATATTATTCCAAATTTAACTATTACATCTCTGGCATAAATAAAAATATACATAGAAAGCTAATAAAAGTCACATCTTCCGCTCCTTACGCTTCTTCTTTGCAAATGAGAGTCGGCACAAAAAAAAATATGCCATACCATCGGGAAATTGAAAATCTCATGTTGACGACAATATGCAAGGAATTACATGTGGATCATAACGAAAGTGCACTACTTGATGAAAATGAAATGAATAAGATATATAGATAAAAAAAAAAATCTAAGAGTCATATTGGGACTAACTAAGGAACCTATACATGTAAGTGGCTAAAGGCTCATAATATGAGATGAAGGTTGTTGCCTAAAAAAAGAAAAAGAAAGTATACATATATATATACAATGGACACAGAACACGACATATGATATTGAATAGGGGCATTGATGAAGCATAAGAGGCAAAATATATGTATATATATAATAAGAAATGGGTTATATCTAATATAAACTGTTGAAAAGATATGAGCTTCATCTAATATGAGTGACTACAACATGCGAACTGTACCTAATATGGACTGCTAAAAAAAAAGGTTGGCAAACCGTGTCTAAGATAAACAGTTAAACAAGCAAACCGCAGCCAAGACCTGGCTAAAAGAAAATGCCAGCTATATATAAGACAACAGCTAAAACAAGCAAGACTACAGATAATATGCATAGCTAAGGAAAAGTACAAACTATCTAAGACACACGGTTAAAGCTAAATAAGCTACAGCTAACATGCATAGCTGAAGGAAAATGCAAACTATCTAAGACAAACACTTAAAGTTAAATAAGCTGCAGCTAACAGGCATAGCTGAAGGAAAATGCAAACTATCTAAGACAACACTTAAAGCTAAATAAGCTCAAAGATATACAAAGAGCTATAACCTGTGTCACAGGATGTTTCAACATAGAAACGATATTTTGAATATGCAAAAGTAACGGCTACAACACCACAATAGCAGGACGAGTTGTATATATACAAAGTATGGACAGATGTTAATTTGTCCCTACACAGAGACTACCCACGCTGGATGAGGTAAACATGTGATGGAGGTATGTTTTGTGATTTTACTGGGTAGTTCGTCACAGTGTTGGAACCAAAATGCTTTGGCTTGATCCATATGGATGCTATGACCCAGCTGGTGCGCCATATTACATTAAAAGGAGGCATCACAAAAGAAAAAAAAAAATTCAGGACAGTAAATGGATTGAATAGCAGTAAAAAGAATTAAGGACTGATTTCTGCAAAAGAAAATTTACAGCCATTCACTGCGTTTGGATTTCACATAGCCTTTTCAGATACATTATGCCATCGACCAGTATGGCTTCATACTCATTCCTGAGGCTCTTATCAACAAAGCAATAGCCTGTGACAATTGCCTTCCCACATGAAAGATCCACAACCAGAATGCAGATGGGGACTGTATGCTTACGATAGGGGAAAATGACAGAAGTTAAACATCCTGCAGTTAACTTAGAAAGAAACGAAATGTCCAGAGAAGAGAAAAAAACAGAGTAATGGCTTATGTTAACGTGAAATGTAGGGTCTATATCAAACTCCGATGTTGCACCTGGGTTCAGGGTGCTATTTTCTGTACGATAGCTCCAAAGGGCATCGCATGAGGCTATGACATGCGTGTGCTTTCAAAACAAACCGAAGAAAAAAAAATGAAAATTTTGAAATGCAGAGAAGTTATAGTAAGTAATACTATATAGGAATACATGGGGAACAATCGGGCTGCCTAAAGGAGAACGAGAACGACACCCACTGATATCATTTCCATAAAAAAAAAAATTTAGAAGGTTAACAGATATGCAATAACGTGATTCAGATGTGCCGGTCACGAATGGTAACGGAGATCATCTGAAAACATTTTAGGGGCTGGGATGAATGATGCCAAGACCAAAAGAAAAAAAATGCGAAAATGACGATTTTTTTAAACAATGCTGAGATGAATTATGCACAGGCTCTTCAGGCAGAAAGAAGGATGACGATTTTGGGGTTATGCTGGAATGTGAATGCCATTGAAGGGGCATCATCGAATCCAGGTGCATTAGGAAACCCAAGTTGTAAGCCATACCCCTTGTTGTCACAAGTTTTGCATTGCAGATGTCATTGCGCGGTGCCTAATCCTCACAAATGTAGGTATAAAAAGGGGGCATTACCTTGAGTTGGCAGATGCTGAAGACGTGCTTCTCACAGGGTGAGTTGAATCTCCTGCTGGGCCGGACTGAAGATGGCTGGTCTTCTCTTTTGCTGGAAGGGAGAAGGCAACGTGATGAAAGGGGGGTCCCAACAAACAAAAGAGAACCAAGTGAGGGTTGCAGTCGGCCTCCTGCCGATTGATGGGTTGAAGAAGATGAGAACAGGCACTCCTTGAGTGAGAGATGGCTGAGGTTCAATGAGATCGTTGATCCCCTTCTTGCTGGGCCTCCCTCTTTCTTTAATAGCCGACCCTTGTAAAATCCCTCCTTTTTCCCCTCTTTTTAGCCGAGCTTGATAGCTTTCAACAAACCAACTTTCAAAAATTTTTGAAATCATCTTGAAAAGGGGGGAAGGGGTCGCCGTTTTGAGAGGGGGCGACTCCTATTCTTCAGCTAGCATTTGAAGCTTAGGTAAGGTGAAATTTTTTTGGTAGGGTTTTCACGGTGGCTTCCTCTTGGGGCTGAAAAGTAATAAAGTAAAAAAAAAAAAAAATGAATTTTATTGTGGTGGTGCCACCTCTTTTGAGAAAACAAACTTTTGCCTTTCTTGGCAAGAAGCCTTAGTGGGGTGCCACCTACGTGGGCCCACTAAGTATTTTATAAAAATTTAAATCAAAATAAAAGGATTTTATAAATCGGTGCCACTTTCGAGTGGGCACTATCTTGGAAATAAGGAAAATTTCGAGAATTTGAGTGTGACACCACCTCGAGGCGAGTCCTCCGTTCTTTATTTGAAATAAGAGCCAAATGAGATATTTTGGAATTTTCACAATAATAGGCTAGTTTTGGAAAACATGAAGCCAAATTTGGCTTGATTTCAAAAGTTTGAAAGAAAATGGCTCTTCGGGGTGAGATTTTGAAAGAAGTACGAAAATTCTGAGTCTTTTTGTAAAAAATTGAAATAGGATCTTATGAATTTTGAAATTGTGTCCCCCTCTTTCCAACTGGCGAAATTCTGAAATGTCAAAACCATCCAGATTGTTTTCTTGAGAAACTTTTCGTAATTCAGGGTCCTGGGGGTAAAATGGGAAGAATTGATAATTTTTAAAACCCAGGGTTTTGAAATCACTTTTGAAAAGTTTTAAAATCAAATCTAGATTGACAATTTCGGAAAATCAGGAGTTCTAGATCTCAAAATGACATGCTGTGCAGTGAAATGATATGAAATGCTCGTGCAATACTATGCGAAAGATATGTTCTACAAAGTTGCCATTCTGAACTTGAATTTAAAAATTTTGACTTTTGGTTAAGCATGAGATTTTGAGAATTTGCAATTTGAGGGTGCCTCTGAGTCTAAATGGAGAAGTCTTGAGACTCGAGAATGGAATTTAGGACTCTCTGCAAGGTTCCATCTTGGAAAATGACCATTTTGCCCTTCCTTGATTCTGGAGAACCGAAATGTGAAGCTTGGTGGAAATGTCAAGAAGGTGGGTGGAAATGTCAAGAAGGTGGGTGGAAATGTCAAGAAGGTGGGTGGATGAGTTCAGTGATATCATGGGATTGCCAGAACCAGCTGGTCAGCCAGATGATCCGGTCGAGCAGCAATTCTTGATCAATGTCAAAGGGGTAGATGTTCGAGAAGCATTGGCCAGAGCTACAGGGAGCAGATCCTGGCCTCTCACAGAGATCAACGGAAGTCAGTTCATCGATCTGTTCGAACTCTATCACAAGTATGGGGCCTACGAAGAAGTCAATACCTTATCTCGAGCAACAAAAGAAAGAATTCAGCATGCCATGGTCCTATGCACAGTGGGGCTGGCATTCTTTCAGGATGGTCAGAATTTCATCGATGTCAGAGTCGCCCAACTTTTTCGAAGATGGGGAAGCAAGCAGACCCATCAGCTTTCCGTATCCATGGCAGCTCTAGCCTTTCTCTACAGAGGTTTAGCTCGTTTCGCCCTCGGAGAAACCATTTTGGTGGAAGGATGCACTTATGCCTTGCAGTCTTGGTTCCTGCGACATGTGCCGTCAAAAGCCAGTTCTTTCAGATTCGGCAACAAACAGCCAAAGTCAGCCATTCAGTGCCGAGCTTTGATCGAGAAGCTGCATCAGGAGGAAATCGTTTGGGATTTCTTCGACAGAAGAGAGACCATTCCTCGGTACACCTATGCTCGTGACAAGCTCTACAAATTGCTCGGCCCTTTCTTCTGCATCGACTATCAGCCAGAGAGGTGTATCCGACAGTTCTCGCAGCGACAGATTCGTGTCAACACTCGCTTCCCGACAGTCCGCGTGCCAGAATTCGATCTACGGTCGGATCAGTGGTCTGGAGCATACCATGTCGCCAAATACACTTGGGACTCTTTTATTCCTTTGTCTATATTTCCTGGTCCTAATGTATCGTCAGAGTATCGAGAATGGTGGCAAACTGTCTGCCCACCTTCTCTTTGTATTTAAATTTTGTCATTAATGAAAATGCAAACTTTTGTCTTGATAAAAAGCTTTTATGGCCAAATCTTATTTTGTTTCATGTAGTTACGAATTCATCCCCAGTGATGAGACCCATTTTATATATTCTTTTATCCCTCGTCATGATGGACGACCTCGCCTAGGTCATAAGGCGCATTTGGTCGCCATAAAAGGGTGACACAATGTTATCATCGCAAAATTTTTACTTTTGCAAATCAAACTGACCTTTGAAAAAGTTTTTGAAAATAACTCGCCTCCGTTTTAAAATGCGGGAAAATTCTGAAGAATGGGACTCGCCTGTAGGTACGAGGTTCAACCGTTCCTGCCACCTTTAACAGGGGTAATTGAACCAAGGATCAATCTTATGCTCTACTCTATTCAACTTGTCTAAATCATATTCTAATTTCTAAATGCACATAGAATCAGGCATGTGCTATGAATTTTCAGAAAATGCACATTTTGAAAACATGATGTTTGCTTTGAATGATTGAAATATTTAGAATAGGTATCACATGGAAAATCGTGAATTGGGATTTGAAATAAACTTCTGAGAGAAATAAAAATCGATTTTGAGAAATCCTTGACATTTGGTGAAAATCGACTCTGAGAGACTTGGTTTCTCTGAATTCAAACTTTGAAATTGAAATTCTAACTTAGAAAATTTGAATTTGGAACTTGGGAAATATTTGAAATATTCTTTGAAATTCAATGTCTTTGGGGAAATCGATTTTGCTATAAGACTTAGGAGCTTTTGAGGAATTCAATTTCCTTGACTTGGATTTTGAATTGGAGTTGACAAATGCATGAAATGAATGAATATGGATTTGAGGAATTGAGAAATACTTTTTGTATTTTTGAGAAATGCAGTGCATTTTGAAGTTAGCCTAAGAGTGTAGGCTGAATGTGGCTAATGTGAAGATCATAAATCTAAGTATCATTCGTATTCTGACTATGGCCATAAATACAAATTCCACCAAGTTTATAAACTTCATAGAAGCTAGTGCATGTTCCATTCGTGTAGACCATGGTGAATTTGTAAAAATATGCATGAATCATCATCCATCACACATTAACATTATTTAAAAAAATAAACTATATGCAATGCAACCTAAGCTAAGCAGGAAATGTAAATTCTTATTCCAAAGTTTAATTACAAATTACATCACTATTGAAATTTAAATACATGAAAAATAAAGTCTTCAATGTACCTGCAAAACTAGAAAACTTGGTTAATGAATATATGTTGGCTTTTCTAGATTTATCCAACAATATCAGGAAATTGTTGGATTTTGCTAGATATAAGCCTTTTCCTTGATTCCCTTAAATCAAAATGATAAAATATGAAGAAATAATAAAGGTAAAATATGAAATTTCGAAATTGGGGTCAAAATGACCAAAATACCCCTAATAACAAGACTATGGCCTTGAAATTAGGGTTTTTAGAAAGATATTTTGATAAAATGCAAGTTTTGAAATTTGAATGGAATAAACTCAAACCAAATATACTATGACATGATTAAAAATATGAAATTAGGGTTAGGGATTTCGAAATTTAGGTCAAATGACCAAATTGCCCCCGATAGCAAGACTATGGCCTTGAAATCAGGGTTTTTAGAAATAGATTTTGGTAAAAACTTAGGTTTTATGCACTAAATGAAATCAAATGAGCACAAAATTAAACCTAAAGCATCCTAATATGATTATGAACATGATTAAATCCTAAAAATATATGCTCATGCACGAAAATCCAATAATATCACAAAAACTGTGATTTTAGCAGTGTTTTTGGCTCTTTCAGGAACCCGGTTTTGCAATTTGCTTAATTCAGCCATCAAATGGATTCCAAAATCCATAAAAATTGGTACCTGCACTTATTATAACCCTAATGTCGAATTGGAATTATAAAAATAATTTTTTGATATTAAATTAATCCGAAAATTGCATTAAACCCTAAAAATATGCTATTTTTGACCTAATTCACCAACCAGTCTCAGTCCAAGACCTGAACCAGGGGTCAAATCTCCATGAAAATTTATGAAATTTTACAGAGACTAACTAAGAAGAAAAATAGAGATTTCCCAATTTACAGATCGGAAAAATCATCTCCGGTTAGGGAGAAACCCTTCCGGCAATCTGAGCTAACATATTTCACTCTTAACAGGGATTAAAACAGCTATTCCAGATTGAAAATACAGACATAAATATCAATCCTAAACAAAAATATCTGAAATTTTAGTTGTGAACAGTAGACATAAAAATAACAATACTCACTTTTTACAGATCATGAATCGGATCTGTGGTTTGGGATTTATGACTAACACAAGTCTGATTAGGGTTTTGGTAAACCCTAACGAGTTTTAAATTTAAAGACAGATTCTCTAAAAGGGGAAAAATATTAAACAGTGATAAAAAAATCCGAAAATTTCACAGAATATAGATCTACTCAATGTGAATCCATATCACTTTACAGATCTAAAATCGGATATAAAATGAGATAAATATCATAACAGCAAGTTACCTTCTTGATTTTAACCACGATTTTTAAGCTTTAAAAACCCGATTTGATGTCTGATTTTTTTGACAGGGTTCCCGAGATCCAAAACCTCTGATTTTTCTACAATAACTCAATAACTCATGCATGCACCACATATAAAAAAATCAGAAATAAACAATAAGTGCTTCCATCCGAAATAACATCATCTTTAATGTTCTAAACCTAAAACACACAGAAATTTAAGAAACTTGAAAAACCATGCATTAACTAATGTAAATCAATAAAATAAACCATAAAACAGTAAATAAAACTTATTTCTATGCTATAGAACGTAAAACAAACATGAATAAACCATTAAAATAAAATAAAAACAGGGAATCAATGGCTGGAATTTGATATCACCTTTAAAACATAGATTTAACCCATTAAAAAGGGCAAATCATATATTTTATTGGCTATTAATGCAAAGAATCATATTAAAATCAATTCTAATGGATTAAAATCTCTGTAAATCACCCAAAACAGGGTTGGATCACCTTCTTGGATTGTTCTTGCTGATTCTAGATGGTTCTTGAGGTTGAATCCATGGTTTAATCCATGAAGATGATGGTACCAATGGCTAAATCATGTTTAAAACAATGAAAAACATTAAATAAAAACTAAAAATTAGAGAAAATAGTTACCTTGAGGTTGATGCAATGGAGGAAGGGCTGGAGAGGAGAGAGAAGCTCCAAGAATCCAAAGGAAAGCCAATTGGGAAAATCGACCCCCCTATGGCCTCTATTTATAGAAAATTTTTTAGGTTTAAAAATTGACAATTTTGAAAATTTTGGACTCTAAAGGGGGGGGCGATTTTGGGGTGGAGTTACCTAACTACCCCTAGTCTAAATTATCCTAAATAATGCCTAATTAACCCCTAGCTAATCCTAAAAATCCCCCAAATGTGGTGCCACTTGGCATTTTCACACATTGGGTTTTTAAAACACCTTTAAAAACCTTTAAAAATACTAGTTTTAAAAACTAACTTTCAAAATGAGTTTTTCAAAATGGTTTTGACTCTTCTAAACCTCTAACACTAACCAAGACATCAACTAACCCTAGTCTAGCCCTGACTTACTCAAATATGGCGCCACCCCGAGTGGGCCCTACTTGAGTTTTTCAAAAAGTGATTTTAAAACTTGAAATTGAAGGAGTTTTCAAAAGGATTTTCAAAAGCAATTTTAAAATTAGAATTTTTGAAATGGCATAGGGTTCTAACTGAATTAGAATTCCTCTGGATATGGTGCCAACTGAGTAGGCCCACATCGAGTTTTGGAAATTTTGAAATAAACATTGAAAATGGCTTTGAAAAAGGGTTAAAATCGACATTTGAAATTCAAGATTTCTGAAAATAGGGTCTCATGCGAACTGGAACTCCGGGTTAGAGTCCTGAACTCTTAGGACTCTGAAATTTTAAATTTTAACAGCCAAATGAAAGAATTTTCAAAAGATTTTATCAAGAAATGATGAAATAAGTCAGAAAACACAGTCAGGGTTAGACTCCTAACTCGACCGAACTCTAAAGTAGAGTCCTGAACTACCTGGACTCTGTAAAATGACCTAAATTTTGAAAATAATCGAAAAAGACTGAAAATAGAAGTAAAACAGACTTCAAAACAGACTCCTCACCGGATCAGGACTCTGAGACAGAGTCCTGATCGGACTGAAACTTTCAAAATTTTGAGAAACTTGATGAATAGAAGAATTCAGAAGCGACACCACCTCAATGGGTCTTATCTGTGAATTGAAATCGACTAAAATTTGAGTTTGAAATGAATCCAGATTGTTTCCTTGAGAAAATATTTCGAAATATAAAGTCCTGGGGTTGGAAAATGACAGAGTATTAAATAAAAACCCAGGTTTTGAAATTGATTTTGAAATAAAAGCTTTTAAAATTCAAATCTGGATTGAATGTTTTAAAAACAGGAGTGTTGGATCTCGAAAATGAGATGGGATGACATATAATGACATGCAATGTGATGGAATGATATGCCGGATGCATGCAATGATATGCAATGACACATGAAATGGACAAATACTGGATAAGGGTGAAAATTTGGGGTGTTTACAGATGCCCCTCTTTGCTGCTAAGATGGTTGAAAGCCGAGCTTAGTGGCAAAGAAAACATACCAAATTTGAACCATAAAAAAATGCCCCAGTTAGATGAATCTGACTGGGTATGAAAGAATTAGTTCAAGTGATGATGATAGATATGAAATGGAGAATAAGGAGAAAATTTTACTTCAAAATGAAGTGAGATTCAGGTTTTGCCCTTAACCTGGATGAGACAGAAAATACCTCGTGTAGAAACGAAGCTCAGGTTTGACCCTTAACCTGACCGGGAAATGAAAATGGAATACCTCATCAAAGGAGGCCCAGGTTTATACCCTTAACCTGATCGGGAAATGAAATACTTCATCAAAGTGAAGCTCAGGTTTGTACCCTTGACCTGATTGGGCTGAAAATGGAATACCTCATCAAAGGAGGCCCAGGTTTATACCCTTAACCTGATCGGGTGGAAAATGAAATACCTCATCAAAGGAGGCCCAGGTTTATACCATTAACCTGATCGGGTAATGAAATGAACGGAATCCTCGAAAGAAGAGACCGTGATGGAACCTTCGGATTTCCGCACAATGAATCTGATAGGGGTTTTGCAAAAGGAAGGAAATTGGGGTCCCTAAAGTTTGAAAAGGGATTGATTTTGGGCGCCTCATTGCTGAGACTAATTAACTTTTGAAATTGCCTTTTACTGGAATTGGTGGCTTAACCTCAAGCCGAAATTGGACTGTCTATGGTGGGACAGTGGGGACACAGGGAAGTGTGCGAATCTGAGAGCCCGTGCGCTCAGATTATACCAAAGAAGGGAAGGAATCTTGAAAACTCCCGTTATCAAGTCCTAAAAGGGATAACAACTGATGTCAGGATGTGCCAAAGATGAACCTCAAGCTCTCGCTTCACGCCAGGATAGCCAGAAAATATTGTCAAATTGTTGAAAATTGTTGTTGATTCAAAATAATTGAAAATGATGCACTTTGTTTTGAAAGTATTCCCTCTTTTCTACCTGAAGTATTAACTCCGACTGGGCTTAACTCCGTAGAATCAAGATTCGAATTCAAATTGCTTGCGATTGGCTTTCTTTCAAGGAGGCTATCAATTTCCTTGATATGGACGAGAAAGAAAATATTCTTGAATATTGATAAAAGGATTTCACAAAATTAAAGAAGATTCTTGATAGATTCGGCAGTCTGATATCCTGGGATTCTTTTCTCATGATCTTTCTGCACTCTCTTTTTTTTTTAGCAGATTGGAGCTCTCTTGGATTTTTTTGGGAATTACATCATCCTTCATTTTGGAGATGTCCTGACTTTTCTCTCTGTTTTTTTTTTTCTTGGGAAGGGTACGTCACAAACTCCTTCATCTCAGAGATGTTCCGATCCTTCTTTTCTCTCAGGGATTATCATGATAGTTATTGGCTCATTGGTTGGGAATTCTCTTGATGATAGCAGAAATTAAATATCTTTTAGGGTTTGTCGGTAGGCTCATCACACTCGCCTTCATCTCAACGGTGATCTGAACTTTCCCTGGAAGGATCCGTCACAAACTCCGTCATCTTGGAGATGATCCAAATCTTCTTTGGCCCCGGGGGTCGACTCGCTTAATTCGCCTTCATCTTGACGACAATTGAGAGATCCCTTTTGCAGATATTTAATTGCAGCTTAGGTGATTGAGGAGATATGAAAATTGAGTGGATTTTTCTGTATCACTCAGGATATTTCGACTACTTTATTTTTCAAGGATGGTCTTTAAAAATGTGCCATTGACTGCGATCAATATCAATCACTCATGGCTTTGCAACAACATTGAATTCTCTTTGCTGGGCATATCGAGGATTTATTCTTCATCCTTTTGGTTGGCCAATAGAAAGATTTTGAACTTTGAATCCTTTTTCGCGAAAGCATCGTCCTTTCGAAAGTAATAGTGGAGGTATTCTGAAGGAGTAATTTTGTGCAATAAAGATTTTTGAAATCAACAAATATTTAATGACAAATTGGCAAAATTTTTCTTGAAATCCTTTTGTGAAAGCGAGCATTTGAAGTACATCGCAACACATCCATGACAAAAATTCTCTTCTCCTTTCCCCAAAGGAGAAGATTCAGAAATTGGAATTGGGAATTACTCCTCTCTTCCCTGAAGAGGAGGTGTTTGCAAAACGAACTTTCGAAGAGAAATTAAGCTTTCGTCAAAACTTCCTAACATTAGGCTTCTCTTATGGAAAGGGGGCCGGAATTGGTGAGGTTGGTAAATTGGTCATGAAGGAACAAGTTCATCACACTCTCCCTGAAAAGAGGGTCCCTCATGATGAAATGGCCTAGTCTGAAATTATGGGGGCCACAAGGAAAGCAAGTCTCCGTCGAGTCTCTCCCTATAAAAAGGGTTCCTTGTGTGAAATTTGGAATTTTGTTTTGCAAACGGTTCACAAAGACACGAGTCCCTTCAAACTCTCCCTAAAAAGGGGCTAAGTGAACGAATTGGATAGCATGCGAAAAGAGCGAGCTCCCTCGAACTCTCCCTATACAAAGGGTCTCTCGCAAGAGAAAATGATTGAAATTGGTATTAGGTGACTCAAAAGGGTCAAATTTTGGAAATTGGAATTTTGAAATTTGATATTTGAAATTGGAAAATTGGAAATTAGAAATTTGGAAATTTGGAAATTGATAATTGGAAATTGGAAATTGGAAATTTGGAAATTGGGAATAAGATGAGTGATCAGCACGAGGACTGAACTCAAGAGGTCGACTGACATGACACGAGTGCTCGATTTTGAAAAGATACCTGTATGCATACTGGTTTAAAAATGTACCAGTTTGGATACTGGAGTTTGGAAGATTACCAGTTTGGATACTGGAGTTTTGAAAGATTTCTAGTACGAGCGCTGGATTTTAAAAGGTTACCAGTACGAGCGCTGGATTTTAAATGGTTACCAGTACGAGCGCTGGATTTTAAATGGTTACCAGTACGAGCGCTGGGTTTTGGAAATTTACCAACATGAACACTGGATTTTGAAAGTTTACCAGCACGAACACTGGAGTTTTTGAAAGTTTACCAGCACGAACATTGGATTTTTGAAAGTTTACCAGCACGAACACTGGATTTTTGAAAGTTTACCAGCACGAACACTGGATTTTTTGAAAGTTTACCAGCACGAACACTGGATTTTTGAAAGTTTACCAGTCCGAACACTGGATTTTTGAAAAATTACCAGCACGAACACTGGATCCTGAAGAATTACTAATTGATTTTGATGGAAAATTTTCAGTCTTCACCCTCACGACGACTCGGACAACTGTCGGGGTCTCAGGATTTATCCCTTATCCTGAATGGGTAATCGATGCTAATGCAAATTGATGCAGACGAATGCGAATGAATGCACGCAAATGCAAATGAATGTAAATGGGTGCACAGGCGTGCACAAGTGCGTGAAATGAGAGATTTGTTTATCCTGCCTGCATACGGAATATTTGTAGATAAAAACAAAATTTTAAAATGCCCCAGTGTAACTGGGAAAAGAATTTTGATCATTATTGAAGAAAATTTGGAAGGATTACAAAGAATAGAGAATTGTTCAAGTATAGAATTTTTTTAAATGTCGAGCATTGATGGGAACTGGTAATTCTATTCCATCAGCATTGATGAGTCGATATGAATTGCGAGGTAGTGCCTCTTTGACAACATAAGGACCTTCCCAATTTGGCGACCATTTGCCACCCGGGCGATGCCTGACATAAGTTTTTGATCTGAGCACTAGATCATTGACCCGAAATTTTGTCTCAACGACAGATTTTGCATATTGTCGGGCTATCCTCTGGCGATAGGATTAAGCATGCTCTACTGCTCTGAGCCTTCTTTCATTAAGCAAATCAAGTTGTACCAGTCGTTGTTGCTGATACTGATCAAGAGGTAATTCTAGAAGTGATGCAAATTTCAGAGCAGGTTTCTGAACATGTAGAGGCAATACTACTTCAGTTCCGTAGACAAGTTCTGACGGAGTAGCATTCGTTGGAGTTCGAATGGTGGTTCTGTATGCCCATAATGTGTCATGAATCTTTTCATGCCAGTCACGGCCCGTTTCTAAAGTTCGCTCCAGGATTCGAATCAGAATCTTGTTGGTGGCCTCTGCCTGACCATTCCCTTGAGGATAATAAGGAGCGGAAAAATGATGATGAATTCTGAATTTTGAGCAGAATGTCCTCATTCTCTCATTCTTGAAATGACTGCCATTATCCGACACAATATCATGCGGTATACCGAAGCGGCAAAGGATATTCTTATGGATGAAAGAAACCACGTGTCGACCTTCTACTGTGCGTAGAGTGACTGCTTCTACCCATTTAGTAAAATATTCTGTTGCGGCAAGAAAATATTTATGACCATTGGAGGCTGAAGGAGTGATGTGGCCTACAACATCGAAAGCCCACATGGAAAATGGCCATGGCGAGACGACAGATTGCAAGTATGTCGCTGGCGCATGAATGGAAGGCGCATGCATCTGACATTGAACGCACTTCTTTACAAAACGATAGCAATCTTGTTGCATAGTTCTCCAATAATATCCTGCTCGGTTGATTTGTTTGACGAGAGTCTGATAGCCAACATGGCCACCGCAAATGCCTTCATGTGCTTCTTGCACGACTTCTTTGGCTTCTTCTTCGTCCAAACATCTGGAATATTCAGAACTGAATCCACGACGATAAAGGACGTCGGCAAGAATAAAATATCGAGCAGACATGCGTTGAATTGCTCGCTGCTCTCTCTTTGATAATTCTGGATGAAATTCGCCAGTTTTAATGAAATTTTTGATATCATGATACCAAGGCTTCTTCTTCTGCTCAGCCTGGTTTATCTGCTCTACTGGAACGAAAGCGGGTTGATCAAGTCTGCCAATTTCAAATGAGCGACAAGATTCTCCACTCCTGAAAGACATGATGGATCCCAGATTGGCTAAACTGTCTGCAACTTGGTTGAAATCTCTTTTGATATGAAAAAGTTGGAATTCTTCAAATTTGTTGGCAAGAGCTGAGACAATCTTCTGGTAAGGAAGTAGTTTCTGATCTTTCACTTGCCATTCGGCCAGAACTTGATTGACGATTAACAAAGAATCGCCATAAGCATGCACTCTTTTGACATTGAAGTCCTGTAGAATTTTCAAACCTTGTATCAAAGCATCATACTCAGCCATATTATGAGTGCACTGAAAATCCAGTTTAAGAGAAAAGGGAATCATCTTCTTCTCTGGTGTAATTAGCAGAATTTCGATTCCTATGCCTGCCATATTCTTGGAACCGTCGAAGAATAAATTCCAAATTGGGGATTGTTGAATATTGCAGATCCGCTCATCGGGGAAATCATCCTCAGCTTTAACATCCTCTGCTAGAGGAAAATCTGCTAATTGGTCTGCAATTGCTTGGCCTTTGATAGATTGTTGAGAGACATATTGCAAGTCATATTGCATTAATAGGACTTGCCATTTGGCGATCCGTCCGCTGAGAAATGGTTGTTCAAGAACGTACTTGAGAGGATTTAATTTAGATAGAATCTTGACTTCAGACGCCAATAGATAATGTCTCAATTTGTGACACATCCATACCAGAGCTAAACATGTCTTCTCTATCTGAGAGTATTTCTTCTCGTAATCAATAAAGGTCTTGCTCACATAGTAAATGGCATGTTCTATCAAGCTGCCTTCTTCGTATTGTGCCAAGAATCCGCCGCAAGCAACTTGACTAACTGAAATGTATAGCAATAGGGGTTTCCCTAATTCTGGCGGCTTTAAAACAGGAGGATTGAGAAGATATTTCTTGATGCGTTCGAACAATTGCTAACACTCTGGTCCCCATTCAAACTTCACTCCTTTTCTGAGCAAATGATTGAAAGGCTCACATCTCATGGCCAAATTAGAAATGAATCGCCGAATTGATTGCATGCGTCCTTGAAGGCTACGCAATTCTTTGAGATTAGTCGGAGGCGGCATGCCAATGATAGCCTTGGCCTTAGCAGGATCCATCTCTATCCCCTTCTTGCTGACTAAGAAGCCTAGCAACTTGCCAGATTCGACTCCAAAAACACATTTTTGTGGATTGAGTCTTAGCTTGTAAAGAATGAGCCGCTTGAAAACTTGATTGAGAGCTTTGATGTGATCTTCCTCTTCTTTGGATTTTACTAGAATATCATCAACATATGCATCCATGATTTTGTGCATCTGATCATGGAATATAATGGCCATAGCGCGCTGATAAGTGGCTCCAGCATTCTTGAGCCCAAAAGGCATGACTGTATAACAGAAAGTGCCCCATGGCGTGGTAAAGGATGTTTTGGATTGGTCACGAGCGACCAACTTGATTTGATTATATCCGGAGTATCCGTCCATAAAGGAAAACATAGCATGCCCGGCTGTGCTATCGACTAGGAGATCAATGTTTGGGAGCGGATAGTCATCCTTTGGAGTGGCTTTACTGAGATCACGGAAGTCGATACAGATTCGCACTTTCCCATTCTTCTTAGGAACTGCTACGATATTCGCCAACCAATCTGGGTAATCAATTGCTCGAATAAATCCTGCTTTAAGCAGATCCTCAAGTCCTTCCTTGACCTATTGCTTGATTCGAGGATCCATTTTTCTCAACTTCTGATTGACTGGTTTTGCCTCAGGCTTCAAAACGAGGCGATGTTCCACCAATTTCGGATCTAAACCTGGCATATCCTCATAAGTCCATGCGAATACTTCTTCATGCTGCTTGAGGAAATTAGTGAGCCTTTCTTTCTCTCCTGGGCTCAAACCACTGCCAATTTTGAGAATTCTAGGATCGTCTTCTGATCCGATATTGATATCCTCAGTCGGATCTTGAACCAAGGATGATGGCTCATCTTGCCTCTGAATCGATGCAAATTCTGGCAGTTCCTGAAGAGCTGAATCGAACTCTGCGGGTTCTTCTGACTGCTTTGCAGTTTGACTACATTCTGCTCTTATTCTGACTTGATGAATTACTGCTGATTTCGAACAAGCTTTTGGATTAAAGACGAGCTTCTTGATAGATCGGGAAGACATTCTGAAAATTGGAGGATAAATTGATTTAGGGAAATTGCTCATCATGAAATAAATTATTTTTATTGGAAAGATAAAAGAGCAAAATGATTTCAATTTTGTGAAGATTTAATACTGAGGAATAAAGAGACAAATGGCACCAAGATAGACAAAGGAAACTGGCAACTTTATTGAAAGATAGAATTAATCAAAATGACAATGATGAAAATGAAATGGGATATCATCCCGATAACAGAATAGAAAAAGAAAGACAAAGGAATTCTTCTAATGTGCTCCCTTAATGAAAACAGTCCATTTCTGAGACCTTCGACCATTAAAGCCCAATCCGGCTCTTTTAGGGCAGAACTGATGGTTAGGCTTCTGAAGGAAATTTGGTTTGGAAGAAAATATTTGTTGAGAATTTTGGTAGACATTTGAAATAATATCCCATTACTAGGGATTGAGTCGTCGCTGGGATTACGACAATTGTGTTGCTATTCTTTGCAGGATAAACAACTGAAAATATGCCTTGTTACCTAGGCGAGGTCGTCAAACCAAAGTGAAATGTAAAGGAATTTTATTGAGGGGAAAAACATGATTTTATCAATAATACACTTGACAGAGGGGAGGGGGACGAACAATTTTCCACCACTCTACAAAATCAGACGACACACGAGGACCAGGAAAAATAGTAAGATTGACAAAGGAATCCCAGCCATGTCTGGCAGAATGGTATGCTCCGGACCACTGATCTGATGCGAGATCGAATTCTGGCAGAACCCCCGCTAGTGGACGAATCTCTACGGGCTTCTGCCTCTGAGAGAACTGCCTGACACACCGCTCGGGATGATAGTATGCGCAGAAAAACAGGCCAAGTAGTCTGAATCGCTTGCCATAAGTATAAGTGTATCTGGGAGGTGATTCCTGACGATCAAAGTAGTCCCATACGACTTCTTCCTCCTGAAGGTTGTAGATCAAGAACCGGTATCACGCAACTGGAAGAAGCTTCTCTCCATTGTATCTGAATGAACTGGCTTGGACTGGCACATGCCGGAGGAACAAAGACTGCAAGGCATAGGTGCATCCTTCGACTAGAATCGATTCTCCGAGTGCGAAACGAGTCAACCCTCGGTATAGAAAGGCGAGTGCGGCCATGGCCATTGAGAGGCGGCTGGTCTGTCGACTTCCCCATCTCCTTAGAAGCTGAACTATTCTGATGTCCATGTAATTCCGTCCATCGGGAAAGAAAGCTAATCCCACCGTGCACAGAACCATCGCGTGCTGAATTCTCTCTCGAGCTGTCCTGGACAACGAGCTGACTTCTGCAAATGTTCCATACTGTCTGTAGATTTCGAGCAGATTCACATATTCATTTCCATCTTCTTCAATCAATGGCCAAGACTTGCGTCCTGTCATGCGAGCTAAAGCATCTCGGGGATCCAGACCCTTGACATTGATCAAAAACTGTTTCTCTAATGGATCTCCAGGCTGACCGGCTGGCTCGGGCAATCCCATAATCTCTGAAAATTCATCTATCAGTACTGTCATCTCGCCCCACGGGAACCAGAAGGTAGAAGTGCTCGGATTCCACCGCTCTGCTAGTGCATGTATCAAATTGCCGTTGACTGTCTGCTTTCCCACCGCGGACGCCAGTTCCAATCCACACTCATCCAGATGGTCCGGAAACATACGAGAGAAGTTTTTGAACCATGAATAATACCACAGGGAAAAGAAGGATCCGGTGCTGAGGACTCGATGTTCGGGAAGACGTTGTCGCACCTCGTAGGAGATGTGACCCTCAGGGAAGACAGAATCAAGCTGACTGGATGCCATCAGAATAGACTGGAAAACATGGAAAATTTGGAATAAGACTTGGAAAATACAGGAATTTTGAGAAAAATGCAGGCAGGATAAAAATAAAGCAGGAAATTCGAGATCCAGAAGACAGGAAAGATGGGAAATCACCTGGAGTTTTGAAGAAAATGGAGGAACTTTATGAAAATCGTCCAGGGTTTAATGAAATATAAGGAAGTACTTTATAAAATGAAGTATTTTGAAAATCGTCCAGGATTTAAAACATGGACAGTACATGGACATAGATTGGGGAATTTTGAGAAAATCATCCAGTATTTTAGAAAATTGGGGAAAATATGGAAAATAAAAAGGAAATACCACATTCAATCACATTCTGCATAAACAAGTATGCACAAACAGCATTCCTTAAAAGCTGACTCTAGATGCACAAATTTTGAAATGGCTGTAGGACGTTAATCCTAACTCTAAGGCTCAGATCATCTGTATCCAATCCAGTTATGCCTATATACTCAAGCCAAGGCTCGATGTACGTGGCATAAAATCAATTTCTCCGGTTCTAGGTTCAAATTTTCCAACATCCTTGAGCATCTGCCGATATACGTTGGACTATGGCCCTTGGTACGTGGCAGGGGGGTTTTCACCCAAATAGGTGGCCCAGTTGTGAGGCTCTGTCCCGAACTATGGTTCTGGAAGAGAGCCCAGTAACGTGAAGACCGGGACAATATAGGTGGGGGTGGTTTTTGAAAAACATGAGCACATGCAATCAAATAGAAGGCTCTAAGTCCTAAAGAGATAGAATTTTGAAATATTTGAAGAAGCAAACATTGTTTTCATACAATTCCTAAATTGAGGAGTGTTGTATTAGACCTAAGTCTATATGAGCATGAATAATTCTCCTCAATATGGTCCTACCAAACCATACCTAGTCTATATGCATTCCATGTCAGCTGGGTTCAAGTCTAGGCTCCTAGGTTCACATGATATCATATAGCAAAGCTGACATTCCATGGAAATCGATTTTGACAAATTGAACTAAGTAGAGCATTAAATTGATCAGGCAAAGACAGGTCCCATCACGGTCGCCAAACCTGTTATCATCGCAAAATTTTTACTTTTACAAATCAAACTGACCTTTGAAAAAGTTTTTGAAAATAACTCGCCTCCGTTTTAAAATGCGGGAAAATTCCGAAGAATGGGACTCGCCTGTCGGTACAAGGTTCAACCGTTCCTGCCACCTTTAACAGGGGTAATTGAACCAAGGATCAATCTTATGCTCTACTCTATTCAACTTGTCTAAATCATATTCTAATTTCTAAATGCACATAGAATCAGGCATGTGCTATGAATTTTCAGAAAATGCACATTTTGAAAACATGATGTTTGCTTTGAATGATTGAAATATTTAGAATAGGTATCACATGGAAAATCGTGAATTGGGATTTGAAATATACTTCTGAGAGAAATAAAAATCGATTTTGAGAAATCCTTGACATTTGGTGAAAATCGACTCTGAGAGACTTGGTTTCTCTGAATTCAAACTTTGAAATTGAAATTCTAACTTAGAAAATTTGAATTTGGAACTTGGGAAATATTTGAAATATTCTTTGAAATTCAATGTCTTTGGGGAAATCGATTTTGCTATAAGACTTAGGAGCTTTTGAGGAATTCAATTTCCTTGACTTGGATTTTGAATTGGAGTTGACAAATGCATGAAATGAATGAATATGGATTTGAGGAATTGAGAAATACTTTTTGTATTTTTGAGAAATGCAGTGCATTTTGAAGTTAGCCTAAGAGTGTAGGCTGAATGTGGCTAATGTGAAGATCATAAATCTAAGTATCATTCGTATTCTGACTATGGCCATAAATACAAATTCCACCAAGTTTATAAACTTCATAGAAGCTAGTGCATGTGCCATTCGTGTAGACCATGGTGAATTTGTAAAAATATGCATGAATCATCATCCATCACACATTAACATTATTTAAAAAAATAAACTATATGCAATGCAACCTAAGCTAAGCAGGAAATGTAAATTTTTATTCCAAAGTTTAATTACAAATTACATCACTATTGAAATTTAAATACATGAAAAATAAAGTCTTCAATGTACCTGCAAAACTAGAAAACTTGGTTAATGAATATATGTTGGCTTTTCTAGATTTATCCAACAATATCAGAAAATTGTTGGATTTTGCTAGATATAAGCCATTTCCTTGATTCCCTTAAATCAAAATGATAAAATATGAAGAAATAATAAAAGTAAAATATGAAATTTCGAAATTGGGGTCAAAATGACCAAAATACCCCTAATAACAAGACTATGGCCTTGAAATTAGGGTTTTTAGAAAGATATTTTGATAAAATGCAAGTTTTGAAATTTGAATGTAATAAACTCAAACCAAATATACTATGACATGATTAAAAATATGAAATTAGGGTTAGGGATTTCGAAATTTAGGTCAAATGACCAAATTGCCCCCGATAGCAAGACTATGGCCTTGAAATCAGGGTTTTTAAAAATAGATTTTGGTAAAAACTTAGGTTTTATGCACTAGATGAAATCAAATGAGCACAAAATTAAACCTAAAGCATCCTAATATGATTATGAACATGATTAAATCCTAAAAATATATGCTCATGCACGAAAATCCAATAATATCACAAAAACTGTGATTTTAGTAATGTTTTTGGATCTTTCAGGAACCCGGTTTTGCAATTTTCTTAATTCAGCCATCAAATGGATTCCAAAATCCATAAAAATTGGTACCTGCACTTGTTATAACCCTAATGTCGAATTGGAATTATAAAAATAATTTTTTGACATTAAATTAATCCAAAAATTGCATTAAACCCTAAAAATATGCTATTTTTGACCTAATTCACCAACCAGTCTCAGTCCAAGACCTGAACCAGGGTTAAATCTCCATGGAAATTTATGAAATTTTACAGAGACTAACTAAGAAGAAAAACAGAGATTTCCCAATTTACAGATCGGAAAAATCATCTCCGGTTAGGGAGAAACCCTTCCGGCAATCTGAGCTAACATATTTCACTCTTAACAGGGATTAAAACAGCTATTCCTGATTGAAAATACAGACATAAATAGCAATTCTAAACAATAATCTCTGAAATTTTAGTGTTGAACATTAGACAGAAAAATATCAATACTCACTTTTTACAGATCATGAATCAGATCTGTGGTTTGGGATTTATGACTAACACAAGTCTGATTAGGGTTTTGGTAAACCCTAACGAGTTTTAAATTTAAAGACAGATTCTCTAAATAGGGAAAAATACTAAACAGTGATCAAAAAATCCGAAAATTTCACAGAAGACAGATCTACTCAATGTGAATCCATAGCACTTTAAAGATCTAAAATCGGATATAAGATGAGATAAATATCATAACAGCAAGTTACCTTCTTGATTTTAACCACAATTTTAAAGCTTTAAAAACCCGATTTGATGTCTGATTTTTTTGACAGGGTTCCCGAGATCCAAAACCTCTTATTTTTCTACAGTAACTCAATAACTCATGCATGCACCACATATAAAAAAATCAGAAATAAACAATGAGTGATTCCATCCGAAATAACATCATCTTTACTGTTCTAAACCTAAAACACACAGAAATTTAAGAAACTTGAAAAACCATGCATTAACTAATGTAAATCAATAAAATAAACCATAAAATAGTAAATAAAACTTATTTCTATGCTATAGAACGTAAAACAAACATGAATAAACCATTAAAATAAAATAAAAACAGGGAATCAATGGCTGGAATTTGATATCACCTTTAAAACATAGATTTAACCCATTAAAAAGGGCAAATCATATATTTTATTGGCTATTAATGCAAAGAATCATATTAAAATCAATTCTAATGGATTAAAATCTCTGTAAATCACCCAAAACAGGGTTGGATCACCTTCTTGGATTGTTCTTGCTGATTCTTGATGGTTCTTGAGGTTGAATCCATGGTTTAATCCATGAAGATGATGGTACCAATGGCTAAATCATGTTTAAAACAATGAAAAACATTAAATAAAAACTAAAAATTAGAGAAAATAGTTACCTTGAGGTTGCTGCAATGGAGGAAGGGCTGGAGAGGAGAGAGAAGCTCCAAGAATCCAAAGGAAAGCCAATTGGGAAAATCGACCCCCCTATGGCCTCTATTTATAGAAAATTTTTTAGGTTTAAAAATTGACAATTTTGAAAATTTTGGACTCTAAAGGGGGGGGGGGGGCGATTTTGGGGTGGAGTTACCTAACTACCCCTAGTCTAAATTATCCTAAATAATGCCTAATTAACCCCTAGCTAATCCTAAAAATCCCCCAATTGTGGTGCCACTTGGCATTTTCTCACATTGGGTTTTTAAAACACCTTTAAAAACCTTTAAAAATACTAGTTTTAAAAACTAACTTTCAAAATGAGTTTTTCAAAATGGTTTTGACTCTTCTAAACCTCTAACACTAACCAAGACATCAACTAACCCTAGTCTAGCCCTGACTTACTCAAATATGGTGCCACCCCGAGTGGGCCCTACTTGAGTTTTTCAAAAAGTGATTTTAAAACTTGAAATTGAAGGAGTTTTCAAAAGGATTTTCAAAAGCAATTTTAAAATTAGAATTTTTGAAATGGCATAGGGTTCTAACTGAATTAGAATTCCTCTGGATATGGTGCCAACTGAGTAGGCCCACATCGAGTTTTGGAAATTTTGAAATAAACATTGAAAATGGCTTTGAAAAAGGGTTAAAATCGATATTTGAAATTCAAGATTTCTGAAAATAGGGTCTCATGCGAACTGGAACTCCGGGTTAGAGTCCTGAGCTCTTAGGACTCTGAAATTTTAAATTTTAACAGCCAAATGAAAGAATTTTCAAAAGATTTTATCAAGAAATGATGAAATAAGTCAGAAAACACAGTCAGGGTTAGACTCCTAACTCGACCGAACTCTAAAGTAGAGTCCTGAACTACCTGGACTCTGTAAAATGACCTAAAATTTGAAAATAATCGAAAAGGACTGAAAATGGAAGTAAAACAGACTTCAAAACAGACTTCTGACCGGATCAGGACTCTGAGACAGAGTCCTGATCGGACTGAAACTTTCAAAATTTTGAGAAACTTGATGAATAGAAGAATTCAGAAGCGACACCACCTCAATGGGTCTCATCTGTGAATTGAAATCAACTAAAATTTGAATTTGAAATGAATCCAGATTGTTTCCTTGAGAAAATATTTCGAAATATAAAGTCCTGGGGTTGGAAAATGACAGAGTATTGAATAAAAACCCAGGTTTTGAAATTGATTTTGAAATAAAAGCTTTTAAAATTCAAATCTGGATTGAATGTTTTAAAAACAGGAGTGTTGGATCTCGAAAATGAGATGGGATGACATGTAATGACATGCAATGTGATGGAATGATATGCCGGATGCATGCAATGATATGCAATGACACATGAAATGGACAAATACTGGATGAGGGTGAAAATTTGGGGTGTTTACACACAATCATCGCAAAAATCTGTGATGACCCAATCTCTGGTGATGGGATAACTTATCTAAAATGTCTATCAATCCCTTCCTTCATGTCTTTTCCTAAAAGAAATCACATTTTCAAAAATTTCCTCCGAACCCTAACCATTCCTTTCACCTTCACAGGAAATCACTGGCATTGGCAAAATGGTTGTAACAAGGGCAGGAAAAGAAACAGCTCCTCGACACAGCGACAGTAAGGCCGAAGGGATGGATTCTCCCAAATCGGTCAGGGGACAAAATCAGAACCAAGCAGATGATATAGATCCTGCCTTGTATAATCTGTTCAAAAGAATGATGACTAAAATGATGTCTGAGCAGGCCGAGGCCAGTCAGAAAGAAGTTGCTCCAAAAAGCAAGCCAAAGAAGAAGGCTGTGAAGAAACCAGTCAGGATTGTTAGAAAGAAAGTACAGCCTGACACCACCTCTGAAGAAGCGGAATCAATAGAAGATGAATCGGAAGAGGAAGAGCAACTTGTTTATCAGAATCCTGAATCAATCAACAAGCCCGTTCCGACTAATGACCCGATGCAAGAGCAGATGAAAGAAATGAATCGGGCTATCAAAGATATCCAGGCTAAAAGCAAGGGCAAGCAGACCTACTCTGGCGAAGATTTTTATCATGGTCTGGACGGGGATGACAATCTGGAGAATCTCCCTTGCAAGTTCCTTAAATTTGATGGAACCAGCAACCCCAAGGCTCATTTGGCCACTTTTTATGCCGAATGCGGCCATTTCAGGAAAGACAATCGGGCGTTATTCATCTGCTTTCCTCGCAGCTTAGAAGGGTAGCGGCCAGGTGGTATGCAGACCACATTAATCCTATTGAACTACGAGAGTTCGATAAGGTCGTGAACTTGTTCATTGAGCGCTTCATGTTTAATGTCGAAGCCTCACCAACCCTCAATCATCTGTACAATTTAAAATAGATGGAGAATGAGAAAGCCAGCGAATTTATCCACAGGTAGAGAAGCACCTGTAACAGAATGAAAGTTCCCATCCCAGAGGAGCACTGTTATCATCGCAAAATTTTTTTCCTCCCTTGCGAGAGAGAAACGAATTTCGCGAGTCAAACTCGACCAAAGTTTTGAAAATGGTTTTAAAAAATTACTCGCCTCCGTTTTGAAAATTTGCGGGAAAATTCTGTGGAATGGGATCCGCCTGTCGGTACGAGGTTCAACCATTTCTGGCGCCTTTACCAGGGGTAATTGAACCAAGGACCAATTATGTGCTTTAACTCGACTCAAATATCTAAATTATGCTCTATTTTTCCTAGAATGCACAAAGAATCAGGCTTGTGCTATGAAATTTTGAAAATAATGCAAGTTTGAGAAACATGATGTTTGCTTTGGAAAATTGAAATATGCTGGAAAAATGATTGGAAAAGTACTTGAAATTGGGATTCCTGGGAAAATCATTGAAGTTCATTGAAAATCAGAAATTTGCATTGGAAAGTGATTTCTCAGGAAAGCTTAAAAATCTGAGAAAATTGGTTTTGAGATTGGAAACTTGGAATTGATTTTATGAGAAAATGGATTTGAGAAATGCTGGGAAAATCAGGAAATTCATTGGAAAAGGATTTCTGAAAAGGAGAATGAATTCTCAAGAAAACTGGGTTCTCAGGAAAATAGGAAATCTGAGAAAATCGATTTTTGAAAACTTGGGATTTTGAAATTTGAGAATTTTAAAACATTGGAAAATCTTGGTGTGAACTTGGGAAATGCTTTGAAATCTCTTTTGAAAACTCAGGATTTTGAGAAAATCAGATCCTGAGAAAGACTTGAGAATTCTTGAGAAAGCTGAATTTTCTGAAATTGAAATTGGAAAATGAATTTGAGAATAATGCAATTTGAATGATATGAATGAATGAATATGAATTTGAAAAGGGAATTTCATTGAGGAATTGGGAAATCCTTTTAAAACTTTAAAAAATGCAGTGCATTTTGAAGTTAGCCTAAGTGTGTAGGCTGAATGTGGCTAATACGAAGATCATAAATTTTGGTTTTCTTCGTATTCTGACTATGGCCATAAATACGAATCCCACCGAGTTTATAACTCCATAAAAGCTTGTGCACGTGCCATTCGTGTAAACCATAGTGAATTTGAAATAATGTGCATGAATCATACATCACATATTAAAATTTTGCAGAAATTAAACTATATGCAATGCAACCCTATTCTAAGCAGAAATGTAACTCTTATTCCAAATATTACATTGATTTTTTACATTGAATTGAAATAAAAGAAATAAAATGGCTAAGTCTTCTTCTTGAATATTCCTGCAAAACTGGAAAATAAAGTTAGCACAAAAATGTAGGTTTTTCTGAATTTATCCGAAAATATGAAAAATTATCGGATATTATTCAGATATAAACCCAGATTCATACCCCCTTTGATATAAACATGATAAATAATGAATAAATTTCAAAAATAAACTTGAAAATTCGAAATTGGGGTCAAAATGACCAAAATACCCCTGATGACCTTGAAATCAGGGTTTTCTGAAAGAATTATTGTAAATTTTGGAATTTTGAAAATCAAATGAAATAAATCAAACATAATATGATAAAATATGATGATATGCATGAAATTTTGGATAATTAGAAATTGAAATTTCGAAATTTAGGTCAAAATGACCAAAATACCCCTGATAACAAGACTATGGCCTTGAAACCAGGGTTTTCTGAAATAAATTTTGCAAAATTGAAAAATATGAAATGCAAATGAGATTGAAATTAACCCTAATATGATTCTACATGCTTATGTACATGATAAAAACCCTAAAATGGCGAAAATATCATAAATATCAAATTTAACCTGATTTTCGCATGATTTTCGCTTCTGAATTTAAAGATAAACTAACACATGGAGCAAATGAACTTGGAATTAAGCCAAATTTGGCATGGACACCTAAAATAACCCTAGAAACATAATGGATCTTGAAAATCTAATTTTTTTATATTTTTAAATATGGAAATTCAAATAAAAACCCTAAATTTTGTGATTTTTGCCTAAAATGTTGATTCTAAAGGGGGTTTAGGATATCAAATTTCCATAACAATTTCCCAAATTTTATGGGGTGACAGAAGACAGTAATTCAAGAATTTTGGCTTTTTACACTTTCTGTTTTTGACCTATGGTCGGAGCTGTGCCACTCCGGCAAGTCGGATCGGAATCCGGCGACTCTAGTAAATGAAGGAAACAGACAGGTTTCGGTAGAAAATGTGGGAAAAATAGCAGACAGATGGGAAAATGGCTGAAATTGTGAGAAAATGTCCATGACAAAGAGGGGAAGATTTGATATTTTTACAACATTGGGATTCGGATTACGGTTTGGAAAAGGCCACACTGTTATCAGAGACCTAAATCTCTAGAATTTCTGGACATTGGAATCTGTTAGACAGAAAGCGAAAATCCAGGAAAAATAATGAAACAGATCCAAAAATTCTCAAATTTTAGGAAATGACAGAAACTTATGTTAGGAAAAACTTTCATGTTTAAAGTTTTTGCAGAAGGATTACAGATTGGGTGGAATTGATGAATTAGGGTCTGTCTATACCCTGACAAAAGAAAATCGATATTTTCCCAGAGGTCTGAGAAATCCGATTTTTTACAGAGAGTAAAACTAACTGGAAAAACTTCAAAATTTCTAGATCATCAGCAGATTCGATTATGAATCCACTGTGAGTTTTGAAGGACAATTTGAATATTCCACAGGGGGCGATTTTATGGGTTTTGTCTGCTAAAGCAGAAATTGGAAGTTCAGAGAAACAGAAAACCCGGTTTAGGGTTTGATTTTTAAAATGAAGTTACATACATTAAATCAATCCGAATTTTTGTTAGAAAATTTCAGACAAACAGAGGCATTCATAAAAAAATTTTAGAATTTATTGACAAAAAATCAAGCATAAAATAATAACTGGACTCCATGCATAAAATCAAAACATATAGTTCTCTAGGTAAATATTAATGAGACCAATGAAACACTCATAAAGCAATAAAATAAAATAAATGTAATGCCTACAAATGTATAGTCGACATGAAAATAAACAGAAAATGAAATAAAAGTTGAGAGGGTATGATGCTTATTTTGATATTGGCTACAAGTGAAATGGATCCGATCCATCCATCGGATGGATCCTCTCACCTAGATAGCCTTGACATAAAAAAAAAATCATAAACTTCATCAAACAAGTACTAACGATGCGAGGATCTTACCTTGGAGGGTTTGGTTGCAACGAATGGAGTTGAAGCAGCAAAAGAGGAGGCTGCTAGGGTACGGCTCAAAGGGAGAGGTGGTACTTCTAAGATCCGACTGTAGGTGACGCTTCAAGGTTCTAACTGTGGTGATGGAGTTAATTCAACATTGGTGGTGCTGCTGGGACATATAGGAGTGCTGGAACTGGCTGGAGGTGCTGAAGTTGAAGGGAGTTTGGAGACGAAGCTGGCTGTTATGAAGATGGCCGAAGAGGTGGCTGAAGGGAGAAGGAGGGAAGCTCCTTGCACCGGTTGGAGTTGTTCACTCTTTGATGGAAGGGCTGAAGTTGCTGCTGTGTTTGTTGCTGATAAGGTGTGGCTGGAGCCAAGGGAAGATGGTCTGGTGGCTGGAAGGCTTTGCTGCTGTGGTTGGAGTTGCCGTGAGATGGGCTGAAGGAAGGCTGGAAGGGAGCTGCCAATGATGCTGAAGACTGCTTCAAAGTAGCTTTGGTGGTTGAAGGTGGTGGCTGCCTTGGTGCAGTTGAAGGTGCAGCAAGGTGGGCTGCTAGAAGGCTGCTGCAGGTGGTGAGGATGGTGCTTCAAAGTGGCTTCAATGGCTGGGAGTTGCAGCCAAGGATAGCTGCAGCCAAAAGAGAGAGAGAGAGAGAGAGAGAGAGAGAGAGAGAGAATTGAATGGGCGTTCCATGGAGAGAGGGCCAGCCGTATACCCCTTGTTTTTTTTTTTTGTTTTTTTAACTTAGGTATTAATTCATTTCCTACTTAGGGTTTAATTAGAGAGGAATGAGACGGAGGAAGGGTTTACGTGAATGGCTAGAGAATAGGGAAAAGAAGGAAGGAAGAGAAGGGAAGAAGGAAAAAGGAAAGAAAAGGAACAAGGAAAATGGAAGAAAAAGAAAAAGAAAAGGAAAGAAAGGAAAAAAAAAAGGGAAAGAGAAAGGGAAAAAGAAAAAGAAAAGAAAGGAAGAAGAGAGGAGGCTGGAGGTTTGGGCGACCACTTTGTGGGTCCTACCTCTCTAAAAAAAAAAAAAAAAATCAATAAAAACAAAAATAAACAAATAAAAAGAAGCATCTTTTTTTTTTTTAATAGAAATGCAAATGAATGGGCCATCTCAGAGCGGGTCCAAATTTCAATTTTGAAATTCATTTTGAAGATTAGAGGGGTAAAATAGTCTTTTCAGAAAGTTTCCAGACGAAACGAGTTATTTTTGGCAGTTTTTTAAACGAACTCGGATTTTGAAGTTCAATACCCCGTTGCGAAGCAAATCCAGTGTAGAATTTGAAAATGTAATTTTGAAAGAAATCCAGATTGTTTTTCTCGAGAAAATGCTTTCAACAAAATGATCTATTTTTGGCAGTTTTTGAAACGAGCTTGGATTTTGAAGTTCAATACCCCGTTGCGAAGCAAATTCAGTGTAGAATTCAAAAAATTTGAGTTTGAAATAAATCCAGATTATTTTTCTTAAGAAAATATTTACAAATTTAGACTCCTGGGGGTAAAAATGTCAATTTTGGAAACCCAGGGTTTGAAATTGATTTCTGAAAGTTTTTAAAACTCGATCTGGATTGACATTTATAAAACTGGAGTTCTGGACTTCGAAAATGGAATGAAATATGATGAAATGTTATGAAATGCTGAGAAATGATATGAAATGATGAGAAATGACATGAAATGCTATGCGAAATGCTAACTCTGAATGAAGAATTTTGGATGTCAGACCCCGATTGACACTTGTATCATTTCAAAAAGTGTTAAAATTGACAAAATTTGCAAAAATGGTTGAAGAAATGATTTTCGAGCTCTGCCAAGCTAGAGTGACACTAGAAATTAGGGTTTGAGCTGGATTAAACTGAAATGAACTGAATTGAGTTGGGTTTTAGAGTTTTAGAACTCAAATGAACAGACCAAGCACTGACTCAACTGACCTTTCTGACTGAATTTTCAAGAAAAGCTGCCATTTTTATAAAATGGTACGGAATGATCACTAGAGTGAAGTGAATTACGAACCTGAACTGGGTTTGAGCTAGAACAAAGGTCAGTAATACTGATATGAACTAAAATCAAAGCTTGAACACTAGCTCAATTGACTGAACTCAGCTCAATTTCAGCTGAAAGAGCTAAAATGGGCTCCTAGACACTTGGAAATGGTTTTGAACTGAAACTGGAGCACTTGAACTCCTGGTGAGCTCAAGTTAGACTCTAGGGAACATGACTGACTGAGAATGACTAACTTAGAGACAATTGGCTTGGATTCAACTGAGAAATGAGCTCATTTTTGAAGAAATGATCCCATTTTGTTAGGAATGGTCAGAAATGAAAATGGTCTGTTCATTGTGAGCTCAGATGAGCTTGAGATGACTGATATTCTAACTGTCTTGAACTGACCAATGAGCTTGGTTGACTCCGACTGACTGGGGTCCGGGATGACCTAGGGGTAAAATGGTAATTTTCCTAATGAAAATGGGTAAAATGGTGATTTTCTGAAACTGACTCGGGGTTTGACTCCTACACTGACCTGACAGGGTTGGCATTGCCTGAGGAGGATTGTTTGAGAATGAGTGAGGAAAATTTGGGGTGTTTACAGATGCCCCTCTTTGCTACTAAGCCGGCTTGAAGACGGGCTTAGTGGCAAAGAAAAACACACCAAATTTGGGCTATAAAAATGCCCCAGTTAGAAGGATCTGACTGGATATGAAAATATTAGCCCTGATGAAAATGGTAGATATGAAATGAAGAATAAAGAAGAAAATTTTACTTCAAAAGAAGTGAGATTCAGGTTTTGCCCTTAACCTGGATGGGACAGGAAATACCTCGTGTAGAAACGAAGCTCAGGTTTAACCCTCAACCTGATCGGGGAATGAAATACCTCATCAAAGGAGGCTCAGGTTTGTACCCTTATCCTGATTGGGAGGAAAAATGAAATACCTCATCAAAGGAGGCTCAGGTTTGTACCCTTATCCTGATTGGGCAGAAAATGAAATACCTCATCAAAGGAGGCTCAGGTTTGTACCCTTATCCTGATTGGGTAGAAAAATGAAATACCTCATCAAAGGAGGCTCAGGTTTGTACCCTTATCCTGATTGGGCAGAAAAATGAAATACCTCATCAAAGGAGGCTCAGGTTTGTACCCTTATCCTGATTGGGCGGAAAATGAAATACCTCATCAAAGGAGGCTCAGGTTTGTACCCTTATCCTGATTGGGCGGAAAATGAAATACCTCATCAAAGGAGGCTCAGGTTTGTACCCTTATCCTGATTGGGCGGAAAATGAAATACCTCATCAAAGGAGGCTCAGGTTTGTACCCTTATCCTGATTGGGCAGAAAATGAAATACCTCATCAAATGAGGCTCAGGTTTGTACCCTTATCCTGATTGGGCAGAAAATGAAATACCTCAGCAAAGGAGGCTCAGGTTTGTACCCTTATCCTGATTGGGCGGAAAATGAAATACCTCATCAAAGGAGGCTCAGGTTTGTACCCTTATCCTGATTGGGCAGAAAATGAATGGAATCCTCGAAGGAAGAAACCATGATGGAACCTTCGGATCTCCGCACAATGAGTCCGATAGGGGTTTTGCAAAAGGATGAAATTGGGGTCCCTAAAGCTTGAAAAGGGGTTTGATTTTGGGCGCCTCATTGCTGAGACTAAATAACTTTTGAAATTGATGACCTTTTGCGAGAAAATTATTGGTGGCTTAACCTCAAGCCGAAATTGGACTGTCTATGGTGGGACAGTGGGGACACAGGGAAGTGTGCGAATCTGAGAGCCCATGCGCTCAGATTATACCAACAGAAGGGAAGGAATCTTGAAAACTCCCGTTATCAAGTCCTTAAAAGGGATAACAACTGATGTCAGGGTGCGCCAAAGATGAACCTCAAACTCGCGCTTCACGTCAGGATGGCTAGAAAATATTGTCAGGATGTTTGAAAATTATTGTTGATTCAAAATAATTTAAAATGATGCACATTGTTTTGAAAATAATCCCTCTTTTCTACCTGAAGTATTACCTTCGACTGGGCTTAACTCCGTAGAATCAAGATTCGAATTCAGATTTCTTGCAATTGACTTTCTTTCAAGGAAGCTATCAATTTCCTTGATATGAGCAGAAAAGAGAGTATTCTTGACATTGTGAAAGCAATTGGTGAAAGAATATTGATAATAGAATTTCACAAAATTTAAAGAGGATTCTTTGGCAAATTTGGCGGTCTGATATCCTGGGATTCTTTTCTCATGATTATCTTTCTGTCCACTTTTTTCTTTTTTGGCAGAATTGAAGCTCTCTTGGATTTTTTTTGGGGATTTTATTACATCATCCTTCATTTTGGAGATGTCCTGACTTTTCTCTCTCTCTCTTTTTTTTTTAGAAGGGTACGTCACAAACTCCTTCATCTCAGAGATGCTCCGATCCTTCTTTTCTCTCAGGGATTATATTGACGGTTATTGGCTCTTTGGTTGGAAATCTCTTGATGATAGCAGAAATTAAATATCCTTTAGGGTTTGTCGGGAGGCCCATCGCAGTCGCCTTCATCTTGACGGTGCTCTGAACTTTCCCTGGAAGGATCCGTCACAAACTCCGTCATCTTGGAGATGATTCGAATCTTCTTTGGCCCCGGGGGTCTACTCGCCTAATTCGCCTTCATCTTGACGACAGTTGAGAGATCCCTTTTGCAGATATTTAATTGCAGCTTTAGGTGATTGAGGAGATGTAGGGATTGAATGGATTTTTCTGTATCACCCAGGATATTTCGACTGCTTTATTTTCCAAGAATGATCTTTAAAAATGTGCCATTGACTGCGATCAATACCGATCACTTATGGCTTTGCATTAATATTGAATTTCCTTTGCTGGCCATATCGGGGATTTATTCTTCAAACTTTTGGTTGGCCAATAGAAAAATTTTGAATTTTGAATCCTTCTTCGCGAAAGCTTTGTCCTTTCGAAAGTAATACTGAAGGTATTCTGAAGTAATGTTTTTATATAATAAAAATTTTGAAATCAACAAATATTTAATGACAAATTGGAAAAATGTTCTTGAAATCCTTGGTGAGAGCAAGCATCTGAAGCACAACGCAACGCACCCATCACCAAAATTTTCTTCTCCTTTCCCCAAAGGAGAAGATACAGAAATTGGAAATAGGAATTACTCCTCTCTTCCTTGAAGAGGAGGTGTTTGCAAAACGAACTTTCGAAGAGAAATTAAGCTTTCGTCAAAACTTCCTAACATTAGGCTTCTCTTATGGAAAGGGGGCCGGTAATGATGAGGTCGGTGAATCGGTCATGAAGGAACGAGTCCATCACACTCTCCCTGAAAAGAGGGTCCTTCACGATGAAATGGCCTAGTACGAAATTATGGTCACAAGGAAAGTGAACTTCCGTCGAAGCTCTCCCTGAACTAAGGGTTCCTTGTGTGAAATTGGAATTTTGTTTTGCAAACGGTTCACAAAGACACGAGTCCCTTCAAACTCTCCCTGAAAAGGGGCTAAGTGAACGAATTGGATAGCATGCGAAAAGAACGAGCTCCCTCGAACTCTCCCTATAAAAAGGGTCTCTCGCAAGAGAAATTTATTGGAATTGGTATTGGATGACCAAAAGGGTCAAATTTTGGAAATTGGAATTTTGAAACTTGATATTTGAAATTGATAATTGGAAATTGAAAATTGATAATTGGAAATTGGAAATTAGAAATTGGAAATTGGAAATTGGAAATTGATTGGCTAAAAAGGTCAAAATTATGAATTGGTTTACTGAGAATGACATGGGTTCTATAGGGATTCCTCCTAAGAACGACATTGGTTCTATTGAGAACGACATTGGTTTCGCAGGGGTTCGACCTGGGTTCAATAGGGATTTAGCCTAAGAACGACATTGGTTCAATTGAGAACGACATTGGTTTACTAGGAACGACATGGGTTCGATAGGGATTCAGCCTAAGAACGACATTGGTTCAATTGAGAACGACATTGGTTCACTAGGAACAACATGGGTTCGATAGGTATTCAGCCTACGAACAACATTGGTTCAATTGAGAACGACATTGGTTCACTAGGAACAACATGGGTTCGATAGGTATTCAGCCTACGAACAACATTGGTTCAATTAAGAACGACATTGGTTCACTAGGAACGATATGGGTTCGATAGGTATTCAGCCTACGAACGACATTGGTTCAATTGACAACGACATTGGTTCACTAGGAACAACATGGGTTCGATAGGTATTCAGCCTACGAACGACATTGGTTCAATTGAGAACGACATTGGTTCACTAGGAACGACATGGGTTCGATAGGTATTCAGCCTACGAACGACATTGGTTCAATTAAGAACGACATTGGTTCACTAGGAACGACATGGGTTCGATAGGTATTCAGCCTACGAACGACATTGGTTCATTTGGCTATCAGTTCAATGAAGAACGACTATCAGTTCACTTGGAACACTATCCGTTCAATGAAGAACGACTATCAGTTTGCTTGGAATATTATCAGTTCAATGAAGAACGACTATCAGTTCGCTTGGAACACTATCAGTTCGATGAAGACCGACTATCAGTTCGCTTGGAATATTATCAGTTCAATGAAGAACAACTATCAGTTCACTCGGAACACTATCAGTTCAATGAAGAACGAGGACTATTATATAGACTTGGATTGCTTCTATGAATAGTTTCAGGATTATCCCCTTATCCTGAACGGGGATAGAAATTGGATGACTTGGCGATCAAAATTGAGAATTTTGGTAATTTGAAAATTGGAAATTGGATGACCCGGAGGTCGAAATTAAAGAATTATGGAAAATGATTCAGGTTTATCCCTTAACCTGAAGGGGAAGTTCAAGTTTATCCCTTAACCTGAAAGGGAAACTCAGGTTTATCCCTTAACCTGAAGGGGAAGTTCAGGTTTATCCCTTAACCTGAAGGGGAAACTCAGGTTTATCCCTTATCCTGAAGGGGTAACTCAGGTTTATCCCTTAACCTGAAGGGGAAAATGAAAATGGTACATATGGATGCAAATGAATGCGAATGAATGCATGCAAATGCAAATGAATGCAAATGTATGTAAATGAATGCAAATGCATGCAAAATGAGAGATTTATTTGACCCTGCCTGCATACAGGATGTTTTGAAGACAATTTTCAAAATAATGCCCCAGTATAACTGGGGAGTGAGAAGTTGGATGAAAGGATAAGTAATTGATATTTGAAGAATACTTTCTGACTTTTGATTGATTCAGGAGAGACTCTGAAAAATATCACTTCTCGCAGAAGGACATGGTGCAGAGAAGGAGAAATTGATAATTTTATTGATGCATTGAAGGAAAATGACAAATCAAGGAAAGATAGACAGGATTACATCATCCTTTGAAGGCAAAATGAGAAATGGGAAAATGCTAGCATCGTCGGCTTTTTGAGTAATCGAGGAAAGATGGCTAGTCCTTCTTTTTATCTTCAACGAGGATATTCTTATCAATGCAATCTTGAATAATGTTCTTGAAGACAAAACAGTGGTCAGTATCGTGTCCTACTGCCCGATGGAATTTGCAGAATTGGTCCATGAACCTTCCCATGATCATGGGAGGATCTGTGGCTCTTGGAAGCTTTACCATTTCTTTGGTCAACATATATTCAAGGATTTCATCGAGAGGTTGCTCAAGAGGAGTAAACTGACGATCGTCACCCCAACCATCCCGTTTTATCTTTTCTTTCTGCTGACTCAATTTTTCATTCTTCTTTGAAGACTTTTCTTTCTGACCTGCATGATTGCTCTTGCTATTTTTGTAGCCACTGCGGCCGACATTGGCAGAGAAGATGAAATTTTCCTTCTTCTTTGAATCTTGATTATTCTTGACAAGGGTGATGCCATCATAGACCCCATTCTCTATTCCCATCTCGAGCCACTCGGCCCATTCAGTAAGCTCAATAAAAGATTTGGAGGGTGAGGTGGAGATAAGACCTCTCAAAGGTTGTGAGAAATTGTTTAGAATAATCTGGAGTGCGTGCTCCTCTAAGATGGGATTTCTCATTTTATTGCAAGTGCCTCTCCATCAGCGGATGAAGTTTCTGGCTTTCTCATTATCTCTTTGCTTTGTATTATAGAGATGGTTTAGCGTTGGCGGCGCTTTGGTGTTTAAAAGGAATCGTTCAATGAACAGATTAACCACTTTATCAAATTCCTTCAATTCGATGGGATTGATATGCTCTGAGTACCACTTGGCGGCGGTGCCCTCCAGACTGTGAGGAAAACATCTGAACAAAGCACGATTGTCGCTCTTGAATCGATTGCACTCGGCAAAGAACATAGACAGGTGAGCCTTGGGATCGCCAGTCCCATCAAATTTGAAAAATTTACGGGGGAGATCTTCTAGGCTGTCATCCCCATCTAAACCATCATAGAAATCTTTGCTTGTAAAAATCCTTTTGCCCTTGTCGCGGGCTTGCAGATCCTTAACTATTTTGACCACATCTCTGAGTTGCGACTGGTCAGAGTTATTAGCAGAATGATCTTTTAGCTTATTGTCTGACCCCTGCCCCTGTGTCATCTTCTGAAAAGCTTGCTGAGCCTCACACTCTTCATCGGTGCCACCTCCTGATTCTGCTTCATCAGATGTATCCTCATGTTGGATACACTTCTTGGATATCTTCAGTTGTTTCTCTAATGTTCGGCCCTTGATCTTTTTCTTGGTAGGAATCTTGTCGGAACTGTCCCATGTTTGATCTGCCATTATCTTATTCAACATCTTTCGAAACATGGCATACATCTGAGGATCGATATCATCATTGGCTTGTTGACTTTGGTTCCTAGCAGATTGCGGAGAATCCATCTCTTGCTCGCTGCTACTGTTAGGGTACTGAAGCAACACTATTTTCTTCTTGGATCTGGTCTGAACCATTCCACGATGCTGAAACTCTCTGTAAGACAAATAGGATGATTAGAATGATAGAAAATTCTTGAAGGCAATGACTTGGAGAATAGAATGAAAATAATGGATGAAGAACTGAAATTGGGTTGACAGTTTGAAGGATATCCCTTTACCAGGGATGGGATTATTGCTGGGATTGCGACAATTGCATTGTTATTCCATGAGAGGAAATAAACAACCGAGATATGTCTTGTTACCTAGGAGAGGCCATCAACCATGAAGAAAAAGACATTTTTAAAGGAATATAACAAAGTAATGCATAATTGGTAATGAGCTTCCCTACGAACTTGGGAGGTTATCTGAGAAGGAAGAATTTTTTCAGGGAAAAGCATTTATCCCAAAGGGCATATTGCAGGAGAGTTCAAAAAATAACATTATGAAGAAAATGACCTCCAAATATAAGGAAAATTGATGATTTTATTGATGTCTTGGAGGAAGGATGACAAATTTAAAGAAAGCAACTGGAGACTACATTTATTCAGAGAAGCAAAAAGCAGAAATGATGGAAATGAGAAAGCATTGGCATTTGTCGTCTTCATGAATGATCAAGGAAAGGCTCGGTCAGAACGGCCGACTGGTCTTCCTCTTTAATAGGGAAATTCTTGTCAACGCAGTCTTGAACGATATTTTTGAAGATGAAACATCGCTCAATATCATGCTCTGTAGCTCGGTGGAATTTGCAGAAGCGATCTTTCCATTTCCCTAGGGCGACCGGAGGATTAGCAATTCTTGGAAGTTTAACCATTCCTTTGCTCAGCATGTATTCAAGGACCTCTTCGAGGGGCTGATCTAGAGGGGTAAATTCGCGATCGTAACCCCAACCGTCATGTTTTGGCTTCTTTTGACTGCTTGCTTTCTGCTGGGAGCGGGATTGAAGGGGTTTGGCTAGGACAGCCGGCTGGTCTACTATTTTGCTTTTCCCTAAAATATTCTTATCAACATGATCCTGAACGATATTCTTGAAGACAAAACAATTTTCTGTATCGTGTCCTATTGCACGGTGAAACTTGCAAAATTGCTCTTTGAATCTGCCCATGATTGACGGAGGATCAACGACTTTTGGTAAATGGACCATGCCTTTTGCAAGCAAATTTTCTAAAATAGTCTCGAGCTTCTGATCCAGAGGGGTGAACTTTCGATCAGCGCTCCAGTCTTTGTGTTTTGGTTTTTCTTTCTCCTTCCCTTTATGCTGGGTACTTGACTGGAGAGGTTGATCATTCCGCTTGGCTGATTCCTTTCTGGTGCTTGACTCGGGTAGCTCTAATAGCATCTTTGTCATCATTTTTTTGAAACATTTTGTACATGACTGGATCAATCTCATCTTCACTTGTCTTGTCCTGCTTCTTGACTGGCCTCGAAGAACTCATCTCTTCGATACTGCTTGGTGTTGTTCTCTTTCCCGACCTTGTTTGAACTATAGTGAAATGCCAATACTTTCTGCAGAATAAAGGAATAGTTTAGACTGAAGGATTTTTGGGAAAAATAGAGATGATGAAGGAGATGTCTAAGGACTTGGAAAGAGACAAAAATTCTGAATAGAATTTGGAAGACATATATAAAGAAGAGAAGTTTGACAAGATTTGAACATTTGAAAAATTGCAGGCAGGATCAAAATAAGGTTAGAAATTCAAAGTCCAGAGGAAAGGTAGGAAAAGGAAAATCGCCTGGACTTTTGAGGAAAAATATGAGGTTTTGAAAATTGTCCAGGGTTTTTGATAAAATTGTTGAAGAAAAATAGATGAAATTTGTAAAAGGAAAATAAAAGAGAATTGAGAAATAAAAGAAGAATGCATTTAAACACATCCTACACAAAAAATTATGCACATACAACATTCCCTAAGAAGCTGACTCTAAATGCATCAATTTTGAAAGATCTGTAGGACCCTAATCCTGACTCTAAGCTCAGATCATCTGTGTCCAACCATGCTATGCCGATATACTCGAACCGAGGCTCGATGTACGTGGCATAAAAATTCATCTCCGGTTCTAGGCTTGTGTTTTACCAACATCCTTGAGCGCCTGCCGATATACGTTGGACTATGGCCCTTGGTACGTGGCAGGGGGGCGTTAGCCCAAATAAGTGGCCCAGTTGTGAGGCTCTGTCCCGAACTATGGTTATGGAAGAGAGCCCAGCAACGTGAAGACCGGGTAGACATAGGTGGGGTGGTTTCTGAAATATGATCACATGCAGACAAACAGAGGGCTCTAAATCCTAAAGAGATAGAATTTTGAATTTTTTTGAAGAAGCAAACATTGTTTTCATATCAGTCCTAGATTGAGGAGTGTTGTATTTCAGACCTAAGTCTAAGTGAGCATGCATAATTCTCCTCAATATGGTCCTACCAAACCATGCCTAGTCTACATGCAATCCATGTCAGCTGGGTTCAAGTCTAGGCTCTTAGGTTCACATGATATCAGAAATTAAAAGCTGACATTCCATAGAGCCTAATGTTGATAATTGAGCTAAGTTAAAGCACATACTTGATCAGACGAAGACAGGTCCCATCACGGTCGCCAAACCTGTTATCATCGCAAAATTTTTTTCCTCCCTTGCGAGAGAGAAACGAATTTCGCGAGTCAAACTCGACCAAAGTTTTGAAAATGGTTTTAAAAAATTACTCGCCTCCGTTTTGATAATTTGCGGAAAAATTCTGTGGAATGGGATCCGCCTGTCGGTACGAGGTTCAACCGTTTCTGGCGCCTTTACCAGGGGTAATTGAACCAAGGACCAATTATGTGCTTTAACTCGACTCAAATATCTAAATTATGCTCTATTTTTTCTAGAATGCACAAAGAATCAGGCTTGTGCTATGAAATTTTGAAAATAATGCAAGTTTGAGAAACATGATGTTTGCTTTGGAAAATTGAAATATGCTGGAAAAATGATTGGAAAAGTACTTGAAATTGGGATTCCTGGGAAAATCATTGAAGTTCATTGAAAATCAGAAATTTGCATTGGAAAGTGATTTCTCAGGAAAGCTTAAAAATCTGAGAAAATTGGTTTTGAGATTGGAAACTTGGAATTGATTTTATGAGAAAATGGATTTGAGAAATGCTGGGAAAATCAGGAAATTCATTGGAAAAGGATTTCTGAAAAGGAGAATGAATTCTCAAGAAAACTGGGTTCTCAGGAAAATAGGAAATCTGAGAAAATCGATTTTTGAAAACTTGGGATTTTGAAATTTGAGAATTTTAAAACATTGGAAAATCTTGGTGTGAACTTGGGAAATGCTTTGAAATCTCTTTTGAAAACTCAGGATTTTGAGAAAATCAGATCCTGAGAAAGACTTGAGAATTCTTGAGAAAGCTGAATTTTCTGAAATTGAAATTGGAAAATGAATTTGAGAATAATGCAATTTGAATGATATGAATGAATGAATATGAATTTGAAAAGGGAATTTCATTGAGGAATTGGGAAATCCTTTTAAAACTTTAAAAAATGCAGTGCATTTTGAAGTTAGCCTAAGTGTGTAGGCTGAATGTGGCTAATACGAAGATCATAAATCTTGGTTTTCTTCGTATTCTGACTATGACCATAAATACGAATCCCACCGAGTTTATAAACTCCATAAAAGCTAGTGCACGTGCCATTCGTGTAAACCATAGTGAATTTGAAATAATGTGCATGAATCATACATCATATATTAAAATTTTGCAGAAATTAAACTATATGCAATGCAACCCTATTCTAAGCAGAAATGTAACTCTTATTCCAAATATTACATTGATTTTTTACATTGAATTGAAATAAAAGAAATAAAATGGCTAAGTCTTCTTCTTGAATATTCCTGCAAAACTGGAAAATAAAGTTAGCACAAAAATGTAGGTTTTTCTAAATTTATCCGAAAATATGAAAAATTATCGGATATTACGCAGATATAAACCCAGATTCATACCCCCTCTGATATAAACATGATAAATAATGAATAAGTTTCAAAAATAAACTTGAAAATTCGAAATTGGGGTCAAAATGACCAAAATACCCCTGATGACCTTGAAATCAGGGTTTTCTGAAAGAATTATTATAAATTTTGGAATTTTGAAAATCAAATGAAATAAATCAAACATAATATGATAAAATATGATGATATGCATGAAATTTTGGATAATTAGAAATTTTAATTTCGAAATTTAGGTCAAAATGACCAAAATACCCCTGATAACAAGACTATGGCCTTGAAACCAGGGTTTTCTGAAATAAATTTTGCAAAATTGAAAAATATGAAATGCAAATGAGATTGAAATTAACCCTAATATGATTCTACATGCTTATGTACATGATAAAAACCCTAAAATGGCGAAAATATCATAAATATCAAATTTAACCTGATTTTCGCCTGATTTTTGCTTCTGAATTTAAAGATAAACTAACACATGGAGCAAATGAACTTGGAATTAAGCCAAATTTGGCATGGACACCTAAAATAACCCTAGAAACATAATGGATCTCGAAAATCTAATTTTTTTATATTTTAATATATGGAAATTCAAATAAAAACCCTAAATTTTGTGATTTTTGCCTAAAATGTTGATTCTAAAGGGGGTTTAGGATATCAAATTTCCATAACAATTTCCCAAATTTTATGGGGTGAGAGAAGACAGTAATTCAAGAATTTTGGCTTTTTACACTTTCTGTTTTTGACCTATGGTCGGAGCTGTGCTACTCCGGCAAGTCGGATCGGAATCCGGCGACTCTAGTAAATGAAGGAAACAGACAGGTTTCGGTAGGAAATGTGGGAAAAATAGCAGACAGATGGGAAAATGGCTGAAATTGTGGGAAAATGTCCATGACAAAGAGGGGAAGATTTGATATTTTTACACCATTGGGATTCGGATTACGGTTTGGAAAAGGCCACACTGTTATCAGAGACCTAAATCTCTAGAATTTCTGGACATTGGAATCTGTTAGACAGAAAGCGAAAATCCGGGAAAAATAATGAAACAGATCCAAAAATTCTCAAATTTTAGGAAATGACAGAAAATTATGTTAGGAAAAACTTTTATGTTTAAAGTTTTTGCAGAAGGATTACAGATTGGGTGGACTTGATGAATTAGGGTCTGTCTATACCCTGACGAAAGAAAATCGATATTTTCCCAAGGGTCTGAGAAATCCGATTTTTTACATAGAGTAAAACTAACTGGAAAAACTTCAAAATTTCCAGATCATCAGCAGATTCGATTATGAATCCACTGTGAGTTTTGAAGGACAATTTGAATATTCCACAGGGGGCGATTTTATGGGTTTTGTCTGCTAAAGCAGAAATTGGAAGTTCAGAGAAACAGAAAACCCAGTTTAGGGTTTGATTTTTAAAATGAAGTTACATACATTAAATCAATCCGAATTTTTGTTAGAAAATTTCAGACAAACAGAGGCATTCATAAAAAAATTTTAGAATTTATTGACAAAAAATCAAGCATAAAATAATAACTGGACTCCATGCATAAAATCAAAACATATAGTTCTCTAGGTAAATATTAATGAGACCAATGAAACACTCATAAAGCAATAAAATAAAATAAATGTAATGCCTACAAATGTATAGTCGACATGAAAATAAACAGAAAATGAAATAAAAGTTGAGAGGGTATGATGCTTATTTTGATATTGGCTACAAGTGAAATGGATCCGATCCATCCATCGGATGGATCCTCTCACCTAGATAGCCTTGACATAAAAAAAAAATCATAAACTTCATCAAACAAGTACTAACGATGCGAGGATCTTACCTTGGAGGGTTTGGTTGCAACGAATGGAGTTGAAGCAGCAAAAGAGGAGGCTGCTAGGGTACGGCTCAAAGGGAGAGGTGGTACTTCTAAGATCCGACTGTAGGTGACGCTTCAAGGTTCTAACTGTGGTGATGGAGTTAATTCAACATTGGTGGTGCTGCTGGGACATATAGGAGTGCTGGAACTGGCTGGAGGTGCTGAAGTTGAAGGGAGTTTGGAGACGAAGCTGGCTGTTATGAAGATGGCCGAAGAGGTGGCTGAAGGGAGAAGGAGGGAAGCTCCTTGCACCGGTTGGAGTTGTTCACTCTTTGATGGAAGGGCTGAAGTTGCTGCTGTGTTTGTTGCTGATAAGGTGTGGCTGGAGCCAAGGGAAGATGGTCTGGTGGCTGGAAGGCTTTGCTGCTGTGGTTGGAGTTGCCGTGAGATGGGCTGAAGGAAGGCTGGAAGGGAGCTGCCAATGATGCTGAAGACTGCTTCAAAGTAGCTGTGGTGGTTGAAGGTGGTGGCTGCCTTGGTGCAGTTGAAGGTGCAGCAAGGTGGGCTGCTAGAAGGCTGCTGCAGGTGGTGAGGATGGTGCTTCAAAGTGGCTTCAATGGCTGGGAGTTGCAGCCAAGGATAGCTGCAGCCAAAAGAGAGAGAGAGAGAGAGAGAGAGAGAGAATTGAATGGGCGTTCCATGGAGAGAGGGCCAGCCGTATACCCCTTCTTGTTTTTTTTTTTTTTGTTTTTTTAACTTAGGTATTAATTCATTTCCTACTTAGGGTTTAATTAGAGAGGAATGAGACGGAGGAAGGGTTTACGTGAATGGCTAGAGAATAGGGAAAAGAAGGAAGGAAGAGAAGGGAAGAAGGAAAAAGGAAAGAAAAGGAAGAAGGAAAAAGGAAGAAAAAGAAAAAGAAAAGGAAAGAAAGGAAAAAAAAAAAGGGAAAGAGAAAGGAAAAAAGAAAAAGAAAAGAAAGGAAGAAGAGAGGGGGCTGGAGGTTTGGGCGACCACCTTGTGGGTCCTACCTCTCTAAAAAAAAATCAATAAAAACAAAAATAAACAAATAAAAAGAAGCATCTTTTTTTTTTTTAATAGAAATGCAAATGAATGGGCCATCTCAGAGCGGGTCCAAATTTCAATTTTGAAATTCATTTTGAAGATTAGAGGGGTAAAATAGTCTTTTCAGAAAGTTTCCAAACGAAACGAGTTATTTTTGGCAGTTTTTTAAACGAACTCGGATTTTGAAGTTCAATACCCCGTTGCGAAGCAAATCCAGTGTAGAATTTGAAAATGTAATTTTGAAAGAAATCCAGATTGTTTTTCTCGAGAAAATGCTTTCAACAAAATGAGCTATTTTTGGCAGTTTTTGAAACGAGCTTGGATTTTGAAGTTCAATACCCGTTGCGAAGCAAATTCAGTGTAGAATTCAAAAAATTTGAGTTTGAAATAAATCCAGATTATTTTTCTTGAGAAAATATTTACAAATTTAGACTCCTGGGGGTAAAAATGTCAATTTTGGAAACCCAGGGTTTGAAATTGATTTCTGAAAGTTTTTAAAACTCGATCTGGATTGACATTTATAAAACTGGAGTTCTAGACTTCGAAAATGGAATAAAATGTGATGAAATGTTATGAAATGCTGAGAAATGATATGAAATGATGAGAAATGACATGAAATGCTATGCGAAATGCTAACTCTGAATGAAGAATTTTGGATGTCAGACCCCGATTGACACTTGTATCATTTCAAAAAGTGTTAAAATTGACAAAATTTGCAAAAATGGTTGAAGAAATGATTTTCGAGCTCTGCCAAGCTAGAGTGACACTAGAAATTAGGGTTTGAGCTGGATTAAACTGAAATGAACTGAATTGAGTTGGGTTTTAGAGTTTTAGAACTCAAATGAACAGACCAGGCACTGACTCAACTGACCTTTCCGACTGAATTTTCAAGAAAAGCTGCCATTTTTATAAAATGGTACGGAATGATCACTAGAGTGAAGTGAATTACGAACCTGAACTAGGTTTGAGCTAGAACAAAGGTCAGTAATACTGATATGAACTAAAATCAAAGCTTTAACACTAGCTCAATTGACTGAACTCAGCTCAATTTCAGCTGAAAGAGCTAAAATGGGCTCCTAGACACTTGGAAATGGTTTTGAACTGAAACTGGAGCACTTGAACTCCTGGTGAGCTCAAGTTAGACTCTGGGGAACATGACTGACTGAGAATGACTGACTTAGAGACAATTGGCTTGGATTCAAGTGAGAAATGAGCTCATTTTTGAAGAAATGATCCCATTTTGGCAGGAATGGTCAGAAATGAAAATGGTCTATTCATTGTGAGCTCAGATGAGCTTGAGATGACTGATATTCTAACTGTCTTGAACTGACCAATGAGCTTGGTTGACTCCGAATGACTGGGGTCCGGGATGACCTAGGGGTAAAATGGTAATTTTCCTAATGAAAATGGGTAAAATGGTGATTTTTTGAAACTGACTCGGGGTTTGACTCCTACACTGACCTGACAGGGTTGGCATTGCCTGAGGAGGATTGTTTGAGAATGAGTGAGGAAAATTTGGGGTGTTTACAGATGCCCCTCTTTGCTACTAAGCCGGCTTGAAGACGGGCTTAGTGGCAAAGAAAAACACACCAAATTTGGGCTATAAAAATGCCCCAGTTAGAAGGATCTGACTGGATATGAAAATATTAGCCCTGATGAAAATGGTAGATATGAAATGAAGAATAAAGAAGAAAATTTTACTTCAAAAGAAGTGAGATTCAGGTTTTGCCCTTAACCTGGATGGGACAGGAAATACCTCGTGTAGAAACGAAGCTCAGGTTTAACCCTCAACCTGATCGGGGAATGAAATACCTCATCAAAGGAGGCTCAGGTTTGTACCCTTATCCTGATTGGGAGGAAAAATGAAATACCTCATCAAAGGAGGCTCAGGTTTGTACCCTTATCCTGATTGGGCAGAAAATGAAATACCTCATCAAAGGATGCTCAGGTTTGTACCCTTATCCTGATTGGGTAGAAAAATGAAATACCTCATCAAAGGAGGCTCAGGTTTGTACCCTTATCCTGATTGGGCAGAAAAATGAAATACCTCATCAAAGGAGGCTCAGGTTTGTACCCTTATCCTGATTGGGCGGAAAATGAAATACCTCATCAAAGGAGGCTCAGGTTTGTACCCTTATCCTGATTGGGCGGAAAATGAAATACCTCATCAAAGGAGGCTCAGGTTTGTACCCTTATCCTGATTGGCGGAAAATGAAATACCTCATCAAAGGAGGCTCAGGTTTGTACCCTTATCCTGATTGGGCAGAAAATGAAATACCTCATCAAAGGAGGCTCAGGTTTGTACCCTTATCCTGATTGGGCAGAAAATGAAATACCTCAGCAAAGGAGGCTCAGGTTTGTACCCTTATCCTGATTGGGCGGAAAATGAAATACCTCATCAAAGGAGGCTCAGGTTTGTACCCTTATCCTGATTGGGCAGAAAATGAATGGAATCCTCGAAGGAAGAAACCATGATGGAACCTTCGAATCTCCGCACAATGAGTCCGATAGGGGTTTTGCAAAAGGATGAAATTGGGGTCCCTAAAGCTTGAAAAGGGGTTTGATTTTGGGCGCCTCATTGCTGAGACTAAATAACTTTTGAAATTGATGACCTTTTGCGAGAAAATTATTGGTGGCTTAACCTCAAGCCGAAATTGGACTGTCTATGGTGGGACAGTGGGGACACAGGGAAGTGTGCGAATCTGAGAGCCCATGCGCTCAGATTATACCAACAGAAGGGAAGGAATCTTGAAAACTCCTGTTATCAAGTCCTTAAAAGGGATAACAACTGATGTCAGGGTGCGCCAAAGATGAACCTCAAACTCGCGCTTCACGTCAGGATGGCTAGAAAATATTGTCAGGATGTTTGAAAATTATTGTTGATTCAAAATAATTTAAAATGATGCACATTGTTTTGAAAATAATCCCTCTTTTCTACCTGAAGTATTACCTTCGACTGGGCTTAACTCCGTAGAATCAAGATTCGAATTCAGATTTCTTGCAATTGACTTTCTTTCAAGGAAGCTATCAATTTCCTTGATATGAGCAGAAAAGAGAGTATTCTTGACATTGTGAAAGCAATTGGTGAAAGAATATTGATAATAGAATTTCACAAAATTTAAAGAGGATTCTTTGGCAAATTTGGTGGTCTGATATCCTGGGATTCTTTCCTCATGATTATCTTTCTGTCCACTTTTTTCTTTTTTGGCAGAATTGAAGCTCTCTTGGATTTTTTTTGGGGATTTTATTACATCATCCTTCATTTTGGAGATGTCCTGACTTTTCTCTCTCTCTTTTTTTTTTAGAAGGGTACGTCACAAACTCCTTCATCTCAGAGATGCTCCGATTCTTCTTTTCTCTCACGGATTATATTGACGGTTATTGGCTCTTTGGTTGGAAATCTCTTGATGATAGCAGAAATTAAATATCCTTTTGGGTTTGTCGGGAGGCCCATCGCAGTCGCCTTCATCTTGACGGTGCTCTGAACTTTCCCTGGAAGGATCCGTCACAAACTCCGTCATCTTGGAGATGATTCGAATCTTCTTTGGCCCCGGGGGTCTACTCGCCTAATTCGCCTTCATCTTGACGACAGTTGAGAGATCCCTTTTGCAGATATTTAATTGCAGCTTTAGGTTATTGAGGAGATGTAGGGATTGAATGGATTTTTCTGTATCACCCAGGATATTTCGACTGCTTTATTTTCCAAGAATGATCTTTAAAAATGTGCCATTGACTGCGATCAATACCGATCACTTATGGCTTTGCATTAATATTGAATTTCCTTTGCTGGCCATATCGGGGATTTATTCCTCATCCTTTTGGTTGGCCAATAGAAAAATTTTGAATTTTGAATCCTTCTTCGCGAAAGCTTTGTCCTTTCGAAAGTAATACTGAAGGTATTCTGAAGTAATGTTTTTATATAATAAAAATTTTGAAATCAACAAATATTTAATGACAAATTGGAAAAATGTTCTTGAAATCCTTGGTGAGAGCAAGCATCTGAAGCACAACGCAACGCACCCATGACAAAAATTTTCTTCTCCTTTCCCCAAAGGAGAAGATTCAGAAATTGGAAATAGGAATTACTCCTCTCTTCCTTGAAGAGGAGGTGTTTGCAAAACGAACTTTCGAAGAGAAATTAAGCTTTCGTCAAAACTTCCTAACATTAGGCTTCTCTTATGGAAAGGGGGCCGGTAATGATGAGGTCGGTGAATCGGTCATGAAGGAACGAGTCCATCACACTCTCCCTGAAAAGAGGGTCCTTCACGATGAAATGGCCTAGTACGAAATTATGGTCACAAGGAAAGCGAACTTCCGTCGAAGCTCTCCCTGAACTAAGGGTTCCTTGTGTGAAATTGGAATTTTGTTTTGCAAACGGTTCACAAAGACACGAGTCCCTTCAAACTCTCCCTGAAAAGGGGCTAAGTGAACGAATTGGATAGCATGCGAAAAGAACAAGCTCCCTCGAACTCTCCCTATAAAAAGGGTCTCTCGCAAGAGAAATTTATTGGAATTGGTATTGGATGACCAAAAGGGTCAAATTTTGGAAATTGGAATTTTGAAACTTGATATTTGAAATTGGAAATTGGAAATTGGAAATTGATAATTGGAAATTGGAAATTAGAAATTGGAAATTGGAAATTGGAAATTGATTGGCTAAAAAGGTCAAAATTATGAATTGGTTTACTGAGAATGACATGGGTTCTATAGGGATTCCTCCTAAGAACGACATTGGTTCTATTGAGAACGACATTGGTTTCGCAGGGGTTCGACCTGGGTTCAATAGGGATTCAGCCTAAGAACGACATTGGTTCAATTGAGAACGACATTGGTTTACTAGGAACGACATGGGTTCGATAGGGATTCAGCCTAAGAACGACATTGGTTCAATTGAGAACGACATTGGTTCACTAGGAACAACATGGGTTCGATAGGTATTCAGCCTACAAACAACATTGGTTCAATTGAGAACGACATTGGTTCACTAGGAACAACATGGGTTCGATAGGTATTCAGCCTACGAACAACATTGGTTCGATTGAGAACGACATTGGTTCACTAGGAACGACATGGGTTCGATAGGTATTCAGCCTACGAACGACATTGGTTCAATTGAGAATGACATTGGTTCACTAGGAACAACATGGGTTCGATAGGTATTCAGCCTACGAACGACATTGGTTCAATTGAGAACGACATTGGTTCACTAGGAACGACATGGGTTCGATAGGTATTCAGCCTACGAACGACATTGGTTCAATTAAGAACGACATTGGTTCACTAGGAACGACATGGGTTCGATAGGTATTCAGCCTACGAACGACATTGGTTCATTTGGAACACTATCAGTTCAATGAAGAACGACTATCAGTTCACTTGGAACACTATCCGTTCAATGAAGAACGACTATCAGTTTGCTTGGAATATTATCAGTTCAATGAAGAACGACTATCAGTTCGCTTGGAACACTATCAGTTCGATGAAGAACGACTATCAGTTCGCTTGGAATATTATCAGTTCAATGAAGAATGACTATCAGTTCACTCGGAACACTATCAGTTCAATGAAGAACGAGGACTATTATATAGACTTGGATTGCTTCTATGAACGGTTTCAGGATTATCCCCTTATCCTGAACGGGGATAGAAATTGGATGACTTGGCGGTCGAAATTGAGAATTTTGGTAATTTGAAAATTGGAAATTGGATGACCCGGAGGTCGAAATTAAAGAATTATGGAAAATGATTCAGGTTTATCCCTTAACCTGAAGGGGAAGTTCAGGTTTATCCCTTAACCTGAAAGGGAAACTCAGGTTTATCCCTTAACCTGAAGGGGAAGTTCAGGTTTATCCCTTAACCTGAAGGGGAAACTCAGGTTTATCCCTTATCCTGAAGGGGTAACTCAGGTTTATCCCTTAACCTGAAGGGGAAAATGAAAATGGTACATATGGATGCAAATGAATGTGAATGAATGCATGCAAATGCAAATGAATGCAAATGTATGTAAATGAATGCAAATGCATGCAAAATGAGAGATTTATTTGACCCTGCCTGCATACAGGATGTTTTGAAGACAATTTTCAAAATAATGCCCCAGTATAACTGGGGAGTGAGAAGTTGGATGAAAGGATAAGTAATTGATATTTGAAGAATACTTTCTGACTTTTGATTGATTCAGGAGAGACTCTGAAAAATATCACTTCTCGCAGAAGGACATGGTGCAGAGAAGGAGAAATTGATAATTTCATTGATGCATTGAAGGAAAATGACAAATCAAGGAAAGATAGACAGGATTACATCATCCTTTGAAGGCAAAATGAGAAATGGGAAAATGCTAGCATCGTCGGCTTTTTGAGTAATCGAGGAAAGATGGCTAGTCCTTCTTTTTATCTTCAACGAGGATATTCTTATCAATGCAATCTTGAATAATGTTCTTGAAGACAAAACAGTGGTCAGTATCGTGTCCTACTGCCCGATGGAATTTGCAGAATTGGTCCATGAACCTTCCCATGATCATGGGAGGATCTGTGGCTCTTGGAAGCTTTACCATTTCTTTGGTCAACATATATTCAAGGATTTCATCGAGAGGTTGCTCAAGAGGAGTAAACTGACGATCGTCACCCCAACCATCCCGTTTTATCTTTTCTTTCTGCTGACTCAATTTTTCATTCTTCTTTGAAGACTTTTCTTTCTGACCTGCATGATTGCTCTTGCTATTTTTGTAGCCACTGCGGCCGACATTGGCAGAGAAGATGAAATTTTCCTTCTTCTTTGAATCTTGATTATTCTTGACAAGGGTGATGCCATCATAGACCCCATTCTCTATTCCCATCTCGAGCCACTCGGCCCGTTCAGTAATCTCAATAAAAGATTTGGAGGGTGAGGTGGAGATAAGACCTCTCAAAGGTTGTGAGAAATTGTTTAGAATAATCTGGAGTGCGTGCTCCTCTAAGATGGGATTTCTCATTTTATTGCAAGTGCCCCTCCATCAGTGGATGAAGTTTCTGGCTTTCTCATTATCTCTTTGCTTTGTATTATAGAGATGGTTTAGCGTTGGCGGCGCTTTGGTGTTTAAAAGGAATCGTTCAATGAACAGATTAACCACTTTATCAAATTCCTTCAATTCGATGGGATTGATATGCTCTGAGTACCACTTGGCGGCGGTGCCCTCCAGACTGTGAGGAAAACATCTGAACAAAGCACGATTATCTCTCTTGAATCGATTGCACTCGGCAAAGAACATAGACAGGTGAGCCTTGGGATCGCCAGTCCCATCAAATTTGAAAAATTTACGGGGGAGATCTTCTTGGCTGTCATCCCCATCTAAACCATCATAGAAATCTTTGCTTGTAAAAATCCTTTTGCCCTTGTCGCGGGCTTGCAGATCCTTAACCATTTTGACCACATCTCTGAGTTGCGACTGGTCAGAGTTATTAGCAGAATGATCTTTTAGCTTATTGTCTGACCCCTGCCCCTGTGTCATCTTCTGAAAAGCTAGCTGAGCCTCACACTCTTCATCGGTGCCACCTCCTGATTCTGCTTCATCAGATGTATCCTCATGTTGGATACACTTCTTGGATATCTTCAGTTGTTTCTCTAATGTTCGGCCCTTGATCTTTTTCTTGGTAGGAATCTTGTCGGAACTGTCCCATGTTTGATCTGCCATTATCTTATTCAACATCTTTCGAAACATGGCATACATCTGAGGATCGATATCATCATTGGCTTGTTGACTTTGGTTCCTAGCAGATTGCGGAGAATCCATCTCTTGCTCGCTGCTACTGTTAGGGTACTGAAGCAACACTATTTTCTTCTTGGATCTGGTCTGAACCATTCCACGATGCTGAAACTCTCTGTAAGACAAATAGGATGATTAGAATGATAGAAAATTCTTGAAGGCAATGACTTGGAGAATAGAATGAAAATAATGGATGAAGATCTGAAATTGGGTTGACAGTTTGAAGGATATCCCTTTACCAGGGATGGGATTATTGCTGGGATTGCGACAATTGCATTGTTATTCCATTAGAGGAAATAAACAACCGAGATATGTCTTGTTACCTAGGAGAGGCCGTCAACCATGAAGAAAAAGACATTTTTAAAGGAATATAACAAAGTAATGCATAATTGGTAATGAGCTTCCCTACGAACTTGGGAGGTTATCTGAGAAGGAAGAATTTTTTCAGGGAAAAGCATTCATCCCAAAGGGCATATTGCAGGAGAGTTCAAAAAATAACATTATGAAGAAAATGACCTCCAAATATAAGGAAAACTGATGATTTTATTGATGTCTTGGAGGAAGGATGACAAATTTAAAGAAAGCAACTGGAGACTACATTTATTCAGAGAAGCAAAAAGCAGAAATGATGGAAATGAGAAAGCATTGGCATTTGTAGTCTTCATGAATGATCAAGGAAAGGCTCGGTCAGAACGGCCGACTGGTCTTCCTCTTTAATAGGGAAATTCTTGTCAACGCAGTCTTGAACGATATTTTTGAAGACGAAACATCGCTCAATATCATGCCCTGTAGCTCGGTGGAATTTGCAGAAGCGATCTTTCCATTTCCCTAGGGCGACCAGAGGATTAGCAATTCTTGGAAGTTTAACCATTCCTTTGCTCAGCATGTATTCAAGGACCTCTTCGAGGGGCTGATCTAGAGGGGTAAATTCGCGATCGTAACCCCAACCGTCATGTTTTGGCTTCTTTTGACTGCTTGCTTTCTGCTGGGAGCGGGATTGAAGGGGTTTGGCTAGGACAGCCGGCTGGTCTACTATTTTGCTTTCCCCTAAAATATTCTTATCAACATGATCCTTAACGATATTCTTGAAGACAAAACAATTTTCTGTATCGTGTCCTATTGCACGGTGAAACTTGCAAAATTGCTCTTTGAATCTGCCCATGATTGACGGAGGATCAACGACTTTTGGTAAATGGACCATGCCTTTTGCAAGCAAATTTTCTAAAATAGTCTCGAGCTTCTGATCCAGAGGGGTGAACTTTCGATCAGCGCTCCAGTCTTTGTGTTTTGGTTTTTCTTTCTCCTTCCCTTTATGCTGGGTACTTGACTGGAGAGGTTGATCATTCCGCTTGGCTGGTTCCTTTCTGGTGCTTGACTCGGGTAGCTCTAATAGCATCTTTGTCATCATTTTTTTGAAACATTTTGTACATGACTGGATCAATCTCATCTTCACTTGTCTTGTCCTGCTTCTTGACTGGCCTCGAAGAACTCATCTCTTCGATACTGCTTGGTGTTGTTCTCTTTCCCGACCTTGTTTGAACTATAGTGAAATGCCAATACTTTCTGCAGAATAAAGGAATAGTTTAGACTGAAGGATTTTTGGGAAAAATAGAGATGATGAAGGAGATGTCTAAGGACTTGGAAAGAGACAAAAATTCTGAATAGAATTTGGAAGACATATATAAAGAAGAGAAGTTTGACAAGATTTGAACATTTGAAAAATTGCAGGCAGGATCAAAATAAGGTTAGAAATTCGAAGTCCAGAGGAAAGGTAGGAAAAGGAAAATCGCCTGGACTTTTGAGGAAAAATATGAGGTTTTGAAAATCGTCCAGGGTTTTTGATAAAATTGTTGAAGAAAAATAGATGAAATTTGTAAAAGGAAAATAAAAGAGAATTGAGAAATAAAAGAAGAATGCATTTAATCACATCCTACACAAACAATTATGCACATACAACATTCCCTAAGAAGCTGACTCTAAATGCATCAATTTTGAAAGATCTGTAGGACCCTAATCCTGACTCTAGGCTCAGATCATCTGTGTCCAACCATGCTATGCCGATATACTCGAACCGAGGCTCGATGTACGTGGCATAAAAATTCATCTCCGGTTCTAGGCTTGTGTTTTACCAACATCCTTGAGCGCCTGCCGATATACGTTGGACTATGGCCCTTGGTACGTGGCAGGGGGGCGTTAGCCCAAATAAGTGGCCCAGTTGTGAGGCTCTGTCCCGAACTATGGTTCTGGAAGAGAGCCCAGCAACGTGAAGACCGGGTAGACATAGGTGGGGTAGTTTATGAAATATGATCACATGCAGACAAACAGAGGGCTCTAAATCCTAAAGAGATATTATTTTGAATTTTTTTGAAGAAGCAAACATTGTTTTCATATCAGTCCTAGATTGAGGAGTGTTGTATTTCAGACCTAAGTCTAAGTGAGCATGCATAATTCTCCTCAATATGGTCCTACCAAACCATGCCTAGTCTACATGCAATCCATGTCAGCTGGGTTCAAGTCTAGGCTCCTAGGTTCACATGATATCAGAAATTAAAAGCTGACATTCCATAGAGCCTAATGTTGATAATTGAGCTAAGTTAAAGCACATACTTGATCAGACGAAGACAGGTCCCATCACGGTCGCCAAACCTGTTATCATCGCAAAATTTTTTTCCTCCCTTGCGAGAGAGAAACGAATTTCGCGAGTCAAACTCGACCAAAGTTTTGAAAATGGTTTTAAAAAATTACTCGCCTCCGTTTTGAAAATTTGCGGGAAAATTCTGTGGAATGGGATCCGCCTGTCGGTACGAGTTTCAACCGTTTCTGGCGCCTTTACCAGGGGTAATTGAACCAAGGACCAATTATGTGATTTAACTCGACTCAAATATCTAAATTATGCTCTATTTTTCCTAGAATGCACAAAGAATCAGGCTTGTGCTATGAAATTTTGAAAATAATGCAAGTTTGAGAAACATGATGTTTGCTTTGGAAAATTGAAATATGCTGGAAAAATGATTGGAAAAGTACTTGAAATTGGGATTCCTGGGAAAATCATTGAAGTTCATTGAAAATCAGAAATTTGCATTGGAAAGTGATTTCTCAGGAAAGCTTAAAAATCTGAGAAAATTGGTTTTGAGATTGGAAACTTGGAATTGATTTTATGAGAAAATGGATTTGAGAAATGTTGGGAAAATCAGGAAATTCATTGGAAAAGGATTTCTGAAAAGGAGAATGAATTCTCAAGAAAACTGGGTTCTCAGGAAAATAGGAAATCTGAGAAAATCGATTTTTGAAAACTTGGGATTTTGAAATTTGAGAATTTTAAAACATTGGAAAATCTTGGTGTGAACTTGGGAAATGCTTTGAAATCTCTTTTGAAAACTCAGGATTTTGAGAAAATCAGATCCTGAGAAAGACTTGAGAATTCTTGAGAAAGCTGAATTTTCTGAAATTGAAATTGGAAAATGAATTTGAGAATAATGCAATTTGAATGATATGAATGAATGAATATGAATTTGAAAAGGGAATTTCATTGAGGAATTGGGAAATCCTTTTGAAACTTTAAAAAATGCAGTGCATTTTGAAGTTAGCCTAAGTGTGTAGGCTGAATGTGGCTAATACGAAGATCATAAATCTTGGTTTTCTTCGTATTCTGACTATGGCCATAAATACGAATCCCACCAAGTTTATAAACTCCATAAAAGCTTGTGCATGTGCCATTCGTGTAAACCATAGTGAATTTGAAATAATGTGCATGAATCATACATCACATATTAAAATTTTGCAGAAATTAAACTATATGCAATGCAACCCTATTGTAAGCAGAAATGTAACTCTTATTCCAAATATTACATTGATTTTTTACATTGAATTGAAATAAAAGAAATAAAATGGCTAAGTCTTCTTCTTGAATATTCCTGCAAAACTGGAAAATAAAGTTAGCACAAAAATGTAGGTTTTTCTGAATTTATCCGAAAATATGAAAAATTATCGGATATTATTCAGATATAAACCCAGATTCATACCCCCTTTGATATAAACATGATAAATAATGAATAAATTTCAAAAATAAACTTGAAAATTCGAAATTGGGGTCAAAATGACCAAAATACCCCTGATGACCTTGAAATCAAGGTTTTCTGAAAGAATTATTGTAAATTTTGGAATTTTGAAAATCAAATGAAATAAATCAAACATAATATGATAAAATATGATGATATGCATGAAATTTTGGATAATTAGAAATTGAAATTTCGAAATTTAGGTCAAAATGACCAAAATACCCCTGATAACAAGACTATGGCCTTGAAACCAGGGTTTTCTGAAATAAATTTTGCAAAATTGAAAAATATGAAATGCAAATGAGATTGAAATTAACCCTAATATGATTCTACATGCTTATGTACATGATAAAAACCCTAAAATGGCGAAAATATCATAAATATCAAATTTAACCTGATTTTCGCCTGATTTTCGCTTCTGAATTTAAAGATAAACTAACACATGGAGTAAATGAACTTGGAATTAAGCCAAATTTGGCATGGACACCTAAAATAACCCTAGAAACATAATGGATCTCGAAAATCTAATTTTTTTATATTTTTAAATATGGAAATTCAAATAAAAACCCTAAATTTTGTGATTTTTGCCTAAAATGTTGATTCTAAAGGGGGTTTAGGATATCAAATTTCCATAACAATTTCCCAAATTTTATGGGGTGACAGAAGACAGTAATTCATGAATTTTGGCTTTTTACACTTTCTGTTTTTGACCTATGGTCGGAGCTGTGCCACTCCGGCAAGTCGGATCAGAATCCGGCGACTCTAGTAAATGAAGGAAACAGACAGGTTTCGGTAGAAAATGTGGGAAAAATAGCAGACTGATGGGAAAATGGCTGAAATTGTGGGAAAATGTCCATGACAAAGAGAGGAAGATTTGATATTTTTACACCATTGGGATTCGGATTACGGTTTGGGAAAGGCCACACTGTTATCAAAGACCTAAATCTCTAGAATTTCTGGACATTGGAATCTGTTAGACAGAAAGCGAAAATCCGGGAAAAATAATGAAACAGATCCAAAAATTCTCAAATTTTAGGAAATGACATAAAATTATGTTAGAAAAAGCTTTCATGTTTAAAGCTTTTGCAGAAGGATTACAGATTGGGTGGACTTGATGAATTAGGGTCTGTCTATACCCTGACGAAAGAAAATCGATATTTTCCCAGGGGTCTGAGAAATCCGATTTTTTACAGAGAGTAAAACTAACTGGAAAAACTTCAAAATTTTCAGATCATCAGTAGATTTGATTATGAATCCACTGTGAGTTTTGAAGGACAATTTGAATATTCCACAGGGGGCGATTTTATGGGTTTTGTCTGCTAAAGCAGAAATTGGAAGTTCAGAGAAACAGAAAACCCGGTTTAGGGTTTGATTTTTAAAATGAAGTTACATACATTAAATCAATCCGAATTTTTGTTAGAAAATTTCAGACAAACAGAGGCATTCATAAAAAAATTTTAGAATTTATTGACAAAAAATCAAGCATAAAATAATAACTGGACTCCATGCATAAAATCAAAACATATAGTTCTCTAGGTAAATATTAATGAGACCAATGAAACACTCATAAAGCAATAAAATAAAATAAATGTAATGCCTACAAATGTATAGTCGACATGAAAATAAACAGAAAATGAAATAAAAGTTGAGAGGGTATGATGCTTATTTTGATATTGGCTACAAGTGAAATGGATCTGATCGATCCATCGGATGGATCCTCTCACCTAGATAGCCTTGACATAAAAAAAAAAATCATAAACTTCATCAAACAAGTACTAACGATGCGAGGATCTTACCTTAGAGGGTTTGGTTGCAACGAATGGAGTTGAAGCAGCAAAAGAGGAGGCTGCTAGGGTACGGCTCAAAGGGAGAGGTGGTACTTCTAAGATCCGACTGTAGGTGACGCTTCAAGGTTCTAACTGTGGTGATGGAGTTAATTCAACATTGGTGGTGCTGCTGGGACATATAGGAGTGCTGGAACTGGCTGGAGGTGCTGAAGTTGAAGGGAGTTTGGAGACGAAGCTGGCTGCTATGAAGATGGCCGAAGAGGTGGCTGAAGGGAGAAGGAGGGAAGCTCCTTGCACCGGTTGGAGTTGTTCACTCTTTGATGGAAGGGCTGAAGTTGCTGCTGTGTTTGTTGCTGATAAGGTGTGGCTGGAGCCAAGGGAAGATGGTCTGGTGGCTGGAAGGCTTTGCTGCTGTGGTTGGAGTTGCCGTGAGATGGGCTGAAGGAAGGCTGGAAGGGAGCTGCCAATGATGCTGAAGACTGCTTCAAAGTAGCTGTGGTGGTTGAAGGTGGTGGCTGCCTTGGTGCAGTTGAAGGTGCAGCAAGGTGGGCTGCTAGAAGGCTGCTGCAGGTGGTGAGGATGGTGCTTCAAAGTGGCTTCAATGGCTGGGAGTTGCAGACAAGGATAGCTGCAGCCAAAAGAGAGAGAGAGAGAGAGAGAGAGAGAGAATTGAATGGGCGTTCCATGGAGAGAGGGCCAGCCGTATACCCCTTCTTGTTTTTTTTTTTTTTTTTTTTAACTTAGGTATTAATTCATTTCCTACTTAGGGTTTAATTAGAGAGGAATGAGACGGAGGAAGGGTTTACGTGAATGGCTAGAGAATAGGGAAAAGAAGGAAGGAAGAGAAGGGAAGAAGGAAAAAGGAAAGAAAAGGAACAAGGAAAAAGGAAGAAAAAGAAAAAGAAAAGGAAAGAAAGGAAAAAAAAAAAGGGAAAGAGAAAGGGAAAAAGAAAAAGAAAAGAAAGGAAGAAGAGAGGAGGCTGGAGGTTTGGGCGACCACCTTGTGGGTCCTACCTCTCTAAAAAAAAAATCAATAACAACAAAAATAAACAAATAAAAAGAAGCATCTTTTTTTTTTTTTAATAGAAATGCAAATGAATGGGCCATCTCAGAGCGGGTCCAAATTTCAATTTTGAAATTCATTTTGAAGATTAGAGGGGTAAAATAGTCTTTTCAGAAAGTTTCCAGACGAAACGAGTTATTTTTGGCAGTTTTTTAAACGAACTCGGATTTTGAAGTTCAATACCCCGTTGCGAAGCAAATCCAGTGTAGAATTTGAAAATGTAATTTTGAAAGAAATCCAGATTGTTTTTCTCGAGAAAATGCTTTCAACAAAATGAGCTATTTTTGGCAGTTTTTGAAACGAGCTTGGATTTTGAAGTTCAATACCCCGTTGCGAAGCAAATTCAGTGTAGAATTCAAAAAATTTGAGTTTGAAATAAATCCAGATTGTTTTTCTTGAGAAAATATTTACAAATTTAGACTCGTGGGGGTAAAAATGTCAATTTTGGAAACCCAGGGTTTGAAATTGATTTCTGAAAGTTTTTAAAACTCGATCTGGATTGACATTTATAAAACTGGAGTTTTGGACTTCGAAAATGGAATGAAATGTGATGAAATGTTATGAAATGCGGAGAAATGATATGAAATGATGAGAAATGACATGAAATGCTATGCGAAATGCTAACTCTGAATGAAGAATTTTGGATGTCAGACCCCGATTGACACTTGTATCATTTCAAAAAGTGTTAAAATTGACAAAATTTGCAAAAATGGTTGAAGAAATGATTTTCGAGCTCTGCCAAGCTAGAGTGACACTAGAAATTGGGGTTTGAGCTGGATTAAACTGAAATGAACTGAATTGAGTTGGGTTTTAGAGTTTTAGAACTCAAATGAACAGACCAGGCACTGACTCAATTGACCTTTTCGACTGAATTTTCAAGAAAAGCTGCCATTTTTATAAAATGGTACGGAATGATCACTAGAGTGAAGTGAATTATGAACCTGAACTGGGTTTGAGCTAGAACAAAGGTCAGTAATACTGATATGAACTAAAATCAAAGCTTGAACACTAGCTCAATTGACTGAACTCAGCTCAATTTCAGCTGAAAGAGCTAAAATGGGCTCCTAGACACTTGTAAATGGTTTTGAACTGAAACTGGAGCACTTGAACTACTGGTAAGCTCAAGTTAGACTCTGGGGAACATGACTGACTGAGAATGACTGACTTAGAGACAATTGGCTTGGATTCAAGTGGGAAATGAGCTCATTTTTGAAGAAATGATCTCATTTTGGCAGGAATGGTCAGAAATGAAAATGGTCTGTTCATTGTGAGCTCAGATGAGCTTGAGATGACTGATATTCTAACTGTCTTGAACTGACCAATGAGCTTGGTTGACTCCGACTGACTGGGGTCCGGGATGACCTAGGGGTAAAATGGTAATTTTCCTAATGAAAATGGGTAAAATGGTGATTTTCTGAAACTGACTCGGGGTTTGACTCCTACACTGACCTGACAGGGTTGGCATTGCCTGAGGAGGATTGTTTGAGAATGAGTGAGGAAAATTTGGGGTGTTTACAGATGCCCCTCTTTGCTACTAAGCCGGCTTGAAGACGGGCTTAGTGGCAAAGAGAAACACACCAAATTTGGGCTATAAAAATGCCCCAGTTAGAAGGATCTGACTGGATATGAAAATATTAGCCCTGATGAAAATGGTAGATATGAAATGAAGAATAAAGAAGAAAATTTTACTTCAAAAGAAGTGAGATTCAGGTTTTGCCCTTAACCTGGATGGGACAGGAAATACCTCGTGTAGAAACGAAGCTCAGGTTTAACCCTCAACCTGATCGGGGAATGAAATACCTCATCAAGGGAGGCTCAGGTTTGTACCCTTATCCTGATTGGGAGGAAAAATGAAATATCTCATCAAAGGAGGCTCAGGTTTGTACCCTTATCCTGATTGGGCAGAAAATGAAATACCTCATCAAAGGAGGCTCAGGTTTGTACCCTTATCCTGATTGGGTAGAAAAATGAAATACCTCATCAAAGGAGGCTTAGGTTTGTACCCTTATCCTGATTGGGCAGAAAAATGAAATACCTCATCAAAGGAGGCTCAGGTTTGTACCCTTATCCTGATTGGGCGGAAAATGAAATACCTTATCAAAGGAGGCTCAGGTTTGTACCCTTATCCTGATTGGGCGGAAAATGAAATACCTCATCAAAGGAGGCTCAGGTTTGTACCCTTATCCTGATTGGGCGAAAAATGAAATACCTCATCAAAGGAGGCTCAGGTTTGTACCCTTATCCTGATTGGGCAGAAAATGAAATACCTCATCAAAGGAGGCTCAGGTTTGTACCCTTATCCTGATTGGGCAGAAAATGAAATACCTCAGCAAAGGAGGCTCAGGTTTGTACCCTTATCCTGATTGGGCGGAAAATGAAATACCTCATCAAAGGAGGCTCAGGTTTGTACCCTTATCATGATTGGGCAGAAAATGAATGGAATCCTCGAAGGAAGAAACCATGATGGAACCTTCGGATCTCCGCACAATGAGTCCGATAGGGGTTTTGCAAAAGGATGAAATTGGGGTCCCTAAAGCTTGAAAAGGGGTTTGATTTTGGGCGCCTCATTGCTGAGACTAAATAACTTTTGAAATTGATGACCTTTTGCGAGAAAATTATTGGTGGCTTAACCTCAAGCCGAAATTGGACTGTCTTTGGTGGGACAGTGGGGACACAGGGAAGTGTGTGAATCTGAGAGCCCATGCGCTCAGATTATACCAACAGAAGGGAAGGAATCTTGAAAACTCCCGTTATCAAGTCCTTAAAAGGGATAACAACTGATGTCACGGTGCGCCAAAGATGAACCTCAAACTCGCACTTCACGTCAGGATGGCTAGAAAATATTGTCAGGATGTTTGAAAATTATTGTTGATTCAAAATAATTTAAAATGATGCACATTGTTTTGAAAATAATCCCTCTTTTCTACCTGAAGTATTACCTTCGACTGGGCTTAACTCCGTAGAATCAAGATTCGAATTCAGATTTCTTGCAATTGACTTTCTTTCAAGGAAGCTATCAATTTCCTTGATATGAGCAGAAAAGAGAGTATTCTTGACATTGTGAAAGCAATTGGTGAAAGAATATTGATAATAGAATTTCATAAAATTTAAAGAGGATTCTTTGGCAAATTTGGCGGTCTGATATCCTGGGATTCTTTCCTCATGATTATCTTTCTGTCCACTTTTTTCTTTTTTGGCAGAATTGAAGCTCTCTTGGATTTTTTTTGGGGATTTTATTACATCATCCTTTATTTTGGAGATGTCCTGACTTTTCTCTCTCTCTCTTTTTTTTAGAAGGGTACGTCACAAACTCCTTCATCTCAGAGATGCTCCGATCCTTCTTTTCTCTCAGGGATTATATTGACGGTTATTGGCTCTTTGGTTGGAAATCTCTTGATGATAGCAGAAATTAAATATCCTTTAGGGTTTGTCGGGAGGCCCATCGCAGTCGCCTTCATCTTGACGGTGCTCTGAACTTTCCCTGGAAGGATCCGTCATAAACTCCGTCATCTTGGAGATGATTCGAATCTTCTTTGGCCCCGGGGGTCTACTCGCCTAATTCGCCTTCATCTTGACGACAGTTGAGAGATCCCTTTTGCAGATATTTAATTGCAGCTTTAGGTGATTGAGGAGATGTAGGGATTGAATGGATTTTTCTGTATCACCCAGGATATTTCGACTGCTTTATTTTCCAAGAATGATCTTTAAAAATGTGCCATTGACTGCGATCAATACCGATCACTTATGGCTTTGCATTAATATTGAATTTCCTTTGCTAGCCATATCGGGGATTTATTCTTCATCCTTTTGGTTGGCCAATAGAAAAATTTTGAATTTTGAATCCTTCTTCGCGAAAGCTTTGTCCTTTCGAAAGTAATACTGAAGGTATTCTGAAGTAATGTTTTTATATAATAAAAATTTTGAAATCAACAAATATTTAATGACAAATTGGAAAAATGTTCTTGAAATCCTTGGTGAGAGCAAGCATCTGAAGCACAACGCAACGCACCCATGACAAAAATTTTCTTATCCTTTCCCCAAAGGAGAAGATTCAGAAATTGGAAATAGGAATTACTCCTCTCTTCCTTGAAGAGGAGGTGTTTGCAAAACGAACTTTCGAAGAGAAATTAAGCTTTCGTTAAAACTTCCTAACATTAGGCTTCTCTTATGGAAAGGGGGCCGGTAATGATGAGGTCGGTGAATCGATCATGAAGGAACGAGTCCATCACACTCTCCCTGAAAAGAGGGTCCTTCACGATGAAATGGCCTAGTACGAAATTATGGTCACAAGAAAAGCGAACTTCCGTCGAAGCTCTCCCTGAACTAAGGGTTCCTTGTGTGAAATTGGAATTTTGTTTTGCAAACGGTTCACAAAGACACGAGTCCCTTCAAACTCTCCCTGAAAAGGGGCTAAGTGAACGAATTGGATAGCATGCGAAAAGAACGAGCTCCCTCGAACTCTCCCTATAAAAAGGGTCTCTCGCAAGAGAATTTTATTGGAATTGGTATTGGATGACCAAAAGGGTCAAATTTTGGAAATTGGAATTTTGAAACTTGATATTTGAAATTGATAATTGGAAATTGGAAATTGGAAATTGGAAATTGATAATTGGAAATTGGAAATTGGAAATTAGAAATTGGAAATTGGAAATTGGAAATTGATTGGCTAAAAAGGTCAAAATTATGAATTGGTTTACTGAGAATGACATGGGTTCTATACGGATTCCTCCTAAGAACGACATTGGTTCTATTGAGAACGACATTGGTTTCGTAGGGGTTTGACCTGGGTTCAATAGGGATTCAGCCTAAGAACGACATTGGTTCAATTGAGAACGACATTGGTTTACTAGGAACGACATGGGTTCGATAGGGATTTAGCCTAAGAACGACATTGGTTCAATTGAGAACGACATTGGTTCACTAGGAACAACATGGGTTCGATAGGTATTCAGCCTACGAACAACATTGGTTCAATTGAGAACGACATTGGTTCACTAGGAACAACATGGGTTCGATAGGTATTCAGCCTACGAACAACATTGGTTCAATTGAGAACGACATTGGTTCACTAGGAACGACATGGGTTTGATAGGTATTCAGCCTACGAACGACATTGGTTCAATTGAGAACGACATTGGTTCACTAGGAACAACTTGGGTTCGATAGGTATTCAGCCTACGAACGACATTGGTTCAATTGAGAACGACATTGGTTCACTAGGAACGACATGGGTTCGATAGGTATTCAGCCTACGAACGACATTGGTTCAATTAAGAACGACATTGGTTCACTAGGAACGACATGGGTTCGATAGATATTCAGCCTACGAACGACATTGGTTCATTTGGAACACTATCAGTTCAATGAAGAACGACTATCAGTTCACTTGGAACACTATCCGTTCAATGAAGAACGACTATCAGTTTGCTTGGAATATTATCAGTTCAATGAAGAACGACTATCAGTTCGCTTGGAACACTATCAGTTAGATGAAGAACGACTATCAGTTCGCTTGGAATATTATCAGTTCAATGAAGAATGACTATCAGTTCACTCGGAACACTATCAGTTCAATGAAGAACGAGGACTATTATATAGACTTGGATTGCTTCTATGAACGGTTTCAGGATTATCCCCTTATCCTGAACGGGGATAGAAATTGGATGACTTGGCGGTCGAAATTGAGAATTTTGGTAATTTGAAAATTGGAAATTGGATGACCCGGAGGTCGAAATTAAAGAATTATGGAAAATGATTCAGGTTTATCCCTTAACCTGAAGGGGAAGTTCAGGTTTATCCCTTAACCTGAAAGGGAAACTCAGGTTTATCCCTTAACCTGAAGGGGAAGTTCAGGTTTATCCCTTAACCTGAAGGGGAAACTCAGGTTTATCCCTTATCCTGAAGGGGTAACTCAGGTTTATCCCTTAACCTGAAGGGGAAAATGAAAATGGTACATATGGATGCAAATGAATGCGAATGAATGCATGCAAATGCAAATGAATGCAAATGTATGTAAATGAATGCAAATGCATGCAAAATGAGAGATTTATTTGACCCTGCCTGCATACAGGATGTTTTGAAGACAATTTTCAAAATAATGCCCCAGTATAACTGGGGAGTGAGAAGTTGGATGAAAGGATAAGTAATTGATATTTGAAGAATACTTTCTGACTTTTGATTGATTCAGGAGAGACTCTGAAAAATATCACTTCTCGCAGAAGGACATGGTGCAGAGAAGGAGAAATTGATAATTTCATTGATGCATTGAAGGAAAATGACAAATCAAGGAAAGATAGACAGGATTACATCATCCTTTGAAGGCAAAATGAGAAATGGGAAAATGCTAGCATCGTCGGCTTTTTGAGTAATCGAGGAAAGATGGCTAGTCCTTCTTTTTATCTTCAACGAGGATATTCTTATCAATGCAATCTTGAATAATGTTCTTGAAGACAAAACAGTGGTCAGTATCGTGTCCTACTGCCCGATGGAATTTGCAGAATTGGTCCATGAACCTTCCCATGATCATGGGAGGATCTGTGGCTCTTGGAAGCTTTACCATTTCTTTGGTCAACATATATTCAAGGATTTCATCGAGAGGTTGCTCAAGAGGAGTAAACTGACGATCGTCACCCCAACCATCCCGTTTTATCTTTTCTTTCTGCTGACTCAATTTTTCATTCTTCTTTGAAGACTTTTCTTTCTGACCTGCATGATTGCTCTTGCTATTTTTGTAGCCACTGCGGCCGACATTGGCAGAGAAGATGAAATTTTCCTTCTTCTTTGAATCTTGATTATTCTTGACAAGGGTGATGCCATCATAGACCCCATTCTCTATTCCCATCTCGAGCCACTCGGCCCGTTCAGTAAGCTCAATAAAAGATTTGGAGGGTGAGGTGGAGATAAGACCTCTCAAAGGTTGTGAGAAATTGTTTAGAATAATCTGGAGTGCGTGCTCTTCTAAGATGGGATTTCTCATTTTATTGCAAGTGCCCCTCCATCAGCGGATGAAGTTTCTGGCTTTCTCATTATCTCTTTGCTTTGTATTATAGAGATGGTTTAGCGTTGGCGGCGCTTTGGTGTTTAAAAGGAATCGTTCAATGAACAGATTAACCACTTTATCAAATTCCTTCAATTCGATGGGATTGATATGCTCTGAGTACCACTTGGCGGCGGTGCCCTCCAGACTGTGAGGAAAACATCTAAACAAAGCACGATTGTCTCTCTTGAATCGATTGCACTCGGGAAAGAACATAGACAGGTGAGCCTTGGGATCGCCAGTCCCATCAAATTTGAAAAATTTACGGGGGAGATCTTCTAGGCTGTCATCCCCATCTAAACCATCATAGAAATCTTTGCTTGTAAAAATCCTTTTGCCATTGTCGCGGGCTTGCAGATCCTTAACCATTTTGACCACATCTCTGAGTTGCGACTGGTCAGAGTTATTAGCAGAATGATCTTTTAGCTTATTGTCTGACCCCTGCCCCTGTGTCATCTTCTGAAAAGCTTGCTGAGCCTCACACTCTTCATCGGTGCCACCTCCTGATTCTGCTTCATCAGATGTATCCTCATGTTGGATACACTTCTTGGATATCTTCAGTTGTTTCTCTAATGTTCGGCCCTTGATCTTTTTCTTGGTAGGAATCTTGTCGGAACTGTCCCATGTTTGATCTGCCATTATCTTATTCAACATCTTTCGAAACATGGCATACATCTGAGGATCGATATCATCATTGGCTTGTTGACTTTGGTTCCTAGCAGATTGCGGAGAATCCATCTCTTGCTCGCTGCTACTGTTAGGGTACTGAAGCAACACTATTTTCTTCTTGGATCTGGTCTGAACCATTCCACGATGCTGAAACTCTCTGTAAGACAAATAGGATGATTAGAATGATAGAAAATTCTTGAAGGCAATGACTTGGAGAATAGAATGAAAATAATGGATGAAGATCTGAAATTGGGTTGACAGTTTGAAGGATATCCCTTTACCAGGGATGGGATTATTGCTGGGATTGCGACAATTGCATTGTTATTCCATTAGAGGAAATAAACAACCGAGATATGTCTTGTTACCTAGGAGAGGCCGTCAACCATGAAGAAAAAGACATTTTTAAAGGAATATAACAAAGTAATGCATAATTGGTAATGAGCTTCCCTACGAACTTGGGAGGTTATCTGAGAAGGAAGAATTTTTTCAGGGAAAAGCATTCATCCCAAAGGGCATATTGCAGGAGAGTTCAAAAAATAACATTATGAAGAAAATGACCTCCAAATATAAGGAAAACTGATGATTTTATTGATGTCTTGGAGGAAGGATGACAAATTTAAAGAAAGCAACTGGAGACTACATTTATTCAGAGAAGCAAAAAGCAGAAATGATGGAAATGAGAAAGCATTGGCATTTGTAGTCTTCATGAATGATCAAGGAAAGGCTCGGTCAGAACGGCCGACTGGTCTTCCTCTTTAATAGGGAAATTCTTGTCAACGCAGTCTTGAACGATATTTTTGAAGACGAAACATCGCTCAATATCATGCCCTGTAGCTCGGTGGAATTTGCAGAAGCGATCTTTCCATTTCCCTAGGGCGACCGGAGGATTAGCAATTCTTGGAAGTTTAACCATTCCTTTGCTCAGCATGTATTCAAGGACCTCTTCGAGGGGCTGATCTAGAGGGGTAAATTCGCGATCGTAACCCCAACCGTCATGTTTTGGCTTCTTTTGACTGCTTGCTTTCTGCTGGGAGCGGGATTGAAGGGGTTTGGCTAGGACAGCCGGCTGGTCTACTATTTTGCTTTCCCCTAAAATATTCTTATCAACATGATCCTTAACGATATTCTTGAAGACAAAACAATTTTCTGTATCGTGTCCTATTGCACGGTGAAACTTGCAAAATTGCTCTTTGAATCTGCCCATGATTGACGGAGGATCAACGACTTTTGGTAAATGGACCATGCCTTTTGCAAGCAAATTTTCTAAAATAGTCTCGAGCTTCTGATCCAGAGGGGTGAACTTTCGATCAGCGCTCCAGTCTTTGTGTTTTGGTTTTTCTTTCTCCTTCCCTTTATGCTGGGTACTTGACTGGAGAGGTTGATCATTCCGCTTGGCTGGTTCCTTTCTGGTGCTTGACTCGGGTAGCTCTAATAGCATCTTTGTCATCATTTTTTTGAAACATTTTGTACATGACTGGATCAATCTCATCTTCACTTGTCTTGTCCTGCTTCTTGACTGGCCTCGAAGAACTCATCTCTTCGATACTGCTTGGTGTTGTTCTCTTTCCCGACCTTGTTTGAACTATAGTGAAATGCCAATACTTTCTGCAGAATAAAGGAATAGTTTAGACTGAAGGATTTTTGGGAAAAATAGAGATGATGAAGGAGATGTCTAAGGACTTGGAAAGAGACAAAAATTCTGAATAGAATTTGGAAGACATATATAAAGAAGAGAAGTTTGACAAGATTTGAACATTTGAAAAATTGCAGGCAGGATCAAAATAAGGTTAGAAATTCGAAGTCCAGAGGAAAGGTAGGAAAAGGAAAATCGCCTGGACTTTTGAGGAAAAATATGAGGTTTTGAAAATCGTCCAGGGTTTTTGATAAAATTGTTGAAGAAAAATAGATGAAATTTGTAAAAGGAAAATAAAAGAGAATTGAGAAATAAAAGAAGAATGCATTTAATCACATCCTACACAAACAATTATGCACATACAACATTCCCTAAGAAGCTGACTCTAAATGCATCAATTTTGAAAGATCTGTAGGACCCTAATCCTGACTCTAGGCTCAGATCATCTGTGTCCAACCATGCTATGCCGATATACTCGAACCGAGGCTCGATGTACGTGGCATAAAAATTCATCTCCGGTTCTAGGCTTGTGTTTTACCAACATCCTTGAGCGCCTGCCGATATACGTTGGACTATGGCCCTTGGTACGTGGCAGGGGGGCGTTAGCCCAAATAAGTGGCCCAGTTGTGAGGCTCTGTCCCGAACTATGGTTCTGGAAGAGAGCCCAGCAACGTGAAGACCGGGTAGACATAGGTGGGGTAGTTTATGAAATATGATCACATGCAGACAAACAGAGGGCTCTAAATCCTAAAGAGATATTATTTTGAATTTTTTTGAAGAAGCAAACATTGTTTTCATATCAGTCCTAGATTGAGGAGTGTTGTATTTCAGACCTAAGTCTAAGTGAGCATGCATAATTCTCCTCAATATGGTCCTACCAAACCATGCCTAGTCTACATGCAATCCATGTCAGCTGGGTTCAAGTCTAGGCTCCTAGGTTCACATGATATCAGAAATTAAAAGCTGACATTCCATAGAGCCTAATGTTGATAATTGAGCTAAGTTAAAGCACATACTTGATCAGACGAAGACAGGTCCCATCACGGTCGCCAAACCTGTTATCATCGCAAAATTTTTTTCCTCCCTTGCGAGAGAGAAACGAATTTCGCGAGTCAAACTCGACCAAAGTTTTGAAAATGGTTTTAAAAAATTACTCGCCTCCGTTTTGAAAATTTGCGGGAAAATTCTGTGGAATGGGATCCGCCTGTCGGTACGAGTTTCAACCGTTTCTGGCGCCTTTACCAGGGGTAATTGAACCAAGGACCAATTATGTGCTTTAACTCGACTCAAATATCTAAATTATGCTCTATTTTTCCTAGAATGCACAAAGAATCAGGCTTGTGCTATGAAATTTTGAAAATAATGCAAGTTTGAGAAACATGATGTTTGCTTTGGAAAATTGAAATATGCTGGAAAAATGATTGGAAAAGTACTTGAAATTGGGATTCCTGGGAAAATCATTGAAGTTCATTGAAAATCAGAAATTTGCATTGGAAAGTGATTTCTCAGGGAAGCTTAAAAATCTGAGAAAATTGGTTTTGAGATTGGAAACTTGGAATTGATTTTATGAGAAAATGGATTTGAGAAATGCTGGGAAAATCAGGAAATTCATTGGAAAAGGATTTCTGAAAAGGAGAATGAATTCTCAAGAAAACTGGGTTCTCAGGAAAATAGGAAATCTGAGAAAATCGATTTTTGAAAACTTGGGATTGTGAAATTTGAGAATTTTAAAACATTGGAAAATCTTGGTGTGAACTTGGGAAATGCTTTGAAATCTCTTTTGAAAACTCAAGATTTTGAGAAAATCAGATCCTGAGAAAGACTTGAGAATTCTTGAGAAAGCTGAATTTTCTGAAATTGAAATTGGAAAATGAATTTGAGAATAATGCAATTTGAATGATATGAATGAATGAATATGAATTTGAAAAGGGAATTTCATTGAGGAATTGGGAAATCCTTTTAAAACTTTAAAAAATGCAGTGCGTTTTGAAGTTAGCCTAAGTGTGTAGGCTGAATGTGGCTAATACGAAGATCATAAATCTTGGTTTTCTTCGTATTCTGACTATGGCCATAAATACGAATCCCACCGAGTTTATAAACTCCATAAAAGCTTGTGCACGTTTAATTCGTGTAAACCATAGTGAATTTGAAATAATGTGCATGAATCATACATCACATATTAAAATTTTGCAGAAATTAAACTATATGCAATGCAACCCTATTGTAAGCAGAAATGTAACTCTTATTCCAAATATTACATTGATTTTTTACATTGAATTGAAATAAAAGAAATAAAATGGCTAAGTCTTCTTCTTGAATATTCCTGCAAAACTGGAAAATAAAGTTAGCACAAAAATGTAGGTTTTTCTGAATTTATCCGAAAATATGATAAATTATCGGATATTATTCAGATATAAACCCAGATTCATACCCCCTTTGATATAAACATGATAAATAATGAATAAATTTCAAAAATAAACTTGAAAATTCGAAATTGGGGTCAAAATGACCAAAATACCCCTGATGACCTTGAAATCAGGGTTTTCTGAAAGAATTATTGTAAATTTTGGAATTTTGAAAATCAAATGAAATAAATCAAACATAATATGATAAAATATGATGATATGCATGAAATTTTGGATAATTAGAAATTGAAATTTCGAAATTTAGGTCAAAATGACCAAAATACCCCTGATAACAAGACTATGGCCTTGAAACCAGGGTTTTCTGAAATAAATTTTGCAAAATTGAAAAATATGAAATGCAAATGAGATTGAAATTAACCCTAATATGATTCTACATGCTTATGTATATGATAAAAACCCTAAAATGGCGAAAATATCATAAATATCAAATTTAACCTGATTTTCGCCTGATTTTCGCTTCTGAATTTAAAGATAAACTAACACATGGAGCAAATGAACTTGGAATTAAGCCAAATTTGGCATGGACACCTAAAATAACCCTATAAACATAATGGTTCTCGAAAATCTAATTTTTTTATATTTTTAAATATGGAAATTCAAATAAAAACCCTAAATTTTGTGATTTTTGCCTAAAATGTTGATTCTAAAGGGGGTTTAGGATATCAAATTTCCATAACAATTTCCCAAATTTTATGGGGTGACAGAAGACAGTAATTCAAGAATTTTGGCTTTTTACACTTTCTGTTTTTGACCTATGGTCGGAGCTGTGCCACTCCGGCAAGTCGGATCGGAATCCGGCGACTCTAGTAAATGAAGGAAACAGACAGGTTTTGGTAGAAAATGTAGGAAAAATAGCAGACTGATGGGAAAATGGCTGAAATTGTGGAAAAATGTCCATGACAAAAAGGGGAAGATTTGATATTTTTACACCATTGGGATTCGGATTACGGTTTGGAAAAGGCCACACTGTTATCAGAGACCTAAATCTCTAGAATTTCTGGACATTGGAATCTGTTAGACAGAAAGCGAAAATCCGGGAAAAATAATAAAACAGATCCAAAAATTCTCAAATTTTAGGAAATGACAGGAAATTATGTTAGAAAAAACTTTTATGTTTAAAGTTTTTGCATAAGGATTACAGATTGGGTGGACTTGATGAATTAGGGTCTGTCTATACCCTGACAAAAGAAAATCGATATTTTCCCAGAGGTCTGAGAAATCCGATTTTTTACAGAGAGTAAAACTAACTGGAAAAACTTCAAAATTTCCATATCATCAGTAGATTCGATTATGAATCCACTGTGAGTTTTGAAGGACAATTTGAATATTCCACAGGGGGCGATTTTATGGGTTTTGTCTGCTAAAGCAGAAATTGGAAGTTCAGAGAAACAGAAAACCCGGTTTAGGGTTTGATTTTTAAAATGAAGTTACATACATTAAATCAATCCAGATTTTTGTTAGAAAATTTCAGACAAACAGAGGCATTCATAAAAAAATTTTAGAATTTATTGACAAAAAATCAAGCATAAAATAATAACTGGACTCCATGCATAAAATCAAAACATATAGTTCTCTAGGTAAATATTAATGAGACCAATGAAACACTCATAAAGCAATAAAATAAAATAAATGTAATGCCTACAACTGTATAGTCGACATGAAAATAAACAGAAAATGAAATAAAAGTTGAGAGGGTATGATGCTTATTTTGATATTGGCTACAAGTGAAATGGATCCGATCCATCCATCGGATGGATCCTCTCACCTAGATAGCCTTGACATAAAAAAAAAAATCATAAACTTCATCAAACAAGTACTAACGATGCGAGGATCTTACCTTGGAGGGTTTGGTTGCAACGAATGGAGTTGAAGCAGCAAAAGAGGAGGCTGCTAGGGTACGGCTCAAAGGGAGAGGTGGTACTTCTAAGATCCGACTGTAGGTGACGCTTCAATGTTCTAACTGTGGTGATGGAGTTAATTCAACATTAGTGGTGCTGCTGGGACATATAGGAGTGCTGGAACTGGCTGGAGGTGCTGAAGTTGAAGGGAGTTTGGAGACGAAGCTGGCTGCTATGAAGATGGCCGAAGAAGTGGCTGAAGGGAGAAGGAGGGAAGCTCCTTGCACCGGTTGGAGTTGTTCACTCTTTGATGGAAGGGCTGAAGTTGCTGCTGTGTTTGTTGCTGATAAGGTGTGGCTGGAGCCAAGGGAAGATGGTCTGGTGGCTGGAAGGCTTTGCTGCTGTGGTTGGAGTTGCCGTGAGATGGGCTGAAGGAAGGCTGGAAGGGAGCTGCCAATGATGCTGAAGACTGCTTCAAAGTAGCTGTGGTGGTGGCTGCCTTGGTGCAGTTGAAGGTGCAACATGGTGGGCTGCTAGAAGGCTGCTGCAGGTGGTGAGGATGGTGCTTCAAAGTGGCTTCAATGGCTGGGAGTTGCAGCCATGGATAGCTGCAGCCAAAAGAGAGAGAGAGAGAGAGAGAGAGAGAGAGAGAGAGAATTGAATGGGCGTTCCATGGAGAGAGGGCCAGTCGTATACCCCTTCTTGTTTTTTTTTTTGTTTTTTTAACTTAGGTATTAATTCATTTCCTACTTAGGGTTTAATTAGAGAGGAATGAGACGGAGGAAGGGTTTACGTGAATGGCTAGAGAATAGGGAAAAGAAGGAAGGAAGAGAAGGGAAGAAGGAAAAGGGAAAGAAAAGGAAGAAAAAGAAAAAGAAAAGGAAAGAAAGGAAAAAAAAAAAGGGAAAGAGAAAGGGAAAAAGAAAAAGAAAAGAAAGGAAGAAGAGAGGGGGCTGGAGGTTTGGGCGACCACCTTGTGGGTCCTACCTCTCTAAAAAAAAAATAAAAATAAAAAAAAAATCAATAAAAACAAAAATAAACAAATAAAAAGAAGCATCTTTTTTTTTTAACAGAAATGCAAATGAATGGGCCATCTCAGAGCGGGTCCAAATTTCAATTTTGAAATTCATTTTGAAGATTAGAGGGGTAAAATAGTCTTTTCAGAAAGTTTCCAGACAAAACGAGTTATTTTTGGCAGTTTTTTAAACGAACTCGGATTTTGAAGTTCAATACCCCGTTGCGAAGCAAATCCAGTGTAGAATTTGAAAATGTAATTTTGAAAGAAATCCATATTGTTTTTCTCGAGAAAATGCTTTCAACAAAATGAGCTATTTTTGGCAGTTTTTGAAACGAGCTTGGATTTTGAAGTTCAATACCCCGTTGCGAAGCAAATTCAGTGTAGAATTCAAAAAATTTGAGTTTGAAATAAATCCAGATTATTTTTCTTGAGAAAATATTTACAAATTTAGACTCCTGGGGGTAAAAATGTCAATTTTGGAAACCCAGGGTTTGAAATTGATTTCTGAATTTTTTAAAACTCGATCTAGATTGACATTTATAAAACTGGAGTTCTAGACTTCGAAAATGGAATGAAATGTGATGAAATGTTATGAAATGCTGAGAAATGATATGAAATGATGAGAAATGACATGAAATGCTATGCGAAATGCTAACTCTGAATGAAGAATTTTGGATGTCAGACCCCGATTGACACTTGTATCATTTCAAAAAGTGTTAAAATTGACAAAATTTGCAAAAATGGTTGAAGAAATGATTTTCGAGCTCTGCCAAGCTAGAGTGACACTAGAAATTAGGGTTTGAGCTGGATTAAACTGAAATGAACTGAATTGAGTTGGGTTTTAGAGTTTTAGAACTCAAATGAACAGACCAGGCACTGACTCAACTGACCTTTCCGACTGAATTTTCAAGAAAAGCTGCCATTTTTATAAAATGGTACGGAATGATCACTAGAGTGAAGTGAATTACGAACCTGAACTGGGTTTGAGCTAGAACAAAGGTCAGTAATACTGATATGAACTAAAATCAAAGCTTGAACACTAGCTCAATTGACTGAACTCAGCTCAATTTCAGCTGAAAGAGCTAAAATGGGCTCCTAGACACTTGGAAATGGTTTTGAACTGAAACTGGAGCACTTGAACTCCTGGTGAGCTCAAGTTAGACTCTAGGGAACATGACTGACTGAGAATGACTGACTTAGAGACAATTGGCTTGGATTCAAGTGAGAAATGAGCTCATTTTTGAAGAAATGATCCCATTTTGGCAGGAATGGTCAGAAATGAAAATGGTCTGTTCATTGTGAGCTCAGATGAGCTTGAGATGACTGATATTCTAACTGTCTTGAACTGACCAATGAGCTTGGTTGACTCCGACTGACTGGGGTCCGGGATGACCTAGGGGTAAAATGGTAATTTTCCTAATGAAAATGGGTAAAATGGTGATTTTCTGAAACTGACTCGGGGTTTGACTCCTACACTGACCTGACAGGGTTGGCATTACCTGAGGAGGATTGTTTGAGAATGAGTGAGGAAAATTTGGGGTGTTTACAGATGCCCCTCTTTGCTACTAAGCCGGCTTGAAGACGGGCTTAGTGGCAAAGAGAAACACACCAAATTTGGGCTATAAAAATGCCCCAGTTAGAAGGATCTGACTGGATATGAAAATATTAGCCCTGATGAAAATGGTAGATATGAAATGAAGAATAAAGAAGAAAATTTTACTTCAAAAGAAGTGAGATTCAGGTTTTGCCCTTAACCTGGATGGGACAGGAAATACCTCGTGTAGAAACGAAGCTCAGGTTTAACCCTCAACCTGATCGGGGAATGAAATACCTCATCAAAGGAGGCTCAGGTTTGTACCCTTATCCTGATTGGGAGGAAAAATGAAATACCTCATCAAAGGAGGCTCAGGTTTGTACCCTTATCCTGATTGGGCAGAAAATGAAATACCTCATCAAAGGAGGCTCAGGTTTGTACCCTTATCCTGATTGGGTAGAAAAATGAAATACCTCATCAAAGGAGGCTCAGGTTTGTACCCTTATCCTGATTGGGCAGAAAAATGAAATACCTCATCAAAGGAGGCTCAGGTTTGTACCCTTATCCTGATTGGGCGGAAAATGAAATACCTCATCAAAGGAGGCTCAGGTTTGTACCCTTATCCTGATTGGGCGGAAAATGAAATACCTCATCAAAGGAGGCTCAGGTTTGTACCCTTATCCTGATTGGGCAGAAAATGAAATACCTCATCAAAGGAGGCTCAGGTTTGTACCCTTATCCTGATTGGGCAGAAAATGAAATACCTCAGCAAAGGAGGCTCAGGTTTGTACCCTTATCCTGATTGGGCGGAAAATGAAATACCTCATCAAAGGAGGCTCAGGTTTGTACCCTTATCCTGATTGGGCAGAAAATGAATGGAATCCTCAAAGGAAGAAACCATGATGGAACCTTCGGATCTCCGCACAATGAGTCCGATAGGGGTTTTGCAAAAGGATGAAATTGGGGTCCCTAAAGCTTGAAAAGGGGTTTGATTTTGGGCGCCTCATTGCTGAGACTAAATAACTTTTGAAATTGATGACCTTTTGCGAGAAAATTATTGGTGGCTTAACCTCAAGCCGAAATTGGACTGTCTATGGTGGGACAGTGAGGACACAGGGAAGTGTGCGAATCTGAGAGCCCATGCGCTCAGATTATACCAACAGAAGGGAAGGAATCTTGAAAACTCCCGTTATCAAGTCCTTAAAAGGGATAACAACTGATGTCAGGGTGCGCCAAAGATGAACCTCAAACTCGCGCTTCACGTCAGGATGGCTAGAAAATATTGTCAGGATGTTTGAAAATTATTGTTGATTCAAAATAATTTAAAATGATGCACATTGTTTTGAAAATAATCCCTCTTTTCTACCTGAAGTATTACCTTCGACTGGGCTTAACTCCGTAGAATCAAGATTCGAATTCAGATTTCTTGCAATTGACTTTCTTTCAAGGAAGCTATCAATTTCCTTGATATGAGCAGAAAAGAGAGTATTCTTGACATTGTGAAAGCAATTGGTGAAAGAATATTGATAATAGAATTTCACAAAATTTAAAGAGGATTCTTTGGCAAATTTGGCGGTCTGATATCCTGGGATTCTTTCCTCATGATTATCTTTCTGTCCACTTTTTTCTTTTTTGGCAGAATTGAAGCTCTCTTGGATTTTTTTTGGGGATTTTATTACATAATCCTTCATTTTGGAGATGTCCTGACTTTTCTCTCTCTTTTTTTTTTAGAAGGGTACGTCACAAACTCCTTCATCTCAGAGATGCTTCGATCCTTCTTTTCTCTCAGGGATTATATTGACGGTTATTGGCTCTTTGGTTTGAAATCTCTTGATGATAGCAGAAATTAAATATCCTTTAGGGTTTGTCGGGAGGCCCATCGCAGTCGCCTTCATCTTGACGGTGCTCTGAACTTTCCCTGGAAGGATCCGTCACAAACTCCGTCATCTTGGAGATGATTCGAATCTTCTTTGGCCCCGGGGGTCTACTCGCCTAATTCGCCTTCATCTTGACGACAGTTGAGAGATCCCTTTTGCAGATATTTAATTGCAGCTTTAGGTGATTGAGGAGATGTAGGGATTGAATGGATTTTTCTGTATCACCCAGGATATTTCGACTGCTTTATTTTCCAAGAATGATCTTTAAAAATGTGCCATTGACTGCGATCAATACCGATCACTTATGGCTTTGCATTAATATTGAATTTCCTTTGCTGGCCATATCGGGGATTTATTCTTCATCCTTTTGGTTGGCCAATAGAAAAATTTTGAATTTTGAATCCTTCTTCGCGAAAGCTTTGTCCTTTCGAAAGTAATACTGAAGGTATTCTGAAGTAATGTTTTTATATAATAAAAATTTTGAAATCAACAAATATTTAATGACAAATTGGAAAAATGTTCTTGAAATCCTTGGTGAGAGCAAGCATCTGAAGCACAACGCAACGCACCCATGACAAAAATTTTCTTATCCTTTCCCCAAAGGAGAAGATTCAGAAATTGGAAATAGAAATTACTCCTCTCTTCCTTGAAGAGGAGGTGTTTGCAAAACGAACTTTCGAAGAGAAATTAAGCTTTCGTCAAAACTTCCTAACATTAGGCTTCTCTTATGGAAAGGGGGCCGGTAATGATGAGGTCGGTGAATCGGTCATGAAGGAACGAGTCCATCACACTCTCCCTGAAAAGAGGGTCCTTCACGATGAAATGGCCTAGTACGAAATTATGGTCACAAGGAAAGCGAACTTCCGTCGAAGCTCTCCCTGAACTAAGGGTTCCTTGTGTGAAATTGGAATTTTGTTTTGCAAACGGTTCACAAAGACACGAGTCCCTTCAAACTCTCCCTGAAAAGGGGCTAAGTGAACGAATTGGATAGCATGCGAAAAGAACAAGCTCCCTCGAACTCTCCCTATAAAAAGGGTCTCTCGCAAGAAAAATTTATTGGAATTGGTATTGGATGACCAAAAGGGTCAAATTTTGGAAATTGGAATTTTGAAACTTGATATTTGAAATTGGAAATTGGAAATTGGAAATTGATAATTGGAAATTGGAAATTAGAAATTGGAAATTGGAAATTGGAAATTGATTGGCTAAAAAGGTCAAAATTATGAATTGGTTTACTGAGAATGACATGGGTTCTATAGGGATTCCTCCTAAGAACGACATTGGTTCTATTGAGAACGGCATTGGTTTCGCAGGGGTTCGACTTGGGTTCAATAGGGATTCAGCCTAAGAACGACATTGGTTCAATTGAGAACGACATTGGTTTACTAGGAACGACATGGGTTCGATAGGGATTCAGCCTAAGAACGACATTGGTTCAATTGAGAACGACATTGGTTCACTAGGAACATGGGTTCGATAGGTATTCAGCCTACGAACAACATTGGTTCAATTGAGAACGACATTGGTTCACTAGGAACAACATGGGTTCGATAGGTATTCAGCCTACGAACAACATTGGTTCAATTGAGAACGACATTGGTTCACTAGGAACGACATGGGTTCGATAGGTATTCAGCCTACGAACGACATTGGTTCAATTGAGAACGACATTGGTTCACTAGGAACAACATGGGTTCGATAGGTATTCAGCCTACGAACGACATTGGTTCAATTGAGAACGACATTGGTTCACTAGGAACGACATGGGTTCGATAGGTATTCAGCCTACGAACGACATTGGTTCAATTAAGAACGACATTGGTTCACTAGGAACGACATGGGTTCGATAGATATTCAGCCTACGAACGACATTGGTTCATTTGGAACACTATCAGTTCAATGAAGAATGACTATCAGTTCACTTGGAACACTATCCGTTCAATGAAGAACGACTATCAGTTTGCTTGGAATATTATCAGTTCAATGAAGAACGACTATCAATTCGCTTGGAACACTATCAGTTCGATGAATAACGACTATCAGTTCGCTTGGAATATTATCAGTTCAATGAAGAACGACTATCAGTTCACTCGGAACACTATCAGTTCAATGAAGAACGAGGACTATTATATAGACTTGGATTGCTTCTATGAACGGTTTCAGGATTATCCCCTTATCCTGAACGGGGATAGAAATTGGATGACTTGGCGGTCGAAATTGAGAATTTTGGTAATTTGAAAATTGGAAATTGGATGACCCGGAGGTCGAAATTAAAGAATTATGGAAAATGATTCAGGTTTATCCCTTAACCTGAAGGGGAAGTTCAGGTTTATCCCTTAACCTGAAAGGGAAACTCAGGTTTATCCCTTAACCTGAAGGGGAAGTTCAGGTTTATCCCTTAACCTGAAGGGGAAACTCAGGTTTATCCCTTATCCTGAAGGGGTAACTCAGGTTTATCCCTTAACCTGAAGGGGAAAATGAAAATGGTACATATGGATGCAAATGAATGCGAATGAATGCATGCAAATGCAAATGAATGCAAATGTATGTAAATGAATGCAAATGCATGCAAAATGAGAGATTTATTTGACCCTGCCTGCATACAGGATGTTTTGAAGACAATTTTCAAAATAATGCCCCAGTATAACTGGGGAGTGAGAAGTTGGATGAAAGGATAAGTAATTGATATTTGAAGAATACTTTCTGACTTTTGATTGATTCAGGAGAGACTCTGAAAAATATCACTTCTCGCAGAAGGACATGGTGCAGAGAAGGAGAAATTGATAATTTTATTGATGCATTGAAGGAAAATGACAAATCAAGGAAAGATAGACAGGATTACATCATCCTTTGAAGGCAAAATGAGAAATGGGAAAATGCTAGCATCGTCGGCTTTTTGAGTAATCGAGGAAAGATGGCTAGTCCTTTTTATCTTCAACGAGGATATTCTTATCAATGCAATCTTGAATAATGTTCTTGAAGACAAAACAGTGGTCAGTATCGTGTCCTACTGCCCGATGGAATTTGCAGAATTGGTCCATGAACCTTCCCATGATCATGGGAGGATCTGTGGCTCTTGGAAGCTTTACCATTTCTTTGGTCAACATATATTCAAGGATTTCATCGAGAGGTTGCTCAAGAGGAGTAAACTGACGATCGTCACCCCAACCATCCTGTTTTATCTTTTCTTTCTGCTGACTCAATTTTTCATTCTTCTTTGAAGACTTTTCTTTCTGACCTGCATGATTGCTCTTGCTATTTTTGTAGCCACTGCGGCCGACATTGGCAGAGAAGATGAAATTTTCCTTCTTCTTTGAATCTTGATTATTCTTGACAAGGGTGATGCCATCATAGACCCCATTCTCTATTCCCATCTCGAGCCACTCGGCCCGTTCAGTAAGCTCAATAAAAGATTTGGAGGGTGAGGTGGAGATAAGACCTCTCAAAGGTTGTGAGAAATTGTTTAGAATAATCTGGAGTGCGTGCTCCTCTAAGATGGGATTTCTCATTTTATTGCAAGTGCCCCTCCATCTGCGGATGAAGTTTCTGGCTTTCTCATTATCTCTTTGCTTTGTATTATAGAGATGGTTTAGCGTTGGCGGCGCTTTGGTGTTTAAAAGGAATCGTTCAATGAACAGATTAACCACTTTATCAAATTCCTTCAATTCGATGGGATTGATATGCTCTGAGTACCACTTGGCGGCGGTGCCCTCCAGACTGTGAGGAAAACATCTGAACAAAGCACGATTGTCTCTCTTGAATCGATTGCACTCGGCAAAGAACATAGACAGGTGAGCCTTGGGATCGCCAGTCCCATCAAATTTGAAAAATTTACGGGGGAGATCTTCTAGGCTGTCATCCCCATCTAAACCATCATAGAAATCTTTGCTTGTAAAAATCCTTTTGCCCTTGTCGCGGGCTTGCAGATCCTTAACCATTTTGACCACATCTCTGAGTTGCGACTGGTCAGAGTTATTAGCAGAATGATCTTTTAGCTTATTGTCTGACCCCTGCCCCTGTGTCATCTTCTGAAAAGCTTGCTGAGCCTCACACTCTTCATCGGTGCCACCTCCTGATTCTGCTTCATCAGATGTATCCTCATGTTGGATACACTTCTTGGATATCTTCAGTTGTTTCTCTAATGTTCGGCCCTTGATCTTTTTCTTGGTAGGAATCTTGTCGGAACTGTCCCATGTTTGTCTGCCATTATCTTATTCAACATCTTTCGAAACATGGCATACATCTGAGTATCGATATCATCATTGGCTTGTTGACTTTGGTTCCTAGCAGATTGCGGAGAATCCATCTCTTGCTCGCTGCTACTGTTAGGGTACTGAAGCAACACTATTTTCTTCTTGGATCTGGTCTGAACCATTCCACGATGCTGAAACTCTCTGTAAGACAAATAGGATGATTAGAATGATAGAAAATTCTTGAAGGCAATGACTTGGAGAATAGAATGAAAATAATGGATGAAGATCTGAAATTGGGTTGACAGTTTGAAGGATATCCCTTTACCAGGGATGGGATTATTGCTGGGATTGCGACAATTGCATTGTTATTCCATGAGAGGAAATAAACAACCGAGATATGTCTTGTTACCTAGGAGAGGCCGTCAACCATGAAGAAAAAGACATTTTTAAAGGAATATAACAAAGTAATGCATAATTGGTAATGAGCTTCCCTACGAACTTGGGAGGTTATCTGAGAAGGAAGAATTTTTTCAGGGAAAAGCATTCATCCCAAAGGGCATATTGCAGGAGAGTTCAAAAAATAACATTATGAAGAAAATGACCTCCAAATATAAGGAAAACTGATGATTTTATTGATGTCTTGGAGGAAGGATGACAAATTTAAAGAAAGCAACTGGAGACTACATTTATTTAGAGAAGCAAAAAGCAGAAATGATGGAAATGAGAAAGCATTGGCATTTGTCGTCTTCATGAATGATCAAGGAAAGGCTCGGTCAGAACGGCCGACTGGTCTTCCTCTTTAATAGGGAAATTCTTGTCAACGCAGTCTTGAACGATATTTTTGAAGACGAAACATCGCTCAATATCATGCCCTGTAGCTCGGTGGAATTTGCAGAAGCGATCTTTCCATTTCCCTAGGGCGACCGGAGGATTAGCAATTCTTCGAAGTTTAACCATTCCTTTGCTCAGCATGTATTCAAGGACCTCTTCGAGGGGCTGATCTAGAGGGGTAAATTCGCGATCGTAACCCCAACCGTCATGTTTTGGCTTCTTTTGACTGCTTGCTTTCTGCTGGGAGCGGGATTGAAGGGGTTTGGCTAGGACAGCCAGCTGGTCTACTATTTTGCTTTCCCCTAAAATATTCTTATCAACATGATCCTTAACGATATTCTTGAAGACAAAACAATTTTCTGCATCGTGTCCTATTGCACGGTGAAACTTGCAAAATTGCTCTTTGAATCTGCCCATGATTGACGGAGGATCAACGACTTTTGGTAAATGGACCATGCCTTTTGCAAGCAAATTTTCTAAAATAGTCTCGAGCTTCTGATCCAGAGGGGTGAACTTTCGATCAGCGCTCCAGTCTTTGTGTTTTGGTTTTTCTTTCTCCTTCCCTTTATGCTGGGTACTTGACTGGAGAGGTTGATCATTCCGCTTGGCTGGTTTCTTTCTGGTGCTTGACTCGGGTAGCTCTAATAGCATCTTTGTCATCATTTTTTTGAAACATTTTGTACATGACTGGATCAATCTCATCTTCACTTGTCTTGTCCTGCTTCTTGACTGGCCTCGAAGAACTCATCTCTTCGATACTGCTTGGTGTTGTTCTCTTTCCCGACCTTGTTTGAACTATAGTGAAATGCCAATACTTTCTGCAGAATAAAGGAATAGTTTAGACTGAAGGATTTTTGGGAAAAATAGAGATGATGAAGGAGATGTCTAAGGACTTGGAAAGAGACAAAAATTCTGAATAGAATTTGGAAGACATATATAAAGAAGAGAAGTTTGACAAGATTTGAACATTTGAAAAATTGCAGGCAGGATCAAAATAAGGTTAGAAATTCGAAGTCCAGAGGAAAGGTAGGAAAAGGAAAATCGCCTGGACTTTTGAGGAAAAATATGAGGTTTTGAAAATCGTCCAGGGTTTTTGATAAAATTGTTGAAGAAAAATAGATGAAATTTGTAAAAGGAAAATAAAAGAGAATTGAGAAATAAAAGAAGAATGCATTTAATCACATACTACACAAACAATTATGCACATACAACATTCCCTAAGAAGCTGACTCTAAATGCATCAATTTTGAAAGATCTGTAGGACCCTAATCCTGACTCTAGGCTCAGATCATCTGTGTCCAACCATGCTATGCCGATATACTCGAACCGAGGCTCGATGTACGTGGCATAAAAATTCATCTCCGGTTCTAGGCTTGTGTTTTCCCAACATCCTTGAGCGCCTGCCGATATACGTTGGACTATGGCCCTTGGTACGTGGCAGGGGGGCGTTAGCCCAAATAAGTGGCCCAGTTGTGAGGCTCTGTCCCGAACTATGGTTCTGGAAGAGAGCCCAGCAACGTAAAGACCGGGTAGACATAGGTGGGGTAGTTTCTGAAATATGATCACATGCAGACAAACAGAGGGCTCTAAATCCTAAAGAGATATTATTTTGAATTTTTTTGAAGAAGCAAACATTGTTTTCATATCAGTCCTAGATTGAGGAGTGTTGTATTTCAGACCTAAGTCTAAGTGAGCATGCATAATTCTCCTCAATATGGTCCTACCAAACCATGCCTAGTCTACATGCAATCCATGTCAGCTGGGTTCAAGTCTAGGCTCCTAGGTTCACATGATATCAGAAATTAAAAGCTGACATTCCATAGAGCCTAATGTTGATAATTGAGCTAAGTTAAAGCACATACTTGATCAGACGAAGACGGTCCCATCACGGTCGCCAAACCTGTTATCATCGCAAAATTTTTTTCCTCCCTTGCGAGAGAGAAACGAATTTCGCGAGTCAAACTCGACCAAAGTTTTGAAAATGGTTTTAAAAAATTACTCGCCTCCGTTTTGAAAATTTGCGGGAAAATTCTGTGGAATGGGATCCGCCTGTCGGTACGAGTTTCAACCGTTTCTGGCGCCTTTACCAGGGGTAATTGAACCAAGGACCAATTATGTGCTTTAACTCGACTCAAATATCTAAATTATGCTCTATTTTTCCTAGAATGCACAAAGAATCAGGCTTGTGCTATGAAATTTTGAAAATAATGCAAGTTTGAGAAACATGATGTTTGCTTTGGAAAATTGAAATATGCTGGAAAAATGATTGGAAAAGTACTTGAAATTGGGATTCCTGGGAAAATCATTGAAGTTCATTGAAAATCAGAAATTTGCATTGGAAAGTGATTTCTCAGGAAAGCTTAAAAATCTGAGAAAATTGGTTTTGAGATTGGAAACCTGGAATGGATTTTATGAGAAAATGGATTTGAGAAATGCTGGGAAAATCAGGAAATTCATTGGAAAAGGATTTCTGAAAAGGAGAATGAATTCTCAAGAAAACTGGGTTCTCAGGAAAATAGGAAATCTGAGAAAATCGATTTTTGAAAACTTGGGATTTTGAAATTTGAGAATTTTAAAACATTGGAAAATCTTGGTGTGAACTTGGGAAATGCTTTGAAATCTCTTTTGAAAACTCAAGATTTTGAGAAAATCAGATCCTGAGAAAGACTTGAGAATTCTTGAGAAAGCTGAATTTTCTGAAATTGAAATTGGAAAATGAATTTGAGAATAATGCAATTTGAATGATATGAATGAATGAATATGAATTTGAAAAGGGAATTTCATTGAGGAATTGGGAAATCCTTTTAAAACTTTAAAAAATGCAGTGCATTTTGAAGTTAGCCTAAGTGTGTAGGCTGAATGTGGCTAATACGAAGATCATAAATCTTGGTTTTCTTTGTATTCTGACTATGGCCATAAATACGAATCCCACCGAGTTTATAAACTCCATAAAAGCTTGTGCACGTGTCATTCATGTAAACCATAGTGAATTTGAAATAATGTGCATGAATCATACATCACATATTAAAATTTTGCAGAAATTAAACTATATGCAATGCAACCCTATTCTAAGCAGAAATGTAACTCTTATTCCAAATATTACATTGATTTTTTACATTGAATTGAAATAAAAGAAATAAAATGGCTAAGTCTTCTTCTTGAATATTCCTGCAAAACTGGAAAATAAAGTTAGCACAAAAATGTAGGTTTTTCTGAATTTATCCGAAAATATGATAAATTATCGGATATTATTCAGATATAAACCCAGATTCATACCCCCTTTGATATAAACATGATAAATAATGAATAAATTTCAAAAATAAACTTGAAAATTCGAAATTGGGGTCAAAATGACCAAAATACCCCTGATGACCTTGAAATCAGGGTTTTCTGAAAGAATTATTGTAAATTTTGGAATTTTGAAAATCAAATGAAATAAATCAAACATAATATGATAAAATATGATGATATGCATGAAATTTTGGATAATTAGAAATTGAAATTTCGAAATTTAGGTCAAAATGACCAAAATACCCCTGATAACAAGACTATGGCCTTGAAACCAGGGTTTTCTGAAATAAATTTTGCAAAATTGAAAAATATGAAATGCAAATGAGATTGAAATTAACCCTAATATGATTCTACATGCTTATGTACATGATAAAAACCCTAAAATGGCGAAAATATCATAAATATCAAATTTAACCTGATTTTCGCCTGATTTTCGCTTCTGAATTTAAAGATAAACTAACACATGGAGCAAATGAACTTGGAATTAAGCCAAATTTGGCATGGACACCTAAAATAACCCTAGAAACATAATGGATCTCGAAAATCTAATTTTTTTATATTTTTGAATATGGAAATTCAAATAAAAACCCTAAATTTTGTGATTTTTGCCTAAAATGTTGATTCTAAAGGGGGTTTAGGATATCAAATTTCCATAACAATTTCCCAAATTTTATGGGGTGACAGAAGACAGTAATTCAAGAATTTTGGCTTTTTACACTTTCTGTTTTTGACCTATGGTCGGAGCTGTGCCACTCTGGCAAGTCGGATCGGAATCCGGCGACTCTAGTAAATGAAGGAAACAGACAGGTTTCGGTAGAAAATGTAGGAAAAATAGCAGACAGATGGGAAAATGGCTGAAATTGTGGGAAAATGTCCATGACAAAGAGGGGAAGATTTGATATTTTTACACCATTGGGATTCGGATTACGGTTTGGAAAAGGCCACACTGTTATCAGAGACCTAAATCTCTAGAATTTCTGGACATTGGAATCTGTTAGACAGAAAGCGAAAAACCGGGAAAAATAATGAAACAGATCCAAAAATTCTCAAATTTTAGGAAATAACAGGAAATTATGTTAGGAAAAACTTTCATGTTAAAGTTTTTTCAGAAGGATTACAGATTGGGTGGACTTGATCAATTAGGGTCTGTCTATACCCTGACGAAAGAAAATCGATATTTTCCCAGGGGTCTGAGAAATTCGATTTTTTACAGAGAGTAAAACTAACTGGAAAAACTTCAAAATTTCCAGATCATCAGTAGATTCGATTATGAATCCACTGTGAGTTTTGAAGGACAATTTGAATATTCCACAGGGGGCGATTTTATGGGTTTTGTCTGCTAAAGCAGAAATTGGAAGTTCAGAGAAACAGAAAACCCGGTTTAGGGTTTGATTTTTAAAATGAAGTTACATACATTAAATCAATCCGAATTTTTGTTAGAAAATTTCAGACAAACAGAGGCATTCATAAAAAAATTTTAGAATTTATTGACAAAAAATCAAGCATAAAATAATAACTGGACTCCATGCATAAAATCAAAACATATAGTTCTCTAGGTAAATATTAATGAGACCAATGAAACACTCATAAAGCAATAAAATAAAATAAATGTAATGCCTACAAATGTATAGTCGACATGAAAATAAACAGAAAATGAAATAAAAGTTGAGAGGGTATGATGCTTATTTTGATATTGGCTACAAGTGAAATGGATCCGATCCATCCATCGGATGGATCCTCTCACCTAGATAGCCTTGACATAAAAAAAAAATCATAAACTTCATCAAACAAGTACTAACGATGCGAGGATCTTACCTTGGAGGGTTTGGTTGCAACGAATGGAGTTGAAGCAGCAAAAGAGGAGGCTGCTAGGGTACGGCTCAAAGGGAGAGGTGGTACTTCTAAGATCCGACTGTAGGTGACGCTTCAAGGTTCTAACTGTGGTGATGGAGTTAATTCAACATTAGTGGTGCTGCTGGGACATATAGGAGTGCTGGAACTGGCTGGAGGTGCTGAAGTTGAAGGGAGTTTGGAGACGAAGCTGGCTGCTATGAAGATGGCCGAAGAGGTGGCTGAAGGGAGAAGGAGGGAAGCTCCTTGCACCGGTTGGAGTTGTTCACTCTTTGATGGAAGGGCTGAAGTTGCTGCTGTGTTTGTTGCTGATAAGGTGTGGCTGGAGCCAAGGGAAGATGGTCTGGTGGCTGGAAGGCTTTGCTGCTGTGGTTGGAGTTGCCGTGAGATGGGCTGAAGGAAGGCTGGAAGGGAGCTGCCAATGATGCTGAAGACTGCTTCAAAGTAGCTGTGGTGGTTGAAGGTGGTGGCTGCCTTGGTGCAGTTGAAGGTGCAGCAAGGTGGGCTGCTAGAAGGCTGCTGCAGGTGGTGAGGATGGTGCTTCAAAGTGGCTTCAATGGCTGGGAGTTGCAGCCAAGGATAGCTGCAGCCAAAAGAGAGAGAGAGAGAGAGAGAGAGAGAGAGAGAGAGAGAGAATTGAATGGGCGTTCCATGGAGAGAGGGCCAGCCGTATACCCCTTCTTGTTTTTTTTTTTTTGTTTTTTTAACTTAGGTATTAATTCATTTCCTACTTAGGGTTTAATTAGAGAGGAATGAGACGGAGGAAGGGTTTACGTGAATGGCTAGAGAATAGGAAAAAGAAGGAAGGAAGAGAAGGGAAGAAGGAAAAAGGAAAGAAAAGGAAGAAGGAAAAAGGAAGAAAAAGAAAAAGAAAAGGAAAGAAAGGAAAAAAAAAGGGAAAGAGAAAGGGAAAAAGAAAAAGAAAAGAAAGAAAGAAGAGAGGGGGCTGGAGGTTTGGGCGACCACCTTGTGGGTCCTACCTCTCTAAAAAAAAATAAAAATAAAAAAAAAATCAATAAAAACAAAAATAAACAAATAAAAAGAAGCATCTTTTTTTTTTTAATAGAAATGCAAATGAATGGGCCATCTCAGAGCGGGTCCAAATTTCAATTTTGAAATTCATTTTGAAGATTAGAGGGGTAAAATAGTCTTTTCAGAAAGTTTCCAGACGAAACGAGTTATTTTTGGCAGTTTTTTAAACGAACTCGGATTTTGAAGTTCAATACCCCGTTGCGAAGCAAATCCAGTGTAGAATTTGAAAATGTAATTTTGAAAGAAATCCAGATTGTTTTTCTCGAGAAAATGCTTTCAACAAAATGAGCTATTTTTGGCAGTTTTTGAAACGAGCTTGGATTTTGAAGTTCAATACCCCGTTGCGAAGCAAATTCAGTGTAGAATTCAAAAAATTTGAGTTTGAAATAAATCCAGATTATTTTTCTTGAGAAAATATTTACAAATTTAGACTCCTGGGGGTAAAAATGTCAATTTTGGAAACCCAGGGTTTGAAATTGATTTCTGAAAGTTTTTAAAACTCGATCTGGATTGACATTTATAAAACTGGAGTTCTAGACTTCGAAAATGGAATGAAATGTGATGAAATGTTATGAAATGCTGAGAAATGATATGAAATGATGAGAAATGACATGAAATGCTATGCGAAATGCTAACTCTGAATGAAGAATTTTGGATGTCAGACCCCGATTGACACTTGTATCATTTCAAAAAGTGTTAAAATTGACAAAATTTGCAAAAATGGTTGAAGAAATGATTTTCGAGCTCTGCCAAGCTAGAGTGACACTAGAAATTAGGGTTTGAGCTGGATTAAACTGAAATGAACTGAATTGAGTTGGGTTTTAGAGTTTTAGAACTCAAATAAACAGACCAGGCACTGACTCAACTGACCTTTCCGACTGAATTTTCAAGAAAAGCTGCCATTTTTATAAAATGGTACGGAATGATCACTAGAGTGAAGTGAATTACGAACCTGAACTGGGTTTGAGATAGAACAAAGGTCAGTAATACTGATATGAACTAAAATCAAAGCTTGAACACTAGCTCAATTGACTGAACTCAGCTCAATTTCAGCTGAAAGAGCTAAAATGGGCTCCTAGACACTTGGAAATGGTTTTGAACTGAAACTGGAGCACTTGAACTCCTGGTGAGCTCAAGTTAGACTCTGGGGAACATGACTGACTGAGAATGACTGACTTAGAGACAATTGGCTTGGATTCAAGTGAGAAATGAGCTCATTTTTTAAGAAATGATACCATTTTGGCAGGAATGGTCAGAAATGAAAATGGTCTGTTCATTGTGAGCTTAGATGAGCTTGAGATGACTGATATTCTAACTGTCTTGAACTGACCAATGAGCTTGGTTGACTCCGACTGACTGGGGTCCGGGATGACCTAGGGGTAAAATGGTAATTTTCCTAATGAAAATGGGTAAAATGGTGATTTTCTGAAACTGACTCGGTGTTTGACTCCTACACTGACCTGATAGGGTTGGCATTGCCTGAGGAGGATTGTTTGAGAATGAGTGAGGAAAATTTGGGGTGTTTACAAGCACGCCCTGCAGATTATTCTGAATAATTTTGCCCAGCCTCTGAGGAACCTCATTTCTACTTCGCCCGCCAAATCATTCATCAAACTGATTGAGAGAGCCGAGTGGCTCGAGACCGGCCTGGATAATGGCCTATATGAGGGTTACCCTTTCGTCCAAGGGAATCCTGAGCAAAAGAAAAAAGCTCATGTTGCTTATTCCACAAATTTTTCCAACAACAGCAGTAGCTCTGGCAGAAAGAAGAACAAGAAAAATCGCAACAAAAACGCAGGGCACTCCAAGGTCGAAAGGACAAACTCTGCAGCCCAGAAGGGAAAATTTGTTAAGCCACAGCCCGTCCAACCAGCACCCCAGTCAGAAGCAAAGCAGCCAGAAAAGCAGAAGCAGGAAGGTTGGAGTTATGATCTGGAATTTTCAGCTTTAGAGCAGTCCCGCGAAGACATCTTAGAATATATGATGTCGAAAGGAATGATCAAACTTCCCAAGGTGACAGATCCTCCAGTCACTATGGGTAAATAGACTGATAAATTCTGCAAGTTCCATCGGACTGTCGGACACGACACCGAACACTATTTTGTCCTCAAAAACATCATTCAGGATTGTATTGACAAAAACATGCTGATTGAGGACGAGGATGAGCAGCAACCAGAAATCTTGTCCAAGCCATTTCCTAAACATTCAGCTTCGGTCGTCACGGAGCAGGCATTCTCTCTCCAAGGCAGTATCCAGCCGTGTTCCAGCCAAGACATCCAGGATCAGCATCAGGTCCTCGTCCTCCGTCAAGCGCAGTCTTTCGCCAAGAGGGTGGGAATTACTGCATTCTCCAGCAGTAAGAAACCAAGCCAGGAGCCAACAAAGGCAACGGCAGAAATTGACAAGATGGTCCCCAGAATCCCGAAGCGCTTTATCAAGGCAGCTTCAAAGAAAGAAGAAACTTCAGGGACAGTACAAAAACCAATCACTGCTTTGTCCAAAATTTCCATCCTGGACCTGACCCACGCTTCTCCAGAACACCAGCAAGTGCTAGAAGATCTGCTCAGAAAGATCAAAGTCAAGCCTAGCACGACTCCGCAAGACATGGCTCAAATCGTCAATCAGGCCATGACGAATGCACCGATCACCTTTTCTGATGAGGATTTGCCAAAAACCTCACTCTTTTCATAACAACGCCCTATACATAGTCGTGTGAACTAGGAGCATGACAGTCCCTCATGTGCTCGTCGATGGAGGCAGCAACCTCAATATCTGTCCTGAGATGACGGCCAAGGCTTTGGGATTAAAAGAAGATGAATATACCCCGGATCCGATCACGATCTATGGTTTTGACAACTACGGGCAGACAGCCAAGGGGAAGATATTTCTCGAAATTTTTATCAACTATTCGGTGCATACGGTCCTGTTTCATGTGGTCAATGTGCCACCTACGTACAATCTGCTCCTCGGGCGCACTTGGATTCACAACGCCAATGCGGTCCCGTCAACCCTGCACCAGTGTATCAAGTGGTCGAAGGGAGGCATGATCACTACGGTCCTAGGAGAGGATCCGGAAGAACGACTCCCGCAACCGATGATTCCCCGTCCTACTTTCACTGTCGACATCCCGAGCATCCGGGAAGCCGAAGAAATTGATCTGAGTGAAAGTCTGGATATGCTAAATTTGAAAGAGGTCCAGCCAACAGAAAATGTCACCGCAGTTGTTCAGTGGCAGGGACCTCGCTTCTTCAAGCTAGGAGGACGCCTCGATTGCACTTCATTCAAAGATCACCCGCTTTTTCCTCAGTTCTCAAAAACAAGGAAAGGATTTGATCTTCTAATGAAGCACGGTTACCAACCCTTCAAGGGTTTGGGCAGAAATGAAGACGACATTCTGGAGCCGATCATCCCCGATCAGCATGTCACCGGTACAGGCTTGGGTTTCACGGGTCAGTCATCCGGCAGAAAAACCACCTTCGTCAAGGGAGCCCAGTAAAGAAGACAATGCCAGTGTTTTCGGCTTTTTCCTTTCTTTCTATCATCTTGTAAGGGCAAGATCCGCCCCGGTTTTTTTTTTTCTTCAAACAATCACTTGTAAATATCAAAGTTTACTCAATCAATGAAAACTTTGTTTTCTCTGTTCATCTTGGTGTACACAAATTCTTTGCTCATATCCTCGGCTATTCTGTCGCTCTCTGTTTCTATGCAAAAGGCTATTTTTTTTATCTTACCTCTTTTTCTCAAAGGCCTTCTTTTTGCTTTCAGGATTGCCGGAATCATGGCTCCAAAATCGTTCAAAAAGCTCGTTATCAATACCAACTTTTTCAAAATAAACCGGCCAGAATCCGCGAGGCAAAGACAGGGGCAGAAGTCAGCAAAATGACAGGGCAGATTGAAGAATTAGCAGAGTTCGATTCAACAATTCAAAATTTCCCAGAATTTGCCAGCATTCAGAAGCAGGATGAACCATCGCCGTTGGTTCAAGATCCAACGGAGGATGTCAATATTGGTTCAGAAGACGATCCAAGAATCCTCAAAATTGGTTCCAGTCTAAGTTTAGATGAGAAGGAAAAACTTATCTACTTCCTCAAACAGCATCAGGAAGTCTTCGCTTGGACTTATGAGGATATGCCAGGCTTAGACTCCAAGTTAGTCGAACATCGCCTTGTGTTGAAGCCGGATTGCAAATCGATCAAGCAGAAACTAAGAAAAATGGATCCTCGGGTGGCACCGCAAGTCAAAGAAGGACTTGAAGAATTGTTAAAGGCAGGATTCATTCAGACCATTGAATACCCAGATTGGTTGGCGAACATCGTGGCGGTTCCCAAAAAGAATGGCAAAGTCCGGATTTGTATTGATTTCAGAGATCTGAACAAAGCCACCCCAAAGGATGACTATCCACTCCCCAACATTGATCTTCTAATCGATAGCACGGCAGGCCATGCCATGTTCTCCTTCATGGATGGATACTCAGGCTACAATCAAATCAAATTGGCCGCTCGTGACCAATCCAAAACTTCCTTCACCACGCCTTGGGGTACCTTTTGCTATACACTCATGCCATTTGGACTCAAGAATGCCGGGGCAACCTACCAAAGGGCTATGGCAGTGATCTTTCATAATCAGATGCACAAGAACATGGATGCCTATGTGGATGGCATCCTGGTCAAATCAAAAGAAGGAGAGGATCATCTTGATGCTCTCGGCCAAGTCTTTGAAAGACTTATCCTCTACAAGTTCAGACTCAATCCGCAGAAATATGTCTTCGGGGTAGAGTCAGGCAAGCTACTTGGCTACATGATCAACAAGAAAGGCATAGAGGTGGATCCTGCCAAGGCGAAAACAATCATTGATATGCCGGCTCCTACCAATCTCAAAGAACTGCGAAGCCTTCAAGGTCGCATTCAGTCTATACGGCGCTTCATCTCCAATTTGGCCATGAGATGCGAGCCCTTCAATCACTTGCTGAGAAAAGAAGTGAAATTTGAATGGGGATCAGAATGCCAGCTCTCATTTGAGCGCATCAAGCAGTATCTTCTCAATCCACCTGTTCTGAAGCCACCAGAACTTGGAAAACCGCTTCTTTTGTATATTTCTGTCAATCAAAATGCGTGTGGCGGATTTCTTGCGCAATATGAGGAAGGCAGCCGGATAGAACATGCCATCTACTACATCAGCAAGACCTTCATCGATTATGAGAAGAGATACTCTAAGATGGAAAAGACATGTTTAGCCTTGGTATGGATGTGTTAGAAGCTGAGACATTATCTCCTGGCATCGGAAATCAAAATTCTATCAAGGCTCAACCCTCTCAAATACATCCTTGAGCAGCCTTTCCTTACTGGACGGATTGCGAAATGACAAGTTCTCCTAATGTAGTATGACCTGGAATATGTTTCTCAGAAGTCAGTCAAGGGTCAGTCCATCGCAGATCAATTGGCAGATTTCCCGTTAACAGAAGAGATCAAAGCGGAAGATGATTTTCCTGATGACCGCATCTGCAGTATTCAGGAATCTCCAGTCTGAACTCTATTCTTTGACGGAGCCAGAAATATGTCCGGTATAGGGATTGGGATCTTGTTGATCACTCCTGAAAAGGAGATTCTCCCTTATTCCCTCAAGCTCAATTTCCAATGTACTCATAACATGGCCGAGTATGAAGCTCTAATACAAGGCCTCAAAATTTTGCAAAGCTTTGATGTCAAGAGAGTACACGCCTTCGACGACTCATTACTTGTTATCAGTCAAGTTAATGCTGAATGGCAAGTCAAGGATTCAAAGTTAATCCCTTATCAGAAGATTGCCTTAGCTCTCATAGGCAACCTTGAAGAATTTCAGCTCAATCATGTCAAGAGGGAATACAATCACATAGCCGATGGCTTAGCCTGCTTAGGCTCTATTTTGTCTTTTAAAGACAGTGAATCCTGTCGTTCCTTCGAGATCGACAGACTTGATCAACCTGCTTACATTCCAGTTGAGCGAGTAAACCAGGCCGCCCAGAAAGAAAAGCCTTGGTACCAAGATATCAAAAGCTTTATCGAAACTGGTGAATTCCCACCAGGCATGTCGAGAAGGGAGCAGCGTGCAATTCAACGCATGTCAGTCCGCTATTTCATCCTTGCCAATATTCTCTACCGTCGTGGTTTCAGTTCTGAGTATGCCAGATGCTTAGATAAAGATGAAGCCATGGAAGTTGTCCGAGAGGCACACGAAGGAATTTGTGGTGGTCACGTCGGCTACCAGGCACTCGTCAAGCAGATTATTCGGGCAGGATACTACTGGAAAACCATGCAGCAGGATTGCCATCAATTTGTAGCGAGGTCTTTTGTTTTTAAAAGCTGATTTAGTCTCAGCAATGAGGCACCCAAGAACATCCCTTTTCCAAGCTTTAGGGAACCCCATTTTCCTCCTTTTGCAAAACCCTCTTGGACTTGTTGTGCAAAGTCTAGAGGTCCCATCACAGTTTCCTCGCCCCTCGAGGATTCTATATTCATTCAGGCTAAGGATTAAACCTGTTACCTCGCTCCTCGAGGTATCATCCCGCTCAGGTTAAGGATCAAATCTGAATTTTCTGCGAGAGGTCATTTGTTTTTAAAAGCTGATTTAGTCTCAACAATGAGGCGCCCAAGAACATCCATTTTCCAAGCTTTAGGGAACCCTATTTTTCTCCTTTCGCAAACCCCTTTTGGATTTGCTCGTCCAAACTCCGAAGGTCCCATCATGGTTTCTTTGTTTGAGGATTCTATATGGTCGTCCCTTTCAGGTTAAGGGTTAAGCCTGAACCTTGCTCCTTGAGGTATCGTCCCTTTCAGGTTAAGAGTTAAGCCTGAACATCACTCCACGAAGTATCTTCCGTTCAGGTTTGGGTTAAACGTGAACCTCGTTCCGACAAAGTTCCTCGTTTCGACGAGGTAGTTCTCTTAGTCCCATCATGGAATCCATGCTGTTCATATCCATCCAAGAAAGGATCATACATGAGTTTCATCTCATGAGGCATTTTTCTCAAAAATATCCCATCAAGGTCCTCATGTATTCCTTTCCTCATTCAATTCATCTTGATATATCTTCATCCCATCCAAGTTAAGGGCTAAACCTGAGTCATTCCAAAAGGCTGATCTTGTCTCACCCATGGGACTTGATCAAAATTCTTATTTTCCACCATCTCGAGACCTTCACCCAAAGTCCCATCACGATTTCCTCATCTTTGTTATTCAGTCATATCATTCTTGAGGATTTCGTCTTCTCAAAGCCATTCAGGATAAGGTTTTAAGCCTGAAAAACCATGTCTTTTAGAATAAATTATGTCACACCCAGTTCAGATCCGCTAACTGGGGTATTTTCAAAATTTGGAGTGTTTTTTTTGCCACTAAGCTCGGCTTTCAATCGGCTTAGTAGCAAAGAGGGGCATCTGTAAACACCCCAAATTTTTCAAAATCTTTTAAATATTCCCTTTTTGCCCCTGACCCCCATTTTCTGAGTAAATTGAGTCAGTTTCAATCTAAATTCCGGTTTATTCCTTGGGTTTACTGGAATCAAAGTCCATTTTCTATATCTGACTTGATTTTGGATCCATTTGCCAAAATTCCAAATCTGAGCCTCGTTATCCAATTTTCAAAATTAAATTTGCAAAAATATCAAAAATAATTTCTAAAAGGCTCGGATAGTCGATACGATGTCCATTTGGATTCGATGCTCCGTATTTCTCAATTTGAGGTTCAAAACTTGAATATTTTCTCAAAATCTGGATCTAAACCCATTTTCTGAAAAGATCAAACTCGAATTCTCAGAAAAACCCCTCTTTTGTAAATATTTTACAAAAATACAAAAAATAGTTTTAAATTTCTTATTTTCCCCATAGTTTAGAATTTTATGTAGAAACCGTTAGAAAAAGAAACAAAAAAATGGAAAAGAAAAAAAAAACTCAAAAGAAAGTAGTTTAAAAAATCCTTTGTGAAAGCATTCTCTACCAAAACCTTTTTTTTTAGAAAAGTTGTTGGAGAGGACCACCAATTTGAAAACATTTTCAAAAATAGGACCCCTGGTGAAGGTGCCCAACGACATCTTCTCGAGAAACTGCCGAAGGGGATCGAAGGGTTGGCAATCCTTCGATCATCCTCGCCGTTCTCAGCCACCGATCCTCAACGACCTCTCCTCCTTCTCGATGATTCTTCTCTTCCTATATAAACAGGCATCGAGAACAAGGGAGGGGATCCATTACATCGGCGATTCACCCATGTAAACACCCCAAATTTTCACTCACCTCCCCGACATTTCCACCAAGCATAATCATGCAGCCTTTGAAATCACCGGAGGGCAAAATGGTCATTTTCTGAGCCCGGACCTTGCAAAAGTCCAAATTTCATCTGGAACTCTCAAAATTATCTATTTTTAGCTCAGATGTTCAAAATTTTATTCCTGACAGGAGACAGGCATCTCCAAGTCTTGGTTCAAGATTTTATTGCATAAGACATGGCATTGCATATCATTGCATGAGCATTTCATATCAGTGCACTACACAGCATGTCATTTCGAGGTCCAGAATTCTCGATTTCAAAATTTTCAATCCAGATTTGAATTTCAACTCTTTTCAAAATTGATTTCAAAACCCTGGGTCTTCAAAATTATCAATTCTTCCCATTTTACCCCCAGGGCTCTGAATTTCAAAATAATTTCTCAGAAAAACAATCTGGATAATTTTCAATAAATTTCATCTCAGATTTTGCCCTTTTGTCAAAGTATTTCAACTATCATTCTTTTACAAAATCGCCCTACAGGGGGCCAACTCTTTCCAAAAATTTCTGTTTTACCAATTAGTTCAGATTTTATGAAAATTCCAAAAAGAAGTTGTTGTTTTATCCTTATTTCAATAAAAAAGCAATGTGGGACCCACACTGAGGTGGTGTCACATAGGCTTTTCTTTTGAAAAACCTGAATTTTGAAAAACCCAAAAATATAGGAGCCTTGTCCCCTGGATTGGCGCCACTTGTCATTTTCTCTCTCCTACCATCCTTTGACACGTGTCAGTGTGGGGCCACCTTAAGAAGCCGCCACATGTCATTAGACACCCTCTTCATTCCATGCCACGTGTCTGTGTCCACCATCTACACCTTGTGCCATGTGTCATTCCAAGGTCACCATGAGATGCCACGTGTCATGTGTTGTCCTGTTCAGGAAAAGTAGAGCTTGTCTCCCCTGAGGTGGCACCATTTGAATTATGTCTCCTGTAAGTGACACATGTCACTCTCTCCTTTCCTCAGGAAAAGTAGATGACACATGTCACCCTCTGCTCTTCTCAGAAAAAGCAAGGGACACGTGTCTCTCTCTGCTTTCTTCAGAAAAAACAAGTGACACATGTAATTCTCTGCTCTTCTCAGAAAAAGCAAGGGACACGTGTCTCTCTCTACTTTTCTCAGAAAAAGCAAGTGACACATGTCATTCCCTGCTTTTCTCAGAAAAAGCAAGTGACACATGTCATCCCTGCTTTTCTCACAAAAAGCAAGTGACACATGTCACCCTCTGCTCTTCTCAGAAAAAGCAAGGGACACGTGTCTCTCTCTGCTTTTCTTAGAAAAAGCAAGTGACACATGTCACTTTCTGCCTCCTTCAGAAAAAGCAACAATTCAAATATTCAAACTCCAGGCTGAGGTGGCGCAAATCATGAAGTCTCCTCCCTAAATTCATTTTTTGAGATGGTGCCACGTGTTCCTCTCCCTCTTTTTCCTCCCTCTTGCCACATGTCATTGTAGGAGCCACCCTGAGATGGCGCCACATGTCAGTCTCTCCTTTCCTCTAGAAAAAGCAGAAATTTAAATTTCAAACTCTCTCTGAGGTGGCACCATCTGAATCCTCTGCCTTTCCTTCTGACACATGTCAATGTAGATGCTCTAAGATGGTGCCACATGGCAGTCTCTCCTCCTTCCAGAATAAAGCAGAATTTGAATTTCAAACTCCAAGACAACCCCTCTGAGGTGGCGTCTTCTGCTTCTTCAACTTCTGCCTCCTGACACATGTCAATGTTGAGCCACCCTGAGGTGGCGCCACATGTCAGTCTCTCCTTTCATCAGAAAAAGTAGAATTCAAACCCCTCTGAGGTGGCATCTTCTGCTTCCTCTGCTCCTACCTTCTGACACATGGCAGTGTGGAGCCACCCTGAGGTGGCACCACATGGCAATCTCTCCTTCTTCTAGGAAAACCAAGCTTTGAATTTCAAACTCCAAGAGGACATCCTCTGAGGTGGCGCCATTTGGGAGACTCCTGCAGAGAAAATTAAGCAAGCTTTTTGAAAAATTCCAAATTCCTCTACTGAGGTGTCTCACTCAAAAAATTCTCATTTTTATTTTCTCAAAAAATCAAAATGACATGCCCTGAGATGGTGCCACATGGAAGGTCTAGATTCACTGTCTTTGAATTTTGAAAATCTTCAAAATTTCTACAAATACCCTAGCCCATGCCCAGCTCAGGAGGAGCCCTGTTTGAGAATTGAACTTCATAATTCCATTTTTTTCTTTCTTGGTGTCCTTTGGATTCACGCCCCTCTGGAACCCCTTATCAAGGTAGCCGCTTTTTTCGGGAGTTCCAAAACCGCTGGAGAACATAAGGTAAGCCTCAATTCCTATTGATTTCACCATGATAATGCCTTTGGTTTGATTCGTGTTGTCGTTTGAAGAAAGAGCAAATTCGAGGGATGGATTGAGCTATTCTCATAAAACGACAAATATAAAAAAATATAATTATGCTTACTTGATGACTTCTAGCATTCATGCATTTAGTTAAATTTAATTTATATTTTATTTTGTTAATTTAGCATGTTTCTTAGGTTAATTAGGTTTAATTAGGTATTTATTTCAATTCTGCTCAATTTCAGTAGCTCTCTGTTTTTGTCAGTCAGTCCACATGTCATTTTATGCATTTATTTTTCATACAAAATTCTAAAAAAATCATGGATTGTGACCTTAGGTGTCCCTAGAATTGTGCCAAACATTCAGAGAGATTTGAATTCGTTTATTGCGGTAAACTTTCAAAAAGATGAGGCGGGTTTTATTACCCGGGATGCATTTTAAAATGTCTTTTCCGACTTGTAAAATCGAGATCTCCCTCATGGGAGATCCGATTTTCCATACGAAAGATGTTATGAACTCGGGAGAATGTCTAGTTTTGAACACGAATTTCTCAGAGTTTTCTGATTTTTTTTAATGTCTGACAAAAATCTGAGAGTGCGGGACATGTGTCAGAGCCTGATTTGGGTATCTGAGACTTTGGATCGACTTAGGGCTATGGGTTCTCTTTGGGTGTTGCTCCAAATCCGAATCTGTAAAAAGTAAATGTCATGCTCGGGATGTCCTCTGTTTGAATCTAAAAGCTTGTGATTTTTAAAACAGTTTTGATACCTGTTTTGGATTTGTTTTGTCAGTCTCCTGTTTTGCCACATTTGTCTGTTCTGTCGATTTAGGAATGAAAAGTTAGATTTTTATCCATGTTTCTGTTGATCAAATGCCGAAGTCATGAACATACAAGTTGTTCTTGTAGGTGTATTGAGTATCTCTGTTAAATATAGGAAATTTCCATGGCTGGTTTCTATTTTTTTAGCATTTTATATTAGATTAGGTTGATTTTACCTCCGTCAGAACCAAATCCCTGTTATCGAACTCACCATGGCTCAAATACCGAAGTTGTAAAAACCAAAAATGTTCCATTGCGTGTCCTTTAGCAGTCTGCAAAATATCAGAAGTTTTCATGGTGTAAATCTTGCATTATCATATTAAGCATTGCATTTGGTTCGGGTCCATAGGCAAAATCCACCCTTTTTAGGACTTTCTTTAAATTTTAGCATTTAAATCATATCATTTCGTGATTTTTAGCATTCTAGGCAGTTTATAAGAGTAGGTAGATGCTTCATACCAAATTTGGTGTAATTTGGAATTCATTTGAGGCTCGGTTTAGCCATATCATCAAAATAGGGCCCCGCGGGACCCGGATCCAAGCGAAAAACAAGCGAAATTCATTATTTTGGATGAGTTGTAAAACGTCAAATTCTGATTTTACAGTCCTAATGTGTTTAGCAACATGTCATCATGCCTCATATTGCATTTCATCATCATTTGATTCAATTTGAATTTTGAAATCTCAATTTTACTAAGTTTTCCTTCAAAAAACCCTGATTTTAAAGGTATAACTTTATAATTAGGGGTATTTTGGTCATTTTGACCACCATTTCGAATTTCAAACTATTTTCTACTAAATTTCTTGCATTTACATCATTTCAAATATCAAGGAAGTATGAGAATAGAGTTTATATCCGATTAAGTCCAATAATTTCATAATATTATTGGAATATCTTGGAAAAACTCACATATTTGAGCTAACCCCATTTCAAGATTTGGCAGAGACATTCAAAAGAAGGAGCTGAAGTCTGCAATTTCTTTTATTTCATTTATTTAGTGATGTAATAATATAAGTTTTGGAATAAGAAATTTAATTTTCTGCTTAGACTAGGATGCATATCATATAGTTTGAATTCATGCAATATCCTGTTTATGTGATTCATGCACATTATTTCAAAAGCACTATGGATGTACACGAATGACACGTGCACCAACTCTTAGGGAGTTGATGAACTCGGTGGAGTCCATATTTACGGCCCTAGTCGGAATATGGACGAGACCCAGATCCATCATCTTTCTACTAGTCACATTGAGCCTACACTCTTAGGCTATCTTAAAATGCACATCATATTTCTAATATTTTCAAAGTATTGTGCATTAAATCAATTAAACTCTGAACATATTCATGGCCACAGTCAGAATATGTGAAGGATTTATTTTGACTTAATACACATTTTTCCAACAAATTTCTTTGAAAATCTTTCAAAGTGCATTCATTCACTCATATCATTTGCATCATGAAATCATTAGTTTTCTCATGATTTTTTTAAGAAAATTTCATTCTCAAGAAATCGATTTCTCAAGAAACTCTGATGATTTTCCATAATCGATTTTCCCAAGTCAAGTTTTTCCATAATTTTCCATGGAAAAGGTTATTTTCTCAAGATTTTCAAAAGAAGTCTCTCACCTTTCTCAAAAATCAATTTTCAAGGGTAAGATTACCAGGATTTCAATTTCCCAAGTTCAACTTTTCTTCTCCAATGCGTTTTCCTATAAAATTTTCCATCATTTTCCTAAGAAAATTCTCAAAGTTCGAGTTTTCTTGAGAAGTGTTTCCCTTTTCAAATGTTCACCTTTTTCTCGAGAATCACTTCTATTTTCCCAGGATTTTCAACCATTCATGATTTTCCCAAATCTTCATAAACTTTCTCGTGATTTCAAAACCCCTTTCATCTGAGTTTCCTGAGAAATTGACTTTCTTCGAGAAATATCTTTCAACTCCAAATGTTTTCCAAGCATACATCATGTTTTCCAACTTGCATTTTTACAAAATTTCATAACACATGCCTGAATTCTCTATGCATTTAGGATAGAACACGATTTTGATGATTTAACTAAGTCAAGCACAATTTTGGTCCTTGGTTCGATTACCCTTGTTAAAGGCGGCAGGAACGGTCGAACCTCGTACCGACAGGTCGAGCCCCATCCCATGGATTTTCCCGCAAATTTCAAAACGGAGGCGAGTATTTCAAAACAATTTTCAAAATCCGGTCAAGTTTGAATCGCGAAAGCGTTTCCCTCTCTCTTCCGCAAGGAAGGGAAGACGGGAAAAAATTTGCGACGATAACAACCCATCCACCAAACCTCTGATTCACATCCCCTCCTCCTTCTTTCCCTTCCCTTTTTTTCTGCTTCTTCTTCTTTCTTTGATTTCTTCCCCCATTTTGATTAAAGGGAGCCGACTCCATCTTACTGCAGCACACAGGAGCCGCCACTTCCTTCTCTCTCACTTCATCAAACTCACGGCAAGTACTCCCTCTTCCCTCTGTGATTTCTGTTTGTTTTTTTGTTTTTTTGTTTTTTTATTGCCCCACTGAAGCACCCTAGGTAGCATCGAGTTGCTTGTAGCAACATCGAGCTATCTATGTGCAATATCCATGGAATATACTCATTCCAACATTTGTTTCCCTTTTTCGTAATTCATTTCTGAATTTCCTTTTGGTTTTGATATGTTTTGGCATAATTTACCATTTATTTCTGTTTCTGCACGTTTTGCTTCCTGTCTTTAATTTAGTTTCATTATCGATCATTTGCATCTTTTTTTTTTTTTTGGTATGATCCATCTCCTCCTTTCCTCTGTGTATTGGGTTCATCTCCTGTGCATTGACCTGGTATCTTGCAATGGAATGGAATCTGATTCAAAAGAAGAGGGACTTCATACCAGCGTTTTGCAAAATTTTAATGTCCACCGTAATGATTACTCCAAGTTAGGAATGGATTTAGACTTGGTTTGCTGGAAGCTAACCAAATGTTTGATCCATTCCTCTGAAGTGAGGTGTTAATCTTTTTCTACACTTGATGTTGTCTCCGATATCCTGCTAATTTCATTAGTGGTACCCCCCCTATTCCTTTCTTAATATTTTTTTTCAATTGTTATCTTACATTTGATCATTTGCATCAATACATCCTCGCATATCATTATGCATCTGTCGTGCATAATATTTTCTTGACTGCGTTGCGTCTTATTTAGGCTTCTTCCTATAACGTATATCTATGGCATTCATGTCCTGTTTTCTGTACCATATAGATTCATGTTCATTCACCATATACGTGCATCAGTTCATTTATTACATCCCAACATTGCATCTCCGCATCGAGTGTTATGATCTCCAGATGTTCACACTTCATCTTGTTCATTTCATGGCACCCCACCGGCATCCTCTGTTCAATGATGATCTGTGTATCATCACTGGTTACAACATTAGTCATAACGTTCTATTTGCTGGAATGTCCCATTCACTGCATTTTCGTTGATATCTGATGGGTTCAACTACACCCTTGCACTTACATCGCTTTTTGTAAGATGATCTAAGTTCTAGATTCACTACACATTATAGCACCTGTACATTTTAATGTTAGCCATCCACACAGTACACCTAGATTCTATCTCGTTAGACTTGATCTTCAATTTTATATGTATTTATCATATATTTTAGCACTTATATATATAGTTTATGCTCAGTCGCATATCGCATATGGCATGTGGTTTCTTACGTAGATTTGTCAACATCTCCATATAGTTCTCTGATAATGGAATGAATGAGTTGGTGATTCGTTGAAATCAATTCACCCCATGATATTTTGGGAGTCAAGGAAGTAGGTTACCAAGAGGATTTGGATAAAGGTATGCTTGTGAAAGTCCTTTAAAAAAAAAACTTGTGATCTCGAATATGGGACACACCTTGTCTGCCATTCATGATATGAGGCCTTTAAAGATCAATGCTATTTGAAACTCACATTCGTTACATGAATCCTTTTTCAAACCTTTCATTAGGTATTGGCAAAGGTTCATTCTGAAGCCTGTGCTTTGGGGTGACTCTGTGAAATCATAAGAGGTACAAGTTTCTTGAAATACTTTGCTCATTCTTCAGTGATCCAATCATCTGGTTTTCTAAGTGAATGTAAGATCTGGTTTTAAAAAGAGGATGAATTGATCAGACTTTTGAAATTCAAATAAGGATAAATCAAAGTAAAGATGATATGATATGATAAAAAATGAGAAAAACTAAGTTAGGGATTTCAAAATTGAGGTCAAATGACCAAAATACCCCTGATAGCAAGACTATGGCCTTGAAATCAGGGTTTTTTCAGAAAATATTTTGGTAAAAACTTTGGGTTTAGGGTTTAAATAAAGTCAAATAAACAAAAAATTGATCATGAAGCATCCTAATATGATTCTAAACATGAACAAACCCTAAAAACATGAACTTATTGTAAACACCCCAAATTTTCACTCACCTTCTTGACATCACCCTCAATCGTCACATTTCAGTCCCCCGGAAGCAATGAAGGGCAAAATCGTTATTTTCTGAGATTGAACCTTGCAGAAAGTCCTAAATTCCATTCTCGAGTCTCAAAACTTCTCCATTTAAACTCAGAGACATCTTCAAACTGCAAATTTTCAAAATCTCATGCTTAACCAAAAGTCAGAATTTTCAAATTCAAATTCAGAGTGGCAACTTTGTAGGACATGTCTTTTGCATAGCATTGTAGGAGCATTTCATATCATTTCACTGCACAACATGTCATTTTGAGATCCGGAACTCCTGCTTTTCAAAATTGTCAATCCAGATTTGATTTCTAAAACTTTTCAAAATTGATTTTAAAACCCTGAGTTTTTCAAAATTATCAATTCTTTCCATTTTACCCCCGGGACCGCGAATTACGAAAAGTTTTCTCAAGAAAACAATCTGGATGGTTTTTGACATTTCAAAATTTCGCCAGTTGAAAAGAAGGGGACACAATTTCAAAATTCATAAGATCTTATTTCAAACTTTTACAAAAAGGCTTCGAATTTCCCTTCTTTCAAAATTTCGCCCTGAAGAACCATTTCCTTCCAAATTTTAAAATCAAGCCAAATTTTGCTTCGTGTTTTCCAAAACTAGCCTACTATTATGAAAATTCCAAAAACATCTCATTTGGCTTTTATTTCAAATAAGTGACGTGGGACCCGCTTCGAGGCGGTGTCACACTCAAATTTTCAATTATTTCCCATATTTTCAAAACAGTGCCCCTCCAGAAGTGGCACCGATTTATAAAACTCTTTTATTTTGATTTATTTTTTTTACAAAATAATTAGTGGGCCCACGTAGGTGGCACCCCACTAAGGCTCCTTGCCAAGAAAAGCAAAATTTTATTTTTTTATCTCAAAAGGTTTTCAAATCTAGCTGAGGTGGCACCACCTTAAAAAAAAAAAAAAGAAAAAAAAAACAAAAAATCGTTTATTTATTTATTTATTTATTTTTATTATTTTCCTTCTCTTTTACTTTTTCGGCCCCAAAGGGAACCATCATAAAAAAAGACCCCATTTTACCTAAGTTTCAAATATCATCGTAAGAATAGGAGTCGTCCTTTCTCAAAACGGCGAGCCCCCTTTCTTAAAGGGATTTCAATTTTTTTTAAAAGTTTGTTTTAAGAGTTATCAAGATCGGCTAAAGGGGAGAAAAAGGGGGGTGTTTTAAAGCATCAGCTATTAAAGAAAGAGGGAAGGTCCAGCAAAGCCATCGACGATTTCCATTAACACTCAGCTCTCCTCTGTTCACGAGCTCATGCTCTCATCTTCTTCACCCAGCCAGCTTCTTCACTTTGCCTTCAGCTCAGCAGCACACTCCAAAGGAAGACAAGTCCCCGGCAATTGGCATTCTGGAATCTTCTCGACAACCCTTGGGGGTCCAGCTCACCCTGTAGGAAGAGATTCTTCAGCCCCTGCTGAATCAAGGTAAAGAAATCCCCTATACATCTGCAACTCTGCAAATTCGTTATCTCATTCATACTGCATATATGGTAAATCCATTATATTCGTTAATGGGATTTACAGTCATGGTCGTTCATGTGTCGTGGATCGGGGATGCCTTGCAATGGCGTCACCGATCCCTTCAAAAGGTAGGCTTTAACTGCATTTAGGCCTGATTTGCTTTCAAAATCATAACCCTTACAAAACGATAGTTGCTTTTCAATAAAAGTTTTTTTTTTTTTAGACTCATATGCAAGCTTTTACTTCATTACATGTCATTACCTTCATCAAATTATCATAAAATCAGTTTGTGCAGGAATTTCTTTTACACTGCAGATACTTTTGTTTTCTTAAAAGCTTTATTCCCATGTCCGTGATCACAGTGGCAGTTTCTTGAGTTCTTTATTTTTTTTATGTTCTTATCTGATTTCAACCTAGCATAACTTTTTTCCTTAGTCATACCTGCACTTTCTGGGGTTTGTTGTCAGGGAGTTATAGTGTCCATCAACATCCACAAGGATGATTCGTACAGCAAATGAGTGTTGATCGGCTAAAGCACTACAATTAAATGTGGGGTCCACCCAGTTGGTGTCATATTTGGTGGAGTTCTGACCCAGTCAGAACTCTGTGTCATTTCAAAACTTTCAATTTCAAGTTTTACTTTTAAATAGCTTTTGAAAAACCTCTTATTTTCAAGTTTTAAAATCATTTCTGAAAAATCAAATGGGGCCCTCTTGGGGTGGCGCCACATTTGATAAAGTCAAGGTTAGACTAGGGTTAGTCATGGTCCTAGTTAGTTTAGAGGAGTCAAAACCAATTTTGAAAATCCGTTTCTGTTTAGATTTTTACAGTTATGATTTTAGTAACTCACCAAGGATCCTATACTAAAATCCATCGATCCACTGCTATCAAGGCCAGTCGGTTGTCATTAAGGAAGGCACCTAGCAGAAGGTATCGTGCGTAGCTGATGAGCTTCCAGCTTCCTTTGCATACCAGCTTGCCACCGTTTGGGAATAGGTAATTAACTCACAATATCACATGCAACACATTTTCAACACAATCCACTATTTCTTAAAGATTGAGCGATACCTATGATTTCTTCTAGTTCCTTTTACGAATTAAGCTTGGTTTGTGATCTGGGACTTGCATTTTCTGTTTGGTGGCTTGAATATTTTACATTATTTTATATTAGATGGTTCGCAAAATGGGTTTCTGAGGAAATCAAGATTAATGGAGGCATTGTTTTAGGAAGTGGTGAGGATAGTATTCTTATATCTATTGAATGTTTTGCTTTTCATTTGTCGATTGATATTCATGGGTATGACACATCCAAAAATTATAATCTTACTAGCTGTGGGCTGATACATTTGCTTTCAATCCTGCTGTTACTCATGACAGCAATATCTGTGAAGGAATGGTTTGGTTGTGTTGGATAATGTCTAAACTATGGCTACTGGGTGATCCATGCTTGAAGCTGTTGAAGTTACTCTCTACCTAAGTGTCGATATACCGATTTGAGATGGACTCAAAGTTGGTTCAACATTTGTTAATAATTATGGATGGAGATTTAGAACGGGTCATCCAAACCATTAGATATGGGCAAGATATCTAAATTCTTCAAACTACTGGGTTTGGTCACTATTAGTTCGTTCTCTTGAATAAAAGTGATCCCAAGATGTACAACATCAATCTGAAGCATGTTCAATTTCGATCTTAAGAACTGGATTTTTGCATCCTCGCGAGTATTTTCCATCTCAAGCAAACATTGGCCATCTGCTCTTCTGCAATAGTGTCCTGGTTTTGCTTCTTTAAACTCAGAAATTTTCTTCTTCATTTCTTTTATAAACTTCAAAAAGTTGATATACACTCCGTCAATAACCACTCCCCTGTCATCCACCACTATTGCAGAGAACCCTTCACTGTTGCACACTCATCACCTTCATGCACTTCACTTCACTGCACGGCAAGTACTCAGCACCACCAATGCCCAACACTTCTCATTTGGCCCACACCATGTACTTGATTGTTAAAATTCTTTCCTGCAATTTGTACTGTTCACCATTTGTTACATAGCACACCCACGTTTGCACCTGTATCCACTCACTTGCTCGACATTTGATGCTTTTCATGAATTGTATATGTCATGATAATTACATTTCGTAAATTTGATGTATCTATTATTGCTAGTTTGTCGCTCCTATCACATATCATACTGCCAACGGCTCGCTGCCTATGCACAACTACCACCTTCCTTCCTTTCACACTGCATAATACAGCAAAGCAGAGCTTGGATATAATTTGGGGCTCTTTTCATCTCCTGCTGGTCAATTCCAGCAAGCTTCATCATTGACCAAGCAAAGCCCACTTGATTCATGGCGAGTCGCTCCAACACTACCTGCATCTAGGTATCGTTGGCTAGCTGCGTCTGTGCATTATTGGTATCATGTCCAGCCTCCTTTTTCCTAGAGTATTTAATTCAATTTTCACAATGCCATTATTTTGTTATTTCCTAAATATAATTTGCTCAAACTTCTGTATAGTAGGTGTGTATCATAAACACAAGAGTGCAGACATACTGTTATTTTCCTGTGACACCTGCATAAACAATGCCTTAGCTGTTGTTAATACCAAGCTTATTCATGATTATGCATAAATAAACATCAGATTTAGTCAGTTGGATTTTCTAGTGAAGCATTAGGTCAAAACTCGTGAAGTTAATAAAACATGCCGATGCACCCTGCATGCATGCACCATCACCTACTTGCTGCATATTGTAGCAGATTCTCATCTCACAGCCATCCAATCTTATACAGCCATCTACGCATGTTCAAGTAAATGATGGTCTTGGTTATATATCAAAACTTCTATTTGGCTATTGTATTTATAATGTGAGCAGTTGATACAGAATTTAATTATGAAACTGGAATTGTTTTACTATGTCTTGTAGTAACTGAAGTATTTGCTAACCGATTCTTGATTTTCTGGTTTAATACTCGAATCCCTCATAAAAGCATGTTATACCCACTTTCCCATTTGTTTAACGCATTATATCCTCCTTATCAATGTACCCATTTCGGTTCCAATTTAATCCTTTAGATTGTTTTGCAGGAAATGTATAGAAAATATAATTTCCTTTCTTAGCTTAGAAATTGCAATTTCAATTTCAGTTGTAATAGCTAGACATAATTCTTTACATTCCTCACATTAGATTAGAATGTATAAGCATGTATACTTCTTAGAAATTGCTTGTTTTCATATCATTTTCCTCTGTTATTTCAAAAATTCACAAATGAAAACACGAATGACACATGCACCATTCTAATAGGAGGTGATTAATCCTAAACAAATGACCCACATTGATGGCCATAGTCAAAATGTGGACAATGCTTAGGTTTTTCATCTTTTATGAAATAATACTGGATCCACACTGGATCTTTTTCAAAAAATCATCATCTTTTCAAATATTTTCTTCCTTTATTAGAGTTTAACTTAAAATTAACTCAAGATATATATCAATGGCCATAGTCAGGATATATTGAGAGTTAAATTCATTTTAAACTCTATAAAGGCACAAAAAAATGTATTTTTTTCTTCACTTGAATTTTAATACGATTATTATATAATACATCTTATGACCATAGTTAGAGATGTATTATATTTTTAATCTTATTTCAATTCATTTAAGGAATAAAATACGCTTTTCAAAACCAAATTTCAAATTCTTTTAAATTCAATCATCATTTAGGATAGAATTACCTCATGTTTTCAAATTTCTTTCTCAAAATCTAAGTGATTTTGATATAATTCTTCAAATACCTTCTTCATTTCTCAAATCAATTCTTATTTATAAATTCAAATTCATCTTTCTATTCTATCTTATTTCAAAGATTCAAAACTTCAAAATTCAAAGTTCAATTTGACTTTGAAATTTCAAATTCATTTTTTATATTCCAAATTCAATTTCCTATTCAAATCAAATTTCAAAGTTCAATCCAACTTTGAAATTCCAAATTCATCTTCAGAATTCTATTTCAAATTCAAAATTCAACATTTCAGATCAAAGTTCAAATTAACTTTGAAATTTCCAGATTCATCTCCTGATTCAAGTTTCATTTTCTATCCTTCCTTTCAAATTTCAAAAGTTAATTTAGATCTCTCAGATCCAAATCCAGGTTACATCCAGATCTATGAAATCCAATCCTATCTTCAAATTCCATGGGGATTTCTCAAATCCACTTCAGATTCAATATGGATTCTCAAATTCAATTCTGGATTTCTCAAAATCTGATTTTCCACTTTTAAATTCAACTTGAATATTTTAAAGATCCAAATCCAAATTCAATTTAGATCTAAAAATTCAAACACATTCAAAATCCAGACCCCAGATCCAACTTCATTTAGGATTCTAGATTCTGGATTCAACTCCATCTTGGATTCCAGACTTCGGATCCAATTCCATTTAGGATTCCATATTTTGAATTCAACTCTGTCTTGGATTTCAGACTTCAGATCCAATACCAGTTAGGATTCCAGATTTTGGATTTAAATCCATCTTGAAATCCAGATCTAAAAATTTTATTCTTTTTCTAAATTCCACCTAGACCCAAGATCCATTCTGATTTCAAACTTTAAAATCTAGAATTCCACTCCATTTCTTAAATACCATCTTAACTTTCAATCATTTTTGAAGTCTATATTCATTTTTCAAATCTCCCTTCTTCAAATTCAGGTTCATCTCAATCTTTGATTACTTCAAAACTCAAGATCTATTCTAAATCTTAAAGGTAAAAAAATCTAACTTCTTTAAGTCTGTCTTCAACTTTCAAAAACCATTTCTTCATCATATTCTTCATAATTTCAAAATCACTTGGATAAAATTTCCAAATTCTTCTCAAAAGAGCATACATCCCTATATTTGCATTTACACAATCATGATTCTTTGTGCATTTTCTTAGACTTAGAATAATATCTTAGACAATATTTAGGCAAAGCAAAAAGCATAAATTCAATCCTTGGTTCGATTACCCCTGGTAAAGGCGTTAGGAACGGTCGAACCTCGTACCGACGAGCGAGCCCCGTCTCCCAATTTTCCTACAAATTTTCAAAAATGGAGGCGAGTAATCTTTTAAACCTTTTCAAAATTAAGGTCAAGTGAGACCTTCACAAAAGAGTTCCTCTCTCTCTTCTTTTCTTTTTCTCTTCTCTCTTCTTTTTTGTCTTTTATTTTCCCCTTCAAAAAGGGAAATAGAGGTTAGAAAGGAAAAGAGAAGGAAGAGAGAGAAACCAAAGAGGAAAAATTTTGCAATGATCACACCATTAGAGGCTGAAGGAGTGATTGAACTCACCACGTCGAAGGCCCACATCGAAAAAGGCCAAGGAGAAACCATGGACTGCAAGTATGCGGTTGGCGCATGAATAGAAGGTACGTGCATTTGACATTTGATGCACTTCTTCATAAATCAGTGACAATCCTGCTGCATGGTTTTCCAATAATACCTTGCCCGGATGACCTGCTTGACAAGTGTTTGGTAGCCTACGTGACCACCACAAATTCTTTTGTGTGCCTCTTGAACAACTTCCATCGCTTCATCTCTGTCTAAGCATCTGGCGTACTCAGAACTGAACCCACGATGATAAAGAGTATTGGCAAGGATGAAATAGCGGACTGACATGCGCTGAATCACACGTTGCTCCTTTCTTGACATCTCTGTTGGGAATTCACCAATTTCAATAAAGTTTTTGATGTCTTGATACCAAGGTTTCTCTTTCTGAGTGGCTTGGTTCACTTGCTCAGCTGGAATGAAGGTAGGTTGATCAAGTCTACCAATCTTGAAGGAACGACAAGACTCGCTGTCTCTGAAAGATAAAATGAAACCCAGGCAGGCTAGGCCATCAGCTATATGATTATATTCCCTCTTGACATGACTGAGCTAAAGTTCTTTGAAGTTGTTTATGAGGGCTAAGGTGATCTTCTGATAGGGGATCAATTTTGAATCTTTCACTTGCCATTCTGCATTAACTTGGCTAACAACAAACAATGAATCGCCGAAGGCATGTACTCTCCTGACATTGAAGTCTTACAAAATCTTGAGGCCTTGTATTAGAGCTTCATACTTGTGAACACCCCAATTTTTTCAAAGATTTATAAAAATGACCTTTTTGCTCCTGACTCCATCTTCTGAGAAAATCAAAGTGATTTCAAAGCTAAATTTCCATCATTCTTCAGATTTTCAGAATGAATTCCATATTGATATACTCAAAATTCAATTCCGAAACCAAACCCAGTGTTTTAAATCCAAAACCTGAGCCTCGTTGTATTTCCAAATTAAAAATTACAAAAATACCAAAGAAAAAAATGGTTCTGAATGGCTCGGGCAATTCATCCGGCACTCTGTTGGATCCCCAACCTTATATTTCTCAGTTCGAGGTTGTAAACCTCGAATATTTCCTAAAAATCTGGATCCAAACGCATCTTCTGAAGAAATTTCCCCCAAAATCGCCTTGAGTTCTCAGAAAAACTCCCTTTTGTAAATATTTTACAAAAACACAAAAAAATAGTTTTGATCTTTGGTTTCTCGTAAAACTTTAGGATTTTTATCTAAAAATGCAAAAAAATGGAAAAATAACACAAAAAAAAATGGAAAAATTATGAGAAATACAAATGAGTTTAAGCTTTTTCTAAAAACCTCGTTCAGAAAACCACTTTATGAAAAAAACTTTTCTTAAGGGAGCACCATTTTGAAAATCAGGGAAGTTTGCAACGGCCTCCTCCCGTTCGCAAACTCCTCCTCCATCGCACCCTTTCCTCTTGTCCATCTTCAACAAACTCCTCCCTTCCAGACTTTTCTTTTCCATCTTTAAAAAGGCATGCGGGTTCCCTTCATTCGGCATCGTCTTCACCCCTCCACAGCTTCTTCATGCTTCTCATTTTCCTCCTTCTTCCCCCTTTTTTCCTTTGCCTTCTTCCTTCCCCCGGTCTCCTTCTTCTGTATATTCTCCCAATTGGTTGAAGAAAAGGGTGGATCTCATACTATAACAGCCTACAGAGGGATGACACTCCCTCTTCAGTTGAAATCTCGCAATCAGGAATCTCAATCCTGGGTCATAAGCCACAAATTTCTTCCCTGTCGACTGAAGGGTGACCTCATAAGCCGAGAATCACAAGTAAGCCAAAGCTTCTGCTTCGATCAACGAATCCGGTAAACATCGATTTTGTCCTCTATTTTAATTTCATCTGATGATAATGTTAGCTTTCGACATTTTTTTCCCCTTTTCTGACTTTTCTATTGTCTTTGATTTCATTAATCTTCACATTCGTTGCCCCATTTGAAGGCACCACAGGTAAGATCGTGTTGCCTATGGCAATAGTGGTCTACCTACGTGCTATATCAACAGAATCCTAGATTCCAACACCCTTTTTTCTGTGTTATAAATTTTGTTCTCTTCAGTTCATATCCAACATTTGTTATTTATTTTCATTTATTTTTATTTTTTACTTATTGGTTATAATTCATTACCATATCTCTGTGGCTAGAGATAATCTACCTAAAGCCTTTATTTATCAACATTCTCATCGATCTGTTTAAGATTCCTTGATTCATGTTCGTTGCATTTTCCTTGATCCTTATTTCCATCTTATAACATTCTAATTTATGTCCATTTTATTTCAATCTTTCTCTTTCGATTCTTCTTGTAGACTATCGACTTGCTTGTCGATACCTTGGTTTTTCCTTCTAAACTCTGATTTCCTGTTTGTATTATAATCATCTCTCTTGATATTTGATTCTCTGCATTCATTTTTTTTTACATCTCATTAATAGCATCTTGCTTTGTCTCATCGCTGCCCCATCAACATCATTAAAACATCCACTGGTAGCGTGTTAAGCCCTACATTCAACCTCTCCTTAAGTTCAAGTTCTGGTGTTCCACAGCAAAGGCGTGCTGTATATTTATTTATTTATTTATTTTTTCTTTTCACCACTGCATCCATTCATTTTGGTTGGGTTCATAACATCACATTATACCAATTTCCATGCATCCCTTATGCTTTAAGCACAACGATGTTCAGATTCTACTTCCCCCTTTTTTTTATTTTCTCATCTTCGTATAGCGTCATCCTCTTTATGTTTGTTATCAGCATTGTATAATAGCATTTCTGCTTGGTTTCTGGTTCATCTAGATTGTTTTGAACACAGCATTAGATACAACATAATGTTGTGATTCACATTCTGTCCCCATCAGTTAATAATCCTGTCAATCAGATTCATGAGATTGCAGTAATTAGCAAGGTTTTGTTCCACCACAAAGTGGTCTTTCCCTTATCAAGTTCACATTTTCATCTCCTTGGGTTTATCACGTTTTATAACAATTTCATAAATCCGTTCCCTGCATCTGTATTTTTGAATATCTTTAGTCCAAAAGATTTGAATCATGCTAGTATGAGGCTATTCTTAAAATTCAGTTCATGGTTTCACTCAGTCAAACTATCCTGGAATCATCCGAACAGGGGAATCCCCTTCCCATTATTGACATGCATTTTTCTGAAGGTGGCTAAGATTTGGAGATGGCTCACGTCTGATGTGTGGTGAAGAAGAGCTTCTGCTAAGATAAGTCATGGATGGTGTTTTCAAGATCCATCGGTTGCATATCCAATAGCAGGATAAAGACACGATTCAACATATACACTTGTATCAGGTCTTTGTCTTTTATTTGCATTATTTTACATGGAAATTCAAAAGACTCGATGTCCACGGCTAATCTTCCTGAATATCCCTCTGTCAGCAAATTGCCAATTCCAACAGACTGTGGAACATATTACTAAGAGAGAAAAGCTTAATCGTTGGATCTATTGTTTTCAGGATTTGAATCAAAGATCCCTCTGTTATGATAGTGGGACTTCACCATACTGTTACATCACTCAACTTTGAAGAGAAAGAAACAATTACTAATGACATTCACAGGCTAGTCTGAAAAAAATCTTTAGGTGAACGAATCTGTAAGTAATGGTGCCTTCATTCGTGGGTCTATAAGGGTACGCGGTAAAAACAATCCACCAAAGCAGTAGACATTGAAATTGCTCTCCTGTATTGCTAAGTTAATATATATCCTCTTTTGATTGTGGATTTAACGTTTATACTGGTAAACCAGTTTGTAGTCATGTTGCTATATTATACTGGCAAATGCAATATATATTTATGTTTGTTCATGCAATATCTCTAGTATTTTCAGTACATCCTTACTTGCTATACCTGCTTCACTCCCTTGTACACAGCACCATACACTCCCAACGTATACCTACGATACATCCCTTCACTGTTATCATCTCCATTGTCACATTGGATGCATCTTCACTATTCAAAATACACCATCAGTATGTGTATTCATGCTATTATCTGCACATTAACATCATTTTCACTATTGTACACCATCTCTCCAGCATCCATAATTCCTGTATTTACTCACCTCATTTTGCAGCACAACACATCATATCTGTTGTGCAGTGTGTGCCATATCATCCACTACTGTATATGCATGCTCTTTGCACACTGCTATAGGGGATTGCCTGCATTTGTAGCACCTGTATATCTCCACATGATGTCATGGCACGCTATTCACATTGTCAACCACCGACTTTGGCCGCACTTACTCATCATCTATTCGCATTGTCTAGCTGCATATTCTATCATCATTGCGCATGTACCATCACCACCATATCTACCACCATTACATTAACACCTACACCACACTGTTATGCCCACTGCTACTTTGTCAAGCCGCCATCAGTTGTACCCAGTTTTGTCGCAACAATACCTTCGCTGCACAGCATCACAGTTAAAAAAAAACTGTCATAACACTGCCTATCCACACACACTTCTGCACATTTGCCACCAGCATCCACCATAGCCGCATGTTCACTTACATGCTCAAACTCATCCACCCTCAATGCCCTGGCCCCTTTTCCAATACTTGTACATCTATTATTTTTACACATTTGCTGAATTACTATGCAAGTGCATGACATTCATCACACAGTAAACAAACTGTGTAAATACACATTTTATCATTCAATCAAGGCAAAATTCTGAAGACCTTTTCATATATAGTTTCTCATTGTTTTTAGATATTTTTGTACATAGATACAGATATATATATGTATATATGTCTACATATATATTTACATATATATATGTACTCATATGTTTTCACAAGCTATTGATATACATATGTATCTATATATATATATATATACCCATATACATGTATATGTATATATATATATATATCATTTTCCATCCTTCTTCATCATATATATCTTGACATGTGAACATTTCACCATTGATATCCATAGGATATATGCTATTCTTCTTCTATTCTCATGTTAATCCAGCTGTTTTGCAGGGAATATATGAAAAAGGTCATTATTGGGAGTTGTAAATTCAATTTTATGTATTGTAATAGTTGGACCTTAATGAGAATTTACATTCCCTATTTTAGATAGAATGAATGAGCATTGTAAACATCATGAATTACTTGTTTTCATGTATTTTTTTGCCTTTATTTCTCAAATTCTCACAAATGGCAACACGAATGGCACGTGCACAATTTCATAAGAGGTAATTAATCCTAAGTTGATGATTTACATCAATGGCCATAGTCAAGATGTAAACAAGACTTAGTGTTTTTATCTCTTATAAAATAACACTGGATCCACACTGGATCACTTTTCAAAAATCATCATATTTTTTTTAATATTTTCTTCTTTTATCAGAATTTAATCTAAATTAACTCAATATATATATCAATGGCCATAGTCAGGGTATATTGAGAGTTAATTTCATTTTAAATGCTATAAAAGCACAAAAAATATATTTTATTCTTCACTCAAATTTAAATGTGGTTATTATATAATATATTCAATGACCATAGTCAGGGATATATTATATCTTCAACCTCATTCTTAATTCATTTAAAGAATTGAATAGCTTTTCAAATTCTCATTTCAAAGTTATTTAAATTCATTCATCATTTAGGATAGAATTGTATCATGTTTTTCAAAATTCCCCTTTTAAAAACCCAAGTGATTGTGAATCTCTTTTCTTCAATTTCTATTTCGATTTCATCAATTCTGTCTCATCTTCAAAATTTGACTTTGAAATCAAATTCAAAGTTCAATTTAACTTAGAAACTCTTGATTTATTTTCTAAATTCCAAAATCAAGTTTCAAATTCAAAGTCCAATTTGACTTTGAAATTCATTCAAAATTCAAAATTTTCAAAATTTTCAAATCAATTTTGAAATTCCAAGTCCAAAGTCAGATCTTAATCCCAACTTGGATCCAGATTTCCAAGTACAATCACCACTTTTGGATCTCAGACTTTAGATCCAAATTCTATTTTAGAATCCAGAATTCAACTTCCACTTTGGATCTCAGACTTCAAATCCAAAAACCATTCTAGGATCCAGAATCCAACTCCATCTTGGATCTCAAATTCAGATCCAAAACCCATTCTAGGATCTAGAACCCAATTCTACCTTGGATCTCAGATTCAGATCCAAATCCATTTTAGGATCCAGAACCCATATCTACTTTGGATCTCAGACTTCAGATCCAAAATCCATCTTAGGGTCCAGAGTCCAACTCTATCTTGGATTTCAGACTTCAGATCCAAATTCCATCTTGGATCCCAAATCTTAGATCCAATTCCATTCAAAATTCCAGATCCAAATCTATCTTAAGATCCAGATTTTGGATTTGAATTCCAGATTTCAAATCAACTTTTATTCCAATTCTTAAATCCAATTCCATTTTTCAAATCCAACTCCCCTTTAGGATTCTAAATCCAGAATTCAATCTCATCCTGAATTTCAAACTCTATTTAGAATCCAGACTTTGGATTCAAATTTCATCTTGAACTCCAACTTTCAAATCAATCCCATTTCTCAACTCTATTTAGATTTCCCACATTTCATATTGATTTCAAAACTTCAAAAGTTAGAATTCAATTCCATTTTCATCTCTATTCTGATTCAAAGTCCATTTATGACTTTGAAATTTCCTTTCTTCTCCTTTTATTTTAACTTCAGAATCATTCCTTTCAAAAGTCAAGATTTATTCTCAAACTCTGATTATTCCAAAAACTTAGAACTTTAAATCTTAAGTTCTAAGTTAGAAACCATTTCTTCACTTTATCAGATTCATCTCAGAAACACTTGGGAATTTTTCAAAACATTTTCAAAAGGAGCATACATCCTTGCATTGCACAAGTATGATTCTTTGTGCATTTAGACTTAGAATAGATTCTTAGATAATTTCTTAGCAAAGCAAAAGGCATGAATTCGACCCTTGATTCGATTATCTTTGGTAAAGGCGCCAGGAACGGTTGAACCCCGTACCGACGAGCGGATCCCGTCTCCCAGTTTTCCCGCAAATATTTCAAAACGGAGGCGAGTTATTTTCTTAAATATTTTCAAATTAAGGTCAAGTGAGACCCCGCAAAAGAGTTCCTCCTTCTCTTCTTTTTCTTTTCTCTTCTCTCTTTTTTTTCCGTCTTTTATTTTCTCCCTTCAAAAAGGAAGAAATAGAGGTTGGAAAGGGAAAAGAGAAGGAAGAGAGAGAATATTACGAGAGGAAGAATTTTGCGATGATCACAATACTCGACCATGTTATGAGTACATTAAAAACTGAGTTTGAGAGAATAAGGGATCATCTCCTTCTCGGGGGTGATCAACAAGATCCCAATCCCTATACTGGACATATTCCTGGCTCCATCGAAGAATAGGGTCCAAACTGGGGTTTCTTGAACGTTGTAGATGCGGTCGTCGGGAAAATCATCTTCCGCCTTGATCTCTTTTGTCAACAGAAAGTCTGTCAACTGATCTGCGATAGACTGACCCTTCACCGACTTTTGAGACACATATTCCAAGTCATACTGCATCAAGAGGACTTGCCATTTTGCAATCTGTTCAGTAAGGAAAGGCTGCTCAAGGATGTACTTGAGAGGATTGAGCCTTGACAAAATTTTGATTTTTGAGGCCATCAGATAATGTCTCAGTTTCTGACACATCCACACTAAGGCTAGACATGTCTTTTCCATCTGAGAATATCTCTTCTCATAATCGATGAAAGTCTTGCTTACGTAGTAGATGGCGTGCTCTATCCGGCTGCCTTCCTCATACTGTGCAAGAAATCTGCCACAAGCATTTTGGTTGACGTGAATATACAAGAGAAGTGGCTTTTCCAGTTCTGATGGCTTCAGAATGGGTGGATTGAGAAGATATTGCTTGATGCACTCAAATGAAAGCTGACATTCTGATCCCAATTAAAATTTCACTTCTTTTCTCAACAAGTGATTGAGGGGCTTGCATCTCATGGCCAAATTAGAGATAAAGCGCCGAATCGACTAAATGCGCCCTTGAAGGCTCCTCAGCTCTCTAAGATTGGTTAGAGGCGGCATATCAATGATCGCTTTTGCCTTAGCTGGATCCACCTCTATTCCTTTCTTACTGATCATGAACCCAATCAGTTTGCCTGACTCCACTCCGAAGACACACTTCTGTGGGTAGAGTCTCAACTTGTACAGAATGAGTCTTTCAAATACTTGGCCGAGAGCATCGAGATGATCCTCTCCTTCTATGGACTTGACCAGGATGTCATCCACATAGGCATCCATGTTCTTGTGCATCTGGTCATGAAAAATAACTGTCATTGCTCTTTGATAGGTTGCCCCAGCATTCTTGAGCCCAAGCGGCATGACTGTATAGCAAAATATACCCCAAGGTGTGGTAAAAGAAGTTTTTGATTGGTCACGAGCGACCAATTTGATCTGGTTGTAGCCTGAGTATCCATCCATAAAGGAAAACATGGCGTGGCCCGCCGTGTTGTCCATTAAAAGGTCGATATTAGGAAGTGGATAATCATCTTTTAGGGTAGCCTTATTGAGATCCCTGAAATCAATGTAGATTCGGACCTTGCCATTCTTTTTAGAAACCGCTACAATGTTCGCCAACCAGTCTGGATAATCAATAGTCCGAATGAATCTTGTCTTTAACAACTCCTCAAGTTCTTCTTTAACTTGCGGTGCTACTCGCGGATCCATTTTCCTGAGTTTCTGCTTGATTGGCTTAAAATATGGCTTCAACACAAGACGATGCTCGACCAGCTTGGGATCTAAGCCTGGCATATCCTCATAAGTCCAAGCGAAGACTTCTTGATGTTGCTTGAGAAAATGGGTGAGCCTTTCCTTCTCATCTGAACTTTAGCTGGAGCCAATCTTGAGGACTTTTGGATCGTCTTCTGAACCAATATTGACATCCTCTATCGGATCCTGAACCAACAGTGATGGTTCATCCTGCTTCTGAATACTGGCAAATTCTGGCAACTCTTGAATCGCTGAGTCAAACTCTGCTAACTCTTCAATCTGTTCGGCCACCTTGCTGACCCCTGCCTTTGCCTTGCAGATCCTGGCCGGTTTGGAATGACTTTAAGAAAGATTGGGATTGACGACGAGCCTTTTGAGTGATTTAGGAGCCATGATTTTGGCGATCCTGTAAAGCGCAAAGAAGGTTTTTGAAAAAAAGGTGAGAGATTCAAAATAGTCTTTTGTATAGAAATAGAGAATGATGACGTAGACAAAATATAAAGAGAGAATGATATACACCAAGATGTGAAGAGAAGATCAAACTTTTATTGATTAAGCAACTTGATATTTACAGATGATTTGATAAAGAAAGGAAAACTGGGACAGAATTGTCCCTACAAGATAAAGAGAAAAGAAAGCAGAAAACAATGGCATTATCTTCCTCATTCTGCTCCCTTGACGAAGGTGGTTCATCTACTTGATAATTGACCTATGAAACCCAAACCTGTACCTGTGATATGCCGAGCGGGGATGATCTGCTCCATAATGCCATCCTCATTTTTACTAAGGCCCTTGAAGGGTTGATAACCATGCTTCATCAGAAGATTGAATCCCTTCTTTGTTTTCGAGAACTGAGGGAATAGAGGATGATCTTTGAGAGAAGCGCAATTGAGGCATCCTCCGATCTTGTAGAAATGAGGTCCCTGCCATTGGACCACTGCTGTAGCATTCTCTAATGGTTGAACTTCTCTCAGTTTCAGCATGTACAAACTGTCACTCAAATTAATTTTGTCCATTTCACGGATGCTCGGGAGGTCGGCAGTGAAAGTAGGGCAAGGAATCATGGGCTGCGGGAGTCTCTCTTCTAGATCTTCCCCCAAGATGGTGGTAATCATGCCTCTCTTTGACCACTTGATGCACTGGTGAAGGGTAGAGGGAACAACATTGGTATTATGAATCCAAGTGCGACCTAAAAGAAGATTGTATGTGGGTGGCACATTCACCACATGAAATAGGACGGTATGCACCGAATAGTTGATGAAAATCTCAAGAAAAATCTTTCCCTTGGCTGTCTGCCCATGGTTGTCAAAACCGTAGATCGTTATTGGATCTGGGGTATATTTCTCTTCTTTCAGACCCAAGGCCTTGGTTGTCATCTCTGGACAGATATTGAGGTTGCTGCCCCCATCAACAAGCACATGTGGGACTGTCATGCCCCTGGTTTGCACCACTATATACAAAGCATTGTTGTGGAATGTATGAGGATTTGGCAAGTCCTCATCTGATAAGGTAATTGGTGCATTGGTCATTGCTTGATTAACGATTTGAGCCATGTCTTGCAGGGTTGTGCTAGGTTTGACTTTGATTTTTCTTAGCAGACCATCTAGCACTTGTTGATGTTCAGGAGAAGCATGGGTCAAATCCAGGATGAAGATGTTTGATAGAGCTGTGATAGGCTTCTGAACTGATTCTGACATTTCACCCTCCTTTGAAGTTGACTTGATGAAGCGTCTTGGAATCTGCTTGGCGGTTTTTATTGTCACTTTTGCTGACTCATTGACTGGTTTCTTGTTGCTAAGGATTGAAGTGATATGCACCCTCTTGGTGGAAGACTGTGCCTGACGTAGAACTAGGACCTGATGTTGATTCTGGATGTCCTTGCTGGAACATGGCTGAATACTGCTTTGAAGGAAAACTGCCTGTTCTAAAATAACTGAAGCTGAATGTTTGGGAAAAGACTTGGACAAGATCTCGAGTTGCTCTTCATCCTCATCCTCGATCAATAGATTCTTGTCGATGCAGTCCTGGATGATATTTTTGAGGACAAAACAATGCTCCATGTCATGTCCCACAGCTCGATGGAATTTGCAGAATTTTTTCGTCCATTTTCCCATAACAGCTGGCGGATCAGCCACCTTAGGGAGTTTGACCATCTCCTTTGACAGCATGTATTCCAAGACATCTTCTCGGGATTTCTCCAGAGCTGTGAACTCTCTGTCATAACTCCAGCCATCGTGCTTTGGTTTTTCTTGCTGCTTTGCTTCAGGTTGTGGCACTGGTTGGGCAGACTGCGGTTTGACGAACTTTCCCTTCTGGGCTGCAGAGTTCGCTCTCTCAGTCTTGGAGCTTTCTGAGCCCTTGTTGCGGTTCTTCTTGTTCTTCTTGCTGCTAGAACCGCTGCTATTGCCCAAAAAATATGTAGAATAAGCAACATGTGCCTTCTTTTTTTGCTCAGGGTTACCTCGGACGAACGGGTAACCTTCATAAAGGCCGTTGTTTAATCCTGTTTCGAGCCATTCGGCTCTCTCGATCAATTTGATGAATGATTTCGCAGGAGACGTGGAGATGAGATTCCTTAGAGGTTGGGAAAAGTTATTGAGGATGATTTGCAGCGCATGTTCCTCTGGAATGGGAACCTTCATTCTGTTGCAGGTGCTCCTCCACCTGTGGATGAACTCTCCTACTCTTTCGTTCTCATTCTGCTTTAGATTGTACAGATGGTTGAGAGTGGGCGAGGCTTCAACATTAAACATGAAGCGCTCGATAAACAGGTTCACGACTTTATTGAACTCTCATAGTTCGATAGGATTGATGTGGTCTGCATACCACCTTGCTGCTACTCCTTCCAGACTGCGGGGGAAGCCGACGAATAAGGCCCGATTATCTTTTCTGAAACGGCCGCATTCTGCATAGAACATGGCCAAATGAGCTTTTGGGTTGCCCGTTCCATCAAATTTGAGGAACTTGCGAGGGAGATTCTCCAGGTTATCATCCCCGTCTAGGCCATTGTAGAAATCTTTGCCAGAATAGGTTTGATTGCCCTTACTTTTGGCCTGGATAGCTTTGATTGCTCGAGTCGCGCATCGGATCTTCTGCTAGAGTAGGCTTGTTCATAGATTCAGGCTCTTCAGTGATCTTTACGAACTACCATGGAAGATTCTGATTGAAGACAAACTGCTCCTCCTCTTCTTCTGTTGATTCTGTATCCTCAGAAGTTGTGTCTGGCTGAATTTTCTTTCTAATAATCTTGACTTGCTTTTTCACAACCTTCTTCTTCAGTTTGCTCTTAGGAATGGCCTTCTTTAGACTTGCCTCAGCTTGTTCTGACATCATCCTGGACATCATCTTCTGAAACAGACCATTCATGGTGAGATCAATATCATCTCCCTTGTACTGACTTTGTCCTCTGACTGACTTGGGAGAGTCCATTCCTTCCACTTCACTGTCGCTGTGCTGAGGAACTGTCTCTTTCCCGGTTCTTGTCTGAACCATTTTGACAATGCCAATGCTTTTGGAAAATAAGGGAATAGTTAGAGCAAAGAAGAAGCTTTTCCAAAATAAAATTTTGAGAAAAGAATGGAGGATTTAGCAGACAATTAAAAGGATTATCCCATTACCAGGGATTGGGTCATCATAAATTTTATGACAATTGCATCATTATTCTCATGACAACTGAATATATGCCTTGTTACCTAGGCGAGGTCGTCAACCATGATTAAAGATGAATGAGGAAAATATTTTAAAAGCATATCCCCATTGCCGGGGATAAGGTTGCCACAAACATCGTGCTTATTTATGCTTAAAAATAATATTTGGCCAAAAAGATGCTTTCTAGTAGAACAAAAGGTAAATTTCATTGATAATAGATTCAGAGACAAAGAGAGGGTGGATAGACAGTTTGCCACCACTCTTGATATTCAGTAGATACATTGGGTCCAGGAAATATAGACAGAGAAATGAAGGAATCCCAAGTGTATTTGGCCGCATGGTATGCCCCAGACCACTGATTCGACTGCAGATCGAATTTTGGCATGTGGCCTACCGGGAAGCGAGTGTTGACACAAACCTGCCATTGTGAGAATTGTCTAAGACACCGCTCTAGCTGATAGTCGACACAGAAGAAGGGACCAAGCAATCTGTAGCGCTTGCTACGAGCATAAGTGTAGCGAGGAACTGATTCTTGCCTATCGAAGTAATCCCAAACGATCTCCTCCTGATGCAGACTCTCGATCAAGGCTCGACACTGAATGACAGACTTCGACTTTTTACTATTGAACCTGAAGGAATTGGCTTTTGACGGCATATGTCGCAGGAACCAAGACTGCAAGGCATAAATACATCCTTCCACCAGAATGGTCTCTCCAAGGACGAAGCGAGCTAAGCCTCGGTAGAGAAAGGCTAAAGCTGCCATGGAAACTGAAAGTTGACAGGTCTGCTTGCTTCCCCATCTTTGAAAGAGCTGAACAGTTCTAACATCGATAAAATTCTGACTGTCCTGAAAGAATGCTAATCCCACTGTACATAGGACCATGGCATGCTGAATTCTATCTTTCGCTGTTCGGAACAAGGTGTCAACTTCCTCGTAAGCTTCATACTTGCGATAGAGCCCAAACAGGTCGATGAACTGACTTCCATTGATCTCAGTGAGAGGCCAAGATCTGCTCCCTATTGCCCTGGCTAATGCTTCTTGAACATGTACTCCTTTGATGTTGATCAGAAACTGCTGCTCGACAGGATCATCTGACTGACCAGCTGGTTCTGGCAATCCCATGATGTCATTGAACTCGTCCATCAGCAGAGTCATTTCTCCCCATAGAAACCAAAATATGCAGGTACGCGGATTCCACCGCTCTGCAATAGCCTGAATCAGACTTTCGTTGATGGTTTGCTTGCCTACTGGTGATGCCATCTCCAATCCACAATCATCCAAGTGGTCTGGGAACATACACAAGAAGGTGGCGAACCAAGAATAATACCACCGAGGGAAGAAGGAATGAGTCTGGATAACCCGAAGATCCGGGGATCCATCCTTTATCTGATAGAAGACATGATCTCAGAGAAAGACAACATTGAGGGAATTGGACGCCATCGGAATGATACTGGGGCAAAAAGAGTGAGGAGAATCAGATAGAATGCAGGACTTACAGATAGACTATTGAAGGAAAGGAGAATAGATATAAATCTTGAAAATTTCGAAAGATTGAGGAAATTTAAAAGAATTTTCCAGGGTTTTTGAAGAAAATTTGATCTAAAAGAGAAAAGAATGCAGGTAAAGGAAAAAAATATACACATGAGTTTCTGAAAATAAGAAGAAGTTTTGAATAATATACCCAGGGTTTGGAAAAAGTTTGATATATATAGGAGCAATATAAGAAAACATCGCTGTTTTCGTCGCGAAATTTTCCCCCGTCTTCCCTTCCTTGCGGAAGAGAGAGGAAAAATGCTTTCGCGAGTCAAACTTGACCGAATTTTGGAATTTTTTTTTGAAATACTCGCCTCTGTTTTGAAAATTGCGGGAAAATCCATGGGATGGGGCTCGACCTGTCGGTACGAGGTTCGACCGTTCCTGCCGCCTTTAACAGGGGTAATCGAACCAAGGACCAAAATTGTGCTTGACTTAGTTAAATCATCAAAATCGTGTTCTATCCTATATGCACAAAGAATTCAGGCATGTGCTATGAGATTTTGAAAAATGGAAGTAGGAAAAATATGATGTATGCTTGGAAAACATTTGGAGTTGAAAGATATTTCTCATTGAAAGTCAATTTCTCAGGAAACTCAGATGAAAAAAAAGTTTTTGAAATCACGAGAAAGTTCATAAAGATGTGGGAAAATCATGAATAGTTGAAAATCCTGGGAAAATAGAAGTGATTCTTGAGAAAAGGTGAACATTTGAAAAGGGAAACACTTCTCGTGAAAGATGATAAAGACAATCCTTTCGGAGAGAAGGCTAATCTTTCAACAACGTGAAAGATGATAAAGGCAATCCTTTCGGAGAGAAGGCTAATCTTTCAACAACGTGAAAGATGATAAAGGCTATCCTTTCGGAGATAAGGCTAATCTTTCAACAATGTGAAAGACGATAAAGACAATCCTTTCGAATAGAAGGCTAATCTTTCAACAACGTGAAAGATGATAAAGGTAATCCTTTCAGAGAGAAGGCTAATCTTTTAACAACGTGAAAGATGATAAAGGCTATTCTTTCAGAGATATGGCTAATCTTTCAACAATGTGAAAGACGACAAAAGAAAATCTCTCGAAGGGGTCAAGATGCATCAATATGGACATCGAGCTCTCACTTAACGTCAAGATAGCTAGAAAATATTGTCAAAATGTTGAAAATTTATTGTTGATTCAAAATAATTGAAAATGATGCTCATTGTTGTGAAAATATTCCTTCTTTTCTACCTGAAGTATTACCTCCAAACGAGATTGACTTCATAGAATCAAGATTTGGAATCCAAATTGCTTGCGATTGACCTTCTTCAAAGAAGTTATCAATTTCCTTGCTATGAACAGGAAAGAGAGAATTTAATATTATGAAAGCAATTGATGAAAGGATATTGATAATAGAATTTCACGAATTTAAAGAAGATTCTTGATAGATTTGGCAGTTTGATATCCTGTGAGCTTCTCTCATGATAATCTTTCTGCACTCTTTTGGCTCTCTTGGATTTTGCTACATTCTCCTTCATTTTGGAGATGTTCTAACTTTTTCTCTCTTTCTTTTTCCTCTCTTGCTCTCTTTTGGGAAGGGTACGTCACAAACTCCTTCAACTTAGAGATGTTTCGATCCTTCTTTGACGGTATTGGCTCAAGGGTTAGAGATCTTTGGATGATAGCTGAAATTAAATATCTTTTAGGGATTGTCGAGAGGTTCATCGCATCTGCCTTCATCTCGACAGTGCATTGGACTTTCCCTGGAAGGATCCATCACAAACTTCGTCATCTTGAAGATGTTTCAAATCTTCTTTGGCCCCGGGGGTCTACTCGCTTAATTTGCCTTCATCTTGACGACAAGTGAGAGATCCCTTTTGCGGACATTTAATTGCAGCTTAGGTGATTCTGAGGAGACAGGGCTTGGATGAATTCTCTCTTTTCTAGCGCTCAGAATATTTTCACTGCCTCATTTTCACAAAAATGGTCTTTAAAAATGTGCCATTGACTGCGATCAATATCAATCATCTATGGCTTTGCAATAACATTGAATCTTCTTCTTTGGCCATATCGAGGATTTATCCTTCATCCTTTTGGTTGGCCAATAGAAAGAATTTGGATTTTGAATCCTTCTTCACAAAAGCTTTGCCTTTTTGAAAGTAATACTGAAGGTAAACTGAGGTAAAGATTTATGCAATAAAATTCTGAAATCAACAGATAATTGATTGACAAATTGACAAAGTGTTCTTGAAATGCTTAGTAAAAGAGATCGCTTGACATCCGAGTTGACACATCCCTGACGATGGTACTCAATTTCGAAGGTAAGTCTTGGCATAAGGCTGGATTTTGAAGGTAAGCCTAACTCAAAAGTTGGTTTTGAAATACCATTCGAATCAGGACTCAGGTTTTACAAGGAAAGATGGAAGATTCGAGTCGAAACTCGAGCCTTCAAAGGAAAGCTAGGAAGTTTGGTTTCTAAGGAGATAAAGTTTGGGTCGAAACCCAAATCTTCAAAGGAAAAACTAAGCCAATTCAGATTTTTGAGTCGAAACTCAAATATTCAAAGGAAAGTGGGAAAGTTCAAGTCGGGGCTCGAATATTAAAGGAAAACTGAGAAGTTCAGATTTTGAAGGAAAGAAAACTTGAGTTAAAACTCAAATCTTCGATAGAAAGCAGGAAAGTTCGAGTCAGGGCTCGAATCTCAAAAGGAAACTGGGAAGTTCAGATTTTGAAGGAAAGAACACTTGAGTTAAAACTCAAATCTTCGAAGGAAAGCTGGAAAGTTCGAGTCAAGGCCCGAATCTCAAAGGAAAATCTTTAATCAGAAGATTGAAATTTTGAAAATCGATAGTGTGAGGACTGGGATTGAAAGTTTTGAGAATGGCCAGTTCGCGGACTGGATTATTTGACTTGTAATGAAAAAGACCATCATATTTAGATGTATGTGGTCTGATTTTCAGGATTAACCCCTTATCCTGAACGGGGATATGAATAGAAATTGGAAAATCATGGAAAATGATTCGGGTTTATCCCTTAACCTGAAGGGGAAATCTCAGGTTTATCCCTTAACCTGAAAAGGAAAACTGAGGTTTATCCCTTAACCTGAAGGGGAAATCTGATATTTAATGCAAATGAATATGATTGAATGCAAATTGATGCAAAATCAATGCAAATGGGTGCATATATGTGCAAAATGAGAGATTGGTTTATCTTGCCTGCATACAGGATGTTTTGAAAATAAATTTTCAAAAGATGCCCTAGTGTAACTGGAAAGAGGGAAAAAAATTTAAAGAAGGCTCTCTGCAGGACTCTGCAGGGCAAAGACAAGATCAAATTTTGAGGAAAATTTTAGACTTTTGGAGGAAAATATTGAGGAAAATATAGTAGACTATTGGAAGAGTATCCTATTACTAGGGATTGAGTCGTCATAAGGATTATGACAATTGTGTTGTCATCCTTTTGCAAGGGAAATAAACAATGGAAAATGTGCCTTGTTACCTAGGCGAGGTCGTCAACCACGAGGAAAACACCATTTTGAAGGAAAGAGATATCTCTTGGAAAAACAATCCGCAAACGGATTTAGAATAAGGAGAAGGCAAGTGGGTAAACAATTTCCACCACAATAATCAAGGTATGCATGAGGAAAATAAGATGAAGAATTTTGCAAATAGATAAAGGGATTGAAAATCCAATGAGATAAAACATATGATTTGGAAAAATTGCAGACAGGATAAAAATGCAGCTGAAAATTCGAGATCCAGTAGAACGGAAGAGTGAAAAATCATCTGGAGTTTTGAAAGAAATTGGATATTTGGGAAAATCATCCAGGGTTTGAGAAAATAAAGGAAAATGTGAGAAATATAGATATTCGGAAAATATTTTGGGGAAAATGTGAGAGAAATAAAGGTAACACAAACAGTCACATCCTGCACAAACATTTATGCACATACAGCACTCTCTAAAAAGGCTGACTCTAGATGCATCATTTTGAAAAACAGTTGTAGTACCCTAGTACTAACTCTAGGTTCAGATCATTTTTGTCCAATCTAGTTATGCCGATATACCCGAATCGAAATCTGAGGTACGTGACATATAATTTCAACTTCGGTTCTAAGGTAAGGTTTTCCAACATCCTTTAGCGCCTACCGATATACTTCGAACTGTGGCCCGCGGTACGTGGTAGGGGGTGTTAACCCAAATAATTGGCCCAGTTGTGAGGCTCTGTCCCGAACTAGGGTTCTGGAAGACAGCCCAGCATCGTGAAGACCGGGTAGTGATAGGTAATGGAGGTTTTGAAAAATGACCACATGCAAGAAATAGAGGGCTCTAAATCCTAGAGAGATAGATTTTGAAAACTTTGAAGAAGCATACACTATTTGCATTCAGATCCTAAATTGAGGAGAGTTGTGTTTAGACCTAAGTCTATGTGAGCATGAAAATATCTCCTCAATCTGGTCCTACCAAACCATGCCTAGTCTATATGCAATCAATGTCAGCTAGGTCAGAATCTAGGCTCCTAGGTTCGCATGATATCAAAAATAAAAGAGCTGACATTTTGTGAACATAATTTCGATAATTGAACTAAGTCAAGCATAATTTTAATCAGACAAGGACAGGTCCCATCTCGGTCGCCAAACCTGTTTTCGTCGCAAAATTTTTCTCCGTCTTCCCTTCCTTGCGGAAGAGAGAGGAAAAATGCTTTCGCGAGTCAAACTTGACCAGATTTTGGAAATTTGTTTTGAAATACTCGCCTCCGTTTTGAAAATTGCGGGAAAATCCATGGGATGGGGCTCGACCTGTCGGTACGAGGTTCAACCGTTCCTGCCGCCTTTAACAGGGGTAATCGAACCAAGGACCAAAATTGTGCTTGACTTAGTTAAATCATCAAAATCGTGTTCTATCCAATATGCACAGAGAATTCAGGCATGTGCTATGAGATTTTGGAAAATGGAAGTAGGAAAAACATGATGTATGCTTGGAAAACATTTGGAGTTGAAAGATATTTCTCAGGGAAAGTCAATTTCTCAGGAAACTCAGATGAAAAAAAAGTTTTTGAAATCACGAGAAAGTTCATAAAGATGTGGGAAAATCATGAATAGTTGAAAATCCTGGGAAAATAGAAGTGATTCTTGAGAATAGGTGAACATTTGAAAAGGGAAACACTTCTCAGGAAAACTCGAACTTTGAGAATTTTCTTAGGAAAATGATGAAAAATTTATAGGAAAACTCATTGGAGAAGAAAAATTGAACTTGGGAAATTGAAATCCTGGGAATCTTACCCTTGAAATACTTGGAAATCGATTATGATCTTTGAGGAAGATTGGCAAACGCTTTTTGAAGATCTTAAGAAAATAACATTTTCCAAGGAAAATCGAGGGAAATTTTGATCTTGGAAATCCAACTTAGAAGTTTCTTGAGAGACTGGTTTCCATGGAAAACTGTGAAAACTTGACTTGGGAAAACCGATTTTGGAAAATCCTCAGAGTTTCTTGAAAAATTGATTTATTTGAGAATGAAGTTTTCTTAAGAAAATCATGGGAAAACCAATGATTTCATGATGCAAATGATATGAGTGAATGAATGCATTTTGAAAGATTTTCTAAGAAATTTGTTGGAAAAATGTGTATTAAGTCAAAATAAATCCTTCACATATTCTGACTATGGCCATGAATATGTTCAGAGTTTAGTTGATTTAATGCACAATGCTTTGAAAATATTTGAAATATGATGTGCATTTTTAAGATAGCCTAAGAGTGTAGGCTCAATGTGACTAGTAGAAAGATGATGGATCTGGGTCTGGTCCATATTCCGACTAGGGCCGTAAATATGGACTCCACCGAGTTCATCAACTCCCTAAGAGTTGGTGCACGTGCCATTCGTGTACATCCATAGTGCTTTTGAAATAAAATGCACGAATCACATAAACAGGATATTGCATGAATTCAAACTATATGATATGCATCCTAGTCTAAGCAGGAAATTAAATTTCTTATTCCAAAATTTACATTATTACATCACTAAATAAATGGAATAAAAGAAATTGCAGACTTCAGCTCCTTCTTTTGAATATCTCTACCAAACTTGAAATAAGGTTAGCTCAAATATGTGGGTTTTTCCAAGTTTTTCCAATAATATTATGAAATTATTGGATTTAATTGGATATAAACCCTATTCTCATGCTTCCTTGATATTTGAAATGATGAAAATGCAAGAAATTCAGTAGAAAATAGTTTGAAATTCGAAATGGTAGTCAAAATGACCAAAATACCCTTAATTATAAAGTTATACCTTTAAAATCAGGGTTTTTTTAAGAAAAACTTGGTAAAATTGAGATTTCGAAATTCAAATGGAATCAAATGATGATGAAATGCAGTCTGAGGCATGATGACATGCTGCTAAAAACATTAAGACTGTAAAATCAGAATTTGACATTTTGCAATTTATCCAAAATAATGAATTTCGCTTGTTTTTCGCTTGGATCAGGGTCCTGCGGGGCCCTGTTTTTATAATATGGCTAAATCAAGCCTCAAATGAATTCCAAATTACACCAAATTCGGTATGAAGCATATTCCTACTCTGATGAACAGCCTAGAATGCTAAAAATCATGAAATGATATGATTTGAATGCTAAAATTTAAAGAAAGTCCTAAAAATGATGGATTTTGCATACGGACCCGAACCAAATGCAATGCTTTGGTATTTGGCCAACAGAAACATAGATAAAAATCTAACTTTTCATTCCTAAATCGACAGAACAGACAAATGTGGCAAAACAGGAGACTGACAAACAAAATCCGAAACAGGTATCACAACTATTCTAAAAATCACAAACTTTCAGATGCAAACAGAGGACATCCCGAGCATGACATTCACTTTTTATAGATTCGGATTTGGAGAAACACCCAAAGAGAATCCATAGCCCTAAGTCGATCCAAAGTCTCAGAGGCCCAAATCAGGCTCTGACACGTGTCCCGAACTCTCGGATTTTTGTCAGACATTAAAAAAAATCATAAAAATCTGAGAAAAACATGTTAAAAACTAGATATCCTCCCGCGTTCAGAACATCTTTCGGATCGAACATAGGATCTCCCATGAAGGAGATCTCGATTTTACAAGTCGGAAATGAGTTTTTAAGATGCATCCCGGGTAACAATACTCGACTTACCATTTTGAATGTTTACTGTAGTAAACGAATTCAAATCTCTCCGAATTTTTGGCACATTTATAGGGACACCTAAGGGCGCATTCCATGATTTTTTTAGAAATTTTAATGAAAAATAAATGCATGAAATGACGTGTGGACTGACTGACAAAAACAGAGAGCTACTAAAATTGAGCAGAATTAAAATAAATACCTAATTAAACCTAATTAACCTAAGAAACATGCTAAATTAATGAAGTAAAAAATATAAATTAAATTTAACTAAATGCATGAATGCTAGAAATCATCACGGAAGCATAATTATATTTTTTTATATATGTCGTTTTATGAGAATAGCTCAATCCATCCCTCGGATCAGCTCTTTCTTCAAGCGACAACACAAATCAAATCATGATAAAATCGATTGGAATAGGGGCTTACCTTGTGTTCTCCTGCGGTTTTGGAACTCCCGAAATGAGCGGCTACCTCGATAATGGGCTCTAGAGGGGCGTGAATCCAGAGGAAACCAAAAAAGGAAAAAAATGGAATTATGAAGTTCAGTTCTCAAACAGGGCTCTCTCTGAGCTGAGCATGGGCTAGGGTATTTGTAGAAATTTTGGAGATTTTCAAAATTCAAAGTCAGTGAATCTAGACCTTCCATGTGGCGCCATCTCAGGGCATGCCATTTTGATTTTTTTGAGAAAATAAAAATGAGAATTTTGTGAGTGAGACACCTCAGCAGGGGAATTTGGAATTTTTCAAAAAGCTTGCTTGATTTTATCTGCAGGAGTCTGTAAACACCCCAAAATTTTCAAAATCTTTTAAATATTCCCCTTTTGCCCCTAAATTCATTTTTTGAGTAAATAAGTCATTTTAAATCTAAATTCCAGTTCATTTCTCAAGTTTTATTGAAATTAAATTCATTTTATATGTTTAAATTGATTTTGGATCTGGATCCATTGCCCATATCCAAATCTAAATCTCCTTATTCAAATTTTAAATTAAAATTATAGAAAATACCAAAAATAGTTTGTTAATAGCTCGGACAGTCCATCTGACATCCGTTTGGATCTATCATGTTGTATTTCTCGATTCGAGTGTAAAAAAACTCGAACATTTTCTTAAAATCTAGGTCCAAACCCCTTTTTGAAGAAATTTTCCCAAAATGGTCTAAAAATCTCAGAAAGATACTTTTGTAAATATTCTTTTTAGAAAAATACAAAAAATTAGGGTTTAGTCTTTATTTTCTCAGATTTTTATTCCAAAAATACAAAAAAATCAAAATACTCAAAAAAAGAACAAAAAATCAAAAATAAATAAGTGAAATTGCAAAAAAATGGTTTTTGGAAACCCAGTTTTGAAAAAAGACTTTTTAAAAAAGGATCCTTTTAGAAAAAAACTTTATTTTTATTTTCGAGTTAGGGTTTTGAAAATCCTAACTCGCGCCTTCTCCCTCTATCACCCCTGAACCCCTCATCTTCAACCGATTCCCCTTCAGGAAGCTTCCTCTCCTTCTTTAAGAAGGGTATGAAGAGGAAGGCCGGAAGGGGGGGATGGTAATGGAACTTCATTGATTCCCCACGGCTTCATTGCGCTTTACCATCTGATCGCCCTTTTCTTTCTTTCTCACAAAGTTCCCCTTTTTCCCCTATATTTGATATTCTGAAGGAAAACCCACAAGAAAGCATCATCCTTCTCCTTCCTGTTTCAGAATCTCTACAACTACAGGGAGCTCGACCAGAGAAAGCAAAGGAGAACTCCCCCCCCTTTCTTCTACGTAGCCACAGGTGAGTAGCTACCCTTCTTTCTCTTTTAAATGTTTTTATAATTTCTTTTATTTTCTTTTCAAGGCACTATGGATAACGTTGAGTTGCCTGTGCAACATCAACTACATCTGTGCAAAATAAAGAGGAATTATACCAAATCCGACATTCTCTTGTGTCTCGTAATTTATTTTGTTCTTATTATGATTCATGTTATCAGATCTAGTAAAGTTGTATGGTCCCTTTTGAGTCTTAATCTGATTTTCCTAAGTTTCAATTCCTGTTTGTGTTATAATCCTTAGATTATAATGTTTTCTCCTTGTTTTTCCTGTTAAATTCATTTCATTTTTTTTTTTTGAGTTTGAGTAGGCGTTATGTTGTGATCCTATCTCGTGTTTTGTCATTAGCCTCTCATACATATCATACCCACCCCACAGTTTGTCGTGAAAATGTTTTCTGGGTCATTTGCAAACACGTTATCCTGTTTTGTTGGAAATCGAATCTCTCATGAGTAGGCTGTACCATGAGTTTCTTAAAAGCTCCCCTCCACCAGCCCTGGATCTGGAGCTTCAAAGGCTGCAAATCACAAATGAAGGTCTGAAAATTAATGATCACAGTGCAGAGTTTAATTCAATCGAGATTATTTCTGAACCATTCCATTCACATGTTATCTTGCATTAACAATTTCAAGCTCATTTAAGCCACGATCAGGCTCTTTTGATGATACATGGGGAAGCCGTCAGACTCCAGTTGACACTATCAGACAAGGCAAAGAAGTTTCTAGGGGTTCAAAAGCTCAATCTGGAAAGATTGGATGGGATATAGTCATGTTCCTCAGCAATTTCAGGCTATCACCTTGCCAGCTTGCTTAGAGGAGTGGCCAGTTAGAAGTCGTGGCAGTTCCAAAGTCGCAGGCAACACCACTACGCTGCTACAGAGTTATTTGGCAGCAAGCTTGATTCCACCTTGTCAATATACGGCAACACATTTTCCTTTACTCTTAACCTCATCTCTTTACTAGCCATGTGCATATCATTTTTTTTTTATTTAATGCATGATATCTGATTTTTACAGTCACGATTTTTGTTAAATTTCCTTTTAGGTGTTCATTATCTGTCTGTTATTTCCCCACCTACGCACCATCATCTTGAATCCTTACATTAGTGTCTCTTTCTTGTCACGCTTCACTAGTTCTAGTCCTTTTGAGTTTCAGGTCTAGATCTTTTTGATGAATGGGAATGCCAAAAATGAGTTTCTTAGCCTTATGAAATTTCCATTACTTAAGATGTGGTTGTGCCTATCATATCTCTTTTATTTATGGGATACTGATTTTTCTATGAGCGTCTGTGATTTTGTTTAAATTCTGTATGATATTGTGAATAATATACTTATTCCTCACATTCTCTTCATTTAGCTTCTGTAGTTTCATATTGTCTTACTGATCATAATGTTTCTTTTCTTTTCTTTTCTTTTTTACTATTTCTAGATGATTGGAATCCATCGTTCTCTCATTTTTTTCCTCTCCTTTAGACATCCAGCATTGGATCTGTCTATTCATAACATCCCTGCGGTGTTAAGACATCATCAGCACCAGTCGGTATTAAGTATAGCCTCTGTTGACCTGTTATGAACATGGCCAAATCACTGTAAGAGATGGCACTAGTGGCATTGTAGGTCACTCAGAAGTCCATCGTAATCATGTTCTGAAGACCCCCCCTCATTTCTGATTTTTGTTTGATTCAGCATCTGTGTATTCTGCTTCTTACAAAAAGATTATGCACTTGTTCATTGGGTCTATCATCATGCTACATTTGTTCTTATTTGCAATCCATTGAAGGATCTTTATTGGATTGTAATCAGGTTTTTGGTTTACAATAGGATGCATTGAGGTATTGATTTGAAAATAAATTTCAATTTATTGGGAGACTCGTGGTTTGCTCTATAATCATTCATCTTGTCATGTGACGTGTTCACTGCACATTACGTGAATCCTCATAACCAATTCATTTACAGCATATCATACTCGCACCTATGCATACATACCATCTCATTTGTTATCACCAGATTTGTATCTTCTGTATCATTTTTTTTTTTAGCATTTTTGTATATCCCTCATTATATGGGCAATACCATCATATCCTTTGCTTATTTTGATTCAGAAATTCTCGCATTTCTAGTTTAGATCTCACTTCATCATTAGAATGTACACTTTCAGGAATGATCTGGCTGCATCGTCAACACATCATCTTATCTCTGTTATTGATTCCCAGTTATGTCCACTGCTGTCATTTGTTGCAGTGTTGTGAAAATCATTAGGTGTTAACTTTAAAATCATTTTTTTATTAGCTAATTGAAATCGATTCAGCAGTTTTGGTTGCATAGTCTCTTGTCAATAAAGGTGAGAGAATCGCGTGTTATGCAGAAATATGTGTATGTGTGTATAGAATTTCTGAATTGTTGGCAGCAAGGATGTCGTGTGCATGCGAAGGATGTGAGGGAATACATGGCGACACAGTGGGGATTATGAACATTCTGAGAAATGATTATACGTTGTCATGGAAAATAAATTTTGCTATAAATGTGAAGGTCATTATATCATACGGTGGAATTTCCATTGGCTTTCCACCTGTATGGGAATCTCACCCAGTAGATGTGAAAGGGGAAGTTTCACATCCCAAGCCAAAGGAAGGTGGAGGCAAAGGTCAGACCTATATTGCTTATCGGAAAGCTCCTAATGACTTGATCTTAGTCTGAAGTTCGGCTACTACCCCCGATTACTTGTATGTGATCAGAGGAAACTTGTTGAAATCACTTACAGATCCATTTATAAACAACTTCCTCCTGAAGCATTGTGTCTGTCTCTATAAAAACGCACTACTATGACCCGGATCCACTTTGTCATAGTAATTTTTCTTGAATCAGGAGCTCGGTTTCGTTCTTCCACCCCGTTGTTATTATACTTCATCTCACCTTCATTCATTGCATTAGTGGGCACATCACCGTTAACACACTGCAGCATCCTTCCTGAGATTACCACTGTTACACATGCACAACCCCACATATTGCCATACATCTCTTGCATTTTATCACCACCATATTCTACCACCACTACCAGCCCCTCACTACAACATCACCTGGCTGCTCTTACACATCAGCCTTCACCTTGCTGTGAGCCCTTCACAGTGGCTCACGATTGTTATAACTCATAGCATCCACCCTCCACAAATCACTGTATTTGTCACAGTATAAAGGTTGATGTTACATCAACCCAGCACCTATTCCATCTACAGTCCATTAGCTCATCTCCTTTCTCATATCATATATATCTATATATATATATATATGTATATATATGTATATATACACCTATATATGTGACATATGCATGTATACATATGTATAAGCATATGTATCGTGTCTTCTATCTTTCTATCATTCATATCTTAGTATATGAACATTTTTTTTTAGATATTTATGTGACATATGCCATTTCCCTTCTATTTTCATGTTAATCTAGTTGTTTTGCAGGGAATATGTGGAAAATATCATAACTTGAGAGTTGTAAATTCAATTTCATGTATTGTAATAGTTAGATCTTAATGAGAATTTACATTTCCTGTTTTAGATAAAATGAATGAGCATAGTAAATATCATAGATTACTTGTTTTTCATACTTTTTGCCTTTATATTTCAAAAATTTCATGAATGAGAACACGAATGGCACTCGCACCATTTCATAAGAGGTAATTAACCCTAAGTTGATGATTTACATCAATGGCCATAGTCAGGATGTAAACAAAACTTAGGATTTTTATCTTTTATAAAATAACATTGGATCCACACTGGATCCTCTTCAAAAATCATCATATTTTCAAATATTTCCTTCTTTTATTAGAGTTTAACTTAGAATTGGGTCAAAATATATACCAATGGGCATAGTCAGGGTATATTGAGAGTTATATCCATTTTAAAACTCTGTAAAAGCACAAAATATATTTTATTCTTCACCTGAATTTAAATATAGATTATTATATAATACATTCAATGACCATAGTCAAGGATGTATTATATCTTCAATCTTGTTTTAATTCATTTTAAGAATGGAATAGCTTTTCGAAATCCAATTTCAAAAATTCTTCAAATTCATTCATCATATAGGATAGATTTGCATCATATTTCTAAATTCTTTTTCATAAAATCCAAGTAATTCTTTCCTTTCTCAGATCAAATCCTATTTATAAATTCAAATTCTATTCTATTTCTCAAAAGGATTCAAGAATACAATTTCAAAGTCCCATTTGACTTTGAAATTTCAGAATCATCTTGTATTTCAAAATTCCAAATTCTATCTTAAATTTAAAATCCAATTCAACTTTGAAATTCATATGTATATTCAAGATTCAATTCCTAAAATTCATTTTCCAAAGTTCAAATTAAACTAGGAAGTTCTTGATTCATCTCCTGAATTTAACTCCAAATCCATTTTAGGATCCAGGATTCAACACTCATATTGGATCTCAGACTTCAGATCCAATTCCTCTTTAGGATCCAGAGTCCAATTCCACTTTTGGATCTCAGACTTCAGATCCAATTCCTCCTTAGGATCCAGACTCCAATTTCACATTTGGATCTCAGACTTCAGATCCAAATCCATCTTAGGGTCTAGAGTCCAACTCTACACTGGATCTCAGATTTAAGATCCAGAATCCAATTCCATTGGATCTCAGACTTCAGATCTAAATCCATCTTATCCGGAACCCAATTCTACATTTGGATCTCAGACTTCAGATCCAAATCCATCTTAGGATTAGGAACCCAATTCTACATTTGGATCTTAGACTTCAGATCCAAACTCATTCCAGGATCCAGAACTCAAGTCCATCTTGGATTCCAAATCTTAGATACCATTCCGTTTAGGATCCGGAATCCATTCCCAATTCTAGATTTCAAAATCCAAGCCCATTTCCAGGTCTTATTTGAGCTTCCTAAATCCATTTCTATTCTTAAATACCATTTGGTTTTCTCAGATTCATTCTAAGATTCAAATTCAATATCGCTTCAAAGAACTTCATCTTCTTCTCCTAGATCCATGATTAAATTCAAAGTCCATTTCTGACTTTGAAACTTCATTTCCTTTCATTTTCAAAGTTTCAAGTCATTCTTTCTCATTTATTTTCCCAACTCTGATTTATTTCAAAAACTTAGAACTTCTGTGATCTATCTCAAGTTCTAAAGTTAGATTCAACCATTTCTTCACTTTATTATCAAGTTCATCTCAGAATACTTGGAAATTTTTCAAAACATCTTTCAAAAGGAGCATACATTCTTGCATTGCACAAACATGATTCTTTGTGCATTTGGAGTTAGAATAAATTCTTAGATTACATTTAGGCAAAGCAAAAGGCATAGATTCGATCCTTGGTTCGATTACCCCTGGTAAAGGCGCCAGGAACGGTCGAACCTCGTACCGACGAGCGAATCCCGTCTCTCCATCTTCCCGCAATAATTTTCAAAACGGAGGCGAGTTAAATTTCTAAATATTTTTCAAATCAAGGTCAAGTGAGACCGCGCAAAATGATTCCTCTTCTCTCTTTCTTTCTTTTCTCTTCTCTTTCTCTTTTCTTTCTTTTATTCTTCTCCCTTCAAAAAGGAGGAAAATAGAGGTTAGAAAAGGAAAAGAGAATGAAGAAAGAGAAACCACAAGAGAGGAAAAATTTTGCGATGATCACAGTTTTGGCGACCGAGATGGGACCACGTCTTTGTCCGGTTGAATCTATGCCTTTTGCTTTGCTCTAATATTCTCTAAGTCTTTATTCTTCTATGTCAGCTACATTTTCATGCAAACCTTAGGAGCCTAGACTCTGTCCTAAAGCTGACATCATTGCATATAGGATCTAAGTATGGTTTGGTAGGACCATATTGAGGAGATTATATCCATGTTCACATTAGATTTAGGTTGAAATACAACTCTCCTCAATCTTAGGGATTGAATGCAAAATAATGTATGCAAGTGTATGCTTCTTCTCATTTAAATCTATCTCTTTAGGACTTGCATTAGAGCCTTCTGATTTTATTGCATATTGATCATATTTTGAAAACATCCCTACCTATATTGTCCCGGTCTTCACGTTGCTGGGCTGTCTCACTGAACCATAGTTCGGGAGAGAGCCTCACAACTGGACCACTTATTTGGGTTCGCGCCCCCCTACCATGTACCTAAGGGCCATAGTCTGAGGTATATCGGTAGGTGCTCAAGGATGTTGGGAAACCATTACCTTAGAACCGAAGAGATATCTTATATGCCATGTACTTCGAGCTTCGGCTTGAGTATATCGGCGTACCTTGATTGGAATCAGATGATATAAATATTAGAGTTAGGATTAAGGTCCTATCAGCCATTTCAAATATTGCATATAGAGTCAGCTTTAGGGAGTGCTATTTGTGCATCCATGCTTGTATATCTGTGATTGTATGATATTTTATATATATCTTCCTTATATTTTCCAAAACCCTGGGTATATACTTCAAAATTTTCTCTTTTGTTTCTAAAACCCAGGTGTATTTTTCTTCTTCTTCTACATTTCTTCCAAATTCTTCTGATCCTGCCTGCAAGTTCTTAAAATTTTAAATCTTTACCATTCATCCTCAAAATTTCATTTATTCTCTTATTTTCTTCTGATTCTTGTTTATATTTTCATAAAAATCTCTTTCCATCAAGAGATATCCTTTTCAAAATAATATTTTCTTTTTCATATTTTTAGTTGGTTACTCTCCCTCGTAGAGTAAAACAGCGCAATTGTCACAAATTTTGTGGCGACTCAATCCCTAGTAATGGGGCACAATTGTTTAGATTTCAAACCTAAATCCTTCCTCTTGTCAAAATTTTTTCCAAAAAATTTCTTTGGTCTAAAAACCTCCACTTTTCCTCCACAGAGAGAGCACTGATATTCAAAAATGGTTACGACAAGAGCGGGAAAAGAAACAGATCCTCAACTCAGCGACAGTGAGGCGGAAGAGATGAGCTCTCCTAAATCAGTCAAGGGACAGGGTCAGAACAAGAAAAATGACATCGACCCCGCTATGTATGACATGTTCCAAAAGATGATGGCAAGGATGATGTCAGATCAAGCCGAGGCCAAGCTGAAAGAGGCAGTTCCTAAAAGCAAGCTGAAAAAGAAGCCTGTGAAAAAGCAAGTCAGAATCATCAGGAAGAAGGTACAACCAAACACTACTTCTGAGGAATCAGAGTCAGTCGAGGAAGAATCGGAAGAAGAAGAACAGATTGTCTACAAACAGAATCCTCTGAGGCAGTCCGTAAAAATAGCTGCAGAAGAGCCTGAATCCGTCAACAAACCTAAGTCTGGGGCTCTAGCAGAGGACCTGATGAGCAAGCAAATGAAGGAGATGAATCGAGCTATTAAGGATATTCAAGCCAAGGGTAAAGACAAGCAGACCTACACTGGCGAAGATTTCTATGATGGTCTAGATGGGGATGATAACCTGGAGAGCCTTCCTCGCAAGTTTCTCAAGTTTGACGGGACTGGCAACCCTAAAGCCCACTTGGCCACCTTTTATGCAGAGTGCAGTCGTTTCAGAAAAGACAACAGAGCGTTGTTTATTTGCTTCCCCCGCAGTCTGGAGGGTGTAGCAGCCAGATGGTATGCTGATCATGTGAATCCTATCGAACTACGAGAGTTCGATAAGGTAGTAAATTTGTTCATCGAGCGCTTCTTATTCAACACTGAGGCCTCACCTACATTAAATCATCTTTACAACCTGAAGCAAGGAGAGATTGAAAGAGCAGTTGATTTTATTCACAGGTGGAGAAGCACTTGTAATAAGATGAAGGTACCCATTCCAGAGGAGCATGCATTGCAGGTAATCCTCAACAATTTCTCTCAGCCCATAAGGAGCCTCATCGCCACTTCCCTGGCAAAATCCTTCATCAAGTTGATTGAGCGAGCTGAATGGCTCGAAACAGGGATAGAAAGCGGGCTTTACAAGGGCACGCCTCTGGTTAAGAATGTCCAAGACCAGAAGAAGAAAGCGCAGTTCGCTCATTCAGTTGATGCCTCCTGCAATAATCTTGACAGCAACAGCAAAGGAAACAAGAACAACAGTGGCAGTGGTCCGAGAGTAGATCAAAACAAGGGGCAGAAGGAGGGATCCTTTAAAAACAATAATAAACCGCTTCCAATCGGCCTTCAGCAAAAGGGTGATCTTCAAGAGAAGCCCAAATACATCAAGTGGGAGAAAGATCGAGTCTTCACTCCGTTATCTGAGAGTTTAGAAGTGATTATGATTTACCTTTTAAATCACGGGATGATCAAACTCCCTAAGATCGCAGATCCTCCCGTAATGTTGGGAAAATTCAAGGACCAATTTTGCAAATACCATAGGGCAACGAGGCACGACACAGAGCACTGTTTCGTCCTCAAGCACATGATACAAGACTGCATCGACAGAAGTGAGCTTATAGAGGACGAGGAAGAAAAGCAGCCAGCAGTCCTGACAGAACCATTCCCGGACCACTCAAAGAATTGATAAAGCCAAAGTTTTTATTTGCTTTCGTCTCTTTTTGTCAGTTGTCTTGTAGGGGCTAGCCAGCCCAGTCTTCTATGAGTCTTTTTCCTTTTCAAGTTCTTGTAAATATTCAGTTGTTATCAAACCTTTGCTTATCAAATGAAATGTTAATTTCCTTTATATCTTTTCTTTTCTTTTTTTACTGGGGCATTTTAATTCCCGTTCTTTTCAGAATGCGGGGCAATCCCGACATCATTCATGAGAGAAATGATATTACCTATGAGGGCTTTTCAAAAATCATGAAATTTTAAAAATCTTCGTTATGACCAAGGAGTTCAAATATTCCTTGGTCTAACCTTTGACAAAAAAATCAACCCTCGTGTTGGTCATGTCTTCAAAAATAAGTTTTTCAAACCATTATATTGAAAGATCAACCCTTGTGTTGGCCTTATCTTCCAAAATGAATTTTAAATTTTTATATTCAAAGATCAATCCTTGTGTTGATCTTATCTTTCAAAATAGATTCCAAATCTTTATATTCAAAGATCAACCTTTGTGTTGGTCTTATCTTTCAAAATGGATTTTCAAATCTTTATAGATCAACCCTTATCTTTCAAAGTGGATTTCAAAACCTTTATATTCAAAGATCAATCCTTGTATTGATCTTATCTTCCAAAATGGATTTCAAATCTTTTTATTCAAAAAATCAACCCTTGCGTTGGTCTTATCCTCCAAAATTGATCTCAAAACTTTTCAAAGATCAACCCTGGCGTTGTTCTTATCTTTTAAAATGGGTTATAAATCATCATATTCAAAGATCAATCATTGCATTGGTCTTATCTTCCAAAAATGGGTTTTAAATCATTATATCCAAAGATCGACCCTGTGTTGATCTTATCTTCCAAGATTGTTTTTTAAGCATTACCTTCAAAGATCAACCCTTGTATTGATCTTATTATCAATATCGAACTGTTATTTTTAGAAATCAGATCCATTGTTGATCTTCTTCTTCAAAGTTAGGTCTTCAAAACCATTGCCTTCGAAAATTAACCCTCATGATGATCTCTCATGTTTGATTTAAAGGATCCGATCTCGCGCTGATCATTCTTCTTGTGGTGGATTTTCTTCTCCCAAAATGATTTCTCATTTATTCTTCTAAATAAACATTTTCCTTTCAAAATCCCATATGCAGGCAGGATGAGAAAAACTCCTTTTCCTCAAATCTTATAAATTTTCAGTTAATTTTTGGTATTCATTCATTTTATTCATATTTTATCAAGTTTACATCAATTTTATCAAGTTTTATCAAGTTTATCAAATATTTCCTCAAATTCCATTAAATTTTATCAATTTTTTTACCCTTTCAGGTTAAGGGATAAACCTGGTGCCTCTTTCCCATGAGGTATTTCCTTTATTCTTTCCCCCTCAGGTTAAGGGATAAACCTGACCCTCGTTGTCTGAGGTGTTCCCATTCAGGATAAGGGATAATCCTGAGACCCCTCGTAGGAGCAATAACGCTACCTATGGGGATTCTTTTGTAAATACAAGTTTTGTCAACCTTCATTTGATCTTCTAAATTTTCTCTTCATTAAAATTCCTTAAATTCTTTTTCCCATTCAGGATAAGGGATAATCCTGAGACCTCTCGTAGGGACAATGATGTTACCTATGAGAATTCTTTTTGCAAATACAAGTCTCTTCAAATTTGATTTTCTAAAATTTCTTTTCTTAAAATCTATTCTTTCCCCCTCAGGTTAAGGGATAAACCTGACCCTCGTTGTCCGAGGTGTTCTCATTCAGGATAAGGGATAATCCTGAGACCCCTCGTAGGAGCAATAACGCTACCTATGGGGATTCTTTTGTAAATACAAGTTTTGTCAACCTTCATTTGATCTTCTAAATTTTCTCTTCATTAAAATTTATTAAATTCTTTTTCCCATTCAGGATAAGGGATAATCCTGAGACCTCTCGTAGAGACAATGATGTTACCTATGAGAATTCTTTTTGCAAATACAAGTCTTATCAAATTTGATTTTCTAAAATTTCTTTTCTTAAATTCTATTCTTTCCCCTTTCAGGTTAAAGGATAAACCTGAACCTCGACATTCGAGGCATTCTTTCTCAGGACAAGGGATAATCCTGAGAACACTCATAGGGGCAACAATGCTACCTGTGAGAATTCTTTTTACAAAAATAAAATCAAATTTTCCTCAAATGTTCTGCATTTTCTTCAAAATTCTATATCCTTCTGTCTTCTCAAAGTTTATTCTTTCTATGTTTCCTGTTCAGGACAAGGGGTTAATCCTGAAAATTGGACTGCATACAACCAAATGTGTTGGTCCATCTAAATCCTAAATCCTAAATCTTGTCATATCTCTTTTAAATTCAGCCTTCACCTTGCTGTGAGCCCTTCACAGTGGCTCACGATTGTTATAACTCATAGCATCCACCCTCCACAAATCACTGTATTTGTCACAGTATAAAGGTTGATGTTACATCAACCCAGCACCTATTCCATCTACAGTCCATTAGCTCATCTCCTTTCTCATATCATATATATCTATATATATATATATGTATATATATGTATATATACACCTATATATGTGACATATGCATGTATACGTATGTATAAGCATATGTATCGTGTCTTCTATCTTTCTATCATTCATATCTTAGTATATGAACATTTTTTTTTAGATATCTAAGTGACATATGCCATTTCCTATCTATTTTCATGTTAATCTAGTTGTTTTGCAGGGAATATGTGAAAAATATCATCACTTGAGAGTTGTAAATTCAATTTCATGTATTGTAATAGTTAGATCTTAATGAGAATTTACATTTCCTGCTTTAGATAAAATGAATGAGCATAGTAAATATCATAGATTACTTGTTTTTCATACTTTTTGCCTTTATATTTCAAAAATTTCACGAATGGGAACACGAATGGCACGTGCACCATTTCATAAGAGGTAATTAACCCTAAGTTGATGATTTACATCAATGGCCATAGTCAGGATGTAAACAAAACTTAGGATTTTTATCTTTTATAAAATAACATTGGATCTACACTGGATCCTCTTCAAAAATCATCATATTTTCAAATATTTCCTTCTTTTATTAGAGTTTAACTTAGAATTGGCTCAAAATATATACCAATGGCCATAGTCAGGGTATATTGAGAGTTAATTCCATTTTAAAACTCTGTAAAAGCACAAAATCTATTTTATTCTTCACCTGAATTTAAATATAGATTATTATATAATACATTCAATGACCATAGTCAAGGATGTATTATATCTTCAATCTTGTTTTAATTCATTTTAAGAATGGAATAGCTTTTCGAAATCCAATTTCAAAAATTCTTCAAATTCATTCATCATATAGGATAGATTTGCATCATATTTCTAAATTTTTTTTCATAAAATCCAAGTAATTCTTTCCTTTCTCAGATCAAATCCTATTTATAAATTCAAATTCAATTCTATTTCTCAAAAGGATTCAAGAATTCAATTTCAAAGTCTCATTTGACTTTGAAATTTCAGAATCATCTTGTATTTCAAAATTCCAAATTCTATCTTAAATTTAAAATCCAATTCAACTTTGAAATTCATCTGTATATTCAAGATTCAATTCCTAGAATTCATTTTCCAAAGTTCAAATTAAACTAGGAAGTTCTTGATTCATCTCCTGAATTTAACTCCAAATCCATTTTAGGATCCAGGATTCAACACTCATATTGGATCTCAAACTTCAGATCCAATTCCTCTTTAGGATCCAGAGTCCAATTCCACTTTTGGATCTCAGACTTCAGATCCAATTCCTCCTTAGGATCCAGACTCCAATTTCACATTTGGATCTCAGACTTCAGATCCAAATCCATCTTAGGGTCCAGAGTCCAACTCTACACTGGATCTCAGATTTAAGATCCAGAATCCAATTCCATTGGATCTCAGACTTCAGATCCAAATCCATCTTATCCGGAACCCAATTCTACATTTGGATCTCAGACTTCAGATCCAAATCCATCTTAGGATCAGGAACCCAATTCTACATTTGGATCTTAGACCTTAGATCCAAACTCATTCCAGGATCCAGAACTCAAGTCCATCTTGGATTCCAAATCTTAGATACCATTCCGTTTAGGATCCGGAATCCATTCCCAATTCTAGATTTCAAAATCCAAGCCCATTTCCAGGTCTTATTTGAGCTTCCTAAATCCATTTCTATTCTTAAATACCATTTGGTTTTCTCAGATTCATTCTAAGATTCAAATTCAATATCGCTTCAAAGAACTTCATCTTCTTCTCCTAGATCCATGATTAAATTCAAAGTCCATTTCTGACTTTGAAACTTCATTTCCTTTCATTTTCAAAGTTTCAAGACATTCTTTCTCATTTATTTTCCCAACTCTGATTTATTTCAAAAACTTAGAACTTCTCTGATCTATCTCAAGTTTTAAAGTTAGATTCAACCATTTCTTCACTTTATTATCAAGTTCATCTCAGAATACTTGGAAATTTTTCAAAACATCTTTCAAAAGGAGCATACATTCTTGCATTGCACAAACATGATTCTTTGTGCATTTGGACTTAGAATAAATTCTTAGATTACATTTAGGCAAAGCAAAAGGCATAGATTCGATCATTGGTTCGATTACCCCTAGTAAAGGCGCCAGGAACAGTCGAACCTCGTACCGACGAGCGAATCCCGTCTCTCCATCTTCCCGCAATAATTTTCAAAACGGAGGCAAGTTAAATTTCTAAATATTTTTCAAATCAAGGTCAAGTGAGACCGCGCAAAATGATTCCTCTTCTCTCTTTCTTTCTTTTCTTTTCTCTTTCTCTTTTCTTTCTTTTATTCTTCTCCCTTCAAAAAGGAGGAAAATAGAGGTTAGAAAAGGAAAAGAGAAGGAAGAAAGAGAAACCACAAGAGTGGAAAAATTTTGCGATGATCATAGAGTCTCCCAAATGGCGCCACCTCAGAGGATGTCCTCTTGGAGTTTGAAATTCAAAGTTTGGTTTTCCTGGAAGAATGAGAGATTGCCATGTGGCACCACCTCAGGGTGGCTCCACACTGCCATGTGTCAGAAGGTAGGAGCAGAGGAAGCAGAAGATGCCACCTCAGAGGGGTTTGAATTTTACTTTTTCTGATGAAAGGAGAGACTGACATGTGGCGCCACCTCAGGGTGGCTCAACATTGACATGTGTCAGGAGGCAGGAGCTGAAGAAGCATAAGACGCCACCTTAGAAGGGTTGTCTTGGAGTTTGAAATTCAAATTCTGCTTTATTCTGTAAGGAGGAGAGGCTGCCATGTGTCAGAAGGAAAGGCAGAGGATTCAGATGGTGCCACCTCAGAGAGAGTTTGAAATTTAAATTTCTGCTTTTTCTAGAGGAAAGGAAAGACTGACATGTGGCGCCATCTCAAGGTGGCTCCTACAATGACATGTGGCAAGAGGGAGGAAAAGGGACACATGGCACCATCTCAAAAAATGAATTTAGGGAGGAGACTTCAGGATTTGCGCCACCTCAGCCTGGAGTTTGAATATTTGAATTGTTGCTTTTTCTAAAGGAGGCAGAAAGTGACATTTGTCACTTGCTTTTTCTGAAGAAAGCAGAGAGAGACACGTGTCCCTTGCTTTTTCTTAGAAGAGCAGAGGGTGACATGTGTCACTTGCTTTTTCTGAGAAAAGCAGGGAGTGACATGTGTCACTTGCTTTTTCTGAGAAGAGCAGAGAATGACACGTGTCACTTGCTTTTTCTGATAAAAGCAGGGAGTGACATGTGTCACTTGCTTTTTTTGAGAAGAGCAGAGGGTGACATGTGGCATTTGCTTTTTCTGAGAAGAGCAGAGAATGACATGTGTCATTTGCTTTTTCTGAGAAGAGCAGAGAATGACATGTGTCATTTGCTTTTTCTGAGAAGAGCAGAGAATGACATGTGTCATTTTCTTTTTCTGAGAAGAGCAGAGAATGACATGTGTCCTCTACTTTTTCTGAAGGAAGCTAGAAATGACATGTGTCACTTGCTTTTCTTAGAAAAGCAGAAGGTGACATGTGTCAGTCTGCTTTTTCTGAAGGAAGGAGAGATTGACACGTGTTTTCTGCAGGAGACACACTTCAACTGGTGCCACCTCAGGGGAGACAAGCTTTACTTTTTCTGAACAGGACAATACATGACATGTGGCATCTCATGGTGGCCTTGGAATGACACATGGCACAGGGTGAAGATGGTGGACACTGACACGTGGCATGGAATGAAGAGGATGTCTAATGACATGTGGCGGCATCTTAAGGTGGCCCCACACTGACACGTGTCGGAGGATGGAAGGAGAGAGAAAATGACAAGTGGCGCCAATCTAGGGGACAAGGCTCCTATATTTTTGGGTTTTTCAAAATTCAGGTTTTTCAAAAGAAAAGCCTATGTGACACCACCTCAGTGTGGGTCCCACATTGCTTCTTTATTGAAATAAGGATAAAAAACAACTTCTTTTTGGAATTTTCATAAAATCTGAACTAATTGGTAAAACAAAAATTTTTGGAAAGAGTTGGCCCCCTGTAGGGCGGTTTTTTAAAAGGAAGATATTGATAAAAGGGCGAAATTTGAGATGAAATTTATTGAAAATTATCCAGATTGTTTTCCTGATAAAATAATTTGAAATTCAGAGTCCTGGGGGTAAAATGGGAAGAATTGATAATTTTGAAGACCTAGGGTTTTGAAATTGATTTTAAAAAGAGTTGAAATTCAAATCTGGATTGAAAATTTTGAAATCGAGAGTTCTGGACCTCGAAATGACATGTTGTGCAGTAAAGTGATATGAAATGCTCATGCAATGCTATGCAATGACATGTCTTATGAAATATAATCCTGAACCGGGCTTTGGAGATTGTCGTCTCCTGTCAGGAGTAGAATTTTGAACATCTGAGCTAATAATAGAGAAATTTTGAGAGTTGCAGATGCAATTTAGACTTCTGTAAGGTTCAGGCTTTGAAAATGACCATTTTGCCCTCTGGCGATTTCAAAGGCTGGATGATGATGCTTGGTGAAAATGTCGGGGAGGTGAGTGAAAAATTGGGGTGTTTACAATCGCATAATCACAACTGCACAAACAAGGATGTGCAAACAACACTCCCTAAAAGCTAACTCTAAATGCAATATTTTGAAATGGCTTGTAGGACCTTAATCCTAACTCTATGTTTCAGATCATCTGATTCCAATCAAGGTATGCCGATATACCCAAGTCGAAGCTTGAAGTATGTGGCATAGAAATATTTCTCCGGTTCTAAGGTAATGGCTTCCCAACATCCTTGAGCACCTACCGATATACCTCGGACTATGGCCCTTAGGTACGTGGTAGGGGGGCACTAACTCAAATAGGTGGTCCAGTTGTGAGGCTCTCTCCCGAACTATGGTTCAGTGAGACAGCCCAGCAACGTGAAGACTCGGACAATATAGGTAGGGATGTTTTCGAAAACATGTTCAACATGCAATAAAACCATAAGGCTCTAATGCAAGTCCTAAAAGAGATAGAATTTTAAATAAATAGAAGCATACACTTGCATACATTGTTTGCATTCAATCCCTAGAATTGAGGAGAGTTGTATTTCAGACCTAAGTCTAAGTGAGCATGGAATAATCTCCTCAATATGGTCCTACCAAACCATACTTAGATCCTACATGCATTATGTCAGCTAGGACAGAGTCTAGGTTCCTAAGGTTTGCATGAAAATGAAGCTGACATTTGTAGAATAAAGACTTAGATAATATCAAAGCAAAGCGAAAGGCACAAATTCGACCGGACGGAGATGAGTCCCATCACGGTTGATGTCTTTTTGTAATCGTTGTAATTTTGAAAAGATTTTTATATGAAAAACATGTGAAAACCAGACATCAAATAATAAAAATCGGTTCTCACTAGTGGATGAGACCGGGTCGAACTCAGGGAACGGGAATATTTTGTATTCAAGCACACAATTCTAAACTATTCTTTATTGCCGAATTATTTGAAATGTAAAATGTTCAAGAAAAGTAAAAACAACTAACTATTACAACAAATGAACACCCTTCGCAGAGGGCATAAAGTGCAATATTTACAAACCCAATTAAATTCCTAATTCTAAACTAAAAAGTAAAAATTCTCCTATTCTTGCACTTCGTGTCACGTAATCTCTTCAGCTCCACTCCCTTGCAATCCTGCACAAATCAAACGAAACACGAGCAGTACCAGAGAAAGAAGAAATAGAATATACTAACTAAATGCTAAGAATACGAAAGAAATCATTAAAGAAATCTAAATGACAATTTTAAATGCAAATGATATATTTTTTTTTCTTTTATTAAATCTTACTAAAAATGCTAATGATCTTTCTTAACTAAACTATTTTTAATAGCAAAATGATTAGCAACTAAGTAATCTAACAATGAGTTAATGAATTAACGAAGTAATCTAATATCAACACACTAAGTAATCTAAGTAATATCTATCTAAAAAAATCAGCAAAGTATTATCATCCGATAATTCGGTATCTCAAATCGGATCCGGATATCCAATTAACTGGTCCAGTACCACATCACTCTTGCCGGAATAACACATAACACGGATAATTTTTGATAGACTGAATTTGTTTAAAATAGCTGATCAATTGAACAATTCATTTATCAATCCAGAAATTGCATTATCAATCCTATGAAATCAAAAATATGGATTCATGATATCAGGCAATTGCTCAAACAAAAATCAAATACTGGCTCATTCAATACTGGTGGTCAATCGATTAACACAGCCCTTGCCGGAAGTCAATAAATCCAATGCATAATGTCGATAGAACAGAATTGAAGTTCAGGTGGATTTAGGCTGCCGGATAATGAGGTTTCCAGAGATATCAGTAGATAACCATTGATCATACTAGAAATTCAGTAAATCGGTGATCAATCAAGCCAAACAAGACTTAGAAAATCAATCAAAAGATCAATCAGATCTTGTTCCACCGTGACACAGGTTTTCATTGTAAAAACATTTTCCGGCGAGTAAATATAAAAATCAGTAAATGATTCCAGCTTCTGTGAAATGGATTCCGGTGAGTAAATATCAAGATCCAAAAAATGATTACAGCATATTCAGATGGTCTAGATGATTCAGATCATTGCTAAAACACGATATATATCTCTCACCGGAAATCAGAAATCACAATACTTGCCGGAAAACAGAGATTGCATTTTAATTTGACAATCGATCTCTGATCAGTTCCAATAGAATGATCACGATGATCCTTTTATCAAACAAAAACTACTCCAATGATCAAAATGCCATTACTCTGGCTCAGATGCCTGAGTTATCCTAAAATGTTCACTGGATTTTAACTCAGATCCAATTAGATGCAGAATTCACGGCTACTGAAAAGACAATAAAAAAAAAATCCAGATGCTAATATAACGAATTCAAAATGCACAATGAAATCAAAATCAAGCATTACACCTACGAATTACAAGAAATTAGACTAAAGAAACAGAAAAAGAAGAAGAAGAAGAAGAAGTTCTGAAGAAAACTCACCGTGAACTGGAGGTAGATTGGAAGAGAAGTGGTCTCCACCACTCATGCCGCCGCCGGACTGAACATCTCCACCGGACTGAGGAAGAAGATAAGGAGGGAGAAGAGAAAGGCAAGGGAAAAGAGAGAGGGAAGAAAGAGAAGGGGAAATCCGGTGGAAGAAGGGGAAAAGAGAGTGAACAGAGGGGAAAGAAGAAGGACTTGGCGTAAATGGGGAGACAATTGAAAAAATTTCATTTCGTGGGTTTTAAAAACCCCAAACCGGCTGGAACCGGTTCAACACAGTTTTATTTTTGAAAAGCAAACCGGTTGAACCGGTTTGTGTTTATTTTTGCAATTTTCAAAAATAAAAAAAACTATATACCAGTTTATTATAACATTTTCAAAAATTTAAAAACAAAACTTATTTATGAAGAACTAAAAAAAACTATTCGAAATTTTTTTTCTCTTTTTTTTAAAAAAAAAAAAACAAACACTTAAAATGAAAAAATATTTTTCTATATTATTTTTTTTTATTTCATTTTTAATTGCAAACTAAAACTAAACTACTATGAATATAACAAAAACTAAAATATGTATAAAAAAGTAAAAATAAAACTAATTTTCATGCATTTTCTATTTTTAAATCATTTTAGTACATTTACTCAAAAACTAACATAAAATTGGGTTTTTGAAACATTATTTCATAAAATCATGCATATTTAAATGTTAATAAACCCTGAATTATATGCATGATCAAATACCCCCATGCTTATGTTTTGCTAGTCCTCGAGCAAACTAGAAAAATGCAAGAAATCAAACTATCACCTAACTCACTTTCGTAGGAATCACGGTTGCATTTAGCTCATGCAACAAGCCCTTTCAACCCCTGGGTTACCCCAGTGGACGAGTAAGGTCTCGTGAGGGTTTGCAGTGATGCTACCCACAAACATCTTTGTCATGTATGCATAATATTACACATTCTCACAAGCAGTAGATAATTAAAGACTTTGTTTTCACAAATATTTCCTGTTATTTCAAAATCGAAATATAATTAGTCTTTTATGCACCACCACAGAAAAGAATTTCTTTCACTTTTCTAAATATCACAATTATTTATGTTTTTTCAATCGCACTTCTAAGCACTGAACTTTTCTTTCTTTCTAAGCTCTTTTCTCTCTTTTTTTTTTCTTTTCACGCTTTTTCTTTTTGCGCACTTATTCTTCTCTTATAGCTTGCGTGTGGTCTGCTTTTATGCCTTGTGCAATGTCAATATCTTCTATATTTTTTCAATACATACCAAAAGATATCAACTAAGACATAAAAGTGACTTCCTTCATTCACCTTTATAACTTGAGAGTCAAATATTTCAACTTGTATCTGTTCTCAGTTACTTAGGATCATGAAGTTTTCCACTCTCCTTTTCGAAAATGGAATTAAAAGTTTCAACTTACATCTAAGTTCCATCTACTAAGGATTGTGGAATTATCCAAACAACCTAACGCATGCTTTTTTTTCACTTTTTGAGCTCATTTTTATGCTTTTGTTCATTTGCTTAGTTTTTCAAAAATAAAACTGTGCATATTCATATTTATGATTCAAAATAAATTCTAACATGTATCTATCATCATTTCCTCGAAATCCGCATAAACAACCATAATTTTTAGATCTATGTCAGAAAAAATTTTCGTGGGGCTTAAAAAAATCCTCTAAAAACATTAGATTTGAAATAACATTCATATAAGTTCAAACTCTTTCTTTAAAAATCTACTTTTCATGAGGTATGTGTAAACATGTGCAAGAACGTAACAGAAATATCAAGGTGTGCATTCTACACCCTCCCCCATGCTTATATGACACTGTCCCAGTGGCACTCCCCCATGCTTGAATGAAACTAAGTGAATGCACATGAGAGAAATAAATGAGGGAAAGAGTAGAATAACCTGACATGAATTAAAAATGCACATTCTATGAATGTAATGAATGCAATGTATACATGACAAAACATAAAACTCATGAATGAAACAAAAACAACATGAAAAACTCATGAAAAAGTAAAAACAAAATAAAACCTATAAATTCTAAGCAAATCTAATAATATACAAGATATGGGTTGCCTCCCATAAAGCGCTAAGTTTCATGTCCCCAGCCAGACGGATCCCTGGAAAAAAACCTTCATCGTCCATGAGATCAATGGACATGAAATCAGACTCAATCGGGCTCTATGAAGAAAAGAGTGTCATCTGTGACACTACGCACTGTGTTTCCATCCTGTCTACCTCTAACTGTAGGATCATAACTCTCTCGACGTGAAGAGCAGAGATTAGTCTCATCTGAGAGACTGGTCAAGAATCGAGAGTCTAGGACCGACCGAGTATCAATGAATGCTACTTCAGACAAGTGGTGAATATGATCAGGCTTGACTTGGTCAAGCACCTTCTGCATCTGCACCTCTTGCTTACTCAAAACGATTGGTGATTCTAAAGGCTGAGAAAATGGGGCTTTATATGATGAAAATGTATGCTGTGAGTAAAGCCCCTTCTGTTGAGGTATCATGGAGATCGACTCATCAGTAGAAATGATATGAGGTTCATGAGTCGATTCCTGAGTGGGGCGACACACCCTCCCATACTGAAGGGATGTAACAGATTTGACTGGCTCATGATATGAAGTAGGTTGCAAGTCAAATGACATGGAATCCTCTCCCTTGGATGTGACAATAGACTGATAGATGGGTTCCCCTCTCTTTGCCTACTGAAGGCCTCAACCAATTGTCCCATTTGAGTCTCTAGCTTGGCTATTGACTGCGTATGGGAACTCAAAAGTTGTAATATCCTATCTTGGAAGGATTGACTAAATGAAGGCTCATGAGGATGGGGTTGAGTATAAGCAGGTTGGGCTGGGGGATGAACCTGTAAAAAAATGGGGTGCGAGTAACCTTGTGTAGGGTTACTGGGTCTATACTGTGTCTGGGAGGGCTGATGGGATGAGGAAATAACCTGGTTTCGCCAACCTGGGTTATATGAGGATGTAAATGAATCGGGCATGGGTTTAGCGAAACCTTGGGCAGCATTCACCTGCTCCTGAACGAATTCAGGATATAATGGCGCTGCCGGACAATCCGCAACACAGTGTGCAGGGCTAGCACATATCTCGCACACTCTTTCTATTGGATTTCTCGAAGAATTGGCTAGGAATTGATCTAACTTCCTAGTCAATTGGTCAACCTTGGTACGCAATTCTAACTCGGACCCAACTTCGGAAATCCCAACTTTCCTAGGACCACTAGGCAGAGATGTAGTCCTATCGAACCGTGAAGACAAATTATGATGCATCATGTTTTCACTCAAGGTCTCAAATAGAGACCACGCCTCATCTTCACTCTTGAGCATAAAAGTGCCCCCACAAGAAGAATCAACCATTTGACGATGCTTTTCAGTAAGCCTGTCATAAAAATACTGCACCAACTGCCAACGAGGCACCTGGTGATGGGGACACTTGCGGAGAAGATCTTTCAATCTCTCCCAAGACTCGTGAAATTGTTCTCCCTCAATTTGAGAAAAACTGGTTATAGCTTTACGAAACTGATTCGTTTTACCAATTGGGAAATATTTTTTTAAAAATTCTTTTTGCATTCCTTCCCAAGTAGTAATACGAACCGTTTCAAGAGATTTTAACCAGTGCTTGGCTTTATCTTTGAGAGAGAACGGAAACAAAGTTAACCTCATAGCGTCGTCTCCAAAATTATTGATTCGCACAGTCGAGCAAATCTCAAGGAATTCGTCGAGATGACGATATGGGTCTTCATTGCTACGGCCATAAAACGAGGGTAACATTTGAATCACACTGGCCCTAATCTCAAAATGGCTCGCTCCTACATCAGGTCTCGTGATGCAGGAGGTGGGAGTATACGTATTTGGCATGAAGTACTCCCTCAAAGTATTGATCAATTGATGATCGTCAGCCATTGCGTACACCTTAGAGTAGACCGGTGTAGCACACGTCCTAACTTTGGGTTTTCTACCTAACTAACGCACTAAGCAGCCAAACCACGCAAACCACAAAGCGAGTGAACTAAAAACAGCAAAAACTAAACAAACACCACGCAGTTACACATAAAAGAGATTATGCACAGAAATATAAAATCTATGTGTACGGTACCAATCGTACACAGTCACCTCTAAGGGGATCCTAATAGGTGGGCTGTGCAGAAAAGTAAGCTCGTCTCTAAGATATTCACATACGTGGTTCTAAACCTAAATGCACACAAACACTAGGCAATAAAGTGAATACTAATATTACGCCGTTCCCCGGCAACGGCGCCAAAAATTTGATGTCTTTTTGTAATCGTTGTAATTTTGAAAATATTTTTATATGAAAAACATGTGAAAACCAGACATCAAATAATAAAAACCGGTTCTCACTAGTGGATGAGACCGGGTCGAACTCAGGGAACGGGAATATTTTTTATTCAAGCACACAATTCTAAACTATTCTTTATTGCCGAATTATTTGAAATGTAAAATGTTCAAGAAAAGTAAAAACAACTAACTATTACAACAAATGAATACCCTTCGCAGAGGGCGTAAAGTGCAATATTTACAAACCCAATTAAATTCCTAATTCTAAACTAAAAAGTAAAAATTCTCCTATTCTTGCACTTCGTGTCACGTAATCTCTTCAGCTCCACTCCCTTGCAATCCTGCACAAATCAAACGAAACACGAGCAGTACCAGAGAAAGAAGAAATAGAATATACTAACTAAATGCTAAGAATACGAAAGAAATCATTAAAGAAATCTAAATGACAATTTTAAATGCAAATGATATATTTTTTTTTCTTTTATTAAATCTTACTAAAAATGCTAATGATCTTTCTTAACTAAACTATTTTTAATAGCAAAATGATTAGCAACTAAGTAATCTAACAATGAGTTAATGAATTAACGAAGTAATCTAATATCAACACACTAAGTAATCTAAGTAATATCTATCTAAAAAAATCAGCAAAGTATTATCATCCGATAATTCGGTATCTCAAATCGGATCCGGATATCCAATTAACTGGTCCAGTACCACATCACTCTTGCCGGAATAACACATAACACGGATAATTTTTGATAGACTGAATTTGTTTAAAATAGCTGATCAATTGAACAATTCATTTATCAATCCAGAAATTGCATTATCAATCCTATGAAATCAAAAATATGGATTCATGATATCAGGCAATTGCTCAAACAAAAATCAAATACTGGCTCATTCAATACTGGTGGTCAATCGATTAACACAGCCCTTGCCGGAAGTCAATAAATCCAATGCATAATGTCGATAGAACAGAATTGAAGTTCAGGTGGATTTAGGCTGCCGGATAATGAGGTTTCCAGAGATATCAGTAGATAACCATTGATCATACTAGAAATTCAGTAAATCGGTGATCAATCAAGCCAAACAAGACTTAGAAAATCAATCAAAAGATCAATCAGATCTTGTTCCACCGTGACACAGGTTTTCATTGTAAAAACATTTTCCGGCGAGTAAATATAAAAATCAGTAAATGATTCCAGCTTCTGTGAAATGGATTCCGGTGAGTAAATATCAAGATCCAAAAAATGATTACAGCATATTCAGATGGTCTAGATGATTCAGATCATTGCTAAAACACGATATATATCTCTCACCGGAAATCAGAAATCACAATACTTGCTGGAAAACAGAGATTGCATTTTAATTTGACAATCGATCTCTGATCAGTTCCAATAGAATGATCACGATGATCCTTTTATCAAACAAAAACTACTCCAATGATCAAAATGCCATTACTCTGGCTCAGATGCCTGAGTTATCCTAAAATGTTCACTGGATTTTAACTCAGATCCAATTAGATGCAGAATTCACGGCTACTGAAAAGACAATAAAAAAAAAATCCAGATGCTAATATAACGAATTCAAAATGCACAATGAAATCAAAATCAAGCATTACACCTACGAATTACAAGAAATTAGACTAAAGAAACAGAAAAAGAAGAAGAAGAAGAAGAAGTTCTGAAGAAAACTCACCGTGAACTGGAGGTAGATTGGAAGAGAAGTGGTCTCCACCACTCATGCCGCCGCCGGACTGAACATCTCCACCGGACTGAGGAAGAAGATAAGGAGGGAGAAGAGAAAGGCAAGGGAAAAGAGAGAGGGAAGAAAGAGAAGGGGAAATCCGGTGGAAGAAGGGGAAAAGAGAGTGAACAGAGGGGAAAGAAGAAGGACTTGGCGTAAATGGGGAGACAATTGAAAAAATTTCATTTCGTGGGTTTTAAAAACCCCAAACCGGCTGGAACCGGTTCAACACAGTTTTATTTTTGAAAAGCAAACCGGTTGAACCGGTTTGTGTTTATTTTTGCAATTTTCAAAAATAAAAAAAACTATATACCAGTTTATTATAACATTTTCAAAAATTTAAAAACAAAACTTATTTATGAAGAACTAAAAAAAACTATTCTAAATTTTTTTTCTCTTTTTTTTAAAAAAAAAAAACAAACACTTAAAATGAAAAAATATTTTTCTATATTATTTTTTTTATTTCATTTTTAATTACAAACTAAAACTAAACTACTATGAATATAACAAAAACTAAAATATGTATAAAAATGTAAAAATAAAACTATTTTTCATGCATTTTCTATTTTTAAATCATTTTAGCACATTTACTCAAAAACTAACATAAAATTGGGTTTTTGAAACATTATTTCATAAAATCATGCATATTTAAATGTTAATAAACCCTGAATTATATGCATGATCAACGGTCGCCAACTCCTGTGATCATCACAAATTTTTTCCTCTCGTTCCTCTTTTCCTTCTCTTTGCCTTTCTAGCCTCTATTCCCTTTTGAAGGGGAATAAAAGATAGAAAAGAAGAGAGAAAAGAAAAAGAAAGAAGAGAGAGAAACTCTTTTGCAAGGTCTCATTTGACCAAAGAAAATGTTTTGAAAATCACTCGCCTCCGTTTTCAAAATTTGCGGAAAAAATGGAGAGACGGGATTCGCTCGTCGGTATGAGGTTCGACCGTTCCTGGCGCTTTTACCACGGGTAATCGAACCAAGGATCAAATTTATACCTTTTGCTTTGCTAGAATATCATCTAAGCATTTATTCTAAGTCTAAAATGCACAAAGAATCATGCTTGTGCGAATGCAAGGATATATGCTCTTTTGAGAAAAATAGTTTGGAAATTTGGAATTTTCCAAGTGATTCTGAAATAAATATGATAATGGAGTGAAGAAATGATTCAAAGATTTGAAATTGATTTGAAAAAAAAAGTTAGATTTTGGATCTAACTTGGGTTTTGAAATAGATTTGGGAGAAGAGACTTGAAATTCTAAGTCTCAGAATGATCAGAATTTGGAAAGATAAGTCTTAAGATGAAGAGAAAGGGAATTTAGAATTGAAATTTTGAAATAAGAATGAATTTTCAAAGTCAGAATGGACTTTGAATTTGAATCGATTTTGAAAAAGGAAATTTTGAATTCAAGACCTAAAAAAGGAATTGAATTTAAATTCAGATTTGGGAAATAGACTTGAATTTAGCTTTGGAAATGAGAATTGGAAATGGAATTAGATTCAAAATCTAGAATGAACTTTTGATCTGAAATCTGGAATGGATTTGATTTGAAATCTGGCATCCAAGATGGAACTGAATCCAGAATCTGGGATCCGAAATGGAATTTGGATTCGAAGTCTGGAATCCAAAAATGAAGTTGAATCTGAAATCTAGAATCCCAAATGGAATTGGATCCGAAGTCTGGAATCCAAAATGGAGTTGAATCCGAAATCTGGAATCCTAAATGGAATTGGATCCAAAGTTTGGGATCCAAAATGGAGTTGAATCCGAAATTTGGAATCCTAAATAGAATTGGATCCGATGTCTGGGATCCAAAATGGAGTTGGATCCAAAGTTTGGAATCCTAAATGGAATTGGATCCGAAGTCTGGGATCCAAAATGGAGTTGGATCCGAAGTTTGGAATTCTAAATGGAATTGGATCCGAAGTCTGGGATCCAAAATGGAGTTGGATCCAAAGATTGGAATCCTAAATGGAATTGGATCCGAAGTTTGGGATCCAAGGTGGAGATTGGATTTGGAAAATCCAATTGAGACTTTGAGGATGGATCTGAATTTTGGAAAATCCGGATTTGAATTCAAAAAGTGGGTTTTAAACTTAGAGAAAATCGAAATTTTGAAATTCAGAATCAATCTCTAAACCTTGATTTTGAATTGAGGATCAAAACTCAATCTTTAGATAGCACTTTGAAGATAAAGAATAAACTTAATTTTAAAGTTTGAATTTGAAATCAGAAGATGAATCAGGAATTTCAAAGTGAAATTGAACTTTGAAATTTGATCTGAGATGCTAAATTGAAATTGAATCCTGAAAATGAATTTGGAATTTCAAAGTTGATTTGAGCTTTAAAATTTGATTTGAATTGGAAATCGAATTTTGAATAAACAAATGAATTTGAAATTTTAAAGTCAAATTGAACTTTAAAATCGAAGTTTGATTTTTGAAATGAGATAGAATTGAGAATAAAAAGATGAATTTGAAATAAGAATTTGAAGATTGATTTGAGAAATGAAGAAGATACTTGAAAAATATATCTCAAAATCACTTAGATTTTGAAAAAGAATTTTGAAAATATGATGTAATTCTATCCTAAATGATGAATGAATTAAAGAATTTGAAATTGTATTTTGAAAAAGCATATTTTATTCTTTAAATGAATTGAAATAAGATTGAAGATATAATACATCCCTGACTATGGTCATTGAATGTATTATATAATAATCATATTTAAATTCAAGTGAAGAATAAAATACATTTTTGTGTCTTTATAGAGTTTGAAATGAAATTAACTCTCAATATATCCTGACTATGGCCATTGATATATATTTTGAGCTAATTTTAAGTTAAACTCTAATAAAAGAAAAATATTTAGAAAAATATGATGATTTTTGAAAAGTATCCAGTGTGAATCCAATGTTATTCCATAAAAGATGAAAATCATAAGTTTTGTTCACATCCTGACTATGGCCATTGATGCAAATCGTCAACTTAGGATTTAATCACCCTTTATTAGAATGGTGCACGTGTCATTCGTGTTTTCATTTGTGAATTTTTGGAAAATAAAGGCAAAAATGATATGAAACAAACATTTCTAGAAAATATGCATGCTCATACATTCTAATCTAGAGCTGGAAATGTAAATATTCTCATTATAATCTAACAATTACAATATTGAATTTAAATTGAAATCAAATTCCTAAACTAAGAAGGAAAAAGCAATTTCTACCTAATTCTTGCAAAATCTCAAGTTTAGCACAAGCAGAAGGAAATGTTATGTTGACAATTTAACATGCATATGTAGAGGCCTAATAGCTAAATGAGAATATATACATCTAGAACACATGAATAATCCCCTAAGTTAGTGGAAAAATGGAGTTGATGATGCCTATATGATAAGCTAAGCTAATGGTAAAATATATACTGCTACTAAGGGTATGTACGGATTGATCCCTACACTAATGAACACATGGTGGCTCATGCAAGCAGGTAGAACATGCAAGCAGGTAGAACATGCAGGGAGCGAAATGGAGTAGTTGTGCATTTGATACAATGAGAGGGCAATGTGTTGGGGATGCTTGAAATGGATGATTTATGACAAAATGTCATGGGTGCATGAGGCCACATCAGTGCTTTGCACTGCTGCAAATGAGAGGAGAAACATAGCAGTGTTTCACACTGATGTACGTTCAAATGAACCACAGTTGTGCTTTGCACTGCTGTGAGTGCAATGGGGAGCATAGCAGTGCCTTGCACTGCTGTGAAGGCAAGAAGAACGCAGCAGTACTTTGCACTACTGCAAATGTAAAAGGGACACAACAATGCACTGCTGTGGCTCAAAAGCTTTTCTCGCATGTTCCCGGACCATTTGAGCGAGTGCGGATTAGAATTGGCGTCAGCAGTCGGAAAACAAATCATCAATGGCAACCTGATCCACGCAATGGCAGAGCGATGGAATCCACGAACATGTACCTTCTGGTTCCCGTGGGGAGAGATGACCATTTTAATGGATGAATTTTCAGAGATTATGGGATTACCAAAACCAGCCGCTCAGCTAGGAGATCTGTTAGAGCATCAGTTTTTGATCAATGTCAATGGTTTGGACCCCCGAGACTCCTTGGCTCGCATGACAGTCCACCGATCTTGGCCCCTGATCCAGTTGGATGGAAATGAATATGTCAACCTGATTGAGTTATACCATCAATATGGCACCTTCGTTGAAGTCAGTTCACTATCAAGGACAACTAAAGAAAGAATTCAGAATGAAATGGTTCTATGCACTGTAGGATTAGCCCTCTTCCCAGATGGACAAAACTACATGGATATCAGAATAATCCAGCTCATGAGAAGATGGGGAAGTAGACAGACCAACCGTCTCTCCATAGCTATGGCAGCACTCGCTTTCTTGTATCGGGGTTTGACTCGTTTCTCACTTGGAGAATCTATCTTAGTTGAAGGATGCATTTACACGCTTCAATCCTGATTCTTCCAACACATTCCAGCCCGAGCAAATTCTTTCAAATACATTGGTCAAGAACTTCTTTCAGTGGCACGGTACCGATCCATAATCGACAGCATCCAGGAAGATGACATCGTATGGGATTATTTTGATCGACAATTGTCTCCTCCCAGATATACATATGCTTATGGCAAGCGGTTCAAATTGTTGGGACCCTTCTTCTGCACTTACTATCAGCCGGAGCGATGTGTTCAGTAGTTCTCCCAAAGACAACAGTACGTCGAAGCCTGATTGTTATCAAGAGTCATGGCAGAATTCGATCTCACTTCCACATAATGGTCTGTGGCATATCATTCTGCCCGCTACGGCTGGAATTCCTTTGTTACTCTTAAATTCTTTCCTGGTCCTAAAGTGTCTGCCGACTATCATGAATGGTGGCAAATTGTTTGTCCTCCACCTCTTTGTCAAGATCAATAAAAAGTTCAAATTTTCTCATTCCAATAAAAGTTTCTCTCTTTCTATTGTGGTTTGACGACCTCGCCTAGGTAACAAGGCACATTTTCCGTTGTTTATTTCTCTTTCAAAGAATAACAACACAATTGTCGTGATTCCTGCGATGACTCAATCCCTAGTAATGGGATATCTTTTTCAATATTGTCTATCATATTTTCAGCAAATATTTCTTCCAAAAAACCAATTCCTTCAGAATCTAATCAGGTCTTTGCCCTATAGAGAGCTTCCGCAGCATTTGATGGTTCAGACAAGATCAGGCAAAAGAACAACATCATTTCAGTACTCATCAGCTTCAGAAGCAGAAATGGATTCCCCCATATTCGTCAGAAGTCAAGATCAGCAGCAAGAGGATGATGGCATAGATCCACAAATGTATGCTATGTTCCGGAAGATGATGAACAAAATGATGAGTGAACAGGCCGAGACCAGTTCAGAGAAGAATCCATTTAGGCAGAAGTTCCACGGTCACAAGGACAAGAAATCAATAAAGACTTCCAAGAAGCAGATTCAACCAGAAGAAATCTCAGATGGGACAGAATCAGCAGAAGACACCGATGAAGAGTATGAGGTGCCTCTAACATTTCAGAAACATGTCCGGAAGCAAAGGAGGAGCCGCAAATAAAAAAGTCAGGTCACAGAAGAGCCCCTGCAAGTACAGTTTAGGGAAATGGCTAGAGTTGTTAAAGATCTGCAAGCCCGCTACAAGGGCAAAAAAATCTTCACTAGCGAGGACTTCTATGATGGCCTAGAAGGGGATGATGATCTCGAAAATCTACCCATAAGTTCATCAAGTTCGACAGTTCTGGCGACCCAAAAGCTCATCTCGCCACATTCTTCACAGAGTGCTCAAGATTCAAGAGAGACAACAGAGCACTATTTCTATGTTTTCCCTACAGCTTGGAAGGAGTTGCAGCCAAATGGTATGCTGAGTATATCAATCCCATCGAGCTTAAGGAGTTCGATAAAGTTGTGAATTTATTTATTGAACGCTTCCTGTTCAACACAGAAGCGTTCCCGACATTAAGTCATCTCTGCAATCTAAGGCAGAATGAAAATGAGAAAGCACGTGATTTCATTCATAGATAGAGGTCAGCCTGCAACAAAATGAGGGATCCTATATCAGAAAGACATGCTTTATCACTGATCCTCAAAAATTTCTCGCAACCTCTAAGAGGATTAATCTCCACCGCACCATCCTGTACTTTCATTGAGCTGACTGAATGAGCCGAATGGCTCAAGCTGAGCGTGGGGAATGGAGTCTACAAAGGCTTCACATTTTCCAAGAATAATCCCTAAGGTGAACAAAATAAGAAAGCTCATTTCACCTACTCTGTCAACAACAACAGTAACAACAATCGTTATAAAGGGCAGAAGAAAGATTACTGCTATGGCACAGGCAATTCTAACAACAAAGGTGATCAGAAAGGAAAGCCTGCTCCTCAATATAACAAGCCCCTTCAACAAGATCAAGGGCCAAAACTGTGTGAAAAGGTTAAACATGAAGGATGGAGCTACGACAGAAAATTCACTCCTCTCGACCAATCTCTCGAAGATGTGCTTGAGTATATGTTGTCGAAGGAGATGATCAAGTTTCCAAGACTGTTGATGCCCCTGTACCTATGGGGAAATGGAAAGACCAATTTTGCAAGTTTCACAGGACAATAGGACACAACACTGAGAACTGTTTCGTTCTCAAGAACATTGTGTAGGATCTTATTGACAAGAATCTTTTGGTGAAAGGAGAAGAAGAGGAAAAAATGGACATTCTCAATCAGCCAGTTCCTCTGCACACCACAACAGTGATATCTGAACAACCATTCCAGCCTCAAGAGCACATCAAACCGTGTTTCGTTCAAGATCTCCAAGTTCAGCATCAGGTGTTAGTGTTGTGACAAGCAGCACCAACCACTAAAAAGATAATTTCAGCATTTGGCAAGCTGAAAGTGTCTGAAGAACCCACAAAATTGTCCCCCAAGAAAATAAAAGGAATTCCTGAATTCCTTAATCAATTCATCAAGCCCATGTCGGGAAAGGAAACTCAAAAGCCGCTGACCGCCTTGTCTAATATTTCAATTTTGGACTTAGCCAAGAGTTCCTGCAAGCACCAACAAGTACTGGACGATTTGCTCAGAAAAATTAAAGTCAAACCCAGTACCACACCTGAAGACATGGCACAAATCGTGAATTCAGCCATGACAAATGCGCCAATCACCTTCTCGGATGAGGACCTTCCAAAGCCTCACTCTTTTCATAATAATGCCATGTACATTGTCGTTCGAGTAAGAGGAATGACAGTACCCCATGTGCTGGTTGATGGAGGCAACATCCTTAATATATGTCCTGAAATGACCGCAAAGGCACTAGGCATCAAGGAGGAAGAATACATTCCAGATCCTATCACTATATATGGATTTGACAACCATGGTCAAACAGCTAAAGGTAAGATATTCCTGAAAGTATTCATCAATTATTCAGTACATTCAGTACTTTTTCATGTGGTCAATGTGCCACCCACCTACAATCTACTGCTAGGAAGGACATGGATTCATAATGCAAATGCGGTACCTTCCACCCTTCATCAATGCGTAAAATGATTCAAATGTGGGATGATTACAACTGTATTGGGAGAAGACCCAGAAGAAAGGCTCCCACAGCCTATGATCCCTCGACCATCATTCACAGCAGACATCCCCAGCATCAAGGAAAGTGAAGAAATCAGTCTTGGAGAAAGTTTAAAAATACTCCAGACAACCTCAGAATTATCTCTGCATACTGTAGCCATGACCCGATGGAGAGGTCCTGAATTCTTTAAGATTGGGGGTCGGATCAACTATAGCACTCTCAAAGATCATCTGTTGTTTCCGCAGTTCATGAGAGCAAGAAATGGATTTGATTTACTTCTGATGCATGGTTACCAACCCTTCAAAGGACTGGGCAAAAATAAAGATGGTCACGTTGAGCCAATGATTCAAACGCATCGTCCCCACAGAGCAGGACTAGGGTTTTCCGGCGAAGGCTCACAAAAGAAGACTATTTTTGTTAAAGGGGCACATTGAGAACCATTTGTTATTTTCTTTCTATTCTTTTCAAAATAAATGTCTCATTCTATCAATGTCTTTGATCAATTCAAAATCAATAAAATTTCAAGTTTTCTTTGCCTATCTGGATGCCATCTATTTCCCTTCTCTATCTCTTTATTTTATAGTTCCAATGTCATTTTATGCATGGTTCTTTTCAAATGTTGTTTGTCTTATTATGGGCAATTTTACCTGAATCAAATTTCTTATCCAAAATTTCAGAATGTCTTCTCGGACAATCAAGAAACTTGTTCTCAATCCAAAAGTTTTCCAGAAATTGACAGCAATTCAACGGGTCAAAGCGAGCACGGAAAATTGCAAGGTTGCAAAGCAGTCAGACGATTATGCAGAATTTGATCAGTCTCTTCAGGAATTACCAGAGTTCGCCTTAGCTCAGAAACCGGATGAACCATCTGCTCTAGTACAAGATCCGACTAAAGAGGTCATTATAGGTTCAGAGGATAATCCCAAAATTCTCAAGATCGAAACCAGTCTGAGCCCGGAAGAGAAAGAAAGGCTCACCAATTTTCTCAAGCAACATGAAGAAGTGTTCGCATGGACATATGAAGATATGTCAGATCTAGATCCCAAATTCGTCGAACACCGCCTCGTTTTAAAGCCAGATGCTAAACCAGGCAAGCAAAAGTTGAGGAAAATGGATCTCAGAATAGAACAACAAGTCAAAGAAGGACTTGAAGATTTGCTCAAAGCAGGATTCATTTGAACTATTGACTACCCAGACTGGTTAGCCAATATTGTCGTTGTTCTAAAGAAAAGTGGCAAAGTGAGGATTTGTATAGACTTTAGAGACCTCAACAAAGCAACTCTGAAAGATGATTATCCACTTCCAAGCATTGATCTTCTAGTCGATAGCACAATAGGATGCCATGTTCTCATTTATGGATGGATATTCCGACTACAATCAGATCAAGTTGGCAGCCCACGATCAATCAAAAACTTCCTTTACTACGCCTTGGGGCACATTTTGTTATACAGTCATTTCATTTGGGCTCAAGAATGCCGGTGCAACATATCAACGTGCGATGGCCATCATCTTTCACGATCAAATGTGCAAAATCATGGATGCATACATTGATGATATCCTCGTGAAATCCAAAGAGGAAGAAGATCACATTGAATCCCTTGATCAAGTGTTTAAGCGGCTTATTCTTTATAAGCTAAGACTTAACCCTCAAAAGTGTGTTTTTGGAGTCGAATAAGGAAAACTATTGGGTTTTCTGGTCAGCAAAAAAAGAATTGAAGTTGAACCAGCCAAAGTAAAGGCTATCATTGATATGCCACCCCAAACAAATCTCAAAGAATTGTGTAGCCTTCAAGGACGCATGCAATCAATCCGGCGATTTATTTTCAACTTGGCAATGAGATGCGAGCCCTTCAATCACTTGCTCAGAAAAGGAGTAAAGTTCGAATGGGGACCAAAATGTCAGCAATCATTTGATCGTATCAACAAGTATCTTCTCAATCCTCCTATCTTAAAACCGCCAGAATTAGGGAAACCCCTTTTGTTATACATCTCAGTTAATCAAGTCGCATGCGGCAAATTCTTGGCGCAATACAAAGAAGGCAGCTTGATAGAGCACGCCATTTATTATGTGAGTAAGAATTTCATAGACTATGAAAAGAAATACTCTCAAATAGAAAAGACTTGCCTGGCTCTGGTATGGATGTGTCAGAAGCAAAGACACTACATGCTGGCATCTGAAGTCAAAATCTTGTCTAAACTCAATCCTCTCAAGTACCTCCTAGAGCAACCTTTCCTTAATGGACGAGTCGCCAAATGGCAAGTCTTACTTATGCAGTATGACCTAGAATATGTCTCACAGCAATCAATCAAAGGTCAAGCAATTGCAGATCAATTGGCAGATTTCCCTTTGGCAGAAGAAGTGAAAGCCGAAGATGACTTCTCTGACGAGCAAATTTGCAATATCCAGCAATCTCCAATCTGGAATTTATTTTTCGATGGTTCCAAAAATATTGCGGGAATAGGCATTGGGATCTTGTTAATCATTCCTAAGAAGGAGATGATTTCATTTTCTCTCAAGTTAGATTTTCAATGCACCCACAATATGGTTGAGTATGAAGCCCTGATTCAAGGACTAAAGATTCTACTAGACTTCAATGTTAAGAGAGTGCATGCTTACGCTGACTCATTACTCGTTGTCAATCAAGTTCGAGCCGAATGACAAGTCAAGGATCAAAAGCTATTTCCTTATCAGAAAATCGTTTAAGCTCTTATCAGCAAATTCAAAGAATTTCAGCTCTTCCATATCAAGAGAAATTTTAATCAAGTGGCTGATAGTCTAGCCAGCCTAGGTTCTATTATGGCATTCAAGAACGGAGAATCTTGTCGTTCCTTCGAAATTGGCAGACTTGACCAACCTGCCTTCTTTCCTACAGAAAAAGTAAACCAAGCTGAACAAAAGAAGAAGCCTTGGTATTATAATATCAAAACTTTCATAGAAACCGATGAATTTCCTCCAATACTCTCAAAGAAAGAGCAACGAGCAATTCAACGCATGTCTACCCAATATTTCATTCTGGCCAATCTTCTTTATCGTCGTGGATTCAGTTCAGAATATTCCAGATGCTTAGACAAAGACGAAGCCAAAGAAGTCGTGCGAGAAGCACACGAAGGCATTTGTGGTGGCCACGTTGGCTACCAAACCCTTGTCAAGCAAATCATCAGAGCAGGTTACTATTGGAAGACTATGCAGCAAGACTGTTATCAATTCGTGAAGAAGTGTGTTCAATGTCAAATACATGCACCCTCTATTCATGCTCCAGCAACATATTTGCAATCTGTTGTTTCTCCATGGCCGTTCTCTATGTGGGCCTTTGATGTCGTAGGTCCCATCACTCCCTCTGCTTCAAATGGCCACAAATATTTTCTTGTCGCAACAGAATATTTCACTAAGTGGGTAGAAGCTATCACTCTGCGCACAGTAGAAGGCCGACACGTGGTCTCTTTTATTCACAAGAGCATCCTTTGCCGTTTCGGCATCCCACATGACATCGTGTCAGATAATGACAGTCATTTCAAAAATGAAAGAATGAAGACTTTCTGCTCAAAGTTCAAAATCTATCATCATTTTTCCGCTCCCTACTATCCTCAAGGGAATGGTCAGGCAGAAGCTACCAACAAGATCTTAATTCGCATCTTGAAGCGAACTATAGAAACAGGTCGTGACTGGCATGAGAACATCCATGATGCACTATGGGCCTACCGAACCACCATTCACACTCCAACAAATGCTACTCCATCAGAGTTGGTCTACGGAACAGTAGTATTACATCTGCATGTTCAGAAGCCCGCTTTGAAATTTGCATCACTTCTAGAATTACCTCTCGATCAATACCAGCAGCAGTGACTGGTACAGCTAGACTTGCTCGACGAGAGAAGGTTAAAAGCAGCAGAACATGCTCAATCCTATCGCTAGAGAATAGCCAGGCAGTACGCGAAGTCTGTCATCGAGAGGAGATTTAAAGTCAATGATTTAGTACTTTGATCTACAGCTTATCTCAAGCATCATCCTAGTGGGAAATGGTCACCAAATTGGGAAGGTCCCTACGTAGTCAAAGAAGCGTTACCTCGCAACTCATATCGACTCATCAATGCCGATGGGGTAGAATTACCAGATCACATTAATGCTCGACACTTAAAAAAGTTCTATACTTGAAGCATCTATTCTTCCCTTATAATCCCCTATTCTCTTCAATAATGATCAAACTTTCTTTTCCCAGTTACAGTGGGGCATTTTAAAATTTTTTTTTTTATGCAGGCAGGATAAACAAATTCTTCATTTTACACAATTGTGCATCCATGTGCATTAATTTGCATTCATTTGCATTCAACTGCATTAATTTGGTCAGTATTGGGATTTCAACAAACAGTCCCATCACAATTCCTAATTGTTATTCAAAATTGAAAAACAATCATTAGCACTGAATCAAAATCCAGTATTCGAATTGGTATTATTTCAAAATCCAGTGCTCGAACTGGTATATTTTAAACTTTTAAGTTGTTTTATATTTTCCTTTGAAGATCCAAGTTCTGACTCGGGTTTTCCCTCAAATTATTTCTCCTTTGAAGATCTGAGTTCCGACTCGGGTTTTCCTCTAAATTATTTTTTCTTTGAAGATCCGAGTTCCGACTCGGGTTTTCTCTCAAAATTATTTTCCTTTGAAAAACCGAGTTCCGACTCGGGTTTTCCTTCAAATTATTTTTCCTTTGGAAAACCGAGTTCTGACTCGGGTTTTCCTTTAAATCATTTTTTCTTTGAAAAAACTGAGTTCCGACTCAGGTTTTCCTTTAAATTATTTTTCCTTTGAAGATCCGAGTTCCGACTCGAGTTTTCTTTCAAATTATTTTCCCTTTGAAGATCCAAGTTCTCACTCGGGTTTTCCTTCAAATTATTTTTCCTTTGAAAAAATCAAGTTCCGACTCGGGTTTTCCTTTAAATTATTTTTCCTTTGAAAGATCCTAGTTCCGACTCGGGTTTTTTTTCTCAAATTATCTTTCCTTTGTTGATTCGGGTTCTGACTCGTGATCTCTTTACCTTATTCGAGCTTTGATTCGAGCTCTTTATTTTCCTTTGTTGATCTGAGTTCTGAATCATGATCTCTTTACCTTATTCGAGCTTTGATTCGAGCTCTTCATTTTTCTTTGTTTATCCGGGTTTCGACTCATGATCTCTTTACCTTATTCAAGCTCTGACCCGAGCCATTTATTCTCCTATGTTAATCAAGTTATTTTGATCCTCAGAGGCAGTCAATTTCGCAAATTTAACACTTTGCCCACCAATTTCCAATTTCAACCCTCGAGTCATCCGATTTCCAATTTTGACCCTCGGGTCATCCGATTTCCAATTTCGACCATCGGGTCATCCGATTTTCAATTTCGACCCTCGGGTCATTCAATTCTCCAATTTCGACCTTCGGGTCACTCAATTCTCAATTTTGACCTCCGGGTCACCCAATTTCTAATTTTTCAAATTCAATTTCCAATTTTGACCTTCGGGTCACTCAATTCTCAATTTCGACCTCCTGGTCGCCCAATTTTCATACTCTCAATTTTCAAATTCCAATTTTGACCTTCGGGTCACACAACTTCGACCTTTGGGTCAACCAATTCTCCATTTTGACCGTTAGGTCATCCAATTTCGACCACCGGGTCTCCCAATTTCCAACAATCAATTTCCCAATTTCCAATTTCGACCTTTGGGTCAACCAATCCCAATATCCAATTTCAATCATTTTCCCTTGCGAGTGACCCTTTTTATAGGTTGAGTTCGAGGGAGATTGTTCTTTTCATATGCTATCCAATTCGTTCACTTAGCCCCTTTTCAGGGAGAGTTTGAAGGGACTCGTGTCTTTGTGAACCGTTTGCAAAACAATTTCCAATTTTAGACAAGGAACCCTTTTTATAAGGAGAGGCTCGACGGAGACTCGCTTTTTTTGTGGCACCCCAATTTTCCTATTAGGCCATTTTCGTCATGGAGGACCCTCCTTTCAGGGAGAGTGTGATGGACTCGTTCCTTCATGACCCAATTTTCCGACCTCACTACTATCGGCCCCCTTTCCACAAGAGAAGCGTAATATTAGGGAGCTTTGACGAAAGCTTAATTTCTCTTCAAAAGTTCGTTTTGCAAACACCTCCTCTTCAGGGAAGAGAGGAGTAATTTACATTTCCCATTTAGGTAAGGGCTAAGCCTGAGTCTCTCTTTTTGGAGAAAAAGAGAGAAGAATTTTCATCACGGATGTGTTGAGCCTGACCTCAAATGCTCTCTTTCACCAAGGATTTCAAGAACATGTTGTCAATCAATTATTTGTTGATTTCAAAATTTTATTGCACAAATCTTTACCTCAATTTACCTTCAGCATTACTTCCAAAAAAGTGAAGCTTTTGCGAAAAGAGATTCAAAATTCAGATTCTTTCTATTGGCCAACCAAAAGGATGAAGGATAAATCCTCGATATGGCCAGAAAAGAAGATGCAATGTTATTGCAAAGCCATAGTTATGGCACATCTCTAAAGATTATTCTTGTAAAGATGAGGCAGTGGAAATATCCTGAGCGCTAGAAAAGAGAGAATTCACCCAAGCCCTGTCTCCTCAAAATCACCTAAGCTGCAATTAAATATCCGCAAAAGGGATCTCTCCATTGTCATCAAGATGAAGGCGAATTAAGCGAGTAGACCACCGGGGCCAAAGAAGATTCGAAATATCTCGAAGATGACAAAGTTTGTGACGGATCCTTCCAAAGAAAGTCCAAAGCACTGTTGAGATGAAGGCAGATGCGATGAACCTCCCGACAATCCCTAAAAGATATTTAATTTCAGCTATCATCCCAAAATCTCCAACCCATGGAGCCAATATCATCAACAAGACCCCTGAGGCAAAGAAGGATCGAAACATCTCCAAGTTGAAGGAGTTTGTGACGTGCCCTTCCAAAAGATAAAAAGAGGGGGAAAAGAAAGAGAGAAAAGTCAGGACATCTCCAAAATAAAGGATGATGTAATAAACTCTCCCGAAGCCCAAAAGACCTCAAAAGAGTGCAGAAAGATTATGATGAGAGAAGCTCCCAGGATATCAAACTGCCAAATCTATCAAGAATCTTATTTAAATTTGTGAAATTCTATTATCAATATCCTTTCATCAATTACTTTCATAATATCAAATTTGCTTTCCTATTCATATCAAGGAAATTGATAGCTTCCTTGAAGAAAGTCAATCGCAAGCAATTTGGATTCCAAATCTTGATTCTATGAAGTCAATCTCGTTTGGAGGTAATACTTCAGGTAGAAAGAAAGAATATTTTTGCAACAATATGCACCATTTCCAAATACTTTGAATCAACAACAAAATTCTTAATATTTTGACAACATTTTCTAGCTATCAAGCTTGATGTCCATTTTTGATACATCCTGACACCATTTTCAATCCCTCTTAAGGACTTGATTTATTCCCTTCCTTTTATAATTTGAGAGCGCGAGCTCTCAGATTCGCACACTTCCCTGTGTCCCCACTATCCAATTTCGGTTCGAGGTCGAACTATCAATCATTTTATCACAAAAGGCAATTTCAAAAGCTATTTAGTCTCAGCAATGAGACGCCCAAGATCAATCCCTTTTCAAGCTTTAGGGACCCCATTTTCCTTCCTTTTGCAAAAACCCCTGTCGGATTTATTGTGCAAAGTCTGAAGGTTCCATCATGGTATCTCTTTCGAGGATTTCATTCATTTTTTGCCCGATCAGAATAAGGGTATAAACCTGAGCCTCATTTGATGAGGTACTCCATTTTCTGCCCAATCAGGATAAGGGTACAAACCTGAGCCTCATTAGATAAGGTATTTCATCTTCCGCCCGATCAGGTCAAGGGTTAAACCTGAGCTTCGTCCCATACAAGGTATTTCTGTCCCATACAGGTTAAGGGCAAAAACCTGAACTTCACCGCCACAGAGCAGATCTATTTCTCTTCGTTCTCCATTTTATATCTACCATCTTCACCAAGCTAAATATCTCTATACCCAGTCAGATCCTTCTAACTGGGGCATTTTTATATAGCCCAAATTTGGTGTGTGTTTTTTTGCCACTAAGCTCGGCCACAAGCCGGCTTAGTAGCAAAGAGGGGCATCTGTAAACACCCCAAATTTTCACTTACCTCCCCGACATCTCCATCAATCATCACATTTCGGTTCTCCGAAATCACTGGAGGGGAAAATGGTCATTTTCTGAGTTTAAACCTTACAGAAAGTCTTAAATTTCATCCCCGAGTTTCAAACTTTCCATATTTAGTCTTAGAAACATCTTCAAACTACAAATCTTCAAAATCCTATTCTTGACAAGATGTTAGAATTTCCAAATCCTGATTCAGAGTGGCATTTCATAAGACATGTCTTTGCATATCATCGCATGAGCATTTTATATCATTTCACTGCACAACATGCCATTTTGAGATCCACAACTCCTGATTTTCAAAAACATCAATCCAGATTCGAGTTTTAAACGTTTCAAAATTGATTTCGAATCCCTGGGTCTTCAAAATTGCCCATTTTTCCCATTTTACCCCAAGGACTCCGAATTACAAAAAGTTTTCTCAAGAAAACAATCTTGATAGTTTTGATATTGATTTTAAAATTTCGTCAGTTGGAAAGAAGGGGACACAATTTCAAGTTTAGAAGTCTTTATTTCAAATCTTTGCAAAAGGGCTCTGAACTTCTTTATAAAACCTCCGCATCTTTTATTTTGCCCTGAAGGACCAATTTTTTTTTTAGTTTTTGAAACCAAGCCCATTTTACTTCGTATTTTCTAAACTAGCGTACTATTATAAAATCCCCAAAAAGAATTTATTGTGTTTTTACTTCAAATAAAATGACGTGGGATCCACCCTGAAGTGGCGTCATACTCAAGTTCTCCAATATTTCTCTATTTTCAAACAGTGCTCATCCGGAGGTGGCACCAATTTACAAAACCCTTTCTTCAATTTTCGATTCTATTTACTTTAATAAAATAATCAGTGGGCCCACACATAGGTGGCGCCCCACTAGAATTTTCTGCAAAGAAAAACAAATTTTTTTTTTTCAAAAAGAGTTTTCTTAAACCGGCTGAGGTGGCATCACCTTAAAAAAAAAAGGAGACATGTTTTACCCATCCTTTTCCTTTTACCTTTTTCAACCCCATAAGGAGCCACTGTGAAAACCCTCACTTTACCTAAGCTTTGAACCCAAAATTTTCTTCAGAAAAGAACGCCGTCCTCTTCTCAATGATTGGCGAATTTCAAAAATTTTCAAAATTTTGTTTGAAAATGCTTTCAAAATTCAGTTCGGATGATTTCAAAACACCCGAATTTTATGTAAAACCGACTGAATTTTTTTTAAAAAGGGGACCCCATTGGGAGAAAAGGGGGAGAGCGATTTTGGGTAGTTCGGCTTTCTATCTCTCTCTGAACACTGTTGTTTCTTCCATTGTTCTGAACCTTCAACATAGCGATTTTGGGAAGGGAGGAGTGATTTTGGGAAGGGAGGAACAATTTTGGGAAGGTTGGTTTCTTCTCTTTCTGAATACTTTTGTTTCCTCCATTGCTCTTAGCCCCAGCATAACACTCAGAAGGAAGGATCTTCTCAACCTCCAAGGTAAAGACTCTTTACTTCCGCTTTTAGGTGAAATATGCATCATGCTCATATCATACATATTGCAGACCCATGGCATTTGATGATGCGGTTTGCTGACCTGCTTATCCAAGTACATCGAGAGTCAATAATGCCTCACAATGGCATTATCGATTCGTTTGAATCTCATATTTTGATCAAAATCGTCATTTTCCCCTAAGATTTTATCAGATTTTCATCAGCATTAAAAAAAATTCTGGAATAATGTTTCCACTTCAACTCACAGTTTTTTTTTTTTCTTTCCCCTTTCATGTTCATGTTCAGGCTTTCTCATATTGAGCATCTATGAGTACATTCTTGTTTAAAGACATTCACTTTTACAAAAAGAAGAGAAAAGGAAGACCTTGTTTTATACCAATGTTTCCATCTTCTGCAGAACACAGTGAATATAATTTTCCGTATCATTGACGATAGCCCATCCATTTTCGTATGTCCGCTATCATTTCCTTAGGCGTTCTGCATAGTGCGAAGTCCCCTTTTCCTGCATGTTATGAATCTCCATAGGTACATACACATCTGACAATGGCGCCTGTGTATCATTGACTTCATCCATGCTATTGAAAGTCATTTTACAGAAGGTATCCAGTTCATTAATATTTCAGTCTATGCAAAACTCAGTGAATGAGATCCCAAATGATCTCACATTCACTCTAATCGTTTTGCAATTCTATCACTTTTCCATAATTTTTTTTTGCAGTTTTGTCGGCTTTGACATTAACCATTAACTCTTCTGTATCTCATTGGCTCTTATCCACAGAGTTTTTGAAAAGAAAGCACCTGCATATCATGACCCCAAGCGATATCCTCATGGATTTATCGTACAGAAAATAACATCCTTGACCTGAGCGCAACATCTGAATTTGACACAAATTTCCATCTTAATTTGTTAAAATGTTTTTATTATACATTGCAGTAGTTGCTGTTGTCATCTGTTTACTGTGGTATTTATGATTTGTTTTAGGCTTCTCTGTTTTCAATAACTCATATCCAGGGCCTTGTCTCATCAACATTTTATTCCTAACTGCAGACATCAGCAGATTCTGTTATATACAACACAGTTTGAGCTTAGCATTAGTCTGTTACAGTTCCATTTTCTATATTGGGTTCTTTAATATGTGATATGTTGGTCAATAGCTATACTCTCACTGTACATCATCATATTTTTGCTTATATCTAGACATATATTGCAGATTTGTCTCAAGTTATTGTAGGATTATCTCGTCTCATTATCAAAGTACCTAAAGAAGTTATGGGAAATGAGAATACCGTTATAACTCTTTTGCAGAAATCGAGTTATTGATCCCCCTCACATTGTTGTGAATAATCGGCTAACTTAACCGATTTGTCATAGTGGAGTTGCTGATGAACCTGTTGTATAGCCTCAAATATGCTGAAAAGCACGAGATTCATTGGCTATCCGATTTAGATATCCAATCTAGAGGATCGATTTTAGAACCGATATTGGTTCATGAGAGTAGTCGGTTGTACCTGTTTTAATCTCTTTGAAGTCATTCTACTGCAAAACAGATTTGATGTATCACATTATTCTGTTAGGATGCCTAACGTTGAGCCTCTAAACCAGTGAGCCGATCTAATTTGTAGGGTCGGTCATCCAACTCAGACATCCGACCGCGATTAGTGATCATCTCTAATATTTGCATCATATATTGACTGCAATGCTATATTACTGCTGCATATACCTTACTACATCATATACTCAAAACTGTCCCCTACCCATTCGTGATCCCCTAACTTTTATTCCCATATATCATTTATGTCAATTTATAACACATGCTCTATATTTTATCTCTTAGATTGTAATGTAATTTCATCCAGTTTTTTTTTTATCCTGTGTCTGTGGCATTAGATCTTTTGTTTGTTTTACTGTCATCATGTGTAACCTCTTTTAATTCTAAGCTCGTCTAGATTCATTCCATGCGTACTCAGATATGTTTTGCATGATTCGACATCAGCTAGTGACATGGTTGATATGCATCTATCAGTTTTCCTAATTGAAGGTATTGATTCACTGTGTAAATCCGAGTTGCAGCCATTCATATATTAGGAATATTGTAAATAAACTGAGGTGTGGATAGGGTGTAAATAGCCATTTGAAGTTACCATGAGTATGAGAGAATGGCAATCGTGCTGTGAACTCGAGTAAAGTCATAAGTGTCGTAGCATAAGGGCATTGTAGTTATGGGATTGTCAAGGCTACGTTATATGGCTTGTAACCTTTATTGAATGAGACGGTTAACGTCCCATATACATATTTCCCTTATGTAAGCCTAAGTATTTAGGTATATTTATATATTTATATATTTATATATTTATATATATATACATGTGTCTTCTTTCACTTAAACTTAGTATCTAGGCATCTTGTAAGCATCCCATTCAGGCCTCATATTGTCGTTTATATATATGTTTCGGTTGTAGTGTAGGCATAATTATTGGCACCTTGGCATTGATGTGATATTTCCTTTTGTATGTTGTATCTCTTATACTAACCCGCACTTGTAGAAAAGCTTAGAGGAGGCACCTTCAGTTGAATTTTTTTTTAGTTTGCTTTATGTCATCTATGTAACAATCAAAGTGTACATTTGGAATAATATTTACTTTTCCGTTTAGATTAGGATGCATACCATATAGTTTGATTTTTGTAATATCTTGACTATGTGATCCATGCATTGCACTTCACAATCACTATGGGCGTACACGAATGGCACGTGCACCAACTCTTAGGGAGTTGATGAACTCGGTGGAGTCCATATTTACAGCCCTAGTCAGAATATGGACGAGACCCAGATTCAGCATCTTCCTACTAGTCACACTAAGCCTACACTCTTAGGCTATCTTCAAAATTGCACATCATATTTCCAATTTTGCAAAATATTGTGAATTAAATCAATTAAACTTTGTACATGTTCATGGCCACAGTCAGAATATGTGAAGAATTTACTTTGGCTTAACACACATTTTCCAAAAAATTTCTCAGAAAATCTTTCTGGATATCTTTTTCAAAGTGCATTCATACATTCAGATCATCTGCCTCATGACATCATCTGCTTTTCTCATGATTTTCTTAAGAAAATTTTCACTCCATGAAAATCGATTCCTCAAGAAACTCTGAAAATTTTTAAAGTTGGATTTTCCCATGATTTTCCCGAGAAAATGTTCTTTTCTTAAGATTCAAGAATCAAAATCGATTTCCCAATATTTCAAGGCTAAAATTCTCAGGATTTCAATTTCCTGAGTTTTGATTTTCCTTCTCAAAAGAGTTTTCTTGTAAATTTCAATCATTTTCCAAAGAAACTTTCCAAAGCTGGAGTTTTCCTTGACAAATAGTTCCTCTTCAATACATTTTCTCAAGAATTCTCTCTATTTTCCCAACATTCTTATTCCTTCATGATTTTCCCAAATCTTTATAAACTTTCTTATGATTTTCAAATCCTTTTATATGAGTTTCCTGAGAAATTGATTTACATCTTTTGACTGAGAAAGACTTTTCAAACTCCCAAAGGTTTTCTAAGCATACATCATGTTTTTCCAACTTGCATTTTACAAAATCTCATAACACATGCCTGAATTCTCTGTGCATTTAGGATAGAACACGATTTTGATGATTTAACTAAGTCAAGCACAATTTTGGTCCTTGGTTCGATTACCCCTGTTAAAGGCGGCAGGAACGGTCGAACCTCATACCGACAGGTCGAGCCCCATCCTATGGATTTTCCCGCTATATTAAAAAATGGAGGCGAGTATTTTAAAACAATTTTCAAAACTCTAGTCAAGTTTGACTCGCGGAAACGTTTTCCCCTCTCTCCCGCAGGGAAGGGAAGGGAAGATGAATTTTTGCCACGATAACATATACCTGCAGCACTACACTGGGTTGGTGCACAGTACCTGTCATCTATATATTTTCACTTGTACTGCTACACTTTTACTACCTGTGCACAACTTCTCCTGTATACGATGAATCCTATATTTGTACTCTTACATTGTTGTCAATTGTTATATCTTCAATAATACCGTGACCTTCAATCTGCATTTTGAATCTCTGGCGTAGTATTCATTCCTTTATACAGTTTGTATCCAACACCGTGTCTTGTATTCCTTCCTTACGCGTATTTGGTTTTACAATATAATATATATTCTGCATCCTCATCTAGGTGATTTAGTTTAATTCAATCTTTTTATTTTATTATTTTGGGGCACTCTGTATCTGTAGCATACTTAGCAATAGTTATACCCTGCCACTAGTCCACTGTATCTACAACATTTTGTGATAATATATTTACATGACCATCTGTGCATATATTGGGTGAACTTCAGGACCTAGGTTCATTACATTACCTGACGATACACTATCCAGCATGCATGTGTTATCAGTTTAGGCATAATTTCAGTATACATCTCATTTTCTTTTTATATACATTCCTTCTCCTAAATTCAAAATTCAAAATTCTAATTCAAAGTCCATTTATGACTTTGAAACTTTCATTTCTTTTCCTTTTATCTCAATTTCAAAATCATGTCATTCAAAGTCCACGTTTATTTTCCCAACTTTGATTATTTTCAAAGACTTAGAACTTCAAAACATCTTTTCAGATCTATCTCAAGTTCTAAGTTAGATTCAACTATTTAGAAATCATATCTTCATTTCATCATCACATTTTTCACTTAAAAAATCTCAGATTTCCAAAATCATCATTTTCAAAAGAGCATACATCCTTGCATTGCACAAGCATGATTCTTTGTGCATTTAAACTTAGAATAAATTCTTAGATAGTCTTTTAGCAAAGCAAAAAGGCATAAGTTTGACCCTTGGTTCGATTACCCTTGGTAAAGGCGCCAGGCACAATCGAACCTCGTACCGACGAGCGAGCCCTGTCTCCCAATTTTCTCTCAAATATTTCAAAACGGAGGTGAGTAATTTTCTAAATATTTTCAAATCAAGATCAAGTGAGACCCCGCAAAAGAGTTTCTCCTCTCTCTTCTTTCTTTTCTCTCTTCTTTTCTGTTTTTTATTTCTTCCCCTCAAAAAGGAGGAAATAGAGGTTAGAAAGGAAAAAGAGAAAGGAAGAGAGAGAAACACAAGAGAGGAAAATTTTTGCGATGATCACAGTTTTGGCGACCGAGATGGGATGGAATGGATGATGTCGATCATGGATCAGAAGAAAACTCCATATGAAGTTCTGATGCGAGAGATCGAGAATGGATGGACAGATAATGGATCGAAATGGTTAATAGATGATTGCTTCCCCTGCGTGCTCCCTTTTTAAAGAGGAAGAGGAGTGTTCGAGCAGGGAAATCCGTTGAAGATGGAAGGTGGAGAGGAGAAGGGTCTGTTGAAGATCGAAGGTGGAGAGCCATCCTGCGAACGAAGCTTCTAGAGGAGAAAATGCGCGAGAGGGGGCCGTTTGCATTTTTCCCTTTTTTTCAAAAAGAGGATTCTTTTAAAGAAACTTTTTGTAAAATGGTTTTTCAAATGAGGTTTTTAGCAAAAACAACTTTAAAAAACTTAAAACCATTCGTTTTTCGCATAATTTTTATGATATTTTTGGTTTTTGTGTTGTTCTCATGTATTTTTGTATTTTTGAAATAAAATCCTAAGATTTACGAGGAAATAAAGATTTAAAACTATATTTTTTTTTGTATTTTTGAGAAATATTTACAAAAGAGGGTTTTTCTAAGAATTCAAGGTTGTTTTGAGGAAATTTCTTTAGAAAAATGGGTTTGGACCCAAGTTTTGAGAAAATATTCGAGTTTTAAACCTCGAATCGAGGAATATAACGCGATGGATCCAAACAGATACAGACAAACTGTCTGAGCCTTTCAAAAAGTTATTTTGGTAATTTTGAGAATTTGATTTAAAAAATTAGACAACGAAGCTCAGATTTGAATCTTTTATCTGGATCCGGATACGAAATTGAGTCAGATATGTAAAATGAATTTAATTTCAATAAAACTTGAGAAATGAACTGGAATTTAGATTTAGAAGTGACTCAATTGCTCAGAAAATGGAATCAGGGGCATTTTTCAAAATTTGGGGTGTTATCTTTGCCACTAAGCTCGGTTTTCAACTGGCTTAGTAGCAAAGAGGGGCATTTGTGAACACTATATATATATATATATATATATATATATATATATATATATATATATATATATATATATATATATATATATATGTGTGTGTGTGTGTGTGTGTGTGTGTGTGTGTGTGTATGTGTGTCTCCAGTTCAACATCCTATATATATCTTCTATCCCATTGTATTATATGAACTTCCTCATTAAGCATAGGGTATATCATATACATTTTTGGCTTTTGATTTAGAATATTCATTCTTCAGCAGAATGGAAATTTTCAGGTATGTCTTTAGTTTTAATATAGCATTGTTTCGATTCTCCTTCTATATTTTGCCTATTATCTTGTGCTAACTCCGTCTTTTGCAGGAAATACATGGAAAATGCAATCCTCTTCTTAGCTTAGAAATTCCTTATTTAAGTCAATGATGAAATAGTTAGATGATCATGAGAAATTTTACATTTCCAGCTTTAGATAGAATGAATGAGCATTGTAAATATCATGAATTGCTTGTTTTCACATCATTTTCTTCTTTTACTTTCAAAAATTCACAAATGGGAACATGAATGGCACGAGAATCGTTCTAATAGAAGGTGATTAAATCCTAAGTTGATGATTTGCATCAATGGCCATAGTCAGGATGTGAACAAAACTTAGGATTTTCATCTTTTATGGAATAACATTGAATCCACACTGGATCTCTTTCTAAAAATCATCATATTTCTAAATATTTTCTTCTTTTATCAGAGTTTAACTTAAAATTAACTCAAAATATATATCAATAACCATAGTCAGGATATATTGAGAGTTAATTTCATTTTAAACTCTATAAAAGCACCAAAAATGTATTTTATTCTTCACTTGAATTTAAATATGATTATTATATAATACATTCAATGACCATAGTCAGGGATGTATTATATCTTCAATCTTATTCTTAATTCATTTAAAGAATGAAATATGCTTTCAAAATCCAATTTCAAATTCTTTAAATTCATTCATCATATAGGATAGAATTGCATCATATTTTCAAAATTCCTTTTTCAAAATCCAAGTGATCCAGAATATATCTTCAATTTCCATTTCCACTCATCAATTCTATCTCATTTTCAAGATTCAAAATTCGATTTCAAAGTCCAAATTGACTTTGAAATTTCAAAACTCATTTTTGTTCAAAACTTCAACTTCCAATTCAAAATTCAAACTTCGAAGTTCAAATTTAACTTTGAAGTTTCTGATTCCTCTTCTGATTTCAAATTCCAAATCAAGTTTATTTTCTTATCTTAAAAATTTAAAATTAAAGTTTGAGATCGATTCTGAATCTCAAAATTTGACTCTTCCTAAATTTTAAATTCAATCTGGGTTTTCAAAAACCCAGACCCATCCTTAAAAGTCCCATTTGGACTTTCAAAAATCCAAATCCAAAGTTAGAATCCAATTCCATTTGGGGTCCAAAATTCAACTTCATCTTGGATCTCAGACTTCAGATCCAAATTCCATTCCAAATTTTAGATCTAATTTCATCTTGGATCTCTGATTTCAGATCCAAATTCCATCTCGGATTCAAGATCTTGGATCCAATTCCATTTAGTATCCAGAATTCAACTTCATCATTGGATCTCAGACTTCATATGCAAATTCCATCTTGGATTCCAGATCTTGGATCCAATTCCATTTAGGATCTAGAATCCAACTTCATCTCGGATCTCAAATTTGAGATCCAATTCTATTCAGGATCCTAGAATTCAACTTCATTTTGGATCTCAGACTTCATATCCAAATCCCATTTAAGATCCTAGAATTCAACATTATTTTGGATCTCAGACTTTGGATCCAATTCCATTTAGGATCCCAGAATTCAACTTCATTATGGATCTTAGATTTCGGATCCAATTCCATTTAGGATCCCAGAATTCAACTTCATTTTTTATTCAAATTCCATCTTGGACCCCAGATCTCAAATCCAATTCTATTCTCAAATTCCAACTTTCAAATCCAATTTCATTCCTAATTCTAGATTTCAAATCCAAATCTATTTTTGATTTCCGGATCTCAAATTCAATCCCATTTCAAATCTCATCCAAGTTCAAAAATCTGATTCAGAGTCCATTTCTGACTCTGAAAACTTCATTTCCCTTTCCCTCAGCATCAGAATTATTCTTTCTCAAAACAAGATTTATTTTTCCCAACTCTGATTATTTCAAAGACTTAGATATCTCAAGTTCTAAGTTAGAGATCATTTTCTTCACCCTATTATCAAATTCATCTCAGAAACACTTAGAGATTTCAAAAACCATTTTTCAAAAAGAGCATACATCCTTGCATTGCACAAGCATGATTCTTTGTGCATTTAGACTTAGAATAAATTCTTAGATAATCTTTTGGCAAAGCAAAGAGGCATAAATTCGACCCTTGGTTCGATTACCTTTGATAAAGGCGCCAGGAACGGTCGAACCTCGTACCGACGAGCGAGCTCTGTCTCCCAATTTTTCCCGTAAATATTTCAAAACAGAGGTGAGTTATTTTCCTAAATATTTTCAAATCAAGGTCAAGTGAGACCCCGCAAAAGAGTTCCTCTCTCTCCTTTTTTCTTTTCTCTTCTCTCGTTTTTCCTTTTTTTTTATTTTCTCCCTTCAAAAAGGAGGAAATAGAGGCTGGAAAAGAAAAGAGAAGGAAGAGAGAGAAATTTTTTTGCGATGATCACAGTTTTGGCGACCGTGATGGGACAGGAAAAGATACTTCTCCTGAATGAGGCAACTCTTCTGGAAAATATAAACAACGCTAGGTTGCATCAAAAATGGATATTGAATATTTATTTCATTTTTGGAATAGCTAAAAAATTTTGCCAATAAGATAAAATTATAGTTGACTCAAACACTTGAAAATGTGCATGTATGTGCAAAAGGCATTCCCTCTTTTACTTAGAGTATTTCCTCCAATGAGGTTAACTCCTCGGTCTTAAGAGTCAAATTCAAAATTTTAGCGCTGATGATTTTCTTCAAGGAAGCTATCTATTTCCTTGATATGAGAATAGAAGAAATATTCTTAATTTCATAAAAGCAAGTAGTAAAAAGATACTGATAAAGGAATTTCGCATGAGAAAAGATGACTTCTGCCAATTTTGGCAGTTTGATATCTGGGTGTTTTCCCATGATAATCTTTTTGCACTCCTTTTTGAGACATTAAACTTTCTCGAGTTTTTACATCATCATTCATTTGGATGTGTCTTGATTTTTCTCTCTTTTTCGAGGAAGGGTACGTCACAAACTCTTTCATCTTGGAGATGTTCCGATCCTTCTTTTATCTCAGGAATTCTATTGATGACATTAGCTCAAAAGATCTTTAGATGATAGTAGAAATCAAATATCTTTTAGGGTTTGTCGGTAGGTTCATCGCACTCGCCTTCATCTCGACGGTGATCTGAACTTAACCTGAAAGGATCCTTCACAAACTCCTTCATCTCGGAGATGATCCAAATCTTCTTTGGCCCCGGTGGTCTAGCTCGCATATTTATCTTCATCTTGACGTCAATTGAGAGATCCCTTTTGCAGATATTTGATTGCAACTTTAAATGGATGAAGAAATATGTGTTGAGCAAATTCTTTTTATAGCTCAAGATATTTCTACTGCCTGATTGCCAGATAGTCGTTCTTAAACATGCGCCATAGCCATGATCAATATCAATTCGCTTCTGGCTTTTCAATATCATCGAATATTTATTTCACTAATCATACTGAGGATATTTCTTCCATCCTCTTGGTTGATCAACAGGGAAAAGATTTGAATTTTATCCCATTTTCGCAAAAAGCTTTACCTTTTTGGAAAAAAATACTAGAGGTAATTTGAGGTAATTCTTTTTGTGTAGTAAGAATATTGGAATCAACAAATATTTTTAGAAAATTGGCATAGTATTCCCGAGTCCTTTATGAAATAATTAGTCAATATAGATTTTGATGAGACCTTGGGCTGAATCTTTTTGGTTTTCGAAGTTCCGACCAGTAAAATTGGGACCTTTTATTTAACGGCCAGCGAAGGAGATCGAACCTTTCATTTAATGACCAGTGGAAACTGGGACTTTTCATTTAACAACCAGTAAAGACTGAAACCTTTGATTTAATGACTAGTGAAAACTGGGACCTTTCATTTAACGACCAACGAAGGAGCTGGAACCTTTCATTTAACGACCACTGAAAACTGGGACATTTCATTTAACGATCAGCAAAGTAGCTCGAACCTTTCATTTAACGACCAGTGACAAACTGGGACATTTCATTTAATGACCAGCGAAGTAGCTGGAACCTTTCATTTAACGAGCAGTGACAAACTGGGACAATTCATTTAACAACCAACGAAGGAGCTGAAACCTTTCATTTAACGACCAGTGACAAACTGGGACATTTCATTTAACGACCAGGGAAGGAGCTGGAACCTTTCATTTAACGACCAGTGACAAACTGGGACATTTCATTTAACGACCAGCAAAGTAGCTGGAACCTTTCATTTAACGACCAGTGACAAACTAGGACATTTCATTTAACGACCAACAAAGTAGCTGTGACTTTTTATTTAACGACCAGTGACAAATTGGGACATTTCATTTAACGACCAACGAAGTAGCTGGGACTTTTTATTTAACGACCAGTAAAAACTGGGACATTTTATTTAACGACCAGCGAAGTAGCTGAGACTTTTCATTTAACGACCAGTAAAAACTGGGACATTTCATTTAACGACCAGCGAAGTAGCTGGGACTTTTTATTTAACGACCTTTGATTTAATGATTTGATCTAAGATTTGAGACTTGTTGTGAAACAACCAGTACGAGGACTGAGTTTTTGTGACTGAACTTGATCTTTAGATTTGAAGATTTTGAGAGGTAACTCGCGCGAGAAGTGGGTTTTTCAAAAAAACTTGGTCTTTAGATGTGAAAATTTAGCAAAACAACCAGTGCGAGCACCGGGTTTTCCAACTGAGATTCAGGAAGGAGACCAGCATTCTTAAGATATTTAGAGATCGAAGCAGGAATGATTGCCGGGGTTTTAGGATTATCCCTTATCCTGAAAGGGGAAATAGAATAGACATTTGATGAGAATTTTAAGAAAAATAGACATTTAATTTAGGAAAAAATGATTCAGGTTTATCCCTTAACCTGAAGGGGAAAAGAATAGATATTTGATGAGGATGTAGGAAAAAATGATTCAGGTTTATCCCTTAACCTGAAGGGGAAAAGAAAGAATAGAATTTTCGGGGAAAATTAATAAAGAGAAATTGATAGACATTTACAAAATTGAGAAAAATTGAAAAATTGAAAAATTGTCTTTACAAAAGAATTCTCACAGGTAGCCTTATTTCTCCTATGAGGGGTTTCAGGATTATCCCTTATCCTGAATGGGAACACCTCGGACAACGAGGGTCAGGTTTATCCCTTAACCTGAAAGGGTAAAAGAAGGAAAAAGAAAATACCTCATGGGAAAGAGGCATCAGGTTTATCCCTTAACCTGAAAGGGTAAAAGAATTTAAGGAAATTTAATAAAGAGAAATTGATATAAATTTAGAAAATCAATAAAGATTGATGAAACTTGTATTTGCAAAAGAATTCTCATAGGTAGCATTATCGCTCCTACGAGGGGTTTCAGGATTATCCCTTATCCTGAATGAGAACACCTCGGACAACGAGGGTCAGGTTTATCCCTTAACCTGAGGGGGAAAGAATAAAATTTATAAAAACGGAGAAGAAGAAAAGAAATTTACTGAAAATTTATTTTGGAAAAGAATTCTCATAGGTAGCACTGTTGCTCCCACGAGTGGTTTCAGGATTATCCCTTATCCTGAATAGGAACACCTCGGACAACGAGAGTCAGGTTTATCCCTTAACCTGAAAAGGTAAAATGAAAGAATAGAATTGACCAAAATAAAATTGATGAAAAATCAATAAAATTGATAAAATTTAATAAAAGATGAAGAATCGACGAGAATTGACAAAAGATTAATAAAAATTGACAAAAATTGAAAAAAAAAAGAAAATTTATTTGATCCTGCCTGCAAACAGATTTTTGAAATATGAATTTATATATCTATATATAAAAAAAATGTCCCAATATAACTGGGAAGGAAGAATAATATTTGAAGAATGTTTATTTGAAAAAAAATAGGAGAATTCTAAAAATGAGATATTTAGAATAAAGAATTTTGAAAGAAATTTTGACAAAAGAAGGAATTAGGTCGACAAAAATGATATCCCATTACCAGGAATTGAGTCGTCACAGAATTTATGACAATTGCGTTTGTTACTCCACGAGGGAGAGTAATTAACTAAAATATGAAGGAAAATGCTATTTTGAAAAAGGATACCTCTTGACGAAAAGAGATTTTATTTATGAAAATATAAACAAGAAAAAAAGAATCAGAAGATACATTGGAAAAATAGGAGGGAAAAGAATTTTAAAATAGATGGTAAAAGATTTAAAGTTTGAAGAATTGCAAGCATGATCAAAAGAATTTGAAGAAATCAGAAGAAGGAAAGGAAAAATACACCTGGGTTTTAAAAATAAAGAGGAAATTTTGAATTTTTTTTGTTTTGTGTATTCCAGTGGTATCTATCATATCTTCCAGCTTTGTGATAAGTGGTTTGTAACACAATGGCATGATTAAACATGTCTTCTCTGATAATGAAAGGTATTTTATATGATAAGGGAAATCTGTCCAACCATGAGCCTTCAGGCCTCAGCAGCCCCATACACGATGACAAGTGAGAAGGTTTTGATGGGTTGAAATTGGGCTTGCAGAGCAAATGTATGTTGTTGTATTTTTGATGTCTCTCACTGAAAATCTTAAAGTTGCATAATCAGGGACATTTGATTTTGAGATATTGGATCTGCAGAAACACAATCCAGCTCCAACACCCGATTTCTCTATCTTCACAGCTTGCTGACATGAAACAGGTTTTGTGTCATGGCATTTGTTACTATGAAAAGTCCTTTGTACACTATTACAGCCTAGCACCAGCACCTTGCAGCCTCATCAATCCCTCCACTTGTGGTAACCTGCCACATGTTTACAGCAGTGCCTAGCACTGCTGTAACCATTTGCATATCCATAGCAGTGCCTATGCACTGCTATGATTCATGCATCTCCGCACATCCACCTTGTGTTAATACTTATAGCTGCAGCGTTGATTTCCTGTAAATCACCTAATCCCCAGTCTCATCTCACCATGGGCATATACTTTTTTTTCTTTTCTTGTTTATATATATCTCCCTCACTACCTCTTTGTTGCACCTTAACATAGCAATGTTTGCACAATTACTATTGCCCTGTTATACATCTCCCTGCACACTGGTCTAGCACGCTATCTGTAGCATCATTCCCTCAGTGCTGCCATCCTCTCCCATTCACCTTCTTGCTAAACTCCTGTAAGTGCACATCACACCTACTATTTCCACTGTTGCATCTCACCTCATATTTTCAGCATAACCTTCACATAGCTGTTGCATATTCCATTCACTTGCCCCAACTCACCCACTCTACATCCATGTTATATATATATATATATGTATATAAGTATATATATACGTGTATATATATATATATATATGTATATATATATGCGTACCTATATATATATACATTAATAGGCTATCCTTCCATACCTTATATCATCAATGTTGTTTCATTGGGTATTAAGCACAAAGTAGGTATATGAGTGTCTCCTTACTTGCATCTCTAAAATACATGTGATATGTGCAATTTCTCTTCTATTTTTCATACTAAGTGTTTTGCAGGGAACATGTGGAAGATGTCATTACTTGGGAGTTGTAATTTCAATTTTAAATGTTGTAATAAATTAGGTGTAAATGAGAAATTTACATTTCCTGCATAGATTAGAATACATGAGCATGTATATTGCTTGTTTTCATATCATTTTCATCTTATTTATCAAAGATTTCACAAATGGGACCACAAATGGCACGTGCACCATTTTGTAAGAGGTGATTAAATCCTAAGTTGATGATTTACATCAATGGCCATAGTTAGGATGTGAACAAAACTTAGGATTTTCATCTTTTATAGAATAACATTGGATCCTTTTTCAAAAATCATCATATTTTCCTAAATACTTTCCTCTTTTATCAGAGTTTAGTTTAAAGTTAACTCAATACATATATCAATGGCCATAGTCAGGATATATTGAGAATTAATTTTATTTTAAACTCTATAAAAGCACCAAAATGTATTTTATTTTTCATTTGAATTTAGATATGATTATTATATAATACATTCAATGACCATAGTCAGGGATGTATTATATTTTTAATCTTATTTTTAATTCATGTAAAGAATCAAATATGCTTTTAAAAATCCAATTTCAAAATTTAAATTCATTCATCATTCAGGATAGAATTATATCATATTTTCAAAATTCTTTTTCAAAAAACCAAGTGATCTTGAATATCTTTCTTCAATTTCTATTTCAATTCATCAATTATATCTCATTTTCAAAGTCCAATTTGACTTTGAATTCATTTTATATTCAAAACTCCAATCAAATTCAAAGTTCAATTTAACTTTGAAATTCTTGATTCATTTTCTAAATTCAAAATTCAAGCTTCAAATTCAAAGTCCAATTTGACTTTGAAATTCATTTGTATATTCAAAATTCAATTTCTAAATTCTAATCAAATTATAAATCAACTTTAAAATTTCAAGTTCATTTTCAAGATTCAAATTCAATTCAATATCTCAAATTCAATTTTCAAAGATCAATTTAACTTTGAAACCTCTGATTCATCTTCTGATTTCAAATTCAGAATCAAGTTTATTTTCTCATCTTCAAAAATCAAAGTTTATTCAGAATCAAGTTTATTTTCAAAATTTAATCTGGGTTTTTCAAAACCAAGACCCATCTTCAAAAGCCCCATTTGGGCTTTCAAAATCCAAATCCGAAGTTAGAACCCAATTCACCTTGGATCCAGAATTCAACTTTTGGATCTAAGACTTCATATCCAAAATCCATTTTTAGATTCAGAATCCAATTCCATCTTGGATCTCAGACTTCATATCCAAATTCCATTTAGGATCCAGAATCCAATTCCATCTTGGATCTCAGACTTCAGATCCAAATTCCCTTTAGGATCCAGAATTCAACTTCATCTTGGATCTCAGATTTAGATCCAAATTTCCAAATTTTGGATCCAATTCCATCTTGGATCTCAGACTACAGATCCAAATTCCATCTTGGATCTCAGACTTCAAATTCAAATTTTACTTTAGGATCCAGAATCCAAATTCCATCTTGGATCTCAGACTTCAGATCCAAAAACCTATTTTAGGATCCAGAATCCAAATCCATCCGGATCTCAGACTTCAAATCCAAATTCCATTTTCAATCCAGATTTCAAAATCCAAGTTTACCTTGATTCTCAAATTCCCAAAACCCATCCCATTTCTCTTAAAACCAATTTCATTTGGATTTCTCAGATCTCATTCTGATTTCAAAGCTTCAAATGTAGAATTCAAATTCCATTCCAAATATTCATTCCTTCTCCTAAATTCAAAATTCAAAATTCTAATTCAAAGTCCATTTATGACTTTAAAACTTCCATTTCTTTTCCTTTTATCTCAATTTCAAAATCATCCCTTTCAAAGTCCATATTTATTTTCCCAACTCTGATTATTTTCAAAGACTTAGAACTTCAAAACATCTTTTCAGATCTATCTCAAGTTCTAAGTTAGATTCAACTATTTAGAAATCATATCTTTATTTCATCATCACATTTTTCACTTGGAAAATCTCATATTTCCAAAATCATCCTTTTCAAAAGAACATACATCCTTGCATTGCACAAGCATGATTCTTTGTGCATTTAGACTTAGAATAAATTCTTAGATAATCTTTTAGCAAAGCAAAAAGGCATAAATTTGACCCTTGGTTCGATTAACCCTGGTAAAGGCGCCAGGCACGGTCGAACCTCGTACCGACGAGCGAGCCCCGTCTCCCAATTTTCCCACAAATATTTCAAAACGGAGGCGAGTAATTTTCTAAATATTTTCAAATCAAGGTCAAGTGAGACCCCGCAAAAGAGTTCCTCCTTTCTCTTCTTTCTTTTCTCTCTTCTTTTCTGTCTTTTATTTCCTCCCCTCAAAAAGGAGGAAATAGAGGTTAGAAAGGGAAAAGAGAAAGGAAGAGAGAGAAACACAAGAGAGAAAAAAATTTGCGATGATCACAGTTTTGGCAACCGAGATGGGACGGAATGGATGATGTCGATCATGGATCAGAAGAAAACTCCATATGAAGTTCTGATGCGAGAGATTGAGAATGGATGGATAGATAATCGATCGAAGTGGTTAATGGATGATTGCTTCCCCTGCGTGCTCCCTTTTTAAAGAGGAAGAGGAGAGTTCGAGAGAGGAAATCCGTTGAAGATGGAAGGTGGAGAGGAGAAGGGTCTGTTGAAGATCGAAGATGGAGAGCCATCCTGCGAACGAAGCTTCCAGAGGAGGAAATGTGCGGGAGAGGGTTGTTTGCATTTTTCCCTTTTTTCCAAAAAGATGATTCTTTTAGAGAAACTTTTTGTAAAATGGTTTTTCAAATGAGGTTTTTAGCAAAAACAACTTTAAAAGTTGAAACCATTCATTTTTCGCATAATTTTTCTGATTTTTTTGGTTTTTGTGTTGTTCTTCTGTATTTTTGTATTTTTGAAATAAAATCCTAAGATTTATGAGGAAATAAAGACTTAAAATTATATATTTTTTTTGTATTTTTGAGAAATATTTACAAAAGAGGGTTTTTCTGAGAATTCAAGGCTGTTTTGAGGAAATTTCTTCAGAAAAATAGGTTTGGACCCAAGTTTTGAGAAAATATTCGAGTTTTAAACCTCGAATCAAGAAATATAATGCGATGGATCCAAACGGATACTGGATGAACTGCCTGAGCCTTTGAAAAGGATCCGAAATTGAGTCAGATATGTAAAATGAATTTAATTTGAGTAAAACTTGAGAAATAAACTGGAATTTTGATTTAGAAGTGACTCAATTGCTCAGAAAATGGAATCAGGGGTAAAAAGGGAATATTAATAAGATTTTAAAAAATTTGGGGTGTTCACAAATGGTTCTATGTACCGTAGGATTGGCCCTCTTCCCAAACGGACAAAACTACATGGATATCAGAATAATCCAGCTCATGAGAAGATGGGGAAGTCGACAGACCAACCGTCTCTCCATAGCCATGGCAGCACTTGCCTTCCTGTACCGAGGGTTGACTCGCTTCACGCTCGGAGAGTCCATCTTAGTTGAAGGATGCATTTACGCACTTCAATCCTGGTTCTTCCAACACATTCCAGCCCGAGCAAATTCTTTCATATACAATGGTCAAGAGCTCCTTCTAGTGGCACAGTATCGGTCCATGATCGACAACATTCAGGAAGATGACATCGTCTGGGACTACTTTGATCGACAATTATCCCCTCCCAGATACACATATGCTTATGACAAGCGATTCAAGTTACTAGAGCCATTCTTTTGCACTTATTATCAGTCAGAGCGATGTGTTCGACAGTTCTCCCAGAGACAACAATATATCGATGCCCGACTACTATCAGGAGTTACGCCAGAATTTGATCTCATCTCGGCACAATGGTCCGGAGCATATCATTCTGCCCGCTACATCTGGGACTCTTTTGTTACTCTCAAATTCTTTCATGGTCCTAAAGTGTCTGCCGATTATCATGAATGGTGGCAAATTGTTTGTCCTCCACCTCTTTGTCAAGATCAATAAAATCATACTTTTCTCATTCCAATAAAATTTTCTCTCTTTTATCAAGGTTTGACGACCTCGCCTAGGTAACAAGGCACATTTTCCATTGTTTATTTCTCTTGCAAAGAATGACAACACAATTGTCGTGATCTCTACGATGACTCAATCCCTAGTAATGGGATACTTTTTCAATTGTCTACCATATTTCCAACAAATATTTCTTCCAAAAAACCAATTCCCTTAGAATCTAATCGGGTTTTTGCCCTACAGAGAGCATTCACAACATTTGATGGTTTGGACAAGATCAGGAAGAAAAACAACATCATCTCAGTACTCATCCACTTCAAGAGAAGAAATGGACTCCCCGCGTTCAGTCAGGAGTCAAAGCCAACAAGAGGATGATGGCATAGATCCACAGATGTATGCCATGTTCCAGAAAATGATGAATAAAATGATGAGCGAACAGGCCAGGACCAGCTCAGAGAAGAACCCATTCAAACAGAAGTTCCATGGTCACAAGGCCAAGAAATCCATAAAGACTTCCAAGAAGCAAGTTCAGCCAGAAGAAATCTCAGATGGAACAGAGTCAACGGAAGATACTGATGAAGAATATGAGCTACCCCAACATTTCAGAAATATAGCCAGGAGCAAAGGAGTACCTGCAAGCTAAAAAGTCAGGTCAAAGAAGATTCATTACAAGCACAATTCAGAGAAATGGCTAGAGTTGTCAAAGATCTACAAGCCCGGGACAAGGGCAAGAAAGTTTTCACTAGCGAGGACTTCTATGATGGCTTAGATGAGGATGATGATCTCAAAATCCTTCCCCAAAAATCTATCAAGTTCGACGGTTTTGGCGACCCCAAAGTACATCTCGCCATGTTTTTCACCGAATGCTCAAGGTTCAAGAGGGACAATAGAGCACTATTTCTATGCTTCCCCCGCAGCTTGGAAGGAGTTGCGGCTAAATGGTATGCTGAACATATCAATCCCATCGAGATCAAAGAATTTGATAAAGTTGTAAATCTGTTTATTGAACGTTTTTTGTTCAACACGGAGGCACTTCCAACATCGAGCCATCTCTGCAATCTAAAGCAGAATGAAAATGAAAAGGCAAGGGACTTCATTCATCGATGGAGGTTAGCTTGCAACAAAATGAGGGATCCCATATCAAAGAGACATGCTTTATCCCTGATCCTTAATAATTTTTTGCAGCCTCTGAGAGGATTAATCTCCATTGTGCCATCCAGGACTTTTATCAAGCTGACTGAATGAGCCGAATGACTCGAGCTAAGCATGGAGAATGGAGTCTATGAGGGCTTCACCTTTTCTAAAAATAACCACCAGGGTGATCAGAAAAAGAAAGCTCATTTCATATATTCTGCTAGCAATAACAGTCGCAATACTTACAAGGGGCAGAAGAAATATTACTATTATGGCGCAAGCAATTCTAAAGGTGATCAGAAAGGGAAGCTTGCTCCCCAATACAACAAGCCCCCACAGTAGGATCAAGGGCCAAAACTGTGCGAGAAGACTAAGCATGAAGGGTGGAGCTACAACAGAAAATTCACTCCTCTAGACCAATCACTCAAAGATGTGCTCGAGTATATGTTGTCAAAAGAAATGATCAAGTTTTCTAGACTGGCTGATCCTCCTGTGCCAATAGGGAAGTGGAAAGACCAATTCTGCAAGTTCCATCAGACAGTGGGACATAACATTGAGAACTGCTTCATTCTCAAAAATATTGTCCAGGACTACATCGACAAGAATCTCCTAGTGGAAGGAGATGAAGATGAGAAGGTGGACATTCTAAATCAACCATTTCCTCCGCACACAACAACAGTGATCACTGAACAGCCCTTCCAGCCACAAGATCATATCCAACCCTGCTCCAGTCAAGATCTCCAGATCCAGCATCAAGTTTTGATGCTACGGCAAGCACCCCCAACCACTGAGAAAATGGACATAATTTCAGCTTTTGGTAAGCTAAAGGTGTCAGCAAAGCCAGCCAGAGCCTTTCCTACAGCAGCCAGTCAAATACCTTGGTTCCCAAAGCACTTTATCCAATCCATCCCAGAAAAAGGAGAAGCAGCTGCTCCAAATCCACTAACCGCTTTGTCCAATGTTTCAATTTTGGACTTAGCTAAAAACTCTTGCAAGCACCAACAAGTACTGGACAATTTGCTTAGGAAGATTAAAGTTAAGCCCAGTACCATGCCTGAAGACATGGCTCAAATTGTAAATTTAGCCATGACAAATGCGCCAATCACCTTCTCGGATGAAGACCTTCCAAAGTCTCACACCTTCTATAACAATGCCTTGTACATCATCGTCCGACCAAGAGGAATGACAGTACCTCATATACTGGTCGATGGAGGCAGCGACCTCAATATATGCCCCGAGATGACAATGAAGGCATTAGGCATCAAAGAGGAGGAGTATATTCCGGATCCAATTACTATCTATGGATTTGACAACCATGGCTGTTTTCATCGCAAAATTTTTAACTTTTTGCGAGTCAAACTGACCTTTGAAAAAGATTTTGAAAATAACTCGCCTCCGTTTAAAAATGCGGGAAAATTCCGTAGAATGGGACTTGCCTGTCGGTACGAGGTTCAACCGTTCCTGCCACCTTTAACAGGGGTAATTGAACCAAGGATCAATCTTATGCTATACTCTATTCAACTTGTCTAAATCATATTCTAATTTCTAAATGCACATAGAATCAGGCATGTGCTATGAATTTTCAGAAAATGCACATTTTGAAAACATGATGTTTGCTTTGAATGATTGAAATATTTAGAAAATGTAAATCTTAGAAATGATATCACATGAGAAATCGTGAAATGGGATTTGAAATATACTTCTGAGAGAAATAAAAATCGATTTTGAGAAATCCTTGACATTTGGTGAAAATCGATTCTGAGACTTGGTTTCTCTGAATTCAAACTTTGAAATTGAAATTCTAACTTAGAAAATTTGAATTTTGAACTTGGGAAATACTTGAAATATTCTTTGAAATTCAATGCTTTTGGGAAAATCGATTTTGCTATAAGACTTAGGAGATTTTGAGGAATTCAATTTCCTTGACTTAGAATTTGAATTGGAATTGGCAAATGCATGAAATGAATGAATATGGATTTGAGGAATTGAGAAATACTTTTTTGTATTTTGAGAAATGCAGTGCATTTTGAAGTTAGCCTAAGAGTGTAGGCTGAATGTGGCTAATGTGAAGATCATAAATCTATGTATCATTCGTATTCTGACTATGGCCATAAATACAAATTCCACCAAGTTTATAAACTTCATAGAAGCTAGTGCATGTGCCATTCGTGTAGACCATGGTGAATTTGTAAAAATATGCATGAATCATCATCCATCACACATTAACATTATAAAAAAAATAAGCTATATGCAATGCTGCCTAAGCTAAGCAGGAAATGTAAATTCTTATTCCAAAGTTTAATTACAAGTTACATCACTATTGAAATTTAAATACATGAAAAATAAAGTCTTCAATGTACCTGCAAAACTAGAAAACTTGGTTAATGAAAATATGTTGGCTTTTCTAGATTTATCCAACAATATCAGGAAATTGTTGGATTTTGCCAGATATAAGCCTTTTCCTTGATTCCCTTAAATAAAAATGATAAAGTATGAAATAAAATTGAATAAATATGAAAGAGAAGATATGAAATTTCGAAATTGGGGTCAAAATGACCAAAATACCCCTCATAACAAGACTATAGCCTTGAAATTAGGGTTTTTAGAAAGATATTTTGATAAAATGCAAGTTTTGAAATTTGAATGGAATAAACTCAAACAAATATGCTATGACATGATGAAATTAGGGTTAGGGATTTCGAAATTTAGGTCAAATGACCAAATTGCCCCTGATAGCAAGACTATGGCCTTGAAATCAGTGTTTTTAGAAATAGATTTTGGTAAAAACTTAGGTTTTATGCACTAAATGAAATCAAATGAGCACAAAATTAAACCTAAAGCATCCTAATATGATTATGAACATGATTAAACCCTAAAAACATATGCTTATGCACGAAAATCCAATAATATCACAAAAACTATGATTTTAGCAGTGTTTTTGGATCTTTTAGGAACCCGGTTTTGCAATTTGCTTAATTCAGCCATCAAATGGATTCCAAAATCCATAAAAATTGGTACCTGCACTTGTTATAACCCTAATGTCGAATTAGAATTATAAAAATAATTTTTTGACATTAAATTAATCCGAAAATTGCATTAAACCCTAAAATATGCTATTTTTGACCTAATTCACTAACCAGTCTCAATCCAAGACCTGAACTAGGTGTCAAATCTCCATGAAAATTTATGAAATTTTACAGAGACTAACTAAGAAGAAAAACAGAGATTTTCCAATTTACAGATTAGAAAAATCATCTCCGGTTAGGGAGAAACCCTTCCGGCAATCTGAACTAAAATATATCACTCTTAACAGGGATTAAAACAGCTATTCCAGATTGAAAATACAGACATAAATAGCAATTCTAAACAAAAATCTCTGAAATTTTCGTGGTGAACAGTAGACAAAAAAATAAGAATACTCAAATTTTACAGATCATGAATCGGATCTGTAGTTTGGGATTTATGACTAACACAAGTCTGATTAGGGTTTTGGTAAACCCTAACGAGTTTTAAATTTAAAAACAGATTTTCTAAAAAGGGAAAAATACTAAACAGTGATCAAAAAATCCGAAAATTTCACAGAAGACAGATCTACTCAATGTAAATCCATAGCACTTTACAGATCTAAAATCGGATATAAGATGAGATAAATATCATAACAGCAAGTTACCTTCGTGATTTTAACCACGATTTTAAAGCTTAAAAACCCGATTTGATGTCTGATTTTTTTGACAGGGTTCCCGAGATTCAAAACCTCTGATTTTTCTACAAAAAATCAATAACTCATGCATGCATCACATATAAAAAAATCAGAAATAAACAATGAGTACTTCAATCCGAAATAACATTATCTTTACTGTTCTAAACCTAAAACACACAGAAATTTAAGAAACTTGACAAACCATGCATTAACTAATGTAAATAAATAAAATAAACCATAAAACAGTAAATAAAACTTATTTCTATGCTATAGAACATAAAACAAACATGAATAAACCATGAAAATAAAATAAAAACAGGGAATCAATGGCTGGAATTTAATATCACCTTTAAAACATAGATTTAACCCATTAAAAAGGGTAAATCATATATTTTATTGGTTAATAATGTAAAGAATCATATTAAAATTAATTCTAATGGATTAAAATCTCTGTAAATCATCCAAAACAGGGTTAGATCACCTTCTTTGATCGTTCTTTCTGATTCTTGATGGTTCTTGAGGTTGAATCCATGGTTTAATCCATGAAGGTGATGGTGCCAATGGCTAAATCATGCTTAAAACAATGAAAAATATTAAATAAAAACTAAAAATTAAAGAAAATAATTACCTTGAGGTTGCTGTAATGGAGGAAGGGCTGGAGAGGAGAGAGAAGCTCCAAGAGTTGAAGGTAAGTGAATCATGAAAATTGTCCCCCCTATAGCCTCTTTTTATAATAATTTTTTAGGTTAAAAATCAACAATTTTAAAAACTTTGGACTCTCTAAGGGGGGGCGATTTTTGGGTGGAGTTACCTATATGCCCTTGACCTAAATTATCCTAATTAATCCCTAATTAACCCCTAACTAAACCTAAGAATCCCCCAAATGTGGCGCCACTTGGCGTTTTCTCACATTGGGTTTTTAAAGTTTTAACTAAAACTTTTAAAAACAACAATTTAAAAACCAAACTTTAAAAATGAGTTTTCAAAATAGATTTTGACTCTTCTAAACTTCTAAAACTAACCAAGACACTGACTAAGCCTAAGCTAACCCTGACTTTCTCAAATGTGGCGCCACCCCGAGTGGGCCCTACTTGATTTTTTTCAAAAAGTGATTTTAAAACTTGAAATTGAAGGAGTTTTCAAAAGGATTTTCAAAAGCAATTTTAAAATTAGAATTTTTGAAATGGCATAGGGTTCTAACTGAATTAGAATCCCTCTGGATATGGTGCCAACTGAGTGGGCCCACATCGAGTTTTAGAAATTTTGAAATAAACACTGAAAATGACTTTGAAAAAGGGTTAAAATCGACATTTGAAATTCAAGATCTTTGAAAATAGGGTCTCAAGCGAACTGGAACTCCGAGTTAGAGTCCTGAACTCTTAGGACTCTGAGATTTTAGATTTTAAAAGCCAAATAAGAGAATTTTCCAAAAGATTTTATCAAGAAATGATGAAATAGGTCAGAAAACACAGTAAGGGTTAGACTCCTAACTCGACCGAACTCTAAAATAGAATCCTGAACTAACTGGACTCTGTAAAATGACCTAAATTTCGAAAACAAACGGAAAAGATTGAAAATGGAAGTAAAACAGACTCCTGACCAGATCAGGACTCTGAGACAGAGTCCTGATCGGACTGAAACTTTCAAAATTTTGAGAAATTTGATGAATAGAGGAATTCAGAAGCGACACCACCTCAATGGGTCTCATCTGTGAATTGAAATCGATTAAAATTTGAATTTGAAATGAATCCAGATTGTTTCCTTGAGAAAATATTTCGAAATATAAAGTCCTGGGTTGGAAAATGACAGAGTGTTGAATAAAAACCTTTCACAAAGGAGTGTCAATTTGCTAAAAATGTGTTGATTTCAAAAATTTACTGTACAAAAGAATCACCTTGGATTACCTCTAGTATTCTTTTCAAAAGGGTAAAGCTTTTTGCGAAAATGGATAAAATTCAAATCTTTTCTCTGTTGATCAACCAAAAGGATTTAAGAAATGTCCTTGGTATGATTAGCGAAAGAAATATTCAATGATATTGAAAAGCCAAAAGCGAATCGATATTGATCATAGTTATGGCGCATGTTTAAAGATGATTTTCTGGCAATCAGGCAGTGGAAATATCCTGAGCGATAAAAAGAATCCACTCAATCCATATCTCCTTGTTCATTTAAGCTGCAATCAAATATCTGCAAATAGGATCTCTCAATTGTCATCAAGATGAAGACGAATATGCGAGCTAGACCCTCGGGGCCAAAGAAGATTTGGATCATCTTCGAGATGAAAGAGTTTGTGACGGATCCTTCCAGGGAAAGTTCAGATCACCGTCGAGATGAAGGCGAATGTGATGAACCTCCCAACAAACCCTAAAAGATATTTGATTTCTGCTATCATCTAAAGATCTTGACCAATGAGCTAATATCATCAGTATAATTCTTGAGACAAAGAAGGATCGAAGCATCTCCAATATGAAGGAGTTTATGACGTACCCTTCCCAGAAAAAAGAGAAAAGTCAAGACATCTCCAAAATGAAGGATGATGCAATAAGAATTCCCCAAAGAAACCTCAGAAAGCTCAATGTCTCAAAAAGAGTGCCAAAAGATCATCATGGGAAAAACCCAAGATATCAAACTGCCAAAATTGGCAGAATTCATCTTTTCTTATGCAAAATTCTTCTATTAATATCCTTCAATTACTTGCTTTTATGAAATTAAGAATATTTCTTCTCTATTCATATCAAGGAAATGGATAACTTCCTTGAAGAAACTCAACAACATTAAAATTTGAATTCGACTCTGAAAACCGGGGAGTTAACCTCATTTGGAAGGAATACTCTAGGTAAAAAGAGAGAATATCTTTTGCACACATGTGCACATTCTCAAGCATTTGAATCAACTACGAGTTATCTTATTGGCAAAACTTTCTAGTTATCCAAGAATGAAATAAATATTCAATATCTATTTTTGATGCAACCTAGCATTGTTTACATTTTTCAAAAGAGTTGCCTCATTCAGGCAAGGTATCTCTTCTGGACCCATCACGGTTTCCTAATTCGAGGATTCCATACGGTCCCACCCGCTCAGGATAAGGGTTAAAAACCTGAACTTCCTGTGAAAGGTCATCCATTTCAAAAGCAATTCTAGTCTCAGCAATGAGATGCCCAAGATCATCCCTTTTTCAGCTTTAGGGAACCCCATTTTTCGTCCTTCTTCAAACCCCTCTCGGATTTGTTCATCCAAACTCCGATGGTCCTATCATGGTTTCTTCGTTCGAGGATTCCGTACGGTCGTCCCTTTCAGGTTAAGGGTTAAGTCTGAGCCTCATTTTTCCATGGGGTATTTTCCGTTCAGGTTAGGGTTAAACCTGAATCTCGTTTCAACGAGGTGTTCTCTCAGTCCCATCATGGTTTTTCCCATCGAGGAATCCATGCTTTGTATATCCATCCTGGAAAGGATCATACTTGAGATTCATATCACAGGGCATCTTTCTCAAAAATGTCCCATCAGGTCCTCATGTATTCTTTTCCCATTCAGGTAAGGGTAAAACCTGAAATTCATCTTGATATATCTTTGTCCCATCCAAGTTAAGGGTTAAACCTGAGTCATTCCAAAAAGCTGATTTTGCCTCACCCATGAGACTTGATAAAAATTCTTATTTTCCCACCATTTCGGGATTTTTCACCCAAAGTCCCATCACGATTTCCTCATTTTCTATTATCTAGTTATATCATTTTCGAGGATTTCATCTCCCCAAAACCATTCAGGATAAGGTGTTAAGCCTGAAAAATCATGTCTTTCAAAATAAATTCTTCCACACCCAGTTCAGATCTGCTGACTGGCATTTTTCAAAATTTGGAGTGTTTTCTTTGCCACTAAGCTCGGCTTTCAACCAACTTAGTAACAAAGAGAGGCATCTGTGAACACCCCAAATTTTTCAAAATTTTGTAAATGTTCCCTTTTTGCCCCTGAGCCCCATTTTCTGAATAATTGAGTCAATTTCAATCTAAATTCCAATTATTTCTCGGATTCACTGAAATCAAAATCCATTTTCTATATATGACTCGATTTTGAATCCAAATCCAGTGTTAAAACACAAATCTGAGCCTTGTTATCCAAGTTTTAAACCAAAATTACAAAAATACCAAAAGTAGTTTCTGAATGGCTCGAACAGTCCATCCGACATCCAGTTAGATTCATGGCTCTGTATTTCTCGATTCGAGGTTAAAAACTCAAATATTTCCTCAAAATCTGGATCTAAACCCGTTAATAGAAGAAATCGAACCCAAATTCTCAGAAAACCCTTCTTTTGTAAATATTTCTCAAAAATCCAAAAAAATAGTTTTAAATCTCTTATTTTCCACTAGTTTTAAAATTTTTATGTCAAAAATATAAAAAAATCAGAAAATTCCAAGAAAAGAACAAAAAAATAGAAAAAAGGAAAAAAATACAAAAAATGGCATAAAACCCCTTTTCCGTAATTTGAAAAAAAAAAACCTTTCTGAAAAAAAAACCTTGTAAAAGAGCCCTTTTCTTGAAAATTTTTAAAACCTAAGGGACCCCTTTGAAGAGCCTGTAACGGCCTTCTGTTACGCAAGGTCGATCATCGCCTTCTTCCATCGCTCTCTCTCTCTCTCGACTGATCCACCCTTCGATCGATCGCTCTCCCCTCATCCGCCTATCTCCAACCATCGTCTCCCTTGATCGATCACCTTTTTCTTCCTCTCTTGTTCATCTCCAATGGCCCCTTCCCTTCCCGATCCTTCTTCTCCCTCTTTAAAAGGGCGCGAAAGGGAAGCCCTGAGGTATCCGTTCTCACCCCAGCCCCCTTCTTGCATCTTTTTCAATCCCCCTTCTGGCATCCATCACGATCGGTCTTCTGCCTCACCTCGTTTATCTTCATTTCCTTCTCCTGATCTTCCCTTTCCCCTGGATGCATCTTCTTCATCCCCCTCCTCTTCTAGTTTTCCCCAATCAGTTGAAGAAAGTCAAACCTCCCTATTCTGAAGGTTCCTGCAAGCAAAGGGAAACCAGCGAGCTTCCCTCTGGTTCCATTAAAGAAGTATCAGCTCCCTCTTTTCGGACTTCTACAACCCGCTTCGGTAAGTACCCCTCTTTCTCTTTTGTTTTCTCTGAATCCTCTGTGGGTTGCTTTCCTCTTCATTTGACCCCCATTAATGCACTCCTAGTGGTGTTGATGTTGCCTGTGCAACATCAACCCATCCCTGTGCTACAATAAATGGAATGTGCGGTTCCTACATTTTTTTTCTTTATTTCTTTTTCCTTCCCTTAATGAATTGTTTCTGAATTTTATTTGATTTTTCGCATCGCACATGATCCTTTGTTCTGCATTGAGTTGCTATCCTATCATTTTCTTTTATCATCTCAATTTCCCATTGGCATCAGATTTTGGGTTCCATTTTTAATGATCGACTGGTATTTTGATCTCCGGCTCTCTGTTGTATCTTTCTGATGGCCAAGATCGTCTGCTATATTTGACTCTTTGTTTTTTCCTTGTTGTTTTATTGTCTTTTATCATTGGATTTCTTGTTTTTAACAACATCAGATTACATTTTGTTCACTTTCATTTATTGTACTAGCTTTGATAATCCTGTATCTCCATTTTAATTTTTGCACTTTGATTTAAATTCCATTCCATGTGTATATCTTGCTGTAAACACCCCAAATTTTTCAAAGTTTTGTAAAAATGACCCTTTTTGCTGCTGACCCCATTTTCTGAGAAAATCAAAGCATTTTCAAAGCTAAATTTTAGCCATTCTTCAGATTTTCTGAATTAAATTCCATATTGGTATATTCAAAATTAATTCCGGATCCAAATCCAGGACTTTAAATCCATATTTCTTCAAAATCCGGATCCAAACCCATTTTTAAAGAAATTTTCTCAAAATAGTTTTTAAATTCTCAGAAAAATTCCCTTTTGTAAATATTTTTGCAAAAACACAAAAAAAAATAATAGTTTTAATCATCGTTTTCTCGTAAAACTTTAGGATTTTATTCTAAAAATGCAAAAAAATGGAAAAATAACATAAAAAACCAAAAATTGGGAAAAACTACAAGAAAAACTTAGGATTTTTTTAAGCTTTTTAAAACCATTTTACCAAAAAACATCACCTTTTTTCAAAAATTTCCTAAAAAGGAAACCTCTTTTTGGAAAAAGGGAGGATTTCTAACGGACTCCTCCCGCGCTTCTCTCTTCTCCTCTCTCCATCGTCGATCTCAAAACCGACTCCTCTGTTCTTCACTCCACATCTTCAATGAACTTCCTCTCTCGAACCCTCCAATTGCCCTTTAAGAATGGACTTCCATCAACTCTCTCTCTCAAAAAAAAAGGAAGCAATATCCATCCATTGTCTACTTTTCTTCTGAAGGATTCACTATCTCGCATCGATTTTCCTCCATCACTTCCCCTTTCTGCTCCCCTCTTCCGGAATCCCTGCAAGCAAAGTGAAGCCACCAGACTTCTCTCTGGTTCCCCCTGAAGGAGAATCGACCTCCTCCTTCCTTCAGAAACTCCTGCAAACGAAGAATCGGATTGACTCTCTCCTTCAGAATTCCAGCAATCTTGCTGGAAGTTCCCGTTTAACATCCATCTTTTCGAGCCATGCTCACACTGAAGGAAGCCTATCAAGCCCCGGCAGCAATCGACTTCTGAACATTCCTCATTCTGGGCATATTGATCTGGCCTTTTCTCCAACTGACGGAAGAGAGTGTATCTCGCTGCAGGAATTTCCAGTAACTAGTCCAACAAAACTGAGGCATATGGATGAAGAAGGTGACATTCCCAAGCCAGACAATGGGCTATTTAGAAAGGTGCCACTTATATATGGTAACAAAAGTTATAGATCAAATGGTGTAGAAGCTGAAGCTACACTCGATGGCTAACTCTGCTTGAATTGGAAGAGGGAACACCAGATATGACTCAAGATACTATGGTAGTAAAGCAGGATGTAGTTGCATGTAATCTCAGCTCAGATTCAGCACTAAACATTTTTTTTAAAAAGGAAGAAGTAGTTAAAAAGGATGATAATCGTGTGAAGAAAGATACTGAATTTCTCAAATCTGATGCCCAAAAGGAAAATTGATTTGTAAGTATACTGATTTACTGTCGTGATGATCTATTGTCGCTAGAATCTACATGCTGGCTAGAATCAAGGTTTTCTGCTGCTGTCAAAGGAAGTTCATCAAACTATCAAGCTGTGATAGATCAATATGAGAAGCCAAATGGTTGTGCGAGGTTATTTGTTTAAAATCAATTCACAATTGTAACAACGACTGTTGTTGATACTCATACCAATACTTTCCCACAGCACACTAAAGGTTCCCTTTTATAATACATTACTTGCACATCACTTTCTCGCTGCCTACACTAATTCCGTGCTGCACATATACAATACCTGTTCATTTTTTTTTATTTTATTGTTTTTGTTACATTTCATAATACTTGCCTCCATTCCATTTCCTGTAGTGCATTTTATCATTAGCTCTTCATGTCCTCATCACTACACCACTCACTTCATTACATTTTGCACTACATCCCACAACATAGCTTTTACATCAATGCCCTATGTAACACCATCCCCTAATGCACTTCACTACCATCACCACTTAGACCACCAAAATTTTGTTTTCATATTTACCTACGTATATAAGCATTGCTACAACATAGTATCTGTGTTGCCCATCCTCGGTGCTCACTAAACTCATCCCTGCGGCATTTGTACACCTGTTATTTTCCTTGTTGCATGTCACCTGTAACATTACACAGTATTGTTATGTCCTTCTCAATTGTAAGTTTCAGCAGTCATCTATGTGTAACTGTGTTGTAGGCATCATCATCATGTGAGAATTAAGGGGTTCGGGTCCTTCCAGACCAACTTTTGGGTATTCTGTATACATTATTGTGTGTTTTGCCTATTATGAGCTCGTGTTCTGTCATGGTTTGAGAATCCCTTGAGGAGCTATTGGCTATCCTGGGAACAATTTTTGTAAAGAGGGAACCTACAGAAACCACGTCCAAGCACATTATCAGTAACCATTTTTTTTTTGGAGCCACTTTGCAGGGATTGATTTTGCAGTAATCGAGTCATTGCAAAATCAATTCTTTGTTAAAACAGTCCATCATTTTGCGATTGCTAAGAAGGAAATCCTTTGATTTACTATGTTGAAGACTTCTTGATTGGTTAAAAAGGTGCCTTGAAATGCTAAATAAAATCACCCTGATCCAGAAGATGCTCTCAACTGATAAAAGCCAATTAGTCATATTATGTATCATCAGCCTGAGCAAGCAGTTTCAAGAATCGGTTTGGTAATCAATTTACTGCTATAACTTATAACTTATATGCGTATTCTGGTTACTGTATAGCATCTCTATTAACACCTGTAATATACTTCATCCCATTGCACCTGTGTACTGTTACATTCATAACATGTTTATTTTGTTTGTTCTTGGTGTTTTATCACCTTATAACTATTTACCTGTCACCATTCATCTTCACAACCTAACCCTTTAGAATTTTTCACCAACACTTGCTTCACTGCACACTTTATTTCTGTTGTATATTCTCCAACCACTCATATTTCAGCATATTGTCCATTCTATCACTTATTACTACAGTCCCTTACCTCATTACATTCCATATATATATATATGCCTATATATATATACATATACATGCATGTATAGATATAAGTATATAGGTATGTATGTCATTTCTTTCCATCATGTACGTCTTGGCGTATGAACATTTTTCCATTGACATCTATGTGATGTGCATGATCTTTCTTCTATTTTCATACTAATCAAGTGATTTGCAGGGAATATGTGGAGGATATCATCATTCGGAATTGTAAATTCAATTTTATGTAATAAAATTAGGTCTTAATGAGGATTTACATTTCCTGTTTTAGATAGAATGAATGAGCATTGTAAATTCCATGAATTCTTGATTTTCATATCATTTCCTTCATTTCTCAAAAAAATCTCACAAATGTGAAACACGAATGGCACGTACACCATTTCATAAGAGGTAATAAATCCTAAGTTGATGATTTGCATCAATGGCCATAGTCAGGATGTAAACAAAACTTAGTATTTTTATCTTTTATAAAATAACACTAGATCCACGCTGGACCCTTTTCAAATTCCTCATATTTTCTTTAAATATTTTTTTTCTCTTTTATCAGAGTCTAATCTAAAATTAATTCAATATATATACCAATGGCCATAGTCAGAGTATATTGAGAGTTGATTTCATTTTGAACTCTATAAAAGCACCAAAATGTACTTTATTCTTCATTTGAATTTAAATGTGGTTATTATATAATACATGCAATGACCATAGCCAGGGATGTATTATATCTTCAATCTCATTCTTAATTCATTTAAAGAATGGAATAGTTTTTCAAAATCCAATTTTAAAATTATTCAAATTCATTCATCATTTAGGATAGAATTGCACCATATTTTCAAAATTCTTTTCAAAAACCCAAATGATTATCTCTTCTTCAATTTCCATTTCAATTTATCAATTCTATCCCATTTTCAAAATCCAAATTTTGACTTTGAAATCAAATTCAAAGTTCAATTTAACTTTGAAATTCTTGATTCATTTTCTAAAAATTCCAAATTCAAGTTTCAATGTCCAATTTGACTTTGAAATTCATTTATATATTCAAAATTCTCAAATCAATTTTAAAATTCCAAAATCCAAAGTCTACATCCTAATCTTCGATCCAGATTTCCAAGTATAAATCCAATTCCACTTTGGATCTCAGACTTAAGATCCAAATTCCATTTAGGATCCAGAATCCAATTTCATCTTGGATCTCAGATTAAGATCCAAATTTCATTTAGGATCCAGAATCCAATTCTACTTTGGATCTCAGACTTCAGATCCAAATCCATTTTAGAATCCAGAACTCAATTCTACCCTGGATCTCAGATTTCAGATCCGATTCCATTTTAGGGTCCAGAATCCAACTTCACTTTGGATCTGAGACTTCAGATCCAATTCCATCTTAGGGTCTAGAGTCCAACTTCACTTTGGATCTCAGACTTCAGATCCAATTCCATCTTAGGGTCCAGAGTCCAACTCTATCTTGGATCTCAGACTTCAAATCCAAATTCCATCTTGGATTCCAAATCTTGGATCCAATTCCATTCAAAATTTCAGATCCAAAATCCATCTTGATTCCAATTTTTAAATCCAATTTCATTTTTCATCTCAGATTTTCAAATCCAACTACTATTTCCAAGTTCTAAATCCAAAATTCAATTTTAAAAACTATTTAGAATCCTGACTTTGGATTCAAATTCCATCTTGAATTCCAACTTTCAAATCAATTCTATTTCTCAATTCTATTTATATTTCCCATATTTTATCCTGATTTTAAACTTCAAAAGTTAGAATTCAATTTCATCTCATCTCTATTCTGATTTAAAGTCCATTTATGACTTTGAAGTTTTTATTTCTTCTCCTTTTATCTCAAATTTCAAGATCCTTTCCCTCAAGATCCAGATTTATTTTTCCAAACTCCAATTATTCAAAAAAAAACTTATAACTTTAAATCTTAAGTTCTAAGTTAGAAAACCATTTCCTTGTTGCATGTCACCTGTAACATTACACAGTATTGTTATGTCCTTCTCAATTGTAAGTTTCAGCAGTCATCTATGTGTAACTGTGTTGTAGGCATCATCATCATGTGAGAATTAAGGGGTTCGGGTCCTTCCAGACCAACTTTTGGGTATTCTGTATATATTATTGTGTGTTTTGCCTATTATGAGCTCGTGTTCTGTCATGGTTTGAGAATCCCTTGAGGAGCTATTGGCTATCCTGGGAACAATTTTTGTAAAGAGGGAACCAACAGAAACCACGTCCAAGCACATTATCAGTAACCATTTTTTTTTTTGGAGCCACTTTGCAGGGATTGATTTTGCAGTAATCGAGTCATTGCAAAATCAATTCTTTGTTAAAACAGTCCATCATTTTGCGATTGCTAAGAAGGAAATCCTTTGATTTACTATGTTGAAGACTTCTTGATTGGTTAAAAAGGTGCCTTGAAATGCTAAATAAAATCACCCTGATCCAGAAGATGCTCTCTACTGATAAAAGCCAATTAGTCATATTATGTATCATCAGCCTGAGCAAGCAGTTTCAAGAATCGGTTTGGTAATCAATTTACTGCTATAACTTATAACTTATATGCGTATTCTGGTTACTGTATAGCATCCCTATTAACACCTGTAATATACTTCATCCCATTGCACCTGTGTACTGTTACATTCATAACATGTTTATTTTGTTTGTTCTTGGTGTTTTATCACCTTATAACTATTTACCTGTCACCATTCATCTTCACAACCTATCCCTTTAGAATTTTTCACCAACACTTGCTTCACTGCACACTTTATTTCTGTTGTATATTCTCCAACCACTCATATTTCAGCATATTGTCCATTCTATCACTTATTACTACAGTCCCTTACCTCATTACATTCCATATATATATATATATATATGCCTATATATATATACATATACATGCATGTATAGATATAAGTATATAGGTATGTATGTCATTTCTTTCCATCATGTATGTCTTGGCGTATGAACATTTTTCCATTGACATCTATGTGATGTGCATGATCTTTCTTCTATTTTCATACTAATCAAGTGATTTGCAGGGAATATGTGGAGGATATCATCATTCGGAATTGTAAATTCAATTTTATGTAATAAAATTAGGTCTTAATGAGGATTTACATTTCCTGTTTTAGATAGAATGAATGAGCATTGTAAATTCCATGAATTCTTGATTTTCATATCATTTCCTTCATTTCTCAAAAAAATCTCACAAATGTGAAACACGAATGGCACGTACACCATTTCATAAGAGGTAATAAATCCTAAGTTGATGATTTGCATCAATGGCCATAGTCAGGATGTAAACAAAACTTAGTATTTTTATCTTTTATAAAATAACACTAGATCCACGCTGGACCCTTTTCAAATTCCTCATATTTTCTTTAAATATTATTTTTCTCTTTTATCAGAGTCTAATCTAAAATTAATTCAATATATATACCAATGGCCATAGTCAGAGTATATTGAGAGTTGATTTCATTTTGAACTCTATAAAAGCACCAAAATGTACTTTATTCTTCATTTGAATTTAAATGCGGTTATTATATAATACATGCAATGACCATAGCCAGGGATGTATTATATCTTCAATCTCATTCTTAATTCATTTAAAGAATGGAATAGCTTTTCAAAATCCAATTTTAAAATTATTCAAATTCATTCATCATTTAGGATAGAATTGCACCATATTTTCAAAATTCTTTTCAAAAACCCAAATGATTATCTCTTCTTCAATTTCCATTTCAATTTATCAATTCTATCCCATTTTCAAAATCCAAATTTTGACTTTGAAATCAAATTCAAAGTTCAATTTAACTTTGAAATTCTTGATTCATTTTCTAAAAATTCCAAATTCAAGTTTCAATGTCCAATTTGACTTTGAAATTCATTTATATATTCAAAATTCTCAAATCAATTTTAAAATTCCAAAATCCAAAGTCTACATCCTAATCTTCGATCCAGATTTCCAAGTATAAATCCAATTCCACTTTGGATCTCAGACTTAAGATCCAAATTCCATTTAGGATCCAGAATCCAATTTCATCTTGGATCTCAGATTAAGATCCAAATTTCATTTAGGATCCAGAATCCAATTCTACTTTGGATCTCAGACTTCAGATCCAAATCCATTTTAGAATCCAGAACTCAATTCTACCCTGGATCTCAGATTTCAGATCCGATTCCATTTTAGGGTCCAGAATCCAACTTCACTTTGGATCTGAGACTTCAGATCCAATTCCATCTTAGGGTCTAGAGTCCAACTTCACTTTGGATCTCAGACTTCAGATCCAATTCCATCTTAGGGTCCAGAGTCCAACTCTATCTTGGATCTCAGACTTCAAATCCAAATTCCATCTTGGATTCCAAATCTTGGATCCAATTCCATTCAAAATTTCAGATCCAAAATCCATCTTGATTCCAATTTTTAAATCCAATTTCATTTTTCATCTCAGATTTTCAAATCCAACTACTATTTCCAAGTTCTAAATCCAAAATTCAATTTTAAAAACTATTTAGAATCCTGACTTTGGATTCAAATTCCATCTTGAATTCCAACTTTCAAATCAATTCTATTTCTCAATTCTATTTAGATTTCCCATATTTTATCCTGATTTTAAACTTCAAAAGTTAGAATTCAATTTCATCTCATCTCTATTCTGATTTAAAGTCCATTTATGACTTTGAAGTTTTTATTTCTTCTCCTTTTATCTCAAATTTCAAGATCCTTTCCCTCAAGATCCAGATTTATTTTTCCAAACTCCAATTATTCAAAAAAAAACTTATAACTTTAAATCTTAAGTTCTAAGTTAGAAAACCATTTCCTTGTTGCATGTCACCTGTAACATTACACAGTATTGTTATGTCCTTCTCAATTGTAAGTTTCAGCAGTCATCTATGTGTAACTGTGTTGTAGGCATCATCATCATGTGAGAATTAAGGGGTTCGGGTCCTTCCAGACCAACTTTTGGGTATTCTGTATATATTATTGTGTGTTTTGCCTATTATGAGCTCGTGTTCTGTCATGGTTTGAGAATCCCTTGAGGAGCTATTGGCTATCCTGGGAACAATTTTTGTAAAGAGGGAACCAACAGAAACCACGTCCAAGCACATTATCAGTAACCATTTTTTTTTTTGGAGCCACTTTGCAGGGATTGATTTTGCAGTAATCGAGTCATTGCAAAATCAATTCTTTGTTAAAACAGTCCATCATTTTGCGATTGCTAAGAAGGAAATCCTTTGATTTACTATGTTGAAGACTTCTTGATTGGTTAAAAAGGTGCCTTGAAATGCTAAATAAAATCACCCTGATCCAGAAGATGCTCTCTACTGATAAAAGCCAATTAGTCATATTATGTATCATCAGCCTGAGCAAGCAGTTTCAAGAATCGGTTTGGTAATCAATTTACTGCTATAACTTATAACTTATATGCGTATTCTGGTTACTGTATAGCATCCCTATTAACACCTGTAATATACTTCATCCCATTGCACCTGTGTACTGTTACATTCATAACATGTTTATTTTGTTTGTTCTTGGTGTTTTATCACCTTATAACTATTTACCTGTCACCATTCATCTTCACAACCTATCCCTTTAGAATTTTTCACCAACACTTGCTTCACTGCACACTTTATTTCTGTTGTATATTCTCCAACCACTCATATTTCAGCATATTGTCCATTCTATCACTTATTACTACAGTCCCTTACCTCATTACATTCCATATATATATATATATATGCCTATATATATATACATATACATGCATGTATAGATATAAGTATATAGGTATGTATGTCATTTCTTTCCATCATGTATGTCTTGGCGTATGAACATTTTTCCATTGACATCTATGTGATGTGCATGATCTTTCTTCTATTTTCATACTAATCAAGTGATTTGCAGGGAATATGTGGAGGATATCATCATTCGGAATTGTAAATTCAATTTTATGTAATAAAATTAGGTCTTAATGAGGATTTACATTTCCTGTTTTAGATAGAATGAATGAGCATTGTAAATTCCATGAATTCTTGATTTTCATATCATTTCCTTCATTTCTCAAAAAAATCTCACAAATGTGAAACACGAATGGCACGTACACCAGTTCATAAGAGGTAATAAATCCTAAGTTGATGATTTGCATCAATGGCCATAGTCAGGATGTAAACAAAACTTAGTATTTTTATCTTTTATAAAATAACACTAGATCCACGCTGGACCCTTTTCAAATTCCTCATATTTTCTTTAAATATTTTTTTTCTCTTTTATCAGAGTCTAATATAAAATTAATTCAATATATATACCAATGGCCATAGTCAGAGTATATTGAGAGTTGATTTCATTTTGAACTCTATAAAAGCACCAAAATGTACTTTATTCTTCATTTGAATTTAAATGTGGTTATTATATAATACATGCAATGACCATAGCCAGGGATGTATTATATCTTCAATCTCATTCTTAATTCATTTAAAGAATGGAATAGCTTTTCAAAATCCAATTTTAAAATTATTCAAATTCATTCATCATTTAGGATAGAATTGCACCATATTTTCAAAATTCTTTTCAAAAACCCAAATGATTATCTCTTCTTCAATTTCCATTTCAATTTATCAATTCTATCCCATTTTCAAAATCCAAATTTTGACTTTGAAATCAAATTCAAAGTTCAATTTAACTTTGAAATTCTTGATTCATTTTCTAAAAATTCCAAATTCAAGTTTCAATGTCCAATTTGACTTTGAAATTCATTTATATATTCAAAATTCTCAAATCAATTTTAAAATTCCAAAATCCAAAGTCTACATCCTAATCTTCGATCCAGATTTCCAAGTATAAATCCAATTCCACTTTGGATCTCAGACTTAAGATCCAAATTCCATTTAGGATCCAGAATCCAATTTCATCTTGGATCTCAGATTAAGATCCAAATTTCATTTAGGATCCAGAATCCAATTCTACTTTGGATCTCAGACTTCAGATCCAAATCCATTTTAGAATCCAGAACTCAATTCTACCCTGGATCTCAGATTTCAGATCCGATTCCATTTTAGGGTCTAGAATCCAACTTCACTTTGGATCTGAGACTTCAGATCTAATTCCATCTTAGGGTCTAGAGTCCAACTTCACTTTGGATCTCAGACTTCAGATCCAATTCCATCTTAGGGTCCAGAGTCCAACTCTATCTTGGATCTCAGACTTCAAATCCAAATTCCATCTTGGATTCCAAATCTTGGATCCAATTCCATTCAAAATTTCAGATCCAAAATCCATCTTCATTCCAATTTTTAAATCCAATTTCATTTTTCATCTCAGATTTTCAAATCCAATTACTATTTCCAAGTTCTAAATCCAAAATTCAATTTTAAAAACTATTTAGAATCCAGACTTTGGATTCAAATTCCATCTTGAATTCCAACTTTCAAATCATATCTATTTCTCAATTCTATTTAGATTTCCCATATTTTATCCTGATTTTAAACTTCAAAAGTTAGAATTCAATTTCATCTCATCTCTATTCTGATTTAAAATCCATTTATGACTTTGAAGTTTTTATTTCTTCTCCTTTTATCTCAAATTTCAAGATCCTTTCCCTCAAGATCCAGATTTATTTTTCCAAACTCCAATTATTCAAAAAAAAACTTATAACTTTAAATCTTAAGTTCTAAGTTAGAAAACCATTTCCTTGTTGCATGTCACCTGTAACATTACACAGTATTGTTATGTCCTTCTCAATTGTAAGTTTCAGCAGTCATCTATGTGTAACTGTGTTGTAGGCATCATCATCATGTGAGAATTAAGGGGTTCGGGTCCTTCCAGACCAACTTTTGGGTATTCTGTATACATTATTGTGTGTTTTGCCTATTATGAGCTCGTGTTCTGTCATGGTTTTAGAATCCCTTGAGGAGCTATTGGCTATCCTGGGAACAATTTTTGTAAAGAGAGAACCTACAGAAACCACGTCCAAGCACATTATCAGTAACCATTTTTTTTTTGGAGTCACTTTGCAGGGATTGATTTTGCAGTAATCGAGTCATTGCAAAATCAATTCTTTGTTAAAACAGTCCATCATTTTGCGATTGCTAAGAAGGAAATCCTTTGATTTACTATGTTGAAGCCTTCTTGATTGGTTAAAAAGGTGCCTTGAAATGATAAATAAAATCACCCTGATCCAGAAGATGCTCTCTACTGATAAAAGCCAATTAGTCATATTATGTATCATCAGCCTGAGCAAGCAGTTTCAAGAATCGGTTTGGTAATCAATTTACTTCTATAACTTATAACTTATATGCGTATTCTGGTTACTGTATAGCATCTCTATTAACACCTGTAATATACTTCATCCCATTGCACCTGTGTACTGTTACATTCATAACATGTTTATTTTGTTTGTTCTTGGTGTTTTATCACCTTATAACTGTTTACCTGTCACCATTCATCTTCACAACCTATCCCTTTAGAATTTTTCACCAACACTTGCTTCACTGCACACTTTATTTCTGTTGTATATTCTCCAACCACTCATATTTCAGCATATTGTCCATTCTATCACTTATTACTACAGTCCCTTACCTCATTACATTCCATATATATATATATATATATATATATATATATATATATATATATATATATATATATATATATATATATATATATATATATATATATATATGCCTATATATATACATATACATGCATGTATAGATATAAGTATATAGGTATGTATGTCATTTCTTTCCCTCATGTATGTCTTGGTGTATGAACATTTTTCCATTGACATCTATGTGATGTGCATAATCTTTCTTCTATTTTCATACTAATCAAGTGATTTGCAGGGAATATGTGGAGGATATCCTCATTCGGAATTGTAAATTCAATTTTATGTAATAAAATTAGGTCTTAATGAGGATTTACATTTCCTGTTTTAGATAGAATGAATGAGCATTGTAAATTCCATGAATTCTTGATTTTCATATCATTTCCTTCATTTCTCAAAAAAATCTCACAAATGTGAAACACGAATGGCACGTGCACCATTTCATAAGAGATAGTAAATCCTAAGTTGATGATTTACATCAATGGCCATAGTCAGGATGTAAACAAAACTTAGTATTTTTATCTTTTATAAAATAACACTGGATCCACACTGGACCCTTTTCAAATTCATCATATTTTTTTTAAATATTTTTTTTTCTCTTTTATCATAGTCTAATCTAAAATTAATTCAATATATATACCAATGGCCATAGTCAGGGTATATTGAGAGTTGATTTCATTTTGAACTCTATAAAAGCACCAAAATGTACTTTATTCTTCACTTGAATTTAAATGTGGTTATTATATAATGCATTTAATGACCATAGCCAGGGATGTATTATATCTTCAATCTCATTCTTAATTCATTTAAAGAATGAAATAGCTTTTCAAAATCCAATTTTAAAATTATTCAAATTCATTCATCATTTAGGATAGAATTGCACCATATTTTCAAAATTCTTTTCAAAAACCCAAATGATTATCTCTTCTTCAATTTCCATTTCAATTTATCAATTCTATCCCATTTCAAAATCCAAAATTTGACTTTGAAATCAAATTCAAAGTTCAATTTAAGTTTGAAATTCTTGATTCATTTTCTAAAAATTCCAAATTCAAGTTTCAAAGTCCAATTTAACTTTGAAATTCATTTATATATTCAAAATTTTCAAATCAATTTTAAAATTCCAAAATCCAAAGTCTAGATCCTAATCTTGGATCCAGATTTTCAAGTATAAATCCAATTCCACTTTGAATCTCACACTTAAGATCGAAATTCTATTTAGGATCCAGAATCCAATTCCATCTTGGATCTCAGATTAAGATCCAAATTCCATTTAGGATCCAGAATCCAATTCTACTTTGGATCTCAAACTTCAGATCCAAATCCATTTTAGGATCCAGAACCCAATTCTACCCTGGGTCTCAGATTTCAGGTCCGATTCTATTTTAGGGTCCAGAATCCAACTTCACTTTGGATCTCAGACTTCAGATCCAATTCCATCTTAGGGTCCAGAGTCCAACTTCAATTTGGATCTCAGACTTCAGATTCAATTTCATCTTAAGGTCCAGAGTCCAACTCTATCTTGGATCTCAGACTTCATATCCAAATTCCATCTTGGATTCCAAATCTTGGATCCAATTCCATTCAAAATTTCAGATCCAAAATCCATCTTGATTCCAATTCTTAAATCCAATTCCATTTTTCATCTCAGATTTTCAAATCCAATTCCTATTTCCAGGTTCTAAATCCAAAATTCAATTTTGAAAACTATTTAGAATCCAGATTTTGGATTCAAATTTTATCTTGAATTCCAACTTTCAAATCAATTCTATTTAGATTTCCCATATTTTATCCTGATTTTAAACTTCAAAAGTTAGAATTCAATTTCATCTCATCTCTATTATGATTTAAAGTCCATTTATGACTTTGAAGTTTTTCTTTCTTCTCCTTTTATCTCTAATTTCAAGATCCTTTCCCTCAAGATCCAGATTTATTTTTTCAAACACCAATTATTCCAAAAGAAACTTAGAACTTTAAATCTTAAGTTTTAAGTTAGAAAACCATTTCTTCACTTTATCAGATTCACCTCAGAAACACTTAGAAAATTTCAAATCATTTTTAAAAAGGAGCATACATCTTTGCATTGCACAAGCATGATTCTTTGTGCATTTAGACTTAGGATAAATTCTTAGATAATCTTTTAGCAAAGCAAAGGGCATGAATTCGACCCTTGGTTCGATTACCCCTGGTAAAGGCGCCAGGAATGGTCAAACCTTGTACCGACGAGCGAATCCCGTCTCCCAGTTTTCCCGCAAATATTTCAAAACGGAGGTGAGTTATTTTCTCAAATATTTTCAAATTAAGTTTAAGTGAGACCCCGCAAAAGAATTCCTCTTCTCTTTTTTTCTTTTCTTTTCTCTTCTCTCTTTCTTTCTGTCTGTTATTTTTCTCCCTTCAAAAAGGAGGAAATAGAGGTTGGAAAGGAAAAGAGAAGGAAGAGAGAGGATATACGAGAGGAAAAATTTTGCGATGATCACAGTTTTGGCGACCGAGATGGGACTCGTCTTCGTCCGGTCAAATTTAATGCCTTTTCTTCTTTGCTTTGATATTATCTAAGTCTTTATTCTTCAGATGTCAGCTTCATTTCCATGTAAACCTTAGAAGCCTAGATTCTGTCCTAAAGCTAACATCATTGCATATAGGATCTAAGTATGGTTTGGTAGGACCATATTGAGGAGATTATTCCATGCTCACATTAGACTTAGGTCTGAAATACAACTCTCCTCAACTCTAGGGATTAAATGAAACAATGTATGCAAGTGTATGCTTCTCTTCATTTTATTCTATCTCTTTTAGGACTTGCATTAGAGACATCTGATTTATTGCATGTTGAACATATTTTTGAAAACATCCCTACCTATATTGTCCCGGTCTTCACGTTGCTGGGTTGTCTCACTGAACCATAGTTCGGGAGAGAGCCTCACAACTGGACCACTTATTTGGGTTCGCGCCCCCCTACCACGTACCTAAGGGCCATAGTCCGAGGTATATCGGTAGGTGCTCAAGGATGTTGGGAAGCCATTACCTTAGAACCGGAGAAATATTTCTATGCCACGTACTTCGAGCCTTGGCTTGAGTATATCGGCATATCTTGATTGGAATCAGATGATCTGAACCCTAGAGTTAGGATTAAGGTCCTACAAGCCATTTCAAATATTGCATTTAGAGTCAGCCTTTAGAGAGTGTTGTGTGCGCATCCTTGTTTGTGCAGCTTTTTTGTGATGTTTCTCATATATATGTATCAAACCCTTTTCAAAAACCCTGGGTGTATCATTTAAAACTTACCCTTATTTTCAAAAACCCCAGGTGTATATTTTTCTCTACCTACATTTCTTTTCTTTTTTAGATCAAATTTTCTTCAAAACCTTAGAAAATTCCTTTAAAATTTCCTCGATCTTTCAAAATGTCCAGGTTTTTATTCTTCAAGAGTCTATTCGTAAGTCCTGCATTCTATCTAATTTTCCTCCTTATTCCTCTTTTTCCCAGTATCATTTCGATGGCGTTGGATTCTCTCGATGCAGTCTTTCCCCGAGATCATGTCTTCTATCAGATTCAGGATGGATCCCCGGATCAACGGGTCATCGAGTCTCGCCCTTTCTTCCCTCGGTGCTATTATTCTTGGTTTGCCACCTTCTCACGTATGTTCCTAGACTACTTGGATGACTGTGGGTTAGAGATGGCATCGGTGGCAGGCAAGCGAACCATCAATGGAGCTCTGATTCAGGCTATGGCAGAACGGTGGAATCCACGTACTTGCACATTCTGGTTTTCTTGGAGAGAGATGACTCTACTGATGGATGAGTTCAATGATATTATGGGATTGCCCGAACCAACTGGCCAGCCAGATGATCCTGTCGAGCAGCAGTTCTTGATCAACATCAAAGGGGTAGATGTTCGAGAAGCCTTGGCCAGAGCAACCGGAAGAAGATCTTGGCCTCTTAGTGGGAATCAATTCATCGACCTGTTTGGACTATATCGCAAGTACGAAGCTTACGAAGAGGTTGACACTCTGTCTCGAGCAGCAAAAGACAGAATTCAGCATGCCATGATCCTATGCATAGTACGATTAGCTTTCTTCCAAGATGGTTAGAATTTCATAGATATCAGAGTTGCCCAGCTCTTTCGAAGATGGGGAAGCAAGCAGACCCGTCAGCTATCAGTTTCTATGGCAGCCTTGGCTTTTCTTTACAGAGGCTTGGCTCGATTTGCCCTCAGAGAGACCATTCTGGTAGAAGGATGCACTTACGCCCTACAGTCGTGGTTCCTACGACATGTTCCCTCAAAGGCCAGTTCTTTCAGATTCAGCGGTAAGCAGCCAAAGTCAGTCATTCAATGCTGAGCTTTGATCGAGAAACTGCATCAGGAGGAGATTGTTTGGGACTTCTTTGACAGAAGAGAGACCGTTCCTCGATACACCTATGCTCGCAGCAAATGCTACAGATTGCTTGACCCTTTCTTTTGTTATCAGCCGGAATGATGTCTCAGGCACTTTTCGCAGTGGCAGGTTCGTTTCAATACCCACTTCCCGACATGCAACATGCCAGAATTCAACCTACAGTCGGATCAGTGGTCTGAGCATACCATGTCACTAAATATACGTGGGACTCCTTTGTTTCTTTGTCTATATTTCCTGGTTCAAATTTATCATCTGAATATCAAGAGTGGTGGCAAACTGTTTGCCCACCCTCTCTTTGTCTTTGAATGTCAAAAATATCAATAAAAATTACTTTTCGGCCAAAATTTTATTTCTTGTATTTTGTTTTATAGCACAAATGGTTGCAATTTTTAGCGACGACCACATCCCGGGAGAAGGGGATATTCCTCCCACATTTCTTCAATATATTTTATCATGGTTGACGACCTCGCCTAGGTAACAAGGCACATTTTTCCGTTATCATCAAATGGTAACGTAATTATCACAAATCCGGTGATGACCCAATCCCGGGTAATGGGATAATCTCTTGAAATTGTCTACCGAAATCCCTCACTCTTTTTACTTAAAAAAAATTATAATTTTCAAAAGCTTCTCCATACTCTAACCATTCCCATATTCTGCAGGAAAACTTGGGCATCCAAAGATGGTTCAGACAAGGGCTGGAAAGCAGGCTGCTCAATGGCACAGTGACAGCGAAGTAGAGGAGATGAATTCTCCTAGATTATCCAAGAAGCATGACTCAAGGGATGAGAGCGACGTTGATCCGGCCATGTACCGGGTCTTTCAAAAAATGATGACCAAGATGATGGCCTGTAAACACCCCAAATTTTCACTCACCTTCTTGACATTTTCACCAATCATCACATTTCGGTTCTCCGGAACCAATGAAGGGTAAAATGGTCATTTTTCAAGATTGAACCTTGCAGAAAGTCCCAAAATTCCATTCTCGAGTCTCAAAAATTCTCTATTTGAACTCAAAGACATCTTCAAGCTGCAAATTTTCAAAATCTTGCTTAACCAAAAGTCAGAATTTTCAAATTCAAGTTCAGAATGGCAACTTTGTAGGACCATGTCTTTTGCATAGCATTGCACGAGCATTTCATATCATTTCACTGCACAGCATGTCATTTTGAGATCCAGAACTCCTGATTTTCAAAAATGTCAATCCAGATTCGAGTTTTAAATATTTCAAAGATAATTTTAAAACCCTGGGTTTTCAAAATTATCAATTCTTCCCATTTTACCCCCAGGACCCCGCATTATGAAAAAGTTTTCTCAAGAAAACAATCTGGATGGTTTTAATATTTCAAAATTTTGCCAGTCGAAGAGAGGGGGACACGATTCAAAATTCATAAGACCTTATTTCAAAAAAAGGCTCTGAATTTCCCTACTTCTTTCAAAATTTCGCCCCAAAGAACCATTTTCTTCCATGTTTTGAAATCAAGCCAAATTTTTGCTTCGTGTTTTCCAAAAACTAACCTACTATTATGAAAATTCCCAAAATATATCTCACTTGGCTCGGGTTTCAAATAAATGATGTGGGACCCACCTCGAGGTGGGGTCACTCAAATTCTCAAAAATTTCTCCTATTCTTAAAACAGTGACCACCCAGAAGTGACACCGATTTATAAAATTTCTTTTATTTTGATTTAAATCTTAATAAAATATTTAGTGGGACCTCGTAGGTGGCACCCCACTAAGACTCTTTGCCAAAAGAAAGAATTTTTTTTTTATTTGAGGTGGCACTACCAAAACAAAATCCATTTATTTATTTATTTATTTACTTTCCAGCCCCAAATGGAGCCACTGTAAAACCCTACCAAAAATTTTGTTTTACCTAAGTTTTTCTGAAAAAAAAAAGGAGCCGCCGCCCCACCCTTTTCAAATGGCGATATTTTTTTTTAAACTTTCAAAAGTTAGTTTTTTTTTAAAACTTATCAAAGATCTTTCATAAAGAAGCCCGAGCTTTTGGCTGAAAGGGCGGAATTTTTTTTAAAAGGGAGGCTTAGGCCATCCGAAAACAGGACTTGGATTTTTTTCCCTAACCCTTCAGCGCCCCCTTCTTCACGGTCTTCCCCTCTCGGCTAGCAGGGGGCCAAACCGGACGACTCTTTTCCCCTTTACCATCGGCAACCCTTCCTTCAACCCAGGGCCAAAGAACTCTAGCAAAACTTGAGAGGAAGGACCCAATAGGCGATTTCCTTGACATCAGGTCCCCAACCCCCTTCTATCTCTAGAATCCCTTTGATTCTATTTCCAGTGCAGACCTCATCACGATCTCCTTCCAGCTTCCTCCATCAGAACAACCAAATAGCGACGAAGGAGGACATATGGCTCTCCTTTCCTTCTGAAGGTTTGATCCACCATTGACAGATACATGTTTCTCTGCTTCATTCAAGCAAAAACCAGTCCCTCGGTCGCTGGTTATCGGTTCCATTAGTTCAGGTAGAAAAGAACCAGCCTTTTGACTGTTGGTTACGGATTCGATTGGCGCAGAAGACCACCAGGTAATGTGATTCTACGCCGTTCTCCCTTTTTTTTTTCCATGTTTTATTAAACCAGGTCATGTTGCCAATCGTTGGAAGGGACGACCATGCCGTGAATGTGCGTTTGTTTTAGCACAACTAAAGGGTTCAAAGGAGACCGTTGGAGGGTTTTTCAGAATCAGACTAATCGAATGAGATGGTTAGTCCTCTTCATGGACCGAACCTCTCATTCCAATGTCCCACATTAATAGAATATCATATCTCCTATGCTATTTCTGTAGTTGTTATTAGAATTTTTTTTTTCTTCCTGCATCTCTGTTTGTTCTTGTATGCCATTCGTATGCTTTAGTTTTCTTTTTCTTTTTTTTTTTGTTATTAGCCTAATGTCTTCAGGTTGAATGCTCCAGATTTCCCCATGAAAATCTATTCTAGAATCTGTAAAAGTAGTATCTCCACAGCAATGTATATTGACATGCGTATGGCTCCCCATACTGTAAAAGGCTAAATCAGCCTTCTGTTTTCATCACGGTTATGCTTACAGTCAAGAAGATTTGAATATGTGTATCTTCCAGCAAGTCACGTAGAAGGTAGGCATTGATTTTTTTAGAGTTAAAAAAAAAAATCATTTTTTAGTCTTTTTTTCTCCACTATGTCACATTTCCCTTGTCTATCGATGGAACACATTTGTGCCTTTATGACTGATTCTTGGTTTCATTTCCTAGCTCCACTTTCTGTTATTCTGTTTCAAAAGCACTTTTTTTTTTGTAGTTGCTGAGTCTCTACTTAATTCATAATTCCACAATATGTTTCTCTGTTTGTTGGTGGTCTCTAAGAATTTCTGTCACCTGATTGTTATTTTCCAACTGCTACCATGTTCTTGCTACAGCTTTCCTCCTTCTGTGCATAATTCCCAGGCCATTATCGTTATGTTCCAACTGATTTCAGGATATAGTCCTGTCCCATTTTCTGGTGTCTTTCGAAAGCTTGAGATCTTCTGAAGCTTTTCTTTTCCCCCCTCTTCTTTTTTTTTTCTTTTTCCTGAAGAGGTAAGGGAATCTGGTGCTATGATCTCTTTATATTTCTCTCATTAAGAGAATTGGGGCAAGAGGAAAGAAGATAAATAAAAAAAAATGATATATTATATCAGACAAGAGCACAGGGATACATAAAACACAAGGGCCACGGTTTGGTGAATGCACCTAGGTCTACAGCTTAGTTCTCTCTTCACTATATGGTCATTTAAAAGAGAGAGTTCCACTAAATAATGGGGGTTATATGATATTAGATAGAGATCTCTCTATAACTAAATTTTCTTGAGAACCTCCTAAAAAAGTGGTTTACATTTGATGTTTTTGCTGTCACGTTTGGTCATCTTGCTGTCATGTTTAGCTGAGAGTTTGCATAAGTCTTGATCTTTATTTTTCAAAGGTTTCTTCTTATCCGTATACATTATTTTAATTATATTTATGGCCAGGAGATATGATATTGGGTTTATACCTAGAGAAACCCGATAATTCCTGAATATTATCGGAGTGCTCTGGAAAAACCTACAGGTCTATACTAACCCCATCTTAAGCTTGGCAGGGGTATTCAAAGGAAGGAGCTGGAATCTGCAAAAAAAAAAAATGTTTTTTTTTATTTTATTTAGTGATGTAATAATTCAATTTGGAATAATATTTACTCTTACTGCTTAGATTAGGATGCATATCATATAGTTTAAATTCATGCAATATCTTATTATGTGATTCATGCATTTTATTTCAAAAGCACTATGGATGTACACGAATGGCACATGCACCAACTCTTAGGGAGTTGATGAACTCGGTGGAATCCATATTTACGGCCCTAGTCAGAATATGGACGAGACCCAGATCCATCATCTTTCTACTAGTCACATTGAGCCTACACTCTTAGGCTATCTTAAAATGTATATCATATTTCCAATATTTTCAAAATATTGTGCATTGAATCAATTAAACTCTAAACATATTCATGGCCACAGTCAGGATATGTGAAGGATTTATTTTGACTTAATGCACATTTTTCCAACCAATTCCTCAGAAAATCTTTTCAAAGTGCATTCATTCACTCATGTCATTCGCATCATGAAATCATTGGTTTTCTCACGATTTTCTTAAGAAAGTTTCATTCTCAAAGAAATCGATTTCTCAAGAAACTCTGAGAATTTTCAAAATCGGTTTTCTCAAGTCAAGTTTTTCCACAGTTTTCCATGGGAAAAGGTCATTTTCCCAAGATTTTCAAGAGAAGTCTCTCACCTTTTTCAAAGTCAAAATCGATTTCCAAGTATTTCAAAGTTAAGATTCTCAGGATTTCACTTTCCCAAGTTTCAATTTTCCTTTTCCACAAGGGTTTTCCAATGAATTTCTATCATTTTCCTAAGAAAATTCTCTAAGTCCAAGTTTTCCTAAGAAGTGTTTCCCTTTTCAAATGATCACCCTCTTCTCAAGAATCACTTACATTTTCTCAGGATTTTTTTTTACTATTCATGATTTTCCCACATCTTTCTCGAGATTTCCAATCCTTTCCATCTAAGTTTTCTTGAGAAATTGATTTCCATCATTTACCTTAGAACTATTTCCAACTCCAAAGTATTTTCCAAGCATACATCATGTTTTCCCAAGCTGCATTTTTCAAAATCTCATAGCACATGCCTGAATTCTCTGTGCATTTAGGATAGAACACGATTTTGATGATTTAACTAAGTCAAGCACAATTTTGGTCCTTGGTTCGATTACCCCTTTTAAAGGCGGCAGGAACGGTCGAACCTCGTACCGACAGGTCGAGCCCCATCCCATGGATTTTCCCGTAATTTTCAAAATGGAGGCGAGTATTTCAAAACAATTTCCAAAATCAGGTCAAGTTTGAATCGCGAAAGCGTTTCCCTCTCTCTTCCGCAAGGAAGGGAAGACGGGAAAAATTTTGCGACGATCAACAGGTTTGGCGACCGTGATGGGACTTGTCATTGTCTGACCTAAATTGTGCTTGACTTAGTTTAATTATCAAAATTATGTTCACAAAATGTCAGCTCTTTTACTTTCAATATCATGTGAGCCTAGGAGCCTAGATTCTGACCTAGCTGACATTGACTGCATATAGCTTAGGCATAGTTTGGTAGGACCAGATTGAGGAGAAATTTTCATGCTCACATAGACTTAGGTCTAAATACAACTCTCCTCAATTTAGCATCTGAATGCAAACAATGTATGCTTCTTCAAAAAATTTTAAAAGTCTATCTCTCTAGGATTTAGAGCCATCTATTTCTTGCATGTGATCATTTTTCAAAACCCCAATTACCTATCATTACCCGGTCTTCACGTTGCTGGGCTCTCTTCCAGAACCCTAGTTCGGGACAGAGCCTCACAACTGGGCCAACTATTTGGGTTAACACCCCCCTACCACGCACCGCGAGCCAAAGTCTGAAGTATATCGGTAGGTGCTCAAGGATGTTGGAACACCTTACCTTAGAACCGGAGTTGAAATTCTATGCCACGTACCTCGGATTTCGATTCAGGTATATCAGCATAACTGGATTGGACAAAGATGATCTGAACCTAGAGTTAGGGTCCTACAACTGTTTTCAAATAATGCATCTAGAGTCAGCCTTTTTAGGGGGTGCTGTATGTGCATGAATGTTTGTGCAGGATGTGATTATGTATTATTTCCTCAATTCTTTGTATCTCCCAATGTTTTCATCTCATTAGGTCTTTTTCAAAATATCCTTATTTTCCATGAGGTCTTTTTCTAAAAACCCTGGATGATTTTCTCAAATATCCAATTTCTTTCAAAACTCTAGGCAATTTTCCCATTCTACTTTTCTACTGGATCTCAAATTTCCAGCTGCATCCTGCCTGCAAAAATTTTCAAAAATTTCCCACATTTTCCTAAGTCTCATTCTAAGTCTTTCTCTGTTTTCAGTTCAATGGCATCCAGTCAAGTCGGTCCTATCTTTCCTGAAGGTCACATCTCCTACAAGGTGCGACAAGGTCGTCCTGAACATCGAGCCCTTAGCACCGGAACTTTCATTCCCCGGTGGTACTATTCATGGCTAAAAAGCTTTTCCCGAATGTTCCCGGACCATTTGAGCGAGTGCGGATTAGAGCTGGAATCAGCAGTCGGAAAGCAGACCATCAATGGCAACCTGATTGTAAACACCCCAAATTTTCACTCACCTTCTTGACATCGCCCTCAATCGACACATTTCAGTTCTCCGGAAGCAATAAAGGGCAAAAATGGTCATTTTCTGAGATTGAACCTTACAGAAAGTCCTAAATTTCATTCTTGAGCCTCTAAATTTCTATATTTAGGTTCAAAGACATCTTCAAATTGTAAAATTTCAAAATCCTCTTTCTAGACAAAAAGCTAAAATTTCCAAGTCCGAGCTCAGAGTGGCATTTCATAGAACATGTTTTGCATAGCATTGCGTCATTTCACTGCACAGCATGTCATTTTGAGATCCAGAACTCCTGAGTTTCAAAATTGTCCATCCAGATTTGATTTTTAAACTTTTTCAAATTGATTTTTAAAACCCTGGGTATTCAAAATTACCAAATTTTTCCATTTTACCCCAGGACTTTGAATTACAAAAATTTTCTCAAGAAAAACAATCTGGATATTTAGATATTGATTTTAAAGATTTTATCTCAAAACTTTTTGCAAAAAGGATTTTAAATATCTTTACAAATTTTGTTTTTACATTTATCCATATTTTTGCCCTGAAAACCCAATTTTTCCAAATTCTTGAAAAACAAATAATGTTTTATCTCGTATTTTCAAATAAATGGAGCAGGACCCGCCTTTGAACTAGCATCATACTCAAACTCCCAGGTAAGTTGTTTATTCTCAAGCGGGACCCACCTGGAGTTCATACCAATTTGCAAAATTGTCTTTTTCATTTCTCAATACTTTTTTTTTTATTTTTTTTTAGTTAGTGGGCCCACACACATGTGGCACCCCAATTGAAAATAAAAGACTTTCAAAAACAAAACAAAACTTTATTTTCAAAAGGATTTTAAAAGTGGGTTGAGGTGGCATTTCCATAAAAGCCTCTCATTTTTTTTATTTTATTTCTTTTTATTTGTTTAAATAATTTTTTTTTAGAAGGAGGCAGCCTTAAATGGCACAGCCGAATTTCCCTAAAATCATAAATTTGATTTTGCCTAAAACTTAGGGAAATAAAACCAAAATTTGAAAAAAAAGGGAATGCGCCCCTCTTGAAACGGCTATTTCAAAAAAAATTCAAAAATGAGGTAACGGAACCTCATGAATGGGGGCTGCGTTTTCTTCTTTTTGAAAAGATTTCAAAATTCTTTAAGAGGAGGAGGCCATTGATCGATGAAAGGGGGGATTGAAATCTGGTTTTCTTTTGGGTTTTGTAGGAAAGGGCTCTGAATCGTGAAGTTGCCCAACATCATCCTTCTTTAGCCAAGCTGCATCAAGTGACTCCAGCACCATTGAAACAAACCCAGCAAGTGGCTGCATCTTCTTCAGCACCAGCCGCAGGTCTTCCACCACCATCCGATACTTCTTCAGCAGCAGCCGCAAGAGCACCACCATCCAACGCCTACCTTCCTTCAACCCAGCCAACAGAGGTTTTAGCAGGAAATCGCCTTGCCTTCAGCCCATCAGCATAGGCAGCAGGACACTGATTGCTGTTCATTCTTCCTCAACCACCCAGCAGGACACTGACTGTTGTTCATCCCCACTTCAAGCCAGCCGCAACCCACCAGCTCCTACCCATTTTCCTTCAGCCCAACGATTTCTGCTCCCTTTTTCCTTCAAGCCAGCCGCAAATCACACGGCAGCAGGGGATCCAGGGGATCTCTCTTTTTCTTCAGCTCCACCAACAAAAGTTTTACAAAACTGTTGTCTATTCCTTTCAGCCTGGCTGCAAAAGGTTGACCCCCAATCCGTTTTCTGCAGGGCATTTCAAACAGGGGATATACAAGGTAACGCATGGCTGTAGTTTCTTTTCATTTCATTCTTTGTGTTTTGCTATTTTGATTTTGTTGCTAATTGCTTTTGATTTCCTGTATTAACAGTTTCAATACACTGTTTGAGTTATTGTTACGTTTCAGTTTACAAGTAAATTTTTGTTTCAATACATCGTTTTCATTAGTTAATGTTGTGTTATTTTTTTTATTTACTGAATTTCCTGTTTGTTTCAATGTTATGTTTTCCTGTGGCTTTTACTTCTTGAATGTCATGTTTGTTTTATTTCCTGAATTTCCAGTTTTCTTTTTTTATTGTTTTCTTTCAAATTCCTGTTTTCTAAGCATCTTCCTATAGTGTTTTTGTTCATACTTCTTCCTTTATCCAATTTTTCTTTTTGTCATCACTTCCATATATCTCAGTTTTCCTGTTTATTGCAATTTTCATTTTGCAGTTAGTTCACGTTCATCAAATTCCTGTTTTGCAATTGCTCTTCTTATTTTCCTATTTTTATTATATTTTTTTTTTACAAAACCATCTGTTGTGTTCATCATTTCATGGTTCAATTGTTGAAATTGATTCCAGTTTTCTATTGTATGTTTGTTTTTCTGATTTTTAGTCACATTTTCTGTTTTGTAGTGCCATTATCATTTACTCCACCATTCATCTGTAGTGACACCATCCTTCACAGCCGAAATGGCCACCTTCTTGGATGCATCTAGTGTTAGGTTTGCTCAGGGGAATTTCCATACTGGGGTTATCATGGATTGTTATTATATCTGTCATCATGTTCTATGGTTAAGTTTTTTTTTTTTATTATTATTATTTCCTGAAATGCATGGGACACTACCACATTGAAATGATGCCAATGTCTCTGTGTGAGAACATGTCCATCCTTAGATATCTCATTTACACACACAGCATTGTCACAATTTTCTTGAAGACAGCCCATTGTTCCCACAATGCACTTCATATTTACCATCTTCTGCAGGTATGCAGTCTTGATAATCGGCTATGTTCATGAACGGATATATCCACATCCGTTCATGATCTATATGCCATCTTTTGCAAGCGTCATTACTGATATATAAAGAAGCTCTATACCCATTTTTATTGAAAATTGCATTATAATTTGAGAAGTATGGTTGTGCGAAATCACCTACAGAAACTGTATATACCTGTATTTTCTGATTTTACCCATTATATGGAATTTTCCTTTATATGTATATTTTCTTATTATAGGTATATATATATCGATATCCATTGTATGTCTACCTATATATATACGTATATATGTATATATATATGTATATATATATATTTATATATATATATATATATATATATATATATATATCCCTTCATGAGTATTTGCTATTACATATATTTTTCTTTTCTCTTACTCTTGTAAATACATCATCATTTGATTTATGAGCTTGATGTTAAATTCTTGTTTTATAAAGATATGTTGGAACATCATCATTTGATTTAATAAATTTTGTTTAGCTTGATGGTAAAATTCTTGTTTTATGAAGTTATGGCTGGAACTTCATCATTTGATGCTACAATTTCTGTTTTATGAAGCTATGGCTGGAACATCACCCTTGGTTTTATGAGATTTTGCTTAGCTTAGTGCTAAATTCTTGTTTGCTATATTGTTATAATATCACCCCATTTGCAGCACCAATTATACATATTGTTTCATCATTTTCCACGACATTTTCACCTTTTCACCAAGCTTTTCATATCCTTTTCATGATATCCTTGAAATAGTCCATGATGCTTCCACAACCCATTTCCTGCACATATTCATTTTCTGCTGCAAGTGTACAGTCTTGATATTTGGCCATATTCATGAACGGATATCTCTATATCCAATCGTGATCTCCCAAACATCTTTGGCGTGCTTCATTATGGATATATAGGGAAGCTCCATACCCATTTTTACTGGAAATTGCATTATAATTTGAGAAGTATGGTTGTGTGAAATCACCTACAGAAACTGTCTATACCTGTATTTTCTGATTTTACCCAATATATGGAATTTTTATTTATATGTATATTCTCTTATTATAAGTATATATATATTGATATGTATGTCTACCCATATGTATACGTATATATGTATATATATATGTATATATGTATATATATATACATATATATATATACTTATATATATATATATATATATATATATATATATATATATATATATATATATATATATATATATATACCTTCATGTGCATTGGATATTACATATATTTTTCCTTTTCTTTTACTTTTTTGCAAATATATCTTCATTACCATATATCATTTAGCATAAATTCAAATATTTCTATATCTACATATATATCTTTGTTGTATATAGTATATATGTCCATTTCCTTGGTTATTTTGTACTAACTCTCATTTTGCAGGAAAATCTAGAAGATGCAGATTCCTTGGTTCCATTTCAATTTTCTTTTACTTTATGTTATGCAATGTAACAATCCAATGTAAACCTTGGAATAAGATTTACTTTTACTGCTTAGATTAGGCCGCATCTCATATAGTTTGATTTCAGTAATATCCTGATTCTATGATGCATATATCTCAAATTTTCAAAATTCACCGTGGATGAACTCGAATGGCACGTGCACCAACTCTTAGAGAGTTGATGAACTCGGTGGAGTCCATATTTACGGCCCTAGTCGTAATATGGACGAGACCCAGATCCATCATCTCTCTACCAGTCACATTGAGCCTACACTCTTAGGCTATCTTGAAAATGCACCTCATATTTCCAATGTTTTCAAAATATTGTGAATTAACTCAAATAAACCCTGAATATAGTCATGGCCACAGTCAGAATATATGAAGGATTTACTTTGGCTTAATCCACATTTTTCCAATAAAATTTTCAGAAATCTTTTCAAAAGTGCATTCATTCATTCACATCATCTGCATCATTTGTTTTTCTCATGATTTTCTCAAAAGATTTTCACTTCATGGAATCGATTTTCTCAAGAAACTATGATGATATTCGGAGTTGGATTTCCCAAATCAAATGTTTTCCTGTGATTTTTCTTAAAAAGTTATTTTCTTAAGATCCATTTTCAAAAGGAATTTTCATCTTTCTCAAAAATAAAAAAAAATCGATTTTCAGAGATTTCAAGGACAAGATTCTTAGGAATTCAATTTTCTGAATTTTGAATTTCCTTCTCCAATGAGTTTTCCTACAAAATTTTCTATCATTTTCCTAAGAAAATTCTCAAAGTCCGAGTTTTTCCTGACAAATGCTTTCCTTTTCAAATATTCATCTTTTCTCAAGAATTCCTTATGTTTTCCCGAGATTCTCATTTCTTCATGATATTCCAAGTCTTTCTAAACTCTCTTAAAATTTTCCTGAGATTCCTATTTCCTCATGGTTTTCCCAATCTTTCTCAACTTTCTCAAAATTTTCCTGAGATTCTCATTTCTTCATGGTTTTCCAAGTCTTTCTAGACTTTCTAAAAATTTTCCTGAGATTCTCATTTCTTCATGGTTTTCCAAATCTTTCTAAATTTTCTCGAGATTCTCACTTCGTCAAGATTTTCCAAATCTTTATAAACTTTCCCGATGATTTCAAACCTTCTTCGTCTGAGATTCCTGAGAGATTGATTTCCACATTTTCCTGAGAAATGCTTTTCAACTCCAAATGTTTTCTAAGCATACATCATAGTTTTCCAACCCATATTTTACCAAATCTCATAACACATGCCTGAATTCTCTGTGCATTTAGGATAGAACATAATTTCAATGATTTTACTAAGTCAAGCACAATTTTGGTCCTTGGTTCGATTACCCCTGTTAAAGGCGGCAGGAACGGTCGAACCTCGTACCGACAGGTCGAGCCCCATCCCATGGATTTTCCCGCAATTTTCAAAACGGAGGCGAGTATTTCAAAACAATTTCCAAAATCCGGTCAAGTTTGAATCGCGAAAGCATTTTCCCTCTCTCTTTCGCAAGGAAGGGAAGACGGGAAAAATTTTGCGACGATAACTGGATTGGCAACCGAGATGGGACCTGTCCTTGTCTGACATAAATTGTGCTTGACTTAGTTCAATTATCGAAATTATGTTCACAAAATGTCAACTTTTACTTTCAATATCATGTGAGCCTAGGAGCCTAGATTCTGACCTAGCTGACATTTACTGCATATAGCTTAGGCATGGTTTGGTAGGACTATATTGAGGAGATATTTTCATGCTCACATAGACTTAGGTCTAAATACAACTCTCCTCAATTTAGGATCTGAATGCAAACAATGTATGCTTCTTCAAAGATTTTCAAAAGTCTATCTCTCTAGGATTTAGAGCCATCTATTTCTTGCATGTGATCATTTTTTCAAACCCCAATTACCTATCATTACCCGGTCTTCACGTTGTTGGGCTCTCTTTCAGAACCCTAGTTCGGGACAAAGCCTCACAACTAGGCCAATTATTTGGGTTAACACCCCCCTACCACGTACCGCGGGCCACAGTCCGAAGTATATCGGTAGGCGATCAAGGATGTTGGAAAACCTTACCTTCGAACCGGAGTTGAAATTATATGCTACGTACCTCGGATTTCGGTTCGGGTATATCGGCATAACTGGATTGGACAAAGATGATCTGAACCTAGAGTTAGGATTAGGGTCTTACAGCTGTTTTCAAAATAATGCATCTAGAATCAGCCTTTTAGGGAGTGTTGTATGTGCATAAATGTTTGTGCAGGATGTAATTGTTCTTATATTACCTCTATTTTCCTATATTTTTCCTAAAATATTTTCAAATACCCATATTCTCATCTTTTCCTTTTATTTCCTCAAACCCTGGAAGATTTTTCCAAATATCCAATTTCTTTCAAAACTCCAAGTGATTTTTCCTTCTTCCGTTCTACTGGATCTCGAATTTTCAGCTGCATTTTCATCTTGCCTGCAATTTTTCAAAATCATATGTTTTCTCTCATTGGATTTTCAATTCTTTTGTTTATTTACAAAAAATTCTTCACCTTATTTTCCTCGTGCATACCTTGACTGTTGCGGTGGAAATTGTTTACCCACTTTCCTTCTCCTTATTCTAAATCCGTTTGCGGATTGTTTTCCAAGAGATATCTCTTTCCTTCAAAATGGTGTTTTCCTCGTAGTTGACGACCTCGTCTAGGTAACAAGGCACATTTTCCGTTGTTATTTCTCTTACAAAGAATGACAACACAATTGTCGTGAATTCAGCAACAACTCCATCCCTAGTAATGGGACATTCTTCCAATTGTTTACCATATCGTCAATAATCATTTTCTTCCCAATCCAAAATTCCCTCAGAGTCTAATCAAGACTTCATCCTGCAGAGAGCATCCACAACATTTGATGGTTCGAACAAGATCAGGAAAAAGAACAACGGCATCTCAGTACTCATCGGCCTCCGAAGAAGAGATGGGCTCCCCGCGATCCGAGAGGAGTTAAGAGCAACAACAAGAAGAGGATGGCATAGACCCACAGATGTATGCCATGTTCCAGAAAATGATGACCAAAATTATGAGTGAACAGGCTGGGACCAGTGCAGAGAAGAACCCATTCAAAGAGAAGTTCCACAGGCACAAGAATAAGAAGGCTCCCAAGAAGCAAATTCAGCCAGAGGAAATTTCAGATGAATCAGAATCAGAGGAAGACACCGATGAAGCATATGAGGTGCCTCCGGCATTACAGAAACAGGGCCGAAAACAAAGGAGGAGTCGCAAATCAAAGAATCAAGTTGCAGAAGAGCCCCTGCAGTCACAGTTCAAAGAAATGGCCAAAGTGGTTAAAGATCTGCATGCCCGCGACAAGGGCAAGAAAGTCTTCACTAGCGAGGACTTTTATGATGGTTTAGAAGGAGACGAAGATCTGGAAAATCTGCCCCGCAAGTTCATCAAGTTCGATGGTTCTGGTGATCCCAAAGCCCATCTCGCCATGTTCTTCGCCGAATGCTCCAAATTCAAGAGAGACAATAGGGCCCTATTTCTCTGTTTTCCTCGTAGCCTAGAAGGCACTGCCGCCAAGTGGTACTCTGAGCATATCAATCCAATCGAGATGCGAGAATTCGATAAGGTGGTTAACCTATTCATTGAGCGATTTCTGTTCAATATTGAAGCGCTCCCAACATTGAGCCATCTCTGCAATCTAAGCAGAATGAAAATGAAAAGGCAAGGGACTTCATTCGCAGATGGAGAGAGACCTGCAACAAAATGAGAGATCCTATATCAGAGAGGCATGCTTTATCGCTGATCCTGAACAACTTCTCACAACCTTTGAGAAGTCTTATCTCCACCTCGCCTTCCAAGTCTTTCATAGAGCTTACTGAACGATTCGAGTGGCTCGAGATGGGGTTGGAGAACGGTGTCTACGATGGTATCACCCTCGTCAAGAACAATCTAGATCCAAAGAAAAAGGCAAATTTCACCTCCTCCGCCAACATCAACCGCAATGATAACAAAAGTAGTAAGGGCAACTATGCGGATCGAGAGGAAAGACAGAATAGCAAGCTATCTCAGCCCAACTTTCCACAAAAGGAAAAGATAAAGCGTGAAGGTTGGAGTAATGATCGTGTGTTCACTCCTCTCAAACAAACACTCGAAGAAGCCCTTGAATTCATGCTGACTAAGGGATTAGTGAAACTTCCAAAGGCCACAATTCCTCCCACCATCATGGGAAGGTTCAAGAATCAGTTTTGCAAGTTCCATCGGGCAGTGGGGCATGACATTGATCATTGTTTTGTCTTCAAAAATATTATTCAGGATTGCATTGACAAGTGTCTCCTTGCTGAAGAAGAAGAAGAAGAAGAGCTGGCCATCTTGACCAAGCCTTTCACAGATCATTCAGAAAATTGACGATGCTAAAGTTTCTTGCTTTCTTTCTTTCGTTTTGCCAGTCACCTCATAAGGGCAAGTCTGCCCAGTTTTTGCAACCTTTTGGTCGAGTGCTTATAAATAGGCTGTCTTTTTGTTATCGGTTTTGCTTATCAATAAAATGTCAATTTTCTTCATCAAATACTTCTTTCTTTTGCCCCATTAGGGCACCTGTTTTTGTTTTGAAGAATCTTCTTTGCCCATTCTTTTCAAGACGAGGAGCAATTTATGAGAGAAATGAAATTACCTATGAGGGTTTTTCAAAAATCGTGAAATTTTTGAAAATTTTCTACAAACATATTTGTTATGATCACCCAAAAGGTTAATATTTCGGTCCAATCTTTTTCAAAAATCAACCATCGCGGTGATCTTCTTTTCTTAAATTGGTTTCGAACCATTATCTTTAAAATCAACCCTGGTGTTGATTTTCTTTTCCAAAATTAGTGTTAAACCAATTCATTTTCAAAATCAACCCTCGTGTTGATCTTAACTTCCAAAATTCAATTTTGAATCATTATCTTTAAAAATCAACCCTTGTGTTGATTTTCTTTTCCAAAATTATTGTTAAACCAATTCATTTTCAAAATCAACCCTCATGATGATCTCTCTTCAAAATCAACCCTCGTGTTGATTCCCCTTTTCAAATATCAGCTCTCACACTGATTATTCTTCAAAATCAACCTTGCAGTTGATTTTCTTCCCAAAATAATTTCTCACTTTTAAAATAACATTCTCCTTTTACTTTAAAGATCCCATGTTCTAGCACTTTCTTCATGTCAAAGGGATAATATAATTTTGTTTCCTTTCCTCGATTTTTAAGCATCAATAAAATTCGCCAATAATTTGGCACCATTTTATTTTCGTCTCTTTCCTTTTCACAAATATGTCTCTTGTAAAGAATGATCTTGAGGACGTCCCTCAATCAAGAAGCATGTCACCTTATTCCTCGATTATCCTTCTTTGTATTCAAAATCTTCCTCCCTAGTTACACTGGGGCATGTTTTTGAAAAATCTATCTTTACCTCAAAACATCCTCTATGCAGGCAGGATAAACCAATCTCTCATTTTGCATATATATGCACTCACTTGCATTAGTTTTGCATTCATTTACATTTCATGTGCATTTGCATTAAATCTGCATCCATTTTTTTTTATCCCTTTCAGGTTAAGGGATAAACCTGAATCATTTACCATGATTTTACAATTTTTATTCATATCCCCGTTCAGGATAAGGGGATAATCCTGAAACCGTTCATAGAAGCAATCTAACTTTCTATAATGGTCCATGTTCTTCATCGAACTGATAGTGTTCCCAGTGAACTGATAATCGTTCTTCTTCGAACTGATAGTGTTCCAAGCGAACTGATAGTCGTTCTTCATCGAACTGATAGTGTTCCAAGTGAACTGATAGTGTTCCAAGCGAACTCATAGTCGTTCTTCATTAAACTGATAGTGTTCCAAGCGAACTGATAGTCGTTCTTCATCAAACTGATAGTGTTCCAAGCGAACTGATAGTCATTCTTCATTGAACTGATAGTGTTCCAAGTGAAATGATAGTCGTTCTTCATTGAACTTACAGTGTTCCCAATAGACCGATGGTCGTTCTTTATTGAACTGATATTATTCCCAGCGATGGTCATTCTTAATTGAATTGATATTGTTCCCAGTGAACCGATGGTCGTTCTTAATTGAACCAATATTGTCTTAATGAACCGATGGTCGTTCTCAATTGAACTGATATTGTTCCCAGTGAACTGATAGTCACCTCCTTTGGGGAAAGGAGAGGATAATTTTTGTCACGGATGCGTTAAACCGGACTTCAAATGCTCTTTTTCACCTAGGATTTCAAGAAAACTTTGTCAATTTGTCAATCAAATTATTTGTTGATTTCAGAACTTTATTGCATAAATTTTTACCTCAGTTTACCTTCAGTATTACTTCCAAAAAGGCAAAGCTTTTGTGAAGAAGGATTCAAAATCCAAATTCTTTCTATTGGCCAACCAAAAGGATGAAGGATAAATCCTCGATATGGTCAGAAAAGAAGATTCAATGTTTTTACAAAGCCATAGATGATTGATATTAATCGCAGTCAATGGCACATTTTAAAGACCATTCTTGTGAAAATGAGGCAGTGGAAATATCCTGAGCGCTAGAAAAAAAGAGAATTCATCCAAGCCCTGTCTCCTTGAAATCACCTAAGCTGCAATTAAATATCCGCAAGAGGGATCTCTCACTTGTCGTCAAGATGAAGGCGAAAAAGATTTGAAACATCTCCAAGATGACAGAGTTTGCGACGGATCCTTCCAGGGAAGGTCCAAAGCACTGTCGAGATGAAGGCAGATGCGATGAACCTCCTGACAATCCCTAAAAGATATTTAATTTCAGCTATCATCCAAAGATCTCTAAACCCAAGAGCCAATATCGTCAAAGAAGGATCAAAACATCTCCAAGTTGAAGGAGTTTGTGACGTACCCTTCCCAAAAGAGAGCAAGAGAGGAAAAAGAAAGAGAGAAAAAGCCAGAACATCTCCAAAATGAAGGAGAATGTAGCAAAAAACCCAAGAGAGCCAAAAGAGCGCAGAAAGATTATCATGAGAGAAGCTCCCAGGATATCAAACTGTCACATTTATCAAAAATCTCCTTTAAATTTGTGAAATTCTATTATCAATATCCTTTCATAGATTGCTTTCATGATATCAAATTCTCTTTCCTGTTCATATCAAGGAAATTGATGACTTCTTTGAAGAAGGTCAATCACAAGCAATTTGGATTCCAAATCTTGATTCTATGAAGTCAATCCTGTTTGGAGGTAATACTTCAGGTAGAAAAGAAGGAATATTTTCACAATCATTTTCAATTACTTTGAATCAGCAAAATTTTCAACATTTTGACAATATTTTCTAGCTATCATGACGTTAAGTGAGAGCTTGATGTCCATATTGATGTATCTTGACCCCTTTGAGAGATTTTCCTTTATCACCTTTCACGTTGTTGAAAGATTAACCTTATCTCCGAAAGGATAGCCTTTATCATCTTTCGCGTTGTCGAAAGACTCGCCTTATTCCTTTGGATTACCTTTATCATCTTTCGCGTTGTCGAAAGAATTGCCTTATTCCTTTGGATTGCCTTTGTTATCTTTCGCGTTGTCGAAAGAATTGTCTTATTCCGTTGGATTGCCTTTGTTATCTTTCGCGTTGTCGAAAGAATCGCCTTATTCCTTTGGATTACCTTTGTCATCCTTCGCGTTGTCCAAAGACTCGCCTTTTTCCTTTGGATTACCCTTTGTTATCTTTCGCGTTGTCGAAAGAATTGCCTTATTCCTTTGGATTACCTTTGTCATCTTTCGCGTTGTCGAAAGAATCGCCTTGTTCCTTTGAATTATCTTATTCATCTTTTGCATTGTCAAAAGAGTTGCCTTACTCTTCTCTGAAAGAGTTTGCCTTGTCTGTCTTTCGCGTTGCCGAAAGAGTTGCCTTATTCTTCGTTGGAAAAATTGCCTTATTCATCTTTTGCGTTGCCAAAAGAGTTGCCTTACTCTTCTCTAAAAGAGTTTGCCTTGTCTGTCTTTCGCGTTGTCGAAAGAGTTACCTTATTCTCGTCAAAAGATTGCCATATTCATCTTTCACATTGTCGAAATAGTCGTCTTACTCCTTACCTTCTTCATATTTCACGATGATGAAAATTCACCGAATTGTCTTGATCATTTTCCAAAATTGCCTCTTACAATTCCATTTCCATCGCCTCGTTCATCTTCAAGAAAAGTTGTCTTATTCACCTTCCAAAATTTTATTTTCCACCTGATCAGGATAAGGGTATAAACCTGAGCCTCATTCAAGGAGGTATTCCATTTTCTGCCCGATCAGGTTAAGGGTACAAACCTGAATCTCATTTTCATGAGATAATTTCATTCCCCCAATCAGGTCAAGGGTTAAAACCTGAGCTTCGTTTCATACGAGGTATTTCTGTCCCATCCAGGTCAAGGGCATAAACCTGAATTTCACTCTCACAGAGTGAGTCTTCATATCTACCATATTCCTCAGGCTAATTTCTTCATACCCAGTCAGATACTTCTAACTGGGGCATTTTTAGATAGCCCAAATTTGGTGTGTTTTCTTTGCCACTAAGCTCGGCCATAAGCCGGCTTAGTAGCAAAGAGGGGCATCTGTAAACACCCCAAATTTTCACTCACCTTCTTGACATCGCCCTCAATCGACACATTTCAGTTCTTCGGAAGCAATAAAGGGCAAAATGGTTATTTTCTGAGATTGAACCTTGCAGAAAGTCCTAAATTTCATTCTTGAGCCTCAAAATTTCTATATTTAGGTTCAAAAACATCTTCAAATTGCAAAATTTCAAAATCCTCTTTCTAGACAAAAAACTAAAATTTCCAAGTCCGAGCTCAGAGTGGCATTTCATAGAACATGTTTTGCATAGCATTGCGTCATTTCACTTCACAACATGTCATTTTGAGATCCAGAACTCCTGAGTTTCAAAATTGTCCATCCAGATTTGATTTTTAAACTTTTTCAAATTGATTTTTAAAACCCTGGGTATTCAAAATTACCAAATTTTCCCATTTTACCCCAGGACTTTGAATTACAAAAATTTTCTCAAGAAAAACAATCTGGATATTTAGATATTGATTTTAAAGATTTTATCTCAAAACTTTTTGCAAAAAGGATTTTAAATATCTTTACAAATTTTGTTTTTACATTTATCCATATTTTTGCCCTGAAAACCCAATTTTTCCAAATTCTTGAAAAACAAATAATGTTTTATCTCGTATTTTCAAATAAATGGAGCAGGACCCGCCTTTGAACTAGCATCATACTCAAACTCCCAGGTAAGTTGTTTATTCTCAAGCGGGACCCACCTGGAGTTCATACCAATTTGCAAAATTGTCTTTTTCATTTCTCAATACTTATTTGTTTTTAGTTAGTGGGCCCACACACATGTGGCACCCCAATTGAAAATAAAAGACTTTAAAAAGCAAAACAAAACTTTATTTTCAAAAGGATTTTAAAAGTGGGTTGAGGTGGCATTTCCATAAAAGCCTCTCATTTTTTTTATTTTATTTCTTTTTATTTGTTTAAATAAATTTTTTTTTAGAAGGAGGCAGCCTTAAATGGCACAGCCGAATTTCCCTAAAATCATAAATTTGATTTTGCCTAAAACTTAGGGAAATAAAACCAAAATTTGAAAAAAAAGGGAATGTGCCCCTCTTGAAACGGCTATTTCAAAAAAAATTCAAAAATGAGGTAACGAAACTGTTATCGTCGCGAAATTTTTCCCCCGTCTTCCCTTCCTTGCGGAAGAGAAAAAGAGAGAAACGCTTTCGCGATTCAAACTTTGACCGGATTTTGGAAATTGTTTTGAAATACTCGCCTCTGTTTTTGAAAATTGCGGGAAAATCCATGGGATGGGGCTCGACCTGTCAGTACGAGGTTCGACCGTTCCTGCCGCCTTTAACAGGGGTAATCGAACCAAGGACCAAAATTGTGCTTGACTTAGTTAAATCATCAAAGTTATATTCTATCCTAAATGCATAGAGAATTCAGGCATGTGCTATGAGATTTTGGAAAATGCCAGTTGGAAAACATGATGTATGCTTAAAAAAACATTTGGAGTTGGAAAGAATTTCTCAGGAAAAAGGTCAATTTCTCAGGAAACCCAGATAAAAAAGGGGTTTTTGAAAACATGAGAAAGCTTATAAAGATGTGGAAAATTCAGAAATAGTTGAAAATCTTGGGAAAATGGAAGTGATTCTTGAGAAAAGATAGACTTTTTGAAAAGGGAAGCACTTCTTAGGAAAACTTGGACTTTGAGAGTTTTCTTAGGAAAATGATGGAAATTCATAGGAAAGCTCATTGGAGAAGGAAATTCAAAACTTGGGGAATCGAAATCCTGGGAATTTTACCTTTTTGAAATACTCGGAAATCGATTTTGGATCTTGAAGAAAGATTGGAAAACTCTTTTGAATATCTTAAGAAAATATCATTTTCCTGGGAAAACTGTGGAAAAGCTTGTCTTTGGAAAACCGATTTTGAAAAATCCTTAGAATTTCTTGAGAAATCGATTTCTTGAGAATGAAGTTTTCTTGAGAAAATCTTGAGAAAATCAGTGATTCTATGATGCAAATGTCATGAGTGAATGAATGCACTTTGAAAAGATTTTCTAAGAGATTTGTTGGAAAAATGTGCATTAAGTCAAGATAAATCCTTCACATATTCTGACTGTGGCCATGAATATGTTCAGAATTTAGTTGATTTGATGCACATGATTTTGAAAACTTTGGAAATATGATGTGCATTTTAAGATAGCCTAAGAGTGTAGGCTCAATGTGACTAGTAGAAAGATGATGGATCTGGGTCTCGTCCATATCCCGACTAGGGCCGTAAATATGGATCCCACCGAGTCCATCAAGTCCCTAAGAGTTGGTGCACGTGCCATTCGTGAACATCCATAGTGCTTTTGAAATAAAATGCATGAATCATAGAAGCAGGATATTGCATAAATTTTAAACTATATGATATGCATCCTAGTCTAAGCAGGAAATTAACTCTCTTATTCCAAAATTTACATTATTACATCACTAAATAAAGGAAATAAAAGAAATTTGCAGACTTCAGCTCCTTCTTTGGAATGTCCCTGCCAAGCTTGAAATAAAGTTAGCTCAAATATGTGGGTTTTTCCAAGATTTTCCAATAATATTATGAAATTATTGGACTTAATTGGATATAAACCCTATTCTCATGCTTCCTTGATGTTTTGAAATGATGTAAATGCAGGGAATTCAGTGGAAAACAGTTTGAAATTCGGAATTGGGGTCAAAATGACCAAAATACCCCTAAAATTAAAGTTACACCTTTAAAATCAGGGTTTTTTGAAGGAAAACTTAGTAAAATTGGGATTTCGAAATTCAAATTGAATTCAATGATGATGAAATGCAATATGACATGCTTCTAAACACATTAGGACTGTAAAATCAGAATTTGACATTTTGCAATTTATCAAAAATAACGAATTTCGCTTGTTTTTCGCTTGGATCGGGGTCCTGCGGGACCCTGTTTTGGTATTATGGATGATCCGAACCTCAAATGGATTCAAAATTGCACCAAATTCGGTATGAAGCATCTAAACACTCTTATAAACAACCTATAATGCTAAAAATCACGAAATGATATGATTTAAATGCCAAAATTCAAGGAAAGTCCTAAAATGGTGGATTTTGCCTATGGATCCGAACCAAATGCAATGCCTAATATGATAATGCAAGATTTACACCATGGAAACTTCTGATATTTTTCAGACTGCTAAAAGACCCGAAATGGAACATTTTTGGTTTTTACAGCCTTAGGATTTGAGCCATGGTGAGTTCCATAACAGGGATTTAGTTCTGACAGAGGTAAAAATCACACTGATCTGATGTAAAATGCCAAAAAAATATAAAACCGCCATGGAAATTTATGAAATTAATCAGAGCGATTAAAAACAACTACATGAACAACTTTCATGTTTATGACTTCGGCATTTGATCAACGGAAACACAGATAAAAATATAACTATTTCTGCCTAAACTAACAGAACAGACAAATGTAGTAAAACAGAGGGCTGAAAAGAAAAATCCGAAGCAGGGGCCAACACTGTTCTAAAAATTACATAATTTTAGATGCAAACAGAGGACATCTCGGACACCACTTTCACTTTTTACAGTTTTGGATTTGGAGCAACACACAAAGAGAAATTATAGCCCTAAGTCGATCCAAGATCTCAGAGGCCCAAATTAGGCTCTGACACGTGTACCGAAATCTCGGATTTTTGTCAGACATTAAAAAAAATCAGAAAAATCGGATAAAATTATATTAAAAACTAGACATTCTCCCTAGTTCAAAACATCTTTCGGATCGAAAATCGGATCTCCCATGAGGGATATATCGATTTTACAAGTCGGAAAAGGATTTTCAAAACGTATCCCGGGTAACCAAACCCGACTTGCCATTTTGAATGTTTACCGCAGTAAACTAATTCAAATGCCTCCGAATTTTTGGCAAAATTTCAGGGACACCTAAGGGCGCATTCCGCGATTTTTTTGGGATTTTTAATAAAAAACAAATGCATGAAATGACATGTGGACTGACTGACAAAAACAGAGACCTACTGAAAATAAGCAGAATTGAAATAAAGGCTAAATTAATCCTAATTAATTCATGAAATATGCTAAATGAATGAAATAAAATGCAAATTAAACCTAGCTAACTATATTAATGTTAAAAATCATCAAGTAAGCTTAATGAAACATTTTTATGTATGTCGTTTTATGAGAATAGCTCAATCCATCCCTCGGATGAGCTCTTTCTTCAAACGACCCCCGATTCGAATTATGGAATCCAATCAATGGGAAAAGAAGTGCACCTTGCTTCGTTGCGCAGCGTAGGAGCTCTTGAAAGGGGCAGCTATCACGAGCTTCCTTCGGCCTTCGCTCCAAGCTTCGGATGGTTCACAAAAATCGACCTCTGTTGGAATCGAATTCGCCACAGCACGAGCTCTACTCCACCTTCTTCAATGAGCCAAAGGGGGCACGATTTCCACAGTTCAAAATCTGATTCTAGGAAGGCTAGGTCGGATTTCCCAAGTTCACCAGAGCTAAAAAAATGATCTCCTTTTTTAGGCTGGGCGTGAACCCTTGTTTTTATAACTTTTCTGAAAAATTTTGAAATTCAAACAGGCTGGATCTGAGCCCTCCATGTGGCGCCATCTCAGGGGGTGCCATCTGAGGGGTTTGAAATTCGAATTTGTCTTTTGCAGGGAGCCCTCAGGTGGCGCCACCTCAAAAGGTGTTTTAATTTTTGAGAAAAAAAAAAAAAATGGAAATTTTGTGGGTGAGACACCTCAGCAGGGGGAATTTGGAATTTTTCAAAAGTTAGCTTGATTCTCTCTGCAGGGAGCTCCCAGAAGGCGCCACCTCAGAGGGTGCTCTCTTGGAATTTGAAATTCAAACTCACCTTTTGTAGGGAGTCCTCAGGTGGCGCCACCTCATGGGGCTACCTTTATAAAAAATAAAATAAAAAATAAAAATGGAGCCAAGTGGAGTCCTGGAATGGTGCCACCTCAAAAGGTGTTTGACACATGTCAGAAGGTCAGAGCAGTGGGCTCAGAAGGTGCCACCTCAGAGGAATTTGAATTCTACCTTTTCTGGAGAAAGGAGATCTGGACATGTGGCGGACAAGTGTCAGATGTCTGGAGAGGCTTTCTCAAATGGCGCCACCTCAGGGGGAAGTTTGAAATTCAAATGGAGGTTGGCCCTGGAGGAATGGAGGATGGACATGTGGCGCCACCTCAGGGTGGCTCCTACAATGCCATGTGGCAAGAGGGAGGAAAAAGAGGGCAGTGACATGTGTCTCCTACTTTTCTTGAAAAAGTAGGGAGAGGACATGTGTCCTCTACTTTTTCTGAAGGAATGAGAAGGAGACATGTGTTACCTTCTTTTCCTGAAAGAAGTAGAAGATGACACGTGGCAGAGGGATGAGAAGGAGGGAAGGGACATGTGGCGCCCTCATAGGCCATCTGGAAAAATCAGAGCTCCGGATTTTCGCCACCTAATGCCTTGTTTGAATTTTAAATGGTTTGCTTTTTCTGAAGAAGGCCATGAGTGACATGTGTCTCCTACTTTTCTGAAAGAGGTAGGGAGAAGACATGTGTCCTCTACTTTTTCTGAAAGAAGCAGAGAATGACACGTGGCAGAGGGGAGAGAAGGTGGGCCAAGCCATGTGGCGCCATCTCAGACAGGATGAAAAAGGTAGGAGTTCAGGATCTGCGCCACCTATGGGGATTTTTGAATATTTGAATTCTAGCTTTTCTGAAGAAAGCAGAAAATGACACATGGCACTTGCCTTTTTCTGAGGAAATGAGAGCTTGCCATGTGTCCTCTGCAGAAGACACTCCAGATGGCGCCACCTCAGAGGAGACAAGCCTACCTTTTCTGTAGGAATTTAGGAGTGACACATGTCTCCTACTTTTCTGAGAAAAGTAGGAAGAGGACATGTGTCAGGCTACTTTTCTAGAAGGAAGGAGGGGTTGACACGTGTCCCCTGCAGGAGACACACTTCAAGTGGCGCCACCTCAGGGGAGACAAGCTCCACTTTTCTAGACAGGACAACCTATGACACTTGGCGTCTCCTGGCAGTCTTTGAAATGACACATGGCGCCGGATGGATAGGGTGACATATGGCAGATAATTGGGATGACATGTGGCGGCTTCTGAAGGTAGCCCCACACTGACATGTGGCATGGAAATGGGAGGAGAGAGAGATGACAAGTGGCACCAATCCAGGGGACAAGGCTCCTATATTTTTGGGTTTTTCAAAATTCAAATTTTCAAAAGGAAAGCTTGTGTGACACCACCTCAGTGTGGGTCCCACATTGCTTCTTTATTGAAATAAGGATAAAACCACAACTTCTTTTTTGGAATTTTCATAAAATCTGGACTAATGGGCAAAACAGGAATTTTGGAAAGAGTTGGCCCTTGTAGGGCGATTTTGTAAAAGAAAGATATTTGAAATTGTCAAAAAGGGCAAAATCTAAGGTGAAGTGACTGAAATCCATATTGAAAACTATCCAGATGGTTTTCCTGAGGAAATATTTTGAAATTCAGAGTCCTGGGGGTAAAATGGGAAAAATTGATAATTTTGAAGACCCAGGGTTTTGAAATCAATTTCGAAAAGAGTTAAAATTCTAATCTGGATTGAAGATTTTGAAATCGAGAGTTCTGGACCTCGAAATGACATGCTGTGCAGTGCAGTGATTTGAAATGCTCATGCAAGGATATGCAATGTCATGTCTTATGAAATGCAATCTTGAATCAAGACTTGGAGATGTCTGTCTCCTGTCAGGAATAAAATTTTGAACATCTGAGTTAAAATTAGAGAAATTTTGAGAGTTGCAGATGAAATTTGGACTTTTGCAAGGTCCGGCTCAGAAAATGACCATTTTGCCCTCCAGTGATTTCAGAGGTTGGATGTTGATGCTTGGTGGAAATGTTGGGGAGGTGAGTGAAAATTTGGGGTGTTTACAGATGCCCCTCTTTGCTACTAAGCCGGCTCATGGCCGAGCTTAGTGGCAAAGAAAACACACCAAATTTGGGCTATACGAAAAAAATGCCCCAGTTAGAAGGATCTGACTGGGTGTGAAGAAATTAGCCCGAGGAAGATGGTAGATATGAAGCGAAGAATGGAGAGAAAAGATTCACTCTATGAGAGTGAAGTTCAGGTTTATGCCCTTAACCTGGATGGGACAGAAATACCTCGCATGGAACGAAGCTCAGGTTTTGACCCTTGACCTGATTGGGGAATGGAATATCTCATCGAAATGAGACTCAGGTTTGTACCCTTAACCTGATCTGGCGGAACATGAAATACCTCTTTGATTGAGGCTCAGGTTTGTACCCTTATCCTGATCGGGCGGAAAATGGAATACCTCTTTGATCGAGGCTCAGGTTTGTACCCTTATCCTGATCGGGCGGAAAATGAAATACCTCTTTGATTGAGGCTCAGGTTTGTACCCTTATCCTGATCGGGCGGAAAATGAAATACCTCTTTGAGTGAGGCTCAGGTTTGTACCCTTATCTTGATCGGGCGGAAAATAGAATACCTCTTTGATTGAGGCTCAGGTTTGTACCCTTATCCTGATCGGGCGGAAAATGAAATACCTCTTTGAGTGAGGCTCAGGTATGTACCCTTATCCTGATCGGGTGGAAAATGAAATACCTCTTTGATTGAGGCTCAGGTTTGTACCCTTATCCTGATCGGGCGGAAGATGAAATACCTCTTTGATTGAGGCTCAGGTTTGTACCCTTATCCTGATCGGGCGGAAAATGGAATACCTCTTTGATCGAGGCTCAGGTTTGTACCCTTATCCTGATCGGGCGGAAAATGAAATACCTCTTTGAGTGACGCTCAGGTTTGTACCCTTATCCTGATCGGGCGGAAAATGGAATACCTCTTTGATCGAGGCTCAGGTTTGTACCCTTATCCTGACCGGGCGGAAAATGAAATACCTCTTTGATTGAGGCTCAGGTTTGTACCCTTATCCTAATCGGGTGGAAAATGAAATACCTCTTTGATTGAGGCTCAGGTTTGTACCCTTATCCTGATCGGGCGGAAAATGGAATACCTCTTTGATCGAGGCTCAGGTTTGTACCCTTATCCTGATCGGGCGGAAAATGAAATACCTCTTTGATTGAGGCTCAGGTTTGTACCCTTATCCTGATCGGGTGGAAAATGAAATACCTCTTTGATTGAGGCTCAGGTTTGTACCCTTATCCTGATCGGGCGGAAAATGGAATACTTCTTTGATTGAGGCTCAGGTTTGTACCCTTATCCTGATCGGGCGGAAAATGAAATACCTCTTTGAATGAGGCTCAGGTTTATACCCTTATCCTGATCGGGCAAAAAAAAATGAAATGGAATCCTCGAAGGAAGAGACCATGATGGAACCTTCGGATTTTGCACAGTAAATCAGACAAGGGTTTTGCAAAAGGAAGGAAAATGGGGTCCCTAAAGCTTGAAAAGGGATCGATTTTGGGCGTCTCATTGCTGAGACTAAAATCAGCTTTTGAAATTGCCTTTCGCGAGAAAAGATTGTTGGTTCGACCTCGAACCGAAATGGGACTGTCTATGGTGGGACAGTGGGGACACCGGGAAGTGTGCAAATTTGAGAGTTCATGCTCTCAAAGAAGGGAAGGAATCAAGTCCTTAGGAGGGATTTAAAATTGGTGTCAGGATGCATCGAAGACGGACATCAAGCTCTCACTTCATGTCAGGATAGCTAGAAAATATTGCCAAAATGTTGGAAATTTTGCTGTTGATTAATAGTTTTTGAAAATGTTGCACATTGTTGCAAAGATATTCTTTCTTTTCTACCCAAAGCATTACCTCCAAACAAGGCTCACTTTGTAGAATCGAGACTTGAAATCCAAATTGTTCGCAATTGGCCTTCTTCAAGGAAGCTATCAATTTCCTTGATAAGAGCAGGAAAGAGAATTTGATGTTATGAAAGCGATTGATGAAAGAGTATTGATAATAGAATTTCACAAAGTTAAAGAGGATTCTTGATAGATCTGGCAGTTTGATATCCTGAGAGCTTCTCTCTTGATAATCTTTCTGCACTTTTTTGACTCTCTGGGTTTTTGCTACATTCTCCTTCATTTTGGAGATGTTATGACTTTTTCTCTCTTTCTTTTTCCTCTCTTTCTCTCTTTTGGGAAGGATACGTCACAAACTCCTTCAACTTGGAGATGTTTCGATCCTTCTTGGATGATGGGTTTGGAGATCTTTGGGCGATAGCTGAAATTAAATATCTTTTAGGGATTGTCGAGAGGTTCATCGCATCTGCCTTCATCTCGACAGTGCTTTGGACTTTCCCTGGAAGGATCCATCACAAACTCCGTCATCTTGGAGATGTTTCGAATCTTCTTTGGCCCCGGGGGTCTACTCGCCTAATTCGCCTTCATCTTGACGACAGGTGAGAGATCCCTTTTGCGGATACTTAATTGTAGCTTAGGTGATTCTGAGGAGACAAGGTTAGGGCAAATTCTCTCTTTTCTAGCACTCAGGATATTTCCACTGCCTCATTTTACAAGAATAATCTTTAAAGATGTGCCATTGACTGTGATCAATATCAATCATCCATGGCTTTTCACTAACATTGAATCTTCTTTTCTGTCCATATCGAGGATTTATCCTTCATCCTTTTGGTTGGCCAATAGAAAGAATTTGAGTTTTGAATCTCTTTTCGCAAAAGCTTCACTCTTTTGGAAGCGATGCTGAAGGTAAATTAAGATAGAGATTAGTGCAATAAAGATTCTTAAATCAACAAATAATTTGATTGACAAATTGACAAAATTTTCTTGAAATCCTGAGTGAAAGAGAGTATTTGAAATCCGGCTCAACGCATCCGTGACGAAAATTCTCCTCTCTTTTTCCCCAAAAAGAGAGACTCAGGCTTAGCCCTTACCTGAATGGGAAATGGGAAATACTCCTCTCTTCCCTGAAGAGGAGGTGTTTGCAAAACGAACTTTCGAAGAGAAATTGAGCTTTCGTCAAAGCTCCCTAATATTAGGCTTCTCTTATGGAAAGGGGGCCGATAATAGTGAGGTCTGAAAATTGGGTCATGAAAGGAACGAGTTCATCACACTCTCCCTGCAAAGAGGGTCTTTCATGACGAAAATGGCCTAGTATGAAATTGGGGGGTCACAAGAAAAGCGAGTCTCCATCGAGCCTCTCCCTTTGAAAGGGTTTCTTGTGTGAAATTGGAAATTATTTTGCAAACGGTTCACAAAGACGCGAGTCCCTTCAAACTCTCCCTGAAAAGGGGCTAAGTGAACGAATTGGATAGCATGCGAAAAGAACGAGCTCCCTCGAACTCTCCCTAAAAAAGGTCTCTCGCAAGAGAAAATGATTGAAATTGGATATTGAGATTGATTGACCCGAAGGTCGAAATTGAAAATTGGAAAATTGGTTGCTGAAAATTGAATGACCCAAAGGTCGAAATTGGATGACCTGACGGTCGAAATTGAGAATTGATTTGACCACAAAGGTCGAAATTGAGAATTGGTTGACCGAAAGGTCGAAATTGTGTGACCTGAAGGTCGGAATTGAGAATTGAGTGACCTAAAGGTCGAAATTGAGAAATGAAGGTCAAAGATTGGAAATTGATTTACCCGAAGGTCGAAATTTGGAAATTGATTGACCCGAAGGTCGAAAATTGGAAATTGAAGGTCGAGAATTGGAAATTGATAGACCCGAAGGTCGAGAATTGGAAATTGATTGACCCGAAGGTCGAAAATTGGAAATTGAAGGTCGAGAATTGGAAATTGATAGACCCGAAGGTCGAGAATTGGAAATTGATTGACCCGAAGGTCGAGAATTGGAAATTGATTGACCCGAAGGTCGAAATTGAGATTGGTAATTGAAATTGAGAATTGAAAATTGGGTGACCCAGAGGTCGAAATTGGAGAATTGCCTGATTTGAAGATTTAAATTGGAATTTGGAGAGCAAAATATCAAATTTGAGCAATTGACAGACCCTGATGATTGAAATTACTTGGATCAATAAAAGAGAATGATGAGTTCGAGTCAGAGCTCGAATAAAATATAGAGATCACGAGGCGGAACCCGAATCAACAGAGGAAAATGGAAGGCTCGAATCAGAGCTCAAATAAGATAATGAGATCACGAGTCGGAACCCGGATCAACAAAAGAAAATGAAGGACTCGAATCAGGGTTCGAGTAAGGTAATGAGATCACGAGTCGGAACCCGGATCAACAAAGGAAGATGAAGAGTTCGAGTCAAGGCTCGAATAAAGTAGAGAGATCACGAGTCGGAACCCGGATCAACAAAGGAAAATGAAGAGTTCGAGTCAAGGCTCGAGTAAAGTAGAGAGATCACGAGTCAGAACCCGGATCAACAAAGGAAAATGAAGAATTCGAGTCAAAGCTCGAATAAGGTAGAGAGATCATGAGTCGGAACCCGGATCAACAAAGGAAAATGAGGAGTTCGAGTCGAGGCTCGAATAAAGTAGAGAGATCACGAGTCGGAACCCGGATCAACAAAGGAAAATGAAGAGTTCGAGTCAAGGCTCGAGTAAAGTAGAGAGATCACGAGTCGGAACCCGGATCAACAAAGGAAAATGAAGAGTTCGAGTCAAGGCTCGAGTAAAGTAGAGAGATCACGAGTCGGAACCCGGATCAACAAATGAAAATGAGGAGTTCGAGTCGAGGCTCGAATAAAGTAGAGAGATCACGAGTCGGAACCCGGATCAACAAAGGAAAATGAAGAATTCGAGTCAAGGCTCGAATAAAGTAGAGAGATCACGAGTCGGAACCCGGATCAACAAAGGAAAATGAAGAATTCGAGTCAAGGCTCGAATAAAGTAGAGAGATCACGAGTCGGAACCCGAATCAACAAAGGAAAATGAGGAGTTCGAGTCGAGGCTCGAATAAAGTAGAGAGATCACGAGTCGGAACCCGGATCAACAAAGGAAAATGAAGAATTCGAGTCAAGGCTCGAATAAAGTAGAGAGATCGCGAGTTGGAACCCGGATCAACAAAGGAAAATGAAGAATTCGAGTCAAGGCTCGAATAAAGTAGAGAGATCACGAGTCGGAACCCGGATCAACAAAGGAAAATGGAGAGTTCGAGTCGAGGATCGAATAAAGTAGAGAGATCACGAGTCGGAACCCGGATCAACAAAGGAAAATGAAGAGTTCGAGTCAAGGCTCGAATAAGTAGAGAGATCATGAGTCGAAACCCGGATCAACAAAGGAAAATGATTTGAATAAAAATCCGAGTCGGAACTCGGTTTTCTGGAAAATTGGAATTTTGAAAATGTGCCAGTTTGAGTATTGGATTTTGGAATAATACCAGTTCGAGCGTTGGGTTTTGGTTCAGTATTGGTGATGACCTTTCGATTTTGAATCATTAGGAATTGTGATGGGACTGTTTGTTGAAATCCCCATACTGACCAGATTGTTGTTAATGCAATTGAATGCAAATGAATATGAATTGATGCATATGAATGCACAAGTGCATGAAATGAGGAATTTGTTTATCCTGCCTGCATATAGAACAAAATTTTAAAATGCCCCAGTGTAACTGGGAAAGAAAGTTGGATCATTATTTGAAAGAAACAGGAAGGATTACAAGAGGAGAATAAATGTTTCAAGTATAAAACTTTTTCAAGTGTCGAGCATTAATAGGATCTGGCAATTCTACTCCATCGGCATTGATGAGCCGATATGAGTTGCGGGGTAATGCTTCTTTGACAACATAGGGACCTTCCCAATTTGGCGACCATTTGCCGCCAGGACGATGCTTGAGATAAGCTGTGGATTGAAGTACTAAATCATTGACTTTGAATCTTCTTTCGATGATAGATTTCGCATATTGCCTGGCTACTCTCTGGCGATAGGATTGAGCATGCTCTGCTGATTTTAGCCTTCTCTCGTCGAGTAAGTCTAGTTGCACTAGTCGCTGCTGCTGGTATTGATCAAGAGGTAATTGTAGAAGTGAAGCAAATTTCAAAGCGGGCTTCTGAACATGTAGCGGCAATACTACTTTTGTTCCATAGACCAGTTCTGATGGGGTAGCATTCGTTGGTGTACGAATGGTGGTCCGATAGGCCCACAGTGCATCGTGGATCTTCTCATGCCAGTCACGGCCTGTTTCCACAGTTCGCTCTAAGATACGAATTAAAATCTTGTTGGTGGCCTCTGCCTGACCATTCCCTTGAGGATAATATGGAGCGGAAAAATGGTGATAGATCTTGAATTTTGAGCAGAATGTTTTCATCTTTTCATTCTTGAAATGACTGCCATTGTCTGACACAATGTCATGCGGGATGCCGAAACGGCAAAGGATGTTCTTGTGAATAAAAGAGACCACGTGTCGGCCTTCTACTGTGCGGAGACTGATGGCTTCTACCCACTTGGTGAAATATTCTGTTGCGGCAAGGAAGTATTTATGGCCATTTGAAGCTGAAGGAGTGATGGGACCTACGACATCGAAGGCCCACATAGAAAATGGCCATGGAGAGACAACAGACTGTAAATAAGTTGCCGGAGCATGAATAGAAGGTGCGTGTATCTGGCATTGCACACACTTCTTCACATAATGATAACAGTCTTGTTGCATAGTCTTCCAGTAGTAACCTGCTCTGATGATTTGCTTGACAAGGGTTTGGTAACCGGCGTGGCCACCACAAATACCTTCGTGTGCTTCTCGCACGACTTTTTTGGCTTCGTTTTCATCTAAGCGTCTGGAATACTCTGAACTGAATCCGCGACGATAGAGGACATTGGCCAAAATGAAGTATCGAGTAGACATACGCTGGATTGCTCGTTGCTCTTTCTTTGAGAGTTCTGGAGGAAATTCGCCAGTTTCTATGAAAGTTTTGATGTTGTAATACCAAGGCTTCTTCCTTTGCTCAGCCTGGTTTACTTGTTCCGCTGGAATGAAAGCAGGTTGGTCAAGTCTGCCAATTTCAAAAGAGCGACAAGATTCTCCATTCTTGAATGTCATAATGGAGCCTAAGCTGGCTAGGCTATCGGCCACTTGATTGAAATCTCTCTTGATATGGAAGAGCTGGAATTCTTCAAACTTGCTGATAAGAGCTGAAACAATTTTCTGATAGGGAAATAGCTTCTGATCTTTGACCTGCCATTCGGCTCGAACTTGATTGACAACAAGTAGTGAGTCACCGTAGGCATGTACTCTCTTGACATTGAAGTCTAATAGAATCCTTAGACCTTGAACCAGGGCTTCATATTCAGCCATATTGTGAGTGCATTGAAAGTCTAGCTTGAGAGAAAATGGAATCATCTCCTTTTCTGGAGTGATTAATAGGATCCCGATGCCTATTCCTCCCATATTCTTAGAACCATCAAAAAATAAATTCCAGACTGGAAATTGCTGGATATTGCAAATTTGCTCATCAGGGAAGTCATCTTCGACTTTCACTTCTTCGGCCAGAGGAAAATCCGCCAATTGATCTGCAATTGCTTTGCCTTTGATTGATTGCTGCGAGACATATTCTAAGTCATACTGCATCAGTAAGACTTGCCATTTGGCAACTCGTCCGCTGAGGAAAGGTTGTTCTAAGATATACTTGAGGGGATTGAGTTTAGACAAAATTTTGACTTCCGATGCTAGCAGGTAGTGTCTTAGCTTCTGACACATCCATACCAGAGCTAGGCAGGTCTTCTCTATTTGAGAGTATCTCTTTTCATAATCTATGAAAGTCTTACTCACATAATAGATGGCGTGCTCTATCAGGCTGCCTTCTTTGTATTGCGCCAAGAATCCACCGCATGCGACTTGATTGACTGAGATGTATAACAAAAGAGGTTTTCCCAATTCTGGCGGCTTCAGGATGGGAGGATTAAGAAGATACTTCTTGATCCGATCGAACGATTGCTGGCACTCTGGTCCCCATTCGAACTTAACTCCTTTTCTGAGTAAGTGGTTGAAGGGCTCACATCTCATCGCCAAATTGGAAATGAATCGCCGGATTGACTGCATACGTCCTTGAAGGCTACGCAGTTCTTTGAGATTCTTCGGGGGTGGCATATCAATAATAGCCTTTGCTTTGGCTGGGTCAACTTCAATTCCCTTTTTGCTGACCAGAAAACCCAACAGTTTGCCTGATTCGACTCCAAAGACGCACTTTTGCGGGTTAAGCTTTAACTTGTAAAGAATAAGTCTTTTAAAGACTTGATCAAGGGCTTCGAGGTGATCTTCTCCCTCTTTAGATTTCATGAGAATATCATCAACATATGCATCCATGATTTTGCGCATTTGATCGTGAAAGATAACAGCCATTGCCCGTTGATATGTTGCTCCAGCATTCTTGAGCCCAAAAGGCATAACCGTATAGCAGAAAGTGCCCCAAGGCGTAGTGAAGGAAGTTTTGGATTGGTCGCGGGCGGCCAACTTGATCTGATTGTAGCCGGAGTATCCGTCCATGAAAGAGAACATGGCATGTCCTGCCGTGCTATCGACTAGAAGATCGATGCTTGGAAGTGGATAGTCATCCTTCGAAGTTGCCTTGTTGAGGTCTCTGAAGTCTATGCAGATCCTTACTTTGCCACTTTTCTTTGGGACGACGACGATATTGGCTAACCAATCTGGGTAGTCAATAGCTCGAATAAATCCTGCTTTGAGCAGATCTTCAAGTCCTTCCTTGACTTGCTGTTCTATTCTGGGATCCATTTTTCTCAGCTTCTGCTTGACTGGCTTAGCATCCGGCTTTAGGACAAGACGGTGTTCGACTAATTTGGGGTCTAATCCCGGCATGTCTTCATACGTCCATGCGAACACTTCTTCATGCCGCTTGAGAAAATCTGTAAGCCTTTTCTTTTCTTCTGGACTCAGACTGGTTCCGATCTGGAGAATTTTTGGATCTTCCTCTGAACCGATATTGACATCTTCAGTTGGATCTTGTACTAGAGGAGATGGTTCGTCCTGCTTCTGAACTGCGGCGAACTCCGGTAATTCCTGAAGAGACTGATCATATTCCGCACAATCATCAGACTGCTTTGCACTCTTGTCATTTCCGGTGCTTGCTTTGATTCTGTGAATTGCTGTCGGCTTCTGAAAGGCCTTGGGATTGAGAACGAGCTTCTTGATTGTCCGAGAAGTCATTCTGAAATTTTGGAGAAGAAATTTTGGTTCAGACAAATTGGCCTATAGTAAGACAAGCAATCATTTGAAGAGAACCATACATAAAATGGCATTGAATTATAAAATGATGAGACAGACAAAAAGGGAGTAGATGGCATCCGGATAGACAAAGAAACTTGGAATTTTATTGATTGAATTGATCAATGACATTGGTAAAATGAGACATTTATTTGGAAAAGAATAGAAAGGAAATAACAAATGGTCTTCATTGTGCCCCTTTGACAAAAACAATCTTCCTTGATGAGCTTCCTCCGGAGAACCCCAATCCTGCCCTGTGGGGACGTTGTTTCTGGATCATTGGCTCGATGCGGCCATCTTCATTCTTGCCGAGTCCCTTGAAGGGTTGATAGCCATGCTTCAGGAGTAAGTCAAATCCCTTTCTTGACTTCATGAATTGAGGAAACAAGGGATGATCCTTAATGGTGCTGTAGTCGATTCGACCTCCAACCTTGAAGAATTGAGGACCTTTCCATCGTGTCGTGGCTACTGTGTGCAGAGATGGCTCTGATGGTGCCTGAATTATTTCTCGATTCTCCCCGAGGTTGATCTCTTCACTTTCCCTGATGCTGGGAATATCTGCATTGAATGATGGCCGGGGAATCATGGGCTGCGGGAGCCTTTCTTCTGGGTCTTCTCCCAGTATTGTGGTAATCATTCCACCTTTTGACCACTTCACGCATTGATGGAGGGTAGAAGGCACTGCATTAGCGTTGTGAATCCATGTCCTTTCGAGCAGCAAGTTGTAGGTTGGTGGTACGTTAACCACATGAAAAAGCACTGAATGCACTGAATAATTAATGAACACCTCCAGGAATATCTTGCCCTTGACCGTTTGACCATGATTGTCAAACCCATAGATAGTGATGGGGTCTGGAATATATTCTTCATCCTTGATCCCTAATGCCTTTGCGGTCATTTCAGGGCATATGTTGAGGCTACTACCTCCATCGACCAGCACATGGGGAACCGTCATTCCTCTGACTCGAACGACAATGTATAAGGCATTATTATGAAAGGAATGAGGCTTTGGAAGGTCCTCATCCGAAAAGGTGATTGGTGCATTGGTCATGGCAGAGTTCACAATCTGTGCCATGTCTTCAGGAGTGGTACTGGGCTTAACTTTGATTTTCCTGAGCAGATCATCCAGTACTTGTCGGTGCTTGCTGGAATTCTTCGCCAAGTCAAGGATGGAGACATTGGATAAAGCAGTCAGAGGCTTCTGACTTGAATTCTCCATCCTGGGTCTAACGATTTGCTTGAAGAAGTCAGGAGTTCTTTTTGATTTGGGAACTGACTTCATAGGTGCTTCCGCAACTTTCATTTTACCGAATGCTGAAATTAAGTCCATCTTCTTAGAATCTGGAGCTGCTTGTCGTAGTACCGTTACCTGATGCTGAACTTGAAGATCTTGCGCAGAACATGGCTTGATATGTTCATGCGGCAGAAATGGTTGTGCAGACACTACCGCTGTGGTGTGTGAAGGGAAGGGGTGATTGAGAATGTCCATTTTTTTTTCTTCTTCTCCTTCTACCAATAAATTCTTTTCAATGAGATCTTGCACGATGTTTTTGAGAACAAAGCAGTTCTCGGTGTTGTGTCCCATTGTCCTGTGGAACTTGCAGAACTGATCTTTCCATTTCCCCATGGGCACAGGGGGATCGGCCAATCTGGGCAATTTGACCATCTCTTTTGATAGCATGTACTCGAGCACATCCTCGAGTGATTGGTCAAGAGGAGTAAATTTTCTGTCGTAGCTCCATCCTTCATGTCTAGTCTTCTCACGCGGTTTCGGCCCTTGATCCTGCTGAGGAGGCTTGCTGTACTGAGGAGCAGGCTTTGCTTTCTGATCCTTGTTGTTCGAACTGCCTGAGCTGTAGCAGTAATCTTTCTTCTGCCCTTTGTGCTGATTACGGCCTTTGCTGTTGTTGTTGGTAGAATAAGTGAAGTGAGCTTTCTTCTTCTGCTCACCATGGGAGTTGTTCTTGGAAAAGGTGAAGCCTTCATAGACTCCATTTTCCACACTCAGCTCGAGCCATTCGGCTCGTTCAGTCAGCTCAATGAAGGTCCTGGACGGCGCTGTGGAAATTAATCCTCTTAACGGCTGCGAGAAATTGTTGAGGATTAAGGACAATGCATGCCTTTCCGAGATAGGATCTCTCATCTTATTACAGGCTGATCTCCACCTGTGAATGAAGTCCCGTGCTTTTTCATTCTCGTTCTGTCTCAAATTGCAGAGATGACTTAATGTAGGCAGCGCTTCTGTGTTGAACAAGAAGCGTTCAATAAAGAGATTTACAACTTTATCGAACTCCTTGAGCTCAATGGGGTTGATATGCTCAGCATACCATTTGGCGGCAACTCCTTCCAAGCTACGGGGGAAGCATAGAAACAATGCTCGATTATCCCTTCTAAACCGAGAGCATTCAGCAAAGAAAGTGGCGAGATGAGCTTTTGGGTCGCCAGAACCATCGAATTTGATGAATTTTCGGGGGAGATTTTCCAGATCATCATCCCCTTCTAAGCCGTCATAGAAGTCCTCACTGGTGAAGACTTTCTTGCCCTTGTCGCGGGCTTGCAGATCCTTGACCACTCTGGCCATTTCCCTGAATTGTGCTTGCAAAGGCTCTTCTTTATCTCTGCTCTTTGATCTGCGGCTTTTACTTTGGCCCCGCTTCTGAAATGCCGGAGGCACCTCATATTCTTCATCTGTGTTTTCAGTGGAATCAGATTCATCTGAAATCTCTTCTGGCTGGATCTGCTTCTTGGGAGCCTTCTTACCCCTGTGACCATGGAACTTTTCTCTGAATGGGTTCCTTTCTGAGCTGGTCCCGGGCTGCTCATTCATCATTTTGTTCATCATTTTTCTGAACATGGCATACATTTGAGGGTCTATGCCATCATCTTCTTGCTGCTGCTCTCGACTCTTCTCAGATCGAGGGGAACTCATCTCTTCTTCCGAGGCTGACGAGTACTGAGATGCCGTGGTTCTTTTGCCTGATCTTGTCTCAACCATCAAATGGTATGGATGCTTTCTGCAGGGCAAAAGACCTGATTAGATTTTGAGGGAATTAGCTTTTGGAGGAAATATTTGCTGAAAATATGGTAGACAATTTGAAAAAGATGTCCCATTACTAGGGACTGAGTCGTCATGGGAATCACGACAATTGTGTTGTCATTCCTTCTGCAAAAGAAATAAACAACGAAAATATGCCTTGTTACCTAGGCGAGGTCGTCAAACCATAATAGAAAGAAAGAGAATTTTATTTAAAATGAGAAGAATAAGATTTTATTGATCTTGACAAAGAGGTGAGGGACAAACAATTTGCCACCATTCACGATAGTCGGCAGACACTCTAGGACCTGGAAAGATTTTAAGAGAGACAAAGGAATCCCAGCCGTAGCGGGCAGAATGATATGCCCCGGACCATTGTGCGGAAGTGAGATCAAACTCTGCCATAACTCCTGATAACAGTCGAGCTTCGACGTACTGCTGCCTTTGAGAAAATTGCCGAACACATCTCTCTGGTTGGTAGTAAGTGCAGAAGAATGGTCCCAGCAACTTGAACCGCTTGCCATAAGCGTACGTATATATGGGAGGAGACAACTGCCGATCAAAATAGTCCCAAACTACGTCATCCTCTTGAATGTTGTTGATCATAGCCCGGTACTGCGCCACTGGAAGGAGTTCTTGACCATTGTATCTGAAAGAGCTTGCTCGGGCTGGAACGTGTTGGAAAAACCAGGACTGAAGTGCGTAGATGCATCCTTCAACTAAAATGGACTCTCCGAGTGAGAATCGAGTCAGACCTCGATAAAGGAAGGCGAGCGCTGCCATGGCTATGGAGAGGCGATTGGTTTGCCGACTTCCCCATCTCCTCATAAGCTGGATTATCCTGATGTCCATGTAGTTCTGTCCATCTGGGAAAAGGGACAGTCCTACAGTGCATAGAACCATTGCATTCTGAATCTTTTCTTTGGCTGTTCTTGAAAGCGAGCTGACTTCGACGAAGGTCCCGTACTGGCGGTACAACTCAAGTAGGTCAACATATTCATCTCCTTCTAACTGGATCAGGGGCCAAGATCGGCGGCCTGTCATACGAGCTAAGGAGTCTCGGGGGTCCAAACCCTTGACATTGATAAGGAATTGATGCTCTAAGGGGTCGCTTGGTCGACCAGCTGGTTCTGGCAACCCCATGATTTCTGAAAATTCATCCATTAAAACAGTCATCTCTCCCCACGGGAACCAGAAGGTACACGTCCGAGGATTTCATCGCTCCGCCATTGCATGGATCAGGTTTCCATTGATGGTCTGCTTTCCGACTGCTGATGCCAGCTCTAATCCACACTCGCTCAAATGGTCCGGGAACATTCGGGAAAAGCTCTTTAGCCAGGAATAATACCACCGGGGAATGAAAGTTCCGGTGCTAAGGGCTCGATGTTCAGGACGACCTTGTCGCACCTCGAAGGAGATGTGACCTTCAGGAAAGAGAGGATCGACTTGACTGGATGCCATCGAACTGAAAACAGAGAAAGACTCAGAATGAGACTTAGGAAAATGTGAGAAATTTTGAAAAATTTTGCAGGCAGGATAAAAATGCAGCTAGAAATTCGAGATCCAGTAGAATGGTAGAATGTAAAATCGCCTGGAGTTTTGAAAGAAATGGGATATTTGAAAAAATCATCCAGGGTTTGAGAAAAGATCTCGTGGAAAATAAGGATATTTGGAAAAAGACCTAATGAGTTGAAAAACATTGGGAAATATAAAGAATTGAGAAAATCATACAATCACATCCTGCACAAACATTTATGCACATTCAGCACTCCCTAAAAGGCTGACTCTAGATGCATCATTTTGAAAACAGCTGTAGGACCTTAATCCTAACTCTAAGTTCAGATCATCTTTGTCCAATCCAGTTATGCCGATATACCCGAATTGAAATCCGAGGTACGTGGCATAGAATTTCAACTCCGGTTCTAAGGTAAGGTTTTCCAACATCCTTGAGCGCCTACTGATATACTTCGGACTGTGGCCCGCGGTACGTGGTAGGGGGGTGTTAACCTAAATAGTTGGCCCAGTTGTGAGGCTCTGTCCCGAACTATGGTTCTGGAAGAGAGCCCAGCAACGTGAAGACCGGGTAATGATAGGTAATGGAGATTTGAAAAAATGATCACATGCAAGAAATAAAGGGCTCTAAGTCCTAGAGAGATAGATTTTGAAAATTTTGAAGAAGCATACATTGTTTGCATTCAGATCCTAAATTGAGGAGGATTGTATTTAGACCTAAGTCTATGTGAGCATGAAAATATCTCCTCAATATGGTCCTACCAAACCATGCCTAAGCTATATGCAATCAATGTCAGCTAGGTCAGAATCTAGGCTCCTAGGCTCACATGATATTGAAAGTAAAAGAGCTGACATTTTATGAACATAATTTTGATAATTGAGCTAAGTCAAGCATAATTTAGGTCAGACAAGGACAGGTCCCATCACGGTCGCCAAACCTGTTATCGTCGCGAAATTTTTCCCCCGTCTTCCCTTCCTTGCGGAAGAGAAAAAGAGAGAAACGCTTTCGCGATTCAAACTTTGACCGGATTTTGGAAATTGTTTTGAAATACTCGCCTCCGTTTTTGAAAATTGGGGGAAAATCCATGGGATGGGGCTCGACCTGTCGGTACGAGGTTCGACCGTTCCTGCCGCCTTTAACAGGGGTAATCGAACCAAGGACCAAAATTGTGCTTGACTTAGTTAAATCATCAAAGTTATATTCTATCCTAAATGCATAGAGAATTCAGGCATGTGCTATGAGATTTTGGAAAATGCCAGTTGGAAAACATGATGTATGCTTAAAAAAACATTTGGAGTTGGAAAGAATTTCTCAGGAAAAAGGTCAATTTCTCAGGAAACCCAGATAAAAAAGGGGTTTTTGAAAACATGAGAAAGCTTATAAAGATGTGGAAAATTCAGAAATAGTTGAAAATCTTGGGAAAATGGAAGTGATTCTTGAGAAAAGATAGACTTTTTGAAAAGGGAAGCACTTCTTAGGAAAACTTGGACTTTGAGAGTTTTCTTAGGAAAATGATGGAAATTCATAGGAAAGCTCATTGGAGAAGGAAATTCAAAACTTGGGGAATCGAAATCCTGGGAATTTTACCTTTTTGAAATACTCGAAAATCGATTTTGGATCTTGAAGAAAGATTGGAAAACTCTTTTGAATATCTTAAGAAAATATCATTTTCCTGGGAAAACTGTGGAAAAGCTTGTCTTTGGAAAACCGATTTTGAAAAATCCTTAGAATTTCTTGAGAAATCGATTTCTTGAGAATGAAGTTTTCTTGAGAAAATCTTGAGAAAATCAGTGATTCTATGATGCAAATGTCATGAGTGAATGAATGCACTTTGAAAAGATTTTCTAAGAGATTTGTTGGAAAAATGTGCATTAAGTCAAGATAAATCCTTCACATATTCAGACTGTGGCCATGAATATGTTCAGAATTTAGTTGATTTGATGCACATGATTTTGAAAACTTTGGAAATATGATGTGCATTTTAAGATAGCCTAAGAGTGTAGGCTCAATGTGACTAGTAGAAAGATGATGGATCTGGGTCTCGTCCATATCCCGACTAGGGCCGTAAATATGGATCCCACCGAGTCCATCAACTCCCTAAGAGTTGGTGCACGTGCCATTCGTGAACATCCATAGTGCTTTTAAAATAAAATGCATGAATCATAGAAGCAGGATATTGCATAAATTTTAAACTATATGATATGCATCCTAGTCTAAGCAGGAAATTAACTCTCTTATTCCAAAATTTACATTATTACATCACTAAATAAAGGAAATAAAAGAAATTTGCAGACTTCAGCTCCTTCTTTGGAATGTCCCTGCCAAGCTTGAAATAAAGTTAGCTCAAATATGTGGGTTTTTCCAAGATTTTCCAATAATATTATGAAATTATTGGACTTAATTGGATATAAACCCTATTCTCATGCTTCCTTGATGTTTTGAAATGATGTAAATGCAGGGAATTCAGTGGAAAATAGTTTGAAATTCGGAATTAGGGTCAAAATGACCAAAATACCCCTAAAATTAAAGTTACACCTTTAAAATCAGGGTTTTTTGAAGGAAAACTTAGTAAAATTGGGATTTCGAAATTCAAATTGAATTCAATGATGATGAAATGCAATATGACATGCTTCTAAACACATTAGGACTGTAAAATCAGAATTTGACATTTTGCAATTTATCAAAAATAATGAATTTCGCTTGTTTTTCGCTTGGATCGGGGTCCTGCGGGACCCTGTTTTGGTATTATGGATGATCCGAACCTCAAATGGATTCAAAATTGCACCAAATTCGGTATGAAGCATCTAAACACTCTGATAAACAACCTAGAATGCTAAAAATCATGAAATGATATGATTTAAATGCCAAAATTCAAGGAAAGTCCTAAAATGGTGGATTTTGCCTATGGATCCGAACCAAATGCAATGCCTAATATGATAATGCAAGATTTACACCATGGAAACTTCTGATATTTTTCAGACTGCTAAAATACCCGAAATGGAACATTTTTGGTTTTTACAGACTTAGGATTTGAGCCATGGTGAGTTCAATAACAGGGATTTAGTTCTGACAGAGGTAAAAATCACACTGATCTGATGTAAAATGCCAAAAAAATATAAAACAGCCATGGAAATTTATGAAATTAATCAGAGCTATTCACAACAACTACATGAACAACTTTCATGTTTATGACTTTGGCATTTGATCAACGGAAACACAGATAAAAATATAACTATTTCTGCCTAAACTAACAGAACAGACAAATGTAGCAAAACAGGGGGCTGACAAGAAAAATCCGAAGCAGGGGTCAACACTGTTTTAAAAATTACAGTCTTTTAGATTAAAACAGAGGACATCTCGGACACCACTTTCACTTTTTACAGTTTCGGATTTGGAGCAACACACAAAGAGAAACCATAGCCCTAAGTTGATCCAAGATCTCAGAGGCCCAAATTAGGCTCTGACACGTGTACCAACATCTCGGATTTTTGTCAGACATTAAAAAACATCAGAAAACTCTGATAAAATCATATTAAAAACAAGACATTCTCCCGAGTTCAAAACATCTTTCGGATCGAAAATCGGATCTCCCATGAGGGATATCTCGATTTTACAAGTCGGAAAATGATTTTCAAAACGTATCCCGGGTAACAAAACCCGACTTGCCATTTTGAATGTTTACCGCAGTAAACAAATTCAAATGCCTCCAAATTTTTGGCAAAATTTCAGGGACACCTAAGGGCGCATTCCGTGATTTTTTTGGGATTTTTAATAAAAAACAAATGCATGAAATGACGTGTGGACTGACTGACAAAAACAGAGACCTACTGAAAATAAGCAGATTTGAAATAAAGGCTAAATTAATCCTAATTAATTCATGAAATATGCTAAATGAATGAAATAAAATGCAAATTAAACCTAGCTAACTATATGAATGTTAAAAATCATCAAGGAAGCATAATGAAACATTTTTATGTATGTCGTTTTATGAGAATAGCTCAATCCATCCCTCGGATGAGCTCTTTCTTCAAACGACCCCCGATTCGAATTATGGAATCCAATCAATGGGAAAAGAAGTGCACCTTGCTTCGTTGCGCAGCGTAGGAGCTCTTGAAAGGGGCAGCTATCACGAGCTTCCTTCGTCCTTCGCTCCAAGCTTCGGATGGTTCACAAAAACCGACCTCTGTTGGAATCGAATTCGCCACAGCACGAGCTCTACTCCACCTTCTTCAATGAGCCAAAGGGGGCACGATTTCCACAGTTCAAAATCTGATTCTAGGAAGGCTAGGTCGGATTTCCCAAGTTCACCAGAGCTAAAAAAATGATCTCCTTTTTTAGGCTGGGCGTGAACCCTTGTTTTTATAACTTTTCTGAAAAATTTTGAAATTCAAACAGGCTGGATCTGAGCCCTCCATGTGGCGCCATCTCAGAGGGTGCCATCTGAGGGGTTTGAAATTCGAATTTGTCTTTTGCAAGGAGCCCTCAGGTGGCGCCACCTCAAAAGGTGTTTTAATTTTTGAGAAAAATAAAAAAAATGGAAATTTTGTGGGTGAGACACCTCAGCAGGGGGAATTTGGAATTTTTCAAAAGTTAGCTTGATTCTCTCTGCAGGGAGCTCCCAGAAGGCGCCACCTCAGAGGGTGCTCTCTTGGAATTTGAAATTCAAACTCACCTTTTGTAGGGAGTCCTCAGGTGGCGCCACCTCATGGTGGGCTACCTTTATAAAAAATAAAATAAAAAATAAAAATGGAGCCAAGTGGAGTCCTGGAATGGTGCCACCTCAAAAGGTGTTTGACACATATCAGAAGGTCAGAGCAGTGGGCTCAGAAGGTGCCACCTCAGAGGAATTTGAATTCTACCTTTTCTGGAGAAAGGAGATCTGGACATGTGGCGGACAAGTGTCAAATGTCTGGAGAGGCTTTCTCAAATGGCGCCACCTCAGGGGGAAGTTTGAAATTCAAATGGAGGTTGGCCCTGGAGGAATGGAGGATGGACATGTGGCGCCACCTCAGGGTGGCTCCTACAATGCCATGTGGCAAGAGGGAGGAAAAAGAGGGCAGTGACATGTGTCTCCTACTTTTCTTGAAAAAGTAGGGAGAGGACATGTGTCCTCTACTTTTCTGAAGGAATGAGAAGGAGACATGTGTCACCTTCTTTTCCTGAAAGAAGTAGAAGATGACACGTGGCAGAGGGATGAGAAGGAGGGAAGGGACATGTGGCGCCCTCATAGGCCATCTGGAAAAATCAGAGCTCCGAATTTTCGCCACCTAATGCCTTGTTTGAATTTTAAATGGTTTGCTTTTTCTGAAGAAGGCCATGAGTGACATGTGTCTCCTACTTTTCTGAAAGAGGTAGGGAGAAGACATGTGTCCTCTACTTTTTCTGAAAGAAGCAGAGAATGACACGTGGCAGAGGGGAGAGAAGGTGGGCCAAGCCATGTGGCGCCATCTCAGACAGGATGAAAAAGGTAGGAGTTCAGGATCTGCGCCTCCTATGGGGATTTTTGAATATTTGAATTCTAGCTTTTCTGAAGAAAGCAGAAAATGACACATGGCACTTGCTTTTTTCTGAGGAAATGAGAGCTTGCCATGTGTCCTCTGCAGGAGACACTCCAGATGGCGCCACCTCAGAGGAGACAAGCCTACCTTTTCTGTAGGAATTTAGGAGTGACACATGTCTCCTACTTTTCTGAGAAAAGTAGGAAGAGGACATGTGTCAGGCTACTTTTCTAGAAGGAAGGAGGGGTTGACACGTGTCCCCTGCAGGAGACACACTTCAAGTGGCGCCACCTCAGGGGAGACAAGCTCCACTTTTCTAGACAGGACAACCTATGACACTTGGCGTCTCCTGGCAGTCTTTGAAATAACACATGGCGCCGGATGGATAGGGTGACATATGGCAGATAATTGGGATGACATGTGGCAGCTTCTGAAGGTAGCCCCACACTGACACGTGGCATGGAAATGGGAGGAGAGAGAGATGACAAGTGGCACCAATCCAGGGGACAAGGCTCCTATATTTTTGGGTTTTTCAAAATTCAAATTTTCAAAAGGAAAGCTTGTGTGACACCACCTCAGTGTGGGTCCCACATTGCTTCTTTATTGAAATAAGGATAAAACCACAACTTCTTTTTTGGAATTTTCATAAAATCTGGACTAATGGGCAAAACAGGAATTTTGGAAAGAGTTGGCCCTTGTAGGGCGATTTTGTAAAAGAAAGATATTTGAAATTGTCAAAAAGGGCAAAATCTAAGGTGAAGTGACTGAAATCCATATTGAAAACTATCCAGATGGTTTTCTTGAGGAAATATTTTGAAATTCAGAGTCCTGGGGGTAAAATGGGAAAAATTGATAATTTTGAAGACCCAGGGTTTTGAAATCAATTTCGAAAAGAGTTAAAATTCTAATCTGGATTGAAGATTTTGAAATCGAGAGTTCTGGACCTCGAAATGACATGCTGTGCAGTGCAGTGATTTGAAATGCTCATGCAATGATATGCAATGTCATGTCTTATAAAATGCAATCTTGAATCAAGACTTGGAGATGTCTGTCTCCTGTCAGGAATAAAATTTTGAACATCTGAGTTAAAATTAGAGAAATTTTGAGAGTTGCAGATGAAATTTGGACTTTTGCAAGGTCCGGCTCAGAAAATGACCATTTTGCCCTCCAGTGATTTCAGAGGCTGGATGTTGATGCTTGGTGGAAATGTTGGGGAGGTGAGTGAAAATTTGGGGTGTTTACAGGAACCTCATGAATGGGGGCTGCATTTTCTTCTTTTTGAAAAGATTTCAAAATTCTTTAAGAGGAGGAGGCCATTGATCGATGAAAGGGGGGATTAAAATCTGGTTTTCTTTTGGGTTTTGCAGGAAAGGGCTCTGAATCGTGACGTTGCCCAACATCATCCTTCTTTAGCCAAGCTGCATCAAGTGACTCCAGCACCATTGAAACAAACCCAGCAAGTGGCTGCATCTTCTTCAGCACCAGCCGCAGGTCTTCCACCACCATCCGATACTTCTTCAGCAGCAGCCGCAAGAGCACCACCATCCAACGCCTACCTTCCTTCAACCCAGCCAACAGAGGTTTTAGCAGGAAATCGCCTTGCCTTCAGCCCATCAGCATAGGCAGCAGGACACTGATTGCTGTTCATTCTTCCTCAACCACCCAGCAGGACGCTGACTGTTGTTCATCCCCACTTCAAGCCAGCCGCAACCCACCAGCTCCTACCCATTTTCCTTCAGCCCAACCATTTCTGCTCCCTCTTTCCTTCAAGCCAGCCGCAAATCACACGGCAGCAGGGGATCCAGGGGATCTCTCTTTTTCTTCAGCTCCACCAACAGAAGTTTTGCAAAACTGTTGTCTATTCCTTTCAGCCCGGCTGCAAAAAGTTGACCCCCAATCCGTTTTCTGCAGAGCATTTCAAACAGAGGATATACAAGGTAACGCATGGCTGTAGTTTCTTTTCATTTCATTCTTTGTGTTTTGCTATTTTGATTTTGTTGCTAATTGCTTTTGATTTCCTGTATTAACAGTTTCAATACACTGTTTGAGTTATTGTTATGTTTCAGTTTACAAGTAAATTTCTGTTTCAATACATCGTTTTCATTAGTTAATGTTGTGTTATTTTTTTTATTTACTGAATTTCCTGTTTGTTTCAATGTTATGTTTTCCTGTGGCTTTTACTTCTTGAATGTCATGTTTGTTTTATTTCCTGAATTTCCAGTTTTCTTTTTTTATTGTTTTCTTTCAAATTCCTGTTTTCTAAGCATCTTCCTATAGTGTTTTCGTTCATACTTCTTCCTTTATCCAATTTTTCTTTTTGTCATCACTTCCATATATCTCAGTTTTCCTGTTTATTGCAATTTTCATTTTGCAGTTAGTTCACGTTCATCAAATTCCTGTTTTGCAATTGCTCTTCTTATTTTCCTATTTTTATTATATAGTTTTTTTACAAAACCATCTGCTGTGTTCATCATTTCATGGTTCAATTGTTGAAATTGATTCCAGTTTTCTATTGTGTTTGTTTTTCTGTTTTTTAGTCACTTTTTCTGTTTTGTAGTGCCATTATCATTTACTCCACCATTCATCTGTAGTGACACCATCCTTCACAGCCGAAATGGCCACCTTCTTGGATGCATCTAGTGTTAGGTTTGCTCAGGGGAATTTCCATACTGGGGTTATCATGGATTGTTATTATATCTGTCATCATGTTCTATGGTTAAGTTTTTTTTTTTTTTTTAATTTTATTATTTCTTGAAATGCATGGGACACTACCACATTGAAATGATGCCAATGTCTCTGTGTGAGAACATGTCCATCCTTAGATATCTCATTTACACACACAGCATTGTCACAATTTTCTTGAAGACAGCCCATTGTTCCCACAATGCACTTCTTACACATCACGTATGTGTTATATTTACCATCTTCTGCAGGTACGCAGTCTTGATAATCGGCTATGTTCATGAACGGATATATCCACATCCGTTCATGATCTATATGCTATCTTTTGCAACCGTCATTACTGATATATAGAGAAGCTCTATAACCATTTTTATTGAAAATTGCATTATAATTTGAGAAGTATGGTTGTGCGAAATCACCTACAGAAACTGTATATACCTGTATTTTCTGATTTTACCCATTATATGGAATTTTCCTTTATATGTATATTTTCTTATTATAGGTATATATATATCGATATCCATTGTATGTCTACCTATATATATACGTATATATGTATATATATATGTATATATATGTATATATATATATTTATATATATATATATATATCCCTTCATGAGTATTTGCTATTACATATATTTTTCTTTTCTCTTACTCTTGTAAATACATCATCATTTGATTTATGAGCTTGATGTTAAATTCTTGTTTTATGAAGATATGTTGGAACATCATCATTTGATTTATGAAATTTTGTTTAGCTTGATGGTAAATTCTTGTTTTATGAAGTTATGGCTGGAACTTCATCATTTGATGCTACAATTTCTGTTTTATGAAGCTATGGCTGGAACATCACCCTTGGTTTTATGAGAGTTTGCTTAGCTTAGTGCTAAATTCTTGTTTGCTATATTGTTATAATATCACCCCATTTGCAGCACCAATTATACATATTGTTTCATCATTTTCCACGACATTTTCACCTTTTCACCAAGCTTTTCATATTCTTTTCATGATATCCTTGAAATAGTCCATGATGCTTCCACAACCCATTTCCTGCACATATTCATTTTCTGCTGCAAGTGTACAGTCTTGATATTTGGCCATATTCATGAACGGATATCTCTATATCCATTCGTGATCTCCCAACCATCTTTGGCGTGCTTCATTATGGATATATAGGGAAGCTCCATACCCATTTTTACTGGAAATTGCATTATAATTTGAGAAGTATGGTTGTGTGAAATCACTTACAGAAACTGTCTATACCTGTATTTTCTGATTTTACCCATTATATGGAATTTTTATTTATATGCATATTCTCTTATTATAAGTATATATATTGATATGTATGTCTACCCATATGTATACGTATATATGTATATATATATGTATATATGTATATATATATACATATATATATACTTATATATATATATATATATATATATATATATATATATATATATATATATATATATATATATACCTTCATGTGCATTGGATATCACATATATTTTTCCTTTTCTTTTACTTTTTTGCAAATATATCTTCATTACCATATATCATTTAGCATAAATTCAAATATTTCTATATCTACATATATATCTTTGTTGTATATAGTATATATGTCCATTTCCTTGGTTATTTTGTATTAACTCTCATTTTGCAGGAAAATCTAGAAGATGCAGATTCCTTGGTTCCATTTCAATTTTCTTTTACTTTATGTTATGCAATGTAACAATCCAATGTAAACCTTGGAATAAGATTTACTTTTACTCTTTAGATTAGGCCGCATCTCATATAGTTTGATTTCAGTAATATCCTGATTCTATGATGCATATATCTCAAATTTTCAAAATTCACCGTGGATGAACACGAATGGCACGTGCACCAACTCTTAGAGAGTTGATGAACTCGATGGAGTCCATATTTACGGCCCTAGTCGTAATATGGACGAGTCCCAGATCCATCATCTCTCTACCAGTCACATTGAGCCTACACTCTTAGGCTATCTTGAAAATGTACCTCATATTTCCAATGTTTTCAAAATATTGTGAATTAACTCAAATAAACCCTGAATATATTCATGGCCACAGTCAGAATATATGAAGGATTTACTTTGGCTTAATCCACATTTTTCCAATAAAATTTTCAGAAATCTTTTCAAAAGTGCATTCATTCATTCACATCATCTGCATCATTTGTTTTTCTCATGATTTTCTCAAAAGATTTTCACTTCATGGAATCGATTTTCTCAAGAAACTATGATGATATTCGGAGTTGGATTTCCCAAATCAAATGTTTTCCTGTGATTTTCCTTAAAAAGTTATTTTCTTAAGATCCATTTTCAAAAGGAATTTTCATCTTTCTCAAAAATAAAAAAAAATCAATTTTCAGAGATTTCAAGGACAAGATTCTTAGGAATTCAATTTCCTGAATTTTGAATTTCCTTCTCCAATGAGTCTTTCTACAAAATTTTCTATCATTTTCCTAAGAAAATTCTCAAAGTCTGAGTTTTTCCTGACAAATGCTTTCCTTTTCAAATATTCATCTTTTCTCAAGAATTCCTTATCTTTTCCCGAGATTCTCATTTCTTCATGATATTCCAAGTCTTTCTAAACTCTCTTAAAATTTTCCTGAGATTCCTATTTCCTCATGGTTTTCCCAATCTTTCTCAAAATTTTCCTGAGATTCTCATTTCTTCATGGTTTTCCAAGTCTTTCTAGACTTTCTCAAAATTTTCCTGAGATTCTCATTTCTTCATGGTTTTCCAAATCTTTCTAAACTTTCTCAAAATTTTCTCGAGATTCTCACTTCGTCAAGATTTTCCAAATCTTTATAAACTTTCCCGATGATTTCAAACCTTCTTCGTCTGAGATTCCTGAGAGATTGATTTCCACATTTTCCTGAGAAATGCTTTTCAACTCCAAATGTTTTCTAAGCATACATCATAGTTTTCCAACCCATATTTTACCAAATCTCATAACACATGCCTGAATTCTCTGTGCATTTAGGATAGAACATAATTTCAATGATTTTACTAAGTCAAGCACAATTTTGGTCCTTGGTTCGATTACCCCTGTTAAAGGCGGCAGGAACGGTCGAACCTCGTACCGACAGGTCGAGCCCCATCCCATGGATTTTCCCGCAATTTTCAAAACGGAGGCGAGTATTTCAAAACAATTTCCAAAATCCGGTCAAGTTTGAATCGCGAAAGCATTTTCCCTCTCTCTTCCGCAAGGAAGGGAAGACGGGAAAAATTTTGCGACGATAACTGGATTGGCGACCGAGATGGGACCTGTCCTTGTCTGACTTAAATTATGCTTGACTTAGTTCAATTATCGAAATTATGTTCACAAAATGTCAGCTTTTACTTTCAATATCATGTGAGCCTAGGAGCCTAGATTCTGACCTAGCTGACATTTACTGCATATAGCTTAGGCATGGTTTGGTAGGACTATATTGAGAAGATATTTTCATGCTCACATAGACTTAGGTCTAAATACAACTCTCCTCAATTTAGGATCTGAATGCAAACAATGTATGCTTCTTCAAAGATTTTCAAAAGTCTATCTCTCTAGGATTTAGAGCCATCTATTTCTTGCATGTGATCATTTTTTCAAACCCCAATTACCTATCATTACCCGGTCTTCACGTTGCTGGGCTCTCTTCCAGAACCCTAGTTCGGGACAAAGCCTCACAACTGGGCCAATTATTTGGGTTAACACCCCCCTACCACGTACCGCGGGCCACAGTCCAAAGTATATCGGTAGGCGCTCAAGGATGTTGGAAAACCTTACCTTAGAACCAAAGTTGAAATTATATGCTACGTACCTCGGATTTCGGTTCGGGTATATCGGCATAACTGGATTGGACAAAGATGATCTGAACCTAGAGTTAGGATTAGGGTCTTACAGCTGTTTTCAAAATAATGCATCTAGAATCAGCCTTTTAGGGAGTGTTGTATGTGCATAAATGTTTGTGCAGGATGTGATTGTTCTTATATTACCTCTATTTTCCTATATTTTTCCTAAAATATTTTCAAATACCCATATTCTCATCTTTTCCTTTTATTTCCTCAAACCCTGGAAGATTTTCCCAAATATCCAATTTCTTTCAAAACTCCAGGTGATTTTTCCTTCTTCCGTTCTACTGGATCTCGAATTTTCAGCTGCATTTTCATCCTGCCTGCAAATTTTCAAAATCATATGTTTTCTCTCATTGGATTTTCAATTCTTTTGTTTATTTGCAAAAAATTCTTCACCTTATTTTCCTCGTGCATACCTTGACTGTTGCGGTGGGAATTGTTTACCCACTTGCCTTCTCCTTATTCTAAATCCGTTTGCGGATTGTTTTCCAAGAGATATCTCTTTCCTTTAAAATGGTGTTTTCCTCGTAGTTGACGACCTCGCCTAGGTAACAAGGCACATTTTCCGTTGTTATTTCTCTTACAAAGAATGACAACACAATTGTCGTGAATTCAGCAGCAACTCCATCCCTAGTAATGGGATATTCTTCCAATTGTTTACCATATCGTGAATAATCATTTTCTTCCGAATCCAAAATTCCCTCAGAGTCTAATCAAGACTTCATCCTGCAGAGAGCATCCACAACATTTGATGGTTCGAACAAGATTAGGAAAAAGAACAACGACATCTCAGTACTCATTGGCCTCCGAAGAAGAGATGGGCTCCCCGCGATCCGAGAGGAGTCAAGAGCAACAGCAAGAAGAGGATGGCATAGACCCACAGATGTATGCCATGTTCCAGAAAATGATGACCAAAATGATGAGTGAACAGGCTGGGACCAGTGCAGAGAAGAACCCATTCAAAGAGAAGTTCCACGGGCACAAGAATAAGAAGGCTCCCAAGAAGCAAATTCAGCCAGAGGAAATTTCAGATGAATCAGAATCAGAGGAAGACATCGATGAAGCATATGAGGTGCCTCCGGCATTTCAGAAACAGGGCCGAAAACAAAGGAGGAGTCGCAAATCAAAGAATCAAGTTGCAGAAGAGCCCCTGCAGTCACAGTTCAAAGAAATGGCCAAAGTGGTTAAAGATCTGCAAGCCTGGGACAAGGGCAAGAAAGTCTTCACTAGCGAGGACATTTATAATGGTTTTGAAAGAGACGAAGATCTGGAAAATCTGCCCTGCAAGTTCATCAAGTTCGATGGTTCTGGTGATCCCAAAGCCCATCTCGCCATGTTCTTCGCCGAATGCTCCAAATTCAAGAGAGACAATAGGGCCCTATTTCTCTGTTTTCCTCGTAGCCTAGAAGGCACTGCCGCCAAGTGGTACTCTGAGCATATCAATCCAATCGAGATGCGAGAATTCGATAAGGTGGTTAACCTATTCATTGAGCGATTTCTGTTCAATACTAAAGCGCTCCCAACATTGAGCCATCTCTGCAATCTAAGGCAGAATGAAAATGAAAAGGCAAGGGACTTCATTCGCAGATGGAGAGAGACCTGCAACAAAATGAGAGATCCTATATCAGAGAGGCATGCTTTATCGTTGATTCTGAACAACTTCTCACAACCTTTGAGAAGTCTTATCTCCACCTCGCCTTCCAAGTCTTTCATAGAGCTTACTGAACGATTCGAGTGGCTCAAGATGGGGTTGGAGAACGGTGTCTACGATGGTATCACCCTCGTCAAGAACAATCTAGATCCAAAGAAAAAGGCAAATTTCACCTCCTCCGCCAACATCAACCGCAATGATAACAAAAGTAGTAAGGGCAACTATGCGGATCGAGAGGAAAGACAGAATAGCAAGCTATCTCAGCCCAACTTTCCACAAAAGGAAAAGATAAAGCGTGAAGGTTGGAGTAATGATCGTGTGTTCACTCCTCTCAAACAAACACTCGAAGAAGCCCTTGAATTCATGTTGACTAAGGGATTAGTGAAACTTCCAAAGGCCACAATTCCTCCCACCATCATAGGAAGGTTCAAGAATCAGTTTTGCAAGTTCCATCGGGCAGTGGGGCATGACATTGATCATTGTTTTGTCTTCAAAAATATTATTTAGGATTGCATTGACAAGAGCCTCCTTGCTGAAGAAGAAGAAGAAGAAGAGCGGGCCATCTTGACCAAGCCTTTCCCAGATCATTCAGAAAATTGACGATGCTAAAGTTTCCTGCTTTCTTTCTTTCGTTTTGCCAGTCACCTCATAAGGGCAAGTCTGCCCAGTTTTTGCAACCTTTTGGTCGAGTGCTTATAAATAGGCTGTCTTTTTGTTATCGGTTTTGCTTATCAATAAAATGTCAATTTTCTTCATCAAATACTTCTTTCTTTTGCCCCATTAGGGCACCTGTTTTTGTTTTGAAGAATCTTCTTTGCCCATTCTTTTCAAGACGAGGGGCAATTTATGAGAGAAATGAAATTACCTATGAGGGTTTTTCAAAAATCGTGAAATTTTTGAAAATTTTCTACAAACATATTTGTTATGATCACCCAAAAGGTTAATATTTCGGTCCAATCTTTTTCAAAAATCAACCATCGCGGTGATCTTCTTTTCTTAAATTGGTTTCGAACCATTATCTTTAAAATCAACCCTGGTGTTGATTTTCTTTTCCAAAATTAGTGTTAAACCAATTCATTTTCAAAATCAACCCTCGTGTTGATCTTAACTTCCAAAATTCAATTTTGAATCATTATCTTTAAAAATCAACCCTTGTGTTGATTTTCTTTTCCAAAATTATTGTTAAACCAATTCATTTTCAAAATCAACCCTCATGATGATCTCTCTTCAAAATCAACCCTCGTGTTGATTCCCCTTTTCAAATATCAGCTCTCACGCTGATCATTCTTCAAAATCAACCTTGCAGTTGATTTTCTTCCCAAAATAATTTCTCACTTTTAAAATAACATTCTCCTTTTACTTTAAAGATCCCATGTTCTAGCACTTTCTTCATGTCAAAGGGATAATATAATTTTGTTTCCTTTCCTCGATTTTTAAGCATCAATAAAATTCGCCAATAATTTGGCACCATTTTATTTTCATCTCTTTCCTTTTCACAAATATGTCTCTTGTAAAGAATGATCTTGAGGACGTCCCTCAATCAAGAAGCATGTCACCTTATTTCGATTATCCTTCTTTGTATTCAAAATCTTCCTCCCTAGTTACACTGGGGCATGTTTTTGAAAAATCTATCTTTACCTCAAAACATCCTTTATGCAGGCAGGATAAACCAATCTCTCATTTTGCATATATATGCACTCACTTGCATTAGTTTTGCATTCATTTACATTTCATGTGCATTTGCATTAAATCTGCATCCATTTTTTTTTATCCCTTTCAGGTTAAGGGATAAACCTGAATCATTTTCCATGATTTTCCAATTTTTATTCATATCCCCGTTCAGGATAAGGGGATAATCCTGAAACCGTTCATAGAAGCAATCTAACTTTCTATAATGATCCATGTTCTTCATCGAACTGATAGTGTTCCCAATGAACTGATAATCGTTCTTCTTCGAACTGATAGTGTTCCAAGCGAACTGATAGTCATTCTTCATCGAACTGATAGTGTTCCAAGTGAACTGATAGTCGTTCTTCATCGAACTGATAGTGTTCCAAGTGAACTGATAGTGTTCCAAGCGAACTGATAGTCGTTCTTCATTAAACTGATAGTTTTCCAAGCGAACTGATAGTCGTTCTTCATCAAACTGATAGTGTTCCAAGCTAACTGATAGTCGTTCTTCATCGAACTGATAGTGTTCCAAGTGAAATGATAGTCGTTCTTCATTGAACTGACAGTGTTCCCAATAGACCGATGGTCGTTCTTCATTGAACTGATATTATTCCCAGCGATGGTCATTCTTAATTGAATTGATATTGTTCCCAGTGAACCGATGGTCGTTCTTAATTGAACCGATATTGTTCTTAATGAACCGATGGTCGTTCTCAATTGAACTGATATTGTTCTCAGTGAACTGATAGTCACCTCCTTTGGGGAAAGGAGAGGATAATTTTTGTCACGGATGCGTTAAACCGGACTTCAAATGCTCTTTTTCACCTAGGATTTCAAGAAAACTTTGTCAATTTGTCAATCAAATTATTTATTGATTTCAGAACTTTATTGCACAAATTTTTACCTCAGTTTACCTTCAGTATTACTTCCAAAAAGGCAAAGCTTTTGTGAAGAAGGATTCAAAATCCAAATTCTTTCTATTGGCCAACCAAAAGGATGAAGGATAAATCCTCGATATGGTCAGAAAAGAAGATTCAATGTTTTTACAAAGCCATAGATGATTGATATTGATCGCAGTCAATGGCACATTTAATAGACCATTCTTGTGAAAATGAGGCAGTGGAAATATCCTGAGCGCTAGAAAAAAAGAGAATTCATCCAAGCCCTGTCTCCTTAAAATCACCTAAGCTGCAATTAAATATCCGCAAGAGGGATCTCTCACTTGTCATCAAGATGAAGGCGAATTAAGCGAGTAGACCCCCGGGGCCAAAGAAGATTTGAAACATCTCCAAGATGACAGAGTTTGCGACGGATCCTTCCAGGGAAGGTCCAAAGCACTGTCGAGATGAAGGCAGATGCGATGAACCTCCTGACAATCCCTAAAAGATATTTAATTTCAGCTATCATCCAAAGATCTCTAAACCCAAGAGCCAATAAGGATCAAAACATCTCCAAGTTGAAGGAGTTTGTGACGTACTCTTCCCAAAAGAGAGCAAGAGAGGAAAAAGAAAGAGAGAAAAAGCCAGAACATCTCCAAAATGAAGGAGAATGTAGCAAAAAACCCAAGAGAGCCAAAAGAGCGCAGAAAGATTATCATGAGAGAAGCTCCCAGGATATCAAACTGCCACATTTATCAAAAATCTCCTTTAAATTTGTGAAATTCTATTATCAATATCCTTTCATAGATTGCTTTCATGATATCAAATTCTCTTTCCTGTTCATATCAAGGAAATTGATGACTTCTTTGAAGAAGGTCAATCGCAAGCAATTTGGATTCCAAATCTTGATTCTATGAAGTCAATCCTGTTTGGAGGTAATACTTCAGGTAGAAAAGAAGGAATATTTTCACAATCATTTTCAATTACTTTGAATCAGCAAAATTTTTAACATTTTGACAATATTTTCTAGCTATCCTGACGTTAAGTGAGAGCTTGATGTCCATATTGATGTATCTTGACCCCTTTGAGAGATTTTCCTTTATCACCTTTCACGTTGTTGAAAGATTAACCTTATCTTTGAAAGGATAGCCTTTATCATCTTTCGCGTTGTCGAAAGACTCGCCTTATTCCTTTGGATTACCTTTATCATCTTTCGCGTTGTTGAAAGAATTGCCTTATTCCTTTGGATTGCCTTTGTTATCTTTCGCGTTGTCGAAAGAATTGCCTTATTCCTTTGGATTGCCTTTGTTATCTTTCGCGTTGTCGAAAGAATCACCTTATTTCTTTGGATTACCTTTGTCATCCTTCGCGTTGTCTAAAGACTCATCTTTTTCCTTCGGATTACCCTTTGTTATCTTTCGCGTTGTCGAAAGAATTGCCTTATTCTTTTGGATTACCTTTGTCATCTTTCGCGTTGTCGAAAGAATCGCCTTGTTCCTTTGAATTATCTTATTCATCTTTTGCATTGTCAAAAGAGTTGCCTTACTCTTCTCTGAAAGAGTTTGCCTTGTCTGTCTTTCGCGTTGCCGAAAGAGTTGCCTTATTCTTCGTTGGAAAAATTGCGTTATTCATCTTTTGCGTTGCCAAAAGAGTTGCCTTACTCTTCTCTAAAAGAGTTTGCCTTGTCTGTCTTTCGCATTGTCGAAAGAGTTACCTTATTCTCGTCAAAAGATTGCCATATCCATCTTTCACATTGTCGAAATAGTCGTCTTACTCCTTACCTTCTTCATATTTCACGATGATGAAAATTCACCGGATCGTCTTGATCATTTTCCAAAATTGCCTCTTACAATTCCATTTCCATTGCCTCGTTCATCTTCAAGAAAAGTTGTCTTATTCACCTTCCAAAATTTTATTTTTCACCTGATCAGGATAAGGGTATAAACCTGAGCCTCATTCAAGGAGGTATTCCATTTTCTGCCCGATCAGGTTAAGGGTACAAACCTGAATCTCATTTTAATGAGATAATTTCATTCCCCCAATCAGGTCAAGGGTTAAAACCTGAGCTTCGTTTCATACGAGGTATTTCTGTCCCATCCAGGTCAAGGGCATAAACCTGAATTTCACTCTCATAGAGTGAGTCTTTACTCTTCATTTCTCCATTTCATATCTACCATATTCCTCAGGCTAATTTCTTCATACCCAGTCAGATACTTCTAACTGGGGCATTTTTAGATAGCCCAAATTTGGTGTGTTTTCTTTGCCACTAAGCTCGGCCATAAGCCGGCTTAGTAGCAAAGAGGGGCATCTGAAAACACCCCAAATTTTCACTCACCTTCTTGACATCGCCCTCAATCGGCACATTTCAGTTCTTTGGAAGCAATAAAGGGCAAAATGGTCATTTTCTAAGATTGAACCTTGCAGAAAGTCCTAAATTTCATTCTTGAGCCTCAAAATTTCTATATTTAGGTTCAAAGACATCTTCAAATTGCAAAATTTCAAAATCCTCTTTCTAGACAAAAAACTAAAATTCCCAAGTCCGAGCTCAGAGTGGCATTTCATAGAACATGTTTTGCATAGCATTGCGTCATTTCACTGCACAGCATGTCATTTTGAGATCCAGAACTCCTGAGTTTCAAAATTGTCCATCCATATTTGATTTTTAAACTTTTTAAATTGATTTTTAAAACCCTGCGTATTCAAAATTACCAAATTTTCCCATTTTACCCCAGGACTTTGAATTACAAAAATTTTCTCAAGAAAAACAATCTGGATATTTAGATATTGATTTTAAAGATTTTATCTCAAAACTTTTTGCAAAAAGGATTTTAAATCTCTTTACAAATTTTGTTTTTACATTTATCCATATTTTTGCCCTGAAAACCCAATTTTTCCAAATTCTTGAAAAACAAATAATGTTTTATCTCGTATCTTCAAATAAATGGAGCAGGACCCGCCTTTGAACTAGCATCATACTCAGACTCCCAGGTAAGTTGTTTATTCTCAAGCGGGACCCACCTGGAGTTCATACCAATTTGCAAAATTGTCTTTTTCATTTCTCAATACTTATTTATTTTTAGTTAGTGGGCCCACACACATGTGGCACCCCAATTGAAAATAAAAGACATTAAAAAACAAAACAAAACTTTATTTTCAAAAGGATTTTAAAAGTGGGTTGAGGTGGCATTTCCATAAAAGCCTCTCATTTTTTTTATTTTATTTCTTTTTATTTGTTTAAATAAAATTTTTTTTAGGAGGCAGCCTTAAATGGCACAGCCGAATTTCCCTAAAATCATAAATTTGATTTTGCCTAAAACTTAAGGAAATAAAACCAAAATTTGAAAAAAAAGGGAATGCGCCCCTCTTGAAACGGCTATTTCAAAAAAAATTCAAAAGTGAGGTAACGAAACCTCCTGAATGGCAGCGTTTTCTTCTTTTTGAAAAGATTTCAAAATTCTTTAAGAGGAGGAGGCCATTGATCGATGAAAGGGGGGGATTGAAATCTGGTTTTCTTTTGGGTTTTGCAGGAAAGGGCTCTGAATCGTGAAGTTGGCCAACATCATCCTTCTTTAGCCAAGCTGCATCAAGTGACTCCAGCACCATTGAAACAAACCCAGCAAGTGGCTTCATCTTCTTCAGCACCAGCCGCAGGTCTTCCACCACCATCCGATACTTCTTCAGCAGCAGCCGCAAGAGCACCACCATCCAACGCCTACCTTCCTTCAACCCAGCCAACAGAGGTTTTAGCAGGAAATCGCCTTGCCTTCAGCCCATCAGCATAGGCAGCAGGACACTGATTGCTGTTCATTCTTCCTCAACCACCCAGCAGGACGCTGACTGTTGTTCATCCCCACTTCAAGCCAGCCGCAACCCACCAGCTCCTACCCATTTTCCTTCAGCCCAACGATTTCTGCTCCCTCTTTCCTTCAAGCCAGCCGCAAATCACACGGCAGCAGGGGATCCAGGGGATCTCACTTTTTCTTCAGCTCCACCAACAGAAGTTTTGCAAAACTGTTGTCTATTCCTTTCAGCCCGGCTGCAAAAAGTTGACCCCCAATACGTTTTTTGCAGGGCATTTCAAACAGAGGATATACAAGGTAACGCATGGCTGTAGTTTCTTTTCATTTCATTCTTTGTGTTTTGCTATTTTGATTTTGTTGCTAATTGCTTTTGATTTCCTGTATTAACAGTTTCAATACACTGTTTGAGTTATTGTTATGTTTCAGTTTACAAGTAAATTTCTGTTTCAATACATCGTTTTCATTAGTTAATGTTGTGTTATTTTTTTTATTTACTGAATTTCCTGTTTGTTTCAATGTTATGTTTTCCTGTGGCTTTTACTTCTTGAATGTCATGTTTGTTTTATTTCTTGAATTTCCAGTTTTCTTTTTTTATTGTTTTCTTTCAAATTCCTGTTTTCTAAGCATCTTCCTATTGTGTTTTCGTTCATACTTCTTCCTTTATCCAATTTTTCTTTTTGTCATCACTTCCATACATCTCAGTTTTCCTGTTTATTGCAATTTTCATTTTGCAGTTAGTTCACGTTCATCAAATTCCTGTTTTGCAATTGCTCTTCTTATTTTCCTATTTTTATTATATTTTTTTTTTACAAAACCATCTGCTGTGTTCATCATTTCATGGTTCAATTGTTGAAATTGATTCCAGTTTTCTATTGTATGTTTGTTTTTCTGATTTTTAGTCACTTTTTCTGTTTTGTAGTGCCATTATCATTTACTCCACCATTCATCTGTAGTGACACCATCCTTCACAGCCGAAATGGCCACCTTCTTGGATGCATCTAGTGTTAGGTTTGCTCAGGGGAATTTCCATTCTGGGGTTATCATGGATTGTTATTATATCTGTCATCATGTTCTATGGTTAAGTTTTTTTTTTTTTTATTTCCTGAAATGCATGGGACACTACCACATTGAAATGATGCCAATGTCTCTGTGTGAGAACATGTCCATCCTTAGATATCTCATTTACACACACAGCATTGTCACAATTTTCTTGAAGACAGCCCATTGTTCCCACAATGCACTTCTTACACATCACGTATGTGTTATATTTACCATCTTCTGCAGGTATGCAGTCTTGATAATCGGCTATGTTCATGAACGGATATATCCACATCCGTTCATGATCTATATGCCATCTTTTGCAAGTGTCATTACTGATATATAGACAAGCTCTATACCCATTTTTATTGAAAATTGCATTATAATTTGAGAAGTATGGTTGTGCGAAATCACCTACAGAAACTGTATATACCTCTATTTTCTGATTTTACCCATTATATGGAATTTTCCTTTATATGTATATTTTCTTATTATAGGTATATATATATCGATATCCATTGTATGTGTACCTATATATATACGTATATATGTATATATATATATGTATATATATATATGTATATATATATATATGTATATATATATATATATGTATATATATATATATTTATATATATATATATCCCTTCATGAGTATTTGCTATTACATATATTTTTCTTTTCTCTTACTCTTGTAAATACATCATCATTTGATTTATGAGCTTGATGTTCAAATTCTTGTTTTATGAAGATATGTTGGAACATCATCATTTGATTTATGAAATTTTGTTTAGCTTGATGGTAAAATTCTTGTTTTATGAAGTTATGGCTGGAACTTCATCATTTGATGCTACAATTTCTGTTTTATGAAGCTATGGCTGGAACATCACCCTTGGTTTTATGAGATTTTGCTTAGCTTAGTGCTAAATTCTTGTTTGCTATATTGTTATAATATCACCCCATTTGCAGCACCAATTATACATATTGTTTCATCATTTTCCACGACATTTTCACCTTTTCACCAAGCTTTTCATATCCTTTTCATGATATCCTTGAAATAGTCCATGATGCTTCCACAACCCATTTCCTGCACATATTCATTTTCTGCTGCAAGTGTGCAGTCTTGATATTTGGCCATATTCATGAACGGATATCTCTATATCCAATCGTGATCTCCCAACCATCTTTGGCGTGCTTCATTATGGATATATAGGGAAGCTCCATACCCATTTTTACTGGAAATTGCATTATAATTTGAGAAGTATGGTTGTGTGAAATCACCTACAGAAACTGTCTATACCTGTATTTTCTGATTTTACCCATTATATGGAATTTTTATTTATATGTATATTCTCTTATTATAAGTATATATATATTGATATGTATGTCTACCCATATGTATACGTATATATGTATATATATATGTATATATGTATATATATACATATATATATATACTTATATATATATATATATATATATATATATATATATATATATATATATACCTTCATGTGCATTGGATATCACATATATTTTTCCTTTTCTTTTACTTTTTTGCAAATATATCTTAATTACCATATATCATTTAGCATAAATTCAAATATTTTTATATCTACATATATATCTTTGTTGTATATAGTATATATGTCCATTTCCTTGGTTATTTTGTACTAACTCTCATTTTGCAGGAAAATCTAGAAGATGCAGATTCCTTGGTTCCATTTCAATTTTCTTTTACTTTATGTTATGCAATGTAACAATCCAATGTAAACCTTGGAATAAGATTTACTTTCACTGCTTAGATTAGGCTGCATCTCATATAGTTTGATTTCAGTAATATCCTGATTCTATGATGCATATATCTCAAATTTTCAAAATTCACCGTGGATGAACACGAATGGCACGTGCACCAACTCTTAGAGAGTTGATGAACTCGGTGGAGTCCATATTTACGGCCCTAGTCAGAATATGGACGAGACCCAGATCCATCATCTCTCTACCAGTCACATTGAGCCTACACTCTTAGGCTATCTTGAAAATGCACCTCATATTTCCAATATTTTCAAAATATTGTGAATTAACTCAAATAAACCCTGAATATATTCATGGCCACAGTCAGAATATATGAAGGATTTACTTTGGCTTAATCCACATTTTTCCAATAAAATTTTCTGAATTCTTTTCAAAAGTGCATTCATTCATTCACATCATCTGCATCATTTGTTTTTCTCATGATTTTCTCAAAAGATTTTCACTTCATGGAATCGATTTTCTCAAGAAACTATGATGATATTCGGAGTTGGATTTCCCAAATCAAATGTTTTCCTGTGATTTTCCTTAAAAAGTTATTTTCTTAAGATCCATTTTCAAAAGGAATTTTCATCTTTCTCAAAAATAAAAAAAAATCAATTTTCAGAGATTTCAAGGACAAGATTCTTAGGAATTCAATTTCCTGAATTTTGAATTTCCTTCTCCAATGAGTCTTTCTACAAAATTTTCTATCATTTTCCTAAGAAAATTCTCAAAGTCTGAGTTTTTCCTGACAAATGCTTTCCTTTTCAAATATTCATCTTTTCTCAAGAATTCCTTATCTTTTCCCGAGATTCTCATTTCTTCATGATATTCCAAGTCTTTCTAAACTCTCTTAAAATTTTCCTGAGATTCCTATTTTCTCATGGTTTTCCCAATCTTTCTCAAAATTTTCCTGAGATTCTCATTTCTTCATGGTTTTCCAAGTCTTTCTAGACTTTCTCAAAATTTTCCTGAGATTCTCATTTCTTCATGGTTTTCCAAATCTTTCTAAACTTTCTCAAAATTTTCTCGAGATTCTCACTTCGTCAAGATTTTCCAAATCTTTATAAACTTTCCCGATGATTTCAAACCTTCTTCGTCTGAGATTCCTGAGAGATTGATTTCCACATTTTCCTGAGAAATGCTTTTCAACTCCAAATGTTTTCTAAGCATACATCATAGTTTTCCAACCCATATTTTACCAAATCTCATAACACATGCCTGAATTCTCTGTGCATTTAGGATATAACATAATTTCAATGATTTTACTAAGTCAAGCACAATTTTGGTCCTTGGTTCGATTACCCCTGTTAAAGGTGGCAGGAACGGTCGAACCTCGTACCGACAGGTCGAGCCCCATCCCATGGATTTTCCCGTAATTTTCAAAACGGAGGCGAGTATTTCAAAACAATTTCCAAAATCCGGTCAAGTTTGAATCGCGAAAGCATTTTCCCTCTCTCTTCCGCAAGGAAGGGAAGACGGGAAAAATTTTGCGACGATAACACTGATCCATGCAATGGCGGAGCGATGGAATCCTCGGACGTGTACCTTCTGGTTCCCATGGGGAGAGATGACCGTTTTAATGGATGAATTTTCAGAGATCATGGGATTGCCAGAACCAGCCGGTCAACCAGGAGACCCATTAGAGCATCAATTCCTTATCAATGTCAAGGGTTTGGACCCCCGAGACTCCTTAGCTCGTATGACAGGCCGCCGATCTTGGCCTCTGATCCAGTTGGAAGGAAATGAATATGTTGACCTACTTGAGTTGTACCGCCAGTACGGGGCCTTCGTCGAAGTCAGCTCGCTATCAAGAACAGCCAAAGAAAGGATTCAGAATGCAATGGTTCTGTGCACCGTAGGATTATCCCTCTTCCCAGATGGACAAAACTACATGGACATCAGAATAATTCAGCTTATGAGAAGATGGGGAAGTCGGCAAACCAACCGTCTTTCCATAGCCATGGCAGCGCTCGCCTTCCTATATCGTGGTCTGACCCGTTTCTCACTGAGGGAATCCGTCTTAGTTGAAGGTTGCATCTACGCTCTTCAATCCTGGTTCTTCCAACATGTTCCAGCCCGAGCAAACTCTTTTAGATACAATGGACTAGAACTCCTTCCAGTGGCGCAGTACCGATCCATGATCAACAACATTCAAGAAGATGACATTGTCTGGGACTATTTTGATCGACAGTTGTCTCCTCCCAGATATACGTACGCTTACGGCAAGCGGTTCAAGTTGTTGGGACCTTTCTTCTACACTTACTACCAACCGGAGCGATGTGTTCGGCAATTCTCTCAGAGGCAGCAGTACGTCGAAGCCCGACTGTTATCAGGAGCTATGGCAGAGTTCGATCTCACCTCCGCACAATGGTTCGGGGCATATCATTCTGCCCGCTACAGCTGGGATTCCTTTGTCTCTCTTAAAATCTTTCCTGGTCCTAGAGTGTCTGCTGATTATCGTGAATGGTGGCAAATTGTTTGTCCTCCACCTCTTTGTCAAGATCAATAAAAGTTTAATTTTCTCATTTCAATAAAGTTTTCTTTCTCTCTATTGTGGTTCGACGACCTCACCTAGGTAACAAGGCACATTTTCGTTGTTTATTTCTCTTTCTAAGAATGACAACACAATTGTCGTGATTCCCGCGATGACTCGATCCCTAGTAATGGGATAATTTTTTCAAATTGTCTACCATATTTTCAGCAAATATTTCTTCCAAAAAACCAATTCCTCCCGAATCTAATCAGGTTTTTGCCCTGCAGAGTGCATCCATAACATTTGATGATTCAGACAAGATCAGGCAAAAGAACAACGGCATCCCAGTACTCGTCAGCCTCAGAAGAAGAGATGGGCTCCCCCCGGTCCGAGAGGAGTCAAGAGCAGCAACAAGAGGATGATGGCATAGACCCACAAATGTATGCCATGTTCAGAAAAATGATGAATAAGATGATGAATGAGCAGCCCGGGACCAGCTCAGAAAGGAATCCATTTAGAGAAAAGTTCCATGGTCACAGGGGTAAGAAAGCTTCCCAAAGGCAGATCCAGCCAGAGGAAATCTCAGATGAATCAGACTCCATTGAAGATACAAATGAAGAATATGAAGTGCCTCCGGCATTTCAGAAACGTGGCCAAAGTAAAAGCCACAAATCAAAGAGCCGAGATAAAAAAGAACCTTTGCAAGCGCAATTCAGGGAAATGGCCCGAGTTGTCAAGGATCTCCAAGCTCGCGACAAGGGCAAGAAAGTCTTCACTAGCGAGGACTTCTATGACGGCCTAGAAGGGGATGATGATCTGGAGAATCTTCCCCGTAAATTCATTAAGTTTGACGGTTCTGGCGACCCAAAAGCTCATCTCGCCACTTTCTTTGCAGAATGCTCTCGGTTCAAGAGGGACAACCGAGCATTGTTTCTATGCTTCCCCCGCAGCTTGGAAGGAGTTGCAGCTAAGTGGTATGCTGAGCATATCAACCCCATCGAGCTCAAGGAGTTCGATAAAGTTGTAAACCTGTTTATTGAACGCTTCTTGTTCAACACAGAGGCGCTTCCTACATTGAGCCATCTCTGCAATCTCAGGCAGAATGAGAATGAAAAGGCGCAGGACTTTATCCACAGATGGAGATCGGCCTGCAACAAAATGAGAGATCCTATCTCGGAAAGGCACGCCCTATCCCTAATCCTCAACAACTTTTCACAGCCTTTAAGAGGATTGATCTCCACAGCACAATCCAGGACCTTCATTGAGCTGACTGAACGAGCCGAATGGCTCGAACTGAGTGTGAAAAATGGAGTCTATGAAGGCTTCACTTTTTCCAAAAACAACCTCCAAGGTGAGCAGAAGAAGAAAGCTCACTTCACCTATTCTGCCAACAACAACAACAACAGTCGGAATCAGTACAAAGGGCAGAAGAAAGATTACTGCTACGGCTCAGGCAGTTCAAACAACAAAGATCAGAAAGTAAAACCTGCCCCTCAGTACAACAAGCCTCCTCAGCAGGATCAAGGGCCAAAACTGTGCGAGAAAGCTAAGCATGAAGGGTGGAGTTACGACAGGAAGTTTACTCCTCTTGACCAAACACTCGAGGATGTGATCAAGTATATGCTGTCAAAAGAAATGGTTAAGTTGCCCAGATTGGCTGATCCCCCTGTGCCCATGGGGAAATGGAAAGATCAGTTCTGCAAGTTCCACAGGACAGTGGGGCACAACACTGAGAATTGCTTTGTTCTCAAAAACATCGTGCAAGATCTCATTGAAAAAAATCTTTTAGTGGAAGGAGAAGAAGAAGAGAAGATGGATATTCTCAATCAGCCATTTCCTCTACACACCACAGCTGTAGTGTCTGCACAACCATTCCTGCCGCATGAACGCATCAAACCGTGTTCTGCACAGGACCTACAAGTTCAGCACCAGGTATCGGTACTACGACAAGCAGCTCCAGATTCCAAGAAGATGGACTTAATTTTAGCATTCGGCAAAATGAAAGTCTTTGAAGCGCCTGTAAAGTCAGACCCCAAGTCGAAGGGAATTCCTGACTACCTCAATCAAATCATCAAACCAAGGCCAGAAAGTTCAAGTCAGAAACCTCTGACCGCTCTGTCCAATGTTTCCATTCTTGACTTGGCCAAGAGTTCCCGCAAGCACCGACAAGTACTGGATGATCTGCTCAGAAAGATCAAAGTCAAACTCAGTACCACTCCTAAAGATATGGCACAAATTGTGAACTCTGCCATGACCAATGCGCCGATCACCTTCTCGGATGAGGATCTTCCAAAACCTCATTCATTTCACAATAATGTCTTGTACATTGTCGTTTGAGTCAGAGGAATGACGGTTCCCCATGTACTGGTCGATGGAGGCAATAGCCTCAACATATGTCCCGAGATGACCGCAAAGGCATTAGGGATCAAGGATGAAGAATACATTCCAGATCCTATTACCATCTATGGGTTTGACAACCATGGTCAAACGGCAAAAGGGAAGATATTTCTGGAGGTATTCATCAACTATTCGGTGCACTCCGTCCTTTTCCATGTGGTTAATGTGCCACCCACCTACAACTTGCTGCTCAGAAGGACGTGGATTCACAATGCTAATGCAGTGCCTTCCACCCTGCATCAATGCGTGAAGTGGTCAAAAGGTGGAATGATTACCACAATACTGGGAGAAGACCCCGAAGAAAGGCTCCCACAACCCATGATTCCCTGGCCATCATTCAATGCAGATATTCCCAGCATTAGGGAAAGTGAAGAAATCAGTCACGGAGAGAATCGAGAAATACTCCAGGCATCATCAGAACCATCTCTACACATGGTAGCCATGACCCAATGGAGAGGTTCTCAATTCTTCAAGGTGGGAGGCCGGATCAACTACAGCACCATTAAGGATCATCGCTTGTTTCCTCAATTCATGAAGTCAAGAAAGGGATTCGATTTTCTCCTGAAACATGGTTATCAACCCTTCAAGGGACTCGGCAAAAACGAGGATGGCCGCATCGAGCCAGTAATCCAGAAGCATCGTCCCCACAGAGCAGGACTGGGGCTCTTCAGCGGAAGCTCGCCAAAGAAGACGGTTTTTGTCAAAGGGGCACATTGAAGACCATTTGTTATTTCTTTTCATTCTTTTCAAAATAAATGTCTCATTTTATCAAATGTCATTGATCAATTCAATCAATAAAATTCTAAGTTTCTTTGTGTATCTGGATGCCATTTATTCCCTTTCTGTCTATCTCTTCATTTCATAATTCAATTTTATGCATGGTTCTCTTCAAATGATTGCTTGTCTTACTATAGGCCGATTTATCTGAACCAAATTTTTCATCCAAAAATTTCAGAATGTCTTCCCGAGCAATCAAGAAACTCGTTCTCAATCCAAAGGCTTTCCAGAAGTCGGCGGCAATCCACAGAGTCAAGGCAAGCACCGAAGATGGCAAGAGTGCAAAGCGGTCAGATGATTGTGCAGAATATGATCAGTCTCTTCAGGAATTACCAGAATTCACCTCAGTTCAGAAGCAAGATGAACCATCTCCTCTAGTACAAGATCAGACTGAAGATGTCAATATCGGTTTAGAGGAGGATCCCAAAATTCTCCAGATCGGAACCAGTCTGAGTCCGGAAAAAAAGAAAAGGCTTATAGATTTTCTCAAGCGGCATGAAGAAGTGTTCGCATGGACATATGAAGACATGCCGGGCTTAGACCCCAAATTGGTCGAACACTGACTCATCTTGAAGCCAGATGCTAAACCAGTTAAGCAGAAGCTGAGAAAAATGGATCCAAGAATAGAACAACAGGTCAAAGAAGGACTTGAAGATTTGCTCAAAGCAGGATTTATCCGAGCTATTGACTACCCGGATTGGTTAGCCAATATCGTCGTTGTCCCAAAGAAAAGTGGCAAAGTGAGAATTTGCATAGACTTCAGAGACCTCAACAAGGCAACTCCGAAGGATGACTATCCACTTTCAAGCTTCGATCTTCTAGTCGATAGCACGGCAGGACATGCTATGTTCTCTTTCATGGATGGATATTCCGGCTACAATCAGATTAAGTTGGCCGCCCGCGACCAATCCAAAACTTCTTTCACTACGCCTTGGGGCACTTTCTGCTATACAGTTATGCCTTTTGGGCTCAAAAATGCCGGAGCAACGTATCAACGGGCAATGGCCGTTATCTTTCACGATCAGATACGCAAAATCATGGATGCGTATGTTGACGATATCCTCGTGAAATCTAAAGAGGGAGAAGATCACCTCGAAGCACTTGATCAAGTCTTTAAGCGACTCATCCTTTATAAGTTAAGGCTTAACCCGCAAAAGTGTGTCTTTGGAGTCGAATCAGGCAAACTGTTGGGTTTTCTGGTCAGCAAAAAGGGAATTGAAATTGACCCAGCCAAAGCAAAAGCTATCATTGATATGCCACCCCCGAAGAATCTCAAAGAATTGCGTAGCCTTCAAGGACGTATGCAATCAATCCGGCGTTTTATTTCCAATTTGGCAATGAGATGCGAACCTTTCAATCACTTGCTCAAAAAAGGAGTGAAGTTCAAATGGGGACCAGAGTGTCAGCAATCGTTCGATAGAATCAAGAAGTATCTTCTCAATCCTCCAATCCTGAAGCTGCCAGAATTGGGAAAACCTCTTCTGTTATACATCTCAGTCAATCAAGTCGCATGTGGCGGATTCTTGGCACAATACAAAGAAGGCAGCCTGATAGAGCACGCCATCTATTATGTGAGTAAGACTTTCATAGATTATGAAAAGAGATACTCTCAAATAGAAAAGACCTGCCTAGCTCTGGTGTGGATGTGTCAGAAGCTAAGACACTACCTGCTAGCATCAGAAGTCAAAATCTTGTCTAAACTCAATCCTCTCAAATACATCTTGGAGCAACCTTTTCTCAGCGGACGAGTCGCCAAATGGCAAGTCTTACTGATGCAGTACGACTTAGAATATGTCTTGCAGCAATCAATCAAAGGCCAAGCAATTGCAGATCAATTGGCGGATTTTCCTCTGGCAGAAGAAGTGAAAGCCGAAGATGACTTCCCGGATGAGCAAATTTGCAATATCCAACAATCTCCAGTCTGGAATTTATTTTTTGATGGTTCCAAAAAATATGGCTGGAATAGGTATTGGGATCTTATTAATCACTCCTGAGAAGGAGATGATTCCATTTTCTCTCAAGTTAAATTTTCAATGTACCCACAACATGGCCGAATATGAAGCCCTGATTCAAGGTCTAAAGATTCTACTAGACTTCAATGTCAAGAAAGTGCACGCTTACGGCGACTCATTACTCGTTGTCAATCAAGTCCGAGCCGAATGGCAAGTGAAAGATCAGAAGCTATTCCCCTATCAGAAAATTGTTTCAGCTCTTGTCAGCAAGTTTGAAGAATTTCAGTTATTCCATATCAAGAGAGATTTTAATCAAGTGGCCGATAGTCTAGCCAGTTTAGGCTCTATTATGGCATTCAGAAATGAAGAGTCTTGTCGCTCTTTTGAAATTGGCAGACTTGACCAACCTGCTTTCCTTCCAGCGGAACAAGTAAACCAGGCTGAGCAAAGGAAGAAGCCTTGGTATTACAACATCAAAACTTTCATAGAAACTGGTGAATTTCTTCCAGAACTCTCAAAGAAAGAGCAGCGAGCAATCCAGCGTATGTCCACTCGATATTTCATTTGGCCAATGTCCTCTATCATCGTGGATTCAGCTCAGAGTATTCCAGATGTTTAGATGAAGAAGAAGCCAAAGAAGTCATGCGAGAAGCACACAAAGGCATTTGTGGTGGCCACGTCGGCTACCAAACCCTTGTCAAGCAAATCATAAGAGCAGGGTACTACTGGAAGACTATGCAACAATACTGTTATCATTATATGAAGAAGTGTGTGCAATGCCAGATACACACACCTTCTATTCATGCTCCGGCAACTTATTTACAGTCCGTTGTTTCCCCATAGCCATTTTCTATGTGGGCCTTCGATGTCGTAGGTCCCATCACTCCTTCAGCTTCAAACGACCACAAATATTTCCTTGCCGCGACAGAATATTTCACCAAGTGGGTAGAAGCTATCACTCTTCACACAGTTGAAGGGCGACAGGTGGTCTCTTTTATTCACAAGAGCATCCTCTGCCGGTTCGGCATCCCACATGACATTGTATCAGATAATGACAGTCATTTCAAGAATGAAAGAATGAAGACATTCTGCTCAAAGTTCAAGATTTATCATCATTTCTCTGCCCCATATTATCCTTAAGGGAATGGTCAGGTAGAGGCCACCAACAAGATCTTAATTCGTATCTTAGAGCGAACTGTGGAAACAGGTCGTGATTGGCATGTGAAGATCCACGATGCACTATGGGCCTACCGGACCACTATTCGCACTCCAACGAATGCTACTCCATCAGAATTGGTCTACGGAACAGAAGTAGTGTTGCCGCTACATGTTCAGAAGCCCGCTTTAAAATTTGCTTCACTTCTACAATTACCTCTTGATCAATACCAGCAGCAGCGACTGATACAACTAGACCTACTCGACGAGAGAAGGCTAAAAGCAGCAGAGCATGCTCAATCCTATCGCCAGAGAGTAGTCAGGCAATACGCAAAGTCTGTCATCGAAAGAAGATTCAAGGTCAATGATTTAGTACTTCGATCCACAACTTATCTCAAGCACCATCCTGGCGGTAAATGGTTGCCAAATTGGGAAGGTCCATATGTCGTCAAAGAAGCATTACCCTGCAACTCATATCGGCTCATCAACGCCGATGGGGTAGAATTGCCAGATCCCATTAATGCTCGACACTTGAAAAAGTTCTATACTTGAAGCCTCTATTCTTTCTTTGTAATTTTCCTATTTTCTTTAAATAATGATCAAACTTTCTTTCCCAGTTACACTGGGGCATTTTAAAATTTCATCCTATATGCAGGCAGGGTAAACAAATTCCTCATTTCACGCACTTGTGCATTCATACGCATCAATTTGCATCCATTTGCATTCAACTGCATTAACAACATTCCGGTCAGCATTGGGATTTCAACAAACAGTCCCATCACAATTCCTAAATGATTCAAAATTGAAAGGTAATCATAAATACTGAACCAAAACCCAGTGCTCGAACTGGTATTATTTCAAAATCCAGTATTCAAACTGGTACATTTTCAAAATCCTAACTTTTTGAAAAACCGGGTTCCGACTCGGGTTTTTATTCAAATCATTTTCTTTTGTTGATCCGGGTTCCGACTCGAGATCTCATCATTCGATCTCTAACTCGAGCTCTTCATTTTTTCATTTGTTGATCCGGGTTCCGACTCGAGATCTCTTTATACATTCGAGCCCAGATTCGAGGTCCCCATTTTTCTCTGTTGATCCGGGTTCCGACTCGAGATCTCTTTGTCTTATCCAAGTTCTAATTCAAGCACTTCATTTTCTTTTGTTGATCCAAGTTTCGACTCGTGATCTCATTATCTTATTTGAGCTCTGATTTGAGCTCTTCATTTTCTTTTGTTGGTCCGAGTTCCGACTCGCGATCTCATTATCTTATTTGAGCCCTGATTCGAGCCTTTCATTTTCCTTAATTGATCCGGGTTCCGACTCATGATCTCATTACCTTACTCGAGCCTTGACTCGAGCTCTTCATTCTCCTTTGATTGATCCAAGTCATTTCAATCGTCAGGGTCCGTCAACTGCTCAAATTTGATATTTTGCCTTCCAAATTCCAATTTAAATCTTCAAATCAGGCAATCCTCCAATTTCGACCTTCGGGTCATCCAATTTCCGATTCTCAATTTCAATTACCAATTTCTAATTTTAGACCTTCGGGTCACTCAATTTCCAAATTTTCGACCTTCGGGTCACCCAATTTCCAAATTTCGACCTTCGGGTCACTCAATTCACAATTTCGACCTTTTGGTCAACCAATTCTCAATTTCGACCGTCAGGTCATCCTATTTCAACCTTCGGGTCATTCAATTTCCAGCAACCAATTTTCCAATTTCCAATTTCGACCTTTGGGACAATCAATCTCAATATCCAATTTCAATCATTTTCTCTTGCGAGAGACCCTTTTAGGGAGAGTTCGAGGGAGCTCGTTCTTTTCGCATGCTATCCAATTCGTTCACTTAGCCCCTTTTTAGGGAGAGTTTGAAGGGACTCGCGTCTTTGTGAACCGTTTGCAAAACAATTTCCAATTTCACACGAGGAACACTTTTTAAGGGAGAGGCTCAACGGAGACTCGTTTTTCTTATGACCCCCCAATTTCATACTAGGCCATTCTTCGTCATGAAGGACCCTCCTTGCAGGGAGAGTGTGATGGACTCATTCCTTTCATGACCCAATTTTCAGACCTCACAATTATCGGCCTCATTTCCATAAGAGAAGCCTAATATTAGGGAGCTTTGACGAAAGCTCAATTTCTCTTCGAAAGTCAGTTTTGCAAACACCTCCTCTTTAGGGAAGAGAGGAGTATTTCCCATTTCCCATTCAGGTAAGGGCTAAGCCTGAGTCTCTCTTTTTGGGGAAATAGAGAGGAGAATTTTCGTCACGGATGTATTGAGCCGGACCTCAAATGCTCTCCTTCACCAAGGATTTCGAGAAAATTTTGTGAGTCTGTCAATCAAATTACTTGTTGATTTCAGAATCTTTATTGCACTAATCTCTATCTCAATTTACCTTTAGCATTACTTCCAAAGGAACGAAGCTTTTGCAAAAAAAAAAAGATTCAAAATTCAAATTCTTTCTATTGGCCAACCAAAAGGATGAAGGATAAATCCTCGATATGGCCAGAAAAGAAGATTCAATATTTTTGAAAAGCCATGGATGATTGATATTGATCACAGTCAATGGCACATCTTTAAAGATTATTCTTGTAAAATGAGGCAGTGGAAATATCCTGAGTGCTAGAAAAGAGAGCATTTATCCAAGCCATGTCTCCTCCAAATCACCTAAACTGCAATTAAATATCCGCAAAAGGGATCTCTCACCTGTCGTCAAGATGAAGGCGAATTAGGCGAGTAGACCCCCGGGGCCAAAGAAGATTCAAAACATCTCCAAGATGACGGAGTTTGTGATGGATCCTTCTAGGGAAAGTCCAAAGCACTGTCGAGATGAAGGCAGGTGCGATGAACCTCCCGACAATCCCTAAAAGATATTTAATTTCAGCCATCATCCAAAGATTTCTAAACCCATGAGCCAATATCGTCGAAGAAGGATCGAAAGATCTCCAAGTTGAAGGAGTTTGTGACGTACCCTTCTCAAAAGAGAGCAAGAGAGAAAAAGTCGGAACATCTCCAAAATGAAGGAGAATGTAGCCAAAACCCAAGAGAGCCAAAAGAGTGCAGAAAGATTATCAGGTGAGAAGCTCCCAGGATATCAAACTGCCAAGTTTATCCAGAATCCTCTTTAAATTTGTGAAATTCTATTATCAATACTCTTTCATCAATTGCTTTCATAATATCAAATTCTCTTTCCTGCTCACATCAAGGAAATCGATAGTTTCCTTGAAGAAGGTCAATGACAAGCAATTTAGATTTCAAGTCTCGATTCTACGAAGTGAACCTTGTTTGGAGGTAATGCTTTGGGTAGAAAAGAAAGAATATCTTTGCAACCATGTGCAACATTTTCAAAAATTTTGAATCAACAGCAAAATTTCCAAAATTTTCAACATTTTGATAATATTTTCTAGCTATCCTGACGTAAAGTGAGAGCTTGATATTCGTTTTGATATACCCTGACACCAATTTTAAATCCCTCTTAAGGACTTGATTCCTTCCCTTCTTTGAGAGCATGAACTCTCAGATTTGCACACTTCCCTGTGTCCCCATTGTCCCACCATAGACAGTCCCATTTCGGTTCGAGGTTGAACCACTAATCATTTTCTCGCAAAAGGCAATTTCAAAAGCTGATTTTAGTCTCAGCAATGAGACGCCCAAGATCAACCCCTTTTCAAGCTTTAGGGACCCCATTTTCCTCCTTTTGCAACACCCCTATTGAATTTATTGTGCAAAATCCGAAGGTTCCATCACAGTCTCTTCCATCGAGGATTCTATTTTATTTTCCGCCCGATCAGGATAAGGGTATAAACCTGAGCCTCAATCAAAGAGGTATTTCATTTTCCGCCCGATCAGGTTAAGGGTACAAACCTGAGCCTCACTCAAAGAGGTATTTCATTTTCCGCCCGATCAGGATAAGGGTATAAACCTGAGCCGCATTCAAAGAGGTATTTCATCTTCCGCCCGATCAGGTTAAGGGTACAAACCTGAGTCTCATTTCGATGAGATATTTCAATCCCCAATCAGGTCAAGGGTCAAACCTGAGCTTCGTTCCATGCGAGGCATTTCTGTCCCATCCAGGTTAAGGGCAAAAACCTGAATTTTTCCTCTTCATCCTCCATTTCATATCTACCATCTTCATTAGGGCCAATTTCCTCACACCCAGTCAGATCCTTCTAACTGGGGCATTTTTATATATATACAGCCCAAATTTGGTGTGTTTTTCTTTGCCACTAAGCTCGGCCATGAGCCAGCTTAGTAGCAAAGAGGGGCATCTGTAAACACCCCAAATTTTCACTAACCTTCTTGACATTTCCACCAATCATCACATTTTGGTTCTCCGGAACCAATGAAGGGCAAAATGGTCATTTTTCAAGATTGAACCTTGCAGAAAGTCCCAAAATTCTATTCTCGAGTCTCAAAACTTCTCTATTTAAACTCAGAGACATCTTCAAGCTGCAAATTTTCAAAATCTTGCTTAACCAAAAGTCAGAATTTTCAAATTCAAGTTCAGAATGGCAACTTTGTAGGATATGTCTTTTGCATAGCATTGCACGAGCATTTCATATCATTTCACTGCACAGCATGTCATTTTGAGATCCAGAACTCCTGATTTTCAAAAATGTCAATCCAGATTCGAGTTTTAAATATTTCAAAGATAATTTTAAAACCCTGGGTTTTCAAAATTATCAATTCTTCCCATTTTACCCCCAGGACCCCGAATTATGAAAAAGTTTTCTCAAGAAAATAATCTGGATGGTTTTAATATTTCAAAATTTTGCCAGTCGAAGAGAGGGGGACACGATTCAAAATTCATAAGACCTTATTTCAAAAAAAGGCTCCGAATTTCCCTACTTCTTTCAAAATTTCGCCCCAAAGAACCATTTTCTTCCATGTTTTGAAATCAAGCCAAATTTTTGCTTCGTGTTTTCCAAAAACTAACCTACTATTATGAAAATTCCCAAAATATATCTCACTTGGCTCGGGTTTCAAATAAATGATGTGGGACCCACCTCGAGGTGGGGTCACACTCAAATTCTCAAAAATTTCTCCTATTCTTAAAACAGTGACCACCCAGAAGTGACACCGATTTATAAAATTTCTTTTATTTTGATTTAAATCTTAATAAAATATTTAGTGGGCCCTCGTAGGTGGCACCCCACTAAGACTCTTTGCCAAAAGAAAGCAATTTTTTTTATTTGAGGTGGCACTACCAAAACAAAATCCATTTATTTATTTATTTTTTTTATTTATTTACTTTCCAGCCCCAAATGGAGCCACTGTAAAACCCTACCAAAAATTTTGTTTTACCTAAGTTTTTCTGAAAAAAAAAAGGAGCCGCCGCCCCACCCTTTTCAAATGGCGATATTTTTTTTTAAACTTTCAAAAGTTAGTTTTTTTTTAAAACTTATCAAAGATCTTTCATAAAGAAGCCTGAGCTTTTGGCTGAAAGGGCGGAAATTTTTTTAAAAGGGAGGCTTAGGCCATCCGAAAAGAGGACTTGGATTTTTTTTCCCTAACCCTTCAGCGCCCCCTTCTTCACGGTCTTCTCCTCTCGGCTAGCAGGGGGCAAACCGGACGACTCTTTTCCCCTTTACCATCGGCAGCCCTTCCTTCAACCCAGGGCCAAAGAACTCCAGCAAAACTTGAGAGGAAGGACCCAATAGGCGATTTCCTTGACATCAGTTCCCCAACCCCCTTCTATCTCTAGAATCCCTTTGATTCTATTTCCAGTGCAGACCTCATCACGATCTCCTTCCAGCTTCCTCCATCAAAACAACCAAATAGCGACGAAGGAGGACATATGGCTCTCTATTCCTTCTGAAGGTTTGATCCACCATTGACAGATACATGTTTCTCTGCTTCATTCAAGCAAAAACCAGTCCCTCGGTCGCTGGTTATCGGTTCCATTAGTTCAGGTAGAAAAGAACCAGCCTTTTGACTGCTGGTTACGGATTCGATTGGCGCAGAAGACCACCAGGTAATGTGATTCTACGCCGTTCTCCCTTTTTTTTGTCCATGTTTTATTAAACCAGGTCATGTTGCCAATCGTTGGAAGGGACGACCATGCCGTGAATGTGCGTTTGTTTTAGCACAACTAAAGAGTTCAAAGGAGATCGTTGGAGGGTTTTTCAGAATCAGACTAATCGAATGAGATGGTTAGTCCTCTTCATGGACCGAACCTCTCATTCCAATGTCCCACATTAATAGAATATCATATCTCCTATGCTATTTCTGTAGTTGTTATTAGAATTTTTTTTTTCTTCCTGCATCTCTGTTTGTTCTTGTATGCCATTCGTATGCTTTAGTTTTCTTTTTCTTTTTTTTTTGTTATTAGCCTAATGTCTTCAGGTTGAATGCTCCAGATTTCCCCATGAAAATCTATTCTAGAATCTGTAAAAGTAGTATCTCCACAGCAATGTATATTGACATGCATATGGCTCCCCATACTGTAAAAGGCTAAATCAACCTTCTGTTTTCATCACGGTTATGCTTATAGTCAAGAAGATTTGAATATGAGTATCTTCGAGCAAGTCACGTAGAAGGTAGGCATTGATTTTTTTAGAGTTAAAAAAAAAAATTCATTTTTTAGTCTTTTTTTCTCCACTATGTCACATTTCCCTTGTCTATCGATGGAACACATTTGTGCCTTTATGACTGATTCTTGGTTTCATTTCCTAGCTCCACTTTCTGTTATTCTGTTTCAAAAGCACTCTTTTTTTTTTGTAGTTGCTGAGTCTCTACTTAATTCATAATTCCACAATATGTTTCTTTGTTTGTTGGTGGTATCTAAGAATTTCTGTCACCCGATTGTTATTTTCCAACTGCTACCATGTTCTTGCTGCAGCTTTCCTCCTTTTGTGCATAATTCCCAAGCCATTATCGTTTTGTTCCAGCTGATTTCAGGATATAGTCCTGTCCCATTTTCTGGTGTCTTTCGAAAGCTTGAGATCTTCTGAAGCTTTTCTTTTCCCCCCTCTTCTTTTTTTTTTCTTTTTCCTGAAGAGGTAAGGGAATCTGGTGCTATGATCTCTTTATGTTTCTCTCATTAAGAGAATAGGGGCAAGAGGAAAGAAGATAAATAAAAAAAAATGATATATTATATCAGACAAGAGCACAGGGATACATAAAACACAAGGGCCATGGTTTGGTGAATGCACCTAGGCCTACAACTTAGTTCTCTCTTCACTATATGGTCATTTAAAAGAGAGAGTTCCACTAAATGATGGGGGTTATATGATATTAGATAGAGATCTCTCTATAACTAAATTTTCTTGAGAACCTCCTAAAAATGTGGTTTACATTTGATGTTTTTGCTGTCACGTTTGGTCATCTTGCTGTCATGTTTAGCTGAGAGTTTGCATAAGTCTTGATCTTTATTTTTCAAAGGTTTCTTTTTATCCGTGTACATTATTTTAATTATATTTATGGCCAGGAGATATGATATTGGGTTTATACCTAGAGAAACCCAATAATTCCTGAATATTATCGGAGTGCTCTGGAAAAACCTACAGGTCTATACTAACCCCATCTTAAGCTTGGCAGGGGTATTCAAAGGAAGGAGCTGGAATCTGCAAAAAAAAAAATTGTTTTTATTTTATTTTATTTAGTGATGTAATAATTCAATTTGGAATAATATTTACTCTTACTGCTTAGATTAGGATGCATATCATATAGTGTAAATTCATGCAATATCTTATTATGTGATTCATGCATTTTATTTCAAAAGCACTATGGATGTACACGAATGGCACGTGCACCAACTCTTAGGGAGTTGATGAACTCGGTGGAATCCATATTTACGGCCCTAGTCGGAATATGGACGAGACCCAGATCCATCATCTTTCTACTAGTCACATTGAGCCTACACTCTTAGGCTATCTTAAAATGTACATCATATTTCCAATATTTTCAAAATATTGTGCATTGAATCAATTAAACTCTAAACATATTCATGGCCACAGTCAGGATATGTGAAGGATTTATTTTGACTTAATGCACATTTTTTCAACCAATTCCTCAGAAAATCTTTTCAAAGTGCATTCATTCACTCATGTCATTCGCATCATGAAATCATTGGTTTTCCCACGATTTTCTTAAGAAAGTTTCATTCTCAAAGAAATCGATTTCTCAAGAAACTCTAAGAATTTTCAAAATCGGTTTTCTCAAGTCAAGTTTTTCCACAGTTTTCCATGGGAAAAGGTCATTTTCCCAAGATTTTCAAGAGAAGTCTCTCACCTTTTTCAAAGTCAAAATCGATTTCCAAGTATTTCAAAGTTAAGATTCTCAGGATTTCAATTTCCCAAGTTTCAATTTTCCTTTTCCACAAGGGTTTTCCAATGAATTTCCATCATTTTCCTAAGAAAATTCTCAAAGTCCAAGTTTTCCTAAGAAGTGTTTCCCTTTTGAAATGTTCACCCTCTTCTCAAGAATCACTTACATTTTCTCAGGATTTTTTTTTAACTATTCATGATTTTCCCACATCTTTCTCGAGATTTCCAATCCTTTCCATCTAAGTTTTCTTGAGAAATTGATTTCCATCATTTACCTTAGAACTATTTCCAACTCCAAAGTATTTTCCAAGCATACATCATGTTTTCCCAAGCTGCATTTTTCAAAATCTCATAGCACATGCCTGAATTCTCTGTGCATTTAGGATAGAACACGATTTTGATGATTTAACTAAGTCAAGCACAATTTTGGTCCTTGGTTCGATTACCCCTGTTAAAGGCGGCAGGAACGGTCGAACCTCGTACCGACAGGTCGAGCCCCATCCCATGGATTTTCCCGCAATTTTCAAAACGGAGGCGAGTATTTCAAAATAATTTCCAAAATCAGGTCATGTTTGAATCGCGAAAGCGTTTCCCTCTCTCTTCCGCAAGGAAGGGAAGACGGGAAAAATTTTGCGACGATCAACATGGCCGAACAGGCTAAAGCTGGTCCCAAGAAGGCAACTTCTAAGAGCAAAGCTAAGAAGAAGCCCATGAAAAAGCCTGTGAAGATCAGTAAGCAGAAGATCCAGCGTGACAGCACCTCGGAAAATTCAGAATCAGTGGAAGAGAACTCCGAAGAAGAAGAGCAGCTGATTTACATTCCGAAACATCTGCGGCAATCCAAGAGGCCAGTGGAAGAGCCACTGTCAGTAAACAAGCCCAAGTATGGGGCCCCCGCAGAGGATTCAATCCAAGCCTTGACCAAGATAGTCAAAGACCTACAAATTCGCGATAAAGGAAAGAGGTCATATACCAGACAGAATTTCTATCTCGGCTTGGAAGGGGATAACAATCTGGAGAATCTTCCCTGGAAATTCATTAAGTTTGATGGATCTGGAGATCCCAAGGCCCATTTGGCAATGTTTTTCGTCGAATGTGCCTGATTCAGTGAGGACAATCGTGCCCAATTTCTCTGTTTTCCCCGCAGCCTGGATGGGATAGCGGCCAAGTGGTACGCTAAGCATGTTAATCCCATCGAATTGAGGGATTTTGATAAAGTTGTCAACATGTTTGTCGAGCGCTTCCTGTTCAATACAGAAGCATTACCCACGCTCAATCATATGTGCAACCTAAAGCAGGAGCCCAATGAGAAAGCCAGGGATTTCATCCATAAGTGGAGGAGCATTTGTAACAAGATGAGGAATCCCATTTCTGAAGAGCATGCCCTTCAGGTCATTCTCAACAACTTCTGTCAACCCTTAAAAAGTCTCCTTTTCCCATACCCCTCCAAGTCGTTTATCAAACTAATAGAGCGAGCAAAATGGCTCGAAATGGGGGTAGAGAATGGAATATATGAAGGTGTTGCTTTGGCCAAGAATATCCTGGACCCAAAGAAGAAAGCCCATTTTACCTACTCAGCTGATATTCCCGAAGATAATCAGGGCAATAGCAGCAAGAATGACAGCGACAGTGACACGAGGCCTGAGCAGAATAGAGGTAGAAAAGGAAAGTTCTTTAAGAACAGTGATAAGCCTCTCCCCAGCGGTCCTCAACAAAAAGGGGATTTTCAGGAAAGACCTAAGCACATCAATTGGAGCAAGAATTGGAAATTCACTCCTTTGGACCAGCCTCTGGAAAAAGTGCTGGAATACCTGCTGTCCCACGGGATGGTGAAATTGCCCAAAATTGCAGATCCTCTAGTAATCATGGGGAAATACAGAGAGCAATATTGCAAATTCCATAGGGCCATGGGGCATGATACAGAACACTGCTTCGTCTTAAAGTACTTAGTCCAGGACTATATCGACAAAAGCATCCTCATAGAAGATGAAGAGGAAGAAAAAATAAAAATTTTATCTGCTCCATTCCCAAAACATTCTACATCAACCATTTCAGAACATTCATTCCTTCCACAAAACCACATACATCCATGTTCCGCTGAAGAACTGAATCTCCAACATCAGGTAATGGTTCTACATCAGGATCAACCTGTATCTCAAAAGATGGATATCTTCTCGCTGCTTAACCAAGTGAGCATACCAGTTGAGAACGGAAGAACTCAAATTTTCTCAAGAAGATTCCTTAGGAAAGAAGCCTGCGCAGAGGAAGCAGAAACATCTAAGGCAGCAGAAGAGCGGGCCGATGATTTCCAGAAGCCAATTACAGCGCTCTCCAACATTTCCATCTTTGAATTAACTCACGATTCTCCTAAGCATCAAGAAAAGTTGGATGATTTACTGAGAAAAATTAAGGTGAAGCCGGGCACTACGCTAGAAGATATGGCGCAGATTGTGAATCAGGCGATGACTAATGCGCCTATCACATTTTCAGATGAGGACCTGCCAAAGCCTCATTCATTCCATAACAATGCGCTGTACATCGTGGTAAGGACCAAGGGCATGACTGTCCCACACGTTCTTGTTGATGGAGGCAGCAGTCTAAATATTTGCCCATGAATGACAACAAAGGCCTTGGGGTTAAAAGAAGAGGAATATGTGCCTGATCCCATTACCATTTATGGCTTCGAAAATCACGGGCAGACTGCCAAAGGCAAGATCTTTTTGGAAATCTTCATAAACTATTCAGTGCACACCGTCTTATTCCATGTCGTCAATGTGCCGCCAACTTACAATCTTTTGTTCGGACAAACATGGATCCATAACGCTAATGTCGTTCCATCAACCCTCCACCAGTGCATCAAGTGGTCCAAGGGCAAAATGATTACGACTATCCTGGGCGAAGATCCTGAAGAAAGGTTGCCGCAACCCATGATCCCCCGTCCAACATTCACAGTTGACATTCCAAGCATCCGAGAAGCGGATGAAATCAATCTCAGCGAAAGCTTAGAGATGCTGAAATTAAAAGATGTCATGGAAGAAGAGAACGTTGCAGCCACGGTCCAATGGTAGGGACCTTGTTTCTTCAAGTTAGGAGGACGCATTAATTACACCTCCTTCAAAGATCATCATTTATTTCCACAATTTTCTAAAGCAAGAAAGAGATTTGATCTATTGATAAAGCATGGATATCAGCCATTCCAAGGCATAGAGAAAAATGAAGACGACATGATGGAGCCCATCATTCCAGTTCAGCATGCAGACAGCTCAGGGTTGGGGTTCACCGGCCAAGGTTCCAACAAGAAAACCATTTTTGTTAGAGGAAGCAAATGAAGAAGATGATGCCTTAGTTTTTCCTGCTTTCTATCTTTTCTTTTCTACTGAATCTTGTAGGGACGACACAGTCCCATCTTTTTGTCAATCTTGTAAATATTTCACTTCTAATCAATGAAAGATCAATTTTCTCTCCATACTTGAGTATCCATCATTTCTTTCTTATATTTTGTCTATGTCATTTTCTTTACTTTGTACAAAAATTTGTTTTGGCTTGAACTTTCCCTTAAAAACCTCTTCTTGGCATTTTCAGGACCATTAACTCCTGAATTAATGACAAAATTCGTTATCAATCCCAAATATCTAAGATTGGCAAGGTTTTCTGAGATGAAAGGCAGAGCAGAGGTCAGTCAGGCAGTAGAGCAGACCGAAGAGCCAGCCGAATTTGATTCCACCATTCAGGAATTGCCAGAATTTGCTCACATTCAGAAGCAGGATGAAACATCATCTTTGGTTCAAGATCCAACCAAGGATATCAACATTGGGTCGGAAGATGATCCGAAAATTCTCAAAATCGGGTCAGGTCTAAGCAAAGTCGAAAAAGTAAGACTCATCCAATTCCTTAAGAAGCATCAGGAAGTATTTGCCTAGAGTTATGAAGATATGCCAGGATTAGATACCAAGCTGGTTAAGCATCGACTCAAGTTAAAACCAGAAGTCAGACCAATCAAGCAGAAACTGAGGAAGTTAGACCCTCGAATTGAGCAGCAAGTCAAGGAAGGACTTGAAGATTTATTAAAAGCAGGCTTCATCCGGGCCATTGATTATCCAGATTGGTTAGCAAATATCATAGCAGTCCCTAAAAAGAATGGAAAAGTTCGGATCTGCATTGATTTCAAGGATCTCAATAAGGCTACCCCGAAAGATGATTATCCACTTCCCAACATTGACCTGTTGATCGATAACACAATAGGTCATGCCATGTTTTCTTTCAGGGACGAATATTCAGGTTATAATCAGATCAAGCTGGTCGTTCGTGATCAGTCCAAGACTTCATTTACTACCCCATGGGGAACCTTTTGCTACACGATTATGCCATTTGGGCTAAAAAATATCGGGGCAACTTATCAGAGGGCAATGGCCGTTATTTTCCACGATCAAATGCACAAGAATATGGATGCATATGTGGATGACATTTTGGTTAAGTCTAAAGAGGAAGAGGATCACCTTGATGCTCTCAGTCAAGTTTTTGAAAGGCTCATTCTCTACAAGTTGAGACTTAATCCTCAGAAATATGTTTTTGGAGTGAAGTCCGACAAACTACTCGGCTTCATTATCAACAAGAAAGGAATCGAGGTGGATTCGGCCAAGGCAAAAGCCATTATTGATATGCCACCTCCAACTAATCTCAGGGAACTGCGAAGCCTTCAAGGGCACATTCAATCTATTCGCAGATTCATCTTCAATTTGGCTATGAGATGTGAACCCCTCAATCATTTGCTTAGAAAAGAAGTAAAATTTGAATGGGGATCGGAATGCTGACTCTCGTTTGAGCGCATCAAGCAATATCCCTTTAACCCACCAGTTTTGAAGACGCCAAAATTGGGGAAGCCTCTCTTACTATATATTTCAGTCAATCAGAATGCCTGTGGTGGATTCCTTGCACAGTATGAAGAGGGTAGCCTGATTGAGCATGCCATATACTATGTGAGCAAAACCTTCATTGATTATGAAAAGAAGTATTCTCAGATGGAGAAAACTTGTCTAGCTCTGGTTTGGATGTGCCAGAAATTGAGACATTACTTGTTGGCTTCTGAAATCAAGTTCCTATCGAAGCTTAATCCTCTTAGATATATTTTGGAACAACCATTTCTCACTGGACGGATTGCGAAGTGGAAAGTCCTTCTAATGCAATATGACTTAGAGTATGTTTCTCAAAAGTTGATTAAAGGCCAAGCAATCGCAGATCAGTTGGCAGATTTCCCTTTGACAGAAGAAATTAAAGCAGAGGATGATTTTCCTGACGAGCACATCTGCAATGTCCAACAGCCCCCAGTTTGGAATTTGTTCTTTGATGGTTCTAAGAACATGTCTGGCATCAGGATCAGAGTCTTGTTAATCACTCCAGAAAAAAAATGATCCCTTATTCTCTCAAACTTGGTTTCCAATGCACTCATAATATGGCCGAGTATGAAGCTCTAATACAAGGCCTCAAAATTCTGCAAAGTTTTAATGTCAAGAGAGTGCATGCCTTTGGTGATTCTTTACTTGTTGTCAGTCAAGTTAACACGGAATGGCAAGTGAAAGATTCCAAATTGATTCTGTATCAGAAAATCGTCCTAGCTCTTGTGGACAGCTTCGAAGAATTTCAGCTCAGCCATATAAGAAGAGAGCACAATCAGATAGCTGACGGTTTAGCCAGCCTCGGCTCCATTTTATCCTTCAAAGGCGGTGAATCATGTCGTTCTTTTGAAATTGGCAGACTTGAGCAGCCTGCTTTTGCTTCAACTATGCAAGTAAACCAAATTAATCAGAAGGAGAAGCCTTGGTACCAAAATATCAAAAATTTCATTGAAACTGGTGAATTTCCACCAGAAATGCCAAAAAGGGAGCAACATACAATTCAGCGTATGTCTACCCAATATTTCATTCTTGCCAATGTCCTCTACCGCCGTGGGTTCAGTTCTGAGTATGCCAGATGCCTAGACAAAGAAGAAGCTATGGAAATTATCCAAGAGGCACATGAAGGGATCTGTGGTGGCCATGTCGGTTATCAAACTCTCGCCAAGCAGATCGTTCGAGCGGGGTACTATTGGAATACCATGCAACAGGACTGTCATAGATTTGTGAAGAAGTGTGTCAAATGTCAGATGCACGCGCCTTACATTCATACACCGGCCACATATCTACAATCAGTTGTTTCTCCTTGGCCATTTTCTATGTGGGCTTTTGACGTCGTAGGTCCAATTACCCCTTCTGCTTCCAACGGCCACAAACACTTCCTGGCTACGATAGAGTATTTCACGAAATGGGTCGAAGTTGTCACTCTACGCACAGTAGAAGGCCGCCATGTGGTCTCTTTCATTCATAAGAACATTCTTTGCCGCTTCGGCATTCCGCATGATATTGTTTCAAACAATGGAAGCCATTTCAAAAATGAGAGGATGAGAACATTTTGTTCTAAATTCAGAATTTGCCATCATTTCTCAGCTCCCTACTATCCTCAAGGGAATGGCCAAGCAGAGGCCACCAATAAGATCTTAATCCGTATTTTGGAAAGAACTGTGAAAACAGGTCGAGATTGGCATGAGAAAATTCACGATGCACTTTGGGCTTACCGAACCACCATTCAGACTCCAACCAACACCACTCCTTCAGAACTTGTTTACAGAACTGAAGTAGTGTTGCCTCTCCACGTCCAGAAACCTGCTTTCAAATTTGCTTCCCTTATAGAATTGCCACTTGATCAGTATCAGCAGCAGAGATTGGTGCAGCTGGATTTACTGGATGAGAAAACGCTCAAGGCAGCAGAGCACGCTCAAGCTTATCGACAAAGGATAGCTCGACACTATGCCAAATTCATCATTGAGAGAAAGTTTTGAGTTAACGATTTGGTGCTCAGATCGACAACTCATCTCAAGCATCGACCACAGGGCAAATGGTCGCCCAATTGAGAAGGCCCTTATGTGGTTAAGGAAGCATTGCCTCACAATTCGTATCATGTAATCAACGGAGATGGAGTGGAAATGCAAGATCCCATCAATGCTCTGCATTTGAAGAAGTTTTATACCTGAAATGTTCATTCTAAAGCCTTTGTACTCTTCAAAGAGCCATTTTCAATAAAATAATGATCTTCTATCAATTCTTACATTCTTCTCCATCATACTGGGGTATTTTGTTTTGATCTATAATCATCTTCTTTCATCATATGCAGGCAGGATTAAACGAAAGCTCTTTTACTCAAAATTTAATTAATTCTCAATTGATCTTGTGATCTTTATTGTCATTTCATTTGATTCACTCTTAGTTTGATCAAATTTTTCTTCAAGCTATTGCTCATTTCTGTCAAGTTTTAACAAATTTTTCAATCTTATTAAAAATTCCATCTACCTTTATCTTTAAAAATACCCTTTCAGGTTAAGGGATAAACCTGATGCCTCCCGTCAATGAGGTATTCTCTTTGTTATTTCCCCCGTTCAGGACAAGGGGACAAAATTTTGAAAATCGACCACATACAATTAAACTATGATGGTCCATTAATTTTTACCAAAGAATCTTTATTTTCTAAAAAAATTCACTTTGTTTAGCTCATCTTTACAACCCAGTTCTTGCACTAGGGTATTTCTCAAAATCTTCAATCATATATTGAGCTCATTTGGAGGATCCGATCCTCGCACCAATAACTTTCTACATTCAGTCTTTTGATCAAAATCTTTTCTTCTACAAAATTCAAGTTCTGACTTAAATCTCTCAAAATCTGATCCAACACTCGTTGGGCATGTATTTCAAATGTTCCAGCCTCTTGCTGGTCAGGTATTTTGAACGTTCCAGCCTCTTGCTGGTCAGGTATTTCAAATGTTCCAGCCTTTTGCTGGTCAGATATTTCCAAAAGGGTCCAACACTCGTTGGGCATGTATTTCAAACGTTCCAGCCTTTTGCTGGTCAGGTATTTCAAATGTTCCAGCTTTTACTGGTCAGATATTTCAAAAAAAGATCCAACACTCGTTGGTTATATATTTCAAACGTTCCAGCTTCTTGCTGGTCAGGTATTTCAAACGTTCCAGCTTTTGCTGGTCAGGTATTTCAAAAGATCCAACACTCGTTGGGCATGTATTTCAAACGTTCCAGCTTTTTGCTGGTCAGGTATTTCAAACGTTCCAGCTTTTTGCTGGTCAGGTATTTCCAAAAAAGATCCAACACTCGTTGGTCATGTATTTCAAACGTTCTAGCTTCTTGTTGGTCAAGTATTTCAAACGTTCCAGCTTTTGCTGGTCAGGTATTTCAAAAGATCCAACACCCGTTGGGCATGTATTTCAAACGTTCCAGCTGTTGCTAGTCAAGTATTTCAAACGTTTCAGCTTTTCGCTGGTCATGCATTTCAAACGGTCCAGCCTTTGTTGGTCATGTATTTCCAAAAGACCCAGCTCTCGCTGGTCATATATTTCAAAGGTCCCAGCTCACAATCGTCGAGCCCCCAAATCAACCTGTTCCACAAATCAAACCTTCAGGGTGCAATTTCTCCATTCACTTTTTTCCAAACCTTCGGGTTTCAATCTCTCAAATCTATCATTTCCAAACCTTCATATCTCCAAATCTCTCAATTTTATCAATTCTCCAACCTCCAGGTGCAATGTTTTCAAATTTTCATCATTTTCTCAACCCTCGGGTTATAATCTCCCAATTTCGATCATTCTCAAAACCTTCAGAACCTTTTTATTAAAAACCCAGTTTTTCATAACCGATCATGTATTTCCCAAAAGATCCAACACTCGTTGGTCATGTATTTCCAAACGTTCCAGTTTTGCTGGTCAAGTATTTCAAAGGTTCCAGCTTTTGCTGGTCAGGTATTTCAAACGTTCCAGCTTTTGCTGGTCAGGTGTTTCAAAAGATCTTAACATCTATTGGTCGTGTATTTTAAAAGGGTTTCAGCTTCTGCTGATCATGTATTTCAAAGGTTCCAGCTTCTGCTAATCATGTATTTCAAAGATTCCAGCCTTCGTTGGTCATGTATTTCAAAGGTTCCAGCTTTTGCTGGTCATGTATTTCCGAAATCAAAGATACAGCTAAAGGTCGCATCAAAATCTATATCGAGTGAAGTATTTCACACAGAATTCATGAAAACTTTGCCAATTTGCTAAAAACACTTGTTGATTCTAAAAATCTGATTACACAAAAGGATTTCCTCAGAATATCTCCAATATTTCTTTCCAAAAAGGTGAAACTTTTTGCAAAAAAGTGGTAAAATTCAAATCTTTTCCTGTTGATCAACCAAAAGGATGTAAGAAATGTCCTCGATATGATCAATGAAAGAAATCTTCAATGATGTTGAAAAGCCAGAAGCAAATTGGTATTGATCTTGGCTATGGTGCATGTTTAAAAATGACTTTCTGGCAATCAGACTGAAAATATCTTGAGCTATAAAAAGAATCCACTCAACCCATATCTTCTCAATCATTTAAAGTTGTAATCAAATATCCGCAAAAGAGATCTCTCAACTGTCGTCAAGATGAAGACGAATATGCGAGCTAGACCCCCGGGGCCAAAGAAGATTTGGATCATCTCCGAGATGAAGAAGTTTGTGAAGAATCCTTCCAGGGAAAGTTCAGATCACCGTCGAGATGAAGGCGAGTGCGATGAACCTACCGACAAACCCTAAAAGATATTCGATTCCAGCTACATCTAAAGACCTTTTGAGCCAATGTCATCAATAGAATCCCTGATATAAAAGAAGGATCGGAACATCTCCAAGATGAAGGAGTTTGTGACATACCCTTCCCCGAAAAAGAGAGAAAAGTCAAGACACATCCAAATGAAGGATGATGAGAAAAACCGAGAAAGTTCAGTGACTAAAAAAAAAGAGTGCAAAAAGATCATCGTGGGAAAACACCCAGATATCAAGCTGCCAAAGTTGCCAGAAGTCATCTTTTCTCAAGCAAAATTCTTTTATCAATATCTTCTCATTACTCGCTTTTATAAAATTAAGAATATTTCTTCTACTTCAAATATCAGAGAAATGGATAACTTCCTTGAAGAAAATCATCAGCACTAAAATTTTGAATTTGACTCTTAGAACTGAGGAGTTAACCTCATTGGAGGAAATACTTTAGGTAAAAAAGGGTATATCTTTGCACATGCGTGCACATTTCCAAGCGTTTGAATCAGCTATAATTTTATCTTATTGGCAAGATTTTCTAGTTATTCCAAGAATGAAATAAACATTCAATATCCATTCTGATGCAACCTAGCGTTGTTTATATCTTCCAGAAGAGTTGCCTCATTCAGTTGAAGTATCTCTTCCTGTCCCATCGCGGTTTCTTCAGTCAAGGATTCCATATGGTGTTCCCACTCAGGTTAAGGGTCAAAACTTGAATTTTCTGCGAGAGGTCATTTGAATTCAAAAAGCTATTTCAGTCTCAGCAATGAGACGCCCAAAATCATCCCTTTTTCCAAGCTTCAGGATACCTATCTTCCTCCTTTCGCAAACCCCTTTCAGATTTGTTCGTCCAAATTCCGAAGGTCCCATTATGGTTTCTCCATTTGAGAAACCCGTATGGTAGATTTTCTATTCAGGTTAAGAGTTAACCCGGAATCTCGCTTCGCGAGGTATCTTCCTTGCAGGTCTAGGTTAAACCTGAGTCTCGTTCCAACGAAATTCCTCGTTTTAACGAGATGTTTCCTTCCAGTCCCATCATGGTTCTTCCCATCAAGGAACCCATGCTTTGTATATCCATCCAGGATAGGATCCTACTTGAGTTTCATTTCACGAGGCATTCTCCAAAAATGTCCCATCAAGGTTCTCATGTATTCCTTTCCTTATTTCAATACATCTTGATATATCTTCATCCCATCCAGGTTAAGGGTTAAACCTGAATCATTCCGAAAAGCGTATCTCGTCTCACCCATGAGACTTGATCAAAATTTTTATTTCCACCATTTCGGGATTTTCATCCAAAGTCCCATCACAATTTCCTCATCCTCTACTCAATCATATCATCTTCGAGGATTTCGTCTCCCCAAAACCATTCAGGATAAGGTTCTAAGCCTAAGAAGTCATATTTCCAAAATAATTCTTCCACACCCAGTTCAGATCTGCTGACTGGGGCATTTTCAAAATTTGGAGTGTTATCTTTGCCACTAAGCTCGGCTTTCAACCGACTTCGTAGCAAAGAGGGGCATCTGTAAACACCCCAAATTTTTCAAAGTTTTGTAAAAATGACCCTTTTTGCCCCTGACCTCATTTTCTGAGAAAATCAAAGCAATTTCAAAGCTAAATTTTAGCCATTCTTTAGATTTTTTGAATTAAATTCTATATTGGTATATTCAAAATTAATTCCGGATCCGAATCCAGGACTTTAAATCCATATTTTCTTAAAATCCGAATCCAAACCTATTTCTGAAGAAATTTTCTCAAAATAGTTTTTAAATTCTCAGAAAAATTCCCTTTTGTAAATATTTTTGCAAAAACACACAAAAAAAAAATAGTTTTAATCTTCGTTTTCTCGTAAAACTTTTGGATTTTATTCTAAAAATGCAAAAAAATGGAAAAATAACATAAAAAACCAAAAATTGGGAAAAACTACAAGAAAAACTTAGGATTTTTTAAGCTTTTTGAAACCATTTTACCAAAAACCTCACCATTTTTCAAAAATTTCCTAAAAAGGAAACCTCTTTTTGGAAAAAGGGAGGATTTCTAACGGACTCCTCCCGCGCTTCTCTCTTCTCCTCTCTCCATCGTCGATCTCAAAATCGACTCCTCTGTTCTTCACTCCACATCTTCAACGAACTTCCTCTCTCGAACCCTCCAATTGCCCTTTAAGAATGGACTTCCATCGACTCTCAAAAAAAAAAAAAGGAAGCAATATCCATCCATTGTCTACTTTTCTTCTGAAGGATTCACTATCTCGCATCGATTTTCCTCCATCACTTCCCCTTTCTGCTCCCCTCTTTCGGAATCCCTGCAAGCAAAGTGAAGCCACCATACTTCTCTCTGGTTCCCCCTGAAGGAGAATCGACCTCCTCCTTCCTTCAGAAACTCCTGCAAACGAAGAATCGGATTGACTCTCTCCTTCAGAATTCCAGCAATCCTGTTGGAAGTTCCCCTTTAACATCCATCTTTTTGAGCCACACTCACACTGAAGGAAGCCTATCAAGCCCCGGCAGCAATCGACTTCTGAACATTCCTCATTCTGGGCATATTGATCTGGCCTTTTCTCCAACTAAAGGAAGAGAGTGTATCTCGCTGCAGGAATTTCAAGTAACTAGTCCAACAAAACTGAGGCATATGGATGAAGAAGGTGACATTCCTAAGCCAGACAATGGCCTATTTAGAGAGGTGCCACTTATATATGGTAACTAAAGTTATAGATCAAATGGTGTAGAAGCTGAAGCTACACTCGATGGCTAACTCTGCTTGAATTGGAAGAGGGAACGCCAGATATGACTCAAGATACTATGGTAGTAAAGCAAGATGTAGTTGCATGTAATCTCAGCTCAGATTCAGCACTAAACATTTTTTTTAAAAGGGAAGTAGTTAAAAAGGATGATAATCGTGTGAAGAAAGATATTGAATTTCTCAAATCTGATGCCCAAAAGGAAAATTGATTTGTAAGTATACTGATTTACTGTCGTGATGATCTATTGTCGCTAGAATCTACATGCTGGCTAGAATCAAGGTTTTCTGCTGCTGTCAAAGGAAGTTCATCAAACTATCAAGCTGTGATAGATCAATATGAGAAGCCAAATGGTTGTGCGAGGTTATTTGTTTAAAATCAATTCATAATTGTAACAACGACTGTTGTTGATACTCATACCAATACTTTCCCACAGCACATCACTAAAGGTTCCCTTTTATACATTACTTGCACACCACTTTCTCGCTGCCTACACTAATTCCCTGCTGCACATATACAATACCTGTTCATTTTATTTTATTTTATTGTTTTTGTTACATTTCATAATACTTGCCTCCATTCCATTTCCTGTAGTGCATTTTATCATTAGCTCTTCATGTCCTCATCACTACACCACTCACTTCATTACATTTTGCACTACATCCCACAGCATAGCTTTTACATCAATGCCTTGTGTAACACCATCCCCTAATGCACTTCACTACCATCACCACTTAGACCACCAAAATTTTGTTTTCATATTTTCCTACGTATATAAGCATTGCTACAACATAGTATCTGTGTTGCCCATCCTCGGTGCTCACTAAACTCATCCCTGCGGCAATTGTACACCTGTTATTTTCCTTGTTGCATGTCACCTGTAACATTACACAATATTGTTACGTCCTTCTCAATTGTAAGTTTCAGCAGTCATCTATGTGTAACTGTGTTGTAGGCATCATCATCATGTGAGAATTAAGGGGTTCGGGTCCTTCCAGACCAACTTTTGGGTAATCTGTATACATTACTGTGTGTTTTGCCTATTATGAGCTCGTGTTCTGTCATGGTTTGAGAATCCCTTGAGGAGCTATTGGCTATCCTGGGAACAATTTTTGTAAAGAGGAAACCTACAGAAACCACGTCCAAGCACATTATCAGTAACCATTTTTTTTTTTTGGAGTCACTTTGCCGGGATTGATTTTGCAGTGATTGAGTCATTGCAAAATCAATTCTTCGTTAAAATAGTCTATCATTTTGCGATTGCTAAGAAGGAAATCCTTTGATTTACTATGTTGAAGCCTTCTTGATTGGTTAAAAAGGTGCCTTGAAATGCTAAATAAAATCACCCTGATCCAGAAGATGCTCTCTACTGATAAAAGCCAATTAGTCATATTATGTATCATCAGCCTGAGCAAGCAGTTTCAAGAATCGGTTTGGTAATCAATTTACTGCTATAACTTATAACTTATATGCTTATTCTGGTTACTGTATAGCATCTCTATTAACACCTGTAATATACTTCATCCAATTGCACCTCTGTATTGTTACATTCATAACATGTTTATTTTGTTTGTTCTTGGCGTTTTATCACCTTATAATTGTTTACCTGTCACCATTCATCTTCACAACCTATCCCTTTAGAATTTTTCACCAACACTTGCTTCACTGCACACTTTATTTCTGTTGTATATTCTCCAACCACTCATATTTCAGCATATTGTCCATTCTATCACTTATTACTACAGTCCTTTACCTCATTACATTCCATATATATATATATATATATATATATATATATATATATATATATATATATATATATATATATATATATACATGCATGTATAGATATAAGTATATAGGTATGTATGTCATTTCTATCCATCATGTATGTCTTGGCGTATGAGCATTTTTTCATTGACATCTATGTGATGTGCATAATCTTTCTTCTATTTTCATACTAATCAAGTGATTTGCAGGGAATATGTGGAGGATATCATCATTCGGAATTGTAAATTCAATTTTATGTAATAAAATTAGGTCTTAATGAGGATTTACATTTCCTGTTTTAGATAGAATGAATGAGCATTGTAAATTCCATGAATTCTTGATTTTCATATCATTTCCTTCATTTCTCAAAAAAATCTCACAAATGTGAAACACGAATGGCACGTACACCATTTCATAAGAGGTAATAAATCCTAAGTTGATGATTTGCATCAATGGCCATAGTCAGGATGTAAACAAAACTTAGTATTTTTATCTTTTATAAAATAACACTGGATCCACGCTGGACCCTTTTCAAATTCATCATATTTTCTTTAAATATTTTTTTTCTCTTTTATCAGAGTCTAATCTAAAATTAATTCAATATATATACCAATGGCCATAGTCAGGGTATATTGAGAGTTGATTTCATTTTGAACTCTATAAAAGCACCAAAATGTACTTTATTCTTCACTTAAATTTAAATGTGGTTATTATATAATACATTCAATGACCATAGTCAGGGATGTATTATATCTTCAATCTCATTCTTAATTCATTTAAAGAATGGAATAGCTTTTCAAAATCCAATTTTAAAATTATTCAAATTCATTTATCATTTAGGATAGAATTGCACCATATTTTCAAAATTCTTTTCAAAAACCCAAATGATTATCTCTTCTTCAATTTCCATTTCAATTTATCAATTCTATCCCATTTTCAAAATCCAAATTTTGACTTTGAAATCAAATTCAAAGTTCAATTTAACTTTGAAATTCTTGATTCATTTTCTAAAAATTCCAAATTCAAGTTTCAATGTCCAATTTGACTTTGAAATTCATTTATATATTCAAAATTCTCAAATCAATTTTAAAATTCCAAAATCCAAAGTCTAGATCCTAATCTTCGATCCAAATTTCCAAGTATAAATCCAATTCCACTTTGGATCTCAGACTTAAGATCCAAATTCCATTTATGATCCAGAATCCAATTCCATCTTGGATCTTAGATTAAGATCCAAATTCTATTTAGGATCCAGAATCCAATTCTACTTTGGATCTCAGACTTCAGATCTAAATCCATTTTAGGATCCAGAACCCAATTCTACCCTGGATCTCAGATTTCAGATCTGATTCCATTTTAGGGTTCAGAATCCAACTTCACTTTGGATCTCAGACTTCAGATCCAATTCCATCTTAGGGTCCAGAGTCCAACTCTATCTTGGATCTCAGACTTCAAATCCAAATTCCATCTTGGATTCCAAATCTTGGATCCAATTCCATTCAAAATTTCAGATCTAAAATCCATCTTAATTCCAATTCTTAAATCCAATTCCATTTTTCATCTCAGATTTTCAAATCCAATTCCTATTTTCAGGTTCTAAATCCAAAATTCAATTTTAAAAACTATTTAGAATCCAGACATTGGATTCAAATTCCATCTTGAATTCCAACTTTCAAATCAATTCTATTTCTCAATTCTATTTAGATTTCCCACATTTTATCCTGATTTCAAACTTCAAAAGTTAGAATTCAATTTCATCTCATCTCTATTCTGATTTAAAGTCCATTTATGACTTTGAAGTTTTTCTTTCTTCTCCTTTTATCTCAAATTTCAAGATCCTTTCCCTCAAGATCCAGATTTATTTTTCCAAACTCCAATTATTCCAAAAAAAACTTAGAACTTTAAATCTTAAGTTCTAAGTTAGAAAACCATTTCTTCACTTTATCAGATTCACCTCAGAAACACTTGGAAAATTTCAAATCATTTTTAAAAAGGAGCATACATCTTTGCATTGCACAAGCATGATTCTTTGTGCATTTAGACTTAGGATAAATTCTTAGATAATCTTTTAGCAAAGCAAAAGGCATGAATTCGATCCTTGGTTCGATTACCCCTGGTAAAGGCACTAGGAACAATCGAACCTCGTACCGACGAGCGAATCCCATCTCCCAGTTTTCCCACAAATATTTCAAAACGGAGGTGAGTTATTTTCTCAAATATTTTCAAATTAAGGTCAAGTGAGACCCCGCAAAAGAATTCCTCTTCTCTTCTTTTCTTTTCTTTTCTTTTATCTTCTCTCTTTTTTTCTGTCTTTTATTTTTCTCCCTTCAAAAAAGAAGAAATAGAGGTTGGAAAGGAAAAGAGAAGGAAGAGAGAGGATATACCAGAGGAAAATTTTTGCGATGATCACACTTGCTTATTTTCATTCTCATATCATTGGCATCACATCTCTTCCTGTGTCCCACATATATTCCATGTCGTTTCAGCAGCATGATGATATCCATGTATGATATCTAATTAATTTCATTTTATTGCATGCTGGTTAGCCTCTTGATCCAATATCATAGATTTACGATTTCATCTACAGTATGCTCATTTCCTTTCTGTGTAATGGTATTCTTTTATAGTTTGTGTTCCATCTACTAAATCACTTACCTTCCCCATCCTCTGTACCAATTTGTTATAAAGAATTATCTCGTCCTTCTCAAACTGGACAGAAAGGTAAGGAGGTTATGCTGATTTTGATGAACAACTTGACTTACAATAGCATTGCAATGTCATTGTGGACGTCTCTATCAAAATTTTGGTACAGGATATCCATTGAACCATTACTTTCCTCATATTATCGTGATCAGCATGTTACATTGGTGACCATCATGCGCTATAGTGTTTTACTGTTAAAAAAGAAAAAAAAATGGACTTCCGATCTGTTGTAATAGCAAATTGAATCTATTATGAAAACAAAACAGATTGGATCTGCTGTAACGACAGATCTAATTTGCTGAATGTGATAATCAATCTCACCTGTTGCAATAGCATATCTGGTTAGCCATGGAAAAGAATGAGAATAACAGGTTTAATTTGCTGGAAAAACAAGTTTGAATAGCAGATTTAATTTGCTAGTTTCTTTTTTTTTTTTTTAAAAGAGAAGAAGAGGCTTCTCTCTCTCGGCTCTGCCATCTTCGGAGGATGTATCTCAGAACCACCATAACGTTGCTTTTATGGTGACATTCTGAGTTGGTACTATTAATGTGAATGATGTCCTAGTGTGAAAACTTCTCTAGGATAGATTGTTTAGAGACTGGGTGGAAGCTTTAAAACATTATGGGTCTTATATCGGTTTTCTGAAGGAGTTGGGCCTTGAAGGTATTTTTGACCATGCACCCGTCGTCTCAATAACGCTCCTTTGTGTCTATATAATCCTCGGCCACCTGTTGGAAGAGAATAAAGGGGTGAATATGTCAATTATAACATCTATCATTGGGTTATGTACTGGAGTTAACATCTTGCTGACTATAGGAGGAAGAATGTTCATGTATCCTGATCTTCAGTCAGGATTTTCTTCATTCATCTTCCTCCATCTATCATATTCCATACAAGACTTCAGTTGGAGCATTCCTATTGTTCAAGGAGAGTGAATATAACCTTTTGAAGCAATACTGTCTGCAATAGATTCGGTTTACACTCTACAAGGCTGCTGTAACCAGTCATATGGGGTAAAATCAGGGCCACTCCATCAGACATAAATCAAGTGCTATCAGATCATTACGAGTAGGTATGTGTCATTTATTGTGTTTATTCATTATTTGAGGCGTATATACTGTGTAATATTTTTTTTTACCTTTGTATATTTGCCAACCTTTGGTATGCTTGTCATTGTCACAAGTGATCCAAATACAAATGTTATCACAATCCCACCTCTGTGAAATCACCACTTACAACTTCATCATATTTTTTCTTTTAATTGTTGTAACCTTTAAAGGCTGCAATAGTGCTTGTTGTGGTTTTCACTTTAGCACTTATAGCAGTAACAAGCACTATTGAGGCCTCCATTTTTGCACCTTTAGCAGTGCCTAACATTGCTGAAGTCTTCATTGTGCACAACTGTCACCTGTCGCACCTATACCTCATATAATACACGTTCCCCTGCACCTTCCTACATACCCTGTTGATAGTATTCTGCATCTTGCACCTACCAGACGCTACACCGCCACCTTAGTTGTTATATTTCACCCTCACATCCTGTATTCACATCACTAATTAGTCATGCTTCCCTTGCTCATTGCTGCCACAAACGCAGCCCACTTGGTACATTTACCTATAACTTAACATGCTGAGTTATGATTTGCGGCAAAATTCATATGCTTTGATCCCAATTTCACCTTTTGCTCATGGCTTAACATCATCTGTGCATATGTCTCAGGAGAATTTTTGTTTGTCCAGGAAGAGTTTTACATGTCATACCGATATTAGAGCCTTTGAAAGGCTTGTTCAGTAGAGTGCTAAAACATTTGTTGTATATGTGAACCAATTCAGTTCAGGTATAGCTCCCTGCATTTACATTTCCACCACATCCCTCTGCAACTCCAATGGGCTGTGCCTACCCTTCACTACAGCACCACCTTCATGCTCATTATGTAAAATATATACACAATACCTCCTCATATGCCTTCACATCTTGCCAAACCATCAAATCACACTACAACATCTCCATACTTACCAACACTTGCACTATGTTGTACCCTTACATGCATCAACCACCTGCGCATTCCAAGGCATATCTCTGGTAAGCTTCTTTTGTCTATATATTTTCTATACAATATCCATGTAAATTTACTGCTTGAGGTTATGGATTTGCGATGTTCATAATTCATTATTGCATCTTGTAGATGATAACTTTTGTTAGTCAGTACCTAAGTAAATAGTGATTTAGTTTAATAGCATCCACACAGGGTTATGTTTTAGTAATGTTTCATTTTTTTTCTTTCTCATATATATCCATTATCATTCTTACATGAGCATTCAGTTAGTTCATCAATCCACATCTTCATCATGTCAAATAATTTCTCTTTCATAGTAAATCCCATGCATTTAGCCTAGGTATAATATCAAAATATCTCTCCATTTTTTTATTTTTTTTGCTAACTCTCTCTTTTGCAAAAAATCCATGTAAAATGTTAAAATTCCTTCTTAGATTAGAATTATAAATTCAATTTCAATTTCAAAATTATAATAGCTAGATCAATGAGAATATTTACATTCCTACACTAGATTAAAATGTATGAGCATATATACCTTCTAGAATTGCTTGTTTCATAATATTTTTCTCTTTTCCTTTAAAATTTTCACGAATGGGAACACGAATGGCACGTGCACTATTCTAATAAAAGGTGATTAAATCCTAAGTTGACGATTTGCATCAATGGCCATAGTTAAGATGTGAACAAAACTTAGGATTTTCATCTTTTATGGAATAACATTGGATCCACACTAGATCCTTTTCAAAAATCATCATGTTTCCAAAATATTTTCTCCCTTTATTAGAGTTTAATTTAAAATTAACTCAAGATATATATCAATGGCCATAGTCAGGATATATTGAGGGTTAATTTCATCTTAAACCCTATAAAGGCACCAAAATATGTTTTATTCTTCACTTGAATTCAGATACGATTATTATATAATACATTTATGACCATAGTCAGAAATGTATTATATCTTCCATCTTATCTCAATTTATTTAAAGAATGAAATATGCTTTTCAAAATCCAACTTTAAATTCTTTTAATCCATTCATCATTTAGGATAGAATTGCATCATATTTTCAAAATCTCAGTGATTTTGAGATAATTCTTCAGATATCTTCTTCATTTCTCAAACCAATCTCCATCTTTTATTCCAATTCATCCTTCTATTCTCAATTCTATATCACTTCAAAATTCAATTTCAAAGTCCAATTTGACTTTGACATTTTAAAATTCACTTCTATATTCCAATTTCAATTTCCAATCCAAATCCAAAAGTTCAATTCAACTTTAAAAATTCAAAATCATTTTCATTTTCCAGGATTCAATTTAGCATTTCAGATCGAATTTCAAAGTTCAATTTAACTTTGAAATTCCTAATTTATCTACTGATTTCAAAACTCAAGCTTTAAATCAAGTTTTATACTTTATTTTTTCAAAATCTTCAAAGTTCTATCTAAAGACTGAGTCTTGATTCTCAATTCAAAATCAAAGTTTTGAGATTGATTCTGAATCTCAAAATTCGATTTTCCTAAATTTAAAGCCCACTTTTAAATTCGATCTGGGTTTCCAAAATCCAGATCCATCTCCAAAGCCCCATTTGGATTTTCAAAATCCAATTCCCTCTTGGATTCTAGATTTAGAATCCAATTCCACCCTAGATTCAGATTTTCAAAACCAATTCCATCTTGGATTTCAGACTTTGGATCCAATTTCAGTTAGGATTCCGGATTCAAATTCTATCTTGGATTCCAGACTTCGGATCCAATTCCATTTAGGATTCCAGATTTTGGATTCAACTCCATCTTGGATTCCAGACTTCGGATCCAATTCCATTTAGGATTCCAGATTTCATATTCAACTCCATCTTGGATTCCAGACTTCGGATCCAATTCCATTTAGGATTTAGATTTTCAAATCCAATTCCATCTTGGATTCTAGATTTCGGATCCAATTCGATTTAGGATTCCAGATTTCGGATTCAACTTTGTCTTGGATTCCAGACTTCGGATCCAACTCCATCTAAAATTTCAGATTTCGGATCAAAATTCCTTTTAGGATTCTAGGCTTCGGATCCAATTCCACTTAGGATCTCATATTTTGGATTCAAATCCATCCTGAAATCCAGATTCTAAATCCAATTATGTTTTCAAATTCCACCTAGATCCAAGATTCATTCTAATTTCATACTTTAAATCCGAAATGTTATTCCCTTTCAAGATTCTATCTCAAAATTGAATCCTAGATTCAAAATCAAAATTCAAAGTTCATTCTAAAACTTTGAAAATTCATTTCTCACTTTAAAAGGTCTATCTTAGTTTCAAAATCTTCTTTTCTCCTTATTTCTTCAAATCAAAGTCCATTTTATAAGTTCTGATTATTCCAAGACTTGGAATTTCAAGTCTCTTCTTCCAGATCTATTTCTAATTCTAAGTTAGATTCAAAATCTAACTTTTGCAAATCAATTTCAAACCTTTGAATCATTTCTTTACTCCATTATCAAATTTATTTCAGAATCACTTAGAAAAACCCAAATTTCTAAATCGTTTTCTCAAAAACATACATTTCTGCATTTGTATTGCACAAGCATGATTCTTTGTGTAGTTAGACTTAGAATAAATTTTTAGGTAATATTTTAGCAAAGCAAAAAAGGCATAAATTTGATCATTGGTTCGATTACCCCTGATAAAGGCGCCAGGAACGGTCGAACCTCGTACCGACGAGCGAATCCCGTCTCTCCCTTTTTTCCCGCAAATATTTCAAAACAGAGGCGAGTAATTTTCAAAATTCAGGTCAAGTGAGACCTTCGCAAAAGAGTTCTTCTCTCTTTTCTTTCCTTTCTTTTCTCTCTTCTTTTCTGTCTCTTATTTCCCTTACAAAAAATGGAAATAGAGGTTAGAAAGAAAAAAGGAAAAGAGAGAACAAAGAGGAAAAATTTTGCGATGATCACACCAGCAAGCCTCCATTGATCGTCATTCTCCTTCCTTTGGTGCTTCCCCTCCTTTTGATCGATCAAAGACCCTTCAACATCCAATGACAGTAATCAGAGGTGAGCATCGTATCCTCTTCTTTGTTCTTCTGTACTACTTCCTTCTCTATTTCCTTACTGCGTTTTCGTAATTTCTTTCTTTTCTTCATTTTCACTGTTCACTAAAAGCAGACTGGTATCATCAATCTGCCTATCGCAACCTCGATGATACCCATCACAATAACAACATTGCCTCTGTGTCAATACTTACTGCATTTGGGGCTACATTGTATAATTCATTCCCAGTTTTAATGCATGGATTGTATTTTCTTTCAATATCTTTGTTCAACTTTTTCTGTTATGTGGCGTAAATGCCTTTTGTTCATCATGCTCCCCTAATGTATTATTGTTTCAACCTCAATCGTATCAAAATCTGAGATGACCTCTTCGAGTAATACCCGATCTGATCCAGTATCAGATCGAGTTTACTCTGTTGTAATCTCTCGTTTATTTCCATGTTTTGCTTGCAAATCTCGATTGATGTTATATGTTTTGGCCCCTTTTCAATTTCCAACATCCTGCATCAATGGCATATGATACATTACTGTTCAGCATCATCACGGCCTTCCCTCTTTATAAATCATCGTAGCCTCACTATATACATTTGCATTCTCGATCATTTTACTCATTATATATTGTTTATTTTGATTACCTTTTATCTTATTTATTTATTGAATTTAAGCCATTTACGATTTCAATTCAGCACATTCAGCAAAAAATAATAGATTCTCCTCCCCTACATCTGTCTTAATACCACCTGGAGTATCTTTTACTCCTCCAAGTTATCTAGAGTAGTAATTTTTTTTGTGAAAGGAGGCTTGCAGGATAGCTCTCCTTATCCTAGATCGTGGTTCTGAGAGAAATCCTCCATGCCCACCTTTCAAATGTGCGCATATGTGGGGCTCAGCACTCCCCAATTCTCTGAGGCAGCCAGCTTTTGATCTTATCCGTGCAATTGCAGTTTCTGATGCAGCTGCTTTGACTTCAAAAAAAAAACCCATATACTTAAGTGAATGTTTCTGTCGAGTTCAATGAAGATGAAGATGATGATCCTTTTGCCAGACTGAATTTAGCGTGTTAAGCAAACCAATTTCTAGGGAATGTAATCAGTGGATATGCGCTCCTTTGATATGGTTCAATGTTTTTTTTATGAATCCCTCTTCTCTACCCATTTCATTATGTAAAACCTATTCTCTTTTGGGTTTTATCTGGTTTCCTTGTCATGGAAGCTGGAAATAGTAATGATATGCCATTTTCAGTAAAAGATTAGATATCACCAGACGCTGGAAGAATCTCATCTTCCTTAGAGGGGGAAGTTCCAAAAGGTTGCGATAATGGTGGAGATAAAAAATAAAAAAATAAAAATAAATCAAGCTTGGGTTATTATGACAGCCCTGTTTCTTTTCTTTTCCATCTTCTGTCTAGGCTATGTCATGCTATGTCAGTGTGAAGTAGCAAATGATGATAAATTTGAATGTCCGTGTCCAATGTTTTAGTATCTCTTATTGTCTTTAGATATGATTGCTGCTTCTTACACATACTGATTTCCATTTTCAGCATTGCTATCTTCACTGCTCCACTATATTTCATTATGTTGCATCTTAGGCACCACTGTGCACACACGTCACCTACTGCAAATAGCATTGTTCATTTGTTAATATCCATCATATTCTCTTCTTAGTATCACTTCCACATCATTCTCTCTAACACCAACACATCAGCCCCACAATTCCCCTTGTTGTCAACATTTTTAGCTACTTACCCACCTCACAACATCCATCTCACCATATTCCATCTCGCTGCACTTCATCTAACACCTAACACCCCCCCCACCCCCTTTTCACTGCTACCTACTCAAAACACCCCCCCCACCCCCTTTTCACTGCTACCTACTCAAAAAGATGGAGCAGAAGGAAAGTGCTGACAGGAAAATGGAAGGTTGTCTTTGTGATACCAAGGCAGTTGCAAAATCCTTGGTTCAGTGACCAATTTTCTTTGTCAATCATCTTGCCAAAACAGTTTCCAAACTAAAGGTGATACACAATGCAACTAGGAGAGGCTCCAGAGTTACTGATACAACCCAAAAAAAATGAAAATAAGAAAATCCACAATTTCTTGATAATTTTATGGAGTCTCGTATTGTCTTGGGCCGATCTGAGGGAAATTGGTTTGATTGCCAATGGGCCAGTGATAAATCGTCAGCCTTCGAACATGGAGTCATAAACGAAATCAGTTCTGCTCAACAATGGTTGAATAAAATCATCAAAAGCAGTAATTATTTCTATTAGTCATAGTGATAGCCATGGTTCAGAGCCTAAAGAGCCAGTTGGTTTGGTTTTCAGTCAGGATTCTCAGTATAGCACACCTTGAAGAAGAAAATATCAGCATTTTGCTTGGATCAACTAGAACAAAGGGGAACTCATGAAAGAACTTTTTTTTTTTGACAGTAAAAGGTTTATTCCTGGTGACAAATAGGCAGGTGCTTCTAAATCTCAGGTATGTGAAAACTATATTCGTTTGATTGAAGTCAACAAGGTTATAGTAGAAATGCTCTAAGGGTTAATGGGATAAAAAACTAGAAAATAGTTTTGCTGGTCCGCCTTCTGGAAATGTTGCATCTACCCAATCGTCTGTTTAAAAAAAAATTTATTACCTTCAGAGTGGTTCCTTTGGTGTGGAAGACAATACCAAGCCTGGTATTTATGAAGAGTCAGTCCTTTCATCCATTCACCTGTTGCATGGTATCATGTTTACATTCACTCACTGCATCTTTTTTTTAAGTAGACTGTTATGTCCTATAGCATCCACACTTTCATATCACCCAGTTGGACCATTACATGTTGTCACAATTGTCCATGTGCGTTACTTAGTACCAGCCCAGTCCTTGGGCAGATCTCATACTACATTTTTTTTTTAACCATAGCCTTGTATGTGTATAAGTTAAATCCATTTCATCATCAAATACAAGTACTGCATTTCTATGGATTCATATATGCTTCTTTTTCCATTTAGTATGAGCATGATATTTGGACTTTTGTTTATTATTTTTTTTTATCACCCTCCATATCTTGCAATCTTGTCTTGTATTTGTTCTGTTTTTTAGGAAAATTTAAAGAAAGTTAATTTTTCTTCTTAAAGTTAGGGATTTTATAATTTCAAGTTCAAGATGTAATAGTTAGATATCAATGAGAAATTTCCATTTCATGCACTAGATTAGAATGTATGAGCATGCATTTTCATAGAATTGTTTGTTTTCATATCATTTTCTCTTTTATTTCAAAAATTCACGAATGGCACGTGCACCATTCTAATAGGAGATGATTAAATCCTAAGTTGATGATTTGTATCAATGGCCATAGTCAGGATGTGAACAAAACTTAGGATTTTTATCTTTTATGGAATAACATTGGATCCACAATAGATCATTTTCAAAAAATCATCATGTTTCCAAAATATTTTTCTTCCTTTATTAGAGTTTAATTTAAAATTAACTCAAGATATATATCAATGGCCATAGTGAGGATATATTGAGGGTTAATTTCATCTTAAACCCTATAAAGGCACCAAAATATATTTTATTCTTCACTTGAATTTAGATATGATTATTATATAATACATTTTATGACCATAGTCAGAAATGTATTATATCTTCAATCTTATTTTAATTCACTTAAAGAATGAAATATACTTTTCAAATCCAATTTCAAATTCTTTAATTCATTTCATCATTTAGGATAGAATTACATCATATTTTCAAACATTCTTCTTCAAAATCTAAGTGATTTTGAGATATATTTTCAAATACATTCTTCATTTCTCAAATCAATCTTAAATTATTATTTCAAATTCATCTTTTTATTCTCAATTCTATCTCATTTCAAAAATCAAACTTCAATTTCAAAGTCCAATTTGACTTTGAAATTTCAAATTCATTTATTTATTCAAAATTCGATTTTCCAATTCAAATCAAATTTCAAAGTTCAAATCAATTTTGAAATTCCAAATTCATTTTCAGGATTCAATTTCAAATTCAATTTAACATCTCAGATCAAATTTCAAAGTTCAATTTAACTTTGAAATTCTTGATTCATCTTCTGATTCCAAAACTCAAGCTTTAAATCAAGTTTATCCTTTATTTTTTTTTTTAAATCTCTAAAGTTCTATCTAAAGATTGAATCTTAATTCTCAATTCAAAATCGAGGTTTTGAGATTGATTATGGATCTCAAAATTCAATTTTCTCTAAGTTTAAAACCCACTTTTAAATTTAAATATGGATTTCCAAAATCCAGATCTATCCTCAAAAGTCCTGTTTGGATTTTCAAGATCCAATTCCATCTTGGATTCCAGACTTCGAATCCAATTCCATCTAAGATTTCAGACTTCGGATCCAATTCCATTTAGGATTCTAGATTCCTGATTCAATTCCATCTTGGATTCTAGACTTCGGATCCAATTCCATTTAGGATTCCAAATTCCGGATTCAACTCCATCTTGGATCACAGACTTCTTATCCAAATCCACCTAGGATTTCAGATTTTAGATCAAATTCCATTCCAAATTTCAAATCTAGTTCCATTTCCAATTCCTACTTAAAAAAAAACTATTTTCAAATCTATTTCTCAAATCTGAATTCAAATTCAAATTCTGTTTTAGGTCTTGAATTCAAAATTTCCTTTTTTCAAAATCGATTCTTGAAAATCGATCCAAATTCATTATGACTTTGAAAATTCATTCTTATTTCAAAATTCCAAATTCTAAATTCATTTTTTCTTCGTCTAAAGGCTTATCTTTCCAAATTTTGATCACTCCCAGACTTGGAATTTAAAGTTTCTTCTTCCAGATCTATTTTAAATTCTAAGTTAGATTCAAATCCAACTTTTTCAAACCAATTTCAAGCCTTTGAATCATTTTTTCACTCCACTATCAAATTTATTTCAGAATCACTTGGAAAATCCCAAATTTCTAAACTATTTTCTCAAAAGCATACATTCCTGTATTTATATTGCACAAGCATGATTCTTTGTGCATTTAGACTTAGAATAAATTCTTAGATAATATTTAGGCAAAGCAAATGGCATAAATTTGATCATTGGTTCGATTATCCCTAGTAAAGGCGCTAGGAACGGTCGAAACTCGTACCGACGAGCGAATCCCGTCTCTCCATTTTCCCGCGAATTTTCGAAACGGAGGTGAGTAATTTCAAAATATTTTCAAAAATTAAGGTCAAGTGAGACCTTTGCAAAAGAGTTCCTCTCTCTTTCTTTCTTTTCTCATTCTCTCTTCTTTTCTATCCTTTATTTTTCTCCTTCAAAAAGGGAAATAGAGGCTAGAAAGGCAAAGAGAAGGAAAAGAGAGAAACCAAGAGAAATTTTTTTTTGCAATGATCACAAAGTTTTTCCGTTGCTAGTTTCATAAATATCACAAATCTTAGCGACAGATTAGTTTCTCTCGTTAATCCGCCGCAACATTGCGACAGAAAAAATCCGTCGCAAATATTTCTTCGCTAATTGGCAATTTTCTTGTAGTGAACAAGCATGCCACGCCATCTTTAAACAAGCAAACAACATATAAGCAACGAGACAAGTTCTTAAATGTAGAAAATCCATTGCATAGATAAGAAAGATTCATGCATTACTGTGAACACCCCAATTTTTTCAAAAAATTATAAAAATCCCTTTTTTGCCCTTGAGCCCCATTTTCTGAGTAGATTGAGTTGTTTTCACAATAAATTCCAGTTATTTCTCGAATTCACTGGAATCCAAATTCATTTTATATATCTGACTCAATTTCGGATCCGGATCTAGTGTTAAAATCCTAATCTGAGACTCGTTATCCAATTTTCAAATTAAAACTACAAAAATTGCCAAAATAATTTCTTAAAGGCTCAGATAGTCCATCCGATATCCATTTAGATCCATTCACTCTGTGTCTCGACTCGAGATCCAAAACTCGAATATTTCCTCAAAATCTTGGGTCAAAAACTCATTTTCTGAAGAAATTTCCAAGGATCAAACCCGAATTCTCAGAAAACCCTTCTTTTGTAAATATTTCTCAAAAATCCAAAAATAGTTTTAAATCTCTTATTTTCCCCTAGTTTTAAAGTTTTTATGTCAAAAATACAAAAGATCAGAAAATGCAAAGTAAATACAAAAAAAAATGGCTCTTAAGCCTCTTTTGGAAACTCTTTTGTGTTAACAATCACCTTTTAACAAAAAAATAATTGAAAAGGACATTGTTTTTGAAATTTTTTGAAAATTGAAAGGATCAAAATTGCAACTTCCCTAATGGCCTCCCGCTATAAAGAAAGACCGCAAGGGAAGGCTAAAGCATCCGGTTTCTGCCTTACCACTTGACGAATCACGTTTCTCCCTCCCCTAGCCTTCCTTCTTCTTCCCGATCCTTCTTCTTCCCCTTCTCATTTTCCATAGTGTCTCCCCTCCAAGTTACTGAAGAAACCCCCGGCTCCCTCTCTCAGAATTCTTACAAGCAAGGTAAGTCCCTTCAATCTCTCTCTACCATTTTCTCTTTTATTCTTCTTATTCATTTGCCCCATTAACGCACTGTCGATTGTGTTGGGTTGCTTATAGCAACTTCAACCTCTCCCTTGTGCAATAGCAAAATGGAATTTCCTAATTCCAATATTTTTTTTCTTTCTGCTCTATGGTTTATTTTATCAAATTTCCTTGGTTTATGTAAGGATAGATGTTTGTTTACGCCATTTCAAGTTCAATATTTCTTTTATAGTCCCTTACATCAGTTTTCTTCTGTTATTTTCTATTTGCATATTTTCATATTTCAGCCATTTCTCTCTGCTATGCTCTTCACATCTCTGTAGGTTCGGGTTTAATCAGATTACCTTTCTACAAATTCTGATCTGGAGTTATTAGTGTGTTTTAGCGTTTTGTCTTTCCCAAAATTATGATTGCAATGGATGATCTACTTCTGGGGTTATGCTGCTATGAGGAAAGACCTAAGAGCATCGCTCATCTGGACGACTTGGGTCTCCTGGGGTGAGATCCCTACAACTTCATCACAAGCATGTGTCATGCTCTGTCAAAGCATAAATGCACGCCCTCCCCATGTGAATCATGATCTCTGTGCTGCCAAAGATCAGGGGTACCATGGCTAGAAGTCGTGTTTCATAAGCTCTCACACACACAGAGATTAGCCTTATCTTCTATTCCACTGATGGATATCAATGTCATCCGATCTGCTATCTACTGGTGAATCGGGCAAAGTATTCCATTAGGAAAAATCTGGAGGGTTACTCAGGCACCCTCAAATGAAATGGTTATTTCATGTGTCAGAATTTTTGCCTCAAGCTACATGTTTATTTCCCGTAAGATTATTTGCCTACAATTTTCTTTCACAAGCATTTCTTGTTAATATTCTACATTTTCATTTATTATATCCATTACTCTTATCATCAATATCGATTGCTGTATTCGTTGTTTTTGTTTTAAATGTTAACTTCCTCATAGCATCCTATTTTATCCTCAAATAAGAATGTCTAAGACTCTGTGCACTAGAAAATTTGTCAAGAGGTGCCAATTATAGAGTGAAATAAAAAGAAAGGGGGTGACAAAGATATATCTGAAAATGTTACTGATATTTTTGTTGCAATTCCATTTTGAGGTAAGGAGCAAAGATATTGGAAGCAGTCCCAAATCTATATAAGGTTTTATACGTTTTTCTGTTTCAGCCCCACTTATCTTTAGATCTCACCACATTCGTGCAGTTGGAGGCGATGGACTCCCTTAGCTGAACTTGTTTTCTGAGAATTAGGATCGGTCAAGAACTTTTGGGGTGTCATGGTATTCATGGTCCACTATTTTGCCCAATTTTAAAAGAAAATTTGGTATGTCATCCGAAGGTTGTAAGTCTGATTCATTGAATCAATGGATCAGTCTCAACCTATCAGGTTTGAAAAGTTGTATAGGCCTCATTGCACTGATAAAAAAAAAATCATTAGAACCTCTTGTTGTTGCAATACAGTTACTTGCGCTTACGGGAATGCAGGAATAAAAGGTTAAGCTGAAAGACAGGGATCCCCAAGAACTTCGTTGCAGTGAGTGATTTCTTTTACTGACTGTCCAAAGGATGAGATAGGGTGGAATATAAGCATTGGTCAGATCACGAGGTAGGACCAATTCAAACTCAAGCAGAGTAAGTATATCAGGGGATTCCAAGATATAATTTCGACTGGCTGTATCTCTTAAGCTCAATAGATTCAGCGTGCAACTAAGGTTCATCCAGGCCACTGATAAAATTCATTTTACAGAAAAATGGGACATTGAATCACTTTCGCAAAAGTTGCAGCAAATAAGAAGGTTCGACAGGCATTTAGAAGCATCATGAAAGCTGGAAATATCAAGTTTGAGATTTTTAAAGTTAGCACCAACAGAGGACGCCTTTACATATTGATCTCCTCTCTCCACAAATTGCACTTCACTGTTGTTATCAGCTTGTTCCCAAAAGTCACTTATATATTCATCACTGTGTCCTGCCCCCTAGCAAATCTTCATTGAACTTTATACTCTGCGTTTGTTAGCCATCTTTATGTACCCCATCAGTAGCAAACAACCCTCTACCTTACCATATAATGCACCCACCATATCTCAGTAGCTTATAGGTCAGTATCTTCACTCCTTACTCATACCAAGGTACTATTTTCAGCTGATTCAGGAATCACTGATACTATGTAGTGATCAGCTGAAGGTATGGTATATGTCAATAGGCATCGGAACTCCACCTAAAGGTAGTGATCAACCGAAGGATTTTAAAACCCCTTTCAAAAACATAAGTAACTGGACAGTCCCGGTTCCAGTGACTTAAAGGCCATCTCTTCTTCGCAGGTGGTGATTGAAGACTCAGAATCTCTCTTCTATGTACCACTCTCGTTTCCCTAGCTGGAAAATTCCACCTGTGAACTTCCATACCACCTTCTCATAGTATGTCATCCCACCTTCATCACCCATACCCATTTATCACCAGCTGGCCATCCTAATGCCTTCACTTCTTTTACCTATCACTTGCAGTCATGCCTGCTGCAACCAATCATTCCTTACGTTGCTACCGCACCTTCAGCCACTCTTTATCATTATCTCCCTTCCCAGCTCGATCACCCACAACTTCCAGCTATACCATCCACAAACCTGTCCCCTGCATCAACCATTGCACTCATTCTACCTAATACACTTCAGTATACATTCTACACCTTATGCTACCACTGTCATCCATACTTATTTCACTGTATCTCATAATCTTATACAACTGCACATCTTCCATCTATTGTATTATTAGAGCATCATATCTCTTCACCTTGCATCATATCTCTTCACCTTACCTCATTCACTGCCAGCCCTTCATCTACTCTTTATGCCTTCCTCTTCATTCCACCACTGCATTTTCATTTACTTACAACAAAGCCACCACTTGCTGCAACAACCTGCCCATACACCATACCCTCTGCATCTACTGCAGCTTTAGCATTTGGTCTCACTGCCCACCAACACAGTTTGCCCACCTTCTACCATATCTGTTAACAATTACACCCCATCACCTATATACATTTCCTGCACTTGGTCTATTACATTGAATACAAAATTTTCCTTTCCACTTGTTGTCTACCATCACCCTACCTTTCATAGTAATATCATTCATCTTTTCAGTAGAACTTCTCACATCACCTACATTTTTCACAATGCATCATATGCCTACCATGTATTGTATATAGCATAGGCACCTCTTCATTAATACAAAGGTGATTATATGTCTATCAATTTCAGCATGATTTGCTTCTGTATTTTTGTATTCTTGTTAAGTGCTAACCTTGTTTTGCAGAAATTATGTGGAAAATATGGCTTTTCCTTCTTAAGTTAAAAGCTTTTGTAATTCTAAATTCAATTCAAATTTGTAATAGCTAGGCATTAATGAGAATATTTACATTCCTGCACTAGCATAAAATGTATGAGCATGTAAATATACATGTTTCATGTAATTTTTCTCTTTTATTTCAAAAATTCACGAATGGGAACACGAATGGCACATGCACCATTCTAATAAAAGGTGATTAAATCCTAAGTTGACGATTTGCATCAATGGCCATAGTCAAGATGTGAACAAAACTTAGGATTTTCATCTTTTATGAAATAACATTGGATCCAGACTGGATCTCTTTCAAAAATCATCATATTTTTCTAAATATTTTCTTCCTTTATCAGAGTTTAACTTAAAATTAACTCAAAATATATATCAATGGCCATAGTCAGGGTATATTGAGAGTTAATTTTATTTTAAACTTTATAAAGGCACAAAATGTATTTTATTCTTCATCTGAACTTAAATATGATTATTGTATAATACATTTTATGACCATAGTCAGAAATGTATTATATATTTCAATTCATTTAAAGAATGAAATATGCTTTTCAAATATCTAAATTTCAAAATTCTTTAATTCATTTCATCATTTAGGATAGAATTGCATCATATTTTCAAAAATTCTTTTTATATTATTTCAAAATCCAAGTGATTTTGAGATATATTTTCAAATATCTTCTTCATTTCTCAAATCAATCTTCAAATCTTATTCAAAATCATCTTTCTATTCTCAATTCTATCTTATTTCAAAAATTCAAACTTCAATTCCAAAGTTCAATTCAACTTTGAAAATTCAAATTCATTTTTCATTTCCAGGATTCAATTTCAAATTTAATTTAGCATTTCAGATCAAATTTCAAAGTTCAATTTAAACTTTGAAATTCCTGATTCATCTCCTGATTTCAAAAACTCAAGCTTTAAATCAAGTTTATCCTTATTTTTCAAAAACTCTAAAGTTCTGTCTAAAGATTGAGTCTTGATTCTCAATTCAAAATCAAGGTTTTGAGATTGATTTTGAATCTCAAAATTCAATTTTTCCAAAGCCCACTTTTAAATTCAAAAATCTAGATTTCCAAAATCCAGATCCATCCTAAAAGCCCCATTTGGATTTTCAAAATCCTATTCCATTTAGAATTCCAGATTTCGGATCCAATTCCATCTTGGATTCCTGATTTCAGATCTAATTCCATCTAGGATTCCAGAGTTTGGATCCAATTCCATTTAGCATTACAGATTTCGGATTCAACTCCATCTAGGATTCCAGATTTTGGATCCTATTTCATTTAGGATTCTAGTTTTTTGATTCAACTCCATCTTGGATTCCAGACTTCGGATCCAATTCCATTTAGGATTCCATATTTCGGATTCAACTCCATCTTGGATTTCAGACTTCAGATCCGATTCCATTCAGGATTCATATTTTGGATTCAAATCCATCTATGATTCTAGATTTCAGATCAAATTCTATTCCAGATTTAAAATCCAGTTCCATTTCCAATTCTCATTTCTAAAGCCCATTTCAAATCTATTTCTCAAGTCTAAAATCAAATTCAACTCCTGTTTTAGGTTCTGAATTCAAAATTTCCTTTTTCAAAAATCGATTCTTGAAAATCGATCCAAATTCAAAGTCCATTCTGACTTTGAAAATTCATTCTTATTTCAAAATTCCAATTCTAAATTCCTTTTTCTCTTCACCTAAAGGCTTATCTTTCGAAATTCTGATTACTCCAAGACTTGGAACTTCAAGTCTCTTCTTCCAAATCCATGTCAAAATCTAAGCTAGATTCAAAATCTAACTTTTTTAAAACAAATTTCAAAACCTTTGAACCATTTCTTCACTCCATTATGAAATTTATTTCAGAATCACTTGGAAAATCCCAAATTTCTAAACTATTTTCTCAAAAGCATACATTTCTGCATTTGCATTGCACAAGCATGATTCTTTGTGCATTTAGACTTAGAATAAATTCTTAAATAATATTTAGGCAAAGCAAAAGACATCAATTCGATCCTTGGTTCGATTACCCCTGGTAAAGGTGCTAGGAACGGTCGAACCTCGTACCGACGAGTGAATCCCGTCTCTTCATTTTCTCACAAATTTTTGAAACGGAGGTGAGTAATTTCAAAATATTTTCAAAAATTAAGGTCAAGTGAGACCTTTGCAAAAGAGTTCCTCTCTCTTTCTTTCTTTTCTCATTTTCTCTTCTTTTCTATCCTTTATTTTTCCCCTTTAAAAAGGGAAATAGAGGCTAGAAAGGCAAAGAGAAGGAAAAGAGAGAACCAAGAGGCAAAATTTTGCAATGATCACAATTACATGACAAAGATACCCCTCATCAACACAGACTTACCAACACACTACCAATAACTTAAGCAAAACTCCAAAAACGGAACACTGACTTAGTGTCTCCAACTAAATAACATAACATCATCAAGGTTTGCTGGTATAAAAATCTCGATAGTCCTTCCGACTTCCACAACGTCACGGCCTGATACGAGGAGGAGAAATTAGAGTTCTCAAAAGTGTATCAGATATCTCTTGAACTTCCATCAGTACTGGTGGCATAGGAGAATCTGGCACATACTCCGAGGAAACTGCATAAGGATAAGATTCTGGCAAATACTGAGGAGAATCTGGCGAACCATGCTTATCTCCCTCCTGACTGTCCACTTCTACAATTACTGGTCCAGTGACCAAGGATACATCATCAATATTGTCGGCATTGCTCTTCTAGAGCTCATCTCGAAGCTTTGTTTGACATTCTTCTTCGATATGCCCCCGAAGACCACAGTAGGGGCAATCACATAATTCATGGGGACAGATCTGTCCTGCGTGATCCACAAGACACCTAGCACACAGAGGTGCCTACTGTGCCAGCATGTGAACATCATGAGCTAGGTGTTGCACAACTCGGCCCAAGGATTCCTCACCTCGAATCAAGTCTTGAAGAGCTTCTAAAATCTTCTCGTAACTTGGGTTCATCGACATCTAACCCATGCGCATGCAATCAAGCATACAGTTCTAACTAAGAAGTAAGGAATATATAAATAACACAAATTCAAATTTGAGCATACTTACAGTGCGATGGACGATGCACGATGAAGTCTTGGACCACACTTAACACTGCTCTGATACCAATCTTTGTGGTGCCCCAAACCCCGACCTTGGAAAAACCTTTGAATTTCTATGGATTTTTTTTGTTAAATGGTTTCATGATAAACAACGAAAAGCAAGAAGAGGGAAACAATGGAGTAGCAAGGTCATATGCCTGAGTGAGCCACAGGTAAGTAAAGCAAAACCAACATGTTAAAAAAAAAGATCCATCAAAGTATAAAGTCTAAGTTAGGAAATACTACAACCCATAAGTTTTTATGTTACAAAATGAGACAAAATACAACAAGTTCATCAGTCTCTCCAAAAACAAGGAGAACATCCCTTCAAAACCTGTCATCATCGTAAAATTTTACTTTTGCAAGTCAAACTGACCTTTGAAAAAGATTTTGAAAATAACTCACCTTCGTTTTAAAATGCGGGATAATTCTGAAGAATGGGACTCACCTATTGGTACGATGTTCAACCGTTCCTGGCGCCTTTACCAGGGGTAATTGAACCAAGGATCAAAAGTGTGCTTAGCTTTGCTCAACTTGTCTAAATCGTGTTCTATTTCCTGAATGCACAAAGAATCAAGCATGTGCTATGAATTTTTTGAAAATGCAGATTTAAAAACATGATGTTTTCTTCTGACATTTGAAATACTTAGAAAATTCTTAGAAAAGATGTCACTTGGAAAATCGTGAATCATGGTGAAAGAATATTTCTGAGGAAAATGAAAATCGATTTCTAAAGAATCCAAGTGTTTTGTGAAAATGGATTTCTGAGGAATTTCTAGTAACTTTGGAAAACTTGATTTCTCTGGATTCAAACTAAAATTGAATATATAACTTGGAAAATCGAATTTTGAACTTTGAAAAATACTTGAAATACCATTTGAAAGCTCAAAATGTTGAGAAAATCAATTTTTGAGTAAGACTTGGAAAATTTTGAGAAAATCGATTTCTCTGAGTTGGAATTGGAATTTGCAAAATGAATGAAATGAATAAATATGAATTTGAAAGACTTGATTTTGAGGAATTGAGGAAATCTTTTTATATTTTTGAGAAATGCAGTGCATTTTGAAGTTAGCCTAAGAGTGTAGGTTGAATGTAGCTAATACGAAGATCACAAATCTGGGTCTCATTTGCATTCTGACTATGGCCATAAATATGAATTCCACCGAGTTTGTCAACTCCCTAAGAGCTAGTGCACGTGTCATTCGTGTAGACCATGGTGAATTTGTAAAAATATGCACATGAATGACAAGCATAACAATTATATATCAAAGTTCAAACTATATGCAATGCAAATCCTAATCTAAGCAGAAATTGAAATTCTTATTCCAAAGTTTACATTTAATTTACATCACTAATTGAATTCAAATAAAGAAAAATAAAGTCTTCAATATCCCTGCAAAACTATAAAACTTGTTAGTGAAGATATATTGGCTTTTCTAGGTTTATCGAGTAATATCTGAAAATTACTGGATTTTGCTAGATATAAGCCTTTTTCCATGATTCCCTACGATAAGCATAATGAAATAAGAAATAAAATTAAAGAAATATGAAATTGGGATTTGAAAATTTTGAATTTGGGGTTAAAATGACCAAAATACCCCTGATAGCAAGACTATGGCCTTGAAATCAGGGTTTTCAGATAGATATTTTGTAAAATAAGGTTTTGAAATTCAAATAAAAATAAATCAAACACAAGATGATATGACATGATAAAAAATAATAAACTCTAGGTTAGGGATTTTGAAATTGAGGTCAAATGACCAAAATGCCCCCGATAGCAAGACTATGACCTTGAAATCAGGGTTTTTTGAAATAAATTTTGGTGAAAACTTGGGATTTAGGGTTTAAATGAAATCAAATAAATATAAAATCCACCATGAAGCATCCTAACATGATTATAAACATGAACAAACCCTAAAAACATGATCTTATACATGAAAATCAAGAAATATCAGGAAAATCATGATTTTGGCAGTGTTTCGGGATCCTACGGGCACCCTATTTCGCAATTTGATTGATTCAAGCATCAAACGATATCCAAAATTCAAAAAAATCGGCATGTGAAATCCTTGTAACCCTATAATTGAATTGGAAATAGAAAGATTTAATTTTTACCAAAATTTTAATTCAGAATTTGCATAAAACCCTAAAATTTACTATTTTTGCCAATGGATCTGTACCTATTTCATTGTTACACCCAAATCAGGGATCAAAACACCATTAAAATTCCTAAAATTTTAAAGAGGTAAATTAGACAGAAAAACAAATAATCTCCTATTTACAGATTGTAAAAATCATCTCCGATGAGGGAGATACCCTTCTGGCAATCTGGACTTAAATATAATGAATATAAAATTGATTAAAACAGGTACTTTCGGTTGCAAATACAGAAATAAATATCATATCTCATTAAAAAATTCTGCATTTTTAGCAATGAATAGTAGATAGATAAATAATAAACTTCCTTTTTTTGCAAGTCATGAATAAGATCTTTGGTTAAAGATCTATGATCAGCACAAGTCGGATTAGGGTTTTAATAAATCATAACGAGTTTTAAAATATAGATTCGACTTTCTGACAGAGTAAAAATATCAAACAGAAACAAACAATTATGAAAATTTTACAGTAAATAGCCTACATCAACACGAATCCACTGCACTTTACGGATCTTGAATCGGATATCGGATGAAAGAAATAACACATCTGCAAGTTATGCTTAAATTTGAACAACGATTTTAATCAACATAAATCCCGATTTGACTTTGTATTTTATTAATAGGGTTCCCGAATCCTAAAGCGCCTGATTTTTTTACAGAAACTTAAGAACATATCCATGTATCACATATAAAAAAGTCAGTAATTTCCAACAAAGATTTCAATATGAACTAACATGCTTTCTAATGATCTGAAATTAAAATATACAGAAATCTAAGAAACACTAAAAAATATATGATTTAACCATGAAAAACCATAAAAATTATCTAAACAGAAAAACAAAATAGATTTTAATGATGAAACACATGTAATGAACATTAATATGCTAAAAAATAAAATTAAAATAGGGAATTCGTGGCTGAAATTACTTTTACCTTTGAAATCATGGATTTAATCCATTTAATCGGATAAATCTCATGTTTCTTTGGTTAAGAACATGAAAAACAATAGAATAAATGATTCTAATGGATTTGAATCATGAAAAACAGCATGGAATAGGGTTATATCATCTTCTTGGATGGAGCTTGATGTTGTTGAGGTTGAATCCATGGTTAAATTCATGAAAGAGATGATACCAATGGTTAAATCTATGTTAAAAACATGGAAAAATATTAAATAAAGTAAAAAAATTATGAAAAACCTTAACTTGAGGTTGCAGCTGCAATGGAGTAAGGAGGAAGGGCTGGAGAGGAGAGAGAGGCCATGAAATTGGGGGAGAAAAAGAGCCTCCTTTAACCCCTCTAAAGACCCCTTTTTATAGTTTTTTCAAAACCCATGTAATTAGGACTAATTAATACCTAACTTTGACTTTTTCAAACTCTATCTAAAACCACCAAGGGAGGATGATTTTTTGTGGTTTCCTAACCCTAAAGGAACCCTAACTAACCCCAATTAAACTTCTAAATATTTTAGGGAACTTCCCAAATGTGGCACCACTTGGCATTTTTCAAAAACCCTAATTTAAAACTTTAAAATCAAGGTTAAAATCTAAAGTAAAAAAATATGATTTTTAAAATCAAGTTTGGACTATTATACATTCCTAACCTCTAAACTAACTAGAACTATGACTAACCCTAGTCTAACCCTGACTTTTGCAAATGTGGCGCCACCCAGAGTGGGCCCCACTTGAATTTTCAAAAAATGATTTTAAAACTTGAAAATGAGAGTTTTTTCAAAAGATATTCAAAAGTAGATTTTGAGATTGAAATTTTTGAAATAGCACAGAGTTCTGACTTGGTCAGAACTCTTCCAGATATGGTGCCAACTAGGTGGGCCCCACATCGAAGTTTTGAAAATTTTGAAATAAAGACTGAAAATGTCTTTAAAAAAGAGTTAAAATCAATATTTGAAATTCAAAGTTTTGAAAATAGAGTTATAAGTGAACTGGAACTCTAGGCTAGAGTCCCGAAATTTTAGGACTCTGAGATTTTAGATTTTAAAATCCAAATGAAGGAGTTTTTAAAAGATTTTATCAGAACTGGTAAAAAAATAAGTCAGAAAACACAGTCAGGGTTAGAGTCCTAACTCAACCAAAACTCTGAGATAGAGTCCTGAATTAACTGGACTTTGTAAAATGACCTAATTTTTGAAAAACAAATGAAAAAGAATGAAAATTGAAGTAAAAACAGACTTCAGAACAGACTTCTGAATGGACTAGGACTCTGGGACAGAGTCCTGATCAGACTAAAACTCTAGTTTTTTTTTGGTATTTTATGAAAAACAAATGAAAGAACTTGTGAAAACAGTGAAAACAATAACAAATATTGAAATAAAACAGAGTTCTGATCCAACCAGAACTCTGAGGACAGAGTCCTAATTGAACTAGGACTCTCAGATTTTTTTGGATTTTCTGAGAAAAAACTGAGAGGATCTTGAAAAACAGATGAAAACAGGATAAAATTGAAGTTTGGTTCAGAGTCCTGATCTGATTAGGACTCTAAGGAAGAGTCTTAATTCGACTAGGACTCTGAAAAATTCAGTTTTCTAGAAAGTAAATGATGAGATTTAAACAAAGCTTTTGAAAACCAGTGAAAATGAAGTGAGAAAATGAACTTAGGATAGAGTCCTGATTCGATCAGGACTCTGGGTTAGAGTCCTGATTCGATCAGAACTCTGAGATAAAATTCCAGAATTTTGACATTTCATGGCAAGGGTATAACAATTTTGATAGATAGAAAGATTTTTGAAAGATTCTCTCAAAATTGAAATCAGGGTCAGAGACCTGATCTAACTAGGACTATTCAAACAGAGTCCTGGTTCAACCAAAACTCTAAGTTTTTGACTTCTCTTTGAAAGATTTGATTAAAAATAGGTAAGAATAACGATGAAAGATAGAGTCTTGATTCGATTAGGACTCTGAGAAAGAGTCCTAATTCGACTGAGACTCTATAATTTTGGCAAAAAACAAAGGATTTTGATAGGTTTTCTCAAAAACAGGTAAAAAGGGTAGTAAAAAATAGAGTTCTGATCTGACTAGGACTCTAGAAAAAGAGTCCTGATCCAATTAGGATTATAGAAAAAGAGTCCTGATTGGACTGGGATTCTGAAATTTTGGACAACAATGACGAGAATGAGCTAGGATATGACCACAGCTGGTTTAACATCAGAATGGTGTTTTAAAAAGGTTCAAAAAGATTCAAAAAAATAAAAATACAGAGTCCTGATCCGACTATAACTCTAAAATTTTTGAGATTTTTGATAAATAAAGGAATCCAGAAATGACACCACCTAAATGGGCCTCATCTGAGAATTGAAATCAATTGAAATTGAGTTTAAAATGAATCCAGATTGTTTTTTGAGGAAAATATTTCAAAATATAAGATCCTGGGGGTTGGCAAATAGGCAAAATGTCGATTTAAAACCCAGGTTTTGAAGTTGATTTTGAAAGAAAAGTTTTAAAACTCAAATCTGGATTTAATATTTTGAAAACAAGAGTGCTGGATCTCGAAAATGAGATGTAATGACATGCAATGCAATGAAATGGTATGCCGAATGCATGAAATGATATGCAATGACACATGAAATATATAAACACTGGATGAGGGTGAAAATTTGGGGTGTTTATAGATGCCCCTCTTTGCTACTAAGCTGGTTGTAAGCCGAGCTTAGTGGCAAAGAAAAACACACCAAATTTGGACTATAAAAATTCCCCAGTTAGAAAAATCTGGCCGGGTATGAAGGAATTGGCTCCGATGGTAATGATAGATATGGAATGTAGAATAAAGAAGAAGATTCACCTCACCGAAATGAGGCTCAGGCTTGGCCCTTAACCTGGATGGGACGAAAGATACCTTGTGGAAAAATGAGGTTCAGGCTTAACCCTTAACCTAAAAGGGGATGATACCTCGTGGAAAAACGAGGCTCAGGCTTAACCCTTAACCTGAAAGGGGATGATACCTCATGGAAAAATGAGGCTCAAGCTTAACCCTTAACATGAAAAGGGACGATAAATAGAATCCTCAAATGAAGAAACCATGATGGGACCTTCAAATTTTGCACAATAAATCCGAGAGGGGTTTGCAAAAGGAAGAAAGGGGGTTCCCTAAAGCTTGAAAAGGGAATTGATCTTGGGCGCTTCATTACCGAGACTGAATGACTTTTAAGACAGATGACCTTTTGCAGAAAATTTTAGGTTTAACCCTTAACCTGAACGAGAACTGTCTATGGTGGGACAATGGGGAACATAGGGAAGTGTGTGAATCTGAGAGCCCAAGCACTCAGATCCAAACAAGAAGGGAAGGATCTTGGATGACTCTCGTCATCCGATCCTAAAAGGGATAACAACAACGTCTGGATACATCAAAATAGACATCAAGCTCTCACTTCATGTTAGGATAACTTGAAAAGATTGCCAATAAGATAAAAAATGTAGTTGATTCAAAAATAATTGAAATGTAAGTATACTTATATGAAAAATATTCTCTCTTTTCTACCTGAAGTATTATCTCCAATTGGGCTTAACTCCATAGACTCAAGATTCAAATTCAAATTGCTTGCCATTGGCTTTCTTTAAGAAAGCTATCAATTTCCTTAATATGAACAGAAAAGAAGATATTCTTGATATTGTGAAAGCGATTGGTGAAAGGATATTGATTGAAGAATTTCACAAAATTAAAAAGATTCTTGGCAGATTCGGCAGTTTGATATCCTGGGATTCTTTTCTCAGAATGGTCCTGTACTCTTTTTTTTCGACAGAGTTGGAGCTTTTTGAGTTTCTGGGGAACTTATTACATCATCCTTCATTTTGGAGATGTCCTGACTTTTCTCTCTCTCTCTCTTTTTTCCTTGGAAGGGTACGTCACAAACTCCTTCATCTTGGAGATGTTCTGATCCTTCTTTGCCTCAAGGATTATGTCGATGATATTGGCTAATTGGCTGGTGGTCTCTTGATGGTGGCTGAAATTAAATATCTTTTAGGGTTTGTTGGGAGGTTCATCGCAGTCGCCTTCATCTTGACGGTGCTCTGAACTTTCCCTGAAAGGATCCATCACAAACTCCTTCATCTCAGAGATGATCCAAATCTTCTTTGGCCCCGAGGGTCTAACTCACATAATTCGTCTTCATCTTGATGACAATTGAGAGATCTCTTTTGCAGATATTTAATTGCAACTTTAAGTGATTGAGGAGATATAGGAATTGAATGGATTTTTTTGTATCACCTAGGATATTTCGATTGCCTTGTCTTTACAAGAATGATCTTTAAAAATATGTCATTGACTGCGATCAATATCGATCACTTATGGCTTTGCAACAACATTGAATTTTCTTTGCTGGCCATATCGAGGATCTATTCTTCATCCCTTTGGTTGGTCAATAGAAAGAATTTAGATTTTGAATCCTTTTTTGCAAAAGCTTCACTCTTTTGGAAGTAATACTAAAGGTAATTTTGAGATAATTTTTTTTGTGCAATAAAAGATTTTTGGAATTAATAACTATTTTTCATAACAAATTGGCAAAATATTCTTGGAATCCTTGGTGAAAGAAATTGCTTGAGGTCTAAATGACATATCTGTGGCTAGATTCTCCTCTCCTTTCCCCAAAGGAGAGACTCAGGCTTGACCCTTACCTGAACGGGTAACAAAAGATACTCCTCTCTTCCCTGAAAGGAAATGTTTGCAAAACGAACTTTCGAAGAGAAATAAAGTTTTCTTCAAAACTCCATACTTCTAAGCTTCTCTTATGGAAAGAGGGCTGCTAACAAAAGTTAGAAGGATATCATAGAGGAACGAGTCCATCACACTCTCCCTGAAAAAAGGGTCCTTGACGACGGAAGTGGCCTAACAAAAGACATTTAGGGTTACAAGGAGAACGAGCTTCAGACGAAACTCTCTCTGGAAAAAGGGTTCCTTGTGTGACAATAAAGATTATTTTTCAAACTGTTCGTGAAGCACGAGTCCCTTCAAACTCTCCCTAGAAAAAAAGAGTTCAACAAACGAACAATAAAGATATGCGAAAAGAATGAGCTCTCTCAAACTCTCCCTGAAAAAAGGGTCCCTCACAAGAGAAAAGATTGATAATTGGTTTTGAACTAATTGGCAGACGAATTCGACATAAAGGTCGAATCTTGAAAGACTATGATTGCAGGATACGACTCGAAGGTCGGACAAACATGATCAACTTTGATAGAATTTGATAACCTAAAAGTTTGCTTGATAACACGAATGACCAGAGGTCTGACAAGATTGGTGACCTGAAGATTAGATTGACAGAATGGGGTGACTCAAAGGTCTGATAAAGATTTTTTGGTTCGCAGATCTGAAGATTAACATTGAGTCTGAGCCCCAATGTGAGATTTATGTTGCGACCAGTATGAAGACCAAACTTTGACAAAGTACCAGTATAAGCACTGGATTTTAAAAGATTACCAGTATGAGCACAGAATTTTGAAAGGTTACCAGTACGAGCACAGGATTTTGAAAGATTACTAGTATGAGCACTGGATTTTGAAAGATTACCAGTACGCGCACTAGATTTTAAAAGATCGTCAGTACGAGCACTGAGTTTTAAAAGGATACCAGTACGAGTACCGGATTTTAAAAGAGTACCAGTACGAGCACCAAATTTTAAAAGATTACCATTACGAGCACTGGTTTTTTGAAAGATTATCAATACAAATACAAGATTTGGTAAAGCAACCAAGGCGATATTGGATTTCATAAAAGGACCAATTTGAAAATTGGATTTAACCGGACCAGTGTAAAACTAGGTTCAGTCGGAAGCTTTGAATCAGAATTCAAATCTTCAAGGAAAGACTAGATGAATTGGATTTTGAAAGAGAATTTGGGTCGGAACTCGGATCTTCTAGGCCAATTGCTAAATTTGCAGGAAAGTTTAAGTAGACGTTCAAACTTTTAAAGGAAAGCTAAGCGAATTGGATTTGGAAGAAAATTCAAGTCGGAACTCTGATTTTTTTCTTGACCAATTCTGAATTGGATTTAAAAGAAAATTCGAGTCGAAACCTGAATCTTCTAGACCAATTCTAGAATCTGGAGGAAAAAAGATTAGATGAATTGGATTTGGAAGAAAATTTGAGTCAGAACTCAGATTTTCTAGACCAATTCTGAATTGGATTTGGAAGAAAATTCGAGTCATAACCCGGATCTTCTAGACCAATTCTAGAATCTGAAGAAAAGAAAATTAGATGAATTGGATTTGGAAGAAAATTTGAGTCGGAACTCGGATCTTCTAGATCAATTTTGAATTGGATTTAGAAGAAAAATCGAGTCGGAACTCGGATCTTCTAGACCAATTCAAGACATTAGATGAATTGGATTTGGAAGAAAATTCGAGTCAGAACTCAGATTTTCTAGACCAATTCTGAATTGGATTTGGAAGAAAATTCGAGTCAGAACTCAGATCTTCTAGACCAATTCAAGACATTAGATGAATTGGATTTGGAAGAAAATTTGAGTCAGAACTCGAATTTTTTAGACCAATTCTGAATTGGATTTGGAAGAAAATTCGAGTCAGAACTCGAATCTTCTAGACCAATTCAAGACATTAGATGAATTGGATTTGGAAGAAAATTTGAGTCAGAACTCGGATTTTCTAGACCAATTCTGAATTGGATTTGGAAGAAAATTCGAGTCGGAACTCAGATCTTCTAGACCAATTCAGGACATTTGAGGAAAGAAAATTAGACCAATATAATTTGGGTTTGGAAACATTGACTAGGAAGAAAACAAAATCAGATTTAAGAGTTTTAACCAGTAAAACAGGATTTATAAAAGTACCAGCACGAGCACCGGATTTTGGAAGAGTACCAGTACGAGCACTGGATTTTTAAAAAGTCTGACCAGTGAATTCCGAATTTAGAGGGTTTGGCTAGTGAAACTAGATTTAGAGAGTTTGACTGGTGAAACTAGATTTAGAGAGTTCGACTAGCAAAAACCGGATTTAGGAAGTTCGACTAGTAAAAACCGGATTTAGAAAGTTTGACCAGTGAAAACTTGATTCTTGAAGCTCGACCAGTGAAAACCGGATTTAGAAAGTTCGACCAGTGAAAACCGGATTTAGAAAGTTCGACCAGTGAAAACTGGATTCTGGAAGTTTGACTAGTGAAAACTGGATTTAGGAAGTTCGACCAGTGAAAATTGGATTTAGGAAGTAGGCTTCACCCGAAGGTTGACCGATAAAAATGGTTTCGATAAAAGATTTAACCCGAAGGTCAAATTTGGAAAAGATTGGTGTTTAGAAAGCGCTTGCTGATTGTGCTGTGAGATTTTCAATCTTCACCGTCATGATGACCTAGGCAAATGCCACGGGTCTCAGGATTTATCCCTTATCCTGAATGGGTATTGGATTGATGCAAATGCAGATGAATGCATGCAAATGCAAATGAATGCAAAATGATGTAAATGGGTGTATATGTGTGCAAAATGAGAGTTTTGTTTGATCCTGCCTGCATACAGAAAGTTTTGAAGACAATTTTCAAAATAATGCCCCAGTGTAATGGGGAAAGAAGATTTTGTATAAAAGGATAAATGATTGATGTTCGAAGAACGCTCTCTGAAGGTGACAAGGCAACTGACTTTTGAATGATTCAAGAGAGACTCTGAAAAGGTCATTCCTCGTGAAAGAACATTTTACAGAGAAGGAGAATAAAAGGTGGCACCGAGCTTGCGGGGAAAATAGACAACTTTATTGATGCATTGAAGGAAAAGTGACAAATCAAGAAAAGACAAATGGGATTGCATCATCCCTTTAAATAATAAAAACAAAACAAGAAATTGGAAAATCACTAGTGTTGTCAATTTCTTGAATGATTGAAGAAAAGCATGGTCAGGATGACTGGTCCTCCTTTTCATTTTCAGCAGGAAGATTCTTGTTGATGCAGTCCTGAACGATGTTCTTGAAGACAAAACAATGCTCGGTGTCGTGACCCATTGTTCGATGAAATTTGCAGAACTGGTCTTTAAACCTTCCCATGGTCACAAGAGGATCCACCATCTTGGGAAGTTTGATTATCCCTTTGGCCACCATATATTCCAGAATTTGCTCGAGTGGTTGTTCTAAGGGAGTAAAATTGCGGTCATATCTCCAACCGTCATGCTTCGGTCTTCTTTGGAGCTTTAATTCTAATTGGACACTTGGGGGAGAGTTGTCATTTCGCTTGCCCATTTTTTCCTTTCGACTTGCGAGGTCATTTCTCTCTGGGTTTGGGTTTCCTGAGCCTCAAGTATGATTTTTTCTACCCCCTCTTTTGTTGTGGCCATTGTTATTTTTGGTGGGATTGGTAGAAAATGTGGAGTGAGCCTTCAGAGATCTTACTGTATCTTTTACAAGCATGTATTCCAAAAAACTATCAAGTATTTGATCCAATGGGGCCATCTTGCGGTCTTGATTCCGATCATCACGTTGTACCTCTTGCCGAGTGCTTGATTTCTGCTGAGACTTGGCAAAGACAGTCGACTGGTATTCTTTATCACCCTCAACAAAGAAATTCTTGTCGATATAGTCTTGGACGATATTCTTAAAGATGAAACAATGTTCAATATCATGCCCCGTTGTTTGGTGGAATTTGCAAAATCGATCTTTCTATTTGCCTTTTGCGACAAGAGGATTAACAAATTTTGGGAGTTTAACCATTTCCTTGACCATCATGCATTCAAGGATCTTTTCTAGGGGCTGATCTAGAGGAGTAAATTCGCGATCGTAACCCCAACCGTCATGCTTTTTCTTCTCTTTCTGTTGACTCAATTTTTCACTCCGCTTCGAAGACTTTTCTTTCTGACTTGTATGATCACCCTTGTTATCTTTGTAATCACTGCGGTCGGCATCAGCGAAGAAGGTGTAATTTGTCTTCTATTCTGAATCTTGATTATTCCTGACGAGGGTGATGCCATCATAGAAGTCTTTGCTTGTGAAGTCCTTCTTTCCCTTGTCGCGGGCTTGCAAATCTTTAATCATTTTGGCCATTTCCTTCAGCTGTTTTTGGACTGGATCATCCATTGCTTGATTTTTTAATTTATAGGTTGTCCCTTGTCTATAAGGGGATCTTTGAAATGCTTGCTGGACTTCATACTCTTCATCAGTGTCACCTACCGATTCTGATTCATCACATGTATCCTCATGTTGGATATGTTTCTTGGATATCATCGGTCGCTCTTCAGTGTTTGGCCCTTAGTCTTCTTCTTGCTAGATATCTTACCAGAGTTGGCCTCTGCTTGCTCTGTCGTCATCTTACTCATCATCTTTTGAAACATGGCATACATTTGGGGATCAACATCATCATTGCTCTGTTGATTTTTGTTTCTGATAGATCTTGAAGAGGTCATTTCCTGTTCTAAGGTTGGCGAGTAACTGATACGCTGAACGGGTGCAATTTTTTTACCGGACCTTGTCTCAACCATATAAGGGTGCAAATACTCTCTGCAGGGCAAAACTGAGGATTAGCTGTTGATTTTTTTTTGAATAGGAAATATTGGCTGGATATCTGGTAGACAATTGGAAGGTTATCCCATTACTAGGGACTGAGTCATCGCTGAAGTCATGACAATTGCGCTGCTATTTTTGCAAAATAAACAACTAAAAATGCGCCTTATTACCTAGGCGAGGTCGTCAAACCATGATAGAATGAAAATGAAAGGAATTTTTATTGAAGAAAGTATGGTTTAATAATAAACTTGACATAAAGGAGGGAGACGAACAATTTTCCACCACTCCTGATAATCATTGGACACTCGAGGACCAGGAAAAATAGTGAGAGTAACAAAAGAATTCCAGCCATGTCTGGCAGAATGGTATGCTCTGGACCACTGATCTGATATGAGATCGAACTCTGGCAAGATCCCTGATAGTAGACAAATTTCTATGCGCTTCTGTCTCTGAGAGAACTGCCTAACACAGCGCTCTGAATGGTAATATGTGCAGCAGAATGGGCCAAGTAGACTGAATCGCTTGTCGTACGCATAAGTATATCTGGGAGGTGATTCCTGACGATCAAAATAATCCCACACGACTTCTTCCTCCTGAAGGTTGTCGATCAAGAACTGGTATTGTGCAATTGAAAGAAGCTTTTCACCATTGTATCTGAATGAACTAGCTCGGGCTGACATATGCCGGAGGAACCAAGATTGCAATGCATAGGTGCACCCTTCGACTAGAATTGATCCTCCGAGTGTAAAATGAGTCAACCCTCGGTATAGAAAAGCGAGTGCAACCATGGCTATGGAGAGGCAGCTGGTCTGTCGACTTCCCCATCTTCGCAAGAGCTGAACTATCCTAATATCCATGTAGTTTTGTCAGTCTGGAAAGAAAGTCAATCCTACTGTACATAAGACCATCGCATGCTGGATTCTCTCCCGAGCTGTTCGAGATAAGGAACTAACTTCCACAAATGCCTTATACTGTCTATAGATTTCGAGCAGGTTCACATATTCATTTCCATTCTCCTCGATCAATGGCCAAGACTTACGTCCTGTCATGCGGGCTAAAGCGTCTCGGGGATCCAGACCCTTGACATTGATTAAGAATTGTTTCTTCAATGGATCTTCTGGATGATCGGCTGGCTCCAGCAATCCCATAATTTCTGAGAATTCGTCTATCAACAAAGTCATTTCCCCCCATGGCAACCAGAAGGTATTAGTACTCGGGTTCCACCGCTTTGCCAGTGCATGGATCAAATTGTCGTTGACTGTCTGTTTTCCCACTGCAGATGCCAGTTCTAACCCACAATCGCTCAAATGGTCCGGAAACATACGAGAAAAGTTCTTGAGCCATGAATAGTACCACCGGGGAAGGAAGGATCCGGTGTTGAGGACTCGATGTTCAGGAAGACCTTATCGCACCTCGTAGGAGATGTGACCCTCAGAAAAGACTGAATCAAGTTGACTGGATGCCATCAGACTGGAAAACATGAAGAATTGGAATAAGACTTTAGGAAAATACAGGAATTTTGAAAAAGATGCAGGCAGGATAAAAATAAAGTAGAAAATTCGAGATCCAGAAGAAAGAAAGGATGAAAATCACCTGAAGTTTTGAGAAAAATAAAGGCGAATTTGGAAAATCGTCCAGGGTTTTGATAAAATACAAAGAAATACTTCATAAATTGGAAAATGAAGTATTTGAAAAATTGTCCAATATTTTGGAAAAACTAGGAAAAATATGGAAAAGTAAAGAGGAGATGACCACAACACATTCAATCACATCCTGTACAAACAATTATGCACATACAGCATTCCCTAAAAGTTGACTCTAGATGTACAAGTTTTGAAATAGCTGTAGGACCTTAAGCCTAACTCTAAGGTTCAGATCAACTGTGTCCAATCATGCTATGCCGATATACTTAGGTCGAGGCCCGATGTACGTGGCATAAAATCAATTTATCTGGTTCCAAGTTCAAGTTTTTCAACATCCTTGAGCGCCTGCCGATATACGTTAGACTATGGCCCTTGGTACGTGGCAGCGGGGCGTTAGCCCAAATAAGTGGCCCAGTTGTGAGGCTTTGTCCCGAACTATGGTTCTGGAAGAAAGCCCAGCAACGTGAAGACCGGGTAAAGATAAGTGGGGTAGTTTTTGAAAACATGAGCACATGCAAGCAAACAGAGGGCTCTAAGACCTAAAGAGATAGAGATTTTGAAATATTTGAAGAAGCAAACATTGTTTTCAATCAAACCTAGATTGAGGAGGGTTGTATTAGACTTAAGTCTATGTGAGCATGAATAATTCTCCTCAATTAGTCCTATCAAACCATACCTAGTCTATATGAAATCCATGTCAGCTGGGTTCAAGTCTAGGCTCCTAGGTTCACATGATAACAGAAAGTAAAATCTGACATTCCATGGAACACGATTTTGACAATTTGAACTAAGTTAAGCACATAATTGATCAGGCGAAGACAGGTCCCATCACGATCGCCAAAGCTGTTATCATCACAAAATTTTACTTTTGCAAGTCAAACTGACCTTTGAAAAAGATTTTGAAAATAACTCGCCTCCATTTTAAAATGCGGGATAATTCTGAAGAATGGGACTCGCCTGTCGGTACGAGGTTCAACCGTTCTTGACGCCTTTACCAGGGGTAATTGAACCAAGGATCAAAAGTGTGCTTAGCTTTGCTCAACTTGTCTAAATCGTGTTCTATTTTCTAAATGCACAAAGAATCAAGCATGTGCTATGAATTTTCTGAAAATGCATATTTGAAAACATGATGTTTGCTTTTGAGATTTGAAATACTTGGAAAATTCTTGGAAAAGATGTCACTTGGAAAATCGTGAATCATGGTGAAAGAATATTTCTGAGGAAAATGAAAATCGATTTCTGAAGAATCCAAGTGTTTTGTGAAAATGGATTTTTGAGGAATTTCAAGTAACTTTGGAAAACTTGATTTCTCTGAATTCAAACTAAAATTGAATGTATAACTTGGAAAATCAAATTTAGAACTTTGAAAAATACTTGAAATACCATTTGAAAGCTCAAAATTTTGAGAAAATCAATTTTTGAGTAAGACTTGGAAAATTTTGAGAAAATTGATTTCTCTGAGTTGGAATTGGAATTTGCAAATGAATGAAATGAATGAATATGAATTTGAAAGACTTGATTTTGAGGAATTGAGGAAATCCTTTTGTATTTTTGTGAAATGCAGTGCATTTTGAAGTTAGCCTAAGAGTGTAGGCTGAATGTAGCTAATACGAAGATCACAAATCTGGGTCTCATTCGCATTCTGACTATGGCCATAAATATGAATTCCACCGAGTTTGTCAACTCCTTAAGAGCTAGTGCACATGCCATTCGTGTAGACCATGGTGAATTTGTAAAAATATGCACATGAATGACAAGCATAACAATTATATATCAAAGTTCAAACTATATGCAATGTAAATCCTAATCTAAGCAGAAATTGAAATTATTATTCCAAAGTTTACATCACTAATTGAATTTAAATACAGGAAAATAAAGTCTTCAATATCCCTGCAAAACTATAAAACTTGTTAGTGAAGATATGTTGGCTTTTCTAGGTTTATCCAGTAATATCTGTAAATTACTGGATTTTGCTAGATATAAGCCTTTTTCCATGATTCCCTGAGATAAACATAATGAAATAAGAAATAAAATTGAAGAAATATGAAAATGGGATTTGAAAATTTTGAAATTGGGGTTAAAATGACCAAAATACCCCTGATAGCAAGACTATGGCCTTAAAATCAGGGTTTTGAGATAGATATTTTGTAAAATAAGGTTTTGAAATTCAAATGAAAATAAATCAAACACATGATGATATGACATGATCAAAAATAAGAAAATCTAGGTTAGGGATTTCGAAATTGAGGTCAAATGATCAAAATGCCCTCGACAGCAAGACTATGGCCTTGAAATCAAGGTTTTTTGAAATAAATTTTGGTGAAAACTTAGGATTTAGGGTTTAAATGAAATCAAATAAACATAAAATCGACCATGAAGTATTCTAACATGATTATAAACATGAACAAACCCTAAAAACAAGAACTTATACATGAAAATCAAGAAATATCATGAAAATCATGATTTTAGCAGTGTTTCGGGATCCTACGGGCACCCTATTTCACAATTTGATTGATTCAAGCATCAAACAATATCCAAAATTCATAAAAATAGGCATGTGCAATCCTTGTAACTCTAGAATTTAATTGAAAACATAAACAATTAATTTTGACAAAAATTTTAATTCGAAATTTGCATAAAACCTTAAAATTTACTATTTTTGCCAATGGATCTGTACCTCTTTAAGTGTTAGACCCGAATCAGAGATCAAAACACCATCAAAATTCCTAAAATTTTATAGAGGTAAACTAGACAGAAAAATAGAGAATCTCCTATTTACAGATTGTAAAAATCATCTTCGATGAGGGAGATACCTTTCTGGCAATCTGGACTTAAATATAACGAATATAAAATTAATTAAAACAGGTACTTTCGGTTGAAAATACAGAAATAAATAGCATACCTCATCAAAAATTTCTGCAATTTCAGCAATGAATAGTAGATAGATAAATAATAAACTTCATGTTTTACAGATCATGAATCAGATCTGCGGGTAAAGATTTATGATCAGCACAAGTCGGATTAGGGTTTTAATAAATCATAACGAGTTTTAAAATATAGATTCGACTTTCAGACAGAGTAAAAATATCAAACAGAGACAAACAATTATGAAACTTTTACAGTAAATATCCTACATCAACACAAAGCCACTTCACTTTACGGATCTTGAATTGGATATCGGATGAAATAAATAACGCATCTGCAAGTTATGCTTGAATTTAAACAACAATTTTAATCAACAGAAATCCCGATTTGACTTTGTATTTTATTAACAATGTTCCCCAATTCGAAAACGTCTGATTTTTTTTCAAAAACTTAATAACATATCCATGTATCACATATAAAAAAATCAGTAATTTCTAACAAAGACTTCAATACGAACTAACATGCTTTCTAATGATCTAAAATTAAAATATACAGAAATCTAAGAAACACTAAAAAAAATATGATTTAACCATGAAAAACCATAAAAATTATCTAAACAGCAAAACAAAATTGATTTTAATGATGAAACACGTGTAATGAACATTAATATGTCAAAAAAAAAAAGTAAAACAGGGAATCCATGGCTGGAATTACTTTTACCTTTGAAATCATGAATTTAATCCATTTAATCTGATAAATCTAATGTTTCTTTGGTTAAGAACATGAAAAACAATAGCATAAATGATTCTAATGGATTGGAATCATGAAAAACATCATGGAATAGGGTTAGATCATCTTCTTGGATGGAGCTTGATGTTCTTGAGGTTGAATCCATGGTTAAAATCATGAAAGAGATGATACCAATGGTTAAATCTATGTTAAAAACATGGAAAAATATTAAATAAAGTAAAAAAATTATGAAAAACCTTACCTTGAGGTTGCAGATGCAATGGAGTAAGGAGGAAGGAGGAAGGAGGAAGGTCTGGAGAGGAGAGAGAGGCCACGAAATTGGGGGAGAAAAAGAGCCTCCTTTAACCCCTTTAAAGACACCTTTTTATAGTTTTTTCAAAACCCATGTAATTAGGACTAATTAATACCTAACTTTGACTTTTTCAAACTCTATCTAAAACCACCAAGGGAGGATGATTTTTTGTGGTTTCCTAACCCTAAAGGAACCCTAACTAACCCCAATTAAACTTCTAAATGTTTTAGGGAACTTCCCAAATGTGGCGCCACTTGGCGTTTTTCAAAAACCCTAATTTAAAACTTTAAAATCAAGGTTAAAATCTAAAGTAAAAAAATATGATTTTTAAAATCAAGTTTGGACTCTTATAGATTACTAACCTCTAAACTAACTAGAACTATGACTAACCCTCGTCTAACCCTGACTTTTGCACCCAGAGTGGGCCCACTTGAATTTTCAAAAAACGATTTTAAAACTTGAAAATGAGAGGTTTTTCAAAAGATATTCAAAAGTAGATTTTGAGATTGGAAATTTTGAAATAGCACAGAGTTCTGACTAGGTCAGAACTCCTCAAGATATGGCACCAACTAGGTGGGCCCCTCATCGAATTTTTGAAAATTTTGAAATAAAGACTGAAATCGTCTTTAAAAAAGGGTTAAAATCAACAGTTGAAATTCAAAGTTTTGAAAATAGAGTTATAAGTGAACTGGAACTCTGGGCTAGAGTCCTAAAATTTTAGGACTCTGAGATTTTAGATTTTAAAAGCCAAATGAAGAAGTTTTTAAAAGATTTTATCAGAACTGTTAAAAAAATAAGTCAGAAAACACAGTCAGGGTTAAAGTCCTAACTCAACCGAAACTCTGAGATAGAGTCTTGAATTAACTGGACTCTATAAAATGACCTAATTTTTGAAAAACAAATAAAAAGGAATGAAAATCAAAGTAAAAACAGACTTCAGAACAGACTTCTGATTGGACTAGGACTCTGGGACAGAGTCTTGATCAGACTAAAACTCTAGTTTTTTTTTTTGTATTTTCTGAAAAACAAATGAAAGAACTTGTGAAAAAATAACAAATATTGAAATAAAACAGTCCTGATCCAACCGGGACTCTGGGGACAAAGTCCTAATTGAACTAGGACTCAGATTTTTTTGGATTTTCTAAGAAACAACCGAGAGGATCTTGAAAAACAGATAAAACAGGATAAAATTGAAGTTTGGTTCAGAGTCCTGATCTGATTAGGAATCTGAGGAAGAGTACTAATTCGACTAGGACTCTGAAAATTTTGGTTTTCTAGAAAGTAAATGATGAGATTTAAACAAAGCTTTTGAAAACCAGTGAAAATGAAGTGAGAAAATGAACTCAGGATAGAGTCCTGATTCGATCAGGACTCTGGGTTAGAGTCCTGATTCGATCAGAACTCTGAGATAAAATTCCAGAATTTTGACATTTCATGGCAAGGGTATAACAGTTTTGATAGATAGAAAGATTTTTGAAAGATTCTCTCAAAATTGAAATCAGGGTCAGAGACCTGATCCAACTAGGACTATTCAAACAGAGTCCTGGTTCAACCAAAACTCTAAGTTTTTGACTTCTCTTTGAAAGATTTGATTAAAAATAGGTAAGAATAACGATGAAAGATAGAGTCTTGATTCGATTAGGACTCTGAGAAAGAGTCCTAATTCGACTGAGACTCTATAATTTTGGCCAAAAACAAAGGATTTTGATAGGTTTTCTCAAAAACAGGTAAAAAGGGTAGTAAAAAATAGAGTTCTGATCTGACTAGGACTCTAGAAAAAGAGTCCTGATCCAACTAGGATTATAGAAAAAGAGTCCTGATTGGACTGGGATTCTGAAATTTTGGACAACAATGACGAGAATGAGCTAGGATATGACCACAGCTGGTTTAACATCAGAATGGTGTTTTAAAAAGGTTCAAAAAGATTCAAAAAGATTCAAAAAGATGAAAATACAAAGTCTTGATCCGACTAGGACTCTAAATTTTTTGAGATTTTTGATAAATAAAGGAATCCAGAAGTGACACCACCTAAATAGGCCTCATTTGAGAATTGAAATTGAGTTTAAAATGAATCTAGATTGTTTTCTGAGGAAAACATTTTGAAATATAAGATCCTGGGGGTTGGCAAATGGCCAAAATGTCGATTTAAAACCCAGGTTTTGAAGTTGATTTTGAAAGAAAATTTTAAAACTCGAATCTGGATTTAATATTTTGAAAACAGGAGTGCTGGATCTCGAAAATGAGATGTAATGACATGCCATGCTATGCAATGCAATGAAATGGTATGTCAAATGCATGCAATGACACATGAAATATATAAACACTGGATGAGGGTGAAAATTTGTGGTGTTTACAAAACCCAAAACCGAACAGGTGCTGGATCTGCAGCTAAGTGTGGGTCTCCAAGCATCCACCGTGTGCCGTCGCATCACTGTTGTACCTATTCATCACCTACATCCCCATAAAATGGGGTCAGCACTCTTGCGAGGTGGTTAAGAATCAAACATCATATTTCATTTCTCAAGAAAAACAGACATCAAGTACATATAACATGTGAATAATAGGTACAAGTGTCTGTGTGAGGAAGTGCACGCGTAACAAGTGCTAATCAAAGTAAAGCAGTGAACAAGAACTGAGTAACTACAACACAATTAGCTAAAGAACGGTGAGGGAAATGTAACAGTACTAAAGCAGGTAAGCAATTTAAAACAAGTAAAGTAAACCACTACATTACGTCAGTTGTGCTTGGTTAGTCTTTAAGTTCTTTTGATTACTCCATCAGGTACGCGAAGGAACCTCGCATTCTGTGAGTCATGCACCCGACGTCTGTTATTCAATTTCTAATGTGGTAACCAGGGATGCTACAGACCGAGTCAACCTCATGCAGGCAGCCATAGCTGAGAGAACCCACGCATAGGCAAGGATTGCAATCCATACTACTGCAGTAGTGAGGTATCTTAAAAGATCACCTCGACCTCCCTAACTCTGAGTGACTGGAGGTCCAAGGATGCTACAACTCTTGTCAAAACACATGTCATAGTAACGACTAGTCACTCAGGGTTGTACCATCCACCCTCTCTAAGGTGAACCATCTTGTGAATGGGGCATGGCAGGTTTATCTTTCTTAGGCTCATTTATCGTGTCATACCTCCTTTCGAGGTGTTTATGCCTCGTGGTCCCTACGGGGTGCGCAAACGAGGACTTGGCCTGCCCATTCATGTGCTCAGCCTCATGCGGCAAACAAGAGCACATCGCTCGTGAAAGCGATCAAAACACCATATTATTCTTTTTCTTTATTAGGGTATAGTCATACGTGAGCTCGCTCACAAACAATGGGTCATCGCCCAAAGACTCCAACTGAGTCCAAACACTAACAACCACGTGTTTCACATACCCTACGGTGTTTAAGTTCTTGTAATCATTCTACACATCTGAGTGTATTGTGCACCTTGTGCACTTCTCTATGTCTCAAGAACGAGACTAACAATGTACCCTTTTGAGGTACCTAAAAAGTAGTACAAATGTCAGGATGTGCTACGTGCAAGTGCGAGCTAAGAAGCAGATGATTTCCAGTTACTCGCACCAATTAACCACAGAGGCACAGAAGCATATGCATAACTCAGAAAAATACATTTCAGTTATATGTGCAAGTGAGTGTATCATTTCATAGGTTCTAGTGATATGCATATTCAAGAATATTATGCAGACATCATTTTAAGTAAAACATGCTGAAACAAATATTGTAAGTACCTCAACTACACTATTAACAGTTCGATTCTTCAAAAGTCCATATTTGGTGTTTTCTCGTGAAACAAGACCATTCTTATAGAAATGACTTACAATTTTGGTACACTCCTTCGTTAAGATTGAAATCTGAAATATTCTCATACGTATGGGAATTACATTTGCATTACCAAGGGTGGAACCGCCGCACTTGCGGGAAAAAGCTGTAAATATGTCACGGGGACAAAAATACGTATATGTGTCACTGGGTTACTAATAATCGTAAAACATTTGATCTAAAGCTGGCGAAGTGGAACCAGTTCCATACAGGGATTCGTGATTTTGGCACACTTACGTGACAAGGATGGAATCTAGGATATTCCCAACTTATGGGAATAACATTAGCATTACCACGGTTTCGGGCGCCATGCCTGCAGAACTGATAATGATATGACAAAAAATTCTAAGTTTCATAACTGGTGGAAAGGCTTTATGTCCGTGCGGATGACACGAAGCCCACCCTATTACTCGTGTTGGGCCATCAACACGGTTACTAAAGAGGATATGGGGTCCACTCCGAACTCGTACTTCAGTTCTACTACCCTAATGAACAACCACTAGGTACAAACTCTATGTGGCCAAAACACCAAATCTGAGTCTAAGGGTTATAGTCGAAACATTTGGACAAGGCACAAGAGTGCCATGTGTCGGACTGGGTTCGTCTATATAGAGGACTTACATCGTTTGACAAATATATATATCTATATATATATTTGTGTGTATATATATATTTACGTATATATATATATTCAACTACTCTATCTGTTCCATTCATAGTGCCTAATCGACTCGTAACCCGAACAATTGTACAAGGGCCAAAAATAAATACGGAGGAAAAAGGGAGTTCGGGTCTGGTCCTTTGGACTAGACCACGGTCTTGGTCCAGCCATAACTCGAATGCCCAAGCTCGGACCAGGTGGCTGTGGGTGGTAACTGCCAGCAAAAAGGTAGGGGCACCCGAATAGAGATTGCATCCGACAGCTCACTGCTGCGCCCGGGTGCTCCCAATAGGGCTAGGTTGGTGCAGATCTGGTCCTCTAGACCAGACTGTGGGTTTGACATGGGTTCTGGTCTGGACCCATTGTTCAGACCAGATGCCTATGTTAGGGTAGGGTAAGCCCAAATCTGGGCTACCGAGGCGGCTAACACCTGAAAGTCATCATGGCGCCAAGGCAAGAAGGAAGGGGTTTGGTCCTTTGGACCAGACCATCCAGGTCTGTTGGGAGGTATGGTCTAGACCCACGGTCCAGACTAGTCACAAGGTGGTAAAGCAGTGGGTCAAAGGATTAACCTGGAGCGGCCAACACTTAGCGGCTACCGTGGCGCCAAGGCCATAACAGGGTGAAACAGGTCTGGTCCTTTGGGCGAGACCACGCGTGTCTGAGTAGGCTTCGGACTGAACCCATGGTTCAGTCTAGACATGCAAGACAAAACCAAAAAGAAAGGGATAGTGGTCCCAGATCAGGGCGCCCCGGGTGCGCCTAACACCCTTCGGTCCGCCGCGCTAGGGCTAAACGAACTGCGCTGGGTCAAGGGTCTGATCCTCTGGACCAGACCACTGGGTCAAGCATCTCACTAGTCTGAACCTACAGGCTCAGACCAAACTCTACCCTGTACCAGGGCCTTAGATCAGGTGTCCAGGCCGACTAGGCTACCCGGGTGTCTTTGGTACCCGGTGGCCTGTCGCAGGCCAAAAGGGCAGAAGGCCTTAATGGCCAAGAAGAAAAGAAAATGGTTGCCTCTGGCCGAGCCCTACTCGGGCCAGGGGGCACCCAGTTAGGTCTGTCCCAACCAGGGACAGCCCAACCGAAAGCACTAAAAGAACAAAAAAAAATGTCAACCTTGAATCTATTACATTTCTTTTTTTTTTTGCAAAACGAAAAGAGAAGAAAGAAAATGCCGGCGCGAAAACCCGCAAGAATTGCCTAGTATGGGAATGTATTCATGCATGCACAGAGGTAGGACACAACCTCCAGATAGTTCGCTAAAAACAACAAGAGTGGAACGAGAGGAAATGCGTAAGAAAAAAAAATGCATAGACATAATACTGTGAAATTTTGGGGGCATCCTCTTTGTTTCCATGAGTCAAAAATTTTAGAGGTACTAGGACATATCTACAAAAAGAAATTAGCAAGAAAATGTACCACTAAATCCACCGGTAAACCTTGCATACACGAATGCATAGGCTTCACGATTTCACGGTTTGACTACTTGTGTTTTCTAAGAGAAGTAAGACAAATTGCATGTTATCGAAACTTCACCTTGAATGTTTGAAAGAGGTGGGTTCGGTTGCAAGAGCTCTACGTCGATGGTGGTTGAGCCACACCCCACGGCTAAGAGAGGAGAAGAGTGAGGATGGGAGAGAGAGTCTCACACAAAAAAAAATTCCCTCTTTGGGCTGCTCATTTTTTTTTTCAGTAGGGCTTAAGTAGGTAGGTGAGATGAATGGGTGGCTGGGATTACTCCATTAGGATGAAGGGCTGGGAGTGGGTCACGACTTCCCATAGTCGCCCAGCTCCTCCACTCAAATCCTAAGATTTGAAAAGACTTTTACAATTTGCAAGGATGCCATGGGGCTGCCGCCCCATGCATCCAATGAGGTGTTGCCTCCCTCATAATGGCTCTCCCTTGGGAAGAGTCATTGGGATCTCATGAATCCCAAGATTCACAGTCCCCTCCCAACGTCATGATGGTGCCCCACTTGCACCATTCATGAAAAGAAAAGTCAACTTTTATATTTCCTATATATATATATATATATATATATATATTTTTTTTTTTTGTGCTGTGGGTAGGGTCAATCATGGCCCTCCCTTTAATATTCGGCCCACATATTTTACAAACATGCCATTACCCGAGCTGGTCAACTTGACCAGCTGGTTTTATGGCCAAAATCGTCTCATGGCAGCCTAAAGTGGTCGACCAAGGGCTTGGTCGACCCTTGACTAACTATTTCAAGGAAAGAAAGAAAAAAAATTGTTTTATAATCCATTTATTAATTTTGTTAAGTAGGATCAAAATGTACCCTGCCATATCTATTATTTTTATTTTTATTTTCCAATACAACTATCTTTCCAAAGCCTATCCAAGAGGAAAATTTCCTCTTCTTACGAAATGGCTCCTGTATAGGCCCTCACTGAATCGCTAGGCGATTTCCCGTAAGTCACATACACTGACAAGGTTTTTCCATCATTTGGGTCTCAAATTCGGGGACAAACCAAAAATATATATTATAAACTTACCCTTAAAATTTTAGAGGTTAATCCATCACGGATTTCTCTCAAATGTCGTTTACATTCTACTTACGCGATTTTCCTTTCGCTAATAGCTCTCGCAATATCAAGAATACATTCTTTTCCGTCCATATCAATGAAATTGATAGCCTCCTTGAAGGAAAGTCAATTGCAAGTAATTTGAATTCGAATCTTGATTCTACGGAGTTAAGCCCAGTCGGAGGTAATACTTCAGGTGGAAAAGAGGGAATATTTTTCATATATATATATGTGCTTATCATCCTTGAATTAACTACAAATTTTTTATCTTATTGGAAATCTTTTCAAGTTATCCCGACATGAAGTGAGAGCTTGATGTTTATTTTGATGTATCCAGGCGTTGTTGTTATACCTTTTAGGATCGGATGATGGGAGTTGTCCAAGATCCTTCCCTTCTTGTTTTAATCTGAGCGCCTAGGCTATCAGATTAGCACACTTCCCTGTGCTCCCCGCTGTCCCACCATAGGCAGTTCCCGTTCAGGTTAAGGGTTAAACCTGAATTTTCCGCAAAAGGTCATCTGTCTTAAAAGTCATTCAGTCTTAGCAATGAGACGTCCAAGATCAATCCCTTTTCAAGCTTTAGGGAACCCCCTTTCTTCCTTTTGCAAACCCCTCTCGGATTTATTGTGCAAAATTCGAAGGTCCCATCATGGTTTCTTCATTCGAGGACTCCGTATATCGTCCCCTTTCAGGTTAAGGGTTAAGCCTGAGCCTCGTTTTTCCACGAGGTATCGTCCCCTTTCAGGTTAAGGGTTAAGCCTGAGCCTCATTTTTCCACGAGGTATCGTCCCCTTTTAGGTTAAGGGTTAAGCCTGAGCCTCGTTTTTCCACGAGGTATCGTCCCCTTTCAGGTTAAGGGTTAAGCCTGAGCCTCGTTTTTCCACGAGGTATCGTCCCCTTTCAGGTTAAGGGTTAAGCCTGAGCTTCGTTCCATACGAGGTATTTTCTGTCCCATCCAGGTTAAGGGCAAAACCAGAATCTCACTTCATTTTGAAAAAAAAAATTCTTCTTATTCTCCATTTCATATCTATCATCATTACTTGGATTAATTCTTTCATACCCAGTCAGATTTATCTAACTGGGGCATTTTTATAATCCAAATTTGGTGTGTTTTCTTTGCCACTAAGCTCGGCTTTCAACCGGCTTAGCAGCAAAGAGGGGCATCTGCAAACACCCCAAATTTTCACCCTCATCTAGTGTTTGTCCATTTCATAAGTCATTACAGATCATTGCATATCATTGCATGCATCCGGCATATCATTCCATCACATTGCATGTCATTACATGTCATCCCATCTCATTTTCGAGATCCAACACTCCTATTTCAAAACATTCAATCCAGATTTGAATTTTAAAGCTTTCTTTCAAAATCAATTTCAAAACCTGGGTTTTTATTCAATACTCTGTCATTTTCCAACCCCAGGACTTTGTATTTCGAAATATTTTCTCAGAAAACAATCTGGATTCCTTTCAAATTCAAACTTTAATCGATTTCAATTCACAGATGAGACCTATTTAGATGGTGTCGCTTCTGAATGCCTCTATTCATCAAATTTCTCAAATTTTGGAAAGTTTCAGTCCGATCAGGACTCTGTCTCAGAGTCCAAATCCGGTCAGAAGTTTGGTTTTTAAGTCTGTTTTACTTCCATTCTCAATCTTTTTCGTTTGTTTTCGAAATTTAGGTCATTTCACAGAGTCCAGTTAGTTCAGGACTCTATTTTAGAGTTCAGTCGAGTTGGGAGTCTAACCCTGACTGTGTTTTCTGACTTATTTCATCATTTCTTGATGAAATCTTTTGAAAAATCTTTCATTTGGCTGTTAAAATTTAAAATTTCAGAGTCCTAAGAGTTCAGGACTCTAACCCGGAGTTCCAGTTCGCTTGAGACCCTATTTTCAAAGATCTTGAATTTCAAATATTGATTTTAACCCCTTTTCAAAGCCATTTTCAGTGTTTATTTCAAAAATGTTCAAAATTCGATGTGGGCCCACTCAGTTGGCACCATATCCAGAGGAATTCTAACTCAGTTAGGACCTTATGCCATTTCAAAAATCCTAATTTTAAGTTTACTTTTGAAAATCTTTTGAAAACTCCTTCAATTTCAAGTTTTAAAATCACTTTTTGAAAAACTCAAGTAGGGCCCAGTCGGGGTGGCGCCATATTCGAGTAAGTCAGGGCTAGACTAGGGTTAGTTGATGTCTTGGTTAGTGTTAGAGGTTTAGAAGAGTCAAAACCATTTTGAAAATTAGTTTTTAAAACTAGTGTTTTTAAATGTTTTTAAAGGTGTTTTAAAAACCCAAATGTGAAAGATGCCAAGTGGCATCACATTTGGGGATTTTCTAGGTTTAGTTAGGGGCTAATTAGGGATTAATTAGAGTCCCACCTAGGTTAGAAAACCACAAAAAAATGTTGCCTTTAGTGGATTTATTAGAAAGAGTCCTAAAAAAATGAAAAACCTCTTAATTAACCCTAATTAAGTGACTTTTTGAAAAACTATAAAAAGGGACCTAAGGGGGGCCAAAAGGAGGGCTCTTTTCTCTCAAATTTTCGTGGCCTCTCTCTCCTCTCCAGCACTTCCACCTTCCTCCATTGCAGCTGCAAGCACCAAGGTAATATTTTTAATATTTTTTAGTTTTATTTAATACTTTTTCATGTTTTAAATCAATTTTAGCCATTGGTGTCATCCCCTTCATGGATTAAACCATGGATTCAACCTCAAGAACCATCAAGAATCAGCAAGAACACTCCAATAAGGTGATCTAACCCTATTTTGGATGATTTACAGAGATTTTAATCCATTAGAATTGATTTTAACATGATTCTTTGCATTATTAACCAATAAAATATATGATTTACCCTTTTTAATGGGTTAAATCTATGTTTTAAAGGTGATATCAAATTCCAGCCATTGATTCCCTGTTTTTAATTTATTTTCATGGTTTATTCATGTTTGTTTTACGTTCTATAGCATACAAATAAGTTTTATTTACTGTTTTATGGTTTATTTTATTTATTTACATTAGTTAATGCATGGTTTTTCAAGTTTCTTAAATTTCTGTGTGTTCTAGGTTTAGAACAGTAAAGATGATGTTATTTAGGATTGAAACACTCGTTGTTTATTTCTGATTTTTTTATATGTGATGCATGCATGAGTTATTGAGTTACTGTAGAAAAATAAGAGGTTTTGGATCTCGGGAACCCTGTCAAAAAAATCAGACATCAAATCGGGTTTTTAAAGCTTTAAAATCGTGGTTAAAATCAAGAAGGTAACTTGCTGTTATGATATTTCTCTCATCTTATATCCGATTTTAGATCTGTAAAGTGCTATGGATTCACATTGAGTAGATCTGTCTTATGTGAAATTTTCGTATTTTTTGATCATTGTTTAGTATTTTTCCCCTTTTAGAGAATCTGTTTTTAAATTTAAAGCTCGTTAGGGTTTACCAAAATTCTAATCAGACTTGTGTTAGTCATAAATCCCAAACCACAGATCCGATTTTAGATCTGTAAAAAGTGAGTATTATTATTTTTCTGTCTACTGTTCACCACTAAAATTTCAGAAATTTTTGTTTAGGATTGCTATTTATTCCTGTATTTTAAATATGTAATAGCTGTTTTAATCCCTGTTAAAAGTGATATATTTTAGCTCAGATTGCCGGAAGGGTTTCTCCCTAACCGGAGATGATTTTTCCGATCTGTAAATTGGGAAATCTCTGTTTTTATTCCTAGTTAGTCTCTGTAAAATTTCATAAATTTCCATGGAGATTTGACCCCTGATTCAGGTCTTGGATTGAAACTGGTTGGTGAATTAGGTCAAAAATAGCATATTTTTAGGGTTTAATGCAATTTTTGGATTAATTTAATGTCAAAAAAATTATTTTTATAATTCCAATTCGACATTAGGGTTATAACAAGTGCAGGTACCAATTTTTATGGATTTTGGAATCCATTTGATGGCTGAATCAAGCAAATTGCAAAACCGGGTTCCTGAAAGATCCAAAAACACTGCTAAAATCACAGTTTTTGTGATATTATTGGATTTCCGTGCATAAGCATATATTTTTAGGGTTTTATTATGTTCATAAGCATCTTAGGATACTTTAGGTTTAATTTTGTGCTCATTTGATTTCATTTAGTGCATAAAACCTAAGTTTTTACCAAAATCTCTTTTTAAAAACCCTGATTTCAAGGCCATAGTCTTGCTATCGGGGGCAATTTGGTCATTTGACCTAAATTTCGAAATCCCTAACCCTAATTTAATATTTTTAATCATGTCATAGCATATTTGGTTTGGGTTTATTCCATTCAAATTTCAAAATTTGCATTTTATCAAAATATCTTTCTAAAAACCCTAATTTCAAGGCCATAGTCTTGTTATTAGGGGTATTTTGATCATTTTGACCCAAATTTCGAAATTCCATATCTTCTCTTTCATATTTATTCAATTTTATTTCATACTTTATCATTTTTAATTAAGGGAATCAAGGAAGAGGCTTATATCTAGCAAAATCCAACAATTTCCTGATATTGTTGGATAAATCTAGAAAAGCCAACATATATTCATTAACCAAGTTTTCTAGTTTTGCAGGTACATTGAAGACTTTATTTTTCATGTATTTAAATTTCAATAGTGATGTAATTTGTAATTAAACTTTGGAATAAGAATTTACATTTCCTGTTTAGCTTAGGTTGCATTGCATATAGTTTATTTTCTTTTGTAATGTTAATGTGTGCTGGATGATGATTCATGCATATTCAAACTCACTATGGTCTACATGAATGGCACATGCACTAGCTTCTATGAAGTTTATAAACTTGGTGGAATTCGTATTTATGGCCATAGTCAGAATATGAATGATACTCAGATTTATGATCTTCACATTAGCCACATTCAGCCTACACTCTTAGGCTAACTTCAAAAATGCACTGCATTTCTCAAAAATACAAAAAATATTTCTTAATTCCTCAAAATCATATTCATTCATTTCATGCATTTGCCAATTCCAATTCCAATCTTAATTCAAAGAAGTTCATTTTCTCAAAATCTCCTAAGTCTTATAGCAAAATCGATTTTCCCAAAGACATTGAATTTCAAAGAATATTTCAAGTATTTCCCAAGTTCCAAATTCAAATTTTCTAAGTTAGAATTTCAATTTCCAAGTTTGAATTAAGAGAAACCAAGTCTCTCAGAATCGATTTTCACCAAATGTCAAGGATTCCTCAAAATCGATTTTTATTTCTCTCAGAAGTATATTTCAAATCCCATTTCACGATTTCTCATGTGATATCATTTCTAAGATTTACATTTTCTAAATATTTCAATCATTCAAAGCAAACATCATGTTTTCAAATGTGCATTTTCTGAAAATTCATAGCACATGCCTGATTCTTTGTGCATTTAGAAATTAGAATATGATTTAGACAAGCTGAATAGAGTAGAGCATAAGATTGATCCTTGGTTCAATTACCCCTGTTAAAGGTGGCAGGAACGGTTGAACCTCGTACCGACAGGCGAGTCCCATTCTACAGAATTTTCCCGCATTTTAAAAACGGAGGCGAGTTATTTTCAAAAATCTTTTTCAAAGGTCAGTTTGATTCGCAAAAGTTAAAAATTTTGCGATGATAACATCATCGCAAAATTTTTTCCCTCCCTTGTGAGAGAGAAACGAATTTGCGAGTCAAACTCAACCAAAGTTTTAAAAATTGTTTTGAAAATTTACTCACCTCCGTTTTGAAAATTTGCGGGAAAATTCCATGGAATGGGATCCGCCTGTCGGTACGAGGTTCAACCGTTCCTGGTGCCTTTACAAGGGGTAATTGAACCAAGGACCAATTATGTGCTTTAACTTGAATCAAATATCTAAATTATGCTCTATTTTTCCTAGAATGCACAAAGAATCAGGCTTGTGCTATGGAATTTTGAAAAATGCAAGTTTGCGAAATTATGATGTTTGCTTTGGAAAATTGAAATGCATTTAGAAAAGGACTGAAAAATGCTTGAAAATGGAATTCCTGGGAAAATCATTGAATTTTATTGAAAATCAGAAATTTGCATTGGAAAGTGATTTCTCAGGAAAATTTGAACTTTAGAAAAACGATTTTGAAATTTGGAATTGCTTTTCTGAGAAAATGAATTTGAGAATTCTGAGAAAATCTAAGAAATTCATTGGAAAATGACTTTTGAAATGGAAAATGAATTCTCAAGAAAACTGGAAAATATGAGAAAATGAATTTCTGAAAACTTGGGATTTTGAAATTTGAGAATTTGAAAACATAGGAAAATCTTGATTTGAACTTGATAAATGTTTTGAAATGTCATTTGAAAACTTAGGATTTTGAGAAAATCAGATCCTGAGAAAGACTTGGAAATTCTTGAGAAAATTGAATTTTCTGAAATTGAAATTGGAAAATGAGTTTGAAAATAATGCAATTTGAATGATATGAATGAATGAATATGAATTTGAAAAGGGAATTTCATTGAGGAATTGGGAAATCCTTTTGAAACTTTGAGAAATGCAGTGCATTTTTGAAGTTAGCCTAAGAGTGTAGGCTGAATGTGGCTGATATAAAGATCATAAATCTTGGTTTTCTTTGTATTCTGACTATGGCCATAAATACGAATCCCAGCGAGTTTATAAACTCTATAAAAGCTTGTGCACGTGCCATTCGTATAAACCATAGTGAATTTGAAATAACTATGCATGAATCATAAATCACATATTGAAATTTGCAGAAATTAAACTATATGCAATGCAGTCCTATTCTAAGCAGAAAATGTAACTCTTATTCCAAATATTACATTGCTTTTTACATTGAATTGAATAAGATAAATAAATGAAATAACTAAGTCTTCTTCTTGAATGTTCCTGCAAAACTAAAAAACAAGGTTAGCACAAAAATGTAGGTTTTTTTGAATTTATCCGAAAATATGGGAAATTATCGGATATTATTCAGATATAAACCCAAATTCATACCCCCTTTGATATAAACATGATAAATAATGAATATATTTCAAAAATAAACTTGAAAATTCGAAATTGGGGTCAAAATGACCAAAATACCCCTGATGACCTTGAAATCAGGGTTTTCTGAAAGAATTATTGTAAATTTTGGAATTTTGAAAATCAAATAAAATAAATCAAACATAATATGATAAAATATGATGATATGCATGAAATTTTGGATAATTAGAAATTGAAATTTCGAAATTTAGGTCAAAATGACCAAAATACCTCTGATAACAAGACTATGGCCTTGAAACCAGGGTTTTCTGAAATAAATTTTGCAAAAATAAAAAATATGAAATGAAAATGAGATTAAAGTTAACCCTAATATGATTCTACATGCTTATGTACATGATAAAAACCCTAACATGGCGAAAATATCATAAAATATCGAATTTAACTTGATTTTCGCTTCTGAATTTTAAGATAAACTAACACATGGAGCAAATGAAGTTGGAATTAAACCAAATTTGGCATGGACAACTAAAATAACTCTAGAAACATAATGGAGCTCGAAAATCTAATTTTTTGTATTTTTAAATATGGAAATTCAAATAAAAATCCTAAATTTTATGATTTTTGCCTAAAATGTTGATTCTAAAGGGGATTTAGGATATCAAACTTCCATAAAAATTTCCCAAATTTTATGGGGTGACATAGGACAGTAAGGCAAGGATTTTTTCCTTTTATATTTTCTGGTTTTGACCTATGGTCGGAGCTGTGCCACTCCGGCAAGTCGGATCGGAATCAGGCGACTCTAGGATTTAGGGGAAACAGACAGGTTTCGGTAGAAAACATGGGAAAAATGGAATACAGATGTGAAAAAGTCTGAAATTGTGGAAAAAGGTCCCTGACAAACAGAGGAAGATTTTATCTTTTGACACCATTGGTATTCGGGTTATGGTTTGGAAAAGGCCACACTGTTATCAGAGACCTAAATCTCTGAGATTTTTGGACATTGTAATCTGTTAGACAGAAAGGAAAAATCCGGTAAAAATAATGAAACAAATTCAAAAATTCCCATATTTTGGGAAATGACAGTAAATTATGTTAGGAACAACTTTCATGTTGAAAGTTTTTGCAGACGAGCTACGGATTGGGCGGAATTGATGCATTAGGGTCTGTCTATACCCTGACGAAAGAAAATCGATATTTTCCCAAGGGTCGGAGAAATCAGATTTTTTACAGAGATAAAAACTAATTGGAAAAACTTCAAAATCTCCAGATCATTAGTAGATTCAATTATAAATCTACTGTGATTTTTGGAGGACAATCCGGATCTCCCACAAGGTGGTGCCGGAGGTTCTTTTCTGCTAAATCAGAAATTGAAATTTCTGGAGAACAGAAATCTCAGTTTAAGGTTTGATTTGCTAGCAGGAGTTACAAAACCCAAATTGCATCAAATTTTTGGCAATACATCACAGATAGACAAACTTAAATACAGTAAAATTTCCAGCATTTTTGAATAAAGACATCTACATGGAATTATAACTGGACTTAACGTAGACATGGAAACCTATGGACTTAACAATTCTACTTAACATGGACAAAACGAAAATGAAATCAATCTATAAATGTCATCAAAAGAACTGCGTGAAATATGAAAATTAAATAAAAAAAAAACACTCAAAAGGGGGCATGAATCACTCTTTTTCTTGCTTTTGACTCTCAAAGTGAGAGATCCAATCCATTAAGTGGATGGACCTCATCACTTGTTTAGTCCAAACACATAGACATATGTTTCAATTGCATAAAGAAAAGAAAGAAACTAGTGTGGGATTCCAGTTGGTGCGAAGGGAGTTTCACCTTGTATCCTAGCTACAATAAAGGCGAATGCTTCCTTGATGGGCTGGGGTCTTGGAATCGGGGCTGGTTTGCTTCGAGGAAGGTAGCAGCTTGCTGCTATGGTGAAGCCAAAACAAGAGGTGCGGATGGTGGCATTGAAGACTATTTGCACCTTGGAGATGATTGCTTGTTGGAGCCGTGGTTGAAGCTGGTGGTTACCGTGAATGACGGCTACACTTGTTGCTGCAGCTGCGAAGAGGATGCCGGCTAGAGCTGGAGGATGACGTGGCTGGAGCTATGCAAGGAGGGCTGCAATGAAGGGTCTTGCTTGAACCGGCTGGGAAGATGGAACGGCTGCTGCTGGCTGGAAGTGGAGGCTATTGTTCTTGCTGTAGAGAGAATGGAAAAGGGTGCAGCCCCTTTGTCTGGTTGGCGGCTGCCTTGGATATGGTGCTGGAGAAGGGAGACACAGTGATGTTGGGTGTCAACTTGGAGATCTGCAGCCTCTTATCTTGGTGTAGCTGGAGCTATGACTGACGTTGGAGACGTGGCAGCAGCTGTTGAAGAGGAAGCTATGGCATCACCAAGGCTGGAGGTGGCTGCTGTCAAAGGGGAAGTTGGCATTGCTGTGGCTGCTTCAAGGTAGTTGCTGCTGTAGGAAGGCTGCTGTTGGAGGCCCAGCTGCTGCTGTGGAAGGTGGCTGTGATGGAGGCCCAGCTTATGCAAGTATGTGAGGGAGAGCTGTGTAATGAAAAACCAAGGGAGAGAGAGAGAAAGAGAGAGCAGCGTGAGATGAGATGGGAGGCAGCCAACATCTCTTCTTTTGTTAGAACTTAGGGCTTAATTGCCTTCATACTTAGGCAATGATAGGTTTAATGAATTGAGAGTCCGAACCCTTTACGTGAATGGGTTGGCTAATAGGAGAAGGAAGGAAGGGAAGGGAAGAAAAGAAGGAAAGAAAGGGAAGAAGGAAAAGGAAAGAAGAGGAAGGAAAGAGGGAAGAAAGAAGAGGGAAAGGAAGAGAAGGAGCAGGCTGGAGAGGTTTACGTGAATGGGAGAAGGAGAGGGAAGGAAAGAAGAAAAAAAAGAAAAGAAAAAGAAAAGGAAAGAAAGAAAGGAAGAAAAGAAAGAAAAAGAAGGGAAAGAAGGAAGGAGAAGAAAGAAGAAGAATGAAGAAAAAGAAAGAGGAAGTAGAGGGGCTGGAGGTTTGAGCGACCACCTTGTGGGTCCCACCTTAGGAAGAATAAAATAATAAATAAAATAAATAAAATAAAATAAAACAAACAACAAAAAAATAAAGAAAAAGATAATTTTTTTTTCTTTTCTTATAAATTAAAAAAAGAGAATGAAAATGGATGGGCCATCTCAGAGCGGGTCCAAATTCTACTTTTGAAATTCATTTTGACGATTAAAGGGGTAAAATAGTCTTTTCAAAAAAATTCCAGACGAAACGAGCTATTTTTGGCAGTTTTTGAAACGAGCTCGGATTTTGAAGTTCAATACCCCGTTGCGAAGCAAATCCAGTGTAGAATTTGAAAATTTGATTTTGAAAGAAATCCAGATTGTTTTTCTCGAGAAAATATTTCCAAACGAAATGAGCTATTTTCGGCAATTTTTGAAATGAGCTTGAATTTTGAAGTTTAATAGCTCGTTGCAAAGCAAATCCAGTATAGAATTTGAAAATTTAACTTTGAAAGAAATCCATATTATTTTTCTCGAGAAAATATTTCCAAATTTAGAATCTTGGGGGTAAAAATGTCAATTTTGAAAACCCAGGTTTTGAAATTGATTTTTGAAAACTTTTAAAACTCAATCTGGATTGAAATTTATAAAACTGTAGTTCTGGACTTCGAAAATGGAATGAAATGTGATGAAATGTTATGAAATGCTGAGAAATGATATGAAATAATGAGAAATGACATGAAATGCTATGCGAAATGCTAACCCTGAATGAAGAATTTTGGATGTTAGACCCCGATCGACACTTGCACCAGTTCAAAAAGTGTTAAAATTGACAAAATTTTCAAAAGTGGTTGAAGAAATGATTTTCGAGCTCTACCAAGCTAGAGTAACACTGAAAATTAGGGTTTGAGCTGGATTCAACTGAAATGAACTGGATTGAGCTGGGTTTTAGAGTTTCAGAACTCAAATGAACTCACCGGACACTGACTCAACTGACCTTTCCAACTGAATTTTCAAGAAAAGCTGTCATTTTTAGAGAAATGGTATGGAATGGTCATTGGAATGAAGTGAATTACGAACCTGAACTGGGTTTGAGCTGAAACAAAGGTCAGTAATACTGAGGTGAACTAAAATCGAAGCTTGAACACTAGCTCAATTGGCTGAACTCGTCTCAATTTCAGTTGAAAGAGCTGAAATGGACTAAAATGGGCTCCTGGACACTTGGAAATGGTTTTGAACTGAAACTGGAGCGCTTGAACTTCTGGTGAGCTCAAGTTAGACTCTGGGGAGTATAACTGACTATGAATGTCTGACTCAGAGACAATTGGCTTGGATTTGAGTGAGAAATGAGCTCATTTCTGAAGAGATGATCCCATTTTGGCAGTAATGGTCAGAAATGAAAATGGCCTGTTCATTGTGAGCTCAGATGAGCTTGAGATGATTGACATTCTAAATGTTCTGAACTGACCTATGAGCTTGGTTGACTCCGACTAACTGGGGTCCGGGATGACCTAGGGGTAAAATGGTAATTTTCCTAATAAAAGTTGGTAAAATGGTGATTTCCTGAAATTGACTCTGGGTTTGACTCCTACACTGACCTAACAGGGTTGGCACTGCACGAGGAGGGTTGTTTGAGAATGAATGTGGAAAATTTGGGGTGTTTACATATGCCCCTCCTTGCTACTAAGCCGGCTTGAAGACGAGCTTAGTGGCAAAGAAAAACACACCAAATTTGGGCTATAAAAATGCCCCAGTTAGAAGGATCTGACTGGATATGAAGAGATTTAGCCCTGATGAAAATGGTAGATATGAAATGGAGAATAAAGAAGAAAAATTTTGCCTCAAAAGAAGTGAGATTTAGGTTTTTGCCCTTAACCTGGATGGGACAGAAAATACCTCGTGTAGAAACGAAGCTCAGGTTTAACCCTTAACTTGACCTGGAAATGAAATACCTCATCAAAGGAGGCTCAGGTTTGTGCCCTTATCCTGATTGGGAGGAAAATGAAATACCTCATCAAAGGAGGCTCAGGTTTGTACCCTTATCCTGATTGGGCGAAAAATGAAATACCTCATCAAGGAGGCTCAGGTTTGTACCCTTATCCTGATTGGGCGAAAAATGAAATACCTCATCAAAGGAGGCTCAGGTTTGTACCCTTATCCTGATTGGGCGGAAAATGAAATACTTCATCAAAGGAGGCTCAGGTTTATACCCTTATCCTGATTGGGCAGAAAATGAAATACCTCATCAAAGGAGGCTCAGGTTTGTACCCTTATCCTGATTGGGCAGAAAATGAAATGGATTCCTCGAAGGAAGAAAACAAGATGGAACCTTTGGATTTCCGCACAATGAATTCGATAGGGGTTTTGCAAAAGGATGAAATTGGGGTCTGTAAAGCTTGAAAAGGGATTTGATTTTGGGCGCCTCATTGCTGAGACTAAATAACTTTTGAAATTGGTGGCCTTTTGCGAGAAAATGATTGGTGGCTTAACCTCAAGCCGAAATTGAACTGTCTATGGTGGGTCAGTGGGGACACAGGGAAGTGTGCGAATCTGAGAGCCCATGCGCTCAGATTATACCAACAGAAGGGAAGGAATCTTGAAAACTCTCGTTATCAAGTCCTTAAAAGGGATAACAACTGATGTCAGGATGCGCCAAAGAGGAACCTCAAACTCGCGCTTCACGTCAAGATGGCTAGAAAATATTGTCAAAATGTTGAAAATTGTTGTTGATTCAAAATAATTTAAAATGATGCACATTGTTTTGAAAATAATCCCTCTTTTCTACTTGAAGTATTACCTCCGACTGGGCTTAACTCCGTAGAATCAAGATTCGAATTCAAATTTCTTGCAATTGACTTTCTTTCAAGGAAGCTATCAATTTCCTTGATATGAGCAGAAAAGAGAGTATTCTTGACATTGTGAAAGCAATTGGTGAAAGAATATTGATAATAGAATTTCACAAATTAAAGAGGATTCTTGACAGATTCGGCAGTCTGATATCCTGGGATTCTTTTCTCATGATGATCTTTCTGCCCACTCTTTTTTTTTATTGGCAGAATTAGAGCTTTCTTGGGTTTTTGGGGATTACATCATCCTTCATTTTGGAGATGTCCTGACTTTTCGCTCTTTTTTTTTTGGAAGGGTACGTCACAAACTCCTTCATCTCAGAGATGCTCCGATCCTTCTTTTTTTTCTCAGGGATTATATTGACGGTTATTGGCTCATTGGTTGAAAATCTCTTGATGATAGCGGAAATTAAATATCTTTTAGGGTTTGTCGGGAGGCTCATCGCAGTCGCCTTCATCTTGACGGTGCTCTGAACTTTCCCTGGAAGGATCCGTCACAAACTCCGTCATCTTGGAGATGATTCAAATCTTCTTTGGCCCCGGGGGTCTACTCGCCTAATTCGCCTTCATCTTGACGACAGTTGAGAGATCTCTTTTGCAGATGTTTAATTGCAGCTTTAGGTGATTGAGGAGATATAGGGATTGAATGAATTTTTTTGTATCACCCAGGATATTTCGACTGCTTTATTTTCCAAGAATGATCTTTAAAAATGTGCCATTGACTGTGATCAATACCGATCACTTATGGCTTTGCAACAACATTGAATTTCTTTTGCTGGCCATATTGAGGATTTATTCTTCATCCTTTTGGTCGGCCAATAGAAAGATTCTGAATTTTAAATCTTTTTTCGTGAAAGCTTTGTCCTTTCGGAAGTAGTACTGAAGGTATTCTAAGGTAATGTTTTTGTGCAATAAAGATTTTGAAATCAACAAATATTTAATGACAAATTGGCAAAATTTTCTTGAAATCCTTGGTGAGAGCGAGCATCTGAAGCACTACGCAACACATCCATGACTAAACTGAATCCTGAAAATACTTTAGTAAGAGATCAACTTGAAAGTTAGGTTTTGTTTTGATTTACCAGCTCGAAAGCAGGATTTGTTTTGTTTTACCAGCTCAAAAGCAGGATTTGGTTTGACCAACCAGCTCAAAAGCAGGATTTGATGACCGACCAGCTCGAAAGCAGGATTTGTTTTGTTTTACCAGCTCGAAAGCAGGATTTGGTTTGACCGACCAGCTCGAGAGCAGGATTTGATGACCGACCAGCTCGAAAGCAGGATTTGTTGACCGACCAGCTCGAAAGCAGGATTTGGTTTGACCGACCAGCTCGAAAGCAGGATTTGTTGACCGACCAGCTCGAAAGCAGGATTTGTTGACCGACCAGCTCGAAAGCAGGATTTGTTGACCGACCAGCTCGAAAGCAGGATTTGGTTTGACCGACCAGCTCGAAAGCAGGATTTGTTGACCGACCAGCTAGAAAGCAGGATTTGTTGACCGACCAGCTCGAAAGCAGGATTTTGAAAATCTTACCAGCACGAACACTGGATTTTTGAAATTTTACCAGCACGAACACTGGATTTAGAAAATTTTTACCAGCACGAACCTTGGATTTTGAAAATCTTACCAGCACGAACACTGGATTTTTGAAAATTTACCAGCACGAACACTGGATTTAGAAAATTTTTACCAGCACGAACCTTGGATTTTGAAAATCTTTCAAGCACGAACACTGGATTTTTGAGAATTTACTAATTGATTTTGATAGAAGATTTTCAGTCTTCACCCTCACGACGACTTGGACAACTGTCGGGGTCTCAGGATTTATCCCTTAACCTGAAGGGGAAGTTAGGTTTATCCCTTAACCTGAAGGGGAAGTTCAGGTTTATCCCTTAACCTGAAGGGGAAATGAATTTGATGCAAATGAATGTAAATGGATGCAAATGAATGCATGTAAATGTAAATGAATGCAAATGTATGCAAAATGATGTAAATGAATGCACATGTATGCAAAATGAGAGATTTGTTTGATCCTGCCTGCATACAGAATGTTTTGAAGACAAATTTTCAAAATAATGCCCCAGTGTAACTCGGAAAGAAGAATTTGACCATTATTGAAGAAAATATATTGAGGAATTACAAATGATGGAATAGAGGATTTAACTATAGAAAATTTTCAAATGTTGAGCATTGATGGGGTCTGATAATTCCACACCATCGGCATTGATAAGTAGATATGAATTGCGGGGTAATGCTTCCTCGACAACATAGGTCCCTTCCCAATTCGGCGACCACTTGCCACCCGGGCGGTGCTTGAGATAGGTCGTTGATCTGATCACTAGATCATTGACTCAGAATTTCCTTTTAATAAAAAATTTTGCATATTGCCTGACTATCCTCTAACGATATGATTGAGCGTGCTCTGCTGCTTTGAGTCTTCTTTCATCGAGCAAATCAAGTTGTACCAGTCGTTGTTGCTGATACTGATCAAGAGGTAATTCTAAAAGTGATGCAAATTTTAGAGCAGGCTTCTGAACTTGTAGAGGCAGTACTACTTCAGTTCCATAGACAAGTTCTGACGAAGTAGCATTAGTTGGAGTTCGAATGGTGGTTCTGTATGCCCATAATGCATTATGGATCTTCTCATGCCAATTACGGCCTGTTTCCAAGGTTCGCTCCAGGATTCGAATCAGAATCTTATTGGTGGCCTCTGCCTGACCATTCCTTTGAGGATAATAGGGAGCGGAGAAACGATGCTGAATTTTGAACTTCGAACAGAAAGTTCTCATTTTCTCATTCTTGAAATGATTGCCATTATCTGACACAATATCATGTGGTATGCCAAAACGACATAGGATATTCTTATGGATGAATGAGACCACATGTCGACCTTCTACTGTGCGTAGAGTGAATGCTTCTACCCATTTAGTAAAATATTCTGTTGTGGCAAGAAAATATTTGTAGCCGTTTGAAGCAGGAGTGATGGGGTCCATAACATCAAAGGCCACACATAGAAAATAGCCATGGAGAGATAACAGATTGCAAATATGTTGCTGGCGCATGAACGGAAGGTGCATGTATCTGGCATAGAGCACACTTCTTCACAAAATGGTAGCAATCTTGTTGCATAGTCTTCCAATAATATCATGCCCGGATGATTTGCTTGATAAGAGTTTGGTAGTCGACGCGATCACCGCAAATGCCTTCGTGTACCTCCCCGCACGACTTCTTTGGCTTCATCTTCGTCTAGGCATCTGGAATATTCAGAACTGAATCCACGATGATAGAGAACATCGGCGAGAATAAAATATTGGACAGGCACGTGCCGAATCACTTGTTGCTCTTGTCGAGTGGTATTCTAAGAGAAAGAGACAAATGTCTTCTCCTTGATGGGAGCCTTTTTGAGACTGTCTTCAGCTTGCTCAGACATCATCCTAATCATCATTTTCTTGAACATCTGATATGTAGCAGGATCAATGTCATCCTTATTATTCAGACTCTGTCTTCTGACAGATCTTGGAGAATCCATTTCTTCTTGCCTGCTTCTAAAATCACTGATGCACTAACACAATGGTGTCTTCTTGCTTGATCTGATCTGAACCACTTGGGAATACTAATGCTCTCTACAGAATGGATGATTAAATTTCGATGATGAAGATTCAGGATAGAAATGAATATAGAAAAAAAAATATTTTATGAGAATTTGGTAGATAATTGAAAGAGTATCCCATTACTAGGGATTGAGTCATCGCTGGGATTACGACAATTGCGTTGTCATTCCTTTGCAAAGAAAATAAACAACTAAAAATCATGCCTTGTTACCTAGGCGAGGTCGTCAAACCAAGAATGAAGAATTTGAAAGATTTTTATTCATTGAAGGGAAAACATGATTGTATTAATAATAAACTTGAGAAAGAGGGGGCGGACAAACAATTTGCCACCACTCTTTATGATCAACAGAGACACGAGGATTGGAGAAAAGAGTGGGAATGATGAAAGAATCCCAGCCATATTTGGCAGAATGGTATGTTTCGGATCACTGCGCTGATGCAAGGTCAAACTCTGGCATAAACCCTGATAGTAGCCGAGCTTCTACGCGCTTCTGTCTCTGAGAAAATTGTCTGACACATCACTCTGGATAGTAGTAGGTACAAGAAAATGGGCCGAGTAGCTTGAATATCTTACCATATGCATAGGTGTATCTGGGAGGTGATAACTCTCTATCAAAATAGTCTCACACCACTTCTTCTTGCAGTAATCGATCAGGAATCAATACCGTGCAATTGGAAGGAGCTCCTTGTCGTTATATCTGAACGAACTAGCTTTGATCAGTACATGCTGAAGGAACCAAGACTGAAGAGGATAGGTACATCCCTCGATTAAGATGGACTCTCCAAGCGTGAAACAAGTCAATCCTTTGTATAGAAAAGCAAGTGCGGCCATGGCTATCGAGAGACGGTTGGTCTGTCGACTTCCCCATCTTCTCAAAAGTTGAACTATTCTGACATCCACTTAATTCTGTCCATCTGGAAAGAAAGCAAGTCCCACAGTACATAGAACCATCGCATGCTGAATTCTCTCTCGAGCTGTTCTGTACAGCGAGCTGACTTCTGCGAATTTTCCATGCTGTCGGTAGATCTCGATCAGGCTCACGTACTCATTCTCGTTTTCTTCAATCAGTGGCCAAGACTTGCCCCCTGTCATGCGAGCTACGACATCTTTGGGGTCCAGACCCTTGACATTGATCAGAAATTGCTGCTCTAATGGATCTCCAGGCTGACCGACTGGCTCGGGCAGTCCCATAATCTCTGAAAATTCATCCATCAATAGTGTTATCTCGCCCCACGGGAACCAGAACGTGCAAGTGCGCGGATTCCACCGCTCTGCCAGTGCATGAATCAGATTGCCGTTGACTGTCAACTTTCCCACTGCAGATGCCAATTCCAACCCGCAATCGCTCAAGTGGTCCAGAAACATACGAGAGAAGTTTTTGAACCAGACATAGTACCACCGGAGGAAGAAGGGTCCGGTGCTAAGAGATCGATGCTCAGGAAGACTTTGTCGCACCTCGTAGGAGATGTGACCCTCAGGAAAAACAAAATCGAGTTGACTAGATGCCATTGGACTGAAAGACAAGAAGACTGGAATTAGACTTTGAAAAAATACAAGAATTTTGAAAATTGCAGGTAGGATAAAATGAAAGCTGGAAATTCGAAGTCCAGAGGAACAAAAGAATGAAAAATCTCCTGGAGTTTTGAAAGAAAAGGTGGATAATTTAGAAAAATCATCCAGGGTTTTTGAGAAAAAAAAGATATTTCATAAAAGATAAAAAAATGAGGTATTTTGAAAAATTGTTCGGTATTTTGGAAAAATTGGGAAAAATATGAGAAAATAAGGCAAAAATGAATATCATATATTCAATCAAAACAATTATGCACATACAACAATCCCTAAGAAGCCAACTCTAGATGCATTGATTTTGAAAGAGCTTTAGGACCCTAATCCTGACTCTAGGCTCAGATCAACAGTGTCCAATCATGCTATGCCGATATACTCGAGCCGAGGCTCGATGTACGTGGCATAAAACTCATCTTCGGGTCTAGGCTTGTGTTTTCCCAACATCCTTGAGCGCCTTCCAATATACGTTGGACTATGGCCCTTGGTACGTGGCAGGGGGGCGTTAGCCCAAATAAGTGGCCCAGTTGTGAGGCTCTGTCCCGAACTATGGTTCTAGAAGAGAGCCCAGCAACGTGAAGACCGGGTAGACATATGTGGGGTGGTTTTTGAAATATGATTACATGCAGGCAAACTGAGGGCTCTAAGTCCTATAGAGATAGAATTTTAAAAACTTTTGAAGAAGCAAACATTGTTTTCATACCAGTCCTAGATTGAGGAGTGTTATATTTCAGACCTAAGTCTATGTGAGCATGCATAATTCTCCTCAATATGGTCCTACCAAACCATGCCTAGTCTACATGCAATCCATGTCAGTTGGGTTCAAGTCTAGGCTCCTAGGTTCACATGATATCAGAAATTAAAAGCTGACATTCCATAGAGCCTAATTTTGATAATTGAGCTAAGTTAAAGCACATACTTGATCAGGCGAAGACAAGTCCCATCATGGTCGCCAAACCTGTTATCATCGCAAAATTTTTTCCCTCCCTTGCGAGAGAGAAACGAATTTGCGAGTCAAACTCGACCAAAGTTTTGAAAATTGTTTGGAAAATTTACTCGCCTCCGTTTTGAAAATTTGCGAGAAAATTCCATGGAATGGGATCCGCCTGTCGGTACGAGGTTCAACCGTTCCTGGCACCTTTACCAGGGGTAATTGAACCAAGGACCAATTATGTGCTTTAACTTGACCCAAATATCTAAATTATGCTCTATTTTTCCTAGAATGCACAAAGAATCAGGCTTGTGCTATGGAATTTTGAAAAATGCAAGTTTGCGAAATTATGATGTTTGCTTTGGAAAATTGAAATGCATTTAGAAAAGGACTGTAAAATGCTTGAAAATGGAATTCCTGGGAAAATCATTGAATTTTATTGAAAATCAGAAATTTGCATTGGAAAGTGATTTCTCAGGAAAATTTGAACTTTAGAAAAACGATTTTGAAATTTTGAATTGCTTTTATGAGAAAATGGATTTGAGAATTCTGAGAAAATCTAAGAAATTCATTGGAAAATGACTTTTGAAATGGAAAATGAATTCTCAAGAAAACTGGAAAATATGAGAAAATGAATTTCTGAAAACTTGGGATTTTGAAATTTGAGAATTTGAAAACATAGGAAAATCTTGATTTGAACTTGGGAAATGTTTTGAAATGTCATTTGAAAACTTAGGATTTTGAGAAAATCATGTCCTGAGAAAGACTTGGAAATTCTTGAGAAAAATGAATTTTTTGTAATTGAAATTGGAAAATGAATTTGAAAACAATGCAACTTGAATAATATGAATGAATGAATATGAATTTGGAAAGGGAACTTCATTGAGGAATTGGGAAATCCTTTTAAATCTTTGAGAAATGCAGTGCATTTTTGAAGTTAGCCTAAAAGTGTAGGCTGAATGTGGCTAATATAAAGATCATAAATCTTGGTTTTCTTCGTATTCTGACTATGACCATAAATACGAATCCCACCGAGTTTATAAACTCCATAAAAGCTTGTGCACGTGCCATTCGTGTAAACCATAGTGAATTTGAAATAACTATGCATGAATCATACATCACATATTGAAATTTGCAGAAATTAAACTATATGCAATGCAGTCCTATTCTAAGCAGAAAATGTAACTCTTATTCCAAATATTACATTGCTTTTTACATTGAATTGAATAAGATAAATAAATGAAATAACTAAGTCTTCTTCTTGAATGTTCCTGCAAAACTAGAAAACAAGGTTAGCACAAAAATGTAGGTTTTTCTGAATTTATCCGAAAATATGGGAAATTATCGGATATTATTCAGATATAAACCCAAATTCATACCCCCTTTGATATAAATATGATAAATAATGAATAAATTTCGAAAATAAACTTGAAAATTCGAAATTGGGGTCAAAATGACCAAAATACCCCTGATGACCTTGAAATCAGGGTTTTCTGAAAGAATTATTGTAAATTTTGAAAATCAAATGAAATAAATCAAACATAATATGATAAAATATGATGATATGCATGAAAATTTAGATAATTAGAAATTGAAATTTCGAAATTTAGGTCAAAATGACCAAAATACCCCTCATAACAAGACTATGGCCTTGAAACCAGGGTTTTCTGAAATAAATTTTGCAAAATTGAAAAATATGAAATGCAAATGAGATTAAAATTAACCCTAATATGATTCTACATGCTTATGTACATGATAAAAACCCTAACATGGCGAAAATATCATAAAATATCGAATTTAACTTGATTTTTGCTTCTGAATTTAAAGATAAACTAACACATGGAGCAAATGAACTTGGAATTAAACCAAATTTGGCATGGACAACTAAAATAACCCTAGAAACATAATGGAGCTCGAAAATCTAATTTTTTGTATTTTTAAATATGGAAATTCAAATAAAAACCTTAAATTTTATGATTTTTGCCTAAAATATTGATTCTAAAGGGGATTTAGGATATCAAACTTCCATAAAAATTTCCCAAATTTTATGGGGTGACAGAGGACAGTAAGGCAAGGATTTTTTCCTTTTATATTTTCTGGTTTTGACCTATGGTCGGAGCTGTGCCACTCCGGCAAGTCGGTTTAGGGGAAACAGACAGGTTTCGGTAGAAAACATGGGAAAAATGGAATACAGATGTGAAAAAGTCTGAAATTGTGGAAAAAGGTCCCTGACAAACAGAGGAAGATTTTATCTTTTGACACCATTGGTATTCGGGTTATGGTTTGGAAAAGGCCACACTGTTATCAGAGACCTAAATCTCTGAGATTTTTGGACATTGTAATCTGTTAGACAGAAAGGGCAAATCCGGTAAAAATAATGAAACAGATTCAAAAATTCCCATATTTTGGAAAATGACAGTAAATTATGTTAGGAACAACTTTCATGTTGAAAGTTTTTGCAGACGAGCTACGGATTGGGCGGAATTGATGCATTAGGGTCTGTCTATACCCTGACGAAAGAAAATCGATATTTTCCCAAGGGTCGGAGAAATCAGATTTTTTACAGAGATAAAAACTAATTGGAAAAACTTCAAAATCTCCAGATCATTAGTAGATTCAATTATAAATCTACTGTGATTTTTGGAGGACAATCCGGATCTCTCACAAGGTGGTGCCGGAGGTTCTTTTCTACTAAATCAGAAATTGAAATTTCTGGAGAACAGAAATCTCAGTTTAAGGTTTGATTTGCTAGCAGGGGTTCCAAAAGCCAAATTGCATCAAATGTTTGGCAATACATCACAGATAGACAAACTTAAATACAGTAAAATTTCCAGCATTTTTGAATAAAGACATCTACATGGAATTATAACTGGACTTAACGTAGACATGGAAACCTATGGACTTAACAATTCTACTTAACATGGACAAAACGAAAATGAAATCAATCTATAAATGTCATCAAAAGAACTGCGTGAAATATGAAAATTAAATAAAAAAAAAAACACTCAAAAGGGGGCATGAATCACTCTTTTTCTTGCTTTTGACTCTCAAAGTGAGAGATCCAATCCATTAAGTGGATGGACCTCATCACTTGTTTAGTCCAAACACATAGACATATGTTTCAATTGCATAAAGAAAAGAAAGAAACTAGTGTGGGATTCCAGTTGGTGCGAAGGGAGTTTCACCTTGTATCCTAGCTACATTAAAGGCGAATGCTTCCTTGATGGGCTGGGGTCTTGGAATCGGGGCTGGTTTGCTTCGAGGAAGGTAGCAGCTTGCTGCTATGGTGAAGCCAAAACAAGAGGTGCGGATGGTGGCATTGAAGACTATTTGCACCTTGGAGATGATTGCTTGTTGGAGCTGTGGTTGAAGCTGGTGGTTACAGTGAATGACGGCTACACTTGTTGCTGCAGCTGCGAAGAGGATGCCGGCTAGAGCTGGAGGATGACGTGGCTGGAGCTATGCAAGGAGGGCTGCAATGAAGGGTCTTGCTTGAACCGGTTGGGAAGATGGAACGGCTGCTGCTGGCTGGAAGTGGAGGCTATTGTTCTTGCTGTAGAGAGAATGGAAAAGGGTGCAGCCTCTTTGTCTGGTTGGAGGCTGCCTTGGATATGGTGCTGGAGAAGGGAGACACAGTGATGCTTGAGGATGCTGGGTGTCAACTTGGAGATCTGCAGCCTCTTATCTTGGTGTAGCTGGAGCTATGACTGACATTGGAGACGTGGCAACAGCTGTTGAAGAGGAAGCTATGGCATCACCAAGGCTGGAGGTGGCTGCTGTCAAAGGGGAAGCTGGCATTGCTGTGGCTGCTTCAAGGTAGTTGCTGCTGTAGGAAGGCTGCTGTTGGAGGCCCAGCTGCTGCTGTGGAAGATGACCCAACTGCTGCTGTGGAAGGTGGCTGTGATGGAGGCCCAGCTGATGCAAGTAGGTGAGGGAGAGCTGTGTAATGAAAAACCAAGGGAGAGAGAGAGAGAGAAAGAGAGAGCAGCGTGAGATGAGATGGGAGGCAGCCAACGTCTCTTCTTTTGTTAGAACTTAGGGCTTAATTGCCTTCATACTTTGGCAATGATAGGTTTAATGAATTGAGAGTCCAAACCCTTTACGTGAATGGGTTGGCTAATAGGAGAAGGAAGGAAGGGAAGGGAAGAAAAGAAGGAAAGAAAGGGAAGAAGGAAAAATTTAAGAAGAGGAAGGAAAGAGGGAAGAAAGAAGAGGGAAAGGAAGAGAAGGAGCAGGCTGGAGAGGTTTACGTGAATGGGAGAAGGAGAGGGAAGGAAAGAAGAAAAAAAAGAAAAGAAAAAGAAAAGGAAAGAAAGAAAGGAAGAAAAGAAAGAAAAAGAAGGGAAAGAAGGAAGGAGAAGAAAGAATAAGAATGAAGAAAAAGAAAGAGGAAGTAGAGGGGCTGGAGGTTTGAGCGACCACCTTGTGGGTCCCACCTTAGGAAGAATAAAATAATAAATAAAATAAAATAAAACAAACAACAAAAAAATAAAGAAAAAGATAAATTTTTTTTCTTTTCTTATAAATTAAAACAAGAGAATGCAAATGGATGGGCCATCTCAGAGCGGGTCCAAATTCTACTTTTGAAATTCATTTTGACGATTAAAGGGGTAAAATAGTCTTTTCAAAAAAATTCCAGACGAAACAAGCTATTTTTGGCAGTTTTTGAAACGAGCTCGGATTTTGAATTTCAATACCCCGTTGTGAAGCAAATCCAGTGTAGAATTTGAAAATTTGATTTTGAAAGAAATCCAGATTGTTTTTCTCGAGAAAATATTTCCAAACGAAATGAGCTATTTTCGGCAGTTTTTGAAATGAGCTTGAATTTTGAAGTTTAATAGCTCGTTGCAAAGCAAATCCAGTATAGAATTTGAAAATTTAACTTTGAAAGAAATCCATATTATTTTTCTCGAGAAAATATTTCCAAATTTAGAATCTTGGGGGTAAAAATGTCAATTTTGAAAACCCAGGGTTTGAAATTGATTTCTGAAAACTTTTAAAACTCAATCTGGATTGAAATTTATAAAACTGGAGTTCTGGACTTCGAAAATGGAATGAAATGTGATGAAATGTTATGAAATGCTGAGAAATGATATGAAATGATGAGAAATGACATGAAATGCTATGCGAAATGCTAACCCTGAATGAAGAATTTTGGATGTTAGACCCCGATTGACACTTGTACCAGTTCAAAAAGTGTTAAAATTGACAAAATTTGCAAAAATGGTTGAAGAAATGATTTTCGATCTCTGCCAAGCTAGAGTAACACTGAAAATTAGGGTTTGAGCTGGATTCAACCGAAATGAACTGGATTGAGCTGGGTTTTAGAGTTTCAGAACTCAAATGAACTCACCGGACACTGACTCAACTGACCTTTCCAACTGAATTTTCAAGAAAAGCTGTCATTTTTAGAGAAATGGTATGGAATGGTCATTGGAATGAAGTGAATTACGAACCTGAACTGGGTTTGAGCTGAAACAAAGGTCAGTAATACTGAGGTGAACTAAAATCGAAGCTTGAACACTAGCTCAATTGGCTGAACTCGACTCAATTTCAGTTGAAAGAGCTGAAATGGACTAAAATGGGCTCTTGGACACTTGGAAATGGTTTTGAACTGAAACTGGAGCGCTTGAACTTCTGGTGAGCTCAAGTTAGACTCTGGGGAGTATAACTGACTATGAATGACTGACTCATAGACAATTGGCTTGGATTTGAGTGAGAAATGAGCTCATTTCTGAAGAGATGATCCCATTTTGTCAGTAATGGTCAAAAATGAAAATGGCATGTTCATTGTGAGCTCAGATGAGCTTGAGATGATTGACATTCTAAATGTTCTGAACTGACCAATGAGCTTGGTTGACTCCGACTAACTGGGGTCCGGGATGACCTAGGGGTAAAATGATAATTTTCCTAATAAAAGTTGGTAAAATGGTGATTTTCTGAAACTGACTCGGGGTTTGACTCCTACACTGACCTAACAGGGTTGGCACTGCACGAGGAGGGTTGTTTGAGAATGAATGTGGAAAATTTGGGGTGTTTACAGCCTCATACATTCCACAACAATGATCTTTATATAGTGGTGCGAACCATGGGCATGACAGTCTCTCATGTACTCGTCAATGGAGGCAGCAGTCTCAATATCTGTCCAGAGATGACAACCAAGGCCTTGGGTCTGAATGAAGAGGAATATACCTCAGATCCCATAACGATTTATGGCTTCGACAACCATGGGCAGACAACCAAGGGGAAGGTTTTCCTTAAAATCTTCATCAATTATTCAGTGCACATTGTGTTGTTTCACGTGGTGAATGTGCCGCCCACGTATAACCTTCTGCTAGGACGCACAGGGATTCACAATGCCAACGTTGTTCCCTCTACTCTTCACCAATGCATAAAGTGGTCAAAAGGAGGCATGATTACCACAGTCTTGGGAGAAGATCTGGAAGAGAGACTCCTGCAGCCCATGATTCCTCGCCCTACTTTCACTGCAGACATCCCAAGCATTCGGAAAGTCGATGAGATCAATTTGAGTGACAATTTGGACATGCTTAAACTGAAAGAAGTCCAGCCATCAGAGAATGTCACAGTAGTGGTCCAGTGGCAAGGACCTCATTTCTTCAAGCTAGGAGGGCGCCTCAATTGCGCTTCTCTCAAAGATCATCCCCTATTCCCTCAATTTGAAAAAGCCAAAAAGGGATTCGATCTTCTGATAAAGCATGGCTATCAGCCCTTCAAGGGACTTGGTAAGAATGAGGACGGCATCCTGGAGCCAATCATCCCCACTCGACACATCACCAATACAGGTTTGGGTTTTACTGGCCAGACATCAGGCAAAAGAACCACCTTCATCAAAGAGGCAAAATGAAGACAATGCCTTTGTTTATGTTTCCTTTTTTCTGCTTTCCTATCATCCTGTAGGGACAACTCAGTCCCAGTTTTTCCTTTCTTTTATCAAATCATCTGTAAATATCAAGTTGCTCAATCAATAAAATTTTGATCTTCTCTTCACACCTTGGCGTATGTCGTTCTCTCTTTATATTTTTATCTATGTCATCATTCTTTGTTTCTGTACAGAAGGCTATTTTGAATCTCTTACCCTTTTTCTCAAAAATCTTCTTTGCGCTTTTCAGGATTGCTAAATCATGGCTCCTAAATTTCTCAAAAGGCTCGTTATCAATCCCAATTTCTCTCAAAATAATTCTAAAACGGCCAGGATCTGCAAGGCAAAGGCAGAAGCAGGAGTCAGTAAGATGGCATAGCAGATTGAAGAGCTAGCAGAGTTTGATTCAGCGATTCAAGAGTTGCCAAAATTTGCCAGTATTCAGAAGCAGGATGAACCATCGTCGTTGGTTCAAAATCTGACACAAGATGTCAATATCGGTTCAGAAGATCACCCGAAGATCCTCAAGATTGGCTCCAACTTAAGTCCAGATGAGAAGAAAAGACTCATCCATTTCCTCAAGCAACATCAAGAAGTCTTCGCTTGGACGTATGAGGATATGCCAGGCTTAGATCCCAAGCTGGTCGAGCATCGTCTTATGCTGAAACCAGACTGCAAGCCAATAAAGCAGAAACTTAGAAAAATGGATCCCTGAGTAGCACCACAAGTTAAAGAAGGATGGTTGAGTTTTTGCAAACGATATTTTTAAAAGATAATTTTCAATAAAACACTTGGAAAATCGTCAACCAAAAGTAATAAACCGACTTTCCACAAGAGTGGCAAGTACGGGTCGAATCCACAGGGAACGAGAAATATTCAATTAATTCTAAAAATTTCAATTTATTAATTTAAACTTCTAAGTCAACAATCACAATTCTAACAAAATTACAAAATAAAAACTAAAATTAACTAGAAAAGCAATTGAAGTCTTCTTCTGCTCGCCAAGGGCAATTCTATCTTTTCACCAATTCTCAATTTTTCACGCTGGACAAGAATAGCCTTGAAATCTTTAATATGATTTTCAACCTAAAACAAAGAAAATGAGAAGTAGTACACAATTATATCAAATAAATTCACAATTTAGACTAATCCTAATTCTACTGAAATTAATTCACACAATTTCTAATTAACACTAAAAATCAAATAAAATATTAACGTAACTATACTAAATGACTAATCTACCCCTAACTACGTGGTTAATACAAATGCACTAGCTAAAATGCAGAAAACTCACGAAAATCACTAAAACAGTGAAATGACTCTTTTACCCCTAACTAGTGCAAGAGTGACTTCTGACAGCTTTGCACAAACAGACTGTTTGACAAAGTAAACGAAGTCTAAAATTCCCAAAATTTCTTATGTTCTGTAACTAACAGATTCAAAAATCTGACAGTTTTTACGGATTTAAAAAATTCTATCTCGAACACCAGATATAAGTGTTTCAAAATCAGGGAAAATCTGGAAATCGCAGGACCCGAAACTGAAAAACCCGAAAAAGCTGTTTTCACAAAACGCTTAAAAAACATACCAAATCAACTCGAAATGAGCAGAAATTTGATATGCAAACAGTGAACACTCCAATAAAAAGAATAGAATAAGAATTTCTAGAAAACCCGAAAATTTTGCACATAAAATGACGAGTGCAAGACAGGGCAAAAATCGGTTTTCAAAATCAGTGCACTATTCACTTATGAAATACACTTTTGACACTATGAATGCAAATCAAATGCAAAAACAGAGTTAATACCACTAACTGACTGTCACACACAGAAAATGAATTCACTTAATCTAGCTACATAAAAAAAAAAAATAGAGTATGCAAATCAAGGTTAGATTTAATCTACTTAACACATCAAATGTAAAATAACCTAACTAAAGATGCAATACTGTTATCATCGCAAAATTTTTCCCCTCCCTGCGAGAGAGAAACGAATTTGCGAGTCAAACTCGACCAAAGTTTTGAAAATTGTTTTGAAAATTTACTCGCCTCCGTTTTGAAAATTTGCGGGAAAATTCCATGGAATGGGATCCGCCTGTCGGTACGAGGCTCAACCGTTCCTGGCGCCTTTACCAGGGGTAATTGAACCAAGGACCAATTATGTGCTTTAACTTGACTCAAATATCTAAATTATGCTCTATTTTCCTAGAATGCAAAAAGAATCAGGCTTGTGCTATGAAATTTTGAAAAATGCAAGTTTGAGAAAATATGATGTTTGCTTTGGAAAATTGAAATGCATTTAGAAAAGGACTGGAAAATGCTTGAAAATGGAATTCCTGGGAAAATCATTGAATTTTATTGGAAATCAGAATTTTGCATTGGAAAGTGATTTCTCAAGAAAATTTGAACTTTAGAAAATCGATTTTGAAATTTGGAATTGCTTTTCTGAGAAAATGGATTTGAGAATTCTGAGAAAATCTAAGAAATTTATTGGAAAATGACTTTTGAAATGGAAAATGAATTCTCAGGAAAATTGGAAAATATGAAAAAATCGATTTCTGAAAACTTTGGATTTTGAAATTTCAGAATTTGAAAACATAGGAAAATCTTGATTTGAACTTGGGAAATGCTTTGAAATGTCATTTGAAAACTTAGGATTTTGAGAAAATCATGTCCTGAGAAAGACTTGGAAATTCTTGAGAAAAATGAATTTTTTGTAATTGAAATTGGAAAATGAATTTGAAAACAATGCAACTTGAATAATATGAATGAATGAATATGAATTTGGAAAGGGAACTTCATTGAGGAATTGGGAAATCCTTTTAAATCTTTGAGAAATGCAGTGCATTTTTGAAGTTAGCCTAAAAGTGTAGGCTGAATGTGGCTAATATAAAGATCATAAATCTTGGTTTTCTTCGTATTCTGACTATGACCATAAATACGAATCCCACCGAGTTTATAAACTCCATAAAAGCTTGTGCACGTGCCATTCGTGTAAACCATAGTGAATTTGAAATAATGTGCATGAATGTAGCATATATCACATATTGAAATTTGCAGAAATTAAACTATATGCAATGCAATCCTATTCTAAGCAGAAAATGTAACTCTTATTCCAAATATTACATTGCTTTTTACATTGAATTGAATAAAATAAATAAATAAAATGGCTAAGTCTTCTTCTTGAATATTCCTGCAAAACTGGAAAACAAGGTTAGCACAAAAATGTAGGTTTTTCTGAATTTATCCGAAAATATAGGAAATTATCGGATATTATTCAGATATAAACCCAAAATCATACCCCCTTTGATATAAACATGATAAATAATGAATAAATTTCGAAAATAACTTGAAAATTCGAAATTGGGGTCAAAATGACCAAAATATCCCTGATGACCTTGAAATCAGGGTTTTCTGAAAGAATTTTTGTAAATTTTGGAAATTTGAAAATCAAATGAAATAAATCAAACATAATATGATGAAATATGATGATATGCATGAAATTTTGGAGAATTAGAAATTGAAATTTCGAAATTTATGTCAAAATGACCAAAATACCCCTGATAACAAGACTATGGCCTTAAAACCAGGGTTTTCTGAAATAAATTTTGCAAAATTGAAAAATATGAAATGTAAATGAGATGAAAATTAACCCTAATATGATTCTACATGCTCATGTACATGATAAAAACCCTAAAATGGCGAAAATATCATAAAATATCAAATTTAACTTGATTTTCGCCTGATTTTCGCTTCTGAATTTAAAGATAAACTAACATTTAAAGCAAATGAACTTGGAATTAAGCCAAATTTGGCATGGACACCTAAAATAACCCAAAAAACAGAATGGAGCTCGAAAATCGATTTTTTTTGTATTTTTAAATATGGAAATTCAAGTAAAAACCCTAAATTTTGTGATTTTTGCCTAAAATGTTGATTCTAAAGGGAATTTAAGATATCAAACTTCCATAAAAATTTCCCAAATTTTTTGGGGTGACAGGTAACAGTAAGACAAGAATTTTTGCCTTTTACACTTTCTGGTTTTGACCTATGGTCGGAGCTGTGACACTCCGGCAAGTCGGATCGGAATCCGGCGACTCTAGGATTTAGGGGAAACAGATAGGTTTCGGGAGAAAATATGGGAAAAATAGCAGACAGATGGGAAAAAGGTTGAAATTATGAGAAAATGTCCCTGACAAACATAGGAAGATTTTATATTTTGACACCATTGGGATTCGGGTTATGGTTTGGAAAAGGCCATACTGTTATCAGAGACCTAAATCTCTGAGATTTCTGGACATTGGAATCTGTTAGACAGAAAGGGAAAATCCGGAAAAAATAATGAAACAGATTCAAAAATTCCCAAATTTTGGGAACTGACAGGAAAGTATTTTAGGAACAACTTTCATGTTGAAAGTTTTTGCAGACGGGTTACATATTCGATGGACTCGGTGCATTAGGGTCTGTCTATACCCTGACAAAGGAAAATCAAGATTTTCCCAGGAGTCTGAGAAATCCGATGTTTTTACAGAGATCAAAACTAATTAGAAAAACCGCAAAAATTTCCAGATCATTAGTAAATTCAATCATGAATCTACTGTGATTTTTGTAGGACAATCCAAATCTCCCATGAGGGTGGTGCTGGAGGTTTTTGTCTGCTAAAGCATAAATTGAAAGTTCAGAGAAGTCCAAAACCCGATTTGAGATTTGATTTTTTTAATAGAGTTGAAGAACCCGAATTAATTCAAGATTTTGGCAGGAAATCAATGACAAATAGAGGCATTTACAAATGAAATTTTCAGTATTTTTGAATGAAAGATCTTATATAAAATCATAACTGGACTCTACACCTAGATTAAAAGCTATAAACTAATAAGTAAACATGGATGAAATTAAGTAAAATACCTACTAAGCAATAATATAAATTAAACGTAATGCATCTACTCAATGAAATCTACATGTAATCAAGAATAAAATCAAAATGATAAGGGAGGTATGATCTTTTGTTTAATATTGCTCTCGAAATAAGAGATCCAATCTATTGAACGAATGGATCTCTTCATTCACATAGCCATATGGGACGTAGGTTTTCTTATTCCCTACTATTCAAAACCACAAAAGAGAACCCCTGCATCATTGTAGATCTGGCTGCACATCATTCTTATGAAAATAAGACTTGCATGTTCCCTTTTAGTCATACGACCCTAGTGAAATTTAATGAAGAACTTAGTAAAAATAGAATGAACTCACCTTGGCACCTTGTTGGAATAAGTTGCAGCAAGGGAGATGGTTGAAGCAAAGTAGCTGGACATCCAAGGGAGTTGTTGGTGATATTGTGGTGGCTGGAAGGTGCCTTCAAGATTGGTGGCTCAGTTGCAAGCAATGATGGTGGCTGGAGCAATAATGGAGGCTGCTGCACCGTGGGAGGTCTTGAAGGTAGCACGAGTTGTTGCCAAGGTGAAGAAGGTGAGCTGTGTTGACGCAGCTGCAATGAAGGACCTTGGTTGGAGATGGCTGAAGGAGATGCTGAACCCAATTTGAAGGAGTTTGTTGCAGCTGTAATGGCTGCTGTAGTTGCTACCAAGGTGTGGCTGGAGCAGTGAGAGCTAGAGCCAATGGAGATGCTGCAATAGTGGAGGACGACTAGAGGGGCTGCACCTTGTTGATGGGCTGAAGGTACAAGGGGTGCTGCGAAGGGCTGCAATGAAGGTAGCCTTTTGTTTTTGCTGAAGCAAGGTTGTGCCTTGTTGTAAATAGCTAAAGATGGGAGGAAGGGCTGCTGTTGGAGCTGCTGCACTGGCTTGTGAACCAGCTGAAGGTAGTGGAAGCCTTTGGAAGAGGTGGCAGCAATGGTGGCTGCTGGAGGAGGTGTCCCTATGGTGCTGCCAAGGATGGTGGAAGATGGCTGTGGGGCTGTAGCAGCAAAGGGGAGAGAAGGAGAGTGCTCAAGGGAGAGAGAGAGGCGTGAGATAGGTTCCCCCAGCCGTCCTTTTTTTTTTGTTGAACTTAGGTTTTGATATAATCAAAACCTAAGTTTCCAATAATGTGCAATGAGCCATACGTGAATGGCTATACGTGAATAGCTGCAGCCTTGGCTTATTGGGGGAAATTCAAAGGGAGTAAGGAAGAAAGGGGAAAGAAGGAAGGGAAGGAAAAGGAAAGAAGAGGGGAATAAGGAAAAGGAAAGGAAAGGAAGAAAAGAGAGGGAAAGAAGAAGAAGGAGGGAAAAAGAAAAAGGGAAAGAAAATGAGAAAAAAAAAATGGAAAGTGGGGCTGGAGGCTTGGGTGACCACCTTGTGGGTCCCACCTCTCTAAAATGCAAAATAAATAATAATAATAAAAATGAACAAATAAAAAGAAAATTGAAAGGAATAAAAGATTTTTTTTTTTAATAAAACAGAAATGTAAATGAGTGGGCCATCTCAGAGCGGGTCCAAATTAAAGTTTTGAAACTCATTTTGACGATTAGAGGGGTAAAATAGTCTTTTCAGAAAATTTCCAGGTGAAATGAGCTATTTTTGGCAGTTTTTGAAATGAGCTCGGATTTTGAAGTTCAATACCTCGTTGCGAAGCGGATTTAGTGTAGAATTTGAAAATTTGATTTTGAAAGAAATCCAGATTGTTTTTCTCTAGAAAATGCTTCCAACAAAATGAGCTATTTTTGGCAGTTTTTGAAACGAGCTCAGATTCTCAAGTTCAATACCTCGTTGCGAAGCAAATTCAATGTAGAATTTAAAAATTTGATTTTAAAAGAAATCCAGATTGTTTTTCTCGAGAAAATGCTTCTAAATCTATTTTCAGACAAAATGAGCTATTTTTGGCAGTTTTTGAAACGAGCTCGGATTTTGAAGTTCAATACCCCGTTGCGAAGCAAATCCAGTGTAGAATTCAAAATTTTGAGTTTGAAATAAATCCAGATTATTTTTCTTGTGAGAAAATATTTCCAAATTTAGACTCCCGGGGGTAAAAATGTTAATTTTGGAAACCCGGGGTTTGAAATTGATTTCTGAAAGCTTTTAAAACTCGATCTGGATTGAAATTTATAAAACTGGAGTTCTGGACTTCGAAAATGAAATGAAATGTGATGAAATGATATGAAATGATGAGAAATGATATGAAATGTTATGCGAAATGCTAAACTTGAATAAAGAATTTTGGATGTCAGACCCCGATTGACACTTGTACCAGTTTAAAAAGCATTAAAATTGATAAAATTTGCAAAATAGCTCAAGAAATGGTTTTCGGGACTCTACTGGGTCAGAGTGACACTGAAAATTGGGGTTCGAGCTGGATTGAACTGAAGTGAGCTGGATTGAGCTGGGTTTTAGAGTTTCAGAAGTCAAATGAACAGACCAGGCACTGACTCAACTGACCTTTCCGACTGAATTTTCAAGAAAAGCTACCATTTTTAGAGAAATGGTACGGAATGATCACTAGAGTGAAGTGAATTACGAACCTGAACTGGGTTTGAGCTAGAACAAAGGTCAGTAATACTGATATGAACTAAAATCAAAGCTTGAACACTAGCTCAATTGACTGAACTCAGCTCAATTTCAGCTGAAAGAGCTAAAATGGGCTCCTAGACACTTGGAAATGGTTTTGAACTGAAACTGGAGCACTTGAACTCCTGGTGAGCTCAAGTTAGACTCTGGGGAACATGACTGACTGAGAATGACTGACTTAGAGACAATTGGCTTGGATTCAAGTGAGAAATGAGCTCATTTTTGAAGAAATGATCCCATTTTGGCAGGAATGGTCAGAAATGAAAATGGTCTGTTCATTGTGAGCTCAGATGAGCTTGAGATGACTGATATTCTAATTGTCTTGAACTAACCAATGAGCTTGGTTGACTCCGACTGACTGGGGTCCGGGATGACCTAGGGGTAAAATGGTAATTTTTCTAATGAAAATGGGTAAAATGGTGATTTTCTGAAACTAACTCGAGGTTTGACTCCTACACTGACCTGACAGGGTTGGCATTGCCTGAGGAGGATTGTTTGAGAATGAGTGAGGAAAATTTGGGGTGTTTACAAATACTAACTACAATGTCTAAAAGATTAAGCTAATTAAATCTAATACTAAGACCTAAACAAAATACTGAAATAAAACATGCAATGAACAATTAAAAGCTAAATGAACATGCATTTCTAAAGAATCTTCAACTTAATTAACTAACTGAACTAATTTGCAACACTATCTAATGTTAATTGATACTAAAGTCAACTAGGGAACTAAGAACTAATGGGGTGCGGTGTAGGGTTTGACTTGGACTAGGTTCACGCCCCACCTAGATGGGTCAACTAGGTTGACTAGGTTAGACAATCTAATTAAAATGAAAACCTAAGGCTTAAAGATTATTTAGTTAAAACCAAAAATAATGAAATAAAGGAATTAATATATCTATCCTACACGCCTAATTGGAATACATTAAATTCTAATTAAAACTTACCTAACTAATGACTTAATTACTAACATAGGGTTAATTCACAATTAACTAAAATACTTAAGACTAAATCTACTCTAGGTTACTATAGAAAGACAGACAAGGGTGAGTAAATGCTCAAAAACGAAATTGGAAACTGGGGTGGTCCAAAAACCGTCCAAACCAAAGGGGAGTCTTCTTCTTAATTGTTTTATCAATCAAATTGGAAAGTGGAAGAAGGTGAAGCCGTCCAGCCTAAAGGGGCCCACACGGTTTCAATTTTCTTTAAGAAAGATTTTACAAATTAACTTCCCTTCCCAAAATCGTGTAAAATCTTTTTGAGGAAGTAATTTAAGATTTCAAATTTTGTTTCCAAAATACATGAGCTCAATCCTTACTCCTTAGGCTGGACACCCAATTTCAAAGCTTGCTTAAATTGTACCCCACGAATTTGAAAGGATGCAAATTTACCAAATTTGACTGTCAATCAAAATTACTCAATTGCCCTCTTTTACAAAAAACGCCAACACCTAATTAATTGACTTAACTTATAACTATTCTAATTATACTAACCTCTAAACTATGAAATGAATGGCTATGAATGGAATAAAAAATATGGAATAAAAAAAATCTAAGTAGACAAACCTTCACACCACAACTTACCTAAACAACTCCCTAAAAGGTCTAATCTAATAAAATACTATTCAACGAATGTAGACACCTTATCTAATCTACCCAACTTACCAATTACAGCCTAAAGCTCTGCTAGAGCTCTAATGGCAGACATACCTACTTGGAGAAGAAGACTCTTTAACAAAAAATGACTTTATCTAAACCAAAGAAATCGACACTTTTTCTTGCTTTTTCACTTTAACAAATTCAAATGAAATGAAAAACTAACTTAATTACTAACTAAATCAAATGAACATGCTGGGACACGACCTACTGGAATTGCAGCTCAAGAAAACAGATGCTAAACTGAAACGAACACAAAAGTTTTAACAATGACACGACACACTCTAACTGATTGACCTAACTCGAAAAACCTAAGCGATGACCAACGACCCAACGAAAAACAACACTTATTTAAACTGAAAACTAATTGAAACACACTAGTTTTGGCACACCACGCTACTTCTAAAGGTTCAAACGATAGAAAATTAAAAACATAAAAATCGGCTAGAATGGATTAGCCGATGGAGACTAGGGAACCCCTATGAAACTCGACTAAAATTTAACACAAAAACAGCTAATGAACAATGAAAACTAATGAAAATATAATCCTTTTTATACCATTTACTGCAAAGAAAACACAAAAACGCAGAAACTAATAAAACGATAAATTTGACTAGAATAGATCTAGGCGAGTTTCACGTTTTTGGCTAGATAAAAAATCAAAACCAGATTCAACGACACCTAAAACTAGACCAACTTGGGATTTAAGATCATCTAAACTAGAAATACGGTCTGATTTACCCACAACACAACCACAAAACTTCAGAAAACAGAAAATCAAAAACGTCAAAATCGGCTAGAGAGGGTCTAGCCGATTTTGGGGATTTGACTAAAACAACACTCAAAAACCAGACCCACGACAAACCTAGATCTAAACTGAGCTTTGGAAACACATTTTAACACAAATAAAATTTGAAATAAAATCCAACAAACAGAAACTAAGAAAAATATGGGAATCGGCTAGACTAGATCTAGCCGATTTCCACCTTTTGGATAAAACGACCTATCCACAAGACTCCACGCCCAATCTAGACTCAAAATGAATTTAAAAATCAGAAAATATCGACCTACGACAGTGATTTGCTGTCAAAGAAACAGGAAAATGCAGAAAATGGGCTGAAATATAAGAAAGACTTTGGGTAGACTCGATTCTATCTAAAAGAACGGGGAAAAAAGAAAGACCAACCTCCAGGGCGATCCGACGACTGTGGGAAAGGAAAGAGCGGATTCATCCATTGGAAACATGCCTCGTCATCTTCATTGATGCTGGAATATCACCATGGAACTCTTCTTTGCAGCTGCAACACGTTTGAAGTCCACCGATGATGGAAAAGGAACCGATTCTTGATCGGGTGGCTTAGAAGATCGGATGGAGGTAGAGCCGATCCTTCTTGTTGGAGTGTCTCACACTTCCACGCAAGAAAAGGTGTCTTCAACCTCTGCTACACCTGCAAAACACAGCAACCAAGGTGAGTATCTAACAAGGATGAAAAAGAACTGAAAGAGATGGGAAAGAGAGATGAAGAAATGCTTGGATTTCAAGCAAAATCTTGATCTTCAATGGAGAATGGTGTGGGATGAGAAGGGAGAAGAGGGCTGGAGCAAGAATCAGGTGAGGGCATGAATTCCAAAGCAAAAACCATCTAGGGCTGGATGAAAAATAGATTTTATACTTTTTGCCTTTTTCAGAAAAGGGTTTATAATGAAAAATATTGCCCTGGGCCACTTTCTGAAGGGGTTTTCTGAAAATCTTTTCTAAATGGATATGGATTCACGTGTGGGTTGGATTTAGGCTTTTTAAATATTGATCCAAGGTCTAAAAAAAACTAATTGGGTCGGATATGGATCCGATCCACCTCAAAATTCATGCCCAAACACTAAAATAGCCATAACTCTCTTAATTTAACTCCGATTTTTCTGAAATTCGAACCACAACCCCTTGATATCAAAATACATCTAATCATGGGTTTTAAACCTTAAAATCACCACAAAATGCATGATTAAATGAATAACATGATGTGCATTTCATGCATCATCAAAGGACTTGAGGAGTTGTTAAAGGCAGGATTCATCCGGACCATTGATTACCCGGATTGGTTTGCGAACATCGTAGCAGTTCCCAAAAAGAATGGCAAGGTTCGAATTTGTATTGATTTCAGGGATCTCAACAAGGCTACCCCTAAAGATGATTATCCACTCCCCAGCATCGATCTTTTGATTGATAACACGGCAGGCCACGCCATGTTTTCCTTTATGGATGGATACTCAGGATACAACCAAATCAAACTGGTCGCTCATGACCAATCAAAAACTTCTTTTACCACACCTTGGGGTACATTTTGCTACACAGTCATGCCATTTGGGCTCAAGAATGCTAGGGCAACCTATCAGAGAGCAATGGCAGTTATTTTTCAAGACCAGATGCACATGAACATGGATACCTATGTGGATAACATCCTAGTCAAGTCCAAAGAAGGAGAGGATCATCTCGATGCTCTCAGCCAAGTCTTTGAAAGACTCATTCTGTATAAGTTGAGGCTCAATCCGCAGAAGTGCGTCTTCAGAGTAGAGTCAGGCAAATTGTTTGGCTTTATGATCAGGAAGAAAGGCATAGAGGTAGATCCAGCTAAGGCAAAAGCGATCATTGACATGCCGCCTCCTACCAATCTTAGAGAGCTGAGGAGCCTTCAAGGGCGCATCCAGTCGATTCGGCGCTTCGTCTCCTATTTGGCCATGAGATGCGAGCCCTTTAATCACTTGTTGAGAAAAGAAGTGAAATTTGAATGGAGATCGGAATGTCAACTTTCTTTTGAGCGAATCAAGCAGTATCTCCTTAATCCACCCGTTCTGAAGCCACTAGAACTGGGAGAGCCACTTTTCTTGTATATTTTCGTCAACCAGAATGCTTGTGGTGGATTTCTTGCACAATACGAGGAAGGTATCCGGATAGAGCACGCCATCTACTACGTAAGCAAGACTTTCATCGATTATGAGAAAAGATATTCTCAGATGGAAAAGACATGTCTAGCCTTAGTGTGGATGTGTCAGAAGCTGAGACATTATCTGATGGCCTCAGAAGTCAAAATTTTGTCAAGACTCAATCCTCTCAAGTACATCCTTGAGCAACCTTTTCTTACTGGACAGATTGCGAAATGGCAAGTTCTCCTGATGCAATATGACTTAGAGTATGTATCCCAGAAGTCAATCAAAGACCAATCTATCGCAGATCAGTTGGCAGATTTCCCGTTGACAGAAGAGATCAAGGTGGAAAATGATTTTCCTGATGATCGCATCTGCAACGTTCAAGAATCCTCAGTTTGGACCCTATTCTTCGATAGAGCTTGGAATATGTCCGGTACAGGGATTGTGATCTTATTGATCACTCTCGAAAAGGAGATGATCCCTTATTCCCTCAAGCTCGGCTTCCAATGTACTCACAATATGGCCGAGTATGAAGCTCTAATACAAGGCCTCAAGATTTTGCAAGGCTTCAATATCAAAAGAGTACATGCCTTTGATGATTCTTTGCTTGTTGTCAGTCAAGTTAATGCAGAATTGAAAGTGAAGGATTCAAAATTGATCCCCTATCAGAAGATTGTCATAGCTCTCATAGGAAACTTTAAAGAATTTTAGCTTAGCCATGTCAAGAGGGAATACAACCATATAGCAGATGGCCTAGCCTGCCTGGATTCCATTTTATCTTTCAAAGACAGTGAATCCTGTCGTTCCTTCAAGATTGACAGACTTGATCAACCTGCTTTCATTTCAGCTGAACAAGTAAACCAAGCCACTTAGAAAGAGAAGCCTTGGTACCAGGACATCAAAAACTTTATTGAAACCGGTGAATTTCTACCAGAGATGCCTAGAAAGGAGCAACGTGCGATCCAGCGCATGTCCGCCCGCTATTTCATCCTTGTCAATACTCTCTACCGTCGTGGGTTCAGTTCTGAGTACGCCAGATGCTTAGACAGAGACGAAGCGATGGAAGTTGTCCAAGAGGCACATGAGAGAATTTGTGGTGGTCACGTCGGCTACCAAACACTCGTCAAGCAGATGATCCGGGCAAGGTATTACTGGAAGACCATGCAGCAAGATTGCCATCGATTTGTAAGAAAGTGCGTCAAATGCCAAATGCACACACCTTCTATTCATACGCTAGCCACATATTTGCGGTCCGTGGTTTCTCCTTGGCCTTTTCGATGTAGTAGGCCCGATCACTTCTTCGGCTTCTAATGGCCACCAATATTTTCTCGCAGCTACAGAGTATTTCACCAAGTGGGTCAAGGTTGTGACTCTGCGAACAGTGGAGGGCCGATATGTGGTTTCTTTTATTCATAAGAACCTTCTTTGTCGTTTCGGCGTACCACATGATATTGTGTCAAATAATGGCAGCCACTTTAAGAATGAGAGGATGAAGACTTTTTGTTCGAAGTTTAGGATTCATCATCATTTCTTGGCTCCGTATTATCCTCAAGGGAATGGTCAAGCAGAGGCCACCAACAAGATTTTGATCCGCATTCTAGAAAGAACTGTGGAAACGGGTCGTAATTGGCACGAGAAGATGCATGATGCACTTTGGGCATATGTTATCATCGCAAAATTTTTACTTTTGCGAGTCAAACTGACCTTTGAAAAAAAATTTGAAAATAACTCGCCTCCATTTTAAAATGCGGGATAATTTCAAAGAATGAGACTCGCCTGTCGGTACGAGGTTCAACCATTCCTGGCACCTTTACCAGGGGTAATTGAACCAAGGATCAATTGTATGCTAAACTTTATTCAACTTGTCTAAATCATGTTTTATTTCCTAAATGCACAAAGAATCAGGCATGTGCTATGATTTTATGAAAATGCATATTTGAAACACATGATGCTTGATTTGAATATTGAAAAATATTTGAAAAATTCTTGGAAAACATGCCATTTGGAAAATCGTGAATGAAAATGAAAATCGATTTCTGAAGAATCTAGAGGTTTTGTGAAAATCGATTTTGAGAAAGGTGAAATAACTTTGGAAAATTTTGATTTCTTTGAATTCAAACTTTGAAATTGAATATATAACTGGGAAAATCAGGATTTTGAACTTAGTAAATGCTTAAAATATCATGGGAAAATCAATGTTTTGAGAAAATCAATTTTTGAATAAGACTTAGAAAATTTTTGAGAAAACTGATTTTCTGATTTGGAATTTGAACTTGCAAATTGAATTAAATGAGTGAATATGAATTTGAAAGACTTTATTTTGAGGAATTGAGAAAATCTTTTTGCATTTTTGAGAAATGCAGTGCATTTTGAAGTTAGCCTAAGAGTGTAGGCTGAATGTGGCTAATACGAAGATTACAAATCTGGGTATCATTCGTATTCTGACTATGGCCATAAATACAAATTCCACCAAGTTTGTCAACTCCATAAGAGCTAGTGCACGTGCCATTCGTGTAGACCATAGTGAATTTATAAAGAATGTGCATGAATAATGCATTCATCAGATATTAAAATTTGCAGATTTAAACTATATGCAATGCAAATCCTAATCTAAGCAGAAAATGTAAATCTTATTCCAAATATTACATTTAATTTACATCACTAATTTAATTTAAATGACTGAAAATAAAGTCTTCAATGTCCCTGCAAAACTAGAAAAACTGGTTAATGAAAATATGTTGGCTTTTCTAGATTTATCCAGTAATATCTGAAAATTGCTGGATTTTGCTAGACATAAGCCTTTTCCATGATTCCCTGCTATAAACTTAAAAAATAGGAAATAAAATTGAATAAATAATAGAAATAAGATTTGAAAATTCGAAATTGGGGTCAAATGACCAAAATACCCCTGATAGCAAGACTATGGCCTTGAAATCAGGGTTTTCAGAAAGATATTTTGTAAAATGCAACTTTTGAAATACAAATAAGAATAAATTGAACTAAGTATGATGTGAAATGATTAAAAGTATGAAAATTAGGGTTTTGGAATTTCGAAATTTAGGTCAAATGACCAAATTACCCCTGATAGCAAGACTATGGCCTTGAAATCAGGGTTTTCTGAAATGGATTTTGATAAAACTTGAGATTTATAATAGAAATAAACACAAAATCAAACATGAAACACCCTAATATGATTCTAAACATGAAAAAACCCTAAAAAAATGAAATTACATACGAAAATCAAGAAATATCCCAAATATCATGATTTTGGCAGTGTTTTTGGATCTTTCAGGTACCCTGTTTTGCAATTTGATCTATTCAGACATCAAATGAATTTTAAATTTCATAAAAATTGGCACAGACACTTATTATAATCCTAAACTCAGATTGGAATTGCAAAAATAATTTTTTGACATTATTTTAATCCGAAAATTGCATTAACAACCTAAAATAAGCTACTTTTTAACATAGGTCACAAACCAGTTTTAGAGTTAGACCTAAATCAGGGGTCAATCCTCCATGAAAACTTTTTAATTTTTATATAGGAAAACTAGACATAAAAACATAGGTTTTCCTTTTTACAGATTGGAAAAATCATCTTTGGTTAGGGAGAAACCCTTCCAGCAATCTGAACTAAAATCTAACAAATCTAACAGGGGTTAAAACAGCTACTTCAGATTGAAAATACAGAAATAAATAGAAAACCTAATAAAAAATTTCTGAAATTTTAGAAGTAAACAGTAGACAAAAAAATAATGAAACTCTTTTTTTACAGATCATGAATCGGATCTGTGGTTTGAGATCTATGGCTTTTACAAGTCTGATTAGGGTTTTGGTAAACCCTAACGAGTTTTAAATTTAAAATCTGACTCTCTGTCAGAGGAAAAATACTAAAAGAAGCCAAAAATTACCAAAATTTCACAGTAAATAGATCAAGTCAACATGAATCCACAGCACTTTACGGATCTCAAATCGAATATAGGATGAGAAAAGTATCATAACAACAAGTTACCTCTTGAATTTAAATAACGATTTTAAAGATTGAAAATCCCAATTTGATGTCTGATTTTTCTGACAAGGTTCCCGAATCCCAAAACCTCTGATTGTTTTACAGTAGTTCAATCACATATGCATGTATCACATATAAAAAAATCAGGAATTAACAGTAAATATTTCAATGCAAAACAGCATGCTCTTTTCTGTTCTAAACTAAAAGCACACAGAAATCTAATAAAATCTAATAAATCATGCTTTAACTAATGAAAACAATAAAACAAATACTAAAACAGTAAAACAAAAATTATTTCTATACTTAAAAACGTATAATGAACATGAACAAACAAAAAAATAAATAAAACTTAGGGAATCAATGGCTGGGATTTGATTTTACCTTTAAAAACATGGATTTAACCCATTAAAAGGGTAAATCTCATGATTTATTGGTTAATGACATAGAAATCGATACAATATTTGATTGTAACGGATTAGAATCCCTGTAAACACCATAAAACAGAGTTAGATCACTTTATTGAACCTCTCTTGAGGTTCTTGGACTTGAATCCATGGTTTAATCCATGGAATAGATGGTATTAATGGCTAAAATTGTTTTAAAACTATTAAAAACATTAAATAAAAGCTAAAAATAAAAAAATAATTACCTTGAGGTGGCTGCAATGGAGGAGGGGCTGGAGAGGAGAGAGAAGCTTCAAGAATCCAAGGAGAGAGAGTTGTGAAAATCGTCCCCCTATAGCTCTCTATTTATAAAAAAAATTTAGGTTAAAAATGAAGAGTTTTAAAAAATTTGGACTTCTAAAAGGGGGGGGGGGGTCGATTTTTATAGAGGATTACCTATATACCCCTAGTCTAAATTATCCTAATTAATTCCTAATTAATTCCTAATTAACCCCTAACTAATCCTAAAAAGCCCCCAAATGTGGTGCCACTTGGCATTTTCCCACATTTGGTTTTTAAAGTTTTAAAAAAACTTCTAAAAACACTAGTTTAAAAACCAAACTTTAAAAATGAATTTTCAAAATAGATTTTGACTCTTCTAAACTTCTAAAACTAACCAAGACACTGACTAAGACTAAGCTAACCCTGACTTACTTGAATATGGCGCCACCCCGAGTGGGCCCTACTTGAGTTTTTCAAAAAGTGATTTTAAAACTTGAAATTGAGACAATTTTCAAAAGATTTTCAAAAGCAAACTTGAAATTAATTTTTTTGAAATAGCATAGAGTTCCAACTGGGTTAGAACTCCTCTGGATATGGTGCCAACTGAGTGGGTCCACATCGAGTTTTGAAACTTTTGAAATAAATAATGAAAATAACTTTGAAGAAGGGTTAAAATCAATAATTAAAATTCAAAATCTTTGAAAAATAGAGTTTCAAGTGAACTGGAACTCCGGGTTAGAGTTTGGATTTTTAGGACTCTGAGATTTTGGGTTTTAAAAGCCAAATAAAGGAGTTTTTGAAAAGACTTTATAAAAAAATAATGAAATAAGTCAGAAAATAATGTCAGGGCTAGACTCCTAACTCGATTAGAACTCTGAAATAGAGTCCTGAATTAACTAGACTCTACAAAATGACCTAAATTTTGAAAACCAATAGAAAGAAACGAAAATGGAAGTAAAAACAGACTTCAAAACAAACTCCTGACTGGACTAGGACTCTGAAATAGAGTCCTGATCGGACTGAAACTCTAGATTTTTTGGTATTTTCTGAAAAACAAATGAAAGAACTTGTCAAAACAGTGAAAACAATAACAAATATTGGAATAAAACAAAGTTCTGATTCAACTGAGACTCTGAGGACAAAGTCCTGATTGAACTAGGACTCTCAGATTTTTGGATTTTCTGAGAAAACAAATAAGAGAATTTTGAAAAACAGTTAAAAATTGAATGAAATTGAAGTTTTGGTTCAGAGTCCTAATCTGAGAAAGAGTCCTGATTCAATCAGAACTCTAAGAATTTTGGCTTTTTGATAAGCAAATGATGAAATTTGGGCAAAGCTTTTAAAAACCAGTGAAAATGAAGTATAAAAACCAATTTTGGATAGAATCCTACTTCGATCCGGACTCTGGGGTAGAGTTCTGATTTGATCAGGACTCTGAGATAAAATCTCAGAATTTTGAAATTCTTTGATAAAAGTGTAATAGTTTTGGTAGATTGAAAAATTTCTGAAAGATTCTCTCAAAATTGAAATCAGGATCAGAGTCCTGATCCAACTAGAACTCTCTGAACAGAGTCCTGTTTTGACTGGAACTCTGAGTTTCTGACTCATTTTGAAGGATTTTGAAAGATTTGATTGAAAATGGATAAAAATAGCTGTAAAAGATTAGAGTCCTAATCTAGTTGAAACTTTGAAGAAGAGTCATGATCTGACTGGACTCTTGAAGAAGAGTCCTGATTCAACTAGGACTCTGAAATTTTGGCCAAAATGGAGGAAATGGACAAGGGATATGACTATAACTGGTTTAAAATCAGAATGGTGTTTTGAAACGGTTCAAAAAGATGAAAATACAGAGTCCTGATCCAACTAGGACTCTAAAATTTTTGAGATTTTTGATAAATAGAGGAATCCAGAAGCGACACCACCATAAATGGGCCTCATCTAAGAATTGAAATCAATTGAAATTGAGTTTGAAATGAATCCAGATTGTTTTCTGAGAAAATACTTCAAAATATAAGGTCCTGGGGGTTGGCAAATGACATAATGTTGATTAAAATCCTAGGTTTTAAAATTAATTTTGAAAGAGAAGTTTTAAAAACCCAAGTCTGGATTAAATATTTTGAAAACAAGAGTGTTGGATCTCGAAAATGAGATGTAATGACATGCAATGCTATGCAATACAATAAAATGACATGTCGAATGCATGCAATGATATGCAATGACACATGAAATGTAAGCACTGGATGAGAGTGAAAATTTGGGGTGTTTACAGCGTACCGAACCACCATTCGGACTCCAACCAATGCTACGCCTTTAGAGCTTGTCTACGAGATTGAGGTAGTATTACCACTCCACGTTCAGAAGCCTACATTCAAATTTGCGTCGCTCATTGAACTCCTGCTTGATCAGTATCAGCAACAAAGATTTGTACAACTAGATCTGCTAGACGAGAAGAGACTCAAGGCAACAGAGCATGCTTAAGCATATCGTCAAAGGATAGCTCGACACTATGCCAAGTCAGTCATTGAGAGAAAATTTCGAGTTAATGATCTGGTGCTCAGATCGACAGCTCATCTTAAGCATCGGCCACGGGGCAAATGGTCACCCAATTGGGAAGACCCTTATGTGGTTAAGGAAGTATTGCCTCGCAATTCGTATCGTCTGATCAACGCAGATGGGGTGGAACTGCCAAATCCAATAATGCTCTGCACTTGAAGAGATTTTATACTTAAAATTGTTCATTCTAGCCTTTGTATTCTTCAAAGAGCCTTTTCAATAAAATAATGATCTTCTATCAATTTTCACATTCTTCTCCATGATACTAGGGCATTTTTATTTTTTATTTTTATATACATCTATCTTCCTTCCATCATGTGCAGGCAGGATCAGACAAACTTTTTTTTCTCAAATCTTATCAATTTTCAATTAATCTTGTTATCTTTATTAGTTTTATTCATTTTTCAATTTGATCAAATTTTTGTCAATTTAATATCAATTTTATCATTTTTATCAAGTTTTATCAAATTTTTCATCAATTTTTTTATCAATCTTTATTCTCATACACTTTTAGGTTAAGGGATAAACCTGACGCCTCTTTTCAATAGGGTACTCCTTCTATTCTTCTTCTCTTTCAGGTTAAGGGATAAACCTGAACCTCATCCTGCAAGGTCCTTCTTTCTTCAGGATAAGGGATAGTTCTGAAGTCTTCCATCATCAATTTTTCATCAAACTTCTACCAATTTTACCAATCTTCTGTCAATTTTTTCAATTTTATTGATTCTTTATCAATTTTATTTTTCTTCTTCAGGATAAGGGATAATCCTGAATCATTATAAATTCAAATCTTAGGCCATCTTGGGTTAAGGATCTTGAATAAATCCCTCATCTTCTTCATGATCGTCAGAATCTATTCATACCTTTTGTCAATCCTTCCAGAATCCGACTTCCGGGTTGGAATTATTTCCTTCCCATCTGAGTTCTGACTCAGGTTTTTGTTTTCATTTTTATTTTACTTTAAAAGATCTGGGTTCCGACTCAGGTCTTATTTTTATTTTTCATTTTTGGAGTTTCGAGTTCTGACTCGGGCTTCCTTTTGGATCTGATGCTCGCATTGGGCCAATTGTTACCTCAAAGATTCGAGTTTTCAAACTCGGGTTTTCCATCTTATCTTTTATTTTTAAGATTCGGGTTTCAACTAGGGTTTTCCTTTTTATTTTTCGTTTAAAGTTTCGGGTTCCGACTCAGACTTCCTTTTGGATTCAACACTCGTGTTGGAACCAATCGTTGCTTTGAAGATTCAAGTTTTTAAACTCGAGTTTTCTATTTTATCTTTTATTTAAAAAAAAAAGATCCGGGTTCCGACTCAGGTTTTTCCTTTTTATCTTTCGTTTAAAGTTTCGAGTTTCTACTCAGACTTCCTTTTGGATCCTACGCTCGTGTTGGAACTAATCGTTGCTTTGAAGATTTGAGTTTTTCAAACTCGGGTTTTCCATTTTATCTTTTATTTTTAAAGATCCGGGTTCCGACTTGGTTTTTTCCTTTTTTTCTTTCATTTGAAGTTCCAAGTTCCGTCTCGGACTTCCTTTTGGATCCCATGCTCATGTTGGAACCAATTGTTGCTTTGAAGATTCGAGTTTTTCAAACTCGGGTTTTCCATTTTATCTTTTATTTTTAAAGATCCGGGTTCCGACTCGAGTTTTTCCTTTTTTTTCTTTCGTTTGAAGTTCCAGGTTTTGGCTCAGACTTCCTTTTGGACCCAACGCTCGTGTTAGAACCAATCGTTGCTTTGAAGATTCGAGTTTTCAAACTCGGGTTTTCCATTTTATCTTTATTTTAAAGATTCGGGTTCCGACTTGGGTTTTTTTTTTTTTTTATTTGAAGTTTCGAGTTCCGACTCAGACTTTCTTTTGGATCCAATGCTCGTGTTGGAACCGATCGTTGCTTTGAAGACTCGAGTTTTCAAACTCAGGTTTTCCATTTTATCTTTGTTTTTAAAGATCCGAGTTCCGACTCGGGTTTTTCCTTTTATTTCTTTATTTGAAGATCCGGGTCCTGACTCGGGTTTTCCCCTTTATCTTCTATTACCGTGATTTCGAGTTTTGACTCAGATTTTCTCTTTTGATCCAATGCTCGTATTGGACGAAAGTTCTTCCTTTATCCCTTCGGGTTAAGGGACAAACCTGAACTTCCCCTTCAGGATAAGGAATAATCCTGAAACACCGGCAATCATTCTCGCTTCGATTTTTAAACATCTTAAGAGTGTGTGTGCGCTTCTTTAAAACCTAGTGCTCGTACTGGTGCATTTTCAAAACCCAGTGCTCGTACTGGTGTGTTTTTCAAAATCCAGTGCTCATACTGGTGCGTCTTCAAAAACCCAGTGCTCGTACTGGTGCTTTTTCAAAAATCCAGTGCTCGTACTGGTGCATTTTCAAAACCCAGTACTCGTACTGGTGCATTTTCGAAAACCCAGTGCTCGTACAGGTGCATTTTCAAAAATTCAATGCTCGTACTAGTGCATTTTCGAAAACTCGGTGCTCGTATTGGTGCATTTTCAAAAACCCAATACTCGTATGGGTGTATTTTGAAAACCCAGTGTTCATACTGGTGCATCTTTTTCAAAATCCAGTACTCGTACTGGTGCATTTTCAAAATCCAGTGCTCATACTGGTGCGTTTTCGAAAATCCAGCGCTCGTACTGGTGCATTTTCAAAAATCCAGTGCTTGTACTGGTACATTTTCAAGACCCAGTGCTTGTACTGGTGCGTTTTAAAAAATCCAACGCTCGTACTGGTGTATATTTCAAAAATCCAGCGCTTGTACTGGTGTATTTTCAAAAAAAACAGTGCTCATACTGGTGCATTTTAAAAAATCCAGCACTCGTACTGGTGTATATTTTCAAAACTGAGTGCTCGTACTGGAACATTTTCAAAATCCAGTGCTCGTACTGGTGCATTTTCAAAAACCCAGTACTCGTACTGGTGTGTTTTTTAAAATCCAATGCTCGTACTGGTATATTTTCAAAATCCAGCGCTCGTACTGGTATATCTAGCGCTCGTGCTAGTGTCTGGCTGACTGATCAGTTATCCCTCCAGGTTCAGTCTTTGTACTAACCATTCATCACAATTCAAGCTCTTAATTCTCAATTTCAACCTCCGAGTTATCATTTTTATCAAAATCAATCTTTTTCTCTTGCGAAGGACCCTCTTTCAGGGAGAGTTTGAGGGAGCTCATTCCTTTCGCATGCAACCATCTTTTCGTTTGCAAGAACCCTTTTTCAGGGAGAGTTTAAAGGGACTCGTTTCTTTGTGAACTGTTTGCAAAACAACAATCCAATTTTTACACAAAGGGACCCTTTTTTTTAGGGAGAGCTTCAACAGAAACCCGTTTCTTTTTGTGGCTCCCAATTTTCTCATATTTGGCCAACCCCTTCACAGAGGACCCTCTTTTAGGGAGAGTGTGATGGACTCGTTCCTCTGTGATACTTTTTCAACTTTATTTTTGACCACCTTTCCATAAGAGAAGCTTAGAGATAGAGAGTTTTGATGAAAACTTAATTTCTCTTCGAAAGTTCCGTTTTGCAAACACCTCCTCTTCAGGGAAGAGAGGAGTATTTCCTACTTCCCATTTAGGTAAGGGCTAAGCCTGAGTCTCTCTTTTTGGGGAAAAAGAGAGGAGAATTTTGTCATAGATGTGTCGATTCGATATCAAGTAATTACTTTCATCAAGGATTTCAAGAATATTTTGCCAATCTGTTATAAAAAAAACCATTATTGATCTCAAAGCTTTATATTGCACAAAGAATTACCTCAAACTACCTTCAGTATTATTTTCAAAAGGACAAGACTTTTGCAAAGAAAGAACAAAATTCAAGCTTTTTCTGTTGGTCAGCCAAGAGGATGAAGAAAAATCTTCGATATGACCGGCAAAGGAAAATTCAATGATGTTGAAAAGCCATAAGTGAATTGATATTGATCATAGCCATGGCACATTCTTAAAGATTGTTCTTCTGGCAGTAAGGCAGTAGAAATATCCTGGGCAGTAAAAGAACCTACCCAATCCATATCTCCTCAGTCATTTAAGCTGCAATCAAATATCTACAAAAGAGATCTCTCAATTGTCGTCAAGATGAAGATGAATATGCGAGCTAGACCCCTGGGGCCAAAGAAGATTTGGATCATCTCCGAGATGAAGGAGTTTGTGACGGATCCTTCTAAGGAAACTTCAAATGACCATCAAGATGAAGGCGACTGCGATAAACCTCCTAACAAACCCTAAAAGATATTTGATTTCTGCTATCATCTAGAGACTTTTGACCAATGGACAATATCATCAGTAGAATTCCTGAGAGAGAAAGAAGGATTAAAGCATCTCAAAGATGAAGGAGTTTGTGACGTACCCTTCTCAGAAAAAGAAGAAAAAGTCAGGACATCTCCAAAATGAAGGATGATGTAATAAGCTTCTCCAAAAACCCAAGAAAGCTCAATGGCTCAAAAGAGTGCAAAAAAAAAAAAAGATCATCATGGGAAAAGCCTCAGGATATCAAACTGCCAAAATTGTCAGGAATCATCTTTATCCATGTGAAATTCTTCTATCAATATCTTTTCATTCAACTGCTTTTATGAAGCTAAGAATATTTCCTCTTAGTTCATATCCACGAAATTGTTATCTTCCTTGAAGAAACTCAACAACAACAAATTTGAATTTGATTCTCGATTCTATGGAGTTAGCTCAACTGGAGTTAATACTCCAGGTAAAAAGAGGTGATGTTTTTACACATATGGGCACAATTCAATCATTCTGAATCAACTACAATTTTTGGCATCTTATTGGCAATATTTTCTAGTTATCCCAACATGAAGCAAGAACTTGATGTTTGTCTTTGACATATCCTGACTTCATCCCTGATTAGGACTGGAAAGTCCTTCCCTTCTGTTTGATCTGAGTCTCTCGGATCTGCACACTTTCCTGTGTTCCCCACTGTCCCGCCATAGACAGTTCCCGCCCAGGATAAGGGTTAAACCTGAACTTTCTACAAGAGGTCTTTTGTTTTTAAAAGCTGATTTAGTCTCAGCAATGAGGCACCCAAGAACATCCCTTTTCCAGGCTTTAGGGAACCCCATTTTTCTCCTTTTACAAACCCCTCTTGGACTTGTTGTAGTCTAGAGGCCCCATCACAGTTTCCTCGCTCCTCGAGGATTCTGTAACCATCCACGCTAAGGATTAAACATGTTACTTTGCTCCTTGAGGTATCACCCACTCAAGTTAAGAATCAAACCTAAACTTTCTGCGAGAGGTCGTCTGTTTTTAAAAAAACTGATTTAATCTCAGCAATGAGGTGCCCAAGAACATCCCTTTTCCAAGTTTTAGGGAACCCAATTTTTCTCCTTTCGTGAACCCCTTTCGGATTTGTTCATCCAAATTCTGAAGGTCCCATCATAGTTTCTTCGTTCAAGGATTTCGTATGGTCATCCCCTTCAGGTTAAGGGTTAAGGCTGAACCTCGCTGCTCGAGGTATCGTCCCTTTCAGGTCAAGGGTTAAGCCTGAATCTCGCCCCACGAGGTATCTTCCATTCAGGTTTGGGTTAAATCTGAGCCTCGTTTCGACAAGGTTCCTTATTTTGACGAGGCAGTTCTCCCAGTCCCATCATGGTCTTCGCGTCGTGGAATCCATGTCCTTTATGTCCATCCAGGAAAGGAACATACTTGAGCTTCATCTCACGAGGCATTTTTCTCAAAAGTGTCCCATCAAGGTCCTCATATGTTCCTTTCCTCATTCAAATCATCTTGATATATCTTTGTCCTATCCAAGTTAAGAGCTAAACCTGAGTCATTCCAAAAAGTTGATCTTGTCTCACTCATAAAACTTGATCAAAATTCTTATCTTTCATCATTTCGGGATCTTCACCCAAAGTCCCATCACGATTTCCTCATTTCAGTTGTTTAGTTATATCATTCTCGAGGATTTCGTCTCCCTCAAGCCATTCGAGATAAGGTTTTAAACCTGAGGAATCATGTCTTCTTCCACACCTAGTTCAGATCTTTAAACCTTGCAAATTTTCTCAGAAAATGGGTTCAGATCCGGGTTTTGAGGAAATATTTGAGTTTTTAACCTCGAATCGAGAAATACAGAGCAGTGGATCCAAATGGATACAGGATGGACTGTTTGAGCCATTCAGAAATTATTTTGGCATTTTTGTAATTTTAATTTGAAAATTAGATAACGAGACTCAGATTTGGGTTTTGAACTGGATCCAGATCCAAAATTGAGTCAGATATATAAAATGAATTTGGATTCCAGTGAATCCGAGAAGCAACTGAAATTTAGATCGACAATGACTCAATTTACTCAGAAAATGGAGACCAGGGGCAAAAGGAGAATATTTACAAAATTTTAAAAAATTTAGGGTGTTCACAGATGCCCCTCTTTGCTACTAAGCCGGTTGAAAGCTGAGCTTAGTGGCAAAGAAAACACTCCAAATTTTGAAAAATGACCCAGTCAGCAGATCTGAAGTGGGTGTGGAAGAATTTATTTTGAAAGATCATGGTTTTTCAGGCTTAAACCCTTATCCTGAATGGCTTTGGGGAGACGAAATCCTCAAAAATGATATGACTAAATAACAGAAATGAGGAAATCATGATGGAACTTTGGGTGAAGGTCCCGAAATGGTGGAAAATAAGAATTAAGTCTCATGGGTGAGACAAGATCAACTTTTTGGAATGACTCAGGTTTAACCCTTAATCTGGGTGAGACGAAGATATATCAAGATGAATGTCAGGTTCTACCCTTACCTGAATGGGAAAGGAATACACAAAGACCTTGATGGGACATTTTTTAGAAAAATGTCTCGTGAGATGGAGCTTAAGTATGATCCTTTTCTGGATGGATATGAAGAGCATGAATTCCATGACGGGAGAAACCATGATGGGACTGAGAGAATTACCTCGGCGAAATGAGAGACCTCGTCGGAACGAGGCTCAGGTTTAACCCAAACCTAAATGGAAGATACCTCATGGAGCGAGGTTTAGGCTTAACCCTTAACCTGAAAGGAACAACCATACGGAATCCTCGAGTGAAGAAACCATGATGGGATCTTCGGAGTTTTGACGAACAAATCCGAAAGGGGTTCGCGAAAGAAGAAAAATTGGGTTCCCTAAAGCTTGGAAAAGGGATGTTCTTGGGCGCCTCATTGCTGAGACTAAACCAGCTTTTAAAAATAGACGACATCTTGCACAAAGTTCAGGTTTGATTCTTAACCCGAGTGGGTGATACCTCGAGGAGCGAGGTAACAGGTTTAATCCTTAGCCTGAATGGATACAGAATCCTTGAGGAGCGAGGAAACTATGATGGGACCTCTAGACTTCGCACAACAAGTGCAAGAGGGGTTTACAAAAGGAGAAAATGGGGTTCCCTAAAGCTTAGAAAAGGGATGTTCTTGGGCGCCTCATTGCTGAGACTAAATCAACTTTTAAAACAAAAGACCTCTTACTGAAAGTTCAGGTTTAACCCTTATCCTGAGCGAGAACTGTCTATGGTGGGACAGTGGAGAACACAGGAAAGTGTGCAGATCTGAGAGACTCAGATCAAATGGAAGGGAAGGACTTTTCAGTCCTAATGAGGGATAACGTTAGGATATGTCAAAATGAACATCAAGTTCTTGCTTCAGATTGGGATAACTAGAAAATATTGTCAATAAGATGCCAAAAATTATAGTTGATTCAGAATGATTAAACTGTGCTCATATGTGTGAAAACATCACCTCTTTCCACCTAGAGTATTAACTCCAATTGGGCTAACTCTGCAGAATCGAGAATCAAATTCAAATTTGTTTATGTTGAGTTTCTTCAAAGAAAATATCAATTTTTTTGATATGAAAAGAGAGGAAATATTCTTAGCTTCATAAAAGTAATTGAATGGAAAGATATTGATAGAAGGATTTCACATAGATAAAGATAATTCCTGACAATTTTGGCAGTTTGATATCCTGGGGCTTTTCACATGATAATCTTTTGGTACTCTTTTGAGTCATGGAGCTTTCTTGGGTTTTTGGGAGAAGCTTGTTACATCATCCTTTATTTTGGAGATGTCCTGACTTTTCTTTTTTCTGAGAAGGGTACATCACAAACTCCTTCATCTTGGAAATGCTCCGACTCTTCTTTTCTTCGAAAATAAACTGATGATATTGGCTCATTGGTCAAAAATCTCTAGATGATAGTAGAAATCAAATATCCTTTGGGGTTTGTCGGGAGGTTCATCACATTCGCCTTCATCTCGACGATGATCTAAACTTTCTCTGGAAGGATCTGTCACAAACTTCTTCATCTCGGAGATGATTCAAATTTTCTTTGGTCCCGGGGGTCTAGCTCGCATATTCGTCTTCATCTTGACGACAATTGAGAAATCCCTTTTGCAGATATTTGATTGCAGCTCAAATGACTGATGAGATATGGATTGAGTAGGTTCTTTTTACTGCCCAGGATATTTCCACTGTCTTACTACTAAAAGAATGATCTTTAAGAATGTGTCATAGCTATGATCAGTATCGATTCACTTATGACTTTTCAACATCATTGAATTTTCCTTTGCCGGTCAAATCAAAGATTTTTCTTCGTCCTCTTGGTTGATCAACAGAAAAAGCTTGAATTTTGTTCTTTCTTCGCAAAAGTCTTGTCCTTTTGAAAATAATACTAGAGGTAGTTTGAGGTAATTCTTTATGCAATAAAAGCTTTCAGATCAACAATGGTTTTTTATAGCAGATTGGCAAAATATTCTAGAAATCTTTGATGAAAGTAATTGCTTGATATCGAATCGACATATCCATGACAAAATTCTCCTCTCTTTTTCCCCAAAAAGCGAAACTCAGGCTTAGCCCTTATCTGAATGGGAAGTAGAAAATACTTTTCTTTTCCGTAAAGAGGAGGTGTTTACAAAATGAAACTTTCGAAGAGAAATTAAGTTTTCATCAAAACTCCCTATCTCTAGGCTTCTCTTATGGAAATGTGGCAGAAAATAAGCTTGAAAAAGTATCACAGAGGAACAAGTCCATCACACTCTCCCTGGAAGAGGGTCCTCTATGAAGCGATTGGCCAATGATGAGAAAATTGGGGGCCACAAAAAGAAACGGGCTTCCGTCGAAGCTCTCCCTAGAAAAGGGTTCCTTTGTGTAAAAATTGGGTTGGTGTTTTGCAAACAGTTCGCAAAGAAATGAGTCCCTTCAAACTCTCCCTGGAAAAGGGTTCTTGCGAACGAAAAGATGGTTGCACGCGAAAGGAAAGAGCTCCCTCGAACTCTGCCCGAAAGAGGGTCCTTCGCAAGAGAAAAAGATTGTTTTTTGACAAATGGTAACCCAAAGGTTGGAATTGAGATTTAGCGCTTGAATTGTGATGAATGGTTAGTGCAAAGACTGAACCAGGAGGGCTAACTGATCAGTCAGCCTTACACTAGCACGAGTGCTAGACATACCAGCACGAGCATTGGATTTTTCAAGAACGCACCAGTACGAGCACTGGGTTTTGAAAATGCACCAGTACGAGGACTGGATTTTTGAAAACGCACCAGTACGAGCACTGGGTTTTCAAAAATGCACCAGTACGAGCACTGGATTTTCTAAAATGCACCAGTATGAGCACTGGATTTTTAAAAAAAAAAAAAACACACCAACACTGGGTTTTGAAAATATACCAGTACGAGCACTGGGTTTTAGAAATGCACCAGTATGAGCACTGGATTTTTGAAAATGCACCAGTACGAGCACTGGGTTTTTGAAAATGCACCAGTACGAGCACTGGGTTTTGAAAATGCACCAATACGAGCACTGGATTTTTGAAAATGCACCAGCACGAGCACTGGGTTTTCAAAAATGCACCAGTACGAGCACTAGATTTTTGAAAATGCACCAGTACGAGCACTAGATTTTAAAAAATACACCAGTACGAGCACTGGATTTTGAAAATGCACCAGTACGAGCACTGGATTTTAAAATATGTACCAGTACGAGCACTGGGCTTTGAAGAAGAGATAGACACTCTTAAGATGTTTGGAAATTGAAGTGGGAATGATTGTCGGTGTTTCAGGATTATCCCTTATCCTGAAGGGGAAAAGAAATACCTTGAAGGTCGAGGTTTAGGTTTATCCCTTAACCTGAGAGGGACGGAGAAAGGAAAAACCTTGGCTCAATACGAGCATTGGATCAAAGAGAAAATCTGAGTCGGAACTCGAAATCGTGGTAATGAAAGATAAAGGGGAAAACCCGAGTCGGAACCCGAATCTTCAAACAAAAATATAAAAGGAAAGACCCGAGTCAGAACCCGGATCTTAAAAATAAAGATGAAATGGAAAACCCGAGTTTAAAAACTTGAATCTTCAAAGAAACGATTGGTTCCAACATGAGTGTTGGATCCAATAGGAAGTCTGAGTCAGAACCCGGAACTTCAAACGAAAGATAAAAAGGAAAATCCCAAGTCGGAACCCGGATCTTAAAAATAAAAGATAAAATAGAAAACCTGAGTTTGAAAACTCGAATCTTCAAAGGAATGATTGGTTCCAACACGAGCATTGGATCCAATAGGAAGTCCGAGTCGAAACTCAAAATTTCAAAAATAGAATATAAAAAGGGGAAAACCTGAGTCGGAACCCGGATCTTCAAAATAAAAGAGAAAAGAGAAAATTGAGTTTGAAAACTCGAATTTTCGAGGTAACAATTTGCCCAATGCGAGCATCGGATCCAAAAGGAAGCTCGAGTCAGAACTCAAAACTCCGAAAATGGAATATAAAAATGGGGAAAACCCGAGTCGGAACCCGGATCTTCAAAATAAAAAAGAAAAGAGAAAATCGAGTTTGAAAACTCAAATTTTCGAGGTAACAATTGGTCTAATGTGAGCATCAGATCCAAAAGGAAGCCCGAGTCAGAACTCAAAACTCCAGAAATAAAATAAAAATGAGACCCGAGTCAGAACTGTAAACACCCCAAATTTTCACCCTCATCCAGTGTTTACATTTTATATATCATTGCAATATCACTGCATGTATTTGACATGTCATTTCATCGCATTGCATAACATTGCATCTCATTATCAAGATCCAAAATTCTTGTTTTCAAAATATTAAATCCATATTCGAGTTTTAAAGCTTTTCTTTCAAAATCAACTTCAAAACCTGGGTTTTAAATCGACATTTTTTTTGCCATTTGCCAACCCCAAGGATCTTATATTTCAAAATGTTTTCCTCAGAAACAATCTGGATTCATTTTAAACTCACTTTCAATTGATTTCAATTCTCAGATGAGGCCCATTTAGGTGGTGTCACTTCTGGATTCCTTTATTTATCAAAAATCTCAAAAATTTTAGAGTCCTAGTCGGATCAGGACTCTGTATCTTCATCTTTTTTTTACCTTTTAAAAACACCATTCTGATTTTAAACCAGCTGTGGTCATATCCTTGCCCATTCTCATCATTTTTGTCCAAAATTTTAGAATCTCAGTCCAATCAGGACTCTTTTTCTAGAATCTTAGTTGGATCAGAACTCTTTTTCTAGAGTCCTAGTCGGATCAGAACTTTATTTTTTACTACCCTTTTTACCTGATTTTGAAAAAACCTATCAAAATCCTTTGTTTTTGGCCAAAATTCTAGAGTCCCAGTCGAATTAGGACTCTTTCTCAGAGTCCTAATCGAATCAGGACTCTACCCCGATTTCATCCTTTATTCCTATTTTTCACTTGATTTCAAAACCTTTTCAGCTCATTTTCAAAATCTTTTATTTTAGCCAAAACTTTAGAGTTTTAGTCGAATTAGAACTTTTTCTTAGAGTCCTAATCGAATCAGGACTCTATCTATCAGCGTTATTCTTACTTATTTTTAATCAATTCTTTCAAAATCTTTCAAAGAGAAGTAAAAAACTCAGAGTTTTAGTTGAACCAGGACTCTATTCAAAGAGTCCTAGTTGGATCAGGACTCTGACCCTAATTTCAGTTTTGAGAGAATCTTTCAAAAATCTTTCTATCTATCAAAATTGTTATACCTTTATCATGAAATTTCAAAATTCTGGGATTTTATCCCAGAGTCCTGATCGAATAAAGACTCTATCCAAAGTTTGTTTTCACACTTCATCTTCACTGGTTTTCAAAAGCTTTGTTTAAATCTTACCATTTACTTCTTAGAAAGCCAAAAATTTTCAGAGTTCTGGTCAAATTAGTACTCTTCTTCAGAGTCCTAATCAGATCAGGACTCTGAACCGAACTTCAATTCTATCTTGTTTTCACTTGTTTTTCTAAATTCTCTCATTTGTTTTCTCAGAAAATCCAAAATTTTGAGAGTCCTAGTTCAATCAGGACTCTGTCCCCAGAGTCCCGATTGGATCAGAACTTTGTTTTATTTCAATAATTGTTATTGTTTTCACTATTTTTGCAAGTTCTTTTATCTGTTTTTCAGAAAATACCAAAAAAATCTAGAGTTTTAGTCCGATCAGGACTCTGTCCCAGAGTCCTAATCTAGTCATGAGTCTGTTCTAGAGACTGTTTTTACTTTCATTTGCATCTTTTTTCATTTGTTTTTCAAAAACTAGGTCATTTTGCAGAGTCCAGTTAATTCAGGACTCTATTTCAGAGTTTCGGTTGAGTTAAGATTCTAACCCTGATTGTATTTTCCGACTTATTTTACCATTTCTGATAAAATATTTCAAAAAATCCTTCATTTGGCTTTTAAAATTCTGAAATCTCAGAGTCCTAGAAATTCAGGACTCTGGTCCAGAGTTCCAGTTCGCTTGGGACTCTATTTTCAAAAACTCTGAATTTCAATTATTGATTTTAACCCCTTTTCAAAGCTATTTTCAATCTTTATTTCAAGTTTTCAAAACCTGATATGGGGACCACTCAGTTGGCGCCATATCCAGAGGAATTCTGACCCAGTCAAGACTCTGTGTCCTTTCAAAACTTTCAATCTCAAAGTCTACTTTTGAATATCTTTTGAAAAACCTCTCAATTTCAAGTTTTAAAATCATTTTTGAAAATTCAATTAGGGCCCACTCGAGGTGGCACCACATTTGATAAAATCAGGGTTAGACTAGAGTTAGTCAGTGTCTTAGTTAGTTTAGAGGTTTATAAGAGTAAAAAACAATCTTGAAAAAACCCCATTTTGTTTGGATTTTAACCACTGGTTTTTAAAAGTTTTGAATTAAAAACTTTAAAAACCCAATGTGGGCCCACACTAAGTGGCGCCACATTTGGGGTCTTTAGGTCAACTAGAGGTCTAATTAGGCGTCTTAGGTTAATTAGGAAAGTCTGGAAACCCAAACCAATTAGAAAAAATTCCCCCCCCCCCTTAGAGTCCATTTTTTTCAAAATTCTTAAGTTAAAAACCTAATTTTTTTTATAAATAGCCATCATGCCTATCTCTCCCTTTTGGATTTTCTTTTAGCTTCTCTCTCCTCTCCAGCCCTTTCTCCTTCCTCCATTGCAGCTTCAATCTCAAGGTAAGATTTTCATAAATTTTTTTGCTTTATTTAATGTTTTTTTCATGCTTTAACATGGATTTCACCATTGGCATTTTCCCTTTCATGGATTAAACCATGGATTCAACCTCAAGAACCTCAAGTTCAATTCAAAAAGATGATCTAACCCTATTCCATGCTGTTTTTCATGATTCTAATCCATTAGAATCGTTTATGCTATTGTTTTTCATGTTCTTTACCAAAGAAACATGAGATTTATCCGTTAAATGGATTAAATTCACGATTTCAAAGGTAAAAATTAATTCCAGCCATGGATTCCCTGTGTTTTATTTATTTTTTTAGCATATTAATGTTTATTACATGTGTTCCAGCATTGAAATTAATTTCATTTCATTGTTTAGATATTTTTTTTTGTTTTCATTGATTAAACCATGTTTTATTAGGGTTTCTTATATTTCTGTATATTTTATTCTTAGATCGGTAGAAAGCATGTTAGTTCATATTGAAATAATTCTTAAAAATTCCTAAATTTTTTATATGTGATGCAAATGTGTCAGTGAGGTTCTGTAAAAAAACCAGACATTTTGGAATTCGGGAACCCTGTCATAAAAATAAAAGATTAAACCGTGATTTTCAATCGTTAAAATCGTTATTGAAATTCATGGGTAACTTGCAGTTGTGTTATTTCTTTCGCCTGATATTTGATTCAAGATCCGTAAAGTGTAGTGGCTTTGTGTTGATGTACGATATTTACTGTAAATTTTTTATAATTTATTGCCTCTGTTTGGTATTTTTCTTCTGTCGGAAAGTCGGATCCATATTTTAAAACTCGTTATGATTTATCAAAACCCTAATCCGACTTGTGTTGATCATAGATCTTTAACCGTAGATTCGATTCATGATATGTAAATAGGAAAGTTCATTATTTATCTGTCTACTATTCACTACAGAAATTTTAGAAAATTTTAATGAAGTCTGCTATTTATTTTTATATTTGCAACTGGAAGTACCTATTTTAATCAATTTTATATTCGTTATATTTAAGTCCAGATTGCCGAAATGATATCTCCCTCATCGGAGATGATTTTTATGATCTGTAAAAAGGATATTCTTTTTTTTTTATGTCTATTTTGTCTTTGTAAAATTTTAGGAATTTTTATAGTGTTTTGACTCCTGATTCGGGTCTAACACCGAAACAGGTACAGATCCGCGGGCAAAAATAGCAAATTTTAGGGTTTTGTGCAAATTCCGAATTAAATTTTTTGTCAAAATTGAATCTTTCTATTTCCAATCCAATTTTAGGGTTACAAGGATTGCACATGCCGATTTTTATGAATTTTGGATATCGTTTGGTGCTTGAATCAATCAAATTACGAAACAGGGTACCCGTAGGATCCCGAAACACTGCTAAAATCATGATTTTCATGATATTTCTGAATTTTTGTGTATAAGTTCATGTTTTTAGGGTTTAGTTATGTTTAAAATCATATTAGGATGCTTCATGATAAATTTTGTGTTTATTTGATTTTATTTAAACCCTAAATCCAAAGTTTTTACCAAAATATTTTCTAAAAAACCCTGATTTCAAGGCCATAGTCTTGCTATCAGGAGCATTTTGGTCATTTGACCTCAATTTTGAAATTCCTAACTTGAATTTTCTTATTTTTGATCATATCACATCACTTTATGTTTGATTTATTTTCATTTGAATTCCAAAACCCCATTTTTACAAAATATCTTTCTGAAAAACCCTGGTTTCAAGATCATAGTCTTGCTATCAGGGGTATTTTGGTCATTTTGACCCCAATTTCGAATTTTTAAATATCATTTTCATATTTCTTCAATTTTATTTCTTATTTCATTATGTTTATCTTAGGGAATCATGGAAAAAGGCTTATATCTAGCAAAATCCAGTAATTTCCAGATATTACTGGATAAATCTAGAAAAGTCGACATTTCTTCACTAACAAGTTTGCTAGTTTTGCAGGGATATTGAAGACTTCATTTTCAGTTATTTAAATTCAATTAGTGATGTAAATTATAATGAAACTTTGGAATAAGAATTTCAATTTCTACTTCGATTAGGATTTGCATTGCATATAGTTTGAACTTTGATATATAACTGTTATGCTCGTCATTCATATGCATATTTCTACAAATCCACCATGGTCTACACGAATGGCACGTGCACAAGCTCTTAGGGAGTTGACAAACTCGGTGGAATTCGTATTTATGGTCATAGTCAGAATACGAATGAGACCCAGATTTGTGATCTTCGTATTAGCCACATTCAACATACACTCTTAGGCTAACTTCAAAATGCACTGCATTTCTCAAAACTCAAAAGGATTTTTTCAATTCCTTAAAGAAATATCTTTTAAATCCATATTCATTCATTTCATTCATTTGCAAATTCCAATTCCAATTCAGAGAAATCAATTTTCTCAAAATTTCTCAAGTCTTTCTCAGAAATTGATTTTCTCAAAATTTTGAGCTTTCAAATGGTATTTCAAGTATTTATCAAGTTCAAATCATGATTTTCTAAGTTATATATTCAATTTCAAAGTTTAAATTCAGAAAAATCAAGTTTTCCAAAGTTATTTAAAATTCCTTAGAAATCGATTTTCACAAAACCTCTAGATTCTTCAGAAATCGATTTTCATTTTCCTCAAAAATACTTTCACCATGATACATAATTTTCCAAATGACATCTTTTTCAATAATTTTCCAAGTATTTCAAATCTTAAATGCAAACATCATGTTTTAAATCTACATTTTCAGAAATTCATAGCACATGCCTGATTCTTTGTGCATTTAGGAAATAGAACACAATTTAGACAAGTTGAGCAAAGCTAAGCACACTTTTGATCCTTGGTTCAATTACCTTTGGTAAAGGCGCCAGGAACGGTTGAACCTCGTACCGACAAGCGAGTCCCATTCTTCGAAATTATCCCGCATTTTAAAAACGGAGGTGAGTTATTTTCAAAAACTTTTCAAAGGTCAGTTTGACTTGCAAAAGTAAAATTTTGCGATGATAACAGGTTTTGCGACCGTGATGGGACCTGTCTTCGCCTGATCAATTGTGTGATTGACTTAATTCAAATTGTCAAAATGGTGTTCCATGGAATGACAACTTTTATTTTTTGTTATCATGTGAACCTAGGAGCCTAGACTTGAACCCAGCTGACGTGGATTGCATGTAGACTAGGCATGGTTTGGTAGGACTATTTTGAGGAGAATTATTCATGCTCACATAGACCTAGGTCTAATACAACCCTCCTCAATCTAGGTTTGATTGAAAACAATGTTTGCTTCTTCAAATATTTCAAAAACTCTATTTCTTTAGGTTTTAGAGCCCTCTGTTTGCTTGCATGTGCTCATTTTTCAAAAAACCACCCCACCTATCTTTACCCGGTCTTCATGTTGCTGGGCTTTCTTCCAGAACTATAGTTCGGGACAAAGTCTCACAACTGGGCCACTTATTTGGGCTAACGCCCCCCTGCCACGTACCAAGGGTCATAGTCTAACGTATATCGGCAGGCGCTCAAGGATGTTGGAAAACTTGAACCTAGAACCAGAGAAATTGATTTTATGCCATGTACATTGAGCCTCAGCTCGAGTATATAGGCATAGCATAATTGGACACAGATGATCTGAGCCTTAGAGTTAGGATTAAGGTCCTAAAGCTATTTCAAAACTTGTGCATCTAGAGTCAACTTTTAGAGAATGTTGTATGTGCATACTTGTTTGTACAAGATGTGATTGAATGTTAGTTTCTTTTATTACATTTTCCACAAGTTTTCTAAAATACTGGATGATTTTCAAAAATCCCCACTTTTTCCATCTATTTCCATATACTGTCTAAAATTCCTGTTTTATTCAAACCCTGGATAATTTTCTAAATTCTCCTCTGTTTCCTCAAAACTCCAGGTGATTTTTCATCCTTTCGTTCTCCTGGATCTCGAATTTCCAGCTTTATTTTTATCCTGCCTGCATCTTTTTCAAAATCCTTGTATTTTCCTAAGTCTTATTTTCTGTGTTTTCCAGTCTGATGGCATCCGGTCAAGTTGATTCAGTCTTCCCTGAGGGTCACATCTCCTACGAGGTGGGACAAGGTCTTCCTGAACATCGAGTCCTCAACACCGGATCCTTCATTCCCCGGTGGTATTATTCATGGCTCAAAAACTTCTCTCGTATGTTTTTAGATCATTTGAGCGACTGTGGGTTGGAACTGGCATCCGCAGTGGGAAGGCAGACAATCAACGACAATTTGATCCACGCAATGGCGGAGCGGTGGAACCCGAGCACTAGTACCTTCTGGTTCCCATGGGGAGAAATGACTTTGTTGATGGCTGAGTTTTTAGAAATCATGGGATTGCCCGAGCCTGCTGGTTGGTTGAACTTTTTGCAATGGTATTTTTAAAACATTATTTTCATTAAAAGCATTTGGAAAATCGTCAACCAAAGATAATAAAAAACCGACTTTCCACAGATGTGGCGAGTACAGGTCGAATCCACAAGGAACGGGATACATTCACATTATATCTAAAACTTCAATTTATTAATATCACAAAGGGTTACAACTATGTCAACATTACAATTCTAATTTAAATGACAATCTAAAAATGAAAATCAACTGAAACATGATTGCTAAGTCTTCTCCGGATCGCCAGGAATAGTTCATTCTTTTCACCACACGTGCATCTGCACTTCGCATTATAAATATACCTATAGATCTATTTCTAACTTAACAACCTACAACAATGAAAATCAAGAGTCAGTAAACAATCAATAATTACATATAAGTCACACTAACTATTTCTTAACTAATTAATAAATTAAACTACAATTACCAACAAAGAAAACCAAAACTATAAATTCTAACTACATTAACTAAGCAAATCAATCCTAACTAGTCTAACTACAGTTAGTTTATTACTAAATGCTAGAAAATACTAAAAACTACCAAAAACCAACTAAGTAAGCAAATGACTGTTTTGTCCCTAAATAGTGCAAAATTAAATTCAAAGAGGTTTTCGCAAACAGGAAGTATGAAGGGGCAAACTAAGTCCGATTCTAAGTATTTCTCTTTTGTTCTCTTTCTGATAGACTCAGGAGTCTGATGGACTTTACGGAATTGAAAAACTCATCCGGAAACTCCGGATATAAGCATTTCCAGTTCGGTAAAAATTATAGAACTGTTTGACCCGAAATCTAAAATCGCGTAAAACCTAATCTTGCAGGACGCTTAAAAGGCAACCCAAATCAACTCTGAACGAGTTGATTTTTAGTTTGCATGCATTTAACACATTAATGAATAGCATAGAACAATAATTTCAAGAAAACTTAGATGATTGCACGTAGGGTAACAAGTGGAAATCAATGCAAAAACCGAATTACTACTTCAGTGCACTATTCATTTAAATGAATACAAAACTTGCACTATTGCTCGAACCATCTGCAATTACAATCATTCATAGTTCTAAAATGAGCTACATAACAGGAAATATAACTAGTTAGGCTACGAAAGGAAAATCTAAATTAGCTACCTACGTGATCTATGAAAACTACAAATTAGTGCTAGAACAAAATGCTAGATTAGGTTAATTTAAACTAACCTACAAGTCAAAATTAAACTAAGTTACAGTCATTAACTAACCTACTATAATTACTTAATCCAAACTAACTAATTAATTAGCCTTGAAAAAGCAAACTTAAATATGAAGCTAACTATCGATTTACTTTACATACTAACCTAATTCTAACTAATACTAATGCACTAATCAAACTAACTACATGACTCAACACATTTATTTAATCTTAACTACATCACTAACAATAAATAAATGAATATGCTACCCTGCTGGAACAGATTTAACGATCTAACCTAAACATGATATGTATTTCCAAGTAACAAACAAGAACATTTAACTGAATACCAATCTTTTCTAAGCTATATGTATTATTCAATTAGCAACTAATACAACATTGAAAGCATCTACTGACTACAACTAATCTAACTAGTTCTATCAAACAAAAATAACATAAAATAACTAATTTACATGTTAACGCACTTATGCTAAAAATGTCTAAATCAGCTAGCTCAAAACAAAACAGAATTTCAGCAATCAACTAAATCTGCTACAATATTAAAACTACTTAGACCTACACAACACTCAACTCAATTAAACTGATTTATTTACACTAATATGCTAACATAAAACGCTATAGCCGGCTAGACTTAAACGAGCCGGTTTAGACAAACCTAACGAAAATTGTTATTCAATAATAACTCAATAAATCAAAATGAAAACTAGAAACAAAATCAGACCTTAAGACATCTACTCGACCTAATGTGCTGGTTTCAGCACAAACTAATTATGCTATGGCTGGACGACAAACATAAAAACAGAAAAATAAGAAATCGCCAATTAAATCTTCTCAATCTAAAAATGCATAAAGAAATTACAGGCTACATGGTTCCTAATGTGCTGGTTTTTGCACATGCACACCTATACTAAGGTTTGAAACAGGAAAAACGCACAACAATCACAAAATTAGAAAATAGAAAAACACGCATATAGGTTTTGTCTAAAAGAAAGGGGAAAAGAAGAAGATCATACCTCAAGGGCGATCCGACGAATGGAGGGGTAGAGGTGAGCGGACTTTGTCTTGAATCTGTGCCAAGAGATCCCTCGATGGTGCTGGGCTGTTTTTCTTTGTTGCTGGGTGCTGGGAGACGCTGGATGGAGATGCCCCGACAATGGCATGATTTGGTGGTGTAGAGAGCCGACGGAGGAAGGGATGACTTGCTGTGGAGGGGAAGACGGCACCCCTGCCGCAGCTGGTGCACTCCACGCCCATCCTTCTCCTGCAACAACAACATGAACCTTCAGCTGCAGCAAGGGGAGAAGAAAGGGAAAGGTGTGGAAGAAGGAAATGGAGGAAAACGAGTGGCGGCTCCATTGGAGTTGGCATTTTTCAGCAAGCTCCATTGAAGGTGAAAGAAAAGGAATGGAAGACGGCTGGGAAGAAGATGGAGGAAGAAGATTCAGACTCTCTAGGGCACAACTTCTAAGGCAAAGATGCCTATTGTTGGGCGTCTCTTAGGTTTTAACGCATAGAGCCCTCTTTCTGGAATTTCCAGAAAGAGGATTAAAATCAAAACATTGGTTGGGCGCCTTTTCTGAGGAGGGTTTTAGAAAATCTTTATAAAACTCAAGTTAGGGGCTGGGCTGGGATGGATCTTGGTGCGTTTTGGTCCATATCCAAGGCCCAAAATGGGCGTTTGGATCCAAAATGTCCAATTTCGCCCCGAGGTTTGACCCGCTACACTGTAAATGCGATAACTTCCTCGTTTTAAGTCCGAATCAAACGAAATTCAAACCGTAGCTCAATGACATCAATATGCATCTATATGTGGGTTCTAAACCTATAAATGATGCATTTATATAATGAAAATATATTAAGATTACATGTATTTAATGTATCATCATTGGTCATCTAGAAGATCCTTTGGAGCAGCAATTCTTGATTAATGTCAAGGGTCTGGATCCTCGAGACGCTTTAGCCTGCATGACAAGATGCAAGTCTTGGCCATTGATCGAGGATAATGGAAATGAATATGTGAATCTGCTAGAAATTTACAGACAGTATGGGGCATTTGTAGAAGTCAGTTCTTTATCTTGAACAACTTGAGAGAGAATTCAACATGCGATGGTTCTATGCACTGTGGGACTGGCTCTTCTCCCAGATGGACGGAATTACATGGATATCAGGATAGTTCAACTTCTGCGAAGGTGGGGAAGTCGACAGACCATCCGCCTCTCTATAGCCATGGCCGCACTCGCTTTTTTGTACCGAGGGTTGACCCGTTTCACACTCGAAGAATCAATTCTGTCGAAGGGTGCACCTATGCATTGCAATCTTGGTTCCTCCGGCATGTGCCAACCCGAGCCAGTTTATTCAGATACAATGGTGAGAAGCCTCTTTCAGTTGCACGATACTGGTTCTTGATCGACGACCTTCAGGAGAAAGAAGTCATGTGGGACTACTTTGATTGTCAGAAATCACCTCCCAGATATACTTATGCATATGGCAAATGGTTTAGGCTACTTGGCCCATTCTTCTACACATATTATCATCCAGAGCGCTGCATCAGGCAGTTTTCTCAGAGGCAGAAATGTGTAGAAGCTCGCCTACTTTCAGGGATCATGCCAGAGTTCTATCTCGCATCAGTACAGTGGTCCGGAGCATACCATTCTGCCAGATATAGCTGGGATTCTTTTGTCAATCTTACTATTTTTCCTGGTCCTCGAGTGTCCAATGATTATCAGGAGTGGTGAAAAATTGTTTGTCCCCCTCCTCTCTGTCAAGTTTACTATTAAATCATGTTTTCTTCAATATAATTCTTTCCATTTTCATTTTATCATGGTTTGACGACCTCGCCTAGGTAACAAGGCACATTTTCAGTTGTTTATTTTGCAAAGAATAGCAGCACAATTGTTGTGATTCTAGTGATGACTCATTCCCTAGTAATGGGACATCCTACAAATTGTCTACCAGATATCCAGCAAATGTTTCCTATTCAAAACCATTTTCAGCAGCTAACCCTCAGTTTTGTCCTGCAGAGAGCACTTGCATCCTTATATGGTTCAGACAAGGTCCGGCAGGAAAACCGCACCAGTCCAGCTTATCAGTTCTCTGTCAGCCTCAGTACAAGAAATGGCCTCTTCACGATCCGCCGAAAATGAAAGTCAGCAAGCCAATGATGACATCGACCCACAGATGTATTCATTGTTTCAGAGAATGTTGAGCAAGTTATTATTGGAGGAAACAGGGGCCAGTTTAGAAAAAACCCACAATAAGAAAAAGGTCAAAGGCCGGACAGTGAAGAAGAATGTAAAGATCACTAAAAGGCAGAGTCGTCATGAAGAAACATCCAATGAGGCAGAATCGGTGGGTGATACTGATGAGAAATATGAAACTCAGCAGGCATTTAGAAGGTCAACTCAAAGGTAGGGGTCGGCTTATAAATCCAGAAATCAGTCTGTTAATGACCCTACTCAGTCACAACTCCGAGATGTGATAAAGATGGTCAAGGATCTGCAGGCCTGTGACAAGGGCAAAAGGGTCTTTATAAGTGAAGATTTCTATGATGGACTGGATGGGGATGATGATCTCGACAATCTTCCCAAGAAATTTATCAAGTTTGATGGTTCGGGTGACCCAAAGACACACCTCGTCCTATTCTTCGCAGAATGTTCCAGGTTCAGGAGGAATAACCGAGCCTTATTTCTTTGTTTCCCTCGCAGTCTGGAGGGTATTGCAGCAAAATGGTATTTAGAGCATATTAACCCTATAGAGTTGAAAGAGTTTGACAAAGTGGTCAATTTATTTATTGAGCTCTTCCTATTCAATGCTGAGGCACTCCCGACCCTCAGCCACCTCTGCAGTCTGAAACAGAAAGAAAATGAGAAAGCCAAGGATTTTATTCATAAGTGAAGATCCGCTTGTAACAAGATGTGTGATCCGATATCAAAGGGACATGCACTATCTTTGATCCTGAAGAACTTCTCGCAACCCCTAAGGGGACTGATTTCCACCTCTCCATCAAGGACCTTCATAGAACTGACAGAACGAGCCGAATGACTTGAGTTGAGTATGGAAAATGGATCTTATGAAGGCTTCATGTTCACCAAGAACAACAGTCAGCAGGAATCAAAGAAGAAAACCCATTTCACTTATTCTGCCAATAATAGTAGAAATCAGAATAAAGGAAATATGAAAGATCACAGTTATGGTTCAGGAGGGTCAAATCCCACCAAAATGATCAGAAAGGTAAATCGATCCCTCAGTATGACAGACAACCACAACAAACTCTTGATCAAGGGTCAAAACCTCAAGAAAAGACAAAGCGTGAAGGGTGGAGTTATAATCACAAATTTACTCCCCTGGATCAGTCCCTCGAAACAGTGCTAGAATATATGCTTAGCAATGACATGATTAAGCTTCCAAAGGTAGTCGATCCGCCAGTGATCATGGGAAAAATGAAAGAGAGATTCTGTAAGTTCCACCGAATAGTGGGACACGATACCGAGAACTGCTTCGTTCTAAAGAATATTATTCAGGATTATATTGACAAAAACCTGTTGGTGGAAGGTGTCGAAGATGAGAAAATCAGAATACTAAATCAGCCTTTCTTTCAGCATTCAACCGCAATGATATCTGACCATCCTTTCCAGCCTCAAGATCACATCCAACCATGTCCTAGCAGTGATATCGACATTCAACATCGGGTTTTAGTGTTACATAAGGCCCAGTCCAATTCTCAGAAGATGGACCTCGTTTCAGCTCTTAGTAAGCCGAAAGTCTCAAAAGAGCCTGCTGGGGTATCTCCAGAGGTAGCCAAAAGAATGCCATGGTTTCCCAAGAACTTTATCAAACCCGTGTCGGAAAAGAAAAAAACATCAGAAGAGAAGATGGATACAGTGCAAAGACCGATCACTGCTCTCTCCAACATCCCAATTCTTGAGTTGGCACGCGCCTCTCCCAAGCATCAGCAAGTCCTGGATGACTTACTGCGAAAAATCAAGGTTAAGCCAGGCATCACTCCCGAAGACATGGCCCAGATCGTTAATCAGGCCATGACCAATGCTCTCATAACTTTCTCAGATAAGGATCTGCCCAAGTCTCACGCATTTCATAACAATGCTCTCTACATTGTAGTGCAGACTCGGGGAATGACTGTACCCCACGTGCTTGTAGATGGAGGCAGTAGCCTCAACATTTACCCCGAAATGATTGCCAAGGCTCTGGGTATAAAAGAAGAAGAGTATACGCCGGATCCAATCACCATTTATGGATTTGACAATCACGGATAGACAGCAAAGGGCAAGATCTTCCTTAAAATATTTATCAACTACTTTGTTCACACAGTGCTTTTCCACGTCGTCAATGTGTCGCCAACGTATAATCTTCTACTGGGGCGAATGTGGATTCACAATGCCAATGCAGTGCCATCCACCCTACACCAGTGTATTAAGTGGTCTAAAGGCGGCATTATAACTACTATCCTAGGGGAAGATCCAGAAGAGAGGCTGCCTCAGCCTATGATTCCTCGGCCGACGTATACTGTTGATATTCCTAGCATCAGGGAGAGCGAAGAAGTTGTTCTTAGCGAAAGTCTAGAAATGTTAAAACTAGAGGCGGCGTCAGAGGCGAAGCATACTATGGTGACGGTCCGATGGCAAGGGCCATATTTCTTTAAGATTGGGGGTCGTCTCGATTACAGTACTTTCAAGGACCATCCTCTTTTCCCACAGTTTGTAAGAACCAAGAAAGGGTTTGACCTGTTACTGAAGCATGGTTATCAACCTTTCAAAAACTTGGGCAAAAACGGAAATGGCCGGCTAGAGCCGGTGATCCCTGACCATCATCAGCGCAGGGCAGGATTGGGATTCATGGGCAAAAGATCTCACAAAAATATTGTCTTCATTAAGGGGATTCATTAAAAGCTTGTACCATCTGTCTTTCTCCTTTTCATTCATTTGATTTCTGCAGTTTGTAGGGACAATTTATATGCATCCCCAATATCTTAAGATATATGTTTTGCTTCACAGTATTTCATTCCTGTCATTTTGTTCTCATCATTCAAATGTTATTCGTTTATCATACTTGGTAATATGTTGCTTTCTTTTATCATATTAGAACTGTGTTCCGCATCATTTCATACCACTAAAGTTGTATAGTCTCCAGCTTCCCTTTTTTTTTCCTCAGTGGTAGTCTGATCTGCTATTAATTGTCTTTCTCTACTTATATGAATCTATTTACACTCTAATAAAATCTGAATTTCAGTTATATGCCATTAATTTTCATTTACCTGTTCTGTTGCAGGAAATTGCCTGCATCAAGTCATGATTCTGGAAATTTCTAATTTGTGACAATTTCAATTTATTTTATCTGTTGCATCTAGTGATTTTCCATCTCATTTGAGTTTACATGCTTTCCATTTAACACTTAAGAAACCCCTGAAGCGTAGTATGTCAATGTCCCTTGTGTGTGAATGTATGAACAGGGTTTTGTTCACAGTGAGTCTCGGTTGAGAGATCATGCCGAAGACATGGTGAATGAATCCAGGGCTCTACCATGATCTAGGCAATGAAATGAGGATATTCAGTTGGCACCTGCTACGTTGCCCCCTATATGTGATCACAAAGAAAGTATTTCAAGAAGAATCTTAGAATCCTTAAACCAATAAACCTATTCTGCATAAGCTAGTTAACTCCTAGTTCTATCAAAAACTAGATGAAACTATGCTCACCTGCATATGAAACCTGGATCGAAGTCATCCTGTGTCGTCAGCGATCCAAATCGCTTGCATCCAGCCCATTTTTTAATATAGTCAACTTTTTTTTTTAATTCTTCTTTATATACCATGTTGTAGCATTTTTTTTAGCATTGCTCATTCTCTGGGATTCATTGCCTGTTCTAACTCCCCTGTATCCGTGGGGTTCATCATATTGTTTATGAAACCCAAAATATAACTTGCATCAGACCCCTTTACTTACATTTAATTCTCTGTTGTATCATAACTATTGTCTGCCCTTGTATCATCCTCTGAGCTGGTCATCCTAAGCAATAAAAGAAAAGGCTAGCTGAGCCATTTTTGGAATCAATGGTCACATCGATTTTCCATGCCAATGCCCGATTTGTTCACAGATATGAGAAAGTTTTCTTCATCTTCGTCATTATCGTTGTCTATATTTTCTGTATTCTCTTTGAGTTATGTTTATCTTCTGTTAAACGATGTTTCTGAAGTCTTTGTTGGCATATTTTCACTGTTTCTGCTTCATTTAACATTCCATCACTTGCTACAGTCACTTTTGCAGCTTCACACATTATATCTGATGCATGGCACACACACAACACCATGTATTCTCAGATAATAGGAAGAAGAATATTTTGACTTTTGTGCTGAAATATCAAACCATAGTTATACGCTCCAATCCAGAGTTATTTTGTCGTAAAACTCACAACATTGGAAGAGTAATAGATGTGGGATAAGTAATGAGTCAGTGAGGAATGGGAGGTCAGATATTTGGGAAATGTTCAATGGTGTCCTGAAAATCAGCATATTAATATGGAGAAACACGATTTGTGGTGATTGATCTGTATTTTTAATAAATGTTAAACTGATGTTCTGCATTTTTCTTTTACTTTATCAAAATCTGTGGGGTGTTTGATGAATATATCCTGCTCCATGTTCATTCTGATGCTGCTGCAAAGTTATTGTGAAATTTTAAATGTCAGCATGGGGAACTCCAATTTCTTGAAGCTCAAATAATGACGGTGTTAATTTTAAGAATCTGTTGATATATGTCTGTAATGTTTTCAGAGGGGTTTTGGGACATCTATCTTGACATGATATCCAAGTAATTTGGTGAGCTTCCACCTACAAAAAAAAAAGTGATATTCTACATCACCGAGCTCATGTCTGAAGTGGGGTAACATAAAGGGATCACCCCAAGTCTACAATTTTCAGTCATGATCAAGCCATCACCCACATTCAATAACATTTTGCCTTTATTACATCCACCTGCATCAACCATATCCAACCAGTTACAACACCTCCTACTGCTACAGTACCATTTGCAGTACACCCTGCTGCACCTTTGTAGCAAACTATCCCAACAGTTGCATGTTAGTCATCCATTCAACACAGCATTGCACTTTTGTATTTCGCTGCATATACCTTGTCTATACTCAGTTTACTGTGAACAATTTATTACATGTACTGTATTCCTTCCACTATGTTCACATCATATCCTATTTCCACAGCAACACTTGCTAGCAATTCCCTTCACTTCTTACATCCCATTGTACCTGTACACCCCCTGCATTTCTCATTCATTCACTCCCTATTGTCTGTCATTTCCTGTACCTATATCCATATCTCCATCAGCACTATTCACTGCTGAAGCACTTCCCTGTCATTTCTTCTCACTGGGCACTTGTATATCAATTTCTTGCATATACACTATATGCACACACACCAAATATGTATTTCATTGAATATATCTCATTATGTATACTCCACTGTGTTCCTACACACCATAGGCCCTGCACATGTTCCATCTTCATCACTCCCTGCCTTTGCATTTCACCAATGCACTACAACTTCCTCACTACTATCACCATTTACATCCACTCCAACCATATCACTGCATTCATTTTCTTATTGTTGCATATGGCTGTACTTCACTCAATACCATCAAGAGTTATATATCAATATTACTGCGAAAATAGCTTATGGTTAGGTCCATAAATCTGTTTGGGCTCTCATGAATTGGTTTTAGTAACTACCAGTCAATCATCCTGTAGCCTATGTTGCTCATACTACAAGGTTGATGGCTTCAGCAGGTTTGCTCCTCGTGGTTATATGCTAACATTTGCCCCTTGGCTCTTTGTATGCTGTATTACATCACCCAGTTGCATGGCCTCCATCCATTGTTGTTCATTGCATTTCTCATAATAACTTTGATTCATATAGGAGCTAAATCTAGTTTTAACCATACATTTACATTAGCATATGTAATCTCATCACTGTGTTGGCATGAATGTATGAATTTGGAAGCATATCACATGCCTTTATGATATGATATGAGATGCATTCACAACATCCATCAACCATCGTAATCTTCAGTGTATTCATAACATCATAACCCATTGGTTGTTGTATTTCTATCTTATACACCCTTTCATCAGCATACCCACATAGGTTTGCATGTAGATTTCCTTCATTAGTATAGACATCATACTTAGATGCATATTGTATGTTCTTATTATAAGTCTAAGTCTAGTTCTTGACATATTCATCTCCCCATTTAGCCTAAGCACAATCCTATTCTTGTAAATCTTTACCATGGCATTTCCCATTATCTTCCATCTTTTCGCATTTTGCTTCACACTAACCCCTATTTTTGCAGGAATACATAGAAAATAGTGCTCTTCTTTCTGAGATTAGGGATTCTTTATTTTAGTTCAATTTTGTAATACTGGGCTATTAATGAGAAATTTCTCTTTCCAGCCTTAGAATAGAATGTATGAGCATGTAAATATCATAGATTGCTCGTTTCGTTTCATTTTCTCTTTTATTTCTGAAAACCCACAATGGTCAAACACGAATGGCTCGTGCATCGTTCTAACAAGAGGTAATTAATTCTAAGCAAATGCCCATATTGATAGCCATAGTCAAAATGCGGACAATGCTTAGGATTTTTATCTTTTATGGGATAGGATTGGATCCACACTGGATCCCTTTTAAAAAATCATCATATTTTTAAATATTTTTCCTTTATCAGAATTTAACTTAAAATTAATTCAAAATATATATCAATGGCCATAGTCAAGATATATTGAGAGTTAATTTCATTTTAAACTCTATGAAGGCACCAAAATGTGTTTTATTCTACATGTGAATTTAAGTATAGATTATTATATAATACATTCAATGACCAAAGTCAGGAATGTATTATATCTTAAATCTTATTTCAATTCATTTAAAGAATGAAATATGCTTTTCAAAATTCTTTAATTCATTTCATCATTCAGGCTAGAATTACATCATATTTTCAAACATTCCTTTTTTATAATCCAAGTGATTTTGAGATATATTCCTCAAATATCTTCTTCATTTCTCAAATCAATCTTCAATTCTCAAATTCATCTTTTTATTCTCAATTCTATCTCATTTCAAAAATCAAACTTCAATTTCAAAGTCCAATTTGACTTTGAAATTTCAAATTCATTTGTATATTCAAAATTCAATTTCCAATTCAAATCAAATTTCAAAGTTCAAATCAACTTTGAAATTCTAAATTCATTTTCAGGATTCAATTTCAATTTAGCATTTTAGATCAAATTTCAAAGTTTAATTTAACTTTGAAACTCCTGATTCATCTTCTGATTTCAAAACTCAAAGCTTTAAATCAAGCTCATCCTTTATTTTCTATCTAAAAATTGAGTCTTGATTCTCAATTCAAAATCAAGGTGTTGAGATTGATTCTGAATCTCAAAATTCGATTTTTCCCTAAGTTTAAAGCCCATTTGTAAATTCAAAGCTAGATTTCCAAAATTCAGATCCATCAACAAGTCCCATTTGGACTTTCAAAATCCAATTCCATCTAGGATTCTAGACTTCGGATCCAACTCCATTTCGGATTCCATACTTCGGATCCAACTCCATTTCAGATTCCATACTTCGAATCCAACTCCATTTAGGATTCCAGATTCTGGATTCGACTCCATCTTGGATTTCAGACTTCGGATCCAATGCCATGTAGGATTCCAGATTTCGGATTCAAATCCATCTTGAAATATAGATCTAAAAATCCAATTCTATTTTCAAATTCCACCTAGACCCAAGATCCATTCTGATTTCAAACTTTAAATCTAGAATTCTACTCCATTTCTCAAATACCATCTTGACTTTCAATCCATTTTTGAAGTCTATATTCAATTTTCAAATCTCCCTTCTTCAAATTCAGGTTCATCTCAATCTTTGATTATTTCAAAACTCAAGATCTATTCTAAATCTTAAAGTTATAAAAATCTAACTTCTCCAAGTCCATCTTCAACTTTCAAAAACCATTTCTTCACGAATATTCTCAAAATTCATTTTCGAAAACCACTTGGAACATCTCCAAAAATTTTGAATTATTTTCTCAAAAGCATACATCCTTGCATTTGCATCGCACAAGCATGATTCTTTGTGCATTTTCTAGACTTAGAATAAATTCTTAGACAATATTAAGGCAAAGCAAAAAGGCATAAATTCGATCCTTGGTTCGATTACCCCTGGTAAAGGCGCCAGGAATGGTCGAACCTCGTTCCGACGAGCGAGCCCCGTCTCCCTTTTTCCCGCAAAATATTTCAAAATGGAGGCGAGTAATCTTATAAATCTTCTCAAAATTAAGGTCAATCTTATCATCGCAAAATTTTTACTTTTTGCGAGTCAAACTGACCTTTGAAAAAGTTTTTGAAAATAACTCGCCTCTGTTTTAAAATGCGGGATAATTCCGAAGAATGGGACTCGCCTGTCGGTACGAGGTTCAACCGTTCCTGGCGCCTTTACCAGGGGTAATTGAACCAAGGATCAATTGTGCGCTTAGCTTTGCTCAACTTGTCTAAATCATGTTCTATTTCCTAAATGCACAAAGAATCAGGCATGTGCTATGAATTTCTGAAAATGTAGTTTTGAAAACATGATGTTTGCTTCAAGATTTGAAATACTTGGAAAATTTTGGAAAAGATAACACTTGGAAAATCATGAATCATGGTTGAGATATTGTATCTGAGAAAGTGAAAATCGATTTCTGAAGAATCTAGAGGTTTTGTGAAAATCGATTTTTGAGAAATGTGAAATAACTTTGGAAAACTAGATCTCTTTGAATTCAAACTTTGAAATTGAAAATATAACTTGGAAAATCGAATTTGGAACTTGGAAAATACTTGAAATATCATTTGAAAACTTAGAGTTTTGAGAAAATCGATTTTTGAATAAGACTTAAAAAAATTTTCAGAAAATTGATTTTTCGGAATTGAAATTGGAATTTGCAAATTGAGTGAAATGAATGAATATGGATTTGAAAGACTTGATTTTGAGGAATTGAGAAAATCCTTTTGTATTTTTGAGAAACGTAGTGCATTTTGAAGTTAGCCTAAGAGTGTAGGCTGAATGTCGCTAATACGAAGATTACAAATCTGGGTATCATTCGTATTCTGACTATGGCCATAAATACAAATTCCACCAAGTTTGTCAACTTTATAAGAGCTAGTGCACGTGCCATTCGTGTAGACCATAGTGAATTGGTAAAAATATGCATGAATTGGCATACATAGCAGTTATATATCAAAATTTAAACTATATGCAATGCATCATATTCTATGCAGGAATTGAAATTCTTATTCCAAAATTAATTACAATTTACATCACTAATCAAATTTAAATACAGGAATTTAAAAGAAAGTAAAGTCTTCAATGTTCCTGCAAAACTAGAAAACTTTGTTAATGAAGATATGTTGGCTTTTCTAGGTTTACCCAGTAATATGTAGAAATTACTGGATTTTGCTAGATATAAGCCTTTTTGCCATGATTCTCTTAAATCAAAATGATGAAATATGAAATAAAATTGAATAAATAAGGAATATAAGATATGAAATTTCGAAATTGGGGCAAAATGACCAAAATGCCCCTGATAGCAAGACTATGGCCTTGAAATCAGGGTTTTCAGAAAGATATTTTCTAAAATGCAAGTTTTGAAATTCAAATAAAGATAAATCAAACTAAATATGATGTGACATGATTAAAAATATGGAAATTAGGGTTTAGAATTTTGAAATTGAGGTCAAATGACCAAATTGCCCCCGATAGCAAGACTATGGCCTTGAAATCAGGGTTTTCTGAAATAGATTTTGATAAAAATTTGAGATTTATGATTGAAATAACACAAAATAAAACATGAAACATCCTAATATGATTCTAAACATGAAAAAACCCTAAAATCACACACTTATGCACGAAAATCAAGAAATATCACCAAAATTGTGATTTTATCAATGTTTTTGGATCTTTCAGGTATCCTGTTTTGCAATTTTATTAATTCAGACATCAAATGAATTCTAAATTTCATAAAAATTGGCACAGACACTTATTATAACCCTAAAATCAGATTGGAATTACAAAAATAATTTTTTGACATTATTTTAATCCAAAAATTGCATTAACAACCTAAAATAAGCTATTTTTAACCTAGGTCACCAAACAGTTTCAGAGTTAGACGCGAATCAGGGGTCAATACTCCATGAAAACTTCTGAATTTTTACAGAGATAAACTAGGAATAAAAACAAAGATTTATCAATTTACAGATTGGAAAAAGCATCTCCGGTTAGGGAGAAACCCGTCCGAAAATCTAAACTAGAATCTAACAAACCTAACAGGGGTTAAAACAGCTACTTCAGATTGAAAATACAGACATAAATAGCAAACTTAATCAAAAAATTCAGAAATCTTAGCAGTGAACAGTAGACATAAAGATAATAATACTCATTTTTTACATATCATGAATCGGATCTGTGGTTTGAGATCTATGCATAACACAAGTTTGATTAGGGTTTTGGTAAACCCTAACGAGTTTTAAATTTAAAATCACACTTTCTGTCAGAGGAAAAATACTGAACAGATATCAAAAAATCTCAAAATTTTACAGTAGATAGATCTAATCAATATGAATCCATGGCACTTTACAGATCTCAAATCGAATATAGGATGAGAAAAAGATCATAACAGCAAATTACCCTTTTGATTTTAACAACGATTTTAAAGTTTTAAAAACCTGATTTGATGTCCGATTTTTCTGACAGAGTTTCCGAATTCCAAAAACTCTGATTTTTTTACAGTAGTTCATTTACATATGCATGTATCACATATAAAAAAATCATCAATTAAAAATGAATATTTCAATCCGAAACAGCATGCTTTTTCTGTTCTAAACTAAAAACACACAAAATTCTAATAAACTTGAGAAAACATGCATTAACTAATGAAAAACAATAAAATAAACAATAAAACAGTAAAAAAAATTATTTCTATGCTGGAAAACGTGTAATAAACATGGATAAACAAATAAATAAATAAAATACAGGGAATCAATGGCTGGAATTTGATGTTACCTTTAAAAGCATGGATTTAACCCATTAAAAGGGTAAATCACATGTTTTATCGGTTAATAATATAAAAAATAATGCAATAAACGATTCTAATGGATTAGAATCATGAAAAACAGCATGGAATAGATTTAGGTCATCTTTTTGAATTGATTTTGGGGTTCTTGGATGAAATCCATGGTTAAATCCATGAACACAAGAGTTTCCATGGTGAAATATATTGAAAAATCATAAAAAACTAATAAAATAATAATAAAATAATATTAAATAAACTCACCTTGGGGTTGCAGCTGCAATGGAGAAAGGTGAAGGTGCTGGAGAGAGGAGAGAACCCACGAAAATTTGAGAGAGAAAAGACCCCCTTTTGCCCCTCTAAAGACCCCTTTTTATAGTTTTTTAAAACCCATGTAATTAGGACTAATTAATACCTAACTTTGACTTTTTCAAACTCTATCTAAAACCACCAAAGGAGGACAATTTTTTGTGGTTTCCTAACCCTAAATGAACTCTAACTAAACCTTAATTAACACCTAATTAAACCCTAAAAAGTCCAAATGTGGCACCACCTAGTATGGACCCACATTTGGTTTTTAAAACCTGAATTTAAAACCTTTAAAAACCAATGGTTTAAAACTTAAATAAAATTGATTTTTAAAATTGCTTTTGACTCCTCTAAACCCCTAACCTAACTAGGACAATGATTAACCCTAGTCTAACCTTGACTTCTTCAAATCTGGCTCCATCCCGAGTGGGCCCCTCTTGAATTTTCAAAAACTATTTTAAAACTTGAAAATGAGATGTTTTTCAAAAGAGATTCAAAAGTAGACTTTGAGATTGAAAGTTTTGAAATGGTACAGAGTCTTGACTGAGTCAGAACTCCTCTAGATACGGCGCCAACGAGGTGGGCCCCACATCGAAGTTTTGAAAAATTTGAAATAAATACTAAAAATGACTTTAAAAAAGGGTTAAAATCAACAGTTAAAATTCAAAGTTTTGAAAATAGAGTTCTAAGCAAACTGGAACTCCGGGTTAGAGTTCTGGATTTATAGGACTTTACGATTTTGGGTTTTAAAAGCCAAATGAAGGAGTTTCTGAAAAGATTTTATAAAAAATGATGAAATAAGTCAGAAAATACAGTCAGGGTTAGACTCCTAACTCAATCAAGACTCTGAAATAGAGTCCTGGATTAACTGGACTCTACAAAATGAACTATTTTTTGAAAACAAATGGAAATAAATAAAAAATGGAGTAAAAACAAACTTCAAAACAGACTTCTGACTAGACTAGGACTCTGGGACACAGTCCTGATCGGACTGAAACTCTAGATTTTTTTTTTGGTATTTTCTGAAAAACATACGAAAGAACTTATGAAAGCAGTGAAAACAATAATAAATATTGGAATAAAACAAAGTTCTGATTCAACTGAGACTCTGGGGACAGACTCCTAATTGAACTAGGACTCTCAGATTTTTGGATTTTCTGAGAAAACAAATGAGAGAATTTTGAAAAACAGTTAAAAACAGGATAAAATTGAAGTTTTGGTTTAGAGTCCTGATCTGATTAGGACTCTGAGAAAGAGTATTGATTCGATCAGAACTCTAAGAATTTTAGTTTTCTGATAAGCAAATGATGAAATTTGGGTAAAGCTTTTGAAAACCAGTGAAAATGAAGTATAAAAATCAATTTTGGATAGAGTCCTACTTCGATCAGGGCTCTGGGGCAGAGTCCTGATTTGATTAGGACTCTGAGATAAAACCTCAGAATTTTGAAATTCTTTGATAAAAGTGTAATAGTTTTGGTAGATTAAAAGATTTCTGAAAGATTCTCTCAAAATTGAAATCAAGATCAGAGTCCTGATCCAATTAGGATTCTCTGAACAGAGTCCTGCTTTGACTGAAACTCTAAGTTTCTGACTCATTTTGAAAGATTTTGAAAGATTTGATTGAAAATGGATAAAATTGCTGTAAAAGATTAGAGTCCCAATCCAATTGAAACTCTGAAGAAGAGTCCTGATCCGACAGGACTCTTTGAAGAAGAGTCCTGATCCGACAGAACTCTTTGAAGAAGAATCCTGATCCAACTAGGACTCTGAAATTTTGGTCAAAACAGAAGATTTTGAAAGGTTTTTTTTTTCGAAAACAGGTAAAAAGGTAGTAAAAATTAGAGTTTTGATCTGACTAGGACTCTGGAAAAAGAGTCCTGATCCAACTAGGACTCTAAATTTTTTGAGATTTTTTATAAATAAAGGAATCCAGAAGCGACACCACCTAAATGGGCCTCATCTGAGAATTGAAATTGAGTTTGAAATGAATCCAGATTGTTTTCTGAGAAAATACTTCAAAATATAAGGTCCTGGGGGTTGGCAAATGACATAATGTTGATTAAAATCCCAGGTTTTAAAATTAATTTTGAAAGAGAAGTTTTAAAAACCCAAATCTGGATTAAATATTTTGAAAATGAGAGTGCTGGATCTTGAAAATGAGATATAATGACATGTAATGCGATGAAATGGTATGCTGAATTCATGCAGTGATATGCAATGACACAAGAAATGGATGAATACTGAATGAGGAGGAAAATTTGGGGTGTTTACAGATGTCCCTCTTTGCTATTAAGTCGGTTAGAGGCCGAGCTTAGTGGCAAAGAAAAACACACCAAATTCAGACTATAAAAATGCCCCAATTAGATAAATTTGACTGGGTATGAAAGAATTAGTTAAAATGATGGTGGTAGATATAGCATAAAGAATAAAGAAGAAGATTCACCTCATCGAAATGAGGCTCAAGCTTAGCCCTTAACCTGGATGGGACGACAAATGAAATACCTCATTAGAATGAGGCTCAGGTTTAACCCCTTGACCTGAAAGGGAATGATACCTCGTAGAAAAACGAGGTTCAGGCTTGACCCTTAACCTGAAAGGGAACGATACCTCGTGGAAAAATGAGGCTCAGACTTGACCCTTAACCTGAAAGGGGACGATACCTCTTGGAAAAATGAGGCTCAGGATTAACCCTTAACCTGAAAGGGGACGATACCTCGTGGAAAAATGAGGCTCAGGCTTAACCCTTAACCTGAAAGGGGAAGATACCTCGTGGAAAAATGAGGCTCAGGCTTAACCCTTAACCTAAAAGGGAATGATACCTCGTGGAAAAACAAGGCTCAGGCTTAACCCTTAACCTGAAAGGGGACGATAAACGGAGTCCTCGAATGAAGAAACCATGATGAGACCTTCGAATTTTGCACAAAAAATCCGAGAGGGGTTTGCAAAAGGAAGAAAGGGGGGTTCCCTAAAGCTTGAAAAGGGATCGATCTTGGGCGTCTCATTGCTGAGACTGTATGGCTTTTTAGACAGATGACCTTTTGCAGAAAAATTCAGGTTTAACCCTTAACCCGAACGGGAACTGCCTATGGTGGGACAATGGAGAGCACAGGGAAGTGTGTTAATCTGAGAGCCCAAGCGCTCAGGTCAAAACAAGAAGGGAAGGATATTGGACAACTCCCGTCATCTGATCCTAAAAGGGATAACAACAACGCCTGGATACATCAAAATAAACATCTAGCTCTCACTTCATGTCAGGATAACTTGAAAAGATTGCCAATAGAATAAAAATTGTAGTTAATTAAAAAATGATAAGCATATATATGAAAAATATTCCCTCTTGTCTACCTGAAGTATTACCTCCGACTGGGCTTAACTCGGTAATCAAGATTCGAATTCAAATATCATTGCCATTGACTTTCTCTCAAGGAAGCTATCAATTTCCTTGATATGGGCGAAAAAGAATATATTCTTGATATTGCGAGAGCTATTGGTAAAAAGATATTGATTAAAGAATTTCACAAAATTAAAGAAGATTCTTGATAGATTCGATAGTCTGATATCCTTGGATTCTTTTCTCATGATGATCTTTATGCACTCTTTTTGACAGAATTGGAGCTCTCTTGGATTTTTAGGGAATTACATCATCCTTCATTTTGGAGATGTCCTGACTTTTCTCTCTTTTTGGGAAGGGTACGTCACAAACTCCTTCATCTCAGAGATGTTCTGATCCTTCTTTTCTCTCAGGGATTATATTGACGATTATTGGCTCATTGGTTGGGAATCTCTTGATGATAGCAGAAATTAAATATCTTTTAGGGTTTGTCGGTAGGTTCTTCACACTCGCCTTCATCTTGACGGTGATCTGGGCTTTCTCTGGAAGGATCCGTCACAAACTCCGTCATCTAGGAGATGATCCAAATCTTCTTTGGCCCCGGGGGTCGACTCGCATAATTCGTCTTCATCTTGACGACAATTAAGAGATCCCTTTTGCAGATAGTTAATTGCAGCTTAGGTGATTGAGGAGATATGAAGGTTGAGTGGATTTTTCTGTATCACCCAGGATATTTCGACTGCTTATTTTCCAAGAATGATCTTTAAAAATATGCCATTGACTGCGATCAATATCAATCACTTTTGGCTTTGCAACAACATTGAATTTTCTTTGATGGCCATATCGCGGATTTATTCTTCATCCGCTTGGTTGGCCAATAGAAAGATTTTGAACTTTGAATCCTTTTTCGCGAAAGCTTTGTGCTTTCAGAATTAATACTGAAGGTATTTCGAGGTACAATTTTATCCAATAAAGATTTTGAGATCAACAACTATTTTTCATGACAAATTGGCAAAATATTCTTGGAATCCTTGGTGAAAGAAATCACTTGAGATCTAAATGACACATCCGTGGATAGATTCTTCTCTCCTTTCCCCAAAGGAGAGACTCAGGCTTGACCCTTACCTGAACGGGTAATAAAAAGATACTCCTCTCTTCCCTGAAGAGGAGGCGTTTGCAAAATGAACTTTCGAAGAGAAATTAAGCTTTCGTCAAAACTCCCTATCTCTAGGCTTCTCTTATAGAAAGGGGGCCGCTAACAAAGATTGGAAGGATATCATAGAGGAGCGAGTCCATCACACTCTCCCTGGAAAAAGGGTCCTCGATGACAGGGGTGGCCTAACAAAAGACATTTAAGATTACAAGGAGGACGAGCTTCCGTCGAAACTCTCCCTGAAAAAAGGGTTCCTTGCGTGACAATAAAGATTATTTTGCAAACTGTTCGTGAAGCACGAGTCCCTTCAAACTCTCCCTAGAAAAAGGGGTTCAACGAATGAACAATAAAGACATGCGAAAAGAAACAAGCTCCCTCGAACTCTCCTTGGAAAAAGGGTCCCTCGCAAGAGAAGTACTTGACGATTGATTTTGATAGATTTTGATAACTCAAAGAACTGCTTGATAACACGAATGACTAGAGGTTTGACAAAATCGGCAACCCGAATGTCAAATTAACAGAATGGAACGACCCAAGGGTCTGATACAGATTGTTTGGTTCGCAGGTTTGAAGATTAACATTGAGTCTGAAGCCCAATATGAGATTTATGTTGCGACCAGTATGAAGACCAAACTTTGATAGAAATACCAGTATAAGCACTGACTTTTAAAGGATTTCTAGTACGAACCCTGATTTTTTGAAGGATACCAGGACGAGCACTGGATTTTTAAAAGACTACAAGTACGAATACTGGATTTTGAAAGATTACCAGTACGAGCACTGAATTTTAAAAGACTACCAGTACGAGCACTGGATTTTAAAAGGTTACCAGTACGAGCACTAGATTTTGAAAGATCATCAATACAAACACAAGATTTGGTAAAGCAATCAAGACGATGTTGGATTTCATAAAAGAACCAATTTGAAAATTGGATTTAACCGGACCAGTGGAAAACTGGGTTCGGTCGGAAGCTTTGAATTGGAATTCAAATCTTCAAGGAAAGACTAGATGAATTGGATTTTGAAAGAGAATTTGAGTCGAAACTCGGATCTTCTAGACCAATTGCCAAATTTGCAAGAAAGTTTGAGTAGAAGTTCGAACTTTTAAAGGAAAGCTAAGCGAATTGGATTTGAAAGAAAATTCTAGTCGGAACTCTGATTTTCTAGACCAATTCTGAATTGGATTTGGAAGAAAATTTGAGTCAGAACTCGGATCTTCTAGACCAATTCAAGACATTTGATGGAAAGAAAACTAGATGAATTGGATTTGGAAGAAAATTCGAGTCGGAACTCGGATCTTCTAGACTAATTGCTAAATTTGCAGGAAAGTTTGAGTAGAAGTTCGAACTTTTAAAGGAAAGCTAAGCGAATTGGATTTGAAAGAAAATTCGAGTCGAAATTCTGATTTTCTAGACCAATTCTGAATTGGATTTGGAAGAAAATTTGAGTTGGAACTCGGATTTTCTAGACCAATTCAAGACACTTGAAGGAAAGAAAACTAGATGAATTAGATTTGAAAGAAAACTCGAGTCAGAACTCAAATTTTCTAGACCAATTCTGAATTGGATTTGGAAGAAAATTTGAGTCGGAACTCGAATCTTCTAGACCAATTCAACACATTTGAAGGAAAGAAAACTAGATGAATTGGATTTGGAAGAAAATTCGAGTCGGAACTCAGATTTTCTAGACCAATTCTGAATTGGATTTGGAAGAAAATTTGAGTCGGAACTCGGATCTTCTAGACCAATTCAAGACATTTGGAGGAAAGAAAACTAGACCAATATGTTTTGTGTTTGGAAATGTTGACCAGGAAGAAAACCAAAAGAGTTTCAACAGGATTTAGAAAAGTATTAGCACGAGCACCAGATTTGAAAACAATACCAGTACGAGCACTAGATTTTAAAAGGTTTGCCAGTACGAGCATTGGGTTTTGAAAGATTGCCGGTTGATAGGGGATTTTCAATCTTCACCCTCACAATGACTTGGACAAGTGCCACGGGTCTCAGGATTTATCCCTTATCTTGAATGGGAAACTCAATGCAAATTGATGCAGATGAATGCGAATGAATGCATGCAAATGCAAATGAATGTAAATCATGCAAAATGAGAGATTTGTTTGATCCTGCCTGCACACAGGTTGTTTTGAATAAAAGGCAACTTTATAACAAGAATGCCCCAGTATATTCTGGGGAAGAGAGATATTTCGATAAAAGAATAATTGATCATTTATTGAAGGGAATTTTTGAAGAATACAAAAGATAGAATAGAGATTTTCTAGGTATAGAATTTTTTCAAATGTCGAGCATTAATGGGGTCAAATAGTTCTACCCCGTCTGCATTAATCAGACGATATGAATTACGGAGCAACGCTTCTTTCACCACATAGGGACCTTCCCAGTTTGGTGACCATTTGCCACATGGACGATGCTTGAGATGAGCCGTTGATCTAAGGACCAAGTCATTAACTTGGAATCTCCTTTCGATGTCTGACTTGGCATATTGTCTTGCTATCCTCTGACGATAAGACTGAGTGTGCTCTACTGCTTTGAGTCTTTTCTCATCGAGTAAATCCAACTGTACCAATCTCTGTTGCTGATACTGATCGAGTGGTAGCTCTAAAAGAGATGCGAACTTAAGGGCGGGCTTCTGAACATGAAGAGGTAACACCACCTCAGTCCCATAAACAAGTTCTGAAGGAGTCGCATTGGTTGGGGTTCGAATGGTAGTTCGATATGCCCAAAGTGCATCATGGATTTTCTCGTGCCAATCACGACCCGTCTCAACGGTTCTTTCCAAGATGCGAATCAAACTCTTGTTGGTTGCTTCTGCCTGACCATTTCTTTGTGGATAATAAGGAGCTAAAAAATGATGATGAATTCTGAATTTTGAACAAAAGATCTTCATTCTCTCATTCTTAAAATGAGTACCATTATCTGACACGATGTCGTGCGGTATACCGAAACGACAAAGAATGTTCTTATGAATGAACGAGACTACATGTCGACCTTCCACTGTACGCAGAGTGACGGCTTCAACCCATTTGGTGAAATACTCTGTTGCGGCGAGGAAATATTTATGACCATTGGAAGCTGAATGAGTGATGGGTCCTACGACGTCGAAGGCCCACATAGAAAATGGCCATGGAGACACGACTGATTGCAAGTACGTGGCTGGCACATGAATGGAAGGTGCGTGCATCTGACACTGAACGCACTTCTTCACAAAATGATAGCAGTCTTGTTGCATGGTTCTCCAATAGTATCATGCCCGAATGATTTGTTTAACAAGGGTTTGGTAGCCGACATGACCACCGCAAATACCTTCATGCGCTTCTCGCACGATTTCTTTGGCTTCTTCTTCGTCTAAGCACCTGGAATACTCAGATTTGAACCCACGACGATAAAGAACATTGGCAAGGATAAAATAGCGGGCGGACATATGCTGAATTGCTTTTTGCTCCTTCTTTGATAGTTCTGGTGGAAGCTCACCAGTTTCAATAAAGTTTTTAATATCTTGGTACCAAGGCTTCTTTTTCTGTTCTGCCTGGTTGACTTGCATTACCGGAATGAAGGCAGGTTGGTCAAGTCTACCGATTTCAAAAGAGCGACATGACTCTCCATTTTTGAAAGACATAATGGAGCCTAAGCTGGCCAAACCGTCAGCTATTTGATTAAACTCGCTTTTGATATGGAAAAGCTGAATTTCATTAAAATTGTTGATAAGGGCTAAAACGATCTTTTGGTAACGGAGCAACTTCTGATCTTTTACCTGCCATTCAGCTTTGACTTGGCTGACTACGAGCAATGAATCGCCGAAAGCGTGTACCCTCTTAACATTGAAATCTTGCAAAATTCTCATACCTTGTATTAAAGCTTCATACTCAGCCATATTACGGGTACATTGAAAATCCAGTTTCAGAGAAAAGGGGATCATCTCTTTCTCTAGTGTGATCAGCGAGATTCTGATCCCTATGCCGGCCATGTTCTTGGATCCATCGAAAAATAGATTCCAAACTAGGGATTGTTGGACATTACACATCCGTTCATCGGGAAAACTATCCTCGATTTTAACATCTTCTGCCAAAGGAAAATCTGCCAATTGGTCCGCAATTGCTTGGCCTTCGATAGATTGCTGAGAAACATACCCCAGATCATACTGCATTAACAGGATTTGCCACTTAGCAATCCGTCCACTGAGAAATGGTTGTTCGAGAATATACTTGAGAGGATTAAGTTTTGAGAGAATCTTGACTTCTGATGCTAACAGGTAATGTCTCAACTTCTGACACATCCATACCAGTGCTAGGCATGTCTTCTCTATCTGAGAATATTTCTTCTTGTAATCAATGAAAGTCTTGCTTACATAATAGATGACATGTTCAATTAAACTGTCTTCCTCATACTATGCCAAGAATCCGCCACAAGCGACTTGGTTAACTGAAACATATAGCAAAAGAGGTTTTCCCAATTCTGGTGGCTTCAGAACGGGTGGATTAAGAAGATATTTCTTGATACGTTCAAACGATTGCTGACACTCTGGTCCCCATTCAAATTTCACTCCTTTTTTGAGTAGATGATTGAAAGGTTCACATCTCATGGCAAGGTTGGATATGAATCTCCGAATTGATTGCATACGTCCCTGAAGACTACGCAATTCCTTAAGAATAGTTGGAGGTGGCATGTCAATGATGGTCTTTGCTTTAGCGGGATCCATTTCTAAACCCTTTTTGTTGACCAAGAAGCCTAGCAATTTGCCTGATTCAACCCCGAAGACACATTTCTGAGGATTGAGTCTCATTTTGTAAAGAATGAGTCGCTTGAAGACTTGACTTAAAGCATCAATATGATCTTCTTCTTCTTTGGATTTGACCAGGATGTCATCAACGTATGCATCCATAGTCTTGTGCATCTGATCATGGAAAATGGCAGTCATTGCACGCTGATAGGTTGCCCCAACATTCTTGAGCCCAAACGGCATGACTGTATAACAGAAAGTGCCCCATGGCGTAGTGAAGGATGTTTTGGATTGGTCACGAGTGGCCAACTTGATCTCATTATATCCGGAGTATCCGTCCATGAAGGAGAACATGGCATACCCAGCTGTGCTATCAACTAGGAGGTCAATATTTGGGAGTGGATAGTCATCCTTCGGAGTAGCTTTATTGAGATCGCGAAAGTCAATACAAATTCGCACTTTGCCATTTTTCTTGGGAACTGCAACGATATTCGCCAACCAGTCTGGATAATCTATTGCTCGAATGAATCCTGCTTTAAGCAAGTCCTCAAGTCCTTCCTTGACCTGTTGCTCGATTCGAGGATCCATTTTTCTCAACTTCTGCTTAACAGGTTTCGCATCAGGCTTTAAAACGAGTCGATGTTCCACCAATTTAGGATCTAAACCTGGCATATCTTTATAAGTCCATGCGAATACTTCTTGGTACTGCTTGAGAAAGTCGATGAGCCTTTCCTTCTCATCTGTACTTAGGCTGGTGCCGATCTTGAGAATTTTCGAACTATCTTCTGAACCAATATTGATGTCCTCAGTCGGATCCTGGACTAGGGTCGATGGTTCATCTTGTTTCTGAATCACTGCAAATTCTGGCAACTCTGGAAGCGACGAATCAAATTCTGCCATTTCTTCTGACTGCTTTGTGACCTTACTGCCTTTGCTCTTACCCGGACCCGATGCATCTTTGATGGTTTCGATAGGATTGAAGGATTGATGACTAGTCTTTTTATCGGTTGAGAAGACATTCTCAAATTTTTGAAAAGGAATAGCTTTTAGAAAAAGTTCATTCACTATGACCAAAATTGCATGAGAATAAAAAAGATAAGAATAATGAATTTTGAAGACAAATTGCAGAGGAATAAGAGAAAGATGACATCCAGATAGACGAGAAAATTGATAACTTTATTGAAGACTTGAAATAAAATGAAGACATTTAAAATGAACTGAAATGGGACATTGTTCCTACAAACTGCAGAAATCAAATGAATGAAATAGAAAAGACAGATGGTAGAAAATTTTTGATGGATCCCTTTAATGAAGACAATATTTTTGTGAGATCTTTTGCCCATGAATCCCAATCCTGCCCCTGCGCGGATGATCAGGGACCACTGGCTCTAGTCAGCCATCTTCGTTCTTGCCCAATCCTTTGAAAGGCTGATAACCATGCTTCAGTAATAGGTCAAACCCTTTCTTGGTTCTAACAAACTGCGGGAAAAGAGGATGGTCCTTGAAAGTACTGTAATCGAGACGACCTCCGATCTTAAAGAAATGTGGTCCTTGCCATTGGACCATCGTTGCTGTGTGGTTTGTCTTTGATGTTGCTTCTAACGTTAGCATTTCAAGGCTTTCACTGAGAACAACCTCTTCACTTTCCCTAATGCTGGGGATATCAGCAGTATAAGTTGGCCTAGGGATCATAGGTTGAGGTAGCCTCTCTCCAGGATCTTCCCCCAAAACAGTAGTTATCATGCCACCTTTAGACCATTTGATGCACTGATGCAGAGTGGATGGTACGACGTTGGCATTATGAATCCATGTTCTTCTCAGTAGAAGATTATATGTGGGCGGCACATTAATGACATGGAAAAGCACTGTATGAACAGAGTAGTTGATAAATATTTCCAAGAAGATCTTTCCCTTTGCTGTCTGTCCATGATTATCGAACCCATAAATGGTGATCGGATCCGGTGTATACTCTTCTTCTTTTATACCCAGAGCCTTGGCAGTCATTTCAGGACAAATGTTGAGGCTACTGCCTCCATCTACAAGCATGTGGGGTACAGTCATTCCCCGGGTTCGCACTACAATGTACAGGGCATTATTATGAAATGCGTGAGGTTTTGGCAGATCCTCATCTGAGAAGGTTATGGGAGCATTGGTCATGGCCTGATTAACGATCTGAGCCATGTCTTCAGGTGTGGTGCCTGGCTTGACCTTGATTTTTCGCAGTAAATCGTCCAGGGCTTGATGATGCTTAAGAGAGGCACGTGCCAACTCAAGGATAGGGATATTAGAGAGGGCAGTGATTGGTCTTTGCATTGTATCGACCTTTTCTTCTGATGTTCTCCCTTTTTCCGAAGTAGATTTGACAAAGCTATTGGGTAACCACGGCATTCTTTTGGCTACCTCTGGAGATACTCCAGCGGGCTCTCTCGAAACTTTCAGCTTACTGAATGCTGAAACGAGGTCCATCTTTTGAGAACTGGACTGGGCCTTATGCAACACTAATACCTGATGCTGTACCTTGATATCGCTGCTAGGGCATGGCTGGATATGATTTTGTGGCTGAAAGGGATGATCAGATATCATTGTTGTTGAGTGCTGCAAGAAAGGTTGATTTAGAATTCTTATTTTCTCATCTTCAGCCCCTTCTACCAACAGATTTTTGTCAATATAATCTTGTATGATGTTTTTGAGAACGAAACAGTTCTCGGTATCATGTCCCACAGTTTGATGGAACTTGCAGAATCTATCCTTCATTTTTCCTATAACCACTGGCGGGTCAGCTACCCTTGGAAGCTTAATCATATCACTGCCGAGCATATATTTCAATACTGTCTCGAGGAACTGGTCTAGAGGAGTAAACTTGCGGTTATAACTCCATCATTCCCGCTTCGACTTTTCCTGTGGTCTTGATCTCTGCTCGAGAGTTTGTTGTGGTTGTCTGTCATATTGAGGAATCAACTTGCCTTTCTGATCAATTTTGTTGGGATTTGACCCTCCTGAAGCATAACTGTGATTTTTCTCATTTCCTTTGTTCTGATTCTTGCTGTTATTGGCAGAGTAGGTAAAATGGGTTTTCTTCTTTGATTCTTGTTGACTGTTATTCTTTGTAAACATAAAACCTTCATAAGATCCGTTCTCCATACTCAACTCGAGCCATTCGGCTCGTTCTGTCAATTCTATGAAGCTCTTCGATGGAGATGTAGAAATCAGTCCCCTCAGGGGTTGCGAGAAGTTGCTCAGGATCAAAGATAGTGCGTGTCCTTCTGCTATTGGTTCACGCATCTTATTGCAAGCGGATCTCCATCTATGAATGAAATCCCTGGCCTTCTCGTTTTCCTTCTGCCTCAGACTGCAGAGATGACTGAGAGTCGGGAGTGCTTCAGCATTGAATAGAAAGCGCTCAATAAATAAATTGACCACTTTGTCGAACTCTTTCAGTTCTATCGGATTAATGTGCTCTGAGTACCACTTTGCTGTGACACCTTCCAAACTGCGAGGAAAGCAGAGAAATAAGGCACAATTGTTCCTCTTGAACCTGGAACATTCTGCGAAGAATAGGGCGAGATGTGCTATTGGATCACCTGAACCGTCAAACTTGATAAATTTCTTGGGGAAATTATCAAGATCATAATCCCCATCCAGTCCATCATAGAAGTCTTCACTTGTAAAGACTCTTTTGCCCTTGTCACAAGCTTAAAGATCCTTAACCATCTTCATCACATCTTTGAGTTGTGACTGCGTAGGGTCGTCAACAGACTGATTCTTGGACTTGTAAGCTGACCCCTGCCCCTGAGTCGTACTTTTGAATTCTTTCTTGTTTTCATACTCTTTGTCAGTATCATCTGCTGATTCTGACTCATCAGACATTTCCTCATGACGATTCTGCTTTTTACTGATTTTCACATTCCTGGCCGTGTGGCCCCTATCCTTCTGTTTGATCTGAGTCAGTTCAGTGCTGGCTTTAGCTTGCTCTGCTAGCATCTTGGTCATCATTTTCTTGAACATGATGTACATCTGAGGATCCACGTCATCCTCTGCTTGCTGACCCTGACTACGGGGTGAGTCCATTTCCTCTTCTGCCGCGACTGAGTACGCGATGCCTTCAACTGATGTGGTTTTCTTTCCGAACCTTGTATGAACCATCGAATATCACAAATATTCTTTTGAATGTCACTGGTGCTCTCTACAAGGCTGAACTGATGATTAGGCTTTTAAAGGAAATTCGGTTTGGAGGAAGATATTTGTTGAGAATTTTGGTAGACAATTGAAAGAGTATCCCATTACTAGGGATTGAGTTGTCGCTGGGATTACGACAATTGTGTTGTCATTCCTTTGCAAAAGAACAAACAACTAAAAATATGCCTTGTTACCTAGGCGAGGTCGTCAAACCAAGATGAAGTGAAGATTAAAGAAATTTTATTGGAAATATGATTTTAATAATACACTTGACAAAGGAGAGGCAGACAGACAATTTTCCACCACTCCTGATAATCAGATGACACTCGAGGACCAGGAAAAATAATAAGAGTAACAAAAGAATCCCACCCATGTCTGGCAGAATGGTATGCTCCGGACCACTGATCTGATGTGAGATCGAACTCGGGCAAGACCCCTGATAGTGGACGAATCTCTACACGCTTCTGTCTCTTAGAGAACTGCCTAACACACAGCTCCAGATGGTAGTAGGTGCAAAAGAAGGGGCCAAGTAGCCTGAACCGCTTGCCACAAGCGTATGTGTATCTGGGTGGTGATTCCTGACGATCAAAGTAGTCCCATACGACTTCTTCCTCCTGAAGGTTATCGATCAAGAATCGGTAGAGCGCAACTGGCAGAAGCTTTTCACCGTTATATCTGAATGAACTGGCTCGGGCTGGCACATGCCGGAGGAACCAGGATTGCAATGCATAAGTGCACACTTTGACTAGAATAGATTCTCCGAGCGTGAAACAAGTCAACCCTCGGTATAGAAAAGCGAGTGTGGCCATGGCTATCGAGAGGCGGCTGGTCTGTCGACTTCCCCATCTCCTTAGAAGCTGAACTATTCTGATATCCATATAATTTTGTCCATCGGGAAAGAAAGCTAATCCCACCGTGCACAGAACCATCGCATGCTGAATTCTTTCTCGAGCTGTTCGAGATAAGGAACTGACTTCCACAAATGTCCCATACTGTTTGTAGATTTCGAGCAGGCTCACATATTCATTTTCATCTTCTTCGATCAAAGACCAAGACTTACGTCCTGTCATGCGGGCTAAAGCATCCTTAGGGTCCAGACCCTTGACATTAATCAAAAACTGCTTCTCCCATGGATCTCCAGGCTGACCGGCTGGCTCGGGCAATCCCATGATTTCTGAAAATTCATCTATCAGCACTGTCATCTCGCCCCATGGGAACCAGAAAGTAGAAGTGCTCGGATTCCACTGCTTTGCTAGTGCATGGATCAGATTGTCGTTGACTGTCTGCTTTCCCACTGCGGACGCCAGTTCCAATCCACAATCGTCCAAATGGTTCGGAAACATACGATAGAAGTTCTTGAGCCATGAATAGTACCACCGGGAAAGAAGAATCCGGTGCTGAGGACTCGATGCTCGGAAAGACTTTGTCGCACCTCGTAGTTGATGTGACCTTCAGGGAAGACTGAATCAAGTTGACTGGATGCCATCAGGGTAGACTGGAAAACATGGAAAATTTGGAATAAGACTTGGGAAAATATAGAGATTTTGAAAAAATGCAGGCAGGATAAAATGAAGTAGGAAATTCGAGATCCAGAAGAGAAAAAGGATGAAAAATCACCTGGAGTTTTGAAGGAAATTAAGGGAAATTTGGAAAATCGTCCAGGGTTTGATGAAATATGAAGGAATACTTCATAAAATGGAAAATGAAGCATTTGAAAAATCATCCAAGGTTTAAAACATGGACAGTATAGGGACATGGATTGGAAATCGTCCAGTATTTTAGAAAATTGGAAAAATATGAAAAATAAAAAGGAAATATCTATGACACATTCAATCACATCTTGCACAAACAAGTATGCACATACAACATTCCCTAAAAGTTGACTCTAGATGCACAAGTTTTGAAATAGCTGTAGGACCTTAATCCTAACTCTAAGGCTCAGATCATCTGTGTCCAATCATGCTGTGCCTATATACTCAAGCCAAGGCTCGATGTACGTGGCATAAAATCAATTTCTCCGGTTCTAGGTTCAAGTTTTCCCAACATCCTTGAGCACCTGCCGATATACGTTGGACTATGGCCCTTGCTACGTGGCAGGGGGGGTTTCACCCAAATAGGTGGCCTAGTTGTGAGGCTTTGTCCCGAACTATGGTTCTGGAAGAAAGCCTAGCAACGTGAAAACCGGGTAAAGATAGGTGGGGTGGTTTTTGAAAACATGATTACATGCAAGAAAATCAGAAGGCTCTAAAACCTAAAGAGATAGAGATTTTGAAAATTTTGAAGGAGCAAACATTGTTTTCAATCAAACCTAGATTGAGGAGGGTTGTATTAGACCTAAGTCTATGTGAGCATGAATAATTTCCTACTCAATATGGTCCTACCAAACCATGCCTAGTCTACATGCAATCCATGTCAGCTGGGTTCAAGTCTAGGCTCCTAGGTTCACATGATATTATGAAATAAAAGCTGACATTCCATGGAACATGATTTTGACAATTTGAACTAAGTCAAGTGCACAATTGATCAGGCGAAGACAGGTCCCATCACGGTCTCCAAACCTGTTATCAGCGCAAAATTTTTACTTTTTGTGAGTCAAACTGACCTTTGAAAAAGTTTTTGAAAATAACTCGCATCTGTTTTAAAATGCGAGATAATTCTGAAGAATGGGACTCGCCTGTCGGTACGAGGTTCAACCGTTCCTGGCGCCTTTACCATGGGTAATTGAACCAAGGATCAATTGTGCGCTTAGCTTTGCTCAACTTGTCTAAATCATGTTCTATTTCCTAAATGCACAAAGAATCAGGCATGTGCTATGAATTTCTGAAAATGTAGTTTTGAAAACATGATGTTTGCTTCAAGATTTGAAATACTTGGAAAATTTTGGAAAAGATAACACTTGGAAAATCATGAATCATGGTTGAGATATTGTATCTGAGAAAGTGAAAATCGATTTCTGAAGAATCTAGAGGTTTTGTGAAAATCAATTTTTGAGAAATGTGAAATAACTTTGGAAAACTTGATCTCTTTGAATTCAAACTTTGAAATTGAAAATATAACTTGGAAAATCGAATTTGGAACTTGGGAAATACTTGAAATATCATTTGAAAACTTAGAGTTTTGAGAAAATTGATTTTTGAATAAGACTTTAAAAAAATTTCAGAAAATTGATTTTTCGGAATTGAAATTGGAATTTGCAACTTGAGTGAAATGAATGAATATGGATTTGAAAGACTTGATTTTGAGGAATTGAGAAAATCCTTTTGTATTTTTGAGAAATGTAGTGCATTTTGAAGTTAGCCTAAGAGTGTAGGCTGAATGTGGCTAATACGAAGATTACAAATCTGGGTATCATTCGTATTCTGACTATGGCCATAAATACAAATTCCACCAAGTTTGTCAACTCCATAAGAGCTAGTGCACGTGCCATTCGTGTAGACCATAGTGAATTGGTAAAAATATGCATGAATTGGCATACATTGCAGTTATATATCAAAATTTAAACTATATGCAATGTATCCTATTCTATGCAGGAATTGAAATTCTTATTCCAAAATTAATTACAATTTACATCACTAATCAAATTTAAATACAGGAATTTAAAAGAAAGTAAAGTCTTCAATGTTCCTGCAAAACTAGAAAACTTTGTTAATGAAGATATGTTGGCTTTTCTAGGTTTACCCAGTAATATCTAGAAATTACTGGATTTTGCTAGATATAAGCCTTTTTGCCATGATTCCCTTAAATTAAAATGATGAAATATGAAATAAAATTGAATAAATAAGGAAGATAAGATATGAAATTTCGAAATTGGGGTTAAAATGACCAAAATGCCACTGATAGCAAGACTATGGCCTTGAAATCAGGGTTTTTAGAAAGATATTTTATAAAATGCAAGTTTTGAAATTCAAATAAAGATAAATCAAACTAAATATGATTTGACATGATTAAAAATATGAAAATTAGGGTTTAGAATTTCGAAATTGAGGTCAAATGACCAAATTGCCCCCGATAGCAAGACTATGGCCTTGAAATCAGGGTTTTCTGAAATAGATTTTGATAAAAATTTGAGATTTATTATTGAAATAACACAAAATAAAACATGAAACATCCTAATATGATTCTAAACATGAAAAAACCCTAAAATAACACACTTATGCACGAAAATCAAGAAATATCACCAAAATTTTGATTTTATCAGTGTTTTTGGATCTTTCAGGTATCCTGTTTTGCAATTTTATTAATTCAGACATCAAATGAATTCTAAATTTCATAAAAATTGGCACAGACACTTATTATAACCCTAAAATCAGATTGGAATTGCAAAAATAATTTTTTGACATTATTTTAATCCGAAAATTGCATTAACAACCTAAAATAAGCTATTTTTAACCTAGGTCACCAACCAGTTTCAGAGTTAGACCCGAATCAGGGGTCAATTATCCATAAAAACTTCTGAATTTTTACAGAGATAAACTAGGAAGAAAAACAAAGATTTCCCAATTTAAAGATTGGAAAAATCATCTCCGGTTAGGGAGAAACCCTTCCGACAATCTGAACTAGAATCTAACAAACCTAGCAGGGGTTAAAACAACTACTTCAGATTGAAAATACAGACATAAATAGCAAACTTAATAAAAAATTTCGGAAATTTTAGCAGTGAACCGTAGAATGAAAGATAACAATACTCATTTTTTACATATCACGAATCGGATCTGTGGTTTGAGATCTATGAATAACACAAGTCTGATTAGGGTTTTGGTAAACCCTAACGAGTTTTAATTTTAAAATCACACTTTCTGTCAGAAGAAAAATATTGAAAGATATCAAAAAAATTCAAAATTTCACAGTAGATAGATCTAATCAATATAAATCTATGGCACTTTACAGATCTCAAATCGGATATAGGATGAGAAAAATATCATAACAACAAGTTACCCTTTTGATTTTAACAATGATTTTATAGTTTTAAAAACCCGATTTGATGTCCTATTTTTTTGACAGGGTTCGCGAATCACAAAAACTCTGATTTTTTTACAGTAGTTCATTTACATATGCATGTATCACATATAAAAAAATCAGTAATTAACAGCGAATATTTCATTCTAAAACAGTATGCTCTTTTCTGTTCTAAACTAAAAACACACAGAAATCTAATAAACTTGAGAAAACATGCATTAACTAATGAAAAACAATAAAATAAACACTAAAACAGTAAAATAAAAATTATTTCTTTGTTGGAAAATGTGTAATAAACATGGTAAAATACAGGGAATCAATGGCTGGAATTTGATGTTACCTTTAAAAGCATGGATTTAACCCATTAAAAGGGTAAATCACATGTTTTATCGGTTAATAATATAAAAAATAATGCAATAAACGATTCTAATGGATTAGAATCATGAAAAACATCATGGAATAGAGTTATATCATCTTCTTGAATTGATTTTGGGGTTCTTGGATGAAATCCATGGTTAAATCCATGAACACAAGAGTTTCCATGGTGAAATCTATTGAAAAATCATAAAAAACTAATAAAAAAATAATAAAATAATATTAAATAAACTCACCTTGGGGCTGCAGCTGCAATGGAAAAAGGTGGAGGTGCTGGAGAGGAGAGAGAACCCACGAAAATTTGAGAGAGAAAAGACCCCCTTTTGCCCCTCTAAAGACCCCTTTTTATAGTTTTTCAAAACCCATGTAATTAGGACTAATTAATACCTAACTTTGACTTTTTCAAACTCTATCTAAAACCACCAAGGGAGGACGATTTTTTGTGGTTTCCTAACCCTAAATGAACTCTAACTAAACCTTAATTAACACCTAATTAAACCCTAAAAAGTGCATGTAAGACCCGCAATTTTTCAGAAAATATCTGAATAAAATTCATGAGGCATTTACCGGTAAAAATAGCATTTCTTCTCAGAATGCAAAACGAATCAATTCCTGCGAGCCAGTTATACTTAGGATATTCGTCGAATCGCGAATATATGCTCAAACACTCTGGAAGCCATAACTTCCTACCTGAATGAAATCAAAGGATTCCTGCGAGCCAACTCTCTTAGTTACATCAATATGAAGGGAATGGCATACTCAGAATTTTTCGGAAAAAATCATCGGAAACCCGAAATTCTTGCGGGACCCACGGAAATATTGGTGGGCCTCACAGAAATATTCCTCAGAAAATATCTGGTGGGACCCACAAAAATATCCCATGGAATATCCAAGTGGGCCCCACACCAAGGAACCTCTTGGAATTAAAAAGAAGCCAAGGGGGTAGAAGGGGCATGAGAAAATCCAAGAGGAGGTGGGCTTGGGCTATAAATAGCCCTCCCCACTCTCTCTCTTCTCATAAAAATCGACCCCCCCTCTCTCTCTTGCCTTCTCTCTCTCTCCTAAACCTCCCCTACCTAGCCTAGCCCACCTGAGCCCACCTGACCTGGTCTGAGCCTGCCTGACTTAGCCTGAGCCTGCCTGACCTGGTCCTAACCCACCTGACCTGGGTCTGAACCCACTTGACCTGGTCCAAACCCAGTTGACTTGACTTGAACCTAGTTGGGTTTAAAGTCAAAGTCAAAGTCCTTTTTAGTCCTAATTCCGGTTTGGGTTTCTGAACCCAGACTTAGCCTACTTGAGCTAAGTTCGAACCTGCTGAACCCAGTTGACTTGGATTGAACCCTGTTAGGTTCAAACCACTTAGGTTGAGTAGCTTGACCTGCTCTACCTCTTTCTCAACTAAGTCAGCTTCATCTGACTTAGTCTGACCTCTCGAAGGAAGGCTCGAAGCCAAAGAAGCAACCCGGAGCCGTTTCTTCCACGATTTGAAGTAAGTTCGCTTCGTTGATCCAACTCTTTCAAGTATTTGGTTGTTTGTATATAGAATATACTTTCTGAAGTAGTATCTTGCTTTAGTTCTTGGTTGAGCCCTCAAGGACGCTTCGGTGTTCACGCGCTCGCCTCGTAACTATCGTCGGATATATATGTTCGAATGCGCAGTATATGCGTTCTTCAAAAATAGTATCTCACCCTAGTTCTTGGTTGAGCCCTCTAGGACACTTCGGTGTTCACTCGCTCACCTCGTAACTATCGTTGGATACAGATCTAGGTGTATATCTGCTGATCCTGCCGACGCGTCTTATATCGCACAGGCTATGTAATTTACCTTTGCCGTCGCGTCGTATGATGCCAAGGCTCCCTGTTTTCTGCACTTCCGATTATGCATTTACTTACGCCGTCGCGTCGAACGATGCCAAGGCTCCTGCTTTCTGCAATGTCTTTACTTACGCCGTCGCGTCGAACGATGCCAAGGCTTCTGCTTTGTTATATATGTAGAATATTTCGTTCAGTTACACACCCTGAACAATAGTATATGCATTTCTTTACGCCGCCGCTGTATAAAGCACAGGCTTCTGCTTATACTACATATATAGCGCATAAATGAGCGTTCAAATGGAGATCAACTCCAAATCGCCCATGCGATTCCTTGACCGCTCCTCGTTCAAAACTCTGCTTGACGAATGAAGCCCCTATTGGAAAGGCTTCGCTTTTTGGCAAAATGCTCTTTACGTAAAGACTAAGTTAATTACGTATGGCCTGGCTATGGCCCAGGGTTCCTGCAACCTTGATGGATGCAAAGTACGCACAACGGTGCGCATCCATTTCCCGAATTAAGCGTGGCGATTTCCTACCAAAGAGGGGAGATGCCGCTGAAATGGATAAAAGAAACGCACGCTTTCTCCGTAAAAGAGAGGAGGTGCTGCTGAAATTTCTGAAGAAGCTAAGAATAGCTCAGAAAGAACGTAGCAGGATACTCTGACATATAGCAGAGTGCTACCCAGTTCATGGTTTGCCCTCTACAACGTAGAAGGATTCGTCGCACCACTGCCGGTAGAGCAGGGGAGGTGCTGACGAAATGGTCGGCAGAAGAGCTGCCGAAACCAATGGAACGGCATAATGATGTTCGTTGATGGAACGATGCCAGATCGGCTCGTATCCTTGTGCCTGCAAGGGCACCTTGCTCGTAAGGGCCGCTGAGCCGAAGTAGAGGTTGCGCCTTGGCTAGGTTTGGACTCGTTGCGTAAAAATACGCCGAGTAGCCGATCTATTTAGATCGAGTCATATGCATGCTCATTGAGAACGGTTACACAACCAGACTCGTAAGGGCCGAAGAGCCAGAGTGTGTTGTTTCCACCCAAAGAGGTGTGATGCTCGTGGTGGCCGAAGTGCCAAAGAGCGGTGTTCTGCATGCATATGAATAAGACTTAAGGTCGCACATACCCCGCGGTTGAAGATCGTGTTAGGGGTACCCCCTCAGTAATGACTGTGTTGAGGAAGACTGAATGGGGTCGGGTACATACTCCCGTAGTGCTAAAAGCACGGGCTGCCTAAATGGCATGCAGATTCTGTCCAAGTAATTGTAAGACTGGCAGACCCCTTCAGGAATTATGCTCATTGTGGAATGACAGTGATGGTACAGCCTTGAGTGACATGTATTTTACTTTGGACCTGATAGAGTCCACGATGGCCTCAGTCACTCATGGGTTTTGGGGTCGTGGTTATCCTTAAGATCTAAGGATTGAACCCAACTACTGCAAGTAGAGGATGCATCCGAATATGGGCCTAGTAGGATTCTCCCAGTTGAAACACACTGCCCTACTATGGATAGGGTCAACAGGCCTCTGGGGTATCTAAAATACATAGAATAATCAACCCCCAGAACGTCGCGTTGATGCCCGGACAATAGCTCTACCTGCGTACCAAAGGCGGGAGCGGTTAATTATCAAACAATGCATTAGTTCTAGGTACAGCGATGTTTTGAATGTATGAGTGGATGACGTGTTGAGTCAGTCCTGCATAACCTTTGTGAAGGTGTCATGTTCGGTATACTACTGGACCGACTGGGCAAAGACCCGTGTTGTATCCGCACGACTAAGCGAAGCTCGAGGAGTTGTCCTTAGATGCGTGGGATACGGATGTGCCAAGTATGAAGACTTGAGCTAGACATCACTTTGAGACCCGGAAGAGGTCATGGCTAAGTCGTGGAGACTTATGCGGCTATTCAAATCACAGCCCTGAAAAGGCTTGCTCTAAGTCATGAAGACTCGAGCGGATGTTCAACTCATAGCCCTGAGGAGGCTCCTGCGATATACGCTAAGTCTTGGAGACTTGAGCGTCGTTATTGCGCATTGCGACCCTGAGTGGTCATTATCGTGCTTGAGTTGAATGGTTACATGATTGCATGCTTACCAGACCATCAGTGGTTCTGACCCCGTTTTATGGGGATTTCAGGTGTTGGACCTGCGTGGCGATATGCGGAGCAAGGCGGCATCGAGTTCCAGGGTTTCTCTAGACAGAGTTGTACTGCTTCCTTTTATTGAACCTACACTGCTTTTCTAAGCAGTAGTGTTGTAATAAACATGAGTTTTCGATAAAATGGAACACCTTGGTGGTCAATGAATTGCTTGGCCACATACCTGCAACGTGCTCGGAGTTTTCTAAAACCGACGACTCATTATCGTCTTATTCCGCTGCTAAAAGCTTTTCTAAGTTCCGCTGCAAAGAAAAAAACAAAAAGAAATTCATGAAAATTTTAACTTAGCTTTGTTTTGGAAATCCGGGGCGTTACAGTGCAAATGTGGCACCACCTAGTATGGACCCACATTTGGTTTTTAAAACCTGAATTTAAAACCTTTAAAAACCAATGGTTTAAAACTTAAATAAAATTGTTTTTTAAAATTGCTTTTGACTCCTCTAAACCCCTAACCTAACTAGGACAATGATTAACCCTAGTCTAACCTTGACTTCTTCAAATGTGGCGCCACCCCAAGTGGGCCCCTCTTGAATTTGCAAAAACTATTTTAAAACTTGAAAATGAGAAGTTTTTCAAAAGAGATTCAAAAGTAGACTTTGAGATTGAAAGTTTTGAAATGGTACAGAGTCTTGACTGAGTCATAACTCCTCTAGATACGGTGCCAACAAGGTGGGCCCCATATTGAAGTTTTGAAAAACTTGAATTAAATACTAAAAATGACTTTAAAAAAGGGTTAAAATCAACAGTTGAAATTCAAAGTTTTGAAAATAGAGTTCTAAGCGAACTGGAACTCCAGGTTAGAGTCCTGGATTTATAGGACTTTGAGATTTTGGGTTTTAAAAGCCAAATGAAGGAGTTTCTGAAAAGATTTTATCAAAAATGATGAAATAAGTCAGAAAATACAGTCAGGGTTAGACTCCTAACTCAATCAGAACTCTGAAATAGAGTCCTGGATTAACTGGACTCTACAAAATGACCTATTTTTTGAAAACAAATGGAAATAAATAAAAAATGGAGTAAAAACAAACTTTAAAACAGACTCCTGACTGGACTAGGACTCTGGGACAGAGTCCTGATCGGACTGAAACTCTAGATTTTTTTTTTGGTATTTTCTGAAAAACAGACGACAGAACTTGTGAAAGCAGTGAAAACAATAATAAATATTGGAATAAAACAGAGTTCTGATTCAACAGAGACTCTGAGGACAAAGTCCTAATTGAACTAGGACTCTCAGATTTTTGGATTTTCTGAGAAAACAAATGAGAGAATTTTGAAAAACAGTTAAAAACAGGATAAAATTGAAGTTTTGGTTCATAGTCCTGATCTGATTAGGACTCTGAGAAAGAGTCCTGATTCGATCAGAACTCTAAGAATTTTAGTTTTCTGATAAGCAAATGATGAAATTTGGGTAAAGCTTTTAAAAACCAGTGAAAATGAAGTATAAAAGTCAATTTTGGATAGAGTCCTACTTCGATCAGGACTCTGGGGCAGAGTCCTGATTTGATCAGGACTCTGAGATAAAACCTCGAAATTTTGAAATTCTTTGATAAAAGTGTAATAGTTTTGGTAGATTGAAAGATTTCTGAAAGATTCTCTCAAAATTGAAATCAAGATCAGAGTCCTGATCCAACTAGGATTCTCTTAACAGAGTCCTCCTTTGTCTGAAACTCTGAGTTTCTGACTCATTTTGAAAGATTTGATTGAAATGGATAAAATAGCTGTAAAAGATTAGAGTCTCAATCCAATTGAAACTCTGAAGAAGAGTCCTGATCCGACTGAACTCTTTGAAGAAGAGTCCTGATCCAACTAGGACTCTGAAATTTTGGCCAAAACAGAAGATTTTGAAATGTTTTTTTTTCGAAAACAAGTAAAAAGGTAGTAAAAATTAGAGTTTTGATCCGACTAGGACTCTGGAAAAAGAGTCCTGATCCAACTAGAACTCTAAAATTTTTGAGATTTTTGATAAATAAAGGAATCCAGAAGCGACACCACCTAAATGGGCCTCATCTGAGAATTGAAATTGAGTTTGAAATGAATCCAGATTGTTTTTTGAGAAAATACTTCAAAATATAAGGTCCTGGGGTTGGCAAATGACATAATGTTGATTAAAATCCCAGGTTTTAAAATTAATTTTGAAAGAGAAGTTTTAAAAACCCAAATCTGGATTAAATATTTTGAAAACAAGAGTGCTGGATCTTGAAAATGAGATGTAATGACATGTAATGCGATGAAATGGTATGCTGAATTCATGCAGTGATATGCAATGACACAAGAAATGGATGAATACTGAATGAGGAGGAAAATTTGGGGTGTTTACAGTCAAGTGAGACCTTCGCAAAAGAGTTCTTCTCTCTTCTTTCTTTTTCCTTCTCTCTTCTTCTCTGTCATTTATTTCCCCTTCAAAAAGGAAAATAGAGGTTAGAAAGGAAAAAGAGGAGGAAAAGAGAGAAGGATACAAGAGAGGAAAAATTTTGCGATGATCACATCACCCAATTGGGAAGGCCCTTATGTGGTTAAGGAAGCATTGCCTCGCAATTCGTATCGTCTAATCAACGCAGATGGGGTAGAACTGCCAGATCCCATCAATGCTCTGCACTTGAAGAAGTTTTATACTTGAAATTTCTATTCTAGCCTCTGTATTCTTCAAAGAGCCTTTTCAATAAAACAATAATCTTCTATCATTCTCACATTTTTCTCCATGATACTGAGTCATTTTATTTTATATACATCTATCTTCTCTTCAATACATGCAGGCAGGATCAGACAAACTCTTTGTTTTAATTTTGTCAAATTTTCATTAAATCTTTGATCAATCTTTATTTTATCAATTTGTATTCAATTTTATCAAATTTTATCAATTTTTCATCAATTTTATTAAATTTTATCAATCCTTATACTCGTAACCCTTTCAAGTTAAGGGATAAACCTGATGTCTCTTTTCAATGAGGTATTCCTTTGTTCTTTTTCTCTTTCAGGTTAAGGAACCTCATCCCACGAGGTCCTTTTTCTTTCAGGATAAGGGATAGTCCTGGAATCTTCCATCATCTATTTTTCTTCAAATTTCTGCCAATTTCTCACCAACCTTTTTCAAATTTTTATCATCAATTTCATTAATTTTATTGATTCTCTTCTTCTTTATTAAATCCATTTATCCTTTATCAACCTCTATCAATTTTGTCGATTTTATCAAATTTTATTCTATTCTTATTCAGGATAAGGGATAATCCTGGAAACCGCCATAATTAAATTAAATCTTAGGCCATCTTGGGTCAAGGATCTTGAATAAAAGCCCTCATCTTCTTCATGATCATCAGAATCTATTCATACCTTTTTGTCAATCCCTCTAGGAATCCGACTGCCGGGTTGGAATAACTTCCTTCCTATCTGAGTTTCGACTGAGGTTTTTGTTTTTCATTTTAATTTCTTTATTTTAAGATTGGGGTTCTGACTCGAGTTTCATTTTTATATTTCATTTCCGGAGTTTCAAGTTTCGACTCGAGTTTCCTTTTGAATCTGATGCTCGCATTGGACCAATTGTTACTTCAAAAATTTGAGTTTTCAAACTCGAATTTCCCTTTTTATTTTAAGATCTGGGTTCCTTTTATCATCGCAAAATTTTACTTTTGCAAGTCAAACTGACCTTTGAAAAAGTTTTTGAAAATAACTCACCTCCGTTTTTAAAATGCGGGATAAATCCGAAGAATGGGACTCGCCTGTCGGTACGAGGTTCAACCATTCCTGGCGCCTTTACCAGGGGTAATTGAACCAAGGATCAAAAGTGTGCTTAGCTTTGCTCAACTTGTCTAAATCGTGTTCTATTTCCTAAATGCACAAAGAATCGGGCATGTGCTATGAATTTCTGAAAATGCAGATTTGAAAACATGATGTTTGCTTCTGAGATTTGAAATACTTGGAAAGTTCTTGGAAAAGATGTCACTTGGAAAATCATGTATCATGGTGAAAGTATTTCTGAGAAAAATGAAAATCGATTTCTGAAGAATCTAGAGGTTTTGTGAAAATCGATTTCTAAGGAATTTCAAATAACTTTGGAAAAACTTGATTTTTCTGAATTTAAACTTTGAAATTGAATATATAACTTAGAAAATCATGATTTGAACTTGATAAATACTTGAAATACCATTTGAAAGCTCAGAATTTTGAGAAAATCAATTTTCGAGAAAGAATTGAGAAATTTTGAGAAAATTGATTTCTCTGAATTGGAATTGGAATTTGCAAATGAATGAATATGGATTTGAAAAATATTTCTTTAAGGAATTGAGAAAATCTTTTTGAGTTTTAAGAAATGCAGTGCATTTTGAAGTTAACCTAAGAGTGTAGGCTCAATGTGGCTAATACGAAGATCACAAATCTGGGTCTCATTCGTATTCTAACTATGGCCATAAATACGAATTCCACCGAGTTTGTCAACTCCCTAAGAGCTTGTACACGTGCCATTCGTGTAGACCATGGTAGATTTGTAGAAATATGCATATGAATGACGAGCATAACAGTTATATATCAATGTTCAAACTATATGCAATGCAAATCCTAATCGAAGTAGAAATTGAAATTCTTATTCCAAAGCTTAATTACAATTTATATCACTAATTGAATTTAAATAACTGAAAATGAAGTCTTCAATATCCTTGCAAAACTAGCAAACTTGTTAGTGAAGAAATATCGGCTTTTCTAGATTTATCCAGTAATATCTAGAAATTACTAGATTTTGCTAGATATAAGCCTTTTTCCATGATTCCTTGAGATAAACATAATGAAATAAGAAAAAAAATTGAAGAAATATGAAAATGATATTTGGAAATTCGAAATTGGGGTCAAAATGACCAAAATACCCCTGATAGCAAGACTATGGCCTTGAAACCAGGGTTTTTAAGAAAGATATTTTGTAAAAATGGGGTTTTGGAATTCAAATGAAAATAAATCAAACATAAAGTGATGTGATATGATCAAAAATAAGAAAATCCAAGTTAGGAATTTTGAAATTGAGGTCAAATGACCAAAATGCTTCTGATAGCAAGACTATGGCCTTGAAATCAGGGTTTTTCAGAAAATATTTTGGTAAAAACTTTAGATTTAGGGTTTAAATAAAATCAAATAAACACAAAATTGATCATGAAGCATCCTAATATGATTCTTAACATAACTAAACCCTAAAAACATGAACTTATACACAAAAATTCAGAAATATCTTGAAAATCATGATTTTAGCAGTGTTTCGGGATCCTGTGGGTACCCTGTTTCGCAATTTGATTGATTCAAGCACCAAGCGATATCCAAAATTCATAAAAATCGGCATGTGCAATCCTTGTAATCCTAAAATTGGATTGAAAACAGAAAGATTCAATTTTGACAAAAATTTTAATTCAGAATTTACACAAAACCCTAAAATTTGCTATTTTTGCCTATGGACTTGTACCTATTTCGGTGTTAGACCCGAATCAGGGGTCAAAACGCAATGAAAATTCCTACAATTTTACAGAGATAAAATAGGAAAAAAACAGAGAATATCCTTTTTACAAATCATAAAAATCATCTCCGATGAGGGAGATATCATTCCGACAATCTGGACTTAAATACAACGAATATAAAATTGATTAAAATAGGTACTTCCGGTTGCAAATACAGAAATAAATATCAGACTTCATCAAAAAATTCTGCAATTTCAGCAGTAATTAGTAGACAGATAAATAATGAACTTCCCTTTTTACAGATCATGAATCAGATCTGCGGTTAAAGATCTATGATCAGCACAAGTCGGATTAGGGTTTTGATCAATCATAACGAATTTTAAAATATGGATCCAACTTTTTGACAAAGGAAAAATACCAAACAGAAACAAAAAATTATGAAAATTTTACAGTAAATAGCCTACATCAACACAAAGCCACTGCATTTTATGGATCTTGAATCGAATATTGAGTGAAAGAAATAACACAACTGCAAGTTACCCATGAATTTCAATAACGATTTTAACAATTGAAAATCACAGTTCAATCTTTTATTTTTCTGACAGAGTTCCCGAATCCCAAAACGTCTGATTTTTTTACAGAACCTCACTAACACATCCATGCATCACATATAAAAATTTCAAGAATTTTTAACGAGTATTTTAATATGAACTAACATGCTTTCTACCAATCTAAGATTAAAATATACAGAAATCTAAGAAACCCTAATAAAACATGGTTTAATCAATGAAAACAATAAAAAAAATATCTAAACAATGAAACAAAATTAATTTCAATGTTGGAACACATGTAATAAACATTAATATGCTAAAAAAATAAATAAAATACAGGGAATCTATGGCTGGAATTAATTTTTACCTTTGAAATCATGAATTTAATCCATTTAACGGATAAATCTCATGTTTCTTTGGTTAAGAACATGAAAAACAATAGCATAAACGATTCTAATAGATTAGAATCATGAAAAACAACATGGAATAGGGTTAGATCATCTTCTTGAATTGAACTTGAGGTTCTTGAGGTTGAATCCATGGTTTAATCCATGAAAGGGAAAACGCCAATGGTGAAATCCATGTTAAAGCATGGAAAAAACATTAAATAAAGCAAAAAAAAATTATGAAAATCTTACCTTGAAGTTGAAGCTGCAATGGAGGAAGGAGGAAGGGCTGGAGAGGAGAGAGAAGCTCCAAGAAAATCCAAAAGGGATAGGGGGTCGACCCCCCTATGACGACTATTTATAAAAAAAAATAGGTTTTTAACTTAAGAATTTTGAAAAAAATGGACTCTAAAGGGGGGGGGGGGGGGGGATTTTTCCTAATTGGTTTGGGTTTCCAAACTTTCAAAATTAGGTCCTAATTAACCTAAGACTCCTAATTATACCTCTAGTTGAACTAAAGACCCCAAATGTGGCGCCACTTAGTGTGGGCCCACATTGGGTTTTTAAAGTTTTTAATTCAAAACTTTTAAAAACAAGTTGTTAAAAATCCAAACAAAATGAGTTTTTTTCAAGATTGTTTTTGACTCTTATAAACCTCTAAACTAACTAAGATACTGACTAACTCTAGTCTAACCCTGACTTTATCAAACGGGGTGCCACCTCGAGTGGGCCCCACTTGAATTTTCAAAAATGATTTTAAAACTTGAAATTGAGAGGTTTTTCAAAAGATATTCAAAAGTAGACTTTGAGAATGAAAGTTTTGAAAGGACACAGAGTCCTGATTGGGTTAGAATTCCTCTGGATATGGTGCCAACTGAGTAGGCCCCATATCAGGTTTTGAAAATTTGAAATAAAGATTGAAAATAGCTTTAAAAATGGGTTAAAATCAATAATTGAAAATCAGAGTTTTTGAAAATAGAGTCCCAAGCGAACTGGAACTCTGGACCAGAGTCCTGAATTTCTAGGACTCTGAGATTTCAGAATTTTAAAATCCAAATGAAGGATTTTTTGAAAGATTTTATCATAAATGGTAAAATAAGTCAGAAAATACAGTCAGGGTTAGAATTCTAACTCAACTGAAACTCTGAAATAGAGTCTTGAATTAATTGGACTCTGCAAAATGACCTAATTTTTGAAAAACAAATGAAAAAGATGCAAATGGAAGTAAAAACAGACTCTAGAATAGACTCCTGACTAGATTAGGACTCTAGGACAGAGAACTGATCGGGCTAAAACTCTAGATTTTTTTGATATTTTCTGAAAAACAGATGAAAGAACTTGCAAAAATAGTAAAAACAATAACAAATATTGAAATAAAACAGAGTTCTGATCCAATCGGGACTCTGAGGACAGAGTCCTGATTGGACTATGACTCTCAAAATTTTGATTTTTTTGAGAAAACAAATGAGAGAATTTAGAAAAACAAGATAGAATTGAAGTTCGGTTCAGAGTCCTGATCTGATTAGGACTCTAAAGAAGAGTCCTAATTTGACCAGAACTCTGAAAATTTTTGGCTTTCTAAGAAGTAAATGGTAAGATTTAAACAAAGCTTTTGAAAACCAGTGAAGATGAAGTGTGAAAATGAACTTTGGATAGAGTCCTGATTCGATCAGGACTCTGGGATAGAGTCCTGATTCGATTAGGACTCTGGGATAGAGTCCTGATTCGATCAGGACTCTGGGATAAAATCCCAGAATTTTGAAATTTCATGATAAAGGTATAACAATTTTGATAGATAAAAAGATTTTTGAAATATTCTCTCAAAATTGAAATCAGGGTCAGAGTCCTGATCCAACTAAGACTCTTTAAATAGAGTCCTGGTTCAACTAAAACTCTAAGTTTTTGACTTTTCTTTGAAAGATTTTGAAAGAATTGATTAAAAACAGGTAAGAATAACGATGAAAGATAGAGTCCTGATTCGATTAGGACTCTAAGAAAAAGTCCTAATTCGACTAAAACTCTAAAGTTTTGGCTAAAATAAAAGATTTTAAAAATGAGCTAAAAAGGTTTTGAAATCAAGTGAAAAACATGAATAAAGGATGAAATCGGGGTATGTCCTGATTCGATTAGGACTCTAAGAAAGAGTCCTAATTCGACTGGGACTCTAGAATTTTGGCCAAAAACAAAGGATTTTGATAGGTTTTCTCAAAAACAGGTCAAAAAGGGTAGTAAAAAATAAAGTTCTGATCCGACTAGGACTCTGGAAAAAGAGTCCTGATCCGACTAGGACTCTGGAAAAAGAGTCCTGATCCAACTAGGATTCTAGAAAAAGAGTCCTGATTGGACTGGGATTCTGAAATTTTGGACAAAAATGACGAGAATGGGCAAGGATATGACCACAGCTGGTTTAAAATCAGAATGGTGTTTTTAAAAGGTAAAAAAAAAGATGAAGATACAGAGTCCTGATCCGACTAGGACTCTAAAATTTTTGAGATTTTTGATAAATAAATGAATCCAGAAGTGACACCACCTAAATGGGCCTCATTTGAGAATTGAAATCAATTGAGTTTAAAATGAATCCAGATTGTTTTTTGAGGAAAACATTTTGAAATATAAGATCCTTGGGGTTGGTAAATGACAAAAAAATGTCGATTTAAAACCCAGGTTTTGAAGCTGATTTTGAAAGAAAAGTTTTAAAACTCGAATCTGGATTTAATATTTTGAAAACGAGAATTCTGGATCTCGATAATGAGATGCAATGGGATGCAATGGCATGCAATGGCATGCAATGGCATGCAATGGCATGCAATGGCATGCAATGGCATGCAATGCTATGCAATGCGATGAAATGACATGTCAAATACATGCAGTGATATTGCAATGATATATAAAATGTAAACACTGGATGAGGGTGAAAATTTGGGATGTTTACAGATGCCCCTCTTTGCTACTAAGTCGGTATAGGGCCGAGCTTAGTGGCAAAGAAAAACACACCAAATTCGGACTATATATAAAAAATGCCCCAGTTAGTTGAATCTGACCGGGTATAAAGGAATTAGCTCCGATGGTAATGATAAATATGGAATGGAGAACAAAAAAGAAGATTCACCTCACCAAAATGAGGCTCAGGCTTGGCCCTTAATCTGGATGGGACGAAAGATACCTTATGGAAAAATAAGGTTCAGGCTTAACCCTTAACCTGAAAGGGACGATACCTTATAAAAAAACGAGGTTCAAGCTTAACCCTTAACCTGAAAGGGGACGATACCTCATGAAAAAATGAGGCTCAGGCTTAACCCTTAACCTGAAAGGGACGATACCTCATGGAAAAATGAGGCTAAAGCTTAACCCTTAACCTGAAATTGGACGATACCTCGTGGAAAAATGAGGCTCAGGCTTAACTCTTAACCTGAAAGGGAACGATACCTCATGGAAGAACGAGGCTCAGGCTCAACCATTAACCTGAAAGGGGACGATAAACGAAATCCTCAAATGAAGAAACCATGATGGGACCTTCAAATTTTGCACAATAAATCTAAGAGGGGTTTGCAAAAAGAAGAAAGGGGGTTCTCTAAAGCTTGAAAAGGGATCGATCTTGGATGTCTAATTACTAAGAATGAATGACTTTTAAAACAGATGACCTTTTGCAAAAAAAAATCAGGTTTAACCCTTACCCTGAACAGGAACTGTCTATGGTGGGACAGTGGGGAGCACAGAGAAGTGTGCGAATCTGAGAGCCCAGGCGCTCAGATCAAAACAAGAAGGGAAGGATCTTGAACAACTCCTGTCATCCAATCCTAAAAGGGATAACAACAACATCTGGATACATCAAAATAGACATCAAGCTCTCACTCCATGTCAGGATAACTTAAAAAGATTGCCAATAAGATAAAAATTGTAGCTGATTAAAAAATAATTGAAATATAAGTATACTTATATGAAAAATATTCTCTCTTTTCTACCTGAAGTATTACCTCCAATTGGGCTTAACTCCGTAGACTCAAGATTCGAATTCAAATTGCTTGCAATTGACTTCCTTTCAAGGAGGCCATCAATTTCCTTGATATGAGCGGAAAAGAAAGAATTCTCATTGTGAAAGCAATTGGTGAAAGGATACTGATAAAATAATTTCACAAAATTTAAAGAAGATTCTTGGCAGATTCGAGAGTTTGATATTCTAGGATTCTTTTCTCAAAATGGTCTTTCTGCCTATACTTTTTTTTGACAGAATTAGAGCTTTTTGGGTTTCTGGGGAATTTATTACATCATCCTTCATTTTGGAGATGTCCTGACTTTTTTCTCTCTCTCTTTCTCGCTTTTTGGGAAGGGTACGTCACAAACTCCTTCATCTTGAAGATGTTCCGATCCTTCTTTGCCTCTGGGATTATATTGATGATATTGGCTCATTGGCTGGTGGTCTCTTGATGATAGCTGAAATTAAATATCTTTTAGGGTTTGTCGGGAGGTTCTTCGCATTTGCCTTCAACTCGGCAATGATCTGAACTTTCTTTGGAAGGATCCGTCACAAACTCCTTTATCTCGGAGATGATCCAAATCTTCTTTGGCCCTGGGGGTCTAACTCACATAATTCATCTTCATCTTGACGACAATTGAGAGATCCCTTTTGCAGATATTTAATTGCAGCTTGGGTGATTGAGGAGAGATGGAAATTCAACGACTTTTTCTGTGTCACCCAGGATATTTTGACTGCCTTGTCTTTACAAGAATGATCTTTAAAAATATGCCATTGACTGCGATCAATATCGATCACTTATGGATTTGCAACAACGTTGAATTTTCTTTGCTGGCCATATCGAGGATTTATTCTTCATCCCTTTGGTTGGTCAATAGAAAGAATTTAGATTTTGAATCCTTCTTCGCAAAAGCTTCGCTCTTTTGAAAGTAATACTGAAGGTAACTTGAGGTAATTCTTTGTGCAATAAAAGGTTTTTTTGGAATCAACAACTATTTTTCATGATAAATTGGCAAAATATTCTTGAAATCCTTGGTGAAAGAAATCGCTTGAGGTCTAAACGATATATCCGCGGCTAGATTCTCCTCTTCTTTCCCTAAAGGAGAGACTCAGGCTTGACCCTTACCTGAATGGGTAATAAAAGGATACTCCTCTCTTCCCTGAAGAGGAGGTGTTTGCAAAACGAACTTTCGAAGAGAAATAAAGTTTTCGTCAAAACTCCCTATTTCTAGGCTTCTCTTATGGAAAGGGGGTCACTAACAAAAGTTGGAAGGATATCATAGAGGAACGAGTCCATCACACTCTCCCTGGAAAAAGGGTCCTTGATGACGGGGGTGGCCTAACAAAAGACATTTAGGGTTACAAGGAGGACGAGCTTCTGTTGAAACTCTCCCTGGAAAAAGGGTTACTTGTGTGACAATAAGGATTGTTTTGCAAACTGTTCGTGAAGCGCGAGTCCCTTCAAACTCTCCCTAGAAAAAGGTGTTCAACGAACAAACAATAAAGACATGCGAAAAGAATGAGCTCCCTCGAACTCTCCCTAGAAAAAAGGTCCCTCGCAAGAGAAAATGATTGATGATTGGTTTTGAACCAATTGGCAAACAAATTTGACATAAAGGTCAAATCTTGAAAGACTATGATTGCAGGATACGACTTGAAGGTTGGACAAACATGATTGACTTTGATAGAGTCTGTTAACCCAAAGGTTTCGCTTGCTAAAAATTGATGACCGGAGGTCTGGCTAACAAACTGAATGATCTGAAAGTATGCTTGATAGACTGGAGTGACCCAAGGGTCTGACAAAGATTGTTTGGTTTGCAGATCTGAAGATTAACATTGAGTCTGAACCCCAATGCGAGATTTATGTTGCGACCAGTATGAAGACTGAACTTCGACAAAGTATCAGTACGAGCGCTGGATTTCAAGAGATTACCAGTACGAGCACTGGATTTTGAAAGATTACCAGTATGAGCTCTGGATTTTGAAAGATTACCAGTACGAGCACTGGATTTTAAAAGATTACCAGTACGAGCACTGGATTTTGAAAGATTACCAGTACGAACACTGAAAAGTACCAGCACGAACACTCGGTTTTAAAAGGTTACCAGTACGAGCACTAAATTTTAAAAAGGTTATCAATTGATTGTGATGGGAGATTTTCAATCTTCACCCTCACGATGACTTGGACAAACGCCACGAGTCTCAGGATTTATCCCTTATCCTGAATGGGAACTTGATGCAGATGCAAAATGGATGCAAGCGAATGCAAACACATGCAACTGAATGTAAATATTATGCGAGTAAATGTGAATGAATGCCAATAAGCAAATGATGAAAGATTTTTTATTTAATCCTGCCTGCATATAGGGTATTTTGAATAAAAGACAAGTTTATAACAAAAATGCCCCAGTGTATGCTGGGAGGAAAAGTAGTATTCTGATAAAAGAATAATTGATCATTTATTGGAGAAAATTCATTAAGGAATACAGATGATAGAATAAAAGTTTTCTAAGTGTAGAATTTCTTCAAATGTCGGGCATTGATAGGGTCGGGTAATTTTACCCCGTCTACATTAATCAGACGATATGAATTATGTGGTAATGCTTCTTTCACCATGTAGGGTCCTTCCCAGTTTGGTGACCATTTGCCACATGGACGATTCTTGAGATGAGCCGTTGATCTAAGGACCAGGTCATTAACTTAGAATTTTCTTTCGATGACTGAATTGGCATATTTCCTTGCTATTCTCTGACGATAAGACTGGGCGTGTTCTGCTGCTTTGAGTCTTTTTTCGTCGAGTAGATCCAGTTGTACCAATCTCTGTTGTTGATACTGGTCAAGTGGTAGCTCTAGAATAGATGCAAATTTAAGAGCGGGTTTTTGAACATGAAGAGGTAACACCACCTCGGTCCCATAAACAAGCTCTGAAGGAGTTGCATTGGTCGGGGTTCGAATGGTGATTCGATATGCCTAGAGTGCATCATGGATTTTCTCGTGCCAATCACGACCCGTCTCAACAGTTCTTTCCAAGATGCAGATCAAACTTTTATTTGTAGCTTCTGCCTAACCATTCCCTTGGGGATAATAAGGAGCCGAAAAATGATGATGAATTCTGAATTTTGAACAAAAGATCTTCATTCTCTCATTCTTGAAATGAGTACCATTATCTGACACAGTGTCATGCGATATACCGAAACGACAAAGAATATTCTTATGAATGAATGAGACCACATGTCGACCTTCCACTGTACGCAAAGTGACGGATTCAACCCACTTGGTGAAATACTCTGTTGCGGCAAGGAAATATTTATGACCATTAGAAACGGAAGGAGTGATGAGACCCACAACATCGAAGGCCTACATAGAGAATGGCCATGGAGACACGACTGATTGCAAGTACGTAGCTGACGCATGAATGGAAGGTGCGTGCACCTGACACTGAACACACTTCTTTACAAAGCGATAGCAATCTTGCTGCATCGTTTTCCAATAATATCCTGCTCGAATGATCTGCTTAACAAGGGTTTGGTAGCCAACATGACCACCACAAATGTCTTCATGTGCTTCTCGCACGATTTCTTTGGCTTTTTCTTCATCTAAGCACTGGAATACTCAGAACTGAACCCACGACGATAAAGAACATTGGCAAGAATAAAATAATGGGCAGACATATGCTGAATCGCTTTTTGCTCCCTCTTTGATAATTCTGGTGGAAGCTCACCAGTTTCAATGAAGTTTTTAATATATTGGTACCAAGGCTTCTTCTTCTGTTCCGCCTGGTTAACTTGCATTATTGGAATAAAAGCAGGTTGTCAAGTCTGTCGATTTCAAAAGAACGACAGAATTCTCCGCTTCTGAAAGACATAATGGAGCCTAGGCTGGCCAAACCGTCAGCTATTTGATTAAACTCTCTTTTGATATGGAAAAGCTGAAATTCATCAAAATTGTTGATAAGGGCTAAAACGATCTTTTGGTAAGGGAGCAACTTCTGATCTTTTACCTGCCATTCAGCTTTGACTTGGCTGACTACAAGCAATGAATCGCCGAAAGCGTGTACCCTCTTAACATTGAAGTCTTGCAAAATTCTCATACCTTGTATTAAAGCTTCATACTCAGCCATATTACGGGTACATTAAAAATCCAGTTTCAGAGAGAAAGGGATCATCTCTTTCTCTGGTGTAATAAGCAAGATTCCAATTCCTATGCCAGCCATGTTCTTGGAACCGTCGAAAAATAGATTCCAAACTGGAGACTGTTGAATATTATGGATGTGTTCATCAGGGAAGTCATCCTCTATTTTTACATTTTCTGTCAAAGGAAAATCAGCTAACTGGTCGGCGATAGCCTGGCTTTTAATTGACTGCTGAGAAACATATTCCAAGTCATACTGCATTAAAAGGACTTGCCACTTGGCAATCCATCCACTGAGAAATGGTTGTTCGAGAATGTACTTGAGAGGATTAAGTTTTAAGAGAATCTTAACTTCTGATGCTAACAAGTAATGTCTCAACTTCTGAAACATCTAAACCAATGCTAGACATGTCTTCTCTATCTGAGAGTACTTCTTTTCATAGTCAATAAAAGTCTTGCTTACATAGTAGATGGCATGCTCGATCAGACTGCCTTCCTTATACTGTGCCAAGAATCCGCCACAAGCGGCTTGGTTAACTGAAACATACAGCAAAAGAGGCTTTCCCAATTCCGGTGGCTTCAGAACGGGTGGGTTAAGAAGATATTTTTTGATACGCTCAAACGATTGCTGACATTCTGGTCCCCATTCAAACTTCACTCCTTTTCTGAGTAAATGATTAAAAGGCTCACATCTCATGGCAAGATTGGATATGAATCTTCGAATTGATTGCATACGTCCTTGAAGACTACACAATTCTTTGAGAGTAGTTGGAGGTGACATATCAATGATGACCTTTGCTTTGGCGGGATCCACTTTTATCCCCTTTTTGCTGACCAAAAAGCCTAATAACTTGCCTGATTCAACTCCGAAGACACACTTCTGAGGGTTGAGTCTTAGCTTGTAAAGAATGAGTCACTTGAAGACCTGACTTAAAGCATCAATATGGTCTTCTTCTTCCTTGGATTTGACTAGGATATCATCAACGTATGCATCCATGGTCTTGTGTATCTGATCATGGAATATGGTGGCCATTGCGTGTTGATAGGTTGCCCCGACATTCTTGAGCCCAAACGACATGACTATATAACAGAAAGTACCCCATGGCATGGTGAAGGTCATATTGGATTGGTCACGAGCGGCCAATTTGATTTGATTATATCTGGAGTATCCATCCATAAAAGAGAACATGTCATGACCAGCCGTGCTATCGACCAAGAGATCGATATTTGGGAGTGGATAGTCATCCTTTGGAGTAGCCTTATTGAGATCACGGAAATCGATACAGATTCGAACTTTACCATTCTTCTTGAGAACTGCTATGATATTTGCCAACCAATCCGGATAATCTATTGCTCGAATGAATCCAGCTTTGAGCAAGTCCTCAAGTCCTTCTTTGACCTGATGCTCGATTCGAGGATCCATCTTCCTTAACTTCTGCTTAATTGGTTTTGCATCAGGCTTCAAAATGAGGCGATGTTCCACCAATTTAGGATCTAACCCTGGCATGTCCTCATAAGTCCATGCGAACACTTCTTGGTACTGCTTGAGAAAGTCGATGAGCCTTTCCTTCTCATCTGTGCTTAGACTGGTGCTGATCTTGAGAATTTTCGGACTATCCTCTGAACCAATATTGATGTCCTCAGTTGGATCCTGAACTAGGGTCGATGGCTTATCTTGTTTCTAAATCGCTGCAAATTCTGGCAACTTTGGAAGCGATGAATCAAATTCTGCCATTTCTTCTGGCTACTTTGCGACCTTACTATCCTCTGCTTTTGCCTTGACCCGATAAATCTTTGCAGGTTTCGATATGATTGAAGAATTGATGACTAATCTCTTTATTTATTGGGAAGACATTCTGAATTTTTGAAAAGGAATAGCTTTTTAGAAAAAGTTCATTCATTATGGCATAAATTGCATGAAATGAAAAAGGATAAGAACAATGAATTTTGAAGACAAATTGCAGAGGAGTAAGAGAAAGATGGCATCCAGATAGACGAGAAAATTGATAGCTTTATTGAAGACTTAAAATGAAACGATGACATTTAAAATGAACTCAATCATTTGGGTTTAAGTTAAGATGCAAATACCAAATCACATTGGATTGGTACAAACAAGATTAAATACTAAAGGGGAATGAAACGTCATGAGAAGTGATAATGCCAATAAGAGCATGGATCAGAGGGAATTACTTGCAATCCGACTATTCATTAATCTAAAATAACAACAATAATTGTGGGTAAAAAAAAACATAACGACAGATATATATATATATATATATATATATATATATATATATATATATATATATATATATATATATATATATATATATATAAAAGAGAACAATCATCGACTAATGTCAAAACTAGAAATTGAGTGTAAACCTACGACCAGAATAAACTGGAAATAAAAAGAAAATTGAAATAAGAACAGAAAAGGGGATCTGATTATAGGGAAATGCCGAGCCGACTAAAGTTCAAATTACTTAAATTAAAAAAAAGTAAAACAAATGTTGGAATCAAACATTCCATTGTTGTAGCAATAAATAGATCGATTCTGCTATATGCAGATCGATCTTACCCTTGATGCCTTAAAAGAAATAAAGAGAAAAAAAAAAAGCAACAAAGAAAAAGGAAAAAAAGAAAATCTGAGGCAGAATGACATTATATGAAAACATTTGCAGAAAGTCGAAGAAGGAAGAGGAGAGTCACTTACCGTGATTCTGCTGGAATCCTATGAGTGGAGAAAAGCCTTCTTCCGAAGCACAAAGGAGAAGCAGATCAGAGGGAGGCGATAAAAAAATGAATCCCAAGGGATAATAGGCAATGGTGATGGATCAGAGAATAAGAAGATGCGGGCGTGAAAAGCGGTCTGAAAGAAGAGAAGGGAAGCAGAAGAAGAAGGGGATTGGATAAAACGATCCTTGATCGAGGGTGGAGGGGTGAAGCGCGGTGGAGGAGTGGAGTCCCCTGCGTGCCCTTTTAAAGAGGAAGAGGAAGACTCTGGAAGGCAGTTGAAGATGAGCAGGTGAGGAGGAAGAGGATCGACTGATTGTTGATGGGCGATCGTGAGAGATGAAGTAGAGAGAAGGGGGCTTCTACAGCTTCTCTCGTAACGGAAGTCCGTTGGGATTTTTCAAAAGGAAACCTCTAAGTTTTTCAAAATTTTCAATAAAAGTCTCTTAAAAGTTTTCTCAAAAGAAAAAGAGGTCTTTAGCAAAAGGGCGTTTTAAAAAAGAAAAGGTTTTTGGTTAAAAGGGATCTTAAAAGCTAATTTTTTCTGAGTTTTTGAAAGAAAAACCCGAAAATGTAAGGAAAATGTGAGGATTTTAACAAGCGGGACCCAATTGAGGTTTTTGAAACATTTTTACAAAATTTTTGTTTTAAGACTTTAAGATTTTTCTAAAATGAGTTTTTTTTTTGGAAAATACTGGGTTAAATTGGGAATCAAGTTTCAGAAATAGATGTGGGTCCGAGAATTTTTATAAAACATTAGAATTCAGATCTCAAATTGAGATCGGACCCTGAAGTGAGAAAAACCTCTGAGAAAATAAGAAGAAAATGATTTTTTTGAAGAATAGGAGATCCGAGATCAGAATTGGATCCGAATAGATCCGAATATTCGTTTTGGATTCAAGATTGGGTCAGATAGGGAAATTGAATCTGGATTCTAGCGAATCTGAGAAATGAATGGAAATTTGATCAGAAATTGACCCAGTTATTCAGAAGATGGAGCCCAAGGGAAAAAGGGGATTTTTTTGGAAAATTTGGGGTGTTTACAGATGCCCCTCTTTGATGCTAAGCCGGTTATAAGCCGAGCTTAGCGACAAAGAAGACACACCAAATTTTCTAAAAATGCCCCAGTCAGAAGGTCTGAACTGGGTGTGGAAGAATTTATTTTGTAAAACATTATTCTTAGGTTTGATACCTTATCCTGAAAGGTTTTCGGAAGAAACAAAATCCCCGAGAAGAAAGTAATTTGGACAGAAGAAAATGAGGAAATCGAGATGAGACTTTGGGATGAATATCCCGAAATGGTAAAAAGGAGAGATTTTGAAGAAGTCTCATGGCCGAGACAAAGATAAGAATTTTTGAAAAGACACAGATTTAGCCCTTAACTTGGATTGGACAAAGATTTTTGAAAAACCACGATGGGACATTTTTGAAAAATATCTCGTGAGATGAGGTTTTGGTATAATCCTTATTTGAATGGATATACAAAACATGGATTCCTTGATGGAAAGACCACGATGGGATTTGGAGAAATACCTCACCAGAATGAGGCAACTCACTTTTGAAAAATATAAACAACGCTAGGTTGTATCAAAATAGATATTGAGCATTTATTTCATTTTTGGATAACTAGAAAATTTTGCCAATAAGATGAAATTGCAATTGATTCAAATGCTTGAAAGTGTGCATGTATGTGCAAAAGATATTCCCTCTTTTCACCTAGAGTATTTCCTCCCAAAACAAGGTTAACTTCCCGGATTCCAGAGTCAGATTCAAATTTTAAAGTTGCTGAGTTTCTTAAAGAAAGTTATCCATTTCCTTGATAGGAATAGAGAGGAAATACTCTTAATCTCATAAAAGTAAGCAGTGAAAAGATATTGATAAAAGAATTTCGCATAAAAAAAGATGATTTCTGGCAATTTTGGCAGCTTGAAATCTGGGTGTTTTCCCATGATCTTTTTGTCACCCTTTTTGAGACATTGAGCTTTCTTGGGTTTTTGGCGAGGAGTTTATTACATCATCCTTCATTTTGGAGATGCCCTGACTTTTCTTTTTTTTCTAGGAAGGGTACGTCACAAACTCACTCCTTCATCTTAGAGATGCTCCGATCCTTCTTTTTCTCAAGAATTATAATGATGATATTAGCTCATTGGTCAAAATCTTTACATGACAACAGAAATCAAATATCTTTTAGGGTTTGTCGGGAGGCTCAGCGCAGTCGCCTTCATCTTGATGGTGATCTAAACTTTCCCTAGAAGGATCTGTCACAAACTCCTTCATTTCGGAGATGATCCAAATCTTCTTTGGCCCCGAGGGTCTAGCTCACATATTCGCCTCCAACTTGAAGACAATTGAGAGATCTCTTTTGCGGATATTTGATTGCAGCTTTAAAATGAATGAGAAGATATGGATTGAGTGGATTCTTTTTATCGCTCAGAATATTTCCACTGCGTGATTGCCAGAAAATCGTCTTTAAACATGCGCCATAGCCATGATCAATATCGATTCGCTTCTAGATTTTCAACATCATTGAATATTTCTTTCGCTAATCATACCAAGGATATTTCTTACATCCTCTTGGTTGATCAACAGAGAGAAGATTTGAATTTTATCCCTTTTTGCGAAAAGCTTCACTTTTTTGGAAAGAATACTAGAGATAATCTGAGGTAATTCTTTTGTGCGGTAAAATGTTGGAATCAACACATTTTTAGTAGATTGGCAAAGTTTTCGAGAATCCTTTGTGAAATAGTCACTCAATATAGATTTTGATAGGACCCTGGGCTGAAAATTTTGATTTTGGCAGTTTTGATCGGTAAAACTGGATTTTACAGGACCAACTTAAAAATGAAGTTAAGTAAAGAATTTTTGTAAGGTTCATGATTTATTTTGAGGTAATGTTACGCAAATTGTGTTGTGATTGAGAATTTCTTGGCGAATTTGTAAACTTTCATATTTAAACCTACTTGGAGATACGAGTCAAAATCGTGTAAGTTTACATTAAATGGAAATTGAGGGAAATCTATAATGAATTAACCTCCGAAATTTTTAGGGCAAGTTTATAATACTTATATTTTGATTGTCCCCAAATTTGAGACCCAAACAACGAAAAAACCCCGTCAGTGCATGTGATTTACGGGAGATCGCTTAGAGACTTAGCGAAGGTCTAAACGAGACCCATTTTGTTCGTAGAGGAGATTTCTTCTCTTGGGTAAGCTTTGAAATGCTATTTACATTAATAATATAAAATAAAAATAAATATGCATGATGGAAAATATTTAAAATTCATTTAATGATAAAATCGGTGAAAATTTTAATTTCCCTTTTGTTGGTCAAGGGTCGACCAAGGCCATGGTCGTCCACTTAGGATGGCCTTGGGACAACCTTGGCCATGACACCAGCTGGTCACGTTGACCAACTGGATAGATGGCAGTCTCGTAAGAGACTAAAAGCAATTTCAAGGGAGGGCCACGATTGGCCCTACCCAAATCAATCAAAAAAATAATAATAAATCTAATAAAGAAGGTAAAGAGGGAATGAAATGGCGTGTAGAGGGGTCGACCTTTCCCTTTGGGAATCTGTGGACTTGGGAGGAGTCCCTTGCCTTGGGATTCAACGAAATCCCAAGGGCTCTAACCAAGGTTGGAGGGTCATAATAAGGCTGGACGTGCCTCATTGGATGTATGGGGCTGCAGCCCCATGGCATGCTTGATATTTTTGGGAGGCCTTTCAAATCCTCCATGGCGTGTGGTGGAATTGGGCGGCAGTGGGAATTCGTGACCCACTCCCAGCCCCACATCTTTGAGAATGATTCTCCACACTCCATGTAACACCCGCAAATTTCTTAAGGAATTTACTGGTTACTTAGTGTGGATATGTATGCTTTCGTATAATTATGAAGTTATATTGCATAATCGAGTATAATTGAATGTGCCTTGTATTTCTGCTTTGCAGGCGCGACCCAAAAATCGCGTAAATACACTGTGTAAGTAAGAAGTGCCTAATTCTAGACGAATTAACCTTTGAAATTTTAAGGGTTAATTTATAATATATTTTTATAGTTTGTCCCCAAATTTGGGACCTATACGACGTAAAAACCTCGTCAGTGCATGTGAATTACGAGTTTTGCTCCAAGTTTGGACATAGAATGTAATACACTTAATTCTGGCAAACGAAAGGCAATTTTATTGAAAAGCACCAAGCATTTCATATTAATTGAGGTTATATAGAGCACTAAATGACTTATTGGAATTAATTTAATATTTTAATGCATTAATTAAGCATGATTTTGAAATATTACAAATGGTGATTTTTGGATTTGGACCGGATCAACTAGAAGAGGACCCAAACCCATTGGGCGTCCTCTCTAGAGGATGATTTTAGACATGGTGGACCAGCTGGTCCAAGTTTGATCAGCTGGGTGGCAATTTTGAAATGTTTTGCATGGTTTTTGAAAAGAAGGCCATGATTGGCCCTTGGTCTTTTCAAAAAGACTCATGATGAAGCATCATGAGGGGCGCATTCCAACAAAAGTAGGCATGGGGCTGGCACCCCATGGCATTTTTGAAAAGAATTTAAAAGTTTTCAAATGGCTAAAGTCGATTGGGTGGCAGCCAAAGGCGCCCCCTTATAATTTCTTCAAGTTTTAAAGGCACTTTTCTATGGCATTTTTGAAAAGCTTTTTAAAAGTTTCAAAAGCTCAACATGCATTGGATGTGGGCTGGCTATGGGGGGGCGTGGAGCACCCCAGCCCTCCATCTACCCACATTAAATCCTAGTTGTTCCTTTTGGAAAACCCTATGTATTTAAGCTTTCAAAAAGGAAGATAGAGAGAGCATGGGGCGATTTTTCTTAGAAGCTCTCCCCTCTCTCCTCTCTTTCCAACGTGAGTGTGTGTGTGTGGGTGAGCACCTAGCTGGAACTCCAAAACGTAGATACCACCTTCGACTTCATCTCCACCATTTCCTTCATTGTAAAGCCTCGAAGGTGAGATTTTTCATCTCTTCCAATGTGTGAAAAATCGTGAGCTCTTTCTTTCATATATCCTTGTTGGTTTTGAATGAACAAATCCACTTGTTGTATTATAGATTTGTGGATTTTAACGAGTATGCATTCGTGCATCATGTGGTAAGTTTCGATTGAGCAAACATTTATGCATTCTTGCATTTTCGTAAGTCTCCATTCTCGCATACCTTGATGTGGGTTGTAGCTTAAGAGCATTTCGAGTTTTTCTTCACCCTTGTGGATTTTATTGAGCACACTCACATGCATTGTAAGTTGGGTTTCGGTTGGGCATGTCTTCAAGCATTTGCTTTCCCCATTCCGCCATTTAGTCATTGTTGGCTTGATATGGTGTTGAGTTTTATTTATTTTTTTCTATTGTTGGATACATCGACTATTTTAGCATGCATGGTGGATGTGTTTTAGGAGTGCACAATGGCTGGAAGCCATATTGTGCATTTCTCTTTTATGGGTGTTGCATCTTGATACTTTGGTTTGTTTCATGTCCGCCAAGTCTCTCTTCCAAACAGCATTTTCGGTTGGCTGGGAAGCCCTTGACAGACCCTTTGTCGAGCAGCCGTGTCGACCCTCTTGGGTTCGAGCAATGCTGGCCTGAGATGGTCGGGCTGAGCCCCATTCCTTTTCTCCCACACTTTATTTCTGTTTGGGCGTCCAGAAAATTCTGGACGCATTCTTGTCTTGGGGTGGCCTCAGGCTGACCAAAATCGGGTCAGCCTGGGTGCCCTTTCTCTTCCCGGGTGACCTGGTGAAACCTTGAGCCGAGCCCAGTCGGTTGCTTGGGGTTTCGGTCACACTGTTCGGCCTGACATGGTCTGGACTGGGCTCGGTCCAGACCTGTCTTGGGCCCTGGCCGAACCCAGTTCGGAGGGTGGAGTGTTAAGCTCTTTGGTTTTGGGGTTCGTTTTGAACCCTACTGCAGCCCTGCCGTGTTTAGGCTGTAGCTGGGTGCAGGCAGTTGGGCGTGCACTCCATTCTTTTTGGTGCTGACTGAGGCCAGCTGGGTCTGGATGCACGGTCCAGACCGTGCTCAAGCTTGAGCACACCCCACCTTGGTTTGGACCTGTCGGTCCAGGCCTAATCGGTTTTGGGTGGCTGTACCACACCTCGTCTGGACGCCCAGTCCAGACCACCCAGCCGTGTGGGCTAGCCTAGTGCGGGCCTGGACTAAACAGTCCAGACCCAGGGCTGTTTTTCGTTGGCTGAGACCCTTGCCAGTGGTTTTCCTTGGACCGAACCCAATCGGTCCAGGGTATTCGGGCCTTGCAGAATTTGCATGACAGCATGGTTGTTGTCTTCCTTTTGGGTTTGCAGCGCTGCCCAAACCGGGTTTGCTGCCTGTGCTTTTTGCCCTATGGCTCCGTATGGCTAGTGGTGGAGTGGGTCCGTTTTTGGCCACTTCAGACCAGCAAGATAGAAGTTCCTTCTTTTGTCGCACTTTTAGTATCGTTAGCGGGCTCCCCAGCTGCAGCCTATGGGTTGCAAGCATGCTTGACACGGGATCCAATATCTCAAGGTTTTCACTGCATGTTTTGTCTAGATACGAAGGGTACTTTGAAGTACGCATTGTCTAATGTTGTTTGCGTAAAAATGTTTAATTAGGCGCTAAAAAAAAAGGTTTTCCAGATTGAGGAGGCTTGTCTAGCTGATTATGGCACTTCACTTATCGTATTCGGCCACACACATTAACACGTAGCTACAACACAAATTTTGTGTTTATTTAAGCAAATCACCATGAGCTATGTGTTGCAAGATTTTGGTAACAAAGTGCGTAATAATAATAAGTTAAACCCAACAATACGGATAATGGATATGCTTACAATTATGCATGTGTACGCTCTTGCATAGTATGCAATATGATTATATTTGATCGAATGCCTTGTATTATGCCTCTTTATAAATGAGGTGTTTGCGAAATTGATAATGTATGGCGCTTGTTGAACGAATTATTTCAAGGATGGCACCACACTTGTCATATGTATTTGACACCTTGGAACTTCATAACTCAATGATTTAAATGTATCTTGATAATGTCACGTAACGTAGTTGTACACACTTGAGCACATAAGTTTTTGCTCTAATGAATGCTATCTGTGAACACCCCAAATTTTTCAAAATCTTTTAAATATTCCCCTTTTGCCCCTAAATTCATTTTTTGAGTAAATGAGTCATTTTAAATCTAAATTCTAGTTCATTTCTCAAGTTTTATTGAAATTAAAATCATTTCATATGTTTAAATTGATTTTGGATCTGGATCCATTGCCCAGATCCAAATCTGAATCTCCTTATTCAAATTTTAAATTAAAATTATAGAAAATACCAAAAATAGCCTTTAAATAGATCGGATAGTCCATTCGACATCCGTTTGGATCCATCACATTGTATTTCTCAATTCGAGTGTCAAAACTCGAACATTTTCTCAAAACCTGGATTCAAACCCATTTTTCTGAAGAAACTTTCCCCAAAATAACCCTGATCTTTGAGAAAAACCTTTCTCTTATGAATATTTTGTAAAATTAGTATTAATTTTCTTAGTTTTAGAGTTTTGTTTTTTACAAATATATGTTTAAAAAGAAAAGAACAAAAAAATAAGAAAATAAAAAATCCAAAAAAAAAAAAATTAGAAACTAGGTAATCTTTTTAAACTTTTTGTTAAAACCCTCTCATTGAAACCTCTTTTTGAAAACAAAAACTATTTTTTTAGAAAAGTTCTGAAAAGGAGGCCCCTCTTGGGAATTTCAAAAAAATTGCAACGGCCACCCCTGTTCGCACCCTCCATCGCCTCCTCTCTCGCTGGAACTCCCTCCATCTCCAACAAATCCTCTCTGGAAGATTCTTCTTCAGCCTTAAGAGGAGATCACGGAGGGAGGGCAAGGGATCCGTCTCCCACCTTTCCACGGCACATCCCCTTCATCGATTCCGCATCCTTCCTCCTCCTTCAGAGTATCTGCAAAAACTCAGGTAAATAACCACCATCTCCTCTCCCTCTGGTGCTCCCCTTGGAAAGCTACTGAAGATCAACTATCTCTTTTCGGGCTTCTGCAACGTATCACAGTGAGTAACGATCTCCCTTCTTCTCTTTTTTTTTTTTTTTGTAAAAGGGGAATTCTTCTTCTGGCTTACTGCGTCTTCTTCATAAAACTTCATTATTAATCTTCCTTCTCCCCTCGATTTTAGCCTTTACTGTTTTCATTTTTTTTATTAGCATAATAGGTAGAATCGACCTACGTATGGCATTGTCGATCCACCTAATGCTATACTAATTGGAATAACACCATTCCGGACATCTTTCGTTTCTTCGGTATTTTATTTCCCTGTTATGTAGTTAAGTTTTCCTATCTGCTTATGATTTCTTTTTTTCCCTTTTCCCATTAGCAGCAGATTTCTGATCCCTTTTTCCGATAATCGGTGGTCATTTTAAATTTCTTACGATTTTTTGTTATATCAGACCCTGTATCTTTTTTTTTATTTTCTTGTTTTACTTATGCTATCTGGTACAGTTCATCCAGGTAGTTCATCGGAGTCTCAAACCATCTTCCGTGCTGGTTCATGGATTTAAGCTCATTGATTTTCTTTTAGATTTTTTTCTCTTCTTTTGAAGCCTGATTTCTGAGTTTTATAGTATTCATCACCACGAGATCCTGTGATCCCCCCCCAAGGATGATCGGCACCCCTTGCAACTCGTGAGTCTGGCTGCGGGTTTGTCATGTGTATTATTAAAATGGACTGGTAACATTTGATTCACTACTGAACAACTCGGAGCAAATTACCAGAATTATCATGAATCTGATTCATTGTTCAATAGCCGCAGAATCCACCTTGCGTTTTAAGGCATTTTGCATCGGTTCCCCATTCCAACATAATTTTTGTTTTGTTTTGTTCTTCTTTATGTTTCATTTACATTATATTCCAACTCGGATCTGATCTTATTTTCAGTTTCCTTTTATCTCGATTTTTTGCTGGCATCTGATTTCTTATTTCATTTAGATAATCGATTGATGTTTTGATCTCCCCTTTGGTTTTAGATTTTATGTTTGCATTTTCTTCCTGATTGTCGATCTCTTCTTTTTGCTTTGAATACCTACTAATCTTGCTTGTCTGTTTGTGTTTCTGATTGCCTCCTGATCACCCTCATAATACAAGAAGATGCTGACTGCATCATGATTGTTGTTTAGCCTTCAGCTCTTTGCCCTGGCATTTCCATCGTTAAAAAAAAAAAACACATTTGCTTAAGTTCGTTTGGATATGTTTGAGGTTCCATGACTTACATTTTTCATCAGCTGCATGTCCCCATGTATTAATATTCGGTCTATCTCTGCATCATCGTGTGTCACTCCTTAATTTCCATATCACTCTCCAGATCATCTGCAACTACGAAATCATTCATTGTGTATGTTCTCCTCTAACAATTTGTATTTACTGTTGACGTTGTTGTTACCTTATTTTTTTCCTAGGGCTTCTACATGCTTTCAATGAATCATTGTTATCCTGCTGATTAGTTGTTTCTTGGTTTTTCATGTATGTATATTTTCTTTTACCTTTATGTAGTTTATTGAGGTTTTAGTGAATCAGCACCCAAAAAAAAAATGTTACAGAATGAGGTTATTCAGGAATTGTCGTCATGAAATGTTGATTCCAGAGTCCATGACAAGGACGACAAGAATCCAGTAGCTTCTTTACAGATTGTAATTTGTATTGCTTGTTCTGAGTGAAGCCATATTTCAACTCATCCACTGATATCCACGCAAAAGACAGATTGTAAAAAATGGGGTTGCAGGAGCAACATTCACAAGTGATCAGTCATGGATGATGGTCGATAATGTAAGTCTCTTTGATTCAAAATGCTTGCGGATTCATAGGTAGTGATAAAGTCATGACACTTATCGACTGTGAAATCCTAATATTAAATGCAAGATGCCTGTTCATTGTTGTATGGATATTTGAGTGGCATCCTAAGCGGGTTTAATGGGTTCTTCTGCTATCAAGGATTAGGGTCTAAGATCTGCACTCAGTTGATTCAAATGAGCTTTCTTGTGCGCATCAATATAAGCCTCGATTTTCCTCCCATGTGGTATCGTCATATAGTCACTTCCTCCTTCCCACTCCCTCTTCCATACATACTCTGCACGTCATACTTCATTCATCCTTTCACCACACTGCTCAGGCCATCTATTGTTCATTACATCCCTCAACTCCCATCCACATCCTCTGCTGCCACACTAGTTTCAGAACAGCACATATCATTCAGTGTCATCTATATTCTGCAAAACCCCTTGGTTCCTCGCTTCTGCATGCAGCACTCATCATTTTGAAATCAAAATTTATGAAGAACGTGAGTTTTTAAGGCATCACTGGTCGCTGGCCATCCAATCCCACAGCAGCATCCTGCTGCACCACTTTCCTGTAGCTTATCACAATCACATGCTACCCTGCACATCACCTGTCACCTTCACTTAAAACCACCTTTCAGCATGTTGCTCCACATCTCATCCCTACGTGCTCCCATTAGCCTCATAACCAGCATCTCCAGCTTATGCACAGCACCCCTCATCCTGTCAACATTCGACATCTTCGTGCCCAGCTCCACCCATGCTACAACCCCATTTGCCCATCGTCCATCCAATAGTCCAGCAAAACCTTCATTTCCTCTCATTGCTACAACATCAGCTATTCATTTCCTGTAGCATATTCACTTTCAATACCTTCAGCCACCTGTTATATAGCACATGTCTCAAATATAGCTGGCTATATCTCCAGCATTTACCTTTTCTCCAGCCACCCCTTGTAACCCGACCACACTATTCACTACCATCTCACTAAAACTCACCTATGGCTGTCATCATTAGCTCACATCATATGCACAGTTGCCACAAATACTCACAGCATACCAGTCTCAACACTCTCCCTTTTGTTATACCTCCTGCAACTATCCTGTTACTATATACATATTTCTGCAACCACATCCATAGCAGTCCCTACTTACCTCCCACATAGCAGTTAGTATTATCTACCCACTTTACTCCCCTGTTTTTCCACAACCCATTCCCAATATCACTGCATTTACAGCAGTATATATGCTGTCATCTTCCTGTTGACACCTATAAACTCCATCCTCCTCGCTAATATTCATAGACCCCAGCCATCTATGACCTACGGTGTCCAGTTGCACCTATACTCTCCATGTATTGCTGCTGCCACTAACATTCAATATCACACAATATTCTAGGTACATATGTCTCATCACCCTGCTCATAACATCATCCGTCAAAAATCTGTAATAACTCCAGCACCCCCTATCCATCCTTTTACCTCTTAAGCATCATCCTCCCCTTTGCACCACTCAGAGCATAATCTATACCTACAACCCTGGTGTGATTCTACATACAAAAGTCCCATTCAGAGCATTCACCACCTATCATTTTCTTGCATCCTTATGCCATATATCATCTTTTTCCACCTCTTGCTAACCTCAGCGCACTCTTTCATTTAGTATACCTCTCATTATACCTTACCTTCCCTTGGCATCACTACAGTGCCGTTTGCAGCAGTCTGAGCATAACATATTCATTCACAATAGCCGACACCTCGGTTACATCACCTCATTCTCCTTACCCAACTCACCTACTCTACATTTATGTTATATGTATATATAAGTATATCTAGATATATATATATAAATATTGATGACTATTCTTCCGTACCCTAGATTATCAATGTTGTTCATTGAGTATTAAAGCATAAAGTTAAGTATGTCTCATTACTTCCATTTCTGAAATACATATGATATGTGCAAATTTCCTCTTTTGTTTTCATACTAACCAAGTGTTTTGCAGGAAATGCATGAAAATAGCTATCTTTTGGAGATTCTTTCAATTCTTAATCAAATTCAAGTTGTAATAGCTAGACTTGAATAAAAATTTACATTTCCTGTCTTAGGTAAAATGAATAAGCATTATAAAATCATAAATTACTTATTTTCATGCTTTTTGCCTTTATTTCTCAAATTCTCACAATGGTGAAACACGAATGACACGTGCACCATTTCGTAAGAGGTAAATCAATCCTAAGTTGATGATCCACATCAATGGCCATAGTCAGGGTGTGGACAAAACTTAGGATTTTTATCTCTTACGAAATAACATTGGATCCACACTGGATCCGTTTTCAAAATTCATCATATTTCCTTAAATATTTTCTCCTTTTATTAGAATTTAACTTAAAATTGACTCAAAATATATACCAATGGCCATAGTCAGGGTATATTGAGAGTTAACTTCATTTTAAATTCTATAAAAGCACCAAATGTATTTTATTCTTCTCTTGAATTTAAATAGAGATTATTATATAATATATTCAATGACCATACTCAAGGATGTATTATATCTTCAATCTTGTTTTAATTCATTTAAAGAATGGAATAGCTTTTCAAAATCCAATTTCAAATTCTTTAAATTCATTCATCATTTAGGGTAGAACTACATCATATTTTCAAAATTGCTTTTTCAAAACTCCAAGTGATATTAATATCTTCTTCAATCAATCCTCAATTCTTGTAAAATCTTATTCATCTTCTCATTTTTCAATTCTATTTTATCTTCAAATCTCAAAGTTCAAGTTAAAATTTCAAATTCATTTTACATTCAAAAATTTCCAAATCATATTTCAAAGTTCAATTTGACTTTGAAATTCCAAATTCATTTTATATTCAAAACTCCAATCAAATTCAAAGTTCAATTTAACTTTGAAATTCTTGACTCCAGATTCAAGCTTCAAATTTCAAAGTCCAATTTGACTTTGGAAATTCAAAATCATCTTATATTCAAAACTTCAAATTTCCAACTCAATTCAAAATTCAATTTCAAAGTTCATTTTCACTTTGAAGTTATCTTCTGATTTCAAAATCAAGTTCACCTCCTCTATCTTCAATCAAGATTTGGATTTGAATCTCAAAACTTAAATTTTGGGTTTCTAAAGAAAACCCAGATCCATCTTTAAAGGTCCTATTTGGACTTTTCATAACCCAAATCCAAAGTTAAATCCTGGTCTCAACTTGGATCCAGATTTCCAAGTATCAACTCAATTCCCCTTTTTGGATCTCAGATTCAGATCCAAATTTCATTCTAGGATCCAAAACCCAATGCTACTTTGGATCTCAGACTTTAGATCCATTTTCCTTATAGAAATCCAGAATCCAATTTCACCTTGGATCTCAGACTTCAGATCCAAAACCATTCTAGGATCCAGAATCCAACTCTACATTTGGATCTCAGACTTCAGATCCGAATCCATCTTAGGATCCAGAGCTCAACTTCCACTTTGGATCTTAGACTTCAGATCCAATTCCATTTTAGGATCCAGAATCCAATTTCACTTTGGATCTTAGATTCCAAAATCCAAATTCATTTTTAAGATCCAGTTCCATTCCCAATTCTAGATTTTAAATCCAATTCCATTTTCAGATCTCATCTAAACTCCCTAAATCCATCTCTATTCTTCAATACCATTTGATTATCTCAGATCCATTCCAAACTTAAAAATCCAAATTCAATTTCATCTCAAGTATTCATTTCCTTTCCTAAATTTAAATTCAAATTTAAAGTCGATTTTGACTTTGAAACTTCATTTCCTTTCATTTCAAGGCTTCAAGTCATTCTTTCTCATTTTCCCAACTCTGATTTACTTCAAAAACATAGAACTCCTCTGATCTATCTCAAGTTCTAAAGTTGGATTCAATCATTTCTTCACTCCCTCATCAAATTTCATCTCAGAATACTTGGAAATTTCCAAATCAAATCTTTTAAAAGAGAGCATACATCCTTGCATTGCACAAGTATGATTCTTTGTGCATTTAGAGTTAGAATAAATTTTTAGATTATATTTAGGCAAAGCAAAAGGCATAGATTCGATCCTTGGTTCGATTACCCCTGGTAAAGGCGCCAGGAACGATCGAACCTCGTACCGACGAGCGAATCCTGTCTCTCCATTTTTTCCCACAAATTTTCAAAACGGAGGCGAGTTAAATTTCTAAATATTTTTCAAATAAAGGTCAAGTGAAAACCCGCAAAAGAGTTCCTCTTCTCTCTCTCTTTCTTTCTTTTCTCTTCTCTTTTTCTTTTCTTTCTTTTATTTTTCTCCCTTAAAAAAGGAGAAAAATAGAGGTTAGAAAAGGAAAAGAGAAGGAAGAGAGAGAAACCAAAAGACAGAGGAAAAATTTTGCGATGATCACAGTTTTGGCGACCGTGATGGGACTCGTCTTCATCCGGTTGGATCTATGCCTTTGCTTTGCTTTTATATAATCTAAGTCTTTATTCTAACATATGTCAGTTACATTTTCATGCAAAACCTTAGGAGCCTAGACTCTGTCCTAAAGCTGACATCATTGCATATAGGATCTAAGTATGGTTTGGTAGGACTATATTGAGGAGATTATTCCATGTTCACATTAGACTTAGGTCTTAAATACAACTCTCCTCAATTTTAGGAATTGAATGCAAACAATGTATGCAAATGTATGCTTCTCTTCATTTAAATTCTATCTCTTTAGGACTTGCATTAGAGCCTTCTGATTTTATTACATGTTGATCATATTTTGAAAACATCCCTACCTATATTGTCCCGGTCTTCACGTTGCTGGGCTGTCTCACTGAACCATAGTTTGGGAGAGCGCCTCACAACTGGACCACTTATTTGGGTTCGCGCCCCCCTACCACGTACCTAAGGGCCATAGTCCGAGGTATATCGGTAGGTGCTCAAGGATGTTGGGAAGCCTTTACCTTAGAACTGAAGAGATACTTTATATGCCACGTACTTCAAGCTTCGACTTGAGTATATTGGCGTACCATGATTGGAAACAGATGATATAAATCTTAGAGTTAGGATTAAGGTCCTACAAGCCATTTCAAATATTGCATATAGAGTCAGCTTTAGGGAGTGTTGTTTGTGTATCCTTGCTTGTATATCTGTGATTGTGTGATATTTTATATCTTCCTTATATTTTCAAAACCCTGGGTATATATTTCAAAATTTCCTCTTTGTTTTTAAAACCCGGGTGTATTTTTCTTTATCCTTTTCCCCTTCTTCTAAAAATTCTTTAAAAAATTCTTCTGATCCTGCCTGCAAGTTCTTAAAATTTTAAATCTTTACCATTTGTTCTCAAATTTCATTTATTCTTTCATTTTCTTCTGACTTTATATTCTTGTTTATATTTTTTTCGTAAAAAATCTCTTTCCGTCGAGAGATATCCTTTTTGAAATGGTATTTTCTTTCATATTTTAGTTGGTTACTCTCCCTTGTAGAGTAAACAGCGCAATTGTCACAATACTCAATCCCTAGTAAAGGGATACATTTTTTTAGATTTCAACCTAAATCCTTTCTCTTGTCAAAATTTCTCCAAGTAGTTTCATTGGTCTAAAAACCTCCTCTTTTCTCCGCAGAGGGAGCTCTGATATTTTAAAAAAAATGGTTACGATAAGAGGGGGAAAAGAAACAGTTCCTCAACTCAGCGATAGTGAGGCGGAAGAGATAAGCTCTCTTAAATCAGTCAGGGGACAGGGTCAGAATAAGAAAGATGACATCGACCCCGCTATGTATGACATGTTCCAAAAAATGATGGCAAGGATGATGTCACAGCAAGCCGAGGCTAAGCTGAAAGAGACTGTTCCTAAAAGCAAGCTGAGGAAGAAGCCTATAAAGAAGCAAGTCAGAATCATCAGAAAGAAGGTGCAGCCAGACACTGCCTCTGAAGAATCTGAGTCAGTCGAGGAAGAATCGGAAGAAGAAGAGCAAATTGTCTACAAGCAGAATCCTCCGAAGCAGTCCGTAAAAATAGCTACAGAAGAGCCCGAATCTGTCAACAAACCCAAGTCTGGGGCTCCAGCAGAGGACCTGATGAGTAAACAGATGAAGGAGATGAATCGAGCAATTAAAGACATTCAAGCCAAGGGTAAGGGCAAACAGACCTATACTGGCGAAGATTTTTACGATGGTCTAGATGGGGATGATAACCTGGAGAATCTTCCTCGCAAGTTTCTCAAATTTGATGGGACTGGCAACCCTAAAGCCCACCTAGCCACATTTTATGCAGAGTGCAGCCGTTTCAGAAAAGATAACAGGGCTCTGTTCATTTGCTTTCCCCGCAGTCTGGAGGGTGTAGCAGCCAGATGGTATGCTGACCACGTAAATCCTATCGAACTACGAGAGTTCGATAAAGTAGTAAATTTGTTCATCGAGCGCTTCTTATTCAACATTGAAGCCTCACCTACATTAAATCATCTTTACAACCTGAACCAAGGAGAGACTGAAAGAGTAGGTGATTTCATTCACAGGTGGAGAAGCACCTGTAATAAGATAAAGGTACATATTCCTGAGGAACACGCATTGCAGGTGATCCTCAACAATTTCTCTCAACCCATAAGGAGCCTCATCGCCACTTCCCCGGTGAAATCCTTCATCAAGTTGATTGAGCGAGCTGAATGGCTCGAAGCAGGAATAGAAAGCGGACTTTACGAGGGCACGCCTCTGGTCAAGAATGTCCAAGACCAGAAGAAGAAGGCGCAGTTTGCTCATTCAGTTGATGCCCCCTGCAATAATCTTGGCAGCAGCAGCGAAGGAAACAAGAACAACAGTGGCAGTGGTCCGAGAGTAGATCAGGGCAAGGGGCAAAAGGAGAGATTTTATAAGAACAATGACAAGCCGCTTCCAATTGGCCCTCAGCAAAAGGGTGATCTTCAAGAGAAGCCCAAGTATATCAAGTGGGAGAAAGATCGAGTCTTCACTCCGTTATCTGAGAGTCTAGAAGTGATTATGAATTACCTTTTGAAGCACGGGATGATCAAACTCCCTTAAATCGCAGATCCTCCTGTAATGTTGGGAAAATTCAAAGATCAATTCTGCAAGTTCCATAGGGCAACGGGGCACGACACAGAGCATTGTTTCGTCCTCAAACACATGATACAAGAATGCATTGACAGAAGTGAGCTGATAGAGGACGAGGAAGAAAAGCAGCCAGCAGTCCTGACAGAACCATTCCTGGACCACTCAAAGAATTGATAAAGCCAAAGTTTTTGTTTGCTTTCGTCTCTTTTTGTCAGTTGTCTTGTAGGGGCTAGTCAGCCCAGTCTTCTATGAGTCCTTTCCTTTTTCAAGTTTTTTTTTGTAAATATTCAGTTGTTATCACGCCTTTGCTTATCAAATGAAATGTCGATTTCCTTTATATCTTTTATATCCAATGCTTCTGTTCCCTTTGCCATACTGGAGCATTTTAATTCCCATTCATTTTCAGAATGTGGGGCAATCCTGAAATCATTCATGAGAGAAATGATATTACCTATGTGGGCTTTTTCAAAAATCATGAAATTTTAAAAATCTTCGTTATGACCAAGGAGTTCAAATATTCCTTGGTCTAACCTTTGACAAAAAAATCAACCCTCGTGTTGATCATGTCTTCAAAAATAAGTTTTTCAAACCATTATATTGAAAGATCAACCCTTGTGTTGGTCTTATCTTCCAAAATGAATTTTAAACTTTTATATTCAAAGATCAATCCTTGTGTTGATCTTATCTTTCAAAATGGATTTTAAATCTTTATATTCAAAGATCGACCTTTGTGTTGGTCTAATCTTTCAAAATGGATTTCAAATCTTTATAGATCAACCCTTATCTTTCAAAGTGGATTTCAAAACCTTTATATTCAAAGATCAATCCTTGTATTGATCTTATCTTCCAAAATGGATTTCAAATCTTTTTTTTTTTTCTCAAAAGATCAACCCTTGCGTTGGTCTTATCCTCCAAAATTGATCTCAAAACTTTTCAAAGATCAACCCTGGCGTTGTTCTTATCTTTTAAAATGGGTTATAAATCATCATATTCAAAGATCAATCATTGCATTGGTCTTATCTTCCAAAAATGGGTTTTAAATCATTATATTCAAAGATCGACCCTGTGTTGGTCTTATCTTCCAAGATTGGTTTTTAAGCATTACCTTCAACGATCAACCCTTGTGTTGATCTCATTATCAATTTCGAGTTGTTATTTTGTTGATCTTCTTCTTCAAAATTAGGTATTCAAAACCATTGCCTTCGAAAATTAACCCTCATGATGATCTCTCATGTTTGGTTTAAAGGATCAGATCTCGCGCTGATCATTTTTTTCTTATGGTGGAGTTTCTTCCCCCAAAATGATTTCTCACTTATCTTTTAAATAAACATTTTCCTTTCAAAGATCCCATATGCAGGCAGGATCAGAAAAACTCCTTTTTCTCAAATCTTGTAAATCTTCAGTTAGTTCTGATATCTTTATCAATTTCATTCATTTTATTCATATTTTTATCAAGTTACATCAATTTTATCAAGTTTTATCAAGTTTATCAAATATTTTCTTAAAATTCCATTAAATTTTATCAATTCCTTACCCTTTCAGGTTAAGGGATAAACCTGATGCCTCTTTCCCATGAGGTATTTTCTAAATATTCTTTGTGGCCCCTTTCAGGTTAAGGGATAAACCTGACCCTCGTTGTCCGAGGTGATTCCCGCTCAGGTTAAGGGATAAACCTGACCCTCGTTGTCCGAGGTGTTCCCATTCAGGATAAGGGATAATCCTGAGACCCCTCATAGGAGAAATAATGCTACCTATGAGGATTCTTTTGTAAATACAAGTTTTGCCAATCTTTATTGATTTTTTTTTAGATTTGTCTTCATTAAATTTCTCTTAAATTCTATTCATTTTCCCGTTCAGCATAAGGGAAAATCCTGGAACCCCTCGTAGGAGCAATAACGCTACCTATGAGGATTCTTTTGTAAATACAAGTTTCGTCAACCTTCATTGATTTTCTAAATTTATATCAATTTCTCTTTATTAAAATTCCTTAAATTCTTTTTCCCATTCAGGATAAGGGAAAATCCTGAAACCCCTCGTAGGAGCAATAACGCTACCTATGAGGATTCTTTTGTAAATACAAGTTTTGTCAATCTTTGTTGATTTTCTAGATTTATATCAATTTCCCTACATTAAATCTCTTTAAATTTTATTCTTTTCCTCATTCAGTATAAGGGATAATCCTGAGATCACTCATAGGGGCAACCATGCTACCTGTGAGAATTCTTTTTTTTTCAAAAATAAAATCAAATTTTCCTCAAATGTTCTACATTGTCTTCAAAGTTCTATATCCTTTTGTCTTTTCAAAGTTTTTATATTCCCCGTCATATACCCGATCCATCTAAATCATAGATCATAAAATCTAAATCTTGTCATATTCCTTCTAAAATTCAAGTCTCAGGTTATCCCTTCATAAAATCTTCTACTTCCCCTTCAGGTTAAGGGATAAACCTGAATCATTCTTTTCCTAAATTCTCATCAAATGTCTATTCCATTTCCCCTTCAGGTTGAGGGATAAACCTGAATCATTCTTTTCTAAATTCTCTTAAAAAAAATGTCTATTCTATTTTCCCATTCAGGATAAGGGATAATCCTGAAACCCCTCGTAGGAGCAATAGCGCTACCTATGAGGATTCTTTTGTAAATACAGGTTTTGCCAATCTTTGTTAATTTTCTAGATTTATATCAATTTCCCATCATTAAATTTTCTTAAATTCTATTATGTTCCCATAAAGGATAAGGGAAAATCCTGAGACCCCTCGTAGGAGCCACAATGCTACCTATGAGGATTCTTTTGTAAATACAAGTTTTGTCAATCTTTGTTGATTTTCTAGATTTATATCAATTTCCCTTCATTAAATCTCTTTAAAATTCTATTTCTTTTCCCCATTCAGGATAAGGGATAATCCTGAGATCACTCATAGGGGCAACCATGCTGCCTGTGAGAGTTCTTTTTACAAAAATAAAAATCAAATTTTCCTCAAATGTTCTACATTTTTTTCAAAGTTCTATATCATTTTGTCTTCTCAAAGTTTATTCTTTTTATATTCCCCGTCACATACCTGGTCCATCTAAATCGTAGATCATAAATTCTAAATCTTGCCATATCCTTTCTAAATTCAAGTTATTTCTTCACAAAATCTTCTATTTTCCCTTCAGGTTAAGGGATAAACCTGAATCATTCTTTTCCTAAATTCTCATCAAATGTATATTTCATTTCCCCTTCAGGATAAGGGATAATCCTGAAAACCCGGCCTTTCTTCTTGCTTCGATCTCTAAATATCTTAAATAGGCCAATCTCCTTCCCGACTCTCAGTTGGAAAACCTAGTGTTCGCACTGGTTATTTTGCTAAATTTTCAAATCTAAAGATCAAGTTCAGTCCTCGTACTGTTTGTTCCTCAGAAAGTCTCAATCTTAGATCAAATCATTAAATCAAAGGTCGTTAAATGAAATGTCCCAGCTACTTCGCTGGTCGTTAAATGATTAAAATGAAATGTCCCAGCTACTTCGCTGGTCGTTAAATGATTAAAATGAAATGTCCCAGCTACTTCGCTGGTCGTTAAATGATTAAAATGAAATGTCCCAGCTACTTCGCTGGTCGTTAAATGATTAAAATGAAATGTCCCAGCTACTTCGCTGGTCGTTAAATGATTAAATGAAATGTCCCAGCTACTTCGCTGGTCGTTAAATGATTAAATGAAATGTCCCAGCTACTTCGCTGGTCGTTAAATGATTAAATGAAATGTCCCAGCTACTTCGTTGGTCGTTAAATGAAATGTCCCAGCTACTTCGCTGGTCGCTAAATGAAATGTTCTAGCTACTTCGCTGGTCGCTAAATGAAATGTCCCAGCTACTTCGCTGGTCGCTAAATGAAATGTCCCAGCTACTTCGCTGGTCGCTAAATGAAATGTTCCAGCTACTTCGCTGGTCGCTAAATGAAATGTTCCAACTCCTTCGTTGGTCGTTAAATGAAAGGTCCCAGATTTTTCTGGTCATTAAATGAAATGTCCCAGCTACTTCGCTGGTCGTTAAATGAAATGTCCCAGCTACTTCGCTGGTCGTTAAATGAAAGGTTCCTGCTCCTTCACTGGTCGTTAAATGAAAGGTTCCAATTTTACTGATCAGAATGTCCAAAATCATAAATTGCAACTAAAGGTCGCATCAAAATCTATATTGAGTAAATATTTCACATAGAAGTCATGAAAACCTTGCCAATCTGCTAAAAATATTTGTTGATTCCAAATAAATCTTTCTGCACAAAAGAATTACCTCCGATTACCTCTAGTATTTTTTTTTCCATAAAAGGTGAAACTCTTTGCGAAAAAGAGGTAAAATTCAAATATTTTTCCTGTTGATCAACCAAAAGGATGAAAGAAATATCCTCGGTATGATTAGCGAAATAAATATTCGATGACATTGAAAAGCCGGAAGCGAATTGATATTGATCATAGCTATGATGCATGTTTAAAGAAGAGTTTCTGGCAATTAGACAGTGGAAGTATCCTGAGCCATAAAAGAATCCACTTAATCCCTATCTTCTCATTCTAAAGTTGCAATCAAATATCCGCAAAAGGGATCTCTCAATTATCGTCAAGATGAAGGCCAATTAAGCGAGTAGACCCCCGGGGCCAAAGAAGATTTGGATCATCTACCAAGATGAAGGAGTTTGTGAAGGATCCTTCCAGGGAAAGTTCAGATCACCGTCGAGATGAAGGCGGATGTGATGGACCTACTGACAAACCCTAAATGATATTTGATTTCAGCTATCATCTAAAGACCTTTGAGCCAATATCATATATAATCCTTGAGAAAAAGAAGGATCAAAGCATCTCCGAGATGAAGGAGTTTGTGGCGTACCCTTCCCTGAAAAAAAAAAAGAGAGAAAAGTCAGGACATCATCCAAATGAAGAATGGTGTAAAAAGCCCGAAAAAGTTCAATGACTCAAAAAGAGTGCAAAAAAATCATCATGGGAAGAACACCTAGATATCAAACTGCCTAAATTGCCAGAAATCATCTTTTCTTATGCAAAATATCTGTTATCAATATCCTTTCACTTCTTGTTTTTATGAAATTAAGAATATTTCTTCTCTTCTCATATCAGGGAAATGGATAGCTTCCTTGAAGAAAATCATCAGCGCTAAAATTTTGAATTTGACTCTTAAGAGCGAGAAGTTAACCTCGTTGGAGGAAATACTCTAGGTAAAAGAGGGAATATCTTTGCACACATATGCATATTTTTTTAAGCGTTGAAGTCAACTATAAATTTATCTTATTGGCAAAATTTTCTAGATATTCTAAGATTGAAATAAATATTCAATATCCATTTTTGATGCAATCTAGCGTTGTTTATATCTTCCAGAAGAGTTACCCCATTCAGTTGAAGTATCTCTCCTGTCCCATCACGGTTTCGAGAAATCCATATGGTTGTTCCCACTCGGGTTAAGGGTCAAAACTTGTACTTCCTGCGAGAGGTCATTAAATTCAAAAGTTGGTTTCAGTCTCAGCAATGAGACGCCCAAGCTCATCCCTTTTACAAAACTTTAGGGAACCCCATTTCCTTCCTCCTCTCACAAACCCCTTTCGGATTTTTTTCGTCCAAACTCCGAAGGTCCCATCATGGTCTCTTCACTCGAGATTCCATATGGTCGTCCCCTTTAGGTTGTGGTTAAACCTGAATCTCGTTCCAAACGAGTTTCCCTCATTTCGACGAGGTGTTTTCCTCCAGTCCCATCATGGTTCCTCTCATCGAGGAATCCATGCTTTGTATATCCATCATAAAATCCTACTTGAGCTTCATCTCGTGAAACATTTGCCAAAATGTCCCATCAACGTCCTCACATATTCCTTTCCCCATTCAGATTATCTTGATATATCTCTGTCCCATCCAGGTTAAGGGCTAAACCTGAGTCACTCAAAAAGCTGATCTTGTCTCACCCATGAGACTAGATCGAAACTCCTATCATTTCGGGATCATCACCAAAGTCCCATCACGATTTCCTCATTTTCTACTCAGTCGTATCACTTTCGAGGACTTCGTCTTCCAAAAGCCATTCAAGGATAAAGTTTTAAATCTGAAAAACCATGTCTTTTAAATCAAATTCTTCCACACCCAGTTCAGATCTGCTGACTGGGTTATTTTCAAAATTTGGAGTGTTATCTTTGCCACTAAGCTCGGCTTTCAACCGGCTTAGTAGCAAAGAGGGGTATTTGTGAACACCCCAAATTTTTCAAAATCTTTTAAATATTCCCTTTTTGCCCCTAAATTCATTTTTTGAGTAAATGAGTCATTTTAAATCTAAATTCTAGTTCATTTCTCAAGTTTTATTGAAATTAAAATCATTTCATATGTTTAAATTGATTTTGGATCTGGATCCATTGCCCAGATCCAAATCTGAATCTCCTTGTTCAAATTTTAAATTAAAATTATAGAAAATACCAAAAATAGCCTTTAAATAGCTCGGATAGTCCATTCGACATCCGTTTGGATCCATCACATTGTATTTCTCAATTCGAGTGTCAAAACTCGAACATTTTCTCAAAACCTGGGTTCAAACCCATTCTTCTGAAGAAACTTTCCCCAAAATAACCCTGATCTTTCAGAAAAACCTTTCTCTTATGAATATTTTGTAAAATTAGTATTAATTTTCTTAGTTTTAGAGTTTTGTTTTTTACAAATATATGTTTAAAAAGAAAAGAACAAAAAAATAAGAAAATAAAAAATCCAAAAAAAAAAAATTTAGAAACTAGGTAATCTTTTTAAACTTTTTGTTAAAACCCTCTGATTGAAACCTCTTTTTGAAAACAAAAACTATTTTTTTAGAAAAGTTCTGAAAAGGAGGCCCCTCTTGGGAATTTCAAAAAAATTGCAACGGCCACCCCCGTTCGCACCCTCCATCGCCTCCTCTCTCGTTGGAACTCCCTTCATCTCCAACAAATCCTCTCTAGAAGATTCTTCTTCAGCCTTAAGAGGAGATCATGGAGGGAGGGCAAGGGATCCGTCTCCCACCTCTCCACGGCACATCCCCTTCATCAATTCTGCATCCTTCCTCCTTCTCCTTCAGAGTATCTGCAAAAACTCAGGTAAATAACCACCATCTCCTCTCCCTCTGGTGCTCCCCTTGGAAAGCTACTGAAGATCAACTATCTCTTTTCGAGCTTCTGCAACGTATCGCAGTGAGTAACGATCTCCCTTCTTCTCTTTTTTTTTTCTTTTTTTTTTTGTTTGTAAAAGGGGAATTCTTCTTCTGGCTTACTGCGTCTTCTTCATAAAACTTCATTATTAATCTTCCTTCTCCCCTCGGTTTTAGCCTTTACTGTTTTCATTTTTTTTCTTAGCATAATAGGTAGAATCGACCTGCGTATGGCAGTGTCGATCCACCTAATGCTATACTAATTGGAATAACACCATTCCAGACATCTTTCGTTTCTTCGGTATTTTATTTCCCTGTTATGTAGTTAAGTTTTCCTATCTGCTTATGATTTCTTTTTTTCCCTTTTCCCATTAGCAGCAGATTTCTGATCCATTTTTCCGATAATCAGTGGTCATTTTAAATTTCTTACGATTTTCTGTTATATCAGACCCTGTATCTTTTTTTTTATTTTCTTGTTTTACTTATGCTATCTGGTACAATTCATCCAGGTAGTTCATCGGAGTCTCAAACCATCTTCCCTGCTGGTTCATGGATTTAAGCTCATTGATTTTCTTTTAGATTTTTTTTTTCTCTTCTTTTGAAGCCTGATTTCTGAGTTTTATAGTATTCATCACCACGAGATCCTGTGATCCCCCCCCAAGGATGATCGGCACCCCTTGCAACTCGTGAGTCTGGCTGCGGGTTTGTCATGTGTATTATTAAAACGGACTGGTAACATTTGATTCACTACTGAACAACTCAGAGCAAATTACCAGAATTATCATGAATCTGATTCATCGTTCAATAGCCGCAAAAATCACCTTGCGTTTTAAGGCATTTTGCATCGGTTCCCCAATCCAACACAATTTTTGTTTTGTTTTGTTCTTCTTTATGTTTCATTTACATTATATTCCAACTCGGATCTGATCTTATTTTCGGTTTCCTTTTATCTCGATTTCTTGCTGGCATCTGATTTCTTATTTCATTTAGATAATCGATTGATGTTTTGATCTCCCCTTTGGTTTTAGATTTTATGTTTGCATTTTCTTCCTGATTGTCGATCTCTTCTTTTTGCTTTGAATACCTACTAATCTTGCTTGTCTGTTTGTGTTTCTGATTGCCTTCTGATCACCCTCATAATACAAGAAGATGCTGACTGCATCATGATCGTTGTTTAGCCTTCAGCTCTTTGCCCTGGCATTTCCATCGTTAAAAAAAAAAAAAAACACTTTTGCTTAAGTTCGTTTGGATATGTTTGAGGTTCCATGACTTACATTTTTCATCAGCTGCATGTCCCCATGTATTAATATTCGGTCTATCTCTGCATCATCGTGTGTCACTCCTTAATTTCCATATCACTCTCCAGATCATCTGCAACTACGAAATCATTCATTGTGTATGTTCTCCTCTAACAATTTGTATTTACTGTTGACGTTGTTGTTACCTTATTTTTTTCCTAGGGCTTCTACATGCTTTCACTGAATCATTGTTATCTTGCTGATTAGTTGTTTCTTGGTTTTTCATGTATGTATATTTTCTTTTACCTTTATGTAGTTTATTGAGGTTTTAGTGAATCAGCACCCAAAAAAAAATGTTACAGAATGAGGTTATTCAGGAATTGTCGTCATGAAATGTTGATTCCAGAGTCCATGACAAGGACGACAAGAATCCAGTAGCTTCTTTACAGATTGTAATTTGTATTGCTTGTTCTGAGTGAAGCCATATTTCAACTCATCCACTGATATCCACGCAAAAGACAGATTGTAAGAAATGGGGTTGCAGGAGCAACATTCACAAGTGATCAGTCATGGATGATGGCGATAATGTAAGTCTCTTTGATTCAAAATGCTTGCGGATTCATAGGTAGTGATAAAGTCATGACACTTATCGACTGTGAAATCCTAATATTAAATGCAAGATGCCTGTTCATTGTTGTATGGATATTTGAGTGGCATCCTAAGCGGGTTTAATGGGTTCTTCTGCTATCAAGGATTAGGGTCTAAGATATGCACTCAGTTGATTCAAATGAGCTTTCCTGTGCGCATCAATATAAGCCTCAATTTTCCTCCCATGTGGTATCGTCGTATAGTCACTTCCTCCTTCCCACTCCCTCTTCCATACATACTCTGCACGTCATACTTCATTCATCCTTTCACCACACTGCTCCGGCCATCTATTGTTCATTACATCCCTCAACTCCCATCCACATCCTCTGCTGCCACACTAGTTTCAGAACAGCACATATCATTTAGTGTCATCTATATTCTGCAAAACCCCTTGGTTCCTCGCTTCTGCATGCAGCACTTATCATTTTGAAATCAAAATTTATGAAGAACATGAGTTTTTAAGGCATCACTGGTCGCTGGCCATCCAATCCCACAGCAGCATCCTGCTGCACCACTTTCTTGTAGCTTATCACAATCACATGCTACCCTGCACATCACCTGTCACCTTCACTTAAAACCACCTTTCAGCATGTTGCTCCACATCTCATCCCTACGTGCTCCCATTAGCCTCATAACCAGCATCTCCAGCTTATGCACAACACCCCTCATCCTGTCAACATTCGACATCTTCGTGCCCAGCTCCACCCATGCTACAACCCCATTTGCCCATCGTCCATCCAATAGTCCAGCAAAACCTTCATTTCCTCTCATTGCTACAACATCAGCTATTCATTTCCTGTAGCATATTCACTTTCAATACCTTCAGCCACCTGTTATATAGCACATGTCTCAAATATAGCTGGCTATATTCTCCAGCATTTACCTTTTCTCCAGCCACCCCTTGTAACCCGACCTCACTATTCACTACCGTCTCACTAAAACTCACCTATGGCTGTCATCATTAGCTCACATCATATGCACAGTTGCCACAAATACTCACAGCATACCAGTCTCAACACTCTCCCTTTTGTTATACCTCCTGCAACTATCCTGTTACTATATACATAGTCCTGCAACCACATCCATAGCAGTCCCTACTTACCTCCCACATAGCAGTTAGTATTATCTACCCACTTTACTCCCCTGTTTTTCCACAACCCATTCCCAATATCACTGTATTTACAACAGTATATATGCTGTCATCTTCCTGTTGACACCTATAAACTCCATCCTCCTCGCTAATATTCATAGACCCCAGCCATCTATGACCTACGGTCTCCAGTTGCACCTATACTCTCCATGTATTGCTGCTGCCACTAACATTCAATATCACACAATATTCTAGGTACATATGTCTCATCACCCTGCTCATAACATCATCCGTCAAAAATCTGTAATAACTCCAGCACCCCTATCCATCCTTTTACCTCTTAAGCATCATCCTCCCCTTTGCACCACTCAGAGCATAATCTATACCTACAACCCTGGTGTGATTCTACATACATAGGTCTCATTCAGAGCATTCACCACCTATCATTTTCTTGCATCCTTATGCCATATATCATCTTTTTCCACCTGTTGCTAACCTCAGCGCACTCTTTCATTTAGTATACCTCTCATTATACCTTACCTTCCCTTGGCATCACTACAGTGTCGTTTGCAGCAATCTGAGCATAACATATTCATTCACAATAGCCGACACCTCGGTTACATCACCTCATTCTCCTTACCCAACTCACCTACTCTACATTTATGTTATATGTATATATAAGTATATCTAGATATATATATATATATAAATATTAATGACTATTCTTCCGTACCCTAGATTATCAATGTTGTTCATTGAGTATTAAAGCATAAAGTTAAGTATGTCTCATTACTTCCATTTCTGAAATCCATATGATATGTGCAAATTTCCTCTTCTGTTTTTATACTAACCAAGTGTTTTGCAGGAAATGCATGAAAATAGCTATCTTTTGGAGATTCTTTCAATTCTTAATCAAATTCAAGTTGTAATAGCTAGACTCAAATAAAAATTTACATTTCCTGTCTTAGGTAAAATGAATAAGCATTATAAAATCATAAATTACTTATTTTCATGCTTTTTGCCTTTATTTCTCAAATTCTCACAATGGTGAAACACGAATGGCACGTGCACCATTTCGTAAGAGGTAAATCAATCCTAAGTTGATGATCCACATCAATGGCCATAGTCAGGGTGTTGACAAAACTTAGGATTTTTATCTCTTACGAAATAACACTGGATCCACACTGGATCCGTTTTCAAAATTCATCATATTTCCTTAAATATTTTCTCCTTTTATTAGAATTTAACTTAAAATTGACTCAAAATATATACCAATGGCCATAGTCAGGGTATATTGAGAGTTAACTTCATTTTAAATTCTATAAAAGCACCAAATGTATTTTATTCTTCTCTTGAATTTAAATAAAGATTATTATATAATATATTCAATGACCATAGTCAAGGATGTATTATATCTTCAATCTTGTTTTAATTCATTTAAAGAATGAAATAGCTTTTCAAAATCCAATTTCAAATTCTTTAAATTCATTCATCATTTAGGGTAGAACTACATCATATTTTCAAAATTCCTTTTTCAAAACTCCAAGTGATATTAATATCTTCTTCAATCAATCCTCAATTCTTGTAAAATCCTATTCATCTTCTCATTTTTCAATTCTATTTTATCTTCAAATCTCAATGTTCAAGTTAAAATTTCAAATTCATTTTACATTCAAAAATTTTCAAATCAGATTTCAAAGTTCAATTTGACTTTGAAATTCCAAATTCATTTTATATTCAAAACTCCAATCAAATTCAAAGTTTAATTTAACTTTGAAATTCTAGACTCCAGATTCAAGCTTCAAATTTCAAAGTCCAATTTGACTTTGGAAATTCAAAATCATCTTATATTCAAAACTTCAAATTTCCAACTCAATTCAAAATTCAATTTCAAAGTTCAATTTCACTTTGAAGTTATCTTCTGATTTCAAAATCAAGTTCACCTCCTCTATCTTCAATCAAGATTTGGATTTGAATCTCAAAACTTAAATTTTGGGTTTCTAAAGAAAACCCAGATCCATCTTTAAAGTTCCTATTTGGACTTTTCATAACCCAAATCCAAAGTTAAATCCTGGTCTCAACTTGGATCCAGATTTCCAAGTATCAACTCAATTCCCCTTTTTGGATCTCAGATTCAGATCCAAATTTCATTCTAGGATCCAAAACCCAATGTTACTTTGGATCTCAGACTTTAGATCCAATTTCCTTATAGAAATCCAGAATCCAATTTCACCTTGGATCTCAGACTTCAGATCCAAAACCATTCTAGGATCCAGAATCCAACTCTACATTTGGATCTCAGACTTTAGATCCGAATCCATCTTAGGATCCAGAGCTCAACTTCCACTTTGGATCTTAGACTTCAGATCCAATTCTATTTTAGGATCCAGAATCCAATTTCACTTTGGATCTTAAATTCCAAAATCCAAATTCATTTTTAAGATCCAGTTCCATTTCCAATTCTAGATTTTAAATCCAATTCCATTTTCAGATCTCATCTAAACTCCCTAAATCCATCTCTATTCTTCAATACCATTTGATTATCTCAGATCCATTCCAAACTTAAAAATCCAAATTCAATTTCATCTCAAGTATTCATTTCCTTTCCTAAATTTAAATTCAAATTTAAAGTCGATTTTGACTTTGAAACTTCATTTCCTTTCATTTCAAGGCTTCAAGTCATTCTTTCTCATTTTCCCAACTCTGATTTACTTCAAAAACATAGAACTCCTCTGATCTATCTCAAGTTCTAAAGTTGGATTCAATCATTTCTTCACTCCCTCATCAAATTTCATCTCAGAATACTTGGAAATTTCCAAATCAAATCTTTTAAAAGAGAGCATACATCCTTGCATTGCACAAGTATGATTCTTTGTGCATTTAGAGTTAGAATAAATTTTTAGATTATATTTAGGCAAAGCAAAAGGCATAGATTCGATCCTTGGTTCGATTACCCCTGGTAAAGGCGCCAGGAACGCTCGAACCTCGTACCGACGAGCGAATCCTGTCTCTCCATTTTTTCCCGCAAATTTTCAAAACAGAGGCAAGTTAAATTTCTAAATATTTTTCAAATAAAGGTCAAGTGAAAACCCGCAAAAGAGTTCCTCTTCTCTCTCTCTTTCTTTCTTTTCTCTTCTCTTTTTCTTTTCTTTCTTTTATTTTTCTCCCTTAAAAAAGGAGAAAAATAGAGGTTAGAAAAGGAAAAGAGAAGGAAGAGAGAGAAACCAAAGGACAGAGGAAAAATTTTGCGATGATCACAGTTTTGGCGACCGTGTTGGGACTCGTCTTCATCCGATTGGATCTATGCCTTTGCTTTACTTTTATATAATCTAAGTCTTTATTCTAACATATGTCAGCTACATTTTCATGCAAAACCTTAGGAGCCTAGACTCTGTCCTAAAGCTGACATCATTGCATATAGGATCTAAGTATGGTTTAGTAGGACTATATTGAGGAGATTATTCCATGTTCACATTAGACTTAGGTCTTAAATATAACTCTCCTCAATTTTAGGAATTGAATGCAAACAGTGTATGCAAATGTATGCTTCTCTTCATTTAAATTATATCTCTTTAGGACTTGCATTAGAGCCTTCTGATTTTATTACATGTTGATCATATTTTGAAAACATCCCTACCTATATTGTCCCGGTCTTCACGTTGCTGGGCTGTCTCACTGAACCATAGTTCGGGAGAGAGCCTCACAACCGGACCACTTATTTGGGTTCGCGCCCCCCTACCACGTACCTAAGGGCCATAGTCTGAGGTATATCGGTAGGTGCTCAAGGATGTTGGGAAGCCTTTACCTTAGAACTGAAGAGATACTTTATATGCCACGTACTTCAAGCTTCGGCTTGAGTATATCGGCGTACCATGATTGGAAACAGATGATATAAATCTTAGAGTTAGGATTAAGGTCCAACAAGCCATTTCAAATATTGCATATAGAGTCAGCTTTAGGGAGTGTTGTTTGTGTATCCTTGCTTGTATATCTGTGATTGTGTGATATTTTATATCTTCCTTATATTTTCAAAACCCTGGGTATATATTTCAAAATTTCCTCTTTGTTTTTAAAACCCGGGTGTATTTTTCTTTATCCTTTTCTCCTTCTAAAAATTCTTCAAAAAATTCTTCTGATCCTACCTGCAAGTTCTTAAAATTTTAAATCTTTACCATTTGTTCTCAAATTTCATTTATTCTTTCATTTTCTTCTGACTTTATATTCTTGTTTATATTTTTTTCGTAAAAAATCTCTTTCCGTCGAGAGATATCCTTTTCGAAATGGTATTTTCTTTCATATTTTAGTTGGTTACTCTCCCTCGTAGAGTAAACAGCGCAATTGTCACAATACTCAATCCCTAGTAAAGGGATACATTTTTTTAGATTTCAACCTAAATCCTTTCTCTTGTCAAAATTTCTTCAAGTAGTTTCTTTGGTCTAAAAACCTCCTCTTTTCTCCGCAGAGGGAGCTCTGATATTTTAAAAAAAAATGGTTACGATAAGAGGGGGAAAAGAAACAGTTCCTCAACTCAGCGACAGTGAGGCGGAAGAGATAAGCTCTCTTAAATCAGTCAGGGGACAGGGTCAGAATAAGAAAGATGACATCGACCCCGCTATGTATGACATGTTCCAAAAGATGATGGCAAGGATGATGTCACAGCAAGCCGAGGCTAAGCTGAAAGAGACTGTTCCTAAAAGCAAGCTGAGGAAGAAGCCTATAAAGAAGCAAGTCAGAATCATCAGAAAGAAGGTGCAGCCAGACACTGCCTCTGAAGAATCTGAGTCAGTCGAGGAAGAATCGGAAGAAGAAGAGCAAATTGTCTACAAGCAGAATCCTCCGAAGCAGTCCATAAAAATAGCTACAGAAGAGCCCGAATCTGTCAACAAACCCAAGTCTGGGGCTCCAGCAGAGGACCTGATGAGTAAACAGATGAAGGAGATGAATCGAGCAATTAAAGACATTCAAGCCAAGGGTAAGGGCAAGCAGACCTATACTGGCGAAGATTTTTACGATGGTCTAGATGGGGATGATAACCTGGAGAATCTTCCTCGCAAGTTTCTCAAATTTGATGGGACTGGCAACCCTAAAGCCCACCTGGCCACATTTTATGCAGAGTGCAGCCGTTTTAGGAAAGATAACAGGGCTCTGTTCATTTGCTTTCCCCGCAGTCTGGAGGGTGCAGCAGCCAGATGGTATGCTGACCACGTAAATCCTATCGAACTACGAGAGTTCGATAAAGTAGTAAATTTGTTCATCGAGCGCTTCTTATTCAACATTGAAGCCTCACCTACATTAAATCATCTTTACAACCTGAAGCAAGGAGAGACTGAAAGAGCAGGTGATTTCATTCACAGGTGGAGAAGCACCTGTAATAAGATGAAGGTACCCATTCCTGAGGAACACGCATTGCAGGTGATCCTCAACAATTTCTCTCAACCCATAAGGAGCCTCATCGCCACTTCCTCGGCGAAATCCTTCATCAAGTTGATTGAGCGAGCTGAATGGCTCGAAGCAGGAATAGAAAGCGGACTTTACGAGGGCACGCCTCTGGTCAAGAATGTCCAAGACCAGAAGAAGAAGGCGCAGTTTGCTCATTCAGTTGATGCCTCCTGCAATAATCTTGGCAGCAGCAGCGAAGGAAACAAGAACAATAGTGGCAGTGGTCCGAGAGTAGATCAGAGCAAGGGGCAAAAGGAGAGATTTTATAAGAACAATGACAAGCCGCTTCCAATTGGCCCTCAGCAAAAGGGTGATCTTCAAGAGAAGCCCAAGTACATCAAGTGGGAGAAAGATCGAGTCTTCACTCCGTTATCTGAGAGTCTAGAAGTGATTATGAATTACCTTTTGAAGCACGGGATGATCAAACTCCCTAAAATCGCAAATCCTCCTGTAATGTTGGGAAAATTCAATGATCAATTCTGCAAGTTCCATAGGGCAACGGGGCACAACACAGAGCATTGTTTCGTCCTCAAACACATGATACAAGACTGCATTGAAAGAAGTGAGCTGATAGAGGACGAGGAAGAAAAGCAGCCAGCAGTCCTGACAGAACCATTCCCGGACCACTCAAAGAATTGATAAAGCCAAAGTTTTTGTTTGCTTTCGTCTCTTTTTGTCAGTTGTCTTGTAGGGGCTAGTCAGCCCAGTCTTCTATGAGTCCTTTCCTTTTTCAAGTTTTTTTTTGTAAATATTCAGTTGTTATCAAGCCTTTGCTTATCGAATGAAATGTCGATTTCCTTTATATCTTTTATATCCAATGCTTCTGTTCCCTTTGCCATACTGGAGCATTTTAATTCCCGTTCATTTTCAGAATGCGGGGCAATCCTGAAATCATTCATGAGAGAAATGATATTACCTATGTGGGCTTTTTCAAAAATCATGAAATTTTAAAAATCTTCGTTATGACCAAGGAGTTCAAATATTCCTTGGTCTAACCTTTGACAAAAAAATCAACCCTCGTGTTGATCATGTCTTCAAAAATAAGTTTTTCAAACCATTATATTGAAAGATCAACCCTTGTGTTGGTCTTATCTTCCAAAATGAATTTTAAACTTTTATATTCAAAGATCAATCCTTGTGTTGATCTTATCTTTCAAAATGGATTTTAAATCTTTATATTCAAAGATCGACCTTTGTGTTGGTCTTATCTTTCAAAATGGATTTCAAATCTTTATAGATCAACCCTTATATTTCAAAGTGGATTTCAAAACCTTTATATTCAAAGATCAATCCTTGTATTGATCTTATCTTCCAAAATGGATTTCAAATCTTTTTTTTTTTCTCAAAAGATCAACCCTTGCGTTGGTCTTATCCTCCAAAATTGATCTCAAAACTTTTCAAAGATCAACCCTGGCGTTGTTCTTATCTTTTAAAATGGGTTATAAATCATCATATTCAAAGATCAATCATTGCATTGGTCTTATCTTCCAAAAATGGGTTTTAAATCATTATATTCAAAGATCGACCCTGTGTTGGTCTTATCTTCCAAGATTGGTTTTTAAGCATTACCTTCAACGATCAACCCTTGTGTTGATCTCATTATCAATTTCGAGCTGTTATTTTGTTGATCTTCTTCTTCAAAATTAGGTATTCAAAACCATTGCCTTCGAAAATTAACCCACATGATGATCTCTCATGTTTGGTTTAAAGGATCAGATCTCGCGCTGATCATTTTTTTCTTATGGTGGATTTTCTTCCCCCAAAATGATTTCTCACTTATCTTTTAAATAAACATTTTCCTTTCAAAGATCCCATATGCAGGCAGGATCAGAAAAACTCCTTTTTCTCAAATCTTGTAAATCTTCAGTTAGTTCTGATATCTTTATCAGTTTCATTCATTTTATTCATATTTTTATCAAGTTACATCAATTTTATCAAGTTTTATCAAGTTTATCAAATATTTTCTCAAAATTCCATTAAATTTTATCAATTCCTTACCCTTTCAGGTTAAGGGATAAACCTGATGCCTCTTTCCCATGAGGTATTTTCTAAATATTCTTTGTGGCCCCTTTCAGGTTAAGGGATAAACCTGACCCTCGTTGTCCGAGGTGATTCCCGCTCAGGTTAAGGGATAAACCTGACCCTCGTTGTCCGAGGTGTTCCCATTCAGGATAAAGGATAATCCTGAGACCCCTCATAGGAGCAATAATGCTACCTATGAGAATTCTTTTGTAAATACAAGTTTTGCCAATCTTTATTGATCTTTTTTTAGATTTGCCTTCATTAAATTTCTCTTAAATTCTATTCTTTTTCCCGTTCAGCATAAGGGAAAATCCTGGAACCCCTCGTAGGAGCAATAACGCTACCTATGAGGATTCTTTTGTAAATACAAGTTTCGTCAACCTTCATTGATTTTCTAAATTTATATCAATTTCTCTTTATTAAAATTCCTTAAATTCTTTTTCCCATTCAGGATAAGGGAAAATCCTGAAACCCCTCGTAGGAGCAATAACGCTACCTATGAGGATTCTTTTGTAAATACAAGTTTTGTCAATCTTTGTTGATTTTCCAGATTTATATCAATTTCCCTACATTAAATCTCTTTAAATTCTATTCTTTTCCTCATTCAGGATAAGGGATAATCCTGAGATCACTCATAGGGGCAACCATGCTACCTGTGAGAATTCTTTTTTTTTCAAAAATAAAATCAAATTTTCCTCAAATGTTCTACATTGTCTTCAAAGTTCTATATCCTTTTGTCTTCTCAAAGTTTTTAAATTCCCCGTCACATACCCGATCCATCTAAATCATAGATCATAAAATCTAAATCTTGTCATATTCCTTCTAAAATTCAAGTCTCAGGTTATCCCTTCATAAAATCTTCTACTTCCCCTTCAGGTTAAGGGATAAACCTGAATCATTCTTTTCCTAAATTCTCATCAAATGTCTATTCCATTTCCCCTTCAGGTTGAGGGATAAACCTGAATCATTCTTTTCTAAATTCTCTTAAAAAAATGTCTATTCTATTTTCCCATTCAGGATAAGGGATAATCCTGAAACCCCTCGTAGGAGCAATAGCGCTACCTATGAGGATTCTTTTGTAAATACAGGTTTTGCCAATCTTTGTTAATTTTCTAGATTTATATCAATTTCCCATCATTAAATTTTCTTAAATTCTATTCTGTTCTCATTCAGGATAAGGGAAAATCCTGAGACCCCTCGTAGGAGCCACAATGCTACCTATGAGGATTCTTTTGTAAATACAAGTTTTGTCAATCTTTGTTGATTTTCTAGATTTATATCAATTTCCCTTCATTAAATCTCTTTAAAATTCTATTTCTTTTCCCCATTCAGGATAAGGGATAATCCTGAGATCACTCATAGGGGCAACCATGCTGCCTGTGAGAGTTCTTTTTACAAAAATAAAAATCAAATTTTCCTCAAATGTTCTACTTTTTTTCAAAGTTCTATATCCTTTTGTCTTCTCAAAGTTTATTCTTTTTATATTCCCCGTCACATACCTGGTCCATCTAAATCGTAGATCATAAATTCTAAATCTTGCCATATCCTTTCTAAATTCAAGTTATTTCTACACAAAATCTTCTATTTTCCCTTCAGGTTAAGGGATAAACTTGAATCATTCTTTTCCTAAATTCTCATCAAATGTATATTTCATTTCCCCTTCAGGATAAGGGATAATCCTGAAAACCCGGCCTTTCTTCTTGCTTCGATCTCTAAATATCTTAAATAGGCCAATCTCCTTCCCGACTCTCAGTTGGAAAACCTAGTGTTCGCACTGGTTATTTTGCTAAATTTTCAAATCTAAAGATCAAGTTCAGTCCTCGTGCTGTTTGTTCCTCAGAAAGTCTCAATCTTAGATCAAATCATTAAATCAAAGGTCGTTAAATGAAATGTCCCAGCTACTTCGCTGGTCGTTAAATGATTAAAATGAAATATCCCAGCTACTTCGCTGGTCGTTAAATGATTAAAATGAAATGTCACAGCTACTTCGTTGGTCGTTAAATGATTAAAATGAAATGTCCCAGCTACTTCGCTGGTCGTTAAATGATTAAATGAAATGTCCCAGCTACTTCGCTGGTCGTTAAATGATTAAATGAAATGTCCCAGCTACTTCGTTGGTCGTTAAATGAAATGTCCCAGCTACTTCGCTGGTTGCTAAATGAAATGTTCCAGCTACTTCGCTAGTCGCTAAATGAAATGTCCCAGCTACTTTGCTGGTCGCTAAATGAAATGTCCCAGCTACTTCGTTGGTCGCTAAATGAAATGTCCCAGCTACTTCGCTGGTCGCTAAATGAAATGTTCCAACTCCTTCGTTGGTCGTTAAATGAAAGGTCCCAGATTTTTCTGGTCATTAAATGAAATGTCCCAGCTACTTCGCTGGTTGTTAAATGAAATGTCCCAGCTACTTCGCTGGTCGTTAAATGAAAGGTTCCAGCTCCTTCACTGGTCGTTAAATGAAAGGTTCCAATTTTACTGATCAGAATGTCCAAAATCATAAATTGCAACTAAAGGTCGCATCAAAATCTATATTAAGTAAATATTTCACATAGAAGTCATGAAAACCTTGTCAATCTGCTAAAAATATTTGTTGATTCCAAATAAATCTTACTACACAAAAGAATTACCTCCGATTACCTCTAGTATTTTTTTTTTCCATAAAAGGTGAAACTCTTTGCGAAAAAGAGGTAAAATTCAAATCTTTTTCCTGTTGATCAACCAAAAGGATGAAAGAAATATCCTCGGTATGATTAGCGAAATAAATATTCGATGACATTGAAAAGCCGAAAGCGAATTGATATTGATCATAGCTATGATGCATGTTTAAAGAAGAGTTCCTGGCAATTAGACAGTGGAAGTATCCTGAGCCATAAAAGAATCCACTTAATCCCTATCTTCTCATTCTAAAGTTGCAATCAAATATCTGCAAAAGGGATCTCTCAATTGTCGTCAAGATGAAGGCCAATTAAGCGAGTAGACCCCCGGGGCCAAAGAAGATTTGGATCATCTACCAAGATGAAGGAGTTTGTGAAGGATCCTTCCAGGGAAAGTTCAGATCACCGTCGAGATGAAGGCGGATGTGATGGACCTACTGACAAACCCTAAATGATATTTGATTTCAGCTATCATCTAAAGACCTTTGAGCCAATATCATATATAATCCTTGAGAAAAAGAAGGATCAAAGCATCTCCGAGATGAAGGAGTTTGTGGCGTACCCTTCCATGGAAAAAAAAAAGAGAGAAAAGTCAGGACATCATCCAAATGAAGGATGATGTAAAAAGCCCGAAAAAGTTCAATGACTCAAAAAGAGTGCAAAAAGATCATCATGGGAAGAACACCTAGATATCAAACTGCCTAAATTGCCAGAAATCATCTTTTCTTATGCAAAATATCTGTTATCAATATCCTTTCACTTCTTGTTTATATGAAATTAAGAATATTTCTTCTCTTCTCATATCAGGGAAATGGATAGCTTCCTTGAAGAAAATCATCAACGCTAAAATTTTGAATTTGACTCTTAAGACCAAGAAGTTAACCTCGTTGGAGGAAATACTCTAGGTAAAAGAGGGAATATCTTTGCACACATATGCACATTTTTTTAAGCGTTGAAGTCAACTATAAATTTATCTTATTGGCAAAATTTTCTAGATATTCTAAGATTGAAATAAATATTCAATATCCATTTTTGATGCAATCTAGCGTTGTTTATATCTTTCAGAAGAGTTACCCCATTCAGTTGAAGTATCTCTCCTCTCCCATCACGGTTTCGAGAAATCCGTATGGTTGTTCCCACTCGGGTTAAGGGTCAAAACCTGTACTTCCTGCGAGAGGTCATTAAATTCAAAAGTTGGTTTTAGTCTCAGCAATGAGACGCCCAAGCTCATCCCTTTTTCAAAACTTTAGGGAACCCCATTTCCTTCCTCCTCTCACAAACCCCTTTCGGATTTTTTTCGTCCAAACTCCGAAGGTCCCATCATGGTCTCTTCACTCGAGATTCCATATGGTCGTCCCCTTTAGGTTGTGGTTAAACCTGAATCTCGTTCCAAACGAGTTTCCCTCATTTCGACGAGGTGTTTTCCTCCAGTCCCATCATGGTTCCTCTCATCGAGGAATCCATGCTTTGTATATCCATCATAAAATCCTACTTGAGCTTCATCTCGTGAAACATTTGCCAAAATGTCCCATCAACGTCCTCACATATTCCTTTCCCCATTCAGATTATCTTGATATATCTCTGTCCCATCCAGGTTAAGGGCTAAACCTGAGTCACTCAAAAAGCTGATCTTGTCTCACCCATGAGACTAGATCGAAGCTCCTATCATTTCGGGATCATCACCCAAAGTCCCATCACGATTTCCTCATTTTCTACTCAGTCGTATCACTTTCGAGGACTTCGTCTTCCAAAAGTCATTCAAGGATAAAGTTTTAAATCTGAAAAACCATGTCTTTTAAATCAAATTCTTCCACACCCAGTTCAGATCTGCTGACTGGGGCATTTTCAAAATTTGGAGTGTTATCTTTGCCACTAAGCTCGGCTTTCAACCGGCTTAGTAGCAAAGAGGGGCATCTGTGAACACCCCAAATTTTTCAAAATCTTTTAAATATTCCCCTTTTGCCCCTAAATTCATTTTTTGAGTAAATGAGTCATTTTAAATCTAAATTTTAGTTCATTTCTCAAGTTTTATTGAAATTAAAATCATTTCATATGTTTAAATTGATTTTGGATCTGGATCCATTGCCCAGATCCAAATCTGAATCTCCTTGTTCAAATTTTAAATTAAAATTATAGAAAATACCAAAAATAGCCTTTAAATAGCTTGGATAGTCCATTCGACATCCGTTTGGATCCATCACATTGTATTTCTCAATTCGAGTGTCAAAACTCAAACATTTTCTCAAAACCTGGGTTCAAACCCATTCTTTTGAAAAAACTTTCCCCAAAATAACCCTGATCTTTCAAAAAAACCTTTCTCTTATGAATATTTTGTAAAATTAATATTAATTTTCTTAGTTTTAGAGTTTTGTTTTTTACAAATATATGTTTAAAAAGAAAAGAACAAAAAAATAAGAAAATCAAAAATCCAAAAAAAAAAAATTTAGAAACTAGGTAATCTTTTTAAACTTTTTGTTAAAACCCTCTGATTGAAACCTCTTTTTGAAAACAAAAACTATTTTTTTAGAAAAGTTCTGAAAAGGAGGCCCCTCTTGGGAATTTCAAAAAATTGCAACGGCCACCCCCGTTCGCACCCTCCATCGCCTCCTCTCTCGCTAGAACTCCCTCCATCTCCAACAAATCCTCTCTGGAAGATTCTTCTTCAGCCTTAAGAGGAGATCATGGAGGGCGGGCAAGGGATCCGTCTCCCACCTCTCCACGGCACATCCCTTTCATCGATTCTGCATCCTTCCTCCTTCTCCTTCAGAGTATCTGCAAAAACTCAGGTAAATAACCACCATCTCCTCTCCCTCTGGTGCTCCCCTTGGAAAGCTACTGAAGATCAACTATCTCTTTTCGGGCTTCTGCAACGTATCGCAGTGAGTAACGATCTCCCTTCTTCTCTTTTTTTTTTTTGTTTGTAAAAGGGGAATTCTTCTTCTGGCTTACTGCGGCTTCTTCATAAAACTTCATTATTAATCTTCCTTCTCCCCTCGGTTTTAGCCTTTACTGTTTTCATTTTTTTTCTTAGCATAATAGGTAGAATCGACCTGCGTATGGCAGTGTCGATCCACCTAATGCTATACTAATTGGAATAACACCATTCCAGACATCTTTCGTTTCTTCGGTATTTTATTTCCCTGTTATGTAGTTAAGTTTTCCTATCTGCTTATGATTTCTTTTTTTCCCTTTTCCCATTAGCAGCAGATTTCTGATCCCTTTTTCCAATAATCAGTGGTCATTTTAAATTTCTTACGATTTTCTGTTATATCAGACCCTGTATCTTTTTTTTTATTTTCTTGTTTTACTTATGCTATCTGGTACAATTCATCCAGGTAGTTCATCGGAGTCTCAAACCATCTTCCCTGCTGGTTCATGGATTTAAGCTCATTGATTTTCTTTTAGATTTTTTTTTTCTCTTCTTTTGAAGCCTGATTTCTAAGTCTTATAGTATTCATCACCACGAGATCCTGTGATCCCCCCCAAGGATGATCGGCACCCCTTGCAACTCGTGAGTCTGGCTGCGGGTTTGTCATGTGTATTATTAAAACGGACTGGTAACATTTGATTCACTACTGAACAACTCGGAGCAAATTACCAGAATTATCATGAATCCGATTCATCGTTCAATAGCCGCAGAATCCACCTTGCGTTTTAAGGCATTTTGCATTGGTTCCCCATTCCAACACAATTTTTGTTTTGTTTTGTTCTTCTTTATGTTTCATTTACATTATATTCCAACTCGGATCTGATCTTATTTTCGGTTTCCTTTTATCTCGATTTCTTGCTGGCATCTGATTTCTTATTTCATTTAGATAATCGATTGATGTTTTGATCTCCCCTTTGGTTTTAGATTTTATGTTTGCATTTTCTTCCTGATTGTCGATCTCTTCTTTTTGCTTTGAATACCTACTAATCTTGCTTGTCTGTTTGTGTTTCTGATTGCCTTCTGATCACCCTCATAATACAAGAAGATGCTGACTGCATCATGATCGTTGTTTAGCCTTCAGCTCTTTGCCCTGGCATTTCCATCGTTAAAAAAAAAAAAAAACACATTTGCTTAAGTTCGTTTGGATATGTTTGAGGTTCCATGACTTACATTTTTCATCAGCTGCATGTCCCCATGTATTAAATTTCGGTCTATCTCTACATCATCGTGTGTCACTCCTTAATTTCCATATCACTCTCCAGATCATCTGCAACTACGAAATCATTCATTGTGTATGTTCTCCTCTAACAATTTGTATTTACTGTTGACGTTGTTGTTACCTTATTTTTTTCCTAGGGCTTCTACATGCTTTCACTGAATCATTGTTATCTTGTTGATTAGTTGTTTCTTGGTTTTTCATGTATGTATATTTTCTTTTACCTTTATGTAGTTTATTGAGGTTTTAGTGAATCAGCACCCAAAAAAAAAAAATGTTACAGAATGAGGGTATTCAGGAATTGTCGTCATGAAATGTTGATTCCAGAGTCCATGACAAGGACGACAAGAATCCTGTAGCTTCTTTACAGATTGTAATTTGTATTGCTTGTTCTGAGTGAAGCCATATTTCAACTCATCCACTGATATCCACGCAAAAGACAGATTGTAAGAAATGGGGTTGCAGGAGCAACATTCACAAGTGATCAGTCATGGATGATGGCGATAATGTAAGTCTCTTTGATTCAAAATGCTTGCGGATTCATAGGTAGTGATAAAGTCATGACACTTATCGACTGTGAAATCCTAATATTAAATGCAAGATGCCTGTTCATTGTTGTATGGATATTTGAGTGGCATCCTAAGCGGGTTTAATGGGTTCTGCTGCTATCAAGGATTAGGGTCTAAGATCTGCACTCAGTTGATTCAAATGAGCTTTCCTGTGCGCATCAATATAAGCCTCGATTTTCCTCCCATGTGGTATCGTCATATAGTCACTTCCTCCTTCCCACTCCCTCTTCCATACATACTCTGCACGTCATACTTCATTCATCCTTTCACCACACTGCTCAGGCCATCTATTGTTCATTACATCCCTCAACTCCCATCCACATCCTCTGCTGCCACACTAGTTTCAGAACAGCACATATCATTTAGTGTCATCTATATTATGCAAAACCCCTTGGTTCCTCGCTTCTGCATGCAGCACTCATCATTTTGAAATCAAAATTTATGAAGAACGTGAGTTTTTAAGGCATCACTGGTCGCTGGCCATCCAATCCCACAGCAGCATCCTGCTGCACCACTTTCCTGTAGCTTATCACAATCACATGCTACCCTGCACATCACCTGTCACCTTCACTTAAAACCACCTTTCAGCATGTTGCTCCACATCTCATCCCTACGTGCTCCCATTAGCCTCATAACCAGCATCTCCAGCTTATGCACAGCACCCCTCATCCTGTCAACATTCGACATCTTCGTGCCCAGCTCCACCCATGCTACAACCCCATTTGCCCACCGTCCATCCAATAGTCCAGCAAAACCTTCATTTCCTCTCATTGCTACAACATCAGCTATTCATTTCCTGTAGCATATTCACTTTCAATACCTTCAGCCACCTGTTATATAGCACATGTCTCAAATATAGCTGGCTATATCTCCAGCATTTACCTTTTCTCCAGCCACCCCTTGTAACCCGACCTCACTATTCACTACTGTCTCACTAAAACTCACCTATGGCTGTCATCATTAGCTCACATCATATGCACAGTTGCCACAAATACTCACAGCATACCAGTCTCAACACTCTCCCTTTTGTTATACCTCCTGCAACTATCCTGTTACTATATACATAGTCCTGCAACCACATCCATAGCAGTCCCTACTTACCTCCCACATAGCAGTTAGTATTATCTACCCACTTTACTCCCCTGTTTTTCCACAACCCATTCCCAATATCACTGCATTTACAGCAGTATATATGTTGTCATCTTCCTGTTGACACCTATAAACTCCATCCTCCTCGCTAATATTCATAGACCCCAGCCATCTATGACCTACGGTCTCCAGTTGCACCTATACTCTCTATGTATTGCTGCTGCCACTAACATTCAATATCACACAATATTCTAGGTACATATGTCTCATCACCCTGCTCATAACATCATCCGTCAAAAATCTGTAATAACTCCAGCACCCCTATCCATCCTTTTACCTCTTAAGCATCATCCTCCCCTTTGCACCACTCAGAGCATAATCTATACCTACAACCCTGGTGTGATTCTACATAGGTCCCATTCAGAGCATTCACCACCAATCATTTTCTTGCATCTTTATGCCATATATCATCTTTTTCCACCTGTTGCTAACCTCAGCGCACTCTTTCATTTAGTATACCTCTCATTATACCTTACCTTCCCTTGGAATCACTACAGTGCTGTTTGCAGCAATCTGAGCATAACATATTCATTCACAATAGCCGACACCTCGGTTACATCACCTCATTCTCCTTACCCAACTCACCTACTCTACATTTATGTTATATGTATATATAAGTATATCTAGATATATATATATAAATATTAATGACTATTCTTCGTACCCTAGATTATCAATGTTGTTCATTGAGTATTAAAGCATAAAGTTAAGTATGTCTCATTACTTCCATTTCTGAAATCCATATGATATGTGCAAACTTCCTCTTCTGTTTTCATACTAACCAAGTGTTTTGCAGGAAATGCATGAAAATAGCTATCTTTTGGAGATTCTTTCAATTCTTAATCAAATTCAAGTTGTAATAGCTAGACTCAAATAAAAATTTACATTTCCTGTCTTAGGTAAAATGAATAAGCATTATAAAATCATAAATTACTTATTTTCATGAGTTTTGCCTTTATTTCTCAAATTCTCACAATGGTGAAACACAAATGGCACGTGCACCATTTCGTAAGAGGTAAATCAATCCTAAGTTGATGATCCACATCAATGGCCATAGTCAGGGTGTGGACAAAACTTAGGATTTTTATCTCTTACAAAATAACACTGGATCCACACTGGATCCGTTTTCAAAATTCATCATATTTCCTAAAATATTTTCTCCTTTTATTAGAATTTAACTTAAAATTGACTCAAAATATATACCAATGGCCATAGTCAAGGTATATTGAGAGTTAATTTCATTTTAAATTCTATAAAAGCACCAAATGTATTTTATTCTTCTCTTGAATTTAAATAGAGATTATTATATAATATATTCAATGACCATAGTCAAGGATGTATTATATCTTCAATCTTGTTTTAATTCATTCAAAGAATGGAATAGCTTTTCAAAATCCAATTTCAAATTCTTTAAATTCATTCATCATTTAGGGTAGAACTACATCATATTTTCAAAATTCCTTTTTCAAAACTCCAAGTGATATTAATATCTTCTTCAATCAATCCTCAATTCTTGTAAAATCCTATTCATCTTCTCATTTTTCAATTCTATTTTATCTTCAAATCTCAAAGTTCAAGTTAAAATTTCAAATTCATTTTACATTCAAAAATTTCCAAATCAGATTTCAAAGTTCAATTTGACTTTGAAATTCCAAATTCATTTTATATTCAAAACTCCAATCAAATTCAAAGTTCAATTTAACTTTGAAATTCTTGACTCCAGATTCAAGCTTCAAATTTCAAAGTCCAATTTGACTTTGGAAATTCAAAATCATCTTATATTCAAAACTTCAAATTTCCAACTCAATTCAAAATTCAATTTCAAAGTTCAATTTCACTTTGAAGTTATCTTCTGATTTCAAAATCAAGTTCACCTCCTCTATCTTCAATCAAGATTTGGATTTGAATCTCAAAACTTAAATTTTGGGTTTCTAAAAAAAACCCAGATCCATCTTTAAAGGTCCTATTTGGACTTTTCATAACCCAAATCCAAAGTTAAATACTGGTCTCAACTTGGATCCAGATTTCCAAGTATCAACTCAATTCCCCTTTTTGGATCTCAGATTCAGATCCAAATTTCATTCTAGGATCCAAAACCCAATGCTACTTTGGATCTCAGACTTTAGATCCAATTTCCTTATAGAAATCCAGAATCCAATTTCACCTTGGATCTCAGACTTCAGATCCAAAACCATTCTAGGATCCAGAATCCAACTCTACATTTGGATCTCAGACTTTAGATCCGAATCCATCTTAGGATCCAGAGCTCAACTTTCACTTTGGATCTTAGACTTCAGATCCAATTCCATTTTAGGATCCAGAATCCAATTTCACTTTGGATCTTAGATTCCAAAATCCAAATTCATTTTTAAGATCCAGTTCAATTCCCAATTCTAGATTTTAAATCCAATTCCATTTTCAGATCTCATCTAAACTCCCTAAATCCATCTCTATTCTTCAATACCATTTGATTATCTCAGATCCATTCCCAACTTAAAAATCCAAATTCAATTTCATCTCAAGTATTCATTTTCTTTCCTAAATTTAAATTCAAATTTAAAGTCGATTTTGACTTTGAAACTTCATTTCCTTTCATTTCAAGGCTTCAAGTCATTCTTTCTCATTTTCCCAACTCTGATTTACTTCAAAAACAAAGAACTCCTCTGATCTATCTCAAGTTCTAAAGTTGGATTCAATCATTTCTTCACTCCCTCATCAAATTTCATCTCAGAATACTTGGAAATTTCCAAATCAAATCTTTCAAAAGAGAGCATACATCCTTGCATTGCACAAGTATGATTCTTTGTGCATTTAGAGTTATAATAAATTTTTAGATTATATTTAGGCAAAGCAAAAGGCATAGATTCGATCCTTGGTTCGATTACCCCTGGTAAAGGCGCCAGGAACGGTCGAACCTCGTACCGACGAGCGAATCCCGTCTCTCTATTTTTTCCCGCAAATTTTCAAAACGGAGGCGAGTTAAATTTCTAAATATTTTTCAAATAAAGGTCAAGTGAAAACCCGCAAAAGAGTTCCTCTTCTCTCTCTCTTTCTTTCTTTTCTCTTCTCTTTTTCTTTTCTTTCTTTTATTTTTCTCCCTTCAAAAAGGAGAAAAATAGAGGTTAGAAAAGGAAAAGAGAAGGAAGAGAGAGAAACCAATGTTTGGTATTGTCACTTGGCTAGTTCTCGCACTTATGACACGATGCACATACATGTCCACTTGTGTCTGTACACAGTTCACGATGTTACATCAATAATTTTATGTTTCATGATGCATACCTCTTCTTGTTGTCGTGACAACCATTGGTGGTTCTACCTGGGCCAAACCCACTTGGTCCAGGTGTTTCGGCCCCAGCAGTGTGTGGGCAGTGGGACAATACAGCTTGTTGTCCATCTCCGTCTTTTTATTCAGTTGGATCCTTGCAGTAAATGGGTTGTTGTCACCTCGGTGTGGGTGTTGTTGCAGTTTGGCAGCACAGCCCAAACCGGGCATGCATGTGTGCGCTTAGTGCCTTTTTCATTAGTGTGGTTGGTAAGGTTGTCGGCCTTTTTGGGAACTGTTTCAACACAGTTGTTGGATTTTTCCTCTCTTTCGTCTCATTTTCCCATTCGATAAAGAGTTTCAGACTGCAGCCTATGGGGCTGCATTAGTACCTACGATACAGAACCCGATGATCCAGCTGCCTAGGTCTATACCGTTGTTCAGACCAGCGGGCCACGTGGACTCGCATGGCAGTATCACCTTCATGATGTTTTGGAGGCTTCGTTACCGAGTTGTGCGGCTGCAGCACTTTGGCTACATTCTAGTTGGGTGGTGCTGCGGGTTTTGGGCCAAAGCTTGGCCTTTGTTGTAACCAGATTAGGTTGATGCTACTACGGTTTTGGGGCAGCAAGTGTTTGGGCCTCACCCTTGTGGTTCCGCAGTCTTTTGCATGAGATAGCTAGTTGACTCGTCATACATTCCAATTTCATAACATGGTTGCCACTTTTCGCAAACAAATATCCTTGTCGCCGTCATGATAATGAAAGTATATAATTAAATATGTTAGAGAAATACGTTTTGAGCATACGTGCAGTGACATATTAAATGCATTGGAGTTAGCACTCTATGGTTCGCAAATATATAAGGCGAAGTAAAGTTTGAAATGATACGATTCTATATAATTGTTTGCTTATTGGCTTGTACGAGATCAAATTATCCAAATACATTGGTCCGATGATTTGAACACTTTGTATCCACCTTAGTGTTAATGACATTTGGCATTTGCACACTTTCCGATGTATGTGTCCCTCGTTGTATAGTTATGGGATTCATGAAATTTAAGTGTTTGTACGACAATACCTTGCGTATTCTTGTCGTAGAGCCCCTTGGCAAGTTTTCGGGCTTTAGACCCACTTTGCGAGACGAGCTCGCTTATGTTAAAGATACATGTTTTGTATGCTTGTGCACGTGTGATCATTGAAAAAATTTTCCTCTTCTTCCTTTTTAGGGGGAAAAGAGGAAATTTCTTGCAAGGTCTCACTTGACGTTTGGAAAAAGATTTTGAAAATTTACTCGTCTCCATTTTAAAAAATTTGCGGGAAAATGGAGAGACGGGATTCGCTCGTCGGTACGAGGTTCAACCGTTCCTGGCGCCTTTACCAGGGGTAATCGAACCAAGGATCGAATTTATGCCTTTTTGCTTTGCTAAAATATTATCTAAGTATTTATTCTAAGTCTTAAATGCACATTGAATCATGCTTGTGCTATGATTTTGAACTTGAAAACATACATACTTTTAGAAATGCTTCAGAAAATTTGAGATTTTCCAAGTGATTTTGGGAATGAATTTTGAAAACATCCTTTAAGGAACGACCCGAAAGTTCAGAAATTGATTTAAAATTTATTGAAGAATACTGTAAATCGCAACAATGATTTTCTGAAAGACGTGATAAATCGCAATACCGTAAATCGCAGGATGATTTGCTAAAAGTCATTGTAAATCGCACAATGATTTATGGAAAGACACGGTAAATCGCAATAGCGATTTACTGAAGGATATTGCCAATCAGATAACGATTTTGAAATTTAAGAATTTGAAATAAATTTAAAAGCATTGAAATCGAAGATCTGGAAATCGAATCCAAAGTCAAGTTTTTTGGAATTTGAGGTCTGAATTGAATTGAGAATCGAGATTGAGGTTTTGAGAGAAATAAGGAATAAAATTCAAAGTTGGAATGTAAAATTCAAAGATAGAAATTTAAAAAATAAAATTGAAAATTGGGAATCGAAAATGGGTATTTGGAATAGGATTTAAAGGGAATTGAAAATGAAATTGAGAAATAAGATTGAGTTTATGAAGTGGAATAAAACAATAACTTGGAGTTTAGGAATGAGAAAACATCTTTTGAAAATTATTTCAAAATTCACTTGGAAATTTGAAAATGGTTTCAAAGAGGTGGAAAATGCTGATGCAATTCTATCTTAAATGATGAATGCATTAAAAGAAATTTAAAATTAGGTTTTTGAAAAACATATTTCATTCTTTAAGCGAATTGAAATAAGATTGAAGAAATAATACATTTCTGACTATGGCCATAAAATGTATTATATAATAATCGTATCTAAATTCATTTGAAGAATGAAATACATTTTGGTGACTTTATAGAGTTTAAAGTAAAATGAACTCTCAATATATCCTGACTATGGCCATTGATATATGTTTTGAATTAATTTTAAATTAGACTCTAATAAAGGAAGAAAATATTTAGAAAAACATGATGATTTTATAAAGAGATTCAGTGTGAACCCAATGTTATTCCATAAAAGATGAAAACCCTAAGTTTTGTTCACATTTTGACTATGGCTATCAATGCAAATTGTCAACTTAGGATTTAGTCACCTTTTATTAGAATGGTGTTTGTGTCATTCGTGTTTCACCATAGTGTTATTGAAAATGAAAATAAAAATGCAACATATTGATTATGAAAAATGAAAAGTTAAACTACATGCTAATTCATTCTAAACTAAGCATAAAGTAAACTTCTCATTAATTGATTTATTACAACCTTTGAATTGATACAATGATTGACAAGAAATAACAACAACAAAAAAAATCCTGCAAAATGAGCAAACTTGTTAGAAATAAATATAGGCTTTTATGGATTCCTCCTCAATTATTAAAAACTTGAAGAATATATCCAAAATTAGCCTTTTTTGCCTCAGAATAAAAGAAAATTAAACAAAATAAACATATATGATGCAAGATTTTGTGAAAGCATTTGAAAAGACATTTTTGGAGTTTCAGATTTTCAAAATTGGTGCTTAAAAACATATAAATTCATTTTAAAACTCGAATTCAAAGTGAATTTAACATTGAAATTGAGATTTTTATGAAAACCTATTGAAAATGATTGAAATGAAAGCAAAGAAACTCCAAAGTTTGTTTGAAATGAAGTTAAGGCATTCTAACTTGATAAAATTCATTTTTTAATTTATGAAATACAGGAGTTATGTTTGAAAATTTGAATTTAAAAGTGATAAAATGCCCGTTTTAACTTCATTTTAACAAAGCAATGCTTCTTTATGAAATCAATTTTTGAAAGATGCAATGAATGAATGGTCAATGACCTTAGAGATGTCTAAAATGACATGCAGACACATAACAATCTGATGAATATTGTAGAATTAAAAATGCTAAGCAATCATCTAAGGAAAACCCGAATTTGGATTCTCTTATCTAGATAAGACAAGATTTTGCAGAATCAGGATTTTGCAGGTGAACCTGTCAGAGCATCCTGAGCGAACAGAAGTCTTAAATGATTTGATTTTAACTCAAAATAAACCCCTAGATTTACAACACAGCAAGGAAGTATTCTCTTTTTACAAAATATCAAAATCATTTCTGAAACTAGAGTTATGATCAAAACATCAGAGCATTAATTTCAGAAACAGGAAATTAGATTTTACCAGACAGGTTTCAGTAAACTGGATGTCACAGAGGCTAAACAGACCCAATTTTTCCCAAATTTGAGGTAAAAGTTGCTTAACTCCATTAAAAAGCTAACCCAATTTAAAGAATTGAAAAATCGATTTTGGTTTGAAAATGGAGACTTCGGGAAGTCACTGTTCCTAAATAGGAAATGAATCTAAAATTTTGTAACTAGTCTTGGTTTTCAAAAGGTTTGAAATATCAAATGAGCATATAAAGTTATAAAACTTTCTAGATATAAACTAGACACATAGAGGAAGAAAACCCTTTTTACGGATTTGAAAAATGATCTTCCATTGGAGAGATATGACTCTTACAAAATGAACTAAAACCTGTGTCACTCAAATAAGGCAAACTGATAGGGATATAGTTTTAGATCTAAATGGGACATCAAATGACCATATAAATCATTGAAAATTTACAGTAATAAACTAGACTTGATAAAAAAGACACCATTTTTTACGGATTTGAAATTCGATCTCTGGTTAGGGAGATATGGTCCTAGCAAGTTGGTCCTCATTCGGGTAGCGATTTACAGCGATTTGTATTACAAATCGCTGCAGTGTTTAGCGAAAAACACTACAAATCGCTATAGGATGACTGAACAGCACTATAAATCGATGTGGGTCTTGTTGGAGATTCGAAAATACTATAAATCATAGTTAAAAGACTGGAAAACACTACAAATCACTATAGGATGACTGAACAACACTACAAATCGTTGTGGGGCTCGTTGGAGACCCAGAAACACTATAAATCGTAGTTAAAAGACCGGACAACACTATAAGTCGTTGGAGGGGTCATTGGAGACCCCAAAACACCACAAATCGTAGTTAAAAGACTGAACAACACTACGAATCGTTGTAGGGGTCGTTGGAGACCCAAAAACACTACAAATCATAGTTAAAAGACCGGACAACACTACAAATCATTGTTGGGGCTCTTTGGAGACCCGAAAACGCTAAAAATAATAATAGAGACTCATTGGAGACCCTAAAAATTGTAACAACGATTTTCTGAAGAATGTTTCCAATCAGATGGCGATTTGTTGAAGGAGTGCTACAACAGTCATGATATGGGGGCCAAAATCAGAACATATACAAAATCTGGATACAGAGTTCTGGTATTTAATCAAAATAAAATACTAATTGACCATGAAAAATTATGAACATTTACAAGAATGAACTAGACATATAAACGAAAGTAACTCATTTTACAGAATTGAAAAATGATCTCCCATTAGGGAAATAAAATTCTGACAAAATGGATCAAAATCAAAGCCGTTAAAATGACACAGGGTGATAGGGTTGTGGTTTGTGACCAAAACCAGGTATGAAAACACCATAGAAATCACTGAAATTTGGTATGGACAAACTAGGTTCAATTTAAAAAACACCCCTTTTTACGGATCGGAAAGATCATCTTTGGTTAGGGAGAAATCACTCCTGCAAGTGGGTCCTGATTCTGCTAAAATCCTGACGGTGCAAAATAATAGGTTCTGAATTTCAATTTTTAAAGTGGGTCAAGCAAACTCATAATGATCTGATTTTTGGTGGAAAGCATGAAGACATATGCATGAAGTTTCAGTAAAAAATCAGATTAAAATGAGCTCTAGTTACATACAAATCGATAGATCTAAAATGCATCAGAATTTAAAGTATAATCTAGAAAGCAACTTAACATGATGAAAGCAAAGTGAACATGCGTAGATGTTCAAACATGAGATCTAATGCCTTAAAACATGAATGGATGCATGGATGATGAAAATTTAAGACAGAAAATGCATTAAAAAGAAAACCAAAATGGCTGAGGCACAAATCTAACTTGTTGTAGCCCATTTGAAAGAAGGATTTGATCTAAAAAGATCAAATCACTTCAATTCTTTTGGCTTAATCAAAATATGTTAAACAGAGATTAAAATGCAGCAAATAGGAAGATGAAAACTCAGATTCTAATCCATTAATCATGCTATGACAAGAAATTTTAAGGGAATAGAAGAGGAATACTCACCTTGGCTAAAGGGGTCTGAAAGAAAGGGCTGAAAACTCCTCCAAATTTCGTAAACTCCAAGTGAAGAGGAGAGATGAGAGAGAGAGAGAGAGGGATGACCACCAATCGCTGAATGTATTTCACCTTCCTTCCTTTCTCTTGTTATCCTTTTTTTTTCCTTCTTTTCCTACATCTTTTCTGCTCATTTTCTTCCTTCTTTTCTACTTCTTTCCCTCCTTCGTTTCCTTTTGTTTTTCTTCTCCAGTTTCCTCCTCCTTTTCTTCCCATTTTCTAGAGGGTCTAGGGTTGAGGCAGCATTGGGTGACCTTTCTAAAAAAAAATTGTTTTTTATGATTTTAAAGGTTTTAAAATCTAAGTTAAATAAAAAAAGAGGATTTTGAAAATAATGGATTTCAATTGGATCCAAGATCCAATTTGATTTTTGAATCCAAATTGAGTTAAAACCCAAATCCAGATTGAATTTTGAGAATTTTTCAAAAGTATTGAATTTTGGGTTTGAAATTCAAGAATTGTTTTTGAATTGGGGATAAAAAATGGATTTTGAAAGTGGATCTGGATCTGTTTTGATATTTCAAAATCCAAATTGGACTATAAACTGGATTCATGATATTTTTAAAAGATTTTTGCAAAATGATGGATTTGGATTTCAAATTTAAGAATTTAAATTAGAGCAAAAATTGAATTTTGAAAAGGATCTGGATCCGAGGTTTTGAATAAAAACTGGATTTGGATCTGGATCTCGATTACAAATCAAAATAAGGGAGATTAGTTCGAATTGGGTTCGAACCTCGGGAATGAATTTATAAAAATGGAAAATACAGGCTTATGATGGAGTTCGGATTTGGATATTGGATCAAACCTGGAACCATATATTAGATCAGAACTTAAGAAATGAAGTTTGATCTCGGATAGCAGATGAACTCGAGATCACAAATTGATTCAAATATACTCCTGAATGAATCCGGAATTCAAAAAGGAGGTTCGGCATCTATAGAAGGGGGTGTCCGAAATGGATTTAAAAAATTTGGGGTGTTTACAGATGCCCCTCTTTGCTACTAAGTCGGTTGAAAGTCAAGCTTAGTGGTAAAGAAAATACTGCAAATTTTGAAAATTGCCACAGTCAGCAGATCTGAACTGGGTGTGGAAGAATTTTATTTTGATAAACATGATTTCTCAGGCTTAAAACCTTATCCTGAATGGCTTTGGAGAGACAAAATCCTAAAAAAAAAATAATATGACTGAATAATAGGAATGGGAAAATCGTGATGGGACTTTGTGTGAAGATCCCGTAATGGTGAAAATATGAATTTTGATCATATCTCATAAGTGAAACGATCAGCTTTTGGAATGACTCAGGTTTAGCCCTTAACCTGGATGGGACGAAGATATATCAAGATAAATTTCAGGTTCTACCCTTACCTGAAAGGAATACATGAGGATTCTGACGGAACATTTTTGAAAAATGCCTTGTGAGATGAAGCTCAAGTAAAATTCTTTTCGGATGGATATTATGAAGATTTAAATTTTGGAAATCTCGACCAGTTGTATAAACTGGATTTTTAAAATCCCGACCAGTGAAAACACTAGACTTTGAAATCCCGACCAGTTATAAGAAACTGGATTTTGAAATCTCGACCAGTGAAAACACTGAATTTTGAAATCCTGACCAGTGAAAACACTGGATTTTGAAAATTCCGACCAATTATGAGAAACTGGATTTCGAAATCCCTATCATGATGGGACTGGAAAAAATACCTTGTCTAAATGAGATAACTCTGTTGATTCTTTCCTGGATGTAGACAATGCTATGTTACATCAAAAATAGATATTAAATATTTATTTCATTCTTGGATGACTAGAAGGTTTTGCCAATTGGATAAAACTGTAGTTGACTCAAACGCTTGAAAATGTGCACGTATGTGCGAAAGACATTCCCTCTTTTACCTAGAGTATTTCCTCCAACGAGGTTAACTCCTCGGTCTTAAGAGTCAAATTGAAAATTTTAGCGCTGATGATTTTCTTCAAGAAAGCTATCCATTTCCTTGATATAAGAAGAGAAGAAATATTCTTAATTTCATAAAAACAAGTAGTGAAAAGTTACTGATAAAGGAATTTCGCATGAGAAAAGATAACTCTTGACAACTTTGGCAGTTTGATATCTGGGTGTTTTCCCGTGATGATCTTTTTGCACTCTTTTTGAGTCATGAAATTTTCTCGGGTTTTTAACATCATCCTTTATTTTGGAGATGTCCTGACTTTTTCTCTCTTCTTTGGGGAAGGGTACGTCACAAACTCCTTCATCTTGGAGATGTTCTGATCCTTCTTTTATCTCAGAAATTCTATTGATGATATTGGCTCAAAAGGTCTTTAGATGATAGCAGAAATCAAATATCTTTTAGGGTTTGTTGGTAGGTTCATCACACTCGCCTTCATCTCGACGGTGATCTGAACTTTCCCTGGAAGGATCCGTCACAAACTCCTTCATCTCGGAGATGATCCAAATCTTCTTTGGCCCCGGGGGTCTAGCTCGCATATTCGTCTTCATCATAACTGGTCGGGATTTAAAATCCAGTGTTTTTCACTGGTCGGGATTTAAAAAAACTGGATTTTGAAAATCCTGAACACTGGTTTTTAAATCCCGACCAGTTATGAGAAACTGGATTTTGAAAATCCCGACCAGTGAAAGCACTGGATTTGAAAATCTCGACCAGTGAAAAATACTGGATTTTAAATCCCGACCAGTTATAAGAAACTGGATTTTGAAAATCCCGACCAGTGAAAAACACTGGATTTTAAATCCCGACCAGTTATGAGAAACTGTATTTTGAATTTGAAAAGGTTTTGAAAATGATTGAAATTGAGGGATTATAACCCGAGGGTTGAGAAAATGATGAAATTTCGAAGACATTGCACCCAGAGGTTGGGGAACTGTTGGAATTGAGAGATGAAAGACCGGAAGGTTTGGAAATGATAGAATTGGGAAATTGCACCCTGAAGGTTTGATTTGTGGAACAGATTGATTTGGGAGCTCAACTAGCGTGAGCTGGGACTTTTGAAATACATGACCAGCGAGAGTTGAGTCTTTTTGGGATACATGACCAGTGGGAGCTGGATCTTTTTGGAAATACATGACCAACGAGTGTTGGATCTTTTGGAAATACATGACCAGCAAAAAACTGGATTTTTTGGAAATACATGACCAACAAAAGTTGGATCTTTTGGAAATACATGACTAGCAAAAGCTGAATCTTTTGGAAATATATGACCAATGAGTGTTGGATCCTTTTGAAATACATGACCAGCGAGCTGCTGAATCTTTTGGAAATACATGACCAACGAGTGTTGGATCTTTTTAGAAATACATGACCAACGAGTGTTGCATCTTTTGGAAATACATGACCAGCAAAAAGCTGGATCTTTTGGAAATACATGACCAGCAAAAGCTGGATCTTTTGGAAATACATGACCAACGGGTGTTGGATCCTTTTGAAATACATGACCAGCAAGCTGCTGGATCTTTTGGAAATACATGACCAACGAGTGTTGGATCTTTTTGGAAATACATGACCAACGAATGTTGGATCTTTTGGAAATACATGACCAGCAAAAGCTGGATCTTTTAGAAATACATGACCAGCAAAAGCTGAATCTTTTGGAAACACATGACCAACGAGTGTTGGATCTTTTTGAAATACATGACCAGCAAAAGCTGGATCTTTTGGGAATATATGACCAACGAGTGTTGGATCTTTTGAAATGCATGACCAGCGAAAGCTGGATCTTTTGGGAATACATGACCAACGAGTGTTGGATCCTTTGAAATACATGACTAGCAAAAGATGGATCTTTTGAGAATATATGACCAACGAGTGTTGGATCTTTTGAAGTACATGACCAGCAAAAGCTGGATCTTTTGGAAATACATGACCAACGAGTGTTGGATCTTTTGAATACATCAAATTTTGGGAAGTTCAAGTTAGAACTTGAATTTTGTAGAAGGAAAGACTTTGATTAGAAGGTTGAATTTAGAAAGTTACCGGTGCGAGGACTGGATTTTCCAAATGAGCTCAAAAAGTTTGAGAAATGACAAGTGTGAGGACTGGGTTTTGAAGATGAGTTCGATTTTCAAAAAGAATTTAAGAAGCAAAAGACTCTTGGTAAAAATTCTGAATTCAATAGACCATCATAGTTTAACTGTATGTGGTCTGCTTTCAGGATTTATCCCCTTATCCTGAATGGGGAAAATAATAAAAAGAATACCTCATTGAAAGGAGGCATCAGGTTTATCCCTTATCCTGAAAGGGTATTTTTAAAGATAAAGATGAATAAAAATAAGATTGATGAAAATTTGTTTAAAACTTGACAAAATTGATAATAGTTTAATAAAAATTTGATTAAATTTGAGAAATGAACCAAATCAATGAGATTAATAAAGATCACCAGATCAATTGAAAATTAGTAGAATCTGAGAAAAGGAATTTTTGTCTAATCCTGCCTGCATATGATGAAGGAAAGACAATTATAGATCAAAATAAAATGCCCCAGTATTATGGAGAAGAATGCGAAAATTGATAGAAGATCACTATTTTATTGAAAATGACTCTTTGAAGAGTACAAAAGGCTTTAGAAAGAACATTTCAAGTATAAAATTTCTTCAAATGCAGAGCATTAACAGGATCTGGCATTTCTACCCCATTTACGTTGATCAGACGATATGAATGCGAGGTAATGCTTCCTTAACCACATAAGGGCCTTTCCAATTGGGTGACCACTTTCCCCGTGGTCGATGCTTGAGATGAGTTGTTAATCTAAGCACCAAATCGTTAACCTGAAATTTTCTCTCAATGACGGACTTGGCATAGTGTCGAGCTATCCTCTGACGATAAGCTTGAGCATGCTCTGCTGCCTTGAGCCTTTTTTCGTCCAGTAGATCCAGTTGCACCAATCTCTGTTGCTGATATTGATCAAGTGGAAATTCCATAAGGGAAGCAAATTTGAGAGCGGGCTTCTAGACATGGAGAGGCAACACTACTTCAGTTCCGTAAACAAGTTCTGAAGGAGTGACATTAGTCGGAGTCCGAATGGTGGTTCGGTATGCCCAAAGTGCATCGTGAATTTTCTCATGCCAATCTCGACATGTTCTCACAGTCCTTTCCAAAATGCGAATCAGGATTTTATTGGTAGCCTCTGCTTGGTCGTTCCCTTGAGGATAGTAGGGAGCTGAGAAATGATGGCAAATTTTGAATTTAGAAGAGAAGGTTTTCATCCTCTCATTTTTGAAATGGCTTCCATTGTCTGAAACAATGTCATGTGGTATGCCGAAGCGGCAAAGAATGTTCTTGTGAATGAAAGAAACCACATGGCGGCCTTCTACGGTGCGCAGAGTAACAACTTCAACCCATTTGGTGAAATACTCTGTAGCAGCCAGAAAATACTTATGGTCGTTGGAAGCAGAAGGAGTTATTGGGCCTATGACATCGAAAGCCCACATAAAAAATAGCCAAGGAGAAACAACTGATTGTAATTATGTGACCGGTGCGTGAATGGAAGGTGCGTGCATTTGGCACTTGACGCACTTCTTCACAAATCGATGGCAGTCCTGTTACATGGTATTCTAGTAGTACCCAGCTCAGACGATCTGCTTGACGAGAGTTTGATAGCCAACATGGCCACCACAAATCCCTTCATGTGCCTCCTGGATAATTTCTCTAGCTTCTTCTTGGTCTAAGCATCTGACATACTCAGAACTGAGCCCACAGTGGTAGCGAATATTGGCAAGGATGAAATAATGGGCGGACATGCGCTGAATTTCACGTTGCTCCCTCTTTGGCATTTTTGGTAGAAATTCACCAGTCTCAATAAAATTTTTGATATCTTGATACCAAGGCTTCTCTTTCTGACTGACCTGGTTTACTTGCATGGTTGAAATGAAGGCAGGTTGTTCAAGCCTACCAATTTTGAAAGAACGACATGATTCATTGCCCTTAAAGGATAAAGTGGAGCCTAGGGTGGCTAAACCATCGGCTATTTGATTGTGTTCCCTCCTGATGTGATTGAGCTAAAATTCTTCAAAGCTGTCCACTAGAGCTAGGACGACCTTCTGATAGGGGATCAACTTTGAATCTTTCACCTGCCACTCAGTGTTAACTTGACTGACGACAAGCAACGAGTCACCAAAAACATGTACTCTCTTGACATTAAAGTTTTGCAGGATCTTGATGCCTTGTATCAGAGCTTCGTACTCGGCCATATTGTGAGTACATTGAAAGCTAAGTTTGAGAGAATAAGGGATCATTTCTTTTTTGGGAGTAATCAACAAGATCCCAATCCCTATGCCGGACATATTCTTGGCTCCATCGAAGAAAAGGGTCCAAACAGAAGATTCCTGAACATTATAGATACAATCATCGGGAAAATTATCTTCCGCCTTGATATCTTCTGTCAACGGAAAGTCTGCTAACTGATCTGCGATAGACTAACCCTTGATCGACTTCTGAGATACATACTCTAAGTCGTATTGCATCAGGAGGACTTGCCATTTTGCAATTCGTCCGTTGAGAAAAGGCTGCTCAAGGATGTACTTGAGTGGATTAAGCCTTGACAGAATCTTGATTTCTGATGCCAGCAGATAATGTCTCAGCTTTTGACACATCCATACTAAGGCTAGACATGTCTTCTCCATCTGAGAATATCCATTCTCATAGTCGATGAAAGTCTTGCTTATGTAATAAATGGCATGCTCTATCCGGCTGCCTTCCTCATACTGTGTAAGAAATCTGCCACAAGCATTTTGATTGACAGAAATGTATAAGAAGAGTGGCTTCCCGAGTTCTGGAGGCTTCAGAACGGGTGGATTAAGGAGATACTGCTTGATGCACTCAAATGAAAGTTGACATTCTGATCCCCATTCAAATTTTACTCCTTTTCTTAACAGGTGATTGCAAGGTTCACATCTCATGGCTAAATTAGAGATGAATCGCTGAATAGACTGAATGCGCCCTTGGAGGCTTCGCAGCTCATTGAGATTAGTCAGAGGTGGCATATCGATGATCACTTTTGCTTTAGCAGGATCTACCTCAATTCCTTTCTTGCTGATCATGAAACCGAGCAATTTACCCGATTCTACTCCAAAAACACATTTTTGGGGGTTGAGTTTCAATTTGTAGAGAATAAGCCTTTCAAAGACTTGGCCAAGAGCATTAAGATGATCATCTTCTTCTTTGGATTTGACCAGGATGTCATCTACATAGGCATCCATGTTTTTATGCATTTGATCATGGAAAATAACGACCATTGCTCTTTAATAGGTTGCTCTAGCATTCTTGAGTCCGAATGGCATGACTGTATAGCAAAAGGTTCCCCATGGTGTGGTAAAGGAAGTTTTTGACTGATCCCGAGCGGCCAGCTTGATTTGATTGTAGCTTGAATATCCATCCATAAAGGAAAACATGACGTGGCCCACCGTGCTATCGATCAGAAGATCAATATTGGGAAGTGGATAATCGTCCTTCGGGGTGGCCTTATTGAGATCTCTGAAATCGATACAAATTCAAACTTTGCCATTCTTTTTGGGAACTGCCATAATATTTTCCATCCAGTTTGGATAATCGATAGTTTGGATGAACCTTGCCTTTAGTAAATCTTTGAGTCCTTCCTTAACTTGTTGCTCAACTCGAGGATCCAATTTCCTTAGCTTTTGCTTGATTGGCCTGGAATCCAGTTTCAACTTGAGACGATGCTCAACCAATTTGGGATCCAATTCTGGCATATCCTCATAAGTCTAGGCGAATACTTCTTGATGTTGCTTAAGAAAATAGATGAGCTTTCTTTTCTCATCTGCCTTTAGGCCTGAGCCAATTTTGAGGATTTTTGGATCATCTTCTGAACCAATGTTGATATCTTCTATTGGATCATGAACTAAAGACGATGGCTCATCTTGCTTTTGAATATAAGCAAATTCTGGCAATTCTTGAATAGTCGAATCAAACTCTGCTAGCTCTTTACTTTGTTCGGTTGCCTTGCTGACCTCCGCAATTGCCCTTATCTTATGAATCCTTGCCGGCTTGCAGTTATTTTGAGAAAATTCAGAATTGACAACAAGCCTTTTTATCGATTTAGGAGTCATGTTTTGACAGTCCTGAAATTGATAAGAAATGTTTTTAAGGAAAATTTTAAAAATCCAAAAATAACCTTTTGTACAGAAGCCAAGAATAATGGCATGGCCAAACTGTATGCAAGAATGATAAACATCAAGATATGAAGAGAAAATCAAATTTTCATTGATCTGAACGAAACTGAAAACAATAACTTAATATTTACAGAGATTAACAAGGACCAAAAGACCGGGACTATATTGTCCCTACAAAATGATGGGGAAAACAAAGGAAGGAAAGCAGGAAAACATGGCATCATCCTTCTCATTTGGATTCTTTGACGAAAATGGTTTCTTTGCCGGACGCTCGACCCGTGAACCCCAATCCTGAAGTGCTGGAATGTTGAGCGGGGATGATTGGCTCCACTATGTCGTCTTCATTCTTTCCTAGTCCCCTGAAAGGCTAATAGTCGTGCTTTAGCAGAAGATCGAATCCCCTTTTAGCTTTGGAGAACTAAGGGAATAAGGGATGATCTTTGAAGGAAGTGCAATTGATACGCCCTCCCAGCTTAAAGAAGTGAGGTCCTTGCCACTGGATCACTACTGCGACATTCTGTAAACACCCCAAATTTTCACTCACCTCCCATCATCATCCAGCCTCTAAAATCGCTAGAGGGCAAAATGGTCATTTGCTGAGCCTGGACCTTGCAAAAGTCCAAATTTCATCTGAAACTCTCAAATTTTCTCTATTTTTATCTCAGATGTTCAAGATTTTACTCCTGACAGGAGACAGACATCTCCAGAGTCTTGGTTCAAGATTGCGTTTCATAAGACATGACATTGCATATCATTGCATGAGCATTTCAAATCAGTGCACTGCACAGCATGTCATTTCGAGGTCCAGAACTCTTGATTTCAAAATTTTCAATCCAGATTAGAATTTCAACTATTTTTAAAATTGATTTCAAAACCCTAGGTCTTCAAAATTATCAATTCTTCCCATTTTACCCCCAGGGCCCTGAATTTCAAAAGATTTCCTCAAGAAAACAATCTGGATAATTTTCAATAAATTTCAACTCAGATTTTGCCTTTTGTCAGCTATTTCAACTATCCTCTTTTTACAAAATTGCCCTACAAGGGCCAACTCTTTCCAAAAATTCCTGTTTTACCAATTAGTTCAGATTTTATGAAAATTCCAAAAAGAAGTTGTGGTTTTATCCTTATTTCAATAAAGAAGCAATGTGGGACCCACACTGAGGTGGTGTCACACAAGCTTTTCTTTTGAAAAATTTGAATTTTGAAAAACCCAAAAATATAGGAGCCTTGTCCCCTGGATTGGTGCCACTTGTCCTTTCTCTCTCCTCTCATTTACTTGCCATGTGTCAGCATAGGGTTCACCTAGAGTTGGTGCCACATGTCACCTTCTCTCTTCTGCCATCCTTTGACACGTGTCAGTGTGGGGCCACCTTAAGATGCCGCCACATGTCATTAGTCATCCTCTTCATTTTATGCCACGTGTCAATGTCTACCATCTTCATCCTGTGCCATGTGTCATTCCAAGGTCACCATGAGATGCCACGTGTCATGTGTTATCCTGTTCAGAAAAAGTAGAACTTGTCTCCCCTGAGGTGGCACCATTTGAATTATGTCTCCTGCAGGTGACACATGTCACTCTCTCCTTTCCTCAGGAAAAGCAAGCGACACGTGTCAATCTCTGCTCCTTTCAGAAAAAGCAAAGGACACATGTCTTCCTCCTATTTTTCTCAGAAAAGTAGATGACACATGTCATCTCCAGCTTCCTTTAGAAAAAGTAGAAGACACATGTCACTCCCTGCTTTTCTCAGAAAAAGCAAGTGACACATGTCACCCTCTGCTCTTCTCAGAAAAAGCAAGGGACATGTGTCTCTCTCTGCTTTCTTCAGAAAAAGCAAGTGACACATGTCACTTTCTGCCTCCTTCAGAGAAAGCTAGAATTCAAATGTTCAAACTCCAGTCTGAGGTGGCGCAAATCCTGAACTTCACCTTTTCTATTTTGTGTGAGATGGTGCCACGTGTCCCTTTTCCTCCCTCTTGCCACATGTCATTGTAGGAGCCACCCTGAGGTGGTGCCACATGGCAGTCTCTCCTTTCCTCTAGAAAAAGCAGAAATTTAAATTTCAAACTCTCTCTGAGGTGGCACCATCTGAATTCTCTGCCTTTCCTTCTGACACATGCCAATGAAGATGCTCTGAGATGGCGCCACATGTCAGTCTCTCCTTTTATCAGAAAAAGTAGAATTCAAACCCCTCTGAGGTGGCGTCTTCTGCTTCCTCTGCTCCTACCTTCTGACACATGGCAATGTGGATGCTCTGAGATGGCGCCACATGGAAGTCTCTCCTCCTTCCAGAATAAAGTAGAATTTGAATTTCAAACTCCAAGACAACACCCTCTGAGATGGCGCCACATGGAGGGCTCAGATTAAGCTTCTTTGAATTTCAAAATTTTCCAAAAATCTCTATAAATACAAGGCCCCATGCCCAGCCTAGGGGAGCTTCTTTTGGATTTAGCATTTTCACTCTGAGAGCCCTGTTTGAGAATTGAACTTCAGAATTCCATTTTCATTCTTTCTTGGTTTCCTCTGGATTCACGGCCCTCTGGAGCCCATTATCAAGGTAGCCACTCATTTTGGGAGTTCCAAAACCGCTGGAGAACACAAGGTAAGCCTCCATTCCTATTGATTTCACTATGATAATTCTTTTGGTTTGATTCGTGTTGTCGTTTGAAGAAAGAGCTCATCCGAGGGATGGATTGAGCTATTTTCATAAAACGACATATATAAAAATACATAATTATACTTTCTTGATGATTTTTAACATGCATGTAGTTAGCTAGATTTAATTTGCATTTTATTTCATTCATTTAGTACATTTCATGAATTAATTAGGATTAATTTAGCATTTATTTCAATTCTGCTTATTTTCAGTAGGTCTCTGTTTTTGTCAGTCAGTCCACACGTCATTTCATGCATTTATTTTTTATTAAAAATCCCAAAAAAATCACGGCATGCGCCCTTAGGTGTCCCTAAAATTTTCCAAAAATTCGGAGCCATTTGAATTTGTTTACTGCGGTAAACATTCAAAATGGCAAGTCGGGTTTTGTTACCCGGGATACGTTTTGAAAATCATTTGCCGACTTGTAAAATCGAGATATCCCTCATGGGAGATCCGATTTTCGATCCGAAAGATGTTATGAACTCGGGTAAATGTCTCATTATTAATATGATTTTTTCAGATTTTTCTGTTTTTGTTTATGTCTGACAAAAATCCAAGAGTTCGGGACACATGTCAGAGCCTAATTTGGGCCTCTGAGATCTTGGATCGACTTAGGGCTATGGTTTCTCTTTGTGTGTTGCTCTAAATCCGAAATTGTAAAAAGTGAAAGTGGTGTAAGATATGTCCTCTGTTTTAATCTGAAAACCTGTAATTTTTAGAATAGTGTTGACCCCTGCTTCAGATTTTTCTTGTCAGCCCTCTGTTTTGCTACATTTGTCTGTTCTGTTAGTTTAGGCAGAAATAGTTAAATTTTTATCTGTGTTTCCGTTGATCAAATGCCAAAGTCATAAACATGAAAGTTTTTCATGTAGGTGTCTTTCATAACTCTGATTAATTTCATAAATTCCCATAGCCGTTTTGTATTTATTTAGCATTTTGCATCAGATTAGTGTGATTTTTACCTCTGTCAAAACTAAATCTCTGTTATTGAACTCACCATGGCTCAAATCCCGAAGCTATAAAAACCAAAAATGTTCCATTTCGGGTCTTTTAGCAGTCTGCAAAATATCAGAAGTTTCCATGGTGTAAATCTTGCATTATCATATTAGGCATTGCATTTGGTTCGGATCCATAGGCAAAATCCATCATTTTTAGGACTTTCCTTGAATTTTAGCATTTAAATCATATCATTTCGTGATTTTTAGCATTCTAGGTTGTTTATCAGAGTGTTAAGATGCTTCATACCGAATTTGGTGCAATTTGGAATCCATTTGAGGTTCGGATCATCTATAATACCAAAACAGGGTCCCGCAGGACCCAGATCCAAGCGAAAAACAAGCGAAATTCGTTATTTTGGATAAATTACAAAATGTCAAATTCTGATTTTACAGACTTAATGTGTTTAGCAGCATGTCATCATGTCTCTTACTGCATTTCATCATCATTTGATTCAATTTGAATTTCAAAATCTCAATTTTACTAAGTTTTCCTTCAAAAAACCCTGATTTTAAAGGTGTAACTTTAATTTTAGGGGTATTTTAGTCATTTTGACCCCAATTCCGAATTTCAAACTGTTTTCCACTGAATTCCCTGCATTTACATTATTTCAAATATCAAGGAAGCATGATCATAGGGTTTATATCCAATTAAATCCAATAATTTCATAATATTATTGGAAAATTTTGGAAAAACCCACATATTTGAGCTAACCTTATTTCAAGTTTGGCAGGGACATTCAAAAGAAGGAGCTGAAGTCTGCAAATTTCTTTTATTTCCTTTATTTAGTGATGTAATGATGTAAATTTTGGAATAAGAGAGTTAATTTCCTGCTTAGACTAGGATGCATATCATATAGTTTGAATTTATGCAATATCCTGCTTATATGATTCATGCATTTTATTTCAAAAGCACTATGGATGTTCACGAATGGCACGTGCACCAACTCTTAGGGAGTTGATGAACTCGGTGGAATCCATATTTACGGCCCTAGTCGGAATATGGACGAGACCCAGATCCATCATCTTTCTACTAGTCACATTGAGCCTACACTCTTAGGCTATCTTGAAAATGCACATCATATTTCCAATGTTTTCAAAATCTTATGCATTAAATCAATTAAACTCGAAACATATTCATGGCCACAGTCAGAATATGTGAAGGATTTACTTTGACTTAATACACATTTTTCCAACAAATTTCCCTAGAAAACCTTTCAAATTGAATTCTTTCATTCATATCATTTGCATCATGAAATCATTGGTTTTCTTATGATTTTCTTAAGAAAATTTCATTCTCAAGAAATCGATTTCTCAAGAAACTCTAAGAATCTTTCAAAATCGGTTTTCCCAAGTCAATTTCCCCATAGTTTTCCCTGGAAAATGTTATTTTCTTAAGAGCTTCAAAAGAGTTTTCCAGTCTTTTTCCAAGATCAAAATCGATTTCCAAGTATTTCAAGGGTAAAATTCCCAGGATTTCAATTTCCCAAGTTTTGAATTTCCTTCTCCAATGAGCTTTCCTATGAATTTCCATCATTTTCCTAAGAAAACTCTCAAAGTCCAAGTTTTCCTAAGAAGTGTTTCCCTTTTCAAAGGTTCACCTTTTTCTCAAGAATCACTTCTATTTTCCCAAGATTTTCAACTATTTCTGATTTTTCCACACCTTTATGAACTTTCTTGTGATTTCAAAACCCCTTTCATTTGAGTTTCCTGAGAAATCGATTTTCACCTTTTCCCAATAAATGCTTTTCAACTCCAAAAGTTTTCCTATGAATTTTCAATCCTCTTTCCAAATAAAATTTTCAGAGCTGGAGTTTTCCTGACAAGCATTTCCCTTCAAATGTTCACACTTTTCCTAAGAATTACTCACATTTTCTCAGGACTTCCAATCATTCATGATTCTTTATAAACTTTCTCAAGATTTCAAATCTTTTCATCTGAGTTTCTTGAGAAATTTACTCTTTTCCTGAGAAATCTTTTCAACTTCAAATATTTTCCAAGCATACATCATGTTTTCCCAAGTTGCATTTTCCAAATCTCATAGCACATGCCTAAATTTTCTGTGCATTTAGGATAGAACATGATTTTGATGATTTAACTAAGTCAAGCACAATTTTGGTCCTTGGTTCGATTACCCCTGTTAAAGGCGGCAGAAACGGTCGAACCTCGTACCGACAGGTCGAGCACCATCCCATGGATTTTCCCGCAATTTTCAAAAACGGAGGCGAGTATTTCAAAAACATTTTCCAAAATCCGGTCAAGTTTGAAGCGCGAAAACGTTTCCTCTTTCTCTCTTCCGCAAGGAAGGGAAGACGGGGAAAAATTTTGCGACGATAACAGGTTTGGCGACCGTGATGGGACCTGTCTTGCCTGATCAAAAGTGTGTTTGAATTAGTTCAATTATTGAAACCGTGTTCACAAAATGTCAGCTCTTTACTTTCTATCATGTGAGCCTAGGAGCCTAGATTCTGACCTAGCTGACATTGATTGCATATAGCTTAGGCATGGTTTGGTAGGACCATATTGAGGAGAAATTTTCATGCTCACATAGACTTAGGTCTAAATACAACTCTCCTCAATTTAGGATCTGAATGCAAACAATGTATGCTTCTTCAAAGTTTTCAAAAGTCTATCTCTCTAGGATTTAGAGCCCTCTATTTCTTGCATGTGATCATTTTTTCAAAACCTCAATTACCTATCATTACTCGGCCTTCACGTTGCTGGGCTCTCTTCCAGAACCATAGTTCGGGACAGAGCCTCACAACTGGGCCAACTATTTGGGTTAACACCCTCCTACCACGTACCGCGGGCCACAGTCCGAAGTATATCGGTAGGCGCTCAAGGATGTTGGAAAACCTTACCTTAGAACCGGAGTTGAAACTCTATGCCACGTACCTCGGATTTCGATTCGGGTATATCGGCATAACTGGATTGGACAAAGATGATCCGAACTTAGAGTTAGGATTAAGGTCCTACAGCTGTTTTCAAAATGATGCATCTAGAGTCAGCTTTTTAGGGAGTGCTGAATGTGCATAAATGTTTATGCAGGATGTGAGTTTGTATGCTACTTTTATTTCTCTTATATTTTTTTCAAAAATATCTTTCCAAATATCCATATTCTCATATTTTCCTTTATTTTCTAAAACCCTGGATGGTTTTTCCCAAATATTCAATTTCTTTCAAAACTCCAGGTGATTTTTCATTCTCCCGTTCTACTGGATCTCGAATTTCCAGCTGCATTTTTATCCTGCCTGCGATTTTCCAAAATCATATGTTTTCTCTCATTGGATTTTCGATCCTGTTGTTTAATTAGAAAATTCTTCACCGCATTTTCCTTGTGCATACCTTGATTATTGTGGCGGAAACTGTTTACCCACTTGCCTTCTCCTTATTCTAAATCTGTTTGCGGATTGTTTTTCCAAAAGATATCTCTTTCCTTCAAAAATGGTGTTTTACTCGTGGTTGACGACCTCGCCTAGGTAACAAGGCACATTTTCTGTTGTTTATTTCTCTTATAAAGAATGACAACACAATTGTCATAATCCTTATGACGACTCACTCCCTAGTAATGGGATAATCTTCCAATGGTCTACCATATTTTCTTCAATATTTCCTTCCAAAAATCCAAAAAAAAAAATTCCTCAAAATTTGATCCTATCTTTGCCCTGCAGAGTCCTGCAGAGAAAGAGAGAGAATACAAGAAAGCCTTCACAACATTTGATGGTTCAGACAAGGTCAGGGAAGAAGACCGCACCAATTCAGCGTATCAGCTACTCATCAACATCAGAAGGAGAGATGAATTCACCAAGGTCAGACAAAGACCAAGAGCAGCCAGAAGATGACAGTATCGACCCTTAGATGTACGCAATGTTTCAGAAGATGATGAAGAGGATGATGAGTGAGCAGGCTGGCACCAGCTCAGACAAAAATCCATTCAGTCAGAGAATTAGAGATCGTGTGGCCAAGAGGTCAACCAAGTCCTCTGAGGAGAATGTTCAAGATACTTCAGACGAAGATGATACCGATGAAGAATATGAGGTGCCTCCGGCATTTCAGAAATGTGGCCAAAGGAGGAGTCACAAATCAAAAAGCCAGGTCGCAGAAGAGCCCCTGCAAGCACAATTCAGGGAAATGGCCAGAGTGGTCAAGGATCTGCAAGCCCGCGACAAGGGCAAGAAAGTCTTCACCAGCGAGGACTTCTACGACGGTTTAGAAGGGGATGATGATCTGAAGAATCTTCCCCGAAAATTCATCAAGTTCGATGGTTCTGGCGACCCAAAAGCCCATCTCGCCATGTTCTTCGCTGAATGCTCTAGGTTCAAGAGAGACAACAGAGCATTGTTCTTATGCTTTCCTCGCAGCCTGGAAGGAGTCGCGGCCAAATGGTACGCGGAACATGTCAATCCTATAGAACTGAAAGAGTTCGACAAGTCGTGAATTTGTTCGTTGAACGATTCTTGTTCAATACTGAAGCGCTCCCAACATTGAGCCATCTCTGCAATCTAAGGCAGAATGAAAATGAAAAGGCAAGGGACTTCATTCGCAGATGGAGAGAGACCTGCAACAAAATGAGGGATCCTATATCAGAAAGACATGCTTTATCATTGATCCTCAATAATTTTTTGCAACCTCTGAGAGGATTAATTTCTACCTCACCATCCAAATCTTTCGTTGAACTCATTGAACGAGCAGAATGGCTCGAGTTGAGTGTGGAGAATGGAGTCTATGAAGGCTTCACATTTTCCAAGAACAACCCTCAAGGTGAACAAAAGAAGAAGGCTCACTTCACTTTTGCGGCTAAATCTTTCAATAATAGCAAAGGCAACTAGAATGATCATAGTTTGGAGAGAATCAAAAAGCAAAGAGGAAAGGACATCAACAGTGATAAACCTCTCCAATCCAGCCCTCAGCATCAAAAGAAAGATCAGGAAAAATCAAAGCGCAAGGACTGGAGAACTGATCGAGAATTCACCCCTTTGGATCAGACACTCGAGAGTATCCTCGAGTATATGCTTGAGAAAGACCTTGTCCGGTTGCCTAAAGCTGCTGATCCTCCAACAATTATGGGCAGATTCAAAGAACAATTTTGCAAGTTTCATCGAGCAGTAGGGCATGATACAGAAAACTACTTCGTCCTTAAGAACATTGTTCAAGACTGCATTGACAAGAAGCTCCTCGTTGAAGATGAAAAGGAGGACTAGTCATCCTGACAAAGATTTTTTCTACAATCATTCAAGAAGATGACAATGCCAACAATTTCCCATTTCCCATCTTGCTTTTTCAAAAGAATAATGTAATCTCATTCTCTTTCCTTGATTTTAAAGCATCAATAAAGTCATCGAATTTTTCAATAGCTTGGTGTCGTCTTATTTACTTCCTCTTCCTTTTCATAATGTCTCTCTTATGAAGAATATCTTGAGGACATCTATCAGTCAAGAAGCTTGTCACCTTATTCATCAATTATCCTTCTTTTATTCAAAATTTTCTCCCTAGTTACACTGGGGCATTTTTTTTGGAAAATTTATCTTTACCTCAAAACATCCTGTATGCAGGCAGGATAAACCATTCTCTCATTTTGCATATATATGCACTCATTTGCATTCATTTGCACTTCATTTGCATTTCATGTGCATGTGCATTGCATTTGCATTGACTATGCACCCAATTCCATTTCCCCTTCAGGTTAAGGGATAAACCTGAATCATTTTCCATAATTCTTCAATTTCGACCCTCGGGTCATCCAATTCTTCAATTTCGACCTCCGGGTCACCCAATTCCCAATTTTAAAATCACCAAAATTCTCAATTTCGATCGCCAGGTCATCCAATTTTCAGTCCCCGTTCAGGATAAGGGGATAATCCTGAAACCATTCATAGAAGCAATCCAACTCTCTATAATGGTCCTCGTTCTTCATCGAACTGATAGTGTTCTAAGTGAACTGATAGTTGTTCTTCATTGAACTGATAGTGTTCCTAGCGAACTGATAGTCGTTCTTCATCGAACTGATAGTGTTCCAAACAAACTGATAGTCGTTCTTCATTGAACTGATAGTGTTCCAAGTGAACTGATAATCGTTCTTCATCGAACTGATAGTGTTCCAAGTGAACTGATAGTTGTTCTTCATCGAACTGATAGTGTTCCAACCAAACTGATAGTGTTCCAAGTGAACTGATAGTCGTTCTTTATTGAACTGATAGTGTTCCAAGCGAACTGATAAGTGTTCCAAGCGAACTGATAGTGTTCCAAGCGAACTGATAGTCGTTCCAAGCGAACTGATAGTCGTTCCAAGTGAACTGATAGTCGTTCTTCATTGAACTGATAGTGTTCAAGTGAACTGATAGTCGTTCTTCATTGAACTGATAGTGTTCCAAGTGAACTGATAGTCGTTCTTCATTGAACTGATATTGTTCCCAGTGAACTGATAGTCGTTCTTCATTGAACTGATAGTATTCCAAGCAAACTGATAGTCGTTCTTCATCGAACTGATAGTGTTCCAAGTGAACTGATAGTCATTCTTCATCGAACTGATAGTGTTCCAAGTGAACTGATAGTCGTTCTTCATTGAACTGATAGTATTCCAAGCAAACTGATAGTCGTTCTTCATTGAATTGATAGTATTCCAAGCGAACTGATAGTCGTTCTTAATTGAACTGATATTATTCCCACCGATGGTTGTTCTTAATTGAACTGATATTGTTCCCAGCAAACCGATGGGCGTTCTTAATTGAACTGATATTGTTTCCAGCGAACCGATGGTCGTTCTTAATTGAACTGATATTGTTTCCAGTGAACTGATAGTCACCTCCTTTGAGGAAAAGAGAGGAGAATTTTCGTCACGGATGCGTTAAGCTGGACCTCATGTGCTCTCTTTCATCAAGGATTTCAAGAAAATTTTGTCAATTTGTCAATCAACTGTTGATTTTAAAATTTTATTGCATAAATCTTTACCTTAGTTTACCTTCAGCATTACTTCCAAAAGAGTGAAGCTTTTGCGAAAAGAGATTCAATCTTCAAATTCTTTCTATTTGACCAACCAAAAGGATGAAGGATAAATCCTCGATATGGCCAGAAAAGAAGATTCAATGTTATTGAAAAGCCGTAGATGATCGATATTGATCGCAGTCAATGGCGCATCTTTAAGGTTTATTCTTGTAAAGACAAAGCAGTGGAAATATCCTGAGCGCTAGAAAAGAGAGAATTCGCCCTAACCCTGTCTCCTCAGAATCACCTAAGCTGCAATTAAATATCCGCAAAAGGGATCTCTCACCTGTCGTCAAGATGAAGGCGAATTAGGCGAATAGACCCCTGGGGCCAAAGAAGATTCGAAACATCTCCAAGATGACGGAGTTTGTGACGGGTCCTTCCAGGGAAAGTCCAAAGCACTGTCGAGATGAAGGCAGATACGATGAACCTCTCGACAATCTCTAAAAGATATTTAATTTCAGCTATCATCCAAAGATCTCCAAACCCATCGTCCAAGAAGGATCGAAACATCTCCAAGATGAAGGAGTTTGTGACGTACCCTTCCAAAAAGAGAGCAAGAGAGGAAAAAAGAAAAAGAAAAAAAAAAGTCAAAATATATCCAAAATGAAGGAGAGTGTAGCAAAAACCCAGAGAGCCAAAAGAGTGCAGAAAGATTATCAAGAGAGAAGCTCTCAGGATATCAAGCTGCCAGATCTATCAAGAATCCCCTTTAATCTTGTGAAATTCTATTATCAATACTCTTTCATCAATTGCTTTCATAATATCAAATTCTCTTTCTTGTTCATATCAAGGAAATTGATAACTTCCTTGAAGAAGGTCAATTGCGAGCAATTTGGGTTTCAAATCTCGATTCTACGAAGTGAACTATGTTTGGAGGTAATGCTTTAGGTAGAAAAGAAGGAATATCCTTGCAACAATGTGCAACATTCTCAAAAATTTTGAATCAACAACAAAATTTCCAACATTTTGACAATATTTTCTAGCTATCCTGACATGAAGTGAGAGCTCGATATCCGTCTTTGATACATCCAGACACCAATTTTAAATCCCTCCTAAGGACTTGATTCCTTCCCTTCTTTGAGAGCATGAACTCTCAGATTGCACACTTCCCTGTGTCTCCACTGTCCCACCATAGACAGTCTCATTTCGGTTCGAGGTCGAACCACCAATCATTTCTCGCAAAAGGCAATTTCAAAAGCTATTTAGTCTCAGCAATGAGGCGCCCAAAATCAATCCCTTTTCAAGCTTTAGGGACCCCATTTTCCTTCATTTTGCAAAATCCCTGTCGGATTTATTGTGCAAAATCTGAAGGTTCCATTATGGTCTCTTCTTTCGAGGGTTCCATTCCATTTTCCGCCCAATCAGGATAAGGGTATAAACCTGAGCCTCCTTTGATGAGGTATTCCATTTTCCACCCGATCAGGATAAGGGTACAAACCTGAGCCTCAATCAAAGAGGTATTTCATTTTCCGCCCGATCAGGATAAGGGTACAAACCTGAGCCTCAATCAAAGAGGTATTTCATTTTCCACCCGATCAGGATAAGGGTACAAACCTGAGCCTCAATCAAAGAGGTATTCCATTTTCCACCCGATCAGGATAAGGGTACAAACCTGAGCCTCAATCAAAGAGGTATTTCATTTTCCGCCCGATCAGGATAAGGGTACAAACCTGAGCCTCAATCAAAGAGGTATTTCATTTTCCGCCCGATCAGGATAAGGGTATAAACCTGAGCCTCAATCAAAGAGGTATTTCATCTTCCGCCCAATCAGGTTAAGGGTACAAACCTGAGTCTCATTTCGATGAGATATTCCATTCCCCCAATCAGGTCAAGGGTCAAAACCTGAGCTTCGTTCCATGCGAGGTATTTCTGTCCCATCCAGGTCAAGGGCATAAACCTGAACTTTGCTCTCACAGAGCAAATCTTTCCTCTTCATTCTCCGTTTCATATCTACCATCTTCCTCGGGCTAATTTCTTCACACCCAGTCAGATCCTTCTAACTGGGGCATTTTTTTTATGTATAGCCCAAATTTGGTGTGTTTTTCTTTGCCACTAAGCTCGGCCATGAGCCAGCTTAGTAGCAAAGAGGGGCATCTGTAAACACCCCAAATTTTCACTCACCTCCCATCATCATCCAGCCTCTGAAATCGCTGGAGGGCAAAATGGTCATTTGCTGAGCCTGGACCTTGCAAAAGTCCAAATTTCATCTGAAACTCTCAAATTTTCTCTATTTTTATCTCAGATGTTCAAGATTTTACTCCTGACAGGAGACAGACATCTCCAGAGTCTTGGTTCAAGATTGCGTTTCATAATACATGACATTGCATATCATTGCATGAGCATTTCAAATCACTGCACTGCACAGCATATCATTTCGAGGTCCAGAACTCTTGATTTCAAAATTTTCAATCCAGATTAGAATTTCAACTATTTTTAAAATAGATTTCAAAACCCTGGGTCTTCAAAATTATCAATTCTTCCCATTTTACCCCCAGGGCCCTGAATTTCAAAAGATTTCCTCAAGAAAACAATCTGGATAATTTTCAATAAATTTCAACTCAGATTTTGCCTTTTGTCAGCTATTTCAACTATCGTCTTTTTACAAAATTGCCCTACAAGGGCCAACTCTTTCCAAAAATTCCTGTTTTACCAATTAGTTCAGATTTTATGAAAATTCCAAAAAGAAGTTGTGGTTTTATCCTTATTTCAATAAAGAAGCAATGTGGGACCCACACTGAGGTGGTGTCACACAAGCTTTTCTTTTGAAAAATTTGAATTTTGAAAAACCCAAAAATATAGGAGCCTTGTCCCTTGGATTGGTGCCACTTGTCCTTTCTCTCTCCTCTCATTTACCTGCCATGTGTCAGCATAGCGTTCACCTAGAGTTGGTGCCACATGTCACCTTCTCTCTTCTGCCATCCTTTGACACGTGTCAGTGTGGGGCCACCTTAAGATGCCGCCACATGTCATTAGTCATCCTCTTCATTTTATGCCACGTGTCAATGTCTACCATCTTCATCCTGTGCCATGTGTCATTCCAAGGTCACCATGAGATGCCACGTGTCATGTGTTGTCCTGTTCAGAAAAAGTAGAACCTGTCTCCCCTGAGGTGGCACCATTTGAATTATGTCTCCTGCAGGTGACACATGTCACTCTCTCCTTTCCTCAGGAAAAGCAAGCGACACGTGTCAATCTCTGCTCCTTTCAGAAAAAGCAGAGGACACATGTCTCCCTCCTATTTTTCTCAGAAAAGTAGATGACACATGTCATCTCCAGCTTCCTTTAGAAAAAGTAGAAGACACATGTCACTCCCTGCTTTTCTCAGAAAAAGCAAGTGACACATGTCACCCTCTGCTCTTCTCAGAAAAAGCAAGGGACATGTGTCTCTCTCTGCTTTCTTCAGAAAAAGCAAGTGACACATGTCACTTTCTGCCTCCTTCAGAGAAAGCTAGAATTCAAATGTTCAAACTCCAGTCTGAGGTGGCGCAAATCCTGAACTTCACCTTTTCTATTTTGTGTGAGATGGTGCCACGTGTCCCTTTTCCTCCCTCTTGCCACATGTCATTGTAGGAGCCACCCTGAGGTGGTGCCACATGGCAGTCTCTCCTTTCCTCTAGAAAAAGCAGAAATTTAAATTTCAAACTCTCTCTGAGGTGGCACCATCTGAATTCTCTGCCTTTCCTTCTGACACATGTCAACGAAGATGCTCTGAGATGGCGCCACATGTCAGTCTCTCCTTTTATCAGAAAAAGTAGAATTCAAACCCCTCTAAGGTGGCGTCTTCTGCTTCCTCTGCTCCTACCTTCTGACACATGGCAATGTGAATGCTTTGAGATGGCGCCACATGGAAGTCTCTCCTCCTTCCAGAATAAAGCAGAATTTGAATTTCAAACTCCAAGACAACACCCTCTGAGATGGCGCCACATGGAGGGCTCAGATTAAGCTTCTTTGAATTTCAAAATTTTCCAAAAATCTCTATAAATACAAGGCCCCATGCCCAGCCTAGGGGAGCTTCTTTTGGATTTAGCATTTTCACTCTGAGAGCCCTGTTTGAGAATTGAACTTCAGACTTCCATTTTCATTCTTTCTTGGTTTCCTCTGGATTCACGCCCCTCTGGAGCCCATTATCAAGGTAGCCACTCATTTTGGGAGTTCCAAAACCGCTGGAGAACACAAGGTAAGCCTCCATTCCTATTGATTTCACTATGATAATTCTTTTGGTTTGATTCGTGTTGTCGTTTGAAGAAAGAGCTCATCCGAGGGATGGATTGAGCTATTCTCATAAAACGACATATATAAAAATACATAATTATACTTTCTTGATGATTTTTAACATACATGTAGTTAGCTAGATTTAATTTGCATTTTATTTCATTCATTTAGTACATTTCATGAATTAATTAGGATTAATTTAGCATTTATTTCAATTCTGCTTATTTTCAGTAGGTCTCTGTTTTTGTCAGTCAGTCCACACATCATTTCATGCATTTATTTTTTATTAAAAATCCCAAAAAAATCACGGAATGCGCCCTTAGGTGTCCCTAAAATGTTTCCAAAAATTCGGAGCCATTTGAATTTGTTTACTGCGGTAAACATTCAAAATGGCAAGTCGGGTTTTGTTACCCGGGATACGTTTTGAAAATCATTTGCCGACTTGTAAAATCGAGATGACCCTCATGGGAGATCCGATTTTCGATCCGAAAGATGTTATGAACTCGGGAGAATGTCTCGTTATTAATATGATTTTTTCAGATTTTTCTGTTTTTGTTTATGTCTGACAACAATCCGAGAGTTCGGGACACATGTCAAAGCCTAATTTGGGCCTCTGAGATCTTGGATCGACTTACGGCTATGGTTTCTCTTTGTGTGTTGCTCCAAATCCGAAATTGTAAAAAGTGAAAGTGGTGTCCGAGATGTCCTCTGTTTTAATCTGAAAGCCTGTAAGTTTTAGAACAGTGTTGACCCCTGCTTCAGATTTTTCTTGTCAGCCCCCTGTTTTGCTACATTTGTCTGTTCTGTTAGTTTAGGCAGAAATAGTTATATTTTTATCTGTGTTTCCGTTGATCAAATGCCGAAGTAATAAACATGAAAGTTGTTCATGTAGGTGTCGTGCATAACTCTGATTAATTTCATAAATTTCCATGGCCGTTTTGTATTTCTTTAAGCATTTTTCATCAGATTAGTGTGATTTTTACCTCTATCAGAACTAAATCTCTGTTATTGAACTCACCATGGCTCAAATCCCGAGGCTATAAAAACTAAAAATGTTCCATTTCGGGTCTTTTAGCAGTCTGCAAAATATCAGAAGTTTCCATGGTGTAAATCTTGCATTATCATATTAGGCATTGCATTTGGTTCGGATCCATAGGCAAAATCCATCATTTTTAGGACTTTCCTTGAATTTTAGCATTTAAATCATATCATTTCGTATTTTTTAGCATTCTAGGTTGTTTATCAGAGTGTTAAGATGCTTCATACCGAATTTGGTGCAATTTGGAATCCATTTGAGGTTCGGATCATCCATAATACCAAAACAGGGTCCCGCAGGACCCAGATCCAAGCGAAAAACAAGCGAAATTCGTTATTTTGGATAAATTACAAAATGTCAAATTCTGATTTTACAGTCTTAATGTGTTTAGCAGCATGTCATCATGTCTCTTACTGCATTTCATCATCATTTGATTCAATTTGAATTTCAAAATCTCAATTTTACTAAGTTTTCCTTCAAAAAACCCTGATTTTAAAGGTGTAACTTTAATTTTACGGGTATTTTGATCATTTTGACCCCAATTCCGAATTTCAAACTGTTTTCCACTGAATTCCCTGCATTTACATCATTTCAAATATCAAGGAAGCATGATCATAGGGTTTATATCCAATTAAATCCAATAATTTCATAATATTATTGGAAAATTTTGGAAAAACCCACATATTTGAGCTAACCTTATTTCAAGTTTGGCAGGGACATTCAAAAGAAGGAGCTGAAGTCTGCAAATTTCTTTTATTTCCTTTATTTAGTGATGTAATGATGTAAATTTTGGAATAAGAGAGTTAATTTCCTGCTTAGACTAGGATGCATATCATATAGTTTGAATTTATGCAATATCCTGCTTATATGATTCATGCATTTTATTTCAAAAGCATTATGGATGTTCACGAATGGCACGTGCACCAACTCTTAGGGAGTTGATGAACTCGGTGGAATCCATATTTACGGCCCTAGTCGGAATATGGACGAGACTCAGATCCATCATCTTTCTACTAGTCACATTGAGCCTACACTCTTAGGCTATCTTGAAAATGCACATCATATTTCCAATGTTTTCAAAATCTTGTGCATTAAATCAATTAAACTCGGAACATATTCATGGCCACAGTCAGAATATGTGAAGGATTTACTTTGACTTAATACACATTTTTTCAACAAATTTTCCTAGAAAACCTTTCAAAGTGAATTCTTTCATTCATATCATTTGCATCATGAAATCATTGGTTTTCTTATGATTTTCTTAAGAAAATTTCATTCTCAAGAAATCAATTTCTCAAGAAACTCTAAGAATCTTTCAAAATCGGTTTTCCCAAGTCAATTTCCTCGTAGTTTTCCCTGGAAAATGTTATTTTCTTAAGAGCTTCAAAAGAGTTTTCCAAGTATTTCAAGGGTAAAATTCCCAGGATTTCAATTTCCCAAGTTTTGAATTTCCTTCTCCAATGAGCTTTCCTATGAATTTCCATCATTTTCCTAAGAAAACTCTCAAAGTCCAAGTTTTCCTAAGAAGTGTTTCCCTTTTCAAAGGTTCACCTTTTTCTCAAGAATCACTTCTATTTTCCCAAGATTTTCAACTATTTCTGATTTTTCCACACCTTTATGAACTTTCTTGTGATTTCAAAACCCCTTTCATTTGAGTTTCCTGAGAAATCGATTTTCACCTTTTCCCAAGAAATGCTTTTCAACTCCAAAAGTTTTCCTATGAATTTTCAATCCTCTTTCCAAATAAAATTTTCAGAGCTGGAGTTTTCCTGACAAGCATTTCCCTTCAAATGTTCACACTTTTCCTAAGAATTACTCACATTTTCTCAAGACTTCCAATCATTCATGATTTTCCCAAGTCTTTATAAACTTTCTCAAGATTTCAAATCTTTTCATCTGAGTTTCCTGAGAAATTTACTCTTTTTTTGAGAAATCTTTTCAACTTCAAATATTTTCCAAGCATACATCATGTTTTCCCAAGTTGCATTTTCCAAATCTCATAGCACATGCCTAAATTCTCTGTGCATTTAGGATAGAACATGATTTTGATGATTTAACTAAGTCAAGCACAATTTTGGTCCTTGGTTCGATTACCCCTGTTAAAGGCGGCAGGAATGGTTGAACCTCGTACCGACAGGTCGAGCCCCATCCCATAGATTTTCCCGCAATTTTCAAAAACGGAGGCGAGTATTTCAAAAACATTTTCCAAAATCCGGTCAAGTTTGAAGCGCGAAAGCGTTTCCTCTTTCTCTCTTCCGCAAGGAAGGGAAGACGGGGAAAAATTTCGCGACGATAACACATTCTCTTCTGCCTGAATATCTTTCAGCTCCAACAGTTCCAAACTGTCCCTGAGATTGACCTCATCACTGTCCCTGATACTGGGAATGTCTGCTATAAATGTTGGATGGGGGATCATCGGTTGTGGGAGCCTCTCCTTTGGATCTTTCCTTAGAATTGTGGTGATCATGCTACCTTTAGACCATTTGATACACTGGTGGAGGGTTGAAGGAACAACAATGGCATTATGGATCCATGTTCGTCCCAGCAAAAGATTGTAGGTGGGTGGCACATTGACGACATGGAACAGTACTGTGTGTACTGAGTAGTTGATGAAAATTTCTAGGAAGATCTTTCTCTTGGCCGTCTGCCCATGGTTATCAAAACCATAGATCATGATTGGATCTGGCACATACTCTTCTTCTTTCAGGCCCAAGGCCTTGGCTGTTATTTCTGGGCAAATATTGAGTCTACTGCCTCCATCAACGAAAACATGTGGGACGGTCATGCCCTTGGTCCTTACCACAATATATAGTGCATGGTTATGAAAAGCGTGAGGTTTTGGCAAATACTCATCAGAAAAGGTGATAGGCGCATTGGTCATCGCCTAATTCACAATTTGTGTCATGTCTTCCGGAGTGGTGCCTGACTTTACTTTGATCTTTTTTAGCAGTTCATCTAGCATCTCTTGATGCTTCGGGGATTCATGAATCAACTCTGAGATTGAGACATTGGAGAGTGCCATGATTGGCCTCTGCAACAGATTGGCTCGTTCTTCAGCTGCTTTAGAGGTTTCTGCTTCTTCTGCAGGGACTTGCTTTTTAATGAACTTCTTGGGGAAACCTGGGACCCTTTTGTTCTCAGCTGACGGGTTCATCTGACTCAGGATTAAGATGATGTTCATTTTCTTTGGTATAGGCTGGTCCCGATGCAGAACCATGACCTGATGCTGGAGACTTATGTCCTCACTAGAGCATGGGTATATATGGTCTTGTGGTAAGAAAGGATATTCTAAGATGGTTGTTGTGGAATGATTCAGGAATGGAGCTGACAGTATTTCCAGCTTACTTTCCTCTTCATCTTCTACAAGAAGGTTTTTATCGATACAGTCTTGTATAATATGCTTGACAACAAAGCAATGCTTTGTATCGTGCCCCATTGTCCTATGGAATTTACAAAATTGTTCTTTAAATCTCCCCATGACTATGGGAGGATCTGCAACCTTGGGGAGCTTGATCATTCCCTGAGTCAACATGTATTTCAAGACCTTTTCTAGGGGTTAATCCAAAGGAGTGAATGCACGATCTCTACTCCAATTGATATGTTTGGGATTTTCTTGAAGATCCCTTTTTCTACTAGGGGTCAGTTAGAGGAAGTTTCTCATTGTTCTTAAAGAGCTTTCCTTTCTATCCCTTGTTTTGGTCTGCCTTCGAGCTACTACCATTGTTGTTCTTATTTCCCTTCCTATCACTGCCATGACTGTTGCCTGAGATATCGGCTGAATAGGTAAAATGTGTCTTTTTCTTCTGCTCTTGGGCATTCTTGACCAGTGTAATTCCTTCGTATACTCAATTTTTCATTCCCATTTCGAGCCATTCAGCTCACTTTGTCAACTCGATGAATGATTTTGATGGAGACATAGAAATGAGGCTTCTTAGTGGCTGTGAGAAATTGTTGAGAATAATTTGGAGGGCATGCTCTTCAGAGATGGGGTTTCTCATTTTGTTGCAGATACTTCTTCATTTGCGGATGAAATCTCTGGCTTTCTCATTGTTTTCCTGCTTGAGATTGTATAGATGATTGAGTGTGGGTAGAGCTTCCGTGTTAAACAGGAATCACTCAATGAACATATTAACGACCTTGTCAAAATTTTACAATTCAATGGGGTTGATGTGTTCTGCATACCATTTGGCAGCTACGCCTTCCAAACTGCGAGGGAAGCATAAGAAAAGAGCACAGTTGTCTTCCTTAAATCTGGCATACTCCGCAAAAAACATTGTGAGGTGGGCTTTGGGATCGCCTGATCCATCGAACTTAATGAATTTCCTGGGAAGGTTTTCCAAGCTTTCGTCCCCATCCAGCCCAACATAGAAGTCTTGTCTGGTATATACTTTCTTTTTCTTGTCTCAGACTTGTAAGTCCTTGACCATCTTGGTTAGTGTCTGGACTGGGTCTTCTGTAGGGATCCTCTGTCTGGGTTTGTTTACTGATTCAGGCTCTTCAGTCACCTTCTTGGACTGTCACAGATGTTTCGGGATAAACACAAGTTCTTCTTCTTCAGAATCCTCTTCTGCTGATTGCGTATCCTCAGAGGTGTTGTCCTGCTGGACTTTCTTTTTACTGATCTTGATAGGCCTTTTCACTGGCTTCCTTCTGATTTTGCTTTTGGAGGACACTTTCTTTGGACCTGCCCTAGCCTGTTCAGATATCATCTTTGTCATCATTTTCTGGAACAATTTATACATGGTCGGATCAACATCATCTTCTGTCTCTTGACCTTGTCTCCTGAATGATCTGGGAGGATTCATCTCTTCTGCCTCACTGTCGTTGTGTTGCCGAACTGTCTTCTTTCTTGCTCTTGTTTGAACCATGATGAAATGCCAATATTTCTTGCGTAATGAGGGAGTGGTTAGAGCACAAAAGAAGCTTTCAAAACCAAATTCTGAGAAAAGGGAAAGAATGGGGGAATTGGTAGACAATTTAAAAGATTATCCCATTACCAGGGATTGGGTCACCATAAGACTTGTGACCATTGTGTCATCATTTTCATGACAACGGAAAAATATGCCTTGTTACCTAGGCGAGGTCGTCAACCATGATAAGAGAATTTTCAGCATTTGGAGGAGAATGTCCCGTTACCCGGGATAAGGTCGTCACAGGAATTGTGACATTTGTTTGAAAGATAAAATTTTGACCTGAAACTTTTGGGAGAACAAAAAAGTAAATTTTATTGATAATAGATCAAAGACAAAGAGACGGTGGACAGACAGTTTGCCACCACTTTTGATATTCAGAAGATACATTGGGTCCTGAAAATATGGAAAGAGGAATGAAAGAGTCCCAAGTGTACTTGGCTGTATGGTATGCCCCAGACCACTGATCCGACTGCAGATTGAACTCTGGCATGTTACCCACCAGGAAGCGAATGTTGGCGCGAACCTGCCGCTGCGAAAACTGTCTAAGACATCTTTTTGGCTGATAATCGACACAGAAGAAAGGGTCAAGCAATCTGTAGCGCTTGCTGCGAGCATAAGTGTAACGAGGAACTGATTCTCTCCTGTCAAAGAAATCCCAAACAATCTCCTCCTAATGCAGTTTCTCGATCAAGGCTCGATACTGAGTAGCAGACTTCGACTTCTTATTATTGAATATGAATGAACTGGCCTTTGATGGCACATGTCGCAGGAACCACGACTGTAGGGCATAGGTGCATCCTTCTACCAGAATGGTTTCTTCAAGAGCAAAACGAGCTAAGCCTCGGTAGAAGAAAGCTAAGGCGGCCATGGAAACTAAGAGATGACGGGTCTGCTTGTTTCCCCATCTTCGAAAGAGTTGGACAACTTTGACATCGATAAAATTCTGACCGTCTTGAAAGAACGCTAGTCCTACTGTGCATAAGACCATAGCATGCTGAATTCTGTCTTTCGCTGCTCGGAACAAGGTGTCAACCTCTTCGTAAGCTCCGTACTTGCGATAGAGTTCAAATAGGTCGATGAACTGACTTCCGTTGATCTCAGTGAGAGGCCAAGATCTGCTCCCTGTTGCTCTGGCTAAGGCTTCTCGAACATCTATCCCTTTGATGTTGATCAAGAACTGTTGCTCGACAGGATCATCTGGCTGACCAGCTGGTTCGGGCAATCCCATAATATCATTGAATTCATCCATCAGTAAAGTCATCTCTCCTCATGGGAACCAAAATGTGCCGGTACGTGGGTTCCACCGTTCTGCCATAGCCTAAATCAAACTTCTGTTGATGGTCCGCTTGCCTACTGTTGATGCCTTCTCCAATCCACAGTCATCCAGGTGGTGTGGGAACATATGCGAGAATGTGGATAACCAAGAATAATACCACCGAGGGAATAAATCCTAAGTTTTTCCAAAGTCGGGGTTTGGGGGCACCACAGATATGGTATCAGAGCAATGTTTTAAAAGAGATAAAGAAGTGTGGTTCAAGTCTCTGCAAGCATCGACCATCGCACTATAAGTATTCTTAATTCAGTAGAATTGCATTTTTGTTGTTTAATGACTTGTTCTACTTGATTAGATGATCTTGTGTGTTTTTTTGGGTGTCGTCCGATGTGAGACCCCATTTCATGTTTAAGCCTCGTATTTTTTACTTATGATATTGATTGTTGGAACCTAAGGGTTCGTTCGCGCTTGTGGATCTAGTTTCCCAAGCTGATGCGAGCCGACTCCTGTGAGAGTCAGAGTTGTAGACTGAGATCTAGGGGACTACTTGTGTAGTTCGCCCTTCTCGTTCCACATTGTATTGGTGGAGACGATTGATATATCATAGCGACTATCGAGCTTTAGCCTTATCATGTTATAGATGAGATGGCTTTGATTAATCATGCTTTGAGGTCTTATTTTGAGGATGTATGTCTCTAGTGGTAATGATGATTTGCGTAGTGTGAATTTTCTATATGATGTGATTGTTTTGCCACCTGAATCGAATTATCGAGAACATGCAATGGATGATTAGATGTGATACGTGATTTTGGTTCGTGGAACCTTGTTGGAAGAATGTATGATTCTGTGTTTTGATTTGCCCTATGAAGTGATACGATGCATTTGCTGGTATATGTGCCTATGCCATTATTGGTGGCTTTTGACCCAGAGTGTGGTCAATGGTTTTGATTAGTCGATTGTGTTGATGTATCACTGTGTACGGTATTGGTTGAGGACATGATCTTCAATGGAGTATCTGCGAGGGGATATATGACCAAGACCAGGTAATCCAACTAGCGTGGTGAATCTCTGTGAGGATACACTGTCCAAGACCGGGTAGCTGCGGAGACGGTGAACTGTGAGGAAGTGTACCATCCAAGACCAGGTATACCATCTAGGGCGGTAAATCCATGTGAGGTTGTATGTTTCCCAGATCAGGCGATCTGGCGGGTAATTTGTGTGATTTTGATGAAAAGTTATGGTGAGCAGCATTGATTTTTCTAGTATTGATAAATATAGCCAGTTGTGATCTATAAGTTTGACTTTCTAGCGATAACAGCCTGATATGGTGTCGCTTGAGATTGTTCGTAGTACTTTTTTCTATGTCGTGTTGTTGCACGATTGAGTTGCGACGTGACCTTTGTTTGAAGTGTGATGAATGTTGCCTAATTATATGTGTGTTATGTGCTCGTGATTTCTGTATGATTGCGGCGATTATCGCTTAGCGAGCATGGTTGTCAGACCTATCGATTGACTTGTTGTGTCTTTTTGTCATGATAGATGACTCGAAAGACTAGCTGCAACGATATTTTGGGTGCTGTGAACAACCTTGCAGAGGTTGTGCAACAGCAAGCGGTTGCGATACAACAGTTGGGTGCAAATCTTTAGCTCGTAGCCCAAGGTGGGCAGAATAATAGTACGGATACCTATAAGTGATCCATAGATTTGAAACTTCCTACTTTTGAGGATAAGACAGACCCTGAAACTGCCGAATCGTTGATACGTGAGAGAGAACGAAAACGTCAGAAGGTATCTCAGAACCGCCAGCGTAAGCGATCCCAGTGATCGATTGTCCAACAAAAGTGTCGACGATGTGACGAAGATCATGCTTTTGGAGCTTGTCCTCTCTTTGATGGCAAGTGTTTCAAGTGTGGACAACCCGGGCATATTGCCAAGTTTTGTCCTAAGAAGTCTACGGGAGACTTAGTTGTGGACGATTAGGCACTGTCAGACGAGATCTGACCATTTTGTTGTTGCTTCTTGTTTTGTGATTTCGCAGACAAAATCCTTTTTAAGGAGGGTAGAATGTAATACCCGCGAATTTCCTGACGAATTTACTGCTTACTTAGTGTGGATATGTATGCTTTCATATAATTACGAAGTTATATTGCATAATCGAGTATAATTGAATGTGCCTTGGATTTCTGTTTTGCACACGCGACCCGAAAATCGCGTAAATACACTATGTAAGTAAGAAGTGACTAATTCTGGATGAATTAACCTTTGAAATTTGAACGGTTAATTTATAATATATTTTTATAGTTTGTCCCCGAATTTGGGACCTATATGACGTAAAAACCTCGTCAGTGCATGTGAATTACGAGTTTTGCTCCAAGTTTGGACACGGATCGTAATACGCTTAATTCTGGCAAACGAAAGACAATTTTATTGAAAGGCATCAAGCATTTCATATTAATTGAGGTTATATAGAGAACTAAATGATTTATTGGAATTAATTTAATATTTTAATGCATTAATTAAGCGTGGTTTTGAAATATTACAAATGACGATTTTTGGATTTGGACCGGATCAACTAGAAGAGGACCCAAACCCATTGGGCGTCCTCTCTAGAGGATGATTTTAGACATGGTGGACCAGCTGGGTGGCGATTTTGAAATGTTTTGCATGGTTTTTGAAAAGAAGGCCATGATTGGTCCTTGGTCTTTTAAAAAAGATTCATGATGAAGCATCATGAGGGGCGCATTCCAACAAAAGGAGGCATGGGGCTGGCACCCCATGGCATTTTTGAAAAGAATTTAAAAGTTTTCAAATGGCTAAAGTGGATTGGGTGAGTTGGGTGGCAGCCAAGGGCGCCCCCTTATAATTTCTTCAAGTTTTAAAGGCACTTTTCTATGACATTTTTGAAAAGCTTTTTAAAAGTTTCAAAAGCTCAACATGCATTGGATATGGGCCGGCTATGGGGGGGCGTAGAGCACCCCAGCCCTCCATCTACCCACATTAAATCCTAGCCGTTCCTTTTGGAAAACCCTATGTATTTAAGCTTTCAAAAAGGATGAAAAAGAGAGCATGGGGCAATTTTTCTTAGAAGTTCTCCCCTCTCTCTCTCTCCAACGTGAGTGTGTGTGTGTGGGTGAGCACCTAGCTGGAACTCCAAAACGTAGCTACCACCTCCGTCTTCATCTCCACCATTTCCTCCATTGTAAAGCCTCGAAGGTGAGACTTTCCATCTCTTCCAATGTGTGAAAAATCGTGAGCTCTTTCTTTCATATATCCTTGTTGGTTTTGAATGAACAAATCCACTTGTTGTATTATAGATTTGTGGATTTTAACAAGTATGCATTCATGCATCACATGGTAAGTTTCGATTGAGCAAACATTTATGCATTCTTGCATTTTCGTAAGTCTCCATTCTCGCATACCTTGATGTGGGTTGTAGCTTAAGAGCATTTCAAGTTTTTCTTCACCCTTGTGGATTTTATTGAGCACACTCGCATGCATTGTAAGTTGGGTTTCGGTTGGGCATGTCTTCAAGCATTTGCTTTCCCCATTCCGCCCTTTATTTTTTTCTATTGTTGGATACATCGAGTATTCTAGCATGCATGGTGGATGTGTTTTAGGAGTGCACAATGGCTGGAAGCCATATTGTGTGTTTCTCTTTTATGGGTGTTGCATTTTGATACTTCGGTTTGTTTCGTGTCCACCAAGTCTCTCTTCCAAACAACATTTTCGGTTGGCTGGGAAGCCCTTGACAGACCCTTTGTCCAGCAGTCGTGCGGACCATTTTGGGTTCGGGCATTGCTGGCCTGGGATGGTCAGGCTGAGCTCCATTCCTTTTCTCCCACGCTTTATTTCTATTTGGGCGTCCAGAAAATTCTGGACGCATTCTTGTCTTGGGGTGGCCTCAGGCCGACCACAAGCAGGTCAGCCTGGGCGCCCTTTCTCTTCCTGGGTGACCTGGTGAAACCTTGAGCCGAGCCCAGTCGGTGGCTTGGGGTTTCGGTCACCCTGTTCGTCCTGACATGGTCTGGACTGGGCTCGGTCCAGACCTGTCTTGGGCCCTGGCCGAACCCAGTTTGGAGGGTGGAGTGTTAAGCTCTTTGGTTTTGGGGTTCGTTTTGAACCCTGCTGCAGCCCTGCCGTGTTTAGGCTGCAGCTGGGTGCAGGCAGCTGGGCCTGCACCCCATTCTTTTTGGTGTTGGCTGAGGCCAGCTGGGTCTGAACGCACGGTCCAGATCGTGCTAAAGCTTGAGCACACCCCACCTTGGTCTGGACCTGTCGGTCCAGACCTAATCGGTTTTGGGTGGCTATACCACACCCGGTCTGGACGCCCAGTCCAGACCACCCAGCCGTGTGGGCTAGCCTAGTGCGGGCCTGGACAAAATAGTCCAGACCCAAGGCTGTTTTTCGTTGGCTGAGACCCTTGCCAGTGGTCTTCCTTGGACCGGACCCAATCGGTCCAGGGTATTCGGGCCTTGCAGAATTTGCATGACAGCATGGCTGCTGTCTTCCTTTCGGGTTTGCAGCGCTGCCCAAACCGGGTTTGCTGCGTGTGCTTTTTGCCCCATGGCTCCGTATGGCTAGTGGTGGAGTGGGTCCGTTTTTAGCCACTTCGGACCAGCAAGACAGAAGTTCCTTCTTTTGCCGCACTTTTAGTATCGTTAGCGGGCTCCCGAGCTGCAGCCTATGGGCTGCAAGCGTGCTTGACACGGGATCCAATATCCCAAGGTTTTCACTACATGTTTTGTCTAGATACGAAGGGTACTTTGAAGTACGCATTGTCTAATGTTGTTTGCATAAAAATGTTTAATTAGGCACTAAAAAAAATAAGGTTTTCCATATTGAGGAGGCTTGTCTAGCTGATTTTGGCAATTCACTTATCGTATCCGGCCACACACATTAACACATAGCTACGACACAAATTTTGTGTTATTTAAGCAAATCACCATGAGCGATGTGTTGCAAGATTTTGGTAACAAAGCGCGTAATAAAAATAAGTTAAACCCAACAATACGGATAATGGATATGCTTACAATTATGTATGTGCACACTCTTGCATAGTACGCAATATGATTATATTTGATCGAATGTCTTGTTTTATGCCTCTTTATAAATGAGGTGTTTGCGGAATTGAGAATGTATGGCGCTTGTGTGATCATCGCAAAATTTTTCCTCTCTTGTAGTTTCTCTCTCTTCCTTCTCTTTTCCTTTTCTAACCTCTATTTTCCGCCTTTTTGAAGGGAGGAAAATAAAAGACAGAAAAGAAAGAGAGAAGAGAAAAGAAAAAGAAAGAAAAAGAGAAGAGGAACTCTTTTGCGCGGTCTCACTTGACCTTGATTTGAAAAATATTTAGAAATTTAACTCGCCTCTGTTTTGAAAATTTGTGGAAAAAAATGGAGAGACGGGATTCGCTCGTCAGTACGAGGTTTGACCGTTTCTGGCGCCTTTACCTGGGGTAATCGAACCAAGGATCGAATCTATGCCTTTTGCTTTGCCTAAATATTATCTAAGAATTTATTCTAATTCTAAATGCACAAAGAATCATGCTTGTGCAATGCAAGGATGTATGCTCTTTTTGAAAGATGTTTTGAAAATTTCCAAGTGTTCTGAGATGAACTTGGTAAGAGAGTGAAAAGATGATTGAATTTGACTTAGAACTTGAGATAGATCAGAGAATTTCTAAGTCTTTGAAGTAAATCAGAGTTGGAAGAATAAATCTTGACTTTGAGAAAGAATGATTTAAAGCTTTGAAATGAAAAGAAATGCAGTTTCAAAGTCAGAAATGGATTTTGAATTTAATCATGGATTTAGGAGAAGAAGATGAAATTTTGAAGTGATATTGATTTTGAATCTTAGAATGGATCTGAGAAAATCAAATGATATAGAAATGAATTTAAGAAATCTAGACATGATCTGTAAGTGGATTTAGCTTTGAAATCTGGAAATGAAATGAAATTGACTTTGAAAGTTGGAATTGAAAATAGAACTTGATTTGAAACATGGATTTCAAGATGGAATTCCAATCTAAAGTCTGGATCTTTGAATCTGAAATCTGAATTGGATCCGAATTTGGAAATAGATTTTGGATCTGAGATCCAAGATGGAATTGAATTCTGGATCCTAATATGGATTTGGATCTGAAGTCTGAGATCCAAAGTGGAAGTGGATTCTGGATCTTAAAATGGATTTGGATCTGAAGTCTGAGATCCAAGATGAAATTGGGTTCTGGATCCTAAAATAGATTTTGGATCTGAAGTCTGAGATCCAAGGTGGAATTGGATTCTGGATCCTAAAAATGGAATTTGATCTGAAATCTGAGATATAAGGTGAAACTGAATTCAGGATCCTAAAGGAAATTTTGGATCTGAAGTCTGAGATCCAAGGTGAAATTTGGATTCTGGGTCCTAGAATGGATTTTGGGTTTTGAAAGTCCAAATGATACTTTTGAAAATGGATCTGGGTTTTGAAAACCCAGATTGAATTTAAAATTTAGGAAGGGTCAAGCTTTGAGATTCATAATCAACCTCAAACTTTGATTTTTGAAAAAAATAAACTCGGTTTTGAATTTTGAAGATGAATCAGAAATTTCAAAGTTAATTTGAACTTTGAATTTGATTGGAGTTTTGAATATAAGATGAATTTTGGAATTTCAAAGTCAAATTGAACTTTGAAATCTGATTTAAATTTGAATATAAAATGTATTTTTGAAATCTCAAAGTTAAATTGAACTTTGGAGATTGAAAATGAAATAGAATTTAAAAAAATGAAAGGATGAATTGGATTTTATAAGAATTGAGGATTGATTGAAGAAGATATTTACATTACTTGGAGTTTTTGAAAAAGGGGATTTTGAAAATATGATGCAGTTCTATCCTAAATGATGAATGAATTTAAAGAATTTTGAAATTGGATTTTGAAAATCATATTTCATTCTTTACATGAATTGAAATAAGATTGAAAATATAATACATCCTTGACTATGGTCATTGAATGTATTATATAATAATCTATATTTAAATTCAGGTGAAGAATAAAACATATTTTGTGCTTTTATAGAGTTTAAAATGAAATTAACTCTCAATATACCCTGACTATGGCCATTGGTATATATATTGAATTAATTTTATGTTAAACCCTGATAAAAGATGAAATATTTGAAAATATGATGATTTTTGAAAGGGATTCAGTGTGGATCCAGTGTTATTTTATAAAAGATAAAAATCCTAAGTTTTGTTTACATCCTGACTATGGCCATTGATGTAAATCATCAACTTAGGATTAATTACCTCTTACGAAATGGTGCACGTGCCATTCATGTTTCACCATTGTGATATTTGGAGAAACAAAGGTAAAAAGCATGAAAACAAGCAATTTATGATATTTATAATGCTCACTCATTCTATCTAGAAACTGGAAATATAAAATTTCTCATGATCATCCAACTATTATAAGTTAGAATTCGAATGGAAATTATAACTTCCTAGGTTAAGAAGGAAAATGACCCTTTTCATATACTTCCGGCAGAAACGTGAAAGCAAAGAAAGCAATGGAAAAATGTTACATCAAAAGACTATATATAAATGCACAAAGGGGAGGCCTTATATGAAGAAAGTATATACATACCTGTTGCTCATAAAAGATTCTCATATGACATATCTTACACGAGAGTGAAATGAGACACCATCGTGCTTTATGGTCTAGTCATTATGAGGCTCGGAGAAGAATATTCAACCATACTGCAGCCTGAGATGTAACCATAGCTGTTAGTGAGGTGTGATTCTTGTGAAGGTGGCAGCAACAGTATAAGAGCTGTGTTAAGTGCAGGTGGTAGCGGGTAAAAGGTGAACACATAGATGGTAGCTACAGGGAAAAAAAATGATGTTTTGAGCATAATGAAATGGTAATGGCCCCATAGGAAACTCAGAAGAAAAGAAACCAGCACTATGAAACAGAAGGACTCAAATGAATAGATGGAAATTTGATCATGTCTACAGTGCCATGTTCAGATCTGCCAACTTTAACTTGAAGAGGCCCCTGTGTGATCTTGGTAGGAGTGCACCATGGACAGGAAATTATCACAATGAACATCGCAATTAATAAGGCAAACATTAACTGATTGCCATATGAGGGTAACTATATGGCTGGACATGCTCTTGGAATATTGCCAAGGAGATCTTTATCATCAGCTTCTGCAAACTTTTGAACAGGTTGCTTTTGACATTTGAACTGTGGGAGTGATTAGAATAGTTGGCAAAACCTGATTTGAACTTTATCCAGTAGCTTTATGGGATGCTCCCTTGATGGCACACCTTCCCCACGCCAGGGAAAAAATTCAAAAAGCAAAGAACGATGCGAATTTGAAACAATGTTGTTGAACTGAAACAATGTTGCTAAGCATCTATACATAGCTATCATGAATAATAACAAAAAGAAATGTAACAGATAAGTAAAAAAAAATTCTATCAGTAAGCATGCTTCTCAGCGAAATTAGAATACTATACCAAGAAACAGTGAAAGATTAGGCTTCTGAGGGAGTTTATTACAGCAAGACATACCTGGATTTTCAGTACATCACTACCTTGATATCAAGAGTTGTTATTTTCAGGACAAGGTGAAAGAGAACACTCCAGATCGGTGGGGCGTTGGATGATTCCTTAGCAAGACTTGGGCGAGATCCTTCAGTCTACTGACATTCCTTAAAATACAAATCTGCTAATTGCTCTTCATCCAAGGCTCACAGTGAGGAGCAATGTGTATGAAGGTGTACAGGTGTTGAGAGTGGATAGAAAAGGGATGCACAGGTGAGTATAATGAATGGAACTGAATATTTTATTCAACATACAAACTATTAACTTATAAGATCTATAGAATAAGCTAATATTTGAATTCATGGAACGTAACTCAGTGAGCCATTGAACAATATTGTGGATGTCAGACTTTCATACCTGGATAGCCTCTCTTACCTTAGTCTAACAGGAGTATCTGAAGGGAAATCAACGTCAAGACCCCTCTGAGATTTTGTTCACTTACATATTGTAAAAGTCATTTGGTAACTCGCAGATACTGCTTTGAGCCCTTTATCCATTCATCTGTCTTTATAACTCTTGAACCATTTCATCAATGATTGCGGCTGAGTCAAGATAAAAAAAAATGAGTTTCTGAACTGGCAGAAGTTGAATCCCAACCTTTTGATCGTCATAGGCACTGGCGATTGCTCAACGACCAATAATGCAGAGGAATTCCAACCTGGGAATTACAACTTTCAAGAAAAGGAAATCTGCAGTAACATGGGTTTGTGTCAGGATCAATGTCACAATGGTCCCTTCACGGGCATGTTGGTATTCCTTCAACACTTTCTTACAAGTAGTGTAGGGAGACCATTTATATAGATATGATGGTACAGTAGGCGAGATGGTGCTGGTGAAATAAGCCTAATATATTTAATATAAATAACCAGTGAAATGAGAAAACAAATTTAATATAACATACTATCTAACCTATAGGAAAGGAATCAACTGTTACAAAGTTGTAAAGGAAATTAGCCATATGGAAATATTTAATGGAAACCAAATTGGCTATTGGGATTAATCAATTGTCCAATGGTTAATGCAAATGCTATGGTGAATCAAGGTGGGCATATTACAGTAATTAATCAAGAAGGATGTAAGCAACAACTGAAACAAATGTAAGGTTTAAGCTACAGGAGGGAGGAAAAAAAAAGTATATCTTTATGAGGAATAGGCCTGCTAGCTATTTACTACTCAAAAAAAAAAACCTTGTGTTCATATCAACAGTGGGATTAAAATTCTAACAAATAAATTAGAGAATGAACTGTTCTGGCTATCCTTTATGAGCTGATCTTATGAGTCAAATTTCATCAGCTGGTAACTCTCAAAATGATGTAACCTCCCCAACCTAAAATACAACAATACCAACAGATATATGTGAATTTAGCAACTTGAAGGGAAGAAGAGTATGTGTACCTGATATACTGATTCTCAGATATGAACTCAGAGCAAATGAATTTAGAGCAGGAACATATACATTGCTGAAAAGAACACAAAGAAGAATGTGGGTATTCTGATGTTTATTGCCCAATCGATGCCAACTACTGTTTAACTGATATCACCATCGGGACGAGGTAGACTCCTGCCACCCCACGAAGGTCTGGAAGGACCAATAAAATGCAATTCTCCTAATATGGTGCCACAGAATCTGCATGTGAGTTCAAATAATATATTTCTGGGCCAAAACATTGATGAGGACCCTATCAAGTGTAAGAAAGGGACTTTCACAGAGCACACTGAGATTACTCTTCTGGAGGGTGTCACTACACTATGGGAGCATCTCCAGTCTTAGGACAGTAATGTCTTAAGTCACCCTTTGGTGAGGTCTTATGGTATAAGCAATAATGGACATGAATAGTCATGGGGGTCGCAAAAACTTTGTATGCCCCCAAACCACCATACGATCGCCAGATGGGGATGGTTCAACCAAGCACAAAATATTGTGTTGAACCAACACGATATCATGGAATCGAACCGACGTTGCTGAATATTCAAAATTGTGGTTATGCCTAGGAAAAAAATCCTGTCAAACGCTACGATTCAGCGGTGTTGAAACCAAAGGATCCAACGTTGATCGAGTATATATGAGGCAGTGAATATACTGACGTTAAGTGCAAATCGAAAGTTAAAAGAGAAATAAGAAATTGACCTGAAAGGGGATGTTTAAATGCAGGAACAATAGTGGATATGACGATCCAATGACAAACGTGATGCAATAGATTATCAAGATAGGACAAAAAAAAGAAAAAAGAAAAAGAAAAAAAATCTGAATCTATGAATGATCAAAGCAAAGCAGAAGATAATAAAAAAAAATGAAATATAAAAGCCAGAAAAGGATAAAATCCATCTGCATGATAACGAATTCAAAGGGAAAAATACAGAGATAAAAAAACCTACCAAAATAAGAACATCTGAGTGTGAAGGCAGAGGAAGAAATCAGATATATATATTCCCCTTTTTTTTTTAAACCAAAGGAAAAAAATTGTGGGAATCGGTAGATTTCATTGATGTGGCATAGGGTGGGTCGATCCTGCTATAGGCAGGTCGACCCACCATTTTGCCTGATGAAGGAAAAGAAGGAAATAAAATAAATGATAAAAAAAAAACAGAAGAAAAACAGGGCAATGCTATAAGATGAAGAGAGAAATTTCAAAAAGAATCAGAGAAGGAAAGGTTACTTACCTATAATTTATGGAATCAATCGACTTCCTTCAGTCGGTTGGGGAAGGATCAGAAAAACACTTGAAGGAGAGGAAGAACGTGGTGGATGCGTGAAGAGAAGAGGGGCTTTGACTACTGCTACAGGATGAGGTCAGCCTTCTCCTTCATCTGATTAGGGGAAATCAAAAGAAAACGATTGAAGTTGGAGAAGAAACAGAAGTAAAAGAAGATGTAAAAAAAATGAAAGAAAAAGAGATCGACATACACAAGAAGGGGGGAAGGGTAAAGATGGATCCGGGAAGAAGAAATGGGGAGGTGAAGAAGCGGTCCGTAGGGAGGAAAGAGAAGGTGCAGGGGTGGAAACAGATGCTTTGAAGAGGCACATGCGACCCCTTCTTAAAGAAAAAGAAGACGAATCCAGAGAGGTCGAGCTGTTGGAGATCAAGGGCAGATGGAGGTTTCGGTTGGTGATGGGTGGCTGAATGGAGGTTGCACATGGAGGGTGATGGAGAGGTTTCGGCTGGCGAGAGGAGAGAAGCCGTAAGAGGGTTTTTGCCAGAGAGGGAGAAGCTGAGAGTTAGGGTTTTCAAGACCCTAACTCGACTCTTAAACATTGAAAATAAGGTTTTCCTCAAAAGGGCCTCTTTAAAAAGTTTTTTCTAAAACGGGTTTCCAAAAACCATTTTTGAAATTTCCTTCATTTATTTCTGATTTTTTTTCTTTTCTTAATATTTTTATTTTTTGTATTTTTGGAATGAAAATCTAAGATTTTACGAGAAAACAAAGATTAAACACTATTTTTTTTGTATTTTTCTGAGGAATATTTACAAAAGTATCTTTCTGATAATTTCAGACCATTTCGGGAAAATTTCTTCAGAAAAAAGGGGTTTGGACCCTGGTTTTGAGAAAATGTTCGAGTTTTGACACTCGAATAGATAAATACAACGTGATGGATCCAAACGGATGTCGGAGGGACTGTCCGAGCTATTTAAAAACTATTTTTGGTATTTTCTGTAATTTTAATTTAAAATTTGGACAATGAGACTCAGATTTGGATCTGGACAATGAATCCAGATCCGAAACCAAGTCAGACATATAAAATGAATTTAATTTCAGTAAAACTTGAGAAATGAACTAGAATTTAGATTTAAAAATGACTCATTTGCTCAAAAAATGAATTTAGGGGCAAAAAAGAAATATTTAAAAGATTTTGAAAAATTTGGGGTGTTCACAGATGCCCCTCTTTGCTACTAAGTCGGTTGAAAGCCGAGCTTAGTGGCAAAGAAAACACTCCAAATTTTGAAAAATGCCCCAGTCAGCAGATCTGAACTGGGTGTGGAAGAATTTATTTGAAAGACATGGTTTTTTTTTTCATGTTTAAAACTTTATCCTTAAATGGCTTGGGGGAGACGAAGTCCTCAGAAATGATATAACTGAATAACAGATGAGGAAATCGTGATGGGACTTTGGGTGAAGATCCCGAAAATAATGAAAGATAGGGAATTTAGATCAAGTCTCGTGGGTGAAACTAGATCAGCCTTGTGGAATGACTCAGGTTTTAGCCCTTAACCTGGATGGGACGAAGATATATCAAGATAACCTGAATGGGGAAAGGAATATGCGAGGACCTTGATGGGACATTTTGAGAGAAATGCCTCGTGAGATGAAATTTCAAGCATGATCCTTTCCTGGATGGATGTACAAAGCATGGATTCCTCAATGGAAAGAACCATGATGGGACTGGAGGAAAACATCTCATCGAAACAAGAGAAACTCGTTGGAACGAGATTCAGGTTTAACCAAAACCTAAAAAGGAAGATACCTCGAGGGGCGAGGTTCAGGCTTAACCCTTAACCTGAAGGGGACGACCATACGAAATCTTTGGATGAAGAAACCGTAATGGGACATGAGAGATACTTCAACTGAATGGGGTAACTCTTCTGGAAAATATAAACAATGCTAGGTTGCACCAAAATGGATATTGAATATTTATTTCATTCTTAAAATATCTAGAAAATTTTGCCAATAAGATAAATTTATAGTTGACTTCAACGCTTTGAAAATGTGCACGTGTGTGCAAAAGATATTCCCTCATTTACCTAGAGTATTTCCTTCAACGAGGCTAACTCCTCAGTTTTAAGAGTCAAATTCAAAATTTTAGCGCTAATGACTTTCTTCAGGGAAGTTATCCATTTCCTTGATATGAGAAGAGAAGAAATATTCTTAATTTCATAAAAGCAAATAGTGAAGAGATATTGAGAAAAGACATTTTGCATAAGAAAGATGACTTCTGGCGATTTATGTAGTTTTGATATCTGAGTGTTTTCTCATGATAATCTTTTTTTTTTGCACTCTTTTTGAGTCATTGAACTTTTTCGGGCTTTTTACATCATCCTTCATTTTGGAGATGTCCTGACTTTTCTCTCTTTTTCAGGGAAGGGTACGTCACAAACTCCTTCATCTCAGAGATGCTCTAATCCTTCTTTTTCTCAGGGATTATATATGATATTGGCTCGAAAGATCTATTGATGATAACATAAATCAATTATCATTTAGGGTTTGTCGGTAGGTTCATCACACTCGCCTTCATCTCGACGGTGATCTGAACTTTCCTTGGAAGGATCCTTTACAAACTCCTTCATCTCGGAGATGATCCAAAACTTCTTTGGCTCCGAGGGTCTGCTCGCATATTCGCCTTCATCTTGACGACAATTGAGAGATCCCTTTTGCAGATATTTGATTGCAGCTTTAAATGAATAAGGAGATATGGGTCAAGTGGATTCTTTTTATTGCTCATGATATTTCCATTGTCTGATTGCCAGAAAATCATCTTTAAACATGTGTCATAACTATGATCAACATCAATTCGCTTCCGGCTTTTCAATGTCATCGAATGTTTCTTTCGCTAATCATACCGAGGATATTTCTTTCAGCCTTTTGGTTGATCAACAGAAAAAAGATTTGAATTTTACCTCTTTTTCGCATAAAGTTTCACCTTTTTTAAAGGAAATACTAGAGGTAATCTGAGGTAATTCTTGTGTGCAATAAGAATATTGGAATCAACAAATATTTTTAGTAAATTGGCAAAGTTTTCAAGGATCCTTTGTGAAATAATCATTCAATATAAATTTTGACGAAACCTTTGAGTTGATCTTGGGAAGGAGTATTTAGATTTTTGTTTTGACCGACCAACTCGAAGCAGGATTTTTTGGAAGTACCAGCTCGAAAGCAGGATTTTATGGAAGCACCAGCTCGAAAGCAGGATTTTCGATGGAAGTACCAGCTCAAAAGCAGGATTTTGGATGAAAGTACCAGCTCGAAAGCAGGATTTGTTTGCCCGACCAGCTCGAAAGCAGGATTTGATTGCCCGACCAGCTCGAAAGCAGGATTTTTGGAAGTACCAGCTCGAAAGCAGGATTTGATTGCCCGACCAGCTCGAAAGCAGAATTTGTTTGACCGACCAGCTCGAAAGCAGGATTTGATTGACCGACCAACTCGAAAGCATGATTTGATTGACCGACTGTAAACACCCCAAATTTTCACTCACCTTCTTGACATTTCCACCAATCATCACATTACGGTTCTTCGGAACCAATGAATGGCAAAATGGTCATTTTCCAAGATTGAACCTTGCAGAAAGTCCTAAATTCCATTCTCGAGTCTCAAAACTTCTCTATTTAGACTCAGAGACACCTTCAAATTGCAAATCCTCAAAATCTTATGCTTAAGCAGAAGTCAGAATTTTCAAATTCAAATTCAGAGTGGCGATCTTGTAGAACCTGTCTTTGCATAGCATTGCATGAGCATTCCATATCATTTCACTGCACAGCATGTCATTTTGAGATCCGGAACTCCTGATTTTCAAAATTGTCAATCCAGATTTGATTTCTAAACTTTTCAAAATAGATTTTAAAACACTGGGTTTTCAACATTATCAATTCTTCCCATTTTACCCCCAGGACCCCGAATTACGAAAAGTTTTTCTCAAAAAAACAATCTGGATGGTTTTGACATTTTCAAAATTTCGTCAGTTAAAAAGAGGGGGGCACAATTTCAAAGTGCATAAGACCTTATTTCAAACTTTTACAAAAAGGCTCCGAATTTCCCTACTCCTTTCAAAATTTTGCAGTGCCCACCTAGAAGTGGCACCAATTTATAAAATTCTTTTATTTTGATTTAAATTTTGATAAAATAATTAGTGGGCCCACGCAGGTGGCGCCCCACTAAGGCTCCTTGCCAAGAAAAGAAAATTTTTTTTTTTTTTTATCTCACAAAGTTTTCAAATTCAGTTGAGGTGGCATCACCAAAACAAAACCCATTTTCTTACTCAGCTTTTTATTACTTTTCAGCCCCAAATGGAGCCACCGTGAAAACCCTACCAAAACTTCACTTTACCTAAGTTTTTTTTTTTTAAATATACTTGTAGAGAAAAGGAGCCCCCCCCCCCCCTTTTTCAAATGGCGACATTTTGAAAGTTTTCAAAAATTAGTTTTTTTTAAGTCTATCAAAACTTTTCACAATGGATTTCAAAGGGCCCGATCTTTTGGCTAAAGGGGCGGATGATCTTTTTAAAAGAGGGACTAAGGCCACCCGAAAAGGGAGAGAGACCTTTTGATTTGTTTTTTTGGAAATTCTTCAACGCCCCTTTTCATCTCTTTCCCTCTCGATCAACAGAAGGTTAACCCCAAGGGCGTTTTCCTCTTTCCCTAGCAGGTCTCTCTGAATCCCTCTGCATCTTCCCCTTTTCAGTATCTTTTTCAGCAAAGGTTCAAAGAGCCCTCCATTCTCCTGCGTTGGGGATAATCGGCTCCTTCTATCTGCCAGCAAGAGGAAGGCTCAAGAAGTAACTAAGGGGCGTGTGGTCCTTCTTCCCCTTTTCTTTTGAAATCTGACTCCCCTCTGAAGGAAATGCCAACAGCAACCACTTCTTGACCAAGGTAAAGGCTTCTCTTTTCACTTTACCCTAAACCTACAGGAAGCCTATATTTGTTTCAGACCGTGTGTGTGGTAAATCCATCTTAAAAGGCTGATGTGGTTTACATTGTGGTTTAGTCAATATGTCAAGAGATGACAATGCCTCTCAATGACATTTTAAGTCTGTTGAAGAGCCTGGTTTTAGCAACCCCTTTGAATAAGCATACTTTTATGGAATTAGCATCTTCTGCATCATGCTTATTTGATTCATTTTGGATTTCAACTTACAGCTTTCAGACCTATGCTTGCCCTATCATTTTTAATATATCATCGATTTTACCAGAGCATTCAAAATCTGTTATATAAAGGGTAAAGGTTTCGACATTTTTTTTGGCTTCTGGATAGTGGATGAAACTTAGTCAAGTCCTCTGTTCAGACATGACCCCTCTTATCATAAGTCCTTTTCTTTTATCTTGCTATCTTCACCATTTTCTTACATTTCATCCTCTTTTTCTTCCCTTTTTTTTTTTTGCAGTAACGGTTATCCAGATTTCTCGTATTTCACTGGTCTCTGCATAAAAAAAAAAGGTTTTAAGAAAAGTGATCGCATACCCTTATCTGAATCGATTGTTCATGAGGACATATCGTACATTAATAGGTGCCCTTAACCAAGGCACTACATGTGAAATCATTTTGCCAAGATTTTTTTTATGCTTCTCTACATTCTTTTTCTTCTTTTTCAATCCCTTGATCATGGGTATTGAGATTTCTGCTAGGATTTGCCTACCTCTTAACGTATTTCGTTCGTCTCATGCTGTCATTTTGTTTCCAACATATATATATTGCAGTATATGTTTGATTTCGGTAACTGTTATTAATATTTGCCTATGGTAGCTGTTTACATCTGCCTATGATTGCTATTTGTCTTTTGCCCTGGGACAGTTCCACTGTGGCAAAATTTTGACCCTTAAGCATCACCTGTGTCTTGACTGTTTATATTTCCTATTGGGAATCTATCATTTGTCAGTCATCACTCTCTTAATAAAAAGCTTTGGAATCACTGTAAGACCACCCAGACTTGGTATAAAAGCATATGAAGACCCTATGTGAAGCCCAGGTGCAAGCATACCCCTTTTGCAGGAACCAAGGTGTCGTGGGAAACTGGTTGATAAAGTTGTCACGTGACCTTAATTATATTGCAAAGCATGACATTCTTTGGTCACCCCATTCATAAATTAAATCTAGAGTATCGATCTTAGCATTGATCGGTCAGTTGTACCTGTTACACTCATCTCAATATCGTTAAAAGTTGTTCTGCTGTAAAATGGATCAGTCGCGTGTGAGGGTGACCATCATTTTGTTCTGTTATGATATCTAAACATTGGGTCTCTAAACCAGTGAACAGGTTTAAACTGTTGGATAGGTCATCCAACTCAGACGTCAAGCCAAAACCAGTAGTATTTACATCTCCTATTGGCTGCCATCCCCATTATTACTGTTTATATTTTATTCCAGCATATATCTAGATCTACCCCCCCTGTGTATATATGCAGCACTGCCTGTAGTTTTTTTTTACCAGTAATGTTGATTGTTTGTTTGAAGTTCCGGTAATCTAGATGCTTTGATTCCTGTTTAGCAGAGCATAGGCGAATCAAGTATGTACGGTTGTAAATAACATCAGTTTGGTAATTGATCCTTCTTTACCCTTCACTGATGACAGGGCACATTCATGTATAGTATATTTATCTTAACTATTAGCCCCTTTGTCTACTGTGTTGGTAACCATATAAAGTTGTTGTTTTTTTCTTTCTTTTTTTTTTTTTGCCATCACCATCTCTGTTTTCTTCATAATATAATAACCCTTTGTACATTTGTGTTAAGTCTCATGGAGTCATAGAGTTGATACATCCATGCCATCCTTCTATGAATAAGTTTAATATCCCCTCATAAAATATAAGCATTGGCATTCAGATGATTTCATTTCCCCTTAATTTGAATAAGCATCATATATAGGCTATACTTATGAAAATTTTAGCTAACTTAAGCATTGTAAGGCATATAGTCATTTTCATATGCATTTCATTCATGCTCTAGATATTATATTAATATACATATTTCCACTATAGTTCATGTATAATCATCTAAAGGCGGAATTTCTTAATTTCTTGAATGTATATTTTATTTCTTTTATTATTTTTTTCTTCTTTTTCTTTTGTGCTAATTCACTTTTGTAGGAAAAACCTGGAGAATGCTGACTATTTTAATTCTATACTTCTTTTATTCATTTTGCTTTATGTCAGAGATGTAATAACCAAAATTTTGGAATAATATTTACTTTACTGCTTAGATTAGGCTGCATCTCATATAGTTTGAATTCATGCAATATCCTGTTTATGTGATTCATGCATTTCTATTTCAAAATCACTGTGGATGAACACGAATGGCACGTGCACCAACTCTTAGAGAGTTGATGAACTCGGTGGAGTCCATATTTACGGCCCTAGTCGGAATATGGACGAGACCCAGATCCATCATCTTTCTACCAGTCACACTGAGCCTACACTCTTAGGCTATCTTAAAATACACATCATATTTCTAATGTTTTCAAAATATTGTGCATTAAATCAATTAAACTCTAAACATATTCATGGCCACGGTCAGAATATGTGAAGGATTTATTTTGACTTAATACACATTTTTCCAACAAATTTCTTAGAAAATCTTTCAGAGTGCATTCATTCACTCATATCATTTGCATCATGAAATCATTGTTTTTCTCATGATTTTCTTAAGAAAATTTCATTCTCAAGAAATCGATTTCTCAAGAAACTCTGAATTTTTTTGGAAATCGGTTTTCCTAAGTCAAATTTTCCACAGTTTTCCGTGGAAAAGGTCATTTTCCCAAGATTTTCAAAAGAAGTCTCTCACCTTTCTCAAAGTCAAAATCGATTTCCAAGAATTTCAATGTTAAGATTCTCAGGATTTCAATTTCCCAAGTTTCAATTTTCCTTTTCTACAAGGGTTTTCCAATGAATTTCAATCATTTTCCTAAGAAAATTTTCAAAACTTGAAGCTTTTCCTAACAAGCATTTCCCCTTTAAATGTTCACCTTTTTCTCAAGAATCACTTCTACTTTCTCAGGATTTTCAACTATTCATGATTTTTCCACATCTTTATGAACTTTCTCGTGATTTCAAAACCCCTTTCATCTGAGTTTCCTGAGAAATTGACTTTCCCCGAGAAATATCTTTCAACTCCAAATGTTTTCCAAGCATACATCATGTTTTTCAACTTGCATTTTTACAAAATTTCATAACACATGCCTGAATTCTCTGTGCATTTAGGATAGAACACGATTTTGATGATTTAACTAAGTCAAGCACAATTTTGTTCCTTGGTTCGATTACCCCTGTTAAAGGCGGCAGGAACGGTCGAACCTCGTACCGACAGGTCGAGCCCCATCCCATGGATTTTCCCACAATTTTCAAAACGGAGGTGAGTATTTCAAAACAAATTTCCAAAATCCGGTCAAGTTTGACTCGCGAAAGCATTTCCCTCTCTCTTCCGCAAAGGAAGGGAAGATAGGAAAAATTTTGCGACGATAACAGGTTTGGCGACCGTGACGGGACCTGTCCTTGTCTGATTAAAATTATGCTTGACTTAGTTCAATTATCGAAATTATGTTCACAAAATGTCAGCTCTTTACTTTTGCTATCATGCGAACCTAGGAGCCTAGATTCTGACCTAGCTGACATTGACTGCATATAGACTAGGCATGGTTTGGTAGGACCAGATTGAGGAGAAATTTTCATGCTCACATAGACTTAGGTCTAAACATAACTCTCCTTAATTTAGGATCTGAATGCAAACAATGTATGCTTCTTCAAAGATTTTCAAAATATATCTCTCTAGGATTTAGAGCCCTCTATTTCTTGCATGTGATCATTTTTCAAAACCTCCCTTACCTATCATTACCCGGTCATCACGTTGCTGGGCTCTCTTCCAGAACCCTAGTTCGGGACAAAGCCTCACAACTGGGCCAACTATTTGGGTTAACACCCCCCTACCACGTACCGCGGGCCACAGTCCGAAGTATATCGGTAGGCCCTCAAGGATGTTGGAAAACCTTACCTTAGAATCGGAGTTGAAATTCTATGCCACGTACCTTGGATTTCGGTTCGAGTATATCGGCATAACTGGATTGGACAAAGATGATCTGAACTTAGAGTTTGGATTAGGGTCCTACAACTGTTTTCAAAATAATGCATCTAGAGTCAGCCTTTTAGAGAGTGCTGTATGTGCATGAATGTTTGTGCAGGATGTGATTGTTTGTATGTTACCTCTATTTCCTTACATTTTCCCAAAAATATTTTCAAATACCCATATTTCTCATCTTTTCCCTTTATTTTCTCAAACCCTGGAAGATTTTGCCCAAATATACAATTTCTTTCAAAACTCCAGGTGATTTTCATTCTACCTTTCTACTGGATCTCGAATTTCCAGCCGCATTTTATATCCTGCCTGCAATATTTTCCAAAATTTCTCAAAAGTCTCATTCTGGGTCTTTCTCTATTTTCAGATTGATGGCATCCAGTCAAGTTGATCCTATCTTTCCTGAAGGTCACATCTTCTACGAGGTGCGACAAGGTCGTCCTGAACATCGAGCCCTTAGCACCAGGACTTTCATTCCCCGGTGGTACTATTCCTAGCTAAAAAGCTTTTCCCAAATGTTCCAGGACCATTTTAGCGAGTGCGGATTAGAGCTGACATCGGCAGTCGGAAAGCAGACCATCAACGACAACCTGATCCACGCGATGGCAGAGCGATGGAATCCATGGACGTGTACCTTCTGGTTCCCATGGGGAGAAATGACCGTTTTAATGGATGAATTTTCAGAAATCATGGGGTTACCAGAACCAGCCGGTCAACCAGGCGATCCATTAGAACATCAATTCCTTATCAATGTCAAGGGTTTGGACCCTCGAGACTCCTTAGCTCGTATAACAGGCCGCTGATCCTGGCCCCTGATCCAGTTGGACGGAAATGAATATGTTGACCTGCTCGAGTTGTACCGCCAGTACGGGACCTTCGTTGAAGTCAGTTCGCTATCCAGGACAGCTAAAGAAAGAATTCAGAATGCAATGGTTCTGTGCACTGTAGGATTATCCCTCTTTCCAGATGGACAAAACTATATGGACATCAGAATAATCCAACTTATGAGAAGATGGGGAAGTCGGCAAACCAATCGCCTCTCCATAGCCATGGCAACACTCGCTTTCCTATATCGAGGTCTGACTCGATTCTCATTTGGAGAATCTATTTTAGTTGAAGGTTGCATCTACGCGCTTCAGTCCTGGTTCTTCCAACATGTTCCAGCCCGAGCAAGCTCTTTCAGATACAATGGTCAAGAACTTCTCCCAGTATCACAGTACCGAACCATGATCGACGACATTCAAGAAAATGCCGTAGTTTGGGACTATTTTGATCGGCAATTATCCCCTCTCAGATATACATACGCTTATGGCAAGCGGTTCAAGCTGCTGGGACCATTCTTCTGCACTTATTACCAACCAGAGAGATGTGTTCGGCAGTTCTCCCAGAGGCAGCAGTACGTCGAAGCCTGACTGTTATCAGGAGCTATGGCAGAGTTCGATCTCACCTCCGCATAATGGTCTGGGGCATATCATTCTACCCGCTACAGCTGGGATTCTTTTGTCTCCCTTAAAATCTTTCCTGGTCCTAGAGTGTCTGCCGACTATCGTGAATGGTGGCAAATTGTTTGTTTTCCACCTCTTTGTCAAGATCAATAAAATCATATTTTTCTAATTTCAATAAAATTTTCTCTCTTTCTATTGTGGTTTGACGACCCCGCCTAGGTAACAAGGCATATTTTCGTTGTTTATTTTTTTTGCAAAAAGAATGACAACACAAATTGTCGTGATTCTCGCGACGACTCAGTCCCTAGTAATGGGACATCTTTTTCAAATTGTCTACCATATTTTCAGTAAATATTTCTTCCAAAAAACCAATTCCTACAGAATCTAATCAGGTCTTTGTTCTGCAGAGAGCGTCTACAGCATTTGATGGTGCAAACAAGATCAGGCAAAAGGACAACAGCACCGCAGTACTCGTCAGCCTCAGAAGAAGAGATGGGTTCCCCCCGGTCCGAGAGGAGTCAAGAGAAGGAACAAGAAGATGATGGCATAGACCCTCAAATGTATGCCATGTTCCGGAAGATGATGAACAAAATGATGAATGAGCAGCCTGGGACCAGCTCGGAAAGAAACCCATTTAGAGAGAAGTTTCATGGTCAAAGGGATAAGAGGGCTTCCAGAAAGCAAATCCAGCCAGAGGAAATCTCAGATGAATCAGACTCCATTGAAGATACAGATGAAGAATATGAAGTGCCTCCGGCATTTCAAAAACGTGGCCCAAGTAAAAACCACAGATCTAAGAGTCAGAATGTAGAAAAACCCCTGCAAGCACAGTTCAGGGAAATGGCCCGAGTTGTCAAGGATCTGCAAGCCTGCAACAAGGGCAAGAAAGTCTTCACCAGTGAGGACTTCTATGACGGCCTAGAAGGGGATGATGATCTGGAGAATCTTCCCCGAAAATTCATCAAGTTCGACGGTTCTGACGATCCAAAAGCTCATCTCGCCACATTCTTCGCAGAATGCTCTAGGTTCAAAAGGGACAACAAATCACTGTTCTTATGCTTTCCCCGCAGCTTGGAAGGAGTTGCAGCTAAATGGTATGCTGAGCATATCAATCCCATCGAGCTCAAGGAGTTCGATAAAGTGGTGAATTTATTCATTGAACGCTTCTTGTTCAACACAGAAGCACTGCCTACATTGAGTCATCTCTGCAATCTCAGGCAGAATGAGAATGAAAAGGCGCGAGACTTCATTCACAGATGGAGATCGGCCTGCAACAAAATGAGAGATCCTATCTCAGAAAGGCACGCCCTGTCCTTAATCCTCAACAACTTTTCACAACCATTAAGAGGATTGATCTCCACAGCACCATCCCGGACTTTCATCGAGTTGACTGAACGAGCCGAATGGCTCAAACTGAGTGTGGAAAATGGAGTCTACGAAGGCTTCACCTTTTCCAAAAGCAACTCCAAAGGTGAGCAGAAGAAGAAAGCTCACTTCACCTATTCTGCCAACAATAGCCGAAATCAGCACAAAGGGCAGAAAATGAATTACTGCTACGACGCAGGAAGTTTGAACAACAAAGGAGATCAGAAAGTGAAGTCTGCTCCTCAATACAGCAAGCCTCCTCAGTAGGATCAAGGGCCGAAACTGCGTGAGAAGACTAAACATGAAGGATGGAGTTATGATAGAAAATTTACTCCTTTAGACCAAACACTCGAGGATGTGCTCGAGTATATGTTGTCAAAAGAGATGGTCAAGTTGCCCAGATTGGCTGATCCCCCTATGCCTATGGGGAAGTGGAAAGATCAGTTCTATAAATTTCACAGAACAGTGGGACACAACTCTGAGAACTGCTTTGTTCTAAAAAACATTATACAAGATCTTATTGAAAAAAATCTTTTAGTGGAAGGAGAAGAAGAAGAGAAAATGGATATTCTCAATCAGCCCTTTCCTTCACACACCACAGCAGTAGTGTCTGCATAACCATTCCTGCCGCATGAACACATCAAGTTGTGTTCTGCACAAGATCTACAAGTTCAGCATCAGGTGTCAGTGTTACGACAGGCCGCTCCAGCTTCTAAGAAGATGGACCTAATTTCAGCATTCGGCAAGATGAAAGTTTCTGAAGTACCTGTAAAGTCAGCCCCCAAGTCAAATGGAACTCCTGACTTCCTCAAACAAATCATCAAACCCAGGCCGGAAAGTTCAAGTCAGAAGCCTCTGACCGCTCTATCCAATGTTTCCATCTTTGACTTGGCCAAGAATTCTAGCAAGCACCAACGAGTCCTGGATGATTTACTTAGGAAAATCAAAGTTAAGCCCAGTACCACTCCTGGAGACATGACACAGATTGTGAACTCTGCCATGACAAATGCGCCGATCACCTTCTCGGATGACGACCTTCCAAAGCCTCATTCATTTCATAACAATGCTTTGTACATTGTCGTTCGAGTCAGGGGAATGACAGTACCGCATGTGCTGGTCGATGGAGGCAGTAGCCTCAATATTTGTCCCGAGATGACCGCAAAAGCATTAGGGATCAAGGATGAAGAATATATTCCAGATCCCATCACAATCTACGGATTTGACAACCATGGTCAAACGGCCAAGGGCAAAATATTTCTTGAAGTATTCATCAACTATTCGGTGCACTTCGTCCTTTTCCACATGGTTAATATACCACCAACCTACAATCTGAGGCTCGGAAGGACGTGGATTCATAATGCAAATGCAGTGCCTTCCACCCTCCATCAATGCGTGAAGTGGTCAAAAGGTGGAATGATTACCACAATACTGGGAGAAGACCCAGAAGAAAGGCTCCCGCAGCCAATGATTCCTCGGCCCTCATTCAATGCGGATATTCCCAGCATCAGGGAAAGTGAAGAGATCAGTCACGGAGAAAATCGAGAAATACTCTAGGCATCATCAAAACTATCTCCGCACACTGTAGCCATGACCCAATGGAGAGGCCCTCAATTCTTCAAGGTTGGAGGCTGAATCAACTACAGTACCATTAAGGATCACCCGTTGTTTCCTCAATTCATGAAGGCAAGAAAGGGATTTGATTTGCTCCTAAAACATGGTTATCAACCCTTCAAGGGACTAGGTAAAAATGAAGATGGCTGCATCGAGCCAGTGATCCAGAAGCATCGTCCCCACAGAGCAAGACTAGGGTTCTCCGGAGAAAGCTCGTCAAAGAAGACTGTTTTTGTCAAAGGGGCACATTGAAGACCATTTGTTATTTCTTTCTATTCTTTCTAAAATAAATGTCTCATTTTATCAACATCTTTGATCAATTCAAAATCAATAAAATTCCAAGTTTCTTTGTCTATCTGGATGCCATCTATCTCCTTTCTGTCTATCTCTTCATTTTATAATGTTAATGCCATTTTATGCATAAGTTCTCTTCAAATGATTGCTTGTCTTACGGAGGGCATTTTTATCTGAGCCAAATCTCTTATCTAAAATTTCAGAATGACTTCTCGGACAGTCAAGAAGCTCGTTCTCAATCCCAAGGCTTTTCAGAAGTCGGCAGCAATTCACAGAGTCAAGGCAAGCACCGAAGATTGCAAGAGTGCAAAGCCGTCAGAAGATTATGCAGAATATGACCAATCTCTGCAGGAATTACCAGAGTTCACCGCAGTTCAGAAGCAGGATGGACCATCTCCTCTAATCCAAGATCCGACTGAAGATGTCAATATCGGTTCAGAGGAAAATCCCAAAATTCTCCAGATCAGAACCAGTCTGAGTCCAGAAGAGAAGGAAAGACTTACAAATTTTCTCAAGCGGCATGAGGAAGTGTTTGCATGGACATGTGAAGATATATCGGGCTTAGACCCAAAATTAGTCCAACACCGTCTCGTCTTGAAGCCAGAGGCTAAGCCAGTCAAGCAGAAGCTGAGAAAAATGGATCCCAGAATAGAACAACAAGTCAAGGAAGGACTTGAAGATCTGCTCAAAGCAGGATTTATCCGAGCTATTGACTACCCAGATTGGCTAGCCAATATCGTCGTTGTCCCAAAGAAAAGTGGTAAAGTGAGGATTTGCATAGACTTCAGAGACCTCAACAAGGCAACTCCAAAGGATGACTATCCACTTCCAAGCATCGATCTTCTAGTCGACAGCACAGCAGGACATGCCATGTTCTCGTTCATGGATGGATATTCTGGCTACAATCAGATTAAGTTGGCCGCCCGCGACCAATCAAAAACTTCCTTCACTATGCCTTGGGGCACTTTCTGCTATACAGTCATGCCTTTTGGACTCAAGAATGCGGGAGCAACGTACCAAAGAGCAATGGCCGTTATATTTCAGGATCAGATGCGCAAAATCATGGATGTGTATGTTGATGATATCCTCGTGAAATCTAAAGAGGAAGAAGATCACCTCGAAGCTCTTGATCAAGTCTTTAAGCGACTCATTCTTTATAAATTGAGGCTTAATTTGCAAAAGTGTGTCTTTGGAGTTGAATCAGGCAAATTGTTGGGTTTTCTGGTCAGTAAAAAGGGAATTGAAGTTGACCCAGCCAAAGCAAAGGCTATCATTGATATGCCACCCCCGAAAAATCTCAAAGAATTGCGTAGCCTTCACGGACGTATGCAATCAATCCGGCGATTTATTTCCAACTTGGCAATAAGATGCGAACCTTTCAATCACTTGCTCAGAAAAGGAGTGAAGTTCGAATGGAGACCAGAATGTCAGCAATCATTCGATCGGATCAAGAAGTATCTTCTCAATCCTCCCATCCTGAAGCCGCCAGAATTGGGAAAACCTCTTTTGCTATACATCTCAGTCAATCAAGTCACATGCGACGGATTCTTGGCGCAATACAAAGAAGATAGCTTGATAGAGCATGCCATTTATTACGTGAGTAAGACTTTCATAGATTATGAAAAGAGATACTCTCAAATAGAGAAGACCTGCCTAGCTCTGGTATGGATGTGTCAGAAGCTAAGACACTACCTGCTAGCATCTGAAGTCAAAATCTTGTTCAAACTCAATCCCCTCAAACACATCTTAGAACAACCTTTTCTCAGCGGACGAGTCGCAAAATGGCAAGTCTTACTAATGCAGTACGACTTAGAATATGTCTCGCAGCAATCAATCAAAGGCCAAGCAATTGCAGACCAATTAGCAGATTTTCCTTTGGTAGAAGAGGTGAAAGCCGAAGATGATTTCCCAGATGAGCAAATTTGCAATATCCAACAATCTCCAGTCTGGAATTTATTTTTGGATGGTTCTAAGAATATGGCTGGAATAGGCATCGAAATTTTATTAATCACTCCTGAGAAAGAGATGATTCCATTTTCTCTCAAGTTAAATTTTCAATGTACCCACAATATGGCTGAATATGAAGCCCTGATTCAAGGTCTAAAAGTCCTACTAGATTTCAATGTTAAGAGAGTGCATGCCTATGGCGACTCATTACTCGTTGTCAATCAAGTCCGAGCCGAATGGCAGGTCAAAGATCAGAAGCTATTTCCTTATCAGAAAATTGTTTCAGCTCTTGTCAGCAATTTTGAAGAATTTCAGCTCTTCCATATCAAGAGAGATTTTAATCAAGTGGCCGATAGCCTAGCCAGTTTAGGCTCCATTATGGCATTCAAGAATGAAGAATCCTGTCGCTCCTTTGAAATTGGCAGACTTGACCAACCTGCTTTACTTCCAACAGAACAAGTTAATCAAGCTGAGCAAAAGAAGAAACCTTGGTATTACAATATCAAAACTTTCGTAGAAACTGGTGAATTTCTCCCAGAACTCTCAAAGAAAGAGCAGCGAGCAATCCAGCGTATGTCTACCCGATACTTCATTCTGGCCAATGTCCTCTATCGTCGAGGATTCAGTTCAGAGTATTCCAGATGTTTAGACGAAGACGAAGCCAAAGAAGTCGTGCGAGAAGCACACAAAGGCATCTGTGGTGGCCACGTCGGCTACCAAACCCTTGTCAAACAGATCATCAGAGCAGGTTACTACAGGAAGACAACAAGATTGTTATCATTATGTGAAGTGTGTGCAATGCCAGATACACGCACCTTCCATCCATGCTCCGGCAACTTATTTGCAATCTGTTGTTTCTCCATGGCCATTTTCTATGTGGGCCTTCGATATCGTAGGTCCCATCACCCCTTCAGCTTCAAATGGCCACAAATACTTCCTTGCCGCAAAGAAAGTATTCACCAAGTGGGTAGAAGCCATCACTCTCCGCACAGTAGAAGGCCGACATGTGGTCTCTTTTATTCACAAGAACATCCTTTGCCGTTTCGGCATCCCACATGACATCATGTCAGATAATGGCAGTCATTTTAAGAATGAAAAGATGAAGACATTCTGCTCAAAGTTCAAAATCTATCATCATTTTCCGCTCCCTACTATCCTCAAGGGAATGGTCAGGCAGAGGCCACCAACAAGATTTTAATTCGTATCTTGGAGCGAACTGTAGAAACAGGTCGTGACTGGCATGAGAAGATTCACGATGCACTATGGGCCTACCGGACCACCATTCGCACTCCAACGAGTGCTACTCCATCAGAATTGGTATATGGAATAGAAGTAGTATTGCCGCTACATGTTCAAAAGCCCGCTTTGAAATTTGCTTCACTTCTGCAATTACCTCTTGATCAATACCAGCAGCAGCGACTGGTGCAGCTAGACTTACTCGACGAGAGAAGGCTAAAAGCAGCAGAGCATGCTTAATCCTATCGCCAGAGAGTAGCCAGGCAATACGCAAAGTCGATCATCGAAAGAAAATTCAAAGTCAATGATTTAGTACTTCGATCCACAGCTTATCTCAAGCATCGTCCCGGCGGCAAATGGTCACCAAATTGGGAAGGTCCTTATGTCATCAAAGAAGCATTACCTCGCAACTCATATCGGCTCATCAATGCCGATGGGGTAGAATTGCCGGATCCCATTAATGCTCGACACTTGAAAAAGTTTTATACTTGAAACATTTATTCTCCTCTTGTAATCCTTCCTATTTTCTCCAAATAATGATCAAACTTTCTTCCTCAGTTACACTGGGGCATTTTTAAAAATTTTGTTCTGTATGCAGGCAGGATAAACAAATCTCTCATTTTACACACTTGTGCATCCATATGCATCAATTCATATTCATTTGCATTCAACTGTGTTAACAACAATCTGGTCAGTATTGGGATTTTAACAAACAAGTCCCATCACAATTCCTAATGATTCCAAATTGAAAGGTAATCACCAGTACTGAACCCTCGAATTGGTATTATTTCAAAATTCAGTGTTCAAACTGGTACACTTTCAAAATCCCAACTTTTTGGAAAACCGAGTTCCGACTCGAGATCTCTTATTCAATCGAGCTCAGATGCGAGCTCTTCATTTTCTTTTGTTGATCTGGGTTCCGACTCGAGATCTTTCTATTCATTCGAGCTCAAATGCAAGCTCTTCATTTTCTTTTGTTGATCCGGGTTCCGACTCGTGATCTCTATATTTTCTTCGAGCTCTGACTCGAACTCATTATTCTCCTTTGTTAATTCAAGTCATTTCAATCATCAGGGTCTGTCAATTGCTCGAATTTGATATTTTGCCCTCCAAATTCCAATTTAAATCTTCGAATCAGGCAATTCTTCAACTTTGACCTCCGGGTCACCCAATTTCCAATTCTCAATTTTGAATCAATAGCAAAATTTCCAAAATTTCCAACATTTTGACAATATTTTCTAGCTATCCTGACGTGAAGTGAGAGCTTGATGTTCGTTTTCGATGCATCCTGACACCAATTTTAAATCCCTCTTAAAGGACTTGATTCCTTCCCTTCTTTGAGAGCATGAACTCTCAGATTTGCGCACTTCCCTGTGTCCCCACTGTCCCACCATAGACAGTCCCATTTTGGTTCGAGGTCGAACCACCAATCATTTCTCGCAAAAGGCAATTTCAAAAGCTATTTAGTCTCAGCAATGAGACGCCCAAAATCAATCCCTTTTCAAGCTTTAGGGACCCCATTTTCCTTCCTTTTGCAAAACCCCTGTCGAATTTATTGTGCAAAATCCGAAGGTTCCATCATACCAATTCCATTTTCCGCCCAATCAGGATAAGGGTACAAACCTGAGCCTCTTTTGATGAGGTATTCCATTTTCCGCCCAATCAGGATAAGGGTACAAACCTTAGCCTCATTCAAAGAGGTATTCCATTTTCCACCCGATCAGGATAAGGGTACAAACCTGAGCCTCATTCAATGAGGTATTCCATTTTCCGCCCGATCAGGATAAGGGCACAAACCTGAGTCTCATTTCTATGAGATATCTTATTCCCCAATCAGGTTAAGGGTCAAACCGGAGCTTCGTTCCATACGAGGTATTTCTGTCCCATCCAGGATAAGGGCAAAAACCTGAATTTCATTCTCACAGAGCAAATCTTTCCTCTTCTTTCTCCATTTCATATCTACCATCTTCCTCGGGCTAATTTCTTCATACCAAGTCAGATCCTTCTATCTGGGGCATTTTTTTTATATATAGCCCAAATTTGGTGTGTTTTACTTTTCCACTAAGCTCGGCCATGAGCCGGCTTAGTAGGAAAGAGGGGCATCTGTAAACACCCCAAATTTTCACTCACCTTCTTGACATTTCCACCAATCATCACATTACGGTTCTCTGGAACCAATGAAGGGCAAAATGGTCATTTCCAAGATTGAACCTTGTAGAAAGTCCTAAATTTCATTCTCGAGTCTCAAAACTTCTCTATTTAGACTCAGAGACACCTTCAAATTGCAAATCCTCAAAATCTCATGCTTAACCAGAAGTCAGAATTTTCAAATTCAAATTCAGAGTGGCGATCTTGTAGCACCTGTCTTTGCATAGCATTGCATGAGCATTGCATGAGCATTCCATATCATTTCACTGCACAATATGTCATTTCGAGATTCGAAACTCCTGATTTTCAAAATTGTCAATCCAGATTTGATTTCTAAACTTTTCAAAATAGATTTTAAAACCCTGGGTTTTCAAAATTATCAATTCTTTCCATTTTACCCCCAGGACCCCGAATTACGAAAAGTTTTTCTCAAGAAAACAATCTGGATGGTTTTGACATTTTCAAAATTTCGTCAGTTGAAAAGAGGGGGGCACAATTTCAAAGTGCATAAGACCTTATTTCAAACTTTTACAAAAAGGCTCCGAATTTCCCTACTCCTTTCAAAATTTTGCCTTGAAGAACCGTTTTTTTTTTTAAGTTTTGAAATCAAACCAAAATTCACTTCATGTTTTCCAAAACTAGCCTATTATTGTAAAAAATCCAACATATCTCATTCGGCTTTTATTTCAAATAAGTGATGTGGGACCCGCCTCGAGGTGGGGTCACACTCAAATTCTCAAAAATTCCTCCTATTTTCAAAACAGTGCCCACCCAGAAGTGGCACCAATTTATAAAATTCTTTTATTTTGATTTAAATTTTGATAAAATAATTAGTGGGCCAACGCAGGTGGCGCCCCACTAAGGCTCCTTGCCAAGAAAAGCAAAATTTTATTTTATTTTTATCTCACAAAGTTTTCAAATTCAGTTGAGGTGGCATCACCAAAACAAAACCCATTTTCTTACTCATCTTTTTATTACTTTATTTTTATTACTTTTCAGCCCCAAATGGAGCCACCGTGAAAACCCTACCAAAACTTCACTTTACCTAAGTTTTTTTTTTTTAAATATACTTCTGGAGAAAAGGAGCCCCCCCCCCCCCCTTTTTCAAATGGCGACATTTTGAAAGTTTTCAAAAATTAGTTTTTTTTAAGTCTATCAAAACTTTTCACAACGGATTTCAAAGGGACCGATCTTTTGGCTAAAGGGGCGCATGATCTTTTTAAAAGAGGGACTAAGGCCACCCGAAAAGGGGGAGAGACCTTTTGATTTGTTTTTTTGGAAATTCTTCAACGCCCCATTTCATCTGTTTCCCTCTTGATCAACAGAAGGTTAACCCCAAGGGCGCTTTCCTCTTTCCCTAGCAGGTCTCTCTGAATCCCTCTGCATCTTCCCCTTTTCAGTATCTTTTTCAGCAAAGGTTCAAAGAGCCCTCCATTCTCCTGCATTGGGGATAGTCGGCTCCTTCTATCTGCCAGCAAGAGGAAGGCTCAAGAAGTAACTAAGGGGCGTGTGGTCCTTCTTCCCCTTTTCTTTTGAAATCTGACTCCCCTCTGAAGGAAACGCCAATAGCAGCCACTTCTTGACCAAGGTAAAGGCTTCTCTTTTCACTTTACCCTAAACCTACAGGAAGCCTATATTTGTTTCAGGTCGTGTGTGTGGTAAATCCATCTTAAAAGGCTGATGTGGTTTACATTGTGGTTTAGTCAATATGTCAAGAGATGACAATGCCTCTCAATGGCATTTTAAGTCTGTTGAAGAGCCTGGTTTTAACAACTCCTTTGAATAAGCATACTTTTATGGAATTAGCATCTTCTGCATCATGCTTATTTGATTCATTTTGGATTTCAACTTACAACTTTCAGACCTATGCTTGCCCTATTATTTTTAATATATCATTGATTTTACCAGAGCATTCAAAATCTGTTATATAAAGGGTAAAGGTTTCCACATTTTTTTTTTGGCTTCTGGATAGTGGATGAAACTTAGTCAAGTCCTCTGTTCAGACATGACCCCTCTTATCATATGTCCTTTTCTTTTATCTTGCTATCTTCACCATTTTCTTACATTTCATCCTCTTTTTCTTCCCTTTTTTTTTTTGCAGTAACGGTTATCCAGATTTCTCATATTTCACTGGTCTCTGCATAAAAAAAAAAAAAGGTTTTAAGAAAAGTGATCGCATACCCTTATCTGAATCGATTGTCCATGAGGACATATCGTACATTAATAGGTGCCCTTAACCAAGGCACTACAGGTGAAATCATTTTGCCAAGATTTTTTTTATGCTTCTCTACATTCTTTTTCTTCTTTTTTAATCCCTTGATCATGGGTATTGAGATTCCTGCTAGGATTTGCCTACCTCTTAACGTATTTCGTTCGTCTCATGCTGTCATTTTGTTTCCAACATATATATATTGCAGTATATGTTTGATTTCGGTAACTGTTATTAATATTTGCCTATGGTGGCTGTTTACATCTGCCTATGATTGCTATTTATCTTTTGCCCTGGGACAATTCCACTGTGGCAAAATTTTGACCCTTAAGCATCACCTGTGTCTTGACTGTTTATATTTCCTATTGGGAATCTATCATTTGTCAGTCATCACTCTCTTAATAAAAAGCTTTGGAATCACTGTAAGACCACCCAGACTTGGTATAAAAGCATCTGAAGACCCTATGTGAAGCCCAGGTGCAAGCATACCCCTTTTGCAGGAACCAAGTTGTCGTGGGAAACTGGTTGATAAAGCTGTCACGTGACCTTAATTATATTGCAAAGCATGACATTCTTTGGTCACCCCATTCAGAAATTAAATCTAGAGTATCGATCTTAGCATTGATCGGTCAGTTGTACCTGTTACACTCATCTCAATATCGTTAAAAGTTGTTCTGCTGTAAAATGGATCAGTCGCCTGTGAGGGTGACCATCATTTTGTTCTGTTATGATATCTAAACATTGGGTCTCTAAACCAGTGAACAGGTTTAAACTGTTGGATCGATCATCCAACTCAGGCGTCAAGCCAAAACCAGTAGCATTTACATCTCCTATTGGCTGCCATCCCCATTATTACTGTTTATATTTTATTCCAGCATATATCTACATCTACCCCCCCTGTGTATATATGCAGCACTGCCTGTAGTTTTTTTTTTACCAGTAATGTTGATTGTTTGTTTGAAGTTCCGGTAATCTAGATGCTTTGATTCCTGTTTAGCAGAACATAGGCGAATCAAGTATGTACGGTTGTAAATAACATCAGTTTGGTAATTGATCCTTCTTTACCCTTCACTGATGACAGGGCACATTCATGTATAGTATATTTATCTTAACTATTAGCCCCTTTGTCTACTGTGTTGGTAACTATATAAAGTTGTTGTTTTTTCTTTCTTTTTTTGTTTTTTGCCATCACCATCTCTGTTTTCTTCATAATATAATAACCCTTTGTACATTTGTGTTAAGTCTCATGGAGTCATAGAGTTGATACATCCATGCCATCCTTCTATGAATAAGTTTAATATCCCCTCATAAAATATAAGCATTGGCATTCAGATGATTTCATTTCCCCTTAATTTGAATAAGCATCATATATGGGCTATACTTATGAAAATTTTAGCTAACTTAAGCATTTTAAGGCATATAGTCATTTTCATATGCATTTCATTCATGCTCTAGATATTATATTAATATACATATTTCCACTATAGTTCATGTATAATCATCTAAAGGCGGAATTTCTCAATTTCTTGAATGTATATTTTATTTCTTTTATTATTTTTTTCTTATTTTTCTTTTGTGCTAATTCACTTTTGCAGGAAAAACCTGAAGAATGCTGACTATTTTAATTCTATACTTCCTTTAATTATTTTGCTTTATGTCAGAGATGTAATAACCAAAATTTTGGAATAATATTTACTTTACTGCTTAGATTAGGCTGCATCTCATATAGTTTGAATTCATGCAATATCCTATTTATGTGATTCATGCATTTCTATTTCAAAATCACTGTGGATGAATACGAATGGCACGTGCACCAACTCTTAGAGAGTTGATGAACTCGGTGGAGTCCATATTTACGGCCCTAGTCGGAATATGGACGAGACCCAGATCCATCATCTTTCTACCAGTCACACTGAGCCTACACTCTTAGGCTATCTTAAAATGCACATCATATTTCTAATGTTTTCAAAATATTGTGCATTAAATCAATTAAACTCTAAACATATTCATGGCCACAGTCAGAATATGTGAAGGATTTATTTTGACTTAATACACATTTTTCCAACAAATTTCTTAGAAAATCTTTCAGAGTGCATTCATTCACTCATATCATTTGCATCATGAAATCATTGGTTTTCTCATGATTTTCTTAAGAAAATTTCATTCTCAAGAAATTGATTTCTCAAGAAACTCTGAATTTTTTTTGGAAATTGGTTTTCCCAAGTCAAATTTTCCACAGTTTTCCATGGAAAAGGTCATTTTCCCAAGATTTTCAAAAGAAGTCTCTCACCTTTCTCAAAGTCAAAATCGAATTCCAAGTATTTCAAGGTTAAGATTCTCAGGATTTCAATTTCCCAAGTTTCAATTTTCCTTTTCCACAAGGGTTTTCCAATGAATTTTAATCATTTTCCTAAGAAAGCTTTCAAAACTTGAAGCTTTTCTTGACAAGCATTTCCCCTTCAAATGTTCACCTTTTTCTCAAGAATCACTTCTACTTTCCCAGGATTTTCAACTATTCATGATTTTCCCACATCTTTATGAACTTTCTCGTGATTTCAAAACCCCTTTCATCTGAGTTTCCTGAGAAATTGACTTTCCCCGAGAAATATCTTTCACCTCCAAATGTTTTCCAAGCATACATCATGTTTTTCAACTTGCATTTTTACAAAATTTCATAACACATGCCTGAATTCTCTGTGCATTTAGGATAGAACACGATTTTGATGATTTAACTAAGTCAAGCACAATTTTAGTCCTTGGTTCGATTACCCCTGTTAAAGGCGGCAGGAACTGTCGAACCTTGTACCGACAGGTCGAGCCCCATCCCATGGATTTTCCCGCAATTTTCAAAATGGAGGCGAGTATTTCAAAACAAATTTTCAAAATCCGGTCAAGTTTGACTCGCGAAAGCATTTCCCTCTCTCTTCCGCAAAGGAAGGGAAGACAGGAAAATTTTTGCGACAATAACACCGACCATCTCGAAAGCAGGATTTGATTGACCGACCAGCTCGAAAGCAGAATTTGTTTGACCGACCAGCTCGAAAGCAGGATTTGATTGCAAGACCAGCTCGAAAGCAGGATTTTTTTGACCGACCAGCTCGAAAGCAGGATTTTTGGAAGTACCAGCTCGAAAGCAGGATTTGATTGCCCGACCAGCTCGAAAGCAGGATTTGATTGACCGACCAGCTCAAAAGCAGGATTTGATTGCCCGACCAGCTCAAAAGTAGGATTTTTGGAAGTACCAGCTCGAAAGCAGGATTTGATTGTCCGACCGGCTCGAAAGCAGGATTTGTTTGACCGAACAGCTCGAAAGCAGGATTTGATTGACCGACCAGCTCGAAAGCAGGATTTGTTTGCCCGACCAGCTCGAAAGCAGGATTTTTTTGACCGACCAGCTCGAAAGCAGGATTTTTGGAAGTACCAGCTCGAAAGCAGGATTTGATTGCCCGACCAGCTCGAAAGAAGGATTTGATTGACCGACCAGCTCGAAAACAGGATTTGATTGCCCGACCAGCTTGAAAGTAGGATTTTTGGAAGTACCAGCTCAAAAGCAGGATTTGATTGCCCGACCGGCTCGAAAGCAAGATTTGTTTGACCGAACAGCTCGAAAGCAGGGTTTGATTGACCGACCAGCTCGAAAGCAGGATTTGTTTGCCCGACCAGCTTGAAAGCAGGATTTTTTTGACCGACCAACTCGAAAGCAGGATTTTTGGAAGTACCAGCTCGAAAGCAGGATTTGATTGCCCGACCAGGTCGAAAGCAGGATTTGTTTGACCGACCAGCTCAAAAGCAGGATTTGATTGACCGACAAGCTCGAAAGCAAGATTTTTGGAAGTACCAGCTCGAAAGCAGGATTTGATTGCCCGACCATCTCGAAAGCAGGATTTGTTTGACCAACCAGCTCAAAAGCAGAATTTGATTGACCGACCAGCTCGAAAGCAGAATTTGATTGATCGATCAGCTCGAAAGCAGGATTTGTTTGATCGACCAGCTCGAAAGCAGGATTTGTTTGACTGACCAGCTCGAAAGCAGGATTTGATTGCCCGACCAACTCGAATGCAGGATTTGTTTGACCGACCAGCTCGAAAGCAGGATTTGATTGACCGACCAGCTCAAAAGCAGGATTTGATTGACCGACCAGCTCGAAAGCAGGATTTGTTTGACCGACCAGCTCGAAAGCAGGATTTGATTGTCCGACCAGCTCGAAAGCAGGATTTGTTTGATCGACCAGCTCGAAAGCAGGATTTGATTGACCGACTACCTCGAAAGCAGGATTTGATTGACCGACCAGCTCGAAAGCAGGATTTGTTTGACCGACTAGCTCGAAAGCAGGATTTTTGGAAGTACTAGCTCGAAAGCAGGATTTTTGGAAGTACCAGCTCGAAAGCTTGATTTGATTGCCCGACCAGCTCGAAAGCAGGATTTGTTTGACCGACCAGCTCGAAAGCAGGATTTGATTGCCCGACCAGCTCGAAAGAAAGATTTGATTGACCGACCAGCTCGAAAGCAGGATTTGATTGACCGACCAGCTCGAAAGCAGGATTTGTTTCACCGACCAGCTCGAAAGTAGGATTTGATTGCCCGACCAGCTCGAAAGCAGGATTTGATTGACCGACCAGCTCGAAAGCAGGATTTGATTGCCCGACCAGCTCGAAAGGAGGATTTGATTGATCGACCAGCTCGAAAGCAGGATTTGATTGCCCGACCAGCTCGAAAGCAGGATTTGATTGACCGACCAGCTCGAAAGCAGGATTTGATTGCCCGACCAGCTCGAAAGCAGGATTTGTTTGATCGACCAGCTCGAAAGCAAGATTTTGTTTGGTAAAATGATTGGTATTGATAGAGTTGTGACCCGAAGGCTTGGAAATGATGGATATTTGATGAAATTGTAACCTGAAGGGTCAAATTTTGATATACATTGACAAATTTGTAACCCGAAGGCTTGAAAAGGATAGATGTGAAATGGGATTGTAACCCGAAGGTTTGAGATTTGATAGACATGAATGAGATTGTAACCCGAAGGCTTGAGAAAAATTGTGACCCGAAGGCTTGAAAATGATATGCTTTGATGAAGTTGCGACCCGAAGGCTTGTAGATGATAGACATTAATAAATTGATAGACATTTAATGAAATTGATAGACATTTGATGAAAATTTAGGATATAATAGACAATGATTCAGGTTTATCCCTTAACCTGAAAGGGAAGAAGGAGATTTTTGAGGATATACTTGAGACTTGATTTTAGAAGAGATATGACAAGATTTATGATTTAGGATTTAGGATTTAGGATTTAGATGGACCAGCACATTTGGCTGTATGCGGTCCAATTTTCAGGATTAACCCCTTGTCCTGAACAGGAATAAGAATAAAATAGAAGGAAAATAAAATTTGATGAAATATTGATAAAAATGGAGAAAATTTTAAGGAAATTTATTTACTTTATAAAGAATTTTCACAAGTAGCATTTGTTGCTCCTATGAGCGATCTCAGGATTATCCCTTATCCTGAGAAAGAATACCTCGAATGTCGAGGTTCAGGTTTATCCCTTAACCTGAAAGGGGAAAGAATAGAATTTAAGAAAATTAATATAAATTTAGAAAATCAATTTGATGAAACTTGTATTTGCAAAAAAAGGAATTCTCATAGGTAGCATTGTTGCCCCTACGAGAGGTCTCAGGATTATCCCTTATCCTGAATGGGAAAAAGAATAGAATTCAAGAAAATTTAATGAAGGGAAATTGATATAAATCTAGAAAATTAATAAAGATTGATAAAACTTGTATTTATAAAAGAATCCTCATAGGTAGCGTTATTGCTCCTACAAGGGGTCTCAGGATTTTCCCCTTATCCTGAATGGAAAAGACCTCGGACAACGAGGGTCAGGTTTATCCCTTAACCTGAAAGGGTACACCTCGGACAACGAGGGTCAGGTTTATCCCTTAACCTGAAAGGGTACAAAGAAGGAAAAAGAAAATACCTCATGGGAAAGAGGCATCAGGTTTATCACTTATTCTGAAAGGGTTCAAATAGAATTGATAAAATTTAATAGAATTTTGAGAAAAATTTTACAAAACTCGATAAAACTTGATAAAATTGATGTAAACTTGATAACAATATGAATAAAATGAATGAAATTGATAAAGATATCCAAATTAACCGAAAATTTATAAGATTTAAGAGAAAAATGAGTTTTTCTGATCCTGCCTGCATATGAGATCTTGAAAGGAGAAGTGTTAAAAAGATAAGTGAGAAATCATTTTTGAGGGAAGAAAAATCCACTGTAAGAAGAACGATCAGCGCGAGGTCTGATCCTTTAAAAAGGGGAGTCATCATGAGAGATCATCACGAGGTTTGATTTTGAAAATAGTGGTTTAAAAACCAATTTTGAAAGAGAAAACAAACATGAGGTGATGATTTTGAAGACAAATGGTTTTCAAAACCTAATTTGGAAAAGGAAAATCAACATGTTAGTTTATTTAAAAGGGATTTAGATCAAAATTGAATCTTTTGAAAACTTTTGTAGAAATTTTATGATTTTGAAAATCCTCATAGGCAATATCATTTCTCTCATGATGGAGGAAAACAAATTTTGAAAATAGATGACAAAAAAAAATTTGAAAATAGCAGGCAAGATCAAAAAGATTTTGAAGAAATCAAAAAGAAAAAGGCAATACACCTGGGTTTTTAAAAGAAGAAATTTTGAATAATAATATATACCCAGGGTTTTGGAAAATATAAGGAAGATATATATAAAATATCATTCAATTACAGACATACAAGCAAAGATGCACAAATAGCACTCCCTAAAGCTGACTCTATATGCAACATTTGAAATGGCAAATAGGACCTTAATCCTAACTCTAAGATTTATATCATCTGATTCCAATCAAGGTACGCCGATATACTCAAGCCGAAGCTCGAAGTACGTGGCATAAAGATATCTCTTCGGTTCTAAGGTAATGGCTTCCCAACATCCTTGAGCACCTATCGATATACCTCAGACTATGACCCTTAGGTACGTGGTAGGGGGGCGCGAACCCAAATAAGTGGTCCAGTTGTGAGGCTCTCTCTCGAACTATGGTTCAGTGAGACAGCCCAGCAACGTGAAGACCGGGACAATATAGGTAGGCATGTTTTCAAAATATGATCAACATGCAATAAATCAGATGGCTCTAATGCAAGTCCTAAAGAGATAGATTAAAATGAAGAGAAGCATACACTTGCATACATTGTTTGCATTCAATCCCTAGAATTGAGGAGAGTTGTATTTCAGACCTAAGTCTAATGTGAACATGGATATAATCTCCTCAATATGGTCCTACCAAACCATACTTAGATCCTATATGCAATGATGTCAGCTTTAGGACAGAATCTAGGCTTCCTAAGGTTTGCATGGAAATGAAGCTGACATAGAAGAATAAAGACTTAGAGAATATTAGAGCAAAGCAAAGGCATAATTCGACCAGACGAAGACGGGTCCCATCACGGTCGCCAAAACGGTGATCATTGCAAAAAATTTTCTCTCTTGTAGTTTCTCTCTCTTCCTTCTCTTTTCCTTTTCTAACCTCTATTTTCCTCCTTTTTGAAGGGAGGAAAATAAAAGACAGAAAAGAAAGAGAGAAGAGAAAAGAAAAAGAGAAGAGGAACTCTTTTGAGCGGTCTCACTTGACCTTGATTTGAAAAATATTTAGAAATTTAACTCACCTCTGTTTTGAAAATTTGCGGGAAAAAATGGAGAGACGGGATTTGCTCGTCGGTACAAGGTTCGACCATTCCTGGCGCCTTTACCAGGGGTAATCGAACCAAGGATCGAATCTATGCCTTTTGCTTTGCTTAAATATTATCTAAGAATTTATTCTAATTCTAAATGAACAAAGAATCATGCTTGTGCAATGAAAGCATGTATGCTCTTTTTGAAAGATGTTTTGAAAATTTCCAAGTGTTCTGAGATGAACTTTGTAAGAGAGTGAAAAGATGATTGAATTTGACTTAGAACTTGAGATAGATCATAGAATTTCTAAGTCTTTGAAGTAAATCAGAGTTGGAAGAATAAATCTTGACTTTGAGAAAGAATGATTTAAAGCTTTGAAATGAAAGGAAATGCAGTTTCAAAGTCAGAAATGGATTTTGAATTTAATCATGGATTTAGGAGAAGAAGATGAAATTTTGAAGTGATATTGATTTTGAATCTTAGAATGGATCTGAGAAAATCAAATGATATAGAAATGAATTTAAGAAATCCAGACATGATCTGTAAGTGGATTTAGCTTTTGAAATCTGGAAATGAAATGGAATTGGCTTTGAAAGTTGGAATTGAAAATAGAACTTGATTTGAAACACGGATTTCAAGATGGAATTCGAATCTAAAGTCTGAATCTTTGAATCTGAAATCTGAATTGGATCCGAATTTGGAAATAGATTTTGGATCTGAGATCCAAGATGGAATTGAATTCGGGATCCTAAAATGGATTTGGATCTGAAGTCTGAGATCCAAAGTGGAAGTGGATTCTGGATCCTAAAATAGATTTGGATCTGAAGTCTGAGATCCAAGATGAAATTGGGTTCTGGATCCTAAAACAGATTTTGGATCTGAAGTCTGAGATCCAACGTGGAATTGGATTCTGGATCCTAAAAATGGAATTTGATCTGAAATCTGAGATATAAGGTGAAACTGGATTCAGGATCCTAAAGGAAATTTTGGATCTGAAGTCTGAGATCCAAGGTGAAATTTTGATTCTGGGTCCTAGAATGGATTTTGGGTTTTGAAAGTCCAAATGATACTTTTGAAAATGGATTTGGGTTTTGAAAACCCAAATTGAATTTAAAATTTAGGAAGGGTCAAGCTTTGAGATTCATAATCAATCTTAAACTTTGATTTTTGAAAAAAATAAACTCGGTTTTGAATTTTGAAGATGAATCAGAAATTTCAAAGTTAATTTGAACTTTGAATTTGATTGGAGTTTTGAATATAAGATGAATTTTGGAATTTCAAAGTCAAATTGAACTTTGAAATCTGATTTGAATTTAAATATAAAATGTATTTTTGAAATCTCAAAGTTAAATTGAACTTTTGAGATTGAAAATGAAATAGAATTTAAAAAAATGAAAGGATGAATTGGATTTTATAAGAATTGAGGATTGATTGAAGAAGATATTTACATTACTTGGAGTTTTTGAAAAAGGGGATTTTGAAAATATGATGCAGTTCTATCCTAAATGATGAATGAATTTAAAGAATTTTGAAATTGAATTTTGAAAATCATATTTCATTCTTTACATGAATTGAAATAAGATTGAAAATATAATACATCCTTGACTATGGTCATTGAATGTATTATATAATAATCTATATTTAAATTCAGGTGAAGAATAAAACATATTTTGTGCTTTTATAGAGTTTAAAATGAAATTAACTCTCAATATACCCTGACTATGGCCATTGGTATATATATTGAATTAATTTTATGTTAAACCCTGATAAAAGATGAAATATTTGAAAATATGATGATTTTTGAAAGGGATTCAGTGTGGATCCAGTGTTATTTTATAAAAGATAAAAATCCTAAGTTTTGTTTACATCCTGACTATGGCCATTGATGTAAATCATCAACTTAGGATTAATTACCTCTTACGAAATGGTGCACGTGCCATTCATGTTTCACCATTGTGATATTTGGAGAAACAAAGGTAAAAAGCATGAAAACAAGCAATTTATGATATTTATAATGCTCACTCATTCTATCTAGAAACTGGAAATATAAAATTTCTCATGATCATCCAACTATTATAAGTTAGAATTCGAATGGAAATTATAACTTCCTAGGTTAAGAAGGAAAATGACCCTTTTCATATACTTCCGGCAGAAACATGAAAGCAAAGAAAGCAATGAAAAAATGTTACATCAAAAGACTATATATAAATGCACAAAGGGGAGGCCTTATATGAAGAAAGTATATACATACCTGTTGCTCATAAAAGATTCTCATATGACATATCTTACACGAGAGTGAAATGAGACACCATCGTGCTTTATGGTCTAGTCATTATGAGGCTCGGAGAAGAATATTCAACCATACTGCAGCCTGAGATGTAACCATAGCTGTTAGTGAGGTGTGATTCTTGTGAAGGTGGCAGCAACAGTATAAGAGCCGTGTTAAGTGCAGGTGGTAGCGGGTAAAAGGTGAACACATAGATGGTAGCTACAGGGAAAAAAAATGATGTTTTGAGCATAATGAAATGGTAATGGCCCCATAGGAAACTCAAAAGAAAAGAAACCAGCACTATGAAACAGAAGGACTCAAATGAATAGATGGAAATTTGATCATGTCTACAGTGCCATGTTCAGATCTGCCAACTTTAACTTGAAGAGGCCCCTGTGTGATCTTGGTAGGAGTGCACCATGGACAGGAAATTATCACAATGAACATCGCAATTAATAAGGCAAACATTAACTGATTGCCATATGAGGGTAACTATATGGCTGGACATGCTCTTGGAATATTGCCAAGGAGATCTTTATCATCAGCTTCTGCAAACTTTTGAACAGGTTGCTTTTGACATTTGAACTGTGGGAGTGATTAGAATAGTTGGCAAAACCTGATTTGAACTTTATCCAGTAGCTTTATGGGATGCTCCCTTGATGGCACACCTTCCCCACGCCAGGGAAAACATTCAAAAAGCAAAGAACGATGCGAATTTGAAACAATGTTGTTGAACTGAAACAATGTTGCTAAGCATCTATACATAGCTATCATGAATAATAACAAAAAGAAATGTAATAGATAAGTAAAAAAAATTCTATCAGTAAGCATGCTTCTCATCGAAATTAGAATACTATACCAAGAAACAGTGAAAGATCAGGCTTCTGAGGGAGTTTATTACAGCAAGACATACCCGGATTTTCAGTACATCACTACCTTGATATCAAGAGTTGTTATTTTCAGGACAAGGTGAAAGAGAACACTCCAGATCGGTGGGGCGTTGGATGATTCCTTAGCAAGACTTGGGCGAGATCCTTTAGTCTACTAACATTCCTTGAAATACAAATCTGATAATTGCTCTTCATCCAAGGCTCACAGTGAGGATCAATGTGTATGAAGGTGTACAGGTGTTGAGAGTGGATAGAAAAGGGATGCACAGGTGAGTATAATGAATGGAACTGAATATTTTATTCAACATACAAACTATTAACTTATAAGATCTATAGAATAAGCTAATATTTGAATTCATGGAACGTAGCTCAGTGAGCCATTCAACAATATTGTGGATATCAGACTTTCATACCTGGATAGCCTCTCTTACCTTAGCCTAACAGGAGTATCTGAAGGGAAATCAACGTCAAGACCCCTCTGAGATTTTGTTCACTTACATATTGTAAAAGTCATTTGGTAACTCGCATATATTGCTTTGAGCCCTTTATCCATTCATCTGTCTTTATAACTCTTGAACCATTTCATCAATGATTGCGGTTGAGTCAAGATAAAAAAAAATGAGTTTCTGAACTGGCAGAAGTTGAATCCCAACCTTTTGATCGTCATAGGCACTGGCGATTGCTCAACGACCAATAATGCAGGGGAATTCCAACCTGGGAATTACAGTTTTCAAGAAAAGGAAATCTGCAGTAACATGGGTTTGTGTCAGGATCAATGTCACAATGGTCCCTTCACGGGCATGTTGGTATTCCTTTAGCACTTTCTTACAAGTAGTGCAGGGAGACCATTTATACATATATGATGGTACAGTAGGCGAGATGGTGCTGATAAAATAAGCCTAATATATTTAATATGAATAACCAGTGAAATGAGAAAACAAATTTAATATAACATACTATCTAACCTATAGGAAAGGAATCAACTGTTACAACGTTGTAAAGGAAATTAGCCATATGGAAATATTTAATGGAAACCAAATTGGCTATTGGGATTAATCAATTGTCCAATGGTTAATGCAAATGCTATGGTGAATCAAGGTGGGCATATTACAGTAATTAATCAAGAAGGATGTAAGCAACAACTGAAACAAATGTAAGGTTTAAGCTACAAGAGGGAGAAAAAAAAATATATCTTTATGGGGAATAGGCCTGCAAGCTATTTACTACTCAAAAAAAAAAACCTTGTGTTCATATCAACAGTGGGATTAAAATTCTAACAAATAAATTAGAGAATGAACTGTTTTGGCTATCCTTTATGAGCTGATCTTATGAGTCAAATTTCATCAGCTGGTAACTCTCAAAATGATGTAACCTCCCCAACCTAAAATACAGCAATACCAACAGATATATGTGAATTTAGCAACTTGAAGGGAAGAAGAGTATCTGTACCTGATATACTGATTCTCAGATATGAACTCAGAGCAAATAAATTTATAGCAGGAACATATACATTGCTGAAATTAACACAAAGAAGAATGTGGGTATTTTGATGTTTATTGCCCAATCGATGCCAACTACTGTTTAACTGATATCACCACCGGGACAAGGTAGACTCCTGCCACCCCACGAAGGTATGGAAGGACCAATAAAATGCAATTCTCCTAATATGGTGCCACAGAATCTGCATGTGAGATCAAATAATATATTTCTGGGCCAAAACATTGATGAGGACCCTATCAAGTGTAAGAAAGGGACTTTCACAGAGCACACTGAGATTACTCTTCTGGAGGGTGTCACTACACTATGGGAGCATCTCCAGTCTTAGGACAGTAATGTCTTAAGTCTCCCTTAGGTGAGGTCTTATGGTATAAGCAATAATGGACATGAATAGTCATGGGGGTCGCAAAAACTTCGTATGCCTCCAAACCACCATACGATCGCCAGATGGGGATGGTTCAACCAAGCACAGGATATTGTGTTGAACCAACACGATATCATGGAATCGAACCAACGTTGATGAATATTCAAAATTGTGGTTATGCCCAGGACAAAAATCCTGTCAAACGCTACGATTCATCGGTGTTGAAACCAAAGGCTCCAACGCTGATCGAGTATATATGAGGCAGTGAATGTACTGACGTTAAGTGCAAATCGGAAGTTAAAAGGGAAATAAGAAATTGACCTGAAAGGGGATGTTTAAATGCAGGAACAGTAGTGGATATGACGATCCAATGACAAACGTGATGCAATAGATTATCAAGATAGGACAAAAAAAAGAAAAAAAATCTGAATCTATGAATGATCAAAGCAAAGCAGAAGATAATAAAAAAAAATGAAATATAGAAGCCAGAAAAGGATAAAATCCATCTGCATGATAACGAATTCAAAGGGAAAAATACAGAGATGAAAGAACCTGCCAAAATAAGAACATCTGAGTGTGAAGGCAGAGGAAGAAATCAGATATATATATTCCCCCTTTTTTTTTTTAAACCAAAGGAAAAAAATTGTGGGAATCGGTAGATTCCATTGATGTGGCATAGGGTGGGTCGATCCTGCTATAGGCAGGTCGACCCACCATTTTGCCTGATGAAGGAAAAGAAGGAAATAAAATAAATGATAAAAAAAAAAACAGAAGAAAAATAGGGCGATGCTATAAGATGAAGAGAGGAATTTCAAAAAGAATCAGAGAAGGATAGGTTACTTAACTGTAATTTATGGAATCAATCGACTTCCTTCAGTCGGTTGGGGAAGGATCAGAAAAACACTTGAGGGAGAGGAAGAACGTGGTGGATGCGTGAAGAGAAGAGGGGCTTTGACTGCTGCTACAAGATGAGGTCGGCCTTCTCCTTCATCTGATTAGGGGAAATCAAAAGAAAACGACCGAAGATGGAGAAGAAACAGAAGTAAAAGATGTAAAAAAAAATGAAAGAAAAAGAAATTGACATACGCAGAAGGGGGGAAGGGTAAAGATGGATCCGGGAAGAAGAAATGGGGAGGTGAAGAAGCGGTCCGTAGGGAGGAAAGAGAAGGTGCAGGGGTGGAAACGGATGCTTTGAAGAGGCACATGCGACCCCTTCTTAAAGAAAAAGAAGATGAATCCAAAGAGGTCGAGCTGTTGGAGATCAAGGGCAGATGGAGGTTTCGGTTGGTGATGGGTGGCTGAATGGAGGTCGCACATGGAGGGTGATGGAGAGGTTTCGGCTGGTGAGAGGAGAGAAGTCGTAAGAGGGTTTTTGCCAGAGAGGGAGAAGGCAAGAGTTAGGGTTTTCAAAACCCTAACTCGACTCTTAAACATTGAAAATAAGGTTTTCCTCAAAAGGGCCTCTTTAAAAAGTTTTTTCTAAAACGGGTTTCCAAAAACCATTTTTGAAATTTCCTTCATTTATTTCTGTTTTTTTTTTCTTTTCTCAATATTTTTATTTTTTGTATTTTGGAATGAAAATCTAAGATTTTACGAGAAAACAAAGATTAAACACTAATTTTTTTGTATTTTTTTGAGGAATATTTACAAAAGTATCTTTCTGATAATTTCAGACCATTTCAGGAAAATTTCTTAAGAAAAAAGGGGTTTGGACCCAGGTTTTGAGAAAATGTTCGAGTTTTGACACTCGAATCGAGAAATACAACGTGATGGATCCAAACGGATGTCGGAGGGACTGTCCGAGCTATTTAAAAACTATTTTTGGTATTTTCTGTAATTTTAATTTAAAATTTGGACAATGAGACTCAGATTTGGATCTGGACAATGGATCCAGATCTGAAACCAAGTCAGACATATAAAATGAATTTAATTTCAGTAAAACTTCAGAAATGAACTAGAATTTAGATTTAAAAATGACTCATTTGCTCAAAAAATGAATTTAGGGGCAAAAAGGGAATATTTAAAAGATTTTGAAAAATTTGGGGTGTTCACAGCTTGTTGAATGAATTATTTCAAGGATGGCACCACTCTTGTCATATGTATTTGACACGTTGGCACTTCATAACTCAATGATTTAAATGTATCTTGATAATGTCACGTAACATAGTTGTACACACTTGAGCACATAAGTTTTTGCTATAATGAATGCTATCGTATGTTCATCTTGGTGATATTCGAATGTACAATCATAATGGCAAATTACATGTAGTTTTCCCTTAGTACGAGAGAGTTTTGAGGCACCCTCATGGAGTTGCAGTCTTATGAGACTTTTGCGACAGTTGGAACTCCTTGGCGAGTCCTGTTGCGGGCAATGGCCCCACTTAGCGAGATGAGCTCGCTTATGGTTGTAATACATGGTTTATGAACCTTGGTACAGCTTCTGAGTCACGCTTTATCGTGACAGAATGCTTCTAACTGTCTCATCATAATGTGCAATGTTTGGTATTGTCACTTGGCTAGTTCTCGCACATATGACACAATGCACATACATGTCCACTTGTGTCTGTACACAATTCACGATGTTACATCAATAATTTTATGTTCTGTGATGCACACCTCTTCTTGTTGCCGTGACCACCATTGGTGGTTCTTCCTGGGCCAAACCCACTTGGTCCAGGGGTTTCGGCCCTAGCAGTGTGCGGGCAGTGGGACAGTACAACTTGTTGTCCATCTCCGTCTTTTTCTTCAGTTGGATCTTTGCTGTAAATGGGTTGTTGTCACCTCGGCATGGGTGCTGCCGCAGTTCGGCAGCACAGCCCAAACCGGGCATGCATGTGTGCGCTTAGTGCCTTTTTCATCAGTGTAGTTGGTAAGGTTGTCGGCCTTTTTGGGAACTGTTCCAACACAGCTGTTGGATTTTTCCTCCCTTTCGTCTCGTTTTCCCACTTCGATAAAGAGCTTCAGACTGCATCCTATGGGGCTGCATTAGTACCTACGATACAAAACCCGATGATCCGGCTGCCTAGGTCTGTACCATTGTATAGACCAACGGGCCACGTGGACTTGCATGGTAGTATCACCTTCATGATGTTTTGGAGGCTTCGTTATCGAGTTGTGCGGCTGCAGCACTTTGGCTGCATTCTAGTTGGGTGGTGCTGCGGGTTTTGGGCCAAAGCTTGGCCTTTGTTGCAACCAGATTAGGTTGATGCTGCTGCGGTTTTGGGGGAGCAAGCGTTCGGGCCTCGCCCTTGTGGTTCCGCAGTCTTTTGCATGAGATAGCTAGTTGACTAGTCATACATTCCAATTGCATAACATGGTTGCCACTTTTCGCAAACAAATATCCTTGTCGCTGTCATGATAATGAAAGTATATAATTAAATATGTTAGAGAAATACGTTTTGAGCATACGTGCAGTGACATTAAAATGCATTGGAGTTAGCACTCTATGGTTCACAAATATGTAAGGCGAAGTAAAGCTTGAAATGATATGATTCTATATAATTGTGTGATTATTGGCTTGTACGAGATCAAATTATCCGAATACATTGGTCCGATGATTCAAACACTTTGTCTCCACCTCAGTGTTCATGACACTTGGCATTCGCACACTTTCCGATGTACGTGCCCCTCGTTGTATAGTTATGGGATTCACAAAATTTAAGTGTTTGTACGACAATACCTTGCGTATTCTTGTCGTAGAGCCCCTTGGCAAGTTTTTGGGCTGTAGACCTACTTTGCGAGACGAGCTCCTTTATGTTAAAGATACATGTTTTGTATGCTTGTGCACGCCACTTGATTTGTCCGAGAGCCGCCTTACCATGGCCAAATGTTTCTAACTGTCTCATCGTGGGGCACATTGCTCTGCAATGTTAAATTAGTTTGTTCATGTACTTGTCGTATACTGCACATGCAGGACTACTCGCACATGTGATTTACTCGCTTAGTTCATACTATTGTATTGAATTATGATGCATGCTCACACTTGACTATTTAGTACGCACTCGATACTGTTTCACCTTGCTTGTGAATATGCAAAGTGCCATTGCTAATGTTTTAGAGACAATGCTTTATATAATGGAATTTTGATGAGATATCATATGCATGTGAATGTGTATTTGATTGTACACTTAATCGTCTCTCAGAAATAATATATGCAATGCCTCTGTTGATTATACTTGTGCAATAGATAGAAACATGTGATACTCTTACACTTTGCACTTTGCACTTGGCACATCCTAACACGGTTATTGAGTAGTGCGTACCCTGAGGAGATACATTGCTTGCGGCATTGGTAAGTGCACCACGTGCACTTACTTCAAGGATGAAAAGACAAAAAAATTGAACACCATAGGGTATAAATGTAAATGATTTGTTGTGGGCTCAATTGGAGTCCTCGGGCAGTGACCCTTGTGTTGTGAATGGACTCTTGTGTGATATACCCTAAAACAGAAATAAATAATATGGTGGTGTGACTGCTTTCCAAGTCCTCATTTTGCGTAACTGTGAACACCCCAAAATTTTCAAAATCTTTTAAATATTCCCTTTTTGCCTTTGATTTCATTTTTTTGAGCAATTGAGTCACTTTTAAATCTAAATTCCAGTTCATTTCTGAAGTTTTACTGAAATTGAATTCATTTTATATATCTGACTTGATTTCGGGTCCGGATCCATTGTCTAGATCCAAATCTGAGTCTCGTAGTCCAACTTTTAAATTAAAATTACAGAAAATACCAAAAATAGTTTTTAAATAGCTCGGACAGTCCATCTGGCATCCGTTTGGATCCACCGCGTTATATTTCTCGATTCGAGTTTTAAAACTCGAACATTTTATCAAAACCTGGATCCAAACCCATTCTTCTGAAGAAATTTCCCCAAAATGGCCTGAAATTCTCAAAAAAACACTTTTGTAAATATTTCTCAGAAAAATACAAAAAAATTAGTGTTTAATCTTTGTTTTCTCATAAAATCTTAGATTTTTATTCCAAAAAATACAAAAAATGGAAAAATAACACACAAACCAAAAAAATTTGAAAAGTTACGAGAAAAACAAATGATTTCTAGCTTTTTGAAGTTAATTTTTACTAAAAACCTCATCTTAAACTATTTTACAGAAAATTTCTTAAAAGGAACCCTCTTTTTGAAAAAAAGCAAAGTTTACAACGGCCTTTTCCCGCGCATCTCCCTCTCGGTTTCCACCTTCAATCGCCAACCACCCGAGTTTCCTCCATCCATTTGCAACCAAATTTCCCTCTCTCGAACTCTCCTTTGGCTCTTTAAAAGGGGAGCACGCAGGAGAGAGGGGGGATCCATTTCTCTACCTCTCCACTGCACATCCTCTGATCCATTATGCACTTCATCCACCTTCTGCTTCCCCATGTGCCCCTCTCCTGATCAAGCTACCCTTTCCCCCTCTGGTGCTTCCTTTCTCTACTGAATAGATCCCTCTAATCATCCTGCAAAAACCCGTGAAACTGAGGTAAGTCGTTGTGCACCTTTCCTCTTCCCTTTCACCATTTATTCATGGATTTCTTTGATCTTCATGATTTTAAACATATGTTTTTCATTTAATTTCTCTATTTTAGCCTTCGTTGTCCGTTTACATAGAACTCTTTATCCACATCTTCAATTTATGATGTTTTTTGTTTCACGAGGGATCTTCAGTTTTCGGTTTAATACTCTCCCTTACATTCTGATGATTGATGATGCCTCGCAATGGCATCGCCGATTCATCCGTGTTTTCAGTTATAACTTCATCTTTTTTATTTGCTTTACTTTTCCCCTTTTGATATATTTTGTTTTTTCCTTTTTTTTTATTTCTCTCTTTCAGTTTTTTTTAAGCGTCGGTGGTAGTTTTGGCTTGCCTATAGCAAAGCGAATTACCTCAATGCAACATTAACGAAATGTCTCAATTCTGACAGTTTGGTTATGTTTGTTTTCCTCTCTGTTGTTATAGAATTTCGGTGGTCCTCTCGTTATGACATTGCAGATCTTGATTTTAATTCACGACTTGTTCTGATTTCTTTTCTCATTTTTTTTTCTTTCTTTTCTTCTTTCTCTCTTTCCCTTTCTTTTATTCAATCTTTTACTAATTTTGGATTCCTGCACATCCGTTAACTAGGATTTCCTGTTATATTTTGATAACCTGTAGCATAGAATACCACATGGGGTCGTTATATCTTCTGTTGGCCCTATATTTCATCTCACCAACATTCCATCTTTTCATTTTCGCATAATAGCATTCCCCTGCATCTTCATCTTAATTTTTTTTTTTTGATTTGATATCCATCCTATGTGTAGGTTTTACTTATTTTTCCATCATTAGCATTCACCCCCCCCCCCCTTTTACATCTCTCGCACCGCTATTTTCACCCTTCAGCACTGGCTAGACATGTTCCCCTTTACAGCAACAACATATTTTCTGTTGCATTCACCTGTAACACCCCTGGCGTCGTTCACTTGTCTCATTGTGCAACGCGTTGATCTGTTGCTCTTGAAATTGAACATTGGTTATGTAAAGTTGATCAACAGCAATGGTTGTAATGATGGTTGAGGATAAGGGCTAATACAGGCTCATCTTTCCTTCATTTAGGATCCTTTTTATCTACACAGGCAGGTATCAGCTAATTTGGGATTGGATATTCTTTTTCTTTTTTTTTTGACAGTGAAACCTCGCATGTCCAGGAGGTTATGTATTTGAAAATTAGACATTGGAATGTTAAGCTTTTTAATGACTTCATCTATACAAGTACTATTATAAGTAGTCGTTCACCATCTGGGTATTTTTTTTTTACTGCTATAAAAGCCTTTAGTTTGTAGGCAACACAGTGTCTGGCTTTGTTGTTTTGCATTTGGTTTCCCTAGTGGTTCTCTAATCTATCAGATCCCCATACATTTCTAAGTCATGCTTGCATGTCCAAAAGCTTCTTCTGAGTGATCATGCCAGGAAGCCTATCATAGTAAAATTGAAATGAGGCATGGAACACCAAGACCACCTGGCTCCAGTAAGCCCATGTATCCATAGTTTGTTAATACAGGAGCAGATTATTAATAGGTAAAATGCAGGACAACTTGGTGAAATTCTCAGTGGATGTGATAATGTTCCCTATACTCGAGGTTTACCTGAAGATGAAGATATGGGAAATACAGAGAGAGGTTGATGATCATCGGATTCAATGACTACTACTGGTTCATTCTCCATCTTTTTTTTTCTTTCTTTCTCTTTTTGACTTATTTTTGTGTTATTCTGAAGAATGTTGTTGCAGTTTATCTGGGTTTTGGTCCAGATATTTCTGAAGTTTTGCATTTACCTGTGTAGCGATTCTATTTACTTGTTGGTTATCGAAAAATCCATGAATTTCCATTCATTGGTAGTTCATTGCCACCCCCAAGTATAACAAACCTGCAACCAACTACCCCACCTGCTGTCTACACATTTCAGCAACTCTCACAATGCTCATTCTATACATAGCCTGCAATTATTGCATTCCAAGAGACAATGTTTTTCTCTGATTTGGTTAAACAATTCCAGTGCTTCTCCTAATTCATTATTGAAGCTATAACAAGAAATCATAGAGCTCCAACAAACATGCTCTGGTGAGTCGGCTGAATTTTGGTTATCATAAAAGGGTTGGCTGAATGTCTGCATGAGAATAGCTGATGTCATAAAAAACCAACTCAACCACATGGGCATGAGCAGATCAATAGAGGATCAATACAGGTACAATAGGAATACAAATAGGATAGCTTTTCCTTAGAAGATTCTATGTCATGGTCAAAACTTGTTAGTTTGTACATGTTTCGTTAAATGCACAAATCTCCATTTGAAGCTGAGCAATCCCAATCAAGATGTGCCCATCTTTTTTTTTAGGGTTCGATCAATGGGTGCCCGATTAATTGCTTGCATGTCCCTCACACTTCCTGTTTATCTCCAGTTATTACTATCTCATTGCACACCCGGCTACATGTGCATCTTTCACTATACTAACTGTTGTAAAACACTTTGTTACCTCACTCACTCACACTGTTTCATGTTATGAATAGTTGCTGCAAAACACACCTGTGTATACACTCCACAATACTTTAGATTTGTTCATCTTTAGCGTTTTTTCACCTAAGCAATGGCACCATTAGTACCACTAGGCACTCCCCATTTGGTAGGTAAAACAATACATTTACATTGACATATCTTCACTATACTCCTACCCACATTTTAGTTCAAATACTGCAAATATTTGTGTGTGCTGTGTAGATATGCATGTGATCACAGTCCTATATTCACCTCATTTCATTTTCCTGTAACCTATACTTTCCCTGCACTGCTGAAACACCAGCATAACAAGTCTTCCCTATCTCTCACCAGCTGTAGTTTCCCTGTCCATTGTTTAAATATCCATAGCCTCAACCACATTAGGTGCTCCCGTCACCTTATTCCAGCCTCCACACCACTTCAAGCTCACTGAATGCCACGATCATTGTAGCGGTACCCATTTGGTGACTGTACATCATACCTCAGCTGCAAGTATAGGCTACATCAGCACACACTGCTGCACTCCATTCCCTCATTCAGTTGCTAACAGCATGCTCAGGGCCAGTTCTGCTGGCATTGACCACTTAACCATACAACACATTTACTCACTTCTACACAATCCATCTTATGTCCAACTCTGCTTCATCAACTGGTGTATATTTTCCCTTTTCATTACCACCTCACACCCACAGTTGTTGCTGTGATTGTCCAGCCCCTGTTAGCTCCAGCGACCCTTCATAAGTCCCCGCTGCCACCAACAGCCACTATGTTCACAACCTACAACTCGTCTCCCACAAAAGTAGCCCCAAGCTTAGTAATAGGCGTAGGCCCAGCCACAGTAATTGGGTTGCCAATTGGTTGTTGCACTTGTCTATAACATCTAGGCATTTTATGCTTTCTTCAAGATGATACCTTCAGCCTAATATCCATCTGCCAAATATACCATTCCATCACCTTCTGTCATCTACGTTATCACTGTATACATCTACCACTCACCTACTTTACATCCATGTTATATATATATATATATAACCTACTTTACATCCATGTTATATATATATATATATATACATATATATATATATATGTATATATATATATGCATATATATATACACATATATATATAAACACATTTGGTTATCTTTCTATATCTTAGATCATCCATGTTATTTCATTGGGAGTTAAGCGTAAGATTGGTATATGAGTATCTCATCTCTGAAATCCATGTGATATGTGCCATTTCTCTTCTATTTTTTATACTAACTAAAGTATTTTGCATGGAATATGTGGAAAATATCATCATTTGGAGTTGTAAATTCAAATTCATGTATTGTAATAATTAGATCTTAATGAGAATTTACATTTCCTGTTTTAGATAAAAAAAATGAGCATTGTAAATATCATAAATTGCTTATTCTTCATGCTTTTATCTTTATTTTCCAAAATCTCACAAATGGAAACACGAATGGCACGTGCACCATTTCGTAAGAGGTAATTAATCCTAAGTTGATGATTTACATCAATGGCCATAGTCAGGATGTAAAGAAAACTTAGGATTTTTATCTTTTATAAAATAACACAGGATCCACACTGGACCCTCTTAAAAAATCATCATATTTTCAAATATTTCCTTCTTTTATCAGAGTTTAATTTAAAATTAATTCAATATATATACCAATGGCCATAGTCAGGGTATATTGAGAGTTAATTTCATTTTAAACTCTATAAAAGCACCAAAATATGTTTTATCCTTCACCTGAATTTAAATATAGATTTTTATATAATACATTCAATGACCATAGTCAAGGATGTATTATATCTTCAATCTTATTTTAATTTATTTAAAGAATGAAATAGCTTTTCAAAATCCAATTTGAAATTCTTTAAATTCATTCATCATTTAGGATAGAATTGCATCATATTTTCAAAATTTCTTTTTCGAAATTCCAAGTGATTCTTTTTCTTCATTTCTCAAGATGAAATCTTATTTATGGATTCAAATTCAATTCTATCTCATTTCAAGATTCAAAAATTCGATTTCAAAGTCCAATTTGACTTTGAAATTCCAAAATCAATTTATATTCAAACTTCAAATTTCCAACTCAATTCAAAATTCAATTTCAAAGTTCAATTTAACTTTGAAGTTTCTGATTCATCTTCAAATTCAAAACCAAGTTTATCTTCAAATTCAAAAATCAAAATTTGAGATTGATCCTGAACCTCAAAGCTTGACCTTTCCTAAATTCTAAATTCTAAATTCAATCTGGGTTTTCAAAACCCAGATCCATATTGAAAAGTCCCATTTGGACTTTCAAAGCCCAAATCCAAAATTAGATCAACTTGGATTCAGTTTTCTAAATACAATTCTACTTTTGGATCTTAGACTCCAGATCCAAATTACATCATGGATTCCAGACCTTGGATCCAAATCCATTTTAGGATCCATAACCCAATTCCATCTTGGATCTCAGACTTCAGATCCAATTCCATTTTAGGATCCAGAATCTAATTCCACTTTGGATCTCAGACTTCATATCCAAATACATTTTAGAATCCAGAACCCAATTCATCTTCGATCTCAGACTTCAGATCCAAAATCCATTTTAGGATCCAGAACCCAATTCCATCTTGGATCTCAGACTTCAGATCCAATTCCATTTTAGGATCCAGAATCCAATTCCATTTTAGGATCCAGAATCCAATTCCACTTTGGATCTCAGACTTCAGATCCAAATCCATTTTAGGATCTAGAACCCAATTCATCTTGGATCTCAAACTTCAGATCGAAAATCCATTTTAGGATCCAGAACCCAGTTCCACTTTGGATCTCAGACTTCAAATCCAAATTCCATTCCAAATTTCGAATCCAATTCCATCTTGAATCTCAGACTTCAAATCCAAATTTCTTTCTAAATCCAGAATTCAATTTCATCTTTGATTTCAACTCTATTTAGGATCCAGACTTTGGATTCAAATTCCATCTTAAAATTCAGATTTCAAATCAAATTCTATTCCCAATTCCATCTTTCAAATCCAATTCCATTTCATTCCAGATTACGAAATCCAAGGTTATCTGGATTCTCAAAATTCTAAAACCAATTCAGTCTCTCAATTCTATTCAAATTTCTCAAATCTCACTCTGATTTTCAAACCTTAAATCTAGAATTCAATTCCACTTCAAATATTCATTTTCTCTCCTAAATCCAAGTTTAAAATGCAAATTCAAAGTCCATTTCTGACTTTGAAGTTTCATTTCTTTTTCTTTCATCTTCAAATCATTATTTTCAAATCCAAAGATTTATTTTCCCAGCTCTGATTAGTTTAAAGACTTAGAACTTCAAATCCCTGATTTATCTCAAGTACTAAGACAGATTCAACCATTTCTTCACTCCATTATCAAGTTCATCTCAGAACACTTGGAGATTTTCAAAATCATTTTTTTGAAAAGAGCATACATTCTTGCATTGCACAAGCATGATTCCTTATGCATTTAGACTTAGGATAAATTCTTAGATAATATTTAAGCAAAGCAAAAAGGCATAAATTCGATCCTTGGTTCGATTACCTCTGGTAAAGGCACCAGGAACGGTCGAACCTCGTACTGACGAGCGAATCTCGTCTCTTCATTTTCCCGTAATATTTTAAAACAGAGGCGAGTAATTTTCTAAATATTTTCAAATCAAGGTCAAGTGAGACCCCGTAAAAGAGTTCCTCTCTCTTCTATCTTTTCTTCTCTCTTCTCTCTTTCTTTTTTGTCTTTTATTTTCTCCCCTCAAAAAGGAGGAAATAAAGGTTGGAAAGGGAAAAAGAAGGAAGAGAGAGAAACCACAAGAGAGGAAAAATTTTGCGATGATCACAGTACCCTGCGGGGACTACGAGGCAAATTCCTCGTTGTGAGGTATGAATGAACATGAGCCTAAGAAAGATAAACCTGCTTCGCCCCATTCACAAAATGGTTCACCTTGGGAGAGGGTGGATGGTATAACCCTGAGTGACTTGTTGTTACTACGACACGTGTTTTAACAGGAGCTGTAGCGTCCTTTGGCCTCCAGTCACTCAGAGTCAGGGAGGTCGAGGTTACCTTTTTAGGACCTCACTACTGCAGTAGTATGGATTGCAATCCTTGCCTATGCGAGTGTTTTCTCTCAGTTGTGTGTTGCTCGCATGAGGTTGACTCGGTCTATAGCTTCCCCGGTTACCACACTAGATCTTGAATAACAGACACCGGGAGCATGTCTTACAGAATGCGAGGTTCCTTCACGTACCCGAAGGAGTAATCAGAAGAACTTAAAGACTAACCAATCAGCTGACTTACTGTAGTTGCTAATTTACTTGTTTTGTAGTCTATGCTTCAGTTACTGTATTTGTTCAACTGTTATCTCAGTTGCCTTTCTTGTTCAGTTGTTACTTTGGTTACTGTGTTGTTCAGTACTTGATACAGTCTGTTACTGCTTTGAGTGCCTGCTTTACAGTTATTACTATAGTTGCTTGCTGCTTAGTACTCATTACAGTTCAGTTTGCTGTTTTAGTTACTTGTTGTACGATTACTTTAGTTGCTTGCTCGTTTCCATCACTTGTTACAGTTCAACTATTGTTTTAGTTACTTGCGTTACGGTTACTTTGGTCACTTTCTTGTTTTCAGCACTTGTGAAAGTTATTGTACTTACAGGTCCTGCATGAGATTGGTTATTTATGTTCCTTGATGCATACTTACTAATGGATATGAACTGTGAAATGAAATAGCGTAGTTATTGCTCATAAATTCATGCTAGATATTTCTACCTATTGCTCCATGTGTAGTTCTGTACTCTTGCTCATGCTGTAACTGCTTAATTATTGTAAATGTGCATGCTATGTATGTCATGTATAGCTCTGCTTCGTTTTCCACACTTGGGTATATTGTGTTTTGTTTGTCTCACCAGCTCGAAAGAGTACTGACCCCGTTTTATGGGGATACTGGTGTTACTTAGGCGTGCGATGGTGCTCGATGTGCTGCAGCGGACTCTGAACCCACACTTTTGACACTTGTTGGATCTTGACAGTTGTTGGTTTTTTTTTTTGGTATAAGGGATTGGTTGTACACTTTGTAAATATATTTAATAAAAGTTGTTTCCTTACTGTTGTTTCACTCCTGTGGTGGCCGCCCAGACTTGCGGCTTTGTGGTTTTACGTACGTTGTGATTTCCGCTTTTCTCTGGTTAAACCTTTTAAAAAAAATCACAGAAAATCCTAAGTTTTTCCAAAGTCAGGGTTTGGGGGCGCCACACTCCATCTCAACCAACCCCTTTTAAGAGCCTTTTGAAAAATCGAGAGCCCTCAAAAGGGGCGATTTTTCTAGGCACTCTCTCTCTCTCATTCTCTCTCCCATCCTCTCTCTTCTCTTCCTCCCAGCCGTGGAGTGCATCTCCACCATTGACGTTGGAAGAGAGCCTTTGCAGCCGTGACCTCCTTCCTCATTTGGACTCCGAAGGTGAAGGCCCAACATGATTTACATGTTGTTTTAGTACACCATGAAACCGAGGAGTCAATGCATCTAAGCATGCATGCTCCATTGGTGGATTAGTTGAATGAGCTTTCTTTCGAACTTATTCACCATTGTTTTATGTTTGGTTTGCTTGATGCATTCATATATTATGTTTTTTTTATCAAAAGCATTTTCTTTTTTTGGAGCTTCATTCTTGCTGTCGCCCTGTTATCATCGCAAATTTTTTACTTTTTGCGAGTCAAACTGACATTTGAAAAAGATTTTGAAAATAACTCTCCTCCTTTTTAAAATGCAGGATAATTCCGAAGAATGGGATTCGCCTGTCGGTATGAGGTTTAACCGTTCCTGGCGCCTTTACCAGGGGTAATTGAACCAAGGATCAATCTATTGCTTCGCTCTCTTCAACTTGTCTAAACCATATTCTAATTCCTAAATGCACAAAGAATCACGCATGTGCTATGAATTTCTGAAAATGCATATTTGAAAACATGATGTTTGATTTGAATATTGAAAAATATTTGGAAAATAAACTCTTTGAAAATTGTGAATCATGATTGAGATACTGTATTTGAGAAAGTGAAAATCGATTTCTAAAGAATCTAGAGTTTTTTGTGAAAATCGATTCTGAGAAATGTGAAATAACTTTGGAGAACTTGATTTCTTTGAATTCAAACTTTGAAATTGTAGGAAAATCGAATTTGGAACTTGGGAAATACTTGAAATATCATTGTCAAATCCATATTTTGAGAAAATCGCTTTTTTGAGTAAGACTTAGGAAATTTTTGAGAAAATTGATTTTTCTGAATTGAAATTGAAATTTGTAAATGCATGAATTGAATGAATATGGATTTGAAATACTTGGTTTTGAGAAATTGAGGAAATCCTTTTTGTATTTTTGAGAAATGCAATGCATTTTTGAAGTTAGCCTAAGAGTGTAGGCTGAATGTGGCTAATACGAAGATTACAAATCTGGGTCTCATTCGTATTCTGACTATGGTCATAAATACGAATTCTACCAAGTTTGTCAACTCCATAAGGGCTAGTGCACGTGCCATTCATGTAGACCATAGTGAATTTATAAAAATGTGCATGAATGATACATTCATCAGACATTTAATATTTGTAGAATTAAACTATATGCAATGCAATCCTAGTCTAAGCTGAAAATTAAATTCTTATTCCAAATTTAATTTAATTTACATCACTATTGAATTTAAATACAGGAAATTAAAGGAAAGTAAAGTCTTCAATGTTCCTGCAAAACTAGAAGACTTTGTTAGTGAAGATATGTTGGCTTTTCTAGATTTATCCAGTAATATCTAGAAATTACTGGATTTTGCTAGATATAAGCCTTTTCCATGATTCCCTTAAATCAAAATTGATAAAATATGAAATAAGATTGAATAAATATGAAAATGAAATTTGAAATTTCGAAATTGGGGTCAAAATGACCAAAATACCATTGATAGCAAGACTATGGCCTTGAAATCAGGATTTTTAGAAAGATATTTTGTAAAAATGCAACTTTTAAAATTCAAATAAGAATAAATTGAACTAAGTATGATGTGACATGATAAAAAATATGAAAATTAGGGTTTTGAATTTCAAAATTGAGGTCAAATGACTAAATTACCCCTGATAGCAAGACTATGGCCTTGAAATGAGGGTTTTCTGAAATAGATTTTGGTAAAAACTTGGGATTTATGATTGAAATAAACACAAAATCAAACATGAAACACCCTAATATGATTCTAGATATGAGTAAACCCTAAAAACATGAAATTATATACGAAAATCAAGAAATATCACCAAAATTGTGATTTTATCAGTGTTTTTGGATCTTTCAGGTATCCTGTTTTGCAATTTTATTAATTCAGACATCAAATGAAATTTAAATTTCATAAAAATTGGCACAGACACTTATTATAACCTTAAAATCAGATTGGAATTGCAAAAATAATTTTTGACATTATTTTAATCAGAAAATTGCATTAACAACCTAAAATAAGCTATTTTAAACCTAGGTCACATATCAGTTTCAAAGTTAGACCCGAATTAGGGGTCAATTCTCCATGAAAACTTCTGAATTTTTACAAAGACAAACTAGGAAGAAAAAAAAAGATTTCTCAATTTACAGATAGGAAAAAGCATCTCCGGTTAGGGAGAAACCCTTCCGGCAATCTGAACTAAAATCTAACAAACCTAACAAGAGTTAAAACAGCTACTTCAGATTTAAAATACATGAATAAATATCAATGTTCATAAAAAAATATCTAAGATTTTAGCCGTGAATAGTGAACAGAAAGATAACAATACTCATTTTTTACAGATCATAAATCGGATCTGTGGTTTAGGATATATAAACAACATAAGTCTGATTAGGGTTTTGGTAAACCCTAACGAGTTTTAAATTTAAAATCACACTTTCTGTCAGAGGAAAAATAATAAACAGATATAAAAAAATCTCAAACTTTCACAGTAGATATATCTAATTACTATGAATCCATGGCACTTTACAGATCTCAAATCGGATACAAGATGAGAAAAATATCATAACAGCAAGTTATCCTTTGGATTTTAGCAACGATTTTTAAGTTTTAAAAACCAGATTTGATATCCGATTTTTCTGACAGAGTTACCGAATCCTAAAAACTCTGATTTTTTTACAGTAGTTCATTTACAAATCCATGTATCACATATAAAAAAATCAGCAATTAACAGTGAATATTTCAATCCGAAACAGCATGCTCTTTTCTGTTCTAAACTAAAAACACACAGAAATCTAAGAAACTTAGGAAATCATGCATTAACTAATGAAAAACAATAAAATAAACACTAAAATAGTAAAATAAAAATTATTTCTATGCTGAAAAACATGTAATAAACATGAATAAACAAATAAATAAATAAAATATAGGGAATCAATGGCTGAAATTTGATGTTACCATTAAAAGCATGGATTTAACCCATTAAAAGGGTAAATCACATGTTTTATCGTTTAATAATATAAAAAATAATGCAATAAACGATTCTAATGGATTAGAATCATGAAAAACAGCATGAAATAGAGTTAGATCATCTTTTTGAATTGATTTTGGGGTTCTTGGATGAAATCCATGGTTAAATCCATGAACACAAGAGTTTCCATGGTGAAATCTATTGAAAAATCATAAAAAACTAATAAAAAAATAAAAAAAATAATATTAAATAACTCACCTTGGGGCTGCAGCTGCAATGGAGAAAGGTGGAGGTGCTGGAGAGGAGAGAGAAGCCACGAAAATTTGAGAGAAAAAGAGTCATTTTTATAGTTTTTCAAAACCCATGTAATTAGGACTAATTAATACCTAACTTTGACTTTTTCAAACTCTATCTAAAACCACCAAGAAAGGACGATTTTTTGTGGTTTTCTAACCCTAAATGAACTCTAACTAAACCTTAATTAACACCTAATTAAACCCTAAAAAGTCCAAATGTGGCACCACCTAGTATGGACCCACATTTGGTTTTTAAAACCTGAATTTAAAACCTTTAAAAACCAATGGTTTAAAAGTTAAATAAAATTGATTTTTAAAATTGCTTTTGACTCCTCTAAACCCCTAACCTAACTAGGACAATGACTAACCCTAGTCTAACCTTGACTTCTTCAAATGTGGCGCCACCCCGAGTCGGCCCCTCTTGAATTTTCAAAAACTATTTTAAAACTTGAAAATGAGAGGTTTTTCAAAAGAGATTCAAAAGTAGACTTTGAGATTGAAAGTTTTGAAATTGTACAGAGTCTTGACTGAGTCAAAACTCCTCTAGATATAGCACTAACTGAGTGAACCCCACATCAGAGTTTTGAAAATTTGAAATAAATACTGAAAATGGCTTTGAAAAGGGGTTGAAATTCAAAGTTTTGAAAGTAGAGTCTCAAGCAAACTGGAACTCCGGGTTAGAGTCCTAGATTTTTAGGACTCTGTGATTTTGGTTTTTAAAAGCCAAATGAAGGAGTTTTTTGAAAAGATTTCATCGAAAATGGAAAAACAAGTCAGAAAACACAGTCAGGGTTAGACTCCTAACTCAATCAGAACTCTGAAATAGAGTCCTGAATTAACTCGACTCTACAAAATGACCTAATTTTTGAAAAACAAATGAAAATAAATAAAAATAGAATAAAAACAGACTTCAAAACAGACTCCTGACTGGACTAGGACTCCGAGACAGAGTTCTGATCGGACTAAAACTCTAGATTTTTTTGGTATTTTTCTGAAAAACAGATAAAAGAACTTGTGAAAATAGTGAAAGCAATAACAAATATTGAAATAAAACAGAGTTATGATTCAACTGAGACTCTGAGGACAGAGTCCTGATTGAACTAGGACTCTCAGATTTTTGGATTTTCTGAGAAAGCAAATAAGAGAATTTTGAAAAACAGTTAAAAACAAGATGAAATTGAAGTTTTGGTTCAGAGTCCTGATCTGATTAGGACTCTGAGAAAGAGTCCTGATTCGATCAGAACTCTAAGAATTTTGGCTTTCTGATAAGCAAATGATGAAATTTGGGCAAAGCTTTTGAAAACCAGTGAAAATGAAGTGAGAAAATCAATTTTGGATAGAGTCCTACTTCGATCAGAACTCTGGGGTAGAGTCCTGATTTGATCAGGACTCTGAGATAAAATCTTAGAATTTTGAAATTCTTTGATAAATGTGTAATAGTTTTGGTATATTGAAAGATTTCTGAAAGATTTATCTCAAAATTGAAATCAGGATCAGAGTCCTGATCCAACTAGGACTCTCTGAACAGAGTCCTGTTTTGACTGAAACTCTAAGTTTCTGACTCATTTTGAAAGATTTTGAAAAATTTGATTGAAAATGGATAAAAAATAGCTGTAAAAGATTAGAGTCCCAATCCAGTTGAAACTCTGATGAAGAGTCCTTATCCAACTGGACTCTTGAAGAAGAGTCCTGATCCAACTAGGACTCTAAGATTTTGGCCAAAACAGAAGATCTTGAAAGGTTCTTCTCAAAAACAGGTAAAAAGGTAGTGAAAATTAGAGTTTTGATCCGACTAAGACTCCGGAAAAAGAGTCCTGATCCAACTAGGACTCTAAAATTTTTGAGACTTTTGATGAATGAAGGAATCCAGAAGCGACACCACCTAAATGAGCCTCATCTGAGAATTGAAATCAATTGAAATTGAGTTTGAAATGAATCCAGATTGTTTTCTGGGAAAACATTTCGAAATGTAAGGTTCCGGGGGTTGGAAAATCACAGAATATTGAATAAAACCCCAGGTTTTGAAATTGATTTCGAAAGAAAAAGTTTTAAAACTCAAATCTGGATTAAATATTTTGAAAACATGAGTGCTGGATCTCGAAAAATGGGATGCAATGACATCTAATGCTATGCAATGCAATGAAATGGTATGTCGAATGCATGCAATGATATGCAATGACACATGAAATGTAAGTACTGGAATAGAGTGAAAATTTGGGGTGTTTACAGATGCCCCTCTTTGCTGCTAAGCAGGTTGAAAGCCGAGCTTAGTGGCAAAGAAAATACATCAAATTTGGATTATAAAAATGCTTCAGTTAGATGAATCTGACTGGGTATGAAGGAATTAATCCAAGTGACAATGATAGATATGAAATGGGGAATAAGAAGGAAATTTTATTTCAAAAGGAAGTGAGATTCAGGTTTTGCCCTTAACCTGGATGGGACAGAAAATACCTTGTTTAGAAATGAAGCTCAGGTTTGACCCTTAACCTGGCTGGGAAATGAAATACCTCATCAAAATGAAGCTCAGGTTTAATCCCTTATCCTGATCGGGAAATGAAATACCTCATCAAAGGAGACTCATGTTTGTACCCTTATCCTGACAGGGAAATGAAATACCTCATCAAAGGAGGCTCAGGTTTATACCCTTATCCTGACCGGACAATGAAATACCTCATCAAAATGAAGCTCAGGTTTGTACCCTTATCCTGACCGGGCAATGAAATACCTTATCAAAGTGAAGCTCAGGTTTGTACCCTTATCCTGACCGGGCAATGAAATACCTCATCAAAATGAAGCTCAGGTTTATACCATTATCCTGACCGGGAAATGAAATACTTCATCAAAGGAGGCTCAGGTTTATACCCTTAACCTGATCGGGCAATGAAATACCTCATCAAAGGAGGCTCAGGTTTGTACCCTTAACCTGATTGGGTGGAAGATGAACGGAATCCTCGAAAGAAGAGACCGTGATGGAACCTTCAAATTTTGCACAATAAATCCGACAAGGATTTTGCAAAAGGATGGAATTGGGGTTTGATTTTGAGCGCCTCATTACTTTGACTAAATAACTTTTGAAATTGCCTTTTGCTAGAATTGGTGGCTTAACCTCAAGCCGAAATTGGACTGTCTATGGTGGGACAGTGGGGACACAGGGAAGTGTGCAAATCTGAGAGCCCGTGCGCTCAGATTATACCAAAGAAGGGAAGGAATCTTGAAAACTCCCATTATCAAGTCCTAAAAGGGATGGTGTCAGAATGCGCCAAAGATAAACCTCAAGCTCTTGCTTTATGCCAGGATGGCTAGGAAATATTGTCAAAATGTTGAAAATTATTGTTGATTCAAAGTAATTGAAAATGACGCACATTGTTTTGAAAATAGTCCCTCTTTTCTACCTGAAGTATTATCTCCGACTGGGCTTAACTCCGTAGAATCAAGATTCAAATTCAAATTGCTTGCAATTGGATTTCTTCCAAGGAAGCTATCAATTTTCTTGATATGAACAGAAAAGAAAGTATTCTTGATATTGCGAAAATCATTGGTGAAAGAATATTGATAATAGAATTTCACAAAATTAAAGAAGATTCTTGATAGATTCAGCAGTCTCATATCCTGGGATTCTTTTCTCACGATGATCTTTCTGCCTGTACTTTTTTTTTTCGACAGAATTGGATCTTTTGGCTTTTTGGAGAATTCATTACATCATCCTTCATTTTGGAGATGTCCTAGCTTTTTCTCTTTTTTTTTTTTGAAAGGGTACGTCACAAACTCCTTCATCTCGGAGATGTTCCGATCCTTCTTTTCTCTCAGGGATTATATTGATAGTTATTAGCTCTTTGGTTGGAAGTCTCTTGATGATAGCGGTAATTAAATATCTTTTAGGGTTTGTCAGTAGGCTCATCTCACTCGCCTTCATCTCGACGGTGATCTGAACTTTCCCTGGAAGGATCCGTCACAAACTCCGTCATCTTGGAGATGATCCAAATCTTCTTTGACCCCAGGGGTCTACTCGCCTAATTCGCCTTCATCTTGACGACAGTTGAGAGATCTCTTTTGCAGATATTTAATTGCAGCTTAGGTGATTGAGGAGATATAGAGATGGTATGAATTTTTCTGTGTCACCCAGGATATTTCGACTGCTTTATTTTTCAAGAATGGTCTTTAAAAATGTGCCATTGACTGCGATCAATATCAATCACTTATGGCTTTGCAACAACATTGAGTATTCTTTGTTGGCCGTATCGCGGATTTATCCTTCATCCTTTTGGTTGGCCGATAGAAAGGTTTTGAACTTTGAATCCTTTTTCGCGAAAGCTTTGTCCTTTCGGAAGTAATACTGGAGGAATTTTGAAGTAACAAATTTTTTTTTGTGCAATAATATTTTTGAAATCAACAAATATTCGATGACAAATTGGCAAAATTTTCTTGAAATTCCTTACGAAAGCGAGCATTTGAGGCACAACGCAACACATCTATGACAGGAATTCTCTTCTCTTTTCTCCAAAGGAGACGATTTAGAAATTGGAATTAGAATATACTCCACTCTTCCCTGAAGAGGAGGTGTTTGCAAAACGAACTTTCGAAGAGAAATTAAGCTTTCGTCAAAACTTCCTAACATTAGGCTTCTCTTATGGAAAGGGGGCCAATATTGGTGAGGTCAGTGAATTGGTCATGAAGAAGCGAGTCTATCACACTCTCCCTGAAAAGAGGGTCTTTCACGATGAAATGGCCTAGTCTGAAATTATGGTCACAAGGAAAGCGAACTTCCATCGAAGCTCTCCCTGAACTAAGGGTTCCTTGTATGAAATTGGAATTTTGTTTCGCAAACGGTTCACAAAGACACGAGTCCCTTCAAACTCTCCCTGAAAAGAGGCTAAGTGAACAAATTGGATAGCATGCGAAAAGAATGAGCTCCCTCGAACTCTCCCTATACAAAGGGTCTCTCGCAAGAGAAATTTATTGGAATTGGTATTGGATGACCAAAAGGTCGAAATTTGGAAGTTGGAATTTTGAATTTTTGAAATTTGAATTTTGATATTTGAAATTAGAAATTGGAAGTTTGGAATTTGGAATTTTTGAAATTCGGAAATTGCGAATTGATTGACCTAAAGGTCAAAATTGGAAATTTGAAATTTGGATTCTGAAATTTGGTATTTGAAATTGGAAGTTGGACATTTGGAAATTGGAAATTTGAAAGTTTGAAATTTGAAATTCGAAATTGGAAATTGATTGACCTAAAGGTCGAAATTGGAAATTTGGAATTTGAAGTTTGAAATTTGAGATTGGAAATTGGATGACCTGGAGGTCAAAATTGTGAATTGGTTTACTGGGAACGACATGGGTTCTGTAGGGATTCAGCCTAAAAACGGCATTGGTTCAATTGAGAACGACATTGGTTCATTGGGAACAACATGGGTTCTGTAGGGATTCAGCCTAAAAACGACATTGGTTCAATTGAGAATGACATTGGTTCACTGAGAACAACATGGGTTCAGTAGGGATTCAGCCTAAGAACGACATTGGTTCAATTGAGAATGACATTGGTTCAATTGAGAATGACATTGGTTCACTGGGAACAACATGGGTTCAATAGGGATTCAGCCTAAGAACAACATTGGTTCAATTGAGAACAACATTGGTTCAATTGAGAACGACATTGGTTCACTGGGAACGACATGGGTTCAGTAGGGATTCAGCCTAAGAACGACATTGGTTCCGCAGGGGTTCGGCCTACGAACTTTCAATTCCATAGGGATTTAACCTAAGGATCATAGTTTAAGGAGGAATGATTCCAACTTGTGAGCTTTAAATGGACCAGGTGCTACACTGGTTTTTTTTTTTTGAGGAAAGATTCGAATCAGAATTCAACTCTTCAAGGAAAAACTAGATGAATTGGATTTTGAAAGAAAATTCGAGTCGAAACTCTAATTTTCTAGACCAACTCTGAAGGAAAAGAAAACTCGGGTCGGAACCCAAATCTTCGAAGGAAAACTAAATCCATTGTGGAAGGAAAAGAAATTCGAGTCGGAACTTGAATTCCGGAGAAAAACTAGATTAACTAGAAGGAGAGAAGATTCAAGTCGGAACTCAAATCCCGAAGGAAAACTAAACCGGTTAGAAGGAAAGGAAATTTGAGTCGGAACTCGGATCCCGGAGGAAAACTAGATCAACTAGAAGGAAATAAGATTCGAGTCTAAACTCAAATCCCAAAGGAAACACTAAACCAGTTAAAAGGAAAGGAAATTCAAGTCGGAACTCGAATCCCAGAGGAAAACTAGATCAACTAGAAGGAAAGAAGATTCGAGTCGGAACTCAAATCCCAAAGGAAAACTAAACCGGCTAGAAGGAAAGGAAATTTGAGTCGGAACTCGAATCATGGAGGAAAACTAGATCAACTAGAAGGAAAGAAGACTCGAGTCGAAACTCGAGTCCTAAAGGAAAACTAGATCAATGTGGACACTAAATTTTAAAGTGTACCAGTGCGAACATCGGATTTTAAGGATGTACCAATACAAGCATTATGTTTTGAAAAATTACCAGTACGAATACTGGGTTTTGGAAGATTACTAGTACGAGCACTGGGTTTTGAAAGATTACCTAGCACGAACACTGGATTTTTGAAGAATTACCAGCACGATCACTGGATTCTGAAGAATTACTAATTGATTTTGATGGAAGATTTTAGTCTTCACCCACACGACGACTTGGACAACTGTCGGGGCCTCAGGATTTATCCCTTACCCTGAATGGGTAGTTCAATGCAAATGCAAATTGATGCAGGTGAATGCAAATGAATGCATGCAAATGCAAATGAATGCATGCAAATGCAAATGAATGTAAATGGGTGCACATGCGTGCAAAATGAGAGATTTGTTTGATCCTGCCTACATACAGGGTATTTGTAGATAAAATAAAAAATTAAAAATGCCCCAGTATAATGGGGGAAGAATAAAAGGATAAATGATTGATGTTTGAAGAGCGCTCTCTGAAGGTGACACAGCAACTAGCTTTTGATTGATTCAGAAGAGACTCGGAAGAGGTCATTCCTCATCAAAGAACATTTTATAGAGAAGGAAAGTGAAAGGTGACATCAAGTCTATGAGAAAAATGGATAATTTATTCAATTATTGAAAAGAAATAACAAGTTGGTAAGAAAACTGGGACTGTATTGATTAAAGATGACATAGCCTTGACGCTGTCAGTTTCTTGGAAAATTTGATCAGGATGGTCAACTGGTATTTTCCTCATCTCCAATAGGGATATTCTTGTCGATGCAATCTTGAATGATATTCTTCAGGACGAAACAATTCTCAGTGTCATGTCCTACTGCCCGATGAAATTTGCAAAATCTTTCTTTGAATCTGCCCATGATTGTTGTGGGATCAGCTGCTTTAGGTAAACGGATCATATCTTTTGCGAGCATGTATTCCAAAACACTCTCTAGTGTTTGGTCCAGAGGGGTGAACTTTCGATCCGTACTCCAATCCTTGTGCTTTGGCTTTTCTTGATCTTTTTCTTTATGCTGAGGACTAGATTGAAGAGGCCTATCATTGTTGGAGAACTTTCCTTTTTGGCCCTTAGATCCCTCTGAATAGTGATCATGATTATTCTTGTTGCTTTTGCTATCATTGGCAGAAAGAGTGAAGTGAGCCTTCAGAGATCCGACTGTATCTTTTGCAAGCATATATTCCAGAAGCTCAAATATTTGATCCAATGGGGTCATCTTGCGATCCTGGTTCAGATCATCACGCTGCACCTCTTGTCGAGTGCTTGATTTCTGCTGAGACTTAGATAAGACAGTCGACTGGTATTCTTTCTTATTCTCAACGAAGAAATTCTTGTCGATATGATCTTGGACAATGTTCTTGAAGAAGAAACAGTGGTCGGTATCATGCCCTACCGCCCTATGGAATTTGCAGAATTGGTCTGTGAATCTTCCCATGATTGTAGGAGGATTTGTGACTCTTGGAAGCTTTACCAATTCCTTGGCCAACATATATTCAAGGATTTCATCGAGAGACTGCTTGAGAGGAGTAAACTGGCGATCGCAATCCCAGCCATCCCGCTTTATCTTTTCTTTCTGTTGATTCAATTTTCCACTCTGCTTTAAAGATTTCTCTTTCTGACTTGTATGATTGCCTTTGTTATCTTTGCACCCATCGCGATTGGTATTGACAAAAGAAGGCGGGATTCGTCTTCTTTTTTGGATCTTGATTATTCTTGACGGGGGTGATGCTCTTGTAGAGGTCTTTGCTCGTGAAGACCTTCTTGCCCTTGTCGCGGGCTTCTAAATATTTAATCTTCTTTGCCATTTTCTTCAGTTGTATTTGGACTGGATCATCCATTGCTTGATTTTTCAATTTATAGGTTGTCCCTTGTCTATGAGAGGATCTTTGAAGTGCTTGTTGAACTTCATACTCTTCATCGATGTCACCTACCGATCCTAATTCATCAGATGTATCTTTATGTTGGATATGTTTCTTGGATAGCTTCAAACATTTCTTGACTAACCGGCCTTTTGCCCTCTGCCTTACCTGAATCTTTTCTGTACTATCTTCGGTTTGTTCTGCCAGCATTTTGGACATCATTTCTTTGAACATGACATACATTTGGAAATTGATGCCATCATCCTCTTGTTGACTCTGATTTTGGATTGATCGAGGTGAGTCCATTTCTTCTTCTGAAGCTGTTGGATATGAAATACCTTCGACTGAGGCAGTTTTCTTTCCGGACCTTGTCTGAACCACTGAGTATCATGAATGCTCTCTCTGCAAGGCAGAACTGATGGTTAGGCTTTTGAAGGAAATTTGGTTGGAGGAAAATATTTGTTGCGAATTTTGGTAGACAATTGAAATAATATCCCATTACTAGGGATTGAGTCGTCGTTGGAGTTACGACAATTGTGCTGCTATTCTTTGCAAAATAAACAACTGAAAATATTCCTTGTTACCTAGGAGAGGTCGTCAAACCAAAGTGAAATGAAGATTAAAGGAATTTTATTGAAAATATGATTTTAATAATACACTTGACAGAGGGGAGGGGGACAAACAATTTTCCACCACTCCTGATAATCAGAGGACACTCGAGGACCAGGAAAAATAGTGAGAGTGACAAAAGAATCCCATCCATGTCTGGTAGAATGGTATGCTCCGGACCACTGATCTGATGTGAGATCGAACTCTGGCAAGACCCCTGATAGTGGGCGAATTTCTATGCGCTTTTGTCTCTGAGAGAACTGCCTGACACACCGCTCTGGATGGTAGTATGCGCAGAAGAATGGGCCAAGTAATCTGAACCACTTGCCATATGCATAAGTATATCTGGGAGGTGACTCCTGACGATCAAAGTAGTCCCATACAACTTCTTCCTTCTGAAGGTTATCGATCAAGAACCAGTATCGCGCAACTGGTAGAAGCTTTTCACCATTCTATCTGAATGAGCTGACTCGGGCTGACACATGTCGGAGGAACCAAGATTGCAATGCATAGGTGCACCCTTTGACTAGAATTGATTCTCCGAGTGTGAAACGGGTCAACCCTTGGTATAGAAAAGCGAGTGCGGCCATAGCTATAGAGAGGCGGCTAGTCTGTCGACTTCCCCACCTTCGCAGGAGTTGAACTATCCTGATATCCATGTTATTCCGTCCATCTGGAAAGAGAGTGAGCCCCACAATGCATAAGACCATCGCATGCTGGATTCTTTCTCGAGCTGTCCTGGACAACGAGCTGACTTCCACAAATGCCCCATACTGTCTGTAGATTTCAAGCAGGCCCACATATTTGTTTCCATCCTCTTCGATCAGCGGCCAAGACTTGCATCTTGTCATGCGAGCTAAAGCGTCTCGGGGATCGAGACCCTTGACATTAATCAAAAACCGTTTCTCCAATGGATCTCCAGGCTGACCGGCTGGCTCGGAAAATCCCATGATTTCTGAAAATTCATCTATCAGCACTGTCATCTCGCCCCATGGGAACCAGAAAGTAGAAGTGCTCAGATTCCACCGTTCTGCTAGTGCATGGATCAAATTGTCGTTGACTGTCTGCTTTCCCACTACGGACGCCAGTTCTAACCCATAATCGTCCAAGTAGTTCGGAAACATACGAGAGAAGTTCTTGAACCATGAATAGTACCACTGGGGAAAGAAGGATCCGGTGCTGAGGACTCGATGCTCAGGAAGACTTTGTCGCACCTCGTAGGAGATGTGACCCTCAGGGAAGACTGAATCAAGCTGGCTGGATGCCATTAGAGTGGAAAACACAGAAAATTGGAATAAGACTTGGGAAAATATAGAGATTTTGAAAAAATGCAGGCAGGATAAAATGAAGTAGCAAATTCGAGATCCAGAAGAGAGAAAGGATGAAAAATCACCTGGAGTTTTGAAGGAAATTAAGGGAAATTTGGAAAATCATCCAGGGTTTGATGAAATATGAAGGAATACTTCATAAAATGGAAAATGAAGCATTTGAAAAATCGTCCAAGGTTTAAAGCATGGACAATATATGGAAATGGATTGGGTATTTCTGAAAAATCGTCCAGTATTTTAGAAAATTGGGAAAATATGGAAAATAAAAAGGAAATGACTATAACACATTCTGCACAAACAAGTATGCACATACAACATTCCCTAAAAGCTGACTCTAGATGCACAAGTTTTGAAATAGCTGTAGGACCTTAATCCTAACTCTAAGGTTCAGATCATCTGTGTCCAATCATGCTGTGCCTATATACTCAAGCCAAGGCTCAATGTACGTGGCATAAAATCAATTTCTCTGGTTCTAGGTTCAAGTTTTCCAACATCCTTGAGCACCTGTCGATATACGTTAGACTATGGCCCTTGGTACGTGACAGGGGGGTTTTCACCCAAATAGGTGGCCCAGTTGTGAGGCTCTGTCCCGAACTATGGTTCTGGAAGAGAGCCCAACAACGTGAAGACTGGGACAATATAGGTAGGGTGATTTTTGAGATATGAACACATGCAAGAAAACAAAGGGCTCTAAGTCTTAAAGAGATAGAATTTTGAAATATTTGAAGAAGCAAACATTGTTTTCAATCAAACCTAGATTGAGGAGGGTTGTATTAGACCTAAGTCTATATGAGCATGAATAATTCTCCTCAATATGGTCCTACCAAACCATGCCTAGTCTACATGCATTCCATGTCAGCTGGGTTCAAGTCTAGGCTCCTAGGTTCACATGATATCATGAAATAAAAGCTGACATTCCATAGAACACGATTTTGACAATTTGAACTAAGCAAAGCATTAGATTGATCAGGCGAAGACAGGTCCCATCACGGTCGCCAAACCTGTTATCATCGCAAAATTTTTACTTTTTGCGAGTCAAACTGACCTTTGAAAAAGATTTTGAAAATAACTCGCCTCCTTTTTAAAATGCGGGATAATTCCGAAGAATGGGATTCGCCTGTCGGTACAAGATTCAACCGTTTCTGGCGCCTTTACCAGGGGTAATTGAACCAAGGATCAATCTACTGCTTTGCTCTGTTCAACTTGTCTAAACCATATTCTAATTCCTAAATGCACAAAGAATCAGGCATGTGCTATGAATTTCTGAAAATGCATATTTGAAAACATGATGTTTGATTTGAATATTGGAAAATATTTGAATAATAAACTCTTTGAAAATCGTGAATCATGATTGAGATACTATATTTGAGAAAGTGAAAATCGATTTCTGAAGAATCTAGAGGTTTTTGTGAAAATCGATTCTGAGAAATGTGAAATAACTTTGGAGAACTTGATTTCTTTGAATTCAAACTTTAAAATTGAATATATAACTTGGAAAATTGAATTTGGAACTTGGGAAATACTTGAAATATTATTGGCAAATCCATATTTTGAGAAAATCGCTTTTTTTGAGTAAGACTTAGGAAATTTTTGAGAAAATTGATTTTTCTGAATTGAAATTGAAATTTGTAAATGCATGAATTGAATGAATATGGATTTGAAATACTTGGTTTTGAGAAATTGAGGAAATCCTTTTTGTATTTTTGAGAAATGCAATGCATTTTTGAAGTTAGCCTAAGAGTGTAGGCTGAATGTGGCTAATACGAAGATTACAAATCTGGGTCTCATTCGTATTCTGACTATGGCCATAAATACGAATTCTACCAAGTTTGTCAACTCCATAAGGGCTAGTGCACGTGCCATTCATGTAGACCATAGTGAATTTATAAAAATGTGCATGAATGATACATTCATCAGACATTTAATATTTGCAGAATTAAACTATATGCAATGCAATCCTAGTCTAAGCTGAAAATTAAATTCGTATTCCAAATTTAATTTAATTTACATCACTATTGAATTTAAATACAGGAAATTAAAGGAAAGTAAAGTCTTCAATGTTCCTGCAAAACTAGAAGACTTTGTTAGTGAAGATATGTTGGTTTTTCTAGATTTATCCAGTAATATCTAGAAATTACTGGATTTTGCTAGATATAAGCCTTTTCCATGATTCCCTTAAATCAAAATTGATAAAATATGAAATAAGATTGAATAAATATGAAAATGAAATTTGAAATTTTGAAATTAGGGTCAAAATGACCAAAATACCCTTGATAGCAAGACTATGGCCTTGAAATCAGGATTTTTAGAAAGATATTTTGTAAAAATGCAACTTTTAAAATTCAAATAAGAATAAATTGAACTAAGTATGATGTGACATGATAAAAAATATGAAAATTAGGGTTTTGAATTTCGAAATTGAGGTCAAATGACCAAATTACCCCTGATAGCAAGACTATGGCCTTGAAATGAGGGTTTTTTGAAATAGATTTTGGTAAAAACTTGGGATTTATGATTGAAATAAACACAAAATCAAACATGAAACACCCTAATATGATTCTAGATATGAGTAAACCCTAAAAACATGAAATTATATACGAAAATCAAGAAATATCACCAAAATTGTGATTTTATCAGTGTTTTTGGATCTTTCAGGTATCCTGTTTTGCAATTTTATTAATTCAGACATCAAATGAAATTTAAATTTCATAAAAATTGGCACAGACACTTATTATAACCTTAAAATCAGATTGGAATTGCAAAAATAATTTTTTGACATTATTTTAATCAGAAAATTGCATTAACAACCTAAAATAAGCTATTTTAAACCTAGGTCACATATCAATTTCAAAGTTAGACCCGAATTAGGGGTCAATTCTCTATGAAAACTTCTGAATTTTTATAGAGACAAACTAGAAAGAAAAAAAAAGATTTCTCAATTTACAGATAGGAAAAAGCATCTCCGGTTAGGGAGAAACCCTTCCGGCAATCTGAACTAAAATCTAACAAACCTAACAAGGGTTAAAACAGCTACTTCAGATTTAAAATACATGAATAAATATTAATGTTCATAAAAAAATATATAAGATTTTAGCCGTGAATAGTGAACAGAAAGATAACAATACTCATTTTTTACAGATCATGAATCGGATCTGTGGTTTAGGATATATAAACAACATAAGTCTGATTAGGGTTTTGGAAAACCCTAACGAGTTTTAAATTTAAAATCACACTTTCTGTCAGAGGAAAAATACTAAACAGATATAAAAAAATCTCAAACTTTTACAGTAAATATATCTAATTACTATGAATCCATGGCACTTTACAGATCTCAAATTGGATATAAGATGAGAAAAATATCATAACAGCAAGTTATCCTTTGGATTTTAGCAACGATTTTAAAGTTTTAAAAACCAGATTTGATGTCCGATTTTTCTGACAGGGTTCCCAAATCCCAAAAACTCTGATTTTTTTACAGTAGTTCATTTACACATCCATGTACCACATATAAAAAAATCAGCAATTAACAGTGAATATTTCAATCCGAAACAGCATGCTCTTTTTTGTTCTAAACTAAAAACAGACAGAAATCTAAGAAACTTAGGAAATTATGCATTAACTAATGAAAAACAATAAAATAAACACTAAAACAGTAAAATAAAAATTATTTCTAAGCTGAAAAACATGTAATAAACATGAATAAACAAACAAATAAATAAAATATAGGGAATCAATTGCTGGAATTTGATGTTACCTTTAAAAGCATGGATTTAACCCATTAAAAGGGTAAATCACATGTTTTATTGGTTAATAATATAAAAAATAATGCAATAAACGATTCTAATGGATTAGAATCATGAAACACAGCATGGAATAGAGTTAGATCATCTTCTTGAATTGATTTTGGGGTTCTTGGATAAAATCCATGGTTAAATCCATGAACACAAGAGTTTCCATGGTGAAATCTATTGAAAAATTATAAAAAACTAATAAAAAAATAAAAAAAATAATATTAAATAACTCACCTTGGGGCTGCAGCTGCAATGGAGAAAGGTGGAGGTGCTGGAGAGGAGAGAGAAGCCACGAAAATTTGAGAGAAAAAGAGCCCTTTTTATAGTTTTTCAAAACCCATGTAATTAGGACTAATTAATACCTAACTTTGACTTTTTCAAACTCTATCTAAAACCACCAAGGGAGGACGATTTTTTGTGGTTTCCTAACCCTAAATAAACTCTAATTAAACCTTAATTAACACCTAATTAAACCCTAAAAAGTCCAAATGTGGCACCACCTAGTATGGACCCACATTTGGTTTTTAAAACCTGAATTTAAAACCTTTAAAAACCAATGGTTTAAAAGTTAAATAAAATTGATTTTTAAAATTGCTTTTGACTCCTCTAAACCCCTAACCTAACTAGGACAATGACTAACCCTAGTCTAACATTGACTTCTTCAAATGTGGCGCCACCCCGAGTCGGCCCCTCTTGAATTTTCAAAAACTATTTTAAAACTTGAAAATGAGAGGTTTTTCAAAAGAGATTCAAAAGTAGACTTTGAGATTGAAAGTTTTGAAATTGTACAGAGTCTTGACTGAGTCAAAACTCCTCTGGATATAGCGCTAACTGAGTGGACCCCACATCAGAGTTTTGAAAATTTGAAATAAATACTGAAAATGGCTTTGAAAAGGGGTTAAAATCAATAGTTGAAATTCAAAGTTTTGAAAGTAGAGTCTCAAGCGAACTGGAACTCCGGGTTAGAGTCCTAGATTTTTAGGACTGTGATTTTGGTTTTTAAAAGCCAAATGAAGGAATTTTTTGAAAAGATTTCATCGAAAATGGTAAAACAAGTCAGAAAACACAGTCAAGGTTAGACTCCTAACTCAATGAGAACTCTGAAATAGAGTCCTGAATTAACTGGACTCTACAAAATGACTTAATTTTTTAAAAACAAATGAAAATAAATAAAAATAGAATAAAAACAGACTTCAAAACAGACTCCTGACTGGACTAGGACTCCAGGACAGAGTTCTGATCGGATTAAAACTCTAGATTTTTTTGGTATTTTTCTGAAAAATAGATAAAAGAACTTGTGAAAATAGTGAAAGCAATAACAAATATTGAAATAAAACAGAGTTCTGATTCAACTGAGACTCTAAGGACAGAGTCCTGATTGAACTAGGACTCTCAGATTTTTGGATTTTCGGAGAAAGCAAATGAGAGAATTTTGAAAAACAGTCAAAAACAAGATGAAATTGAAGTTTTGGTTCAGAGTCCTGATTTGGTTAGGACTCTGAGAAAGAGTCCTGATCCGATCAGAACTCTAAGAATTTTGGCTTTCTGATAAGCAAATGATGAAATTTGGGCAAAGCTTTTGAAAACCAGTGAAAATGAAGTGAGAAAATCAATTTTGGATAGAGTCCTACTTCGATCAGAACTCTGGGGTAGAGTCCTGATTTGATCAGGACTCTGAGATAAAATCTCAGAATTTTGAAATTCTTTGATAAAAGTGTAATAGTTTTGGTATATTGAAAGATTTCTGAAAGATTTATCTCAAAATTGAAATCAGGATCAGAGTCCTGATCCAACTAGGACTCTCTGAACAGAGTCCTGTTTTGACTGAAACTCTAAGTTTCTGACTCATTTTGAAAGATTTTGAAAAATTTGATTGAAAATGGATAAAAAATAGCTGTAAAAGATTAGAGTCCCAATCCAGTTGAAACTCTGATGAAGAGTCCTGATCCGACTGGACTCTTGAAGAAGAGTCCTGATCCAACTAGGACTCTAAGATTTTGGCCAAAACAGAAGATCTTGAAAGGTTCTTCTCAAAAACAGGTAAAAAGGTAGTGAAAATTAGAGTTTTGATCCGACTAAGACTCCGGAAAAAGAGTCCTGATCCAACTAGGACTCTAAAGTTTTTGAGACTTTTGATGAATGAAGGAATCCAGAAGCGACACCACCTAAATGAACCTCATCTGAGAATTGAAATCAATTGAAATTGAGTTTGAAATGAATCCAGATTGTTTTCTGAGAAAACATTTCGAAATGTAAGGTTCCGGGGGTTGGAAAATCACAGAATGTTGAATAAAAACCCAAGTTTTGAAATTGATTTTGAAAGAAAAAGTTTTAAAACTCAAATCTGGATTAAATATTTTGAAAACATGAGTGCTAGATCTCGAAAAATGGGATGCAATGACATGCAATGCAATGAAATGGTATGTCGAATGCATGCAATGATATGCAATGACACATGAAATGTAAGTACTTGAATAGAGTGAAAATTTGGGGTGTTTACACGCCCCTATCTCTAGTTGCTGGGCATGGTGGCTGGATCCAGAACATGTTAGCTCTGCTGGGTACACTCTGGACTGAGCTGGGCTCGTCCATAGGTACCCAGTCCTTCGGCACCCCCTTTAGAATGCTGGACGGGTTGCGGGTGGCGAACCACAGTCACTCTTTTCTTTTTTTTTGGTATTTCGGTGTGCTGGGTTCAGACCCAGTCCCAACGTATTTGGGACTGGCTCAATAAGGGCGCCATGATCTGGGTCACGGTGTGACCAGGGTTCGCATGGGAAAGGGGCCCATGGCCCTTGGTATTTTTCTTTTTTTTTCTGTTCATCGGGTGCTTGGTGCGTCGGGTCACCCGGGGCCATGGGCACCCGGGTTGGCCAAGTTTGTGGGGGGACATGGGTCACAGACCCGTGTGTCTGGTCTGAACCAAGGGTTCAGACCAGAACTCTGTCAAGTCTGTGTGGGTCCGGTCCCAAGGACCAGACACACGCCCCTCTCAATTCGGTCCAGCATCGACCCCAGGGCAGTCGCCTAGTGGCGAGCTGCTGCTGTGGTTCGCAGCTACTCATTGCACTGCGTTGGAGATTGGTATGAACCGTGAGTTTAGACCTCTCTTTTAGCAGCAGCGTGGTCTGGTCTAGAGGACCAGACCTATGTCAGGTCCATCCCCCTCCCACTTGCCTTGGCGCCGTGGTTTTCTACAGGAAGCTTGCAGTCTTTGGGTAGCTGTTTCAGGCTCACCCAACTTGATGAAGGGTCTGGTCTGAACCGTGGGTTCAGATCAGGGCCCTTATCAGACCATGCGGTCTGGTCCGGAGGACCAAACCTGCATGCTTGTAGCCCCTGCTTAGCCATTTTTGCAAAGGGTTACCGGGTTCCACTTGCACTCGGGTCCCTTGCTATTTTGGCGTTCTGTTTAGTGGCTGTCACCATAGATGACTATGTGGCCAGATTTGGCCATTGAGTGCAGCCAAACCATAGTCTTGGTCTGGCCCACATGACCAGACCCGCACACCTACCTGTTGCCGTGTAGCTGCCATAGGCTACCGGGTGCCATTCCACCTGGATCCCTTGCAGATTTGGTACCCATTGGCTTGTTGTCACCATCGGTGACCAATTGACCTTAGTCAAGACCCTTGAGCGTAGCCGAACGACAGTTTCGGTCTAGCCCGAATGGCCACACCCGAACACCTCTTTTCCTGCATCACTTCAATCGTTAAGGGCCCCAAATATGGGAATATGGTTGCGAGCAATCGGCTAGCACGTGCTCTGGTGCATGTATACATATACAGGTGTAATATATATATTTACATATATGTATATACATGTACATTTAGATATATATATACATTTATATATACATATATATATAATAGGGTCAGATGATTCAGTGCGACTACCTACGGGAAACCAAATGGACACATGGCACCCTCGTGCTTTGTCCAAAGGTGTCCATGGTTACCTTTACACTCCAATGTGAGTACGAGTCACATAAGTGTTTTACTTTGTGACCGTTGAGTCGGATGGCCCAAAATTCTTGTCGATAGGTCCGTAGTGGACCTCACACTTTCCTTGGTCTTCGTTTTAGTTGACTAGTGTGTGCGAGCGGGTAAGCACTGTTGCTAACCCCACATGTATAGAGCCTACGTTGGTTACAAGTCATGGACTTTGTTCGGTACCCTTGTTTCGGGTCTGCGGGCGCAACACCCAAACCGTGGAAATGCTAATGTTATTCCCATAAGTTGGGAATATCGTAGATTTCAATCTCAACACATGAGTGCACCAAATTGCGAGTCTTCTCTACAAGGGTGGTCTCATGTTACGTAAGCGCCAAATCAAGGCCTTTGAAGTTCTGATCTGTCTAAGATTGTGATAAGAAACTTACAACGATTGCTTTAGTAGGTTGTGTTTGAAAATGATAATTACATTCTTGAACTCTTGCATGCCTCTTAGAATTGAAAAATTGTACACTCACATGCACATTATCTTGTTTCTCAGATATGCAGTTGTATAATGCCTCTGTTCTTTATGTGTGTGCAATTGAGGAAAAAGCATGTGATATCTAGTTACACTTTGCACGTGGCACATCCTGACACTCGTACTGAGTAGTGCGTACCTTGACGGGTACATTTCTTGAGGCATTGATGAGTGCATGAAGTGCACCTAATTCACAAATGAGAAAAGTGATATACAAGTTTGAACACCATAGGGTATGAATAAACATGATTTGTATTGGACTCAGTTAGAGTCTCTGGGCAAGGGCCCTTACGTCGTGAGTGAACTCACGTGTGACTATACCCTAAATTAGAAAAGAAATAATATGGTGTTATGATCGCTTTCGCGGGCGATGTGCTCTTGTTAGCCGTGTGAGGCTGAGCACGTGGATGGGCAGGCTAAGTCCTCGTTTGCGTACCCCACGGGGACCATGAGGCATAAATTCCTCGTCAGGAGGTGTGACTGAATAATGAGACTAAGAAAGATAAACCTGCTTCGCCCCATTCACAAAATGGTTTACCTTAGAGAGGGTGGATGGTATAACCCTGAGTGACTTGTCGTTACTACGACACGTGTTTTGACAGGAGTTGTAGCGTCGTTTGACCTCCAGTCACTTAGAGTCAAGGAGGTTGAGGTTGCCTTTTTGGGACCTCACTACTGCAGTAGTATGGATTGCAATCCTTACCTATGCGAGAGTTTCTCTCAGCTGCGTGCTGCTCGCATAAGGTTTACTCGGTTTGTAGCATCCACGGTTACCACATTAGAAATTAAATAATAGACGTCAGGTGCATGTCTCACAGAATGCGAGGTTCCTTCACGTACCCGAAGGTGTAAGAAGAAGAACTTAAAGACTAACCAATCACAGCTGACATATTGTAGTTGTTACTTTACTTGTTCAGCAGTTGTTTCAATAACTTTACTTGTTCAGCAGTTGTTTCAGTTACTTTACTTGTTCAACAGTTGTTTCAGTTCTGGTTACGTTCCTTTACTGCCCTTAGTTACTTGTTCTACAATTACTTCAGTTTTGTTACCTGTTTCACTTGGTTAGCACTTGTCACATATGCACTTACCTGACACCGACACACATACTGGTTATTTTATGTTACTGCTTCCTATTTTTTCTCATAGAAATGAGATATATATATTGTTGTTGTTTCTTCACCACCTCGCAAGAGGATGTGAACACCCCAAAATTTTTTTTTTAAGGTTTGTAAAATGACCTTTTTCCATTTTCTAAGAAAATCAAAACTAAAATTCAGTTATTCTTCAGATTTTCTGGATTAAAATCCATATTGATATATTCAAATTCAATTCCGGATCCGAATACAGTATTTTAAATCCAAATTTGAGCTTTGTTGTCCAAATTTTCAAAATAAAATTTCAAAATACCAAAAATAACCTTTTGAGAGGCTCAGACAGTCCATCCGGTATCTATTTGGATCTATCATATTATATTCCTCGACTCAAGGTTTAAAACTCTGATATTTTCTCAAAACTTGGGTCCAAACCCACTTTCTGAAGAAATCAAACCCAAATTTCTCAGAGAACCCTTCTCTTTGAAAATATTTCTGAAAAATTATAAAATGACTTTTAAATCCCTCATTTTTCTTAGTTTCATAACTTTATACACTAAATTGAAGAAAAAGAATAAAAAAATCAAAAAGAGAAAAATGCATAAAATGGATAAAGTAAGCCCTTTTATAAAATCATTTCTTTTAAAAAACCCCTTTTAGCAAATTTTCTTAAAAAGGCCTCCTTTTTGAAAAATTCGTAAGAAAACCAGAGGGATCCCGTTATAAACCCTTTTTAGGGTTTCTCTTTGGGAGACCTTGGGAAGAAGACGGATGACCAACTCTCTCTTTCTCTCGCATTCTTTCCCTCTCTCTCGTTCATCTCCAACTGAACGATCCTCCTGAAGCTTCGTCTTCCTCTTTAAAAGAGGCGCGAAGGGGGAGGCTTCGAGATCCGTTTCCACCTCCGCACCTTCTCCTTCCTCCTTCAGCAATCCGTTATCACCCCACCATGTTCTCTTCTTTCTTTTTGATTTCCCCTTTCTTTTCTTTCAACTTTCCCTGGTTCTACTCATTCCACCGAAGGAGGTCAATCAACACCCTATAGCAACAATCGGTTCATCTGAAGAAAATCAATCCCCTGCAGCAATACACGGGAGAAACATCTCTGCAACCTTATATAGCAAAATCCGCCTCTCACCCCTTGTCCATCCTTCAGAATTTCAGTAGAGCTCCGAAAGGCTTCCAGTCCCAGCAATAACAACAAGACAGAGTTACAAAGATATCTCTTGTTCCTCTGTCAGAGTCCCTGCAATGGAAGGTAAGAGACCCCTTCCCTTCCGTTTCCTATTACTTATTGTATCCATCTCTAAATTTTCACAGGTTTTCCTTTTTTTTTTTCTTACTTTGATTATGATTTCATTCTTTGGTTTTTTTTTTTTACTTTCTTTCACGACATTATGGGGGAATCGACCTGCACATAGCAGGATCGACCCCTCATTGCTACAGCAAATGGAACCCGATTCCAACATCTTATCTCTTTTCTTTCGTCCTTTATTTATGATTTGCCTCGATTTTCATAGATTTTTGATGTACGTTTACCGCTTGATTTCCTGTATTTTCATTCCTATTGCCGATTCATGATTATGCATACCCCCATAGTTAGGTTAATGGCATATATCCCTCCGCCTTCACGATCCACCTAACCCTCTGTTTAATTTTTGCCTTCATTTTCCTTTTATCGCATTTATCTCCTTCATCACACTCATATGTAATGCCTGCTCATCGCATTTGACTTTAGTCTAAGCTCCTTTCTTTTATTTTCCTTTGTATCAGATGATGTTGTTTTATCATGATGGTCAGGTTTGTGTCTTGAAGCCCCTTTTTGATGATTCTTGGCATTTTGGTCTCATCCCATTGATTGGATTACCTGTTCATAATTGAAGGATACATTCGTTATAATAGAGGGGTTGACAACGTCATTCTCCCAAAACTCTTGTTATTATCTATGTTGAAGATCCCTGTTAGATTCAATGGCAAGGAATATGTTACAATGGAGCTCGTTGTTACATGATTGATCTTTCCTTTTTTTAGAATACATAAAGAACAGAGGATCGTCAAAGGCTATTTCAACTTTTACAAGAATGTGATGGTCTTTTCGTGCCATTAATATGGTGATCATTCATGTTCTTGCTTGAAATCTCATGGGTGAACAGTATGTTGGTTAGGAAATAATTTTTTTTTTATTCTGCAGTTTTACTGAATCTGTTGGTTTGTCTTTATATAGAAAATCCAAGCACAGTCGTATGTCATGGAATCGCCTCGGGGTAGGGTCAATCTCGCAGGTTCTCTGATCGTATGGCGAGCTAAAATCTGCAGTTGGGAGGTACGTGAAATTCAGACTTAATCCAAGTTTTTTTTTTCTTTCTTTCTTTCTTTTTCTTTATTTTCCTCTAGTCTGATTAATCACTGTAATATACCAACCTTGATTCATCATGATATTTATGTTAGTTACCTTGTAATTAGTTAATCCCTATAGTTAATTCAGTTTCATTGTGTATTTTCTTGGGTTCAGAGGGTTAGTTTTCCTTTATATATTATGTTGTTAATTCCTTACATGCAGGATTATAGAATATGTTACATTAAGCTTACTTTCCTCATTCACGTTAGTCATTTATGTTAGGAGTTGAGTACATTTACATACATTTTATATGCCTCTGCTGGCCCAACCTGAAACCTAATTGTATCCCTGGTGTACTTAAATTTTCTCTTCATACTATCTCTGTCTAGTTCTCTTACATATGTATCGTTTTTCTTTTCTTTTCTTTCTTTTCTGTATTAATCATCTAATCCATTTGGTTGCTCGCTCCATAGATCAGTTTATATTGCTAGTCGTGATTCAACCGGATATAAATTGATGTTTTCATGGTTTGTTTCAGTCCTTAGTGTAACATTTGGTTCGTATTTATAAGCATGCTCCAACCTTAAGAAGCTCAATCAACTTACCAGCTCCTACAGTATTTCTAAAATAAGCCTGAGTTGGAGACCCATGGGCAGTGGGACTATTTTCAGTTATAACATACAATTGTGATGCCCCAGTAGATGTTCCTAAAGATAACCTTGGATAAGCCTGTTGGGCGTATGGCCGAGTTGGGTATTGATCTTGAGCATATTACTAAGCCAGATTTTGATTTACAACATTTGAATTAACTTGACCATCAATCGAACCCAGATTACTCATGATTATATTTCCTGTCATCTATCCAATGGATCTCCAATTTTGTTCAGAAGTCACGCTCAATGAAGTTTTGAGCCAAGCTATCGATTCAGCAAAGCTAACCCACCTCTTATCAATAGCCAACCTAAGGTTTCCAATCCCTCTAGAAAGTGACAATCCAAAGGACAGTGATGCTCAGGTCATATGGGTTGAAGGCATACTTTCCTCACTGCTATCACTACCTATAGCTGCATTTCCCTTGTTATTTGCAGGTAGCTGATAATATGAGGCCATTTCCACCTCCTACAAATTGACAGTACCACCCAGAACTTGCATTTCTTTTATAAAAAGACCTCATACCTTCATTGCCCAACTTCATCCTCTGCATAATTTACCTATCATAGGCCTATTGCATCCTTTTAACTCCCCATTGTTAGCATTTCTCAAATTACATATGCCCACTACTTTCCTATGTCTTTCACTGACCTGTACCCAGCCTCACATGTCTTCAATACCTATTCCTACTCATGATGGTCAACATCAACTTCACTCCAGTAATTGTTCATCCTTCACATCATTCCCCATGCCCTTGTTGTACCATATAGCAGCTAAATCATCATCTACAGTCACTACCTCCACTCACCAGCTGGACCTGTTGCTCTTACAGTAGTTGTATATCCCCCGTTCCACTTGCTGCAATTGCAGCAATACCAACACTTCATCACACACTGCTCTACTTCATCCAGCTGCTAACGGCATGCTCATGACCAGTTATGCTTGCATTGGGCACTTTGCCTTACATAGCACAACCTCACTGTTGTAGCTGCATCCTTATCACTCTGCATCCCCCAACACAGCCACCTACCATTGTGTTCAACCTTGTTGTAGCCAGTTACCTCTCCCGCACCACTACTTCACCAAGTCACCAATAGCATAGCTTCATTGAATCCTACGGTGGTTCCAAGTTTTCTGCAAATCCAACTATTCATCCAGCCTGCATTTACAACCCCGCTTTTCCAAAATTTTCTGTATTCTTCATTGCTGCCTATTATACCCATTGTCATTGTTATTCCAGCACTACTATCCACACTCCCTAGCTCCACTATATATATATATATATATATATATATATATATATATATATATATATATATATATATATATGTACCTACATACATATACATACATGTATAAGTGTATATATATGTATCATTTCCAATCTTTCCATCATGAATGAGTACTTTTGACATTTATATGCAATTCCCTTCTATTTTTTTCTACTAATCAAGTGTTTTGCAGGGAATATGTGGAAAATATCGTTACTTGGGGGTTGTAAATTCAATGTTTGTAATAAATTAGATCTTAATGAGAATCTACATTTCCTGTTTTAGATAGAATGAATGAGCATTGTAAATATCATAACTGGCTTATTTTTCATGCATCTTTTGTCTTTATTTCTCAAATTCTCACAAATGGCAACACGAATGGCACGTGCACCATTTCGTAAGAGGTAATTAATTCTAAGTTGATGATTTACATCAATGACCATAGCCAGGATGTAAACAAAACTTAGAATTTTTATCTTTTATAAAATAATACTGGATCCACACTAGATCCCTTTTAAAAATCATCATATTTTCTTTAAATAATTTTCCCTTTTATCAGAATTTAATTTAAAATTAATTCAATATATATACCAATGGCCATAGTCAGGGTATATTGAGAGTTAATTTCATTTTAAATTCTATAAAAGCACCAAAAATGTATTTTATTCTTCACTTGAATTTAAAATATGGTTATTATATAATACATTCAATGACCATAGTTAGGGATGTATTATATCTTCAATCTTATTCTTAATTCATTTAAAAGAATAAAATAGCTTTTCAAAATCCAATTTTAAATTCTTTAAATTCATTCATCATTTAGGATAGAATTGCATCATATTTTCAAAATTTCCTTTTTCAAAATTCCAAGCGATTCTTTTCTCAGATCAAATCTTGTCTATGAATTCAAATTCAATTCTATCTCATTTTCAAAGTTCAAATCTTGACTTTGAAATCAAATTCAAAGTTTAATTCAACTTGATTCATTTTCTAAAAATTCCAAAATTCAAGCTTCAAAGTCCAATTTGACTTTGACAATCATGTATATATTAAAAAATTTCATTTTCAAGTTAACTTTGAAATTCCAAATTCGTTTTCAAAGATCCAAGTTCAAAATTCAATTCAATTCAATTCTATCTTTCAAGGTTCAATTTAACTTTGAAACTTCTGAGTTATCTTCTGATTTCACATTCGAAATCAAGTTCATCTTCAAAAATCAAAGTCAAAGTTTGAGATTGATTTTGAATCTCAAAACTTGACTCTTCTTAAATTTTAAAATTTCAATCTAGGTTTTCAAAACCCAGATCCATCTTCAGAAGTCCCATTTTGGATTTTCAGAACCCAAATCCAAGATTAGATCCTAAATCTAAAACTTGGATCCTGACTTCCAAGAACAATCTCCACTTTGAATCTCAGATTTTAGACCCAAAACCCATCTTAGGATCCAGAATTCAACTTCTACTTCGGATCTCAGACTTCATATCCAAATCCAATTTAGGATCCAGAAACCCAATTCTACTTTGGATCTCAGACTTTAGATCCAAAATCCATCTTAGGATCTAGAAACCAACTTCACCTTCGATCTTAGACTTCAGATCCAAATTCCATCCCAAACTTCAGATCCAAATTCTATTTCAAAATTCGGATCTATTTCCACCTTGGATCTTAGACTTCAGATCCAAATTCCATCTTATATTTCAAATCTTGGATCCAATTCCATTTAAAATTCAGAATCCAATTTCATCTCGGATCTCAGATTTCAGATCCAATTCTCATTTTCGGATTCTAAATCTAGAAATCAATTTTAAAATCTCAACTCTATTTAGAATCCAGACTTTGGATTCAAATTCCATCTCAAATTCCCGATTTCAAATCAACTTCTATTCTCAATTCCAATTCTTAAATCCAATTCTATTTCATCCCAAATTTCAAAGCCCAATTCCCATTTTCGGATTTTAAATCCAAGAATTCAATTCTGATCTTAATTTAAAATCCAGACTTTGGATTCAAATTCCATCTTAAATTCCAAACTTTCAAATCAATCTTACTTCTCAATTCTATTTAGATTTCCCACATTTCATTCTAATTTCAAACTTCAAAGTTAAGACTCATTCCAAATTTCATCTCTATCCTGGTTCAAAATTCTAAACTCAAAGTCCATTTATGACTTTGAAATTTCCTTTCTTCTCCTTTTATCTCAACTTTAGAATCATTCCTTTCAATGTCAAGATTTATTCTTTTTAAACTCTGATTATTCTAAAAACTTAGAACTTTAAATCTTAAGTTCTAAGTTAGAAACCATTTCTTCACTCTATTTACGAGAAACACTTGGAGATTTCCAAATCATTTTTAAAAAGATCATACATCTTTGCATTGCACAGGCATGATTCTTTGTGCATTTAGACTTAGGATAAATTCTTAGCAAAGCAAAAGGCATAAATTCGACCCTTGGTTCGATTACCCCTGGTAAAGGCGCCAGGAATGGTCGAACCTCGTACCGACGAGCGAATCCCGTCTCCCAGTTTTTCCGGAAATATTTCAAAACGGAGGCGAGTTATTTTCTTAAACACTTTCAAAATTAAGGTCAAGTGAGACCCCGCAAAAGAGTTCCTCTCTCTCTTCTTTTCTCTTCTTTTCTCTTCTCTCTTTCTTTCTATCTTTTATTTTTCTCCCTTCAAAAAGGAGGAAATAGAGGTTGGAAAAGAAAAGAGAAGGAAGAGAGAATATTATGAGAGGAAAAATTTTGCGATGATCACAGTTTTAGCGACCGTGATGGGACTAGAAGGAAACATCTCGTTAGAACGAAGAATCTTGTTGGAACGAGACTCAGGTTTTACCCAAACGTGAAAGGAAGATACCTCGCGAAGCGGGGTTCCGGGTTTACTCTTAGTCTGAATAGGAAATCTACCATACGGGTTTCTCGAATGGAGAAACCATAAAGGAACCTTCGGAATTTGGACGAACAAATCCGAAAGGGGTTTTGCGAAAGGAGAAAAAATATAGGGTTCCCTAAAGCTTTGAAAAGGGGAAGAAATTGGGCGTCTCATTGCTGAGACTGAAATAGCTTTTGAAATCAAATGACCTCTCGCAGAAGGTTCAAGCTTGACCCTTAACCTTAGTGGAGAAATCTACCATATGGATTTCTCAAAATGGAGAAAGCACAATGGGACCTTCGGAATTTGGATGAACAAATCCGAAAAGGGTTTTGCGAAAGGAGAAAAATATAGGGTTCCGTAAAGCTTTGAAAAGAGGAAGAAATTGGGCGTCTCATTGCTGAGACTGAAATAGCTTTTGAAATTTATGACCTCTCGTAGAGGGTTTAGGCTTAACCCTTAACCTGAGTGGGGAAATCTACCATACGGATTTCTCAAATGGTGAAACCATAATGGGACCTTTGGAACTTGGACGAACAAATCCGAAAGGGGTTTTGCGAAAGGAGAAATATAGGGTTCCCTAAAGCTTTGAAAAGGGGAAGAAATTGGGCGTCTTATTGCTGAAACTAAAATAGCTTTTGAAATCAAATGATCTTTCGCAGAAGGCTCAGGCTTGACCCTTAGCCTGAGTGGGGAAATCTATCATACGGATTTCTCAAAATGGAGAAAGCATGATGGGACCTTCGGAATTCGGACGAACAAATCCAAAAGGGGTTTTGCGAAAGGAGAAAAATATAGGGTTCCCTAAAGCTTTTAAAAGGGGAAGAAATTGGGCGTCTCATTGCTGAGACTGAAATAGCTTTTGAAATTAATGACCTCTTGCAGAAGGTTAAGGCTTGACTCTTAACCTGAGTGGGGAAATCTACCATACGGATTTCTCAAAATGGAGAAAGCACGATGGGATCTTCGGAATTTGGACGAACAAATCCGAAAGGGGTTTTGCGAAAGGAGAAAAATATAGGGTTCCCTAAAGCTTTGAAAAGAGGAAGAAATTAGGTGTCGCATTGATGAAACTGAAATAGCTTTTGAAATTAATGACCTCTCGCAGAAGGTTCAGGTTTGACCCTTAATCTGAGTGGGGAAATCTACCATACGGATTTCTCAAAATGGAGAAAGCACGATGGGTCCTTTGGAATTTGGACGAACAAATCCGAAAGGGGTTTTGCGAAAGGAGAAAAATATAGGGTTCCCTAAAGCTTTGAAAAGGGGAAGAAATTGGGTGTCTCATTGCTGAAACTGAAATAGCTTTTGAAATCAAATGATCTTTCGCAGAAGGTTCAGGCTTAACCCTTAACCTGAGTGGGGAAATCTACCATATGGATTTCTCAAATGGAGAAACCATAATGGGACCTTTGGAACTTGAACGAACAAATCTGAAAGGGGTTTTGCGAAAGGAGAAATATAGGGTTCCCTAAAGCTTTGAAAAGGAGAAGAAATTGGGCGTCTCATTGCTGAGACTGAAATAGCTTTTGAAATTAATAACCTCTCGCAGAAGGTTCAGGCTTAACCCTTAACCTGAGTGGAGAAATCTACCATGCGAATTTCTCAAAATGGAGAAAGCACGATGGGACTTTCGGAATTTGGATGAACAAATACGAAAGGGGTTTTGCGAAAGGAGAAAAATATAGGGTTCCCTAAAGCTTTGAAAAGGGGAAGAAATTGGGCGTCTCATTGCTGAGACTGAAATAGCTTTTGAAATTAATGACCTCTCGCAGAAGGTTCAGGTTTGACCCTTAACCTGAGTGGGTCGTCCATACGGAATTTTTCAATAAGAAAACCGTGATGGGACAGGAAGAGATACTTTAACTGAATGAGGTAACTTTTTTCTGGAAGATATAAGCAACGCTAGGTTGCATCAAAATGGATATCGAATTTTTATTTCATTCTTGGAATAGCTAGAGAATTTTGCCAATAAGATAAAATCCTAGTAGATTCAAACGCTTGGAAATGTGCACGTATATGCAAATGTATTTCCTTTTTTACCTAGAGTATTTCCTCCAATGAGGTTAACTCCTCGGTTCTAAGAGTCAAATTCAAAAATTTTAGCGCTGAACTCCTACTGATCAACGATCTTTATGTTGAACTCCTACTGATCAGCGATCTTTAGGTTGAAATCCTACTGATTCGCAATCCTTAGGTTGAAATCCTTTAGGACCTTTTTCTCCGATCTTTAGGATGAACCCCTACTGATTAGCGAGCTTTAGGTTGAAATCCTATAGATTCGCAGTCCTTAGGTTGAAATCCTTTAGAACCCTTTTCTTCTATCGATCTTTAGGCTAAACTCTTACTGATCAACAAGCTTTAGGTTGAAATCCTACTGATTCGCAGTCCTTAGGTTGAAATCCTTTAGGACCATTTTCTCCGATCTTTAAGCTGAACTCCTACTGATTAGCGAGCTTTAGGTTGAAATCCTACTCATTCGCAGTCCTTAGGTTGAAATCCTTTAGGACCCTTTTCTCCGATCTTTAGGCTGAACCCCTACTGATCAGCGAGCTTTAGGTTGAAATCCTACTGATTCGCAGTCCTTAGGTTGAAATCCTTTAGGACCTTGTCTTCCCTCGATCTTTAGGCTGAACTTCTACTGATGAGCGAGCTTTAGGTTGAAATCCTATTGATTCACAGTCCTTAGGTTGAAATCCTTTAGGACTTTTTCTTCCATCGATCTTTAGGTTGAACTCCTACTGATCAGCGGTCTTTAGGCTGAATTCCTACTGATGCACAGTCCTGAGGTTGAAATCCTTTAGGACTATTCCTTCCATCGATCTTTAGGTTGAAATCCTACTGGTCAGTGAGCTTTAGGCTGAACTCCTATTGATTCATAGTCCTTAGGTTAAAATCCTTTAAGACCATTCCTTCCATCGATCTTTAGGATGAACTCCTACTGATCAGCGATGCTTTAGGTTGAAATCCTACTGATTTGCAGTCCTTAGGTTGAAATCCTTTAGGAACATTTCTTTCGATCTTTAGGCTGAACTCCTACTGATCAGCGATCCTTAGGGTGAAATCCTACTGATTCACAGTCCTTAGGTTGAAATCCTTTAGGACCTTTTTCTTCCGATCTTTAGGCTGAACTCCTAACTGATCCGCGAGCTTTAGGCTGAACACCTATTGATTCGCAGTCCTTAGGTTGAAATCCTTTAGGATCATTTCTCTCGATCTTTAGGCTGAACCTCTACTGATCAGCGAGCTTTAGGTTGAAATCCTACTGATTCGCAGTCCTTAGGTTAAAATCCTTTAGGAACATTTCTTTCGATCTTTAGGCTGAACTCCTACTGATCAGCGATCCTTAGGTTGAAATCCTACTGATTTGCAGTCCTTAGGTTGAAATCCTTTAGGACCTTTTTTTTCGATCTTTAGGCTGAACTCCTAACTGATCCACGAGCTTTAGGTTGAACACCTACTGATTTGCAGTCCTTAGGTTGAAATCCTTTAGGACCTTTCCTTCTGTCGATCTTTAGGTTGAACTCCTACTGATCAACGAGCTTTAGGTTGAAGTCCTACTGATTCGCAGTCCTTAGGTTGAAATCCTTTAGGAACATTTCTTTCGATCTTTAGGCTGAACTCCTACTGATTAGCGATCTTTAGGTTGAAATCCTATTGATTCGTAGTCCTTAGGTTGAAATCCTTTACGACCTTTTCTTCCATGGATCTTTAGGATGAACTCCTATTGATCAGCGATGCTTTAGGTTGAATTCCTACTGATTCGCAGTCCTTAGGTTGAAATCCTTTAGGAACATTTCTTTCTATGTTTAGGCTGAACTCCTACTGATCAGCGATTCTTACGTTGAAATCCTACTGATTCACAGTTGTGATCATCGCAAAATTTTTCCTCTCTTGTGGTTTCTCTCTCTTCCTTCTCTTTTCCTTTTCTAACCTCTTATTTTCCTCCTTTTTGAAGGGAGAAAAATAAAAAGAGAGAAAAAGAAGAGAGAAGAGAAAAGAAAAGAAGAGAGAAGAGGAACTATTTGGCGGGGTCTCACTTGACCTTGATTTGAAAATATTTAGAAAATTACTCACCTCCGTTTTGAAAATTTGCGGGAAAAAATGAAGAGACGGGATTTGCTCGTCAGTACCAGGGGTAATCGAACCAAGGATCGAATCTATGCCTTTTGCTTTGCCTAAATATCATCTAAGAATTTATCCTAAAGATCTAAATGCACAAAGAATCATGCTTGTGCAAAGCAAGGATGTATGCTCTTTTTGAAAAGATGTTTTGAAAATTTCCAAGTATTCTGAGATAAACTTGATAAGGGAGTTAAGAAATGATTGAATCTAACTTTAGAACTTGAGATAGATCAGAGAAGTTCTAAGTCTTTGAAGTAAATCAGAGTTGGCAACATAAATCTTGATTTTGAGAAAGTATGATTTGAGGCTTTGAAATGAAAGGAAATGAAGTTTCAAAGTCAGAAATGGACTTTGAATTTAATCATAAATTTAGGAGAAGAAGATGAAATCTTGAAGTGATATTGAATTCAAATTTTAGAATGGATCTGAGAAAATCAAATGGCATTGAAAAATAGAAATGGATTTAGGAGATTCAGATTATATCCGAAGATGGAATTGGATTTTGGATCTTAAAAAATGGGTTTAGGATCTAAAGTCTGAGATCCAAAGTGGAAATTGGATTCTGGATCCTAAGATGAAATTGGATCTGAAGTCTGAGATCCAAAGTAGAATTGAATTCTAGATCCTAAAATGGATTTGGATCTGAAGTATGAGATCCAATGTAGAGTTGGACTCTGGATCCTAAGATGGATTTTGGATCTGAAGTGTGAGATCCAATGTAAAATTGGATTGGGGATCCTAAAATGGATTTGGATCTGAAGTCTGAGATCCAAGAAGGAATGGGGTTCTGGATCCTGGAATGAATTTTTGGATCTATAATCTGAGATCCAAAGAGTGGAGATTTATACTTTGAAATCTAGATCCAAGTTGAGATTAGGATCTATCTTTGGAATTTTGATTTGAGGTTTTGAACTCTGAATATATAAATGAATTTCAAAGTCAAATTAGACTTTGAATTTGAAAGCTTGAATTTTGGAATTTAGAAGATAAATAAAAAAATCTCAAAGTAAAATTGAACTTTTGAATTTGATTGGAGTTTCGAATAAAAAATAAATTTGGAACTTTTGAATTTGAATATAAAGTGAATTTGAAATCTCAAAGTTAATTTGAACTTTGAGATTGAATAGAATTTGAAAATGAAAGGATGAATTGGATTTTATAAGAATTAAGGGTTGATTGAAGAAGATATTTACATCACTTGGAGTTTTGAAAAAGGAATTTTTGAAAATATGATGCAGTTATATCCTAAATGATGAATGAATTTTAAATTTTGAAATTGGATCTTGAAAATCGTATTTCATTCTTTACATGAATTGAAATAAGATTCAAAATATAATACATCCTTGACTATGGTCATTAAATGTATTATTTAATAATCTATATTTAAATTCAGGTGAAGAATAAAACATATTTTTGTGCTTTTATAGAGTTTAAAATGAAATTAACTCTCAATATACCCTGACTATTATTGAGAAACTATGTTTTGATGATACATGATAAATATGATATGCTTTCATGATGCATATATATAATACATGATATGCTTTCATGAGATATGATAAATATGATATGCTTTCATATGTGAAACTGAATATGTTATATTATGACTGGATATGATGTGCTATGTATTTAACGAGTATTTGATGCAAGGTTATTTCACTTAAGAAGAGTGAAGACAACTTGATCAAGTGCAACTATTTGATGCAATCATACTACTCTGAAGAAAAAGCTTGATGGGCCATACATTCATAAAGACTATCCAAGAAGATCGGCTACCTCAAGATGAAGATTTTTTCTTCTTCTTTAAAGTCATATGTAACAGAACCTTCAGAAGCATGCATATTTCATATTAGACTATATGCTTTGAAATCATACAAGCCATTTATTTACAAAAAGTTAAGCTTTCATAAAAGGATACATTATGTATATTGTAGCATTTCAAAAATACCTTTTTGAAACAAATCATTGTACTTCCTACAAGCATTTATGAAAAAGACATTTTGACAAGATATAATAGCTCATGATTTCAAAAGCATTAATTGTACTTTCTTACAAGCATTTATGAAAAAGACATTTTGAGAAGATATAATAGCTCATGATTTCAAAAGCATTAATTGTACCTTCTAACATGCATTTATGAAAAAGACAACTTGAAAAGATATAAAAGCTAATGATTTCAAATATGAAAGAAAAAGACAAAATGAATTAATTCATAATACACAAACATTTACGTAAGAAATTTTGGTTCATAATACATAAGCATTTATGTAAGAAAAGACAAATTATGAAAAGATGTATTGGCTCATAATACATAAGCATTTATGAAGAAAAGACAAAACGTGAAAAGATGTATTGGTTCATAATACATAAGCATTTATGAAGAAAAGACAAAATGTGAAAAGATGTATTGGTTCATAATACATAAGCATTTATGTAAGAAAAGACAAAATGTGAAAAGATGTATTGGTTCATAATACATAAGCATTTATGTAAGAAAAGACAAAATGCATTAGTTCATAATACACAAATTTTTACGTAAAAAATTTTGGTTCATAATACATAAACATTTATGTAAGAAAAGACAAATTATGAAAAGATAATACACAAGCATTTATTTGAGAAATGATTATTTGTAATATAAGTATTACTCAAGCATTTAGTGTACTTCACAACCATTCATGTTAGAATTGACGATTTGAGAAAATAAATATTATTTTATTAAAATAAGAAATGACCATTTCTTTCTGTAAGCATTAAATGCCACCTCAAAAAGCATTTGAGAAATGACTATTTATTTATAAATAAAACCTATACTCAAGAATATCGACTTACTTAAAGTCATCATTCCTTTTGTAAACATTAAATGCTATTCCAAAAAGCTTTTAAGAAATGACCATTTATAAATAAAGTACTCAACAAACATTTATCACACTTACATACATTTATTATAAGTGACGACTTGTAAGAAAAATATTAATATACTAATATTCATTAAATTGAGTAAAAACAAAATTACATGATAGAATATATTCCAACGTTCAATGTACTACAAAATTGAGTAAAAACAAAACTACATGATAAACTACACTTCAACGTTCAAAAATACTACAAAACATTTATTATGAGAAAAGACCTAATACAAAGAATAACTCATTTAAAATACACCAACAAATAGTGTACTCCAAAAATGCTTCGTATGGAAAGAAGACTTTTTGAAAAAGCAATGTAGTACACTTATCTTTTTCACACTAAGTTGTTTTTTGAAATGACCTGACTTCTCATATCCCAAAAGGACAATCATTTCAAAAATACAACGACTAGTTTACTAAAGACTATATATATATACAAACACAACAGTGTGAAAAGACAAGCAAGCTTTCAACGAGAAAAATTCCTGCTCGACACTCTGAGAAAAGAGCTTAGAAAAAGAAAGAGAAAAAGAAAGAGAAAAAGTCAAGAAAAGCTCTCAGAAAAATACAAAAGTGTGTAAGAAAATAAAAAGATCATTCTGAGAATCTTCATACGTGCATTCATACTCTGCATATCATTCTGAAGGTTCTGTAGGAAAGTATTGTAACTTTTTGATTTCTGATTGTATCCCTTCTCTGTTGAGAGAAGTAGGCCTCTGTGAAAGAGGGTGTTTTCCTTCTCTGTTGAGAGAAGTAGACCTCTGAGGAAGAGGGTGTTTTCCCTTCTCTGTTGAGAGAAGTAGACCTCTGAGGAAGAGGGTGTTTCCCTTCTCTGTTGAGAGAAGTAGACCTCTGAGGAAGAGGGTGTTTCCCTTCTCTGTTGAGAGAAGTAGACCTCTGAGGAAGAGGGTGTTTCCCTTCTCTGTTGAGAGAAGTAGACCTCTGAGGAAGAGGGTGTTGTACTATTTATCTGGTAACTCGGATGTTATAGTGGAAGGCTCAAGTGTTTTACTTGGGGACTGGATGTAGGTTAGTAACTCGGCCGAACCAGTATAAATCCTGTGTTTATTGTGTTGTGCCTTATTGCCTTATTTTTTATTTTATCGATCTGCATCGTATTTCACTATTCACCCCCCCTCTAGTGGAATTTCATTTTGTATCAGAGCAGGTTCTGCTGGTTTCGACATAACAAGTCTTCCGGCACAAAAATGGCATCAACCTCTTATCCTCGTGACATCGAAGGTCAACACTCATCTCGCCCTCCTTTTTTTAATGGCACGAACTATGGCTACTGGAAATGTAGAATGATTATATTTCTCAAGTCTATAGATTTTGCTGTATGGAATATCGTAGAATGTCCATATTCTTCTCCTATATCAGACTACTCTTCATGGACTGATGAAGAAAGAAAAATGGCAAACCTAAATGCAAAAGCCATGAATGCTCTATATTGTGCCATAGACCAAAATGAATTTAACAGAATATCCATTTGTGATTCTGCTCATGATATTTGGCATTCTCTAAAAGTTATTCATGAGAGAACAAACAGAGTAAAAGAAGCTAAGATCTCATCATTGGTTCAAAAATATGAACTTTTCAAGATGATCAAAGATGAAACCATTACTGAAATGTTCACTAGATTCCCCAATATCACCAATGATCTTAAATCACTGGGAGAAATATATTCTCAGACTAACAAGGTAAAAAAGGTGTTGAGATCTCTTACTTCAGATTGGGAGAAAAAGACTACGACCATTGAAGAAGCCCAAGACCTATCCAAACTCACCTTGGATGACTTAATAGGAAATCTTATGGCCTATGAAGTCTATATGAAAGAAAGAAGGGAAGAAGAACAACCTACACAGAAAAATCTTGCCTTCCCAACTCTCTCAAAGGATGATGATTCAGAAAAAGATTCTGAAAATGCTCTTCTTACCCGAAGGTTCCAACGCTTCATGAGAAAGGACAGGTTTTCCAAAAAGCTCAAAGAAAAGCAGGATAAAAAAGAAGAGACTATGTGCTATCAATGCAACAAGCCAGCTCACGTAAGACGTGACTGTCCTCTCCTAAAAAGAAAATCCAAAATCGAGGAACCAAAGAAAAGGTTCTTCAAGAAAAAGGCTCTACATGCTCAATGGGATGATTCAGAACCATCCACCAGTGAAGAGTCAAGTGATGATGAAGCTGAAACTGCAAACATGTGCTTCATGGCAGAAGAAAGCTCTGTAAGTGAAACTTCTGACTTTTCCTTTGAAGAACTTCTAGATGCTTTTCAAGAACTATTTGAAGAATCTAGAAAAATGAGTCTCAAAAATAAAGTTTTAAAATCTGAAAATTTAGAGCTTTCCCAGAAAAATGAAAAACTCAGTATTGAAAATTCTGAGTTGAAAAAGAAAAATTTTATGCTCACTTCTGAAATCACTTCTACTAGCTTCAAGACTAAAAATCTTCAAGTAGAAATTTCAGAATTAAAAAGTAAAACTGAAAACCTTATGAAAACGGTTTTCAAGTTTACCAAAGGAAAAGAGAACCTGGACAAACTTCTTTCCTCTCAAAAATTCTCTTTTTACAAGAATGGTATTAGTTACTCTCATTATAGTAAACCTTCTTGTATGAATCAAAAGACCACTTTTGTCAAAGGTTCTATTGAACCTAAGCAGGAGTATTATAATTTCAATTCCATGCACTCCTGTAAGATTATAGATAAACCCAAATCAAAGTGGATATGGGTTCCAAAATCTAACAAAAAAGGACCCGATCGGGTACCAAAAAGAGTTTCTACTTTATCTATTGCAGGCATTGAAAAAAAAGAACAGATGGATATCAGACAGTGGATGTTCAAAACATATGACAGGACATCCAGATCTTTTTGTTGTTCTTCATCATAAAGAAGGAGGAACCGTCTCCTTTGGAGATAACAACAAAGGTTTGATAATTGGTATTGGCAATATTGGTAATATCGATAAACCTCTTATCAAAGATGTTCTCCTTGTTAAAGGTTTAAAACACAATCTCTTCAGCATCAGTCAAATGTGTGACATAGGATATAATGTCAGTTTTAAACATGATGCATGCCTTATAGTGGACACAAACGAAAATATTGTTTTAAAAAGTATAAAGAAAAATAATGTATATGAATTATACTTAGATAATATTACTGAACATTGTCTCATAAGTAAATAATGACTCTCAAAATTTATGGCATATGAGAATGGGACATGTTAACTTTAAATATATATCTAAAATGGCTAAAAATAACTTGGTTTGTGGGTTACCTAAAATACCATTTAAAAGAGACTATTTTTGTGATGCATATCAATTAGGAAAATTGTCAAAATCATCTTTCAAATCAAAAAATGTTGTTTCAAGTAAAAGACCTTTAGAGCTTCTCCACCTGGATCTTTTTTGTCCTTCTAGGGTAGCTAGTCTTAATCATAATAAATATGCTTTTGTCATTGTAGATGATTACTCAAGATTTACTTGGGTAATATTTTTGAAAAACAAAAGTGATACATTTTGTGAATTTGAAATTTTATATAAAAAGTTACAAAATGAAAAATCTTCCACTATTATCAAAATTCGTAGTGACCATGGAGGAGAATTTGATAATGAACTGTTTGTAAATTTTTTAACTTGCATGGTATTTCTCATAACTTTGCCTTTCCTAGAGCTGCACCTCAAAATGGTGTAGTAGAAAGAAAGAATAGAACCCTACAGGAATCTGCTAGAACTATGCTCCAACATAATAATCTTGCTAAATCTTTTTGGGCAGAAGCTGTTAATACTGCATGCTATATAACAAATAGAGTTCTTATCAGACCCTTATTAAATAAAACTCCCTATGAATTATTCCATGACAGAACTCCAAGAATAGACTATTTTAAAGTCTTTGGATGTAAGTGCTTTATCCTTAACACAAAAGATAGTCTGGATAAATTTGATGCTAAATCTGTTGAAGGCATATTCTTAGGATATTCAAGTCATAGTAAAGCATATAGAGTTTTTAATAAGAGTTCATATACTATTGAAGAATCTATGCATGTCAGTTTTTGTGAATCTATTGATCAATCTGTTGTTAAGCAAACTAACGATGATGATATTGAAAGTACAGATTTGTTCCTAGATAACACAGCTAAATCTAATGAAGATGATCATCAAAGAACATTTGTTGAAACCAGAGATCATCTTCAAAAGCAGATTTTGGGAGACCTGACCAAGGGGGTTCAAACAAGAGCTCAGTTGGAACATATTGCAAATATGGCCTTCATTTCTCAACTTGAAGCTAAAAAGATTGATGAAGCCATCATAGAAGAGTTCTGGATGCTAGCAATGACTGAAGAACTTAACCAGTTCCAAAGAAATGATGTGTGGGATCTTGTACCAAAACCAAAAGATCATCAAATCATTGGGACAAGATGGATCTTCAGAAATAAGCTGGATGAATCAGGTAATGTTGTAAGAAACAAGGCAAGGCTAGTGGCTCAAGGATACAATCAGGAGGAAGGTATTGACTTTGATAAAATATGTGCTCCTGTTGCTAGACTTGAATCTATAAGAATGTTTTTAGCATATGCAAGCTATATGGATTTTAAACTATATCAAACGAATGTTAAAAGTGCTTTTCTAAATGGTTTTATAAATGAACAAGTTTTATGTAAAACAACCTCCAGGTTTTGAAAATGAACAATTTCCTGATCATGTTTTTAAACTAAAATGTGCTTTATATGGATTAAAACAAGCACCTTGTGCGAGGTACGAGACTTAAAACTTTTCTATTTTACACTCTCAAACTAAACACATTCAAATTAGACACCACTTTGTAAGAGAACAAGTCTTAAACAACATAATTAAACTCGAATTCATACCCACTAATCAACAATTAGCAGACATCTTCACTAAACCTTTGAAACATGAAGACTTTACACGAATTAGAAGAGAATTAGGAATATGCAAACTAAGTGACTTATAATTAATCACATTTATTAAGACTAAAACTTCTTATGAGTTCTATTAAAATCTTATTTTTCTTCTTATCAATGTTTTTTTTATATGTATTTTTTTCACTATTCAAAGTCAAACTATATTCATGTATACTCTAAACACTCATAAAAACACATTCATCATGACACGTTCTTTATGTCTTTCAACTTGTCATCTTTCAAGTACACATCAATAATAACTCCTTGTCCTATTTCCTTTTCACTCATATCCATAAGAAAAATTAATATTAAGTAAAGCTATCATGACTCTGTTCACATCACTCATCTCATAACACCTTTTATCACTTTTGTCTTCTTGTGAAAACCTCTCTTACGATAAGCTATCCGAGTTCAACATGATATTTTGTTCCTCACTTATGTTATTTTTTCAAGTGATATATCCCTTTTCATGACTTCCTTTCCTCCTATTAAGACACTTCACTAAACTTTATGGTAAATAAATTGAGTGTTTATCCTTCTTATTTTCTTCACCAGCTTTTTCAAAATCAAGCTGTCATATTTCACATAAAATCTTACTACATCATCTGTTATATCATATTCTAAGTACAATCTATTATCGTCCTTTCATCCTTATTCGAAAAACTTGTCCTTCATTTTTTTATTCTCATTAGTACCTTTAGTACCATCCTTCTCTCTCTCTCATACGAATTGAGCCTCCATTCTTTTCAATCCGTGATTTTGACTCCTTTACTAGTTTAAAACTTAACTTTATTCTCTAAAAACTATGAACTTCCTCCAATCGAGTTTCTTTAAAAATATGTTTATCAAATAAACATTAATTTATGTCAATCATAACTTTATTTTATGTCTTTCATCTCATATCAATCATGAATTTTTTCTTGTTTTTTTTCTATCCTACTTGAAAATCCATATATGTCATCTCACTTTTCTTTATGTCTACTCTTACTCCTTCCACACATATCCATAAAAAATACTTCTTATATAAGCAATTATTACTCTTCACTCATGAATATCTTTTGTCTCCTCATTTCATCTCTCGAATACATTTTTTTATATATTTTAGATTTTTGAATCTGACTCCTCCATGTCTATTCTTATTTTTTAATCTATCATTTATCAATTCTTATTTTTTTTCGAATATATTTGTGACTCTTTCTTTTTTTGTCTCATCATCTCTCTTACCACTATTCAAAGTCAAAGTGTGTCCTTCTCATATTTACGTATACTCATAAAAATTACAAATATGAAAACACATTAATCATGACACATTTTTTTCTTTTCTTTCAAAAATGTCATATCTTTCAAAGTACACATCACATGATCACCCTATGACCTATTTCCTTTCACGTCTATCCATAAAAACTATTTATATATTAAATAAGCAATCATGACATTTCTTTATCTCTTTCAACTCATATCACTCATTAATTATTTTTGTCCTCGTCTCTATCCATGTCTTATTTGAAAATCCATGTTTGTCTCAAAACAATGGATCGCCCCATGTATTATTTGAAATCCATTTCTTGACTTGTTGTCTTCAACTTGCTTCAACCTGGTCTATAATATTAACTCTTCGACTCTGATCCCTCCTTTTTGTCAATGACAAAGGGGGAGAGAAAACCTACCTCTCCTATGTAGGAGAAAAACGTTTAACTATTTATCTCATACACATAAAGTATAAACAAACTTTTTTATGTTAATTCTGGTGTTTTTTATGATTACTATTTCTATGCATTTTTTATTTCTGATATCATATTTAAATCATCATAATATATATGGCTTATTGATAGGGGGAGCATATATTGTCATCATAAAAAAGGGGGAGAATGTTGAGAAACTATGTTTTGATGATACATGATAAATATGATATGCTTTCATGATGCATATATATAATACATGATAAATACATGATATGCTTTCATGAGATATGATAAATATGATATGCTTTCATATGTGAAACTGAATATGTTATATTATGACTGGATATGATGTGCTATGTATTTAACGAGTATTTGATGCAAGGTTATTTCACTTAAGAAGAGTGAAGATAACTTGATCAAGTGCAACTATTTGATGCAATCATACTACTCTGAAGAAAAAGCTTGATGGGCCATACATTCATAAAGATTATCCAAGAAGTTCGGCTACCTCAAGATGAAGATTTTTTTTTCTTCTTTAGAGTCATATGTAACAGAACCTTCAGAAGCATGCATATTTCATATTAGACTATATGCTTTGAAATCATACAAGCCATTTATTTACAAAAAGTTAAGCTTTCATAAAAGGATACGTTATGTATATTGTAGCATTTCAAAAATACCTTTTTGAAACAAATCATTGTACTTCCTACAAGCATTTATGAAAAAGACATTTTGACAAGATATAATAGCTCATGATTTCAAAAGCATTAATTGTACTTTCTTACAAACATTTATGAAAAAGACATTTTGACAAGATATAATAGCTCATGATTTCAAAAGCATTAATTGTACCTTCTAACATGCATTTATGAAAAAGACAACTTGAAAAGATATAAAAGCTAATGATTTCAAATATGAAAGAAAAAGACAAAATGAATTAATTCATAATACACAAACATTTACGTAAGAAATTTTGGTTCATAATACATAAGCATTTATGTAAGAAAAGACAAATTATGAAAAGATGTATTGGCTCATAATACATAAGCATTTATGAAGAAAAGACAAAATGTGAAAAGATGTATTGGTTCATAATACATAAGCATTTATGAAGAAAAGACAAAATGTAAAAAGATGTATTGGTTCATAATACATAAGCATTTATGTAAGAAAAGACAAAATATGAAAAGATGTATTGGTTCATAATACATAAGCATTTATGTAAGAAAAGACAAAATGCATTAGTTCATAATACACAAATTTTTACGTAAGAAATTTTGGTTCATAATACATAAACATATATGTAAGAAAAGACAAATTATGAAAAGATAATAAACAAGCATTTATTTGAGAAATGACTATTTGTAATATAAGTATTACTCAAGCATTTAGTGTACTTCACAACCATTCATGTTAGAATTGATGATTTGAGAAAATAAATATTATTTTATTAAAATAAGAAATGACCATTTCTTTCTGTAAGCATTAAATGCCACCTCAAAAAGCATTTGAGAAATGACTATTTATTTATAAATAAAACTCATACTCAAGAATGTCGACTTACTTAAAGTCATCATTCCTTCTGTAAACATTAAATGCTATTCCAAAAAGCTTTTAAGAAATGACCATTTATAAATAAAATACTCAACAAACATTTATCACACTTACATACATTTATTATAAGTGACGACTTGTAAGAAAAATATTAATATACTAATATTCATTAAATTGAGTAAAAACAAAATTACATGATAGAATATATTCCAACGTTCAATGTACTACAAAATTGAGTAAAGACAAAACTACACTTCAACGTTCAAAAATACTACAAAACATTTATTATGAGAAAAGACCTAATACAAAGAATAACTTATTTAAAATACACCAACAAATAGTGTACTCCAAAAATGCTTCGTATGGAAAGAAGACTTTTTGAAAAAGCAATGTAGTACACTTATCTTTTTCACACTAAGTTGTTTTTTGAAATGACCTGACTTCTCATATCCCAAAAGGACAATCATTTCAAAAATACAACGACTAGTTTTCTAAAGACTATATATATATATATACAAACACAACAGTGTGAAAAGACAAGCAAGCTTTCAACGAGAAAAATTCCTGCTCGACAGTCTGAGAAAAGAGCTTAGAAAAAGAAAGAGAAAAAGAAAGAGAAAAAGTCAAGAAAAGCTCTCAAAAAAATACAAGAGTGTGTAAGAAAATAAAAAGATCATTCTGAGAATCTTCATACGTGCATTCATACTCTGCATATCATTCTGAAGGTTCTGTAGGAAAGTGTTGTAACTTTCTGATTTCTGATTGTATCCCTTCTCTGTTGAAAGAAGTAGACCTCTGTGAAAGAGGGTGTTTTCCTTCTCTGTTGAGAGAAGTAGACCTCTGAGGAAGAGGGTGTTTTCCCTTCTCTGTTGAGAGAAGTAGACCTCTGAGGAAGAGGGTGTTTTCCCTTCTCTGTTGAGAGAAGTAGACCTCTGAGGAAGAGGGTGTTTCCCTTCTCTGTTGAGAGAAGGAGACCTCTGAGGAAGAGGGTGTGTCCCTTCTCTGTTGAGAGAAGTAGACCTCTGAGGAAGAGGGTGTTGTACTATTTATCTGGTAACTCGGATGTTATAGTGGAAGGCTCAAGTGTTTTACTTGGGGACTGGATGTAGGTCAGTAACTCGGCCGAACCAGTATAAATCCTGTGTTTATTGTGTTGTGCCTTATTGCCTTATTTTTTATTTTATCGATCTGCATCGTATTTCACTATTCACCCCCCCTCTAGTGGAATTTCAACTATGGCCATTGGTATATATATCGAGTTAATTTTAAGTTAAACCCTAATAAAAGAAAGAAATATTTGAAAATATGATGATTTTGAAAAGGATCCAGTGTTATTTTATAAAAGATAAAAATACTAAGTCTTGTTTACATCCCAACTATGGTCGTTGATGTAAATCATCAACTTAGGATTAATTTACCTCTTACGAAATGGTGCACGCGCCATTCGTGTTGCCATTTGTGAGAATTTGAGTAATAAAGGGAAAATGCATGAAGAACAAGTAATTCATGATATTTACAATGCTCATTCATTCTATCTAAAAACTGGAAGTGTAAATTTTTCATTGATATCTAACTATTACATTTATTGAAGGAAAATTGGAATTTTAATTCAAGAAGAAAGATAGCACTTTTCATGTATTTCCTGCAAAATGTAAATTAGTATGAGGTTGATATAGAAAAGATACATCTGGCTGAAAGACTAACATGTATATGTACCTATCTAAGAACTATGCATAACAAAATACATGAGTGACATCCTAACCTTTTGGAGAATCGGATACAGTAGTGCCTACTGAATCAAGGGAAATTTTGCATGTCATGATACCCACGATAATGCTAGAGCCTATTATATAGATGCCAGGGATTGAATACATGCTAGAGCCAATGCTAATATATGTTATGAGAAAGCTGAAACTGATGTCACATGCTTGATGGGATATTTTAGGGAAAATATTAAGGGACAACAAAACATTTACTATAACACCCGACAATTAATGAGAAAAAAAATAAAGCAGAACATTGAGAGTTGTTTATTTGATAATGAAGGCATAAAAACACCTGGGTATAGCCGACAGTGGAGCTTAGTTATAGGATTACCCATGAAACAGGATTATGACAACATGACATTAATGGCATATGTTCACACACTGCCATCTATATGATGCTAAACACGCCCATTAAGTCACACTGTTAGCTGTCATATCAGGATCATACTAAAAAAAAAGGGGGCTATGTGCTATGAGAAGACCATAGTAAATGAAATGAACATGGGATAACAAGGATTAAAGGAGGTTGTGATGTGCTACAAGTGTTACATATAATAAGATACAGGGAAATTGAATAGTGTAGTTTGCAGGGAATGAGAATGATGAACACCTTTATTAACAGCAAATGGTGACTGAATATAAGCTTTAAGTGTTGTGCAGCATGACAATGGAACATGGGAGTTGCAGGTGGATGCGTGAATTGCATGCAAGAGTATGACAGTAGTGTAGTGATCATAGTTTAAAACACTTACAAGGCCATGATAACATAGTGAAGTGTTAAGTGCCTGATTCAAAGGTGAGCGAGGAAGCCTAACTCCTGACCATGGAAATACAGACTTCATAAAGTGACAGAGGGACAATTCCCAACAGATGCAAGAGCTCCTAAAAGATCAAAATTTAATAATTTCTTATTTGAATCTCACTTAATGCAAGGATTTAATTTGGCGAGATCGAGATCTCCCCATGAGTCTAATAGGTATAGAATGATGGAGGCGATGTAGAAGCGCAACAGTATTTTGGGCCAGTGAAATATAATGCAGATGTGTTAATGGGGTTATGGTGATATATGCATATGGTATTGTAGAGAATATAGATGAAAATGTAAACACTGCATATACATAAGTGGGGGAAGTGAGAGATGTGCATCCGAAATTAGACAAATTTAAAATAAAAGAAAAAAAAATGAACGTGTGTACATTGACTGTAGCGACCCAAACCCAGATTTCCCGACCTTTGAGGAAAACGAAAAGTTAAATCGTTATCTTGCAAGTTACACTTTTCAAATGCTAAAATGGGATTTAAGAAGTACTAATAAACATGCCAACGTGGAAAACCGTATGGCCTTGAGCTACAATGCCAATATTGCATGAGAAAGAAGCTTGAAAACATACTTAACCGGACATTCATTATGCATGCAATCTAACCCATTAAACATCCACAAATCCGAAGGAAAACATGTATTGGCAACTTACGAAAATGCATAAAACAAGGTGCATTTACTTATCCGAAGTCCACACTAAGCATAGGGAAAAGGAGGTGTCTCACCTTCGCGGCTTCGAATCAACTAAAGAGATGAAGGAGGTGCTCACGGCTGGAACCACCCCACACTCACACTCACGACTTTTCTCACTCGGCTTTGGAGAAGAAGAGGAAGAAGGGGAAGAGAGAGAGATTCCTCCAAGAAAATCGCCCAAGAGGTCCTCTCTTTCTCTCTCTTGAAACCTTAAGTACATAGGATTTACGAAAAGGAACGGCTAGGATTAAAACTCATAAGATGGAGGGCTGGAGTGCTCCACGCCCCACCCATGGGTATCCACGCCCAATGCATGTTGAGCTTTTAAAACATTTCAGAAATCTTTCAAAAATGCCATTGCAAAGTACCTTTAATGTTTGAAAGTTTTACGAAAGAGCCACCCAAGCTCACCCAATCAGATTTTAGCATTTGAATTGTTTTGAAACAATTACAAAAATGCCATGGGGCGCCAACCCCATGGTCTCCTTATTAAAAAAAATGTTTTTCATGATGAGCTTCAAGGCTCATCATGAGCTTCAAAAGAAGAAAAGGGCCAATCGTGGCCTATTTTTCAAAAGCCATGCAAAATCTTACAAGTATGCCATCCAGCTGGTCAAACCCTTGACCAACTGGTCAACCAAGTCTAAACTCGTCATCTTAGAAGGGCGCACAAAGGGTTTGGGTCTTCTAGGTGACCCGGATCCAAGATCCAAAAATCGCTAATTGATAAGTGTCAAAACAATACTTATTTAATGCCTTAAAATATCAAATAAATCCAATTAAATCTTTCAGTTCTGTTTATAACCTCAATTACTACGAAATGCATGAAGTCTTATAAGGAAATTCTCATCCAATTGCAAGAATTAAGCGTATTATGATTCGGGTTCAAACTTGGGTCAAAACTCGTAATTCGCATGCACTGACGAGGTTTTTACGTCGTATAAGTCCCAAATTCGAGGGACAAACCATAAAAATATAATATAATTCAACCCTTAAATTCTTAGAGGCTAATTCATCCAGAATTAGACACTTCTTACTTGCACATTATATTTACGTGATTTTCAAGTCGCGAATACAAGGCAAAAATACAAAGCATAGTCAAATTTCATCAAATCACGTGCTACTTCACAAGTACACACGAACATACATTCCAACTCAAATCACACAGTAAAGCACTCAGAAATTCGCGGGTCTTACATTGACTATGTACATAGTGGTGTATAGCAAGGGAGATCACACTGTGATGAAGCTTCAACGTGTATTTACATACCTGTTTGTACTATTAGAAAGTCATGACAGGCTTATCTTGAAAAGCACATGCCTTTTCAAGGCGCAATTCTCCTGCCTCCTCCAACAACAAAGTAAAAATTTCAGCATAACAGTAGGATAGTCTGGGCCCAGGGGTACTATATGGAACTCAGAATATGGGAGAATGCTTATTGGGGAGAATCGAGTCTCTAGATGCTTTTGAACAGCAAACCTTACTTTGAAAAAGGAGCTGGCATAAACTAAGGCTTATTACAAATCTATGGACAAGGAAATCTCAGATTTGATTGAGGAGATTGCTCAACTGTGAATTCAGCTAGCTCCTGAACATTCACCAATATGCAGAGGCCAAAGGCCTGGTTGTACTTGCAGCCCATTTAGGCAATCAAATGGAATGGATAGTGGGGTTTATGAGGACCTTTTACAAGAACACATCACAAACGATGAGTTTAACGCGCTGAGGAGGCTAAGAACTCTTCATGGAAGACCACTAGGCACAGAGTACTGATGAGAAATCAGAATATGCACATGGTGGAGGCGGTGGTGACTAACCACTTTCTAGGAAATTGATAAAACATTACCAAAATACGACGATACAAAACCAATCCTTACAGGGATTTTCCAGCCGTCTGCAGTATCACAACTATAGCACAATTTACACCACTACATGATGCTAAGACTACCATTGGATCTTATGTTTTTTTTTTTTAGATGACCAAGATGGAGGAACTCAGAAATCCAAATCATTACACCCTAAATATTTGGTTAAACCACACAGACGCTTCATGATTGAAGACACACTACAGTGAATTATAATCTCATGAATATAGCTCTATAACAAGATACTTTGCAGGAAATACAATCGGGCTGAAACCAAAGATTAACTCTGAATTACTGATGACTTATGGCTTGGTGAGTCCCATTGTATGCCAAATGAAAGGACGGTTGACATGATTCATCAGACAACATAGAGGGTGTAATATAGATGAAATACAAGAGGATGAAAAACTAAGTTGAATGGAATGTAAAGATGTTGATGCAAAGGTTATGCAGCGCGGTGATTATCTAACCTGTTGCCAGGGATCTTTATGAGATGGTGTCCTTGGTTTGGGGAGGATTTCGGTAGGGCAGTTTGAGCACTCCTTGAGGCAGCTGCACTTCTCTGATGTACTTTGCAAGGTTTTATGCCTGCAAGTTACAGAAAGAATCAGTATGGTAAACCTTGGATACAAATGTTAGCAAGGAGGAGATATCTCAGTTGCTTCAGCTCCCCCCATTGGATCGGACAAACAGAGAACCCTGCATCTGTCTGTACTTTCGAAACACTTTGAGTAATAGAGTAACCATTCTAAGCGATTAATTTCTGATTCATGATGTGTAATCATCTTTTATCCCTGCCTTTACCTGAATTTTGAAACCATGATCTGAGTACTAAGTCTTTTGAATATCCAATAGCCATTGTCGAGTCCTCACTTATTTCCTTGGCTCTGAGGGGACCTTTTCAAGCACCCATGAGCTCTCTTTTTTTTTTAAATCAAGTTCAGAGACATGGTGACCCTAGAGAAACATGGAACAGTATGCCAAATATATATATATATTTTTAATGGTGTTTTTTCTGAGAGTCGATGATGCACCATAAACTTTATGCAATAATTCGGTTGTGGTAGCAACGGGCTCGTCCAGAGACATCACAAGGGATATAACATATTGGTGGGAAACGGGGATCTTCAGGATTTGATTGCGACGAATCTCTGGGTGACCCATAGTGCTCCCAGGATTATCCCCTAACCATACTTCGCAGAGATCATGGCCAGGTCTACAGCAGGCCAATAGGACCATGCTCAGGACCGACTGGTGTCAATGATGTTTTAATATCAATAAGACAATGAGCAGACATGGAAATAAACTTGATAAAAAAAAGGAAAATGAAAGAACAAAAGGGGTTCTGATTATCTAAAAACACTGAAACGAATTGGAAAACAGCGTCAGTGGAGCTTTGAACCATCTAACATCCAGAAATACAATATAAAAGCTATATTTAACAAGACAGATGAATAAATCTTTCTAAAATCATTAATCCAACATGGAACAAAACATCTGATATGAGTAGAATGGGAAAAACGATAAGGAGGAAAAAAAATTGAATACAGAAATGAGGAACGAAAGAAAGCAAGGAATAAAAGTTTGAATAGCATAATGACATCAAAGGAAAACAAAATATGTGTAGGAGCCGGATCACTCCATTGTTGTAGCCACAGGTGGGTCGATCCTGCCATACGCAGGTCGATCCCACCACTTGGCCTTGCAAATAAAAAAGGAAAAAAAATAAGAAGAAAAGAAAGAAAAAAAAAACTTAAGAGGGAGGCAAAGAAGGATTTTACAGGGGATCAAAGAAGAAGGAACCGATAGCTTACCTGTAGTGGGCTTCAATCTCTTGATTACTTAAAGAGGGTAAATACCGGAGGATTGTGGATGAATGTGAGGGGTTATCAGAGAAACTCCCTTAGCCGAGAATGTGATGACCGTCGATTTCTTTTTCTTTTTTTTCCTTTTCTCTCCCCCCCTTTTTCTTCCCTGCATCACTCCTCTTATAGGGGAAGATGAAGGTTCTAGAAGGAGCATACTTCAGTTGCAGATCGATGGCTGAGGTGAGAAGATTGTGCGTTGTTGGCCATTGAAGGTGGAGAAATGAAGCGTGCCAGGCCGTTGGCGATCGAGGGTTTTGAGAGTTTGGACAAAGGTGGATGGACGGATGATGGAGAGGTTGCACATGGGGGGGGGGGTCGGCCATGGAGGTTCGAGAGTGAGAGAGGGAGAAGGCGACTGAGGGAGTTGGCCAGAGAGAGAAAACTCGAGAGGGTCCTCTCCCCCCCGAAACCCTAACTCGACTTTTGAGTTTTGTAAGAGTTTTACAAAGAGAGGTCTTCTATAAAATGATTTTTCCAAAACGAGTTTCTTTTAAAAACCATTTTGTTTTTTTGTAATTTTCTTTCATTATTAATTTTTTTTTGATTGATTTTTTTTTGTTCTTTCTTGATATTTTCCATTTTTGTATTTTTTGAAATAAAATCCTAAAGTTTTACGAGAAAAACTATTTTTTTTGTGTTTTTCTCGAGAAATATTTACAAAAGAAGGTTTTCAAGGCGATTCAGAGAAAATTTCTCCAGAAAATGGGTTTGGACCCAAGTTTTGAGAAAATATTCGAGTTTTAAACCTCGAATCGAGGAATATAACACGATGGGTCCAAGCGGATACCGGACGAAGTGTCTGAGCCTTTCAAAAGGTTATTTTGGTAATTTTGAGAATTTGGTTTTAAAAATTGGATAACGAAGCTCAGACTTGAATCTTTTATCTGGATCCAAATCCGAAATTGAGTCAGGTATGTAAAATGAATTTAATTTCAACAAAACTTGAGAAATAAAATGGAATTTAGATTTAAAACTAACTCAATTACCCAGAAAATGGGGTCAGGGGCAAAAAGGGAATATTTACAAACTTTTGAAAAAATTGGGGTGTTCACAGATGCCCCTCTTTGCTACTAAGCCGGTTGAAAGCCGAGCTTAGTGGCAAAGAAAACACTCCAAATTTTGAAAAATGCCTCAGTCAGCAAATCTGAACTGGGTGTGAACGAATTTATTTTGAAAACATGGTTTTTCAAGCTTAAAACCTTATCTTGAATGGTTAGGGGAAGACGAAATCCTCGGCAATGATATGACTGAATAATAGAAATGTGGAAATCGTGATGGGACTTTGGGTGAAGATCCCTTAGAGGGTGGAAGATAAGAATTTTCATTAAGTCTCACGGGTAAGACAAGATCAACCTTTTGGCACGACTCAGGTTTAGTCCTTAACCTGGATGGGACAAAGATAGATCAAGATAATTTGGATGGGGAAAGGAATATATAAGGACCTCGATGGGACATTCTGAGAGAAATGCCTCGCGAGATGACACTTAAGTATGATCCTTTCTTGGATGGATATACAAAGCATGGATTCCTTTGCGGGGAAAGCCATGATGGGACGGAGAAGGATTGCCTCGTCGAAACGAGGCTCAGGTTTAACCCAAACCTGAACGAAAGATACCTTGTGGAACGAGGTTCAGGCTTCACCCTTATCCTGAAAGGGACGACCATACGAAACCCTCAAACGAAGAAACTGTGATGGGACAGGAAGGAATATATCATTAGAATGAGATTTTAGGTTTAATCCTTGACCTGAGTGGGGGACGGTACGGAATCCTCGGATGAGGAAACCGTGATGGGACTAGAAAGGATATCTAGTCGGAACGGGACTCAGGTTTAACCCTAACCTGAATGGAAGGATACCTCGCGGAGCGAGGTTCAGGCTTAACCCATAAACTGAAAGGGGCGAACATACGGAATCCTCGGATGAGGAAACTGGTTGATATTTTGGGATGATCTTTTTAAAACAATTATTTTCAATAAAGCTTTGGAAAAATCGTCAACCAAAGATATAAAACCGACTTTCCACCGAAGTGGCGAGTACGGGTCGAATCCACAGGGAACGAGAACATTCTGAATTAATTCTAAAATAACACTTTATTAATAAAAACAAAGTTTACAACTATGTCAATGTTTACAAGTAACATTAAATAACATTCTAAACTATGAAAATAAAATAAAATCGGAGGTTAAGTCTTCTGCAGGTCTCCAGGGGCATTTTTGTCTTTTCACATCAAGTGCAGTTGCACATTATATTTGAATTACACCTGTGAACCTGTTCTAACTTAACAACCTACACAATAAAAACACAAAGTCAGTAACTAAATCAAGAATTATCTAGATTACATCTACATTATTTCTAAACTATTTCTAAATTAAATTAAAGTTAATTTAAACATCTAAAACTAAGATTATACTAACTGAGTAAACTAACTAAGCTAAGCACTCTAATTACTCTAAATACTGTTAATTTACTGATTACACAACTAGAAAACAGTAAAACTACCCGAAATTAAACAATTACTTAAAAGACTGTTTTGTCCCTAAAGAAGGCAAAAATGGATTCTGATAGCTTTTCGCAAAACGACTGTTTGAGGGGTCAAACGAATTCCAAAATTAGTCAAATCACTTCTATTCTGTAAAAGACAGATCCAAGAATCTGACACACTTTACAGAATTGAAAAATACGTTCTGGATCTCCAGAACGAAGCGTTTCAAAATCAGGATAATTTGGAAAATCGCTGGACCCGAAATTTCAAAATCAGAAAAAGCTGTTTTCATAATACGCTTAAAAACTAGACCAAATCAACTCGGATCGAGCTGAAATTTGGTCTGAAGACAGTTAACACACCAATGTGGAGAATAGAAAAATAATATTCAGAAAACTCACGAAAAATCTACATGAACTAGCTAGTGCACGATCGGGTAAAAATTAGGGTTTTGGTTCAGTGCACTATTCATCCCTTTGAATCCACATTTGACATTTGGACATTGAATTACATACATAAACAGTCTTAACTGAACCAAACCTACTGTTAAACTACAGCAAAGAATAACAATTAAGTTAAGTTACAAAATCTAAACAATAACCTAACCTAAACTCACTAATACTCTAAATAAGATATCTAAATTAATCTACACTCTAATTGAACCTAATTTATAACATCTAATATCACTAACTAAATTAACTATCTATTCTATTATTAATTCTAACTTACGGTTAGTCTAACTAGCTAAAATTACTTACTAACTAAATTAAACACTAACTATCTAACTTAAATGACAAATCTAACTAAATCTAACATAATCTAACTAACATGATTACCTAATGAACTAATTAATCTAATGTTAATTCTAACCTAATGACACAACTACTAATCTACGGTTACACTAACTAGGGTTAGATTCTAACTAGTAACTAGGGTTTAACTAACTACGGTCGGCTACTTAAGGTTAGGGGCGGTTTAGGATAGGACTTTGATTACACGCCACCTTAGGGTTACTTCCTAACTAACTAAGGTAGGGGTAACTAATTAGGGTTAACTAATGGGTCGGTTAACTATGTAACTATGGTTAGTTGGGGTGGCGACTTGGATTAGGTAGGGTTAATACCTATGGTTAGCTAAGGTCAACTAGGGTTAATTAGTCTAACTAACTAAAGTTTAATCTAACTAGAACTAAATACTAACTAGGGTTAGCTATAGGATTGGTTAATGAGGGTCGGTTAGAACTAACTAGGGTTAATCTAGGTGGCGGTTTTAGAATAGGATTCAAATGGGTTCACGCCAACCTAGCTTGATTTTAATTAGGCTAATACTAATTGATATTTCCTAAAATACTAAAGTCAATCTAAATTAAATCCTATCTTCAATATACTCTAGAGTTAGCACCTACCTAATTAAGTATACATGATTTTCTAAAATCCATACTATTACTAACTTACTAAATTAATTAACATTAATCCTATGCTACGTTAAACTAGGAAAGAATAAATAGGGCTAATAAATTTGAGAAGCACGGTTTTGATAGAGGACATCTCCTCCTCTTCTTGCCTTAATTGCACTTAGGGGAAGGCTCATCTTCAAAAACCGTCCAACCCATTGGATTCACACGTTTTTCCAAATAGGCATTAAAAACTATTGAATCCCTTTTGAAAACCTTCTAAAATCACACTACACGATTTTGACTAGTCTTAAAAGAAGAAATAGCATTTAAATTCTTGCCAAAATCGAGTAAACCATTTCGGAAACCACCAAGCATTAAATCCTCTTTTTGAAAATCTTTCCCATAGCATCCCACACGATTTTTGGGGTTGGCTTTAAATACACATTTAGAATTTCAAATCTTTCCCCAAAAAACGTGTAGACATAATTAGAAGGACCTTTGGAATTCCAAAGGTTTTCCAAAAATCGTGTAACCCTCTTAAAAAGGTCTTTGGAATTCCAAAGGGTTCCCCATTGGAAAGGAGAATGCATTAATGATTAGATTGGGAAATATAATCTTCTTAAATACTAGCCACGAATTGGGAGAAGATGTATTCATACCAAAATCGGATTTACACTTAAAAGACCATATTGCCCTCCTAAATTTCAACTCCATCTAATTATTTTACTATGCTAAAATATAATTAATCTAACTAACGTAACATATATACAAAGCAAACAAAGGGTATAAAGGGAAAGCTACCAAAATCAAACCTATCCCTATTAACTACTACACGAAAATTAAAAACACTAAGTTAATGCTAAATTAACTACCACAAAAATCACGAATTATGCAACCTTGATGGACCTCTAATGGCCGCCCTACCTATGAGGAAGAAGAAGACACTCACACTAAAAAATTGGAAAATCTAATTTTAACTAAAAACACAATAATAATTGCAAAGCTAAATTAAACTAATCTAACAAACGATTATGACAATCTAATTTAAACTAAAAAACACACAAACTAAACAACCAACATGCTGGAAATTCAATCATAACAGAAAACAAATTCTATCAAATTACTACAATCGACTAACCTAAGAACAAAACAGAAATTCATAACCTAAACTACTACACGATTTAAAATCTAATAAAAACCTAAAGAATGATTAACAAATTGACATGAACATAACAAATAAAAGAACTACAGAAAATGCTACAAATTGCTGAACGTCCTACCTAAAAACCGGAAAAACTACACTCGACTAGACAAGTTTAGCAAAATCTAAAAATACATAAAACATGAAATCGTCTAGACACTTGTCCTAAGGTACTAACTCGAACAAAACAAGAACCATTAGACTTAGAACAACTGAAAAACGCAGACATGCAGAAATCTTATTTCAAATACACGCACATACTCAAAAAGACATTAAAAACGCCCAACGTTGGATTGAAAAACCTAAAAGTAAATGACCCAAACACCTAAACATCCTACGTGCTGGCTTTTGCACGAACAAAAGCTACACTAAGGCTGACAAAAATACAGAAAAACACCCACATATTACACACGCACATGATAGGTTTTAACTAGAAGCAATGGGTGAGAAGACCTACCTTTTGGCCGATCCGAAGAATGGGGGGATGAAGAGAAGAGCGGACTTTGCTTGGCTTTGCACCGTTCGGGACCTCGTTGATGCTGGAAATACACCATGGTACCATGTCCTACAGCTGCAACACGTTGGAAATCCACCGAAGATGAAGTGTGAACCGATTCTCGATCGGGGGGCATAGAAGACCGGATGGAGATAGAGCCGGCCCTTCTCGTTGGAGTGTTTCGCACTTTCACACGAGAATAGATGCTTCCCACCTCTGCTGCACCTGCAAAACACAGCAACAATGGAGATTAAACAACATGGAAGATAAAGAAATGAAAAGAGTTGAAAGGGAGACAAGGTAGAATGCTTGGTTCTCAAGCTTTTCTCCATGTCTTCAATGGAGATGGAAGGAGGTGGAAGATGAGAAGGGGCTGGAGCTAGAATCGTGCCCCTAGGGCACGAAAATCAAGACAAAGACAAGCTGGAATGGGCGCCCCCTCTCCCTTTTGACGTTTTGGCCTCTTTAGGTTTAATTTCAAAAATAGTGTTAAAATAAAAATAATTCCTGGGCGCCTCTTTCTGCAGGGGGTTTTTAGAAAATATTTTTACAAAACTTAAGTGGGCTGGAGTTGGGTTAAATCCATGTAATATGGTCCAGATCCAAGTCCAAATGGGCGTCTGGATCCAAATCTCTCAAACCGGATCTGATATTTGACCCATTACACTGTAAATGCCATAATTCCTTCGTTTTAAGTCCGATTTCAATGAAATTTAAACCCAAGCTCTATAATCATATTATGCACCTAAGTGTATGCTTTAAACCTATAGATGATGCATTTATGCAGTGAAATTGTATTAATAAAACGTGATATTTATGCATCATCAAATACCCCCATGCTAGAATAATTGCTAGTCCCTAGCAATACACTCTAACATGCAATAAAAATATGGACTACCCAATAATCATGAAAGCTCTTATTAAATAAAAAAAAATACTAAAGAAATAAACTAACACACTTTCGTAGGAATCACGGTTGCTTTTAGCTTATGCAACAAGCCCTTTAAACCACTGGGTTACCGTAGTGGACGAGTAAGGTCTCGTGAGGGTTTGCAGAGATGCTACCCACAAACATCAAAATCATGCATGAATAATTTTTCAAAAATAATAGGCAATTAAGAACTTATTATAAACAAATATTTCATGTAATCTACATTTTCAAAACAAATTCAGAAATTTCTATGCCACCACAGTAAATATCATTTTTCTTTCACTTTTCTAAACTTGTAATTATTTATGAATTTTCTCAGAAAATCAAGTATTATCATGTTTTACTCATTTATCCTCACCTGTATATTTTCTGCACAGTAATTCATTAATTACTCATAAGCATTGAATTTCTCTCTTTAAGCTCATTCTTTTTCTTTTTGATATTCTATTTTTCACTCTTTTTCATTCTTCTAAATTGAGCACTATTTCGAATATCAAGTCTCATGACCCGTGTAGCGAGCTTTAGGTCAGTGACTCCCAAGTCGGCCGTACTTTAGGGCACTAGATACAAAGTATCCCTCGGACTTAATTGCTCGAGTCACTAAACCTTCAATTCTAATAGTTACGTATAGTTTTCCTCTCATCACGTGCAATGTCTCTATCTCTTAGGCTTTCTATGCAGTCCATGTAACAAGTTTTCGAATTGATGACTCCTAAACCAGCTGGCTTTACGGCACCAGGTATAAAACACCCTTCAGATTCTACTTACTCGAACTACAAAGGCCACAGATATCGACTGGATAAGAGAATGATCACCTTCATTATCCATTTCGTAAGAGACTCAAACATTTCAACTCGTGTTTGAGTTCTACTACTTGGATTCACGAAGAAATCAACAACTAAACGTGGCTCTATTCTATTTAGCTCATTTTTCAAAAACATAATTCAATTGTTCATTTTTCTCATAAAACACACTGTGCATACTTATACTTAAGTGAATCAAAACTTTCTAACATATCAAATACTATCTTTTCTTTTCTATTTCATAAACCACTACTCTATTTAAATCAGATAAGAAAAAAAATATTTTACATGGGGCTTATACATTTCTAAATTGCCAGATCATGCAGAAATACAATCATAAATGCTACAACTTATTCTTAAAAGACCTACTTTTATGAGTTTCAATCAAACAGACATAAAGAAAAAATTTAAAAATTTGTGCATCTAAACCATCCCCCCATGCTTGAATGACACTGTCCCTAGTGGCATACAGAATAGTGCAAATATGCAATGCAGATGCACACTATAGAACAATAAAATGACTAAGAAGAAATGATTGATACAACCTGGTATGCTCGATCCTCTGGAGTTGTCGATTGACTGGACTCTGCACTACCACTATGCATGTACAAATGCATAGTTTTCTGCTCATTTGGTCAATGTTCTACTCTTGAAGGCTTCTTCATATCCGATTACTTGAACTCATACATTGATGGATCGGATGTTCATACATGTAAACAATGCAATTTAAATGAAATCAAAATAAAATTCAGAATAAAATACATGACTACTAATTACTTTATTTTAATTTACATATGATACATCATACACTACAGTTAATAATCTAAGAACACTAATACATAAAACAACTAGACTATGTTAGACTTATTCTATCAATGCAATTAATAACCTAAATCTAGATCTAAATCAGTAAAACACTAAACAAAATAGCAGCTAACCTATGTTAGAATTAAACTAGGATAATCAATATAATCTAAGTCAGAAAATTAGTAATTACTCTACTTTACTCTATGTCAGAACAATCTAATTACTTTACGAAATAAAAGATACATCTACTCTAAATCAGAAAGTTAAACACTAAACTATGTTAAACTATGATTAAACTATTTAATTAATCTATGAAATGAAAGATAATCTAAATTAATTAACTAAGTGAGTAAACACAGGAATTCACAACTATTTCTCTAAGAATCACCTATCTAATTGATCATTGAAGCATGGAATTCAGTGAATCTTTAAGAAAAACAGCAAATAAACCCTATATTTTTCTAACAATGTTAATTCTACAAGCTAAAACAATTAAATAAACTAAGCTAAACTAAACACATATATTAATAAAATGATATCTCAGAAATATTCATAATATATCCCCGTTCCCCGGCAACGGCGCCAAAATTTGGTTGATATTTTGGGATGATCTTTTTAAAACAATTATTTTCAATAAAGCTTTGGGAAAATCGTCAACCAAAGATATAAAACCGACTTTCCACCGAAGTGGCGAGTACGGGTCGAATCCATAGGGAACGGGAACATTCTGAATTAATTCTAAAATAACACTTTATTAATAAAAACAAAGTTTACAACTATGTCAATGTTTACAAGTTACATTAAATAACATTCTAAACTATGAAAATAAAATAAAATCGGAGGTTAAGTCTTCTGCAGGTCTCCAGGGGCATTTTTGTCTTTTCACATCAAGTGCAGTTGCACATTATATTTGAATTACACCTGTGAACCTGTTCTAACTTAACAACCTACACAATAAAAACACAAAGTCAGTAACTAAATCAAGAATTATCTAGATTACATCTACATTATTTCTAAACTATTTCTAAATTAAATTAAAGTTAATTTAAACATCTAAAACTAAGATTATACTAACTGAGTAAACTAACTAAGCTAATCACTCTAATTACTCTAAATACTGTTAATTTACTGATTACACAACTAGAAAACAGTAAAACTACCCGAAATTAAACAATTACTTAAAAGACTGTTTTGTCCATAAAGAAGGCAAAAATGGATTCTGACAGCTTTTCACAAAATGACTGTTTGAGGGGTCAAACGAATTTCAAAATTAGTCAAATCACTTCTATTCTGTAAAAGACAGATCCAAGAATCTGACACACTTTACAGAATTGAAAAATACGTTCTGGATCTCCAGAACGAAGCGTTTCAAAATCAGGATAATTTGGAAAATCGCTGGACCCGAAATTTCAAAATCAGAAAAAGCTGTTTTCATAATACGCTTAAAAACTAGACCAAATCAACTCGGATCGAGCTGAAATTTGGTCTGAAGACAGTTAACACACCAATGTGGAGAATAGAAAAATAATATTCAGAAAACTCACGAAAAATCTACATGAACTAGCTAGTGCACGATCGGGTAAAAATTAGGGTTTTGGTTCAGTGCACTATTCATCCCTTTGAATCCACATTTGACATTTGGACATTGAATTACATACATAAACAGTCTTAACTGAACCAAACCTACTGTTAAACTACAGCAAAGAATAACAATTAAGTTAAGTTACAAAATCTAAACAATAACCTAACCTAAACTCACTAATACTCTAAATAAGATATCTAAATTAATCTACACTCTAATTGAACCTAATTTATAACATCTAATATCACTAACTAAATTAACTATCTATTCTATTATTAATTCTAACTTACGGTTAGTCTAACTAGCTAAAATTACTTACTAACTAAATTAAACACTAACTATCTAACTTAAATGACAAATCTAACTAAATCTAACATAATCTAACTAACATGATTACCTAATGAACTAATTAATCTAATGTTAATTCTAACCTAATGACACAACTACTAATCTACGGTTACACTAACTAGGGTTAGATTCTAACTAGTAACTAGGGTTTAACTAACTACGGTCGGCTACTTAAGGTTAGGGGCGGTTTAGGATAGGACTTTGATTACACGCCACCTTAGGGTTACTTCCTAACTAACTAAGGTAGGGGTAACTAATTAGGGTTAACTAATGGGTCGGTTAACTATGTAACTATGGTTAGTTGGGGTGGCGACTTGGATTAGGTAGGGTTAATACCTATGGTTAGCTAAGGTCAACTAGGGTTAATTAGTCTAACTAACTAAAGTTTAATCTAACTAGAACTAAATACTAACTAGGGTTAGCTATAGGATTGGTTAATGAGGGTCGGTTAGAACTAACTAGGGTTAATCTAGGTGGCGGTTTTAGAATAGGATTCAAATGGGTTCACGCCAACCTAGCTTGATTTTAATTAGGCTAATACTAATTGATATTTCCTAAAATACTAAAGTCAATCTAAATTAAATCCTATCTTCAATATACTCTAGAGTTAGCACCTACCTAATTAAGCATACACGATTTTCTAAAATCCATACTATTACTAACTTACTAAATTAATTAACATTAATCCTATGCTACGTTAAAGTAGGAAAGAATAAATAGGGCTAATAAATTTGAGAAGCACGATTTTGATAGAGGACATCTCCTCCTCTTCTTGCCTTAATTGCACTTAGGGGAAGGCTCATCTTCAAAAACCGTCCAACCCATTGGATTCACACGTTTTTTCAAATAGGCATTAAAAACTATTGAATCCCTTTTGAAAACCTTCTAAAATCACACTACACGATTTTGACTAGTCTTAAAAGAAGAAATAGCATTTAAATTCTTGCCAAAATCGAGTAAACCATTTCGGAAACCACCAAGCATTAAATCCTCTTTTTGAAAATCTTTCCCAAAGCATCCCACACGATTTTTGGGGTTGGCTTTAAATACACATTTAGAATTTCAAATCTTTCCCCAAAAAACGTGTAGACATAATTAGAAGGACCTTTGGAATTCCAAAGGTTTTCCAAAAATCGTGTAACCCTCTTAAAAAGGTCTTTGGAATTCCAAAGGGTTCCCCATTGGAAAGGAGAATGCATTAACGATTAGATTGGGAAATATAATCTTCTTAAATACTAGCCACGAATTGGGAGAAGATGTATTCATACCAAAATCGGATTTACACTTAAAAGACCATATTGCCCTCCTAAATTTCAACTCCATCTAATTATTTTACTATGCTAAAATATAATTAATCTAACTAACGTAACATATATACAAAGCAAACAAAGGGTATAAAGGGAAAGCTACCAAAATCAAGCCTATCCCTATTAACTACTACACGAAAATTAAAAACACTAAGTTAATGCTAAATTAACTACCACAAAAATCACGAATTATGCAACCTTGATGGACCTCTAATGGCCGCCCTACCTATGAGGAAGAAGAAGACACTTACACTAAAAAAATGGAAAATCTAATTTTAACTAAAAACACAATAATAATTGCAAAGCTAAATTAAACTAATCTAACAAACGATTATGACAATCTAATTTAAACTAAAAAACACACAAACTAAACAACCAACATGCTGGAAATTCAATCATAACAGAAAACGAATTCTATCAAATTACTACAATCGACTAACCTAAGAACAAAACAGAAATTCATAACCTAAACTACTACACGATTTAAAATCTAATAAAAACCTAAAGAATGATTAACAAATTGACATGAACATAACAAATAAAAGAACTACAGAAAATGCTACAAACTGCTGAACGTCCTACCTAAAAACCGGAAAAACTACACTCGACTAGACAAGTTTAGCAAAATCTAAAAATACATAAAACATGAAATCGTCTAGACACTTGTCCTAAGGTACTAACTCGAACAAAACAAGAACCATTAGACTTAGAACAACTGAAAAACGCAGACATGCAGAAATCTTATTTCAAATACACGCACATACTCAAAAAGACATTAAAAACGCCCAACGTTGGATTGAAAAACCTAAAAGTAAATGACCCAAACACCTAAACATCCTACGTGCTGGCTTTTGCACGAACAAAAGCTACACTAAGGCTGACAAAAATACAGAAAAACACCCACATATTACACACGCACATGATAGGTTTTAACTAGAAGCAATGGGTGAGAAGACCTACCTTTTGGCCGATCCGAAGAATGGGGGGATGAAGAGAAGAGCGGACTTTGCTTGGCTTCGCACCGTTCGGGACCTCGTTGATGCTGGAAATACACCATGGTACCATGTCCTACAACTGCAACACGTTGGAAATCCACCGAAGATGAAGTGTGAACCGATTCTTGATCGGGGGGCGTAGAAGACCGGATGGAGATAGAGCCGGCCCTTCTCGTTGGAGTGTTTCGCACTTCCACACAAGAATAGATGCTTCCCACCTCTGCTGCACCTGCAAAACACAGCAACAATGGAGATTAAACAACATGGAAGATAAAGAAATGAAAAGAGTTGAAAGGGAGACAAGGTAGAATGCTTGGTTCTCAAGCTTTTCTCCATGTCTTCAATGGGGATGGAAGGAGGTGGAAGATGAGAAGGGGCTGGAGCTAGAATCGTGCCCCTAGGGCACGAAAATCAAGACAAAGATAAGCTGGAATGGGCGCCCCCTCTCCCTTTTGACGTTTTGGCCTCTTTAGGTTTAATTTCAAAAACAGTGTTAAAATAAAAATAATTCCTGGGCGCCTCTTTCTGCAGGGGGTTTTTAGAAAATATTTTTACAAAACTTAAGTGGGCTGGAGTTGGGTTAAAACCATGTAATTTGGTCCAGATCCAAAGTCCAAATGGGCGTCTGGATCCAAATCTCTCAAACCGGATCTGATATTTGACCCGTTACACTGTAAATGCCATAATTCCTTCGTTTTAAGTTCGATTTCAATGAAATTCAAACCCAAGCTCTATAATCATATTATGCACCTAAGTGTATGTTTTAAACCTATAGATGATGCATTTATGCAGTGAAATTGTATTAATAAAACGTGATATTTATGCATCATCAGAAACCATGATAGGACCTTTGGGGTTTGGACGAACAAATCCAAAAGGGGTTTGCGAGAAGAGAAAAACAAGGGATTCCCTAAATCTTGGAAAGGGGATGATCTGGGGCGTCTCATTGCTGAGACTAAATCAGCTTTCTAAAAACAGACGACCTCTCGCAGAAGGTTTTGGGTCATACCTCGAGGAGCGAGGTAACAAGTTTGATCCTTAGCCTGAATGAATAGAGAATCCTCGAAGAGCGAGAAAAAAACTATGATGGGACCTCTAGACTTTGCACAACAAGTCCAAGAGGGGTTTGCAAAAGGATGAAAATGGGGGTCCCTAAAGCTTGAAAAGGGGTTGTTCTTGGGTGCCTCATTGCTGACACTGAAAATAGCTTTTGACAATAATAGACCTTTTGCAAAAAGTTCAAGTTTAACCCTTATCCTGAGCGGGAACTGTCTATGGTGGTACAGTGGGAAACACAGGGAAATGTGGAAATCTAAGAGTGCTCAGATCAGACGGAAGGAAAGGACTTTTCAGTCCTAAGGAGGGATGACGCCAGGATACATCAAAACGAACATCAAGTTCTTTCTTCATGTTGGGATAATGAGAAAATATTGCCAATAAGATGCCAAAAATTGTAGTTTGATCCAAAATGATTGAATTTGTTCATATGTGTGAGAATGTCACCTCTTTCTACCTAGATTATTAACTCCAATTGGGCTAACTCTACAAAATCAAGGATCAAATTCAAATTTGTTGCTGTTGAGTTTCTTCAAGGAAGTTATCAATTTCCTTGATATGAATAGAGAGAAAACATTCTCAGCTTCATAAAAGCAATTGAGTGAAAAGGCATTAATAAAAGAATTTCACACAGATAAAGATGATTCCTAGCAATTTTGGGCAGTTTGATATTCTGGGCATTTCCCATGATGATCTTTTTGCACTCTTTTGAGTCATGGAGTTTTCTTGGGTTCTTTTACATCATCCTTCATTTTGGAGATGTCCTGACTTTTCTCTTTTTCAGGAAAGGGTACGTTACAAACTCCTTCATCTTGGAGATGCTCCGATCCTTCTTTTTCTTTCTCAGGAATTAGGCTTGATGGTTATTGGGTTGAAATCTCTGGATGATAGCAGAAAACAAATATCTTTTAGGGTTTGTCGGTAGGTTCATCACACTCGCTTTCATCTCGACGGTGGTCTGAACTTTCCCTGGAAGGATCCTTCACAAACTCCTTCATCTCGGAGATGATCCAAATCTTCTTTGGCCCCGGGGGTCTGCTTGCATAATTCATCTTCACCTTGACGACAATTGAGAGATCTCTTTTGCGGATATTTGATTGCAGCTCAAATGACTGAGGAGATATGGATTGGGTAGGTTCTTTTTACTGCCCAGGATACTTCCACTATCTTACTGCCAAAAGAACGATCTTTAAAAATGTGCCATAGTTATGATCAATATCGATTCACTTATGGCTTTTCAACGTCATTGAAATTTTCCTTTGCCTGGTCATATCGAAGATTTTTCTTCATCCTCTTGGTTGACCAACAGAAAAGCTTGAATTCAGTTCTTATTTCGCAAAAGTCTTGCTCTTTTAGAAATAATACTAAAGGTAGTTTTGAGGCAATTCTTCATATGATGAAAACTTTGAGATCAACAATGACTTTTGATAGCAAATTGGCAAAATATTCTAGAAATCCTTAATGAAAGAGATTACTTGATATCAAATTGACGCGTCCATGACAAAATTCTCCTCTCTTTTTCCCTAAAAAGAGAGACTCAGGCTTAAGCCCTTACTTGAATGGGAAGTTAAAAACACTCCTCTATTCTCTGAAAGAGAAATTAAGTTTTCGTCAAAACTCCCTATCTCTAGGCTTCTCTTATGGAAAGGTGGCCGAAAAACGAAGTTGAGAAAGTATCACAGGGGAACGAGTCCATCACACTCTCCCTAGAAGAGGGTCCTCTGTGAAGGGGTTGGCCAAAGATAAGAAAAACAGGGGCCACAAAAAGAAACGAACTTCCATCGAAGCTCTCCCTAAAGGGTTCTTTTGTGTAAAGTTGGTTGTTGTTTTGCAAACTGTTCGCGAAGAAAATGAGTCCCTTCAAACTCTCCCTGGAAAAGGGTTCTTGCGAACGAAAGATGGTTGCATGCGAAAGGAACGAGCTCCCTCGAACTCTCCCTAAAGAGGGTCCTTCGCAAGAGAAAAATGATTGATTTTTTTATAAAATGATGACCCAAAGGTCGAAATTGAGAATTTAGAGCTTGAATGATGATGATTGGTTAGTACGAAGACTGAACTTGGAGGGCTAACTGATCAGTCAGCCAAACAACTAGCACGAGCGCTAGATGTACCAACACAATCACTGGATTTCGAACTGTGCCCCAATACGAGCGTTGGGTTTTCAAAAATGAACCCCAGTACGAGCACTGGGTTTTTGAAATGCACACCAGCACTGGGTTTTTCAAAAGGAGAGTTGAAAATGAGACCGACATTCGAAGATACTTGAGAATTTAAGCGAGAATGATTGTCGGTGTTTCAGGATTATCCCTTATCCTGAAGGGGAAGTTCAGGTTTTGTCCCTTACCTGAAAGGGAAAGTTCAAGGAGAACTCTGATCCAAATGTGAGCATTAGATTGACAGGGGAAATTCAAATCGGAACTTTGAGAAAATGAGGATATACAAAAGCGAAAATCCAAGTCGGGACTCGGTTTTTCAAATATAAGAAATGAGTGAGAATCGAGTTTTGAGGACTCAAATTCTCGACACCACGATTTGTCCAATACGGGCATTGGATTCAAAAGGAAGTTCAAGTCGGAACTTGAGACTTCAGAAATAAGAATATACAAAGAGAAAAATCTGAGTCGGAACTCGGGTTTTTTTAAACATAAGAAAAGGGTGAGCGAATTTTCAACACCATGATTTGTCCAATACGAGCAATGGATTCAAAAGGAAGTTCAAGTCGAAACTTGAGACTTCAGAAATAAGAATATACAAAGAGAAAAATTCGAGTCGGAACCCGGTTTTTAAACATAAGAAAAGAGTGAGAATTGAGTTTGAAAACTCGAATTCTCAACACCATGATTTGTTCAATAAGAGCATTGGATTCAAAAGGAAGTTCAAGTTGGAACTTGAGACTTCAGAAATAAGAATATACAAAGAGAAAAATCTGAGTCGAGACCCGGTTTTTAAATATAAGAAATGAGTGAGAATCGAGTTTGAAAACTCGAATTCTCAACACAACAATTTGTCCAATACGAGCATTGGATTCAAAAGAAAGTTCAAGTCGGAACTTGAGACTTTAGAAATAAGAATATACAAAGAGAAAAATCTGAGTCGGGACCCGGTTTTTAAATATAAGAAATGAGTGAGAATCGAGTTTGAAAACTCGAATTCTCAACACAACAATTTGTCCAATACGAGCATTGGATTCAAAAGGAAGTTCAAGTTAGAACTTGAGACTTCAGAAATAAGAATATACAAAGAGAAAAATCTGAGTCGGAACTCAGTTTTTTTTAAACATAAGAAAAGGGTGAGAATTGAGTTTGAAAACTCGAATTCTCAACACCATGATTTGTCCAATACGAGGATTGGATTCAAAAGGAAGTTCAAGTCGGAACTTGAGACTTCAGAAATAAGAATACAAAGAGAAAAATCCGAGTCGGGACCCAGTTTTTAAATATAAGAAATGAGTGAGAATCGAGTTTGAAAACTCAAATTCTCAACACAACAATTTGTCCAATACGAGCATTGGATTCAAAAGAAAGTTCAAGTCGGAACTTGAGACTTCAGAAATAAGAATATACAAAGAGAAAAATCTGAGTCGAGACCTGGTTTTTAAATATAAGAAATGAGTGAGAATTGAGTTTGAAAACTCGAATTCTCAACACAACAATTTGTCCAATACGAGTATTGGATTCAAAAGGAAGTTCAAATCGGAACTTGAGACTTCAGACAAAAAATAAAAAAGGAAAAACCCGAGCCGGAACCCGATTTTAAGAAAAATAATGATAAAATGGAAAATAAAATCCTGAGTTGGAACTCAGACGGGAAGGAAACGATTCCAACCCGGGAGTCAGAACTTGAAGGATTGACAAAAGCATGAATAGATTTCGACGATGAAGATGAGAGATTCATTCGAGATCCTTGACCCAAGGTGGCCTAAGATCCGAATTTATTTATGATGGCTTCAAGATTTTCCCCTATCCTGAGGGAATATAGAACAAAATTTAATATGGTTTGAAGAATTTATGTGGAATAATTCAGGTTTATCCCTTAACCTGAAGAAGAATAAAATTTATAAAAATGGAGAAGAATTTAAAGAAATTTATTGAAAATTTATTTTAAAGAAAAATTTTCACGGGTAGCAGCGTCGCTCCTATGAGGGGTATCAGGATTATCTCTTATCCTGAATGGGAAACACCTCGGACAACGATGGTCAGGTTTTTCCCTTAACCTGAGGGGAAAATGAATAAAAGAATACCTCATGGGAAAGAGGCATCAGGTTTATCCCTTAACCTGAAAGGGTTAAAAAAGAAAAGATTAATAAAATATAATTGATAAACTTGATAAAATCTGACAAAATTGATAAACTTAACAATAATTGGATAAAAACTTGATTAAATTGGAAAATAAAATGAATGCAATTAATAAAGACAACAAGATTAATCGAAAATTTGATAAAATTTTAGGAAATGATTCGCCTGATCCTGCCTGTATATGATGAAGGAAAATGAGCATAGATCCAAAATAAAAATGCCTCAGTATCAGGGAGAAGAATGTGAGAATTCAATGGAAGATTGATTGTTTTATTGAAAAAGACTTTTGAAGAGTACAAAAGGCTAGGGTGAACAATTTAAGTGTAAAATCTCTTCAAATGTAAAACATTAATAGGATCTGGCAGTTCCACTCCATCTGCGTTGATCAGACGATAGGAATTGTGAGGCAACGCTTCTTTAACCACATAAGGGCCTTCCCAATTGGGTGACCACTTGCCCTTCGGCCGATGCTTGAGATGAGCTGTTGATCTGAGCACAAGATCATTAACTCGAAATCTTCTCTCAATAACTGAATTGGAGTAGTGCCGAGCTATCCTCTGACGATAGGCTTGAGCGTGCTCTGCTGCCCTGAGCCTTTTCTCATCTAACAGATCAAGTTGTACCAACCTCTGTTGTTGATATTGATCAAGCGGAAGTTTGATGAGCGATGCAAATTTGAGTGTGGGATTCTGAACATGGAGAGGTAATACTACCTCAGTTCCGTAGACGAGTTCTGAAGGAGTAGCATTGGTAGGAGTCCGAATGGTGGTTCGGTATGCCCAAAGTGCATCGTGCCAATCGCGGCCTGTTTCGACACTTCTTTCTAGAATGTGGATCAAAATTTTGTTGGTGGCCTCTGCCTGGCCATTTCCTTGAGGATAATAGAGAGTTGAGAAGTGGTGATGAATCTTGAACTTCGAGCAGAAAGTCTTCATCCTTTCATTCTTGAAGTGACTGTCATTATCTGACACAATATCATGTGGGACGCCGAAACGGCAAAGAAGGTTTTTATGAATAAAAGAAACCACATGTCAGCCTTCCACTGTCCGCAGAGTGACAACTTCGACCCATTTGCTGAAGTATTCTGTAGCTGCGAGGAAATATCAGTGGCCATTAGAAGCCGAAGGAGTGATCGGGCCAACTACGTCGAAGGCCCACATCAAAAAGGGCCAATGAGCGACCACAGATTGCAAGCATGTGGCTGGCGCATGAATGGAAGGTGCGTGCATTTGACATTTGACATTTGACGCACTTCCTTACAAATTGATGGCAATCCTACTGCATGGTTTTTCAGTAATACCCTGCCCGGATGATTTGCTTGACGAGTGTTTGGTAGCCGACGTGACCACCACAAATTCCCTTGTGTGCCTCTTGGACAACTTCCATGGGTTCATCCTTATCTAAGCATCTGGCGTACTCAGAACTGAACCCACGACGATAGAGAGTATTGGCCAGGATGAAATAACGTGCTGACATGCGCTGAATCGCGTGTTGCTCCTTTCTTGGCATTTCCGATAAAAATTCACCAGTTTCGATAAAACTTTTGATGTCTTGGTACCAAGATTTCTCTTTCTGAGTGGCTTGGTTCACTTGCTCAGCTGGAATGTAGGCAGGTTGATCAAGTCTGCCAATCTCGAAGGAGAGACATGATTCACTGTCTTTAAATGACAGGATTGAGCATAAACAGGCTAGGCCATCTGCTATGTGATTGTATTCTCTCTTGACATGATTGATCTGAAATTCTTCAAAGTTGCCTATGAGAGCTAAGGCAATCTTCTGATAGGAAATTAATTTTGACTCCTTAACTTGTCATTCAGCATTAACTTGGCTTATAACAAGCAATGAGTCGCCAAAGGCATGTACTCTCTTGACATTAAAGTCTTGCAGAATTTTGAGGCCTTGTATTAGAGCTTCATACTCGGCCATATTGTGAGTACATTGGAAATCGAGCTTGAGGGAATAGGGGAGCATCTCCTTTTCAGGAGTGATTAGCAAGATCCCAATCCCTATACCGGACATATTTCGGGCTCCATCAAAGAATAGAGTCCAAACTGGGGATTCCTGAACACTGCAGATGCGATCGTCAGGAAAATCATCTTTTGCTTTGATCTCTTCTGTCAACGGGAAGTCTGCCAATTGATCTGCGATGGACTGACCCTTGACTGACTTCTGAGAAACATATTCCAAATCGTAGTGCATCAGGAGGACTTGCCATTTTGCAATCCGTCCAGTAAGAAAAGGTTGTTCAAGGATGTACTTGAGAGGCTTAAGTCTTGACAGAATTTTGATTTCTGATGCCAACAGATAATGTCTCAACTTCTGACACATCCATACTAAGGCTAAACATGTCTTTTTCATCTGAGAGTATCTTTTCTTATAATTGATGAAGGTCTTGCTGATGTAGTAGATGACATGCTCTATCCGGCTGCCTTCCTCGTACTGCGCAAGAAATCTGCCATAAGCATTGTGGGTGATGGAAATATATAAAAGGAGTGGCTTTCCCAGTTCTGGTGGCTTCAGAACGGGCGGATTGAGAAGATACTGCTTGATGCGCTCAAATGAGAGCTGACATTCTGGTCCCCACTCAAATTTCACTTCTTTTCTCAGCAAGTGATTGAAGGGCTCACATCTCATAGCCAAATTTGAGATGAAACGTCGAATAGACTGAATGCGACCCTAAAGGCTTTGCAGCTCTTTAAGATTAGTGGGAGGTGGCATATCAATGATCGCCTTTGCCTTGGCAGGATCCACTTCTATGCCTTTCTTGCTGATCATATAGCCAAGTAGTTTGCCTGACTCCACTCCGAAGACGCATTTCTGTGGATTGAGTCTTAGCTTATAGAGAATAAGTCTTTCAAAGACTTGGCCGAGAGCATCAAGATGATCCTCTCCTTCTTTGGACTTGACCAGGATGTCATCCACATAGGCATCCATATTCTTGTGCATCTGGTCATGAAAGATAACTGCCATTTCTCTCTCATAGGTTGCCCCAGCATTCTTGAGCCCAAACGGCATGACTGTATAGCAAAATGTGAACACCCCAAATTTTTCAAAAAAAAAATTGTAACTACTCCCCTTTTGCTCTTTATCTTAATTTTTGGGTAATTGAGTCAGTTTTAAATCTAAAATTCTACTTTATTTCTCAAGTTTTATTGAAATTAAATTCATTTTACATATCTGACTCAATTTCGGATCCGGATCTATTGTCAAGATCCAAATCTGAGCTTCATTATCCAATTTTAAATCGAATTCTCAAAATTATCAAAAAAAAAACTTTTGAAAGACTCAGACAGTTCGTTCGGTATCCGTTTGGATTCATCGAGTTGTATTTCTCGATTCGAGTTTCAAAACTCGAACATGTTCTCAAAACTTGGGTCCAAACCCATCCTTCTAAAGAAATTTCCCCGAAATGGCCTGAAATTCTCAGAAAAATGCTTTGGTAAATATTTCTTAGAAAAATACAAAAAAAATAGTGTCTAAATCTTTGTTTTCTCGTAAAATCTAGGGTTTTATTCCAAAAATACAAAAAAAAATACATAAAAAAAAAACCAAAAATTCGGAAAAACTATGTGAATAACGAGTGGTTTCGAGCTTTTTTAAGTTGGTTTTGCTAAAAAAAAAAAATTTTTTTAACCACTTTATAAAAAAAAATGGTTTTTAAAAAGAAAACCCATTTTGGAAAAATCTTTTTATAGAAGACCTCTTTTTGGAAAATGTAAAAATTCAAGAGTCGAGTTAGGGTTTGAGGGGGGGACTCTCTCGAGTTTTTCTCTCTCTGGTCGCCTTCTCCCCCTCACTCTCGCCTCTTTCTCCCTCCATGGCCGACCACCCCCATGTGCGTTCCTCTTCCATCATCAACCCTCCGATCGCCTTCGCCCTCCTCCTTCATTCATCACCAACAAACCTCGCGTGCGTCCACCTCCCGAGCTCCTCCACCCTCCGATGGCTGGAACCCCCTTTCTTCAACCCTCGGATCACTTCCCCTTCTTCTTCACCCGTCGATCGCTAACAAACCCTCCTTCACGAAGCTTCCACCGAACACCCCCATGTGCAATCCTTCCCTCAACCCTTCATCGCCAACCCCTCCCCTTCTCGATCTTTCTTTATTTTCCTATATAAATGGGTATCGAGAGCCTCTGAAGGGGGGATTCCTTTCATTACCGAGCTTGCTACACACCCATTACACCGAGGAGATCGATTATATCCGACCTTTGCTTAGCCATCTTCTTTATCGGATCCCATTTCTCCATTTCGATTCCAAGAGAGGAGTTCCACGAGAAGAAAAAGGAGAATCCCTCCATACAACTCTGCAAACTACGTCTTCTTCCCCCAATCGGCTGGAGGAGACCGATCGATCCTGCCGCTGAAGACATTACGATAAGTATCCTCCTTTATCTCTCAATTTCCCCTATTTCCTTGATTTTTCCCATTTTTTTTTCTTAGCACTCATGTAGGATCGGTTTGCTTATAGCAAAATCGACCCACGCCTGTGCAAAATCGACAGAATATCCATATTCCAATATTTTTTTTCCCTTCTGTTTTTTTTTCTCTCTCTTCTTTTCTTTTCCTTTTGCAATTTCCCTTTTGGTTATGTATGTTCCAATGCTTACGGTAGCATCCGTTCGTTTCTCTGTAATCCAACATGTGAGTTGGTTTAGTGATTTTGATGACATTTCGTTCAATATATCTTTTCGGTTGCATTGCGCTGTATCATACTTGATTATCCACTATACTTCTGATTGTTCGTGTTTATTTCACAATTTATTGTTTGTCTCAGTACCCCTTTTTTTTTTTGATTTATGCACGACATTCCTTTTAATTTCATCAGTGTTTTCCTTCTTATCCAGCGTATGCTTTCCCGATTCATCATTTTGTATATTGCAATGTCATCATCCATGTTCTTTGATTCTGCACAGCATCACTGGTGTACTATGCCCTCTCACAATTTGCATGGTATATCATGCCTTATCTTTAATTCGTTACCATTGTCATATATTAGCTCTCCTTTTCCATTTCCTTTTGCACTTGCCGTTGCCTCCTATGCTGTTAATATTTCTAAGTTACCTTTTTCTTTTTTTTTAGCATTTAGCAACATATGGTGGTATTGATGCTGTACTGTCGCTTGCCCCATTGCAGGGATGCCATCATAGCAATTATTATGTGGATCATTCATTAGGTTTCACAGTCATTGCCCTTAATATATTGTCATGTGTAACACATCCGAGGCCAGTCGTCGTTTGTTGATGCATTACATTCCAATCCATCCATAACCACTATTTATTCTGCATTATATATCATTTTGTACATGTCCAGTACATTCAACTATTGCTTTGCTATTGTATCTATGTTCAGAAGTGCATTTGTTGGTGGTTGATTTAGCATTACATTACCTACAAGACTACAAGTTTGAGGGATCACAGATGTATCGTGCTATGTTTCTTAAGAGAGAATGCCCCAAGTGGTAAGGTATAGAACCTATGGGGAGAGTGGTCTGGCTTATCACTCTCACTCTCCTGAAGCAGGTGAATACATGAGGTTTCGTTTCACAAAGGTATGTGGGAACTCGGTTGCAAAAACGACATAACCATCCATCGCAAGCCATTTTTGTTAATAGTTCACTCATTATTTCAAAAAAAAAAAAGTACTGAGAGGGGAATCCTCTGATTGGCCAATGCAAAACTTCGAAGATGCCAGGAAGTGCGATACAAGGCTAATTCCTGAGTGATCATTTTGCAGGAGAGTTGTTCATTGATTAACCTTGTGTTGCTGAAAATGATGAATTTCTTACCTGTGCAGTGGGTTCACAAGATTGGGTCCTGAGTTTACCATTCCACCTGCTACTCTGAAAATTCGTATTAGGGTTATTGCAAAAACCCAGAGCTTGGCATGGACTTGCTGAAGGGACGTTCCATTTGGAATACGTGTGGGGAAGGGCAATAATCTTGCTTAGTCTATATAAGTTGTCCGGCTGGGAATTGAGTTGGGACGGTAAGAATCGTTTGTCATCTTCATCAAAATATAAGACCGAGATAGCCATTGCATAAGGTCAGTTAACCCCAGTTTCTAGTTTAATATATTTCAGCCTCTAACTTTGGGTTCTTATTAAATTTTATTAAATTCTCTCTCACTGTATGTCAGCTTTATTGAAATTTCTGCATTTTTTTTTCTTCTTTTCTCTTTTTCACTGATTTCATTTGATTCTTGTGATTGCCATACACTCCATTCGATAGATCATTCACCATCGAAGTTACAGTGTTATATGTAGTTTGCAGCATCTGCGGTCCGATCTGTTATCCTCAAGGTTGCAATCCACCATTAGATATTGATGATATGGCCACTGCTCATCAGCATTGTTAAATGCTCTCTTATGATGCTCATGCCCTGGGTGTTCCGGACAAATTGAACCATCCTCAGAGCCTTTGAAAACCTCAGGACTCTATCTGAATTGTCAGATCTCCAAAATTATTAATGTCCTGGATTACAAAGACTTAGCCTTCATTGTTTCTATGTTAGAACCTCCTGCTAGGACCCCGCCTGCATGATTTGTGAGCAAATCAGTGTTGGTAGATGACAAACGAATACCTAATGCCAAACTGAAAGATTCATACAAGATGGATCAGGCAAGAGGATGTTGGAAATTAGCTAGCATTGTATCCAGGCTCTTCTGTTGTTGAATTCCCCAAGCATAGAAGTGTCACGGCTGGAGTGTTCAAACTCTAAAAAATTACCTTAGCATTTCCCTCCAACCACATATTAGGTTTTCACAAACTGTATATGCACATCTCCACTTTGTTTCTGCAATTAAGGTCTCCATTTGCATGCATGGCTCATTATGGTACATCAAACTCACGCCCATTTCTTCAAATTTCGGGATATCCTCTATCCACTGATTCTAATATTTCTAATTTGGCTTCAACTGAATTTCATTACTACCCACATACCCTCACTACTGCTATTGTTGTCAATGGCATACTTTTCCACCTGTATATCTGTCACACATACCACTCAACATACACACTGTCAGCACATATGCCAAGTGTACATCTTTTCCATGTAGGCTTTACTGTAGATATAACAAGCACAGTCCCAGAGGCTACCTCCACTGTAAGCGCACCTTCACGGCTATACTTCATCCTTTAGCTCCATCTATTACTGTTGCATAGGCATACCATGGTAGTCGGTCTGACCCTATGTCCATAGTATTTGCTGCTATCGCAGCATCCCCAGCATCCACAGATCTTTACCATCATCATTACACTTTCAAAGCACACTCACCCGATTTACTTCATTGAGTACGCATGCACCTCTTGTACAATGTCTGCGCACATTTCTTCACTACTACACCTACCTTCCTCACCACATCCTCCATCTACTACTTCACCTTCAGCATCTATGATATTTGCCACTCACATTCAACAACACCCTGCACTATGCTTCACTCACTGTCTCACTTTTTCTCTACATTTTTACACACTTCCCTGCACATCTTGCAGCTCCAACACCCAATATCACATCTCTACACGTAAGCATACCATCCTTTGTCATAACACTCATTAAATGCATATACATTTTTCGTTAGTATATGGACACCTCCATAGACACTTTGAACCTCAATATAACTTCTAAATTTCCTTTACATTTTCATATTTTTGTTGAGGCTAACTCAATTCTTGCAGGAAATATATAGAAATGCCATTTTTCTTAGCTTAGAAATCATAGTTTCACATTCAATTCAGAGTTGTAATAAATTAGATATAAATGAGAAATTTAAATTTCCAGTCTTAGATTAGAATGAATGAGCATTGTAAAATACCATGAATTACTTGTTCTCATGCTTTTTGCCTTTATTTCTCAAAATCTCACAATGGTGAAACACGAATGGCACGTGCACCATTTTTGTAAGAGGTAAATTAATCCTAAGTTGATGATCCATATCAATGGCCATAGTCAGGGTGTGGACAAAACTTAGGATTTTTATCTTTTACGAAATAACACTGGATCCAAACTGGATGCATTTTCAAAATTCATCACATTTCATTGAATATTTTCTCCTTTTATTAGAATTTAACTTAAAATTGATTCAAAATATATACCAATGGCCATAGTCAGGGTATATTGAGAGTTAATTTCATTTTAAATTCTATAAAAACACCAAATGTGTTTCATTCTTCTCTTGAATTTAAATATAGATTATTATATAATACATTCAATGACCATAGTCAAGGATGTATTATATCTTCAATCTTATGTTAAATTCATTTAAAGAATGAAATAGCTTTTCAAAATCCCATTTCAAAATTCTGTAAATGCATTCATCATTTAGGGTAGAATTGCATCATATTTTCAAAATTCTCTTTCAAAAATCCAAGTGATCTCAAATATCCTTCTTCAATCTATAGTTTAATTCATTCTTCTGTCTTATTTCAAAGATTTAAATTCTAAGTTCAAAGTCCAATTTGACTTTGAAATTTCAAAATTCAATCTTTATATTCTTGATTCATTCCAAATTCAAAACTCCAAATTCAAAGTCCAAATTTGACTTTGAAATTCATTTATAGTTCAAATTCTCAAATCAATTTTGAAATTCCAAAATTCCAATTCAATTCAAAAATTCAATTTCAAAAGTTTCGTTTAAACTTTGAAATTCTTGACTCATTCTCAAAAGTTCATCTTCTTATCTATTCAAAAACCACAGTTTGAGATTGATTCTCAAAAGTTTGACCTTTCTTAATCTGGGTTTTCAAAACCCAGATCCATAATTCAAGAGTCCCAGTTGGACTTCCAAAAGCCCAAATCCAAAGTTAAATCTCAATTTGGATCCAGATTTCCAAGTATGAATTCAATTCCGCTTCGGATCTTAGACTTCAGATTCACCTTTCATCTTGGATTCCAAGTCTTGGATCCAATCCATTCTAGGATCCAGAATTCCACTCTACTTTGGATCTCAGATTACAGATCCAAATTCCACTTAGGATCTAGATCCTCATTCTACTTTGGATCTCAGACTTCAGATCCAATTCCATTCTAGGATCCAGAATCCAATTCTACTTTGGATCTCAGATTCGGATCCAAATTCCAATTTTTAGGATCCAGAACCCAACTCTTCTTTGGATCTCAGACTCCAAATCCAATTCCATTTTAGGATCCAGAATCCAATTTCTACTTTGGATCTCAAATTTCAGATCCAAAATTCCATCTTGGATTCCAAATCTTGGATCCAATTTTCATTCAAAGATTCAGATCCAAAATCCATTCTAGGATCCAGAGTCCAACTCTACATTGGATCTTAGATTTCAGATCCAAAACCCATCTTAGGATCCAGAATCCAATTCCAAATTCCATATTTCAATTCCATTTTCGGATCTAAATCCATTTCTATTCTTAAATACCATCCGGATTTCTCAGATCCATTCCAAATTTCCAACTTCAGAAATCTAAATTCAATTCCATCTCAAGTATTCATTTCTTTTCCTAAATTCAGGTTCAAATTCAAAGTTCATTTCCGACTTTGAAACTTCACACTTCCTTTCATTTCAAAGCTTCAAATCATTCTTTTTCAAAAAATCTAGATTTATTTCTTCCAAACTCTGATTTACTTCAAAGACTTAGAACTTCTCTGATCTATCTCAAATTCTAAGTTAGATTCAATCATTTCTTCACTCCCTTACCAAGTTCATCTCAGAATAACTTGGAGATTTTCAAAATATCTTTCAAAAAGAGCATACATTCTTGCATTTGCACAAGCATGATTCTTTGTGCATCTAGAGTTAGAATAAATTCTTAGATTATATTTAGGCAAAGCAAAAGGCATAGATTCGATCCTTGGTTCGATTACCTATGGTAAAGGTGCCAGGAACGGTCGAACCTTGTACCGACGAGCGAATCCTGTCTCTCCATTTTCCCGCGAATATTTTCAAAACGGAGGCGAGTTAAATTTCTAAATATTTTCAAATAAAGGTCAAGTGAGACCGCGCAAAAGAGTTCCTCTTCTCTCTCTCATTCTTTCTTTTCTCTTCTCTCTTTCTTTTCTTTCTTTTATTTTCTTCCCCTCAAAAAGGAGGAAAATAGAGGTTAGAAAAGGGAAAGAGAAGGAAGAGAGAGAAACCACAAGAGAGGAAAAATTTTGCGATGATCACAGGTTTGGCGACCGAGATGGGACTCGTCTTTGTCCGGTTGAATCTATGCCTTTGCTTTGCTCTAATATTTTCTAAGTCTTTATTCTATAAATGTCAGCTACATTTCCATGCAAACCTTAGGAGCCTAGACTCTGTCCTAAAGCTGACATCATTGCATATAGGATCTAAGTATGGTTTGGTAGGACCATATTGAGGAGATTATTCCATGTTCACATTAGACTTAGGTCTTAAATACAACTCTCCTCAATTTTAGGGATCGAATGCAAACAATGTATGCAAGTGTATGCTTCTCTTTATTTAAATATATCTCTTTAGGACTTGCATTAGAGCCTTCTGATTCTATTGCATGTTGATCATATTTTGAAAACATCCCTACCTATATTGTCCAGGTCTTCACGTTGCTGGGTTGTCTCACTGAACCATAGTTCGGGAGAGAGCCTCACAACTGGACCACTTATTTGGGTTCGCGCCCCCCCTACCACGTACCTAAGGGCCATAGTCCGAGGTATATCGGTAGGTGCTCAAGATGTTGGGAAGCCATTACCTTAGAACCGGAGAAATACTTTATATGCCACGTACTTTGAGCTTCGGATTGAGTATATCGGCATACCTTGATTGGAATCAGATGATTTGAACCATAGAGTTAGCATTGAGGTCCTATCAGCCATTTCAAATATTGCATTTAGAGTCAGCCTTTAGGGAATGCTGCGTGCGCATCCTTGTTTGTGCAGTTATGATTATGCGATGTTTTCCTTGTGTTCTCCTATATATATCGAACCTCTTTCAAAACCCTGGGTGTATTGTTCAAAACTTCCTCTATTTTCAAAAACCCCGGGTGTATATTTCTCCTTTACCTACGTTCTGTTCTCTTTTGTGTCAATCTTTCTTTAAAAACCCTAGAAATTCTTTCTTCAAAATCCCTTGATCTTTTTACAAAATTTCCAAGAAATTATGTCTATCCCTCTTCTCATCAAAAGTCTATCCGTAAGTCCTGCATTCTATCTGACTCTTTTTCCTCTCTTGCCTCAGTATCATTTCAAATGGCATCCGAATCTCCCAATGCTATCTTTCCTTGGGATCATGTCTTTTATCAAATAAGGGATGGAACCCCAGATCATCAGGTCATCCAGTCTCGTACCTTCTTCCCTCGGTGGTATTATTCTTGGTTCACCACCTTCTCGCGTATGTTTCCAGACCACTTGGATGATTGTGGATTGGAGATGAAATCGGCAGTGCGCAAGCGAACCATCAACGGCAGTCTAATTCAAGCCATGGCAGAACGATGGAATCCACGTACCTGCACGTTTTGGTTTCCCTGGGGAGAAATGACTTTGCTAATGGATGAGCTCAGTGACATCATGGGATTACCAGAGCCAGCTGGTCAGCCAGATGATCCAGTCGAACAACAGTTCCTGATCAACGTCAAGGGGATAGATGTTCGAGAGGCATTGGCCAGAGCTACAGGGAGCAAATCCTGGCCTCTCACAGAGATCAACGGAAGTCAGTTCATCGATCTGTTCGAACTCTACAACAAGTATGGATCCAATGAAGAAGTCGATACCTTATCTCGAGCAGCGAAAGAAAGAATTCAGCATGCCATGGTCCTATGCACAGTAGGACTGGCGTTCTTTCAGGATGGTCAGAATTTCATCGATGTCAGAGTCGCTCAACTTTTTCGAAGATGGGGAAGCAAGCAGACCCGTCAGCTTTCAGTCTCCATGGCAGCTCTAGCCTTTCTTTATAGAGGTTTAGCTTGATTTGCCCTCAAAGATACCATTTTGGTGGAAGAATGCACATATGCCTTACAATCGTGGTTCCTGCGACATGTGCCATCAAAAGCTAGTTCTTTCAGATTCAACAGTAAGCAGCCAAAGTCAACCATTCAGTGCCGAGCTTTGATCGAGGAACTGCATCAGGAGGAGATCATTTGGGATTTCTTCGACAGAAGAGAAACCATTCCTCGATACACCTATGCTCGTGACAAACGCTACAGATTGCTTGGTCCTTTCTTCTGTGTCGACTATCAGCCAGAGAGATGCCTCAGATAGTTCTCGCAGCGGCAGGTTCGAGCCAACGTTTGCTTCCCAACCGGCAACATGCCAGAATTCGATCTACGGTCGAATCAGTGGTCTGGAGCATACCACGTCGCCAAATACACTTGGGATTCCTTCATTCCTTTGTCTATATTTCCTGGACCCAATGTATCTTCCGAATATCGGGAATGGTGGCAAATTGTGTGCCCACCTTCTCTTTGTATTTGAATTCATCTTCAATAAAATGCGACTTTTGTTCTGTCAAAAAAGCTCTTTTGCCAAATGATTCTTTTATGTTGTGAATGGTCACGATTTCCGTGACAATCTCATCCCCAATGATGAGACATTTCCTTCTGTTTCTTCTGTAAGTATCCCTTATCATGATGGACGACCTCGCCTGGGTAATAAGGCGCATTTTTTCTCGTTATCACAGAATGGTAACCCAATTATCATGAGCTGTGTGATGACCCGATCCCTGGTGATGGGATAATCTGTTTAATTGTCTATCAAAGTCCCTTCGTTCTCATCTTCGTCTCAAAAGTCGTGTTTACAAAAAGATCTCTCATTCTCTAACCATTCCTTTCACCTTCACAGGAAATCACTGGCATTGGCAAAATGGTTGTAACAAGGGCAGGAAAAGAAACAGTTCCTCAGCACGACGACAGTGAGGCCAAAGGGATGGATTCTCCCAAATCAGTCAGGGGACAGAACCCAGCAGATGATATAGATCCTGCCATGTATAATATGTTTAAAAGAATGATGACCAAAATGATGTCAGAACAGGCGGAGGCCAGTCAGAAAGAAATTGCTCCAAAAAGCAAGCCAAAGAAGAAAGCTGTAAAGAAACCAGTCAGGATTGTTAGAAAGAAAGTACAGCCCGACACCACTTCTGAAGAAACAGAGTCAGCAGAAGAGGAATCAGAAGAGGAAGAGCAGTTTGTTTATCATCAGAATCCTCCACCGCAGTTCGTAAAGACCGCTGCAGAGCCCGAATCAATCAACAAGCCCATTCCGGTTAGTGATCCGATGCAAGAACAAATGAAAGAAATGAATCGGGCTATCAAAGATATCCAGGCTAAAAGCAAGGGCAAGCAGACCTACTCTGGTGAAGATTTTTATCATGGTCTGGACGGGGATGACAATCTGGAGAATCTCCCTCGCAAGTTCCTCAAATTTGACGGAACTAGCAACCCTAAGGCTCATTTGGCCACCTTTTATGCCGAATGCGGCCGTTTCAGGAAAGACAGTCGGGTGTTATTCATCTGCTTTCCTCGCAGCTTAGAAGGGGTAGCAGCCAGGTGGTATGCAGACCACATTAATCCTATCGAACTACGAGAGTTCGATAAGGTCGTGAACTTGTTCATTGAGCGCTTCATGTTTAACGTCGAAGCCTCACCAACCCTCAATCATCTGTACAATTTAAAACAGATGGAGAATGAGAAAGCCAGCGAATTTATCCACAGGTGGAGAAGCACTTGTAACAGAATGAAAGTTCCCATCCCAGAGGAGCACGCCCTGCAGATTATTCTGAATAATTTTGCCCAGCCTCTGAGGAACCTCATTTCTACTTCGCCCGCCAAATCATTCATCAAACTGATTGAGAGAGCCGAGTGGCTCGAGACCGGCTTGGATAATGGCCTATATGAGGGTTACCCTTTCGTCCGAGGAAACCCTGAGCAGAAGCAAAAGACTCATGTTGCTTATTCCACGGATTTTTCAGACAACAACAGTAGTTTTGACAGAAAGAAGAGCAAGAAAAATCGCAACAAAAATGCAGGGCACTCCAAGGTTGAAAGGACAAACTCTGCGACCCAGAAAGGGAAATTTGTCAAGCCACAGCCCGTCCAACCAGCGCCCCAGCCAGAAGCAAAGCAGCCAGAAAAGCCGAAGCACGAAGGTTGGAGTTATGATCGGGAATTTTCAGCCTTAGAGCAGTCCCGCGAAGACATCTTAGAATATATGATGTCGAAAGGAATGATCAAACTTCCCAAGGTGGCAGATCCTCCCGTCGCTATGGGTAAATGGATTGATAAATTCTGCAAGTTCCATCGGACTGTCAGACACGACACCGAACACTGTTTTGTCCTCAAAAACATCATTCAGGATTGTATTGACAAGAACATGCTGATTGAGGACGAGGATGAGCAGCAGCCAGAAATCTTGTCCAAGCCATTTCCTAAACATTCAGCTTCAGTCATTACAGAGCAGGCATTCTCTCTGCAAGGCAGTATCCAACCATGTTCTAAACAGGACATTCAGGATCAACATCAGGTCCTAGTCCTTCGCCAAGCACAGTCTTCCGCCAAGAGGGCGAATGGCACTGCATTTTCCAGTAAACCAACAAAGGCAGCGGCAGAAACTGCCAAACTAGTTCTCAGGATCCCGAAGCGCTTTATCAAGGCAGCTTCGAAGAAAGAGGAAGATTCAGGGTCAGTTCAGAAGCCAATTACTGCTTTATCCAACATTTCTATCCTGGACCTGACCCATACTTCCCCAGAGCACCAGCAAGTGCTAGAAGATCTGCTCAGAAAGATCAAGGTCAAGCCTAGCACGACACCGCAAGACATGGCTCAAATCGTCAATCAGGCCATGACGAATGCACCAATCACCTTTTCTGATGAGGATTTGCCAAAACCTCATTCTTTTCATAACAACGCCCTATATATAGTGGTGCGAACCAGGGGCATGACAGTCCCTCATGTGCTCGTCGATGGAGGCAGCAGCCTCAATATCTGTCCTGAGATGACGGCCAAGGCTTTGGGATTAAAGGAAGATGAATATACCCCGGATCCGATCACGATCTATGGTTTTGACAACCACGGGCAGACAGCCAAGGGGAAGATATTTCTCGAAATTTTTATCAACTATTCGGTGCATACGGTCTTGTTTCATGTAGTGAATGTGCCACCTACATACAATCTGTTGCTTGGGCGCACTTGGATCCACAATGCCAATGTTGTCCCATCAACCTTGCACCAGTGCGTAAAGTGGTCGAAAGGAGGCATGATCACCACGGTCCTAGGAGAAGATCCGGAAGAACGACTCCCGCAGCCAATGATTCCCCGTCCTACTTTCACTGCCGACATCCCGAGCATCCGGGAAGCCGAAGAAATTAATTTGAGTGAAAGTCTGGATGTGCTAAATTTAAAAGAAGTCCAGCCGACAGAAAATGTCACCGCGGTAGTTCAGTGGCAGGGACCTCGCTTCTTCAAGCTAGGAGGACGCCTCGATTGCACTTCATTTAAAGATCACCCTCTGTTTCCTCAATTCTCAAAAAAGGGTTTGATCTTCTGATGAAGCACGGGTATCAGCCCTTCAGGGGTCTGGGCAAAGATGAAGACAGCATCCTGGAGCCGATCATCCCCGCTTAGCATGTCACCGGCACAGGCTTGGGTTTCACAGGTCAGTCATCCGGCAGAAAGACCATCTTCGTCAAGGGAGCCCAGTGATGAAGACAATGCCAGTGTTTTCTGTTTTCTTTCCTTTCTATCATCTTGTAAGGGCAAGATCCGCCTTAGTTTCTTTCTTTTCTTCAACAATCGCTTGTAAATATCAAAGTTTACTTAATCAATGAAAAGTTTGTTTTCTCTATTCATCTTAGTGTACACAAATTCTTTGCTTATATTCTTGTCTATGTTGTCATTCTCTGTTTCTGTACAAAAGGCTATTTTTCGAACATTTTATCTTTTTCTCAAAGGCCTTCTTTTCACTGTCAGGATTGCCGGAATCATGGCTCCTAAATCGTTCAAAAAGCTCGTTATCAATACCAATCTTTTTCAAAATAAATCCCAACCGACCAGAATCTGCAAGGCAAAGGCAGGGGCAGAAGTCAGCAAAGTGACAGAGCAGATCGAGGAGTTGGCAGAATTTGATTCAACGATTCAAGATTTGTCAGAATTTACCAGTATTCAGAAGCAGGACGAACCATCACCATTGGTTCAAGATCCGACAGAGGATGTCAACATCGGTTCGGAAGATGATCCGAAAATCCTCAAAATTGGTTCCAGTCTGAATTCGGATGAAAAGGAAATGCTCATCTATTTCCTCAAACAGCATCAGGAAGTCTTCGCTTGGACTTATGAGGATATGCCAGGCTTAGACCCCAAATTGGTCGAGCATCACCTTGTGTTGAAGCCAGATTGCAAACCAATCAAGCAGAAATTAAGAAAAATGGATTCTCGAGTAGCACCGCAAGTTAAAGAAGGACTTGAGGAGTTGTTAAAAGCAGGATTCATTCAGACCATTGAATATCCAGACTGGTTGGCGAACATCGTGGCAGTTCCCAAAATAAATGGCAAAGTTCGGATTTGTATTGATTTCAGAGATCTGAACAAAGCCACCCCAAAAGATGATTATCCACTCCCCAACATCGATCTTCTGATCGATAGTACGGCGGGCCACGCCATGTTTTCCTTTATGGATGGATACTCAGGCTACAATCAAATCAAATTGGCTGCTCGTGACCAATCCAAAACTTCCTTTACCACGCCTTGGGGTACCTTTTGCTATACAGTCATGCCGTTTGGGCTCAAGAATGCTAGGGCAACCTATCAGAGAGCAATGGCAGTTATCTTTCATGACCAGATGCACAAGAACATGGATGCCTATGTGGATGACATCCTGGTCAAGTCCAAAGAAGGAGAGGATCATCTTGATGCCCTCGGCCAAGTCTTTGAAAGACTTATTCTCTACAAGTTGAGACTCAATCCGCAGAAATGTGTCTTTGGAGTAGAGTCAGGCAAGTTGCTCGGCTACATGATCAGCAAGAAAGGCATAGAAGTAGATCTTGCCAAGGCGAAGGCGATCATTGATATGCCGCCTCCCACTAATCTTAAAGAACTGCGAAGCCTTCAGGGTCGCATTCAGTCTATCCGTCGCTTTATCTCCAATTTAGCCATGAGATGCGAGCCCTTCAATCACTTGCTGAGAAAAGAAGTGAAGTTTGAATGGGGACCAGAATGTCAGCTCTCATTTGAGCGCATTAAGCAGTATCTTCTCAATCCACCAGTTCTAAAGCCACCAAAACTCGAAAAGCCGCTGCTCTTGTATATCTCCGTCAACCATAATGCTTGCGGAGGATTTCTTGCACAGTACGAGGAAGGCAGCAGGATAGAGCATGCCATCTACTACATCAGCAAGACCTTCATCGATTATGAGAAAAGATATTCTCAGATGGAGAAGACATGTCTAGCCTTAGTATGGATGTGTCAGAAGTTAAGACATTATCTGATGGCCTCAGAGATCAAAATTCTGTCAAGACTTAACCCTCTCAAGTACATCCTTGAGCAACCTTTCCTTACTGGATGGATTGCGAAATGGCAAGTCCTCATGATGCAGTATGACTTGGAATATGTTTCTCAGAAATCAGTCAAGGGTCAGTCCATCGCAGATCAGTTGGCAGATTTCCCGTTGACAGAAGAAATCAAAGCGGAAGATGATTTTCCTGATGATCAAATTTGCAGTATTCAGGAATCTCCAGTCTGGACTTTATTCTTTGACGAAGCCAGAAATATGTCCGGTATAGGGATTGAGATCTTGTTGATCACTCCTGAAAAGGAGATGCTCCCTTATTCCCTCAAGCTCAATTTCCAATGTACTCACAACATGGCCGAGTATGAAGCTCTAATACAAGATCTCAAGATTTTGCAAGACTTTGATGTCAAGAAAGTACATGCCTTTGGCGATTCATTGCTTGTTGTTAACCAAGTTAATGTAGAATGGAAAGTAAAAGACTCAAAGTTAATTCCCTATCAGAAGATCGCCTTGACACTCATAGGCAACTTTGAAGAATTTCAGCTCAATCATGTCAAGAGGGAATACAATCATATAGCCGATGGCCTGGCCTGTCTGGGTTCTATTTTGTCATTTAAAGATAGTGAGTCCTGTCGTTCCTTCAAGATCGGCAGACTTGATCAACCTGCCTACTTTCCAGTTGAGCGAGTAAACCAGACCGCTCAGAAGGAGAAGCCTTGGTATCAAGACATCAAAAGCTTTATCGAAACTGGTGAATTCCCACCAGACATGCCAAGAAGGGAGCAATGTGCAATTCAACGCATGTCAGTCCGCTATTTCATCCTTGCCAATACTCTCTACCATCGTGGGTTCAGTTCTGAGTATGCCAGATGCTTAGATAAGGACAAAGCCATGGAAGTTGTCCAAGAGGCACACGAGGGAATTTGTGGTGGCCACGTCGGCTACCAAACACTCGTCAAGTAGATTATCCGCGCAGGATATTACTGGAAAACCATGCAGCAAGATTGCCATCGATTTGTGAGGAAGTGCGTCAAATGTCAGATGCACGCACCTTCCATTCATGCGCCAGCCGCATACTTGCAATCCGTGGTCTCTCCTTGGCCTTTTTCGATGTGAGCCTTCGACGTGGTGGGTCCCATCACTCCTTCACCATCTAATGGCCACAAATACTTCCTCGCAGCTACAGAATACTTCACCAAATGGGTCAAAGTTGTAACTCTACGAACAGTAGAAGGCCGACATGTGGTTTCATTTATTCATAAAAATCTTCTTTGCCGCTTCGGCGTCCCACATGACATCGTATCAGACAATGGCAGTCATTTCAAGAATGAGAAGATGAAGACCTTCTGCTCAAAGTTTCGGATTCATCACCACTTCTCAGCCCCTTACTATCCCCAAGGGAACGGCCAGGCAAAGGCCACCAACAAGATTTTGATCCGCATTCTAGAAAGAACTGTGGAGACGGGCCGTGATTGGCACGAGAAGATGCACGATGCACTTTGGGCGTACCGAACCACCATTCGGACTCCAACCAATGCTACGCCTTCAGAGCTCGTCTACGGAACCGAGGTGGTGTTACCCCTCCACGTTCAGAAGCCTGCGCTCAAGTTTGCATCGCTCATCGAGCTTTCGCTCGATCAATATCAGCAGCAGAGGTTGGTACAACTTGATCTGCTAGATGAGAAAAGGCTCAAGGCAGCGGAACACGCTCAAGCCTATTGTCAAAGGATAGCTGGGCACTACGCCAAATTGGTCATTGAGAGAAGATTTCGAGTCAATGATCTTGTGCTCAGATCGACAGCTCATCTCAAGCATCGGCCAAAGGGCAAGTGGTCACCCAATTGGGAAGGCCCTTATGTGGTTAAAGAAGCACTGCCTCGCAATTCTTATCGTCTGATCAACGCAGATGGAGTAGAACTGCCCGATCCTATTAATGCTTTACATTTAAAAAGATTTTATACTTGAATTGTTTATCCTAGCCTTTATACTCTTTACAAGTCTTTCTCAATAAAGCAATCAATCTTCCGTTAAATTCTCACATTCTTCTCCCTGATACTGGGGCATTTTTATTTTTGATCTATACTTATCTTCCCCCATTATAATGCAAGCAGGATCAGACAAATCCTTTTCCTAAAAATCTTACCAACTCTTTGCTAAACGTTGGTTATCTTTATTAAATTGCGTTCATTTCATTCTTTTTATCTAATCAAATTTTATCAGTTTATTGTCAACTTTATCAATTTGTCAAAGTTTCATTAAGTATTTATCAAATTGTATTCTTTTATCTTTAAAAACCCCTTCAGGTTAAGGGATAAACCTGATGCCTCTTTTCAATGAGGTATTCTTTTATTTTTTCCCCTCAGGTTAAGGGAAAAACCTGACCCTCGTTGTCCGAGGTGTTCCCATTCAGAATAAGGGATAATCCTGATACCCCTCATAGGAGCATCACTGCTACCCGTGAGAATTCTTTTTTAAAAACAAATTTTCAATAAAGCTATTTAAATTCTTCTCCATGTTTATAAATTTTATTCTTCTTCAAATTAAGGGATAAATCTGAATTATTCCCCCATAAATTCTTCAATTCTCATCAAATTCTATTCTCCTTTAGGATAGGGGAAGATCCTGAAGCCATTCAAATCTTAGGCCACCTTGGGTCAAGGATCTCGAATAAATCTCTTATCTTCATCGTCAAAATCTATTGATGCTTTGTCAATCCTTCAAGTTCCGACTCCTGGGTTGGGATTGTTTCCTTCCCATCTGAGTTCCGAATCGATTTTTTTTTTTTGTATATTCTTATTTTTGAAGTCTCAAGTTCCGACTTGAACTTCCTTTTGAATCCAATGCTCGTGTTGGACAAATCATTGTTTTGAGAATTCGAGTTTTTCCAAACTTAATTCTCACTCATTTAAAAACTGGGTTCCGACTCAGATTTTCCTTTTTTGTATATTCTTATTTTTGAAGTCTCAAGTTCCGATTTGAACTTCCTTTTGAATCCAATGCTCGTGTTGGACAAATCATTGTTTGAGAATTCGAGTTTTTCCAAACTCAATTCTCACTCATTTAAAAAACCGGGTTCCGACTCGGATTTTTCTTTTTTTATATTCTTATTTTTGAAGTCTCAGGTTCCGACTTGAACTTCCTTTTGAATCCAATGCTCGTGTTGGACAAATCATTGTTTTGAGAATTCGAGTTTTTTTCAAACTCAATTCTCACTCATTAAAAAAAAAAACAGGTTCCGACTCAGATTTTTCCTTTTGTATATTCTTATTTTTGAAGTCTCAAGTTCCGACTTGAACTTCCTTTTGAATCCAATGCTCGTGTTGGACAAATCATTGTTTTGAGAATTCAAGTTTTTTTTTCCAAACTCAATTCTCACTTATTTAAAAACCGGGTTTCGACTCGGATTTTCCCTTTTTGTATATTCTTATTTTTGAAGTCTCAAATTCCGACTTGGACTTCTTTTTTAATCCAATGCTCGTGTTGGACAAATCATTGTTTTGAGAATTTGAGTTTTTCCAAACTCAATTCTCACTCATTTAAAAACCGGGTTCCGACTCGGATTTTCCTTTTTTGTATATTTCTTATTTCTGAAGTCTCAAGTTCCGACTTCAACTTCCTTCTGAATCCAATGCTCGTATTGGATAAATAGTTGTGTTGAGAATTCGAGTTTTTCAAGCTCAATTCTCACCCATTTCTTATATTTGAAAAACTGAGTCCCGACTTGGATTTTCACCTTTGTACATCCTCATTTTCTCAAAATTCTGACTTGAATCTCCTTGCCAATTTAACGCTCACTCGTGGAGCGGAGTTCTCCTTGAACTTCCCCTTCAGGATAAGGGATAATCCTGAAAACACCGACCATCATTCTTATTCAATTCTCAAGTATCTTCGAATGTCGGCCTCATTTCTCAATTCTCCTTTTGAAAAACCCAGTGCTCGTGCTGGTGTGCATTTCGAAAATCCAGTGCTTGTACTGGTATGCATTTTCAAAAACCCAGTACTCGTACTGAGGCATTTTTTGAAATCCAGTGCTCGTGCTAGTACATCTAACACTCGTGCTAGTTGTTCGGCTGACTGATCAGTTAGCCCCCCGGTTCAGTCTTGTTGCTAACCAATTTTCATAACTCAAGCTCTAAATTCTCAATTTCGACCTTCAGGTCATCATTTTATCAAAAATCAATCATTTTTCTCTTGCGAAGAACCCTCTTTAGGGAGAGTTCGAGGGAGCTCGTTCCTTTCGCATGCAACCATCTTTCATTCGCAAGAACCCTCTTTTCGAGGGAGAGTTTGAAGGGACTCGTTTTCTTCATGAACAGTTTGCAAAACAACAACCAACTTTACACAAGAGAACCCATTTTTCCAGGGAGAGCTTCGACGGAAGCTCATTTCTTTTGTGGCCCCTGTTTTTATCATCTTTGGCCAACCCCTTCACAGAGGACCCTCTTCTAGGGAGAGTGTGATGGACTCGTTCCTTTGTGATACTTTCTCAACTTTGTTTCTTCGGCCGCCTTTCCATAAGAGAAGCCTAGAGATAGGGAGTTTTGATGAAAACTTAATTTCTCTTCGAAAGTTCTGTTTTGCAAACACCTCCTCTTTGGGGAAGAGAGGAGTATTTCCAACTTCCCATTCAGGTAAGGGCTTAAGCCTGAGTCTCTCTTTTTGGAGAAAAAGAGAGGAGAATTTTGTCACGGACGTGCCGACTCGATATCAAGCGATTTCTTTCATCAGGGATTTATAGAATACTTTTGCCAATCTGCGATCAAAAGTTATTGTTGATCTCAAAATTTTCATCACATAAAAGAATTATCTCAGGCTACCTTTAGTATTATTTCCAAAAGAGCAAGACTTTTGCGAAATAAGAACTAGATTCAAGTTGTTTCTGTTGGTCAACCAAGAGAATAAAGAAAAAATCTTCGATATGACCGGCAAAGGAAAATTCAATGATGTTGAAAAGCCATAAATGAACTGACATTGATCATAGCTATGGCACATTCTTAAAGATCATTCTTCTGGCAGTAAGACAGTGGAAATATCCTGGGCAGTAAAAAGAACCTACCCAATCCATATCTCCTCAGTCGTCCAAGCTAAGCTGCAATCAAATATCCGCAAAAGGGATCTCTCAATTGTCATCAAGATGAAGGCAAACCAAGCGAGCAGACCCCCGGGGCCAAAGAAGATTTGAAACATCTCCAAGATGACGGAGTTTATGACGGATCCTTCCAGGGAAAGTTCGGATCACCGTCGAGATGAAGGCGGATGCGATGAACCTACCGACAAACCCCAAAAGATATTTGATTTCTGCTATCATCCAGAGATTTCAACCCAGTAAACCTATATCATCAAGCATAATTCCTGAGAAAGAAAAAGAAGGATCGGAGCATCTCCAAGATGAAGGAGTTTGTGACGTACCCTTCCCTGAAAAAGAGAGAAAAGTCAGGACATCTCCAAAATAAAGGATGATGTAAAAAGAATCCAAGAAAGCTCCATGGTTCAAAAGAGTGCAAAAAGATCATCATGGGAAATGCCCAGGATATCCAACTGCCCGAAACTGTCAGGAATCATTTTTATCTATGTGAAATTCTTTTATCAATATCTTTTCACTCAATTGCTTTTGTGAAACTAAGAATATTTCCTCTCTATTCATATCAAGGAAATTGATATCTTCCTCGAAGAAACTCAACAGCAGCAAATTTGATTCTTGATTCTACAGAGTTAGCCCAATTGGAGCTAATACTCTAGGTAGAAAAAGGTGATATTTTCACACATGAGCACAATTCAATCATTCTGAATCAACTACAATTTTGGCATCTTATTGGCAATATTTTCTCATTATCCCAACATGAAGTGTGAAGTTGATGGTCGTTTGGACGTACCCTGACGTCATCCCTCCTTAGGACTGAGAGGTCCTTTCCTTTCGTCGGATCTGAGCGCTCTCGGATCTGCACACTTCTCTGTGTTCCCCACTGTCCTGCCATAGACAGGTCTCGCTCATGATAAGGGTTAAATCTGAACTTTTTGCAAAAGATTTGTTATTGTCAAAAGCTTTCTTTAAGTCTCAGCAATGAGGCGCCCAAGAACAACCCCTTTTCAAGCTTTAGGGACCCCCATTTTTCATCCTTTTGCAAAACCCCTCTTGGACTTGTTGTGCAAAGTCTAGAGACCCATCACAGTTTCCTCGCTCCTTGAGGATTCTGTATCCATTCAGGATAAGGATTAAACCTGTCACCTCGCTCCTCGAGGTGCAACCCAAAAACCTTCTGCGAGAGGTCGTCTGTTTTTAGAAAGCTGATTTTAGTCTCAGCAATGAGGCGCCCAAGATCATCCCCTTTCCAAGCTTTAGGGAACTCCCTTGTTCTTCTCTTCTCGCAAACCCCTTCTGGATTTGTTCGTCCAAATTCTGAAGGTCCCATTATGGTTTCTTCATCCGAGGATTCCGTATGGTCGTCCCTTTCAGGTTAAGGGTTAAGCCTGAACCTCGCTCCGCGAGGTATCTTTCCATTCAGGTTTGGGTTAAACCTGAGTCTGGTTTTGACTAGATATCCTTTCTAGTCCCATCACGGTTTCTTCATCCGAAGATTCCATATCATCCCCCACTCAGGTCAAGGATTAAATCTTAAATCTTCTTCTGATGATATATTTCTTCCTGTCTCATCACGGTTTCTTCGTTTGAGGATTCCGTATGGTCATCCCTTTCAGGATAAGGGTGAATCCTGAACCTCACTCCGTGAGGTACCTTCCTTTCAGGTTTGGGTTAAACCTGAGCCTCGTTTCGACGAGGCAATCCTCCTGTCCCATCATGGCCTTCCCCACAAAGGAATCCATGCTCTTTATCTATTCATCCAGGAAAGGATCATGCTTAAGTTTCATCTCATGCAGCATTTCTCTCAAAAATGTCCCATCAAAAGGTCTGCTTATATTTCCTTTTCCCATCCGAATCATCTTGATATATCTTCGTCCCATCCAGGTTAAGGGCTAAACCTGAGTCGTTCCAAAGGTTGATCTTGTCTCGCCCATGAGACCTGATCAAAATTCTTATCTTTCACCATTTTGGGATCTTCACCCAAAGTCCCATCACGATTTTCTATATGCTATATACAATGAAGATATATATGTAGACATAGAAATATTTGAATTTATGCTAAATGATATATGGTAATGAAGATATATTCACAAAAAAGTAAAAGAAAAGAAAATATATGTGATAACAAGTGCACATGAAGGGATATATATATATATATATAAGTATATAGATATGTATATATATACATATATACATATATATATATATATATACGTATACATATAGGTAGATATACATACGTATCGATATATATATACCTATAATAAGAAAATATACATATAAAGGAAAATTCCATATAATGGGTAAAATCAGAAAATACAGGTATATACAGTTTCTGTAGGTGATTTCACACAGCCGTATTTCTCAAATTATAATGTATTTTTCAATAAAAATGGGTATGGGGCTTCCCTATATATCAATAACAAAGAGTGCCAAAGATGGCATAGAGATCATGAACGGATATTAAAATATCCATCCATGAACGTGGCCAAATATTAAGACTGCACACCTGCAGAAAAGAGAAAAGGTATGGATTCAAAGGGGTTACAATAAGTGATAGCTGTGAAGGATATGATATAATTAACGGCTGAAGTGTTGGGGGTTAATACAATAATGAGACTGTTGTAGAACCCTTAAGTGGCTGACGAACCCTACCCAAATGAGCCGTTGGCTCCATGTTATTCCCTGCAAAACCGATTGCCATGCGTCTCTTGTGACTCACACAAACGGGTGATAGTCAAATTTCATTGAACCCCATTAGGTTTCAGACCTACTGTCAACTAAATGATTTTTTTAGCCATTTGATGATCATAATATCACCAAAACCCACTTGCCAAAACTCAGAAATAAGGAAGGAAAAACGATTTCCTTTTAACAGCCAATACCTGATTCTTAGTGTTTGAGTGCACCTAAAGGATGAAATATGAATCAAGCATCATGGCAAAACATGTACAGAATTAAAATTGAAATCTACGCATTCAGGAACATAACTAAGCTACATAATTGACTGAACCAAAATCCTAAGCAACACAACTTCAGCCGGCTACCAGGAAACTTTCAAAACAACAGAACATGTAAATATCTACAATTCTAAATACATTACACTAACTATAGTTTGCAGAATGCAATGAATCTACTGGAAATTATACTAGAACTTCGTAAACTAAATTAATCTACCAAAACAACTAAATGCACAATGACCCCCAGACGACTAGAAGTAATTTGGCCGGTTTGGTGCAAGAGAATAACAAATTCAAATGAGTGCTAGCGAAGGAAAATTAACACAAAGCATAAAACTACATGCAGCCTACGGTGCTGGTCTATGCACCACTAAACTCAATTATACTAAGGCTGGAAACAGAAAAACACAGACAAACAGAGAAATAAAATCACGCGCTATTTGGGGTTCTAGCTAGAAGAAGTGGGTGAGAAGACTTACCATGCGCGACCGGCAATCCGACGAGTGAGGGGGTAGGAGGTGAGTGGTTCAAGCCGTGGGAAGGACACCACCTAAGTTGTTGATGAAGTCGTTGCCACTGTCATGCTGTTGGCTGCACGAAGTTGAGCTGCATCCAAGGGGAAGGCTCTGATTGAAGACGTGAGAAAAGAGAGAAACCGGCAAGAAGAACTGGTCTCCCAAGTGTTGTAAATGGCACAACACTTGGGAAAAGCACTCTACACGTCTACTACCCTGCACAGCACAGCAAACAGCAGCTAGTGGTTAGCAACAAGAAAGAAGAATGGGAAATGAAGGAGAAGTAGAAGAGGGGGCGATGAAGATGATGGAACCCAATGGGCGACTAAGGAGATGGAATGGGCAAAGAAAGAAAGAAAGCAATGGAAGAGAAGAAGATGGAGATTGGAGAAGACGATGGAGAGGAGAGGAAGCAAGCTGGGTGGTGCATTTCTCAAAGCAAGAACGCCCTTCTTAGGGTTGATCATGTGTTTTATAGCAAAACCACATGTTTTGGGTATTTCCAAAACAATGATTAAAAACAAAATATTGACTAAGCGCCTTTTTCTGAAGAGTATTTAGCAATTACTTTTAAAAATCAAGTTTGGGGCTGGATTGGGTTAGATTTGGTATGTTTTGTACTGATCCAAGATCCAAATTGGTTATTTGGATCGGATCTTGACTCGGTTTGTCCCGAGGTCTGAACCGATGCACTGTAAATGCAATATCTCCCTCGTTTTATGTCTGATTTAGATGAAATTCGAAATATAGCTCATTCATGCTTAAATGCATCTAAGTGTGAGTTCTAAACCTAAATATGATTCCAAAATGCATGAATATTTGGTTATCTTGATGTGCATTTCATACTTCATCACAGGACATTAAAGTCATTGACCGCATTGATGAGTGAGGCAGTACACAGGATTTTTATGTTGTATTTTTAGGATTAGATTTTTTGTTTTTTCATAGTTGTCTTAGGATACGTCTGTTTATTTCTTTGTTCATGAGTGTGCTTGTTTGATCATGTATGCATTTTTTTATTTTATGAGTTATATTCACTAAGACGGGTGGAATCTCTACAGAGCCAGTATAGAGCAGTATCAGGTAAAGATTCCACAGTGTGGATCAGGTGACTTCTACTACTTTCCTTATATATTTTTTGTTTCTCATGTGCATTGATATAGTTTTATGCAAGCATGGGGAAGTGTCATTGAGGACAGTGTCATTCAAGCATGGGGGAGGGTGTAGTTTGCACACCCAATTTTTTGCACCCAATTTTTTTTCTACGTGCACATTGATGAAAACTCATAAAAACTGGGCTTTTAAGGAATAAATTTGATCTTATATAAATGCTTTACATAATCTAATGTTTTTAGAGAATTTTTAAGCCCCATAAAAAAAAATTCTGACACTGATTTAGAAAAATATGGTTGTTTATGTGGATTTTAAAGAAATGGCGATAAATATATGTTAGAGTTTATTTTTAATCACAAGTATGAATATGAATAGTTTTATTTTTGAAAACTAAGCAAATGAACACAATTGAAATAAGAGATCAAAAGTAAAAAAACAGCATATGTTTAGTTATTTGATCTCTTTGTATTCTCTAGTAGCTGGGCTGAGACACAAGTTGAAGTATTTGATTCCCATGCCAAAAAGGATTATATAGGAAATCACTTCTTTGTCTAAGTTAATATATGTGGCCTATTTTGTTTGAGCAAGTAGAGCCTGAGGGGTGTTTACACCTGGTGGCTTAAAGCCATCTAGTTTGGGAGCCACCAGCCTGAAAGCCCGTTACATGGACTTTATAGAAAGCCTAATAGATGTTGACATTGCACATGACAAGAAGTAAGCTATACGTAAACTATTAAAATGGAAGGTCTAGTGACTCGAGCAATTAAGTCTGAGGGATACTTTGTATCTGGTTTCCTAAGGTCTTCTGGCCTGGGAGTCACTAACCTAAAGCTCGTTACAGGGGTCACGAAAACTGAAAATTTGAAATAGTGCTCGACAAAAAGAAAGAAAAAGTGTGGAAAATTTGAAAATATAGAAAAAGAAAAGAAAATCAAGAGCATAAAAGAAAAAGTTCACTGCTTGGGAAAAAGTATTGAGAAAACTCGTGCAGAAAACATATGAGTGAAGATAAGTAAATAATGGCATGCATATATTTGATTTTCTGATAATAAAGCATACATGATTATGAATGCTTTGAACCTCACCGTGGACATGGCATTGGATAGAAATGAATGGAGGAAAAGGATTCATGTGGAAGACCCAAAATGAATTTCTTTTTTGGTTCATATCGCTAACCCCGATTGTTTTGGGATGAAGGCGTAGTTGTTGTTTGTTGTAAAGCATACATGATTATGATTTTTCTTAGAAAAGTAAAAGAAAAAGTTTTACTCTTTGGTGGCATGCAAAAGGCTCTAATTATGTTTTAAAAGTGTAATGACATGAAATATTCATGAAAATAAACTCCTTAGTTGCCTAATACTTTTTGAAGTTGAATTTTTATGCATACATGACAGAGATGTTTGTGGGTAGCATCACTGCAAACCCTCACAAGATCTTAATCGTCCACTAGGGTAATCCAGGTGTTTAAAGGGCTTGATGCATAAGTTAAATGCAACCATGATTCCTACGAAAGTGAGTTAGGCTTTTGTCTTAGTTAGTTGCTATTTTTGCTTTAGTTTGCTCGAGGACTAGCAAATGATAAGCATGGGGAAATTTGATCATGCATATATTTTGCATTTTATTCATTCAACTTTATGCATGATCCCTGGAAAATTGCATTAAAACCCCATTTTTATCATTGCTTTCAAGAAATTGCTTTAAAATAGAAAATTTGAAAAAATCGCACACTCCATAGCTGGGCCTGCATTTTTTTTAGTGCTTTATTTAATTTAGGAGTTTTTAATTTGTAGTCTAAATTAGATTAGGAGAGTAGTTACTAAGTTTAATTAGTTAGGAAAAAACCCTTTTGAAAAACACAATTTTTTTAGGAAGACTTGTGTTGAAATTTCTAAAAAAAAAAATTGGACTTCCATAGAAAATTGTGTTTTGACTTAATTTTTATTATAAATGGAATTTTTCCAGCAGCGGCCAACGTTTTTCCTTCTTGGATCCTGCGCTCCCCCCTCCCCACCCCCCCACCCCCTCTTCTCTCTCCTCTCTACCTCTTCTTGTTCTCTTTTCTCTTCGCAAGTCGATTTACTTTCTCGTTCTTCTTTCTTCTTTTTCCTTCTCGTTCTTGCTTCTCACCCTTGTCATCATTCTTTGTATTCGTATCATCTGAGAGATTGGAGGTTCGTGTGATCGCAACGAAAAAGTCGTTTCTTCTTCTCAACCCTTCCATCAGAAGTGGATCATGCAGTTTGCTTCTTCTTCTCTGTCTCTTTACTTGTTTTTGCATAGAGTTAGATTTAAATACTTTCATAGCATAGATAGATGTGTTTTTGGCATATAGCATAGATTTGCTTGTCGATTTAGTATAAGATAGAGTAAACTATGTTGATTTTGCATGTCTCTTGATGCCACCTCATCAGTGTGAGATCTAGACCAAATCTGCCATCATTGACAAACGTGATTATCGATTGGATTGACACAAGGTAGATCAGGTTGTATTTAAGCTCGTCGCTCCGCAGTCAGGTCGTGTATGAATCGAATATATTTTGGATGCTGCAAATCATTTCAATAGGCCGATTTACGTGAATCTGAAATCACGCAAATCAGCAGAAGTGCAGAATACGCAGTCCCCGTAAATTCTTTTGTGTTGGATGCAGTTGATTTTTGCAGCAATGCTTGATGTGCCACTCACGCACAATCGGATGTAGTTATTGCCTTCTATTATTGCCAAACACGCACTAGCATGATTGACATTAATAAAAGTATTTTCTTTGGCAGTAAGAGTGTTGTATAGGTCGGTTTTCGTAAGATGTCTGAAAGTTTTAGCGTCATGACCATAGTTTATTTGCTTTGATATAGCGTGTTTTCATGGTGGTAGCATAGGTTATGATTACTATTTTTTCTTGCATAATTAGCATCAGTACATTAGTCCGATTGATTTCTAGATTCTTTAGCTACACTAGAGTTTTTATTTTATAGAGTCAATTAGTACCTTTCCTTCTTTTTCATTCACGTCTATTTCCAATTAGAAATCGTATTAATTTTTTTTATACAGATTCAGTCATTCATTGTTTAGTGTATTCAGTAGACTTAGGTGTTTATATCAAATTGATTTATTAGGTTAATGTCATCATCCTTGAGTGGTTTTACATTCAGCCATTTTTTTTAGTTAGTTACCTAGCTATCCTTTTAGTAGTTGAATTTGAGTAGATTGTTAAATCATCAATTTTAGTGTATGCTTCCTTTCTTGGACTAATATTAAGTAGTTTGTTAGTTAGATTGTAGTTAGCTAATGCTGATCACGTTTTATTTATTTCATGATTAGTTTGTTATTTAACTATTTCATGTTATTAGATTGATTATATTTTCATGTCTTTATTGACAATTATTTAGTTGGATTGCTAAAAGTTTTATAAGGATATTAGTTTGTTACATTAATTAATTTCTTGCTTGTTAGTTAGTTAGTTTCGCTATTTTGTCCTTTAGTTATATGTGGTTAGTTATATGTAGTTAGTTTATTTCATGTTAGTGTAATTCATGAGTTTGTGATTTTTAGTTGAAACTAACATTGAAATTATGTGAGTTTTTGTGTTTTGTTTTGTGTTTCATCTTTTAATTCTCGCAGGAAAACGTTTGGACGTGCGGTGAGCCCTCGAAAGTACTCCCAAAGAACCCTTTGAGATCCTTAAAAAGTCTCTTCAAAAAGCTCTTGAGGCCTCTCAAGAATAGAGAAAGGACAAGAAGCAACTGAAGAAACACCAAGAGACAAGAAACTCAAAGCATTGAAGACTTTTTCTTTTCTTTTTAGCTTAGGCTTTTATTTTATTTTAATTCAATTCAATTTGGGTTTGTAATAAGGCCCTTATTATTATTTTTATTTGTTTAAGCTCTCCGTAGAAGGCCGTACTTTCATTTATTTAGTTAATTAATTTTTATTTTTAAGGCAATAAAGAGTAGCTTAGTTTTCCGTGAAATACAAAGTATTTTTTCCGTTCCTTGAGATCGACCCGGACTCCACCACTCGTGCGAGCCGGTTTTTATTATTTGATGTACAGTTTGTACAAACGTTTCTACTGAAAATATATTTTTAAAATGCTTTATTAAAAAAGTTGCATCATCTAGTTAGATAATTCCTTCCACTTCATGCTCATCTCCTTCAACCGATCATATGTAGGAATCCAGCGGCTGCATCTACCTTAGGCTATGGCTAACGCATGTTGCGGATTGCTGACCTGCAGTGTTGTATCTGATCACAACGCTCTAACGCATCTAAGAGATTTCACGCTCTTGATTGTCTTATAATTCACAATCAGCTGAGTGCAATTACTTGTGAATGTTGATATTCTTCTAATACGCTCTTTGTTTGCAGTATTCCGCATAATTTAGTGCAGATCATATCTGTAGCATCTTCCTTAGGTCTGGAAGATGTCTATTTCTAGAATCGGCTTCAATCGGCAGATCGCACAGCTCGTTCACTGCTAATGCAACTTGCGTGTTCGGTATCAAATGAGCTTATGCTCACTGCACCGTATCTCTGAACATAGGTAAGTGCATCGGCAAGTGAACTTCATACATTCATTAGTTTTCAACTGATTGATGTGGTGTGTCTACTGCTTGTGCCAGATCTGTCTAGGCCCCCTGACCAAGATTGAGCTTCAACTGCAGCATCGAGCGGCATAGCACTAGTGCACATGCACCGCTTGTGCGTGTCTGTCTGCACAATCACACCTATGAGCGCAACACCGCATTGCCTCGCGCCTGTGTGCACAGAGAGGAGTGCCTGTGTGCACCTCACCTGCATGATGCACTGGTCGACTTCCTGCAGTGTACAGCCAGCGACAGTTAGCAGCTGCTTGTGGCTAGTGGGCATACCTGGTGCTTGCACGCACCAGAGGTTGCATTGAGTGCTAGGTGAGCCGGTTGTGAAGCGTAGCAGCATGAGATCTCGGGAAAGGTTGAGTCAGACAACCACAACACCTGCGCCGCTTTCGACCAGTGACAAATAAAGTTCGGCACAAAGGGATCAACCACACTTCCAAATATCCCTACGGTGCTTTGCCTCACCAGGCGTATTCATCTCTACTAACCAGTGTTGTGGCGAGGCGCTCCACCAAAAACCGAGGCGAGGCATAAAGCGTAAGCCTCAAAAAAAAATTTAAAACTTTAAAAAATTATAAAAAAATATCTAAAAATACAAATAAATAAAGAAATGCTTTATTGATGAAATAACAACCAATAAGAAATAGAAAATCTCAAATAAGTACTAAAAAATATGATAAAAGTAACTAAAAACTGATTATATAATTGGAAAATATATGAGATTAACAAAAAAAAGTTAAAATGTACTAAGAAACTTATTACATAAATAATTGGAAAATATATGAGATTAACCTACAAAAGTTAAAATATATGAAATTATTCTAAAAAATATGAGATTAACATATAAAAGTAACTAAAAAAAATGATTACATAACTGAAAAATATATAAGATTAACCAATAAAAGAAAAAATATACTAAGAAACTATTTACATAACTGAAAAATATATGAGATTAATCAACAAAAGTTAAAATATATGAGATTATTCTAAAAAATATGAGATTAATATATAAAAGTAACTAAAAAACTGATTACTGAAAAATATATGAGATTAACCAACAAAAATTAAAATATACTAAGAAACTGATTACATAACTGAAATAACTGAAAAATATATGAGATTAACCTACAAAAGTTAAAATATATGAGATTATTCTAAAAAATGTGAAATTAACATATAAAAGTAACTAAAAACTGATTACATAACTGGAAAATATATGAGATTAACCAACAAAAGTTAAAATATATTAAGAAACTGATTACATAACTGAAAAATATATGAGATTAACCTACAAAAGTTAAAATATATGAGATTATTCTAAAAAATATGAGATTAACATATAAAAGTAACTAAAAACTGAGTACATAACTGAAAAATATATGAGATTAACCAACAAAAATTAAAATATATTAAGAAACTAATTACATGACTGAAATAATTGAACAATATACGAGATTAACCAACAAAAGTTAAAATATAGTAATATACTAAGAAACTTATTACATAACTGAAAAATATATGAGATTAACCTACAAAAAAATCTTTTTGATTATGTCTAAGAAGTCTTGTAAAAAAAAAAAATTTTGCCTTAAGGCACATAGGGCCACGCCTCAAGGCGAGGCGCGCCTTTTACGCCTCAAGGTGCAGTTTTGATAACACTGCTACTGACAAACTTCAGCAACAGGGTTTTCACATTTTGGGACGCTAAGACATCAAATACATAATTCAGGTTGTGAAGAAACAGCACCTGCGGAAAATCAAGACCAAATGCATAAACATTATTGAGACAATCCTTTTTACTAGCAAGGACAAAGAGCAAAGCCTTCATATAACAAGTCTATGCAAGAAGCACAAGAGTTATTTAAAGTCTAGAGCCACTTTCAAAACCTCAACAAAAAGAAAGAAAAAAAAAAAGTATAGCTTATTGTAGATTCATCATCTTTGGCTTGACCGGAAACGGAATTCCTCTCATTTAACATTGCAAATCTTTATGACTGACGCAACACCAATACGGTGCAACGCAACGATAGCATCTCCCTTCTTGCAAAGGCCCCGTTTGGAAGCAGATTTCAGTGCAGCATCCAAGATAACTTCGGTGGATTCCGCATCCGTGGCTTTGGCGGAACCCTCAGCCAGCATGGGAATCAAGCCCCTGTAGACCATGCTATGCCTTGCTGGGGTTTCGTCACTGCAGATCCAGTCGAACGAATCTGTCGTCAACACTGGAACCACCACAGACAGAATTGGAACTGCAGGCCTGTACTTGGCAACCAGCTTTGCAGTTGTGCCACCACGCGTCAGCACCACTATCAGTGTTGCCCTGGCCTTGTTTGCTGTGCGCACGGCAGAAGAGGCAAGAGATTCTAGAGGGCTCATAGGCATAGGTGCCAGCCTTATCCTTTCTTTAAAGATGGCACCATAGTCGAGCGAAGATTCAGCCTCTATGCAGATTCGAGACATGATCTTGACTGCAAGCTCTGGGTAAGCACCAGCAGCACTCTCTCCACTGAGCATCACACAGTCAGTGCCATCTAGGACAGCATTTGCTACATCTGTGGCTTCAGCACGTGTTGGACGGGGTGACTTGATCATGGACTCGAGCATTTGTGTCGCAGTCACCACAGGCTTCCCTACCAGGTTGCATTTGTAGATCATCATCTTCTGTGCCAGGAATATTTTCTCCACAGGGATCTCCATCCCAAGATCACCACGAGCAACCATGAAAGAATCCGTTTCCCGAAGAATTTCATCAAAATTGATCACCCCCTCCTGGTTTTCTACCTGCAGTGTCACAAGGATGCACGACAATTAGTTACAACTGCAAACCCGCACTGCAATAGCTACACCCTTTTCAGTATATTTTCGCTGAACAATGAATACAAGGCAGACTCACATCTAAGTTTGAAAGGGAAAGATGTGCCACCAAAAACGTCTATGAGTGCATGCAAAAGCAACTAGAAAGAAGACAGAGAAAGACCTTTGACATCAACTGTATAGTCTTAGCATGTGGCCCAAGAACCTCTCGGACATGCACAAGATCAGATCCCTTACGAACAAATGACAGTGCAATCATGTCAATCTTGTTTGGTACACCCCATTTCAATATGTCCTCCTTATCCTTCTCTGTGAGAGTAGGGAGATCCACAACGACACCAGGCAGATTTACATTCTTTCTCTCACCAAGGACTGCAGTGTTCTCACATCGGCATTTTACTGTTCCAGCTTCAGGGTCGCAAGAAAGAACAGTAAGAGTGATGGTACCATCAGAACAAAGGATGGTATTTCCCGGCTTCAAGTCTACTGGCAATTTCTTGTAGCTCATGCTAATCATGTTTTCATCACCTTTGATGCTGTAATCAGTAGTTATAGTAACTTCTTGACCCTCCTTCAGCTGGACTGGTTTTGAATCCTTCAGAAAGCCTGTTCGAATCTCAGGGCCCTGGGAAATACACAAGACCAAAGAGGGATCTTGAGTTGAGATAAGACATCGGGCTCATATAAATTAATACACCATTCAATAATTATACTCTAAGTAAAAGCTCAGCTGACTCAGCTGAGTCTTGTGAAAAACATGGTCATTCAATTTTTTGACCAAGCAGAGGGCCGAGCGGACTCAGCGAGTTTTTAAACATTGATTTAAAATATATCGAAATAAAACTACCCCGGGATGCCATAAAATTTTTAAAATGCTGTAAAGTACGAAACCTCTATAAACACCATTCAGAATTACGTATGCAGACTCGGGGTAAAAAATGTCAAATCTAAGTTTAACGATCTGAAAGAATGCTTCACATAAGAGACATCTTTATTCCTGTATAGTTCTTTTGTTTTATTGCTCCATACATGAACAAACATCACTAGGAATAACGATGGTTCTATAGATGGCTATCACTGGATCCTAGCTTGCAATTCCATGAATGGGGAGTGGAATTACACACTTAACTGGATGAGAGTAGAATCTGCAATATAGCACCAGAAGTTAAAAAAAGAGAACTTGTAGGGCCTGCATTACTCGTGAGGTTTTCAGGTTTTTGTTTTTCTTCGGGAGATTCGGGCAAAATAAGTAAAAGGAAAAAGAGTACACATAAAAAACAACAAAACTAAGGCCCTGTTGGATTTATTCTTATTTATTGTTTACATATATAAATTTGAGTACATTTTATAAAGAATAATCTTACCTTTACTTTAAATGAAGTGAACATTTTGATCACCAACTGTTTAAATTATAAAATGAAGAAGAAAGAAGAATAGTGGGTAGTAGTGATGATGGTGACGGTAGATGGTGGCAGTGGTGGAGGTAGATAGTGGTAGTGGTAATGGTGGTAGTGATGGTGGTAATGGTTATGATGGCAATGGTGATGATGGCAATGGTGATGGTGGATGGAGGTGGTGGCAATGGTGATCATAGTAGCGGTGATGGTGGTGGTGGTAATGGCGATGGTGGCAATGGTGATCATAGTAGTGATGATGGTAGCAATTGATGATAAAGTAAATATACAAAAGTGTGTGTGTGTGTGTGTGTGTGAGAGAGAGAGAGAGAGAGACTGCATTAAAGGGGTGTGTATGTGTGTGCAAAGGACACTTTACCTCCTACAACAACACTAGGTTATACAGCACTTCATTCACTCAACTAAACCTATCTGGACATGGTGAACACCATATCCATAATTATGCACTTCATAATTTTTCACATGGTCACCTGTGAAGATCTTGAGAAATATAATATATATTTTAGAGCACATCCAAACAAATTATATGCAAACATGCCCCCTTCCTACTTTTCATAAAATGACCTTGATGTCCCATTATCTTCAATCCCTAGGTATCCTATCTTGTAAAAGTACATACGTTTTGAGATGATTTTTTAACAAAAAAAAACTTATTATTGAAACCTTGTAGAAGACCAAATGAGGGGCATAACAATGAGCACCAAGAGCAAGCCATCTTGGGCGAGGGGATGTAATTCATTGATGCCCAAAAGGTAAATAACAACCCAACTAAATAATGTCTAGAAAAAGCACCACATTTTAGTTAAATCAACCCAAAAGATTCTTTAAGGTTGTAATGGATTCAAAACTATGAGCACCACATTTTAGTTAAATAAACCACCAGACCAAGTTCAAATTGCTATCACCTCTACCCTCTGGGTATGATCCAGCTTGCAAGGAGAACAATATATCTAATCCAATGCAAAATAACCTCATTGCAACATCCATGCCTTTTTTTCTTCCCTCTTCCATAAACAATCTTTCATTAACAGGACACTTGGATGATGTAAAAAAACTGGTAAAAAATCAGATTCTTTGGCATTTCCCATGGTAACCAAGCAAAACCTGCTTTCTGCAGTCCTCGAGTGACAAAACTTGTTTCTGAATCATGATTTTTTCTACACACTAAGCATTTGGAAAATCTGCCACTTCACTTTTTTTCAGCGAAACAAAAAAACATGATTTATGGGAGTGGTGGCACGCAATTCTCTTCCTCCCCCACCCCACCCAAACACACACACTTTGTTGCCGCCACAGACACCGTTATTGTTTTCCAGCTCATGAGTAACAAGGAAATGTGTTCTAAACTTAAAACAAAAGGCAGCTTTCTTTTGAAACAAGCACGAGAATTGGCATTCCTCAATGGAAACCATATATTCATATTGAAGAATTAGGAATCATAGATACATGACTGAACTGAAATTTGTGAATGAATCGCTGCATAAAAGTATTTGACATATCTCATAGTGTTGAATCATGTGTATCAACAATTGCATAAAATTTACTTATTATTTTTTATACTTTGACATAAGAAATAAGCATACACTTTGTGAATGTCATTCTTGTGTTAAATACTGTAGACCTAATTACTGTTTCCGAATGCAGCATGTATATTTACATATATTTAAGAATATATTGATTATGATTCTACTTTCTTCATTTTTTTACCCCTTTGATCCTCTCACTACCTCATCACTTTACAGCCCAGGGTTACTGGAAACTCCACTTACATGCGGGAACTCATTTCCTGGGAAACCATTTCTGAAATTGGAAACCATGCATTTCCGAAACTTGTGGGAAACTTCTAAAAAAGCATGGGAAACCTGCTTCCCATTGAGTAAGAAACCTGTTTCACATCACATGGGAAACTCATTTCACTTATTTCGGAAACATGTAAATAAGAATTATTTTTCAATGAAAAGTTGAGATGTATGTGTTATTCAAATTTTAAGTACTTATTTTAGTTGTAATCAATCTAATCATATAGTTTATAAAAAATATTAATCCTTACTGTTTATTATAATATTAGTAAAAAAGTAACATTTATGTAAACTAATAATATTCTTCTCCATATTGTCCACATTTGCACTTTTGCTCCACACAATCAATATATATATATATATTGATTGCTACCCTCGTGGGTAAGGAACAACCCCTACTTACTTCATATGGGAAACTCGTTTCACTTATTTCGGAAACATGTAAATAAGAATTATTTTTCAATGAAAAGTTGAGATATATGTATTATTCAAATTTTAAGTACTTATTTTAGTTGTAATCAATCTAATCATATAGTTTATAAAAAATATTAATCCTTACTATTTATTATAATATTAGTAAAAAAGTAACATTTATGTAAACTAATATTCTTATCCATATTGTCCACATTTGCACTTTTGCTCCACACAATATATATATATATAGAGAGAGAGAGAGAGAGAGATTGATTGATTGCTACCCTCGTGGGTAAGGAACAACCCCTAGTGAAAAAATGTAATATTTTCATTTAGTTTTTTTTCGCACAACTGACTCTCTCTCTCTCTCTCTCTCTCTCTCTCTCTCTCTCTCTCTCTCTCTCTCTCTCTCTCTCTCTCTCTCTCTCTCTGGGTGAAACTGATATATATATATATATATATGAATCCAGGTGTGCAAGGAGATGACTGTCTTAAAACTTTTTGTGGCTTCAGCAGTCACCCCTTTTTGGGTGATATTTTCTTCATACTTTATTATTTATTTATGTGCTACTGATTTTAGCAAACTGAACCATCTGCAGCGGACATCCTAATACACACAATCTAATCTGCGAAAGAAGGACCCACTTAACAAATCTTTTGACTCTAGGAAAATCCAATTCTATAGGATGACTCAAAGTATTAAGGTTGGAAAGATGGGGCCCATTAATGTTTCTTTTGTCAAGGAAACATCTAACTTGTGTTAAAACATCTTCAGAGGGACTTCCATTGATGAGCCTAAGAAGACTTGGGTCAACATCATACACCATATTTTAAAATACAAAAAAAGTTCTTGCTCAATGAATTGTGGTATGAAGGATAGGGGACGTGAGTCTTCTACATAACAAAATTTGGGCTTAATCTTAGACTTTCAAGAGCTTTTCATCCTTATGTGCACACACATTTTGCTACTATTCATATATGCACATAAACATCCAAACTTGCCCCTGCTTTTTAAATAATAATAACAAAACGATGATAACGATGATGGTGGTGGTGGTAGTACATTATAATAAGCAGATAACTTTAGATCCATTACATAACGTACATTATGCAATGAGAACAGTAGAAACTCTGTACTATTCCTAAACAATATGTTGAACTATTAACCAACACTCCTTTTATAGAAGTTTACTATAATGTGTCACTATAACAATATCAAGTATATGACAGTAAAGCTTATCAGTGTTATTGTATGCAACTTATTGTTTTTAGATTCTAGATAGGTCCCTCAATGATTTAAAAAAAAATTACATGTACGTTAAAACATGATAATTTATGCTGTTATCATCATCCTCAAGCCCCTTGTTTCTGTTGAAATCATAAAATGATATACACACAAAAGCAAAGATCACAACAACTGGAGAAGATCATTACATATTTTGAGCATTGAACCACCAGGTTGACCCATAACTACTCAGATATAGAATAGGTCAATCTGATCTGTTCACCCATGTCAGTAAGTAACTTACCCAAGTCGACAACTAGTGATGGTCCAACTTAAATGAGTTTAAAGTCAGCCAAGCGCTTAGACGCACAGTACATAATATATCTATGTCACATGGACACGAGATACCTATTTTTTGTGGTTTTCCATGAAGATTGATATACAAGGGGACACCACATGAGACTAAATTGAAGCATCCCTATGACAGAGAATATATTACAGTACATAGTGATACTTTACCAAGCATTTGTCTTAGGTTTGGCTAAATAAAGTACCGAAACCCCCTGGAGAAATTCAGCAGAGTCAAAGCTTATCAATAGAGAATCTACAGTAAGCAAAGCCTCTTTGAGATTTTAGATTCTTCATTTGCAAATTTTTCATCTTTCAGGAATATGCAGGCTAACAACAACACTGAACAGTAAAAATGCTAACACAGAAAGCACTCAACTTTTTAAGAAGCTTTTTGACCTTCAAAGAGGTTAAGGCGTCTTTCATGTGATCGTATCATGTAGCCAATTCATTTCCAAGATAAGCATCTCACAGCAGCAAGGCATTCAACACTAAGATTACTATTTTTCAAAACAGCAGCTACTTCCCAAGATAAAGCATTTGGCATTCAATTCAGTGCAACTCATAAGATGCACGTCAAGACAAAAATGGAGAGGAAAGCAGGATGCGCCAATGTTTTTCGTTAGCCTCATTGTTCAATTTCATATCAAAGAAAAGATCCAGGAATTAAAGGCCTCAGGGTGTCTTCATTGTTCATCCAATAAACCACGAACAAGTAAGTTCAAAACGTGCTAGTCATAGAGTTTTACAGAAAGCAACGTGAATTTTGAACAGAATTGCAGCGTAATCAATGCCAATAAGGATGGTCAACTAACAAAATGTTTTTTCAACAGCACAACTAACACCAAGACGGTGATGATCGATGTTCGAAGAAGTATCGCTTCCTCAATTCGTGGAAGCGAAAGAAATAGTTCCTTCTAAATTGACTTTGCTTTTTCAGAAACAAAAAAAGTACGTAAAGCAAATAAAAAAGAATTAACAAATGAAAATCTCCAGATTCATTTTTAGTTTCTCCGATTTCAAAAGCAGAGGCCTTAAATCCACGAAGATTCGTGCGAAGGAAAAGAGCAATCACTTGGACTTATTCAAAAGAAGAAGAAAAAGAAAAAAGAAAAGGAGAAACCTTTGTGTCAAGCATGAGGGCGCACAAGATTTGGGTGTTGTGCATGGCGATCCTGAGGTTGTCGAGGGTCTCCTGGTGGTACTCGTGCGTGCCGTGCGAGAAATTGAACCTGGCGACGTTCATACCGGCCCTGAGCAGCTTCTCCAGCATCGGCACCGACCTCGACGCCGGCCCCAGCGTGCACACAATCTTCGTCTTGGGCACGCGCCCGTCATTCGGCAACTCCTTCAGGATCCCCTCGATGTCGATGTTGGCCATCTTCTTCTTCACCTCCTGCAAATCCCTAAACCCCCTAGATCACAACCAAACTCACAAACAGAGAGAGAGAGAGAAGCAAATAAAAAACAAAGACGGGGGAATCTCTCTTTCTTTTTCCTCTTTTTGTTCAGACACGGGAATGAGGAATTTTCTCCTCCTGAATCTCGATTTCCCCTTTGGAGAAGGGGAACGAGAGGAGGGGAAAATATCCTTTTTTTTGTTCTTTATGCCTATTTGGACAAAAGGAAAGGAACAACCAACCTTTGGCCTTAGTCTGCAGTGCACAAACCAGAGCCTCTTCTGCTTCTCTCTTTCACTGCCTCTCCGTCTTGCTTCAAGAAAAAGAGGCGCTAGTTAAACCCAGAGTGTCCGCCGACGGAACTACATGCGGTGGGCCGCGACTTTGGTTATTCCCCCTTTTTCTTTTTGGCGGAAAGAGCGCGTCAGGCTATAGGCGGCTCCAGTGATGACTCGGCTCGCTTCGGTAGTTTAGCTGGCATAAGAATGGGGTTCTTTGAGCTCCTGGGAACACCCAAAAGCGACCCAAACCTGCCTCTCCTGTCTGCCCCTTTGTAGAGAGTGTCATTCTCATAATTGGACCGAATCGGCACCTTACCGACTTTTCCCTCGTTTCTTTTTTTTTTTAATACTTTGTGTATTTTCCTTTTTTTAATATTTTACTAAAATTGTTTTGGGTTTTTATGATTTCTTTTCTTTTCTTTTTAAGAAACAATTTTTTAGACAGGCCGATTATAGAAAAACGATCCGGATTCAGGTTGATTTTCTGAACGCTTTTTTAAAGCATTTGGTGATTTGAAGGAGAAAATCGGCGTTTTCTGTTGGAACTGTGGCAGGACCAGGAGGGGATGGTACGATCTCACAGTTGTTCAACGGTTAACTGTGGGTGCTAAGTGTCAGGGATTTAACCGTTGCTGATTTTCATTTCAGTTTGGAATTAGGTACAAATGATTTTCATTCAAATGTATCTAATTGCGATAGCAGTAGTGTATTCGGATATGGGGATCAGGCTCCACTCCAAGTCGAGAGGTCACAGACTGTCGATCAGATCTCTCTCTATATGTATAGTCACTAGAATATGAGAACTAGAAATATGAGTATTTTCAACGCTGTTTTTGCAAATCCAATCATGTAGATGTGCTTTGCATGGTGAATTTGTTAGGAATCAACCATTGGATCGTGTATTTTAGATGAAAAATATGATTTCTGAATGCTTGAATATTTATGAATATTATGAGCCATTGATTTTAAAGCCTTAAAAAATATAGTATCAAAATGGGATGATTCAAACCAAATATGTAGATCACATCTGTATGGTTAGATTCAATAGAAAAGAACAAAAAAAATCTATGAAAATTACAGTTCACACACTAGTTCTTATATTCTAGTGATTTTATATATATACTGTATAAGGTATCCTCTCCCTTATTAATGACACGTACGAGATTAAGTGATTCCAATAGGGTTGGCATCTTTCTCTAGTTCACTTCATATTCGAAGACCACAAACTCGGGATTTATGTAATTATGTCATCCAACTTATAAATAAAACTGGTGTAGTCTAATACTCAAAACGAGCACGCACCAACTGACTGCCTGTAAATGGATGGTTTTAATGGATTAATCACGAATAGGCACCAAACCAAACTTTCACCCTGATTTATGGGGAATAGGCCAAGATGCCTTCGTGGTTTTCAATTGCTCCAAGTCTAGCGTTGCGCCCCCTGGGCTTTGGATCGTCTTGTTGGTTGGCTTCGAAAGTATGGCTCAAACAAAGCCTCAAGTATGCCCCAAACAAAGCCTCCTGCAAAGAAAGTCTAAGAGACAGGAAGGAGTCTGATACGAGTCTGGCTGCCACCCCGTACGCATATCGATTTTCTCTTAATCCAAGGAAGGAGAGAGCCTCCAAATCCCTATCACTAGGGCCAATTCTCAAAGGGACCAAGAAAAGATGATTTCTTATTAGATGTATGATTGAATTATGTATAGCCTTTAGAATCATACAAAAAAATCTAGTAAATGAAACAAAGCTATGAGTATTCCATATCCAAAACCCACCATGAAACCCTTTTATTTGCATACGTGGATCTCACTCACTCACTCCCTTGCCTTCTTACAATCCTCGCTTGAAGGGGACCCAATGTGAGGTTCATATCATTTCCCACCCCTTCAAATTTACCTTGTCCCAAGGTGAGTGTTATCATCGCAAAAAATTTTCCCTCCCTCTGTAAGAAAGAAGAACGATTCTGCGAGTCAAACTCGACCAAAGTTTTTGAAAATGGTTTTGAAAATTACTCGCCTTCGTTTTGAAAATTTGTGAGAAAATTCCGTGGAATGGGATCCGCCTGTCGGTACGAGATTCAACCGTTCTTGGTGCCTTTACCAGGGATAATCGAACCAATGATCAATTGTGTGCTTTAACTTGACTCAAATATCTAAATCATGTTCTATTTTTCTAGAATGCATAGAGAATCAGGCATGTGCTATGGAATTTTGAAAATATGTAAATTTGAGAAGTATGATGTTTGCTTGGAAAATTAAAATATGCTTGAAAAAATGCTTGGAAAAGGAATTCCTGGGAAAATCATGAATTTCATCGGAAAATCAGGAATTGCCTTGGAAAATAAATCTTGAATGAAAAATGGATTCTCAGGAAAACTTGAACTTTGAGAAAATCAATTTTGATATTTGGATTGCCTTTCTGAGGAAATAGATTTCTAAAATGGATTTGAGAATTCTGGGAAAGTCAAGAAGTTCATTGGAAAATGACTTTTAAAATGGAAAATGGATTCTCAAGAAAATCAGATCTTTGAGAAAATCAATTTTTGAACTTTGAAAATAATATTGAGAATGTTAAAACATTAGAAAATCATGATTTGAACTTGAAAAATATTTTGAAATACCATTTGAAAACTCAGAGTTTTTTGAGAAAATCAAATCCTGAGAAAGACTTAGAAAGTTCTGAGAAAATCGATTTCTCTGAAATGGAATTGGGAAATGAGTTTGAAAATGATGCAAATTGAATGAATGAATATGAATTTGAAAGATAATTCTTTGAGGAATTGAGAAAATCTTTTTGAAACTTTGAGAAATGTAGTGCGTTTTTTTAAGTTAGCCTAAGAGTGTAGGCTGAATGTGGCTAATACGAAGATCACAAATCTGAATTTCCTTCGTATTCTGACTATGGCCATAAATACGAATTCCACCAAGTTTGTAAACTCCCTAAGAACTTGTGCATGTGCCATTCGTGTCAACCATAGTGATTTTGGAAAATGTGCATATGCATCATATATCAGATATTGAAATTTACAAAATTAAACTATATGCAATGCAGTCATATTCTATGCAGGAAATGTAAATCTTATTCCAAATTATTACATCTGATATTATATTGAATTGAATAAAGGAAAAGTAATAAAATAACTAAATTTTCTTCTTGAATATTCCTGCAAAACTAGAAAACATGCTAGCACAGAAATGTAGGTTTATCTGGATTTATCCGAAAATATTGGAAATTATCGGATATTATTCAGATATAAACTCAATTCATACCCCCTTTGATATAAACATGAGAAATAAGTAATCAAATTCAAAAATAAACTTGGAAATTCAAAATTAAAGTAAAAATAACCAAAGTACCCCTGATGACCTTGAAATCAAGGTTTTCTAAAAGAATTTTTGTAAAATTTGAAAATTTGAAAATCAAATGAAATAAAATGAAACACAATATGATGCAATATGATGATATACATGAAAATATGGAAAATTGAAGTTTGAAATTTCGAAATTGAGGTCAAAATGACCAAAATGCCCCTGATAACAAGACTATGGCCTTGAAACCAGGGTTTTCTGAAATAAATTTTGCAAAAAGTTGAAATGTGAAATGCAAATGATATTGAAATTAACCCTAATATGATACTATATGCTTATTCACATGATAAAAACCCTAAAATGGCAAAAATATCACAAAATATCGAATTTAACTTGATTTTTGCTTGATTTTTGCCTTTGAATTTAAAAATAAACTAACACAAAAGGCAAATGAACTTGGAATTGAGCCAGATTTGGCATGGACACATAGACTAACTCTAAATATAGAATGGAAATCAAAAATATATATTTTTGATATTTTTTTAATATAGAAATTAACTAAAAATCATAAAATTCAAGATTTTGCCTAAAACTCTAAATCTAAACTGAATTTTGGGTACTAAACTACCATAAAAATTCCCCAAATTTTATGGGGTGACAGAGTACAATTAGGCAAAGATTTTTGCATTTTACATATTCTGGTTTTGACCTATGATCGAAGCTTGACAGCTCCGTCAAGTCGGATCGGAATCCGTCAACTCTAGAACTTAGGGCAGACTGATAGGTTTTCGGAAAAATTATAGAAAAAATAGAAAAAAACTAATAAAATGACTAAAATTTTGGGAGAATGTCCCTGACAAACAGAGGAACAATTCATATTTTGACTATTTTGAGATTAGATGGTCGGATTGGATGGAAACATAGGTTTATCAGACCTCTAATTCTGATAAAATCTATCTAACAAAGAATTCAATGGTGAATTTGTAAAATCTAGAAAATTGAGAATCCGAACCTTAAAAATCCTAAAATTCTAAAAAATGACAGAGAAGTTTAATAGAAACAACTCCATTGTTGAAAGGTTTGACATCCGACCTACGGATTGAAGCGTCACAGCCGATTAAGGTTGGTCTAGACCGTGACAAACAAAAATCAAGATTTTTACAAAAGGGTGAAAAATCTGATTTTTTAAAGGCATTAATTCATTTTTGAAAACCTGGAAAAATGCATGAAAATAGCAGACTCTATTCTGGATCTACTGTATTTTTTATAGGAAGATTCAAATCTCTCATGAGTGAGATTTCAGGTTCTCAAGTCTGCTAAGATGGAATCTGGAATTTCCAGAAGGGTAAAATCCTAGTTTGGGATTCGATTTTTAAAATGGTATTGCAGGACTCAAACAAACCTAGATTTTTTGCAGAGGGTTAACAACATGTAAACCTATCTAATAAAATTTTTTAAGATTTATTGAAACAAAATTCCTCATAAAATAACGAGTGTGATTTATTCTAAAACTAAAAATCATGAATCTTAATGTAAATCTTAATGACATTAAATAAACTATCTATAAAGCAATAAAACTAACTTAATAAAACATCTAAATGTATATTTAACATAAAAAGAAAAAAAATGCAGGGAGATATGAATCATGTATATTTTTTTGGCTATGAGAAGGGAGGATCTGATCCATGGATCAGACGAATCCTCTTCTCTCATATAGCAAAAGCATGGAATATCTAAAAGAAGAAAAAAGAAAAAAACAACCATATAGCATATAATGATTTTTTTTTTATAAAATGGGGAGATCTCACCTTAGAAAAAAATGCTTGAGCTTGATCCGGATGCGAAGGGGTTGCTTGGTGAATCAGCTAAAGGGAAAAGTCTTGGAGGAGGTGACCCTTAAAGAGATGCTACTGTAGTAGAGAGGTTGTTGCTACTTCAATGTGGGCTGAGGATGTTGGCTATAGAGGCTGCAGCAGTGACTGCAGGAGCTGAAACCCAAGGTTGGTCTAGACCGTGACAAACAGAAATCAAGATTTTTACAAAAGGGTGAAAAATCTGATTTTTTAAAGGCATTAATTCATTTTTGAAAACCTGGAAAAATGCATGAAAATAGCAGACTCTATTCTGGATCTACTGTATTTTTTATAGGAAGATTCGAATCTCTCATGAGTGAGATTTCAGGTTCTCAAGTCTGCTAAGATGGAATCTGGAATTTCCAGAAGGGTAAAATCCTAGTTTGGGATTCGATTTTTAAAATGGTATTGCAGGACTCAAACAAACCTAGATTTTTTGCAGAGGGTTAACAACATGTAAACCTATCTAATAAAAATTTTTAAGATTTATTGAAACAAAATTCCTCATAAAATAACGAGTGTGATTTATTCTAAAACTAAAAATCATGAATCTTAATGTAAATCTTAATGACATTAAATAAACTATCTATAAAGCAATAAAACTAACTTAATAAAACATCTAAATGTATATTTAACATAAAAAGAAAAAAAAATGCAGGGAGATATGAATCATGTATATTTTTTTGGCTATGAGAAGGGAGGATCTGATCCATGGATCGGACGAATCCTCTTCTCTCATATAGCAAAAGCATGGAATATCTAAAAGAAGAAAAAAGAAAAAAATAACCATATAGCATATAATGATTTTTTTTTGATAAAATGGGGAGATCTCACCTTGGAAAAAAATGCTTGAGCTTGATCCGGATGCGAAGGGGTTGCTTGGTGAATCGGCTAAAGGGAAAAGTCTTGGAGGAGGTGACCCTTAAAGAGATGCTACTGTAGTAGAGAGGTTGTTGCTACTTCAATGTGGGCTGAGGATGTTGGCTATAGAGGCTGCAGCAGTGACTGCAGGAGCTGAAACCCAAGGTTGTTGGAGTCGTGGCTGGATAGAGGAACTGAAGAGGAGGGTTGGTACCTTGCTGGAAGTTGAAGGTAGCTATTGAAGATTAGTTGCAATGGAGGGTGTGCTATGGCTGGAGGTTGTGGCCACCTTGAAGATGCTGGAGAGAGTAGCTGCTGCAAAGGCTGGAGGAGGTGATGTCGGTGGTGGTTGTTGTTGAAGGTTGGTAGCTGCAACCAAGGGGATGCTGGAAGTTGTAGTTTGAGAAGGCAAGAGGGAGAGGGTATTGAAAGGGAGAGAGAGAGAGAGAGAGAGAGAGAGAGCCAAGGGGCTGAGCATGAGGTTAGAGAGGGTTAGGGTTGAAAGAATGAGAGAGAGAGAGAGAGAGGGTTCCAACGTGTGATGCTTCCCCTTGGGAAATGGAAAGGGGAAAGGTCTTATAATGTGGGTTGAACTAAGGAGGGAAAAAAAGGAAGAGAAGAAGGAAGAAAAGGAAAAAAAGAAACGGGAAGAAAGAAGAGAAAGTAGAGCTATGTGAATGAGAAAGGAGAAGGGAAAGAAAGGGAAGAAACAAGAAAAAGAAGGAAGGAAAAAGAAGGAAAGAAGAAAAGAAAGAAAGAAGAAAGAAAAGAAGAAAGGAAGGAAAAAGAGGAGGGAAAAGAAAAAAAAAAAAGGAAAGAAGGAGGAAAAAATTTGGAATTTTTTGTTTATTTATTTATTTATATTTTTTTTTTACGTGTGGCACCACCTTGGAGTCGGCCCACATGGTTTTTTCAAAAAGGGCTTTCGAAGTGGGGCGCCACATTGGAGTGGGCCCACATGGTTTCTAAAAAAAAGATATTTTAAAACCCGAAAAGGTTTCAGTGTGACGCCACTTAGAGTGGGTCCCACTTATGACAAAAACAAAAAAAAAGGCAAAAAAATGATTTTGTAAAATTCTTCAGAAAGACTTTTGGCTATTTTTTGCAACTTTGAAATAAAACTCAAAATTTGAAATTTGGTTCCCCTTTGCAGAGCAAATTCAATTTGAAAATAGAGTTTGAAAAGAATCCAGATTATTTTCTCGGGAAAATATTTCTAAATTTAGAATCCTGGGGGTAAAAATATCAGTTTTGGAAACCCAGGGTTCGAAGTTGAACTTTGAAAACTTTAAAACTCAAATCTGGATTAGGATTTTCAAAACTGGAGTTCTGGATCTCGAAAATGAAATGAATTGTTATGAAATATTATGAAATGATTGAAAATGATGAGAAATGATATGAAATGCCATGCAAAATGCTAACCCTGGATGAAGAATTTTGGATATTGGACCCCGATTGACAGTTGTACTAGTTCAAAAAGTGATAATTTTGATAAAAATTGCAAAATGGTTTAATAAATGATTTTTGTCTCTGCTAGGCCAGAATGACACTGAAAATTGGGGTTTGAACTGAAATGAATTAGATTAAGCTGGGTTTTAGGGTTTCAGAACTCAACTGGACTGACAAGACACTGACTCAACTAAACTCCCAGACTGAATTGTCAAGAAATACTGTCATTTTTAGTGAAATGGCGAGAAATGGTCACTTGAGTGAAGTGAATTACAGACCAGGGTTGGGTTTGAACTGAAACAGAGATCAGTAATACTGAGATGAACTAAAATTGAAGCTCGAACACTAGCTCAACTGACTGAACTCTGATCAATTTCAGCTAAAAGAGCTGAAATGGGCTAAAATGGGTTCCTAGACACTTGGAAGTAGATTTGAACTGAAACCGGAGCACTTGAACTCCTGGTGAGCTCAAGCTAGACTCAAGAGAATAGGATTGACTGAGAATAACTGACTCAGAGACAATTGGCTTGAATTTGAGAGAGAAATGAGCTTATTTCTAAAGAAATGATCTCATTTTGGCAGGAATGGTCAGAAATGGAAATGGTTTGTTCATTGTGAGCTCGGGTGAGCTTGAAATGTCTGACATTCTAATTGTTCTGAGCTTGAGAATGAGCTTGACTGACTCTGATTGACATGGGATCTGGGATGACCTAGGGGTAAAATGGTAATTTTCCTAATAAAGGTGGGTAAAATGGTAGTTTTCTAAAATAGACTCGAGGTTTGACTCCTACACTGACCTACCAGGGTTGGCATTGCACGAGGGGGTGTATCTAAGAATGGATGGGGAAAATTTGGGGTGTTTACAGATGTCCCTCTTTGCTACTAAGTCGGTTTAGGGCCGAGCTTAGTGGCAAAGAAAAAACACCAAATTTAGGCTATAAAAATGCCCCAGTTAGAAGGATCTGACTGGATATGAAGATTAGTTCTGATGAGAATGGTAGATATGAAGTGGAGAATGGAGAAGAAAGATTTACTTCAAAGAAGTGAGATTCAGGTTTTTTCCCTTAACCTGAAGGGGACGAAAAATACCTTGTGTAGAAACGAGGATGAGGCTTGACCCTTAACCTGATCGGGAGATGAAATACCTCATCAAAATGAGGCTCAGGTTTAACCCTTAACCTGACCGAGAATGAAAATGATTGGATTCTCGAAAGAAGAACCCATGATGGAACCTTCGGACTTCCGCATAATGAATCCGACGGGGGTCCTTAAAGCTTGAAAAGGGGTTTGATTTTGGATGCCTCATTGCTGAGACTAAATAACTTTTGAAATTGATGACCTTTTGCGAGAAAATGATTGGTGGCTTAACCTCGAGCCGAAATTGGACTGTCTATGGTGGGACAGTGGGGACACAGAGAAGTGTGCGAATCTGAGAGTCCAGGCGCTCAAATTATACCAAAGATGGGAAGGAATCTTGAAAACTCCTGATATCAAGTCCTAACAAGGGATGACAAATGACGCCAGGATGTGTCAAAAGCGGATAACAAGCTCTCACTTCACGTCGGGATAACTAGAAAATATTGTCAAAATATTGAAAATTGTTGTTGATTCAAAATAATTGAAAATGATGCTCATTGGTGTGAAAATATTCTCTCTTTTCTACCTAAAGTAATACCTCTGATTGGGCTTAACTCTGTAAAATCAAGATTCAAATTCAAATTGCTTGCAATTGACTTTCTTTCAAGGAAGCTATCAATTTCCTTGATATAAACAAAAAAGAAAGAATTCTCATTGTGAAAGCAATTGGTGAAAAAGTATTGATAAAAGAATTTTACAAAATTTAAAGAAGATTCTTGGCAGCTTGATATCCTGGGATTCTTTTCTCATGATGATCTTTCTACACTCTTTTTTTTTATAGAATTTGAGCTCTCTTGGGTTTTGGGGGATTATATCATCCTTCATTTTGGAGATGTCCTAACTTTTCTCTCTTTTTTTTTGGAAGGGCATGTCACAAACTCCTTCAACTCGGAGATGTTTTGATCCTTCTTTGCCTCAGAGAATATCTTGACGGTATTGGCTCATCGGTTGGGGGTCTCTTGATGACAACAGAAATTAAATATTTTGTAGGGTTTGTCGGGAGGTTCATTGCATTCGCCTTCAACTTGGCGGTGATCTGAACTTTCTCTGGAAGGATCCGTCACAAGCTCCTTCATCTTGGAGATGATCCAAATCTTTTTTGGCCCCGAGGGTCTAACTCGCATATTTGTCTTCAACTCGACGACAATTGAGAGATCTCCTTTGCAGATATTTAATTGCAGCTTAAATGATTGAAAAGATATGGGAATTGAGTGGTTTTTCTTTCTTACCCAGGATATTTTGACTGCCTTATTTTCACAAAATTGATCTTTAAAAATGTGCCATTGACTGCGATCAATATTGATCACTTATGGCTCTGCGACAACATTGAATTTTCCTTGTTGGCCATATCGAGGATTTATTTTTCATCCTTTTGGTTAGCCAATAGAAAGATTTTAAATTTTGAATCCTTATTCGCGAAAGCTTTTGCTTTTTCGGAAGTAATGCTAAAGGTATTCTGAGGTAATTTTTTTTGTCCAATAAAGATTTTGAAATCAACAAGCATTTGATGACAAATTGGCAAAATGTTCTTGAAATTCTTCGTGAAAGCGAGCATTTGAAGCACGACTCAACGCATCCATGAAAAAAATTCTCCTCTCCTTTCTCCAAAGGAGAAGATTCGGTATTTGATAAAAGATCAACTCGAAAGTTGAGTTTTGACAAGAAAATATGAGTCGGAACTTGGATCTCCGAAGGAGAATTAGGATTTAAAGGAAAGAAAATTCGAGTCGAAACTTGAATCGGTTCAACCAAAAATATCATTGGTTTACTAAGAACAACATGGGTTCGGTAGGGATTCAGCCTAAGAACTTGGATTAGGAGGACTTCAACCTACAGATCACATTTCTGAAAAATACCAATCCAAAAGGGGTTTGACCTAAGGACTGTAAAGAATATTGGATCAGGAGGACTTCAACCTACAGATCGAATTTTTGACAGTGAGATTAGTTCCAAAGGGGTTCAACCTAAGAACCATATTGGTTTGACAGGCGTTCAACCTATAAATCACATTGGTTTAGCAGGGATTCAGCCTACAAACTATCAATTCCATAGGGATTTAACCTTGGGATCACATCGATTTGGCAGGAATTCAGCCTACAAACTATCAATTCCATAGGGATTTAACCTAGGGATCATATCAGTTCAACAGAGCTTCAACCTACAAACGATCAATTCCATAGAGATTTAACCTAGGGATCACATCGGTTCAGCAGGGATTCAACCTACAAACTATGAATTCCATAGGGATTTAACCTAGGGATCACATCGGTTCAGCAGGGGTTCGACCTACGAACTATCAATTCTATAGGGATTTAACCTAGGGATAACATGGTTCAGCAAGGATTCGGCCTACAAACTATCAATTTCATAGGGATTTAACCTAGGGATCACATCAGTTCAGCAGGGGTTCGACCTATGAACTATCAATTCCATAGAGATTTAACCTAGGGATCACATCGGTTCAACAGGGATTCAGCCTACAAACTATCAATTCCATAGGGATTTAACCTAGGGATCATATCGGTTCAGCAGGGGTTCAACCTACGAACTATCAATTTCATAGGGATTTAACCTCGAAATCACATCGGTTCCGCAGGGGTTCGACCTACGAACTATCAATTCCATAGGGATTTAACCTAGGGATCACATCGGTTCAGCAGGGATTCAGCCTACAAACTATCAATTCCATAGGGATTTAACCTAGGGATCACATCGATTCAGCAGAGGTTCGACCTACAAACTATCAATTCCATAAGAATTTAACCTAGGGATCATATCGGTTCAGCAGGGGTTCGACCTACAAACTATAAATTCCATAGAGATTTAACCTAAGGATCACATCGGTTTTGCAGGGGTTTGACCTACAAATTATCAATTGCATAGGGATTTAACCTAGGAATCACAGTTTAAGAAGGAAAGGGTTCAACTTGTGGGCTTTGAATAGATGATCATAGTTCAGCTGTATCTGGTTTGCTTTCAGAATTATCCTTTTTTCTGAATGGGACGAAATAAATTTTGAGGAGCATTTTGAGGAAGTCATGAAAAATGATTCAGGTTTATCCCTTAACCTGAGTGGGGAAGCTTGATGCAAATGCAAATTGATGCAAATGCAGATGAATGCATGCAAATGCAAACATATGCAAATGAATACAAATGAATGCATGCAAATGCAAATGTATGCAAATGAATACAAAATGATGTAAATGGGTGCACATGCATGCAAAATGGGAGATTTGTTTGATCCTGCCTGTATATAGAACATTTTGAAAAAAAAAAACAAATTTTCAAGAAAAATGCCCCAGTGTAACTGGAGAATAAGATGTTGGAAGAAAGGATAAGTAATTGATATTTGACGAGAATTCTCTGAAGATAACGAGGTAAAAAACTGACAATGAACTTCTTGATTGATCGGGGAGGCACTCTGAAAGAGGTTACCCCTTGTAAGAAGACATTGAACATTTTGCAAAGGAGGAATATAAAAGATGGCGCCAGGCCATGAGGAAAATTGATAAATTTATTAATGCATTAAAGAAAGAAATATCAAATTGATAAGAGAAATGGGACTGCATTGTCCCTTCAAAATGACAAAATGATGAAAGTGACATAGTCTTGACATTGTCAATTTCTTAAAAAACTTGCTCAGGATGGTCGACTGGTGTCTTCCTCATCTTCAATAAGGATATTCTTGTCGATGTAATCTTGAATGGTATTCTTCAGGATGAAACAATTCTCAGTGTCATGCCGTACTGGCCAATGAAATTTGCAGAATTTTTCTTTGAATCTGCCCATGATTGTTGCGGGATCAACTGCTTTAGGTAAACGGATCATATCTTTTACAAGCATATATTGCAGAACACTTTCAAGTGTCTGGTCCAGAGGGGTAAACTTTTGATCCGTACTCCATTCTTTGCGCTTTGGCTTTTCTTGATCTTTCTCTTTATGTTGAGGAGTATATTGAAGAGGCTTATCATTTTTGGAGAACTTTCCTTTTTGGCCCTTGGATCCCTCTTAATAGTTATCATGATTTTTCTTATTGCTTTTGCTATCATTGGCAGAAAGAGTGAAGTGAGCCTTCTTCTTCTGCTCATTCTGATTGTTACCCTTGGTAAATATGAAGCCTTCATAAACTCCATTTTTCATGCTTAGCTTGAGCCACTCGGCTCGTTCTGTCAGTTCGATGAAAGTTTTTGACGATGCAGTAGAAATGAGACCTCTTAGAGGTTGCGAATTTTTTTTTAAGATCAGTGACAATGCATGCCCCTATGATATCGAATCTCTCATCTTGTTGCAAGCTGACCTCCATCGATGAATAAAATCTTGGGTCTTCTCATCTTCTTTCTGCTTGAGGCCGCAGAGATGACTGAGAGTTGGAAGTGCCTCATTATTTAAAAGGAATCGTTCGATGAACAGATTTACCACCTTGTCAAATTCTTTTAATACAATCGAGTTAACATGCTCTGAGTACCATTTTGCAGTTGTTCCCTCCAGACTGCAAGGAAAGGAAAGGAAAAAGCCTGATTGTCTCACTTGAATTTGGCACATTCAGCGAAGAATATAGCCAGATGTGCCTTTGGGTCACCAGAACCATCAAATTTGATGAACTTTCTAGGGAGATTCTCAAGATTGTCATCCACATTCAAACCATCATAGAAGTCCTCACTGGTTAAGACTTTCTTGCCCTTGTCGCGGGCTTGCAGGTTCTTAACCATTTTAACCACGTCTCTAAGTTGTGGCTTCTCAAAATCATTGGCAGATTATTCTCTGAACTTGTGGGCTGACCCCTGGCCCTGAGTGGATTTGCAGAATATTTGTTGAGTTTCAAATTCTTCATTTGTGCCCTCTATTGATTCCTCTTCATCTGTTGTATCAGTAATCTGAATATGCTTCTTGGATAGCTTCAAAACCTTCTTGACTGCCTGGCCTTTTTTCTTCTGCTTGAAGTGGGTCTTTTTTGTACTAGTTTTGGCTTGCTCCGCCAGCATCTTGCTCATCATCTTTTTAAACATGGCATACATTTGAGGATTGATGCCATCATCTGCTTGCTTTCCCTAACTTTTGACTGACCGTGGGGAATCCAGTTTCTCTTCTGAAGCCATTGAGTACTGTGGTTTTCTTTCCTGACCTTGTTTGGACCATTAGATTTTGCAAATGCTCTCTGCAGGGCAAAGTTGATGGTTAGGCTTTGGAGAGAGATTTTGATTGGAAGAAAATATTTGCTGAGAATTTTGGTAGACAATTAGAAGAATATCCCATTACTAGGGATTGAGTTGTCGTTGGGATTACGACAATTGTGTTGCCATTCCTTTACAAAAAAAATAGACAACTGAAAAAGTATGCCTTGTCAAACCAAGAATGAAGAATTTGAAAGATTTTTTATTTTACTTTTTCTATTTATTGAAAGAAAACATGATTGCATCAATAATAAACTTGGGAAAGAGGGGGCGGACAGACAGTTTGCCACCACTCTTGATAATCAGCAGAGACACGAGGACCGCGAAAAAGAGGAAGAGTAACAAAAGAGTCCCGACCATATCTAGCAGAATGGTATGTTTCGGACCACTGTGCTGATGTAAGGTCAAACCCTGGCACAACTCCCGATAGCAGCCACGTCTCCACGGGCTTCTGTATCTGGGAAAACTGTCGGACACACCATGATAGTAGGCACAGAAGAATAAACCAAGTAGCTTGAACCACTTGCCGTATGCATAGGTGTATCTAAGAGGTGATAGCTCTCGATCAAAATAATCACACACCACTTCTTCTTCCTGCGGATGATCAATCAAGAACCGATACCGTGCAACTGAAAGAAGCTCCTTGCCATTGTATCTGAACGAACTAGCTCTGGTCAGCACGTGCTGGAGAAACCAGGACTGAAGTGCATAGGTACACCCCTCGACTAAGATAGACTCTCTAAGCGTGAAGCGAGTCAATCCTCTGTATAGAAAAGCAAGTGTGACCATGGCTATCGAGAGACGGCTGGTCTGTCGACTTCTCCATCTTCTCAAAAGCTGAACTATTCTGACATTCACATAATTTTGTCCATCTGGGAAGAAAGTAAGTCCTACAGTGCACAGAACTATCGCATGCTGAATTCTCTCTCGAGTTGTTCTGGATAACGAGTTGACTTCTATAAATGCTCCATACTGTTGGTAGATCTCGATCAGGTTCACATATTCATTTCCATTTTCCTCAATCAATGGCCAAGACTTATGCCTTGTCATGCGAGCTAAAGCAGCTTCGGAATCCAGACCCTTGACATTGATCAAAAATTGTTGCTCCAATGGATCTCCAGGCTGACCGGATGGCTCGAGCAATCCCATAATCTCTGAAAACTCATCCATCAACAGGGTCATCTCGCCCCATGGAAATCAGAAAGTATAAGTGCGCGGGTTTCACCGCTCTGCTAGTGCATGGATCAGATTGTCGTTAATTATCAACTTTCCCACGACAGATGTCAGTTCCAACCCGCAATCACTCAAGTGGTTCGGAAACATACGAGAGAAGTTCTTGAACTAAGTATAGTACCACAGGGGAAAGAAGGGTCTGGTGCTGAGAGCTCGATGCTAAGGAAGACTTTGTCGCACCTCGTAGGAGATGTGACCCTCAGGAAAGACAGAATCGAGTTGGCTGGATGCCATTGGACTGAAAGATAGGAAGATTAGAATTAGACTTAGGAAAAATACAAAAAATTTGAAAAATGTAGGCAAGATAAAATGAAAAGCTGGAAATTCAAAGTCCAAAGGAACGGAAGAATGAAAAATCACTTGGAGTTTTAAGAGAAAACAGATAGTTTGGAAAATCATCCAGGATTTTAAGAAAATAGCAAGAAATGCTTCAGAAATAAGAAAATGAGGTATTTTGGAAAATCGTCTAGTATTTTTGAAAAATTAGGAAACTACGAGAAAATAAAAGGAAAATGATTACAGTCACATCCTTCATAAACAATTATGCACATACAACATTCTCTAAGAAGCTGACTCTAAATGCATTAATTTTGAAAGACCTGTAGGACCCTAATCCTGACTCTAAGTTCAGATCATCTATATCCAATCCAGTTATGCCGATATACTCGAGCCGAGACTCAAAGTACGTGGCATAGAAATTCAACTCTGGTTTTAGGCTTGTGTTTTCTCAACATCCTTGAGTGCCTACCGATATACTTCGGACTATGGCCCTTAGTACGTGGCAGGGGGGCGTTAGCCCAAATAAGTGGTCCAGTTGTGAGGCTTTGTCCCGAACTATGGTTCTGGAAGAAAGCCCAACAACGTGAAGACCGAGTAAAGATAGGTGGGGTGGTTTTTGAAAACATGAGCACATGCAAGCAAACAGAGGGCTCTAAATCCTAAAGAGATAAAAAAAAAATTTGAATTTTTTTGAAGAAGCAAACATTGTTTTCATACAAATCCTAAATTGAGGAGGGTTATATTAGACCTAAGTCTATGTGAAAACACCCCAAATTTTTACTCACCTCCCCGACATCTCCACCAACCATTGTGAACCATCCTTTAGGATCACCGGAGGGCAAAATGGTCATTTTCTGAGCTTGAATTCTGCAAAACTCCAAATTTCATCCCCGATTCTCAAAAAATTTCTATTGTTTTGCTCAAAATCATCTCCAGTCACAAAATCTCAAAGTCTTATTCACATCAAGAGATTGAAATCTCCAGTTCTTCAGGCAGTATGAAATCCCTTAAGACATGTCATTGCATATCATCGCATGAGCATTTCATATCACTGCACGGCACAACATGTCATTTCGAGGTCCAGAACTCCCAATTTTCAAAACTCTCAATCCAGATTCGAGTTTTTAACTTTTTCCCAATTGATTTTAAACCTCCCGGGTCTTCAAAATTGCCACTTCTTCCCATTTTACCCCCAGAACTCTGAATCTTAAAAGATTTTCTCAGGAAAATGATCAGGATAGTTTTCAATATGGATTTTCAAAATTTTATCAACTAGATCAGCTCTGCCTGAAGAAGGGGATGGAGCTTTGAATTTAGCAATTTTATCTCAGATTTTACCCTTTTGTCAGCAATTTCAAATATCATGCTTTTACAAAATTGCCCTATAGGGGCAACCTCCTTTCAAGATTTTCGTAATTAGGCCAAGTTTATTTCTTATCTGCTAGTTGGTCTAGGTTTTTATAAAAATTCTAAAAAGAGATTTTTAGTTTTACCTTTTGCCTTCAATTTCAATTTTCAATCAATAAAGAGCTAGATGTGGGATCACCCTGAGATGACGCCACATGTCTCATTCTCTCTCATCCTGTCATTTTGCTATTTGTCAAGATGGAGGCCACCCTGAGGTGGCGCCACGTGTCCTTCTTTAGAAAAGTGAAATCCCTTAAATGTAGGAGCCTTGTCTCTGAATCGGCTCCACTGGGCCCTTTCTCTCTCCTTTTATCCTCTGCCATGTGTCAGTGTGGGGTTCACCCAGAGGTGGCGCCACATGTCATTTTCTCTCACCTTCCATTCCTCTGCCATGTAACAGTGTGGGGTCACCCTGAGGTGACGCCACATGTCTTCCTCCCTGCACCTCCATTAATTGCCACTTCTCCTCCCTACATCTTCCTCTTTTTACCTTCTGACACGTGTCAATGTGGGGCCTCTTATGGAATGGCGCCACATGTCTTCAATCTCCTTCTTTATTTCATGCCATATGTCAGTGTGGGGTCACTCTGAGGTGATGCCACATATTCTCTTTCTCTCTTATTCACTTGCCACATAGCAATGTGGGGCCACCCTGAGGTGGTGCCACATGGCCATCCCTCCTTCCTCCAGAACCAACCAAGTTCAAATTTCAAAATGAGCCTGAGGTGGCGCCATCTGAGATGCCTCCTCCTGCAGCTGCCACATGTCCATCTCTGCTTCCTCCAGAAAAAGCAAAAGTTCAAAATTTCAAATTTCCTACTAAGGTGGCGCAAATCCAGAATTTTCTATTTTATCATTTAATTTATTTCACTTTTCAAAATAAAAAAGTGGGCCCACACATAGGTGGCACCACACTAGAGCTCTCTGCAGAGAAAATCAAGCAAACTTTATTTTTAAAATTTTCAAATCCAGCTGAGGTGTCTTATTTACAAAATTTGCATTTATTTTATTTCAAAAAATTCAAAGTGGCATCCTCTGAGATGACGCCACATGAAGGGTCCAGATTCATTCTGTTTGAATTTCAAAATCCTCCCAGAAATCTATAAATACCCTAGCCCACGCCCAGTCCAGGGGGGAGACTTTTTCCTTTTGGATCTGGAACCCTGGATAGCTCTCTCTTTCACCTCACGCACCCTCTGGAGAACCCCTCAATTCACATTCGTTCTTTGACTTCCTCTACACCTCTCTGAAGTCCATCCTCAAGGAGCCATCCCGTAGCCGCCCATCTTTGAATCTTCAAAGCATCAGAAGAACACAAGGTGAGTTTCCATTCGAGTTGATTCTACTGAAATGATGCTCCTGTCTCAATTTACATATTGAAAACCGTGTGCAAACACATGGATTGTTCATTTTAGGGTTCATCCGGATGATGGATCGAACCATTCTCATAAAATGACATATATTAAGAATGATCATGCTTCTTTGATGATTTTCCAGCATTCATGCATTAGTTAGATTTAATTCATATTTTATTGCGTTGATTTAGCATATTTTTGAAGTTAATTAGGTGGTAGTTAGTGTTTATTTCAGTTTTGTTTCTTTTCAATAGTTCTTTGTTTTTAGCAGTCAGTCCATATGTTATTTTATATTTTTATATTTCTCCAAAAATGCCAAAAAATCATATTACATGTGAATAGTTGTACCTAATAATCTGCAAAAAAATTGAAATCGTTTGAGTTAATTTGCTTTGTTCAAAATTCAAAATGCCAAGTCAAGTTTCAAGACCTGGGAAACGTTAATGATGTTAGATCTCAACTTGTAAAATCGATATCTCCCTCATGGAAGATCCGATTCTCAATACAAAAAATTCTCTGAACTCGGGATTAAGTCTAGTATTTAATATAATTTTATCAGAATTTTATGATGTTCTTACTACCTGACAAAAATTCGAGAGATCAGAACATGTGTCAAAGCCCAATTTGAGCCTCTGAGACTCAGGATCGATTTGAGTCAACTGGTTCTCTCAGAATATAGCTCTAATTCCATATCTATAAAAAAAGAACTTTGTATTATAAATGTTCTCTATTTGATTCTGAAATTTTGTAATTTTTAGAATAGTTTGCATCCCCTTTTTGTATTTTTGTATTTTTGTATTTCAGTCTATTGTTTTGGTACTTACACCTGCTCTTCTGATTTATGCATGCATCATTATATTTTTATTTCTCTGTTGGTTGCTCAAATGCCGAGTCCATACAAATGAAAGTTGTTCATATGCATGTCACTAGTCCCCCTTTTAATTTTAGAAAATTTTGGTGGTCAATTATCATTTTTTATCCATTTTCACAACAGATCTTACTGATTTCAGTCCCATCAGAATTAAATCTCTGCTACCAAACTCACCGTAGGTCAAATCTTGAGGCTGTAAAAGCAAAATATGTTCATTTTCATATCCTTTAGCAGCCTGAAAATTATCAAACATTTCTATGGTGAACTTTTGCATTATTGCGTTAAATGCTATGTTTGGTTCGTACCCGTAGGTGAAATTTGCTTATTTTAGGGTTTTCTTTACGATTTTGCATTTAGGCCATGTCATTTTATGCATTTTATCATTCTATGATGTTCCTAAGGGTAGAGGGATGTTCTCTATCAAATTTGGCATGATTTGAGAATCGTTTGATGATCGGTTTAGCCGTATGAAAAACAAGCAAAATTCATTATTTCAGCCAAATTTCAAATGTCAATTCTAATTTTTACAGTCCCATCATATTTAGTGGCATTACATTATGCATTTCATCATCGTTTAATTCCATTTGCATTTTAAAATCCCTAAATTTTGCCAAAACTCCTTCAAAAACCCTGATTTTAAAGGTATAACCTCAATATTACGGGTATTTTGGTCATTTTGACCATAATTACGAATTTCAAATTATTTATTACCTGAATTTCATGCATTTAAATCATTCAAATATCAAGGAAGCATGAAAATTGGGTTTATATCCAACCAAGTCCAATAATCTCAGGATATTATTGGAAAATCTGGGGAAAACCCACATATTTGAGCTAACCCCATTTCAAGCTTGGCGGGGACATTCAAAGGAAGGAGCTGGAATCTGCAATTTTCCTTCTTTCATTTTATTTAATGATGTAATAAAATGTAACTTTGGAATAAGAGATTTACTTTTATGCTTATATTAGGATGCATATCATATAGTTTGAATTTCTGCAATATCCTGATTATGTGATTCATGCATTTTATTTAGGAAATCACTATGGATGAAGACGAATAGCACGTGCACCAACTCTTAGGAAGTTGATGAACTCGGTGGAGTCCATATTTACGGCCCTAGTCGGAATATGGACAAGACCCAGATTCAGCATCTTTCTACTAGTCACACCGAGCCTACACTCTTAGGCTATCTTCCAAAATTCACTGCATATCTTCAATTTTTACAAAATATTTTAGAATTAACTAAGTAAATTACAAGCATATTTACGGCCATAGTCGGAATATGTGGTAATCTTACCTTAGTTTAATTTTAAAATTGCATATTTTCCTGAAAAGATGTTTTCATAAAAAAGTCATTCATTCATTCAGGATAGTTTGCATCATGAAATCACATGTCTTTCCTTCTTATAAAATAAAAAAGATTCTGTTTCAGGAAAATCGATTTTTCAAAGCTATCCTGAAACCTCTTTAAAATGTGATTTTCTCAAAGATTTGAATATTTCATTCTTAAAAGGAGTTTTCTAAGAATTCTCAACTGTTTTCCAAAGTTCAAAATCGATTTTCAAGTCTTTAAGGTTGTATTTATCATAATTTTAATTTCTTAGGATTTGATCTCCTTTCTCAAAAAATGGTTTTCTTATTAATCTTCAATCGTTTTTCAAAGATGATTTTCAAAGTTGGAATATTTTCCATTCAAATGCCTATCTTTTCCCAAGAATTCACACTATTTTCTAAGGATTCTCATTCCTTCATGATTTTCTCAAAATCTTTAGAAACTTTCTTAAGATTTTCAAATCCTTTTATCAGGGTTTTCTTGAGAAATAGATTTCCATCTTTTCCTTAGAAACATTTTCCATTTCAAGATATCATTTTCCAAGCATACTGGTTGCACTTTTAGAGTTGATCTTTTTATAACATATTTTTCAATAAAAACAAAGGAAAATCGTCAACCAAAAATATAAAACCGACTTTCCACCGAAGTGGCGAGTACAGGTCGAATCCACAGGGAACGAGAACATTCTGAATTAATTCCAAAATAACACTTTATTAATAAAAACAAAGTTTACAACTATGTCAATGTTTACAAGTTACATTAAATCACATTCTAACTATGAAAATAAACTACAATAGGCGGCTAAGTCTTCAGCAGGTCTCCAGGGGCATTTCTGTCTTTTCACATCAAGTGCAGTCACACATCACAATTGAATTGCATCTGTTAACCTGTTCTAACTTAATAACCTACATAATAAAAACAAAAAGTTAGTAACTAAATCAAGAAATCATCTAAATTACATCTAATACTAATTCTAAACTATTTCTACATTAAACTACAATTAATGTAAATATCTAAAACTAAAATTATACTAACTAAGTAAACTAACTAAACTAAATAACTCTAATTACTCTAAATACTGTTAATATACTAACTACACTGTTAGAAAACAGTAAAACTACACGAAATCAGACAAATAAGTAAAAGACTGTTTTGTCCCTAAAGAAGGCAAAAATGGATTCTGACAGCTTTTCGAAAAACGACTGTTTGAGGGATCAAACGAATTCCAAAATTAGTCAAATTACTTCTATTCTGTAAAAGACAGATCCGAGAATCTGACACAATTTACAGAAGTGAAAAATACATTCTGGATCTCCAGAACAAAGCGTTTCAAAATCAGGATAATTTGAGAAATCGCAGGACCCGAAATTTCAAAATCCGAAAAAGCTGTTTTCATAATATGCTTAAAAACCAGACCAAATCAACTCGGATCGAGCTGAAATTTGGTCTGCAGACAGTTAACACACTAATGTGGAGAATAGAACAATAATATCCAGAAAACTCACGAAAAATACACATGAAATAACTAGTGCACGATCGGGTAAAAATTAGGGTTTTGGTTCAGTGCACTATTCATCCCTTTGAATCCACAATTGACATTTGGACATTGAACCACGTACAAAAACAGTACTAACTGAACCTAACCTACTGTTAAACTACAGCAAAGAATAACAATTAAGCTAAGTTATAAAATATAAGAAATATCCTAACCTAAACTCACTAATACTCTAAATAAGATATCTAAATGAATATAAACTCTAATTAAACCTAATGCATAATATCTAATATCACTAACTAACTTAACTATCTATTCTAATATTAATTCTAACTACGGTTAGGCTCACTAAGCTAATAACTAACTAGGTTGGTTATCTAGGGTTAGTCTAGGTGGCGGTTGGGATTAGGTAGGGTTTAACTATGGTTAATAGGGGTCGACTAGGGTTAAATAAGTTAACTAAATACCTAGGGTTAATCTAACTAATGAGGGTTAGTTGACTAAGGGTAGGCTAACTAATTTTGGTCTCCTAAAGTTGACTATGGTTAGATAAGGGTGGTTAGGGTTAGTAGCATTAACAAAGGTAATTAACTATGTAGGGTTAGGCTAATTAATTAGAGTTAAGGGAGGATCTAGGTGGCGGTTTTGGATATGCTTGAATAGGGTCCACGCCACCTTAGGGTTACTTCCTAACTAACTAAGGTAGGGATAACTAACTATGGGTAGGTACCTAGGGTCAAGCACTAACTAGAGTTAGTTAGGGTTAACTAATTAGTACTAACTACTAACTAAGGTTAGTTAAGGGTAAACTATATTTAGAATAGGGGGTCGGTTAAGACTAACTAGGGGTTTGACTAAGCTAGTTAATGGGTCGGTTAGGATAACTAAGGTCAGTTAGGGTTAAGAGGGTGTAACTAGGGTTCGGTTGTGGTTAGCATCCTAACTAAGGTTGATTAAGGTTTTAACTAGGGTGTTAGGTTCTAATTGAAGTTTGACTAGGATTAGACTAAGGATAAATGCTATAATAATTAATGGTTAGTTCTTAAAAACACTAAATTCAATCTAAATTAATTACTACATTAAATATACACTACAATTAGAATCTACCTAATTAGACCTACACGAATTTACAAACCTAATTTAATTCAATAACTTACCTTAATTAAATACACACGATTTCCTAAAATCTAATTCTAATGCTACATTACTACTTTAAGTAACACCTAATTAAGACTAAGTCAATCTAAGCAATACTAAAGAGGGCTTTAAAAATAGCAATCCTCGAATTTGGTATGAAACCTCTCCTCTCATTATTGCATTAATTGCACTTAGGAAAATGTTCAACTTCAAAAACCATCCAACTATTAAAATCCACACGTTTTTCCATATTTGCATTAAAAGCATTAATACCTTTTGAATTCTTTCCCAAAAACACACTATACGATTTTGGCTAGCTCTTGAAAGAAGAGATAGCATTTAACTTCTTGCCAAAATCGAGTAAACCATTTTGGAATTCTTTTGAAAATCCAAGCATTAAATCCTCTTTTTGAAAATCTTTCCCAAAGCATCCCACACGATTTTTGGGGTTGGCTTTAAATGAGTATTTATAAGTTCAAAACTTTCCAAAATTCGTGTAAATGCTTTTGGAAGGACCTTTGGAATTCCAAAGGGTTTCCAAAAGTCGTGTAACCCTCATTAAAAGACCCCTTGGAATTCCAAAGGGTTGCCTTGTTGGAAAAATAAAGCATTTATAATTGGGCTAGGGAATAGAGATTTCCTTAAATGCAATTCACGATTTTAGAGGGATTGGTCTTCTACCAAAAACGGATTTCCAACTATAAAGACTCAAATGCCCTTCTAGCTAACATCTCACATTAAATAAATACCTAAATTATTTTAACATAAGTCTAACTAAACTAACATAAACACAACTAATTCAAGGGTACAAAGAGTAAACACAAAATGGAAATACCTAACACATTAAATCCTATACCAAAAATAAAATACTAAATTAATGCTAAATTAACTACCACGAAAATCACGAACTATGCAACCTTACTGGACCTCTAATGGCCGCCCTACCTATGGGGAAGAAGAAGACACTTACATGAAACACGAACTATCTAATTTAACTAATAACACAACACAACGCCAATTACAAAACAAAATTAAACTAAACTAACACACTATTGTGAATAACCAATTAAACTAAACTCTCACAAATTAAACAATTAACATGCTGAAACTTAAATCCAAACAGAAAACACTATAACATGAATCTATAAAAATCGACTATTGCTAAAACACCAAACAGAAATTACTCTAAAACTAAACTTCCGACCAGAATAAAACTATTGACATCTAAACAAAAATTAAAGAATCTAAACTAACCTAACAATATGCTGAACATGAAATAGAAAACACAGAAAGCGCTAGAACAAGAACCTAATGCAATCGACTACCTAAATCTAAAACATAAAATTCAGAAATAAAATCTACCACATGATTGAAACTAAATCGAAACAGTAACTAAAAACACCTTAAACGAATTTATCAAAAGACAATTACACTAAACACTACAATTGAATGGACGTTCTATCTAAAAATCAGAAAAACAAAAATCGGTACTTACTTTTATCAAAATCTAAAAACGCTTAAGACATCAAATGACATTTACATGATTCCTAAAATACTAAACTCGATTAACACAAGGTATATGGGACTGGGATATACTAGAAAACATAGGCATACAGAAATATATTTTGATTACACGCACACACCCAAAACATGCATAAAAACTCCCAATGTTGGATTAAAAACATCATTTTCACTACACCAAACCCTAAACATTCTACGTGCTGGCCTTTGCACGAACAAAAGCTATACTATGGCTGACGAAAATACAGAAAAACACAGCACATTACACACGCACATGATAGGTTTTAACTAGAAGCAATGGGTGAGAAGACCTGAAATTCCACTAGAGGGGGGGTGAATAGTGAAATATGACAAAGATCGATAAAATAAAATAATTGAGCAATAAGGCACAACACATAAAACACAGAATTTATACTGGTTCGGTCAGTATCCAGACCTACATCCAGTCCCCAAGCAAACCACTTGAGCTTTCCACTATAACATCCGAGTCACCGGATAAATAGTACAACACCCTCTTCCTCAGAGGTCTTCTTCTCTCAACAGAGAAGGGGCACACCCTCTTCCACAGAGGTCTTCTTCTCTCAACAGAGAAGGACAACACCCTCTTTCACAGAGGTCTTCTTCTCTCAACAGAGAAGGGCAACACCCTCTTTCACAGAGGTCTACTTCTTTCAACAAAGAAGGAATACAGTGAATAACAGAGTTACAATACTTCCTATAGAACCTTCAGAATGATATGAATGCACGAATGAAGGATTCTCATAATGTTCTGTTTGTCACTCAGAGGATACTCTTTGTCAAAGAGCTGGACTTGACTTTTTCTCTTTTCTTTCTTTTCTTTTTCTCTTTCTTTTTCAAGGCTCTCTTTTCAAATATCGAATAGGAATTTTTTTCTTTGTAAGCTCACACGTCTATTCCATTCCATGTATGAATAGTTTATTTGAGTGTGTTTATATAGCTTTTAAAAAGTAGTCATTACATTTTGGAATTGTAACTTTTTGAAATGTGAAATGTTATGTCATTTCAAAAATATCTTTTAGAGAAGTTCGAGAATGCCTTTTTCCATAAAAGTGAAATAGAGGGTACACTAGTCGTTGTAATATTTTAGGTAATACATATTTTATGTAAAAAGTCTATTTCTTATAATAGTACATTGAACGTTGGGTTGTAGTTTTATCTTTATTCTAATTAATGATTTGAGGTACATTAGTACTTCTTTGCTTTAAATGAGTGTAAGTACTATGAGTGCTTTGAGATATTTATTTGTACATAGTCATGTCAAGTGTTTTCTTTATGTTGTGTTTTTCAAAGTCTCCAGAGAGAATGAGGACCAAAAGAAGGTCGGCATTCTTTGAGAAGGATATTAACAAGGATTTGTTATAAGAGGTATTTAATGCTTTGTAAAGAGAATGATGACTTCAAGTGAGTCGACATTCTATGGTTATAAAAAAGGTAACTAGAGTCCTTTCAAAAACATATTTTATTTGTTTTTCTTTTGTGTAGTCGATTTATGTTTTTGTCTTCTTCTTATATTAAAAAAACATTTCTTAAAAGAAGGTAACTAAAGTCTTTTCAAAAACATTTTATATTTGTTTTTCTTTTGTAACCGATATTATGTTTTTGTCTTTTTCCTACATTTCTTTTTCATGTTGTCTTGTATATAGTGTAAGGTACAATTATTACATGACAAAATGTCTTTTTCATAAAAGGTTGTAAGAAGGTACAATTATTGGTTTTCAAAAAGGAGCTTTTTGAAACTATCGTATACTTTTATGATATAGTGTTTATGAATGAGTATGTAATATGCAATATGCAAGTTCCTGAAGGTTCTGTTACATATGACTCTAAAGAAGAAAGAAATCTTCATCTTGAGGTAGCCGATCTCTTCATTTGAACTTTAGGAATGCATGGCTCATCAAGTTTTTTTCTTCAAGGAGTATGATTGCACCATATTTGTACTTGAACAGGAAGTCTCTATCCTTATTGGGTGAGATATCCTTGCATCAAATAATCGTTAGATTCATGGCAAAACATATTCAGTCATAATATAACATTTTTCAAGAGGACATATTATCATATCATATAAAATCAAATGAGACAGTGTATCATATTATGTGACATCAAAACAGAGTTTCTCAACATTCTCCCCCTTTTTTATGATGACAAAATATGCTCCCCCTGTCAAAAAGACATTATGCATAGAAATAATAATATGATAAAAAATTTGAAAAAAGTTTTAAAGAGAGTATTTCTCCAATAATAGAGACAGGTTTTCTCCCCCTTTGTTATGGACAAAAAGGAAGGGATCAGAGTAAGAGAGTTATTACAGACCAAATATTACAGTCTAAAAGTTATTACAGATAAAAAAAAATGAGTTTATCTCGAAAGTGGAGGAGGGGAATGTGTTCGGTCGGCACGATTCCGCTTGCGAGTCTGCTGCAACAGGGCTTGATTACGAAGGATACGATCCTGAGAGTGCTCGATATCCATCATAGCAGAAAAGTAATTGAAGGAGGATGTTGGATCTGCTTCATCAGAGCCGGGCATGTGCAGGGACCTTAGATTAAAGGTGGTACCATCGAGGACTTGAGAGGGATGGAGGATGACTTCGTTGTGAAGGGGTACTTTGAAGTATTTGAGAATGAGAGTTATGAAACACCCAAAAAGAAGAGGCTCAAATTTTTGATACCGAATAAAAAGGTCGAAAAGAATGGATGACCAGTTTATCGGAAGAGAAGAAAAGATTGCGTAGATAAGAAAAGAGATTTTTCGAGGAACTAATCCCTGGCGGGGAAGCTTGGGATAGATGTTGTGGAGAAGAATCTGGGCAAGTAGTTGAGCATGAGGTTGGAGATTCCTCATGTGCCACGGAAGTTGGTAGCAGTTGGTGCAGAGAAGTATTTTTCGAAGTACCGATCGTTCGATTGGTACTATGGTGTTAAGGTCGGTACCGGTGGAAGGTAGGTTTAGAATTCTACCTAGGTCGGAAGCATCGAAAATCATCAGCTTTCCTCGGACTTTGCTGGTGATTGTGGTTTGTTCATGATCAGTAGAGAAGTTGGTATAAAATAGTCGAACTAGTTCGGGATAATAGGCAGCTGGGGATGAAGATCCTAGTAGAGGTTTGAGTTCAGGGAGATAGGTGTCTAAGTCAAAGAGCATGAAGTCGTCAAAGTTAACCAATTTACCTTCACGAATGAGGTGAGAGCATAGTAAGTTGCAAGTGTGAAACAAGTCTGGATACCTTAGATCTGCTGCGGTAATCACATTGTTGGAGGAGGAAGAGGCCATTGCAAGAGTTTGTAAGAAAAAAAGGACTAAGGAGAGCGAGTTTGAAGTGGGTAATAGTTTGTAGGAGAATTGATAGATACGAGTGGAATTGGTATGGGATGAACCAATCCATTAAATAGAAGAATGAAAATAATTTTGATAGGTTTTGAATGACATTGGAAGTGAGTGATTTTTAGAATTTAGTCAAATAAGGAAATCCGTGAGAAGTAAGTTAAGAGGCTTGTGAATGACAAATCAAATCAAGTTTGGAGGATAGTATATTATATTTGAGAAGAAGTCAAGGAGGACATGGTTTTGAATTATTCTTTTATATAAGAAAGAATTATCATGTGAGATTTTTATCGAATTGTGAGTTTGTGTCATGTATGGAGTGACTTGATGTGTGATAAAGTCAAAAGAGTGAATTTTTCTATGGTTTTTAAAGATTTTTGAGAGATGAGGTGAAATAATGGCCTAATAAAAACAAATATCCTTTTATAAGATGTTTCTACTTTATGGAGAGTATTCGTGAAGAATGTGTTTGGAATAAGACAAATAGAGATGTGTGAGTGACATAAGATGGAGTTTTTCTTGAGGACAAGTTTTTAATGAATCTTGATTTAAGATATACAATATGAAAAAGGTCATGATTGCTAAAGACGATAATTGATTGTACATAGGCTATGATATAGTAAAAATTTACGTGAAATGTAGCAACAAAAAGATTGATGGATAAATAATCAAATTTTTGACCCAAGTTTTAGAGAAGTATATTGATAGGACAAAGAAAGAGATATATCATTTGAATATGAGGAATATACTATTCTGTTGAAGATCGGCTAGCCTATCGTGAGAGAGAGGAGAGATGATGATGGAAAGAAGAAGATATTTTGATTAGACACAAAGTTGTTTTGAGAGAAACAAAGAGAAACTCGTGAAGAGAGAGAGAGAGAGAGAGAAAAAGTGAGAAATGATGGCCTACTAAAACAAGAAACAAGTGGGTGTTATTAAAATATAATGCATGGGTTGAAGTGTAGAAGATTGTTATTCGTATGAGGGGTTTTCACAAGAGGACAAAAGGTGATGAAAGGATGTTATGAGATGAGTGATATGAAAGAGTGTCATAATTACTTATATTTAAAGAAGGTAGTACTCATGGGTATGCGTGGAGGAGGATAGGACAAAGTGTGATTATTAATGTGTACTTGAAAGGTGACAAAATGAAAGACATAAAGAATGTGTTGTTATTTATAGAAGTTTTGGTTTGAGGAACAAGGTTTTTGGAGGAATTCGATTGAAGGAGTTCATAGTTTCTTTAGGAAAATAGTAAAGAAGTCAAAGTTATGAATGGAGATTCAAATCGTATGTGTGAGAGAGAGAAAAGTAACTAAAGTAACTATATAGTAAAGAGAAAGTCAAGTTATGAGAAACAATAATTATGAAAGTGATGTGAAAGATGTTGTGACAAGAGGTAGAATGTACTTTGACATGAAGTTTCAACTTTTAAGGCAATTTGTGGTATTCGAGACCCTTAGAAATGATTCTTTTGTAAAAATAAAAAAATTGTAAAAGGAAGACACGATTATTAAATTTTTAAAGTTCTTTTATTATCCTTATTAAGATGAATTTAGTAAATATTATGAACTCGAGTGAACTCAATATTTTAGTTTTATATATCATTCAATTTACATATACCTAGTTCTCTTCTTATTCTTATAAAATCTTCATTTTTTAAAGGTTTCGTAAAGATGTCTGCTAGTTGTTTATCTGTGGGTATAAATTCTAGTTTAATTATATTATTTAAGACTTGTTCTCTTAGAAAGTGATGTCTAATTTGAATGTGTTTAGTTCGAGAATGTAAAACAGGATTTTTGGAAAGGTTTATAGCACTTGTGTTATCACATAAAATAGTTGTATTTTTGAATTTTAAACCAAAATCTTTCAAAGTTTGTTTCATCCAGATGACTTGTGTACATGCTAGGCTAGCAGCAATGTATTCGGCTTCAGTAGTTGATAAGGATACACAGTTTTGTTTCTTACTGAACCATGATACTAGTGAGTGCCCTAGCATATGACATGTTCCACTTGTGCTTTTTCTGTCAGATTTACTTCAAGCAAAGTCAGCATCGCTGTATGAGATTAGATCAAATGTAGAGGATTTTGAATAGAATAATCCAAAATCAACTGTGTCTTTTAAATATCTCATTATTCTTTTTACAGCTTTAAGATGTGATTCTTTTGGATTTGACTGAAATCTAGTACACAAGCAAACACTGAACATAATATCTGGACGGCTAGCAGTTAAATAAAGAAGTGATCCTATCATACCTCGGTATACCTTTGTATCAACAGACTTACCATCTTTATCTTTGTCCAACACAGTAGTAGTGCTCATAGGAGTGGATTTTGAAGCAGTTGAGTTCATGTTGAACCTCTTCAGAAGTTCACGAGCATACTTAGATTGATTAATGAAAACTCCATCCTTGGTTTGCTTAATATGCAGTCCAAGAAAGTAGGTGAGTTCTCCCATCATGCTCATTTCAAATTCTTTCTGCATGGACTTAGAAAATTCTTCACAAAGAGTGCTGTTAGAAGATCCAAAGATGATGTCATCGACATATATTTGAACAATTAGGGTATGATTATTCACTACTTTAACAAATAATGTAGAATCTGCTTTGCCAACAGAAAAACCAGTTTTTAAAAGAAAGGTTTTAAGTCTATCATACCAAGCACGAGGTGCTTGTTTTAAACCATATAAAGCACGTTTGAGTTTAAAAACATGATCTGGGTATTGTTCATTTTCAAATCCTAGAGGTTGTTTTACATAAACTTCTTCATTTATAAAACCATTTAAGAAAGCACTTTTAACATCCATTTGATATAATTTGAAATCCATATAGCTTGCATATGCTAAAAACATTCTAATAGATTCAAGTCTAGCAACAGGAGCAAATGTTTCATCAAAATCAATACCTTCCTCCTGGTTGTATCCTTGAGCTACTAGTCTGGCCTTGTTTCTTATAACATTACCTGTTTCGTCTAGCTTGTTTCTGAAGATCCATCTTGTCCCAATGATTGGATGATCCTTTGGTCTAGGTACAAGATCCCAAACTTCATTTCTTTGGAATTGATTCAGTTCTTCAGTCATGGCTAGCATCCAGAACTCATCAATGATGGCTTCATCAATCTTCTTTGGTTCAAGTTGAGAAATGAATGTCATGTTTGCAATCTGTTCTAGCTGAGCTCTAGTTTGAACCCCCTTTGTTAGTTCTCCCAAAATCTGCTTTTGAGGATGATCTTTGATATCGACAAATGTTCTTTGATGATCATCTTCATTAGACTTAGCTGTGTTATCTAAAAATAAATCTGTACTTTCAACATCATCATCATTAGTTTGCTCATGAACAGATTGATCAATAGATTCACAAAAACTAACATGCATAGATTCTTCAATAGTATTATGACTCTTATTGAAAACTCTATATGCTTTACTATGACTCGAATATCTTAAGAATATGCCTTCAACAGATTTAGCATCAAACTTATCCAGGCTATCTTTTGTGTTTAGGATAAAGCATTTACATCCAAAGACTTTGAAATAGTCTATTCTTGGAGTTCTGTCATAGAATAGTTCATAGGGAGTTTTATTTAATAAGGGTCTAATGAGAACTCTATTTGTTATGTAGCATGCAGTATTAACAGCTTCTGCCCAAAATGATTTAGCAAGATTATTGTGTTGGAGCATAGTCCTGGCAGATTCCTGAAGGGTTCTATTCTTTCTTTCTACTACACCATTTTGAGGTGCAGCTCTAGGAAAGGCAAAGTTATGAGAAATACCATGCAAGTTACAAAAATTTTCAAAAAGTTCATTTTCAAATTCTCCTCCATGGTCACTACGGATTTTAACAATAGAACAAGATTTTTCGTTTTGTAATTTTTTGCATAAGATTTCAAATTGACAAAACGTGTCACTTTTGTTTTTCAAAAATATTACCCAAGTAAATCTTGAGTAGTCATCTACAATAACAAAAACGTATTTATTGTGATTATGACTAGCTACTCTAGAAGGACCAAAAAGATCCAGGTGGAGAAGCTCTAAAGGTCTTTTACTTGAAATGATATTTTTTTATTTGAAAGATGATTTTGATAATTTTCCTAATTGACATGCATCACAAAAGTAATCCTTTTTAAAAGAAATTTTGGGTAACCCACGTACTAACTTATTTTTAGCTAATTTAGACATGTATTTAGAATTTACATGACCCATTCTCAAGTGCCATAAATGTTGAGAGTCATTATTAGCTATAAGACAATGTTCTGTGATGTTTTCTAGGTATAGTTCATATATATTATTCTTTCTTATACCTTTTAAGATGATGTTTTCATTGGTGTCTGCTATGAGGCATGCATCATGATTAAAGCTAACATTATAACCTGTGTCACACATTTGACTGATACTTAGTAGGTTATGTTTTAAGCCTTTAACAAGGAGAACGTCTTTGATAAGAGGTTTATCTATGTTACCAATATTTCCAATACCAATTATCAAACCTTTGTTGTTATCTCCAAATGTGACAGTTCCTCTTTCTTTATGATGAAGAACAGCAAAAAGGTCTGGATGTCCTGTCATGTGCTTTGAACATCCACTATCTAGTATCCATCTGTTCTTTTTCTTTGGAGCCTGCAAAACATTAAGTAAATCTCCTTTTTGGTACCCAATCGGGTCCTTTTTTGTTAGACTTTGGAACCCATATCCATTTGGATTTGGGTTTGTCTATATCTTTAGAGGAGTTAAAAAGATTATCATTATAATACTCCTTATTTGGTTCAGATGAACTTTTCACAAACGTGGTCTTTTGATTCATACAAGAAGGCTTTTTGAAATGAGAGTAGCCAATACCATTCTTGTAAAAACAGACCTTCTGAGAGGATAAGAGTTTATCCAAGTTCTCTTTACCTTTAGTAAACCTGAAAATCGTTTTCATGAGGTTCTCAGTTTTACTTTTCAGTTCTGAAATTTCTACTTGCAGATTTTTAGTTTTGGAGCTAGTAGAAGAAATTTCAGACATAAGCATAAGATTTTCCTTTTTCAACTCAGAATTTTCACTGCTGAGTTTTTCATTCTCTTGGGAAAGCTTTAGATTTTAAGATTTTAAATCTTTATTTTTGAAGCTCAATTTTCTAGATTCTTCAAATAGTTCTTGAAAAGCATCTAGAAGTTCTTTAAAGGAAAAATCAGAGATTTCACTTACCGAACTTTTGTTTGCCATGAAGCACATATTTGCAGTTTCGGCTTCATCATCACTTGACTCTTCACTAGTGGATGGTTCTGTATCATCCCATTGAGCATGCAGAGCCTTTTTCTTGAAGAACCTCTTCTTTGGTTCCTCAGTCTTGGACTTTCTTTTGAGAAGGGGACAGTCACGTCTTAAGTGGCCTGGCTTATTACACTGAAAGCACATGGGATCTTCTTTAGGATCTTTTCTTTCCTTGTGCCTGTTTGGAAGCCGGTTCCTTCTCATGAAGCGCTGGAATTTTCTGGTAAGAAGCGCAATTTCTGATTCTTTATCTGAGTCTTCATTCTCAGATAGGGCTGGGAAAGCTAGAGTTTTCTTTACTGGTTGCTCTTCTTCCCTTCTTTTTTTCATGTGGACTTCATAGGCCATAAGATTGCCTATTAAGTCGTCCAAAGTAAGCTTAGATAAATCTTGAGCTTCTTCAATAGCAGTAGTCTTTTTCTCCCAATCAGTTGTGAGAGATCTCAAGATTTTCTTCATCTTTTCAGTCTGGGAGTATGTTACACCCAGAGATTTCAGATCGTTGGTGATGTTGGTGAATCTGGTAAACATCTCTGTGATGGGTTCATCTTTGTTCATTTTGAACAATTCATATTTTCTAACAAGAGATGAAATTTTGGCTTCTTTCACTTTGTTGGTTCCTTCATGAATAACTTCCAAAGAATGCCAAATATCATATGTAGATTCACATATAGATATTCTATTGAATTCATTTTGATCAATGGCACAATATAAGACATTCATAGCCTTTGCATTTAGGTTTGCCATTTTCTTTTCTTCATCAGACCATAAGCTATAATCTGCGGATGGAGATGTGTATGGATGCTCAACAATTTTCCATACAGCAAAATCTATGGATTTGAGAAATATAGCCATTCTGCACTTCCAGTATCCATAGTTGGAGCCATTGAAGAAAGGTGGACAAGATGCGTGTTGACCTTCAATATCACGAGCATAGAAAGTAGATGCCATTCGTGCTGGAAGACTTGTTACGTCGAAACCAGCAAACCTGCTCTGATATCAAATGAAATTCCACTAGAGGGGGGGTGAATAGTGAAATATGACAAAGATCGATAAAATAAAATAATTGAGCAATAAGGCACAACACATAAAACACAGAATTTATACTGGTTCGGTCAGTATCCAGACCTACATCCAGTCCCCAAGCAAACCACTTGAGCTTTCCACTATAACATCCGAGTCACCGGATAAATAGTACAACACCCTCTTCCTCAGAGGTCTTCTTCTCTCAACAGAGAAGGGGCACACCCTCTTCCACAGAGGTCTTCTTCTCTCAACAGAGAAGGACAACACCCTCTTTCACAGAGGTCTTCTTCTCTCAACAGAGAAGGGCAACACCCTCTTTCACAGAGGTCTACTTCTTTCAACAAAGAAGGAATACAGTGAATAACAGAGTTACAATACTTCCTATAGAACCTTCAGAATGATATGAATGCACGAATGAAGGATTCTCAGAATGTTCTGTTTGTCACTCAGAGGATACTCTTTGTCAAAGAGCTGAACTTGACTTTTTCTCTTTTCTTTCTTTTCTTTTTCTCTTTCTTTTTCAAGGCTCTCTTTTCAAATATCGAATAAGAATTTTTCTCTTTGTAAGTTCACACGTCTATTCCATTCCATGTATGAATAGTTTATTTGAGTGTGTTTATATATCTTTTAGAAAGTAGTCGTTATATTTTGGAATTGTAACTTTTTGAAATGTGAAATGTTATGTCATTTCAAAAATATCTTTTAGAGAAGTTCGAGAATGCCTTTTTCCATAAAAGTGAAATAGAGGGTACACTAGTCGTTGTAATATTTTAGGTAATACATATTTTATGTAAAAAGTCTATTTCTTACAATAGTACATTGAACGTTGGGTTGTAGTTTTGTCTTTATTCTAATTAATGATTTGAGGTACATTAGTACTTCTTTGCTTTAAATGAGTTTAAGTACTATGAGTGCTTTGATATATTTATTTGTATATAATCATGTCAAGTGTTTTCTTTATGTTGTGTTTTTCAAAGTCTCCAAAGAGAATGAGGACCAAAAGAAGGTCGACATTCTTTGAGAAGGATATTAACAAGGATTTGTTACAGGAGGTATTTAATGCTTTGTAAAGAGAATGATGACTTCAAGTGAGTCGACATTCTATGATTATAAAAAAGGTAACTAGAGTCCTTTCAAAAACATATTTTATTTGTTTTTCTTTTGTGTAGTCGATTTATGTTTTTGTCTTCTTCTTATATTAAAAAAACATTTCTTAAAAGAAGGTAACTAAAGTCTTTTCAAAAACATTTTATATTTGTTTTTCTTTTGTAACCGATTTTATGTTTTTGTCTTTCTCCTACATTTCTTTTTCATGTTGTCTTGTATATAGTGTAAGGTACAATTATTACATGACAAAATGTCTTTTTCATAAAAGGTTGTAAGAAGGTACAATTATTGGTTTTCAAAAAGGAGCTTTTTGAAACTATCGTATACTTTTATGATATAGTGTTTATGAATGAGTATGTAATATGCAATATGCAAGTTCCTGAAGGTTCTGTTACATATGACTCTAAAGAAGAAAGAAGTCTTCATCTTGAGGTAGCCGATCTCTTCATTTGAACTTTAGGAATGCATGGCTCATCAAGTTTTTTTCTTCAAGGAGTATGATTGCACCATATTTGTACTTGAACAGGAAGTCTCCATCCTTATTGGGTGAGATATCCTTGCATCAAATACTCGTTAGATTCATGGCAAAACATATTCAGTCATAATATAACATTTTTCAAGAGGACATATTATCATATCATATAAAATCAAATGAGACAGTGTATCATATTATGTGACATCAAAACAGAGTTTCTCAACAAGACCTACCTCTTGGGCGATCCGAGGACTGAGGGGATGAAGAAGAGCGGACTTTGCTTGGCTTTGCACCGTTCGGGACCTCGTTGATGCTGGAAATACACCATGGTACCATGTCCTACAGCTGCAACATGTTGGAAATCCACCGAAGATGAAATGTGAACCGATTCTCGATCGGGGGGCGTAGAAGACCGGATGGAGGTAGAGCCGACCCTTCTCGTTGGAGTGTTTCGCACTTCCACCCGAGAAAAGTGTTTCCCACCTCTGCTGTACCTGCAAAACACATCAATAATGGAGATTAAACAACATGGAAGATAAAGAAATGAAGAGGTTGTGAAAGAAGGCAAGAAAAAGCTTGGATCTCAAGCTTGTTTTCATGCTCTAATGGAGATGGCGTGAAGATGGAGGATGAGAAGGGGGCTAGAGTTAGAATCGTGCCCCTAGGGCACGAAAACCAAGGCAAAGACAGGGCTGGAATGGGCGCCCCCCTCCTTTTTGACGTTTTGGCTTCTTTTGGTCATTTTACAAAAACAAGATTAAAAACAGAATATTTGTTGGGCGCCTCTTTCTGCAGGGGGTTTTTAGAAAATGTTTTTACAAAACTTAAGTGGGCTGGAGCTGGGTTGATTCCATGTGTTTTGACCCAAATCCAAGATCCAAATGGGCGTCTGGATCCAAATCTCTCAAATCGGATCCGATATTTGACCCGTTACATTGTAAATGCCATAATTCCTTCAAATTAACTTCGATTTTGATGAAATTCAAACCAGAGCTCCCTAACATCATTATGCACCTAAGTGTATGCTTTAAACCTATAGATGATGCATTTATGCAATGAAATTGTATTAATAAAATGTGATATTTATGCATCATCAAATACCCCCATACTAGAATAATTGCTAGTCCCTAGCAATACACTCTACCATGTAATGAAAATATGGACTACCCAATAATCATGAAAGCTCTTATTAAATAAAAAAAAAACTAACTCGCTTTCGTAGGAATCACGGTTGCATTTAGCACATGCAACAAGCCCTTTAAACCCCTGGGTTACCCCAGTGGACGAGTAAGGTCTCGTGAGGGTTTGCAGAGATGCTACCCACAAACATCAAAATCATGCATGAATAATTTTTCAGAAATAATAGGCAATTAAGAACTTATTGTAAACAAATATTTCATGTAATCTACATTTTCAAAACAAATTCAGAAATTTCTATGCCACCACAGTAAAAATCATTTTTCTTTCACTTCTCTAAACTTGCAATTATTTATGAATTTTCTCAGAAAATCAAGTATTATCATGTTTTACTCATTTATCCTCACCTGTATATTTTCTAGCACAGTATTTCATTAATTATTCATAAGCATTGAATTTCTCTCTTTATGCTTATTCTTTTTCTTTTGATATTCTATTTTTCACTCTTTTTCATTCTTCTAAATTGAGCACTATTTCGAATATCAAGTCTCATGACCCGTGTAACGAGATTTAGGTCAGTGACTCCCAAGTCGGCCGGCCTTAGGGCACTAGATACAAAGTATCCCTCTGACTTAATTTCTCGAGTCACTAAACCTTTTATTCTAATAGTATACGTATAGTTTTCCTCTCATCACGTGCAATGTCTCTATCTCTTAGGCTTTCTATGCAGTCCATGTAACAAGTTTTCAAATTGGTGGCTCCTAAACCAGCTGGCTTTAGGGCACCAGGTGTAAAACACCCTTCAGACTCTACTTACTCGAACTACAAAGGCCCCAGATGTCGACTAGATAAGAGAATGATCTCCTTCGTTATCCATTTTGTAAGAGACTCAAACATTTCAACTCGTGTCTGAGTTCTACTACTTGGATTCACGAAGAAATCAACAACTAAACGTAGCTCTATTCTATTAAGCTCATTTTTCAAAAACATTATTCAATTGCTCATTTTTCTCATAAAACACACTGTGCATACTTATACTTAAGTGAATCAAAACTTTTTAACATATCAAATACTATCTTTTCTTTAACTATTTCATACACAACTACTCTATTTAAATCAGATGAGAAAAAAAATATTTTACATGGGGCTTGTACATTTCTAACTTGCCAGATCATGCAGATAAACAATCATAAATGCTACAACTTATTCTTAAAAGACCTACTTTTATGAGTTTTAAGCTATCAGACATGAAGAAAAATTTTAAAAATTTGTGCATTGCATCTAAACCATCCCCCCATGCTTGAATGACACTGTCCCTAGTGGCATACAGAATAATGCAAACATGCAATGCAGATGCACACTATAGAACAATAAAATGAATAGGGAGAAAGGATTGATACAACCTGGCATGCTCGATCCTCTGGAGTTGTCGATTGACTAGACTCTGCACTACCACTATGCATGTGCAAATGCATAGCTTTCTGCTCATTTGGTCAATGTTCTACTCTTGAAGGCTTCTTCATATCCGATTACTTGGACTCATATATTGAAGGATCGATTGTTCATACATGTAAACAATGAAATTCAAATGAAATCAAATTAAAATTCAGAATAAAATACATGAATACTAACTACTTTATTTTAATATACGTATGATACATCGAATACTACAGTTAATAATCTAAGAATGCTAATACATAAAACAACTAGACTGTGTTAGACTTATTCTATCAATGCAATTAATAACCTAAATCTAGGTCTAAATCAGTAAAACAATGAACAACATAGCAGCTAACCTATGCTAGAATTAAACTATGAAGATTAAGCTAATCTAAATCAGCAAGTTAGCAACTATTCTATTTTAAACCATGTTAAACTAATCTAATTAATCTATGAAATAAAAACATCTACTCTAAATCAGAGAGTTAAACAACTAAACTATTTTAAACTATGTTAACACTATTTAATTAATCTATGCAATCTATGTTAACAATGTTAAACTAAGTTAATTACTCTATGAAATAAAAGATAAGCTATTCTAAATAAAAAAAATCAGTAAATACAGGAATCAACACTGCATTCTCTAAGACTCGACTGTTTAATATATCATTGAAGCATGGAATTCAGTGAATTTTTAAGAAAAACAGCAAATGAACCCTATATTTTTCTAACAATGTTAATTCTATAAGCTAAAACAATTAAATAAACTAAGCTAAACTAAACACATATATTAATAAAATGATATCTCAGAAATAATCAGAATATATCGCCGTTCCCCGACAACGACGCCAAAATTTGGTTGCATATTTAGAGTTGATCTTTTTATAACATATTTTTCAATAAAAACAAAGGAAAATCGTCAACCAAAAATATAAAACCGACTTTCCACCGAAGTGGCGAGTACGGGTCGAATCCACAGGGAACGGGAACATTCTGAATTAATTCCAAAATAACACTTTATTAATAAAAACAAAGTTTACAACTATGTCAATGTTTACAAGTTACATTAAATCACATTCTAACTATGAAAATAAACTACAATAGGCGGCTAAGTCTTCAGCAGGTCTCCAGGGGCATTTCTGTCTTTTCACATCAAGTGCAGTCGCACATCACAATTGAATTGCATCTGTTAATCTGTTCTAACTTAACAACCTACATAATAAAAACAAAAAGTCAGTAACTAAATCAAGAAATCATCTAAATTACATCTAATACTAATTCTAAACTATTTCTACATCAAACTACAATTAATGTAAATATCTAAAACTAAAATTATACTAACTAAGTAAACTAACTAAACTAAATAACTCTAATTACTCTAAATATTGTTAATATACTAACTACACTATTAGAAAACAGTAAAACTACACGAAATCAGACAAATAAGTAAAAGACTGTTTTGTCCCTAAAGAAGGCAAAAATGGATTCTGACAGCTTTTCGCAAAATGACTGTTTGAGGGGTCAAACGAATTCCAAAATTAGTCAAATTACTTCTATTCTGTAAAAGACAGATCCGAAAATCTGACACAATTTACAGAAGTGAAAAATACGTTCTGGATCTCCAGAACAAAGCGTTTCAAAATCAGGATAATTTGAGAAATCGCAGGACCCGAAATTTCAAAATCCGAAAAAGCTGTTTTCATAATACGCTTAAAAACCAGACCAAATCAACTCGGATCGAGCTGAAATTTGGTATGCAGACAGTTAACACACCAATGTGGAGAATAGAACAATAATATCCAGAAAACTCACGAAAAATACACATGAAATAACTAGTGCACGATCGGGTAAAAATTAGGGTTTTGGTTCAGTGCACTATTCATCCCTTTGAATCCACAATTGACATTTGGACATTGAACCACGTACAAAAACAGTACTAACTGAACCTAACCTACTGTTAAACTACAGCAAACAATAACAATTAAGCTAAGTTATAAAATATAAGAAATATCCTAACCTAAACTCACTAATACTCTAAATAAGATATTTAAATGAATATAAACTCTAATTAAACCTAATGCATAATATCTAATATCACTAACTAACTTAACTATCTATTCTAATATTAATTTTAACTACGGTTAGGCTCACTAAGCTAATAACTAACTAGGTTAGTTATCTAGGGTTAGTCTAGGTGGCGGTTGGGATTAGGTAGGGTTTAACTATGGTTAATAGGGGTCGACTAGGGTTAAATAAGTTAACTAAATACCTAGGGTTAATCTAACTAATGAGGGTTAGTTGACTAAGGGTAGGCTAACTAATTTTGGTCTCCTAAAGTTGACTATGGTTAGATAAGGGTGGTTAGGGTTAGTAGCATTAACTAAGGTAATTAACTATGTAGGGTTAGGCTAATTAATTAGAGTTAAGGGAGGAGCTAGGTGGCGGTTTTGGATATGCTTGAATAGGGTCCACGCCACCTTAGGGTTACTTCCTAACTAACTAAGGTAGGGATAACTAACTATGGGTAGGTACCTAGGGTCAAGCACTAACTAGAGTTAGTTAGGGTTAACTAATTAGTACTAACTACTAACTAAGGTTAGTTAAGGGTAAACTATATTTAGAATAGGGGGTCGGTTAAGACTAACTAGGGGTTTGACTAAGCTAGTTAATGGGTCGGTTAGGATAACTAAGGTCGGTTAGGGTTAAGAGGGTGTAACTAGGGTTCGGTTGTGGTTAACATCCTAACTAAGGTTGATTAAGGTTTTAACTAGGGTGTTAGGTTCTAATTGAAGTTTGACTAGGATTAGACTAAGGATAAATGCTATAATAATTAATGGTTAGTTCCTAAAAACACTAAATTCAATCTAAATTAATTACTACATTAAATATACACTACAATTAGAATCTACCTAATTAGACCTACACGAATTTACAAACCTAATTTAATTCAATAACTTACCCTAATTAAATACACACGATTTCCTAAAATCTAATTCTAATGCTACATTACTACTTTAAGTAACACCTAATTAAGACTAAGTCAATCTAAGCAATACTAAAGAGGGCTTTAAAAATAGCAATCCTCGAATTTGGTATGAAACCTCTCCTCTCATTATTGCATTAATTGCACTTAGGAAAATGTTCAACTTTAAAAACCGTCCAACTATTAAAATCCACACGTTTTTCCATATTTGCATTAAAAGCATTAATACCTTTTGAATTCTTTCCCCAAAACACACTATACGATTTTGGCTAGCTCTTGAAAGAAGAGATAGCATTTAACTTCTTGCCAAAATCGAGTAAACCATTTTGGAATTCTTTTGAAAATCCAAGCATTAAATCCTCTTTTTGAAAATCTTTCCCAAAGCATCCCACACGATTTTTGGGGTTGGCTTTAAATGAGTATTTATAAGTTCAAAACTTCCCAAAATTCGTGTAAATGCTTTTGAAAGGACCTTTGGAATTCCAAAGGGTTTCCAAAAGTCGTGTAACCCTCATTAAAAGACACCTTGGAATTCCAAAGGGTTGCCTTGTTGGAAAAATAAAGCATTTATAATTGGGCTAGGGAATAGAGATTTCCTTAAATGCAATTCACGATTTTAGAGGGATTGGTCTTCTACCAAAAACGGATTCCCAACTATAAAGACTCAAATGCCCTTCTAGCTAACATCTCACATTAAATAAATACCTAAATTATTTTAACATAAGTCTAACTAAACTAACATATACACAACCAATTCAAGGGTACAAAGAGTAAACACGAAATGGAAATACCTAACACATTAAATCCTATACCAAAAATAAAATACTAAATTAATGCTAAATTAACTACCACAAAAATCACGAACTATGCAACCTTGTTGGACCTCTAATGGCCGCCCTACCTATGGGTAAGAAGAAGACACTTACATGAAACACGAACTATCTAATTTAACTAATAACACAACACAACGCCAATTACAAAACAAAATTAAACTAAACTAACACACTATTGTGAATAACCAATTAAACTAAACTCTCACAAATTAAACAATTAACATGCTGAAACTTAAATCCAAACAGAAAACGCTATAACATGAATCTATTAAAATCGACTATTGCTAAAACACCAAACAGAAATTACTCTAAAACTAAACTTCCGACCAGAATAAAACTATTGACATCTAAACAAAAATTAAAGAATCTAAACTAACCTAACAATATGCTGAACATGAAATAGAAAACACAGAAAGCGCTAGAACAAGAACCTAATGCAATCGACTACCTAAATCTAAAACATAAAATTCAGAAATAAAATCTACCACATGATTGAAACTAAATCGAAACAGTAACTAAAAACACCTTAAACGAATTTATCAAAAGACAATTACACTAAACACTACAACTGGCTGGACGTTCTATCTAAAAATCAGAAAAACAAAAATTGGTACTTACTTTTATCAAAATCTAAAAACGCTTAAGACATCAAATGACATTTATATGATTCCTAAAATACTAAACTCGATTAACACAAGGTATATGGGACTGGGATATACTAGAAAACATAGGCATACAGAAATATATTTTGATTACACGCACACACCCAAAACATGCCTAAAAACTCCCAACGTTGGATTAAAAACATCATTTTCACTACACCAAACCCTAAACATTCTACGTGCTGGCCTTTGCACGAACAAAAGCTATACTATGGCTGACGAAAATACAGAAAAACACAACACATTACACACGCACATGATAGGTTTTAACTAGAAGCAATGGTTGAGAAGACCTACCTCTTGGGCAATCCGAGGACTGAGGGGATGAAGAAGAGCGAACTTTGCTTGGCTTTGCACCGTTCGGGACCTCGTTGATGCTGGAAATACACCATGGTACCATGTTCTACAGCTGCAACACGTTGGAAATCCACCGAAGATGAAATGTGAACCGATTCTCGATCGGGAGGCGTAGAAGACCGGATGGAGGTAGAGCCGGCCCTTCTCGTTGGAGTGTTTCGCACTTCCACCTGAGAAAAGTGTTTCCCACCTCTGCTGCACCTGCAAAACACAACAACAATGGAGATTAAACAATATGGAAGATAAAGAAATGAAGAGGTTGTGAAAGAAGGCAAGAAAAAGCTTGGATCTCAAGCTTGTTTTCATGCTCTAATGGAGATGACGTGAAGATAGAGGATGAGAAGGGGGCTGGAGTTAGAATCGTGCCCATAGGGCACAAAAACAAAGGCAAAGACAGGGCTGGAATGTGTGCCCCCCTCCTTTTTGACGTTTTGGCTTCTTTTGGTCATTTTATAAAAACAGGATTAAAAACAAAATATTTGTTGGGTCTTTCTGCAGGGGGTTTTTAGAAAATGTTTTTACAAAACTTAAGTGGGCTGGAGCTGGGTTGATTCCATGTGTTTTGACCCAAATCCAAGATCCAAATGGGCGTCTGGATCCAAATCTCTCAAATCGGATCCAATATTTGACCCGTTACACTGTAAATGCCATAATTCCTTCAAATTAACTCCGATTTTGATGAAATTCAAACCAGAGCTCCCTAACATCATTTTGCACCTAAGTGTATGCTTTAAACCTATAGATGATGCATTTATGCAATGAAATTGTATTAATAAAACGTGATATTTATGCATCATCACATACATCATGTTTTCCCAACTGACATTTTACAACATTTCATATCACATGCCTGAAGTCTCTGTGCATTTAGGATAGAACACCATTCTGATAATTTAACTAAGTCAAGCACCTATTTGATCCTTGGTTCGATTACCCCTGGTAAAGGCGCCAGGAACGGTCGAACCTCGTACCGACAGGTCGAGTCCCATTCTTCAGAATTTTCCGCTATTTTCAAAACGGAGGCGAGTATTTTCAAACTCTAGTCAAGTTTGACTCGCAGGATCGTTTCCCCTCTCTCCCGCAAGGGAAGAGAAAAATTTTGCGACGATAACAGGTTTTCTGAGAAATACAGCCTTAAAGACTTGAAAATCGATTTTGAACTTTGGAAAACAATTGAGAATTCTTAGAAAACTTCTTTTAAGAATAAAATATTCAAATCTTTGAGAAAATCACATTTTGAAGTGGTTTCAGGATAGCTTTGAAAAATCGATTTTCCTGAAACAGAATCTTTTTTATTTTATCAGAAGGAAAGACATGTGATTTCATGATGCAAACTATCATGAATGAATGAATGTCTTTTTATGAAAACATCTTTTCAGGAAAATATGCAATTTTAAAATTAAACTTAGGTAAGATTACCACATATTCCGACTATGGCCGTAAATATGCTTGTAATTTACTTAGTTAATTTTAAAATATTTTGTAAAAATTGAAGATATGCAGTGAATTTTGGAAGATAGCCTAAGAGTGTAGGCTCGGTGTGACTAGTAGAAAGATGTTGAATCTGGGTCTTGTCCATATTCCGACTAGGGTCATAAATATGGACTCCACCGAGTTCATCAACTCCCTAAGAATTTGTGCACGTGCTATTCGTGTTCATCCATAGTGATTTCCTAAATAAAATGCATGAATCACATAATCAGGATATTACAGAAATTTAAACTATACGATATCATCCTAATCTAAGCAGAAAAATAAATCTCTTATTCCAAAGTTACATTTTATTATATCATTAAATAAAATGAAAGAAGGAAAATTGCAAATTTCAGCTCCTTCCTTTGAATGTCCCTGCCAAGCTTGAAATGGGGTTAGCTCAAATATGTGGGTTTTTCCAAGATTTTTCAATAATATCATAAGATTATTGGACTTAGCTGGATATAAACTCGTTTTTCATGCTTCCTTGATATTTGAATGATTTAAATGCATGCAAATCAGGTAATAAATAGTTTGAAATTCAGAATTATGGTCAAAATGACCAAAATACCCCTAATATTGAGGTTATACCTTTAAAATCAAGGTTTTTGAAGGAGTTTTGAAAAAATTTGGGGATTTTAAAATGAAAATGGAATTAAACGATGATGAAATGCATAATGGAATGCCACTAAATATGATGGGACTGTAAAAATTAGAATTGACATTTGAAATTTGGCTGAAATAATGAATTTCGCTTGTTTTTCGCCCGGATCAGGGTCCCGCGGAAACCCTGATTTGATGATACGGCCAAACCGATCATCAAACGATTCTCAAATCATGCCAAATTTGATAGAGAACATCCCTCTACCCTTAGGAACATCATAGAATGATAAAATGCATAAAATGACATGTCCTAAATGCAAAATCTCAAAGAAAACCCTAAACTAAGCAAATTTCGTCTACGGGTACAAACCAAACATAGCATTTAACGCAATAATGCAAAAGTTCAACATAGAAATGTCTGATATTTTGCAGGATGCGAAAGGACATGAAAATGAACATAGTTGGCTTTTACAGCTCCGGGATTTGACCTACAGTGAGTTCGGTAGCAAAGATTTAATTCTGACGGAACTAAAATCAATAGGATCTGCTGTGAAAATGGATAAAAATGATAATTGACCACCAAAATTTCCGAAAATTAAAAGGAGGACTGCTGCCATGCATATAAAAAACTTTAATTTGTATGGACTTGGCATTTGAGCAACCAACAGAGAAATAAAAATATGATGATGGATGCATAAATCAGAAGAGCAGGTGTAAGTACCAAAATAGTAGACTGAAATAAAAAAATACAAAAAAGGGATGCAGACTGTTCTAAAAATTACAAAATTTCAGAATCAAATAGAGAACATTTATAATACAAAGTTCTCTTTTTACATATCTGGATTTGGAGCTATATTCGGAGAGAACCAGTTGACTCAAATCGATCATGAGTCTTAGAGGCTCAAATTGGGCTCCGACACATGTCTCGATCTCTCAGTTTTTTTTCAGGTAGTAAAAGAAATCATAAAAATATGATAAAATCATATTAAATACTAGACTCAATCCTGAGTTTAGGGAATTTTTGGGATTGAGAATCGAATCTTCCATGAGGGAGATCTCGATTTTACAAGTTGAGATCTAACATCATCAATGTTTCCCAGGTCTTAAAACCCGACTTGGCATTTTGAATTTTGAACAAAGCAAATGAACACAAACGATTCCGATTTTTTTGCAGATTATTAGGGACATTTATTCACACGTAATATGATTTTTTTGGCATTTTTGGAGAAATATAAAAATATAAAATAACGTATGGACTGACTGCTAAAAACAGAGAACTATTGAAAGGAAACAGAATTGAAATAAACACTAACTACCACCTAATTAACTTCGAAAATATACTAAATTAACAAAATAAAATATGAATTAAATCTAACTAATGCATGAATGATGGAAAATCATCAAGAAAGCATGATCATTCTTAATATATATCATTTTTATGGGAATGGTATGATCCATCATTCAAACGAACCCTTTCTTTAAAATGAACAATCCATGTGTTTGCACACGGTTTTCAATATGTAAATTGAGACAGGAGCATCATTTCAGTAGAATCAACTCGAATGGGAACTCACCTTGTGTTCTTCTGATGCTTTGAAGATTCAGAGACGGGCGGCTATGGGATGGATCCTTGAGGATGGACTCCATAGAGGTGCAGAGGAAGTCAGAGAACGAAGATGAAAAAGATGAATTGAGGGATTCTCCAGAGGGGGCGTGAGATGAGAGAGAGAGAGCTATCCAGGGTTCCAGATCCAAAAATAAGAAGTCTCCCCCCTGGACTGGGCGCGGGCTAGGGTATTTACAGATTTCAGGGAGGATTTTGAAATTCAAACAGAATGAATCTGGACCCTCCATGTGGCGCCATCTCAGAGGATGCCACTTTGGATTTTTTGAAATAAAATAAATGCAAATTTTGTAAATAAGACACCTCAGCTGGATTTGAAAATTTTCAAAATAAAGTTTGCTTGATTTTCTCTGCAGAGAGCTCTAGTGTGGTGCCACCTATGTGTGGGCCCACTTTGTTATTTTGCAAAGTGAAATAAATTAAATGATAAAATGAAAATTTCTGGATTTGCGCCACCTCAGTAGGGAATTTGAAATTTTAAACTTTCGCTTTTTCTGGAGGAAGCAAAGATAGACATGTGGCTGCTGTAGGAGGAGGCATCTCAGATGGTGCCACCTCATGTTCATTTTGAAATTTGAACTTGGTTGGTTTTGGAGGAAGGAGGGATGGCCGTGTGGCGCCACCTCAGGGTGGTCCCACATTGCTATGCAGCAAGTGAATAAGAGAGAAAGAGAATGACATGTGGCGTCACCTCAGAGTGACCCCACACTGACATGTGGCATGAAATAAAGAAGGAGACTCAAGACATATAGGGCCATTCCAGAGGAGGCCCCACATTGACACGTGTCAGAAGGTAAAAAGAGAAAGATGTAGGGAGGACAAGTGGCAATTAATGGAGGTGTAGGGAGGAAGACATGTGGCGTCACCTCAGGGTGACCCCACATTGATACATGGCAGAGAAATGGAAGGTGAGAGAAAATGACATGTGGCACCACCTCTGGGTGAACCCCACACTGACACATGGCAGAGGATGGAAGGAGAGAGAAAGGGCCCAGTGGTGCCAATTCAGAGACAAGGCTCCTACATTTAAGGGATTTCACTTTTCTAAAGAAGGATACATGTGGCACCACCTCAGGGTGGCCCCATCTTGACAAATGGCAAAATGACAGGATGAGAGAGAATGAGACATGTGGCGTCATCTCAGGGTGATCCCACATCTAGCTCTTTATTGATTGAAAATTGGAATTGAAGGCAAAAGGTAAAACTAAAAATCTCTTTTTGGAGATTTTATAAAAACCTAGACCAACTAGCAGATAAGAAATAAACTTGGACTAATTACGAAAATCTTGAAAGGAGGTTGCCCCTGTAGGGCAATTTTGTAAAAGCATGATATTTGAAATTGCTGACAAAATGGTAAAATCTGAGATAAAATTGCTAAATTCAAAGCTCCATCCCCTTCTTCAGGCAGAGCTGATCTAGTTGATAAAATTTTAAAAATCCATATTGAAAACTATCCAAATCGTTTTCCTGATAAAATCTTTTGAGATTCAGAGTCCTGGGAGTAAAATAGGAAGAAGTGGCAATTTTGAAGACCTGGGAGGCTTGAAATCAATTTTGAAAAAGTTAAAAACTTGAATCTGGATTGAGAGTTTTGAAAATCAAGAGTTTTGGACCTCGAAATGACATGCTATGTTGTGCAGTGATATGAAATGCTTATGCGATGATATGTAATGACATGTCTCAGGGGATTTCATACTGCCTGAAGAATTGGAGATTTCAATCTCTTGATGTGAATAAGACTTTGAGATTTTGTGACTGGAGATGATTCTGAGCAAAACAATAGAAAAATTTTGAGAATCGGGGATGAAATCTGGAGTTTTGCAGGATTCAAGCTCAGAAAATGACCATTTTGCCCTCTGATGATCCTAAAGGATGGTTCACAATAGTTGGTGGAGATGTCGGGGACACGAGTGAAAATGTGGGTTGTTTACACTATGTGAGCATGAAAATTTCCTCCTCAATATGATCCTACCAAATCATACCTTGTCTACATGCAATCCATGTCAGCAAGTAAAAGCTGACATTCCATGGAACACGATTTTGACAATTTAAACTAAGTCAAGCATACAATTAATCAGGCGAAGACAGGTCCCATCACAGTCGCCAAACCTGTTATCATCGCAAAATTTTTCTCCTCCCTCTGTGAGAAAGAGGAACGATTCTGCGAGTCAAACTCGAGCAAAGTTTTTGAAAATGGTTTTGAAAATTACTCACCTCCGTTTTGAAAATTTGTGGAAAATTTCCGTGGAATGGGATCCGCTTGTTGGTACAAGGTTCAACCATTCCTGGTGCCTTTACCAGAGGTAATCGAACCAATGATCAATTATGTGTTTCAACTTGACTCAAATATCTAAATCATGTTCTATTTTCCTAGAAAGCACATAGAATTAGGCATGTGCTATGGAATTTTGAAAAGATGTAAGTTTGAGAAGTATGATGTTTGCTTGGAAAATTGAAATATGCTTGGAAAAGGAATTCCTGGGGAAATCATGAATTTCATCGGAAAATCAGGAGTTGCCTTGAAAAATGAATCTTGAATGAAAAATGGATTCTCAAGAAAAATTGAACTTTGAGAAAATCAATTTCGATATTTAGATTGCTTTTCTGAGGAAATGGATTTGAGAATTCTGGGAAAGTCAAGAAGTTTATTGGAAAGTCAAGAAATTTCGATTTTTTTGTAGATTATTAGGGACATTTATTCACACGTAATATGATATTTTTGGCATTTTTGGAGAAATATAAAAATATAAAATAACGTATGGACTGACTGCTAAAAACAGAGAACTATTGAAAGGAAACAGAATTGAAATAAACACTAACTACCACCTAATTAACTTCGAAAATATACTAAATTAACAAAATAAAATATGAATTAAATCTAACTAATGCATGAATGATGGAAAATCATCAAGAAAGCATGATCATTCTTAATATATATCATTTTTATGGGAATGGTTTGATCCATCATTCAAACGAACCCTTTCTTTAAAATGAACAATCCATGTGTTTGCACACGGTTTTCAATATGTAAATTGAGACAGGAGCATCATTTCAGTAGAATCAACTCGAATGGGAACTCACCTTGTGTTCTTCTGATGCTTTGAAGATTCAGAGACGGGCGGCTATGGGATGGATCCTTGAGGATGGACTCCATAGAGGTGCAGAGGAAGTCAGAGAACGAAGATGAAAAAGATGAATTGAGGGATTCTTCAGAGGGGGCGTGAGATGAGAGAGAGAGAGCTATCCAGGGTTCCAGATCCAAAAATAAGAAGTCTCCCCCCTGGACTGGGCGCGGGCTAGGGTATTTACAGATTTCAGGGAGGATTTTGAAATTCAAACAGAATGAATCTGGACCCTCCATGTGGCGCCATCTCAGAGGATGCCACTTTGGATTTTTTGAAATAAAATAAATGCAAATTTTGTAAATAAGACACCTCAGCTGGATTTGAAAATTTTCAAAATAAAGTTTGCTTGATTTTCTCTGCAGAGAGCTCTAGTGTGGTGCCACCTATGTGTGGGCCCACTTTGTTATTTTGCAAAGTGAAATAAATTAAATGATAAAATGAAAATTTCTGGATTTGCGCCACCTTAGTAGGGAATTTGAAATTTTAAACTTTCGCTTTTTCTGGAGGAAGCAAAGATAGACATGTGGCTGCTGTAGGAGGAGGCATCTCAGATGGTGCCACCTCATGTTCATTTTGAAATTTGAACTTGGTTGGTTTTGGAGGAAGGAGGGATGGCCGTGTGGCGCCACCTCAGGGTGGTCCCACATTGCTATGCAGCAAGTGAATAAGAGAGAAAGAGAATGACATGTGGCGTCACCTCAGAGTGACCCCACACTGACATGTGGCATGAAATAAAGAAGGAGACTCAAGACATATAGGGCCATTCCAGAGGAGGCCCCACATTGACACGTGTCAGAAGGTAAAAAGAGAAAGATGTAGGGAGGACAAGTGGCAATTAATGGAGGTGTAGGGAGGAAGACATGTGGCGTCACCTCAGGGTGACCCCACATTGATACATGGCAGAGAAATGGAAGGTGAGAGAAAATGACATGTGGCACCACCTCTGGGTGAACCCCACACTGACACATGGCAGAGGATGGAAGGAGAGAGAAAGGGCCCAGTGGTGCCAATTCAGAGACAAGGCTCCTACATTTAAGGGATTTCACTTTTCTAAAGAAGGATACATGTGGCACCACCTCAGGGTGGCCCCATCTTGACAAATGGCAAAATGACAGGATGAGAGAGAATGAGACATGTGGCGTCATCTCAGGGTGATCCCACATCTAGCTCTTTATTGATTGAAAATTGGAATTGAAGGCAAAAGGTAAAACTAAAAATCTCTTTTTGGAGATTTTATAAAAACCTAGACCAACTAGCAGATAAGAAATAAACTTGGACTAATTACGAAAATCTTGAAAGGAGGTTGCCCCTGTAGGGCAATTTTGTAAAAGCATGATATTTGAAATTGCTGACAAAATGGTAAAATCTGAGATAAAATTGCTAAATTCAAAGCTCCATCCCCTTCTTCAGGCAGAGCTGATCTAGTTGATAAAATTTTAAAAATCCATATTGAAAACTATCCAAATCGTTTTCCTGATAAAATCTTTTGAGATTCAGAGTCCTGGGAGTAAAATAGGAAGAAGTGGCAATTTTGAAGACCTGGGAGGCTTGAAATCAATTTTGAAAAAGTTAAAAACTTGAATCTGGATTGAGAGTTTTGAAAATCAAGAGTTTTGGACCTCGAAATGACATGCTATGTTGTGCAGTGATATGAAATGCTTATGCGATGATATGTAATGACATGTCTCAGGGGATTTCATACTGCCTGAAGAATTGGAGATTTCAATCTCTTGATGTGAATAAGACTTTGAGATTTTGTGACTGGAGATGATTCTGAGCAAAACAATAGAAAAATTTTGAGAATCGGGGATGAAATCTGGAGTTTTGCAGGATTCAAGCTCAGAAAATGACCATTTTGCCCTCTGATGATCCTAAAGGATGGTTCACAATAGTTGGTGGAGATGTCGGGGACACGAGTGAAAATGTGGGTTGTTTACACTATGTGAGCATGAAAATTTCCTCCTCAATATGATCCTACCAAATCATACCTTGTCTACATGCAATCCATGTCAGCAAGTAAAAGCTGACATTCCATGGAACACGATTTTGACAATTTAAACTAAGTCAAGCATACAATTAATCAGGCGAAGACAGGTCCCATCACAGTCGCCAAACCTGTTATCATCGCAAAATTTTTCTCCTCCCTCTGTGAGAAAGAGGAACGATTCTGCGAGTCAAACTCGAGCAAAGTTTTTGAAAATGGTTTTGAAAATTACTCACCTCCGTTTTGAAAATTTGTGGAAAATTTCCGTGGAATGGGATCCGCTTGTTGGTACAAGGTTCAACCATTCCTGGTGCCTTTACCAGAGGTAATCGAACCAATGATCAATTATGTGTTTCAACTTGACTCAAATATCTAAATCATGTTCTATTTTCCTAGAAAGCACATAGAATTAGGCATGTGCTATGGAATTTTGAAAAGATGTAAGTTTGAGAAGTATGATGTTTGCTTGGAAAATTGAAATATGCTTGGAAAAGGAATTCCTGGGGAAATCATGAATTTCATCGGAAAATCAGGAGTTGCCTTGAAAAATGAATCTTGAATGAAAAATGGATTCTCAAGAAAAATTGAACTTTGAGAAAATCAATTTCGATATTTAGATTGCTTTTCTGAGGAAATGGATTTGAGAATTCTGGGAAAGTCAAGAAGTTTATTGGAAAGTCAAGAAATTTCGATTTTTTTGTAGATTATTAGGGACATTTATTCACACGTAATATGATATTTTTGGCATTTTTGGAGAAATATAAAAATATAAAATAACGTATGGACTGACTGCTAAAAACAGAGAACTATTGAAAGGAAACAGAATTGAAATAAACACTAACTACCACCTAATTAACTTCGAAAATATACTAAATTAACAAAATAAAATATGAATTAAATCTAACTAATGCATGAATGATGGAAAATCATCAAGAAAGCATGATCATTCTTAATATATATCATTTTTATGGGAATGGTATGATCCATCATTCAAACGAACCCTTTCTTTAAAATGAACAATCCATGTGTTTGCACACGGTTTTCAATATGTAAATTGAGACAGGAGCATCATTTCAGTAGAATCAACTCGAATGGGAACTCACCTTGTGTTCTTCTGATGCTTTGAAGATTCAGAGACGGGCGGCTATGGGATGGATCCTTGAGGATGGACTCCATAGAGGTGCAGAGGAAGTCAGAGAACGAAGATGAAAAAGATGAATTGAGGGATTCTCCAGAGGGGGCGTGAGATGAGAGAGAGAGAGCTATCTAGGGTTCCAGATCCAAAAATAAGAAGTCTCCCCCCTGGACTGGGCGCGGGCTAGGGTATTTACAGATTTCAGGGAGGATTTTGAAATTCAAACAGAATGAATCTGGACCCTCCATGTGGCGCCATCTCAGAGGATGCCACTTTGGATTTTTTGAAATAAAATAAATGCAAATTTTGTAAATAAGACACCTCAGCTGGATTTGAAAATTTTCAAAATAAAGTTTGCTTGATTTTCTCTGCAGAGAGCTCTAGTGTGGTGCCACCTATGTGTGGGCCCACTTTGTTATTTTGCAAAGTGAAATAAATTAAATGATAAAATGAAAATTTCTGGATTTGCGCCACCTCAGTAGGGAATTTGAAATTTTAAACTTTCGCTTTTTCTGGAGGAAGCAAAGATAGACATGTGGCTGCTGTAGGAGGAGGCATCTCAGATGGTGCCACCTCATGTTCATTTTGAAATTTGAACTTGGTTGGTTTTGGAGGAAGGAGGGATGGCCGTGTGGCGCCACCTCAGGGTGGTCCCACATTGCTATGCAGCAAGTGAATAAGAGAGAAAGAGAATGACATGTGGCGTCACCTCAGAGTGACCCCACACTGACATGTGGCATGAAATAAAGAAGGAGACTCAAGACATATAGGGCCATTCCAGAGGAGGCCCCACATTGACACGTGTCAGAAGGTAAAAAGAGAAAGATGTAGGGAGGACAAGTGGCAATTAATGGAGGTGTAGGGAGGAAGACATGTGGCGTCACCTCAGGGTGACCCCACATTGATACATGGCAGAGAAATGGAAGGTGAGAGAAAATGACATGTGGCACCACCTCTGGGTGAACCCCACACTGACACATGGCAGAGGATGGAAGGAGAGAGAAAGGGCCCAGTGGTGCCAATTCAGAGACAAGGCTCCTACATTTAAGGGATTTCACTTTTCTAAAGAAGGATACATGTGGCACCACCTCAGGGTGGCCCCATCTTGACAAATGGCAAAATGACAGGATGAGAGAGAATGAGACATGTGGCGTCATCTCAGGGTGATCCCACATCTAGCTCTTTATTGATTGAAAATTGGAATTGAAGGCAAAAGGTAAAACTAAAAATCTCTTTTTGGAGATTTTATAAAAACCTAGACCAACTAGCAGATAAGAAATAAACTTGGACTAATTACGAAAATCTTGAAAGGAGGTTGCCCCTGTAGGGCAATTTTGTAAAAGCATGATATTTGAAATTGCTGACAAAATGGTAAAATCTGAGATAAAATTGCTAAATTCAAAGCTCCATCCCCTTCTTCAGGCAGAGCTGATCTAGTTGATAAAATTTTGAAAATCCATATTGAAAACTATCCAAATCGTTTTCCTGATAAAATCTTTTGAGATTCAGAGTCCTGGGAGTAAAATAGGAAGAAGTGGCAATTTTGAAGACCTGGGAGGCTTGAAATCAATTTTGAAAAAGTTAAAAACTTGAATCTGGATTGAGAGTTTTGAAAATCAAGAGTTTTGGACCTCGAAATGACATGCTATGTTGTGCAGTGATATGAAATGCTTATGCGATGATATGTAATGACATGTCTCAGGGGATTTCATACTGCCTGAAGAATTGGAGATTTCAATCTCTTGATGTGAATAAGACTTTGAGATTTTGTGACTGGAGATGATTCTGAGCAAAACAATAGAAAAATTTTGAGAATCGGGGATGAAATCTGGAGTTTTGCAGGATTCAAGCTCAGAAAATGACCATTTTGCCCTCTGATGATCCTAAAGGATGGTTCACAATAGTTGGTGGAGATGTCGGGGACACGAGTGAAAATGTGGGTTGTTTACACTATGTGAGCATGAAAATTTCCTCCTCAATATGATCCTACCAAATCATACCTTGTCTACATGCAATCCATGTCAGCAAGTAAAAGCTGACATTCCATGGAACACGATTTTGACAATTTAAACTAAGTCAAGCATACAATTAATCAGGCGAAGACAGGTCCCATCACAGTCGCCAAACCTGTTATCATCGCAAAATTTTTCTCCTCCCTCTGTGAGAAAGAGGAACGATTCTGCGAGTCAAACTCGAGCAAAGTTTTTGAAAATGGTTTTGAAAATTACTCACCTCCGTTTTGAAAATTTGTGGAAAATTTCCGTGGAATGGGATCCGCTTGTTGGTACAAGGTTCAACCATTCCTGGTGCCTTTACCAGAGGTAATCGAACCAATGATCAATTATGTGTTTCAACTTGACTCAAATATCTAAATCATGTTCTATTTTCCTAGAAAGCACATAGAATTAGGCATGTGCTATGGAATTTTGAAAAGATGTAAGTTTGAGAAGTATGATGTTTGCTTGGAAAATTGAAATATGCTTGGAAAAGGAATTCCTGGGGAAATCATGAATTTCATCGGAAAATCAGGAGTTGCCTTGAAAAATGAATCTTGAATGAAAAATGGATTCTCAAGAAAAATTGAACTTTGAGAAAATCAATTTCGATATTTAGATTGCTTTTCTGAGGAAATGGATTTGAGAATTCTGGGAAAGTCAAGAAGTTTATTGGAAAGTCAAGAAATTTCGATTTTTTTGTAGATTATTAGGGACATTTATTCACACGTAATATGATATTTTTGGCATTTTTGGAGAAATATAAAAATATAAAATAACGTATGGACTGACTGCTAAAAACAGAGAACTATTGAAAGGAAACAGAATTGAAATAAACACTAACTACCACCTAATTAACTTCGAAAATATACTAAATTAACAAAATAAAATATGAATTAAATCTAACTAATGCATGAATGATGGAAAATCATCAAGAAAGCATGATCATTCTTAATATATATCATTTTTATGGGAATGGTTTGATCCATCATTCAAACGAACCCTTTCTTTAAAATGAACAATCCATGTGTTTGCACACGGTTTTCAATATGTAAATTGAGACAGGAGCATCATTTCAGTAGAATCAACTCGAATGGGAACTCACCTTGTGTTCTTCTGATGCTTTGAAGATTCAGAGACGGGCGGCTATGGGATGGATCCTTGAGGATGGACTCCATAGAGGTGCAGAGGAAGTCAGAGAACGAAGATGAAAAAGATGAATTGAGGGATTCTTCAGAGGGGGCGTGAGATGAGAGAGAGAGAGCTATCCAGGGTTCCAGATCCAAAAATAAGAAGTCTCCCCCCTGGACTGGGCGCGGGCTAGGGTATTTACAGATTTCAGGGAGGATTTTGAAATTCAAACAGAATGAATCTGGACCCTCCATGTGGCGCCATCTCAGAGGATGCCACTTTGGATTTTTTGAAATAAAATAAATGCAAATTTTGTAAATAAGACACCTCAGCTGGATTTGAAAATTTTCAAAATAAAGTTTGCTTGATTTTCTCTGCAGAGAGCTCTAGTGTGGTGCCACCTATGTGTGGGCCCACTTTGTTATTTTGCAAAGTGAAATAAATTAAATGATAAAATGAAAATTTCTGGATTTGCGCCACCTCAGTAGGGAATTTGAAATTTTAAACTTTCGCTTTTTCTGGAGGAAGCAAAGATAGACATGTGGCTGCTGTAGGAGGAGGCATCTCAGATGGTGCCACCTCATGTTCATTTTGAAATTTGAACTTGGTTGGTTTTGGAGGAAGGAGGGATGGCCGTGTGGCGCCACCTCAGGGTGGTCCCACATTGCTATGCAGCAAGTGAATAAGAGAGAAAGAGAATGACATGTGGCGTCACCTCAGAGTGACCCCACACTGACATGTGGCATGAAATAAAGAAGGAGACTCAAGACATATAGGGCCATTCCAGAGGAGGCCCCACATTGACACGTGTCAGAAGGTAAAAAGAGAAAGATGTAGGGAGGACAAGTGGCAATTAATGGAGGTGTAGGGAGGAAGACATGTGGCGTCACCTCAGGGTGACCCCACATTGATACATGGCAGAGAAATGGAAGGTGAGAGAAAATGACATGTGGCACCACCTCTGGGTGAACCCCACACTGACACATGGCAGAGGATGGAAGGAGAGAGAAAGGGCCCAGTGGTGCCAATTCAGAGACAAGGCTCCTACATTTAAGGGATTTCACTTTTCTAAAGAAGGATACATGTGGCACCACCTCAGGGTGGCCCCATCTTGACAAATGGCAAAATGACAGGATGAGAGAGAATGAGACATGTGGCGTCATCTCAGGGTGATCCCACATCTAGCTCTTTATTGATTGAAAATTGGAATTGAAGGCAAAAGGTAAAACTAAAAATCTCTTTTTGGAGATTTTATAAAAACCTAGACCAACTAGCAGATAAGAAATAAACTTGGACTAATTACGAAAATCTTGAAAGGAGGTTGCCCCTGTAGGGCAATTTTGTAAAAGCATGATATTTGAAATTGCTGACAAAATGGTAAAATCTGAGATAAAATTGCTAAATTCAAAGCTCCATCCCCTTCTTCAGGCAGAGCTGATCTAGTTGATAAAATTTTGAAAATCCATATTGAAAACTATCCAAATCGTTTTCCTGATAAAATCTTTTGAGATTCAGAGTCCTGGGAGTAAAATAGGAAGAAGTGGCAATTTTGAAGACCTGGGAGGCTTGAAATCAATTTTGAAAAAGTTAAAAACTTGAATCTGGATTGAGAGTTTTGAAAATCAAGAGTTTTGGACCTCGAAATGACATGCTATGTTGTGCAGTGATATGAAATGCTTATGCGATGATATGTAATGACATGTCTCAGGGGATTTCATACTGCCTGAAGAATTGGAGATTTCAATCTCTTGATGTGAATAAGACTTTGAGATTTTGTGACTGGAGATGATTCTGAGCAAAACAATAGAAAAATTTTGAGAATCGGGGATGAAATCTGGAGTTTTGCAGGATTCAAGCTCAGAAAATGACCATTTTGCCCTCTGATGATCCTAAAGGATGGTTCACAATAGTTGGTGGAGATGTCGGGGACACGAGTGAAAATGTGGGTTGTTTACACTATGTGAGCATGAAAATTTCCTCCTCAATATGATCCTACCAAATCATACCTTGTCTACATGCAATCCATGTCAGCAAGTAAAAGCTGACATTCCATGGAACACGATTTTGACAATTTAAACTAAGTCAAGCATACAATTAATCAGGCGAAGACAGGTCCCATCACAGTCGCCAAACCTGTTATCATCGCAAAATTTTTCTCCTCCCTCTGTGAGAAAGAGGAACGATTCTGCGAGTCAAACTCGAGCAAAGTTTTTGAAAATGGTTTTGAAAATTACTCACCTCCGTTTTGAAAATTTGTGGAAAATTTCCGTGGAATGGGATCCGCTTGTTGGTACAAGGTTCAACCATTCCTGGTGCCTTTACCAGAGGTAATCGAACCAATGATCAATTATGTGTTTCAACTTGACTCAAATATCTAAATCATGTTCTATTTTCCTAGAAAGCACATAGAATTAGGCATGTGCTATGGAATTTTGAAAAGATGTAAGTTTGAGAAGTATGATGTTTGCTTGGAAAATTGAAATATGCTTGGAAAAGGAATTCCTGGGGAAATCATGAATTTCATCGGAAAATCAGGAGTTGCCTTGAAAAATGAATCTTGAATGAAAAATGGATTCTCAAGAAAAATTGAACTTTGAGAAAATCAATTTCGATATTTAGATTGCTTTTCTGAGGAAATGGATTTGAGAATTCTGGGAAAGTCAAGAAGTTTATTGGAAAGTCAAGAAATTTCGATTTTTTTGCAGATTATTAGGGACATTTATTCACACGTAATATGATTTTTTTGGCATTTTTGGAGAAATATAAAAATATAAAATAACGTATGGACTGACTGCTAAAAACAGAGAACTATTGAAAGGAAACAGAATTGAAATAAACACTAACTACCACCTAATTAACTTCGAAAATATACTAAATTAACAAAATAAAATATGAATTAAATCTAACTAATGCATGAATGATGGAAAATCATCAAGAAAGCATGATCATTCTTAATATATATCATTTTTATGGGAATGGTTTGATCCATCATTCAAACGAACCCTTTCTTTAAAATGAACAATCCATGTGTTTGCACACGGTTTTCAATATGTAAATTGAGACAGGAGCATCATTTCAGTAGAATCAACTCGAATGGGAACTCACCTTGTGTTCTTCTGATGCTTTGAAGATTCAGAGACGGGCGGCTATGGGATGGATCCTTGAGGATGGACTCCATAGAGGTGCAGAGGAAGTCAGAGAACGAAGATGAAAAAGATGAATTGAGGGATTCTTCAGAGGGGGCGTGAGATGAGAGAGAGAGAGCTATCCAGGGTTCCAGATCCAAAAATAAGAAGTCTCCCCCCTGGACTGGGCGCGGGCTAGGGTATTTACAGATTTCAGGGAGGATTTTGAAATTCAAACAGAATGAATCTGGACCCTCCATGTGGCGCCATCTCAGAGGATGCCACTTTGGATTTTTTGAAATAAAATAAATGCAAATTTTGTAAATAAGACACCTCAGCTGGATTTGAAAATTTTCAAAATAAAGTTTGCTTGATTTTCTCTGCAGAGAGCTCTAGTGTGGTGCCACCTATGTGTGGGCCCACTTTGTTATTTTGCAAAGTGAAATAAATTAAATGATAAAATGAAAATTTCTGGATTTGCGCCACCTTAGTAGGGAATTTGAAATTTTAAACTTTCGCTTTTTCTGGAGGAAGCAAAGATAGACATGTGGCTGCTGTAGGAGGAGGCATCTCAGATGGTGCCACCTCATGTTCATTTTGAAATTTGAACTTGGTTGGTTTTGGAGGAAGGAGGGATGGCCGTGTGGCGCCACCTCAGGGTGGTCCCACATTGCTATGCAGCAAGTGAATAAGAGAGAAAGAGAATGACATGTGGCGTCACCTCAGAGTGACCCCACACTGACATGTGGCATGAAATAAAGAAGGAGACTCAAGACATATAGGGCCATTCCAGAGGAGGCCCCACATTGACACGTGTCAGAAGGTAAAAAGAGAAAGATGTAGGGAGGACAAGTGGCAATTAATGGAGGTGTAGGGAGGAAGACATGTGGCGTCACCTCAGGGTGACCCCACATTGATACATGGCAGAGAAATGGAAGGTGAGAGAAAATGACATGTGGCACCACCTCTGGGTGAACCCCACACTGACACATGGCAGAGGATGGAAGGAGAGAGAAAGGGCCCAGTGGTGCCAATTCAGAGACAAGGCTCCTACATTTAAGGGATTTCACTTTTCTAAAGAAGGATACATGTGGCACCACCTCAGGGTGGCCCCATCTTGACAAATGGCAAAATGACAGGATGAGAGAGAATGAGACATGTGGCGTCATCTCAGGGTGATCCCACATCTAGCTCTTTATTGATTGAAAATTGGAATTGAAGGCAAAAGGTAAAACTAAAAATCTCTTTTTGGAGATTTTATAAAAACCTAGACCAACTAGCAGATAAGAAATAAACTTGGACTAATTACGAAAATCTTGAAAGGAGGTTGCCCCTGTAGGGCAATTTTGTAAAAGCATGATATTTGAAATTGCTGACAAAATGGTAAAATCTGAGATAAAATTGCTAAATTCAAAGCTCCATCCCCTTCTTCAGGCAGAGCTGATCTAGTTGATAAAATTTTGAAAATCCATATTGAAAACTATCCAAATCGTTTTCCTGATAAAATCTTTTGAGATTCAGAGTCCTGGGAGTAAAATAGGAAGAAGTGGCAATTTTGAAGACCTGGGAGGCTTGAAATCAATTTTGAAAAAGTTAAAAACTTGAATCTGGATTGAGAGTTTTGAAAATCAAGAGTTTTGGACCTCGAAATGACATGCTATGTTGTGCAGTGATATGAAATGCTTATGCGATGATATGTAATGACATGTCTCAGGGGATTTCATACTGCCTGAAGAATTGGAGATTTCAATCTCTTGATGTGAATAAGACTTTGAGATTTTGTGACTGGAGATGATTCTGAGCAAAACAATAGAAAAATTTTGAGAATCGGGGATGAAATCTGGAGTTTTGCAGGATTCAAGCTCAGAAAATGACCATTTTGCCCTCTGATGATCCTAAAGGATGGTTCACAATAGTTGGTGGAGATGTCGGGGACACGAGTGAAAATGTGGGTTGTTTACACTATGTGAGCATGAAAATTTCCTCCTCAATATGATCCTACCAAATCATACCTTGTCTACATGCAATCCATGTCAGCAAGTAAAAGCTGACATTCCATGGAACACGATTTTGACAATTTAAACTAAGTCAAGCATACAATTAATCAGGCGAAGACAGGTCCCATCACAGTCGCCAAACCTGTTATCATCGCAAAATTTTTCTCCTCCCTCTGTGAGAAAGAGGAACGATTCTGCGAGTCAAACTCGAGCAAAGTTTTTGAAAATGGTTTTGAAAATTACTCACCTCCGTTTTGAAAATTTGTGGAAAATTTCCGTGGAATGGGATCCGCTTGATGGTACAAGGTTCAACCATTCCTGGTGCCTTTACCAGAGGTAATCGAACCAATGATCAATTGTGTGTTTCAACTTGACTCAAATATCTAAATCATGTTCTATTTTCCTAGAAAGCACATAGAATTAGGCATGTGCTATGGAATTTTGAAAAGATGTAAGTTTGAGAAGTATGATGTTTGCTTGGAAAATTAATATATGCTTGGAAAAGGAATTCCTGGGGAAATCATGAATTTCATCTGAAAATCAGGAATTGCCTTGAAAAATGAATCTTGAATGAAAAATGGATTCTCAAGAAAAATTGAACTTTGAGAAAATCAATTTCGATATTTAGATTGCTTTTCTAAGGAAATGGATTTGAGAATTCTGGGAAAGTCAAGAAGTTTATTGGAAAATGACTTTTGAAATGGAAAATGGATTCTTAGGAAAATCAGATCTTTGAGAAAATTGATTTTTAAACTTTGAAAATAATATTAAGAATATTAAAATATTGGAAAATCATGATTTGAACTTGGAAAATATTTTGAAATACCATTTGAAAACTCAGAGTTTTTTGAGAAAATCAAATCCTGAGAAAGACTTAGAAAGTTCTGAGAAAATCGATTTCTCTGAAATGGAATTAGGAAATGAGTTTGAAAATGATGCAAATTGAATGAATGAATATGAATTTGAAAGATAATTATTTGAGGAATTGGGAAAATCCTTTTGAAACTTTGAGAAATGCAGTGCATTTTTTTAAGTTAGCCTAAGAGTGTAGGTTGAATGTGGCTAATACGAAGATCACAAATCTAGATTTCATTCGTATTCTGACTATGACCATAAATACGAATTCCACCAAGTTTGTGAACTCCCTAAGAGCTTGTGCATGTGCCATTCATGTCAACCATAGTGATTTTGGAAAATGTGCATATGCATCATATATCAGATATTAAAATTTGTAGAACTAAATTATATGCAATGCACTCTTATTCTATACAGGAAATGTAAATCTTATTCCAAATTATTACATCTGATATTACATTGAATTGAATAAAGGAAAAGGAATAAAATAACTAAATCTTCTTCTTCAATATTCCTGCAAAACTAGAAAACATGTTAGCACAGAAATGTAGGTTTATCTCGATTTATCCGAAAATATTGGAAATTATCAGATATTATTTAGATATAAACCCAATTCATACCCCCTTTGATATAAACATGAGAAATAAGTAATCAAATTAGAAAATAAACTTGGAAATTTGAAATTGAAGTAAAATGACCAAAGTACCCCTGATGACCTTGAAATCAGGGTTTTCTAAAAGAATTTTTGTAAAATTTGGAAATTTGAAAATTAAATGAAATACAATATGATGCAATACGATGATATACATGAAAATATGGAAAATTGAAGTTTGGAATTTTGAAATTGAGGTCGAAATGACCAAAATGCCCTTGATAACAAGACTATGGCCTTGAAACCAGGGTTTTTTAAAATAAATTTTACAAAAAGTTGAAATATGAAATGCAAATGATATTGAAATTAACCCTAATATGATACTATATGTGTATTCACATGATAAAAACCTTAAAATGGCAAAAATATCACAAAATATTGAATTTAACTTGATTTTCACCTTTGAATTTAAAAATGAACTAACACAAAAGGCAAATGAACTTCGAATTGATCCAAACGTGGCATGGACACCTAGATTAACTCTAAAAATAGAATGGAACTCGAAAATCTATATTTTTGATATTTTTTCAATATAAAAATTAACTAAAAATCCTAAAAATCAAGATTTTGCCTAATACTCTAAATCAAAACTGAATTTCGGGTACTAAACTATCATAGAAATTCCCCAAATTTTATGGGGGGGCAGAGGACAGTTAGGCAAAGTTTTTTTCATTTTATAGATTCTGGTTTTGACCTATGGTCGGAGCTTGACAGCTCCGACAAGTCGGATCGGAATCCAGCGACTCTAGAACTTAGGGCAGACTGACAGGTTTCAGGAAAAATTATGGAAAAAAAAACAAATGGTGGATAAAATGATTGAAATTTTGGGAGAATGTCCCTGACAAACAGAGAAACAATTCATTTTTTGACTGTTTTGGGATTAGATGAACGGATTGGATGGACATAGAGGTTTATCAGACCTCTAATTCTGATAAAATCTATCTAACAGGGAATTGAATGTTGAATTTGTAAAATCTGGAAAACTGAGAATCTGAGCCCTAAAAATCTTAAAATTATGGGAAATGATAAAGGAGTTTACTAGGAACAACTCCACTGTTGAAGGTTTTGACATTCAACCTACGGATTGAAGCGTCACAACCGATTAGGGTCGGTCTAGACCCTGACAAATAGAAATCAAGATTTTCACAGGAGGGTGAAAAATTCAATTTTTTACAGGCATCACTTCATTTTGGAAAAATCTGAAAAAATGCATGAAAATAGCAGACCCTACCTTGAATCTATTGTATTTTTTAGAGAAGATTTGAATCTCCCATGGGGGAGATTTCGGATTCTCAAGTCCGCTAAGATGGAATCTGAAATTTCCAGAAGGGTAAAATCCCAGTTTGGGATTCGATTTTTAAAATGGAGTTGAAGGACTCAAACGAACCTAGATTTTTTGATAAGGGTTAACAATATGTAAACCTATCCAATAAAAAAAATTTAAGATTTATTGAAACGAAATTCCTCATAAAATAATGACTGTAATTTATGCTAAAACTAAAAACTCATGAATCTTAATGTAAATCTTAATGACATTAAATAAACTATCTATAAAGCAATAAAACTAACTTAATAAAGCATCTATAATGTATATTTAACATAAAAAGAAAATAAATGCAGGAAGATACAAATCATGAATATTTTTTTGGCTATGAGAAGGGAGGATCCGATCCATGGATTGGACAGATCCTCTTCTCTCATATAGCAAAAACATGAAATATCTAAAAGAAGAAAAAAGAAAAAAATAACCATATAGCATATAATGAATTTTCTTTTGATAAAATGGGGAGATCTCACCTTGGGAAAAATGCTTGAGCTTGATCCGACTGCGAAGGGGTTGCTTGGTGAATCGGCTAAAGGGAAAAGTCTTGGAGGAGGTGACCCTTAAAGAGATGTTGCTGTAGTAGAGAGGTTGTTGCTACTTCAATGTGGGCTGAAGATGTTGTCTATGGAGGCTGCAGCAGTGACTGCAAGAGATGGAACCCAAGGTTGTTGGAGCCGTGGCTGGATAGAGGGACTGAAGAGGAGGGCTGGTACCTTGCTGGAAGTTGAAGGTAGCTGCTGAAGATCGGTTGCAATGGAGGGCGTGCTATGGCTGGAGGTTGTGGCCACCTTGAAGATACTGGAGAGAGTAGATGCTGTAAAGGCTGAAGGAGGTGATGCCGGTGGTGGTTGCTGTTGAAGGCTGGTGGCTGCAACCAAGGGGATGCTGGAGGTTGCAGTTTGAGAAGGCAAGAGGGAGAGGGTATTGAAAGGGACAGAGAGAGAGAGAGAGAAGGGGGCAGAGCATGAGGTTAGAGAGGGTTAGGGCTGAGAGAATGAGAGAGAGAGAGGGTTCCAACATGTGATGCTTTCCCTTGGAAAATGAAAAGGGGAAAGGTCTTATAATGTGGGTTGAACTAAGAAGGGAAAGAAAGGAAGAGAAGAAGTAAAGAAGAGAAGAAGGAAGAAAAGGAAAAAAAGAAAAGGGAAGAAAGAAGAGAAAGTAGGGCTACGTGAATGGGAAAGAAGAAGGGGAAGAAAGAAGAAGGAAAGATGAAAAGAAAGAAAAGAAAGAAAAGAAGATAGGAAGGAAAAAGAGGAGGGAAAAAAAAGGAAAGAAGGAGGAAAAAAATCTGGAATTTTTTGTTTATTTATTTATTTATTTTATTTTTTTACGTGTGGCACCACCTTGGAGTGGACCCAGATGGTTTTTTTCAAAAAGGGCTTTCAAAGTGGAGCACCACATTGGAGTGGGCCCACACGGTTTCTAAAAAAAAATATTTTAAAACCTGAAAAGGTTTCGGTGTGACGCCACTTAGAGTGGGTCCCACTTATGACAAAAACAAAAAAAAGGTAAAAAATGATTTTGTAAAATTCTTCAGAAAGACTTTTGGCTATTTTTGGCAAATTTAAAATAAAACTCAGAATTTAAAATTTGGTTCCTCTTTGCAGAGCAAATTCAATTTAAAAATTTGAAAATCGAGTTTGAAAAGAATCCTGATTATTTTCTCGAGAAAATATTTCTAAATTTATAATCCTGGTGGTAAAAATGTCAGTTTTGAAAACCCAGGGTTCAAAGTTGAACTTTGAAAACTTTAAAACTCAAATCTGGATTAGGATTTTCAAAACTGGAGTTCTGGATCTCGAAAATGAAATGAAATGTTATGAAATATTATGAAATGGTTGAAAATGATGAGAAATGATATGAAATGCCATGCAAAATGCTAACCCTGGATGAAGAATTTTGGATATTGGACCCCGATTGACAGTTGTACCAGTTCAAAAAGTGATAATTTTGATAAAAATCGCAAAATGGTTTAAAAAATGATTTTTGTCTCTGTCGGGCCAGAGTGACACTGGAAATTGAATTTTAAACTGAAATGAACTAGAATGAGCTGGGTTTTAGGGTTTCAGAACTCAACTGGACTGACAAGACACTGACTCAACTGAACTCCTAGATTGAATTGTCAAAAAATACTGTCATTTTTAGTGAAATGGCGAGAAATGATCACTAGAGTGAAGTGAATTACAGACCAGGGCTGGGTTTGAACTAGAACAGAGATCAGTAATACTGAGATGAAATAAAATTGAAGCTCAAACACTAGCTCAACTGACTGAACTCGGATCAATTTCAGCTAAAAGGGCTAAAATGGGTTCCTAGACACTTGGAAGTGGATTTGAAGTGAAACTGGAGCACTTGAACTTCTGGTGAGCTCAAGCTAGACTCAGGGGAATAGGATTGACTGAGAATAACTGACTCGGAGACAATTGGCTTGGATTTGAGTGAGAAATGAGCTCATTTCTAAAGAAATGATCCCATTTTGGCAGGAATGGTCAGAAATAGAAATGGTTTGTTCATTGTGAGCTCGGGTGAGCTTGAAATGACTGACATTCTAATTGTTCTGAGCTTGAGAATGAGCTTGACTGACTCTGACTGACATGGGATCTGGGATGACCTAGGGGTAAAATGGTAATTTTCCTAATAAAGGTGGGTAAAATGGTAGTTTTCTAAAACAGTCTCGGGGTTTGACTCCTACACTAACCTACCAGGGTTGGCACTGCACGAGGGGGTGTATCTAAGAATGGATGAGAAAAATTTGGGATGTTTACAGTGAGAAACCCCGAAAAGTATCTGAATACAATTTCTTTGCATGCTTGAACTGACCAATAGTTTCTGCCACACCTAAAATTGTGCTAAATCTATCAATAGCCACATGTAATTGCTCCCTTCCATGCACTTTGCTCTTGACTTCGGGAGCTCGAAGGAAGGCAGCCTTGGTCAACTCACTCACCAACAGTTTCTCAGATTTCCACGTGATTGTGGCACTATAGAGAATGAGGGTCCTAGCTCTTGATCACACTTGAAAGGGCACACAACAACGGAAAAGTTACAATCCTTGCACATAGTAAAATCTGGCCAGTCAATACAACAATGATGGTGATGTAGTTTGGCTTGATCCATGCACTCTTCATATCTTAAAAAACCTGAAGTGCCTCCTCTTATTAGCTGTTAGGTGCATATTCCATCAGCTTTATATCCCAGATAACCTTATCACCACCCTTGCCTGGATCACATTCAAAACGCACAAGAACAACACAAGCTATTATGTGTTCACAAAGTGAGAGAGAGCACACATCCACAAACCCACTAATCCTGCTAGCGTAACTAACTGTGTCCACCTTCAATTCTAGCATCTGTATTTCTTGAAATAGTTCTGATGATTCTGTGCCAAACACATTATGGTATCCCCTGCTCATTGGGTTCCCTGAAATTGTTTTTTGATGTGGAATAGACTCAAACAATCGCCTGATTTCGTTTAGATTTGCACAAATGGAATGTGGCATAACTGTAGTAGCTTCAACATTGATTTCACCATTAAATTATAGAGAAATGGTCAATAAAGGAATGATTTGGGAAATAAGCATGTTCAATACTTCAGGCATGAGGTTCCTCATAACCTCCTGTTGCAGTTGTCCCTGCACCACCCTCCATGTTTGGAGTTGGGGCATTGTTGGTTGTAGTGAAGGCTGATGTGTTGTCTTCCACAAAAGTTGTCGATGTTGCTCAAGTAACTGGGTTGATTTGCAGCCACGCTTGTTGCTTCCACATTTGTCTTTCAATACAACGCTCTTAAATTGTCACAAAGAATAACACATGATAGTATTGGCTTCAGTTGTGCAAAAACAAGGTTCCCTGGCATGTTATGACTGTTATGACTGTTATAACTGCCCCTGCACTGAGCAGCCAATAATCAGAAAACACCAAGTTCACCATAAACAACTTGAATGTCAGCTACTACACTTGAATGGTTTGTCAATATTTGGGTCAAAATCATGCCTATTTGGAACCAAGGTTTATTTTTTTGTAAAATAACCTCTTCTTTAGCCTAGTTATTTGGAATATCATTTTGGAGGGAAAACTCCATTTTATGAAATTGTTTAGTCCCATATCTATCATCTTTGGGGAACTCCAAGTTGTTTATATCGAGGGGAGTTGCCTTAGAGGGCAAGGCCCCCAAGGGGCATTAAATCTTGAGCTTAATGAACTTTAATTATGAATTATGGGTTATGATCCAATCTTGGTCTTTGAACTATCATTTTGTTTCTCGCAAATAGAGTTGTGATCTTTCTCTTGACTTGCAATTTTTTTTTTTTGTGTTTTGCAAAATTCCTTTGTACATTGCGATTTTCCTTTATAAGTTGCAAAATTGCTTCATGGCTTGCGAATTTTCTTTATGAGTTGCAAAATTCCTTCATGGCTTGAGTTTTTTTTATGACTTGTTAAATTTCTTTTGACTTGCAAATTTTTTTTATGTGTTGCAAATTTTTCTTGTATCTTGGGACTTGCAAATTTTCATTATGGCTTGCAAAATTCCTTTGTGATTTGCATATCTTGATTTAACTTCAACGTGTTGACACATTGAGATGGATTATGCATGTGGCACCCAATTTTGGGTGGTGGTCGCCCTTGATGGGACGTTGCAAAGATGAGTTTTAAAGACAAAAAAGGAAGTGTAAAAATTCTTCTTTCTTTTTCTTTTTCACTTTTTTGTAGTTTTTTCTTCCTCTCCTTCTACTCCCTCATCATGAAGTTGTTCAGGGCGACTGTGTTGTGGTGGCTAGCTTACCCAATGCTTGGTTGTATCCTAAAAGAGAAGTTGTGCACAACCCTTCTGCACCCAGATTCGATCATGGTGGAAAAACTATAGCTTCTGAGAAAGCAAATTGTTGTTGTGTGCTTCCAAGTCAAGGTTCCACGATCAAGATAGAAGGTACGAAATCTCAACAACTCCTGACATCCTTTGAAATATGGTATAGGTTGGATTATCTCTACTGGTTACGATCTTTGAGGCAATTCATAAAACAAGTTGGAAGCATGCAATGCTAGCATCAAATCTCCAGCTCTGCTAGTTGCCAATATGTTACCATTGAAGAGAATAAAATATAGAATGGAGAGAAAAATGGAGAATGATAATGGAGAATGACTTCTAATATTTTTTACTCAAAAAGGCACTTCACACTTGGATACCTACAATGACTCTTAGACTAAACTTTTATAGCACTAGTAAGACCTTTCTAGATGTATTGAGACTCCAAAAGACTCTTAGAAACTTGTACATATTTAATAACTCTAGAAAACTCTTAAAAACTTGTACCTATTTAATAATTCTAGAAGACTCTTAGAAACTTGTACATACTCAATAATTCTAGAAGACTCTTAGAAAATTATACATACTCAATAATTCTAGAAGGCTCTTAGAAACTTGTATATACTCAATAATTCTAGAAACATTGTTCAAGTTTAATTTATTCTCAATAATGCCTCTTCTAAATTAAACTTGCTCCTTACGCCCAATCTTTCTGTATTTCTCTTGAAGACTTGTCCACTTAGTGGCTTCATGAAAATATCTGCCATCTGATCTTCCATTCTGTAGTACTCCACATGAACATCACATTCATTCACAATTTCCCTCAGAAAATGATACTGAATCCGAATATGTTTCGTCCTTCCATAAAGAACTGGATCTTTCGCAACTGAGATAGTTGAGTTGTTGTCACAAAAAAAAGTTGTTGGCTTATTTTGCTTCTGCTTCACACTCTCCAAAATTTCACGCAACCAGATTAACTGACATCTTGCAAAAGATGCAACAATATATTTTGCTTCCGTAGTAGAAAGCGCAACAATTGGTTGTTTCTTTGAGCTCCACGAAATTGCTTTACTTCCAAGATTAAATACATAACCTGAAGTACTTCTGCTATCATCAACAATCCCTGCTAAGTCACTATCAATATAACTAATAAGGTTGACTGCATCATTAGTTTCATAAAAAAATCCATAATCGATAGTTTATTTCACATATCTTAGAATTCTTTTTGCAGCTTCCCAATGATTTGAATATGGCTTCTCCATGAATCTACTCACCAAACTGACAACATACATAATGTCAGGCCTTGTGGATGTGAGATACATGACTGGGGAGGCCGGATCTTTGCCCGTGGGGTAACCAAACTTCTGAACATAGTGGAATTGATAAGTTTTCCTTCACCTTCTTTACATAGCTTCAAACCTAAAATGCATGGAGTCGAAATTGGATTAGCATTCTCCATCTTGAACTTCTTCAAGATCTCTTTTGCATAGCTCTCTTGCGAAATAAAAAATCCTTTCTTGGTTTGATAAACTTCAATACCAAGAAAATGATGCAATTCACCCAAATCTGTCATCTCAAACTCTGTCATCATTGAGTTCTTGAACTCATTCAACATCTGCATATCATTCTCTGTGAAAATTAGATCATCCACAAAAAGACTTATAACAATGAATCTTCCTTCTGAATTGACTTTGATGTAGAGAGTATGCTCATATGGACATTTCTGAAATCCACATTTTTCAAAATATGAATTGATGCGGCTATACCATGCTTTGGGTGATTGCTTCAACCCGTACAAAGCTTTCTTCAACTTGTACACTTTCTTCTCTTCTCCTTCCTTGACAAACCCCCTTGACAAACCCAGGTGGTTGGTCAATATAGACTTCTTCATTAAGAACACTATTCAAGAACACAAATTTTACGTCCAATTGAAAAAACTTCCAATTATTCTGAGCTGCAAGAGAAATAATTAAACAAACAGTATCAAGTCTTGAAACAGGAGCAAATACCTCTGTGAAATCTTCTCCTTTTTTTTGCTTGTACCCTTTTGCTACCAGCCTTGCCTTGTGCTTGTTGATAGAGCCATCTGGATTCATCTTTGTCTTGTACACCCACTTTACTCCAATAGAACTTTTGTGTGGTGGTAAATCTGCAAGCTCACATGTATTATTGTTTTCAATTAAACCAATTTCTTCTTTCATGGCTCTCCTCAATTTTTCTTCTTGACATGCATCATCAAAAGAAATTGGATATTCACCTGAAAAGAAGGCAAAAAACTATGGCATCATTTTGACTAACTTCTTCTGTGATGTCATATAATTCTTGGATGCTTCTCATTTTTCTAATAGGGCTGCTCGATGAAGAACTTGGGGAAGCAGAAGAATTTCCTGCTTGGGCACCATTTTCATTATTTTCAAATGCTGGATCATTCTCTTCTTCTTCAATCTCAAAAGGAAAAGATAGGCAAATTTTCTTTTTCAGCCTCCAAGTCTTCAAGTATAGAATTTTCATCAAATCGAACATCTCGACTGATCACAATCTTCTTTGTCACCGGGTCGTACAGCTTGTAAGCCTTGCTTTTTTCGTTGTAGCCTATGAAAATACACTTCTCTGATTTATCATTCAACTTGTTTCTCATAGCATCTGGAACATGAGCATAAGTCACGCTCCCGAATACCTTAAGATGGTGAACACTAGGCTTTGAACCATACCATGCTTCATGTGGTGTGCAATTTTCCAAGCTTCTTGTTGGTGATCTGTTAATAAGATAAACTGCACAAGAAACAACTTTTGCCCAAAATCTTCTTGACTTCTTCTTCTTAAGAATGCATCTGGTCATCTCCATAATTGTCTGATTCTTTCTTTCACACACACCATTTTATTGTGGTGTATGTCGGACTGTCATTTCATGCCGAATACCATTGTCCTTGCAATATTTTTCAAACTCATTTGAAAAATATTCACCTCCGCGGTCAGTCCGCAAAGTATTAATTTTCAGCCTAGTAAATGTTTCAACTTCCGCCTTGAAGTCTTTGAATTTCTGAAAAGCTTCAGATTTTTCTTTGACACAATACACCCAAACTTTTCGTGAGTAATCATCAATGCAAAGAGATAAAATAATGATTACCTCCCAAAGATGTCACCGTCATCAGACCACAAAGATCTGAATGAATAAGCTCCAAAGGTCTTGTTGCACGCCATGATGATTGAGGAGGAAATGGATTTCTATGTTGCTTTTCGAGTTGGTATGCTTCACAAACTTCATCAAGATAATCAATTTGAGGCAAGCCTTTGACCATCATCTTTTTTTAGAGCAGCTTCAAACTTTCATAATTCAAGTGTCCATATCTATAATGTCATAGCTTAGAAACTCCATTATCAATACTAGTAAAACAAGACATTTTTATTTTGAAAAGTGAGTGAAAAAAGATTATTTGAAGCAACTCCAACCGTTGCAATAACTTGCTTTTTCCTTGACAAGTAGCAAGCCATGTCATGAAAATGAATGTCGTATCCCTTCTTCAAAAGATGCCCCACACTAAGCAAATTATTTTTCAAACCAGAAACGAAATAAACTTCAGACATTTTCTCCATTTTTCCTGATTTTGTTTTGAACTCCATTTCACCAACACCACTAACTTTGTAAGCATTTTCATCTCTTACTTTAGCTTCTCCATAATTAGATTCAAACAATTTAGAAAATAAATTTTTGTTACCTGTCATATGCTTGCTAGCACCACTGTCTATGTACCAGACATCATCAAGATCTCCACCATAAGACACAAGCAACAAAGTGTCATGATTTTGCTCTTGGTTTTTGTTTTCATACACCAAACAAGCAACATGCCCTTCTTCCTCCTTGTACCAGCATTCACTTGCCATATGACCAAATTTGTGGCAATTATAGCATTCAAAATAGCTACGACCTCTTCCTCTTTGCGAGCCTTTGAAATTTTGATTTTGATTCAAGCCATTCTCCTTGCTTGAATAATTGCCTCTTCCACGAGCATATGAGCATCTTCCTCTAAAGCTTTCACTTCTTTCACGACCATGTCCTCGACCTCTTTGATTTTTGAAATTCTTTTTCTTCTCATTTAGAGACAATTTTGACTGGAGTGCTTGATCCAAAACTACTTCTTTCTTCTTTTTTATTAGCCTTTCTTCATGAGCTTGCAACGAGTCCGTAAGTTCAGTAATGGTCATGGTATTCAAGTTCTTTGTTTTTTCAATGGCTACCACAATGTAGTCAAATTTTGAATCCAAAGAATGAAGAATTTTTTCAATGACACGAACATCATCCATAGTTTCACCATTTCTTTTTAATTGGTTGACTATAGATAATACTCGTGAACAATAATCAAAAACTGATTCCGACTCCATTTTATGCAAACCTTCAAACTCTCCTCGAAGAGTTTGCAAACAGACCATTTTTACCTTTTCACCTCCTTTAAATAAACTTTCCAAAATCTCTCATGCTTGCTTTGAGGAAGTAGCAAACACAATCTTCTCAAAAACGACTTCATTTGAGGTTACTCCTTAGTAGATTACCATAAGAGCTCTTTTATCTTTCTTTCTCGACGCTTTTAGACTCTCTCTTTGAGCCTGTGGCATTTCTTCTTCATTTTCAACTTCAACATAGTCTTTTTTGACTATCTTCCACAATTCTTGATATCCAAGAATAGCTTTCATTTGGATACTCTAATTGCCATAATTTTCTTTGGCTAATTGAGAGGCGAAAGGAAGAGAAATAGAGTTGTTCATTTTAATCGAACAAAGCTCTGATATCAATTTGAAGAGAATAAAATATAGAATGGAGAGAAAATTGAAGAACGATGATGGAGAATGACTTCTAATAGTTTTTACTCAAAAAGACTCTTCAGACTTGGATACTTACAATGACTCTTAGACTAGGCTTTTATAGCACTAGTAAGACCTTTCTATATGTATTGAGACTTCAAAAGACTCTTAGAAACTTGTACCTATTTAATAACTCTAGAAGACTCTTAGAAACTTGTACCTATTCAATAATTCTAGAAGGCTCTTAGAAACTTGTACATACTCAATAATTCTAGAAGACCCTTAAAAACTTGTACATACTCAATAATTCTAGAAGACCCTTAGAAACTTGTACATACTCAATAATTCTAGAAGACTCTTAGAAACTTGTATATACTCAATAATTCTAGAAACATTGTTCAAGTTTAATTTATTCCCAACAACCATTTGGTTGAGGCACTTCCACTACAAGAAAATTGTTAATTAGCGACGAAAATTAGCGACGGATTTTTTCCGTCGCTAATTAGCGACAGATTAGCTAGAGATAGAATCTGTCGCTAATTCGCGATGGATTAGCGAAGAAACAAATTTTATCGCTAATCTGTCGCTACTTAGCGACGGATTAGCGACTAAATTTTTTGTCGCTACTTTTTATTACAAGAACACCATTTTAGCGATGGATTTAGAGAGGGAACTCTGTCGTCGCTAATCCGTCGCTAATTAGCGACGGATTAGCGACAGTATATATTTCGTCGCGGTTTTTGTATTTTGATTTAGCGACGGCTTAGCGACGGAATGTTTCCGTCGCTAAGCCGTCGCTAAATATCGCGTAAATCCCTAATCCCATCCCTCTTTCTCTTTTTCCTGTTTCGCTGTATTGCTCCCGCCCGCCGCCCTCTCCCTCCCGCCGCCCGTCGGCTCTCGCCACCGTCCGGCCGCCGTCGCCTCGCCGACGATCCTCGCTGCCGACCTCCCTGCTTGGCTAGCGGCTGCGCCAGGGACTCCGAGCACCGGCGACCCGCCGCCGACCTCTTCCTCCTCCCTGTTGTTCCTCTGTGGCTGCTGTCGGGAGGTGTTGTCTCCCCTTCGCCGGCGACTCGCAACCGGCGTCCTCAGCCGCCGACGACTGACGATCCTCCCTGCAGCCACCTCTTCGCCTCCGCTCTGAGTTCCGGCGACCCAGTGGCCCCCGAGCTTCGCTCCAGGTCTCCCCCTCTCTGCTGTCGACTGCGCCGGCCACCGGCGACCTCGCCAGCCGCCGCTCCCCGTGCTTTCCGGCAGGGGGGTCGACCCCCTGCGTTTCCGGCAGGGGGTGTCGACCCCCTGCCGGAAAGGCATGGGTGGTCGACCCCCTGCCGAAAACGCAGGGGGTCGACCCCCCCTGCCGTAAAGGCACGGCAGGGGGTCAACCCCCCATGCTGGAACTGCCTTTCCGGCAGGGGGTTTAACCCCCTTCCCTGCCGGAAAGGCAGGTGGTTTAACTGGCTAGGTTGAGATTTAAAATTCAAAAAAAAATTTAATTATAAAAAAAAAATTCAAATCAAAATCAACTGGCTAGGTTGAGATTTAATCAACTGTGGTTAGTTAGAGTATTTCATAAATTTTTATCAATTTGTTAGTTTGTTCTAGTTAGAGTAGTTCATAAATTTTTATCAATTTGTTAGTTTGTTAATGTCTACTGGTAGTTAGTTTTACTTCAATTTGTTTTCTTGAAATCTGGTTAGTTAGAGTATTTCAATCTATTAGTCTTTTATAATTATATTTTTCTTAGATAGATTGGTATTTAATGTTCTAACAATCAGTTAGTTAGATTAGGGCTATTTGAATTCTTTATGATAGTGGTGGTTAAACGGAGTTCACATCTTTTCTAGTAAACTAATTGATTGATTTACTATTCCTTTGCTAAGTAGTTCAGATTAGAAATTGTCTATGACTTTATGTTAGTCGACTGGTTCAACATGTTATAGCTGGTTTGTTAAATTAGCATCTTCTAGTTAGATTTGGCTTACCATATATACTATTTTTCTTTTCTCTTCTTTCAATTAGTTAGAGTTGTTTTAATTTGTTTTAATTTTTTTAGTTAGTGTTTCATCTTGTTTCATGATTAGTTAGTTTGTTACTTAATTTGTTTTGTTTTTGTGCAGATTTTTCAACGGAACCAACTCGTGCTCGGCCACCTGTGGTAAGTAAATGACAAAAACAATGCAAATCGGGTAAATACCCGTGGTGAGTAAGTGATGCAAACGTATCACATGTTATTTAATTTATTGAATGCAACACTTTATTGTTCACACACTCACTTAGTTGTTGATATCTAGGACTGCTTTGTTGGAGTTCGGAGATCATGCTGAGCATGATTTTAATGTAGAAATATGGAAGTGTTCTTATTTTTGGAGTACGGAGTCCATGCTAAGCATGGTAGTAGTTAGTGAGATATTGAAGTGTCTTTGCTGCAGGTACATGTTTGCCATTTATTTGATATGAATGATTATGATGTATTGCAATGTTTGATGTAATTGTATCCATGCTTGCATGTAGTTATTTTCAATTTGATTTTGACTTCCATGTGAAATTTTATAATAAAAGCATGCTTCAAATGATTGTATCATGTCATTAATAGTTTGCACATGAAAATATTAAGTTATCAATGCATGCATCAAAATTCTTGTTATTGTTTGACATAGTATATTGCATGATAAATTTGATATTTTCTTCATCGTCGCATTCTGATTGTTTTTTTCTTAATTCGTTAGGATACTATTCGTAACATCATACGACAGAATGACTGCAAACCGTGAATGGATGTACCGTAGGATAGTGGACAATGAGTTATCGCATGAATATATGGATGGTGTCGATAGTTTTATTGAATTTGCAACGGCGAGTGTCAGTACGGTAGATCCCACAGGTCGGATTAGGTGTCCCTGCAAGATTTGTAAGAATAATCGATTTGTAGAACCTCATGGCGTTAGACATCACCTATACAGGAAGGGTTTTGTGAGTGTTTATCAGAACTGGGCGTTTCATGGAGAAGAATTTAGAAACGATTTTGATGCACGGGTGAATGTGGTGCACGATAATCCATATACGAATTTGATATTTGATGCTGCAGGAACAGAACTGGGTTCTGCTATGAGTTCTAGTGATGTAAGAACTGTCGTAGATGAAGAATCACCAAACGATGCAGCTAGTAGATTTTATGATTTACTTAAAGATGCTGATGAGCCACTTTGGAACGGTTGTGAGAGTCACACTATCTTGTCTGCAGTTCTTCAACTAATGAATTTGAAGTCCGAGTATAATTTGAGTCAATCATGTTTTGACCGTTTGTGCATGATTGTGAAGAGTATGTTGCCTAAAGATGAGAAATTGCCACAAAATTTCTATCGTGCGAAAGTTATGGTCAACGCTCTAGGTATGGGTTACAAAAAGATTGATGCTTGTCCAAATCACTGCATGTTGTATTTCAAGGAGCAGGAAAACGACATATCATGCCCGTCATGTGGGCATCCTCGGTTCAAGCCAAAGACAAGAGGCAATGGTAGCACGAGATCAAAGGAAGTTTCATACAAGTCGCTCCGCTACTTTCCTATCACTCCTAGATTGCAGCGATTGTATATGTATTCAAAGACAGCTAAACACATGAGATGGCATGCAAATAAAGTTCGACACGATGAAAACAAGATCACGCATCCTGTTGACGCTGAAGCTTGGAAGCACTTTGATCGTACTCATCAGAACTTCGCAATGGAAGTGCGAAATGTTAGACTCGGTCTATGTACAGATGGATTTAATCCATTTGGGGGTAGATCAACTCCATACTCATGCTGGCCAGTATTTGTAACTCCATACAACCTTCCACCAAGCTTGTGTATGAAACGTCCAAATCTTTTCTTGTCTCTGTTGATCCCTGGTCCGACCTCACCTGGCCAAAATCTTGATGTATATCTAAGGCCATTGATTGATGAATTAAAAGTACTGTGGGATGACGGTGTTACCACGTATGATGCCCACAAAAAACAAAATTTCAACATGAAGGCCGCTGTTCTATGGACAATCAGTGACTTCCCTGCATATGGTATGTTATCTGGTTGGAGCACACATGGGAGGTTGGCTTGTCCGTACTGCATGGAGGATTCCAAAGCTTTTAGATTGAGGCATGGAAGGAAGCCTTGCTGGTTTGATTGCCATCGTCGATTTCTACCCAGCGATCATCCGTTCCGACGTCAAAAGAATGCATTTACAGCAGGCACAACTGAAATGGAAGGTCCATCCTCAAGATTGTCTGGCATAGAGATTTTAAGAAGATTGTGATACTTTCCAGATGTATTAACAGATGCCCGCAGTCCTACACCCTTCCGTGGATTTGGGAAGGAACACAATTGGACGAAAAAATCTATTTTTTGGGAACTACCGTATTGGCCGACCCTATTGATACGACATAATTTGGATGTGATGCATGTAGAGAAAAATGTGTTTGATAATGTGTTCAATACAGTAATGAATATTAAAGGAAAAACGAAGGATAATCCGAAGGCCCGTATGGATTTAAAATTAATATGTAAAAGACCAGAATTGGAACTCAAAGAGTATAATGGCAAAGTACTAAAACCAAAGGCGAAGTACGTGCTTGGACCTGATCAAATAAAACATGTATGTCAATGGTTGAGACAACTGAGATTTCCAGATGGATATGTCTCTAACATTGCTCGGGCTGTGAAGATTGACGATGGACAGTTATATGGGTTGAAGAGCCATGATTGTCATATCTTTATGCAACGATTGATACCCCTAGCATTCCATGATATGTTAGACAAACCTATATGGGGGGTATTGTCTGAGTTGAGCGGATTTTTCAGAACATTGTGCGCATCGGAGGTCATTGTATCAGATGTAAAGAATCTCGAGGACTCTGTCATCACCACTGTTTGTCTGTTAGAAAAGATATTTACGCCAGCATTTTTCGATGTTATGGAACATTTGATCATACATTTGCCATATGAACTAAGGGTTGGTGGCCCTGTGCAATATCGATGGATGTACCCATTTGAAAGGTATATGTTTTTTTATATTTGTCTCTTTAATGACAGATATTTAAAATTTGAAATGTATATTCTTGTCAGATGCATGTTCGACCTAAAAAAAAAGGTTCGTAATAAAGCAAGAGTAGAAGGCTCTATTTGTGAGGCGTACACTTTAGAAGAGATTTCAAATTTCTCATCTATGTACTTCGAACCTCATATTTCAACACGTTACACATGCCCGCCCCATAACGATGATGGAGAACAAGTAACTGTAGCTGACAAGCTGTCGATATTTCAACGACTTGGGCATGCATTTAGTAGTTGCCGATCAAGGCTATTGACAGATCGAGAGCAAGATGCAGCACACATCTATATTCTTTTTAATTGTTCAGCGATCGACCCATACATCGAGTAAGTATATGTATATGCAACTCAATTATAAATCCTTTTATGTTCTATATGTGGATACATGGCTCGGTAATATAAGTATTTGTGGTTTGCAGACGATTTGATCTGGAGTTGCAAAGCAAAGTTTCACATCTCACTAATGCAGAAGTACAAAAAAAACGTGAAACTAAGTTTGTGGAGTGGTTGAAACAGTTGGTAAAGAAGCTAACATAAATTTTGTACTTATAAACAACACTAAGTTACTTAATTGATCGTGATCACAATAATTGTTTATGTCTGTGCGTAGGTTCGCCATGGTGATGTTAAAGATCAAGGAATATGTGATTTAGAAAATGGTCCGACCAAAGTTGTGCAATGCTACAACAGGTATATCGTAAATGGTTATCGATTCCATACAAAAGACTACGGTATAAACAAATCAACGATAAATAGTGGCGTGTGTGTCAAGGGTAGCAGCTACGGTGAAAATGAACATGATTACTATGGTGTTATAGAGGAAATAATGGAGTTGACTTACTTAGGCATGAATAACAGGGTTACGGTATTCAAGTGTCATTGGTTTGATCCAACTGCAACAAGACTCGACAAAGCTTCAGGCATTGTGGAGGTGAATCATAAATCCAGGTTTGGAACATATGAACCATTCATATTAGCCTCGCAAGCTCAACAAGTTTATTATACTTCATATCCGAGTATAAAAAAGTCAGATAGAAATGAATGGTGGGCAGTTTGCAAGGTGAAATCCAAACTATACCCCGAGTATGATCAGTTACAAGAAGATGAGTTAGCTGAAGACAGTGATTACTATCAATCAGATGATGTCTGTGACTTCGCTTATGGTCACGATGTTGCGCATGATATGCATGTCATATCTCCATTGGCTGATGAAACATTCATAGAGGAATGTGATCCAAATGATGTACCAAGTGGATGGGCAAACAATGAAGAAGAAGAAGAAGAAGAAGAAGAAAGTCAAACTAGTGACGAGGAAGAATTCTCAAGCTAGTGAGCAAAATCTTATACTACAAACCTCTATTTAAATGCATTGTAATACTTGATGCGAGTTGTATTGCAATACTTGGTGTGAATGATTAAAAATTTTATTTCAATGTATTGTAATACTTGATACGAATGATTCGAATGCATTATAATACTTGATGTGAATGATTTCAATTATCTGAATGTATTATAATTTATGCAATTAACGAATGATTTGAATTAGTGCAATACTTGATGTCAATGATTTGAATTATTTGAATGCATTGCAATGCTTGATGTGAATGACTTGAATGCATTGTAATACTTGATGTGAATTATTTGAATGTATTGTATGACATATGTTATTTGTTAGAATATGGTTCGTGGAGGTTATAGTGGTCGCTCATCCAGTAGTAGCCAGGCTCAACCTTCATCTTCACGGGCTCCTGTGATAGGTATATCATATAACTAATTAGATGCTTGATTAGTTCAAATGCACATTCTGAGAACTTGGTGTGTATTTTTTTACAGATGATGTTGCGCCTGTACACGACCCACCTACACCAGTTGATCGCACAAGTCAACAGCCAACACAGGAAACAGGGTCTTCTCAGGCTGGCACAAGAAGACTCATTCGAATAGTGTATATCGATAATCGACCGTAAGTATTTTGTTTTCAATTATTGCATATCTTTTAAATATTTTATATTGATATTTACTGTGTAACAATTCATGTGCAGCACGAGGTTTGAGCCACAAGAAGTAGTACGGGAGATTAGGAATTCACTTCTTCAACATCTACCAGGACCAGTTGCTCAATGGAAAGAGTACCCAAAGGAGGTATTAGACAGATTGTGGTCCTCATTCATGGTATACAGTTGTTCCTCATAGTTAATGTGTTTCATATTTAATTTATTTAAGCAATGTCTACTAACTTTCTGAAAATATTTGTAGGCTTTGAATCGCTTTGCAACTGCGGTGGAAGAAAATGATGCAAGGAAGGTGTGGCAGAAGGTGGCTGCCAATCGATTTGCAGACATGCTGCACACTATGAAGACTGCAGCAAAAAAAGCATCTGGCGTAGTAGATGATCCATTACTGTGGAAGGGCCATGGTCCTATTACTATCAGGAGAGATTACTGGGATGAAATGTGCGATATGTGGGCGGGAGATGCATTTAAAAATCGCTCTGCGAAGGCTTCACAAAATCGATCGAAGATGTCCGAAGCCCATCTACACACAGGTGGATCTAAGACATTTGGGAGTCACCTAAAGAAAATGGTAACTCATCAATATATAATATTAATTTTATAAGTATTGTTGCAAATTTGTGTACTAAATCTTTTGTCATTTAACTTCGCAGGAAGCAGAAAAAGGAGGCAGTGTACCATATAAGGATGTGTTTGTAGAAACACATAAACGGAAGACCACGGGAGTCTTCGTATCAGAGAAGGCGAGAACGACAACGGTATGTATTAATTCTATTAATAATCATTGCAATATATATGCAAGTCATCATAATGTTATCATTAATTATTAATGAATACTTTAAACATTATTTTGTAGGAGGCATATGAGCAACAAATGGTAGAGCGATATGGCGAAGACGCTACTCAGCATCCATCATTTGATCCTACAGCATGGGTGACTGCAGTAGGTGAACCCAAAAAAGGTCGCGTGTTCGGGTTTGGGAGTAATATGAACACTTCACCAGTTATTGGTTCTTCCAGTTACGGCTCACCAACTTCTTGCGCCGACATAAGCTCCAAGCAGCCGACTATTCTTTCCGGTGATGATGTACGCGAGATCATTAATGAATCACTGAATAACTACTTCCAATACACCGTCGCCCCCTTTCTCCGAAATGAGATCAAGGCCGCTGTTCAGGATAGGGGATCTTCGATTCCAGGTCCCTCTCAGGTATAATCACATATATAGTTTTTTTTACTGTCTTAAAGCACATCTGAGCATGGTAGAATCACATATAGAGTTTTTCTAGATGCCTTAGAACACATATGAACATGCTATAATCACATATTCAATTTTTTTACTGCCTTAGCACACATATGAGCATGATAGAATCACATATATATATATTTAACTTTTTGTCTGTCTTAGAGCACATATGAGCATGATAGAATCACATATAAAGTTTTTTTGATTGCATTAGAACACATAAGCATGCTATAATCACATATTCAGTTTTTTTACTGCCTAAGAACACATATGAGCATATTATAATCACATATTCTGTTTTTTGACTGCCTTAGCACACATATGAACATGCTATAATAACATATAGAGTTTTTTAACTGCCTTAGAACACATATGAACATGTTATATATCATTTATGATAGAATCACATATAAAATTTTTGGCTTTGCCTGCCTTAGAGCACATATGAGCATGCTATATTCACATATTCAATTTTTTTACTGCCTTAGCACACATACGAGCATGATCGAATCACATATATAGTTTTTTGCCTGCCTTAAAGCACATCTGAGCATGGTAGAATCACATATAGAGTTTTTTTATATGCCTTAGAACACATATGAACATGCTATAATCACATATTCAATTTTTTGACTGCCTTAGCACACATATGAGCATGATAGAATCACATATAGAGTTTTTTTATTGCCTTAGATCACACATGAGCACATGATAGAATCACATATAGTGTGTAATTTATTTCATTATATTTTGTTTATCAATACTGACTGTTCTTTTCTTGTGTAGGCTGCTAGCGATAATCAGGGTAGTGGAGCTGAAGGGACAGATAAAGACAATGAACAAGAAGACGCACAAAATCTTGGCGATGATTAGAGGACTGTGTTGAAGAAGTTCTATTTTTTTTATTTTTCCTAATTGTAATTGTTGAATTGTAAATAATTAAACTTCTTAGTTTTAAGGTGGAACGATTAATTATTATAGATACTTGTTATATGAATTTTTTTGTGTGGTTTGTTTTTTATTTACAGGAAATATAAATTGTACAGGAAATATAAATTGTACAGTTCTCGGTAATTAATTTTTAAATAAATTTTTTTTTATTTTTTTCGTTTTTGCGATGGATTAGCGACGGATGATTCCGTCGCTATTCATATTAATCTAGCGACGGAATTAAATCCGTCGCCACGCCGTGGTCGCCGTTTAGTACCGGCGGATTGGCGACGGAATATAGCGCTCGTTATTCCGTCGCAATTAGCGATGGACTTGGCGACGGAATTATTCCGTCGCCAGTTAGCGTCGAAATATTCGCGACGTAAGCATACTGTCGCCGCGTTGTCGCTAATCCGTCGCTAACATGGTTAGCGACGGATTAGCGACGGAATGTGGTCGTCGCTAATCTACTGCTTTGTTGTAGTGTTCTACAAATTTATGTGCATGCTTTATGATATTCAAATCTTTTGTACCATGGCCAAAGAGAACCTTGGGTGAGCCAATTCTGGAACTTTATTCTTTGTTCTTCTTGTGCCTTATATCTTTCACCAATGCAAGATGACAAACCCATCATGGCACTCATTCCTTCTACCCTTGGAATGACCCTCCATGCTAGTGCCTTCCCTTGTAGCAACTCGAATTTTATGAGAAGGTTGGGCAACCCTCAAAGCAAAAAAAAAGCACAGTGATCACCTAGTAGCCATGAAATATTGCAATTCTTACAAGCGAGCATATAGAACTCAAATGACTCCTCTAGGATATCATTAATTATTAAATTTCCAAGATAGGCAATTTTTCTCTCATTCCTCACATTCTTGAATCTAGATTTGTGTGCCTCTCTTCCTTCTGGATCAAAAATAATCTTGAAAGCATCAATGTTCCATCCAGTGTTGTCGATCTGCCATAAAGACTGAATTGGCCTCTTTAAATCTCAGAATCTCAGAATTTCAGAATTGATCTTCGAAATTTGAATAGCTTTAGTATGAATCATTTGTTGGGATCGATAGCCTGCACACAAAGACAGCAACAACAAGTTGCTGATAAAACAATGCAAAAAAGAAATGCAGGGGCAGGAGTACCTGATGCCACCATAGCTTAACTGGGATCGATGGATGATAGTGGCTGGAGAAGGGGAAGCTGCTGGTGGTGGCTGAACAGGAGAAAGCTTCTCCTCAACCGGATTGTCGCCCTCCACGAGTGCAGGCTGCTAGATGCAGTCGGTGAGCAGGATATGTTCCCTCACCGGATGGAAAAAACCTGAATGGAGAGGTAAGATATACAATCAGATTCTCTCTCTCATTTTTTTGTTTTTCACACTGCATTTTTACCATATTTGGGGGTCGCTCATGATACCCCTTTTATAGGCACAGAGTGAGAACGGTTTGCATAACCGTTTCCCCTGATTCTGTGCGAGTTTATTGGAAGGAGCATATTCCATAGGGGGTATCCACATCATGGGTAACTACCACCACTAGCTGGTGGTTTATCCCAACATTTTTCCACTTGTTCCGACGATAAACCCTTAACCAGAAAATTTTATAGGAATGACTTGATGAATAGATTGGCCTTTATGATCTATTATGTAGATCCTTAGTTGAATCTCTAATCCTTATGAGAATAACAACAAACAAGTAATAACAAGAATCAATGAACTGAATGTTATCACTTTATCTTTATATGCATATGTCAAAAAGAGTTTAACAAACTCATCCTCAATACATATTCAGAATATAATTTCGGTGCTAGCCCTTTAGTAAGAGGATCAACAATCATCTCTTTGGTACTAATATTAACAATATGCAATAGATGATTCTCTGTCTTTTCTTTAACAACAAAATGAAAGTGCAGTAGGATCGAGGCAACGAGCACTAGAGGGGGGGGGTGAATAGTGCTTTTAAATATCGTCTGTGGAATTTTGAGGAATTTTGCAATTCTCAAAGCAATCACACAAAGAACACAATAATTTATCCTGGTTCGGTCTTTCCCGACCTACATCCAGTCCCCAAGCAAAACCAGCTTGAGATTTCCACTATCAACCTTGTGTAACTACAAGATCATACAAACCAAATTTGGTCCCACTTTCAGTAACACACCTACTGAAAGCAAACAACTTCTTTAAACCAAGGAGTCCTTCCTTTTACAGAAAAAGTAAAATAATCAACTTACAATCAACCTACGAGCCCTTCTTATAAATGCAAATGAGATGCAATTGGCTTTTGAGGTTGTTGAAATACTCAACTCACGAATTCACTGTCTCTCAAAAGAATTTGAGTGAAAAACTAAAGAGAAAAATATCAAGTGAGTGAGAAAATGGATATGAGTGAAAAACAAAGAGTAATTCAATGAAATTGCTTTCAATTTGATTGATTTTGTATGTAGAATGTACTCATATTTATAGTTGAAAGATTTCATACATTGAGGGTATGAAAGGGTGTCAAAACAGTCCATTTTGAACGATCAAAATGCTTGAAAAATGAAAAGACACGCCTTTTAAAAGTTTCAGGAAAAACGACAAAATTAGTCGACTGGAACAGTAGTTAGTCGACTGCTTTTCAAATATTAGTAGACTGACAGTTATCGTCGGTCGACTGATGTGTTTATCGAGCCGTTTGAAAATCTGAAGATTTGAAACTTAGTCGACTAGAGAAAAAGTTAGTCGACTAATAATATCATCAGTAGACTGAAAAACCTTTCAGTCGACTGCTGCTAAATTTTTCTGAAAATACATGTTCTGTCCGGTCGACTGATAAAGTCATTAGTCGACTGCTGCTAAATTTTCTGAAAACACATGTTATGTCTGGTCGACTGATAAAATCATTAGTCGACTGCTGCTAAATTTCCAGAAAACAAACATTCTGTCCGGTCGACTAATTTGACAAAATTGACATTTTGTTTAGAAAATTTGGCGCGAAAGGATTAGTCGATTGGTGAGTCTATTGGTCGACTAATAAACACGAAAAATTAAATAAAGAGTTTTCTAAAAAGATTTTCATGAAGGGTTCTTTTAGAAAAGTTTTTTTTAAGACTTTTTAGGTGAAATGCAACCTAAATATGCACTCTAAGTAAGGCTCTTACAAGAATCTAAGACATTAGATAAATTTTACATTTGCACACAAGTCTTCAAAGATTCTTCATCGAATTCTTCAATTCTTGTCATCTTTCTTCATTGCCTTAGCTGAAATGCAGTTGCTTTACTTGTTCATCATCAAAACATTATACTTGAAGTATCATGTATGGCTTCATTGTCGTAACAATCTCCCCCTTTTTTATGATGACAAACTAATCAAAGATGGAGCATTTAGATGCATAGATGGAGATTTTACTCCCCCTATTAATACTTCATTCATTTCTAAAACTTTTTCAAGAATGCAATTTTTAATGCTTTCACATGATGCAATTTCCATGTCATGATGCAATATGCAATTTTCATGCATGTGTCTTTGTCTCATGCAAGTTCTATCTTTTTCTCCTAATTTCTCATGTTTCTCATGCAAGTTCTATCTTATCTTTTTCTCTTGTTTCTCATGCAAGTTCTATCTTATCCTTTTCTCATGTTTCTCATGCAAGTTCTATCTTATCTTTTTCTCCCCCTTTGTCATAATCAAAAAGAGTAAGGGCAGACATAGCATAAGCAAAATGTAAGTTTAAGTTCAAAATATTACAACCCATAAAGTATCAAAGTTCAGTAAGGACAGTAAACAAAGATCCAAAGAGTTGGTTGAGCATCTCCTTGAGTTCAGTAATATCTTTCTGAATTGAAGAAAGTTGTTGAGTCACATCTTCACAAAAAGTGTGTTGATGCAGCTCCAAAGCTTTCATTCGCTGCAAAAGTTCATCATTGTCTTGACTAGTAGAGAATTTCTTTCGTTTTGCTTTAGATGAAGGTGTCACAAAAGATGGTGAGGGTTAAGAGGGAGATGGTTCAGATGGTTCAGTTTGATGAAAGTTTAAAGGAGGCAGATATTTGATTTTCATATGTTTAAAAATAGTTTGATCAAAAAACTCCTTTTGTTCAATATATTTTTCATTGGTTAAGGGTACTTTGAAATATCTGAAAATACGAGTAAGAAGACATCCATACGGAAGAAAAGGTTTTTGTTTCCATAAATTAGTAAAATACACGTTGGCCCAATTTATAGAAATATTTCCAAATAAGACATAAAGAGCCGTAGAAAGATCTGTGGAATAGTAATCAAAAGATCCAGTTTTAGGTAGAACATTATGGGCAAGAATTCGTTCAACAATACGTGCACGAGTTTGAAGATTGATATTTTTGAGAGGACAATGAGGTGCACCGAGAAGAAGAATTTGTTCAAAAATTCTTTCATCATTAAGTTCAATAGTATTGAAAAGAGTTTCTGAAGATGGAATATCTAAGATTTGTCCAAGCAGTTTAGAATCAAACTCAATTTCAATATCGCGAACAAGAGAAGAAAAAAATTCAGTTTCATGATCAATTTGTAAATTTGTGTAAAATAAGTGGATCAGTAAAGGATAATGAAGGGAGTCTGCACTAGCGTCAAAAAGGTGGGAAATGCCTGGGAATAACTCTTTGATTTTATAACAAGAAAATAGGTGAAAGAGGACATTTCGGCCTGGTAAAATAGGAAGTGCAGAAATCTATCCAAAAGTATCATATAAAAGAGGATTTCTGAGTAGTCTGAGAGAAAATCCATGACGTGCTGGAGGTGTAGTGGGAGGAGAACCTTGTGCGGATGCAGTCTTTTGACGAGGCATGGTTGATAAGTAATGAAACAGATTCACCAGTCAAATAAGAATCGCAGTTGATGTCGGCTTTCAAATGACGTCTGGTGGGAGTGATTGATCAACAAGTGGAGACGTTGTAGAGGAGTTGGCTGCTATAGAAAACGACGAGTCTCGGAGAAGAGAAGGCTGAGACACAACAGATGTTGTTTGGCTTTTCAACACCGCCATGGATGTCATTAGGCGTTGCAGTAGAAACTCTTTAGTTGCAATAGGAGGGTTTCGTTGAGGAGGAGTTCGTCTGCTACAGAAACAGAGGATGACGCTGTGGTTGACGACAAGTGTGAGGAGGTTGCCACACGAGGATTCCGGAGAGAACTGAAGATGCACCTGTCACGGCAAGAGGATTCTGGCGAAAAGGGGTTCGAACAACACTCCGAGGGATTTTCGGAAGAGAGAGAGGAGAGAGAAAGAGAGAGAGGGTATCGTTTAAGAAAAACGAAATGGGCGTAAAAATGAAACGGTGCCCTTTTAAAAAAAATCGGGTGTTAAAAAAAATCCAAGGGGTATCGGGTCCCTTCAGTTGAAATTTTAAAAAAAAATATAAGTCGACTAGAATTTTATCGGTCGACTAATAAGGTGTGATTCCTTCAGTAAAATTTTTTTTTAAATCCATCAGTCGAGTAGAAGTTTATCGGTCAACTAATATGGTGCAATTTTGAGATTTTGTTAAAAAATCAACATTTTATAAATCCAAAAACAAGCAAATGCCTAGTTCTCTCCTAATTTTTATAAAATCTTCATTTTTGAGTGGTTTAGTGAAGATATTGGCATGTTGTTCATTAGTGGAAATAAAATTTAACGAAATATCCCCTTTTAACACATGATCTCTTAAGAAATGTTGTCTAACTTCAATATGCTTAGTCCTTGAGTGCTGAACAGGATTTTTCGAAAAATTTATAGCACTAGTGTTATCACAATAAATAGTTGTTGTGGAGTAATTCAAACCAAAATCTTTTAAGGTTTGTTTCATCCATAATACTTGTGAACACGCTAAACTAGCCGCTATATATTCTGCTTCAGTTGTTGAGAGTGACACTGAATTTTGCTTTTTACTAAACCAAGAGACTAAGGCATTTCCTAAGAAATGACAAGTTCCGCTAGTACTCTTACGATCAGATTTACTTTCTGCAAAATCTGCATCACTATATGAAACTAAATCAAAGGAAGATGATTTTGGGTAAAACAAACCAAAATCTGAAGTATCTTTCAAGTAACGAAGAATTTGATTTACTGTAGTTAAATGAGATTCTTTTGGTTTAGCTTAAAATCTAGCACATATACAAACACTAAACATTATATCAGGTCGACTAGCAGTTAAGTATAATAGAGATCCGATCATACCTCTGTAGAGCTTAGTATCTACATTTTTACTATTTTCATCTTTATCAAGAGAAGTAGTTGTGCTCATAGGATTTCTTCTTGATTTTGATGAGTCCATCCCAAATCTTTTGAGAAGTTCTTTTATATACTTAGCCTGGTTGATGAAGATTCCTTCTTCAGTTTGCTTTATTTGAAGTCCAAGGAAGTAGTTTAATTCGCCCATCAAGCTCATTTCAAACTCTTCCTGCATAGCTTTAGCAAATTCTTTACAAAGAGAATCATTAGTAGAACCAAATATTATGTCATCAACATAAATTTGCACAATAAGAATATCTGAATTAAAATTTTTAATAAATAAAGTGGAGTCTACCCGACTAATGGAAAAACCAGATTGTTCTAGAAAATTTCGTAGTTATTCGTACCACGCTCTTGGTGCTTGTTTAAGACCGTACAAAGCTCTTTTTAATTTGTAGATTTTTTCTGGATATTTTTCATTTTCAAAGCCTGGAGGTTGCTCTACATAAACTTCTTCATTGATGTGTTCATTTAAGAATGCACTCTTAACATCAATTTGATATAACTTAAAATTTATGTAACTAGCAAAAGCAAGCATCATTCGAATTGACTCCAATCGAGCCACTGGTGCATAGGTTTCATCAAAATCTATGCATTTTTCTTTATTATAGCCTTGTGCTACTAGCCTTGCTTTATTTCGAATGACTTCGCCATTTTCGTTCAGCTTATTTCGGAAGACCCATCTTGTTCCAATTACTGGATGATCCTTTGGTCTATCAACTAGATCTCATACATCATTCCTAGTAAATTGGTTAAGTTCTTCAGACATGGCCAAAAGCCAAAATTCATCATCACTGGTCTCATTGATATTCTTTGGTTCTATTTTAGATATGAAAGCAATATTTGCAATATATTGCAATTGCCTTCTAGTTTGGACACCACTCTTTATTTCACCAATAATTTGTTCATATGGATGATTGGGAACTTCTTTCCAAACCGGTTGAAGATGAACATTTTCTTGAGAAGTACTCTCTATCAAAGGTTCTTCTTGAAGTATGACTTCTTCTCCTTCGCTTAGAGGTATAACCTGCTCACAATTCTCATCAAATGCAACATGTAAAGATTCTTCAATGCAAGATGTTCTTTTATTAAAAACACGATAAACTTTATTTATAGAAGAATATCCAAGAAATATTGATTCATCTGATTTTGAATCAAACTTATCAAGATTATCTTTGGTATTTAACAAGAAACATTTACTACCAAAAAATTTGAAATATGAGATCTTTGGAATACGATTATAATATAATTAAAACACGTTTTATGTAAGATTGGTCGAATAAGAACACGGTTTAAAACATAACATGATGTATTTATTGCTTCAGCCCAAAAGTATTTTGGTAAATTTTTATCTTGAAGCATGGTTCTAGCACATTCTTGCAAAGTTCTATTCTTTCTTTCAACAACTCCATTTTGTGGAGCCGCTCTAGGAAAAGCAAAGTTGTGAGATATACCATGTAGATCACAAAACTTTAGAAAAGATTCATTGTCAAATTCACCACCATGATCACTACGAATTTTAATAATAGATATAGATTTTTCATTTGTAATTCTTCTACAAAGTTTGGAAAATTCAGAAAAAGCATCATTTTTGCTTTTTAGAAAAATCACCCATGTAAATCGAGAATAGTCATCTACTATAACAAAGGCATACTTGCTACCATTCAAACTTTGAATTCTAGATGGTCCAAATAGATCTAAATGTAAAAGTTCAAGAGGACGTTTTGTTGAAACTATATCTTTTGCCTTAAAAGAACCCTTGATTTGTTTACCCATTTGGCAAGCATCACATAAGTGATCTTTTTTATATGGTATTCTAGGTAGGCCTCTAACAAGATCATTCTTGGATAACTTGGAAATAATTTTAAAGTTAACATGTCCAAGTCTCTTGTGCCATAACCATTGAATTTCATTTGAAACAATAAGACATTTTTCATTAAAAGTGGGTAACTCATCTAGATAAAGTTCATACACATTGTTCCTTCTTTTACCTTTAAAAATAATCTTTTTAGATTAAAAATCAGAAATTAAGCATAAATCATGTTCAAAAGAAACAAGAAAACCTTTATCACATAATTGACTAATTAATGGATAATAAATTATGCATTAAACCATCTACTAAAAGAACATTTTCTATCAAGGGAAATTTTGGATTACCAATGTTACCGATACCGATTACTTTTCCCTTGTTATTGTCATCAAAGGTGACAGTTCCTCCATCCTTACTTTGAAGGGTGGAAAATAACTTCGGCCTTCTAGTCATATGTTTGGAACAACCGCTGTCCAATATCCATTTGCTCTTTATTTTGTATACCTACAACAAAATTAGAAGACAAAGCATTTGACCCCTTTCTATTTTTGGGTCCATGAGAGTTAGTCTTAGGAACCCATATCCATTTGTATTTTGGTTTCCTTTGATAATAAATATTCTTTCTATAAAAAGATTTAGCATTTCTAGAGTAATCATGTCTAGGCTTATAAGCATTATAAGTTCCATGATTAGATGCATTTCTACTAGAAAATTTAGTTCTTTGAACAAATGGTTGAGAATATTGTCTTTGATTCTTCACCACATAGTTTGGTCTATTTTGAGTATCAAAGAAGCTATATCCCAATCCGGTTTTATTAACCGAGCATCTTTGAGAACCAAGAAGTCTTTCTAGATTCTCTTGTCCATTTGTGAATTTGGTCACTATAGAAAGAAGATCATTTGATTTTTCTTTTAGACTAGTTATTTCTTTTTGTAAGAGATTGGTTCTAATTCCAATTTCTTTTATCTCAAATGCTTGACAAAAGTTTTCCTTCTTGAGATCTTCTATCTCTTAAAGTATCACTTTGTTTTGAGAGTCAAGAGTCGAATTTTCAGTTTTTAACTCTTTGTTCTTAGAACTTAGACTCTTAAATTTAACATATAAATCATTAAATGTGTCTAATAAATCATCATACTCAAATTGACTTACCGAGTCTTCTTGTGCTACAAAACACATGTTGGCGACTTCTTCATTTGATTCTTCATCGGAAGATGAGTCACTATCATCCCAACATGCTTGAAATGTCTTTTTCTTCTTGAATTGGTCTTTAGGCTTGATTTTGAGAAGAGGACAATCTTTCTTGATGTGTCCCGCCTTTTTGCAGTTAAAACACTTGACTTCATTAAGATTGGAAGAATCCGCTTTCTTTAGCTTTCTTTAAAATCTTTCATTTTTGATGAATCTTTTGAATTGCCGTGTAATGAGGGCAATATCTTCATCTTCTTCTGAATTTTCAGAGTCAGAAGTAACCTTAAAAGCAAGAGATTTCTTCTTGGGTTCTTCTTCTTGTCTGTCTTGAAGTTGGACTTCATATGTCATTAGGTTACCAACCAAATCTTCAAGAGTGAGAGTGTTTAAATCATTTGCTTCTTCAATAGCTATGGTTTTTCTCTCTCATTCAGGAGTTAAACACCTTAGAATTTTTCTGACTAAATCCACTTGTGAATATTCTTTTCCAAGGGATTTTAGAGTGTTAGTGATATCGGTCATTTTTGTTACCATGTCCGATATAGATTCATTTTGCTTCATTTTAAACAATTCAAATTTATGAACTAAAGAAGCAATTTTAGATTCCTTTACCTTTGACGTACCTTCGTGAGTCACGAGAAGAGTATGCCAGATTTCATTTGCTGTAGAGCTTTGAGAGATGCGATTGAACTCTACCTTGTCAACGGCACAATACAATGCATTCATAGCTTTGGCATTCAGTGAAGCAGTCTTTTTTTCTTCATCGGTCCATTGACTGAAATCAGTTGATGGCATTTGGTACTTTTCTGAAACAACTCTCCAAATTTCGAGATCCATGGATTGTAAGAATATTTTCATTCTCACTTTCCAGTATCCATAGTTTGTTCCGTCGAAGAGAGGAGGACGAACAGAGGAGCATCCTTCTTTGTGTTGAGATGATGTTGTTCTCATGCTAGATGATGGTCAAATCAAAATAATAGCAAACCTGCTTTGATACCAAATGAAAGTGCAGTAGGATCGAGGCAACGAGCACTAGAGGGGGGTGAATAGTGCTTTTAAATATCGTCTGCGGAATTTTGAGGAATTTTGCAATTCTCAAAGCAATCACACAAAGAACACAATAATTTATCCTGGTTCGGTCTTTCCCGACCTACATCCAGTCCCCAAGCAAAACCAGCTTGAGATTTCCATTATCAACCTTATGTAACTACAAGATCATACAGACCAAATCCGGTCCCACTTTCAGTAACACACCTACTGAAAGCAAACAACTCCTTTAAACCAAGGAGTCCTTCCTTTTACAGAAAAAGTAAAATAATCAACTTACAATCAACCTACGAGCCCTTCTTATAAATGCAAATGAGATGCAATTGGCTTTTGAGGTTGTTGAAATACTCAACTCACGAATTCACTGTCTCTCAAAAGAATTTGAGTGAAAAACTAAAGAGAAAAATATCAAGTGAGTGAGAAAATGGATATGAGTGAAAAACAAAGAGTAATTCAATGAAATTGCTTTCAATTTGATTGATTTTGTATGTAGAATGTACTCATATTTATAGTTGAAAGATTTCATACATTGAGGGTATGAAAGGGTGTCAAAACAGTCCATTTTGAACGATCAAAATGCTTGAAAAATGAAAAGACACGCCTTTTAAAAGTTTCAGGAAAAACGACAAAATTAGTCGACTGGAACAGTAGTTAGTCGACTGCTTTTCAAATATTAGTAGACTGACAGTTATCGTCGGTCGACTGATGTGTTTATCGAGCCGTTTGAAAATCTGAAGATTTGAAACTTAGTCGACTAGAGAAAAAGTTAGTCGACTAATAATATCATCAGTAGACTGAAAAACCTTTCAGTCGACTGCTGCTAAATTTTTCTGAAAATACATGTTCTGTCCGGTCGACTGATAAAGTCATTAGTCGACTGCTGCTAAATTTTCTGAAAACACATGTTATGTCTGGTCGACTGATAAAATCATTAGTCGACTGCTGCTAAATTTCCAGAAAACAAACATTCTGTCCGGTCGACTAATTTGACAAAATTGACATTTTGTTTAGAAAATTTGGCGTGAAAGGATTAGTCGATTGGTGAGTCTATTGGTCGACTAATAAACACGAAAAATTAAATAAAGAGTTTTCTAAAAAGATTTTCATGAAGGGTTCTTTTAGAAAAGTTTTTTTTTAAGACTTTTTAGGTGAAATGCAACCTAAATATGCACTCTAAGTAAGGCTCTTACAAGAATCTAAGACATTAGATAAATTTTACATTTGCACACAAGTCTTCAAAGATTCTTCATCGAATTCTTCAATTCTTGTCATCTTTCTTCATTGCCTTAGCTGAAATGCAGTTGCTTTACTTGTTCATCATCAAAACATTGTACTTGAAGTATCATGTATGGCTTCATTATCGTAACAATCTCCCCCTTTTTTATGATGACAAACTAATCAAAGATGGAGCATTTAGATGCATAGATGGAGATTTTACTCCCCCTATTAATACTTTATTCATTTCTAAAACTTTTTCAAGAATGCAATTTTTAATGCTTTCACATGATGCAATTTCCATGTCATGATGCAATATGCAATTTTCATGCATGTGTCTTTGTCTCATGCAAGTTCTATCTTTTTCTCCTAATTTCTCATGTTTCTCATGCAAGTTCTATCTTATCTTTTTCTCTTGTTTCTCATGCAAGTTCTATCTTATCCTTTTCTCATGTTTCTCATGCAAGTTCTATCTTATCTTTTTCTCCCCCTTTGTCATAATCAAAAAGAGTAAGGGCAGACATAGCATAAGCAAAATGTAAGTTTAAGTTCAAAATATTACAACCCATAAAGTATCAAAGTTCAATAAGGACAGTAAACAAAGATCCGAAGAGTTGGTTGAGCATCTCCTTGAGTTCAGTAATATCTTTCTGAATTGAAGAAAGTTGTTGAGTCACATCTTCACAAAAAGTGTGTTGATGCAGCTCCAAAGCTTTCATTCGCTGCAAAAGTTCATCATTGTCTTGACTAGTAGAGAATTTCTTTCGTTTTGCTTTAGATGAAGGTGTCACAAAAGATGGTGAGGGTTAAGAGGGAGATGGTTCAGATGGTTCAGTTTGATGAAAGTTTAAAGGAGGCAGATATTTGATTTTCATATGTTTAAAAATAGTTTGATCAAAAAACTCCTTTTGTTCAATATATTTTTCATTGGTTAAGGGTACTTTGAAATATCTGAAAATACGAGTAAGAAGACATCCATACGGAAGAAAAGGTTTTTGTTTCTATAAATTAGTAAAATACACGTTGGCCCAATTTATAGAAATATTTCCAAATAAGACATAAAGAGCCGTAGAAAGATCTGTGGAATAGTAATCAAAAGATCCAGTTTTAGGTAGAACATTATGGGCAAGAATTCGTTCAACAATACGTGCACGAGTTTGAAGATTGATATTTTTGAGAGGACAATGAGGTGCACCGAGAAGAAGAATTTGTTCAAAAATTCTTTCATCATTAAGTTTAATAGTATTGAAAAGAGTTTCTGAAGATGGAATATCTAAGATTTGTCCAAGCAGTTTAGAATCAAACTCAATTTCAATATCGCGAACAAGAGAAGAAAGAAATTCAGTTTCATGATCAATTTGTAAATTTGTGTAAAATAAGTGGATCAGTAAAGGATAATGAAGGGAGTCTGCACTAGCGTCCAAAAGGTGGGAAATGCCTGGGAATAACTCTTTGATTTTATAACAAGAAAATAGGTGAAAGAGGACATTTCGGCCTGGTAAAATAGGAAGTGCAGAAATCTATCCAAAAGTATCATATAAAAGAGGATTTCTGAGTAGTCTGAGAGAAAATCCATGACGTGCTGGAGGTGTAGTGGGAGGAGAACCTTGTGCGGATGCAGTCTTTTGACGAGGCATGGTTGATAAGTAATGAAACAGATTCACCTGTCAAATAAGAATCGCAGTTGATGTCGGCTTTCAAATGACGTCTGGTGGGAGTGATTGATCAACAAGTGGAGACGTTGTAGAGGAGTTGGCTGCTATAGAAAACGACGAGTCTCGGAGAAGAGAAGGCTGAGACACAACAGATGTTGTTTGGCTTTTCAACACCGCCATGGATGTCATTAGGCGTTGCAGTAGAAACTCTTTAGTTGCAATAGGAGGGTTTCGTTGAGGAGGAGTTCGTCTGCTACAGAAACAGAGGATGACGCTGTGGTTGACGACAAGTGTGAGGAGGTTGCCACACGAGGATTCCGGAGAGAACTGAAGATGCACCTATCACGGCAAGAGGATTCTGGTGAAAAGGGGTTCGAACAACACTCCGAGGGATTTTCGGAAGAGAGAGGGGAGAGAGAAAGAGAGAGAGGGTATCGTTTAAGAAAAACGAAATGGGCGTAAAAATGAAACGGTGTCCTTTTAAAAAAAATCGGGTGTTAAAAAAAATCCAAGGGGTATCGGGTCCCTTCAGTTGAAATTTTAAAAAAAAATATAAGTCGACTAGAATTTTATCGGTCGACTAATAAGGTGTGATTCCTTCAGTAATTTTTTTTTAAATCCATCAGTCGAGTAGAAGTTTATCGGTCAACTAATATGGTGCAATTTTGAGATTTTGTTCAAAAATCAACATTTTATAAATCCAAAAACGAGCAAATGCCTAGTTCTCTCCTAATTTTTATAAAATCTTCATTTTTGAGTGGTTTAGTGAAGATATCGGCATGTTGTTCATTAGTGGAAATAAAATTTAACGAAATATCCCCTTTTAACACATGATCTCTTAAGAAATGTTGTCTAACTTCAATATGCTTAGTCCTTGAGTGCTGAACAGGATTTTTCGAAAAATTTATAGCACTAGTGTTATCATAATAAATAGTTGTTGTGGAGTAATTCAAACCAAAACCTTTTAAGGTCTGTTTCATCCATAATACTTGTGAACACGCTAAACTAGCCGCTATATATTCTGCTTCAGTTGTTGAGAGTGACACTGAATTTTGCTTTTTACTAAACCAAGAGACTAAGGCATTTCCTAAGAAATGACAAGTTCCGCTAGTACTCTTACGATCAGATTTACTTTCTGCAAAATCTGCATCACTATATGAAACTAAATCAAAGGAAGATGATTTTGGGTAAAACAAACCAAAATCTGAAGTATCTTTCAAGTAACGAAGAATTTGATTTACTGCAGTTAAATGAGATTCTTTTGGTTTAGCTTAAAATCTAGCACATATACAAACACTAAACATTATATCAGGTCGACTAGCAGTTAAGTATAATAGAGATCCGATCATACCTCTGTAGAGCTTAGTATCTACATTTTTACTATTTTCATCTTTATCAAGAGAAGTAGTTGTGCTCATAGGATTTCTTCTTGATTTTGATGAGTCCATCCCAAATCTTTTGAGAAGTTCTTTTATATACTTAGCCTGGTTGATGAAGATTCCTTCTTCAGTTTGCTTTATTTGAAGTCCAAGGAAGTAGTTTAATTCGCCCATCAAGCTCATTTCAAACTCTTCCTGCATAGCTTTAGCAAATTCTTTACAAAGAGAATCATTAGTAGAACCAAATATTATGTCATCAACATAAATTTGCACAATAAGAATATCTGAATTAAAATTTTTAATAAATAAAGTGGAGTCTACCCGACTAATGGAAAAACCAGATTGTTCTAGAAAATTTCGTAGTTATTCGTACCACGCTCTTGGTGCTTGTTTAAGACCGTACAAAGCTCTTTTTAATTTGTAGATTTTTTCTGGATATTTTTCATTTTCAAAGCCTGGAGGTTGCTCTACATAAACTTCTTCATTGATGTGTTCATTTAAGAATGCACTCTTAACATCAATTTGATATAACTTAAAATTTATGTAACTAGCAAAAGCAAGCATCATTCGAATTGACTCCAATCGAGCCACTGGTGCATAGGTTTCATCAAAATCTATGCATTTTTCTTTATTATAGCCTTGTGCTACTAGCCTTGCTTTATTTCGAATGACTTCGCCATTTTCGTTCAGCTTATTTCGGAAGACCCATCTTGTTCCAATTACTGGATGATCCTTTGGTCTATCAACTAGATCTCATACATCATTCCTAGTAAATTGGTTAAGTTCTTCAGACATGGCCAAAAGCCAAAATTCATCATCACTGGCCTCATTGATATTCTTTGGTTCTATTTTAGATATGAAAGCAATATTTGCAATATATTGCAATTGCCTTCTAGTTTGGACACCACTCTTTATTTCACCAATAATTTGTTCATATGGATGATTGGGAACTTCTTTCCAAACCGGTTGAAGATGAACATTTTCTTGAGAAGTACTCTCTATCAAAGGTTCTTCTTGAAGTATGACTTCTTCTCCTTCGCTTAGAGGTATAACCTGCTCACAATTCTCATCAAATGCAACATGTAAAGATTCTTCAATGCAAGATGTTCTTTTATTAAAAACACGATAAACTTTATTTATAGAAGAATATCCAAGAAATATTGATTCATCTGATTTTGAATCAAACTTATCAAGATTATCTTTGGTATTTAACAAGAAACATTTACTACCAAAAAATTTGAAATATGAGATCTTTGGAATACGATTATAATATAATTAAAACACGTTTTATGTAAGATTGGTCGAATAAGAACACGGTTTAAAACATAACATGATGTATTTATTGCTTCAGCCCAAAAGTATTTTGGTAAATTTTTATCTTGAAGCATGGTTCTAGCACATTCTTGCAAAGTTCTATTCTTTCTTTCAACAACTCCATTTTGTGGAGCCGCTCTAGGAAAAGCAAAGTTGTGAGATATACCATGTAGATCACAAAACTTTAGAAAAGATTCATTGTCAAATTCACCACCATGATCACTACGAATTTTAATAATAGATATAGATTTTTCATTTGTAATTCTTCTACAAAGTTTGGAAAATTCAGAAAAAGCATCATTTTTGCTTTTTAGAAAAATCACCCATGTAAATCGAGAATAGTCATCTACTATAACAAAGGCATACTTGCTACCATTCAAACTTTGAATTCTAGATGGTCCAAATAGATCTAAATGTAAAAGTTCAAGAGGACGTTTTGTTGAAACTATATCTTTTGCCTTAAAAGAACCCTTGATTTGTTTACCCATTTGGCAAGCATCACATAAGTGATCTTTTTTATATGGTATTCTAGGTAGGCCTCTAACAAGATCATTCTTGGATAACTTGGAAATAATTTTAAAGTTAACATGTCCAAGTCTCTTGTGCCATAACCATTGAATTTCATTTGAAACAATAAGACATTTTTCATTAAAAGTGGGTAACTCATCTAGATAAAGTTCATACACATTGTTCCTTCTTTTACCTTTAAAAATAATCTTTTTAGATTAAAAATCAGAAATTAAGCATAAATCATGTTCAAAAGAAACAAGAAAACCTTTATCACATAATTGACTAATTAATGGATAATAAATTATGCATTAAACCATCTACTAAAAGAACATTTTCTATCAAGGGAAATTTTGGATTACCAATGTTACCGATACCGATTACTTTTCCCTTGTTATTGTCATCAAAGGTGACAGTTCCTCCATCCTTACTTTGAAGGGTGGAAAATAACTTCGGCCTTCTAGTCATATGTTTGGAACAACCGCTGTCCAATATCCATTTGCTCTTTATTTTGTATACCTACAACAAAATTAGAAGACAAAGCATTTGACCCCTTTCTATTTTTGGGTCCATGAGAGTTAGTCTTAGGAACCCATATCCATTTGTATTTTGGTTTCCTTTGATAATAAATATTCTTTCTATAAAAAGATTTAGCATTTCTAGAGTAATCATGTCTAGGCTTATAAGCATTATAAGTTCCATGATTAGATGCATTTCTACTAGAAAATTTAGTTCTTTGAACAAATGGTTGAGAATATTGTCTTTGATTCTTCACCACATAGTTTGGTCTATTTTGAGTATCAAAGAAGCTATATCCCAATCCGGTTTTATTAACCGAGCATCTTTGAGAACCAAGAAGTCTTTCTAGATTCTCTTGTCCATTTGTGAATTTGGTCACTATAGAAAGAAGATCATTTGATTTTTCTTTTAGACTAGTTATTTCTTTTTGTAAGAGATTGGTTCTAATTCCAATTTCTTTTATCTCAAATGCTTGACAAAAGTTTTCCTTCTTGAGATCTTCTATCTCTTAAAGTATCACTTTGTTTTGAGAGTCAAGAGTCGAATTTTCAGTTTTTAACTCTTTGTTCTTAGAACTTAGACTCTTAAATTTAACATATAAATCATTAAATGTGTCTAATAAATCATCATACTCAAATTGACTTACCGAGTCTTCTTGTGCTACAAAACACATGTTGGCGACTTCTTCATTTGATTCTTCATCGGAAGATGAGTCACTATCATCCCAACATGCTTGAAATGTCTTTTTCTTCTTGAATTGGTCTTTAGGCTTGATTTTGAGAAGAGGACAATCTTTCTTGATGTGTCCCGCCTTTTTGCAGTTAAAACACTTGACTTCATTAAGATTGGAAGAATCCGCTTTCTTTAGCTTTCTTTAAAATCTTCCATTTTTGATGAATCTTTTGAATTGCCGTGTAATGAGGGCAATATCTTCATCTTCTTCTGAATTTTCAGAGTCAGAAGTAACCTTAAAAGCAAGAGATTTCTTCTTGGGTTCTTCTTCTTGTCTGTCTTGAAGTTGGACTTCATATGTCATTAGGTTACCAACCAAATCTTCAAGAGTGAGAGTGTTTAAATCATTTGCTTCTTCAATAGCTATGGTTTTTCTCTCTCATTCAGGAGTTAAACACCTTAGAATTTTTCTGACTAAATCCACTTGTGAATATTCTTTTCCAAGGGATTTTAGAGTGTTAGTGATATCGGTCATTTTTGTTACCATGTCCGATATAGATTCATTTTGCTTCATTTTAAACAATTCAAATTTATGAACTAAAGAAGCAATTTTAGATTCCTTTACCTTTGACGTACCTTCGTGAGTCACGAGAAGAGTATGCCAGATTTCATTTGCTGTAGAGCTTTGAGAGATGCGATTGAACTCTACCTTGTCAACGGCACAATACAATGCATTCATAGCTTTGGCATTCAGTGAAGCAGTCTTTTTTTCTTCATCGGTCCATTGACTGAAATCAGTTGATGGCATTTGGTACTTTTCTGAAACAACTCTCCAAATTTCGAGATCCATGGATTGTAAGAATATTTTCATTCTCACTTTTCAGTATCCATAGTTTGTTCCGTCGAAGAGAGGAGGACGAACAGAGGAGCATCCTTCTTTGTGTTGAGATGATGTTGTTCTCATGCTAGATGATGGTCAAATCAAAATAATAGCAAACCTGCTTTGATACCAAATGAAAGTGCAGTAGGATCGAGGCAACGAGCACTAGAGGGGGGGTGAATAGTGCTTTTAAATATCGTCTGCGGAATTTTGAGGAATTTTGCAATTCTCAAAGCAATCACACAAAGAACACAATAATTTATCCTGGTTCGGTCTTTCCCGACCTACATCCAGTCCCCAAGCAAAACCAGCTTGAGATTTCCATTATCAACCTTATGTAACTACAAGATCATACAGACCAAATCCGGTCCCACTTTCAGTAACACACCTACTGAAAGCAAACAACTCCTTTAAACCAAGGAGTCCTTCCTTTTACAGAAAAAGTAAAATAATCAACTTACAATCAACCTACGAGCCCTTCTTATAAATGCAAATGAGATGCAATTGGCTTTTGAGGTTGTTGAAATACTCAACTCACGAATTCACTGTCTCTCAAAAGAATTTGAGTGAAAAACTAAAGAGAAAAATATCAAGTGAGTGAGAAAATGGATATGAGTGAAAAACAAAGAGTAATTCAATGAAATTGCTTTCAATTTGATTGATTTTGTATGTAGAATGTACTCATATTTATAGTTGAAAGATTTCATACATTGAGGGTATGAAAGGGTGTCAAAACAGTCCATTTTGAACGATCAAAATGCTTGAAAAATGAAAAGACACGCCTTTTAAAAGTTTCAGGAAAAACGACAAAATTAGTCGACTGGAACAGTAGTTAGTCGACTGCTTTTCAAATATTAGTAGACTGACAGTTATCGTCGGTCGACTGATGTGTTTATCGAGCCGTTTGAAAATCTGAAGATTTGAAACTTAGTCGACTAGAGAAAAAGTTAGTCGACTAATAATATCATCAGTAGACTGAAAAACCTTTCAGTCGACTGCTGCTAAATTTTTCTGAAAATACATGTTCTGTCCGGTCGACTGATAAAGTCATTAGTCGACTGCTGCTAAATTTTCTGAAAACACATGTTATGTCTGGTCGACTGATAAAATCATTAGTCGACTGCTGCTAAATTTCCAGAAAACAAACATTCTGTCCGGTCGACTAATTTGACAAAATTGACATTTTGTTTAGAAAATTTGGCGCGAAAGGATTAGTCGATTGGTGAGTCTATTGGTCGACTAATAAACACGAAAAATTAAATAAAGAGTTTTCTAAAAAGATTTTCATGAAGGGTTCTTTTAGAAAAGTTTTTTTTTAAGACTTTTTAGGTGAAATGCAACCTAAATATGCACTCTAAGTAAGGCTCTTACAAGAATCTAAGACATTAGATAAATTTTACATTTGCACACAAGTCTTCAAAGATTCTTCATCGAATTCTTCAATTCTTGTCATCTTTCTTCATTGCCTTAGCTGAAATGCAGTTGCTTTACTTGTTCATCATCAAAACATTGTACTTGAAGTATCATGTATGGCTTCATTGTCGTAACAATCTCCCCCTTTTTTATGATGACAAACTAATCAAAGATGGAGCATTTAGATGCATAGATGGAGATTTTACTCCCCCTATTAATACTTCATTCATTTCTAAAACTTTTTCAAGAATGCAATTTTTAATGCTTTCACATGATGCAATTTCCATGTCATGATGCAATATGCAATTTTCATGCATGTGTCTTTGTCTCATGCAAGTTCTATCTTTTTCTCCTAATTTCTCATGTTTCTCATGCAAGTTCTATCTTATCTTTTTCTCTTGTTTCTCATGCAAGTTCTATCTTATCCTTTTCTCATGTTTCTCATGCAAGTTCTATCTTATCTTTTTCTCCCCCTTTGTCATAATCAAAAAGAGTAAGGGCAGACATAGCATAAGCAAAATGTAAGTTTAAGTTCAAAATATTACAACCCATAAAGTATCAAAGTTCAGTAAGGACAGTAAACAAAGATCCGAAGAGTTGGTTGAGCATCTCCTTGAGTTCAGTAATATCTTTCTGAATTGAAGAAAGTTGTTGAGTCACATCTTCACAAAAAGTGTGTTGATGCAGCTCCAAAGCTTTCATTCGCTGCAAAAGTTCATCATTGTCTTGACTAGTAGAGAATTTCTTTCGTTTTGCTTTAGATGAAGGTGTCACAAAAGATGGTGAGGGTTAAGAGGGAGATGGTTCAGATGGTTCAGTTTGATGAAAGTTTAAAGGAGGCAGATATTTGATTTTCATATGTTTAAAAATAGTTTGATCAAAAAACTCCTTTTGTTCAATATATTTTTCATTGGTTAAGGGTACTTTGAAATATCTGAAAATACGAGTAAGAAGACATCCATACGGAAGAAAAGGTTTTTGTTTCCATAAATTAGTAAAATACACGTTGGCCCAATTTATAGAAATATTTCCAAATAAGACATAAAGAGCCGTAGAAAGATCTGTGGAATAGTAATCAAAAGATCCAGTTTTAGGTAGAACATTATGGGCAAGAATTCGTTCAACAATACGTGCACGAGTTTGAAGATTGATATTTTTGAGAGGACAATGAGGTGCACCGAGAAGAAGAATTTGTTCAAAAATTCTTTCATCATTAAGTTTAATAGTATTGAAAAGAGTTTCTGAAGATGGAATATCTAAGATTTGTCCAAGCAGTTTAGAATCAAACTCAATTTCAATATCGCGAACAAGAGAAGAAAGAAATTCAGTTTCATGATCAATTTGTAAATTTGTGTAAAATAAGTGGATCAGTAAAGGATAATGAAGGGAGTCTGCACTAGCGTCCAAAAGGTGGGAAATGCCTGGGAATAACTCTTTGATTTTATAACAAGAAAATAGGTGAAAGAGGACATTTCGGCCTGGTAAAATAGGAAGTGCAGAAATCTATCCAAAAGTATCATATAAAAGAGGATTTCTGAGTAGTCTGAGAGAAAATCCATGACGTGCTGGAGGTGTAGTGGGAGGAGAACCTTGTGCGGATGCAGTCTTTTGACGAGGCATGGTTGATAAGTAATGAAACAGATTCACCTGTCAAATAAGAATCGCAGTTGATGTCGGCTTTCAAATGACGTCTGGTGGGAGTGATTGATCAACAAGTGGAGACGTTGTAGAGGAGTTGGCTGCTATAGAAAACGACGAGTCTCGGAGAAGAGAAGGCTGAGACACAACAGATGTTGTTTGGCTTTTCAACACCGCCATGGATGTCATTAGGCGTTGCAGTAGAAACTCTTTAGTTGCAATAGGAGGGTTTCGTTGAGGAGGAGTTCGTCTGCTACAGAAACAGAGGATGACGCTGTGGTTGACGACAAGTGTGAGGAGGTTGCCACACGAGGATTCCGGAGAGAACTGAAGATGCACCTATCACGGCAAGAGGATTCTGGTGAAAAGGGGTTCGAACAACACTCCGAGGGATTTTCGGAAGAGAGAGGGGAGAGAGAAAGAGAGAGAGGGTATCGTTTAAGAAAAACGAAATGGGCGTAAAAATGAAACGGTGTCCTTTTAAAAAAAATCGGGTGTTAAAAAAAATCCAAGGGGTATCGGGTCCCTTCAGTTGAAATTTTAAAAAAAAATATAAGTCGACTAGAATTTTATCGGTCGACTAATAAGGTGTGATTCCTTCAGTAATTTTTTTTTAAATCCATCAGTCGAGTAGAAGTTTATCGGTCAACTAATATGGTGCAATTTTGAGATTTTGTTCAAAAATCAACATTTTATAAATCCAAAAACGAGCAAATGCCTAGTTCTCTCCTAATTTTTATAAAATCTTCATTTTTGAGTGGTTTAGTGAAGATATCGGCATGTTGTTCATTAGTGGAAATAAAATTTAACGAAATATCCCCTTTTAACACATGATCTCTTAAGAAATGTTGTCTAACTTCAATATGCTTAGTCCTTGAGTGCTGAACAGGATTTTTCGAAAAATTTATAGCACTAGTGTTATCATAATAAATAGTTGTTGTGGAGTAATTCAAACCAAAACCTTTTAAGGTCTGTTTCATCCATAATACTTGTGAACACGCTAAACTAGCCGCTATATATTCTGCTTCAGTTGTTGAGAGTGACACTGAATTTTGCTTTTTACTAAACCAAGAGACTAAGGCATTTCCTAAGAAATGACAAGTTCCGCTAGTACTCTTACGATCAGATTTACTTTCTGCAAAATCTGCATCACTATATGAAACTAAATCAAAGGAAGATGATTTTGGGTAAAACAAACCAAAATCTGAAGTATCTTTCAAGTAACGAAGAATTTGATTTACTGCAGTTAAATGAGATTCTTTTGGTTTAGCTTAAAATCTAGCACATATACAAACACTAAACATTATATCAGGTCGACTAGCAGTTAAGTATAATAGAGATCCGATCATACCTCTGTAGAGCTTAGTATCTACATTTTTACTATTTTCATCTTTATCAAGAGAAGTAGTTGTGCTCATAGGATTTCTTCTTGATTTTGATGAGTCCATCCCAAATCTTTTGAGAAGTTCTTTTATATACTTAGCCTGGTTGATGAAGATTCCTTCTTCAGTTTGCTTTATTTGAAGTCCAAGGAAGTAGTTTAATTCGCCCATCAAGCTCATTTCAAACTCTTCCTGCATAGCTTTAGCAAATTCTTTACAAAGAGAATCATTAGTAGAACCAAATATTATGTCATCAACACAAATTTGCACAATAAGAATATCTGAATTAAAATTTTTAATAAATAAAGTGGAGTCTACCCGACTAATGGAAAAACCAGATTGTTCTAGAAAATTTCGTAGTTATTCGTACCACGCTCTTGGTGCTTGTTTAAGACCGTACAAAGCTCTTTTTAATTTGTAGATTTTTTCTGGATATTTTTCATTTTCAAAGCCTGGAGGTTGCTCTACATAAACTTCTTCATTGATGTGTTCATTTAAGAATGCACTCTTAACATCAATTTGATATAACTTAAAATTTATGTAACTAGCAAAAGCAAGCATCATTCGAATTGACTCCAATCGAGCCACTGGTGCATAGGTTTCATCAAAATCTATGCATTTTTCTTTATTATAGCCTTGTGCTACTAGCCTTGCTTTATTTCGAATGACTTCGCCATTTTCGTTCAGCTTATTTCGGAAGACCCATCTTGTTCCAATTACTGGATGATCCTTTGGTCTATCAACTAGATCTCATACATCATTCCTAGTAAATTGGTTAAGTTCTTCAGACATGGCCAAAAGCCAAAATTCATCATCACTGGCCTCATTGATATTCTTTGGTTCTATTTTAGATATGAAAGCAATATTTGCAATATATTGCAATTGCCTTTTAGTTTGGACACCACTCTTTATTTCACCAATAATTTGTTCATATGGATGATTGGGAACTTCTTTCCAAACCGGTTGAAGATGAACATTTTCTTGAGAAGTACTCTCTATCAAAGGTTCTTCTTGAAGTATGACTTCTTCTCCTTCGCTTAGAGGTATAACCTGCTCACAATTCTCATCAAATGCAACATGTAAAGATTCTTCAATGCAAGATGTTCTTTTATTAAAAACACGATAAACTTTATTTATAGAAGAATATCCAAGAAATATTGATTCATCTGATTTTGAATCAAACTTATCAAGATTATCTTTGGTATTTAACAAGAAACATTTACTACCAAAAAATTTGAAATATGAGATCTTTGGAATACGATTATAATATAATTAAAACACGTTTTATGTAAGATTGGTCGAATAAGAACACGGTTTAAAACATAACATGATGTATTTATTGCTTCAGCCCAAAAGTATTTTGGTAAATTTTTATCTTGAAGCATGGTTCTAGCACATTCTTGCAAAGTTCTATTCTTTCTTTCAACAACTCCATTTTGTGGAGCCGCTCTAGGAAAAGCAAAGTTGTGAGATATACCATGTAGATCACAAAACTTTAGAAAAGATTCATTTTCAAATTCACCACCATGATCACTACGAATTTTAATAATAGATATAGATTTTTCATTTGTAATTCTTCTACAAAGTTTGGAAAATTCAGAAAAAGCATCATTTTTGCTTTTTAGAAAAATCACCCATGTAAATCGAGAATAGTCATCTACTATAACAAAGGCATACTTGCTACCATTCAAACTTTGAATTCTAGATGGTCCAAATAGATCTAAATGTAAAAGTTCAAGAGGACGTTTTGTTGAAACTATATCTTTTGCCTTAAAAGAACCCTTGATTTGTTTACCCATTTGGCAAGCATCACATAAGTGATCTTTTTTATATGGTATTCTAGGTAGGCCTCTAACAAGATCATTCTTGGATAACTTGGAAATAATTTTAAAGTTAACATGTCCAAGTCTCTTGTGCCATAACCATTGAATTTCATTTGAAACAATAAGACATTTTTCATTAAAAGTGGGTAACTCATCTAGATAAAGTTCATACACATTGTTCCTTCTTTTACCTTTAAAAATAATCTTTTTAGATTAAAAATCAGAAATTAAGCATAAATCATGTTCAAAAGAAACAAGAAAACCTTTATCACATAATTGACTAATTAATGGATAATAAATTATGCATTAAACCATCTACTAAAAGAACATTTTCTATCAAGGGAAATTTTGGATTACCAATGTTACCGATACCGATTACTTTTCCCTTGTTATTGTCATCAAAGGTGACAGTTCCTCCATCCTTACTTTGAAGGGTGGAAAATAACTTCGGCCTTCTAGTCATATGTTTGGAACAACCGCTGTCCAATATCCATTTGCTCTTTATTTTGTATACCTACAACAAAATTAGAAGACAAAGCATTTGACCCCTTTCTATTTTTGGGTCCATGAGAGTTAGTCTTAGGAACCCATATCCATTTGTATTTTGGTTTCCTTTGATAATAAATATTCTTTCTATAAAAAGATTTAGCATTTCTAGAGTAATCATGTCTAGGCTTATAAGCATTATAAGTTCCATGATTAGATGCATTTCTACTAGAAAATTTAGTTCTTTGAACAAATGGTTGAGAATATTGTCTTTGATTCTTCACCACATAGTTTGGTCTATTTTGAGTATCAAAGAAGCTATATCCCAATCCGGTTTTATTAACCGAGCATCTTTGAGAACCAAGAAGTCTTTCTAGATTCTCTTGTCCATTTGTGAATTTGGTCACTATAGAAAGAAGATCATTTGATTTTTCTTTTAGACTAGTTATTTCTTTTTGTAAGAGATTGGTTCTAATTCCAATTTCTTTTATCTCAAATGCTTGACAAAAGTTTTCCTTCTTGAGATCTTCTATCTCTTAAAGTATCACTTTGTTTTGAGAGTCAAGAGTCGAATTTTCAGTTTTTAACTCTTTGTTCTTAGAACTTAGACTCTTAAATTTAACATATAAATCATTAAATGTGTCTAATAAATCATCATACTCAAATTGACTTACCGAGTCTTCTTGTGCTACAAAACACATGTTGGCGACTTCTTCATTTGATTCTTCATCGGAAGATGAGTCACTATCATCCCAACATGCTTGAAATGTCTTTTTCTTCTTGAATTGGTCTTTAGGCTTGATTTTGAGAAGAGGACAATCTTTCTTGATGTGTCCCGCCTTTTTGCAGTTAAAACACTTGACTTCATTAAGATTGGAAGAATCCGCTTTCTTTAGCTTTCTTTAAAATCTTCCATTTTTGATGAATCTTTTGAATTGCCGTGTAATGAGGGCAATATCTTCATCTTCTTCTGAATTTTCAGAGTCAGAAGTAACCTTAAAAGCAAGAGATTTCTTCTTGGGTTCTTCTTCTTGTCTGTCTTGAAGTTGGACTTCATATGTCATTAGGTTACCAACCAAATCTTCAAGAGTGAGAGTGTTTAAATCATTTGCTTCTTCAATAGCTATGGTTTTTCTCTCTCATTCAGGAGTTAAACACCTTAGAATTTTTCTGACTAAATCCACTTGTGAATATTCTTTTCCAAGGGATTTTAGAGTGTTAGTGATATCGGTCATTTTTGTTACCATGTCCGATATAGATTCATTTTGCTTCATTTTAAACAATTCAAATTTATGAACTAAAGAAGCAATTTTAGATTCCTTTACCTTTGACGTACCTTCGTGAGTCACGAGAAGAGTATGCCAGATTTCATTTGCTGTAGAGCTTTGAGAGATGCGATTGAACTCTACCTTGTCAACGGCACAATACAATGCATTCATAGCTTTGGCATTCAGTGAAGCAGTCTTTTTTTCTTCATCGGTCCATTGACTGAAATCAGTTGATGGCATTTGGTACTTTTCTGAAACAACTCTCCAAATTTCGAGATCCATGGATTGTAAGAATATTTTCATTCTCACTTTTCAGTATCCATAGTTTGTTCCGTCGAAGAGAGGAGGACGAACAGAGGAGCATCCTTCTTTGTGTTGAGATGATGTTGTTCTCATGCTAGATGATGGTCAAATCAAAATAATAGCAAACCTGCTTTGATACCAAATGAAAGTGCAGTAGGATCGAGGCAACGAGCACTAGAGGGGGGGTGAATAGTGCTTTTAAATATCGTCTGCGGAATTTTGAGGAATTTTGCAATTCTCAAAGCAATCACACAAAGAACACAATAATTTATCCTGGTTCGGTCTTTCCCGACCTACATCCAGTCCCCAAGCAAAACCAGCTTGAGATTTCCATTATCAACCTTATGTAACTACAAGATCATACAGACCAAATCCGGTCCCACTTTCAGTAACACACCTACTGAAAGCAAACAACTCCTTTAAACCAAGGAGTCCTTCCTTTTACAGAAAAAGTAAAATAATCAACTTACAATCAACCTACGAGCCCTTCTTATAAATGCAAATGAGATGCAATTGGCTTTTGAGGTTGTTGAAATACTCAACTCACGAATTCACTGTCTCTCAAAAGAATTTGAGTGAAAAACTAAAGAGAAAAATATCAAGTGAGTGAGAAAATGGATATGAGTGAAAAACAAAGAGTAATTCAATGAAATTGCTTTCAATTTGATTGATTTTGTATGTAGAATGTACTCATATTTATAGTTGAAAGATTTCATACATTGAGGGTATGAAAGGGTGTCAAAACAGTCCATTTTGAACGATCAAAATGCTTGAAAAATGAAAAGACACGCCTTTTAAAAGTTTCAGGAAAAACGACAAAATTAGTCGACTGGAACAGTAGTTAGTCGACTGCTTTTCAAATATTAGTAGACTGACAGTTATCGTCGGTCGACTGATGTGTTTATCGAGCCGTTTGAAAATCTGAAGATTTGAAACTTAGTCGACTAGAGAAAAAGTTAGTCGACTAATAATATCATCAGTAGACTGAAAAACCTTTCAGTCGACTGCTGCTAAATTTTTCTGAAAATACATGTTCTGTCCGGTCGACTGATAAAGTCATTAGTCGACTGCTGCTAAATTTTCTGAAAACACATGTTATGTCTGGTCGACTGATAAAATCATTAGTCGACTGCTGCTAAATTTCCAGAAAACAAACATTCTGTCCGGTCGACTAATTTGACAAAATTGACATTTTGTTTAGAAAATTTGGCGCGAAAGGATTAGTCGATTGGTGAGTCTATTGGTCGACTAATAAACACGAAAAATTAAATAAAGAGTTTTCTAAAAAGATTTTCATGAAGGGTTCTTTTAGAAAAGTTTTTTTTTAAGACTTTTTAGGTGAAATGCAACCTAAATATGCACTCTAAGTAAGGCTCTTACAAGAATCTAAGACATTAGATAAATTTTACATTTGCACACAAGTCTTCAAAGATTCTTCATCGAATTCTTCAATTCTTGTCATCTTTCTTCATTGCCTTAGCTGAAATGCAGTTGCTTTACTTGTTCATCATCAAAACATTGTACTTGAAGTATCATGTATGGCTTCATTGTCGTAACAATCTCCCCCTTTTTTATGATGACAAACTAATCAAAGATGGAGCATTTAGATGCATAGATGGAGATTTTACTCCCCCTATTAATACTTCATTCATTTCTAAAACTTTTTCAAGAATGCAATTTTTAATGCTTTCACATGATGCAATTTCCATGTCATGATGCAATATGCAATTTTCATGCATGTGTCTTTGTCTCATGCAAGTTCTATCTTTTTCTCCTAATTTCTCATGTTTCTCATGCAAGTTCTATCTTATCTTTTTCTCTTGTTTCTCATGCAAGTTCTATCTTATCCTTTTCTCATGTTTCTCATGCAAGTTCTATCTTATCCTTTTCTCATGTTTCTCATGCAAGTTCTATCTTATCTTTTTCTCCCCCTTTGTCATAATCAAAAAGAGTAAGGGCAGACATAGCATAAGCAAAATGTAAGTTTAAGTTCAAAATATTACAACCCATAAAGTATCAAAGTTCAGTAAGGACAGTAAACAAAGATCCAAAGAGTTGGTTGAGCATCTCCTTGAGTTCAGTAATATCTTTCTGAATTGAAGAAAGTTGTTGAGTCACATCTTCACAAAAAGTGTGTTGATGCAGCTCCAAAGCTTTCATTCGCTGCAAAAGTTCATCATTGTCTTGACTAGTAGAGAATTTCTTTCGTTTTGCTTTAGATGAAGGTGTCACAAAAGATGGTGAGGGTTAAGAGGGAGATGGTTCAGATGGTTCAGTTTGATGAAAGTTTAAAGGAGGCAGATATTTGATTTTCATATGTTTAAAAATAGTTTGATCAAAAAACTCCTTTTGTTCAATATATTTTTCATTGGTTAAGGGTACTTTGAAATATCTGAAAATACGAGTAAGAAGACATCCATACGGAAGAAAAGGTTTTTGTTTCCATAAATTAGTAAAATACACGTTGGCCCAATTTATAGAAATATTTCCAAATAAGACATAAAGAGCCGTAGAAAGATCTATGGAATAGTAATCAAAAGATCCAGTTTTAGGTAGAACATTATGGGCAAGAATTCGTTCAACAATACGTGCACGAGTTTGAAGATTGATATTTTTGAGAGGACAATGAGGTGCACCGAGAAGAAGAATTTGTTCAAAAATTCTTTCATCATTAAGTTTAATAGTATTGAAAAGAGTTTCTGAAGATGGAATATCTAAGATTTGTCCAAGCAGTTTAGAATCAAACTCAATTTCAATATTGCGAACAAGAGAAGAAAGAAATTCAGTTTCATGATCAATTTGTAAATTTGTGTAAAATAAGTGGATCAGTAAAGGATAATGAAGGGAGTCTGCACTAGCGTCCAAAAGGTGGGAAATGCCTGGGAATAACTCTTTGATTTTATAACAAGAAAATAGGTGAAAGAGGACATTTCGGCCTGGTAAAATAGGAAGTGCAGAAATCTATCCAAAAGTATCATATAAAAGAGGATTTCTGAGTAGTCTGAGAGAAAATCCATGACGTGCTGGAGGTGTAGTGGGAGGAGAACCTTGTGCGGATGCAGTCTTTTGACGAGGCATGGTTGATAAGTAATGAAACAGATTCACCTATCAAATAAGAATCGCAGTTGATGTCGGCTTTCAAATGACGTCTGGTGGGAGTGATTGATCAACAAGTGGAGACGTTGTAGAGGAGTTGGCTGCTATAGAAAACGACGAGTCTCGGAGAAGAGAAGGCTGAGACACAACAGATGTTGTTTGGCTTTTCAACACCGCCATGGATGTCATTAGGCGTTGCAGTAGAAACTCTTTAGTTGCAATAGGAGGGTTTCGTTGAGGAGGAGTTCGTCTGCTACAGAAACAGAGGATGACGCTGTGGTTGACGACAAGTGTGAGGAGGTTGCCACACGAGGATTCCGGAGAGAACTGAAGATGCACCTGTCACGGCAAGAGGATTCTGGTGAAAAGGGGTTTGAACAACACTCTGAGGGATTTTCGGAAGAGAGAGGGGAGAGAGAAAGAGAGAGAGGGTATCGTTTAAGAAAAACGAAATGGGCGTAAAAATGAAACGGTGCCCTTTTAAAAAAAATCGGGTGTTAAAAAAAATCCAAGGGGTATCGGGTCCCTTCAGTTGAAATTTTAAAAAAAAATATAAGTCGACTAGAATTTTATCGGTCGACTAATAAGGTGTGATAACTTCAGTAATTTTTTTTTTAAATCCATCAGTCGAGTAGAAGTTTATCGGTCAACTAATATGGTGCAATTTTGAGATTTTGTTCAAAAATCAACATTTTATAAATCCAAAAACGAGCAAATGCCTAGTTCTCTCCTAATTTTTATAAAATCTTCATTTTTGAGTGGTTTAGTGAAGATATCGGCATGTTGTTCATTAGTGGAAATAAAATTTAACGAAATATCCCCTTTTAACACATGATCTCTTAAGAAATGTTGTCTAACTTCAATATGCTTAGTCCTTGAGTGCTGAACAGGATTTTTCGAAAAATTTATAGCACTAGTGTTATCACAATAAATAGTTGTTGTGGAGTAATTCAAACCAAAACCTTTTAAGGTCTGTTTCATCCATAATACTTGTGAACACGCTAAACTAGCCGCTATATATTCTGCTTCAGTTGTTGAGAGTGACACTGAATTTTGCTTTTTACTAAACCAAGAGACTAAGGCATTTCCTAAGAAATGACAAGTTCCGCTAGTACTCTTACGATCAGATTTACTTTCTGTAAAATCTGCATCACTATATGAAACTAAATCAAAGGAAGATGATTTTGGGTAAAACAAACCAAAATCTGAAGTATCTTTCAAGTAACGAAGAATTTGATTTAGTGCAGTTAAATGAGATTCTTTTGGTTTAGCTTAAAATCTAGCACATATACAAACACTAAACATTATATCAGATCGACTAGCAGTTAAGTATAATAGAGATCTGATCATACCTCTGTAGAGCTTAGTATCTACATTTTTACTATTTTCATCTTTATCAAGAGAAGTAGTTGTGCTCATAGGATTTCTTCTTGATTTTGATGAGTCCATCCCAAATCTTTTGAGAAGTTCTTTTATATACTTAGCCTGGTTGATGAAGATTCCTTCTTCAGTTTGCTTTATTTGAAGTCCAAGAAAGTAGTTTAATTCGCCCATCAAGCTCATTTCAAACTCTTCCTGCATAGCTTTAGCAAATTCTTTACAAAGAGAATCATTAGTAGAACCAAATATTATGTCATCAACATAAATTTGCACAATAAGAATATCTGAATTAAAATTTTTAATAAATAAAGTGGAGTCTACCCGACTAATGGAAAAACCAGATTGTTCTAGAAAATTTCGTAGTTATTCGTACCACGCTCTTGGTGCTTGTTTAAGACCGTACAAAGCTCTTTTTAATTTGTAGATTTTTTCTGGATATTTTTCATTTTCAAAGCCTGGAGGTTGCTCTACATAAACTTCTTCATTGATGTGTTCATTTAAGAATGCACTCTTAACATCAATTTGATATAACTTAAAATTTATGTAACTAGCAAAAGCAAGCATCATTCGAATTGACTCCAATCGAGCCACTGGTGCATAGGTTTCATCAAAATCTATGCATTTTTCTTTATTATAGCCTTGTGCTACTAGCCTTGCTTTATTTCGAATGACTTCGCCATTTTCGTTCAGCTTATTTCGGAAGACCCATCTTGTTCCAATTACTGGATGATCCTTTGGTCTATCAACTAGATCTCATACATCATTCCTAGTAAATTGGTTAAGTTCTTCAGACATGGCCAAAAGCCAAAATTCATCATCACTGGCCTCATTGATATTCTTTGGTTCTATTTTAGATATGAAAGCAATATTTGCAATATATTGCAATTGCCTTCTAGTTTGGACACCACTCTTTATTTCACCAATAATTTGTTCATATGGATGATTGGGAACTTCTTTCCAAACCGGTTGAAGATGAACATTTTCTTGAGAAGTACTCTCTATCAAAGGTTCTTCTTGAAGTATGACTTCTTCTCCTTCGCTTAGAGGTATAACCTGCTCACAATTCTCATCAAATGCAACATGTAAAGATTCTTCAATGCAAGATGTTCTTTTATTAAAAACACGATAAACTTTATTTATAGAAGAATATCCAAGAAATATTGATTCATCTGATTTTGAATCAAACTTATCAAGATTATCTTTGGTATTTAACAAGAAACATTTACTACCAAAAAATTTGAAATATGAGATCTTTGGAATACGATTATAATATAATTAAAACACGTTTTATGTAAGATTGGTCGAATAAGAACACGGTTTAAAACATAACATGATGTATTTATTGCTTCAGCCCAAAAGTATTTTGGTAAATTTTTATCTTGAAGCATGGTTCTAGCACATTCTTGCAAAGTTCTATTCTTTCTTTCAACAACTCCATTTTGTGGAGCCGCTCTAGGAAAAGCAAAGTTGTGAGATATACCATGTAGATCACAAAACTTTAGAAAAGATTCATTTTCAAATTCACCACCATGATCACTACGAATTTTAATAATAGATATAGATTTTTCATTTGTAATTCTTCTACAAAGTTTGGAAAATTCAGAAAAAGCATCATTTTTGCTTTTTAGAAAAATCACCCATGTAAATCGAGAATAGTCATCTACTATAACAAAGGCATACTTGCTACCATTCAAACTTTGAATTCTAGATGGTCCAAATAGATCTAAATGTAAAAGTTCAAGAGGACGTTTTGTTGAAACTATATCTTTTGCCTTAAAAGAACCCTTGATTTGTTTACCCATTTGGCAAGCATCACATAAGTGATCTTTTTTATATGGTATTCTAGGTAGGCCTCTAACAAGATCATTCTTGGATAACTTGGAAATAATTTTAAAGTTAACATGTCCAAGTCTCTTGTGCCATAACCATTGAATTTCATTTGAAACAATAAGACATTTTTCATTAAAAGTGGGTAACTCATCTAGATAAAGTTCATACACATTGTTCCTTCTTTTACCTTTAAAAATAATCTTTTTAGATTAAAAATCAGAAATTAAGCATAAATCATGTTCAAAAGAAACAAGAAAACCTTTATCACATAATTGACTAATTAATGGATAATAAATTATGCATTAAACCATCTACTAAAAGAACATTTTCTATCAAGGGAAATTTTGGATTACCAATGTTACCGATACCGATTACTTTTCCCTTGTTATTGTCATCAAAGGTGACAGTTCCTCCATCCTTACTTTGAAGGGTGGAAAATAACTTCGGCCTTCTAGTCATATGTTTGGAACAACCGCTGTCCAATATCCATTTGCTCTTTATTTTGTATACCTACAACAAAATTAGAAGACAAAGCATTTGACCCCTTTCTATTTTTGGGTCCATGAGAGTTAGTCTTAGGAACCCATATCCATTTGTATTTTGGTTTCCTTTGATAATAAATATTCTTTCTATAAAAAGATTTAGCATTTCTAGAGTAATCATGTCTAGGCTTATAAGCATTATAAGTTCCATGATTAGATGCATTTCTACTAGAAAATTTAGTTCTTTGAACAAATGGTTGAGAATATTGTCTTTGATTCTTCACCACATAGTTTGGTCTATTTTGAGTATCAAAGAAGCTATATCCCAATCCGGTTTTATTAACCGAGCATCTTTGAGAACCAAGAAGTCTTTCTAGATTCTCTTGTCCATTTGTGAATTTGGTCACTATAGAAAGAAGATCATTTGATTTTTCTTTTAGACTAGTTATTTCTTTTTGTAAGAGATTGGTTCTAATTCCAATTTCTTTTATCTCAAATGCTTGACAAAAGTTTTCCTTCTTGAGATCTTCTATCTCTTGAAGTATCACTTTGTTTTGAGAGTCAAGAGTCGAATTTTCAGTTTTTAACTCTTTGTTCTTAGAACTTAGACTCTTAAATTTAACATATAAATCATTAAATGTGTCTAATAAATCATCATACTCAAATTGACTTACCGAGTCTTCTTGTGCTACAAAACACATGTTGGCGACTTCTTCATTTGATTCTTCATCGGAAGATGAGTCACTATCATCCCAACATGATTGAAATGTCTTTTTTTTCTTGAATTGGTCTTTAGGCTTGATTTTGAGAAGAGGACAATCTTTCTTGATGTGTCCCGCCTTTTTGCAGTTAAAACACTTGACTTCATTAAGATTGGAAGAATCCGCTTTCTTTAGCTTTCTTTAAAATCTTCCATTTTTGATGAATCTTTTGAATTGCCGTGTAATGAGGGCAATATCTTCATCTTCTTCTGAATTTTCAGAGTCAGAAGTAACCTTAAAAGCAAGAGATTTCTTCTTGGGTTCTTCTTCTTGTCTGTCTTGAAGTTGGACTTCATATGTCATTAGGTTACCAACCAAATCTTCAAGAGTGAGAGTGTTTAAATCATTTGCTTCTTCAATAGCTATGGTTTTTCTCTCTCATTCAGGAGTTAAACACCTTAGAATTTTTCTGACTAAATCCACTTGTGGATATTCTTTTCCAAGGGATTTTAGAGTGTTAGTGATATCGGTCATTTTTGTTACCATGTCCGATATAGATTCATTTTGCTTCATTTTAAACAATTCAAATTTATGAACTAAAGAAGCAATTTTAGATTCCTTTACCTTTGACGTACCTTCGTGAGTCACGAGAAGAGTATGCCAGATTTCATTTGCTGTAGAGCTTTGAGAGATGCGATTGAACTCTACCTTGTCAACGGCACAATACAATGCATTCATAGCTTTGGCATTCAGTGAAGCAGTCTTTTTTTCTTCATCGGTCCATTGACTGAAATCAGTTGATGGCATTTGGTACTTTTCTGAAACAACTCTCCAAATTTCGAGATCCATGGATTGTAAGAATATTTTCATTCTCACTTTCCAGTATCCATAGTTTGTTCCGTCGAAGAGAGGAGGACGAACAGAGGAGCATCCTTCTTTGTGTTGAGATGATGTTGTTCTCATGCTAGATGATGGTCAAATCAAAATAATAGCAAACCTGCTTTGATACCAAATGAAAGTGCAGTAGGATCAAGGCAACGAGCACTAGAGGGGGGGTGAATAGTGCTTTTAAATATCGTCTGCGAAATTTTGAGGAATTTTGCAATTCTCAAAGCAATCACACAAAGAACACAATAATTTATCCTGGTTCGGTCTTTCCCGACCTACATCCAGTCCCCAAGCAAAACCAGCTTGAGATTTCCATTATCAACCTTATGTAACTACAAGATCATACAGACCAAATCCGGTCCCACTTTCAGTAACACACCTACTGAAAGCAAACAACTCCTTTAAACCAAGGAGTCCTTCCTTTTACAGAAAAAGTAAAATAATCAACTTACAATCAACCTACGAACCCTTCTTATAAATGCAAATGAGATGCAATTGGCTTTTGAGGTTGTTGAAATACTCAACTCACGAATTCACTGTCTCTCAAAAGAATTTGAGTGAAAAACTAAAGAGAAAAATATCAAGTGAGTGAGAAAATGGATATGAGTGAAAAACAAAGAGTAATTCAATGAAATTGCTTTCAATTTGATTGATTTTGTATGTAGAATGTACTCATATTTATAGTTGAAAGATTTCATACATTGAGGGTATGAAAGGGTGTCAAAACAGTCCATTTTGAACTATCAAAATGCTTGAAAAATGAAAAGACACGCCTTTTAAAAGTTTCAGGAAAAACGACAAAATTAGTCGACTGGAACAGTAGTTAGTCGACTGCTTTTCAAATATTAGTAGACTGACAGTAATCGTTGGTCGACTGATGTGTTTATCGAGCCGTTTGAAAATCTGAAGATTTGAAACTTAGTCGATTAGAGAAAAAGTTAGTCAACTGATAATATCATCAGTAGATTGAAAAACCTTTCAGTCGACTGCTGCTAAATTTTTCTGAAAATACATGTTCTGTCCGGTCGACTAATAAAGTCATTAGTCGACTACTGCTAAATTGTCTGAAAACACATGTTCTGTCTGGTCGACTGCTGCTAAATTTCCAGAAAACAGACATTCTGTCCGGTCGACTGATAAAACCTTCGGTCGACTAATTTGACAAAATTGACATTTTGTTTAGAAAATTTGGTGCAAAAGGATTAGTCGACTGGTGAGTCTATTGGTCGACTAATAAATACGAAAAATTAAATAAAGAGTTTTCTAAAAAGATTTTCATGAAGGGTTCTTTTAGAAAAGTTTTTTTAAAGACTTTTTAGGTGAAATGCAACCTAAATATGCACTCTAAGTAAGGCTCTTACAAGAATCTAAGACATTAGATAAATTTTACATTTGCATACAAGTCTTCAAAGATTCTTCATCGAATTCTTCAATTCTTGTCATCTTTCTTCATTGCCTTAGCTGAAATGCAGTTGCTTTACTTGTTCATCATCAAAACCTTGTACTTGAAGTATCATGTAAGGCTTCATTGTCGTAACACAAAATACTTTAGCTTCATATGATTGCATGATGTAGTACTTTTGTTGTTGCTCGAAAAGGACATCGCAGTTTCATTATCACAGTAGATCTTCAGTGACTTCTCAATGGAATCGACCATCTTTAACTGTGATATGAAGTTCTTCAACCATATGGCCTTCGAGGTAGTCTCGTACAATGCTATGAATTTTGCCTCCATGGTGTGAGCAGCAGTGGTCGTCTGTTTCCCACTCCTCTAAGAGATCGCGCCCCCAACAAGTAAGAAGATGTACCCAGTAGTAGACTTTCTACTATCAAGGCATCCTCCTAAGTCCGCATCTGAGTAGCCAATGACCTCGAGGTGATCAACTTTATGATACGTCAACATATAGTCTTTTGTCCCTTTCAAATAGCGCAAGACTTTCTTAGCATCTTTCTAATGGGATATGCCTGGGTTAGACAAAAATTTATCAAGAATCCTTACTGCGAAGAAAATATCTGAACATGAACAAGCCCCACGTATTGCAAGTTGTCAACAACTGATGCATATGGATAAGCACTTATCTGTGCTTTCTTCAATTCATGCGAAGAGCTTGATCGAGTGTTGAGTAATGTGAATCTTGATGCATTCTTTACCGATCCACAAGAGGCTTGTGCAACAATAGATGGTTGCCTCAAAGATACATATTTGGCTGCATTTTTTGCAGACCCGATTGACTCGAGAGTGATGCTGATCAAACACATCACGAGCAAAAGATGCACAAGATGAGTGCTGATAAAACAGACCGTTTGCTGCACAAGCCTCTTGTGGATCGGTAAAGAATCATCAAGATTTGCATTACTCAACACTCGATCAAGCTCTTCACACGAATTGGAGAAAAACTCCTGCAGATCCGCCCAAAAATTGATTCAATCAAGATCCCTTCTCGTACTTTGCTCAACGAATTCACGCTGTGACACCTCTATTTTGTGCATCATTGTCGCCAATGCATCATGTATCTCAATCATTGATGAATTCATCTTGATCGCACGCATGAATCATACCCATTGATACAAGTGTGGGTGCCACCTTTACGCATATTGATTTTCTCCCGATCCAAGGAGGGAGAGAGCCTTAAAGTCCCTATTACTAGGGTCAATTCTCAAAGGAACCAAGAAAAGAGGATTTATTATTAGATGGATGATTGAATTACAAGAAACTCATTGCTTATATAGTCCTTAGTATCTTAAAAAAAATCTAGTAAATGAATCCAAGCTATGACTATCCATATCTAAACCCAAACCCAAGACCCACCATGAAACCGTCTTATTTGCATATGTGGATCCCACTCTCTCTTACACTCTCTTACTTTGGGTCAAAATCAAACATTTACTTACGGTCAAGCTGGGACGCAAACATGAGCAATTCCCATTGAAGCACGCTCCTGACACCAATCACAAGTAGGGGTGGCAAAATCTGACCCAACCCACCAACCCACTTCTTAGCCGGGTTCGGGTTTGGCTTAAACAGGTTCGTGTCTTTAACGGGTCGACCTGCCTAACCCGTTTATTAAACTGGCCTAACCCGTTTATTAAACTGGTCGTGTTGGTGTTAGGGGTATGCCAACCCACCAACCCGTTTGACCAGTTTAATAAACAGGTTAGGCGGGCGGATCAACCCGTTTACATGAACTCGCAACCTGCAACCCATTTGCACGAACCCGTCAACCCGCAACCCGTGTAACCGTGTTATCGTGTCTATGTTATCGGGTCGACCCGTTTAATAAACGGGTCGCCGTGTCGTGTAATCGTGTCGTGTCGACCTGACCCGTTTATTAAACGGGTTAACTGTGTCGGGTCGGGTTACCCATTTAATAAATGGGTCGTGTTCGTGTTTGCCACATCCGACCCATTTAAATGGGTCGTGTGGTCGTGTTCGTGTTGAGGTATTCTAACCCGCCAACCCGCCGACCCGACCCATTGCCACCCCTAATCACAAGGGGATCAGATATGAAGCGAGCCACGTTCAGTGTTATTATGAGGGCTAATACCATGCTGACTAAGTTATGCGCTTTGATATTGCTTATGGCATTGCTGATGATCGGATCCACTCAAGGGGAACCCATAATTTGGTCCGATACAGATGCAACGAAGTCAAGCCAGGAATATCTTTTACTATACGTGCCTTTTTCGGTTTTGCCTTGCCTTCAATAAATTTTTTTCAGATAATTTAAGGACCCATTGTAAATTGGCTGGCCTCCGTCTCTTAAAATCCTTAAGGGCATGTTTGATACGCCGTTCTCAGCTTGATTCGGACGAAAATTATGCTGAGAACGGCGATTTTCAACAAACATTGGACGCGGCGGACGGCGTTCCGCGCGTCCGTCTCTTCCATATTTGTTTGTGATTTGCGATCCAACACACACACACACCCCTTGTTACAAAATGAACAGGGACGAAAAAAAAATGCATCGACGGGCGCGTCTCTCTCTCTCTGGTCGGTCTCTCACTCTCCCTTCGCTGGGCTTCCACAAATCCTCTTCCACTCTCTCACATGAGGGCTTCCACACCACTCTCTCTTCTACAGTAACCGCTTCCACAGATCGGTCTCTCACTCTCTCTGGACGGTACCATCTCTCTCTCTCTGGTCGGTCTCTCACTCTCCCTTCGCTGGGCTTCCACAAATCCTCTTCCACTCTCTCACATGAGGGCTTCCACACCACTCTCTCTTCTACAGTAACCGCTTCCACAGATCGGTCTCTCACTCTCTCTGGACGGTACCATCTCTCTCTCTCTCTCCTTCTATTGCTATCTGTATGTGTGCCCTAGATCGATGTCTCCTCTCCTCCCACCACTGGCCTACCTTCTTTCCCCTTCCACCTCCACCACCACGCCACGTCGCCACCACCGGCCTCCCCATCGTCGTCCCTTTTTCGAAGGTAGCCTCCCAAGGCAGAGCCCCCTATTCTCCCTCTTCGCCTTTAATAAATGACATAGCTTGAAGTTGTAGCCCAGAAATGCCTCGTGCAACTTTTGCATGTTGGACTACTGTGGGTTGCACCTGTATTTTAGGAGAGTGAATGTTGGTATCATGCTAATAATGCATGGATTTTGTTACCTCTACTGTGTCGACTTGTTCATTACTAAGAGAAGGTTCGATGGCAATTTACATGCATTTGATCTGTAAGATATTTTTTGCCATAGCATGTGAAGAAACAAAATGTTCTCAGCAGATGTACACTAACCATGTCGTTTTTTACCCTTAGCAGGTTTATTTCTAGAAATTACACTTTGCAGAATAAGAATTGCTTCATCTTCGTTTTAGGAAGCATGATGGCTCACCTGAACTTTTGGGGATTTGATATTTATAGATGGATCCACTTATTGTAGAAAGGAACAATGAATAAGATTTTGTCTTTAATTCATCTGTCACGGTAGGTGTTATAGCACTCAGTTGATGACCTTTTGGAGCTCGATGAATTATCCACTTCCATTTTCTCTGATGCAGTCTCCTCTCTATGAGATTTCCGTCCTGCAATTTACCATAATTTTTAGGTCCCAAATGGATTTTAAAAGAAAACATTTTCATCACCTTGCAGAATATCTTATGATGGTTGGCTAGGGCGTTGGAAGGTGCATCTAGTTTAGTTTAACTGTAGAATGATTAAGTAAACCAGTTGCACAATCTGATTTAGTCATATATGAACCTAAAACATTTTCCATTTATTTGTATGAGGGAATAAGCACATTAATATTTCTTAGAAATCAAACCTATTGAGTAGACTTTCTGAATGACAGAATTGGGATGAATAAATTCAAAACGTCCAAACTTGAACAAAACAGATGCAGCATGACAAATAGTTATTTACTTGAACAAAACAGATGCAGCATGACTTAGTTATTTATTTGTTGATGTTTGATGCGCAGTTATTTGAGATCCATATTCAAGGCAAAAATACATATTCAGGGCAAATATCCAATTCTATATTCATATTCGAGGCAAAAATACATATTGAGACCAAAAAATCCAATTTGAGATCCATATTTGAGGCAAAAATACATATTCAGGGCAAATATCCACTTCTAGATTCATATTCGAGGCAAAAATACATATTGAGACAAAAAAATCCAATTTGAGATCCATATTTGAGGCAAAAATACATATTCAGGGAAAATATCCAATTCTAGATCCATATTTGAGACAAAAATCTATATTCGAGGCAAAAATACATATCCATCCAATTCTAGATCCATATTCGAGACAAAAATACATATTCAGGGCAAATATCCATATTTAAGGAAAATATCCATATTGGGGCCAAAAATCCAATTCGAGATCCATATTTGGTGCAAATATCCATATTCATGACAAAAATGTTATTCAAGATCCATATTGAGGACAAAAATCCATATTTAGGGCAAAAATCCAATTTCAAATCTATACTCATAGCAAAAAATCATGATTTTAGATATAATTTTGTAATTGGATCCATATCCGAGCAAAAAAACATAATAAATTAGTTAAAACGTGTAAAATGGTAGACGGATCGGGTCATACGATCCAAAACAAAGTAATTTGATCCATTATCCATGATTGTCCAAGTTGTCCTCACATTGTCAACAATGAATATTTGGAACATAGCATCTGAGTACGATTCAAACAAACGTTGGACTTGAAACAGTTGTTACAGAACGAACAAAACAAATGTTTTGTTCCATCCTTTTTGTTCATTTTGTCCAATCTTGGACAAGCCATCAAACATACCCTAAGGTTCTCCTACTCACAGGGGTGCCCTAACTAATTAACATGGCAAAGATTTAAGGCACGTTTGATGGCTCGTCCCTCACGACACACAGGATGAAAAAGATGTTGAGAACATATTTTTTAGCAAACATTGAACATGACGGAAGTGTGAAACACCTTCCTCCACGTCCATATACATTTGTTATTTTAGGGTATGTTTGATAGCACGATCCACGGGTCGTGCAGGACAAAATATACAAAATGTACATGTTTTCTAACAAACTTGGGATGCGGCGGACGACATTCTGCGCATCCGCTGCGTTCATAAAAGCGTGTTATTTTTGTTCTACCCCCACCCTGTTACGAAAATAATAGGTACAAGAGGAACAATTTTAACTATTTCTCGACGGGCGCACCCGACCTCCTCTCTCTTGTGCAGTAGGCGGATGAGCGGAGGTGATGATGGCGGTGGTTGTTCATCACTAGCGTCGGGTGAGGTTGTTCATCACCGTCGTCTAGCGGTTGCATAACACTCTCCTCGTAGTAGCCTTCCCTCGTATAATGGTTTTATTCAAGGCTGGATGAAACCAGAGCGATGCTTCAGATCCGGCTGAATAAAGAGTCGTCTGATGGTTCGACCCCTTTGGAGAGTGGGGGGAGTGGGTAGACGGGGAAGCCATTTCTATCGCCTCCTAAAAGTGGAGTGGCGGTGGTCTGCCTCGATCACCTGGTCGTTGTCGATCTGCCGGTGGCCAATAGCTTTGACAACCACTTCGCCTCTGCCCTCGTTAAGATTGTCGGACAGAGGTCCAGGCGGCAACTCGGCGAGCACATCCATTTCTGGGTCCGCTTAGACTTTGCCATTGTCGCTGGTACGAATCGTAATCTCTCTCTCTCTCTCATGCCCAGATACTCTGATTCTGTATGATTACCTTTTTTTTCAAGATACTTTGTTCTATTGAAATTTGGGGATCATATTTTGTTTTCATCTTTAATTTATTCATGTTCGTCCTACATCTATTTAGTTCCCTCTAGAGAATCCCAAATAACATATTTGTTATGTGGAGAAAATTTGGCCTGGGCTGGAAGAAAGAAAAGAAAATGTTATTTTGATGTTACTCACCAAAGCATGAAAAGTAAATAGGAAGTCAATGATAATTTGTAATGGAAATTCATAATTTGAAAGAAAAAAATGATGCATCAATTTGGCATCAAAGAGTTTTGCAATCTTAGCATTCTTTGAATGCTGTGAGATGCATGCGAAAAGTATCTGAGTACCTTCAGCTGATGAATTTCAGCTTGAAATTAATAGGGTTTTATCGTAGAACCATTTGAATGATGATTTCTTTTAATGCAAAGTTACAGCACACGAAAGAAAACCATGTTTTTTTAAAGGGTCTGACAACACAATCTGTATATAATATGCATGAGAACCCAAAAAATCTGTCAAAACATAGAAATATTAACAAATCGATCAAACTTTGGAAGGATTCATCAATGTTGACTATGGACTGCCCAAAAATTCTAGCTCAACCAACTAAATTAGTTTATTATATGTTCCAGACGATGAGTACATCGACACTGGTGTCAATAAACACGTCAGTTTTGCTTTTCTCAGCAACTCAACGATCTATAATACACTAAGAAGCTTTCCAATTTACAACTGAAACTGTTACAATTTGACACCAGTAACCAGGGGTAAAAGGTACTTGGTTCGAGCTTCCTTCATGTATGGAAATTATGATGGGAAGAACACACTGCCGACATTTGATCTCTACATGGGTGTTGATCTTTGGTATACAGTCAAGCTTGATAACTCATCTTACATTCTTTCAACCGAGATCACCACCAAAGCTACATCAACTTCCATGTGTTGATCTTTGGTACACAGTCAAGCTTGATAACTCATCTCACATTCTTTCAACTGAGATCACCACCAAAGCTACATCAACTTCCATGTACATATGCCTGATAAAAGCCACAGATGGAATTCCCTTCATCTCAAGTTTGGAGATTCGACAACTTAACAATAACAGCTTTTCATTTGTCAGCCAATCTCTTTCCCTTGTAACTGTCATGCATGTTAACACAGGTCAGAAAGCTATTCCTTCTAATCTTGAGCATGATACTGGTAATTTTTTGTTTTGAGTGTACCAGCGTACTAGATCATCAACAAAGGCCCATCAGTGACTGAGATTAGTGGCTCCTAGACTCATGCAATCCCACTGTAGCCCATTGACAAGTCAAAAACTTTGGGCATTGCTTAACCCATCTATGATCTTATTGTTTTCCAACCATCTAATCTTGAATCTTTCAACCTGCTTTAGATTAGTTGAGATTGTTAAATTCAATTAGATGCTAGATTCAGCTTCAAAACATGCACAGAACAATTTATTTCTCTTGCAATTATGGTAGCATTGACCTTTTAAATTTATTTGTTCTCAAATAAGTTACATATATCTTCATTTGCAAATTGGCTGGCGCTTGTGAATTATATTGTTTGCATCAATATCACAAGAAGCTTTATTGATATATACATTAATTGTTTTTGGTGTGAAGATGCATGTGCCTGCTATTGGTTTGGTGAGATTTTGTTAATGCAAAAGAAGGAAAAAAATGCTCCACTGAAGAAATCATCCCCATCTCATTTTTGCATCACAGTGTTTGTTACAATGTCTTGTTTTTAAGAAGAAATGCTCATTGGCCTCCTAGGAAAAACCCTATCTATTAATAACCTTCACTTTTCCATGTTGTAGTTTTCAATCAAGCCATGTTGGTGCTGGTCTTGCTCCACTTTTATCCTATTTTCTTTTATTTTTCCTGATCTTCTGTGTACAGTTGCAGTTTGGTGGTATGAGCACACTGCATCCACTACTCGTGATAAAGACATCCATTTTGTCATCTCACTTTCAGTTTGGTGGTATGAGCACACTTCATCCTGATCTTCTGTGTATAGTTGCAATTGTTGCATATTCACTTTCACATTCGTACACCAATGTCTACCCGGGTTCCTATGCTTAAGCTGAGAACCAGATGAAGCTCAGGAAACCAAAGTAGCCCTCATGGCCTTGTTGAACCCGTTCATGGATTGAAACATGATCCCAATTGAGGATTAAACGTAAGAAGGGTCCAAAGATGAACTTAGATTCATTCCAAATAAAATAAAGAAAATCAAATAATGTTTGGTTAAGTCTTCCATTCTAAAAAAAAAAACTGGAGACATATTGGATGAAATTATGAGGCTCAAAACTACATAAAAACAGAAAATCTGAATATGAGCTCTACAAAATGGCCCTACAGTTCAGATAAATTAGCCACAAGCAATGAAAGTTAGTCTTATGTAGACCGAACCTTTTACAATAGTTGATTTTGGTTTTGTATGACAATGTTTCCTAAATTGCGAAAATATATTTTTACACTTGAAAGGACCACACCCATAAAGTCTCATCCTTTTCTCTAGCTTGAGCAAGATCACCAGCAATCAACCCTCTAATTTGTGCTATTTGCAAACAATAAAAAATATAATCTAGCTATGAGTGCTTACAACTGTGCACGACTTACTTTGTCTTAATCTTTTACTCTTAACACCACAAGATCATCACACATGTATTCGGTGCATATCAAGCACTCATGTCATTCAAGCTTAAGTAGCTAGGAGGCAAAATCCACTCTAATTTATTTTATTATTATGATTATTCGAATGTGTCTTGGGTAAAAATATACATACTCGAGCCAAAATCCAATTAGAGATTCATATTTGAGGCAAAAATCCAATTTGAGATTCATATTTGAGGCAAAAATGCATATTCAGGGCAAATATCCAATTCGAGGCAAAAATTCATATTTGGGTCAAAAATCCAATTCGAGATCCATATTTAGGGCAAATATCCAATTTGAGATCCTTATTTGGAGCGAAATTCATATTCCGGGCAAAAATGCCATTCAAGGTCTATATTCATGGCAAAAATCCATATTTGGGGCAAAAATCTAATTTCAAATCCATATTCATGACAAAAAATAATGATTTTAGATATAATTTCGTAATTGGATACATATCCGGGCAAAAAACCATAATAATTTTGTTAAAACATGTAAAATGGTGAACGGATCGGGTCATACGATCCAAAATGAAGTAATTTGACCCATTATCCATGATTGTCCAAGTTGCATGCACGTCATCAAACATCGGACATTTGGAACATAGCATTTGAGTACGGTCCAAACAAACATTGAACTTGGAACAATTGCTACGGAACAATCAGAACCAATGTTCTGTTATGTTCTTTTTGTCCATTTCGTTCAACCCTAGACAAGCCATCAAACATAGCCTTAGTTTCACTCCTGTTACAAAAAAAACAGGGACGAGACGAAGCGGCCTCCACGAGCATGACTCTCTCTTGTATAGTGGTGGAGAGGGTAGGCAAAGCCGGTGATGGGGCGTGATGTAGGAGCTCGGTTTACATCACGGTGGCGGCCAGCAGAGGGGGGAAAGCAAGAAGAACGAAGAAGGGGCCGATGGAGGGCGGAGGCGAGGCCGTCTTTCGAACCCCAAAGATCCCAAAAACCACGTGATTACTTCGTTCCCGACTGTCATTTTCTCAACCGAGATGGTCTACCACCGATAAACCTGCTTTGTTCTCTGAAAATGGGAGATCTCGACCCGATCTAATTGAGGGTTCCCTCCTCGTTCAAGGCAACCGTGACTTCAAAAGCTCCAGAATTTAGAGGGATATAGGCCAAAAATAACAGATTGGGCCTTCTCAATGCACCATCTCTCAAGCCAGATGCGGAAATTCTCCCGCTTTTCTTGACTTAGATCGCTGCATGTCCAGTCTTCTTTGATTATATTTAATCCAAGATGATTATATTTATTCCAAGACTTAGATCCCTTTTTCTTCCTTTATTTTGAGATTTGGGGTTTAAATTGCATTTTCGATGCACTGAAGTTCGTCACACTGCTAAATTTATACGATCGAAGGAACCTTTCATAGAGATGGAAAGTAACATTTGAGTATGATACAAACAAACGTTGAACTTGATATAGTTGTTACTGGAACAGAACCAGTGTTATGTTTAGTCTTTGTACAAGCCATCAAAACGTTCGTGTGTCACAGAAAGTCAGGGCTTTCCGTGAAAATGCACGGGCCTCACTTTGGCCACACAAATAAAGTAACGTCTTTTATTTCCTTAAGAGACCCACGTTTCAATCCAAGGACCGCTCTTTTCGCTGAAAGGTTTTCCATTGGGGGCGGGTCCATCTTTGTCTTCGTGGCAAGTGTTTCCGGCACACAAATGCCCCCTTAAGGGCTCGTTTGCATGTCACGGAAAACCCATGCTTTCTATGCAAAATCACAAAAAGGTGTGCAGTTGCTTTGCAATAACACAAATTAAAGCAACGAGATCCTTGTCTCATTCGAGGATCTGTTTCCACGAAAGGGGGCATTTTTGCACGGACACGCTTTCCGACCACCCCCGGTTGAGAAACGAATCAGCACACAAGGTTTCTGCCTATTGAAGCAACATTTTGCCTCCTTTTCTTCTCATTTTCCCTCCTTTGTGCAAAGCTTTGTCTACCCCCCTTCAACCCTCTTTCGTTGGCTGTTGAGTACAATCGAAGACTCTCTCAAACCTTTCTTTTCCCCTCATTCTTTTGTTCTGTGATTTTTTTGGGTGATCGAGGAGGTGACTTGTTGAATTTTTCATCTATGATTTTTCTTTTTTTTTAGTATGATCGTGTTGTATTTTTTTGCCTATCGAAAAATGGGTTTTGTGGGTTTTTCTACTTTGATGTTGGGGTTTCTTCATCCCATGACATATTTTTAGCAAATCTGAATATATTCTTGAAGGAAAAGACGAGATCAAGAAATATAAGAATATGTTGTGTTATTCTTCATTAAACAAAAATTAATTTTCAACTGATCACAACAGATGCATATATATATATATATATATATATATATATATATATATATATATATATATATATATAGAGAGAGAGAGAGAGAGAGAGAGAGAAAATACAACTATAAATTATAAACTCGATATTCTTAATTAACGACCTTGTTTGACAGGACTCTTGTGAATATCTCTCATTTGATCAAGACTATGAAAGTCTTTATCGTTGTTGATCATGCATATATTTTAGAGTTTAATTCATATTAAACTATGCATGATTTCATAGAAAAACGTATTAAAAACTCGAGTTTGTCGTTAGTTTTGAGAAAATATGCAAAAAAAAATAAAAAATAAAAAATACTTGAAAATAAATTTATTTTGTAATTTAGTTCAAAGTTTACCATTTGTAATTAATTCAAAAGGTTAAAAAAGTTAATAAAAGTAGTTTAGGTTAAATAAGAAAAGGATTTTTGCACTTTAAGAAAAATATTGTAGCTGAGACTTCATGAAATTTCATAAAATCAGTAGGAGCGTTCATGAACGTAATAACAAACCCTCTCTCTTTTCTAAATCCCGTGTAGCCAAGGAGAGAGGGGTCCTCCCTTGAAGAAATTGCGCCCCTGTTATCATCGCAAAATTTTTTTACTTTTTGCGAGTCAAACTGACCTTTGAAAAGTTCTTGAAAATAACTCACCTCCATTTTAAAATGCGGGAAAATTCCGTAGAATGGGACTCGCCTGTCGGTACGAGGTTCGACCATTCCTGCCACCTTTAACAGGGGTAATCGAACCAAGGATCAATCTACTGCTCTGCTCTATTCAACTTGTCTAAACCATATTCTAATTCCTAAATGCACAAAGAATCAGGCATGTGCTATGAATTTCTAAAAATGCACATTTGAAAACATGATGTTTGCTTCAAAGATTGGAAAATATTTGGAAGATTCTTGGAAAATAAACTCTTTGAAAATTGTGAATTATTTTTGAGATGCTGTATTTGAGAAAGTGAAAATCGATTTCTGAAGAAATATAAGGATTTTGTGAAAATAGATTTTGAGAAATGTGAAATAACTTTGAAAAACTCGATTTCTTTGAATTCAAACTTTGAAATTGAAAATCTAACTTAGAAAATCGAATTTGGAACTTGGGAAATACTTGAAATATCATTGGCAAATTCATATTTTGAGAAAATCGATTTTTGAATAAGACTTAGAAGAATTTGAGAAAAATGAACTTCTTTGAATTGAGATTTGAATTGGAATTGGTAAATGCATGAAATGAATGAATATGGATTTGAGGAATTGAGAAAATCTTTTTGTATTTTTGAGAAATGCAGTGCATTTTGAATTTAGCCTAAGAGTATAGGCTGAATGTGGCTAATGTGAAGATCATAAATCTGAGTATCATTCATATTCTGACTATGACCATAAATACGAATTCCACCAAGTTTATAAACTTCATAAAATCTAGTGCATGTGCCATTCGTGTAGACCATAGTGAGTTTGAATATGCATGAATCATCATCCATCACACATTAACATTATTTAAAAAAATAAACTATATGCAATGCTGCCTAAGCTAAGCAGGAAATGTAAATTCTTATTCCAAAGTTTAATTTAGTTTACATCACTATTGAAATTTAAATACATGAAAAATAAAGTCTTCAATGTACCTGCAAAACTAGAAAACTTTGTTAGTGATGATATGTTGGCTTTTCTAGGTTTATCCAGTAATATCTAGAAATTACTGGATTTTGCTAGATATAAGCCTTTTTGCCATGATTCCCTTAAATCAAAATTGATAAAATATGAAATAAAATTGAATAAATATGAAAGAGAAGATATGAAATTTTGAAATTGGGGTCAAAATGACCAAAATACCCCTAATAACAAGACTATGGCCTTGAAATTAGGGTTTTTAGAAAGATATTTGATAAAATGCAAGTTTTGAAATTCAAATGCAAATAAATTAAACCAAATATGCTATGACATGATTAAAATATGAAAAGTAGGGTTAGAGATTTCGAAATTGAGGTCAAATGACCAAATTGCCCCTGATAGCAAGACTATGGCCTTGAAATCAGGGTTTTTAGAAAATATTTTGGTAAAAACTTAGGTTTTATGCATTAAATGAAATAAAATGAGCATCAAATTAAACCTAAAGCATCCTAATATGATTATGAATATGATTAAACCCTAAAAATATATGCTTATGCACGAAAATCCAAGAATATCACAAATTTTGTGATTTTTAGCAGTGTTTTTGGATCTTTCAGGAACCCAGTTTTGCAATTTGCTTAATTCAGCCATCAAATGGATTCCAAAATTCATAAAAATTGGTACCTGTACTTGTTATAACCCTAATGTCTAATTGAAATTATAAAAATAATTTTTTGACATTAAATTAATCCAAAAATTGCATTAAACCCTAAAAATATGCTATTTTTAACCTAATTCACCAACCAGTCTCAATCCAAGACCTGAATCAGGGGTCAAATCTCCATATAAATTTATGAAATTTTACAAAGACTAACTAAGAAGAAAAACAGAGATTTCCCAATTTACAGATCGGAAAAATCATCTCCGGTTAGGGAGAAACCCTTCCGGCAATTTGAGCTAAAATATATCACTCTTAACAGGGATTAAAACAGCTATTCCAGATTGCAAATACAGACATAAATAGCAATCCTAAACAAAAATCTCTGAAATTTTAGTGGTGAACAGTATACAGAAAAATAATAATACTCACTTTTTACAGATCATGAATCGGATCTGTGATTTGGGATTTATGACTAACACAAGTCTGATTAGGGTTTTGGTAAATCCTAACGAGTTTTAAATTTAAAAATAGATTCTCTAAAAGGGGAAAAATACTAAACAGTGATCACAAAATCCGAAAATTTCACAGCAGACAGATCGACTCAATGTGAATCCATATCACTTTACAGATCTAAAATTGGATATAAGATGAGAGAAATATCATCACAGCAAGTTACCTTCTTGATTTTAACCACGATTTTAAAGCTTTAAAAACCCGATTTGATGTCTGATTTTTTTGACAGGGTTCCCAAGATCCAAAACCTCTGATTTTTCTACAGTAACTCAATAACTCATGCATGCATCACATATAAAAAAATCAGAAATAAACAATGAGAACTTCAATCCGAAATAACATTATCTTTACTGTTCTAAACCTAAAACATACAGAAATTTAAGAAACTTGAAAAACCATGCATTAACTAATGTAAATAAATAAAATAAACCATAAAACAGTAAATAAAACTTATTTCTATGCTATAGAACGTAAAACAAACATGAATAAACCATGAAAATAAAATAAAAACAGGGAATCAATGGCTGGAATTTGATATCACCTTTAAAACATAGATTTAACCCATTAAAAGGGTAAAACATATATTTTATTGGTTAATAATGTAAAGAATCATATTAAAATCAATTCTAATGGATTAAAATCCCTGTAAATCATCCAAAACAGGGTTAGATCACCTTCTTGGATCGTTCTTGCTGATTCTTGATGGTTCTTGAGGTTGAATCCATGAAGGTGATGGTGCCAATGGCTAAATCATGCTTAAAACAATGAAAAATATTAAATAAAAGCTAAAAATTAAAGAAAATAATTACCTTGAGGTTGCTGCAATGGAGGAAGGGCTGAAGAGGAGAGAGAAGCTCCAAGAATCCAATAGGAGAGAGATGGGAAAAATCGACCCCCCTTATGCATCAATTTATAATAAAAAAATTAGGTTTAAATTTTAACACTTTTGAAAATCTTGGACTCTCTAGGGGGGGCGATTTTGGTGTGAGTTTACCTAACTAACCCTAGCCTAGATTATCCTAATTAATTCCTAATTAGCCCCTAGCTAAACCTAGAAAATCCCCAAATGTGGTGCCACTTGGCATTTTCTCACATTGGGTTTTTAAAACACCTTTAAAGACCTTTAAAAACACTAGTTTTAAAAACTAACTTTTAAAAATGAGTTTTTCAAAATGGTTTTGACTCTTCTAAACCTCTAACACTAACCAAGACATCAACTAACCCTCGTCTAGCCCTGACTGACTCGAATATGGCACCACCCCGAGTGGGCCCTACTTGAGTTTTTACAAAAAGATGATTTTAAAACTTGAAATTGAAGGAGTTTTCAAAAGGATTTTCAAAAGTAATCTTAAAATTAGGATTTTTGAAATGGCATAGGGTTCTAACTGAATTAAAATTCCTCTGGATATGGTGCCAAATGAGTGGGACCACATCGAATTTTGAAGAATTTTGAAATAAACACTGAAAATGGCTTTGAAAAGGGGTTAAAATCGACATTTAAAATTCAAGATCTTTAAAAATAGGGTCTCAAGCGAACTGGAACTCCGAGTTAGAATCCTGAACTCTTAGGACTCTGAGATTTTAAATTTTAGAATTCAAATGTAAAAATTTTTGAAAGATTTTATCAAGAAATGATGAAATAAGTCAGAAAACACAGTCAGGGTTAGACTCCTAACTCAACCGAACTCTAAAATAGAATTCTGAACTAACTGGACTATGTAAAATGACCTAAATTTTGAAGATAATTGAAAAAGACTGAAAATGGAAGTAAAACAGACTTAAAAACCAGACTCCTGACCGGATTAGGACTCTGAGACATAGTTCTGATCGGACTGAAACTTTCAAAGATTTGAGAAATTTGATGAATAGAGGAATTCAGAAGCGAGACCACCTCAATGGGTCTCATCTGTGAATTGAAATCGATTAAAAATTGAATTTGAAATGAATCCAGATTGTTTTCTGAGAAAATATTTCAAAATATAAAGTCCTGGGGTTGGAAAATGACAGAGTATTGAATAAAAACCCAGGTTTTTAAATTGATTTTGAAATAAAGCTTTAAAATTCAAATCTGGATTGAATGTTTTGAAATAGGAGTGTTGGATCTCGAAAATGAGATGCAATGACATGCAATGCTATGCAATGACATGCAATGCTATGCGGAATACATGCAATGACATGCAATGATCTGTAATGACACTGGATGAGGGTAAAAATTTGGGGTGTTTACAGATGCCCCTCTTTGCTGCTAAGCCTGTTGAAAGCCGAGCTTAGTGGCAAAGAAAACACACCAAATTTAGATTATAAAAATGCCCCAGTTAGATGAATCTGACTGGGTATGAAAGAATTAGTTCAAGTGATGATGATAGATATGAAATGAAGAATAAGGAGAAAATTTTACTTCGAAAAGAAGTGAGATTCAGGTTTTGCCCTTAACCTGGATGGGACAGAAAATACCTCGTGTAGAAATGAAGCTCAGGTTTGACCCTTAACCTGACCGGGAAATGAAATACCTCATCAAAGTGAAGCTCAAGTTTAACCCTTAACCTGATCGGGCGAAAAATGAAATACCTCATCAAAGGAGGCCCAGGTTTATACCCTTAACCTGATTGGGCAGAAAATGGAATACCTCATCAAATGAGGCCCAGGTTTATACCCTTAACCTGATTGGGCAGAAAATGGAATACCTCCTCAAATGAGGCCCAGGTTTATACCCTTAACCTGATTGGGCAGAAAATGGAATACCTCCTCAAATGAGGCCCAGGTTTATACCCTTAACCTGATTGGGCAGAAAATGGAATACCTCATCAAATGAGGCTCAGGTTTATACCCTTAACCTGATTGGGCAGAAAATGGAATACCTCATCAAATGAGGCCCAGGTTTATACCCTTAACCTGATTGGGCAGAAAATGGAATACCTCCTCAAATGAGGCCCAGGTTTATACCCTTAACCTGATTGGGCAGAAAATGGAATACCTCATCAAATGAGGCTCAGGTTTATACCCTTAACCTGATTGGGCAGAAAATGGAATACCTCATCAAATGAGGCCCAGGTTTATACCCTTAACCTGATTGGGCAGAAAATGGAATACCTCATCAAATGAGGCCCAGGTTTATACCCTTAACCTGATTGGGCAGAAAATGGAATACCTCCTCAAATGAGGCCCAGGTTTATACCCTTAACCTGATTGGGCAGAAAATGGAATACCTCATCAAATGAGGCTCAGGTTTATACCCTTAACCTGATTAGGTAGAAAATGGACGGAATCCTCGAAAGAAGAGACCGTGATGGAACCTTCGGATTTCCGCACAATGAATCCGATAGGAGTTTTGCAAAAGGAAGGAAATTGGGGTCCCTAAAGTTTGAAAAGGGATTGATTTTGGGCGCCTCATTGCTGAGACTAATTAACTTTTGAAATTGCCTTTTGCTGAAATTGGTGGCTTAACCTCAAGCCGAAATTGGACTGTCTATGGTGGGACAGTGGGGACACAGGGAAGTGTGCGAATCTGAGAGCCCGTGCGCTCAGATTATACCAAAGAAGGGAAGGAATTCTTGAAAACTCCCATTATCAAGTCCTAAAAGGGATAACAACTGATGTCAGGATGCGCCAAAGATGAACCTCAAGCTCTCGCTTCACGTCAGGATAGCTAGAAAATATTGTCAAAATGTTGAAAATTATTGTTGATTCAAAATAATTGAAAGTGATGCGCATTGTTTTGAAAATATTCCCTCTTTTCTACCTGAGGTATTACCTCTGACTGGGCTTAACTCTGTAGAATCAAAATTCGAATTCAAATTGCTTGCGATTGACTTTCTTTCAAGGAAGCTATCAATTTCCTTGATATGGACGTAAAAGAAAGTATTCTTGATATTGCGAGAGCTATTAGTGAAAGAATATTGATAAAAGAATTTCACAAAATTAAAGAAGATTCTTGATAGATTTGGCAGTCTGATATCCTGGGATTCTTTTCTCATGATGATCTTTCTGCACTCTCTTTTTAGCAGATTGGAGCTCTCTTGGATTTTTCGGGAATTACATCATCCTTCATTTTGGAGATGTCCTGACTTTTCTCTCTTTTTTTCTTGGGAAGGGTACGTCACAAACTCCTTCATCTCAGAGATGTTCTGATCCTTCTTTTCTCTCAGGGATTATCTTGATAGTTATTGGCTCATTGGTTGAGAATCTCTTGATGATAGCTGGAATCAAATATCTTTTAGGGTTTGTCGGTAGGCTCATCACACTCGCCTTCATCTCGACGGTGATCTGAACTTTCCCTGGAAGGATCCGTCACAAACTCCGTCATCTTGGAGATGATCCAAATCTTCTTTGGCCCCGGGGGTCGACTCGCTTAATTCTCCTTCATCTTGACGACAATTGAGAGATCCCTTTTGCAGATATTTAATTGCAGCTTAGGTGATTGAGGAGATATGAAAATTGAGTGGATTTTTCTGTATCACCCAGGATATTTTGACTGCTTTATTTTTTCAAGAATGGTCTTTAAAAATGTGCCATTGACTGCGATCAATATCAATCACTTATGGCTTTGCAACAACATTGAGTTTTCTTTACTGGCCATATCGCGGATTTATTCTTCATCCTTTTGGTTGGCCAATAGAAAGATTTTGAACTTTGAATCCTTTTTCGCTAAAGCTTTGTCCTTTCGGAAGTAATACTGAGGGTATTCTGAAGTAATAATTTTGTGTAATAAAGATTTTTGAAATCAACAAATATTTAATGACAAATTGGCAAAACTTTCTTGAAATCCTTTTGTGAAAGCGAGCATTTGAAGCACAACGCAACACATCCATGACAAAAATTCTCTTCTCCTTTCCCCAAAGGAGAAGATTCAGAAATTAGAATTGGGAATTACTCCTCTCTTCCCTGAAGAGGAGGTGTTTGCAAAACGAACTTTCGAAGAGAAATTAAGCTTTCGTCAAAACTTCCTAACATTAGGCTTCTCTTATGGAAAGGGGGCCGGAATTGGTGAGGTTGATAAATTGGTCATGAAGGAATGAGTTCATCACACTCTCCCTGAAAAGAGGGTCCTTCATGATGAAATGGCCTAGTCTGAAATTATGGGGGCCACAAGGAAAGCAAGTCTCCGTCGAGTCTCTCCCTATAAAAAGGGTTCCTTGTGTGAAATTTGGAATTTTGTTTTGCAAACGGTTCACAAAGACACGAGTCCCTTCAAACTCTCCCTAAAAAGGGGCTAAGTGAACGAATTAGATAGCATGCGAAAAGAGCGAGCTCCCTCGAACTCTCCCTATACAAAGGGTCTCTCGCAAGAAAAAAAAAATTTGGAATTGGGTATTAGGTGACCAAAAGGTCGAAATTTGGAAATTGGAATTTTGAAATTTGATATTTGAAATTGGAAATTGGAAATTTGGAAATTGATAATTGGAATTTGGAAATTGGAATTTTGGAATTTTGGAATTTGAAAATTGATATTTGGAAATTGGAAATTAGAATTTTGGAATTTGGAAATTGATATTTGGAAATTGTAAATTAGAAATTGGGAATTTTGGAATTTGATGAGTGATCAGCACGAAGACTGAACTCAAGAGGTCGACTGACATGACCATTCAGTGGAACACTAACACGAGTGCTCGATTTTGAAAGGATACCGGTATGCATACCGGTTTTAAAATGTACCAGTTTGGATACTGGATTTTGGTTCAGTTCTGGTGATTGTCTTTCAATCTTGAATCGTTAGGAATTGTGATGGGATTGATAGTTAAAATCTCAATACTGACCAGATCGTTATTAATGCGATTGAATGCAGATGAATGCAAATTTATGCACATGAATGCACAAGTGCGTGAAATGAGAGATTTGTTTATCCTGCCTGCATACAAGATATTTGTAGATAAAAACAAAATTTTAAAAATGCCCTAGTGTAACTGGGAAAAGAATTTTGATTATTATTGAAGAAAATTTGGAAGAATTACAAAGAATAGGGAATTGTTCAAGTATAGAATTTTTTCAAATGTCGAGCATTGATGAGATCTGGTAATTCTATTCCATCAGCATTGATGAGCCGATATGAATTGCGAGGTAGTGCCTCTTTGACAACATAAGGACCTTCCCAATTTAGCGACCATTTGCCACTCGGGAGGTGCCTGAGATAAGTTGTTGATCTGAGCACTAGATCATTGACCCGAAATTTTCTCTCAATGACAGATTTTGCATATTGTCGGGCTATCCTCTGGCGATAGGATTGAGCATGCTCTGCTGCTCTGAGCCTTCTTTCATCGAGCAAATCAAGCTGTACCAGTCGCTGTTGCTGATACTGATCAAGAGGTAATTCTAGAAGTGATGCAAATTTCAGAGCAGGTTTCTGAACATGTAGAGGCAGCACTACTTCAGTTCCGTAGACAAGTTCTGACAGAGTAGCATTCATTGGAGTTCGAATGGTGGTTCTGTATGCCCATAATGCATCATGAATCTTTTCATGCCAGTCACGACCCGTTTCTAAAGTTTGCTCCAGGATTCGAATCAGAATCTTGTTGGTGGTCTCTGCCTGACCATTCCTTTGAGGATAATAAGGAGCGAAAAAATGATGATGAATTTTGAACTTTGAGCAAAATGTCCTCATTCTCTCATTCTTGAAATGACTGCCATTATCCGACACAATATCATGCGGTATACCGAAACGGCAAAGGATATTCTTATGGATGAAAGAAATCACATGCCGACCTTCTACTGTGCGTAGAGTGACTGCTTCTACCCATTTAGTAAAATATTCTGTTGCGGCCAGAAAATATTTATGACCATTGGAGGCTGAAGGAATGATGGGGCCTACGACATCGAAAGCCCACATGGAAAATGGCCATGCGAGACGACAGATTGCAAGAATGTCGCTGGCGCATGAATGGAAGGCGCATGCATCTGACATTGAACGCACTTTTTTACAAAACGATAGCAATCTTGTGGCATAGTTCTCCAATAATATCCAGCTCGGATGATTTGTTTCACGAGAGTCTGATAGCCAACATGACCACCGCAAATGCCTTCATGTGCTTCTTGCACAACTTCTTTGGCTTCTTCTTCGTCCAAACATCTGGAATACTCAGAACTGAATCCACGACGATAAAGGACGTCGACAAGAATAAAATATCGAGCAGACATGCGTTGAATTGCTCGCTGCTCTCTCTTTGATAATTCTGGAGGAAATTCGCCAGTTTTAATGAAATTCTTGATATCATGATACCAGGGCTTCTTCTTTTGCTCAGCCTGGTTTATCTGCTCTACTGGGACGAAAGCGGGTTGATCAAGTCTGCCAATTTCAAATGAGCGACAAGATTCTCCACTCCTGAAAGACATGATGGATCCCAGATTAGCTAAACTGTCTGCAACTTGATTGAAATCTCTCTTGATATGAAAAAGTTGGAATTCTTCGAATTTGTTGGCAAGAGCTGAGACAATCTTCTGGTAAGGAAGTAATTTATGATCTTTCATTTGCCATTCGGCCAGAACTTGATTGACGATTAACAAAGAATCGCCATAAGCATGCACTCTTTTGACATTGAAGTCCTGTAGAATTTTCAGACCTTGTATCAAAGCTTCATACTTGGCCATATTATGAGTGCACTGAAAATCCAGTTTAAGAGAAAAGGGAATCATCTCCTTCTCTGGTGTAATTAGCAGAATTTTGATTCCTATGCCTGCCATATTCTTGGAACCGTCGAAGAATAAATTCCAAATTGGGGATTGTTGAATATTGCAGAGCCGCTCATCGGGGAAATCATCCTCAGCTTTAACATCCTCTGCTAGAGGAAAATCTACTAATTGGTCTGCAATTGCTTGGCCTTTGATAGATTGCTGAGAGACATATTCCAAGTCGTATTGTATTAATAGGACTTGCCATTTGGCGATCCGTCCGCTGAGAAATGGTTGTTCAAGAATATACTTGAGAGGATTTAATTTAGATAGAATCTTGACTTCAGACGCCAATAGATAATGTCGCAATTTCTGACACATCCATACCAGAGCTAAACACGTCTTTTCTATCTGAGAGTATTTCTTCTCGTAATCAATAAAGGTCTTGCTCACATAGTAAATGGCATGTTCTATCAAGCTGCCTTCTTCGTATTGCGCCAAGAATCCGCCGCAAGCAACTTGATTAACTGAAATGTATAGCAATAGGGGTTTCCCTAATTGTGGCGGCTTTAAAATAGGAGGATTGAGAAGATATTTCTTGATGCGTTCGAACGACTGCTGACACTCTGGTCCCCATTCGAACCTCACTCCTTTTCTGAGCAAATGATTGAAAGACTCACATCTCATGGCCAAATTAGAAATGAATCGCCGAATTGATTGCATGCGTCCTTGAAGGCTACGCAATTCTTTGAGATTAGTCGGGGGCGGCATGCCAATGATAGCTTTGGCCTTAGCGGGATCCATTTCTATCCCCTTCTTGCTGACCAAGAAGCCTTGCAACTTGCCTGATTCGACTCCAAAAACACATTTTTGTGGATTGAGTCTTAGCTTGTAAAGAATGAGTCGCTTGAAAACTTGATTGAGAGCTTCGATGTGATCTTCCTCTTCTTTGGATTTCACCAGAATATCATCGACATATGCATCCATAGTCTTATGCATCTGATCATGAAATATAACGGCCATAGCGCGCTGATAAGTGGCTCCAGCATTCTTCAGCCCAAAAGGCATGACTGTATAACAGAAAGTGCCCCATGGCGTGGTAAAGGATGTTTTGGATTGGTCACGAGCGGCCAACTTGATTTGATTATATCCGGAGTATCCGTCCATAAAAGAGAACATAGCATGCCCGACTGTGCTATCGACTAGGAGATCAATGTTTGGGAGCGGATAGTCATCCTTCGGAGTGGCTTTATTGAGATCACGGAAGTCGATACAGATTCGCACTTTCCCATTCTTCTTAGGAACTGCTACGATATTCGCCAACCAATCCGGGTAATCAATTGCTCGAATGAATCCTGCTTTAAGCAGATCCTCAAGTCCTTCCTTGACCTGTTGCTCGATTCGAGGATCCATTTTTCTCAACTTCTGCTTGACTGGTTTCGCCTCAGGCTTCAAAACGAGGCGATGTTCCACCAATTTCGGATCTAAACCTGGCATATCCTCATAAGTCCATGCGAATACTTCTTCATGCTGCTTGAGGAAATTAGTGAGCCTTTCTTTCTCTCATGGGCTCAAACCACTGCCAATTTTGAGAATTCTAGGATCGTTTTCTGATCCGATATTGATATCCTCAGTCGGATCTTGAACTAAGGATGATGGCTCATCTTGCTTCTGAATCGATGCAAATTCTGGCAGTTCCTGAAGAGCTGAATCGAACTCTGCGGATTCTTCTGACTGCTTTGCAGTTTGACTACATTCTGTTCTTATTCTGACCTGATGAATTATTACTGATTTCGAACAAGCTTTTGGATTAAAGACGAGCTTCTTGATAGATCGGGAAGACATTCTGAAAATTGGAGGATAAATTAATTTAGCGAAATTGCTCATCATGAAATAAATTGCTTTTATTGAAAATAATTGGAAAGATAAAAGAGCAAAATGATTTCAATTTTGTGAAGATTTAATACTGAGGAGTAAAGAGACAAATGGCACCAAGATAGACAAAGGAAACTGGCAACTTTATTGAAAGATAGAATTAATCAAAATGACAATGATGAAAATGAAATGGGATATCATCCCGACAAACGAATAGAAAAGGAAAGACAAAGGAATTCTTCTAATGCGCTCCCTTAATGAAATTAGTCCCTTTCTGAGATCTTCGGCCATTAAAGCCCAATCCGGTTCTTTTAGGGCAGTGCTGAGGAATCACTGGTTCAAGACGACCATCTTCATTCTTGCCTAGGCCTCGAAAAGGCTGGTAGCCGTGCTTCACTAATAAATCAAATCCCTTCATAGCTTTCATAAATTGGGAGAATAGCGGATGATCCTTAAGTGTGCTGTAATCAATTCGTCCTCCAATCTTGAAGAACTGTGGACCTCCCCATCGCGTTGCAGCCACTGTATGCTCGGGTCGCTCTGCCGTATGCATAAGTATATCTGGGAGGTGATTCCTGACGATCAAAGTAGTCCCATACGATTTCTTCCTCCTGAAGGTTGTCGATCAAGAACCGGTATCGCGCAACTGAAAGAAGCTTCTCTCCATTGTATCTGAATGAACTGGCTCGGACTGGCACATGTCGGAGGAACCAAGACTGCAAGGCATAGGTGCACCCTTCGACTAGGATCGACTCCCCGAGTGCGAAACGAGTCAACCCTCGGTATAGAAAAGCGAGTGCGGCCATGGCTATTGAGAGGCGGCTGGTATGTCGACTTCCCCATCTCCTTAGAAGCTGAACTATTCTGATATCCATGTAATTTCGTCCATCGGGAAAGAAAGCTAATCCCACCGTGCACAGAACCATCGCGTGCTGAATTCTCTCTCGAGCTGTCCTGGATAACGAGCTGACTTCCACAAATGTTCCATACTGTTTGTAGATTTCGAGCAGGTCCACATATTCATTTCCATCTTCTTCAATCAAAGGCCAAGACTTGCGTCCCGTCATGCGAGCTAAGGCATCCTTAGGGTCCAGACCCTTGACATTAATCAAAAATTGTTTCTCCAATGGATCTCCAGGCTGACCGGCTGGCTCGGGCAATCCCATAATCTCTGAAAATTCATCTATCAGCACCATCATCTCGCCCCATGAGAACCAGAAGGTAGAAGTGCTCGGATTCCACCGTTCTGATAGTGCATGGATTAAGTTGTCGTTGACTGTCTGCTTTCCCACTGCGGACGCCAGTTCCAATCCACACTCGTCCAGATGGTCCAGAAACATACGAGAGAAATTCTTGAACCATGAATAATACCACCGGGGAAAGAAGGATCCGGTGCTGAGGACTCGATGTTCGGGAAGACTTTGTCGCACCTCGTAGGAGATGTGACCCTCAGGGAAGACTGAATCAAGCTGACTGAATGCCATCGGACTGAAAGACATGAAAATTGGAATAAGATTTGGAAAATACAGGAATTTTGAGGAAAATGCAGGCGGGATAAAAATAAAGCAGGAAATTCGAGATCCAGAAGACAGGAAAGATGGGAAATCACCTGGAGTTTTGAAGGAAATGAAGGGAAATTTGGAAAATCGTCCAGGGTTTGATGAAATATGAAGAAATAAATGGAAAATGAAGTATTTTGGAAAATCGTCCAAGGTTTTAAAACATGGACAGTACATGGACATAGATTGGGGAATTTTGAGAAAATCGTCCAGTATTTTAGAAAATTGGGGAAAATATGGAAAATAAAAAGGAAATAACATATTCAATCAAATTCTGCATAAACAAGTATGCACATACAGCATTCCCTAAAAGCTGACTCTAGATGCACAAATTTTGAAATGGCTGTAGGACCTTAATCCTAACTCTAAGGCTCAGATCATCTGTATCCAATCCAGTTATGTCTATATACTCAAGCCAAGTCTCGATGTACGTGGCATAAAATCAATTCCTCCGGTTCTAGGTTCAAGTTTTCCAACATCCTTGAGCACCTGCCGATATACGTTGGACTATGGCCCTTGGTACGTGGCAGGGGGGTTTTCACCCAAATAGGTGGCCCAGTTGTGAGGCTATGTCCCGAACTATGGTTCTGGAAGAGAGCCCAGCAACGTGAAGACCGGGACAATATAGGTGGGGGTGGTTTTTTGAAAACATGAGCACATGCAGGCAAATAGAAGGCTCTAAGTCCTAAAGAGATAGATTTTTGAAATATTTGAAGAAGCAAGCATTGTTTTCATACAATTCCTAAATTGAGGAGTGTTGTATTAGACCTAAGTCTATGTGAGCATGAATAATTCTCCTCAATATAGTCCTACCAAATCATACCTAGTCTATATGCATTCCATGTCAGATGGGTTCAAGTCTAGGCTCCTAGGTTCACATGATATCATAAAGCAAAGCTGACATTCCATGGAAATTGATTTTGACAATTTGAACTAAGTAGAGCATTAGATTGATCAGGCAAAGACAGGTCCCATCACGGTCGCCAAACCTGTTATCATTGCAAAATTTTTTTAGTTTTTGCGAGTCAAACTGACCTTTGAAAAGTTCTTGAAAATAACTCACCTCCGTTTTAAAATGCAGGAAAATTCCGTAGAATGGGACTCGCCTGTCGGTACGAGGTTCGACCATTCCTGCCACCTTTAACAGGGGTAATCGAACCAAGGATCAATCTACTGCTCTGCTCTATTCAACTTGTCTAAACCATATTCTAATTCCTAAATGCACAAAGAATCAGGCATGTGCTATGAATTTCTAAAAATGCACATTTGAAAACATGATGTTTGCTTCAAAGATTGGAAAATATTTGGAAGATTCTTGGAAAATAAACTCTTTGAAAATTGTGAATTATTTTTGAGATGCTGTATTTGAGAAAGTGAAAATCGATTTCTGAAGAAATATAAGGATTTTGTGAAAATAGATTTTGAGAAATGTGAAATAACTTTGAAAAACTCGATTTCTTTGAATTCAAACTTTGAAATTGAAAATCTAACTTAGAAAATCGAATTTGGAACTTGGGAAATACTTGAAATATCATTGGCAAATCCATATTTTGAGAAAATCGATTTTTGAATAAGACTTAGAAGAATTTGAGAAAAATGAACTTCTTTGAATTGAGATTTGAATTGGAATTGGTAAATGCATGAAATGAATGAATATGGATTTGAGGAATTGAGAAAATCTTTTTGTATTTTTGAGAAATGCAGTGCATTTTGAATTTAGCCTAAGAGTGTAGGCTGAATGTGGCTAATGTGAAGATCATAAATCTGAGTATCATTCATATTCTGACTATGGCCATAAATACGAATTCCACCAAGTTTATAAACTTCATAAAATCTAGTGCATGTGCCATTCATGTAGACCATAGTGAGTTTGAATATGCATGAATCATCATCCATCACACATTAACATTATTTAAAAAAATAAACTATATGCAATGCTGCCTAAGCTAAGCAGGAAATGTAAATTCTTATTCCAAAGTTTAATTTAGTTTACATCACTATTGAAATTTAAATACATGAAAAATAAAGTCTTCAATGTACCTGCAAAACTAGAAAACTTTGTTAGTGATGATATGTTGGCTTTTCTAGGTTTATCCAGTAATATCTAGAAATTACTGGATTTTGCTAGATATAAGCCTTTTTGCCATGATTCCCTTAAATCAAAATTGATAAAATATGAAATAAAATTGAATAAATATGAAAGAGAAGATATGAAATTTCGAAATTGGGGTCAAAATGACCAAAATACCTCTAATAACAAGACTATGGCCTTGAAATTAGGGTTTTTAGAAAGATATTTGATAAAATGCAAGTTTTGAAATTCAAATGCAAATAAATTAAACCAAATATGCTATGATATGATTAAAATATGAAAAGTAGGGTTAGAGATTTCGAAATTGAGGTCAAATGACCAAATTTCCCCTGATAGCAAGACTATGGCCTTGAAATCAGGGTTTTTAGAAAATATTTTGGTAAAAACTTAGGTTTTATGCACTAAATGAAATAAAATGAGCATCAAATTAAACCTAAAGCATCCTAATATGATTATGAATATGATTAAACCCTAAAAATATATGCTTATGCACGAAAATCCAAGAATATCACAATTTTTGTGATTTTTAGCTGTGTTTTTGGATCTTTCAGGAACCCAGTTTTGCAATTTGCTTATATCAGCCATCACATGGATTCTAAAATTCATAAAAATTGGTACCTGCACTTTTTATAACCCTAATGTCGAATTGAAATTATAAAAATAATTTTTTGACATTAACTTAATCCTAAAATTGCATTAAACCCTAAAAATATGCTATTTTTAACCTAATTCACCAACCAGTCTCAATCCAAGACCTGAACCAGGGGTCAAATCTCTATGGAAATTTATGAAATTTTACAGAGACTACCTAAGAAGAAAAACAAAGATTTACCAATTTACAGATTGGAAAAATCATCTTCGGTTAGGGAGAAACCCTTCCGGCAATTTGAGCTAAAATATATCACTCTTAACAGGGATTAAAACAGCTATTCCAGATTGCAAATACAAACATAAATAGAAATCCTAAACAAAAATCTCTGAAATTTTAGTGGTGAACAGTAGACAGAAAAATAATAATACTCACTTTTTACAGATCATGAATCGGATCTGTGATTTGGGATTTATGACTAACACAAGTCTGATTAGGGTTTTGATAAATCCTAACGAGTTTTAAATTTAAAAATAGATTCTCTAAAAGGGGAAAAATACTAAACAGTGATAAAAAAATCCGAAAATTTCACATAAGACAGATCGACTCAATGTAAATCCATATCACTTTACAGATCTAAAATCGGATATAAGATGAGAGAAATATCATCACAGCAAGTTACCTTCTTGATTTTAACCACGAATTTAAAGCTTTAAAAACCCGATTTGATGTCTGATTTTTTTGACAGGGTTTCCGAGATCCAAAACCTCTGATTTTTCTACAGTAACTCAATAACTCATGCATGTATCACATATAAAAAAATAAAAAATAAACAATGAGAACTTCAATCCTAAATAACATTATCTTTACTGTTCTAAACCTAAAACATACAGAAATTTAAGAAACTTGAAAAACCATGCATTAAGTAATGTAAATAAATAAAATAAACCATAAAACAGTAAATAAAACTTATTTCTATGCTATAGAACGTAAAAAAAACATGAATAAACCATGAAAATAAAATAAAAACAGGGAATCAATGGCTGGAATTTGATATCACCTTTAAAACATAGATTTAACCCATTAAAAGGGTAAAACATATATTTTATTGGTTAATAATGTAAAGAATCATATTAAAATCAATTATAATGGATTAAAATCCCTGTAAATCATCCAAAACAGGGTTAGATCACCTTCTTGGATCGTTTTTGCTGATTCTTGATGGTTCTTGAGGCTGAATCCATGAAGGTGATGGTGCCAATGGCTAAATCATGCTTAAAACAATGAAAAATATTAAATAAAAGCTAAAAATTAAAGAAAATAATTACCTTGAGGTTGCTGCAATGGAGGAAGGACTGAAGAGGAGAGAGAAGCTCCAAGAATCCAATAGGAGAGAGATGGGAAAAATCGACCCCCCTTATGTATCTATTTATAATAAAAAAATTAGGTTTAAATTTTAACATTTTTGAAAATCTTGGACTCTCTAGGGGGGGCGATTTTGGTGTGAGTTTACCTAACTAACCCTAGCCTAGATTATCCTAATTAAGTCCTAATTAGCCCCTAGCTAAACCTAGAAAATCCCCAAATGTGGTGCCACTTGGCATTTTCTCACATTGGGTTTTTAAAACACCTTTAAAGACCTTTAAAAACACTAGTTTTAAAAACTAACTTTTAAAAATGAGTTTTTCAAAATGGTTTTGACTCTTCTAAACCTCTAACACTAACCAAGACATCAACTAACCCTAGTCTAGCCCTGACTGACTCGAATATGGCACCACCCCGAGTGCGCCCTACTTGAGTTTTTACAAAAAGATGATTTTAAAACTTGAAATTGAAGGAGTTTTCAAAAGGATTTTCAAAAGTAATCTTAAAATTAGGATTTTTGAAATGGCATAGGGTTCTAACTGAATTAGAATTCCTCTAGATATGGTGCCAACTGAGTGGGCCCACATCGAATTTTGAAGAATTTTGAAATAAACACTGAAAATGGCTTTGAAAAGGGGTTAAAATCGACATTTAAAATTCAAGATCTTTAAAAATAGGGTCTCAAGCGAACTGGAACTCCGAGTTAGAATCCTGAACTCTTAGGACTCTGAGATTTTAAATTTTAGAATTCAAATGTAAAAATTTTTGAAAGATTTTATCAAGAAATGATGAAATAAGTCAGAAAACACAGTCAGGGTTAGAATCCTAACTCAACCGAACTCTAAAATAGAATTCTGAACTAACTGGACTATGTAAAATGACCTAAATTTTGAAAATAATCGAAAAGGACTGAAAATGGAAGTAAAACAGACTTAAAAACCAGACTCCTGACCGGATTAGGACTCTGAGACATAGTTCTGATCGGACTGAAACTTTCAAAGATTTGAGAAATTTGATGAATAGAGGAATTCAGAAGCGACACCACCTCAATGGGTCTCATCTGTGAATTGAAATCGATTAAAATTTGAATTTGAAATGAATCCAGATTGTTTTCTGAGAAAATATTTCAAAATATAAAGTCCTGGGGTTGGAAAATGACAGAGTATTGAATAAAAACCCAGGTTTTTAAATTGATTTTGAAATAAAGCTTTAAAATTCAAATCTGGATTGAATGTTTTGAAATAGGAGTGCTGGATCTCGAAAATGAGATGCAATGACATGCAATGCTATGCAATGACATGCAATGCTATGCGGAATACATGCAATGACATGCAATGATCTGTAATGACACTGGATGAGGGTGAAAATTTGGGGTGTTTACAGATGCCCCTCTTTGCTGCTAAGCCTGTTGAAAGCCGAGCTTAGTGGCAAAGAAAACACACCAAATTTGGATTATAAAAATGCCCCAGTTAGATGAATCTGACTGGGTATGAAAGAATTAGTTCAAGTGATGATGATAGATATGAAATGAAGAATAAGGAGAAAATTTTACTTCGAAAAGAAGTGAGATTCAGGTTTTGCCCTTAACCTGGATGAGACAGAAAATACCTCGTGTAGAAATGAAGCTCAGGTTTGACCCTTAACCTGACCGGGAAATGAAATACCTCATGAAAGTGAAGCTCAAGTTTAACCCTTAACCTGATCGGGCGAAAAATGAAATACCTCATCAAAGGAGGCCCAGGTTTATACCCTTAACCTGATTGGGCAGAAAATGGAATACCTCATCAAATGAGGCCCAGGTTTATACCCTTAACCTGATTGGGCAGAAAATGGAATACCTCCTCAAATGAGGCCCAGGTTTATACCCTTAACCTGATTGGGCAGAAAATGTAATACCTCATCAAATGAGGCTCAGGTTTATACCCTTAACCTGATTGGGCAGAAAATGGAATACCTCATCAAATGAGGCCCAAGTTTATACCCTTAACCTGATTGGGCAGAAAATGGAATACCTCCTCAAATGCGGCCCAGGTTTATACCCTTAACCTGATTGGGCAGAAAATGGAATACCTCATCAAATGAGGCCCAGGTTTATACCCTTAACCTGATTGGGCAGAAAATGGAATACCTCATCAAATGAGGCCCAAGTTTATACCCTTAACCTGATTGGGCAGAAAATGGAATACCTCATCAAATGAGGCCCAGGTTTATACCCTTAACCTGATTGGGCAGAAAATGAAATACCTCCTCAAATGAGGCCCAAGTTTATACCCTTAACCTGATTGGGCAGAAAATGGAATACCTCATCAAATGAGGCTCAAGTTTATACCCTTAACCTGATTAGGCAGAAAATGGACGGAATCCTCGAAAGAAGAGACCGTGATGGAACCTTCGGATTTCCGCACAATGAATCCGATAGGAGTTTTGCAAAAGGAAGGAAATTGGGGTCCCTAAAGTTTGAAAAGGGATTGATTTTGGGCGCCTCATTGCTGATACTAATTAACTTTTGAAATTGCCTTTTGCTGAAATTGGTGGCTTAACCTCAAGCCAAAATTGGACTGTCTATGGTGGGACAGTGGGGACACAGGGAAGTGTGCGAATCTGAGAGCCCGTGCGCTCAGATTATACCAAAGAAGGGAAGGAATTCTTGAAAACTCCCATTATCAAGTCCTAAAAGGGATAACAACTGATGTCAGGATGCGCCAAAGATGAACCTCAAGCTCTCGCCTCACGTCAGGATAGCTAGAAAATATTGTCAAAATGTTGAAAATTATTGTTGATTCAAAATAATTGAAAGTGATGCACATTGTTTTAAAAATATTCCCTCTTTTCTACCTGAGGTATTACCTCTGACTGGGCTTAACTCTGTTGAATCAAAATTCAAATTCAAATTGCTTGCGATTGACTTTCTTTCAAGGAAGCTATCAATTTCCTTGATATGGACGGAAAAGAAAGTATTCTTGATATTGCGAGAGCTATTAGTGAAAGAATATTGATAAAAGAATTTCATAAAATTAAAGAAGATTCTTGATAGATTTGGCAGTCTGATATTCTGGAATCTTTTCTCATGATGATCTTTCTGCACTCTCTTTTTAGCAGATTGGAGCTCTCTTGGATTTTTCGAGAATTACATCATCCTTCATTTTGGAGATGTCCTGACTTTTCTCTCTTTTTTTCTTGAGAAGGGTACGTCACAAACTCCTTCATCTCAGAGATGTTCCGATCCTTCTTTTCTCTCAGGGATTATCTTGATAGTTATTGGCTCATTGGTTGAGAATCTCTTGATGATAGCTGGAATCAAATATCTTTTAGGGTTTGTCGGTAGGCTCATCACACTCGCCTTCATCTCGACGGTGATCTGAACTTTCCCTGGAAGGATCCGTCACAAACTCCTTCATCTTGGAGATGATCCAAATCTTCTTTGGCCCCGGGGGTCGACTCGCTTAATTCGCCTTCATCTTGACGACAATTGAGAGATCTCTTTTGCAGATATTTAATTGCAGCTTAGGTGATTGAGGAGATATGAAAATTGAGTGGATTTTTCTGTATCACCCAGAATATTTTGACTGCTTTATTTTTTCAAGAATGGTCTTTAAAAATGTGCCAATGACTGCGATCAATATCAATCACTTATGGCTTTGCAACAACATTGAGTTTTCTTTACTGGCCATATCGCAGATTTATTCTTCATCCTTTTGGTTGGCCAATAGAAAGATTTTGAACTTTGAATCCTTTTTCGCGAAAGCTTTGTCCTTTCGGAAGTAATACTGAGGGTATTCTGAGGTAATAATTTTGTGCAATAAAGATTTTTGAAATCAACAAATATTTAATGACAAATTGGCAAAACTTTCTTGAAATCCTTTTGTGAAAGCGAGCATTTGAAGCACAACGCAACACATCCATGACAAAAATTCTCTTCTCCTTTCCCCAAAGGAGAAGATTCAGAAATTAGAATTGGGAATTACTCCTCTCTTCCCTGAAGAGGAGGTGTTTGCAAAACGAACTTTCGAAGAGAAATTAAGCTTTCGTCAAAACTTCCTAACATTAGGCTTCTCTTATGGAAAGGGGGCCGGAATTGGTGAGGTTGATAAATTGGTCATGAAGGAACGAGTTCATCACACTCTCCTTGAAAAGAGGGTCCTTCATGATGAAATGGCCTAGTCTGAAATTATGGGGGCCACAAGGAAAGCAAGTCTCCGTCGAGTCTCTCCCTATAAAAAGGGTTCCTTGTGTGAAATTTGGAATTGTGTTTTGCAAACGGTTCACAAAGACACGAGTCCCTTCAAACTCTCCCTAAAAAGGGGCTAAGTGAACGAATTGGATAGCATGCAAAAAGAGCGAGCTCCCTCGAACTCTCCCTATACAAAGGGTCTCTCGCAAGAAAAAAAAAAATTGGAATTGGGTATTAGGTGACCAAAAGGTCGAAATTTGGAAATTGGAATTTTGAAATTTGATATTTGAAATTGGAAATTGGAAATTGGAAATTGGAAATTGGAAATTGGAAATTGGAAATTGGAAATTGGAAATTGGAAATTGGAAATTGGAAATTGGAAATTTGGAAATTGATAATTGGAATTTGGAAATTGGAATTTTGGAATTTTGGAATTTTGGAATTTGAAAATTGATATTTGGAAATTGGAAATTAGAATTTTGGAATTTTGGAATTTGGAAATTGATATTTGGAAATTGTAAATTAGAAATTGGGAATTTTGGAATTTGATGAGTGATCAGCACGAAGACTGAACTCAAGAGGTTGACTGACATGACCATTCAGTGGAACACTAACACGAGTGCTCGATTTTGAAAGGATACCGGTATGCATACCGGTTTTAAAATGTACCAGTTTGGATACTGGATTTTGGTTCAGTTCTGGTGATTGTCTTTCAATCTTGAATCGTTAGGAATTGTGATGGGATTGATAGTTGAAATCTCAATACTGACCAGATCGTTATTAATGCGATTGAATGCAGATGAATGCAAATTGATGCACATGAATGCACAAGTGCGTGAAATGAGAGATTTGTTTATCCTGCCTGCATACAAGATATTTGTAGATAAAAACAAAATTTTAAAAATGCCCCAGTGTAACTGGGAAAAGAATTTTGATTATTATTGAAGAAAATTTGGAAGAATTACAAAGAATAGGGAATTGTTCAAGTATAGAATTTTTTCAAATATCGAGCATTGATGGGATCTGGTAATTCTATTCCATCAGCATTGATGAGCCGATATGAATTGCGAGGTAGTGCCTCTTTGACAACATAAGGACCTTCCCAATTTGGCGACCATTTGCCATCCGGGCGGTGCCTGAGATAAGTTGTTGATCTGAGCACTAGATCATTGACCCGAAATTTTCTCTCAATGACAGATTTTGCATATTGTCGGGCTATCCTCTGGCGATAGGATTGAGCATGCTCTGCTGCTCTGAGCCTTCTTTCATCGAGCAAATCAAGCTGTACCAGTCGTTGTTGCTGATATTGATCAAGAGGTAATTCTAGAAGTGATGCAAATTTCAGAGCAGGTTTCTGAACATGTAGAGGCAGCACTACTTCAGTTCCGTAGACAAGTTCTGACGGAGTAGCATTCATTGGAGTTCGAATGGTGGTTCTGTATGCCCATAATGCATCATGAATCTTTTCATGCCAGTCACGGCCTGTTTCTAAAGTTTGCTCCAGGATTCGAATCAGAATCTTGTTGGTGGTCTCTGCCTGACCATTCCTTTGAGGATAATAAGGAGCGGAAAAATGATGATGAATTTTGAACTTTGAACAGAATGTCCTCATTCTCTCATTCTTGAAATGACTGCCATTATCCGACACAATATCATGCGGTATACCGAAACAGCAAAGGATATTCTTATGGATGAAAGAAATCACATGCCGACCTTCTACTGTGCGTAGAGTGACTGCTTCTACCCATTTAGTAAAATATTCTGTTGCGGCCAGAAAATATTTATGACCATTGGAGGCTGAAAGAGTGATGGGGCCTACGACATCGAAAGCCCACATGGAAAATGGCCATGTGAGACGACAGATTGCAAGTATGTCGCTGGCGCATGAATGGAAGGCGCATGCATCTGACATTGAACGCACTTTTTTACAAAACGATAGCAATCTTGTTGCATAGTTCTCCAATAATATCCAGCTCGGATGATTTGTTTCACGAGAGTCTGATAGCCAACATGACCACCGCAAATGCCTTCATGTGCTTCTTGCACAACTTCTTTGGCTTCTTCTTCGTCCAAACATCTGGAATACTCAGAACTGAATCCACGACGATAAAGGACGTCGACAAGAATAAAATATTGAGTAGACATGCGTTGAATTGCTCGCTGCTCTCTCTTTGATAATTCTGGAGGAAATTCGCCAGTTTTAATGAAATTCTTGATATCATGATACCAGGGCTTCTTCTTTTGCTCAGCCTGGTTTATCTGCTCTACTGGGACGAAAGCGGGTTGATCAAGTCTGTCAATTTCAAATGAGCGACAAGATTCTCCACTCTTGAAAGACATGATGGATCCCAGATTAGCTAAACTGTCTGCAACTTGATTGAAATCTCTCTTAATATGAAAAAGTTGGAATTCTTCGAATTTGTTGGCAAGAGCTAAGACAATCTTGTGGTAAGGAAGTAATTTCTGATCTTTCACTTGCCATTCGGCCAGAACTTGATTGACGATTAACAAAGAATCGCCATAAGCATGCACTCTTTTGACATTGAAGTCCTGTAGAATTTTCAGACCTTGTATCAAAGCTTCATACTCGGCCATATTATGAGTGCACTGAAAATCCAGTTTAAGAGAAAAGGGAATCATCTCCTTCTCTGGTGTAATTAGCAGAATTTTGATTCCTATGCCTGCCATATTCTTGGAACCGTCGAAGAATAAATTCCAAATTGGGGATTGTTGAATATTGCAGAGCCGCTCATCGGGGAAATCATCCTCAGCTTTAACATCCTCTGCTAGAGGAAAATCTGCTAATTGGTCTGCAATTGCTTGGCCTTTGATAGATTGCTGAGAGACATATTCCAAGTCGTATTGTATTAATAGGACTTGCCATTTGGCGATCCGTCCGCTGAGAAATGGTTGTTCAAGAATATACTTGAGAGAATTTAATTTAGATAGAATCTTGACTTCAGACGCCAATAGATAATGTCGCAATTTCTGACACATCCATACCAAAGCTAAACACGTCTTTTCTATCTGAGAGTATTTCTTCTCGTAATCAATAAAGGTCTTGCTCACATAGTAAATGGCATGTTCTATCAAGCTGCCTTCTTCGTATTGCGCCAAGAATCCGCCGCAAGCAACTTGATTAACTGAAATGTATAGCAATAGGGGTTTCCCTAATTGTGGCGGCTTTAAAACAGGAGGATTGAGAAGATATTTCTTGATGCATTCGAACGACTGCTGACACTCTGGTCCCCATTCGAACCTCACTCCTTTTCTGAGCAAATGATTGAAAGACTCACATCTCATGGCCAAATTAGAAATGAATCGCCGAATTGATTGCATGCGTCCTTGAAGGCTACGCAATTCTTTGAGATTAGTCGGGGGCGGCATGCCAATGATAGCTTTGGCCTTAGCGGGATCCATTTCTATCCCCTTCTTGCTGACCAAGAAGCCTTGCAACTTGCCTGATTCGACTCCAAAAACACATTTTTGTGGATTGAGTCTTAGCTTGTAAAGAATGAGTCGCTTGAAAACTTGATTGAGAGCTTCGATGTGATCTTCCTCTTCTTTGGATTTCACCAGAATATCATCGACATATGCATCCATAGTCTTATGCATCTGATCATGAAATATAACGGCCATAGCGCGCTGATAAGTGGCTCCAGCATTCTTCAGCCCAAAAGGCATGACTGTATAACAGAAAGTGCCCCATGGCGTGGTAAAGGATGTTTTGGATTGGTCACGAGCGGCCAACTTGATTTGATTATATCCGGAGTATCCGTCCATAAAAGAGAACATAGCATGCCCGACTGTGCTATCGACTAGGAGATCAATGTTTGGGAGCGGATAGTCATCCTTCGGAGTGGCTTTATTGAGATCACGGAAGTCGATACAGATTCGCACTTTCCCATTCTTCTTAGGAACTGCTACGATATTCGCCAACCAATCCGGGTAATCAATTGCTCGAATGAATCCTGCTTTAAGCAGATCCTCAAGTCCTTCCTTGACCTGTTGCTCGATTCGAGGATCCATTTTTCTCAACTTCTGCTTGACTGGTTTCGCCTCAGGCTTCAAAACGAGGCGATGTTCCACCAATTTCGGATCTAAACCTGGCATATCCTCATAAGTCCATGCGAATACTTCTTCATGCTGCTTGAGGAAATTAGTGAGCCTTTCTTTCTCTCATGGGCTCAAACCACTGCCAATTTTGAGAATTCTAGGATCGTTTTCTGATCCGATATTGATATCCTCAGTCGGATCTTGAACTAAGGATGATGGCTCATCTTGCTTCTGAATCGATGCAAATTCTGGCAGTTCCTGAAGAGCTGAATCGAACTCTGCGGATTCTTCTGACTGCTTTGCAGTTTGACTACATTCTGTTCTTATTCTGACCTGATGAATTATTACTGATTTCGAACAAGCTTTTGGATTAAAGACGAGCTTCTTGATAGATCGGGAAGACATTCTGAAAATTGGAGGATAAATTAATTTAGCGAAATTGCTCATCATGAAATAAATTGCTTTTATTGAAAATAATTGGAAAGATAAAAGAGCAAAATGATTTCAATTTTGTGAAGATTTAATACTGAGGAGTAAAGAGACAAATGGCACCAAGATAGACAAAGGAAACTGGCAACTTTATTGAAAGATAGAATTAATCAAAATGACAATGATGAAAATGAAATGGGATATCATCCCGACAAACGAATAGAAAAGGAAAGACAAAGGAATTCTTCTAATGCGCTCCCTTAATGAAATTAGTCCCTTTCTGAGATCTTCGGCCATTAAAGCCCAATCCGGTTCTTTTAGGGCAGTGCTGAGGAATCACTGGTTCAAGACGACCATCTTCATTCTTGCCTAGGCCTCGAAAAGGCTGGTAGCCGTGCTTCACTAATAAATCAAATCCCTTCATAGCTTTCATAAATTGGGAGAATAGCGGATGATCCTTAAGTGTGCTGTAATCAATTCGTCCTCCAATCTTGAAGAACTGTGGACCTCCCCATCGCGTTGCAGCCACTGTATGCTCGGGTCGCTCTGCCGTATGCATAAGTATATCTGGGAGGTGATTCCTGACGATCAAAGTAGTCCCATACGATTTCTTCCTCCTGAAGGTTGTCGATCAAGAACCGGTATCGCGCAACTGAAAGAAGCTTCTCTCCATTGTATCTGAATGAACTGGCTCGGACTGGCACATGTCGGAGGAACCAAGACTGCAAGGCATAGGTGCACCCTTCGACTAGGATCGACTCCCCGAGTGCGAAACGAGTCAACCCTCGGTATAGAAAAGCGAGTGCGGCCATGGCTATTGAGAGGCGGCTGGTATGTCGACTTCCCCATCTCCTTAGAAGCTGAACTATTCTGATATCCATGTAATTTCGTCCATCGGGAAAGAAAGCTAATCCCACCGTGCACAGAACCATCGCGTGCTGAATTCTCTCTCGAGCTGTCCTGGATAACGAGCTGACTTCCACAAATGTTCCATACTGTTTGTAGATTTCGAGCAGGTCCACATATTCATTTCCATCTTCTTCAATCAAAGGCCAAGACTTGCGTCCCGTCATGCGAGCTAAGGCATCCTTAGGGTCCAGACCCTTGACATTAATCAAAAATTGTTTCTCCAATGGATCTCCAGGCTGACCGGCTGGCTCGGGCAATCCCATAATCTCTGAAAATTCATCTATCAGCACCGTCATCTCGCCTGATGGGAACCAGAAGGTAGAAGTGCTCGGATTCCACCGTTCTGCTAGTGCATGGATTAAGTTGTCATTGACTGTCTGCTTTCCCACTGCGGACGCCAGTTCCAATCCACACTCGTCCAGATGGTCCAGAAACATACGAGAGAAATTCTTGAACCATGAATAATACCACCGGGGAAAGAAGGATCCGGTGCTGAGGACTCGATGTTCGGGAAGACTTTGTCGCACCTCGTAGGAGATGTGACCCTCAGGGAAGACTGAATCAAGCTGACTGGATGCCATCGGACTGAAAGACATGGAAATTGGAATAAGATTTGGAAAATACAGAAATTTTGAGGAAAATGCAAGCGGGATAAAAATAAAGCAGGAAATTCAAGATCCAGAAGACAGGAAAGATGGGAAATCACCTGGAGTTTTGAAGGAAATGAAGGGAAATTTGGAAAATCGTCCAGGGTTTGATGAAATATGAAGAAATAAATGGAAAATGAAGTATTTTGGAAAATCGTCCAAGGTTTTAAAACATGGACAGTACATGGACATAGATTGGGGAATTTTGAGAAAATCGTCCAGTATTTTAGAAAATTGGGGAAAATATGGAAAATAAAAAGGAAATAACATATTCAATCAAATTCTGCATAAACAAGTATGCACATACAGCATTCCCTAAAAGCTGACTCTAGATGCACAAATTTTGAAATGGCTGTAGGACCTTAATCCTAACTCTAAGGCTCAGATCATCTGTATCCAATCCAGTTATGCCTATATACTCAAGCCAAGGCTCGATGTACGTGGCATAAAATCAATTCCTCCGGTTCTAGGTTCAAGTTTTCCAACATCCTTGAGCACCTGCCGATATACGTTGGACTATGGCCCTTGGTACGTGGCAGGGGGGTTTTCACCCAAATAGGTGGCCCAGTTGTGAGGCTATGTCCCGAAGTATGGTTCTGGAAGAGAGCCCAGCAACATGAAGACCGGGACAATATAGGTGGGGGTGGTTTTTTGAAAACATGAGCACATGCAGGCAAATAGAAGGCTCTAAGTCCTAAAGAGATAGATTTTTGAAATATTTGAAGAAGCAAGCATTGTTTTCATACAATTCCTAAATTGAGGAGTGTTGTATTAGACCTAAGTCTATGTGAGCATAAATAATTCTCCTCAATATGGTCCTACCAAATCATACCTAGTCTATATGCATTCCATGTCAGATGGGTTCAAGTCTAGGCTCTTAGGTTCACATGATATCATAAAGCAAAGTTGACATTCCATGGAAATCGATTTTGACAATTTGAACTAAGTAGAGCATTAGATTGATCAGGCAAAGACAGGTCCCATCACGGTCGCCAAACCTGTTATCATCGCAAAATTTTTTTACTTTTTGCGAGTCAAACTGACCTTTGAAAAGTTCTTGAAAATAACTCACCTCCGTTTTAAAATGCGGGAAAATTCCGTAGAATGGGACTCGCCTGTCGGTACGAGGTTCGACCATTCCTGCCACCTTTAACAGGGGTAATCGAACCAAGGATCAATCTACTGCTCTGCTCTATTCAACTTGTCTAAACCATATTCTAATTCCTAAATGCACAAAGAATCAGGCATGTGCTATGAATTTCTAAAAATGCACATTTGAAAACATGATGTTTGCTTCAAAGATTGGAAAATATTTGGAAGATTCTTGGAAAATAAACTCTTTGAAAATTGTGAATTATTTTTGAGATGCTGTATTTGAGAAAGTGAAAATCGATTTCTGAAGAAATATAAGGATTTTGTGAAAATAGATTTTGAGAAATGTGAAATAACTTTGAAAAACTCGATTTCTTTGAATTCAAACTTTGAAATTGAAAATCTAACTTAGAAAATCGAATTTGGAACTTGGGAAATACTTGAAATATCATTGGCAAATCCATATTTTGAGAAAATCGATTTTTGAATAAGACTTAGAAGAATTTGAGAAAAATGAACTTCTTTGAATTGAGATTTGAATTGGAATTGGTAAATGCATGAAATGAATGAATATGGATTTGAGGAATTGAGAAAATCTTTTTGTATTTTTGAGAAATGCAGTGCATTTTGAATTTAGCCTAAGAGTGTAGGCTGAATGTGGCTAATGTGAAGATCATAAATCTGAGTATCATTCATATTCTGACTATGGCCATAAATACGAATTCCACCAAGTTTATAAACTTCATAAAATCTAGTGCATGTGCCATTCGTGTAGACCATAGTGAGTTTGAATATGCATGAATCATCATCCATCACACCTTAACATTATTTAAAAAAATAAACTATATGCAATGCTGCCTAAGCTAAGCAGGAAATGTAAATTCTTATTCCAAAGTTTAATTTAGTTTACATCACTATTGAAATTTAAATACAAGAAAAATAAAGTCTTAAATGTACCTGCAAAACTAGAAAACTTTGTTAGTGATGATATGTTGGCTTTTCTAGGTTTATCCAGTAATATCTAGAAATTACTGGATTTTGCTAGATATAAGCCTTTTTGCCATGATTCCCTTAAATCAAAATTGATAAAATATAAAATAAAATTGAATAAATATGAAAGAGAAGATATGAAATTTCGAAATTGGGGTCAAAATGACCAAAATACCCCTAATAACAAGACTATGGCCTTGAAATTAGGGTTTTTAGAAAGATATTTGATAAAATGCAAGTTTTGAAATTCAAATGCAAATAAATTAAACCAAATATGCTATGATATGATTAAAATATGAAAAGTAGGGTTAGAGATTTCGAAATTGAGGTCAAATGACCAAATTGCCCCTGATAGCAAGACTATGGCCTTGAAATCAGGGTTTTTAGAAAATATTTTGGTAAAAACTTAGGTTTTATGCACTAAATGAAATAAAATGAGCATCAAATTAAACCTAAAGCATCCTAATATGATTATGAATATGATTAAACCCTAAAAATATATGCTTATGCACGAAAATCCAAGAATATCACAAATTTTGTGATTTTTAGCAGTGTTTTTGGATCTTTCAGGAACCCAGTTTTGCAATTTGCTTAATTCAGCCATCAAATGGATTCCAAAATTCATAAAAATTGGTACCTGCACTTTTTATAACCCTAATGTCGAATTGGAATTATAAAAATAATTTTTTGACATTAAATTAATCCTAAAATTGCATTAAACCCTAAAAATATGCTATTTTTAACCTAATTCACCAACCAGTCTCAATCCAAGACCTGAACCAGGGGTCAAATCTCCATGGAAATTTATGAAATTTTACAGAGACTAACTAAGAAGAAAAACAGAGATTTACCAATTTACAGATCGGAAAAATCATCTTCGGTTAGGGAGAAACCCTTCTGGCAATCTGAGCTAAAATATATCACTCTTAACAGGGATTAAAACAGCTATTCCAGATTGCAAATACAGACATAAATAGAAATCCTAAACAAAAATCTCTGAATATTTAGTGGTGAATAGTAGACAGAAAAATAATAATACTCACTTTTTACAGATCATGAATCGGATCTGTGATTTGGGATTTATGACTATTACAAGTCTGATTAGGGTTTTGGTAAATCCTAACGAGTTTTAAATTTAAAAATAGATTCTCTAAAAGGGGAAAAATACTAAATAGTGATCACAAAATCCGAAAATTTCACAGCAGACAGATCGACTCAATGTGAATCCATATCACTTTACAGATCTAAAATTGGATATAAGATGAGAGAAATATCATCACAGCAAGTTACCTTCTTGATTTTAACCACGATTTTAAAGCTTTAAAAACCCGATTTGATGTCTGATTTTTTTGACAGGGTTCCCAAGATCCAAAACCTCTGATTTTTCTACAGTAACTCAATAACTTATGCATGCATCACATATAAAAAAATCAGAAATAAACAATGAGAACTTCAATCCAAAATAACATTATCTTTACTGTTCTAAACCTAAAACATACAGAAATTTAAGAAACTTGAAAAACCATGCATTAACTAATGTAAATAAATAAAATAAACCATAAAACAGTAAATAAAACTTATTTCTATGCTATAGAACGTAAAACAAACATGAATAAACCATGAAAATAAAATAAAAACAGGGAATCAATGGCTGGAATTTGATATCACCTTTAAAACATAGATTTAACCCATTAAAAGGGTAAAACATATATTTTATTGGTTAATAATGTAAAGAATCATATTAAAATCAATTCTAATGGATTAAAATCCCTGTAAATCATCCAAAACAGGGTTAGATCACCTTCTTGGATCGTTCTTGCTGATTCTTGATGGTTCTTGAGGTTGAATCCATGAAGGTGATGGTGCCAATGGCTAAATCATGCTTAAAACAATGAAAAATATTAAATAAAAGCTAAAAATTAAAGAAAATAATTACCTTGAGGTTGCTGCAATGGAGGAAGGGCTGAAGAGGAGAGAGAAGCTCCAAGAATCCAATAGGAGAGAGATGGGAAAAATCGACCCCCCTTATGCATCTATTTATAATAAAAAAATTAGGTTTAAATTTTAACACTTTTGAAAATCTTGGACTCTCTAGGGGGGGCGATTTTGGTGTGAGTTTACCTAACTAACCCTAGCCTAGATTATCCTAATTAAGTCCTAATTAGCCCCTAGCTAAACCTAGAAAATCCCCAAATGTGGTGCCACTTGGCATTTTCTCACATTGGGTTTTTAAAACACCTTTAAAGACCTTTAAAAACACTAGTTTTAAAAACTAACTTTTAAAAATGAGTTTTTCAAAATGGTTTTGACTCTTCTAAACCTCTAACACTAACCAAGACATCAACTAACCCTAGTCTAGCCCTGACTGACTCGAATATGGCACCACCTCGAGTGGGCTCTACTTGAGTTTTTACAAAAAGATGATTTTAAAACTTGAAATTGAAGGAGTTTTCAAAAGGATTTTCAAAAGTAATCTTAAAATTAGGATTTTTGAAATGGCATAGGGTTCTAACTGAATTAGAATTCCTCTGGATATGGTGCCAACTGAGTGGGCCCACATCGAATTTTAAAGAATTTTGAAATAAACACTGAAAATGGCTTTGAAAAGGGGTTAAAATCGACATTTAAAATTCAAGATCTTTAAAAATAGGGTCTCAAGCGAACTGGAACTCCGAGTTAGAATCCTGAACTCTTAGGACTCTGAGATTTTAAATTTTAGAATTCAAATGTAAAAATTTTTGAAAGATTTTATCAAGAAATGATGAAATAAGTCAGAAAACACAGTCAGGGTTAGACTCCTAACTCAACCGAACTCTAAAATAGAATTCTGAACTAACTGGACTATGTAAAATGACCTAAATTTTGAAAATAATCGAAAAAGACTGAAAATGGAAGTAAAACAGACTTAAAAACCAGACTCCTGACCGCATTAGGACTCTAAGACATAGTTCTGATCGGACTGAAACTTTCAAAGATTTGAGAAATTTGATGAATAGAGGAATTCAGAAGCGACACCACCTCAATGGGTCTCATCTGTGAATTGAAATCGATTAAAATTTGAATTTGAAATGAATCCAGATTGTTTTCTGAGAAAATATTTCAAAATATAAAGTCCTGGGGTTGGAAAATGACAGAGTATTGAATAAAAACCCAGGTTTTTAAATTGATTTTGAAATAAAGCTTTAAAATTCAAATCTGGATTGAATGTTTTGAAATAGGAGTGCTGGATCTCGAAAATGAGATGCAATGACATGCAATGCTATGCAATGCTATGCGGAATACATGCAATGATCTGTAATGACACTGGATGAGGGTGAAAATTTGGGGTGTTTACAGATGCCCCTCTTTGCTGCTAAGCCTGTTGAAAGCCGAGCTTAGTGGCAAAGAAAACACACCAAATTTGGATTATAAAAAAGCCCAGTTAGATGAATCTGACTGGGCATGAAAGAATTAGTTCAAGTGATGATGATAGATATGAAATAAAGAATAAGGAGAAAATTTTACTTCGAAAAGAAGTGAGATTCAGGTTTTGCCCTTAACCTGGATGGGACAGAAAATACCTCGTGTAGAAATGAAGCTCAGGTTTGACCCTTAACCTGACCGGGAAATGAAATACCTCATCAAAGTGAAGCTCAAGTTTAACCCTTAACCTGATCGGACGAAAAATGAAATACCTCATCAAAGGAGGCCCAGGTTTATACCCTTAACCGGATTGGGCAGAAAATGGAATACCTCATCAAATGAGGCCCAGGTTTATACCCTTAACCTGATTGGGCAGAAAATGGAATACCTCATCAAATGAGGCCCAGGTTTATACCCTTAACCTGATTGGGCAGAAAATGGAATACCTCCTCAAATGAGGCCCAGGTTTATACCCTTAACCTGATTGGGCAGAAAATGGAATGCCTCATCAAATGAGGCTCAGGTTTATAACCTTAACCTGATTGGGCAGAAAATGGAATACCTCATCAAATGAGGCCCAGGTTTATACCCTTAACCTGATTGGGCAGAAAATGGAATACCTCCTCAAATGAGGCCCAGGTTTATACCCTTAACCTGATTGGGCAGAAAATGGAATACCTCATCAAATGAGGCCCAGGTTTATACCTTTAACCTGATTGGGCAGAAAATGGAATACCTCATCAAATGAGGCCCAGGTTTATACCCTTAACCTGATTGGGCAGAAAATGGAATACCTCATCAAATGAGGCCCAGGTTTATACCCTTAACCTGATTGGGCAGAAAATGGAATACCTCCTCAAATGAGGCCCAGGTTTATACCCTTAACCTGATTGGGCAGAAAATGGAATACCTCATCAAATGAGGCTCAGGTTTATACCCTTAACATGATTAGGCAGAAAATGGACGGAATCCTCGAAAGAAGAGACCGTGATGGAACCTTCGGATTTCCGCACAATGAATCCGATAGGAGTTTTGCAAAAGGAAGGAAATTGGGGTCCCTAAAGTTTGAAAAGGGATTGATTTTGGGCGCCTCATTGCTGAGACTAATTAACTTTTGAAATTGCCTTTTGCTGAAATTGGTGGCTTAACCTCAAGCCGAAATTGGACTGTCTATGGTGGGACAGTGGGGACACAGGGAAGTGTGCGAATCTGAGAGCCCGTGCGCTCAGATTATACCAAAGAAGGGAAGGAATTCTTGAAAACTCCCGTTATCAAGTCCTAAAAGGGATAACAACTGATGTCAGGATGCACCAAAGATGAACCTCAAGCTCTCGCCTCACGTCAGGATAGCTAGAAAATATTGTCAAAATGTTGAAAATTATTGTTGATTCAAAATAATTGAAAGTGATGCGCATTGTTTTGAAAATATTCCCTCTTTTCTACCTGAGGTATTACCTCTGACTGGGCTTAACTCTGTAGAATCAAAATTCAAATTCAAATTGCTTGCGATTGACTTTCTTTTAAGGAAGCTATCAATTTCCTTGATATGGACGGAAAAGAAAGTATTCTTGATATTGCGAGAGCTATTAGTGAAAGAATATTGATAAAAGAATTTCACAAAATTAAAGAAGATTCTTGATAGATTTGGCAGTCTGATATCCTGGGATTCTTTTCTCATGATGATCTTTCTGCACTCTCTTTTTAGCAGATTGGAGCTCTCTTGGATTTTTCGGGAATTACATCATCCTTCATTTTGGAGATGTCCTGACTTTTCTCTCTTTTTTTCTTGGGAAGGGTACGTCACAAACTCCTTCATCTCAGAGATGTTCTGATCCTTCTTTTCTCTCAGGGATTATCTTGATAGTTATTGGCTCATTGGTTGAGAATCTCTTGATGATAGCTGGAATCAAATATCTTTTAGGGTTTGTCGGTAGGCTCATCACACTCGCCTTCATCTCGACGGTGATCTGAACTTTCCCTGGAAGGATCCGTCACAAACTCCGTCATCTTGGAGATGATCCAAGTCTTCTTTGGCCCCGGGGGTCGACTCGCTTAATTCGCCTTCATCTTGACGACAATTGAGAGATCCCTTTTGCAGATATTTAATTGCAGCTTAGGTGATTGAGGAGATATGAAAATTGAGTGGATTTTTCTGTATCACCGAGGATATTTTGACTGCTTTATTTTTTCAAGAATGGTCTTTAAAAATGTGCCATTGACTGCGATCAATATCAATCACTTATGGCTTTGCAACAACATTGAGTTTTCTTTACTATCCATATCGCGGATTTATTCTTCATCCTTTTGGTTGGCCAATAGAAAGATTTTGAACTTTGAATCCTTTTTCGCGAAAGCTTTGTCCTTTCGGAAGTAATACTGAGGGTATTCTGAGGTAATAATTTTGTGCAATAAAGATTTTTGAAATCAACAAATATTTAATGACAAAGTGGCAAAACTTTCTTGAAATCCTTTTGTGAAAGCGAGCATTTGAAGCACAACGCAACACATCCATGACAAAAATTCTCTTCTCATTTCCCCAAAGGAGAAGATTCAGAAATTAGAATTGGGAATTACTCCTCTCTTCCCTGAAGAGGAGGTGTTTGCAAAACGAACTTTCGAAGAGAAATTAAGCTTTCGTCAAAACTTCCTAACATTAGGCTTCTCTTATGGAAAGGGGGCCGGAATTGGTGAGGTTGATAAATTGGTCATGAAGGAACGAGTTCATCACACTCTACCTGAAAAGAGGGTCCTTCATGATGAAATGGCCTAGTCTGAAATTATGGGGGCTACAAGGAAAGCAAGTCTCCGTCGAGTCTCTCCCTATAAAAAGGGTTCCTTGTGTGAAATTTGGAATTTTGTTTTGCAAACGGTTCACAAAGACACGAGTCCCTTCAAACTCTCCCTAAAAAGGGGCTAAGTGAACAAATTGGATAGCATGCGAAAAGAGCGAGCTCCCTCGAACTCTCCCTATACAAAGGGTCTCTCGCAAGAAAAAAAAAATTGGAATTGGGTATTAGGTGACCAAAAGGTTGAAATTTGGAAATTGGAATTTTGAAATTTGATATTGGAAATTGGAAATTGGAAATTGGAAATTGGAAATTGGAAATTGGAAATTGGAAATTGGAAATTGGAAATTGGAAATTGGAAATTGGAAATTGGAAATTGGAAATTGGAAATTGGAAATTGGAAATTGGAAATTTGGAAATTGATAATTGGAATTTGGAAATTGGAATTTTGGAATTTGAAAATTGATATTTGGAAATTGGAAATTAGAATTTTGGAATTTTGGAATTTGGAAATTGATATTTGGAAATTGTAATTAGAAATTGGGAATTTTGGAATTTGATGAGTGATCAGCACGAAGACTGAACTCAAGAGGTCGACTGACATGACCATTTAGTGGAACACTAACACGAGTGCTCGATTTTGAAAGGATACCGGTATGCATACCGGTTTTAAAATGTACCAGTTTGGATACTGGATTTTGGTTCAGTTCTGGTGATTGTCTTTCAATCTTGAATCGTTAGGAATTGTGATGGGATTGATAGTTGAAATCTCAATACTGACCTGATCGTTATTAATGCGATTGAATGCAGATAAATGCAAATTGATGCACATGAATGCACAAGTGCGTGAAATGAGAGATTTGTTTATCCTGCCTGCATACAAGATATTTGTAGATAAAAACAAAATTTTAAAAATGCCCCAGTGTAACTGGGAAAAGAATTTTGATTATTATTGAAGAAAATTTGGAAGAATTACAAAGAATAGGGAATTGTTCAAGTATAGAATTTTTTCAAATGTCGAGCATTGATGGGATCTGGTAATTCTATTCCATCAGCATTGATGAGCCGATATGAATTGCGAGGTAGTGCCTCTTTGACAACATAAGGACCTTCCCAATTTGGCGACCATTTGCCATCTGGGCGGTGCCTGAGATAAGTTGTTGATCTGAGCACTAGATCATTGACCCGAAATTTTCTCTCAATGACAGATTTTGCATATTGTCGGGCTATCCTCTGGCGATAGGATTGAGCATGCTCTGCTGCTCTGAGCCTTCTTTCATCGAGCAAATCAAGCTGTACCAGTCGTTGTTGCTGATACTAATCAAGAGGTAATTCTAGAAGTGATGCAAATTTCAAAGCAGGTTTCTGAACATGTATAGGCAGCACTACTTCAGTTCCGTAGACAAGTTCTGACGGAGTAGCATTCATTGGAGTTCGAATGGTGGTTCTGTATGCCCATAATGCATCATGAATCTTTTCATGCCAGTCACGGCCCGTTTCTAAAGTTTGCTCCAGGATTCGAATCAGAATCTTGTTGGTGGTCTCTGCCTGACCGTTCCTTTGAGGATAATAAGGAGCGGAAAAATGATGATGAATTTTGAACTTTGAGCAGAATGTCCTCATTCTCTCATTCTTGAAATGACTGCCATTATCCGACACAATATCATGCGGTATACCGAAACGGCAAAGGATATTCTTATGGATGAAAGAAATCACATGCCGACCTTCTACTGTGCGTAGAGTGACTGCTTCTACCCATTTAGTAAAATATTCTGTTGCGGCCAGAAAATATTTATGACCATTGGAGGCTGAAGGAGTGATGGGGCCTACGACATCGAAAGCCCACATGGAAAATGGCCATGCGAGACGACAGATTGCAAGTATGTCGCTGGCGCATGAATGGAAGGCGCATGCATCTGACATTGAACGCACTTTTTTACAAAACGATAGCAATCTTGTTGCATAGTTCTCCAATAATATCCAGCTCGGATGATTTGTTTCACGAGAGTCTGATAGCCAACATGACCACCGCAAATGCCTTCATGTGCTTCTTGCACAACTTCTTTGGCTTCTTCTTCGTCCAAACATCTGGAATACTCAGAACTGAATCCACGACGATAAAGGACGTCGACAAGAATAAAATATCGAGCAGACATGCGTTGAATTGCTCGCTGCTCTCTCTTTGATAATTCTGGAGGAAATTCGCCAGTTTTAATGAAATTCTTGATATCATGATACCAGGGCTTCTTCTTTTGCTCAGCCTGGTTTATCTGCTCTACTGGGACGAAAGCGGGTTGATCAAGTCTGCCAATTTCAAATGAGCGACAAGATTCTCCACTCCTGAAAGACATGATGGATCCCAGATTAGCTAAACTGTCTGCAACTTGATTGAAATCTCTCTTGATATGAAAAAGTTGGAATTCTTCGAATTTGTTGGCAAGAGCTGAGACAATCTTCTGGTAAGGAAGTAATTTCTCATCTTTCACTTGCCATTCGGCCAGAACTTGATTGACGATTAACAAAGAATCGCCATAAGCATGCACTCTTTTGACATTGAAGTCCTGTAGAATTTTCAGACCTTGTATCAAAGCTTCATACACGGCCATATTATGAGTGCACTGAAAATCCAGTTTAAGAGAAAAGGGAATCATCTCCTTCTCTGGTGTAATTAGCAGAATTTTGATTCTTATGCCTGCCATATTCTTGGAACCGTCGAAGAATAAATTCCAAATTGGGGATTGTTGAATATTGCAGAGCCGCTCATCGGGGAAATCATCCTCAGCTTTAACATCCTCTGCTAGAGGAAAATCTGCTAATTGGTCTGCAATTGCTTGGCCTTTGATAGATTGCTGAGAGACATATTCCAAGTCGTATTGTATTAATAAGACTTGCCATTTGGCGATCCGTCCGCTGAGAAATGGTTGTTCAAGAATATACTTGAGAGGATTTAATTTAGATAGAATCCTGACTTCAGACGCCAATAGATAATGTCGCAATTTCTGACACATCCATACTAGAGCTAAACACGTCTTTTCTATCTGAGAGTATTTCTTCTCGTAATCAATAAAGGTATTGCTCACATAGTAAATGGCATGTTCTATCAAGCTGCCTTCTTCGTATTGCGCCAAGAATCCGCCGCAAGCAACTTGATTAACTGAAATGTATAGCAATAGGGGTTTCCCTAATTGTGGCGGCTTTAAAACAGGAGGATTGAGAAGATATTTCTTGATGCATTCGAACGACTGCTGACACTCTGGTCCCCATTCGAACCTCACTCCTTTTCTGAGCAAATGATTGAAAGACTCACATCTCATGGCCAAATTAGAAATGAATCGCCGAATTGATTGCATGCGTCCTTGAAGGCTACGCAATTCTTTGAGATTAGTCGGGGGCGGCATGCCAATGATAGCTTTGGCCTTAGCGGGATCCATTTCTATCCCCTTCTTGCTGACCAAGAAGCCTTGCAACTTGCCTGATTCGACTCCAAAAACACATTTTTGTGGATTGAGTCTTAGCTTGTAAAGAATGAGTCGCTTGAAAACTTGATTGAGAGCTTCGATGTGATCTTCCTCTTCTTTGGATTTCACCAGAATATCATCGACATATGCATCCATAGTCTTATGCATCTGATCATGAAATATAACGGCCATAGCGCGCTGATAAGTGGCTCCAGCATTCTTGAGCCCAAAAGGCATGACTGTATAACAGAAAGTGCCCCATGGCGTGGTAAAGGATGTTTTGGATTGGTCACGAGCGGCCAACTTGATTTGATTATATCCGGAGTATCCATCCATAAAAGAGAACATAGCATGCCCGGCTGTGCTATCGACTAGGAGATCAATGTTTGGGAGCGGATAGTCATCCTTCGGAGTGGCTTTATTGAGATCACGGAAGTCGATACAGATTCTCACTTTCCCATTCTTCTTAGGAACTGCTACGATATTTGCCAACCAATCCGGGTAATCAATTGCTCGAATGAATCCTGCTTTAAGCAGATCCTCAAGTCCTTCCTTGACCTGTTGCTCGATTCGAGGATCCATTTTTCTCAACTTCTGCTTGACTGGTTTCGCCTCAGGCTTCAAAACGAGGCGATGTTCCACCAATTTCGGATCTAAACCTGGCATATCCTCATAAGTCCATGCGAATACTTCTTCATGCTGCTTGAGGAAATTAGTGAGCCTTTCTTTCTCTCCTGGGCTCAAACCACTGCCAATTTTCAGAATTCTAGGATCGTCTTCTGATCCGATATTGATATCCTCAGTCGGATCTTGAACTAAGGATGATGGCTCATCTTGCTTCTGAACCGATGCAAATTCTGGCAGTTCCTGAAGAGATGAATCGAACTCTGCGGATTCTTCTGACTGCTTTGCAGTTTGACTACATTCTGTTCTTATTCTGACCTGATGAATTATTGCTGATTTCGAACAAGCTTTTGGATTAAAGACAAGCTTCTTGATAGATCGGGAAGACATTCTAAAATTAGAGGATAAATTAATTTAGGGAAATTGCTCATCATGAAATAAATTGCTTTTATTGAAAATAATTGTAAAGATAAAAGAGCAAAATGATTTCAATTTTGTGAAGATTTAATACTGAGGAGTAAAGAGACAAATGGCACCAAGATAGACAAAGGAAACTGGCAACTTTATTGAAAGATAGAATTAATCAAAATGACAATGATGAAAATGAAATGGGATATCATCCCGACAAAAGAATAGAAAAGGAAAGACAAAGGAATTCTTCTAATGCGCTCCCTTAATGAAAACAGTCCCTTTCTGAGATCTTCGACCATTAAATCCCAATCCGGTTCTTTTAGGGCAGTGCTGAGGAATCACTGGTTCAAGACGACCATCTTCATTCTTGCCTAGGCCTCGAAAAGGCTGGTAGCCGTGCTTCACGAATAAATCAAATCCCTTCATAGCTTTCATAAATTGGGAGAATAGCGGATGATCCTTAAGTGTGTTGTAATCAATTCGTCTTCCAATCTTGAAGAACTGTGGACCTCCCCATCGGGTCGCAGCCACTGTATGCTTGGGTCGCTCTGCCGTATGCATAAGTATATCTGGGAGGTGATTCCTGACGATCAAAGTAGTCCCATACGATTTCTTCCTCCTGAAGGTTGTCGATCAAGAACCGGTATCGCGCAACTGGAAGAAGCTTCTCTCCATTGTATCTAAATGAACCGGCTCGGACTGGCACATGTCGGAGGAACCAAGACTGCAAGGCATAGGTGCACCCTTCGACTAGGATCGACTCCCCGAGTGCGAAACGAGTCAACCCTCGGTATAGAAAAGCGAGTGCGGCCATGGCTATTGAGAGGCGGCTGGTCTGTCGACTTCCCCATCTCCTTAGAAGCTGAACTATTCTGATATCCATGTAATTCCGTCCATCGGGAAAGAAAGCTAATCCCACCGTGCACAGAACCATCGCGTGCTGAATTCTCTCTCGAGCTGTTCTGGATAACGAGCTGACTTCCACAAATGTTCCATACTGTTTGTAGATTTCGAGCAGGTCCACATATTCATTTCCATCTTCTTCAATCAAAGGCCAAGACTTGCGTCCCGTCATGCGAGCTAAGGCATCCTTAGGGTCCAGACCCTTGACATTAATCAAAAATTGTTTCTCCAATGGATCTCCAGGCTGACCGGCTGGCTCGGGCAATCCCATAATCTCTGAAAATTCATCTATCAGCACCGTCATCTCGCCCCATGGGAACCAGAAGGTAGAAGTGCTCGGATTCCACCGTTCTGCTAGTGCATGGATTAAGTTGTCGTTGACTGTCTGCTTTCCCACTGCAGACGCCAGTTCCAATCCACACTCGTCCAGATGGTCCAGAAACATACGAGAGAAATTCTTGAACCATGAATAATACCACCGGGGAAAGAAGGATCCGGTGCTGAGGACTCGATGTTCGGGAAGACTTTGTCGCACCTCGTAGGAGATGTGACCCTCAGGGAAGACTGAATCAAGCTGACTGGATGCCATCGGACTGAAAGACATGGAAATTGGAATAAGATTTGGAAAATACAGGAATTTTGAGGAAAATGCAGGCGGGATAAAAATAAAGCAGGAAATTCGAGATCCAGAAGACAGGAAAGATGGGAAATCACCTGGAGTTTTGAAGGAAATGAAGAGAAATTTGGAAAATCGTCCAGGGTTTGATGAAATATGAAGAAATAAATGGAAAATGAAGTATTTTGGAAAATCGTCCAAGGTTTTAAAACATGGACAGTACATGGACATAGATTGGGGAATTTTGAGAAAATCGTCCAGTATTTTAGAAAATTGGGGAAAATATGGAAAATAAAAAGGAAATAACATATTCAATCAAATTCTGCATAAACAAGTATGCATATACAGCATTCCCTAAAAGCTGACTCTAGATGCACAAATTTTGAAATGGCTGTAGGACCTTCATCCTAACTCTAAGGCTCAGATCATCTGTATCCAATCCAGTTATGCCTATATACTCAAGCCAAGGCTCGATGTACGTGGCATAAAATCAATTCCTCCGGTTCTAGGTTCAAGTTTTCCAACATCCTTGAGCACCTGCCGATATACGTTGGACTATGGCCCTTGGTACGTGGCAGGGGGGTTTTCACCCAAATAGGTGGCCCAGTTGTGAGGCTCTGTCCCGAACTATGGTTCTGGAAGAGAGCCCAGCAACGTGAAGACCGGGACAATATAGGTGGGGGTGGTTTTTTGAAAACATGAGCACATGCAGGCAAATAGAAGGCTCTAAGTCCTAAAGAGATAGATTTTTGAAATATTTGAAGAAGCAAGCATTGTTTTCATACAATTCCTAAATTGAGGAGTGTTGTATTAGACCTAAGTCTATGTGAGCATGAATAATTCTCCGCAATATGGTCCTACCAAATCATACCTAGTCTATATGCATTCCATGTCAGATGGGTTCAAGTCTAGGCTACTAGGTTCACATGATATCATAAAGCAAAGCTGACATTCCATGGAAATCGATTTTGACAATTTGAACTAAGTAGAGCATTAGATTGATCAGGCAAAGACAGGTCCCATCACGGTCGCCAAACCTGTTATCATCGCAAAAATTTTTTACTTTTTGCGAGTCAAACTGACCTTTGAAAAGTTCTTGAAAATAACTCACCTCAGTTTTAAAATGCGGGAAAATTCCGTAGAATGGGACTCGCCTGTCGGTACGAGGTTCGACCATTCCTGCCACCTTTAACAGGGGTAATCGAACCAAGGATCAATCTACTGCTCTGCTCTATTCAACTTGTCTAAACCATATTCTAATTCCTAAATGCACAAAGAATCAGGCATGTGCTATGAATTTCTAAAAATGCACATTTGAAAACATGATGTTTGCTTCAAAGATTGGAAAATATTTGGAAGATTCTTGGAAAATAAACTCTTTGAAAATTGTGAATTATTTTTGAGATGCTGTATTTGAGAAAGTGAAAATCGATTTCTGAAGAAATATAAGGATTTTGTGAAAATAGATTTTGAGAAATGTGAAATAACTTTGAAAAACTCGATTTCTTTGAATTCAAACTTTGAAATTGAAAATCTAACTTAGAAAATCGAATTTGGAACTTGGGAAATACTTGAAATATCATTGGCAAATCCATATTTTGAGAAAATCGATTTTTGAATAAGACTTAGAAGAATTTGAGAAAAATGAACTTCTTTGAATTGAGATTTGAATTGGAATTGGTAAATGCATGAAATGAATGAATATGGATTTGAGGAATTGAGAAAATCTTTTTGTATTTTTGAGAAATGCAGTGCATTTTGAATTTAGCCTAAGAGTGTAGGCTGAATGTGGCTAATGTGAAGATCATAAATCTGAGTATCATTCATATTCTGACTATAGCCATAAATACGAATTCCACCAAGTTTATAAACTTCATAAAATCTAGTGCATGTGCCATTCGTGTAGACCATAGTGAGTTTGAATATGCATGAATCATCATCCATCACACCTTAACATTATTTAAAAAATAAACTATATGCAATGCTCCCTAAGCTAAGCAGGAAATGTAAATTCTTATTCCAAAGTTTAATTTAGTTTACATCACTATTGAAATTTAAATACATGAAAAATAAAGTCTTCAATGTACCTGCAAAACTAGAAAACTTTGTTAGTGATGATATGTTGGCTTTTCTAGGTTTATCCAGTAATATCTAGAAATTACTGGATTTTGCTAGATATAAGCCTTTTTGCCATGATTCCCTTAAATCAAAATTGATAAAATATGAAATAAAATTGAATAAATATGAAAGAGAAGATATGAAATTTCGAAATTGGGGTCAAAATGACCAAAATACCCCTAATAACAAGACTATGGCCTTGAAATTAGGGTTTTTAGAAAGATATTTGATAAAATGCAAGTTTTGAAATTCAAATGCAAATAAATTAAACCAAATATGCTATGACATGATTAAAATATGAAAAGTAGGGTTAGAGATTTCGAAATTGAGGTCAAATGACCAAATTGCCCCTGATAGCAAGACTATGGCCTTGAAATCAGGGTTTTTAGAAAATATTTTGGTAAAAACTTAGGTTTTATGCACTAAATGAAATAAAATGAGCATCAAATTAAACCTAAAGCATCCTAATATGATTATGAATATGATTAAACCCTAAAAATATATGCTTATGCACGAAAATCCAAGAATATCACAAATTTTGTGATTTTTAGCAGTGTTTTTGGATCTTTCAGGAACCCAGTTTTGCAATTTGCTTAATTCAGCCATCAAATGGATTCCAAAATTCATAAAAATTGGTACCTGCACTTTTTATAACCCTAATGTCGAATTGGAATTATAAAAATAATTTTTTGACATTAAATTAATCCTAAAATTGCATTAAACCCTAAAAATATGCTATTTTTAACCTAATTCACCAACCAGTCTCAATCCAAGACCTGAACCAGGGGTCAAATCTCCATGGAAATTTATGAAATTTTACAGAGACTAACTAAGAAGAAAAACAGAGATTTACCAATTTACAGATCGGAAAAATCATCTTCGGTTAGGGAGAAACCCTTCTGGCAATCTGAGCTAAAATATATCACTCTTAACAGGGATTAAAACAGCTATTCCAGATTGCAAATACAGACATAAATAGAAATCCTAAACAAAAATCTCTGAATATTTAGTGGTGAATAGTAGACAGAAAAATAATAATACTCACTTTTTACAGATCATGAATCGGATCTGTGATTTGGGATTTATGACTAACACAAGTCTGATTAGGGTTTTGGTAAATCCTAACGAGTTTTAAATTTAAAAATAGATTCTCTAAAAGGGGAAAAATACTAAATAGTGATCACAAAATCCGAAAATTTCACAGCAGACAGATCGACTCAATGTGAATCCATATCACTTTACAGATCTAAAATTGGATATAAGATGAGAGAAATATCATCACAGCAAGTTACCTTCTTGATTTTAACCACGATTTTAAAGCTTTAAAAACCCGATTTGATGTCTGATTTTTTTGACAGGGTTCCCAAGATCCAAAACCTCTGATTTTTCTACAGTAACTCAATAACTTATGCATGCATCACATATAAAAAAATCAGAAATAAACAATGAGAACTTCAATCCAAAATAACATTATCTTTACTGTTCTAAACCTAAAACATACAGAAATTTAAGAAACTTGAAAAACCATGCATTAACTAATGTAAATAAATAAAATAAACCATAAAACAGTAAATAAAACTTATTTCTATGCTATAGAACGTAAAACAAACATGAATAAACCATGAAAATAAAATAAAAACAGGGAATCAATGGCTGGAATTTGATATCACCTTTAAAACATAGATTTAACCCATTAAAAGGGTAAAACATATATTTTATTGGTTAATAATGTAAAGAATCATATTAAAATCAATTCTAATGGATTAAAATCCCTGTAAATCATCCAAAACAGGGTTAGATCACCTTCTTGGATCGTTCTTGCTGATTCTTGATGGTTCTTGAGGTTGAATCCATGAAGGTGATGGTGCCAATGGCTAAATCATGCTTAAAACAATGAAAAATATTAAATAAAAGCTAAAAATTAAAGAAAATAATTACCTTGAGGTTGCTGCAATGGAGGAAGGGCTGAAGAGGAGAGAGAAGCTCCAAGAATCCAATAGGAGAGAGATGGGAAAAATCGACCCCCCTTATGCATCTATTTATAATAAAAAAATTAGGTTTAAATTTTAACACTTTTGAAAATCTTGGACTCTCTAGGGGGGCGATTTTGGTGTGAGTTTACCTAACTAACCCTAGCCTAGATTATCCTAATTAAGTCCTAATTAGCCCCTAGCTAAACCTAGAAAATCCCCAAATGTGGTGCCACTTGGCATTTTCTCACATTGGGTTTTTAAAACACCTTTAAAGACCTTTAAAAACACTAGTTTTAAAAACTAACTTTTAAAAATGAGTTTTTCAAAATGGTTTTGACTCTTCTAAACCTCTAACACTAACCAAGACATCAACTAACCCTAGTCTAGCCCTGACTGACTCGAATATGGCACCACCTCGAGTGGGCCCTACTTGAGTTTTTACAAAAAGATGATTTTAAAACTTGAAATTGAAGGAGTTTTCAAAAGGATTTTCAAAAGTAATCTTAAAATTAGGATTTTTGAAATGGCATAGGGTTCTAACTGAATTAGAATTCCTCTGGATATGGTGCCAATTGAGTGGGCCCACATCGAATTTTGAAGAATTTTGAAATAAACACTGAAAATGGCTTTGAAAAGGGGTTAAAATCGACATTTAAAATTCAAGATCTTTAAAAATAGGGTCTCAAGCGAACTGGAACTCCTAGTTAGAATCCTGAACTCTTAGGACTCTGAGATTTTAAATTTTAGAATTCAAATGTAAAAATTTTTGAAAGATTTTATCAAGAAATGATGAAATAAGTCAGAAAACACAGTCAGGGTTAGACTCCTAACTCAACCGAACTCTAAAATAGAATTCTGAACTAACTGGACTATGTAAAATGACCTAAATTTTGAAAATAATCGAAAAAGACTGAAAATGGAAGTAAAACAGACTTAAAAACCAGACTCCTGACCGGATTAGGACTCTGAGATATAGTTCTGATCGGACTGAAACTTTCAAAGATTTGAGAAATTTGATGAATAGAGGAATTCAGAAGCGACACCACCTCAATGGGTTTCATCTGTGAATTGAAATCGATTAAAATTTGAATTTGAAATGAATCCAGATTGTTTTCTGAGAAAATATTTCAAAATATAAAGTCCTGGGGTTGGAAAATGACAGAGTATTGAATAAAAACCCCGATTTTTAAATTGATTTTGAAATAAAGCTTTAAAATTCAAATCTGGATTGAATGTTTTGAAATAGGAGTGCTGGATCTCGAAAATGAGATGCAATGACATGCAATGCTATGCGGAATACATGCAATGACATGCAATGATCTGTAATGACACTGGATGAGGGTGAAAATTTGGGGTGTTTACAGATGCCCCTCTTTGCTGCTAAGCCTGTTGAAAGCCGAGCTTAGTGGCAAAGAAAACACACCAAATTTGGATTATAAAAAAGCCCCAGTTAGATGAATCTGACTGGGCATGAAAGAATTAGTTCAAGTGATGATGATAGATATGAAATAAAGAATAAGGAGAAAATTTTACTTCGAAAAGAAGTGAGATTCAGGTTTTGCCCTTAACCTGGATGGGACAGAAAATACCTCGTGTAGAAATGAAGCTCAGGTTTGACCCTTAACCTGACCGGGAAATGAAATACCTCATCAAAGTGAAGCTCAAGTTTAACCCTTAACCTGATCGGACGAAAAATGAAATACCTCATCAAAGGAGGCCCAGGTTTATACCCTTAACCGGATTGGGCAGAAAATGGAATACCTCATCAAATGAGGCCCAGGTTTATACCCTTAACCTGATTGGGCAGAAAATGGAATACCTCATCAAATGAGGCCCAGGTTTATACCCTTAACCTGATTGGGCAGAAAATGGAATACCTCCTCAAATGAGGCCCAGGTTTATACCCTTAACCTGATTGGGCAGAAAATGGAATACCTCATCAAATGAGGCTCAGGTTTATAACCTTAACCTGATTGGGCAGAAAATGGAATACCTCATCAAATGAGGCCCAGGTTTATACCCTTAACCTGATTGGGCAGAAAATGGAATACCTCCTCAAATGAGGCCCAGGTTTATACCCTTAACCTGATTGGGCAGAAAATGGAATACCTCATCAAATGAGGCTCAGGTTTATACCCTTAACATGATTAGGCAGAAAATGGACGGAATCCTCGAAAGAAGAGACCGTGATGGAACCTTCGGATTTCCGCACAATGAATCCGATAGGAGTTTTGCAAAAGGAAGGAAATTGGGGTCCCTAAAGTTTGAAAAGGGATTGATTTTGGGCGCCTCATTGCTGAGACTAATTAACTTTTGAAATTGCCTTTTGCTGAAATTGGTGGCTTAACCTCAAGTCGAAATTGGACTGTCTATGCTGGGACAGTGGGGACACAGGGAAGTGTGCGAATCTGAGAGCCCGTGCGCTCAGATTATACCAAAGAAGGGAAGGAATTCTTGAAAACTCCCGTTATCAAGTCCTAAAAGGGATAACAACTGATGTCAGGATGCGCCAAAGATGAACCTCAAGCTCTCGCCTCACGTCAGGATAGCTAGAAAATATTGTCAAAATGTTGAAAATTATTGTTGATTCAAAATAATTGAAAGTGATGCGCATTGTTTTGAAAATATTCCCTCTTTTCTACCTGAGGTATTACCTCTGACTGGGCTTAACTCTGTAGAATCAAAATTCAAATTCAAATTGCTTGCGATTGACTTTCTTTCAAGGAAGATATCAATTTCCTTGATATGGACGGAAAAGAAAGTATTCTTGATATTGCGAGAGCTATTAGTGAAAGAATATTGATAAAAGAATTTCACAAAATTAAAGAAGATTCTTGATAGATTTGGCAGTCTGATATCCTGGGATTCTTTTCTCATGATGATCTTTCTGCACTCTCTTTTTAGCAGATTGGAGCTCTCTTGGATTTTTCGGGAATTACATCATCCTTCATTTTGGAGATGTCCTGACTTTTCTCTCTTTTTTTCTTGGGAAGGGTACGTCACAAACTCCTTCATCTCAGAGATGTTCCGATCCTTCTTTTCTCTCAGGGATTATCTTGATAGTTATTGGCTCATTGGTTGAGAATCTCTTGATGATAGCTGGAATCAAATATCTTTTAGGGTTTGTCGGTAGGCTCATCACACTCGCCTTCATCTCGACGGTGATCTGAACTTTCCCTGGAAGGATCCGTCACAAACTCCGTCATCTTGGAGATGATCCAAATCTTCTTTGGCCCCGGGGGTCGACTCGCTTAATTCGCCTTCATCTTGACGACAATTGAGAGATCCCTTTTGCAGATATTTAATTGCAGCTTAGGTGATTGAGGAGATATGAAAATTGAGTGGATTTTTCTGTATCACCGAGGATATTTTGACTGCTTTATTTTTTCAAGAATGGTCTTTAAAAATGTGTCATTGACTGCGATCAATATCAATCACTTATGGCTTTGCAACAACATTGAGTTTTCTTTACTGTCCATATCGCGGATTTATTCTTCATCCTTTTGGTTGGCCAATAGAAAGATTTTGAACTTTGAATCCTTTTTCGCGAAAGCTTTGTCCTTTCGGAAGTAATACTGAGGGTATTCTGAGGTAATAATTTTGTGCAATAAAGATTTTTGAAATCAACAAATATTTAATGACAAATTGACAAAACTTTCTTGAAATCCTTTTGTGAAAGCGAGCATTTGAAGCACAACGCAACACATCCATGACAAAAATTCTCTTCTCCTTTCCCCAAAGGAGAAGATTCAGAAATTAGAATTGGGAATTACTCCTCTCTTCCCTGAAGAGGAGGTGTTTGCAAAACGAACTTTCGAAGAGAAATTAAGCTTTCGTCAAAACTTCCTAACATTAGGCTTCTCTTATGGAAAGGGGGCCGGAATTGGTGAGGTTGATAAATTGGTCATGAAGGAACGAGTTCATCACACTCTACCTGAAAAGAGGGTCCTTCATGATGAAATGGCCTAGTCTGAAATTATGGGGGCCACAAGGAAAGCAAGTCTCCGTCGAGTCTCTCCCTATAAAAAGGGTTCCTTGTGTGAAATTTGGAATTTTGTTTTGCAAACGGTTCACAAAGACACGAGTCCCTTCAAACTCTCCCTAAAAAGGGGCTAAGTGAACGAATTGGATAGCATACGAAAAGAGCGAGCTCCCTCGAACTCTCCCTATACAAAGGGTCTCTCGCAAGAAAAAAAAATTTGGAATTGGGTATTAGGTGACCAAAAGGTCGAAATTTGGAAATTGGAATTTTGAAATTTGATATTTGAAATTGGAAATTGGAAATTGGAAATTGGAAATTGGAAATTGGAAATTGGAAATTAGAATTTTGGAATTTTGGAATTTGGAAATTGATATTTGGAAATTGTAAATTAGAAATTGGGAATTTTGGAATTTGATGAGTGATCAGCACGAAGACTGAACTCAAGAGGTCGACTGACATGACCATTTAGTGGAACACTAACACGAGTGCTCGATTTTGAAAGGATACCGGTATGCATACCGGTTTTAAAATGTACCAGTTTGGATACTGGATTTTGGTTCAGTTCTGGTGATTGTCTTTCAATCTTGAATCGTTAGGAATTGTGATGGGATTGATAGTTGAAATCTCAATACTGACCAGATCGTTATTAATGCGATTGAATGCAGATGAATGCAAATTGATGCACATGAATGCACAAGTGCGTGAAATGAGAGATTTGTTTATCCTGCCTGCATACAAGATATTTGTAGATAAAAACAAAATTTTAAAAATGCCCCAGTGTAACTGGGAAAAGAATTTTGATTATTATTGAAGAAAATTTGGAAGAATTACAAAGAATAGGGAATTGTTCAAGTATAGAATTTTTTCAAATGTTGAGCATTGATGGGATCTGGTAATTCTATTCCATCAGCATTGATGAGCCGATATGAATTGCGAGGTAGTGCCTCTTTGACAACATAAGGACCTTCCCAATTTGGCGACCATTTGCCATCTGGGCGGTGCCTGAGATAAGTTGTTGATCTGAGCACTAGATCATTGACCCGAAATTTTCTCTCAATGACAGATTTTGCATATTGTCGGGCTATCCTCTGGCGATAGGATTGAGCATGCTCTGCTGCTCTGAGCCTTCTTTCATCGAGCAAATCAAGCTGTACCAGTCGTTGTTGCTGATACTGATCAAGAGGTAATTCTAGAAGTGATGCAAATTTCAGAGCAGGTTTCTGAACATGTAGAGGCAGCACTACTTCAGTTCCGTAGACAAGTTCTGACGGAGTAGCATTCATTGGAGTTCGAATGGTGGTTCTGTATGCCCATAATGCATCATGAATCTTTTCATGCCAGTCACGGCCCGTTTCTAAAGTTTGCTCCAGGATTCGAATCAGAATCTTGTTGGTGGTCTCTGCCTGACCATTCCTTTGAGGATAATAAGGAGCGGAAAAATGATGATGAATTTTGAACTTTGAGCAGAATGTCCTCATTCTCTCATTCTTGAAATGACTGCCATTATCCGACACAATATCATGCGGTATACCGAAACGGCAAAGGATATTCTTATGGATGAAAGAAATCACATGCCGACCTTCTACTGTGCGTAGAGTGACTGCTTCTACCCATTTAGTAAAATATTCTGTTGCGGCCAGAAAATATTTATGACCATTGGAGGCTGAAGGAGTGATGGGGCCTACGACATCGAAAGCCCACATGGAAAATGGCCATGCGAGACGACAGATTGCAAGTATGTCGCTGGCGCATGAATGGAAGGCGCATGCATCTGACATTGAACGCACTTTTTTACAAAACGATAGCAATCTTGTTGCATAGTTCTCCAATAATATCCAGCTCGGATGATTTGTTTCACGAGAGTCTGATAGCCAACATGACCACCGCAAATGCCTTCATGTGCTTCTTGCACAACTTCTTTGGCTTCTTCTTCGTCCAAACATCTGGAATACTCAGAACTGAATCCACGACGATAAAGGACGTCGACAAGAATAAAATATCGAGCAGACATGCGTTGAATTGCTCGCTGCTCTCTCTTTGATAATTCTGGAGGAAATTCGCCAGTTTTAATGAAATTCTTGATATCATGATACCAGGGCTTCTTCTTTTGCTCAGCCTGGTTTATCTGCTCTACTGGGACGAAAGCGGGTTGATCAAGTCTGCCAATTTCAAATGAGCGACAAGATTCTCCACTCCTGAAAGACATGATGGATCCCAGATTAGCTAAACTGTCTGCAACTTGATTGAAATCTCTCTTGATATGAAAAAGTTGGAATTCTTCGAATTTGTTGGCAAGAGCTGAGACAATCTTCTGGTAAGGAAGTAATTTATGATCTTTCACTTGCCATTCGGCCAGAACTTGATTGACGATTAACAAAGAATCGCCATAAGCATGCACTCTTTTGACATTGAAGTCCTGTAGAATTTTCAGACCTTGTATCAAAGCTTCATACTCGGCCATATTATGAGTGCACTGAAAATCCAGTTTAAGAGAAAAGGGAATCATCTCCTTCTCTGGTGTAATTAGCAGAATTTTGATTCATATGCCTGCCATATTCTTGGAACCGTCGAAGAATAAATTCCAAATTGGGGATTGTTGAATAATGCAGAGCCGCTCATCGGGGAAATCATCCTCAGCTTTAACATCCTCTGCTAGAGGAAAATCTGCTAATTGGTCTGCAATTGCTTGGCCTTTGATAGATTGCTGAGAGACATATTCCAAGTCGTATTGTATTAATAGGACTTGCCATTTGGCGATCCGTCCGCTGAGAAATGGTTGTTTAAGAATATACTTGAGAGGATTTAATTTAGATAGAATCTTGACTTCAGACGCCAATAGATAATGTCGCAATTTCTGACACATCCATACCAGAGCTAAACACGTCTTTTCTATCTGAGAGTATTTCTTCTCGTAATCAATAAAGGTCTTGCTCACATAGTAAATGGCATGTTCTATCAAGCTGCCTTCTTCGTATTGCGCCAAGAATCCGCCGCAAGCAACTTGATTAACTGAAATGTATAGCAATAGGGGTTTCCCTAATTGTGGCGGCTTTAAAACAGGAGGATTGAGAAGATATTTCTTGATGCATTCGAACGACTGCTGACACTCTGGTCCCCATTCGAACCTCACTCCTTTTCTTAGCAAATGATTGAAAGACTCACATCTCATGGCCAAATTAGAAATGAATCGCCGAATTGATTGCATGCGTCCTTGAAGGCTACGCAATTCTTTGAGATTAGTCGGGGGCGGCATGCCAATGATAGCTTTGGCCTTAGCGGGATCCATTTCTATCCCCTTCTTGCTGACCAAGAAGCCTTGCAACTTGCCTGATTCGACTCCAAAAACACATTTTTGTGGATTGAGTCTTAGCTTGTAAAGAATGAGTCGCTTGAAAACTTGATTGAGAGCTTCAATGTGATCTTCCTCTTCTTTGGATTTCACCATAATATCATCGACATATGCATCCATAGTCTTTTGCATCTGATCATGAAATATAACGGCCATAGCGCGCTGATAAGTGGCTCCAGCATTCTTGAGCCCAAAAGGCATGACTGTATAACAGAAAGTGCCCCATGGCGTGGTAAAGGATGTTTTGGATTGGTCACGAGCGGCCAACTTGATTTGATTATATCTGGAGTATCCATCCATAAAAGAGAACATAGCATGCCCGGCTGTGCTATCGACTAGGAGATCAATGTTTGGGAGCGGATAGTCATCCTTCGGAGTGGCTTTATTGAGATCACGGAAGTCGATACAGATTCTCACTTTCCCATTCTTCTTAGGAACTGCTACGATATTCGCCAACCAATCCGGGTAATCAATTGCTCGAATGAATCCTGCTTTAAGCAGATCCTCAAGTCCTTCCTTGACCTGTTGCTCGATTCGAGGATCCATTTTTCTCAACTTCTGCTTGACTGGTTTCGCCTCAGGCTTCAAAACGAGGCGATGTTCCACCAATTTCGGATCTAAACCTGGCATATCCTCATAAGTCCATGCGAATACTTCTTCATGCTGCTTGAGGAAATTAGTGAGCCTTTCTTTCTCTCCTGGGCTCAAACCACTGCCAATTTTCAGAATTCTAGGATCGTCTTCTGATCCGATATTGATATCCTCAGTCGGATCTTGAACTAAGGATGATGGCTCATCTTGCTTCTGAACCGATGCAAATTCTGGCAGTTCCTGAAGAGTTTAATCGAACTCTGCGGATTCTTCTGACTGCTTTGCAGTTTGACTACATTCTGTTCTTATTCTGACCTGATGAATTATTGCTGATTTCGAACAAGCTTTTGGATTAAAGATGAGCTTCTTGATAGATCGGGAAGACATTCTAAAATTGGAGGATAAATTAATTTTGGGAAATTGCTCATCATGAAATAAATTGCTTTTATTGAAAATAATTGGAAAGATAAAAGAGCAAAATGATTTCAATTTTGTGAAGATTTAATACTGAGGAGTAAAGAGACAAATGGCACCAAGATAGACAAAGGAAACTGACAACTTTATTGAAAGATAGAATTAATCAAAATGACAATGATGAAAATGAAATGGGATATCATCCCGACAAAAGAATAGAAAAGGAAAGACAAAGGAATTCTTCTAATGCGCTCCCTTAATGAAAACAGTCCCTTTCTGAGATCTTTGACCATTAAAGCCCAATCCGGTTCTTTTAGGGCAGTGCTGAGGAATCACTGGTTCAAGACGACCATCTTCATTCTTGCCTAGGCCTCGAAAAGGTTGGTAGCCGTGCTTCACTAATAAATCAAATCCCTTCATAGCTTTCATAAATTGGGAGAATAGCGGATGATCCTTAAGTGTGTTGTAATCAATTCGTCCTCCAATCTTGAAGAACTGTGGACCTCCCCATCGGGTCGCAGCCACTGTATGCTCGGGTCGCTCTGCCGTATGCATAAGTATATCTGGGAGGTGATTCCTGACGATCAAAGTAGTCCCATACGATTTCTTCCTCCTGAAGGTTGTCGATCAAGAACCGGTATCGCGCAACTGAAAGAAGCTTCTCTCCATTGTATCTGAATGAACTGGCTCGGACTGGCACATGTCGGAGGAACCAAGACTGCAAGGCATAGGTGAACCCTTCGACTAGGATCGACTCCCCGAGTGCGAAACGAGTCAACCCTCGGTATAGAAAAGCGAGTGCGGCCATGGCTATTGAGAGGCGGCTGGTCTGTCGACTTCCCCATCTCCTTAGAAGCTGAACTATTCTGATATCCATGTAATTCCGTCCATCGGGAAAGAAAGCTAATTCCACCGTGCACAGAACCATCGCGTGCTGAATTCTCTCTCGAGCTGTCCTGGATAACGAGCTGACTTCCACAAATGTTCCATATTGTTTGTAGATTTCGAGCAGGTCCACATATTCATTTCCATCTTCTTCAATCAAAGGCCAAGACTTGCGTCCCGTCATGCGAGCTAAGGCATCCTTAGGGTCCAGACCCTTGACATTAATCAAAAATTGTTTCTCCAATGGATCTCCAGGCTGACCGGCTGGCTCGGGCAATCCCATAATCTCTGAAAATTCATCTATCAGCACCGTCATCTCGCCCCATGGGAACCAGAAGGTAGAAGTGCTCGGATTCCACCGTTCTGCTAGTGCATGGATTAAGTTGTCGTTGACTGTTTGCTTTCCCACTGCGGACGCCAGTTCCAATCCACACTCGTCCAGATGGTCCAGAAACATACGAGAGAAATTCTTGAACCATGAATAATACCACCGGGGAAAGAAGGATCCGGTGCTGAGGACTCGATGTTCGGGAAGACTTTGTCGCACCTCGTAGGAGATGTGACCCTCAGGGAAGACTGAATCAAGCTGACTGGATGCCATCGGACTGAAAGACATGGAAATTGGAATAAGATTTGGAAAATACAGGAATTTTGAGGAAAATGCAGGCGGGATAAAAATAAAGCAGGAAATTCGAGATCCAGAAGACAGGAAAGATGGGAAATCACCTGGAGTTTTGAAGGAAATGAAGGGAAATTTGGAAAATCGTCCGGGGTTTGATGAAATATGAAGAAATAAATGGAAAATGAAGTATTTTGGAAAATCGTCCAAGGTTTTAAAACATGGACAGTACATGGACATAGATTGGGGAATTTTGAGAAAATCGTCCAGTATTTTAGAAAATTGGGGAAAATATGGAAAATAAAAAGGAAATAACATATTCAATCAAATTCTGCATAAACAAGTATGCACATACAGCATTCCCTAAAAGCTGACTCTAGATGCACAAATTTTGAAATGGCTGTAGGACCTTAATCCTAACTCTAAGGCTCAGATCATCTGTATCCAATCCAGTTATGCCTATATACTCAAGCCAAGGCTCGATGTACGTGGCATAAAATCAATTCCTCCGGTTCTAGGTTCAAGTTTTCCAACATCCTTGAGCACCTGCCGATATACGTTGGACTATGGCCCTTGGTACGTGGCAGGGGGGTTTTCACCCAAATAGGTGGCCCAGTTGTGAGGCTATGTCCCGAACTATGGTTCTGGAAGAGAGCCCAGCAACGTGAAGACCGGGACAATATAGGTGGGGGTGGTTTTTTGAAAACATGAGCACATGCAGGCAAATAGAAGGCTCTAAGTCCTAAAGAGATAGATTTTTGAAATATTTGAAGAAGCAAGCATTGTTTTCATACAATTCCTAAATTGAGGAGTGTTGTATTAGACCTAAGTCTATGTGAGCATAAATAATTCTCCTCAATATGGTCCTACCAAATCATACCTAGTCTATATGCATTCCATGTCAGATGGGTTCAAGTCTAGGCTCTTAGGTTCACATGATATCATAAAGCAAAGTTGACATTCCATGGAAATCGATTTTGACAATTTGAACTAAGTAGAGCATTAGATTGATCAGGCAAAGACAGGTCCCATCACGGTCGCCAAACCTGTTATCATCGCAAAATTTTTTTACTTTTTGCGAGTCAAACTGACCTTTGAAAAGTTCTTGAAAATAACTCACCTCCGTTTTAAAATGCGGGAAAATTCCGTAGAATGGGACTCGCCTGTCGGTACGAGGTTCGACCATTCCTGCCACCTTTAACAGGGGTAATCGAACCAAGGATCAATCTACTGCTCTGCTCTATTCAACTTGTCTAAACCATATTCTAATTCCTAAATGCACAAAGAATCAGGCATGTGCTATGAATTTCTAAAAATGCACATTTGAAAACATGATGTTTGCTTCAAAGATTGGAAAATATTTGGAAGATTCTTGGAAAATAAACTCTTTGAAAATTGTGAATTATTTTTGAGATGCTGTATTTGAGAAAGTGAAAATCGATTTCTGAAGAAATATAAGGATTTTGTGAAAATAGATTTTGAGAAATGTGAAATAACTTTGAAAAACTCGATTTCTTTGAATTCAAACTTTGAAATTGAAAATCTAACTTAGAAAATCGAATTTGGAACTTGGGAAATACTTGAAATATCATTGGCAAATCCATATTTTGAGAAAATCGATTTTTGAATAAGACTTAGAAGAATTTGAGAAAAATGAACTTCTTTGAATTGAGATTTGAATTGAAATTGGTAAATGCATGAAATGAATGAATATGGATTTGAGGAATTGAGAAAATCTTTTTGTACTTTTGAGAAATGCAGTGCATTTTGAATTTAGCCTAAGAGTGTAGGCTGAATGTGGCTAATGTGAAGATCATAAATCTGAGTATCATTCATATTCTGACTATGGCCATAAATACGAATTCCACCAAGTTTATAAACTTCATAAAATCTAGTGCATGTGCCATTCGTGTAGACCATAGTGAGTTTGAATATGCATGAATCATCATCCATCACACCTTAACATTATTTAAAAAAATAAACTATATGCAATGCTGCCTAAGCTAAGCAGGAAATGTAAATTCTAATTCCAAAGTTTAATTTAGTTTACATCACTATTGAAATTTAAATACATGAAAAATAAAGTCTTCAATGTACCTGCAAAACTAGAAAACTTTGTTAGTGATGATATGTTGGCTTTTCTAGGTTTATCTAGTAATATCTAGAAATTACTGGATTTTGCTAGATATAAGCCTTTGGCCTTGAAATTAGGGTTTTTAGAAAGATATTTGATAAAATGCAAGTTTTGAAATTCAAATGCAAATAAATTAAACCAAATATGCTATGACATGATTAAAATATGAAAAGTAGGGTTAGAGATTTCGAAATTGAGGTCAAATGACCAAATTGCCCCTGATAGCAAGACTATGGCCTTGAAATCAGGGTTTTTAGAAAATATTTTGGTAAAAACTTAGGTTTTATGCACTAAATGAAATAAAATGAGCATCAAATTAAACCTAAAGCATCCTAATATGATTATGAATATGATTAAACCCTAAAAATATATGCTTATGCACGAAAATCCAAGAATATCACAAATTTTGTGATTTTTAGCAGTGTTTTTGGATCTTTCAGGAACCCAGTTTTGCAATTTGCTTAATTCAGCCATCAAATGGATTCCAAAATTCATACAAATTGGTACCTGCACTTTTTATAACCCTAATGTCGAATTGGAATTATAAAAATAATTTTTTGACATTAAATTAATCCTAAAATTGCATTAAACCCTAAAAATATGCTATTTTTAACCTAATTCACCAACCAGTCTCAATCCAAGACCTGAACCAGGGGTCAAATCTCCATGGAAATTTATGAAATTTTACAGAGACTAACTAAGAATAAAAACAGAGATTTACCAATTTACAGATCGGAAAAATCATCTCCGGTTAGAGAGAAACCCTTCCGGCAATCTGAGCTAAAATATATCACTCTTAATAGGGATTAAAACAGCTATTCCAGATTGCAAATACAGACATAAATAGCAATCCTAAACAAAAATCTCTGAAATTTTAGTGGTGAATAGTAGACAGAAAAATAATAATACTCACTTTTTACAGATCATGAATCGGATCTGTGATTTGGGATTTATGACTAACACAAATCTGATTAGGGTTTTGGTAAATCCTAACGAGTTTTAAATTTAAAAATAGATTCTCTAAAAGGAGAAAAATACTAAACAGTGATCAAAAAATCCGAAAATTTCACAGCAGACAGATTGACTCAATGTGAATCCATATCACTTTACAGATCTAAAATCGGATATAAGATGAGAGAAATATCATCACAGCAAGTTACCTTCTTGATTTTAACCACGATTTTAAAGCTTTAAAAACCCGATTTGATGTCTGATTTTTTTGACAGGGTTCCCGAGATCCAAAACCTTTGATTTTTGTACAGTAACTCAATAACTCATGCATGCATCACATATAAAAAAATCAAAAATAAACAATGAGAACTTCAATCCTAAATAACATTATCTTTACTGTTCTAAACCTAAAACATACATAAATTTAAGAAACTTGAAAAACCATGCATTAACTAATGTAAATAAATAAAATAAACCATAAAACAGTAAATAAAACTTATTTCTATGCTATAGAACGTAAACCAAACATAAATAAACCATGAAAATAAAATAAAAACAGGGAATCAATGGCTGGAATTTGATATCACCTTTAAAACATAGATTTAACCCATTAAAAGGGTAAAACATATATTTTATTGGTTAATAATGTAAAGAATCATATTAAAATCAATTCTAATGGATTAAAATCCCTGTAAATCATCCAAAACAGGGTTAGATCACCTTCTTGGATCGTTCTTGCTGATTCTTGATGGTTCTTGAGGTTGAATCCATGAAGGTGATGGTGCCAATGGCTAAATCATGCTTAAAACAATGAAAAATATTAAATAAAAGCTAAAAATTAAAGAAAATAATTACCTTGAGGTTGCTGCAATGGAGGAAGGGCTGAAGAGGAGAGAGAAGCTCCAAGAATCCAATAGGAGAGAGATGGGAAAAATCGACCCCCCTTATGCATCTATTTATAATAAAAAAATTAGGTTTAAATTTTAACACTTTTGAAAATCTTGGACTCTCTAGGGGGGAGATTTTGGTGTGAGTTTACCTAACTAACCCTAGCCTAGATTATCCTAATTAAGTCCTAATTAGCCCCTAGCTAAACCTAGAAAATCCCCAAATGTGGTGCCACTTGGCATTTTCTCACATTGGGTTTTTAAAACACCTTTAAAGACCTTTAAAAACACTAGTTTTAAAAACTAACTTTTAAAAATGAGTTTTTCAAAATGGTTTTGACTCTTCTAAACCTCTAACACTAACCAAGACATCAACTAACCCTAGTCTAGCCCTGACTGACTCGAATATGGCACCACCCCGAGTGGGCCCTACTTGAGTTTTTACAAAAAGATGATTTTAAAACTTGAAATTGAAGGAGTTTTCAAAAGGATTTTCAAAAGTAATCTTAAAATTAGGATTTTTGAAATGGCATAGGGTTCTAACTGAATTAAAATTCCTCTGGATATGGTGCCAACTGAGTGGGCCCACATCGAATTTTGAAGAATTTTGAAATAAACACTGAAAATGGCTTTGAAAAGGGGTTAAAATCGACATTTAAAATTCAAGATCTTTAAAAATAGGGTCTCAAGCGAACTGGAACTCCGAGTTAGAATCCTGAACTCTTAGGACTCTGAGATTTTAAATTTTAGAATTCAAATGTAAAAATTTTTGAAAGATTTTATCAAGAAATGATGAAATAAGTTAGAAAACACAGTCAGGGTTAGACTCCTAACTCAACCGAACTCTAAAATAGAATTCTGAACTAACTGGACTATGTAAAATGACCTAAATTTTGAAAATAATCGAAAAAGACTGAAAATGGAAGTAAAACAGACTTAAAAACCAGACTCCTGACCGGATTAGGACTCTGAGACATAGTCCTGATCGGACTGAAACTTTCAAAGATTTGAGAAATTTGATGAATAGAGGAATTCAGAAGCGACACCACCTCAATGGGTCTCATCTGTGAATTGAAATCGATTAAAATTTGAATTTGAAATGAATCCAGATTGTTTTCTGAGAAAATATTTCAAAATATAAAGTCCTGGGGTTGGAAAATGACAGAGTATTGAATAAAAACCCAGGTTTTTAAATTGATTTTGAAATAAAGCTTTAAATTTCAAATCTGGATTGAATGTTTTGAAATAGGAGTGCTAGATCTCGAAAATGAGATGCAATGACATGCAATGCTATGCAATGACATGCAATGCTATGCGGAATACATGCAATGACATGCAATGATCTGTAATGACACTGGATGAGGGTGAAAATTTGAGGTGTTTACAGCCCCTCTTCCTCTCAACCCCTCTTCTTCCCTCCGGTTCCTTTTTCTCTTCTCTTCTCTTCTCTTCTCTTCTCTTCTCTTTCCTTCCTTGCTTCTCTTCCTCCTCTAATCCCTAGGAGTTTCTTTTTCTATCCTCAACGGATGAAGTGTGGACACTGGGGAGAGGCCCCTTCTTTTCCCAACCCTTCCTGTCACACGTAAGTTTCCTTCTCTCTTTAGCATTGTTGTGTTTCTTTCATTTATTGCATAAAACCAAAGAAAAATTTACATTCCATTCTGTTTAATATGTGTTTTGTATGTTTTTGATTCTGCATTTTATAGTTTTTGCATCTCTTCTTTCATGTAAGAATTTATTTCATTACATATCACATGTTTCTTCTTGTTTCTTCTTCATCGTGTCATTTTGATTCAACATCTTCTTTTGTTTTACTGTTTTTGTTTCATTTTCAAATCAGCATCAGATTTCATCTTGAATTAGTTTTTTGTTATAGATTTGAAATAGAATTCATCGAATCCATTTTTTTACTTCACGTCTGCATCGATTTCACTCTGAATCGGATTTGATTCACAGTGAAATCTGCTGTGAAATCAAACGCAGGTCACCGTGAAATCCTCTGTTTCACGGTGACATCCTCTGTAACAGATTTCGGATTGCCTATTCCTCATCCATGATCTTCAGATCTGATGGAAGTTCAGCCATGAATGTCTATGTTTCAATCAGAATCGGAAAGTGATCTGCCGTGAAGCGTGTATCTACAACGGTTGTTCACTGAGAAGTGGAATTGTTGCAGTTACCGTGAATGCCTCTTTGATTTTACTATGAAATCAGATCACTTTGGATCTGTAAGGAAGGCAGATTTACTCATTTAAACCGAATCACGGTGAAGCATCTGCCGCTTCAGCCTCATTACTGTCGGCAGCCGTCAGAATCCACATTTCAGCAGCCGGAATTCCTTTCATCTGTCGAGTTTACTTCAGATCTCGCTGTGAACTTCTTCACGGCGGCATTGCAATCCCTGTTCCGGCAGCCATTTCACGGCTAAGTCCATTTCACCAGGCGTTTGCTTATCTTCACGGCACATCATTCATCATTTGCCGTGAACTTCTTCACGGCAAATGAAATTTTTGTGTTGAACCATCTTCACGGTAGTTCTGCTAACCGCAGTTTGTTTTTAACATTTGTTCACGGTAAGTTTTAAAAAGAAAGTCACGATTGTATGTTTTTAAGGCATTAGAAAGTCACGACTGTATGTTTTTAACTTTGAAATTCACGGCAACAATCGGTCCAATGTCTTAAACTTTGTATTTCATCGGTTGAGCAGTCTTGTATTTCACAGTTGTGTGCAATATTCAATGTCATGACACTATTGTAAATTCAATTTCATGGCACTTCTTTGATTTTTACGGCATATTCATTTTCAAATTTTTTTTACCATATTTCATTTTAGGCATTTAGCTTCATTTTCATGACATTTGCATTTTACAGAATTTTATTTTGAATGTCATTCCTTTTACGCATCTCACATTCCTCGTTGCATCACATTTAGTATTAGGTAGCTTAGTTTCACATTTTTACTTTTAGCATAGCTCTCATTTTTCTCTTGTGAGGATAGCGTGGAGTGGAGCAAGCAAGCGATATCTTGTGTGAGCATTCGACACGCTACACGGAGGCACAAGCATAGAAGACTATTTTTACATTTTTTTAGATTAGAATTTGAATTTCAATTAAATATCAGGTTGTAATAAAATCATTTTAAACCATCTGTGAAGGGTATTCAATTGTTGTAATAAGTAGTTCATTTTCGTATATTTTTGTAATTTTGGCAATAAAACGTAGTTTAGTTGCGTGTTTGAATACAAGTATCCCCCGTTCCCTGAGTTTGACCCGGTCTCTACCACTTGTGAGAACCGATTTTATATTTGGTGTCTGGTTTTCACATTGCTTTTCACATAAAAATATTTTCAAAAATCATTCACAAAAAGAAAAGACATCAGTTGCAAAGTCGATAATCAAGGTGAAAGAATCATTGATAGTAGTGTCGATAATCAAGGATAACCATATCCTTCATTATCGTGTAAATCTTTTACTCCCCCTCAAGTTGGGACGTGGGGATTGAGAACACCAAACTTGGACATGAGATGAGATAAATGTTCGGTGGCTAGCGCTTTAGTAAAAAGGTCCGCAAACTGACAATGAAAAGGAATAGAACGAGTTGCAATGAGACAACTTTGAATCTTTTCATGTACGAGATGGCAGTCTATCTCGATATGTTTAGTGTGCTCGTGATAAACGGGATTGGCAGCAATGTGGATGGCAACTTGATTGTCACAATGCAGTATCATTGGTTGAGGGTGAGTAATACCAAAGTCCAGCAGCAAATATTTCATCCACGTGAGTTTGCAGCAAGCAAGGGCCATTGAACGATATTCGGCTTCGGCCGAGAACCGTGAGATAGTGGATTGCTTTTTGGTCTTCCAAGAAACTAAATTGTCTCTGATCATGACGTAATAGCCTGATGTAGAGCGGCGAGTGATGGGGCAAGAGGCCCAGTCGAAGTCACAATAACCAACCACTTGGAGCTGACTGGTAGAGGACATTAGAATACCTTGTCCTGGACAGCTTTTGAGATATCGAAGTACCCGAAGGGCGACATTCATATGAGAGTGTTGCGGCTAACTACTAAACTGACTTAGAATGTTGACTGCAAAGACGATGTCAGGGCAGGTTATGGTAAGATATAACAATTGGCTCACTAAGCATCTATACATCCCTTGATCTTCGAGTAAAACACCATCGTCATTGTTGAGTTTGACGTGCGGCTCCATGGGAAACTGGTTGGGCTTGGCTCCAAGGAGGCCCATGTCCTGCAAAATATCAAGAGCATATTTGCGCTGGGATAAGAAAATACCAGCTTTGGACCGTGCAACTTCAATGTCAAGAAAGTATTTCAAGTGACCAAGGTCTTTCAAGCAAAATTGTTGATTTATGTTAGATCTAAGTTGCTCGATGTATTGATTGTCATTGCCTGTGATGATGATGATATCATCCACATAGGCTAGAACAATTATATGTGCCCTGTTAGTGATTTTGAAGAAAAGAGAGTAATCGACCTTAGATTTGTAAAACCTTCATGAAGCAGATAATGTGAGAGCTTGGCGAACCAAATTCTAGATGATTGCTTAAGGTCATACAATGACTTGTGTAGTATGCAAACCTTACGCTCTCCTTAACCAAAAAATTGGGTGGTAATGTCATAAACACTTCTTCCATGAGATCCCTGTGAAGAAAGGCATTATTAGCATCTACTTGGAATAGATGCCAATTTTTTACCGCGACGAGCGCTATCAAACATCGCGCAGTGACTAACTTGGTAACATGAGCGAAGGTTTCATTATAATCCAATCCTTCAATTTGGGTGTAGCCCTTGGCCATGAGTTGGGCTTTATATCTTTCAATGAAACCATCATAATGATATTTGAGTTTGTAAACCCACTTGTAACCAACTGGATGTTTTCCCACAGGCAAGTCCACAATTGACCAAGTGTGATTTTTTCAATGCCCTAATTTCTGCAGTCATAGCCTCACGCCACTCCTGGGACTTCATGGCATGGGAAAAGGTTTTGGGTTTTATGGTTTAAGAGATGGCACTTAAGAAGACACAGTGGTCCATGGACAAACGGTCATACCTTAGAAATTGAGAGAGCTCATGATTGGTGGTGGGACCGCCTCTCTTGTCTCGGTCGACTGGAGTATGGGAGAAACCGTGTAACAATTGTAGTCCTTGAGATGCAGTGACGGTTTTTGACTTCTTTCGGATCGGCAGAGATGGACAAGAACGGGCTCAACAGATTCATGATTTTGATCAGGAGGAATAAAAGTGGGAGCTTCATGGACTGGGTTGGCGGGAGAATCTTGAGTTTCATAGGATTGGGGCTCAAAAATGGAAATGGGTAGAATATGCCCTTCCTCTTCATCCAGAGTGTTATGATCTTGAAGGAAAAAAATATTTTCATAAAACTTGACGTCCCAACTAACATCTTGTTTGTTTTAAGATCATAAACCCAATATCCCACTTGACCATATGGATATCCTACAAACACTCTCTTGCATGCACAATTGTCAATTTTATGAGAGTGATGTATGTTGTGAGTGTAACATAGACATCCAAAAATGCAAAAGTATTCATAAGTCAGATTCTTATTATGAAGTCACTCGTAAGGAGTTCTGGCCCTTAATGGTTTGGAAGGAATGTGATTGATGATATAGGCAGTCGTTAGAACGCATTCTCCCCAAAACTTGATAGGTAAAAAAGCTTGAAATCTCAAGGCTCTTGCAACGTTTAGCAGATCTTTATGTTTACGTTCAACAACACCATTTTGTTGAGGGGTTGCAACACTACTATATTGATGCTCAATGCCCTTATTTTTTCAAAAAAAATTGCATATCGTTTGAAAAAAACTCAGTTCCATTGTTTGATCTGAAGCTTAAAATTTTGCTATTGTTAAGCGAGAAAAAATTCTTGATCTAATCAATGGCTTTGGATTTGTGCCGCAGAAGGTGAACCCATGTGGTTCTAGAATAGTCATCAACTATGGTCAAGTTGTGCTCCGGATAATGAGGTGGTTTGATATCCTCTCCATATATCGCAATGTATAAGTTGAAATGGTTTTGATGAGGAAACAGATCTGTTGGGGAAGGGCAAACGAGTTTGCTTGGCCATGTGGCAAATATCGCAATGATCATGAAGAACACAACCATGCAGTCTATTATTATCAATAAGGGTTTGTAATCTAGTATTTGAAAGGTGTTCAAGTCTTAAGTGCGAAATGTTGGAATCAAAAGAACTGTTTAATGAAAAAATATTACTGATCTCAAGAACATAGAGTTCTCCACGCAGCTTACCCACTCCAATCTTCCGCTTTGAGAGATGGTCCTGTAAAACACAATGATCATGGTAAAAGCAGACATCACAGTTTAGATCTTGGATCAATTTATTCATAGAAATGAGATTAAACTTAAAATCTGAAACAAAAAGAATATTTGAAAGGTTGAGGTTTGGTCCTAGTTGGGCACTGCCAGTGTGGGTTGCTTGCGCAGAAGACCCGTTTGGCAAGCCAATAGGAGGAAAGTCGATGGGTTTAGGAAGCATTAAATTTGATAAGGAATTAGTAATATATTTTGTAGCACCCGTATCTATGATCCAGTTTTCAGGCACTAAGGAACAAGCAAGGGAAACATCGAGATTACTTGTTAAGTTGATGGCAGGTGCTGATTTGGTATTACCTAAATTTATTATGGATAATATCTGATCGAGTTGCTCTGGGGTGAAATGTTGAGAATTTTGGATGAACATGAGCTTGTTGCCTTCAGAAGTCACAGAAGTTACGTTGGCCTGACTCGATTGTCGGGCATTAGTGGGAGCACCAGATCGATTCGAAAAGCTGTGAAGATGAAAACATTTGGCCGAGTTTTCCGTAGTGATCACACTTTGGGCGAACACAATTCTGTCGATTTTTGTTAGGATCTGCATTGGTTTGAGCATTGAAACCTTTTACACTTGCCATAATTGGTTCTTAGATGGACGTGATTTTTAGGTTACATTGTCTTTCCTCTTGCACGAGTAGTGCAAAAGTCTTGAAAATACTTGGCAATGGTGTCATTAAGAGCAAATGGCTCCTTATGGCATTGTAGCTCTTATTTAGCCTCATTAAAAATTGCATTAAACTTTCCTGTTCTTGTTGTTCATGAATGACTTTTGTCGCCCTGCATGTACATGGCAGAACAGTCATATATGTGGACATCCCATCCAAGAGACCTTTCATTTTTATATAATAGGTTGCTACAGAGGTTTGCATATGTTTAGAGGTTTGCATATGTTTAAGATTAATGATCTCTTGCTGGATTTGGTATATGCACGGAGCATTCGATTGGGAGAATCACTCGTGAAGTTTGGCCCATACCTCAGCTGCAATCTCGACACAGATGACACTTGATGATAAATTTGAATGTAATGAATTGAGAAGCCATGATAGAACCATGTTATTGCATCGTTCCTAGGCAATAATAGACTTTATGAGGGACATCAGTTTTTTTATGGATTCATCTACGGATCCAAACTTATTTTTCACAGATAGTGTCATGGTCATTGTGTGGCACCATCTGGTGTAGTTATCACCGGTCAATGGTTGTGATAGCAATGTCATGTCGAGATTGTCTGAATGATGAAGGAAAAAGAGACTCTCCATCTCTTTAGAGTTCATGCTTGACGTACTTTGACTCCGTTATCCATCTATGCATAGAGAGAAAAGAAGTAAACATGGGCAGTAGATGCGCAGTCGATAAAAATGTCGATCTGAACTTGAAGTAAGGGCTGAATATAATACAACCAACAAACAACAACAACTACGCCTTCATCCCAAAACAATTGGGATCGGCGATATGAACCAAAAAAGAAAATCATTCTGGGTCTTCCACATGAATCCTTCTCCTCCAATCATTTCTATCCAATGCCATGTCCTCGGTGAGGTTCAAAGCATTCATATCATTTTCTATCACCTTCATCCATGTCTTCCTAGGCCTACCCTGACCTCTTTTAACTAATATATTTTCTCATTTCTCCATCCTTCTAACTGGAGCATCATTAAGCCCTCGCCGAATATGTCCAAACCACCGTAAATGATGATCTCTCATCTTATTTTCAATGGGTGCAACGCCTACCTTCTTATGTATCTCCTCATTCTGAATCTTATCTTTTATTGTATTTCCACACATCCATCTCAGCATACGCATCTCAGCTACACTCATTTTTTGAATATGATATCTCTTGGCAGCCCAACATTTTGTACCATATAGTAAAGCGGGCCTAATAGTCATCCTATAAAACTTTCCCTTCAACCGCAATGGCATTCTACGATCACACAACACTCCAGGCAGGGCTGAATATAATGCTTGATAAAAAATTATGACCTATGCTTTGATACCATGAAGGAAAAGATGAGAGCAAGAAATATAAGAATCTGTTGTGTTATTCCTCATTGAACAAAAATTAATTTTCAATTGAGCACAACCGATGCATATATATAGAAAAAATACAACGCTGAATGATAAACTCGACATCCTTAATTAACGACCTTCTCGTTTGACCGGACTCTTGTGAATATATCTCATTTGACCAGGGTTGTGACAGTCCTTATCGTTGCAAAGTCGATAATCATGGTGAGAGAGTCCTTGATAGTAATGTCGATAATCAAGGATAAACATATCCTTGATTATCGTGTAAATCTTTTAATTCTTAATGCATATTTAGATCTTATTTCAAGGTTTGAACCTGGAATTAGCATGTTGGATTCAAATGGTGTATAGGATTATATATAATCTGTTGTCAGTCCTAGTTGCAATTAGGTTACTAGATCTAGATATTTATGAGTTGAATTTGGATATTCAATTTTGAATATGAATGAATAGTGTATAAAAAGGATTTGTTTTTTTTATGGTGGTAGGGAGAACAAAAGAGCTGTGGATAGGGATGGCAGTGGACCGGGGCGGGGCACAAGGTCTCCACCCTGCCCTGTTTCAAAATCTGAACCTTCATCCCCGCATTCATCCTTGCACGGGGATGGATTTTAACCTCCACCCCCACCTTCATTCCCGTTTCATGTCCTCCATCCCCGGTCCAAACGGGGGTGAGGTGGGGCAGGGGAAAGCATAAGTTCATCCCCGCCTCCATCCTCGCACGGGGATAGATTTTAACCTTTATCCCCGCCTCCATCCCCGTTTCATGCCCTTCATCCCCGGTCCAAATGGGAGCAAGGCACGGGGCCGGTATCCTCCGGTCCACTGACATCCCTAGCCGTGGACGTGCCAAGAGAGAGAGGTCCAGCAGACTACTCCTCTCCAACCCTACACACGCAGAGTATACGTCACATTTTCCTCGTTGCGGTCTTTTGAAAAAGCCATTGTTTGCGCGGCTAAAACAAGCCGGTATTGGAGTCCACACAACGTCACTGCCCTGGAAAAAAAATCCGCCACGTCAAAATGAGCTTTATTGAATGACATACATGGGTGTGTGTGTGTGTGGGGGGGGGGGGAATCAATGGGGCCGATTGCTTTGTAACAATGGGCAGGAAAAGAAAAAGACCTAATTTTCACATCCTGCATCCAATGCCCTATACCTTTCCATCCATATTTCGTCTGTGTCAGTCTCAATCAACACAACTTCTTTTGGTCATAGGAAGTCGGACCACGGAGCCTCCAACTCTGTATCCGCCATCCCACCGAAAACCAACAGCGTCAAAACCCTAACTTTTTAGTTATGATTCTATTTACCTTTTCCTATCTTCTCTTTCCTTCGATACGCGTGCCGCATGGGCGCCGAGCCGCTCTCCACGTCGGCTTCCATTGACCGCAAATTGGACGGACATACCACCTGAAGAGAGAGAGTGAGACGCATCATTTTTATTTTTGATTATTGACATTTCTGCCACAATTATGCACTCTACCTTTCCACGTCACCTGCATATAGGGGTGGCAAATTCTAACACGATCGGCCAACCCGCTTCTTAGCCGGGTTCAAGTTTGGCTTAAACGAGTTGGTGTGGTTGACCCGCCTAACCCGTTTATCAAATGAGACGGGTTCGTGTTAGGGGTATGTCAACCCGCCAATCCGGCTGACCCCCGCCAACCCGTTTACCCGACCCCGACCTGCCCGCCAACCCGTTTACTCATACTCGACCCGCCAACCCGTTTACCCGAACCCGTCCGCCAACCCATTTACCCGACCCGACCTGACCCATTTATTAAACAGGTTAACCATGTCATGTCGGGTTACCCGTTTAATAAATGGGTCGGTTCGTGTTTAGGTATGCTGACCCACCAACCCAACCCGATTACCACCCCTACTGCATCCGATATGTTTATTATTAATTACCCAGTCGAGCGGACCCGAACATTGGTTGCTCATGCTCCAGCTTGCCAAGCCTATCTTACGAGTTTGAAGTACGAACCCAACATAAGCCCAACCCATGATCAGCTCATCTGGTCTCCCAACCCTACTGTGAGGTCTTCATGGATCGGATTCAGTTTGGCATGCAAGTACTTAGATCCAGGGTTATCCTGGGAATGTCTGTGATGGCATTTACGCCATCAAGCGCCCATTGAGCTGTACTTAGATGGAATGGTTTTTTTACTCATTTTTTCTGATAGTTCCCCCATTTGAGATCCTAGGATTAAGGTGATGCAACTATAGCTGCTCCAACTATCCTATTGGACCTAAAAAAGAACTTAAAATGGTTGGAGTCGCGTTGTTATAGGCCCATTTAGTTAATGGTCCGATTCATCAAGGCATACAGCCCGAGCTGCCGAATCTATGTGTAACCAAGATCTGTGTTTCCCTAATCTTTGCAAACAAACTCACATGCAAATGATGTGTCCAGAAGCTAAAAAAGTAAGAATATTATTCAATTACACGTTTATCTGGGAATTGAGATCGGGGTGCAATGTAATTGAATACTTTTTAAGCATGTTGTTGTGCACCCGATAGCGATCACCCACTATCAGCTATGGAGCCCCTCTCCCTCCCCCCTCCTGCTGACGCTACCTCTCTTTTGCCGCAATCTAGGCAAACTGCTCCGGCGTGAGCCCGTTTTATCTGTTTGATGTTCTTTTTTTCTACTGCTTTCTTTATTTGTTTTGACTTTGCTCTTGTTCAGTTCATGGGTTCGACATTTTGTTGATCTTCATGAGTGGTAATGTTGAATTTCTTTCGTCTCTCTCTCTCTCTCTCTCTCTGGTGGGTGAGTTGCCTTTGCAGAGCGTGTAGAGGAGACAACCTTTGTATGCTAAAATGAGTGGCGCATAAGCCGTGGGACTTGTAGCATTTTATTTGTCTTTTTGGTGGAAACCATCAACGTTGCAGCCCCTCAAGGAAAATCTTGGAATGGGGTTACACTTCAAGTTTGATGTATATTTTTCAAACATTGGCCAAATAAGTCTTGGCACTTGAAAAGAGTGCGTTCTAAAGTCACGGATTTCATATACGAGTGTTTTGGAGATGAAATCGGGTCCACCTTAGGTTCATGTTTTTTTTTTTTAAGAATCAAATCTCATATACGAGGATCTGGGATTCAAAAGTAACATCTGATTCATGAATCTCAAGTCTGAGGGGGGAATGGTTAGGCCAATGATCCATGAATCTTAGGACTCTCTCTTTATCTCACATTTTTCTATCATGCTTTTGTTTTTTTCTAATGTGTATATTCAAAAAGTACTTCAAAAATTGACATCAATATCTCTTTATGTATTATGTATTTTAATTTTTTCATATAGTGCAATTTGTGACTTTTTGAGAATGTGACATACAATGAGATACACATGGAGACTTAAATCCCTAAATTTGGAGAAATGCAAGTTTGAAATTAAAGAAAATAGAGAAGATTGCTTTATTCCCAAGATTTAAATAAAATAATAAGGCAAACAAATTTTATTTCAATTAAAAAAAACTGGTTGGGCTTACAGCAAGTAGATGAAAGCCTAGGAACTCAAGTAAAAAGAGGGGGACGATTTTTTCAGAATAAAATCCTTTTTTTTTATATTGCATATCATTTTCAATACAAGGGAGTCTCTTTTATAGACCAAAAGGCGTTTCATAAATACTAAGAAATATTAAAGCAATATTAAAACTAACTTAGAATTCTTAAGAGCCCTGTAAAACCTAAAGAGGCTCCTTGGAGACTCGACTCTATTATTATTTAAAACATTCTTAGGGTTATGATAACACCTAAGGTATTCTTAAACACCTTTATACACTCATTTAGGCAACATTCAAGATAGTTGGGCACCCTCCAAGGTGGACCTACAAATTTTTATTAATACCAAGAATGCCCTTACAAGGATCAGGACCTTGGCTTAAAGGATTTGATCTACTTGGTCCACTTCATGAAATAGATCATGTTTTGAGTGGGTAGACCTCGATCTGGTGGATACGATCCATTGGGGTGCCTTGTTGAAGACAAGTATATCATTGTTTATCTACTCTTCTCCTTGCTTCACTTCAACTAGCATCGAACTGGATCTGGTTTTTCTGAATATGTAGCATTAAATGCATCATCTTCTAATGATTGGGGCATTGAACTTGGATCTATGTTGAGATCTTAAGACAATGGATTCGGATCAGAGGCTAAGTCCGCATAATTTGGGACCGCATCATCCCCTCCCTTCGTGTTTGATTCCCTCCTTTAAAGATCGTCGGACCCACTTAAAATGTGTAAGGAGCCATTTGTGAAGATTGTGCATAAACCGATCTGACTCTCATGGATGTGAAGCTTGATTATATCCTTGTTGATTCCGCACAGGCAAAAGTACAATGAGATGGTGTTCCACTTTAGCAAGTGGAAGAAATCCCTTCTCTTTTTTTCTCTCTCTCGAAATCGAACTCACTTGTTGAGTTAAATGATGTAAGCCAGTGTATAAGCCTAACGAATTATCGCAATAGGAGTTTAGAGTATGCCTTAGATCACCCCAATGGTGATGATAGAATTTGGGACTGTATCATCCCTTCCACTTGAGAATTGCCTAGTCACTTGGGCAATATTTTGAGAGTTGGCTTTCGAAAAAGATATTCAAACATGAAGGTAAAAGCACACTTTTGCCTTGGGTTTGATCCAAACACTATGAGTTGCATTTTCTTCGTGAGGATGCTTGCATTGAGATTTGAGCTCAAGTCACGAGGAACAACACCCACACTGATTTTCTCTTTTCGCTGCGCCACTATGATTCCAAGGCCACTCTTGCCTTGGGATAGGATTTTGTACATCATCATCTTAGCACCCCATTGGTGTTGACGAAGGGTCATAACACCTTGCTTTATGGATAACTTCATGCGCTTGTAGTTGATGTGATTCATGAATCACCTTCCGTGGAGATACGTTCCTTTTCCCACAAGTGCAAAATTGATCACCTTCTTCTCGTACATCGGTAAGGCTTTGGCACGGTTGGTGGGGCTTTTGAAAACCATCAATTAGCATTCCATCCTTGAATGAGCTAGATCGAAATTTGCAAGCTTTAAATGGATTCCATTCACGATGTCACCCAGATCGGAATTCGCAATCATTAATTGTGTTTCATTCCCGATATCACACACCTTGGCCTCTACAACAAACACTTTGGAGACTTCAGTTAAGGTGATTGCACGGCCTTGCACATGGCTTGCTTGAACTTCATGAAAGCGAGCTCGACTCCTTCAAATCAAGCGAAGGCATTACCTTTCAAGGGGTAGTCATGCTTCTAATATCATCTTTGTATCCTTGACCATCTACGATAAATCCAAGGAACCTTCTCAAGGCTACATAGATTTGAGTAAAGGGATGGGAAGAAAAGAGACAGGGGCTGATGGGATAGTCGAACCTTAATGCAACTGGGAACACATTTATCATGAGGTCCTTGAAGGGTGGGTCGGCCATCCTTGTTAGTATCCATGGCTTAGCCCATATGCTAAGCTCCTTTCTCGCGATGCTTGGCGTTTGAAGCTCTCTCATGCACACAAAATTGTAGTCGATTCTGCCTCCCACATCACTATCATCCCAAGGGTCTTTATCCACCATGAATGCAAACATCGAGTCGATCGTATTTTAGACATGGGAAAGCTTGTCTCGAACTTCTCTCCTAAATTTTTTTCTGCATGCACCTACTGAAGTGGGTTTGGGCCAAACCTCATGCATGATACATAGGTCTTTGCAACTAAGAAGTAAAGGCTCCCTTCAGGGTCCTTTTTTGAATGCAGCTCTAGTGGGTATCCTGAGGCAATACTTATGCCCTTGGTCTCACTTTCTACCCTTGCCATTGAGGCCATCTAAGGTGTACCATAAACTCGTATTGCAAAAAATTGTTAGGCTTATACAATGCCTTATATCATTTATCGCAACAAGTGGGTTTAATTCCGAGAGAGAGGGAAAAAGAGAAAGGATTTCTTCTACTTGTTAAAGTGGAACACCATCTCGTTGCACTTTTGCCTCTACAGGTTCGACAAGGGCACCATCAAGCTTTACATCCATGAGCATCAGATCTGTTCTTGGAAAATCTTTGCAAACAATACCTTGCGTGTTCTCCTCCTCCAACTCGTCATGCTTCACCACAAGAAATTCAACCCCTTTGCGAAGGAATTCTAACCATTTTCGGATGTCTTGCATTTGATGTCAGGTGTCTCGCACGTCTACTAGAACTTGTTGCGTCAAATTGATGGCTCGTTGAAAGCATGCTTCGAGTTCAGTCTTGAGAACACCACTGGATTTGGTGTTAGTCCTTCCACCAAACTTGCGAATGACTTTGGAATTTATCGTTAGTGGACTAACTTAGCTTTGCTTAGGCGGCATTTTAATGGATCTTCACTTTGATACCAAGTTGTTACATTTTGATTGGGCCCAAGGTGAAACTAGATTTGAAACTAGGCTTGGGTTAAGTCAGTTAAGTCAAAACATGATCCAGTTTGACCCAGCAACATTTGTTACATTCCAAGTAGGCCCACGGTGAAACTAGGTTTGAAACTGGGCTCGGGTTAGGTCAGTGAAGTCAAAACAGGGTCTAGATCAAAAACATGTTCAATAATTTCTGACAGACTTTCAGAAAAATGTGATTTCTCCTAATTGGCTAACAAAAATGGTTGAAATTTAAAAGGTAACTAAGAGACACGTGGGAGAAGACACTACAATAAACCACGGGGTCAAACTCCACTCGGTTGAGGATTTATGAGTATGTGATCAAACCGTACAAAATCCTAAATACCTTTACACACCCATTTAGGTCACTTTCAAGTTGACTGAACCTTCTTGACCCAAGCCAAATATAGTTAAACCCAATTCATTCTGCATGTTGAGAATTGCAGAATTTAACTTGACTTTCTTAGGTCATATCTCCCTAACTAGAATGAGTTTAGTTTTCAAATTTGAACCTTAACTCAATCCATATGTCCCTAGGCTACCATTCAAAAATCAGACCTAAACTCCAAACCAATTAGGAAAACCACTCTATTTACTAAAATCTATCAAAACAGAAAACTAGACCCGAGAAAATTTCCTATGGTATGATCACAAACTCATAAATCTTCAACCAATTGAACTTTGACCTTGCGGTTTGTTACAGTGTCTTTTCCTATGTGTCCCCTAACTACCCTTCAAATTCGAGCCATTTTTGTTCAGCCAATTAGGAGAAATCGAGTTTTTTCTAAAGTTTATCAAAAATCCTAGAACCCATTTTTTGACCTAGACCCTGTTTTGACTTAACCGACCTAACCTAGCTTAGGTTCGAACCAGTTTCACCCTGAGCCCACTTGAAACGTAACATTAATCCACCTGCCTAGCGGCCTAGGTCCCATCCATTTAAGCTAAACCCCTTTGGGGTGCTTCCTGGCTGCACCTGAAACATGGTCTGTCAATTTACTCGAAATTGGAGAGAAGAGGATGCTTTGAATGCAAATGAGGATGGAAATCAACTGGGACAGCCGAGTACAAAATCGCATGGATAGACGGGAAGTTGGAAAGGTTGGAAGTATATGATGAGATCAACCCAACACCTCCTCGTTTAGGGAATCCCAATTTGACTAACTGATTGGAAAGCATGAAATGAAAGATCCGATCCATCTCACAGAGTAACCAATTAATACATAAAAGACATGCAATTCTATTTTGATTTGATGAACCACAGCAGTCATAGGTTCCAAGCGCTTATCGGCTGAATAACCTCGGTATCGAAAGAATGGATCAGATTTTGAGAATCCACGATTTGAAATTGACGAATCTCCTTCAAAACGCTAAATTTAATCCTTCATACACAAGATCCAAGGGATTCAATTTCAACCACACCCGTTCGTCGAACTAACATCATCGTTAAGAATTATCCACCCTCTAACGAGCTTCTCGATTTTTCGGAGGCTAGGACAGCTAAAATTAATCACGAATGCCAAGCAGCACCCAACGGACAAATATTTTGAGACAATCTGTTCGCTAGAAACAACAAATAGGAAGCGCCTTCATATAAGAAAGTTAATGTGAAAACCACCACAAAATAACGAAAGACCTCCATCCCGTCTTTATAACGTCTAAAGCCGCTTTCAAAACAACAATAACAGCATAAAAACACGAGTATGGTATATAGCTCATGGTAGATTCATCTTCACCAGCTTGACAGAAATAAAAAAGGACAGGGGAAACGAAGTTGTAGATCATCTTCATGGTAAGCCCCTCTCATTTCACACGGCAAATCTTTATCACCGACGCAACACCAATACGGTGTAATGCAACAACAGCATCTCCCTTCTTGCACAGGCCCCGTTCAGAAGCAGATTTCAGTGCAGCATCCAAGATGACTTCTGTGGATTCTGAATCCGTAGCTTTGGCGGAACCCTCAGCCAGCATGGGAATTAAGCCCCTGTAGACCAAGCTATGCCTTGCTGGGGTTTCATCACTGCAGGTCCAGTCGAAAGAATCGGTTGTCAGGACCGGAACCACCACAGACAGAATTGGTACTGCAGGCCTGTACTTTGCAACTAGCTTTGCAGTTGTGCCACCACGCGTCAGCACCACTATCAGTGTTGCCCTGGCCGTGTTTGCCGTGCGCACGGCTGAAGAGGCAAGAGATTCTAGAGGGCTCATGGGCATAGGTGCCGACCTTATCCTTTCTTTAAAGATGGCACCATAGTCGAGCGAAGATTCAGCCTCTATGCAGATTCGAGCCATGATCTTGACTGCAAGCTCTGGGTAAGCACCAGCAGCGCTCTCTCCACTGAGCATCACACAATCAGTGCCATCTAGGACAGCATTTGCTACATCTGTGGCTTCAGCACGTGTTGGACGGGGTGACTTGATCATGGACTCGAGCATTTGTGTTGCAGTCACCACAGGCTTCCCTACCAGGTTGCATTTGTAGATCATCATCTTCTGTGCCAGGAATATCTTCTCCACAGGGATCTCCATCCCAAGATCACCACGAGCAACCATGAAAGAATCTGTCTCCCGAAGAATTTCATCAAAATTGATCACCCCCTCCTGGTTCTCTACCTACAGTGTCAAAAGGATGCAGCACAATTAGTTACAACGGTATACTCACACTGCAGTAGATACTCCCTTTTCAGTATAGCTTCTCTGAATAATGAACACGAGAGACAAACTCACATCCAAAATTTGAAAGGAAAAGATATGCCGCCAAAAACGTCTATGCATGCATGAAAAAACAACTAGAAAGAAGAGAGAAAGACCTTTGACATCAACTGTATCTGTTTGGCATGTGGCCCAAGAACATCTCGAACATGCACAAGATCAGATCCCTTACGAACAAATGACAGTGCAATCATGTCAATCTTGTTTGGTACACCCCATTTCAATATGTCCTCCTTGTCCTTCTCTGTGAGCGTAGGGAGATCCACAACGACACCAGGCAGATTTACATTCTTTCTCTCACCAAGGACAGCAGTGTTCTCACATCGGCATTTCACTGTTCCAGCCTCAGGGTCGCAAGAAAGAACAGTAAGAGTGATGGTACCATCAGAACAAAGGATGGTATTTCCAGGCTTCAAGTCTACTGGCAATTTCTTGTAGCTCATGCTAATCATGTTTTCATCACCTTTGATGCTGTAATCAGTAGTTATAGTAACTTCTTGACCCTCCTTCAGCTGGACTGGTTTTGAATCCTTCAGAAAGCCTGTTCGGATCTCAGGGCCCTGGGAAATGAAAGCAGAGGGATCTTGAGTCAAGAAAAGATATGGGACTCTTAAATTTATATATCATCAAAAAATTATACTACTAAAATAAAATCATGTGCAGATATATTCTGAATTTAGTAAAATTAGCAACAAAGGGATTTTCAACAGAAATATAATTTTAAAATATATCAAAACAAAACTAGCTAGGAATGCCCTGAAAGCTTGAAATACTGTAAAATTAACAAAAACCCACAGACCATCCTTCAAAATCACACCCGCAGCCTCAGACTCCAAAATGCTGAAGACCTATCTTCATTCCTTTGCAAAAGATCTATCCGAAGCCTAGGCTTAAAGAAGAACTGAAAGAATGCCTAACTTGGCAAAAAGATCCATCTTAATTACTTCATATTTCTTTTGTTTTACAGCTCCATACATGAACAATCATTACTCAAAATAATGATAAGTTCTCTATGTGTTTGTGCTCACAAGGACACGTTACCTCCCACATTAACATGTCACACTAGGGTATCACAGTACGTCACTGACCATGACTATGTTGGACAAGGACAACACCGTGTCCCTAAATTAAAAATTGTACTTCTTGATTCTTGACATGGTAACTTGTAATCATAGTGACAAATATCATGAGATATTGCCTGAAAGTTTAAAACAGCAATTTCTCGCGAGATTTATGAAAAAACATATATTTACGTTTTAAACTGCCATTTATTATGAAAAAACTATGTATTTTTTTTAATATTTTTTATTAACATTTTCTTATAAAAATAAAATTTAAATTTTTTAATTTATATTTTTATTGTCAAGATTTTGCCGAAAAAATGCAAGATTTATGAAAAAATTTCAAATTCTGGCAAGTTTTTGAAAAACGAGATTTTGCCGTTTACACTGTGCTTGTAATACAGAAAAACTGTCACATAGGTGCGGGTGCGGGTGCGGGTGCGGAACTTTAAAAAAACTTGGGTGCGGAGGTGCGGAGAGGATATATATAATTTTTAACAGTTTTAAGTTAACACTATGCTTATTTGTGTGCATTTATATATTTATATATATAATATAGATAAAAATAGACTTGATTAGGATTAACGGAATCTACTTTTGGATCAAAATGGAGCTGAGTGTGGTTGACTTCACCTAACACAAAGAAAGTTGTGTCCAAGTGTCGCACCCGCCCCGTGCGGGTGCGGGTGCGGGTGCGGGTGCGGGTGCGGGTGCGGGTGCGGGTGCCATCTTAGAAGAGTCCATGTGACATAGCAGAAAAGTTATATATGATATCTAACACATTTGAACAATTAAACATGTAAACATGTCCATCTACTTTTCATAAAAATGTCATGTCCAGTAGATTTCACCCTGACTACAATCATGATGAAATTGTATTTGCTTGTTGCTGAGCCAGACGGAGTACTCTCTCTCTCTCTCTCTCTCTCTCTCTCTCTCACACACACACACACACACACACCAAGTGAACGCTTCATAACCTTGACCCATTCACTCACTTCAACCCCTAGGTACCACACGTTGAAAAAGTACATACGATTCAAGAAGATCTTTTTCAATTAAGAATCTTATTTTAATTGAGAGATAATAGAAGATCAAATGAAAGGTGATAAGAGAACCAAGAACGAATCACTATTTGGTAAGAGCATTCCATTTTATCAAAATCAGAAAGGTAAGTGCTAATCCAACTAAATCAATGTTCAAAACAACACTAGAAGATTCTTTGAGATCGAACTAGATCGAATGATTAAGCCTCTCAAAGGAAGGTTGTTGCTCCTCAACTGAGCATCAGCTAAACCAACCACCATACCAGGTTCAACTAGCTACACTTTCCCCTCTGGATGTGATCCATCATGCAAGGAGAATAACATATTCAATCATGATGCAAGATAACTTAATTGCAATGTCCATGCCTTTTTCTCTTCCACCAACACATACTTCCATTAACGTGGTTCTTGAGCATTTTTCATCGTAACCAAGTAAAACCTGTTTGTCCACTGCTTAAGTGGCAGAAAACCAGGTTTCAAAAACAAGATTTTTTCTAAAATCTGAGTATTTGGAAAACCAGCCATCTGCCTCAGTCTCTTCTTCAAGTGGTATGGGTCATTGGTAGCGAGGAAACAGCCAAAAAACTTCTGTTTTCTTTTTTCAGCCACCCAATGGATGGAAAACATCCAGGAGGTACCTTTGGACCCAGTAACGATGAAAAAACTTTGTTCGTTATTTGATTTTTACTTCGGGTCAAGTGGGTATCATCCAATGTGGATAGTATCTTTTTTTCTTTTGTTGTCTTTTTTTTTTCTTTTGTTTGTTTTCCAATAATTTTCCAACACCTCAATGGCCAGAAAATGACTGGGAGCCAGCATCTGTTGTGGATTGCACCTCCAACCATTATTTATGATCACTGGCCGGTCAGAAAAATACAAGGACAGCAAACCACCCAAGTGGTTCCCTAGTCTTAATTCTTTGCAATTTTTCTTCATTCCTTGTTTTATTTGGTTGATGCACTGGTAGTGGTAGGGGTCTGCACAACCCCAGCAAAGCGAAAGAGGTCTAAAGAAAATCTCTAGATTGTGTTGATACAAAAAAATATTTTTAAGATTACCAAAGGAGAAAACAAATAATGGTGGCAGCATAAAGTTTTACCATGACAAAAACAGGAAGACGCATAAGCACCTAATGCAAAAATAAAATCAACTTGAATGACTAAAAGCACTCAATCAGAAAAGTCCACTAGGAATGAGATACTGTTAATACGGTGATGTTATAGTCACAGTCATGGCATAGGAACTTGATATTGTGTGCATAAGAAGTCCAATGGATTTCACCATAGTTTTAAAACCCTGTGACTCTGCCGGGTCATGTTAACTTTATATTTTATATAAAATATATAAATATATGTATATACTATGTATATTTTATAGTATGTTACCAATATATTGTATATAATATGCATTATATGATATTTTTTATAATATAATGTATAATTTTATAAATATATGCATAACCATATTTTTATATATAATATATATAATATTTATATTATATTTCATATAATATATGTAATTATATAGAAAATATAATATATATGTATGACTCGGCCGAGTCATGGGCTGACTTGGCCAAGTCATGCCAAAACTCAGCTGACTCGGCCGAGTTTTGTTCATTTCTGGGTTATTCACTGGGTTGACCCAGTAAATGACCGAGTCGAACCAAGTAACTGGGTTTACCACTCAAGTTTTTAACCATGGACTTCACACATAAATAAAGAAGAAAACCTGCCAAGGCATGTTTGAGCCACATATAAAAGCCCCTGAACAAAAATCATTTCAGAGAATCAATATGCATTATCCAAACCAAAACCAACAAGGAGATTATGACCTACCTAAAGTCATAGTTGGCAAACTCAGTGATCCTACTTGGGAATCGTCCGAGTCATATCGGATCGTCCAGCAGTTGGGCCGCCGATCCAGCCCAAACCTGTTTTAACCAGGTTTGGGCTGGAATCATTCAGGAATCACCCAACTCGGCACTGACTCGGCAACTCGCCAAGTCAGTGCTCGATCGGACGATCCAAGACTGTTTCAAACATACTTGTTCGGACCCGATTCAGCGAGCCAAACCGGTACGCATGTCGGTTCATTCCGAGATGAATCGGTTTTAAATTATATTACGGGGCTCGAGTCTTTCGACTCTTCCCCTCCTTCTGCCTCCGGTACCTCCCTTCCATTTTCTGCCACCATCACCACTGCCGGCGGCCACTGACGAACGCCAGCAACAGTCTCTCTCTCTCTCTCTCTCTCTCTCTCTCTCTCTCTCTCTGAGCCGATGCACATTTTGGGTGTTTTTCACCTTATTGTGTACCATGTCTGTGTGTGCATTGTGTGAATATTTTTTTATTTTTTTCATTTTGCTGTAAATAATGTAAATCTACAAAGTGATATTTGTGCAATTTTGTTTGTCTGTGTGCAATCACTGCAATGTGCATACTGCATACTGCACACTGCTAACTGCTAAGGGCTAAATTGGCATGTGCAATTATGAAGCTTATCTATTTTTTATATGCACTTGCAGTTTTTGTCCTTTAATGCTTTGATTTTGGTGAATTTGCTGCTTGGGCCTTGGATTTTGATTATTTACATTCATATTGTAGAAAAATAGTGTTATATTCAATATTTAAGGTATTATTAAAAAAAACACTAAAAAATTTAGGTCCTAACCCGTCCGTGTTACCGAGTCGACCCGCTGATCCGCGAGTCAAGGGTCGGGCGATCTGAGTCTGAGTCACGGGTTTGCCAACTATGCCTAAAGCAGCTGTGTTCATATCCTATACCATGCATACGGGTGCCCTGCACCAAAGAACATGTGATTTAGCTGGCTAAATGTGAAAGCTTGCAGCTTTCATTGAAAATGAAATCCAATATTTTGTATCAACATGCAAACTAAGCATAGCATTGATTATGGGACAACATCAAATTGCCTAGAGGCAGTGTTATCAGATTCGTATAAAATTGTATCTTACAATATGATACATAACACCTATATCGTATTTGGTATGATTATCACACCGATATGAACTGACTCATGCAATACATGGGTGTACCGTACTGTTAAGGAATGTCATATTACATGTATCTGTGCTACCCTCGAAACTGTGTGCATATGTTTATTATTGAGGGGCATTTCCATACATGAAGAGCCTTAGTCAACTATTTTGTCCTCTTGTGTAGCAAGGGGGGATCTACCCCTATATGTTGTATATTCTCGTTCTTTTGAAAGTAATGAAGCCCTAACTCTTTTGAGTGCTCTTCTTCTTCTTCTTCTTCTTCTCTAATGATTGGGTTCTCGTTGTCCAATATGGTATCAGAGACATATTGGCACTAGAGAGAGGACATTGTGGGAGCATCCAGAAGGCAAAAGAGGTGCCATTCTAGTCCCACCTGAATCAGGCACGGAACCTAAGGTGTTGACGTCAACATACCTTCTGAGTTTGGCATGTTTGACGTGGGGATTTGGTAGCTGTTGATTTTAGTAGTAGTATCAACTTATGTGGGACCTGCGAGCTTTAAGGCAAGAAAACAAGTCAATTTAGGACTTTTACTTTGCAATGCAACAACTGTGGAATTTTTTTTTCTTGATTGAATTTTTGCATTTTTTGTGACAAATGGAAGGACTTGTGAAGGATTGGTCATTAGGGAAGACAAATGAAACTGGCCATAGGTGAGGCCTCGTGTATTTTCTTGACCAGTTGGACCAGAAATCTGAGGAAGTCATCAGAGGTGATGTGGGTGTTGCAGTTTTGGAGTCATCTATCGTGACATCACCATTTAGGGCATGTGTCTAGTTCTAGGTTGCAGTATATGTTGTACTCGGGTATTTTGGAGAGCAGTTGTACATATTGTGTTTTAGATAAGGTCAAGTGTTGTGGGAGTTGTAGGTTGTCCAAGGGTCATTTTCTCTCATTTAGCCTTAGAGTAGTCGAGTCTAGTTGTTGCTTTAAAATCGTTCACTCTGATGTTTGGGGTTTATTCCCAGTGTAGTCTAAAAGTGGGTCCATGTATTTTGTGACATTCATTGATGACTTTACTAGATATACATGGATATATTTTATGAAATCTCGGAGTGAATTGTTTGACATCTTTAAAACATTTTATGTCTATGTTAAGACTCAATTTGCAGATAAGGTGAAGACCCTGAGATCATATTCAGGGGGAGAGTATGTAGGTATGAATATGTTTGAATTCTTATTGGAGAAGGGTATGGTACATCAAAGGTCATGTCACCACACTCAAGAATAGAATGGTATGGCAAAAAGGAAAAATATGTATATTCTTGAAACTACTAGAGTTTTGTTGTTCAATAATGGCATGCATAAGGAATTCTAGGCGAAAGCAATGGGAGTTGCTGCACATTTGATAAACCAGATGTCATCTAAAGTTGTTGAAAGAGTCTCCATATAAGAAGTTGATTGGTAAGGAACCTGATTATGATTTGTTGAGTCTTTGGTAGTACTTACTTTGTCCTTCCTCATCATCAAAAAGGCAACTTGTCCCCAAAATTGTTCAAGTATTGTTTCATTGGATATCTAAAAGGGCAGAAATATTATAAATGCTATGATCTTGAAACATATGTTTCATTGAAAAATATGTATATTCTTGAAACTACTAGAGTTTTGTTGTTCAATAATGGCATGCATAAGGAATTCTAGGCGAAAGCAATGGGAGTTGCTGCACATTTGATAAACCAGATGTCATCTAAAGTTGTTGAAAGAGTCTCCATATAAGAAGTTGATTGGTAAGGAACCTGATTATGATTTGTTGAGTCTTTGGTAGTACTTACTTTGTCCTTCCTCATCATCAAAAAGGCAACTTGTCCCCAAAATTGTTCAAGTATTGTTTCATTGGATATCTAAAAGGGCAGAAATATTATAAATGCTATGATCTTGTTGGTAAGAGAGTTCGGTCTTCTAGGCATGTAGAATTTTTGGAGCACATGCCATACTATAAGAATAGTCATTAAGTTGAGGACCAAGAGTCTACCCTTTCTTTCTTAGTCCCTTTCTCAGAAGATTTAAAGAAAGATAAGGATAAAGAATGGATTACTTACAGAAGGAGACCATTAGGTGTTCCTTCTCAGTTATTCCTTGCGCAGTATGAACAGGAAAGTGAATCTTTGCTAAAGCCAAGTCCCAATGTCCCCCAAGCTGATCTCGACGAGCAAGCACCTGAACCTCCTCTATTCCTCAGGTACGTAGAAGTTCTCAACCTTCCATTCTACCAACTCGTTTTATTTTCTATGATTCTTTCTCTACTACTCACTAAGCCTTTCTAGCCATAATTCAGTCTTATCATGAACCAAAATATTCCTAAGTGGTACAAGGCAATTAGCTGAAGAATTGGAAGCATTGGAGAGAATGGGCTTGGGAGCTAATCAATTTGTCAGAAGGGAAGAATGTGGTCAGGTGCAAATGGGTGTATAAGATCAAAACTATGGGTAATGAATCAACTGAAAGATATAAGGCTCATCTTATAGCCTATGTCACAGGGGCTCGGCCAACTGGGTGCCGCACCCGCGTCGACGCGACACGACATCGGTGCGTGTGCGGGTGCGGCACCCGGTGCAGTCAACCTGACCCTGAGTGCGTTGACCGCACCCGAGTCATTTATGTCCACCTTTTGAACTTTATATATATATTTATATTTATATTTATATTTATATTTTTGCCACACCCCACACCCAAGTTTTTTGAAAGTGCCGCAAACTCGCACCCGCACCCATGTGACATAGCTTATAGCAAAGGGGTATAGTCAGCCATATGGAATAGATTTTGTGGAGACCTTGCTTCAGTTCACATATAACTATTATCAAGACTTTGTTAGCACTGGCAGCTGTCAAGAGTAGGGATGGACAATGAGCCCATCTAGCTCGGGCTCGACCCGTTTAAGCTCAGCTTGAACTTGTTCAAAAAAATAAATGAGTCGAGCTTGAACAAGGATTCAGGCTCGGTATACAGGCTCGGTACACGCAAAAGAGCCAAGCTTGAACAAGCAGTTCAGCTCGAATAAGCTCGGTAAGCCCGATTAAACTCGGCTCACATAGTTATATAAAGAAATTAGATTTTATATATGTAAGCATTTTTTTCATGATATGGTCACAAAGAGAGGTCTTACCTAAACGGGTAAGTTATTGGTTTTCTTTGGAAGTGGGCCGGGTTAGCATTTAGGTAAAAACTAAATATATGGGAAGTAATAACACAACATATAGAGTAAATTTTTAAAATAAGAAACTATTGCCCTCTTCCTTCTCTCTCCTTGACAATAGTGTACTAGTTGGCTCCTTTCTCCCCATAAAAATAGGAAACTACCTATGTCCACAATCTTTCCATCTCCTTCCACAAACATGATGATACTATATTGCATATATTAAAATGACAGTACCATTATTTCAAAACAGAACATAGTTACAGTTTTTTTAAATATCCATATATTTTAGCATAATGAACATCCAAACTTGCCTTTACTTGGTTTAAAAAATAATAACAAAATGATGACGATGATGATAATGATGGTTGGTCACCTGGCAGTGGCACATTACAATAAGTTGATTACTTCAGATCCATTACTTGGGCATACACTATATAATAAGAACAATAACAAACCTGAACCATTTTAAAGCAATATGTTAAACTATTAGTAAACACTCATTTTATAGAAGTTCACTATAGCATTGTGAAAATCTCTATAAAAAGAGATTATGTGTAACACCACAATACAAGAAATACAAAGAGTGCACAAAGGCACAAAAGAGAACACTCACAAGTGCACGAAGGCACGGATACACATGCACAAAAGCATGAAACAAAATGAACTTCAGTTCATAAGTTCCCAAGAGGGGCTTTACAAAAGCATTGTTATTGCATATGCACTCACAAAAAAGGATATGTTTACAAGGGCCACTAAAGCCTATTTATAATGCAAAAAAGAAGCCACAGGGTGCAGCTCAATATGACTGTTGGAGCTGCACCCAAGGATCACATTTGTGACTGTTGGGGCAGCTCCAACAGCTATATGGAGTTGTCCCTTTCACAACAGTCAAAAAGAAAAAAAGTGTAAAAAGAAAAAGGAGTAAAAGGCAAAAGTAAATAAAAAAAGAAAAAGTAAAAATGTTAGCCCATTAGGGTGGCTGACACCTATTGAGTAAAAGGACTGAAATACCCCTGATGGGTATTTCAGTTTACAGTTAAAAGAGACATAATATTTTAATACCCCCCCTCAAACTTAGGGTGTCACGACCGAAAGTTTGCCAAGAAGGAAGTTAAATCTTGGAGAACACAACGCCTTGGTGAAGAAGTCTGTCAGTTGATATTATGATGTAACATAAGGAAGGTCAATGGTTTTTCTTAAATATTTTTCACGAACATAGTGGCAGTCCATCTCGATATGCTTCGTGCGCTCATGAAATGTGTGATTTTTGTCGATGTAGATTGCACTTTTATTATCACAACATAATTTTGTAGGCCCTTGAACTTGAATATTCATATCTACCAACAAGTTGCGAATCCAAACAATCTCCATGGTAGTAGATGTCATGGCTCTATACTCAGCTTCGGTGGATGAAAGCGATACTTTTTGTTGTTGCTTGCATCTCCAAGAGATTAATGATTCACCTAAAAAATACAGAAACCAGTGGTGCAGTGATGGTTATTTGTGTCACCTCCCCAATCAGAGTCAGTATAAGCAATTAAACTTAATTCAGACGTAGAAGATAGAAATACTCCCTTGTTTACTACACCCTTTATGTATCTGATGATGCGAAGGATGGTGCTCATATGGACTGTAGTAGGTGCATGTTGAAATTGACTAGCAACATGTACTGCATGAGAAATATCAGGCCTGGTAATGCTGAGATACATTAGGGATCCAACCAGTTGTCGGTAAGGTGTGGGATCTTTTAGGAGAATCCCATCATCAATCTTTATCTTTGAACCTACTATTTCAGGAGTTTCGCAGACCTTGTCATCTGTGATTCCTGATCTATCAAGAATCTCACAAGCAAGTTTAGTTTGAGACAGAAAATAGCCTCTCTGAGAATAGGCAACATCAATTCCCAAAAAATATGTCAGAAATCCTAAGTCTGACATTTCAAATCTTGAAGTCAAAATAGATTTAATGCTCTTGATTCCTTTGATATCATCACATGTTATTAACATATCATCAACATATAACAATAATATAACAATCCCTGCAACAGATTTCTTAACAAACAATGCAGTGTCAGTATAGCATGAAGTGAAACCATTTTTAGTCATTACATTGTTAAATCTATCGTGCCAAGCCTTGGGTGCTTGTTTCAGTCCATAAAGAGCTTTACGAAGACGAAAAACTTTATTTTTAGGGATTTCCATACCAGGTGGAGCATCCATGTAAACTTCTTCATTAAGATCTCCATTTAAAAAGACATTTTTGACATCCATTTGGTAAATATTCCATTTTCGAATTGAAGCAATGGTAATAAGACATCTGACAGTAACCATACGAGCTACTGGAGCAAATGTCTATTCATAGTCAATCTCATATTCTTGACTATACCCTTTAGCTACAAGACGAGCCTTATACCTTTCAAGAGAACCATCACTCTTAATCTTGACCTTGAACACCCATCGACATCCTATAGTTTTCTTGCCATTGGGAAGAGATTGAAATTCCCAAGTGTTAGCTTTCTTAAGAGCTTTGAGTTCACTCTCCATGGCTTCTCTCCATTCAGTACATTGTTTGGCTTCTCCAAAAAATTTTGGTTCAAAATAAGAGTGAATGGCACTCAAACAAGCTCGATATTTAAGAGAGAAAGAATCAAAAGATATGAATCTAGAGGGAGTCCTTCTAGTTCTTTCAGTTCTCCTAGGATGAGAATCATGAATGAAAATAGTCTCACTAGGTTCACTATATAGTTCAATAGCACTCCTAAAGGTGCTTTTATCTCTATGAGAATAAGTGATGGGTTCTCTAGATACATTTTCTTCTTGAGGGGTAGAAGGGTTAGAGTTATTGTTGATCACAACCATTTCATTTTCACTATTATATGTTGATTCATCATCACTAGAAATATCATCATCCTTAGATAAAAGGTCAAAAAGAAAGGAGTAATCGGCATTTTCTAAATGAGATTCATTTTTTTAAAAACCACTATCATTTTCCAAAAAAGTTACATTCCTTGAAACCTATGTCACAGGGATTCGGCTAGCAAAGTGTCGCACCCGCGTCGACGCGACTCGACGCGGGTGCGGCACCGGGTGCGGTCAACCCAATCCTGGGTGCGTTGACCGCAACCAGGATCATTTAGGTCCATTTTTTTTTTGGATTTTTTTTAAAAAAAAAAATTGCCCTATGAAATGGGCTGCGGAATTTTTTTTAAAAAAAAAAATCTGCTGACAACTTCTGCTGCTCCTGCCTTGATCCTTCTTTTTCGTAAAGGATTTTCTCTCTCCATAATAAATGATAATGATGGTGGTAGCCTTGCTGATCTTCTTTTTCGTAAAGGCTTTTCTCTCTCCATAATAAATGATAATGATGGTGGTAGCCTTGCTGATCTTCTTTTTCGTAAAGGCTTTTCTCTCTCCATAATAAATGATAATGATGGTGGTAGCCTTGCTGGCTATTAGTATTCATTGTTCTCCTGACGAGATGGGTGCGCTATGCAGCTATATATAAAATGAAATTTGAAAAAACCCGCATCAGGTTAGTATTCACTGTTCTCCTGACGAGATGGGTGCGCTATGCAGCTGTATATAAAATGAAATTTGAAAAAACCCGGGGAACCCCGGACCCCCTTATATATACATATACATATATATATATATATATATATATATATATATATATATATATATATATATATATAGATTTATTTATTTATTTTTACATTTTTGCCCCTGCCACATCCCCGCACCCGCACCCATGTGACATAGCTTGAAACATATAATTTATCATTCTTAGAGTCATAACATCGAAATCCTTTTTGAGTTTCCGAATAGCCAAGGAAAGCACAAGGAATGGCTTTTGGTGAGAGTTTATCATTTTTATCGGTAAGAACAAAGCACTTACAACCAAAAACTCTCAACCTATTATAATCGGGCTCTTTTTCATATAGAATCTTAAAGGGAGAAATTTTATCTAAATTTTTGGATGGAAGTCGGTTGATAAGATAGACGGAAGCAAGAGCCGCTTCGGCCCAAAAAAATTTAGGAATATTTTGGGAAATTAGAAGGGTTCTAGTGGTTTCAATGATATGCCTATGCTTTCTTTCGACCAAACCATTTTGTTGTGGGGTCTTAGGACACGATCTTTGATGGACAATGCCACAATCCTCAAGATATTTCTTAAACTCATTAGAGAGATATTCACCTCCGGAATCGGTCCTAAATATCTTTAAATTACTATTAAATTGATTTTTTATCATCATATGATATGTTTTAAAACATGAAAAAACTTCATGCTTATGTTTGAGAAAATATATCCAACAATATCGTGAAAAATCATCCACAAAAATCACATAGTAAGCAAAACCACCTTTGGATATAACAGGTGTCGATCCCCAAACATCCGAGTGAATAATTTCAAAAAGTTTAGTACTAAACATAGTTCTTGGTTCAAAATGTATACTTCTCATTTTTCCAAGAATACAACTATTACAAGACAAAGTATTTTTACAAAGATCTTTAACAAAATGTAGATAGGATAACTTGGTAATGTTGGGATTGCCAAGTCTCTTGTGCCAAACATTTATGTCTTTATGTTGGGCTACATTACAAAAGGTGTTTTTAGGAATTTGAAAAAAGTCCACATAGTACAAGTCTCCTTTCCTAGAGCTTTCCCCAATCAATCTCCCGGACCGGTGATCCTGTATTAAACATTTATTAGATGAGAATTGAATGTTACACCCAAGGTCCGTGAGTTGAGAAACGGAAAGCAAGTTTAAATTTAATTTTGGTATAAGTCTAATTTTTGGAATAAAGAAGTTTTGGGTTTTAAAATTTCTAATTCCCTTAATTTCGAGAGAAGTACCATCCGCGGTCAAAACAAAAGAAGGTGACACATTTTTAGAATACTCGGAAAGAGATAAAATGTTTGGGGTCATATGAAAGGATGCACCCGAATCTAAGAGCCAAAAAGTTTTACCAGGAGGAGAAGAGGTGGATACGGCGGCAATGACAAATCTTATTTCTAGAGGATCCACAGTTACATTAAGCAAAAACTTCACTAGCAATCAAGGCCACTTGAAATTCCATATTATTCATTGAAAAATTTTAAGTCTTCAGAAATATGCAGGCTAACAACAATATTCAACAACAATATTCAACAGTAAAAATGCTAACACAGGAAGCACTCAATTTTTTAAGAAACCTTTCGACAGTCAGAGAGGTTGAAGCATCTTTCATGTGATAATATCGTGTAGCCAATTCATTTCCAAGACACTAATCCAGCCATTCAACTCGACAATAAAATATCCAGTAACACTATGAACATCTCATGTCAGCAAGCCACTCAACACAAACCGCTTATCAGTTTTCATAACAGCAGCTATGTCCCAAGATAAAGCATTGGCAACCAGAGCAACCCATATGATGAATGTCAAAACAAAAAAATGGAGAGGAAATATATGTCAATGGTTTTTGTAAGCCTCAACGCTCAATTTCATATAAAGAAAAATCCAGGAACTGAAGTCCTCAGAGTATCGTCACTGTTCATTCAAGAAACCATGAACGATTAGGTTAAAGAGGATATAATCATAAAATTTTGGAGAAAATAACCTGAATTATGAATAGATATCTATACAGAATCAGATGATCGTTGACTAATCATGTCACCAAAGCATTGTCAACTAATGAAATGTTTTTCATGATTTTTTCTCGAAAATTTTGTTACTTGCATCGATGGCTGTAGACAGCACAACTAAAACGAAGATGACAATAATGATGATTAGTTTCGGGAGGAGTATCATTCCCTCAATCTATAGAAGCAAAAGAAAAAAATAGATCTTCCTAAACTGATGTTTTTTTTTTCAGGAAAGAAAAACAATACTTGGAGGTCCTAGACGCTCTCAATCAAGAGGAATTAACAAATCAAAATCTCCCGATTCACTTTCATCTGCCCGATTTCAAAAGCAGAGGTTAGAAACCCAAGAAGATTCATCCAAAGGAAAAGAACAATCATTTGGACTTAATTAAAAAAAACAAAGAAAGAGAAAGAACACTAAGAAAAGGCAAAAACCTTGGTGTCGAGCATGACGGCGCACAAGATCTGGGTGTTCTGCATAGCGATCATGAGGTTGTCGAGGGTCTCCTGGTGGTACTCGTGCGTGCCATGCGAGAAATTGAACCTAGCGACGCTCATACCTGCCCTGAGCAGCTTCTCCAGCATCGGAACCGACCTCGACGCCGGCCCGAGCGTGCACACGATCTTCGTCTTGGGCACGAGCCCGTCATTCGGCAACTCCTTCAGGATCCCCTCGATGTCGATGTTGGCCATCTTCTTCTCCTCCTCCAAATCCCTAACCCCACTAGATCAGATCACAATCAAACTCACTAACAACCAGATAGAGAAAGAGAGAGATAAAAAACAAGTAAAAACAAAGGAAAGAAGAAGGGGCCCAAGCCAAAGAAATGCTTCCTCGAGAAGAAAGGAAAGAGAATAAATGTAAGGGGGAGGGAGGGGCTGTCTCATTCTTTCTTGTCTTATGTTGGCAAGAGAAAGAGGGATTTTCTGTTGACGAATCTCGATTTGCCCTTTGGGAGAACGGGAACGAGGAGGAAAAAAAATATCCTTTGTTACGTACCGCTATTTGGGAAAGGGGGGGGGGGGGCAAAAGGAACGAACTACGCACCTGTGGCCTTCGTCTGCAGAGCACTCCCCTCTTCCTCCCTTTCTTCTGCCTGCTACTGCTTCTTCGTTTCCCTTCTCTCGCTCTTGTCTCAGAGAAAAAGAAAAGGAAGGGAGTCATAGTATCGTGGGGTGCCCCTTCGAAACTACGTGCGGTGGGCTGCGGTTTCTTCCTGTTCTTTTTATTATTATGATGATTTGTGTGTGTTTTATGGGTGGGTGGCGGCTTTAGAGATGGCTTGGCTCGATGGGTTGGAATATTCTCGGAATGGAAATATCCGTCTTCAACCGTGGGCGGGCTCCACTCTTACTCTTTTAGTGGGTGGGATGGGATCACCGAAAGCGACGCCCTAATTTAGAGAGCCTGCCTCCCGCCCGCTTTCCAAGGAACCTAGCATTTCGTGCCTTTGGTTTGGAGTGATGCTAAGATTGCTTTGAGCATATTGTCGTCGCTTGAGTTTGGTGGGTTGTTTGGGTAGTGTCGCACGTATCTTGCCTTAGAAGCAAGTCATTGGTAAAAACCAATTATAAACATATATATATTATATAAGTACAGTAAAAATGTTTTAAGCAACGTGGTAGAATAGATCGAGGCGATGTTAAAAACCAACAAGGGACAGGTGCATCATCTGTGAGCGCACCCGGGTTACAGAGCAAGTTACTCATCTGAATGATCGTCACGGACATTAAATTGAGCATCAAATTTTTGAAATGCACTGAACCAAGGGCATATTGATTTTCGACACCTATGGATCTCGCTTAGTCTATAGTGTATTTCACCTAAGGTCTTTTGACCCCAAACCAAAATCAATTGCTAGTATGACATAGTGAAACTCTTTAGCGAAAAAGAATCACTATCACTCGACATGCACTCGTCGAGACCCTAGCAAGAGTACGAGGTTGGGCGGTAAGACGAACGACAAAAGCGTTTCATGTAAATGCCTGAAATACCCAAATGAAGAATTTGCATGCTTGTGAGCACCTTCATGCAATCTAATGTGTTACTCACGAGAAATAGGGGTTGCTCACTGAAGACTATACGATGGTGCCCCAATGCAAGTCAAGAGGAAGGTCCCCTATATAAGTATTGTGGGCGCTGACCTCGCCAGCAAGAGGAAGGTCCCTTATTTTTGTTCATAATGATGTTCTCGAATACAAACTTTGTATTTTGTCGAAACGACCACATCATGGTCTTCCTCACATATGAATATGCCAACGAGATTTCAATCATGACTCTATAATTCTCAATGTGCATGGAGATATGCAGTCACGAAGTTTGAGAGCGCTCATGTAGGCATCGACACGACACTCTAGATGAAGTAACTTTTTTTTGTGTTCTAACTTCACATATGTGTTCCCTATATATGGTTATGTCGGAGAATACTCGATCGTGACACATGAAATTCGCATAAATGTTATCTATTTGCTGGCATGAAGTTGAGATGGGTCGGGGGTGGTGTAGTACCCCCGAAGCATGGCACATGATTGTGGGTGACCGAAAAGGCTTTTGTGGCATAGAGTTGAGCATATGCATTTATGTAACATGCATACTAATGCTTACTTATTGAGCTACATATGAGCAATATTGCATTGTCTCGTACTACCACTGCATGTCATAGCCAAGACATGTGTTTTTCACTTAGCAATGTGCATGTCACTATAAGCCCCACCACAATGCACACACACATGCATCACTTTCGGCCAGTGACGAATAAAGTTTATCATATTCTCCCCCACTAAAACGAACTTGACATTCTCGTTGAGACTTCACCAACTAGAAGAAGGTTTGATTCAAACCGGCAGAAGATGATGTTGAGCAAGCATCCTTTAAAAGTTTTTGTGCAAGGTAGCAAAGTAATGAAGTCAGGTTATGAGATGGAGCTCAGTGTCAGTCCTTTTGTTTGGAGAGCAGAGTTTGTAAGAGCGTGGTGTATGGATGCCGCTGATGAAGCACCAATATGAGAATCATCACCCATGAAGATGTGAGGTGTAGCAAGCCGCCTAAGGAGTTTCGATATAGCCAAGGCGAAGCCACTAAGGTTGGAGGTGATCCGGTTCTCCTAAGGTGAGCGAGTGTTTGGCACCTGAGGTGGTCCGTTGACAAGAGCAACACGACCACGAAGAGATGTGACCCCTGCGACGTAGCGAAGAGGGCCAAAAGAGCGATGCAATTTTTTATAGTTATGTTGGTCCTTCGACAACAGATGGTCCTTTGATAAGGGCTGCGGAGCATCAACTTCTCTCAACAAAGCATAGCTAACAGGTTGGTTATAGATTGTCTTCACAATTCGCTCACATATGCCAATAAGCAGAAGAGCAGTCTCCAAAGGGTATAGCATAAAGTATCTAGAGTGTACTCTGTGTATACAAGAGGAGTACTCACATCATCCGAGTGTGTGATGAATATTCTTAAGATGATCATCAAGGTGTGACACCAAGTCCTGCTGGAAGGACGAAATGCCAAGAACTAGAAATCCTGATGGTGTCATTTGTGACCCAGCATAAGGTAGCTGAAGAAATCGACCAAGTGAAGACAAACCAAGCAAATGATGTTGATGATAAGAAGCCTGCATGAACCCAATGATTCACGCGTGCACAATACTAAGGCAAGGTGTCAGATGGTGAACCGAGTATGTGGAGAGAAGAGAGGCATTTTGATGAGTCTCCCCCACTAATAAGGTGTATTGAATTAGCCGATTGCGCTACGTAATCCGCTTATCGCATCATCGCATAAACGAACAAGCTCTACTGCAAGACTTGCCCAAGAAACATCGGACTGAAGTAGAACGCATCCTCTTAATATACTTGAAGAGGGAAGAGTCACCACACCAAGGTGCTCAACCGATAAGTGAATATCCTCTACAAAAGTAAGCAACTGTAAAAATAAACATCACCACAATGTCTTACGAAGCGTCTCATAACCTCTTTGATCAACTGGGTAGCAACATCTGTCAGTATAAGAAGAGGCAAAATAGCAAACACAAGTCACTCTCATACGACTCCAGGCAATAGAAAATAGAGAAAATGTAGGAGTCACTTCTAGATCTGAGAACTCGATCATGCAACAATCTGCCTCCAACAGTATTGTAAGTACTCTTGACGAAGATAATAAACTTTTGAGTGTCAAACTTCACTGAAACTCACACTTGTAGTGAGTTATGTCTCAATCAATCTGTCATGAATTAATTGGTGGGGGACAATACAAAGAACCTGAAGCGTTCGCACTACCGATATCAGCAGAGAACAAATTCGTCAGCAGAGAAAATGTGAACCAAGACAGATTGTGTTCTAATAGTAGTCTGGGCGACTCTGACGATGACCAAAATTGACAAACAGACTCTAATAACAGCTTCAAGCAACTCTGAAGATAGTTTGGTAAGCTCTAATACCATTGGTCAAGGCCTTTTTATCTCGCGCGAATAGAGAGCTTGGTGAGTTGTTTGGGTCGTGCGACACACAACTTGTCGTAGAGAAACTGTATAAGCCTGGTGATGCGGATTCAAGCTAATGCATATCTCATGCATGCTTAACACAACGAAAATGTCTTAAGCAACATAGTCAAATGGGTCGATAGCAGGGCAATGCCAAAGTCTTTGGTGTATGAGCATCCAAGCCAATAAGAGACGGGTGTGTCATCCTCCTGTGACGAGTGCACAAGCAATCGAGGGTCATAAATTAAGCTACACATTTGAATAAGCATCACAGACATTAGAGTGAGCATCGAGTACTTAAGACGCACCGAACGAGAGGCATATTGATTTTCAACACCTATGAGCCCCACGAAACGTATAGCGTGCCCCAAAAAACCCACCATTACGATAGAGGTCTTTCGACTCCCAACCGAAGTCAGTTAAAAGTATATTATAGTGAAACTTTCTAGCTAAGAGGAATCATTGTTGTTCGGCATGCACTCATCGAGCCCCTCACAAGGGTGCGAGGTTGGGTGGCAAGACAAGCGATAAGAGTGGGCCCCGTACATGCCTGAGATGCCCAAGTGAGAAATTTGCATACTCGTGAGCACTCATGTGCACTCTGATGTGTTGCTCATGAGATATATGGGTTGCCTACTCAAGACTTCATGGTGGTGCACCAATGCAAGTAAAGAGGATGGTCCCTTATATAAGTATTGTGGGCGCTGACCCCGCCAGTAGGAGGAACCCTAATATCACTTGAGGACGCAATGCTTTTGTCCCGAATGGCATCATGAACACAGATTTCATATTTTGTCACAATGATCACACCACGGGTTTTCTCACATATTAATATATTGGTGAGATTTTGATCTTGGCTCGATAATTCTCAATGTGCATGAAAATACGCAGCCCCAAAGTTTGGGGGAGCCAGCGTAGACACCGACACGACACTCTCGAATGAAGTAGTTTCTTTCTATGTTTTGACTTCACGGACGTGTTTCCCACATATGGTTGTGCATAAGAATACTCGACTATGGCACATAAAATCTGCATGGATATCCTCTGTTTGCGGGCATGAAGTTGAGATGAACTGCAGGTGGCGTAGCACCCTCAAATCATGACACAGTTGCGGGTGATCGGAGAAACCCCTGTGGCATGAAGCATGGAGCCGAGCAGATGCATTTGAGATGTAACACACACATTAATGATTGTTTGTTGAGATGCTTACGAACAATGTTTCATTGCCTCGTGCCACCACTACATGCCATATACAAGACATGGGCTTTCCATTTATCAACACACGTGTCACCATAGACCCCACCGCAATACACACGTGCACCGCTTTCGACCGAAAATGAATAAAGTTTGTCACAATAGGATAAGAGTAAGACCCCAAGCACAAAGTGTCTGATTGTAGTGATAAAGGCAGTGTCGAATATATAAGATCCGTGGGGCTGTTGGTCTTGGTGTAGGGCTGGTGAGAAGGGCTAACTATGGACCTGATCGTTACTACTCTAATCTGATAGGATGTAGAATCAAAATGGGATTATTTATGAGAGCGCATCCATTTGACGGTGAAACCGTCCGACAGAGCTGCCTTATTTGTCGTTCATCTAGTTGATGAATGGCATCCAGAATACCATCTCATTTCTTTTTGTTTCAACCTTTCATTTTCTACGCTGTAGATGCCATTCATCCAAAACCTTGAATGGCTCTCAAAAAACTTTTGGAACCCATTCAAGAACCAGCCCATCCATCCATGGTGTTCTGTATGCCATTCATCAAGTGGATGAACGACATCCAAGGCAGCTCTGAGGGTTTACCATCACAGATGACTGATGCACGCTCATTATTTATGACATCCAAGTAAATGAAATTAGGTGCAGTTCAATTTTTTTAATAGGCAGATCCCTCCAGTTATGTACCATTGGGTTTTGAACTTGCAATGAGGGCAAGTTGCCTTTGTGTACTGGTAAATGAGCTGAGCTTGGGCTGTTTAGGCTCGGCCCATGATTAGCTCACAAGTCCGTTAAGGGGACACTCATGCTCGGGCTTGGCTAGTCAGCTCATAACAAGCCGAGCCCAAGCTCGTTAGGAGCCCATCGTGAGCTAGCTCATTTTTTTAAGAAAATTGTTTTTAAGCATAACATATATACATGTATTATACATATATTATATATAATACTGTATATAAATATATAATATGTAAAACAAGCACATATGAGCCGAGCTTGTCATGTTCATGCTTGGCTCATTTACCTAAACGAGCTGGCTCGGCTCACCAAGCTCAATTTCTGAGCCAAGTCAAGCTTCTCACAAGCCAAACCGAGCCGAACAGCAAGCTGCTTGTCTGGTTTCCAAACCCTACCTTTGTGGTGCACGCAATTGTTCCAAGTTTAAAGCTAAGCTCTCTCTGATGGGCTTGGGATAATACTGTTGGGCTCAAAGGTATGGTCCAAGCGAGCCCAAACAAAGCCTCTACAAAGACAACCTGCTAGATAGGAAGGGTCAAATATTTACTCATCAAGGTGACATCAATAATTTCAACGGCAAGCAGCAAGCTTATGGGCACCAATCACATGGGAATTAATTTGGAGCGAGACCACATTCATTATGTGGGTGAGCCCCCTACGGCTGCAATGTCATGAGAGTAAAAAACTACAAACTATGGACAGAAAGCTTTTCTCACCGTCCAAGAGCGTAGAGCACGGTGCCACAGACAAGATCCTGACGTCCAACTAGCACCGCGAACACCCTTGTCCAATACTCATATGGGATGTATCACTTCCCTCGCTTTGGTGGTTTGAGGCACAGCTTAAACAAACCGATGCCCTTCTCATGCAACGCGTGTGATAGATCTGCAAAAGGGTTTACCGATGCCCTTCCACGTCAATGAGCTAACTGGTTTCTGTAGGCACCGTTCAAGTTGACGTACGAGATCTCACCAGTTACTTTACTGCAAGACTGAAGCTTGAAGAAACTCTCTGGTAAGTAGGATGGACCTCAAGGGTTTACCAATGAAAGGTCTGGTAAATCTGGTAAATGAATGAAAAGGTTTTCCCTAGCCTTAGCCTAGCAAAAAAAAAAAAAAACCAGTGAGCCAATTGCTTCTATCGTCCTCCAGGTTGAGGAAGTTGCCATTTCTTTATTAGAGAAATTTGCCATCTAGCCGCAAAACACACCACTAACTTTCCAGTTTAGCTTTTCATGGTATGGAAAACATCAAATCAAATCCAACAATTGATCAAAGTTTTCATAAAGTCTTAATCAAGTTAATTATGGTCATTTTGTACCCTCTGGTACGGCTAGAATCATAACATAAAGACATCTTACCCTATGCAACTTTAGGTGTCCTTGGGGGTGTTTATCCTCATCCCATAACCAAAAAACTCATTTTCAGAAGAAAAGATTTTGTGGAAGATAAAGTGGATTATTTATTTAATTATTTGGAGGTACAAGTATAATTTTTGTTGTCCTTCTAACGATCTTTGTTTGGGATACATTATATTGGTGTTTTATTAACAATCTTTGGATTAAACAATATGGTACTTCAGTGGGCACGAAAGACGTGGCAATGAAAAAACAAGAAAGCAAGTTATTATGCATATATTCATGCATTTTATTCATATCTATTTATGCATGATATATGATAAAATTGCATTAAAACTCATTTTTATCATTGCTTTAAATTGAATTTTTTAAAAAAATCATATTTTCTGCTTCAGCCCTGCATTTTTAGTGTTTTTATTAGTTTAGAATTTTTCTTAATTTAAAGTTTAATTAGATTAAGAGAGTAGTTACTAATTTTAATTAGTTAAAAAAAAAACCTTTTGAAAAACACATTTTTGAGGAAGACCTGTTTTGAAATTTTTGAAAATATTTTAAACTTTCATAGAAAATGCGTTTTAACCTAATTTTTGTTTATAAATAGCTTTATTCCAGCCATAGAACACGTTTTTCCCTTCTGAGAAAACACAAGCTTCTTCTCCCTCTTCTCTTCGCTTCCTCCTCCTCTTCGTTCTCAACCGATTCTTCCCCGATCTCTTCATTTCTCCTTTTGATTCATCTTGCTTCTAACATTTTTCTATCGTCGGTTCTTTCTGCCTTGGTTGACGGAGGTGCATGCAGCTCAGAGAGAAAAACCACTTCTTCTCAACCCTTCTATTGAAGGTAAATTACACGGTTTGCTTCTTCTCTCCTGTTTCACCGTAGTTTTAATTTCTGCATATCATGAATCATATCATTGCATGTAGTTTTGTTTGATCATTGCATAATCTTCATATTTAGATTAGATTAGTTTAGATTCAACATCTAAAAATATAAAAAGAAAAAAAGTATATAGCTTAATTTAGTTTAGCCATTTTTCTTGGTTTGCGTGTAGAATAAGATTATTTTATTCAAATCGATAGATCTAACATAGAATAGTTTTATATTTTTCATGAGTTTTAGTTCGGTTTAGGTTCAGATTTACGGTAGATTCAATTTAGATCATGTTCTTTATTTTTTGTGTTTATTAGATTAAATTATTTTGAATTTCTTAATTAGCCAATTTAGGTAGATTTAAATTCCAGCAAGTAGTTAGTTTTACTTTCATGTTAAATCTATTTTTTTGCATCAATTAAATTTAATTAAATTTAATTAAATTCAGTTTATGTCAGTAGATTAATTAGAAATTAATTAGGTAATTTGAATTATTTGAATTACATTAGCCGATTTTTATTATTGAATTAAACTATCAATTTTGGTTAATTAATTAATTTGTTGATTGCTTGCTTAATTAGTTGATTAAATTCCTTTTTAGAATTTGGTTAGTATAGGATGCAAGTTAAATTAATTCAGTTTATTTTATAGTTCACATTTTCTTCTAGTAGTTAATTAGTTTAGTTTATTTTTTGTTATTTGCATTAGTTAATTCCATAAACTGTTTCTTGTTTCTTGTTAGTTAGTTAATTAGTTATGTTAATTTGTCTTTTAGTTAGTTGATTCATGTTAGTTCTTAGTTATTTATAGAATTAGTTATGTTATTTTGTCTTTTAGTGTATTGTTATTCCATAGTTTATTTAGTATTTTTGTGATTTTTCGTAAAACTAACCCTTAATATTTTTATAGTTTTTGTAGTATCTTTGTGTTTTGTTTGTTTATTTTTACAGGAAAGCATTTAGACGTGCGGTGAGCCCTCGAAACTACTCCTGAAGAGCCCCCCGAGATCCCTAAAAGGTCTCCTCAAAAGGCCCTTCATGCTCTCAAAAGGCCTCTCAAAGAGCATAAACAAGTAAATGAATAAGAAAACCAAAGCTCAAGGAAGGGACAAGAAGCTCAAAGCAGTGAATACTTTTCCTTATTTTTTTAGATTAGTTTTTTATTTTATTTTATTTAATTCAATTTGGGTTTGTAATAAGGCACTTATTATTATTTTTATTTGTTTAAGTCCTCCACAGAGGGTCGCACTCTCATTTAGTTAATTAATTTTTTTAAGGCAATAAAGAGTAGCTTAGTTTTATGTGGAATACAAAGTATTTTCCCGTTTCCTAAGATCGACCCAGACTTTACCACTCATGCGAGCCGGTTTTTATTTATTTGGTGTCTGGCTTTCACATTGTTTTTACATAAAATATTATTTTAAAAATTATTTTTCAAAACTCACACCAAATTTTTGGCACCATTGCTGAGGAACGACGATTAACACGAGTATTCACTTTATTGTCACTGATTGTTCACGTTTGTTTAGGTTGTTAGTTTCTCTTTTGTTACTATTTAGGACTGTTTAGTTTACTTTCATGTTGATTATTTAGGATTATTTAGTTTCTTTTCAACATTTAGGTTTAGAACCATGTGTTTGCACACCCTAGATACCAGCTTACCTTTCTTGCATGGCCCACCTACTAGGCTACCCTTGGGAGGTGACTGCGCATGATTGGTATGGTGCTCTTAGTTTATTTTTTATAAGATATTTGTTGAGTGCAATTGTGTGGTGCATGTTTACTGCTTTATAGTATTATTTTTCCTTTACCCACTTTGTGGTTTATTGTGGTTTGGTCGCTCTGCGCGTTAGGTAGGTAGAAAGCCTTTCACTTAAGATGGTGTTGCACCGGTCTACCCTCAAGTGCATGCAAGGGCGACACTCGCTTGACCCCGAGATTGCTGAGATAGTTGAGGACCTTGAGTCCCTTATTAGGAGAGCCCATCGATCTGGCCCTATGGCAGAGGATCAGCAGTTGAACCATCCCCTGAGAGAGTATTTCATTCCTAATAAATATACTCCCGCATCCTGCATCGCTAGACCCGTTATAGGAGCCAACCAATTTGAGATAAAGGCCAACATTATACAAATGCTATCATTTTCTATGACCTAAGCAACGAAGACCCCTACCGTCATCTCGATGAGTTCCTCGAGATCTGCTTTATAGTAGAGATCAACAATTTTGGAGATGACGCATTAAGGTTGACGTTGTTCCTGTTCTCCCTCAAGGATAAAGCCAAGCATTGGCTGAAGGCCCTAGATACTATGCAGATTACCACTTGGGAACGCATGCAGCGTGAGTTTCTCAAGAAATATTTTCCAATTGGTAAGATCAATCAGTATCGAAAGGCTATTACCAGCTTTTCTCAGGTTGAGGGAGAATAGTTTCATGAGACGTGGGAGAGGATGAAAGATCCTCTGAAAGTGTCCCCACCACCAAGTGCTCTGTTGGCAACCGGTGCAGTACTTTTACGATAGGCTGACCGAGAAGAACTGTCAGATGATTGATTCGGCTTGTGGGGGTACTTTCATGCTTAAGAGTGAGGATGAAGCATGAGCTCTTTTTGAGACAATGAGCGAGATCTCGATGTACCTTGCTTTTGCCTCACGTTCTAAGAGGGCCACACCTGCGCATGATGGCGCGAAGAAGGCTGACATATTCGAGATAGAGATGCACCTTGAGTTGCAAAACAAGGTCGACCAGTTGTACCAGAAATTGGATCAGCTGTTGTCGAATCCCTCTCCAGCCTTGCAGGTGTGTGTGTTGTGTGCTAGCTCTGCACACCATGTTGTTGACTACCCCCCATGGCCCCACAGTACCCTGAGTTTGTCCAGAAGCAAGCTTAGATGGCGTAAGGTTTCGCTAAGCCCGTACCGAACCCATATTCCAACACTTATAATCTGGGTTGGCAGAACCATCCTAATTTCTCGTGGAGAAATCCACAACACCCACCCCCTTCCTAGCAACCACCCAGACAAGGCAGTTATGCGCCTGGTTTTCAGAGACCCAGTTTTCCTCTTCCCAACCGTCCTATAGTCAGCCTCCATCCCAGGAGTTAGCATCCAATCAGTCCTTTGAGGACAAGATGTTGTAGGCCTTCTTGGACATTACGACGAACCTGAGTTTCCACACTCAGTTGATTTCCAAGTTAGAGACGCAGATGGGACAGCTCGCTGAGGCGCTTAGCAGACGAAGCAAAGGGACACTGCTCAGTCAGTCAGTGGTGAATCCTAGGGGTAAGGAGCCGATGCATACCTTGCATAGAGCAGATGGTCATCAAGAGCAGGCTCAAGCGGTTGTCACATTTAGGAGTGGGAAGCAATACCAATCGAGAGAGGCTGCAGAAGAAAGTGAGAGATCAGTTGAACAGTCGGTCTCTATCGATCCACCTCAAGAAAGCGAGAGGGCTCCCCCATCTGAGCCATCCAAGTCCTATATACTCAAAGCCCCCTTTCCTAAGGCACTAGAAAAGCTGAAGTTGTTTGGCAAGCAGGGGGTGAAGATGCAGGAGATGCTTGAGATTTTCAAGCACGTATAGGTTAACCTCTTACTGCTTGATGCCATTCAGCAGGTCCCTACATACGCAAAGTTCTTCAAGGAGCTTTGTACGCAGAAGCAGAAGTTGAGGTTCAATGTTCCAAAGAAAATATATTTGACTGAGCAGGTGAGTGCAATGCTTCAGCACCAAACTCTACCAAAGATCAAGGACCCAGGGGCTCCTATTGTTTCCTGTGTCATTAGAGACATTACTGTCGAACGTGCCCTGCTCGACCATGGGGCAAGTGTAAACATCTTGCCGGGTTTCTTTTATGATGCTTTCGGACTTAAGGAGATGAAGCTGACACCAATGACCCTGTAGCTAGCAGATCATTTTGTCAAGGTCCCTTGAGGGATTCTTGAAGACGTGTTGGTCAAGGTGGAAGACTTCTACTTCCCTGTTGACTTCATTATTCTTGATATTGAGGGAGTTGACAATGTTAGGCAGATGCCCATTATCCTTGGTCTCCCCTTCCTGGCCACTGCCAACGCATACATCAATTACCACACTGAAGCAAAGGATGTGTCGTTCGACAACAAAAAAATGAGGTTGAATATCTTTAACGCAGCGCTGTGATGGGACCTACATGAGCGGACGCCTCTTTCCAGGTCGATTTCATATAGGACCTGGTGGAGGCAGAGCCGGTATGGACGTTGAGTGATCATCCTCAGAATGAGAAAGATGAATCACTCTTGGGAGATGACCATGGTCTGCTTGATCAGTTGACAGGAGAAGTGCAGTGGACCTAGCAGTTTGAGCCGCTTTTGGATCTGGCAAAGAAGCCTGCCTTACCTTCCATTGAGAGTCTGCCTGAGCTTGAGCTAAAGCCTTTATCAGCATCACTCAAGTATGCCTTTCTAGGCAAGGATCAGACGCTCCCCGTCATCATTTTTACAGCCCTAACTGACTCGCAGGAGAGTCAGCTTCTTCAGGTCCTGCATGCGCATAAGGAGGCGATTGGTTGGTCGGTGGCATATCTGAAGAGGATAGATCCCTCTTTCTGTATGCATCATATCATCATAGACGAGGGTGCTAAACCCTCTAGAGAGATGCAGAGGAGGTTGAATCTCCACACAAAGGAAGTGGTGAAAAAGGAGGTGGTAAAATGGTTGGACGCATAGATTATCTATCCTATCTCTAATAGTCTGTGGGCCCTACACAGGTTATCCCCAAGAAGTTGGGGCTCACCGTTGCGCTGAACGAAAAAGGAGAGAGCGTCCCCATGAGGACCACCATGGAGTGGCGAGTATGTATTGACTATCGAAAGTTGAACAGTGCAACACAAAAAGATCATTTTTTGTTATCGTTCATCGACCAGATTTTAGAGTGGCTCACAGACCAACATTATTTCTGTTTTCTGGATGGTTATTTAGGTTACAATCAGGTAGCTGTCTACCCTGAGGACTAGAAGAAGACTACCTTCACCTGTCTTTATGGCACCTTCACATTTAGGAGAATGCCGTTTGAGCTCTGCAATGCCCCGACAACTTTTCAGAGGTATATGATGGTCATCTTCTCCCATGTGGTCGACAACATCCTTGAGATTTTTATAGATGACTTCTCAGTTTATGTCTCTTCATTTGATGATTGTCTCCAAAAGCTAGCGAGAATGCTTACACGTTGTATGGAGACAAATCTCATGCTTAGTTGGAAGAAGAGTCATTTAATGATACAATAGGAGATTGTGCTCAAACACATTGTCTGAGAAAGGGATTGATCGATAAGGCCAAAGTGGAGACCATTTTCAAATTATCTCCACCGACCTCTGTGCGGCAGGTATGTTCATTCTTAGGGCATATAGGTTTCTATCGACGATTCATTAAGGATTTTAGTCAAACTTCTAGGTCGTTATGTAACTGCTATCTAAAGACCAACCATTTTGTTTTGATGATGCCTGTCTGAAGGCATTTTTGTCTCTTAAGGAGACCCTGACCACTACGCCGATTCTGAAATCTCTCGATTGGTCTGTACCTTTTGAGATTATGTGCGATGCTTCCGATTATGCGGTTGGAGTCATTCCGGGGTAGAAGGTCGAACAAAAGTCTCATGTCATTTACTATGCTAGCAGGACCCTCTTCGATGCTCAGTTGAATTACACGACCACTAAGAAGGAACTGTTAGCTGTAGCATTTGCTCTTGAGAAGTTTCGTTCGTATTTGTTGGGCTCCAAAGTCATCGTTTATTCTAATCATGCTGCTCTGCGGTACTTGATGAGTAAAAAGGATGCTAAACCTTGTCTCATTCAATGGATCCTTCTGCTACAAGAATTTGATCTCAAAATTTAAGATAAGAGTGGATGTGAGAATCTTGTAGCAGATCATCTATCCAGACTGACTGTGGAGCCATCTGTAGATCAGGGAAAGATTGATGCTTCCTTTCCGGATGAGCAGTTGATTCATGTCAAGCGTCTGCTCTAGTTTGCGTATTTCATAAACTATTTGGTGACCAGAGAGTTCCCTACACATTGGAACATGAATGTGCGAGATCAATTCATGTCGCAGGTGAAACATTATTTATGGGAGGATCCAAAGTTGTTTCGGTTATGCCCAAATCAGGTGATTCGAAAGTGTGTCCTCAAGGAGAAGTTTGATTCTATTCTGGAGTTCTGTCATTCTTTGGCTTGTGGAGGCCACTTTTCTATCCAGAAGACCACTATAAAGGTCTTCCAGTCTGGATTTTGGTGGCCAACACTTCATAGAGATTCTCACAATTTTTGTCAAAGATGCTTATGTTGTCAGCATACAGGGAGCATTTCCAAGCGTGATATGATGCCCCTTCTTCCCATTCTTATTGTTGAGATTTTTGATGTTTAGGGCATCAATTTTATGGGTCCCTTCCTGCCGTCGTTTGGCTTTGTTTATATTTTAGTGGTGGTAGATTATGTGTCCAAGTGGGTCAAGGCCGTGGCCACCCGGACCAGTGATCGTAAGTAGGTGATTCAATTCATCAAGCATAATATCTTTAATAGGTTCAGAGTCCTGAGAGTGATGATTAGTGATGGCGGTAAGTACTTCCAGAATGTGCATGTTGCTTCCCTACTCAAAAAGTACTCAGTACACCACCGGATTGCTACACCTTACCATCCACAAACGAGTGCCTAGGTTGAGGTCTCCAACAAGGAAATCAAGCAGATTCTTGAGAAGACAGTCTAGTCATACCGTAAGGATTGGTCCCAGTGCCTTGATGATGCCCTCTGAGCTTACAGGACTACTTTCAAGACTCTGATTGGTATGTCTTCTTACTGACTGGTTTTTGGGAAACCATGTCATCTCCCTGTTGAGTTGGATCATAGGGCCTTTTGGGAGATTAGAAAGTTTAATTTTGATATAGCCCAAGCTATCACTGAGCATAAATTGCAGATGAGTGAGCTAGAGGAGCTGCAAAATGAGACATACGAGAATGCTAAGATCTACAAGACTCGAACCAAGCAATTCCATGATCAACATATTTTGAGGAAGCAGTTTGAGCCTAGTCAGAAGGTCTGGCTTTATAATTCGCGGCTCTATCTTTTTTCAGGGAAGCTGAAGTTCAGATGGGATGGCCCGTTCATAGTACGAGAGGTGTTTACATATGGAGCAATTGTTATTTTTTATCCTCGTATGAATGGGACCTTCAAGGTCAATGAGCAACGACTGAAGCTCTATCTTTCTGATGTCGTGGTTAGTCAGGACATCGAGGTCATTGACCTTATTGATGAGTGAGGCAACACACATCTTTGTATGTTGTATTTTTAGGATTCAATTGTTTTGTTCTTTCATAGTTTTCTTAGGATGTGTTTATTTATTTTATTGTTCATAAGCATAAATGTCAGATTATGTATACATTGCATTTTTGGTATATTTTTATGGGTTGCATAACAGGTAGACAGGTGGAACCTATGCAAGGCCATTCACATGCCATATCAGGTAAGGTTCCATAACGTGGATCAAGTGACTTCTACAACTTCTCTTCCATTTATTTTTGTTCTCATATGCATTCACTCAGTTTCATGCAAGCATGGGGGGTGCCACTGAGGACTGTGTCATTCAAGCATGGGGGAGGGTGTAATTTGTACACCCAATTTTTTTGTCTTTGTACTTGCACTTTTAATGAAAACTCATAAAAATTGGGCTTTTAAGGAATGAGTTTGACCTTATATAAATGTTTTACATAATCTAATATTTTTAGAGAATTTTTAAGCTTCATAACTTTTTTTTTTTGACACTGATCTAGAAAAATATGGTTATTTATGTGGATTTCAAAGAAATGGCGATAAATGCATGTTAGAGTTTATTTTGAATCATAAGTATGAATATGCATAATTTTATTTTTGAAAAACTAAGCAAATGAACAGTGTTGCATTCATGAGCTCAAAAAGTGAAAAGCGCATACGTTTAGTTGTTTGGTATCTTCATATTCCCTAGTAGCTGGGCTCAGACACAAGTTGAAGTTTTTGATTCCCATGTTGAAAAGGATAACGAAGAAAATCACTCCTTTGTCTAAGTTGATATATGTGGCCTATTTTGTTCGAGCACGTAGAGCCTAAGGGGTGTTTATACCTGGTGCCCTAAAACCATTTGGTTTGGGAGCAACCAGCCCGAAAGCCTATTACATGGACTTTATAGAGAGCCTAATAGATGTTGACATTGCACATGACAAGAAGTAAGTTATATGTAAACTATGAAAATGAAAGGTCCAGTGACTTGAGCAATTAAGTCTGAGGGATACTTTGTATCTGGTGCCCTAAGGTCGTTTGGCCTAGGAGTCACTGAGCCAAAGCTCATTACACGGGTCACAAAAACTAGAAATTTGAAATAGTGCTTAACAAAAAGAAAGAAAAAATATGAAAAAATTAAAAATCTGGAAAAAAGAAAAAGAAAGAAAAGAAAGAGTATAAAAGAAAAAGTTCACTGCTTAGGAATAAATATTGAGAAAACCTGTGCAGAAAACATATAAGTGAAGATAAGTAAACAATGACATGCATATATTTGATTTTATGAGAATAAAGCATAAATGATTATGATATTTAAAAAAGTAGAAGAAAGGGTTTTACTCTGTGGTGGCATGCAAAAGACTTTAATTATGTTCTGAAAGTGTAATGGCCTGTAATATTTGTGAAAACAAAATCCATAGTTGCCTAATGCTGCTTGAATTAAAATTTTTATGTATACATGATAGAGATGTTTATGGGTAGTATCACTGCAAACCCTCACGAGACCTTACTCATCCACAGGGGTAACCCAGGGGTTTAAAGGGCTTGTTGCATATGATAAATGCAACCGTGATTCCTACAAAAGTGAGTTAAGCTTTTATTTTGATCAATTTAGCATTTTTGCTTTTTGCTTCAGTTTGCTCGAGGACTAGCAAACGATAAGCATGTGAGAATTTAATCATGCATATATTTATGCATTTTATTCATATCTATTTATGCATGGTTCATGATAAAATTGTATTCAAAACCCATTTTTATCATTGCTTTCGAGAAATTGCTTTAAATTAAATTTTTGGGAAAAATCATATTTTTTGGTCCAGCCGTACATTTTTAATGTTTTTATTAGTTTAAAATTTTTCTTAATTTGTAGTTTAATTAGATTATGAGAGTAGTTAGTAATTTTAATTAGTTTAGAAAAACTCATTTTGGAAACAGGGTTTTGAGGAAGACCTATTTTGAAATTTTTGAGAATATTTTAGACTTCCATAAAAAATATGTTTAAACCTAATTTTTGTTTATAAATAGCTTTGTCCCAGCAATGAAACACATTTTTCCCTTATGAGAAAATGCAAGCCTCCTCTCCCTCTTCTCTTCTCTTCTCTTCCTCCTCCTCTTCGTTCCAAACCGGTTCTCCCCCGATCTCTTCCTTTCTCCCTTTGATTAATCTTGCTTCTAACATTTTTCTATCGCCGGTTCTTCTTGCCTTGATCAACGGAGGTACATGCAGCTCGAAGATAAAAATCATTTCTTCTTCTCAACCCTTCCATCGGAGGTAAACCACACGGTTTGCTTCTTCTCTCACATTTCACCGTAGTTTTAGTTTCTGCATATCATGAATCGTATCATTGCATATAGTTTTGTTTAATCATTGCATATTCATCATATTTAGATTAGATTAGTTTAGATTTAGAATTTGAAAATATAAAAAGAAAAAATATATAGCTTAATCTAGTTTAGCCATTTTTCTTGGTTTGCGCATAGAATAAGATTATTTTATTTAAATTGCTAGATCTAACATAGAATAGTTTTATATTTTTTATGAGTTTTACTTCAGTTTAGGTTCAGATTTAGGGTAGATTTAATTTAGACTTTGTTCTTTATTTTTTATGTTTATTAGATTAAATTACTTTGAATTTCTTAATTAGCCGATTTAGGTAGATTTAAATTCGAGCAAGTAGTTAGTTTTACTTTCATGTTAAATCTAATTTTTTAGATCAATTAAATTTAATTAAGTTTAGTTTATTTCAATAGATTAATTAGAAATTAATTAGTTAATTTAAATTATTTGAATTACATTAGCCAATTTTCATTATTGAATTAAATTATCGATTTTGTTTAATTAGTTAATTTGTTGATTGCTTGCTGAAAATACATGAAATGCATTATAAATTAATCAAAATATGCATGTCATTATCTATATTTTTAGAGTTAAAACTCATGTTTATGTTGATATAAGTCATAGGAAGCTACATTTCAAATGTCATCCAATTCTGAGTTAAATTGGCGAGGTTATGTGTTTTTTAGTGTAAGGGAGTGAATTTCGGTGGGATCCAGATCCAGACCCATATTAGAATAACGATTTTGGGATCTGGGATCAAGGTTGGATCACATTGAACCAACTCAAGATCCATCCATGTTTTCTAAAAGGGGCGCCCAACAATTTCTGAATTTTTTTTAGTGTTTTCAAAATTACTTTTTCATAAGAGTGTTTTTGAATTTCTTAAAAATATTAGACAAAGGCGGGGGGGGGGGGGGGGGCATTCTGATTTTTTTTTGGTCCAGAATTTTGGGTAGTCCTCCACAACACCAGCCACCTCCATCCTCTAATCTTCCACCATTGTTTCGTCGCACCGAAGAATTTTTTGGGTGTTTCGCCATCGAGGAGTTTTTCGGGCGTCTCCCATCCCTTTGCTTTTCATATCTTCGTGTTATTTTTAATTTTGTGTCTAGTTTCATCTAAATGTTTGCTTTTTGTGTGCAGCAGCATGGCATCCATTGACAGAGCTTAATCTTCGTACTGAGAAGTTTTTCGGGTGCTATCTGACCGAGGAGATTTTTGGGCCTTTACACGAGCCAAGGAGTTTTCTGGGCTAGCGCTTTGTTCCCACCTACCATCCTTCGAACCACCATCACTGTTCCGTCATCAAGCTGCTGGAAGTTGCAGACACAATCAGAGGGTAGAAGAAGTCGTGGGAGGCCTTAGATCTGGGACCAAACGCGGATTGTCCGGTAAGAACCGCGTCTTTTGCTTTTAGTTTTCTTTTTTGCTATTTTACAAAAATCAGCTAGATTACATCTAGCCGTTTTTGTGCTTCCAAAAATATTTTTATTCTAAATTTTTACAACAGTTTTAGGTAGTTAAAAATCAAGTTTTTTTGTCCTAAGATAGGGTCTAATATGAGTTTGAGGTGTCGTTTTATTTCATTGTGTTTCTTGTGCTAATTTGTGAAATCCGGCTAGACTATGTCTAGCCATTTTTGAAGTTCTAAAATAAATTTTATTCTAAATTTTTTTGTCGATTAGAGTAGGTTAACATCCTGTTTTTTTTAATCCCCTAAGGTCGGGTTTAGTTCATAGTTTAGGGTAAATTAAAATTAGCTTTTGATTTGTTGTAATTTTTTTTATTAAAAAATGTTTTCTTGTGTCTTGTGTAAACTCATTTTTTGTTGAGTCTATTGTCTTCTCCAAGAAGACGTCAGCCATTGTTGGACCAGTAAGGTCGGAGTGTTTTTAGTAAGTTCCATGTGGTTTAGGAAATTAATTTTAGTAGTCTAGATTCATTGCATTTAGGTTTAGTTAATAGTTAGCTTAATTGGAATTTTCGTTTTTAATTCATAACTATTCATGATTTTCCGTGCATTCCAATCTTACCCCTACATATAATTTTGATATTAACTAGGTTAGTATATAGTTAGTGTAGCTTAGTTATTAAATTCTTAATTTTCGAAATTGAATGAAGGGCAAGTTGGTAATTTTCAAAGATTAGGCGATTTTGGCCAATTTTGTGGGTTTCTAAAATTTGTGAAATAAAAAAGGAAGGTGTTGGGTATCCTTAAAGATGCCAACCCTAAAGAGGATCTTCTCCTCTTGTGATCTAAGTGCCTTAAATTTTTAAAACCCTTCAAAATTCAAATGCACTTGCCTTAAGGGGAGGAGATATTATCTTAAATTCTAAATTTTGGCATTTTTTACTTTGAAAGGTCAAAGATCTTTTATAAGGTAAGAGTGTATGTGCCCACCTAAATCCAATCTAGCCTAAAAATACATGAAAGATCCCTTTCATTTAGCATTTAGCATAGTATAGTTAATTGCATATTTTATTAACCTTTTAGGAAATGTTTGACTTAGACGTTTTGAGTATTGCATGTATTTAATAATTAGCCTGACATATTAGTTAGGTTAGATAGTCAATTGTATTTAATTCTTTATTTTTATTTTATTATTTAATTAAATACTAAGTAGGTCCCATATAAGGTATGGCTCACCTTAGGATGTATTTGTAGTGGGTTAAGTGTGATTAGCTAGGTAAGTCATGTATGTCAGGTTGAGTATTTTACATTTCGTATTTAATTTTTTTATTAGTGTTTGAGTAGACCCCATATAGGGGACGACTACAGTAGTTTGGAATCATATTAGATTATATTTGTTCTCTAACTTAAGTTAGTTTGTGTATTTGTGTGCATTTTAGCTTTGCTTTAGAACTAATTCATTGTTTCCTCAAAGTAACTTAGGTTTTATTTTATATTTAAATTTTTTGTTAGCTTAATTAAATTATGTTTATTGTATTTTAGCAGAGTATTATGACTGATTAGTCTGTCATTGCATGTGCATAAGATCAATAGTGCATGAATTGAATGACTTTCAATTAGTTTGAATTGAATTTTTGAATCATAAATTGCAGTCAGTTACACACGTTATTTCATGTATAATTTTTCAAAGTTTTTCAAAAAAATCATTTCTATTCTCTTCATCCATGTGTCTTCTGTCTGCAACCCAAATTTCAACTCATTTAGAGTTGATTTGGTCATACTTTGAAGCATTTTTCAAAAACCGGCTTTACGAAAGATTGAATTTCGGGATAGGCAAATTTCCAAAATTTAAGTGTTCTTGAAACACTTATACTTGGAGATTCAGGATAAATTTTTGAAATCTGTAAAAAGGGTCTGATTCTTGCACGTGTCATGAATCCAACAAAACAAATTTTATAAATTTTGGATTCCATTTGACCCTTCAAATACTCTGTGTTTGAAAGTCTATTAGAAAATCATTCCTGCAATATAGTGAGGGCAAAACGGACATTTCACTAGTTAATTAATTTTCTGTATTTTTTTTAGTTTTTGCAGAATATATAGTTTATTTTATAGAGTTTAGTATAATTAGTTTTAGCATAAATTAGCCACTTTGATTAGAATTTATATTTTAGGGTATTTTTACTTAAATTATAAATTAGTTGTAATTGTTATTTTTAGAATTAATTTTAGTGGCATTTCTGAATTAATTGCAGTAATTTCAGTTACTGACTTTTTATTTTATATTTTTTAGGTTGCAGAGAATACTGCAGGTTAAAGATTCATTTACGTTGAGAACGTGAATGCCATATTTGGTGAAAGAATGAAAATGCTTTTTGGACTTAGAGGAGGCTTCAACAACATAGTTTAGAAAATTTTCTTTGTTAGTTACTTTTTATTTACATTAGTGTGTGATTTAACTTGTAAATTTTTTATTATAAACTTTTACATTATTAATAAATTAATGTAATTAGAGTTAATCTTGAATATTGTCCTGTTCTCTATGGATTCAACCCGTACTTGCCATGATTGTGGAAAGTCAGTTTTTATATATTTGGTTGTCAATTTTTTAATTTTTTTATTAAAAACATCTATTTAAAAATATCATTGCAAAAATACAACCACTTGCTTAATTAGTTGATTAAATTCCTTTTTAGAATTTGGTTAGTATAGCATGTAAGTTAGATTAATTCAATTTATTTTATAGTTCACGTTTTCTTTTAGTAGTTAATTAGTTTAGTTTATTTCTTGTTATTTGCATTAGTTAATTCCATAAATTGTTTCTTGTTTCTTGTTAGTTAGTTAATTAGTTATGCTAATTTGTCTTTTAGTTAGTTGATTCATGTTAGTTCTTAGTTAGTTATAAAATTAGTTATGTTATTTTGTCTTTTAGTGTAGTGTTATTCCATAGTTTATTTAGTGTTTTTGTGATTTTTCGTAAAACTAACCCTTAATGTTTTTATAGTTTTTTATAGTATCTTTGTGTTTTGTTTGTTTATATTTACAGGAAAGCATTTAGGCGTGCAGTGAGCTCTCGAAACTACCCCTAAAGTGCCCTCTAAGGTCCCTAAAAGGTCCCCTCAAAAGGCCTCTCAGATCCCCTCAAAGAGCATAAACAAGTAAAGAAATAAGAAAACCAAAGCTCAAGGAAGGGACAAGAAGCTCAAAGCACTGAAGTCTTTTCCTTATTTTTTTAGATTAGGTTTTTATTTTATTTTATTCAATTCATTTTGGTTTTGTAATAAGACACTTATTATTATTTTTATTTGTTTAAGTCCTCCGCAGAGGGCCGCACTCTCATTTAGTTAATTAAAATTTTTTTAAGGCAATAAAGAGTAGCTTAGTTTTCTGTGGAATACAAAGTATTTTTCCATTCCCTGAGATCAACCCAGACTTCACCACTCATGTGAGCCAGTTTTTATTTATTTGGTGTTTGGCTTTCACATTGTTTTTACATAAAATATTATTTTAAAAATTATTTTTCAAAACTCGCACCAGCAAGCATGCACACAAGACACCAAATTTATCTAGTTCGGCAAAACTGCCTATGTCTACGGAGAGTAAAAGAGAAATCTTTATTGAAACCGATAAGTACATGATGTTATAGTACTCTCAAGAACAAAAAGAAATATATTAGTATGCAGATATTGTAGATTACCTCGACCCGACAAGTCGAAATCGAAATTTGTGCAAACCTTCTTTCTCCTCCTTTGTTGCAATCAGAACAAGCTTCTCTTCACCCTATAAACAAGAACCCTCAAAGACATATCTTAAAAATCACACATTGGAACCACCCTCTATATCTATTATATAGAGATCTAACACTTAGTTTCCTAAACAAAGAGGGAAACCCCTAATACGTTGGGGTTTTCTTGGCAACATAGGAGAGGGACTTTAAGTGGAGTTTCCTTAATAACACATGAGATGGACTCTAAGTGGTCCCAGGTCTTATGTGGCAAGACAAAGTCACATATTACCCCAACAATCTCTACCTTGAGTTTGCCTTGCCATCACTCATGTCAAAATTTTTTTTTCTCACCTTCAATGCCCCCTCTCCCTAGAGCCCATGCTTCTAACATGAAACATTAACCAAATCCAAACAATGCTTGAAGTTATCATTTTTAAGCAACTTAGTCAACATATCAGTTGCATTATCCCTCGTGTGAATCTTTACCACGTCTAACTCACCATCTTCTATCATATTTTAAATCTTATGATACTGCATATTAATATTCTTTGACCTAGGGCGACTTACTAAATTCTATGCCAAGTGAATCGTACTTCAACCATCATAATACAACTGCACCTTCCTTTGCTCGATGTCAAGTTCATTAACCAAACCCTTAAGCCATATGCCTTCTTTTGTTGTTTCTGAATCTGCTACATATTTTGTCGCAGTTGTGAACATGGCAATCATCGATTGAAGTATAAACTTCCAACTCACTAGCTCACTTGCTAAAGTAAATATATAACCACCAGTAAATCTTCTCTTATCTAAGTCCTCTTCAAAGTTAACATCAACATAACCTATAACATCACATGAATATAAAAAAAAACTTCATTTAATTGCATTCCAATGCTCCTTTCTTAGATTTTATATATACTTACTAACTATACCCACAACATGTGCAATATTAGGTTTACTACACATCATGCCATACATAAGACAACTCACTACATTTGCATATAGCACCTTAGACATGTATGCTTCTTCTTCCTTTATGCTAGAACATAAGTGCTTAGATAACTTAAAATGTATAGCAAGAGGAGTACTCATAGGTTTCACCTTTTTCATGTTGAATATTTTAATAACCTTTTCAACATAATTCTTTTGTAAAACCCATAACTTGTTGACCTTTTTTTCTATGAATCTTCATGCCAAAGATCTTCTTTACAACACCAAGATCCTTTATATCAAACTCTTGACTCAGAGTGGACTTTAACCTATCAATTTCAATTATGCTTTTGACAACAATTAGCATATCATCCACATATAACATCAAAATAATATATGATTAATCATCAAGAACTTGAAAGTAAACACAATTATTGTAATCATTCTCGGTATACCCGACCTTAATCATGTAAGAATCAAAACACTTATACCACTACCAAGGAGATTGCTTCAACCTATAAAGTGATTTCTTTAACCCGCAAATAAGACTCTCCTTGCCTACTTTCTTGAAACCTTCTAGTTGTTGTATGTAGATTTCCTCCTCTAGTTCTCTGTGAAGAAATGCAGGCTTCACATCAAGTTGTTCTAACTCAAAATCATGCATGACAACCATTGCCAACAGGTACCTGAATCAATGTGTTTTTCACAAGCAGTGAAAAAACTTTATTATAATTGATTCATTCTCTTTGCGATAATCCCTTCACCACCAATCGAGATTTGAACTTTTCACCATCTTTTTCTCATAAAGTCTCTTTCTTTCTGAACACCCACTTGCACCCTATAGCTTTCTTGCCTTTGGGTAACTCTATAAAGTCCTAAGTTTTATTCTTATAGAGTGACTCCATCTCTTCTGTCACAATCAACATCCACTTATTATTATCATTTGAGTTGATGACATCTTTATAGCATGATGGATCACCTACATCGACAGTTAGAGCAAAAAAAAATCATATCTTCAAAATCATACTTTACTGGAGCCTTGTGGGTCTTTCTTTCTTTGTCTCTTACCAAGCTATATGGTTGTTCTTGCTCTTGAATCATGCTAAGAGCTTCTTGAGAAAAAATCACACATTCTCTTGTTGGTAGATCAATCCCATCCATTATATGTAATCCTTTTTAGTTGCTTTCACCATATGTTTATCATCAAACACAATATCCTTACTTATGATGACCTTATGGGAATTAAGATCTCATAACTTGTACCCCTTCACCCCTTCTCATATCCGAGAAAGATGTATGGTTTATAATTAACATCTAATTTGGAACGTTGTGCACTATGCACATGAACATAAATATGACATAAAAAGACTTTCAAAATAGAATAATTAGCTAGCTTACCAATCCATATGTAACGTCCCTAAAAAATCCAACCTTTTAAAACTTTCCCAAACCCCAATTTTTGAGAAAAATTTTAAACTTTTTATTTATATAAACAATTCACATGGTTCTCAAAAATAATATGCCAACAAGTTCATCTATGGCTGTAACACCCAATTTTTTTTTTGAGGAATTTATTATTATTATTATTATTAGGATAAAATAAAAATATATTTAAAATTAATAACGGTAGGAGTCCATAGGTGGGCCTTCCCATCCTAAGTGGCACTCTAAAATAAAGATTTAAAATATGATACCAAAATACAAGCGAAAAATGTTAAAATCAAAAACTAGTTATTCGGTGCAATTAAAAGTTAATGTTTTTTTTTAACTTCTAAGAGGAGGACGATTTTCTAGAGGGCTCCATAGGGGTGGCATCACCTCTAGAGAATCCTAAATTGAGTTGAGGGCTGAATTAAGAAGACAACAAGTTATTTAACAAAAATCAAAACTTTATTGTTGACTAGTCAACTTGCTTATTTGGCAAGCAAGGAAGAAAAATTAACACTCTATTCTAACCCTTAGATCAAAGGGATGAAATTATTTTCGGCCCTTGATCTAAAGGGCAATGCATATATATAGAGGAGGGTTGCACACCCTGTAAAACTTGTGAAATTTAAGGAATTTTAAATGAATAAAAGTGAAGTATTTATGTGAAATAAGAGGATTCTGTACTATGCAATACAATTTTGATGACTTGAAGGTTACTGGAACGAACCCGGTAATAAATACTAGAAAGGGGTACTTGGATCCGGACCTTAGCGAGATCCAATGATCTGACCTGGTTCACGGGGCTAAATGGGAAAATCCAATGGTTCAGGGATGATAGCGTGAGATCCGAAGCACATTTAAGGTGAGAGAGTGCAAGGTTAGAACCAACGGGAGAAAATCCACGTGAAAACATGCGAGATCCACCAATGGGGGAAAACATCGTAATAAGACATAAAATGAATTTCTTTGCAAAAGTAAACAACAAGCAGTGGTGTGATGTAGTGGTAGGACACACGGTTGTGTGGAGCCACAACCCATGTTCAAAACCCACAGTGCACCTACATGGAAAGGTAAAATGTTTCCTTTTTGCATAAAACCCAAAACTGAGCAAAAGGATTTAAATACAATTTTATTCATGTACTTTGCAATAAATGGAAACTAGCACATGTGGAGGGGTTCGTTGCCCCTTTGGTGGAAGACCTTGGTTCAAAACCCCCTCTCCACGAATATCTTTTTGCACAATAGGGTGACGATTTTACCTTGGTGAAAAGGTAAAATCGTGGGGCTTGTAAACCCCTATCTTCTAGCCCATCTCCCACAAAAAATGTGTGGGAGTTGGCTACTTTTTTTTACCTTTTTCCAAAATGTATGGGGAATCTCACTAAATGGGGATGAGGGGTACCCATAAAGCAACTAGTGGAGGAAGTTGGAGAGGATTGTGCTAAAGGGAGGAGAGGGCAATTTTGAAAAATTAGTGCACCCACCAAAAACATGGGATGGGAATGGATATTTGAAGTTATGAACTTTAATAACTTTCCTAATCAAGAGGAGTGAAAGGAGGGACTCAAAGTGAAAACTGTGCAGCCATTATTGACATCATTTATTCTCTCTCTCTCTCTTAACGTTTTTGGCCATCCATCCTTCCCTTCCACCGTGGTGGTCGACCATCATTGCTGGATGTGTCAACCTCCTCTGCTGATCATGTGGACTCCATTATTGAAGTGGTGTGTCGCTCCAACGAAAGGATCAAGTTGCAGCCGTGTTGTCGCGAGACTCCAAAGAGGTAAGGAGTATTTGATTTATACGTGTGTTCGATGTCTTGGTGCACAAACATGTGCAGTGTTTGCGATTTGAGGCTGAACATCGCTACAAATGGGTAGTGGTTGTTGTCATGAGTCACAGTTGGGTGTGAGTCCAACTTCTCGGTTCACCTGGATGGTGAGCTATATAGGTGTAATCGATAGCCTTGGCTGGACAACTGTAGGGACTGTGTAGTGCAAGCACATAATTTGGCACATCAATAATATATATGTATATAGGTATGAGTCTTGCCTTCATGATGACGATGCAGTGGGACAGCAATCCGAAACTCAATGGTTCGAATGGCTTGCTCGTTCAACTACCCCACCCATCTTAGGACTTTTGGTCATATGCAAACCGGCACCTTGAGAAGGTGGGAATGGTTTTTCATATAACACCCTGTTAAATTTCAATCTGAATGTAGATCTGAAACTATACAATTGAGAAATGTGTAGGTTACCTCCATGAGTGATTGCTGAACCTAGATCAGAACTTAGGTCTGAACCTACACAGTAAAACAGAAAGGAAATATTGAAGCTTTGCTGCCTAGATGCATGCTAGGGATCTTGACTCTGTGTGTTAATGTATGTGTATATGATTAATGACATTTTAGACTAGTAGCATGTATGGGTGATTTCCACGGCTGAAGATGAATAGGTACCTGAGATCTTGTTTGAAATGTAGCTACAATATCAAACATTATTTAATTACCTATGGTAATGCTACTTTCATGTATATACAAGTCATGGCACCACCTGTCTGTTTCTAATATATTCTAGTAACTAACCCATGACTGGACTATATGTTAGCACATACCTAGATGTCACTATGATACACAGGCTGATTAAAAAGAGGCTAAATATCAAAACACGGATGGGCCTACACACACACTATTATCACATGTCTTGCTTATTAAGAAAAAAAAATGACCGATGGGATGCTAGGTCTGTATACATTTCATGTTTCGTTCTTTTCTTTCCTTTCTTTCTTTTGTAAGCACACAGCAGAATATTTAATTTTTCATAGACTGGAAATATGTAAAATCTATTACATACTACATCTATTTTTGTTATCAATTGAATCAATGACAATGAAGACAAACATAAGGTTTTAAAAAGGAAAAAGGGAAATGGTATTGTATGACTCATTGGTCTGTAGGGTAAAATAGATGATGAACATGGACCTCAACCTAGTACACTACTGTTTACCTTAGGTTTTGCATCACACACAAGAACCCTGCTAAAGCATCCTTAGGTGGGTTTGTAAACGGTGAGGTCGCATACCCTGAATAACCATTAATAGCGTTTCGAAAAGAAAATTTGTAACAATATATTATTGAAGAAAGGATGTGAAATCGATAAGGCTCTGTCGAGCCAGTTCGTTACTAAATAACCATGTACTGGGTCAAGGTGGACTGGGTTGTCGACTGGTTCTAACCCAGTTTGGTGGGTTCGACATCTGGGTATCATGCCCGGGGTTGTGAACTGTCACTCAGGGCAACCACATTGTTCCTCGAGTGTCGTTGACATCACGGGTGCCAGTGGCACCGTGGCTCGGTTTGCCTGGTTAGTCGGGCCGGTTCGCATCCAATTGGGCAGAGCCGGGACCTTTCTCGCAGGGCAGCATATGCTGTCCCTGCTGGTACGTCTGACCTACCTGTGCTGGGGTCGTACCAGTCCTGCTGGGCTGTGGGGTAGTGTTGCACCGGTTACAAGTTGACATGGCCAGATTTGCAACCGCTGTTACTATGCGGTTGTTGCGACTATGTCGTAGGTCATTACTTGGAGGAGGCGACAGGAAGGTCGCATACCCTGAGTCACATTATCCATGGTGGCAACCACAAAGCCACGTCGAGTCGAAGGCTCATTGCATCCGAGTGCATGCCATAAATTCCACCAGATTGTGGCCAGAGCGGTTACACACACACACACACACACACAAACACATATATATATACATATAGCAAACCATGCCACGTGGAGGGCTTAGTTCGTGGGTACAACGCGTATGCCATAGCTCGTAAACAAATACGTAATTGTGGGCTCCGAGTCGAGCCATGTTTCGAGAAATGCTATATTGATGGTGCTTATGGCACCCAAACGTTAAAATGCATACAATGTATGTGAACCAGAGTCGGGTTCAGGATTTTGGAAATCCCCGTGGTGCGATAGCTCACACAAGAAAAAAATAAAAAAATAAAAAAATATGTATGCATAATAATAAGGTTGGCAAGATTCTGGGTATATCTGAAAGACGGTATATGTTGCCAAACCCCTCGTGGTGCGATGACTCGCACATGGTTATAAAGAAAAGGTTAAATAAAACATAAAAATAGAACCTTCGAGATTTTGGGTACACCTGAAAAACAGTGTATGTTACCAGATTCTTCGGGCTTTGGGTACACCTGAAAGACAGTGTATGTTACTGGACCCATGGTCTACCTTGGAGAGGGTAGGTGGTACAAGCTTCGTGGACGTTCTGATTTTTGTAAGAGCCAGGCGTCTCACCGGGTCCCCAGTCCACGAAGTTAGGAGACCAGAACTACCAATGTATCCTAGGTGGTAGATCCAAGTCTTCTGCATAAGTGTCACGGGGTGCATCCTAATACTTGTTCTAGGCACTGGGGAGTTCTCTTCCGGTCACGAACCATTCCCTTTGGATATTCGTATGGCTAGTCATACGGGTTATTAAATAATAGACCCCCGTATGATCTCGATCCGCTACGAGATCTATGCCTGTGCGTACCCATAAGAGTAAGATAAACATTAAATAATTTAAGTTGACTGAAAACTTATTTTTAAAGATATTTGAACTGTTGATATTACTTTTGTAGAACTTGTAGAACTACAATTTATGCTAGTATGAGTAAATGTACCTTTAGTCTAGTTATCTCTCGTACTGTATCATGAAGTAGAAAGCATGTTTATTTTCTTAGAATAATGCAAATTACCTGCTAGCTATAACTTTAGATGTTTGTACATATTTATACACAGGACACTGAGCACCACATATAAATATAATGCTTCTTACGCAGACAGGGGAGTCTGACCCTTCTGCTTTAAATATTTTATCAGGAAGCGAATGAATTGGAGCATCGAAAAGTCGTTCTGGATTTTGTCAAGAGATCTCATTTATTTCAGTACTTTATGTTTGAACTCCGATTAGTAGATTTACATTTTTGTTATGAGATATAATTAATAACATTAATGCTTTAATTAATGAATGATATGTTTTTTTAGTACTTGTCTATTTTACCCTGTAATTTGCCCGACACTTGGACTTATCACTTCCGCTAATTCAAAAAAAAAAAAAATTATCCAAAATTTTCCGTCCAAATTGTTGGGGTGTTACATGCCCCCACCCCCCATTATTGCCATATTTTTTTTAGCTCTTTTTCTCTCACCTAAAAATCTATCTTCCTTATTCTTCTTCCTTACACTTCAACGTTGGGTCTTCTTAACGTAGTCCAACATAGGAGGCTTTCTCGCACATTGAGAAAGCTTGAGAAGGTCTTGAGTGAGGCCTTCGTTGGCGTAGAGCGACCGGTTTGTGCAAGGAGTGTAACACCCCAAAAATACCAACTTAAAATTCATGGATTTTTTTGACAAAACTTTTTTTTTAAGGTTGCGTAAAGAAGAAAGAAAATTGGAAGGGTAATAGTTGAAAATCTTTGAGCGGGTTATATAAAGGAGTTTAACATTTGCATGAATACATGAAGAGCTTTCTATTATAAAATGATTTGTAAATTTGAATTACAATCTTTAACAAAAAACTCAAATCTTGGGACACTCCCCAAAATGACCACCAGAATCGCGTGAGCCGTTTAGAAGCATGGGTCCGGTCCTCGCAGCACATCAGCCCCCACCGCACCACCTATCAAGCATCACCTGTACCCCATAAAATGGGATAAAAAAACTTGCAAGCCGGTAAGATGCTTCCATAACTTACCATTAATGAAAATATGAGTTGAACTAGCATGCTTATGCAATTACATTCATCATTCATTCGCAGCAACTAACATTTAAGCAAGTATAATCACAAGCAAAATTTGTATAACTTTAGCAGCAGAATCAAAACTAAGCAGTGATTATCATCATCAAGTAAAGAGCATTCATCTAAAATCACAATTGAATGTATTTAAGCAGATAAGCAATGAATCAAGAAGAAATCATCCAACTACGCTATCATAAGTCAGTAGTTAGTAAATTAGTTTAATTGTTCTGTCTTGATTACTCCTTCGGGTACGCGAAGGAAACATATCGTATCTGTGAAAAATACTACCGGCGTTTATTATTCTAATGAGTGTGATAACCGGGGTACTTATAGACTGGATAACCAAACCTCATGCGAGCGGCCCCTGACCGAGAGAATTATCGGATAGGCAACGAATTGCAAATGTCAAGCGGATAACATGCGTCCCATGTCATGGAACATCAACCTCGTGCACACGATTCCATTCCAGCAGTAAATTTCATGTTATGAAATAATCAACATATATATGACATTTGATAAATCATGCTTCATTCAGACAATTCATTCTAGTGATAAGTTGTGCGAGCAATGTATGTAAATTTTTAGGACTTGTCAAGCATGCAATACTTCCAGTGATTTTAAATCACAAACTATGTCATTTTAGCAAGACATATATCGTTCCACACATGCTTCCATATGTGCTAAACATGCAGAGAAAAAAATTGCAGCTTGCGAGGTGCTGCCATGAGCACTAATTCTGCAGAAATTTGCAGCAAGTGAGATGTTGCCAAAGGGTGAGATTTTGTATCATAAAGGCTTAACAAAAGGTTCATAGTGGTAGCCTCTACAATGCACTGAACTACGCCACGACGGCCTGTAACCAAACGTGCAGTTTTCACATTAAATCGATTGCATGGGTTTAACTGGAAAACATTTTCTTTTCTACCTATTCCAACGCGTCTTCAATGATGGTTTGAAATTTTGAGGTAATAAAGGAAGGGTTAGGTGTCTTGAAACTCGGTCTCTGGGCTGCATGTGATGGCAGCCCAAACGCCCCATTGGCTGACACTTCGATTGGACGCATAATCCAAAAAAGAAATCTCGTAAAAGAGGATCATTTCTTGAGGATCGACTAATAGGTAGACGTGGGTGCAGTTCACACGATGAAATATTAACATATACGGTCAAATATTTATGATGGTGGGTACCAAGGGTGCAGGTTTCAAGCTGGTCCTCCACGGCTTGGTTCAACCAATGCACCATGGGTCGGCCTTAGTCAGTCATGGTTCCACATGGTTGGCATGCAGAACCCATTGGGTTCGAGCTGCAGCACAAGACGAAGCAACCAGCTTGAAGTAAATGATTAACAACAGGGTAAACGTTGTCTTAAGTGTTGCAGTCACCCTGCATAGGGGTCCATGCTAGGCGGTGCACCTCGGTGTGCGACACTCCATAGTGATGCCACTCAAATAGTGTCATAACCCGGATGGCGCTCATCGGACGTCCAGGTTAGAGGGGCAGCAAGCATCAGATCTCTAACCCAGAGAAGGGAAAGAAATCAAAGAGATAGGACAAAACAAGGAAACCGGCCCACCCCAGGCCGATCCACAACCTATTTTTTTTTTCTTTTTTTTCACGTCGGTTATTTCAACCGAAACTGGTCTAGACTTTCCAGTCAGCCCATTGGTCTGAACCAACCTGAACTGAATCTGGTTGGCAACACACAAGGCAAAAGAAAAGAAAAGATGATGAATGAAAAAAATGCGGCCGTAAGACAGTAGGTACCAGTTAATAAAACCACGAAAATGATGTGGGGAAACACTATTGCAAGTCGTGGGTGCTAAAAATGGCTCCGTTTGCGCACAAACGCAACAAGGACTTTGCCAACAACTCCAACCATACCCAAGCTTGTTGTTCCCCCATGTGTGGGGCCAACCACACGCTGAAAGTATATGTTAAGAAGGGGAAAACGATAAAGTATACCAAACAACAAAGAAGAAAAATCGTGCATGTGTGAGGCATTGCACAAACCATTTCTTAACCCCTCACTCAGGGTTTCTAATGAGCCCAACTCCTAGGCATATAAAAAAAATAGCACTAGGGAGCATGGCGTCATGCTAGAAATGTATACATTTTCAGAAATAGAAGTTAGGGAAAACTCTCACCTTCATGATTTTTCCCCGGAGCTAATACTAAAAAAAAATGTGAAGCTCCGCTTGCTTAGGCGTGTAGAGGAGAGTCTCGAGTGGTACCCAACCCTACATGTTAGCAAAAATGGAGAGGTTGGATGCGAAGGAGAAGAGTGAGGGAGGTACGATCATTGAGAGAGAGAGAGAGAGAGAGAGAGAGAGAGAGAGAGAGAGATCAACTGGTATTTTTCTCTCTTCCACTTCTAAATACTTTAAATAGGCTAGGGTTAGGGTTTTACAATTTAATGGTGGAGATGGCCTTGGCGAGATGGACGGTCAGGGTCCATCCACTCAAGTATCACGTCCATTTATGCGATTTGAAAATATTTCTTTTATGCTCCCCTGTAGCCCACACGCCCTTCTAGGGCACTATTCACTCATGCCCACTCTTGTTTCATTATTATTTATTTATTATTATTTTTTTGAAGTCTTTTCAAGAACTAGGCGTGGGTTGCACTCTAGAGTGCGTCCTTGCCCAAAAATAGTGACATTGGCCCTATGCCAACGTCCCAAAAATCAAAACCTCCTTTCTATTTCATTAAAATTTCAAATAGGTCTTGTTTTCTTTGAAAGAAACTTTCTAAATTAACACAAAGGCTCAATCATTTCTTAAAACCTCAATTAGTAGTAAAAATGTTTGAAATGCAATAGGTTTATGTGTTTAAATAAAAATTCATAGACTCGATTAATATGACTATATAAATTTATTCTAAGAAGTGATATATATATATATATATACTAAATTTTTTATAATGTATTAAATTTTCTCCAAAATTTTACGGGTCTTACATCCTACGCTCCATAGAAAGAATTTTGTCCGTGAAATTGCATACATCAATCAACAAAAAGGTCAGGGTATTTCTCCCTCATACCCGCCTTAGGCTCCCATGTACATTCTTCGATGCTATGGTGTTGCCAACACACCTTGACCAGAGAAATGGTTTTGGTACGCAGAACTTGATCTCGTCAGTCAACGATCTCAACAAGTTTCTCAGTTATTGTCAAGTCTTCTTGTACTTTCATATCCTCGTATCTAATGATGTGTGATGGATCAGGAATATACTTAGCATCGACACATTAAAAACATTATAAATCTGGGCATATTGCTGAGGTAGCTCAACCCGATATGCTGATTCACTGATCCATTCGAGGATCTTGAACGGTCCAACGAATCTGGGGCTCAACTTTCCTTTCTTTTCGAAACGAAAAACACTCTTGATCGGTGACACCTTCATGAAGACTGTATCATAAGTTGCAAAAGAAAGTTTTTTTACGCTTTTCTCTTCTCTTGTAACTGTTCAGTGTCTTTTTGGCTTTTCCCTTCTCTTGTAATTGTTCAGCATTTTATAGAGTTGTATTCTATTTATTCGTCTGATCATTCAATGGAAAGATAACTTTCACTGTACTCTCTTATTGCATTTATTTTCTAATACTTATAAATCTCCAGCTTCCTTCCCGAATCACATTTCAACCAAACCTTCAGGCTTACCGAATAAAAATCGAGTCGACCTGATCCTGTTATTGTTCAGTAGGGCAAGGGGAGCAATGTGGCGTGAGTTATAAGGTAGAAAAGGGCTATTCCGCAGTGATGCGGTTCCCCAATATTGGATAGGATTCGATTTGGCATGAAAGTACTTAATTAGATCCAGTCATCCAGGGTTAACCTGGGCATTTAAGCAATCAAGCACCCATGACCTCAAATTTATTGCTCTCTATGTGTTATGAATATGATGCTTGTGCGAGTGATTTAAGTCCTTACATCATTAGCTGTTCATTGCAGCAAAAAGAAATGATGTAAAAACAAGAAATAATTTAGTTTAACAAAGTCAGCAAGATGTGGTGGGAATGAGTGACGCAATCAAAGGGCCAGGTTTGGACATGAACAACGTTTGCCCCACACGGCCATAAACTGAGCAGATCTAACTTGGGATCGGCTTGTTTAAAAAAGTTTAAACTAATGAGCTTAATTGTAAGGCTGGATTAAGGCTTAGCTTGTTTATGTAAGTAGGGGTGGGCAGCCTGCCGGGTTTGGGCCATGATTTTAGGCCCAAGCCCGTTAGCTACCGGACCAAAACCCAGTCTGTTACATACGTGGGTCAGGCTCGGGCCGGCACGATGGAATTGAGTTATTTATTAATTTTTTTAATAATATAAAATTTTAAAAATTAACTATTACATAATAACTTGGATAACTATTACTATTTACCTAATTAATTGTATGAGAACTTACTAATTGTTAATTATTACTATTTACTTAATTAGTTGCACTAATTAAGAATTAGCTTTTCTGAAAATAAAGTGAAATAAACGGGTTTGGGTTGGGTTGGGCCAGGCTGGACCCGGCCCACTTCACATTGGCCCATTAGGCTAATGGGTCGGGCAATGGGCTTCTCTTCAAACCCGAACCCATTAAGAACCGGTCCAAAACCCTATCCATTAGCAGGCTGGGCCAGCCCGATGCCCACCCCTATATGTAAGTGGGTCTTAATGAGCCGAGCCTCCTGTTTTAACCAAAAACTCCGCTCGTTGGCCTACAGGGCATGTATGGTTTGGTAATAGCAAGTAAACTATACCAGTTGTTTCATAATTTCATCTTACTAGTACATATTTTCTAATGGATAAGGTTTATATAAATGGTATCCAATTGATCCAAATAGCTTAAAATGTCTAGATAATTGCATTTCTTTTTTCTTTTTCCGATAATCAAGCTAGGGTTGCCCCCAATTGGTTCAAACCTGAGACCCTAGGATTATTTAAAGTGATGCAACTCTAACCCCACCAACTATCATATTGGACCTACAAAAGGACTTGACCTAAAATGGTTCACCAAGACCTTCTGGTGTGTGAATTGCCTTTGCGGTGTGTTTATCAGAGCTCTTTGTGTTGAATTATGTGACTTGAATGGGTAATTGAGTGGGGCCTAGTTGGCACATATGAAAACTCCTTCTTGAGATAAACTTTTGGTAACCTATGTTGAAAGGGGTAAGCTCATGGAGTTTTACTTTGCCAGGACAGTGGTCTTAAGTATGGCAGGCAGAGCCACCGGAGCTAGGTCTCTGTTCTTGGGAGCGATTTTTCTGTGTAAATATATAAAAAAAAACTATGGTGATGGGTTTGTGATGTAGAGATTTAGGAAGATTGTTCCTAAAACCTACGAATGCTAAATTATCTAAGAATACCTAGGAAATACAGAAAAATTGGAAAGAAATGACTGAAAGTAACATAAAATTCAATAAAAATAGGAAATAATCTCATATCCAACTCTAATCCCTTAACTCCTAGGTCTTTCATCTTTTTATAGATGAAAAATTCTAACCCTAACAAATTACAACTTCCTAATTTGATAAGCACTACCCTAATAAACATCAAACCCTTAATTTATGACAGAACAGTCAAGAATCTTTAGACCTTTCCACGTCTGCATGTAACTCATACCGAAAGGTTCTTGAACATCTGCCTATGCTTATTATGCATCATAGAATTCCCCACAAACCTGAGTATCACTAATTTCTGAACCACTTGTTGTGAAGAGGGCTTTACCCGTCTTTGTTGCATTAAAGGTTTCAACAAGTTCTCTTGCAAATAGGGATGGCAGTGGACCGGGGGACAACGGGGCTCCGCCCCGCATCGCCCCATTTGGACCGGGGATGAAGGGCATGAAACGGGGATGGAGGCAGGGATGAAGGTTAAAATCTATTCCCGTGCTGGGATGGACTTACGCTTTTCCCCACCCCGCCCCTTCCCGGCCCCAATCATTTAAGGGATGACTATAAACTAAGGGAAAACGGGGCCCCACCCCGCCTCACCCCCATTTGAACCGGGGATGGAGGACATGAAACGGGGATGGAGGCGGGGGTGGAGGTTAAAATCCATCCCCGTGCGGGGATGGAGGTTCGGATTTTGAAACGGGGTGGGGATGGAGACCTTGTCCCCCGCCCCGGTCCACTGCCATCCCTACTTGCAATAACCTGAAATTATGATAAATTTTGATTTATAAAGTTTTCAAATATCCATGCTGGAAAATGACGATATTCACAATAAGAAATAACAAATACAAACAATGTGATTATCTCAAAAGCAGGCATATGAAACTACCAATAGCTATAGTTGAAAACTGCCGTAATTATGCCATTAACGAGAGTGTTTATACTTGTCCAAAGTTCCAATTATTATCAAATTCTCCTTACGGAATAAAACTAAGCATTAGCCCCGCAAAGTTTAGGATTATGATCCAAGAATCCATTTGATATAGCAGCTAGATACCTCCAAAAAACCAAGAAAACGACAACTTATAAGCATTATGAATATTACAGATATTATGGTTATAATGTCATTGGAAATAGTCATTATGAGGGCCAATTCTTTCAGCTAAGGACTGGAATGGCAGTTAAATGTGCTTCAGATTTTACTCATTCCTCTATTTTATCAAACAGAAAATTCAAAGCTTTTATAAGAAAGCCTCAAACTCACAAGGACATGCAAAAATCTATTCAACCCAAGCCATTGGTGGTTCATTCATTCTTCACAAACACAAGCAAAACAACCAGATCCGATTCAATTAGCCAGTTGAATACTTGCAATTTACCTAAATGTTTATTTAGAAAAATCAAACTTCACACGGTTTTATTTGCTTCCTCAGAAAATACATAAATAATACGCACATACACACGTGTAGAAGCCAAGATCTCCCTCATTATGGATGGATCCAAATCAAATAGGAAATTGATTAGGCTGCTTAATTTTTTTTTATTAAAGAAACATTGTGATTTTATCTATATGTGTCTTTAGATAAGTCGTACGTACTTGATGCAATTATTTTGGTTTCCTTAAAAAGGAAAATTGTCAAAATTTAAAAGAATGGTTGAAGAGGTTTGGAGAAGGAGATCCAAAATATCTTAACTAACAAAGAAAAAATCTGACTCTTTATTTTCCCCTTAAAATAAGGATAAATAGTTGTAGTAGTCACAATAAAAAAAAGAGATAATAATAAATGAGGTTATAACAGTAGCACAATAACAACGTGCGTTGGGGATGCCCACACATTTGGCATGTCATAGCAGTAAGAAGGTAGGTAGGAGACCTACCCCGTAACCTCCATAACTAGAACAACCAACGCTCCCTTAAACCAAAACCACCCCTTGGCGTTTGAGATGCTTGCAAAGCAACCAACACCCCATGTTGAGCGTCATCCTTTTTAGATGACCAAATACTGGACATGGCCCTATTTTTCGACAACATAGTGTGAAGCTCATCAAAACTTGGCCATAGAATCTGACTAGCAAACATCATGATGAACATATTGTATTCTAGCCTGTTTGCATGCATATATCTTCAGTGAGAATAGGAGATCTTGTTGCCACTAACTACTCGTAATTGGTTTCATTCTATTGTTGTAGTTTTTTCTTTTATTGTTGTTCAAAACATTGGAATTTCCTATACTCAATTTGCTAAATCCACTTGGGAATTGAAATCTACGTAAGCCATTTAAGTAGAACTATGACCCACAATGCGATCTGGAGCAAAACCTCTTGTGAGAAGGTCACAGACTGATCATTCTTGTGTCAGTTGATGTATTCTGAATTAAGAATAAAGTCACTAACAGAATACTTAACTGCCATGAGAATCACATCAATCACATTGATGCAATTAGACTAAGCATGTCTAAAATATTTCAGCCTCATCACACACTATCTACAAGCATAATGACAAGAAAAACTTTCCACTCAGTTTTACTCTTGGACTACAGTCAATTTCAGCTAAGATAGTGCTGCAAAGATTCATTATTCAAATGGCAGCTCGGATTTCTCCTGATTCTTTGTTTGGTTTTACAGTGCTCCAAAACCACGTCGAATCATGAGATATCACTTTGCATAAAAACAAAGCTAGAAAAGGGGAAGAAAACAAAGGACAGAAAAATAATAAAATGAGAGCTAAATTTATATTAATGATAGTATTTTACATTACTACTCTGTAGGAAAGGGTTTATAGAGTTTAATCAGAACACTATTAATGGAAGAAAGATTATGACATGTTCAATTTAAGAAACAAGGATCAATAAGAACAATGTTCTTCTAACAATACCGACTTATCAATTTTGGCTTATATAAGGACATCCACACTCATGAAATTCTATATGCATGCATGAAAGAAATCATACACGATTAGAAAAGGAAAAAAAAAAGTGGATTAGTTGCTTTTTCATCTTAAATAAAATACGCCATGATGGACATGTTAACAAGATTAAGGCACATTTATTAGTACCATGGAAGGCCTTGTAGTTCTATTCGAAAGATTGTGGTAATATGGTAATTTATTTAATTGTGCAGTAGCAGCTTCCACAAGCCGAGGTTCACTTCCACCTACAAGCATATATAGATTAAAGCAAATATTATTTTATAATGAGAAGTACATTATACAAATGAAAGAAAAGTAAGGACTAGACATATAATTAACCAATCTTCTGAAAATGTAACGTGACAGCTACAAATCCAATTAAATGTCAATGGTACAGTGAATCTTCTAGATTCATCCATCTCAGAGAATACAGGTGCTAAGTATGGTTGTCAATGTTGGCCCAAATATATAAGCCATTGAGTGACATCGATCTTTGCAAGCTCATTGATATAGATGAAGTGGTGGAAGGAACATTATCACCTTACTAGATTCCATTACTTTTTTTTAACAAGACATATTTATTGATAAGATCGAAAGAAATTCATTCAAATACAGAAAAGAGTGGCGAGATGTCACTCTTCACAGGAATAAAGAGTAGCAAGAGTCTTGTATGCTAGGCCACTTGAAGCGCAGCCTTGTACGTACTTCACGACGGGTTGCCTTAACAATGGTCTACATCCTGGTAATCATCTGTATGAATTCTGGTGTTCCTTTGGAGCCAAATTAGGCGCCAAAGAACAAGGATGAAACAACGCCAAGCCAAAACGTGCTTTGGACCCTGATAGCGAATGTGCTTGGCAATCATGAGTACCGACCGAAGATCCATCGTCTCATACCAATTTGGGAGGGTTGCACACCATATAATAATGAAGCATTTTTTTGTGAATGTATACCCCAAAATAAGTGCAGCAAGGATTCCTTGCTGCAATGGCACAAGATACATAGGCTGGCCATCACGAAAACCATGTTTTTTTAGCACATCATCGACAAGCAATTTGTCAAGGAGAATAAGCCAAGTTGTAATGGATCCCCCATGGGACGTCCCAAAGTGCATCGATGGGGAACCATTGGGCAGATGGGGTGCCCATCATTATGGTAACAAGTGGAGATGCTAAACAGACCATCTGAAGCATGGTTCCAGCATGGGACGTCCAAGGTAGTGGAGTGATAACGAAGGTCTAGGCCTGTGGTGGACAAGGTTAGAGTATGCAGCATATACAATGATAATTAGCACACGGCAAGATGGGATCCAGCCATTGGTAACGAACTAGCTCCAACATGGGCCAGCCAAGATAAGCGCAAACACGATAGCACTTCAACATGAGTTCAAGTGCATGGTTCATCGACTCTCGTTCTCTCTTTTGCGTCTCTCACTCGAGAAAGCACACACAGAAAAACAAAATATTTAAAATTTTTGATTTTATTCAAAACACATACTTTTGATTTGCTACATGGAATTTAAATAGAAGAAAGAAAAAGACGTGGGGGTCTAGCACCCAACGCCGGGAGGGTGGTGTATGCTCTCCCTCGATGATTCATTGAATCCCACGTTTGTGTTCGGGGGGGGGGGGGAATGAGTGCCACGTATTTACGCACATGGGGCTCGTATTTCCATGTATGTTGACATAACTTTGCATCAAACTCTGGTGTTGTTGCAAAGACTTAATCACCCTTTCTTGCTATTCTTGCCCTGAAATGACGGTTCGAGGAAATGACAAAAATATCCTCCATTCAAAAGTTGGGAAACTACGGTTCGAGAAAAGGACAAAAAAGTCCTTCATCCAGAAAGTTTGATGTTAACTATTTAAAGTGGAGACGTTCCCTATTCATTAAACTCTTGCGCCATCTGCTGTAACAGTAGCTCCCATTGTCAACACAAACTTTGCCTTCGTCTCCAGTCGAGGTTTCCGCCTTGTTTTTTATCCTGTTTTACAACACATTGTCGCCTTATCGTGCCTGCCTTGTGTTACAAAACATTCCCGTGTCTTCTCTTCATTTTTGTTGTCGTTAGGCATTATGGAAGAAAGCAATGATGCACAAACATTCCAACCAGTGCCATTAAGGCTGCGTGAGTAGCTTTCCATCTCATCATGCTATCGATGAAGAACGCATGTCATTTTGTGTGCCATTAAGGCATTGTTTTGTTATTGCAGGTAGATCTTGTTCTTACGATGGTTGGAAACTTATCAATATTTGTAAGACGCTGGGACCTGTTGACAAGAATGCTTGTTTACAAATGCTAGGAAGAGCCTCTACCCCATCAGGTATCCTACATTCACTCATTATATGCATTGTATCTCAAACCGCTGTATTAGTAACATACTACCGATTTGTGAGATATTGTTTTGTTAGTTAATATCGATTTGTTTGCTATTATGCTCAATTTCTTCCGTATCGATTTGTAATTTATTGTGCGATATATTTATCGACCTTTTAGATATTATGGTTTTGTATTGTCGATTTGTAAGTTATTATGTTGAACTGCCGTATCGATTTTCAATATATTATTCGATATGTATATGGATTTGTAAGATATTATATGTTTTGTAATATGTATTTCTAAGATATTTGTACACAGACTTTGAAAACGTGTGTGTGCAGAAACACATCGTTACATGCATGCGGTGACAATTTTCGCATTCAAATCGCTGCTCTGTCAGCGATTTCTATTGAACTCGCTTCATAGCCTCGTGGATATAATGAGAGTGTTATCGTCAACACACATGTACGACATGTCGTGTCTTTTATTGGCATGGTAAGTGACAACTCAATGCTCAGTATAAGCAAATATCAAACCTCACTTACTTTTATACTGTCATTCATTAAATTATTTCTTTGACTTGCTTAACCTTATCAGTATCCATTGTTATATGCATCCTGATTAAATCGTAGTAAACGTATGCGCTTGCTAACACAAATTGATATATTGCTTACAAAACATTCCTGTGTCTTCTCTTCTTTTTCATTGTCGTTAGGCACTATGAAAGAAAGCAATGACGCACAAACATTCCAACCAGTGCCATTAAAGCGTTGTGAGGAGCTTTCCATCTCATCATCCTATCGATGAAGAACACATGTCGTCTTGTGTGCCATTAAGGCATTGTTTTGTTATTGCAGGTAGATCTTTTCCTTACGATGGTTGGAAACTTATTGATATTTGTAAGACGCTGGGACCTGTTGACAAGAATGCTTGTTTATAAATGCTAGGAAGAGCCTCTACCCCATCAGGTATCCTACATTCACTCAGTATATGCATTGTATCTCAAACCGCTGTATTAGTAACATACTACCGATTTGTGAGATATTGTTTTGTTAGTTAATATCGATTTGTTTGTTATTTTGCTGCCAACACAAATTAATATATTGCTTATAACATTGTTGAGCTTATCATCTGGTTGTAATAAAGATGATCTAGCTCAATCAATTGAAAGATATGGAGAATTGAACATCTATACTAATGACGCAACTGAAGAATTGAACATCTGCACTAATGATGCACATGATAAGACATGTGCAGACATTAGACTCACTCTTGACTTGAATGTTCCAGTAGAAGAAATGCAATTCAATAATGAGGTAGATTATCATGACAGTACACATAATAAAAGTGTAGGCACTGGAAATGTACATGGAAGTACACTTGACTATGTTCCGGTAGAAGGAATGCAGTTTAATAATGAGAAAACTGCATATAAATTTTACAATGATTATGCCTTAAAAGTTGGCTTCAGTGTGAGAAGATTTTCTTGGTCAAAAAATGCACAGGGTGTCATGGTGAGAAAGACATATGTTTGTTCCAAGCAAGGTTGGAAGAAATCAATGGGAAATCCAACAAGGAGCATGCCAGAATCAAGATGTTGGTGTCAAGCGAGAATGGTTTTGAGAAGACATCCGAATGAGAAATTTTTAGTTCGTACTTTAATCAGTGATTATAATCATGATTTATCTGCATCATTTATAACTCCTATGCTAAGGTCACATCGTAAAGTAACTGTAGCGCATGCTGCAATGGCTGAAATAGCCGATAGCGCCGGCATTGCACCAAGGAAGACATACAATTTGTTTGCCCACATAGATGGTGGTCGCGATAATGTGCCATTCACACCTTTGGATCTAAGAAACCACTTGAGAAGGAAGAGGGCAGATAACATGAAGAATGGAGAAATATGTTCTTTGGTTGATTACTTACATAAGAAATCAAACAATGACCTTGGTTTCTTTAGTGCAATGCAACTGTATGAAGTTGGATATGCTGTGAATATGTTTTGGGCAGATTCAAAGTCAAGAGTAGATTATGAATGCTTCAATGATGTGCTTGTATTTGATACTACAGTAAAGATTAATACTGAACAATGGCCATTTGCGCAGTTTATAGAGTGAACCATCACTCACAGAGTTGTATATTAGGTGGCGCATTTTTGTATGACTAGACCAAGGAAAGCTTTGAGTGGTTGTTCAGAGTATTTACACAGGCAATGAACGGGAAGCAACCTGAAGTTGTACTTACAGATGGTGATCATGCAATTGCGGCTGCAGTGCTTCATGTGTGGCCAGATGCATATCATCGCCTATGTTTGTGGCATATCTTTCAAAATGCAACAAAGAACATAGGACACATAGTTAATCGGAAGATAGGGTTTGACAAAATTTTACAAGGTGTGTACTTCATAGCGTAGACATGGTCACCTTTATGTCAGATTGGGAGAAAATGATTAAGATATACGACCTTAAAGATTGTCTTTGGTTACAAAATTTATATGCAGAAAAAGAGAAGTGGGCATTGACATATGGAAGACAATACTTTTGTGAAGGTATGATAAACACACAAAGAGTTGAATCTATGCATAACACGCTGAAGAAAACCATGTATTCATGTTTAACAATGTTTCGCTTCATGAAACAATATGAATTATTTGTAGACGGTCTAAGACAAAATGAGCTTGAACAAGACGTAAAATGCATCAATACACAACCTCTAACTTTTGACATAAAAATATTGATGCGACCTGCAGATCTGTATACACTAACTGTATTTGAATGGATCAAGAAAGAGGTGTTACATGTCATGAATTGCAATATAGAAGGACTCGTGCAAACTGAGAATATGCACAAATATCATATTTTATGGCAAGGTGAAAAGCATCACAAAAGGCAAGAAGCACATGTCCTGTACAATGTTGACAACGGAAGAGTTGAATGTTCTTGCAAAATGTATGAATTCAAAGGTATTTTATGTTGTTATGAATTAAAGACACTTAATCAAGAGAAGATATAAAAAAATACCTGAGTTTTATGTAATGCGAAGATGGAGGAGACAAGCAAAGATTGAAATGCTTGATATGGACAATATGAGTAAATCTGGTGTTGACGAGAAGTGCCACATAGCCTCCCGTTACCAACAACTGTGTAGGTCATTTATGCATGTTGCTGATTTGGCATCGAGAAGTGAAGAAGGCTATGTATGCATGAGAAAAGCGTCAAGAGAGTTACTTAAAAACATGCAGTTAATTCACCTTCAGTCCGTTGCAGCGAATGAATACCAGTCGAAGATAATGGGATCAAACAACGTAGGTGAAAATCATGCTTTGCTTGACACTCCTGATAAGTTGTGCCAAAGCGTAAACATCATCTTCAACAAGTCAGTAGTGAACGTTGTTGATTATGATGGATATATTCATGAAGCGAAGGGTATCAAAAGAAAACCTGCCTCTGATTGCAATCGTCGGAGGGCAAAGGGTGCACTAGAATTGGTTGGCAAGAGAAGGTCTAAGAAACAACCAACTTGTAATAAAAATTAACAAAGCCCTTCGCATGAACAGGTATGTAAGACATTATATTGCTTCTCATTACGTGAAGCTTGTCAATATCTAACTCGTGTAATGTCCAACATGCAACAATACCCTAAAGACATAATACCCAACGTGCTAACCTTCATTCCTTCCGACCAGATTTTCGGCAATGATAGCTTCAGTTTTACAAGTCTTTTGGTATGTAATCAATGTTGGGAAGAGGTTTACATTTCTTGTGAAACTTAATGCAGTGTCTTATATTTTCTGTTTCATGACAGGCTCTGATGAATTCGAAAGAGAAAACTGGGACACAGGAATCTCGTTTAGGCTATTAATTAAGTTGTCATGCCTCTTTGCAAGACCCAATTTCCACATTGTCGGATTTGTTAAGAGTTTAGGGTTTACAACAGAGCTCGTTTAATGAGAAATTGTTGGGTTTCCCTTCTTATTCGAACCGCAGCAGAACTCCAAGGACATCCACTGATCTTGCCGAGGATGTCTTTCGTATTTGCTGAATTTTGATTTGTCAGTGACGATTTGTGGTCCGTGCTTGGTGGTGCATGAATCAATTTCGTATTCGTTGTATAGCGATTTGTGCAGTCATCCGACTGCGATTTGTATGAGAATTCTATAACAGTCATCAGTATACACATAATACATATTTACAACGATTCATAGTCTAAATACTGTGCATCAATTTTATGAGAAATTTATAACCAAGTAACAATTTCAATACAGAAATCGATGTACATATAGAATAATATAGTACAAATCGAGACAAAAATTGAGCATGAAGCCTCAACTTGATTCCCTATAACATAAACCCTATACCCTAAACTGAATGAACATCGCAGAACACATTTGCAATTTATTTGGACAACACAGGCATGTAATCGATGTTCAGAAATGATAAAAGTAAAGATCGATAAGAAATGATTGATGTTCAGAAATCGCTGTAATTCTCTCCCTCCTGTACTGAAAATCGCAAAATAAATTTGTGATGTATGCTGTCAAAAAAACATGGTAATGTTAACCATTGAATGATAATAGTCAGCAACGATAAGGTACACTTGTTGTTCAGAAATCACAATTTTCCTCGTCTCCATTGAATGTAAATCGCAGGACACATATGCGATTCATACGGACAACAAATGATGTATTGACAAATTTTAATTGCTAAAAGATGTGTGCTGCTCAGAAATCGTGGTATCGCTCAACCTCTCTGGTTGAAAATCGAAGAATTAGATTTGCGATGTATGTGGTCAACAAACACTGTTAAGGTTCGGCCGTCTTAAATGATAAAGGTCAAAAGCAGTAAGATATGTTTCCTGCTAAAAAATCGTTGTTTTTCTGGGACACCATAAATGCAAACCGCGAAATAGGATTGTGATTCATGCAATCAACAATGGCTTGTAATATTCGGGGAGAACATACGAACGATTTGATATGTTCTATATAACAGCAGAATTCTTTCTCGTCACTATTCTTCATCGTCATTAAGTACAAATCGCAATATTCTTCGTCGTCATTGAATGCAAATCGCAAGAAACATATGTGATTAATACAGTCAGCATACGAAAGTAATGAAATCTTCTAATTGATAAAAGATGTGCGCTCAACCTGCGTGATTGATAATTGCAAAATTAGATTGTGATGTATGCAATCAACAAAGGTTTATAATGTTCGAAATGATAAAAGTCAACATCGATAAGAAATGCTTGATGTTTACACATCGCTTTATTGCTCACACTCCCTGAATGAAAATCTCAAAAGAGATTCGTGATGAATGCGATCAACAAGAGTGATTAATGTCTCTTTCGTAATTAGAAATAGTACACAGCGATAAAACACGTTTGTTGTTCAGAAATTATGTTCTTTTACACAAACAGTAAATGAAAATCGCACCGACGGATTTGCGATTTATGTGGTGAACAAGCCTTATAATCTTCGCCCTTTAAAAAAAATTCCACAGATCTAAGAGATTTTTAATGTACGGGATCATGGTATTGCTCACCTTCCAGGTATGAACATCACAATAAGTGATTTTAGAAGTTTCCGGTGGAAAAGGGCTTTTAATGTTCGCCATTCGTAAAGTATACCATAAACCATAAACCATTGGTCAGTATGTATTGTAACTAAATACTCCTGTAAATGAATGTCATTCTGATTGCAATGAAATCATGATCTCGTATAAAAAAGCCTTTGCAGCAATTTACGAATATCAAAAATTTTCTTATCGATGCTGAGTTATATCATTTACGAAGGGCGAATATTACAAGCCTTTTTTACTGCATGAATCGCAAACCTATTTCGTGAATTGTATTTACGGTATATCATTAAAAGAGCGATTTCCAAGCATCAAACAAGCCTTTGTTGAGCGAATAAATCGCATGTGTTATCCGATTTGCATTCAATGACGATGAGGCGAATTGCAATTTTTTAACAAGCCATTTTTGGATGCATGAATCGCTAACCTATCATTCCCGAACGTCGATTACATGCCTGTGTTGACCGCATACGTCGAATATGAGTTTTGCAATTTGCAATCAATGTCGACGAGGAAAGTGCGGATTGGTGAAAAGCATACGTTCCTTATCGCTTATGACTATTATTGTTTGTGACTGGAGAATTGGCCAGCCATTGTTGAACGCTTATATCGCAAAAGTATCATGCGATTTTCATTCGCGGAGGTTGAGAAATACGGCGATTTGGGAACGTCAAAATTTCCTTATCGATGACGTCAAATTGGAAGGGCGAATATTAGAAGCTGTTGTTGGCCGCAAACATATTGCGCGATTTGAATTTAACAATGATCATCAATAGCGATTTCTAAGCAGCAAACTTTTCTTATCGGTGTTGACTGTTATCATTTAAGACGGGAGAACGTGTTCACCCATTGTTAACTACATACATCACAAATCTATTTTGCGATTTTCTTTCAAGGAGGGAGAAAAATTCAGCGATTGCTGAACCACAATCATTTCTTATCGATGCTGACCGGTATCATTTCCGAGCGTCGATTACAGGCCTCTGTTCACCACATAAATCACATATGTGTTTTGCGATTGTCATTAAATAACGATGATTTATATTGCGATTTGTGAACAATATTACTCGTCGTCAGGTGATATTTTCTTTCAATGAGGGAAAGCAATACAGTGATCGCTGAACATTAGTCATTGGTAGATTGATCTGCCTTCTATCGTTCCCAGTTACTAGCAAAGTCCAATGAGTAAACTGAAAGTGTTGCTGCTGATGATGATGATGACGATAATGTCTGTTTCGAAGCACATCAATATATGGACGTCGGTTGATGTTGTTGATGATGATGCTAATGTATTGTAACTAAATACTCTTGGTAACTGAATGTGTTTCAAAGGGCGAATATTACAAGCCTTTCTGCACCGCATGAATCACATAACTATTATGCAATTTGAAGTTACGGTTGATCAGTAAGTGACCCATTTTTGAGCAGCAAACAAGCAATTTGTTTTGCGATTTTCATTTAATGACGAAGAGTAATATTGCGATTTCTGAACAAAAAATGTTCCTTAATGCGGCTGACTATTATCATTTAAGGCGGGCGAACGTTTAGAGCGATTGTTGACAACATACATCACATTCACGGAGGTTGAGCCATAACACCATTTTTGGCCCCTTGAATTGCTTATGAGTTCAACGACTTATATTTATTGACGCCGAGGAAAATTGTGAATTCTAAACAACAAACGTTCAATGACTTTTAGCGCATAAATATTATGGACAACATACATCGCATTCATGGTGGTTGATCAATACAACGATTTCTGAACTTCATACATCTTTTAGCTCATAAATATTCATTCATTACATGATCTTGTACGAAATGGAACATTTGGTGTTTAGAAATCACAATTTTTGTCTTACTCAATGAATAAAAATCGCAGAACTCATATGCAATTCATAGGGCCAAAAATGATTGTTATGGCTCAACCAACGTGAATGCGATGTATGTTGTCAACAATGGCTAAACACGTTCACCCGTCTTAAATGATAATAGTCAGCAGCGATAAGGAACGATTGTTGTTCAGAAATTGCAATATTACTCATCTTCATTGAATGAAAATCGCAAAACGAATATGCGATTTATGCGGTCAACAATTGCTTGTTTGCTGCTCAGAAATCGCTCATTTACTGATCGTCTGTAAATGCAAATCGCATAATAGTTTTGCAATTCATGCAGTGAAGAAAGGCTTCTAATATTCGCCCATCGAAACACATTCAGTTACAAAGAGTATTTAGTTACAATACATAATGGCCAATGGTTTGTCTTAGATACAATACATTAACATCATCATTATCAACATCAACCGACGTCCATATATTGATGTGCTTCAAAGCAGACATCATCAACATTATCGTCATCATCAGCAGCAACAACAATTTATTGGCGCTCGTGTATGAAAACTGGCGTTATTTGTTTGATTACTGGCGGCCTGTGAAAAGACATTATTGTCATATAAGAATGACACGTCGCACAAGTACTAGATGGTGTGATTATCTTTTGCTTCGTGAACGAGCAATAGACAAACCGACGGTTCCTTTATAAACCTCGAGTTCGTCAGTCGAACATGTAACCAGCTACATAGCAAATTATGGTCGATGAGCCAGACGAAGACAGCTACACAACCAACAATGGCGAATCAGGCGTATATTGTCTACACATCGTCTCCATTTTCATTAAAATCCGTCTCTTTTATGTCATTTATGCGATTTGTGTTGTGTACTGTGTAATGTAATTTTAATATCATTGATTGAAAATTATGCTCATTTCAGTACAACATCCACCGAAGAAGTTGGGCGAAAACTCAGTCAATCACTCCTGGAGGACATCAAACGGATGCACGATGAATTCGCATAATGCAACATGATCAATAATTTTGTTCGTATGAAACCAGTAGGAGTTATCTATATACATAAACCATGTGTAAGTACGTTAACAACATCATATTTGCTGCAAACATACTATATCCGATTTCGTCAGTTATATTAAAAGCAACGCAACAAGCAAAACTATAAGCATCGTCAGCCCTTATTTCATGGTATATCGGTTCTATTTTATGTTTTTTTTTTGTTATTGATTTACTCCAGTTGATTCGTATTTTAACATTGTTGTTAACAATGTTTCGGTTTACAGACTGTCGTACATCATTTGCCATACTCCAGTGGATTTCAAGATGGCCTACCTTACTGGGTTAACGGTAATCATTATAGAGACCTTTTGTCAAGTATAAAAGTAAGTAAACAAACCTCGAGTGCAAGGTTACAATATAACAGTGCTAACAACATTTGTATGATCCATTTGCAGATATTGATTCCTACACTCTGGCAATCTGAAAAGCATTGAGTCTTATACGTGATGGATTTACATGAAAAACAACTATGGTGTTACAATTCGTTGGATGTTGACAGTGGTTTACGTCTTGACATTTGCCATCTCGTAAAATTCCATCTATAGGGCTATCGTGTCATGTACTGGGGTCATGAATTTACTTTCGTCCGCATTATTCTCAGATCAGTTTCGTCAAAGGCATTTTGGGAGTCGACGTTAGTGATTGGATTTATCGCACGGCAGACCATGCTCCTTTACAAAATAATGGCGTTGATTGTGGCGTATTTGTAATGAAGTACATTGAAGCGATATACAATGGTGCAGAACCTTGTTTCGACACTATATACCATTTCTTGTCCTCTGTTATTGGGGATTCAATGTATGTCTATTGGTGCCACATTACAGTTTTTTTGCAGGTTGATATACCTGGATTCCACGAAGAACTCTGCGAAAAATTGTTAGACTTTCTAATTGCAGAAGAGAAAATAACTCAGCCGGCACGAGAATCTAAAAGGCATCTGGTTGAGTTTTTATGAATGCTCTTTTTAAAAGATAATTTTTCAATAAAATACTTGGAAAATCGTCAACCAAAAATAAATAACCGACTTTCCACAAAAGTGGTAAGCACGGGTCGAATCCACAGGGAACAAGAATTACTCAATTATTTCAAAGAAATTCAATTTATTAATTCACAACTCTAAGTCAACAATTACAATTCTGATAACAAATACAAATTAACACTACAACTAAATAGAAAAGCACTTCAAATCTTCTGTTGCACACCGAGGGCACTTCTGTCTTTTCACCAATTATCGAGTTTTCAAGATTGGACAAGAATACCCTGGAGTTTTTAGTATGCTTTTCAACCAAAAACACAGAAAAATACAAAGTTAGTAACCACTCCAAGTAAATCAAACTAGAAATTAAACTAAACCTAATTTTTATAGAAATTAGCAAAGACAAATCCTAATTAACACTAAAATGACAAATAAAATATCAAATAAATTCTAAAAATAACCAATCTAAGTCTAACTATTTGACAAGGAAAACGAAGTCTAAAATTCCTGAAATTTCTTCTATTCTGTAACTAACAGATTCAAGAATCTAACAGTTTTTACAGAATTGAAAACTGATATCCAGAACTCCAGATATAAGCGCTTCAAAACCAGGAAAAATCTGGATATCTCAGGTCCTGAAATTTGAAAACTCGGAAAAGCTATTTTCACAAAACGCTTAAAAACCAGACCAAATCAACTCGGAATGAGTTGAAATTTGGTCTGCGAACAGTGAACACCCCAATAAAGAGAAGAGAAAAAGAATTGTTAGAAAACTCAAAAATTTTGCACATAAAATGACGAGTGTGCGACAGAGCAAAAATCGGTTTTCAAGTTCAATTCACTATTCACTTTGGAAGTCTATCTTTAGCACTAAGAATGCAACCTAAATGCAATTACAGTTCTAAATGCTATTAAATGACTGTGAAAACACAGATGTTGAATGCAATGAAATAACTACACAGAAATTTAACTAAAATATGCAATTCATGACTAGTTTTAAGCTAAATACCACATCAAATGGAAAGTAACTTAACTATCGGTGCAATTAAAACTAATCTATCTATAAAAACACAATTAAAACAATCTCAAACTATACTCTATACTAAAGGTTAAACTAAGAACACACTTTCACAATCACATGTACTGAATATTAGTAATCCGAAAGAGCTAAATTGAAGTGACTAAGTTAGATAAAAACACTAATGAATAAAGTTAATTAGAGACTAAAACTTAACTAAGTGAACCGATTTTGATGAAGATTAACCTTAGCTAGGCTCACGGCTCACCCTATGGACTCTCTATGTTGACTCGGTCACACACATGAACTAAAAGGGAAATTTTAACAATTCTAATTCTAATTAACTAAAACTGAAAAGCCATAACGAATTAATTCAAATACAATACACGTCTAAATGATAAACCCTACTTAATGCTTTCCTAAATAAGAACTTAATTACTACCTAAGGTTAACACAAGTAACTAAAATAATTAATCCTAAATTTAATATATGTTAATATCGAAAATTAGTAAAGAGGATGATAAATACTAAAAACGGATTTAGTAAAACCTTTACTCTCCTTAATTGCTTGAGAAACCAACTTAGGAAGCTTTGAGAGTCTAAAACCGTCCAACATAAAGGCTCTCCACGTTTTTGGAAATTTTCTTTAAGAAATGTTTGAATAATTGGATTCCTTTCCCAAAAATTGAGTTTAGCCTTTTTAGGAAGTAAATTTTGAACTTGAATTATATTTCCAAAACTGTAATAGCAAATAATTCTTCCCCCTTGGCTGGATTAGACTTTGAAACTTTCTAAAAAGGTCTCACGAATTTTGAAGGAAAGTTTAATTTTATCCAAAAACGTTTTCTCAATGCATAGACCACCTTGCCCCTTATTTACTCTCTACACTAATTAAATAACTAAACTAATATAGAATTAATCTACCTAAAATGACATACACTGAACCTAGACACTATAATCCTTACTTAAAACAATCAAAAGAAACTCCTAAATTCAATTAATGTCACCAACACACAATTCAATACTTACCAAATACTTCAAAAAACGTCTAAAACCACCACTTTCTAATGCATTGAACCTAGACACCCTAATGGACTTGCCCTATTCAATTGAATCCTACCAAAAGCAGCCTAGAGCTCTAATGGAGCTCCACTGGCCGACACCCCCACTTGGGGAAGATGACTCTCTAAACAAAAAAATTGACTTTATCTAAACTATAAGGAATCAACACTTTTTCTTAACACTTTTTCTTATTTTTTTTTAACAAATTCTAACGAAATTGAAAAACTAACTTAACTACTAACTAAATCAAATGACATTCTGGGACACGAACTATTGGACTTGCAGCACAAGGAAACAAATGCTAAACTGAAATGAACATAAAAGTTTTAACAATGACACGACACACGCTAACCAATCGACCCAACTCGACAACCTAAGCTGTGACCAACGACCCAAGATGAACAACAATAATTTTATGGACTTACTTGAACAAAATAACTGTTTGAACAAACACTATTGCTGACGAAATACAAAAATACGAAAATGAAGAAACAATAAAATCGGCTAGACTAGATCTAGCCAATTGAGCTCTAACTACACGAACCACACAACACACTTAAACTAACCCAATTGAAACTTTCTAATCAATTCATGCTGGGAATGACTGAAACAAAATCTGATTAACACGTTTTATCTGCAGAAAAAAATTTCAGCACACATACACGATGCAACACCAAGATCGACTAGAATGAATCTAGTTGATTCTTGTGTTTTGACTCGAGCAAGACACCAAAATAAATCCAACGACAACCTAGACTGAATATTGACTGTAAAACACTTTTTTTTCTCTGCTAAATTAATACCAAAAACTGAAGTATAAAGAAAAACTAAAATTGGCTAGAACAAGATCTAGCCGATTTTCATGTTTTGGTATTACAATATTGAAAATAAAGACTCGACCAATTCAAAATGAAAAGCAAACTAAATCTAACATGCTGGTCTCTGCACAAATGCTAAACTAAGGTTGAAAATACCCAAAACACACAACACACATAAAAAAAATCTGGAACAATACACATGCACATACGTTGGGTTTTAACTAGAAGAATGAGAAGAAAAAGACCTACCTCCAGGGCGATCCGACGATTGTGGGGAAGGAGACAGCGAAAGATGCTTTTGGATTCGCGTCCCGTATTGTTCAATGATGCTGGAACGTCACCATGAGAGTGGGTTTTGCAACTGCACCACATTGGAAATCCACCGAGGATGGGAAAGGAGCCGATTCACGATCGGAGGGCTTAGAAAACCGGATGGAGGTAGAGCCGGTTCTTCTTGTTGGAGTGTCTCACACTTCCACGCAAGAAAAGTGCTTTCCACCTCTGCTACACCTGCAAAAATACAACAAATCAATGTTAATACCAGCAAGGAAGATAAAGAAATGAAAAGGGAGATAAAGCAATGCTTGAGTTTCAAGCAAAAACTTGATCTTCAAGGGCAAATGGTGTGAGATGGGAGGTTGAAAGAAGGGCTGGAACAAGATTCACAAGGGGGGAGCAAACTCCAAAGCCAAAAATGTCTAGGGTTTGCTGAAATGTTCTATTTATACTTTTGGTATTTTTTAGAAACAGGTTTAAATAAAAATATTTTACCCTGCGCCACTTTCTGAGGGGGTTTTCTGAAAATATTTTCTAAATGGGTATGGATATGCATGTGGGTTGGATTTGGGCTTTCTAAAGATTGATACAAGGTCCAAAACAGCCTAATTGGGTCGGATATGGATCCGGCCTACCTCGAAATTCGTGCCCAAACACTAAAATAGTCATAACTCTCTCATTTTAACTCCGATTTTTCTGAAATTCGAACCACGACCCCTTGACATCAAAATACATCTAAACATGGGTTTTAAACCTTAAACTCACCACAAAATGCATGAATAACTAGCTAGCATGATGTGCATTTCATGTATCATCAAATACCCCCATGCTTGAATGTTTGTTAGTCCCTTAACAAACCACTAACTATGTTATGTAACAGAAACAAGAAATGCTAGATATCTATGCATAATAACTAACTCACTTTCGTAGGAATCACAGTTGCATTTAGCTTATGCAACAATCCCTTTAAACCCCTGGGTTACCCCAGTGGACGAGTAAGGTCTCGTGAGGGTTTGCAGAGATGCTACCCACAAACATCAATGTTATGCAGGAATGAATTTTCAAAAATATTAGGCACTTTAAGAAATCAGTTGGAGCAAATATTTCATGTAATGGACATTCTCAAAACAAATTCAGAAATCTCCTGCCACCACAGTAAAAATCTTTTTCCTTCACTTTTCTAAAATTGTAGCTATCTATGATTTTTCTCAGAAAGTCAAGTATTATCATGTTATCACTCATTTATCCTCACTTGTATGTTTTCTGTACAGTAATTCATAAATATTCTTAAGCAATGAAAAATTTCTCATATAGCTCATTCTTTTTCTTTTTTTGATATTCACTTTTCACTCTTTTTCAATTCTCTCACTTTTGAGCACTATTTCAAATATCCAGTTTTCGTGACCCGTGTAGCAAGCTTTGGGTCAATGACTCCCAAGCCAGACGACCTTAGAGCACTAGATACAGAGTATCCCTCAGACTTAATTGCTCGAGTTACTAGACCTTCTATTCTGATAGTTTACGTATAGTCTTCTTTTCATCATGTGCAATGTCTCTATCTCTTAGGATTTCTATGCAATTCATGTAACAAGCTTTCGAATCGGTGGCTACCAAACCAGATGGCTTTAGGGCACCAGGTGTAAAACACCCTTCAGACTCTACTTACTTGAACTACAAAGGCCACATATATCGACTAGACCAGAAGATGATCTCCTTCGTTATCCTTTTCGTTAAGAGACTCAAACACTTCATCTTGTGTCTGAGTTCCACTACTAGGAATCACGAAGACATCAACAACTAAACGTAGCTCTATTCTTTTAAGCTCATTTTTCAAAAACATCTTTTCATTGCTTATTTCTTCCCAAAACCTACTGTGCATACTTATACTAAAGTGATTCAAAACTTTCTAACAATCAAATACTATTTTTCTTTGAATTTTCTCACAAATAACTACTCTATTTGAATTAGTTCAGAGAAAAAATTTTACATGGGGCTTAAAAATTTCTAAACTGTTAGATTATGCCAAAAACAATCATATATGCTACAAACTTGTTCTCAAATGCCTACTTTAGCTACCAGACATATAAATTTTTTTTTTACTGTGCATCTAAACCACCCCCCTATGCTTGAATGACACTGTCCCTAGTGGCATACAGAATATATAAGAATGCAATGCAAATGCACACTAAAAAACAATAAAATAGATGTGGGAGAAAGGATAGATACAACCTGATCTGTGCTGGGCTTCTGAAGTTTAATAATTGACTTGACTTTGTAGCATCCTATGCATATCTGATTATATAATTTTCTGCTCATCTAATCAATGTATGCTCTAAAAGCTCTGCTCTGTACCTGGTAACTAATTCTCATACACTAAATGTTAGATTCAACCTGCATAAACCAAAAACAAATGTCAGCACATATGAAATACAGAATAAAAGAAAATACTGAAATGAAAAACAAAACTACTCTACTATGTGCATATGATACATTCCTCTGGTCAAATCCTTATGCCTTCGTGAGATGCACTATCTCACACTCACCATTCTGCAAGGAATCTGAAATGTAGGGCTTCAGTCTTTGCCCATTAACTTTGAATGTACCCTGGGTCTCAGGATCAAATAATGTAACTGCTCCATGTGGAAACACTTCTTTCACAATGTACGGTCCCTCCCATCTCGATCTCAATTTGCATGGGAATAAATGCAAACGAGAATTGTATAACCAAACTTTCTGCTCTGGCTCAAACACTTTTCTGACAATGTACTTATAATGAAATGCTTTAGTGCGAGCTTTGTATAACTTGGCATTCTCATATGCATCATTCCTGACTTCCTCTAATTCTGAGAGCTGCAATGCTCTCGCTTTGCCAGCCTGGGTGAGGTCAAAATTCAATTTCTTGACGGCCCAATATGCTCTGTGTTCCAGCTCGACAGGAAGATGGCATGCTTTCCTGAATACAAGGCGATACGGGGACATGCCAATGGGAGTCTTGAATGCAATCATATATGCCCAAAGTGCATCATCTAAGCGCTGGGACCAATCCTTGCGGTCTGGGCGAACTGTCTTCTCTAGAATTCGCTTTATTTTCCTATTCGAAACCTCTACCTGTCCATTGGTCTACGAATGATAAGGCGTGGTGAATCTATGATTGACAGAATACCTTCTCAGCAAAGAAGCTATCTGTACATTCTTAAAATGCTTGCCACCATCACTGATCATCGCACGTGGCACCCCAAAACGACTGAAAATGTTATGCTTAATGAACTTAAGCACCACTCTATGATCATTGGTCTTGGTTGCCACAACCTCGACCCACTTGGACACATAATCAACCGCCACTAAAATGTACAAATTTTCGAATGATGGCGGAAATGGGCCCATAAAATCTATATGACCCAAACATAAAAAATCTCGACTATCAAAATCGGAAGCAAGAGCATCATGTCCTTCTTGGACATGTTCCCAGTCTGCTAACATCTAATGCATCTCCTACAAAACTCATGTGCATCTCTGTGGAGTGTGGGCCAATAAAATTCAGACTGCAAAACCTTTGCAGTTGTCTTCCTACTACTAAAATGCCCTCCACAGGCTAAAGAATGAGAAAAACTCAAATTGGACTCGTACTCCTCCTCTGGAACACATCTCCTGATGATCTGATCTGTGCAATATTTGAACAATTATGGTTCATCCCAATAATAGTGCCTCACCTGAGATAGGAATCTCTCACGCTCATTCTTAGTCCAATGCTCAGGGATCTGTCTCGAAACCAGATAGTTCACGATATCAGTAAACCAGGGTAACTGTGATGTCCTGACTGACATGATCTGCTCATCGGGGAAAGAATCACTGATCGGCCTCTGATCCTGCGTGGTCTCCACGATCAGTCTAGATAGATGGTCTGCTACTACATTCTTGCTTCCCTTCTTATCTCGAATCTCGAGATCAAACTCCTGTAGTAGCAGAACCCAACAAATGAGTCTCAGTTTGGTGTCTTTCTTGCTCAAAAGATGCTTCAATGCAGCGTGATCAGAATAGACAACCACCTTTGAACCGAGAAGATATGACCTAAACTTGTCCAATGTGAATACTACAACAAGTAGCTCTTTCTCTGTTGTGGTATAATTCATCTGGGCATCAGACAGAGTTCTACTTGCGTAGTAAATCACATAGGGCTTCCTGTCAATCTTCTGTCCTAAAATAGCCCCCATCACATAGTCAGAAGCATCACACATAATCTCAAATAGGAGCATCCAATCCGGAGGTCTCAAAATGGGCGCAGTAATCAAGGCCTCTTTGAGTATCTCAAAGGCCTTCATACACTCCTCACTGAAATCAAAGGGCTGGTCCTTCTCCAATAAAGTACAAAGCGGTCGAGAGATTTTGCTGAAATCTTTTATGAACCGCTGATAAAATTCAGCATGCCCTAGAAATGACCTAATCTGCCTCACAGTGGTAGGTGGAGTCAAACAATAAATGGATTCCACCTTCGCTCTGTAAACCTCAATCCCTCTCTTGGACACAATGTGTCCAAGCACAATCCCCTCCTGGACCATAAAGTGGCTCTTTTCCCAACTCAGAACAAGGTTTGTCTCTGCACATCTACTCAGTACTCGAGTAAGTTTTTGAAGACAATCCTCAAAAGAAGAGCCATAAACAGAAAAATCGTCCATAAACACCTCCATGACATCATCTATCATATCGAAGAAGATAGCTAACATGCACCTCTGAAAGGTTGCCGCGACATTGCAGAGCCCGAACGACATACATCTAAATGTGAAGGTGTCATAAGGACATGTAAATGTTGTCTTCTTCTGGTCGTCAGGATGGACAACTACTTGATTATACCCTGAGTATCCATCTAAGAAGCAATAGTAGCTCTGTCATGCGAGTCTTTCTAAAATCTGATTAATGAATGACAACGAGAAGTGATCCTTCCGAGTTGCCACATTCAACTTCCTATAATCTATACAGACTCACCACCCCGTGGTGGTCCTTATCGGAATTCTTTCCCCCTTCTCATTCTCCACAATAGTGAGTCCTGACTTCTTCGGCACAACCTGAATCAGACTGACCCACTGGCTATCAGAAATGGGGTAAATAATCCTGGCATCTAACCACTTCACAACCTTATTCTTCACCACTTCCTTCATGTTGGGATTTAACCTTCTCTGCATATCCCGCACTGGCTTGATTTCTTCATCGCAATGAATTCTATGCATGCAGAATGAAGGATCAATCCCCTTTAAATCAGCCACTCCCCAGCCAATCGCTGCCTTATTCTCTCGTAAAATAGTCAGCAATTTCTGTTCCTGCTCCTCAGTGAGCAGTGATGAGATGATCACAGGTAGAGTCTCATCACCTCCGAGATATCCATACTTGAGTGAATCCGATAAAGGTTTCAACTCAAGTTTCAGAGGAGACTCGATCGAAGATTTGGCGGGGGTCTCCGCAAGTGGTGGGAGAGGCTCAATGCCAGCTCTCCAAGGAGGTAACTCTGACGACACTCTAGACACATCTACACTAACTATACAACTATTCTTCTCTATATGGTACAAATCTAATGAATCCTCAGTAATGTACAAATCGGGTTGTTCTTCCACTAAATCCTGAGCAATATCTACATGAAAACAGTCCATATCTCCCGCTGGACCCATCATGGCATTGAAAATGTTCAGCTTGACTTTCCTGTTGCCGAATGATAGATCCATGACTCCGGTCCTACAATTAATACATGCATTGGCAGTCACCAAGAATGGTCTGCCCAAAATGATCGGAGTCTGGTGCTGGCTATCCACTCCTTCCATATCGAGGATGATGAAATCGACAGGGAATTAGAGATCATCCACCTTAACTAGCACATCTTCCAAGACACCTCTCGGTACCTTGACAGAACGATCTGCCAGCTGAAGTGTAATCGGAGTCGATCTCATCTCTCCTAGCCCAAAAGAATCATAGAAATATCTGGGCAGAATGTTCACGCTTGCTCCAAGATCGAGCAAAGCGCGTTCTATCCGAATGTTTCCTATGGTACAAGCAATGATAGGGGCTCCAAGGTCCTTGAGCTTTGGTGGTGTCTGATGCTGAATCACTGAACTCACCTGCTCAGTCAGATGGACCCTATTAGGAACTTTCTCTCTAGATTTCCTCTTTTGCGTACATAGTTCCTTCAGGAATTTGGCATATGCCGGTACCTGCTGAATGGCATCGAGCAAAGGCAAGTTGATCTGCACATGCTTGAAGATGTCAAGCATGTCCTGGATCTTCGTGACCTGCTTCCCTCTAAATTTGGGAGACTCTAATGCTTTGGGATAGGGTGGTTTGGGGATATACATCAGGGGTTCCTCCTCTTTGTGAGCAGGCTCACTCCTATCCTTCTTATGAACTGAGGTGGAGGATGATGATGATGGTGATGGTGATGAGGATGGTGATGATGATAATAATGGCTGAGCCGAAGAAGATGAAATACTAACATCTGGCTCATCGATCCTCTCTCTACTCTCTCTGCTCTCGATGTGGTACTCACGTCTACTCCTCAAGTTCATAACAGATTTGGCCTGCTGCTGTGACTCAGTATGGTACAGGCCTCCAGTCATCTGGTCCTTGCCCTTCTGGTTCATGACAGCCTGGCTCGGCAACGTACCCTTAGGTCTCCTACTAATAGCCTCTGCTATCTGTCCCATTTGCGACTCTAGCTTCGCAATGGACTGCGTGTGCGAGCTCAAAATCTGGCTACACTTCTCGAAAGCATTCTGATTAGAGGTTTTCACCTTTTGGAATGCTTGGAGAAGTCTCTCCTCAAAAGATGTCTGTGGGGCAGACTCTTGCGGAATCAGAGGAGGAAATGAGGATGAAGTTTGAGGATAGCTCGGCCTCTGGAATGTTTGAGTGAATGCTGGCGGCCGAGCTGGCTGAGAGGATGTAGGCATCTTGATGGAAGACTGTGGATTCTTCCATGAAAAATTGGGGTGGTTACGCCAACCTAGATTACATGTAGATGAAAATGGGTTGTTCTGGGGCCTAGCGTAACCCTGAGCAGCCTGAACTTGTTCTTGAACAAATTCAGGGTATTGAGCTGCCGAAGGGCACTCAGTAATCTCATGTGCCGGACTGGCACAAAGAGTACACACCTGCTGAGTCGGAGATGGTCCCGAGAGAAGCTGGTCCAACTTCTGAGCAATCATGTCTACCTTGCACTGTAGTATAGTAGATGGACCAATCTCGAGGACACCACCTTTCTTCTGAATACTGGGTGTGGCTCTATCTGAATGAGAGCTAGAAGCATGGTGGAGAGAATTCTCTGCTAATGTATCAAATAGCCTCCATGTTTCATCCTCGCTCTTCAACATGAAGATCCCTCCACATGAAGAGTCGATCATCTAACGATTCCTGTCAGACAATCCATCGTAAAAGCTCTGCACCAGCTGCCATCTTGGCACCTGATGATGGGGACACTTCCTAAGGAGATCCTTCATTCTCTCCTAGGTCTCATGAAACTGTTCACCATCTAGCTCTGAGAAGCTAGTGATGGCTCGCCAGTACTGGTTCGTCCTACCAATGGGAAAGTACTTCATAAGGAACTCCTGCTGTAACTGATCCCATGACCCTATCTCTACTGAATCTAAGGACTTTAGCCAATACTTGGCCTTGTCCTTCAATGAAAACGGAAATAAGGTCAACCTTAATGCATCATTATCGAAATTCTGTATCTTGACACTAGAACAGATTTTGAGGAATTCGTCTAAGTGCATGTAGGGATCCTCGTGACTAAGGCCATAAAATGATGGAAGTATCTGAATAATGCTGGCCTTAATCTCATAATGTGACGCTCCTACATCGGGTCTCCGAATGCAGAATGCCTGGACATAGTCTGTGGGAATGAAGTATTCCCTCAGAGTGCGTGGAGGAACTGGAGGTGGAGCTGGAGGATCCATATCGCCCATTGTTGTCGAAACTCGAGGAGAATGTAAAATTCTCTCAGGGTTGTCAACAAATGGATGTAATGGGGTTCCTAGAGCTCTTCGCCCCTGCATGCACTGGTACTAAGACCAGATGTAAGCACACGACCTAAATCTAAATCTAAACTAACTAATCACTATAATGTAAATAACAAAAATAAAGACAACTAATAAACAAATATTCTAAACTAATTATGTCAGAACTAACTAACCAAGTAATTAAAATAACAAAGTAAACTATTCTAATTTACTCAAAAGGAAAAATACAGGAAATCACAAACTATGTTTTCTAAAACCCACCTGTCTAATCACTCCTTGCAGAATGAATATTCAGTGAATCCTAGAAAAACAGTACAAAACCTATATGTACTAACTATGTTAATCCTATATTCACTTACTAATCCTACTAACTACAAAACAAAAACAATTAATTAACTAACTAGCTAATCACAGATTAATAAATTAAAATCTAAGAAATAAAAGAATAGATTCGCTGTTCCCCGGCAACAGCGCCAAAATTTGGTTGAGTTTTTATGAATGCTCTTTTTAAAAGATAATTTTTCAATAAAATACTTGGAAAATCGTCAACCAAAAATAAATAACCGACTTTCCACAAAAGTGGTAAGCACGGGCCGAATCCACAGAGAACGAGAATTACTCAATTATTTCAAAGAAATCCAATTTATTAATTCACAACTCTAAGTCAACAATTACAATTCTGATAACAAATACAAATTAACACTACAACTAAATAGAAAAGCACTTCAAATCTTCTGTTGCACACCGAGGGCACTTCTGTCTTTTCACCAATTATCGACTTTTCAAGATTAGACAAGAATACCCTGGAGTTTTTAGTATGTTTTTCAACCTAAAACACAGAAAAATACAAAGTTAGTAACCACTCCAAGTAAATCAAACTAGAAATTAAACTAAACCTAATTTTATAGAAATTAGCAAAGACAAATCCTAATTAACACTAAAATGACAAATAAAATATCAAATTAATTCTAAAAATAATCAATCTAAGTCTAACTATACTAATAGATGCAGATGCAGCAACTAAAATGCAGAAAACAATGTAAATTATTCGAAAATGACTAAACTAGTGAAATGACTATCTTACCCCTAAATAGTGCAAAAATGACTTCTGACAACTTTTCGTAAACAGACTGTTTGACAAGGAAAACGAAGTCTAAAATTCCTGAAATTTCTTCTATTCTGTAACTAACAGATTCAAGAATCTGACAGTTTTTACAGAATTGAAAACTGATATCCAGAACTCCAGATATAAGCGCTTCAAAACCAGGAAAAATCTGGATATCTCAGGTCCTGAAATTTGAAAACTCGGAAAAGCTATTTTCACAAAACGCTTAAAAACCAGACCAAATCAACTCGGAATGAGTTGAAATTTGGTCCGCGAACAGTGAACACCCCAATAAAGAGAAGAGAAAAAGAATTGTTAGAAAACTCAAAAATTTTGCACATAAAATGACGAGTGTGCGACAAGGCAAAAATCGGTTTTCAAGTTCAATTCACTATTCACTTTGGAAGTCTATCTTTAGCACTAAGAATGCAACCTAAATGCAATTACAGTTCTAAATGCTATTAAATGACTGTGAAAACACAGATGTTGAATGCAATGAAATAACTACACAGAAATTTAACTAAAATATGCAATTCACGACTAGTTTTAAGCTAAATACCACATCAAATGGAAAGTAACTTAACTATCGGTGCAATTAAAACTAATCTATCTATAAAAACACAATTAAAACAATCTCAAACTATAATCTATACTAAAGGTTAAACTAAGAACACACTTTCACAATCACATGTACTGAATATTAGTAATCCGAAAGAGCTAAATTGAAGTGACTAAGTTAGATAAAAACACTAATGAATAAAGTTAATTAGAGACTAAAACTTAACTAAGTGAACCGATTTTGATGAAGATTATCCTTAGCTAGGCTCACGGCTCACCCTATGGACTCTCTATGTTGACTCGGTCACACACATGAACTAAAAGGGAAATTTTAACAATTCTAATTCTAATTAACTAAAACTGAAAAGCCATAACGAATTAATTCAAATACAATACACGTCTAAATGATAAACCCTACTTAATGCTTTCCTAAATAAGAACTTAATTACTACCTAAGGTTAACACAAGTAACTAAAATAGTTAATCCTAAATTTAATATATGTTAATATCGAAAATTAGTAAAGAGGATGATAAATACTAAAAACGGATTTAGTAAAACCTTTACTCTCCTTAATTGCTTGAGAAACCAACTTAGGAAGCTTTGAGAGTCTAAAACCGTCCAACATAAAGGCTCTCCACGTTTTTGGAAATTTTCTTTAAGAAATGTTTGAATAATTGGATTCCTTTCCCAAAAATCGAGTTTAGCCTTTTTAGGAAGTAAATTTTGAACTTGAATTATATTTCCAAAACTGTAATAGCAAATAATTCTTCCCCCTTGGCTGGATTAGACTTTGAAACTTTCTAAAAAGGTCTCACGAATTTTGAAGGAAAGTTTAATTTTATCCAAAAACGTTTTCTCAATGCATAGACCACCTTGCCCCTTATTTACTCTCTACACTAATTAAATAACTAAACTAATATAGAATTAATCTACCTAAAATGACATACACTGAACCTAGACACTATAATCCTTACTTAAAACAATCAAAAGAAACTCCTAAATTCAATTAATGTCACCAACACACAATTCAATACTTACCAAATACTTCAAAAAACGTCTAAAACCACCACTTTCTAATGCATTGAACCTAGACACCCTAATGGACTTGCCCTATTCAATTGAATCCTACCAAAAGCAGCCTAGAGCTCTAATGGAGCTCCACTGACCGACACCCCCACTTGGGGAAGATGACTCTCTAAACAAAAAAATTGACTTTATCTAAACTATAAGGAATCAACACTTTTTCTTAACATTTTTGTTTAACAAATTCTAACGAAATTGAAAAATTAACTTAACTACTAACTAAATCAAATGACATTCTGGGACACAGACTATTGGACTTGCAGCACAACGAAACGAATGCTAAATTGAAATGAACATAAAAGTTTTAACAATGACATGACACACGCTAACCAATTGACCCAACTCGACAACCTAAGCTATGATCAACGACCCAAGATGAACAACAATAATTTTCTGGACTTACTTGAACAAAATAATTGTTTGAACAAACACTATTGCTGACGAAATACAGAAATACGACAATGAAGAAACAATAAAATCGGCTAGACTAGATCTAGCCGATTGAGCTCTAACTACACGAACCACACAACACACTTAAACTAACCCAATTGAAACTTTCTAATTAATTCATGCTGTGAATGACTGAAACAAAATTTGATTAACACGTTTTAACTGCAAAAAAAAATTTCAGCACACATACACGATGCAACACCAAGATTGACTAGAATGAATCTAGTCGATTCTTGTGTTTTGACTTGAACAAGATACCAAAATAAATCCAACGACAACCTAGACTGAATATTGACTGTAAAACACTTTTTTTTTCTCTGCTAAATTAATACCGAAAACTGAAGGATAAAGCAAAATTAAAATCGGCTAGAACAAGATCTATCCGATTTTCACGTTTTGGTACTACAATATTGAAAATAAGGACTCGACCAATTCAAAATGCAAAGCAAACTAAATCTAACGTGCTGGTTTCTGCACAAATGCTAAACTAAGGTTGAAAATACCCAAAACACACAGCACACATAAAAAAAAATGGAACAATACACATGCACATACGTTGGGTTTTAACTAGAAGAATGGGAAGAAAAAGACCTACCTCCAGGACGATCCGACGATTGTGGGGAAAGAGAGAGCGGAAGATGCCTTTGGATTCACGTCCCGTATTGTTCAATGATGATGGAACGTCACCATGAGAGTGGGTTTTGCAGCTGCACCACGTTGGAAATCCACCGAGGATGGCAAAGGAGCCGATTCGCGATCGGAGGGCTTAGAAAACCGGATGGAGGTAGAGCCGGTTCTTCTTGTTGGAGTGTCTCGCACTTTCACGCAAGAAAAGTGCTTTCCACCTCTGCTACATCTGTAACAACACAACAAATCAATGTTAATACCAGCAAGGAAGATAAAGAAATGAAAGAAATGCAAAGGGAGATAAAGCAATGCTTGAGTTTCAAGCAAAAACTTGATCTTCAAGGGAAAATGGTGTGAGATGGGAGGTTGGAAGAAGGGATGGAACAAGATTCACAAGGGAGGTGAAAAATCCAAAGCCAAATACGTCTAGGGTTTGCTGAAATGTTCTATTTATACTTTTGGTATTTTTCAGAAACAGGTTTAAATAAAAATATTTTACCCTGCGCTACTTTCTGCGGGGGTTTTCTGAAAATATTTTCTAAATGGGTGTGGATATGCGTGTGGGTTGGATTTGGGCTTTCTAAATATTGATCCAAGGTCCAAAACAACCTAATTGTGTCGGATATGGATCCGATCTACCTTGAAATCTGTGCTCGAACACTAAAATAGCCATAACTCTCTCATTTTAACTCTGATTTTTCTGAAATTCAAACCACGACCCCTTGACATCAAAATACATCTAAACATGGCTTTTAAACCTTAAACTCACCACACAATGCATGAATAACTAGCTAACATGATGTGCATTTCATGCATCATCAGCAACAAACAGCTGGACCCACCACGCCAGAGTAATTTCATATTCATCTATTTCAAGTAGATTTTATACACGATACCACCAACTTGTGTGTAATCAATCCTATTTCAACCAAATATTACAAGCCGTTGTTGACCGCATGAATCACAATCCTATTTTGCGGTTTGCATTTAAAGTGTCTCAGCAAAAGAGCAATTTCTGAGCAGCAAACATATCTTACCGCTTTTGACCTTTATCATTTAAGACGGCCAAACATTAACACCCTTTGTTGACCACACATCCCAAATCTAATTCTGCGATTTTCAACCATAAAGGTTTAGCAATACCACGATTTCTGAACAACACACATCTTTTAGCAATTAAAATATTTGAATACATTCCTTTGCTGACCGCATAAATCACATATGTGTTTTGCGATTTGCATTCAATAAAGACGAGGAAAATTGCGATTTCTGAATGAAAAACGTACCTTATTGATGTTGACTATTATCATTCAAGGGATAACATTACCATGTTTTTTTGACAGCATATATCGCAAATTTGTTTTTTGATTTTTAGACCAGGAGGGAGAGAGTTACAGCGATTTCTGAACGTCAAACATTTCTTATCGTTCTTTACTTTTATCATTTCTTAACGTCGAAAAAGGAACAAATGATTTGAATAACCAAATGATTTGAATAACCAGCCCTAGAAGTGTAGCAGCACTTGCTGCCTTTTTTTATTCCCACTCATCCATCCCTTAATTAGAGAACGAGATCTGCAATAAATGCTAAAAGACCAAACGAACCACAAATCATCAGCGACAAATCACTGATCCACAAACTTCTGAACAGCTGAATCATAATTCAGCTAATGAGGACTTCTACAAATCGCTATCCAACGAATACAAAGACATCGATTTAGGTCAACAAGAGTGATATGGAACATTAAGTCAACATCGATTGAGGGCGAACATTAAACCGTAAACCCTAAACCATATATCTGAAACCCACAAACCTAAACCCTAAACGATAAAAATCAATATCGACAAGAAAATTGCGTTAGATATCGCTGTATTGCTCAACAATAAATAAAAGAGGTTGGCGATGTATGCGTTAAAAAATGGTTGGTCACGTTCGCCCGTCTTAAATGATAATAGTCAACAGCGATAAGCAATATTTGTTATTCCAAAATTACAATATTCCTATCATCATTGAATGAACATCGCAGAACGCGTATGCGATTTATGCGGTCAACACAGGCCCGTAATCGACGTTCGGAAATGAAAAAGTAAACATCGATATAAAATGATTGTTGTTCATAAATCGTTTTATTTCTCTCCCTCCTGGACTAAAAATCGCAAACTCAATTAGTGATGCATGCTCTCAAAAAACATGGAAATGTTCGCCCTAAAATAATAATACTCAACAGCGATAAGAAACGTTTGTTGTTTAGAAATCACAATATTCTTCGTCGTCATTGAATGCAAATCGCAAGGAAAATATGCGATTTATACGGTGAGCATGCACAAGTAATGAAATCTTTTAATTGATAAAAGATGTGCGCTCAACCCGCGTGATTGACAATCGCAAGATTAGATTGCGATGTATGCAATCAACAAAGGCTTGTAATGTTCAAAATGATAAAAGTCAACATTGATAAGAAATGCTTGATGTTTACACATTGCTTTATTGCTCACACTCCCCGAATGAAAATCCCAAAAGAGATTCGCGATGAATGCGGTCAACAACAACCATTAATGTTGCTTTCGTTATTAGAAATAGTACACAACGATAAGACACGTTTGCTGTTCAGAAATCGTAGTCTTTTTCACCAACCGTGACTCAAAATCGCAAAAACGGATTTGCGATTTATGTGTTGAGCAAGCCTTATAATCTTCGCCTTTTAAAAAAAAATCCACAGAGATAAGCGATGTTTGATGTACATGATTATGGTATCGCTCATCCTACAGGTATGAACATCACAATAAGTGATTTTCGAAGTTTTCTATAGAAAAGGGCTTTTAATGTTTGCCATTCATAAAGTATACCATAAACCAAAAACCAAAAACCAAAAACCAAAAACCAAAAACCAAAAACCAAAAACCAAAAACCAAAAACCAAAAACCAAAAACCAAAAACCAAAAACCAAAAACCAAAAACCAAAAACCAAAAACCATAATCCATAAACCATAAACCATAAAACCTAATCACTAAACCCTAAAACCCAAACCATAAACCATAAATCCGAAACCACAAACCGTAAAACCCTAAAGCCTAAACCATAAACCCCTAAACCATAAACCAAAAACCCTAAACCCTGAAAACTAAACCCTAAAAGTCAACATCGATAAGAAGATTTTGATGCTCGCAAATCACTGTATTGATCAACCTCTAAGAATGAAAATCGCCGGTTATACGATCGATTCACGAACAAGTCATTTATGCAGGAATTTTTGGTTTGTCGGTTCCTTATTCACGAAGCAAAGTGGAACACATCTTTAACGTGTGTGATGTGTCATTCATATATAAATGAAACGTCCTATCACCCTACGCCAGTTTTCAAATAAATACGATAGTTTTCAAAAACAACGAGCAAATCTCAAATAAAATACACTCCCCATTAATGAAATTAAACAATGTCATTTCATATAGCTGTATACAAAACTAATCAAAGCGATTGGACATAGTAGTTCAAATCACGGTAGCATGTATCGTGTGGGTTTGGTAATAGAAATCTTTTTTGGTCTTTTATAAATCCATAACTTCGTCCACCCTCGTCCCAACAAATCGCATTAGGCATAGATTAGGGATTTACACCTCGACAATGGGTCGGCCCACGTCACTCTCCCAACTAAACCCATCACAAAAAATGAGACATTGTTCAGATTGCTTTGCTATTTGCGATTTTAATTCATGAAGATTGAGCAATGGAACGATTTCTAAGCATCAAGCATCTCTTCTAGCTATGCACTATTTTCATTCACTATGGGCGAACATAACATTGCCTTGTCTGCAACATAAATCGACCAAATATATTACGATTTTCATTCTCGTAAGTTCAGCAATATAATGATTTTTGAGGAACAAACCTTTCTTATCGATAATTACTTAGTCATTTGTTAAGGGCGAACATTACATGCCTTTATTGACCACATGAAGCAGAAATCTATTTCTGCGATTTACATTCATGGAGTGTCAGTTATACAAAGATTTCAGAACAGCATACAACTCTTATCGTTGTGCAGTATTTTTAATTACTGAAGAGCAGCATTACTAGCCTTAGTTCACCGCATACAACACAAACCAATTTTTTGTTCCGATTTAATTTTCGTAGATGAAGCAGTACAATGATTTACAAGCGTGTTTAGTAAAGTTCAAATTTTATTTCAACCGAGACAGATTTACAAAAATTGTATAGTCTTACAAAATTTGCCTACTGTAAACACCCCAAATTTTCCTCATCCATTCTCAAATAACCCTCCTCGTGCAGTGCCAACCCTGTTAGGTCAGTGTAGGAGTCAAACCCCGAGTCAGTTTCAGAAAATCACCATTTTACCAACTTTCATTAGGAAAATTACCATTTTACCCCTAGGTCATCCCAGACCCCAGTCAGTCGGAGTCAACCAAGCTCATTGGTCATTTCAGAACATTTAGAATATCAATCATTTCAAGCTCATCTGAGCTCACAATGAACAGACCATTTCCATTTCTGACAATTCCTGCCAAAATGGGATCATTTCTTCAGAAATGAACTCATTTCTCACTCAAATCCAAGCCAATTGTCTCTGAGTCAGTCATACTCCCCAGAGTCTAACTTGAGCTCACCAGAAGTTCAAGCACTCCAGTTTCAGTTCAAAACCATTTCCAAGTGTCCAGAAGCCCATTTTAGTCCATTTCAGCTCTTTCAGCTGAAATTGAGTTGAGTTCAGCCAATTGAGGTAGTGTTCGAGCTTCAATTTTAGTTCATGTCAGTATTATTGACCTTTTTTTTAGCTCAAATCCAGCTTAAGTTCGTAATTCACTTCACTCCAGTGACCTTTCCGTACCATTTCTCTAAAAATGACAGCTTTTCTTGAAAATTTAGCTGGAAAGGTCAGTTGAGTCAATGTCTGGTTAGTTTATTTGAGTTCTGAAACTCTAGAATCCCGCTCAATCTAGCTCATCTTAGTTCAATTCAACTCGAACCCCAATTTTCAGTGTCACTCTAGCCTAGTAGAGTCCCGAAAACCATTTCTTGAGCTATTTTGCAAATTTTATCAGTTTTTATGCTTTTTGAACTGGTACAAGTGTCAATCGGGTCTAACATCCAAAATTCTTCATTCAAGGTTAGCATTTTGCATAGCATTTCATGTCATTTGTCATCATTTCATTTCATTTCTCAGCATTTCATAACATTTCATCACATTTCATTTTCGAAGTCCAGAACTCCAGTTTTATAAATTTCAATCCAGATCGAGTTTTAAAAGCTTTCAAAAATCAATTTCAAACCTCAGATTTCCAAAATTGACAATTTTACCCCCGGAATTCTAAATTTGGAAATATTTTCGCAAGAAAAATAATCTGGATTTATTTCAAACTCAAATTTTTGAATTCTACACTGGATTTGCTTCGCAACGGGGTATTGAACTTCAAAATCCGAGCTCGTTTCAATAACTGCCAAAAATAGCTCATTTCGTTTGGAAATATTTTCTCAAGAAAAACAATCTGGATTTCTTTCAAAATCAAATTTTCAAATTCTACACTGGATTTGCTTCGCAACGAGGTATTGAACTTCAAAATCCGAGCTCGTTTCAAAAACTGCCAAAAATAGCTCGTTTCGTCTGGAAATTTTTTAAAAAGACTATTTTACCCCTTTAATCATCAAAATGAATTTCAAAAGTGAAATTTGGACCCGCTCTGAGATGGCCCATTCATTTGCATTTCTATTTTACTAAAAAAAAAGATGTTTCTTTTTATTTGTTTATTTTTGTATTTATTGATTTTTATTTATTTTTTATTTTTATTTTTTTTAGAGAGGTGGGACCCACAAGTTGGTTGCCCAAACCTCCAGCCCCATTTCTTTCTTTCTTTCCTTTTTCTTTTTCACTTTCTCTTTCCCTTTCTTCTTCCTTTCTTTCCTTTTCTTTTTCTTTTTCTTTCTTTTCTTTTTCTTCTTTCTTCCCTTTCTTTCCTTCTCCCCTTTCCTTCCTTCCTTTTCCCTGTTGTCCAGCCCATGTAAGTAGGCCTTGAATCCTCTCTTATTCCCTCTCACTAATATTGATTTCCATTAGAAACTTAGGAAATTTTTATTAGGCCCTAAGTTAGAAAAACCAAAAAAGAAAAGAAAAAGGGGGACTCTCTCACGGCTGCACCCCTTCTCATAGTCTCTCTCTCTCTCTCTTCTTCTTCTCTCCTTGGCTGCTACAGCCACAGCAGGTACCAGCCACTACCACAGCAGCAGCACCACCTTGCTTCAGCCGGCCTTCACTTTGAAGCACCATCTTCACCACCGGTCCAACCACCTTCTTGTATGCCCAACCATCTTCAAGCACCTGCAGCTCCCCCTTGCCCGACAACAACTTCAGCGCCACCATCACCTTCAACAACTCCAACAAAGTAGCACTTCATCCAGCCCATCAGCCACTTTCAGCAGCTGCAACATCCTCCAAGGTGGTCTCCTTTGTAACAGCCCACCATTGCTCCCACCTTCCTCACTAGCCGCCGCTCCTTCTCCTTCAACCGGGTCGAGTAAGAGCTTCCCTTCTCAAGGTAAGGCATTTACCATGCTTGCTTTTATGAAGTTCAACGTGAATCCAGTCCAAAAAACCGGATTCACATGATTAAGTATTCATTGATGATCTTGTAAAGCCACAAGGTTTTGGGTTTGGGCTACATAGGTGAAGGGATCCATCCAATGGATGGATCGGATCCGTCTCACCCCTAGCCAACATAAATCTCATATCTCCCCCTCATGTTCATTTTTTTTTGTTTCATCACTTTTTTAGTGAAGGTTACATGCTCTAGATAATATACTTAGGTTGTTTTGCTATTTTATTTCATTAGTTCATTAATGCATATCTTGTTAGTTTATAGGTTTTTCATTTAGGTATGTAGTTCAGTCATCATTTCATGTTTAAATTCCCTTAAATAAATCTTGAATTTTTCGTGATAGATACAGCTATATGTTTGTGATCCCCTTTCAAAAATATGGATCAATTTGTATTTCGGAACTTCTTTAGAAAAATCAAATCCTAAATCGGGTTTTCTGTCTCTCTGAATTTTCCATTTCTGCTTTAGCAGACAAAAACCTCCGGCACCACCATCGTGGGAGATTCAAATTGTTCTTCAAAAATCACAGTGGATTTATAATTATATCTACTAATGATTTGGAAATTTTGAAGTTTTTCCAAGTAATTTTGACCTCTGTCAAAAATCGGATTTCTCAGACCTGTGGGAAAATATCGATTTTCTTTCGTCAGGGTATAGACAAAACGTAATGCACCGAGTCCATCCAATCTGTAACCTTTATGAAAAAACTTTCAACATAAAAGTTGTTCCTAACATAATTTGCTGTCATTTCCCAAAATTTGGGAATTTTTAGATTTGTTTCATTTTTTTTTTTTGGATTTTCTCTTTCTGTCTAACCGATTCCAATGTCCAGAAATCTCAGAGAATTAGGTCTCTGATAACAGTATGGGCTTTTCCAAACCATAACCCGAATCCCAATGGTGTAAAAAAATCAAATCTTACTATGTTTGTCAGGGACATTTTCTCACAATTTAATCCTTTTTCTTATCTTTCTTCTATTTTTCCCATGTTTTCTACCGAAACCTGTCTGTTTCGCCTAAATCCTAGAGTCGTCGGATTCTGATCCGACTTGCCGGAGTGACACAGCTCTGACCATAGGTCAAAACCAGAAAGTATAAAAGGAAAAAATTCTTACCTTACTGTCTTATGTCACCCCATAAAATTTAGGAAAATTTTATGGAAGTTTGATATCCTAAATCTCCTTTAGAATCAACATTTTAGGCAAAAATCACAACATTTAGGATTTTTTTTTGAATTTCCATATTTTAAAATACAAAAAGATTAGATTTTCGAGCTCCATTCTGTTTTTAGAGTTAATTTAGGAGTCCATGCCAAATTTGGCTTAATACCAAGTTCATTTAAGTCATATGTTAGTTTATCTTTAAATTCAGAAGCGAAAATGAGGCAAAAATCAGGTTAAATTTGATATTTTATGATATTTTTGCCTTTTTAAGGTTTTATTCATGTAAATTAGCATGTAGAATCATATTAGGGTTAACTTCAATGTCATTTGCATTTCACATTTTCCAAATTTACAAAATTTATTTCAGAAAACCCTGGTTTCTAGGCCATAGTCTTGTTATCGGGGGTATTTTGGTCATTTTGACCTAAATTTCGAAATTTCAAATTCCATTTCATAAATTTTCATGCGTATCATCATGTTTCATCATATTATGTTTGATTTATTTCATTTGATTTTCAAATTTCCAAAATTTCTTTTAGAAAACCTTGATTTCAAGGTCATCAGGGGTATTTTGGTCATTTTGACCCCAATTTCGGATTTTCAAGTTATTTTATAAATTTATTCATTATTTATCATGTTTATATCAAAGGGGGTATGAATTTGGGTTTATATCTAAATAATATCTGGTAATTTCCCATATTTTCGGATAAATTCAGAAAAACCTATATTTTTGTGCTAACCTTGTTTTCTAGTTTTGCAGGAACATTCAAGAAGAAGATTTAGTTTTTATTTCTTTTATTTCAGTTTAATTTAAAAATCAATGTAATATTTGGAATAAGAGTTACTTTTCTACTTAGAATAGGGTTGCATTGCATATAGTTTAATTTATGCAAATTTCAATATGTGATGTATGATTCATGCACATTATTTCAAATTCACTATGGTTTACACGAATGTCACGTGCACAAGCTCTTATGGAGTTTATAAACTCGGTGGGATTCGTATTTATGGCCATAGTCAGAATACGAAGAAAACCAAGATTTATGATCTTCGTATTAGCCACATTCAACCTACACACTTAGGCTAACTTCAAAATGCACTGCATTTCTCAAAGTATTAAAAGGATTTCCCAATTCCTCAATTGAAATTCCTTTTTCAAATTCATATTCATTCATTCATATCATTCAAATTGCATTATTCTCAAATTCATTTTCCAATTTCAATTTCAGAAAATTCAGTTTTCTCAAGAATTTCCAAGTCTTTCTCAGGATCTGGTTTTCTCAAAATCCTGTGTTTTGAAAAGAGATTTCAAAGCATTTCCCAAGTTCAAACCAAGATTTTCCAATGTTTTAAAATTCTCAAATTTCAAAGTCTCAAGTTTTAAAAAAAAAAAGATCGATTTTCTCAGATTTCCCATTTTCTTGAGAACTCAGATTCCTGAGAATCCATTTTTCATTTCAAAAGTCATTTTCCAATGAATTTCTTAGATTTTCTCAGAATTTTCAAATCTATTTTCTCAGAAAAGCAATTCCAAATTTCAAAATCAATTTTCTAAAGTTCAAATTTTCTTGAGAAATCACTTTCCAATGCAAATTTCTTATTTCCAATGAAATTCAATGATTTTCTCAAGAATTCAATTTTCAAGTACTTTTCCAATCAATTTTTAAGCATATTTCAATTTTTCAAAGCAAATATCATATTTTCCCAAACTTGCATTATTTTCAAAATTTCATAGCACAAGCCTGATTCTTTGTGCATTCTAGGAAAATAGAGCATAATTTAGCTATTTGAGTCGAGTTAAAGCACGTAATTAATCCTTGGTTCAATTACCCCTGGTAAAGGCGCAAGGAACGGTTGAACCTCGTACCGACAGGCGGATCCCATTCCACGAAATTTTTCCACAAATTTTCAAAACGGAGGCGAGTAATTTTCAAAACCAATTTCAAAACTTTGGTCGAGTTTGACTCGCGAAATTCATCTCTTTCTCGCAAGGGAGGGGAAAATTTTTGCGATGATAACAGGTTTGGCGACCGAGATGGGACATGTCTTCGCCTGATCAATTATGTGCTTTAACTTAGCTCAATTATCAAAATTATGTTCTATGGAATGTCAGCTTTAATTTCTGATATCATGTGAACCTAGGAGCCTAGACTTGAACCCAGCTGACATGGATTGCATGTAGACTAGGCATGGTTTGGTAGGACCATATTGAAGAGAATTATGCATGCTCACTTAGACTTAGGTCTGAAATACAACACTCCTCAATCTAGGACTTGTATAAAAACAATGTTTGCTTCTTCAAATATTTCAAAATTCTATCTCTTTAGGATTTAGAGCTCTCTATTTGTCTGCATGTGATAATTTTTCAAAAACCACCCCACCTATGTCTACCCGGTCTTCACGTTGCTGGGCTCTCTTCCAGAACCATAGTTCAGGACAGAGCCTCACAACTGGGCCACTTATTTGGGCTAACGCCCCCCTGCCACGTACCAAGGGCCATAGTCCAACGTATATCGGCAGGCGCTCAAGGATGTTGGGAAAACACAAGCCTAGAACCGAAGATGGATTTTTATGCCACGTACATCGAGCCTCTGCTCGAGTATATCGGTATAACTGGATTGAACACAGTTGATCTGAGCCTAGAGTCAGGATTAGGGTCCTAAAGCTCTTTCAAAATCAATGCATTTAGAGTCAGCTTCTTAGGAATTGTTGTATGTGCATAATTGTTTGTGATTGAATGTATTCATTTTCGTCTTATTTTATCATATTTTTCCAATTTTTCCAAAATATCAGACAATTTTTCGAAATACCTCATTTTCCATCTTTTGTGAAATATCTCTTTTTTCTCAAAAACCCTGGATGATTTTTTTTAATTATTCACCTTTTCTTCAAAACTCCAGGTATTTTCCATTCTTTCGTTCCTCTGGACTTCGAATTTCCAGCTTTTTATTTTATCCTGCCTGCAATTTTCAAAATTCTTGTATTTTTCCAAAAGTCTAATTTCTAATCTTCTTATCTTTCAGTCCAATGGCATCCAATCAGCTTGATTCTGTTTTTCCTGAGGGTCACATCTCCTACGAGGTGCGACAAAGTCTTCCCGAGCATGGATCTCTCAGCATCGGACCCTTCTTCCTCCGGTGGTACTACATTTGGTTCAAAAACTTCTCTCGTATGTTTATGGACCACTTGAGCGATTGTGGGTTGGAACTGGCATCTGCAGTGGGGAAGTTGACAGTTAATGTCAATCTGATTCATGCACTGGCAGAGCGGTGGAATCCACGCACTTGCACATTCTGGTTCTCGTGGGGCGAGATGACACTACTGATGGATGAGTTTTCAGAGATTATGGGACTGCCTGAGCCAGCCGGTCAGCCTGGAGATCCGTTAGAGCAGCAGTTTCTGATCAATGTCAAGGGTCTGGACCCCAAAGATGCCGTAGCTCGCATGACAGGGTGCAAGTCTTGGCCACTGATTGAAGAAAATGGGAATGAATACGTGAGTCTGATCGAGATCTACCGACAGTATGGAGAATTCGTAGAAGTCAGCTCGTTGTCCAGGACAGCTCGAGAGAGAATTCAGCATGCAATGGTTTTGTGCATTGTGGGACTCGCTTTCTTTCCAGACGGACATAACTATGTGGATGTCAGAAGAGTTCAGCTTCTGAGAAGATGGGGGAGTCGACAGACCAGCCGTCTCTCGATAGCTATGGCCGTGCTTGCTTTTCTATACAGAGGACTGACCCGCTTCACACTTGGAGAGTCCATCTTAGTCGATGGATGTACTTATGCACTTCAGTCTTGGTTCCTTCAGCATGTACCGACCAGAGCTAGTTCGTTCAGATACAACGGCAATGAGCTTCTTCCAGTTGCGCGGTACCGATTCCTGATCGATTATTTGCAGGAAGAAGAAGTGGTGTGAGACTATTTTGATCGAGAATTATCGCCTCCCAGATACACCTATGCATATGGCAAGAGATTCAAGTTGCTTGGTCCCCAATTCTTCTGTGCCTACTATCATCTGGAGCGGTGTGTTCGACAGTTTTCTCATAGACAGAAGCACATAGAGATGCAGTTGCTATCAGGAGTCGTGCCAGAGTTCGACCTTACATCAGCACAGTGGTCCGGAACATACCATTCTGTCATATATGGCTGAGACTCTTTTGTTACTCTTCCACTTTTTCCCGGTCCTCGTGTCTCTGCCAGTTATAAGGAGTGGTGGCAAATTGTCTGTCCGCCCCCTCTTTTTCAAGTTTATTATTGACGCAATCATGTTTTTCTTTCAATAAATAAAAATCTTGCAAATTCTTCAATTCTTGGTTTAACGACCTCGCCTAGGTAACAAGGCATGATTTTCAATTGTTTATTTTCTTTGCAAATGAATGACAACACAATTGTCGTAATCCCAGCGATGACTCAATCCCTAGTAATGGGATATTCTTTCAATTGTCTACCAAAATTCTCAGCAAATATCTTTCTTCCAGTCAAAATCTCTTTCGAAAGCTTAACCCTCAATCTTGCCCTGCAGAGAGCATTCGTGACATTCAATGGTTCAGACAAGGTCAGGGAAGAAAACTGCGCCAGTTGAAGGCATCACATATTCAACAGCTTCAGACGAAGAGATGGATTCCCCGCGCTCGGGCAAAAATCAAGGGCAGCAGGTTGAGGATGACATTGATCCTCAGATGTATGCCATGTTCAAGAAGATGATGACCAAGATGCTGGCAGAGCAAGCTGAAGCCAGTACAAAGAAAACATAGGTAAAGCAAAAGACAAAAGGTCGGGCAATCAAGAAAGCCGCAAAGATATCTAAAAAGCCTACCCAGAATATTGATACAACTGATGAAGAGGGATCAACAGAGGATTCAGATGAAGAGTTTGAGACTCATCAGGCATTCCGCAAATCTACTCAGGGGCAGGGGTCAGCCCACAAATTCAAAGAGCAGTCCGTCAATGACTCTGACCAGCCGCAGTTCAAAGATGTGGTCAGAATGCTTCGAGACCTGCATGCCCGCGACAAGGGCAAGAAAGTCTTCACCAGCGAAGACTTCTATGATGGTTTGGATGGGGACGACAATCTCGAGAATCTCCCCAGAAAGTTTATCAAATTTGATGGTTCTGGCGATCCTAAAGCTCATCTCGCCATGTTCTTCGCTGAATGCTCCAAATTCAAGCGAGACAACCGGGCACTTTTCCTTTGTTTCCCTTGCAGTCTGGAGGGAACAACAACAAAATGGTATTCAAAACATGTCAATCCTATCAAGCTGAAAGAATTTGACAAAGTGGTGAATATGTTCATCGAGCGATTCCTCTTCAATGCCGAGGTGCTTCCCACCCTCAGTCACCTATGTGGCCTCAAACAGAGAGAAAATAAGAAGGCCAGAGATTTCATTCACCGTTGGAGGTCAGCTTGCAACAAGATGAGGGACCCCATATCAGAGGGACATGCTCTGTCCCTAATTTTGAGTAACTTCTCACAGCCTCTAAGAGGTCTCATCTCTACTGCACCATCAAAGACATTCATTGAACTGACAGAGCGAGCCGAATGGCTTGAGTTGAGCATGGAGAATGGTTTCTACGAAGGCTTCACTTTCACCAAGAACAACGGCCAAACTGAGCAGAAGAAGAAGACTTATTTCACTCATTCGGCCAGGAATAATAATTGGAACCATCGTAAGGGGCAGAACAAAGATTTCTGTTACGGGGCAGGAAGTTCCAACAAGAACGATCAGAAAGGCAAGTCAGTGCCTCAATACAATAAGTCACTTCAATTAGAACAGGGACCGAAGCCCCGAGAAAAAGTAAAGCATGAAGGGTGGAGTTATGACAGGAAATTCACTCCACTAGACCAATCCCTCGAGACTGTGCTCGAGTATATGTTGACCAAGGAGATGGTCAAACTGCCTAGGTTGGCTGATCCCCCTATTCCCATGGGGAAATTCAAAGATCAATTTTGTAAATTTCACAGAACAGTGGGGCACAATACTGAGAACTGCTTCGTTCTCAAGAATATTGTTCAAGATCTCATCGACAAGAATCTTCTGGTAGAGGGTGCCGAAGATGAAAATATGGATATTCTAAAGAAACCCTTTCCCCATCATTCTACGGCGGTTGTCTCTGAACAGCCTTTTCAGCCGCAGGAGCATATTAGGCCATGCTCTAAAAGGGATATGCAAATCCAACATCAGGTCCTTGTACTGCAGCAGGCTCAGTCCAAAGCTCAGAAAATGGATCTCATTGCAACTTTTGGTAAAATGAAAGTATCTGATAAACCCGCTGGGGTATCTCCTGAGGTGGTTAAAAGAATGCCATGGCTCCCCAAGCACTTTATTAAGCCCACCCCAGAGAAAAGTGAGACATCCGCACCAAAGCCGATAACTGCATTATCCAATGTCTCAATTTTGGACTTAGCTCAAGTTTCCACCAAACACCAGCAGGTGTTTAATGATCTGTTGCGGAAAATCAAAGTGAAACCGAGCATAACTCCTGAAGACATGGCCCAGATAGTCAATCAGGCCATGACAAATGCTCCGATAACTTTCTCAGATGAAGATCTTCCCAAACCTCATGTATTTCAATACAATGCTTTGTATGTTGTGATTTGAGCCCGAGGAATGACGGTTCCTCACGTGCTGATAGATGGAGGCAGCAACCTCAATATATGCCCGGAGATGACAGCCAAAGCTTTAGGCATCAAAGAAGAGGAATATATCCTGGACCTGATCACTATCTACGGGTTTGATAATCATGGTCAGACAGCGAAAGGAAAAATTTTCTTGGAGATTTTCATTGACTATTCAGTCCACTCTGTCCTTTTTCATGTGGTCAATGTGCCACCCACCTATAATTTTCTTCTCGGGAGACCGTGGATTCACAATACGAACGTTGTGCCGTCTACTCTGCATCAGTGTGTCAAATGGTCAAAAGGGAGAATGATCACAACAGTCTTAGGCGAGGATCCAGAACAGAGGCTTGCACAACCCATGGTTCCTAGGCCCACTTTCACTACTGATATCCCTAGCATTAGGGGCATTGATGAGGCCAGTTTCTAAGAAAACTCAGGAATACTGCAGACGATAGAACAACCAGAGCATACAGTGGCCATGACTCGATGGAGAGGCCCTCAGTTTTTCAAGATTGGAGGACGAATTGATTATAGCACATTCAAAGATCATCCTCTGTTCTCTTAATTCATGAAAGTCAAAAAGGGATTTGATCTGTTGGTAAAGCATGGCTATCAGCCTTTTCAAGGCCTGGGAAAAAATGGAAATGGTCGTCTTGAGCCAGTAATTGCTCTGCACTATCCTCAGAGGGCTCGATTGGGCTTTAATGGCAGAAGATCTCAGAAGGGCACTATCTTTATCAAATGGACGCACTAAGGGCATCTGCTTGTCTTTTTATTTCTATTCTTTTGTTTCCACATTTGGGATGATATCTTGTTTCATTTCAATCGTTGTTATCAATTCAATCTTTCAATAAAGTTGCAAATTTCCTTTGTCTGTCTGGATGCCATTTGTCTCTTTACTTCTCATTATCAAATCTTTGAAAATTTGCCATTATTTTGCTCTTTTATCTTTCAAATTATTTTCTCAACAAAAGCAATTTGTTTTATGATGGGCGATTTTCCTGAATCGATTTATTCTCCAATTTTTAGAATGTCTTCTCGATCTATCAAGAAGCTCGTTCTTAATCCAGATGCTTTTTCGAAGCCAACAGTGATTCATCAGGTCAAAATAAGAGCATAATGTAGTCAGACTACAAAGCAGTCAGAAGAACCTGCAGAATTTGATTCAGCTCTTCAAGAATTACCAGAATTTGCAGCAATTCAGAAACAAGATGAGCCATCATCCTTAGTTCAGGATCCGACTGAGGATATCAATATTGGATCAAAAGACGATCCCAAAGTTCTCAAGATTGGCAGCAGTTTGAGCCCAGAAGAGAGAGAAAGGCTCACCAATTTTCTCAAGCAACATGAAGAAGTGTTTGCATGGACTTATGAGGACATGCCAGGTCTGGATACCAAATTGGTCGAGCATCGTCTCATCCTAAAACCAGATGTCAAGCCGGTTAAGCAGAAACTGAGAAAGATGGATCCCCAAGTGGAACAACAAGTTAAGGAAGGTCTGGAAGACCTACTCAGAGCAGGGTTCATTCGAACCATTGACTATCCAGATTGGCTAGCAAATATTATTGTTGTTCCCAAGAAAAATGGTAAAGTTCGAATTTGCATTGACTTCAGAGATCTCAATAAAGTGACTCCTAAGGATGATTATCCACTTCCTAATATTGATCTTTTGATCGATAGCACAACAGGTCACGTTATGTTCTCTTTTATGGATGGATATTCCGGATATAATTAGATCAAGTTGGCCGCTCGTGATCAGTCTAAGACGTCTTTCACTACTTCTTGGGGCACTTTTTGTTATACAGTTATGCCATTTGGGCTTAAGAATGCTGGAGCCACTTATCAGCGTGCTATGGCCGTCATTTTCCATGATCAGATACACAAAATCATGGATGCATATGTCGATGATATTCTGGTAAAGTCCAAAGAAGAGGAAGATCACATCGAAGCTCTCAATCAAGTTTTCAAGCGGCTCATTCTTTACAAGCTAAGACTCAATCCACAAAATTATGTTTTTGGAGTCGAATCTGCCAAATTGTTAGGCTTTCTAGTCAGCAAAAAGGGGATAAAAGTTGATCCCACTAAGGCCAAAGCTATCATCGACATGTCTCCCCCGACTAATCTGAAAGAATTGCGTAGCCTTCAGGGACGTATGCAATCAATTCAGCGATTCATATCCAATTTAGCCATGAGATGTGAGCCTTTCAATCATTTGCTCAGAAAAGGAGTGAAATTCGAATGGGGACCAGACTGTCAGCAATCGTTCGAACGCATCAAGAAATATTTGCTCAATCATCCTGTGTTAAAGCTGCCAGAATTGGGGAAACCCCTACTGCTATACATTTCAGTTAATCAAGTGGCTTGTGGTGGATTCTTGGCGCAATATGAAGAAGGCAGTCTGATAGAGCATGCTATTTACTATGTGAGCAAAACCTTCATTGATTATGAGAAGAAATACTCTCAGATAGAAAAGACATGTCTAGCTCTGGTTTGGATGTGTCAGAAATTGAGACACTATCTGTTGGCATTTGAAGTCAAGATCCTATCCAAATTAAATCCTCTCAAGTACATTCTAGAGCAACCCTTCCTCAGCGGACGGATTGCCAAATGGCAAGTCCTATTGATGCAATACGATTTGGAATATGTCTCTCAGCAATCTATCAAGGGCCAAGCAATTGCAGATCAATTGGCAGATTTTTCTCTAGCGGAGGATGTTAAAGTCGAGGATGATTTCCTCGATGAGCGGATCTGCAATATTGAACAATCCCCAATTTGGAATTTATTCTTTGACGGTTCCAAGAATATGGCAGACATAGGAATCGGGATTCTGTTGATCACACCTAAGAAGGAGATGATCCCCTTTTCTCTCAAATTAGATTTTCAGTGCACTCATAATATGGCCGAGTATGAAGCTTTGATACAAGGTCTGAAAATTCTACAAGACTTCAATGTCAAAAGAGTGCATGCTTATGGCGACTCTTTGCTCGTCATCAATCAAGTCTTATCCGAATGGCAAGTGAAGGATCAGAAATTACTTCCTTATCAGAAGATCGTCTCAGCTCTTGTCAGCAATTTCGAAGAATTCCAACTTTTCCATGTCAAAAGAGATTTTAATCAAGTTGCAGACAGTTTAGCCAATCTGGGATCCATCATGTCTTTCAAGAGCGAAGAATCTTGTCGCTCCTTTGAAATTGGCAGACTTGATCAACCTGCTTTCGTCCCAGTAGAGCAGATAAACCAGGCTGAGCAAAAGAAAAAGCCTTGGTATCATGACATCAAGAATTTCATTGAAACTGACGAATTTCTTTCAGAACTCTCAAAGAAAGAGCAGCGAGCAATTCAACGCATGTCTGCTCGATATTTTATTCTTGCTGACGTCCTTTATCGTCGTGGATTCATCTCTGAATATTCCAGATGATTGGACGAAGAAGAAGCCAAAGAAGTTGTGCAAGAAGCACATGAAGGTATCTGCGGTGGTCATGTTGGCTACCAAACTCTTGTCAAACAAATCATCCGAGCAGGATATTACTGGAGAACTATGCAACAAGATTGCTATCGTTTTGTGAAGAAGTGCGTTCAATGCCAGATGCATGCACCTTTCATTCATGCACCAGCGACATATTTGCAATCTATCGTCTCGCCATGGCCATTTTCTATGTGGGCTTTTGATGTTGTTGGCTCCATTACTCCTTCTGCTTCAAATGGCCATAAATATTTTCTTGCTGCAACAGAATATTTTACTAAATGGGTAGAAGCAGTCACTCTACGCACAGTAGAAGGTCGACATGTGGTCACATTCATCCATAAGAATATCCTATATCGTTTTGGCATACCACATGATATTGTGTCAGATAATGGCAGTCATTTCAAGAATGAGAGAATGAGGACTTTCTGTTTGAAGTTCAAAATCCATCATCATTTCTCCGCTCCTTATTATCTCTCTCTCTCTCTCTCTCTCTTCTTGTCTCCTTGGCTGCTACAGCCACAGCAGGTACCAGCCACTACCACAGCAGCAACACCACCTTGCTTCAGCCGGCCTTCACTTTGAAGCACCATCTTCACCACCGGTCCAGCCACCTCCTTGTACGCCCAACCATCTTCAAGCACCTGCAGCTCCCCCTTGCCCGGCAACAACTTCAGCGCCACCATCACTTTCAACAACTCCAACAAAGTAGCACTTCATCCAACCCATCAGCCTCTTTCAGCAGCTGCAACATCCTCCAAGGTGGTCTCCGGGTCGAGTAAGAGCTTTCCTTCTCAAGATAAGGCATTTACCATGCTTGCTTTTATGAAGTTCAACGTGAATCGAGTCCAAAAAACTGGATTCACATGATTAAATATTCATTGATGATCTTGTAAAGCCACAAGGTTTTGGGTTTGGGCTACATAGGTGAAGGGATCCATCCAATGGATGGATCGGATCCGTCTCACCCCTAGCCAACATAAATCTCATATCTCCCGCTCATGTTCATTTTTTTTTTGTTTCATCACTTTTTTCGTGAAGTTTACATGCTCTAGGTAATATACTTAGGTTGTTTTGCTATTTTATTTCATTAGTTCATTAATGCATATCTTGTTAGTTTATAGGTTTTTCATTTAGGTATGTAGTCCAGTCATCATTTTATGTTTAAATTCCCTTAAATAAATATTGAATTTTTCGTGATAGATACAGCTATATGTTTGTTATCCTATTTCAAAAATATGGATCAATTTGTATTTCGGAACTTCATTTGAAAAATCAAATCCTAAATTGGGTTTTCTGTCTCTCTGAATTTTCCATTTCTGCTTTAGCAGACAAAAACCTCCGGCACCATCCTTGTGGGAGATTCAAATTATCCTCCAAAAATCACAGTGGATTTATAATTAAATCTACTAATGATCTGGAAATTTTGAAGTTTTTCCAAGTAATTTTGACCTCTGTCAAAAAACGGATTTCTCAGACCTCTGGGAAAATATCGATTTTCTTTCGTCAGGGTATAGACAGAATCTAATGCACCGAGTCCATCCAATCTGTAACCTTTATGCAAAAACTTTGAACATAAAAGTTGTTCCCAACATAATTTCCTGTCATTTCCCAAAATTTGGGAATTTTTGGATCTGTTTCATTATTTTTTCCGGATTTACCCTTTCTGTCTAACAGATTCCAATGTCCAGAAATCTCAGAGAATTAGGTCTCTGATAACAGTATGGCCTTTTCCAAACCATAACCCTAATCCCAATGGTGTCAAAAAATCAAATATTCCTCTGTTTGTCAGGGACATTGTTCCACAATTTAAGCCTTTTTCCCATCTGTCTTCAATTTTTCCCATGTTTTCTACCAAAATCTGTCTGTTTCGCCTAAATCCTAGAGTCGCCGGATTCCGATCCGAATTGCCGGAGTGGCACAGCTCCGACCATAGGTCAAAACCAGAAAGTGTAAAAGAAAAAAATCCTTGCCTTACTGTCCTCTGTCACCCCATAAAAGTTAGGAAAATTTTATGGAAGTTTGATATCCTAAATCTCCTTTAGAATCAACATTTTAGGCAAAAATCATAACATTTAGGATTTTTATTTGAATTTTCATATTTTAAAAGACACAAAATTTAGATTTTCGAGCTCCATTCTGTTTTTAGGGTTAATTTAGGTGTCTATGCCAAATTTGGCTTAATTCCAAGTTCATTTAAGTCATATGTTAGTTTATCTTTAAATTCAGAAGCGAAAATCAGGCAAAAATCAGGTTAAATTTGATATTTTATGATATTTTCGCCTTTTTAAGGTTTTATTCATGTAAATTAGCATGTAGAATCATATTAGGGTTAATTTCAATGTCATTTGCATTTCACATTTTCCAAATTTACAAAATTTATTTCAGAAAACCCTAGTTTCAAGGACATAGTTTTGTTATCGGGGGTATTTTGGTCATTTTGACCTAAATTTCGAAATTTCAAATTCCAATTTCATAAATTTTCATGCATATCATCATGTTTCATCATATTATGTTTGATTTATTTCATTTGATTTTCAAATTTCCAAAATTTCTTTTAGAAAACCTTGATTTCAAGGTCATCAGGGGTATTTTGGTCATTTTGACCCCAATTTCGGATTTTCAACTTTATTTTAGAAATTTATTCATTATTTATCATGTTTATATCAAAGGGGGTATGAATTTGGGTTTATATCTGAATAATATCTGATAATTTCCCATATTTTCGGATAAATTCAGAAAAACCTACATTTTTGTGCTAACCTTGTTTTCTAGTTTTGCAGGAACATTCAAGAAGAAGATTTGGTTTTTATTTCTTTTATTTCAGTTCAATGTAAAAATCAATGTAATATTTGGAATAAGAGTTACTTTTCTTCTTAGAATAGGGTTGCATTGCATATAGTTTAATTTATGCAAATTTCAATATGTGATGTATGATTCATGCACATTATTTCAAATTCACTATGATTTACACGAATGACACGTGCACAAGCTCTTATGGAGTTTATAAACTCGGTGGGATTCGTATTTATGGCCATAGTCAGAATACGAAGAAAACCAAGATTTATGATCTTCGTATTAGCCACATTCAGCCTACACACTTAGGCTAACTTCAAAATGCACTGCATTTCTCAAAGTATTAAAAGGATTTCCCAATTCCTCAATTGAAATTCCTTTTTCAAATTCATATTCATTCATTCATATCATTCAAATTGCATTATTCTCACATTCATTTTCCAATTTCAATTTCAGAAAATTCAGTTTTCTCAAGAATTTCCAAGTCTTTCTAAGGATCTGATTTTCTCAAAATCCTGTGTTTTGAAAAGAGATTTCAAAGCATTTCCCAAGTTCAAACCAAGATTTTCCAATGTTTTAAAATTCTCAAATTTCAAAGTCTCAAGTTTAAAAAAAAAAAAGATCGATTTTCTCAGATTTCCCATTTTCTTGAGAACTCAGATTCCTGAGAATCCATTTTTCATTTCAAAAGTCATTTTCCAATGAATTTCTTAGATTTTCTCAGAATTCTCAAATCCATTTTCTCAGAAAAGCAATTCCAAATTTCAAAATCAATTTTCTAAAGTTCAAATTTTCTTGAGAAGTCACTTTCCAATGCAAATTTCTGATTTCCAATGAAATTCAATGATTTTCTCAAGAATTCAATTTTCAACTACTTTTCCAATCAATTTTCAAGCATATTTCAATTTTCCAAAGCAAATATCATATTTTCCCAAACTTGCATTATTTTCAAAATTTCATAGCACAAGCCTGATTCTTTGTGCATTCTAGGAAAATAGAGCATAATTTAGCTATTTGAGTAGAGTTAAAGCACGTAATTAATCCTTGGTTCAATTACCCCTGGTAAAGGCGCCAGGAACGGTTGAACCTCGTACCGACAGGGAGATCCCATTCCACGGAATTTTCCCGCAAATTTTCAAAACCATTTTCAAAACTTTGGTCGAGTTTGACTCGCGAAATTCATCTCTTTCTCGCAAGGGAGGGGAAAAATTTTGCAATGATAACAGGTATTGATCGCGGTCAATGACACATTTTTAAAGATCATTCTTGAAAAATAAAGCAGTCGAATTATCCTGGGTGATACAGAAAAATCCATTCAATTTTCATTTCCTCAATCACTTAAGCTGCAATTAAATATCTGCAAAAGGGATCTCTCAATTGTCGTCAAGATGAAGGCGAATTAGGCGAGTAGACCCCCGGGGCCAAAGAAGATTTGAATCATCTCCAAGATGACGGAGTTTATGACGGATCCTTTCTGGGAAAGTTCAGAGCACCGTCAAGATGAAAGCGACTACGATGAGCCTCTCGACAAACCCTAAAAGATATTTAATTTCCACTATCATCAAGAGATTTCCAACCAATGAGCCAATAACCGTCAATATAATCCCTGAGAGAAAAGAAGGATCGGAGCATCTCTGAGATGAAGGAGTTTGTGACGTACCCTTCCAAAAAAAAGAGAGAGAGAAAAGTCTGGACATTTCCAAAATGAAGGATGATGTAATCAGCAAAAAATCTAACAGAGCTCCAATTCTGCCAAAAAAAAAAGTGGGCAGAAAGATCATCATGAGGAAAGAATCCTAGGATATCAGACCACCAAATTTGCCAAAGAATCCTCTTTAAATTTTGTGAAATTCTATTATCAATATTCTTTCACCAATTGCTTTCACAATGTCAAGAATACTCTCTTTTCTGCTCATATCAAGGAAATTGATAGCTTCCTTGAAAGAAAGCCAATCGCAAGCAATTTGAATTCGAATCTTGATTCTACGGAGTTAAGCCCAGTCAGAGGTAATGCTTCAGGTAGAAAAGCGGGAATATTTTCAAAACAATGTGCATCACTTTCAATTATTTTGAATCAACAACAATTTTCAACATTTTGACAATATTTTCTAGCCATCCTGACGTGAAGCGCGAGTTTGAGGTTCCTCTTTGGCGCATCCTGACATCAGTTGTTATCCCTTTTAAGGACTTGATAACGAGAGTTTTCAAGATTCCTTCCCTTCTGTTGGTATAATCTGAGCGCATGGGCTCTCAGATTCGCACACTTTCCTGTGTTCCCACTGTCCCACCATAGACAGTCCAATTTCGGCTTGAGGTTAAGCCACCAATCATTTTCTCGCAAAAGGTAACCATTTTACAAGTGTCAATCGGGGTCTAACATCCAAAATTCTTCATTCAAGGTTAGCATTTTGCATAGCATTTCATGTCATTTCTCATCATTTCATATCATTTCTCAGCATTTCATAACATTTCATCACATTTCATTTCATTTTCGAAGTCCAGAACTCCAGCTTTATAAATTTCAATTCAGATCGAGTTTTAAAAGCTTTTAGAAATCAATTTCAAACCTCGGGTTTCCAAAATTGACAATTTTACCCCCGAGATTCTAAATTTGGAAATATTTTCGCAAGAAAAATAATTTGGATTTATTTCAAACTCAAAATTTTGAATTCTACACTGGATTTGCTTCGCAACGGGGTATTGAACTTCAAAATCCGATCTCGTTTCAAAAACTGCCAAAAATAGCTCATTTCGTTTGAAAATATTTTCTAGAGAAAAACAATCTGGATTTCTTTCAAAATCAAATTTTCAAATTCTACACTGGATTTGCTTCGCAACGAGGTATTGAGCTTCAAAATCCGAGCTCGTTTCAAAAACTGCCAAAAATAGCTCGTTTCGTCTGGAAATTTTCTGAAAAGACTATTTTAACCCTTTAATCGTCAAAATGAATTTCAAAAGTGGAATTTGGACCCGCTCTGAGATAGCCCATTCATTTGCATTTCTATTTTACTAAAAAAAAGATGTTTCTTTTTATTTGTTTATTTTTGTTTTTATTGATTTTTATTTATTTTTTATTTTTATTTTTTTTAGAGAGGTGGGACCCACAAGGTGGTTGACCAAACCTCCAGCCCCATTTCTTTCTTTCTTTACTTTTTCTTTTTCCCTTTCTCTTTCCCTTTCTTCTTCCTTTCTTTCCTTTTCTTTTTCTTTTTCTTCCTTTTCTTTTTCTTCTTTCTTCCCTTTCTTTCCTTCTTCCCTTTCCTTCCTTCGTTTTCCCTATTGTCCAGCCCATGTACATAGGCCTTGAATCCTCTCTTCTTCCCTCTCACTAATATTGATTTCCATTAGAAACTTAGGAAATTTTTATTAGGCCCTCAGTTAGAAAAACCAAAAAAGCAAAGAAAAATGGGGACTCTCTCACGGCTGCACCCCTTCTCATAGTCTCTCTCTCTCTCTCTCTCTCTCTCTCTCTCTTCTTGTCTCCTTGGCTGCTACAGCCACAGCAGGTACCAGCCACTACCACAGCAGCAACACCACCTTGCTTCAGCCGGCCTTCACTTTGAAGCACCATCTTCACCACCGGTCCAGCCACCTCCTTGTACGCCCAACCATCTTCAAGCACCTGCAGCTCCCCCTTGCCCGGCAACAACTTCAGCGCCACCATCACTTTCAACAACTCCAACAAAGTAGCACTTCATCCAACCCATCAGCCTCTTTCAGCAGCTGCAACATCCTCCAAGGTGGTCTCCTTTGTAACAGCCCACCATTGCTCCCACCTTCCTCACTAGCCGCCGCTCCTTCTCCTTCAACCGGGTCGAGTAAGAGCTTCCCTTCTCAAGATAAGGCATTTACCATGCTTGCTTTTATGAAGTTCAACGTGAATCGAGTCCAAAAAACTGGATTCACATGATTAAATATTCATTGATGATCTTGTAAAGCCACAAGGTTTTGGGTTTGGGCTACATAGGTGAAGGGATCCATCCAATGGATGGATCGGATCCGTCTCACCCCTAGCCAACATAAATCTCATATCTCCCCCTCATGTTCATTTTTTTTTGTTTCATCACTTTTTTCGTGAAGTTTACATGCTCTAGATAATATACTTAGGTTGTTTTGCTATTTTATTTCATTAGTTCATTAATGCATATCTTGTTAGTTTATAGGTTTTTCATTTAGGTATGTAGTCCAGTCATCATTTTATGTTTAAATTCCCTTAAATAAATATTGAATTTTTCGTGATAGATACAGCTATATGTTTGTTATCCTCTTTCAAAAATATGGATCAATTTGTATTTCGGAACTTCATTTGAAAAATCAAATCCTAAATTGGGTTTTCTGTCTCTCTGAATTTTCCATTTCTGCTTTAGCAGACAAAAACCTCTGGCACCATCCTTGTGGGAGATTCAAATTATCCTCCAAAAATCACAGTGGATTTATAATTAAATCTACTAATGATCTGGAAATTTTGAAGTTTTTCCAAGTAATTTTGACCTCTGTCAAAAATCGGATTTCTCAGACCTCTGGGAAAATATCGATTTTCTTTCGTCAGGGTATAGACAGAATCTAATGCACCGAGTCCATCCAATCTGTAACCTTTATGCAACAACTTTCAACATAAAAGTTGTTCCCAACATAATTTACTGTCATTTCCCAAAATTTGGGGATTTTTGGATCTGTTTCATTATTTTTTCCAGATTTTCCCTTTCTATCTAACAGATTCCAATGTCCAGAAATCTCAGAGAATTAGGTCTCTGATAACAGTATGGCTTTTTCCAAACCATAACCCTAATCCCAATGGTGTCAAAAAATCAAATATTCTTCTGTTTGTCAGGGACAGTTTTCCACAATTTAAGCCTTTTTCCCATTTGTCTTCAATTTTTCCCATGTTTTCTACAGAAATCTGTCTGTTTCGCCTAAATCCTAGAGTCGCCGGATTCCGATCCGAATTGCCGGAGTGGCACAGCTCCGACCATAGGTCAAAACCAGAAAGTGTAAAAGAAAAAAATCCTTGCCTTACTGTCCTCTGTCACCCCATAAAAGTCAGGAAAATTTTATGGAAGTTTGATATCCTAAATCTCCTTTAGAGTCAACATTTTAGGCAAAAATCACAACATTTAGGATTTTTATTTGAATTTTCATATTTTAAAAGACACAAAATTTAGATTTTCGAGCTCCATTCTGTTTTTAGGGTTAATTTAGGTGTCCATGCCAAATTTGGATTAATTCCAAGTTCATTTAAGTCATATGTTAGTTTATCTTTAAATTCAGAAGCGAAAATCAGGTTAAATTTGATATTTTATGTTATTTTCGCCTTTTTAAGGTTTTATTCATGTAAATTAGCATGTAGAATCATATTAGGGTTAATTTCAATATCATTTGCATTTCACATTTTCCAAATTTACAAAATTTATTTCAGAAAACCCTAGTTTCAAGGACATAGTTTTGTTATCGGGGGTATTTTGGTCATTTTGACCTAAATTTCGAAATTTCAAATTCCAATTTCATAAATTTTCATGCATATCATCATGTTTCATCATATTATGTTTGATTTATTTCATTTGATTTTCAAATTTCCAAAATTTCTTTTAGAAAACCTTGATTTCAAGGTCATCAGTGGTATTTTGGTCATTTTGACCCCAATTTCGGATTTTCAACTTTATTTTAGAAATTTATTCATTATTTATCATGTTTATATCAAAGGGGGTATGAATTTGGGTTTATATCTGAATAATATCTGATAATTTCCCATATTTTCGGATAAATTCAGAAAAACCTACATTTTTGTGCTAACCTTGTTTTCTAGTTTTGCAGGAACATTCAAGAAGAAGATTTGGTTTTTATTTCTTTTATTTCAGTTCAATGTAAAAATCAATGTAATATTTGGAATAAGAGTTACTTTTCTGCTTAGAATAGGGTTGCATTGCATATAGTTTAATTTATGCAAATTTCAATATGTGATGTATGATTCATGCACATTATTTCAAATTCACTATGGTTTACACGAATGACACGTGCACAAGCTCTTATGGAGTTTATAAACTCGGTGGGATTCGTATTTATGGCTATAGTCAGAATACGAAGAAAACCAAGATTTATGATCTTCGTATTAGCCACATTCAGCCTACACACTTAGGCTAACTTCAAAATGCACTGCATTTCTCAAAGTATTAAAAGGATTTCCCAATTCCTCAATTGAAATTCCTTTTTCAAATTCATATTCATTCATTCATATCATTCAAATTGCATTATTCTCACATTCATTTTCCAATTTCAATTTCAGAAAATTCAGTTTTCTCAAGAATTTCCAAGTCTTTCTAAGGATCTGATTTTCTCAAAATCCTGTGTTTTGAAAAGAGATTTCAAAGCATTTCCCAAGTTCAAACCAAGATTTTCCAATGTTTTAAAATTCTCAAATTTCAAAGTCTCAAGTTTAAAAAAAAAAAAAAGATCGATTTTCTCAGATTTCCCATTTTCTTGAGAACTCAGATTCCTGAGAATCCATTTTTCATTTCAAAAGTCATTTTCCAATGAATTTCTTAGATTTTCTCAGAATTCTCAAATCCATTTTCTCAGAAAAGCAATTCTAAATTTCAAAATCAATTTTCTAAAGTTCAAATTTTCTTGAGAAGTCACTTTCCAATGCAAATTTCTGATTTCCAATGAAATTTAATGATTTTCTCAAGAATTCAATTTTCAACTACTTTTCCAATCAATTTTCAAGCATATTTCAATTTTCCAAAGCAAATATCATATTTTCCCAAACTTGCATTATTTTCAAAATTTCATAGCACAAGCCTGATTCTTTGTGCATTCTAGGAAAATAGAGCATAATTTAGCTATTTGAGTAGAGTTAAAGCACGTAATTAATCCTTGGTTCAATTACCCCTGGTAAAGGCGCCAGGAACGGTTGAACCTCGTACCGACAGGCAGATCCCATTCCACGGAATTTTCCCGCAAATTTTCAAAACCATTTTCAAAACTTTGGTCGAGTTTGACTCGCGAAATTCATCTCTTTCTCGCAAGGGAGGGGAAAAATTTTGCGATGATAACAGGTATTGATCGCGGTCAATGACACATTTTTAAAGATCATTCTTGAAAAATAAAGCAGTCGAAATATCCTGGGTGATACAGAAAAATCCATTCAATTTTCATTTCCTCAATCACTTAAGCTGCAATTAAATATCTGCAAAAGGGATCTCTCAATTGTCGTCAAGATGAAGGCAAATTAGGCGAGTAGACCCCCGGGGCCAAAGAAGATTTGAATCATCTCCAAGATGACGGAGTTTGTGACGGATCCTTCCTGGGAAAGTTCAAAGCACCGTCAAGATGAAAGCGACTACGATGACCCTCTCGACAAACCCTAAAAGATATTTAATTTCCACTATCATCAAGAGATTTCCAACCAATGAGCCAATAACCGTCAATATAATCCCTGAGAGAAAAGAAGGATCGAAGCATCTCTGAGATGAAGGAGTTTGTGACGTACCCTTCCAAAAAAAAGAGAGAGAGAAAAGTCAGGACATCTCCAAAATGAAGGATGATGTAATCAGCAAAAAATCTAAGAGATCTCCAATTCTGCCAAAAAAAAAAGTGGGCAGAAAGATCATCATGAGGAAAGAATCCCAGGATATTAGACCACCAAATTTGCCAAAGAATCCTCTTTAAATTTTGTGAAATTCTATTATCAATATTCTTTCACCAATTGCTTTCACAATGTCAAGAATACTCTCTTTTCTGCTCATATCAAGGAAATTGATAGCTTCCTTGAAAGAAAGCCAATCGCAAGCAATTTGAATTCGAATCTTGATTCTACGGAGTTAAGCCCAGTCAGAGGTAATGCTTCAGGTAGAAAAGCGGGAATATTTTCAAAACAATATGCATCACTTTCAATTATTTTGAATCAACAACAATTTTCAACATTTTGACAATATTTTCTAGCCATCCTGACGTGAAGCGCGAGTTTGAGGTTCCTCTTTGGCGCATCCTGACATCAGTTGTTATCCCTTTTAAGGACTTGATAACGAGAGTTTTCAAGATTCCTTCCCTTCTGTTGGTATAATCTGAGCGCATGGGCTCTCAGATTCGCACACTTCCCTGTGTTCCCACTGTCCCACCATAGACAGTCCAATTTCGGCTTGAGGTTAAGCCACCAATCATTTTCTCGCAAAAGGTAACCAATTTCAAAAGTTATTTAGTCTCAGTAATGAGGCGCCCAAAATCAAACCCCTTTTCAAGCTTTAGGGACCCCAATTTCATCCTTTTGCAAAACCCCTATCGGATTCATTGTGCGGAAATCCGAATGTTCCATCATGGTTTCTTCCTTCGAGGATTCCATTCATTTTCAGCCCAATCAGGATAAGGGTATAAACCTGAGCCTCATTCAAAGAGGTATTTCATTTCCGCCCAATCAGGATAAGGGTATAAATCTGAGCCTCATTCAAAGAGGTATTTCATTTCCGCCCAATCAGGATAAGGGTACAAACCTGAGCCTCCTTTGATGAGGTATTTCATTTTCTGCCCAATCAGGATAAAGGTATAAACTTGAGCCTCCTTTGATGAGGTATTTCATTTTCCTCCCAATCAGAATAAGGGTACAAACCTGAGCCTCCTTTGATGAGGTATTTCATTCCCCGCTTAGGTTAAGGGTTAAACCTGAGCTTCGTTTCTACACGAGGAATTTTCCTGTCCCATCCAGGTTAAGGGCAAAACCTGAATCTCACTTCTTTTGAGGCAAAATTTTTCTTCTTTATTCTCCATCTCATATCTACCATTTTCATCAGGGCTAAATCTCTTTATATCCAGTCAGATCGTTCTAACTCGGGCATTTTTATAACCCAAATTTGGTGTGTTTTTCTTTGCCACTAAGCTCGTCTTCAAGCCAACTTAGTAGCAAAAAGGGGCATCTGTAAACACCCCAAATTTTCCTCATCCATTCTCAAATAACCCTCCTCGTGCAGTGCCAACCCTGTTAGGTCAGTGTAGGAGTCAAACCCCGAGTCAGTTTGAAAAAATCACCATTTTACCAACTTTCATTAGGAAAATTACCATTTTACCCATAGGTCATCCCAGACCCCAGTCAGTCAGAGTCAACCAAGCTCATTGGTCATTTCAGAACATTTAGAATATCAATCATTTCAAGCTCATCTGAGCTCACAATGAACAGACCATTTCCATTTCCATTTCTGACCATTCCTGCCAAAATGGGATCATTTTTTCAGAAATGAGCTCATTTCTCACTCAGATCCAAGCCAATTGTCTCTGAGTTAGTCATACTCCCCAGAGTCTAACTTGAGCTCACCAGAAGTTCAACCGCTCTAGTTTCAGTTCAAAACCATTTTCAAGTGTCCAGGAGCCCATTTTAGTCCATTTCAGCTCTTTCAGCTGAAATTGAGCTGAGTTCAGCCAATTGAGCTAGTGTTCGAGCTTCGATTTTAGTTCATGTCAGTATTATTGACCTTTTTTTTTAGCTCAAATCCAGCTCAAGTTCGTAATTCACTTCACTCCAGTGACCATTCCGTACCATTTCTCTAAAAATGGCAGCTTTTCTTGAAAATTTAGCCGGAAAGGTCAGTTGAGTCAATGTCTGGTCAGTTTATTTGAGTTCTGAAACTCTAGAATCCCGCTCAATCTAGCTCATCTTAGTTCAATTCAGCTCGAACCCCAATTTTCAGTGTCACTCTAGCCTAGTAGAGTCCTGAAAAACATTTCTTGAGCTATTTTGCAAATTTTATCAGTTTTTATGCTTTTTGAACTGGTACAAGTGTCAATCGGGGTCTAACATCCAAAATTCTTCATTCAAGGTTAGCATTTTGCATAGCATTTCAAGTCATTTCTCATCATTTCATATCATTTCTCAGCATTTCATAACATTTCATCACATTTCATTTCATTTTCGAAGTCCAGAACTCCAGTTTTATAAATTTCAATCCAGATCGAGTTTTAAAAGCTTTCAGAAATCAATTTCAAACCTCGGGTTTCCAAAATTGACAATTTTACCCCTGGGATTCTAAATTTGGAAATATTTTCGCAAGAAAAATAATCTGGATTTATTTTAAACTCAAATTTTTGAATTCTACATTGGATTTGTTTCGCAACGGGGTAATGAACTTCAAAATCCAAGCTCGTTTCAAAAACTGCCAAAAATAGCTCATTTCGTTTGGAAATATTTTCTCAAGAAAAACAATATGGATTTCTTTCTCTTTCCCTTTCTTCTTCCTTTCTTGCATTTTCTTTTTCTTTTTCTTAATTTTCTTCCTGATTCTTTGTGCATTCTAGGAAAATAGAGCATAATTTAGCTATTTGAGTCGAGTTAAAGCACGTAATTAATCCTTGGTTCAATTACCCCTGGTAAAGGCACCAGGAACGGTTGAACCTCGTACCGACAGGCAGATCCCATTCCACGAAATTTTCCCGCAAATTTTCAAAACCAATTTCAAAACTTTGGTCGAGTTTGACTCGCGAAATTCATCTCTTTCTCGCAAGGGAGGGGAAAAATTTTGCGATGATAACAGGTATTGATCGCGGTCAATGACACATTTTTAAAGATCATTCTTGAAAAATAAAGCAGTCGAAATATCCTGGGTGATACAGAAAAATCCATTCAATTTTCATTTCCTCAATCACTTAAGCTGCAATTAAATATCTGCAAAAGGGATCTCTCAATTGTCGTCAAGATGAAGGCAAATTAGGCGAGTAGACCCCCGGGGCCAAAGAAGATTTGAATCATCTCCAAGATGACGGAGTTTGTGACGGATCCTTCCTGGGAAAGTTCAAAGCACCGTCAAGATGAAAGCGACTACGATGACCCTCTCGACAAACCCTAAAAGATATTTAATTTCCACTATCATCAAGAGATTTCCAACCAATGAGCCAATAACCGTCAATATAATCCCTGAGAGAAAAGAAGGATCGAAGCATCTCTGAGATGAAGGAGTTTGTGACGTACCCTTCCAAAAAAAAGAGAGAGAGAAAAGTCAGGACATCTCCAAAATGAAGGATGATGTAATCAGCAAAAAATCTAAGAGATCTCCAATTCTGCCAAAAAAAAAAGTGGGCAGAAAGATCATCATGAGGAAAGAATCCCAGGATATCAGACCGCCAAATTTGCCAAAGAATCCTCTTTAAATTTTGTGAAATTCTATTATCAATATTCTTTCACCAATTGCTTTCACAATGTCAAGAATACTCTCTTTTCTGCTTATATCAAGGAAATTGATAGCTTCCTTGAAAGAAAGCCAATCGCAAGCAATTTGAATTCGAATCTTGATTCTACGAAGTTAAGCCCAGTCAGAGGTAATACTTCAGGTAGAAAAGAGGGAATATTTTCAAAACAATGTGCATCACTTTCAATTATTTTGAATCAACAACAATTTTCAACATTTTGACAATATTTTCTAGCCATCCTGACGTGAAGCGCGAGTTTGAGGTTCCTCTTTGGCGCATCCTGACATCAGTTGTTATCCCTTTTAAGGACTTGATAATGGGAGTTTTCAAGATTCCTTCCCTTCTGTTGGTATAATCTGAGCGCATGGGCTCTCAGATTCGCACACTTCCCTGTGTCCCCACTGTCCCACCATAGACAGTCCAATTTCGGCTTGAGGTTAAGCCACCAATCATTTTCTCGCAAAAGGTCACCAATTTCAAAAGTTATTTAGTCTCAGTAATGAGGCACCCAAAATCAAACCCCTTTTCAAGCTTTAGGGACCCCAATTTCATCCTTTTGCAAAACCCCTATCAGATTCATTGTGCGGAAATCCGAAGGTTCCATCATGGTTTCTTCCTTCGAGGATTCCATTCATTTTCCGCCCAATCAGGATAAGGGTATAAACCTGAGCCTCATTCAAAGAGGTATTTCATTTCCGCCCAATCAAGATAAGGGTATAAATCTGAGCCTCATTCAAAGAGGTATTTCATTTTCGCACAATCAGGATACGGGTACAAACCTGAGCCTCCTTTGATGAGGTATTTCATTTTTCGCCCAATCAGGATAAGGGTACAAACCTGAGCCTCCTTTGATGAGGTATTTCATTTTCCTCCCAATCAGGATAAGGGTACAAACCTGAGCCTCCTTTGATGAGGTATTTCATTCCCCGGTTAGGTTAAGGGTTAAACCTGAGCTTCGTTTCTACACGAGGAATTTTCCTGTCCCATCCAGGTTAAGGGCAAAACCTGAATCTCACTTCTTTTGAGGCAAATTTTTTCTTCTTTACTCTCCATTTCATATCTACCATTTTCATCAGGGCTAAATCTCTTCATATCCAGTCAGATCCTTCTAACTGGGGCATTTTTATAACCCAAATTTGGTGTGTTTTTCTTTGCCACTAAGCTCGTCTTTAAGCCGGCTTAGTAGCAAAGAGGGGCATATGTAAACACCCCAAATTTTCCTCATCCATTCTCAAATAACCATCCTCGTGTAGTGCCAACCCTGTTAGGTCAGTGTAGGAGTCAAACCCTGAGTCAGTTTCAGAAAATCACCATTTTACCAACTTTCATTAGGAAAATTACCATTTTACCCCTAGGTCATCCCAGACCCCAGTCAGTCGGAGTCAACCAAGCTCATTGGTCATTTCAGAACATTTATAATATCAATCATTTCAAGCTCATCTGAGCTCACAATGAACAGACCATTTCCATTTCTGACCATTCCTGCCAAAATGGGATCATTTCTTCAGAAATGAGCTCATTTCTCACTCAAATCCAAACCAATTGTCTCTGAGTCAGTCATTCATAGTCAGTCATACTCCCCAGAGTCTAACTTGAGCTCACTAGAAGTTCAAGCGCTCCAGTTTCAGTTCAAAACCATTTCCACGTGTCCAGGAGCCCATTTTAGTCCATTTCAGCTCTTTCAGCTGAAATTGAGCTGAGTTCAGCCAATTGAGCTAGTGTTCGAGCTTCGATTTTAGTTCATGTCAGTATTATTGACCTTTTTTTTAGCTCAAAGCCAACTCAAGTTCATAATTCACTTCACTCCAGTGACCATTCTGTGCCATTTCTCTAAAAACGACAACTTTTCTTGAAAATTTAGCCGGAAAGGTCAGTTGAGTCAATGTCTGGTTAGTTTATTTGAGTTCTGAAACTCTAGAATCCCGCTCAATCTAGCACATCTTACTTCAATTCAGCTCAAACTCTAATTTTCAGTGTCACTCTAGCCTACTAGAGTCCCGAAAACCATTTCTTGAGCTATTTTGCAAATTTTATCAGTTTTTATGCTTTTTGAACTGGTACAAGTGTCAATTGGGGTCTAACATCCAAAATTCTTCATTCAAGGTTAGCATTTTGCATGCATTTCATGTCATTTCTCATCATTTCATATCATTTCTCAGCATTTCATAACATTTCATCACATTTCATTTTCGAAGTCCAGAACTCCAGTTTTATAAATTTCAATCTAGATCGAGTTTTAAAAGCTTTCAAAAATCAATTTCAAACCTCGGATTTCCAAAATTGACAATTTTACCCCCGGAATTCTAAATTTGGAAATATTTTCGCAAGAAAAATTATCTGGATTTATTTCAAACTCAAAATTTTGAATTCTACACTGGATTTGCTTCGCAACGGGGTATTGAACTTCAAAAACTGCCAAAAATAGCTCGTTTCGTTTGGAAATATTTTCTCGAGAAAAACAATTTGGATTTCTTTCAAAATCAAATTTTCAAATTCTATACGGGATTTGGTTCGCAACGAGGTATTGAACTTCAAAATCCAAGCTCGTTTCAAAAACTGCCAAAAATAGCTCGTTTCGTCTGGAAATTTTCTTAAAAGACTATTTTACCCCTTTAATCGTCAAAATGAATTTCAAAAGTGGAATTTGGACCCGCTCTGAGATGGCCCATTCATTTGCATTTCTATTTTATTAAAAAAAAAAGATGTTTCTTTTTATTTGTTTATTTTTGTTTTTATTGATTTTTATTTATTTTTTATTTTTATTTTTATTTTTTTAGAGAGATGGGACCCACAAGGTGGTTGCCCAAACCTCCAGCCCCATTTCTTTCTTTCTTTCCTTTTTCTTTTTCCCTTTCTTCTTCCTTTCTTTCCTTTTCTTTTTCTTTTTCTTCCTTTTCTTTTTCTTCTTTCTTCCCTTTCTTCCCTTCCTTTTCCCTATTGTCCAGCCCATGTACGTAGGCCTTGAATCCTCTCTTCTTCCCTCTCACTAATATTGATTTTCATTAGAAACTTAGGAAATTTTTATTAGGCCCTAAGTTAGAAAAACCAAAAAAGAAAAGAAAAAGGGGGACTCTCTCACGGCTGCACCCCTTCTCATAGTCTCTCTCTCTCTCTCTCTCTCTCTCTCTCTCTCTCTTCTTGTCTCCTTGGCTGCTACAGCCACAGCAGGTACCAGCCACTACAACAGCAGCAACACCACCTTGCTTCAGCCGGCCTTCACTTTGAAGCACCATCTTCACCACCGGTCCAGCCACCTCCTTGTACGCCCAACCATCTTCAAGCACCTGCAGCTCCCCCTTGCCTGGCAACAACTTCAGCGCCACCATCACCTTCAACAACTCCAACAAAGTAGCACTTCATCCAGCCCATCAGCCTCTTTCAGCAGCTGCAACATCCTCCAAGGTGCTCTCCTTTGTAACAGCCCACCATTGCTCCCACCTTCCTCACTAGCCGCCGCTCCTTCTCCTTCAACCGGGTCGAGTAAGAGCTTTCCTTCTCAAGGTAAGGCATTTACCATGCTTGCTTTTATGAAGTTCAACGTGAATCCAGTCCAAAAAACTGGATTCACATGATTAAATATTCATTGATGATCTTGTAAAGCCACAAGGTTTTGGGTTTGGGCTACATAGGTGAAGGGATCCTTCCAATGGATGGATCGGATCCGTCTCACCCCTAGCCAACATAAATCTCATATCTCCCCCTCATGTTCACTTTTTTTTTTGTTTCATCACTTTTTTCGTGAAGTTTACATGCTCTAGATAATATACTTAGGTTGTTTTGCTATTTTATTTCATTAGTTCATTAATGCATATCTTGTTAGTTTATAGGTTTTTCATTTATGTATGTAGTCCAGTCATCATTTCATGTTTAAATTCCCTTAAATAAATATTGAATTTTTCGTGATAGATACAGCTATATGTTTGTTATCCCCTTTCAAAAATATGGATCAATTTGTATTTCGGAACTTCATTAGAAAAATCAAATCCTAAATCGGGTTTTCTGTCTCTCTGAATTTTCCATTTTTGCTTTAGCAGACAAAAACCTCCGGCACCACCCTTGTGGGAGATTCAAATTATCGTACAAAAATCACAGTGGATTTATAATTAAATCTACTAATGATCTGGAAATTTTGAAGTTTTTCCAAGTAATTTTGACCTCTGTCAAAAATCGGATTTCTCAGACCTTTGGGAAAATATCGATTTTCTTTCGTCAGGGTATAGACAGAATCTAATGCACCGAGTCCATCCAATCTGTAACCTTTATGCAACAACTTTCAACATAAAAGTTGTTCCCAACATAATTTACTGTCATTTCCCAAAATTTGGGGATTTTTGGATCTGTTTCATTATTTTTTCTAGATTTTCCCTTTCTATCTAACAGATTCCAATGTCCAGAAATCTCAGAGAATTAGGTCTCTGATAACAGTATGGCTTTTTCCAAACCATAACCCTAATCCCAATGGTGTCAAAAAATCAAATATTCTTCTGTTTGTCAGGGACATTTTTCCACAATTTAAGCCTTTTTCCCATTTGTCTTCAATTTTTCCATTGTTTTCTACCGAAATCTGTCTGTTTCGCCTAAATCCTAGAGTCGCCGGATTCCGATCCGAATTGCCGGAGTGGCACAGCTCCGACCATAGGTCAAAACCAGAAAGTGTAAAAGAAAAAAATCCTTGCCTTACTGTCCTCTGTCACCCCATAAAAGTCAGGAAAATTTTATGGAAGTTTGATATCCTAAATCTCCTTTAGAGTCAACATTTTAGGCAAAAATCACAACATTTAGGATTTTTATTTGAATTTTCATATTTTAAAAGACACAAAATTTAGATTTTCGAGCTCCATTCTGTTTTTAGGGTTAATTTAGGTGTCCATGCCAAATTTGGATTAATTCCAAGTTCATTTAAGTCATATGTTAGTTTATCTTTAAATTCAGAAGCGAAAATCAGGCAAAAATCAGGTTAAATTTGATATTTTCGCCTTTTTAAGGTTTTATTCATGTAAATTAGCATGTAGAATCATATTAGGGTTAATTTCAATGTCATTTGCATTTCACATTTTCCAAATTTACAAAATTTATTTCAGAAAACCCTAGTTTCAAGGACATAGTTTTGTTATCGGGGGTATTTTGGTCATTTTGACCTAAATTTCGAAATTTCAAATTCCAATTTCATAAATTTTCATGCATATCATCATGTTTCATCATATTATGTTTGATTTATTTCATTTGATTTTCAAATTTCCAAAATTTCTTTTAGAAAACCTTGATTTCAAGGTCATCAGGGGTATTTTGGTCATTTTGACCCCAATTTCGGATTTTCAAGTTTATTTTAAAAATTTATTCATTATTTATCATGTTTATATCAAAGAGGGTATGAATTTGGGTTTATATCTGAATAATATCTGATAATTTCCCATATTTTCGGATAAATTCAGAAAAACCTACATTTTTGTGCTAACCTTGTTTTCTAGTTTTGTAGGAACATTCAAGAAGAAGATATGGTTTTTATTTCTTTTATTTCAGTTCAATGTAAAAATCAATGTAATATTTGGAATAAGAGTTACTTTTCTGCTTAGAATAGGGTTGCATTGCATATAGTTTAATTTATGCAAATTTCAATATGTGATGTATGATTCATGCACATTATTTCAAATTCACTATGGTTTACACGAATGACACGTGCACAAGCTCTTATGGAGTTTATAAACTCGATGGGATTCGTATTTATGGCCATAGTGAGAATACGAAGAAAACCAAGATTTATGATCTTCGTATTAGCCACATTCAGCCTACACACTTAGGCTAACTTCAAAATGCACTGCATTTCTCAAAGTATTAAAAGGATTTCCCAATTCCTCAATTGAAATTCCTTTTTCAAATTCATATTCATTCATTCATATCATTCAAATTGCATTATTCTCAAATTCATTTTCCAATTTCAATTTCAGAAAATTCAGTTTTCTCAAGAATTTCCAAGTCTTTCTCAGGATCTGGTTTTCTCAAAATCCTGTGTTTTGAAAAGAGATTTCAAAGCATTTCCCAAGTTCAAACCAAGATTTTCCAATGTTTTAAAATTCTCAAATTTCAAAGTCTCAAGTTTAAAAAAAAAAATCAATTTTCTCAGATTTCCCATTTTCTTGAGAACTCAGATTCCTGAGAATCCATTTTTCATTTCAAAATTCATTTTCGAATGAATTTCTTAGATTTTCTCAGAATTCTCAAATCCATTTTCTCAGAAAAGCAATTCCAAATTTCAAAATCAATTTTCTAAAGTTCAAATTTTCTTGAGAAATCACTTTCCAATGCAAATTTCTGATTTCCAATGAAATTCAATGATTTTCTCAAGAATTCAATTTTCAAGTACTTTTCCAATCAATTTTCAAGCATATTTCAATTTTCCAAAGCAAATATCATATTTTCCCAAACTTGCATTATTTTCAAAATTTCATAGCACAAGCCTGATTCTTTGTGCATTCTAGGAAAATAGAGCATAATTTAGCTATTTGAGTCGAGTTAAAACACATAATTAATCCTTGGTTCAATTACCCTTGGTAAAGGCGCCAGGAACGGTTGAACCTCGTACCGACAGGCAGATCCCATTCCACGGAATTTTCCCGCAAATTTTCAAAACGGAGGCGAGTAATTTTCAAAACCAATTTCAAAACTTTGGTCGAGTTTGACTCGCGAAATTCATCTCTTTCTCGCAAGGGAGGGGAAAAAATTTGCGATGATAACACCTACGGAAATTGGTGTAGACTGTCTCCAAAATCTGTTAGAAATCTATTTACATCCTTTTAGTTTTGTCTGGATCGTGTCGTTCGTTTCCTTGTAAGTAGTCTTGTTAGCTGATTATTTATGTCTGCCGACTTTTTAAACTCAATCAAATTTCGGCATAGTTCGTTGCGTAATTCCGGTATATGTTCCTGCAACAAAAAATGTAATGTGGAACCAATATATAAAAGGATTCCCCAATAACAGCGGATACAAAGATCATACAACATCGAAATAAGGTTCTTCTCTATTGTATATTGCTTCAATATGCTTTATTACGAATATGCCACAATCGACCCCATTACTTTGTAAAAGAGCATCGTCAACACAGAGCAACATCCACTCAGCAATGTCGACACCCAAAACGTCGTTTAGGAATCCTTCCTGTGATAAATGGAGAATATAGTAAAATCCGGTCCACTGCAAAAATATACGATACACCTATGGACAGAAGCTTACCAAATGCATAACGTTACGTTCTACACCACTGTGACAGTCCAATGAGTTGTAACACCATAGTTGTTTTTTTCGTAAATTCATCTCGTATAAGACCCAATGTTCGGGATTTTTTTAGAGTGTAGGAAGTAAAATATGTGAATCGATACAATATTTTTTATAAATCGATAGACATATCGTGATGGGGATGTTAGGATTAAACCTTGGAGAAGAGGTTTGTTGACTTACCTTTTCAAAATTCCAAAAGTCTCTGCAGTGATCATCGTTATTCCAACATGATAGTGCATCTAGGAATCCACTGCTGTATCGCTTTCGCCGGATGTACGTCTATTGAACGAAATAGTAAGATTTAACCACCAAAAAACATAAGTCATAAAAGCAAATAAAACAATAGCAGAACAGATATACCATGAAATAAGGGGTGATGATGCGTACAGTATTGTTTGTTGCGTTGCTTTGAATATAATTGACAAAATCAGACATTGTCTGGTTGCAAAAATTTACGAACTTGTTAACATACAAACTGATGACCTAGAAAATGATAGTGGTTACATACGTACAAAATTACTGATAGTGTTCCCTTCTGCAAATTCATCTTGCATCTGATTGATGTTCTCTTCGAACTCTTTAGAGCGTTGTCGCCCACCCTTTTTTGTGGATGTTGCACTGACATGAGCAGAGTATTCAGAATTCGATATTGTAATTGTTTTCTACAGTAAACAACACAAATTGAATATACGACATAAAAAGGCAAATGTTGCCTAAACTGGTCACGAGGTTCAAAAAATATACGCCTTAAGCGCTATTGTTGGTCCTGTAGATCTAGTAGTCTTCTTCTTTGTCGACGCTGACTGTCTATCTGTCGTCGTCTTCTTCGGCGATATCCCTGGTCGTATTGCTCTCGTCGTCTACTACGAAGATATCAATGACCTTTTTGCGACACAGCTACGGAATCGACGTGTCAGTCATATATAAAGGAAACATCGTTTCACATACCGCTCTTTTTCAAAAACCACACGCAAATTAATTGTATCTAAGCCAAACCGTCGTTGATGTTGTTGATGATGATGTTAATGTATTGTATATAAGCCAAACCATTGGTCATTATGTATTGTAACTTAATACTCTTGGTAACTGAATGTGTTTCAAAGGGCCAATATTACAAGCCTTTCTTCATCGCATGAATCACAAAACTATTATGCAATTTGCAGTTACGATAGATCAGTAAATGACCGATTTTGGAGCAGCAAACAAGCAATTGTTTACCACATAAATCGCCTATGTGTTTTGCGATTTTCATTCAATGACGACGAGTAATATTGCGATTTCTAAGCCATAAATGTTCCTTATCGCTGCTGAATATTATCATTTAAGACGGGCGAACGTGTACAACGATTGTTGATAATATACATCGCATTCACAGAGGTTGAGCTATAACAGCCATCTTTTGGCCCCATGAATTGCGTATGAGTTTTGCAATTTTTATTCATTGGCGAAGAGAAAAATTGCGATTTCTAAACAACAAACGTTCCATTTTCTACATGGCCAGCCTATTGATGATCTATATCCCTTCCCACTTAGTGTACTCTCGAACATGCGAGGCGTGTTAGTAGTACGATGATTGGATGAGAATGTCTTATAACCTCGATTAGTGCTTTGTGCACGTTGTTGAGCAATACAATGATTTGCGATCATCAAAATCTTCTTATCGATGATGTCGTTTACGAAAGCCGAATATTATAAGCCGTTGTTGACCTCATGAATTGCAATCCTATTTCGCGGTTTGCATTTAAGGTGTCCCAGCAAATGAGCGATTTCTGAGCATGAAACATATCTTACCGCTTTTGACCTTTATCATTTAAGACGACCGAACATTAACAACCTTTGTTTACCACATACATTGCAAATCTAATACAGCCTCTATTGACCACATTATGACTGAAGAATTGGCCAACCATTGTTGAACGCGTACATCGTAAAACTATTTTGCGATTTTCATTCACGGAGGTTGAGAAATACGGCGATGTGGGAACGTCAAAATTTTCTTAACGATGATGTCAGTTTTGAAGGGTGAATATTACAAGCCGTTGTTGGCCGCCAACCTATTGCGCGATTTGAATTTACTGATGATCATCAATAGCGATTTCTGAGCAGCAAACGTTTCTTATGGCTATTGATTGTTATCATTTAAGACGTCAGAACTTGTTCAACCATTGTTCACCTCATACATTGCAAATCCTTTTTGATATTTTCTTTCAAGACGGAGAGAAATACAACGATTGATGAACAACAATGATCTCTTATATCGATGTTGACCTTAATCATTTCCTAACATCGATTACGGGCCCTTGTTGACCGCATAAATCGCATATGTGTTCTGCGATTTTCATTCAATAACGATGAGTTAGATTGTGATTTGTGAACAACAAACATTTCTTTTCGTTGTTTACTATTATCATTTAAGACTGGCGAACTTGTTCAGCCGTTGTTGACCGCATACATCGGAAATCTCATGTGCGATTTTCTTTCAAGGGTCGCTGAATATCAAAAAATTCTTATAGCCGATGCCTTTAATTGCTTACGTACAACGACCATTAAAAGCCTTTGTTATCCGGATGAATCACAAACCTCATTTTGCGATTTTCAATCAAGGAGGTTAAGCAATGCCATGATTTCTGAACAACAAACATCTATTATCGATTAAAGTTTATTTATTTACGAGGGGCGAACAATCAAAGCATTTGTTCGTCGTGAACATCAATATTCCAAACTGTGATTTAAATTTACATAGGTTACGCTTTACTACAGTTTTCAAGATTTAAATCTTTTGTATAGTTTTACAAAATTTGTATACAAAAATTGATTTACACACTATAAAAAATCTGTTAGAAATCTATGTACATCATATTAATCCTGGATGGATCGAGTCGCTCGTTTCCTTGTAATCTATGGATCTCGTGTTACAACGATATCCATAGACGAAACATGTCTGTTAGATGTAATAAAAAAGAATTAAATAATTAAAGAATGTCACGTTACGACAATTACTTATAGAATTACAACAAATAATTATCGTGATAAAAAGAATAGGTAGGGTTTATTCCGTGGCACTTGACGAATCAGATGAAATATGATAGAGAACTCATCCCTTTCTTTTTCTTGGTGGACTGTCTATCCTCGGTGGCCTCTTGGTTCCGTCCATCTGATTAAAAAAACTGGTCATCATCTCTACCAGTGAGTTCAATTGTCTTCCCATATTGCTTACATCCGTTCGTAATTTCTTATTCTCCCTCTCCATTAGTTCGAACCTTGCGGCGAAGACAACATTCTCTTTTGTAAGACGTGTTCACTCTTCATCGCGATTTGTTACTGAGGGAATCATTGTTGTAGCCAAAGGGGGACGACGAATGAGTTGTAGATGCTGGGATGCAACATGAAATGGGGTAGTTGGGAGGCATGAGTTCCCAATTTTCTCAATCTCCAGATTTTGCCGCATAGGTTCCCAATACCTTTGGAAATATAAGGGATCAAATTGTCATCCTTTATAATCATACGCTACGGCACGAACACCTTCTGTGTTCCAAATTAATAATTTGTCCATGTAGCGTTCGTGCCAATTCACGTTCCTGCCCCTACCACTATTCATCTTTCTTCTCACTTCCAAAGGCTTATTTGGGATAGACTGCCTCAAGCCAGATTGTAGGAGAACTCGACTACCATGCTGCAACTCAGCTTCATAATTGCAAAACAGTCACATATCGTAGTTAGACAATCTAGCAGCCTCGACAACAACGTCTTGGTCATCATCCTCCCCATCTTCATACGGTCTCCACAAAACCTATACATTGGTAATACTTTTTAATAACGAGTGAAAAATATATTACAATTTACTTAAGAATGCTATGACGACAACGATTGTACTAAGGAAGACAAAATCCTGCAGCGATGATTACTTAAGAATGCTAAACATTTCAACGATTTATAATACTGAATGATAAATGTTGAACCGATTGTAAACAATTTTAGAACATTTACCTTATTTAGTTGCAGCCCATCTAAAATGGACTTAGCATTATGAACTGTGACATTTATTCTAGCCCAGCGACTGATCTTTGGAAAACCACAAATCGCAGGGCCATAATGAGGACGCAATGGGATAATATGTTCCCACGCCCAAGCCTAACAAAAACAATATATTAGTAATACTGCAACCTTCAATGAGCTTAGTCTACAAGTACTAAGTATGTAATAAACAAATACCTGAACAAATGGCCAAAATCCCCCGACTATTTTCGTACCCTTACTCGCATGGTAGAGTTGACTGTACAAGTGTGCAAGCATAGCGGCACCCCATGCATAGTTATCGACTGTGTCTAAGTCTTCCAGGTACTGTAACTACATGTAACTTATTCTCGAACCAAAACAATCGGAAAATAAAGTAAGACCAAAAAAATAAAGAAGGAAGTCGCGCAACTCTTGGTCAGCTCTTTCAGATGCACAAGTAGCGGAGCGGCCTCCCCATTTATTACAAAAAGATGAGACTTTTATTGATGTGGAATTGATTCCACTATAAATACATTGACTCCATTCATCCATTGACATTCCTAGAAGGGTCGTGCATTTTTCCCTTGCGTTATAGTTTGAATTCCGTAATAGGATAGCACTGCCAACGCAATTAAGGCCAGTTATCCGCGCCACATCTTTTAGGGTCATGGTGATCTCAAAAGAATCAAACTAGAATGTCTTCGTCTTATCATTCCACTTATTTACCAGGTGGGTCATGATCTTTCAGCAAGTTTCAAAATATTGCTGGTCCAAAAGGCCACCGAAGTGCATATTTCATAATCGGTCCTTCTGATATGCACTCAGCTGACCATACCACGACAGAACTACAGGCCACTGACACCGACTTCCGAGCTTTTCACTTGGTGCTCTACTTCTCTTCTGACCTCCCTGTAACACACAATAACATATTATTCGTATCAATTGTAAATTAGTCTCATTTGTACTTATAAATAATATTCTACTAATCGCTATAAATAATATTGGTTGCATACACACTATCACAGTAATCGCTATATATATTAATACCTATCATAGTAATCGCTATACAAAAATCGTTAAACATAGTATGAAATCTTCATAGACAGAACGGATTTATTTACCTTGGTCGCACTTTTCTCCTGTTCAACCAATCCCTCCAACCTAGGCCTTTCTGGTTGGTCCACTGCCTCCCATTGCTTTTTCACTTCTACCGTCCCTAGCTCTATCACCGATATCATCTGATTTTCAATTTGTTCCTTCCTTTTCCTTTCCTTTTCCTTCTCTTCCTCCTCCTCCTTCTCCTTCCTTTCTCTTTCCTTCTTTTCCTCGTCCTTCTTCTCCTTCCGCCGCCTTTCTTTCTCTTCCTCATGTTGTTTCCTTCTTTCCTCCACTTCCTCCTCCTGCTTCTTCCTTTCTCTTTCCTTTTCTTCCTCCTCCTCCTTCTCCTTCCTTTCTCTTTCCTTCTTTTCCTTATCCTCCTTCTCTTCCTCGTATTGTTTCCTACTTTCCTCCACTTCCTTCTCTTGCTTCTTCCTTTCTCTTTCTCTTTCCTTTTCTTCCTCCTCCTCCTTCTCCTTCCTTTCTCTTTCCTTCTTTTCCTCATCCTCCTTCTCCTTCCTTTGCCTTTCCTTCTCTTACTCAAACTCCTTCTCCTTCCTTTGCCTTTCCTTCTCTTCCTCAAACTCCTTCTCCTTCCTTTGCCTTTCCTTCTCTTCCTCAAACTCCTTCTCCCTCCTTCACCATTCCTTTTCTTACTCCTCCTTATTCAATTGCCTTTGCCTCTCCTCTGCCTCTTTCATTTGCTTTACCCTCATTCTTATAGCTTTATTCTCCATGAACATCTTTGGCATTTCTCTCCTAGCCTCCTCCTTTAGATTGTTCAATTGCCTTTCACTCTCCTCCTCATTCTTTTTTTGCCTTTTCCTCTCCTCTTCCTTCTTCCTTTGCCTTTTCTTTTCATTCTCCTCCTTATTTCTTTGCTTTGCCTTCTCTTGGTCATCCTTCTTTTGCATCTTTAGTTCTTCAGCATTCTTCCTTTGGTTTGCAGACTCAATATCTGATAGATAATCCTTCGCATAATACAATTCCAACGCTTTTTCCCTGTCTTTATCATTCTCAATCTTAAGTATATTTTGGTACCTTTCAAAAAACTTAGATAGATGGGACTGACAGATCACTTCTCTAATACACAACCCATAGAATGATGAGGTATTTCTTCTCTGATGAGCCGCAAACATTGCTAACCTGCACAACACATTAATAATACAAATTGTCCCATTTGTTAAACGATCATCATGATTACAAATCGTCGCAATATTTGGCTTCATAAGTAAACATCGTTGTAAGATTTAACAAACTTATGTACAAATCGAGGTATCTTCATAAATACACATCGCTATTGCTTTGAATGTATAAATTATCGTAGATTCAAACTTACAAATCGTTGTATAAATCACAACCTTCAGATTGCATAACGAAACCTTACACGAAACTCACTGAAACGATAGGAGTTTGGGTAATCCAACTGTAGAGTAAGAAACACTCAGAAGGTAGTCGCAACAGATGGTGGCAACGATGCTGCCACTGCGCATAAGACGAAAAAGGATGCTCTGGCGATAGCAGAAGAAAGCAAAGGTTGCTCCGGCGGCAACAGAAGAAGGCAATGAATGATCCGGCGACAATAGATGAAGGCAAAGAATGCTCCGGTAGACTTTTCTGCTTAGGGCGAAAATGGATTGTTTGGACTATTTAAATCCTAGAGATAAAGCTTCCTACATACGCAAACTTTGCTGAAAATTTTGGCGCCATCATGATGGAGGGCAGTTTTGTCCTTTTCACGAACCGACGATTATGGAGGGCATTTATGTCCGTTCCGGGAAGAGGAAGAGAATGGCGGTAAATGGTACTTAAGTCTTTGCGACGGCACCAAATTCCAATGCTATGTGATGCGGACACACATGGGGATACTAGCCGGGCTAGTGTAAACACCCCAAATTTTCATCCTCATTCAGTGTCTACATTTCCTGTGTCATTGCATATCACTGCATGAATTCGACATACCATTTCATTTCATTGCATAGCATTGCATGTCATTGCATCCCATTTTCGAGATCCAGTACTCTTGTTTTCAAAATATTTAATCCAGATTCCATTTTAAAACTTTTTCTTTCGAAATCAATTTCAAAACCTAGGTTTTAATTCAACATTTTGTCATTTGCCAAGCCCCCGGGACCTTATATTTCAAAATGTTTTCTCAGAAAACAATCTGAATTCATTTTAAACTTAATTTTAAATTGATTTCAATTCTCAGATGAGACCCATTTAGGTGGTGTCGCTTCTGAATTTCCTTTATTTATCAAATTTCTCAAAATTTCGAGAGTTTCAGTCCGATCAGGACTCTGTCTTAGAGTCCTGATCCAGTCAAGAGTTTGTTTTGAAGTTTGTTTCACTTCCATTTTCATTCTTTTCATTTGTTTTCAAAATTTAGGGCGTGTTACAGAGTCCAGTTAGTTTAGAGCTCTATTTTGAAGTTTCGGTTGAGTTAGGAGTCTAACCCTGACTGTATTTTCTGACTTATTTCACCATTTTCTGATAAATTCTTTTAAAAATTCTTTCAGTTGGCTTTAAAATCCAAAATTTCAAAGTCCTAAGAGTTCAGGACTCTAACTCGTAGTTCCAGTTCACTTGAGACTCAATTTTTCAGAAATTCTGACTTTCAATTGTTTATTTTAACCCTTCTTCAAAGTTATTTTCAGTATTTATTTCAAAAGTTTCAAAACTCAATATGGGCCCACTCAGTTGGCACCATATCCAGAGGAGTTCTAACCCAGTTGGAACTCTATGCCATTTCAAAAAAATTAAGTTCAAGTTTGCTTTTTAAAATCTTTTGAAAACTCTCTCAATTTCAAGTTTTAAAATCGTTTTTGGAAAACTCAAGTTGGGCCCACTCGAGGTGGTGCCACATTTGAGAAAGTCAGGGTTAGTCAGTGTCTTGGTTAGTTTTAGAGAGTTGGAAGAGTCAAAATCTCTTTTGAAAATGTATTTTAAAAGGTGGTTTTAAACCATTGTTTTTAAAGGTTTTTAAAAGAACTTTAAAAACCCAAATGTGGGAAATGCCAAGTGGCGCCACATTTGAGGACTTCTTAGGAATAGCTAGGGGTTAATTAGGCATTATTTAGGATAATTTAGGCTAGGGGTAGTATAGTAACTCCACCCAAAAATTGCCCCCCCTTTAGAGTCTAAAATTTTCAAAATTGTTATTTTTTAAACCTAATTGTTTTATTATAAAAAACCCCTATGGTGGACGATTTTAGGGGGGCTCTCCTTTGGCAATTCTTGGAGCTTCTCTCTCCTCTCCAGCCCTTCCTCTATTGCTGCAACTCCAAGGTAATCATCTTCTCTAATGTTGGTTTTGTTTAATGCTTTTCATGATTTAAAACATGAATTTAGCCTTTGGCGCCCCTCCTTATGTGGATTCAACCATGATTCAACCTCAAGAACCATCAAGAATGGTCTAAGAAGATGATCTAACTCTGTTTTTGTATTTTTACAGGGATTCTAATCCATTAGAATCGATTTTAGCATTGGCTTTTATATTATTAACCAATAAAACATGTGATTTACCCTTTTAATGGGTTAAATCCATGTTTTAAAAGGTAAAATCAAATCTCAGCCATTGATTCCCTAAGTTTTATTTATTTATTTGTTTGTTAATGTTTATTATACGTTTTCCAGCATATAAATAATTTTTGTTTTACTGTTTTAGTATTTGTTTTATTGTTTTCATTAGTTAAAGCATGATTTATTAGATTTTATTAGATTTCTGTGTGCTTTTAGTTTAGAACAGAAAAGAGCATGTTGTTTCGGATTGAAATATTTACTGTTAATTTCTAATTTTTTTATATGTGATACATGAATTAGTGATTGAATTACTGTAAAAAAATCAGAGGTTTTGGGATTCAGGAACCCTGTCAGAAAAATCAGACATCAAATCGGGATTTTCAAGCTTTAAAATCGTTGTTAAAATCAAAAGGGTAACTTGCTGTTATGATATTTTTCTCATCCGATATCCGATTCAAGATACGTAAAGTGCTATGGATTCATGTTAATGAGATCTACCTACTGTGAAATTTTTATAATTTTTGGTTTCTATTTAATATTTTTCCTTTATCAGAGAATCAGGTTTTCAATTTAAAACTCGTTAGGGTTTAGCAAAACCCTAATCAGACTTGTAATGACCATAGATCTCAAACCACAGATCCGATTCATAATCTGTAAAAAAGGAGTTTCATTATTTTTTTGTCTAATGTTCACTGCTAAAAGTTCAGAAAATGTTAATTAAGTTTGTTATTTATTTCTGTATTTTCAATCCTAAATAGTTGTTTTAACCCTGTTAGATTTGTTATATTTTAGTTCATATTGCCGGAAGAGTTTCTCCCTAAAAGGAGATGATTTTTCCAATCTGTAAAGAGAAAAACCTCTATTTTTATGTTTAGTTAGTCTATGTGAAAATTCAGACATTTTCATGGAGGATTGATCCCTGATTCGGGTCTAACTCGAAAACTGGTTTGTGACCTAGGTTAAAAATAGCATATTTTAGGGTTTTAATACAATTTTTGGATTAAAATAATGTCAACAAATTATTTTTATGATTTCAATATGATTTTAGAGATATAACAAGTGCAGGTACCAATTTTTAGAAATTTTGGAATCCATTTGATGCCTGAATTAATCAAATTGCAAAACAGGGCACCTGTAGGATCCCGAAACACTGCCAAAATCACAATTTTTGTAATATTTCTTGATTTTCGTGCATAATTTCATGTTTTTAGGGTTTGTTAATGTTAAGAATCATTCTAGGATGTTTCATGTTTGATTTTATGTTTATTTCAATCATGAATTTCAAGTTTTTACCAAAATCTATTTCAGAAAACCCTGATTTCAAGGCCATAGTCTTGCTATCAGGGGTAATTTGGTCATTTGACCTCAATTTCGAAATCCCTAACCCTAATTTTCATATTTTTAATCATGTCATATCATATTTAGTTTGATTTATTCTCATTTGGATTTCAAAAGTTGCATTTTACTAAATATCTTTCTGAAAACCCTAATTTCAAGGCCATAGTCTTGCTATCAGGAGTATTTTGGTTATTTTGACCCCAATTTCGAATTTTCAAATCTCATATTTATTATTTATTTAGTTTTATTTCATATTTCATTAAGTTTATATCAGGGAATTATGGAAAAAGGCTTATATCTAGCAAAATCCAGTAATTTTTAGATATTACTGGATAAATCTAGAAAAGCCAACATATCTTCACTAACAAGTTTTCTAGTTTTGCAGGAACATTGAAGACTTTACTTTCTTTTAAATTCATGTATTTAAATTCAATTAGTGATGTAAATTAAATGTAAACTTTGGAATAAAAATTTCAATTCCTGCATAGAATAAGATGCATTGCATATAGTTCTAAACTTTGATATGTAACTGCAATGTATGCCTAATTCATGCATATTTTTACCAATTCACTATGATCTACATGAATGGCACGTGCACTAGCTCTTATGGAGTTGACAAACTTGGTGGAATTTGTATTTATGGCTATAGTCAAAATACGAATGATACCCAGATTTGTAATCTTCATATTAGCCACATTCAACCTACACTCTTAGGCTAACTTCAAAATGACTGCATTTCTCAAAAATACAAAAAAAAATTTCTCAATTCCTCAAAATCAAGTCTTTCAAGTCCATATTCATTTATTTCATTCATTTGCAAGTTCAAATTCCAAATCAGAGAAATCGATTTTCTCAAAATTTTCTAAGTCTTATTCAAAAATCGATTTCCTGAAAACATTGAGTTTTCAAAGGATATTTCAAGTATTTCCCAAGTTCCAAAATTCGATTTGCTAAGTTATATTTTCAATTTCAAAGTTTGAATTCAAAGAAATCAAATTTTCCAAAGTTATTTCACATTTCTCAAAATCGATTTTCACAAAACCTCTAGATTCTTCAGAAATCGATTTTCATTAGAAATGTTCTTTCTCCATGATTCACGATTTTTCAAGTGACATCTTTTCCAAGAATTCTCCAAATATTTTCCAATATTCAAATCAAACATCATGTTTTCAAATATGCATTTTCAGAAATTCATAGCACATGCCTGATTCTTTGTGTATTTAGGAAATAGAACATGATTTAGACAAGTTGAGCAAAGCTAAGCACACAATTGATCCTTGATTCAATTACCCCTGGTAAAGGCGCCAAGAACAGTTAAACCTCGTACCGACAGGCGAGTCCCATTCTTCGGAATTATCCCGCATTTTAAAACGGAGGCGAGTTATTTTCAATTTTTTTCAAAGGTCAGTTTGACTTGCAAAAGTACAAATTTTGCGATGATAACAGTTGGATCTTATATGTGGCGCTCATTGGGACCCCCGAACATGAGATGTAGCTACCTGTCCTGTTCGGGGGGTAACATATAACCTGCTCCACCCAACGTCTACCCACTTTCAACTCAATTATATTTTAATAAAAGTCAACTACCTACTTCCTACATATTTTACCATATACCTACTGTATTAAATAGTCTAGCCAATTAACTACCCACATATTCAATACTTGGAGAGACGTTAAAGGGAGGAGGAGGAGAGACTCCTTGAAAATTAAAATCCATCGCCCAAAGACCCAATGGGCGGGTCCTTGGTCCCAATGGGTGGAGGATCCAAAGGGGGCCTAGCTAGGTCCAAACCTGCCCAAGGAGAAGGGGAGGGTCCAGTTGGGCCTGGATCCAAAAGACAATAAAAATAAAAAAATGCAAAAAATATACCCAAAACCTGCATACACATGCCAATGGCTCAAACATATTCTAACTAGCCATTGAAACTAAACCTAAAAATATTACAAAACATCTAAAATTTATCAAAATTTGATCTTTAAACATATCCGGCTCTGACACACGAATTGAAGCAACTAAACAACAAAACACGTTGTATCAGACTTCTAGGGTTTGGTTTGCTTCATCATTGAAGCATGCAAACCAGGCAGCACCTCCGACGTCGAATGCTCCATGTGCATTCAATGCGGGCTGGACTGCAACATGCATCATGTTGAGTAGATCATGTCGAACTAGGAAGCTTGATAGCTGCTCTGATACCACTTGATGATGAGGGTATGGGCCCATCGCGGACAGTGTTACAACATGCAACATATATACACGATGTTAGTTATAACATGATCAACACAAAAGAATATCCTACGTCGATTGAAATGCCAGCTATGCAGCAAACTGATACAAACTGATAGCACACAGCAAGATGGGGTTTGGCTAAGAGTTTTGCAATGAACTAGCTCTAGCATGGGCCAGCTAAGACACATGCGCGAACACGATAGCACTCAAGGGAGAGGATGTTCTGGCCTAGGTTCAAGCGCATGGTTCATCAACTCTCTCATTCTCTCTTTAGCATCTCTCACTCAAAAAGGCATGCACAAAAAAAAAGAAATGTTCCAAAATTTTAATTTCATTCAAATTCAATTCAAATCCATATTAAATTTGCAACTTAAATTCAAATACACATTCAATTCAAATCCGAATTAAATTGCAACTTAAATTCAAATTCAAATTAAGATTCAAATTCGAATTGATATTCAAATTCAATTCTAATTCAACCCAAATTCAAGACATAAAATTCATCTTTAATTATTAAATAATTATAAAAAATTCATAGGTATTGTATTGTAAAACCTGTATTTTTTGAGAATTATAAATAAATAAAGAAATCATCTTTATCTTTAAGTTAGAAATGTGTTTCTGGCTTTTAAATTTCATTTTTGGTATGTTAAAGGTTCATTTACTCATTTCTAGCCAATAAAGGCACTTATTTTAATGTGCCTAACTATTTTTTCCTTTTTCTTTTCTTTTATTTCCATTTTTTTTACTTATGGTGCGATTTGGAGGGGAACCGACCCACTTGGGTCGGGACCCAATCCAGACCCGAATTGTCTTGGGTGCACTTAGGAAAGAAGGGAAAGGGGGGGGGGGCACTAGGGCACCCAACTCCTCACTGTTCTCTCTTCTTTTGCTCCAGCCGAAACACCCATTTCTCCTCTTCTTCTTTGGGTTTTGAGAAAAAAAAACAACTCTTCTCTCTCATTTCCTCTCCTCTATTCTTCTTTGTGAGAAGAGAACCCAAAAAAAGAACGGAGCAACCTTCTCTCTCTTCAACCTCTTCATTCCTCTTTTGTGGTGTGTTTTGGGCATTTGGAGGACTGACAACAGCGTGTGGAGGCCGACCACCACCATTACACCTCATCTCTCTCACTACGATTTTGGTGGAGGAACCACCAAAACCGCACCTCTCCCTTTCACCCATTTCTAGTGAGAACCGATCCTACTCTCCTCTCTTTCACTCAATTTTGAGTGGAGACGTCATATTAGAGGATGATTTGGAGGCTCTACCACCATTTTTGCTAGAAGAACAACTATGACCATGATTTTGGTGGTTTACCTTATCGTTTCTTTCTGAATTTTGGGGGATTTGGGTCACCTCCGGCCACCATTGACGCCTAGGTAAGCAACTTCTCCCTCATCTTCTTCTTCTTCACTGATTGCTTCTATTTTTGAGTATTTTCCTCTTACCCGTTTTTCTTTTGGTTGCCAATTGTTGTGGAAGAGCATTTTGGCATCACCTTCCTCATTTTGCGTGCAGCATGTAGCACTCTCCGTCAACGTGATAGCAACCCAGCTGAACCCATTGTGTTGTTTCTTCTTGGTGTTTCATGCGTACACCAAGTGTTCGGTGAATCGCCAAAGTAGCGGTTCATTGTGGTTTTGCGAAACTCCTTGGCCTTTTGGGTTTCACAACCATAATTTCTTAATTTATGAGGGTAGGAACCCTTAAGTGAACTTGTAGAATGCTTATTTAGTTTGTTTTGTCGCAAACACGGGTAATTGCACTTAAGTGGGTTTTGGTATTTTGCCTAATCGCTAGTTTTGCGTAGTTAGGTAATATATGTACCAAATTATTAGATTTCATTAATATACATTGAATTAATGTTTTTAATACGCATTTATAATTGTTTATAATGTGTAATAAATTCTATTTAGTGTTTTTATATTCTAGAAATGTAGACTTGCCATGGGAATTTTGCCGCATGCTAAGTGTTCGATGAAATGCTCGAGAGGAAAATTTCCAGATTTAAATGCGGTATTTGGCACGCTTCAAAACCCGTTTTCAATCAAAGTTTATGTGCATTTAAAACTCAGCTTCGAAAGAGGTTTTGCATACAATTAATAGTGATTTTAATTATGCCATTATACACATTATTAATGCACACGAGCATGTGCAAATGTGCATAGTTAAGCCGGTTAACATGCACATCACATTTTCAGTTTTGGTTAGTACTCGTGCATAGTTAAAGTTATGTTGATATTGTTTATGCGCACACACCACACTTAGTTGTGGATATTTAGGGATGTTGTGATTGCTCTAAATGCTTACCTGAAATGCAAATGCAAGTTATGCACACGCACCACACTTAGTTGTGGATATCTAAGAATGTTATGATTGCCTATACATTGATATTTTGGTTTGCAGGACATACATGTAAGTAGCCCTCACTATGTTAAAATCAAGGAGCAAATGACTCAGGGTAAGTGCGTATGATGAAATGCATCATGTGAATCAAGAGAGTAGTTGGAGATCATGCAAGAACATGATTTAAATGTATGGGTATAAGAAGTATTTTTCTTGTTGTGGTTCAGGAGATCATGCTTGACATGATTTTAAACTAGCAGAAATATAAAGTATGTTTGTTGTTGTTGTTAGAGACCATGCTCGACATGGTTTTAGCAAAGGAAAATATGGAGTGCTTTTTCAGGTGTGCCTCATACACGAGCAATGTGTTCGAGTGTGAACCATGATGTTTGAGTGACCTGTAGGAATGAAACATATTGTGTTGATTTCATGATGGGAATGTGTTAATGATGTATATGTTCTTTATTAGGATATATGTAAATGTATGATTGAAAATATGCATATGGATGGGTCTATGCTGAAAATACATTTGTTTATGGAATAGGTATTTGCATTTGGTTTTGATACAAATGCATTCTTGATCTTTGTTGTATAGATGAAAGTGATATAAGAGTATGTGTATATGAGACTATGACATGCAGATAGAAATATCATATATACACATTCGATTTTGATCCTTATATCTGCATTGAATTTATGAGATACGTAATTGCACTTGTGTATGTTGCATATGCATTTGCTTATAGTGCATGTCTGTTATTGGGGCATGAGTGCCTAATGAATGTAGTTATCTAATTTTGATTTTTTGGAGACAATGTAGTCTGTGAGGCGACTCAGAAGGGTTGGGCATTTGTAAAAATCATGAATAATGACATATGGCTTAAATAAATAAAGATAGCATGTGGTTATGTTCATGAGTTGCAGAGTTCACACTCACCTGATAAAATGTTCATGAGTTATAGAGTTTGCACTCACCTTTTAAATTGTTCATGAGTTGCAAAGTTTTCTCTCACCAGATAAAACACTTTTGGGACTGTGACCCAGTAAGTCTAGTGTGCTTGACATATCCAGTTGTTGTACGATTGAATGAATGCAAAATTTTTTATTATAAACTGTAATGGACTTATAGGCCTTGATTGTTTGGTATGCATGTGCGTATAATTCACCCTGAAAAGGTCATGATAATGGACATGTTCCTTAAATATGAAATGCAATAGTGCATTTTTGGTCTAGAGTTTTGACTTATATTTTTGTATTCGATAAATATGGTTTACATGTGAGCATGCATGTGATTGAATGTGAATGTCATAGAATGACTTGTCATGCGAATGACCCTATTATTCTTTTACGAAAGAATGCATGTGAATGTCTTAATTTATTGAGACTTTTATGGTTTGAATGCTTGAGAAGCATGCATGTATGATATACACTGAATTGGTCTAATAGGTTTGTCCCTATGTCACAGGGATTCAACCAACAAGGTGCGACTCGGGTGCGGCACCTAGGGTCATAACTCTCCAAATCTAAACTTGAAAAACAAATACATGATAAAAGGGGGTTGAGTGGGGGATTAGGGCAAAAAAATTTAACCTCCCCCCCTTCTCCTCTGAGTCCTCTCCAACCCAAACCTTCTTCTCTGACACTCTGCCGGCGACTGCACACTTTAGGTATGTCTCTCTCTCAATCTCTTTATGGGTTCTGCGCAAATCGACAACCCAGCCCAGCAAGTTGGGTTCTGCGGTGAGTCACCGATAAATCTAGCCCAACAGGCTGGGGGTTTTGTGTTGTCAAACCCAACTCTGCAGGGCTGGGTTCTATGCCGAATCACCGACAAACCCAGCCTAGCAGGATGGGTTTTGCACCGACAAACCCAACCCAACATACTGGGTTCTAATGTAGGGTTGGGTTCTGCGTCGACAAACCCAGCCCAACAAGCTGGGTTCTACTCACTGTTGAACCCAACCCTGTAGGGCTGGGTTTTGCGTTGACAAACCCAGCCCAATAGGTTGGGTTCTGCTTGCTGTCAAACTCAGCCTTGTAGGCCTGGGTTCTGCGCTGTCGAACATAGTCCTACTGGGCTGGGTGTAGCTCCTAGCACCCTGGGTTGTTGAACCCAACCTTGTTAGGCTGGGTTCGGCTTCCAGCACCCTGGGCTGTCGAACTCAGCCCTTTTTATATGAATTTTATTTCAATATAACAATTTTTTTGTTTTAAGGATGAAAATGACAGATAAAGGGAAAGAACTTGCGTCATCCTCATCCCCACATGTAAGTTATGTTGCTAGTGTTGCTGGATAAGTCACACGGATTCGGCAAAGCAGGTGCCGCACCCGCATCGACGCGATGTGGGTGCAGCATCCAGTGCGTTCAACATGGCATTGGGTGAGTTGACCGACCCAAGGTTATTTTTGTCTAATTTTTTGATGCAAAAAAAAAATTTGTTTTTGCCCGATCAAAAGGGCTGCGAAAGAGGATTAGGACAAATTTTTGCCCTAATCCTCTTTTGCAGCTCTCCTCTCCCACGCAACTATGCTCTCTCACTCGCCTCCTCTCCTCCTGACGTGTCTCAAGGGAGCCCAACACCACCTCCTCCTCTCCCTCGTCGCAGACCTTCGGTGATTGCCAGCGTCAACCCCACCTGCAACCCCAACGACACCCAGAGCCACCTACTCCTCTCCTCTCCTCTCAGGTAACCTCTCCCTCATTCCCTTCTTCTTCTATCTTTTCCCAACCCTCCCCCCCCCCTCGCTCTCTTGTTGGGTCGACAGGGGAGGGCATGAGCCCCCCCCTTGCTCCCTCTGATTTCAAGGGAGGGGCCGAACCCCTCTCCCTGCTCCCTCTGATTTCAGGGGAGGGGTCGAGCCCCTCCCTGCTTCCCTATTTTCGGCAAGGGAGGGGCTGAGCCCCCCTCTCTGCTCCCACTGGTTTCAGGGGAGGAGCTGAGCCCCTCCATACTTCCCTGTTTTCAGCAAGGGAGGGGTCGAGCCCCCTACTCCCTCTGATTTCAAGGGAGGGCTCTGTAAACACCCCAATTTTTCACTCACCTTCCTGACATCTCTACCAATCATCATATTTTGGTTCTCTGAGATCACCAGAGGGCAAAATGGTCATTTTCCGAGATAAGACCTCACAGAAAGTCCAAAATGAATTCTCAAATCTCAAAATTTCTCTATTCTTGGCTCATAAATATCTCCAAACTGCAAAATTTTCAAAGTCCTACTCTTGACAAGAAGCTAGTATTTCCAAATCCTGGTTCAAGATTACATTTCATAAGACATGTCATTGCATAGCATTGCATAAGCATTTCATATCATTTCAAGACACAGCATGTCATTTCGAGATCCAGAATTCCTGATTTTCAAAATTATCAATGCAAATTCGGATTTTAACTCTTTCAAAATTGAATTCAAATCCCTGGGATTTTCAAAATTGTCAGTTTCCCTCATCTTAACTCCCAGGACTCCGAATTACAAAAGTTTTCTCAGGAAAACAATCTGGATATTTTGATATTGATTTTAAAATTTCGTCAGCTGGAAAGAAGGGGACACAATTTAAAATTTAGAAGATTTTATTTCAAACTTTTGCAAAAAGACTCTGAGTTTCTTTACAAAATCTCTGCATTTTCTGTATATATATTTTGCCCAGAAGGACCATTTTCCTTCCAAATTCTTGAAATCAGACCAAATTTTACTTCATGTTTTCTAATTTGCCTATTATAAAAATCCCAAAAAGAAATTATTTTTGCTTTTTATTTTCAAATAAATGGTGTGGGACTCGCCTTGAAATAGCATCACACTCAAAGTCCCATGTATTTCTCTTATTTTCAAAGCAGAACCCACCCTGGGGTGGCACAAATTTACAAATCCTGTTTCCTTATTTTACAAAATAAGAAAGTGGGTCCACGCATAGGTGGCACCACACTGGAATTTCCTATAAAGAAAAACATTTTTTTATGTTTATTTCAAAAAGTTTTTTTAACCCGGCTAAGGTGGCACCACCTTAAAAAAAAAAGGGAACCCGTTCACCCATTTTCTTTGTTTACTTTTTTTTTAGCCCCAAATGGAGCCATCGTGAAGCCCTATCCACAAAAGGGGGTTCACTTTACCTAAGTTGGAGGTAAATGAACCGAGATTTCTAAACAAGCCAGTCGTCCCCTTCTCAAAGATTGACGAGTTTCAAAAATTTTCAAAAATTTGTTTGAAGATTTTTAAAGGCTTTCAAAAGATTAGGTTAAAAAGTTTCAAAATTGCTGATCTTTCTGATGGAAGCCTCCCAAATCTTTAAAAAGACCCCTCTTGGTCGCACAAGGGGAGTTTGATCAGTGATTTTTCTTCTCTCAGGCTATCCTGTTTTCATCCCCCTCACGAGCCCTGTTATCATCCTTCTTCAATCAAATCTCCCAGGAAGACCGATCAGACCGGTAAAGCTTCAAGGAAATACACTATTTTTTTGCAATCCCCTTTGAACATCGAGTTTCTCGTGTTTAAGCCAGAAGTTTTCAAGGATCGGCATCCAGAAGGCGTCCAACTCAAGTAACTAGGTGAGAAATCGTCTTACATCTGCAACTTCTGTGATTTATGCATCATGCTCCATCACATATATCACAAATCCATTGCATTAGATGATGTGGTCTGCATCCCCCTTTGTTTAAATATACCGAGAACCGATAACACCTCGCAATGGTGTTGTCGATTCGTTTGAGCGTCGTGTGTCAATCAAATTATTGTTTTTCCCCAAGATTTTATCGTGTTTATTTCAGTATCATAAATATTGAGGAATAAGGTTTTCATTTCAACTCATTGATTTCACATGCGTGTCCTGGTTATCCCATATTATGTATCATTGACCATATCAAGGTTTGGAAAAATCCTTTTACAATAAACCCCATTTTTATTTTATCAATGTTTCAGTCTTCCGTCACTGCAGCGAATGGAAATCCAGGTGCCATTGAATGTAGCCTATTTATTTTCATATATCTGCCTTTATTTTCTTGTGGGTTTTTACTTAGTGTTAAGTCCAATGTCTATGCCTATCATTGGGTTCCCTATGTTTGTATGGTTTTGATGAAAATTTCTGCATATTATATTGTGGGGATAAAACGAGATCCAATAGGATTCATCGTACAGTAAAGAGTGTCATGAATAAAGACACTACATTTGATTCATTATTCCTTTCCATTCTGTCTACATCCCATTCAATGTTGTATCCTGTTTTAGCATGTTTCATCATCCCATGATTTCGTGCATCTCTGCCTTTCCAAGTTTCAGGTTACATATTAATATGGTTCATACTTTATTAGTTGTGAATTGATCAGGAAAGTTATGTATCATCATAATATGGTTGGTATAAGTAGAAGGATATATTTGCTGATGATGGAACAGTGAAAAGCGCTAAACGTGATGATGGTTAGATTGAAATCCACTCATTTCCATATCTTACTTGGATCTGCCTGCCATTAGAGATAAAACACAAATCAGTTTGCAGGGAATGATCTGTAACCAATGGCTCACCTGAGTGATATTCTATTGTCATTTACGTGCTCTGTAACATTCAATAGTTTCATCATTTATGCACTGGTTCACCTACAGTTGAGTTACCTTTTTTTTTTTTAGTTGCAGTTACTTATACTAACATTATTAGCCATAGATCTTGATTGAAAATGCCAGTTTGTTCTGCAAGTCTGAGCTATATAATGGCTCACATGGCGTTAGGCTAATGAGCAATGAGTGGGCGTAATAAGTGTGGATATGCAGTAAGCTATCAGGAATGGGGAAGGGTATGTAATATACTGTGCGCATCCAGATCTGGGCTTCTGCTGGGTTTTTGCAGAAAACCTTTTGTTGTGACAGAGATAATCCATATTGGTGCCATTATGAAATTTTGCTTTTCTGATGAGATTGAGTTTCACAATACAAGTGTTGTATATCAACATATACAACACCTGATCCTGTGTATTTGTAAACAATAGTAAGAGTGATGTCAGATATCATTTAATCGTTTTCCTACATTGCAAAAACCCATAGCAGGGGCCGTATGTTGTAGATTCTGTGTATTATCACTCCATCAGCATCGTCATGGCATATTTTCAGGTCCAACTCCACCGATTTCCATGTGCCTGTTGTAGCAGTTAATATCTTCATTGTGCATAGTAACATTCATATTCCATGCCCATTTTAATTCAGCATTTTATTTTATCGTGCAAGCTTATGACGACATATCTTTTTCTGCAAAATTTGGGTTACCCTTACCTCTGCATTCATGTTCAAAGCTTCTGGCTGTATACTAACACATCTTTCATGTATGTATTGACAAGCAGTCGTCTCCTGCACCTTGTTCCAATTTCAATAATCAAATATCATTTGTATACATGGTCTATTGTTATGTCATTTTGTCATGATTGTATAATAATATTTTGTCTCCAATCTCCAATAATGTGTACATATAAGACATCTGTTGCATGGGTACTATGTGCATTAATCAATGCATTGTCGATTTTGTACCTATTTCATGCTCTGTTTTTGGCCCATCATGTATGTATGACATCTATGGTAACATTGCCCTTTTACATTCATCCTGTATATATAGTGTATCATTTGTATATATATATATATATATATATATATATATATATATATATATATACTTCTCTTTAGTATATGCATAGAAATCATTGTCTAATGTTATCATTCCCTGCATGTGTATCTCCCTATCAACAAAAACACTACATTTAGGTGCGTTATACATACAACTCAGATGCTATGTTTAGGTACATGTATTATCTCATACATTTAGATAGTTGTATTTTCTTAGATGCATTTCCATATGCATGTCTCATCTAGTATGAGCCTAAGCATTAGAGTATACATATACCTTTGCATCTCTCATTCCACACGAAGTATCGCATCTATACATTTTCATTTAGGCATATCCATATGTATATTCCTCATTCTGCTTACATGTGGCATTTAGATTTTCTCGTATATATTTTGAGTATTACAATTCAGGCATTATCGCTAACATGTTTTCATTAGTGTAAAAATTTCAATCCCTCCTTTGTATATTGTACTTCCTGTACCAACTCTCATTTACAGGAAAGTCTGGAAGGCGCCAATTCTCTTGATTTTTTCTTTCTTTATTTAGTTTTGTCAACAATGTAACAATCAAATGTAAATTTTGGAATGAGAGATTTATTTTTCTGCTTAGATTAGGATGCACATCATATAGTTTGAATTCCTGCAATATCCTGATTATGTGATTCATGCATTGTATTTCAAAATCTTTGTGGATGAACACGAATGACACGTGCACCAGCTCTTAGGGAGTTGATGAACTCGGTGGAGTCCATATTTATGACCCTAGTCGGAATATGGACGAGACCCAGATTCAACATCTTTCTACTAGTTATATCGAGCCTACACTCTTAGGCTATCTGCCAAAATTCACTGCATATCTTCAGTTTTACAAAATATTTTAGAATTAACTAAGTAAATTGCAAGCGTATTTACGGCCATAGTTGGAATATGTGGTAATTCTACCTTAGTTTAATTTTAAAAATTGCATATTTTCCTGAAAAGATGCTTTCATAAAAAGACATTCATTCATCCAGGATAGTTCACATCATGTGCATTTCTGTAAAAATTTCATTTCAAGGAAGTTGATTTCTCAAGATGCTCTGAAAAGGTTTTCAAAGTTGGATTTTCCCAAGTCAAGTTTTCCATGATTTTCCCTGGAAAATGTTCTTTTCTTAGAATTCATTTTCAAAAGGAGTTTCTCATCATTCTCAAGAATCAAAATTGTTCTTCAAATACTTCAAGGCTAAGATCCTCAGAATTTCAATTTCCTGAGCTTTGATTTTCCTTCTCCAAAGAGTTTTCCAATGAATTTTAGTCATTTTCCAAAGAAAGTTTTCAAGATTGAAGTTTTCTCTGACAAATAGTTCCTCTTCAAGTGTTTTTCTCAAGGATTATTTCTACTTTCCTAAGATCTTCATCCATTCATGATTTTCCCAAATCTTTATAAACTTTCTTGAGATTTCAAATCCTTTTATCAGAATTTTCCTGAGAAATTGATTTCCATCTTTTGCCTTAGAAATATTTGCCAAAAATATTTTCCAAGCATAGATCATGTTTTCCCAACTTGCATCTTATAAAATCTCATAGCACATGCCTGAATTCTCTGTGCATTTAGGATAGAACACGATTTTGATAATTTAGTTAAGTCAAGCACACATTTGATCATTGGTTCGATTACCCCTGTTAAAGGCGGCAGGAACGGTCAAACCTCGTACCGACAGGTCGAGTCTCATTCTTCGAAATTTTCCCACTATTTTCAAAACGGAGGCGAGTATTTCAAAACAATTTTCAAGCTCTGGTCAAGTTTGACTCGCGGAAAGGTTTCCCCTCTCTCCCGCAAGGAAGGGAAAATTTTTGCGACGATAACAGGTTTGGCGACCGTGATGGGACCTGTCCTTGTCTGATCAAAAGTGTGCTTGACTTAGTTCAATTATCGAAACTGTGTTCTTAAAATGTCAGCTCTTTTACTTTCTGATATTATGCGAACCTAGGAGCCTAGATTCTGACCTAGCTGACATTGATTGCATTTAGCTTAGGCGTGGTTTGGTAGGACTATATTGAGGAGATATTTTCATGCTCACATAAACTTAGGTCTAAACACAACTCTCCTTAATTTAGGATCTGAATGCAAACAATGTATGCTTCTTCAAAAGTTTTCAAAATTTATCTCTATAGGACTTAGAGCCCTCTATTTCTTGCATGTGATCATTTTTTCAAACCTCCCTTACCTATCTTTACCCTGTCTTCACGTTGCTGGGCTCTCTTCCAGAACCCTAGTTCAAAACAGAGCCTCACAACTGGGCCACTTGTTTGGGTTGACACCCCCTACCACGTACTAAGGGCCACAGTCTGAAGTATATCGGTAGGCGCTCAAGGATGTGTGGAAGCTTAAACTTAGATCCAGAGATGAATATTATATGCCACGTGCCTCGGATTTCGGTTTGGGTATATCGGCATAACTGGATTGGACAAAGATGATCTGAACCTAGAGTTAGAATTAAGGTCCTACAGCTGCTTTTCAAAATGATGCATCTAGAGTCAGCCTTTTAGGGAGTGTTGTATGCGCATAAGTGTTTGTGCAGGATGTGACTATTTGTATTTTATCTTTATTCTTCTCATATTTTTCCCAAAATATTTTTCCAAATATCCATATTCTTATCTTTTTCTTTTATTTTCTAAAATCCTGGATGATTTTCCCAAACATCTAATTTCTTTCAAAACTTCAGGTGATTTTCCATTCTCCCATTCTACTGGATCTCGAATTTCCAACTGCATTTTCTATCCTGCCTGCAATTTTTCCAAATTTCCATACTTTTCCTAAGTCTGATTCTGAGTCTTTCTCTATTTTCAGTCTGATGGCATCCAGTCAAATCGATCTTATTTTTCCTGAAGGTCACATCTCCTACGAGGTGCGATAAGGTCACCCTGAACATCGAGCCCTTAGCACCAAAACTTTCATTCCCCGGTGGTATTATTCATGGCTCAAAAGCTTTTCTCACATGTTCTCGGACCATTTGAGCGAGTGTGGATTAGAATTGGCGGCAACAGTTGGAAAGCAGACAGTAAACGACAACCTGATCCATGCAATGACAGAGCGATGAAACCCACGAACATGTACCTTCTGGTTCCCATGGGGAGAGATGACCATTTTAATGAATGAATTTTCAGAAATTATGGGATTACTAGAACCAGCCGATCAACCAGGAGATCCGTTAGAGCACCAGTTTCTGATCAATGTCAAGGGTTTGGACCCTCGAGATTCCTTAGCTCGTATGACAGGCCGCCGTTCTTGGCCCCTGATCCAGATGGACGGAAATAAATATGTCAATCTGCTTAAGGTGTACCGTCAATACGGGACATTCGTTGAAGTCAGCTCACTATCAAGGACAGCTAGAGAAAGGATTCAGAATGCAATGGTTCTATGCACTGTAGGATTAGCCCTCTTTCCAGATGGACAAAACTACATGAATATCAGAATAATCCAGCTCATGAGAAGATTGGAAAGTCGACAGACCAACCGTCTCTCCATAGCTATGGCAACGCTCGCTTTCCTGTACCGGGGTTTGACTCATTTTTCACTTAGAGAGTCTATTCTTGTCGAAGAATGCATCTATGCACTTCAATTTTGGTTCTTTCGACATATTCCAGCCCGAGCAAGTTCTTTCAGATACAATGGCCAAGAACTCCTCCCAGTGGCGCAGTATCGGTCCATGATCAACAACATTCAGGAAGATGACATAGTGTGGGACTACTTTGATCGACAATTATCTCCTCCCAGATATACATACGCTTATGGCAAGCGGTTCAAATTGTTGGGATCATTCTTCTGCACTTATTACCAACCGAAACAATGTGTTCGGCAGTTTTCCCAAAGGCAACAGTACATTGAAGCTCGATTGCTATCAGAAGCTATGGCAAAATTCGATCTCACTTCTGCACAATGGTCTGAGGCATATCATTCTGCCCGCTACGGTTAGAATTCCTTTGTTACTCTCAAATTCTTTCCTGGTCCTAAAGTATCTGCCGACTATCATGAATGGTGGCAAATTGTTTGTCCTCCACCTCTCTATTAAGATTAATAAAAAAAATCAAATTTTCTCATTCCAATAAAATTTCTTCTCTTTTTTTCATGGTTTGACGACCTCGCCTAGGTAACAAGGCACATTTTTCATTGTTTATTTATCTTTCAAAGAATGACAACACAATTGTTGTGATTCCTGCGATGACTCAATCCCTAGTAATGGGATATCTTTTTCAAATTGTCTACCGTATTTCCAATAAATATTTCTTCCAAGAAACAAATTCCCTCAGAATCTAATCAGATCTTTGTCCTGCAGAGAGCATCCATAATCGACATTTGATGGTTGAGACAAGATCAGGCAGAAAAACAACATCATCTCAGTACTCATCAGCTTTAGAAGAAGAGATGGACTCCCCGCGGTCAGTCCGGAGCCAGGGCCAACAAGAGAACGATGGCATAGATCCGCAGATGTATGCCATGTTCCAAAAGATGATGAACAAAATGATGAGTGAACAGGCCGGGACCAGTTCAGAGAAGAATCCATTTAGGCAGAAATTCCACGGTCACAAGGCTAAGAAATCCATAAAGATTTCCAAAAAGCAGGTTCAGCCAGAAGAAATCTCAGATGAAACAGAATCAGCGGAAGACACCAATAAAGAATATGAGGTACCCCCAACATTTTAGAAATATGGCCAGGAGCAAAGGGGGAGCCGCAAACTAAAAAGTCAGGTCACAGAAGATCCCCTGCAAGCATAGTTCAGGGAAATGGCTAGAGTTGTTAAAGATCTGCAAGCCCGGGATAAAGGCAAGAAAGTCTTCACTAGCAAGGACTTCTATGATGGCCTGGAAGGGGATGATAATCTCGAAAATCTTCCTCGTAAATTCATCAAATTCGACGGTTTTGGCGACCCAAAAGCACATCTTGCCATGTTCTTCGCTAAATGCTCAAGATTCAAGAGGGACAACAAAGCACTGTTTCTATGTTTTCCCACAGCTTGGAAGGAGTTGCAGCTAAATGGTATGCTGAGCATATCAATCCTATCGGGCTCAAGGAGTTCAATAAAGTTGCGAATTTATTTATCAAACGCTTCCTGTTCAACACGGAGGCACTCCCAACATTAAGCCATCTCTGCAATCTAAGGCAGAATGAAAACGAAAAAGCACGGGATTTTATTCATAGATGGAGATCAGCCTGCAACAAAATAAGGGATTCTATATCAGAAAGGCATGCTTTATCGTTGATCCTCAATAATTTTTCGCAACCTCTGAGAGGATTAATCTTCACTGCACCATCCAGGACTTTCATTGAGCTGACTGAACGAGCCAAATGACTCGAGCTAAGCATGGAGAATGGAGTCTATGAAGGCTTCATATTTTCCAAGAATAACCCCCAAGGTGAGCAGAAGAAGAAAACTCACTTCACCTACTCTGCCAACAACAACAACAACAACAACAACAACAACAACAACAACAACAACAACAACAACAATCGTTATAAAGGGCAGAAGAAAGATTATTGTTATGGCACAGGCAATCCCAATAGCAAAGGGGATCAGAAAGGGAAGCTTGCTCCTCAATATAATAAGCCCCCTCAGCAAGATCAATGGTCGAAACTACGTGAAAAGACTAAACATGAAGGATGGAGCTACGACAGAAAATTCACTCCTCTCAACCAATCGCTCGAAGATGTGCTCGAGTATATGCTGTCGAAGGAAATGATTAAATTGCCAAGACTGGTCGATCCCTCTGTGTCCATGGGGAAGTGGAAAGACCAATTCTTCAAGTTCCACGGGACAGTAGGACACAACACTGAGAACTTCTTCGTTCTCAAGAATATTGTGCAGGATTACATTGACAAGAATCTTTTGGTGGAAGAAGATGAAGAAGAAAAAATGGACATTCTCAATTAGCCATTTCCTCCGCACACCACAGCAGTAATAGCCGAACAACCATTTCTACCTCTAGAACACATCAAGCTATGTTCCATTCAAGATCTCCAAGTTCAACATCAGGTGTTAGTGCTGCGACGAGCAACACCAACCACTAAGAAAATGAATATGATTTCAGCATTTGGCAAGCTGAAAGTATCTGAAGAACCTATAAGGTCATCCCCTAAGAAAGTAAAAGGAATTCCTAAATTCCTTAGTCAGTTCATCAAGCCTATGCCAGACAAGGGAGAAATATCAACTCAAAAGCCACTGACTGCTCTGTTCAATGTTTCAATTTTGGACTTAGCTAAAAGTTCTTGCAAGCATCAACAAATATTGGACGAACTACTGCAGAAAATTAAAGTCAAACCCAGTACCATGCCTGAAGACATGGCACAAATCGTGAATTCAGCCATGACAAATGCGCCTATCACCTTCTCAGATGAGGACCTTCCAAAGCCTCACTCCTTTCATAATAATGCCCTGTATATCGTCGTTCGAGTAAGAGGAATGACAGTACCACATGTATTGGTTGATGGAGGCAGCAACCTCAACATATGTCTTGAAATGACAGCAAAGGCACTAGGCATCAAGGAGGAAGAATACATTCCAGATCCTATCACCATATATGGATTTGAGAATCATGGTCAAACGGCTAAAGGCAAGATATTCCTGGAAGTGTTTATCAACTATTCAGTGCATTCCATCCTTTTTCATGTGGTCAACGTGTCACCCACCTACAAATGCAGTGCCTTCCACGCTTGATCAATGCGCAAAATGGTCCAAAGGTGGAATAATCACAACAGTACTGGGAGAAGACCCAGAAGAAAGGCTCCCGCAGCCCATGATCCCTCGACTGGCATTCACTGCAGACATCCCGAGCATCAGGGAAAGTGAAGAAATCAGTCTCGGAGAAAGTCTAGAAATACTCTAGACATCAGAGTCATCTCTGCACACTGTAGCCATGACCCAATGGAGAGGTCCTAAATTCTTTAAGATTGGAGGTCGGATCAACTACAATACTCTCAAAGATCATCCGTTGTTTCCGCAGTTCATGAAAACAAGAAAGGGATTTGATTTACTTCTGAAGCATGGTTATCAACCCTTCAAGGGACTGGGCAAAAATGAAGATGGTCGCATCGAACCAGTGATTCAAAAGCATTGTCCCCATAGAGCAGGACTAGGGTTCTCCGGTGAAGGCTCACAAAAGAAGATTGTTTTTGTTAAAGGGGCACATTGAGAACCATTTGTTATTTCCTTTCTATTCTTTTTAAAATAAATGTCTCATTCTATTAATGTCTTTGGTCAATTCAAAATCAATAAAATTTCAAGTTTCTTTGTCTATCTGGATGCCATCTATTTCCCTTCTCTATCTCCTCATTTTATAGTTCCAATGTCATTTTATGCATGATTCTTTTCAAACGCTATTTGTATTATGATGGGCGATTTTTCCTGAATCAAATTTCTTACCCAAAATTTCAGAATGTCTCCTCGAGCAATCAAGAAGCTCGTTCTCAATTCAAAGGCTTTCTAGAAATCGACAGCAATTCATCGAGTCAAAGCGAGCACAGAAGATGGCAAGGTTGCAAAGCAGTCAGATGATTATGCAGAATTTGATCAGTGTCTTCAGGAATTACCAGAGTTCGCCTTAGCCTAAAAGCAGGATGAACCATCAGTTATAATCCAAGACTCGATTGAAGATGTCAATATACGTTCAGAAGACAATCCAAAGATTCTAAAGATCGGTATCAGTCTAAGTCCAAAAGAAAAGGAAAGACTTACTAATTTTCTCAAATAACATGAAGAAGTGTTTGCATGGACATATGAAGATATGCCAGGTTTAGACCCAAAATTAGTCGAACACTGTCTCGTTTTAAAGCCAGATGCTAAGCCAGTCAAGCAGAAGCTGAGAAAAATGGATCCCAGAATAAAACAACAAGTCAAAGAAGGACTCGAAGATTTGCTCAAAGCAGGGTTCATCTGAACTATTGACTACCCAGATTGGTTAGCCAATATTGTCGTTGTTCCAAAGAAAAATGACAAAGTGAGGATTTGCATAGACTTCAGAGATCTCAATAAAGCGACTCCAAAGGATGATTATCCACTCCCAAATATTGATCTTTTGATCAATAGCACGGCAGGACATGCCATGTTCTCTTTTATGGATGGATATTCCGGCTATAACCAGATTAAGTTGGCTGCCCGCGACCAATCAAAAACTTTCTTCATTACTCCTTGGGGCACTTTTTGTTATACAATCATGCCATTTGGGCTCAAGAATGATGGAGCAACGTATCAATGAGCAATGACCGTCATCTTTCATGACCAGATGCGCAAAATCATGGATGTGTATGTTGATGATATCCTCGTGAAATCTAAAGAAGAAGAAGTTCACATCGAAGTTCTTAATCAAGTGTTTAAGCGACTCATTCTTTATAAGTTAAGACTTAACCCCCAAAAGTGTATTTTTGAAGTTGAATCATGCAAACTGTTGGGTTTTCTGGTAAGCAAAAAGGGAATTGAAGTTGACCCAGCCAAAGAAAATGCTATAATTGATATGCCACCCCCAACTAATCTCAAAGAATTGTGTAGTCTTCAGGGACGCATGCAATCAATCCGGCGATTTATATCCAACTTAACAATGAGATGCGAGCCTTTCAATCACTTACTAAGAAAAGGAGTGAAGTTCGAATGGGGACCAGAATGTCAGCAATCGTTCGATCGGATCAAGAAGTATCTTCTCAATCCTCCAATCCTGAAGCCGCCAGAATTGGGAAAACCCCTTTTGCTATATATTTCAGTCAATCAAGTCGCATGCGGCGGATTCTTGGCGCAATACAAAGAAGGCAGCCTGATAGAGCACGTCATTTATTATGTGAGTAAGACTTTCATAGACTATGAAAAGAAATACTCTCAAATAGAGAAGACCTTCCTAGCCTTGGTATTGATGTGTCAGAAGCTAAGACACTACCTGCTGGCATCTGAAGTCAAAATCTTGTCTAAACTCAATCCTCTCAAGTACATTCTAGAGCAACCTTTTCTCAGTGGACTAGTCGCCAAATGGCAAGTCTTGCTAATGCAGTATGACTTAGAATATGTCTCCCAACAATCAATCAAAGGTCAAGCAATTGCAGATCAATTGGTAGATTTTCCTTTGGCAGAAGAAGTGAAAGCCGAAGATGACTTCCCTGATGAGCAAATGTGCAATATTCAGCAATCTCCAGTCTGGAATTTATTTTTCGATGGTTCCAAGAATATGGCAGGAATAGGCATTGGGATTTTATTAATCACTCCTGAGAAGGAGATGATTTCCTTTTCCCTTAAGCTCAATTTCCCATGTACCCACAATATGGCCGAGTACGAAGCTCTAATTCAAGGTTTAAAGATTCTACTAGACTTCGATGTCAAAAGAGTGCATGCCTATGGTGACTCTCTTCTAGTTGTCAATCAAGTTCAGGTCGAATGGCAAGTCAATGATCAAAAGTTGATTCTTTATCAAAAGATCGTTTCAGCTCTTGCCAACAAGTTTGAAGAATTTCAGCACTTCCACATCAAGAGAGTTTTTAATCAAGTGGATGATAACCTAGCCAATCTGGGCTCCATTATGGCATTCAAGAACGGAGAATCTTGTCGCTCTTTTGAAATTGGCAGACTTGACCAACCTGCCTTCCTTCTAACAGAACAAATCAATCAAGCTGAGCAAAAGAAAAAGCCTTGGTATTACAATATCAAAAACTTCATAGAAAGTGGTGATTTTTCTTCAAAACTCTCAAAGAAAGAGCAACGAGCAATTCAGCGCATGTCTACCCGATATTTCATTCTGGCCAATGTCTTTTATCGTCATGGATTCAGTTCCGAGTATTCCAGAAAGCTTAGATGAAGATGAAGCCAAAGAAGTCGTGCGAGAAGCACACGAAGGCATTTGTGGTGGTCACGTCGGCTACCAAACCCTTGTCAAACAAATCATCCGAGCATGTTACTATTGGAAGACTATGCAACAAGATTGCTATCATTTCGTGAAGAAATGTATCCAATGTCAGATACATGCACCCTCTATTCATGCGCCAACAACATATTTGCAATCTGTTGTCTCTCCATGGCCATTCTCTATGTGAGCCTTTGATGTCGTAGGTCCCATCACTCCTTCTGCTTCAAATGGCCACAAATATTTCCTTGCCACAACAGAATATTTCACCAAGTGGGTAGAAGCTATCACTCTATGCACCGTGAAAGGTCGGCACGTAGTCTCATTCATCCACAAGAGCATCCTTTGCCGTTTTGGCATCCCACATGACATCGTGTCAGATAATGACAGTCATTTCAAGAATAAAAAACTGAAGACATTCTGCTCAAAGTTCAAAATCTATCATCATTTCTCCGCTCCCTACTACCCTCAAGGGAATGGTCAGGCAGAAGCTACCAACAAGATTTTAATCCGTATCTTGGAGCGACTGTAAAAACAGGTCGTGACTGGCATGAAAAGATTCACAATGCATTATGGGCCTACCGGACCACCATTCGCACTCCAACAAATGCTACTCCATTAGAATTGGTCTATGCAACATAAGTAGTATTGCCTCTGCATGTTTAGAAGCCCGCTTTGAAATTTGCATTACTTCTAGAACTACCTCTTGATCAATACCAGCAGCAGCGATTAATTCAGCTAGACTTGCTCGATGAGAGAATGCTAAAGGCAGCAGAGCATGCTTAATCCTATCGCCAAAGAATAGCCAGACAATATGCGAAGTCTATCATCGAAAGGAGATTCAGAGTCAATGATCTAGTACTTCGATCCACAGCCTATCTCAAGCATCATCCCGGCGGGAAATGGTCGCCAAATTGGGAAGGTCCCTATGTCGTCAAAGAGGCATTACCCCGCAACTCATATCGGCTCATCAATGTCGATGGGGTAGAATTACCAGATCCCATTAATGCTCGACACTTGAAAAAGTTCTATACTTGAAGGATCTATTCTTCCCTTGTAATCTTCCCATTTCCTTCAATAAGGATCAAATTTTCTTTTCCCAGTTACACTAGGGCATTTTTAAAATTTTTGTTCTATATGCAGGCAGGATAAACAAATCTCTCATTTTACACACTTGGGCATCCATGTGCATCAATTTGCATTCATTTGCATTAATATCAATTTGGTCAGTATTGAGATTTCAACAAACAGTCCCATCACAATTCCTAATTGTTATTCAAAATTGAAAGACAATCATTAGCACTGAACCAAAATCCATTGCTCGAACTGGTATATTTTCAAAATCCAGTGCTCGAACTGGTACATTTTCAAAATACAACTTTCAAGTTGGTTTATATTTTCCTTTGAAGATCCGAGTTTCGACTCGGGTTTTCTTTCAAATTATTTTTCTTTCGAAGATCCGAGTTCCGACTCGGGTTTTTCTTTAAATTATTTTTCCTTTAAAGATCCGAGTTTCGACTTGAGATCTCTTTACTTTGTTCGAGCTCTGACCCGAGCTCTTCATTCTCCTTGTTGATCTGAGTTCTGACTCATGATCTCTTTACTTTATTCAAGCTCTAACTCGATCTCTTTATTCTCCTTTGGTGATCCAAGTCACTTCGATCTTCAGGGTCAGTCAATTTCTCAAATTTGACCTTATGTCCACCAATTTCCAATTTAAATCTTCGGATTATTCAATTCTTTAATTTCGACTCTCGGGTTATTAAATTTTCAATTTCGACCTTTGGGTCAATCAATCTCAATTTCCAACAATCAATTTCCCAATTTCCAATTTTGACCTTCGTGTCAACCAATTTTCAATTTTCAAATTCAATTCTCAATTTCGACCTTCGGGTCACTCAATTCTCAATTTCGACCTCCGGGTCACACAAGTTCGACCTTTGAGTCAATTTAGACCGTTAGGTCTTCCAATTTCAAACCTTCAGGTTACCAAGTCTATTTCAAACATTTTTTACCTACGAGTCACATTTGCCAATCTAGGTCGTATTCATTCCGCCTATTGGCCCAATATCCAATTTCAATAATTTTCTCTTGCGAGAGACCCTTTTTATAGGGAGAGTTCGAGGGAGCTCGTTCTTTTCGCATGCTATCCAATTCGTTCACTTAGCCCCTTTTTAGGGAGAGTTTGAAGGGACTCGTGTCTTTGTGAATCGTTTGCAAAACAATTTCCAATTTTACACAAGGAACCCCTATTTCAGGGAGAGTCTCGACGGAGACTCGCTTTCCTTGTGCCCCCCTAATTTTCATACTAGGCCATTTTCGTCATGAAGGACCCTCTTTTTAGGGAGAGTGTGATGGACTCGTTCCTTCATAACCCAATTTTCCGATCTCACTATTATCGGCCCCCTTTCCATAAGAGAAGCCTAATGTTAGGGAGTTTTGACGAAAGCTCAATTTCTCTTCGAGAGTTTGTTTTGCAAACACCTCCTCTTCAGGGAAGAGAGGAGTAATTTTCATTTCCCATTCAGGTAAGGTCTAAGTCTGAGTCTTCTCCTTTGAGGAAAGGAGAGGATAATTTTCGTCACGGATGTGTCGAGCCGAACCTCAAATGCCCTCTTTCACCAAGGATTTCAAGAAATATTTTGCCAAATTATCAATTACTTGTTGATCTCAAAAACTTTATTGCACAAATCTTTACCTCAGTTTACCTTCAGCATTACTTCCAAAAGGAAAAAACTTTTGCAAAGAAGGATTCAAAATTCAAATTCTTTCTATTGGCCAACCAAAAGGATGAAGGATAAATCCTCGATATGGCCCGAAAAGAAGATTCAATGTTATTGCAAAGCCATAAATGATTGATATTGATTGCAGTCAATGGCACATCTTTAAAGACCATTCTTATAAAGACGAGACAGTGAAAATATCCTGAGCGCTAGGAAAAAGAGAGAGTTTACCCAAGCCATGTCTCCTCAAATCACCTAAGCTGTAATTAAATATCTGCAAAAGGGATATCTCAATTGTCGTCAAGATAAAGGCGAATTATGCAAGTTAGATCCCCGGGGCCAAGGAAGATTCGACTCATCTCCAAGATGACGGAGTTTGTGATGGATCCTTCCAGGGAAAGTCCAAAGCACTGTCGAGATGAAGGCAGATGCAATGAACCTCCCGACAATCCCTAAAAGATATTTAATTTCTGCTATCATCCAAAGACCTTCAATCCATGAGCCAATATCATCAACATAACCCCTGAGGCAAGAAGGATCGAAACATCTCCAAGCTGAAGGAGTTTATGACGTACCCTTCCCGAAAGAGAAAAAGAGAGGGAAAAGAAAGAGAGAAAAAGTCAGGACATCTTCCATAATGAAGGATAATGTAATAAACTCCCCCGAAGCCCAAGAGAGCTCAAAAGAGTGCAGAAAGATTATCATGAGAGAAGCTCCCATGATATCAAACTGCCAAATCCATCAAGAATCTTCTTTAAATTTGTGAAATTCTATTATCAATATTCTTTCATCAATTGCTTTCATAATATTAAATTCTCTCTTTCCTGTTCATATGAAGGAAATTGATAGCCTCCTTGAAGAAGGTCAATCGCAAGCAATTTGAATTCTGAATCTTTATTTTATGAAGTCAATCTCATTTGGAGGTAATACTTCAGGTAGAAGGAATATTTTTGCAACAATGTGTATCTTTTTCAAATACTTTGAATCAACAACAAAATTTTCAATATTTTGGCAATATTTTCTAGCTATCCTGACGTGAAGTGAGAGCTTGATGTCCGTTTTGACATACCCTGACACCATTTTCATCCTTCTTTAGGACTTGATTACGGGAGTTTTCAAGATTCCTTTCCTTCTATTTATAATTTGAGGGTGCAAGCTCTCAGATTCGCACACTTCCCTCCGATTTCAGCTCGAGGTCAAACCACCAATCATTTTATCGCAAAAGGCAATTTCAAAAGCTATTTAGTCTCAGCAATGAGACGCCCAAGATCAATCCCTTTTCAAGCTTTAGGGACCCCATTTTCCTTCTTTTTGCAAAAACCCTGTCAGATTTATTGTGCAAGATCTGAAGGTTCCATCATGGTTTCTTCCTTCGAGGATTCCATTCATTTTCTGCCCAATCAGGTTAAGGGTACAAACCTGAGTCTCATTTGATGAGGTATTACATTTTTCTGCCCAATCAGGTTAAGGGTACAAACCTGAGCCTCATTTGATGAGGTATTCCATTTTTCTGTCCAATCAGGTTAAGGGTACAAACCTGAGCCTCATTTGATGAGGTATTCCATTTTTCTGCCCGATCAGGTTAAGGGTACAAACCTGAGCCTCATTTGATGAGGTATTTCATTTTTTTGCTCAATCAGGTTAAGGGTACAAACCTGAGCCTCATTTGATGAGGTATTCCATTTTTCTGCCCAATCAGGTTAAGGGTACAAACCCGAGCCTCATTTGATGAGGTATTTCATTTTCCGCCCAATCAGGATAAGGGTACAAACCTGAGCCTTCTTTGATGAGGTATTTCATTTCCGCCCGATCAGGTTAAGGGTACAAACCTAAGTCTCATTTCGATGAGATATTCTATTCCCCAATCAAGTTAAGGGTCAAACCTGAGTTTCGTCCATACGAGGTATTTTTGTCCCATCTAGGATAAGGGAAAAAACCTAAACTTTACTCTCGTAGAGTGAATCTGTCTTCTTCATTCTCCATTCCATAACTACCATCTTCATCAGGGCCAATCTCCTCATACCCGGTCAGATCCTTCTAACTGGGGCATTTTACGTAGCCCAAATTTGGTGTGTTTTTCTTTGCCACTAAGCTCGGCCACAAGCCGACTTAGTAGCAAAGAGGGCCATCTGTAAACACCCCAAATTTTCACTCACCTTCCAGATATCTCCACCAATCATCACATTTTGGTTCTCCGAGATCACCGGAGGGCAAAATGGTCATTTTCTGAGATAAGACCTCACAGAAAGTCCAAAATGAATTCTCAAATCTCAAAATTTCTCTATTCTTGGCTTAGAAATATCTTCAAACTGCAAAATTTTCAAAGTCCTACTCTTGACAAGAAGCTAGAATTTCCAAATCCTGGTTCAAGATTACATTTCATAAGACATGTCATTGCATAGCATTGCATGAGCATTTCATATCATTTCACGGCACAACATATCATTTCGAGATCCGAAATTCCTGATTTTCAAAATTATCAATCCCGATTCGGATTTTAACTCTTTCAAAATTGATTTCAAATCCCTGGGTTTTTCAAAATTGTCAGTTTTCCTCATCTTAACCCCCAGGACTCCGAATTACAAAAGTTTTCTCAGGAAAACAATCTGGATATTTTGATATTGATTTTAAAATTTCGTCAGCTGGAAAGAAGTGGACACAATTTTAAATTTAGAAGATTTTATTTCAAACTTTTGCAAAAAGACTCTGAGTTTCTTTACAAAATCTCTGCATTTTCTGTATATATATTTTGCCCCGAAGGACCATTTTCCTTCCAAATTCTTGAAATCAGACCAAATTTTACTTCGTGTTTTCTAATTTGCCTATTATAAAAATCCCAAAAAGAAGTTATTTTTGCTTTTTATTTTCAAATAAATGGTGTGGGACTCGCCTTGAAATAGCATCACACTCAAAGTCCTAGGTATTTCTCTTATTTTCAAAGCAGAACCCACCCTGGGGTGGCACAAATTTACAAATCCTGTTTCCTTATTTTACAAAATAAGAAAGTGGGCCCATGCATAGGTGGCGCCACACTGGAATTTCCTATAAAGAAAAATATTTTTTTATGTTTATTTCAAAAAGTTTTCTTAACCCGGCTAAGGTGGCACCACCTTAAAAAAAAAAAAAAGGGGAACCCGTTTACCCATTTTCTTTGTTTACTTTTTTTTTTAGCCACGAATGGAGCTATTGTGAAGCCCTACCTACAAAAGGGGTTTCACTTTACCTAAGCTGGAGGTAAATGAACCAAGATTTCCGAACAAGCCAGCCGTCCCCTTCTCAAAGATTGACGAGTTTCAAAAAAATTCAAAAATTTGTTTGAAGATTTTCAAATGCTTTCAAAAGATTAGGTTGAAAAGTTTCAGAATTGCCGATCTTTCGGATGGAAGCCTCCCAAATCTTTAAAAAGACCCCTCTTGGTCGCACAAGGGGAGGTTGATCAGTGATTTTTCTTCTCTCAGGCTATCCTGTTTTCATCCCCCTCACGAGCCCTATTATCATCCTTCTTCAATCAAATCTCCCAGGCAGACCGATCAGACCGGTAAAGCTTCAAGGAAATACACTATTTTTTTGCAATCCCCTTTGAACATCGAGTTTCTCGTGTTTAAGCCAGAAGTTTTCAAGGATCGGCATCCAGAAGGCGTCCAACTCAAGTAACTAGGTGAGAAATCGTCTTACATCTGCAACTTCTGTGATTTATGCATCATGCTCCATCACATATATCACAAATCCATTGCATTAGATGATGTGGTCTGCATCCCCTTTTGTTTAAATATACCGAGAACCGATAACACCTCGCAATGGTGTTGTCGATTCGTTTGAGCGTCGTGTGTCAATCAAATTATTGTTTTTCCCCAAGATTTTATCGTGTTTATTTCAGTATCATAAATATTGAGGAATAAGGTTTTCATTTCAACTTATTGATTTCACATGCGTGTCCTGGTTATCCCATATTATGTATCATTGACCATATCAAGGTTTGGAAAAATCCTTTTACAATAAACCCCATTTTTATTTTATCAATGTTTCAGTCTTCCGTCACTGCAGCGAATGGAAATCCAGGTGCCATTGAATGTAGCCTATTTATTTTCATATATCTGCCTTTATTTTCTTGTGGGTTTTTACTTAGTGTTAAGTCCAATGTCTATGCCTATCATTGGGTTCCCTATGTTTGTATGGTTTTGATGAAAATTTCTGCATATTATATTGTGGGGATAAAACGAGATCCAATAGGATTCATCGTACAGTAAAGAGTGTCATGAATAAAGACACTACATTTGATTCATTATTCCTTTCCATTCTGTCTACATCCCATTCAATGTTGTATCCTGTTTTAGCATGTTTCATCATCCCATGATTTCGTGCATCTCTGCCTTTCCAAGTTTCAGGTTACATATTAATATGGTTCATACTTCATTAGTTGTGAATTGATCAGGAAAGTTATGTATCATCATAATATGGTTGGTATAAGTAGAAGGATATATTTGCTGATGATGGAACAGTGAAAAGCGCTAAACGTGATGATGGTTAGATTGAAATCCACTCATTTCCATATCTTACTTGGATCTGCCTGCCATTAGAGATAAAACACAAATCAGTTTGCAGGGAATGATCTGTAACCAATGGCTCACCTGAGTGATATTCTATTGTCATTTACGTGCTCTGTAACATTCAATAGTTTCATCATTTATGCACTGGTTCACCTACAGTTGAGTTACCTTTTTTTTTTTTAGTTGCAGTTACTTATACTAACATTATTAGCCATAGATCTTGATTGAAAATGCCAGTTTGTTCTGCAAGTCTGAGCTATATAATGGCTCACATGGCGTTAGGCTAATGAGCAATGAGTGGGCGTAATAAGTGTGGATATGCAGTAAGCTATCAGGAATGGGGAAGGGTATGTAATATACTGTGCGCATCCAGATCTGGGCTTCTGCTGGGTTTTTGCAGAAAACCTTTTGTTGTGACAGAGATAATCCATATTGGTGCCATTATGAAATTTTGCTTTTCTGATGAGATTGAGTTTCACAATACAAGTGTTGTATATCAACATATACAACACCTGATCCTGTGTATTTGTAAACAATAGTAAGAGTGATGTCAGATATCATTTAATCGTTTTCCTACATTGCAAAAACCCATAGCAGGGGCCGTATGTTGTAGATTCTGTGTATTATCACTCCATCAGCATCGTCATGGCATATTTTCAGGTCCAACTCCACCGATTTCCATGTGCCTGTTGTAGCAGTTAATATCTTCATTGTGCATAGTAACATTCATATTCCATGCCCATTTTAATTCAGCATTTTATTTTATCGTGCAAGCTTATGACGACATATCTTTTTCTGCAAAATTTGGGTTACCCTTACCTCTGCATTCATGTTCAAAGCTTCTAGCTGTATACTAACACATCTTTCATGTATGTATTGACAAGCAGTCGTCTTCTGCACCTTGTTCCAATTTCAATAATCAAATATCATTTGTATACCTGGTCTATTGTTATGTCATTTTGTTATGATTGTATATTAATATTTTGCCTCCAATATCCAATAATATGTACATATAAGACATTTGTTGCATGGGTACTATGTGCATTCATCAATGTATTGCCGATTTTGTACCTATTTCATGCTCTGTTTTTGGTCCATCATGTCTGTATGACATCTATGGTAACATTGCCCTTTACATTCATCCTGTATATATAGCCTATCATTTGTATATATATATATATATATATATATATATATATATATATATATATATATATATATATATATATATATATTCATTATATGCATAGAAATCATTATCTAATGTTATCATTCCCTGCATGCGTATCTTTCTATCAACAGAAACACTACATTTAGATGTGTTATACATACAACTCAGATGCTATGTTTAGGTATATGTACTATCTCATACATTTAGATAGTTGTATTTTCTTAGATGCATTTCCATATGCATGTCTCATCTAGTATGAGCCTAAGCATCAGAGTATACATATACCTTTGCATCTCTCATTCCACACGGAGTATCACATCTATACATTTTCATTTAGGCATATCCATATGTATATTCCTCATTCAGCTTACATGTGGCATTTAGATTTTCTCGTATATATTCTGAGTATTACAATTCAGGCATTATCGCTGACATGTTTTCATTAGTGTAAAAATTTCAATCCCTCCTTTGTATATTGTACTTCCTGTACCAACTCTCATTTACAGGAAAGTCTGGAAGGCGCCAGTTCTTTTGATTTTTTTTTTCTTTATTTAGTTTTGTCAACAATGTAACAATCAAATGTAAATTTTGGAATGAGAGATTTACTTTTCTGCTTAGATTAGGATGCGTATCATATAGTTTGAATTCCTGTAATATCCTGATTATGTGATTCATGCATTGTATTTCAAAATCTTTGTGGATGAACACGAATGGCACGTGCACCAGCTCTTAGGGAGTTGATGAACTCGATGGAGTCCATATTTATGACCCTAGTCGAAATATGGACGAGACCCAGATTCAACATCTTTCTACTAGTCATATCGAGCCTACACTCTTAGGCTATCTGCCAAAATTCACTACATATCTTCAGTTTTACAAAATATTTTAGAATTAACTAAGTAAATTGCAAGCGTATTTACGGCCATAGTTGGAATATGTGGTAATTCTACCTTAGTTTAATTTTAAAAATTGCATATTTTCCTGAAAAGATGCTTTCATAAAAAGACATTCATTCATCCAGGATAGTTCACATCATGTGCATTTCTGTAAAAATTTCATTTCAAGGAAGTTGATTTCTCAAGATGCTCTGAAAAGGTTTTCAAAGTTGGATTTTCCCAAGTCAAGTTTTCCATGATTTTCCCTGGAAAATGTTCTTTTCTTAGGATTCATTTTCAAAAGGAGTTTCTCATCATTCTCAAGAATCAAAATTGTTCTTCAAATACTTCAAGGCTAAGATCCTCAGAATTTCAATTTCCTGAGCTTTGATTTTTCTTCTCCAAAGAGTTTTCCAATGAATTTTAGTCATTTTCCAAAGAAAGTTTTCAAGATTGAAGTTTTCTCTAACAAATAGTTCATCTTCAAGTGTTTTTCTCAAGGATTATTTCTACTTTCCCAAGATCTTCATCCATTCATGATTTTCCCAAATCTTTATAAACTTTCTTGAGATTTCAAATCCTTCTATCAGAATTTTCCTGAGAAATTGATTTTCATCCTAAATATTTGCCAATTCCAAAAATATTTTCCAAGCATACATCATGTTTTCCCAACTTGCATCTTACAAAATCTCATAGCACATGCCTCAATTCTCTGTGCATTTAGGATAAAACACGATTTTGATAATTTAGCTAAGTCAAGCACACATTTGATTCTTGGTTCGATTACCCCTGTTAAAGACGACAGGAATGGTCGAACCTCGTACCGACAGGTCGAGTCCCATTCTTCAGAATTTTTCCGCTATTTTCAAAACGGAGGCGAGTATTTGAAAACAATTTTCAAGCTCTGGTCAAGTTTGACTCACAGAAAGGTTTCCCCTCTCTCTCGCAGGGAAGGAAAATTTTTTTTGACGATAACAGGGTCGAGCCTCTCCCTGATTCCTTGTTTTCGGTAGTGGAGGGCCGAGCCCCCCTGCTCCCTCTAATTTTAGGGGAGGGGCCGAGCCCCCCTGCTCCCTCTGATTTTAGGGGAGGGGCCAAGCCCCTCCCTGCTCCCTTTGATTTCAGGGGAGGGGCCGAGCCCCCCTTCTCCCTTTGATTTCAAGGGAGGGGCCGAGCCGCTCCCTGCTTCCTTGTTTTCGGTAGTGGAGGGGCCGAGCCCCCCTGCTCCCTCTAATTTTAGGGGAGGGGTCGAGCCCCTCCCTGCTACCCTATTTTCGGCAGGGGAGAGGCTGAGCTCCCCTTCTCCCTCTGATTTTAGGGGAGGGGCTGAGCCCCTCCTTGCTACCCTATTTTCGATAGGGGAGGGGCCGAGCTCCCCTTCTCCCTCTGATTTTAGGGGAGGGGCCGAGCCCCTCCCTACTTCCCTGTTTTTGCAGGGGAGGGGTGAGCTCCTCCCTGATTCCTATTTTTTCGACGGTCTGGTGTGGGGTGAGGCCCCAACCCTTTCCCTCCTCCTCATTTTCCCTGGACGGGCCGGGAGTTGGGCTCAGCCTGACAGACCGAGCCTACCCCTCAACCCTCCTTTGTGAGCCGAGAGCTGGACTCGATATTATAAATCTTGATTGTCTGCATAATTGATTTTAATATAATTTTTTTTATGTTTTTAGGATAAAAATAATTGATAAAGGGAAAGGACTTGTGTCATCCTCATCCCCACATATGAGTTCTGCTGCTAGTTTTATTGATAGTTGTAGTGGGAGTGATGATGTGGGGCCTCTATAGGTACATGTACATAAACTTGCAAAAATTAGAAAAAGAGGTGGTGAAAACAAGATATTTTGATGCAAGCTCTGTGAAAGAGATTTTGTTGGGTCTTACACAAGAGTGAATGCTCATTTGTTGAATATATCAAAACATGGCATTTCAGGATGCAAAAAAGTTGATGAGGCAATGCAAAGACAATACAAGAAGAATATGAGAAGAGAAAGACAATGAGTGATTCTTGTGCAATTAGTGTGCCATTTGGAAGCCACCAAGAAGATGATGAAAAAAAAAGTCAATGTAGGAGGTAGAGGAACGATACAAACAACATTCAATACATATGGAAGAGCGGATATGGATAAAAAAATAGGGAGGTATTTTTATTCTAGTTCACTCTCATTTAATGCGGCTAGAAATCTTTATTGGAAGGATTTAGTAACATCTTTGGCAAATTATAATTTGAGTGGTTATGTGCCTCCAAGCTCAGAAAAACTATGAACCACACTTTTTGCAGAAGAGAGGATAAATGTGGAGAGGTTGCTGGAGATTAAAAAATATTCATGGGAGCAAAATGGAGTTTTTATTGTTTCTGATGGATAGACAAATATTCAAAGGCATCCACTGATCAATTTCATTGCTTGTTTGCTTAGTGACCCAATATTCTTGAAAGCAGTTGATGCATCTGGAGTATATAAAAATATAGAGTATTTGAAAGGGTTGTTTATAGAAGTCATAAAAGAAGTGGGTGATCAGAAAGTAGTATAAATCATTACAGACAACACTCCAGTTTGTAAAAGTGCAGCGTTGAGTTTGGAGAGTGAGTACCCTCATATTTTTTAAACTTTTTGTGTAGCACACAGCTTAAATCTGGCCCTAAAGAGTATCTGCAACCCCAAAGAAGAAGAAAATTCACAAGCATATGTTTTATGTTCATGGATTGAAGATTTAGAAAGAAATGTCAAAAGCATTAGGAATTTTGTTGTTAACCATCATCGTGCTAATGCTATATTTAATAGGCATTTTGACCTAAAATTATTGAAGGTTGCTAAAACACGTTTTGCATCCATCATTGTGATGGTGAAGAGGATTAAAAAAGTGAAGAATGCTTTGGTTAGCATGGTGATTGATGAAAATTAGACATTCTATCGTGCTGATGATGATATCAATGCTCAAGAAATTAAGAAATTCATTATTGATGATGAGTTTTGGGATAGAGTGGTATACTTCCTTTAATTTACGCAATTTATTTGGAAAATGTTAAGAGAAGTTGATAAGGATGAGCCCATGCTTCACAGAGTTTATGAAATATGGGATAATATGATTGAAAAAATACAAGTTGTAGTTTTTAAGCATGAAGAAAAAAATCCTGCATTGGATGATTAAGAATTTTTTAACCATATTCATTCAATTTTAGTCAGAAGATGGGATAAGAGCAATACTCCTTTGCATTGTATGACATATTCTCTTAATCCAAAATATTATGCAAATAAGTGACGAGCAGGTAGTATTGGTCATGTCCCTCCAAATTTAGACCTAGAACTATCAAGACATAGAAATATGTGTATGATAAGACTTTCTAGAAGCATATCTTCTAAATTAAGTTACACGAGTTTGAAAAATTTTCATCTTCGAGATTATATGAACCGGCATTATTCGCGAGAGAGGAGGATAATATAGATCCTATCACATGGTGGTCAACATTTGGATCACAAACACCTCTTCTCCAATGTCTTGCATTAAGATTGCTATCGCACCCTGCTAGTTCATCTTGTTGTGAAAGAAATTGGAGCACATATTCTCAAATCCATAACATGAAGATAAACAAACTCACCAGCAAGCGTGCAGAGGATTTAGTATATGTTTATTCAATTCTTTGACTGCTTTTGCTAACCAATGATGAATACAGGTACTAATTTGCTCTCTTAGTTATTTGATTATTTCTTAGTTTTTTATTTAAATATACTTGTATTATATTTAACATTTTCAAATTGGGTTTGTAACGCAGATAAGGAATATCCAAATTTTGGGATGTAAACCCAGAAGAGTATGACTTCGAGGGAGAGCATGATTTCAACATGACAAACATGGATTTATTTGAGCCCAATATTCCTTCTAATGATGCATTTGATGATGAAGAAGAAAATTATTAAGATCCATTACTTCATCGTCATATACATTGTAGGATATACTTTTGGTATTTAATTTAGTTCTTTTCTGCTTTACTTATTTGATTGATATTTAGGTTGATATATTGCATGCATGGTGAATGATATTATGACAATGTTAGCTATTAAAACTTCAAAATTATATATATATATATATATATATATATATATATATATATATATATATATATATATATATATATATATATATATATATATATATATATTACATTTTTGCCCTGCCGCACCCCCGCACCCAAGGTTTTTTAAAGTGTCGCACCCCCGCACCCATGTGACATAGGTTGCTTGTAGTGGTAGTAAAAGTGTTCATTCGAGTTTGTTAACTGCATCATGTGATGATGGGGGGTCACTATAGGCACATATGGATAAGCTTGAAAAATCTGGAGGAGGTGGTGAAAATAAAAGATTTTGATGCAAGCTTTGTGAGAGGAGATTATGTTGGGTCTTACACAAGTGTTAAAACTCATTTGTTTAAGATATCAGGGCATGACATTTAAGGATGCAAAAGAGTTGATGAGGCAATAAAAAAACAATACAAGAAAATACAAGATGAATATGAGAATAAGAAGACAACGAGTGATTCTTGTATAATTAGTGTACCTTTTTTAAGCTACCAAGAAGATGCAAAAAAAAGAAAAAAAAGGTGGATGTAAGAGGCACAAGAAGAGGAACGATACAAGCATCATACAATACACATGGAAGGGTGGATATGGATAGAAAAGTAGGGAGGTATTTTTAGAAATCCTTATTGAAAGGATTTAGTTATTTTACTGGCAAATTGCAACTTGAGTGGCTACGTACCTCCAAGATAAAAAAAACTATGAATGACAATTCTTGCAGAAGAGAGGGCAAATGTTGAAAGATTGCTAGAGATTAAGAAAATTTTATGAGAACAAAATGGAGTTTCCATTGTTTCTGATGGATTGAGAAATATTCAAAGGCGTTCACTGATTAATTTCATTGCTTCTTTGCTTAGTGACCCAGTATTCTTGAAAGCAATTGATGCATCAGGGCAATATAAAAATGTTGAGTATTTGAAAGGGTTGTTTATAGAAGTAATAAAAGAAGTGGGTGATCAGAAAGTACAACAAATTATCATAGACAATGCTCTAGTTTATAAAAGTGCAACATTGAGTTTGGAGAGTGAGTATCCTCATATTTTTTATCCTCCCTGTGTAGCACACAGCTTGAATCTGGCCCTCAAAAGCATATGCAACCCCAAAGAAGAAGAAAATTCACTAGCATATGCTTTATGTTCATCGATTGAGGAATTAGAAAAAAATATCAAAAGCATTAAAAATTCTGTTGTCAATCACCATCATGTTAATGCCATATTTAATATGCATTCTGATCTAAAATTGTTGAAGGTTGCTGAAACACATTTTGTGTTCATCATTGTGATGGTGAAAAGGATTAAGGAAGTCAAGAATGCTTTGGTAAACATGGTGACTGATGAGAATTGTACATTCTATCGTACTGATGATGTTGTCAAGGCTTAAAAAATTCATTGTTGATGAAGAGTTTTGGGATAGAGTCGTATACTTGAGTTTAATGCTGAGAGAAGTTGATAATGATGAATCCATGCTTCACAAAGTTTATGAAATTTGGGATAATATGATTGAAAAAATACTTGTAGTTTTCAAGTTGAGGGAAAACATCCTCTATTGAATGATTCGGAAATTTTTAATCATATTCATTAAATTTTAGTAAGAATATGGGATAAGAACAACACTCATTTGCATTGCATGACACATTCTCTCAATCCCATATATTATGCAAAGAAGTGACAGGAAGATAGTGTTGGTCGTGTCCCTCCAAATTTAGACCTAAGGCTATCAAGACATAGAAATATGTGTATGACAAGACTTTATCGAGAATCACATATTTTAAATCAAGTCACACAAGAGTTTGAAACATTTTCATCTTCAAGATTATATGGACAAACATTAATAGCGAGAGAGGAGAATAGAGATCCTATAACATGGTGGTCAACATATGGATCAGAAACACCTCTTCTCCAACGTCTTACATTGAGATTGTTATCCCAGCCTGCTAGTTTATCTTGTCCACAATATGAAGAGAAACAAACTCACCAGCAAGCGTGCAGAGGATTTAATCTATATTCATTCTAATCTTCGATTACTTTCGCAAACCAATGAAGAATACATGTACTAATTGCAATCTTAGTTATTTGACTATTTCTTAGTTTCTTTATTTAAATATACAAGTATTTAACATTTTCAAATTGGGTTCGTAATACAGACAATGATCATCCAAATTTTGGGATATAAACACAAAAGAGTGTAACTTAGAGGGAGAACATGATTTCAACATCACAAACATGGACTTATATAATCCTACTCTTCTTTCTTATGATGAATTTGATGATGAAGCAGAAAATTATTAGGACCATTACCTCATCGTTATACACATTGTATAGGATATACTTTTGGTATGTAATTATGCATTATTTGCTTATTTTATTAGTATACTATATAATTTACTTCTTTTATACTTTACTTGTTTGACTGTTTCCATGATATATTTAGGTTGATTTAATTGTGGTGTTAGTTTTTATGATGAAGAATAGAATTATAGATTGTTAATTTGATTTATTGCATGCATGATGAATTGATGATATGATAATTCATAATTATTTTTTATTTCATTAGTGTTACTGTTAACTATTAAAAATTATATATATACCCTCCCGCACACAAGTTTTTTTAAAGTGTCGCATCACCGCACCCGCACCTATGTGACATAGGTTTGGCATGTTTGTCTTTTGCAATTAAGAATGCATATGATATGATTGTGAGGGACCCATAGGTCCTGATTTGTTTGAAAAGCTTGTGCATGTGTTTCATGCTAGACACGGCCAATATGACTTGACCTATTTATTTTTATGCAATTACATGTGTTTTGCTTGATTACTTATTCATTTATGCAAATGAAAGAATGAATGAATGCCATAAAAATGAATGTCATGTTTGTGGATTTTTTTACCCTCATTTTATAAATGATGAAAATCACACTATGAATGTACCATTACAAACTTGATTTATATTCTTCAAGTTTGGTTTCGGATTTTATGCGGGCACATGTTAATGCCCTACATCATTAAAAATGCCATCCTGGAGGATTGAAGTGATGGACAAGATTGTTACGCACTCGGAGGGACACTCTTACCTACTATGATCCTTGGGGGATCCAGACTTGGTTTACTTTGAAGAGACTATAAACCATTAAACATTTACTTTTCTGGATCATTACTCTTATCTTGGATTTATGGTCAAAGACTTGGTAAATATTTTGGAATAAGATCACCTTCTAAATGTTGTTTCCTTTCGTATATATAAAAAAAAAGAATTGCAGTTCGAATCTCAATTTTTACGTAACTCCTCAAATACCTCAACCCTTAATAAATTTTGTCTTCCACATTTAATATATGAATTCTTATAGAGTAATAAACTTAATCGAGTTGTGTCTACAGATGGTTTCAAAATATATCTGATACTAAGAGGCTAATATACGCTGGCGTTTGCACTCAGGCGAGTCATCCAATATTTGAATCAGTTGAAACGTGGCCCTAGATGGACTCGTTGACACATTACTTTTGGAAGTGATGAAAAACTTTATTCAAATAAAAATTTTCTCAAAAATTTAGGTTTTGGAAAAAGTTCAAAAAGGTTGAAATTTTTTAGGGGTGTTGCATATACCTACAAAGGCGCTGAGGTAATCCTCCAAGCATTGGTTTAGTACCTCAGTCTGTCCATCTGTCTGGGGATAATAGACGATACTTATGGTCTGCTTGGTAGCCTGTAATCAAAAGAGATCTAACCAGAAGGTACTGATGAACACCAGATCTTTATCACTGACGATGGTACAAGGCATCACGTGGAGGCAGAATACCTACCATACAAACAACTCTGCAACAGATGTGGCTGTGTACAGGTGAGACATGACCAAGAAGTGTTTGCACTTGGACAAGAGGTCCACCACAACCATGACTTAGAACTTTCCATGCACAGATGGAGGCCTATCAATGAAGTCCATCAATATGTCTTTCCAAACTCAATTTGGTACTGAAAGAGGCTCCAATAATTCGGCGGGAGAGGCGGTCTCGTACTTGACCCTCTAGCACACAACTCATTGCCATGCAAATTATTGAACCTGATTCTTCATACCCCTTCACGCAAACTCCCTACCCAAATGTTGATAGGTCCGCTGGACCCCTTCATGACTCGTTGTGGGAGTCGTGTGGTACTGCTCTATAAGAAGAGCCATCAAGTCGGACTTGGGGGGAACTACTATCTGACCATGGTGCAACACCAAGTTCCCCTGAATCTCTAGTATGAGAATCTCACCTCTCTCGATCTACACTTGTCATGTAGAGAGGAAGTCGATCTACACTTGTCATGTAAAGAGGAAGTTGGGCATCGTACCGTTGAAGGTCATCCAAGAAGGAAAAGGGGACGACGGTCATGTTGAGACACATTGGTATAGTTGTATAACTGGTAGGTGTTTGCCTAACCTAGGGGTGAGCAATCGGTCAGGCGACCCAATGGGCCAAGCTGATCCGACCCCCATGGGCCGGATTTGGGCTAAGGTTTTAGTCCAGGCCCATTAGGTACTAGACAAAAACTCTACCCGTTATATACTTGGGCTGGCCCAATGGGCCTGAGTTATTTATTAATTTTTCAATAATATAAAAATTAAAAAATAACTATTGCATAGTAACTATTACTATTTACCTAATTAGTTATATTAATTTTTATGGAAACTATAAAGATAATTATGTGCATGGGAAGTTGAGAACTTGTTAATTATTGATATTTACAAATGGATTTGGGTCGGGTCAAATCGGACCATGAGCTGCTCTTCAAATTCGAGCTCATAAAGAATCGGGCCATCTTCGAGCTGGGCCACACTTAAAGTCCGGTGGGCCAAGCTCTAAAAAGGCTCAGGCTGGGCCGATGCCCACCCCTAGCCTAACCCCAGCTTGCCTTTCAAAAAAAACTTGCCTTAAGTTGGCTCTGGTACCTTTGAGTTGGGTTAGGTGATAAGTTGTTGTGTCCTGGTGGTAGATCCTATGTGATTGATCTTGGAAACACTGATTCTAAGAAGTGGGAGGAGAGGACCGGAAGGGAAGGGAAGGGAAGGGAAGGGAAGGCAGAGGGAATCGAGTGGGGGAGCCATGAGGATAGTACCCTCCCTCCCTTAATTTGTTCAAGTATTTCGTTCTTGTTTTCTTTTTAGGAATTGTCCCAGGTGTTCCGAACACCACTGATTCAAGGGTAAGGGTGGAACACCACGGACACCAAAAAGGTTCCGCTAAACAAGCAGGATGTTGTGTTCCATTCATTCGATGTGTCTGACGTTTGTGTTGGGTTCATGGAGTGCAGATAAGTGTAACCCACGATCACACTATTGTCCACACAATCAAATGCCCTGAAAGGGTTCAAACAACACATGGAAAACTGTATGTTCCTGCTATTTTTAGACATGCTTGATCAAATAGCACTAAGGTTAGAGCGAAGCACGGACAAACCCGTTTATAATTATTTCAAAATTGAAGCCAAATTTTATGCAAGTTTTAAATCCAAAATAAAATTGCCGAACTACTTTTGGATTCACCTGCCAATGGCCAAAACGGATCCTAACGGGCCATCAGAGCTAAAACCTAAGAAAGAAATTTTTTAAAAGCTTAAAATAAAAATCTAACTATTCAAAATCTAGTTTCAGATAAAATGTGATTGAGCACGCTCAAAAATAAATTATAGATTTTTCTCAAAAAACCAAAAATATGTGTTTTAGTCCTGCGACTTCATTTAGATTGGGCGTGAGCTAGGTTGGCGTGTTCGGGTTTATCGTTGCTCTTTTTTCAAACGTGTTTTCATCACGTTCTTCTCGAGCTTGCCCAAATGAGCTACATCAGTTCCCTCCCAAATCAAAAGGCTCCATCCTCGGAGCCTGTGCCTTGTCAAGTGGATCACCATAGTATCTACAAAAATATTCATCAATAAAAATTTTGTACAACAACAACAACAACAACAACTACGCCTTCATCCCAAAACAATTGGGGTCAGCGATATGAACCAAAAAAGAAATTCATTTTGGGTCTTCCACATGAATCCTTTTCCTCCAATCATTTCTATCCAACGCCATGTCCTCAGTGAGGTTCAAAGCATTCATATCCTTTCCTATCATCTCCATCCAAGTCTTCCTAGGCCTACCCCGACCTCTTTTAACTAATATATTTTCTCATTTCTCCAACCTTCTAACTGGAGCATCATTAGGCCTTCGCCGAATATGTCCAAACCACCGTAAACGATTCTCTCGCATCTTATTTTCAATGGGTGCAACACCTACCTTCTTACGTATCTCTTTGTTCCGAATCTTATCTTTTATTGTATTTCCACACATCCATCTAAGCATCCGCATCTCAGCTACACTCATTTTTTGAATATGATGTCTCTTGGCAGCCCAACATTCCGTACTATATAGTAAAGCGGGTCTAATAGTCGTCCTATAAAACTTTCCCTTCAACCGCAATGACATTCTACGATCGCACAGCACTCCAGTAGCACTTTTCCATTTCATCCACCCAACCTTTATCCTATGATTTACATCTCCATCAATTTCTCCATACTTTTGAATGATGGATCCCAAATATTTGAAATAATCATTCACCGGTATATCTTGCTCACCAAGCTTCACTACACTCCCATCACTACTTCGTTGCTTACTAAACCGACATTCCATATATTCAGTCTTACTCTTACTCAACTTAAAACCTCTAGCTTCCAATGTTTGTCTCCATAATTCTAACTTAGCATTAACCCCAGCTCTAGACTCATCAATCAAAACAATATCATCAGCAAACAACATACACCACGGTACATTTTCTTGAATTGATCTCGTAAGCTCATCCATCACTATCGCAAATAGGAAAGGGCTTAAAGCAGATCCTTGATGTAACCCAACCGTTATCGGAAAATTGGTTGTCACCCCTCCACAAGTGCGGACATTGGTTACTACTCCTTCATACATATCTTTAATTATACTAATGTACTTGAGAGAAACACCTTTCTTCATCATTGTCCACCAGAGAACGTCCCTAGGTACTCTATCGTATGCCTTCTCTAAATCAATAAAAACCATATGCAAATCTTTGTTCCTCTCTCTATATCTTTCAATAAGTTGTCTAAGAAGATGTATAGCTTCCATAGTTGATCTTCCAGGCATAAAACCAAATTGATTCTCCGATATCATGACAACCTTCCTCAACCTAGACTCAATCACCCTCTCCCAAAGTTTCATAGTATGACTCATGAGTTTTATACCACGATAGTTTGTGCAATCTTGTATATCACCCTTATTCTTATATAAAGGCATCAAAGTACTCTTCCTCCACTCATTAGGCATCTTATTTGTTCGCCAAATCAAGTTAAAAAGATTTGTCAACCATTCTAAACCTTTCTCTCCCAAGCATTTCCAAGCCTCGATAGGTATACCATCTGGGCCAACTGCCCTTCTTGATTTCATTTTCTTCAAAGCCTCTGCAATTTCTTTCTTTTGAATCTTGAGCATGAAGTCACGATTTATCTCATGAAAAGGAATGGAGAAGTCTCCAAGATCTTGAGCATGACTATCATTAAATAGCTTATCAAAATAATCTTTCCATCTCTCCTTAATCTCCTCATCTTTGACTAAAACCCTTTGCGTTTCATCTTTGATACATCTAACCATACCCAAATCCTTCGATTTCCTATCTCTCATCTTTGCAAGCCTATAAATATCCTTCTCGCCTTCTTTGGTATCCAACTTGTCATAAACCTCCTTATATACCTTAGCCCTCGCGTTTCGAACAACTTTTTTAGCTTCCTTCTTTGCTATCATATACTTCTCCAAATTCTCATTATCACGACTCTTACTTAGATTTCTATAACACTCTCTTTTAACCTTAATAGCTAATTTGACATCCTCGTTCCACCATGATGTATCCTTACCTAGTGGTGCACCGCCTTTAGACTCACCCAATACCTCCTTAGCTACTTTTCTCATACCACCCGCTATCTTATTCCACATTGATTCTGAATCCTCCTCGAGACACCAATCAACTTCCTTAACTACCTGCTCTACAAACATTCCTTGTTTAGCTCCTTTCAGTGCCCACCACTTAATTCTAGGATCTATCCTATGTCTATCCCTTAGCTTTCTCCTGGTATAACCTTACAATCGATGCAACAACCCCTATCTCTCTTTCTAAGTAGGAAAAAAACTATCTGACTCGTATTAACCCCACTTTTAAATGTTACTAGGTGAGACTCCCTCTTCCTAAACCAAGTGTTTGCTAAGATCATATCATAGGACAAACAAAAATCTAAAATCCTTTCTCCACTTTCATTTCTTTCTCCTATACCATAGCCTCCATGGATATTCTCAAATCCATCCCTACTAATGCCTACATGTCCATTAAGGTCACCGCCGATGAAAAGCTTTTCTCCATAAGATGTCTCTTGTACTACTCCATCTAAATCTTCCCAAAATTGATGCTTAATGGAATCATCTAAACCTACTTGAGGTGCATAAACACTAATAATATTAATAATATCCGTACCTAATACTAATTTAATAAGTAAAATTCTATCACCCTTCCTACGGACCTCAACTACATTATCTATAAACTGACGACTCATAACAATCCCTACTCCATTCCTATTCCTATTTATTCCTGTATACCAAATCTTATATCCCCAAGGTTCTATCACTTTAGCTTTCTCACCTACCCATTTGGTCTCTTGAAGACATAAAATATCAATCTTTCTCCTACATAACATCTACTAACTCTACCAACTTACCAGTTAAAGACCCTATGTTCCAAGTGGCTAACCTAATTTTATGGTCTTGGACTAACTTCTTTACCCCCACCCGTCCAACAAAGTGAGGGAACCCTTGCCTATTTGACACCACACCCGGGCGCCGGTGTGACGCGTCGCTTCTGGGCGACGACCTAGCAACCCTTGCACATTTATCACTGCCTCCGGGCCTAGAGAGTACAACGCGTCGCTCAGTAGGGAACGCCCCAACGAAATTCTCATATTGGTTCATTTTCATAGGATATGACAGTTTTTATGCTGGCTGTCACAGGCCTACCGCAACCCTCCTCCTTTATCCGGGCTTGGGACCGGCAGTGTATAACTACACAGGCGGAGTTATCAATAAAAATTTTGTATTTAAGTAATTTTATAAATTTAAGGAGAACAAAATAATAAGGATTCTGTAATATATCCTTATATGGAAAAATGAATCTATCAAGTTCGATAGTTATCTTTATTCACCTCGAATTGTTCCACAAACTCGAATCAAATTCAAGAACGATGGGTGTCACATTGCTCATGAGAGGCTCAACATATGAGGCTTCTCCATGGTCCTCACCATCTTCGAACTCATCGAAGGTGGGGTCTCAGAGGATTTCGCGAAGAGGTTCTTCGCGAGACTCGTTAGCAAAAATGATGAAGATTGGAAGGACCTCATTTTCGCCCACATCTTCGTCAAGGAGGGGCTCGCCCTCTAATTTGCACAAGGGTTCTTTGTGAACCTCGTATATGAATAAAACATCAATGACATTTTCTTCGTGATTCATGTGCAGACCATGAACACACCACTTCCTAGACATCTTAAAACAACGAATCATGTTTTAAGAAATCCGACAACCCTCGCTTTAATACCAAACTACCAAACTGGCGATGACTACGATGACTACTATTACGGGGTGATGCTAAAGAGCACTCTAATGGTGTTATGAACGCTAAGATCCGACGAACTTATGAGAATTGGCTAATCTGGGAAATTTAAATAGGTAAGACCACCAATATATATATATATATTACACAAGGGTTGTAGATGAGCTGGAATCACCCGAAATCAATTGTAATTGTAACTTTTAGGAACTCAACAAAAATGGACAGAATGCTCCGAAATATTAAACATTTAATCTGCAATAAAAAGTGTTGATGAGATCAGGTTTCACCAAAGGCTACCAGTCTAGATTGTACTTAGACCCAAATCAGTTTACGCAGCACAGGACTGAAGACAAATGAGTAGTTTACGATGGCTTGAAAGTTCGTAGACGCAGTTGGTTGTAAGAAAATTGTACAACTTCCAAGTAAGGACAAGATTAAACCTCCACTGTGCTACCTTTCCACAAGCTCCTTATGCAGTCAGCGTTACCACATGACAGTTCTGTTCAATGATGAGAATGAAGCCTGTTAATAGGCGTTAAGCAAATAGTGACCAAACACAAAAATCAAAGAACCTTTTTTTGACAGGAGGCCAACACACAATCTAGCCAAGATGGTAAGTTAAAACCACTAAGCTCTGTGATAAACATATCACTCCAAGAGCAGCAGATTCTTAATAATCGTTTCAATAATGTGTTCAGGGAAATAAGAAACTAAACAGATTCACAATAACAACGAAGCAGAAATCAAATGGCACAGGTTATAAACAACTCTCAACACAAGAGGTTTCAATCCTATGAAATCGATAACAATCACTTCATCATTCAGACGCTAGGAAACGAACAGGGGGAGAGGTAACGATTAACAGGACGTCAACGTAACCACATAACCTTGGTTTGACGTCAAGAATTGGAATTGATACACAGAATTTCGATTTGCTTCAGATTTAAATCACACAGGAAGACCAAAATGTATATCTATTCAGTACAGAAACGTCTCAACAGATTCCAAGATTCATTCAAATTCAAACCAACATCCAAAAATAAATAAACATAGAAAATTAAATAGAACACAGCCCAAGCTGATTTCCGCAATAACAGAAAACAAGAAAGTATTTTAGCTCAGAGAAAACGTCATATAAATTCAGCACACTACAGAGCAAACGTTCATTCAGCAGACATTATCTCATTCTTCGGAAGGAACAACAAAAAAGAAAATCACTCATAGCAAGTCCATTATAAACAAAAAAAAATACGCACAAATCTAATTCAGATGACTCAGGTCAATCTTCAAACAAAATCAACTATAGCAGAATCATCTTCTATGAAGCACAAACTGATTCATCAATATGAGACATTTAACAAGATATAAATAAAACAAAACAGGAAAAAGGAGAGGGAAGAAAATGCCCAAAACTGGATAGCTCATGCAAGAACGCTGAGCAACACAACAAGCTTCTTCCTCTGCGTCCTTAGGACACACAGACCACCTGTCGAAGGTCGACGCAGGGCCAAAGCGTCCTCATTCACAACGCCCATCCTTGGACGGCCATATCGGAAACATTAGAGAGTGTGGTGTTCACGCCCTCTTGTTCTTCTTCTTCTTTTTTTTTTTACTTCAAAAACAGCAAAGCTGCTTTCTTTTTGGGTTAAGGTTTCCCTTTGAGAAGTAGACCCCAATATATTTCTTGTTTTGGGACTAGGGTTGCGGCCCGAGGAGCCCAACCCCCACCATCTTCTTTTTCTTCACAACAACAAAAGAGGGAAGGAGGTTCCCCTCTTGAGTTTCTAAACCACCGCCCAAGACCCAATGCGCGGGTCTCGGGTTCCAACGGGTAGAAGATAAAAAAATGGGTTCAGTTGGATTCAAAATCCAAACCCAACTAAGTTTAAAAAATAAAAAAATTAAAATTAAAAAAAAAAAACTATCCTAACAGCTCGCATACACCTGCCGATGGCCCAAATGAATCTTAACAGGCTGTCAGAGCTAAAACCCAAGAAAAAAACTAAAAAATCTTAAAATAAAAATCTAACTATTCAAAATCGTGATCGAGCATGCTAAAAATATATTTTGGAATTTTTTAAAAACAAGATTTTAACTGAGTTTAGGTTTTATCCAAAAGAGGTATAAGAAAGTGCTAGGCTTTGTTTGGAAGCTGATGGGAGTGAAGATGATATTAGAGTTGTCAGCATCCTTGTGAGGATGTAATCGAAAATGACCCATCTCCACTCCCAACACCAGCCTTTATCTCTCAAAACGGGATTATCAAACACCTGTTGAGGTAGGTGATATTAATTACACCTTAGTTAAATACCATCTCCACTCCTAATCATAACCTTAAGGCCTGTTTTGAATTTGTAGCTAGATGGGCGTTTATGAATTGTATGCATTGGAAGAAGTGACAGCTGGATTTCGCAGATACCACCTCTTAGTGTAAATACAAAGGTGAAACGGCCTCACTTCTCATCCCAAATGCATAAACCCTCATCCCAGCCCTAAAATTTCAAACAAGACCACCAAGGTAGACTACCCATCCCAGCACCGAGATTCCAAACAGACCCTTAATGTAGTTCAAAGCTTCAACATGGAAATGAGTCCGTCCATTAATGAAAATTCAAACCACAACCCTAAAAATAGGGTTGGATTTTTTCTTTTTTTTAATCATCGGCAACCATTTGCACTCCAAAATTGGATGCCCCGTGTTGAGCCAGATCCTTCTGCCTCAACCGAAATCATGATTCGTATATTGAGAAAATATGGATACACTAGTCGAACGTTTTCAAAAGTTAATTCAATCCTAACCATAATGACAAAAGTTTAAAACGACAAAATATCAGCAGCCCAAAACTTGCGAGAATTTGTAAATTTTTTAAAAGTCTTGCATATTGGGCAAAATCTCGGCAATAAAAAATAAATTAAAAATATAAGAAAATATAAATAAAAATTATTTTTAAAAAACCATGGTTTTCATGATAAATAGCTGATAAAAACATAAATATTGTGTTTTAAACTGGAAAGCGAGATTAACGAATTTTTAACTTTTTGGGTAATTTCTCGCAAGATTTGTCAATATGATCCTAAACATGTTATTTTCAAATGGAGCGGGTTTTTCATGATATTAAACTCATAAAAACACTTTTTAATAGTCGTAGCGTACGTCATAACTTTTTATTTGTCTTTATTTATGCTGATATTTTCTCTCATTTTTATTTTTAAAGAAAATACAAGTTACAATGTTTTCTCTCGGGTTTGAAGAGTGGGCCAATGTGAAGCAGGTCAGGTTTGAGCTGGCCCAACCAAAATCTATTTATAAATAGTAATAATTATCAAGTTTTCAACTTGTACCTAATTACATTTTTTTTTATAAAATTAACTAAACTAATTAGGTAAATAGTAATAATTATCAAGTTACTATGCAATAGTTAATTTTTTTACTTTTTATATTATTACAAAATTAATAAATAACTCAAGCCCATTGAGCATGCCTGATAGCCCGCGGGCCAGCCCAAGCCTACATATATATAACCGGCCGGATTTTGTCCTGGTACATAACGGGTCCAAGTCAAAAACCTTGGCCCAAACCCGGCCCGCAGGGTCTGGTTGCCTCTCTTTAAATCCTGAGAGACAAAGAGGGGGATTTAAAAAGAGACCTTTTAATGAGAGGGAAAATTCCGTCATTGGGCGTGATGTTTTGCGAGGTGTTTCCATCGTCTGAAAAGATCGTCCTGTGGAGGTGAGAAAGGAGTTGTGCCGAAACTCCTGCAAACCCTAGGGAAATGGACGGTGGGAGGGACATTCTCCGGAGCTTCAAGAAACATCGCTCCATTAAATCCTTATTCGGAGGCAGAAAGAAGCCAGCGGATTCCATCGCCACTCCCCCTGTGCATTGGATTCCTCAACTCTCCCCGATCGCCAATTCCGTTGTCTCGCAGTGCTCTAGGTACCAATCGTCCTCCCATTTCGTGCCTTATTCACGTTCGTCCCCCCAGTCACTAGGAATCCATCCGATCGTTGATTCGATCGTTTCTTGCTGATGTAGCAATTCATCCTCAATTTCATTCTTCATAATTGATCGTTGTAAATTTCTAGAAAGAATCTGCTTTGTAATCGAGAATTTTGCACTTTCTGATGCTCATATTTCCCACATTCTTTCAATTGTGGGTGATTCTTTCTTCTTATATTCCACGTCATTGTGAGTTCTGTCCGTTACTCGAAGCCCTAGCATTTCTCGGCGTACTTAGTTTGCCAAACACTGCAATACGTACCTCAATTATCATTTATTTCTTCTTTGATCAATACATCATTTCTTGACAGGCACTCCATTTTACTGTTTTCACTATTGTCTATTGTACTTATTAATTGCTTTAACTGTTTAGTTCATTGATTAACAATATATATATATATATATTATTATTATTATTATTATTATTATTATTATTATTATTATTATTATTGTGGCAGTGGTTGTGCTCCACCCTTTTCAAGAGTTGTTTACCTCCTGTTCCAACTGTATCTTTTAACATGAGCTTATGCATGGAGTATGTAATTGTAGGGTTCTTCTCCTCGAACCTGAGCAACTGCAACATCAATTTGAGAATCAGATGCCAGAGGATGTTAAGCAACCTTCTAGTTATGCTCGTAATCTATTAGAGTATTGCTCTTACAGAGCTTTGCATGTCATGATTCAACAACCAGATCACGTGGGCAGTAAAGAATTCCGTCGCCTAACTTACGATATGATGCTTGCTTGGGAAGCCCCTGGTGCTGGGAGTGAGACTTTACTCAAAGTGAGACACCTGATCACTGTTGTCAATTGAGATTTGTAAGGAACTTTAGATTTGCTGTACTCTGGAAGTTTTCCTTGGAGTAGTTAATACTTAAATGAAAGAATAATTAAATAAATATTTGTCATTAGAGATTTGCAGAAGGGACATATGATACACATACACAACAATGGACTTATCACCTGTTATGTTGAAAAACCTACATGACTAAATTTAAGGCAGGATAATGTATATGCTGGACATTTCATTACTCTGCACTCTACAGAAATGCATATCTAATAACCATTGTGTCAATGAAGATGAGGGCCTTTCCTTGTAGCCATATGAATCATAAAGTCTATACTAACTCCTCTCAATTACCATTTCCAAATCATCCAATTTTTCCTCTCCCATAAATGTAGTTAGGGCTGTCAACGGGTCGGATGAAGGTCGGGTCGGGTCGGATGAAGATCGGCTCCTGTCTGTTGTTATCCACCCATATAGGGCCCGGCTGGATTGGGGTGGATATGAGGAGGTTCATCCCAATTTAAGTTAAATTTTTTCCTGGGGTTACTATGCTGTACATGACGTTCATCCTTAAATGAAGTTGAATATTTTCCTGGAGTTACTATGCTGTACATGGTGATTAATACTGGGATAATATTCACATCTTCATGTAAGTAGTTAACATAAAAATGAACCCATCACACACATATATTGGTGCAGCTTTTACGTGCAACTAACAACTTATCTTCAACAAAACCTATGAACCAGTTGTATTTAGGCAACTTGTTTTATTGACAGGAGAGCAGCACACAAAATAAAGCAGCAGAAGAAGATGAGGATGGCGGATCTCTTTTTTACTTGGATTCACTAAACATGGCAGTTCAGGTTGTTTTGTTGTTGTTGTTTTTTGCACTAAGTTGATATGCTTTCATTTTAATTATATACAATGTGTAAGAAAATATGACATTTCCTTCACGTTTTATTTCCTTTTCCAGGTTGATGATAAGAAAACTGTCGGTTTAGATGCATTTACACGAATAGCTCCTGCTTCTCCTGCCGTAGCAGATATAATAACAGTTCACAATCTTTTTGATGCACTTACAAGTTCATCAGGTGGACAGCTACATTTTCTTATATATGAGAAGTATCTAACCACTCTGGACAAGTATGGATTGACTCTGAATGCTGAAATTTGTGCTCTTTTGGATAACTTTTCATTTGTGGAAATCTTATATATCTAAATGTTAGTGACACATACTTCTAAAGCACTTAAAGTGACAAAAAAACCCTATGATTGAACTCTTGGAAGGGCAACCTTTTTGCTGTGAAGCGTGATCTTGTTTCATTTGAGACTTGGGAATATTCAGACGGCCCAAGTCAACATTAAGTGATTCAGACTTGGTATGTACCAAAACTACAACCTACTTGATTCCAGAGACTTGTACTAGATTCTAATAATTAACCTACTCGATTCTTGAGATTGGTTTCAAATTCTAAAGCTTAACGTAAATGTCACAGGCTTACTTTTCAATAAGCCAGTGCAGCGCGACGGCCCTTCCTTACCGCCGCAAGCCTTTTTATTGCTTTGTCACGGGCATAGAATTTCTCGCAAACCCGCGATGCGCCAAACTGCCCAATCTGAACAGCCTAACGGCTAAAGGTCGCGCACCAACACTTTTCCATGTGCTAAATCATTTTCATTAGCCTTGTGCACCACCTCGTGCGCAGCTGCCTAGCGGAAGCTGATCAAGCGCATCTTCAAATGCGTATTTCATGTAGTCCATGCCGCTTAGTGCATAGTCGTCCCATACCATCTATTACTTTCGAAAGGGGCACAAACTTGCCTTAGCCTTGCCTGTCATAGAGCGTATTGCGACTCTATGCGCATGCCACAACAAAACCTCGCCACTGAAGGAACAAGACCTTGCGGCCCCCAGTCCAAAGACCACTTGATGATTGAACACCATAGCGAAAAGCACCACCAAGACTCATTCGCCGGTGCCTAGGCATTCACTCGCCTACCCCTGAGTCACCATACTCAGTTGGAATCACCTAATGTGATCTCTGGGAGAATTAACCCTAACCCACACGCACTCCCGTGCGTCCAACCGCTACGTGTGGGACATCCTGCAAGCCAAGAGGTCCTTAACCAAATCTCCAAAGGCAACATCTTTTGATCCGTTGGCACTGCTTAACCAAACAACGTTTCACGTCTCTGTCGCCATACAACGATGCACTAACGACAATACTGTTGCATATCGCATGCCATGCTACCACCGCACGTCACCGATCAAGCCAACACACACCACACGTTCTTACGCTCGATGCATTTTTCACTCAGTATAGCTCCGCACTGCACATGGGGACATTCTCCTCCACCCAAAACCATTGTCGTCCTCAACAATGCCGGTGCAGGTAAGAACACAGTCTTCAGTGATATGCATGTTTCCCTTTGTATTTATCTTTGATTTACTCTTTCTTCAGCCTACTCAACTTGTTCTGATTTGCATCCACCATCGTCGCAACCTTTAACACGTCAAGTTTCACTCTTTAACACATCACCGATCACTTAGACAATTGTCTCCTGCTTTATCAATATTGAGTATTTTCTGCTCATGAGACCCCAGTGCAGTCTCATATACAAGCAGGTTATCCTCGCCCGCACGACAAACTTGTTGTCTTTATGCTCATGGTTAGAGTGCCTTCCAACTCCATCAAGGGCAATTCCAAGCCCTTTGTGGTTCTCGCAGAGAAAGATGACCACCAACGTGTATTGTAGGGATATCAACTCCTTTAAGCACCAACTTATGGTTTTCCAATGGTCCAAACTAGTCCTCAAGTGGGGGCATGTCATCTTGCGTATCATCCCAAAGTGGTCCTTCAAAGTGTCTTTCTGGGCACTCGTCCTCACAAAGGCACCTTGGCTCAATGCTATAACTCCCCTCCCGAAGCTAGCACGCTGTAACTCTTTCTCAGAGTCTGCAAAACGTTCCTGCAGGAACCGATGAGCCACAAACAATAACTTTTTTCGCACACACAATCCATAGAGGATTTGCCAACTCAAGGGACCAAAACAACGAGCATTCTGCTCAACGTGGGCACTTCGCTAACCTACAATCTTGGAAGAAAATTTAGAAGTTTAGTTGAGTCTCCCATACCCAAGGGTGCAAATCCCTCCAACCGAATTCAATGTGCATTCTCTGCATGCACAAGGCAAACGTCATGCTCCACCTGTGAGCCTAACACACAACTGGTAAGAATTTTTGGCTTATCTACGTTTCCTTAACCAACTAAACAATAACCTTACACTTCTACTTACCATGGTCAAGATGTCTCATACCATCCTGCTAACATCTTGCTTTTGTGTTCGGTCGACTATACTTTAGCTGCACAAATTTGCGTAACCAAGATAAACCATCTTTGTCCTCTTCAGTGTCACATACAATGAACAACAAGGTCTCCGTGAATCTTTCTACTCTGCTCTCGAGCTGGAAAAGGAACTCCAGAGTCGATATCGAGAGACGCACCGACAGACTGCGATTTGTGAGCATGACATCGTGGTGCTCCAATACAACTTTCGAAGCACAAAAGGTAAGGTAGTTGTCGAGACCGAGGAGATGGGTTCACCTCGGGTTCATGAGCCGATGACCGAGATTGTCAATAGCCTGGTGGTTGATGTGACTTTGCATTAGGAAGCGATTTCACGCTTAGTTGAGTCATTTGGAGCAATGGACGACGAGGTAACAAGCCTGCAAGAGTAGGTGAACTTGCTGATGAGACAGGTTACTTCGCTGACTACGACAATGACCATCTTGCACACTGAAGTAGGGGAGTTTCAGTTGAAGAACTGCACTTTGCAGCGGAGGGTGACCGTAAATGGCGAAAATGGAGATAGGCCATCAAAGATAGATGTGCCGAGGCCAACGAAGTTCAATGGTTTTAGAGACAGCAAGGCCATATAAAACTTTCTGTTCTAGATGGAAGACTACCTGGATATTCAAAATGTATTGGCCGATGACCTCAGGGTAAAGGCTGCAACAACTCTGCTTGACGGAGATGCTATAGCCTGATGGAGACAGAAACATAGCGACATGAAAAGAGGGCATTGCATCATTGATACTTATGAAGCCTTCAAAACTGAGCTACGAAACTACTTTTTGCCGCGAAATGTACAACGCCAAACATATCGGATGGTGTCGGAATTGAAGCACATTAGAGCCTTGATAGATTACATCAGGACATTCCAGAAGCTCATGCTGGACATATCCGATGTGCCAGATGAAGATAGACCAAACTAGTTTATTGTGGGACTACAGTCGTGGACACAGTCCGAAGTGGAAAAGAGCAATCTCGAGACTTTAAAAGATGCATATGTGACGGCCGAGCGCCTAGTGGATACTCAGTGCAAGACCTTCACTTCATCGACCAAGGCCGAGAAGAAGCCAGACCATGGAGGCAAGAAAGAAGATCAACGCGACAACAAGGGTGAGGCGTCGACCCAACACCATTTCGACAAGAAGTACAACAACGACAACAAAGGGCGGGTTGTAACTTGTTGGTTCTATGGTGATAAGCATATCACAAGACAATGTCCTAAGTGCCTCGTGAAGGACGACGAACAAGCCAATGCAATACAAGCAGAGAGTAGCGACACCGAGGTCATGCAACCAAGGATGGGAGCTATGCAGTCAGTCAACGCAGTAAGAAGCTGCCCAGTCGAAAGCATATCAGTTAGCAAAGAACTCATGTATTTAAAAGTCATTGCAGATAAAAAGTCTACTACGACAATGGTAGACTCCGGGGCCACACATAAATTCGTCTCGCGGGAAGAGGCGTAGCGGTTAGGCTTGAAGCTCGAGCCAAAACAGAGGGCCATCAAGACAGTGAACTCTGAGGCCAAGTCCATCCTTGGTGAAGCAAGGGATATGGCTATCAAAATTGGGAGTTGGGCCGGCAAAGCCAACTTTTCAATAGTGACCATGTACGATTTTCGAATGATTTTGGGTATGGAGTTTCTTCGCAGCCAGAATGTGATGATGCTACCGAAGTATAACTCGTTGACGATCATGGGGCAAAACTCTTTACACATGGTGCAATGCCTTACTGTTGAACGCAAGTCTTCAATGCTATCTGTCATGCAATTGAAGAAAAGGGTGTCAAGCGGAGAGAGCAGACATTCCTAGTTGCTGTGCGCACTGAAGAAGGGAAGGTGGAAGCAGCAGTGCTGCCGACCCTTGCCCTACTGTTAGCGGAGTTTCGAGAAGTGATGCCCCGGAACTACTGAAGCGTCTGCCACCGAGACGCGAGGTCGATCACAGGATTGAGTTGACCCCGGGAGCAAAGCTCCCTGCCATGGTCCCTTATCGCATGGGACCAGCCAAATTGAAGGAGCTGCATAGGCAGCTCGACGAGATGTTAGAAACATACATCATTCGTCCTTCAAAAGCACCTTTTGGCACCCCTGTGCTCTTCCAAATGAAACACAATGGTTCCAAAAGGTTATGTGTGGATTACCGTGCACTGAACAAGGTCACGGTGAAAAATAAGTATTCATTACTACTGATAGCGGACTTGTTCGATCAGTTAAGCAATGCTCGTATCTTTTCGAAGCTAGAATTGCGATCGGGTTACTGGCAAGTGAGGATTGCAGATGACGATGAACCAAAGACAACTTGTGTCACTCGCTATGGTGCTTATGAATTTCTGGTGATGCCATTCGGATTGGCGAATGCTCCGGCCACGTTCACGACATTGATGAACAAGATCTTCTACCCTTAGACAAGTTTGTGGTAGTCTATCTTGATGACATCGTGATTTACAACTGCAACATGAAAGAACATGTCGGGTACTTGCGAACAATGTTTCAGGTGCTGAAGGAGAATGACCTCTATGTCAAGCGAGAAAAGTGTCTCTTTGGTCAGGAGGAGATCAGCTTTCTTGGCTACGTCGTGGGGCGTGGTTTGCTTCACATGGACAGGCAGAAGATAAGAGCCATCCAGGAATGGAGTCCGCCAACCAAAGTGCTAGAGTTACGGTTATTCCTTGGCTTGGCAAACTACTATCGGCGGTTCATCGAAGGCTATTCCTTATGGCTGCGCCCCTCACGGATTTGCTGAAAAAGAATCGGGTATGGCTCTGAACAGGAGCTTGCTAAGATGCCTTTAATGGTTTCAAGAATGCCCTGGTGAGAGAACCAGTACTGCGATTGCCGGACTACACAAGACCCTTTGAAGTCCACACAAATGTTTCAGACTTCGCCATCGGCAAAGTTATCATGTAGGAGGGTCATCCGATTGCTTACGCGAGTCAAAAATTAAAGGATGCGGAGAGACGCTACACTGTGCACGAACGTGAAATGACGACCATCATGCACTGCCTCAGGACATGGCGGTACTACCTTCTGGGTGCCCAGTTCGTCTTCAAGATAGACAATGTCACCATGAGCTATTTTCAAATGCAGAAGAAGCTGACGCCCAAGCAAGCTCGATGGCAAATGTTTCTGGCTAAGTTCGACTTTGCTTTGGAGTATAAGGTGGGGAAGACCAATGTTGTTGCTAACGCCCTGAGTCCCAAGGCAGAACTGACGGTTGCACGAGCATAGCCTTCTGAAGTTCACTTGGAGGGTGCGTTGCTGGACTGCATTCGCGAAGGTATGCAACAAGACACAACGACGTAACATCTTGTCTCTTTGGCGCAAGTGGAAAAGACTCGACGATTTTGGCTACGGGATGACCTCCTTGTGACTAAAGGGGGACGCGTCTTCGTGCCGTGGTGAGGAAGCCTTCGCCGCGAACTGCTTAAGGAGTGCCATGATACGCTATGGGTCGGTCATCCTGGGCAGGAGCAGACTTTAGCACTCTTTGAGCACGGCTACTATTGACCATAGATGAGAGACGATGTGGAGGGGTATGTGCGAACGTGCCTCGTCTGTCAGCAACACAAAGGGACCAGCCAGAAGACTGCTGGCCTCCTTGAGCTTCTACCTATTCCAGAGCGTCCTTGGGAAAACATTTTCATGGACTTCATTATTAGTCTACCAAAGGTAGATGGTTTTAGCTCCATCCTGGTGGTGGTGGATCATTTATCTAAGTACGTTATCTTCATCCCAGCTTCGAAGGAGTGCCGCGCAGAGAAAACTGCAGAACTGTTGGTCAAGCATGTTGTGAAGCACTAGGGTGTACCATGAAACATTGTGAGTGATCGTGATGATTGCTTCATGGGCAAATTCTGGCGAGTAGTGTTTCGGCTACTCGGCTCCGATCTGCTATTTTCAACAAGTTTTCACCCACAGACGGATGAGCAGACAGAGCGCATCAACGGACTGATGAAGCAGTACCTTAGGCACTTTGTTAGTATCAATCAGAAAGACTGGGTGAAGCTTCTAGACGTGGCCCAATTCTGTTACAATCTTCAGAAGAGTGAGTCTTCAAGAACAGCCCGTTCGAGATAGCTGTGGGGCAACAACCGCTGACTCCGCATACTCTAGCCGTACAGGAGAAGGGAAGGTCATCCTTTGCCTATCAGTTTGTTCGAGACTGGCACAAACAGACTGAGCTGGCGAAGGCATTTATGTACAAGGCGACTAAGAGGATGAAGAAGTGAGCGAACAAGCGTCGTCGGGCTGCTGAGTTCCGTATTAGGGACTGGGTGTTGGTGAAGCTTTACCTGGATCGCACAGACATCTTCCGTGAACGACACCGCAAACTGATCAGGAAGTACGAGAGGCCATTTACCATCACCAAGAAAGTGGGCAAACTAGCATACAAGCTGCACCTGCCCCCGAACTTCAAAGTGCATCCAGTGTTTCACGTGTACAACCTAAAATTATTTTATGCGAACGAGGGGGATCTGGAACGTAGCGTGCTACAACGCGCTCCTATCCTGCAGAGGGCCCTGGCAACACAATGGACCGAGAAACGTCTCAGCAATATCCTTCGCCACAAGGTCAACTACTTGGGCGAAGCGAAGAAGTATTTTGTGCAGTGGGAGGAGACAACGGAACCGGCGTTGGAGCCAGCATTCCGGATGAAGAGCCGTTATCTAGATAAAGTGAGGGCCTACCATGAAACTGATGGCATCGAGGGCGGCACATGATTTGAAGGGGGGAGTCTGTTCCCCTTTGACCTACTTTGTACAGTTGTGTCAAGAGTCTGTTTTGCTTTGGTTGAGTCTTGATGTAAGTGTTGAGTCAGATGTAACTTTCTCCGAGCCACCCTTGTACTTTGGTTCAGGTTAATCAATACCCTAAAGGGTTAGCCCGTAGATCTGAATTGTAATGAGCCTGCGGGCAAAATAGTGAATGAATGCAAATGCGTTGAGCTTTCTTTGTTCACCTTCATTGTGATTACCTTCGAGTGATTGCAATTTCTCTCCCTCTCTTCTCTTTCGCTGTCTTGCACTCTCTATAATCAAAACTTCCGCAGCGGCAAGCGAGCGATCAGAAAGGCTTGCGGCGGTAAGGAAGGACCGTCAAATTGCACTGGCCTATTGAAGAAACATGCCCGTGACAGCAAACCCAGTGGCACAAAATGAAAGATTTGATTGGCATTTCTTGTGGTTACTGTTAAAGTTTTATATATATTTATATTGTTGTAATAGGTAATACCCCCTAGGGGTATTTTTGTCATTTCCTTTATGTAATAGGTTGTGCTCATTAGGGGCGCTTTAGACCTTTTTTATTTTCTGTATTATTTTGTCCTTTTATTTCCAGCTATAAATAGCCGTTGTGAATGCTCCCAATGGCTCTTTGAGCCCTCTCTTGCCTATATAAAGGGGAGTAATCCCCTTGTATAAAGTTTTTCTTAATCATTTTATATATAAAAATTTGTTATTTTATTTGTGTTTTGCTTAGCCCATAAGAGGCTTTTGTGTTGATTGTATTGGTCCATAAGAGACCTTGTGTTTGTGTGCACTTATTGTAATCTTGTAGGCCCCTAAGTGGCAACCTTTTGTGCACTACTTTATTTCATTACAGTTACGTGATGATTTTATGACATGCTTTCCAGCAAACTGAAACGATTAGATTTTATGTCTGCAATTATGTTGCAAAAGTGCGCTCTGTAAAATGATATAACACAAGAGGTGCAGAAAATGGGTACCATATGGCTCTTCTTATTTAGCATGCCAAAGTAATGTAAAATTCAGATCCGAATGAGCTATTGATCGGCCTGAGTTCTTTCATATTAATCCAGTGTCAACCAGTGTTGCTTGCGCAACATATATTCTCATGTTTGTAGGAAAATCCAGTCTATTTGTTTTCTTCAATGTTTAGCACAAATACATTATCACTGAACTCAGACTTGAGTTGTGTAATTTGACAGAAGCTACTCTTCAATCAGTTCTTATGCATCTTTTACTATGTCTGAAGCATTCATTTATTTCTGAAGTTTGAGCACTGTAGATATAGAAACTAAGTATGATAAAGTAAAAAATTGTTTTTGACATTTATGGAAGATGTAAATCAATAGTTTTTGTAAAATATTGTCCAAGATCCTTCTGTGGATTTCAAGGCAATGATGGAAGCCTACCAAAACTGATTTATGAATTGCGAGAGCTTGTATATAGTTTAGCTGTGTGCTCAAGGATAGTTGCTACATGAGAAAATGTTCTTGGTGTGTTTTAAATGCCCATGAGTTTGACTTCTTATGGGTCTGTTTTCTTTTCTCTGTACCATAGAGTGATTAGAACTGCTAAGAGTTTCCTTGGACCTCCATTGATCTCAAATCTTCAGCTTGCTGAGGGAGAAATAATTATAGAAGTTGATGGTACTGTTCCCACTCAACCTGTTCTTCAGCACATTGGTGTCTCTGCATGGCCAGGTGATGTTTCATCTATGGTGAAAAGTAATTCTTGTGGCAATTTTAGTGGTATTTCTCATGATTGAATGTTAGTCTTATGTGCTTGTTCATGTTGAGAAAATGACAAATGAAATAAAGGATCCCTACCTGAATCCTTTATCCAAACAAATAACATGATGCAGCACGAACCACATAAAGAGATAATTTTGTAGTATTCATAAATGAGTGTAGCTGAGATGCGGATGCTTAGATGGATGTGTGGAAATACAATAAAAGATAAGATTCGGAACGAAGAGATACGTAAGAAGGTAGGTGTTGCACCCATTGAAAATAAGATGCGAGAGAATCGTTTACGGTGGTTTGGACATATTCGGCGAAGGCCTAATGATGCTCCAGTTAGAAGGTTGGAGAAATGGGAAAATATATTAGTTAAAAGAGGTCGGGGTAGGCCTAGGAAGACTTGGATGGAGATGATAGGAAAGGATATGAATGCTTTGAACCTCACCGAGGACATGGCGTTGGATAGAAATGATTGGAGGAAAAGGATTCATGTGGAAGACCCAAAATGAATTTCTTTTTTGGTTCATATCGCTGACCCCAATTGTTTTGGGATGAAGGCGTAGTTGTTGTTGTTGTTGTTTGTTGTTATTCATAATGGCTATTTGACTACATGTTTTTGCTAGATATTTACTGATTCTACATTCTTACTATTATCTTGCCAAATGTTGATGTTTTATGCAGGACGTTTGACTTTGACTAATCGAGCTCTTTACTTTGAGTCCATTGGAGTAGGCTCATATGACAAAGCCATTGCATATGATCTATCCTTAGATCTGAAACAGATCGTGAAGCGAGAATTTACTGGGCCATTGGGAGCTAAGTTGTTTGATAAGGCTGTGTTGTACAAGTCAACATCCTTGTGTGTGTTCTTATTGCCAATAGCTTTTGCTTGTATAACTGAGTTGGTTATTCCTTGGTTGAGTTGCTGCATGTAGCAGTCAAGGCATTGCAGGCCTTGAAATGCTGAAAATTAAATCTAACTTGATTTTTTACAGAACAGAGCCTGTTTCTATGGAGTTTCCTGAATTCAGAGGGCATTTACGTCGGGATTACTGGTTGGCCATTATCCGAGAGGTCTTGCATGTTAATCGATTCATTAGAAAGTTTTGTCTCAAAGATATCAGGGAGGCTGAAGCACTCTCAAGGGCCATCTTGGGCATTTTTCGCTGTCGTGCACTGAGGGATGCTTTTCACAATGTCCCTTCCCATTTTAAGACCGTTCTTTCCTTCAATTTAGCAGAAAAACTTCCTAGAGGGGATAACATCTTGGAGGCTTTGTCAGGTCGTTTGGAACTGTTGAACATTGAAAACTGTTGTTCATCATTAAATGACTCCAAAGTGCACTCTGTCCTCCACCCAATTTCATTGTTGTCATTTCAAAAGTTTGGCTTTATAATAATGAAGGAAGCTGAGGCAATTAAAGATGATGGATTCTTTACAGGGGATGTTTATGTTGGTGACATGAATCCAATGGAATTGGCTGTAAAACAGTCAAAACATGACTCAGATAAAGCTGAGGCAGCACGAGCAACCATTGCTCAGGTGAAAGTGGAGGGTATTGATACTAACTTGGCGGTAATGAAGGTAAGCTTGTTATGTTGTTACATGTTCTCCTTGTGTTAGATTCTTTTGTCACTTCTTACCTTTTAAAAGATGGTCAGTTGCCCTCTTGCTGTTGGTTATTGAAAGAAAATTGAAACGTATCTCTGCATAATAGGAAGCAGTTGAATGAAAAATGTAAAAGTTTAGGTGCTTTGATTATTTCGCAAAAATGGAGAAGTGCGCCTTTAACTGTAGAATGTGATGGTATCTGCTTACTAAATCCAGCAGGTATTATGCTATTCATTCTTGAGCTGAAACTGTCTCAACTCAGACCTTGATTGCACACTTTTCTTCCATAAATAACACATGTATATGGTGCAAGTTTGATATTTTTCTTCCAGGCTAATCTTTTCTACTGTTTTTTATAGCTAGGTGATCTCTTAATGATTGTCTTAACTTGATGAAACCAGTAACTTTTTTCCTTACTTTTAATGTGCTTTTCAAGTGAGGATCCGTTAAGGTCTAAGATTTTTCAGTTAGAGCTATCTGTTAATAAATAAGTCCATGCAAAAGCTTATGGTTGGATGAACTGTCCTTGGATGGTCAGCTTTTACAGACATGGAATAGCTAGTCTCACAGTCCATCTCGATTTGTTATTTTGGTGAGATGGAGTTAAATTTGTGGCTTGATTTTGGCGATTGGCTTATATTCTTATTCATTTTCTATTTGTTGTTTATTTTTGGCTAGCTATGGAAGACACTGGTCTTACATATTGATGTCTTTAGAAATTCATGCAATGTATCTCATAGCTAGAACATTTCATAAGTCACGGATAAGAACATTCTCAGTGATAGAAGCTTCCATTAGTTGTAATTGGCTGCTATTACTGCTGCTCTGCTTATGCCAGTCTGGTTGAGATAGATGAAGCAAATTTCCATAATTTCAATATTTTGCATTTACTTTGTTATCTGATTAGTGTGTTAAACGAAGCATCCTGAATCTTAACTTTTAACATATAATATTTTTTAATTTTTTACTTGGCAGGAATTACTTTCTTCATTGGTGGAACTGGTTACCTGGATTCACTTTTTGGCCTCATGGGATAGCCCGTTTAAATCATTGATTTTCTTGTTCATAGTCTGTTATGCTATTTTCAGGTGATTAGTCTGCAACTGATTCAGTATGCACTATAACAGAATGAATTGGAGATGCTTTTGCTACTAGTTTTTGGCTATAGACATCTGATTTTTGGATTGTCGAATTGGTAAAAAGTAATTTGACTTTTAAGAGAAAGAAGGAAACATGAATAAGGAAATTCGATATATATATATATATATATATATATATATATATATATATATATATATATATTCCCTATGCACAAAAAATGGTTATTTTATAGGCATGCCCGTATATAGAATGTTGTCTGCTGTTAAAGTTTTGCTCCTTCCAACAACTAACAAGTTGGTAGAATCATGCATGGCTTTGACACAGCTTTCTCTCTCTCTCTCTTACACACACACACACAATCACTGCTATGAGATTCTGTCTAAAATGTATATTGAAAAGGATTGCACTGTGAGGCAAGGATTCTGCCTAATTTAAAATATCATTATTGAGATTCTAAACAATACTTGTTTAACAAGATCTCTCTCTCACACACACAAGCACTGCTATGAGATTCTGTCTAAAATGTATATTGAGAAGGATTGCACTGTGAGGCAAGGTTTCTGCCTAATTGAAAATATCATTATTAAGATTCTAAACAATACTTGTTTAACAAGATTTAAGTTTGTCACACTTGAATTGTGGAAATTGTATGACGAATAGGGCTTATTCATTTGTTCTTATTGATGAATGGAGGCTAGGGAAAGAGAGAAATGGGCATAGTCACAAGCCAAAGAGAGTGCAGAAGCTTGGAGTGATGGAAAATGAATCATTAACCCCATTCATTTTGATGTATCATGAAACATTTGTCACCTGGATTTTGTTCCTCATGCATACTTTGATTTTATAACTATCCCATTTCTTCCTTTAGAACATACAACTGCTGATTACTTGATCCTATTCATCTAATGAAATATTTAGAAGAATGCCATATTTATAAAAAAGTAGTTTTCATTGCACTAATCTCATTTGAGAGAAAGTAGGTTGTGTTGCACTAATCTTAATTTGAACACTGAAGATGGCAGCAACAGTTTGATATATGAAATAGACTAAATAGATAACAATTATGCCATTTTATATCTGAGTATTTTTGGGAATGTTCTAATAATGCATTGTGATAAACATGTGTCACTTTGATTAAGAAAGCTTTCCCTTTGTAAATTTCACTTTCTATGTTTTGCAATGTTAAGTTCTGTGTCAAGCAGCAAGTTTTTGGGCATATTATTGAGATGTCAACACTGAGTTTGATATTTAGAATAACAAAAAAGAAGAATAAATGGTTAAGGGTAGCCTTGTAAATGATAAAATCAAAGTGTCCTGCCTTTAGATACCCTGAATTAGTTGAAAACACCATTATTGTTTGGAATGTCTATCTCCTGTCTGGTCCTGCATGTTTCCACTTTGCCATTTCTTTGCCGACCTTGATACCTGTATAATAGTCAGTTTGATAGAGATCAAGGGAACTAGGAGTAGGTGAACACTGATAAGGTTTTCAATGGATGTAGTGGGAGGCAATGTGAACAGACATGGAGCTACTCAATTTTCAAAACGAGCAGAAACATTTCTATAGTTGTGGCCATATAGATGGGATTGAACTTATTGATATTGATGATGAGAGCAAGGTGTTTGAGAACCTTAGGACCATAATATATATATATATATATATATATATATATATATATATATATATATATATATGTGTGTGTGTGTGTGTGTGTGTGTGTGTGTGTGTGTGTGTGTGTGTGTGTGTGAATATTTGGTGCTATTGAAGGCTAACTATTCAGCTGAAAATCATAGGTTTAAGCTTTATTGACTCAATCTGACCATGTAGATGTTTGTTTGGTAAGGTTCAAACCTTGGATTGTGTTATTTCGATCTAAAAATATGATTTTTTTTAAGTCAAGAAATCTTAGTGCATTGTGGGCCATTGATATTTGAATCCCTTAAAAAAACCTGCTTGCATGTCACAATCACATGATTCAAAATTCATCTTTTACTAAACAAACCTTGTAGATCACATCCATAAGGTCTAATCTACAAAAAAAACTAAAACATATGAAAATAAAGTGATTTATACTCAATAGTTTTGTGTCTTCAATAGCACCATATATATATATATATATATATATATATATATTAGGGGTGGCAAAACCTGACACGACCCGCCAACCCGCCTCTTAGGCGGGTTTGGGTTGGGCAAAAACGAACCCGTTTAATAAACGGGTCGGGTTCATGTTAGGGGTATGCCAACCCGCCAACCCGGCTGACCCGTTTAATAAACGAGTTAGGCAGGCGGGTCAACCCGCCAACCTGACCCGCTAACCTGCCAACCCGTTTACCCGACCCAACCAGTTTATTAGGCGGGTTGGCGGGTCATGTCGGGTTACCCGTTTAATAAACGGGTCGGGTTCGTGTTTGCCACAGCCGACCCGTTTAATAAACGGGTCGGGTTCGGGTTGAGGTATGCTGACCCGCCAACCAGACCCGCCGATGACTCTTCAGTATTTAGTCGAACAGGCGGATGTCACGATTGGGAGATGTTTCTATGATGCTTGCATTCTTTTCAATGCAGAAAATTCCTTTCATTTTCAGGCCATGACAGATGCCATAACCAGCTTCAGGTATGAATATAAAATGTGTTCATATCATGCTTTGAGTATAAAAGTTTTAGATGCTAATGTGAAAGAGGTGAAGGCATGTTGTGATGAGATGAGGTAGTCATAAAAGAAATTAGGTTTAGCATCATGGCAGATGCGTGGTAAGACAGAAAGTCAAGGACCTTAGTAAACTTTTTTGTTTATTGCCCCAAAGGAACCATGTTTTTGAAATCAATTAATTTGTTTGTTACGCCGAAGATAGCAGATGTACTGTTGAGGTTTTTTTACCAGGTTATGGAAGAGGTTCAACATTAAAAATTGTACAATTCATTACTGATAATACAACAAATTATAGGGCAACAGATAAAGAAAGAAAAAATTCCTAATAGAGCCTCTAACATTATCTCCTGATCCTCTCTAAGAACCGCGTCCTCCTCTTCTTTGTGCCCGCGGCGGCAGCCACAACACAACTACTGGCACCGGTCATACATTTTTCATTCGTTGTAGGACTTCTTACTTTTGATTCTAGAAGTAGGGAGCTCATCTTCATAATAGACATCCTCCCAAGGCTTCACACACCTCATTTCTGCCTCATTCATTTCTTTTTCTTGTTTTTTTCCTCTCAGATCATCAAGTAATTGCTGGCATTATCATTTTACAGCATCCGGCAATTTCCTTGATGTGCATGTTTGCACATTATGATGTGTCTTGGTTAAATTATGCTTCAACCGATAGATACCATCTGAAAAAGAAATTTAGCAATAGGTGCACTTGATTTTTAGTCGGTTTTCACTCATTACTTGAGTGCCCCATTTCCATGCCGCATCCTCTGATGCCATCTTCCTCCAAAAACACTCAATAAGAAACAAAGAACATGGATTTTTTTACCTTAACCCACTTCCTTGAGTAGAAAAATAGTAAAATGTACTCTTGAGAAAATCGCAAAAGCTCTCCCTTGTGCACGAATCGGGCTCTCAAATTGATCTCACGGAACCTAAGGTACGTGGGTTCCCTTCTAAGAGCCTCTAGACATATAGAGAACTCGGCCTCAAGAGGCCTTTTAAACCCAAAACAAAAAAATCGAGTTTGGGGTCCCTTTTAAGTGTGCCACATCTGTATTGCACGATACGGTACGATACATGGATGTATTGTACCGTACACCCGATACGAGTACGATACACACTCGTGTCACGATACGAGTTGTATCGTATCGTAAAACCTAAAAGTAACAATAAATATCATACTGTATTGTACGATACGGACAACCTTAGGCATAACATTACTGAGAACACACATTTCTGGAAAAAAAGTCCATATTAGTGGAGAAAAAGTTACTATGGTTTATTTAATATAGGGAGTGGATATGCATGTGTGTGTGTGTATGTGTGAAAAACGATACTTGGGAAAAGGGTGAAGTAATAAAAAACAATTTAGTTGGCTCTTTGGTAGCTCAAATAACTATAGCAATGATGGATGAAGAGCACAAAAAGAAAAGAAGATTTTGTTTTTTCTTTTCCTTTTTTTTCAGGCATAACATCACTGACAACACACATTACTGAAAAAAAAGTTCAGATTAGTGGAGAAAAAGTTACTATGATTTATTTAATATTGGGAGTGGATATGCATGTGTTGGAGATCAAATGCAAAGGCTATCAGGTATGATGTAATGAATGAGAACATGGTTCATCAATTCTTATCAATTTGATATGGGCCAAATGACCTAATGAACATGGCATCTAAGTCGGGTGATGAAGGTATAACCACTCCGACAAATACATAAATTGTGCTATAGGAATGGTTAGATATGCTATGTGCATAATTCATTGATCATAACAGGAAATATCAAAATTCACTTACTGCTGTGGTGTCTAGGGGCCACCACATGGGCATCAGATCGCCTGCTTGTATTTGATTGTCCAAGTGAGTTTCACCGAACAAGCTTAGTTTTGGTTTTTCTCTATAGGAGTTTCTGTTTCTTTCTTTTGTATGCCTGTATGATGAGTTAGGTGTGCATGGCGTACACATGCTTGCCTGTGCATGTACATGACTGCATGTTTGTGTGTCCACACGTGGTGTCCACACTGTATGGGTGTGTGTTTTTTTATGAGACACACTCACAGATGTTTGTTTCTCGTGCTGTTGCTGAACAAATTTAGTCTTGGTTTTGTGTTTTCCAAGAGTCTTCCATGCTCTCTTTATTCAGGTTTTTATGGTTTTTCTTTGATGATTAAAGTCTGCATCTTTCGGTTCCTTAGATTTTTATCCTGTTCTGATCCCAACCCCTGATGGGAGCAAGACATTTAAACTATGGTATTGTTGCCAGTATTTTACTTCGGAATTATTGTCACCGATTCACTTGGCCAACTACTTGGACTCGTGCATGTTTTACACAATTAATTAGTTCTTGAGGCTACCAATTTGTGGCATAAAATAACAATTTCTCACAATGTTGCCTTTATTGCCTCCTCATTTGCAGCTTGTCAAGTGAGGTGTTTCTAACAATGAGTATTTCTGACTTAAAAGAGTACTCTTTGATCAGAATTTTGATTTACAGGGATTGGATCAAATACATATTGCCTTCTTGTTTGCTATTCTTAGCAATTCTCATGCTATGGCATAAGCACTGTGCTAAAGGAAAGCCTGTGGAAGCTTTCAAGGTCACACAGCCGCCACCTCGTAACCCTGTGGAGCAGCTTCTAACTTTGCAAGAATTTATAGCTCAGTTGGAAACAATTGTTCAGGCAGCCAACATTGTCCTTCTCAAACTTCGATCCCTCTTACTCGCTGCACTCCCACAGGTTTGTATCTTTTGTCAGTTGTCCTTTACATTTGGAGTGCTTCCCTTCGGATGAGGACTTGGTGAAGAATGGTGTTTCTGGGGAAATAGATGTCTTTTATATTATTACAATTTTACTGAGATCCTCCTGGATGAACCAGGTGCATGCTTTTCCCTGTTACGCCGTGGACAAACTTCTTATCTATGACGCACCAAATCTTTTTATAATTTGCAGGCAACAAAGACAGCTGCTCTTTTCCTGATTTTCATGGCTGTGGTGTTCACGTTTGTGCCTTTCAATTGCCTGCTAATATTGGTATTTCTGGAGTCTTTCACAAGGGAGATGCCATTGCGGAAGGATAGTAGTGAAAAGTTTATCCGAAGAGTCAGGGAATGGTGGATTAGAATTCCTGCTGCTCCTGTTCAGATCATTAAACCTGATGAAAGCAAAAAAAGGAGGTGATTAATCTCTTGAAACCACCAACTCCTGCCGGGCACAAAACTGGACAATTGCACCACACAAAGACGTGATTGTCAACTTGTCCTGCCTTTGATTCATTCAGCGCGAACAACACATATATAATGAATCTGATAGCTTTGTTTTGGATCGTATGACCTAGTCCGCTCAACTCAAACAATGCTTGGACTAGTTTAAGTTGGATTTTAGCATCGGATATGAGTGTTGTATTGGATCCAAATATTGAAATGCACTTAAAAATTGTGTAATTGTTTTAAAAAATAAAAAATGATCATATTGCACGACAAAAATGACAAATTTCTTTAAAAATTCTATAATTTTCAAAAATTTCCTTGATGTTCAAAAGTGCAAATGTATGGCATCAAAAGGATCACTTTAACCTTCACGTGAGTGAATTTTTGCTTAAATATGTGTTCAAGCATTGCATCCAAGATCAATGATAGGCCTTGTCATTGATTTTCGACAAAAAAATTGAAGGATTTCGAAAAACATAGAAAAGAAGAAAAAAAATTAGATAGAAATATCTTTCTAATGACACCGAGATATAACCCTGATATTGTAAAACAGGCGATGAATAGATGTAGCTGTATCTATTTTGATTATTTTATGTTATTTTTTAGTTACATGTGTTGAAAATTTAGAAAAACAATAAAAAGGACAAAGATCGATCAGGGCATTAGCTTAAATCATTGTCATTTGATGAGCAGTTGATTGTTCGGTTGTTTTAGTGTGTATAACATGTTTTTGTTTCGATATTGAAACTTAGAAATGTGGACTCTAAAAGGGTTTTCGGTTCTAACTCAAAATAGTAAAGTTATAAGTCTGTGTTTAAGTTATAGGTCAGGGTGGGCACTAGGTGCCAGACCCAAAGATGGTTGACAGCCCTTCCATTTCCACCTGTCGTCCCCCTCTTTCATAAATCCCTAAAACTCTCTCTCTCTCTCTCTCTCTCCTTTGTGCGCCTTCTCTCCCTCGCCCTCTTCGGCTTCGGCCATTGTGCGACTCTGCTCCCCCCTCTTGCCATCCATAGCTTCGCCCTCCCCGCAACCCCACCTGTGCCCCCCTTTCACTCTTGCCCTCTGCGCTACCCCACCTATCTGTGGTTTGTGCCCTCCTCTCTCTCTCTCTTTTCGTAGCTCTACCTTCTATGCGACCTCACTTCACTCTCTCTCCACGGCTCTGCACACCCTATGCCACCCTCTCTCTCACCCTCTGAACCTCTACCCTCCCCATGACCCCACCATTGGTTCCAATCTCTCTCTCTCTTGATTCCCTCCCAAACTTTGCATTCCCTGCAATCCTACCTGTGGTTGTGGCCTCCTCTCTGCGGCTTCGTGTCTGCCCATAACACCACTGTCGCAGGGTGTATAGGACAAGGTCTACTCTCTCTTTCTCTCGCATTTAGGGCATAAATGCATTATGATATAAGAATTAGGGTTTGATTAACATATTTGTTTAGGATTTTTCGTGTTTTATCTCTAATTAGCATCTAGGTTTTGAATGAGATGAATATTGATTAATTATTTTTGTATTTTTTAATCAACATTATACATGATTTATATACTTGATTTTAGTTAAAAAATTAGGGGTTTTGTTATTTTTTGTTTCAATTAGTTTATGTATGAAAACTATGAATGATGTTTGCTAAGATTGAGGTCTTTATTTAATTTTTTTAAATAGCATAAATATTTAATTAGGTTTTATAAATTTTTTATAATTTTTTTATAAATTTTAATAGTATTTAGATTTTATTTTATTTTTAAATAAAATTAATATTTAATTTAGGTATTTATATATTTTTTAATTAACATTAAACATGATCCTACATGCTTGAATAACATAAATGAATAATTGATGATGCAAGAATTAGAGTTTTGGTTATTACTTGGGTATATAGCTTTATGTATTTTTTTTTTTAATTAGCATTTAGGTTTTTAATGAGATTTATATTAATTTGTTATTTTTATGTTTTTTAATCAACATTATACATGATCCACATGATTGATTTTAGTTAAAATTTTGGGGGTTTTATTATTTTTTGTTTCAATTAGTTTATGTATGAAAACTATGATTCTATGAATGATGTTTGCTAGGATTGAGGTTTTTATTTAGTTTTTTTTTTAAAATCATGAATATTTAATTAAGTTCTAGAGTTTTTTGTATTTTTCAATAGTATTTAAATTTTTATTTTATTTTTAAATTAAATAAATAATTAATTTAAGTATTTTTATATTTTTTAATTAACATTAAATATGATTCTACATGCTTGAATAGCATAAATGCATAATTGATGATGTATGAATTAGAGTTTCAATTAACATTTACATTTAGGGCTTTTTGTGTGTTTTTTTCAATTAGCATTTGAATTATGCTTTTAGGGTGTTATGTATTTTTTCTTTTTAATACTTAACTTTGGTTAGAACTTAAAATTGTGAGTTTTTTTTTGTTCTAATTAGCATAGATGATCATTTTAGTTTTTTTTCAATTATCATGCATTTTTTTTAATTAGCATGTATTTTAGGTTATTAAATATGTTTGACGATCCTCTTCTTTTTGAGTGACTTGTACTTTTTTAATTATTTATAATATATATATGATGTCTTGTGTAGATTTTTGAAAGATTAACTAATTATTTGGTTATTTATTTGTAGGATGTTTGTGTTCCTTTGTCACGTCTTGTTGAATGTATTTCAAGATTGAAACTTGAGCTTACTCATACTTAATTATTCATAGAAAGTACTTTCTTTGGTCTTTATATCATACAAAGCTAAATTTTGAAGCATACATGCATGTTATTATGGTACTCTGCAATATTTAAATACTTTTCTTTATTACTGAAAACATGTTTAATTTCAACCAAGGTTCTTAATTATAAATATGACACTTTATAGTTCCTTACTTTTTTTTTCACTTGCTAGTATAGTTTATTGTCATAAAAATTATTTTTTCTATGTTGAAAAAGACATATTTGACACTGTTAGCAATGAATCAATTATGAATGCTTTTCAAAATATGAAAAATTGATAAGGCCAATTTTAAAAGTTATTCATTAGAGTAACTATTTGAGCTTTATAAAACATGTTAGTATATTCCAGTTTTCAATTAGTTTTATTATCTTTTATTCATTGGGTTACTGCTTTCATTTATTAACCTTATTAGAAAGATAAATTGATGAAAGACTTAAAATTTACTAAATGTGTTTTATATTCTTCCTTGTTTTGCATGGCTTATACTTTTTTAATTATTTATAAAATATTTATAGTGTCCTTTGTAGATTTTTTTGAAGATAAACTAATTAAATTGCTATTTATTTACAAGATATTTGTGTTTCTTTGTTATGTTTTGCTTAATGTATTTCAAGATCTAAGCTTGAGCTTATTCACACTGCATTATTCATGGAATGTATGTTTATGTTTGAACATTGAATGTTTGAAGAAATTTATGAGCACAAAATAAATTTATATTTTTGAATGAATTGATAAGTAGGTTATGAAGTTATATGTTTAAATTTTTTATGGACTGGTTAAAATGTGTTTAAATGAATTTATGTTTGTATTTAAATATTAAAAAAATTTATGTCTGTGTTTGAATGATATAAGTTAGTGTTTGAACTTTAAATGTTTGAAGAAATTTATGAGTAAAGAATAAATTTATAATTTTGAATGAATTGATTAGCAAGTTATGAAGTTACATGTTTGAATATTTGATGAGCACATTAAAATGTGTTTGAATGAATATATGAATCTCGAAATCACAAGTTAGAATGAGTTTTATAAATGTTGTTAGACAATTTACTTGAACTATGTTATCTAATTTATAGTTGAAGACACTAATTTAGCTATTTGGTACTTCAATATTTGGTTAATAAATAACTAGATGCAATCAGACGAGTCACCAACTTGACCCATCCAAATCACAAGTCACTGGGGGACGAGCCAATTCCCAAGTCATGCATTTGGGACCCTGGTTTCAAGAATTTATATTTGAGACGAGATTTGGTCAGGGGCACCACTAACGGTAGGTCGCTTAAATGGTAGTAATTATAAGATGAACCACCCCCATACCATCAAGGGAGATGCCATTTCTTGGATAGCCTCCACTTTTTCTTCTTCTTTTATTCCCATGCCATTTGTGCTTTGAATGAACTCAACTGTATCACACCCTCTACCAAAAAGTAAAAGGCGTCTTCATGATTCATGAAATCTTCAACATGCAGACTCAATTTTATTAGAAATTGCACTATGGTTCAGACTGATTTTGATTTAAATCTGTTATTTCCTGAATCGGTAAAATTTTGTTGCACTGCCAATCCTTAATATAATATAATTGTTTCACCTCTTTAAAAAAAAAACATCATACACAATGGCAATGCAGTTGGAAACTTGGAATTGGATTTTATCTAAAACAAGTCCTTTATCGCTTTACCATATAGAAATGTGAGAAAGCAAAGGGGATAGAATGGATGATGAAAAAGGTATGTGTATTTCCTTATATTACACGGTGTTACACATTAAAATAGATGAGAAGAGAGGTAACCGTATCCTTTACAATAGGAAAGGATAATATAAAAAAGGAAAACTAAGTGTACAAATAAACCAAATGGTGAGTACAAACAGAACCACCGTGAATGGTGGGATGAGGTGCAAGATTTTCGAGTGCTAATACTCCTCCTCAAGTTGGAGCGTAAGGGTTGAGAATGCCCAACTTGCCCTTTAATCGTGCAAAAGTATCCTTGGCAACAACCTTGGTGAAGATGTCAGCACATTGGAGACTGGTATGAACATAATCAGTTCAAAATGCTGTTGTTTTGTATCTTATCGCGAACGAGATGACAGTCAAGTTCTATGTGCTTGGTATATTCATGGAAGACAGGGTTAGCTGCAATGTGTAGGGCCGCTTGATTGTCGCAATATAGCTTCATAGGCTGAGAATGTTGGATCCCAAAATCAAGTAAAAAGTATTTGATCCACGTGAGTTTGCACGTGGCATGAGCCATGGCACAATATTCGGCTTCTGCAAACGAACGTGATACGGTGGGTTGCTTCTTGGTCTTCCATGAGATAGGGTTGTCTCCAAGAAAGATACAGTATCCAGAAATAGATTTTTGAGTCATGGGGCATGCTGCCCAGTCTGCATCACAGTATCCAGATAGCTGAATCTCACTGTGAGAAGATAGTAAAATGCTCTGACCGGGTGTCCCTTTAATATAATGAAGCAACTTGTGTGCAGCCTAAATGTGTGGTAACCGTGGGTCATGCATGAACTGCCTAAGGACGTGCACCGGGTAAGTGAGATCAGGCCTTGTGATCATGAGATATATGAGACGACCAATGAGGCGACAATATACGGATGGGTCATGAAGTGGATCACCGTTGTTGCTGGACAACTTGAGTTGTGGATCTAAAGGGAGATTGGTTGGTTTTGATCCAAGGTTGCCAGTGTCATTCAAAATGTCCAATGCATATTTGTATTGTGAGAGAAAGAATCCTTGTTTGGATCTGGCAACTTCAATTCCCAAAAAATAGCGAATGGGCCCTAAATCTTTGAGGCAAAAAAGATTTATTGAGGTTAGCCTTCAATTGATTGATGTGGTCGAGATGATCTCCTGCAATAATAATATCATCCACATATACGAGGATAAAAATGCACTCATTTATATCAGTTTTGGAGAAAAGGGAATAATCGACTTTTGAATGGTTGAATCCTTCACTCTGCAAGTAAGAGGTGAGTTTGGAAAACCAATTTTTGGAGGACTGTTTCAGCCCGTATATAGACTTGTGAAGACGGCATACTAACTTCTCCCCCTGTCGAGAGAAGCCTGGTGGCAAGTCCTTGTATTCCTCATTTAAATCACCATGTAAAAATGCATTGTTGACGTCAACTTGGTATATGTGCCAATTCTTGATGGCGGCAAAAGCAAGTAAGCATCTGACTGTGACTACCTTGATGACAGTGTTACGACAATGAAGCCGTACACGATACTTCAAATACAAGGTTTTGATGATGAACAAGTGAATCAACTGTATTTCAGCTAAGGCAATGAAGAAAGCTGACAAGAATTGAAGAATTTGATGAAGAATCTATAAAGACTAGTGTGCAAATGTAAAATTCATTAAATGTCTTAGATTCTTGTAAGAGCCTTACTTAGAGTGCACATTTGATTGCATTTCACCTAAAAAGTCTTTAGAAAAACTTTTCTAAAAGAACCCTTCATGAAAATCATTTTAGAAAACTCTTTACTTAATTTTTCATGTTTATTAGTCGACCAACAGACTCACCAGTCGACCAACTTTTTCGTGCCAATTTTCCAAAGCAAAAACGTCAAATTTCTGAATTAGTCGACTGAAGGTCTTATCAGTCGACCAGACAGAATGTGTGTTTTCAGAAAATTTAGCAGCAGTCGACTGAAGGTTTTATCAGTCAACCGGACAGAACGTGTGTTTTCAGAAAAATTTAGCAGCAGTCGACTGAAAGATTTTTCAGTCTACTAATGATATTATCAATCGACTAACTTTTTCTTTAGTCTACTAAGTTTCAAAATTTCAGATTTTCAAACAGCTATGATAAACACATTAGTCGACCGACGATAACTGTCAGTCTGTTAATATTTGATTTCAGTCGACTAACTATTGTTCCAGTCGACTAATTTTGCCATTTTTCTGTAACTTTTAAAAGGCATATCTTTTCATTTTTCAAACATTTTGATCATTCAAAATAGATTGTTTTGACACCCTTTCATACTCTCAACATATAGAATCTTTCAACTATAAATATGAGTGTATTCACACTCAAAAACATCAAATCATATCGAATTACATTGAATTACAAAGATTGAATTCTTTGCTTTTCACTCCTATTCATTCAAGTATTTGTTTTCTCACTCACTTGATATTTTCACTCAAATTCTTTTGAGAGACAGTGAATTCGTGAGTTGAGTAATTCAACAACCTCAAAAGCCAATTGCATTCCATTTGCATTCATAAGAAAGGCTCATAGGTTGATTGTAAGTTGCTTACTTATATTTTTTCTGTAAAAGGAAATGACTCCTTGGTTTAAAAGAGTTGTTTGCTTTCAGTAGGATTGTTACTGAAAGTGGGACCGAATTTGGTCTGTATGTTCTTGTGGTTATACAAGGTTGATAGTGAAAATCTCAAGCGAGTTTTGCTTGGGGACTGGATATAGGTCTGGAAGACCGAACCAGGACAAATTCTTATGTTCTTTGTGTGATTGCTTTGCGAATCTCAAAATTCTTCAAAATTCCAAAGACAATATTTAAAAGCACTATTCACCGCCCTCTAGTGCTTGTTGTCTCAATCTCACAACACTTTCATTTGGTATCAGAGCAGGTTTGCTATATTTTGATCTTACCATCATCTAGCATGACAACAACATCATCATCTCAGCACAAAGATGGATGCTCCTCTGTTCGTCCTCCTCTCTTCGACGAAACAAACTATGGATATTGGAAAATAAGAATGACAATATTCCTACAATCCATGGATCTCAAAATTTGGAGAGTTGTTTCAGAAAAGTACCAATCACCATCAACTGATTTCAACCTATGGACCGATGAAAAAAAGAAGATTGCTTCACTCAATGCCAAAGCTATGAATGCGCTGTATTGTACCGTTGACAAGGTAGAGTTCAATCGCATCTCTCAATGTTCTACAACAAATAAAATTTGGCATACTCTTTTCGTTACTCATAAAGGTACGTCAAAGGTAAATAAATTTAAGATTGCTTCTTTAGTTCATAAATTTGAATTGTTTAAAATGAAGCAAAATGAGTTTATATCAGACATGATAACAAGAATGACCGATATTACTAATACTTTAAAATCCCTTGGAAAAGAATATTCACAAGTGGATTTAGTCAGAAAAATCCTAAGATGTTTAACTCCTGAATGAGAGAGAAAAACCAAAACAATAGAGGAAGCAAATGATGTAAGCACCCTTTCTCTTGAAGATTTAGTTGGTAACTTAATGACATATGAAGTCCAACTTCATGATAGATAAGAAGAAGAACCCAAAAAGAAATCTCTTGCTTTCAAGGCCACTTCTGACTCTAAAGATTCAAAAGAAGATGAAGATATTGCCCTCATCATCAGGCAATTCAAAAGATTCATCAAAAAAGAAAGATTTCAAAGGAAGGCAAAAAAACTGATTCTTCTAATCCTAATGAAGTCAAGTGCTTTAACTGCAAAAAGGCAGGACACATCAAGAAAGATTGCCCTCTTCTCAAAATCAAGCCCAAGGACCAATTCAAGAAGAAAAAGGCATTTCAAGCAAGTTGGAATGATAGTGACTCCTCTTTCGATGAAGAATCAAATGAAGAAGTTGCCAACATGTGCTTTGTAGCATAAGAAGACTCGGTAAGTCAATCTGAGTATGATAATTTATTAGAAGCATTTAATGATTTATATGCTAAATTTAAGAGTCTAAGTTCTAAAAACAAAGAGTTAAAAACTGAAAATTTAACTCTTGACTCTCAAAACAAAGTGTTACTTTAAGAGATACAAGATCTCAAGAAAGAAAACTCTTGTCAAGCATCTGAGATAAAAGAAATTAGAATTAGAACCAATATCTTACAAAAAGAAATATCAAGTCTGAAAGAAAAATCAAATGATCTTCTTTCTATAGTGACCAAGTTCACTAATGGCCAAGAAAATCTAGAAAGACTTATTGGTTCTCAAAGATGCTCGGTTAATAAAACAGGATTGGGATATAGTTTCTTTGATACTCAAAATAGACCAAATTAAGTGGTAAAGAATCAAAGTCAAAATTCTCAATCATTTGTTAAAAAAACTCAATTTTCTAGTCATAATGAAAATACATCTAATCATGATACTTATAAAGCTTATAAGCCTAGACATGATTATTCTAGAAATGCTAAAACTTTTTATAGAAAGAATATTTATTCTCAAAGGAAACCAAAATTCAAATGGATATGAGTTCCTACGACTAACTCTCATGGACCCAAAAATAGAAAGGGGTCAAATGCTTTGTCTTCCAATTTTGTTGTAGGTATATAAAATAAGGAGCAAATGGATCTTGGACAACGGTTGTTCCAAACATATGACTGGAAGCCCGTAGTTATTTTCCACCCTCCAAAGTAAGGATGGAGGAACCATCACCTTTGGTGACAATAATAAGAGAAAAGTAATCGGTATTAGTAACATTGGTAATCCAAAATTTCCCTTAATAGAAAATGTTCTTTTAGTAGATGGTTTAATGCATAATTTATTATCCATTAGCCAATTATATGATAAAGGTTTTCATGTTTCTTTTGAACATGATTTATGCTTAATTTCTGATTTTCAATCTAAAAAGATCATTTTTAAAGGTAAAAGAAGGAATAATGTAAATGAACTTTATCTAGATAAGTTACCCTATAACGCCCCGGATTTCCAAAACAAAACTAAGTTGAAAATTTTCATGAATTTCTTTTTTTTTTCATTGCAGCGGATTTAGAAAAGCTTTTAGCAGCGGAATTAGACGATAATGAGTCGTCAATTTTAGAAAACTCCGAGCACGTTGCAGGTATGTGGCCAAGCAATTCATTGACCACCAAAGTGTTCCATTTTATCGAAAACACATGTTTATTACAACACTACTGCTTAGAAAAGCAGTGTAGGTTCAATAAAAGGAAGCAGTACAACTCTGTCTAGAGAAACCCTGAAACTCGATGCCGCCTTGCTCCGCATATCGCCACGCAGGTACAACACCTGAAGTCCCCATGAAACGGGGTCAGAACCACTGAAGGTCTGGTAAGTAAGCAAACACCTATCTATTCAACTCAAGTAAATGCGTAGACCACTCAGGGTCGCAGTTCGTAATACGACGCTCAAGCCTCCATGACTAAGCGTATATCGCAAGAGCCTCCTCAGGGCTATGAGTTGAACATCCACGCAAGTCTTTATGACTTCGCATAAGCCTCTTGAGGGCTATGAGTTGGAATAATCGCTTAAGTCTTTACGACTTAGCTTTGACCTCTTCAGGGTCACGAATGGATGTCTAGCTCAAGCCTTTATGCTTGGCACATCTGTATCCTATGAATCTAAGGACAACTCTCCGAGCTTCGCTTAGTTGTACGGATATCAATGGAGTTCTTTCCCAATCGGTGCAGTAGTATACCGACCATGACACATTCACAAAGGTTATGCAGGACTAACTCAACAACGTCCATACACACATATATTCAAAGTATCGTTGTACCTAAGCTAATGCTTTGTTTCGATAATTGCACCTCCCCCTGGGCTTAGGGGACTCATATCTGGGCGACAACACGACGATATGGGGGTTGATTATTCTATGTATTTTAGATACCCCAGAGGCTTGTTGACCCCATCCCCCTATTAGGACGGTACAACATACCAGAAGAGATCCTTACTAGGTATCCGAATGCATTCTGCTACTGCAGTAGTTGGGTTCAATCCTTAGATATTTAAGGATAACCACAACCTCCATACCTCTAAGTGACAGAGGCCATCAATGAACTCTATCAGGTTCGGATGAAATATATGTCACTCAAGGCTGCGCCATCACCGTCTTCCTCGGTGAGAAATTCTGAAAGGGGCCTGCCAGTCTTACAATTACTTGACGAACATTGCATGCCTATAGGGCAGCCTTTGAGAAGTATGTACCCGACCCCAATCAACCACACAGTTTTCACCGTGGAACAAAGGTTTTATTCATATGCATGCTTAACTCTGCTCTCGGCACTTCGACCTTGACGAACACTTTACCTCTTTCGGTCGAAACAACACACTCCGGCTCAGCGGCCCTTACGAGTATGGTTGTTTGATAATTCTCAATGAGCATGCACATGACTCGATCTCTACGGATTGGCTACTCGGCGTATTTTTACGCAACAAGCTCAGGACCTCGTCAAGGCGCTACCACTACTTTGGCGCAATGGCTCTTACAAGTATGGTGCCCTTGCAGGTGTCAGGGAGACGAGTCATTCTGACATCGTTCCAACAAACGGCATCGTTGTGCCACTTAACTGGTTCTGACAGCTCTTTTGCCAACCATTCTGTCAGCACCTCCTCTGCTCTACCGGCAGTAGTGTGACGAACTCTTCTACATTGTAGAAGGCATTCCATGAACTGGGTAGCACTCTGTTATATGTCAGAGTATCCTGCTACGTTCTTTCTGAGCTATTCTTAGCTTCTTCAAGAATTTCAGCAGCACTTCCTCTATTTAACGGAGAAAGCGTGCATTTCTTTTATCCATTTCAGCGGCATCTCTTCTCTTTGGTGGAGATCGCTACGCTTAACTCATGAAATGGATGTGCACCGTTGTGCGTACATTGCATCCATCAAGGTTGCAGGAACCCTGGGCCATAGCCAGACCACACGTAATTGACTTAGTCTTTACGTAAAGAGCATTTTTTCAAAAACCGAAGCCTTTCCAATAGGGGCTTCATTCATCAAGCAGAATCTTGAACGAGGAGCGGTAAGGGAATCACATTGGCGATTTGGAGTTTGATCTCCATTTGAACCCTCATTTACGCACCATATATGTAGTATAAGCAGAAGCCTGTGCTTTATACAGCGGCGACGTAAAGAAAATGCATATACTATTGTTCAGGGTGTGTAACTGAACAAAATATTCTACATATATAACAAAACAGGAGCCTTGGCGTCATTCAATGCGACGTCGTAAGTGCATAATCGAAAGTGCATTAATCAGAAATTGCAGAAAGCAGGGAGCCTTGGCATCATACAACGCGACGACAAAGGTAATATACATAGCCTGTGCGATATAGGACGCGTCGGCAGAATCAGCAGATATACACCTAGATCTGTATTCAACGATAGTTACGAGGCAAGCGAGTGAACACCGAAGTGTCCTAGAGGGCTCAACCAAGAACTAGGGCGAGATACTATTTTTGAAGAACGCATATACTGCGCATTCGAACATATATATCTGACAATAGTTACTGAAATTCCACTAGAGGGGGGGTGAATAGTGAAATATGATAAAGATCGATAAAATAAAATAATCAGGCAATAAGGCACAATACATAAAACACAGAATTTATAATGGTTCGGTCAGTACCCAGACCTACATCCAGTCCCCAAGCAAACCACTTGAGCTTTCCACTATAACATCCGAGTCACCGGATAAATAGTACAACACCCTCTTCCTTAGAGGTCTTCTTCTCTCAACAGAGAAGGGACACACCCTCTTCCACAGAGGTCTTCTTCTCTCAACAGAGAAGGACAACACCCTCTTCCACAGAGGTCTTCTTCTCTCAACAGAGAAGGACAACACCCTCTTTCTCAGAGGTCTACTTCTTTCAACAAAGAAGGAAAACAGTGAATAACAGAGTTACAATACTTCCTATAGAACCTTCAGAATGATATGAATGCACGAATGAAGGATTCTCAGAATGTTCTGTTTGTCACTCAGATGATGCTCTTTGTCAAGGAGATGGACTTGACTTTTTCTATTTTCTTTCTTTTCTTTTTCTCTTTCTTTTTCAAGGCTCTCTTTTCAAAAAATGAATAGAATTTTTTTCGTTGTAAGCTCACACGTCTATTCTATTCCCGTTGTTCAATAGTTTATTTTGAGTGTGTTTATATAGCTTTTAAAAAGTAGTCGTTACATTTTTGAAATAGTAGCCTTTTTGAAATGTGAAATGTTATGTCATTTCAACAAATATCTTTAGAGAAATTCGAGAATGCCTTTTTCTATAAAAGTAAAATATAGGGTACACTAGTCGTTGTAATATTTTAGGTAATACATATTTTATGTAAAAAGTCTATTTCTTACAATAGTACATTGAACGTTGGATTGTAGTTTTGTCTTTATTCTAATTAATAATTTGAGGTACATAAGTACTTCTTTACTTTAAATGAGTGTAAGTACACTGAGTGCTTTGAGATATATATTTGTACATAGTCATGTCAAGTGTTTTCTTTATGTTGTATTTTTCAAGGTCTTCAGAGAGAATGAGGACTAAAAGAAAGTCGACATTCTTTGAGAAGGATATTAACAAGGATTTGTAACAGGAGGTATTTAATGCTTTGTACAAAGAGAATGATGACTTCAAGTTAGTCGACATTCTATGATTTTGTAAAAAGGTAACTAGAGTCCTTAAAAAAACATATTATATTTGTATTTCTTTGTGTAGCCGATTTTATGTTTTTGTCTTCTTCTTATATTATAAACATTTCTTTAAAGAAGGTAACTAGAGTCTTTTCAAAAACATATTATATTTGTTTTTCTCTATGTAGCCATTTTTGTCTTCTTCTTATATTAAAAACATTTCTTTAAAGAAGGTGACTAAAGTCTTTTCAAAAACATATTATATTTGTTTTTCTCTATGTAGCCGATTTTATGTTTTTGTCATTTTCCTACATTTCTTTTTCATGTTGTCTTGTATGTAGTGTAAGGTACAATTATTACATGACAAAATATCTTTTTCATAAAGAGTTGTAAGAAGGTACAATTATTAGTTTTCAAAAAGGAGCTTTTTGAAACTATCGTATACTTTTATGATATAGTATTTATGAATGAGTATGTAATATGCAATATGCATGTTCCTGAAGGTTCTGTTACATATGACTCTAAAGAAGAAAAAAGTCTTCATCTTGAGGTAGCTGATCTCTTCATTTGAACTTTAGGAATGCATGGCTCATCAAGCTTTTTCTTCAAGGAGTATGATTGCACAAGTTGTACTTGAACAAGAAGTCTCCATCCTTTTTGGGTGAGATATCCTTGCATCAAATACTCGTTAGTTTTATGGCAAAACATATTCAGTCATAATATAACATTTTTCAAGAGGACATATTATCATATTGTATAAAATCAAATACGACAGTGTATCATATTATGTGACATCAAAACAAAGTTTCTCAACATTCTCCCCCTTTTTGATGATGACAAAATATGCTCCCCCTGTCAAAAAGACATTATGCATAGAAATAATAATATGATAAAATATTTGAAAAATGTTTAAAGAGAGTATTTCTCCAATAATGGAGACAGGTTTTCTCCCCCTTTGTCATGGACAAAAAGGAAGGGATCAGAGTAAGAGAGTTTATTACAGACCAAAAGGAATTAAAAGTTATTACAGACCGAAAAAAAACAAGTTTATCCCGAAGGTGGAGGAGGTTGATGTATTCGGTCGGCACGATTCTGCTGGTGAGCTTGACGAGTCTGCTGCAACAGGGCTTGATTGCGAAGAATACGATCCTGAGAGTGCTGGACATCCATCAGAGCAGGGAAGTAATTGAAGGTGGATGTTGGATCTTTTTCATCAGAGCCGGGCATGTGCAGGGACCTTAGATTGAAGGTGGTAGCATCGAGAACCTGAGAGGGACGGAGGATGACTTCGTTGTGAAGGGGTACTTTGAAGTATTTGAGAATGGGAGTTATGAAACACCCGAAAAGAAGAGGCTTGAATTTCTGATAACGAATAAAAAGGTTGAAAAGAATGGAGGACCAGTTTATCGGAGTAGAAGAAAAAATTGCGTATATAAGAAGAGAGATTTTTCGTGGAACTAATCCCTTGCGGGGAAGCTTGGGATAGATGTTGTGGAGAAGAATCTGGGCAAGTAATTGAGCATGAGGTTGGAGATTCCTCATGTGCCAGGGAAGTGGATAGCAGTTGGTGCAGAGAAGAATTTTTCGGAGTACCGATCGTTCGATTGGTACTATGGTGTTGAGGTCTGTGCCGGTGGAAGGTAGATTTAGAATTCTACCTAGGTCGGAAGCATCGAAAAACATCAGCTTTCCTCGGACTTTGGTGGTGATAGTCGTTTGTTCATGATCAGTAGAAAAGTTTGTATAGAAGAGTCGAACTAGTTCAGGATAGTAGGCAGCTTGGGATGAAGATCCTAGTAGAGGTTTGAGTTCAGGGAGATAGTTGTCTAAGTCAAATAGCATGAAGTCGTTGAAGTTAACCAATTTACCTTCATGAAAGGGGCGAGAGCATAGTAAGTTGTAATCGTGAAACAGATCTGGATACCTTAGATCTGCTGCAGTAATCACATTGTTGGAGGAGGAAGAGGCCATTGCAAGAGTTTGTAAGGAACAGGAGGACTACGAAGGGCGAGTTTGAAGTGGGTAATAGTTTGTAGAATGATAGATAGATACGAGTGGAATTGGTGTGTGACGAGCCAATCCATTAAATAGAGGAATGAAAATAATTTTGATAGGTTTTGAATGACATTGGAAGTGAGTGATTTTTAGAATTTAGTCAAATAAGGAAATCCGTGAGTTGTAAGTTAAGAGACTTGTGAATGACAAATCAAATCAATGTTTGAAGATAGTGTATTATATTGGGTTGAGAAGGACATAGTTTTGAAATAATTAGTATATATATAGATTTTACTATAAAATAAAAATAATTATACATGATGGAAAAATATTTAAAATCCATTTAACCATAAAATCAGTATAATAATTTGGTTTCTTTTGTTGGTCAAAGGTCGACCAAGACCATGGTCGTCCATTCTAGATGGCCTTGGGACGACCTTGGCCATGAAACCAGCTGGTCACATTGACCAGCTAGGTGGGTGGCAGTCTCGTAAGAGACTAAAAGCAATTCCAAGGGAGGGCCACGATCGGCCCTACCCAAATCAATCAAAAAAATAAAAAATAAAATATATATTGAATCTAATAAAGAAGCTAAAAGGAGGATTGAGATGACGTGTTGGGTGAAGAGGGGTCGACTTCTCCCCTTGAGAAGTGCGTAGGCTTGAAGAGCCTCATGCCTTGGGATTCAAGGAATCCCAAGGGCTCTTCCCAAGGTGGAAGATCCATTATGAGGTTTGGAAAGCCTCATTGGATGCATGGGGCAGCAGCCCCATGGCATTTTCGTTATGTTTGGGAGGATTTTCAAATCCTCCATGATGTGTGGTGGAGCTGGGCGGCGGTGGGAATTCGTGACCCACCCTCAGCCCCACATCTTGGAGGGTGAATCTCCACCCTCCATCTCAACCAACCCCTTTATGAGACCCTTTTGAAAAATCGAGAACCCCCAAAGGGGGCGATTATTCAAGGCTCACTCTGATTCCAACAGCAAATCAATCCCAAGTTTTTTATGAAATATTCTAACTAACAGACCTTATAAACAGTGCATCAATGTGAAGATGGTGAGGGAACTTAACTCCCATTACCATCAGGCATAAAACATAATGGAGATTCACGCAGGCTTCCTTTATTTCCATTGCAAAAAAATTTCATGAATGTGAACAGAAACACAAACAACAAAATGAATGATTATGTTCTGATTTAACGTATCCCTGCAAACAATGAATCCTCTTATTTTGACATCATGGTTTCCAGGACCAAACACATGGACAAGTAAACACGAAAGGATATCATATGCCAACCAACAGAGCAAGGGATGGAAACATAGCACAGGGGCTCAGATCAGAACACATAGAACATGTTGAAAATTGGGCCTTGGATATTTAACAAAAAAAACAAATCCTAGATATCAAGTCAATCCAAGCACCAGTATTGTGCATTGTGCTGAATCATTTCCAAAATGCAAGTCCAATCACCACAAGCACACCACAAAATTGAACCATGAAAAATATCTTCAATTCTTCAACATTTTTTTTTATTGAACATATGCATAAGCTACATTGATTTGAATAACACCATTAGCTAATGTAAGAACGAAATGGTTTCTAAAACTTCAGAATTGTGCCATGCAAATGAGCACTATCATAATTGAGGGGTCCCAGGTTCGAATCTCACAAGGGTTATCACCCAGCTTTCCTAATAAAAAAAAAGGACAAAATTAAGGACAATGCAGGCATGTCTAGAAAGAACATGCAGAATAAGTTGCAATCCATAATGACTATGTTGGATATTAAGTAGTATTACATTGCATTAGGTTCAAAACCATACATCTAATATTGCAAGATGTAACAAATTTATATAATTATGGAAACACTTGGACAAAATCCACACAAAGCAACTTAGACTGCCAAAGAATTAAGGAAGCATTTCAAGAACTCAAGAATCAAATTTAGCACAGATATCGAATCAATCTGTGCCAACACTCAGAGTCCTGCTGAATAAACATTAAATCCATTTAAATGCAACTCAGATAACATAAAATTAAGATACTATGCATCCCCATCACCAAACTGCAGACTTGATAGTCTTATGCAAAATATGAATAGTGTGAACATAAAAAGAGAAGGAATCTAAATTTCCCACGATAACCGCATACATGGACCCTATGATGGATGATTGATGGGTGTTAAAAACTGGAAATAATGAAGAAACCCATGTGCTAAGAGGCATATTCGTCATGAAGAGCAAAGGGATGTATTGCATGGATGTAGTGGATGATGCCGAACGAGATACCCACTTACGAGAAATGTAAAACACACATAACAAAGGAAAAAAAAAACGAAACTCAAGACAGAAGGTTAACTGTGAAAAAGAGAAAAACAAAAGGTGAACAAAACGGTGAAATAATGAGGACATCACACATACTTAAAACAAAATGAAATGCGTAAGGTATAACACAACAAAAATAAACAAAATGCGACGGACTGAATACCGTCGATGATTGCAAAACATGAAATAAAAGGAAGAACAAAAACCAACATAAGCTATAGATTGGAAAAAAAAATAAAAGAAAAGGGAAAAGAAACCATGTTGGAATGAGGTTGTTCCATTGCTGTAGCTGCAAGGGTGGGTCGGTCCTGCTATATGCAGGCCGACCCCACCTTTTATGCATTTTAGTAAAATGAAATGGGAGGATTAAAATGATAAAAGTGAAATTTCTGCAGAATTTTAAAACAAGACAAAAGAAACTCAAAAGGGGAACTTCAAGAAAGAATAATGCAAAATCGGAATAGCAGTGAGCAACGCAAAGAGCAGGAAAGGAAAGGGACTACCTATCGTGATTTGATGAAAATTCGATTGTAGATGGATGGATTTGGTCTTTCAATGTCCTCTGCTATCACAATCTACACTCTGATTAGGAGAAAGAGGTGCTTCTGCAATGGCTGATCGATTTCCAGTTGTTGGAGGTTCCCGATTTGCGGAGACTCCTAGTTGCTGGGATAATCGATCAACTTCTTTTGGCCTTTTAGCTGCTTAAAAGGGGAGATTCCGAGAGGCAAGGAGGTAGAAAACGAAAGATCGATTCCCACCATTGATGTTGTAACTTATTGGTGTTGTCAGTCTCTTGTTGCTTGAGGGGATTCCCTCTATTGCTGAAGAAACGAAGAAGGAAAATTGTCAAGAAGAAGGAGAGAATCAGGGGAATGAAAGCATTCGATGTGTAAAGAAAAGAGGGGTGCGGGGGTGAGAAGCGGTGCTAGGGTTTTCGTTGCATGGTTCCTTTATAGGGGAGAAGGAGGTTCGCGAAGGGGGAAAACGGTTGAAGATGAAGGGTTTAGGGAGGTGAAGATGTGCGATGGTGAAGTCTTGCGAGAGAGGAAGGATGGAAGCTTCCAGGGTTCGGTGGGATGAAGGAAGGAGGTTTTTAGAAGTGAGTTTCGCAGATGGGAGCTTCGGTTGGTGATGGAGGGCTTATAGAGGAGGAGATGGAGGTTTGTTGCAGATGGAAAGAGGAGAGAGAGGTGGTCGCACATGGGGCGTGCGATGAGGGTTTGGCTGGAGTTTTGCTGGAGGGGAAGAGAAGGGGATGGTTTGCGAAAGAGGCGCCACCCTCTTTTCTTTACGAAAGGTTTTCAAAAACCCTAGAAACAGATTTACAACAGAGCCTCCTTCATTTTTGGGATTTTACAAAAAAAAAGGAGTTTTTAACAATTTTTTGCTAAAAAAATGTTTTCATAAATTTGATTTTCAAAAGGGGGTTTTAAGAGAGGTTTTTAGCAAAGTTCAACTCTTTCAAGCTTAAAAACCATTTGATTTCTTTATTATTTTTTTCCATTTTTTTTTATTTTTGTGTTATTTTTTATTTTTTTTGTATTTTTAAAATAAAAATCTAGAATTTTATGAGAAAACAAAGATTAAATACTATTTTTTTTTGTATTTTTTTAAGAAATATTTACAAAAGTATTTTTTTGAGAATTTCTGACCATTTCAGGGAATTTTCTTCAGAAGAATGAGTTTGGACCCAGGTTTTAAGAAAGTGTTCGAGTTTTGACACTCGAATCAAGAAATACGTGATGGATCCAAACGGATGTCGGATGGACTGTCCGAGCTATTTTAAAATAATATTTTTGGTATTTTCTGTAATTTTAATTTAACAGTTGGACAATGAGACTCAGATTTAGATCTGGGCAATGGATCTGGATCCGAAATTGAGTCAAACATATAAAACGAATTTAATTTCAGTAAAACTTGAGAAATGAGCTGGAATTTAGATTTAAAAGTGGCTTAATTGCTCAGAAAATGATATCAGAGGCAGAAAAAGGAATATTTAAATAATTTTGAAAAATTTGGGGTGTTCATAGATACACACTATTTTGTTCTATTTATCATGTTCCGGTAACTAAACTCATAATTTAGGCGTTTCAGAAATTTTTTTTAGCATATATGAATGCTTTTGAAATAATCTGACATGTTAGAAAGTTTTAAAAGCCCCATGAGAAAATATTTTTCTAAACAAAGCTAAAAAGAGTGAGTATTTATGTGAAGTTCAAAGAAAAAACTGTATTTGAATGTGAAAAGAAAATTTTGAATCACAAAGTATAAGTAAGCACAGTTTGAAATAAGCTACTAAGTAAATAAAAAATATTAGAAAAAGCTCAAGCTCAAAAGAAAAGAGCCTGCGTTAGGTTGTTTGGATGATTTCACAATCTCGAGTAAGATGAGTTCAGAAGCTAGTTAAAGCATTTGAATTCCACCTGAAAAGGAGAATGAAAACTTTGTAAGCCTCGGAAGCTGAGACCAGATACAAGTTGAAGTGTCTGAACCTCATGCCGAAAGGGTAAATGAAGGAAGTCACTTTTATGCCTAGTTAACGCCCTCGACATACAGATAGTGGTATAAGAAGGAATTAACATTGCACAGGGTACAAAATCAGACCACACGCAAGCTATCGAATGAAAAGAAAAGAAAAGAAAAGAAAAGAGTTGAAAAAGTGTAAAAATTGAAAATTCAATGAAAAAGAAAATAAGAGCTTAAATGAAAAGAAAAAGTCATTACTTAGAAGTAGAATGAAAGACTGTGCAGAAAAATACACAAATGATGAAAAATGAACAATAGCAAGATAATACACGATTTTCTGAGAAACAATCATAGATAAATGCGATTTTTAGAAGAGTGAAAGGAAAATTTTTATCCTGGAGGCATACAATCTCTAATTATGTTCTGAGAAGTGAAAAATTACATGAAATGTCTACTAAATTTGATTCCTGGAATTGCCTAGCATTTTCAAAGAAGATTTTGAAGTTTTGCATGATTTTTGATGTTTGTGGGTAGTATCTCTACAAACCCTCATGAGACCTTGCTCATCCGTTGGGGTAACCCAGAGCTTTAAAGGGCCTGTTGCATGTGCTAAATGCAACCGTGATTCCTATGAAAGTGAGTTAGTTGTTTAATAAGAGCTTGCATTTTATTCGGGTAGTCCGTATCCTCATTGCAAAGGTAGGGTGTATTGCTAGGGACTAGCAATTATTCTAGCATGGGGGTATTTGATGATGCATTAAATACGCGTAATCTTAATATATTTTCATTACATAAATGCATCATTTATAGGTTTAGAACCCACACTTAGATGCATATAGATGTCATTGAGCTACAATTCAAATTTCGTTCGAATCAGACTTAAAACGAGAAAGTTATTGCATTTACAGTGAAGCGGGTCGAACCTCGGGATGAACCAGGTCATTTCAGATCTAAACGCCATTTTGGGCCTTGGATTTGAGCAAAACATATCCATTTCAACCCAGCTCCACCCCACTCACAATTTTAGAAAATAATTTCTAAATACCTCCTTCAAAAAGGCGCCTAGCTAATATTTGTTTTTTAATCTCTTTTTTGGAAATTCCAGAAAAGAGTCTTCATTGTTTAAAACCAAAGAGATGCCCAAGAGAGGGGCGTCTCTTCCCTGGGATTTTGTGCCCTAGCAGCCCGATTCCTCTTCAACCATCTTCTTCCTCAGCCGCCCCTACGCCCCCTTCTCCTTCTTCCTTGGTTGTGCAAGGCATCCGAGCATCTCCATTGAAGTCGCCATCTCCTCTTCCTCCATTTCCCTTCCTCCACGTCTTCCATTCTTTACCCCTTGCTGAAACTAAGCCTTCATGCTGTTGTTTGCAGGTTGTTGCAGCCATGGAATGCGCCAGTCATGGACGGGGTGCTGTTTGCCCCTCCATGGCTATCCGACCCTTCCCCCGTCGCCTCTCTGCATCATCCGCATCGCTGGAGCTTCACGCCATCTTCGAAGCATCACCACTTGCAATTTCCAGTAACCTGCAGCAAAGCAAGGTTAGCCAGCACCATTGAGGGCTGATTAGGCATTCCTTGGGCAGAGTCCACCTCTTTTCTACCATCCCATTCCTCGGACTACCGAAATAGGCCACGGTATGTCTTCTTTCCCCCTTTCTTTTAGTGTAAAACCTAAACAGCGTGTGATTTTCTGTGTGTTTATTTTGTTGCCTGATTTTCTTGTTTTGCAGCCATAATATAAATGTTTTGTGCTTAAACCAGCACATAGAGGGCGTCTAGGATTTCCATTTTTGTCAGTTTCATTTTTGAATTGCCGATTTGATAAAATCTCACGATTTCCCCAATTTACACATCAAACGGCTGGGCTGCTTCCAGCTGGTCGAGGCTGTTTAGTATATAGTTTAGATTTGATTGATTAACAGAAATTTAAGGTGTTTAATTAAGTTTTTAATATTGTTTAATTATCGTGTGTTGTGTTTGTTTTAGAAAAAAAGTGTAGAAAGCCAAAATCGGGTGGACTTTCTCCACCCAATTTAGGCATTACAGTATGACTAATGCTAACTGTGATTTTCTGTGTTAACAACAATTAGGTAGGTTTAATGGTTAATTAGTGGAGTAATTAGGTTGCTTCGGTAGATATTGAGCCCATTTGGGCAATTTTGGCATTTTGATTAGGTTGTGCGTAGTGTTGGCCGTAGGATCAGTAATCATAGGTTGCTAGCGGGTTAATTAGGTTAGTTAATGTTAGGGATTTAGTAATTAATGCAGAAGTGTATGTTAGTTTCATTTAAGATTGATAGTTACATGCATATTAGTCTTTGGTGTTAGCATAAATTTGTATTTCTCGTAAATAATGTAGATGGTTAACTTAGATTTTATTTTCTTATTATACTTAGCTGTAGTTCATGTTAGTTAGTTAGTATTAGGATGTGAAGGACTGTAATTACATATATTTTGAATATATAGTGCAAACATTGAATTAGTTCAAGTGAATAGTGCATTGAAGTAGGAACCATAAATTTACACTGATTTTCACTCGTAATGTTAAGTGATAATCATCTGAGTTCGTTTGATATTATTGTTCTACGCTATTCATTAGTGTGTTAACTGTGTGCAAACCAAAAATCAACTCGTTCAGAGTTGATTTTGTTTGCCTTTTAAGCGTTCTACAAAGGTAGGTTTTTCACGATTTCAGATTTTGGGTCAAACGGTTCTAGAATTTGTATCGAACTTGAAACGCTTAAATCCGGAGTTTTCAACTGAGTTTTTCAGTTTCGTAAAGTCCAACAGACTCTTGAGTCTATCAGAAAGAGAACAAAAGAGAAATACTTAAAATCAAACTTAGTTTGCCCTTTCATACTTCCTATTTGCGAAAACCTATTTGAATCTGATTTTGCACTGTTCAGGGACAAAACAGTCATTCACTTACTTAGTTGATATTTGGTAGATCTTTGTGTTTTCTAGCAGATAGTTAGTGAATTAACAATAGTTAGACTAGTTAGGGTTGATTTATTTTGTTAGTTTAGTTAGAAATTATAGTTTTAGTTTTCTTTGTTTTTAATCATAGTTTAATTTAGTAATTAGTTCAGAAATAGTTAGAGTGTGACTTAGATTTAATTAGTGATGATGTACTGACTTTTATTTTCGTTGTTGTAGGTTGTTAAGTTAGAAATAGATTTACAAGTGTATTTACAATGCGAAGTGCAGGTGCACGTGTGGTGAAAAGACAAAATTACCCCTGGCGATCTGGAGAAGACTTAGGAAGTTGTTTAAGTTCATTTTCATTTTTAGATTGTCATTTAATTAGAATTGTACTATTAACATAGTTGTAAACAGTTGTGATATTAATAAATTGAAGTTTTAGATTTTAATGCGAATGTATCCCGTTCCCTGTGGATTCGACCCGTACTCGCCACATATGTGGAAAGTCGGTTTATTATTACTTGATGGGTGATTTTCCAAAATGATTTCAATGATGAAATAATGTTTTAAAATAAGCACTTACAAATACACATCAAGTTTTTGGCGCCGTTGCGGGGGAACAACGATTATATTATGTTATTTCTGAGATTTCAGTTTATTAATGTCTTTAGTTAGTTGTTTTTATTTGTTTTAGTCAGTAGAATTTAACATAGTTTGCAGATATAGGATTCACATGTTGTTTCCTATGATTCACTGAATTTCATGATTCAAGGTGCAATTAGGCAGGTGAGTTTAGAGAACATAGCTTGTGATTTTCTATATTTGCTAAATTTACTGATTTAGATCTAGATTTATATTTGTTATTTTTATCGTATAGAGTAATTCTGACATAGTTTAGTTGTTTTATGTGTAGTGTTTTTATTTTTCTAGCTGTTATTTAGGATGTATCATATGTATATTAGAAATAAAAATTTTAGTTGTTTATGTGTTTTGTTTTTATTTTTGTTTTGGATTTCATTGTTGTCATGCATGAACACCGTTCCATCTGATGCTTCAATGCATGAGTCCAAGTTACCAGACATAGAGCACGACTTTTGGAGCAGACAATCGATTAGGTCAGCTGAAAACTAAGCATCGGCGTATGCTTAGTGGTGGAGCATGATCCAGTCAAGAATCAACTCAAGAGGCCCCGCATATCAGGTCGTATCTATCTGTTCTCCTGTCTTGATTCCATGTTCTTTTAGTGTGCATCTACATTCATTTTTATATCTCTGCATGCCACTAGGGACAGTGTCATTCAAGCATGGGGGGGTGGTTCAGTAGATACACACTATTTTGTTCTATTTATCATGTTTTGGTAACTAAAACCCATAATTTAGGCGTTTCAGAATTTTTTTTTAGCATATATAAATGTTTTTGAAATAATCTGACATGTTAGAAAGTTTTAAAAGCCCTATGAGAAAATTTTTTTCTAAACAAAGCTAAAAAGAGTGAGTATTTATGTGAAGTTCAAAGAAAAGACTGTATTTGAATGTGAAAAGAAAATTTTGAATCACAAAGTATAAGTAAGCACAGTTTGAAATAATCTACTAAGTAAATAAAAAATATTAGAAAAAGTTCAAGCTCAAAAGAAAAGAGCCTGCGTTAGGTTGTTTTTGATGATTTCACAATCCCGAGTAAGATGAGTTCAGAAGCTAGTTAAAGCATTTGAATTCCACCTGAAAAGGAGAATGAAAACTTTGTAAGCCTCGGAAGCTGAGACCAGATACAAGTTGAAGTGTCTGAACCTCATGCCGAAAGGGTAAATGAAGGAAGTCACTTTTGTGCCTAGTTAACACCCTCGATATACAAATAAAGGTATAAGAAGGCATTAACATTACACAGGGTACAAAATCAGACCACACACAAGCTATCAAATGAAAAGAAAAGAGTTAAAAAAGTGGAAAAATTGAAAATTCAATGAAAAAGAAAATAAGAGCTTAAATGAAAAGAAAAGTCATTACTTAGAAGTAGAATGAAAGATTGTGCAGAAAAATACACAAGTGATGAAAAATGAACAATAGCATGATAATACACGATTTTCTGAGAAACAATCATAGATAAATGCGATTTTTAGAAGAGTGAAAGGAAATTTTTTATCGTGGAGGCATAAAATCTCTAATTATGTTCTAAGAAGTGAAAAATTACATGAAATGTCTGCTAAATTTGATTCCTGAAATTGCCTAGCATTTTCAAAGAAAATTTTGAAGTTCTGCATGATTTTTGATGTTTGTGGGTAGCATCTCTACAAACCCTCACGAGACCTTGCCCGTCCGCTGGGGTAACCCAGGGCTTTAAAGGGCTTATTGCATATGCTAAATGCAACCATGATTCCTACGAAAGTGAGTTAGTTGTTTAATAAGAGCTTGCATTTTATTCGGGTAGTCCGTATCCTAATTGCAAAGGTAGGGTGTATTGCTAGGGACTAGCAATTATTCTAGCATGAGGGTATTTGATGAGGCATTAAATACGTGTAATCTTAATATATTTTCATTACATAAATGCATCATTTATAGGTTTAGAACCCACACTTAGATGCATATAGATGTCATTGAGCTACAATTCAAATTTCATTCGAATCAGACTTAAAACAAGAAAGTTATAGCATTTACAGTGAAGCGGGTCGAACCTCGGGATGAACCGGGTCATTTCTGATCCAAACGCCCATTTTGGGCCTTGGATCTAGGCAAAACAAATCCATTTCAACCCAGTTTCACCCCACTCACGATTTTAGAAAATAATTTCTAAATACCTCCTACAAAAAGGCGCCTATCTAATATTTGGTTTTTAATCTCTTTTCTGGAAATTCCAGAAAAGAGTCTTCTTTGTTTAAAACCAAAGAGACGCCCAAGAGAGGGGCGTCTCTTGCCTGAGATTTTGTGCCATAGCTGCCTGATTCCTCTTCAAGCATCTTCTTCCTCAGCCGCCCCTACGCCCCCTTCTCCTTCTTCCTTGGTTGTGCAAGTCATCCGAGCATCTCCATTGAAGCCGCCATCTCCTCTTCCTCCATTTCCCTTCCTCCACGTCTTTCATTCTTTACCCCTTGCTGAAACTAAGCCTTCATGTTGTTGTTTGCAGGTTGTTGCAGCCATGGAATGCGCCAGGTGTTGTCTGCCCCTCCATGGCTAGCTGACCCTACCCCCGTCGGCTCTCTGCATCATCCGCATCGCTGGAGCTTCACGCCATCTTCAGAGCATCACCACCTGCAATTTCCAGTAACCTGCAGCAAAGCAAGGTTAGCCAGCACCATTGAGTGCTGATTAGGCACCCCCTGGGCAGAGTCCACCTCTTCTCTACCATCCCATTCCGCGGACTACCGAAATAGGCCACGATATGTCTTCGTTCCCCCTTTCTTTTAGTGTAAAACCTAAACAACGTGTGATTTTCTGTGTGTTTATTTTGTTGCGTGATTTTCTTGTTTTGCAGCTGATGATGCATGAAATGCACATCATGTTAACAAGTTTTTCAGGCATTTTGTAACAAGTTTAAGGTTTTAAACCCATGTTTAGATGTATTTTGATAGTAAGGGGTTATGGTTCAAATTTCAGAAAAATCGGAGTTAAAATGAGAGAGTTATGGCTATTTCAGTGTTTGGGCATGGATTTCGAGGTGGATCAGATCCATATCCGACCCAATTAGGTTGTTTGGACTTTGGATCAACCTTTAGAAATCCCAAAACCCAACCCACACGCCTATTCATATCCATTTCAAAAAGTTTTGCAGAAAACCGACCAGAAAGTGGCGCCTTGCAAAATATTATTTTTTAACCTTCTTTCTGAAAAATATCAAAAGTATAAATTATAGTTTCTAAAAACCCTAGGCGTCTTTGGCCCTGAAATTGACGTCTCTTACAGTGCCTCTAGCTCCATCCCCCTTTCTCCCTCTCACGTTCCATCACATCCTCCATTGAAGATTGATTTTTGCTTGGTTTCCAAGCATTATTCTTTCTCCCGTTTCATTTCTAATCACTTCTTTAGCATCCTTGCTGTGCTTTCTCACCATTTTCTGTATTTTTGCAGGTGTAGCAGAGGTGGAGACCATTAACCTTGTATGGGAGTGCGAAACACACCAACAAGGTAAGCCGGCCGTACCTCCATCCGATTTTCTATGCCCTCCGATCGCGAATCGGCACCCGTTCCATCTTCGGTGGATCTCCAACGTGTTGCAGCTGCAAAAGTGTTGTTCTTGGTGAAGTTTCAGCATCTTCGAACCGTTTGGGACGTCAAGATCAAGCCAGGGTCCGCTCTTCTTCATCCCCATGATCGTCGGATCGACCGAAAGGTAGGTCTTCTTCTTTCTTCTCTTCTAGCTAAAACCGAAGTGTGTGTGTGCTTTTATTTTATTATTTTTCTGTGTGTTTCTTTTTGTTCTTTTCGTTTCAACCTTAGAATAGACCTCGTGCATAGACCAGCACGGTAGATCTAGGTGTGATTTCAATTTTTTTTATTGTCGAGTCTTATTTTCTATCGTTTTCACCTAAATCATGTAAATCGGCTAGACTCCCCTCTAGCCGATTTTTCTGTCCTGTCCAGCGTGTTGTAGTGAGTTGTTTTGCAGAAAAAAAATGTCGAAAAAGTTCATGTTGATTTAGTGTAGTCGTTGGTTGTGATTGAGTATTGTTTTAATCAAGAAAAAAAATATATCGGCTAGACTACTTCTAGCCGATCCTTGCGTTTTAGGAAGTTTAGTATTTGCGTGTTTGGATCAATTTTCTGTAGTTTTATTTCATCATTTGAGTTTGTTTATTTGTTTCCTGTATGATTTAGATTCGTTTTAAGTAGGGATAGAGTTAAAGGGTTGTCGTGTGATTTGTTTTGGAATAGTTGTTGAGTTAGAGTTAAAAAATGAGTTTATGCGTGTGATTTTAATTTCAAGTTGTGATTTGTTTGTGTGGTTGATAGTTTCACAGTCTCGTAACAGTTGTGTGGTTAAATTCAGTAGTTTAGGATATTTTTAAAGATTGTTTTATTATTTTATTGTTTGTGTGTTTTAAGCATATTGGGAAAATTATCAAAATCGAGTTTTCTTATTGTTTGGTTTTATAGCATTGTCCAGCCGACTGTAGAGTCTTACATAGTTTGTTATATCAGAAATTTATGTCATTTTGGTTTATCATATGATGTTAGTTAGATCTTGTTTTTTTGAAAGAGGTTTAGTAGTTGTAATATTTCATGTTTTATTCATTAGAATAGTCGTTTAGCTAAATTGTGGTGTTAGGTGTCTTATGATTTTTAGCTTAGGTTATTAGTTGATGTTTAATTCAGTAATATGTTCATGATGCATAGTTTTGTTCATGTTTCATTCGTGTAATTAGGAGTTTTGATTAGGTATTACTTTAATTTTCGCAAATTGCTTGTTATTTAGGTTAAATCAAATTTTTTTTGCAATTTAGTTCTTCTTCTTCTTCCCCAAGGAGGGGCGGCAGCCATTAGAGCTCCAATTGAGCTCTAGGTCGATTTTTTAGAAAGTATTAATTGCAATTAGGTAGGTTAGGAAGGTGTCTAGATTCAATGTATTAGGTGTTTAATGCCTTAGACGTTTTTAGGATTCCAATTAGGTAGGTAGGTCTTGAATTAGGGTAGCATTTACTTTTAGGAAATCGTGCTTTTCAATTAGGTCTTTTCATTACCCTAGGTAGGTTTTAAATTCTTTAGTTTAGAAAGTCTTAAATTAGGGTTGGCGAATTCTAGGAAGGAGGGTAATTAATGAATTAAAGTTTGGAAAATTTTTGGAAAGAGTGGATGTTTCAAAAATCGTGTGGGGTATTTAAAGAAGAAATTAAATCTTGATTGTCTATTAGCAGGGAGTTACGAATTGAGTTTTGAAAAATTGATTTTTAAATCAATTAGATTTTCAAAGTGGGTGTTTATGGTTTCAAGAAATAATTAATTGCATTTAAATTCTTTGGAAAGCCAAAATCGTGTAACTATCTAGGTTGGATGGTTTGGCTTCTCAAAAAGGAATTAATAGCAATTAAAGACTTTCACTTACCTTGGGTTGGGTAATTGCATTGATCCAAGTTTCCAAATTGGATTTAAAAGCTAATTAAGGTTGTAACTCCCCATTAGAAGGACGATTTTTGGAATTCTCACTTTCCAAAATTATCTTTGAGCCTTTATTGTGTGCCTATCCCTCTAACCGTCCCTAGTGAGTTAGCATAACTTAGAAATAAATAACATAGTTAATGATGTTAACCTAGGGTTAGTAAGTAGGTTAATAGTTAGGTAAGTTCTAATTAGGGTTATAAATATTAGGCGTGTTAAGGGTATAGAGTCAATAGTGTTATTAATTAATTAGGTTTTAATTTTTAGATTTTTATTATGGTTAGTCAAACCGAGTCAACTTAGCCTAAACCAAGACCTAACCTAAGTCAAGACCTAGTCCAAACCTAGTCGAGTAAATTAAGTCAACCGAACCTACTTCACCTAACCTAACCTAGTCAACCTAGTTGACTTGGTTAGGTGAGTCGTGCCCAGTCTAAGCCTAGTCGAGTCAACCGAGCCTACGTATTGAAACCTAACCTAACCTAGTCAACCTAGTTGACTTGGTTAGGTGAGTCGTGTACCTAACCTTACTCGAGTCCTAACCCAAGTCAAACCCTTTGTCATACCCCATTAGTTTAGTTCGATATTTAATTTTAGTTTCAATTTATGTTAGCTTTAGTATAAGCTAATTTAGGTCTTTACTTAATTAATTTAGTTAGATTTTATAAGTCCATGTTTATTCCATGTGTAGTTGTTAATTATGTTTGATTCGAGTGATTGCTTAGTTAGTTGTATTTAGTTTATATTAACTGCCTTTGTTTAGTTATTTAGTTCGGGGTGTGAATTTAAATAGAGTAGTTGCATTTGCATTAGGATTCAATTTCGCATTAGTCATAATTTTCATAGTATATTTCATTTTCGTGTCATTTAGCATCATTGCATTCACCATCAGCATATAATCTGTCCTTTAGTGTCATTTAGGTTGCATTAGGTTTAATTTGCTATTGTTAGAGTTTAAATAGATTTATAAAGTGAATAGTGTACTCAAAGAAAAACCCGATTTTTGCCCTGTCGCACAAGCGTTATTTTATATGCAAAAAATTCGAGTTTTCCAAAAATTCTTTTTCTGTTTACTTTATTGACGTGTTATTTGCCTGAAGACCAAATTTCAGCTCTTTCGAAGTTGATTTGGTCTGATTTTTAAGCGTTTTACAAAAACTGCTTTTTCTGGTTTTTAAATTTCGGGACTTGCGATATCCTGATTTTTTCCAGTTTTGAAACTCTTATATTTGAAGTTCCAGATATATTTTTTTCATTCTGTAAAAATTGTCCGATTATTTAATCGGTTAGTTACAGAACAAAATAAATTTTGGGAAAATCGGACCTCGTTTGCCCTGTCAAACAGTGGTTTTCCGACAAGCTGTCAGAAATCTATTTTACACTAGTTAGGGGTATATTGGTAATTTTCTTAGTTTCGGCATTTTCGTATTGTTTTCAACATTTTCTGCATATTAGGTACTGCATCTGCATCATATAGCATGGTTAGAATTAAATTAGTTGATTTTTGAATTAGTTTAATATTTTAATTAATTGCTTTGGTGTAATTAGGAATTATTTTGCTAATTGCTTGAAAATTAGGTTTAGTTGCATTTTTAACTTGCATTATTAGAATAAATTGCTAACTCTGTGTTTTCCTTTGTTTTTAGGTTGAAAAGCATAATCATTTTCCAGGGTTATTGTCCAAGTGCGAAGAGTGAATAATTGGTGAAAAGACGGAAATACCCTTGGCGTGGATCAGAAGATTTATTTGCTTTTCCATTTTCATTTTAGTGATTAATTGTAGTTGTATTAGCTTTGTAATTGTAGATTGATATTTGTAATTAATAAATTAAATTTTACAGAAATATCTTGATTAATTCCTGTTCCCTGAGGATTCGACCCGTACTTACCACTTTGTGGAAAGTCGGTTTTTATACTTTTGGTTGACGATTTTCCAAAGTTTTATTGAAAATAATTGTTTTAAAAATATCATTTCAAAAGATCAACCAAATTTTGGCGCCGTTGCTGGGGAACGACGAATTAATTACTTTATTTCTTAGAGTTTGATTTATTAATTTGTTTTAGTTAGTTAATTAATTGTTTTATTTTTAGTTAGTAGGATTAGTAAGTGAATATAGGATTAACATAGTTAGTAAATATAGGATTCACATACTGTTCTTTCTAGGATTCACTTAATTTTTCATTCTGCAAGGAGCGATTAGACAGGTGGGTTTTAGAAAAACTTAGTTTGTGATTTCCTGTATTTAGTTTTTTTCAGTATTTTAGAATAATTTACTTTGTTATTTATTTATTTAGTTATAAAATTCTGACATAGATAGATAGCATATCTGTTTCTTAGTTACTGTTATTTGTTTTATTTACGTTTTAGTACCTGTGTTAGTTTAGATTTAGATTTAGGTCGTTTGCTTACATCTGGTCTTAGTACCAGTGTATGCAGGGGCGACGAGGTCTAGGAACACCATTAAATCCATTTGTTGACAACCCAGAGAGAATTTTACATTCTCATCGAAGTTCGACAACAATGGCTGACATGGATCCTCCACCTCCACCCCCAGTTCATCCACGTCCTCTGCGGGAATACTTCATTCCCACAGACTATGTTCAGGCATCCTGCATTCGGAGACCCGATGTAGGAGCGCCTCATTACGAGATTAAGGCCAGCATTATTCAGATGCTTCCATCCTTTTATGGCCTTAGTCACGAGGATCCCTACCGGCATTTAGATGAATTCCTCGAAATCTGTTCTACGGTAAAGATACAGAATTTCGATGATGACGCTTTGAGGTTGACTCTATTCCCTTTTTCATTGAAGAACAAAGCCAAGTATTGGCTAAAGTCCTTAGATTCTGTAGAAATAGAGTCATGGGATCAGTTACAACAGGAGTTTCTTCGGAAATACTTTCCCATTGGTCATACGAACCGATATCGTCGAGCCATCACTAGTTTTGCGGAGCTATATGGTGAGCACTTCCATGAGACCTGGGAGAGAATGAAGGATCTCCTCAGGAAATGTCCCCATCATCAGGTGCTGAAATGGCAACTGGTGTAGAGCTTCTATGATGGATTGTCTGACAAGAATCGTCAGATGATCGACTCTTCATGTGGAGGGACATTCATGCTAAAGAGCGAGGACGAAGCATGGAGGTTATTTGATACATTGGCTGAGAATTCCCTCCACCATGCTTCGAGCTCTCATTCCGATAGAGCCACACCCAACATTCAGAAGAAAGCTGGTGTTCTTGAGATTGGTCCATCTACTGCACTACAGTGCAAAGTAGACATGATTGCTCAGAAGCTGGACCAGCTTCTCTCGGAACCGCCCACTACACATCAGGTGTGTACTCTTTGTGCCAGTCTGGCACACGATATCACTGAGTGCCCTTCGGCATCTCAGTACCCTGAATTTGTTCAAGAACAAGTTCAGGCAGCTCAAGGTTACGTCAGACCGCCGAATAACCCATTCTCATCTACATATAATCCGGGTTGGCGTAACCATCCCAATTTTTCATGGAAGAATCCACAGTCTTCCATACAGATGCCTACTTCCTCTCAGCCAGCTCGGCCGTCATCTTTTTCTCAGACATTCCAGAGGCCGAGTTATTCTCAGTCTTCTACTTCATTTCCTCCCCCGATTCAGCAGGAGTCTGTCTCGCAGACATCTTTCGAGGAGAGACTTCTCCATGCATTCTAAGAGGTGAAAACCTCTAATCAGAACACCTTTGAGAAGTGTATCCAGATATTGAGCTCTCATACGCAGTCCATTGCGAAGTTAGAGTCGCAAATGGGACAGTTAGCAGAGGCGTTCAGTAGGAGACCCGAGGGTACACTGCCGAGCCAGGCTGTCATGAACCCGAAGGCCAAGGACCAGATGACTGGAGGCCTGTTCCATGCTGAGTCACAGCAGCATGCCAAATCTGTTATGGCCCTGAGGAGTGGATGTGAGTATCACGTCGAGAGCAGAGAGAGAGTAGAGAGAGGATAGAGGAGCCAGAGACCATTGTTTCACCTACGTCGGCTCAACCATCATTATCATCCCCATCCCCATCATCATCTTCATTATCTTCATCATCATCATCTTCATCCTTAGTGCAAAAGAAGGATAGGAGTGAGCCTTCTCACAAAGAGGAGGAGCCAGCCGAGTATATTCCCCCACCACCCTATCCTAAAGCATTAGAGTCTCCCGGATTGAGAGGGAAGCAAGGTGTGAAGATCCAGGACATGCTTGACATATTCAAGTATGTGCAGATCAACTTACCTTTGCTTGATGCGATTCAGCAGGTGCCGGCATATGCCAAATTGCTGAAGGAGCTATGTACGCAGAAGCGGAAATCTAGAGAGAGAGTTCCTAACAGGGTCCATCTGACTGAGCAGGTGAGTTCAGTACTTCAGCATCAGACACCACCAAAGCTCAAGGACCCTAGAGCCCCTATCATTGCTTGTACTATAGGGAACATCCAGATAGAACGCGCATTGCTCGATCTTGGAGCAAGTGTGAACATTTTGCCCGGGTATTTCTTTGATTCTTTTGGGCTAGGAGAGATGAGATCGACTCCTATTACACTTCAGCTGGCAGATCGTTCTGTCAAGGTACCGAGAGGTATCTTGGAGGACGTGCTAGTTAAGGTGGATGACTTTTATTTTCCAGTCGATTTCATTATTCTGGATATGGAAGGAGTGGATAGCCAGCACCAGACTCCGATCATTTTAGGCAGACCATTCCTGGCAACTGCCAATGCGTGCATCAATTGTAGGACTGGAGCCATGGATCTCTCATTCGACAATAGGAAAGTCAAGCTGAATATTTTCAATGCCGCAATGGGACCAGCAGGAGACATGGACTACTTTCATGTAGATATTGCACATGAGTTAGTCGAAGAGCAGCCCGAGTTGTATATCACTGAGGATTCTTTAGATTTATACCATGTAGAGAAGAATAATTGTATAGATAGCGTAGATGTGTCTAGAGTGGCGTCAGAGAGACCACCTTGGGGAGCCATCATTAAGACTCTCCCACCACTTGCAGAGACCCCCGTCAAATCCTCGATCGAGTCACCTCCGAAACTCGAGTTGAAACCCTTACCGGATTCACTCAAGTATGCTTATCTCGAAGATGATAAGACTCTGCCTGTGATCATCTCATCCCTGCTCACTGAGGAGCAGAAGCAGAGATTGTTGACTATTCTTTGAGAGCACAAGGCAGCGATTGGCTGGGGAGTTGCTGATCTGAAGGGGATTGATCCTTCATTCTGCATGCATAGAATTCATTGTGATGTGGAAGTTAAGCCAGTGAGAGATATGCAGAGAAGGCTAAATCCCAATATGAAGGAAGTGGTGAAGAACGAGGTGGTGAAGTGGTTAGATGCCGGAATCATTTATCCTATTTCTGATAGCCAGTGGGTCAGTCCGATTCAGGTTGTGCCGAAGAAGTCAGGACTCACTGTGGTCGAGAACGAGAAGGGTGAGAGAATTCCGATGAGGACCACTACAGGATGGCGAGTCTGTATCGATTATCGGAAGCTGAATGTGGCAACTAGGAAAGATCATTTCTGATTGCCATTCATTGATCAGATCTTAGAGAGGCTCGCAGGACAGAGCTACTACTGTTTTCTAGATGGATATTCAGGATACAATCAAGTAGCTGTCCATCCTGACGACCAGGAAAAGGCTACATTTACATGTCCTTATGGCACCTTCGCGTTCAGACGTATGCCGTTCGAGCTCTGCAATGCCCCGACAACTTTTCAAAGGTGTATGCTTGCTATCTTCTTGGACATGATAGATGATGTGATGGAAGTTTTCATGGATGACTTTTCAGTGTATGGCTCTTCATTTGAAGATTGCCTCCAAAAACTTACTCGAGTACTGAGTAGGTGTGCAAAGACAAATCTTGTCCTGAGTTGGGAAAAGAGCCATTTTATGGTCCAGGAGGGGATTGTGCTTGGACACATTGTGTCCAAACGTGGCATTGAGGTTGACAGAGCGAAGGTGAAATTCATTTCCCGTTTGACTCCACCCACCTCTATGAGGCAGATTCGGTCATTCTTAGGGCATGCGGGCTTTTATAGGCGGTTCATAAAAGATTTCAGTAAAATCTCGCGACCGCTGTGTACTTTATTAGAGCAAGACGAGCCCTTTATTTTTAGTGAGGATTGTATGAAGGCCTTTGAGATTCTCAAAGAGGCCTTGATTACTGCACCTATTTTGAAACCTCCGGATTGGACTCTCCCATTTGAGATTATGTGTGATGCATCTGATTATGCTATGGGAGCTATTTTAGGACAACACATTGATAGGAAGCCCTATGTGATCTACTATACGAGTAGAACTCTGTCTGATGCTCAGATGAATTATACTACGACAGAAAAAGAGCTACTTGCGATAGTTTTCGCATTGGACAAATTTAGGTCCTATTTACTCGGTTCAAAGGTGGTTGTCTATTCTGACCATGCTGCATTTAAATATTTGTTGAATAAGAAAGACACCAAACTGAGATTGATTCGTTGGGTTCTACTACTACAAGAGTTTGATCTCGAGATTCGAGATAAGAAGGGAAGCGAGAATGTAGTAGCAGACCATCTTTCTAGACTGATCGTGGAGACCACACAGGATCAGAGGCCGATCAATGACTCTTTCTCCGACGAGCAGATCATGACAGTTAGGACAACGCAGTTACCATGGTTTGCAGATATTGTGAACTATCTGGTTTCGAGGCAGATACCTGAGCATTGGAACAAGAATGAGCGTGAGAGATTCTTATCTCAGGTGAGGCACTATTATTGGGATGAACCAGAGTTGTTCAAATACTGTGCAGATCATATCATTAGGAGATGTGTTCCGGAGGAAGAGTACCAGTCCATTCTTAATTTTTCCCATTCATTAGCCTGTGGAGGACATTTTAGTAGTAGGAAGACGACTGCAAAGGTTTTGCAGTCGGGATTTTATTGGCCTAGACTCCACAGGGATGCTCATGTGTTCTGTAGGCGTTGTATTCGATGTCAGCAGATTGGGAACATGTCCAAGAGAGACATGATGCCCTTGCTTCCGATTTTGATAGTCGAGATTTTTGATGTGTGGGGCATTGATTTCATGGGACCATTTCTGCCTTCATTCGGAAATTTATACATTATGGTGGCGGTTGATTATGTGTCCAAGTGGGTCGAGGCTGTGGCAACCAAGACCAATGATCATAGAGTAGTGCTTAAGTTCATTAAGCACAACATTTTCAGTTGTTTTGGTGTGCCACGTGCGATGATTAGCGATGGTGGCAAGCATTTTAGGAATGTACAGATAGCTTCTCTGCTGAGAAGATATTCTGTCAATCATAGATTCACCACTCCGTATCATCCGCAGACTAGTGGACAGGTTGAAGTGTTCAATAGGGAGATTAAGCAAATTTTAGAAAAGACAGTTTGCCCGGACCGCAAGGATTGGTCTCAGTGCTTAGATGATGCACTTTGGGCATATAGAACTGCATTTAAGACTCCCATTGGCATGTCCCCGTATCGCCTTGTATTCGGAAAAGCATGCCATCTCCCTGTCGAGCTAGAGCATAGAGCGCATTGGGCTATAAAGAAATTGAATTTTGACCTCACCCAGGCTGGCAAAGAGAGAGCACTCCAGCTCTCAGAATTAGAGGAACTCAGGAATGATGTGTATGAGAATGCCAAATTATACAAAGCTCGCACGAAAGCGTTTCATGATAAGCATATTGCCAGGAAAGTGTTTGAGCCAGAGCAGAAAGTGTGGCTTTATAATTCTCGTTTGCATTTATTCCCAGGGAAGTTGAGATCGAGATAGACAGGTCCTTACATTGTGAAAGAAGTATTTCCCCATGGAGCAGTGACATTATTCAATCCTATGACCCAAGGTACATTCAAGGTAAATGGGCAAAGATTGAAACCCTTTATTTCAGACTCCTTTCAGGATGGTGAGTGTGAGATAGTGCATCTCACGAAGGCATGAGGATTCAACCAGAGGGATGTATCATATGTACACTAGTTTATTTTTCATTTCAGTATTTTTCTTTAGTCAGTATTTCATTTCATATTTGTTAACATTTGTTTTGATGTATGCAGGATGAATCTAACACTTAGTATATCAAGTTACCAGGTACAGAGCAGAGCTTTCAAAGAAGTAAAATATCAGATGAAATTCAACTTCATAAGCTTAGAGAAGATCAGGTTGTATCTATCCTTTCTCCCATATTTTTTTTAGTGTCTTTTAGTGTGCATTTGCATTACATTTTTACTTATTTTGTATGCCACTAGGGACAGTGTCATTCAAGCATGGGGGGGTGGTTTAGATGCACACAAAAATTTCAAGAATTTTTTTTTCATGACTGGTAATTAAAGTAGGCATTTGAGAACAAGTTGTAGCATATATGATTGTTTTCGGCATAATCTAACAGTTTAAAATTTTTTTTTAAGCCCCATAAATTTTTTTTCTCTGAACTGATTCGAATAGAGTAGTTATTTATGAGAAAATTCAAAGAAAAGATAGTATTTGATTGTTAGAAAATTTTGAATCACTTCTGTATAAGTATGCACAGTATGTTTTGTGAAAGAAATAAGCAATGGAAAGATGTTTTTAAAAAATGAGTTTAAAAGAATAGAGCTACGTTTAGTTGTTGATGTCTTCGTGCATCCTAATAGTGGAACTCAGACACGAGATGAAGTGTTTAAGTCTCTTGACGAAAAGGATAACGAAGGAGATCATCCTCTGGTCTAGTTGATATCTGTGGCCTTTGTAGTTCGAGTAAGTAGAATCTGAAGGGTGTTTTACACCTGGTGCCCCAAAGCCAGCTGGTTTGGGAGCCACCAATTCGAAAACTCGTTACATGAACTGGATAGAAAGCCTAAGAGATAGAGACATTGCACATGACGAGAGGAAGACTATACGTAAACTATTAGAATAGAAGGTCTAGTGACTCGAGCAATTAAGTCCGAGGGATACTTTGTATCTAGTGCCCTAAGGTTGGCCAGCCTGGGAGTCACTGACCCAAAGCTCGCTACACGGGTCACGAAAACTGACTATTCGAAATAGTACTCATGTGAGAAGAATGCTCTAGAGAACAAATTTGAAAAAGGGTGAAAAATGAAAGAAAAAGAATGTGCTGGATGAGAAAATTTTCATTGCTTAGGCATATATGTGTATTACTGTGCAGAAAATATACAAGTGAGAATAAATGAGTAAAACATGAGAATACTTGACTTTCTGAGAAAAATCATAAAATAGCTACAATATTAGAAAAGTGAAGGAAAAAGAATTTTTACTGTGGTGGCATGAGATTTTTAAACTTGTTTTGAGAATGTCAATTACATGAAATATTTGTTCCAACTGCAATCTTAAGAGCCTAATATTTTTGAAAAATCATCCTCGCATTTCATTGATGTTTGTGGGTAGCATCTTTGCAAACCCTCACGAGACCTTACTCGTCCACTGGTGTAAACGAGGGGTTTAAAGGGCTTGTTGCATACGCTAAATGCAACCGTGATTCCTACGAAAGTGAGTTAGTTTGTATGCATTCATATTGAGCATTTCTTGTCTTTGTTGCAGAGCATAATTAGGGTTTGTTAAGGGACTAACAAACATTCAAGCATGGGGGTATTTGATGATGCATGAAATGCACATCATGTTAACAAGTTTTTCATGCATTTTGTAATAAGTTTAAGGTTTTAAACCCATGTTTAGATGTATTTTGATAGTAAGGGGTTATGGTTCAAATTTCAGAAAAATCGGAGTTAAAATGAGAGAGTTATGGCTATTTCAGTGTTTGGGCACGGATTTTGAGGTGGATCGGATCCATATCCGACCCAATTAGGTTGTTTGGACTTTGGATCAACCTTTATAAAGCCCAAAACCCAACCCACACGCCTATCCATATCCATTTCAAAAAGTTTTGCAGAACCCCCCCCAGAAAGTGGCGCCTAGCAAAATATTTTTTTTAACCTTCTTTCTGAAAAATATCAAAAGTATAAATTATAGTTTCTAAAAACCCTAGGCATCTTTGGCCCTGGAATTGACGTCTCTTACAGTGCCTCTAGCTCCAGCCCCCTTTCTCCCTCTCACGTTCCATCACATCCTTGTAAACACCCCAAATTTTCACCCTCATCCAGTGTTTGTCCATTTCATATGTAATTGCATATCACTGCATACATTTTTGCATATCATTTCATCGCATTGCATAACATTGCATGTCATTACATGTCATTACATCTCATTTTCGAGATCCAACACTCCTGTTTTCAAAACATTCAATCCAGATTTGAGTTTTAAAGCTTTCTTTCAAAATCAATTTCAAAACCTGGGTTTTTATTCAACATTTTATCATTTTCCAACCCCAGAACCTCATATTTCGAAATATTTTCTCAGAAAACAATCTGGATTCATTTCAAACTCAATTTCAATTCTCAGATGAGACCCATTTAGGTGGTGTCGCTTCTGGATTCCTTTATTTGTCAAAAATCTCCAAAAATTTCAGAGTCCTAGTTGGATCAGGACTCTTTTTCCAGAGTCCAGCCGGATCAGAACTCTACTTTTCACTACCTTTTTACCTGTTTTCGGAGAAAACCTTTTAAAATCTTCTATTTTGGCCAAAATGTTAGAGTCCTAGTTGGATCAGGACTCTTCTTCAAGAGTCCAATCGGATCAGGACTCTTCTTCGTAGTTTCAATTGGATTGGGACTCTAATCTTTTACAACTATTTTATTCATTTTCAATCAAATCTTTTAAAATCTTTCAAAATGAGTCAGAAACTCAGAGTTTCAGTTAAAGCAGGACTCTGTTTAGAGAGTCCTAGTTGGATCAGGACTCTGATCCTGATTTCAATTTTGAGAAAATCTTTCAAAAATCTTTCTATTTATCAAATTTGTCATACTTTTATCAAAGAATTTCAAAATTCTGAGGTTTTATCTCAGAGTCCTGATCAAATCAGAACTCTACCCCAGAGTCCTAATCGAAGTAGGACTCTATCCAAAATTGATTTTCTCACTTCATTTTCACTAGTTTTCAAAAAGCTTTGCTTAAATTTCATCATTTGCTTATCAGAAAACCAAAATTCTTAGAGTTCTGATCGAATCAGGACTCTTTCTCAGAGTCCTAATCAAATCAGGACTTTGAACCAAAACTTTGATTTCATCTTGTTTTTAACTGTTTTTCAAAATTCTCTCATTTGTTTTATCAGAAAATCCAAAAATCTGAGAGTCCTAGTTCAATCAGGACTCTGTCCTTAGAGTCTCAGTTGAATCAGAACTCTATTTTATTTCAATATTTTTTATTGTTTTCACTGTTTTGACAAGTTCTTTCATTTGTTTTTCAGAAAATACCAAAAAAAATCTAGAGTTTTAGTTCGATCAGGACTCTGTCCCAGAGTCCTAGTCCAGTCAGGAGTTTGTTTTGAAGTCTGTTTATATTTCATTTTCATTTATTTCCATTTGTTTTAAAAAATTAGGTCATTTCGTAGAGTCCAGTTAATTCAGGACTCTATTTCAGAGTCCTGATCGAGTTAGAAGTCTAACCCTGACTGTGTTTTTGACTTATTTCGTCAATTTTTTATAAAATCTTTCGAAAATTCTTCCATTTGAATTCTAAAATCTAAAATCTCAGAATCCTAAGAGTTCAGGACTCTAATTCGGAGTTCCAGTTCGCTTGAGACCCTATTTTCAAAGATCTTGAATTTCAAATACTGATTTTAACCCCTTTTCAAAGCCATTTTCAGTGTTTATTTCAAAATTCTTCAAAACTCGATGTGGGCCCACTCAGTTGGCACCATATCCAGAGGAGTTATGACTCGGTTAGAACTCTATGCCATTTCAAAAATTCTAATTTTAAGTTTACTTTTGAAAATCTTTTGAAAACTCCTTCAATTTCAAGTTTTAAAATCGCTTTTTGAAAAAAACTCAAGTAGGGCCCGCTCGGGGTGGCGCCACATTTGAAGAAGTCAAGGTTAGACTAGGGTTAGTCAATGTCCTAGTTAGGTTAGGGGTTTAGAGGAGTCAAAATCAATTTTAAAAATCTATTTTATTTAAGTTTTAAACCATTGGTTTTTAAAGGTTTTAAATTCAAGTTTTAAAAACCAAATGTGGGTCCATACTAGGTGGTGCCACATTTGGACTTTTTAGGGTTTAATTAGGTGTTAATTAGGGTTTAATGAGAGTTCATTTAGGGTTAGAAAACCACAAAAAATCGTTGCCTTTAATGGATTTATTAGAAAGAGTCCTAAAAAAAATGAACTCTTAATTAACCCTAATTAAGTAACTTTTTGAAAAACTATAAAAAGGGACCTAAGGGGGGCCAAAAGGGGGGCTCTTTTCTCTCAAATTTTCGTGGCCTCTCTCTCCTCTCCAGCACCTCCACCTTCCTCCATTGCAGCTGCAAGCACCAAGGTAATATTTTTAATATTTTTTAGTTTTATTTAATACTTTTTCATGTTTTAAATCAATTTTAGCCATTGGTGTCATCCCCTTCATGGATTAAACCATGGATTCAACCTCAAGAACCATCAAGAATCAGAAAGAACGACCCAAGAAGGTGATTTAACCCTGTTTTGGATGATTTACAGAGATTTTAATCCATTAGAATTGATTTTAATATGATTCTTTACATTATTAACCAATAAAATATATGATTTACCCTTTTTATGGGTTAAATCTATGTTTTAAAGGTGATATCAAATTTCAGCCATTGATTCCCTGTTTTTATTTTATTTTCATGGTTTATTTATGTTTGTTTTACGTTCTATAGCATAGAAATAATTTTTATTTACTGTTTTATGGTTTATTTTATTTATTTACATTAGTTAATGCATGGTTCTTCAAGTTTCTTAAATTTCTGTGTGTTCTAGGTTTAGAACAGTAAAGATAATGTTATTTCGGGTTGAAGCACTCATTTTTTATTTCTGATTTTTTTATATGTGATGCATGCATGAGTTATTGAGTTACTGTAGAAAAATCAGAGGTTTTGGATCTCGGGAACCCTGTCAAAAAAATCAGACATCAAATCGGGTTTTTAAAGCTTTAAAATCGTGGTTAAAATCAAGAAGGTAACTTGCTGTTATGATATTTCTCTCATCTTATATTCAATTTTAGATCTGTAACATGCTATGGATTCACATTGAATAGATCTGTCTGCTGTGAAATTTTCGGATTTTTTTATCACTGTTTAATATTTTTCCCCTTTTAGAGAATCTGTTTTTAAATTTAAAGCTCGTTAGGGTTTACCAAAACCCTAATCAGACTTGTGTTAGTCATAAATCCCAAACCACAGATCCGATTTTAGATCTGTAAAAAGTGAGTATTATTATTTTTCTGTCTAATGTTCACCACTAAAATTTTAGAGATTTTTGTTTAGGTTTGCTATTTATGTTTGTATTGTCAATCTGGAATAGCCGTTTTAATCCCTGTTAAGAGTGATATATTTTAGCTCAGATTGCCGGAAGGGTTTCTCCCTAACCGGAGATGATTTTTCCGATCTGTAAATTGGGAAATCTCTATTTTTCTTCTTAGTTAGTCTCTGTAAAATTTCATAAATTTCCATGGAGATTTGACCCCTGGTTCAGGTCTTGGACTGAGACTGGTTGGTGAATTAGGTCAAAAATAACATATTTTTAGGGTTTAATGCAATTTTCGGATTAATTTAATGTCAAAAAATTATTTTTATAATTCCAATTCGACATTAGGGTTATAAAAAGTGCAGGTACCAATTTTTATGGATTTTGGAATCCATTTGATGGCTGAATTAAGAAAATTGCAAAACCGGGTTCCTGAAAGATCCAAAAACACTGCTAAAATCACAGTTTTTTGTGATATTGTTGGATTTTCGTGCATAAGCATATATTTTTAGGGTTTAATAATGTTTATAATCATATTAGGATGCTTTAGGTTTAATTTTGTGCTCATTTGATTTCATTTAGTGCATAAAACCTAAGTTTTTACAAAAAAAAAATCTATTTCTAAAAACCCTGATTTCAAGGCCATAGTCTTGCTATCGGGGGAAATTTGGTCATTTGACCTAAATTTCGAAATCCCTAACCCTAATTTCATATTTTTAATCATGTCATAGCATACTTGGTTTGAGTTTATTCCATTCAAATTTCAAAACTTGCATTTTATCAAAATATCTTTCTAAAAACCCTAATTTCAAGGCCATAGTCTTGTTATGAGGGGTATTTTGGTCATTTTGACCCCAATTTCGAAATTTCATATTTTCTCTTTCATATTTATTCAGTTTTATTTCATACTTTATCATTTTTATTTAAGGGAATCAAGGAAAAGGCTTATATCTGGCAAAATCCAACAATTTCCTGATATTGTTGTATAAATCTAGAAAAGCCAACATATTTTCATTAACCAAGTTTTCTAGTTTTGCAGGTACATTGAAGACTTTATGTTTCATGTATTTAAATTTCAATAGTGATGTAATTTGTAATTAAACTTTGGAATAAGAATTTACATTTCCTGCTTAGCTTAGGTTGCATTGCATATAGTTTATTTTTATAATTTTAATATGTGATGGATGATGATTCATGCATATTCTTACAAATTAACCATGGTCTACACGAATGGCACATGCACTAGCTTCTATGAAGTTTATAAACTTGGTGGAATTTGTATTTATGGTCATAGTCAGAATACGAATGATACTTAGATTTATGATCTTCACATTAGCCACATTCAGCCTACACTCTTAGGCTAACTTCAAAAATGCACTGCATTTCTCAAAATACAAAAAGTATTTCTCAATTCCTCAAATCCATATCCATTCATTTCATGCATTTGCCAATTCCCATTCAAATCTCAATTCAAAGAATTTCATTTTCTCAAAATTTTCTAAGTCATATGGAGAAATCGATTTTCTCAGAATATGAAAACCTCAAAGTATGTTTCAAGTGTTTCTCAAGTTCAAAATTCGAAATTTCAAGTTATATTTTCAATTTCAAAGTTGGAATTCAGAGAAACCAAGTTTTCTCAGAATTGATTTTCATAAAATCTCAAGATTTACCCAGAAATCGATTTTTGCTTTCCTCAGAAATATTTTTCAAGTTCTAATTCACGATTTTCCATGTGATATCATTTCCAAGATTTACATTTTCTAAATATTTCAAAGCAAACATCATGTTTTCAAATGTGCATTTTCTGAAAATTCATAGCACATGCCTGATTCTATGTGCATTTAGAAATTAGAATATGATTTAGACAAGTTGAATAGAGTAGAGCATAAGATTGATCTTTGGTTCAATTACCCCTGTTAAAGGTGGCAGGAACGGTTGAACCTCGTACCGACAGGCGAGTCCCATTCTACGGAATTTTCCCGCATTTTAAAAACGGAGGCGAGTTATTTTCAATTTTTTTTTCAAAGGTCTGTTTGATTTGCAAAAGTTAAAAATTTTGCGATGATAACAGGTTTGGCGACCGTGATGGGACCTGTCTTCGCCTGATCAATCTAATGCTCTACTTAGTTCAAATTGTCAAAATCGATTTCCATGGAATGTCAGCTTTGTTTTATGATATCATGTGAACCTAGGAGCCTAGACTTGAACCCAGCTGACATGGAATGCATATAGACTAGGTATGGTTTGGTAGGACCATATTGAGGAGAATTATTCATGCTCACATAGACTTAGGTCTAATACAACACTCCTCAATTTAGGAATTGTATGAAAACAATGTTTGCTTCTTCAAATATTTCAAAATTCTATCTCTTTAGGACTTAGAGCCTTCTGTTTGATTGCATGTGCTCATGTTTTTCAAAAATCACCCCACCTATACTGTCCTGGTCTTCACGTTGCTGGGCTCTCTTCCAGAACCATAGTTCGGAACAGAGCCTCACAACTGGGCCACTTATTTGGGTGAAAACCCCCCTGCCACGTATCAAGGGCTATAGTCCAACGTATATCGGCAGGTGCTCAAGGATGTTGGAAAACTTGAACCTAGAACCGGAGAAATTGATTTTATGCCACGTACATTGAGCCTTGGCTTGAGTATATAGGCATAACTGGATTGGATACAGATGATCTGAGCCTTAGAGTTAGGATTAAGGTCCCACAATCCATTTCAAAATTTGTGCATCTAGAGTCAGCTTTTAGGGAATGCTGTTTGTGCATACTTGTTTATGCAGAATTTGATTAAATATGTTATTTCCTTTTTATTTTCCATATTTTTCCCAATTTTCTAAAAATACTGGACGATTTTTCAAAATTCCCCAATCTATGTCCGTGTACTGTCCATGTTTTAAACCTTGGATGATTTTCCAAATACTTCATTCTCCATTTATTTCTTCATATTTCATCAAACCCTAGACGATTTTTCAAATTTCCCTTAATTTCCTTCAAAACTCCAGGTTATTTCCCATCTTTCTTTTCTTCTGGATCTCGAATTTCCTGCTTTATTTTTATCCTGCCTGCATTTTTCTCAAATTTCCTGTATTTTCCCAAGTCTTATTCCAATTTCCATGTCTTCCAGTCCGATGGCATCCAGTCAGCTTGATTCAGTCTTCCCTGAGGGTCACATCTCCTACGAGGTGCGACAAAGTCTTCCCGAACATCGAGTCCTCAGCACCGGATTATTCTTTCCCCGGTGGTACTATTCATGGTTCAAGAACTTCTCTCGTATGTTTCCGGACCATCTGGACGAGTGTGGATTGGAACTGGCGTCCGCAGTGGGAAAGCAGACAGTCAACGGCAACTTGATTCATGCATTAGCAGAACGGTGGAATCCGAGCACTTCTACCTTCTGGTTCCCGTGGGGCGAGATGACAGTATTGATGGATGAATTTTCAGAGATTATGGGATTGCCCGAGTCAGCCGGTCAGCCTGGAGATCCATTGGAGAAGCAGTTTCTGATTAATGTTAAGGGTCTGGACCCTAAGGATGCCTTAGCCCACATGATAGGACGCAAGTCTTGGCCTCTGATTGAAGAAGATGGAAATGAATATGTGGATCTGCTCGAAATCTACAGACAGCATGGGACATTTGTGGAAGTCAGCTCGTTGTCCAGAACAACTCGAGAGAGAATTCAGCACGCGATGGTTCTGTGCACGGTGGGATTAGCTTTCTTTCCAGATGGACGGAATTACATGGATATCAGAATAGTTCAGCTTCTAAGGAGATGGGGAAGTCGACAGACCAGCCACCTCTCCATAGCCATGGCCGCACTCGCCTTTCTATACCGAGGGTTGACTCGTTTCGCACTCGAAGAATCGATTCTAGTCGAAGGGTGCACCTATGCCTTGCAGTCTTGGTTCCTCCGGCATGCGCCAGTCCGAGCCAGTTCATTCAGATACAATGGAGAGAAGCTTCTTCCAGTTGCGCGATACCGGTTCTTGATCGACAACCTTCAGGAGGAAGAGGTCGTATGGGACTACTTTGATCGCCAGGAATCACCTCCCAGATATACTTATGCTTACGGCAAGCGATTCAGACAACTTGGCCCGTTTTTCTGCGCATACTATCATCCAGAGCGGTGTGTCGGGCAGTTCTCTCAGAGGCAGAAGCGCGTAGAGATTCGTCCACTAGCCGGGGTTCTGCCAGAATTCGATCTCGCATCAGATCAGTGGTCCGGAGCATACCATTCTGCCAGACATGGATGGGATTCTTTTGTCAGTCTTACTATCTTTCCTGGTCCCCGTGTATCTTCTGATTATCTGGAGTGGTGGAAAATTGTTTGTCCCCCTCCCCTCTGTCAAGTGTATTATTGATAAAATCATGTTTTTCCCCTCAATAAAATTCCTTTATTTTACATTTCACTTTGGTTTGACGACCTCGCCTAGGTAACAAGGCATATTTTCAGTTGTTTATCTTGCAAAGAATAGCAACACAATTGTCGTAATCCCAGCAATGACTCAATCCCTAGTAATGGGACATTATTTCAATTGTCTACCAAAATTCTCAACAAATATTTTCCTCCAAACCAAATCTCCTTCAGAAGCCTAACCATCAGTTCTGCCCTGCAGAGAGCACCAGCAACATCCAAGAGAACATTTGTGATACCCGATGGTTCATACAAGATCCAGAAAGAAAACCACATCAGTTGAAGGCGTCGCGTACTCAGTAGCTTCAGAAGAAGAGATGGACTCACCTCGATCAATCCAGAGTCAGGGTCAGCAGGCGGATGATGGCATCGATCCCCAAATGTACGTCATATTCAAAAAAATGATGACCAAGATGCTGGCAGAGCAAGCTGAGGCCAGTACTGAGCAAATTCATACCAGACAGAAAGATAAGGGTCATGCCGTCAAGAATGTTAAGATCAGCAAAAAGCAGAGTCGTCATGAGGAAATATCTGATGAGTCAGAATCAGCTGACGATGCTGACAAGGAATGTGAAAATAAACATGAATTCAAAAGGTCAACTCAGGGCCAGGGGTCGGCTTACAAATCCAAGAACCAGTCTGTTGACGACCCTACGCAGTCACAACTGAAAGATGTGATGAAGATGGTTAAGGATCTTCAAGCTCGTGACAAGGGCAAAAGAGTCTTTACAAGTGAAGACTTCTATGATGCACTGGATGGGGATGATGATCTCGATAACCTCCCCAAGAAATTCATTAAGTTTGATGGTTCGGGTGACCCAAAGTCACACCTCGCCCTTTTCTTTGCAGAGTGTTCCAAGTTCAGGAGGAATAACCGAGCCTTATTTCTTTGTTTCCCTCGCAGTCTGGAGGGTACTGCAGCAAAATGGTATTCAGAGCATATTAATCCCATAGAGCTGAAAGAGTTTGATAAAGTGGTCAATTTGTTTATTGAGCGCTTTTTATTCAATGTTGAAGCACTCCCGACTCTCAGTCATCTCTGCAGTCTGAGGCAGAAGGAAAACGAGAAGGCCAGGGATTTCATTCACAGATGGAGATCCGCTTGCAATAAGATGCGTGAGCCAATAGCAGAAGGACACGCACTATCTTTGATCCTGAGCAACTTCTCGCAACCCCTGAGGGGACTGATTTCTACATCTCCATCGAAGAGCTTCATAGAACTGACAGAACGAGCTGAATGGATTGAGTTGAGTATGGAAAATGGATCTTATGAAGGTTTCATATTCACCAAAAGCAGCAGTCAACAGGAATCTAACAAGAAAACCCATTTTACCTACTCTACCAGCAACAACAAGAACCATTATAAGGGAAATGTGAAAGATCACAGCTCTGGCCCAGGGGGACCGAACCCCAACAAAAATGCGCAAAAAGGTGAGTCGATTCCCCAGTATGATAAGCAACCTCAGCGATCTTTTGAGCAAGGGTCGAGACCTCAAGAAAAGTTGAAGCACGACAACTGGAGTTTTAAACGTGACTTTACTCCCCTAGATCAACCGCGTGAAGAAATCCTTGAATATATGTTGGCCAAAGAGATGATTAAGCTCCCAAGAGTCGATGATCCTCCTATCACTAGGGGAAGATTTAAAGATCAATTCTGCAAGTTTCATCGGGCCATGGGGCATGATACCGAGTACTGCTTCGTTCCCAGGAATATTATTCAAGACTATATCGATAAAAATATCCTTGTGGAAGGCAAAGAAGAAGATAAAGCAACCAGCTCATCAGCCCCTTAAGAGCGACAAGGCCATCACTCTTTCATTCTTGCATTTTGCTTTCGTCATTTTGTATGGATGGCATGGTCACATCTCTTTCATCAATAAAATTATCAATCTTCCTCATAGTTTGGCATCATCTTATGTATTTCTCCTTCTTTACAAAATGTCTTTTTACAAGGAGTAACCTCTTTCAGAGTGTCTCCCGAATTCATCAAGAAGCTCATCGTCAATCTTTCCACTGTTATCTTCAGAGAACATTCCTCAAATATCAATTATTTATCCTTTCATCCAATATCTTACTCCCCCATTACACTGGGGCATTATTTTAAAAATTGTCTTCAAAACATCCTGTATGTAGGCAGGTACAAGCAAATCTCTAATTTTGCACACATGTGTACTCATTTACATCATTTTGCATTTGCATGCATTCATTTGCATTTTTGCATACATCAACTTGCATCAATCCAATACCCATTTAGGATAAGGGATGAATTCTGAGACTCGTGGCATTTGTCTAGGTCAGCATGAGGGCGAAGATTGAAAATCTCACATTGCAATCATCAAGCGCTTTCTAAACACCAACCTTTTTAAAGTTCGGGCCGACTTTTTATCAAAACCATTTTTACCAGTCAACCTTCGGGTGAAGCCTACTTCCTAAATCCGGTTTTTACTGGTCGAACTTCCAAAATCCAGTTTTCGCTGGTCGAACTTCCTAAATCCAGTTTTCGCTGGTCGAACTTCTTAAATCCAGTTTTCACTGGTCGAACTTCCTGAATCCAATTTTTACTGGTTGAACTTCCTAAATCCAGTTTTCACTGGTCGAACTTCCTAAATCCAGTTTTCACTGGTCGAACTTCCTAAATCCGGTTTTTACTGGTCGAACTTCCTAAATCCGGTTTTTACTGGTCGGACTTCTTGAATCCAGTTTTCGTTGGTCGAACTTCCTAAATCCAGTTTTCACTGGTCGAACTTCTGTAAACACCCCAAATTTTCACTCACCTCCCCAACATCTTCACCAAGCATCATCATCCAGCCTTTTTGAAATCGCCGGAGGGCAAAATGGTCATTTTCTGAGCCGGACCTTGCAAAAGTCTAAATTTTATCTGAAACTCTCAAAATCTCTCTATTTTGTCTCAGATGTTCAAAATTTTGCTCCTGACACGAGACAGACAGCTCCAAGTCTTGGTTCAAGATTCTATTGCATAAGACATGACATTGCATATCATTGCATGAGCATTTCAAATCACTGCACTGCACAGCATGTCATTTCGAGGTCCAGAACTCTTGATTTCAAAATTTTCAATCCAGATTAGAATTTTAACTCTTTTCAAAATTGACTCCAAAACCCTAGGTCTTCAAAATTATCAATTCTTCCCATTTTACCCCCAGGACTCTGAATTTCAAAATATTTCCTCAGAAAAACCATCTGGATAGTTTTTAATATGGATTTCAGTCACTTCACCTCAGATTTGGCCCTTTTTGACAATTTCAAATATCTTTCTTTTACAAAATCGCCCTACAAGGGCCAACTCTTTCCAAAATTCCTGTTTTGCCCATTAGTCCAAATTTTTATGAAAATTCCAAAAAGAGGTTTTACTGTCTTGTCCTTATGTCAATAAAGAAGCAATGTGGGACCCACATTGAGGTGGTGCCACACAAGCTTTTCTTTTGAAAAATTTGAATTTTGAAAAAACCCAAAAATATAGGAGCCTTGTCCCCTGGATTGGTGCCACTTGTCATTTCTCTCTCCTCCCATTTCCATGCCACGTGTCAGTGTGGGGCTACCTTCAGAAACCGCCACATGTCATCCCATTTTATCTGCCATGTGTCACCCTATCCATCCTGCGCCATGTGTCATTTCAAAGACTACCAGGAGATGCCAAGTGTCATAGGTTGTCCTGTCTAGAAAAAGTGGAGTTTGTCTCCTCTGAGGTGGCGCCACTTGAAGTGTGTCTCCTGCAGGGGACACGTGTCAACCCCTCCTTCCTTCTAGAAAAGTAGCCTGACACATGTCCTCTCCCTATTTTTTTCAGAAAAGTAGGAGACATGTGTCACTCCTAAGTTCCTACAGAAAAGGTAGGCTTGTCTCCTCTGAGGTGGCGCCATCTGGAGTGTCTTCTGCAGAGGACACATGGCAAGCTCTCATTTCCTCAGAAAAAGCAAGTGCCATGTGTCATTTTCTGCTTTCTTCAGAAAGCTAGAATTCAAATATTCAAAAATCCCCATAGGTGGCGAAAATCAAGAACTCCTACCTTTTTCATCCTGTCTGAGATGGCGCCACATGGCTTGGCCCACCTTCTCTTCCCTCTGCCACATGTCATTCTCTGCTTCTTTCAGAAAAAGTAGAGGACACATGTCTTCTCCCTACTTCTTTCAGAAAAGTAGGAGACACATGTCACTCCTGGCTTTCTTCAGAAAAAACAAACCATTCAAAATTCAAACAAGGCACTAGGTGGCGAAAATCCTGAGCTCTGATTTTTCCAGATGGTCTGAGATGGCGCCACATGTCCTTTCCCTCCTTTTCCTCCCTCTTGCCACATGGCATTGTAGGAGCCACCCTGAGGTGGCGCCACATGTCCACCCTCCATTCCTCCAGGGCCAACCTCCATTTGAATTTCAAACTTCCCCCTGAGGTGGCGCCATTTGAGAAAGCCTCTCCAGACAGCTGACACTTGTCCGCCACATGTCCAGATCTCCTTTCTCCAAAAAAGGTAGAATTCAAATTCCTCTGAGGTGGCGCCTTCTGAGCCCACTGCTCTGACCTTCTGACATGTGTCAAACACCTTTTGAGGTGGCACCATTCCAGGACTCCACTTGGCACCATTTTTATTTTTTATTTTATTTTTAATAAAGGTAGCCCACCATGAGGTGGCGCCACCTGAGGACTCCCTACAAAAGGTGAGTTTGAATTTCAAATTCCAAGAGAGCACCCTCTGAGGTGGCGCCTTCTGGGAGTTCCCTGCAGAGAGAATCAAGCAAACTTTTGAAAAATTCCAAATTCCCCCTGCTGAGGTGTCTCACCCACAAAATTTCCATTTTTTTTATTTTTCTCAAAAATTAAAACATCTTTTGAGGTGGCGCCACCTGAGGGCTCCCTGCAGAAGACAAATTCGAATTTCAAACCCCTCAGATGGCACCCCCTGAGATGGCGCCACATGGAGGGCTCAGATCCAGCCTGTTTGAATTTCAAAAATTTTTCAGAAAATTTATAAAAACAAGGGTTCACGCCCAGCCTGAAGAGATTTTTTTTTTTTTTAGCTCTTGTGAACTTGGAAAATCCGACCTAGCCTTCCTAACATCTGATTTTGAACCTTGGAAATCGTGCCCCCTTTGGCGCATTGAAGAAGGTGGAGTAAAGTTCGTGCCGTGGCCAATCCGATTCCAACAGAGCTCGATTTTGGTGGACCATCCGAAGCTCGGAGCGAAGGACGAAGGAAGCTCATGATAGCTGCCCCTTTCAAGAGCTCTTACGCTGCGTAACGAAGCAAGGTGCACTTCTTTTCCCCTTAATGTGATTCTATAATCCGAATCGGGAGTCGTTTGAAGAAAGAGCTCATCCGAGGGATGGATTGAGCTATTCTCATAAAACGACATATATAAAAATGTTTTGTTATGATTACTTGATGATTTTTAACATTCATATAGTTAGCTAGGTTTAATTTGCATTTTATTTCATTCATTTAGCATATTTCATGAATTAATTAGGATTAATTTAGCCTTTATTTCAATTCTGCTTATTTTCAGTAGGTCTCTATTTTTGTCAGTCAGTCCACACGTCATTTCATGCATTTGTTTTTTATTAAAAATCCCAAAAAAATCATGGAATGCGCCCTTAGGTGTCCCTAAAATTTTGCCAAAAATTCGAAGCCATTTGAATTTGTTTACTGCGGTAAACATTCAAAATGGCAAGTCAGGTTTTGTTACCCGGGATACGTTTTGAAAATCATTTGCCGACTTGTAAAATCGAGATATCTCTCATGGGAGATCCGATTTTCTATCCGAAAGATGTTATGCACTCGGGAGAATGTCTAGTTTTTAATATGAGTTTTTCAGATTTTTCTGAATCCGAGAGTTTGGGACACGTGTCAGAGCCTAATTTGGGCCTCTGAGATCTTGGATCGACTTAGGGCTATGGTTTCTCTTTGTGTGTTGCTCCAAATCCGAAACTGTAAAACGTGAAAGTGGTGTCCGAGGTGTCCTCTGTTTGAATCTGAAAGCCTGTAATTTTTAGAACAGTTTTGACCCCTGCTTCGGATTTTTCTTGTCAGCCCCTTGTTTTGCTACATTTGTTTGTTCTGTTAGTTTAGGCAGAAATACTTATATTTTTATCTGTGTTTCCGTTGATCAAATGCCAAAGTCATAAACATGAAAGTTGTTCATGTAGGTGGCGTGCATAACTCTGATTAATTTCATAAATTTCCATGGTCGTTTTGTATTTCTTTTGCATTTTTCATCAGATTAGTGTGATTTTTACCTCTGTCAGAACTAAATCTCTGTTATTGAACTTACCATGGCTCAAATCCCGAGGCTATAAAAACCAAAAATGTTTCATTTCGGGTCTTTTAGCAGTTTGCAAAATATCATAAGTTTCCATGGTGTAAATATTGCATTATCATATTAGGCATTGCATTTGGTTCGGATCCATAGGCAAAATCCATCATTTTTAGGACTTTCCTTGAATTTTAGCATTTAAATCATATCATTTCATGATTTTTAGCATTCTAGGTTGTTTATCAGAGTGTTTAGATGCTTCATACCGAATTTGGTGCAATTTGGAATCCATTTGAGGTTCGGATCATCCATAATACCAAAACAGGGTCCCGCAGGACCCGGATCCAAGCGAAAATCGTTATTTTTGATAAATTGCAAAATACCAAATTCTGATTTTACAGTCTTAATATGTCTAGCAGCATATCATCATATCTCTTACTGCATTTTATCATCATTTGATTCAATTTGAACTTCAAAATCTCAATTTTACCAAGTTTTCCTTCAAACCCTGATTTTAAAGGTATAACTTTATAATTAGGGGTATTTTGGTCATTTTGACCACCAATTCCGAATTTCAAACTGTTTTCCACTGAATTCCCCGCATTTACATCATTTCAAAACATCAAGTAAGCATGAGAATAGGGTTTATATCCAATTAAATCCAATAATTTCATAATATTATTGGAAAATCTTGGAAAAACCCACATATTTGAGCTAACTTTATTTCAAGCTTGGCAGGGACATTCCAAAGAAGGAGCTGAAGTCTGCAAATTTCTTTTATTTCCTTTATTTAGTAATGTAATAATGTAAATTTTGGAATAAGAGATTTAATTTCCTGCTTAGACTAGGATGCATATCATATAGTTTGAATTTATGCAATATCCTGTTTCTATGATTCATGCATTTTATTTCAAAAGCACTATGGATGTTCACGAATGGCACGTGCACCAACTCTTAGGGAGTTGATGGACTCAGTGGGATCCATATTTACGGCCCTAGTCGGAATATGGACGAGACCCAGATCCATCATCTTTCTACTAGTCACATTGAGCCTACACTCTTAGGCTATCTTAAAATGCACATCATATTTCCAAAGTTTTCAAAATCATGTGCATCAAATCAACTAAATTCTGAACATATTCATGGCCACAGTCAGGATATGTGAAGGATTTATCTTGACTTAATGCATATTTTTCCAACAAATCTCTTAGAAAATCTTTTCAAAGTGCATTCATTCACTTATGTCATTTGCATCATAAAATCATTGATTTTCTCAAGATTTTCTCAAGAAAACTTCATTCTCAAGAAATCGATTTCTCAAGAGATTCTAAGGATTTTTCAAAATCGGTTTTTCAAAGACAAGTTTTTCCACAGTTCTCCCAGGAAAATGATATTTTCTTAAGACATTCAAAAGAGTTTTCCAATCTTTCTCCAAGACCCAAAATCGATTTCCAAGTATTTCAAAAGGTAAAATTCCCAGGATTTCGATTCCCCAAGTTTTGAATTTCCTTCTCCAATGAGCTTTCCTATAAATTTTCCATCATTTTCCTAAGAAAACTCTCAAAGTCCAAGTTTTCCTAAGAAGTGTTTCCCTTTTCAAAAGGTTCATCTTTTCTCAAGAATCACTTCCATTTTCCCAAGATTTTCAACTATTTCTGATTTTTCCACATCTTTATAAGCTTTCTCATGTTTTCAAAAACCCCTTTTTTATCTGAGTTTCCTGAGAAATTGACCTTTTTCCTGAGAGATTCTTTCCAACTCCAAATGTTTTTCTAAGCATACATCATGTCTTCCAACTGGCATTTTCCAAAATCTCATAGCACATGCCTGAATTCTCTGTGCATTTAGGATAGAACATAACTTTGATAATTTTGCTAAGTCAAGCATAGTTTTGGTCCTTGGTTCGATTACCCCTGTTAAAGGCGGCAGGAACGGTCGAACCTCGTACCGACAGGTCGAGCCCCATCCCATGGATTTTCCCGCAATTTTCAAAAACGGAGGCGAGTATTTCAAAACAATTTCCAAAATCCGGTCAAAGTTTGAATCGCGAAAGCATTTTCTCTTTCTCTCTTCCGCAAGGAAGGGAAGACGGGGGAAAAATTTTGCGACGATAACAGGTTTGGCGACCGAGATGGGACCTGTCCTTGTCTGACCAAAAAAAAAAAAGTGCTTGACTTAGTTCAATTATCAAAATTATGTTCATAAAATGTCAGCTCTTTTACTTTCAATATCATGTGAGCCTAGGAGCCTAGATTCTGACCCAGCTGACATTGAATGCATATAGCTTAGGCATGGTTTGGTAGGACCATATTGAGGAGAAATTTTCATGCTCACATAGACTTAGGTCTAAATACAACTCTCCTCAATTTAGGATCTGAATGCAAACAATGTATGCTTCTTCAAAGATTTTCAAAAGTCTATCTCTCTAGGATTTAGAGCCCTCTATTTCTTGCATGTGATCATTTTTCAAAACTCTCAATTACCTATCATTACCCGGTCTTCACGTTGCTGGGCTCTCTTCCAGAACCATAGTTCGGGACAGAGCCTCACAACTGGGCCAACTATTTGGGTTAACACCCCCCTACCACGTACCGCGGGCCACAGTCCGGAGTATATCGGTAGGCGCTCAAGGATGTTGGAAAACCTTACCTTAGAACCGGAGTTGAAATTCTATGCCACGTACCTCGGATTTCGATTCGGGTATATCGACATAACTGGATCGGACAAAGATGATTTGAACCTAGAGTTAGGATTAAGATCCTACAGCTGTTTTCAAATGGATGCATCTAGAGTCAGCCTTTTAGGGAGTGCTGAATGTGCATGAATGTTTGTGCAGGATGTGATTGTATGTGTATAATTTCCTTAATTTCTTATATTTCCCAATGTTTTCCAACTTCTTAGGCCTTTTTCAAAACATCTTTATTTTCCACAAGATCTTTTTCTCAAACCCTGGATGATTTTTTTTCAAATATCCCATTTCTTCCAAAACTCCAGGCGATTTTACATTCTACCTTTCTACTGGATCTCGAATTTCTAGCTGCATTTTATCCTGCCTGCAAAATTTTTTCAAAATTTCTCACATTTTCCTAAGTCTCATTCTGAGTCTTTCTCTGTTTTCAGTTTGATGGCATCCAGTCAAGTCGATCCTATCTTTCCTGAAGGTCACATCTCCTTCGAGGTGCGACAAGGTCGTCCTGAACATCGAGCCCTTAGCACCGGAACTTTCATTCCCCGGTGGTATTATTCCTGGCTAAAGAGCTTTTCCCGAATGTTCCCGGACCATTTGAGCGAGTGTGGATTAGAGCTGGCATCAGCAGTCGGAAAGCAGACCATCAATGGAAACCTGATCCATGCAATGGCAGAGCGATGGAATCCTCGAACGTGTACCTTCTGGTTCCCGTGGGGAGAGATGACTGTTTTAATGGATGAATTTTCAGAAATCATGGGGTTGCCAGAACCAGCCGGTCAACCAGGAGACCCCTTAGAGCATCAATTCCTTATCAATGTCAAGGGTTTGGACCCCCGAGACTCCTTAGCTCGTATGACAGGCCGCCGATCTTGGCCCCTGATCCAGTTAGAAGGAGATGAATATGTTGACCTACTTGAGTTGTACCGCCAGTACGGGACCTTCGTCGAAGTCAGCTCGCTTTCAAGAACAGCCAAAGAAAAGATTCAGAATGCAATGGTTCTATGCACTGTAGGACTGTCCCTTTTCCCAGATGGACAGAACTACATGGACATCAGGATAATCCAACTTATGAGAAGATGGGGAAGTCGGCAAACCAATCGCCTCTCCATAGCCATGGCAGCGCTCGCCTTCCTATATCGAGGTCTGACTCGATTCTCACTTGGAGAATCCATTTTAGTTGAAGGATGCATCTACTCACTTCAGTCCTGGTTTTTCCAGCATGTTCCAGCCCGAGCAAGCTCTTTCAGATACAATGGTCAAGAACTCCTTCCAGTGGCGCAGTACCGGTCTATGATCAACAACATTCAAGAGGATAACGTTGTTTGGGACTATTTTGATCGGCAAATATCTCCTCCCAGATATACCTACGCTTATGGCAAGCGATTCAAGTTGCTAGGACCATTCTTCTGCACTTACTACCAACCAGAGAGATGTGTTCGGCAGTTCTCTCAAAGGCAGCAGTACGTTGAAGCCCGACTGTTATCAGGAGCTATGGCAGAGTTCGATCTCACCTCCGCACAATGGTCCAGGGCATATCATTCTGCCCGCTACGGCTGGGATTCCTTTGTCTCTCTTAAAATCTTTCCAGGCCCTAGAGTGTCTGCCGACTATCGTGAATGGTGGCAAATCGTCTGTCCTCCACCCCTTTGTCAAGATCAATAAAATCTTATTCTTCTCATTTTAATAAAATTCTCTTTCCTTCTATTGTGGTTTGACGACCTCGCCTAGGTAACAAGGCATATTTTCGTTGTTTATTTCTTTTGCAGAAAGAATGGCAACACAATTGTCGTGATTCCCACGACGACTCAGTCCCTAGTAATGGGACATCTTTTCCAAATTGTCTACCATATTTTCAGCAAATATTTCTTTCAAAAGCTAATTCCCTCATAATCTAATCAGGTCTTTTGCCCTGCAGAGAGCATCCATACCATTTGATGGTTGAGACAAGATCAGGCAAAAGAACTACGGCATCCCAATACTCGTCAGCCTCGGTAGAAGAGATGAGTTCCCCTCGATCTGAGAAGAGTCGAGAGCAGCAGCAAGAAGACGATGGCATAGACCCTCAAATGTATGCCATGTTCAGAAAAATGATGAACAAAATGATGAATGAGCAGCCCGGGACCAGCTCAGAAAGGAATCCATTCAGAGAAAAGTTTCATGGTCGTAGGAGTAAGAAGGCTCCCAAAAAGCAGATCCAACCAGAAGAGATTTCAGATGAATCAGATTCAACTGAAAACACAGATGAAGAATATGAGGTGCCTCCGGCATTTCAGAAGCGTGGCCAAAGTAAAAGCCGCAGATCAAAAGGCAGAGATAAAGAAGAGCCTTTGCAAGCGCAGTTTAAAGAAATGGCCCGAGTTGTCAAAGATCTGCAAGCCCGCGACAAGGGCAAGAAAGTCTTCACCAGTGAGGACTTCTATGACGGCTTAGAAGGGGATGATGATCTGGAGAATCTCCCCCGAAAATTCATCAAATTCGATGGTTCTGGCGACCCAAAAGCGCATCTCGCCACTTTCTTTGCTGAATGCTCTCGGTTCAAGAGGGATAACCGAGCATTGTTTCTATGTTTCCCCCGCAGCTTAGAAGGAGTTGCAGCCAAGTGGTATGCTGAGCATATCAACCCCATCGAGCTCAAGGAGTTCGACAAAGTTGTAAATCGCTTTATTGAACGCTTCTTGTTCAACACAGAAGCGCTGCCTACACTGAGTCATCTCTGCAATTTAAGGCAGAATGAGAATGAAAAAGCACGGGACTTCATTCTCAGGTGGAGATCAGCCTGTAATAAGATGAGAGATCCTATCTCGGAAAGGCATGCATTGTCCTTAATCCTCAACAATTTCTCGCAGCCGTTAAGAGGATTAATCTCCACAGCGCCGTCCAGGACCTTCATTGAGTTGACTGAACGAGCTGAATGGCTCGAGCTAAGTGTGGAAAATGGAGTCTATGAAGGCTTCACCTTTTCCAAGAACAACTCCCACGGTGAGCAGAAAAAGAAAGCTCACTTCACTTATTCTGCCAACAACAACAACAAAGGCCGTAATCAGCACAAAGGGCAGAAGAAAGATTACTGCTACAGCTCAGGCAGTTCGAACAACAAGGACCAAAAAGCAAAGCCTGCTCCTCAGTTCAGCAAGCCTCCTCAGCAGGATCAAGGGCCAAAACTGCGTGAGAAGACCAAACATGAAGGATGGAGTTACGACAGAAAGTTTACTCCCCTTGACCAATCACTCGAAGATGTGCTCGAGTACATGCTATCGAAAGAGATGGTCAAATTGCCCAGATTGGCCGATCCCCCTATGCCCATGGGGAAATGGAAAGATCAGTTCTGCAAGTTCCACAGGACAGTGGGACACAACACCGAGAACTGCTTTGTTCTCAAAAACATCGTGCAAGATCTCATTGAAAAGAATCTATTGGTAGAAGGAGAAGAAGAAGAGAAGATGGACATTCTCAACCACCCCTTCCCTTCGCACACCACAGCAGTAGTGTCTGCACAACCCTTTCTACCGCATGAACATATCAAGCCATGTTCTGCGCAAGATCTTCAAGTTCAGCATCAGGTAACGGTGCTACGACAAGCAGTTCCAGATTCTAAGAAGATAGACTTAATTTCAGCATTCGGTAAAATGAAAGTTGCAGAAGCACCTGTGAAGTCAGTTCCCAAATCAAAAGGAACTCCTGACTTCTTCAAACAAATCGTTAGACCCAGGATGGAGAATTCAAGTTAGAAGCCTCTGACCGCTTTATCCAATGTCTCTATCCTTGACTTGGCCAAGAATTCTAGCAAGCACCAGCAAGTACTGGAGGATTTACTCAGAAAAATCAAAGTTAAGCCCAGCACTACTCCTAAAGACATGGCACAGATTGTGAACTCCGCCATGACCAATGCACCAATCACCTTTTTAGATGAGGACCTTCCAAAGCCTCATTCCTTTCATAATAATGCCTTGTACATTGTCGTTCGAGTCAAAGGAATGACGGTTCCCCATGTGCTGGTCGATGGAGGCAGTAGCCTCAACATATGTCCTGAAATGACCGCAAAGGCATTAGGGATCAAGGACGAGGAATATATTCCAGATCCCATCACTATCTATGGGTTTGACAATCATGGTCAAACGGCCAAGGGCAAGATATTCCTGGAGGTGTTCATCAACTATTCAGTGCATTCAGTGCTTTTTTACGTGGTTAATGTACCACCAACCTACAACTTGCTGCTCGGTAGGACATGGATTCACAATGCTAATGCAGTGCCTTCTACACTCCATCAATGCGTGAAGTGGTCAAAAGGTGGAATGATTACCATAATACTGGGAGAAGACCCAGAAGAAAGGCTCCCGCAGCCCATGATTCCCCGGCCATCATTCAATGCAGATATTCCCAGCATCAGGGAAAGTGAAGAGATCAATCTCGGGGAGAATTGAGAAATACTTCAGGCACCATCAGAGCCATCTCTGCACAGAGTAGCCACGACACGATGGAAAGGTCCTCAATTCTTCAAGGTTGGAGGTCGAATCGACTACAGCACCATTAAGGATCATCCCTTGTTTTCTCAATTCATGAAGTCAAGAAAGGGATTTGATTTACTCTTGAAGCATGGCTATCAACCCTTCAAGGGACTCGGCAAGAATGAAGATGGCCGCATCGAGCCAATGATCCAGAAACATCGTCCCCACAGGGCAGGATTGGGGTTCTCCGGAGGAAGCTCATCAAGGAAGACTGTTTTTGTCAAAGGGGCACAATGAAGACCATTTGTTATTTCCTTTCTATTCTTTTTCAAATAAATGTCTCATTTTACCAATGTCATTGATCAATTCAATCAATAAAATTTCAAGTTTCTTTGTCTATCCGGATGCCATCTACTCCCTTTTTGTCTGTCTCATCATTTTATAATTCAATGCCATTTTATGTATGGTTCTCTTCAAATGATTGCTTGTCTTACTATAGGCCAATTTGTCTGAACCAAATTTCTTCTCCAAAATTTCAGAATGACTTCTCGGACAATCAAGAAGCTCGTTCTCAATCCCAAAGCCTTTCAGAAGTCGATAGCAATTCACAGAATCAAAGCAAGCACCAGAAATAACAAGAATGCAAAGCAGTCTGATGATTGTGCAGAATATGACCAGTCTCTTCAGGAATTACCGGAGTTCGCCGCAGTTCAGAAGCAGGATGAACCATCTCCTCTAGTACAAGATCCAACTGAAGGTGTCAATATCGGTTCAGAGGAAGATCCCAAAATTCTCCAGATCGGAACCAGTCTGAATCCGAAAGAAAAGAAAAGGCTTACAGATTTTCTCAAGCGGCATGAAGAAGTGTTCGCATGGACGTATGAAGACATGCCGGGCTTAGACCCCAAATTAGTCGAACACCGCCTTGTCTTAAAGCCGGATGCTAAGCCAGTTAAGCAGAAGCTGAGAAAAATGGATCCCAGAATAGAACAACAAGTCAAGGAAGGACTCGAAGATTTGCTCAAAGCAGGATTTATCCGAGCTATTGACTACCCAGATTGGTTAGCCAATATCGTCGTCGTCCCAAAGAAAAGCGGCAAAGTGAGGATTTGCATAGACTTCAGAGACCTCAATAAGGCAACTCCGAAGGATGACTATCCACTTCCAAGCATCGATCTTCTAGTCGATAGCACGACAGGACATGCTATGTTCTCTTTCATGGATGGATATTCCGGCTACAATCAGATTAAGTTGGCCGCCCACGACCAATCCAAAACTTCTTTTACTACGTCTTGGGGCACTTTCTGCTATACAGTTATGCCTTTTGGGCTTAAGAATGCCGGAGCAACGTATCAACGGGCAATGGCTGTCATCTTTCACGATCAGATGCGCAAAATCATGGATGTGTATGTTGATGATATCCTCGTGAAATCTAAGGAGGGAGAAGATCACCTCGAAGCCCTTGACCAAGTCTTTAAGAGACTCATTCTTTACAAGTTAAGGCTTAACCCGCAAAAATGTGTCTTTGGAGTCGAATCAGGCAAACTGTTGGGTTTTCTGGTCAGCAAAAAGGGAATTGAAGTTGACCCGGCCAAAGCCAAGGCTATCATTGATATGCCACCCTCGAAGAATCTCAAAGAGCTACGTAGCCTTCAAGGATGTATGCAGTCAATTCGGCGATTCATTTCCAATTTGGCGATGAGATGTGAGCCCTTCAACCACTTACTCAGAAAAGAAGTGAAATTCGAATGGGGGCCAGAGTGCCAGCAATCATTCGATCGAATCAAGAAGTATCTTCTTAATCCTCCCATCCTGAAGCCGCCAGAATTGAAAAAACCTCTTCTGTTATACATCTCAGTCAATCAAGTCGCATGCGGCGGATTCTTGGCACAATACAAAGAAGGCAGCCTGATAGAGCACGCCATTTATTATGTGAGTAAGACTTTCATAGACTATGAAAAGAGATACTCTCAAATAGAGAAGACCTGACTAGCTCTGGTATGGATGTGTCAGAAACTAAGACACTACCTGCTAGCATTAGAAGTCAAAATCTTATCTAAACTCAATCCCCTCAAATACATCTTGGAGCAACCTTTCCTAAGCGGACGAGTCACAAAATGACAAGTCTTACTGATGCAGTATGACTTAGAATATGTCTCGCAGCAATCAATTAAAGGACAAACAATTGCAGATCAATTGGCGGATTTTCCTTTGGCCGAAGAAGAGAAAGCCGAAGATGACTTCCCTGATGAGCAGATTTGCAATATCCAGCAATTTCCAGTCTGGAATTTATTTTTCGACGGTTCTAAGAACATGGCCGGAATAGGCATCGGAATTTTATTAATCACTCCTGAGAAGGAGATGATTCCATTTTCTCTCAAGTTAGACTTTCAATGCACTCACAATATGGCTGAATACGAAGCCCTGATTCAAGGTCTAAGGATTCTACTAGACTTCAATGTTAAGAGAGTGCATGCCTACGGCGACTCATTACTTGTTGTCAATCAAGTTCGAGCCGAATGGCAAGTCAAAGATCAGAAGTTATTTCCCTATCAGAAAATTGTTTCAGCTCTCGTCAGCAAGTTCGAAGAATTTCAGTTATTTCACATCAAGAGAGATTTTAATCAAGTGGCCGATAGTCTAGCCAGTTTAGGCTCCATTATGACATTCAAGAATGGAGAATCTTGTCGCTCTTTTGAAATTGGCAGACTTGACCAACCTGCTTTCCTTCCATCGGAGCAGGTAAACCAGGCTGAGCAAAAGAAGAAGCCTTGGTATTACAACATCAAAACTTTCATAGAAACTGGTGAATTTCCTCCAGAACTCTCAAAGAAAGAACAACGAGCAATCCAGCGTATGTCTACTCGATATTTCATTTTGGCCAATGTCCTCTATCGTCGTGGATTCAGTTCAGAGTATTCCAGATGTTTAGATGAAGACGAAGCCAAAGAAGTTGTGCGAGAAGCACATGAAGGCATTTGTGGTGGTCACGTTGGCTACCAAACCCTTGTCAAGCAAATCATAAGAGCAGGGTACTATTGGAAGACTATGCAACAAGACTGTTATCATTATGTGAAGAAGTGTGTGCAATGTCAAATACATGCACCTTCTATTCATGCTCCGACAACTTATTTACAATCCGTTGTTTCTCCATGGCCATTCTCTATGTGGGCCTTCGATGTCGTAGGTCCCATCACTCCTTCAACTTCAAATGGCCATAAATACTTCCTTGCCGCAACAGAATACTTCACCAAGTGGGTAGAAGCCATAAGTCTCCGCACAGTAGAAGGCCGACACGTGGTCTCTTTTATTCACAAGAACATCCTTTGCCGTTTCAGCATCCCACATGACATTGTGTCAGACAACGGCAGTCATTTCAAGAATGAAAAGATGAAGACATTCTGCTCAAAATTCAAGATCTATCACCATTTTTCCGCTCCATATTATCCTCAAGGGAATGGTCAGGCAGAGGCCACCAACAAGATTCTAATTCGTATCTTGGAGCGAACTGTGGAAACAGGCCGTGACTGGCATGAGAAGATCCACGATGCACTGTGGGCCTATCGGACCACCATTCGAACTCCAATGAATGCTACTCCATCAGAACTGGTCTATGGAACAGAAGTAGTATTGCCGCTACATGTTCAGAAGCCCGCTTTGAAATTTGCTTCACTTCTGCAATTACCTCTTGATCAATACCAGCAACAGCGACTAGTGCAGCTAGACTTACTTGACGAAAGAAGGCTAAAAGCAGCAGAGCATGCTCAATCCTATCGCCAGAGAGTAGCCAGGCAATATGCGAAGTCTATCATCGAAAGAAGATTCAAAGTCAATGATTTAGTACTTCGATCCACAGCTTATCTCAAGCATCGTCCCGGCGGCAAATGGTCGCCAAATTGGGAAGGTCCCTATGTTGTCAAAGAAGCATTACCCCGCAACTCATATCGGCTCATCAATGCTGATGGGGTAGAATTGCCAGATCCTATTAATGCTCGACACTTGAAAAAGTTTTATACTTGAAACATTTATCCTTCTCTTGTAATCCTTCCTGTTTCCTTCAAATAATGATCCAACTTTCTTTCCCAGTTACACTGGGGCATTTTAAAATTTTGTTCTATATGCAGACAGGATAAACAAATTCCTCATTTCATGCACATGTGCATTCATATGCATCAATTCATATTCATTTGCATTCAATTGCATTAACAACAATCTGGTCAGTATTGGGATTTCAACAAACAGTCCCATCACGATTCCTAAATAATTCAAAATCGAAAGGTCATCACCAATACTGAACCAAAACCCAGCGCTCGAACTGGTATTATTTCAAAATCCAGTACTCAAACTGGCACATTTTCAAAATCCCTGTTTTTCAGAAAATCGAGTTCCGACTCAGGATTTTTATTCAAATCATTTTCCTTTGTTGATCCGGGTTTCGACTCGTGATCTCATTATCTTATTTGAGCTCTGATTCGAGCCTTCCATTTTCTTTTGTTGATCCGGGTTCCGACTCGAGATCTCTTTAGTTACTCGAGCCTTGACTCGAGCTCTTCATTCTCTTTTGTTGATCCGGGTTCCGACTCGAGATCTCTTTAGTTACTCGAGCCTTGACTCGAGCTCTTCATTCTCTTTTGTTGATCCGGGTTCCGACTCGAGATTTCTCTATTTATTTGAGCTCAGATGCGAGCTCTTCATTCTCTTTTGTTGATTCGGGTTCCGACTCGGGATCTCTCTATTCATTTAAGCTCAGATGCGAGCTCCTCATTTTCTTGTATTGATCCGGGCTCCGACTCGTGATCTCTGTATTTTATTCGAGCTCTGACTCGAACTCATCATTCTCCTTTGATTAATCCAAGTCATTTCAATCGTCAAAGTCTGTCAATTGCTCGAATTTGACATTTTGCCCTCCAAATTTCAATTTAAATCCTCAAATCAGGCAATTCTCCAATTTCGACCCCTGGGTCACCCGATTTCCAATTATCAATTTCAATTACCAATTTCCAATTCTCGACCTTCGGGTCAATCAATTTCCAATTCTCGACCTGCGGGTCAACCAATTTTCAATTTTCGACCTTCGGGTCAATCAATTTCCAAATTTCGACCTCTGGTCAAATCAATTCTCAATTTCGACCATCAGGTCATCCAATTTCGACCTTCGGGTCATTCAATTTTCAGCAACCAATTTTCCAATTTTCAATTTCGACCTTCGGGTCAATCAATCTCAATATCCAATTTCAATCATTTTCTCTTGCGAGAGACCCTTTTTAGGGAGAGTTCGAGGGAGCTCGTTCTTTTCGCATGCTATCCAATTCGTTCACTTAGCCCCTTTTTAGGGAGAGTTTGAAGGGACTCGCGTCTTTGTGAACCGTTTGCAAAACAATTTCCAATTTCACACGAGGAACCCTTTTTAAGGGAGAGGCTCGACGGAGACTCATTTTTCTTGTGACCCCCCCCCCCCCAATTTCATACTAGGCCATTTTTCGTTATGAAAGACCCTCTTTGCAGGGAGAGTATGATGGACTTGTTCCTTTCATGACCCAATTTTCAGACCTCCCAAGAGTCGATGATCCTCCTATCACTAGGGGAAGATTTAAAGATCAATTCTGCAAGTTTCATCGGGCCATGGGGCATGATACCGAGTACTGCTTCGTTCTCAGGAATATTATTCAAGACTATATCGATAAAAATATCCTTGTGGAAGGCAAAGAAGAAGATAAAGCAACCAGCTCATCAGCCCCTTAAGAGCGACAAGGCCATCACTCTTTCATTCTTGCATTTTGCTTTTGTCATTTTGTATGGATGGCATGGTCTCATCTCTTTCATCAATAAAATTATCAATCTTCCTCATAGTTTGGCATCATCTTATGTATTTCTCCTTCTTTACAAAATGTCTTTTTACAAGGAGTAACCTCTTTCAGAGTGTCTCCCGAATTCATCAAGAAGCTCATCGTCAATCTTTCCACTGTTATCTTCAGAGAACATTCCTCAAATATCAATTATTTATCCTTTCATCCAATATCTTACTCCCCCATTACACTGGGGCATTATTTTAAAAATTGTCTTCAAAACATCCTGTATGCAGGCAGGTACAAGCAAATCTCTAATTTTGCACACATGTGTACTCATTTACATCATTTTGCATTTGCATGCATTCATTTGCATTTTTGCATACATCAACTTGCATCAATCCAATACCCATTTAGGATAAGGGCTGAATTCTGAGACTCGTGGCATTTGTCTAGGTCAGCATGAGGGTGAAGATTGAAAATCTCACATTGCAATCATCAAGCGCTTTCTAAACACCAACCTTTTTAAAGTTCGGGCCGAGTTTTTATCAAAACCATTTTTACCAGTCAACCTTTGGGTGAAGCCTACTTCCTAAATCCGGTTTTTACTGGTCGAACTTCCAGAATCCAGTTTTCGTTGGTCGAACTTCCTAAATCCAGTTTTCGCTGGTCAAACTTCTTAAATCCAGTTTTCACTGGTCGAACTTCCTGAATCCAATTTTTACTGGTTGAACTTCCTAAATCCAGTTTTCACTGGTCGAACTTCCTAAATCCAGTTTTCACTAGTCGAACTTCCTAAATCCGGTTTTTACTGGTCGAACTTCCTAAATCCGGTTTTTACTGGTCGGACTTCTTGAATCCAGTTTTCGTTGGTCGAACTTCCTAAATCCAGTTTTCACTGGTCGAACTTCCTAAATCCAGTTTTCACTGGTCGAACTTCCTAAATCCAGTTTTCACTGGTCGAACTTCTGTAAACACCCCAAATTTTCACTCACCTCCCCGACATCTTCACCAAGCATCATCATCCAGCCTTTTTTAAATCGCCGGAGGGCAAAATGGTCATTTTCTGAGCCGGACCTTGCAAAAGTCTAAATTTTATCTGAAACTCTCAAAATCTCTCTATTTTGTCTCAGATGTTCAAAATTTTGCTCCTGACAGGAGACAGACAGCTCCAAGTCTTGGTTCAAGATTCTATTGCATAAGACATGACATTGCATATCATTGCATGAGCATTTCAAATCACTGCACTGCACAGCATGTCATTTCGAGGTCCAGAACTCTTGATTTCAAAATTTTCAATCCAGATTAGAATTTTAACTCTTTTCAAAATTGACTCCAAAACCCTGGGTCTTCAAAATTATCAATTCTTCCCATTTTACCCCTAGGACTCTGAATTTCAAAATATTTCCTCAGAAAAACCATCTGGATAGTTTTTAATATGGATTTCAGTCACTTCACCTCAGATTTGGCCCTTTTTGACAATTTCAAATATCTTTCTTTTACAAAATCGCCCTACAAGGGCCAACTCTTTCCAAAATTCCTGTTTTGCCCATTAGTCCAAATTTTTATGAAAATTCCAAAAAGAGGTTTTACTGTCTTGTCCTTATGTAATAAAGAAGCAATGTGGGACCCACATTGAGGTGGTGCCACACAAGCTTTTCTTTTAAAAAATTTGAATTTTGAAAAACCCAAAAATATAGGAGCCTTGTCCCCTGGATTGGTGTCACTTGTCATTTCTCTCTCCTCCCATTTCCATGCCACGTGTCAGTGTGGGGCTACCTTCAGAAGCCGCCACATGTCATCCCATTTTATCTGCCATGTGTCACCCTATCCATCCTGCGCCATGTGTCATTTCAAAGACTACCAGGAGATGCCAATTGTCATAGGTTGTCCTGTCTAGAAAAAGTGGAGTTTGTCTCCTCTGAGGTGGCGCCACTTGAAGTGTGTCTCCTGCAGGGGACACGTGTCAACCCCTCCTTCCTTCTAGAAAAGTAGCCTGACACATGTCCTCTCCCTATTTTTTTCAGAAAAGTAGGAGACATGTGTCACTCCTAAGTTCCTACAGAAAAGGTAGGCTTGTCTCCTCTGAGGTGGCGCCATCTGGAGTGTCTCCTGCAGAGGACACATGGCAAGCTCTCATTTCCTCAGAAAAAGCAAGTGCCATGTGTCATTTTCTGCTTTCTTCAGAAAGCTAGAATTCAAATATTCAAAAATCCCCATAGGTGGCGAAAATCAAGAACTCCTACCTTTTTCATCCTGTCTGAGATGGCGCCACATGGCTTGGCCCACCTTCTCTTCCCTCTGCCACGTGTCATTCTATGCTTCTTTCAGAAAAAGTAGAGGACACATGTCTTCTCCCTACTTCTTTCAGAAAAGTAGGAGACACATGTCACTCCTGGCTTTCTTCAGAAAAAGCAAACCATTCAAAATTCAAACAAGGCACTAGGTGGCGAAAATCCTGAGCTCTGATTTTTCCAGATGGTCTGAGATGGCGCCACATGTCCTTTCCCTCCTTTTCCTCCCTCTTGCCACATGACATTGTAGGAGCCACCCTGAGGTGGCGCCACATGTCCACCCTCCATTCCTCCAGGGCCAACCTCCATTTGAATTTCAAACTTCCCCCTGAGGTGGCGCCATTTGAGAAAGCCTCTCCAGACAGCTGACACTTGTCCGCCACATGTCCAGATCTCCTTTCTCCAGAAAAGGTAGAATTCAAATTCCTCTGAGGTGGCGCCTTTTGAGCCCACTGCTCTGAACTTCTGACATGTGTCAAACACCTTTTGAGGTGGCACCATTCCAGGACTCCACTTGGCTCCATTTTTATTTTTTATTTTATTTTTAATAAAGGTAGCCCACCATGAGGTTGTTATCGTCGCAAAAATTTTTCCCCTCCCTTGCGAGAGAGAAACTAATTTCGCGAGTCAAACTCGACCAAAGCTTTGAAATTGGTTTTAAAAATTACTCGCCTCCGTTTTGAAAATTTGCGGGAAAATTCCGTAGAATGGGATCCACCTGTCGGTACGAGGTTCAACCGTTCCTGGCGCCTTTACCAGGGGTAATTGAACCAAGGACCAATTATGTGCTTTAACTCGACTCAAATATCTAAATTATGCTCTATTTTTCCTAGAATGCACAAAGAATCAGGCTTGTGCTATGGAATTTTGAAAAAATGCAAGTTTGAGAAAATATGATGTTTGCTTTAGAAAATTGAAATGCATTTGAAAAATGATTGGAAAAGTGCTTGAAATTAGAATTCCTAGGAAAATTCTTGAACTTTATGGGAAATCAGAAATTTACATTGAAAAATAAATTCTCAGGAAAATTTGAACTTTAGAAAAACGATTTTTGAAATTTGGAATTGCTTTTCTGAGAAAATGGATTTGAGAATTCTGAGAAAATCTAAGAAATTCATTGGAAAATGACTTTTGAAATGGAAAATGAATTCTCAGGAAAACTAGAAAATATGAGAAAATCGATTTCTAAAAACTTGGGATTTTGAAATTTGAGAATTTGAAAACATAGGAAAATCTTGGTTTGAAATCGGGAAATGCTTTGAAATCTCTTTTGAAAACTCAGGATTTTGAGAAAATCAGATCCTGAGAAAGACTTGAAAATTCTTGAGAAAGCTGAATTTTCTGAAATTGAAATTGGAAAATGAATTTGAGAATAATGCAATTTGAATGATATCAATGAATGAATATGAATTTGAAAAGGGAATTTCAATTGAGAAATTGGGAAATCCTTTTAAAACTTTTAAAAAATGCAGTGCATTTTGAAGTTAGCCTAAGTGTGTAGGCTGAATGTGGCTAATACGAAGATCATAAATCTTGGTTTTCTTCGTATTCTGACTATGGCCATAAATACGAATCCCACCGAGTTTATAAACTCCATAAGAGCTTGTGCACGTGCCATTCGTGTAAACCATAGTGAATTTGAAATAAATATGCATGAATCATACATCACATATTAAAATTTGCATAAATTAAACTATATGCAATGCAGCCCTATTCTAAGCAGAAAAGTAACTCTTATTCCAAATTATTACATTTGAGATTACATTGAATTGAAATAAAGAAAATAAAATCTAAGTCTTCTTTCTTGAATGTTCCTGCAAAACTAGAAAACAAGGTTAGCACAAAAATATAGGTTTTTCTGAATTTATCCGAAAATATGAGAAATTATCGGATATTATTCAGATATAAACCCAAATTCATACCCCCTTTGATATAAACATAATAAATAATGAATAAATTTGGAAAATAAACTTGAAAATTCGAAATTAGGGTTCAAAATGACCAAAATACCCCTGATGACCTTGAAATCAGGGTTTTATGAAAGAATTTTTGTAAATTTTGGAATTTTGAAAATCAAATGAAATAAATCAAACATAATATAATAAAATATGATGATATGCATGAAATTTTGGAGAATTAGAAATTGAAATTTCGAAATTTAGGTCAAAATGACCAAAATACCCCTGATAATAAGACTATGGCCTTGAAACCAGGGTTTTCTGAAATAAATTTTGCAAAATTGAAAAATATGAAATGCAAAGGAGATTAAAATTAACCCTAATATGATTTTACATGCTTATGTACATGATAAAAACCCTAAAATGGCAAAAATATCATAAAATATCAAATTTAACTTGATTTTCGCCTGATTTTCGCTTCTGAATTTAAAGATAAACTAACACATGGAGCAAATGAACTTGGAATTAAACCAAATTTGGCATGGACACCTAAAATAACCCTAGAAACATAATGGAGCTCGAAAATCTATTTTTTTGTACTTTTAAATATGAAAATTCAAATAAGAACCCTAAATTTTATGATTTTTGCCTAAAATATTGATTCTAAAGGAGATTTAGGATATCAAACTTCTATAAAAATTTCCCAAATTTTATGGGATGACAGAGGACAGTAAGACAAGGATTTGTTACTTTGACACTTTCTGGTTTTGACCTATGGTCGGAGCTGTACCACTCCGGCACGTCGGATCGGAATCCGGCGACTCTAGTAAATGAAGGAAACAGATAGGTTTTGGTAGAAAATATGGGAAAAATAGCAGACCAATGGGAAAATGGCTGAAATTGTGGGAAAATGTCCCTGACAAACAGAGAAAGATTTGATATTTTGACACTATTAGGATTCGGGTTACGGTTTGGAAAAGTACACACTGTTATCAGAGACCTAAATCTCTGGAATTTCTGGACATTGGAATCTGTTAGACAGAAATAGAAAATCCGGGAAAAATAATGAAAAAGATTCAAAAATTCCCAAATTTTGGAAAATGACAGAAAATTATGTTATGAACAACTTTGATGTTGAAAGTTTTTGCAGACGGGCTACAGATTGAACAGACTCGATGTATTAGGGTATGTCTGTACCCTGACACAGGAAAATCAAGATTTTCCCAGGGGTATGGGAAATCCGATTTTTGACAGAGGTCAAAACTTATTGGAAAAAGCTCAAAATTTCCAGATCATTAGTGGATTCAATTATGAATCCACTGTGATTTTTGGGGGAAAATCCGGATGCCCCACGGTGGTGAATCCGAAGGTTATTTTCTGCTAAATCAGAGATTGAATATTTTGGAGAGTTCAAAACTCGATTCGGTTCTTGACTTTTGAAATGAAATTTCCGACCCCAAACCAATTTAGAATTTTTACAAGATATCAATAACACGCAAGAATGTCTAATACAAAATTTTTAGAATTTATCAATGAAGATTCATACATGAGATAACAACTAGACTCTATACATGAATTAAAAAAAAAATGATAAAGCAATAGACATGTGTTAATGAAACTAATAAAAAAAAAAAAAAAAAAGAAAGACAATAACTAATTAAGCTAAACACCTAAGGCATATGATTTTCACTAAAATGATGATTAAAATAACATAAAATAAAAATGATAATAATAATAATAAAAAAAAAAAGGATATGAAATTGATTGTTGTTGGCTTTTGACATAAGAGACCCGATTCATCTTTCGAATGGATCATCTTACATGCATAGCGTTGACATGGGCGACTACCGTTTCACATCATCCAATCTTCATAAAGAAACTCGTGAATCCAGTTTTAAACTGGATTCGTGTTAGATCTATGTAAACATCATATGAAAATTTTTCATTACATCTTGAGACAAAGTTTTTCTCTTTGCCTTTTTTTTTTTTATTTCTTACTTTACCTTGAAGGAGACTTGTTGTTGTGGTTGTCACCTTGATCGGAGAGGAGGGCTACCTTGGTGGAGAGAGAATCTCCTTGGTGGTGCTGTGAGATTTGAAGATGTTGGACTTCAAAGAGATGCAAGAGGGAGCGGTTGAAGAAAGCTTGAAAATGCAGCCATGGAGGCTGCAACTCAAAAGAGAGAGAGAGAGAGAGAGACGTGAGTTGAGATGGGGAGGCCGCCGTAGTTCTTTTTTTTTTGTTTTTCTCTTTTGTTTTTGATAACTTAGGTTTTAATAATCTAAACCCTAAGTTTCTAATAATATTAGATGGCTTTGATGAATGACTCTACGTCAATGGCTGCAGCCCTTTTGCTTTGGAAGAAATGGAAAGGGAGTAAGGAAGAAAGGGGAAAGAAGGAAGAGAAGGAAAAGGAAAGAAGAGGGGAAGAAGGAAAAGGAAAGAAAAAGAAGAGGGGCTGGAAGAACCATACGTGAGTGGAGAGAGAGGAAAGAAAGGAGGAAATAAAGAAAGAAAGAAAGAAAAGAAAAAGGAAGAAGAAAGAAAGAAAAGAAAGAAAGAAGGAAAGAAAGGAAGGAGGAAAGGGAAAGGAGAGGAGGCGAGAAAGGAAATAGAGAAATAGAGGGGCTGGAGGTTTGGGCAACCACCTTGTGGGTCCCACCTCTCTAAAATAAAAATAAATAAAAATCAATAAAAACAAAAATAAACAAATAAAAAGAAGCATCTTTTTTTTTTTTTTAATAAAATAGAAGCGCAAATGAATGGGCCATCTCAGAGCGGGTCCAAATTTCAATTTTGAAATTCATTTTGAAGATTAGAGGGGTAAAATAGTCTTTTCAGAAAGTTTCTAGACGAAATGAGCTATTTTTGGCAGTTTTTTAAACGAGCTCGGATTTTGAAGTTCAATACCCCGTTGCGAAGAAAATCCAGAGTAGAATTTAAAAATGTAATTTTGAAAGAAATCCAGATTGTTTTTCTCGAGAAAATGCTTCCAGCCGAAACGAGCTATTTTTGGCAGTTTTTGAAATGAGCTCAGATTTTGAAGTTCAATAGCTCATTGCGAAGCAAATCCAATGTAGAATTTAAAAATGTAATTTTGAAAGAAATCCAAATTGTTTTTGTTGAGAAAATGCTTCCAAATCTATTTTCAGACAAAATGAGCTATTTTTGGCAGTTTTTGAAACGAGCTCAGATTTTGAAGTTCAATAGCTCATTGCGAAGCAAATCCAGTGTAAAACTTGAAAATTTGATTTTGAAAGAAATCCAGATTATTTTTCTTGAGAAAATATTTCCAAATTTAGACTCCCGGGGTGAAAATGTCAATTTTGGAAACCCGAGGTTTGAAATTGATTTTTGAAAACTTTTAAAACTCAATCTGGATTGAAATTTATAAAGCTGGAGTTCTGGACTTCGAAAATGAAATGAAATGTGATGAAATGTTATGAAATGCTGAGAAATGATATGAAATGATGAGAAATGACATGAAATGCTATGCGAAATGCTAACCCTGAATGAAGAATTTTGGATGTTAGACCCGATTGACACTTGTACCAGTTCAAAAAGTGTTAAAATTGACAAAATTTGCAAAAATGGTTGAAGAAATGATTTTCGAGCTCTGCCAAGCTAGAGTAACACTGAAAATTAGGGTTTGAGCTGGATTCAACTGAAATGAACTGGATTGAGCTGGGTTTGAGCTAGAACAAAGGTCAGTAATACTGACATGAACTAAAATCAAAGCTTGAACACTAGCTCAATTGACTGAACTCAACTCAATTTCAGCTGAAAGAGCTAAAATGGACTAAAATGGGCTCCTAGACACTTGGAAATTGTTTTGAACTGAAACTGGAGCACTTGAACTCGTAGTGAGCTCAAGTTAGACTCTGGGGAATATGACTGACTATGAATGACTGACTCTGAGACAATTGGCTTGGATTTGAGTGAGAAATAAGCTCATTCCTGAAGAAATGATCCCATTCTGGCAGGAATGGTCAGAAATGAAAATGGTTTATTCATTATGAGCTCAGATGAGCTTGAGATGACTGATATTCTAACTGTCTTGAACTGACCAATGAGCTTGGTTGACTCCGACTGACTGGTGTTCGGGATGGCCTAGGGGTAAAGTGGTAATTTTCCTAATGAAAATGGCTAAAATGGTGATTTTCTGAAACTGACTTGGTGTTTGACTCCTACACTGACCTGACAAGGTTGGCACTGCCTGAGGAGGATTGTTTGAGAATGGATGTGGAAAATTTGGGGTGTTTACAGATGCCCCTCTTTGCTACTAAGCCGGCTTGAAGACGAGCTTAGTGGCAAAGAAAAACACACCAAATTTTGGCTATAAAAATGCCCCAGTTAGAAGGATCTGACTGGATATAAAGAGATTAGCCCTGATGAAAATGGTAGATATGAAATGGAAAATAGAGTTGTGAACTCGGGAGAATGTCTAGTTTTTAATATGATTTTTTCATATTTGTCTGATTTTTTTTACGTCTGACAAAAATCCGAGAGTTCGGGACACGTGTCAGAGCCTAATTTGGGCCTCTGAGATCTTGGATCGACTTAGGGCTATGGTTTCTCTTTGTGTGTTGCTCCAAATCCGAAACTGTAAAAAGTGAAAGTGGTTTCCAAGGTGTCCTCTGTTTGAATCTGAAAGCCTGTAATTTTTAGAATAGTGTTGACCCTGCTTCGGATTTTTCTTGTCAGCCCTTTGTTTTGCTACATTTGTCTGTTCTGTTAGTTTAGGCAGAAATAGTTATATTTTTATCTGTGTTTACGTTGATCAAATGCCAAAGTCATAAACATGAAAGTTGTTCATGTAGGTGTCATGCATAACTCTGATTAATTTCATAAATTTCCATAGCAGTTTTGTATTTCTTTAGTATTTTTCATCAGATTAGTATGATTTTTACCTCTGTCAGAACTAAATCTCTGTTATTGAACTCACCATGGCTCAAATCCCGAGGCTATAAAAACCAAACATGTTCCATTTATGATCTTTTAGCAGTCTGCAAAATATCAGAAGTTTCCATGGTGTAAATTTTGCATTATCATATTAGGCATTGCATTTGGTTTGGATCCATAGGCAAAATCCATCATTTTTAGGACTTTCCTTGAATTTTAGCATTTAAATCATATCATTTCATGATTTTTAGCATTCTAGGTTGTTTATCAGAGTGTTTAGATGCTTCATACCGAATTTGGTGCAATTTGGAATCCATTTGAGGTTCGGATCATCTATAATACCAAAACAGGGTCCTGTAGGACCCGGATCCAAGCGAAAAACAAGCGAAAATCGTTATTTTTGATAAATTGCAAAATATCAAATTCTGATTTTACAGTCTTAATATGTCTAGCAGCATGTCATCATATTTCTTACTGCATTTTATCATCATTTGATTCAATTTGAACTTCAAAATCTCAATTTTACCAAGTTTTCCTTCAAACCCTGATTTTAAAGGTATAACTTTATAATTAGGGGTATTTTGGTCATTTTGACCACCAATTCCGAATTTCAAACTGTTTTCCAATGAATTCCCCGCATTTACATCATTTCAAAACATCAAGGAAGCATGAGAATAGGGTTTATATCCAATTAAATCCAATAATTTCATAATATTATTGGAAAATCTTGGAAAAACCCACATATTTGAGCTAACTTTATTTCAAGCTTGGCAGGGACATTCCAAAGAAGGAGCTGAAGTCTGCAAATTTCTTTTATTTCCTTTATTTAGTAATGTAATAATGTAAATTTTGGAATAAGAGATTTAATTTCCTGCTTAGACTAGGATGCATATCATATAGTTTGAATTTATGCAATATCCTGTTTCTATGATTCATGCATTTTATTTCAAAAGCACTATGGATGTTCACGAATGGCACGTGCACCAACTCTTAGGGAGTTGATGGACTCAGTGGGATCCATATTTACGGCCCTAGTCGGAATATGGACGAGACACAGATCCATCATCTTTCTACTAGTCACATTGAGCCTACACTCTTAGGCTATCTTAAAATGCACATCATATTTCCAAAGTTTTCAAAATCATGTGCATCAAATCAACTAAATTTTGAACATATTCATGGCCACAGTCAGGATATGCGAAGGATTTATCTTGACTTAATGCATATTTTTCCAACAAATCTCTTAGAAAATCTTTTCAAAGTGCATTCATTCACTTATGTCATTTGCATCATAAAATCATTGATTTTCTCAAGATTTTCTTAAGAAAACTTCATTCTCAAGAAATCGATTTCTCAAGAGATTCTAAGGATTTTTCAAAATCGGTTTTTCAAAGACAAGTTTTTCCACAGTTCTCCCAGGAAAATGATATTTTCTTAAGACATTCAAAAGAGTTTTCCAATCTTTCTCCAAGACCCAAAATCGATTTCCAAGTATTTCAAAAGGTAAAATTCCCAGAATTTCGATTCCCCAAGTTTTGAATTTCCTTCTCCAATGAGATTTCCTATAAATTTTCCATCATTTTCCTAAGAAAACTCTCAAAGTCAAAGTTTTCCTAAGAAGTGTTTCCCTTTTCAAAAGGTTCATCTTTTCTCAAGAATCACTTCCATTTTCCCAAGATTTTCAACTATTTCTGATTTTTCCACATCTTTATAAGCTTTCTCATGTTTTCAAAAACCCCTTTTTTATCTGAGTTTCCTGAGAAATTGACCTTTTTCCTGAGAGATTCTTTCCAACTCCAAATGTTTTTCTAAGCATACATCATGTCTTCCAACTGGCATTTTCCAAAATCTCATAGCACATGCCTGAATTCTCTGAGCATTTAGGATAGAACATAACTTTGATAATTTCGCTAAGTCAAGCATAGTTTTGGTCCTTGGTTCGATTACCCCTGTTAAAGGCGGCAGGAACGGTAGAACCTCGTACCGACAGGTCGAGCCCCATCCCATGGATTTTTCCGTAATTTTCAAAAACGGAGGTGAGTATTTCAAAACAATTTCCAAAATCCGGTCAAAGTTTGAATCGCGAAAGCGTTTTCTCTTTCTCTCTTCCGCAAGGAAGGGAAGACGGGGGAAAATTTTTGCGACGATAACAACTTCCTAAATCCAGTTTTCGCTGGTCGAACTTCTTAAATCCAGTTTTCACTGGTCGAACTTCCTGAATCCAGTTTTCACTGGTCAAACTTCCTAAATCCGGTTTTTACTGGTCGAACTTCCTAAATCCAGTTTTTACTGGTCGAACTTCTTGAATCCAGTTTTCGCTGGTCGAACTTCTTAAATCCAGTTTTCACTGGTCGAACTTCCTGAATCCAGTTTTCACTAGTCGAACTTCCTGAATCTGTTTTTACTGGTCGAACTTTCTAAAACCGGTTTTTACTGGTCGAACTTCCTAAATCCGGTTTTTACTGGTCGAACTTCCTGAATCCGGTTTTTACTGGTCGAACTTCTTGAATCCAGTTTTCGCTAGTCGAACTTTCTAAATCCGGTTTTTACTGGTCGAACTTCCTGAATCCAGTTTTCACTGGTCAAACTTCCTAAATCCGGTTTTCGCTAGTCGAACTTCCTAAATCCGGTTTTTACTGGTCGAACTTCTTGAATCCAGTTTTCGCTGGTCGAACTTTCTAAATCCGGTTTTTACTGGTCGAACCTCCTAAATCCGGTTTTTACTGGTCGAACTTCCTAAATCTAGTTTTCACTGGTCGAACTTCCTAAATCCGGTTTTTACTGGTCGAACTTCCTAAATCCGGTTTTTACTGGTTGGACTTCTTGAATCCAGTTTTCGCTGGTCGAACTTCCTAAATCCAGTTTTCACTGGTCGAACTTCCTAAATCCAGTTTTCACTGGTCGAACTTCCTAAATCCAGTTTTCGCTGGTCGAACTTCTTAAATCCAATTTTCACTGGTCGAACTTCCTGAATCCAGTTTTCACTGGTCAAACTTCCTAAATCCGGTTTTTACTGGTCGAACTTCCTAAATCCAGTTTTTACTGGTCGAACTTCTTGAATCCAGTTTTCGCTCGTCGAACTTCTTAAATCCAGTTTTCACTGGTCGAACTTCCTGAATCCAGTTTTCACTGGTCGAACTTCCTGAATCTGTTTTTACTGGTCGAACTTTCTAAATCCGGTTTTTACTGGTCGAACTTCCTAAATCCGGTTTTTACTGGTCGAACTTTCTGAATCCGGTTTTTACTGGTCGAACTTCTTGAATCCAGTTTTGGCTGGTCGAACTTTCTAAATCCGGTTTTTACTGGTCGAACTTCCTGAATCCAGTTTTCAATGGCCAAACTTCCTAAATCCGGTTTTCGCTGGTCGAACTTCCTAAATCCGGTTTTTACTGGTCGAACTTCTTGAATCCAGTTTTCGCTGGTCGAACTTTCTAAATCTGGTTTTTACTGGTCGAACCTCCTAAATCCGGTTTTTACTGGTCGAACTTCCTGAATCTGGTTTTTACTGGTCGAACCCTCTAAATTCAGTATTCACTGGTCAGACTTTTTCAAAGCCCAATGTTTGTGCGGGTACCTTTTTTTTTAAAATCCAGTGCTCATGCTGGTATCCTTCCAAAATCCAGTGCTCGTACTGGTAGCCTTTTAAAGTCCAGTGCTCGTACTGGTAACCTTTTAAAATCCAGTGCTCGTACTGGTAACCTTCCAAAATCCAGCGCTCGTACTAGTAATCTTCCAAAACTCGGTATTCGTACTGGTAATTTTTTAAAACATAATGCTTGTATTGGCACATTTTCAAAATCCGGTGTTTGCACTGGTACACTTTAAAATTCAGTGTCCACTGATTTAGTTTTCCTTCGGAATTCGAGTTCCGACTCGAATTTCTTTTCCTTCCAACCGGTTTAGTTTTCCTTTGAGATTCGAGTTCCGGCTCGAATTTCCTTTCCTTCTAATTGATCTAGTTTTCCTCAGGAATTCGAGTTCCGACTCGAATTTCTTTTTCTTCTAACCGGTTTAGTTTTCCTTTGGGATTCGAGTTCCGACTCGAATTTCCTTTCCTTCTAATCAATCTAGTTTTCCTTCAGGAATTCGAGTTCCGACTCGAATTTCTTTTCCTTCTAACTGGTTTAGTTTTCCTTTGGGATTCGAGTTCCGACTCGAATTTCCTTTCCTTCTAATCGATCTAGTTTTCCTTTAGGAATTCAAGTTCCGACTCGAATTTCTTTTTCTTCTAACCGGTTTAGTTTTCCTTTGGGATTCGAGTTCCGACTCGAATTTCCTTTCCTTCTAATCGATCTAGTTTTCCTTCGGGATTCGAGTTCCGACTCAAATTTCTTTTCCTTCCAACCGGTCTAGTTTTCCTTCAGGATCCGAGTTCCGACTCGAAGCTTCTTTCCTTCTAGTTGATCTAGTTTTCCTTCGGAATTTGAGTTCCGACTCGAATTTCTTTTCCTTCCAACCGGTCTAGTTTTCCTTCAGGATCCGAGTTCGGACTCGAATCTTCTTTCCTTCTAGTTAATCTAGTTTCCTTCGGGATTCGGGATTCGGGTTCCGACTCGAATTTCTTCTCCTTCCAAATTGATCTACCTTTCCTTCAGGATTCGAGTTCCGACTCGGATTTCTTTTCCTTCCATAATGGACCTAGTTTTCCTTCGAAGATTCGGGTTCCGACTCGAGTTTTCTTTTCCTTCAGAGTTGGTCTAGAAAATCCAAGTTCTGACTTGAATTTTCTTTCAAAATCCAATTCATCTAGTTTCCCTTGAAGAGTTGAATTCCGATTCGAATCTTCCCTCAAAAACCCAGTTTAGCACCTGGTCCATTCAAAGCTCACAAGTTGGAATCATTCCTTCTTAAGCTATGATCCTTAGGTTGAATTCCTATGGAATTGATAGTTCGTAGGTCGAACCTCTGCGGAACCAATGTCGTTCTTAGGCTGAATCCCTATAGAACCCAATTTCGACCTTCGGGTCAATCAATTTCCAATTTTCAATTATCAATTTCCAAATTTCCAATTTCCAATTTTCAATTATCAATTTCCAATTTCCAATTTCCAATTTCCAATTTCAAATATCAAATTTCAAAATTCTAATTTCCAAAATTTGACCCTTTTGAGTCACCCAATACCCAATTTCAATTATTTTCTCTTGCGAGAGACCCTTTTTATAGGGAGAGTTCGAGGGAGCTCGCTCTTTTCGCATGCTATCCAATTCGTTCACTTAGCCCCTTTTTAGGGAGAGTTTGAAGGGACTCGTGTCTTTGTGAACCGTTTGCAAAACAAAATTCCAAATTTCACACAAGGAACCCTTTTTATAGGAAGAGACTCGACGGAGACTTGCTTTCCTTGTGGCCCCCATAATTTCAGACTAGGCCATTTCATCATGAAGGACCCTTTTTTCAGGGAGAGTGTGATGAACTCGTTCCTTCATGACCAATTTACCAACCTCGCTCCCTTTCCATAAGAGAAGCCTAATGTTAGGAAGTTTTGACGAAAACTTAATTTCTCTTCGAAAGTTCGTTTTGCAAACACCTCCTCTTCAGGGAAGAGAGGAGTAATTCCCAATTCTAATTTCTGAATCTTCTCCTTTGGGGAAAGGAGAAGAGAATTTTTGTCATGGATGTGTTGCGTTGTGCTTCAAATGCTCGCTTTCACAAAAGGATTTCAAGAATATTTTGCCAATTTGTCATTAAATATTTGTTGATTTCAAAAATCTTTATTGCACAAAATTATTACTTCAGAATACCTCCATTATTACTTCCGAAAGGGCAATGCTTTCGCGAAAAAGGATTCAAAATTCAAAATCTTTTTATTGGCCAACCAAAAGGATGAAGAATAAATCCGCGATATGGCCAACAAAGAGAATTCAATGTTGTTGCAAAGCCATGAGTGATTGATATTGATCGCAGTTAATGACACATTTTTAAAGACCATTCTTGAAGAATAAAGCAGTCGAAATATTCTGGGTGATACAGAAAAATCCACTCAATTTTCATATCTCCTCAATCACCTAAGCTGCAATTAAATATCTGCAAAAGGGATCTCTCAATTGTCGTCAAGATGAAGGCGAATTAAGCGAGTCGACCCCCGGGGCCAAAGAAGATTTGGATCATCTCCAAGATGACGGAGTTTGTGACGGATCCTTCCAGGAAAAGTTCAGATCACCGTCGAGATGAAGGCGAGTGTGATGAGCCTACCGACAAACCATAAAAGATATTTAATTTCTGCTATCATCAAGAGATTCTCAACCAATGAGCCAATAACTATCAAGCTAATCTCTGAGAGAAAAGAAGGATCAGAACATCTCTGAGATGAAGGAGTTTGTGACGTACCCTTCCCAAGAAAAAAGGAGAGAAAAGTCAGGCCATCTCCAAAATGAAGGATGATGTAATTCCCGAAAAATCCAAGAGAGCTCCAATCTGCTAAAAAGAGAGTGCAGAAAGATCATCATGAGAAAAGAATCCCAGGATATCAGACTGCCAAATCTACCAAGAATCTTCTTTAATTTTGTGAAATTCTTTTATCAATATTCTTTCACCAATAGCCTTCGCAATATCAAGAATACTTTCTTTTCCGTCCATATCAAGGAAATTGATAGCTTCCTTGAAAGAAAGTCAATCACAAGCAATTTGAATTCGAATTTTGATTCTACGGAGTTAAGCCCAGTCGGAGGTAATACTTCAGGTAGAAAAGAGGGAATACTTTCAAAACAATGCGCATCACTTTCAATTATTTTAAATCAACAATAATTTTCAACATTTTGACAATATTTTCTAGCTATCCTGGCGTGAAGCGAGAGCTTGAGGTTCATCTTTGGTGCATCCTGACATCAGTTGTTATCCTTTTTAGGACTTGATAACGGGAGTTTTCAAGATTCCTTCCCTTCTTTGGTATAATCTGAGCGCACGGGCTCTCAGATTCGCACACTTCCCTGTGTCCCCACTGTCCCACCATAGACAGTCAAATTTCGGCTTGAGGTTAAGCCACCAATTTCAGCAAAAGGCAATTTCAAAAGTTAATTAGTCTCAGCAATGAGGCGCCCAAAATCAATCCCTTTTCAAACTTTAGGGACCCCAATTTCCTTCCTTTTGCAAAACCCCTATCGGATTCATTGTGCGGAAATCCGAAAGTTCCATCACGGTCTCTTCTTTCGAGGATTCCGTCCATTTTCTACCCAATCAGGTTAAGGGTATAAACCTGGGCCTCCTTTGATGAGGTATTTCATTTTCTGCCCGATCAGGTTAAGGGTATAAACCTGAGCCTCCTTTGATGAGGTATTTCATTGCCCAATCAGGATAAGGGTACAAACCTGAGCCTCCTTTGATGAGGTATTTCATTTTCCACCCAATCAGGTTAAGGGTATAAACCTGAGCCTCCTTTGATGAGGTATTCCATTTTCCACCCAATCAGGACAAGGGTACAAACCTGAGCCTCCTTTGATGAGGTATTCCATTTTAAACCCGGTCAGGTTAAGGGTTACGCCTGAGCTTCGTTCCATACGAGGTATTTCCCGTCCCATCCAGGTTAAGGGCAAAACCTGAATCTCACTTCTTTTGAAATAAAATTCTCCATTTCATATCTACCATCATCATTTGAATTAATCCTTTCATACCCAGTCAGATTTATCTAACTGGGGCATTTTTATAATCCAAATTTGGTGTGTTTTCTTTGCCACTAAGCTCGGCTTTCAACCGGCTTAGCAGCAAAGAGGGGCATCTGTAAACACCCCAAATTTTCACCCTCATCCAGTGTTTGTCCATTTCATATGTAATTGCATATCACTGCATACATTTTTGCATATCATTTCATCGCATTGCATAACATTGCATGTCATTACATGTCATTACATCTCATTTTCGAGATCCAGCACTCCTGTTTTCAAAACATTCAATCCAGATTTGAGTTTTAAAGCTTTCTTTCAAAATCAATTTCAAAACCTGGGTTTTTATTCAACATTTTATCATTTTCCAACCCCAGGACCTCATATTTCGAAATATTTTCTCAGAAAACAATCTGGATTCATTTCAAACTCAATTTCAATTCTCAGATGAGACCCATTTAGGTGGTGTCGCTTCTGGATTCCTTTATTTGTCAAAAATCTCCAAAAATTTCAGAGTCCTAGTTGGATCAGGACTCTTTTTCCAGAGTCCAGTCGGATCAGAACTCTACTTTTCACTACCTTTTTACCTGTTTTCGGAGAAAACCTTTTAAAATCTTCTATTTTGGCCAAAATGTTAGAGTCCTAGTTGGATCAGGACTCTTCTTCAAGAGTCCAATCGGATCAGGACTCTTCTTCGGAGTTTCAATTGGATTAGGACTCTAATCTTTTATAACTATTTTATTCATTTTCAATCAAATCTTTTAAAATCTTTCAAAATGAGTCAGAAACTCAGAGTTTCAGTTAAAACAGGACTCTGTTCAGAGAGTCCTAGTTGGATCAGGACTCTGATCCTGATTTCAATTTTGAGAAAATCTTTCAAAAATCTTTCTATTTATCAAATTTGTCATACTTTTATCAAAGAATTTCAAAATTCTGAGGTTTTATCTCAGAGTCCTGATCTAATCAGAACTCTACCCCAGAGTCCTAATCGAAGTAGGACTCTATCCAAAATTGATTTTCTCACTTCATTTTCACTAGTTTTCAAAAAGCTTTGCTTAAATTTCATCATTTGCTTATCAGAAAACCAAAATTCTTAGAGTTCTGATCGAATCAGGACTCTTTCTCAGAGTCCTAATCAAATCAGGACTTTGAACCAAAACTTTGATTTCATCTTGTTTTTAACTGTTTTTCAAAATTCTCTCATTTGTTTTCTCAGAAAATCCAAAAATTTGAGAGTCCTAGTTCAATCAGGACTTTGTCCTTAGAGTCTCAGTTGAATCAGAACTCTGTTTTATTTCAATATTTGTTATTGTTTTCACTGTTTTGACAAGTTCTTTCATTTGTTTTTCAGAAAATACCAAAAAAAATCTAGAGTTTTAGTTCGATCAGGACTCTGTCCCAGAGTCCTAGTCCAGTCAGGAGTTTGTTTTGAAGTCTGTTTATATTCCATTTTCATTTATTTCCATTTGTTTTAAAAAATTAGGTCATTTCGTACAGTCCAGTTAATTCAGGACTCTATTTCAGAGTCCTGATCGAGTTAGAAGTCTAACCCTGACTATGTTTTTGACTTATTTCATCAATTTTTTATAAAATCTTTCGAAAATTCTTCCATTTGAATTCTAAAATCTAAAATCTCAGAATCCTAAGAGTTCAGGACTCTAATTCGGAGTTCCAGTTCGCTTGAGACCCTATTTTCAAAGATCTTGAATTTCAAATACTGATTTTAACCCCTTTTCAAAGCCATTTTCAGTGTTTATTTCAAAATTCTTCAAAACTCGATGTGGGCCCACTCAGTTGGCACCATATCCAGAGGAGTTATGACTCGGTTAGAACCCTATGCCATTTCAAAAATTCTAATTTTAAGTTTACTTTTGAAAATCTTTTGAAAACTCCTTCAATTTCAAGTTTTAAAATCGCTTTTTGAAAAAAACTCAAGTAGGGCCCGCTCGGGGTGGCGCCACATTTGAAGAAGTCAAGGTTAGACTAGAGTTAGTCAATGTCCTAGTTAGGTTAGGGGTTTAGAGGAGTCAAAATCAATTTTAAAAATCCATTTTATTTAAGTTTTAAACCATTGGTTTTTAAAGGTTTTAAATTCAAGTTTTAAAAACCAAATGTGTGTCCATACTAGGTGGTGCCACATTTGGACTTTTTAGGGTTTAATTAGGTGTTAATTAGGGTTTAATGAGAGTTCATTTAGGGTTAGAAAACCACAAAACATCGTTGCCTTTAATGGATTTATTAGAAAGAGTCCTAAAAAAAATGAAAAAACTCTTAATTAACCCTAATTAAGTAACTTTTTGAAAAACTATAAAAAGGGACCTAAGGGGGGCCAAAAGGGGGGCTCTTTTCTCTCAAATTTCCGTGGCCTCTCTCTCCTCTCCAGCACCTCCACCTTCCTCCATTGCAGCTGCAAGCACCAAGGTAATATTTTTAATATTTTTTAGTTTTATTTAATACTTTTTCATGTTTTAAATCAATTTTAGCCATTGGTGTCATCCCCTTCATGGATTCAACCATGGATTCAACCTCAAGAACCATCAAGAATCAGCAAGAACGATCCAATAAGGTGATCTAACCCTGTTTTGGATGATTTACAGAGATTTTAATCCATTAGAATTGATTTTAATATGATTCTTTACATTATTAACCAATAAAATATATGATTTACCCTTTTTATGGGTTAAATCTATGTTTTAAAGGTGATATCAAATTCCAGCCATTGATTCCCTATTTTTATTTTATTTTCATGGTTTATTTATGTTTGTTTTACGTTCTATAGCATAGAAATAATTTTTATTTACTGTTTTATGGTTTATTTTATTTATTTACATTAGTTAATGCATGGTTCTTCAAGTTTCTTAAATTTCTGTGTGTTTTAGGTTTAGAACAGTAAAGATAATGTTATTTCGGGTTGAAGCACTCATTTTTTATTTCTGATTTTTTTATATGTGATGCATGCATGAGTTATTGAGTTACTGTAGAAAAATCAGAGGTTTTGGATCTCGGGAACCCTGTCAAAAAAATCAGACATCAAATCGGGTTTTTAAAGCTTTAAAATCGTGGTTAAAATCAAGAAGGTAACTTGCTGTTATGATATTTCTCTCATCTTATATCCGATTTTAGATCTGTAAAGTGATATGGATTCACATTGAATAGATCTGTCTGCTGTGAAATTTTAGGATTTTTTATCACTGTTTAATATTTTTCCCCTTTTAGAGAATCTGTTTTTAAATTTAAAGTTCGTTAGGGTTTACCAAAACCCTAATCAGACTTGTGTTAGTCATAAATCCCAAACCACAGATCCGATTTTAGATCTGTATAAAGTGAGTATTGTTATTTTTCTGTCTAATGTTCACCACTAAAATTTCAGAGATTTTTGTTTAGGTTTTCTATTTATGTTTGTATTGTCAATCTGGAATAGCCGTTTTAATCCCTGTTAAGAGTGATATATTTTAGCTCAGATTGCCGGAAGGGTTTCTCCCTAACCGGAGATGATTTTTCCAATCTGTAAATTGGGAAATCTCTGTTTTTCTTCTTAGTTAGTCTCTGTAAAATTTCATAAATTTCCATGGAGATTTGACCCCTGGTTCAGGTCTTGGACTGAGACTGGTTGGTGAATTAGGTCAAAAATAGCATATTTTTAGGGTTTAATGCAATTTTCGGATTAATTTAATGTCAAAAAATTATTTTTATAATTCCAATTCGACATTAGGGTTATAAAAAGTGCAGGTACCAATTTTTATGGATTTTGGAATCCATTTTATGGCTGAATTAAGAAAATTGCAAAACCGGGTTCCTGAAAGATCCAAAAACACTGCTAAAATCACAGTTTTTTGTGATATTGTTGGATTTTCGTTCATAAGCATATATTTTTAGGGTTTAATCATGTTCATAATCATATTAGGATGCTTTAGGTTTAATTTTGTGCTCATTTGATTTCATTTAGTGCATAAAACCTAAGTTTTTACAAAAAAAAAACTATTTCTAAAAACCCTGATTTCAAGGCCATAGTCTTGCTATCGGGGAAAATTTGGTCATTTGACCTAAATTTCGAAATTCCTAACCCTAATTTCATATTTTTAATCATGTCATAGCATACTTGGTTTGAGTTTATTCCATTCAAATTTCAAAACTTGCATTTTATCAAAATATCTTTCTAAAAACCCTAATTTCAAGGCCATAGTCTTGTTATGAGGGGTATTTTGGTCATTTTGACCCCAATTTCGAAATTTCATATTTTCTCTTTCATATTTATTCAATTTTATTTCATACTTTATCATTTTTATTTAAGGGAATCAAGGAAAAGGCTTATATCTGGCAAAATCCAACAATTTCCTGATATTGTTGGATAAATCTAGAAAAGCCAACATATTTTCATTAACCAAGTTTTCTAGTTTTGCAGGTACATTGAATACTTTATTTTTCATGTATTTAAATTTCAATAGTGATGTAATTTTTAATTAAACTTTGGAATAAGAATTTACATTTCCTGCTTAGCTTAGGTTGCATTGCATATAGTTTATTTTTATAATTTTAATATGTGATGGATGATGATTCATGCATATTCTTACAAATTCACCATGGTCTACACGAATGGCACATGCACTAGCTTTTATGAAGTTTATAAACTTGGTGGAATTCATATTTATGGCCATAGTCAGAATATGAAGGATATCTAGATTTATGATCTTCACATTAGCCACATTCAGCCTACACTCTTGGGCTAACTTCAAAATGCACTGCATTTCTCAAAAATATAAAAAGTATTTCTCAATTCCTCAAATTCATATTCATTCATTTCATGCATTTGTCAACTCCAATTCAAAATCCAATTCAAAGAATTCCATTTTCTCAAAATTTTCTAAGTCATATGGAGAAATCGATTTTCTCAGAATATGAAAACCTCAAAGTATGTTTCAAGTGTTTCTCAAGTTCAAAATTCGAAATTTCAAGTTATATTTTCAATTTCAAAGTTGGAATTCAGAGAAACCAAGTTTTCTCAGAATTGATTTTCATAAAATCTCAAGATTTACCCAGAAATCGATTTTTGCTTTCCTTAGAAATATTTTTCAAGTTCTAATTCACGATTTTCCATGTGATATCATTTCCAAGATTTACATTTTCTAAATATTTCAAAGCAAACATCATGTTTTCAAATGTGCATTTTCTGAAAATTCATAGCACATGTCTGATTCTATGTGCATTTAGAAATTAGAATATGATTTAGACAAGTTGAATAGAGTAGAGCATAAGATTGATCCTTGGTTCAATTACCCTTGTTAAAGGTGGCAGGAACGGTTGAACTTCGTACCGACAGGCGAGTTCCATTCTACGAAATTTTCCCGCATTTTAAAAACGGAGGCGAGTTATTTTCAAAAATCTTTTTCAAAGGTCAGTTTGATTTGCAAAAGTTAAAAATTTTGCGATGATAACAATCCTCCATTGAAGATTGATTTTTGCTTGGTTTCCAAGCATTATTCTTTCTCCCGTTTCATTTCTAATCACTTCTTTAGCATCCTTGCTATGCTTTCTCACCATTTTCTGTATTTTTGCAGGTGTAGTAGAGGTGGAGACCATTAACCTTGTATGGGAGTGTGAAACACACCAACAAGGTGAGTCGGTCCTACCTCTATCCGGTTTTCTACGCCCTCCGATCGCAAATCGGCACCCGTTCCATCTTCGGTGGATCTCCAATGTGTTGCAGCTGCAAAAGTGCTGTTCTTGGTGAAGTTCCAGCATCCTTAAACCGTTTGGGACGTCAAGATCAAGCCACGGTCAGCTCTTCTTCATCCCCACGATCGTCGGATCGACCGAAAGGTAGGTCTTCTTCTTCCTTCTCTTTTAGCTAAAACCGAAGTGTGTGTGTGATTTTATTTTATTATTTTTCTGTGTGTTTCTTTTTGTTCTTTTCATTTCAACCTTAGAATAGACCTCATGCACAGACCAGCACGGTAGATCTAGGTGTGATTTCAAATTTTTTTTATTGTCGAGTCTTATTTTCTATCATTTTCACCTAAATCGTGTAAATCGGCTAGACTCCCCTCTAGCCGATTTTTCTGTCCTGTCCAGCGTGTTGTAGTGAGTTGTTTTGCAGAAAAAAAATGTCGAAAAAGTTCATGTTGATTTAGTGTAGTCGTTGGTTGTGATTGAGTATTGTTTTAATCAAGAAAAAAAAATATATCGGCTAGACTACTTCTAGCCGATCCTTGCGTTTTAGGAAGTTTAGTATTTGTGTGTTTGGATCAATTTTCTGTAGTTTTATTTCATCATTTGAGTTTGTTTATTTGTTTCCTGTATGATTTAGATTCGTTTTAAGTAGGGATAGAGTTAAAGGGTTGTCGTGTGATTTGTTTTGGAATAGTTGTTGAGTTAGAGTTAAAAAATGAGTTTATGCGTGTGATTTTAATTTCAAGTTGTGATTTGTTTGTGTGGTTGATAGTTTCACCGTCTCGTAACAGTTGTGTGGTTAAATTCAGTAGTTTAGGATATTTTTAAAGATTGTTTTATTATTTTATTGTTTGTGTGTTTTAAGCATATTGGGAAAATTATCAAAATCGAGTTTTCTTATTGTTTTGGTTTTATAGCATTGTCCAGCCGACTGTAGAGTCTTACATAGTTTGTTATATCAGAAATTTATGTCATTTTGGTTTATCATATGATGTTAGTTAGATCTTGTTTTTTTGAAAGAGGTTTAGTAGTTGTAATTTTTCATGTTTTATTCATTAGAATAGTCGTTTAGCTAAATTGTGGTGTTAGGTGTCTTATGATTTTTAGCTTAGGTTATTAGTTGATGTTTAATTCAGTAATATGTTCATGATGCATAGTTTTGTTCATGTTTCATTCGTGTAATTAGGAGTTTTGATTAGGTATTACTTTAATTTTCGCAAATTGCTTGTTATTTAGGTTAAGTCAATTTTTTTTTGTAGTTTAGTTCTTCTTCTTCTTCCCCAAGGTGGGGCGGCAGCCATTAGAGCTCCAATTGAGCTCTAGGTCGATTTTTTAGAAAGTATTAATTGCAATTAGGGTTAGTAAGTAGGTTAATAGTTAGGTAAGTTCTAATTAGGGTTATAAATATTAGGTTTTAATTTTTAGATTTTTATTATGGTTAGTCAAACCGAGTCAACTTAGCCTAAACCAAGACCTAACCTAAGTCAAGACCTAGTCCAAAACTAGTCGAGTAAATTAAGTCAATCGAACCTACTTCACCTAACCTAACCTAGTCAACCTAGTTGACTTGGTTAAGTGAGTCGTGTACCTAACCTTACTCGAGTCCTAACCCAAGTCAAACCCTTTGTCATACCCCATTAGTTTAGTTCGATATTTAATTTTAGTTTCAATTTATGTTAGCTTTAGTATAAGCTAATTTAGGTCTTTACTTAATTAATTTAGTTAGATTTTATAAGTCCATGTTTATTCCATGTGTAGTTGTTAATTATGTTTGATTCGAGTGATTGCTTAGTTAGTTGTATTTAGTTTATATTAACTGCCTTTGTTTAGTTATTTAGTTCGGGGCGTGAATTTAAATAGAGTAGTTGCATTTGCATTAGGATTCAATTTCGCATTAGTCATAATTTGCATAGTATATTTCATTTTCGTGTCATTTAGCATCATTGCATTTACCATCAGCATATAATCTGTCCTTTAGTGTCATTTAGGTTGTATTAGGTTTAATTTGCTATTGTTAGAGTTTAAATAGATTTATAAAGTGAATAGTGTACTCAAAGAAAAACCTGATTTTTGCCCTGTCGCACAAGCGTTATTTTATGTGCAAAAATTTTGAGTTTTCCAAAAATTCTTTTTCTGTTCACTTTATTGACGTGTTATCTGCCTGCAGACCAAATTTCAGCTCTTTCGAAGTTGATTTAGTCTGATTTTTAAGCGTTTTGCAAAAACCGCTTTTTCTGGTTTTTAAATTTTGGGACTTGCGATATCCTGATTTTTTCCAGTTTTGAAACTCTTATATCTGGAGTTCCAGATATATTTTTTTCATTCTGTAAAAACTTTCCAATTATTTAATCTGTTAGTTACAGAACAGAATAAATTTTGGGAAAATCGGACCTCGTTTGCTTTGTCAAACAGTGGTTTTCCGACAAGCTGTCAGAAATCTATTTTACACTAGTTAGGGGCATATTGGTAATTTCCTTAGTTTTGGCATTTTCGTATTGTTTTCAACATTTTCTGCATATTAGGTACTGCATCTGCATCATATAGCATGGTTAGAATTAAATTAGTTGACTTTTGAATTAGTTTAATATTTTAATTAATTGCTTTAGTGTAATTAGGAATTATTTTGCTAATTGCTTGAAAATTAGGTTTAGTTGCATTTTTAACTTGCATTATTAGAATAAATTTCTAACTCTGCGTTTTCCTTTGTTTTTAGGTTGAAAAGCATAATCATTTTCCAGGGTTATTGTCCAAGTGCGAAGAGTGAATAATTGGCGAAAAGACGGAAATACCCTTGGCGTGGATCAGAAGACTTATTTGCTTTTCCATTTTCATTTTAGTGATTAATTGTAGTTGTATTAGCTTTGTAATTGTAGATTGATATTTGTAATTAATAAATTAAATTTTACAGAAATATCTTGATTAATTCCTGTTCCCTGAGGATTCGACCCGTACTTACCACTTTGTGGAAAGTCAGTTTTTATACTTTTGGTTGATGATTTTCCAAAGTTTTATTGAAAATAATTGTTTTAAAAAGATCATTTCAAAAGATCAACCAGCAGCCATAATATAAATGTTTTGTGCTTAAACCAGCACATAGAGCCGTCTAGGATTTCCATTGTTGTCAGTTTCATTTTTGAATTGCCGATTTGATTAAATCTCACGATTTCCCCAATTTACACATCAAACGACTGGGCTGCTTCCAGCTGGTCGAGGCTGTTTATTATATAGTTTTGATTTGATTGATTAACAGAAATTTAAGGTGTTTAATTAAGTTTTTAATATTGTTTAATTATCGTATGTTGTGTTTGTTTTAGAAAAAAAAAGTGTAGAAAGCCAAAATCGGGTGGACTTTCTCCACCCGATTTAGGCATTACAGTATGACTAATGCTAACTGTGATTTTCTGTGTTAACAACAATTAGGTAGGTTTAATGGTTAATTAGTGGAGTAATTAGGTTGCTTCGGTAGATATAGAGCCCATTTGGGCAATTTTGGTATTTTGATTAGGTTGTGCGTAGTGTTGGCCGTAGGATCAGTAATCATAGGTTGCTAGCGGGTTAATTTGGTTAGTTAATGTTAGGGATTTAGTAATTAATGCAGAAGTGTATGTTAGTTTCATTTAAGATTGATAGTTACATGCATATTAGTCTTTGGTGTTAGCATAAATTTGTATTTCTCGCAAATAATATAGATGGTTAACTTAGATTTTGTTTTCTTATTATACTTAGCTGTAGTTCCTGTTAGTTAGTTAGTATTAGGATGTGAAGGACTATAATTACATATATTTTGAATACATAGTGCAAACATTGAATTAGTTCAAGTGAATAGTGCATTGAAGTAGGAACCATAAATTTACACAGATTTTCACTGGTAATGTTAAGTGATAATCGTCTGAGTTCTTTTGATATTATTGTTCTACGCTATTCATTAGTGTGTTAACTATGTGCAAACCAAAAATCAACTCATTCAGAGTTGATTTGGTTTGCCTTTTAAGCGTTCTACAAAAGTAGGTTTTTCACGAATTCAGATTTTGGGTCAAACGGTTCTAGAATTTGTATCGAACTTGAAACGCTTATATCCGGAGTGTTCGACTGAGTTTTTCAGTTTCGTAAAGTCCGACAGACTCTTAAGTCTGTCAGAAAGAGAACAAAAGAGAACTATTTAAAATTAAACTTAGTTTGCCCTTTCATACTTCCTATTTGCGAAAACCTATTTGAATCTGATTTTGCACTGTTCAGGGACAAAACAGTCATTCACTTAGTTGATATTTGGTAGATCTTTGTGTTTTCTAGCAGATAGTTAGTGAATTAACAATAGTTAGACTAGTTAGGGTTGATTTACTTCGTTAGTTTAGTTAGAAATTATAGTTTTAGTTTTCTTTGTTTTTAATCATAGTTTAATTTAGTAATTAGTTCAGAAATAGTTAGAGTGTGACTTAGATTTAATTAGTGATGATGTACTGACTTTTATTTTCGTTGTTGTAGGTTGTTAAGTTAGAAACAGATCTACAAGTGTATTTACAATGCGAAGTGCAGGTGCACGTGTGGTGAAAAGACAAAATTACCCCTGGCGATCTGAAGAAGACTTAGGAAGTTGTTTAAGTTCATTTTCATTTTTAGATTGTCATTTAATTAGAATTGTACTATTAACATAGTTGTAAACAGTTGTGATATTAATAAATTGAAGTTTTAGATTTTAATGCGAATGTATCCTGTTCCCTGTGGATTCGACCCGTACTCGCCACATATGTGGAAAGTCGGTTTATTATTACTTGATGGGTGATTTTCCAAAATGATTTCAATGATGAAATAATGTTTTAAAATAAGCACTTACAAATACACATCAAGTTTTTTTGCGCAGTTGCCGGGGAACAGCGATTATATTTTGTTATTTCTGAAATTTCAGTTTATTAATATGTGTTTAGTTAGTTGTTTTTATTTGTTTTAGTCAGTAGGATTTAACATAGTTTGCAAATATAGGATTCGCATGTTGTTTCCTATGATTCACTGAATTTCATGATTCAAGGTGCGATTAGGCAGGTGAGTTTAGAGAACATAGCTTGTGATTTTCTATATTTGCTAAATTTACTGATTTAGATCTAGATTTATATTTGCTATTTTTATCGCATAGTAATTCTGACATAGTTTAGTTGTTTTATGTGTAGTGTTTTTATTTTTCTAGCTGTTATTTAGGATGTATCATATGTATATTAGAAATAAAAATTTTAGTTGTTTATGTATTTTGTTTTTATTTTTGTTTTGGATTTCATTGTTGTCATGCATGAACACCATTCCATCTGATGCTTTAATGCATGAGTCCAAGTTACCAGACATAGAGCACGGCTTTTAGAGCAGACAATCAATTAGGTCAGCTGAAAACTGAGCATCGATGTATGCTTAGTGGTGGAGCATGATCGAGTCAAGAATCAACTCAAGAGGCCCCGCATATTAGGTCGTATCTATCCATTCTCTTGTCTTGATTTCATGTTCTTTTAGTGTGCATCTATATTCATTTTTATATCTCTGCATGCCACTAGGGACAGTGTCATTCAAGCATGGGGGGGGGTGGTTTAGTAGATACACACTATTTTGTTCTATTTATCATGTTCCGGTTACTAAAACTCATAATTTAGGCGTTTAAGAAATTTTTTTTAGCATATATGAATGCTTTTGACATAATCTGACATGTTAGAAAGTTTTAAAAGCCCCATAAGAATTTTTTTTTCTGAACAAAGCTAAAAAGAGTGAGTATTTATGTGAAATTCAAAGAAAAGACTGTATTTGAATGTGAAAAGAAAATTTTGAATCACAAAGTATAAGTAAGCACCGTTTGAAATAAGCTACTAAGTAAATAAAAAATATTAGAAAAAGCTCGAGCTCAAAAGAAAAGAGCCTGCATTAGGTTGTTTGGATGATTTCACAATCCTGAGTAAGATGAGTCCAGAAGCTAGTTAAAGCATTTGAATTCCACCTGAAAAGAAGAATGAAAACCTTGTAAGCCTCGGAAGCTGAGACCAGATACAAGTTGAAGCGTCTGAACCTCATGCCGAAAGGGTAAATGAAGGAAGTCACTTTTATGACTAGTAATGCCCTCGACATACAAATAGTGGTATAAGAAGGCATTAACATTGCACAGGGTACAAAATCAGACCACACGCAAGCTATCGAATGAAAAGAAAAGAAAAGAAAAGAAAAGAAAAGAAAAGAGTTGAAAAAGTGGAAAAATTGAAAATTCAATGAAAAAGAAAATAAGAGCTTAAATGAAAAGAAAAAGTCATTACTTAGAAGTAGAATGAAAGACTGCAGAAAAATACACAAGTGATGAAAAATGAACAATAACATGATAATACACGATTTTCTGAGAAACAATCATAGATAAATGCGATTTTTAGAAGAGAGAGGAAAATTTTTATCGTGGAGGCATAAAATCTCTAATTATGTTCTGAGAAGTGAAAAATTACATGAAATGTCTGCTAAATTTGATTCCTGGAATTGCCTAGCATTTTCAAAGAAGATTTTGAAGTTCTGCATGATTTTTGATGTTTGTGGGTAGTATCTCTACAAACCCTCATGAGACCTTGCTCGTCCGCTGGGGTAACTGTAAACACCCCAAATTTTCACTCACCTTCTTGACATCGCCCTCAATCATCATATTTCAGTTCTTCAGAAGCAATGAAGGGCAAAATGGTCATTTTCCAAGATTGAACCTTGCAGAAAGTACTAAATTTCATTCTTGAGCCTCAAAATTTCTATATTTAGGTTCAGAGACATCTTCAAATTGCAAAATTTCAAAATCCTTTTTCTGGAGAAGAAGGTAGAATTTCCACTTCCTGGTTCAGAGTAACATTTCCTGAAACATGTCTTTGCGTCGCATTGCATGAACACTTTGCATCATTTCACTGCATAGCATGTCAGTTTGAGATCCAGAACTCCTGATTTTCAAAATTGTCAATCTAGATTTGATTTTTAAACTTTTCAAAATCGATTTTTAAAACCCTGGGTATTCAAAATTACCAATTTTTTTTTATTTTATTTTACCCCCAGGACTTTGAATTACAAAAGTCTTCCTCAAGGAAAACAATCTGGATATTTGGATATTGATTTTAAAGATTTTATCTCAAAAGTTTTTGCAAAAATATTTTAAATCTCCTTACAAATTTTTTTACATTTATTTTATCCATATTTTTGCCCTGAAAAAACCAATTTTTCCAAATTCTTGAAAATAAATAATGTTTTATCTCGTATTTTCAAATAAATGGAGCGGGACCCACCTTTGAACTAGCATCATACTAAGACCCCCAGGTAAGTTTCTTATTCTCAAGCAGGACCCACCCGAAGTTCATACCAATTTGCAAATTTTTCTTAATTTCTCAATATTTATTTATTTATTTTTTTAGTTAGCAGGCCCACACACATGTGGCACCCCATTTGAAAATAAAAGATTTTACAAAACAAAATAAAGCTTTATTTTCAAAAGGATTTTAAAAGTGGATTGAGGTGGCATTTCCATAAAAGCCTCTTATTTATTTCCTTTTTATTTATTTGTTTTAATAATTTTTTTTTTTAAGGAGGCAGCCTTAAATGGCACAGCCGAACTTCCCAAAAAATAAAAATAAAAAAAAAACTAATAAATTTCATTTTTACCTAGAACTTAGGTAAATGAAATGAAACATTCGAAAAAAGAAAAACAAGATGCGCCCTTTTGAAAACGGCAACATTGAAGTCCGATTTGAAAAAAAATTTAAAAAAATGATAACGAAACCTCATGAAGGGGGAAGGGGCTGCGTTTTTTTTAGAGAAAGGAAAGTTTTAAAAGGGGCAGGCACTCACGAAGGAGAGGAGGATGGAAATTGCGCTTTTGGGTTTTGGCAGGGAGGAGGAGGGGACCCAGCATCCGATCTTTCTTCAGCCACATCTGCAAGTCTTCCACCACCAGCATCCGATCTTTCTTCAGCCACATCTAGCCGACTCTGCAGCCATCATCAGCAACTTCATATTGCCTTCAGACAGCAGGTCGTCTCATCCTCTTCAGCCCCAGCCGCAGGGGAGCCATCTCCAACATCTGCGTTTCATCCTTCTTTAGCCCATTGAAGATCCAGCCACCAACGTTTTCTGCATCTCCTTCAGCCCAGTCAGCAGGAGATCCAGCATTTTCCCCATTTCCTTCAGCCCAACAGCATCTACAGACCCATTCGGTGCAAGAAATCCCCAAAACAGTTGTTGCATTGCAGTATCTATCGAACCAAGGCATTACACCTTTTTCTCTTTTATCGTTTTATCTATTTTAGATTTTATGCATCTTGTATTTTCCATTCCATCGTATGTTAGTTACAGCTGATTCCAGCATCTTATAATACTATGTCTTATATTTCTGTATTCTGAATCTTTAAGTTAAGTTTATATGATTTCCTGGATTTGTCTTGCGTCTCCGTATATATATTGGTTGTATCCAAATACAGCCCATTGATAACCTCTGTAATCCCCCCCCCCCCCCCCCCCACACACACATATATATATATTTTGGGGATTCTCATGTTTCTGCAGGTGTTGATACTCTGAATAAATTTATGCTTTTCTATGATGAAACTTCATTTGATCTTGCTTAGATCTTTAGCCTAAAACACGTTGTTACTGTCCTAGCCCATCTCTGTAGGTATTGCATTAATCATATATTGCCTTCTGCAAATGCTTTCTTAAAATTTAGTTATGAACCTCATAGTTTCAGGTTCATGTGTCATATTTCTGTAACTGATGACAGGTTACCCATGATTAGTTTGAGTCATCTTGATTATCTGTGAGGGTAAGGTGTGAGTTTTAAGGCCTAAACTTCAATTTCACTATGACAAGTTACCCTGTATCAACGTGAATGTGTTATATCTTAAGCATAACCCCTATACATTACATTTGAATTTTTTTTTTTATGTTTTTTTTTTTACACAGCACATCCTTTGTATTCGCCGGTTTTCCATGATTTCATTTTACAATATGGGTTAATTCTACTACTTGTAATGTCACCTTGACATTTAACCCTCATCTCTTGCAGCATTAGGCTTTGCATTTATTTTGTATATGATTTACCACCTGTTGCTCTCATGTTATCATTATATATTACCCACTGTACAGGTATAGCTGATGCTCTTCTACAACATAACATTTTTTTTTTATGTTATCCAATAGCTTCAGCCTACTACCCAATTTGTACTGGTTTACTTCCTTAACTCCTTGCATTAGCTTTCTCATAAATACCTGTTAGCTATTATTTCATTGTCTCTCCATTAGATATATATATATTAATATCTATACATCTATGTATTTATCTATACCCATGTTAATGCTTGGCATTTATAGAGATCATTGCATATAGCAGTCATTTTGGTCGTTAGCCGCATGTCCTGTTATTGTATATTTGTTCATCACTTGCATTTTTTTTTTCATTACACTTTCCACAGCATTTTCGCATCTCCACTATGCTTTTCACAACACTTTCACAGCACCCTTGAAGCCAGTCCATGGTGCTTCTGCAGCCTATTTCCTGCATATCTTGTATATTATGCATTTACCCATTCTCTTTTCTGCAGGTGTGCAGTCTTGAGAATGAGTCATATTCATGGATGGATATGACAATATCCATTCATGATTTCTGGACCATTTTTGGCATGCTTTTTTATTGATATACAGGGAAGCTCCATACCCATTTTTATTGAAAAATACAATATAATTTGAGAAATACGGCTGTGTAAAATCCCCTACAGAAACTGTCTATACCTGTAATTGCTGATTTTACCCATTATATAGAATTTCCCTTAAATGTGTATATTTTCTTATTATAGGTATATATATATCAATACATATGTATATCTACCTATATGTATACATATATAGGTATATATATATGTATATATATATACATATATATATACTTATATGTATATATATATATATCCCTTCATGTGCATTGGATATCATATATATTTTTCTTTTCTCTTACTTTTGTAAATATATCTTCATTATCATATATCATTCATCATAAATTCAAGTATTTCTATATTTACCTGTATATCTTTGTTGTATATAGTATATATACCCACTTCCTTGGTTATCTTGTACTAATATTCATTTTGCAGGAAAATCTAGAAGATGTTGATTCCTTGGCTCTATTTCATTTTTTTTTTTTTACTTTATGTTATGCAATGTAACAATCCAATGTAAACCTTGGAATAAGATTTACTTTTATTGCTTAGATTAGGCCGCATCTCATATAGTTTGATTTCAGTAATATCCTGATTATATGATGCATACATCTCAATCTTTCAAAATTCACCGTGGATGAACCCGAATGGCACGTGCACCGACTCTTAGAGAGTTGATGAACTCGGTGGAGTCCATATTTACGGCCCTAGTCGGAATATGGACGAGACCCAGATCCATCATCTCTCTACCAGTCACATTGAGCCTACACTCTTAGGCTATCTTGAAAATACACCTCATATTTCCAATGTTTTCAAAATATTGTGAATTAACTCAAATAAATTCTGAACATATTCATGGCCACAGTCAGAATATGTGAAGGATTTACTTTGGATTAATCCACATTTTCCAAAAAATTGTTTTAGAAAGTTTTTCAAAGTGCATTCATTCATTCAAATCATCTGCATCATTCGTTTTTCTCATGATTTTCTCAAAAGATTTTCACTTCATGGAATCGATTTTCTTAAGAAACTATGATGATATTCGGAGTTGGATTTCTCAAATCAAAGTTTTTCCGTGATTTTCCTTAAAAAGTTATTTTCTTAAGATCCATTTTCAAAAGGGAATTTTCATTTTTCTCAAGAATAAAAAGCTGATTTTCAGAAATTTCAAAGATAAAATTCTCAGGATTTCAATTTCCTAAGTTCTAAATTTCCTTCTCCAATGAATTTTTCCTATAAATTTCCTATCCTTTTCTTAAGAAAATTCTCAAAGTCTGCATTTTCTCAACAAGTGCTTTCCTTTTCAAATGTTCATCTTTTCTCAAGAATTCCTTCAGTTTTCCTAAGATTCTCATTTCTTCATGGTTTTCTAAGTCTTTCTAAACTTTCTCAAAATTTTCCTGAGATTCTCACTTCTTCATGGTTTTCTAAGTCTTTCTAAACTTTCTCAAAATTTTCCCGAGAGTATCATTTCTTTATAGTTTTACCAAGACTTTATAAACTTTCTCAAGATTTTCTCAAGATTCTCCCTTCTTCAAGATTTTCTAAATCTTTATAAGTTTTCTCGAGATTTCAAACCTTCTTTTCTGTGCATTTAGGATAGAACACAATTTCAATGATTTTACTAAGTTAAGCACAATTTTGGTCCTTGGTTCGATTACCCCTGTTAAAGGCGGCAGGAACGGTCGAACCTCGTACCGACAGGTCGAGCCCCATCCCATGGATTTTCCTGCAATTTTCAAAACGGAGGCGAGTATTTCAAAATAATTTCCAAAATCCGGTCAAGTTTGAATCGCGAAAGCATTTCCCTCTCTCTTCCGCAAGGAAGGGAAGACGAGAGAAATTTTGCGACGAGAACAGGTTTGGCGACCGTGATGGGACCTGTCCTTGTCTGATCAGAATTTTGCTGACTTAGTTCAATTATCGAAATTATGTTCACAACATGTCAGCTCTTTACTTTCGATATCATGCGAACCTAGGAGCCTAGATTCTGACCTAGCTGACATTGACTGCATGTAGCTTAGGCATGGTTTGGTAGGACCAGATTGAGGAGAAACTTTCATGCTCACATAGACTTAGGTCTAAATACAACTCTCCTCAATTTAGGATCTGAATGCAAACAATGTATGCTTCTTCAAAGATTTTCAAAAGTCTATCTCTCTAGGACTTAGAGCCATCTATTTCTTGCATGTGATCATTTTTTAAAAACCCCAATTACCTATCATTACCCGGTCTTCACGTTGATGGGCTCTCTTCCAGAACCCTAGTTTGGGACAGAGCCTCACAACTGGGCCAACTATTTAGGTTAACACCCCCCTACCACGTACCGCGGGCCACAATCCGAAGTATATCGGTAGGCGCTCAAGGATGTTGGAAAACCTTACCTTAGAACCGGAGTTGAAATTCTATGCCACGTACCTCGAATTTCGGTTCGGGTATATCGGCATAACTGGATTGGACAAAGATGATCTGAACTTAGAGTTAGGATTAGGGTCCTACAGCTGTTTTCAAAATAATGCATCTAGAGTCAGCCTTTTAGGGAGTGCTGTATGTGCATAAATGTTTGTGCAGGATGTGATTGTTTGTATGATACCTCTATTTCCTTACATTTTCCCAAAAATATTTTCAAATACCCATATTTCTCATCTTTTCCCTTTATTTTCTCAAACCCTGGATGATTTTCTCAAATATCCAATTTCTTTCAAAACTCCAGGAGATTTTTCATTCTACCTTTCTACTGGATCTCGAATTTCCAGCTACATTTTATATCCTGCCTGCAAAAATTTTCAAAATTTTTTAAATTTTCCTAAGTCTCATTCCGAGTCTTTTTCTATTTTCAGTTCGATGGCATCCAGTCAAGTCGATCCTATCTTTCCTGAAGGTCACATCTCCTACGATGTGCGACAAGGTCGTCCTGAACATCGAGCCCTTAGCATCGAAACTTTCATTCCCCGGTGGTACTATTCCTGGCTCAAAAGCTTTTCCCGAATGTTCCCGGACCATTTGAGCGAATGCGGATTAGAACTGGCGTCGGCAGTTGGAAAGCAGACCATCAACGGCAACCTGATCCACGCAATGGCAGAACGATGGAATCCTCGAACATGTACATTCTGGTTCCCGTGGGGAGAGATGACTGTTTTAATGGATGAATTTTCAGAAATCATGGGGTTACCAGAACCAGCCGGTCAGCCAAGCGATCCATTAGAACATCAATTCTTGATCAATGTCAAGGGTTTGGACCCCCGAGATTCCTTAGCTCGTATGACAGGCCGCCGATCCTGGCCCCTGATCCAGTTGGAGGGAAATGAATATGTTGACCGGCTCGAGTTGTATCGTCAGTACGGGACCTTTATTGAAGTCAGTTCGCTATCCAGGACAGCTAAAGAAAGGATTCAAAATGCAATGGTGTTGTACACTGTAGGATTATCCCTCTTCCCAGACGGACAAAACGACATGGACATCGGAATAATTTAGCTTATGAGAAGATGGGGAAGTCGGCAAACCAATCGCCTCTCCATCGCCATGGCAACGCTCGCTTTCCTATATCGTGGTCTGACTCGATTTTCACTTGGAGAATCCATTTTAGTTGAAGGATGCATCTACACACTTCAATCCTGGTTCTTTCATCATGTTCCAGCCCGAGCAAGCTCTTTCAGATACAATGGTCAAGAACCTCTTCCAGTGGCACAGTACCGATCCATGATCAACAACATTCAAGAAGATGATGTAGTCTGGGACTATTTTGATCGGCAACTATCTCCTTCCAGATACACATACGCTTATGGCAAGAGGTTCAAGTTACTGGGACCATTCTTCTGCACTTACTACCAACCAGAGAGATGTGTTTGACAGTTCTCCCAGAGACAGTAGTACGTCGAAGCCCGATTGTTATCAGGAGTTATGGCAGAGTTTGATCTCACTTCCGCACAATGGTTCGGGGCATATCATTCTGCCCGCTACGGCTGGGATTCCTTTGTCTCTCTTAAAATTTTTCCTGGTCCTAGAGTGTCTGCTGATTATCGTGAATGGTGGCAAATTGTTTGTCCTCCACCTCTTTGTCAAGATCAATAAAATCATATTTCCTAATTTCAATAAAATTCTCTCTTTTTCTATTGTGGTTTGACGACCTCGCCTAGGTAACAAGGCACATTTTCGTTGTTTGTTTCTCGTGCTAAAAGAATTGACAACACAATTGTGATGATTCTCGCGACGACTCAGTCCCTAGTAATGGGATATCTTCTTCAAATTGTCTACCATATTTTCAATAAATATTTCTTCCAAAAGCCAATTCCTTCATAATCTAATCAGGTCTTTGCCCTGCAGAGAGCATCCACAGCTACATTAGAGCTTCCGCAGCATTTAATGGTTCGAACAAGGTCAGGAAGAAGAACCACATCACCTCAACACTCCTCAGCCTCAGAAGGAGAAATGGATCATCCCGTAAATCAAGATCAACAACAAGAGGATGATGGCATAGATCCGCAAATGTATGCCATGTTCCAGAAAATGATGAGTGAACAGGCTGGGACCAGTGCAGAAAAGAATTCATTCAGAGAAAAGTTCCACGGGCATAAGAGCAAGAAAACTTCCAAGAAGCAGGTTCAGCCAGAAGAAATCTCAGATGAATCAGAATCAACGGAAGACACTGAGGAAGAATATAAGGTGCCTCCGACATTTCAGAAACGCGACCGAGAACAAAGGAAAAGCCGCAAATCAAAGAATCAGGTCACAGAAGAACCCCTGCAGTCACAATTCAGGGAAATGGCTCGAGTTGTTAAGGATCTCCAAGCCCGCGACAAGGGCAAGAAAGTCTTCACCAGTGAGGACTTCTATGACGGCCTCGAAGGGGATGACGATCTCGAAAACCTTCCCCGAAAATTCATCAAGTTCGATGGTTATGGCGATCTGAAAGCCCATCTCGCCACTTTCTTTGCAAAGTGCTCAAGATTCAAGAGAGATAACAAAGCATTGTTCCTGTGTTTCCCTTGTAGCTTGGAAGGAGTTGCAGCTAAATGGTATGCTGAGCATATCAATCCCATCGAGGTCAAGGAGTTCGATAAAGTGGTGAATTTATTTATTGAACGCTTTTTGTTTAACACAGAAGCGCTCCCGACATTAAGTCATCTCTACAGTCTGAGGCAGAATGAGAATGAAAAAGCACGAGATTTCATTCACAGATGGAGGTCAGCCTACAACAAAATAAGAGATCCCATATCTGAAAGACATGCTTTGTCATTAATCCTCAACAATTTTTCTCAACCATTAAGAGGATTAATCTCTATTGCACCGTCCAGGACCTTCATTGAATTAACTGAACGAGCAGAATGACTCGAGCTAAGCGTAGAGAATGGAGTCTATGAAGGCTTCACTTTTTCCAAAAATAACCCCCAAGGTGAGCAGAAGAAGAAAGCTCACTTCACCTTCTCTGCCAACAACAATAACAACAATAGCCGAAATTAGTACAAAGGGCAGAAGAAAGATTACTGCTACGGCGCAGACAATTCCAACAACAAAGGAGATCAGAAAATGAAACCTGCTCCTCAATACAGCAAGCCTTCTCAGCAAGACCAAGGGCCGAAATTGCGTGAAAAAGTTAAACATGAAGGATGGAGTTATGACCAAAAATTTACTCCTCTCGATCAATCACTCGAAGATGTGCTCGAGTATATGCTGTCGAAAGAAATGGTCAAGTTGCCTAGACTGGCCGATCCCCCTGTGCCTATGGGGAAATGGAAAGATCAATTCTGCAAGTTTCACAGAACAGTGAGACACAACATTGAGAACTGTTTCGTTCTCAAGAACATTGTGCAGGATCTTATTGATAAAAATTTATTGGTAGAAGGAGAAGAAGAAGAAAAAATGGACATTCTTAAACAGCCTTTTCCTTCGCACACCACAGCAGTAGTGTCTGCCCAACCATTCCTGCCTCACGAACACATCAAGCCGTGTTCTGCACAAGATCTACAAGTTCAACATCAGGTGTCAGTGCTTCGACAAGCAGCTCCAGCTTCTAAAAAGATGGACCTAATCTCAGCATTCGGCAAGATGAAAGTTTCTGAAGCACCTGTAAAATCATCCCCCAAGTCAAAGGGAATTCCTGATTTTCTCAATCAAATCATCAAGCCCAAGCCGGAGAATTTAAGTCAGAAGCCTCTGACCGCTCTGTCCAATGTTTCCATTCTTGACTTGGCCAAGAGTTCCTGCAAGCATCAACAAGTACTGGATGATCTGCTCAGGAAGATCAAAGTTAAAGCCAGTACCACTCCTGAAGACATGGCACAAATAGTGAATTCGGCCATGACCAATGCGCCGATCACTTTCTCGGATGAGGACCTTCCAAAACCTCATTCCTTTCACAATAATGCTATTTACATCGTCGTTCGGGTAAGGGGAATGACAGTACCCCATGTGCTAGTAGATGGAGGCAGCAACCTCAATATATATCCCGAAATGACCGCAAAGGCGCTAGGCATTAAGGAAGAAGAATACATTCCAGATCCTATTACCATTTATGGGTTTGACAATCATGGTCAGATGGCCAAAGGGAAGATATTCCTGGAAGTGTTCATCAATTATTCGGTACATTCAGTGCTTTTTCATGTGGTCAATGTGCCACCCACCTACAATCTGCTGCTCGGAAGGACATGGATTCATAATGCAAATGCAATACCTTCCACCTTGCATCAATGCGTAAAATGGTCTAAAGGTGGAATGATTACCACAGAGCTTGGAGAGGACCCGGAAGAAAGACTTCCACAGCCTATGATCCCTCGACCATCATTCACTGCAGATATTCCTAGCATCAGAGAGAATGAAGAAATCAGTCTTAGAGAAAGTCGAGAAATACTACAGGCAACATCAGAATTATCCCTGCACACTGTAGCCATGACCTGATGGAGAGGTCCCAAGTTCTTCAAGATTGGAGGTCGTGTCAGCTACGACACTGTCAAAGATCATCCATTGTTCCCACAATTCATGAAAGCAAGAAAAGGATTTGATTTACTTCTGAAGCATGGTTATCAACCCTTTAAAGGATTGGGCAAAAATGAAGATGGTTGTGTCGAGCCAATGATCCAAAAGCATCGTCCCCACAGGGCAGGATTAGGGTTTTCCGGCGGGAGCTCACCAAAGAAGACTGTTTTTGTTAAAGGGGCACATTCAGAATCGTTGTTGCATTTCCTTTCTATTCCTTTCAAAATAAATGTCTCAATGTCTTTTATCAAAGTCAAATCAATAAAAAGTCAAGTTTCTTTATCTATCTGGATGCCATATGTCTCCTTTATCTCTATTTTATAACTAAATGTCATTTCATGCATAGTTCTTTTTTTTTAAATGATTGTTTGTCATATGATGGATGATTTTTCCTGAATCCCATTTCTTATCCAAAATTTCAGAAATGTCTTCCTGAGCAATCAAGAAACTCGTTATCAATCCCAAGGTTTTCCAGAAATTGGCAGCAATTCACCGAGTCAAAGCAAGCACAGGAGATGACAAGATTGCAAAGCAGTTAGATGATTATGCAAAATTTGATCCGTCTCTTCAGGAATTACCAGAGTTCGCCTCAGTTCAGAAGCAAGATGAACCATCTGCTCTAGTACAAGATCCTACTGAAGATGTCAATATCGGCTCAGAGGAATATCCCAAGATTCTCAAGATCGGTACCAGTCTAAGTCCGGAAGAGAAAGAAAGACTTACAAATTTTCTCAAGCAACATAAAGAAGTGTTCGCATGGACATATGAAGATATGCCGGGCTTAGATCCCAAATTGGTCGAACACCGACTCGTTTTGAAGCCAGATGTAAAGCCAGTAAAGCAAAAACTGAGAAAAATGGATCCCAGAATAGAACAACAAGTCAAAGAAGGACTTGAAGATCTGCTCAAAGCAGGATTTATCCGACCTATTGACTATCTAGATTGGTTAGCCAATATCGTCGTTATCCCAAAGAAAAGTGGCAGAGTCAGGATTTGCATAGACTTCAGAGATCTCAACAAGGCAACTCCGAAGGATGACTATCCACTGCCAAGCATTGATCTTCTGATTGACAGCACAGCAGGACATGCTATGTTCTTCTTCATGGATGGATATTCCAGCTACAACCAGATTAAGTTGGCCGCCCGCGATCAATCAAAAACTTTCTTCACTACACCTTGGGGCACTTTCTGTTATACAGTCATTCCTTTTGGACTCAAGAACGTGGGAGCAACGTACCAAAGAGCAATGGCCGTTATATTTCATGATCAGATGCGCAAAATCATGGATGCGCAAAATCATGGATGCGTATGTTGACGATATTCTCGTGAAATCTAAAGAGGGAGAAGATCACCTCGAAGCGATTGATCAAGTCTTTAAGAGACTCATTCTTTATAAGTTAAGGCTTAACCCGCAAAAGTGTGTTTTTGGGGTCGAATCAGGCAAACTGTTGGGTTTTCTAGTCAGCAAAAAGGGAATTGAAGTCGACCCAGCCAAAGCAAAGGCTATCATTGATATGCCACCCCCGAAAAATCTCAAAGAGTTGCGTAGCCTTCAGGGACGCATGCAATCAATTCGGCGATTTATTTCCAACTTGGCGATGAGATGTGAGCCCTTCAACCACTTACTCAGAAAAGGAGTAAAGTTCGAATGGGGACCAGAATGTCAGCAATCGTTCGATCGAATCAAAAAGTATCTTCTCAATCCTCCTATCTTGAAGCCGCCTGAATTGGGAAAACCTCTTTTACTATACATCTTAGTCAATCAAGTCGCATGCGGCGGATTCTTGGCGCAATACAAAGAAGGCAGCCTGATAGAGCACGCCATCTATTATGTGAGTAAGACTTTCATAGACTATGAAAAGAAATACTCTCACATAGAAAAGACCTGCCTAGCTCTGGTATGGATGTGTCAGAAGCTCAGACACTACCTGCTGGCATCTGAAGTCAAAATTTTGTCTAAACTCAATCCTCTTAAGTATATCTTAGAGCAACCTTTCCTTAGCGGACGAGTCGCAAAATGGCAAGTCTTACTGATGCAGTACGACTTAGAATACGTTTCGCATCAATCAATTAAAGGACAAGCAATTGTAGATCAATTGGCGGATTTTCCTCTGGCAGAAGAAGTGAAAGCCGAAGATGACTTCCCTAATGAGCAAATTTGCAATATCCAGCAATCTCCAGTCTGGAATTTATTTTTCGATGGTTCTAAGAATATGGCTGGAATAGGCATTGGGATCTTATTAATCACTCTTGAGAAGGAGATGATTCCATTTTCTCTCAAGTTAGATTTTAAATGCACCCACAACATGGCCGAATATGAAGCCCTGATTCAAGGTCTAAAGATTCTATTATACTTCAATGTCAAGAGAGTACATGCCTACGGTGACTCATTACTCGTTGTCAATCAAGTCCGAGCCGAATGGCAGGTCAAAGATCAGAAGCTATTCCCCTATTAGAAAATTGTTGCAGCGCTTGTCAGCAAGTTTGAAGAATTTCAGCTATTCCTAATCAAGAGAGATTTTAATCAGGTGGCCGATAGCCTAGCCAGTTTAGGCTCCATTATGGCATTCAGAAATGGAGAATCTTGTCGCTCTTTTGAAATTGGCAGACTTGACCAACCTGCTTTCCTGCCAGCGAAACAAGTAAACCAGGCTGAGCAAAGGAAGAATCCTTGGTATTACAACATCAAAACTTTCATAGAAACTGGCGAATTTCCTCCAGAACTCTCAAAGAAAGAGCAGCGAGCAATCCAGCGTATGTCCACGCGATATTTCATTTTGGCCAATGTCCTCTATCGTCGTGGATTCAGCTCAGAGTATTCCAGATGTTTAGATGAAGAAGAAGGCAAAGAAGTCGTGCGAGAAGCACACGAAGGCATTTGTGGCGGCCACATTGGCTACCAAACCCTTGTCAAGCAAATCATCAGAGCAGGTTATTACTGGAAGACCATGCAGCAAGACTGTTATCATTATGTGAAGAAGTGTGTGCAATGCCAAATACATGCACCTTCTATTCATGCTCCCGCAACATATCTGCAATCTGTTGTCTCTCCATGGCCGTTCTCTATGTGGGCCTTCGATGTCGTAGGTCCCATCACCCCTTCAGCTTCAAATGGCCACAAATATTTCCTTGCCGCAACAGAATATTTCACCAAGTGGGTAGAAGCTATCACTCTTCGCACAGTAGAAGGCCGACATGTGGTCTCTTTTATACACAAGAGCATCCTTTGTTGTTTCAGCATCCCGCATGACATTGTATCAGATAATGGCAGTCATTTCAGGAATGAAAAGATGAAGACATTTTGCTCAAAGTTCAAAATCTATCATCATTTCTCCGCTCTCTACTATCCTCAAGGGAATGGTCAGGCAGAGGCCACCAACAAAATTTTAATTCATATCTTAGAGCGAACTGTGGAAACAGGCCGTGACTGGCATGAGAAGATCCACGATGCACTATGGGCCTACCGAACCACCATTCGTACACCAACGAATGCTACTCCATCAGAATTGGTCTACGGAACAGAAGTAGTGTTGCCACTACATGTTCAGAAGCCCGCTTTGAAATTCGCATCGCTTTTGCAATTACCGCTTGATCAATACTAGCAACAGCAACTGGTACAACTAGACTTACTCGACGAGAGAAGGCTGAAAGCAGCAGAACATGCTCAATCCTATCGCCAGAGAGTAGCCAGGAAGTATGCGAAGTCTGTCATCGAAAGAAGATTCAAAGTCAATGATTTAGTACTTCGATCCACAGCTTATCTCAAGCATCATATCGGCGGGAAATGGTCGCCAAATTGGGAAGGCACATATGTCGTCAAAGAAGCTTTACCCCGCAACTCATATCGGCTCATCAACGCCGATGGGGTAGAATTGCCGGATCCTATTAATGCTCGACACTTGAAAAAGTTCTACACTTGAAACATTTAGTCTCCTCTTGTAATCTTCCTGTTTCCTTCAAATAATGATCCAACTTTCTTTCCCAGTTACACTGGGGCATTTTTAAAATTTTGTTTTGTATGCAGGCAGGATAAACAAATTCCTCATTTCTCGCACTTGTGCATTCATGTGCATCAATTCATATTCATTTGCATTCAACTGCATTGACAACAATTCGATCAGTATTGGGATTTCAACAAACAGTCCCATCACAATTCCTAATGATTCAAAATTGAAAGGTCATCACCAATACTGAACCAAAACCCAGCGCTCGGACTGGTATTATTTCAAAATCCAGTATTCAAACTGGCACATTTTCAAAATCCCAATTTTTCAAAAAACCGAGTTTCGACTCGGGTTTTTTATTCAAATCATTTTCTTTTGTTGATCCGGGTTCCAACTCGAGATCTCTTTATTCATTCGAGCTCAGATTCGAGCTCTTCAGTTTTTCTTTGTTGATTCGGGTTCCGACTCGAGATCTCTTTATTTGTTCAAGCTATGATTCGAGTTCTTTATTTTCTTTTGTTGATTCGGGTTCCGACTCGAGATCTCTTTGAGCTTGTCATTCTCTTCTGTTGAACCGGGTTCTGACTCGCGATCTCATTACCTTACTCGAACTCTGAATCGAGTTCTTCATTTTCTTTTGTTGATCCGGGTTCCGACTCGAGATCTCTTTATCTTATCCAAGCTCTTCAAGCACTTAATTTTCCTTTGTTGATCCGGGTTCCGACTCGTGATCTCATTATCCTATTTGAGCTCTGATTCGAGCCTTTCATTTTCCTTGTTGATCCGAGTTCTGACTCGTGATCTCTCTACATCATTCAAGCTCTGATTTGAGCTCTTCATTTTCTTTTGTTGATCCGGGTTCCGACTCGTGATTGTTATCACCGCAAAATTTTTACTTTTGCAAATCAAACTGACCTTTGAAAAAGTTTTTGAAAATAACTCGCCTCCGTTTTAAAATGCGAGAAAATTTCGTAGAATGGGACTCGCCTGTCGGTACGAGGTTCAACCATTCCTGCCACCTTTAACAGGGGTAATTGAACCAAGGATCAATCTTATGCTCTACTCTATTCAACTTGTCTAAATCATATTCTAATTTCTAAATGCACATAGAATCAGGCATGTGCTATGAATTTTCAGAGAATGCACATTTGAAAACATGATGTTTGCTTTGAATGATTGAAATATTTAGAAAATGTAAATCTTGGAAATGATATCACATGAGAAATCGTGAAATGGGATTTGAAATATACTTCTGAGAGAAATAAAAATCGATTTTGAGAAATCCTTGACATTTAGTGAAAATCGATTCTGAGAGACTTGGTTTCTCTGAATTCAAACTTGAAAATTGAAATTCTAACTTAGAAAATTTGAATTTGGAACTTGGAAAATACTTGAAATATCCTTTGAAATTCAATGTCTTTGGGAAAATCGATTTCGCTATAAGACTTAGGAGATTTTGAGGAATTCAATTTCCTTGACTTGGATTTTGAATTGGAGTTGACAAATGCATGAAATGAATGAATATGGATTTGAGGAATTGAGAAATACTTTTTGTATTTTTGAGAAATGCAGTGCATTTTGAAGTTAGCCTAAGAGTGTAGGCTAAATGTGAAGATTATAAATCTGAGTATCATTCGTATTCTGACTATAGCCATAAATACAAATTCCACCAAGTTTATAAACTTCATAGAAGCTAGTGCATGTGCCATTCGTGTAGACCATGGTGAATTTGTAAAAATATGCATGAATCATCATCCATCACACATTAAAATTATAAAAATACACTATATGCAATGTTGCCTAAGCTAAGCAGGAAATGTAAATTCTTATTCCAAAGTTTAATTACAAATTACATCACTATTGAAATTTAAATACATGAAAAATAAAGTCTTCAATGTACCTGCAAAACTAGAAAACTTGGTTAATGAATATATGTTGGCTTTTCTAGATTTATCCAACAATATCAGGAAATTATTGGATTTTGCTAGATATAAGCCTTTTTGCCATGATTCCCTTAAATCAAAATGATAAAATATGAAATAAAATTGAATAAATAAGGAAGATAAGATATGAAATTTAGAAATTGGGGTCAAAATGACCAAAATACCCCTCATAACAAGACTATGGCCTTGAAATTAGGGTTTTTAGAAAGATATTTTGATAAAATGCAAGTTTTGAAATTTGAATAGAATAAAATCAAACCAAATATGCTATGACATGATTAAAAATATGAAATTAGGGTTAGGGATTTCGAAATTTACGTCAAATGACCAAATTGCCTCTGATAGCAAGACTATGGCCTTGAAATCAGGGTTTTCTGAAATAGATTTTGGTAAAAACTTAGGTTTTATGCACTAAATGAAATCAAATGAGCATCAAATTAAACCTAAAGCATCCTAACATGATTATGAACATGATTAAACCCTAAAAATATATGCTTATGCACGAAAATCCAATAATATCACAAAAACTGTGATTTTAGCAGTGTTTTTGGATCTTTCAGGAACGCGGTTTTGCAATTTGCTTAATTCAGCCATCAAATGGATTCCAAAATCCATACAAATTGGTACCTTCACTTGTTATAACCCTAATGTTGAATTGGAATTATAAAAATAATTTTTTTGACATTAAATTAATCCGAAAAATGCATTAAACCCTAAAATATGCTATTTTGTTTTGACTTAATTCACCAACCAGTCTCAATCCAAGACCTGAACCAGGGATCAAATCTCTATGGAAATTTATGAAATTTTACAGAGACTAACTAAGAAAAAAAACAGAGATTTTCCAATTTACAGATCGGAAAAATCATCGCCGGTTAGGGAGAAACCCTTCCGGCAATCTGAGCTAAAATATATCACTCTTAACAGGGATTAAAACAGCTATTCCAGATTGAAAATACAGACATAAATAGCAATCCTAAACAAAAATCTCTGAAATTTTAGTGGTGAACAGTAGACATAAAAATAACAATACTCACTTTTTACAGATCATGAATCGAATCTGTGGTTTGGGATTTATGACTAACACAAGTCTGATTAGGGTTTTGGTAAACCCTAACGAGTTTTAAATTTAAAAACAGATTCTCTAAAGAGGGAAAACTATTAACAGTGATCAAAAAATCTGAAAATTTCACAGCAGACAGATCTACTCAATGTGAATCCATAGCACTTTACAGATCTAAAATCGGATATAAGATGAGAGAAATATCATAACAGAAAGTTACCTTCTTGATTTTAACCACGATTTTAAAGCTTTAAAAACCCGATTTGATGTCTGATTTTTTTGACAGGGTTCCCGAGATCCAAAACCTCTGATTTTTCTACAGTAACTCAATAACTCATGCATGCACCACATATAAAAAAATAAGAAATAAAAAATGAGAACTTCAACCCGAAATAACATTATATTTACTGTTCTAAACCTAGAACACACAGAAATTTAAAAAACTTGACAAACCATGCATTAACTAATGTAAATAAATAAAATAAATCATAAAACAGTAAATAAAACTTATTTCTATGCTATAGAACGTAAAACAAACATGAATAAACCATAAAAATAAAATAAAAACAGGGAATCAATGGCTGAAATTTGATATCACCTTTAAAACATAGATTTAACCTATTAAAAAGGGTAAATCATATATTTTATTGGTTAATAATGTAAAGAATCATATTAAAATCAATTCTAATGGATTAAAATCCCTGTAAATCATCCAAAGCAGGGTTAGATCACCTTCTTGGATCGTTCTTGCTGATTCTTGATGGTTCTTGAGGTGAAACCATGGTTTAATCCATGAAGGGGATGACACCAATGGCTAAAATTGATTTAAAACATGAAAAAGTTTTAAATAAAACTAAAACATATTAAAAATATTACCTTGGTACTTGCAGCTGCAATGGAGGAAGGTGGAAGTGCTGGAGAGGAGAGAGAGGCCACGAAAATTTGAGAGAAAAGAGCCTTCCTTTTGGCCCCCCTTAGGTCCCTTTTTATAGTTTTTCAAAAAGTTACTTAATTAGGGTTAATTAAGAGTTTTTTCATTTTTTTAGGACTCTTTCTAATAAATCCACTAAAGACAACGATTTTTTGTGGTTTTCTAACCCTAAATGAACTCTAATTAAACCCTAATTAACACCTAATTAAACCCTAAAAAGTCCAAATGTGGCACCACCTAGTATGGACCCACATTTGGTTTTTAAAACTTAAATTTAAAACCTTTAAAAACCAATGGTTTAAAACTTAAATAAAATGGATTTTTAAAATTGATTTTGACTCCTCTAAACCCCTAACCTAACTAGGACATTGACTAACCCTAGTCTAACCTTGACTTCTTCAAATGTGGCGCCACCCCGAGCGGGCCCTACTTGAGTTTTTTTCAAAAAGCGATTTTAAAACTTGAAATTGAAGGAGTTTTCAAAAGATTTTCAAAAGTAAACTTAAAATTAGAATTTTTGAAATGGCATAGGGTTCTAACCGAGTCATAACTCCTCTGGATATGGTGCCAACTGAGTGGGCCCACATCGAGTTTTGAAGAATTTTGAAATAAACACTGGAAATGGCTTTGAAAAGGGGTTAAAATCAGTATTTGAAATTCAAGATCTTTGAAAATAGGGTCTCAAGCGAACTGGAACTCCGAATTAGAGTCCTGAACTCTTAGGATTCTGAGATTTTAGATTTTAGAATTCAAATGGAAGAATTTTCGAAAGATTTTATAAAAAATTGACGAAATAAGTCAAAAACACAGTCAGGGTTAGACTTCTAACTCGATCAGGACTCTGAAATAGAGTCCTGAATTAACTGGACTCTACGAAATGACCTAATTTTTTAAAACAAATGGAAATAAATGAAAATGGAATATAAACAGACTTCAAAACAACTCCTGATTGGACTAGGACTCTGGGACAGAGTCCTGATCGAACTAAAACTCTAGATTTTTTTTGGTATTTTCTGAAAAACAAATGAAAGAACTTGTCAAAACAGTGAAAACAATAACAAATATTGAAATAAAACAGAGTTCTGATTCAACTGAGACTCTAAGGACAGAGTCCTGATTGAACTAGGACTCTCAGATTTTTGGATTTTCTGAGAAAACAAATGAGAGAATTTTGAAAAACAGTTAAAAACAAGATGAAATCAAAGTTTTGGTTCAAAGTCCTGATTTGATTAGGACTCTGAGAAAGTGTCCTGATTCGATCAGAACTCTAAGAATTTTGGTTTTCTGATAAGCAAATGATGAAATTTAAGCAAAGCTTTTTGAAAACTAGTGAAAATGAAGTAAGAAAATCAATTTTGGATAGAGTCCTACTTTGATTAGAACTCTGGGGTAGAGTTCTGATTTGATCAGGACTCTGAGATAAAACCTCAGAATTTTGAAATTCTTTGATAAAAGTATGACAAATTTGATAAATAGAAAGATTTTTGAAAGATTTTCTCAAAATTGAAATCAGGATCAGAGTCCTGATCCAACTAGGACTCTCTGAACAGAGTCCTGTTTTAACTGAAACTCTGAGTTTCTGACTCATTTTGAAAGATTTTAAAAGATTTGATTGAAAATGAATAAAATAGTTGTAAAAGATTAGAGTCCCAATCCAATTGAAACTCCGAAGAAGAGTCCTGATCTGATTGGACTCTTGAAGAAGAGTCCTGATCCAACTAGGACTCTAACATTTTGGCCAAAATAGAAGATTTTAAAAGGTTTTCTCCGAAAACAGGTAAAAAGGTAGTGAAAAGTAGAGTTCTGATCCGACTGGACTCTGGAAAAAGAGTCTTGATCCAACTAGGACTCTGAAATTTTTGGAGATTTTTGACAAATAAAGGAATCCAGAAGCGACACCACCTAAATGGGTCTCATCTGAGAATTGAAATTGAGTTTGAAATGAATCCAGATTGTTTTCTGAGAAAATATTTCGAAATATGAGGTCCTGGGGTTGGAAAATGATAAAATGTTGAATAAAAACCCAGGTTTTGAAATTGATTTTGAAATAAAAGCTTTTAAAATTCAAATCTGGATTGAATGTTTTGAAAATAGGAGTGCTGGATCTCGAAAATGAGATGCAATGACATGCAATGCTATGCAGAATACATGCAATGACATGCAATGATCTGTAATGACACTGAATGAGGGTGAAAATTTGGGGTGTTTACAGATGCCCCTCTTTGCTGCTAAGCCGGTTGAAAGCCGAGCTTAGTGGCAAAGAAAACACACCAAATTTGGATTATAAAAATGCCCCAGTTAGATGAATCTGACTGGGTATGAAAGAATTAGTTCAAGTGATGATGATAGATATAAAATGAAGAATAAGGAGAAAATTTTACTTCAAAAAAAAGTGAGATTCAGGTTTTGCCCTTAACCTGGATGGGACAGAAAATACCTCGTGTAGAAACGAAGCTCAGGCTTAACTCTTAACCTGATTGGGAAATGAAATATCTCATCAAAGGAGGCCCAGGTTTATACCCTTAACTTGATTGGGTGGAAAATGGAATACCTCATCAAAGGAGGCTCAGGTTTGTACCCTTAACCTGATCGGGCAGAAAATGGAATACCTCATCAAAGGAGGCTCAGGTTTTTACCCTTAACCTGATTGGGTAAAAAATGGAATACCTCATCAAAGGAGGCTCAGGTTTGTACCCTTAACCTGATTGGGTAAAAAAAATGGAATACCTCATCAAAGGAGGCTCAGGTTTGTACCCTTAACCTGATTGGGTAAAAAAATGGAATACCTCATCAAAGGAGGCTCAGGTTTGTACCCTTAACCTGATTGGGTAAAAAAATGGAATACCTCATCAAAGGAGGCTCAGGTTTGTACCCTTAATCTGATCGGGCAGAAAATGGAATACCTCATCAAAGGAGGCTCAGGTTTGTACCCTTAACCTGATTGGGTGGAAAATGGAATACCTCATCAAAGGAGGCTCAGGTTTGTACCCTTAACCTGATTGGGTAAAAAAAATGGAATACCTCATCAAAGGAGGCTCAGGTTTGTACCCTTAACCTAATTGGGTAAAAAAAATGGAATACCTCATCAAAGGAGGCTCAGGTTTGTACCCTTAATCTGATTGGGTAAAAAAATGGAATACCTCATCAAAGGAGGCTCAGGTTTGTACCCTTAACCTGATTGGGTGGAAAATGGACGGAATCCTTGAAAGACGAGACCGTGATGAAACCTTCGGATTTCCGCAGAATGAATCCGATAGGGGTTTTGCAAAAGGAAGGAAATTGGGGTCCCTAAAGCTTGAAAAGGGATTGATTTTGGGCGTCTCATTGCTGAGACTAAATAGCTTTTGAAATTGCCTTTTGCTGAAATTGGTGGCTTAACCTCAAGCCGAAATTGGACTGTCTATGGTGGGACAGTGGGGACACAGGGAAGTGTGCGAATCTGAGAGCCCGTGCGCTCAGATTATACCAAAGAAGGGAAGGAATCTTGAAAACTCCCGTTATCAAGTCCTAAAAGGGATAACAACTGATGTCAGGATGCACCAAAGATGAACCTCAAGCTCTCGTTTCATGCCAGGATAGCTAGAAAATATTGTCAAAATGTTGAAAATTGTTGTTGATTCAAAATAATTGAAAATGATGCACTTTGTTTTGAAAGTATTCCCTCTTTTCTACCTGAAGTATTATCTCCGACTGGGCTTAACTCCGTAGAATCAAGATTCGAATTCAAATTGCTTGTGATTGGCTTTCTTTCAAGGAAGCTATCAATTTCCTTGATATGGACGGGAAAGAAAGTATTCTTGATATTGCGAGAGCTATTGTTAAAAGAATATTGATAAAAGAATTTCACAAAATTAAAGAAGATTCTTGATAGATTTGACAGTCTGATATCCTGGGATTCTTTTCTCATGATGATCTTTCTCCACTCTCTTTTTAACAGAATTGGAGCTCTCTTGGATTTTTCGGGAATTACATCATCCTTCGTTTTGGAGATGTCCTAGCTTTTTCTCTCTTTATTTTTTTTGGAAGGGTACGTCACAAACTCCTTCATCTCAGAGATGTTCCGATCCTTCTTTTCTCTCAGGGGTTATCATGATGATTATTGGCTCTTTGGTAGGAAATCTATTGATGATAGCTGGAATTAAATATCTTTTAGGGTTTGTCGGTAGGCTCATCACACTCGCCTTCATCTCGACGGTGATCTGAACTTTCCCTGGAAGGATCCGTCACAAACTCCGTCATCTTGGAGATGATCCAAATCTTCTTTGACCCCGGGGATCGACTCGCTTATTTCGCCTTCATCTTGACGACAATTGAGAGATCCCTTTTGCGGATATTTAATTGCAGCTTAGGTGATTGAGGAGATATGAAAATTGAGTGGATTTTTCTGTATCACCCAGGATATTTCGACTGCTTTATTTTTCAAGAATGGTCTTTAAAAATGTGCCATTAACTGCGATCAATATCAATCACTCATGGCTTTGCAACAACATTGAGTTTTCTTTACTGGCCATATCGCAGATTTATTCTTCATCCTTTTGGTTGGCTAATAGAAAGATTTTGAACTTTGAATCTCTTTTCGCGAAAGCTTTGTCCTTTCGGAAGTAATACTGAGGGTATTCTGAGGTAATAATTTTGTGCAATAAAGATTTTTGAAATCAACAAATATTTAATGACAAATTGGCAAAACTTTCTTGAAATCCTTTTATGAAAGCGAGCATTTGAAGCACAACGCAACCCATCCATGACAAAATTTCTCTTCTCCTTTCCCCAAAGGAGAAGATTCAGAAATTGGAATTGGGAATTACTCCTCTCTTCCCTGAAGAGGAGGTGTTTGCAAAACGAACTTTCGAAGAGAAATTAAGCTTTCGTCAAAACTTCCTAACATTAGGCTTCTCTTATGGAAAGGGGGCCGGAATTGGTGAGGTTGGTAAATTGGTCATGAAGGAACGAGTTCATCACACTCTCTCTGAAAAGAGGGTCCTTCATGATGAAATGGCCTAGTCTGAAATTATGGGGCCACAAGGAAAGCAAGTCTCCGTCGAGTCTCTCCCTATGAAAAGGGTTCCTTGTGTGAAATTTGGAATTTTGTTTTGCAAACGGTTCACAAAGACACGAGTCCCTTCAAACTCTCCCAAAAAGGGGCTAAGTGAACGAATTGGATAGCATGCGAAAAGAGCGAGCTCCCTCGAACTCTCCCTATAAAAAGGGTCTCTCGCAAGAGAAAATTTTTTGGAATTGGGTATTAGGTGACCAAAAGGTCGAAATTTTGGAAATTGGAATTTTGAAATTTGATATTTGAAGTTGGAAATCGGAAATTGGAAATTTGGAAATTTGGAAATTTGGAAATTGATTGGCTAAAAAAAGTCGAAATTGTGAATTGGTTTACTGAGAATGACATGGGTTCTATAGGGATTTAGCCTAATAACGACATTGGTTCAATTGAGAACGGCATTGGTTCACTGGGAACGACATGGGTTCTGTAGGGATTCGACCTACGAACTATCTATTCCATAGGGATTTAACCTAAGGATCATAGTTTAAGAAGGAATGATTCCAACTTGTGAGCTTTGAATGGACCAGGTGCTAAACTGGGTTTTTGAGGGAAGATTCGAATCGGAATTCAATTCTTCAAGGAAAACTAGATGAATTGGATTTTGAAAGAAAATTTAAGTCGGAACTTGGATTTTCTAGACCAACTCTGAAGGAAAAGAAAACTCGAGTCGGAACCCGAATCTTCGAAGGAAAACTAGGTCCATTATGAAAGGAAAAGAAATCCGAGTCGAAACTCGAATCCTGAAGGAAAGGTAGATCAATTTGAAAGGAGAAGAAATTCGAGTCAGAACCCGAATCCCGAAGGAAACTAGATTAACTAGAAGGAAAGAAGATTCGAGTCGGAACTCGGATACTGAAGAAAAACTAGACCGGTTGGAAGGAAAAGAAATTCGAGTCGGAACTCGAATTCCTAAGGAAAACTAGATCAACTAGAAGGAAAGAAGATTCGAGTCGGAACTAGGATCCTGAAGGAAAACTAGACCGGTTGGAAGGAAAAGAAATTCGAGTCGGAACTCGAATCTCGAAGGAAAACTAGATCGATTAGAAGGAAAGGAAATTCGAGTCGGAACTCGAATCCCAAAGGAAAACTAAACTGGTTAGAAGGAAAAGAAATTCGAGTCGGAACTCGAATTCCTGAAGGAAAACTAGATTAATTAGAAAAAAAAGGAAATTCGAGTCGGAACTCGAATCTCAAAGGAAAACTAAACCGGTTAGAAGGAAAAGAAATTCGAGTCGGAACTCGAATTCTTGAAGGAAAACTCGATCGATTAAAACGAAAGAAAATTCGAGTCGGAACTCGAATCCCAAAGGAAAACTAGGTTAACCAAAAGGAAAGAGGATTCGAGTCAGAACTCGAATCCCGCAGGAAAACTTAAACTGGTGTGGAAGGAAAGGAAATTCGAGTCGGAACTCGAATTCCGAAGAAAAACTAGGTTAACCAGAAGGAAAGAAGATTCGAGTTGGAACTCGAATCCCGAAGGAAAACTAAATTAGTGGACACTGAATTTTAAAGTGTACTAGTGCAAACACCGGATTTTGAAAATGTGCCAATACAAGCATTATGTTTTGAAAAATTACCAGTACGAATACCGGGTTTTGGAAGATTACCAGTACAAGCGCTGGATTTTGGAAGGTTACCAGTACGAGCACTGGATTTTAAAAGGTTACCAGTACGAGCACTGGAATTTAAAAGGCTACCAGTACCAGCACTGGATTTTGGAAGGATACTAGCATGAGCACTGGATTTAAAAAAAAAAATTACCCGCACGAACGCTGGGCTTTGAAAAAGTCTGACCAGTGAATACTGAATTTAGAGGGTTCGACCAGTAAAAACCAGATTCAGGAAGTTCGACCAGTAAAAACCGGATTTAGGAAGTTCGACCAGTAAAAACCGGATTTAGAAAGTTCGACCAGTAAAAACCGGATTTAGAAAGTTCGACCAGCGAAAACTGGATTCAAGAAGTTTGACCAGTAAAAACCGGATTTAGGAAGTTCGACCAGTAAAAACCGGATTTAGAAAGTCCGACAAGTAAAAACCGGATTTAGGAAGTTTGACCAGTGAAAACCGGATTCAGGAAGTTCGACCAGTGAAAACTGGATTTAAGAAGTTCGACCAGCGAAAACTGGATTTAGGAAGTTCGACCAGTGAAAACTGGATTTAAGAAGTTCGACCAGTGAAAACTGGATTTAGGAAGTTCGACCAGTGAAAACTGGATTTAGGAAGTTCGACCAGTAAAAACCGGATTTAGGAAGTTCGACCAGTGAAAACTGGATTTAGGAAGTTCGACCAGTAAAAACCGGATTTAGGAAGTTCGACCAGTGAAAACTGGATTTAGAAAGTTCGACCAGTGAAAACCGGATTCAAGAAGTTAGACCAGTGAAAACTGGATTTAGAAAGTTCGCTTCACCCGAAGGTTGACCGGTAAAAATGGTTTTGATAAAGACTCGGCCCGCAGGACGAACTTGAAAAAGGTTGGTGTTTAGAAAGCGCTTGATGATTGTAATGTGAGATTTTCAATCTTTTACCCTCACGCTGACCTAGACAAATGCCACGAGTCTCAGAATTCATCCCTTATCCTAAATGGGTATTGGATTGATGCAAGTTGATGTATGCAAAAATGCAAATGAATGCATGCAAATGCAAAATGATGTAAATAATTGTGATATTAATAAATTGAAGTTTTAGATTTTAATGCGAATGTATCCCGTTCCCTGTGGATTCGACCCGTACTCGCCACATCTGTAGAAAGTCGGTTTATTATTACTTGATGGGTGATTTTCCAAAATGATTTCAACGATGAAATAATGTTTTAAAATAAGCACTTACAAATACACATCAGTATGTAACCGAGAAGGAGCGAGCATTGAAATTTGCTCGATGTCTGAAGCCAGTTTTGTGAACCAAGGTGTATATGCGTGCACCTATGACAGTGGACGAGGCTCTGGAGACAGCCTCACTTCTAGAGCATGATTAGACAGAATCCCAGAGGATACCAACATCCAGAGGACAGCAGCAACGGCAAGGTCAAAAGAGTTGGCCTAGAAAGCATCAGTTTCAGAGACATCAGGGTGGAAAGAAGTTCCAACCCCCTTCAAAGAAGAATAAAAACAACAACAACATCAACAACCAGCAGCAATACCGAAATCGATGACCCCAGAATCAGCAGCAACAACGCCAGTATCAGCAGCCTCAGAGGCAGATCACAGCGGCAGGTTGTCTGAAGTGTCCCGTCGATCATCCAGGACGACCCTACCCACGTGATACGGGCGGATGTCTTTATTGTGGCAAGATGGATCACTATATCAAGGACTGCCAGAAAAAGCAAGCAGATGATCAGAGAAGAAATACACCAGGGACATCTCAGCCGACGTAGCCGAAGCAGCCTCAATCATATCAGCAACAACAACAGCATCAGCAAAAGCAGGGCAACCAGAAGGCCATTACAGGACGTGCCTATGCGGCAATTGTGGAGCAAGTGACCAAGGGTGAATTTGTCCAAGGTACTATTCTAGTCACAGGACATGCAACCTTTACGTTATTTGATTGTGGTGCTTCGCATTCTTTTATAGCTACTAGATTTGCTAGTACTTTACCTTTGACCGTAGAGTCCTTGAATTAGCCGTTGGAGGTCCGTACTCTGACCGGTGATCAGTCCTTTTGTGATTCTTACATTTCAGGCATCGAGGTGTTAGTGGCAGGGCAGAACCTGTCAGCTGATGTGATCCTGCTAGACATGACTGAGTTCAACGTCATTCTAGGCATGGATTGGCTTTTTGAGTATCACACTCAAGTTTTCTGTCGAGAAGGCAAGGCTGTTCTTTTTCAGCCTGATCGTCCTATCTTGGAGATCAAGCTTCCTCGGCCCTTGCGTGATAGCTGTTTGATTTCTTCCTTCAAGGCCCAGAAGTATTTGCGGAACGGGGGTACTCATTTTTGGTCAGTATTACCCCAATCGAACATGAGATGGTTTCGATCGATGACTTAGACGTGGTTCGAGAATTTTCCGATGTGTTTCCAGAGGAATTGCCTGGTTTACCTCCGAAGTGAGAGATCAAATTTTACATCGAGTTATTGCCTGAAACTACTCCTATTTCCAAGGCACCTTATCGTATGGCTTCAGCAGAGCTTGAGGAATTGAAGCGGCAGTTGGAAGAACTTTTAGATCAGGGTTTCATTCGATCCAGTGCTTCTCCGTGGGGAGCACCAGTGTTGTTCGTGAAGAAGAAGGATGGATCTTTGAGGTTATGCATCGATTATCGGATGCTCAACCAAGCGACGATTAAGAACAAATACCCATTACCTAGGATCAAAGATCTTTTCGATCAGTTGTAGAGAGCGAAGATTTTCTCAAAGATTGACCTCAGGTCAGGTTATCATCAACTTCGTATTAGAGAGGAAGACATTGCGAAGACAACTTTCTGAACGAGGTATGGTTTATATGAGTTCGTGGTGATGCCTTTTGGCATCATGAATGCACCAGCTGCATTCATGGATTTGATGAACCGGATTTTTCGTCCATTCGTGGATACGTTCGTGATCGTGTTTATTGACGACATCTTGATCTACTCAGAGAGTCCTAAGCAGCATCAAGAACACTTGCATATTGTTTTGAGTACTCTCTGTGAGCATCGGTTGTTTGCCAAGTTCTCCAAGTGCAAGTTTTGGCTTGAGCGAGTTATGTTTCTTGGTCACGTGATATCCAAGGACGGAGTGTCAGTCAACCCAACAAAGGTTGAAGCGGTTTTAGGCTGGAAGCAGCCTCAGAATGTGTCAGAGATTCACAGTTTTCTCGGGTTGGCAGGATATTACTGATGATTCATCCAAGACTTTTTGATGATTTCCTTACCGTCGATAAAGCTTTTGCGCAAAGGTATCAAGTTCGAGTGGGATAGCGCTTGTGAAGACAATTTTCAAGTCTTGAAGTCAAAGCTGATGACCTCTCCGGTGTTAGCTTTACCGTCAGGCAGAGGTGGTTTTGTGGTGTACACGGATGCCTCTGGTACCGGATTAGGTTGCGTGCTAATGCAGCATAGCAGGGTAAGTGCTTATGTTTCTAGATAGTTGAAGACCCATGAGAGAAATTACCTGACACATGATTTGGAACTAGCAGCAGTTGTGTTTGCTTTGAAATTGTGGCGACATTATTTGTATGAAGAATCGTTTGAGGTCTTCTCAGACCACAAGAGTCTCAAATATTTGTTCTCTCAGAAGGAGTTTAACATGAGACAACGACGTTGGCTCGAGTTTATCAAGGATTATAACTTTACGTTGTCTTACCACCCTGGTAAGGCGAACGTAGTGGCGGATGTGCTTAGTCGTAAGTCAAGTGGTGTTCTGGCTAGTCTTGTGTGAAGCCAGAAGCTAATTGAAGATTTTGTAGTTTAGAAGCCTTTTTCAGTTGGGAGCGGATCAATTAGATTGTCTGGTCTGACCATTCGATCAGAGTTTTTGCCTAGAATCGTGGAGGCTCAAAAGCTTGACGACCAGTATGGTAAGTTTCTAGCCATGGCAGGACAAGCAGATACCTCCTTTGGTGTGTCAGATGATGGCAGCATTCGTATGCGAGATCGACTTTGGGTTCCGAGCGACCCTGAGCTGAAGAAAGAGATTCTTGACGAAGAACATATGTCAAGATATACGATTCATCCAGGCGGAACGAAGATGTTTAAGGATTTGCAACAGAAATATTGGTGGCATGGTATGAAGCGCGAGATAGCAGCGTACGTTGCGAGATGCTTGACTTGTCAGCAGGTCAAGGTGGAACACCAACGTTCGGGTGGTTCCATGCAGAGAATCGAGATTCTTCAATGGAAGTGGGAAGATGTTACGATGGATTTTGTGGTAGGTTTACCGCAGACGAGACGTAAGCATGATGCAATTTGGGTAGTCGTGGACAGACTCACCAAGTCTGCCCATTTCTTACCTATCAAGATCAGTCAATCCCTTGAGAGTCTAGCTGACTTGTATGTTAGAGAGATTGTGCGACTGCATGGTATGCCGAGATCGATTATTTCTGATTGTGATCTCTGGTTCACATCGCGACTGTGGGGTCAGTTGCAGTCTCCTTTGGGTATAAAGCTGAAGTTCAGTACAACTTTTCACCCTCAGACGGATGGACAATCCGAACGGATGATTCAGACACTAGAAGACAAGTTGCGAGCCTGTATGCTCGACTGGAAGGGTGAATGAGATTCACACCTGTGTTTGATTGAATTCGCATATGTTCTCATCGCAAAATTTTTATTTTTGCAAATCAAACTGACCTTTGAAAAAGATTTTGAAAATAACTCGCCTTCGTTTTAAAATGCGGGAAAATTCCGTAGAATGGGACTCGCCTGTCGGTACGAGGTTCAACCGTTCCTGCCACCTTTAACAGGGGTAATTGAACCAAGGATCAATCTTATGCTCTACTCTATTCAACTTGTCTAAATCATATTCTAATTTCTAAATGCACAAAGAATCAGGCATGTGCTATGAATTTTCAGAAAATGCATATTTGAAAACATGATGTTTGCTTTGAATGATTGAAATTTTTAGAAAATGTAAATCTTGGAAATGATATCACATGAGAAATCGTGAAATAGGATTTGAAATATACTTCTGAGAGAAATAAAAATCGATTTTGAGGAATCCTTGACATTTGGTGAAAATCGATTCTGAGAGACTTGGTTTCTCTTAATTCAAACTTGGAAATTGAAATTCTGACTTAGAAAATTTGAATTTGGAACTTGGGAAATACTTGAAATATCCTTTGAAATTCAATGTCTTTGGGAAAATCGATTTTGCTATAAGACTTAGGAGATTTTGAGAAAATGAACTTCTTTGAATTGAAATTTGAATTGGAATTGGCAAATGCATGAAATGAATGAATATGATTTTGAGGAATTGAGAAATACTTTTTGTATTTTTGAGAAATGCAGTGCATTTTTGAAGTTAGCCTAAGAGTGTAGGCTGAATGTGGCTAATGTGAAGATCATAAATCTGAGTATCATTCATATTCTGACTATGGCCATAAATACAAATTCCACCAAGTTTATAAACTTCATAGAAGCTAGTGCATGTGCCATTCGTGTAGACCATGGTGAATTTGTAAAAATATGCATGAATCATCATCCATCACACATTAAAATTATAAAAATAAACTATATGCAATGCAACCTAAGCTAAGCAGGAAATGTAAATTCTTATTCCAAAGTTTAATTACAAATTACATCACTATTGAAATTTAAATACATGAAAAATAAAGTCTTCAATGTACCTGCAAAACTAGAAAACTTGGTTAAAGAAAATATGTTGGCTTTTCTAGATTTATCCAGTAATATCTAGAAATTACTGGATTTTGCTAGATATAAGCCTTTTCCTTGATTCCCTTAAATAAAAATGATAAAGTATGAAATAAAATGGAATAAATAAGGAAGATAAGATATGAAATTTCGAAATTGGGGTCCAAATGACCAAAATACCCCTAATAACAAGACTATGGCCTTGAAATTAGGTTTTTTTTTAGAAAGATATTTGGATAAAATGCAAGTTTTGAAATTTGAATGGAATAAGCTAAGCTAAATATGATGTGACATGATTAAAAATATGGAAATTAGGGTTAAGGATTTCGAAATTGAGGTCAAATGACCAAATTTCCCCTGATAGCAAGACTATGGCCTTGAAATCAGGGTTTTCTGAAATAGATTTTGGTAAAAACTTAGGTTTTATGCACTAAATGAAATCAAATGAGCATCAAATTAAACCTAAAGCATCCTAATATGATTATGAACATGATTAAACCCTAAAAATACATGCTTATGCACGAAAATCCAATAATATCACAAATTTTGTGATTTTTGCAGTGTTTTTGGATCTTTCAGGAACCCGGTTTTGCAATTTGCTTAATTCAGCCATCAAATGGATTTCAAAATCCATAAAAATTGGTACCTGCACTTGTTATAACCCTAATGTTGAATTGGAATTATAAAAATAATTTTTTGACATTAAATTAATCCGAAAATTGCATTAAACCCTAAAAATATGCTATTTTTGACCTAATTCACCAACCAGTCTCAGTCCAAGACCTGAACCAGGGGTCAAATCTCCATGGAAATTTATGAAATTTTACATATACTAACTAGGAAGGAAAACAGAGATTTTCCAATTTACAGATCGGAAAAATCATCTCCGGTTAGGGAGAAACCCTTCCGGCAATCTGAGCTAAAATATATCACTCTTAACAGGGATTAAAACAGCTATTCCAGATTGAAAATACATACATAAATATCAATTCTAAACAAAAGTCTCTGAAATTTTAATGGTGAATAGTAGATAGAAAAATAACAATACTCACTTTTTACAGATCTAAAATCGGATCTGTGGTTTGGGATTTATGACTAACACAAGTCTGATTAGGGTTTTGGTAAACCCTAACGAGTTTTAAAATTAAAAACAGATTCTCTAAAGAGGGAGAAATACTAAACTGTGATCAAAAAATCCGAAAATTTCACAGAAGACAGATCTACTCAATGTGAACCCATAGCACTTTACAGATCTAAAATCGAATATAAGATGAGAGAAATATCATAACAGCAAGTTACCTTCTTGATTTTAACCACGATTTTAAAACTTTAAAAACCCGATTTGATGTCTGATTTTTTTGACAGGGTTTCCGAGATCCAAAACCTCTGATTTTTCTACAGTAACTCAATAACTCATGTATGCACCACATATAAAAAAATCAGAAATAAACAATGAGTTCTTCCATCCTAAATAACATCATCTTTACTGTTCTAAACCTAGAACACACAGAAATTTAAGAAACTTAAAAAACCATGCATTAACTAATGTAAATAAATAAAATAAACCATAAAACAGTAAATAAAAATTATTTCTATGCTATAGAACGTAAAACAAACATGAATAAACCATGAAAATAAAATAAAAACAGGGAATCAATGGCTGGAATTTGATATCACCTTTAAAACATAGATTTAACCCATTAAAAAGGGCAAATCATATATTTTATTGGTTATTAATGCAAAGAATCATATTAAAATCAATTCTAATGGATTAAAATCTATGTAAATCACCCAAAACAGGGTTGGATCACCTTCTTGGATCGTTCTTGCTGATTCTTGATGGTTCTTGAGGTTGAATCCATGGTTTAATCCATGAAGATGATGGTACCAATGGCTAAATCATGTTTAAAACAATGAAAAAAATTAAATAAAAAACTAAAAATTAGAGAAAATAGTTACCTTGAGGTTGCTGCAATGGAGGAATGGCTGGAGAGGAGAGAGAAGCTCCAAGAATCCAAAGGAAAGCCAATTGGGAAAATCGACCCCGTATAGCCTTCTATTTATAAAAAAATTTAGGTTAAAAATTAAATGTTTTAAAAAAATTGGACTCTTCTAAGGGGGGCGATTTTGGGGTGTAAAGACTATCCTACCCCTAGCCTAAATTATCCTATTTAATACCTAATTAACCCCTAGACTCTCCTAAAAAATCCCCAAATGTAATGCCACTTGGCATTTTCTCACATTGGGTTTTTAAAACTCCTTTAAAAACCTTTAAAAATACTAGTTTTAAAAACTAACTTTCAAAAATGAGTTTTTCAAAATGGTTTTGACTCTTCTAAACCTCTAACACTAACCAAGACATCAACTAACCCTAGTCTAGCCCTGACTTACTCGAATATGGCGCCACCCCGAGTGGGCTCTACTTGAGTTTTTCAAAAAGCGATTTTAAAACTTGAAATTGAAGGAGTTTTCAAAAGATTTTCAAAAGTAAACTTAAAATTATGATTTTTGAAATGGCATAAGGTCCTAACTGAGTTAGAATTCCTCTGGATATGGTGACAACTGAGTGGGCCCACATCGAATTTTGAACATTTTTGAAATAACACTGAAAATAGCTTTAAAAAGGGGTTAAAATCAGTATTTGAACTTCAAGATCTTTGAAAATAGGGTCTCAAGCGAACTGGAACTCCGAGTTAGAGTCCTGAACTCTTAGGACTCTGAGATTTTAGATTTTAAAAGCCAAATGAAAGAATTTTCAAAAGATTTTATCAAGAAATGATGAAATAAGTCAGAAAACACAGTCAGGGTTAGACTCCCAACTCGACCGAACTCTAAAATAGAATCATGAACTAACTGGACTCTGTAAAATGACCTAAATTTCGAAAACAAACGAAAAAGATTAAAAATGGAAGTAAAACAAACTTCAATACAGACTCCTGACCGGATCAGGACTCTGAGACAGAGTCCTGATCGGACTGAAACTTTCAAAATTTTGAGAAATTTGATGAATAGAGGAATTCAGAAGCGACACCACCTCAATGGGTTTCATCTGTAAATTGAAATCGATTAAAATTTGAATTTGAAATGAATCCAGATTGTTTCCTTGAGAAAATATTTCGAAATATAAAGTCCTGGGGTTGGAAAATGACAGAGTATTGAATAAAAACCCAGGTTTTGAAATTGATTTTGAAATAAAACTTTAAAATTCAAATCTGGATTGAATGTTTTGAAAACAGGAGTGTTGGATCTCGAAAATGAGATGGGATGACATGTAATGACATGCAATGCGATGAAATGATATGCAAAAATGTATGCAGTGATATGCAATTACATATGAAATGGACAAACACTGGATGAGGGTGAAAATTTGGGGTGTTTACAGCATACAATAACAGTTACCACGCTAGTATCGGGATGGCCCCGTACGAAGCATTGTATGGGAGACCTTGCCGATCACCGTCTTATTGGGACAATATCAGCGACAGATCTAGAGAATCGTCGATTGTTCTTCAGCACTACACTCAGCAGGCGCAGAAGATCCGAGAACGCTTGAAGGCAGCGCAGGATAGACAAAAAAGTTATTTCGATAAAAGACGACGCGAGTTATCGTTCAAAGTTGGTGACATGGTTTTTGTCCGAGTTTCACCGATCAAAAGTGTGTTCCGTTTCGGTAAGAAAGGGAAGTTGAGTCTGAGATACGTTGGACCGTTCGAGATTTTGGCAAGGATCGATGAAGTGGCATATCGTGTTGAGTTACCTCAACAGTATGCCCACATTCACAATGTTTTCCATATGTCGATGCTAAGGAAGTGCATTTCTGACCCATCGCACATCATTCACTACGAAGATATGGAAGTGCGTAGGAATATCTGACTTTGACAGAACGGCCTATTGAGATAGTTGATCGACAAGATCAGGTTTTGTGTACCAAGACTATTCCACTAGTTAAAGTACATTGGCAGCACCATGGCATCGAAGAATGCACATGGGAACCAGAAGTGAGCATGAGAGAGAAATATCCAGAACTCTTTGTAACCTAATATGGGTGATTTTGCGGACAAAATCCTTTTTAAGGAGAGGAGGATGTAAGGTTCATGATTTAATTTTGAGGTAATATTACGTGAATGGTGTTGTGATCAAGAAATTTTGTTGAATTTGCAATTCTCGTATTTAAGCCTACATAGAGATACGAGTCAAATCACATAATTTTACATTAAATAGCAATTGGGGGAAATCTATAACGAATTAACCTCCGAAATTTTTAGGGCAAGTTTATAATACTTATATTTTGATTGTCCCCAAATTTGAGGTCCGAATGATGAAAAAACCCGTCAATGCATGTGATTTACGGGAGATCGCTTAGAAACTTAGCGAGGGTCTAAACGAGACCCATTTCATTCGTAACAGAGATTTCTTTGCTTGGGTAGCTTTGAAATGTGATTTACATTAATAATATAAAATAAAAACAATTATACATGATGGAAAAATATTTAAAATCCATTTAACCATAAAATCAGTACAATAATTTGGTTTCTTTTATTCGTCAAAGGTCGACCAAGGCCATGTTCGTCCATTCTGGATGGCCTTGGGATGACCTTGACCATGAAACCAGCTGGTCATGTTGACCAACTGGGTGGGTGGCAGTCTCGTAAGAGACTAAAAGCAATTCCAAGGGAGGGCCACGATTGGCCCTACCCAAATCAATAAAAAAAAATAAAAATAAAATATATATTGAATCTAATAAAGAAGCTAAAAGGAGGATTAAGATGGCGTGTTGGGTGAAGAGGGGTTGACTTCTCCCCTTGAGAAGTGTGTAGGCTTGAAGAGCCTCATGCCTTGGGATTCAAGGAATCCCAAGGGCTCTTCCCAAGGTGGAAGAGCCATTATGAGGTTTGGAAAGCCTCATTGGATGCATGGGGCGGCAGCCCCATGGCATTTTCGTTATGTTTGGGAGGATTTTTAAATCCTCCATGATGTGTGGTGGAGCTGGGCGGCGGTGGGAATTCGTGACCCACCCCCAGCCCCACATCTTGGAGGGTGAATCTCCACCGTCCATCTCAACCAACCCCTTTATGAGACCCTTTTGAAAAATCGAGAACCCCCAAAGGGGGCGATTTTTCAAGGCTCACTCTCATTCTCTCTCTCTCTCTCTCATTCTCTCTCCCATACTCTTTCTCTCTTCTCTTCCTCCCAGCCGTGGGTGGTGCAGTCTTGTTGGAGGAAGCCATTGCAGTTGTGCCCACCTTCTTCATCCGAGTTCCGAAGGTGAAGGCTCAACACGACTTGCTCTATGTTTGTTACAATACACCATGAAATCGAGGAGTCAATGCATCTGTGCATGCATGCTCCATCGGTGGATTTAGTTGGATAAACTCTCATTCCACGTTAATTTCCATTGGTTTGTGTGAGTTTGCTTGGTGCTTCATGCATTCTTTTTTTTCTCTGCGTTATTGAAGCTTCTTTCTTGCTGTCGCCTCTTTCTTTTCGTGTTGCTGGGCATGGTGGCATGAATTCCTGTGCATGTTAGCCTTGCTGGGTATGCTCTGGACCGAGCTGGGCTCGTCCAGATGCACCCAGACCATTTCGGCACCCCATGGAGTACAGGCATGCTGCGGGTGGTGCACCGCAGCCACCACCTTCTTCCTTGGTGTTTCAGTGTGTTGGGCTCAACCCAGTCCCAAGGCACTCGAAACTGGCATAGTGTGGACACCATGACCTAGGTCACGGTGTGACGAGGGTCCACATTGGGAAAAAGGGGCCCATGGCCCTTCGGTTTCACTTTTTTTTTTTTGGTTCTTTGGTGCTTGGCGCACCGGGTCACCCGGGGGCCAAAGGCGCCCGGGTTGGTCAGGCTTTGGGTTAGGGTGTGGGTCACCTAACCAGGGTGCCTGGTCTAAACCATGGGTTCAGACCAGCGCCCTGCTGAGACCCTTTTGGTCTGGTCCAGTGGACCAGACCCGAGTCCCTTTGGGTCAGCCCCGTCTGGACAGTCCAGGGCAGCCGCCCAAGCGCGGGCTGCTTCAGGGTGTTGGCGTTGTACCTCTTTGGGATTGGCCATAACCTTGGGTTCAGGCCTTCCTTCCCAACAACCTGTGGGGTCTAGTCCAAAGGACCAGACCTAGGCCAGCTTTCCCCCACCACTTTTACCTTGGCGCCATGAATCTCTACCGGACGACATACGTTTTTTTTCTTTTGTTTGGGGGTAACCGATTCGAGCTCACCCAGTTTGATGAAGGGTCTGGTTTGAACCGTGGGTTCAGACCAAATCCCTTATTAGAGCATGCAGTCTGGTCCGGAGGACCAGACCAGCATGCATGTAACCCTGTTAACAGCTTTGAGTTTTATCGGTTTTGGGTGTGGGTTAGGCCCCATGTGACCTAGTTCAAACCTATATTATATTTTATTTAGTTAGGTTCCTTTAATTAGATCCTAATCTAGTTGAGGTATGACAAGTTGGTCAACCTTGATTAGGACTGTTATCACCTACATGTCGTAAATAACTTATTTAAAATTTATCATTTTACCTCTGAATTTTGTCGGGCATATTTTGTATATGTGTCAACTCCGTTTTTAACAAAATAAAGATTGTCCTTCTGGATTTTTCTTTATATATATATATATACAAATGAAACCACATATTTCTAAATTATAAAATAGGCTTTTAAAATTATGATTTTTGCTCTTAGCTCTCTTTTATTCCTCCTAACTGAACATGGGTTTTGGAAAAATCATAGGAAATATGTTTTATATCTATATATAATTTAACTAAGAAGAGTTTCTTTATTTATTTTATAATAAAAAGGGGTACAAAAATTACAGCTTTTACAAGACACTCCGACCAGTCACAGGGAGCCCCCATTGGTTTCTCATTTTTCCTAGTTGATAACAAGCTCAACACTTATCTTAATTAGTGGTGTCAATGAGTCTGGTTTACCCGGACCCTACCCGAACCAAACTCTATAGTGTCTAGGTATAGTGATAGTTATGACCTAATTAAAACTCGGGTCCAGACCTGAAGGTCTGATTAATACATGGACCTGGGTATAGTTTGTGAAATTTTATACCAGACCTGGGCCCGACCCAAGTTTTGTTTAAGACCCACAAATCAGTAATGTAAAAATGATAATAAATATGCAAGCATAAATAAAATACTTACACCTTGGTTTCCGTTTTGATTGGCTAGTTGTGTAAACGGGTGAGCACTATTGCAAACTCCGCGTATATAGATCCTACGTGGTTTCAAGTCATGAACACTGTTCAATATTTTTGTATCGGGTCTACAGGCGCGGCACCCCAAACTGTGGAAATGCTAATGTTATTCCCATAAGTTGGGAATATCGTAGATTTCAATCTCAACACTTAAGTACACCAAATCATGAGTCTTCCCTACAAGAATGGTCTCATGTTATGTAAAGTGCCAATCTTAATGACTTAGTTCCAACTACTTGAGTGATGAAACTGATAAAATTGCATGTGCATGCCTCTTGGATTTGACGAACTGCACACTCACATGCACATTATCTTGTCTCACCAATATGAAATTGTATAATGCCTATGTTCCTTATGTTTGTGCAATTAATGGAAAAGCATTGCGGTATTTAATTACACTTTGCACGTAGCACATCCTGACACTCGTACTGAGTAGTGTGTACCTCAACTGGTACATTGCTTGAGGCATTGATGAGTGCACAAGGTGCACTTACTTCATGAAATGAAAAGGCCGATACATAAGTTTAAACACCAATAGGGTATGAATAAATATGATTTGTATTGGACTCGGTTGGAGTCTCTGGGCAAAGGCCCTTCTGTCATGAGTGAACTCACGTGTGACTATACCCTAAATTAGAAAAGTAATAATATGGTGTTACGATCGCTTTCACGAGCGATGTGCTCTTGTTAGCCACGTGAGGCTGAGCACGTGGATGGGTAGGCTAAGTCCTCGTTTGCGTACCCCGCGGGGACCATGAGGCATAAAATCCTCGTCAAGAGGTATGACTGAATAATGAGCCTAAGAAAGATAAACCCGCTTCACCCCATTCACAAAATGGTTCACCTTGGAGAGGGTGGATGGTACAACCCTGAGTGACTTGTTGTTACTACGACATGTGTTTTGACAGGAGCTGTAGCGTCCTTTAACCTCCAGTCACTCAGAGTCAGGGAGGTCGAGGTTGCCTTTTTAGGACCTCACTACTGCAGTAGTATGGATTGCAATCCTTACCTATGCGAGAGTTTCTCTCAGCTGCGTGCTGCTCGCATGAGGTTACTCGGTCTGTAGCATCTCCGGTTACCATATTAGAAATTGAATAACAGACACCGGGTGCAAGTCTCACAGAATGCGAGGTTCCTTCGCATACTCGAAGGAGTAACAAGAGGAACTTAAAGATTAACCAATCACAGCTGACATATTGTAGTTCTTACTTTACTTGTTCAGCAGTTGTTTTAGTTACTTTACTTGTTCAACAGTTGTTTCAGTTCTGTTACGTTTCCTTGTTGTTCTTAGCTACTTGTTTTACAGTTACTTCAGTTCTGTTACCCGTTTCACTTGGTTAGCACTTGTCACATACGCACGTACCTGACACTGACACACACACATGTTATTTCACATTACTGCTTCTTGTTTTTCCTCTTAAAAATGATATATATATATCATTGTTGTTTCTTCACCACCTCGTAAGAGGACTGACCCCATTTTATGGGGATGCAGGTGCCGAATAGGTATGGTGTTGATGCGACGGCACACGATGGAGGCTTAAGGACCCACACTTAGCTGCAGATTCTGTTTCTGTTGGTTTTGGGTTTTGTTGGGATACATTCCCTATTTTAAGACTTGTTGTATTGTCACATTTTGTAACTCTTAAACTGTCGGGTTGTAAACCCCTTTATATTTGTGATTGTACTTCTTAGCCATATCTGATGTACTCACTTGTGGCCGTCCAGACTTGCGGCCTTGCCACTTTCTTTACACTTTGTTTCCGCTGGTTTTCAGTAAAACCATTCAAAAAAAAATCCATAGAAAAATCTAAGGTTTTACCAAGGTCGGGGTTTGGGGCGCCACAGTGTAACCTGTCAAGACAAGTGGTCCACCCCCAAAGCTTAAACAAACTTTGGAACTCCCTCTAAGATATCTAAAGATCCACTTTATTGCTGCCTAATGCTCTTTTCCTGTTTTTGCAAGAAATCTGCTAGCAACACCTACTGCATATGCGATGTCTGGTCTCGTACATACCATCGCATACATCAAGCTTCTGACTGCTGAAGCATAACGAACTTTCTTCATTTTCTCCTTCTCCTCGTCATTTGATGGACTCTGCTCTGAGTTCAGCTTAAAGTGACCTGCAAAAGGAGAACCAACTGGCTTTGCATTGTTCATACTGAACCTTTCCAACACCTTCTCGATATACTTCTCCTGTGATAATCATATCTTCTTGGTTTTTCTATCACAAGAGATCTGCATGCCCAATATTTCCTTTGTTGGCCCCATGTTCTTCATTGCAAAGGTCTTACTCAGTTTCTTCTTGAGTCTGTCAATTATAGACATATATTTTCCAAGGATAAGCATATCATCAACATATAACAAGAGAATAACAAAATTCTCACCGAACCATTTTATGTAGACACAATGATCTGAAGCCTATCTTTTGTATCCATTTTCATCTATAAATGAATCAAATTTCTTGTACCACTGTCTTGGAGCTTGCTTCAGCCCATACAAGCTCTTTTTCAACCTGCATAAAAGATTTTTTTTACCTATGACTTTGAAGCCTTCTGGTTGCTCCATGTATATCTCCTCCTCCAAATCACCATGGAGGAAAGCAGTCTTCACATCTAACTGCTTAATCTCCAAGTCCAGGCTAGCAACAATACCTAGAGCAACACGAATAAAAGACATTTTAACAACAGGAAAGAAAATCTCTTCAAAGTCAATACCTTGCTTTTGACCAAAGCCTTTCACAACCAATCTGGCTTTGTACTTTGGTTGAGAACTTTGTTCTTGAGTCTTCAACCTAAAAACCCACTTGTTCTTCAAGGCCTTTCTGCCTTCTGGTAGTTCCACCAAGTCATAAGCGTGATTCTTCTGCAATGCATCCATCTCATCATGCATAGCTATTAGCCACTGCTCTTTCTGCACACACTCTTGTGCTTCTTGGTAACTCTTTGGTTCACCTGCATTAGTAAGCATCACATACTCATGTGGAGAATACCTTTTGAAAGGTTGTGACTCTCTGGAAGATCTTCTCAGGTGGAGTTCTAGAGGAGGTTGCTCTCCAACTTCTTCCTGCTCAACATGGCCTGCAGGTAAATCAACATCAGCCTCTGCATCATCTTCCTGCACTGCTCTTTCTTTAACTTGTGCCACTGGAGAAGTTACTCGATCTAAGTGGATAGATCCACCTGCAGAAGTCTGAATTGACACCTCTTTCTTGATATCTTCAAGTGCCTGGTCTTCAAAGAATACCACGTCTTTGGATCTGAATACCTTCTGCTTCTCTAGATCTCATAGCCTGTAGCCGAATTCAGCATCACCATATCCCAGAAAAATGCATTGCCTCGCCTTATCATCAAGCTTGGACCTCTCCTCCTTGGGGATATGTGCAAATGCCCTGCATCCAAATACCCTCAGGTGCTTATAGGACACATCCTTTCCTGACCACACCCTATCTGCAACATCATTTGCTAAGGCATGAGCAAGAGACAAGTTGATCACATCAACTATTGTCCTTAAAGCCTCACCCCAGAATTTCTTTGGTAGCTTGGACTGTGCAATCATACACCTAATTCTTTCTGCAATTATACGATTCATCCTTTCTGCAACTGCATTGTGTTGTGGGGTACCTGGAAATGTCAACTCATGGCAAATTCCATGAATTTTACAATATTCATGGAATGGACCTGTATACTTGCCACCATTATCTGACCTAATGTGATAATGCATGAAGTACATAATATAATTAACCTAATAGGCATGTTATTATCCATATTTTTAGAGTTAAAAACCCATGTTTATGTTGAGTATAGTCATAGGAAGCTATGTTTCGAATTTTGTTCAATTCAGAGTTAAATTGGCAAAGTTATGAGCATTTTCGTGAAATGGAGCAAATTTCGATGAGATTCAGATCCAGATCCAGATCCATATGTTATATCCCTTGTCTATTTCCTCCATTTTGGCCAAAATATTAGAGTCATAGTTGGATCAGGACTCTTTTTCCAGAGTCCCAGTCGGATCAGAACTCTACTTTTTACTACCTTTTCTACCTGTTTTTTGAGAAAACCTTTCAAAACCTTCCGTTTTGGCCAAAATCCGAGAGTCCTAGTTGGATTAGGACTCTTCTTCAAGAATCTCAGTCGGATTAGGACTCTTCTTCAGAGTTTCAGTCGGACTAGGACTCTGTCTTTTGTGACTATTTTTACTTGTTTTCAACCAAATCTTTCAAAATGAGTAAAAAACTTAAGAGTTTCAGTTGAAACATGACTCTTCTAGGAGAGTCCTAGTTGGATCAGGACTTTGATCCTGATTTCAATTTTGAGAAAATCTTTCAAAAATCTTTCCATCTATCAAAACGGTTACACTTTTATCAAAGAATTTCAAAATTCTGAGGTTTTATCCCAGAGTCCTGATCAAATCAGGACTCTACTCCAGAGTCCTGATCAAATTAGGACTCTATCCAAAGTTGGTTTTCGAACTTCATTTTCACTAGTTTTCAAAAGCTTTGCTTAAAATTCATCATTTACTTATCAGAAAACCAAAATTTCTTAGAGTTCTGATCAAATCAGGTATCTTTCTCAGAGTCCTAATCAGATCAGGACTCTGAACCAAAATTTCAGTATTATCCTGTTTTAACTATTTTTCAAAATTCTCTCATTTGTTTTCTCAGAAAATCCAAAAATCTGAGAGTTCTAGTTCAATTAGGACTCTGTTCCCAGAGTCTCAGTTGAATCAGAACTCTGTTTGATTTCAATATTTGTTATTGTTTCCACTGTTTTCACAAGTTCTTTCATCTATTTTTCAGAAAAAATACCAAAAAAATCTAGAGTTTCAGTCCGATTAAGACTCTGTCCCAGAGTCCTAATCCAGTCAGAAGTCTGTTCTAGAGTCTGTTTTTACTTTCATTTTTATTTTTTTTTATTTGTTTTCAAAAATTAGGTCATTTAGTAGAGTCCAGTTAATTCATCACTCTATTTTAGAGTTCTGATTGAGTTAGGAGTCTAACCATGACTGTATTTTCTGACTTGTTTCACCATTTTTTTTATAAAATCTTTCAAAAACTCCTTCATTTGGCTTTTAAAATCCAAAATCTTAGAGTCCTAAAATTTCAGGACTCTAGCCCGGAGTTCCAGTTCGCTTGAGACTCTATTGTCAAAAATTCTGAATTTCAATTGTTGATTTGAATCCATTTTCAAAGCCATTTTCAGTATTTATTTCAATTTTTTCAAAACCTGATGTGGGCCCACTCAGTTGGCGCCATATCCAGAGGAGTTCTGACCCAGTTGGAACTCTGTGCCATTTTAAAACTTTCAATTCCAAGATTACTTTTGAAAATCTTTTGAAAATCCTCTCAATTTCAAGTTTTAAAATCGTTTTTGAAAATTCAAGTGGGGCCCACTCAGGGTGGCGCCACATGTGAGAAAGTCAGGGTTAAACTAGGGTTAGTCAGTGTCTTGGTTAGTTTTAGAAGTTTAGAAGAGTCAAAATCCACTTTGAAAATCCCTTTTAAAATTTGATTTTTAAATTATTGTTTTTAAAGGTTTTAGTTAAAAATTTAAAAACCAAATGTGGAAAAACACCAAGTGGCGCCACATTTGGGGGTCTTAAGGGTTAGTTAGGAGTCTAATTAGGTTAATTAGGCTAGGGGTAGTTAGGTAACTCCACCCAAAAATCCCCCCCCCCTTTAGAGTCCAAAATTTCCAAAATTCTCAATTTTTAAACCTAAAACAATTCTATAAATAATCTCCATGGGGGGGGGTCAACCTCCCTATCTCTCTCCTCTTGGATTCTTGGAGCTTATCTCTCCTCTCCATCCCTTCCTCTATTGCTGCAACCTCAAGGTAATGAATTTTTTTAATTTTTGAGTTTTATTTAATACTTTTACATGTTTTAATGCAAGTTTAGCCATTGGCGCCATCTATTTCATGGATTAAACCATGGATTCAACCTCAAGAACCTCAAGAACGGTCCAAAAAGATGATCTAACCCTGTTTTACTGTTTTTCCAGGGATTCTAATCCATTAGAATCTATTATTGCATTGATTTTCATGTTCTTAACCATGAAAATATGAGATTTACCCGTTAAATGGGTTAAATCCGTGTTTTCAACGGTAAAATCAAATTCCAGCCATGGATTCCCTGTGTTTTATTTTTTTTTTTAATATTAATGTTTATTACATGTGTTCCAGCATAGAAATTAATTTTGCTTTACTGTTTAAGTATTTTTTTATTGTTTTCATTGATTAAGGCATGTTTTATTGAGTTTTCTTAAATTTCTATGTGTTTTAAGCTTAGATCAGTAAAGAGCATGTTAGTTCATATTGAAATATTCATTATAAATTTTTGAATTTTTTATATGTGATACAAGGATATGTCAGTAAACTACTGTAAAAAATTCAGATGTTTTTGGATTCGGGAACCTTGCTAATAAAATACAAAGTTAAGTCAGGATTTCTGTTGATTAAAATCATTGTTAAATTTCAAGCCTAACTTGCAGTTGTGTTATTTATCTCATTCGATATCCGATTCAAGATCCGTAAAGTGCAGTGGCTTCATGTTGATGTGAACTATTTACTGTAAAATGTTAATAATTTTTTGCTTCTGTTTGGTATTTTCCCTTAGTCAGAGAATCAGATTTAAAATTTAAAACTCGTTAGGGTTTACCAAAACCCTAATCTGACTTGTACTGCTCATAGATCTCAAACCGTAGATCCGATTCATGATATGTAAAAAAAAGGTTCATTATTTTTATGTCTACTATTCACTACGGAAATTTCAGGAATTTTTTATGAATCTTGCTATTTGTTTCTGTATTTTCAACCGGAAGTATCTATTTTAACCAATGTTAGATTCGTTATATTTAAGTCCAAATTGTCGGAAGGGTTTCTCCCTCATCGAAGATGGTTCTTCCAATCTGTAAAAAGGGAAACTTCTGTGTTTCTGTCTAGTTTAGCTCTGTAAAGTTTTAGAAATTTTCATGGTGAATTGACTCCTGATTCAGGTATAACACTGAAACTGGTCTGTGACCATGGGTAAAAATAGCTTATTTTAGGGTTTTAATGCAAATTTTGAATTAGAATAATGTCAAAAATATATTTTTATGATTTCAATCTGATTTTAGGGTTATAACAAGTGCAGGTGATGATTTTTATAAATTTTGGAATCCATTTGATGCTTGAATGAATCAAATTGCAAAACAGGGTACCTGCAGGATCCAAAAACACTGCCAAAATTGTGATTTTTGTAATATTTCTTGATTTTCGTGTATAAGTTCATGTTTTTAGGGTTTAGTAATGTTTAGAATCATATTAGGATGTTTCATGATCAATTTTGTGTTTATTTGATTTTATTTAAACCCTAAATCCAAAGTTTTACCAAAATTTATTTCAGAAAACCCTAATTTCAAGGCCATAGTCTTGCTATTGGGGGTAATTTGGTCATTTGACCTCAATTTCGAAATTCTAAACCCTAATTTTCATGTTTTTAATCATGTTATATCATATTTGGTTTAATTTATCCTCATTTGAATTTCAAAAGTTGTATTTTACAAAATATCTTTCTGAAAACCTTGATTTCAAGGTCATAGTCTTGCTATCAGGGGTATTTTGGTCATTTTGACCCCAATTTCGAAATTTTCAAATCCTATTTTCATATTTATTTTATTTTATTTCATATTTCATTATGTTTATTTCAAGGAATCGTGGAAACATGCTTATATCTAGCAAAATCCAGTAATTTGTAGATATTACTGGATAAATCTAGAAAAGCCATCATATCTTCACTAACAAGTTTTCTAGTTTTGCAGGGATATTGAAGACTTTACTTTCCTTTAATTTCCTGTATTTAAATTTAATTAGTGATGTAAATTGTAATTAAACTTTGAAATAAGAATTCAATTCCTGCATAGATTAGGATTTGCATTGCATATAGTTTTAAACTTTGATATATAACTGCTATGTATGCCAATTCATGCACATTCTTTACAAATCCACCATGGTCTACATGAATGGCACGTGCACTATCTCTTATGGAGTTGACAAACTCGGTGGAATTCGTATTTGTGGCCATAGTCAGAATACGAATGAGACCCAGATTTGTGATCTTCATATTAGCCACATTCAGCCTACACTCTTAGGCTAACTTCAAAATGCACTGCATTTCTCAAAAATACAAAAGGATTTTCTCAATTCCTCAAAATCAAGTCTTTCAAATCCATATTCATTCATTTCATTCAATTTGCAAAATTCCAATTCCAATCCAGAGAAATCAATTTTCTCAAAATTTTCTAAGTCTTACTCAGAAATTGATTTTCTTAAAATTTTGAGCTTTCAAATGGTATTTCAAGTATTTTTCAAAGTTTAAAATTCGATTTTCCAAGTTATATCTTCAATTTCAAAGTTTAAATTTAGGGAAATCAAATTTTCCAAAGTTACTTGAAATTCTTCAGAAATCGATTTTCACAAAACCTCTAGACTCTTCAGAAATCGATTTTTATTTTCCTCAGAAATATTCTTTCACCATGATTCACAATTTTCCAAGTGACATCTTTTCCAAGTATTTCAAATATCAGAAGCAAACATCATTTTTTCAAATTTGCATTTTCAGAAAATTCATAGCACATGCCTGATTCTTTGTGCATTTAGGAAATAGAACACGATTTAGACAAGTTGAGCAAAGCTAAGCACACAATTGATCCTTGGTTCAATTACCCCTGGTAAAGGCGCCAGGAACGGTTGAACCTCGTATCGACAGGCGAGTCCCATTCCTCGGAATTATCCCGCATTTTAAAACGGAGGAGAGTTATTTTCAAAACCTTTTTCAAATGTCAGTTTGACTTGCAAAAGTAAAATTTTGCGATGACAACAGGTTTGGCGACCGTGATGGGACCTGTCTTCGCCTGATCAATTGTGTGCTTAACTTAGTTCAAATTGTCAAAATCGTGTTCCATGGAATGTCAGCTTTTATTTCATGATATCATATTAACCTAGGAGCCTAGACTTGAATCCAACTGACATGGATTGCATGTAGACTAGGCATGGTTTAGTAGGACCATATTGAGGAGAATTATTCATGCTCACATAGACTTAGGTCTAATACAACACTCCTCAATCTAAGAATTGTATGAAAACAATGCTTGCTTCTTCAAATATTTCAAAATTCTATCTCTTCAGGACTTAGAGCCATCTGTTTGCTTGCATGTGATCATGTTTTCAAAGACCACCCCACCTATCTTTACCCGGTCTTCACGTTGCTGGGCTTTCTTCCAGAACCATAGTTCAGGACAAAGACTCACAACTGGGCCACCTATTTTGGTGAAAACCCCCTTGCCACGTACCAAGGGTCATAGTCCAACGTATATCGGCAGGTGCTCAAGGATGTTGGAAAACTTGAACCTAGAACCAGAGAAATTGATTTTATGCCACGTACATCGCGCCTTGGCTTGAGTATATAGGCATAGCGTGATGGGACACAGATGATCTGAACCTTAGATTTAGGATTAAGGTCCTACAGCTATTTCAAAACTTGTGCATCTAGAGTCAGCTTTTAGGGAATGCTGTATGTGTATAATTGTTTGTGTAGGATGTGATGTATTTATTTTATTTTGTCATATTCTTTTCCAAATTTTCCAAAATATTGGATGATTTTTCAAATACCTCATTTTCCAATTTATGAAACCCTCTTTTGTATTTATCAAAACCCTGGACGATTTTATAAATTCCTCTCTATTTTCTTCAAAACTCCAGATGATTTTTCATCCTTTTGTTCTTCTAGATCTCGAATTTTCCAGCTTCATTTTTATTCTGTCTGCAATTTTTCAAAAATTCCTGTATTTTCCTGAGTCTTATTCCAAATTTTCCATGATTTCCAGTCTGATGGCATTCAGTCAACTTGATTCAGTCTTTTTTGAGGGTCACATCTCCTACGAGGTGCGATAAGGTCTTCCCGAACATCGAGTCCTCAGCACCGGATCCTTCCTTCCCCGGTGGTATTATTCATGGCTCAAGAACTTTTCTCGTATGTTTCCGGACCCTTTGGACGATTGTAGATTGGAACTGGTATCCGCAGTGGGAAAGCAGACAGTTAACAACAATTTGATCCACGTATTGGCAGGGCGGTGAAATCCGAGCACTAGTACCTTTTGGTTCCCATGGGGGAAATGACTTTATTGATGGACGAATTCTCGAAGATTATGGGATTACCTGAACCAACCGGTCAGCCTGGAGATCCATTGGAGAAGCAATTTTTGATCAATGTCATGGGTCTGGATCCCCCAAGATGCTCTAGCCCGCATGACAGGACGCAAGTCTTGGCCCTTGATCGAGGAAAACGGAAACAAATATGTGAACCTGCTTGAAATCTACAGACAATATGCGGCGTTTGTGGAAGTCAGTTCCTTATCTCGAACGACTCGAGAGAAAATCCAGCATGCGATGGTCTTATGCACGGTGGGACTAGCTCTCTTTCCAGATGGACGGAATTACATGGATATCAGGATAGTTTAACTTCTGCGAAGGTGGGGAAGTCGATAGATCAGCCGCCTCTCCATAGTCATGGTTGCACTTGCCTTTCTGTACCGAGGGTTGACCCATTTCGCACTCGGAGAATCAATTCTAGTCGAAAGGTGCACTTATGCATTGCAATCTTGGTTCCTCCGGCATATGCGAGCCCGAGCCAATTCATTCAGATACAATGGTGAAAAGCATCTGCCAGTTGTGCAATACCGGTTTTTGATCGATAACCTTCAGGAGGAAGAAGTCATGTCGGACTATTTTGATCGCCAGAAATCACCTCCCAGATATACTTATGCATACGACAAGCGGTTCAGGCCACTTGGTCCCTTCTTCTGCGCATACTACCATCAAGAGCGTTGTGTCAGGCAGTTCTCTCAGAGACAGAAGCACATAGAAATTTGCCTACTATCAGAGATTTTGCCAGAATTCGATCTCACATCAGATCAGTGGTCCGGAGCATACCATTTTGCCAGACATGGCTGAGATTCTTTTGTTACTCTCACTATTTTTTCTGGTCCTCGAGTGTCCTCTGATTATCAAAAGTGGTGGAAGATTGTCTGTCCCCCTCCCCTTTGTCAAGTGTATTATTAATAAAATCATGTTTTTTCCTTCAATAAAATTCCTTTAATTTTCATCCTATCTTGGTTTGACGACCTCGCCTAGGTAACAAGGCATATTTTTCAGTTGTTTATTTTTGCAAAGGAATGACAACGCAATTGTCGTAATCCCAGCGACAACTCAATCCCTAGTAATGAGATACTCTTTCAATTGTCTACCAAAATTCTCAATAAACATTTTCCTCTAATCAAAGTTTCTTTCAAAAGCCTAACCATCAATTCTGCCCTGCAGAGAGCTTTCGTGACATTCAATGGTTCAGACAAGATCAGGGAAGAAAATTGCACCAGTCGAAAGCATGACACATTCAACAGCTTCAGAAGAAGAGATGGGTTCCCCGCATTTCGGCAGAAATCAAGGGCAGCAGGTTGAGGATGACATTGATCCTCAAATGTATGCCATGTTAAAAAAGATGATGACCAAAATGCTGGCAGAGCAAGCTAAAGCCAGTGCAGAGCAAATCCAAGTTAAGCAAAAGGCAAAAGGCAAAAGGCAAAAGGCAAAAGGCTGGGCAATGAAGGAGGCTTCGAAGACAACCAAGAAGTCCATTCAGTGTGCAGATACGACCGATGAAGAAGAATCAGCGAAAGATTCAAATGAAGAGTTCGAAACTCATCAGGCATTTCAGAAATCAACTCAAGGACAAGGTTCAGCCCATAAATTCAAAGATCAGTCTATCAGTGACTCTGACCAACCACAATTCAAAGATGTGGTCAGAATGGTTCGAGATCTGCAGACCCATGACAAGGGCAAGACAGTCTTCACCAGCGAAGACTTCTATGACGGTTTGGATGGAGACGACAATCTGGATAATCTTCCTAAGAAATTCATCAAATTCGATGGTTCTGGCGACCTTAAGGCTCATCTTGCCATGTTCTTCGCTGAATGCTCCAGATTCAAGCGAGACAACCAGGCACTTTTCCTTTGTTTCCCTCGCAGTCTAGAGGGAACAACAACTAAATGGTACTCAGAGCATGTCAACCCGATCGAACTGAAAGGATTTGACAAGGTGGTAAACATGTTCATCGAGCGATTCCTCTTTAATGCCGAGGCACTTCCCACCCTCAGTCATCTCTGCGGCCTCAAGCAGAGAGAAAATGAAAAGGCTAGAGATTTTATTCATCGCTGGAGGTCAGCTTGCAATAAGATGAGAGACCCCATATCAGAGGGGCATGCTTTGTCCTTAATTCTGAGTAATTTCTCACAGCCTCTGAAAGGACTCATCTCTACCGCACCATCCAGAACATTTATTGAACTAACAGAGCGAGCCGAATGGCTCGAGTTAAGTATGAAAAATGGTTTCTACGAAGGCTTCACTTTTGCTAAGAGCAATAGTCAGAATGAGTCGAAAAAGAAGACTCATTTCGCTCACTCTACCAGAAATGATAAATGGAATCATCGCAAGGGGCAAAACAGAGATTTCTGTTATGGGGCAGGAAGTTCAAACAAGAATGACCAGAAAGGAAAGTCGATCCCGCAACTCAACATGCCACTTCAGTTAAAGCAGGGACCAAAACCCCGGGAGAAAATAAAACATGAAGGATGGAGCTATGATAGGAAGTTCACTCCACTAGACCAATCACTCGAGACTGTGCTCGAATATATGTTGACCAAGGAGATGGTCAAATTACCCAGGCTGGTCGATCCCCCTGTTCTCATAGAAAAATTCAAAGATCAATTTTGTAAATTTCACAGAACAGTGGGGCATAATACTGAGAACGGCTTCGTTCTCAAGAATATTGTTCAGGATCTCATTGACAAGAATCTTCTAGTAGAGGGTGTCGAAGATGAAAATATGGAAATTCTGAAGAAACCATTCTCTCATCATTCTACAACGGTCATCTCTGAACAACCTTTTCAACCACAGGATCATATCATGCCATGCTCTAAAAACGATATGCAAGCTCAACATCAGATCCTTGTACTGCAGCAGGCTCAGTCCAAAACTCAGAAGGTGGATCTTATCTCAGCCTTCGGAAAAATGAAAGTATCTGCCAAGCCCGTTGGGGTATCTCCTAATGTGGCTAAAAGAATGCCGTGGTTCCCCAAACACTTTATTAAGCCCGCCCCAGAGAAAAGTGAGACATCTGCTCCAAAACCGATTACAACATTATCTAATGTCTCAATTTTGGATTTAGCCCAAGCTTCCGCCAAGCATCAGCAAGTATTGGATGATCTATTACGGAAAATCAAGGTGAAACCGAGCATAACCCCTGAAGACATGTTCCAATTACTTTTTCAGATGAGGATCTCCCAAAGCCTCATGTATTTCACAACAATGCTCTGTATGTTGTGATTTGAATCAGAGGAATGATTGTTCCTCATGTGCTGATAGATGGAGGCAGCAGCCTCAATATACGCCCGGAAATGACAGCCAAAGCTTTGGGCATCAAAGAAAAAGAATACATCCCGGACCCAATCACCATCTACGGGTTCGATAATCATGGCCAGACAGCTAAAGGAAAAAATTTCTTGGAGATTTTCATTGACTATTCAGTTCACTCCGTCCTTTTTCATGTGGTCAATGTGCCACCTACTTATAATCTGCTTCTCGGGAGACCTTGGATCCATAACACGAACGCAGTATTGTCTACTCTTCATCAGTGTGTCAAGTGGTCAAAAGGTGGAATGATCACAACAATTTTGGGTGAAGATCCGGAGCAGAGGCTAGCACAGCCCATGGTTCCCAGACCCACCTTCACTACTGATATCCCTAGTATTAGGGGTATCGAAGAGGTCAGTTTCAAAGAATACTCACGAATACTGCAGATGACAGAACAACCAGAGCATACAGTGGCCATGACTCGATGGAGAGGCCCACAATTTTTCAAAATTGGAGGACGAATTGACTATAGTACATTCAAGGATCATCCTTTGTTCTCTCAATTTATGAAGGCCAAAAGGGGATTTGACTTGTTAATGAAGCATGGCTATCAGCCTTTTCAAGGCCTAGGCAAAAATGAAGATGGTCGTCTCGAGCCTGTAGTTCCTCAGCACTATCCTAAAGGAGCAAGATTAGGTTTCACCGGCAGAAGATCTCAAAAGGGCACTATTTTCGTCAAGGGGACACATTAAAAGAATCTACTTGTCTTTTCTTTTCTATTCTTTTGTTGGGATGATATCCCATTTCATTTTCATCATTGTCATTTTGATCAATTCTATCTTTCAATAAAGTTGCAAGTTTCCTTTGTCTATACGGATGCCATTTGTCTCTTTACTTCTCAAACCTTTGCAAAATTGCCATTATTTTGCTCTTTTATTTTTCCAATTAAGGCAATTTGTTTTATGATGGGCGATTTCCCTGAATTATTCTCTCCAATTTTCAGAATGTCTTCCCGATCTATCAAGAAGCTCGTTCTTAACCCAAACGTCTTTTCAAAGCCAGCAGTGATTCATCAGGTCAAAATAAGAGCAGAATGCAATCAGACTACAAAGCAGTCAGAAGAACCTGCAGAATTTGATTCAGCTCTTCAAGAACTACCAGAATTTGTAGCAATTCAGAAACAAGATGAGCCATCATCTTTAGCTCAAGATTCGACTGAGGATATCAATATCGGATCAGAGGATGATCCTAAAATTCTCAAGATTGGCAGCAGTTTGATTCCGGAAGAGAAAGAAAGGCTCATCAATTTTCTCAAGCAACATGAAGAAGTGTTTGCATGGACGTATGAAGATATGCCAGGTCTGGATACCAAATTGGTTGAGCATCGCCTCGTTCTAAAGCCAGATGTCAAGCCGGTTAAGCAAAAGCTAAGAAAAATGGATCCCCGAGTGGAGCAACTGGTAAAAGAAGGTCTGGAAGACCTACTCAAAGCAGGGTTCATTCGAACCAATGACTACCCAGACTGGCTAGCAAATATTATCGTCGTCCCTAAAAAGAATGGCAAAGTTCGAATATGCATCGACTTCCGAGATCTCAATAAAGTGACTCCTAAGGATGATTATCCACTTCCTAATATTGATCTTTTGATTGACAGCACGGCGGGTCACTGTGAACACCCAAAATTTTTCAAAATCTTATAAATATTCCCTTTTTGCCCCTGACCCCATTTTCTGAATAATTGAGTCAGTTTTAAATCTAAATTCCATTGTATTTCTCAAATTTTACTGAAATTAAATTCGTTTTATATATCTGACTCGGTTTCGGATCCAGATCCATTGTCAAAATCAAATCTGAGCTTCGTTATCCAATTTTAAATCAAATTCTCAAAATTACCAAAATAACTTTTTGAAAGGCTCGGACAGTCCATCCGGCATTCATTTGGATTCATTATTTGATATTCCTCGATTCGAGGTTAAAAACTCGAAAATCTTCTAAAAATTTTGAATCCAAACTCATTTTCTGAAGAAATCAAACCCAAATTTTCAAGAAAACCCCTCTTTTTGTAAATACTTCTCAAAATTTATAAAATGATTTTTAAATCCCTTATTTTTTTAGTTTTCATAGTTTTATTTCAAATATATCAAAAAACATATGGAAAATGAAGAAAAGAACAAAAAAAAATGAAAAATACAAAGAAAGAAAAAATAGTTTTGAAAACCTCCCTTTTGAAAAACATCTTTTTAACTAAAACCATCTTTTTGAAAATACTTTTGAAAAGGGGCACTCTTTTGAAAAAAGGTTTTTTTAACGAATATCTTTACGGGCTTTATCGGACTCTCTCTCCCCATTCTCGCTCCATCGACCCCTCCCTTCCTTCCAGAACCATCACCGAACCCTCCATGGGCTTCCCCATCCTCAACCATTGATCTGTAACAACCACCATCTCCTCCATTGTCGATCATGTCCCTTTTCGTTTCCACCTTCAATCGCCAACCACCCTTGGATTCTCCTCCATCCATCTGCAATGGAAGCCATCATTCTGGACTCTCCCCCATCTTCTTTAAATCGGCAAAGGGAAAACTCCATTCTCCACCGCGTTTAACCCCACCATTATCCCTCTTTTCTTCTTCCCGATCCGTTTTCACCTCCCCATCTTTCTATATATTCTCACCTTCATCCGCTCTCCACCCCAGCATCCTTCTTCACGATCTCTTGAACCCGTTTTCACCCCCGCACCCTCTTTCACGAAGCAAGCCAAAGGAGGTCAGCTAATCCTACAAGGATCTCAAGCACCCGCTTCTTCTCCAGCAACCAGCGAAAAAGTCTTCAGCCGATTGAATCAAGGAGGAGCTTCCTCCTTCAAAATCTCTGCAAGCAAATCCACAACTCACCTCTTCATTGCATCCTTCCATGCTTCTTTTCTTCTCCAATCCCTCCCTTTCCTCTGAAGTGTTCCTCCCAAAGACCATAGAAGAAGTCTCCTTCCCCCTTTCTTCAGAACCTCTGCATTGGCTAAGTCCTCTTCTCCCTTTTCTGATTTTCCTCTTTGTTTACCTGTTTTGGGACTGCCATTGATGCATCATTGGTGGTGTAGAACTGCTTAGGCAAATATCGACCCACCTATTGCAACATCTCTGGAATCTACCGATTCCCACATTTTCTTCTTCTATTTTTTTTTTCCTTTTCCCTGTTTGACGTCTTTATTGATCGTCTCGCATGATTTCTTACTTGCATTATGTATTTTTTTTGTTTTTCTTTTCTTTGTGATTATCTTGATTTCCCTTATTTGCATAGGATGGTTTTTTTTTATGTTATTTTCTTTAATTTCCGTCTCTTGAATTTTGTTAAAAACGACAAATGCTGGAAGGAATTTCTCATTTTCGTTCCATCAAGAGGTATCGCAGGTGGGATCGGCCTACACACTGCGATATAGATGGAATCATTACATTCCTACAACTGATCTTCCTTCTTTTCTTTTTCACTTATGATGTTTTTTTTTTTTGGTTTCGTTTTCCTGTTTCCATTATCCTTTGAACATGATTTTTTGTTGATGTTAATTTATGTCTCTTCTTTATAGTTGATTGTTGAATTTTCTTCCTTACTCCCCTATGTATTAGACCCAGTAATGCGTTTTTAGGTGCTCATTTGAGTCCAGTCCATAGCATCATATCCAATCTAGTTTTATGCACTCTCGACCCAGCACCTCCCTGTTATCTTTGTACTTCGTGATACATTTCTGCTATTTATTTTCCTGTCACTTTCTCGTTGTTTGAGTAGCTGCTTGTCACATTCTTGTTATTGTGCTTTTACCTGTATTTCATTTATATTTAGTATTTTATTCTTGTTAACGAGTTTTTTTTTCCATGTATATTCGATTGATCCCCTGTTTTAAATCTTTAATTCCCCTTTTCCATTTTGATTTTCTTATGGATTTTGACCTCCTGCTTACGTTATGCTCTTTGCCCTTGACATTTGGTTTCTTACCTTTATTGACCATGGTATTTTAATTTTTGTTGAGAATCATCTCATAGCCTTACTTCAGCAAATAATGATATAAAGTTATTTTCGCAATGTATGTGGAATTCTGGGTTCCCTGTAAAACGAAGAATAGTTACTTTGTCGAGATCTGGGTCTGCTGAAAAGATATTTTATTCTGATCTACCGCTGAGATTATCTCTCAGCCATTCATGAAAGCTCTCCTAGCATGGGATCGGAGATCAGATCTGGACTTGCTGCAGAAATGCCTGTTATGAGATTCACCCCTCCGTTACTTTCTAAATTCCTTTTCTATGAGGGAAGATTTGAGGTCGTTTAGATGGGGAACCAAGCTGAGATTGCAGGGTTTGTTTGTCAAAATATAAGACAGATATGATTGTTGTAATCAGTTTTTGGCTTAATGGGTTGTCATCCTCCCATTTCATGTTCTTATCAAATTTGTTGAGTTTTTTTTTTTTATTACTGAATATTGGCTTTGTTGTCTAGTAGATAACTGAAAATTCTACATCTCCTAGATTCTTTAGTTCCGTTTGATCCTTATGTTTGTTATATTTTCTCTGCTTCCCATCCATGTATTCTTTGTACTCTAAAATCCTCTGATTCCTTATAATGCATGTATCCATATTTGAAATCATCTTAGATTATATGTTTTGTAGGGGAGTCCTAGATTTTGCAGATGGGTATCCACTAAGAAAGTTAGGATTACACTAGCTAAAAATACATATAACAGGTTTACATGGTGGTGATATTGATAAGCCATTATATGACAGATTTACATTTTTTTAAAACCTGACTTATGACCTATTGTTCAATAGCTTGTAATATATCATTTTGCAGCATAGTGCGTCACAATGTCAGTGCTACCTCTGATGCATCTCATTTTTGTTACTGCATATAGACATGTATCTCTTCCTGGATCAGGTGCATTCTTGCGTCTTCTGCTCGATCAGCTCATTTTCTCTCCTCTCTTCATTGGGCTCTTCTTGTCCACACTTGTGACCTTAGAAGGAAGGCCTTCAGAAGTCCTGCCAAAGCTTCGCCAGGAGTAGTTTTCGACGGTCATGGCAAACTGGCAACTCTGAATACCCTTCCAATTTCTCAATTTCTTATATGTTCCTCAGAAATTTCAGGTACTTGCTGCAAATGTGATTGTTGTGGCATGGAATGTGATCCTATCATTCAAGGCCCATAGAAATGTCTCCTCTTAGTAGAGAAGGATTGCTGTGAACTGCTATACCAGCCTTCCTGTTTAAGGTGGAAAGCTTCTTGCTGGTGTGAAGGTTCCTTGCCAAAGCTGCTAATGACCTAACAAGGGATGTGCTGAAGAATCAAGATAGGTGCTTGCCAATGTCAAGTGATAGTGTTGAAGGCTGCAAGAATTCTGAAAAGGAAGGTGTCCGTGGAGCATTTTTTTTATGGTTTTTTTTTACAAGTACGCTCGGCATAGCAAGTTTGAGGTACGTGGTGTCCTAATAAATGATGATCCCCTCAATTCTGCAAATGTTATTTACTCTCTGAGTTTTGACCATGATGAAAAGTATTTTTCTGCTGCTGGCGTGTCCAAGAAGATCAAGATCTTTGAGTTTCAATCATTGTTAAAAGATATGGTTAATATTCACTACCCTGTGATGGAGATGTCAAGCAGATCTAAGCTCAGCTGTGTATGATGGAACAACTACATTAAAACCTCTTGGCATCAACTGATTATGGTAGTGTAGTTCAGTTATATGGTTGCTATTCCTAGCACCCTGTCAGCCTCCTATTGCACTACCTACTGTGCATATACCCATTTCACTACCAATACCTTCATTCCCACAGCACCTTTATTCACCCTTGTATGACACTCTTCAACACACACTACCTCACTGTATGTTTTCATTATGCACCCACTGCTGTCATACTCCATTACTGACATGCGACATGTTTTGACTTTCACAACATTCATCTATTGTATCTTACAGTTCCATCCTACCTCTTATCATTATATATATAAATTGTTGACAAGACATTCATCTATTGTATCTTACAGTTCCATCCTACTTATCATTATATATATAAATTGTTGACAAGCTCATAAATAGACAGCATCATGCCACTCACTGCTATTGCAGTGAACCCTTCACAATCCCCCACCTAACTCCCACTCATTGTGCACCATTCTTGTACCTATCTCCATTTCCCACACCTCATTTTAATGTTTTCATTGCATCTTGCTATCTCAATGCCCATGTTGCCTTCACTTGGCAAACAAACACCCCTTCTTCATTATCACTGTTGCACAACGAAAACACCCTTCATATCAGCAAAATGCACTGTTATGCAGGCATAATTCCACCTATATATCATGTATATATATATACCTCTACACATATAGACATATGTACATACATATATATGCATGTATATATATATATATGTATATACATAGGTATATATCACTCTTCATCTTTCTACACCTTAGATCCTAAATATCATAGCATATGAATATCTCACCATATACATCTTTTAAATCAATGTGATATATGCAATTCTCTTTTCATACTAACTCTGTTTTGCAGGAATCTCTGGAAAATGTTGATTTCCCTCTTAGATTAGGATTTTATTCTTCCAGTGTTGTAATAAGTTAGGTCTTAATAAGAATTTATATTTTCCAGCTTTTAGATAGAATGAATGAGCATTATAAATGTCATAAATTGCTTGTTTTCATGCTTTTTGCCTTTATTTTTCAAAAATCTCACAATGGTGAAACACGAATGGCACGTGCACCATTTTTTAAGAGGTAATTAATCCTAAGTTGATGATTTACATCAATGGCCATAGTCAGGATGTAAACAAAACTTCAGATTTTTATCTTTTATGAAATAACACTAGATCCACATTAGATCCTTTTCAAAATTCATCATATTTTCTTTAAATATTTTTTCCTTTTATCAGAGTTTAGTTTAAAATTAATTCAATATATATATCAATGGCCATAGACAAGATATATTGAGAATTAATTTCATTTTAAACTCTATAAAAGCACCAAAATATGTTTTATTCTTCACCTGAATTTAAATATAGATTATTTTATAATACATTCAATGACCATAGTCAAGGATGTATTATATTTTCAATCTTATTTTAATTCATTTAAAGAATGAGGTATGCTTCTTCAAAATCCAATTTTAAATTCTTTAAATTCATTCATCATTTAGGTTAGAACTGCATTATATTTTCAAAATTCTTTTTTTCAAAATCCAAGTGATCTCAAATATCTTTCCTCAATCTCCATTTCAATTCATTCTTCTATCTTTTTTCAAAGATTTAAATTTCGATTTCAAAGCCCAATTTGACTTTGAAATTTCAAATTCAATGTTATACTCAAATTTCAAATTCAAATTCAAATCAATATCTCAAATCCAATTTCAAAGTTCAATTCAACTTTGAAATTTCTGATTCATCTTCTGATTTTCAAAAACTCAAATCAAATTTATCCTTTATTTTTTTTAGTCTTGATTCTCAGATTCAAAATCCAAGTTTTGAGATTGATTCTGAATCTCAAAAATTCAATTCTTTTCTAAAGTTTCAATTCAATATGGGTTTTGAAAACCCATATCCATCTTCAAAAGTCCCATTTGGGCTTTCCAAATCCATTTTAGGATCTAGAATCCAACTTCACCTTGGATCTCAGTCCTCAGATCCAAAAACCCATTTAGGATTTTAGATCCATAATTCAATTTTAAAGGCTTCAGATTCAAAATCCATTCTAGGGTCTAGAGTCCAATTCTCCTTTAGGATCCAGATTTCAGATCCAACTTTATCCCGGATCTTAGACTTCTGATCCAATTCCATTTTAGGCTCCAGAATTGAACTATATCTTGGAGCTTAGACTTCGGATCCAATCCCACTTAGAATTCTAGAACCCGGATCCAACCCTATCTCGGATCTCAAATCTTAGATCCAGTTTCATCTCAGATATTAGATCAAAATTTCATTTCAAATCTAAATTCATCTCCAATTCTCAAAGCCAATTTCAAATTTATTTCTCAAGTCTAAATTCAAATTCCTATTTTGATATTGAATTCCAAATCGATTCTTGAAAATCAAATTCTAATTCAAAAGTCCATTATGACTTTGAAAAATCATTCTTATTTCAAAATTCCAAATTCTAAATTCCTTTTTCTACAGATTTATCTCTCCAAGTCCTGATCATTCCAATACTTGGAAATTCAAGTCTCTTCTTCCCGGTCCATTTCAAATCCTGAGTTGGATTTCAAATCTAAGATCCAAATCAATCCTTTAAATCATTTCTTCACTCCATTATCGATTTCATCTCAGAAAAACTTGAAAATTTTCAAAACATCTTTTTCAAAAGAGCATACATTTTTGCATTCACACAAGCATGATTCTTTGTGCATGTAGACTTAGGATAAATTCTTAGATAATCTTTTAGCAAAGCAAAAAGGCATAAATTCGACCCTTGGTTCGATTACCCCTGGTAAAGGTGCCAGGAACGGTCGAACCTCGTACCGACGAAAGAGCTTCGTCTCCCAATTTTTCCCGCAATATTTTCAAAACGGAGGCGAGTAATTTTCTAAATATTTTCAAATCAAGGTCAAGTGAGACCCCACAAAAGAGTTCCTCTCTCTTCTCTTCTTTTCCTCTTCTCTCTTCTTTTTCTTTCCTTTTATTTCCTCCCTTCAAAAAGGAGAAAATCGAGGTTAGAAAAGGAAATGAGAAAGGAAGAGAGAGAGAAACCACAAGAGGAAATTTTTTGCGATGATCACAGTTTTGGCGACCGTGATGGGACCCATCTTCGTCCGGTCGGATCTATGCCTTTCGCTTTGCTTTTATATTATCTAAGTCTTTATTCTATAAATGTCAGCTTCATTTCCATGCAAACCTTAGGAGCCCAGATTCTGTCCTAAGTTGACATCATTACATATAGGATCTAAGTATGGTTTGGTAGGACCATATTGAGGAGATTATTCCATGCTCACATTAGACTTAGGTCTGAAATACAACTCTCCTCAATTCTAGGGATGGAATGCAAAACAATGTATGCAAGTGTATGTTCCTCTTCATTTTAAATCTTATCTCTTTAGTACTTGCATTAGATCTTTCTGGTTTTATCGGCATGTTGAGCATATTTTGAAAACATCCTTACCTATATTGTCCCGGTCTTCACGTTGCTGGGCTGTCTCACTGAACCATAGTTCGGGAGAGAGCCTCACAACTGAGCCACTTATTTGGGTTTGCGCCCCGTACCACGTACCTAAGGGCCATAGTCTGAGGTATATCGGTAGGTGCTCAAAGATGTTGGGAATCCATTACCTTAGAACCGAAGAAAAATTTCATATGCCACGTACTTCGAGCTTCGGCTTGAGTATATCGGCATACCTTGATTGGAATCACATGATCTAAATCTTAGAGTTAGGAGTAAGGTCCTATTAGCCATTTCAAATATTGCATATAGAGTCAGCTTTAGAGAATGCCGTTTGTGCATCCTTGTTTGTACATCTATGATTGTGTGATATTTTATATTCCTTATATTTTCCAAAACCTTGGGTATATATTATTCAAAATTTTTTCTTTGTTTTCAAGAATCTAGGAGTATTTTTCCTTTTCTTCTTCTGATTTCTTCAAATTCTTTTGATCCTACATGCAAATTCTTCAAATTTTAAAATCTTTACCATTTATTCTTAAATTCATTTTCCCTCCTATTTTTCCAATGTATCTTCTGATTTTATTTTTCTTGTTTATCGTTTCATAAATAAAATCTCTTTTTGTCAAGAGATATCCTTTTCAAAATAGCATTTTCCTTCGTATTTTAGTTGTTTACTCCCCCTCGTGGAGTAACAATGCAATTGTCATGAATTCTGTGGCAACTCAAATCCCTAGTAATGGGATACAATTTTTCAACCCAGTTGACCTAATTTTTTCTTTTGTCAAAATTTCTTTCAAAATTCTTTATTCTAAATATCTCATTTTTTTAAAGTTCTTCTATTTTTCTTAAATAACATTCTTCAAATATTATTTCTTCCTTCCCAGTTATACTGGGGCATTTTTTTAATATATATAGATATATAAATTCATATTTCAAAAACCTGTTTGCAGGCAGGATCAGACAAACTCGTTTTTCTCAAATCTTATAAATATTAAGTTAATCTTGTTATCTCTATTAGTTTCATTCATTTTATTCATATTTTTATCAAGTTTACATCAACTTTATCAAATTTTATCAAGTTTTATCAATTATTTCTCATTTTATTAAATTTTATCAACTTTCTACTCTTTCAGGTTAACGGATAAACCTGATGCCTCCTACTAACGAGGTATTTTTTTCCTTCCTTCCCCATTTTTTAAAATTTTATTCATTTTTGGCTGAGGTTAAGGGATAAACCTGACCCTCGTTGTCCGAGGCGTTCCCATTCAGGATAAGGGATAATCTTGAGACCCCTCGTAGGAGCAATAATGCTACCTATGAGAATTCTTTTGGAAATACAAGTTTCATCAATCTTTATTGATTTTCTAAATTTATATTAATTTCTCTTCATTAAATTTCCTTAAATTCTTTTACCCATTCAGATTAAGGGATAAGCCTGACCCTCGTTGTCCGAGGTGTTCCCATTCAGGATAAGGGATAATCCTGAAACCCCTCATAGGACCAATAATGCTACCTATGAAAATCCTTTTGTAAAGACAATTTTTCAATTTTTCCCGATTTTGTAAATATCTATCAATTTCTCTTTTAATTTTCCCCCAAAAATTTTATTCTTTCATATACCCTTTCAGGTTAAGGGATAAACCTGACCCTCATTGTCCGAGGTGTTCCCCCTCAGGTTAAGGGATAGACCTGACCCTCATTGTCCGAGGTGTTCTCGCTCAGGTTAAGGGATAAACCTGACCCTCGTTGTCCGAGGTGTTCCCATTCAGGATAAGGGATAATCCTGAAACCTCTCGTAGGAGCAATAATGCCACCTATGAGAATTCTTTTGCAACTCAAGTTTTATCAATCTTTATTTTCTAAATTTATATCAATTTCTTTTCATTAATTAAATTCTATTCTTTTACCCTTTCAGGTTAAGGGATAAACCTGATGCCTCCTTCCCATGAGGTATTCTTTTATTCTTTTTCCCCCTCAGGTTAAGGGATAAACTTGACCCTCATTGTCCGAGGTGTTCCCATTCAGGATAAGGGATAATCCTGATAACCCTCATAGGAGCACCAACGCTACCTGTGAGAATTCTTTTCCAAAATAAATTTCTTTAAATTCTTCCCCATTTTTATAAATTTTATTCTATTTCCCCCTCAGGTTAAGGGATAAACCTGACCCTCGTTGTCCGAGGTGTTTCCATTCAGGATAAGGGATAATCCTGACACCCCTCACAAAAGCAACAAGGCTATCTGTGAGCATTCTTTTCAAAAACAAAATTGTCATAAATTTATTCGATCTTTCCCCACTTTTTATAAATTTTATTCTTTTTTCCGCTCAGGTTAAGAGATAAACTTGACCCTCGTTGTCCGAGGTGTTGTCATTCAGGATAAGGGATAATCTTGAGGCCCCTCATGGGAGCGCCAAGGCTACCTGTGAGAATTCTTTTCAAAAACAAAATTTGCATAAATTTATTCAATTTTTCTCCACTTTATAAATTTTATTCTTCTCCCGTTTCAGGTTAAGGGATGAACCTGAACCTCAACATTCGAGGTGTTCTTTTTTAGGATAAGGGATAATCCTGAGATCACTCATAGGAGCAACAATGCTACTTGTGAGAATTTCTTTTACAAAATAATTTTTCATCTATTTCCTTAAATTTTCTCCATTCTTATCAATTTTTTATCAAATTCTATATCCTTCTATCTTCTCAAATTTTATTCTTTCTTTTTCCCGTTCAGGATAAGGGGTTAATCCTAAAAATTGGACTGCATACAGCTAACTATGCTGATCCATCTAAATCGTAAATCATAAATCATAAATCATAAATCATAAATCATAAATCTTATCATATCCTTTCTAAATTCAAGTCTCAAGTATATCCTAAAAAATCTCCCTCCTCCCTTTCAGGTTGAGGGACAAAACTGAACCTCGGCCATCAAGGTATTCTTTCCCCTTTCAGGTTAAGGGATAAACCAGAATCATTGTTTATTATGATTTCCTAAATTCTCATCAAATGTATATCCATTTCATCAAATGTCTTTCATTTTCAAGCCTTCGGGTTACAATTTCATCAAATCTCAATTTCAAGCCTTCGGGTTACAATTTCATCAATGTATATCCTTTTCAAGCCTTCGGGTTATAACTTCATCAATGTATATCAAGTTCAAGCCTTCGGGTTACAATTTCATCAAATATCTATCATTTTCAAGCCTTCGGGTCACAACTTTATCAATGTCAATCATTCTTACCATATCAAATCCTGCTTTCGAGCTGGTTGGTCAAACAAAATCCTGCTTTCGAGCTGGTTGGTCAAACAAAATCCTGCTTTTTAGCTGGTCAATCAATCAAACCCTGCTTTCGAGCTGGTCGGTCAATCAAAAAACCTGCTTTCGAGCTGGTCGGTCAACAAAATCCTGCTTTCGAGCTAGTCGGTCAAACAAAATTCTGCTTTCGAGCTGGTCGGTCAAACAAATCCTGCTTTCGAGCTGGTCGGTCAATCAAATCCTGCTTTCGAGCTGGTTGGTCAAACAAATCATGCTTTCGAGCTGGTCGGTCAAACAAAATCCTGCTTTCGAGCTGGTCGGTGAATCAAATTCTGCTTTCGAGCTGGTCGAAAAAAACAAATTCTGCTTTCGAGCTGGTCGGTCAAACAAAATCCTCCTTTTGAGCTGGTCGGTCAATCAAATCTTGCTTTCGAGCTGGTCGATCAATCAAATCCTGCTTTCAAGCTGGTCGGTCAATCAAATCCTGCTTTCGAGTTGGTCGAACACAAAATCCTGCTTTCGAGTTGGTCGGTCAAACAAATCCTGCTTTCGAGCTGGTCGGTCAAACAAATCTTGCTTTCGAGCTGGTCGGTCAAACAAATCCTGCTTTTGAGCTGGTCGGTCAATAAAATCATGCTTTCGAGTTGGTCGGTCAAAAAAATCCTGCTTTCGAGCTGGTCGGTCAAAAAAATCCTGCTTTCGAGTTGGTCAGACAATCAAAATCTTGCTTTCGAGCTAGTCGGTGAATCAAAATCCTGCTTTCGAGCTGGTCGGTCAAACAAATCCTGCTTTCGAGCTGGTCGGTCAACAAAATCCTGCTTTCCAGCTGGTCGGTCAAACAAATCCTGCTTTCGAGCTGGTCGGTTAAACAAATCCTGCTTTCGAGCTGGTCGGTCAACAAAATCCTGCTTTTAAGATGGTCGGTCAAACAAATCCTGCTTTCGAGCTAGTCGGTCAATCAAATCCTGCTTTCGAGCTGGTCGGTCAAAAAAATCCTGCTTTCGAGCTGGTCGGTCAAACAAATCCTGCTTTCGAGCTGGTCGGTCAATCAAATCCTGCTTTCGAGCTGGTCGGTCAAACAAATCCTGCTTTCGAGCTGGTCGGTCAATCAAATCCTGCTTTCGAGCTGGTCTGTCAAACAAATCCTGCTTTCGAGCTGGTCAGTCAAACAAAATCCTGCTTTCGAGCTGGTCGGTCAAACAAAATCCTGCTTTCGAGCTGGTCGGTCAATCAAATCCTGCTTTCAAGCTGGTCGGTCAAAACAAAAATCTAAATATTCCTTCCCAAGTTTCAACTCGAGGTCCTATCAAAATCTATATTGAGTGATTATTTCACAAAGGATGCTAAAAAACTTTGCCAATTTGCTAAAAATATTTGTTGATTCCAATATTCTTACTGCACAAAAGAATCCCCTCTGATTACCTCTATTATTTCTTTCCAAAATGGTGAAACTTTTTGCGAAAAAGGGATAAAATTCAAAATCTTTTTCCCTGTTGATCAACCAAAAGGATGTAAGAAATGTCCTTGGTATGATTAGCGAAAGAAATATTCAATGATGTTGAAAAGCCAGAAGCGAATTGATATTGATCATGGCTATGGCGCATGCTTAAAGACGGCTATCTGGCAATCAGGCAGTGAAAATATCTTGAGCTATAAAAAAAATCCACCCATTCATGTCTCCTCATTCACTTAGAGCTGCAATCAAATATCTGCAAAAGGGATCTCTCAATTGTCGTCAAGATGAAGATGAATAGGCGAGCTAGACCCCCGGGGCCAAAGAAGATTTGGATAATCTCTAAGATGAAGGAGTTTATAAAGGATCCTTCCAGAGAAAGTTCAGATCACCATCGAGATGAAGGCGAGTGTGATGAACCTACCGACAAACTTTAAAGGATATTTGATTTCCGCTATCATCTAAAGACCTTTTTGATCCAATAGAATTCCTGAGATAAAAGAAGGATCGAAACATCTCCAAGATAAAGGAGTTTGTGACGTACCCTTCCCCGAAAAAGAGAGAAAAGTCATGACATCTCCAAAATAAAGGATGATGTAAAAGCCCGAGAAAGCCCAACGACTCAAAAAGAGTGTAAAAACATCATCATGAGAAAACACCTAGATATCAAACTGCCAAAATTGCCAAAAAGTCATCTTTTCTTATGCGAAATTATTTTATTAATATCTTTTCACTACTTGCTTTTATGAAATTAAGAATATTTCTTCTCTTCTCATATCAGGGAAACGGATAGCTTCCTTGAAGAAAGTCATCAGCGCTAAAATTTTGAATTTGACTCTTAAGACCAAGGAGTTAACCTAGTTTGAGGAAATACTCTAGGTAAAAGAGGGAATTTCTTTTGCATATACGTGCACACATTTTCAAGCGTTTGAGTCAACTATAATTTTATCTTATTGGCAAAATTTTCTAGCTATTCCAAAAATGAAATAAATAATCAATATTCATTTTTGATGCGACCTAGCGTTGTTTATATCTTCAAGAAGAGTTGCCTCATTCAGTTGAAGTATCTCTTCCTCTCTCATCACAGTTTCTTCTCTCGAGAAAATCCGTATGGTCGTACCCACTCAGGTTAAGGGTCAAACCTGTACTTTCTGCGAGAGGTCATCGATTTCAAAAGCTGATTTAGTCTCAGCAATGAGACGCCCAAGATCATCCCTTTTACAAGCTTTAGGGAACCCCATTCTTCTCCTTTCGCAAACCCCTTTCGGATTTGTTCATCCAAATTTTGAAGGTCCCATCGTGGTTTCTTCGTTCGAGGATTCCGTATGGTTGTCCCCTTCAGGTTAAGGGTTAAGCCTGAACCTCACCCTTCAAGGTATCTTCCTTTTTCAGGTTTGGGTTAAACTTGAGTCTCATTCCGATGAGGTTCCTCGCTTTGATGAGGTGTTTTCTTCCAGTCCAATCATGGTTCTTCCCATCGAGGAATCCATGTTTTGTATATCCATCCAGAAAAGGATCATACTTGAGTTTCATCTCACGAGGCATTTCTCTAAAAAATGTCCCATCAAGGTCTGCTTATATTCCTTTGCCCACCCAAATTATCTTGATATATCTTCGTCCCATCCAGGTTAAGGGCTAAACCTGAGTCATTCCTAAAGTTTATCTTGTCTCACCCATGAGACTTGATCAAAATTCTTATCTTTCATCATTTCGGGATCTTCACCCAAAGTCCCATCATGATTTCCTCATTCCAGCTATCTAGTCATATCATTCTCGAGGATTTCGTCTCCCCAAACACCATTCAGGATAAGATTTTAAGCCTGAAAAGCTATATTTTCGAAGTAATTCTTCCACAATCAGCTCAGATCTGCTGACTGGGGCATTATTTCAAAATTTAGAGTGTTTCTTTGCCACTAAGCTCGGCTTTCAACCGGCTTAGTAGCAAAGAGGGGCATCTGTGAACACCCCAAATTTTTCAAAATCTTATAAATATTCTCTTTTTGCCCCTGACCCCATTTTCTGAATAATTGAGTCAGTTTTAAATCTAAATTCTATTGTATTTCTCAAATTTTACTGAAATTAAATTCGTTTTATATATCTGACTCGGTTTCGGATCCAGATTCATTATCAAAATCAAATCTGAGCTTCATTATCCAATTTTAAATCAAATTCTCAAAATTACCAAAATAACTTTTTGAAAGGCTCGGACAGTCCATCCGACATTCATTTGGATTCATTTTTTGATATTCCTCGATTCGAGGTTAAAAACTCAAAAATCTTATAAAAATTTTGAATCCAAACTCATTTTCTGAAGAAATCAAACCCAAATTTTTAAGAAAACCCCTCTTTTTGTAAATACTTCTCAAAATTTATAAAATGATTTTTAAATCCCTTATTTTTTTAGTTTTCATAGCTTTATTTCAAATATATCAAAAAACATATGGAAAATGAAGAAAAGAACAAAAAAAAATGAAAAATACAAAGAAAGAAAAAAATAGTTTTGAAAACCTCCCTTTTGAAAAACATCTTTTTAACTGAAACCATCTTTTTGAAAATACTTTTAAAAAGGGGCACTCTTTTGAAAAAAGGTTTTTTTAACGAATATCTTTAGGGGCTTTATCGGACTCTCTCTCCCCATTCTCGCTGCATCGCCCCCTCCCATCCTTCCACAACCATCACCGAACCCTCCATGGGCTTCCCCATCCTCGACCAACCACCATCTCCTCCATTGTCGATCATCTCCCTTTTCATTTCCACCTTCAATCGCCAACCACCCTTGGATTCACCTCCATCCATCTACAACGGAAGCCATCATTCTGGACTCTTCCCCATCTTCTTTAAATCGGCAAAGGGAAAACTCCATTCTCCACCGCGTTTCACCCCACCATTATCCTTCTTTGCTTCTTCCCGATCCGTTTTCACCACCCAATCTTTCTACATATTCTCACCTTCATTCGCTCTCCACCCCAGCATCCTTCTTCACGATCTCTTGAACCCGTTTTCACCCCCGCACCCCTCTTTCACGAAGCAAGTCGAAGGAGGTCGGCTAACCCTGCATGGATCTCAAGCACCTGCTTCTTCTCCAGCAACCAGCGAAGAAGTCTTCAGCCGATTGAATCAAGGAGGAGCTTCCTCCTTCAAAATCTCTGCAAGCAAATCCACAACTCACCTCTTCATTGCATCCTTCCATGCTTCTCTTCTTCTCCAATCCCTCCCTTTCCTCTGAAGTTTTCCTCCCAAAGACCACAGAAGAAGTCTCCTTCCCCTTTCTTCAGAACCTCTGCAAATTGGGTAAGTCCTCTTCTCCCTTTTCTGATTTTCCTCTTTGTTTACCTGTTTTGGGACTGCCATTGATGCATCATTGGTGGTGTAGAACTGCTTAGGCAAATATCGACCCACCTATTGCAACATCTCTGGAATCTACCGATTCCCACATTTTCTTCTTCTGTTATTTTTTTTTCCTTTTTCCTGTTTGACGTCTTTATTGATCGTCTCGCATGATTTCTTACTTGCATTATGTATTTTTTTTGTTTTTATTTTCTTTGTGATTATCTTGATTTCCCTGATTTGCATAGGATGGTTTTTTTTATGTTATTTTCTTTAATTTCCGTCTGTTGAATTTTGTTAAAAACGACAAATGCTGGAAGAAATTCTTCATTTTCGTTCCATCAAGAGGTATCGCAGGTGGGATCGGCCTACACACTGCGATATAGATGGAACCGTTACATTCCTATAGCTGATCTTCCTGCTTTTCTTTTTCACTTATGATCTCTTTTTTTTTGTTTCGTTTTCCTGTTTCCATTATCCTTTGATCATGATTTTCTATTTATGTTAATTTCTGTCTCTTCTTTATAGTTGATTGTTAAATTTTCTTGCTCACACCCCTATGTATTAGATCCAGTAATGCGTTTTTAGGTGCTCATTTGAGTCCAGTCCATAGCATCATATCCAATCTAGTTTTATGCACTCTCGACCCAGCACCTCTCTGTTATCTTTGTATTTCGTGATACATTTATGCTATTTATTTTCCTGTCACTTTCTCGTTGTTTGAGTAGCTTCTTGTCACATTCTTGTTATTGTGATTTTACCTGTATTTCATTTATATTTAGTATTTTATTCTTGTTAACGGGTTTTTGTTTCGTGTATATTCGATTGTTCCCCTATTTTAAAATTTTAATTCCCCTTTTCCATTTTGATTTTCTTGTGGATTTTGACCTCCTGCTTATGTTATGCACTTTGCCCTTGACGTTTGGTTTCTTACCTTTATTGACCATGGTATTTTGATTTTCGTTGAGAATCATCTCATCGCCTTACTACAACAAATAATGATATAAAGTTATTTTCGCAATGTATGTGGAATTCCGGGTTCCCTGTAAAACGAAGAAGAGTTACTTTGTCGAGATCTGGGTCTGCTGAAAAGATATTTTATTCTGATTTACTACTGAGATTATCTCTCAGCCATTCATGGAAGCTCTCCTAGCAGGGGATCAGAGATAAGATCTGGACTTGTTGTAGAAATGCCTGTTATGAGATTCACCCCACCGTTACTTTCCAAATTCATTTTCTATGAGGGAAGATTTGAGGTCGTTTAGATGGGGATCCAAGCTGAGATTGCAGGGTTTGTTTGTCAAAATATAAGACAGATATGATTGTTGTAATCAGTTTCTGGCTTATTGGGTTCTCATCCTCCCATTTCATGTTCTTATCAATTTTTGTTGAGTTTTTTTTTTATTACTGAATATTGGCTTTGTTGTCTAGTAGATAACTGAAAATTCTACATCTTCTAGATTCTTTAGTTTCGTTTGATTCTTATGTTTGTTATATTTTCCCTACTTCCCATCCATGTATTCTCTGTACTCTGAAATCCTCTGATTCCTTACAATGCATGTATCCATATTTGAAATCATCTTAGATTATATGTTTTACAGGGGAGTCCTGGATTTTGCAGAAGGGTATCCACTAAGAAAGTTAGGATTACACTAGCTAAAAATACATATGACAAGTTTACATGGTGGTGATATTGATAAGCCATTATATGACAGATTTACATTTTTTTAAAACCTGACTTATGACCTATTGTTCAATAGCTTGTAATATATCATTTTGCAGCATAGTGCGTCACAATGTCAGTGCTACCTCTGATGCATCTCATTTTAGTTACTGCATATAGACATGTATCTCTTCCTGGATCAGGTGCATTCTTGCGTCTTCTGCTCGATCAGTTCATTTTCTCTCCTCTCTTCATTGGGCTCTTCTTGTCTACACTTGTGACCTTAGAAGGAAGGCCTTCAGAAGTCCTGCCAAAGCTTCGCCAGGAGTGGTTTTCGGCGGTCATGGCAAACTGGCAACTCTGGATACCCTTTCAATTTCTCAATTTCTTATATGTTCCTCAGAAATTTCAGGTACTTGTTGCAAATGTGATTGCTGTGGCATGGAATGTGATCCTATCATTCAAGGCCCACAGAAATGTCTCCTCTTAGTAGAGAAGGATTGTTGTGAACTGCTATACCAGCCTTCCTGTTTAAGGTGGAAAGCTTCTTGCTGGTGTGAAGGTTCCTTGCCAAAGCTGCTAATGACCTAACAAGGGATGTGCTGAAGAATCAAGATAGGTGCTTGCCAATGTCAAGTGATAGTGTTGAAGGCTGCAAGAATTCTGAAAAGGAAGGTGTCTGTTGAGCATTTTTTTTTATGGTTTTTTTTACAAGTACGCTCGGCATAGCAAGTTTGAGGTACATGGTGTCCTAATAAATGATGATCTCCTCAATTCTGCAAATGTTATTTACTCTCTGAGTTTTGACCGTGATGAAAAGTATTTTTCTGCTGCTGGCGTGTCCAAGAAGATCAAGATCTTTGAGTTCCAATCATTGTTAAAAGATATGGTTAATATTCACTACCCTGTGATGGAGATGTCAAGCAGATCTAAGCTCAGTTGTGTATGATGGAACAACTACATTAAAACCTCTTGGCATCAACTGATTATGGTAGTGTAGTTTAGTTATATGGTTGCTATGGCTAGCACCCTGTCAGCCTCCCATTGCACTACCTACTGTGAATATACCCATTTCACTACCAATACCTTCATTCCCACAGCACCTTTATTCACCCTTGTATGACACTCTTCAACACACACTACCTCACTGTATGTTTTCATTATGCACCCACTGCTGTCATACTCCATTACTGACATGGGACATGTTTTCACTTTCACAACATTCATCTATTGTATCTTACAGTTGCATCTTACCTCTTATCATTATATATATATAAATTGTTGACAAGCTCATAAATAGACAGCATCATGCCACTCACTGCTATTGCAGTGAACCCTTCACAATCCCCCACCTAACTCCCACTCATTGTGCACCATTTTTGCTATCTCAATGCCCATGTTGCCTTCACTTGGCAAACAAACACCCCTTCATTATCACTGCTGCACAACAAAAACACCCTTCATATCAGCAAAATGCACTGTTATGCAGGCATAATTCCACCTATATATATATATATATATATATATATATATATATATATATATATATATATATAGACATATGTACATACATATATATGCATGTATATATATATATATATATGTATATACATAGGTATATATCACTCTTCATCTTTCTACACCTTAGATCCCAAATATCATAGCATATGAATATCTCACCATATACATCTTTTAAATCAATGTGATATATGCAATTCTCTTTTCATACTAACTCTGTTTTGCAGGAATCTCTGGAAAATGTTGATTTCCCTCTTAGATTAGGATTTTATTATTCCAGTGTTGTAATAAGTTAGGTCTTAATGAGAATTTATATTTTCCAGCTTTTAGATAGAATGAATGAGCATTATAAATGTCATAAATTGCTTGTTTTCATGCTTTTTGCCTTTATTTTTCAAAAATCTCACAATGGTGAAACACAAATGGCATGTGCACTATTTTTTAAGAGGTAATTAATCCTAAGTTGATGATTTACATCAATGGCCATAGTCAGGATGTAAACAAAACTTAGGATTTTTATCTTTTATGAAATAACACTGGATCCACATTAGATCCTTTTCAAAATTCATCATATTTTCTTTAAATATTTTTCCCTTTTATCAGAGTTTTGTTTAAAATTAATTCAATATATATATATATATCAATGGCCATAGTCAGGATATATTGAGAATTAATTTCATTTTGAACTCTATAAACGCACCAAAATATGTTTTATTCTTCACCTGAATTTAAATATAGATTATTTTATAATACATTCAATGACCATAGTCAAGGATGTATTATATTTTCAATCTTATTTTAATTCATTTAAAGAATGAGGTATGCTTCTTCAGAATCCAATTTTAAATTCTTTAAATTCATTCATCATTTAGGATAGAACTGCATCATATTTTCAAAATTCTTTTTTTCAAAATTCAAGTGATCTCAAATAGCTTTCCTCAATCTCCATTTCAATTCATTCTTCTATCTTATTTCAAAGATTTAAATTTCGATTTCAAAGCCCAATTTGACTTTGAAATTTCAAATTCAATGTTATACTCAAATTTCAAATTCAAATTCAAATCAATATCTCAAATCCAATTTTAAAGTTCAATTCAACTTTGAAATTTCTGATTCATCTTCTGATTTTCAAAAACTCAAATCAAATTTATCCTTTATTTTTTTTAGTCTTGATTCTCAGATTCAAAATCCAAGTTTTGAGATTGATTCTGAATCTCAAAAATTCAATTCTTTTCTAAAGTTTTAATTCAATCTGGGTTTTCAAAACCCAAATCCATCTTCAAAAGTCCCATTTGGGCTTTCCAAATCCATTTTAGGATCTAGAATCCAACTTCACCTTGGATCTCAGACCTCAGATCCAAAAACCCATTTAGGATTTTAGATCCATAATTCAATTTTAAAGACTTCAGATCCAAAATCCATTCTAGGGTCCAGAGTCCAATTCTTCTTTAGGATCTAGATTTCAGATCCAACTTCATCCCGGATCTTAGACTTCTGATCCAATTCCATTTTAGGCTCCAGAATTCAACTATATCTTGGATCTTAGACTTCGGATCCAATCCCACTTAGAATTCCAGAACCCGAATCCAACCCTATCTCAGATCTCAAATCTCAGATCCAGTTCCATCTCAGATATTAGATCAAAATTTCATTTCAAATCTAAATTCATCTCCAATTCTCAAAGCCAATTTCAAATTTATTTCTCAAGTCTAAATTCAAATTCCTATTTTGATATTGAATTCCAAATCGATTCTTGAAAATCAAATTCTAATTCAAAAGTCCATTATGACTTTGAAAAATCATTCTTATTTCAAAATTCCAAATTCTAAATTCCTCTTTCTACAGATTTATCTCTCCAAGTCCTGATCATTCCAAGACTTGGAAATTCAAGTCTCTTCTTCCGTGTCCATTTCAAATCCTGAGTTGGATTTCAAATCTAAGATCCAAATCAATCTTTTAAATCATTTCTTCACTCCATTATCGATTTCATCTCAGAAAAACTTGAAAATTTTCAAAACATCTTTTTCAAAAGAGCATACATCTTTGCATTCACACAAGCATGATTCTTTGTGCATGTAGACTTAGGATAAATTCTTAGATAATCTTTTAGCAAAGCAAAAAGGCATAAATTCGACCCTTGCTTCGATTACCCCTGGTAAAGGCGCCAGGAATGGTCGAACCTTGTACCAACGAGCAAGCCCCATTTCCCAATTTTTCCCGCAATTGGAGGTGAGTAATTTTCTAAATATTTTCAAACCAAGGTCAAGTGAGACCCCGCAAAAGAGTTCCCCTCTCTTCTCTTCTTTTCCTCTTCTCTCTTCTTTTTCTTTCCTTTTATTTCCTCTCTTCAAAAAGGAGAAAATAGAGGTTAGAAAAGGAAAAGAGAAAGGAAGAGAGAGAGAAACCACAAGAGGAAAAATTTTGCGATGATCACAGTCACGCCATGTTCTCTTTTATGGATGGATATTCCGGATATAATCAGATCAAGTTGGCCGCTCGTGATCAGTCCAAGACATCTTTCACTACCCCTTGAGGCACTTTTTGTTATATAGTCATGCCATTTTGGCATAAAAATGTTGGGGCCACTTATCAGCGTGCTATGGCTATCATTTTCCATGATCAGATACATAAAATCATGGATTCATATGTTGATGATATTTTGGTAAAATCCAAAGAAGAAGAAGATCACATCAAAGCTCTCAATCAAGTTTTCAAGTGGCTCATTCTTTACAAGCTAAGACTCATTCCACAAAAATGTGTTTTTGGAGTCGAATATGACAAGTTGTTAGGCTTTTTAGTCAGCAAAAAGGGGATAGAAGTGGATCCCGCTAAGGCCAAAGCTATCATTGACATGCCACCCCCGACTAATCTCAAAGAATTACATAGCCTTCAAGGACGCATGCAATCAATTCGGCGATTCATATCCAATTCAGCCATGAGATGTGAGCCTTTCAATCATTTGCTCAGAAAAGGAGTAAAGTTTGAATGGGCACCAGAGTGTCAGCAATCGTTCGAACGCATCAAGAAATATCTTCTCAGTCCTCCTGTTTTAAAACTTCCAGAATTAGGGAAACCCCTACTGCTATACATCTCAGTTAATCAAGTTGCTTGCGGCGGATTCTTGGCACAATATGAAGAAGGCAGTCTGATAGAGCACGCCATTTACTATGTGAGCAAGACCTTTATTGAGTATGAGAAGAAATATTCTCAGATAGAGAAGACATGCCTAGCTCTGGTTTGGATGTGTCAGAAATTGAGGCACTATCTACTGGCGTCTGAAGTCAAGATTCTATCCAAATTAATTCCTCTCAAGTACATTCTCGAGCAACCATTTCTCAGCGGACAGATTGCCAAATGGCAAGTACTATATGATCTGGAGTATGTCTCCCACCAATCTATCAAAAGCCAAGCAATTGCAGATCAATTAGAAGATTTTCCTCTAGCAAAGGATGTTAAAACCGAGGATGATTTCCCCGATGAGAGGATCTGCAATATTCAACAATCCCCAATTTGGAGTTTATTCTTCGACGATTCCAAGAATATGGCAGGCATAGGAATCAGGATTTTGCTAATCACCCTAGAGAAGGAGATGATCCCCTTTTCTCTTAAACTGGATTTTCAGTGCACTCACAATATGGCCAAGTATGAAGCTTTGATACAGGGTCTGAAAATTCTACAGGACTTCAATGTCAAAAGAGTGCATGCTTATGGCGACTCATTGCTTATCGTCAATCAAGTTTTAGCTGAATGGCAAGTGAAGGATCGGAAATTACTTTCTTATCAGAAGATCGTCTTAGCTCTTGCCGACAAATTTGAAGAATTCCAACTTTTTCATATCAAGAGAGACTTTAATCAAGTTGCAGACAGTTTAGCCAATCTGGGATCTATTATGTCTTTTAAGAGCGAAGAATCTTGTTGCTCCTTTGAAATTGACAGACTTGATCAACCTGCTTTCATCCCAGTAGAGCGGATAAACCAGGCTAAGCAAAAGAAAAAGCCCTGGTATCATGACATCAAAAATTTCATTGAAACTGGCAAATTTCCTCCAAAACTCTCAAAGAAAGAGAAGCGAGCAATTCAGCGCATGTCTGCTCGATATTTTATTCTTGCTGACGTCCTTTATTGTCGTGGATTCAGTTTTGAATATTCTAGATGTTTGAGTGAGGAAGAAGCCAAAGAAGTCGTGCAGGAGGCACATGAAGGCATTTGTGGTGGTCATGTTGGCTACCAAACTCTTGTCAAACAAATCATCCGAGCAGGATATTACTGGAGGACCATGCAACAAGATTGCTATCGTTTTGTGAAGAAGTGCGTTCAATGCCAGATGCATGCACCTTCCATTCATGCGCCAATGACATACTTGCAATCTGTCGTCTCGCCATGGCCATTTTTCCTGTGGGCTTTTGATGTCGTAGGCCCCATTACTCCTTCTGCCTCAAATGGTCACAAATATTTTCTTGCCGCAATGGAATATTTTACTAAATGGGTAGAAGCAGTCACTCTACACACAATAGAAGGTCAACATGTGGTCTCATTCATCCACAAGAATATCTTGTGCCGTTTTCGTATACCGCATGATATTGTGTCAGACAATGGCAGTCATTTCAAGAATAAGAAAATGAGGACGTTTTGCTCAAAGATCAGAATTCATCATCATTTCTCTGCTCCTTATTATCCTCAAGGAAATGGTCAAGCAGAGGTGATGTCTTCTTTTAAATTGTTGTAATTTTAAAAAGATTTTTAAATGTAAAACATGTGAAAACCAGACATCAAATAATAAACACCAGTTCTCACTAGTGGATGAGACCGGGTCGAACTCAGGGAACGGGAATATTTCGTATTCAAGCACACAATTCTAAACTATTCTTTATTGCCGAATTATTGAAATGTAAAAAATGTTCAAGAAATGTAAAATCAACTAACTATTACAACAAATGAATACCCTTCGCAGAGGGCGTAAAGTGCAATATTTACAAACCCAATTAAATTCCTAATTTTAAACTGAAAAGTAAAAAGAAGCTCTACTCTTTGTACTTCGTGTCACGTAATCACTTCCGCTCCAATCCTGTGCTATCCTGCACAATTCAACAGAACACGAGCAGCACAAGATACCAATAAAGACTACACTACGCAGAATATGCTAATTAATGCTAAAAACAATAAAAGACCATATGGAAAAAAAAATCTAAATGACAATAACTATGTAAACTTGACGACAATTCACTAGTTAATTCTAAGACTAAACATAATATCGAAAACTAACTAACAACATGTTCTTAATGAAGTATAACTAACTACTAATTAGCTAAGTATTACAATGCTATTATTTAATGCTCATCATTTCAAATCTACTAAGTAAATCTAGTTTCAAAACAACTAATCAAAATTCAAACCGGATTAGGCCTTCTCACTATCTCTTGCTGTAAAAAGCTCTATGGCACTAATAGGACTATTCACACACTATATGGCATTTATATTCCAATCTTACTCTTGCTTACACAATACTTCCACCTGCAACAGTAACTTTCAAAAAGGGGTTCCAGCAACAACTCTTCACAATAGACCCGATGGGAGTCTTATGTTAAATCAGCAGCAAGGATTAAATTTCAAGTGAATCAGTGTTGAATTCACGGTGGTGATGCTGAAGCAGATCAGATGTTGTTGACGGTTGAATGTGATAGAACCAAATTTTCACAAGAATGTAAAGTATGTGTAACTGAATGCTAGATGAAAATGCCACTACCGATGAATTGATCTGTGGAAAAGAGATCAGCAGCAGAGATGCTGAATTAGATCTGGATTCACACATGCACGATCTTTCAATTCAGTAGCTCTTGATCACCCAAATTTGAGATCTGATGAATCCAGAAGTGCCGGCTCTATCAGCAAAACCACACAGATACCATAGTCAGACTTTGATTAGATGTTGTAACCAACAAATGTAATGTATTCACGATCAACGAATGATCGGATTCTGATTGGGGAAAGAAAAAGAAAAAAAACATAGGAAAAAGAAAACTACAACTAAACTATTAATCAAAACAGGAGATCGTGCTGAAATAAAAGCAGAGAAAAAAAAAATTGAATGACAACACAAAATAATGCAGAGAGGGAAGAAACAGGAGGTGCGCTGAATGTGAAACAACAATAAAAAAAAACACAAAAAAAAATCAAATCAACGAACAAAACCAACAAACAGAAAATCACTTGAATGCAAAACAGAAAATTTACGAGGAATTACACAAAAACTTTAATCAACAATTGAAAGACACAAAAAAAAAAAAAACTAAAGATGAACAAGACGGACAACAGGAATGAAACAGAAACAGAAATCAATATCCGATAACAAGTGTTTATTTTATTTTTATTTTTATTTTTCAGCAAACAAACTATGCTAATCTAATATGCTAACAGAAATATGAACGATTGAAAGAAGAACGGAGGAGAGGTAGAGTAGAAGAAGATGAAGAACCAGATTATGCTGAGAAGAAAAAGATTGAGAAGAAGAAGAAGAAGAAGAAGAAGAAGAAGAAGAAGAAGAAGAAGAAGAAGAATTGCTTACCGTGAATCACCTGGAAGGATTAGAAAAGAATTCGGCCTCCTCCTGTATGCCTTCATCCGACTGCGAGACCTCCACCGGCGTGAAAGAACAGAGAACTAGGGAGAAGAGGAAGAAGGAGGGGAGAATGGCCGGTGGTAGAGGGAAGAAAGAGAGGGAAAAGAGGGGAAAAAGAAGAATTTGGCGCACAAGGGAAGACGCCTGGAATTTTTTCATTGTGGGTTTTAAAAACCCCCAAACCGGCTAGAACCGGTTTAAAACCGATTTTTTTTTTCAGTTTTAAAAAAACCGCAAACCGGTTCCAGCCGGTTTGCTATTATTTTTTAGTTTTCAAAAATTCAAAAACCGTGTAAACCGGTTTATTAGAAATTTTTTCAAAAAGTTACAAACAAAATTTTTTTATTTATAAAGAAAATAAAACTATTTTACTAATTTGTTCTTCTTTTCTAAAAAAAACAAACACTTAAAATGAATATAAAACTATTTTTCTCCATTTTTTATTTTTTATTTTTATTTTTATTGAAAACTCAAACTAAAATACTATGTTAATATCACACATTAAAATATGTACTAAAATATACAAATAAAGCTATTTTTCATACATTTTCTATTTTGAAATCATTTTAGCTCATTTAACGAAAACTAGCATAAACTTGGGTTTTTAAAACATTTTTTTCATAAAATCATGCATATTTTAATGTTAAATCACCTTGAAATATATGCATGATCAAATACCCCCATGCTTATGTTTTGCTAGTCCTCGAGCAAACTAGAAAAATGCAAGAAATCAAACTATCACCTAACTCACTTTCGTAGGAATCACGGTTGCATTTAGCTCATGCAACAAGCCCTTTCAACACCTGGGTTACCCCAGTGGACGAGTAAGGTCTCGTGAGGGTTTGCAGTGATGCTACCCACAAACATCTCTGTCTTGTATGCAAAATATTACACATCCTCATAAGCAGTAGGTAATTAAAGACTTTGTTTTCACAAATATTTCATGTTACAAAAAAAATCAAGACATAATTAGAGTCTTTTATATACCACCACAGAAAAAGAATTTCTTTCACTTTTCTAAATATCACAATTATTTATGTTTTATTCTTAGAAAATCCAATAAAAACAAGTTATCATTTACTTATCCTCACTCATATGTTTTCTGCACAGGTTTTCTCAATCACTTCTAAGCACTGAACTTTTCTTTCTTTTTAAGCTCTTTTCTCTCTTTTTTCATTTTTCACGCTTTTTCTTTTTGCGCACTTATTCTTCTCTTATAGCTTGCGTGTGGTCTGCTTTTATGCCTTGTGCAATGTCAATATCTTCTATACTTTTTCAATACATACCAAAAGATATCAACTAAGACATAAAAGTGACTTTCTTCATTCACCTTTATAACATGAGAGTCAAACATTTCAACTTGTATTTGTTCTCAGTTACTTAGGATCACGAAGTTTTCCACTCTCCTTTTCGAAAATGGAATTAAAAGTTTCAACTTACATCTAAATTCCATCTATTAAGGATTGTGGAATTATCCAAACAACCTAACGCATGCTTTTTCTCACTTTTTGAGCTCATTTTTACGCTTTTGTTCATTTGCTTAGTTTTTCAAAAATAGAACAATGCATATTCATATTTATGATTCAAAATAAATTCTAACATGTATCTATCATCCTTTCTTTGAAATCCGCATAAACAACCATAATTTTTAGATCTATGTCAGAAAAAAAAATTCGTGGGGCTTAAAAATCCTCTAAAAACATCAGATTTGAAATAACATTCATATAAGTTCAAACTCTTTCTTTAAAAATCTACTTTTCATGAGAGATGTGTAAACATGTGCAAGAACGTAAACAGAAATATCCAGGTGTGCAAACTACACCCTCCCCCATGCTTGAATGACACTGTCCCAGTGGCACTCCCCCATGCTTATATGAAACTACGTGAATGCACATGAGAGAAATAAATGAGGGAAAAGAGTAGAATGACCTGACATGAATTAAAAATACGCGTTCTATGAATGTAATGAATGCAATGTATACATGACAAAACATAAAACTCATAGAATGAAACAAAAAGCACATGAAAAACTCATGAATAAAACGAAAAAGTAAAAACAAAATAAAATCTATAAATTCTAAGCAAATCTAATAATATACAAGATATGGGTTGCCTCCCATAAAGCACTAAGTTTCACGTCCCCAGCCAGACGGATCCCCGAAAAAATCCTTCATCGTCCATGAGATCAATGGACATGAAGTCAGGCTCAATCAGGCTCTCTATGAAAAATAGTGTCATCTGTGACACTGCGCAGTGTGTTCCCATCCTGTCTACCTCTGAATGGCTCGAAGTGCCCGATCCAACTCAACTCACCTATCTGATTTTTACGTAATTCTAGGTGATCCTCTTCTAGTGATTCCTTATCCTCCTCATGAGGTGGATCACTCAATAACCAAGCATATTCTGCTTCTACGAGGTCTTGAATGACATCAACCTCGAAAGAAGCCTCCTCAACAGCAGGCCCCATAGCAGCACGAAAAATGTTTAGCCGCATCTTCCTATTTCCGAATGACACATCCATCGCACTAGTGCGGCAATTGATGCACGCGTTGGCGGTAGCTAGGAAGGGGCGACCGAGAATAATAGGAGTCTGCTGTGGGCTATCAACTCCCTCCATATCTAATATCACGAAGTCAACAGGGAAATAACAATCCTCTACCTTGACTAAAACATCTTCAAGTATCCCTCTTGGGACCTTGATAGATCTATCTGCGAGCTGAAGAGTCATAGGTGTAGGTTTCATCTCTTTCAATCCAAATTGGTCATAAAAGAAACCCGGCAAGATGTTAACACTTGCCCCAAGGTCGAGCAATGCACGCCCAACAGTGATGTTTCCTATGACACATGAGATGATAGGAGTCCCTGGGTCCTTGAGCTTAGGTGGTGTTTGATGTTGCAATACTGCGCTCACCTGCCCGGTTAAATAAATCTTTTTCTGCACATGGGACATCGACTTCCTTTTCTGCGTAAAAGTTCTTTGAGGAACTTTGCATATGCAGGGACTTGTTGGATGGCATCTAGTAAGGGGAGGTTTATCTGAACGTGCTTGAATATCTCAAGCATCTCTTGCATGTTCACTCCAGCCTTACCTAATGCTCTCGGCCTTTCTAACGCCTCAGGAAAGGGGGCTTTGGGAATGTATGATGGTGAAGGCTCAGATGAAAGAACCTTCTTGCTTTCCTAAGGTAAAACCTTAGGGACAGACTGCTTCTCGCTTATCTTCTCTCTTTCTTCTGCAGCCTCCCTCGCTTGGTACTGCTTCCCACTCCTAAGGGTTACTACTTGAGCTTGCTCTTTATGTGCATCAGTCATATGCAAGCTACGCATGGGTTCCTTTCCCTTAGGGTTGACAATAGGCTGGCTAGGCAATGTCCCCTCACTTCGCCTGCTAAGTGCTTCGGCAAGCTGCCCCATTTGAGTCTCTAATTTTGCAATAGACTGGGTATGTGAGCTCAAAGCTTGCAAAATCTTATCCTCAAAAGATTGACTATGTAAAGGCTCATGAGACTGGGGTTGAGTATAAACAGGTTGGACTGGGGGATAACTGGATCTTTGAAATCCAGGCGAATAACCGCCTTGACTTGGTTGACTCTGGGAAGGGTTGGATGGGTGGATCTGTGAGTTGCGCCATGAAAAATTGGGATGGTTTCGCCAGCCCGGGTTATAAGTGTTGGAAAATGGATTGGGTGCGGGCCTAGCGAAGTTTTGAGCCATCTGAGCTTGCTCTTGGACAAACTCAGGATACTGTGGCACAACTGGGCACTGTAAAATATGGTGTGCAGGACTCGCACACAACGTGCACACCTGTATGGCAGGAGAGGGACCCAACAAAAACTGATCTAATTTTTGGGATAGTTGGTCTACCTTGTTGCTTAACTCAAGGTTTATCCCTATTTCAAAAATACCTGCCTTCTTAGTACTATCCTGTGCAGGTGCAGCCCTATCGAACCGTGAAGTTGTCGCATGGTGCATCGAATTTTCGCTCAATGTCTCAAAAAGCGACCACGCTTCATCCTCACTTTTTAGCATAAAAGTGCCCCCACATGATGAATCCACTATTTGCCTGTCCTTCTCGGTCAGGCCATCGTATAAATACTGCACCAGTTGCCAACGAGGCACCTGGTGGTGGGGACACTTGCGGAGAAGATCTTTTATTCTCTCCCAAGTCTCGTAAAATTGTTCTCCCTCAATCTGCGAGAAACTGATTATGGCTTTACGAAACTGATTCGTCTTACCAATTGGGAAGTACTTTTTAAGAAATTCACGTTGCATTCCTTCCCAAGTGGTAATTTGAACCGTATCGAGAGCCTTTAGCCAATGTTTAGCTTTATCTTTGAGAGAGAACGGAAACAACGTCAACCTCAATGCGTCATCTCCAAAATTGTTGATCCGCACTGTCGAGCAGATCTCCAGAAAATCATCAATATGACTATATGGGTCTTCATTGCTTAGGCCATGAAATGATGGTAACATTTGAATGATACTGGCCTTTATTTCAAATTGATTGGCTCCTACATCAGGTCTCGTGATGCAGGAGGTGGGAGTGTATATGGTGGGCATGAAGTACTCCTTAAGGGTACGGAACAACGACCGAGTTTCGGCTATGGTGATAAGATGAGGAGTTCTCCTAACAAGAAACTCAGAACTCAATTAGCTCGGGTCGAGTGATCGTTGCCTGTGCATACACCTTGAAGTAGATCGGTGTAGCACTCGTCCTAATTTTGGGTTTTCTACCTAACTAACGCACTAAGCGGCCAAACCACGCAAACCACAAAGCGAGTAAACTAAAAACAACAAAAACTAAACAAACACCACGCAGTTACACATAATAGAGATTATGCAAAGAAATATAAAAACTATGTGTACGGTACCAATCGTACACAGTCACTTCTAAGGGGTTCCTAGTAGGTGGGCTGTGCAGAAAAGTAAGCTCGTCTCTAAGATATGCACATACGTGGTTCTAAACCTAAATGCAACACAAACACTAGGCAATAAAGTGAATACTAATATTACGCCGTTCCCCGGCAATGGCGCCAAAAATTTGATGTCTTCTTTTAAATCGTTGTAATTTTGAAAAGATTTTTAAATGTAAAACATGTGAAAACCAGACATCAAATAATAAAAACCGGTTCTCACTAGTGGATGAGACCGGGTCGAACTCAGGGAACGGGAATATTTCGTATTCAAGCACACAATTCTAAACTATTCTTTATTGCCGAATTATTGAAATGTAAAAAATGTTCAAGAAATGTAAAATCAACTAACTATTACAACAAATGAATACCCTTCGCAGAGGGCGTAAAGTGCAATATTTACAAACCCAATTAAATTCCTAATTTTAAACTGAAAAGTAAAAAGAAGCTCTACTCTTTGTACTTCGTGTCACGTAATCACTTCCGCTCCAATCCTGTGCTATCCTGCACAATTCAACAGAACACGAGCAACACAAGATACCAATAAAGACTACACTACGCAGAATATGCTAATTAATGCTAAAAACAATAAAAGACCATATGGAAAAAAAAATCTAAATGACAATAACTATGTAAACTTGACGACAATTCACTAGTTAATTCTAAGACTAAACATAATATCGAAAACTAACTAACAACATGTTCTTAATGAAGTATAACTAACTACTAATTAGCTAAGTATTACAATGCTATTATTTAATGCTCATCATTTCAAATCTACTAAGTAAATCTAGTTTCAAAACAACTAATCAAAATTCAAACCGGATTAGGCCTTCTCACTATCTCTTGCTGTAAAAAGCTCTATGGCACTAACAGGACTATTCACACACTATATGGCATTTATATTCCAATCTTACTCTTGCTTACACAATACTTCCACCTGCAACAGTAACTTTCAAAAAGGGGTTCCAGCAACAACTCTTCACAATAGACCCGATGGGAGTCTTATGTTAAATCAGTAGCAAGGATTAAATTTCAAGTGAATCAGTGTTGAATTCACGGTGGTGATGCTGAAGCAGATCAGATGTTGTTGATGGTTGAATGTGATAGAACCAAAATTTCACAAGAATGTAAAGTATGTGTAACTGAATGCTAGATGAAAATGCCACTACCGATGAATTGATCTGTGGAAAAGAGATCAGCAACAGAGATGCTGAATTAGATCTGGATTCACACATGCACGATCTTTCAATTCAGTAGCTCTTGATCACCCAAATTTGAGATCTGATGAATCCAGAAGTGCCGGCTCTCTCAGCAAAACCACACAGATACCATAGTCAGACTTTGATTAGATGTTGTAACCAACAAATGTAATGTATTCACGATCAACGAATGATCGGATTCTGATTGGGGAAAGAAAAAGAAAAAAAACATAGGAAAAAGAAAACTACAACTAAACTATTAATCAAAACAGGAGATCGTGCTGAAATAAAAGTAGAGAAAAAAAAATTGAATGACAACACAAAATAATGCAGAGAGGGAAGAAACAGGAGGTGCGCTGAATGTGAAACAACAATAAAAAAAAACACAAAAAAAAATCAAATCAACGAACAAAACCAACAAACAGAAAATCACTTGAATGCAAAACAGAAAATTTACGATGAATTACACAGAAACTTTAATCAACAATTGAAAGACACAAAAAAAAAAAAACTAAAGATGAACAAGACGGACAACAGGAATGAAACAGAAATAGAAATCAATATCCGATAACAAGTGTTTTTTTTATTTTTATTTTTATTTTTCAGCAAACAAACTATGCTAATCTAATATGCTAACAGAAATATGAACGATTGAAAGAAGAACGGAGGAGAGGTAGAGTAGAAGAAGATGAAGAACCAGATTATGCTGAGAAGAAAAAGATTGAGAAGAAGAAGAAGAAGAAGAAGAAGAAGAAGAAGTTCTGAAGAAGAAGAAGAAGTTCTGAAGAAGAAGAAGAATTGCTTACCGTGAATCACCTGGAAGGATTAGAAAAGAATTCGGCCTCCTCCTGTATGCCTTCATCCGACTGCGAGACCTCCACCGGCGTGAAAGAACAGAGAACTAGGGAGAAGAGGAAGAAGGAGGGGAGAATGGCCGGTGGTAGAGGGAAGAAAGAGAGGGAAAAGAGGGGAAAAAGAAGAATCTGGCGCACAAGGGAAGACGCCTGGAATTTTTTCATTGTGGGTTTTAAAAACCCCCAAACCGGCTAGAACCGGTTGAAAACCGATTTTTTTTTTCAGTTTTAAAAAAACCGCAAACTGGTTCCAGCCGGTTTGCTATTATTTTTTAGTTTTCAAAAATTCAAAAACTGTGTAAACCGGTTTATTAGAATTTTTTTCAAAAAGTTACAAACAAATTTTTTTTATTTATAAAGAAAATAAAACTATTTTACTAATTTTTTCTTCTTTTCTAAAAAAAACAAACACTTAAAATGAATATAAAACTATTTTTCTCCATTTTTTATTTTTTATTTTTATTTTTATTGAAAACTAAAACTAAAATACTATGTTAATATCACACATTAAAATATGTACTAAAATATACAAATAAAGCTATTTTTCATACATTTTCTATTTTGACATCATTTTAGCTCATTTAACGAAAACTAGCATAAACTTGGGTTTTTAAAACATTTTTTTCATAAAATCATGCATATTTTAATGTTAAATCACCTTGAAATATATGCATGATCAAGAGGCCACCAATAAGATTCTGATTCGAATCCTGGAACGAACTTTGGAGACAGGCCGTGACTGGCATGAAAAGATTCATGATGCGTTGTGGGTGTATAGAACCACCATTCGAACTCCAACTAATGCTACTCTGTCAGAACTTGTCTACGGAACCGAAGTAGTACTGCCTCTACATGTTCAGAAACCTGCTCTGAAATTTGCGTCGCTTCTAGAATTACCTCTTGATCAGTATCAACAACAACGGCTAGTACAGCTTGATTTGCTAGATGAAAGAAGGCTCATAGCAGCAGAGCACGCTCAATCATATCGTCAGAGGATAGCCAGACAATATGCAAAATCTGTCATTGAAAGGAAGTTTCGAGTCAATGATCTAGTGCTCAGATCAACGACTTATCTCAAGCACCGCCCAGGTGGCAAATGGTCGCCAAATTGGGAAGGTCCCTATGTTGTCAAAGAGGCATTACCTTGTAACTCATATCGGCTCATCAATGCCGACAGAGTGAAATTACCAGATCCCATTAACGCTTGGCATGTGAAAAAATTCTATACTTAAATCATGTCTTATTCTTTGTAATTCCTTCAGATTTTCTTCAAATAATGATCAAATTCTTTTATATTGGGGCATTTTTGAAAATTTTGTTTTTATCTACAAATACCCTGTATGCAGGCAGGATAAACAAATCTCTTATTTTGCACTCATGTGTACTCATTTATATCATTTCCATATTTGCATACATCTACATTAAGTTCATTACCCATTCAGGATAAGGGATAATCCTGAAAACCTGGCAATCATTCCTGTCATAATTCCCAAATATTTTTAAAGCGTTGGTCTCTTTCAAAAATTTCAAAGACTCAATTTAAAAATAAAGTACATTTTCAAAACCCAGTGCTCGAATTGGTATATTTTCAGAACCCAGTGCTCGAACTGGTACATTCTCAAAATCCAATGTCTATATTGACACATTTTCAAAACCCGGTATTCATACTAGTATTCCTTCAAAAAAATTGAGCACTAGTGTTAATGTCTCACTGGTTGGTCGTGTCAGTCGACCTTTTGAGTTCAGTCTTTTGCTGATCATTCACTAAAATTCATGATCCAATTACCAAATTTTGGCCCTTGGGCCGCCCAATTACCAATTTCGGCCCTCGAGCCATCCAATTTCCAAATTTCCAATTTCGACCTTCGGGTCAACCAATTTCCAATTTCCAATTTCCAATTTCCAATTTCTAATTTCCAATTTCCCAATTTCCATTTCCAATTTCTAATTTTCAATTTCCAAATTTCCAATTTCCAATTTCCAATTTCCAATTTCCAATTTCCAATTTCCAATTTCCAATTTCCAATTTCCAATTTCCAATTTTCAATTTTCAATTTTCAATTTTCAATTTCCAATTTTCAATTTCCAATTTCCAATTTCCAATTTCCAATTTCCAATTTCCAATTTCCAATTTCCAATTTCAAATTTCCAATTTCAAATCTCCAAATTCCAATTTTGACCTTTTGGTCACTCAATACCAATTTCAAACATTTCTCTTGCGAGAGACCCCTTTTATAGGGAGAGTTTGAGGGAGCTCGTTCTTTTCGCATGCTATCCTTTGTTCACTTAGCCCCTTTTCAGGGAGAGTTTGAAGGGACTCGTGTCTTTGTGAACCGTTTGCAAAACAAATTTCCAATTTCATACAAGGAACTCTTAGTTTAGAGAGAGCTTCGACGGAAGTTCGCTTTCCTTGTGACCACAATTTCATACTAGGCCATTTCATCATGAAGGACCCTCTTTTCAGGGAGAGTGTGATGGACTCGCTCCTTCATGACCAATTCACTGACCTCACCATTACTGGCCCCCTTTCCATAAGAGAAGCCTAATGTTAGGAAGTTTTGACGAAAGCTTAATTTCTCTTCGAAAGTTCGTTTTGCAAACACCTCCTCTTCAGGGAAGAGAGGAGTAATTTCTAAATCTTCTCCTTTGGGGAAAGGAGAAGAAAATTTTTGTCAGGGACGCGTTGAGTCATGCTTCAAATGCTCCCTTTCACCAAGGATTTCAAGAATATTTTGGCAATTTGTCATTGAATACTTGTTGATTTCAAAAAATTTTATTGCACAAAAACATTATTTCAGAATACCTCCAGTATTATTTCCGAAAGGACAAAGCTTTCGCGGAGAAGGATTTAAAATTCAAAAATTTTCTATTGGCCAACCAAAAGAATGAAGAATAGATCCTCGATATGGCCAGCAAAGAAAATTCAATATTGTTGCAAAGCCATAGATGATTGATATTGATCGCAGTCAATGGCACATTTTTAAAGATCATTCTTGAAAATTAAAGCAGTCGAAATATCCTGGGTGATACAGAAAAATCCACTCAATCTTCATATCTCCTCAATCACCTAAGCTGCAATTAAATATCTGCAAAAGGGATCTTTCAATTGTCGTCAAGATGAAGGCGAATTAGGCAAGTAGACCCCCGGGGCCAAAGAAGATTTGAATCATCTCCAAGATGACGGAGTTTGTGATGGATCCTTCCAGAGAAAGTTCAGAGCACCGTCAAGATGAAGGCGACTGCGATGATCCTCCCGACAAACCCTAAAAGATATTTAATTTCTGCCATCATCAAGAGATTTCCAAGCAAAGAGCCAATAACTGTCAATATAATCCCTGAGAGAAAAGAAGGATCGAAACATCTCTGAGATGAAGGAGTTTGTGACGTACCCTTCAAAAAAAAGAGAGAGAAAAGTCAGGACATCTCCAAAATGAAGGATGATGTAATCCCCAAAAACCCAAGAGAGCTCTCATTCTGTCAAAAAGAAAGTGCAGAAAGATCATCATGAGAAAAGAATCCCAGGATATCAAATTGCCAAATTTGCCAAAAATCTTCTTTAAATTTTGTGAAATTCTATTATCAATATTCTGTCACCAATTGCTTTCGCAATATCAAGAATACTCTCTTTTTTGCTCATATCAAGGAAATTGATAGCTTCCTTGAAAGAAAGTCAATTGCAAGCAATTTGAGTTCGAATTTTGATTCTACGAAATTAAGCCCAGTCGGAGGTAATACTTCAGGTAGAAAAGAGGGAATATTTTCATAACATTGTGCATCATTTCCAATTATTTTGAATCAACAACAATTTTTCAACATTTTGACAATATTTTCTAGCTATTCTGGCGTGAAGCGAGAGCTTGAGGTTCATCTTTGGCGCATCCAAACATCAGTTGTTATCCCTTTTAGGACTTGATAACGAGAGTTTTCAAGATTCCTTCTCTTCTTTGGTATAATCTGAGCGCCTGGGCTCTCAGATTTGCACACGTCCCTGTGTCCTCACTGTCCCACCATAGACAGTCCGATTTCGGCTTGAGGTTAAGCCACCAATCATTTTCTCGCAAAAGGTCACCAATTTCAAAAGTTATTTAGTCTCAGCAATGAGGCGCCCAAAATCAAACCCCTTTTCAAACTTTAGGGACTCCATTTTCATCCTTTTGCAAAACCTCTGTCGAATTTATTGTGCAAAATCCAAAGGTTCCATCATGGTCTCTTCTTTCGAGGATTCCATTCATTTCCGCCCAATCAGGTTAAGGGTATAAACCTGGGCCTCATTTGATGAGGTATTTCATTTCCGCCCAATCAGGTTAAGGGTATAAACCTGGGCCTCATTTGATGAGGTATTTCATTTTTGCCCAATCAGGTTAAGGGTATAAACCTGGGCCTCATTTGATGAGGTATTTCATTCCCTGATCAGGTCAAAGGGGTTAAACCTGAGCCTCATTCTGATGAGGTATTTCATTTCCCGTCCCATCCACGTTAAGGGTTAAGCTTGAGCCTCATTTCAATGAGGTGAATCTCCTCCTTTATTCTCCATTCCATATCCACCACCATCATCTGAATTAATTCTTTCACACCCAGCCAGAGTTTTCTAACTGGGGCATTTTTTTTATAGTCCAAATTTGGTGTGTTTTTTTGCCACTAAGCTCGGCTTACAACCGACTTAGTAGCAAAGAGGGGCATCTGTAAATACCCCAAATTTTCACCCTCATCCAGTGTTGATATACTTCATATGTCATTGCATATCATTGCATGTATTCGGCATACCATTTCATTGCATTGCATGTCATTACATCTCATTTTTGAGATCCAGCACTTCTGTTTTCAAAATATTTAATCTAGATTCGAATTTTAAAACTTTTCTTTCAAAATCAATTTTTAAAACCTGGGTTTTTAATCAGCATTCTGTCATTTGCCAACCCCCAGGACCTTATATTTTGAAATGTTTTCTCAGAAAACAATATGGATTCATTTTAAACTCAACTTTCAACTGATTTCAATTCTTAGATGAAACTCATTTAGGTGGTATCGCTTCTGGATTCCTTCATTTATCAAATTTCTCAAAAAACTTCAGAGTCCTAGTTGGATCAGGAGTCTATTTTTTATCTTTTTACCTTTTTAAAACATTTTCAAAACTCTATTTTGATTTTAAACCAGTTATGGTTATATCCCTTGTCTATTTCCTTCATTTTGGCCAAAATCTTAGAGTCCTAGTTGGATCAATACTCTTTTCCCAGAGTCCCAGTCGGATCAGAACTCTACTTTTTACTACCTTTTCTACCTGTTTTTGGAGAGAACCTTTCAAAACCTTCCGTTTTGGCCAAAATCCCAGAGTCCTAGTTGGATTAGGACTCTTCTTCAAGAATCCCAGTCGGATTAGGACTCTTCTTCAGAGTTTCAGTCGGACTAGGACTCTGTCTTTTGTCACTATTTTTACCTGTTTTAAATCAAATCTTTCAAAATGAGTTAAAAACTCAGAGTTTCAGTCGAAACAGGACTCTGCTCAGCGAGTCCTAGTTGGATCAGGACTCTGATCCTGATTTCAATTTTGAGAAAATCTTTCAAAAATCTTTTCATCTATCAAAACTGTTACACTTTTATCAAAGAATTTCAAAATTCTGAGGTTTTATCCCAGAGTCTTGATCAAATCAGGACTCTACCCCAGAGTCCTGATCAAATTAGGACTCTATCCAAAGTTGGTTTTCGCACTTCATTTTCACTAGTTTTCAAAAGCTTTGCTTAAAATTCATCGTTTACTGATCAGAAAACCAAAATTTCTTAGAGTTCTGATCAAATCAGGACTCTTTGTCAAAGTCCTAATCAGATCAGGACTCTAAACCAAAACTTCAGTATTATCCTGTTTTAACTATTTTTCAAAATTCTCTCATTTGTTTTCTCAGAAAATCCAAAAATCTGAGAGTTCTAGTTCAATCAGAACTCTGTTTTATTTCAATATTTGTTATTGTTTTCACTATTTTCACAAGTTCTTTCATCTGTTTTTCAGAAAAATACCAAAAAAAATCTAGAGTTCCAGTCCGATTAGGACTCTGTCCCAGAGTCCTAATCCAGTCAGGAGTCTGTTCTAGAGTCTGTTTTTACTTTCATTTTTATTCTTTTTTATTTGTTTTAAAAAATTAGGTCATTTAGTAGAGTCCAGTTAATTCAGGACTTTATTTCAGAGTTCTGATTGAGTTAGGAGTCTAACCCTGACTGTATTTTCTGACTTGTTTCACCAAATTTTTTTTTTTGATAAAATCTTTCAAAAACTCCTTCATTTGGCTTTAAAATCCAAAATCTCATAGTCCTAAAATTTCAGGACTCTAGCCCGGAGTTTCAGTTCGCCTGAGACTCTATTGTCAAAAATTCTGAATTTCAATTGTTGATTTTAACCCATTTTCAAAACCATTTTCAGTATTTATTTCAAATTTTTCAAAATCTGATGTGAGCCCACTCACTTGGCGCCATATCCAGAAGAATTCTGACCTAGTTGGAACTCTGTGCCATTTTAAAACTTTCAATTCCAAGATTACTTTTGAAAATCTTTTGAAAATCCTCTCAATTTCAAGTTTTAAAATCGTTTTTGAAAATTCAAGTGGGGCCCACTCAGGGTGGCGCCACATGTGAGAAAGTCAGGGTTAAACTAGGGTTAGTCAGTGTCTTGGTTAGTTTTATAAGTTTAGAAGAGTCAAAATCCACTTTGAAAATCCCTTTTAAAATTTGATTTTTAAACTATTGTTTTTAAAGGTTTTAGTTAAAACTTTAAAAACCAAATGTGGAAAACGCCAAGTCGTGCCACATTTGGGGGTCTTTAGGGTTAGTTAGGAGTCTAATTAGGGATTAATTAGGTTGATTAGGCTAGGGGTAGTTAGGTAACTCCACCCAAAAATACCCCCCCTCCCTTTAGAGTCCAAAATTCTCAATTTTTAAACCTAAAAAAATTCTATAAATAGTCTCCATGGGGGGGTCGACCTTCCTATCTCTCTCCTCTTGGATTCTTGGAGCTTTTCTCTCCTCTCCAGCCCTTCCATTATTTCTGCAACCTCAAGGTAATGAATTTTTTTAATTTTTGAGTTTTATTTAATACTTTGCAAGTTTAGCCATTGGCGCCATCTATTTCATGGATTAAACCATGGATTCAACCTCAAGAACGGTCCAAGAAGATGATCTAACCCTGTTTTACTGTTTTTCCAGGGATTCTAATCTGTTAGAATCGATTATTGCATTGATTTTCATGTTCTTAACCATGAAATTATGAGATTTACCCGTTAAATGGGTTAAATCTGTGTTTTCAAAGGTAAAATCAAATTCCAGCCATGGATTCCCTGTGTTTTATTTTTTTTTTTTTATTAATGTTTATTACATGTGTTCCATCATAGAAATTAATTTTGTTTTACTGTTTAAGTATTTTTTTATTGTTTTCATTGATTAAGGCATGTTTTATTGAGTTTTCTTAAATTTTGTTGTGTTTTAAGCTTAGATCAGTAAAGAGCATGTTAGTTCGTATTGAAATATTCATTGTAAATTTCTGAATATTTTATATGTGATACACGGATATGTCAGTGAAATACTATAAAAAATTTAGATGTTTTTGGATTCGAGAACCCTGTTAATAAAATACAAAGTTAAGTCGGGATTTCTATTGATTAAAATCATTGTTAAATTTCAAGCCTAAATTGCAGTTGTGTTATTTATCTCATTCGATATTCGATTCAAGATTCGTAAAGTGCAGTGACTTTATGTTAATGTGAACTATTTATTGTAAAATTTTGATAATTTTTTGCCTCTGTTTGGTATTTTTCCTCTGTCAGAGAATCAGATTTAAAATTTAAAACTCGTTAGGGTTTTCCAAAACCCTAATCTAACTTGTACTGCTCATAGATCTCAAACTGTAGATCCAATTCATGATCTGTAAAAAAGGAGATTCATTATTTTTATGTCTACTGTTCACTGCTGAAATTTCAAATTTTTTTGATGAAGCTTTCTATTTGTTTTTGTATTTTCAACCGGAAGTATCTGTTTTAACCAATGTTAGATTCGTTATATTTAAGTCCAGATTGCCGGAAGGGTTTCTCCCTCATCAGAGATGGTTCTTCTGATCTGTAAAATGGGAAACTTTTGTTTTTTGTCTAGTTTACCTCTGTAAAATTTCAAGAAATTTTCATGGTGAATTCACCCCTGATTTGGGTCTAACACTGAAACTGGTCTGTGACCATGGGTAAAAATAGCTTATTTTAGGGTTTTAATGCATATTTCAAATTAGAATAATGTCAAAAATATATTTTTATGATTCCAATCTGATTTTATGGTTATAAAAAGTGTAGGTGCTGATTTTTATGAATTTTTGAATCCATTTGATGCTTGAATAAATCAAATTGCAAAATAGGGTACCTGCAGGATCCAAAAACACTGCCAAAATTGTGATTTTTGTAATATTTCTTGATTTTCGTGTATAAGTTCATGTTTTTAGGGTTTAGTTATATTTAGAATCATATTAGGATGTTTCATGATCAATTTTATGTTTATTTGATTTTATTTAAACCCTAAATCCAAAGTTTTACCAAAATTTATTTCAGAAAACCCTAATTTCAAGGCCATAGTCTTGCTATTGGGGGTAATTTGGTCATTTGACCTCAATTTCGAAATTCTAAACCCTAATTTTCATGTTTTTAATCATGTCATATCATATTTGGTTTAATTTATCCTCATTTGAATTTCAAAAGTTGTATTTTACAAAATATCTTTCTGAAAACCTTGATTTCATAACCATAGTCTTGCTATCAGGGGTATTTTGGTTATTTTGACCCTAATTTCGAAATTTTCAAATCCTATTTTCATATTTATTCTATTTTATTTCATATTTCATTATGTTTATTTTAGGGAATCATGTAAACAGGCTTATATCTAGCAAAATCCAGTAATTTCTAGATATTACTGGATAAATCTAGAAAAGCCAACATATCTTCACTAACAAGTTTTCTAGTTTTGCAGGGATATTGAAGACTTTACTTTCCTTTAATTTACTGTATTTAAATTCAATTAGTGATGTAAATTGTAATTAAACTTTGGAATAAGAATTTCAATTCCTGCATAGATTAGGATTTGCATTGCATATAGTTTTAAACTTTGATATATAACTGCTATGTATGCCAATTCATGCACATTCTTTACAAATACACCATGGTCTACACGAATGACATGTGCACTAGCTCTTATGGAGTTGACAAACTCGGTGAAATCCGTTTTTATGGCCATAGTCAGAATACGAATGAGACCCAGATTTGTGATCTTCATATTAGCCACATTCAACCTACACTCTTAGGCTAACTTCAAAATGCACTGCATTTCTCAAAAATATAAAAGGATTTTCTCAACTCCTCAAAATCAAGTCTTTCAAATCATATTCATTCATTTTATTCAATTTGCAAAATTCTAATTCCAATCCAGAGAAATCAATTTTCTCAAAATTTTCTAAGTCTTACTCAGAAATTGATTTTCTTAAAATTTTGAGCTTTCAAATGGTATTTCAAGTATTTTTCAAATTTCAAAATTTGATTTTCCAAGTTATATCTTCAATTTCAAAGTTTAAATTCAGGGAAATAAAATTTTCCAAAGTTACTTGAAATTCTTAAGAAATCGATTTTCACAAAACCTCTAGATTCTTCAGAAATCAATTTTCATTTTCCTTAGAAATATTCTTTCACCATGATTCACAATTTTCCAAGTGACATATTTTCCAAGAATTTTCCAAGTATTTCAAATCTCAGAAGCAAACATCATGTTTTCAAATTTGCATTTTTAGAAAATTCATAGCACATGCCTGATTCTTTGTGCATTTAGGAAATAGAACATGATTTAGACAAGTTGAGCAAAGCTAAGCACATAATTGATCCTTGGTTCAATTACCCCTGGTAAAGGCGCCAGGAACGGTTGAACTTTGTACCGACAGACGAGTCTCATTCCTCAGAATTATCCCGCATTTTAAAACGGAGGCGAGTTATTTTCAAAAACTTTTTCAAAGGTCAGTTTGACTTGCAAAAGTAAAATTCTGCGATGACAACACTTCTCCTTGGGAAGTGGGATGTCGACAAATAGTTCTCGAGGCCAATGCTTATTGGCCTTCTTTTTAGAATAAAGATCGACGCGATAATCAGATCTAGCATAAAATTGAAGTGTCAATAAAGAAAACACGTTATATTCCCCAGAACATCCCAAAATAGTTAAGAAAATAGAGTGGATGTTACCATTATCTTGTATGAAAGACACATTACTATGACCTAATTTGCGATCCTTGATCGAGAAATTGATAGCTTCGACTATCTGACGCAGGGAATAAGTAACAAACATAAATGATAGTAAGATCATAATACAACACCCAAGCCTGGAGAACTGAATCACACAGATTCACAATTGTAAACAGTGATGGTAATATGATACCTAATGTTAATCAGAAGCAGACAATATTTATAAAACAAATAAAATGCTGATGATGATGCTAAGTGAGTTTGCAGGGAATGGGGTAGTGATTAATGCCTTGGCACGAGGCCCTAACAGTTTGGATGTCCAGACCGGACGGTGAGCTCTTGTGACAACCGTGGATACCAAACCAGGATATAGTACCTGCCCCCAATAGCACAACATCAGTATCTTCAGCTTGCTGCAATGATTGGGTGTTAAGAACACTGTCACAAACTATCAGTTAGCAAAAGGGTTTATAACCATCTTCTTTAACCTCATCGTTCATTCCTCATTCTTGGGTACCTTTACTCGAGTCGGATCATCAGGTAACACCCAACCAGCCGATGTTGGGGGTATTTTGCTGTTGCGTTCTTAGTTGCAGAGTCAATGTTGATTTTGAAAGTGTAGTAGAATCGAGGCAACGAGCACTGGAGGGGGGGTGAATTGTGCTTTTAAATATCGTCTGCGGAATTTTGACGGATTTTGCAATTCGCAAAGCAATCACACAAAGAACACAATAATTTATCCTGGTTCGGTCTTTCCCGACCTACATCCAGTCCCCAAGCAAAACCAGCTTGAGATTTCCACTATCAACCTTGTGTAACTACAAGATCATACAGACCAAATCTGGTCCCACTTCCAGTAACACACCTACTTAAAGCAAACAACTCCTTTAAACCAAGGAGTCCTTCCTTTTACAAAAAAATAAAGTAATCAACTTACAATCAACCTACGAGCCTTCTTATGAATGAAAAATAGCATGCAATTGGCTTTTGAGGTTGTTGAAATACTCAACTCACGAATTCCCTGTCTCTCAAAGGAATTTGAGTGAAAAACTGAAGTGAAAAATATCAAGTGAGTGAGAAAATGAATATGAGTGAAAAGCAAAGAGTAATTCAATGAAATTGCTTTCAATTTCGTTGTTTTTGCATGTAGAATGCACTCATATTTATAGTTGAAAGATTCCATATGTTGAGGGTATGAAAGAGTGTCAAAACAGTCCATTTTGAACGATCAAAATGCTTGAAAAATGAAAAGACACGCCTTTTCAAAGTTTCAGGAAAAACGGCAAAATTAGTCGACTGGAACAGTAGTTAGTCGACTGATTTTCAAATATTCGTAGACTGACAGTTATCGTCGGTCGACTGATGTGTTTATCGAGCTGTTTGAAAATTTGAAGTTTTGAAACTTAGTCGACTAGAGAAAAAGTTAGTCGACTGATAATATCATCAGTAGACTGAAAAACCTTTCAATCGACTGCTGCTAAAATTTTCTGAAAAACATAAGTTTTGTCCAGTCAACTGATAAAAGCATTAGTCGACTGCTGTTAAATTTTCAGAAACACACATTTTGTCCGATCGACTAATAAAACCTTCGGTCGACTAATTTGATAAAAATGACATTTTTCTTAGAAAATTTGGCGCGAAAAGATTAGTCGATTGGTGAGTCTATTGGTCGACTAATAAACACGAAAATTTAAGAAAAGAGTTTTCTAAAAATATTTTCATGAAGGGTTCTTTTAGAAAAGTTTTTCTAAAAACTTTTTAGCTAAAATGCAACTGAAATATGCACTCTAAGTTAGGCTCTTACAAGACTCTAAGACTTTTAATGAATTTAACATTTGCACACTAGTTTTCAAAGATTCTTCATCGAATTCTTCAATTCTTGTCATATTTCTTCATTGCCTTAGCTGAAATGCAGTTGATTCACTTGCTCATCATCAAAACCTTGTACTTGAAGTATCATGTACGGCTTCAGTGGCGTAACAATCTCCCCCTTTTTTATGACGACAAACTAATCAAAAGATGGAGCATTTAGATGCATAGATGGAGATTTTACTCCCTCTATAAATATGCTGCAAAACATTAAAAGTTAATACATTCAAAGTACATATATCACATATTGATTGGTTTGCATTTCCATCATTACTTTATGCATTTTTAAAACTTTTTATTTTTTTCTCTTAATTTCTCATGTTTCTCATGCAAGTTCTATCTCATGCAAGTCTATCTTTTTCTCCCCCTTTTTTCATAATAAAAAAGAGTAAGGGCAGAAATAGCATAAGCAAAATGTAAATTCAAGTTCAAAATATTACAACCCATAAAGTATCAAAGTTCAGTAAAGACAGAAAACAAAGATCAGAAAAGTGAGTTGAGCAAATCCTTGATTGCAGTAATATCTTTCTGAATCGAAGAAAGTTGTTGAGTCACATCTTCACAAAAAGTGTGTTGATGCAGCTCCAAAGCTTCCAGTCGCTGCAAAACTTCATCATTGTCTTGACTAGTAGAGAATTTCTTTCGTTTTGCTTGAGATGAAGGTGTCACAGAAGATGGTGATGGTTCAGATGGTTCAGTTTGATCAAAGTTTAAAGGAGGCAGATATTTGATTTTCATACGTTTAAAAATAGTTTGATCAAATAACTCCTTTTGCTCAATATATTTTTCATTGGTTAAGGGTACTTTAAAATATCTGAAAATACGAGTAAGAAGACATCCATACGGAAGAAATGTTTTTTGTTTCCACAAATTAGTAAAATACACGTTGGCCCAATTTACCGAAATATTTCCAAATAAGACATAAAGAGCCGTAGAGAGATTTGTGGAATAGTAATCAAAAGATCCAGTTTTAGGTAGAACATTGTGGCAAGAATTCGTCCAGCAATGCGTGCACGAGTTTGAAGATTGGTATTTTTGAAAGGAGGACAATGAGGTGCACCAGGAAGAAGAATTTGTTAAAAAATTCTTTCATCATTAAGTTCAATAGTATTGAAAAGAGTGTCTGAAGGTGGAATTTCTAGGATTTGTCCAAGCATTTTAGAATCAAACTCAATTTCAACATCGCGAACAAGAGAGGAAAGGATTCCAGTTTCATGATCAAATTGTAAATTTGTGTAAAACAAGTGGATCAGAAAAGGATAATGAAGGGGATCTGCACAGGCATCAAAAAGATGTGAAATACCTAAAAATAGTTCTTTGATCTTGTAACGAGAAAATAGATGAAGTAGGAAATTTCGGCCTAGTAAAATAGGAAGTGCAGAAATCGATCCAAAAGTATCATATAAAAGAGGATTTAGGAGTAATCTGAGAGAAAATCCATGTCTTGCTGGAGGTGTAGTAGGAGAAGAACCTTTTGCGGATGCAGTCTTCTGACGAGGCATGGTTGAAACAGATTCACCAAAAAAAAATTTAGTTGCAGAGAATGATTGATCAACACAGTCGTTGAGAAGAACAGTTGATGTCGGCTTCCAAATGACGTCTAGCGGGAGGAAGATATCCATCGTCGTGCAACAAGAACACTTTGTGCAGAGTGAACGATGTGCCTTCAAATTCGTTGGTAGTGGACAAAATAATCAATAGTAACAACCCACTGAAAAGGAATGTCGATTCTATACAGATTTTAGTCAAGAGGAAAGAGACGAGGAGGAGTCTGCGGTGGATGACGGCAGGTGAGAGGAGGCTGCCACAAGGGGATTCCGGCGAGGACTGAAGAGGCACCGGTCACGGCAAGAGGATTCCGGCAAAAAGTCAAGAGACTCCCTGTCACGGCCAGAAGATTCCGGCGAGGAGAGTTTCGAACGACAGTCCGAGGGTTTTTCGGAAGAGAGAGGAGAGAGAGATAGGGTTTCATTTTTCAAAGGATTTTGTTTAAGAAAAACGAAAAGGTGCGTAAAAATGAAACGATGCATTAAAAAACTAAGGGGTATCGGGTCCTTTTAAAAAAAAATTAAAAATATCAGTCGACTAGATTTTTATCGGTTGACTAATAAGGTGTGATTCCTTCTGTAAAATTTTTAAAGCATCAGTCGACTAGAAATTTATCGGTCGACTAATATGGTGCGATTTTGAGATTTTGTTAAAAAATCAGCATTTTATAAATCCAAAAACGAGCAAATGCCTAGTTCTCTCCTCATTCTCATAAAATCTTCATTTTTAAGTGGTTTAGTGAAGATATCAGCATGTTGTTCATTAGTGGAAATAAAATTTAACGAAATATCTCCTTTTAACACATGATCTCTTAAGAAATGATATCTAATTTCAATATGCTTAGTTCTTGAGTGCTGAACAGGATTTTTCGAAAGATTTATAGCACTAGTGTTATCACAATAAATAGTTGTTGTGGAGTAATTCAAACCAAAATCTTTTAAGGTCAGTTTCATCCGTAGTACTTGTGAACACGCTAAACTAGCCGCTATATATTCTGCTTCAGTTGTTGAGAGTGACACTGAATTTTGCTTTTTACTAAACCAAGAAACTAAGGAATTTCCTAAGAAATGACAAGTTCCGCTAGTACTCTTGCGATCAGATTTACTTCCTGCAAAATCTACATCACTATATGAAACTAAATCAAAGGAAGATGATTTTGGGTAAAAAAAACCAAAATCTGAAGTATCTTTCAAGTAACGAAGAATTTTTTTTTACTGCAGTTAAATGAGATTCCTTTGGATTAGCTTGAAATCTAGCACATATACAAACACTAAACATTATATCAGGTCGACTAGCAGTTAAGTATAATAGAGATCCGATCATACCTCTGTAGAGCTTAGTATCTACATTTTTACCATTTTCATCTTTATCAAGAGAAGTAGTTGTGCTCATAGGATTTCTTCTTGATTTCGATGAGTCTATCCCAAATCTCTTGAGAAGTTATTTTGTATACTTAGCCTCGTTGATGAAGATTCCTTCTTCAGTTTGCTTTATTTGAAGTCCAAGGAAGTAGTTTAATTCGCCCATCAAGCTCATTTCAAATTCTTTCTGCATAGCTTTAGCAAATTCTTTACAAAGAGAATCATTAGTAGAACCAAATATTATGTCATCAACATAAATTTGCACAATAAGAATATCTAAATGAAGATTTTTAATAAATAAAGTGGAGTCTACCCGACCAATGGAAAAACCAGATTGTTCTAGAAAATTTTGTAGTCTTTCATACCACTCTCTTGGTGCTTGTTTAAGACCATACAAAGCTCTTTTTAATTTGTAGACTTTTTCTGGATATTTCTCATTTTCAAAGCCTGGAGGTTGCTCTACATAAACTTCTTTATTTATGTGTCCATTTAAGAATGCACTCTTAACATCAATTTGATAAAACTTAAAGTTCATGTAACTAGCAAAAGCAAGCATCATTCGAATTGACTCCAGTCGAGCCACCGGTGCATAGGTTTCATCAAAATCTATGCCTTCTTCTTGATTATAGCCTTGTGCTACTACCCTTGCTTTGTTTCGAATGACTTCGCCATTTTCGTCCAGCTTATTTCGGAAGACCCATCTTGTTCCAATTACTGGATGATCCTTTGGTCTATCAACTAGATCTCATACATCATTCCTAGTAAATTGGTTAAGTTCTTCAGACATGGACAAAAGCCAAAATTCATCATCACAAGCCTCATTGATATTCTTTGGTTCTATTTTAGATATGAAAGCAATATTTGCAATATATTTTTCTAATTGCCTTCTAGTTTGGACACCACTCTTTATTTCTCCAATAACTTGTTCATGTGGATGATTGGGAACTTCTTTCCAAACCGGTTGAAGAGGAACATTTCCTTGAGAAGTACTCTCTATCAAAGGTTCTTCTTGAAGTATGACTTCTTCTCCTTCGCTTAGAGGTATAACCTGCTCACAATTCTCATCAAATGCAACATGTAAAGATTCTTCAATGCAAGATGTTCTTTTATTAAAAGTACGATAAGCTTTACTTCTAGAAGAATATCCAAGAAATATTGATTCATTTGATTTTGAATGAAACTTATCAAGATTATCTTTGGTATTTAACAAGAAGCATTTACTACCAAAAATTTTGAAATATGAGATCTTTGGTATACGATCATAATACAATTTAAAACATGTTTTATATAAAATTAGTTGAATAAAAACACTGTTTAAAACATAACATGCTGTATTTATTGCTTCAGCCCAAAAGTATTTTGGTAAATTTTTATCTTGAAGCATGGTTCTAGCACATTCTTACAAAGTTCTATTCTTTCTTTCAACAACTCCATTTTGTGGAGCCGCTCTAGGAAAAGCAAAGTTGTGAGATATACCATGTAAATCACAATACTTTAGAAAAGATTCATTTTCAAATTCACCACCATGATCACTACGAATTTTAATAATAGATGTAGATTTTTCATTTGTAATTCTTCTACAAAGTTTGGAAAATTTAGAAAAAGCGTCATTTTTGCTTTTTAGAAAAATCACCAATGTAAATCGAGAATAATCATCTACTATAACAAAAGCATACTTGCTACCATTCAAACTTTGAATTCTAGATGGTCCAAATAGATCTAAATGTAAAAGTTTAAGAGGATGTTTTGTTGAAACTATATCTTTTGCCTTAAAAGAACTCTTGATTTGTTTACCCATTTGGCAAGCATCACATAAGTGATCCTTCTTATATGGTATATTAGGTAGGCCTCTAACAAGATCATTCTTGGATAACTTGGAAATAATTTTAAAGTTAACATGTCCAAGTCTCTTGTGCCATAACCATTGAATTTCATTTGAAACAATAAGACATTTTTCATTAAAAGTGGGTAACTCATCTAGATATAGTTCATACACATTGTTCCTTCTTTTACCTTTAAAAATGATCTTTTTAGATTGAAAATCAGAAATTAAGCATAAATCATGTTCAAAAGAAACATGAAATCCTTTATCACATAATTGACTAATAGATAATAAATTATGCATTAAACCATTTACTAAAAGAACATTTTCTATCAAGGGAAATTTTAGATTACCAATATTACCAATACCTATTACTTTTCCCTTGTTATTGTTACCAAAGGTGACGGTTCCTCCATCCTTACTTTGGAGGGTGGAAAATAACTCTGGCCTTCCAGTCATATGTTTGGAACAACCGCTGTCCAATATCCATTTGTTCTTTATTTTGTGTACCTACAACAATATTAGAAGACAAAGCATTTGACCCCTTTCTATTTTCGGGTCCATGAAAGTTAGTCTTAGGAACCCATATCCATTTGGATTTTGGTTTCCTTTGATAATAAATATTCTTTCTATAAAAAAATTTAGCATTTCTAGAGTAATCATGTCTAGGCTTATAAGCATTATAAGTTTCATGATTAGATGCATTTCTACTAGAAAATTTAGTTCTTTGAACAAGTGGTTGAGAATATTGTCTTTGATTCTTCACCACATAGTTTGGTCTATTTTGAGTATCAAAGAAGCTATATCCCAATCCGATTTTATTAACCGAGCATCTTTGCGAACCAAGAAGTCTTTCTAGATTCTTTTTTCCATTTGTGAATTTTGTCACTATAGAAAGAAGATCATTTGATTTTTCTTTTAGACTAGTTATTTCTTTTGGTAAGAGATTGGTTCTAATTCCAATTTCTTTTATCTCAAATCCTTGACAAGAGTTTTCCTTCTTGAGATCTTCTATCTCTTGAAGTAACACTTTGTTTTGAGAGTCAAGAGTTGAATTTTTAGTTTTTAACTCTTTGTTTTTAGAACTTAGACTCTTAAATTTAGCATATAAATCATTAAATGCTTCTAATAAATCATCATATTCAAATTGACTTACCGAATCTTCTTGTGCTACAAAGCACATGTTGGCAACTTCTTCATTTGATTCTTCATCGGAAGAGGAGTCACTATCATCCCAACATGCTTGAAATGCCTTTTTCTTCTTGAATTGGTCCTTAGGCTTGATTTTGAGAAGAGGACAATCTTTCTTGATGTGTCCCGCCTTTTTGCAGTTAAAGCACTTGACTTCATTAGGATTAGAAGAATCCGCTTTCCTTACCTTTCTTTGAAATCTTTCCTTTTTGATGAATCTTTTGAATTGCCTTGTAATGAGGGCAATATCTTCATCTTCATCTTCTTCTGAATTTTCAGAGTCAGAAGTAGCCTTAAAAGCAAGAGATTTCTTTTTGGGTTCTTCTTCTTGTCTGTCTTGAAGTTGGACTTCATATGCCATTAGGTTACCAACCAAATCTTCAAGAGTGAGAGTGTTTAAATCATTTGCTTCCTCAATAGTTGTGGCTTTTCTCTCCCATTCAAGAGTTAAACACCTTAGAATTTTTCTGACTAAATCCAATTGTGAATATTCTTTTCTAAGGGATTTTAGAGTGCTAGTGATATCGGCATTCTTGTTACCATGTCCGGTATAGATTCATTTTGTTTCATTTTAAACAATTCAAATTTATGAACTAAAGAAGCAATTTTAGATTCCTTTACCTTTGGCGTACCTTCGTGAGTCACGAGAAGAGTATGCTAGATTTCATTTGCTGTAGAGCATTGAGAGATGCGATTGAACTCTACCTTATCAACGGCACAATACAATGCATTCATAGCTTTGACATTCAGTGAAACAATCTTCTTTTCTTCATTGGTCCATTGGCTGAAATTAGTTGATGGCATTTGGCACTTTTCTGAAACAACTCTCCAAATTTTGAGATCCATGGATTGTAAGAATATTGTCATTCTCACTTTCCAGTATCCATAGTTTGTTCCGTCGAAGAGAGGAGAACGAACAGAGGAGCATCCTTCTTTGTGCTGAGATGATGTTGTCATGCTGGATGGTGGTCAAATCAAAATAATAGCAAACTTGCTCTGATACCAAATGAAAGTGCAGTAGGATCGAGGCAACGAGCACTAGAGGGAGGGGGGGATGAATAGTGCTTTTAAATATCGTCTGCAGAATTTTGATGGATTTTGCAATTCGCAAAGCAATCACACAAAGAACACAATAATTTATCCTGGTTCGGTCTTTCCCGACCTACATCCAGTCCCCAAGCAAAACCAGCTTGAGATTTCCACTATCAACCTTGTGTAACTACAAGATCATACGGACCAAATTCGGTCCCAATTACAGTAACACACCTACTGAAAGCAAACAACTCCTTTAAACCAAGGAGTCCTTCCTTTTACAGAAAAATAAAGTAATCAACTTACAATCAATCTACGAGCCTTCTTATGAATGCAAAATAACATGCAATTGGCTTTTGAGGTTGTTGAAATACTCAACTCACAAATTCACTCTCTCTCAAAGGAATTTGAGTGAAAAACTAAAGTGAAAAATATCAAGTGAGTGAGAAAATGAATATGAGTGAAAAGCAAAGAGATTCAATTAAATTGCTTTCAATTTTGTTGTTTTTGCATGTAGAATGCACTCATATTTATAGTTGAAAGATTTTATATGTTGAGGGTATGAAAGGGTGCCAAAACAGTCCATTTTGAATGATCAAAATGCTTGAAAAATGAAAAGACACACCTTTTAAAAGTTTCAAGAAAAACGGTAAAATTAGTCGACTGGAACAGTAGTTAGTCGACTGATTTTCAAATATTAGTAGACTGACAGTTATCGTCGGTCGGCTGATGTGTTTATCGAGCCATTTGAAAATCTGAAGTTTTGAAACTTAGTCGACTAGAGAAAAAGTTAGTCGACTGATAATATCATCAGTAGACTGAAAAACCTTTCAATCGACTGCTGCTAAAATTTTCTGAAAAACATACGTTTTGTCCAGTCGACTGATAAAAGCATTAGTCGACTGTTGTTAAATTTCCAGAAACACACATTCTGTCCGGTCGACTAATAAAACCTTCGGTCGACTAATTTGATAAAAATGACATTTTTCTTAGAAAATTTGGCGCGAAAAGATTAGTCGATTGGTGAGTCTATTGGTCGACTATTAAACACAAAAATTTAAGAAAAGAGTTTTCTAAAAACATTTTCATGAAGGGTTCTTTTAGAAAAGTTTTTCTAAAGACTTTTTAGCTAAAATGCAACCAAAATATGCACTCTAAGTAAGTCTCTTACAAGAATCTAAGACTTTTAATGAATTTAACATTTACACACTAGTCTTCAAAGATTCTTCATCGAATTCTTTAATTCTTGTCATATTTCTTCATTGCCTTAGCTGAAATGCAGTTGATTCACTTGCTCATTTTCAAAACCTTGTACTTGAAGTATCATGTATGGCTTCAGTGGCGTAACAGATTCACCATCGAAATTGGATATGCTAGAATACTTTTTACCAAATGAAAAGAGATACACCAAATGCTGCGATGGACCAGGTTAAGCGTGGGAGCACACACCTTTTAGAAGTTAGAAGGGAAACAGGGGAATCGAACTGAGAAAACCTTAGATGCAATGAACCATTGGATATATACATAAAGAAAGTAGATGCAACACAGCGAATGAGATGAACAGAATATATAAAAAAAAATAGTTCAAAGCAGAAAATCGAAATATAAACAAGGATCCAAAAAGTAATAGACTACCTACGCAATCCAAAGCAAATATAAAGGATGATACGATGAGTATGTAAGTTAAATGATACTGTTATAAAAAACAAAAAAGAAAGAAAGAATGGACAAAGCGCAGACCTCAAGCTGGAATTAAGAATGCGAGAACAGAAAATGAAAACACAAAAATTATTAAAATAACAGAAGATATTGGAGTTGGAGGACTACATTAATATTGCATGGAGGTAGATCGATGTTGCTATCAGCAACACGATTCTACCTACGGTGCTTTCCAATGGGGGTCGATTAAACAGGAAGATTAAAAAGAGAGCAAAGAAGATCAGAGATTACATGGGGAAGAGGAAAGGGGGCTCTTACCGGATTGTTTGAAGCTCCTGCAGTGGGATCGACTCCCTTCAATCGTGGTCTTGGAGAAAACTTCCTTCAGTTGATCGGAAGGAAAGCTGTAGCTTTATGCTGTAAAGGCGTTCAAGTTTCGATTGTGTGGATTTGAGGAAATGAGAGATGGGGTCGAAGATGGATGCCAATGGTCTGATGAGACGCGATGGATGGTGTTGCTCGATCAGAAGGAGAAGCAATTGGGAGGCGGGAACTGGATGCCAAATGATCGATCCTCCTTTGGGTGAGATGCCTCTCAGAGTCCCCTGCATGCCTCCTTTTAAAGAGGAAGAAGAGGATTCTAGAAGGCGATTGAAGATGAGCGGGTGAGGAGGAGGACGGAAATCGTGCGGTTGATGGAGTCTTTCTAGCGATTTTAACTTGGCAGCGGAGGAGGCCGTTGAGGATCAAGGGTTGAGGAAGGGGATGGTGATCGGAGGGTGGAGACGAAGAAGGACGCACATGGGGGTTGGCCATGGAGGGTTCGGGCAAGAGAGAGAGAGAGATGATCGGAGAGAGAGGCGCTGCTCGTCAACCCGAAGAGAAGCATCATTTTCCCCTTTTTCAAAAAGAGGTTTCCTAAAAAAATGGTTTTTCATAAAGCGGTTTTTTTTAAATGGGTTTTTAGCAAAACAAGCTTCAAAGAGTTTTAAACTATTTTTTTTTTTTGCATATTTTTTGATTTTTTTGGATTTTTTTGTTGTTTTTCTTGGTATTTTCTATATTTTTTGTATTTTGACAATAAAACTCTAAAATTTACGATAAAACAAAGGATTTTTGACATATTTTTATAAAAATTGAAAATATTTACAAAAGGATGATCTTTCGAGAATTCAAGGCTATTCTCTGAAAAATTCTTCAGAAAACGGGTTTAGATCCGAGTTTTGAGGAAATATTTGAGTTTTTAACATCGAATTGAGAAATACCAAGCAACGGATCCAAACAGACACCGAATGGACTGGCTGATTCTTTTAGAAATTATTTTTGGTATTTTTTGCAAATTTTAATTTTAAAAATTGGATAACGAGGCTCAGTTTTAAAATTTGACAATGAATCCGAATCCAAAATCGAGTCAGATGGATAAAATGAAGCTTATTACAAAAAATCTGAAGAATAACTAAAATTTATATTGAAATTGACTCAATTTTCTCAGAAAATGGGGTCAGTGGCAAAGAGGGGAATATTTACAACATTTTGAAAAATTTGGAGTGTTCACAGATGCCCCTCTTTACTACTAAGCCGGTTGAAAGTCGAGCTTAGTGGCAAAGAAAATACTCCAAATTTTGAAAAATGCCCCAGTCAGCAGCTCTGAACTGGGTGTGGAAGGATTTATCTTGAAAGACAATGATTTCTCGGGCTTGATACCTTATCCTGAATGAATTTAGGGAGACGAAATCCTCAAAAATGATATGATTGAATAATAGAAATGAGGAAATCGTGATGAGACTTTGGGTGAAGGTCCCTAAACGGCAGAAAAATAAGAATTTTGATCAAGTCTTATGGGTGAGACAAGATCAACTTTTGGGATGACTCAGGTTTAGCCCTTAATCTAGATGGGACAAAGATATATCAAGATGAATTTCAGGTTCTACCCTTACCTGAATGGGAAAGGAATACATGAAGATCTTGATGGGATATTTTTGAGAAAAATGTCTCGGGAGATGAAGCTCGGGTATGATCCTTTTCTGGATGGATATACAAAGCATGGATTCCTTTGTGGGAAAAGCCATGATGAGACTAGGAGGACTACCTCGTTGGAACGAGGCTCAGGTTTAACCCAAACCTGAACGGAAGATACCTCATGAAGCGAGGTTCAGACTTAACCCTTAACCTGAAAGAGACGATACTTTGAGGAACGAAGTTCAGGCTTAACCCTTATCCTGAAAGGGATGACCATACGGAATCCTCGAACGAAGAAACCGTAATGGAACAGAAAGAAATACATCGCCAAAATGAGATTTAGGTTTAACCCTTGACCTGAGTAGGGGACCGTACAGAATCCTTAAATGAAGAAACCATGGTGGGACTAGAAAGGATATCTAGTTGAAACGAGATTTAGGTTTAACCCTAACCTGAACGGAAAATACCTCATGGAGCGAGGTTCAGGTTTAACCCTTAACCTAAAAGGGGTGACCATACAAAATCTTTGGATGAAGAAACCATGATGGGACCTTCAGAATTTGGACGAACAAATCCGAAAGGGGTTTGCGAGAAGAGAGAAAAAAATGAGGTTCCCTAAAGCTTGGAAAAGGGATGATCTTGGGCGCCTCATTGTTGAGACTAAATCAACTTTTAAAAACAGACGACCTCTCGCAGAAGGTTTGGGTGATACCTCGAGGAGCGAGGTAACATGTTTAATCCTTAGCCTGAATGGATACAGAATCCTTGAAGAGCGAGAAAACTGTGATGGGACCTCTAGACTTCGCACAACAAGTCCGAGAGGGGTTTGCAAAAAGATGAAAATGGGGGTCCCTAAAGCTTGAAAAGGGGTTGATCTTGGGTGTCTCATTGCTGAGACTAAAATAGCTTTTGACAATAGCAGACCTTTTGCAGAAAGTTCAGATTTAACCCTTATCCTGAGCGGGAACTGTCTATGGTGGGACAGTGGAGAACACAGAGAAGCGCATGAATCTGAGAGCGCTCAGATCAGACGGAAGGAAAGGACTTTCCAGTCCTAGCGAGGGATGACGTCAGGATATGTCAAAACGAACATCAAGTTCTTACTTCATGTTGGGATAACTAAAAAATATCACCAATAAAATGCCAAAAATTTGTAGTTGATTCAGAATGATTGAATTATGCTCATATGTGTGAAGATATCACCTCTTTCTACCTAGAGTATTAACTTCAATTGGGCTAACTCCGTAGAATCAAGAATCAAATTCAAATTTGTTGCTGTTGAGTTTCTTCAAGGAAGACATCAATTTTCTTGATATGAAAAGAGAGGAAATATTCTTAGCTTCATAAAAGCAATTGAGTGAAAAGATATTGATAAAAGAATTTCACATAGATAAAGATGATTCCTGGCAGTTTCAGGCAGTTTGATATCCTGGGGTTTTTTCCATGATGATCTTTTTGCACTCTTTTGAGTCATGGAGCTTTCTTGGGCTTTGGCGAGACACTTATTACATTATCCTTCATTTTGGAGATGTCCTGACTTTTCTCTCTTTTTCGGAGAAGGTACGTCACAAACTCCTTCATCTTGGAGATGTTCCGATCCTTCTTTTTCTCAGGAATTATATTGATGATATTGTTTCTTGGGTTGAAATCTCTAGATGATAGCAGAAATCAAATATCCTTTAGGGTTTGTCGGGAGGTTCATCGCATCCGCCTTCATCTTGACGGTGATCTAAACTTTCCCTGGAATGATTCGTCACAAACTCCTTCATCTCGAAGATGATCCAAATCTTCTTTGGCCCCGGGGGTCTAGCTCGCATATTCGTCTTCATCTTGACGAAAATTGAGAGATCCCTTTTGCAGATATTTGATTGCAGCTTAAATGACTGAGGAGATATGGATTGGGTAGGCTCTTTTACTGCTCAGGATATTGTGATCATCGCAAAAATTTTCCTCTCTTTATGGTTTCTCTCTCTTCCTTCTCTTTTCTTTTTCTAACCTCTATTTTCCTCCTTTTGAAAGGAGAAGAATAAAAGAAAGAAAAGAAAGAGAGAAGAGAAAAGAAAGAAAGAAAGAGAGAAGATGAACTATTTTGCGCGGTCTCACTTGACCTTAATTTGAAAATATTTAGAAATTTAACTCGCCTCCGTTTTGAAAATGTTGCGGGAAAATGGAGAGACGGGATTCGCTCGTCGATACGAGGTTCGACCGTTCCTGGCGTCTTTACTAGGGGTAATCGAACCAAGGATCGAATCTATGCCTTTTGCTTTGCCTAAATATAATCTAAGAATTTATCCTAAAAAATCTAAATGTACAAAGAATCATGCTTGTGCCATGCAAAGATGTATGCTTCTTCTAAAAAGATGTTTTGAAAATTTTCAAGTATTCTGAGATGAACTTGATAAGGGAGTGAAGAAATGATTGAATCTAACTTTAGAACTTGAGATAGATCAGAGAAGTTCTAAGTCTTTGAAATAAATCAGAGTTGGAAAAATAAATCTTGATTTTGAGAAAGAATGATTTGAAGCTTTGAAATGAAAGGAAAATGAAGTTTTAGAGTCAGAAATGGACTTTGAATTTTGAATTTAGGAAAGAAAATGAATACTTGAGCTGGAATTGAATTTAGATTTTGAAGTTTGAAATTGGAATGGACTGAGAAACTCAAATGGTATTTAAGAATAGAAATTGATTTAAGAGATTCAGATTAGATCCGAAAATGGAATTTTGAAATCTAGAATTGGAATTGGATTCCGGATCCTAAACAGAATGGGATCCGAGATTTGGAATCCAAGATGGACTTTGGGTTCTGGATCCTGAAATGGAATGGATCTGAAGTCTGAGATCCAAATGTAGATTTGGACTCTGGATCCTAAAATGGATTTGGATCTGAAGTCTAAGATCCAATATAGAGTTGGACTCTAGATCCTAAGATGGACTTGGATCTGAAGTCTGAGATCCAAATGTAGATTTGGACTCTGGATCCTAAGATGAATTTGGATCTAAAGTCTAAGAACCAATGTAGAGTTGGACTCTGGATCCTAAGATGGACTTGGATCTGAAGTCTGAGATCCAAGGTGAAATTGGATTCTGGATCCTATAAGGAAATTGGATCTGAAGTCTAAGATCCAAAGTGAAATTGGAGTCTGGATCCTAAAGAGGAATTGGATCTGAAGTCTAGGATCCAAAGTGAAATCGGAGTCTGGATCCTAAAGAGGAATTGGATCTGAAGTCTAGGATCCAAAGTGAAATCGGAGTCTAGATCCTAAAGAGGAATTGGATCTAAAGTCTGAGATCCAATATGAGTGTTGAATCCTGGATCCTAAAATGGATTTGGAGTTAAATTCAGAAGATGAATCAAGAACTTTCAAGTTTAAATTGAACTTGAAAAATGAAATTTAGAATTTGAATATACAAACGAATTTCAAAGTCAAATTAGACCTTGAATTTTTGAATTTGGAATTTAGAAGATGAATCAAGAGTCTCAAAGTTAAAATTGAACTTTGAGTTTGATTAGAGTTTTGAATATAAAATGAATATGGAATTTCAAAGTCAAATTGAACTTTGAAATCTGATTTGAATTTGAATATAAAAATGACTTTGAAATCTCAAAGTTAAATTGAACTTTGAGATTGAAAATGAAAGGATGAATTGGATTTTATAAGAATAGATTGAGGAAGATATTTACATCACTTGGAGTTTTTGAAAAAGGAATTTTGAAAATATGATGCAGTTATATCCTAAATGATGAATGAATTTGAATTTTGAAATTGGATTTTAAAAAAGCTATTCTATTCTTTAAATGAATTAAAATAAGATTAAAGATATAATACATCCTTGACTATGGTCATCAAATGTATTATATAATAATCTATATTTAAATTCAGATGAAGAATAAAACATATTTTGTGCTTTTATAGAATTTAAAATGAAATTAACTCTCAATATACCCTGACTATGGCCATTGGTATATATTTTGAATTAATTTTAAGTTAAATTCTGATAAAAGAAGAAAATATTTAAGGAAAATATGATGAATTTTGAAAAGGGATCCAATGTGGATCCAATGTTATTTTATAAAAGATAAAAATCCTAAGTTTTGTTTACATCCTGACTATGGCCATTGATGTAAATCATCAACTTAGGATTAATTACCTTTTACGAAATGGTGCACGTGCCATTCGTGTTTCACCAATGTGAGATTTTGAGAAATAAAGGAAAAATGCATGAAGAACAAGTAATTCATGATATTTACAATCTCATTCATTCTATCTAAAACATGAAATGTAAATTCTCATTTAAGATCTAACTATTACAATACATAAAATTGAATTTACAACTCCAAATGATGATATCTTTCACATATTCCCTGCAAGATAATACAGTTAGTATGAAAGCAAAAGGGAATTGCACATTTAAAATATACCAAATGTGAGGCACCCATATGTCAAGATATTTATGATTTAAGATGTAAGAAGTAATATGTACATATCTCTATGCATATATACACACACCTACTTACCAACACATGAGCATATATATATATATATATGTATATATACGTGTATATGTATATGTATGTACATATATGCATATATATATATATATATATCTATATCTATATATAAACCACATATGACCTACATGCAATATAGGCAGATGAGAACAATGCTGGAGTCTACAAGCCTTGAATAAATGGAGAAATGTAGGAATTTATCATGGTAAAGGAGCTGTAAATGCTAAACATGGTGAAGTGGCAACAATCTAAGTATAGGTGAGTATTAGCATGGTCTGTACACTAAGCTCATGGGTACTGCTATGCCCCTGTGAAAAATTTACAACAGGGTAGGGGCTGGGAACTAATGATGAAGGCAGCTGGGGTGCAGAGCACACAGTGGGTGTTGTGAAGGGTACTGCTATGAGCACACATGTTAGCCAGTGGACTACCTAGATGTTGTTCAATTTTCCCATGTGTTAACCAGAGTTGGGTTAAATGCTAGAATGGGAAAATGTTCGAGCTACTGAGAGGGAAAAACATACCTGTGGATACCATGCATGTGACCGAGTTATAACATAACCGGTAAAACTATATGAGATGGCCTTACCTTTGGACCAGACAAGATACTCCCATTCAGATCCGGTTCAATAAATAGCGAAAGATTAACATGACTACTCACCTTGAGCTTAGCTTAAGCCTTCCAACCATTCACGAATGATTTTCTACAACCCAATAATAGCTTATGAATTCTAATATGATTTTCAAGACCGTAGGGTCAGATCCTTAAGTTAGTATACTAACAAGCTAAAATCACCTGATACATGTGAACTTGGCAATGCACCCAGCAAAAACGATTTTTGAGAATAGCCTTCCTTTTTTTTTTTTAGCTTATTCCTTACAGTCAATGGCATAGGGTTGCAGAAAATATAGAGGCTATAATTAGGGATAGAGGTAATATTACAGGAGGTACATAGATAAACTTCAACATGTAAACTGTGAAAAAGATGTTGACATAGAGCCTCATGAGCATTTTGATTTAAGCAATATCTAGCAAATATAGAGTATGCAGTGATGCTAAAAAAAGATTGTATATAAATTAACTCCAATGTACAGAATGATGGAGTCAAGGCAAATGACATGTTGGAATTGACACCCTATGGTATTGAATGCTTATAAAACATAGTTGAGAAATAAAGGATGCCGTGAAACCTGGATTGAAGCTTTTCAAGAGTAAATTCTTCAAGCATCAACCAGATAATCTTCACCAGCGGCAATCAATGTGCTAGCAACCTCAATTAACATTGCAAGCTTAAGTTGTATCCTTTCCAATCCAGCGTCGGTGGACCCATCTACAAAGCTATCAACCCTCCCATCAACAGCAACTCATTTCTAGCAAAGTGTTACAGCTTCCTCAGGCTTATGGGGATTCTCACGGATATCAGAATTGTTTAGACCAACTGCTATTCTTGTCTTCTATTAGCGAGGAAAGGACACAGTCAAGGATCCATCAGCAGAATTAACAAGATGAACATACTAAATTTTTCAATGGTATTATTGCCTATGCAGAGTGACATTGGTGTTGTGAATAGTAATATTTGCATGATATACAAGGAGATATTGGAACCCTTTCGACAGCTTTCCTAATTTCATTAAATGAAGATGCAACACCATTTGATAATATAAGGGGAGATGTACCTGATTCCCACGCATTTACCTCCATAGCAGCAATTGTCAATTTAACTTGTCCCTGAGTTTTTTTCATAACAGCCTGGACATCTGCAAAGTCCACATTTACCAATCCAAGTATAGTGATTATGTATGAAATTCCTTGCACACCCTGACGAAGAACATCGTCAGCAAGAAGGAAGGCATCCCTGAGAAAATTTGAATGGTTTAGTGTGACTAAATGAGCTAGTGAAATGACTAGACATCTGATATTTTGACATATTGCCCTGTATAAGGGGTCTTGACAATGCAATAGCATCATTTTTTCACGGCTTCCCTGGTAAATGATGTAATGGAAATCAACTGTATAGGTACATGGTTTTGATAGCTATGAAGATGAATGCTATGATGGGTTTGAAAACAATAGGTAACCAATGAAAAATGTAATGAATATGAATAATAGAATGTGGCAACGAAGAATAATATACAAAACATGCTATATGATATGTGGTAACCAGTGCATTTTGTAGGGGATTTACACAACATAGAGTGGCTGTAAAATGGGCAGTGGATGCCGTGAATACATAGCCCCACATATTTTAGAAGTGATTCATAACCAATATCCACAAAATGTATTTGCAATATAATTTATATCAAATGCCTTATGAAGTGGTCTTTCGTAAAGGAGACTGTAATAATACACAGCACTATTTGCAGAGAATGTGAGCACAACAATGTATAAGGTAAGCTATGTGCATGGAAGGCTGAGATGCTATACTGTATATATAAAGAAATGACAGTGGTTACCTTGCTGCGAGTGAATACTGTATCCAATGAGAAGGAAATGGATGCGGGATGTCCCAACGACTGATATACCTGTGCTATTGGAGGCTCACTTATCGACCATCAACGATATAAAATCTATACTGGACTGAGTTGAGGTCCTGAAACGAATGTAGATATCGAGATGCTGTACCTAACTTTCCGTGATGGAGCCTTAGAGGAGTGTAGATGGATCGTGAAAGAGGGGAAAGTGAAGAAAAAGGGGAGGTGAATGATGGATCAGCAGAGGCGCGGTGGTGAAGAAGCGATATTGCTGAAGGAAGAAGAAGGGGCGGTGGTGAAGAGGCGGTATTGAAGGAGAAGATGCTGTGGTAGGGTGAAAACGGGTGGTCTTTCAGTTTTGCCTTTGCCGATTCTTAAAGAAGAGGAAGAAGCATCTCGAAGGGGGGGGGTTTGTTGTTGGAGATGAAGGGTGAATGGAGGGTTCGGTTGGTGATGGGTGGCTGCCTTGAGGCTTTGAGAGAGGCAGAGAAGAAGAAAAGGGGGGGAGGCGCCAGCCGACTGGCCTCTTTCCTTGTTTACGAAGGGTTTTTCAAACCCTAAAAAAAGTTTTGCAGAGGAGCCCCCCTGATTTTTGAGATTTTACAAAAGAGGGGGCTCCTTTATGAGTTTTTCTGAAAAGGTGTTTCCTTATAAAAAACTATATATATATATATATATATATATATATATATATATATATATATATATATATATATATATATATATATATATATATATATATATGTGTGTGTGTGTGTGTGTGTGTATATATATATATATATATATATATATATATATATATATACACATATATATATTTGTTCTTTTCTTCGTTTTCCACATTTTTTTTGATATTTTTGGAATAAAATCCTAAAATTTACAGAAAAACAAGGATTTAAACTAATTTTTTTGTATTTTTTGAGAAATATTTACAAAAGAAGGTTTTTCAAGGCTATTTTAGGAAAATTTCTTCAGAAAGTGGGTTTAGATCCAAGCTTTGCGGAATTATTCGAGTTTTAAACCTCGAATTGAGGAATATAGCACGATGGATCCAAACGGAGGTCGGAGGGATTGTCCGAGCTATTTAAAAACTATTTTTGGTATTTTTGTAATTTTAATTTGAAAGTTGGACAACGAGGCTCAGATTTGGATTTGGACAATGGATCCAGATCCGAAATCAATTTAAACATATAAAATAAATTTAATTTCAGTAAAACTTGAGAAATGAACTGGAATTTAGTTTTAAATGACTCATTTGCTCAAAAAATGAATTTAGGGGCAAGAAGGGAATATTTAAAAGATTTTGAAAAATTTGGGGTGTTCACAGATATTTTCACTGCCTTACTGCCAGAAGAACGATCTTTAAGAATGTGCCATAGCTATGATCAATATCAATTCACTTATGGATTTTCAACATCATCGAATTTTTCCTTTGCCGGTCATATCAAAGATTTTTCTTCATCCTCTTGGTTGACCAACAGAAAAAGCTTGAATTTTGTTCTTATTTCGCGAAAGTGTTGCTCTTTTGGAAATAATACTAAAGGTAGTTTGAGAAAAAAATTTATGTGATGAAAGCTTTGAGATCAACAATGACTTTTGATAGCAAATTGGCAAGATATTCTTGAAATCCTTGATGAAAGCAATTGCTTAATATCGAATCAACACGTTCGTGACAAAATTCTCCTCTCTTTTTTCCCAAAAAGAGAGACTCAGGCTTAGCCCTTATCTAAATGAGAAGTTGAAAATACTTCTCTCTTCCCCAAAGAGAAGGTGTTTGCAAAACAGAACTTTCGAAGAGAATTTAAGTTTTCATCAAAACTCCCTATCTCTAGGCTTCTCTTATGGAAAGGCGGCCGAAAACAAAGTTGAAAAAGTATCACAGAGGAACGAGTCCATCACACTCTCCCTAGAAGAGGGTCCTCTTATGAAGGGGTTGGCCAAAGATGAGAAAAACGGAGGCCACAAAAAGAAACGAGCTTCCGTCGAAGCTCTCCCTGAAAAAAAGTTTCTTTTGTGTAAAGTTGGTTGTTGTTTTGCAAACTGTTCACGAAGAAAATGAGTCCCTTCAAACTCTCCCTGGAAAAAAGGTTCTTGCAAATGAAAGATGGTTGCATGCGAAAGGAACGAGCTCCCTCGAGCTCTCCCTAGAAGATGGTCCTTTGCAAGAGAAAAAGATTGATTTTGACAAAATGATAACCCAAAGGTTGAAATCGAGAATTTAGAGCTTGAATTGTTGATGATTGGTTAGTACAAAACTGAACCTGGAGGGCTAACTGATCAGTCAGCCAGACACTAGCACGAGCGCTAGATGTACCAGTACGAGCATTGGATTTTGAAAATGCACCAGTACGAGCACTGGATTTTGAAAATGCCCCAGTACGAGCACCGGGTTCTTGAAAATACACACCAGTACGAGCATTGGATTTTGAAAAACACACCAGTACGAGCACTGGGTTTTGAAAATGCACCAGTACGGGCACTGGATTTTGAAGAAGAGACCAACACTCCTAAGATGTTTGGAAATTGAAGCGGGAATGATTGCCGGTGTTTCAGGATTATCCCTTATCCTGAAGGGGAAGTTTAGGTTTGTCCCTTAACCTGAAAGGGGATGTAAGAAAAAACTTTGGTTCAATACAAGCATTGGATCCAAAGGGGAAATCCGAGTTGGAACTCGAAATCGCGAAAATAGAAGATGAAGGTTTCACCTTCACTAAGAACAACGGCCAAACTGAGCAGAAGAAGAAGACTCACTTCACTCATTCTGTCAGAAATAATAATTGGAACCACCGTAAGGGGCAGAACAAAGATTTTTATTATGGGGCAGGAAGTTCAAACAAGAATGACCAAAAAGGCAAGTTAGTTCCTCGATTCAATAAGCCACTTCAACTAGAGCAGGGACCAAAGCCCCGAGAAAAAGTAAAGCATGAAGGGTGGAGTTATGACAGGAAATTCACTCCGCTGGATCAATCACTCGAGACTGTACTCGAGTATATGTTGACCAAGGAGATGGTCAAACTGCCTAGGCTGGCCGATCCCCCTGTTCCCATGGGAAAATTCAAAGATCAGTTCTGTAAATTTCACAAAACAGTGGGACATAATACTGAGAACTGCTTTGTTCTCAAAAATATCGTCCAAGACCTCATCGACAAGAATCTTCTAGTAGAGGGTGCCGAAGATGAAAATATGGATATTCTAAAGAAACCCTTTCCCCATCATTCTACGACAGTCATCTCTGAACAGCCTTTTCAGCCGCAGGAGCATATTAGGCCATGCTCTAAAAGGGATATGCAAATCCAACATCAGGTCCTTGTACTGCAGCAGGCTCAGTCCAAAGCTCAGAAAATGGATCTCATTGCAGCTTTTGGTAAAATGAAAGTATCTGATAAACCCGCTAGGGTATCTCCTCAGGTGGCTAAAAGAATGCCATGGCTCCCCAAACACTTTATTAAGCCCGCTTCGAAGAAAAGTGAGACATCCACACCAAAGCCGATAACAGCATTATCCAATGTCTCAATTTTGGACTTAGCTCAAGTTTCCACCAAACACCAGCAGGTGTTGAATGATCTGTTGCGGAAAATCAAAGTGAAACCGAGCATAACTCCAGAAGACATGGCCCAGATAGTCAATCAGGCCATGACAAATGCTCCGATAACTTTCTGGGATGAAGATCTTCCCCAGCCTCATGTATTTCACAACAATGCTTTGTACGTTGTGATTCGAGCACGAGGAATGACGGTTCCTCACATGTTGATAGATGGAGGCAGTAGCCTCAATATATGCCCAGAAATGACAGCCAAAGCTTTGGGCATCAAAGAAGAGGAATATATCCCGGACCCGATCACTATCTACGGGTTTGATAATCATGGTCAGACAGCGAAAGGAAAAATTTTCTTGGAGATTTTCATTGACTATTCAGTCCACTCTGGCCTTTTTCATGTGGTCAATGTGCCACCCACCTATAATCTGCTTCTCGGGAGACCGTGGATTCACAATACGAACGTTGTGCCGTCTACTCTGCATCAGTGTATCAAATGGTCAAAAGGTGGAATGATCACAACAGTCTTGGGCGAGGATCCAAAACAGAGGCTTGCACAACCCATGGTTCCTAGGCCCACTTTTACTACTGATATCCCTAGCATTAGAGGCATTGATGAGGCTAGTTTCGAAGAAAACTCAGGAATATTGCAGACGGCTGAACAACCAGCACATACAGTGGCCATGACTCGATAGAGAGGCCCACAGTTTTTCAAGATTGGAGGACGAATTGACTATAGCACATTCAAAGATCATCCATTGTTCTCCCAATTTATGAAGGCCAAAAAGGGATTTGATCTGTTAGTAAAGCATGGCTATCAGCCTTTTCAAGGCCTGAGAAAAAATGGAGATGGTCGTCTCGAGCCAGTAATTCCTCCGCACTATCCTCAGACAGCCGGATTGGGCTTTAAGGGCAGAAGATCTCAGAAGGGCACTATCTTTGTCAAAGGAACCCACTAAGGGCATCTGCTTGTCTTTCATTTCTATTCTTTTGTTTTCACATTTAGGATGATATCCCGTTTCATTTCAATCATTGTCCTCAATTCAATCTTTCAATAAAGTTGCAAATTTCCTTTGTCTGTCTGGATGCCATTTGTCTCTTTACTTCTCATTATCAAATCTTTACAAAATTGCCATTATTTTGCTCTTTTATTTTTCCAATTATTTTCTCAATAAAAGCAGTTTGTTTTATGATGGGCGATTTCCCTGAATCGATTTATTCTTCAATTTTCAGAATGTCTTCTCGATCTATCAAGAAGCTCGTTCTTAATCCAGAGGCCTTTTTGAAGCCAACAGTGATTCATCAGGTTAAAATAAGAGCAGAATGTAGTCAGATTACAAAGCAGTCAAAAGAACATGCAGAATTTGATTCAGCTCTTCAAGAATTACCAGAATTTGCAGCAATTCAGAAACAAGATGAGCCATCATCCTTAGTTCAGGATTCGACTGAGGATATCAATATTGGATCAGAAGATGATCCTAAAATTCTCAAGATTGGCAGCAGTTTGAGCCCGGAAGAGAAAGAAAGGCTCACCCATTTTCTCAAGCAACATGAAGAAGTGTTCGCGTGGACGTATGAGGACATGCCAGGTCTAGATACCAAATTGGTTGAGCATCGTCTCATCCTAAAACCAGATGTCAAACCGGTTAAGCAGAAACAGAGAAAGATGGATCCTCGAGTGGAACAACAAGTTAAGGAAGGTCTGGAAGACCTACTCAAAGCAGGGTTCATTCGAACCATTGACTATCCAGATTGGTTAGCAAATATTGTTGCTGTTCCCAAGAAAAATGCTAAAGTTCGAATTTGCATCGACTTCAGAGATCTCAATAAAGTGACTCCTAAGGATGATTATCCACTTCCTAATATTGATCTTTTGATTGATAGCACAGCAGGTCACGCTATGTTCTCTTTTATGGATGGATATTTCGGATATAATCAGATCAAGTTGGCCGCTCGTGATCAGTCCAAGACGTCTTTCACTACTCCTTGGGGCACTTTTTGTTATACAGTCATGTCATTTGGGCTTAAGAATGCTGGAGCCACTTATCAGCGTGCTATGACCGTCATTTTCCATGATCAGATGCACAAAATCATGGATGCCTATGTCGATGATATTCTGGTAAAGTCCAAAGAAGCGGAAGATCACATCGAAGCTCTCAATCAAGTTTTCAAGCGGCTCATTCTTTACAAGCTAAGACTCAATCCACAAAAATGTGTTTTTGGAGTCAAATCTGGCAAATTGTTAGGCTTTCTAGTCAGTAAAAAGGGGATAGAAGTTGATCCCGCTAAGGCCAAAGCTATCATTGACATGTCTCCCCCGACTAATCTGAAAGAATTGCGTAGCCTTCAGGGATGTATGCAATCAATTTGGCGATTCATATCCAATTTGGCCATGAGATGTGAGCCTTTCAATCATTTGCTCAGAAAAGGAGTGAAATTCGAATGGGGACCAGAGTGTCAACAATCGTTCGAACGCATCAAGAAATATTTGCTCAATCCTCCTGTGTTAAAGCCGCCAGAATTGGGGAAACCCCTACTGCTATACATTTCAGTTAATCAAGTGGCTTGTGGCGGGTTCTTGGCGCAATACGAAGAAGGCAGTCTGATAGAGCATGCCATTTACTATGTGAGCAAAACCTTCATTGATTATGAGAAGAAATACTCTCAAATAGAGAAGACATGTCTAGCTCTGGTTTGGATGTGTCAGAAATTGAGACACTATCTGTTGGCATCTGAAGTCAAGAGCCTATCCAAATTAAATCCTCTCAAGTACATTCTAGAGCAACCCTTCCTCAGTGGACGGATTGCCAAATGGCAGGTTCTATTGATGCAATACGATTTGGAATATGTCTCTTAGCAATCTATCAAGGGCCAAGCAATTGTAGATCAATTAGCAGATTTTCCTCTAGCAGAGGATGTTAAAGTCGAGGATGATTTCCCCGATGAGCGGATCTGTAATATTCAACAATCCCCAATTTGGAATTTATTTTTTGACGGTTCCAAGAATATGGCAGGCATAGGAATCAGGATTCTGTTGATCACACCTGAGAAGGAAATGATCCCATTTTCTCTCAAATTAGATTTTCAGTGCACTCATAATATGGCCGAGTATGAAGCTTTGATACAAGGTTTGAAAATTCTACAAGACTTCAATGTTAAAAGAGTGCATGCTTATGGCAACTCTTTGCTCGTCGTCAATCAAGTCTTAGCCGAATGGCAAGTGAAGGATCAGAAATTACTTCCTTATCAGAAGATCGTCTCAGCTCTTGTCAGCAATTTCGAAGAATTCCAACTTTTTCATGTCAAGAGAGACTTCAATCAAATTGCAGACAGTTTAGCCAATCTGGGATCCATCATGTCTTTCAAGAGCGGAGAATCTTGTCGCTCCTTTGAAATTGACAGACTTGATCAACCTACTTTCGTCCCAGTAGAGCAGATAAACCAGGCTGAGCAAAAGAAGAAGCCTTGGTATTATGACATCAAAAATTTCATTGAAACTAGCGAATTTCCTTTAGAGCTCTCAAAGAAAGAGCAGCGAGCAATTCAGTGCATGTCTGCTCGATATTTTATTCTTGCCAACATCCTTTATCGTCGTGGATTCAGTTCTGAATATTCCAGATGTTTGGATGAAGAAGAAGCCAAAGAAGTTGTGCAAGAAGCACATGAAGGCATTTGTGGTGGTCACGTTGGCTACCAAACTCTTGTCAAACAAATCATCCGAGCAGGATATTACTGGAGAACTATGCAACAAGATTGCTATCGTTTTGTGAAGAAGTGTGTTCAATGTTAAATGCATGCACCTTCTATTCATGCGCCAGCGACATACTTGCAATCCGTCGTCTCACCATGGCCATTTTCCATGTGGGCTTTTGATGTCGTAGGCCCCATTACTCCTTCTGCTTTAAATGGCCACAAATATTTTTTTGCTGCAACAGAATATTTTACTAAATGGGTAGAAGCAGTCACTCTACGCACAGTAGAAGGTCGACATTTGTTCTCATTCATCCATAAGAATATCCTATGTCGTTTTGGCAAACCACATGATATTGTGTCAGATAATGGTAGTCATTTCAAGAATGAGAGAATGAGAACTTTCTGTTTGAAGTTCAAAATCCATCATCACTTCTCCGCTCCTTATTATCCTCAAGGAAATGGCCAAGCAGAGGCCACCAATAAGATTTTGATTCGAATCCTGGAGCGAACTTTGGAAACAGTCTGTGACTGGCATGAGAAGATCCATGATGCATTGTGAGTATACAGAATCATCATTCAAACTCCAACTAATGCTACTCCGTCAGAACTTGTCTACGGAACTAAAGTAGTACTGCCTCTACAAGTTCAGAAACTTGCTCTAAAATTTGCATCACTTCTCGAATTACCTCTTGATCAGTATCAGCAACAGCGGATAGTACAACTTGATTTGCTAGATGAAAGAAGACTCAGAGCAGCAGAGCACGCTCAATCATATCGTCAGAGGATAGCCAGACAATATACAAAATCCGTCATTGAAAGAAAATTTCGAGTCAATGATCTAGTGCTCAGATCAACGGTTTATCTCAAGCACCGCCCAGGTGGCAAGTGGTCACCAAATTGGGAAGGTCCCTATGTTGTCAAAGAGGCATTACCTCGTAATTCATATCGGCTCATTAATGCCGACGGAGTGGAATTACCAGATCCCATCAATGCTCGACATTTGAAAAAATTCTATACTTAAATTATTCTTTGTAATTCCTCAAATTTTCTTCAAATAATGATCAGATTCTCCTTTCCCAGTTATACTGGGGCATTTAAAAAAAAAAAAAAACTTTGTCTTTATCTACAAATACCCTGTACGCAGGCAGGATAAACAAATCTATCACTTTGCACGCATGTGCACTCATTTATATCATTTTCATATTTGTATACATCTGCATTCATTGGCATGCATTTGCATCAAGTTTGTTACCCATTCAGGATAAGGGATAATCATGAGACCCCGACAATCATTCTCGTTACAATTCCCAAATATTTTAATAGCATAGATCTCTTTCAAAAATTCAAATTTCAATTTAAAAACAAGGTATGTTTTCAAAATCCAGTGCTCGAACTGGTACATTTTCAAAATCCAATGTCTATGTTGACATATTTTCAAAACCTGGTATTCATGCTGGTGTTCTTTCAAAATTGAGCACTCGTGGTTAGTGTCTCCCTGGTTGGTCGTATCACTCAACCTCTCGGGTTCAGGCTTTGTGTTGATCATTCATCAAAGTTCAAATTCCAATTACCAGTTTTGGCCCTTGGGCCATCCAATTTCCAATTTCGGCCTTCGAGCCATCCAATTACCAATTTCGGCCCTCAGGCCACCCAATTTCCAAGATTCCAATTTCGACCTTCAGATCAATCAATTTCCAAATTTCCAATTTTGATCTTCGGGTCAATCAATTTCCCAATTTCCAATTTTCAAATTCCAAATTTCTAATTTCGACCTTTGAGTCAACCAATTTCAATTTCGACCTTTGGGTCAATCAATTCCAATTTCGACCTTCGGGTTAATCAATTTCCAATTTTCAAAATTTCAATTTCCAATTTCGACTTTTGGGTCAATCAATTTCCAATTTCCAAATATCAATTTCCAAATTCCAAATTTCCAATTTCAAATATCAAATTTCAAATTTCAAAATTTCAAATTTCCAATTTCGACCCTTTTGGTCACCCAATATCAATTTCAGTCATTTCCTCTTGCGAGAGACCCTTTTTACAGGGAGAGTTCAAGGGAGCTCGTTCTTTTCGCATGCTATCCTTTGTTCACCTAGCCCCTTTTCAGGGAGAGTTTGAAGGGACTCGTGTCTTTATGAACCGTTTGCAAAACAAATTTCCAATTTCATACAAGGAACCCTTAGTTCAGGGAGAGCTTCGACGGAAGTTCGCTTTCCTTGTAATCATAATTTCATACTAGGCCATTTCATCATGAAGGACCCTCTTTTGAGGGAGAGTGTGATGGACTCGCTCCTTCATGACCAATTCACCGACCTCACCATTACCGGCCCCCTTTTCATAAGAGAAGCCTAATGTTAGGAAGTTTTGACGAAAGCTTAAATTCTCTTCGAAAGTTCATTTTCCAAACACCTCCTCTTCAGGGAAGAGAGGAGTAATTTCTATTTCCCATTTCTAAATCTTCTCCTTTGGGGAAAGGAGAAGAAATTTTTTGTCATGGATGCGTTGCGTAGTGCTTCAGATGCTCGCTCTCACCAAGGATTTCAAGAAAATTTTGCCAATTTGTCATTAAATATTTATTGATTTCAAAATCTTTATTGCACAAAAACATTTCCTCAGAATACCTTCAGTATTACTTCCGAAAGGACAAAGCTTTCACGAAAAATGATTTAAAATTCAGAATCTTTCTATTGGCCGACCAAAAGGATAAAGAATAAATCCTCGATATGGCCAGCAAAAAAACTTCAATGTTGTTGCAAAGCCATAAGTGATCGGTATTGATCGCAGTCAATGGCACATTTTTAAAGATCATTCTTGGAAAATAAAGCAGTCGAAATATCCTGGGTGATACAGAAAAATCCATTCAATCCCTATATCTCCTCAACCACCTAAAGCTGCAATTAAATATCTGCAAAAGAGATCGCTCAAATGTCGTCAAGATGAAGGCGAATTAGGCGAGTAGACCCCCGGGGCCAAAGAAGATTTGGATCATCTCCAAGATGAAGGAGTTTGTGATGGATCCTTCCAGGGAAAGTTCAGAGCACCGTCAAGATGAAGGCGACTGCGATGAGCCTCTCGACAAACCCTAAAGGATATTTAATTTCTGCTATCATCAAGAGATTTCCAACCAAAGGGCCAATAACCGTCAATATAATCCCTGAGAGAAAAGAAGGATCAAAGCATCTCTGAGATGAAGGAGTTTGTGATGTACCCTTCCAAAAAAAAGAGAGAGAGAAAAGTCATGACATCTCCAAAATGAAGGATGATGTAATCACCAAAAAAATCCAAGAGAGCTCCAATTCTGCCAAAAAAAAAAAGTGGGCAGAAATATCATCATGAGGAAAGAATCCCAGGATATCAGACCGCCAAATTTGCCAAAGTATCCTCTTTAAATTTTGTGAAATTCTATTATCAATATTCTTTCACCAATTGCTTTCACAATGTCAAGAATACTCTCTTTTCTGCTCATATCAAGGAAATTGATAGCTTCCTTGAAAGAAAGCCAATTGCAAGCAATTTGTATTCAAATCCTGGTTCTACGGAGTTAAGCCCAGTCAGAGGTAATACTTCAGGTAGAAAAGAGGAAATATTTTCAAAACAATGTGCATCATTTTCAATTATTTTTAATCAACAACAATTTTCAACATTTTGACAATATTTTCTAGCTATCCTGACATGAAGCGAGAGCTTGAGGTTCATCCTTGGCGCATCCTAACATCAGTTGTTATCCCTTTTAAGGACTTGATAACGGGAGTTTTCAAGATTCCTTCCCTTCTGTTGGTATAATCTGAGCGCCTGGGCTCTCAGATTCGCACACTTCCATGTGTCCCCACTGTCCCACCATAGACAGTCCAATTTCGGCTTGAGGTTAAGCCACCAATCATTTTCTCGCAAAAGGTTATCAATTTCAAAAGTTATTTAGTCTTAGCAATGAGGCGCCCAAAATCAAACCCCTTTTCAAGCTTTAGGGACCCCAATTTCATTCTTTTGCAAAACCCCTATCAGACTCATTGTGCGGAGATCCGAAGGTTCCATCATGGTTTCTTCCTTCGAGGATTCTATTCATTTTCCGCCCAATCAGGATAAGGGTACAAACCTGAGCCTCCTTTGATGAGGTATTTCATTTTCTGCCCAATCAGGATAAGGGTACAAACCTGAGCCTCCTTTGATGAGGTACTTCATTTTTCTGCCCAATCAGGATAAGGGTACAAACCTGAGCCTCCTTTGATGAGGTATTTCATTTTTTGCCACATCAGGATAAGGGTACAAACCTGAGCCTCCTTTGATGAGGTATTTCATTTTCCGCCCAATCAGGATAAGGGTACAAACCTGAGCCTCCTTTGATGAGGTATTTCATTTTCCGCCCAATCAGGATAAGGGTACAAACCTGAGCCTCCTTTGATGGGGTATTTCATTTTCCGCCCAATCAAGTTAAGGGTACAAACCTGAGCCTCCTTTGATGAGGTATTTCATTTTCCGCCCAATCAAGATAAGGGTACAAACCTGAGCCTCCTTTGATGAGGTACTTCATTTTTCTGCCCAATCAGGATAAGGGTACAAACCTGAGCCTCCTTTGATGAGGTATTTCATTTTTTGCCCAATCAGGATAAGGGTACAAACCTGAGCCTCCTTTGATGAGGTATTTCATTTTCCGCCCAATCAGGATAAGGGTACAAACCTGAGCCTCCTTTGATGAGGTATTTCATTTTCCGCCCAATCAGGATAAGCGTACAAACCTGAGCCTCCTTTGATGGGGTATTTCATTTTCCGCCCAATCAGGATAAGGGTACAAACCTGAGCCTCCTTTGATGAGGTATTTCATTTTCCGCCCAATCAGGATAAGGGTACAAACCTGAGCCTCCTTTTATGAGGTATTTTATTTTCCACCCAATCAGGATAAGGGTACAAACCTGAGCCTCCTTTGATGAGGTATTTCATTTTCCGCCCAATCAGGATAAGGGTACAAACCTGAGCCTCCTTTGTTGAGGTATTTCATTTCCCGATCAGGTTAAGGGTTAAGCCTGAGCCTCATTTTAATGAGGTATTTCATTTCCCGGTCAGGTTAAGGGTCAAACCTGAGCTTCGTTTCTACACGAGGTATTTTCAGTCCCATCCAGGTTAAGGGCAAAACCTGAATCTCACTTCTTTTGAGGTAAAATTTTTTTCTTCCTTATTCTCCATTTCATATCTACCATTTTCATCAGGGCTAATCTCTTCAAAACCAGTCAGATCCTTCTAACTGGGGCAATTTTATAGCTCAAATTTGGTGTGATTTTCTTTGCCACTGAGCTCGTCCACAAGCCGGCTTAGTAGCAAAGAGGGGCATCTGTAAACACCCCAAATTTTCCTCATCCATTCTCAAACAACCCTCCTCGTGCAGTGCCAACCCTGTTAGGTCAGTGTAGGAGTCAAACCCCGAGTCAGTTTTAGAAAATCACCATTTTACCAACTTTCATTAGAAAAATTACCATTTTACCCCTAGGTCATCCCAGACCCCAGTCAGTCAGAGTCAACCAAGCTCATTGGTCAGTTCAGAACATTTAGAATATCAATCATTTCAAGCTTATCTGAGCTCACAATGAACAGACCATTTCCATTTCTGACCATTCCTGCCAAAATGGGATCATTTCTTCAGAAATGAGCTCTTTTCTCACTCAAATCCAAGCCAATTGTCTCTGAGTCAGTCATTCATAGTCAGTCATACTCTCCAGAGTCTAACTTGAGCTCACCAATAGTTCGAGTGCTTTCGTTTCAGTTCAAAACCATTTCTAAGTGTTCAGGAGCCCATTTTAGTCCATTTCAGCTCTTTCAGCTGAAATTGAGCCGAGTTCAGTCAGTTGAGCTAGTGTTTGAGCCTCGATTTTAGTTCATCTCAGTATTACTGACCTTTGTTTTAGCTCAAAGCCAGCTCAAGTTCGTAATTCACTTCACTCCAGTGACCATTCAGTACCATTTCTCTAAAAATGGCAGCTTTTCTTGAAAATTCAGTCGGAAAGGTCAGTTGAGTCAGTGCCTGGTCAGTTCATTTGAGTTCTGAAACTCAAAAACCCAGCTCAATCTAGCTCATCTCAGTTCAATCCAGCTCGAACCCCAATTTTCAGTGTCACTCTGACCCAGTAGAGTCCCGAAAACCATTTCTTGAGCTATTTTGCAAATTTTATCAATTTTAATGCTTTTTAAACTGATACAAGTGTCAATCGGGGTCTAACATCCAAAATTCTTCATTCAGGGTCTGCATTTCGCATGTCATTTCTCATTATTTCATATCATTTCTCAATATTTCATAACATTTCATCACATTTCATTTCATTTCATTTCATTTTCGAAGTCCAGAACTCCAGTTTTATAAATTTCAATCCAGATTGAGTTTTAAAAGCTTTCAGAAATCAATTTCAAACCCCGGGTTTCCAAAATTGACATTTTTACCCCCGGAAGTCTAAATTTAGAAATATTTTCTCAAGAAAAATAATCTGGATTTATTTCAAAATCAAATTTTCAAATTCTACACTGGATTTGCTTCACAACGGGGTATTGAACTTCAAAATCTGAGCTGGTTTCAAAAATTGCCAAAAATAGCTTGTTTCGTCTGGAAATAAATTTGGAAGTATTTTCTCGAGAAAAACAATCTGGATTTTGTTGTCGTCGCGAAATTTTTCCCCCGTCTTCCCTTTCTTGCGGAAGAGAAAAAGAGAGAAACGCTTTCGCGCCTCAAACTTTGACCGGATTTTGGAAATTGTTTTGAAATACTCGCCTCCATTTTTGAAAATTGCGGGAAAATCCATGGGATGGGGCTCGACCTGTCGGTACGAGGTTCGACCGTTCCTGCCGCCTTTAACAGGGGTAATCGAACCAAGGACCAAAATTGTGCTTGACTTAGCGAAATTATCAAAGTTATGTTCTATCCTAAATGCATAGAGAATTCAGGCATGTGCTATGAGATTTTGGAAAATGCCAGTTGGAAAACATGATGTATGCTTAGAAAAACATTTGGAGTTGGAAAGAATCTCTCAGGAAAAAGGTCAATTTCTCAGGAAACTCAGATAAAAAAGGGGTTTTTGAAAACATGAGGAAGCTTATAAAGATGTGGAAAAATCAGAAATAGTTGAAAATCTTGGGAAAATGGAAGTGATTCTTGAGAAAAGATGAACCTTTTGAAAAGGGAAACACTTCTTAGGAAAACTTGGACTTTTGAGAGTTTTCTTAGGAAAATGATGGAAAATTTATAGGAAAACTCATTGGAGAAGGAAATTCAAAACTTGGGGAATCGAAATCCTGAGAATTTTATCTTTTGAAATACTTGGAAATCGATTTTGGATCTTGAAGAAAGATTGGAAAACTCTTTTGAATATCTTAAGAAAATATCATTTTCCTGGGAAAACTGTGGAAAAACTTGTCTTTGGAAAACCGATTTTGAAAAATCCTTAGAATTTCTTGAGAAATCGATTTCTTGAGAATGAAGTTTTCTTGAGAAAATCTTGAGAAAATCAATGATTCTATGATGCAAATGACATAAGTGAATGAATGCACTTTGAAAAGATTTTCTAAGAGATTTGTTGGAAAAATGTGCATTAAGTCAAGATAAATCCTTCACATATTCTGACTGTGGCCATGAATATGTTCAGAATTTAGTTGATTTGATGCACATGATTTTGAAAACTTTGGAAATATGATGTGCATTTTAAGATAGCCTAAGAGTGTAGGCTCAATGTGACTAGTAGAAAGATGACGGATCTGGGTCTCGTCCATATTCCGACTAGGGCCGTAAATATGGATCCCACCGAGTCCATCAACTCCCTAAGAGTTGGTGCACGTGCCATTCGTGAACATCCATAGTGCTTTTGAAATAAAATGCATGAATCATAGAAACAAGATATTGCATAAAATCAAACTATATGATATGCATCCTAGTCTAAGCAGGAAATTAAATCTCTTATTCCAAAATTTACATTATTACATCATTAAATAAAGGAAATAAAAGAAATTTGCAGACTTCAGCTCCTTCTTTGGAATGTCCCTGCCAAGCTTGAAATAAAGTTAGCTCAAATATGTGGGTTTTTCCAAAATTTTCCAAGAATATTATGAAATTATTGGATTTAATTCGATATAAACCCTATTCTCATGCTTCCTTGATATTTGAAATGATGAAAATGCAAGAAATTCAGTAGAAAACAGTTTGAAATTCGGAATTGTGGTCAAAATGACCAAAATACCCCTAATTATAAAGTTATACCTTTAAAATCAGGGTTTTTTGAAGGAAAACTTGGTAAAATTGAGATTTCAAAATTCAAATTGACTCAAATGATGATGAGATGCAGTAAGGGACATGATGACATGCTGCTAGACACATTAATACTGTAAAATCAGAATTTGGTATTTTGCAATTTATCAAAAATAACGATTTTCGCTTGTTTTTCGCTTGGATCCGGGTCCTGCGGGACCCTATTTTGGTATTATGGATGATCCGAACCTCAAATGGATTCCAAATTGCACCAAATTCGGTATGAAGCATCTACTTACTTTGATAAACAACCTAGAATGCTAAAAATCATGAAATGATATGATTTAAATGCCAAAATTCAAAGAAAGTCCTAAAATGATGGATTTTGCCTATGGATCCGAACCAAATGCAATGCCTAATATGATAATGCAAGATTTACACCATGGAAACTCCTGATATTTTGCAGACTGCTAAAAGACCCGAAATGGAACATTTTTGGTTTTTACAGCCTCGGGATTTAAGCCATGGTGAGTTCAATAACAGGGATTTAGTTCAGACAGGGGTAAAAATCATACTAATCTGATGTAAAATGCTACAAAAATACAAAACGGCCATGGAAATTTATGAAATTAATCAGAGCTATGCACGACACCTACATGAACAACTTTCATGTTTATGACTTTGGCATTTGATCAACATAAACACCGATAAAAATATAACTATTCCTGCCTAAACTAACAGAACAGACAAATGTAGCAAAACAGAGGGATGACAAAAAAAATCCGAAGCAGGGGTCAACACTGTTTTAAAAATTACAGGCTTTCAGATTCAAACATAGGACATCTCGGACACCACTTTCACTTTTTACAGTTTCGTATTTGGAGCAACACACAAAGAGAAACCATAGCCCTAAGTCGATCCAAGATCTCAGAGGCCCAAATTAGGCTCTGACACGTGTATCGACATCTCGGATTTTTTTCAGACATTAAAAAAAATCAGAAAAATCTGATAAAATCATATTAAAAACTAGACATTCTCCCGAGTTCAAAACATCTTTCGGATCGAAAATCGGATCTCCCATGAGGAATATCTCGATTTTACAAGTCGGAAAATGATTTTCACAACGTATCCCGGGTAACAAAACCCGACTTGTCATTTTGAATGTTTACCATACTAAACAAATTCAAATGCCTCCGAATTTTTGGCAAAATTTTAGGGACACCTAAGGGCGCATTCCGTGATTTTTTTGGGATTTTTAATAAAAAACAAATGCATGAAATGACGTGTGGACTGACTGACAAAAACAGAGACCTACTGAAAATAAGCAGAATTGAAATAAAGGCTAAATTAATCCTAATTAATTCATGAAATGTACTAAATGAATGAAATAAAATGCAAATTAAACCTAGCTAACTATATGAATGTTAAAAATCATCAAGGAAGCATAATGAAACATTTTTATGTATGTCGTTTTATGAGAATAGCTCAATCCATCCCTCGGATGAGCTCTTTCTTCAAACGACCCCCGATTCGAATTATGGAATCCAATCAATGGAAAAAGAAGTGCACCTTGCTTCGTTGCGCAGCGTAGGAGCTCTTGAAATGGGCAGCTATCACGAGCTTCCTTCGTCCTTTGCTCCAAGCTTCGGATGGTTCACAAAAATTGACCTTTGTTGGAATCGAATTCGCCACAGCACGAGCTCTACTCCACCTTCTTCAATGAGCCAAAGGGGGCACGATTTCCACAGTTCAAAATCTGATTCTAGGAAGGCTAGGTCGGATTTCCCAAGTTCACCAGAGCTAAAAAATGATCTCTCTATGCTGGACATGGAGCCTTGTTTTTATAGATTTTCTGAAAAAAAATTGAATTTCAAACAGGCTGGATCTGAGCCCTCCATGTGGCGCCATCTCAGGGGGTGTCATCTGAGGGGTTTGAAATTCTAATTTGTCTTCTGCAGGGAGCCCTCAGGTGGCGCCACCTCAAAAGGTGTTTTAATTTTTTAGAAAAATAAAAAAAATGGAAATTTTGTGGGTGAGACACCTCAGCAGGGGGAATTTGGAATTTTTCAAAAGTTAGCTTGATTCTCTCTGCAGGGAGCTCCCAGAAGGCGCCACCTCAGAGGGTGCTCTCTTGGAATTTGAAATTCAAATTCACTTTTTGTAGGGAGTCCTCAGGTGGCGCCACCTCATGGTGGGCTACCTTTATTAAAATTAAAATAAAAAATAAAAATGGAGCCAAGTGGAGTCCTGGAATGGTGCCACCTCAAAAGGTGATCTGAGGTGTAAAGTTGGAACAGTAGGGGCATGCCATGTGGCGCCACCTCTGGGGAGTTCAAATGTTTGAAATTTTGCTTTTCTGCAGGAAAGGAGGGGCTGACATGTGGCATTTCCTCAGAGTGGCTCCTACGATGCCATGTGGCAGGAGAACATGAAGGGAGGAAGCAAAATGCGCCACCTCATGGGGGGTTTTTTCTACTTTTTCTGGTGCAGGGAGGTCTGGACATGTGGCAGACAAGTGTCAGCTGTCTGGAGAGGCTTTTTCAAATGGTGCCACCTCAGGGGGGAGTTTGAAATTCAAATGGAGGTTGGCCCTGGAGGAATGGAGGGTGGACATGTGGCGCCACTTCAGGGTGGCTCCTACAATGCCATGTGGCAAGAGGGAGGAAAAGGAGGGAAAGGGACATATGGCGCCATCACAGGCCATCTGAAAAAATCAGAGCTCCGGATTTTCGCCACCTAATGCCTTGTTTGAATTTTAAATGGTTTGCTTTTTCTGAAGAAGGCCATGAGTGACATGTGTCTCCTACTTTTCTGAAAGAGGTAGGGAGAAGACATGTGTCCTCTACTTTTTCTGAAAGAAGCAGAGAATGACACATGGCAGAGGGGAGAAAAGGTGGGCCAAGCCATGTGGCGCCATCTCAGACAGGATGAAAAAGGTAGGAGTTCTTGATTTTCGCCACCTATGGGAATTTTTGAATATTTGAATTCTAGCTTTTCTGAAGAAAGCAGAAAATGACACATGGCACTTGCTTTTTCTGAGGAAATGAGAGCTTGCCACGTGTCCTCTGCAGGAGACACTCCAGATGGCGCCACCTCAGAGGAGACAAGCCTACTTTTTTTGTAGGAATTTAGGAGTGATACATGTCTCCTACTTTTCTGAGAAAGGTAAGAAGAGACATGTGTCAGGCTACTTTTCTAGAAGGAGGGAGAGGTTGACACGTGTCCCCTGCAGGAGACACACTTCAAGTGGCGCCACCTCAGAGGAGACAAACTCCACTTTTTCTAGACAGGACAACCTATGACACTTGGCATCTTCTGGTAGTCTTTGAAATGACACATGGCGCAGGATGGATACTGACACATGGCAGACATGTGGCGGCTTCTTAAGGTAGCCCCCACACTGACACTTGGCAGAAGAGGGAGGGTGACATGTGGCACCGACTCTAGGTGAACCCTATGCTGACACATGGCATGTAAATGGGAGGAGAGAGAAAAGACAAGTGGCACCAATCCAGGGGACAAGGCTCCTATATTTTTGGGTTTTTCAAAATTCAAATTTTCAAAAGGAAAGCTTGTGTGACACCACCTCAGTGTGGGTCCCACATTGCTTCTTTATTGAAATAAGGATAAAACCAGAACTTCTTTTTGGAATTTTCATAAAATCTGGACTAATGGGCAAAACAGGAATTTTGGAAAGTGTTGGCCCTTGTAGGGCGATTTTGTAAAAGAAAGATATTTGAAATTGTCAAAAAGGGCAAAATCTAAGGTGAAGTGACTGAAATCCACATTGAAAACTATCCAGATGGTTTTCCTGAGGAAATATTTTGAAATTCAGAGTCCTGGGGGTAAAATGGGAAAAGTTGATAATTTTGAAGACCCAGGGTTTTGAAATCAATTTTGAAAAGAGTTAAAATTCTAATCTGGATTGAAGATTTTGAAATCGAGAGTTCTGGACCTCGAAATGACATGCTGTGCAGTGCAGTGATTTGAAATGCTCATGCAATGATATGCAATGACATGTCTTATGCAATATAATCTTGAACCAAGACTTGGAGATGTTTGTCTCCTGTCAGGAGTAAAATCTTGAACATCTGAGATAAAAATAGAGAAAATTTGAGAGTTTCAGATGAAATTTGGACTTTTGCAAGGTCCGGCTCAGAAAATGACCATTTTGCCCTCCAGCGATTTCAGAGGCTGGATGTTGATGCTTGGTGGAAATGTTGGGGAGGTGAGTGAAAATTTGGGGTGTTTACAGATTTCTTTCAAAATTACATTTTTAAATTCTACATTGGATTTGCTTCGCAACGGGGTATTGAACTTCAAAATCCGAGCTCGTTTCAAAAACAGCCAAAAATAGCTCGTTTCGTCTGAAATTTTTTTGAAAAGACTATTTTACCCCTCTAATCATCAAAATGAATTTCAAAATAGGAATTTGGACCCGCTCTGAGATGGCCCATTCATTTACATTTCTACTTTATTAAAAAATGTTTCTTTTTATTTGTTTGTTTTTGTTTTTATTGATTTTTATTTTTTTATTTTATTTTATTTTAGAGAGGAGGTGGGACCCACAAGGTGGTCACCCAAACCTCCAGCCCCACTTTCCATTTTTTTTCCACATTTTTTCTTTCCCTTTCCCTTTTTCCCTTCTTTTATTTCTTTCCTTTCTTTTTCCCTTTTCTTTCTTTTTTTCCTTCCCTTCCTTCTTTCCTTCTTCCCTTCCTTCCTCCCTTCCTTTCCCTCTTGCCCAGCCATTCACGTAAACTTCTTGATCTTCTTTTTCATTAGGTTATCAAAGACCTAAGTTGGGGATATTAAAGCCTAAGTTTAGACTTTGAAAGGGGGGGAAGGAAAAGAGGCTACTGCTGCTCCCCATTCAACGCCTCTCTCTCTCTCTCTCTCTCTCTCCTTTGGCTGCAGCCATCTTTGCTGCATCTCTTCCAGCCATCTCCTTGCTTCACTTCCACCATTGGCAGCCACCTTGCAGCAACTTCCTCCATCAGTTCCAACCACCAGCAACAACCTCCACGCATGGCGGCAACCTTCCTTTAGCAGCTGCCTCCCCCTCAACCGATCCAGCCACCACTTCAACACCACATCATATGGCTAAGGTTCAGCCTTCATCACCTTCACCATAGCAGCAAGACCTCCAGCTGATCCAAACCAATCTAAGGTAAGCCTGCATATGCTCTATTGGTTTTTTTTATTAGAACTCCATGGGCTTCTCATGATTGTGGGCTGCATAGAGGAAGGGATATGTCCGACGAATGGATCAAGTCCCTCCTCTCAATAGCCAAAATCAATGAAATACTTTATGCCTCTCTACATTTTTGTTTTATTTTTTCCCATATAGTTTTTTTTACATTGCATTTAAGTTCATTTTGTTATTTGAATTAATGTTTTATTCATATAGCATATTTTGTTAGTGCTTTGACTAGAGTCTATAGGTTTGAATCTTAAGCATTTAGTCCAGTCATCATTTCTTGTTTAACATTCCATCAATAAATTCTTGAAATTTTAATATTATTATATTTATATGTTCTTACTTTCCTGTAAAAAAATTGGCTTCATTCAAGTTTTGTAACTCCATGAACAAAGCAAAATCCTAATTTGGGTTTTGGACTTCTCAGAAATTCCAATTTCTGTTTTAGCAGACAAGAACCTTAAAATTTACCCTCATGAAAGATTTGAATTGTCCTACAAAAATCACAGTAGATTCATGATTGAATCTACTAATTATCTGGAAATTTTAAGGTTTTTCCAATTAGTTTTGACCTCTGTAAAAAATCATATTTCTCAGACCCCTGGGAAAATATCGATTTTCTTTCGTCAGGGTATAGACAGACCTTAATGCACCGAGTCCATCCAATCTGTAACCAGTATGCAAAAACTGTCAACATGAAAATTGTTCCTAACAAAATTTACTGTCATTTCCCAAAATTTGGGAATTTTTTAATCTGTTTCATTATTTTTTCCGAATTTTCCCTTTCTGTCTAACAGATTCCAATGTCCAGAAATCTCAGAGATTTAGGTCTCTGATAACAGTATGACCTTTTCCAAACCATAACCCGAATCCCAATGGTGTAAAAAGATCAAATCTTCCTATGTTTGTCAGAAACATTTTCCCACAATCTCAGACTTTTTTCCATCTGTCTTCTATTTTTCCCATGTTTTCTACCAAAACTTGTCTGTTTCTCCTAAATCCTAGAGTCGCCGGATTCCGATCCGACTTGCCGGAGTGGTACAGCTCCGACCATAGGTCAAAACCAGAAAGTGTAAAAGGAAACAATCCTTGCCTTACTGTCTTCTATCACCCCATAAAATTGGGGAAATTGTTATGGAAATTTGATATCCTAAATCCCCTTTAGAATCAACATTTTAGGCAAAAAACACAAAATTTAGGGTTTTTATTTGAATTTCCATATTTAAAAATACAAACAAATTAGATTTTCGAGAATCATGTACATAAGCAGGTAGAATCATATTAGGGTTAATTTCAATCTCACTTTCATTTCATATTTTTCAATTTTGCAAAATTTATTTCAGAAAACCCTGGTTTCAAGGCCATAGTCTTGTTATCGGGGGTATTTTGGTCATTTTGACCTAAATTTCGAAATTTCAATTTCTAATTCTCCAAAATTTCATGAATATCATCATATTTTATCATATTATGTTTGATTTATTTCATTTGATTTTCAAAATTCCAAAATTTATAATAATTCTTTCAAAAAACCCTGATTTCAAGGTTATCAGGGGTATTTTGGTCATTTTGACCCCAATTTCGAATTTTCAAGTTTATTTTCGAAATTTATTCATTATTTATCATGTTTATATCAAAGGGGGTATGAATTTGGGTTTATATCTGAATAATATCCGATAATTTCCCATATTTTCGGATAAATTCAGAAAAACCTACATTTTTGTGCTAACCTTGTTTTCTAGTTTTTCAGGAACTTTCAAGAAGAAGACTTAGCTTTTATTTTTTTTATTTCAATTCAATGTAACCTCAAATGTAATAATTTGGAATAAGAGTTACTTTTCTGCTTAGAATAGGGTTGCATTGCATATAGTTTAATTTATGCAAATTTTAATATGTGATGTATGATTCATGCACATTATTTCAAATTCACTATGGTTTACACGAATGGCACGTGCACAAGCTCTTATGGAGTTTATAAACTCGGTGGGATTTGTATTTATGGCCATAGTCAGAATACGAAGAAAACCAAGATTTATGATCTTCATATTAGCCACATTCAGCTTACACACTTAGGCTAACTTCAAAAATGCACTGCATTTTTCAAAACTTTAAAAGGATTTCTCAATTCCTCAATGAAATTCCCTTTTCAAATTCATATTCATTCATTCATATTATTCAAACTGCATTGTTTTCAAATTCATTTTCCAATTTCAATTTCAAAAAAAAAAAATCAGTTTTCTCAAGAATTTCTAAGTCTTTCTCAGGATCTGATTTTCTCAAAATCCTAAGTTTTCAAATGACATTTCAAAGCATTTCCCAAGTTCAAATCAAGATTTTCCAATGTTTTAAAATTCTCAAATTTCAAAATCCCAAGTTTTCAGAAATCGATTTTCTCAGATTTTCCAGTTTTCTTGAGAATTCATTTTCCATTTCAAAAGTCATTTTCCAATGAATTTCTTAGATTTTCTCAGAATTCTCAAATCCATTTTCTTAGAGAAACAAATTTCAAATCTCAAAATCGATTTTCCAAAGTTCAAGTTTTCCTGAGAAATCACTTTCCAATACAAATTTTTGATTTCCAATAAAATGCAATGATTTTCCCAGGAATTCCAGTTTCAAGCACTTTTTCAATCATTTTTCAAGCATATTTCAATTTCCCAAAGCAAACATCATATTTTCTCAAACTTGCATTATTTTCAAAATTCCATAGCACAAGCCTGATTCTTTGTGCATTCTAGGAAAAATAGAGCATAATTTAGATATTTGAGTCATGTTAAATCACATAATTGGTCCTTGGTTCAATTACCCCTGGTAAAGGAGCCATGAACGGTTGAATCTCGTACCGACAGGCGGATCCCATTCCACGGAATTTTCCCGCAAATTTTCAAAACGGAGGCGAGTAATTTTCAAAACCAATTTCAAAACTTTGGTCGAGTTTGACTCGCGAAATTCGTTTCTCTCTCGCAAGAGAGGGGAAAATTTTTGCGATGATAACAGGCCGTTCTAGAAATTTTGGCCATAATATCTTTGATTGCTCGAGTCATTTCTCTCAATTGCTCGTGCATCAGATCCTCAACTGGAGTAGGTTTGTTCACATATTTGGGCTCTGCAATGATCTTTATAAACTGTCGCGGAGGATTCTGACTGTAGAAAAACTGTTCTTCCTCTTCTGACTCTTCCTCTGCTGATTCTGATTCCTCAAATATGGTGTCAAGCTGAACCTTTTTCCTGATAATTTTGACTTGCTTTTTCACAGCCTTTTTCTTCAGTTTGCTTTTAGGAACGACCTTCTTCAGACTGGCCTCAGCTTTCTTTGACATCATTCTGGCCATCATCTTTTGAAATAGACCATACATGGCGGGATCAATATCATCTCCTTTTTTCTGACCCTGTCCTCTGACTGACTTGGGAGAGTCCATCCCTTCGATCTCACTATCACTGTGCTGAGGGACCATTTTTTTCCTAGCTCTTGTTTGAACCATTCTGACAATGTCAATGATTTCTGCAGGATAAGGGAATGGTTAGAGCGCGGAAGAAGCTTTTTGAAACACAGTTTTTGAGAAAAGACTAGAACAGAGGAATTTGATAGATGATTAAATAGGTTATCCCATCACCAGGGATCGGGTCACCACAAAACTTGTGATAATTGCGTTAGCATTTTTGTGATAACAAAAAATGTGCCTTGTTACCTAGGCGAGGCCATCAACCATGATAAGAGATATTTGAAGAAGAATAAAAGGAATGTCCTATCACTAGGGATGAGGTCACCACGAGAATCGTGACCTTTCATGCTATAAAAAGAATAAAATTTTGCCCAAAAAGCTTTTTAACAGAACAAAAGTTGAACTTTATTGATGACAAATTCAAAGACAAAGAGAAGGTGGGCAGACAGTTTGCCACCATTCTCGATACTCAGAAGATACATTGGGTCCAGGAAATACAGACAAATGAATGAAGGAGTCTCAAGTGTATTTGGTTACATGGTATGCCCCAGACCACTGATCCGACTGCAGATCGAATTCTGTCATGTGGCCCACCGGGAAGCGAGTGTTGACACGAACCTGCCACTGCGAGAACTGTCTGAGACACCTCTCTGGCTGATAGTCGACACAGAAGAAGGGACCAAGCAGTCTGTAGCGCTTGCTACGAGCATAAGTGTAGCGAGGAACTGATTCTTGCATGTCAAAGTAGTCCCAAAGGATCTCTTCCTGATGCAGACTCTTGATCGAAGCTCGATACTGAATGACAGACTTCGGCTTCTTGCTATTGAACCTGAAAGAACTGGCCTTCGATGGCACATGCTGTAGGAACTAAGACTGCAAAGTATAAGTGCATCCCTCCACCAAAATGGTCTCTCCAAGGGCAAAACGAGCTAAGCCTCGGTAGAAAAAGGCTAAAGCTACCATGGACACTGAAAGTTAACAGGTTTGCTTGCTTCCCCATCTTCGAAAGAGTTGGGCGACTCTGACATCGATGAAATTCTGACCGTCTTGGAAGAATGCTAATCTTACTGTGCATAGGACCATGGCATGCTGAATTTTGTCTTTCGTTGCTAGGGACAAGGTGTCAACTTCCTCGTAAGCTACGTACTTGCGATAGAGTCCGAACAGATTGATGAACTGACTTCTGTTGATCTTAGCGAGAGGCCAAGACCTGCTCCCTGTTGCTCTGGCTAATGCTTCTCGAACATCTATACCCTTGACATTGATCAGGAACTGTTGCTCGACCGGATCATCTGGCTGACCAGCTGGTTCTGGCAATCCCATGATATCACTAAATTCGTCCATCAGCAGAGTCATCTCTCCCCATGGAAACCAAAATGTGCAGGTACGTGGATTCCACCGTTCTGCCATAGCTTGAATCAGACTGTCGTTGATGTTTCGGTTGCCCACTGTTGATGCTATCTCCAATCCACAATCATCCAAGTGGTCTAAGAACATACGTGAGAAGGTGGCGAACCAAGAAAAATACTATCGGGGGAAGAAGGGATGAGTCTGGATAACCCGATGATCCGAGGATCCATCTTTTATCTGATAGAAGACATGATCTCTGTGAAAGATAGCATTGAGGGAATTGGACGCCATTGAAAATGACACTGGGGCAAAGAAGAATGAAGAAAATTAGATAGAAATGCAGGACTTACAGATAGACTCTTGAAGAAAAGAGGACACAAATCCTAGATTTTTTTGAAAGATTTAAAAGAGGGATTTTCACGGTTTTTTTTTTAAAGAAAATTTGTTATAAAAGAGAAAAAGAGTGTAGATAGAGGAAAAGTATACACCTGGGTTTCTAAAAATAAGGGGAAATTTTGAATAATATACCCAGAGTTTTTAAAAGATTTGATATATATAGGAGAATTCAAGGAAACATTGCATAATCACAGCTGCACAAACAAAAGATGTGCAAACACTCCCTAAAGGCTGACTCTAAATGCAATATTTGAAATGGCTTGTAGGACCTTAATCCTAACTCTATGGTTCAGATCATCTGATTCCAATCAAGATACGCTGATATACTCAAGCCGAAGCTCGAAGTACGTGGCGTAGAATTTTTTCTCCGATTCTAAGGTAATGGCTTCCCAACATCCTTGAGAACCTACCGATATACCTCGGACTATGGCCCTTAGGTACATGGTAGGGGGGCGCGAACCCAAATAAGTGGCTCAATTGTGAGGCTCTCTCCCAAACTATGGTTCAGTGAGACAGCCCAGCAACGTGAAGACTGGGACAATATAGGTAGGGATGTTTTCGAAAACATGTTCAACATGCAATAAAAACCAGAAAGCTCTAATGCAAGTCCTAAAAGAGATAGAATTTAAATGAAGAGAAGCATACACTTGCATACATTGTTTGCATTCAATCCCTAGAATTGAAGAGAGTTGTATTTCAGACCTAAGTCTAAGTAAGCATGGAATAATCTCCTCAATATGGTCCTACCAAACCATACTTAGATCCTATATGCATTATGTCAGCTTAGGACAAAGTCTAGGCTCCTAAGGTTTGCATGGAAATGAAGCTGACATTTGTAGAATAAAGACTTAGATAATATCAAAGCAAAGCAAAGAGGCACAAATTCGACTGGACGGAGACGAGTTTCATCACAGTCGCCAACTCCTGTGATCATGCAAAATTTTTCCTCTCGTTCCTCTTTTCCTTTCTCTTCGCCTTTCTAACCTCTATTTCCCTTTTTGAAGGGGAAATAAAAGACAGAAAAGAAGAGAGAAGAGAAAAGAAAGAAGAAAGAGAAACACTTTTGCAAAGGTCTCACTTGACCTTAATTTTGAAAATGTTTTGAAATTACTCACCTCCATTTTAAAAATTTGTGGGAAAATGGAGAGACGGGATTCGCTTATTGGTAAGAGGTTCTACCGTTCCTGGCGCCTTTACCAGGGGTAATCGAACCAAGGATCAAATTTATGCCTTTTGCTTTGCTAAAATATCATCTAAGAATTTATTCTAAGTCTAAATGCACAAAGAATCATGCTTATGCAATGCAAGGATGTATACTCTTTTGAGAAAAATGATTTGGAAATTTTCAAGTGTTCCTGAGATGAACTTGATAATGGCGTGAAGAAATGGTTTTTGAAAGTTGAATCTAATTTAGAACTTTGAAATAGATCTTGGAAAGATATTTGAAGTTCTATGTCTTGAAATAATCAGAGTTGGAAAAATAAAGTTTTGAATTAAAAGGAATGAAGAGAAAGAGGAATTTTGAAGCTGAGATAGAAAATGAAGTTTCAAAGTCAAAATGGACTTTGAATTCGAATTTTGGAGTCTGGATTTCGAAGTAGAGATGAACATTAAAATGGAATTGAATTTCAGATTTAAAGTTCGAAATCAGGATGGAATTTTGGATTTAAGAAATCCAAAATGGAACTTGAAAATAGAATTGGATTTAAGAAGTCCAGATGGGATCTGAAAATGGAATTGAATTCAAACTTAGCCTTGAGGAACAAATTTGAATTTAGCTTTTAAAATGAGAATTGGAAATGGAACTGGGTTGTAAATCTGGAATAGAATTTGATCTGAAATCTGGAATGGATTTTTGATCTGAAATCCGATATCCAGGATGGAGCTGAATCCGAAATCTGAAATCCTAAATGAAATTTTGGATCCGAAGTCTGGAATCCTAAATGGAATCTAGATCCGAAGTCTGAAATCCAAAATGCGATTGAATCAAAAATCTAGAATCCTAAATGGAATCTGGATTCGAAGTCTGAGATCCAAGATGGGTTGGATTCAAAATCCGAAATCCTAAATGGAATTGGATCCAAAGTCTGAGATCCAAGATGGAGTTGGATTCGAAATCTGAAATCCTAAATGGAATTGGATCCGAAGTCTGAGATCCAAGATGGAGTTGAATTCGAAATCTGGAATCCTAAATGGAATCTGGATCCGAAGTCTGAGATCCAAGATGAAGTTGAATTCTTGAATCCTAAATGGAATTAGGTCTGAAGTCTGGGGAAAAAAATAGAGATTGGATTTGGAAATCTGGATCCAAAGTGGAATTGGGTTCTAATTTGGATTTTGAAAGTCCAAATGAGACTTTTGAAGATGGATCTGGGTTTTGAAAACCCAGATTGAATTTAAAACTTAGGAAAAATCAAATTTTGAGATTCAGAATCAATCTCAAAACTTTGATTTTGAATTTTGAGAATCAAGACTCAATGAAAAATGAACTTGATTTAAAGCTTGAGTTTTGAAATCAGAAGATGAATCAGAAATTTCAAAGTTAAATTGAACTTTGAAATTGAATTTTGAGATGTTGATTTGAATTTTGAAATTGAATCCTGAAAATGAATTTGGAATTTCAAAGTTAAATTGAACTTTGAAATTTGATTTGAATGGGAATTTTGAATATAAAATGAATTTGAAATTTCAAAGTCAAATTGGATTTTGAAATTGGATTCTGAACTTTTGAAATGAGATAGAATTGATGAATTGAAATGAAAATTTGAAGAAAGATATTCAAGATCACTTGAAAAAAAGAATTTTGAAAATATGATGCAATTCTATCCTAAATGATGAATGAATTTAAAGAATTTAAAACTGGATTTTGAAAAGCACATTTCATTCTTTAAATTAATTGAAATAAGATTGAAGATATAATACATCCCTGACTATGGTCATTGAATGTATTATATAATAATCACATTTGAATTCAGGTGAAGAATAAAACATATTTTGGTGCTTTTATAGAGTTTAAAATGAAATTAACTCTCAATATATCCTGACTATGTCCATTGATATATATTTTGAGTTAATTTTAAGTTAAACTTTGATAAAAGTAGAAAATATTTAGAAAATATGATGATTTTTTGAAAAGGATCTAATGTAGATCTAGTGTTATTCCATAAAAGATGAAAATCTTAAGTTTTGTTCACATCCTGACTATGGCCATTGATGCAAATCATCAACTTAGGATTTAATCACCTTTTATAAAATGGTGCATGTGCCATTCGTGTTCCCATTTGTGAATTTTTTAAATAAAAGGTAAAATGAGATGAAACAAGCAATTTCTAAGATGTATACATGCTCATACATTCTAATCTAAGCTAGAGATGTAAAAGTTTCATTAATATCTAACTATTACAACTTTGAATGGATTGAAATTGAAATTCTCAAGCTAAGGAGAAAAATAACCCCTTTTCTACCTAATTCCTGCAAAATTCAGGTTAGCACAAAATGGAGACAATGGACGATGTTATATCTTCAATATAAATGCTTATACTCACTCTACACATAACATCATGCCTAACCCCAAAAAAAAAGAAAAAAAAGAAAAATGCAGATGGTATCCATGGGCTAAGTAAAACTTGCAGGGAAATGCATATGTATGTTATACACAGTTAATGAAGGCAAGTGCAAAAATACACAAATGGTGGGCTGAAGTAATGTGGTAAATGGGGTGTGCATACGGGTGGTATATAATCGACAAGGAAACACACAGGTGTGTGTGCAGCAGTAGGATGCTGTGAGTGGGTTATAGGGTATTGATGAGTGGCATGAGCTAACGTATAGCTCAGCGGGGGTTGGAATGTGAGTGGAAGGTATGTGATGTGGAATTTTGCAGGAACAGTATCAATATTTGTGCTGAGTGCAGGTGGGTGTAACAAGCGGATGGAATGGGGAAATGCAGCAACCTAAATTGCTTGTGAAGGGAGGTTAAGGTTATAAGTGAAACATATATGGAATTGGGGCTGGAAAAGACATCCAATGCAAAGTATGCTACATTGATATGCAAAAAGAAGTAATAGATGATGTTACAGCTAGGGGATTTCGAAAGGCTATAATACATTAAAAAAAAGGCTATAGTAAAGGAGAAAGAGAGCTACAACATGTTTGTAGAAGAGCTATACTATATAAGCAAGAGGCTATAACATGTGTACAAGGAAAAAGAAAGTTGTGCATGTTTAAGGGAGTGCAGGATATACCAGGGTGGCGATGGTAGCAGCATAAGTGTAACCAATAGATGAGGTAACATAATATGCATGCTGGTACAGGGGTATGAATAGAGATGTTAGGATGTGTTGCCCTGTCTGCAGCAAGTTGAGTATGCTACATAACATGTGAGCGTGGATGCAGGTGAAACATGGTGACAGTGACAACAGACATGGTGAGAGTGGTTTTATAAAATGGGTGAGGAATATTGTGTAAGTGGGGGGGCGCCAAATGAGCATATAAGATTACAGATTTTAACAGAGAATGAATTTTCAGTGGACTAAAAAAAAAGAAAAGAGAAGAATTCAGCAAATGATTGTTGAGGAAAAAAAAAATTTAGGTTGAACTCCCTTTTTCCCTGCAAAAAAATAATTGATCAAGTAATAACACAGGGAGCGAAAACATCAGCCATAGCGAGCTCTCCAGGAGAGTGAGGAAAATTTAACCAAGTCTGATTTGCAGATAATAGACAAAATACCAACATTTTGACTAATAACATGATGAGCAGTTCTACTTTCCAATAATATCGGGCACATCTGCTATCTAAGAGAAAAAATTTTGTATTAAATTTAATATATTAACATTGGGGAAAGTAATGAAAGGTAACATGGACCATCAACCAAAAAATTCACTGCACCTGAGTGAACTTAGAGCCTTAGATTCCAACAATATTTATTCAGAAAGAAAAAGAAATCACCGAAAAGGAGAGAAGACTTATGATATAGGCTGCACCATCATGCTGCAACCTGAAAGGACACGAATAGGTACCTGAAGATTTTCTGTGTCAGTTGCAGATTGGACCTCTACAAATTCAGAGCTTAAGGATCTCACTGTTAACATTTTCTTTTATCATTTCTGGTATTGAACTTACCGGCATCAAAGGAAATTCACTTACAATATCAAGAACATGAGCAGATTCACTATTCTTATGTACAAACTGTATCCAGCTCGACAAGATCATCCTACTGCCCAACAACAAGCTCTAGCCGCTTAACATTCAGAAGTCCATGGTCTCCCTGGCTAGAAAACAAATGTGACATCTCCTTGGGAAGTGTGATGTCAACAAATAGTTCTCGAGGCCAATGCTTATTGGCCTTCTTTTTAGAATAAAGATCGACGCGATAATCATATCTAGCATAAAACTGAAGTGTCAATGAAGAAAACACGTTATATCCCCCAGAACATCCAAAAATAGTTAAGAAAATAAAGTGGATGTTACCATTATCTTGTATGAAAGACACATTACTATGACCTAATTCGCGATCCTTGATCGAGAAATTGATAGCTTTGACTATCTGACGCAGGGAATAAGTAACAAACATAAATGATAGTAAGATCATAATACAACACCCAAGCCTGGAGAACTGAATCACACAGATTCACAATTGTAAACAGTGATGGCAATATGATACCTAATGTTAATCAGAAGCAAACAATATTTATAAAACAAATAAAATGCTGATGATGATGCTAAGTGAGTTTGCAGGGAATGGGATAGTGATTAATGCCCTGGCACGAGGCCCTAACAGTTTGGATGTCCAGACCGGACGATGAGCTCTTATGACAATCGTGGATACCAAACCAGGATACAGTACCTGCCCCCAATAGCACAATATCAATATCTTCAGCTTGCTGCAATGATTGGGTGTTGAGAACACTGTCACGAACTGATTGTTAGCAAAAGGGTTTATAACCATCTTCTTTAACCTCATCGTTTATTCCTTATTCTTGGGTACCTTTACTCGAGTCGGATCATCAGGTAGCACCCAACCAGCCGATGTTGGGGGTATTTTGCTGTTGGGTTCTTAGTTACAGAGTCAATGTTGATTCACCATCGAAATTGGATATGCTAGAATACTTTTTACCAAATGAAAAGAGATACACCAAATGCTGCGATGGACCAGGTTAAGCGTGGGAGCACACACCTTTTAGAAGTTAGACGGGAAACAAGGGAATCGAACTGAGAAAACCTTAGATGCGATGAACCATTGGATATATACATAAAGAAAGTAGACGCAGCACAACGAATGAGATGAACAGAATATATAAAAAAAAACAATTCAAAGCAGAAAATTGAAATATAAACAAGGATCCAGAAAGTAATAGACTACCTACGCAATCTGAAGCAAATATAAAGGATGATACGATGAGTATGTAAGTTAAATGATACTGTTATAAAAAAAAAAAAGAATGGACAAAGCGCAGACCTCAAGCTGGAATTAAGAATGCGAGATCAGAAAATGAAAACACAAAAATTATTAAAATAACAGAAGATATTGGAGTTCGAGGACTCCATTAATATTGCACAGAGGTAGATCGATGTTGCTATCGGCAACACGATTCTACCTACGGTGCTCTCCAATGGGGGTTGATTAAACAGGAAGATTAAAAAGAGAGCAAAGAAGATCAGAGATTACATGGGAAAGAGGAAAGGGGGCTCTTACCGGATTGTTTGAAGCTCCTGCAATGGGATCGACTCCCTTCAATCGTGGTCTTGGAGCAGACTTCCTTCAGTTGATCGGAAGGAAAGCTGCAGCTTTATGATGTAAAGGCGTTCGAGTTTCGATTGTGTGGATTTGAGGAAATGAGAGATGGGGTCGAAGATGGATGCCAATGGTCTGATGAGATGCGATGGATGGTGTTGCTCAATCAGAAGGAGAGGCGATTGGGAGGCGGGAACTGGATGCCAAATGATCGATCCTCCTTGGGGTGAGATGCCTCTCGGAGTCCCCTGCATGCCTCCTTTTAAAGAGGAAGAAGAGGATTCTGGAAGGCGGTTGAAGATGAGCGGGTGAGGAGGAGGACGAAAATTGTGCGGCTGATGGAGTCTTTCCTGCGATTTTTCCTTGGCAGCGGAGGAGGCCGTTGAGGATCAAGGGTTGAGGAAGGGGATGGTGATCGGAGGGTGGAGACGAAGAAGGATGCACATGGGGGTTGTCCATGGAGGGTTCAGGCGAGAGAGAGAGATGATCGAAGAGAGAGGCGATGCTCGTCAACTCGGAGAGAAGCACCGTTTTCCGCTTTTTCAAAAAGAGTTTTCCTAAAAAAATGGTTTTTCATAAAGCAGTTTTTTTTTAAAATGGGTTTTTAGCAAAACAAGCTTCAAAGAATTTTAAACTATTATTTTTTTTGCATATTTTTCAATTTTTTGGATTTTTTGTTGTTGTTTTCTTGGTATTTTCTGTATTATTTGTATTTTTGACAATAAAACTCTAAAATTTATGATAAAACAAAGGATTTTTGACATTTTTTTGTAAAAATTGAAAATATTTACAAAGGTAAGGTTTTTCGAGAATTCAAGGCTATTCTCTGAAAAATTCTTCAGAAAATGGGTTTAGATTTGGGTTTTGAGGAAATATTTGAGTTTTTAACCTCGAATTGAGAAATACCGAGCAACGGATCCAAACGGACACCGAATGGACTGGCTGAGCCTTTTAGAAATTATTTTTGATATTTTTTGCAAATTTTAATTTTAAAAATTGGATAATGAGGCTCAGTTTTAAAATTTGACAATGGATCCGAATCCAAAATCGAGTCAGATGGATAAAATGGAGCTTATTCCAGAAAATCCGAAGAATAACTGAAATTTATATTGAAATTGACTCAATTTTCTTAGAAAATGGGGTCAGGGGCATGTTATCATCGCAAAATTTTTACTTTTGCAAGTCAAACTGACCTTTGAAAAGTTTTTGAAAATAACTCGCCTCCGTTTTAAAATGCGGGAAAATTTCGTAGAATGGGACTCGCCTGTCGGTACGAGGTTCAACCGTTCCTGCCACCTTTAACAGGGGTAATTGAACCAAGGATCAATCTTATGCTCTACTCTATTCAACTTGTCTAAATCATATTCTAATTTCTAAATGCACAAAGAATCAGGCATGTGCTATGAATTTTCAGAAAATGCACATTTGAAAACATGATGTTTGCTTTAAATGATTGAAATTTTTAGAAAATGTAAATCTTGGAAATGATATCACATGAGAAATCGTGAAATGGGATTTGAAATATACTTCTGAGAGAAATAAAAATCGATTTTGAGGAATCCTTGACATTTGGTGAAAATCGATTCTGAGAGACTTGGTTTCTCTTAATTCAAACTTGGAAATTGAAATTCTAACTTAGAAAATTTGAATTTGGAACTTGGGAAATACTTGAAATATCCTTTGAAATTCAATGTCTTTGGGAAAATCGATTTTGCTATAAGACTTGGGAAATTTTGAAGAATTTGATTCCTTTGACTTGGAATTTGAATTGGAATTGGAATTGGAAAATTCATGAAATGAATGAATATGATTTTGAGGAATTGGGAAAAACTCTTTGTATTTTTGAGAAATGCAGTGCATTTTGAAATTAGCCTAAGAGTGTAGGCTGAATGTGGCTAATGTGAAGATCATAAATCTAAGTATCATTCGTATTCTGACTATGGCCATAAATACAAATTCCACCAAGTTTCTAAACTTCATAGAAGCTAGTGCATGTGCCATTCGTGTAGACCATGGTGAATTTGTAAAAATATGCATGAATCATCATCCATCACACATTAAAATTATAAACTATATGCAATGCAACCTAAGCTAAGCAGGAAATGTAAATTCTTATTCCAAAGTTTAATTACAAGTTACATCACTATTGAAATTTAAATACATGAAAAATAAAGTCTTCAATGTACCTGCAAAACTAAAAAACTTGGTTAATGAATATATGTTGGCTTTTCTAGATTTATCCAACAATATCAGGAAATTGTTGGATTTTGTTAGATATAAGCCTTTTTGCCATGATTCCCTTAAATCAAAATGATAAAATATGAAGAAATAATAAAGGTAAAATATGAAAGTTCGAAATTGGGGTCAAAATGACCAAAATACCCCTAATAACAAGACTATGGCCTTGAAATTAGGGTTTTCAGAAAGATATTTTGATAAAATGCAAGTTTTGAAATTTGAATGGAATAAACTCAAACCAAATATGCTATGACATGATTAAAAATATGAAATTAGGGTTAGGGATTTCGAAATTTAGGTCAAATGACCAAATTTCCCCCGATAGCAAGACTATGGCCTTGAAATCAGGGTTTTTAGAAATAGATTTTGATAAAAACTTAGGTTTTATGCACTAAATGAAATCAAATGAGCACAAAATTAAACCTAAAGCATCCTAATATGATTATGAACATGATTAAACCCTAAAAATATATACCTATGCACGAAAATCCAATAATATCACAAATTTTATGATTTTTGCAGTGTTTTTGGATCTTTCAGGAACCCGGTTTTGCAATTTGCTTAATTCAGCCATCAAATGGATTCTAAAATCCATAAAAATTGGTACCAGCACTTGTTATAACCCTAATGTCGAATTGGAATTATAAAAAAAAAAAATTGACATTAAATTAATCCGAAAATTGCATTAAACCCTAAAAATATGCTATTTTGACCTAATTCACCAACCAGTCTCAGTCCAAGACCTGAACCAGGGGTCAAATCTTCATGGAAATTTATGAAATTTTACAGAGACTAACTAGAAAGAAAAACAAAGATTTCCCAATTTACAGATCGGAAAAATCATCTCCGGTTAGGGAGAAACCCTTCCGGCAATCTGAGCTAAAATATATCACTTTTAATAGGGATTAAAACAGCTATTCCAGATTTAAAATACAGGAATAAATAGCAATCCTAAACAAAAATTTCTGAAATTTTAGTGGTGAACAGTAGACAGAAAAATAACAATACTCACTTTTTACAGATCTAAAATCGGATCTGTGGTTTGGGATTTATGACTAACACAAGACTGATTAGGGTTTTGGTAAACCCTAACGAGTTTTAAATTTAAAAACAGATTCTCTAAAAGGGGGAAAATACTAAACAGTGATAAAAAAATCCGAAAGTTTCACAGAAGACAGATCTACTCAATGTGAATCCATAGCACTTTACAGATCTAAAATCGGATATAAGATGAGAGAAATATCATCACAGCAAGTTACCTTCTTGATTTTAACCACGATTTTAAAACTTTAAAAACCCGATTTGATGTCTGATTTTTTTTACAGGATTCCCGAGATCCAAAACCTCTGCTTTTTCTACAGTAACTCAATAACTCATGCATGCATCACATATAAAAAAATCAGAAATAAACAATGAGTGCTTCAATCCGAAATAACATCATCTTTATTGTTCTAAACCTAGAACACACAGAAATTTAAGAAACTTAAAAAACCATGCATTAACTAATGTAAATAAATAAAATAAACCATAAAACAGTAAATAAAAATTATTTCTATGCTATAGAACGTAAAACAAACATGAATAAACCATGAAAATAAAATAAAAACAGGGAATCAATGGCTGGAATTTGATATCACCTTTAAAACATAGATTTAACCCATTAAAAAGGGCAAATCATATATTTTATTGGTTATTAATGCAAAGAATCATATTAAAATCAATTCCAATGGATTAAAATCTCTGTAAATCACCCAAAACAGGGTTGGATCACCTTCTTGGATCGTTCTTGCTGATTCTTGATGGTTCTTGAGGTTGAATCCATGGTTTAATCCATGAAGATGATGGCACCAATGGCTAAATCATGTTTAAAACAATGAAAAACATTAAATAAAAACTAAAAATTAGAGAAAATAGTTACCTTGAGGTTGCTGCAATGGAGGAAGGGCTGGAGAGGAGAGAGAAGCTCCAAGAATCCAAAGGAAAGCCAATTGGGAAAATCGACCCCCTATAGCCTTCTATTTATAAAAAAAATTTAGGTTAAAAATTAAATGTTTTAAAAAAAATTGGACTCTTCTAAGGGGGGCGATTTTGGGGTGGAGTTACCTAACTACCCCTAGTCTAAATTATCCTATTTAATACCTAATTAACCCCTAGACTCTCCTAAAAAATCCCCAAATGTAATGCCACTTGGCATTTTCTCACATTGGGTTTTTAAAACACCTTTAAAAACACTAGTTTTAAAAACTAACTTTCAAAAATGAGTTTTTCAAAATGGTTTTGACTCTTCTAAACCTCTAACACTAACCAAGACATCAACTCACCCTTGTCTAGCCCTGACTTACTCAAATATGGCGCCACCCCGAGTGGGCCCTACTTGAGTTTTTCAAAAAGTGATTTTAAAACTTGAAATTGAAGGAGTTTTCAAAAGGATTTTCAAAAGCAATTTTAAAATTAGAATTTTTGAAATGGCATAGGGTTCTAACTTAATTAGAATTCCTCTGGATATGGTGCCAACTGAGTAGGCCCACATCGAGTTTTGGAAATTTTGAAATAAACACTGAAAATGGCTTTGAAAAAGGGTTAAAATCGACATTTGAAATTCAAGATTATTGAAAATAGGGTCTCATGCGAACTGGAACTCCGGGTTAGAGTCCTGAATTCTTAGGACTCTGAAATTTTAAATTTTAACAGCCAAATGAAAGAATTTTCAAAAGATTTTATCAAGAAATGATGAAATAAGTCAGAAAACACAGTCAGGGTTAGATTCCTAACTCGACCGAACTCTAAAATAGAATCCTGAACTAACTGGACTCTGTAAAATGACCTAAATTTCGAAAACAAACAAAAAAGATTAAAAATGGAAGTAAAACAGACTTCAAAACAGACTCCTGACCGGATCAGGTCTCTGAGACAGAGTCCTGATCAGACTGAAACTTTCAAAATTTTAAGAAATTTGATGAATAGAGGAATTCAGAAGCGACACCACCTCAATGGGTCTCATCTGTGAATTGAAATCGATTAAAATTTGAATTTGAAATGAATCCAGATTGTTTCCTTGAGAAAATATTTCGAAATATAAAGTCCTGGGGTTGGAAAATGACAGAGTATTGAATAAAAACCCAGGTTTTGAAATTGATTTTGAAATAAAGCTTTAAAATTCAAATCTGGATTGAATGTTTTGAAAACAGGAGTGTTGGATCTCGAAAATGAGATGGGATGACATGTAATGACATGCAATGTTATGCAATGCGATGAAATGATATGCAAAAATGTATGCAGTGATATGCAATTACATATGAAATGGACAAACACTAGATGAGGGTAAAAATTTGGGGTGTTTACAGATGCCCCTCTTTGCTGCTAAGCCGGTTGAAAGCCGAGCTTAGTGGCAAAGAAAACACACCAAATTTGGATCATAAAAATGCCCCAGTTAGATGAATCTGACTGGGTATGAAAGAATTAGTTCAAGTGATGATGATAGATATGAAATGGGGAATAAGGAGAAAATTTTATTTCAAAAAGAAGTGAGATTCAGGTTTTGCCCTTAACCTGGATGGGACATAAAATACCTCGTGTAGAAACGAAGCTCAGGTTTGACCCTTAACCTGACCGAGAAATGAAAATGGAATACCTCATCAAAGGAGGCTCAGGTTTGTACCCTTAACCTGATTGGGCAGAAAATGGAATACCTCATCAAAGGAGGCTCAGGTTTATACCCTTATCCTGATCGGGTAGAAAATGGAATACCTCATCAAAGGAGGCTCAGGTTTATACCCTTATCCTGATCGGGTAGAAAATGGAATACCTCATCAAAGGAGGCTCAGGTTTATACCCTTAACCTGATTGGGCAGAAAATGGAATACCTTATCAAAGGAGGCCCAGGTTTATACCCTTAACCTGATTGGGTGGAAAATGGAATACCTCATCAAAGGAGGCTCAGGTTTATACCCTTAACCTGATCGGGTTGAAAATAAAATACCTCATCAAATGAGGCTCAGGTTTGTACCCTTAACCTGATCGGGTTGAAAATGAAATACCTCATCAAAGGAGGCTCAGGTTTGTACCCTTAACCTGATTGGGCAGAAAATGAACGGAATCCTCGAAAGAAGAGACTGTGATGGAACCTTCGGATTTCCACACAATGAATCCGATAGGGGTTTTGCAAAAGGAAGGAAATTGGGGTCCCTAAAGTTTGAAAAGTGATGGATTTTGGGCGCCTCATTGCTGAGACTAATTAACTTTTGAAATTGCCTTTTGCTGGAATTGGTGGCTTAACCTCAAGCCGAAATTAGACTGTCTATGGTGGGACAGTGGGGACACAGGGAAGTGTGTGAATCTGAGAGCCCGTGCACTCAGATTATATCAAAGAAGGGAAGGAATCTTGAAAACTCCCGTTATCAAGTCCTAAAAGGGATAACAACTGATGTCAGGATGTGCCAAAGATGAACCTCAAGCTCTCGCTTCACGCCAGGATAGCTAGAAAATATTGTCAAAATGTGGAAATTGTTGTTGATTCAAAATAATTGAAAGTGATGCGCATTGTTTTGAAAGTATTCCCTCTTTTCTACCTGAAGTATTACCTCCGACTGGGCTTAACTCCGTAGAATCAAGATTCGAATTCAAATTGCTTGCGATTGGCTTTCTTTCAAGGAAGCTATCAATTTCCTTGATATGGACGGGAAAGAAAGTATTCTTGATATTGCGAGAGCTATTGGTGAAAGAATATTGATAAAAGAATTTCACAAAATTAAAGAAAATTCTTGATAAATTTGGCAGTCTGATATCCTGGGATTCTTTTCTCATGATGATCTTTCTGCACTCTTTTTTTTTTAGCAGATTGGAGCTCTCTTGGATTTTTCGGGAATTACATCATCCTTCATTCTGGAGATGTCCTGACTTTTCTCTCTTTTTTTCTTAGGAAGGGTACGTCACAAACTCCTTCATCTCAGAGATGTTCCGATCCTTCTTTTCTCTCAGGGATTATCTTGATAGTTATTGGCTCATTGGTTGGGAATCTCTTGATGATAGCTGGAATTAAATATCTTTTAGGGTTTGTTGGTAGGCTCATCACACTCGCCTTCATCTCGACGGTGATCTGAACTTTCCCTGGAAGGATCCGTCACAAACTCCGTCATCTTGGAGATGATCCAAATCTTCTTTGGCCCCGGGGGTCGACTCGCTTAATTCGCCTTCATCTTGACGACAATTGAGAGATCCCTTTTGCAGATATTTAATTGCAGCTTAGGTGATTGAGGAGATATGAGAATTGAGTGTATTTTTCTGTATCACCCAGGATATTTCGACTGCTTTATTTTTCAAGAATGGTCTTTAAAAATGTGCCATTGACTGCGATCAATATCAATCACTCATGGCTTTGCAACAACATTGAATTCTCTTTGCTGGCCATATCGCGGATTTATTCTTCATCCTTTTGGTTGGCCAATAGAAAGATTTTGAACCTTGAATCCTTTTTCGCGAAAGCATTACCCTTTCGGAAGTAATAATGGAGGTATTCTGAAGTAATAATTTTGTGCAATAAAGATTTTTGAAATCAACAAATATTTAATGACAAACTGGCAAAATTTTCTTGAAATCCTTTGTGAAATCGAGCATTTGAAGTACATCGCAACACATTTCTGACAAAAATTCTCTTCTCCTTTCCCCAAAGGAGAAGATTCAGAAATTGGAATTGGGAATTACTCCTCTCTTCCCTGAAGATGAGGTGTTTGCAAAACGAACTTTCGAAGAGAAATTAAGCTTTCGTCAAAACTTCCTAACATTAGGCTTCTCTTATGGAAAGGGGGCCGGAATTGGTGAGGTTGGTAAATTGGTCATGAAGGAACGAGTTCATCACACTCTCCCTGAAAAGAGGGTCCCTCATGATGAAATGGCCTAGTCTGAAATTATGGGGGCCACAAGGAAAGCAAGTCTCTGTCGAGTCTCTCCCTATAAAAAGGGTTCCTTGTGTGAAATTTGGAATTTTGTTTTGCAAAAGGTTCACAAAGACACGAGTCCCTTCAAACTCTCCCTGAAAAGGGGCTAAGTGAACGAATTGGATAGCATGCGAAAAGAGCGAGCTCCCTCGAACTCTCCCTATACAAAGGGTCTCTCGCAAGAGAAAATGATTGAAATTGGTATTGGGTGACTCAAAAGGGTCAAATTTTGGAAATTGGAATTTTGAAATTTGATATTTGAAATTGGAAATTGGAAATTGGAAATTGGAAATTTGGAAATTGATAATTGGAAATTGGAAATTGGAAATTGGAAATTGATTGGCTAAAAAGGTCAAGATTGTGAATTGGTTTACTGAGAATGACATGGGTTCTATAGGGATTCATCCTAAGAATGACATTGGTTCTATTGAGAACGACATTGGTTCACTAGGAACGACATGGGTTCGATAGGTATTCAGTCTACGAACGACATTGGTTCAATTAAGAACGACATTGGTTCACTGGGAACAACATGAGTTCAATTAAGAACAACATTGGTTCACTGGGAACGACATGGGTTCAATAGGGATTCAGCCTAAGAACGACATTGGTTCAATTGAGAACGGCATTGGTTCACTAGGAACGACATGGGTTCGATAGGTATTCAGCCTACGAACGACATTGGTTCAATTAAGAACGACATTGGTTCCGCAGGGATTCGACCTACGAACTATCTATTCCATAGGGATTAACCTAAGGATCATAGTTTAAGAAGGAATGATTCCAGCTTGTGAGCTTTGAATGGACCAGGTGCTAAACTGGGTTTTTGAGGGAAGATTCGAATCGGAATTCAATTCTTCAAGGAAAACTAGATGAATTGGATTTTGAAAGAAAATTTGAGTCGGAACTCGGATCTTCTAGACCAACTCGCAGGGTAGTTTGAGTAGAAGTTCAAACTTGTAAAGGAAAGCTAAGCGAATTGGATTTGAAAGAAAATTCAAGTCGAAACTTGGATTTTCTAGACCAACTCTGAAGGAAAAGAAAACTCGAGTCGAAACCCGAATCTTCGAAGGAAAACCAGGTCCTATTATGGAAGGAAAAGAAATTCGAGTCGGAACTCGAATCCTGAAGGAAAGGTAGATCAATTTGGAAGGAGAAGAAATTCGAGTCGGAACCCGAATCCCGAAGGAAACTAGATTAACTAGAAGGTAAGAAGATTCAAGTCGGAACTCGGATCCTGAAGAAAAACTAGACCGGTTGGAAGGAAAAAAAATTCGAGTCGGAACTCGAATTCCGAAGGAAAACTAGATCAACTAGAAGGAAAGAAGATTCGAGTCAGAACTCGAATCCCAAAGGAAAACTAAACCGGTCAGAAAGAAAAGAAATTCGAGTCGGAACTCGAATTTCTGAAGGAAAACTAGATCAATTAGAAGGAAAGGAAATTCGAGTCGGAACTCGAATCCCAAAGGAAAACTAGGTTAACCAAAAGGAAAGAGGATTCGAGTCGGAACTCGAATCCCGCAGGAAAACTTAAACCAGTGTGGAAGGAAAGAAAATTCGAGTCGGAACTCGAATTCCGAAGGAAAACTAGGTTAACCAGAAGGAAAGAAGATTCGAGTCGGAACTCGAATCCCGAAGGAAAACTAAATTAGTGGACACTGAATTTTAAAGTGTACCAGTGCAAACACCGGATTTTGAAAATGTGCCAATACAAGCACTATGTTTTGAAAAATTACCAGTACGAATACCGGGTTTTGGAAGATTACCAGTACGAGCACTGGATTTTGGAAGGTTACCAGTACGAGCACTGGATTTTAAAAGGTTACCAGTACGAGCGCTGGATTTTAAATGGTTACCAGTACGAGCACTGGGTTTTGGAAATTTACCCTCACGAACACTGATTTTTTGAAAAATTACCAGCACAACACTGGATTCTGAAGAATTACTAATTGATTTTGATGGAAAATTTTCAGTCTTCACCCTCACGACGACTTGGACAACTGTCGGGGCCTCAGGATTTATCCCTTATCCTGAATGGGGAGTTCGATGCAAATGCAAATTGATGCAGATGAATGCGAATGAATGCATGCAGATGCAAATGAATGTAAATGGATGCACATGTGTGCAAAATGAGAGATTTGTTTGATCCTGCCTGCATACAGGATGTTTTGAAGACAATTTTCAAAATAATGCCCCAGTGTAATGGGGGAGTAAGATATTTGATGAAAGGATAAATAATTGATATTTGAGGAATGTTCTCTGAAGATAACAGTGGAAAGATTGACGATGTTCTTCTTGATGAATTCGGGAGACACTCTGAAAGAGGTTACTCTTTGTAAAAAGACATTTTGTAAAGAAGGAGAAATACAAAAGATGATGCCAAACTATGAGGAAGATTGATAATTTTATTGATGAAAGAGATGAGACCATGCCATCCATACAAAATAACGAAAGCAAAATGCAAGAATGAAAGTGTGATGGCCTTGTCGCTCTTAGGGTGCTGATTAGCTGCCTGCTTTATCTTCTTCTTTGCCTTCCACAAGGATATTTTTATCGATATAGTCTTGAATAATATTCCTGAGAACGAAGCAGTACTCGGTATCGTGCCCCATGGCTCGATGAAACTTGCAGAATTGAACTTTAAATCTTTCCCTAATGATAGGAGGATCATCGATTCTTGGGAGCTTAATCATCTCCTTAGCCAACATAACTTCAAGGATTTCTTCACGCGGTTGATCTAGGGGAGTAAAGTCACGTTTAAAACTCCAGTTGTCGTGCTTTGACTTTTCTTGATCTTTCTCTTTATGCTGAGGACTAGATTGAAAAGGCTTATCATTGTTGGAGAACTTTCCTTTTTGGCCCTTGGATCCCTCTGAAGGATGATCATAATTTTTCTTGTTGCTTTTGCTATTATTGGCAGAGAGAGTGAAATGAGACTTCAGAGATCTTACTGTATCTTTCGCGAGCATGTATTCCAAAAAGCTTTCAAATATTTGATCCAAAGGGGCCATCTTGCGGTTCTGATTTCGATCATCACACTGCACCTCTTGTCGAGTGTTTGATTTCTGCTGAGATTTGGATAAGACAGTCGATTGGTATTCTTTCTTATTCTCAACGAAGAAATTCTTGTCGATATGATCTTGGACAATGTTCTTGAAGATGAAACAATGGTCGGTATCATGTCCTACTGCCCTATGAAATTTACAGAATTGATCCCTGAATTTTCCCATGACTGTGGGAGGATTCGCGACTCTTGGGAGTTTTACCAATTCCTTGGCCAACATATATTCAAGGATTTCGTCAAGAGGCTGCTCGAGAGGAGTAAACTGGCGATTGCAATCCCAATCGTCCCGCTTTATCTTTTCTTTCTGCTGACTCAATTTTCCACTCTGCTTTAAAGATTTCTCTTTCTGACTTGTGTGATCGCCTTTGTTATCCTTGCACCCCTCGCGGTGGGCCTTGACAGAATTTGTCTTTTTTGAATCTTGATTATTCCTGACGGGAGTGATGCTCTTGCAGAAATCTTTGCCCGTGAAGACCTTCTTGCCCTTGTCGCGGGCTTCCAAATCTTTAATCTTCTTTGCCATTTCCTTCAGTTGTATTTGGATTGGATCATCCATTGCTTGATTTTTCAATTTATAGGCTGTCCCTTGTCTATGAGGGGATCTTTGAAATGCTTGCTGAACTTCATACTCTTCATCGGTGTTACCTACCGATCCTGATTCATCCGATGTATCTTCCTGTTGGATATGTTCCTTGAATAGCTTCAGAACTTTCTTGACTGCCTGGTCTTTTGCCTTCTGCTTAACCCGAGTCTCTTCTATACTAGTTTCAGTTTGTTTTGCCAGTATCTTGGTCATCATTTCTTTGAACATAATATACATTCGGGGATCGATGCCATCATCCGCTTGCTGACTCTGACTTCTGACTGATCGGAGTGAGTCCATTTCCTCTTCTGAAGCGATCGAGTATGCCACACCTTCTATTGATGCAGTTTTCTTTCCGGACCTTGTCAGAACCACTGAGTATCACGAATGCTCTTTTGAATGTTATTAATGCTCTCTCTGCAAGGCAGAACTGATGGTTAGGCTTCTGAAGGAAATTTGGTTGGAGGAAAATATTTGTTGAGAATTTTGGTAGACAATTGAAATAATATCCCATTACTAAGGATTGAGTCGTCGCTGGGATTACGACAATTGTGTTGCTATTCTTTGCAAGATAAACAACTGAAAATATGCCTTGTTACCTAGGCGAGGTCGTCAAACCAAAGTGAAATGTAAAGGAATTTTATTGAGGGGAAAAACATGATTTTATCAATAATACACTTGACAGAGGGGAGGGGGACAGACAATTTTCCACCACTCTACAAAATCAGAAGACACACGAGGACCAGGAAAAATAGTAAGACTGACAAAGGAATCCCAGCCATGTTTGGCAGAATGGTATGCTCCGGACCACTGATCTGATGCGAGATTGAATTCTGGCAGAACCCCCGCTAGTGGACGAATCTCTACGCGCTTCTGCCTCTGAGAGAACTGCCTAACACACCGCTCGGGATGATAGTATGCGCAGAAAAATGGGCCAAGTAGTCTGAATCGCTTGCCGTAAGCATAAGTATATCTGGGAGGTGATTCCTGGCGATCAAAGTGGTCCCATACGACCTCTTCCTCCAGAAGGTTGTCGATCAAGAACCGGTATCGCGCAACTGGAAGAAGCTTCTCTCCATTGTATCTGAAGGAACTGGCTCGGACTGGCACATGTCGGAGGAACCAAGACTGCAAGGCATAGGTGCACCCTTCGACTAGAATGGATTCTCCGAGTGCGAAACGAGTCAACCCTCGGTATAGAAAAGCGAGTGCGGCCATGGCTATTGAGAGGTGGCTGGTCTGTCGACTTCCCCATCTCCTCATAAGCTGAACTATTCTGATATCCATGTAATTCCGTCCATCGGGAAAGAAAGCTAATCCCACCGTGCACAGAACCATCGCGTGCTGAATTCTCTCTCGAGCTGTCCTGGACAACGAACTGACTTCCACAAATGTCCCATGCTGTCTGTAGATTTTGAGCAGATCCACATATTCATTTCCATCTTCTTCAATCAGAGGCCAAGACTTGCGTCCTGTCATGCGAGCTAAGGCATATTTTGGGTCCAGACCCTTGACATTAATCAGAAATTGTGTCTCCAATGGATCTCCAGGCTGAGCGGCTGGCTCGGGCAATCCCATAATCTCTGAAAATTCATCCATCAGTACTGTCATCTCGCCCCACGGGAACCAGAAGGTAGAAGTGCTCGGATTCCACCGCTCTGCTAGTGCATGAATCAAGTTGCCATTGACTGTCTGCTTTCCCACTGCGGACGCCAGTTCCAATCCACACTCATCCAGATGGTCCGGAAACCCTAAAAATATGCTATTTTTGACCTAATTCACCAACCAGTCTCAGTCCAAGACCTGAACCAGGGGTCAAATCTTCATGGAAATTTATGAAATTTTACAGAGACTAACTAGAAAGAAAAACAAAGATTTCCCAATTTACAGATCGGAAAAATCATCTCCGGTTAGGGAGAAACCCTTCCGGCAATCTGAGCTAAAATATATCACTTTTAATAGGGATTAAAACAGCTATTCCAGATTTAAAATACAGGAATAAATAGCAATCCTAAACAAAAATTTCTGAAATTTTAGTGGTGAACAGTAGACAGAAAAATAACAATACTCACTTTTTACAGATCTAAAATCGGATCTGTGGTTTGGGATTTATGACTAACACAAGACTGATTAGGGTTTTGGTAAACCCTAACGAGTTTTAAATTTAAAAACAGATTCTCTAAAAGGGGGAAAATACTAAACAGTGATAAAAAATCCGAAAGTTTCACAGAAGACAGATCTACTCAATGTGAATCCATAGCACTTTACAGATCTAAAATCGGATATAAGATGAGAGAAATATCATCACAGCAAGTTACCTTCTTGATTTTAACCACGATTTTAAAACTTTAAAAACCCGATTTGATGTCTGATTTTTTTGACAGGATTCCCGAGATCCAAAACCTCTGCTTTTTCTACAGTAACTCAATAACTCATGCATGCATCACATATAAAAAAATCAGAAATAAACAATGAGTGCTTCAATCCGAAATAACATCATCTTTATTGTTCTAAACCTAGAACACACAGAAATTTAAGAAACTTAAAAAACCATGCATTAACTAATGTAAATAAATAAAATAAACCATAAAACAGTAAATAAAAATTATTTCTATGCTATAGAACGTAAAACAAACATGAATAAACCATGAAAATAAAATAAAAATAGGGAATCAATGGCTGGAATTTGATATCACCTTTAATACATAGATTTAACCCATTAAAAAGGGCAAATCATATATTTTATTGGTTATTAATGCAAAGAATCATATTAAAATCAATTCCAATGGATTAAAATCTCTGTAAATCACCCAAAACAGGGTTGGATCACCTTCTTGGATCGTTCTTGCTGATTCTTGATGGTTCTTGAGGTTGAATCCATGGTTTAATCCATGAAGATGATGGCACCAATGGCTAAATCATGTTTAAAACAATGAAAAACATTAAATAAAAACTAAAAATTAGAGAAAATAGTTACCTTGAGGTTGCTGCAATGGAGAAAGGGCTGGAGAGGAGAGAGAAGCTCCAAGAATCCAAAGGAAAGCCAATTGGGAAAATTGACCCCCTATAGCCTTCTATTTATAAAAAAAATTTAGGTTAAAAATTAAATGTTTTAAAAAAAATTGGACTCTTCTAAGGGGGGCGATTTTGGGGTGGAGTTACCTAACTACCCCTAGTCTAAATTATCCTATTTAATACCTAATTAACCCCTAGACTCTCCTAAAAAATCCCCAAATGTAATGCCACTTGGCATTTTCTCACATTGGGTTTTTAAAACACCTTTAAAAACCTTTAAAAACACTAGTTTTAAAAACTAACTTTCAAAAATGAGTTTTTCAAAATGGTTTTGACTCTTCTAAACCTCTAACACTAACCAAGACATCAACTAACCCTAGTCTAGCCCTGACTTACTCAAATATGGCGCCACCCCGAGTGGGCCCTACTTGAGTTTTTCAAAAAGTGATTTTAAAACTTGAAATTGAAGGAGTTTTCAAAAGGATTTTCAAAAGCAATTTTAAAATTAGAATTTTTGAAATGGCATAGGGTTCTAACTTAATTAGAATTCCTCTGGATATGGTGCCAACTGAGTAGGCCCACATCGAGTTTTGGAAATTTTGAAATAAACACTGAAAATGGCTTTGAAAAAGGGTTAAAATCGACATTTGAAATTCAAGATTTTTGAAAATAGGGTCTCATGCGAACTGGAACTCCGGGTTAGAGTCCTGAACTCTTAGGACTCTGAAATTTTAAATTTTAACAGCCAAATGAAAGAATTTTCAAAAGATTTTATCAAGAAATGATGAAATAAGTCAGAAAACACAGTCAGGGTTAGATTCCTAACTCGACCGAACTCTAAAATAGAATCCTGAACTAACTGGACTCTGTAAAATGACCTAAATTTCGAAAACAAACAAAAAAGATTAAAAATGGAAGTAAAACAGACTTCAAAACAGACTCCTGACCGGATCAGGTCTCTGAGACAGAGTCCTGATCGGACTGAAACTTTCAAAATTTTGAGAAATTTGATGAATAGAGGAATTCAGAAGCGACACCACCTCAATGGGTCTCATCTGTGAATTGAAATCGATTAAAATTTGAATTTGAAATGAATCCAGATTGTTTCCTTGAGAAAATATTTCGAAATATAAAGTCCTGGGGTTGGAAAATGACAGAGTATTGAATAAAAACCCAGGTTTTGAAATTGATTTTGAAATAAAGCTTTAAAATTCAAATCTGGATTGAATGTTTTGAAAACAGGAGTGTTGGATCTCGAAAATGAGATAGGATGACATGTAATGACATGCAATGTTATGCAATGCGATGAAATGATATGCAAAAATGTATGCAGTGATATGCAATTACATATGAAATGGACAAACAGTGGATGAGGGTGAAAATTTGGGGTGTTTACAGGGCAAAGAGGGGAATATTTACAATATTTTGAAAATTTTGGGGTGTTCACAGTATGCAATCGATCCACCGATTCATATCTAATTTGGCCATGAGGTGCAAACCTTTCAATCATCTACTCAGAAAAGAAGTAAAATTTGAATGGGGACTGGAGTGTCAGCAGTCGTTTGAACGTAGCAAGAAGTATCTTCTCAATCCTCCCATTTTGAAGCCACCATAATTGGGAAAGCCTCTTTTATTATATATCTCAGTCAATCAAACCACTTGTGGCAGATTCTTAGCACAGTATGAAGAAGGCAGTCGAGTAGAGCATGCCATCTACTATGTGAACAAGACTTTTATTGACTACAAGAAGAAGTATTCTCAAATAGAGAAGACATAGCACTGGTCTGGATGTGTCAGAAATGGAGGCATTACTTGTTAGCATCAGAAGTCAAGGTTTTATCAAAACTTAATCCTCTCAAGTATATTCTTGAACAACCATTTCTCAGTGGACGGATCGCCAAGTGGTAAGTTTTGTTGATGCAATATGACTTAGAGTATGTTTTTCAGAAGTCAATCAAAGGTCAGACTATCGCCGATCAGCTAGTCGATTTTCCTTTGTCAGAAGATGTAAAGGCCGAGGATGATTTTCCTGACGAGCGCATCCATAACATTCAGCAGTCTTCAGTGTGGAGTTTATTCTTTGATGGTTCCAAGAATATGGCTGGTATATGGATCGGGATCTTGCTGATCACGCCTGAGAAGAAGATGATCCCTTTCTCCCTCAAACTTGATTTTTAATGCACTCATAATATGGCTGAGTATGAAGCTTTAATACAAGGTCTGAGAATTCTGCAAGACTTCAATGTTAAGAGAGTGCATGCTTTCGATGACTCACTGCTCGTCGTCAGCCAAGTCAATGCAGAATGACAGGTAAAAGATCAGAATCTACTTCATTATCAAAAGATCATTCTAGCTCTCATCGATAGCTTCGATGAATTTCAGCTTTTTCATATCAAAAGAGAATTTAATCAAATAGCTGACGACTTAGCCAGCCTAGGCTCCATTATGTCTTTCAGAGATGTCGAATCATGTCACTCTTTCAAAATTGGCAGACTCGTTCAACCTGCTTTCATTCCAGCTATGCAAATAAACCTGGAGGAACAAAAGAAGAAGCCTTGGTACCAAGATATCAAGAATTTTATTAAAACTGGTGAGTTTCCACCAGAATTGTCAAAGAAAGAGCAGAAAGCAATTCAACGTATGTCTGCCCGATATTTTATTCTTGCCAATGTTCTTTATTGTCGTGGGTTCAATGTCGAGTATTCTAGATGCTTTGATGAATAAGAAGCCAAGGAAGTCATTCGAGAAGCGCACGAAGGCATTTCTGGTGGCCACGTCGGCTATCAGACCCTTGTTAAGCAGATCATTCGAGCAGGGTATTATTGGAAAATCATGCAACAAGACTGCAATCATTTCGTGAAGAAGTGTGTCCAATGTCAGATGCACGCACCTTCCATTCATGCACCGACCACATATTTACAATCAGTCGTATCTTCATGGCCATTTTCTATGTAGGCTTTTGATGTTGTAGGCCAATCACTCCTTCTGCTTCCAATGGCCATAAATATTTTCTTGCCGCAACAGAGTACTTCACCAAGTGGGTTGAGGCTGTCACTTTGCATATAGTGGAAGGCTGACATGTGGTCTCGTTCATCCACAAGAATATTCTTTGTCGTTTTGGCATACCGCACGATGTTGTTTCAGATAATGGTACTCACTTTAAGAATGAGAGAATGAAAACCTTTTGTTCAAAATTTAAAATTTATCATCATTTCTCAGCTCCTTACTTTCCCCAAGGGAACGACCAGGCAGAAGCAATAAATAAAATTCTGATTCGCATCTTGGAAAAAACCATTGAGATGGGTCGTGATTGGCACGAGAAAATCCATGATGCACTATAGGCATATCGAACCACCATTCGAACTCCAACCAATGCAACTCCTTCAGAGCTTGTTTATGAAACCGAGGTGGTGCTACCTCTTCATGTTCATAAGCCCGCTCTTAAATTTGCATCTTTATTAAAGCTACCACTCGATCAGTATCAGCAACAAAGGTTGGTACAACTTGATCTACTCGATGAAAGGAGACTCAAGGCGGCGGAGCACACTCAAACTTATCGTCAAAGGATAGCTAGGCAATATGCCAAGTCAGTCATCGAAATAAGATTTTGAGTTAACGATCTAGTTTTTAGATCTACAGCTCATCTCAAGCATCGCCCACGTGGTAAATGGTCACCAAACTGGGAAGGCCCCTATGTGGTCAAAGAAGCATTACCACGCAATTTATATCGTCTGATTAATGAGATGGGGTAGAATTACCCTATTCGATCAATGCCCAACATCTGAAGAAATTTTACACTTAGAAAAACTTTCATTCTATCTTTTGTATTCCTCAATGAATTTCCTTCAATAATGATCAATCATTCTTTCATCTGAACATCTTCCTCCCAGAATACACTGGGGCATTTTTATTATGAAACCTGTTTTTTATTCGAAATACCCTGTATGCAAGCAGGATCAAACAAAATCTTTTATCATTCATTTATATTCATTTGCATATATTTGCATTCATTCGCATTTTTTTACATTTGTTTGCATCCATCTTGCATTTGCATCATATTTTATTATCCATTCAGGATAAGGGATAAATCCTGAGATCCCGACAAATTGTCCAAATCATCATGAGGGCGAAGATTGAAAAACTCCCATCACAATCAACAGGTACTTTTTCAAAATCCAGTGTTAGTGCTGGTACCTCTTTCAAAACCCAGTGTTCATGTTGGTACTTTTTCAAAATCCAGTGTTCGTGCTGGTACTTTCTCAAAATCCAGTGTTCATGCTGGTACCTTTTTCAAAATCTAGTGTTCATGCTGGTACTTTTTCAAAACCCGATGTTTGTGCTGGTACTTTGTTTTCAAAACCCAGTGTTCGTGCTAGTACTTTTTTAAAAACCCATTGCTCATGCTGGTACTTTATTTTCAAAATCCAGTGCTCGTGCTGGTAATTCTTCAAAATCCAGTGCTCGTACTGGTACTTTATTCTCAAAATCCAGTGCTAATGCTGGTAATTTTTCAAAATCTAGTGCTCATGCTGGTACTTTTTCAAAATCCGGTTTTCATACTGGTCGCAATCTAAACAGTAGTTTTGCATTAGGGTCCAAGCAATGCCAATCTTGTCAATTAGACCTTCGAGTCAATCAATTTTTATCCACCAATTTTTTATCAACCAATTTTTTATCAATCAGACCTGCGGGTCACCCATTTCACCAATTTTGTCAGTCAGACCTCTGGTCATCAATTTTTATCAAGCAAACCTTCAGGTTATCAATTCTATCAAAGTCAATCATTATTTTCCAACCTTCAGGTTGCATCCGCCAATTATGATCTTTCAAGATTCAACCTTTGTGTCGAACTTGTCTGCCAATTGGCCTAAAATCAATTATCAGTCATTTCTCTTGTGAAGGACCCTTTTTCCAGGGAGAGTTCGAGGGAACCCGCTCTTTTCGCATGCAATTTTGTTGGTTCATTGAACCCCTTTTTTAGGGAGAGTTTGAAGGGACTCATGTTTCATGAACAATTTATAAAGCAATTTTCTATTATTATTGTTGAACAAGGAACCCTTTTTCCAGGGAGAGTTTCGACGAAAGCTCGTTCTACTTGTTACCCTGTGAACACCCCAAATTTTTCAAAATTTTATAAATATTTCATTTTTGTCCTTAACCCCTATTTTCTGAGTAATTGAGTCGATTTTGATCTAAATGCCAGTTATTTCTCAGATTCACTGGAATCAGAATCCATTTTCTATATCTGACTCGATTTTGGATCTAGACCCAGTGTCAAAATCCAAATCTGAGCCTCGTTGTCCAATTTTCAATCTAAAATCATAAAAATGCCAAAAATAATTTCTGAGAGGCTCAGACAGTCCATCCAGTGTCCATTTGGATTCGATGCTTTGTATTTCTTGATTCGAGGTAAAAAACTTGAATATTTCCTCAAAAACTGGATCAAAACCTATTTTCTGAAGAAATTTTCCAAAGAATAACCCCAAATTCTCATAAAACCCCTCTTTTGTAAATATTTCTCAAAAATACAAAAATAGTTTTTAAATCTCTTATTTTCCCTTAGATTTTAGAGTTTTATTTCAAAAACACCAAAAAATAGAATATACTAAGAAAACAACAAAAAATTTGAAACAGAGAAAAAATGGTTTTGAAGCCCCCTTTAGAAACTTGTTTTGTTGAAAAATTACATTTTAAAAATTTGTGAAAAATGACACTGTTTTGAAAAATTTCAGACTTGGAGGGGCCAGAATCGCAAATAGCCTAACGGCCTCCCGTTGCAAAGGAGAGACTGCAAGAGAGAGCTCCATACACCCTTCGATCATCTTCTCCTTCCTCGCCCATCGATCCCTAACCAACCTCCTCTCAATCCTTCCCTAACCTCCCCCTTTCTCGATTCTTCTTCCCTCTCTACATAAACAAAGCAATGAGAAAAAGAGGGGCATCGATTGTTAGTATCATCCATCCGTTACCACCCATTCCTCCTCCATCGCCTCATCCTTTCTTTTCCCCTCTTCTTTTTTGTTTCCCTTCCCCTTTTTCCTTGGTGCTTCCCCTCCAAGTGACCGAAGGTCGAATACCTCTGCAACGAAACTAGAATCAGATCCATCTTCAACATCCAGAAGGAATATCGACACTCGATCAAATAAATAGTAAGTGAAATCTCCCCTCTTCCATTTCTGATTTTCTGTAAATATCTTCTTACTGCATTGCTTTGCTTCAGTTCTGTTCTTCTTCATTTCTTTCTCTCTTTTTTTTTTATGCATCCATGGTGGGATCGACCTACATATAGCAGTGTCGATCCACCTAATGCTACAACAAATGGAACGATTGTGTTCCAACATCTTTTTTTTATCATTTTATTTTTGCTATTTATATTATTTTGTATTTCATCTGGATCACGATTTACATTTGAGTTTATTCCTCCTTTTTAGTTCGATTTCCCTTTTGATTTTTAATCCTCTATTTGTAGCTTAATTCTCCCTTTGAATTTGCTCTCGCATTTACATTTTGATCTTTATCGTGATGCTTGATTTCTTATTTTTATTTTTTTTTATTCTCTTCTGATTTCAATTATCTACCCTATCTAATCTCCTATTTTTTCTGATTACCTTTTCACATTTTATTTTCAATTTTGGCAGCATTAGAGGGTTTTGTTTACTACATTTCAATCCATATCTGATTTCATTTTTTTTTCTTTTCTTTCGCCTTTGATTTTTTTTTGCAATTTCCCCTGGTTTCTATTTTTTCTTGTCTTCATTATCCCTTTTAATCATGATTTCTTGTTCATGTGTCTGATTTCTCACTTCTATCCCCTCTGTCTTCACCATGGGCGCATACCACATTAGTTTTATGGATATGCTTCTGGTTACTTCCCTGTACAGAATCATAGTGTATACCTCTATTCATTAAAACCTCGAGGCAAGCATGTGTTCATGCTTTGCTATAGAATAAACACAGACTTTGGTTTTAGTGTTGGTTTCCTGTAATATCTTCATTGATGTGCCACATTCTCTGCGATAGCTCGGGATGAGCCAGTTTCCTTTATGGCCGAATTGTTGCATTTCACCCACAAATCTTTTGTTTCATCATCGATTCTCTGCAAAACCATCTGCAACTTTTAGCTAATTCATTGATTGTCATCTGCACATTACAAGCGTCCATAGCTACCATGGTTCAAACAAGCATTCTTATCAAATTGGTTTGAGTGCCTCACATATTGAAACATGTTTGCACACGCCAACATATAATGAAGCGGAGAAGAGATTTTCATCATGAACCAAAGATTAGTTGAGCTTATTTACCACTGAAATAAAAAAATTCTTTTGGTTGCTTGATCGGCGTATTTGGGTATGGAGATTCATCAAAGCGGAAGCACACAACCGAGAACATGCTCCAGACATTCATAATGGCCACTTGAACTGTCATGGACATTCCGTGGATTGAAGTGATCACCTTGTCATAGTTCACTAATCATTTTCTCCCACAAGGTGACTCCCAGAAATCAGAGTCGTTCTTCCTTCATGGTGGCTTTGTTTCTCTTACTCTAAACTGGTATTTTTCTGCTCTGATTTTCAACAATTGATGCTCGTATTTTCACATTGTATCTGCCATCCACAGGTTATGTACTCTTTCCATGACAATGAGTTCTTTGCTTTATTTCTCATGTCGGTCCCTTCACCATATTGAAAATTGTACACTGGTCGGCAAATAATAAATTCTGGTTCGAAGCATGATATTTTCAATATACCTGAGTGGATTAGGTTCCATTAGCAGATATGATGTACACTAAAACTACTGTGTACATCTCTCCCCTGACCCCTCATGTTCATGATTCAAAGATTGCAAGAATATTTTCTTTTGGCTTTTCTTGATGTTTCTAGCTCACTAATGGCAGTGTGTTTCCAAACCAAGTTGTTTGCTTCTTTCTTTTAATTAATTCATGAAGTCTGTGTTTTACCAACATGTATATACTATGTGACGCTCAGAGTCACCCACCATTTGTTTTCTTTGATGCCTTGTCGCTGCTGAAATTCCGTGTGCTCTATTCTAATGTGGTCCATTATGATGGTAGGAATGTCTTAGATGCTTTGATTCTTGTACAGGAAACTCTTTATCTGACTTTATCATTTTGGTTTGCTGTTTGGATCTCATGGAGGCGAAAACTTGAAAGTAGATGAGCTAATGAAATATGATCATAAATCAACATTTCTTAAATGTAGCAACTGTCAACTGAAATTTTTGGGCTTAGGTAGCTTCGTTCATGTTTGAAATCTTATATTAAATGGCTTTAATTTAGGTCATTTACAGTCTCCATAGACAATATCCACTGCAACATTATGTGGGAGCACCCAGAGGCAGAGATTTGAATCCTTCAAAAGAGGAGATCGGATGTGATGAAAAGTTGATGAGTATATTTGAAGGAAAAGATATCATAGGTCCTTGAAATTGCTTGGCTCATGAGTCACCATTTTTTTTAAGACCAGTTGAATCAGCCTTGGATGCCATCACCCTCTTCACATTCACATTCACTCACATCACTTGCCACATATTTTCACCAATACACCTCCAACACACCTTTCTCACCTCCCCTACTACCCATCTCACCTTCTTTTGCAGAATCTGCAAAAGGCATCGTTCACAACATTTTCTTCATACACACTTCAACCAACCCCAGCATGTTGCATTCACCATGCTGGCACATCCCACTGCATCTCTGTATAGTCACCACCAGTGTACACCACATCTTGTACACAGCATAACACTTACCTCCTGCAACATAACCTCACTTGCAGCAAAACACCACCTTCATCAAAACCACTCAACACTTAGCATATATTATATTCACTTACTACACCACATTGCCATAGTCCCATCTACCTGTTGTTGTGTTCTCCATCTTCCAGCACCTTCACTTCACCCTATCCTCTGCATACTCACCTGCACATTTGTTGTCAACCTTTTCCCAACCACAGATTTCACCACAGGACAATGAATCTTTCACAGCGGTTCACAATGAACCACTGTGGTCCTTCATTTCTATAGTAATTTATCAAAAACTACTATAGCCCTAATTTTTCATAGTGGTTCACAAAGAACCACTGTGGTCTTTCTTTTCTATAGTAGTTCATCAAGAACTACTATAGTTATAACTCTTCACAATGGTTCACAAGGAACCACTGTGGTCCTTCATTTCTATAGTTCATCAAAGAACTACTATAGCCATAGTCTTTCACAGTGGTTCACAATGAATCATTGTGGTCTTTCATTTCCATAGTAGTTCATCATGAGCTACTATGGCTATTGCCTTTCATGATGGCTCATCTTGGACCATTGTGGCTCTTGGCTTCATCCATTGCATGTACCTCTCTCATTTAGCGTGAGCATAGCATCTTGCATTAGAATAGGTAAAATCACACACATTTTTGCTTTCAAATGTAGTATTTTCTTCTATATTTTGCATTTTACTTTATGCTAACTCGTTTCTTTGCAGGGAAATCATGAAAAACTTATATTGCTTTCCTAGATTAGAGATTTTATCATTTTAAATGTCAATTCCAAGGATGTGATAGCCAGATATTAATGAGAATTTTTCATTTCCAGCTTTAGATTAGAATGTATGAGCATACAAATATCATAAATTGCTTGTTTCATATCATTTTCTCTTTTATTTCAAAAATTCATAAATGGGAACACGAATGACACATGCACCATTCTAATAAAAGGTGATTAAATCCTAAGTTGACGATTTGCATCAGTGGCCATAGTCAAGGTGTGAACAAAACTTAGGATTTTCATCTTTTATAGAATAACATTGGATCCACACTGGATCTCTTTCAAAAATCATCATATTTTCTAAATACTTTCTTCTTTTATCAGAGTTTAACTTAAAATCAACTCAAAATATATATCAATGACCATAGTCAGGTGTTTTCGTCGCAAATTTTTTTCCCTTCCCTATGGGAGAGAGGGGAAAACGTTTCCACGAGTCAAACTTGACCAGAGTTTGAAAATTGTTTTGAAATACTCGCCTCCATTTTTTAAAATAGAGAGAAAATTCTGAAGAATGAGACTGGACCTGTCGGTACGAGGTTCGACCGTTCTTGGCACTTTTACCAGGGGTAATCGAACCAAGGATCAAATATGTGCTTGCCTTAGCTAAATTAACAAAATCGTGTTCTACCCTAAATACACAGAGAATTCAGGCATGTGCTATGAAACTTTGTAAAATGTAGGTTGGAAAACATGATGTATGCTTAGAAAATGCTTTGGAGTTGGAAAATATTTCTAAGGCAAAAGATGGAAATCAATCTCTCAAGAAAACTCTGATAAAGGATTTAAAATCTCAAGAAAATTTATAAAGAGTTGGGAAAATTATGAATGGATGAAAATCCTTGTACAATAGAAGGAATTCTTGAGAAAAGATGAACATTGAAAGAGAAAATGTTTGTCAGGAAAACTTCAACTTTGAGATTTTTTTTTGGAAAATGATTGAACATTCCTAGGAAAATTCTTTTGAGAAAGGAAATCAAATCTTAAGGAATGAGAATCTTAGTCTTGAAGCATTGAAAATCGATTTTTGATTCTTGAGAATGATGAAAAACTCCTTTTGAATACATGAAAATGAATTCTAAGAAAAGAATATTTTCCAGGAAAATCGTGGGAAACTTAGCTTGGGAAAATCAAACTTTGAAAACTTTCAGAGTATTCTTGAGAAATTGATTTCCTTGAAAATGAAATTTTCTTGATTCTATGAAAAAGAAGGAATGATGCAGACTATTCCTAATTGAATGAATGCCCTTTTATGAAAACAATTTTTTTTTTTAGGAAAATATGCAATTTTGAAATTAAACTAAGGCAAGATTACCACATATTCCGACTATGGCCGTAAATATGCTTGTAACTTACTTAGTTAATTCTAAAATATTTGTAAAAATTGAAGATATGCAATGAGTTTTGGAAGATAGCCTAAGAGTGTAGGCTCGGTGTGACTGGTAGGAAGATGTTGAATTTGGGTCTCGTCCATATTCCGACTAGGGCCGTAAATATGGACTCCACCGAGTTCATCAACTCCCTAAGAGTTGGTGCGCATGCCATTTGTGTTCATCCATAGTGATTTTCTAAATAAAATGCATGAATCACATAATCAGGATATTGCAGAAATTCAAACTATATGATATTCATCCTAATCTAAGCAGAAAAGTAAATCTCTTATTCCAAAGTTACATTTTATTACATCATTAAATAAAATGAAAGAAAGAAAATTGCATATTTCAGCTCCTTCCTTCGAATGTCCCTGCCAAGCTTAAAATGGGGTTAGCTCGAATATGTGGGTTTTACCAAGATTTTCCAATAATATCCTGAGATTATTGGACTTAGCTCGATATAAACCTAATTTTCATACTTCCTTGATATTTGAATGATTTAAAATGATGAAAATGCAGGAAAATCATGTAATAAATAATTTGAAATTCGAAATTCGAAATTGTGGACAAAATAACCAAAATACTCTTAATTTTGAGGTTATACCTTTTAAAATCATAGTTTTTGAAGGAATTTTGACAAAAATTGGAAATTTTAAAATGCAAATGGAGTCAAGTGATGATAAAATGCATGATGGGACATGAGGACATGCTGCTAAACATATTAGGACTGTAAAAATCAGAATTGATGTTTGAAACTTGGCTAAAATAATGAATTTCGCTTGTTTTTCGCCTGGATCAGGGTCTCGCGGGAACCCTGATTTGATGATACTGCTAAACCGATCATCAAACGGTTCTCAAATCATGTCAAATTCGGTAGAGAACATCCCTCTACCCTTATAAACAGCATAGAATGATAAAATGCATGAAATGACATGGCCTAGATGCAAAATTTCAAAGAAACTCCTAAAATAAGCAAATTTTGCCTACGGGTACGAACCAAACATAGCATTTAATACAATAATGCAAAAATCCACTATAGAAATGTTTGATATTTTTCAGCCTGCTAAAGGACATGAAAATGAACATATTTGGCTTTTACAGCTCTGGGATTTGACCTACGGTGGGTTCGGTAACAGAGATTTAATTCTGACGGGATTGAAATCAATAGGGTCTGTTGTGAAAATGGATAAAAAATGATAATTGACCACCAAAATTTCTGGAAATTAAAAGGGGGACTACTGACATGCATATAAACAACTTTCATTTGTATAAATTTGGCATTTGACTAACCGACAGAGAAATAAAAATACGATATTATACGCATAAATCAGAAGAGCAGATATAAATGCCAAAACAGGAAACCAAAATAAAAAATACGAAAATGGGATGCTGACTATCCTAAAAAATGCAAAATTTCCGAATCAAATAAGGGACAGTTAAAACATAAAGTTCCTTTTTTACAGATCCGGATTGGAGCTATATTCAGAGAGGACCAATCAACTTAAGTCGATCCAGAGTCTTAGAGACTCAAATTAGGCTCTGACACATGTCCCTAACTCTTGGATTTTTGACAAGTAACATAATAATTCAGAAAAATCTGATAAAATCATATTAAAAACTAGGCTCAATTCTGAGTCTGGAGCATCTTTTGGATCAAGAATCGGATCTCCCATGAGGGAGATATCAATTTTACAAATTGGGATCCAATGTCTTGAGCGTTTCCTGGGTCATAAAACCCAACTAGGCATTTTGAATTTTGAATAAAGCAAATGAACTCAAATTATTCCAATTTTTTTGCAGATTATCAGTGACAGCTATTCACACGTAATACGATATTTTTGGCATTTTTGGAGAAAGATAAAAACATAAAATAACGTGTGGAGTGACTGCTAAAAACAAAGAACTACTGAAATGAAACAGAATTGAAATAAACACTAAATGCAACCTAATTAACTTCTAAAATATGCTAAATTAATGAAATAAAATATGAATTAAATCTAATTAATGCATGAATGCTGGAAAATCATCAAGGAAGCATGATTATATTTAATATATGTGGTTTTATGGGAATGGTTCGATCCATCATTCGGATGAACCCTTTCTTTAAAATGAAAAATCTATGGGATTCAGTATGCAAATTGAAACAATAGCATTATTTCAACAGAATCAACTTGAATGGGAACTCACCCTGTATTTTTTTGATGTTTTGAAGATTCAGAGACGGGTAGTTGCGGGATGGCTTTTTCTGCTTCTCGAACCGAGCTTCGGAAGGCATGTGGAAGTCGACCTCTGCTCCTAGGTCGAGCTTGGAATGGCGTGAGCCAGGTAGACACTTCAAGGTAATGTCCCAGATGGGCCCAAAGGGGTGATGAATCCAGAGGAGGAAAGGAAGCTAAAAAAAAATATTTAAGTTGAAGTTCAGATCCAAAAAGAGAGCTCCCTTAGCCTGGGCGTGGGCTCTGGTATTTATAGATTTTCTGGAGAGTTTTGAAATTCAAACAGGGTGTTATCTAGACCCTCCATGTGGTGCCATCTCAGAGAATGCCACCTTGGATTTTTTGAAATAAAATAAATATAAATTTTATAGATAAGACACCTCAGCAGAATTCAAATTTTTTTGAGAAGGAGTTGGCTTGATTTTCTCTGCAGAAGCTTCTCATGTGGCGCCACCTATGTGTGGGCTCACTTTGGGATTTTGTAAAATAAATAAAGTAGAAAATCAAATTGCAAATTCTGGATTTATGCCACCTTAGTGTAGAATTTGATATTTTGAACTTTTGCTTTTTCTGGAGGAAGCAAAGATGGACATGTGGCGCCACCTCAGGGTGGCTCCACACTGACATGTGCCAGAGGGAAGGAGTAGAGGAAGCACATGGAGCCACCTCATAAGCCTTTTGAATTTTGGTTTTGCCTTTTCCTAAAAGCAAGCTGCAAAGCTATTTTTGAGGAGAGCTCTTTTCAGAGATGGCACCACCTCAAAGGGAGGTGATTCTGCTTTTTCTGAAGAAGGGAGAGTTGGACATGTGTCGGCTGCAGAAGGAGGCATCTCAGATGGTGCCACCTTAGGCTCGTTTTGAAATTTGAACTTGGTTGGTTTTGGAGGAAAGAGGGATGGCCATGTGGCGCCACCTCAGGGTGGCCTCACATTGCCATGTGGCAAGTGAGAGAGAAGCAAGGGGGTGGACATGTGACACATGGCATGAAATAAAGAAGAGGACTGAAGACATGTGGCATCTCCTTAAAGTGGTCCCAACTGACACATGTCAAAAAGAAAAAAGGAGGAAGATGTAAGGAGGACATATGGCATCACCTCAGGGTGACCCCACACTAACACATGGCAGAGAAATAAAATGGAAGGTGAGAGAAAGTGACATGTGGCGCCACCTGTGGGTGAACCCCACACTGACACATGGCAGAGAATGGAAGGAGAGAGAAAGTGCCAAGTGGCGCCACCTCAGGGACAAGGCTCCTACATTTAAGGCTTTTTGAATTTTTGCTTTTCTGAAGGAGGACACATGTGGTGCCACCTCAGGGGAGGATATATTTGTTTTTCCTTTTTTTTGGCCTTTTCAAAAGCTAAACCTGATTTGAGAAAGGCTAGTGTGACACCACCTTAGGGTGGGTCCCACCTTGCTTTTTATTGGGGTAAGAGAAAAAAGGTAAAACCTCTTTTTTGGAATTTTTATAAAAACTTGGACTAACTAGAAGATAAGACATAAACTTGGCTTAATTATGAAAATTTTGAAAAGAGGTGGCCCCTGCAGGGCGATTTTGTAAAAGAATAATATTTGAAATTGCTGACTAAAAGGGCAAACTCTGAGATAAAATTGCTGAATTCAAAGCTTAGTCCCCTTTTTTAGGCAGAGCTGATCCAGTTGATAAAATTGGAAAATCCATATTGAAAACTATCCTGATCATTTTTCCTGAGAAAACTTTTCAAAAATCTAGGGTCCTAGGGTTAAAATGGGAAAAGATAGCAGTTTTGAAAACCCAAGGGTTGGAAATTGATTTCAAAATAGTTTGAAACTCAAATCTGGATTGAGAATTTTGAAATCACGAGTTCTGGACCTCGAAATGACATGGTGTGTAGTGAAATGATATGAAATGCTCTGAAATGTTATGCAATGACATGTCTCGAGGAATTCAATGTTGCATGAAGAACTAGAGATTTCAATCTCTTGATGTGAATAAGACTTTGAGATTTTGTGACTGGAGATGATTCTGAGCAAAACAATAGGAAAAATTTGAGAATCAGGGATGAAATCTGGAGTTTTGCTAGATTCAAGCTCACAGAATGACCATTTTGCCCTCCGGTGATCCTAAAGGATGGTTCACAATGGTTGGTGGAGATGTCGGGAAGGTGAGTGAAAATTTGGGGTGTTTACAGATGCCCCTCTTTGCTACGAAGTTGGCTTGTGGCCGAGCTTAGTGGCAAAGAAAAACACACCAAATTTGGGCTATATAAAAAAAATTCCCAAGTTAGAAAGGATCTGACTGGGTATGGAGATATTAGCCCTGATGAAGGGGGTAGATATGAAGTGGAGAATGAAGAAAAGATTTACTCTATGGCAGTGAAGTTCAGGTTTTTGCCCTTAACCTGGATGGGACAGAAAATGCCTCGTATGGGACGAAGCTAAGGTTTAACCCTTGGCTTGATTGGGGAATGAAATACCTCATCAAATGAGGCTCTGGTTTCTACCCTTAACTTGATCGGGAGGAAAATGAAATACCTCATCAAAGGAGGGTCAGGTTTGTACCCTTAACCTGATCGGGCAGAAAATGAAATACCTCATCAAAGGAGGCTCAGGTTTATACCCTTAACCTGATCAGGCAAAAAATTTAATACGTTATCAAATGAGGCTCAAGTTTGTACCCTTAACCTGATCGGGCAGAAGATGAAATACCTCATCAAATGAGGCTCAGGTTTGTACCCTTAACCTGATCGGGCGGAAAAAGAAATACCTCATCAAAGGAGGCTCAGGTTTGTACCCTTAACCTGATCGGGTGGAAGATGAAATACCTCATCAAAGGAGGCTCAGGTTTGTACCCTTAACCTGATCGGATGGAAAATGAAATATCTCATCAAAGGAGGCTCAGGTGTGTACCCTTAACCTGATCGAACGGAAAAAGAAATACCTCATCAAAGGAGGCTCAGGTTTGTACCCTTAACCTGATCGGGCGAAAAAAGAAATACCTCATCAAAGGAGGCTCAGGTTTGCACCCTTAATCTGATCGGGCAAAAAATGAATGGAATCTTCGTAAGAAGAAACCATGATGAAACCTTTGGATTTTGCACAATAAATCCGACATGGATTTTGCAAAAGGAAGGAAAATGGGGTCCCTAAAGCTTGAAAAGGGATTGATCTTGGGCGCCTCATTGCTGAGACTAAATCAGCTTTTGAAATTTCCTTTTGCGATAAAATGATTGGGGGTTCGACCTCGAACCGAAATGGGACTGTCTATGGTGGGACAGTGGGGACACAGAGAAGTGTGCAGATCTGAGAGCTCGCGCGCAAATTATAAAAAGAAGGGAAGGAATCTTGAAAACTCCCATAATCAAGTCCTAAAGAGAGATGAAAATGGTGTCAGGATGTATAAAAAACGGACATCAAGCTCTCACTTCACGTCAAGATAACTAGAAAGTATTGTCAAAATTTTGAGAATTTTGTTGTTGATTCAAAGTATTTGAAAATGATGCACATTGTTGCGAAAATATTACTTCTTTTCTATCTGAAGTATTACCTCCAAACGGGATTGACTTCATAGAATCAAGATTTGGAATTCAAATTGCTTGCGATTGACCTTCTTCAAGGAAGAGCAACCCAAGATCTTGTCCAAGCCATTTCCAAAACATTCAGCTTCAGTCATTTCAGAACAAGCAACCTTCCTTTGGGGCAATATTCAGCCATGTTCCCGCCAGGATATTCAGGATCAGCATCAGGTCTTAGTACTCCACTGGGCGCAGTCTTCCACCAATAGGGTGGATATCATTTCAATCTTTAGCAAAATGAAACCAGCAAGTAAGCCAATAAAAGCAACAGCATAAGTTGCCAGACAAACTCCTAAATTCTCAAAGCGTTTCATCAAGCCTGTTTCAAAGAAGGATAAGACACCTAAGTCAGTCCAGAGACCGATTACAGCTTTGTCAAACATTTCTATCTTGGATTTAGCCCATGCTTCCTCTAAACATCAGCAGGTTCTGGATGATCTGCTAAGGAAGATCAAAGTCAAATCGAGCACGAATCCACAGGACATGGCACATATAGTCAACCAAGCCATGACGAATGCACCAATAACCTTTTCGAATGAGGATTTGCCAAAACCTCATACATTCTACAACAATGCTCTTTACATAGTGGTGCGGACCCGAGGGATGACTGTCTTACATGTTCTCGTGAATGGAGGCAGCAGCCTCAACATCTGTCTGAAGATGACAGCCAAGGCCTTGGGCCTGAAAGAAGAAGAGTATGTCCCAGATCTCATAACGATCTACGGTTTTGACAACCATGGGCAGACTGCCAAGGGAAAGATCTTCCTCGAGATATTTATCAACTACTCAGTACATACAGTGTTATTTCACGTGGTCAATGTGCCATCTACATATAATCTTCTGCTGAGGTGCACTTGGATCCACAATGCCAATGTTGTTCCCTCTACCCTCCATCAATACATAAAATGGTCAAAAGGAGGCATGATTACCACAATTTTGGGAGAAGATCCAGAAGAGAGACTCCCACAGCCCATGATTCCCCATCCTACTTTCACCGCCGACATCCCGAGCATCCGGGAAGTGGATGAGATTAATTTAAGTGATAGTCTGGATATGCTGAAGCTGAAAGAAGTCCAGCCTACGGAAAATGTTGCAACAGTGGTCCAATGGCAAGGACCTCATTTCTACAAGCTCAGCGGGTGCCTCAATTGCGTTTCTCTTAAGGATCATCCTCTGTTCCCTCAGTTCGCAAAAGCCAAGAAGGGATTCGATCTTCTGATGAAGCATGGCTACCAACCCTTCAAGGGTCTTGGTAAGAATGAGGATGGCATCCTGGAGCCGATCATCCCCGTTCAACATATCACCGGTGAAGGTTTGGGTTTTTCTGGTCAGGCATCTGGCAAGCGAACTACCTTCATCAAGGGAGCAGAATGAGGAGGATAATGCTAGTGTTTTCTATTTTCTTTTTCTTTTGTCATCTTGTAGGGACAACTCCGTCCCAGTTTTCCTTTCTTCATCAAGATCATCATGTAAATATTAAAGTTGTTGTTTCTCAGCTTTAATTAATCAATGAAATTTTGATCTTATCTTCACATCTTGGCGTATATAATTCTTTGCTTACATTTTTGTCTACGTCATCATTCTTTGTTTCTGTACAAAATGTCATTTTTTAATCTCTTACTTTTTCTCAAAAACCTTCTTTGCCCTTTTCAGGATTGCCAAAATCATGGCTCCTAAACTGCTCAAAAGGCTCGTTATTAATCCCAATTCTTCTCAAAATAACTCCAAACCAGCCAGAATCTGCAAGGCAAAGGCAAGGGCTCAGCAAGATGGCAGAACAGATTGAAGAGCTAGCAGAGTTTGATTCAGCGGTTCAAGAGTTGTCAGAATTTGCCAGTATTCAGAAGCAGGATGAGCCGTCGCCTTTGATTTAGGATCCAACAGAGGATGTCAATATTGGTTCAGAAGATGATCCGAAGATCCTCAAAATTGGCTCCAGTTTAAGTTCAGATGAGAAGGAAAGGCTCATCCATTTTCTCAAACAACATCAAGAAGTTTTTGCTTGGACTTATGAGAATATGCCAGGCTTAGATCTCAAGTTAGTTGAGCATCGTCTTGTTCTGAAGCCAGACTTCAAGCCAATCAAGCAGAAGCTCAGAAAAATGGATCCCCAAGTAGCACCACAAGTTAAAGAAGGACTTGAGGAGTTGTTAAAGGCAGGATTCATCCAAACTATCGATTATCCAGATTGGTTGGCGAACATCATGGCAGTTCTCAAAAAGAATGGCAAAGTCTGAATCTGCATTGATTTCATGGATCTAAACAAGGCTACCCCAAAGGATGATTATCCACTCCCCAATATCGATCTTGTGATCGACAGCACGGCAGACCATGCCACATTTTCCTTTATGGATGGATACTCAGGCTACAACCAAATCAAACTGGCCACTTATGACCAGTCAAAAACTTCTTTTACCATACCTTGGGGTATATTTTGCTACACAGTCATGCCGTTTGGGCTCAAGAATGCTGAGGTGACCTATCAGAGAGCAATGGCAGTTATTTTTCATGACCAGATGCATAAAAATATGGATGCCTATGTGGATGACATCCTGGTCAAATCCAAAGAAGGAGAGGATCATCTCGATGCTCTCGGCCAAGTCTTTGAGAGACTCATTATGTACAAGTGAGGCTCAACCCGTATAAATGTGTCTTCAGAGTAGAGTCAGGCAAACTGCTTGACTTTATGAAAGGAATAGAGGTGGATCCAACTAAGGCAAAAGCAATCATTGATATGCCACCTTCCACCAATCTCAGAGAGCTGAGAAGCCTTCAAGGGTGCATTCAGTCGATTTGGCGCTTCATCTCTAATTTGGCCATGAGATGTGAGCCCTTCAATCACTTGTTGAGAAAAGAAGTAAAATTCGAATGGGGATCAGAATGTCAGCTTTCATTTGAGCGCATCAAGCAGTATCTCCTCAATCCACCCATTCTGAACCCACCAGAATTGAGAAAATCACTTCTCTTGTACATTTCCGTCAACCAGAATGCTTATGGCGGATTTCTTGCACAGTATGAGGAAGGCAGTCGGATAGAGCATGTCATCTACTATATAAGCAAAACTTTCATCGACTACGAGAAGAGATATTCTCAGATGGAAAAGACATGTCTAGTCTTAGTATGGATGTGTCAAAAGCTGAGACATTATCTGTTGGCATCAGAAATCAAAATTTTGTCAAGGCTCAATCCTCTCAAATACATCCTTGAGCAGCCTTTCCTTACGGGATGGATTGCGAAATGGCAAGTCCTTCTGATGCAGTACGACTTGGAGTATGTATCTTAAAAGTCGGTCAAGGGTCAGTCTATCGCGGATCAGTTGACAGACTTCCCATTGACAGAGGAAATCAAGGCAGAAGATGATTTTCCCGACGATCGCATCTGCAACATTCAAGAATCTCCAGTCTGGACCCTATTCTTTGATGAAGCCAGGAATATGTCTGGCATAGGGATTAGGATCTTGTTGATCACTCCCGAAAAGGAGATGATCCCTTATTCCCTTAAGCTCAGCTTTCAGTGTACGAGTATGAAGCTCTAATACAAGGCCTCAAGATTTTACAAAACTTCAACATCAAGAGAGTACATGCCTTCGGTGATTCATTGCTTGTGGTCAGCCAAGTTAATGCTGAATAGCAAGTCAAAGACTCAAAACTGATCCCCTATCATAAGATTGCCTTAGCTCTCATAGGCAACTTTGAAGAATTTTAGCTCAATCACGTCAGGAGGGAATACAACCATATAGCCAATGGTTTAGCCTGTTTGGGGTCCATTTTGTCGTTTAAAGACAGTGAATCCTGTCGTTCCTTCAAAATTGGCAGACTTGATCAACCTGCCTTCGTTCCAGCTGAAAGAGTAAACCAAGCCACTCAGAAAGAGAAGCCTTGGTACCAAGACATCAAAGATTTTATTGAAACCAGTGAATTTCCACCAGAGATATCGAGAAAAGAGCAACATGTGATCCAACTCATGTCAGCCCGCTATTTCATCATTGTCAATACTCTCTACCGTCGTGAGTTCAGTTCTGAGTATGTCAGGTGCCTAGACAAGGATGAGGCCATGGAAGTTGTCCAAGAGGCACACGAGGGAATTTATGGTGGCCATGTTGGCTACCAAACACTCGTCAAACAGATCATCCGGGCAGGATATTACTGGAAAACCATGCAGCAGGACTGTCATCGGTTTGTTAAGAAGTGTGTCAAGTGTCAAATGCATGCACCTTCCATTCATGTGCCAGCCGCATGTTTGCAGTCTATGGTTTCTCCTTGGTCTTTTTCAATGTGGGCCTTCGACGTGGTGGGTTCAATTACTCCTTCTGCCTCTAATGGCAACAGATATTTTCTCACAGCTACAAAGCACTTCACCAAATGGTTCGAAGTTGTAACTCTGCGAATAGTAGAAGGCCGACATGTGGTTTCTTTTATTCATAAGAACCTTCTTTGCCATTTCAGCATACCACATGATATTGTGTCAGATAATGGCAACCACTTTAAGAATGAGCGGATGAAGACCTTCTGTTCGAAGTTTAGGATTCATCATCATTTCTTAACTCCGTATTATCTCCAAGGGAATGGTCAGGTAGAGGCCACCAACAAGATTTTGATCTGCATTCTGGAAAGAACTGTGGAAACGGGCCACGATTGGCACGATAAGATACACGATGCGCTTTGGGCATACCGAACCATCATTCAGACTCCAACCAACGTTACTCCTTCAGAGCTTGTCTATGGGACCAAGGTAGTATTACCTCTCCATGTTCAGAAGCCTGCGTTCAAATTTGCATCGCTTATAGAACTCCCGCTTGATCAGTATTAGCAGCAGAGGTTGGTACAACTTGACCTGTTGGACGAGAAAAGACTCAAGGCAGCAGAGCATGCTCAAGCTTATCGTCAAAGAATAGCTTGACACTATGTCAAGTCTATCATTGAGAGAAAATTTTGAGTTAATGATCTGGTGCTCAGATCGGCAACCCATCTCAAGCATCGATCACGGGGCAAGTGGTCACCCAATTGGGAAGGCCCTTATGTGGTTAAGGAAGCATTGCCCCGCAATTCATATTGTTTAATCAACGCAGATGGAGTAGAACTGCCAGATCCTATCAATGCTCTACACTTGAAGAGATTTTATACTTAAAATATTCATTATAGCCTTTTGTACTCTTCAAAAAGCCTTTTCAATAAAACAATGATCTTCTGGCATTCTCACATTCTTCTTCATAATACTGGGGCATTTTATTTATATACATTTGTCTTCCCTTCAATATATGCAAGCATGATCAGACAAACTCTTTTTCTTAAAATCTTATCAATTTTCAGTTAATCTTGTTATCTTTATTAGTTTTCATCCATTTTTATTCATTTTTTAATTTGATCAAATTTTCATCCATTTACTATCAATTTTTATCAAGTTTTATCAAATTTTTCATCAATTTTATTAAATTTTATCAATCTTTAATCTTTTACCCTTTCAGGTTAAGGGATAAACCGGATGCCTCTTTCCAATGAGGTATTCCTTTCCTCTTTTTCCCGCTCAGGTTAAAGGATAAACCTAACCCTCGTTCTTCGAGGTGTTCTCATTCAGGATATGGGATAATCCTAAGACCCCTCGTAGGAGCAACAATGCTACCTATGAGAATTCTTTTCCAGAACAAATTTTCATAAATTTCTTCAAATTTTCTCCATTTTTATAAATTTTATTTCTCCTTTCAGGTTAAGGGATAAACCTGAACCTCGTTCCCCGAGGTATTCCCTTTCAGGTTAAGGGATAAACCTAAACCTTGTCTTGTGAGATCCTTCTTCCTTCAGGATAGGTGATAATCCTGAAATCTTTTCAATAATTTTTTGCCAATTTTACCAAAGGTCATCAATTCTTTATCAAAATTTTATTCTTCATTAATTTTATCAATTTTCATTAATTTTTTATCGATTTTTACCAATTCTTTTAAATTCTTTATCAATTTTATCAATTTCGTTAAATTTTGTCAATTTTTATTCTATTCTTCTTTAGGATAAGGGATAATCCTGTAAACCATCATAAATAAATTCAAATCTTAGGCCATCTTGGGTCAAGAATCTTGAATAAATCTCACATCTTCTTCTTAATTGTCAGAATCTATTCATACTTTTTGTCGATCCCTCCAGAATTCAACTTTCGGGTTGGAATTATTTCCTTCCCATCTGAGTTATGACTCAAATTTTTGTTTTCATCTTCCTCCTTTATTCTTAAGATCCGGGTTCCGACTCGGGTTTTTTCTTTTGTATTTTCGTTTGAAGTTTTGAGTTCCGACTCAGACTTCCTTTTGGATCCAACTTTCGTGTTGGAACCAATCGTTGCTGTGAAGATTCAAGTTTTCAAACTCGGGTTTTCCATTTTATCTTTATTTTCAAATATCCGGGTTCCGACTTGAGCTTTTCCCTTTTATATTTTGTTTGAAGTTCCATCTCGGACTTCCTTTTGGATCCAACGCTCGTGTTGGAACCAATTGTTGCTTTGAAGATTCGAGTTTTCAAACTTGGGTTTTTCATTCTACCTTTATTCTTAAGATCCGGGTTCCGACTCGGGTTTTTTCCTTTTATATTTTCGTTTGGAGTTTCAAGTTCCGACTCAGACTTCCTTTTAGATCCAACGCTCGTGTTGGAACCAATCGTTGCTTTGAAGATTCAAGTTTTCAAACTCGGGTTTTCCATTTTATCTTTATTTTTAAAGATCTGTGTTCTGACTCAGGCTTTTTCCTTTTATATTTTGTTTGAAGTTCCGAGTTTCGACTCGGACTTCCTTTTGGATCCAACGCTCGTGTTGAAACCAATTGTTGCTTTGAAGATTCGAGTTTTCAAACTCGGGTTTTTCATTTTACCATTATTCTTAAGATCTGGATTCCGAATCGAATTTTTTTTCCTTTTGTATTTTCGTTTGGAGTTTCGAGTTCCGACTCGAACTTCCTTTTGGATCCAACGCTCGTGTTGGAACCAATCGTTGCTTTGAAGATTCGAGTTTTCAAACTCGGGTTTTCTATTTTATCTTTATTTTTTAGATCCGGGTTCCGACTTGGGCTTTTCCCTTTTATATTTCGTTTGAAGTTCCGAGTTCCGACTCGGACTTCCTTTTGGATCCAACGCTCGTGTTGGAACCAATTGTTGCTTTGAAAATTTGGGTTTTCAAACTCGGGTTTTTCATTTTACCTTTATTCTTAAGATCTGGGTTTCGACTCAGGTTTTTCCTTTGGTATTTTCGTTTGGAGTTTTGAGTTTCGACTCAGACTTCCTTTTGGATCCAACGCTCGTGTTGGAACTAATCGTTGCTTTGAAGATTCGAGTTTTCAAACTCGGGTTTTCCATTTTATCTCTATTTTTAAGGTCCGAGTTCTGACTCGGTGTAAACACCCTAAATTTTCACCCTCATCCAGTGTTTATATATTTCATGTGTTATTGCATATCATTACATGCATTCAGCATACCATTTCATTGCATTGCATAGCATTGTATGTCATTACATCTCATTTTCGAGATCCAGCACTCATGTTTTCAAAATATTTAATCCAGATTCGAGTTTTAAAACTTTTCTTTTAAAATCAATTTTAAAACCTGGATTTTTAATCAACATTTTGTCATTTGCCAACCCCCAGGACCTTATATTTTGAAGTGTTTTTCTCATAAAACAATCTGGATTCGTTTTAAACTCAATTTTCAACTGATTTCAATTCTCATATGAGACCCATTTAGGTGGTGTCACTAAAGGATTCCTTCATTTATCAAATTTCTCAAAATTTTCAAAGTCCTAGTTGGATCACGACTCTATCTTTTTATCTTTTCATCTTTTTAAAATATTTTCAAAACTCCATTTTGATTTTAAACCAGTTATGGTCATATCCCTTGTCCATTTCCTTCATTTTGGCCAAAATCTTAGAGTCCTAGTTGGATCAAGACTTTTTTTCCAGAGTCCTAATCGGATCAGAACTCTACTTTTTATTACCTTTTCTACCTATTTTTGGAGAAAACCTTTCAAAATCTTCTGTTTTGGCAAAAATCCCAGAGTCCTAGTTGGATTAGGACTCTTCTTCAAGAATCTTAGTCGGATTAGAACTCTTCGTCAGAATCCCAGTCGGACTAGGACTGTCCTTCATTGTTATTTTATTTGTTTTAACCAAATCTTTCAAAATCTTTAAAAAATAAGTCAAAAACTCAGAGTTTTAGTTGAACCAGAACTCTATTCAGAGAATCCCAGTTTGATCAGGACTCTGACCCTGATTTCAATTTTGCAAGAATCTTTCCAAAATCTCTTCATTTATCTTTCCAAATTTCAAAATTGTTACACTTTTACCACTGAGTTTCAAAATTCTGGGATTTTACCCCAGAGTCCCGATCAAATTAGGACTCTACCCCAAAGTCCTGATCGAATTAGGACTCTATCCTGAGTTCATTTTCTCACTTCATTTTCACTGGTTTTCAAAAGCTTTGTTTAAATCTCAACATTTACTTTCTAGAAAACCAAAAATTTTTAGAGTCCTAGTCGAATTAGGATTGTTCCTTAGAGTCCTAATCAGATCAGGACTCTGAAACCAAAAGTTCAATTTTATTCTGTTTTCATCTGTTTTTCAAGATCCTCTCAGTTGTTTCTTAGAAAATCTAAAAATCTAAGAGTCCTAGTTCAATTTGGATTCTGTCTCAAGAGTCCCAGTTAGATCAGGACTCTGTTTTGATTTCAATATTTGTTATTGTTTTCACTATTTTCACAAGTTCTTTCATCTATTTTTTAGAAAATATCAAAAAAATCTAGAGTTTTAGTCCGATCAGGACTCTGTCCCAGAGTCTTAGTCCAGTCAGGAGTCTGTTCTGAAGTCTGTTTTTACTTCTATTTTCATTCATTTTCATTTATTTTCGAAAATTAGGTCATTTTGCAGAGTCTTGGTTGATTCAGGACTTTATTTCAGAGTTTCAGTTGACTTAAAACTCTAACCTTGACTGCATTTTTAACTTGTTTTTACCAGTTTTGATAAAATCTTTCAAAAACTTCTTCATTTGGCTTTTAAAATCTCAAAATCTTAGTCTTAAAGTTTCAGGACTCTAGCCTAGAGTCCTAGTTCGCTTAGGACTCTAGCCTAGAGTCCTAGTTCGCTTAGGACTCTATTTTCAAGCCTTTAAATTTTATTTATTGATTTTAACCCCTTTTCAAAGCTATTTTCAGTCTTTATTTCAAATTTTCAAAACTTCAATGTGGGCCCCCCTCAGTTGACGCCATATTAAGAAGAGTTCTGACTCAGTCAAGACTCTGTACCATTTCAAAACTTTCAATCTCAAAGTCTACTTTTGAATCTCTTTTGAAAAACCTCTCACTTTCAAGTTTTAAAATTATTTTTGAAAATTCAAGTGGGGCCCACTCGGGGTGGCGCCATATTTGAAGAAGTCAAGGTTAGACTAGGGTTTGTCAATGTCCTAGTTATGTTAGGGTTTATAGGAGTCAAAAGCAATTTTGAAAATCCATTTTATGTAAGTTTTAAACCATTGGTTTTTAAAGGTTTTAAATTCAAGTTTTAAAAACCAAATGTGGGTCCATACTAGGTGGTGCCACATTTGAACTTTCTAGGGTTTAATTAGGTATTAATTAGGGATTAATTAGAGTCTATTTAGGTTAGAAAACTCTAGGAAAATTGTTGTCCTTAGTGAATTTATTAGAAAGAGTCCTGAAAAAAAGAAAAACCTCTTAATTAACCCTAATTAAGTGACTTTTTGAAAACCTATAAAAGGGGGACTTCAAGAGGTCAAAAAGAAGCTCTTTTTCTCTCCCAATTTCGTGGCCTCTCTCTCCTCTCTAGCCCTTCCTCTTTCCTTCATTGCAGCTGCAACCTCAAGGTAAGGTTTTTTATAATTTTTTTACTTTATTTAATATTTTTCCATGTTTTTAATATGGCTTTAACCATTGGTATCATCTCTTTCATGATTTTAACCATGGATTCAACCTCAAGAACCTCAAGATCCATCCAAGAAGATGATATAACCCTATTCCATACTGTTTTTCATGATTCTAATCCATTAGAATCGTTTATGCTAGTGTTTTTCATGTTCTTAACTAAGAAAACATGAGATTTATCCGATTAAATGGATTAAATCCATGGTTTCAAGGGTAAAAGCAATTCCAGCCATGGATTCCCTGTGTTTTATTTATTTTTTTAGCATATTAATATTTATTACATGTGTTTCATCATCAAAATCAATTTTGTTTTGCTGTTTAGATAATTTTTATGGTTTTTCATGGTTAAATCATATTTTTTTTAGTGTTTCTTAGATTTCTGCATATTTTAATTTCAGATCAGTAGAAAGCATGTTAGTTCGTACTGAAATATTCATTAAAATTTTTTGATTTTTTTATATGTTATTCACGGATATGTCAGTGAACTACTGTAAAAGAATCAGACGTTTTGGGATTCGGAAACTCTGTTAATAAAATACAAAGTCAAATCGGGATTTTTGTTGATTAAAATCGTTGTTTAATTTCAAGCACAACTTGCAGATGCGTTATTTCTTTCATCCGATATCCGATTCGAGATCCGTAAAATGCAGTGGCTTCGTGCTCATGTAAGCTATTTACTGTAAAATTTTCATAATCTTTTGTCTCTGTTTGGTAATTTTTCTTTGTCAGAAAGTCGGATCCATCTTTTAAAACTCGTTATGATTTATTAAAACCCTAATCCGACTTGTGCTGATCATAGATCTTTAATCACAGATTCGATTTGTGATTTGTAAATGGGGAAGTTCATTATTTTTTTGTCTACTGTTCACTGCTAAAGTTTTAGAAATTTTTGATGAGGTCTGCTATTTATTTCTGTATTTATAACCGGAAGTACCTGTTTTAATCAATTTTAGATTTGTTATATTTAAGTCCAGGTTGCCGGAAGGGTATCTCCCTCATCGGAGATGATTTTTCCGATCTGTAAAAGGGAAATTTTCTTTTCTGTCTAGTTTACCTTTGTAAAAGTTTAATAATTTTCATGGTAGATTGACCCCTGATTCGGGTCTAACACTGAAACTGGTACGTGACCATGGATAAAAAATAATATATTTTAGGGTTTTAATGTAATTTTCAAATTGGAATAATGTCAAAAATATGCTTTTATGATTCCAATCTGATTTTAGGGTGACAGCAAGTGCAGGTATCAATTTTTTATGAATTTTGGAATCCATTTGGTACTTGAATCAATCAAATTGCAAAACAGGGTGCCCATAGGATCCCGAAACACTGCTAAAATCATGATTTTTGTGATATTTCTTGATTTTCGTGTATAAATTCATGTTTTTAGGGTTTGTTCATGTTTAGAATCATATTCAGATGCTTCATGGTCGATTTTGTGTTTATTTTAATCTTAAATCCAAAGTTTTTACCTAAATTTATTTCAAAAAACCCTGATTTCAAGGCCATAGTCTTGCTATCAGGGGCATTTTGGTCATTTGACCTCAATTTCGAAATTCTAAACCCTAATTTTTATATTTTTAATCATATCATGTCATCTTATGTTTCATTTATACTTATTTGAATTTCAAAACTTGCATTTTACAAAATATCTTTCTGAAAACCCTGATTTCAAGGCCATAGTCTTGCTATCAGGGGTATTTTGGTTATTTTGACCCCAATTTCGAAATTTTCAAATCTCATTTTCATATTTATTCAATTTTATTTCATATTTCATTATGTTTATCTTAGGGAATCATGAAAAAAGGCGTATATCCAGCAAAATCTAGCAATTTCCAGATATTGCTGGATAAATCTAGAAAAGCCGACATTTTTTCACTAACAAGTTTGCTAGTTTTGTAGGGATATTGAAGACTTTATTTTTCTGTATTTAAATTCAATTAGTGATGTAAATTAAATGTAAACTTTGGAATAAGAATTTCAATTTCTGCTTAGATTAGGATTTGCATTGCATATAGTTTAATTCTGCAAATTTTAATATCTCATGAATGCATCATTCATGTGCATATTTTCATAAATCCACCATAATCTACACGAATGGCACATGCACTAGCTCTTATGGAGTTGACAAACTCGGTGGAATTCGTATTTATGGTCATAGTCAGAATACGAATGAGACCCAGATTTGTGATCTTCGTATTAGCCACATTCAGCCTACACTCTTAGGCTAACTTCAAAATGCATTGCATTTCTCAAAAATACAAAAGGATTTTCTCAATTCCTCAAAATCAAGTCTTTCAAATCCATATTCATTCATTTCATTCATTTGCAAATTCCAATTCCAATTTAGAGAAATCAATTTTCTCAAAATTTCTCAAGTCTTTCTCAGAAATTGATTTTCTCAAATTTTTGAGCTTTCCAATGATATTTCAAGCATTTCCCAAGTTCAAAATTCAATTTTCCAAGTTATATATTCAATTTCAAAGTTTAAATTTAGAAAAATCAAGTTTTCCAAAGTTACTTGAAATTCCTCAGAAATCCATTTTCACAAAACACTTGGATTCTTCAGAAATCGATTTTCATTTTCCTTAGAAATATTCTTTCACCATGATTCACGATTTTTCAAGTGACATCTTTTCCAAGAATTTTCCAAGTATTTCAAATCTCAGAAGCAGACATCATGTTTTCAAATCTGCATTTTTAGAAAATTCATAGCACATGCCTGATTCTTTGTGCATTTAGGAAATAGAACACGATTTAGACAAGTTGAGCAAAGCTAAGTACACAATTGATCCTTGGTTCAATTACCCCTGGTAAAGGCACCAGGAACGGTTGAACCTCGTACCGATAGGCGAGTCCCATTCTTCAGAATTATCCCGCATTTTAAAACGGAGGCGAGTTATTTTCAAAATCTTTTTCAAAGGTCAGTTTGATTTGCAAAAGTAAAATTTTGCAATGATAACAGGTTTGGCGACCATGATGGGACCTGTCTCCACCTGATCAATTGTGTGCTTGACTTAGTTCAAATCGTCAAAATCATGTTCTATAGAATGTCAGCTTTTACTTTCTGTTATCATGTGAACCTAAGAGCCTAGACTTAAACCCAGCTGACATGGATTGCATGTAGACTAGGTATGGTTTGGTAGGACCATATTGAGGAGATATTATTCATGTTCACATAGACTTAGGTCTAATACAACACTCCTCAATCTAGGATTTGTATGAAAACAATGCTTGCTTCTTCAAATATTTCAAAATTTCATCTCTTTAGGACTTAGAGCCCTCTGTTTGCTTGCATGTGATCATGTTTTCAAAAACCACCCCACCTATCTTTACCCGGTCTTCACGTTGCTGGAATTTCTTCCAGAACCATAGTTTGGGATAAAGCCTCACAATTGGGCCACCTATTTGGGTGAAACCCCCCCTGCCACGTACCAAGGGCCATAGTCCAACGTATATCAGCAGGCGCTCAAGGATGTTGGAAAACTTGAACCTAGAACCAGAGAAATTGATTTTATGCCGCGTACATCGAGCCTCGGCTCGAGTATATAGGCATAACATGATTGGACGCAGTTGATCTAAACCTTAGAGTTAGGATTAAGGTCCTACAGCTATTTCAAAACGGGTGCATCTAGAGTCAGCTTTTAGGGAATGTTGTATGTGCATGATTGTTTGTATAGGATGTGATTGAATATGTTGTAGTCATCTCCTCTTTACTTTTCCATATTTTCCCCAGTTTTTCCAAAATATTGGACGATTTTTCAAATACCTCATTTTCCAATTTATGAAGTATTTCTTTGTATTTTATTCAAACCCTGGATGATTTTTCAAATTCTCCTTTATTTTCCTCAAAACTCCAGGTAATTTTCTATCCTTTTGCTCTCTTGGATCTCGAATTTTCAGCTTCATTTTTATCTTGCCTGCAATTTTTCAAAATTCCTATATTTTCTTGAGTCTTATTCCAAATTTTTCATGTTTTCCAGTCTAATGGCATCCAGTCAACTTGATTCGGTCTTCCTTGAGGGTCACATCTCCTACGAGGTACTACAAGGTCTTCCTGAACATCGAGTCCTCAGCACCGGATCCTTCCCCGGTGGTATTATTCATGGCTCAGGAACTTCTCTTGTATGTTTTCGAACCATTTGAACGATTTTGGATTGAAACTGGCATCCGCAGTGGGAAAGCAGACAGTCAACGACAATTTGATCAACGCACTGGCAGAGCGGTGGAATCCGAGCACTAGTACCTTATGGTTCCCATAGGGGGAAATGACTTTATTGATGGACGAGTTTTCAGAAATTATGGGATTATCTGAACCAGCTGGCCAGCCTGGAGATCCATTGAAGAAATAGTTCTTAATCAATGTCAAGGGTCTGGATCCCCGAGACGCTTTAGCCCGCATGACAGGACGCAAGTCTTGGCCATTGATCAAGGAGAATGGAAATGAATATGTGAATCTGCTCTAAATCTACAAGCAGTATGGGGCATTTGTGGAAGTCAGTTCCTTATCTCGAACAACTCAAGAAAGAATCCAGCATGCGATGGTCTTATGCACCGTGGGATTAGCTCTCTTTTCAGATGGACGAAATTACATGGATATCAGGATAGTCCAACTTCTGCGAAGGTGGGGAAGTCGACAGACCAACCACCTCTCCATAGCCATGGCCGCACTCGCTTTTCTATACCGAGGGTTGACCCGTTTCACACTCAGAGAATCAATTCAAGTCGAAGGGTGAACCTATGCATTGCAATCTTGGTTCCTCCAACATATGCCAGCCCGAGCGAGTTCATTCAGTACAATGGTGAAAAGCTTCTTTCAGTTGCGCGATACCGATTCTTGATCGATAACCTTCAGGAGGAAGAAGTTGTGTGAGACTATTTTGATCGTCAAGAATAACCTCCCAGATATACTTACGCATACGGCAAGCGGTTTAGGCTACTTGGCCCCTTCTTTTGCGCATACTATCATCCAGAGCGCTGTGTCAGGCAGTTCTCTCAGAGACAGAAGCACATAGAAATTCGTCTACTATCAGGGATCTTGCCAGAGTTTGATCTCACATCACATCAGTGGTCCGGAGCATACCATTTTGCCAGACATGGCTGAGATTCTTTTGTTACTCTCACTATTTTTCCTGGTCCTCGAGTGTCCTCTGATTATCAAGAGTGGTGGAAAATTGTATGTCCCCCTCCCTTTTGTCAAGTTTATTATTAATAAAATCATGTTTTTCCTTCAATACAATTCCTTTAATTTTCATCTTGGTTTGACGACCTCCCTAGGTAACAATGCATATTTCCAGTTGTTTATTTTGCAAAGAATAGCAGCGCAATTGTCGTGACTCCAGCGATGACTTAGTCCTTAGTAATGGGACATCCTTCAAATTGTCAATTAAAATATCCAACAAATATTTCCTATTCAAAACTATTTTCAGTAGCTAATCCTCAGTTTTGCCCTGCATAGAGTATTTGCACCCTTATATGGTTCAGAAAAGGTCCAGCAGAAAAATTACACCCGTTCAGCATATCAGTTACTCGCCAAGTCTCAGAACAAAAAATGGCCTCTTCAAGATTTATCAGAAACAAAAATCAGTAGGGCAATGATGATGTTGATCCCCAGATGTATGTCATGTTTCAAAAGATGATGAGTAAGATGATGGCAGAGCAAGCAGAGGCCAATTCTGGCAAGATATCTAGCAAGAAGAAGACTAAGGGCCAAACACTGAAGAAGCAACTGATGATATCCAAGAAACATATCCAACATGAGGATACATCTGATGAATCAGAATCGGTAGGTGACACTAATGAAGAATATGAAGCTCAACAAGTGTTTCAAAGATTCCCTCATAGACAAGGGATAGCCTATAAATTGAAGAGTCAAGCAATGGATGATCCAGTCCAAGTACAGTTGAAAAAAATGGCTGAGGTGATTAAAAATTTGCAAGACCGTGACAAGGGGAAGAAGGTCTTCACGAGCAAAGACCTCTACGAGGGTATCACCACCATCAAGAATAATAAAGACTCAAGAAAGAAGATGATTTCTGCCTTCTTCGTTAATGCTAACAGCGATGATTGCAAAGATAACAAAGGCATTCATACAAATCAGGAAGAAAAACCTTCAAAGCAGAGTGAAAAAATGAATCAACATAAAGAGAAGGCAAAACATGATGGTTGGGGTTACGATCACGAATTTACCCCTCTAGATCAGCCCCTCGAAAAGATCCTTGAATACATGCTGGTCAAGGAAATGGTTAAACTCCCAAAGATTGCTAATCCTCCTGTCGCAAAAGGCAAATGGAAAGATCGATTCTGCAAATTCCATCGAACAACGGGGCACGATATTGAACATTGTTTCGTCTTCAAGAACATCGTCCAAGACTATATCAATAAGAATTTCTTCGTTGAGGATGAGAAAGAATGCCAACCAGTTGTCTCGGCCAAGTCTCAGCAGAACTCAAGTACTCGACAAGAGGTACATCATGACAATCGAAACCAGGACCATAAGATGGCCTCATTGGATCAAATGCTTGAGAGTTTCTTGGAATACATGCTCACAAAAGATATGGTCAGACCTCCGAAGGCATACTTCACTCTTTCTGCCAACAATAGCAAGGGTAACCAAAAAAATCATGATGACCAGCCAGAAGGACCTGAGGACCAAAAAGAAAAGATCTCCAACAATGATAAGCCTCTTCAATCTAGTCCTCAGCATAAAGAGAAAGATCAGGAGAAACCAAAACACAAAGACTGGAGCACTGATCGAAAGTTCACTCCTCTGGACCAGAAGCTCGAGACTGTTCTAGAAAATTTGCTCACAAAAGGCATGATTCATTTACCAAAAGTCATCGATCCTCCGACAATCATGGGTAGGTTCAAAGAACAATTTTGCAAGTTTTATCGTGCAATAGGACACAACAAAAAAATTTATTTCATCCTCAAAAACATTGTCCAGGATTGCGTTGACAAGAATATTCTAGGAGAAAACAAAATAGCAGACCAGCCGGCTATCCTGGCCAAATCCCTTCAATCCTACTCCTAGCAGAAGGCAAACACTCAAAAGAAGCCAAAACATAAAGGTTGGAGATGTGATCGCCAATTCACCCCATTAGATCAGACACTCGAGAGCATGCTCGAGTATATGTTAGCCAAAAATATGGTCAGACTTCCAAAGGCTGTCGATCCTGCTGTCACTTTGGGGAAATGAAAGAATAAATTCTGCAAATATCACCGAGCATTGGGGCATGACATAGAACATTGCTTTGACATCAAGAACATCGTGCAAGATTGCATCGATAAAGGATTGCTTGTAAGGGCTGAGTCAGAAGATCAATCAGCTATCTTACCTGAACACAAAGAAGAATGATGATACTAATGCTCTCATCCTTTCCATCTTACTCTTGTCATTTTGAAAAGAAGATGTAGCCCCAATTCTTCTATCAGTTTATTTTTTCAGTACATTAATAAAACATCAATTTGCCTTGTTTCTCTTGCAAGATATTTCTCACAAGGAATGACCTCTTCAAAGTTCCTCCATAATCAATCAAAAGTCAAAAAGCATTCTTCAAATATCAATTACTTATCCTTTTATCCAACCACTCACTCCCCAGTTATACTGGGGCATTATTTTGAAAACTGTCTTCAAAACATCCTGTATGCAGACAGGATCAAATAAATCTCTCATTTTGCATGCATGTGCATCCATTTTGCATTCATTTACATACATTTGCATTCATTTGCATTTGCATGCATGCATTCATTCGCATTCATTTGCATCCATATGTATCGAATTCACTTCCCCTTCAGGTTAAGGGATAAACCTCAGCTACCCATTCAGGATAAGGGATAAATCCTTAGACCCCGACAGTTGTCCAAGTCATCGTGAGGGTGAAGATCGAAAATCTTCTATTAGAATCAATTGATAATTTTTTTTTTTTTTTTTAAATCCAGTGTTCGTGCTGGTATTTTTTTCAAAAACCCAGTGTTCGTGCTGGTAATTCTCCAAAACCCAGTGTTCGTGCTGGTAATTTTCAAAAAACCAGTGTTTGTGTTGGTAATTCTTCAAAAACCAGTGTTCGTGCTGGTAATTTTCCAAAACCCAGTGTTCATGCTGGTAATTTTCCAAAATCCAGTGTTCGTGCTGGTAAATTTTTCTTCAAAATCTAGTGTTCATAATCTTTTTGAAATCTAGTATCCATGCTGGTACTTTTCCAAAATCCATTGCTTGTGCTGGTACTCTTTCAAAATTTGGTGCTCACGCTGGTATTTTTCTAAATCTGGTTTTACTGGTTGAAACTCTTAAGTCTGATTTTAATTTTCTTCCTAGTCAATGTTTCCAAATCCAATTTATATTGGTCTAATTTTTTCTTCCTTCAGATCCTAGATTTGGTCTAGAAAATTAGAGTTCTGACTCGAGTTTTCTTCCAAATCCAATTCAAATGTCTAGAATTGGTCTAGAAAATTAGAGTTTCGACTCGAGTTTTCTTCCAAATCCAATTCAAATGTCTAGAATTGGTCTAGAAAATTAGAGTTCCGACTCAAGTTTTCTTCCAAATCCAATTCAAATGTCTAGAATTGGTCTAGAAAATTAGAGTTCTGACTCAAATTTTCTTTTAAATCCAATTCAAATGTCTAGAATTGGTCTAGAAAATTAGAGTTTCAACTCGAGTTTTCTTTCAAATCCAATTCGCTTAGCTTTCCTTTAAAGGTTTGAACTCCTACTCAAACTTTTCTGCAATTTAGTAATTGGTCTAGAAGATCCAAGTTCCGACTCGAATTTTCTTTCAAAATCCAATTCATTTAGTTTTTCCTTGAAGATTTGAATTATGATTTGAATCTTCCCTCAAAACCCAGTTTAGCACCTGGTTCATTCAAAGCTCACAAGTTAAATCCTTCCTTCTTAAACTATGGTCCTTAGGTTAAATTCCTATGGAATTAATCGTTTGTAGGTTGAATCCCTGCTGAACCGATGTGATCCCTAGGTTAAATTCCTATGGAATTGATAGTTCTTAGGCTGAATCCCTATTGAACCCATGTCGTTCCCAGTGAACCAATGTCGTTGTTAACTGAACCAATGTCGTTCTCAATAAAACCAATGTCGTTCTTAGGCTGAATTCCTATTGAACCCATATTGTTCCCAGTAAACCAATTCTCAATTTCGACCTCCAGGTCATCCAATTTCCAATTTCCAATTTCCAATTTCCAATTTCCAATTTTTCAATTTCCAATCCCAATTTTGACCTTCGGGTCAATCAAATTCCAATTTTGGCCCTCGGGCCATCCAATTACCAATTTCGTCCCTTGGGCCATCCAATCACCAATATCGGCCCTCAGACCATCCAATTACCACTTTGGCCCTCAGGCCACCCAATTTCCAAATCTCTAATTTTGACCTTCGAGTCACTCAATTTTGAATTTTGACCTTTGGGTCACTCAGTTCCCAATTTCGACATTCAGGTCAATCAATTTTCAAATTTCCAATTTTCAAATTCCAAATTTCCAATTTCCAATTTCCAATTTCCAATTTCCAATTTCCAATTTCCAATTTCCAATTTCCAATTTCCAATTTCCAATTTCCAATTTCCAATTTCCAATTTCCAATTTCCAATTTCAAATTTCAAATTTTCAATTTCCAATTTCGACCCTTTTGGGTCACCCAATACCAATTTCAGTCATTTTCTCTTGCGAGAGACCCTTTTCATAGGGAGAGTTCGAGGGAGCTCGTTCTTTTTGCATGCTATCCTTTGTTCACTTATCCCCTTTTTAGGGAGAGTTTGAAAGGACTCGTGTCTTTGTGAACCGTTTGCAAAACAAATTTCCAATTTCATACAAGGAACCCTTAGTTCAGAGAGAGCTTCGACAAAAGTTCGCTTTCCTTGTGACCACGATTTCATACTAGGCCATTTCATCATGAAGGACCCTCTTTTCAGGGAGAGTGTGATGGACTCGCTCCTTCATGACCAATTCACCGACCTCACCATTACTGACCCCCTTTCCATAAGAGAAGCCTAATGTTAGGAAGTTTTGACGAAAGCTTAATTTCTCTTCGAAAGTTCGTTTTGCAAACACCTCCTCTTCAGGGAAGAAATGAGTAATTTTAATTTTCAATTTCTGAATCTTCTTCTTTGGGGAAAGGAGAAGAGAATTTTTGTCATGGATGCGTTGAGTCAGGCTACAAATGCTCACTTCCACGAAGGATTTCAAGAAAATTTATCCAATTTGTCATTAAATATTTGTTGATTTCAAAATCTTTATTGCAAAAAAAATATTACCTCAGAATACCCTCAGTATTACTTCCGAAAGGACAAAGCTTTCGCGAAAAAGGATTCAAAATTCAAAATCTTTCTATTGGCCAACCAAAAGGATGCAGAATAAATTCGCGATATGGTCAGCAAAGAAAATTCAATGTTGTTGCAAAGCCATAAGTGATTGATATTGATCGCAGTCAATGACACATTTTTAAAGATCATTCTTGGAAAATAAAGCAGTCGAAATATCCTGGGTGATACAGAAAAATCCACTCAATCTCTATATCTCTTCAATCACCTAAGCTGCAATTAAATATCTGCAAAAGGGATCTCTCAATTATCGTCAAGATGAAGACGAATTATGCGAGTTAGACCCCCGGAGCCAAAGAAGATTTGGATCATCTCCAAGATGAAGGAGTTTGTGACGGATCCTTCCAGGGAAAGTTCAGATCACCATCAAGATGAAGGCGACTACGATGAGTCTCCCGACAAACCCTAAAAGATATTTAATTTCAGCTATCATCAAGAGATTTTCAACCAAAAAGCCAATAACCGTCAATATGATCCCTGAGAGAAAAGAAGGATCGGAACATCTCTGAGATTAAAGAGTTTGTGACGTACCTTTCCAAAAAAAAAAAGAGAGAAAAAAGTCAGGACATCTCCAAAATGAAGGATGATGTAATCCCCAAAAACCCAAAAAGAGCTCTAATTCTGCCAATAAAAAGAAAAAAGAAAAAGTGGGCAGAAAGATCATCATGAGAAAAGAATCCCAGGATATCAGACTGCCGAATCTGCCAAAGAATCCTCTTTAAATTTTGTGAAATTCTATTATCAATATTCTTTCACCAATTGCTTTCACAATATCAAGAATACTCTCTTTTCTGCTCATATCAAGAAAATTGATAGCTTCCTTGAAAAAAAATCAATTGCAAGCAATTTGAATTCGAATCTTGATTCTACGGAGTTAAGCCCAGTCGGATGTAATACTTCAGGTAGAAAAGAGGGAATATCTTCAAAACAATGTGCATCACTTTCAATCATTTTAAATCAACGATAATTTTCAACATTTTAACAATATTTTCTAGCTATCCTGGCGAGAAGCGAGAACTTGTTCATCTTTGGTGCATCCTGACATTAGTTGTTATCCCTTTTAGGACTTGATAACGGGAGTTTTCAAGATTCCTTCCCTTCTTTGGTATAATTTGAGCGCCTGGGCTCTCAGATTCGCACACTTCCCTGTGTCCCCACTGTCCCACCATAGACAGTCCAATTTCGGCTTGAGGTTAAGCCACCAATCATTTTCTCGCAAAAGGTCATCAATTTCAAAAGTTATTTAGTCTCAGCAATGAGGCACCCAAAATCAAACCCCTTTTCAAGCTTTAGGGATCCCAATTTCATCCTTTTGCAAAACCCCTATTGGATTTATTGTGCAAAATTTGAAGGTTCCATCATGGGTTCTTCTTTCGAGAATCCCATCTTTTTCATTTCCCGATCAGGTTAAGAGTATAAACGCGGACCTCATTTGATGAGGTATTTCATTTTTGCCCGATCAGGTTAAGGGTATAAACCTGAGCCTCATTTGATGAGGTATTTCATTTCTCGGTCAGGTTAAGGGTTAAACCTGAGTCTCATTTTGATGAGGTATTTCATTTCTTGATCAGGTTAAGGGTCAAACCTGAGCTTCGTTCCTAAACGAGGTATTTCCCGTCCCATCTAGGTTAAGGGCAAAACCTGAATCTCACTTCTTTTGAAGTAAAATTTTCTTCTTCATTCTACATTACATATCTACCATCATCATCTGAATTAATTCTTTCACACCCAGCCAGATTTTTCTAACTGGGGCATTTTTATAGTCCAAATTTGGTGTGTTTTTCTTTGCCACTAAGCTCGGCTTACAACCGACTTAGTAGCAAAGAGGGGCATCTGTAAACACCCCAAATTTTCACCCTCATCTAGTGTTTATATATTTCATGTGTCATTGCATATCATTACATGCATTCAGCATACGATTTCATTGCATTGCATAGCATTGCATGTCGTTACATCTCATTTTTGAGATCCAGCACTCCTGTTTTCAAAATATTTTATCTAGATTCGAGTTTTAAAACTTTTCTTTCAAAATCAAATTTAAAACCTGGGTTTTTAATCAACATTATGTCATTTGCCAACCCCCAGGACCTTATAGTTTGAAGTGTTTTTCTCAGAAAATAATCTGGATTCTTTTTAAACTCAATTTTCAATTGATTTCAATTCTCAGATGAGACCCATTTAGGTGGTGTCGCTTCTGGATTCCTTCATTTATCAAATTTCTCAAAAATTTCAGAGTCTTAGTTGGATCAGTACTCTATCTTTTTATCTTTTTAAACCATTTTCAAAACTCCATTTTGATTTTAAATCAGTTATGGTCATATTCCTTGTCCATTTCCTCCATTTTGGCTAAAATATTAGAGTCCTAGTTGAATCAGGTCTCTTTTTCCAGAGTCCTAGTCGGATTAGAACTCTATTTTTATTACTTTTTCTACCTATTTTTTGAGAAAACCTTTCAAAATCTTCTGTTTTGGCCAAAATCCCAGAGTTCTAGTTGGATTAGGACTCTTCTTCAAGAATCTCAGTCAGATTAGAACTATTCGTCAGAATCCCAGACAGACTAGGACTGTCCTTTATTGTTATTTTACTTGTTTTAACCAAATCTTTCAAAAAGAAGTAAAAAACTCAGAGTTTTAGTTGAAACAGGACTCTATTCAGAGAATCCCAGTTTGATCAGGACTCTGACCCTGATTTCAATTTTGCAAGAATCTTTCCAAAATCTCTTCATTTATCTTTCCAAATTTCAAAATTGTTACACTTTTACTACTGAGTTTCAAAATTATGAGATTTTACCCCAGAGTCCTGATCAAATCAGGACTCTACCCCAGAGTCCTGATCGAATCAGGACTCTATTCTATGTTCGTTTTCTCACTTCATTTTCATTGGTTTTTAAAAGCTTTGTTTAAATCTCATCATTTACTTTCTAGAAAACCAAAAATTTTCAGAGTCCTAGTCAAATTAGGACTCTGAAACCAAAAGTTCAATTTATCCTGTTTTCATCTGTTTTTCAAGATCCTCTTAGTTGTTTCTCAGAAAATCCAAAAATCTAAAAGTCCTAGTTCAATTTGGACTCTGTCCTCAGAGTTCCAGTTGGATCAGGACTCTGTTTTGATTTTAATAATTGTTATTGTTTTCACTGTTTTCACAAGTTCTTTCATTTGTTTTTTAGAAAATATCAAAAAAATCTAGAGTTTCAGTCCGATCAGGACTCTATCCCAGAGTCCTAGTCCAGTCAAGAGTCTGTTCTGAAGTTTGTTTTTACTTCTATTTTCATTCATTTCCATTTGTTTTTAAAAATCAGGTCATTTTGCAGAGTCTCGGTTGATTCAGGACTCTATTTCAGAGTTTCGGTTGAGTTAGAACTCTAACCCTGACTGCATTTTTTAACTTGTTTTTACCAGTTTTGATAAAATCTTTCAAAAACTTCTTCATTTGGCTTTTAAAATCCCAAAATCTTAGAGTCTTAAAGTTTCAGGACTCTAGCCCAGAGTCCTAGTTCGCTTAGGACTCTATTTTCAAGCCTTTAAATTTTATTTATTGATTTTAACCCCTTTTCAAAGCTATTTTCAGTCTTTATTTCAAATTTTCAAAACTTCGATGTGGGGCCCCCTTAGTTGGCGCCATATCCAGAGGAGTTCTGACTCAGTCAAGACTCTGTACTATTTCAAAACTTTCAATCTCAAAGTCTACTTTGCTTATATCAAAAGTGCATGTGGGAATGTGTATGTGCATGAAGAAATAAAACATATATGAGATCATGATATGGTCTAATATATCAGAAATGAAGAGATATTTTGGTGTTGTGCATAAACTAATCACATGGGATTTATTATAAAGGAGGAACTATGAGGAAAATGTGAATTGATGAACTAAATGAATGCTCATGCAAGAATGATAGTAGATACGTAAAAAAAATTAAAGTGAAAACACTGTTAAAAGCATAACATTGTGCATATACTATTGAACCAAATCACCATTTACTAGACACTAGCTAATCAAAAGCAGACACATACAGAAAATAGAGTACAACATGATAATGAAAAGCAAATGATTGAGAATCAAATGAGCACGTGTATTATACAGAAAAAAAATGCTTGAATATGCAAGTAGAGGAAAAGAGAGAATTTTGTTGAAGATACATATTGGGAAATGTAGGGAAATGAATGGAAAGCAGGAGAACCACAACAGTGTATGGACACTGCTGTGATTACGTAAATGACTACAGCGGTGCCGAGTACTACTGTAGATATGTAAACAACCACAGCAGTGCCGAGCACTGTTGTGGGTATGTAAAAAGGCTACAGCAGTGCCAGGCACTGCTGTAAGCATATGGAAGGCCACAACAAATGGCTAGAAGTAAATGGAGAGCATAGTTGCAGGTGTGCTGCAAGTTTTTGCAGTGATGGTGTTATGATAGTGAGGAGAAAAAGTGTAGCAGCTAAAGGGGTGGATGAAGGAAAGTGGTGGAGTGTGTTGTAAGTTGCTGGAAGGCTGTGTGACAAGTGATGGTGGGTGACAGGGGGTGTAAGTGAAAGATGATAGATAATGGATGTTGTGCAATAGACATGAATGGATACTTAACAAGTGCTGGGTAGTGAGGTGAAGATGCAAGTATTTGTTGAAACCTACATAGGCATAATTACAGGATATGAGATACAATAAACAGAAATGATAGATTTAAGAGAATGAGACATACAGGAATCTAACATGACATCTATGAATGTGATATTCACTCTGCTAAAGAGGTAAAACATACCTTTTGTTGAGCAATTCAGGCAGCCTATCACCACACGACTGGATATATCAATGGCTCGGCTTCACTAGACCAGATCGTATAATTTTTTTTTTTTAGTTGACCATGGAGCAAGTGTTGTTGTATGCTTAGGCTCACGTACAACGTGCTGATTTCTGGACTGCTTTCAGCAGGGTCATCAATTTCCAAAACTTCAATCAATTTTGGGCTTACAACAATTTTTGCTATCAGCACCTCAATCCAAGCAAAAGTTAACACACTGTTCTAAATTAGCATTGTTGCTGGTAGCAAGAGGCGAATCTGAAATGCTGACGGGCTTGCTTCTCGCAGGCCCAAATCTAATGTTGTACATAGAGGAAGCAGGAACGTTTGTCATAAGTGGCCTCAACCTCTCAGGGATGTTGCTGCCTATATCCATGTGCCTCATCGCCATATCCAACGACTTCTTTGAGGGTGTCCTACCAAAGCCTGTACTGTCTATAGAATTAGCTTCCGTTGTTTCCTGATGCATCTGGAGAACGTGAAGGCTTTGCAGAAGAATCAACTGGGGAGTTGTAGGGTGTGCCATGATTATCCTGCAGCTGAATACCTCACACTAGAACCAGCACCACAAATATTTATTTTAGTCAATCGATTGAGAGGGCATGGGATCTCCTCTGTGCAGGCACAGAGAGTTGAATTTTGCATTTTCTACAATTCTTCAATCTTTAATTAGTCCCACAACTACTCAGGTAAGCAAATGATCCTAGGAACATGAAATCAACTTAGTGTATCTAAAATTCTAATCAGAGCCTTTAAAGAGGAAATGAGTCCAGGTATCCAATAATCACCAAACTGACGATCGTCAGACTGAAATTTGCAACTAGCCTCCAAGACAAACTGAATACAAGCGATCATGCACAAACTCAACATGATGAAATTGGATTTCAAACCACGCTTTAACTGTAAATGGATATACATAACCAATGATATAATCATAAGATTAGAAATGTAATCAGACAAATTAAACACAGGGGAAGGTGCTGGTTGAGAAGATCAAATGGTGACTTGTTATCGTCGCAAAATTTTTCCCGTCTTCCCTTCCTTGCGGAAGAGAAAGAGGGAAATGCTTTCGCGATTCAAACTTGACCGGATTTTGGAAATTGTTTTGAAATACTCGCCTCCGTTTTGAAAATTGCGGGAAAATCCATGGGATGGGGCTCGACCTGTCGATACGAGGTTCGACCGTTCCTGCCGCCTTTAACAGGGATAATCGAACCAAGGACCAAAATTGTGCTTGACTTAGTGAAATTATCGAAATCGTGTTCTACCCTAAATGCACAGAGAATTCAGGCATGTGTTATGAGATTTGGTAAAAATGTAAATTGGAAAATATGATGTATGCTTAGGAAACATTTGGAATTGAAAAGCATTTCTCAAGAAAAGATGGAAATCAATCTCTCAGAAAAACTCAGACGAAGAAGGTTTGAAATCTCGAGAAAGTTTATAAAGAGTTGGAAAATCTTGAAGAAGTGAGAATCTCGAGAAAATCTTGAGAAAGTTTATAAAGACTTAGAAAACCATGAAGAAATGAGAATCTCAGGAAAACTGAAGGAATTCTTGAGAAAAGATGAACATTTGAAAAGGAAAGCACTTGTTGAGAAAATGCAGACTTTGAGAATTTTCTTAAGAAAAGGATAGAAAATTTATAGGAAAGATTCATTGGAGAAGGAAATTCAAAACTTAGGAAATTTAAATCCTGAGAATCTGGTTTTTTGAAATATCTGAAAATCAACTTGGATTCTTGAGAAAATGAGAAATTCCTTTGAAAAGAATCTTAAGGAAATAACTTTTTAAGGAAAATCACAGGAAAACATTTGATTTGGGAAATCCAACTCCGAATATCATCATAGTTTCTTGAGAAAATCAATTCCATGAAGTGAAAATCTTTTGAGAAAATCATGAGAAAAACAAATGATGCAGATGATGTGAATGAATGAATGCACTTTTGAAAAGATTTCTGAAAATTTTATTGGAAAAATGTGGATTAAGCCAAAGTAAATCCTTCATATATTCTGATTGTGGCCATGAATATATTCAGGGTTTATTTGAGTTAATTCACAATATTTTGAAAACATTGGAAATATGAGGTGCATTTTCAAGATAGCCTAAGAGTGTAGGCTCAATGTGACTGGTAGAGAGATGATGGATCTGGGTCTCGTCCATATTCCGACTAGGGCCGTAAATATGGACTCCACCGAGTTCATCAACTCTCTAACAGTTGGTGCACGTGCCATTCGTGTTCATCCACGGTGAATTTGGAAAATTGAGACATATGCATCATATAATCAGGATATTACTGAAATCAAACTATATGAGATGCGGCCTAATCTAAGCAGTAAAAGTAAATCTTATTCCAAGGTTTACATTGGATTATTACATTGCATAACATAAAAAAAAATGAAATGGATCCAAGGAATCAGCATCTTCTAGATTTTCTTGCAAAATGAGAGTTAGTACAAAATAAACAAGGAAATGGACATATATATATAATATATACAACTAAGAGACATATACATATATCAAAATGCTAAAATAGGTGTTAAATGTCATGTAACAATGGAGGTGTAACTATATGAGAAAATATATGGATGTTCATACATGGAAATAAGAGCACATGAAGATATATATATATATATAAGTATATATCTATGTATATATATATATACATATATATACATATATACGTATACATATAGGTAAATATATATAGATATACATATATATATATATAGATATATATATACATATAATGATAAAATATGTACATACTAATGGAAATTACGTATATTAGGTAAAACCAGAAATTACAGGTATATACAGTTTCTGTAGGGGATTTTACACAATCATATTTCCCAAATTACGAGGTAATTTTCAATGAAAATGGGAATGGAGCTTCCCTATATATCCATAATGAAGCACGCCAAAGATGGTTGGGAGATCACGATTGGATATAGAGATATCCGTTCATGAATATGGCCAAATATCAAGACTGCACACTTGCAGCAGAAAATGGATTGTGGAAGTATCATGGGCTATTTCAAGGATATCATGAAAAGGATATGAAAAGCTTGGTGAAAAGGTGAGAATGTCGTGGAAAATGATGAAACAATGTATAATTGGTGCTGCAAATGGGGTGATATTATAACAATATAGCAAACAAGAATTTAGCACTAAGCTAAGCAAAATCTCATAAAACCAAGGGTGATATTCCAGCCATAGCTTCATAAAACAGGGATTTTAACAGCAAGCTAGACAAAATCTCATAAACCGAATGATGGTGTTCCAGCCATAACAGCATAAAATAGAATTTTAGCATATATATATATATATATATATATATATATATATATATATATATATATATATACTTATATATATATATATATATATATATAAAAACAGAATTTTAACATAACTCCATAAAACAGGAGTTTGAACATCAAGCTCATAAATCACATGATGATATTCCAGCCCATAGCTTCATAAAACAGAAATTGTAGCATCAAATGATGAAGTTCCAGCCATAACTTCATAAAACAGAATTTTGAACATCAAGCTCATAAATCAAAATGATGAAGTTCCAGCCATAACTTCATAAAACCAAAATTTTGAACATCAAGCTCCTAAATCAAATGATGATATTCCAGCCCATAGCTTCATAAAACAGAAATTGTAGCATCAAATGATGAAGTTCCAGCCATAACTTCATAAAACAAGAATTTTAAACATCAAGCTCATAAATCAAATGATGAAGTTCCAGCCATAACTTCATAAAACCAGAATTTTGAACATCAAGCTCATAAATCAAAATGATGAAGTTTCAGCCATAACTTCATAAAACCAGAATTTTGAACATCAAGCTCCTAAATCAAATGATGAAGTTCCAGCAGTAACTGATATGGCAGAAAACAGTAAATGTATCAATCAAGAAATTCTAGAAAACATGAATCTAAACTGAGAAACAGAAAATTAACATTAGACAATACATTGAAACAGGAAGCAATTGAATTGAAAACACGAAATTAAAAGACAATGTAAAACAGGAAATTAAAAATGCAAAACAGGAAAAACAACAAATGAATACACCGGAAATCAAAAGAATGAAGAACAAGAAATCAAGAAAATGTGATAAAATCAGGAAAATGAAACAAACAAAACAAGAATTTACTGCAAAGCAACAAAAATCTGGCGATGAATGAAACCAGATTGAAAAGAACGATCAAATGGGAGTTGCTACTAACTGATGGAATGAAGGCAAATGGAGAGACGCTGGCTGGAGCTTCTTTTATTGATGGGCTGAAGGTGGGGCAGCAGCCTGATTGATCTCCTGTTGGTGGTTGGGCTGAAATAGGCTGGAGCTCTTGTTGGTAGGTTGGAGATGGTGAGAAACCTGCGGCTGGGCTGAAGTGGCTGAAGAGGGATCTGGATAGCAAATGGCTGAAGAAGATGGTTTGCTGCTGGAATTTCCTGCTAGGCTGAAGGACAGATGGGGATGGACACGATGAACTTCCTCCGCAGAGAATAGTTTGGATGGAGCGGCTGAAGGAAGAGGTAAATCCCCCTTCACGATCAGCAGTCAATGTGGGAGGGCTCGATCTTCTTCCACTCGTGGAGCTTTTCAATCTGGACGGCAGAGGCGAAATCCCCAAAAGGTGAACGGCTCCATGGCAGAGCAGCTTCCTCTCCTCTTCGGCTGAAGGAAAAATGGCCTCCCCTCTTTCCCCAAAACCCAATAGAGCAATCCCCCTCCTGCAAAATAAAAAAGAAGACCCTCTTAATCGGCCAGGCTTCTCCCCCTCTCCCCTTCGTGAGTGCCTCTTCTTTTAAAACCTTCCTTTCCTCTCAAAAGAAACGCAGCCCCCATTCATGAGGTGTCGTTACTTCATTTTTGAATTTTTTTCCGAAATAGCCGTTTCAAAGGGGGGCGCATTCCCTGTTTTTCAAATTTTGGTTTTATTTTCCTAAGTTTTAGGCAAAATCAAATTTATGATTTTAGGGAAATTCGGCTGTGCCATTTAAGGCTGCCTCCTTCTAAAAAAAAAACTTTATTTAAACAAATAAAAAGAAATAAAATAAAAAAATGAGAGGCTTTTATGGAAATGCCACCTCAACCCACTTTTAAAATCCTTTTGAAAATAAAGTTTTGTTTTGTTTTTGAAAAATCTTTTATTTTCAATTGGGTTGCCACATGTGTGTGGGCCCACTAACTAAAAAAAAATAAAAAAAAATAAGAAATGAAAAAGACTTTTGCAAATTGGTATGAACTCCAAGTGGGTCCCGCTTGAGAATAAACAATTTACTTGAGAGTCTGAGTATGATGCTAGTTCAAAGACGGGTCCTGCTCCATTTATTTGAAGATACGAGATAAAACATTATTTGTTTTTCAAGAATTTGGAAAAATTGGGTTTTCAGGGAAAAAATATGGATAAATGTAAAAACCAAATTTGTAAAGAGATTTAAAATCCTTTTTACAAAAAGTTTTGAGATAAAATCTTTAAAATCAATATCTAAATATCCAGATTGTTTTTCTTGAGAAAATTTTTGTAATTCAAAGTCCTGGGGTAAAATGGGAAAATTTGGTAATTTTGAATACCCAGGGTTTTAAAAATCAATTTGAAAAAGTTTAAAAATCAAATCTGGATGGACAATTTTGAAACTCAGGAGTTCTGGATCTCAAAATGACATGCTGTGCAGTGAAATGATGCAATGCTATGCAAAGACATGTTCTATGAAATATCACTCTGAGCTCGGACTTGAAAATTCTAGCTTTTTGTCCAGAAAAGGATTTTGAAGATTTGCAGTTTGAAGATGTCTCTGAACCTAAATATGGAAATTTTGAGGCTCAAGAATGAAATTTTGGACTTTCTGCAAGGTTTAATCTCAAAAAATGACCATTTTGCCCTTCATTGCTTCCGGAGAACTGAAATGTGCCGATTGAGGGCGATGTCAAAAAGTGAGTGAAAATTTGGGGTGTTTACAGATGCCCCTCTTTGCTACTAAGCCGGCTTATGGTCGAGCTTAGTGGCAAAGAAAACACACCAAATTTGGGCTATATAAAAATGCCTCAGTTAGAAGGATATGACTGGGTATGAAGAAGTTAGCCCGAGGAAGATGATAGATATGAAATGGAGAAATGAAGAGTAAAGACTCACTCTATGAGAGTGAAATTCAGGTTTATGCCCTTGACCTGGATGGGACAGAAATACTTCGTATGAAATGAAGCTCAGGTTTTAACCCTTGACCTGATTGGGGGAATGAAATTATCTCATTAAAATGAGATTCAGGTTTGTACCCTTAACCTGATCGGGCAGAAGATGGAATACCTCCTTGAATGAGGCTCAGGTTTATACCCTTATCCTGATCGGGTGGAAAATAGAATTTTGGAAGGTGAATAAGACAACTTTTCTTGAAGATGAACGAGGCGATGGAAATGGAATTGTAAGAGGCAATTTTGGAAAATGATCAAGACGATCCGGTGAATTTTCATCATCATGAAATATGAAGAAGGTAAGGAGTAAGACGACTATTTCGACAATGTGAAAGATGGATATGGCAATCTTTTGACGAGAATAAGGTAACTCTTTCGACAACGCGAAAGACAGACAAGGCAAACTCTTTTAGAGAAGAGTAAGGCAACTCTTTTGACAACGCAAAAGATGAATAAGGCAATTTTTCCAATGAAGAATAGGGCAACTCTTTCGGCAACGCGAAAGACAGACAACGAAAACTCTTTCAGAGAAGAGTAAGGCAACTCTTTTGACAATGCAAAAGATGAATAAGATAATTCAAAGGAACAAGGCGATTCTTTCGACAACGCGAAAGATGACAAAGGTAATCCAAAGGAATAAGGCAATTCTTTCGACAACGCGAAAGATAACAAAGGGTAATCCGAAGGAAAAAGGCGAGTCTTTCGACAACGCGAAAAATGATAAAGGCAATCCAAAGGAATAAGGCGAGTCTTTCGACAACGCGAAAGATGATAAAGGTAATCCAAAGGAATAAGGCGAGTCTTTCGACAACGCGAAAGATGACAAAGGTAATCCAAAGGAACAAGGCGAGTCTTTCGACAACGCGAAAGATAATAAGGCGATCCAAAGGAACAAGGTGATTCTTTCGAAAATGCGAAAGATGACAAAAGGCAATCCAAAGGAACAAAGCAATTCTTTCGACAATGCGAAAGATGACAAAAGGCAATCCAAAGGAACAAGGCAATTCTTTCGACAATGCGAAAGATGATAAAGGCAATCCAAAGGAACAAGGCAATTCTTTCGACAACGCGAAAGATAACAAAGGCAATCCAAAGGAATAAGGCAATTCTTTCGACAACGCGAAAGATGATAAAGGTAATCCAAAGGAATAAGGCGAGTCTTTCGACAACGCGAAAAATGATAAAGGCAATCCAAAGGAATAAGGCGAGTCTTTCGACAACGCGAAAGATGATAAAGGTAATCCAAAGGAGAAAGGCGATTCTTTCGACAACGGGAAAGATGACAAAGGCAATCCAATGGAATAAGGCAATTCTTTAGACAACGCGAAAGATGATAAAGGTAATCCAAAGGAATAAGGCAATTCTTTCGACAACGCGAAAGATGATAAAGGCTATCCTTTCAGAGATAAGGTTAATCTTTCAACAACGTGAAAGGTGATAAAGGAAAATCTCTCAAAGGGGTCAAGATACATCAATATAGACATCAAGCTCTCACTTAACGTCAGGATACCTAGAAAATATTGTCAAAATGTTGAAAATTTTGTTGATTCAAAGTAATTGAAAATGATTGTGAAAATATTCCTTCTTTTCTACCTGAAGTATTACCTCCTGTGATCATCGCAAAATTTTTCCTCTCGTAATATCCTCTCTCTTCCTTCTCTTTTCCTTTCCAACCTCTTATTTTCCTCCTTTTTGAAGGGAGAAAGATAAAAGACGGAAAGAAAGAGAGAAGAGAAAGGAAAGAAGATAAGAGAAGAGAAGAGAAGAGAAATTCTTTTGCGGGTTTCACTTGACCTTAATTTAGAAAATTTTTGAAATAACTCGCCTCCGTTTTTTAAATATTTGCGGGAAAACTGGGAGACGGGATCCGCTCGTCGGTACGAGGTTCGACCGTTCCTGGCGCCTTTACCAGGGGTAATCGAACCAAGGGTCGAATTTATGCCTTTTGCTTTGCTAAAAAATTATCTAAGAAATTATTCTAAGTCTAAATGCACAAAGAATCATGCTTGTGCAAATGCAAAGATGTATGCTCTTTTTGAAAATGTTTTGAAGAAATCCTAAGTGAATCCGATAAAGTGAAGAAAATGTTTTCTAACTTGGAACTTAAGATTAAAGTTCTAAGAATAATCAGGAGCTTGGAAAAATAAATCTGGAATTTGGAAATTGATTCTTGAAGTCTTGAAAAAAAGAGAATGAAAGAAATTTTCAAAGTCATAAATGAACTTTGAATTTAGAAGTTTGAACTTGGATGAATATTTGGAATGGAATTGAATTCCACTTTTGAAGTTTTGATTTTAGAAGGAAATGTGGGAAATCTAAAGGAATTGAGAAATGGGATTTGTAACAGTTGGAATTTCAAGATGAAATCCGAATCCAAGTTCTGGATTCTGAATAGAGTTTTGAGTTGATTTTTGGATTTAGGATCTGAAATGGGAACTTAATCTGAAATCTGGAATGAAATGGAATTGGTTTTAAGAATTGGAATTTAAAGTGAAATTTGGATTTGGAATTTTGAATGGAATCGGATTCAAGATCGGGAATCCAAGATGATATTTGGATCCGAAATCTGAGATCCAAGATAGGGTTGGACTCTGGATCCCAAGATGGAATTGGATCTGAAGTCTGAGATCCAATGTAGGATTGGGTTCTGGATCCTAGAATGGATTTGGATCTAAAGTCTGAGATCCAATGTAGAATTGGTTTCTAGATCCTAAGAATTGGAATTTGGATCTGAATCTGAGATCCAATGGTAGAATGAGGATTTGTATCCTAAAAGAAATTGATTGGAGATCCAAAGTGGAATAAGGATTTGGATGGAATTTGGATCTGTGATGGGAGATCCAAAATGGGATAAGGATTTGGATCCTAAATGGAATTTGGATCTGTGATGGGAGATCCAAAAATGGGATAAGGATTTGGATCCTAAGAATTTGGAATTTGGATCTGAATCTGAGATCCAAAGCAGAGTTGGATTCTGGATCCTAAGAATTGGAATTTGGATCTGAATCTGAGATCCAAAGCAGAGTTGGATTCTGGATCCTAAGAATTGGATGTTGGATCTGAATCTGAGATCCAATGGAATGAGGATCTGTATCCTAAATGGAATTTGGATCTGTAACTGGAGATCCAAATGGAATAAGGATTTGGATCCTAAATGGAATTTGGATCTGTAATTGGAGATCCAAAGTGGAATGGAGTTTTATACTTGGAAATCCGGATCCAAGTTGAGATTTAAGATTTAACTTTGGATTCAGATTATGAAGAATCCAAATAGGACCTTTAAAGATGGATCTGGGTTTTAGAAACCCAAATTTAAACTTGAGATTCAAATCAAAACCTTTGATTGAAGATAAGGGGATGAACTTGATTTTGAAATCAGAAGATAACTTCAAAGTTTAAATTGAACTTTGAATTTTGAATTTTGATTTGAGGTGGGAATTTGAAGTTTGAATATAAAATGATTTTGGAATTTTAAATTGGACTTTGAAATTAAATTTTGAATCTTTGAAATGAGATAGAATTGGATTCGGATAAGATTTGATTTAAGAAGAAGAATCACTTGGAATTTTGAAAATGAAGTTTTGAAAATATGATGCAATTCTATCCTATATGATGAATGAATTTTGAGTAAGTTTGAAATTGGAATTTGAAAAGCTATTTCATTCTTTAAATGAATTAAAATAAGATTGAAAATATAATACATCCTTGACTATGGTCATTGAATGTATTATATGATAATCTATATTTAAATTCAAAAGAAAAATAAAATACATTTTTAGTGCTTTTATAGAATTTAAAATGAAATTAACTCTCAATATACCCTGACTATGGCCATTGGTATATATTTTGAGTTTAATTTTAAGTTAAATTCTGATAAAAGAGTAAAATATTTTAGGAAAAATATGATGAATTTTGAAAATGGATCCAGTGTGGATCCAATGTTATTTTGTAAAAGATAAAAATGCTAAGTTTTGTCCACACCCAGACTATGGCCATTGATGTGGATCATCAACTTAACATCCATTACCTCTTACGAAATGGTGCACGTGCCATTTGTGTTCCCATTTATGTGAATTTGAAAAAAAAATAAAGGCAAAATGCATGAAAAACAAGTAATTCAATGATATTTACAATGCTCATCCATTCTACCTAAAGCAGGAAATGTAAATTCTCATTAAAACCTAACTTATTACAACACATAAAATTGAATTTACAACTTTGAGTAATGACATTTTCCATGTATCCCCTGCAAAACACTTGATTAGTATGAACATAAAAAAAAAAAAAATTGTATGTATCATATGGATATCAATGATGAAATGCTCATATATCAAGATATACATGATGAAAAAGATTGGGAAATGTCATATATACTTATATACATATGTACAGGCATGCTTACATACATGAGTATGTATATATATATATATATATGTATACATTCAATACAGGTGGATGAGAGCTATGGTGTTGTAAGCACAATGATGTTTGTGGAAAATACATAATGGAGGTGCAGGGGGGGTATGGCTAAAAAGATGTGTGCTGGGAACACTCACAGCAACATAAAGTACTTGCTATGAGTGTTCACAACAACACAAGATATCTGTTATAAGTACTTACAGCAGTACAAAATATTGTGTTACCAGTGCTTAGGCGGCTGAAGAATGGACTATGGTGAACAGGGTATATATGTGCAGATGCCTTCAAGCTTGATTCCAGTATCATGTTTTATAATGTAATGCTTAGGCACTCAACTAACACTTTTCTAAGGTTGTTTGATCAAGAAAGGAGCATTAATAAGTGTTCCTGCAGTATCTCCTATAACTACCTCTAGACTGGCAGAGCATGTCTGTTTCTTAACATATTTAAGCCCAACGTGCTTGGATTCTGTGCCTCCAACCGAATATCTTGTGAGCTTTCTGGCCCCTTTTGCCATTCACTATGATGGCACATCCTGGCTCTATCGATCCAGCTTTGGCAAGACAGACTATGCTATGAGCATGGACAACGTGGGTGCTTGTGAGAAGTGCAATACTGTGAATGAATGAAAACTGTGCTGAAGATATATGCAAAAAAAAATGGTGTTGAGATGGAGATATTGCTAGGCAGTAATTGTAGTCCTGATGGGGATGGGAATAGAATGAAAATGGAAGGCTGTGAAAGGAGGGCTGCATGAAGGGATTAAGGCCAGGTTACTGTATGATCCTATCTTCATTCTACTTACAGCGAGTGGCACCATGGATTTTAGCAAGTGGTACCACTATAAATACAGTTGTGGCCTCCAACAGGTAAGTGAAAGCCAGCAATGGCGAGTGATACTGTAGGGGCTTTTGCAAGAAAACACGAGAGGATGACAGCTGGGCAGATGATACAGGAATGGTGCTGAGATATGATGTGTGTATCGGTTTGATAGGTAAAGGAATGGTGGTGTGAATAGACTGAGGTCCATATACAGAAAACATCAACGTGGGTTTTAATATATAGCAAACAATGTATAAGATGAGTTCATCTGCAACTAAGACATTACTGTAGGATGAAAACAAGACATCATATGGTCTTTGAACAGTGAATGCCATACTAAAATCAGAGATGCTAGTCAAAGGGGCATCAAATATGTATCAGGTTATCCCGAAACTACTTTGTATAAATAGCAATTGCAAACAATGACAAAGCCTTAAGATAATATATGGAAGTAAAAAAAAATTCACACAGGAATAACGATGTAGAGGCACATGGACTGAAATCCAGAATGACTGAAACAATTACAGGAAAACTTTAGTGAGTTACAAAGCATGAGAGTTGCTGTCATATGCTGCTGGAGGATATTTGTAAATGCACCTAAAATGAATCCCCTGGTAAGAGTGTCATATAACACCAAAGCATACGAACATTTTGAGGAACATGAGCCCAATACAGGGACTCAATTCAAAGCTTACGAGATATATCGGGTTATCATATCGATGGAATGGGAGATCTGATCAGTCATCCTCTACACTCTAACTAAAATAGGAATTCAGATATAACCTTTTCAGAAAAGCTCAAATCACAGGCCATGAACAAGAAATACATAGAATAAAAAAAAAAAAGAATGCAACAATAAACAGGAAATGGAGGAATGTATTGAATACAGGTAATGTAATGCTGCCTCAGGAAAAAAAATTAGGAAGTTAAAAATCCAATTTCTACAAATGAAGATGACATAAGAGATACAAGCTAAAAAAAAAAAAAGAAAGAAAAATGAAATGATGCTCAGCAGCTTGGCGCTCCATTAATTTGGCAACCGCATCCTAGCAGAAATTCCTATTCGTGACGCAATGAGATCCCTTACCTTGAGAAGTACAATAACCCAAACACGAATGCAGTGAAGCTCACTCGATCAACCAACTCGAGATTCATCCTTGTTAGAATTCCTCTGGCCCTCAGTTAGGTTTCTTTTATGAGAGAAACCACTCTCGTTATCCCAATAATTTCCCTATGCATGCATGTGCTTCCTGCAGAAACACTCTATCCATTGAATCAACTGCTTAACGATCCAGCTTTATATCCGTTGCTTACCTCCTGCTCGATTTCCATCCCTTCTCCTTTTAGCGCAGTGGGTATATGTAGAACTTTTATAAAATGACGATGATGATATTATGGGCAAGATACAGACAGAGAACCCAATGTGAATTGGGATAGGTGAATAAGTAAAAAAAATGACCGTAGGAGATTCAATGTTGCCAAAATATGACGTCTAATGCATATAGATTACCATTATTTAGCAGAAAATAAGAAAAAAAATGCAGGTTGATTCACTATGAGCAAAGCAAAATTCTTGCATAAATGGAGAATTGAGGCAACAGAGTAAGCTTGGAAAATAAGATCAACCGCAGATCAAAGGGTAAAACAAACGAAAAGAGAGAAAGAAAGAAAAGAATAAAGAGGAAGAAAAAAAAAATTGTTGGAATGAAATCATTCCATTGATGTTGCATAGCTACAGATCGATTTTGCTATCAGCAAATCGATGTTGCAGGGGTGCTTTTGCTAAAAAAAATGACAAATCGAAACTATAGAATCCTCAAAAGAGAACTTAAGAAGAAGATAAAAGGAGAAAATACGGGGATGAGCAGAAATGCTTACCTTGGTGAAGTTTCCGTTATAGGGATTTGCCTTCTTCGATAGATGAAAGAGTGAATCTGGTCTGTTTGGATTCTGCGGTTCGGCTGAAGCTCAAGGACGAGGAATGAAGTCGATAATGGATTTTGAAGGAACCTTGATGCCGTGGGGTAGAGAATGGGGGTTGATAACGGATCGAAAGGAGAATGTTGAAGATGGATTAGCCGAGAACTAGATGAACATGGATTGTAATGGACTCTTGCCGAGAAAACTCGATCGATAATGGGGAAAGAGGAGGTGCTCTTGCAGAAAGATCGATCTCCAGAAAAAAAAAGTAATGGGTCCTTGAAGACAGGGGCACGCCTCTTCTTAAAGGGGGAATGGAGAGTTCGAGAAGAGATGAAGGGTATGATCCAATGGCTGATGGAGATTTGGTTGGCGATGGATGATTGAGAAAGGGGGTGACAGTTGAGCGATGGTGGATGGTTCTGGAAGAAGGTCTGCGTGAGGGAGAGAGCGAGCCTGCGGCCGTTGCCAGTTTTCACTATTTCAAAAGGGTGGTTCCCTTTTTAAGAATTTTCTGAAAAATGGTTAAGGAGCGAGGTTTTTGGTAAAAATGGCTTCAAAAAGCTCAAAAATCATTCGTTTTCTTTGTAGCTTTTCTTGATTTTTTTTTTTTTTGGTTTTTATGTTATTTTTCTATTTTTTATACTTTTAGAATAAAATTCGAGAAATCAAAGATTTAAAACTATTTTTTTTGTGTTTTTGTAAAATATTTACAAAAGAGAATTTTTCTGAGAGTTTTAAAGCTATTTTGAGGAAATTTCTTCAGAAATGGGTTTGGATCCGGGTTTTGAAGAAATTTGGGTTTAAAATGCTGAATTTGGATCCAGAATTGATTTTGAATACATTAATATGAAATTTAATTCAGAAAATCTGAAGAATGACTGAAATTTAGCTTTGAAATTGTTTTGATTTTCTCAGAAAATGGAATCAGGGGCAAAAGGGTCATTTTGTAAATCTTTGAAAAATTTGGGGTGTTCACAGATGCCCCTCTTTGCTATTAAGCCGGTTGAGATCCGAGCTTAGTGGCAAAGACAATATTCCAAATTTTGAAAAATGCCCTAGTCAGCAGGTCTGAACTGGGTGTGGAAGAATTATTTTGAAAATATGGCTTCTCAAGCTTTGAACCTTATCTTGAATGGTTTTGGGGAGACAAAATCCTCGAAGATGATATGATTGGGCAGAAAATGAGGAAATCGTGATGGGACTTTAGATGGAAATTCTGAAATGGTGGGAAATGAAAATTTTGATCAGGTCTCATGGGTGAGACAAGATACTCTCTTTGGAATGATTCAGGTTTAGCCCTTAACCTGGATGGGACGAAGATATATCAAGATGAATTTGAATTGAGGAAAGGGATACACGGGGACTTTGATGGGGCATTTTGGAAAACGCCTTGTGAAATGAAGCCCGAGTATGATCCTTTCTTTGAATGGATGTATAAAGTATGGGTTCCTTGATGGGAGGAGCCATGATGGGACTGGAAGAAATCATCTCATCCAAACGAGGGATCTCGTTGGAACGAAACTCAGGTTTAACCCAAACCTGCAAGGAAGATATCTCGCAAGGCGAGGTTCCGGTTTAATTTTTAACCTGGATAGAAAATCTACCACACGGGTTTCTCAAAAATAGAGAAAGCACGATGGGACCTTTGAAATTTGGACGAACAAATCCGAAGGGGTTTTCGCGAAAGGAGGAAATATAGAGTCCCTAAAGCTTTGAAAAGGGGAAGAAATTGGGCGTCTCATTGCTGAGACTGAAATAACTTTTGAAATTAATGATCTTTCGCAAATGGTTCAGGTTTGACCCTTATCCTGAGTGGGTTGTCCATACGGAATCCTTCAATGAGAAAACCGTGATGGGACAGGAAGAGATACTTCCTTCAGAGGCAACTCTTTTGAGAAATATAAACAACGCTAGGTTGCATCAAAATGGATATTGAATGTTTATTTTATTTTTGGAAGAGCTAGAAAATTTTGCCAATAAGATAAAATCATAGTAGGTTCAAACACTTGAAAATGTGCACGTATGTGCAAAAGATATTCTCTCTTTTACCTAGAGTATTTCCCCCAAATGAGGTTAACTCCTCAGTTCTAAGAGTCAAATTCAAAATTTTAGCACTGATGATTTTCTTCAAGGAAGCTATCCATTTCCCTGATATGAGAATAAAGGAAATATTCTTAATTTCATAAAAGCAGAAAATGAAGAGATATTGATAAAAGAATTTTGCGTGAGAAAAGATGACTTATGGCAACTTCGCCAGTTTGATATCTGGGTGTTTTCCCACGATGATCTTTTTGCACTCTTTTGAGTCATTGGGCTTTCTCGGTTTTTCACATCATCCTTCATTTGGATGTCCTGACTTTTTTCTCTTTTCAGAGAAGGGTACGTCACAAGCTCCTTCATCTTGGAGATGCTCCGATCCTTCTTTCTCTCAGCGATTATATATGATATTAGCTCAAAAAGGTCTGAAATCAAATATCTTTTAGGGTTTGTCGGTAGGTTCATCGCATCTGCCTTCATCTCGACAGCGATCTGAACTTTCTGTGATCATCGCAAAATTTTTCCTCTCTCGCGGTTTCTCTATCTTCCTTCTCTTTTTCCTTTTTCTAACCTCTATTTTCCTCCTTTTTGAAGGGAAGAAAATAAAAGAAAGAAAAGAGAAAGAGAAGAAAAGAAAGAAAGGAAGAGAGAGAGAAGAGGAACTATTTTGCGTGGTTTTCACTTGACCTTTATTTGAAAACATTTAGAAAATTACTCACCTCCGTTTTGAAAATTCGCGGGAAAAATGGAGAGACGGGATTCGCTCGTCGGTACGAGGTTCGACCATTCCTGGCGCCTTTACCAGGGGTAATCGAACCAAGGATCGAATCTATGCCTTTTGCTTTGCCTAAATATAATCTAAGGTTTTATTCTAACTCTAAATGCACAAGGAATCATGCTTGTGCAATGCGAGGATGTATGCTCTTTTCAAAGATGTTTTTGGAAATTTCCAAGTATTCTGAGATGAACTTGGTAAGAGAATGAAGAAATGATTGAATCTAACTTAGAACTTGAGATAGATCAGAGAAGTTCTAAGTTTTTGAAGTAATTTAGAATTTTGGAAGAATAAATGAGGGGGAATGACTTGAAGTTTTAAAAAATGAATTTTCAATAGTCAGAAATGGATTTTGAACTTGAATTTAGGAAAGGAAAGGAAATGCTTGAGATGAATTTGAATTTAGATTTTTGAAGTTTGAAATTTAGAATAGATCTGAGGGATCCAAATGGTAAAAAAAAAATAGAGATGGATTTAAGGAATGTTTTGGATTTGAAATCTGGAGATGAATCGGTTTTGAAAAGAAGTTGGACTTGGGAATGAAAGTTGGATTCTGAATCTTGGAATGGATTCAGATCTTGAAGTCTGAGGTCCAATGTAGAATTGGATTCTGGACCCTAAGGAGAAACTGGATCTGAAGTCTGAGATCCCATGTAGAGTTGGACTCTGGATCCTAAGATGGATTTGGATCAGAAGTCTAAGATCCAATATGTGATTGAATTCTGGATCCTGGAACTGGATCTGAAATCTAAGATCCGAAGTAGAATTGGGTGCCAGATCCTAAGATGGATTTGGATCTGAAGTCTGAGATCCAATGTGGAATTAGGTTCTGGATCCTAAGGTGGATTTGGATATGAAGTTTAAGATCCAAAGTGAAATTGGAATCTGGATCCTAAGGAGGAATTGGATCTGAAGTCTGAGACCCAATATGAGTGTTGAATCCTGGATCCTAAAATGGACTTGGAATTAAGTTCAGAAGGTGAATCACGAATCTCAAAGTTAAATTGAACTTTGAGTTTGATTGGAGCTTTTGAATTTTGAAATTTCAAAGTAAAAATTGAACTTTGAAAATGAATTTGAATTGGAAATTTTGAATATGAAATGAAATTTGAGATCTCAAAGTTAAATTGGACTCTGAGATGGAAAATGAAATGGAATTGAAGAAGATGAATAGGATTGAAGATTTGATTGAAGAAGATATTTACATCACCTGGAGTTTTGAAAAAGTAATTTTGAAAATATGATGCAGTTCTATCCTAAGTGATGAATGAATTTAAAGAATTTTGAAATTGGATTTTTTTTTTTTTTTTTAAAAGCTATTTCATTCTTTAAATGAATTAAAATAAGATTGAAAATATAATACATCCATGACTATGGTCATTGAATGTATTATATAATAATCTATATTTAAATTCAAGTGAAGAATGAAATACATTTGGTGCTTTTATAGAATTTAAAATGAATTGAACTCTCAATATACCCTGACTATGGCCATTGGTATATATTTTGAGTTAATTTTAAGTTAAATTCTGATAAAAGAAGAAAATATTTAAGGAAAATATGATGAATTTTGAAAACGGATCCGGTGTGGATCCAGTGTTATTTCGTAAAAGATAAAAATCCTAAGTTTTGTCCACACCCTGACTATGGCCATTGATGTGGATCATCAACTTAGGATTGATTTACCTCTTACGAAATGGTGCACGTGCCATTCGTGTTTTACCATTGTGAGAATTTGAGAAATAAAGGCAAAATCATTGAAAACAAGCAAATTATGACATTTACAATGCTCATCCATTCTATCTAAAACAAAAAATGTAATTTCTTATTCAAATCTAGCTATTACAACTTGAATCTGATTAAAATTTGAAAGAGTCTCCAAGAAGATAGATATTTTCATGTATTTCCTGTAAAACACTTGATTAGCATGATCATAGAGGAGATTTGTATACATCGTACGGATATTAATGGCAAAAGTCAAGACATAAATGGTGAAAAAGATGGAGAAATGACATTATATACCAATATATGTACATGCATACCTAGACATACGCATATATATATCATACATGTGTGCATATATATATATATATATATATATATACATATATATATATATATATATATATATATATACACTCAATGTAGGTGGATGAGGATGGGCTGTGTGGATGAGAATTGAAGGTGAATGATTGCTAAGCTGTCTGTATAAGTATGATGATGTTTGATGTCAAGGGATAGTGAAGATATTTCCTAACGATCTACTGGCCGGTTGTAGGGAGTTACAACAATCTAGGGGATTGCTATATTTTATAGAAAAATAACTATAGACACTAATGGTGATTACAGCAGCACCTAGCCCTACTGAAAAAGATGATAAAGTTGCCGTGATGTTTTAGCACCTTTGTGGCTGCAAAAGAGGGACTGAGATTGGACCCTATAATCAAGTGCAGTGTGTCTATGGGGTTATGAAAGTACAGGTATGTAGCAAATGCACAAAGACCACACAAAAATGAAATAAATGTGACAATAGAGGATGTGTATTATGTAAAAAAAAATGGTGGAATAATGGGAAGCAGCAGGGTTGTGGTAATATCCAGCACTACCACGGATAGTTACCTAGGGGCCATATTACTCTCAAAAGGACCATACAACAGTGTTTCAAGCATGACTGCAAATGCATGAGAGGGGACTAACTGCGGACGGCTGGGCAATACAAAACAGGGAGTTTCTTGAGCCATAAGGTATGGCTGGTGAGGTGCCAAAGTGGCGACTATGTAGGCTGGTGCACGGGTGCCTTACAACAGGGTACGTAAGCAGCACAGGTGGCATATGCTGAGTGTGAAGAGAGCAGTAAGAGTGTGATGGTTATGAGGCTAATGGGAGCATGTAGGGATGAGATGTAGAGCAGAATGCTGAAAGGTGGCTGGTACATGAGGTTGCTGTGTGAAATGTGCTGGTAAGTGTAGGAGACAGAGGCCATGATTTTCAAATCCGATTCTGCAACACGCAGAAAGATGTGTAATGCAAAGGGAATTCCCAACATGGGAGTTACAACTTTCAGAAAGTTATTGTAATTGACACGTGTTTGTGCCAGACTCGATACCATGGTAGTCCTTCTACAATTGGATTGATATCCTTTCAACACTCTTAACCTGAGGATAAGGCAAATTGCAGCAATGTCATATGTAATGGAGCAAGTGTTAGTGAAAACTCTAAAGGGGTATGGGTTGTTACAAGTGAGCACATAGGTATAAGAAAAAAAAAAAAAGTGCAGAAGTGAAAAGGTGAGCGCACAGGTACAAGGGGTATGTGTGTATATATATTACCAATATATTGACAATGTAGATGCAGAAATACTATGGTGCAGAAAACGAGAACAGAATAAGTGTAATAGGTAGGTGTGGATGAACTAAAGTTATATGCAATGACTGATCTAGTGTAAAATGTACGAATTGAAACACCCATTCTGCCAAACGACTAAACCATACGCTTCACTAGACCACTAAGCAGCAAAATGAATATTCTGCTGAACAACCAAACAACTATACACACTAATGATTTGATTTCAACAGATTGAATCTCTTAGAAGAATTCTGCTATGGATCGATCACATGACAAAACCCTGTCATATATTCGACTTCAAACCACAAATTGATGCTTCAGATTCAGATTCACTCAACACATTGATCTCAGCAGATCGATTTAACATTTATTGCCATAACCCAATAGGGTGGTCTTAGCAGAACAACTTATTAAGGACCAGACGAGATCTGAAGTAAAGGGAACCCACACAATCGATATGCCGATCTGATCTAAGATATACAGTAATTCATTTATAGCAAATCAGCCTCAACAATAGACTATACAAAGTAAATACAAACTCATAAATCAGATGAAATAGAGGAAAATAAAAGAAAATGCACTGAGGATGTAAATAAGATGATATATTACTCAATAACAAATGAACGACAATGGGCATCAAATGTTTAACAATGAACAAAATGTAACTCAAAACTGAAATATCACTGATGTAGAAAAAAAAAAAACGACTAAGGGAAAGTAATATAGCAGAACATATGCTAAAAAAAAAGGGGTAATAACGGGAAATACTCTGGTCATTTATGGTTGATGAGTGTTGGCAAATAATGTGCAGACACTTATGTGCAGAGGATGGCGGCTTAGGATTGTGCTCATGATATCATATTATGAAAACCAGATATTACCTATGCACCTGACATACTTACTAGCGGAATTTATATGTTACTAACATATTAACTGATATACTGTAGGTATATCAGATGATATGTCATAAGCACATTGTATAATGAATACGTTGATTGATATACTAGAAGCACATCAATCGATAATGACATAAGTTTATGAAAATGATATGCTATAGATATTAACAGTATATAGCGAGGGCTTACATGATGGGCGACGCACATGTCAGGTGAGGGAATAGACAATGAAATGCGTAAGTAGGTACCAGGAAGTGAATAGGAGTGGATATACCTATGAAGAACATTCATAATAGTGGATGAGCTTAGTGAATGGGCTTTGGGGGTACCATGGAGAAATATGGGAAAGGGGCGCTTGTATTGTGAGACACAGGAACAAATGCCTAACAAATAATCGACCCCATACAAGGAATTATACAGTGAGATAACTATACAGTCAACAGATGCATAATGATTTATACAATGAATAACTGATCTCATGAATATGATTGAAGCAGGATGATCTTTGAGCAGAATATGCTCCAATCGGTTTATACAGATGGGGTGTAAACCACGATGATGTAATGCAAAATAAAGAAGATAATCAGATGGGGATGCATAAGCAATGAAAGATGTAATGAAACTATGATATGCGACTATGTATGAATGACCAATGGATATCCCAAAACACGACTATATTGCAGTTGCAAGAAATTATGACAATCCTTTAGCTGCTACGAATACCCAGGGGATTACAGTGGCCATGGGGTTATTTTGCTATGAAAACACAAGGAACCACAATGGGCATGAATGGAATATGAGAATGCCACGAATGAGGGAAATGCCAAATAAAAAGAAATTAACCAAGCATGAATCAAAATCAGAAACAAATCAAAAAGAGGAGAAGAAAATAAATCAGAAACAGAAATCCAACAAGAATTAAAGCTTATAGAAAGAAAAATAGGAATTAAAACAGAAATTGAAACAAGCTAGAACCATACGTAAACAAAAATAATAATAATAATAATAAAAAAAACATGTAGGAATGTATTCATTCCATTGATGTCGCAATATGCAGGTCGATCTTGCTAGATGCAGATCGACCCTGCAAATTATGCACTCAGTGAGCAGAAGTTGAAAGCAAAAGGAAGGTGATGGATATTGTGTGAAGATCGGCAAAAAAAAAAAATGCTTGAAATGGCGATTTTACAAGGGAAACAAAGGGAAAAGGAAGAACTCTTACCTTAGATTAATAGAGGTTGAAATTGCAGGGGTGAATCCTCAAGACGTGTTGCTGGAAGATTGTTTACTTACTATTTACTTGATCGAGTGGTAGTACTTCCTCTGGAAGTTGAAAGATAGATCAGCCTCCTAATTCTGCGGATATTCTCAAGGAGGGAATTGGATCCTTTTCTCTCAATTGCGAAAACCTCTTGTCACCGGAAGGGAGAAGAGAATCCTCTGCAGCTCTGTGGATAAGAGATCTACCTTCAATCTCTTGAATGCGATACACCGGAGAAGAAGGGGTTATGAGTTTTAAGAAAAATGGGGAAGTCAGGATCTCTGGTTGCTAAGGACCAGAGTGCTCGACAAAGGGTCTTCTTCCGGCAAAAGGGGGTCCCTCCCATTTATAACAGGGGAGGAGAGCCATAGAAGGATCGAGAGGAAGTTGGGGATCAAGGGTGGAGAAGGAAGGTTCGGAGATGGATGGCGATGGGGCAACCGGATCGCACATGGGGGGAAGTTCTGGAGGGTTTGGTGGGAGCTTCGTGAAGGAGGAAAGTGGTTAAAGATGAAGGGTTCAGGGTGCTTGTTGATGGAAGAAGAGGATTGGAGGGTGGAGGCCATGGAGGAAGACTCTCCTCCCTCAGAGGCGCCGCCCTCTCCTCTCCTACGCAGGAAAACCCTAAGCCACCAATTTTACGAAAAAGGGCTCTTTCAAAAAAACAATTTCAAAAAGATGTTTTTCTAAAATGATTTTTTTCCAAAAACGGGTTTTCAGAAACCATTGCAACTTCCTTCATTTACTTTTGATTTTGATTTTTTTTTTCTTTTTTTTGTTCTTTTCTCAATATTTCTATTTTTTTATATTTTGGAATGAAAAACTGAGAAAAACAAAGACTAAACCCTAATTTTTTTTTTTATTTTTCTAAAAAGAAATATTTACAAAAGTATTTTCCTGAGAATTTCAGACTATTTCAGGAAAATTTCTTTAGAAGAATGGGTTTGGATCCAAGTTTTGAGAAAACATTCGAGTTTTAAAACCTCGATTTGAGGACTATAATACGATGGATCCAAACGGATACCGGATGAAGTGTCTGAGCTTTTCAAAAAGTTACTTTTGATAATTTTGAGAATTTGATTTAAAAATGGGATAACGAGGCTCAGATTTGGATTTTGATGTAGATCCGGATCCGAAATTGAGTCAAAAATGTAAAATGAATTTAATTTCAACAAAATTTGAGAAATAAAAATGGAATTTAGATTTAAAACCGACCCAATTACCCAAAAGATGGGGGAAAAGGGCAAAAAGGGGATATTTACAACATTTTGAAAATTTTGGGGTGTTCACAGATGCCCCTCTTTGCTACTAAGCCGGTTGAAAGCCGAGCTTAGTGGCAAAGAAACACTCCAAATTTTGAAAAATGTTTCAGTTAGCCAACCTGAATTGGGTATGGAAGAATTATTTTGAAAACATGGCTTCTTAAGCTTAGAACATTATCCTGAACGGTCCTGTGGGGGCGAAATCCTCGACAATGATATGACTGAATGATAGAAATGAGGAAATCGTGATGGGACTTTGGGTGAAGATCCCAAAATGGTGAAAGATCAGAATTTTGATCAAGTCTCATGGGTGAGACAAGATCAGCCTTTTGAAATGACTCAGGTTTAGCCCTTAACCTGGATGGGACGAAGATAGATCAAGGTAATTTGGATGGGGAAAGGAAACATAAACGGACCTCGATGGGACATTTTGAGAGAAATGCCTCATGAGATGAAACTCAAGGACGATCCTTTCCTGGATGGATGTACAAAGAGCACGGATTCCTTTGTGGGGAAAACCATGATGGGATGGGAAGGATTACCTCGTCTAAACGAGGCTCAGGTTTAACCCAAACCTGAAAGGAAGGTACCTCGCGGAGCGAGGTTCAGGCTTAGCCCTTATCCTGAGAGGGACGAACATACAGAATCTTTGAGTGAAGAAACCGTGATGGGATAACAAACGCATCGCCGAAGCGAGATTCAGGTTTAACCCTTTGACCTGAGTGGGAGATGACACGGAATCTTCGAAAGAAGAGACTGTGATGGGACCAGAGAGGACATCTAGTCGGAAAATGAGACTCAGGTTTAACCCTAACCTGAACAGAAGATACCTCGTGGAACGAAGTTCAGGCTTAGCCTTTGACCTGAAAGGGATGACCATACGGAATCCTCGGATGAAGAAACCATGATGGGACCTTCAGAATTTGGACGAACAAATCCGGAAGGGGTTTTTGCGAGAAGAGAAAATCAAGGATTTCCCTAAAGCTTGGAAAGGGGATGATCTTGGGCGCCTCGTTGCTGAGACTAAAAATCAGCTTTCTAAAACAGACGACCTCTCGCAGAAAGTTTGGGTGATACCTCGAGGAGCGAGGTAACAGGTTTAATCCTTAGCCTGAATGGATACAGAATCCTCGAGGAGCGAGGAAAACTATGATGGGCCTCTAGACTTTGCACAATAAGTCCAAGAGGGGTTTTCGCAAAAGGATAAGAATGGGGGTCCCTAAAGCTTGAAAAAGGGGTTGTTCTTGGGCGCCTCATTGCTGAGACTGAAAATAGCTTTTGACAATAACAGACCTTTTGCGAAAAATTCAGGTTTTAACCCTTATCCTGAGCGGGTACTGTCTATGGCGGGACAGTGGGGAGCACAGGGAAGTGTGCGAATCTGAGAGCGCTCAGATCAGACGGAAGGAAAGGACTTTTCAGTCCTAAGGAGGAATGACGTCAGGATACGTCAAAACGATCTTCAAGTTCATACTTCATGTTGGGATAATCAGAAAATATTGCCAATAAGATGCCAAAAATTGTAGTTGATTCGGAATGATTGAATTATGCTCATGTGTGAAAATATCACCTCTTTCTACCTAGAGTATTAGCTTCAATTGGGCTAACTCTAAAGAATTTGAGATTTAAAATTCAAATTTGTTGTTGTTGAGTTTCTTTAAGGAAGATATCAATTTCCTTGACATGAAAAGAGAGGAAAACAATCTTAGCTTCATAAAAGCAATTAAGTGAAAAGACATTGATAAAGAATTTCACATAGATAAAGATGATTCTTGACAGTTTCAGGCAGTTTGATATCCTGGGCATTTCCCATGATGATCTGTTTGCACTCTTTTGAACTATGGATCTTTTCTGGGTTCTTTTACATCCTCCTTCATTTTGGAGATGTTCTGACTTTTCTCTCTTTTCGAGGAAGGGTACGTCACAAACTCCTTCATCTTGGAGATGATCCGATCCTTCTTTTTCTTTCTCAGGGATTATGACATTGGTTCTTGGGTTGAAATCTCTAAATGATAGCAGAAATCAAATATCTTTTAGGGTTTGTCGGTAGGTTCATCGCATCCGCCTTCATCTTGACGGTGATCTGAACTTTCCCTGGAAGGATCTGTCACAAACTTCGTCATCTTGGAGATGTTTCAAATCTTCTTTGGCCCCGGGGGTCCACTCGCTTAATTCGCCTTCATCTTGACGACAATTGAGAGATCCCTTTTGCGGATATTTGATTGCAGCTTAGCTTGGATGACTGAGGATATATGGATCGGGTAGGTTCTTTTTACTGCCCAGGATATTTCCACTGTCTTACCGCCAAAAGAATAATCTTTAAGAATGCGCCACAGCTATGATCAATATCAGTTCACTTATGGCTTTTCAACATCATTGAATTTTCCTTTGCCGGTCATATCGAAGATTTTTCTTCATCCTCTTGGTTGACCAACAGAAAAAGCTTGAATTTAGTTCTTATTTTGCAAGAGTCTTGCTCTTTTGAAAATGATACTGAAGGTAGTTTGAGATAATTCTTTGTGCGATGAAAACTTTTGAGATCAACAATGATTTTTGATAGCAGATTGGCAACGTATTCTATAAATCCCTGATGAAAGAGAATGCTCGATATCGAATTGACGCGTCCGTGACAAAAATTCTCCTCTCTTTTTCCCCAAAAAGAGAGACTCAGGCTTAAGCCCTTACCTGAATGGAAAGTTGGAAATACTCCTCTCTTCCCTGAAAGAGGAGGTGTTTGCAAAACGGAATTTTCGAAGAGAAATTAAGTTTTCGTCAAAACTCCCTATCTCTAGGCTTCTCTTATAGAAAGGTGGCCGAGAAAAACAAAGTTGAGAAAGTATCACAGAGGAACGAGTCCATCACACTCTCCCTAGAAGAGGGTCCTCTATGAAGGGGTTGGCCAAAGATGATAAAAACAGGGGGCACAAAAGAAACGAGCTTCCGTCGAAGCTCTCCCTGGAAAAAGGGTTCTCTTGTGTAAAGTTGGTTGTTGTTTTGCAAACTGTTCGTGAAGAAAACGAGTCCCTTCAAACTCTCCCTGGCAGAGGGTTCTCGCGAACTGAAGATGGTTGCATGCGAAAGGAACGAGTTCCCTCGAACTCTCCCTGAAGAGGGTCCTTCGCAAGAAAAGATATATTTTTGATGAAATGATAACCCGAAGGTTGAAATTGAGAATTTATAGCTTGAAATGATGATGTTTGGTTAGCACAAAGGCTGAACCTGGAGGGCTAACTGATTAGTCAGCCAAACACTAGCACGAGCGCTAGATGTACTAGCACGAGCACTGGATTTCAAAGAGAAAGCCCCAGTACGAGCGCTGGGTTTTTTGAAAAATGCACACCAGTACGAGCACTGGGTTTTTCAAAAGGAGGATTTGAAGAATGAGACCGACATTCGAAGATATTTGAGAATTGAACGAGAATGATTGCTGGTGTTTCAGGATTATCCCTTATCCTGAAGGGGAAATTCAAGGAGGAACTTTTGAGAAAATAAGGATATATAAAAGCGAAAATCCAAGTCGGAACTCGGTTTTTCAAATATAAGAAATGAGTGAGAATCGAGTTTGAAAACTCGAATTCTCAACCCAACAATTTTGTCCAACATGAGCATTGGATTCAAAAGAAAGTTCAAGTAGGAACTTGAGACTTCAAATGAAAGGAAAAACCCGAGTCGGAACCCGGATCTTTAAAATAATGATAAAAATGAGGAATCCGAGTTTCGAAAAAAACTCGAGTCTTCAAGGGTACGATCAATTCCAATACGAGCGTTGAATCCGATAGGAAGTCCGAGTTGGAACTCGAAACTTCAAACGATATATAAAAGGGAAAACCCGAGTCGGAACCCGGATCTTCAAAATAATGATAAAAATGGAAGAACACGAGTTTTGAACAACTCGAATCTTCAAGGGTACGATCGGTTCCAGCACGAGCGTTGAATCCGATAGGAAGTTCGAGTCGGAACTCGAAACTTCAGATGATATATAAAAAAGAAAAACCCGAGTCGGGACCCGGATCTTTAAAAAAATAATGATAAAAAGTGGAAGAACCCGAGTTTTGAAAAACTCGAATCTTCAAGGGTACGATCGGTTCCAATCACGAGCGTTGAATCCGATAGGAAGTCCGAGTCGGAACTCGAAACTTCAAACGATATATAAAAGGGAAAACCCGAGTCGGAACCCGGATCTTCAAAATAATGATAAAAATGGAAGAACCCGAGTTTTGAACAACTCGAATCTTCAAGGGTACGATCGGTTCCAACACGAGCGTTGAATCCGATAGGAAGTCCGAGTCGAAATTCGAGACTTCAAACGATATATAAAAAGGGAAAACCCGAGTCGGAACCCGGATCTTCAAAATAATGATAAAAATGGAAGAACCCGAGTTTTGAACAACTCGAATCTTCAAGGGTACGATCGGTTCCAACACGAGCGTTGACTCCGATAGGAAGTCCAAGTCGGAACTCGAAACTTCAGATGATATATAAAAAGGAAAAACCCGAGTCGAAACCCGGATCTTTAAAAATAAAAATGAAAACAAAAACAAAACAAAAACCTGAGTCGGAACTCAGACAGGAAGGAGATAATTTCTACCCAAGAGTCGGATTTTAGAAGGATTGACAAGATGTATGACTAGATTCTGACAATGAAGAGGAGAGATTTACTCGAGATCCTTGACCCAAGATGGCCTAAGATTCGAATCTATTTATGATGGCTTCAGGATTTTCCTTTATCCTGAAGGAGTATAGAATAAAATTTTATGTGAATTGAGGAATTTATGAGAAATAATTCAGGTTTATCCCTTAACCTGAGAGGGAAAAGAATAAGATTTAAATAAAGAGAAATTGATATAAATTTGGAAAATCAATAAAGCTTGATGAAACTTGTATTTACAAAAGAATTCTCGCAGGTAGCGTTGTTGTTCCTACGAGGGGTTTCAGGATTATCCCTTATCCTGAATGGGAGCACCTCGGACAACGAGGGTCAGGTTTTTCCCTTAACCTGAAAGGGCAAAAAAAAGAAGATTTAGAAAATACCTCATGGGAAAGAGGCATCAGGTTTATCCCTTAACCTGAAAGGGTTTTAAGAAAAAAAAATTGATAGAATTTAATGAAATTGATGAAAACTTGACAAAAAAAATTGATAAAGATAATAAACTGACGAAAATTTGATTAAATTGAAGATGGAATGAATGCAACTAACAAAGATAATAAGATTAACTGAAAAATTGAGTAGATTTTTTGAAAAAGAGTTCGTCTAATCCTGCTTGCATATGACGAAGGAAGACATGTATAGATCAAAATAAAATGCCCCAGTATCAGGGAGAAGATGTGAGAATTTAATAGAAAATCGTCGCTTTATTGAGAGAGATTCTTGAAGAGTACAAAAGGCTAGGAATTTAAGTGTAAAATCTCTTCAAATGTAGAGCATTAATAGGATCTGGCAATTCCGCGCCATCTGCATTGATCAGACGATAGGAATTACGGGGCAATGCTTCCTTGACCACATAAGGGCCTTCCCAATTGGGTGACCACTTGCCCTTCGGCCGATGCTTGAGATGAGCTGTCGATCTGAGCACGAGATCATTAACTCGAAACCTTCTCTCAATAACTGATTTGGCGTAGTGCCTAGCTATCCTTTGACGATAGGCCTGAGCGTGCTCTGCTGCCTTGAGTCTTTTTTCATCTAATAGATCAAGTTGTACCAATCTCTGCTGCTGATACTGATCAAGCGGAAGTTCAATGTGCGACGCAAATTTGAGTGCGGGCTTCTGAACGTGGAGAGGTAACACTACCTCTGTCCCATAAACAAGCTCGGAAGGCGTAGCATTGGTTGGGGTCCGAATGGTGGTTCGGTATGCCCAAAGTGCATCGTGCATCTTCTCATGCTAATCACGACCCATTTCCACTGTTCTTTCCAGAATGCGGATCAAAATCTTGTTGGTGGCCTCAGCCTGGCCATTCCCTTGGGGATAGTAAGGAGCTGAGAACTGGTGATGAATCCCGAACTTCGAGCAGAAGGACTTCATCTTCTCATTTTTGAAATGGTTGCCATTATCTGACACAATATCATGTGGGACGCCGAAGCGACAGAGAAGATTTTTATGAATAAATGAAACCACGTGTCGGCCTTCTACTGTTCGTAGAGTTACAACCTCGACCCATTTGGTGAAGTATTCTGTAGCTGCGAGGAAGTATTTGTGGCCATTAGATGCAGAAGGAGTGATTGGACCCACCACGTCGAAGGCCCACATTGAAAAGGGCCAAGGAGAAACCACAGACTGCAAGTATGCGGCTGGCGCATGAATGGAAGGCGCGTGCATCTGACATTTGACGCATTTCCTTACAAAATCGATGGCAATCTTGCTGCATGGTTTTCCAGTAATATCCTGCGCGGATAATCTGCTTGACGAGTGTTTGGTAGCCGACGTGGCCACCACAAATTCCTTCGTGCGCCTCTTGGACAACTTCCATGGCTTCGTCTTTGTCTAAGCATCTGGCATACTCAGAACTGAACCCACGACGGTAGAGAGTATTGGCAAGGATGAAATAGCGGACTGACATGCGTTGAATTGCACGTTGCTCCCTTCTTGGCATGTCTGGTGGGAATTCACCAGTTTCGATAAAGCTTTTGATGTCTTGATACCAAGGCTTTTCCTTCTGAGCGGCCTGGTTCACTTGCTCAACTGGAATGTAGGCAGGTTGATCAAGTCTGCCGATCTCGAAGGAACGACAGGATTCACTGTCTTTAAAAGACAAAATAGAGCCTAAGCAGGCTAAGCCATCGGCTATGTGATTGTATTCCCTGTTGATGTGATTGAGCTGAAATTCTTCAAGGTTGCCTATGAGAGCTAAGGCAATCTTCTGATAAGGGATTAGCTTTGAATCCTTGACTTGCCATTCGGCATTAACTTGACTGACAACAAGTAATGAGTCGCCAAAGGCGTGTACTCTTTTGACATCAAAGCTTTGCAAAATTTTGAGGCCTTGTATTAGAGCTTCATACTCGGCCATGTTATGAGTACATTGGAAATTGAGCTTGAGGGAATAAGGGAGCATCTCCTTTTCAGGAGTGATCAACAAGATCCCAATCCCTATACCCAACATATTTCTGGCTCCGTCAAAGAATAGAGTCCAGAGTGGAGATTCCTGAACACTGCAGATGCGATCGTCAAGAAAATCATCTTCTGCTTTGATCTCTTCTGTCAACGGGAAATCTGCTAACTGATCTGCGATGGACTGACCCTTGACTGACTTCTGAGAGACGTATTTCAAGTCATACTGCATCAGGAGGACTTGTCATTTCGCAATCCGTCCAGTAAGAAAAGGTTGCTCAAGGATGTATTTGAGAGGGTTGAGTCTCGACAGGATCTTGATTTCTGATGCCATTAGATAATGTCTCAGCTTCTGACACATCCACACTAAGGCTAGACATGTCTTCTCCATCTGAGAATATCTCTTCTCGTAATCGATGAAAGTCTTGCTGATGTAGTAGATGGCATGCTCTATCCGGCTGCCTTCCTCATACTGCGCAAGAAATTCGCCACAAGCATTGTGGTTGACGGAAATATATAAAAGGAGTGGTTTTCCGAGTTCTAGTGGCTTCAGAACAGGTGGATTGAGGAGATACTGCTTGATGCGCTCAAATGAGAGCTGGCATTCTGATCCCCATTCAAATTTCACTTCTTTTCTTAATAAGTGATTGAAGGGCTCGCATCTCATGGCCAAATTGGAGATGAAGCGCCGGATAGACTGAATATGCCCCTGAAGGCTCCTTAATTATTTGAGGTTGGTGGGAGGCGGCATGTCAATGATTGCCTTTGTTTTGGCAGGATCCACCTCTATGTCTTTCTTGCTGATCATGTAGCCAAGTAGCTTGCCTGACTCTACCCCGAAGACACATTTCTGCGGATTGAGCCTCAGCTTGTAGAGAATAAGTCTTTCGAAGACTTGGCTGAGAGCATCAAGATGATCCTCGCTTTCTTTAGATTTGACCAGAATGTCATCCACGTAGGCATCCATGTTTTTGTGCATCTGATCATGAAAGATCACTGCCATAGCCCTCTGATAGGTTGCCCCTGCGTTCTTGAGTCCAAACGGCATGACTGTATAGCAAAAGGTACCCCAAGGTGCGGTAAAAGAAGTTTTTGATTGGTCACGAGCGGCCAATTTGATTTGATTGTAGCCTGAGTATCCATCCATGAAGGAGAACATGGCATGGCCTGCCGTGCTATCGATCAGAAGATCGATGTTGGGGAGTGGATAATCATCTTTTGGGGTGGCTTTGTTCAAATCTCTGAAATCAATACAAATCCGAACTTTGCCATTCTTTTTGGGGACTGCCACAATGTTCGCCAACCAATCTGGGTATTCGATGGTCCGAATGAACCCTGCTTTTAATAACTCTTCAAGCCCTTCTTTAACTTGTGGTGTCACTCAAGGATCCATTTTTCTGAGTTTCTGTTTGATTGGCTTGCAGTCTGGTTTCAACACAAGGCGATGCTCGACTAACTTGGAGTCTAGACCTGGCATATCTTCATAAGTCCAAGCGAAGACTTCCTGATGCTGTTTGAGGAAGTAGATGAGCCTTTTCTTCTCATCTAGACTTAGGCTGGAACCAATTTTGAGGATTCTTGGATCGTCTTCCGAACCAATATTGACATCCTCTGTTGGATCTTGAACCAACGATGATGGTTCATCCTGCTTCTGAATGCTGGCAAATTCTGGCAAATCTTGAATTGTCGAGTCGAATTCTGCTAACTCTTTAGTCTGTTCTGTCATTTTGCTGATTTATGTTCCTGCCTTCACCTTACACGTTCTGGCTGGTTTATTTTGAAAAAGGTTGGTGTTGATGACGAGCTTTTTGAATGATTTAGGAGCCATGATCCTGGCAATCCTAATTGTGAAAAAGAAAGCCTTTGAGAAAAGGGTAAAATGTTCGAAAAATAGCCTTTTGTACAGAGACGGAGAATGACAACATAGATAAGGATATAAGCAGAGAATTTGTGTACACCAAGATGAACAGAGCAAACAAACTTTTCATTGATTAAGTGAACTTTGATATTTACAAGCAATCGTTTGAGAAAAAAAAAGAAATTGGGGCGGATCTTGCCCTTACAAGATGACAGAAAGGAAAAAGAACAGAAAACACTGGCATTGTCTTCATTACTGAGCTCCCTTGACGAAGATGGTCTTTCTGCCTGATGACTGACCTGTGAAACCCAAGCCTGTGCCGGTGACATGCTGAGCAGGGATGATCGGCTCCAGGATGCCGTCCTCATCTTTGCCCAGGCCCCTGAAGGGCTGATACCCGTGCTTCATTAGGAGATCAAATCCTTTCCTTGATTTTGAGAATCGAGGAAACAGAGGGTGATTTTTAAATGATGTGCAATCGAGGCGTCCTCCAAACTTGAAGAAGCGAGGTCCCTGCCACTGGACAACTGCGGTGACATTTTCTGTAGGCTGGATTTCTTTCAAATTTAGCATATCCAGACTTTCACTCAGATCAATTTCTTCAGCTTCCCGGATGCTCGGGATGTCGGCAGTGAAAGTGGGACGGGGAATCATCGGCTGCGGGAGTCGTTCTTCCGGGTCCTCTCCTAGGACCGTAGTGATCATGCCTCCCTTCGACCATTTGATGCATTGGTGCAAGGTTGATGGGACCGCATTGGCGTTGTGAATCCAAGTGCGCCCCAGCAACAGATTGTACGTTGGTGGTACATTGACCACATGAAAGAGTACAGTATGCACCGAATAGTTGATGAAGATCTCGAGAAATATCTTCCCCTTGGCTGTCTGCCCATGGTTATCAAAACCGTAGATCGTGATCGGATCCGGGGTATATTCCTCTTCTTTTAGGCCCAATGCCTTGGCCGTCATTTCTGGACAGATATTTAGGCTGCTGCCCCCGTCGACTAGCACATGAGGGACTGTCATGCCCCTGGTCCGCACTACTATGTATAGGGCATTGTTATGAAACGAATGAGGCTTTGGCAAATCCTCATCAGAAAAGGTGATCAGTGCATTTTTCATGGCCTGATTGACAATTTGAGCCATGTCTTGTGGAGTCGTGCTAGGCTTGACCTTGATCTTTCTGAGAAGATCTTCTAGCACTCGCTGGTGCTCAGATGAAGCATGGGTCAGGTCCAAGATAAAGATGTTGGATAATGCAGTAATCGGCTTCCGAACTGACCCTGAAGCCTCTTCTTTCTTCGAAGCTGCCTTGATAAATCGCTTCGGGATCCTAGGGACCACTTTGGTCGTTGCCTTTGTTGGTTTGCTGGAAAATGTGGTGTCATCTGCCCTCTTGACGGATGATTGTGCCTGGCGAAGGACTAGGACCCGATGTTGATCCTGAATGTCCTGTTTAGAACATGGTTGGATACTGCCTTGCAGAGAGAGTACCTGTTCTGTGATGACCGAAGCCGAATGTTTAGGGAATGGCTTGGACAAAATTTCTGGCTGCTGCTCATCCTCGTCCTCAATCAGCATGTTTTTGTCAATACAATCCTGAATGATGTTCTTGAGGACAAAGCAATGCTCGGTGTCATGTCCCACAGTCCGGTGAAACTTGCAGAACTTGTCAGTCCATTTACCCATAACGACGGGAGGGTCCGCCACCTTGGGGAGCTTGATCATTCCTTTTGACATCATATATTCTAAGATGTCTTCGCGGGACTATTCTAAGGCTGAGAATTCCTGATCATAACTCCAACCTTCGTGCTTCGGCTTTTCTGGCTGCCTTGTTTCTGGCTGGGGCACTGACTGAACAGGTTGTGGCTTAACAAATTTACCCTTCTGGGCTGCCGAGTTTATCCTTTCGGCCCTGGGATGTCCTGAGTTCTTGCTACGATTCTTCTTGCTTTTCTTTTTGCCAGAGCTACTGCTGTTGTCGGAAAAATCCGTGGAATAAGCAACATGAGCCTTCTTCTTCTGCTCAGGGTTTCCTTGGACGAAAGGGTAACCCTCATACAGACCATTATCCAGACCGGTCTCGAGCCACTCGGCTCTCTCAATCAATTTGATGAATGACTTAGCAGGCGATGTAGAAACGAGGTTTCTCAGAGGCTGAGCGAAATTATTCAGAATAATCTGCAGGGCGTGCTCCTCCGGGATGGGAACCTTCATTCTGTTACAGGTGCTTCTCCACCTGTGGATAAACTCGCTGGCTTTCTCATTCTTCATTTGTTTTAAATTGTACAGATGATTGAGGGTTGGTGAGGCTTCGACGTTGAACATGAAGCATTCTATAAACAAATTCACAACTTTATCGAACTCTCTTAGTTCGATAGGATTAATGTGGTCTGCATACCACCTGGCCGCTACCCCTTCTAGGCTGCGCGGAAAGCAGATGAATAAAGCCCGATTGTCTTTCCTGAAACGGCCGCATTCGGCATAAAAGGTGGCCAAATGAGCCTTAGGGTTGCTAGTTCCGTCGAATTTAAGGAACTTGCGAGGGAGATTCTCCAAATTGTCATCCCCGTCCAGACCATGATAAAAGTCTTCACCGGAGTAGGTCTGCTTGCCCTTGCTTTTAGCCTGAATATCCTTGATGGCCCGATTCATTTCTTTCATTTGCTCTTGTATTGGGTCATTAGCCGGAACGGGCTTGTTTATCAATTCGGGCTCTGTAGTGGTTTTTACCAACTGCGGTGGAGGATTCTGATGATAAACATACTGCTCTTCCTCTTCTGATTCTTCTTCTACTGACTCTGTTTCTTCAGAAGTGGTGTCGGGCTGTACTTGCTTTCTAACAATCCTGACTGGCTTCTTTACAGCCTTCTTCTTTGGCTTGCTTTTTGGAACAGCTTCTTTCTGACTGGCCTCGGCCTGCTCAGCCATCATTTTGGTCATCATTCTTTTGAACAGATTATACATGGCTGGATCTATATCATCTGCTTGATTCTGTCCTCTGACTGATTTGGGAGAATCCATCCCTTCGGCCTCGTTGTCGCTGTGTTGAGGAACTGTTTCTTTTCCTGCCCTTGTTACAACCATTCTGCCAATGCCAGTGATTTCCTGTTAAGGTGAAAAGAATGATTAGGTTTTGGAGGAAATTTTTGGAAATGTGATTTCTTTTTAGGAAAAGACATGAAGGAAGGAATTGACAAGTTTTTGCAATGATCGCATCACCCTTTTATGGTGACAAAATGCGCCTTATGACCTAGGCGAGGTCGTCTGTCATGACGAGGGATAAAAGAATAGACAAAATGGGTCTCATTACCAGGGATGAATCCGTAACTATATGAAACAAAATAAGATTTTGCCATAAAAGTTTTTTTATCAGAATAAAAGCTTGCATTTTCATTGATGATGAAATTTAAATACAAAGAGAAGGTGGGCAGACAGTTTGCCACCATTCTCGATATTCAGATGATACATTAGGACCGGGAAATATAGATAAAGGAATAAAGGAGTCCCAAGTGTATTTGGCGACGTGGTATGCTCCAGACCACTGATCCGACCGTAGATCGAACTCTGGCATGCGGCCTGTCAGGAAGCGAGTGTTGGCATGAACCTGCCGCTGCGAAAACTGTCTGAGACATCTCTCTGGCTGATAGTCTACGCAGAAGAAAGGGCCGAGCAGTTTGTAGCGCTTGTCACAGGCATAGGTGTAGCGAGGAATGGTCTCTCTTCTGTCGAAGAAGTCCCAAACGATTTCTTCCTGATGCAGTTTCTCGATCAAAGCTCGGCACTGAATGGCTGACTTCGGCTGCTTGTTGCTGAATCTGAAAGAAATGGCTTTTGACGGTACATGTCGCAGGAACCACGACTGCAAGGCGTACGTGCACCCTTCTACCAAAATGGTCTCTCCGAGGGCAAATCGAGCCAAACCTCTGTAGAGAAAAGCTAGAGTTGCCATGGATACTGAAAGCTGATGGGTCTGCTTGCTTCCCCATCTTCGAAAGAGTTGGGCGACTCTGATATCGATGAAATTCTGACCATCCTGAAAGAATGCCAACCCCACTGTGCATAGGACCATGGCATGTTGGATTCTCTCTTTCGCTGCTCGAGATAAGGTATCGATTTCTTCGTAGGCCCCATATTTGTTGTAGAGTTCGAACAGATCGATGAACTGACTTCCGCTGATCTCTGTGAGAGGCCAGGATCTGCTCCCTGTAGCTCTGGCCAATGCTTCTCGAACATCTACCCCTTTGACATTGATCAAGAACTGCTGCTCGACCGAATCATCTGGCTGACCAGCTGGTTCTGGCAATCCCATGATATCATTGAACTCGTCCATTAGCAAAGTCATCTCTCCCCACGGAAACCAAAACGTGCAGGTACGTGGGTTCCATCGCTCCGCCATAGCTTGAATCAGACTACCGTTGATGGTTCGCTTGCCAACTGCCGATGCCATCTCCAATCCACAATCATCCAAGTGGTCTGGGAACATACGCGAGAAGGCGGTGAACCAAGAATAGTACCACCGAGGGAAGAAGGTACGAGACTGGATGACCCGATGATCTGGGGTTTCATCCCTTATTTGATAGAAGACATGATCCCAAGGAAAGATAGCATCGGGAGATTCGGATGCCATCGGAGTGATACTGAGGCAAAAGGGAAGAAAAGAGTCAGATAGAATGCAGGACTTACGGATAGACTTTTGATGAGAGGAGGAACAAACATAATTTCCTGGAAATTTTGTAAAAGATCAAGGGACTTCAAAGAAAGAATTTCTAGGGTTTTAAAGAAAGATTGACAACAAAAGAAAGAAGAACGTAGGTAAAGGAGAAAATATACACCCAGGATTTTTTAAAATAGAGGAAGTTTTGAAGAGTACACCCAGGGTTTCAAAAGAGGTTGATATATTATAGGAGAACACAAGGAAAACATCGCATAATCATAGCTGCACAAACAAAGGTGTGCACACAGCACTCCCTAAAGGCTGACTCTATATGCAGTATTTGAAATAGCTTGTAGGACCTTAATCCTAACTCTATGGTTCAGATCATCTGATTTCAATCAAGGTATGCCGATATACTCAAGCCGAAGCTCGAAGTACGTGGCATAAAGATATCTCTTTGGTTCTAAGGTAATGGCTTCCCAACATCCTTGAGCACCTACCGATATACCTCGGACTATGGCCCTTAGGTACGTGGTAGGGGGGCGCGAACCCAAATAAGTGGTCCAGTTGTGAGGCTCTCTCCCGAACTATGGTTCAGTGAGACAGCCCAGCAACGTGAAGACCGGGACAATATATGTAGGGATGTTTTCAAAATATGATCAACATGCAATAAAATCAGGAGGCTCTAATGCAAGTCCTAAAGAGATAGATTTAAATAAGGAGGAACATACACTTGCATACATTGTTTTGCATTCAATCCCTAAAATTGAGGAGAGTTGTATTTAAGACCTAAGTCTAATGTGAACATGGATAATCTCCTCAATATGGTCCTACCAAACCATACTTAAATCCTATATGCAATGATGTCAGCTTTAGGACAAAATCTAGGTTCCTAAGGTTTGCATGGAAATGAAGCTGACATATGTTAGAATAAAGACTTAGATTTTATAAAAGCAAAGCAAAGGCACAGATCCAACCGGACGAAGACGAGGTCCCATCACGGTCGCCAAAACTGTGATCATCGCAAAAATTTTCCTCTCTCGCGGTTTCTCTATCTTCCTTCTCTTTTTTCTTTTTCTAACCTCTATTTTCCTCCTTTTTGAAGGGAAGAAAATAAAAGAAAGAAAAGAGAAAGAGAAGAAAAGAAAGAAAGGAAGAGAGAGAGAAGAGGAACTATTTTGCGTGGTTTTCACTTGACCTTTATTTGAAAACATTTAGAAAATTACTCGCCTCCGTTTTGAAAATTCGCGGGAAAAATGGAGAGACGGGATTCGCTCGTCGGTACGAGGTTCGACCGTTCCTGGCGCCTTTACCAGGGGTAATCGAACCAAGGATCGAATCTATGCCTTTTGCTTTGCCTAAATATAATCTAAGGTTTTATTCTAACTCTAAATGCACAATGAATCATGCTTGTGCAATGCGAGGATGTATGCTCTTTGCAAAGATGTTTTTGGAAATTTCCAAGTATTCTGAGATGAACTTGGTAAGAGAATGAAAAAATGATTGAATCTAACTTAGAACTTGAGATAGATCAGAGAAGTTCTAAGTTTTTGAAGTAATTTAGAATTTTGGAAGAATAAATGAGGGGGAATGACTTGAAGTTTTAAAAAATGAATTTTCAATAGTCAGAAATGGATTTTGAACTTGAATTTAGGAAAGGAAAGGAAATGCTTGAGATGAATTTGAATTTAGATTTTTGAAGTTTGAAATTTAGAATAGATCTGAGGGATCCAAATGGTAAAAAAAAATAGAGATGGATTTAAGGAATGTTTTGGATTTGAAATCTGGAGATGAATCGGTTTTGAAAAGAAGTTGGACTTGGGAATGAAAGTTGGATTCTGAATCTTGGAATGGATTCAAATCTTGAAGTCTGAGGTCCAATGTAGAATTGGATTCTGGACCCTAAGGAGAAACTGGATCTGAAGTCTGAGATCCCATGTAGAGTTGGACTCTGGATCCTAAGATGGATTTGGATCAGAAGTCTAAGATCCAATATGTGATTGAATTCTGGATCCTGGAACTGGATCTGAAATCTAAGATCCGAAGTAGAATTGGGTGCCGGATCCTAAGATGGATTTGGATCTGAAGTCTGAGATCCAATGTGGAATTAGGTTCTGGATCTTAAGGTGGATTTGGATCTGAAGTTTAAGATCCAAAGTGAAATTGAAATCTGGATCCTAAGGAGGAATTGGATCTGAAGTCTGAGACCCAATATGAGTGTTGAATCCTGGATCCTAAAATGGACTTGGAATTAAGTTCAGAAGGTGAATCACAAATCTCAAAGTTAAATTGAACTTTGAGTTTGATTGGAGCTTTTGAATTTTGAAATTTCAAAGTAAAAATTGAACTTTGAAAATGAATTTGAATTGGAAATTTTGAATATGAAATGAAATTTGAGATCTCAAAGTTAAATTGGACTCTGGGATGGAAAATGAAATGGAATTGAAGAAGATGAATAGGATTGAAGATTTGATTAAAGAAGATATTTACATCACCTGGAGTTTTGAAAAAATAATTTTGAAAATATGATGCAGTTCTATCCTAAGTGATGAATGAATTTAAAGAATTTTGAAATTGGATTTTTTTTTTTTTAAAAGCTATTTCATTCTTTAAATGAATTAAAATAAGATTGAAAATATAATACATCCTTGACTATGGTCATTGAATGTATTATATAATAATCTATATTTAAATTCAAGAGAAGAATGAAATACATTTGGTGCTTTTATAGAATTTAAAATGAAATGAACTCTCAATATATCCTGACTATGGCCATTGGTATATATTTTGAGTTAATTTTAAGTTAAATTCTGATAAAAGAAGAAAATATTTAAGGAAAATATGATGAATTTTGAAAACGGATCCGGTGTGGATCCTGTGTTATTTCATAAAAGATAAAAATCCTAAGTTTTGTCCACACCCTGACTATGGCCATTGATGTGGATCATCAACTTAGGATTGATTTACCTCTTACGAAAAGGTGCACGTGCCATTCGTGTTTTACCATTGTGAGAATTTGAGAAATAAAGGCAAAATCATGGAAAACAAGCAAATTATGACATTTACAATGCTCATCTATTCTATCTAAAACAGAAAATGTAAATTCTTATTCAAATCTAGCTATTACAACTTGAATTTGATTAAAATTTGAAAGAGTCTCCAAAAAGATAGATATTTTCATGTATTTCCTGTAAAACACTTGGTTAGCATGATCATAGAGGAGATTTGCATACATCGTATGTATATTAATGGCAAAAGTCAAGACATAAATGGTGAAAAAGATGGAGAAATGACATTATATACCAATATATGTACATGCATACCTAGACATACGTATATATATATATCATACATGTGTGCATATATATATATACATATATATGTATATATATATACACTCAATGTAGGTGGATGAGGATGGGCTGTGTGGATGAGAATTGAAGGTGAATGATTGCTAAGCTGTCTGTATAAGTATGATGATGTTTGATGTCAAGGGATAGTGAAGATATTTCCTAACGATCTACTGGCCGATTGTAGGGAGTTACAACAATCTAGGGGATTGCTATATTTTATAGAAAAATAACTATAGACACTAATGGTGATTACAGCAGCACCTAGCCCTACTGAAAAAGATGATAAAGTTGCCATGATGTTTTAGCACCTTTGTGGCTGCAAAAGAGGGACTGAGATTGGACCCTATAATCAAGTGCAGTGTGTCTATGGGGTTATGAAAGTATAAGTATGTAGCAAATGCACAAAGACCACACAAAAATGAAATAAATGTGACAATAGAGGATGTGTATTATGTAAAAAAAAATGGTGGAATAATGGGAAGCAGCAGGGTTGTGGTAATATCCAGCACTACCACGGATAGTTACCTAGGGGCCATATTACTCTCAAAAGGACCATACAACAGTGTTTCAAGCATGACTGCAAATGCATGAGAGGGGACTAACTGCGGATGGCTGGGCAATACAAAACAGGGAGTTTCTTGAGCCATAAGGTATGGCTGGTGAGGTGCCAAAGTGGCGACTATGTAGGCTGGTGCACGGGTGCCTTACAACAGGGTACGTAAGCAGCACAGGTGGCATATGCTGAGTGTGAAGAGAGCAGTAAGAGTGTGATGGTTATGAGGCTAATGGGAGCATGTAGGGATGAGATGTAGAGCAGAATGCTGAAAGGTGGCTGGTACATGAGGTTGCTGTGTGAAATGTGCTGGTAAGTGTAGGAGACAGAGGCCATTATTTTCAAATCCGATTCTGCAACACGCAGAAAGATGTGTAATGCAAAGGGAATTCCCAACATGGGAGTTACAGCTTTCAGAAAGTTATTGTAATTGACACGTGTTTGTGCCAGACTCGATACCATGGTAGTCCTTCTACAATTAGATTGATATCCTTTCAACACTCTTAACCTGAGGATAAGGCAAATTGCAGCAATGTCATATGTAATGGAGCAAGTGTTAGTGAAAACTCTAAAGGGGTATGGGTTGTTACAAGTGAGCACATAGGTATAAGAAAAGAAAAAAAAAGAGTGCAGAAGTGAAAAGGTGAGCACACAGGTACAAGGGGTATGTGTGTATATATATTACCAATATGTTGACAATGTAGATGCAGAAATACTATGGTGCAGAAAACGAGAACAGAATAAGTGTAATAGGTAGGTGTGGATGAACTAAAGTTATATGCAATGACTGATCTAGTGTAAAATGTACGAATTGAAACACCCATTCTGCCAAACGACTAAACCATACGCTTCACTAGACCACTAAGCAGCAAAATGAATATTCTGCTGAACAACCAAACAACTATACACACTAATGATTTGATTTCAACAGATTGAATCTCTTAGAAGAATTCTGCTATGGATCGATCACATGACAAAACCCTGTCATATATTCGACTTCAAACCACAAATTGATGCTTCAGATTCAAATTCACTCAACACATTGATCTCAGCAGATCGATTTAACATTTATTGCCATAACCCAATAGGGTGGTCTTAGCAGAACAACTTATTAAGGACCAGACGAGATCTGAAGTAAAGGGAACCCACACAATCGATATGCCGATCTGATCTAAGATATATAGTAATTCATTTATAGCAAATCAGCCTCAACAATAGACTATACAAAGTAAATACAAACTCATAAATCAGATGAAATAGAGGAAAATACAAGAAAATGCACTGAGGATGTAAATAAGATGATATATTACTCAATAACAAATGAACGACAATGGGCATCAGATGTTTAACAATGAACAAAATGTAACTCAAAACTGAAATATCACTGACGTAGAAAAAAAAAATGACTAAGGGAAAGTAATATAGCAGAACAATATGCTAAAAAAAAAAGGGGTAATAACGGGAAATACTCTGGTCATTTATGGTTGATGAGTGTTGGCAAATAATGTGCAGACACTTATGTGCAGACACTTATGTGCAGAGGATGGCGGCTTAGGCTTGTGTTCATGATATCATATTATGAAAACCAGATATTACCTATGCACCTGACATACTTACTAGCGGAATTTATATGTTACTAACATATTAACTGATATACTGTAGGTATATCAGATGATATGTCATAAGCACATTGTATAATGAATACGTTGATTGATATACTAGAAGCACATCAATCGATAATGACATAAGTTTATGAAAATGATATGCTATAGATATGAACAGTATATAGCGAGGGCTTACATGATGGGTGACGCACATGTCAGGTGAGGGAATAGACAATGAAATGCGTAAGTAGGTACTAAGAAGTGAATAGGAGTGGATATACCTATGAAGAACATTCATAATAGTGGATGAGCTTAGTGAATGGGCTTTGGGGGTACCATGGAGAAATATGGGAAAGGGGCGCTTGTATTGTGGGACACAGGAACAAATGCCTAACAAATAATCGACCCCATACAAGGAATTATACAGTGAGATAACTATACAGTCAACAGATGCATAATGATTTATACAATGAATAACTGATCTCATGAATATGATTGAAGCAGGATGATCTTTGAGCAGAATATGCTCCAATCGGTTTATACAGATGGGGTGTAAACCACGATGATGTAATGCAAAATAAAGAAGATAATCAGATGGGGATGCATAAGCAATGAAAGATGTAATGAAACTATGATATGCGACTATGTATGAATGACCAATGGATATCCCAAAACACGACTATATTGCAGTTGCAAGAAATTATGACAATCCTTTAGCTGCTACGAATACCCAGGGGATTACAGTGGCCATGGGGTTATTTTGCTATGAAAACACAAGGAACCACAATGGGCATGAATGGAATATGAGAATGCCACGAATGAGGGAAATGCCAAACAAAAAGAAATTAACCAAGCATGAATCAGAATCAGAAACAAATCAAAAAGAGGAGAAGAAAATAAATCAGAAATAGAAATCCAACAAGAATTAAAGCTTATAGAAAGAAAAATAGGAATTGAAACAGAAATTGAAACAAGCTAGAACCATACGTAAACAGAAAAAAAAAAAAAAAAACGTAGGAATGTATTCATTCCATTGATGTCGCAATATGCAGGTTGATCTTGCTAGATGCAGATCGACCCTGCAAATTATGCACTCAGTGAGCAGAAGTTAAAAGGAAAAGGAAGGTGATGGATATTGTGTGAAGATCGGCAAAAAAAAAAAAAAATTGCTTGAAATGGCAATTTTACAAGGGAAACAAAGGGAAAAGGAAGAACTCTTACCTTAGATTAATAGAGGTTGAAATTGCAGGGGTGAATCCTCAAGACGTGTTGCTGGAAGATTGTTCACTTACTATTTACTTGATCGAGTGGTAGTACTTCCTCTAGAAGTTGAAAGATAGATCAGCCTCCTAATTCTGCGGATATTCTCAAGGAGGGAATTGGATCCTTTTCTCTCAACTGCGAAAACCTCTTGTCACCGGAAGGGAGAAGAGAATCCTCTGCAGCTCTGTGGATAAGAGATCTACCTTCAATCTCTTGAATGCGATACACCGGAGAAGAAGGGGTTATGAGTTTTAAGAAAAATGGGGAAGTCAGGATCTCTGGTTGCTAAGGACCAGAGTGCTCGACAAAGGGTCTTCTTCCGGCAAAAGGGGGTCCCTCCCATTTAGAACAGGGGAGGAGAGCCATAGAAGGATCGAGAGAAAGTTGGGGATCAAGGGTGGAGAAGGAAGGTTCGGAGATGGAGGGCGATGGGGCAACCGGATCGCACATGGGGGGAAGTTCTGGAGGGTTTGGTGGGAGCTTCGTGAAGGAGGAAAGTGGTTAAAGATGAAGGGTTCAGGGTGCTTGATGATGGAAGAAGAGGATCGGAGGGTGGAGGCCATGGAGGAAGACTCTCCTCCCTCAGAGGCGCCACCCTCTCCTCTCCTACGCAGGAAAACCCTAAGCCACCAATTTTACGAAAAAGGGCTCTTTCAAAAAAACAATTTCAAAAAGATGTTTTTCTAAAATGATTTTTTTCCAAAAACGGGTTTTCAAAAACCATTGCAACTTCCTTCATTTACTTTTGATTTTGATTTTTTTTTTCTTTTTTTTGTTCTTTTCTCAATATTTCTATTTTTTTATATTTTGGAATGAAAAACTGAGAAAAACAAAGACTAAACCCTAATTTTTTTTTTGTATTTTTCTAAAAAGAAATATTTACAAAAGTATTTTCCTGAGAATTTCAGACTATTTCAGGAAAATTTCTTTAGAAGAATGGGTTTGGATCCAAGTTTTGAGAAAACATTCGAGTTTTAAAACCTCGATTTGAGGACTATAATACGATGGATCCAAACGGATACCGGATGAAGTGTCTAAGCTTTTCAAAAAGTTACTTTTGATAATTTTGAGAATTTGATTTAAAAATGGGATAACGAGGCTCAGATTTGGATTTTGATGTAGATCTGGATCCGAAATTGAGTCAGATATGTAAAATGAATTTAATTTCAACAAAATTTGAGAAATAAAAATGGAATTTAGATTTAAAACCGACCCAATTACCCAAAAGATGGGGGAAAAGAGCAAAAAGGAGATATTTACAACATTTTGAAAAATTTGGGGTGTTCACACTTTCCCTGGAAGGATCCGTCACAAACTCCGTCATCTTGGAGATGTTTCAAATCTTCTTTGGCCCTGGGGATCTACTCGCTTAATTCGCCTTCATCTTGACGACAATTGAGAGATCCCTTTTGCGGATATTTGATTGCAACTTTTAAACGAAAATGAGAAGATATGGGTTGAGTGGATTCTTTCTATAGCTCGAGATATTTTCATTGCTTGAGTGCCAGAAAGTCATTTTTAAAACATGCAGCATAGCCAAGATCAATATCAATTCGCTTCTGGCTTTTCAATATCATTGAAGATTTCTTTCATTGATCATATCGAGGACATTTCTTACATCCTTTTGGTTGATCAACAGGAAAAGATTTGAATTTTACCTCTTTTTCGCAAAAAGTTTCACCTTTTTGGAAGGAAATACAAGAGGTAATCTAAGAAAATTCTTTTTGTGCAGTAAGAATATTTAGAATAAACAAATGCTTTTAGCAAATTGGCAAGGCTTTCATGAATTCTTTGTGAAATAATCACTCAATATAGATTTTGATGAGAACTTGAGTTGCAATCTTCGATTTTGGAAATATATGACCAGCAAAAGCTGGGACCTTTGAAATACATGACCAGCGAAAGCTGGGACCTTTGAAATACATGACCAGCGAAAGCTGGGACCTTTGGAAATACCTGACCAGCGAAAGCTGGAACCTTTTGAAATACATGACCAGCAGAAGCTGGAGCCTTCTTGAAATGCATGACCAGCGAAAGCTGGAACTTTTGAAATATATGACAAATAGGTTTTTGAAATCTTTTGAAATGTAATTGGGAGATTATGACCCGAGGGTTGAAAAAAATGATGAAATTTTGAAAATATTGTACCCAGAGGTTTGGAGAATTGATAAAATTGAGAGATTTAGAGATATTGAAGATTTTGGAAATGATAGATTTGAGAGATTGAAACCCGAAGGTTTGGAAATGAGAGAACGGAGAAATCACACCCTGAAGGTTTGATTTATGGAAATAGGTTGAGTTGGGAGCTCGACAATTTGAGCTGGGACCTTTTGAGATACATGACCAGCGAGAGCTGGGTCTTTTGGAAATACACGACCAAAAGCTGAGTCCTTTTTGGGAATACATGACCAGCAAAGCTGGAACGTTTGAAATGTGTGACCAGCGAAAAGCTGGAACGTTTGAAATACATGACCAACGAGTGTTGGATCTTTTCTTGGAAATACCTGACCAGCGAAATCTGGAACGTTCGAAATACATGACCAGCGAAATGCTGGGACATTTGGAATATATGCCCTATGAGTGTTGGATCTTTTGAAATACCTGACAAGAAAAAGCTGGGATGTTTGAAATACCTGACCAGCGAGAGTCTGGAATGTTTGAAATATATAACCAACGAGTGTTGGATCTGACCAGCAAAAAGCTGGAACGTTTGAAATACCTGACCAGCAAGAAGCTGGAACGTTTGAAATACATGCCCAACGAGTGTTGGATCTTTTGAAATACCTGACCAGCAGAAGCTGGGACATTTGAAATACCTGACCAGCGAGAGGCTGGAACGTTTGAAATATATAACCAACGAGTGTTGGATCTGACCAGCAAAAAGCTGGAACGTTTGAAATACCTGACCAACAAGAAGCTGGAACGTTTGAAATACATGCCCAACGAGTGTTGGATCTTTTGAAATACCTGACCAGCAGAAGCTGGGACATTTGAAATACCTGACCAGCGAGAAGCTGAAACGTTTAAAATATATAACCAACGAGTGTTGGATCTTTTCGGAAATACTTGACCAGCAAGGACTGGGACATTTGAAATACCTGACCAGTAGAACTGGGACGTTTGAAATACATCAGCTTTTGAGAGTTTTTAAATCAGAAATTGAATTTTGTAGAAGAAAAGGATTTTGATCAAAAGATTGAATGTAGAAAGTTATTGGTGCGAGGATCGGATCCTCCAAATGAGCTCAATATATGATTGAAGATTTTGGGAAGTGCCCTAGTGCGAGGACCAGGTTGTGAAGATGAGCTAAAACAAAGTGAATTTTTCAGAGAATAAAGATTCTTTGGTAAAAAATTAATGGACCATCATAGTTTAATTACATGTGGTCGATTTTCAGGATTTTGTCCCCTTGTCCTGAACGGGGAGAAATAATAAAAAGAATACCTCATTGACAGGAGGCATCAGGTTTATCCCTTAACCTGAAGGGGTACATTTTAAAGATAAAGGTAGATGAAAATTTTAATAAGATTGACGAAAATTTGTTTAAAACTTGACATAAATGAGCAATAGCCTGAAGAACATTTGCTCAAACCAAAAAGTAAATCAAATGAAATGAAAATAAAGATCATAAGATCAAAATGAGATTTAATAAAATTTGAGAAAAAGAGCTTCTGTCTAATCCTGCCTGCATATGATGGAAGAAGATGACTATAGATCAAAATAAAATGCCCCAGTATCATGGAGAAGAATGTAAGAATTGATAGAAGATTGTTATTTTATTAAAATGGCTCTTTTGGAGAGTACAAAGGCTTTAGAATGAACATTTCAGGTATAAAACTTCTTCAGATGTAAAGCATTGATGGGATCTGGCATCTCCACTCCATCTGCGTTGATTAGACGATACGAATTGCGAGGCAAAGCTTCCTTAACCACATAAGGGCCTTCCCAATTGGGTGACCATTTGCCTCGTGGTCGATGCTTGAGATGAGCTGTCGATCTGAGCACCAAATCGTTAACTCGAAATTTTCTCTCAATGACGGACTTGGCATAGTGTCGAGCTATCCTCTGTCGATAAGCTTGAGCATGCTCTGCTGTCTTGAGCCTTTTTTCATCTAGCAGATCCAGCTGCACCAATCTCTGCTGCTGATACTGATCAAGTGGCAATTCTATAAGTGAAGCAAATTTGAGAGCGGGCTTTTGGATATGGAGAGGTAACACCACTTCAGTCCCGTAAACAAGTTCTGAAGGAGTGGTATTAGTCGGAGTCCGAATGGTGGTCCGATATGCCCAAAGTGCGTCATGAATTTTCTCATGCCAATCTCGACCTGTCTTACAGTCCTTTCCAGAATACGGATCAAGATCTTATTGGTAGCCTCTGCTTGGCCGTTCCCTTGAGGATAATAGGGAGCTGAGAAATGCTGGGAAATTCTGAATTTAGAACAGAAGGTTTTCATCCTCTCATTTTTTAAATGGGTTCTATTATCTAAGACAATATCATGTGGCATGCCGAAGCGGCAAAGAATGTTCTTGTGAATGAAAGAAACCACATGGCGGCCTTCTACTGTGCGTAGAGTAACAGCTTCAACCCATTTCGTGAAGTACTCTGTCGCAGCCAGAAAGTATTTGTGGCCTTTGGAAGCAGAAGGGAAAATCGGGCCGACGACGTCAAAAGCGCACATGGAAAATGGCCAAGGGGAAACAACTGATTGTAGATATGTGGCCGGAGCATGAATGTAAGGCGCGTGTAATTGGCACTTGACGCACTTCTTCACAAATCTATGACAGTCCTGCTGCATGGTATTTCAATAGTACCCTGCTCGAACGATCTGCTTGACGAGAGTCTGATAGCCGACATGGCCACCACAAATCCCTTCATGTGCTTCTTGGATAACTTCCATAGCTTCTTCTTTGTCTAAGCATCTGGCATATTCAGAACTGAACCCACGGCGGTAAAGGACATTGGCAAGAATGAAATAACGGGTAGACATACGCTGAATCGCGCGTTGCTCCCTTTTTGGCATTTCTGGTGGAAATCCACCATTCTTAATGAAATTTTTGATATTTTGATTCCAAGGTTTCTCCTTCTGATTAACCTGGTTTATTTGCATAATTGAATCGAAAGCAGGTTGCTCAAGTCTGCCAACTTCAAAAGAACAACATGATTCACCGCTTTTGAAGGATAAAATGGATCCCAAGCTGGCCAAGCCATCGGCTATCTGATTATGCTCTCGTCTGTTGTGACTGAGCTGAAATTCTTCGAAGCTGTCCACAAGAGCTAAGACGATCTTCTGATACGGAATCAATTTGGAATCTTTCACTTGCCATTCAGTGTTAACTTGACTGACAACAAGTAGGGAATCACCAAAGGCATGCACCCTCTTGACATTGAAACTTTGCAGAATCTTGAGGCCTTGTATTAAAGCTTCATACTCGGCCATATTATGAGTGCATTGGAAATTAAGTTTGAGAGAATAAGGGATCATTTCTTTTTCTGGAGTGATTAACAAGACTCCAATCCCTATGCCAGACATGTTTTTAGAGCCATCAAAGAACAAGTTCCAAATTGGGGGCTGTTGGATGTTACAGATGTGCTCATCAGGAAAGTCATCCTCTGCTTTAATTTTTTCCGTCAAAGGGAAATCCGCCAACTGATCTGCGATCGCTTGGCCCTTAATCGACTTTTGAGAAACATACTCTAAGTCATATTGCATCAGCAGGACTTGCCACTTTGCGATTCGTCCAGTGAGAAAAGGTTGTTCAAGAATGTATCTGAGCGGATTAAGCTTTGAAAGAAACTTAATTTCAGAAGCCAACAAGTAATGTCTCAATTTCTGGCACATCCAGACCAGAGCTAGACAAGTTTTCTCCATCTGAGAATACTTCTTTTCATAATCAATGAATGTTTTGCTCACGTAGTAGATGGCGTGCTCTATCATACTGCCTTCTTCATACTGCACGAGGAATCCACCACAAGCATTCTGATTGACTGAAATATATAGCAGGAGAGGTTTCCCCAGCTTTGGCGGCTTCAATACTGGTGGATTGAGGAGATATTGCTTGATGCGCTCAAACGAGAGCTGACATTCCGACCCCCATTCAAATTTAACTCCTTTTCTCAGCAAGTGGTTAAAAGGCTCGCATCTCATAGCCAAATTAGAGATGAATCTGCGAATAGACTGAATACGCCCTTGAAGGCTTCGCAGTTCTCTGAGATTAGTTGGAGGCGGCATGTCAATAATGGCTTTTGCCTTGGCCGGATCCACTTCGATCCCTTTCTTGCTGATGATGAAGCCGAGCAGTTTGCCGGACTCTACTCCAAAAACACATTTCTGAGGATTAAGTCTTAACTTGTAGAGGATAAGTCTTTCAAAAACTTGACTAAGAGCATCAAGGTGATCCTCTTCTTCTTTAGACTTAACCAAAATGTCATCCACATATGCATCCATATGCTTGTGCATTTGATCGTGGAAAATAACGGCCATCGCCCTTTGATAGGTTGCTCCGGCATTCTTGAGCCCAAATGGCATCACAGTGTAGCAAAAGGTTCCCCATGGGGTAGTAAATGAAGTTTTTGACTGATCACGGACGGCCAACTTAATCTGATTATAACCTGAATATCCGTCCATGAAAGAAAACATGGCATGACCTGCTGTGCTATCGATCAACAGGTCAATATTAGGAAGTGGATAATCATCTTTCGAGGTGGCCTTATTGAGATCCCTGAAATCAATGCAGATCCGAACTTTTTCGTTCTTTTTAGGGACTGCCACGATATTTGCTAACCAATCTGGGTAATCACAATGAAGAACGACTATCAGTTCACTTGGAACGACTATCAGTTCGCTTGGAATACTATCAGTTCAGTGAAGAACGACTATCAGTTCGTTTGGAACACTATCAGTTCGATGAAGAACGACTATCAGTTCACTTGGGAACACTATCAGTTCACTGGAACACTATCAGTTCAATGAAGAACGACTATCAGTTCACTTGGGAACACTATCAGTTCACTGGAACACTATCAGTTCAATGAAGAACGACTATCAGTTCACTTGGGACACTATCAGTTCACTTGGGAACGCTATCAGTTCAATGAAGAACGACTATCAGTTCACTTGGGAACACTATCAGTTCAATGAAGAATGACTATCAGTTCACTTGGAACGACTATCAGTTCGCTTGGAACACTATCAGTTCAGTGAAGAACGACTATCAGTTCGTTTGGAACACTATCAGTTCGATGAAGAACGACTATCAGTTCACATAGGAACACTATCAGTTCAATGAAGAACAAGGACCATTATAGAGAGTTGGATTGCTTCTATGAACGGTTTCAGGATTATTCCCTTATCCTGAACGGGGAATGGAAATTGGATGACCTGGCGGTCGAAATTAAGAATTTTGGTAATTTGAAAATTGGAAATTGGGTGACCCGGAGGTCGAAATTGAAGAATTGAATGACCCGAGGATTTGAATTGGAATTGGTGGGCAAAATATCAAATTTGAGAAATCGATTGACCCTTGTATCAATGCAGAAGAATGAATGGCTCAAGTCAGAGCTCGAATAAAGTAGAGAGGTCACGAGTCAGAACTCAGATCAACAAAGGAAAATAAAGAGCTCGGGTCAGAGCTCGAATGAATAGAGAGATCTCGAGTCGGAACCCAGATCAACAAAAGAAAATGAAGAGCTCGAATCTGAGCTTGAATGAATAAAGAGATCTCGAGTCGGAACCCGGATCAACAAAAGAGAATGAAGAGCTTGAATCAGAGCTCGAATAAAGTAGAGAGATCACGAGTCGGAACTCGGATCAACAGAAGAAAATGAAGAGCTCGAATCTGAGCTCGAATGAATAAAGAGATCACGAGTCGGAACTCGGATCAACAAAAGAGAAATATGGACCAACTTGAAAGTTGGATTTTGAAAGAAAAGGAGCTTGGATCGGAATTCAGATCTTCAGAGGAGAACCCGGTTAGGGGAACACAATTTTGCAAATTGTCAATGCTGAAACTGGATTTTTGAAAAGAGGATCCTATCCAGAGATTGTAGACTAGAGTCAGAGATTGATGATTAAGATGGGAAATCATTCATAGTCTCAGGATTTATCCCTTATCCTGAATGGGAAATGGAATTGGGTGCATAGTTAATGCAAATGCAATGCACATGCACATGAAATGCAAATGAAGTGCAAATGAATGCAAATTGATGCAAATGAGTGCATATATATGCAAAATGAGAGAATGGTTTATCCTACCTGCATACAGGATGTTTTGGGGTAAAGATAAATTTTCCAAAAAAATGCCCCAGTGTAACTAGGGAGAAAATTTTGAAGAAAAGAAGGATAATTGATGAATAAGGCGACAAGCTTCTTGACTGATAGATGTCCTCAAGATCATTCCTCACAAGAGAGACATTATGAAAATGAAGAGGAAGTAAATGAGATGGCGCCAAGCTATTGAAAAAGAATTTGGTGACTTTATTGATGCTTTAAAATCAAGGAAAGAGAATGGGATTACATTATTCTTTTGAAAAAGCAAGATGAGAAATGGGAAATTGTTGGCATTGTCATCTTCTTGAATGATTGTGAGAAAATCTTAGTCAAGATGACTAGTCCTCCTTTTCATCTTTAACGAGGAGCTTCTTGTCAATGCAGTCTTGAACAATGTTTTTAAGGACGAAGCAGTTTTCTGTATCGTGCCCTACTGCTCGATGAAACTTGCAAAACTGTTCTTTGAATCTACCCATAATTGCTGGAGGATCATTGGCTTTAGGCAGTCGGACAAGGTCTTTCTCAAGCATATACTCGAGGATACTCTCGAGTGTCTGATCAAGAGGGGTGAATTCTCGATCAGTTCTCCAGTCCTTGCGCTTTGATTTTTCCTGATCTTTCTTTTGATGCTGAGGGCTGGATTGGAGAGGTTTATCACTGTTGATGTCCTTCCCTTTTTGCCTTTTGATTCTCTCCAAACTGTTGCCATGATCATTCTTGTTGCCTTTGCTATTATTGAAAGATTTTGCCGCAAAAGTGAAGTGAGCCTTCTTCTTTTGTTCACCTTGAGGGTTATTCTTGGAAAATGTGAAGCCTTCATAGACTCCATTTTCCACGCTCAGCTCGAGCCATTCTGCTCGCTCAATGAGTTCAATGAAAGATTTGGATGGTGAGGTAGAAATTAATCCTCTCAGAGGTTGCGAAAAATTATTAAGGATCAATGATAAAGCATGTCTTTCTGATATAGGATCCCTCATTTTGTTGCAGGTCTCTCTCCATCTGCGAATAAAATTCCTTGCTTTTTCATTTTCATTTTGCCTTAGGTTGCAGAGATGGCTCAATGTTGGGAGCGCTTCAGTATTGAACAGAAATCGCTCAATGAATAGGTTGACCACCTTATCGAATTCTCGCAGCTCGATTGGATTGATATGCTCAGAGTACCACTTGGCGGCAGTGCCTTCTAGGCTGCGAGGAAAACAGAGAAATAGGGCCCTATTGTCTCTCTTGAATTTGGAGCATTCGGTGAAGAACATGGCGAGGTGGGCTTTGGAATCACCAGAACCATCGAATTTGATGAACTTGTGAGGGAGGTTTTCGAGATCATCATCTCCTTCGAGGCCATCATAGAAGTCTTCGCTGGTGAAGACTTTCTTGCCCTTGTCGCGGCCTTGCAGACCTTTTACCACTCTAGCCATTTCCTTGAATTGTGTCTGCAGGGGCTCTTCTGCGACCTGACTTTTTGATTTGTGACTCCTCCTTTGGCCACGTTTCTGAGATGCCGGAGGCACCTCATATTCTTCATCGGTATCATCTTCGTCTGAAGTATCTTGAACATTCTCCTCAGAGGACTTGGTTGACCTCTTGGCCACACGATCTCCAATTCTCTGACTGAATGGATTTTTGTCTGAGCTGGTGCCAGCCTGCTCACTCATCATCCTCTTCATCATTTTCTGAAACATCGCGTACATCTGAGGGTCGATACCGTCATCTTCTTGCTGCTCTTGGTCTTTGTCTGACCTTGGCGAATTCATCTCTCCTTCTGATGTTGATGAGTAGCTGATATGCTGAATTGGTGCGGTCTTCTTCCCTGACCTTGTCTGAACCATCAAATGCTGCGAAGGCTCTCTGCGGGATAAAGTCTTGATTAGACTCTGAGGAAATTTTTAGATTGGGAAGAAAATTATATGGTGGACAATTGGAAGAATATCCCATTACTAGGGATGGAGTCGTCGCTGGAATCATGACAATTGTGTTGTCATTCTTTGTAAGAGAAATAAACAACGGAAAATGTGCCTTGTTACCTAGGCGAGGTCGTCAACCACGAGGAAAAATGCCATTTTGAAGGAAAGAGATTTCTCTTGGAAAACAATCCACAAACGGGTTTAGAATAAGGAGAAGGCAAGTGGGTAAACAATTTCCACCGCAATGCATAAGGACAATAAGGTGAAGAATTTTTGCAAATAGACAAAAGAATTGAAAATCTAATGAGAGAAAATATATGATTTTGGAAAATTGCAGGCAGGATAAAAAAAATGCAGCTGGAAATTCGGGATCCAGTGGAACGGGAGAATAGAAAATCACCTGGAGTTTTGAAAGAAATTGGATATTTAAGAAAATCATCCAGGGTTTGAGAAAATAAAGGGAAAAGGTAAAAAAAAATATGGATATTTGAAAATATTTTGGGAAAATATGAAGGAAATAAAGGTAGCATACAAGCAATCACACCCTGCACAAACATTTATGCACATTCAGCACTCCCTAAAAAGGTTGACTCTAGATGCATCATTTTGAAAATAGCTGTAGGACCCTAATTCTAACTCTAGGTTCAGATCATCTTTGTCCAATCCAGTTATGTCGATATACCTGAATCGAAATTCGAGATACGTGGCATATAATTCCATCTTCGGTTCTAGGATAAGGTTTTCTAACATCCTTGAGCGCCTACCGATATACTTTGGACTGTGGCCCGCGGTACGTGGTAGGGGGGTGTTAACCCAAATAATTGGCCGAGTTGTGAGGCTCTGTCCCGAACTATGGTTCTGGAAGAGAGCCCAGCAACGTGAAGACCGGGTAATGATAGGTAAGGGAGTTTTGAAAAAATGATCACATGCAAGAAATAGAGGGCTCTATGTCCTAGAGAGATAGACTTTTGAAAATCTTTTGAAGAAGCATACATTGTTTGCATTCAGATCCTAAATTGAGGAGAGTTGTGTTTAGACCTAAGTCTATGTGAGCATGAAAGTTTCTCCTCAATCTGGTCCTACCAAACCATGCCTAGGCTATATGCAGTCAATGTCAGCTAGGTCAAAATCTAGGCTCCTAGGTTCACATGATATTGAAAGTAAAGAGCTGACATTTTGTGAACACGGTTTCAATAATTGAACTAATTCAAACACACTTTTGATTAGGCAAGGACAAGTCCCATCACGGTCGCCAAACCTGTTATCGTCGCGAAATTTTTCCCGTATTCCCCTTCCTTGCGGAAGAGAGAGGGAAAACGCTTTCGCGCTTCAAACTTGACAGGATTTCGGAAATTGTTTTGAAATACTCGCCTCCGTTTTGAAAATTGCTGGAAAATCCATGGGATGGGGCTCGACCTGTCGGTATGAGGTTCGACCGTTCTTGCCGCCTTTAACAGGGGTAATCGAACCAAGGGCCAAAATTGTGCTTGACTTAGTTAAATCATCGAAATTATGTTCTATCCTAAATGCACAGAGAATTCAGGCATGTGCTATGAGATTTTGGAAAATAGGAGTAGGAAAAACATGATGTATGCTTGGAAAACATTTGGAGTTGAGAAACATTTCTCAGAAAAAAAAGGTCAATTTCTCAGGAAACTCAGATGAAAAAGGGTTTTTGAGATCATGAGAAAGTTCATAAAGACTTGGGAAAATCATGAATGATTGAAAATCCTGGGGAAATAGAAGTGATTCTTGAGAAAAGGTGAACATTTGAAAAGGGGAAACATTTCTCAGGAAAACTCTGACTTTGAGAGTTTTCTTAGGAAAATGATGGAAAATTTATAGGAAAACTCATTGGAGAAGGAAATTCAAAACTTGGGAAATTGAAATCCTGGGAATTTTACCCTTGGAATCCTTGGAAATCGATTTTGATCTTGGAGAAAGATTGGAAAACTCTTTTTGAAAGTCTTAGGAAAATAACATTTTCCAGGGAAAACTGTGGAAAAACTTGACTTGGGAAAACCGATTTTGGAAAATCCTCAGAGTTTCTTGAGAAATCGATTTCTTGAGAATGAAGTTTTCTTAAGAAAATCATGGGAAAACCAATGATTTCATGATGCAAATGATATGAGTGAATGAATGCACTTTGAAAAGATTTTTTTGATAAATTTGTTGGAAAATGTGCATTAAGTCAAAATAAATCCTTCACATATTTTGACTGTGGCCATGAATATGTTCAGAGTTTAATTGATTTAATGCACAATACTTTGAAAATATTAGAAATATGATGTGCATTTTAAGATAGCCTAAGAGTGTAGGCTCAATGTGACTAGTAGAAAGATGATGGATCTGGGTCTCGTCCATATTCCGACTAGGGCCGTAAATATGGATTCCACCGAGTTCATCAACTTCCTAAGAGTTGGTGCACGTGCCATTCGTGAACATCCATAGTGCTTTTGAAAAATAATGCATGAATCACATAAACATGATATTGCAGGAATTTAAACTATATGATATGCATCCTAGTCTAAGCAGGAAATTAAATATCTTATTCCAAAATTTACATTATTACGTCACTAAATAAATGAAATAAAAGGAAATTGCAGACTTCAGCTCCTTCTTTTGAATATCTCTGCCAAACTTGAAATAAGGTTAGCTCAAATATGTGGGTTTTTCCAAGATTTTCCAATAATATTATGAAATTATTGGATTTAATTGGATATAAACCCTAATCTCATGCTTCCTTGATATTTGAAATGATGTAAATGCAGGAAATTCGGTGGAAAATAGTTTGAAATTCGAAATGGTGGTCAAAATGACCAAAATACCCCTAATTATAAAGTTATACCTTTAAAATCAGGGTTTTTAAAGGAAAACTTGGTAAAATTGAGATTTCAAAATTCAAATTGAAACAAATGATGATGAAATGCAGTATGAGACATTATGACATGCTGATAAACACATTAGGACTATAAAATCAGAATTTGGCATTTTGTAATTTATCCAAAATAACGAATTTCGCTTGTTTTTCGCTAGGATCTGGGTCCTACGGGACCCTGTTTTGATATTATGGCTAATCCGAACCTCAAATGGATTTCAAATTGCACCAAATTCGGTATGAAGCATCTACTTACTCTTATAAACAGCCTAGAATGATAAAAATCATGAAATGATATGATTTAAATGCTAAAATTTGAAGAAAAACCTAAAAATGGTGGATTTTGCCTATGGATCTGAACCAAATGCAATGCTTAATATGATAATGCAAGATTTACACCATGAAAACTTCTGATATTTTTCAGACTGCTAGAGGACCCGAAATGGAACATTTTTTGTTTTTACAGCCTTGGGATTTGATCCATGGTGAGTTCAGTAACAAGGATTTAGTTCTGACAAAGGTAAAAATCACCCTAATCTAATGTAAAATGCTAAACAAATAGAAAACAACCATGGAAATTTTTGATAATTAACAGAGCGTCTCAAGACACCTATATGAACAACTTTCATGTTCATGACTTCATAATTTGATCAACAGAAACACGGATAAAAATATAACGTTTCATTCCTAAATTAACAGAACAGACAAATGTGACCAAACAGAGAACTGACAAGAAAAATCCGAAACAGGTATTACAACTGTTCTAAAAATCACAAGCTTTCAAATACAAACAGAGGACATCTCGGAAATAACTTTCATTTTTTATAGTTTTGGATTTAGAGCAATACCCAAAGAGAACCTATCGACCTAAGTCGATCCAAAGTCTCAGAGGCCCAAATCAGGCTCTGACACGTGTCCCGAACTCTCGGATTTTGTCAGATATAAAAAAACTCAGAAATATCTGAGAAAATAAGGTAAAAAACTAGACAATCTCTTGAGTTCATAACATCTTTCGGATCGAAAATCAGATCTCCCATGAGGGAGAGCTTGATTTTACAAGTCGGACAATAATTTTTAAAAGGCATCCCCGGTAACAAAACCCGACTTCCCATTTTGAATGTTTACCGCAGTAAACAAATTCAAATGCTTCCAAATTTTTGGCACAATTCGAGGGACACCTAACGGGCGCATTCCGTGATTTGTTTGGGCTTTTTAATAAAAAATAAATGCATGAAATGATGTGTGGACTGACTGACAAAAACAGAGAACTACTGAAAATGAGCAGAATTGAAATAAATGCTAAATTAATCCTAATTAATTCATGAAACATGCTAAATTAATGAAATAAAATGCAAATTAAATCTAGCTAAATGCATGAATGCTAAAAATCATCAAGGAAACATAATCATGTATTTTTATATATGCCGTTTCATGAGAATAGCTCAATCCATCTCTCGGATGAGCTCTTTCTTAAAACGACTCTCGAATCGAATTATGAAATCAAATCAAGAGGAAAAGAGGTGAACCCTGCTTCGTTAGGCAGCGTTGAAGCTCTTGAAAGAGACGGCTATCACGGGCTTTGTTTGTCCTTCGATCCGGGCTTCGGATGATTCACCAAAATCGACCCACCGTGCCTTCTTCACTGAGCCAAAGGGGGCGTGAATTCCAAAGTGCAAAAGTCGGGTTCTTAAGAAGGCTAGGTCGAATTTTCAAGTCCAACAGGAGTTCTCAAAATATGGTCCCCCTAGGCTGGGCGTGGAGCCTTGTTTTTATAGATTTTTCTGAAAAATTTGAATTTCAAACAGGCTCAATCTGAGCCCTCCATGTGGCGGCATCTCAGGGGGTGCTTTTTGGGGTTTGAAAATCGAATTTGTCTTTTGCAGGGAGCCCTCAGGTGGCGCCATTTCATGGGGCTATTTTTATTAAAAAATATATTAAATAAAAGAGAGGAAGCCAAGTGGGACTCTGGAAAATAAAAGAGAGGAAGCCAAGTGGGACTCTAGATTGGCGCCACCTCAAAAGGAGATTTGAGGTGTAAAGCTGGAAACAATAGGAGCATGCCATGTGGCGCCACCTCTGGAGGCTCTTGACATGTGTCAGAAGGACAGGAGTGGAGGAAGCAGACTGTGCCACCTCAGAGGAATTCAAATTCTACTTTTCTGCAGGAAAGGAGACCCCGACATGTGGCATTTCCTCAGAGTGGCTCCTACGATGCCATGTAGCAAGAGGGAGGAAAAGGAGGGAAAGGGACACGTGGCACCATCTCAGACAAAATAGAAAAGGTGAAGTTCAGGCTTTGCGCCACCTTAGCCTGGAGTTTGAATATTTGAATTGTTGCTTTTTCTGAAGGAGGCAGAAAATGACGTGTCCTCTACTTTTTCTAAGAAGAGCAGAGAATGACATGTGTCAGTCTGCTTTTTCTGAGAAGAGCAGAGAATGACATGTGTCATTTGCTTTTTCTGAGAAGAGCAGAGAACGACATGTGTCATTTGCTTTTTCTAAGAAGAGCAAAGAATGACATGTGTCAGTCTGCTTTTTCTGAGAAGAGCAGAGAATGACATGTGTCATTTGCTTTTCCTGAGGAAAGGAGAGAGTGACATGTGTCACTTGCAGGAGACATAATTCAAATGGTGCCACCTCAGAGGAGACAAGCTCTACTTTTTGTGAACAGGACAACACATGACACGTGGCATCTCATGGTGACCTTGGAATGACACATGGCACAAGGTGAAGATGGTGGACACTGACACGTGGCATAAAATGAAGAGGATGTCTGTAAACACCCCAAATTTTCACTCACCTTCTTGACATCGCCCTCAATTGGCACATTTCAGTTCTCCGGAAGCAATGAAGGGCAAAATGGTCATTTTCTGAGATTAAACCTTGCAGAAAGTCCAAAATTTCATTCTTGAGCCTCAAAATTTCCATATTTAGGTTCAGAGCCCACCAACAGGAAACACCATCCAACGTGTTTCTCACCTTCTTCAACTCACCAACAGGAGACACCAGCCAACGTGGTCTTGAACTTCTTCAGCTTCCAGCCATCTCTGCTGCTCACCACCCAGCCATCTCAGCGTGCCCACAACCCAGTCGCACATCCTTCAGCCGCAGGAGAACCAGCTGCCCCCCTTCTCTCAGTCCAGCCGTAAAGGATCCAGCAGGCCCCATCTTCCTTCAGTTCAGCCAGCAGGAGGTCCAGCGTGAAACACCATTTTCATCTCCACTTCAGCCCAGTCACCATCTGCATCTCCTTCAATCCTCCAGTTGCAGAGAATCTCCATCCTGCAGTTTTTTTTCTTTTTTTCTTTTTTTTAGCCCATCAGCAGAAAACCGACATTTATTTGCCCTCTATAGATCGTTTGGAACAGAGGACTTACAAGGTAACGTATGGCTGTATGTATTTTCATTTCATTCTTTATGTTTTCCTGTTTTGTTATTTTGAAAAATTTTCATTTCATCATAATCTCCTGAATTCCATGATTGTTTCAATGTTATATTTTTCCTATCTTTTATTACTTGAATTTCATATTTGTTTTGTTTCTTGCATTTCCAGCTCTGTTTTTATTTCCTGTTGTGCTTTCGTTTCAAGTCATTCCTTTACAAAATTTTTCTGTCATTCGTTCATTAAATTCCTATTTCTTCATTCAGTTTTCCTGTTTTGCTTTCTTTCCTGTTTTCTTCATTCAATAAATTTCCTGTTTTACATGTCATTTTCCTATCTGTTTTCTTTTTCAAGTCATTTTCTGTTTTTGCAAATACAGAATTTCCTGCTGTCTTCAAGTAAAGTTCTTAGTTACTTCATTTTTCAGTCCTTTTAGCCCATTTCTTGTCTTTGATGGTTTGTCATTCAATAAAATTTCATGCCATTTCAGTGGATGTTGTATCTTGATCTCTAGTATATCCAATAAGGTTTTATTCTCCCTGTTTTAAATTCATTTTTCTTATACAGTAACTTCATGCCTTCATTACAAGCACTTGTGTTGATTCCATTGCCTACCTAACATCTTGTATACATTATTTGAATGATTGCCCATCTTATTATCTCAAATTTTGTATTTAGTTATCCTAAGTCATCAATGACTGTAATTCAGCTGGTTACAGGAAAATGAATAAAGTCTTTATTCATGACTTTCAGCCACATACTTTCAGCCAAAAATTTATGTAGATTATCATATATTAGCTTTTGCATAGTCATCTACATCATGTATAGCTTATTCATGTAGATATTTTCTATGTAGACATCCACCATCATTCCTATTCATGGGTGTGTCATCCATGTGTGTTCATTCCCCTTTCTGCAGAAGTACCCATTCTTGATAATCGGCTATGTTCATGAACGGATATATCCACATCCGTTCATGATCTATATGCCATCTTTTGCAAGCGTCATTAGTGATATATAGAAAAGCTCTATACCCATTTTTATTGAAAATTACCTTGTAATTTGGGAAATACGGTTGTGCGAAATCACCTACAGAAACTGTATATACCTGTATTTTCTGGTTTTACCCATTATATGGAATTTTCCTTTATATGTATATTTTCTTATTATAGGTATATATATATCGATATCCATTGTATGTCTACCTATATATATACGTATATATGTATATATATATATGTATATATATATATATATATATATGTATATATATATGTATATATATATATATATATATATATATATATATATTCCTTCATGAGTATTTGCTATTACATATATTCTTCTTTTCTCTTACTCTTGTAAATACATCATCATTTGATTTATGAGCTTGATGTTCAAATTCTTGTTTTATGAAGATATGTTGGAACATCATCATTTGATTTATGAAATTTTGTTTAGCTTGATGGTAAAATTCTTGTTTTATGAAGTTATGGCTGGAACTTCATCATTTGATGCTACAAGTTCTGTTTTATGAAGCTATGGGCTGGAATATCATCATTTGATTTATGAGCTTGATGTTCAAAATTCTTGTTTTATGAAGTTATGGTTGAAACTTCATCATTTGATTTATGAGCTTGATGTTCAAATTCCTGTTTTATGAAGTTATGTTGGAACACCATCATTTCATTTATGAGATTTTGTCTAGCTTACTGTTAAAATCCCTGTTTTATGAAGCTATGGCTGGAACATCACCCTTGGTTTTATGAGATTTTGCTTAGCTTAGTGCTAAATTCTTGTTTGCTATATTGTTATGATATCACCCCATTTGCAGCACCAATTATACATATTGTTTCATCATTTTCCACGACATTTTCACCTTTTCACCAAGCTTTTCATATCCTTTTCATGATATCCTTGAAATAGTCCAGGATGCTTCCACAACCCATTTCCTGCACATATTCATTTTCTGCTGCAAGTGTGCAGTCTTGATATTTGGCCATATTCATGAACGGATATCTCTATATCCAATCGTGATCTCCCAACCATCTTTGGCGTGCTTCATTATGGATATATAGGGAAGCTCCATACCCATTTTTACTGGAAATTGCATTATAATTTGAGAAGTATGGTTGTGTGAAATCACCTACAGAAACTGTCTATACCTGTATTTTCTGATTTTACCCATTATATGGAATTTTCATTTATATGTATATTCTCTTATTATAAGTATATATATATTGATATGTATGTATATCTACCCATATGTATATGTATATATGTATATATATATACATATATATATACTTATATATACCTTCATGTGCATTGGATATCACATCTATTTTTCCTTTTCTTTTACTTTTTTGCAAATATATCTTCATTACCATATATCATTTAGCATAAATTCAAATATTTCTATATCTACATATATATCTTTGTTGTATATAGTATATATGTCCATTTCCTTGGTTATTTTGTACTAACTCTCATTTTGCAGGAAAATCTAGAAGATGCAGATTCCTTGGCTCCATTTCAATTTTCTTTTACTTTATGTTATGCAATGTAACAATCCAATGTAAACCTTGGAATAAGATTTACTTTTACTGCTTAGATTAGGCCGCATCTCATATAGTTTGATTTCAGTAATATCCTGATTCTATGATGCATATATCTCAAATTTTCAAAATTCACCGTGGATGAACACGAATGGCACGTGCACCAACTCTTAGAGAGTTGATGAACTCGGTGGAGTCCATATTTACGGCCCTAGTCGGAATATGGATGAGACCCAGATCCATCATCTCTCTACCAGTCACATTGAGCCTACACTCTTAGGCTATCTTGAAAATGCACCTCATATTTCCAATGTTTTCAAAATATTGTGAATTAACTCAAATAAACCCTGAATATATTCATGGCCACAGTCAGAATATATGAAGGATTTACTTTGGCTTAATCCACAATTTTCCAATAAAATTTTCAGAAATCTTTTTAAAAGTGCATTCATTCATTCACATCATCTGCATCATTTGTTTTTCTCATGATTTTCTCAAAAGATTTTCACTTCATGGAATCGATTTTCTCAAGAAACTATGATGATATTCAGAGTTGGATTTTCCAAATCAAAGTTTTCCCGTGATCTTCCCTAAAAAGTTATTTTCTTAAAATCTATTTTCAAAAGGAATTTTCATCTTTCTCAAGAATCAAATTTGATTTTCAGATATTTCAAACACAAGATTCTCAGGATTTCAATTTCCTAAGTTCTAAATTTCCTTCTCCAATGAATTTTTCCTATAAATTTTCTATTCTTTTCTTAAGAAAATTCTCAAAGTCCGAGTTTTCCCAACAAGTGCTTTCCTTTTTAAATGTTCATCTTTTCTCAAGAATTCCTTCCATTTTCCCGAGATTCTCATTTTTTCATGGTTTTCTCAGTCTTTCTAAACTTTCTCAAAATTTTCCTGAGATTCTCATTTTTCCAAGTCTTTATAAATTTTCTCAAAATTTTCCTGAGATTCTCATTTTTCCAAGTTTTTCTAAGCTTTCTCAAAATTTTCCTGAGATTCTCATTTTCTAAGTCTTTATAAACTTTCTCAAGATTTTCCCGAGATTCTCATCTAAACTTTCTCAAGATTTTCTTGAAATTCTCATCTCTTCAAGATTTTCTAAGTCTTTATAAACTTTCCTGAGATTTTCAAACCTTCTTCGCCTGAGTTTCCTGAGAGATTGATTTCCATCTTTTTCCTGAGAAATACTTTTCAACTTCAAATATTTTCTAAGCATACATCATATTTTCCAATTTACATTTTCCAAAATTCTCATAGCACATGCCTGAATTCTCTGTGCATTTAGGATAGAACACGATTTCGGTAATTTCACTAAGTCAAGCACAATTTTGGTCCTTGGTTTGATTACCCCTGTTAAAGGCGGCAGAAACGGTCGAACCTCGTACCGGCAGGTCGAGCCCCATCCCATGGATTTTCCCGCAATTTTCAAAACGGAGGCGAGTATTTCAAAACAATTTCCAAAATGCGGTCAAGTTTGAATCGCGAAAGCGTTTCCCTCTCTCTTCCGCAAGGAAGGGAAGACTCGGAAAATTTTGCGACGATAACAGGTTTGGCGACCGTGATGGGACCTGTCCTTGTCTGACCTAAATTATGCTTGACTTAGTTCAATTATCGAAATTATGTTCACAACATGTCAGCTCTTTACTTTTGATATCATGCGAACCTAGGAGCCTAGATTCTAACCTAGCTGACATTGACTGCATGTAGCTTAGGCATGGTTTGGTAGGACCAGATTGAGGAGAAATTTTCATGCTCACATAGACTTAGGTCTAAATACAACTCTCCTCAATTTAGGATCTGAATGCAAACAATGTATGCTTCTTCAAAGATTTTCAAAAGTCTATCTCTCTAGGATTTAGAGCCATCTGTTTCTTGCATGTGATCATTTTTCAAAACCCCAATTACCTATCATTACCCGGTCTTCACGTTGTTGGGCTCTCTTCCAGAACCCTAGTTCGGGACAGAGCCTCACAACTGGGCCAACTATTTGGGTTAACACCCCCCTACCACGTACCGCGGGCCACAGTCCGAAGTATATCGGTAGGCGCTCAAGGATGTTGGAAAACCTCACCTTAGAACCGGAGTTGAAATTATATGCTACGTACCTCGGATTTCGGTTCGGGTATATTGGCATAACTCGATAGGACAATGATGATCTGAACCTAGAGTTAGGATTAGGGTCCTACAGCTGTTTTCAAAATAATGCATCTAGAGTCAGCCTTTTAGGGAGTGTTGTATGTGCATAAATGTTTGTGCAGGATGTGATTGTTCTTATATTACCTCTATTTTCCTATATTTTTCCTAAAATATTTTCAAATACCCATATTTTCATCTTTTTCTTTTATTTCCTCAAACCCTGGAAGATTTTCCCAAATATCCAATTTCTTTCAAAACTCCAGGTGATTTTTCATTCTCCCGTTCTACTGGATCTCGAATTTCCAGCTGCATTTTTATCCTGCCTGCAATTTTCCAAAATCATATGTTTTCTCTCATTGGATTTTCAATTCTTTTGTCTATTTGCAAAAAATTCTTCACCTTATTTTCCTCGTGCATACCTTGACTGTTGCGGTGTAAATTGTTTACCCACTTGCCTTCTCCTTATTCTAAATCCATTTGCGGATTGTTTTTCCAAGAGATATCTTTTTCCTTTAAAAATTGTATTTTCCTCGTGGTTGATGACCTCGCCTAGGTAACAAGGCACATTTTCCGTTGTTATTTCTCTTACAAAGAATGACAACACAATTGTCGTGATTTCAGCGGCGACTCCATCCCTATTAATGGGATATTCTTTCAATTGTCTACCATATCATCAATAATCATTTTTTTTCCCAATCCAAAATTTCTTCAGAGTCTAATCATGACTTCATCCTGCAGAGAACATCCACAACATTTGATGGTTCGAACAAGGTCAGGAAAAAGAACCACATCACCACAGTACTCCTCAGCCTCAGAAGAAGAGATGGGCTCCCCGCGATCCGAGGGGAGTCAAGAACAGCAGCAAGGGGAGGATGGCATAGACCCACAGATGTATGCCATGTTCCAGAAAATGATGACCAAAATGATGAATGAACAGGCTGGGACTAGTGCAGAGAAGAACCCATTCAGAGAGAAGTTCCATGGACACAAGAATAAGAAGAACTCCGAGAAGCAAATTCAGCCAGAGGAAATTTCAGATGAATCAGAATTAGAGGAAGACACCGATGAAGCATATGAGGTGCCTCCGGCATTTCAGAAACAGGGCCGAAAACAAAGGAGGAGTCGCAAATCAAAAGATCAAGTTGCAGAAGAGCTCTTGTAGACACAGTTCAAAGAAATGGCCAAAGTTGTTAAAGACCTGCAAGCTCGCGACAAGGGCAAGAAAGTCTTCACTAGCGAAGATTTTTATGATGGATTAGAAGGAGACGAAGAACTGGAAAACCTGCCCCGCAAGTTCATCAAGTTCGATGGTTCTGGTGATCCCAAAGCCCATCTCGCAATGTTCTTCGTCGAATGCTCCAAATTCAAGAGAGACAATAGGGCCCTATTTCTCTGTTTTCCTCGTAGCTTAGAAGGCACTGCCGCCAAGTGGTACTCCGAGCATATCAATCCAATCAAGCTGTGAGAATTCGATAAGGTGGTCAACCTATTCATTGAGCGATTTTTGTTCAATACTGAAGCGCTCCCAACATTGAGTCATCTCTGCAATCCAAGGCAGAATGAAAATGAAAAGGCAAGGGACTTCATTCGCAGATGGAGAGAGACCTGCAACAAAATGAGAGATCCTATATCAGAGAGGCATGCTTTATCGCTGATCCTGAACAACTTCTCACAACCTTTGAGAAGTCTTATCTCCCCCTCGCCTTCCAAGTCTTTCATAGAGCTTACTGAACGAGCCGAGTGGCTTGAGATGGGGTTGGAGAACGGTGTCTACGATGGTATCACCCTCGTCAAGAACAATCTAGATCCAAAGAAAAAGGCAAATTTCACCTCCTCCGCCAACATCAATCGCAATGATGACAAAAGTAGTAAGGGCAACTATGCGGATCGAGAGGAAAGATAGAATAGCAAGCTATCTCAGCCCAACTTTCCACAAAAGGAAAAGATAAAGCATGAAGGTTGGAGTAATGATCGTGTGTTCACTCCTCTCAAACAAACACTCGAAGAAGCCCTTGAATTCATGCTGGCTAAGCGATTAGTGAAACTTCCAAAGGCCACAACTCCTCCCACCATCATGGGAAGGTTCAAGAATCAGTTTTGCAAGTTCCATCGGGCAGTGGGGCATGACATTGATCATTGTTTTGTCTTCAAAAATATTGTTCAAGATTGCATTGACAAGAGTCTCCTTGCTGAAGAAGAAGAAGAAGACGAGCTGGCCATCCTAACCAAGCCCTTCCCAGACCATTCAGAAAGTTGACGATGCTAAAGTTTCCTGCTTTCTTTCTTTCGTTTTGCCAGTCACCTCATAAGGGCAAGTCTGCCTAGTTTTTGCAACCTTTTGGTCGAGTGCTTATAAATAGGCTGTCTTTTTGTTATCAGTTCTGCTTATCAATAAAATGTCAATTTTCTTCATCCAATACTTCTTTCTTTTGCCCCATTAGGGCACTTGTTTTCGTTTTAAAGAATCTTCTTTGCCTATTCTTTTCAAGATGAGGGGCAATCCCAACATCATTTATGAGAGAAATGAAATTACCTATGAGGGTTTTTCAAAAAAATCGTGAAATTTTTGAAAATTTTCTACAAACATCTTTGTTATGATCACCCAAAAGGTTAATATTTCGGTCCAATCATTTTCAAAAATCAACCATCGCGGTGATCTTCTTTTCTTAAATTGGTTTTGAACCATTATCTTTAAAATCAACCCTGGTGTTGATTTTCTTTTCCAAAATTAGTGTTAAACCAATTCATTTTCAAAATCAACCCTCGTGTTGATCTTAACTTCCAAAATTCAATTTTGAATCATTATCTTTAAAATCAACCCTGGTGTTGATTTTCTTTTCCAAAATTAGTGTTAAACCAATTCATTTTCAAAATCAACCCTCGTGTTGATCTTAACTTCCAAAATTCAATTTTGAATCATTATCTTTAAAAATCAACCCTTGTGTTGATTTTCTTTTCCAAAATTATTTTTAAACCAATTCATTTTCAAAATCAACCCTCATGATGATCTCTCTTCAAAATCAACCCTCGTGTTGATTCCCCTTTTCAAATATCAGCTCTCACGCTGATCATTCTTCAAAATCAACCTTGCAGTTGATTTTCTTCCCAAAATGATTTCTCACTTTCAAAATAACATTCTCCTTTTACTTTAAAGATCCCATGTTCTAGCACTTTCTTCATGTCAAAGGGATAATATAATTTTGTTTCCTTTCCTCGATTTTTAAGCATCAATAAAATTCGCCAATAATTTGGCACCATTTTATTTTCGTCTCTTTCCTTTTCACAAATATGTCTCTTGTAAGGAATGATCTTGAGGACGTCCCTCAATCAAGAAGCATGTCACCTTATTCCTCAATTATCCTTCTTTGTATTCAAAATCTTCCTCCCTAGTTACACTGGGGCATGTTTTTGAAAAATCTATCTTTACCTCAAAACATCCTGTATGCAGGCAGGATAAACCAATCTCTCATTTTGCATATATATGCACTCACTTGCATTAATTTTGCATTCATTTACATTTCATGTTACATTAATTCTGCATCCATTATCTTCCCCTTCAGGTTAAGGGATAAAACCTGAATCATTTTCCATAATTCTTCAATTTCGACCTCCGGGTCATCCAATTTCTAATTACCAAAATTCTCAATTTTGACCGCCAAGTCATCCAATTTCCATTCCCCATTCAGGATAAGGGGATAATCCTGAAACCGTTCATAAAAGTAATCCAACTCTCTATAATGATCCTCGTTCTTTATTGAACTGATAGCGTTCCCAAGTGAACTGATAGTCGTTCTTCATCGAACTGATAGTGTTCCCAGTGAACTGATAGTCGTTCTTCATTGAACTGATAGTGTTCCAAATGAACCGATGGTCGTTCTTCATTGAACTGATATTAGTCCCAGCGATGGTCGTTCTTAATTGAATCGATATTGTTCTCAATGAACCGATGGTCGTTCTCAATTGAACTGATATTGTTCCCAGTAAACTGATAGTCACCTTCTTTGGGGAAAGGAGAGGATAATTTTTGTCACGGATGCGTTAAACCGAACTTCAAATGCTCTTTTCACCTAGGATTTCAAGAAAACTTTGTCAATTTGTCAATCAAATTATTTGTTGATTTCAGAACTTTATTGCACAAATTTTTACCTCAGTTTACCTTCAGTATTACTTCCAAAAAGGCAAAGCTTTTGTGAAGAAGGATTCAAAATCCAAATTCTTTCTATTGGCCAACCAAAAGGATGAAGGATAAATCCTCGATATGGTCAGAAAAGAAGATTCAATGTTTTTGCAAAGCCATAGATGATTGATATTGATCGCAGTCAATGGCACATTTTAAAGATCATTCTTGTGAAAATGAGGCAGTGGAAATATCCTGAGCGCTAGAAAAAGAGAGAATTCATCCAAGCCCTGTCTCCTTAAAATCACCTAAGCTGCAATTAAATATCCGCAAAAGAGATCTCTCACTTGTCATAAAGATGAAGGCGAATTAAGAGAGTAGACCCCCGGGGCCAAAGAAGATTTGAAACATCTCCAAGATGACGGAGTTTGCGACGGATCCTTCCAGGGAAGGTCCAAAGCACTGTCGAGATGAAGGCAGATGCGATGAACCTCCCGACAATCCCTAAAAGATATTTAATTTCAGCTATCATCCAAAGATCTCTAAACCTAAGAGCCAATATCGTCAAAGAAGGATCAAAACATCTCCAAGTTGAAGGAGTTTGTGACGTACCCTTCCCAAAAGAGAGCAAGAGAGGAAAAAGAAAGAGAGAAAAAGCCAAAACATCTCCAAAATGAAGAAGAATGTAGCAAAAAACCCAAGAGAGCCAAAAGAGCGCAGAAAGATTATCATGAGAGAAGCTCCCAGGATATCAAACTGCCACATTTATCAAAAATCTCCTTTAAATTTGTGAAATTCTATTATCAATATCCTTTCATAGATTGCTTTCATGATATCAAATTCTCTTTCCTGTTCATATCAAGGAAATTGATAACTTCTTTGAAGAAGGTCAATCGCAAGCAATTTGGATTCCAAATCTTGATTCTATGAAGTCAATTCTGTTTGGAGGTAATACTTCAGGTAGAAAAGAAGGAATATTTTCCCAATCATTTTCAATTACTTTGAATCAGCAAAATTTTCAACATTTTCAAAATACTTTTTAGCTATCCTGACGTTAAGTGAGAGCTTGATGTCCATATTGATGCATCTTGACCCCTTCGAGAGATTTTCCTTTGTCGCCTTTCACATTGTTGAAAGATTAGCCTTATCTCCGAAAGGATAGCCGTTATCATCTTTCACGTTGTTGAAAGATTAGCCTTATCTCTGAAAGGATAGCCTTTATCATCTTTCACGTTGTTGAAAGATTAGCCTTCTCTCTAAATGGATTGCCTTTGTCATCTTTCGCATTGTCGAAAGAATCGCCTTCTTCCTTTGGATTACCTTTGTCATCTTTCGCATTGTCGAAAGAATCGCCTTGTTCCTTCGGATTGCCTTTTGTCATCTTTCGCATTGTCGAAAGAATCGCCTTGTTCCTTTGGATTGCCTTATTATCTTTCGTGTTGTCGAAAGAATCGCCCTATTCCTTTGGATTGACTTTATCATCTTTCGCGTTGTCGAAAGAATCGTCTTGTTCCTTTGGATTGCCTTTGTCATCTTTCGCATTGTCGAAAGAATCGCCTTACTCCTTTGGATTGCCTTATCATCTTTCGTGTTGTCGAAAGAATCGTCCTATTCCTTTGGATTGCCTTTGTCATCTTTCGCATTGTCGAAAGAATCGCCTTACTCCTTTAGATTGCCTTTATCATCTTTCGCATTGTCGAATGAATCGCCTTGTTCCTTTGGATTGCCTTTTGTCATCTTTTGCATTGTCGAAAGAATTGCCTTGTTCCTTTGGATTGCCTTTTGTCATCTTTCGCATTGTCGAAAGAATCACCTTGTACCTTTGGATCACCTTATTATCTTTCACGTTGTCGAAAGACTCGCCTTGTTCCTTTGGATTACCTTTGTCATCTTTCGCGTTGTCGAAAGACTCGCCTTATTCCTTTGGATTACCTTTGTCATCCTTCGCGTTGTCAAAAGACTCGCCTTTTTCCTTCGGATTACCCTTTGTTATCTTTCGCGTTGTCGAAAGAATTGCCTTATTCCTTTGGATTACCTTTGTCATCTTTCGCGTTGTCGAAAGAATTGCCTTGTTCCTTTGAATTATCTTATTCATCTTTTGCATTGTCAAAAGAGTTGCCTTACTCTTCTCTGAAAGAGTTTGCCTTGTCTGTCTTTCGCGTTGCCGAAAGAGTTGCCTTATTCTTCGTTGAAAAAATTGCCTTATTCATCTTTTGCGTTGTCAAAAGAGTTGCCTTACTCTTCTCTAAAAGAGTTTGCCTTGTCTGTCTTTCGCGTTGTCGAAAGAGTTACCTTATTCTCGTCAAAAGATTGCCATATCCATCTTTCATATTGTCGAAATAGTCGTCTTACTCCTTACTTTCTTCATATTTCACGATGATGAAAATTCACCGGATCGTCTTGATCATTTTCCAAAATTTCCTCTTACAATTCCATTTCCATCGCCTCGTTCATCTTCAAAAAAAGTTGTCTTATTCACCTTCCAAAATTCTATTTTCCACCCGATCAGGATAAGGGTATAAACGTGAGCCTCATTCAAGGAGGTATTCCATTTTCTGCCCGATCAGGTTAAGGGTACAAACCTGAATCTCATTTTAATGAGATAATTTCATTCCCCCAATCAGGTCAAGGGTTAAAACCTGAGCTTCGTTTCATACGAGATATTTTTGTCCCATCCAGGTCAAGGGCATAAACCTGAATTTCACTCTCACAGAGTGAGTCTTTACTCTTCATTTCTCCATTTCATATCTACCATATTCCTCAGGCTAATTTCTTCATACCCAGTCAGATACTTCTAACTGGGGCATTTTTAGATAGCCCAAATTTGGTGTGTTTTCTTTGCCACTAAGCTCGGCCATAAGCCGACTTAGTAGCAAAGAGGGGCATCTGTAAACACCCCAAATTTTCACTCACCTTCTTGACATCGCCCTCAATTGGCACATTTCAGTTCTCCGGAAGCAATGAAGGGCAAAATGGTCATTTTCTGAGATTAAACCTTGCAGAAAGTCCAAAATTTCATTCTTGAGCCTCAAAATTTCCATATTTAGGTTCAGAGCCCACCAACAGGAAACACCATCCAACGTGTTTCTCACCTTCTTCAACTCACCAACAGGAGACACCAGCCAACGTGGTCTTGAACTTCTTCAGCTTCCAGCCATCTCTGCTGCTCACCGCCCAGCCATCTCAGCGTGCCCACAACCCAGCCGCACATCCTTCAGCCGCAGGAGAACCAGCTGCCCCCCTTCTCTCAGTCCAGCCGTAAAGGATCCAGCAGGCTCCATCTTCCTTCAGTTCAGCCAGCAGGAGGTCCAGCGTGAAACACCATTTTCATCTCCACTTCAGCCCAGTCACCATCTGCATCTCCTTCAATCCTCCAGTTGCAGAGAATCTCCATCCTGCAGTTTTTTTTTTTAGCCCATCAGCAGAAAACCGACATTTATTTGCCCTCTACAGATCGTTTGGAACAGAGGACTTACAAGGTAACGTATGGCTGTATGTATTTTCATTTCATTCTTTATGTTTTCCTGTTTTGTTATTTTGAAAAATTTTCATTTCATCATAATCTCCTGAATTCCATGATTGTTTCAATGTTATATTTTTCCTATCTTTTATTACTTGAATTTCATATTTGTTTTGTTTCTTGCATTTCCAGCTCTGTTTTTATTTCCTGTTGTGCTTTCGTTTCAAGTCATTCCTTTACAAAATTTTTCTGTCATTCGTTCATTAAATTCTTATTTCTTCATTCAGTTTTCCTGTTTTGCTTTCTTTCCTGTTTTCTTCATTCAATAAATTTCCTGTTTTACATGTCATTTTCCTATTTGTTTTCTTTTTCAAGTCATTTTCTGTTTTTGCAAATACAGAATTTCCTGGTGTCTTCAAGTAAAGTTCTTAGTTACTTCATTTTTCAGTCCTTTTAGCCCATTTCTTGTCTTTGATGGTTTGTCATTCAATAAAATTTCATGCCATTTCAGTGGATGTTGTATCTTGATCTCTAGTATATCCAATAAGGTTTTATTCTCCCTGTTTTACATTCATTTTTCTTATACAGTAACTTCATGCCTTCATTACAAGCACTTGTGTTGATTCCATTGCCTACCTAACATCTTGTATACATTATTTGAATGATTGCCCATCTTATTATCTCAGATTTTGTATTTAGTTATCCTAAGTCATCAATGACTGTAATTCAGCTGGTTACAGGAAAATGAATAAAGTCTTTATTCATGACTTTCAGCCACATACTTTCAGCCAAAAATTTATGTAGATTATCATATATTAGCTTTTGCATAGTCATCTACATCATGTATAGCTTATTCATGTAGATATTTTCTATGTAGACATCCACCATCATTCCTATTCATGGGTGTGTCATCCATGTGTGTTCATTCCCCTTTCTGCAGGAGTACCCATTCTTGATAATCGGCTATGTTCATGAACGGATATATCCACATCCGTTCATGATCTATATGCCATCTTTTGCAAGCGTCATTAGTGATATATAGAGAAGCTCTATACCCATTTTTATTGAAAATTACCTTGTAATTTGGGAAATACGGTTGTGCGAAATCACCTACAGAAACTGTATATACCTGTATTTTCTGGTTTTACCCATTATATGGAATTTTCCTTTATATGTATATTTTCTTATTATAGGTATATATATATCGATATCCATTGTATGTCTACCTATATATATACGTATATATGTATATATATATATGTATATATATATATGTATATATATGTATATATATATATATATATATATATATATATATATATATATATATTCCTTCATGAGTATTTGCTATTACATATATTCTTCTTTTCTCTTACTCTTGTAAATACATCATCATTTGATTTATGAGCTTGATGTTCAAATTCTTGTTTTATGAAGATATGTTGGAACATCATCATTTGATTTATGAAATTTTGTTTAGCTTGATGGTAAAATTCTTGTTTTATGAAGTTATGGCTGGAACTTCATCATTTGATGCTACAAGTTCTGTTTTATGAAGCTATGGGCTGGAATATCATCATTTGATTTATGAGCTTGATGTTCAAAATTCTTGTTTTATGAAGTTATGGTTGAAACTTCATCATTTGATTTATGAGCTTGATGTTCAAATTCCTGTTTTATGAAGTTATGTTGGAACACCATCATTTCATTTATGAGATTTTGTCTAGCTTGCTGTTAAAATCCCTGTTTTATGAAGCTATGGCTGGAACATCACCCTTGGTTTTATGAGATTTTGCTTAGCTTAGTGCTAAATTCTTGTTTGCTATATTGTTATGATATCACCCCATTTGCAGCACCAATTATACATATTGTTTCATCATTTTCCACGACATTTTCACCTTTTCACCAAGCTTTTCATATCCTTTTCATGATATCCTTGAAATAGTCCAGGATGCTTCCACAACCCATTTCCTGCACATATTCATTTTCTGCTGCAAGTGTGCAGTCTTGATATTTGGCCATATTCATGAACGGATATCTCTATATCCAATCGTGATCTCCCAACCATCTTTGGCGTGCTTCATTATGGATATATAGGGAAGCTCCATACCCATTTTTACTGGAAATTGCATTATAATTTGAGAAGTATGGTTGTGTGAAATCACCTACAGAAACTGTCTATACCTGTATTTTCTGATTTTACCCATTATATGGAATTTTCATTTATATGTATATTCTCTTATTATAAGTATATATATATTGATATGTATGTATATCTACCCATATGTATATGTATATATGTATATATATATACATATATATATACTTATATATACCTTCATGTGCATTGGATATCACATCTATTTTTCCTTTTCTTTTACTTTTTTGCAAATATATCTTCATTACCATATATCATTTAGCATAAATTCAAATATTTCTATATCTACATATATATCTTTGTTGTATATAGTATATATGTCCATTTCCTTGGTTATTTTGTACTAACTCTCATTTTGCAGGAAAATCTAGAAGATGCAGATTCCTTGGCTCCATTTCAATTTTCTTTTACTTTATGTTATGCAATGTAACAATCCAATGTAAACCTTGGAATAAGATTTACTTTTACTGCTTAGATTAGGCCGCATCTCATATAGTTTGATTTCAGTAATATCCTGATTCTATGATGCATATATCTCAAATTTTCAAAATTCACCGTGGATGAACACGAATGGCACGTGCACCAACTCTTAGAGAGTTGATGAACTCGGTGGAGTCCATATTTACGGCCCTAGTCGGAATATGGATGAGACCCAGATCCATCATCTCTCTACCAGTCACATTGAGCCTACACTCTTAGGCTATCTTGAAAATGCACCTCATATTTCCAATGTTTTCAAAATATTGTGAATTAACTCAAATAAACCCTGAATATATTCATGGCCACAGTCAGAATATATGAAGGATTTACTTTGGCTTAATCCACAATTTTCCAATAAAATTTTCAGAAATCTTTTTAAAAGTGCATTCATTCATTCACATCATCTGTATCATTTGTTTTTCTCATGATTTTCTCAAAAGATTTTCACTTCATGGAATCGATTTTCTCAAGAAACTATGATGATATTCAGAGTTGGATTTTCCAAATCAAAGTTTTCCCGTGATCTTCCCTAAAAAGTTATTTTCTTAAGATCTATTTTCAAAAGGAATTTTCATCTTTCTCTAGAATCAAAGTTGATTTTCAGATATTTCAAAGACAAGATTCTCAGGATTTCAATTTCCTAAGTTCTAAATTTTCTTCTCCAATGAATTTTTCCTATAAATTTTCTATTCTTTTCTTAAGAAAATTCTCAAAGTCCGATTTTTCCCAACAAGTGCTTTCCTTTTTAAATGTTCATCTTTTCTCAAGAATTCCTTCCATTTTCCCGAGATTCTCATTTTTTCATGGTTTTCTCAGTCTTTCTAAACTTTCTCAAAATTTTCCTGAGATTCTCATTTTTCCAAGTCTTTATAAATTTTCTCAAAATTTTCCTGAGATTCTCATTTTTCCAAGTTTTTCTAAGCTTTCTCAAAATTTTCCTGAGATTCTCATTTTCTAAGTCTTTATAAACTTTCTCAAGATTTTCCCGAGATTCTCATCTAAACTTTCTCAAGATTTTCTTGAAATTCTCATCTCTTCAAGATTTTCTAAGTCTTTATAAACTTTCCTGAGATTTTTAAACCTTCTTCGCCTGAGTTTCCTGAGAGATTGATTTCCATCTTTTTCCTGAGAAATACTTTTCAACTTCAAATATTTTCTAAGCATACATCATATTTTCCAATTTACATTTTCCAAAATTCTCATAGCATATGCCTGAATTCTCTGTGCATTTAGGATAGAACACGATTTCGGTAATTTCACTAAGTCAAGCACAATTTTGGTCCTTGGTTCGATTACCCCTATTAAAGGCGGCAGGAATGGTCGAACCTCGTACCGACAGGTTGAGCCCCATCCCATGGATTTTCCCACAATTTTCAAAACGGAGGCGAGTATTTCAAAACAATTTCCAAAATCCGGTCAAGTTTGAATCGCGAAAGCGTTTCCCTCTCTCTTCCGCAAGGAAGGGAAGACGGGAAAAATTTTGCGACGATAACAATGTCTAATGACATGTGGCGGCATCTTAAGATGGCCCCACACTGACACGTGTCAGAGGATGGAAGGAGAGATAAAATGACATGTGGCGCCACCTCTAGGTGAACCCCACGCTGACACTTGACAGGTAAATGGGAGGAGAGAGAAAAGACAAGTGGCGCCAATCCAGGGGACAAGGCTCCTATTTTTTGGGTTTTTCAAAATTCAAATTTTTCAAAAGAAAAGCCTGTGTGACACCACCTCAGTGTGGGTCCCACATTGCTTCTTTATTGAAATAGGGATAAAACAACAACTTTTTTTTTTTGGAATTTTTATAAAATCTGGACTAATTGGTAAAACTAAATTTTTTGGAAAGAGTTGGCCCCTGTAGGGCGATTTTGTAAAAGGAAGATAGTTGAAATAGCTGACAAAAGGAAGATTGTTTTCTTGAGGAAATATTTTGAAATTCAGAGTCCTGGGGGTAAAATGAGAAGAATTGATAATTTTAAAGACCTAGGGTTTTGAAATTAATCTTGAAAAGAGTTGAAACTCGAATCTGGATTGACAATTTTGAAAATCGAGAGTTCTGGACCTCGAAATGACATGTTGTGCAGTGCAGTGATATGAGATGCTCATGCAATAATATGCAATGCCATGTCTTATGCAATAGAATCTTGAACCAAGACTTGGAGATGCCTGTCTCCTGTCAGGAATAAAATTTTGAACATCTGAGCTAAAAATAGAGAAATTTTGAGAGTTGCAGATGCAATTTAGACTTATGTAAGGTCCGGGCTCAGAAAATGACCATTTTGCCCTCCGGCAATTTCAGAGGCTCGATGCTGATGCTTGGTGGAAATGCTGGAGAGGTGAGTGAAAATTTGGGGTGTTTACATATTGCATATAGATCAACCCTGAATTCCTCCGCTACAGAGCCCGAGGAATCTCTGCCAGAAAATTCTGACAGCGTCAGAACCAACATACCTTCTGCAAAGGTTGGAAAGCTTGGGATCTTCCATAAGTGGATTGAATGGCAATGGTCTGGGAAGAAGGTCGGATGTGAAGTAAGAAGAAGGAGTTTTGTAGATAAATATGATAAGAGCAGGTAAGCATGAGCATGCGTCAACCTCAGCACCTTCTGTCATTTTAGGTAGGGTCCTAATCAATTAAACTGGTGAGAGGTTTCAGAAACGTAACAATGCATCCTGACCCCATCACTCATTTGTATTACCATACTGCCCATCACTGTCGCAGCTGTTACACTTTTTGCTCTAAAAACTGATATCTGTGTGTTCACTTATGGCTCTCACCATCCACATATATTTACCTAACATTTAAATTGCTTCATCTGCATTTTTTTTAGAAATTCATTGATTGTTGGTAATAGTTTATTACTATTTTCCATACATACCTATGTATATTTGACCTTCATCAGCATATATCTATCCATAACATCTCCATGTATGTTGTTGCACCAACATCACTTAGCATATTTTCTTCACCATCATACAATATATGTGTGGTCTGGACTCATTGCTGTAAAATCATACTGTCCACAAATCACACATGTATCACTTTGCACAGTCCCTTTTCACTATTATAATACCTAATGTTTGCTTTCCTTTAAGCATCAAATCTACCCAATCCTCTGCTGTCCGCTACCTGCTATGGCATCCATATGATTGTCTCATGTCATTTGCTATAAGTTATTAGTCTTTCTGCACTAACCTCCCAAATATTTTCACTCAACACTACCCCCTTCGGAGGTGTGTGCTGACAGCTTCAATGGCAGCTGCTGGTGTGTCCTATCTGATTTACCATTAACTACATACTTGTAGTTTCAATGTTTCCCTTTTAGTCCAACTGTCCCATTTGGAATAAGCTGGACATCATCTACAGTGCCTATGCCAGTCTTATGCTCCTACCAGTATTCAACTGACTGTTATAATTTCTGTAGCACCAGTTAGGGTGTTGGCCCATCAACTTCATATTGAGTGTTGCATTCCTTGAGATTCAGCATCATTCCCTGCAAGATCGGTCAAAGATTGCAGGACTGTGTTTAGGGATATGGAATCCTTTAGTCGTCAAATAACCACATCACTCAGTCATGTAAAGATATCTTCATTAGCAGCTGTGTATATCCATTCTGTATGTATACACATCATGATATTATCACATATGTTCTAGGATACGCATGCTCCTATAAACCTAGTATGTATACATCTTCTCCACTACATATATTTGGGTCAATAGGTTGTAATGCATTCATCCTTAACACCCACCAGTTCATTTAATCCATTATATACTTAGGTACTATAAATATTCTGCAAAACAACATCAACATTGGTCTAAATATGGTTTTCCAATAGCTACAGGTATATAGATGTTTCTTTCTCATGTCTAAACATTATATCTATTTTAGGTTTTCTCATTGTCATCTATATTCCTAATCTTAATATAACATCTCAATATCTTTCCTCATTTCATTTGTATTGCTAATTCTACTTTCTTTTTGCAGGAGATATATGGAATATACCATTATTTGAAGTTGTAAATTTGATTTTATGAATTGTAATAGCTAGATTTAATGAGAATTTACATTTCCTGCTTTAGGTAAAATGAATGAGCATTGTAAATATCATGAATTACTTGTTTTTCATGCATTCTTTGCCTTTATTTCTCAAATTTTCACAAATGGCAACACGAATGGCACATGCACCATTTTGTAAAAGGTAAATTAATCCTAAGTTGATGATTTACATCAACGGCCATAGTCGGGATGTAAACAAGACTTAGGATTTTTATCTTTTATGAAATAACACTGGATCTACACTAGATCCGTTTTCAAAATTCATCATATTTCCTTAAATATTTTCTCCTTTTATTAGAATTTAACTTAAAATTGACTCAAAATATATACCAATGACCATAGTCAGGGTATATTGAGAGTTAATTTCATTTTGAATTCTATAAAAGCACCAAATGTGTTTCATTCTTCACCTGAGTTTAAATATAGATTATTATATAATACATTCAATGACCATAGTCAAGGATGTATTATATCTTCAATCTTATTTCAATTCATTTAAAGAATGGAATAGCTTTTCAAAATCCAATTTCAAAAATTTAAATTCATTCATCATTTAGGATAGAATTGCATCATATTTTAAAATTCTTTTTCATAAATCCAAGTGATTCTTTCCTTCATTTCTCAGATCAAATCCTATTCAAATTCAACTCTATTTCTCAAAAGGATTCAAGAATTCAATTTCAAGGTCCCATTTGACTTTGAAAACTTTAACTTATATCCAAAATTCAAATTCTAAATTCAAAGTCCAAATTGACTTTGAAATTCATTTTATATTCAAGACTCCAAATCAAAACCAAAGTTCAATTTAACTTTGAGATTCCCTTTATTTTCTAAATTTCAAATTTCAAAACTTCAAAATTCAAGGTCTAATTTGACTTTGAAATTCATTTATATTCTAAATTTCATTTTTTAAATCTGGAAGTTCTTGATTCATCTTCTGAGTTTAACTCCAAATCCATTTTAGGATCCAGGATTCAACACTCATATTGGATCTCAGACTTTAGATCCAATTCCTCTTTAAGATCCAGACTCCAATTTCACTTTGGATCTTAGACTTCAGATCCAATTTTCCATTCTAGGATCCAGAACCTAATTCTACATTGGATCTCAGACTTCAAATCCAAATCCATTCTAGGATCCAGAACCCAATTCTACTTTTGGATCTCAGGCTTTAGATCCAAATCCATTTTAGGATCCAGAACCCAATTCTACATTTGGGTCTCAGACTTCAGATCCACTCCATTTTAGGATCCAGAACCCAAGTCCATCTTGGATTTCAAATCTCGGATCCCATTCTGTTTAGGATCTGGAATCCAATTCCAATGCTAGATGTTAATTCCATTTTCGAATCTAATCTGAACTCCCTAAATCCATTTTTATTCTTAAATACCATTTGGTTTTCCCAGGATTCATTCTAAGAGTCAAAATTCAATATCATTTCAAAGAAATTTCATCTTCTTCTTCTCCTATATCCATGATTAAATTCAAAATCCGTTTCTAACTTTGAAACTTCATTTCCTTTCATTTCAAAGCTTCAAAATCATTCTTTTTCAAAATTTATTCTTCCAACTTTGATTTACTTCAAAAACTTAGAACTTCTCTGATCTATCTCAAGTTCTAAAGTTAAATTCAATCATTTTCTTCACTCCCTTATCAAGTTTCATCTCAGAATACTTAGAAATTTCCAAAACATTCTTTTCAAAAGAGCATTCATCCTTGCATTGCACAAGCATGATTCTTTGTGCATTTAGAGTTTAGGCAAAGCAAAAGGCATAGATTCGATCCTTGGTTCGATTACCCCTGGTAAAGGCGCCAGGAACGGTCGAACCTCGTACCGACGAGCGAATCTCGTCTCTCCATCTTCCCGCAACATTTTCAAAACGGAGGAGAGTAATTTCTAAATATTTTCAAATCAAGGTCAAGTGAAAACCCGCAAAAGAGTTCCTCTTCTCTCTCTTTCTTTCTTTTCTTTTCTCTTCTCTCTTTCTTTTCTTTCTTTTATTTTTCTCCCTTCAAAAAAGGAGGAAAATAGAGGTTAAAAAGGGAAAAGAGAAGGAAGAGAGAGAAACCAACGAAAGAGGAAAAATTTTGCGATGATCACAGTTTTGGCGACCGAGATGGGACTCGTCTTCGTCCGGTTGGATCTATGCCTTTGCTTTGCTTTTATATAATCTAAGTCTTTATTCTAACAAATGTCAGCTACATTTTCCATGCAAACCTTAGGAGCCTAGACTCTGTCCTAAAGTTGACATCTTTGCATATAGGATCTAAGTATGGTTTGGTAGGACCATATTGAGGAGATTATATCCATTTTCACATTAGATTTTAGGTTGAAATACAACTCTCCTCAATTTTAGGGATTGAATGCAAAACAATGTATGCAAGTGTATGCTTCTTTTTATTTTAAATCTATCTCTTTAGGACTTGCATTAGAGCCTTCTGATTTTATTGCATGTTGATCATATTTTGAAAACATCCCTACCTATATTGTCCCGGTCTTCACGTTGCTGGGCTGTCTCACTGAACCATAGTTCGGGAGAGAGCCTCACAACTGGACCACTTATTTGGGTTCGCGCCCCCTACCACGTACCTAAGGGCCATAGTCCGAGGTATATCGGTAGGTGCTCAAGGATGTTGGGAAGCCTTTACCTTAGAACCGGAGTAAATACTTTATATGCCACGTACTTCGAGCTTCGGCTTGAGTATATCGGCGTACCTTGATTGGAATCAGATAATCTAAATCTTAGAGTTAGGATTAAGGTCCTATCAGCCATTTCAAATATTGCATATAGAGTCAGCTTTAGGGAGTGCTATTTGTGCATCATTGCTTGTATATCTGTGATTGTGTGATATTTTATATCTTCCTTATATTTTCAAAACCCTGGGTATATATTTCAAAATTTTCTCTTTGTTTTTAAAACCCAGGTGTATTTTTCTTTATCCTTTTCTTCTTCTAAAAAAATTCTTCAAAAATTCTTCTGATCCTGCCTGCAAGTTCTTCAAAATTTAAATCTTTACCATTTATCCTCAAATTTCATTTATTCTCTTATTTTCTTCTGATTTTATATTCTTGTTTATATTTTCATAAAAATCTCTTTCCGTCAAGAGATATCCTTTTCAAAATGGTATTTTCTTTCATATTTTAGTTGGTTACTCTCCCTCGTGGAGTAAACAACGCAATTGTCACAAATTTTGTGACTACTCAATCCCTAGTAATGGGATACAATTTTTTAGATTTCAACCTAAATCCTCCCTCTAGTCAAAACTTCTCCAAAAAGTTTCTCTGGTCTAAAAAAAACCTCCTCTTTCCTCTTCAGAGAGATCACTGATATCCGAAAATGGTTACGACAAGAGCGGGAAAAGAAACAACTCCTCAACTCAGCGACAGTGAGGTAGAGGGGATGAGCTCTCCCAAATCAGTCAGAGGACAGGGTCAGAAAAAGAAAGATGACATTGACCCCGCTATGTATGATATATTCCAAAAGATGATGGCGAGGATGATGTCAGAACAAGCCGAGGCCAAGCTGAAAGAGGCAGTTCCTAAAAGCAAGTTGAAGAAGAAGCCTGTGAAAAAGACAATCAGAATCATCACGAAGAAGGTACAGCCAGGCACTACTTCTGAGGAATCAGAGTCAGTCGAGGAAGAATCGGAAGAAGAAGAGCAGATTGTGTACAAACAGAATCCTCCAAGGCAGTCCGTAAAAATAGTTGTTGAAGAGCCCGAATCTGTCAACAAGCCCAAGTCTGGGGCTCCAGCAGAGGACCTGATGAGTAAACAGATGAAGGAGATGAATCGAGCGATTAAAGACATTCAAGCCAAGGGTAAGGGCAAGCAGACCTACATCGGCGAAGATTTCTATGATGGTCTAGATGAGGACGATAACTTGGAGAATCTTCCCCGCAAGTTTCTCAAATTTGACGGGACTGGCAACCCTAAAGCCCACTTGGCCACATTTTATGCAGAGTGCAGCCGTTTCAGGAAAGATAACAGGGCTCTGTTCATCTGTTTTCCCCGCAGTCTAGAGGGTGTAGCAGCCAGATGGTATGCTGATCATGTGAATCCTATCGAACTACGAGAGTTCGATAAGGTAGTAAATTTGTTCATCGAGCGCTTCTTATTCAACACTGAAGCCTCATCTACATTAAATCATCTTTACAACCTGAAGCAAGGAGAGAATGAAAGAGCAGGTGATTTCATTCACAGGTGGAGAAGCACCTACAATAAAATGAAGGTACCCATTCCTGAGGAGCACGCATTGCAGGTGATCCTCAACAATTTCTCTCAGCCCATAAGAAGCCTCATCGCCACTTCCCCGGCGAAATCCTTCATCAAGTTAATTGAGCGAGCTGAATGGCTCGAAGCAGGAATAGAAAGCGGACTTTACGAGGGCACGCCTCTGGTCAAGAATGTCCAAGACCAGAAGAAGAAATCGCAGCTCACTCATTCAGTTGATGCCTCCTGCAATAATCTTGGCAGCAGCAGCAAGGGAAACAAGAACAACAGTGGCATCGGCCCGAGAATAGATCAGAACAAAGGGCAGAAGGAGAAAACCTTTAAGAACAATGATAAACCGCTTCCGATTGGCCTTCAGCAAAAGGTGATCTGCAAGAGAAGCCCAAGTACATCAAGTGGGAGAAAGATCGAGTCTTCACTCCATTAGATCAAACTTTAGAAGCAGTTCTGGATTACCTTTTAAAGCATGGGATGATCAAACTCCCTAAGATAGCTGATCCTCCCGTAATCTTGGGAAAATTCAAAGATCAATTCTGCAAGTTCCATAGAGCAACGGGGCATGACACAGAGCACTGCTTCGTCCTCAAGCACATGATACAAGACTGCATTGATAGAAGTATTTTGATAGAGGACGAGGAGGAAGAGCACCCAACAGTCCTGACAGAGCCATTTCCCGACCAGTCAAAGAATTAAGGATGCCTAAAGTTTTTCTGCACTGTCATTTTTCCTTTTTGATTAGTCATCTTGTAGGGGCAAGTTAGCCCAGTCTTTTGAATCCTTTCTTTTCGAAGTTCTTGTAAATATTCAGTCTTGTTATCGAACCTTTTGCTTATCAATGAAATGTCAGTTTCTTTTATATCTTTTTTTCTTTTCCCTTTGACATACTGAGGCATATAAATTTCCTGTTCTTTTCAGAATGTGGGACAATCCTGACATCATTCGTGAGAGAAATGATATTACCTATGAGGGCTTTTCAAAAATCATGAAATTTTGAAAATCTTCGTTATGACCAAAGAGTTTAAATGTTCTTTGGTCCAACCTTTGTCAAAAATCAACCCTCGTGTTGATCATATATTCGAAAATAGGTTTTCGAAACATCGCATTGGAAAATCAACCCTCATGTTGATCATATATTCAAAAATAGGTTTTCGAACCATCGCATTGGCGAATCAACCCTCGTGTTGATCATATCTTCAAAAATAGGTTTTCGAACCATTGCATTGGCAAATCAACACTCATGTTGATCATATCTTCAAAAATAGGTTTTCGAACCATTGCATTGGCAAATCAACACTCGTGTTGATCATATCTTCAAAAATAGATTTTCGAACCATTGCATTGGCAAATCAACACTCATGTTGATCATATCTTCAAAAATAGGTTTTTGAACCATTGCATTGGCAAATCAACACTCGTGTTGATCATATCTTCAAAAATAGGTTTTCGAACCATTGCATTGGCAAATCAACCCTCGTATTGATCATGTTTTCCAAAATAGGTTTTTGAACCATTGCGTTGAAGGATCAACCCTTGTGTTGGTCTTATCTTCCAAAAATAGATCTCAAATCTTGTGTTGATCATATTTTCCAAAAGTGGTTTTTCAAACCATTACATTTAAAGATCAACCTCCGCGTTGATCTTATCTTCCAAAAATGAGTTTTAAATCAAGATCAACCCCTGTGTTGGTCTTATCTTCCAAGATTGGTTTCTAAAATATTATATTCAAAGATCAACCCTTGTATTGATCTTATTATCAATTTCGAACTATCGTTTTTTTAGATCCAGTGTTGATTTTCTTCTTTAAAAATAGGTTTTCCAAACCATTGCCTTCAAAATTTGACCCTCATGATGATCTCTCATGTTTGATTTAAAGGATCAGTTCTCGCGCTGACCATTCTTCTTGTGGTGGATTTTCTTCCCCCAAAATGATTTCTCACTTATCTTTTAAATAAACATTTTCCTTTCAAAGATCCCATATGCAGGCAGGATCAGAAAACTCCTTTTTCTCAAATCTTATAAATTTTCAGTTAAATTTTTGGTATTTTTATCTGTTTCATTCATCTTATTCATATTTTTATCAAGTTTACATCAATTTTATCAAGTTTTATCCAGTTTATCAAATATTTCCTCAAAATTCCATTAAATTTTATCAATTCCTTTCCCTTTCAGGTTAAGGGATAAACCTGATGCCTCTTTCCCATGAGGTATTTTCTAAATATTCTTTGTGGCCCCTTTCAGGTTAAGGGAAAAACCTGACCCTCGTTGTCCGAGGTGTTCCCGCTCAGGTTAAGGGATAAACCTGACCCTCGTTGTCCGAGGTGCTCCCATTCAGGATAAGGGAAAATCCTGAGACCCCTTGTAGGAGCAACAACGCTACCTATGAGGATTCTTTTGTAAATACAAGTTTTGTTAATCTTTATTGATTTTCTAGATTTTTATCAATTTGCCTTCGCTAAATTTTCTTAAATTCTATTCTTGTTCCCATTCAGGATAAGGGAAAATCCTGAGACCCCTCGTAGGAGCAATAATGCTACCTACGAGAATTCATTTGTAAATACAAGTTTTTGTCAACCTTCATTGATTTTCTAAATTTATATCAATCTCTCTTTATTAAAATTCCTTAAATTCTTTTTCATTCAGGATAAGGGATAATCCTGAGATCACTCATAGGGGCAACCATGCTACCTATGAGAATTCTTTTTACAAAAATAAAATCAAATTTTCCTCAAATGTTCTACATTTTTTTTCAAAAGTTCTATATCTTTTTGTCTTCTCAAAGTTTATTCTTTTTATATTCCCCGTCACATACCTGGTCCATCTAAATCATAGATCATAAATTCTAAATCTTGCCATATCCTTTCTAAATTCAAGTTATTTCTTCACAAAATCTTCTATTTTCCCTTCAGGTTAAGGGATAAACCTGAATCATTCTTTTCCTAAATTCTCATCAAATGTATATTCCATTTCCCCTTCAAGATAAGGGATAATCCTGAAAACCCGGCCATTCTTCTTGCTTCGATCTCTAAATATCTTGAATAGGCTGATCTCCTTCCCGACCCTCAGTTGAAAAACCTAGTTATTTTGCTAAGTCTTCAAATCTAAAGATCAAGTTCATCAGTCCTCGTGCTGTTTGTCCCTCAGAAAGTCTCAATCTTAGATCAAATCATTAAATCAAAGGTCGTTAAATGATTAAATGAAATGTCCGAGCTACTTCGTTGGTCGTTAAATGATTAAATGAAATGTCCCAGCTACTTCGCTGGTCGTTAAATGATTAAATGAAATGTCCCAGCTACTTCGTTGGTCGTTAAATGATTAAATGAAATGTCCCAACTACTTCGCTGGTCGTTAAATGATTAAATGAAATGTCCCAGCTACTTCGTTGGTCGTTAAATGATTAAATGAAATGTCCCAGCTACTTCACTGGTCGTTAAATGATTAAATGAAATGTCCCAGCTACTTCGCTGGTCGTTAAATGAAATGTTCCAACTCCTTCGTTGGTCGTTAAATAAAATGTCCCAGCTACTTCGTTGGTCGTTAAATAAAATGTCCTAGTTTTCACTGGTCATTAAATAAAATGTCCCAGCTACTTCGCTGGTCGCTAAATGAAATGTTCCAGCTACTTCGCTGGTCGCTAAATGAAATGTCCCAGCTACTTCGCTGGTCGCTAAATGAAATGTCCCAGCTACTTCGCTGGTCGTTAAATGAAATGTTCCAACTCCTTCGTTGGTCGTTAAATGAAATGTCCCAGCTACTTCGTTGGTCGTTAAATGAAAGGTTCCAGCTCCTTCGCTGGTCGTTAAATGAAAGGTTCCAATTTTACTGATCAGAATGTCCAAAATCATAAATTGCAACTAAAGGTCGCACCAAAATCTATATTGAGTAAATATTTCACATATAAGTCATGAAAACCTTGCCAATCTGCTAAAAATATTTGTTGATTCCAAATAAATCTTACTGCACAAAAGAATTACCTCGGATTACCTCTAGTATTTTCTTCATAAAAGGTGAAACTCTTTGTGAAAAAGAGGTAAAACTCAAATCTTTTTCCTGTTGATCAACCAAAAGGCTGAAAGAAATATCCTCGGTATGATTAGTGAAATAAATATTCGATGACATTGAAAAGCCGGAAGCGAATTGATATTGATCATAGCTATGATGCATGTTTAAAGACAATTTCCTGGCAATTAGACAGTGGAAATATCCTGAGCCATAAAAGAATCCACTTAATCCATATCACCTTATCCAGTTTAAAGCTGCAATCAAATATCGGCAAAAGGGATCTCTCAATTGTCGTCAAGATGAAGGCGAATTAAGCGAGTAGACCCCCGGGGCCAAAGAAGATTTGAAACATCTCCAAGATGATGGAGTTTGTGACGGATCCTTCCAGGGAAAGTTCGGATCACCGTCGAGATGAAGGCGGATGTGATGGACCTACCGACAAACCCTAAATGATATTTGATTTCTGCTATCACCTAAAGACCTTTTGAGCCACCATCATATATAATCCCTGAGAAAATGAAGGATCGGAACATCTCTAAGATGAAGGAGTTTGTGACGTACCCTTCTCTGAAAAAGAGAGAAAAGTCAGAACATCTCCAAAATGAAGGATGATGTAAAAAGCCCGAAAAAGCCCAATGACTCAAAGAGATTGCAAAAAGATCATCATGGGAAAAACACTCAGATATCAAACTGCCAAAATTGCCAGAAATCATATTTTCTCATGCAAAATTCTTTTATCAATGTCTTTTCACTACTTGCTTTTATGAAATTGAGAATATTTCTTCTCCTCTCATATCAAGGAAATGGATAGCTTCCTTGAAGAAAATCATCAACGCTGAAATTTTGAATTTGACTCTTAAAACCGAGGAGTTAACCTCGTTGGAGAAATACTCTAGGTAAAAGAGGGAATATCTTTTGCACACATGTGCACATTTTCAAGCGTTGAAGTCAACTATAAATTTATCTTATTGGCAAAATTTTCTAGATATTCTAAGAATGAAATAAGTAGTCAATATCCATTTTGATGCAACCTAGCATTGTTCATATCTTTCAGGAGAGTTACCCCATTCAGTCGAAGTATCTCTCCTGTCCCATCACGGTTTTGAGAAATCCGTATGTTTGTTCCCACTTAGGTTAGGGGTCAAAACCTGTACTTCCTACAAGAGGTCATTAAATTCAAAAGTTGGTTTCAGTCTCAGCAATGAGACACCCAAGTTCACCCCTTTTTCAAAGCTTTAGAGAACCCCATTTCCTTCCTCCTTTCGCAAACCCCTCTCGGATTTGTTCGTCCAAACTCCGAAGGTCCCATCATGGTCTCTTCACTCGAGATTCCATATGGTCGTCCTCTTCAAGTTGTGGTTAAACCTGAATCTCGTTCCAACGAGTTTCCCTCGTTTCGACGAGGTGTTTTCCTTCAGTCCCATCATGGTTCTTCCCATCGGGAAATCCATGCTTTGTATATCCATCCAGAATAAAGTCCTACTTGAACTTCATCTCATGAGGCGTTTTCTCCAAAATGTCTCATCAAGGTCATCATATGTTCCCTTCCTATAAACACCCCAAATTTTTACCTTCATCCAGTGTTTGTCCATTTCATAAGTCATTACAGATCATTGCATGTCATTGCATGCATTCTGCATAGCATTGCATGTCATTGCATAGCATTGCATCTCATTTTCGAGATCCAACACTCCTGTTTTCAAAACATTCAATCCAGATTTGAATTTTAAAGCTTTATTTCAAAATCAATTTCAAAATCTGGGTTTTTATTCAATACTCAGTCATTTTCCAACCCCAGGACTTTATATTTCGAAATATTTTCTCAAGGAAACAATCTGGATTCATTTCAAATTCAAATTTTAATCGATTTCAATTCACAGATGAGACCCATTGTGGTGGTGTCGCTTCTGAATTCCTCTATTCATTAAATTTCTCAAATTTTTGAAAGTTTCAGTCCGATTAGGACTCTGTCTCAGAGTCCTAATCCAGTCAAGAGTCTGTTTTGAAGTCTGTTTTACTTCCATTTTTAATCTTTTTCGTTTGTTTTCGAAATTTAGGTCATTTTACAGAGTCCAGTTAGTTCAGGATTCTATTTTAGAGTTCGGTCGAGTTAGGAATCTAACCCTGACTGTGTTTTCTGACTTATTTCATCATTTCTTGATAAAATCTTTTGAAAATTCTTTCATTTGGATGTTAAAATCTAAAATCTCAGAGTCCTAAGGGTTCAGGACTCTAACCCGGAGTTCCAGTTCGCTTGAGACCCTATTTTTAAAGATCTTGAATTTCAAATGTCAATTTTAACCCTTTTTTAAAGCCATTTTCAGTGTTTATTTCAAAAATGTTCAAAATTCGATGTGGGCCCACTCAGTTGGCACCATATCCAGAGGAATTCTAACTCAGTTAGGACCTTATGCCATTTCAAAAATCCTAATTTTAAGTTTACTTTTGAAAATCTTTTGAAAACTCCTTCAATTTCAAGTTTTAAAATCACTTTTTGAAAAACTCAAGTAGGGCCCACTCGGGGTGGCGCCATATTCGAGTAAGTCAGGGCTAGACTAGGGTTAGTTGATGTCTTGGTTAGTGTTAGAGGTTTAGAAGAGTCAAAACCATTTTGAAAACTCATTTTGAAAATTAGTTTTTAAAACTAGTGTTTTTAAATGTTTTTAAAGGTGTTTTAAAAACCCAAATGTGAAAGATGCCAAGTGGCATCACATTTGGGGGTTTTCTAGGTTTAGTTAGGGGCTAATTAGGGATTAATTAGAGTCCCGCCTAGGTTAGAAAACCACAAAAAATCATTGCCTTTAGTGGATTTATTAGAAAGAGTCCTAAAAAATGAAAAACCTCTTAATTAACCCTAATTAAGTGACTTTTTAAAAAACTATAAAAAGGGACCTAAGGGGGGCCAAAAGGAGGGCTCTTTTCTCTCAAATTTTCGTGGCCTCTCTCTCCTCTCCAGCACCTCCACCTTCCTCCATTGCAGCTGCAAGCACCAAGGTAATATTTTTAATATTTTTTAGTTTTATTTAATACTTTTTCATGTTTTAAATCAATTTTAGCCATTGGTGTCATCCCCTTCGTGGATTAAACCATGGATTCAACCTCAAGAACCATCAAGAATCAGCAAGAACAATCCAAGAAGGTGATCCAACTCTGTTTTGGGTGATTTACAGAGATTTTAATCCATTAGAATTGATTTTAATATGATTCTTTGCATTAATAACCAATAAAATATATGATTTGCCCTTTTTAATGGGTTAAATCTATGTTTTAAAGGTGATATCAAATTCCAGCCATTGATTCCCTATTTTTAATTTATTTTCATGGTTTATTCATGTTTGTTTTACGTTCTACAGCATAAAAATAATTTTTATTTACTGTTTTATGGTTTATTTTATTTATTTACATTAGTTAATGCATGGTTTTTCAAGTTTCTTAAATTTCTGTGTGTTCTAGGTTTAGAACAGTAAAGATAATGTTATTTCGGATTAAAGCACTCATTGTTTATTTCTGATTTTTTTATATGTGATGCATGCATGAGTTATTGAGTTACTGTAGAAAAATCAGAGGTTTTGGATCTAGGGAACCCTGTCAAAAAAATCAGACATCAAATCGGGTTTTTAAAGCTTTAAAATCGTGATTAAAATCAAGAAGGTAACTTGCTGTGATGATATTTCTCTCATCTTATATCCGATTTTAGATCTGTGAAGTGCTATGGATTCACATTGAGTAGATCTGTCTTCTGTGAAATTTTCGGATTTTTTTATCACTGTTTAGTATTTTTTCTTTATTTAGAGAATCTGTTTTTAAATTTAAAGCTCGTTAGGGTTTACCAAAACCCTAATCAGACTTGTGTTAGTCATAAATCCCAAACCACAGATCCTATTTATGATCTGTAAAAAGTGAGTATTGTTATTTTTCTGTCTACTATTCACCACTAAAATTTCAGAGATTTTTGTTTAGAATTGTTATTTATGTCTGTATTTTAAATCTGGAATAGCTGTTTTAATCCCTGTTAAGAGTGATATATTTTAGCTCAGATTGCCGAAAGGGTTTCTCCCTAACCGGAGATGATTTTTCCAATCTGTAAATTGGGAAATCTTTGTTTTGCTTTCTAGTTAGGCTATGTAAAATTTCATAAATTTCTAGGAGATTTGACCCCTGATTCAGGTCTTGGATTGAAACTGGTTGGTGAATTAGGTCAAAAATAGCATATTTTTAGGGTTTAATGCAATTTTCGGATTAATTTAATGTCAAAAAATTATATTTATAATTCCAATTCGACATTAGGGTTATAACAAGTACAGGTACCAATTTTTATGGATTTTGGAATCCATTTGATGGCTGAATTAAGCAAATTGCAAAACCGGGTTCCTGAAAGATCCAAAAACACTGCAAAAATCACAAAATTTGTGATATTATTGGATTTTCGTGCATAAGCATATATTTTTAGGGTTTAATCATGTTCATAATCATGTTAGGATGCTTTAGGTTTAATTTGATGCTCATTTGATTTTATTTAGTGCATAAAACCTAGGTTTTTACCAAAATCTATTTCAGAAAACCCTGATTTCAAGGCCATAGTCTTGCTATCGGGGGCAATTTGGTCATTTGACCTAAATTTCGAAATCCCTAACCCTAATTTCATATTTTTAATCATGTCATAGCATATTTGGTTTAAGTTTATTCCATTCAAATTTCAAAACTTGCATTTTATCAAAATATCTTTCTAAAAACCTTAATTTCAAGGCCATAGTCTTGTTATTAGGGTATTTTGGTCATTTGGACCCCAATTTCGAAATTTCATATCTTATCTTTCATATTTATTCAATTTTATTTCATATTTTATCAATTTTGATTTAAGGGAATCATGGAAAAGGCTTATATCTAGCAAAATCCAACAATTTCCTGATATTGTTGGATAAATCTAAAAAAGCCAACATATTTTCATTAACAAAGTTTTCTAGTTTTGCAGGTACATTGAAGACTTTATTTTTCATGTATTTAAATTTCAATAGTGATGTAATTTGTAATTAAACTTTGGAATAAGAATTTACATTTCCTGCTTAGCTTAGGTTGCATTGCATATAGTTTATAATTTTAATGTGTGATGGATGATGATTCATGCATATTTTTACAAATTCACCATGGTCTACACGAATGACACATGCACTAGCTTCTATGAAGTTTATAAACTTGGTGGAATTTGTATTTATGGCCATAGTCAGAATACGAATGATACTCAGATTTATAATCTTCACATTAGCCACATTCAGCCTACACTCCTAGGCTAATTTCAAAATGCACTGCATTTCTCAAAAATACAAAGAGTTTTTCCCAATTCCTCAAAATCATATTCATTCATTTCATGAATTTTCCAATTCCAATTCCAATTCAAATTCCAAGTCAAAGGAATCAAATTCTTCAAAATTTCCCAAGTCTTATAGCAAAATCGATTTTTCCAAAGACATTGAATTTCAAAGGATATTTCAAGTATTTCTCAAGTTCCAAATTCAAATTTTCTAAGTTAGAATTTCAATTTCCAAGTTTGAATTCAGAGAATCCAAGTCTCTCAGAATCGATTTTCACTAAATGTCAAGGATTTCTCAAAATCGATTTTTATTTCTCTCAGAAGTATATTTCAAATCCCAATTCACGATTTCTCATGTGATATCATTTCCAAGATTTACATTTTCTGAATATTTCAATCATTCAAAGCAAACATCATGTTTTCAAATGTGCATTTTCTGAAAATTCATAGCACATGCCTGATTCTATGTGCATTTAGAAATTAGAATATGATTTAGACAAGTTGAATAGAGTAGAGCATAAGATTGATCCTTGGTTCAATTACCCCTGTTAAAGGTGGCAGGAACGGTTGAACCTCGTACCGACAGGCGAGTCCCATTCTTCGGAATTTTCCCGCATTTTAAAAAACAGAGGCGAGTTATTTTCAAAAACTTTTTCAAAGGTCAGTTTGATTTGCAAAAGTTAAAATTTTGCGATGATAACAGGTTTGGCGACCGTGATGGGACCTGTCTTTGCCTGATCAATCTAATGCTCTACTTAGTTCAAATTGTCAAAATCGATTTCCATGGAATGTCAGCTTTGCTTTATGATATCATGTGAACCTAGGAGCCTAGACTTGAACCCAGCTGACATGGAATGCATATAGACTAGGTATGGTTTGGTAGGACCATATTGAGGAGAAATATTCATGCTCACATAGACTTAGGTCTAATACAACCCTCCTCAATCTAGGCTTGATTGAAAACAATGTTTGCTCCTTCAAAATTTTCAAAATCTCTATCTCTTTAGGTTTTAGAGCCTTCTGATTTGATTGCATGTGCTCATGTTTTCAAAAACCACCCCACCTATATTGTCCCGGTCTTCACGTTGCTGGGCTCTCTTCCAGAACCATAGTTCGGGACAGAGCCTCACAACTGGGCCACCTATTTGGGTGAAAACCCCCCTGCCACGTACCAAGGGCCATAGTCCAACGTATATCGGCAGGTGCTCAAGGATGTTGGAAAACTTGAACCTAGAACCGGAGAATTTGATTTTATGCCACGTACATCGAGCCTTGGCTTGAGTATATAGGCATAACTGGATTGAATACAGTTGATCTGAACCTTAGAGTTAGGATTAAGGTCCTACAGCCATTTCAAAATTTGTGCATCTAGAGTCAGCTTTTAGGGAATGCTGTATGTGCATACTTGTTTATGCAGAATTTGATTAAATATGTTATTTCCTTTTTATTTTTCATATTTTCTAAAAATACTGGACGATTTTTCAAAATTCCCCAGTCCATGTCCATGTACTGTCCATGTTTTAAATCCTGGACGATTTTCAAAATACTTCATTTTATAAAGTACTTCCTTATATTTCATTAAACCCTAGACGATTTTCATAAAGTTCCTCCATTTCCTTCAAAACTCCAGGTGATTTCCCATCTTTCCTGTCTTCTGGATCTCGAATTTCCTGCTTTATCCTGCCTGCATTTTCCTCAAAATTCTTGTATTTTCCAAGTCTTATTCCAATTTCCATGTCTTCCAGTCCGATGGCATCCAGTCAGCTTGATTCAGTCTTCCCTGAGGGTCACATCTCCTACGAGGTGCGACAAAGTCTTCCCGAACATCGAGTCCTCAGCACCGGATCTTTCTTTCCCCGGTGGTATTATTCATGGTTCAAGAACTTCTCTCGTATGTTTCCGGACCATCTGGACGAGTGTGGATTGGAACTGGCGTCCGCAGTGGGAAAGCAGACAGTCAACGGCAACTTGATCCATGCACTAGCAGAGCGGTGGAATCCGAGCACTTCTACCTTCTGGTTCCCATGGGGCGAGATGACAGTGCTGATGGATGAATTTTCAGAGATCATGGGATTGCCCGAGCCAGCCGGTCAGCCTGGAGATCCATTGGAGAAACAGTTTCTGATTAATGTTAAGGGTCTGGACCCTAAGGATGCCTTAGCCCGCATGACAGGACGCAAGTCTTGGCCTCTGATTGAAGAAGATGAAAACGAATATGTGGACCTGCTCGAGATCTACAGACAGTATGGGACATTTGTGGAAGTCAGCTCGTTGTCCAGGACAGCTCGAGAGAGAATTCAGCATGCGGTGGTTCTGTGCACGGTGGGATTAGCTTTCTTTCCCGATGGACGGAATTACATGGATATCAGAATAGTTCAGCTTCTAAGGAGATGGGGAAGTCGACAGACCAGCCGCCTCTCAATAGCCATGGCCGCACTCGCCTTTCTATACCGAGGGTTGACTCGTTTCGCACTCGGAGAGTCGATCCTAGTCGAAGGGTGCACCTATGCCTTGCAGTCTTGGTTCCTCCGGCATGTGCCAGTCCGAGCCAGTTCCTTCAGATACAATGGTGAAAAGCTTCTTCCAGTTGCGCGATACCGGTTCTTGATCGACAACCTTCAGGAGGAAGAGGTCGTATGGGATTACTTTGATCGTCAGGAATCACCTCCCAGATACACTTATGCTTATGGCAAGCGATTCAGGCTACTTGGCCCATTTTCTGTGCATACTATCATCCAGAGCGGTGTGTCAGGCAGTTCTCTCAGAGGCAGAAGCGCGTAGAGATTCGTCCACTAGCCGGGGTTCTGCCAGAATTCGACCTCGCATCAGATCAGTGGTCCGGAGCATACCATTCTGCCAGACATGGCTGGGATTCCTTTGTCAATCTTACTATTTTTCTTGGTCCTCGAGTGCCCTCTGATTATCCAGAATGGTGGAAAATTGTTTGTCCCCCTCCCCTCTGTCAAGAGTATTATTGATAAAATCATGTTTTTCCCCTCAATAAAATTCCTTTATTTTACATCTCATCTTGGTTTGACGACCTCGCCTAGGTAACAAGGCATATTTCCAGTTGTTTATTTTGCAAAGAATAACAGCGCAATTGTCGTAATTCCAGCGACGACTCAATCCCTAGTAATGGGATACTCTTTCAATTGTCTACCAAGATTCTCAACAAATATTTTCCTTCAACCAAATTTCCTTCAAAAGCCTAATCATCAGTTCTACCTTGCAGAGAGCATCAGTAACATTCAGGAGAGCATTTGTGATACTCGATGGGTCAGACAAGATCCGAAAAGAAAACCTCATCAGTTGAAGGCGTTGCATACTCAGTCACTTCAGAAGAGGAAATGGACTCACCCCGATCAGTCAGAAGTCAAGGTCAGCAAGCAGAGGATGATGTTGATCCTCAAATATATGCTATGTTCAAAGAGATGATGACCAAAATGTTGACAGAACAAGCTGAAGCTAGTACAGAAAAGATCCAGGTCAAGCAGAGGGCAAAAGGCCGGTCAGCCAAGAAAGTTTTAAAACTATCCAAGAAATATATCCAACACAAGGATACATCTGATGAGTCAGAATCAGTAGGCGGCACTGATAAAGAGTATGAAGTCTGGCAAGCACTTCAAAGATCCCCTCATAGGCAAGGGACAACCTATAAAGGGAAAAATCAAGCAATGGATGATCCGTTCCAAATACATCTGAAGGAAATGGCAAAGAAGATTAAAGATTTGCAAGCCCACGACAAGGGCAAGAAGGTCTTCAGAAGCAAAGATTTCTACAAGAGCATCACTCCCGTCAGGAATAATCAAGATTCAAAAAAGACAAATTCTGTTAAGTCCCACCGCGAGGGGTGCAAGGATAACAAGGGCAATCATACAAGTCAGAAAGAGAAATCTTTAAAGCAGAGTGAAAAATTGAGTCAACAGAAAGAGAAGAAAAAGCATGACGGTTGGGGTTACGATCGCGAATTCACTCCTCTAGATCAGCCCCTCGAAGAGGTCCTTGAATACATGCTGAGCAAAGGAATGGTTAAGCTTCCAAGAATTTCTAATCCTCTGGTCGCCCTAGGGAAATGGAAAGACCGCTTCTGCAAATTCCACCAAACAACGGGGCACGATATTGAACATTGTTTCGTCTTTAAGAATATCATCCAAGATCATATCGACAAGAATCTCTTCATTGAAAATGAGAAAGAGTACTGGTCAACTGTCTTATCCAAGTCTCAGCAAAAATCAAGTACTCGACAAGAGATGCAGCGTGATGATCCAAACCAGGACCACAAGATGGCCCCGTTAGATCAAATACTCGAGAGTTTCTTGGAATACATGCACACAAAAGATACAGTCGGGTCTCTGAAGGCTCACTCCACATTTTCTACCAATTCTACCAGAAGTAGCAATGGACAAAACAAAAGAGGAGGTAGAAAAAAATCATACTGGAGGCTCAGAAAATCCAAACTCAGAGAAAAATGACCTCGCAAGTCGGAAGGATAAAATGGACAAGCGAGATGACAAGTCTTCCTCAAGTGTCCAATTCGAATTAAAATTCCAAAGAAAACCAAAGCATGATGGTTGGGGGGTACGATCGCAATTTTACTCCCTTAGAACAGCCACTGGAGCAAGTTCTGGAATACATGATAGACAAAGGGAAGGTTAGACTCCCCAAGATAGCAAATCCTCCTGTGACCATGGGAAAGTTTAAAGATCAGTTCTGCAAATTTCATCGGGCAATGGGTCACGATACTGAACATTGTTTTGTCCTTAAAAATATTATCCAAGACGTCATTGACAAGAATATTCTCGTTGGAGATGAAAAGGAGGACCATTCATCCTGATCATGTTTCTCCCCAATCATTCAAAAAATTGATAACACTAGCACTTTCCTAATTTCTCATCTTGCTTTTATTATTTCAAAGGGATGATGTAATCTCGTCTGTCTTTCCTCTATTTGTTACCTTTCCTTCAATACATCAATAAAGTTGTCAGTTTTTCTCGCAAGCTCGGTGCCATTTTTTTTATTCTCCTCGGCAAAATGTTCTCTTATGAGGAATGACCTCTTCAGAGTCTCTTCTGAATCAATCAAAAGCCAATTGTCGTGTCACCTTCAGAGAGCGCTCCTCAAACATCAATCATTTATCCTTTTGTTCAAATTCTTCTTTCCCAGTTACACTGGGGCATTTTCAAAATTTTTATTTTATCTTCAAAACTTTCTGTATGCAGGCAGGATAAACAAATCTCTCATTTCACGCACTTGTGCACGCATGTGCACCCATTTACATTCATGTGCATTTGCATACATTCATTCGCATTCATCTGCATCAATTTGCATTTGCATCGATTACCCATTCAGGATAAGGGATAAATCCTGAGACCCCGACATTTGTCTAGGTCAGCGTGAGGGTAAAAGATTGAAAATCTCACATTACAATCATCAAGCGCTTTCTAAACACCAACCTTTTTCAAGTTCGTCCTGCGGGCCGAGTTTTTATCAAAACCATTTTTACCGGTCAACCTTCGGGTGAAGCGAACTTTCTAAATCCAGTTTTCATTGGTCGAACTTCTTAAATCCGGTTTTTACTGGTCGAACTTCCTAAATCCGGTTTTTACTGGTCGAACTTCCTAAATCCGGTTTTTACTGGTCGAACTTCCTAAATCCGGTTTTTACTGGTCGAACTTCCTAAATCCGGTTTTTACTGGTCGAACTTCCTGAATCCAGTTTTCACTGGTCAAACTTCCTAAATCCGGTTTTTACTGGTCGAACTTCCTAAATCCAGTTTTTACTGGTCGAACTTCCTAAATCCGGTTTTTACTGGTCGAACTTCTTGAATCCAGTTTTTACTAGTCGAACTTCCTGAATCCAGTATTCACTGGTAGAACTTCCTGAATCCAGTATTCACTGGTCGAACTTCCTAAATCCGGTTTTTACTGGTCGAACTTCCTGAATCCAGTTTTCACTGGTCAAACTTCCTAAATCCGGTTTTTACTGGTCGAACTTCCTAAATCCGGTTTTTACTGGTCGAACTTCCTAAATCCGGTTTTTACTGGTCGAACTTCTTGAATCCAGTTTTTACTGGTCGAACTTCCTGAATCCAGTATTCACTGGTCGAACTTCCTGAATCCAGTATTCACTGGTCGAACTTCCTAAATCTGGTTTTTACTAGTCGAACTTCCTGAATCCAGTATTCACTGGTCGAACTTCCTGAATCTGGTTTTTACTGGTCGAACCCTCTAAATTCAGTATTCACTGGTCAGACTTTTTCAAAGCCCAGCGTTCGTGCGGGTACTTTTTTTTAAATCCAGTGCTCATGCTGGTATCCTTCCAAAATCCAGTGCTCGTACTGGTAGCCTCTTAAAGTCCAGTGCTCGAACTGGTATCCTTTAAAAATCCAGTGCTCGTACTGGTAATCTTTCAAAATCCAGTGCTCGTACTGGTAACCTTCCAAAATTCAGCGCTCGTACTGGTAATCTTTTAAATACCAGTGCTCGTACTGATAATCTTTTAAAACCCAGTGCTCGTACTGGTAACCTTTTAAAACCCAGTGCTCGTACTGGTAACCTTTTAAAACCCAGTGCTCATATTGGTACTCTTCCAAAATCTGATGCTCGTACTAGTTGAACTAGTCCCAAATGTCATCTTTATACTTATCAACTTTTCTTTCCTTTAAATGTCTTGAATTGGTCTAGAAGAGTCGAGTTCTGATTCGAATCTTCTTCCAAATCCAATTCAGAATTGGTCTAGAAAATCCAAGTCCCGACTTGAATTTTCTTACAAATCCAATTCGTATAATTTTCTTTCCTCTAGATTCTAGAATTGGTCTAGAAGAGTCGAGTTCCGATTCGAATCTTCTTCCAAATCCAATTCAGAATTGGTCTAGAAAATCCAAGTCTTGACTTGAATTTTCTTACAAATCCAATTCGTATAATTTTCTTTCCTCTAGATTCTAGAATTGGTCTAGAAGAGTCGAGTTCCGATTCGAATCTTCTTCCAAATCCAATTCAGAATTGCTCTAGAAAATCCAAGTCCCGACTTGAATTTTCTTACAAATCCAATTCGTATAATTTTCTTTCCTCTAGATTCTAGAATTGGTCTAGAAGAGTCGAGTTCCGATTCGAATCTTCTTCCAAATCCAATTCAGAATTGGTCTAGAAAATCTAAGTCCCGACTTGAATTTTCTTACAAATCCAATTCGTATAATTTTCTTTCCTCTAGATTCTTGAATTGGTCTAGAAGAGTCGAGTTCCGATTCGAATCTTCTTCCAAATCCAATTCAGAATTGGTCTAGAAAATCAAAGTTCCGACTTGAATTTTCTTTCAAATCCAATTCGCTTGGTTTTTCTTTAAAAGTTCGAACTTCTACTTAAACTTTCCTGCAAATTTGACAATTGGTCTAGAAGATCCGAGTTCCGACCCGAATTCTCTTTCAAAATCCAATTCATCTAGTTTTCCTTGAAGAGTTGAATTCCGATTCGAATCTTCCCTCAAAAACCCAGTTTAGCACCTGGTCCATTCAAAGCTCACAAGTTGGAATCATTCCTTCTTAAATTGTGATCCTTAGGTTAAATCCCTATGGAATTGATAGTTCGTAGGTCGAACCCCTGCAGAGTCAATGTGATTTGTAGGTTGAACGCCTGTCAAACCAATACGGCTCATAGGTTGAACCCCTTTCGAACCAATCTCGTTCTCAAAAATTTCGATCTGTAGGTTGAAGTCCTCCTGATCCAATATTCTTTACAGTCCTTAGGTCGAACTCCTTTTGGATTGTTTTTTTTTAGATATATGATTTGTAGGTTGAAATCCTCCTGATCCACGTTCTTAGGCTGAATCCCTACAGAACCCATGTCGTTCCCAGTGAACCAATGTCGTTCTTAATTGAACCAATGTCGTTCTTAGGCTGAATCCCTATTGAACCCATGTTGTTCCCAGTGAACCAATGTCGTTCTTAATTGAACCAATGTCGTTCTTAGGCTAAATCCCTATTGAAACCATGTCGTTTCCAATGAACCAATGTCGTTCTTAATTGAACCAATGTCGTTCTTAGGCTGAATCCCTATTGAACCCATGTCGTTCCCAGTGAACCAATGTCGTTCTCAATTGAACCAATGTCGTTCTTAGGCTGAATCCCTATTGAACCCATGTCGTTCCCAGTGAACCAATGTCGTTCTCAATTGAACCAATGTCGTTCTTAGGCTGAATCCCTATTGAACCCATGTCGTTCCCAGTGAACCAATGTCGTTCTCAATTGAACCAATGTCGTTCTTAGGCTGAATCCCTATTGAACCCATGTCGTTCCCAGTGAACCAATGCCGTTCTCAATTGAACCAATGTCGTTCTTAGGCGGAATCCCTATTGAACCCATGCCGTTCCCAGTGAACCAATGCCGTTCTCAATTGAACCAATGTCGTTCTTAGGCTGAATCCCTATTGAACCTATGTCGTTCCCAGTGAACCAATGTCGTTCTCAATTGAACAAATGTCGTTCTTAGGCTGAATCCCTATTGAACCCATGTCGTTCCCAGTGAACCAATGTCGTTCTTAATTGAACCAATGTCGTTCTTAGGCTGAATCCCTATTGAACCCATGTCGTTCCCAGTGAACCAATGCCGTTCTCAATTGAACCAATGTCGTTCTTAGGCTGAATCCCTATTGAACCCATGTCGTTCCCAGTGAACCAATGCCGTTCTCAATTGAACCAATGTTGTTCTTAGGCTGAATCCCTATTGAACCCATGTCGTTCCCAGTGAACCAATGTCGTTCTCAATTGAACCAATGTCGTTCTTAGGCTGAATCCCTATTGAACCCATGTCGTTCCCAGTGAACCAATGTCGTTCTCAATTGAACCAATGTCGTTCTTAGGCTGAATACCTATCGAACTCATGTTGTTCCCAGTGAACCAATGCCGTTCTCAATTGAACCAATGTCGTTCTTAGGCTGAATCCCTATTGAACCCATGTCGTTCCCAGTGAACCAATGCCGTTCTCAATTGAACCAATGTCGTTCTTAGGCTGAATTCTTATTGAACCCATGTCATTCCCAGTGAACCAATGTCGTTCTCAATTGAACCAATGTCGTTCTTAGGCTGAATACCTATCGAACTCATGTTGTTCCCAGTGAACCAATGTCATTCTCAATTGAACCAATGTCATTCTTAGGATGAATCCCTACAGAACCCATGTCGCTTCCAGTAGACCAAATCACAATTTTGATCTCCAGGTCATCCAATATCCTATTTCCAATTTCTGAGTCTCTCCTTTGGGGAAAGGAGAGAAGAATCTAGCCATGGATGTGTCATTTAGATCTCAAGTGATTTCTTTCACCAAGGATTTTAGGAATATTTTGCCAATTTATCATGAAAAATAGTTGTTGATCTCAAAATCTTTACTGTATAAAATTGTACCTCAGAATACCTTTAGTATTACTTCCGAAAGGACAAAGCTTTTGTGAAAAAGGATTCAAAATTCAAAATCTTTCTATTGGCCAACCAAAAGGATGAAGAATAAATCCGCGATATGGCCAGCAAAGAAAATTCAATGTTATTGCAAAGCCAGAAGTGATTGATATTGATCGCAGTCAATGGCATATTTTTAAAGACCATTCTTGGAAAATAAGCAGTCAAAATATCCTGGGTGATACAGAAAAATCCACTCAATCTCCATATCTCCTCAATCACCTAAGCTGCAATTAAATATCTGCAAAAGGGATCTCTCAACTGTCGTCAAGATGAAGGCGAATTAGACGAGTCGACCCCCGGGGCTAAAGAAGATTTGGATCATCTCCAAGATGACGGAGTTTGTGACGGATCCTTCCAGGGAAAGTTCAGATCACCGTCGAGATGAAGGCGAGGGTGATGAGCCTACCGACAAACCCTAAAAGATATTTAATTTCTGCTATCATCAAGAGATTCTCAACCAATGAGCTAATAACCATCAATATAATCCCTGAAAGAGAAGAAGGATCGAAACATCTCTGAGATGAAGGAGTTTGTGACGTACCCTTCCAAAAAAAATAAAGAGAGAAAAGCCAGGACATCTCCAAAATGAAGGATGATGTAATTCCCAAAAAATCCAAGAGAGCTCCAATTCTGTCAAAAAAGAGTGCAGAAAGATCATCATGATAAAAGAATCCCAGGATATCAGACTGCCGAATCTATCAAGAATCTTTTTTAATTTTGTGAAATTCTTTTATCAATATCCTTTCGCTAATAGCTCTCGCAATATCAAGAATACATTCTTTTCCGTCCATATCAATGAAATTGATAGCCTCCTTGAAGGAAAGTCAATTGCAAGTAATTTGAATTCGAATCTTGATTCTACGGAGTTAAGCCCAGTCGGAGGTAATACTTTAGGTAGAAAAGAGGGAATATTTTTCATATACATATGTGCTTATCATTCTTGAATTAACTACAAATTTTTTTATCTTATTGGCAATCTTTTTAAATTATCCTGACATGAAGTGAGAACTTGATGTTTATTTTGATGTGTCCAGGTGTTGTTGTTATCCCTTTTAGGATCGGATGATGGGAGTTGTCCAAGATCCTTCCCTTCTTGTTTTGATCTGAGTGCCTGGGCTCTCAGATTCGCACACTTCCCTGTGCTCCCCACTATCCCACCATAGACAGTTCCCGTTCAGGTTAAGGGTTAAACCTGAATTTTCCGCAAAAGGTCATCTGTCTTAAAAGCCATTCAGTCTTAGCAATGAGACGTCCAAGATCAATCCCTTTTCAAGCTTTAGGGAACCCCCTTTCTTCCTTTTGCAAACCCCTCTCGGATTTATTGTGCAGAATTCGAAGGTCCCATCATGGTTTCTTCATTCGAGGACTCCGTATATCTTCCCCTTTCAGGTTAAGGGTTAAGCCTGAGCCTCGTTTTTCCACGAGGTATCGTCCCCTTTCAGGTTAAGGGTTAAGCCTGAGCCTCGTTTTTCCACGAGGTATCGTCCCCTTTCAGGTTAAGGGTTAAGCCTGAGCCTCGTTTTTCCACGAGGTATCGTCCCCTTTCAGGTTGAGGGTTAAGCCTGAGCCTCGTTTTTCCACAAGGTATCGTCCCCTTTCAGGTTAAGGGTTAAGCCTGAGCTTCGTTCCATACGAGGTATTTCTTGTCCCATCCAGGTTAAGGGCAAAACCTGAATCTCACTTCTTTTTGAAATAAAATTTTCTCTTTATTCTTCATTTCATATCTATCATCATCATTTGAACTAATTCTTTCATACCCAGTCAGATTCATCTAACTGGGGCATTTTTATAGTCCAAATTTGGTGTGTTTTCTTTGCCACTAAGCTCGGCCTTCAACCGGCTTAGCAGCAAAGAGGGGCATCTGTAAACACCCCAAATTTTTACCTTCATTCAGTGTTTGTCCATTTCATAAGTCATTACAGATCATTGCATGTCATTGCATGCATTCTGCATAGCATTGCATGTCATTGCATCTCATTTTCGAGATCCAACACTCCTGTTTTCAAAACATTCAATCCAGATTTGAATTTTAAAGCTTTATTTCAAAATCAATTTCAAAATCTGGGTTTTTATTCAATACTCAGTCATTTTCCAACCCCAGGACTTTATATTTCGAAATATTTTCTCAAGGAAACAATCTGGATTCATTTCAAATTCAAATTTTAATCGATTTCAATTCACAGATGAGACCCATTGTGGTGGTGTCGCTTCTGAATTCCTCTATTCATTAAATTTCTCAAATTTTTGAAAGTTTCAGTCCGATTAGGACTCTGTCTCAGAGTCCTAATCCAGTCAGGAGTCTGTTTTGAAGTCTGTTTTACTTCCATTTTTAATCTTTTTCGTTTGTTTTCGAAATTTAGGTCATTTTACAGAGTCCAGTTAGTTCAGGATTCTATTTTAGAGTTCGGTCGAGTTAGGAATCTAACCCTGACTGTGTTTTCTGACTTATTTCATCATTTCTTGATAAAATCTTTTGAAAATTCTTTCATTTGGATGTTAAAATCTAAAATCTCAGAGTCCTAAGGGTTCAGGACTCTAACCCGGAGTTCCAGTTCGCTTGAGACCCTATTTTTAAAGATCTTGAATTTCAAATGTCAATTTTAACCCTTTTTTAAAGCCATTTTCAGTGTTTATTTCAAAAATGTTCAAAATTCGATGTGGGCCCACTCAGTTGGCACCATATCCAGAGGAATTCTAACTCAGTTAGGACCTTATGCCATTTCAAAAATCCTAATTTTAAGTTTACTTTTGAAAATCTTTTGAAAACTCCTTCAATTTCAAGTTTTAAAATCACTTTTTGAAAAACTCAAGTAGGGCCCACTCGGGGTGGCGCCATATTCGAGTAAGTCAGGGCTAGACTAGGGTTAGTTGATGTCTTGGTTAGTGTTAGAGGTTTAGAAGAGTCAAAACCATTTTGAAAACTCATTTTGAAAATTAGTTTTTAAAACTAGTGTTTTTAAATGTTTTTAAAGGTGTTTTAAAAACCCAAATGTGAAAGATGCCAAGTGGCATCACATTTGGGGGTTTTCTAGGTTTAGTTAGGGGCTAATTAGGGATTAATTAGAGTCCCGCCTAGGTTAGAAAACCACAAAAAATCGTTGCCTTTAGTGGATTTATTAGAAAGAGTCCTAAAAAATGAAAAACCTCTTAATTAACCCTAATTAAGTGACTTTTTGAAAAACTATAAAAAGGGACCTAAGGGGGGCCAAAAGGAGGGCTCTTTTCTCTCAAATTTTCGTGGCCTCTCTCTCCTCTCCAGCACCTCCACCTTCCTCCATTGCAGCTGCAAGCACCAAGGTAATATTTTTAATATTTTTTAGTTTTATTTAATACTTTTTCATGTTTTAAATCAATTTTAGCCATTGGTGTCATCCCCTTCGTGGATTAAACCATGGATTCAACCTCAAGAACCATCAAGAATCAGCAAGAATAATCCAAGAAGGTGATCCAACCCTGTTTTGGGTGATTTACAGAGATTTTAATCCATTAGAATTGATTTTAATATGATTCTTTGCATTAATAACCAATAAAATATATGATTTGCCCTTTTTAATGGGTTAAATCTATGTTTTAAAGGTGATATCAAATTCCAGCCATTGATTCCCTGTTTTTAATTTATTTTCATGGTTTATTCATGTTTGTTTTACGTTCTACATCATAAAAATAATTTTTATTTACTGTTTTATGGTTTATTTTATTTATTTACATTAGTTAATGCATGGTTTTTCAAGTTTCTTAAATTTTTGTGTGTTCTAGGTTTAGAACAGTAAAGATAATGTTATTTCGGATTAAAGCACTCATTGTTTATTTCTGATTTTTTTATATGTGATGCATGCATGAGTTATGGAGTTACTGTAGAAAAATCAGAGGTTTTGGATCTCGGGAACCCTGTCAAAAAAATCAGACATCAAATCGGGTTTTTAAAGCTTTAAAATCGTGATTAAAATCAAGAAGGTAACTTGCTGTGATGATATTTCTCTCATCTTATATCCGATTTTAGATCTGTGAAGTGCTATGGATTCACATTGAGTAGATCTGTCTTCTGTGAAATTTTAGGATTTTTGTATCACTGTTTCGTATTTTTTCTTTATTTAGAGAATCTGTTTTTAAATTTAAAGCTCGTTAGGGTTTACCAAAACCCTAATCAGACTTGTGTTAGTCATAAATCCCAAACCACAGATCCTATTTATGATCTGTAAAAAGTGAGTATTGTTATTTTTCTGTCTACTATTCACCACTAAAATTTCAGAGATTTTTGTTTAGAATTGCTATTTATGTCTGTATTTTAAATCTGGAATAGCTGTTTTAATCCATGTTAAGAGTGATATATTTTAGCTCAGATTGCCGAAAGGGTTTCTCCCTAACCGGAGATGATTTTTCCAATCTGTAAATTGGGAAATCTTTGTTTTGCTTTCTAGTTAGTTTATGTAAAATTTCATAAATTTCTAGGAGATTTGACCCCTGATTCAGGTCTTGGATTGAAACTGGTTGGTGAATTAGGTCAAAAATAGCATATTTTTAGGGTTTAATGCAATTTTCGGATTAATTTAATGTCAAAAAATTATTTTTATAATTCCAATTCGGCATTAGGGTTATAACAAGTACAGGTACCAATTTTTATGGATTTTGGAATAACACTGCAAAAATCACAAAATTTGTGATATTATTGGATTTTCGTGCATAAGCATATATTTTTAGGGTTTAATCATGTTCATAATCATGTTAGAATGCTTTAGGTTTAATTTGATGCTCATTTGATTTCATTTAGTGCATAAAACCTAGGTTTTTACCAAAATCTATTTCAGAAAACCCTGATTTCAAGGCCATAGTCTTGCTATCGGGGGCAATTTGGTCATTTGACCTAAATTTCGAAATCCCTAACCCTAATTTCATATTTTTAATCATGTCATAGCATATTTGGTTTAAGTTTATTCCATTCAAATTTCAAAACTTGCATTTTATCAAAATATCTTTCTAAAAACCCTAATTTCAAGGCCATAGTCTTGTTATTAGGGTATTTTGGTCATTTGGACCCCAATTTCGAAATTTCATATCTTATCTTTCATATTTATTCGATTTTATTTCATATTTTATCAATTTTGATTTAAGGGAATCATGGAAAAGGCTTATATCTAGCAAAATCCAACAATTTCCTGATATTGTTGGATAAATCTAAAAAAGCCAACATATTTTCATTAACAAAGTTTTCTAGTTTTGCAGGTACATTGAAGACTTTATTTTTCATGTATTTAAATTTCAATAGTGATGTAATTTGTAATTAAACTTTGGAATAAGAATTTACATTTCCTGCTTAGCTTAGGTTGCATTGCATATAGTTTATAATTTTAATGTGTGATGGATGATGATTCATGCATATTTTTACAAATTCACCATGGTCTACACGAATGACACATGCACTAGCTTCTATGAAGTTTATAAACTTGGTGGAATTTGTATTTATGGCCATAGTCAGAATACGAATGATACTCAGATTTATAATCTTCACATTAGCCACATTCAGCCTACACTCCTAGGCTAATTTCAAAATGCACTGCATTTCTCAAAAATACAAAGAGTTTTTCCCAATTCCTCAAAATCATATTCATTCATTTCATGAATTTTCCAATTCCAATTCCAATTCAAATTCCAAGTCAAAGGAATCAAATTCTTCAAAATTTCCCAAGTCTTATAGCAAAATCGATTTTCCCAAAGACATTGAATTTCAAAGGATATTTCAAGTATTTCCCAAGTTCCAAATTCAAATTTTCTAAGTTAGAATTTCAATTTCCAAGTTTGAATTCAGAGAAACCAAGTCTCTCAGAATCGATTTTCACTAAATGTCAAGGATTTCTCAAAATCGATTTTTATTTCTCTCAGAAGTATATTTCAAATCCCAATTCACGATTTCTCATGTGATATCATTTCCAAGATTTACATTTTCTGAATATTTCAATCATTCAAAGCAAACATCATGTTTTCAAATGTGCATTTTTTGAAAATTCATAGCACATGCCTGATTCTATGTGCATTTAGAAATTAGAATATGATTTAGACAAGTTGAATAGAGTAGAGCATAAGATTGATCCTTGGTTCAATTACCCTTGTTAAAGGTGGCAGGAACAATTGAACCTCGTACCGACAGGCGAGTCCCATTCTTCGGAATTTTCCCGCATTTTAAAAAACGGAGGCGAGTTATTTTCAAAAACTTTTTCAAAGGTCAGTTTGATTTGCAAAAGTTAAAATTTTGCGATGATAACACTTCCCCATTCAGGTTATCTTGAGATATCTTCGACCCATCCAGGTTAAGGGTTAAACCTGAGTCATTCCACAAAGTTGATCTAGTCTCGCCCACGAGACTTGATCTAAATTCCTTATCTTTCATCATTTCAATATCATCGCCCAAAGTCCCATCACGATTTCCTCATCTCTATCATTCAGTCATATCATGGTCGAGGATTTCGCTCCCCCAAGCCATTCAGGATAAGGAATTAATCCTGAAACCATGTCTTTCAAATAAATTCTTCCACACCCAGTTCAGATCTGCTGACTGGGGCATTTTCAAAATTTAAAGTGTTATCTTTGCCACTAAGCTCGGCTTTCAACCGGCTTAGTAGCAAAGAGGGGCATCTGTGAACACCCCAAATTTTTCAAAATCTTTTAAATATTCCCTTTTTGCCCTTGATATCATTTTCTGAAAAATTAAGCCACTTTTGGATATAAATTCCAGTTCATTTCTCAAGTTTTACTGAAATTAAATTCATTTTATATGTTTAAATTGATTTCGGATCTGGATCCATTGTCCAGATCCAAATCCGAGTCTCATTGTTCAAATTTTAAATTAAAATCATAGAAAATACCAAAAATAGCCTTTAAATAGCTCGGATAGTCCATTTGACATCCGTTTGGATCCATCATATTGTATTTCTCGATTCGAGTGTCAAAACTCGAACATTTTCTCGAAATCTGGGTTCAAACCCATTCTTCTGAAGAAACTTTCCCCAAAATAACCCTGATCTTTTAGAAAAACCTTTCTCTTATGAATATTTTGAAATTTTGTAAAATTAGTATTAGTTTTCTTAGTTTTAGAGTTTTACAAATATATGTTTAAAAAGAAAAAGAACAAAAAAATAAGAAAATCAAAAATCCAAAAAATTCAAAAACTATGCAATCTACCTTCCTTTTAAAACCTTTTTCTTGAAACCTTTTTTTGAAAAACCAAAAGCCACTTTTTAGAAAAATCATGAAAGGGATCCTCTATTGGGAATTTGAAGAAATTTGCAACGGCTTCCCTCCGCCTCCCACCATCGATCTTCAACGAACCTCTCTGGAGTCTCCCTCAACCTCTGATCTTCAACAACCCATCTCTCTCGAATGCTCCTCTCCTTCTTTAAAAGGGGAGCACGCAGGAGAGAGAGGGGGTTGTCTCCTACCTCTCCATTTCCCTCATCCTCTGATCCGCCTTCACCCTGCCATCTACTTCTTCATGAATGATCTTCTTCGACCCCTCCATTCTGCTCCTTCACAGATCGTCTTCTACCTCTCCACCATCATCTGTTCTTCTTCTTCACACTTTATTCTTATTCCCTGGTGTTTCTCCATTTTGGTGGAAGTCGACCAATCTTCGCAGGAATCAAGTAAGTAATACATCCTTTTCCTCTTCAGCAAAAGGGGGAAAAGCCACAAATCCCTCCACTCCATCGATTCCACTACAATCCACACGAAGCTCCTTCAGACCCCCTGCGAAATCACAGGTAAGTAATGGTTTTTCTTTTTTCTTCTTTTTTCTTTTTTTTTTTACAGCATTGATGGCAGGGTCGACCTGCATATAGCAGGATCGGCCCTCCGATTGCTACATTAACATTGGAATGATTTCATTCCCACATTACTCTTTACTATCCCCTTTCCTGTTTTGAGGATAAATTTTATTTTTCACCTTTATTAGTGTGAATTTGATCATCTAGCAATGGTAAAATTCCTTTTGTCTTAATGCTTTGCTAATTATCAAAATTCCATGTTCTTTTTTTTTGTCTTTCTTATAGTCGATCTGGGCGACCATAGAAATTTTGATTTCACTTTCGCGTGACATTTCTTTTTAGTTTCCATTCATGGCTCGGTTCCTGTTTTTCGAATCCGATTGTCCATTTCATCAGTATGGTTTGCAGCATTGATCATATCATGCACATTTTTACCTTCGTCAGATCGAGGGCTTAGTCCGGTCATCCTGTGTGTGATCACAAAGGAGATAGATCAAGCGGATCCCCAGACCCTTGATAAACCTCGCATAGTCACTCAAATGCCCAAAACCCTGTTAAGAATCAACACGAGATCGTGTCCATCTAAGCATGGAATCTGATTAAGTTCTTTATGTTTTAGCGAAACCAAGGTTGAGAATACCAAGTTTACTCTGATTGTAAGTATGGTTTCCTGTAATTTAAATTTAATTCTCAATTCTAGTCTCCTTTGGTTTTCAATTCTGTTTTATGTATAGATGCTCTAATTTTCAATAACTCCTTTCCCATATCATTTTCATCCCAGGTTCATATATTACCCACATCCCCTGGATCGGGTGTCGATATTCAGAAGTAGTTAATCTTTAGCATTATGATGCTTTATTTAGTTTTTCTTTGTTATCAACCAGGCCATTCTTCATCTTTGCATTTTTTTTTTACTTTTAAAGTTTTCTGCAAAATATGTCATCCGTCTCTTATTATGTTTCTCCTGTATAACATCGCTGGTGGCATAACTATTCCTGTAGTTGTATCATCAGCTTCCCCTTTTTCTCCTCTACAGCCCCTGGATAACCTTTTACATCAGCGTAATATAACCTTCTGCTTCACCTTTTCATTTACAAACCACCCATGCCCGGATTATCTGCAAACCAGGCATTCTGGAGGTGCTTGCATATACATTAGGGATGGAGACCTGGGTGCCTTTGAAAGATAAATACATGGACATTGATGCGAAAGTGGAACCCTTATGGAATCTTGTTGTTAGATATTCTAGAAATTCTAAAATGCAATCATGTCTCCTGAAATATCTGTTTAAATAAGAGAGGAGATGTTTGTCTTTATTGCAAAAAAAAAAATGTGTAAGCTTTTTTAGGCTTTGCTCAGTATTGCATATAGATCAACCCTGAATTCCTCCGCTACAGAGCCCGAGGAATCTCTGCCAGAAAATTCTGACAGCGTCAGAACCAACATACCTTCTGCAAAGGTTGGAAAGCTTGGGATCTTCCATAAGTGGATTGAATTGCAATGGTCTGGGAAGAAGGTCGGATGTGAAGTAAGAAGAAGGAGTTTTGCAGATAAATATGATAAGAGCAGGTAAGCATGAGCATGCGTCAACTTCAGCACCTTCTGTCATTTTAGGTAGGGACCTAATCAATTAAACTGGTGAGAGGTTTCAGAAACGTAACAACGCATCCTGACCCCATCACTCATTTGTATTACCATACTGCCCATCACTGTCGCAACTGTTACACTTTTTGCTCTAAAAACTGATATCTATGTGTTCACTTATGGCTCTCACCATCCACATGTATTTACCTAACATTTAAATTGCTTCATTTGCATTTTTTTTAGAAATTCATTGATTGTTGGTAATAGTTTATTACTATTTTCCATACATACCTATGTATATTTGACCTTCATCAGCATATATCTATCCATAACATCTCCATGTATGTTGTTGCACCAACATCACTTAGCATATTTTCTTCACCATCATACAATATATGTGTGGTCTGGACTCATTGCTGTAAAATCATACTGTCCACAAATCACACATGTATCACTTTGCACAGTCCCTTTTCACTATTATAATACCTAATGTTTGCTTTCCTTTAAGCATCAAATCTACCCAATCCTCTGCTGTCCGCTACCTGCTATGGCATCCATATGATTGTCTCATGTCATTTGCTATAAGTTATTAGTCTTTCTGCACTAACCTCCCAAATATTTTCACTCAACACTACCCCCTTCGGAGGTGTGTGCTGACAGCTTCAATGGCAGCTGCTGGTGTGTCCTATCTGATTTACCATTAACTGCATACTTGTAGTTTCAATGTTTCCCTTTTAGTCCAACTGTCCCATTTGGAATAAGCTGGACATCATCTACAGTGCCTATGTCAGTCTTATGCTCCTACTAGTATTCAACTGACTGTTATAATTTCTGTAGCACCAGTTAGGGTGTTGGCCCATCAACTTCATATTGAGTGCTGCATTCCTTGAGATTCAGCATCATTCCCTGCAAGATCGGTCAAAGATTGCAGGACTGTGTTTAGGGATATGGAATCCTTTAGTCGTCAAATAACCACATCACTCAGTCATGTAAAGATATCTTCATTAGCAGCTGTGTATATCCATTTTGTATGTATACACATCATGATATTATCACATATGTTCTAGGATACGCATGCTCCTATAAACCTAGTATGTATACATCTTCTCCACTGCATATATTTGGGTCAATAGGTTGTAAAGCATTCATCCTTAACACCCACCAGTTCATTCAATCCATTATATACTTAGGTACTATAAATATTCTGCAAAACAACATCAACATTGGTCTAAATATGGTTTTCCAATAGCTACAGGTATATAGATGTTTCTTTCTCATGTCTAAACATTATATCTATTTTAGGTTTTCTCATTGTCATCTATATTCCTAATCTTAATATAACATCTCAATATCTTTCCTCATTTCATTTGTATTGCTAATTCTACTTTCTTTTTGCAGGAGATATATGGAAGATACCATTATTTGAAGTGGTAAATTTGATTTTATGAATTGTAATAGCTAGATTTAATGAGAATTTACATTTCCTGCTTTAGGTAAAATGAATGAGCATTGTAAATATCATGAATTACTTGTTTTTCATGCATTCTTTGCCTTTATTTCTCAAATTTTCACAAATGGCAACACGAATGGCACATGCACCATTTTGTAAAAGGTAAATTAATCCTAAGTTGATGATTTACATCAACGGCCATAGTCGCGATGTAAACAAGACTTAGGATTTTTATCTTTTACGAAATAACACTGGATCTACACTGGATCCGTTTTCAAAATTCATCATATTTCCTTAAATATTTTCTCCTTTTATTAGAATTTAACTTAAAATTGACTCAAAATATATACCAATGACCATAGTCAGGGTATATTGAGAGTTAATTTCATTTTGAATTTTATAAAAACACCAAATGTGTTTCATTTTTCACCTGCGTTTAAATATAGATTATTATATAATATATTCAATGACCATAGTCAAGGATGTATTATATCTTCAATCTTATTTCAATTCATTTAAAGAATGGAATAGCTTTTCAAAATCCAATTTCAAAAATTTAAATTCATTCATCATTTAGGATAGAATTGCATCATATTTTAAAATTCTTTTTCATAAATCCAAGTGATTCTTTCCTTCATTTCTCAGATCAAATTCTATTCAAATTCAACTCTATTTCTTAAAAGGATTCAAGAATTCAATTTCAAGGTCCCATTTGACTTTGAAAACTTTAACTTATATCCAAAATTCAAATTCTAAATTCAAAGTTCAAATTGACTTTGAAATTCATTTTATATTCAAGACTCCAAATCAAAACCAAAGTTCAATTTAACTTTGAGATTCCCTTTATTTTCTAAATTTCAAAATTCAAAACTTCAAAATTCAAGGTCTAATTTGACTTTGAAATTCATTTATATTCTAAATTTCATTTTTTAAATCTGGAAGTTCTTGATTCATCTTCTGAGTTTAACTCCAAATCCATTTTAGGATCCAGGATTCAACACTCATATTGGATCTCAGACTTCAGATCCAATTCCTCTTTAAGATCCAGACTCCAATTTCACTTTGGATCTTAGACTTCAGATCCAATTTTCCATTCTAGGATCCAGAACCTAATTCTACATTGGATCTCTGTTATCATCGCAAAATTTTTACTTTTGCAAGTCAAACTGACCTTTATAAAGTTTTTGAAAATAACTCACCTCCGTTTTAAAATGCGGGAAAATTCCGTAGAATGGGACTCGCCTGTCGGTACGAGGTTCAACCGTTCCTGCTACCTTTAACAGGGGTAATTGAACCAAGGATCAATCTTATGCTCTACTCTATTCAACTTGTCTAAATCATATTCTAATTTCTAAATGCACATAGAATCAGGCATGTGCTATGAATTTTCAGAAAATGCACATTTGAAAACATGATGTTTGCTTTGAATGATTGAAATATGTAAATCTTGGAAATGATATCACATGATAAATCGTGAAATGGGATTTGAAATGTACTTCTGAGAGAAATAAAATTGATTTTGAGGAATCCTTGACATTTGGTGAAAATCGATTCTGAGAGACTTGGTTTCTCTGAATTCAAACTTTGAAATTGAAATTCTAACTTAGAAAATTTGAATTTGGAACTTGGGAAATACTTGAAATATTCTTTGAAATTCAATGCTTTTGGGAAAATCGATTTTGCTATAAGACTTAGGAGATTTTGAGGAATTCAATTTTCTTGACTTAGAATTTGAATTGGAATTGGCAAATGCATGAAATGAATGAATATGGATTTGAGGAATTGAGAAATACTTTTTTGTATTTTGAGAAATGCAGTGCATTTTGAAGTTAGCCTAAGAGTGTAGACTGAATGTGGCTAATGTGAAGATCATAAATCTGGGTATCATTCATATTCTGACTATCGCCATAAATACAAATTTCACCAAGTTTATAAACTTCATAGAAGCTAGTGCATGTGCCATTCGTGTAGACCATGGTGAATTTGTAAAAATATGCATGAATCATCATCCATCACACATTAAAATTATAAAAATAAACTATATGCAATGCAATCTAAGCTAAGCAGGAAATGTAAATTCTTATTCCAAAGTTTTATTACAAGTTACATCACTATTGAAATTTAAATACATGAAAAATAAAGTCTTCAATGTACCTGCAAAACTAGAAAACTTTGTTAATGAAAATATGTTGGCTTTTCTAGATTTATCCAACAATATCAGGAAATTGTTGGATTTTGCTAGATATAAGCCTTTTCCATGATTCCCTTAAATCAAAATTGATAAAATATGAAATAAAATGAAAAAAAATATGAAAATGGAATTTGAAATTTTGAAATTGGGGTCAAAATGACCAAAATACCCCTAATAACAAGACTATGGCCTTGAAATTAGGGTTTTTAGAAAGATATTTGGTAAAATACAAGTTTTGAAATTCAAATGCAAATAAACTAGGCTAAAATATGATATGACATACTTAAACACATGAAAATTAAGGTTAAGGATTTCGAAATTTAGGTCAAATGACCAAATTGCCCCTGATAGCAAGACTATGGCCTTGAAATCAGGGTTTTTAGAAATAGATTTTGGTAAAAACTTAGGTTTTATGCACTAAATGAAATCAAATGAGCACAAAATTAAACCTAAAGAATCCTAATATGATTATGAACATGATTAAACCCTAAAAATATATGCTTATGCACGAAAATCCAATAATACCACAAAAACTGTGATTTTAGCAGTGTTTTTAGATCTTTCAGGAACCCAGTTTTGCAATTTGCTTAATTCAGCCATCAAATGGATTCCAAAATCCATAAAAATTGGTACCTGCACGTGTTATAACCCTAATGTCGAATTGGAATTATAAAAATAATTTTTTGACATTAAATTAATCCGAAAATTGCATTAAACCCTAAAAATATGCTATTTTTTACCTAATTCACCAACCAGTCTCAGTCCAAGACCTGAACCAAGGGTCAAATCTCCATGGAAATTTATGAAATTTTACAGAGACTAACTAAGAAAAGAAACATAGATTTCCCAATTTACAGATTGGAAAAATCATCTTTGGTTAGGGAGAAACCCTTCCGGCAATCTGAGCTAAAATATATCACTCTTAACAGGGATTAAAACAGCTATTCCAGGTTGAAAATACAGACATAAATAGAAATCCTAAACAAAAATCTCTGAAATTTTAGTGGTGAACAGTAGACAGAAAAATAACAATACTCACTTTTTACAGATCTAGAATCGGATCTGTGGTTTGGGATTTATGACTAACACAAGTCTGATTAGGGTTTTGGTAAACCCTAACGAGTTTTAAATTTAAAAACAGATTCTCTAAAAGGGGAAAAATACTAAACAGTGATCAAAAAATCCAAAACTTTCAAAGCAGACATATCTACTCAATGTGAATCCATAGCACTTTACAGATTTAAAATCGGATATAAGACGAGAGAAATATCATCACAGCAAGTTACCTTCTTGATTTTAACCACGATTTTAAAGCTTTAAGATTTGATGTCTGATTTTTTTGACAGAGTTCCCGAGATCCAAAACCTCTGATTTTTCTACAGTAACTCAATAACTCATTCATTCATCACATATAAAAAAATCAGAAATAAACAATGAGAACTTCAATCCGAAATAACATTATCTTTACTGTTCTAAACCTAAAACACACAGAAATTTAAGAAACTTGAAAAACCATGCATTAACTAATGTAAATAAATAAAATAAACCATAAAACAGTAAATAAAACTTATTTCTATGCTATAGAACGTAAAACAAACATGAATAAACCATGAAAATAAAATAAAAACAGGGAATCAATGGCTGGAATTTGATATCACCTTTAAAACATAGATTTGACCCATTAAAAAGGGTAAATCATATATTTTATTGGTTAATAATGTAAAGAATCATATTAAAATCAATTCTAATGGATTAAAATCCCTGTAAATCACCTTCTTGGATTGTTCTTGCTGATTCTTGATGGTTCTTGAGGTGAAACCATGGTTGATCTTCCATAAGGAGGGGTATCTAAGCCTAGATCTAGGTTTAAGACATTAAAATCATTAAATAAAATATGAAAAAGGCAAAGGAATTCATACCTTGGAGTTGCAGCTATGGAGGAAGGGCTGGATAAGAGAGAGAAGCTCCAAAAATCCAAAGTAAAGCAAGTTGGAAAAATCGACCCCCCTTATGCATCTATTTATAATAAAAAAATTAGGTTTAAATTTTAACACTTTTGAAAATCTTGGACTCTCTAAGGGGGGCGATTTTGGTGTGAGTTTACCTAACTAACCCTAGCCTAGATTATCCTAATTAAGTCCTAATTAGCCCCTAGCTAAACCTAGAAAATCCCCAAATGTGGTGCCACTTGGCATTTTCTCACATTGGGTTTTTAAAACACCTTTAAAAACCTTTAAAAACACTAGTTTTAAAAACTAACTTTTAAAAATGAGTTTTTCAAAATGGTTTTGACTCTTCTAAACCTCTAACACTAACCAAGACATCAACTAACCCTAGTCTAGCCCTGACTGACTCGAATATGGCACCACCCCGAGTGGGCCCTACTTGAGTTTTTACAAAAAGATGATTTTAAAACTTGAAATTGAAGGAGTTTTCAAAAGGATTTTCAAAAGTAGACTTGAAATTAGGATTTTTGAAATGGCATAGGGTTCTAACTGAATTAGAATTCCTCTGGATATGGTGCCAACTGAGTGGGCCCACATCGAGTTTTAGAAATTTTGAAATAAACACTGAAAATGGCTTTAAAAAGGGGTTAAAATCGATATTTGAAATTCAAGATCTTTGAAAATAGTGTCTCAAGCGAACTGGAACTCCGGGTTAGAGTCCTGAACTCTTAGGACTCTGAGATTTTAGATTTTAAGAGCCAAATGAAAGAATTTTCAAAAGATTTTATCAAGAAATGATGAAATAAGTCAGAAAACACAGTCAGGGTTAGACTCCTAACTCGACCGAACTTTAAAATAGAGTCCTGAACTAACTGGACTATGTAAAATGACCGAAATTCCTGAGCGGATTAGGACTCTAAGACAGAGTCCTGATCGGACTGAAACTTTCAAAGATTTGAGAAATTTGATGAATAGAGGAATTCAGAAGCGACACCACCTCAATGGGTCTCATCTGTGAATTGAAATCGATTAAAATTTGAATTTGAAATGAATCCAGATTGTTTTCTGAGAAAATATTTCGAAATATAAAGTCCTGGGGTTGGAAAATGATAGAGTATTGAATAAAAACCCAGGTTTTGAAATTGATTTTGAAATAAAAGCTCTTAAAATTCAAATCTGGATTGAATGTTTTGAAATAGGAGTGCTGGATCTCGAAAATGAGATGCAATGACATGCAATGCTATGCAATGACATGCAATGCTATGCAGAATACATGCAATGACATGCAATGATCTGTAATGACACTGGATGAGGGTGAAAATTTGGGGTGTTTATAATCTCAGACTTCAGATCCAAATCCATTCTAGGATCCAGAACCCAATTCTACTTTTGGATCTCAGGTTTTAGATCCAAATCCATTTTAGGATCCAGAACCCAATTCTACATTTGGGTCTCAGACTTCAGATCCACTCCATTTTAGGATCCAGAACCCAAGTCCATCTTGGATTTCAAATCTCGGATCCCATTCTGTTTAGGATCTGGAATCCAATTCCAATGCTAGATGTTAATTCCATTTTCGGATCTAATCTGAACTCCCTAAATCCATTTTTATTCTTAAATACCATTTGGTTTTCCCAGGATTCATTCTAAGAGTCAAAATTCAATATCACTTCAAAGAAATTTCATCTTCTTCTTCTCCTATATCCATGATTAAATTCAAAATCCGTTTCTGACTTTGAAACTTCATTTCCTTTCATTTCAAAGCTTCAAAATCATTCTTTCTCAAAATTTATTCTTCCAACTTTGATTTACTTCAAAAACTTAGAACTTCTCTGATCTATCTCAAGTTCTAAAGTTAAATTCAATCATTTTCTTCACTCCCTTATCAAGTTTCATCTCAGAATACTTGGAAATTTCCAAAACATTCTTTTCAAAAGAGCATTCATCCTTGCATTGCACAAGCATGATTCTTTGTGCATTTAGAGTTAGAATAGATTCTTAGATTATATTTAGGCAAAGAAAAAGGCATAGATTCGATCCTTGGTTCGATTACCCCTGGTAAAGGTGCCAGGAACGGTCGAACCTCGTACCGACGAGCGAATCCCGTCTCTCCATCTTCCCGCAACATTTTCAAAACGAAGGCGAGTAATTTCTAAATATTTTCAAATCAAGGTCAAGTGAAAACCCGCAAAAGAGTTCCTCTTCTCTCTCTTTCTTTCTTTTCTTTTTTCTTCTCTCTTTCTTTTCTTTCTTTTATTTTTCTCTCTTCAAAAAGGAGAAAAATAGAGGTTAGAAAAGGAAAAGAGAAGGAAGAGAGAGAAACCAACGAAAGAGGAAAAATTTTGCGATGATCACAGTCTTCCACATGAATCTTTCTCCTCCAATCATTTCTATCCAATGCCATGTCCTCGGTGAGGTTCAAAGCATTCATATCCTTTCCTATCACCTCCATCCATGTCTTCCTAGGCCTACTCCAACCTCTTTTAACTAATATATTTTTCCATTTCTCCATCCTTCTAACTGGAGCATCATTAGGCCTTCACCGAATATGTCCAAACCACCGTAAACGATTCTCTCTCATCTTATTTTCAATGGGTGCAACGCCTACCTTCTTACGTATCTCCTCGTTCTGAATCTTATCTTTTATTGTATTTCCACACATCCATCTCAGCATACGCATCTCAGCTACACTCATTTTTTGAATATGATGTCTCTTGGCAGCCCAACATTTCGTACCATATAGTAAAGCGGGCCTAATAGTCATCCTATAAAACTTTCCCTTCAACCACAATGGCATTCTACGATCGCACAACACTCCAGTTGCACTCTTCCATTTCATCCACCCAGCCTTTATCCTATGATTTACATCTCCATCAATTTTTCCATACTTTTGAATGATAGATCCCAAATATTTGAAACAATCATCCACCGGTATTTCTTGCTCACCGAGCTTCACTACACTCCCATCACTACTTCGTTGCATACTAAACCGGCATTCCATATATTCCATCTTACTCTTACTCAACTTAAAACCTCTTGCTTTCAATGTCTGTCTCCATAATTCTAACTTAGCATTAACCCCAACTTTAGACTCATCAATCAAAACAATATCATCAGTAAACAACATACACCACGACACATTTTCTTGAATTGATCTCGTAAGCTCATCCATCACTATAGCAAATAGGAAAGGGCTTAAAGCAGATCCTTGATGTAACCCAACCGTTATAGGAAAATTGGTTGTCACCCCTCCACAAGTGTGGACATTGGTTACTACTCCTTCATACATATCCTTAATTATACTAATGTACTTGAGAGAAACACCTTTCTTCATCATTGTCCACCAGAGAACGTCCCTAGGTACTCTATCGTATGCCTTCTCCAAATCAATAAAACCATATGCAAATCTTCGTTCCTCTCTCTATTTCTCTCAATAAGTTGTCTAAGAAGATGTATAGCTTCCATAGTTGATCTTTCAGGCATAAAACCAAATTGATTCTCCGATATCATGAGAACCTTCCTCAACCTAGACTCAATCACCCTCTCCTAAAGTTTTATAGTATGACTCATGAGTTTTATACCACAATAGTTTGTGCAATCTTGTATATCACCCTTATTCTTATATAGAGGCACCAAAGTACTCTTCCTCCACTCATTAGGCATCTTATTTGTCCACCAAATCTTGTTAAAAAGATTTGTCAACCATTCTAAACCTTTCTCTTCCAAGCATTTCCAAGCCTCGATAGGTATACCATCTGGGCCAACTGCACTTCTTGATTTCATTTTCTTCAAAGCCTCTGCAATTTCTTTCTTTTGAATCTTGCGCATGAAGTCATGATTTATCTCATGAAAAGGAATGGACAAGTCTCCAAGATCCTGAGCATGACTTTCATTAAATAGCTTATCAAAATAATTTTTCCATCTCTCCTTAATCTCCTCATCTTTGACTAAACCCTTTGTGTTTCATCTTTGATATATCTAACCATACCCAGGTCCCTCGATTTCCTATCTCTCATCTTTGCAAGCCTATAAATATTCTTCTCACCCTCTTTGGTATCCAACTTGTCATAAACTTCCTTATATACCTTATCCCTCATGCTTCGAACTACTTTTTTAGCTTCCTTCTTTGCTATCATATACTTCTCCAAATTCTCATTATCACGACTCTTACTTAGATTTCTATAACACTCTCTTTTAACCTTAATAGCTAATTTGACATCCTCGTTCCACCATGATGTATCCTTACCTAGCGGTGCACCGCCTTTAGACCCACCCAATACCTCCTTAGCCACCTTTCTCATGCCACCCGCTATCTTATTCCACATTGATTCTAAATCCTCCTCGAGACACCAATTAGCTTCCTTAACTACCTGCTCTACAAACATTTCTTATTTAGCTCCTTTTAGTGCCCACCACTTAATTCTAGGATCTATCCTATGTCTATCCCTTTTGCGGCATTGTCTAATTCTAAGATCTAAAATTAAGACTCTATGTTGTGTAGATACACTTTCTCTCGGTATAACCTTACAATCGATGCAACAACCCCTATCTCTCTTTCTAAGTAGAAAAAAATCTATCTGACTCATATTAACCCCACTTTTAAATGTTACTAGGTGAGACTCCCTCTTCCTAAACCAAGTGTTTGCTAAGATCATATCATAGGACAAACCAAACTCTAAAATCCTTTCTCCACTTTCGTTTCTTTCTCCTATACCATACCCTCCATGGATACTCTCAAATCCATCCCTACTAATGCCTACATGTCCATTAAGGTTACCGCCGATGAAAAGCTTTTCTCCATGAGATATCTCTTGTACTACTCCATCTAAATCTTCCCAAAATTGACGCCTATTGGAATCATCTAAACCTACTTGAGGTGCATAAACACTAATAATATTAATAATATTTGTACCTAATACTAATTTAATAAGTAAAATCCTATCACCCTTCCTATGGACCTCAACTACATTATTGGTTGAATTGTTATGAATGCTCTTTTTAAAACCTACTTGAGGTGTCACTTGTTTTTCAATAAAATCTTTGGAAAATCGTCAACCAAAATTAAATAACCGACTTTCCACAAAGTGGTAAGTACAGGTCGAATCCACAGGGAACGAGAATTGCTCGATTATTTCTAAGGAATTCAATTTATTAATCACAAATACCAGTCTACAAGTATAAGGCTAATAACAATTACAAATTAACACTTAAATAAAATGGAAAAAGCACTTCAGTCTTCTATTGCACGCCAAGGGTATTTCTATCTTTTCGCCACTTCTCAAGTTTTCGCACTTGGACAATATTCCTGGAAAATTGTTATGCTTTTCAACCTAATAACACAGGAAAATACAAAGTTAGTAAATAACTCCAATAATTCAAAGTAGAAATGAAACTAAACCTAATTTTCAAGAAATTAACGAAACCAATCCTAATTACAATAAAATAATCAAATAAAATATTAAACTAATTCTAAAATTACCTAATCTAAGTCTAACAATGCTGGATGATGCAAATTCAGCAATTAAAATACAGAAAATAATGAAAATAGACCGAAAATGACAAAGAATGAAATTACAAATCTACCCCTAAATAGTGCAAAATAGACTTCTGATAGCTCTTCGTAAACTGACTGTTTGGGAAAGAAAACGAGGTTCAAATTTCTTGAAATTTGGTCTATTCTTTAATTAACAGATTCAACAATCTGACAGTTTTTACAGAATTGAAAAATGATATCTGGAACTCAAGATATAAGCATTTCAAAACTGGGGAAAATCTGGATATCGCAGGTCCCGAAATTTTAAAATCCGAAAAAACTGTTTTCACAAAACGCTTAAAAATAAGACCAAATCAACTTGGATTGAGCTAAAAGTTGGTCTACAGACAGTTAACATGCCAATAAAGTGAACAGAAAAAGAATTTTTTGGAAAACGCGAAAATTTTTCACATGAAATAACGATTGTGCGACAGAGCAAAAATCGGGTTTTGAGTTCAATGCACTATTCACTTTAGAAGTCTATCTTAAACACTATGAATATAAATCAAACACTAATACAATCCTAAATGCTGTTGAATGCCCAGTAAAATACTGCTAATTAATGCAATTAACTATCGCTACGAAAAATTAACCTAACTAGGCAATGTATGATGAAAGCTAATCTAACTAATAAATCAAAAGCAACTAATCTTAACTAACCAATACAATCCTAACTATATTATCTAAAGGATGAAAATACCTAATTCTGATTACAACATACTAAATGAAATATAGAAGTCAACACGCAAGAATCAATTGTGATGTAATTAAACACTTATTTCTAAAATCTAGTTAGATCAAGCAAATGATTAACTAAGCTAACTTACCCTATATCCAATACTAATCACAACTAAAGTCAAATGAACAACTAAAGACCAGTGAGAGCGGTTTAAAATATGACTTGGACTCGGTTCATGCCTTTCCTAAATGGGTCAAATTGTTTGACTCCCTTAGACAATAACTAAAGTAAAAACCCAAAGAAATTAAATTCTAATTTATTAAAACTAACAGTCAATTAATAATAATTACTAAATAACCTTACCCGCCTAATTTAAATAAATTAAATCCTAATTAAGACCTATCTAACTAAGGACCTAATTACTAACTAAGGTTAACACAATTAACTAAAATAATTAAAACCTAATTTATGCTAGATCACTATGGACAGTTAGAGAAATAGGAAAGAGTAAATACTCAAAGATAATTTTGGAAAGTTGATAAATCCAAAAACTCGTCCAGCTAGAGGGGAGTACAATCTTTGATGACGTTTAAATCTAATTTAAGACTTTGGTCAAGTAGAAACCGTCCCAACCAAGGAAATCCACACGGTTTTAGCTTTCCACAAATAATTAGAAAACAATAAATCTCCTTTCTAAAAACCATGGTTACTCCTTTGGAAGGTATTTTGAATTTCAAAGATATTTCCAAATCTCAATAAATAACTCCCTTCTACCTTGACTAGGTAATCAAAATTTAAATCTTCCTTTAAACACTCCACACGATTTTAGGAGATCTCAAACTTACCAAAATGGTTTGGCCCCACTACAATTACTCAAATATCCCCTTTCTAAAAATCGATATACTCTATATAATAAAATCAAACTATATCTAAACTAATTAAACCAATATGTCCCTACTGTAATGAAAGGTTAGAATTGGAAAACACGACTATCTACAATTGAGGAAAGAGACTCTAATTCAAAACTTACCAAAGAATTCAAAAACGTCTACAACCCATCAACTCCTAAAACAATGAACCTAGACACCCTAATAGACTTACCTATTTAATTAAACACTACCAAAAACAGCCTAGAGCTCTAGTGGAGCTCTAATGGCTGACGCCCCTCCTTGGGGAAGATGACTACCTAAAACACCAAAATCAAATTATAACAATTAGGCTAAAACGACCATGAAAAATGATAAAACTAAATTAGCACACAGCTATAACTAACTATTTAAACTAACGAAAACATAAGCAATCTAGCTAGTATGCTGGAAATCAAAACATTACATAAAATGATAACAACCAACTAACTAAACTCCTAACTTAAAACACAAAAGAATTAGAATTAACACTACTAACACTATTGTATAATTAACATATAACTTAACTAAACATTAAGCAGCAAATTATACTAATGAAACAAACTAAAAATTATATGGAAAACCCTACAGCCGGCTGGACAACACTACAACTAGGAAAATAAGACTCGATTTTTCATTTTCAATAGAAATCAAACACCAAAACACAAAAATGATATTTAGCAATGTCCTAAGATGCTGAACTCGACCAAGACAAACTCTATAGGACTGTAAAATCAACAAGATAGATACAGACACACAACTTGCAGTTGGAAATTACACGCACTTACCTAGATTCAACCCTAATCCAACGATTTTGTCAAAGCAATTCACACGACACACCTAAATCTACCCTCACCTAAAACGAAGATAGAAGACACTGGAAACAGATGAAATGAACTCAGATTACATGATGGAGCTACAAAAAAACTGCAGAACCTACACTTACCAAAACATCAAAATCGGCTAGAAATATTCTAGCTGATTTTGATTTTTAATTGAAAACGCAATCTAAATGAGACTCAACAACCAAACTATACCAAAAAGAAATTTTTTAAAACACGTTTTTCTGTAAAAATAACACAATAAACCACACTGGACAGAACGAGAAAATCGGCTAGAAGGGGATCTAGCCGATATTCACGTTTTGAGTGAAAACGATGGGAAATCAAGACTCGAACACTCAAAAATGAAACCAAACCTAGATCTACCATGATGGTCTGTGCACGAAGGCTACACTAAGGCTGGAACGATAAAAACACAGCACACAAACAGAAAATAAAACAAGAAAAACGAGCACACACGATTTGGGCTTTAACTAGAAGAAAGGGAAGAAGAAGACCTACCTCCAGGGCGATCCGACGATTGTGGGGGAGAAGAGAGCGGACAATGGCTTTAAATTGACATTACAGATTGTTCAAGGATGCTGGAATATCACCACGAGCATGGGTTTTACAGCTGCAACACGTTGGAGATCCATCGAAGATGGAAAAGGTGCCGATTCACGATCGGAGGACTTAGAAAACCGGATGGAGGTAGGGTCGCCTCATCTTGTTGGAGTGTTTCGCACTTCCACACAAGATAGATGTTCTCCACCTCTGCTACACCTGCAAAAACACAGCAAACAATGGTTAATCACAACAAGGATAAAGAAGAAACAAAAAGAATTGAAAAGAGAGAAAAAACAATGCTTGAGTTTCAAGCAAAACTCAATCTTCAAGGCAAATGAGATGAGATGAGAGGTTGGAAGGGGGTTGGAGTGAGAATCACAATGGGGGGAGTCAATTCCAATGCCAAAGACGTCTAGGGATCAGCCAAAAAATATATTTATACTTTTGGTAATTTTCAAAAATAAGGTTATAAAAAAATTATTTTCTCTGCGCCACTTTCTGAGTGGTTTTCTGCAAATTTTTTTGTATTGGGTATGGATATGCATGTGGGTTGGATTTGGGCTCTCTAATGATTGGTCCAAGGTCCAAAACAGCCTAGTTGAGTCGGATATGGATCCGATCCACCTCGAAATCCATGCTTGAACACTAAATCAGCCATAACTCTCTCATTTTAACTCTAATTTTTCTGAAATTTGAACCACAACCCCTTGATTTCAAAATGCATCTGAACATGGGTTTTAAACCTTCATCTCACTACAAAATGCATGAATAACTCGTTAACATGATGTGCCTTTCATGCATCATCAAATACCCCCATGCTTGAATGTTTGTTAGTCCCTTAACAAACCACTAACTATGCTATGCAACAGAAACAAGAAATGCTAGACATATATGCATGAAAAACTAACTCACTTTCGTAGGAATCACAATTGTATTTAGCTTATGCAACAAGCCCTTTAAACCCCTGGGTTACCCCAGTGGACGAGTAAGGTCTCGTGAGGGTTTGCAGAGATGCTACCCACAAACATCAATGAAATGCAGGACTAAATTTTCAAAATTATTAGGCAATTAAGAAAATAGTTGGGACAAATATTTCATGTAATGGACACTCTCAAAACAAATTCAGAAATCTCATGCCACCACTGTAAAAAATATTTTTCCTTCACTTTTCTAAAATTGTAGCTATCTATGATTTTTCTCAGAAAGTCAAGTATTCTCATGTATTACTCATTTATCCTCACTTGTATATTTTCTGCACAATAATTCACACATATTCCTAAGCAATGAAATTTTTCTCATTTAGCACATTCTTTTTCTTCTGATTTTCAATTTTTTCACCTTTTTCAATTCTTTCTCTTGAGCATTCTTCTCACTTGAGCACTATTTTGAATATCCAGTTTCGTGACCCGTGTAGAGAGCTTTGAGTCGGTGACTTCTAGGTCAGATGACCTTAAGGCACTAGATACAAAGTATCCCTCGAATGTAATTGCTTGAGTCACTAGACCTTCTATTCTAATAGTTTACGTATAGTCTTCCTCTCGTCATGTGCAATGTCTCTATCTCTTAGGCTTTCTATGCAGTTCATGTAACAAGCTTTCGAACTGGTGGCTCCCAAACTAGATGGCTTTAGGGCACCAGGTGTAAAACACCCTTCAGATTCTACTTGCTTGAACTACAAAGGCCACAGATATCGACTAGACAAGAGGATGATCTCCTCTGTTATCCTTTTCGTCAAGAGACTCAAATACTTCATCTTGTGTCTGAGTTCCACTACTAGGATTCACGAAGACATCAACAACTAAACATAGCTCTATTCTTTTACGCTTATTTTTCAAAAACATCTTTCCATTGCTTATTTCTTTCACAAAACATATTGTGCATTATAAACACCCCAAATTTTCATTCACCTCTCCGACATTTCCACCAAGCATCATCATCCAGCCTTTGAAATCGCCGAAGGGCAAAATGGTCATTTTTTGAACTCGGACCTCGCAGAAAGGCCAAATTTCATCTGCAACTCTCAAAATTTCTCTATTTTAGCTCAGATGTTCAAAATTTTATTCCTGACAGAAGACAGGAAACTCCATGTCTTGGTTCAAGATTACATTTCATAAGCCATGGCATTGCATATCATTGCATAAGCATTTCATATCACCGCACTGCACAACATGTCATTTCGAGGTCCAGAACTCTTGATTTCAAAATTTTCAATCTAGATTAGAATTTCAACTCTTTTCAAAATTGATTTCAAAACCCTGGGTCTACAAAATTATCAATTCTTCCCATTTTACCCCCAGGGCTCCGAATTTCAAAATATTTCCTCAGGAAAACGATCTAGATAGTTTTCAATATGGATTTCAGCCACTTCACCTCGGATTTTGCCCTTTTCAGTTATTTCAACTATCATTCTTTTACAAAATCGCCCTACAGGGGCCAACTCTTTTCAAAAATTTCTGTTTTACCAATTAGTCCAGATTTTGTGAAAATTCCAAAAAGAGGTTTTGTTGTCTTGTCCTTATTTCAATAAAGAAGCAATGTGGGACCCACACTGAGGTGGTGTCACACAAGCTTTTCTTTTGAAAAACCTGAACTTTGAAAAACCCAAAAATATAGGAGCCTTGTCCCCTAGAGGTGGCGCCACATGTCATTTTCTATCGCTTTCCATCCTCCGACACGTGTCAGTGTGGGGCCACCTTAAGATGCCGCCACGTGTCATTAGACATCCTCTTCGTTCCATGCCACGTGTCAGTGTCCACCATCTTCACCCTATGCCATGTGTCATCCCAAGGTCACCCTGAGATGCCATGTGTCATGTGCTGCCTTGTCCAGAAAAAGTAGAGTTGTCTCCTTGTAAGGTGGCGCCAATTGAAGTGTGTCTCCCATAGAGGACACGTGTCAATCTCTGTTTTTTTTCAGAAAAAGCAGGATGACACATGTCTCCCCCTACTTTTCTCAAAAAAGTAGGTGACACATGTCATTTCTAGCTTCCTTCAGAAAAAGCAAGTGATACATGTCACTCCCTGCTTTTCTCAGAAAAAGCAAGTGACACATGTCACCCTCTGCTCTTCTCAGAAAAAGCAAGGGACACGTGTCTCTCTCTGCTCTTCTCAAAAAAAGCAAATGGCACATGTCATTCTCTGCTCTTCTCAGAAAAAGCAAATGACACATGTCATTCCCTGACCTTCTTCAGAAAAAGCAACCATTCAAAAAAATTCAAACCCAGGCTGAGGTGGCGCAAATCCTAAACCTTACCTTTTCTATCTGGCCTAAGATGGCGCCACATGTCCACCCTCCATTCCTCCAGAGCCAACCTCATTTGAATTTCAAATTTCTTCCCTGAGGTGGCACCATCTGAAGAACCTCCTTCAGCAAGCTGACAGTTGTCAGGTATGGAACCATCCTGAACTGCCACATGTCCAAATTTCCTTTCATCAGAAAAAGTAGAATTCAAACTCCTCTGAGGTGGCACCTTCTGAGCCCACTGCCCTGTTCTTCTGACATGTGTTAAGAGCCACTCTGAGGTGGCGCCACATGAGGGCTCCCTGCAAAAAGCAAACTTTGAATTTCAAACCCCAGATAGCACCCTCTGAGGTGGTGCCATTTGGGAGCCTCCTATAGAGAAAATCAAGCAAGTTTTTTGAAAAATTCCAAATTCCCCTGTTGAGGTGTCTCACCCACAAAATTCTCATTTTTATTTTCTCAAAAATCAAAATGGCATGCTCTGAGATGGCACCACATGGAAGGTCCAGATTCACTGTGTTTGAAATTTGAAAATCTCCAAAATTTCTACAAATACCCTAGCCCACGCCCAGCTCAGGGAGAGCCCTGTTTGAGAACTGACCTTCATAATTCCATTTTTTTTCTTGGTTTCCTCTGGATTCACGCCCCTCTGGAGCCCATTATCAAGGTAGCCGCTCATTTCGGGAGTTCCAAAACTGTAGGAGAACACAAGGTAAGCCCCCATTCCAATCGATTTTATCATGATTTGATGCGTGTTGCCGTTTGAAGAAAGAGCTCATCCGAGGGATGGATTGAGCTATTCTCATAAAACGGCATATATCAAAAATATTTCTAATGCTTTCTTGATTAGATTTCATGTATTCCATCATATTCATGCATTAAAATAGGTTAGATTTACGTTTTATTTTATTTAAATATCATGTTCCATGAATTTATTTAATATCTCATGCATTCAACTTCATTTATGTAACTCTCTGTTTTTGTCAGTCAGTCCACATGTCATTTCATGCAATTATTTTTCGTTAAAAATGCTGATAAAATCATAGTATGCGAACTTAGGTGTCCCTAACAACCTGCCAAAAATTCAGAATTATTTGAATTTGGTTACTACTGTAAAAGTTCAAAATGATAGGTCGGGTTTTGTTACCCGGGATACGTTTTGAAAATTTACTTCAGAATTATAAAATCAATATCTCTCTCATATGAGATCCGAGTTTCGATCTAAAAAATGTCCTAAACTCGAGATGATTTCTAGTATTTAAGCTGGTTTTATCAGAGTTTTATGAATTGCTTTGATGTCTGACAAAAATCTGAGAGTTCGGGACATGTGTCAGAGCCTGATTTGGGTCTCTGAGAATTTGAATCGACTTAAGTTGATGGGTTCTCTATGGGTATTGCTCCAAATCTGAATCTGTAAGAAGTGAATGTCATGTTTATGATTTTTAGAACAGTATTAGTATCTGTTTCGGATTTATTTTGTCAGTCTCCTGTATTGTCATATTCGTATGCTCTGTTGATTTAGGCATGAAAAGTTGTATTTTTATCTCTGTTCCTGTTGATAAAATGCCGAAATCATAAAAATAAAAGTTGGTTTTGTGTGTGTCGTTAGTTCCTCAGTTAAATATCAGAAATTTCTATGGTGGGATGCTATTTTTTATGCAATTTTACTTCGGATTGGGTTGATTTTGCCTCCGTCAGAACCAAATTCTCGTTACTGCACTCACCGTAGTTCAAATCCCGGAGCTGTAAAAGACAAAATTTCTTATTTTCATGTCATTTAGCAGTCTGCATAATCTCAGATGTTTCTATGGTGGAATTTTTGTATTACTGCATTAAGTGTTACATTTGGTTCAGGTCCGCAGGTGAAATCCGCCCTTTTTAGGATTTTCTTTAACTTTTAGTATCCAAACCATGTCATTTCGTGAGTTTTAACATTCTAGGATGTTTATCAGAATAGGTATATGCTACATACCGAATTTGACAGTATTTGGAACTCATTTGAGGCTCGGTTTAACCATATCATCAAAACAGGGCCCCGCGGGACCCTGATCCAAGCGAAATTCGTTATTTTTGATGAATGATAGCATGTCAAAATTCTGATTTTACAATCCTAATGTGTTTAGCAGCATGTCATCATGCCTCATACTACATTTCATCATCATTTGTTTCAATTCGAATTTCAAAATCTCAATTTTACCAAAATTTCCTTCAAAAAACCCTGATTTTAAAGGTGTAACTTCAATATTAGGGGTATTTTGGTCAATTTGACCACTATTTCGAATTTCAAACTATTCTTACTGAATTTCTTGCATTTATATCATTTTAAATATCAAGAAAGCATGAAAATAGGGTTTATATCCAATTAAGTCCAATAATTTCAGAATATTATTGGAAAATCCTGGAAAAACCCACATATTTGAGCTAACCCCATTTCAAGTTTGACAGAGACATTCAAAGGAAGGAGTTGAAGTCTGTAATTTCCTTTTATTTCATTTATTTAGTGATGTAATAATGTAAATTTTGGAATAAGAGATTTAATTTTCTGCTTAGATTAGGATGCATATCATATAGTTTAAATTCCTGCAATATCCTGTTTATGTGATTCATGCATTTTATTTCAAAAGAACTATGGATGTCCACGAATGACACATGCACCAACTCTTAGGGAGTTGATGAACTCGGTGGAGTCCATATTTACGGCCCTAGTCGGAATATGGATGAGACCCAGATCTATCATCTCTCTACCAGTCACATTGAGCCTACACTCTTAGGCTATCTTAAAATGCACATCATATTTCCAATATTTTCAAAATATTGTGAATTAACTTAAATAAACTCTAAACATATTCATGGCCACAGTCAGAATATGTGAAGGATTTATTTTGACTTAATACACATTTTTCCAACCAATTCCTTAGAAAATCTTTTCAAAGTGCATTCATTCATTCAAATCATCTACATCATGGCACCATCTACTTTTCTCATGATTTTCTTAAGAAAATTTCATTCTCAAGAAATCGATTTCTCAAGAAACTCTGAGAATTCTTCAAAATCGGTTTTCTCAAGTCAAGTTTTTCCACAAATTCCATGGAATTCAGTTTCTCAAGAAACTTCTAAAATTTCCAAAGTTGGATTTCCAAAATCAAAGTTTTCCCTTGATTTTCCCTGGAAAATGTTATTTTCTTAAGATTTTCAAAGGTTGTCTCTCACCTTTCTCAAAAAATCAAGATCGATTTCCAATTTCTCAAGGCTAAAATTTTCTAAATTTCAATTTCCTAAGTTTGGATTTTCCTTTTCCCTCAGAGTTTTCTAATGGATTTCAATCACTTCCCTGAGAAACTTTTCAAAGTTGGAATTTTCCCTGACAAGCAATTTTCTTTTCAAATGTTCACCCTTTTCTCAAGAATTCTTTCCATTTTCTCAGGATTTTCATCCATTCATGATTTTCCCACATCTTTATGAACTTTCTCGAGATTTCCAATCCTTTCCATCTGAGTTTTCTTGAGAAATTGATTTCCATCATTTGCCTTAGAACTATTTTCAACTCCAAATATTTTCCAAGCATACATCATGTTTTTCCTACTTCCATTTTCCAAAATCTCATAGCACATGCCTGAATTCTCTGTGCATTTAGGATAGAACACAATTTCAATGATTTAACTAAGTCAAGCACAATTTTGGTCCTTGGTTCGATTACCCCTGTTAAAGGCGGCAGGAACGGTCGAACCTCGTACCGACAGGTCGAGCCCCATCCCATGGATTTTCCCACAATTTTCAAAACGGAGGTGAGTATTTCAAAACAATTTTTCAAAATCCGGTCAAGTTTGAAGCGCAAAAGCATTTCCCTCTCTCTTCCGCAAGGAAGGGAAGACAGGAAAAATTGTGCGACGATAACAGGTTTGGCGACCGTGATGGGACCTGTCCTTGTCTGGTCAAAATTGTGCTTGACTTAGTTCAATTATCGAAATTATGTTCACAAAATGTCAGCTCTTTTACTTTTGATATCATGCGAACTTAGGAGCCTAGATTCTTACCTAGCTGACATTGATTGCATATATACTAGGCATGGTTTGGTAGGACCAGATTGAAGAGATATTTTCATGCTCACATAGACTTAGGTCTAAATACAACTCTCCTCAATTTAGGATATGAATACAAACAATGTATGCTTCTCTAAAGATTTTCAAAAGTCTATCTCTTTAGGTTTTAGAGCCATCTATTTCTTGCATGTGATCATTTTTTTCAAAATCTCCCTTACCTACTATTACCCGGTCTTCACGTTGCTGGGCTCTCTTCCAGAACCCTAGTTCGGGATAGAGCCTCACAACTGGGCCAATTATTTGGGTTAACACCCCCCTACCACGTACCACGGGCCACAGTCCGAAGTATATCGGTAGGCGCTCAAGGATGTTGGAAAACCTTACCTTAGAACCAGAGTTGAGATTATATGCCACGTACCTCAGATTTCAATTCGGGTATATCGGCATAACTAGATTGGACAAAGATGATCTGAACTTAGAGTTAGGGTTAGAGTTAGAGTCCTACAACTGTTTTCAAAATAATGCATCTAGAGTCAGCCTTTTAGGGAGTGTTGAATGTGTATGAATGATTATGCAAGATGTGATTGTAGGTTACCTTCATTCCTCTCACATTTTTCCCAAAAATATTTTCAAATACCCATATTTCTCATCTTTTCCTTTTATTTTCTCAAACCTAGATGATTTTCCCAAATATCCAATTTCCTTCAAAACTCCAGGTGATTTTCCATTCTCCCTTTCTACTAGATCTCGAATTTTCAGCTTCATTTTTATCCTGCCTGCAATTTTCCAAAATCATATGTTTTCTCTCATTGGATTTTCAATCCTTTTGTCTATTTGCAAAATTTTTCACCTTTTTTTCCTCGTGAATACCTTGATTATTGCGGTGAAAATTGTTACCCACTTGCCTTCTCCTTATTCTAAATCCGTTTGCGGATTATTTTTCCAAGAGATATATTTCCTTCAAAATGGTGTTTTCCTCGTGGTTGATGACCTCGCCTAGGTAACAAGGCACATTTTCCGTTGTTATTTCTCTTGCAGAGAATGACAACACAATTGTTGTGATTTCAACGACGACTATATCCCTAGTAATGGGATATTCTTCCAATTGTCTACCATATCATCAATTATCCTTATTTTTTTTCCTCCCTAGTTACATTGGGCCATTTTTTTGAAAATTTATCTTTACCTCAAAACATCATGTATGCAGGCAGGCTAAACCATTCTCTCATTTTGCATATATATGCACCAATTTGCATTAATTCTGCATCCATTTTTTCCCCTTCAGGTTAAGGGATAAACCTGAATCATTTTCCATAATTCTTCAATTTCGACCCTCGGGTCATTCAATCCTTCAATTTCGACCTCCAGGTCACCCAATTTCCAATTACCAAATTCTCAATTTCGACCGCCAGGTCATCCAATTTCTATATCCCCGTCCAAGATAAGGGAATAATCCTGAAACCGTTTATAGAAGCAATCCAACTCTCTATAATGGTCCTCGTTCTTCATTGAACTGATAGTGTTCCCAAGTGAACCGATAGTTGTTCTTCATTGAACTGATAGTGTTCCCAAGTGAACTGATAGTCGTTCTTCGTTGAACTGATAGTGTTCCAAGTGAACTGATAGTCGTTCTTCGTTGAACTGATAGTGTTCCAAGTGAACTGATAGTGTTCCCAAGTGAACTGATAGTCGTTCTTCGTTGAACTGATAGTGTTCCAAGTGAACTGATAGTGTTCCCAAGCGAACTGATAGTCGTTCTTCATTGAATTGATAATGTTCCAAGTGAACTGATAGTCATTCTTCATTGAACTGATTGTGTTCCAAGTGAACTGATAGTCGTTCTTCATCGAACTGATAGTGTTCCAAGTAAACTGATAATCGTTCTTCATCGAACTGATAGTGTTCCAAGTGAATTGATAATCGTTCTTCATCGAACTGATAGTGTTCTAAGTGAACTGATAGTCGTTCTTCATCGAACTGATAGTCATTCTTCATCGAACTGATAGTCATTCTTCATCGAACTGATAGTGTTCCAAGTGAACTGATAGTTGTTCTTCATTGAACTGATAGTGTTCCAAGTGAACTGATAGTCGTTCTTCATCGAACTGATATATTTCCCAGCAAACTAATAGTCGTTCTTCATTGAACTGGTAGTGTTCCAAGTGAACTGATAGTCGTTCTTCATCAAACTGATAGTGTTCCAAGTGAACTGATAAGTGTTCCAAGTGAACTGATAGTCGTTTTTCATTGAACTGATAGTGTTCCAAGTGAACTGATAGTGTTCCCAAGTGAACTGATAGTCGTTCTTCATTGAACTGATAGTGTTTCAAGTGAACTGATAGTCTTCCAAGTGAACGGATAGTCGTTCTTCATTAAACTGATAGTGTTCCAAGTGAACTGATAGTGTTCCAAGCGAACTGATAGTTGTTCTTCATTGAACTGATAGTGTGATAGTCGTTCTTCATTGAACTGATAGTGTTCCAAGTGAACTGATAGTCGTTCTTCATTGAACTGATAGTGTTCCAAGCGAACTGATAGTCGTTCTTCATGGAAATGATAGTGTTCCAAGTGAACCGATAGTCATTCTTCATTTAACTGATAGTGTTCCCAAGTGAACTGATAGTCGTTCTTTATTGAACTGATATTGTTCCCAAGTGAACTGATAGTCGTTCTTCATTGAACTGATAGTGTTCCCCCAAATGAACTGATAAGTTATTCTTCATTGAACTGATAGTGTTCCAAAGAACTGATAGTCGTCCTTAATTGAACTGATATTATTTTCACTGATGGTCGTTCTTAATTGAACTGATATTGTTCCTAGCGAACCGATGGGAGTTCTTAATTGATCTGATATTGTTTCCAACGAACCAATGATCATTCTTAATTGAACTGATATTGTTCCCAGTGAACTGATAGTCGCCTCCTTTGGGGAAAGAAGAGGATAATTTTCATCACGGATGCGTTAAGCAGGACCTCAAATGCTCACTTTCACCAAAGATTTCAAGAAAAATTTGTCAATCAAATTAATTGTTGATTTCAAAATTTTATTGCGCAAATTTTTACCTCAGTTTACCTTTAGCATTACTTCCAAAAGAATGAAGCTTTTGTGAAAAGAGATTCAAAATTCAAATTCTTTTTATTGGCCAACCAAAAAGGATGAAGGATAAATCCTCGATATGGCCAGAAAAGAAGATTCAATGTTTGCAAAGCCATAAGTGATTGATATTGATCGCAGTCAATGGCACATCTCTAGAGATTATTCTTGTAAAGACGAGGCAGTGAAAATATCCTAAGTGCTAGAAAAGAGAGCATTTACCCAAGCCTTGTCTCCTCAAAATCACCTAAGCTCAATTAAATATCCGCAAAAGGAATCTCTCACTTGTCGTTAAGATGAAGGCGAATTAAGCAAGTAGACCCCAGGGCCAAAGAAGATTTGAAACATCTCCAAGATGACGAAGTTTGTGACGGATCCTTCTAGGGAGAGTCCAAAGCACTGTCGAGATGAAGGCAGATGCGATGAACCTACCGACAATCCCTAAAAGATATTTAATTTCAGCTATCATCAAAAGATCTCTAACCCATGAGCCAATACCGTCAAAGAAGGACCGAAACATCTCCAAGTTGAAGGAGTTTGTGACGTACCCTTTCCGGAAAAAAAAGAGAGAAAGAGAGGAACAAGAAAGAGAGAAAAAGTCAGAACATCTCCAAAATGAAGGAGAATGTAACCGAAACCCAAAAGAGTGCAGAAAGATTATCATGAGAGAAGCTCCCAGGATATCAAACTGCCACATTTATCAAGAATCTTCTTTAAATTTGTGAAATTCTATTATCAACACTCTTTCATCAACTGTTTTCATAATATCAAATTCTCTTTCATTTTCATATCAAGGAAATTGATAACTTCCTTGAAGAAGGTCAATCACAAGTAATTTGGATCCCAATCTCGATTCTACGAAGTGAACCTTGTTTGGAGGTAATGCTTCAGGTAGAAAAGAAAGAATAATTTTGCAACAATGCATATCATTTCAAATACTTTGAATCAACAACAGAATTCTCAATATTTTGATAATATTTTCTAGCTATCTTGACGTGAAGTGAGAGCTTGATGTCCACCTTTGATACATCCTGACACCAATTTTAAATCCCTCTTAAGGACTTGGTTCCTTCCCTTCTTTGAGAGCGTGAGCTCTTAGATTTGCACACTTCCCTGTGTCCCCACTGTCCCACTATAGACAGTCCCATTTCGGTTCGAGGTCGAACCACCTATCATTTCTCGCAAAAGGTCATTTCAAAAGTTGATTTAGTCTCAGAAATGAGGCGCCCAAGATCAATCCCTTTTCAAGCCTTAGGGACCCCATTTTCCTTCCTTTTGCAAAACGTTGTCGGATTTATTATGCAAAATCCGAAGGTTCCATCATGGTCTCTTCCTTCGAGGATTCCATTTCACTTTCTGCCCAATCAGGATAAGGGTATAAACCTGAGCCTCATTCAAAGAGGTACTCCATTTTCTGCCCAATCAGGATAAGGGTATAAACCTGAGCCTCATTCAAAGAGGTACCCCATTTTCTGTCCGATCAGGATAAGGGTACAAACCTGAGCCTCAATCAAAGAGGTATTTCATTTTCTGCCCGATCAAGATAAGGGTACAAACCTGAGTCTCATTTCTATGAGATATTTCAATCCCCAATCAGGTTAAGGGTCAAAATCTGAGCTTCGTTCCATGCAAGGTATTTCTGTCCCATCTAGGTTAAGGGCATAAAACCTGAATTTCACTCTCACAGAGTGAGTCTTTTCTCTTCATTCTCCATTTCATATCTACCATCTTCATCAGGGCCAATTTCCTCACACTCAGTCAGATCCTTCTAACTGGGGCATTTTTTTATATAGCCCAAATTTGGAGTGTTTTTCTTTGCCACTAAGCTCGGCCACAAGCCGGCTTAGTAGCAAAGAGGGGCATCTATAAACACCCCAAATTTTCATTCACCTCTCCGACATTTCCACCAAGCATCATCATCTAGCCTTTGAAATCGCCGAAGGGAAAAATGGTCATTTTCTGAACTCGGACCTCGCAGAAAGGCCAAATTTCATCTGCAACTCTCAAAATTTCTCTATTTTAGCTCAGATGTTCAAAATTTTATTCCTGACAGAAGACAGGAATCTCCAAGTCTTGGTTCAAGATTACATTTCATAAGCCATGGCATTGCATATCATTGCATGAGCATTTCATATCACCGCACTGCACAGCATGTTATTTCGAGGTCTAGAACTCTTGATTTCAAAATTTTCAATCCAGATTAGAATTTCAACTCTTTTCAAAATTGATTTCAAAACCCTGGGTCTTCAAAATGATCAATTCTTCCCATTTTACCCCCAGGGCTCCGAATTTCAAAATATTTCCTCAGGAAAACGATCTCGATAGTTTTTAATATTGATTTCAGCCACTTCACCTCAGATTTTGCCCTTTTGTCAGCTATTTCAACTATCATTCTTTTATAAAATCGCCCTACAGGGACCAACTCTTTCCAAAAAATTCTGTTTTACCAATTAGTCCAGATTTTGTGAAAATTCCAAAAAGAGGTTTTATTGTCTTGTCCTTATTTCAATAAAGAAGCAATGTGGGACCCACACTGAGGTGGTGTCACACAAGCTTTTCTTTTGAAAAACCTGAACTTTGAAAAACCTAAAAATATAGGAGCCTTGTCCCCTAGAGGTGGTGCCACATGTCATTTTCTATCTCCTTCCATCCTCCAACACGTGTCAGTGTGGGGCCACCTTAAGATGCTGCCACATGTCATTAGACATCCTCTTCGTTCCATGCCATGTGTCAGTGTCCACCATCTTCACTCTGTGCCATGTGTCATCCCAAGGTCACCCTGAGATGCCACGTGTCATGTGCTGCCATGTCCAGAAAAAGTAGAGTTGTCTCCTTCTGAGGTGGCGCCAATTGAAGTGTGTCTCCCATAGAGGACACGTGTCAATCTCTGTTTTTTTCAGAAAAAGCAGGATGACACATGTCTCCCCCTACTTTTCTCAAAAAAGTAGGTGACACATGTCATTTCTAGCTTCCTTCAGAAAAAGCAAGTGACACATGTCACTCCCTGCTTTTCTCAGAAAAAGCAAGTGACACATGTCACCCTCTGCTCTTCTCAGAAAAAGCAAGGGACACGTGTCTCTCTCTGCTCTTCTAAGAAAAAGCAAATGACACATGTCATTCTCTGCTCTTCTTAGAAAAAGCAAATGACACATGTCATTCCCTGACGTTCTTCAGAAAAAGCAACCATTCAAAAAAATTTAAACCCAGGCTGAGGTGGCGCAAATCCTGAACCTTACCTTCTCTATCTGGCCTAAGATGGCGCCACATGTCCACCCTCCATTCCTCCAGAGCCAACCTCATTTGAATTTCAAATTTCTTCCCTGAGGTGGCACCATCTGAAGAACCTCCTCCAGCAAGCTGACACTTGTCAGGTATGGAACCATCCTGGACTGCCACATGTCCAGATCTCCTTTTATCAGAAAAAGTAGAATTCAAACTCCTCTGAGGTGGCCCCTTCTGAGCCCACTGCCCTGTTCTTCTGACATGTGTCAAGAGCCACTCTGAGGTGGCGCCACATAAGAGCTCCCTGCAAAAAGCAAACTTTGAATTTCAAACCCCAGATAGCACCCTCTGAGGTGGCACCATTTGGGAGCCTCCTGCAGAGAAAATCAAGCAAGCTTTTTGAAAAATTCCAAATTCCCCTGTTGAGGTGTCTCACCCACAAAATTCTTATTTTTATTTTCTCAAAAATCAAAATGGCATGCCCTGAGATGGCGCCACATGGAAGTTCCAGATTCACTATGTTTGAATTTTGAAAATCTCCAAAATTTCTACAAATACCCTAGCCCATGCCCAGCTCAGGGAGAGCCCTGTTTGAGAACTGAACTTCATAATTCCATTTTTTTTCTTGGTTTTCTCAGGATTCACGCCCCTCTGGAGCCCATTATCAAGGTAGCCTCTCATTTTGGGAGTTCCAAAACCGCAGGAGAACACAAGGTAAGCCCCCATTCCAATCAATTTTATCATGATTTGATTTGTGTTGTCGTTTGAAGAAAGAGCTCATCCGAGTGATGGATTGAGCTATTCTCATAAAACGGCATATATCAAAAATGTTTCTAATGCTTTCTTGATTAGATTTCATGCATTCCATCATATTCATGCATTAAAATAGGTTAGATTTACGTTTTATTTTATTTAAATATCATGTTTCATGAATTTATTTAATATCTCATGCATTCAACTTCATTTATGTAACTCTCTGTTTTTGTCAGTCAGTCCACACGGCATTTCATACATTTATTTTTCGTTAAAAATGTTGATAAAATCATAATATGCGCATTTAGGTGTCCCTAACAATCTGCTTCAGAATTATTTGAATTTGGTTACTGCAGTAAAAGTTCAAAATGGTAGGTCGGGTTTTGTTACCCGGGCTACGTTTTGAAAATTTACTTCAGACTTGTAAAATCGAGATCTCTCTCATATGAGATCCGAGTTTTGATCCAAAAAATGTCCTAAACTTGGGATGATTTCTAGTATTTAATCTGGTTTTCTCAGAGTTTTATGAATCTTTTTGATGTCTGACAAAAATCTGAGATTTCAGGACACGTGTCAGAGCCTGATTTGGGTCTCTGAGATTTTGAATCGACTTAAGTCGATGGGTTTTCTTTGGGTATTGCTCCAAATCTGAATCTGTAAAAAGTGAATATTATTTTAGAGATGTCCTCTGTTTTCATCTGAAATTTTATGATTTTTAGAATAGTATTAGTATCTGTTTCGGATTTTTTTTGTCTGTCTCCTGTTTTGTCATATTCGTCTGCTCTGTTGATTTAGGCATGAAAAGTCATATTTTTATCTCTGTTCCTGTTGATCAAATGCCAAAATCATAAAAATAAAAGTTGGTTCTGTGTGTGTCGTTAGTTCCTCAGTTAAATATCAGAAATTTCTATGGTGGGATGCTATTTTTTATGCAATTTTACTTCGGATTGGGTTGATTTTGCCTTCGTCAGAACCAAATTCTCGTTACTGCACTCACCGTAGTTCAAATCCCGGGGATGTAAAAGACAAAATTTCTTATTTTCATGTCATTTAGCAGTCTGCAAAATCTCAGATGTTTCTATGGTGGAATTCTTGTATTACTGCATTAAGTGTTACATTAAGTGAAATCCACCCTTTTTGGGATTTTCTTTAACTTTTAGTATCTAAACCATGTCATTTTGTGAGTTTTAACATTCTAGGATGTTTATCAAAATAGGTAGATGCTCCATACCGAATTTGACAGCATTTGGAATTCATTTGAGGCTCGGTTTAGCCATATCATCAAAACAGGGCCCTGCGGGACCCTGATCCAAGCGAAAATCAAGCAAAATTTGTTATTTTTGATGAATGATAGCATGTCAAAATTCTGATTTTACAATCCTAATGTGTTTAGCATCATGTCATCATGCCTCATACTACATTTCATCATCATTTGTTTTAATTCGAATTTCAAAATCTCAATTTTACCAAAATTTCCTTAAAAAAACCCTGATTTTAAAGGTGTAACTTCAATATTAGGGGTATTTTGGTCAATTTGACCACTATTTCGAATTTCAAACTATTCTTACTGAATTTCTTGCATTTATATCATTTTAAATATCAAGAAAGCATGAAAATAGGGTTTATATCCAATTAAGTCCAATAATTTCAGAATATTATTGGAAAATCCTAGAAAAACCCACATATTTGAGCTAACCCCATTTCAAGTTTGACGGGGACATTAATAGGAAGGAGTTGAAGTCTGCAATTTCCTTTTATTTCATTTATTTAGTGATGTAATAATGTAAATTTTGGAATAAGAGATTTAATTTTCTGCTTAGATTAGGATGCATATCATATAGTTTAAATTCCTGCATTATCCTGTTTATGTGATTCATGCATTTTATTTCAAAAGCACTATGGATGTACACGAATGGTACATACACCAACTCTTAGGGAGTTGATGAACTCGGTGGAGTCCATATTTGCAGCTCTAGTCGGAATATGGACGAGACCCAGATCCATCATCTCTCTACCAGTCACATTGATCCTACACTCTTAGGCTATCTTAAAATGCACATCATATTTCCAATATTTTCAAAATATTGTGAATTAACTCAAATAAACTCTAAACATATTCATGGCCACAGTCAGAATATGTGAAGGATTTATTTTGACTTAATACACATTTTTTCAACCAATTCCTTAGAAAATCTTTTCAAAGTGCATTCATTCATTCAAATCATCTACATCCTGGCACCATCTACTTTTCTCATGATTTTCTTAAGAAAATTTCATTCTCAAGAAATCGATTTCTCAAGAAACTCTGAGAATTCTTCAAAATTGGTTTTCTCAAGTCAAGTTTTTCCACAGTTTTCCATGGAAATCAGTTTCTCATTTAACTTCTAAAATTTCCGAAGTTGGATTTCCAAAATCAAAGTTTTCCCTTGATTTTTTCTGGAAAATGTTATTTTCTTAAGATTTTCAAAGGCTGTCTCTCACCTTTCTCAAAAAATCAAGATCGATTTCCAATTTCTCAAGGCTAAAATTTTCTGAATTTCAATTTCCTAAGTTTGGATTTTCCTTCTCCCTCAGAGTTTTCTAATGGATTTCAATCACTTCCTTGAGAAACTTTTCAAAGTTGGAATTTTCTCTGACAAACAATTTTCTTTTCAAATGTTCACCCTTTTCTCAAGAATTCTTTCCATTTTCTTAGGATTTTCATTCATTCATGATTTTCCCACATCTTTATGAACTTTCTCGAGATTTCCAATCCTTTCCATCTGAGTTTTCCTGAGAAATTGATTTCCATCATTTGCCTTAGAACTATTTTCAACTCCAAATATTTTCCAAGCATACATCATGTTTTTCCTACTTCCATTTTCCAAAATCTCATAGCACATGCCTGAATTCTCTGTGCATTTAGGATAGAACACAATTTCAATGATTTAACTAAGTCAAGCACAATTTTGGTCCTTGGTTCGATTACCCCTGTTAAAGGCGGTAAGAACGGTCGAACCTCGTACCGACAGGTCGAGCCCCATTCTATGGATTTTCCTGCAATTTTCAAAACGGAGGCGAGTATTTCAAAACAATTTTCCAAAATCCAGTCAAGTTTGAAGCGCGAAAGCATTTCCCTCTCTCTTCTGCAAGGAAGGGAAGATAGGAAAAATTTTGCGACGATAACATGCATACTTATACTAAAGTGATTCAAAACTTTCTAAGAATCAAATACTATCTTTTCTTTGAATTTTCTCATAAGTAACTACATTATTTGAATCAGTTCAGAGAAAAAAAAATTACATGGTGCTTAAAAATTTCTAAACTGTTAGATTATGCCAAAAACAATCATATATGCTACAAATTTGTTTTCAAACGCCTACTTTAGCTACCAGACATAAAAAAAAATTAGTGCATCTAAACCACCACCCCATGCTTGAATGACACTGTCCCTAGTGGCATACAAAATATGTAAAAATGCAATTCAAATGCACACTAAAAGACAAGAAAATGAATATGGGAGAAAGGATAGATACAATCTAATCTGTGTTGGGCTTCTGAATTTGATTGACTTAACTTTGCAGCATCCTATACATATCTGATTGCATAATTTTCTGCTCATCTGATCAATGTATTCTCTGAAAACTCTGCCCTGTACTTGGTAACTGATACACTAAATGTTAGATTCAACCTGCATAAATCAAAAACAAATGTCAGCACATATGAAATGAAATACTGAATAAAAGAAAATACTGGAATAAAAAACAAAACTATTCTACTGTGTACATATGATACATCCCTCTGGTCGAATCATCATTCCTTCGTGAGATGCACTATCTCACACTCACCATTCGGCAAGGAATCTGAAATGTAGGGCTTCAGTCTTTGCCCATTAACCTTGAATGTACCTTGGGTCCTAGGATCAAATAATGTAACTGCTCCATGTGGAAACACTTCTTTCACGATGTACGGTCCCTCCCATCTCGATCTCAATTTGCCTGAGAATAAATGCAACCGAGAATTGTATAACCAAACTTTCTGCTCTCACTCAAACACTTTTCTGACAATGTGCTTATCATGAAATGCTTTAGTGCGAGCTTTGTATAACTTGGCATTCTCATATGCATCATTCCTGAGTTCCTCTAATTCTGAGAGTTGCAATGCTCTCGCTTTGCCAGCCTGAATGAGGTCAAAATTCAACTTCTTGATGGCCCAATACGCTCTATGCTCTAGTTCGACAGGAAGATGACATGCTTTCCCGAATACAAAGCGATACAGGGACATGCCAATGGGAGTCTTAAATGTAGTCCTATATGCCCAAAGTGCATTATCTAAGCGCTGGGACCAATCCTTGAGGTCCGGGCGAACTGTCTTCTCTAGAATCCGCTTAATCTCCCTATTCGAAACCTCAACTTGTCCACTGGTCTGTGGATGATACGGTGTGGTGAATCTATGATTGACAGAATATCTTCTCAGCAGAGAAGCTATCTGTACATTCCTAAAATGCTTGCCACCATCACTGATCATCGCACGTGGCACACCAAAATGACTGAAAATATTGTGCTTAATGAACTTAAGCACCACTGTATGATCATTAGTCTTGGTTGCCACAGCCTCGACCCACTTGGACACATAATCTACCACCACTAAAATGTATAAATTTTCGAATGATGGCGGAAATGGTCCCATGAAATCTATGCCCCAAACATCAAAAATCTTGACAATCAAAATCGGATGCAAGGGCATCATGTCCCTCTTGGACATGTTCCCAATCTGCTGACATCCAATACATCTTCTGCAGAACTCATGTGCATCCCTGTGGAGTGTGGGCCAATAAAATCTAGACTGCAAAACCTTTGTAGCCATCTTCCTACTGCTAAAATGCCCTCCACAGGCTAAAGAATGGGAAAAACTAAGAATGGACTCGTACTCCTCCTCCGGAACACATCTCCTTATGATCTGGTCTGCACAATATTTAAACAATTCTGGTTCATCCCAATAATAATGCCTCACCTAAGAGAGGAATCTCTTGCGCTCATTCTTATTCCAATGCTCAGGTATCTGTCTCAAAACCAGATAGTTCACAATATCAGCAAACCAGGATAACTGTGATGTCCTGACTGACATGATCTGCTTATCGAGGAAAGAATCACTGATCGGCCTCTGATCCTGCGTAGTCTCCACGATCAGTCTAGACAGATGGTCTGTTACTACATTCTCGCTTCCCTTCTTATCTCGAATCTCGAGATCAAACTCTTGTAGTAGCAGAACCCAACGAATGAGTCTCGGTTTGGTGTCTTTCTTGTTCAACAGATACTTCAATGCAGTATGATCAGAATAGACAACCACCTTTGAACCGAGAAGATAGGACCTAAACTTGTCCAATGCGAATACTACAACAAGTAGCTCCTTCTCTGTCGTGGTATAATTCATCTGAGCATCAAACAGAGTTCTACTTGCGTAGTAAATCACATAGGGCTTCCTGTCAACCCGTTGTTCTAAAATAGCCCCCATGGCATAGTCAGAAGCATCGCACATAATCTCAAATGGGAGCGTCCAATCCGGAGGTCTCAAAATGGGCATAGTAATCAAGGCCTCTTTGAGAATCTCAAACGCCTTCATGCAATCCTCGCTAAAAACAAAGGGTTGGTCCTTCTCCAATAAAGTGCAAAGCGGTCGAGAGATTTTGCTGAAATCCTTTATGAACCACCTATAAAATCCAACCTGTTTTGGACCTTGGACCAATCATTAGAGAGCCCAAATCCAACCTACACGCATATCCATACCCAATACAAAAAGATTTGCAGAAAACCCCCCAGAAAGTGGCGCAGAGAAAATATTTTTTTTATAACCTTGTTTTTGAAAATTACCAAAAGTATAAATATACTTTTTGGCTGAGCCCTAGACGTCTTTGGCATTGTAATTGACGCCCCCCATTGTGATTCTCACTCTAGCCCCCTTCCAACCTCTCATCTCACCTTATTTTCCTTGAAGATTGAGTTTTGCTTGAAACTCAAGCATTGTTTTTTCTCTCTTTTCAATTCTTTTCGTTTCTTCTTCATCCTTGCTATGATTAACCATTGTTTGTTGTGTTTTTTCAGGTGTAGCAGAGGTGGAGAACATCTATCTTGTGTGGAAGTGTGAAACACTCCAACAAGATGAGCCGACCCTACCTCCATCCGGTTTTTTAAGCCCTCTAATCACGAATCGGCACCTTTTCCATCTTCGGTGGATCTCCAATGTGTTGCAGCTGTAAAACCCCTGCTCGTGGTGATATTTCAGCATCCTCGAACAATCTGGGATGTCAATCTAAAGCCATTGTTCGCTCTCTTCTCCCCCACAATCGTCGAATCGCCCTGGAGGTCGGTCTTCTTCTTCCCTTTCTTCTAGTTAAAGCCCAAATCGTGTGTGCTCATTTTTCTTGTTTTATTTTCTATTCATGTGCTGTGTTTTTATCATTTCAGCCTTAGTGTAGCCTTCGTGCACAGACCAGCATGGTAGATCTAGGTTTGGTTTCATTTTTGAGTGTTCGAATCTTGATTTCCCATCGTTTTCACTCAAAACGTGAATATAGGCTAGATCCCCTTCTAGCCAATTTTCTCCCTCTATCCTGTGTGGTTTATTGTGTTATTTTTACAGAAAAACATGTTTTAAAAAATTTCTTTTTGGTATAGTTTGGTTGTTGAGTCTCATTTAGATTGCGTTTTCAATTAAAAATCAAAATCGGCTAGAATATTTCTAGCCGATTTTGATGTTTTGGTAAGTGTAGGTTTTGCAGTTTTTTTGTAGCTCCATCGTGTAATCTGAGTTCATTTCATCTGTTTTCAGTGTCCTCTATCTTTGTTTTAGGTGAGGGTAGATTTAGGTGTGTTGTGTGAATTGCTTTGACAAAATCGTTGGATTAGGGTTGAATCTAGGTAAGTGCGTGTAATTTTCAACTGCAAGTTGTGTGTCTGCATCTATCTTGTTGATTTTACAGTCCTATAGAGTTTGTCTTGCTCGAGTTCAGCATCTTAGGACATTGCTAAATATCATTTTTGTGTTTTGGTGTTTGATTTCTATTAAAAATGAAAATTCGAGTCTTATTTTCCTAGTTGTAGTGTTGTCCAGCCGGCTGTAGGGTTTTCCATATAATTTTTAGTTTGTTTCATTAGTATAGTTCGCTGCTTAATGTTTAGTTAAGTTATATGTTAACTATACAATAGTGTTGGTAGTGTTAATTCTAATTCTTTTGTGTTTTAAGTTAGGAGTTTAGTTAGTTGGTTGTTATCATTTTATGTAATGTTTTGATTTCCAGCATACTAGCTAGATTGCTTATGTTTTTGTTAGTTTAAATAGTTATTTATAGCTGTGTGCTAATTTAGTTTTATCATTTTTCATGGTCGTTTTAGCCTAATTGTTATATTTTGATTTTGGTATTTTAGGTAGTCATCTTTCCCAAGGAGCGTCAGCCATTAGAGCTCCACTAGAGCTCTAGGCTGTTTTTGGTAGTGTTTAATTAAATAGGTAAGTCTATTAGGGTGTCTAGGTTCATTGTTTTAGGAGTTGATGGGTTGTAGACGTTTTTGAATTCTTTGGTAAGTTTTGAATTAGAGTCTCTTTCCTCAATTGTAGATAGTCGTGTTTTCCAATTCTAACCTTTCATTACAGTAGGGACATATTGGTTTAATTAGTTTAGATATAGTTTGATTTTATTATATAGAGTATATCGATTTTTAGAAAGGGGATATTTGAGTAATTGTAGTGGGCCAAACCATTTTGGTAAGTTTGAGATCTCCTAAAATCGTGTGGAGTGTTTAAAGGAAGATTTAAAATTTGATTACCTAGTCAAGGTAAAAGGGAGTTATTTATTGAGATTTGGAAATATCTTTGAAATTCAAAATACCTTCCAAAGGAGTAACCACGGTTTTTAGAAAGGAGATTTATTGTTTTCTAATTATTTGTGGAAAGCTAAAACCGTGTGGATTTCCTTGGTTGGGACGGTTTCTACTTGACCAAAGTCTTAAATTAGATTTAAACGTCATCAAAGATTGTACTCCCCTCTAGATGGACGAGTTTTTGGATTTATCAACTTTCCAAAATTATCTTTGAGTATTTACTCTTTCTTATTTCTCTAACCGTCCATAGTGATCTAGCATAAATTAGGTTTTAATTATTTTAGTTAATTGTGTTAACCTTAGTTAGTAATTAGATCCTTAGTTAGATAGGTCTTAATTAGGATTTAATTTATTTAAATTAGGCGGGTAAGGTTATTTAGTAATTATTATTAATTGACTTTGTTAGTTTTAATAAATTAGAATTTAATTTCTTTGGGTTTTTACTTTAGTTATTGTCTAAGGGATTCAAACGATTTGACCCATTTAGGAGAGGCATGAACCGAGTCCAAGTCATATTTTAAACTGCTCTCACTAGTCTTTAGTTGTTCATTTGACTTTAGTTGTGATTAGTATTGGATATAGGGTAAGTTAGCTTAGTTAATCATTTGCTTGATCTAACTAGATTTTAGAAATAAGTGTTTAATTACATCATAATTGATTCTTGCGTGTTGACTTATATATTTCATTTAGTCTGTTGTAATCAGCATTAGGTATTTTCATCCTTTAGATAATATAGTTAGGATTGTATTGTTTAGTTAAGATTAGTTGCTTTTGATTTATTAGTTAGATTAGCTTTCATCGTACATTGCCTAGTTAGGTTAATTTTTCGTAGTGATAGTTAATTGCATTAATTAGCAGTATTTTACTGGGCATTCAACATCATTTAGGATTGTATTAGTGTTTGATTTATATTCATAGTGTTTAAGATAGATTTCTAAAGTGAATAGTGCATTGAACTCAAAACCCGATTTTTGCCCTGTCGCACAATCGTTATTTCATGTGCAAAATTTTTGCGTTTTCCAAAAATTCTTTTTCTGTTCACTTTATTGGTGTGTTAACTGTCTGCATACGAAATTTCAGCTCAATCCGAGTTGATTTGGTTTGATTTTTAAGCGTTTTGTGAAAACAGTTTTTTCGCATTTTAAAATTTCGGGACCTGCGATATCCAGATTTTCCCCGGTTTTAAAACGCTTATATCTGGAGTTCTAGATATCATTTTTCAATTCTGTAAAAACTGTTAGATTTTTTAATCTGTTAGTTACATAATAGACCAAATTTTGGGAAATTTGGATCTCATTTGTCCTGTCAAACAGTCAGTTTACGAAGAGCTGTTAGAAATCTATTTTGCACTATTCAGGGGTAGATTTGTAATTTCATTCTTTTAGTTATTTTCGGTCTATTTTCATTATTTTCTGTATTTTAATTGCTGAATTTGCATCATCCAGCATTGTTAGACTTAGATTAGGTAACTTTGGAATTAGTTTAATATTTTATTTGATTATTTTATTGTAATTAGGATTTGTTTCGTTAATTTCTTGAAAATTAGGTTTAGTTTCATTGCTACTTTGAATTATTGGAGTTATTTACTAACTTTGTATTTTCCTGTGTTATTAGGTTGAAAAGCATAACAATTTTCCAGGAATCTTGTCCAAGTGTGAAAACTTGAGAAGTGGCGAAAAGACAGAAATACCCTTGGCATGCAATAGAAGACTGAAGTGCTTTTCCATTTTATTTTAGTGTTAATTTGTAATTGCTATTAGCCTTATACTTGTAAACTGGTATTTGTGATTAATAAATTGAATTCCTTAGAAATAATCGAGCAATTCTCGTTCCCTGTGGATTCGACCTGTACTTACCACTTTGTGGAAAGTCGGTTATTTAATTTTGGTTGACGATTTTCCAAAGATTTTATTGAAAAACTATCTTTTAAAAAGAGCATTCATAACAATTCAACCAAATTTTGGCGCCGTTGCCGGGGAACGGCGAATTCCTTCTTTTATTTCTTAGAGTTTAATTTATTAATCTGTGTTAGCTAATTAGTTAGTTAGTTGTTTTAATTTTCTAGTTAGTAGGATTAGTAAATGAATATATGTTTAACATAGTTAGTCCATATAGGTTTCACGTACTATTTTTCTAGGATTCACTCTATATTCATTCTGCAAGGAGCGATTAGACAGGTGGGTTTTAGAAAAACTTAGTTTACGATTTCCTGTATTTCTTTCTTTTTCAGTAAATTAGAATAGTTTGTTTTGTTATTTCATTTATTTAGTTAATTAGTTCTGATATAATTAGTTTAGAATATTGTTCCTTAGTTGTCTTTATTTGTGTTATTTACATTTTAGTGATTAGTTTAGTTTAGATTTACAATTAGGTCATTTGCTTACATCTGGTCTTAGTACCAGTGTATGCAGAGGCGAAGGGCTCTAGGAACCCCATTACATCCATTTGTTGACAACCCAGAGAGAATTTTACATTCTCCTCAAAGTTCGACAACAATGGGCGATATGGATCCTCCAGCTCCACCTCCAGTTCCTCCCCGCCCTCTAAGGGAATACTTCATTCCCACAGATTATGTCCAGGCATCCTGCATTTGGTGACCCAATGTAAGAGCGCCTCACTATGAGATTAAAGCCAGCATTATTCAGATGCTTCCATCCTTTTATGGCCTTAGTCACGAGGATCCTTACCAACACTTAGACGAATTCCTCGAGATCTGTTCTACTGTGAAGATACAGAATTTTGACGATGATGCTTTGAGGTTGACTTTATTCCCATTTTCATTGAAGGACAAGGCCAAGTATTGGCTAAAGTCCTTATATTCATTAGAGATAGGGTCATGGGATCAGTTACAGCAGGAGTTCCTTAGGAAGTACTTTCCCATTAGTCGTACGAACCAGTACCGGAGAGCCATCACTAGCTTATCAGAGCGAGATGGTGAGCAGTTTTATGAGACCTGGGAGAGAATAAAGGATCTCCTCAGGAAGTGTCCCCATCATCAGGTGCCGAGATGGCAGCTGATGCAGAGCTTTTACGATGGATTGTCTGACAAAAATCGTCAGATGATCGACTCTTCATGCGGTGGGACATTCATGTTGAAGAGCGAGGATGAAGCATGGAGGTTGTTTGATACATTGGCAGAGAATTCCTTCCACCATGCTTCGAGCTCTCATTCGGATAGAGCCACACCCAGCATTCAGAAGAAAGCTGGTGTTCTCGAGATTGGTTCATCTACTGCACTACAGTGCAAGGTAGACATGATTGCTTAGAAGTTGGACCAACTTCTTTCAGGACCACCCACTACTCAGCAGATGTGTACTCTATGTGCCAGCCCGGCACATGAGATTACTGAGTGCCCTTCGGCAGCTCAGTACCCTGAATTTGTTCAAGAACTAGTTCAGGCCGCTTAGGGTTACGCCAGACCGCAGAACAACCCATTTTCATCTACATATAATCCGGGTTGGCGTAACCATCCTAATTTTTCATTGAAGAATCCACAGTCTTCCATTCAGATGCCTACATCCTCAGCCAGCTCGGCCGCCATCATTTACCCAGACATTTCAGAGGCCAAATTATCCTCAGTCTTCATTTCCTCCTTCGATTCTGCAAGAGCCTGCTCCACAGACATCTTTTGAGGAGAGACTTCTCCAAGCATTCCAAGAGGTGAAAACCTCTAATCAGAATGCTTTCGAGAAGTGTAGTCAGATATTGAGCTCACACACGCAGTCCATTGCGAAGTTAGAGTCGCAAATGGGACAGTTAGCAGAGGCTATCAGTAGGAGACTCGAGGGTACGTTGTTGAGCCAGGCTATCATGAACCCGAAGGGCAAGAACCAGATGATCGAAGGCCTGTTTCATACTGAGTCACAGCAGCAAGCCAAATCTGTTATGACCCTAAGGAGTGGATGTGAGTATCACGTCGAGACTAGAGAGAGTATAGAGAGGATCAATGAGCCAGAGACCAGTGTTCCATCTTCTTCGGCTCAGCCATCATCATCATCATCATCCTTAGTCCAGAAGAAGGATAGAAGTGAGCTTTCTCACAAAGAGGAGGAAACCCCAATGTATATTCCCCCACCACAATATCCAAAAGCTTTAGAGTCTCCCAGATTTAGATGGAAGCAGGGCACGAAGATCCAAGACATGCTTGACATCTTTAAGCATGTGCAGATCAATCTGCCTCTGCTCGATGCGATTCAGATGGTGTCGGCTTATGCCAAATTCTTAAAGGAACTATGTACGCAGAAGAGGAAATGCAGAGAGAGTTCCTAACAGGGTCCATCTGACTGAGCAAGTGAGTTCAGTACTTCAGAATCAGACACCACCAAAGCTCAAGGACCCTGGAGCCCCTATCATTGCTTGTACTATAGGGAACATTCAGATAGAACGTGCTTTGCTCGATCTTGGAGCAAGCATGAACATTCTGCCCGGATATTTCTATGATTCTTTCGGGCTTGGAGAGATGAGATCGACCCCTATTACACTTCAACTGGCAAATCGTTCTGTCAAGGTACCGAGAGGTGTCTTGGAAGACATGCTAGTTAAGGTGGATGACTTCTATTTTCCAGTCGATTTCATCATTCTTGACATGGAAGGAGTGGATAGCCAGCACCAGACTCCGATCATTTTGGGCAGACCATTCTTGGCGACTGCCAATGCATGTATCAACTGTAGGACCGGGGCCATGGATCTCTCATTCGGCAACAGGAAGGTCAAGCTGAACATTTTCAATGCCGCGATGGGTCCAGCAGGAGATATGGACTGTTTCCATGTAGACATTGCATAAGATTTAGTGGAGGAGCAACCCGATTTGTATATTACTGAGGATTCATTGGATTTGTACCATATAGAGAAAAATAGTTGTGTAGTTAGTGTAGATGTGTCTAGAGTGTCATCAGAGTTACCACCTTGGAGAGCTGGCATTGAGCCTCTCCCACCACTTGCGGAGACCCCCGCCAAATCTTCGATCGAGTCTCCTCCGAAGCTTGAGTTGAAACCCTTACCGGATTCACTCAAGTATGCTTACCTCGGAGGTGATGAGACTCTACCTGTGATTATCTCGTCACTCCTCACTGAGGAGCAGGAGCAGATATTGCTGACTATATTACGAGAGCACAAGGTAGCGATTGGCTGGGGAGTAGCTGATTTGAAGGGGATTGATCCTTCATTCTGCATGCACAGAATTCATTGCGATGAGGAAGTCAAGCCAGTGCGTGATATGCAGAGAAGGTTAAATCCCAACATGAAGAAAGTGGTGAAGAATGAGGTGGTGAAGTGGTTGGATGCCAGGATTATTTACCCCATTTCTGATAGCCAGTGGGTCAGTCTGATTCAGGTTGTACCGAAGAAGTCAGGACTCACTGTTGTGGAGAACGACAAGGGGGAAAGAATTCCGATGAGGACCACTACAGGATGGCGAGTCTGCATTGACTATAGGAAGCTTAATGTGGCAACCCGGAAAGATCATTTCTCGTTGCCGTTCATTGATCAGATCTTAGAGAAACTCGCAGGGCAGAGCTACTATTGCTTTCTAGATAGATATTCAGGATATAACCAAGTAGTTGTTCATCTTGACGATCAGGAGAAGACGACATTTACATGTCCTTATGGCACCTTCGCATTCAGACGTATGCCGTTCGGGCTCTGCAATGCCCCGATAACTTTTCAGAGGTGCATGCTAGCTATCTTCTCTGATATGATAGATGATGTTATGGAAGTGTTCATGGACGATTTTTCTGTGTATGGCTCTTTATTTGAAGATTGCCTCGAGAAACTTACTCGAGTTCTGAGTAGGTGTGCGGAGACAAATCTTGTCCTGAGTTGAGAAAAGAGCCATTTTATGGTCAAGGAGGGGATTGTGCTTGGACACATTGTGTCCAAGAGAGGCATTGAGGTTGACAGAGCGAAGGTGGAATCCATTTCTCGTTTGACTCCACCTACCACTGTAAGGCAGATTAGGTCATTTCTAGGGCATGCTGGATTTTATAGGCGATTCATAAAGGATTTCAGCAAAATCTCTCGACCACTTTGCACTTTATTGGAGAAGGACCAGCCCTTTGTTTTTAGCGAGGATTGCATGAAGGCCTTTGAGATTCTCAAAGAGGCCTTGATTACTGCGCCACTTTCTGAGGAGTTTTCTGCAAATCTTTTTGTATTGGGTATGAATATGCGTGTGGGTTGGATTTGGGCTCTCTAATGATTGGTCCAAGATCCAAAACAACCTAGTTGAGTTGGATATGGATCCGATCCACCTCGAAATCCGTATCCAAACACTAAAATAACCATAACTCTCTCATTTTAACTCTGATTTTTCTGAAATTCGAACCACAACCCCTTGATATCAAAATACATCTAAACATGGGTTTTAAACCTTCATCTCACTACAAAATACATGAATAACTCGTTAACATGATGTGCATTTCATGCATCATCAATTATCTATAAACTCACGACTCATAACAATCCCTACTCCATTCCTATTTCTATTTATTCCTGTATACCAAATCTTATATCCCCAAGGTTCTGTCACTTTTGCCTTCTCACCTACCCATTTGGTCTCTTATAGACATAAAATATCAATCTTTCTCCTACACATAACATCTACTAACTCTACCAACTTATCAGTTAAAGACCCTATGTTCCAAGTGGCTAACCTAATTTTATGGTCTTGGACTAACTTCTTTACCCCCACCCATCCAACAAAGTGAGGGAACCCTTGCCTATTTGACACCACACCCGGGCGCCGGTGTGACGCGTCGCTTCCGGGCAACGACCTAGCAACCCTTGCCCATTTATCACTGCCTCCGGACCTATAGAGTACAGCACATCACTCAGTAGGGAACGCCCCAACGAAATTCTCATATTGGTTCATATACATAGGGTATGACTAAATTTTTATGCTGGCTGCCACTGGCCTACCGCAACCCTCCTCCTTTATCCGAGCTTGGGACCGACAGTGTATAACTAAACAGTTATACACAGGCGGAGTTTCAGGATATATATATATATATATATATAGCCGAGTCCCCATGTCCAAATTTTTTAAAATTGTGCTGCACCCGTGTCGTACCCGCACCCGCACCCGCACCCATGTGACATAGCTTTCTCCTAATGCTCCAAATTCAAATTGTGTTAACATTGGGGCGCAGATGAGTTCCAGTTTTTTATCAGAGTTTAACTTAAAATTAACTCAAAATATATATCAATGGCCATAGTCGGGATATATTGAAAGTTAATTTTATTTCAAACTCTATAAATGCACCAAAATGTGTTTTATTCTTCATTTGAATTTAAATATAGATTATCTTATAATACATTTTATGACCATAGTCAGAAATGTATTATATCTTCAATCTTATTTCAATTCATTTAAATAATGAAATATGCTTTTCAATATTCAATTTCCAAAATTCTTTGATTCATTCATCATTTAGGATAGAATTACATCATATTTTCAAAATTCTTTTCATACTATGTCAAAATCCAAAGTGATAATTCTTCAAATATCTTCTTCACTTCTTAAATCAATCTTCAATTCTTATAAATTCAAATTCTTCTTTCTATTTTTAAATTCTATCTTATTTCAAAAACTTCAAAACTTCAATTTCAAAGTCCAATTTGACTTTGAAATTTTAAATTCATTTTTTTTACATTCAAAATTTAATTTCCAATTCAAATCAAATTTCAAAGTTCAATTCGACATTGAAATTCCAAATTCATTTTCAGGATCCAATTTCAAATTCAATTTAACAACTCAGATCAAATTTCAAAGTTCAAATTAACTTTGAAATACCCAGATTCATCTTCTGTTTTTTAAATTCAAGTTTAATGGTGTCTTTTTTGAAATTTGTTGTAGTTTTGAAAAGATTTGTATGAAAAGCATGTGAAAACCAGACATCAAATAATAAAACCCGGTTCTCACTAGCGGTAGAAACCAGGTCGAACTCAGGGAATAGGGAAATATTTTGTATTCAAACAAGCAACTAAACTATGCTTTATTTCCAAAATGAAAATATAAGAGAAAAGTAAATCTAATTAACTATTACAACGAATGAATACCCTACGCAGAGGGCTTAAAAGACTTTATTACAAACCCAAAAACTGAATTAAATTCCTAAATTCTAAAAGAAAAGCAAAAAGTGTCTTCTACGCACGTGCTTTGTGTCGCGTGTCAGACACGTGCCACCATGTATCTCGCTCGCTTGCCTTCGCTCTGCGCTTTCCTGCAAAACACAAATACACAAAGCAGAAAGACGAAACAAATAGTGCTATACTAAAAAAAATGTAAAATACTGTAAGAATGTGTGAAATAAAAGAATGTAATACGTAAAAACTAAAATGACTAAAATACCTAAAAATGCTTAAAATGTATAAAATGCTATTCCTAAAGTAAAACTAAAATGCACTACATAAAAATAAAACTAAAGCAAAACACTTAAAATGCGAAATGAACATCACCGTAAAAAAAATCTAAGAATGCAAATGAAATTACCAAAATTAAAATGCAATGATATGCATGCAGAAATGACAGAAAAGAAAAAAAAATCACAATGAAAATACCTAAATATGTGATGCCTAAACTAACAATGCCAAAATGTAATGTCGTGGAGTGAAACTCGAGTGCAACCATGGAGAGAGAAATGGAAATGTTGTGAAAATCCGAGGCACAAATTGCCATGAAATATAGATCACACTCAACCATGAAATACCAATCGTGAAAATATGCTACTGTAAAAAAAACGAATTTAAAAACCCACTCTTGTGAAAATCGATTTAAAAACAAGCATGCCCCGTGAAGCTGTTCTTCACGGCTGAATAGAAAATGTTTGTTCACGACTGAGGATTCACAAGTTGCCATGAAATAGACTAATCGTGAGACCAATTTCTGTTAGAGATTCTGGCAAGCAAGAATCCGGCAACCAAGAATTGGGATTCCGGCAGGCAACCAGGAATCGGGATTCCAACAGAATCGGGCAATCCCTGCGGGGGAAGCGTTTCCTCGGTGGCCTAGAGAGAGAATCCGATGAACATGTGGTATTATGGCCAATACTGCTACACGGATCTCACCATGAAACAGAGAATTTCATGGTGATCTGCAGAGCTCTGGCAGCTACAAGGCCGATCCAACAACAAGGCAAGTCCGGCAGATTCCACGGTGGACTTCCATAGCAGATCAGATCTGTTGATTTTTACAGGAGATTTCTGGCAGATCCTACCTGCTTCACGACGGATAATATGAGTTCTGGCATATTCAGTTTCACTATTGAAATGTGGATTCCGGTAGGAAGGGGATTCCGACAGCTGGATAGCAGGGGATTCCGATGAATATAGTGGATTCCGATCAGAGATCTGAAGGGGATTCCGGCCAGAGGACAGAGCATCTAACTGAAGCACTAGATTCTGGCGAATGCAGATCTCTAGCAGAGATGATGAATCCCGCAAACTGCTATATGCTATACAGATTTATGCAATGAACATGAAAATGCATTATGAGGATGATGTGATGAAATGTAGGTGAATGGATGCAGATGAAGTGCAGACTCAGCAATGAAAAGGAAATGCAGATGAGATGCGGATGGGATCTGTGATGCAGAAATGAAAGTAAAAATGAAATGACATGGCAGCAATGAAATAAAGAAATGAAACGTGATGCACAAAATGAAACGATGAAACAGAATTGAAATCAATGAACAAAACTAAGAAACAAATCAATTCAAAACACGGATTGAAAACTCAAAATCAAAAGACACACATGAATCAACTAAGGACATCTACTTATTTATTTATTTATTTTGTTTTCTGAAGCTCTTTACGAATACGTGAAAGAAAGAGGTAAAAGAAGGAGAAGAGGAAGAAAGAAGCTACTTACAAATTTGGTTGGGGAAAGAATGGTCGCTCCTTTGTTGTCGTCGATCCCGTTGAGAGAGTCCGCCGGTGAAAGAGAGGTTGAGGGAAAGAGGACGAGAAAGAAAGGGCAAGAAGAACCGGTGGAGGGAGGGGTTGGGAAGAAGAGGGGAAAAGCTTAACAATGGAGGACAAACCCTCTCAAGCCCTACGTAGGGTTTTTAAAGAGAGAAGTGGGTTTTGCTACTTTTAAAACTTACTCCTACTATTCTACAAAAATTCCAAAAAGAGGTTTTCAAAAGAAATGTTTTCTAAAAAAAACTTCTAAAAACCTACACTAACTACTAAAACTTCCTAAAAACTATTTCACCGATTTATTTTTCTGAATCTAAACTTACTTAAAATCTAATATCCTAAATAAAATATTTCTAACTAATTCCTAAATGACCTAATTCGCCAAATTAACTTGCAATTTATGCTTTTTCTGATATTTATCTTTTTCATGCATTTTCTCGAAACTAATGATAAATGTGAGAATTTAATGCAATTATTATTGGATCATGCATGAATTAATATGATAAAATGTTAAAATAAATGCATGATCAAATACCCCCATGCCTATCATTTGCTAGTCCTCGAGCAAACTGAAGCAAAATGCAAGAAACAAGACTACTCAACTGACTCACTTTCGTAGTAATCATGGTTGCATTTAGAACATGCAACAAGCCCTTTCAACCCCTGGGTTACCCCAGTGGACGAGTGAGGTCTCGTGAGGGTTTGCAGTGATGCTACCCACAAACATCTCTATCATGTATGTATAAAATTCAACTTTAAAAATCATTAGGCAGTCAAGGAGTTTGTTTTCACAAATATTTTATGTCATTACATTAGCAAAACATGATTAGAGTATTTTACCAGCCACCATAGAATAAAATATTTTCTTTCACTTTTCTAAATAGCATAATCATTTATGTTTCATTCTCAGAAATTCAAATACATACATGTTATTATTTACTTATCCTCACTCATATGTGTTCTGCACAGGTTTTCTCAATATTTGCTTCTAAGCAGTGAACTTTTCTCTTTTATGCTCTTTTCTTTTTTTCTTTTTCTTGATTTTCAATTTTTCACACATTTTTTCTTTTTTTTCTTTTATTGAGCACTATATCAAATTTCCAGTTTTCGTGACCCGTGTAACGAGCTTTGGATCAGTGACTCCCAGACCAGACGACCTTAGGGCACCAGATACAAAGTATTCCTCGAACTTAATTGCTCGAGTCACTAGACCAATTTTTTATAGTTTACGTATAGTCTACTTCTGTCATGTGCAATGTCAATATCTATTAGGCTCTCTATAAAGTCCATGTAACGGGCTTTCGAGCCGTTGGCTCCCACACCAGCTGGCTTTAGGGCACCAGGTGTAAACACCCCTCAGACTCTACTTGTTTAAACAAAATAGGCCACATATATCATCGTAGATAAAGAATTGACTTCCTTCGTTATCATTTTCAACATAGAACTCAAACACTTCAACTTGTGTCTAAGCCCCGCTACTAGGGAGTACAAAGATATCAAACAACTAAATGTATGCTCTTTTTCACTTTTTGAGCTCATAATTGCAATATTGTTCATTTGCTTAGTTTTCAAAAATAAAACTGTGCATATTCATACTTGTGATTCAAAATAGACTCTAACATGCATCTATAATCATTTCTTTGAAATCCACATAAACAACCATGATTTTCTAGATTCGTGTCAGAAAAAGTTTTTTTTTTGTGGGGCTTAAAAATTCTCTAAAAATATTAGATGTTGCAAAGCAGTCATATAAGTTCAAATTCATTCCTTAAAAGCCCAATTTTTATGAGTTGTCATCAAAAGTGCAAGTACTAAGACAAAAAAAAATTGGGTGTGCCAACTACATCATCCCCCATGCTTGAATGACACTGTCCTCAGTGACACTCCCCCATGCTTGCATGAAACTAAGTGAATGCATATGAGAACGAAATGAATGGAAGAAAAGGGTAGAGGTCACCTGATCCACACTGTGGAACCTTATCTGATATGATATGCGAATGACTCCGCTTAGGTTTCACCTGTCTCACAGTTTACAACTCATAGAAATATGCAAAAGAATACAATGCATACATGATCTAGGCTTGACGCTCATGAAGAAAAACTACCTAAAAAATAGAAAAATATTAAAGCTACTAATGGTACATCACAAATATGGGTTGCCTCCCATAAAGCGCTAAGTTTTACGTCCTCAGCCAGACGGATCTCTGGAAGAATCTTTCATCGTCCATGAGATCAATGGACATGAAGTCTCGCTCAATCGGGCTCTCTATAAAAAAGAGTGTCATCTGTGACACTGCGCACTGTATTCCTGCCCACTCGACCCCTAAAAATAATATCATGACTCTCGCAACAGGATATACAAAGGTTAGTCTTCTCTGGGAGACTACTCTCAAAAGGAGAGTCTAAGACCGATCGACTATCGATATATGCAACCTCAAACAAGTGGTGGTCATGATCCTGCTTGACTGGGTCAAGCATCTTTTGCATCTGCACCTCTTGCTTGCTAAAAGCAATCGGCGGTCTGAATGCCTCGGAGACTGGGGCTCGATGAATATATGATGATTGTAGAAGTTGTGGGTCTTGCCCCTTCTCCTGGGGCCTACTGGAGGAGATCGACTCATTAATGAGTATGACATTGGGTTCATGAATCGATTCCTGAATGGGGTGACACGCCTTCCCATTCCTAAGGGATGTAATAAATTTGACCTGCGCAGGATGTGAATCTGTGGGGGTGCAAATCAAATGACATGGAATCCTTTCCCTTTGGGATGACAACAGACTGACTAGATAGGCTCCCCTCGCTTTGCCTGCTGAAGGCATGAGTTAATTGTCCCATTTGAGTCTCTATCTTCGCTATTGACTGAGTATGAGAACAAAGAGTGGCCTTAATATCAGAAAAGGCCTCTAACATCTTCTCCTAAAATGATGTGCTCGATGTGGGCTCCTGAGGAGAAGGCAGACTATACTGGGGGTGGACCGGTGGCAATGTGGTACGTGAGTAACTTTGTAAAAAGTTACTCTATTTATGCTGTGTCTGGGAGGGCTAATATGGTGGTTTCGCCATCCTGGGTTATATGAGGGTGCAAATGAATCATGCTCGGGCCTAGCAAAACCTTGGGCAGCCTTCACCTGCTCCTAAATGAATTCAGGATATAGCGGTGCTGTCAGACACTCTGAAACACAGTGTGCAAGGCTAGCGCATAGCTCGCACACTCTCCCTAATGGACTTCGCGAAGAATTGCCTAGAAATTGATCTAATTTTCTAGTCAACAGGTCGACTTTGGTACACAAATCTAACTCAGACCCTACTTCAGAAATCTCAACTTGCCTAGGACCACTGGACAGAGATGTGGTCCTATCGAGCCGTGAAGACAAAGCATGATGCATCGTGTTTTCACTCAAGGTCTCAAATAAAGACCAAGCCTCATCCTCACTCTTGAGCATGAAGGTGCCCTCACACGATGAATCAACCATTTGACGGTTCTTCTCAGTAAGACCATCATAGAAATATTGCACCAGTTGCCAGCAAGGCACCTAGTGGTGGGGACACTTGCAAGGAAGATCTTTCATCCTCTCCCAAGTTTCGTGAAATTGTTCTCCCTCAATCTATGAAAAACTGGTGATGGCTTTGCGAAACTGATTCGTCTTACCAATTGAAAAGTACTTTTTAAGAAATTCGCGTTGCATTCCTTCCCAAGTGATAATTTGGACTTTCTTAAGAGCCTTTAGCCAGTGCTTGGCTTTATCTTTGAGGGAGAACAGAAACAACGCTAACCTTAATGTGTCATCTCCAAAGTTATTGATTCGCACAGTTGAGCAAATCTCGAGGAATTTATCGAGATGACGGTAGGGGTCTTCGTTGCTAAGGCCATAAAACGAAGGTAGCATTTGGATAACGCTGGCCTTGATCTCAAAGTGGTTTGCTCCTAGATCAGGTCTCGTGATGCAGAAGGCAGGAGTATAAGTGTTGGGCATGAAGTACTCACTAAGGGGACGAGTCATCTGCTGATTCTCAGCCATGGTTGCAGATCTCTGGGCTCTCCAAATAAGGGACTCTGGGTCCTCAATCGGTTCTACCAGCTCGGGGTCAAGCGAGCGCCGCCCTTGCATACACCTCGAAGTAGACCGGTATAGCACACATCCTAATTTTAGGTTTTCTACCTAACTAACGTGCTAGCGGTCAAACCACGGAAACCACAAAGCGAGTAAACTAAAAACAAGAACTAAACAAACACCATGCAGTTGCACACAATAGGGATTATTGTGATCATCGCAAAATTTTTCCTCTCTTGTGGTTTCTCTCTCTTCCTTCTCTTTTCCTTTTCTGACCTCTATTTTCCTCCTTTTTGAGGGGAGAAAAATAAAAGAAAGAAAAGAAAGAGAGAAGAGAAAAGAAAGAAAGAGAGAAGAGGAACTATTTTGCGCGGTCTCACTTGACCTTAATTTGAAAAATATTTAGAAATTTAACTCGCCTCCGTTTTTTAAAATATTGCGGGAAAAAATGGAGAGACGGGATTCGCTCGTCGGTACGAGGTTCGACCGTTCCTGGCGCCTTTACCAGGGGTAATCGAACCAAGGATCAAATCTATGCCTTTTTGCTTTGCCTAAATATAATCTAAGAATTTATTCTAACTCTGAATGCACAAAGAATCATGCTTGTGTAATGCAAGAATGTATGCTCCTTTTGAAAGTTTTGGAAATTTCCAAGTATTATGAGATGAATTTGATAAGGGAGTGAAGAAATGATTGAATTTTAACTTAGACCTTGAGATAGATCAGGGAAGTTCTAAGTCTTTGAAATAAATCAGAGTTTGGGAAAATAAATGAGAAAGAAATGACTTGAAGCTTTGAAAAAATGAAAGGAAATGAAGTTTCAATAGTCAGAAATGGATTTTGAACTTGAATTTAGGAAAGGAAATGAAATGCTTGAGATGAATTTGAATTTAGATTTTGAAGTTTGAATTTCAGAATAGATCTGAGGGATCCAAATGATATTAAAGATAGAGATGAATTTAAGGAATGTTTTGGATTTTAAATCTGGAGATGAATTGGTTTTGAAAAGAAGTTGGACTTGGGAATGAAAATTGGATTCTGGATCTTGGAATGGATTCAGATCTTGAAGTCTGAGATCCAATGTAGAATCGGATTCTGGACCCTAAGGAGGAATTGGATCTGAAGTCTGAGATCTAAGGTGGAATTGGATCTGAAGTCTGAGATCCAATGTAGAGTTGGACTCTGGATCCTAAGATAGATTTGGATCTGAGGTCTGAGATCCAATGTAGAGTTAGGTTCTGGATCCTAGAATGAATTTGGATCTAAAGTCTGAGATCCAATGTAGAGTTAGGTTCTGGATCCTAGAATGGAAAATTGGATCTGAAGTCTAAGATCCAAAGTGAAATTGGTGCTGGATCCTATAAGAAAATTGGATCTGAAGTTTGAGATCCAATATGAGTGTTGAGTCTTGGATCCTAAAATGGACTTGGAGTTAAATTCAGAAGATGAATCAAGAACGTCCAAGTTCAAATTGAACTTGAGAAATGAAATTTAGAATTTGAATATACAAACAAATTTCAAAGTCAAATGAATTTTTGAATTTAGAAGATGAATCAAGAGTCTCAAAGTTAAAATTGAACTTTGAGTTCGACTTAGAGTTTTGAATATAAAATGAATTTGGAATTTCAAAGTCGAATTTGAACTTTGAAATCTGATTTAAATTTGAATATGAAAATGACTTCGAAATCTCAAAAGTTAAATTGAACTTTGAGATTGAAAATGAAATTGAATTTGAAAATGAAAGGATGAATTGGATTTTATAAGAATTGAAGATAGATTGAGGAAGATATTTTCATCACTTGGAGTTTTGAAAAAAGGAAATTTCAGAAATATGATGCAATTCTGTCCTAAATGATGAATGGATTTGAAGAATTTTGAAATTGGTTTTTGAAAAGCTATTCCATTCTTTAAATGAGTTAAAATAAGATTGAAGATATAAACATTAACGCAAGGCTAACAGGGACTGCTAACACATTAACGCATATTGTTTACCATAGACTGACACTTACTGATTTTAGGTTAACTACCAACCCCTATTAACATGATGGATTTTCCACTATTAATACCTTCAGGTTCACTACTAACCTGCTGAAACCTATGATACTAATTTACCAGTCATAATACCTAACAAAAACCTTTGACTATAATCATTTGGGTATTAAAGAATAGGATCTATTTCAAACTTAATATCCTACTATTCAAACTGAACTCAATGAGTGGGCACTAAACTGATCTGATAACATAACTATTAATAAGGCCGACATTTAGCCAAAATGATGGCCATCAACTAGAACCCGAGTGTCATTTGGACACTTTGACACTTGTAGTCAAATATTCGGATGTTCATTTATTTAGCAAGATCAGCAGCATTCTGACAGATCAGAATCCTCCCAGGTTTCAGCAGATAGCGCCTTGATCAGCATATATATATAAAAAAAAAGAAGGCTCGGTGAATTATCTCAAGTCTCGGTGGGCAATATTTCACTCAGTGTAATGCTAACTGAGAATTTTGGACAGCAGCCACTGAAACAAAACCAATTTAATGGACGGATAGTGAATTATTGAGTAAGAACACCATCAGAATTGTATATGTAGTATATAACAGGAAATAGATGGGTACGAAATGAAAAACATGATGACCCATGAGCCACTGTGCAGGGCAGCAACTGGTAGGTGGCCGGGGGTTCGAGTTTTATCTAAGTGGCAAGTGACAGCAAATGAGGACAAGTGCTGTATAGAGGTGGAGAAATACACAGCCAGGTAAAAAAAAAATGTCATAAATGTTGTGCACAGTACAATACTCAGAGGGTAAAGCATGTAAGTTTGACAAGAAGAAATTTTTTTTTTTACAGGTATTGGTTCTAGAATGAAGTGTTAGCAATACACAGGTTATATACCTTGTGATGAATACCATTAATCAGTTAGGAAACGTATCTCTCTAGCAAATCATGATGAACAAGATTTTACAACAAATTCAAGATGGGAATTTGTGATGAGCCCGAAAAGAAAAGAAAATGAATTCTAGGGAGGAAGCATCGAACCTGCTGTAGACTGGCACTATTTGTAGATCACTGATAACCGTGGCCTGCTTGAAAAGGGGAAAAGAGGATATTCCTTTCGTGCGTAGAGGGCTTCTGAATGTGGAGAAGGGTGGCCTTCCCTCCTTTTCACCGGATCTTCCTTCGTTCTGCAACCAGGACCTTCTATTGCTGAAAGAGAGGCTTGATCGACTGATGAGGGGCAGAGAGTGGATGGACTTCAGTGGATAAAAAAATGAATAATGCTCAGAAGTGATCGATATTCGGGAGGAAAGGGGGGTGCCTCGAGGGTATGATGAGTAGAGAATCAGTGTTTAGCGAAAAGAAGTCCTCCCCTCCCTGGATGGAGGCTTTCCTTTTTAAAGAAACCGTGGAGGTTTCGAGAATGGGAGGGCGGTTAGAGATGGGAGGTTAGGGATCGACGGACCATCCGTGGGGAGGATGATCCGAGGGTTGAAGAAAGGGGGGGTTCCTGCCATCGGAGGGTGGTAGAGAGGAGGTCGCACATGGGAGGTGGAAGCTTCGTGAAGGAGAGGGGCGTGCGAGTTCGTTGGAGATGAAGGAAGGATGGCCATGGTGATCAAGGGCGGAGTACAAGGAAGGCGTTTCTGCGAAGAGGGGTCAATGGAGGCCATGGAGGGAGAGAGAGCGGCGGCTGAGGGAGGAAGGCGAGTTAGGGTTTTCAAAACCCTAACTCGACCCTTAAACCTCGAAAATTAGTTTTTCCAAAAAAGGCCTCCTTTTCAGTTTTTTCTAAAAAAAATGGTTGAAGGTGAGTTTTTCGGCAAAAATCTTCAAAACTACGTGGTTTTTCCTAATTTCTTTGAATTGTTTTTGCATGATTTTCCATTTTTTTTGTATTTTTGGAACATAATCTAGGTTTTTTACACGAAAACAAAGATTAAACACTAATTTTTTGTATTTTTCTGAGAAATATTCATAAGAGTATTTTTCTGAGAATTTCAGACCATTTTGGGGAAATTTCTTCAAAAGAATGGGTTTGGACCCAAGTTTTGAGAAAATATTCGAGTTTTAAACCTCGATTTGAGGACTACAACACGATGGATCCAAACGGATACCGGACGAAGTGTCTGAGCTTTTCAAAAGTTATTTTTGATAATTTTGAGAATTTGATTTAAAATTGGATAATGAAGCTCAGATTTGGATTTTAATGTAGATCCGGATCCGAAATTGAGTCAGATATGTAAAATGAATTTAATTTCAACAAAATTTTTGAGAAACAAAATGGAATTTAAATTTAAAACCGACTCAATTACCCAAAAAAAATGGGAAAAAAGGGCGAAAAGGGGATATTTACAACATTTTGAAAAATTTGGGGTGTTCACAGATGCCCCTCTTTGCTACTAAGCCGGTTGAAAGCCGAGCTTAGTGGCAAAGAAACACTCCAAATTTTGAAAAATGCCCCAGTCAGCTGATCTGAACTGGATGTGGAAGAATTTATTTTGAAAACACGACTTTTCAGGCTTAAAGCCTTATCCTGAATGGTCCTCGGGGATGAAATCCTCGACAATGATACGACTGAATGAGAGAAATGAGGAAGTCGTGATGGGACTTTGGGTGAAAATCCCAGGGATGGTGAAAGATAAGAACTTTGATCAAGTTTCATGGGTGAGACAAGATCAGCCCTTTGGAATGACTCAGTTTTAGCCCTTAACCTGGATGGGACGAAGATAGATCAAGATAATTTGGATGGGGAAAGGAAACATAAACGGACCTCGATGGGACATTTTGAGAGAAATGCCTCATGAGATGAAACTCAAGGACGATCTTTTCCTGGATGGATGTACAAAGAGCACAGATTCCTTTGTGGGGAAAACCATGATGGGATGGGAAGGATTACCTCGTCTAAACGAGGCTCAGGTTTAACCCAAACCTGAAAGGAAGGTACCTCACGGAGCGAGGTTCAGGCTTCACCCTTATTCTGAGAGGGACGACCATACAAAATCTTCGAGTGAAGAAACCGTGATGGGACAACAAATGCATCGCCGAAGCGAGATTCAGGTTTAACCCTTGACCTGAGTGGGAGATGATGCGAAATCTTTGAATGGAGAAACCGTGATGGGACTAGAAAGGATATCTAGTCGGAAATGGGACTCAGGTTTAACCCTAACCTGAACGGAAGGTACCTCGTGAAGTGAGGTTCAGGCTTAACCCTTAACCTGAAAGGGACGATGATACGGAATCCTCGGATGAAGAAACCATGATGGGGCCTTCGGAATTTGGACGAACAAATCCAGAAGGGGTCTGCGAGAAGAGAAAAACAAGGGGTTCCCTAAAGCTTGGAAAGGGGATGATCTTGGGCGCCTCATTGCTGAGACTAAAAATCAGCTTTCTAAAACAGACGACCTCTCGCAGAAGTTTTGGGTGGTATCTCGAGGAGCGAGGTAACAGGTTTAATCCTTAGCCTGAATGGATACAGAATCCTCGAGGAGCGAGGAAAACTGCGATGGGCCTCTAGACTTTGCACAACAAGTCTGCGAGGGGTTTTTGCAAAAGAATGAAAATGGGGGTCCCTAAAGCTTGAAAAGGGGTTGTTCTTGGGTGCCTCATTGCTGAGACTGAAAATAGTTTTTGACAATAACAGATCTTTTACAAAAAGTTCAGGTTTAACCCTTATCCTGAGCGGGAACTGTCTATGGCGGGACAGTGGGGAGCACAGGGAAGTGTGCGGATCCGAGAGCGCTCAGATCAGACGGAAGGAAAGGACTTTTCAGTCCTAAGGAGGGACGACGTCAGGATACGTCAAAACGATCCTCAAGTTCACACTTCATGTTGGGATAACTAAAAAAATATTGCCAATAAGATGCCAAAAATTGTAGTTTGATTCAGAATGATTGAATTGTGCTCATGTGTGAAAATATCACCTCTTTCTACCTAGAGTATTAGCTTTAATTGGGCTAACTCTGTAGAATTTAAGAATCAAATTCAAATTTGTTGTTGTTGAGTTTCTTCAAGGAAGATATCAATCTCCCTGACATGAAAAGAAGAGGAAACATTCTTAGCTTCATAAAAGCAATTAAGTGAAAAGATATTGATAAAGAATTTCAAATAAATAAAGATGATTCTTTGACAGTTTCGGGCAGTTTGATATCCTGGGCATTTCCCATAATGATCTGTTTGCACTCTTTTGAACCATGGACCTTTTCTGGGTTCTTTTACATCCTCCTTCATTTTGGAGATGTCCTGACTTTTCTCTCTTTTTCGATGAAGGGGACGTCACAAAACTCCTTCATCTTGGAGATGCTCCGATCCTTCTTTTTCTTTCTCGGGAATTACGACATTGGTTCTTGGGTTGAAATCTCTAAATGATAGCAGAAATCAAATATCTTTTAGGGTTTGTCGGTAGGTTCATCGCATCCGCCTTCATCTCGATGGTGATCCAAACTTTCCTTGGAAAGATCCATCACAAACTCCGTCATCTTGGAGATGTTTCAAATCTTCTTTGGCCCCGGGGGTCTACTCGCTTAATTCGCCTTCATCTTGACGAGAATTGAGAGATCGCTTTTGCGGATATTTGATTGCAGCTTAGCTTGGATGACTGAGGATATATGGATTGGGTAGGTCCTTTTTACTGCCCAGGATATTTCCACTATCTTACTGTCAGAAGAATAATCTTTAAGAATGTGCCATAGCTATGATCAATATCAGCTCACTTATGGCTTTTCAACATCATTGAATTTTCCTTCGCTGGTCATATCGAAGATTTTTCTTCATCCCCTTGGTTGACTAACAGAAAAGCTTGAATTTAGTTCTTATTTCGCAAGAGTCTTACTCTTTTGAAAATGATACTGGAGGTAGTTTGAGATAATTCTTTGTGTGATGAAAACTTTGAGATCAACAATGACTTTTGATAGCAAATTGGCAACGTATTCTAGAAATCCTTGATGAAAGAAATCACTTGATATCGAATCGACACGTCTATGACAAAATTCTCCTCTCTTTTACCCCAAAAAGAGAGACTCAGGCTTAAGCCCTTACCTGAATGAGAAGTTGGAAATACTTCTCTCTTCCCCAAAGAGGAGGTGTTTGCAAAACGGAACTTTCGAAGAGAAATTAAGTTTTCGTCAAAACTCCCTATCTCTAGGCTTCTCTTATGGAAAGGCGGCCGAAAAAAAAACAAAGTTTGAGAAAGCATCACAGAGGAACGAGTCCATCACACTCTCTTTAGAAGAGGGTCCTCTGTGAAGGGGTTGGCCAAAGATGAGAAAAAATGGGGGCCACAAAAAGAAACGAGCATCCGTCGAAACTCTCCCTGAAAAAGGGGTTCTTTTGTGTAAAGTTGGTTGTTGTTTTGCAAACTGTTCGCGGAGAAAACAAGTCCCTTCAAACTCTCCCTGAAAGAGGGTTCTTGCGAACGAAAGATGGTTGCATGCGAAAAGAATGAGCTCCCTCGAACTCTCCCTGAAGAGGGTCCTTCGCAAGAGAAAAAGATTGATTTTTGATAAAATGGTGACCTGAAGGTCGAAATTGAGAATTTAGAGCTTGAAATGATGATGTTTGGTTAGCACAAAGACTGAACTTGGATGGCTAACTGATCAGTCAGCCCAACAACGAGCACGAGTGCTAGATGCACCAGCACTGGATTTCAAAATGAATGCCCCAGTACGAGCGCTGGGTTTTCGAAAAATGCACACCAGTACGAGCACTGGGTTTTCGAAATGCATGCCTAGTACGAGCACTGGGTTTTTCAAAAGGAGGATTTGAAAAATGAGACCGACATTCGAAGATACTTGAGAATTAAGCGAGAATGATTGCCGGTGTTTCAGGATTATCCCTTATCCTGAAGGGGAAGTTCAAGGAGGAACTTTTGAGAAAATAAGGATATACAATAGCGAAAATCCAAGTCGGAACTCGGTTTTTCAAATATAAGAAATGAGTGAGAATCGAGTTTGAAAACTCGAATTCTCAACCCAACAATTTTGTCCAACACGAGCATTGGATTCAAAAGAAAGTTCAAGTAGGAACTTGAGACTTCAACTGATATATAAAAGGAAAAACCCGAGTCGGAACCCGGATCTTTAAAACAATGATAAAAATAGGGAATCCGAGTTTCGAAAAACTCGGATCTTCAAGAGCACGATCGGTTCCAACACGAGCGTTGAATCCGATAGGAAGTCCGAGTCGGAACTCGAAACTTCAGACGATATATAAAAAAGGAAAAACCCGAGTCGGAACCCGGATCTTTAAAAATAATGATAAAAAATGGAAGAACCCGAGTTTTGAAAAACTCGAATCTTCAAGGGTACAATCGGTTCCAATCACGAGTGTTGAATCCGATAGGAAGTCCGAGTCGGAACTCGAAACTTCAAACAATATATAAAAAGGAAAAACCCGAGTCGGAACCCGGATCTTTAAAATAATGATAAAAATGGAAGAACCCGAGTTTTGAACAACTCGAATCTTCAAGGGTACGATCGGTTCCAACACGAGCGTTGAATCCAATAGGAAGTCCGAGTCGGAACTCGAAACTTCAAATGATATATAAAAAGGGAAAACCCGAGTCGGAACCCGGATCTTTAAAATTAATGATAAAAAATGGAAGAACCCGAGTTTTGAAAAACTCGAATCTTCAAGGGTACGATCGGTTCCAACACGAGCGTTGAATTCGATAGGAAGTTCGAGTTGGAACTCGAAACTTCAAATGATATATAAAAAGAAAAAACCCGAGTCGGAACCCGGATCTTTAAAAATAATGATAAAAAATGGAAGAACCTGAGTTTTGAAAAACTCGAATCTTCAAGGGTACGATCGGTTTCAACACGAGCGTTGAATCCGATAGGAAGTCCGAGTCGGAACTCGAAACTTCAAACGATATATAAAAAGGAAAAACCCGAGTCGGAACCCGGATCTTTAAAATAATGATAAAAATGGAAGAACCCGAGTTTTGAACAACTCGAATCTTCAAGGGTACGATCGGTTCCAACACGAGCGTTGAATCCGATAGGAAGTCCGAGTCGGAACTCGAAACTTCAAACGATATATAAAAAGGAAAAACCCGAGTCGGAACCCGGATCTTTAAAATAATGATAAAAATGGAAGAACCCGAGTTTTGAACAACTCGAATCTTCAAGGGTACGATCGGTTCCAACATGAGCGTTGAATCCGATAGGAAGTCCGAGTCGGAACTCGAAACTTCAAATGATATATAAAAAGGGAAAACCCGAGTCAGAACCCGGATCTTTAAAAATAATGATAAAAAATGGAAGAACCCGAGTTTTGAACAACTCGAGTCTTCAAGGGTACGATCGGTTCCAACACGAGCGTTGAATCCGATAGGAAGTCCCAGTCGGAACTCGAAACTTCAAACGATATATGAAAAGGAAAAACCCGAGTCGGAACCCGGATCTTTAAAATAAAAATGAAAACAAAAACAAAACAAAAACCTGAGTCGGAACTCAGACAGGAAGGAGATAATTTCTACCTAAGAGTCGGATTTTAGAAGGATTGACAAGATGTATGACTAGATTCCGACAATGAAGATGAGAGATTTACTCGAGATCCTTGACCCAAGATGGCCTAAGATTCGAATCTATTTATGATGGCTTCAAGATTTTCCTTTATCCTGAAGGAGTATAGAATAGAATTTGATGTGAATTGAGGAATTTATGAGAAATAATTCAAGTTTATCCCTTAACCTGAGAGGGAAAAGAATAAGATTTAAATGAAGAGAAATTGATATAAATTTGGAAAATCAATAAAGCTTGATGAAACTTGTATTTATAAAAGAATTCTCGCAGGTAGCGTTGTTGTTCCTACGAGGGGTTTCAGGATTATCCCTTATCCTGAATGGGAGCACCTCGGACAACGAGGGTCAGGTTTTTCCCTTAACCTGAAAGGGCAAAAAAAGAAGATTTAGAAAATACCTCATGGGAAAGAGGTATCAGGTTTATCCCTTAACCTGAAAGGGTTTTAAGAATAAAAATTGATAGAATTTAATGAAATTGATGAAAACTTGACAAAAAATTGATAAAGATAATAAACTGACGAAAATTTGATTAAATTGAGGATGAAATGAATGCAACTATTAAAGATAATAAGATTAACTGAAAAATTGAGAAGATTTTTTGAAAAAGAGTTTGTCTGATCCTGCCTGCACGTGGGATCTTTAAAGAAAAATGTTTATTTAAGTGAAACATCATTTTTGGGAAGAAAATCCACCGTAAGAAGAATGATCAGTGCGAGGACTGATCCTTCAAATCAACATGAGAGATCATCATGAGGGTCAATTTTTGAAGAAAATGTTTTGAAATCTAATTTTCGAAAAAGAATATCAATAGTAGATCTGATTTCTGAAAGTAATAGTTCAAAACTGATAATAAGATCAACACAAGGGTTGATCTTTTTGAATAAATGCTTTTGAAACCAATTTTAGAAGATAAGACCAACACAAGGGTTGATCTTTGGATATAATGATTTACAACCAAATCTTGGAAGACAAAATCAACACAAGGATTGATCTCTGAATATAGTGTTTTGAAACTAATTTTTTTGAAAAAAAATAAGGTCAACACGAGGGTTGATGATGGTTCAAAAACCTATTTTTGGCAAATATGATCAACACGAGGGTTGATAATGGTTCGAAACCCATTTTGGAAATATGATCAACACGAGGGTTGATAATGGTTTGAAACCCATCTTTTGAAAACATGATCAATACGAGGGTTGACAATGGTTTGAAACCCATTTTGGAAATATGATCAACACGGGGGTTGATAATAGTTTGAAACTCATCTTTTGAAAACATGATCAATACGGGGGTTGATAATGGTTCGAAACCTATTTTGGAAATATGATCAACACGAGGGTTGATAATGGTTTGAAACCCATCTTTTGAAAACATGATCAATACGAGGGTTGATAATGGTTCACAACCCATCAACACAAGGTTTGGTTTTTGAAGAAGGTCGGACCAAAGAATATTTTGAACTCTTTGGTTATGAAGACTTTCAAAATTTTATGATTTTTTTTTTTTGAGAAAAAAAAAATCCTCATAGGCAATATCATTTCTCTCATGAATGATGTCAGGATTGTCTCGCATTCTGAAAAGAACGATAATTTAAATGCCCCAGTATGGCAAAAGAAGAAAGTATTTGAATATCAAAGATATAAAGAAAACTTGACATTTCATTGATAAGTAAAGGTTTGCTGACAAAAACTGAATATTTACAAGAACTTTAATAGGAAAAGATCCGTAGAAGGCTGAACTGACTTGCCCCTACAAGATAACTAACAAAAAGAGACGAAAGCAGTAAACTTTGGTTTTATCAATTCTTCGGGTGATCCGGAAGAGTCTAGGTTGGAACTGCAGGTTGCTCCCCTCCTTCATCTGGTACCAAAATTTCTTTGTCGATGAAATCCTGTATGATGTTTTTGAGGACGAAGCAATGCTCTGTATCGTGCCCCCTTACTTGATGAAATTTGCAAAAACACTCTTTCCATTTTCCCATGGTGACTGAAGGATCAACTCCCCTGGGAAGCTTGATCATATCTTCCGTGAGCAGGTATTCGAGAACCTCCTCGACTGGCTGACCTAAAGGGGAAAACTGGCGATCATAACTCCAGCCAACATGCTTTGTCTCCTTTGGCTTGCCTGATTTTTGTCGAGAGCCGTCCCTTTCCTGAGAGCTAGACTGAGCATGCTTGGTTAGGGGAATCGGGCACTTTTCTTCTTCGTCTTCAACAAAAAGATTCCTATCAATGCAGTCTTGAATAATATTTTTGAAAACAAAGCAATGATCAGTGTCATGTCCTGTTGTCCGATGGAATTTACAGAATTGGTTCTTGTATTTTCCCAAGATAGTGGAAGGACTCGTGGCTTTTGGGAGCCTGACTAGTCTCTTGGTTAACATATATTCAAGAACTTTATCCAGCGGCTCATCCAAGGGAGTGAAATCTCGGTTACTACTCCAATCTTTACGCTTTAGCTTTTCCTGATTCTTCTCCTTCTGCGGAGGATTGGATTGAAGTGGTTCATCTTGGTTTATGCTAAACTTTCTCTTCTGGTTCCTAGATGACTCCAAATTGCTGTTTTGATTGCCCGGGTTGCCTTTGTTGCCACTTCTGCTGATTTTAGAACTTCCTGCACTGCCATCGTTGTGCTTGCTCGTTCAGAAAGTGACAGGTGTCTCTTCCTTGGTGGGAGCTTTTCCAAAACTGGCTTCAGCCTGCTCGGATAATATCTCAACCATCATCTTTTTGAACAACCGATATATGGCAGGATCAATCTCATTCTGGCTGTCCTGACCTCCTTCTCTGGCAACCTCTGAGAGTCCATTTCTCAATTCTTGCTTCTGACTGGTGCGGCCTCTGATCTTAGTCTGAACCACCCGTTAATACCGAATGCTCTCTCTGGTAGGACAAAATGGGACCCTTTTAGAAAGATTTTGGAGGAAACTTTGATAAAGGAAGAAATCAAATTCTCAAAGAGATATCCCACTACTAGGGATTGAGCCCGCACGAGAGGCACGACAATCGTATTATTTTCCCGTGAGAAGAAATAAACAATTTAGAATATGATTAAAAGGACATCTCTTGATGAAAGAGATTTTTGTTACAAAATAGATTTAGAAGATATGTAGAAGAAAATTTTAGAATAATGGATGGTAAATTTTGAAAAGTTGGAAAAATTGTAGGCAGTATCAGAAAAGAATTTAAAGAAATCAAGAAAAGAAGAAGAAAAAAAGATACACCTGGGGTTTTAAAAGAGGAAATTTTAAATAATATATACCCATGGTTTTGGAAAGGTTTGATATATATAAGAGAATACAATAAAAAATTACACAATCATGGCTGCACAAACAAGGTTGCGCACACAGCACTCGCTAAAGGCTGACTCTATATGCAATATTTGAAATAGCTTGTAGGACCTTAATCCTAACTCTATGGTTCAGATCATCTGATTCCAATCAAGGTATGCCGATATACTCAAGCCAAAGCTCGAAGTACGTGGCATATAAGATATTTCTTCGGTTCTAAGGTAAGGCTTCCCAACATCCTTGAGCACCTACCGATATACCTCGGACTATGGCCCTTAGGTACGTGGTAGGGGGGCGCGAACCCAAATAAGTGGTCCAGTTGTGAGGCTCTCTCCCGAACTATGGTTCAGTGAGACAGCCCAGCAACGTGAAGACCGGGACAATATAGGTAGGGATGTTTTCAAAAATATGATCAACATGCAATAAAATCAGAAAGCTCTAATGCAAGTCCTAAAGAGATAGATTTAAATAAAGAGAAGCACACACTTGCATACATTGTTTTGCATTCAATCCCTAAAATTGAGGAGAGTTGTATTTAAGACCTAAGTCTAACGTGAACATGGATATAATCTCCTCAATATGGTCCTACCAAACCATACTTAGATCCTATATGCAATGATGTCAGCTTAGGACAGAGTCTAGGCTCCTAAGGTTTGCATGGAAATGAAGCTGACATATGAAGAATAAAGACTCAGATTATATAAAAGCAAAACAAAGGCATAGATCCAACCGGATGAAGACGAGTCCCATCACGGTCGCCAAAACTGTGATCATCGCAAAAATTTTCCTCTCTTGTGGTTTCTCTCTCTTCCTTCTCTTTTCCTTTTCTGACCTCTATTTTCCTCCTTTTTGAGGGGAGAAAAATAAAAGAAAGAAAAGAAAGAGAGAAGAGAAAAGAAAGAAAGAGAGAAGAGGAACTATTTTGCGCGGTCTCACTTGACCTTAATTTGAAAAATATTTAGAAATTTAACTCGCCTCCGTTTTTGAAAATATTGCGGGAAAAAATGGAGAGACGAGATTCGCTCGTCGGTACGAGGTTCGACCGTTCCTGGCGCCTTTACCAGGGGTAATCGAACCAAGGATCGAATCTATGCCTTTTTGCTTTGCCTAAATATAATCTAAGAATTTATTCTAACTCTGAATGCACAAAGAATCATGCTTGTGTAATGCAAGAATGTATGCTCCTTTTGAAAGTTTTGGAAATTTCCAAGTATTATGAGATGAGATTGATAAGGGAGTGAAGAAATGATTGAATTTTAACTTAGACCTTGAGATAGATCAGGGAAGTTCTAAGTCTTTGAAATAAATCAGAGTTTGGGAAAATAAATGAGAAAGAAATGACTTGAAGCTTTGAAAAAATGAAAGGAAATGAAGTTTCAATAGTCAGAAATGGATTTTGAACTTGAATTTAGGAAAGGAAATGAAATGCTTGAGATGAATTTGAATTTAGATTTTGAAGTTTGAATTTCAGAATAGATCTAAGGGATCCAAATGATATTAAAGATAGAGATGAATTTAAGGAATGTTTTGGATTTTAAATCTGGAGATGAATTGGTTTTGAAAAGAAGTTGGACTTGGGAATGAAAATTGGATTCTGGATCTTGGAATGGATTCAGATCTTGAAGTCTGAGATCCAATGTAGAATCGGATTCTGGACCCTAAGGAGGAATTGGATCTGAAGTCTGAGATCCAAGGTGGAATTGGATCTGAAGTCTGAGATCCAATGTAGAGTTGGACTCTGGATCCTAAGATAGATTTGGATATGAGGTCTGAGATCCAATGTAGAGTTAGGTTCTGGATCCTAGAATGAATTTGGATCTGAAGTCTGAGATCCAATGTAGAGTTAGGTTCTGGATCCTAGAATGGAAAATTGGATATGAAGTCTAAGATCCTAAGTGAAATTGGTGCTGGATCCTATAAGAAAATTGGATCTGAAGTTTGAGATCCAATATGAGTGTTGAGTCTTGGATCCTAAAATGGACTTGGAGTTAAATTCAGAAGATGAATCAAGAACGTCCAAGTTCAAATTGAACTTGAGAAATGAAATTTAGAATTTGAATATACAAACAAATTTCAAAGTCAAATGAATTTTTGAATTTAGAAGATGAATCAAGAGTCTCAAAGTTAAAATTGAACTTTGAGTTCGACTTAGAGTTTTGAATATAAAATGAATTTGGAATTTCAAAGTCGAATTTGAACTTTGAAATCTGATTTAAATTTGAATATGAAAATGACTTCGAAATCTCAAAAGTTAAATTGAACTTTGAGATTGAAAATGAAATTGAATTTGAAAATGAAAGGATGAATTGGATTTTATAAGAATTGAAGATAGATTGAGGAAGATATTTTCATCACTTGGAGTTTTGAAAAAAGGAAATTTCGGAAATATGATGCAATTCTGTCCTAAATGATGAATGGATTTGAAGAATTTTGAAATTGGTTTTTGAAAAGCTATTCCATTCTTTAAATGAGTTAAAATAAGATTGAAGATATAATACATCCTTGACTATGGTCATTGAATGTATTATATAATAATCTATATTTAAGCTCAGACGAAGAATGAAACACATTTGGTGCTTTTATAGAATTTAAAATGAAATTGATTCTCAATATACCCTGACTATTGCCATTGGTATATATTTTGAATTAATTTTAAGTTAAATTTTGATAAAAGAAGAAGATATTTAAGGAAAACATGATGAATTTTGAAAAGCGGATCCAGTGTGGATCCAGTGTTATTTCGTAAAAGATAAAAATACTAAGTTTTGTCCATACCCTGACTATGGCCATTGATATGGATCATCAACTTAGGATTAATTTACCTCTTACGAAATGGTGCACGTGCCATTCGTGTTGCACCATCGTGAGAATTTGAAAGAAATAAAGGCAAAAAGCATGAAAATGAGCAATTTTATGATATTTACTATGCTCATTCATTCTAATCTAGAGCAGAAAATGTAAATTCTCATTAAGGTTCTGAGTTGTTACAATCTTTGAAATCTGGAAGGAGGACATCTATAATCTTAAGATAACAATACAAATTTCCCATGACTTCCCTGTAAAAGAATGAATTAGCTCAATAGGAGAAAAGTGCTTCATTGAAAACAAGATCATATATGATTTGTATTGATCCTAACGCAAAGTGCTATGCTCATGCTGAATGAGAGGGGTATATGGCCTACCCGGCTGATGTCACTTTTATTCACTCATTCGGCTAACATTCATGACCTTTACTATGAACATGCAAGGCTAACAGGGACTGCTAACACATTAACGCATATTGTTTACCATAGACTGACACTTACTGATTTTAGGTTAACTACCAACCCCTATTAACATGATGGATTTTCCACTATTAATACCTTCAGGTTCACTACTAACCTGCTGAAACCTATGATACTAATTTACAAGTCATAATACCTAACAAAAACCTTTGACTATAATCATTTGGGTATTAAAGGATAGGATCTATTTCAAACTTAATATCCTACTATTCAAATTGAACTCAATGAGTGGGCACTAAACTGATCTGATAACATAACTATTAATAAGGCCGACATTTAGCCAAAATGATGGCCATCAACTAGAACCCGAGTGTCATTTGGACACTTTGACACTTGTAGTCAAATATTCGGATGTTCATTTATTTAGCAAGATCAGCAGCATTCTGACAGATCAGAATCCTCCCAGGTTTCAGCAGATAGCGCCTTGATCAGCATATATATAAAAAAAAAAAGAAGGCTCGGTGAATTATCTCAAGTCTCGGTGGGCAATATTTCACTCAGTGTAATGCTAACTAAGAATTTCGGACAGCAGCCACTGAAACAAAACCAATTTAATGGACGGATAGTGAATTATTGAGTAAGAACACCATCAGAATTGTATATGTAGTATATAACAGGAAATAGATGGGTACGAAATGAAAAACATGATGACCCATGAGCCACTGTGCAGAGCAGCAGCTGGTAGGTGGCCGGGGGTTCCAGTTTTATCTAAGTGGCAAGTGACAGCAAATGAGGACAAGTGCTGTATAGAGGTGGAGAAATACACAGCCAGGTAAAAAAAAAATGTCATAAATGTTGTGCACAGTACAATACTCAGAGGGTAAAGCATGTAAGTTTGACAAGAAGAAAAAAAAAAATTACAGGTAGTGGTTCTAGAATGAAGTGTTAGCAATACACAGGTTATATACCTTGTGATGAATACCATTAATCAGTTAGGAAACGTATCTCTCTAGCAAATCATGATGAACAAGATTTTACAACAAATTCAAGATGGGAATTCGTGATGAGCCCGAAAAGAAAAGAAAATGAATTCTAGGGAGGAAGCATCGAACCTGCTGTAGACTGGCACTATTTGTAGATCACTGATAACCGTGGCCTGCTTGAAAAGGGGGAAAGAGGATATTCCTTTCGTGCGTAGAGGGCTTCTGAATGTGGAGAAGGGTGGCCTTCCCTCCTTTTCACCGGATCTTCCTTCGTTCTGCAACCAGGACCTTCTATTGCTGAAAGAGAGGCTTGATCGACTGATGAGGGGCGGAGAGTGGATGGACTTCAGTGGATAAAAAAATGAATAATGCTCAGAAGTGATCAATATTCGGGAGGAAAGGGGGGGTGCCTCGAGGGTATGATGAGTAGAGAATCAGTGTTTAGCGAAAAGAAGTCCTCCCCTCCCTGGATGGAGGCTTTCCTTTTTAAAGAAACCTTGGAGGTTTCGAGAATGGGAGGGCGGTTAGAGATGGGAGGTTAGGGATCGACGGACCATCCGTGGGGAGGATGATCCGAGGGTTGAAGAAGGGGGGGGGTTCCTGCCATCGGAGGGTGGTAGAGAGGAGGTTGCACATGGGAGGTGGAAGCTTCGTGAAGGAGAGGGGCGTGCGAGTTCGTTGGAGATGAAGGGCGGATGGTGGATGGCCATGGTGATCAAGGGCGGAGTACAAGGAAGGCGGTTCTGCGAAGAGGGGTCAATGGAGGCCATGGAGGGAGAGAGAGTGGCAGCTGAGGGAGGTAGGCAAGTTAGGGTTTTCAAAACCCTAACTTGACCCTTAAACCTCGAAAATTAGTTTTTCCAAAAAAAGGCCTCCTTTTCAGGTTTTTCTAAAAAAAATGGTTGAAGGTGAGTTTTTCGGCAAAAATCTTCAAAACTACGTGGTTTTTCCTAATTTCTTTGAATTTTTTTTGCATGATTTTCCATTTTTTTTGTATTTTTGGAACAGAATCTAGGTTTTTACACGAAAACAAAGATTAAACACTAATTTTTTGTATTTTTCTGAGAAATATTCATAAGAGTATTTTTTCTGAGAATTTGAGACCATTTTGGGGAAATTTCTTCAGAAGAATGGGTTTGAACCCAAGTTTTTAGAAAATATTCGAGTTTTAAACCTCGATTTGAGGACTACAACACGATGGATCCAAACGGATACCGGACGAAGTGTCTGAGTTTTTCAAAAGTTATTTTTGATAATTTTGAGAATTTGATTTAAAATTGGATAATGAAGCTCAGATTTGGATTTTAATGTAGATCCGGATCCGAAATTGAGTCAGATATGTAAAATGAATTTAATTTCAACAAAATTTTTGAGAAACAAAATGGAATTTAAATTTAAAACCGACTCAATTACCCCAAAAAAATGGGGAAAAAGGGCGAAAAGGGGATATTTACAACATTTTGAAAAATTTGGGGTGTTCACAATTATGCAAAGAAAATGAAATCTGTGTACGGTACCAAAAATTTGGTGTCTTTTTTGAAATATGTTGTAGTTTTGAAAAGATTTTTATATGAAAAGCATGTGAAAACCAAACATCAAATAATAAAAACCGGTTCTCACTAGCGGTAGAGACCGGGTCGAACTCAGGGAACAGGAAAATATTTTATATTCAAACAAGCAACTAAACTATGCTTTATTGCCAAAATGAAAATGTAAGAGAAAAGTAAATCTAATTAACTATTACAATGAATGAATACTCTACGCAGAGGGCTTAAAAGACTTTATTACAAACTCAAAAATTGAATTAAATTCCTAAATTCTAAAAGAAAAGCAAAAAGTGTCTTCTACGCTCGTGCTTCGTGTCGCATGTCGGACGCGTGCCACCATGTATCTCGCTCGCTTGCCTTCACTCTGCGCTTTCCTGCAAAACACGAATACACAAAGCAGAAAGACGAAACAAATAGTGCTATACTAAAAAAAATGTAAAATACTGTATGAATGTGTGAAATAAAAGAATGTAATACGTAAAAACTAAAATGACTAAAATACCTAAAAATGCTTAAAATGTATAAAATGTATAAAATGCTATGCCTAAAGTAAAACTAAAATGCACTACATAAAAATAAAAATAAAGCAATACTTGAAATGCGAAATGAACATCACCGTAAAAAAAATCTAAGAATGCAAATGAAATCACCAAAACTAAAATGCAATGATATGCATGCGGAAATGACGGAAAAGAAAAAAATTAAAAAATCACAATGAAAATACCTAAATATGTGATGCCTAAACTAACAATGCCGAAAATGTAATGTCGTGGAGTGAAACTCGAGTGCAACCATGGAGAGAGAATTGGAAATGTTGTGAAAATCAGAGGCACAAGTTGCCATGAAATATAGATCACACTTGGTTGATATTTTGAAATGATCTTTTTAAAACAAGTATTTTTAATAAACTTTGGAAAATCGTCAACCAAAAATATAAAAACCGACTTTCCACAAAGTGGTAAGTTCGGGTCGAATCCTCAGGGAACAGGAATTAATCAAGATAGTTCTAGAAAATTTGATTTATTAATTACAAAAATCAATCTACAATTATAAAGTTAATACAACTACAATTAATCACTAAAGTGGAAATAAAAAGCAATTCAGTCTTCTGCTCCACACCAAGGGTATTTCTGTCTTTTCACCAACTATTGTTCTTCGCACTTGGAAAATAACCCTGGAAAATAAATATGCTTTTCAACCTAGAAATGAAAGAAAATACAAAGTTAGTATTTTGATCTAAGAAGTAAAACTATAAATGAACCTAAGTCTAATTTTATAAAATTGATAAAACAAATGCTACTTATCAATCAAAAATTAAATAAAATACTGAACTAATTCTAAAATTAGCTAAAGTAATTCTACTGATGCTGTATGATGATTATGCAACTCCTAAAATGCAGAAACTACTGAAAACAAGTTTAAAATGCCGAAACTAAGAAAATTACGAAACTGCCCCTAACTAGTGTAAAATAGATTTCTGACAGGTTATCGGAAAACCACTGTTTGACAGAGCAAACGAGGTCCGATTTTCCCGAAATTTGTTCTGTTCTGCAACTGACAGATTAAACAATCTGGCAGTTTTACAGAATGGAAAAACAGTATCTGGAACTCCAGATATAAGCGTTTCAAATCTGTGAAAAATCAGGATATCGAAAGTCCTGTAATTTAAAATCCAGAAAAAGCAGTTTTCGCAAAACGCTTAAAAATCAGACCAAATCAACTCCGAAAGAGCTGAAATTTGGTCTGCAGTCAAATAACACGTTAATAAAGTGAATAGAACAATTTTTTTTGGAAAACACGAAATATTTGCACAGAAAATAACGCTTGTGCGACAGGGCAAAAATCGGTTTTTTCTTTGAGTGCACTATTCACTTTATGAATCTATTTAAACACTAGAAAATGTAAATTAAACCTAATGCAGTCTAAATGACACTGTATCACAGTGTATATGCAGATGAGTATTACCACTAGGCTAAATGCATGACGAATGGAATACGCTAAGCAAGTTAAGATTAAAGCTATGCTAACTAATGATGCGAATGCAACTATACTACTCAATGAAATGTGATTCTAATTAACTATGTTAAACGCTAAATAACTACAAGTCAACGACACATAATGCACAAATCACACACACGAAACAATTACACTCTACGCACACACACTTCTATACTATATTAAATCAAATAACTAAACTAATTAATCTAAAATCAACATAAATAAAATCTAAATGACATTAAATCCACTAAAGAACAAGGATAGGATTAGGGTTCACTCGGTTGACTCAACTCAGCTTGGTTTTGGCTTGGGTAAGTTCGGGTTGGTTTGGGTGAACTCGGTTTGGATTAGGGAGGCTCGGTTTGGGTTAGGTTGGGAGAGATAGGCTCGAGCTAAGGTTGACCCGACTTGGACCAATGTGGACTCGGCTAGGCTTGACCTAACTAGTTGGGTTCAGTTGACTTAGGATTGGGTTCGGTTTGGTCTATGACTTAACTTAGGCTTGGGTTTTGACTAAGTTAGGTTTAACTAAAACTCAGTTGGACTCGGTTTTGAGTTGACTTAGTCAACTAGGTTCGGGTTTACTTAAGTGGAATCGGTTTGACTTAGATAGGGTTGGACTAAAGCTTGACTAGGGTTAGGTCTAGGTCTTTGACTAGGCTCGACTAGGGTTGGGTCTTGGTCTTGGACTCGACCTAGGTTTGGTCTAAGCTTTGACTTAGACTAAGCTAGGTTTTGACTAGATTAACGACTCACCTAACCAAGTCAATCTAATTGACTAGGTTAGATTAGGTTCAATAGGTAGGGTCGGTTGACTCAAACTAAGGGTTGACTTGACTAGACTCAAGTGGGTTTAGACTAGGGTTTGACTCGACCTAGGGTCGGTTTTGACTAGGTTCAGTAGGATCGGTTTTGACTAGGTCAAGGGGGTTTAGACTAGGGTTTGACTCCCTTAATTAGGTCGACTAAATTAGTAGCCTATTAATTATTCTAAATTAATTCCAAGCTAACGATTTTAATGTAGAAGGTTGGGAAAAGAAAGTAATAATTGGAAATGCTCAAACTTTGAAAGGATTTGGATTCTCGAAAATCGCCCCACTTAATGAGGGAGTTACATTCCTTAATTGTCTTTAAGGCTCACCAACTTCAATTGGTGCTACTTTCTAAACTAATGCAATTAAGACTACCTAGGGAATAAAAGGAATTAAATAAAAAACTGATTTTCTAGGATTAAATGCTACCCTAATTCCTAAAACCTACTTAATTGATCCCTAAAAACGGCTAGGAAAGAAAACCCTAATACATTGAACCTAGACACTTTCCTAACTTAACTAATTGTAATTAATAATTTCTAAAAAAAAATCGACCAAGAGCTCAAGGGGAGCTCTAATGGCTGCTGCCCCTCCTTGGGGAAGAAGAAGACTAAAAAAAATAAATAAATACAAACTAAACAAAAAAAAAACGATTAAACTAAATATCAAACAATTTGATAAAACTAAATTAAAATGTAAAAAACAAACTTCTAATTACACAAATGCAAACATGAACCATACTATGCTGGAATTTATTAAAAACATAAAGAAATAAAAATTCGACTTTTGTAATTTTTGTTTTTCAATAGATCCAAAACACCAAAAACACAAAATGCTAAAAACGATTCTCTAGAACAATCCGAAAATAATGAAATGACTTAACACGATTTTATGCTGCTGTTAACATGCAAAACATACAGCAAACCACACAGCAAACCACACAACTTACTAACTTAAAAACACAAATTTAACTAAAATGCAAAGATCGGCTAGAATAGATCTAGCCGATTTTTTTTCTTTTTCAAAAATTGAAAACAAAACAAGACACAATCAAATCCACGAATAAGATGAATCAAAATGACTTTTATAAATGGATTTTCAGTAGAACAGACCCAAGAACACCTATGACAAACTACAAATAAAATAGAAGAAATCGACTAGATGAGATTCTAGTCGATTTTCAAAGTTTGAGTGAAAAATCCTTAAAAAGAAGGATAAACAAGTCAAGCAATGGCTCAAACCTCAATAGATCTACAGTAAACTCATTAGAATCGGATCTATGTAGGGTCACAAATCCAGCTTTGTAAGACCCGCGAATTTCTGAGTGCTTTACTGTGTGATTTGAGTTGGAATGTATGTTCGTGTGTACTTGTGAAGTAGCACGTGATTTGATGAAATTTGACTATGCTTTGTATTTTTGCCTTGTATTCGCGACCTGAAAATCACGTAAATATAATATGCAAGTAAGAAGTGTCTAATTCTGGATGAATTAGCCTCTAAGAATTTAAGGGCTGAATTATATTATATTTTTATGGTTTGCCCTCGAATTTGGGACTTATACGACGTAAAAACCTCGTCAGTGCATGCGGATTACGAGTTTTGACCCAAGTTTGAACCCGAATCATAATACGCTTAATTCTTGCAATCGGATGAGAATTTCCTTATAAGACTTCATGCATTTCGTAGTAATTGAGGTTATAAACAGAACTGAAAGATTTAATTGGATTTATTTGATATTTTAAGGCATTAAATAAGTATTGTTTTGACACTTATCAATTGGCGATTTTTGGATCTTGGATCCGTGTCACCTGGAAGACCCAAACCCTTTGTGCGCCCTTCTAAGAGGACGAGTTTAGACTTGGTGGACCAGTTGGTCAAGGGTTTGACCAGATGGATGGTATACTTGTAAGATTTTGCATGGCTTTTGAAAAATAGGCCACGATTGGCCCTTTTCTTCTTTTGAAGCTCATGATGAGCCTTGAAGCTCATCATGAAAAACATTTTTTTAATAAGGAGACCATGGGGTTGGCGCCCCATGGCATTTTTGTAATTGTTTCAAAACAATTCAAATGCTAAAATCTGATTGGGTGAGCTTGGATGGCTCTTTAGTAAAACTTTCAAACATTAAAGGTACTTTGCAATGGCATTTTTGAAAGATTTCTGAAATGTTTTAAAAGCTCAACATGCATTGGGCGTGGATACCCATGGGTGGGGCGTGGAGCACTCCAACCCTCTATCTTATGAGTTTTAATCCTAGCCGTTCCTTTTCGTAAACCCTATGTACTTAAGGTTTCAAGAGAGAGAAAGAGAGGACCTCTTGGGTGATTTTCTTGGAGGAATCTCTCTCTCTTCCCCTTCTTCCTCTTCTTCTCCAAAGCCGAGAGAGAAAAGTCGTGAGTGTGAGTGTGGGGTGGTTCTAGCCGTGAGCACCTCCTTCATCTCTTTAGTTGATTCAAAGCCGCAAAGGTGAGACACCTCCTTTTCCCTATGCTTAGTGTGAACTTCGGATAAGTAAATGCACCTTGTTTTATGCATTTTCGTAAGTTGCCAATACATGTTTTCCTTCGGATTTGTGGATGTTTAATGGATTAGATTGCATGCATAATGAATGTCCGGTTAAGTATGTTTTCAAGCTTCTTTCTCATGCAATATTGACATTGTAGCTCAAGGCCATACGGTTTTCCACGTTGGCATGTTTATTAGTACTTCTTAAATCCCATTTTAGCATTTGAAAAGTGTGACTTGCAAGATAATGATTTAACTTTTCGTTTTCCTCAAAAGCTTCAAGTATCATTTTTTCATGATTTGCTTTGTAACAGCAAGACTTCTTAAAGTCTGGTTCGGTTGGCAAGGTGGCACGCCTTGGCATAAGCCTAGCTACCTACCCGTTCGGGTTGACCTCCTTTGGAGGTGCTGGCTTAAGCTCAAGCAGTCCGAGCCATGGGGAAATCGCTTCCTATCTTAACTTTTTGCCTCTTTCCTCTCGTCTTCGTCCTACTTGAGCAAAACCCCTTGCCAGCGCCCATTGCGGGTGGCTGGGGTTTTCGTTGGGGCCTGACATGGTCTGGACCGAATCGGTCCAGACTTGTCAAAGGCCATGGCCGGTCATAGCCGGATTGGGCATTTAGCCCTTTTTTTCTTTTTGAGTTGCGTTTCGGCCTTGGCTGCAGCCTTGCAGCTGCAACTGCAGCTGGGTGCAGGCGGTAGGCCTGCACCCCCACCACCCATTTTCGGTACTAGTTGTAGCCAGCTGGGTCTGGACCAATCGGTCCAGACCATGCTCAGATTTGAGTGTGCCTCCTTTTGGGTCTGGACCAATTAGTCCAGACCTGGACCGATTTCTATGTAGCTGAGCCCATCCGGTCTGGATGTCCCGTCCAGGCCTGGGCTGCCTTGCGTTGTTGCTGAACCATGTCGAGGTCATGTTCTGGACCAGCCCCTACACAGACCCAACACTCGGCCACTGCGTTTTTGTGACAACATAGCTGTCCCTGTTGCAGCCTTGCCATTCTACCCAACCGGGCCTGCAATGTACGGGTTTGGTGTCCCATAGCACCAAGTGATAGTTTGGGGCGGATACGTTTTTGACAACACCAGCCGCAGTTGGACTTCTTTTGCCTCACCTTTACTTGTTTAGCACGCATCCGGGCCACAGCCCAAAGGGCTGCAAGTGTGTTTGGAGTGGGATCCAATATCCCAACAAGTGCACTAAGTGTTTTGACTTATGCGATGTAAGTGTGAGGATCGATGTAATGCATCATGATTCGACTTAGCGTAGTTGGTACACAATTTTTAAGTACATAGATGACACGCGTGATGAATGTGATCACTAACTCATGTTAACAAATCTCGTATGTTTGTCAACTAAGGAACGTGGGCATAATCGTATTTGCTATGTCTTGAGATGCACTATGGATATTGCAGTAGTGCGAGACATACGCAATTTAGCCTATGGATATTGCAGTGGTGCAAGACTTACGCAACCTTGGAACTCCTTGGCGAGTGGTTAGCGAGATGAGCTCGCTTATGGTTGCAACGTACGGGTTGGGAACCTTGGCACTGCTTGTGAGTTAAGCCTTTCATGCCAAATGCTTCTAACTGTCCCATCACAACATCATAACTTACGATGTTGGAATCATCATAGGATAGTTCTTTCACCTATGACACAATGCACAAGACTGTTCATTTGTACTTTATGTTCTGTGATGCATAATAGTCACTTATGCTTTGACTACTTGCATTGATGTATGCTAGTTACAGTCTTTCATATTGATACACTTGTACTTTATGTTTTGTGATGCATACCTTGTTACAAATGTTGATCCATTGCTAAATCACGTGTCTTGATGCATGCTATAGGAATTGTTGATAATGCTCCATGTGTAGATATCATTATTCTATACTTGTCTATGCTGCAACTGCTCAAATACTGTATATTGGCATGCTACGTTTACCATGTATAGCTTGTTCTTGATTTCCACACCTTTGGCATATCATGTTGGTTTGTCTCACCAGCTCGAAAGAGTACTGACCCCGTTTTATGGGGATACAGGTTTACTTCGACGTGCGGTGGAGCTCGATGTGCTGCAGCGGACTTCGAACCCACACTTCTGAACCTCGCTTGTTGGATCCTGGCAGTGTTTTGTATAAGGGATTGGATGTACAATTTTGTAAAGATGTATTTAATAAAGGTTGTTTCATTTAAATGTTGTTTCACACCTGTAGTGACCGCCCAGGGCTTCCCGCTTGTTGGTCTTCCCTTTTGGTTTCTTTCGCGCTTGCTTTCGCTACAAGCTTTGCTGTCAAAAACCGAACTAAGGCAAAAATTGAAAATAAATCAAAATCGGCTAGAATGGATCTAGCCGATTTATGGATTTTTTATGAAAAACGCCTTTGTTCAAGACCCCAACTCAAAATAAATCCAAATGAACCATTTAAAACAAATTTATATTGAAATTACTGTAGAACAAAACCACAAACACAATGTAAACCCCTTTTTAAAAGTCGACTAGATGAGATCTAGCCGATTTTCACAAGTTGGTTGAAAAAACAAGAAAAACGAAATGTAAACACATCAAACAATCAAGCAAACCTAATTCTAACGTGTTGGCCTATGCACGAACTCTAATCTAAGGTTGAAACAAAAAGAAAAATAAGAAACACACAGAAAAAAAAATAAAATCAAACACTCAATTTCAGTTTTAGCTAAAAGAGAAGAAAGAAGAAGTCCTACCTCTTGGAAGATCTGACGACTGGGGGGATGAAGAAGAGCGGACCGTGGCTAGAGTAGGACGTCCTAAACAGTTCGAGGATGCTGGACTTCACCAAAAAACAGCACCTTTGCAGCTGCTACACGTTGGAGATCCACCGACAATGGAATGTGAGCCGATTCTCGATCGGAGGGTGTAGAAAGCCGGATGGAGGTAGGGTCGGCTCACCTTATTGGTGTGTTTCGCACTCCCGCACAAGGTTAATGGTCTCCACCTCTGCTACACCTGCAAAAATACAGAAAAGTGGTGAAACTACAGCAAGGAGAAAGAAAGAAATGGAAAGGAACACAAGAGAGATCGAAAACATGCTTGAAAATCAAGCATAGACTGGTCTTCAATGGCCAAAACATGGAGAGAGATGGAGAGGAAGGAGCTGCTGGAGTAGAATCACTGTAGGGGGCGTCCAAACATAGCCAAAGACGCCTAGGGTTCTTCAAAAAAAACTATTTATAATTTGGACATTTTTCAGAAAGAGGGTTAAAAAATAAAATATTGCTAGGCGCCACTTTCTGGGGGGTTTTCTGCAAAACTTTTTAAATTGGATATGGATAGGCGTGTGGGTTGGGTTTTGGGCTTTCTAAGGGTTGATCCAAAATCCAAATAACCTAATTGGGTCGGATATGGATCCGATCCACCTCGAAATCCGTGCCCAAACACTGAAATAACCATAACTCTCTCATTTTAACTCCGATTTTTCTGAAATTCGAACCATAACCCCTTACTATCAAAACACATCTAAACATGGGTTTAAAACCTTAAACTCATTACAGAATGCATGAAAAACTTGTTAACATGATGTGTATTTCATGCATCATCAAATACCCCCATGCTTGAATGTTTGTTAGTCCCTTAACAAACCCTAATTATGATATGCAACGAAGACAAGAAATGCTAAGCATGAATGCATAATACTAACTCACTTTCGTAGGAATCACGGTTGCATTTAGCGTATGCAACAAGCCCTTTAAACCCCTAGCTTACACTAGTGGACGAGTAAGGTCTCGTGAGGGTTTGCAGAGATGCTACCCACAAACATCAATGAAATGCGAGGATGATTTTTCAAAAATATTAAGCTTTTAAGAATGCAGTTGGAACAAATATTTCATGTAATTGACATTCTCAAAACAAGTTTAAAAATCTCATGCCACCACAGTAAAAATTCTTTTCCTTCACTTTTCTAATATTGTAGCTAGTTCATGATTTTTCTCCGAAAGTCAAGTATTCTCATGTTTTACTCATTTATTCTCACTTGTATATTTTCTGCACAGTAATACACATATATGCCTAAGCAATGAAAATTTTCTCATTCAGCACATTCTTTTTCTTTCATTTTCACTCTTTATTTCAACTTTTGATCTCTTGCGCATTCTTCTCATATGAGCACTATTTCAAATAGACAGTTTTCGTGACCCGTGTAGCGAGCTTTGGGTCAGTGACTCCCAGGCTGGCCAACCTTAGGGCACTAGATACAGAGTATCCCTCAGACTTAATTGCTCGAGTCACTAGACCTTCTATTCTAATAGTTTACGTATAGTTTTCCTCTCGTCCTGTGCAATGTCTCTATCTCTTAGGCTTTCTATGCAGTCCATGTAAAAGCTTTCGAACCGGTGGCTCCCAAACCAGCTGGCTTTGGGGAACCAGGTGTAAAACACCCTTCAGATTCTACTTACTCGAACTACAAAGGCCACAGATATCGACTTAGACAAGAAGATGATCTCCTTCGTTATCCTTTTCATTAAGAGACTCAAACATTTCATCTCGTGTCTGAGTTCCACTACTAGGATTCACGAAGACATCAACAACTAAACGTAGCTCTATTCTTTTAAACTCATTTTTCAAACACATCTTTCCATTGCTTATTTCTTTCACAAAATATACTGTGCATACTTATACTAAAGTGATTCAAAATTTTCTAACAATCAAATACTATCTTTTCTTTGAATTATCTCATAAACAACTACTCTATTTGACTCAGTTCAGAAAATAAATTTTTTTTTATGGGGCTTAAAAATTTATAAACTGTTAGATTATGCCAAAAACAATTATATATGCTACAACTTGTTCTCAAATGCCTACTTTAATTACCAGTCAGAAAAAAAAAATTTGAAATTTTTGTGTGCATGCATCTAAACCACCCCCCATGCTTGAATGACACTGTCCCTAGTGGCATACAAAATATATCACAATACGATGCACATGCATACTAAAGGACAATAGAATATGGGAGAAAGGATAGATACAACCTGATATGCTCTTGAGCTTCTGAAGTTGAATTTCATCTGATCTTTGAATTCTTTGAAAGCTCTGCTCTGTACCTGGTAACTGATACACTAAGTGTTAAATTCATCCTGCATATATCAAAACAAAAGTTAGCAAATATGAAATAAAATAATGAATAAAGAAAATACTGAAATGACAAACAAACTAATGTACATATGATACATCCCTCCGGTTGAATCCTCATGCCTTCGTGAGATGCACTATCTCACACTCACCATTTTGCATGGCATCTAAAATAAAGGGCTTCAATCTTTGTCCATTCACCTTGAATGTACCTTGGGTCATAGGATCGAATAACCTCACTGCTCCATGGGGAAATACTTCTTTCACAATGTACGGACCTGACCATCTCGATCTTAACTTCTCTGAGAATAAATGTAAACGAGAATTGTATAGCCACACTTTCTGATCTGGCTCAAACACTTTCCTGACAATATGCTTATCATGAAATGCTTTCGTGCGAGCTTTGTATAATTTGGCATTTTCATATGCATCATTCCTAAGTTCCTCTAATTCTGAGAGTTGCAGTGCTCTCTCTTTGCCAGCCTGGGTGAGGTCAAAGTTCAATTTCTTGATAGCCCAATACGCTCTATGCTCTAGCTCGACAGGAAGATGGCATGCTTTCCCGAATACAAGGCGATACGGGGACATGCCAATGGGAGTCTTAAATGCAGTTCTATACGCCGAAAGTGCATCATCTAAGCGCTGGGACCAATCCTTGCGGTCTGGACGAACTGTCTTTTCTAAAATTCGCTTAATCTCCCTATTAGACACTTCAACCTGTCCACTAGTCTGCGGATGATACGGCGTGGTGAATCTGTGATTGACAGAATATCTTCTCAGTAGAGAAGCTATCTGTACATTCCTAAAATGCTTGCCACCATCGCTAATCATCGCACGTGGCACACCAAAATGACTGAAAATGTTATGCTTAATAAACTTAAGCACTACTCTATGATCATTGGTCTTGGTTGCCACAACCTCAACCCATTTAGACACATAATCAACCGCCACAAGAATGTATAAATTTCCAAATGAAGGCGGAAATGGTCCCATGAAATCAATGCCCCAAACATCAAAAATCTCGACTATCAAAATCGGAAGCAAGGGCATCATGTCCCTCTTGGACATGTTCCCAATTTGCTGACATCGAAGACATCGCCTACAAAACTCATGAGCATCCCTGTGGAGTGTGGGCCAATAAAATCCTGACTGCAAAACCTTTGCAGCCGTCTTCCTACTGCTAAAATGCCCTCCACAGGCTAATGAATGGGAAAAATTCAGAATGGACTGGTACTCCTCCTCCGGAACACATCTCCTAATGATCTGGTCTGCACAGTATTTGAATAACTTTGGTTCATCCCAATAATAGTGCCTCACCTGAGATAGGAATCTCTCACGCTCATTCTTGTTCCAATGCTCAGGTATCTGCCTCGAAACCAGATAGTTCACAATATCTGCAAACCAGGGTAACTGCGATGTACTGACTGGCATGATCTGCTCGTCGGGGAAAGAATCATTGATCGGCCTCTGATCCTGCGTGGTCTCCACGATCAGTCTGGACAGGTGATCTGCTACTACATTCTCGCTTCCCTTCTGATCTCGAATCTCGAGATCAAACTCTTGTAGTAGTAGAACCCAACAAATCAATCTCGGTTTGGTGTCTTTCTTATTCAACAGATATTTCAGTGCAGCATGGTCAGAATAGACAACCACCTTTGAACCGAGTAAATAGGACCTAAATTTGTCCAATGCGAAAACTACCGCAAGTAGCTCCTTCTCTGTCGTAGTATAATTCTTCTGGGAATCAGACAAAGTTCTACTCGCATAGTAGATCACATAGGGCTTCCTATCAATGCGTTGTCCTAAAATAGCCCCCATAGCATAGTCAGATGCATCGCACATAATCTCAAATGGGAGATTCCAATCCGGAGGTCTCAAAATAGGTGCAGTAATCAAGGCCTTTTTGAGAATCTCAAAGGCCTTCATACAATCCTCGCTGAAATCAAAGGGCTGGTCTTTCTCCAATAAAGTGCAAAGCGGTCGAGAGATTTTGCTGAAATCTTTTATAAACCGCCTATAAAATCCCGCATGCCCTAAAAATGATCGAATCTGCCTCACAGAGGTGGGTGGAGTCAAATGAGAAATGGATTCCACCTTCGCTCTGTCAACCTCAATACCATGCTTGGACACAATGTGTCCTAGCACAATCCCCTCCTGGACCATAAAATGGCTCTTTTCCCAACTCAGGACGAGATTGGTCTCCGCACACCTACTCAGTACTCGAGTAAATTTTTGGAGGCAATCTTCAAAAGAAGAGCCATACACTGAAAAGTCATCCATAAAAACTTCCATCACATCATCTATCATGTCCGAGAAGATAGCAAGCATGCACCTCTGAAAAGTGGCCAGGGCATTGCAGAGCCCGAACGACATACGTCTAAACGCAAAGGTGTCATAAGGACATGTAAACGTGGTCTTCTCCTAGTCGTCAGGATGGACCGCTGCCTGATTGTATCCTGAATATCCATCTAGAAAGCAGTAGTAGCTCTGCCCTGCGAGTCTCTCTAAGATCTGATCAATGAATGGCAATGGGAAATGATCTTTCCTAGTTTCCACATTCAGCTTCCGATAATCGATACAGACTCGCCATCCTGTAGTGGTCCTCATCGAAATTCTCTCACCCTTCTCGTTCTCAACCACAGTGAGTCCTGACTTCTTCGGCACAACCTGAATCGGACTGACCCACTGGCTATCAGAAATAGGGTAAATGATTCCGGCATCCAACCACTTCACCACCTCTTTCTTCACCACTTCCTTCATGTTGGGATTTAGCCTTCTCTGCATATCCCTAAATGGCTTGACTTCCTCATCACAATGGATTCTATGCATGCAGAATGAAGGATCAATCCCCTTCAGATCAGCAACTCCCCAGCCAATCGCTGCCTTGTGCTCTCGAAGAATAGTCAGCAATCTCTGTTCCTGCTCCTTAGTGAGCAGGGATGAGATGATCACAGGCAGAGTCTTATCATCTCCGAGATAAGCATACTTGAGTGAATCTGGTAAGGGTTTCAGCTCAAGTTTCGGAGGTGACTCGATCGAAGATTTGGCGGGGGTCCCCTCAAGTGGTGGGAGAGTCTCAATGACGACTCCCCAAGGTGGTCTCTCCGACGACACTCTAGACACATCTACACTATCTACACCACCATTCTTCTCTATGTGGTACAAATCTAAAGAATCCTCAGTAATGTACAACTCGGGCTGCTCCTCCACTAACTCATGTGCAATATCTACATGAAAGCAGTCCATGTCTCCCGCTGGTCCCATCGCGGCATTGAAAATATTCAGCTTGACTTTCCTATTGCCGAATGAGAGATCCATGGCTCCGGTCCTACAGTTGATGCACGCATTGGCAGTCGCCAAGAATGGTCTGCCTAAAATAATCGAAGTCTGGTGTTGGCTGTCTACTCCTTCCATATCAAGAATAATGAAATCGACTGGAAAATAAAAGTCATCCACCTTAACTAGCACGTCCTCCAAGACACCTCTCGGTACCTTGACAGAACGATCTGCCAGTTGCAATGTAATCGGAGTCGATCTCATCTCTCCTAGCCCGAAAGAATCAAAGAAATACCCGGGCAGAATGTTCACGCTTGCTCCAAGATCGAGCAATGCGCGTTCTATCCGGATGTTCCCTATAGTACACGGAATGATAGGGGCTCCAGGGTCCTTGAGCTTTGGTGGTGTCTGATGCTAAAGTACGGAACTCACCTGCTCAGTCAAATGGACCCTGTTAGGAACTCTCTCTCTAGATTTACGCTTCTGCGTACATAGTTCCTTCAGGAATTTGGCATATGCTGGCACCTGCTGAATCACATCGAGCAAAGGTAGGTTGATCTGCACATGCTTGAATATGTTAAGCATGTCCTAGATCTTCACACCTTGCTTCCCTCTATATCCAGGAGACTCTAATGCTTTGGGATAGGGTGGTGGGGGAGTATACTCGGGTGGTTCCTTCTCTTTGTTAGAAGTCTCACTCCTATCCTTCTTCTGCAAAGAAGATGAAGATGTTGATGATGAAGAAGATGAAGATGGGGATGATAATGAAGGCTGAGCCGATGTAGGTGAAACAAAGGTCTCTGGCTCCTCTATCCTCTCTCTACTCTCACTCTCTCTCTGCTCTCGACGTGATACTCACGTCCACTCCTCAGGGCCATAACCGATTTGGCCTGCTGCTGTGTCTCAGTATGAAATAGGCCTCCAGTCATCTGGTTCTTACCCTTCGGGTTCATGACAGCCTGACTCGGCAATGTACCCTCGGGTCTCCTACTAATAGCCTCAGCTAACTGTCCCATTTGCGATTCTAACTTCGCAATGGACTGCGTATGTGAGCTCAATATCTGGCTACACTTCTCGAAGGCGTTCTGATTAGAGGTTTTCACCTCTTGGAATGCCTGGAGAAGTCTCTCCTCGAAAGATGTCTGCGGGGCAGACTCTTGCTGAATCGGGGGAGTGACTGAAGAAGAAGAAGACTGAGAATAGTTCGGTCTTTGAAATGACTGAGTAAAAGATGGTTGCCGAACTGGCTGAGAGGATGTAGGCATCTGCATGGAAGACTGTGGATTCTTCCATGAAAAATTGGGATGGTTACGCCAACCCGAATTATATGTAGATGAGAATGGGTTGTTCGGCGGTCTGACGTAACCCTGAGCTGCCTGAACTTGTTCTTGAACAAATTCAGGGTACTGAGCTGCCGAAGGGCACTCAGTGATCTCGTGTGCCGGACTGGCACAAAGGGTACACACCTGCTGCGTAGTGGATGGTCCTGAGAGAAGCTGGTCCAGCTTCTGAGCAATCATGTCTACCTTGCACTGTAGTGCAGTAGATGGACCAATCTCAAGAACACCAGCTTTCTTCTGAATGTTGGGTGTGGCTCTATCCGAATGAGAGCTCGAAGCATGGTGGAGGGAATTCTCGGCCAATGTATCAAATAGCCTCCATGCTTAGTCATCGCTCTTCAGCATGAATGTTCCTCCACATGAAGAGTCGATCATCTGACGATTCTTGTCAGACAATCCATCATACAAGCTCTGCACCAGTTGTCATTTCGGTACCTGATGATGGGGACATTTCTTGAGGAGATCCTTCATTCTCTCCCATGTCTCATGAAAGCGCTCACCATCTAGCTCTGAAAAGCTAGTGATGGCTCTACGATATTGCTTCGTACGACCAATGGGAAAATATTTCTGAAGAAACTCCTATTGCAATTGATCCCAGGACTCTATTTCTACAGAATCTAAGGACTTTAGCCAATACTTGGCTTTGTCCTTCAATGAAAAGGGGAATAGAGTCAACCTCAAAGCATCATTGTCAAAATTCTGTATCTTAACAGTAGAACAGATTTCGAGGAATTCATCTAAATGTCGGTAGGGATCTTCATGACTAAGGCCATAAAAGGATGGAAGCATCTGAATAATGCTGGCCTTAATCTCGTAATGAGGCGCTCCTACATCGGGTCTCTGAATGCAGGATGCCTGAACATAGTCTGTGGTAATGAAGTATTCCCGCAGAGGGCGTGGATGAACTGGGGGTGGAGGTGGAGGATCCATGTCAGCCATTGTTGTCGAACTTCGATGAGAATGTAAAATTCTCTCTGGGTTGTCAACAAATGGGTGTAATGGGGTTCCTAAACCTCGTCGCCCCTGCATACACTGGTACTAAGACCAGATGTAAGCAGACAACCTAAATCTAAATCTAAACTAACACAGGTACTATAGTGTAAATAAACAAATAACAGTAACTAAAAACAAACAGATATGCTATCTATCTATGTCAGAATTCTATAACTAAATAAATAAGTAACAAAGTAAACTATTCTAAAATGCTAAAACAAATAAATACAGGAAATCACAAACTATGTTTTTCTAAAACCCACCTATCTAATCACTCCTTGTAGGATGAAAATTGAGTGAATCCTAGAAAGAACAATACGTGAATCCTATATTTACTAACTATGTTAATCCTATATTCACTTACTAATCCTACTAACTAAAAAAAAGAAAACAAATAATCAACTAACTAAAACAAATTAATAAATCAAACTCTAAGAAATAAAGTAATTAATTCGCCGTTCTCCGGCAACGGCGCCAAAATTTGGTTGATATTTTGAAATGATCTTTTTAAAACAAGTATTTTTAATAAACTTTGGAAAATCGTCAACCAAAAATATAAAAACCGACTTTCCACAAAGTGGTAAGTTCGGGTCGAATCCTCAGGGAACAGGAATTAATCAAGATAGTTCTAGAAAATTTGATTTATTAATTACAAAAATCAATCTACAATTATAAAGTTAATACAACTACAATTAATCACTAAAGTGGAAATAAAAAGCAATTCAGTCTTCTGCTCCACACCAAGGGTATTTCCGTCTTTTCGCCAACTATTGTTCTTCGCACTTGGAAAATAACCCTGAAAAATAAATATGCTTTTCAACCTAGAAATGAAAGAAAATACAAAGTTAGTATTTTAATCTAAGAAGTAAAACTATAAATGAACCTAAGTCTAATTTTATAAAATTAATAGAACAAATGCTACTTATCAATCAAAAATTAAATAAAATACTGAACTAATTCTAAAATTAGCTAAATTAATTCTAATGATGCTGTATGATGATTATGCAACTCCTAAAATGCAGACACTACTGAAAACAAGTTTAAAATGCCGAAACTAAGAAAATTACGAAACTGCCCCTAACTAGTGTAAAATAGATTTCTGACAGGTTATCGGAAAACCACTGTTTGACAGGGCAAATGAGGTCCGATTTTCCCGAAATTTGTTCTGTTCTGCAACTGACAGATTAAACAATCTAACAGTTTTTACAGAATGGAAAAACAGTATCTGGAACTCCAGATATAAGCGTTTCAAATCTGGGAAAAATCAGGATATCGAAAGTCCTGTAATTTAAAATCCAGAAAAAGCGGTTTTTGCAAAACGCTTAAAAATCAGACCAAATCAACTTCAAAAGAGCTGAAATTTGGTCTGCAGTCAAATAACACGTTAATAAAGTGAATAGAACAATTTTTTTTGGAAAACACGAAATATTTGCACAGAAAATAACGCTTGTGCGACAGGGCAAAAATCGGTTTTTTCTTTGAGTGCACTATTCACTTTATGAATCTATTTAAACACTAGAAAATGTAAATTAAACCTAATGCATTCTAAATGACACTGTATCACAGTGTATATGCAGATGAGTATTACCACTAGGCTAAATGCATGACGAATGGAATACGCTAAGCAAGTTATGATTAAAGCTATGCTAATTAATGATGTGAATGCAACTATACTACTCAATGAAATGTGATTCTAATTAACTATGTTAAACGCTAAATAACTACAAGTCAACGACACATAATGCACAAATCACACACACGAAACAATTACACTCTACGCACACACACTTCTATACTATATTAAATCAAATAACTAAACTAATTAATCTAAAATCAACATAAATAAAATCTAAATGACATTAAATCCACTAAAGAACAAGGATAGGATTAGGGTTCACTCGGTTGACTCAACTCAGCTTGGTTTTGGCTTGGGTAAGTTCGGGTTGGTTTGGGTGAACTCGGTTTGGATTAGGGAGGCTCGGTTTGGGTTAGGTTGGGAGAGATAGGCTCGAGCTAAGGTTGACTCGACTTGGACCAATGTGGACTCGGCTAGGCTTGACCTAACTAGTTGGGTTCGGTTGACTTAGGATTGGGTTCGGTTTGGTCTATGACTTAACTTAGGCTTGGGTTTTGACTAAGTTAGGTTTAACTAAAACTCAGTTGGACTCGGTTTTGAGTTGACTTAGTCAACTAAGTTCGGGTTTACTTAAGTGGAATCGGTTTGACTTAGATAGGGTTGGACTAAAGCTTGACTAGGGTTAGGTCTAGGTCTTTGACTAGGCTCGACTAGGGTTGGGTCTTGGTCTTGGACTCGACCTAGGTTTGGTCTAAGCTTTGACTTAGACTAAGCTAGGTTTTGACTAGATTAACGACTCACCTAACCAAGTCAATCTAATTGACTAGGTTAGATTAGGTTCAATAGGTAGGGTCGGTTGACTCAAACTAAGGGTTGACTTGACTAGACTCAAGTGGGTTTAGACTAGGGTTTGACTCGACCTAGGGTCGGTTTTGACTAGGTTCAGTAGGATCGGTTTTGACTAGGTCAAGGGGGTTTAGACTAGGGTTTGACTCCCTTAATTAGGTCGACTAAATTAGTAGCCTATTAATTATTCTAAATTAATTCCAAGCTAACGATTTTAATGTAGAAGGTTGGGAAAAGAAAGTAATAATTGGAAATGCTCAAACTTTGAAAGGATTTGGATTCTCAAAAATTGCCCCACTTAATGAGGGAGTTACATTCCTTAATTGTCTTTAAGGCTCATTTTGGAAAAATGAAAAGTCCAATCTAGAAACCTACGATTTTTGCTTTTCAAGAGGGAATTAAAATGCTTTTAATGCTCTATGGAAATCGTGAAGTCTAGATTGGAATTTTTGTTTAATTTCAAAAACACTTTCCAAAGTTAAGGATTAACTCCTTCTTTAATGCCCATTCAAGATTTAAATCTCCCTTAAATGCCTCACACGATTTTTGAAGAAACTCCTCTTAAAAAAAAACTTTCCAAATTTCAATTACTTTAATTACCTCCCTTCTCAAAAATCGCCAACTTCAATTGGTGCTACTTTCTAAAGTAATGCAATTAAGACTACCTAGGGAATAAAAGGAATTAAATAGAAAACCGATTTTCTAGGATTAAATGCTACCCTAATTCCTAAAACCTACTTAATTGACCCCTAAAAACGGCTAGGAAAGAAAACCCTAATACATTGAACCTAGACACTTTCCTAACTTAACTAATTGTAATTAATAATTTCTAAAAAAAAATCGACCAACAGCTCAAGGGGAGCTCTAATGGCTGCCGCCCCTCCTTGGGGAAGAAGAAGACTAAAAAAAACAAATAAATACAAACTAAACTAAAAAAAAAACGATTAAACTAAATATCAAACAATTTGATAAAACTAAATTAAAATGTAAAAAACAAACTTCTAATTACACAAATGCAAACATGAACCATACTATGCTGGAATTTATTAAAAACATAAAGAAATAAAAATTTGACTTTTGTAATTTTTGTTTTTCAATAGATCCAAAACACCAAAAACACAAAATGCTAAAAACGATTCTCTAGAACAATCCGAAAATAATGAAATGACTTAACACGATTTTATGCTGCTGTTAACATGCAAAATGTACAGCAAACCACACAACTTACTAACTTAAAAACACAAATTTAACTAAAATGCAAAGATCGGCTAGAATAGATCTAGCCGAATTTTTTTCTTTTTCAAAAATTGAAAACAAAACAAGACACAATCAAATCCACAAATAAGATGAATCAAAATGACTTTTATAAATGGATTTTCAGTAGAACAGACCCAATAACACCTATGACAAACTACAAATAAAATAGAAAAAATCGACTAGATGAGATTCTAGTCGATTTTCAAAGTTTGAGTGAAAACTCCTTAAAAACAAGGATAAACAAGTCAAGCAATGGCTCAAACCTCAATAGATCTACAATAAACTCATTAGAATCGGATCTATGTAGGGTCACGAATCCAGCTTCGCTGCCAAAAACCGAACTAAGGCAAAAATTGAAAATAAATCAAAATCTGCTAGAATGGATCTAGCCGATTTATGGATTTTTGATGAAAAACGCCTTTGTTCAAGACCCCAACTCAAAATAAATCCAAATGAACCATTTAAAACAAATTTATATTGAAATTACTGTAGAACAAAACCACAAACACAATGTAAACCCCTTTTTAAAAGTCGACTAGATGAGATTCTAGCCGATTTTCACAAGTTGGTTGAAAAAACAAGAAAAACGAAATGTAAACACATCAAACAATCAAGCAAACCTAATTCTAATGTGCTGGCCTATGCACGAACTCTAATCTAAGGTTGAAACAAAAAGAAAAATAAGAAACACACAGAAAAAAAAATAAAATCAAACACTCAATTTCGGTTTTAGCTAGAAGAGAAGAAAGAAGAAGACCTACCTCTTGGAAGATCCGACGACCGGGGGGATGAAGAAGAGCGGACCGTGGCTGGAATAGGACGTCCTAAACAGTTCGAGGATGCTGGACTTCACCAAAAAACAGCACCTTTGCAGCTGCTACACGTTGGAGATCCACCGACGATGGAATGTAAGTCGATTCTCGATCGAAGGGTGTAGAAAGCCGGATGGAGGTAGGGCCGGCTCACCTTGTTGGTGTATTTCGCACTCCCACACAAGGTTAATGGTCTCCACCTCTGCTACACCTGCAAAAATACAGAAAAGTGGTGAAACTACAGCAAGGAGAAAGAAAGAAATGGAAAGGACCACAAGAGAGATCGAAAATATGTTTGAAAATCAAGCATAGACCGGTCTTCAATGGCCAAAACGTGGAGGGAGATGGAGAGGAAGGAGCTGCTGGAGTAAAATCACTGTAGGGGGCATCCAAACATAGCCAAAGACGCCTAGGGTTCTTCAAAAAAAACTATTTATAATTTGGACATTTTTCAGAAAGAGGGTTAAAAAATAAAATATTGCTAGGCGCCACTTTCTGGGGGGTTTTCTGCAAAACTTTTTAAATTGGATATGGATAGGCGTGTGGGTTGGGTTTTGGGCTTTCTAAGGGTTGATCCAAAGTCCAAATAACCTAATTGGGTCGGATATGGATCCGATCTACCTCGAAATCTGTGCCCAAACACTGAAATAACCATAACTCTCTCATTTTAACTCCGATTTTTCTGAAATTCGAACCATAACCCCTTACTATCAAAACACATCTAAAAATGGGTTTAAAACCTTAAACTCATTACAAAATGCATGAAAAACTTGTTAACATGATGTGCATTTCATGCATCATCAACACTCAACCATGAAATACCAATCGTGAAAATATGCTACTGTAAAAAAACAATTTTAAAAACCCACTTGTGAAAATTGATTTAAAAACAAGCATGCCTCGTGAAATTGTTCTTCACGGCTGAATAGAAAACGTCTGTTCACGACTGAGGATTCACAAGTTGCCGTGAAATAGATCAATCATGAGACCAATTTCTGTTAGAGATTCTGGCAAGCAAGAATCCGGCAACCAAGAATTGGGATTCCGGCAGGCAACCAGGAATCGAGATTCCAACAGAATCGGGCAATCCCTGCTGGTGAAGTGTTTCCCCGGAGGCCTAGAGAGAGAACCCGATGAACAGGTGGTATTATGGCCAATACTGCTACACGGATCTCACCGTGAAACAAAGAATTTCACGGTGATCTGCAGAGCTCTGGCAGCTACAAGGCTGATCCAACATCAACAAGGCAAGTCCGGCAGATTCCACGGTGGACTTCCATAGCAAATCAAATCTGTTGATTTTTACAGAAGATTTCTGGCAGATCCTACCTGCTTCACGACGGATAATATGAGTTCTGGCATATTCAGTTTCACTATTGAAATGTGGATTCCGGTCGGAAGGGGATTCTGACAGCTGGATAGCAGGGGATTCCGATGAATATAGTGGATTCCGATCAGAGATCTGAAGGGGATTCCGGCCAGATGACATAGCATCTAACTGAAGCACTAGATTCTGGCGAATGCAGATCTCTAGCAGAGATGATGAATCCGGCAAACTGCTATATGCTATACAGATTTATGCAATGAACATGAAAATGCATTATGAGGATGATGTGATGAAATGTAGGTGAATGGATGCAGATGAAGTGCAGACTCAACAATGAAAAGGAAATGCAGATGAGATGCGGATGGGATCTGTGATGCAGAAATGAAAGTAAAAATGAAATGGCATGGCAGCAATAAAATAAAGAAATGAAACGTGATGCACAAAATGAAACGATGAAACAGAATTGAAATCAATGAACAAAACTAAGAAACAAATCAATTCAAAACACGGATTGAAAACTCAAAATCAAAAGACACACATGAATCAACAAAGGACATCTACTTATTTATTTATTTATTTTGTTTTCTGAAGCTCTTTACAAATACGTGAAAGAAAGAGGTAAAAGAAGGAGAAGAAGAGGAAGAAAGAATCTACTTACAAATTTGGTTGGGGAAAGAATGGTCGCTCCTTTGTTGTCGTCGATCCCGTTGAGAGAGTCCGCCGATGAAAGAAAGGTTGAGGGAAAGAGGACGGGAAAGAGAGGGTAAGAAGAACCGGTGGAGGGAGGGGTTGGGAAGAAGAGGGGAAAAGCTTAACAATGGAGGACAACCCCTCTCAAACCCTATGTAGGGTTTTTAAAGAGAGAAGGGGGTTTTGCTACTTTTAAAACTTACTCCTACTATTCTACGAAAATTCCAAAAAGAGGTTTTCAAAAGAAATGTTTTCTAAAAAAAACTTCTGAAAACCTACACTAACTACTAAAACTTCCTAAAAACTATTTTGCCGATTTATTTTTCTGAATCTAAACTTACTTAAAATCTAATATCCTAAATAAAATATTTCTAACTAATTCCTAAACGACCTAATTCACCAAATTAACTTGTAATTTATTCTTTTTCCGATATTTATCTTTTTCATGCATTTTCTCGAAACTAATGATAAATGTGAGAATTTAATGCAATTATTATCGAATCATGCATGAATTAATATGATAAAATGCTAAAATAAATGCATGATCATTTAACATCAAAATTATTCTTTATTTTCCAAAATCTCCAAAGTTTCATCTAAAGATTGAGTCTTGAGCCTCAAATTCAAAATCAAGGTTTTGAGATTGATTCTAAATCTCAAAGTTTGATTTTTCCTAAGTTTAAAGCCCACTTGTAAATTCAAATCTGGATTTCCAAAATCCATATCCATCCTCAAAAATCCCATTTGGATTTTCAAAATCCAATTTTATCTTGGATTCTAGATTTAGAACCCAGTTCCACCTTGGATTCAGATTTCCAAATCCAATCTCCATTTAGAATTCCAGACTTCGGATCCAACTCCATCTTGGATTCCAGACTTTGGATCCAATTCCATCTAGGATTTCATATTTCAGATTCAACTTCATCTTGGATTTCCAGACTTCGGACCCAATTCCATTTAGGATTCCAGATTTCGGATTCAATTCCATCTTGGATTTCCAGACTTTGGATCCAATTCCATTTAGGATTCATATTTCGAATTCAAATTCATCTAGGATTCCGGATTTTAGGTCAAATTCTATTCCAGATTTAAAATCTAGTTTCATTTCCAATTCTCATTTCCAAAGCCAATTTCAAATCTATTTCTCAAGTCTGAATTCAAATTTAATTCCTGTTTTAGTTTCTGAATTCAAAATTTCCTTTTTTAAAATCGATCCAAATTCAAAGTCCATTATGACTTTGAAAATTCATTCTTATTTCAAAATTCCAATTCTAAATTCCTTTTCTCTTCATCTAAAGGCTTATCTTTCCAAATTTTGATCACTCCAAGACTTGAAATTTCAAGTCTCTTCTTCCAAATTTATTTCAAATTCTAAGTTAGATTCAAAATCTAACTTTTTCAAACCTTTGAATCATTTCTTCACTCCATTATCAAATTTATTTCCAGATCACTTGAAAAATCTCAAAATTTCTGAACTATTTTCTCAAAAGCATACATTTCTGCATTTCTGCATCACACAAGCATGATTCTTTGTGCATTTAGACTTAAAATAAATTCTTATACAATATTTAGAAAAATGCAAAAAGGCATAAATTCGATCCTTGGTTCGATTACCCCTGGTAAAGGTGCCAGGAACGGTCGAACCTCGTACCGACGAGCGAATCCCGTCTCTCCATTTTCTCGCAAATTTTTAAAATGGATGCTAGTAATTTCAAAACATTTTCAAAATTAAAGTCAAGTGAGACCTTTGCAAAAGAGTTTCTCTCTCTTCTTTCTTTTCTCTTCTCTCTTTTTTTCTGTCTTTTATTTCCCCTTTAAAAAGGGGAATAGAGGTTAGAAAGGTTAAGAGAAGAAAGAGAAGAATACAAGAGGAAAATTTTTGCAATGATCACAGAAGTTGGCGACCGTGATGGGACTCATCTTCGTCCAGTCGAATTTGTGTCTTTGCTTTGCTTTGATATTATCTAAGTCTTTATTCTACAAATGTCATCTTCATTTTCATGCAAAACTTAGGAGCCTAGACTTTGTCCTAGCTGACATAATGCATATAGGATTTAAGTATGGTTTGGTAGGACCATATTGAGGAGATTATTGCTTGCTCACTTAGACTTAGGTCTGAAATACAACTCTCCTCAATTCTAGGGATTCAATGCAAACAGTGTATGCAAGTGTATGCTTCTCTTCATTTAAATTCTATCTCTTTAGGACTTGCATTAGAGACATCTGGTTTTATTGCATGTTGAACATGTTTTCGAAAAACATCCCTACCTATATTGTCCCGGTCTTCACGTTGCTGAGTTGTCTCACTAAACCATAGTTTAGGAGAGAGCCTCACAACTGGACCACTTATTTGGGTTAGCGCCCCCCTACCACGTACCTAAGGGCCATAGTCCGAGGTATATAGGTAGGTGCTCAAGGATGTTGGGAGCCATTACCTTAGAAACCGGAGAAATTTCTATGCCACGTACTTCGAGCTTCGGCTTGAGTATATCGGCGTATTTTGATTGGAATCAGATGATTTGAACCATAGAGTTAGGATTAAGGTCCTACAAGCTATTTCATATATTACATTTAGAGTCAGCTTTAGGGAGTGTTGTTTGTGCATCCTTGTTTGTACAACTATGATTGTGTGATATTTTATATTTCCTTATATGTGTGATATTTTATATTTCCTTATATTTCCCAAAAACCCTGGGTATATTATTCAAAATTTTCTCTTTATTTTCAAAACCCAGGTGTATTTTTCTTTTCTTCTTTTGATTTCTTCAATTCTTTTGATCCTGTCTGCAATTTTTCAAATTTTTAATCTTTACCATCTATTTTCAAAATTCTTTTCCCTCCTATCTTTCCTATGTATCTTTTGATTCTATTTCAAAAATTTTTGTTTACCTTTTCATAAATGAAATCTCTCTTCGTCAAGAGATATCCTTTTCAAAATAGCAATTTTTCTTCATATTCTAGTTGTTTATTCCTCCCCACGGAATAACAGTGCAATTGTCATAAATTCTGTGACAACTCAATCCCTAATAATGGGATATCATTTTCAACCTATTTAACTGTAAACACCCCAAATTTTCACCCTCATCTAGTGTTTACATTTCATATATCATTGCATATCACTGCATACATTTTTGCATATCATTTCATCGCATTGCATAGCATTGCATGTCATTACATCTCATTCTTGAGATCCAGCACTCCTGTTTTCAAAACATTCAATCCAGATTTGAGTTTTAAAGCTTTCTTTTAAAATCAATTTCAAAACCTGGGTTTTTATTCAACATTCTATCATTTTCCAACCCCAGGACCTCATATTTCGAAATATTTTCTCAGAAAACAATCTGGATTCATTTCAAACTCAATTTCAATTCTCAGATGAGGCCCATTTAGGTGGTGTCGCTTCTGGATTCCTTAACTTATCAAAAATCTAAAAAATCTTAGAGTCCTAATTGGATCAGGACTCTTTTTCCAGAGTCTTAGTCGGATCAAAACTCTACTTTTCACTACCTTTTTACCTGTCTTTGAAGAAAACCTTTCAAAATCTGTTGTTTTGGCCAAAATTTCAGAGTCCTAGTTGGATCAAGACTCTTCTTCAAGAGTCCAGTCGGATCAGGACTCTTCTTCAGAGTTTCAATTGGATTGGGACTCTAATCTTTTACAGCTATTTTTATCCATTTTCAATCAAATCTTTCAAAATATTTCAAAATGAGTCAGAAACTCAGAATTTCAGTCAAAGCAGGACTTTGTTCAGAGAGTCCTAGTTGGATCAGGACTCTGATCCTGATTTCAATTTTGAGAGAATCTTTCAGAAATCTTTCAATCTACCAAAACTATTACACTTTTATCAAAGAATTTCAAAATTATGAGATTTTATCTCAGAGTCCTGATCAAATCAGGACTCTACCCCAGAGTCCTGATCGAAGTAGGACTCTTTCCAAAATTGATTTTCTCACTTCATTTTCACTGGTTTTCAAAAGCTTTGCCCAAATTTCATCATTTTCTCATCAGAAAACCAAAACTCTTAGAGTTCTGATTGAATCAGGACTCTTTCTCAGAGTCCTAATCAGATCAGGACTCTGAACCAAAACTTCAATTTCATCCTGCTTTAACTGTTTTTCAACATCCTCTCATTTGTTTTCTCAGAAAATCCAAAAATCTGAGAGTCCTAATTCAATCAGGACTCTGTCCCCAAAGTCTCAGTTGAATCAGAACTCTGTTTTATTTCAATATTTCTTATTGTTTTCACTGTTTTGACAAGTTCTTTCGTCTGTTTTTCAGAAAATACCAAAAAAATCTAGAGTTTCAGTCCGATCAGAACTCTGTCCCAGAGTCCTAGTCCAGTCAGGAGTCTGTTTTTATTTCATTTTTATTGTTTTCAAAATTTAGGTCATTTTACAGAGTCCAGTTAATTCAGGACTCTATTTTAGAGGTCGGTCGAGTTAGGAGTCTACCCCTGACTGTGTTTTTTTGACTTATTTCGTCAGTTTTTGATAAAATCTTTCGAAAACTCTTCCATTTGAATTCTAAAATCTAAAATCTCAGAATCCTAAGAGTTCAGGACTCTAACTCGGAGTTCCAGTTTGCTTGATACCTTATTTTCAAAGATCTTGAATTTCAAATATTGATTTTAACCCATTTCAAAACCATTTTCAGTGTTTATTTCAAAATTCTTTAAAACTCGATGTGGGCCCACTCAGTTGGCACCATATCCAGAGGAGTTATGACTTGGTTAGAACCCTATGCCATTTCAAAAATTCTAATTTTAAGATTGCTTTTGAAAATCCTTTTGAAAACTCCTTCAATTTCAAGTTTTAAAATAGCTTTTTGAAAAACTCAAGTAGGGCCCACTCGGGGTGGTGCCATATTCGAGTAAGTCAGGGCTAGACTAGGGTTAGTCAGTGTCTTGGTTAGTGTTAGGGGTTTAGAAGAGTTAATATCATTTTGAAAACCCATTTTGAAGTTTAGTTTTTAAAACTAGTGTTTTTAAAGGTTTTTAAAAAAACCAAATGTGGAAGATGCCAAGTGGCATCACATTTGGGGGTTTTCTAGGTTTAGTTAGGGGCTAATTAGGGATTAATTAGAGTCCCACCTAGGCTATAATTCTCCAAAAAATCGTTGCCCCCTTTATTGGATTTATTAGAAAGAGTTCTAAAAAAATAAAACTCCTTAATTAACCCTAATTAAGGAGGTTTTGAAAACCTATAAATAGGGGACTTCAAGAGGTCAAAAGAGGCTCTTTTTCTCTCAATTTTTCGTGGACTCTCTCTCCTCTCCAGCACCTCCACCTTCCTCCATTGCAGCTGCAGCCCCAAGGTGAGTTATTTAATATTATTTTATTATTATTTTATTAGTTTTTATGATTTTTCAATAGATTTCACCATAGAAACTCTTGTGTTCATGGATTTAACCATGGATTTCATCAAAGAACCCCAAAATCAACCCACAAAGATGATCTAACTCAGTTTGAGGGTGATTTCAAGGATTCTAATCCATTAGAATTGATGAGAGGTACGTTTTTCATATTCTTAACCGACGAAACATGAGATTTACCCGTTAAATGGGTTAAATCCATGATTTCAAAGGTGAAAGCAAATTCCAGCCATTGATTCCCTGTATTTTATTTATTTATTCATGTTTATTAGACGTTTTCCAGCATAGAAATAATTTTTATTTTACTGTTTTAGTATTTCTTTTATTGTTTTCATTAGTTAATGCATATTTTCTCAAGTTTCTTAGATTTCTGTGTGTTTTTTAGTTTAGAACAGAAAATAGCATGCTGTTCCGGATTGAAATATGTGCTATTAATTTCTGATTGTTTTATATTTGATGCATGCATGTGATTGATCTACTGTAAAAAAATCAGAGATTTTGGACTTCGGGAACCTTGTCAGAAAAATCAGATATCAAGTCGGGTTTTTAAATCTTTAAAATCGTTGTTAAAATCAAGAAGGTAACTTGCTGTGATGATATTTTTTTTATCCTATATCCGATTTTAGATCTGTAAAGTGCCATGGATTCACATTGAATAGATCTGTCTAATGTGAAGTTTTCAGAATTTTTTATTACTGTTTAGTATTTTCCTCTGTCAGAAACTCTGATTTTTAATTTAAAACACGTTAGGGTTTACCAAAACCCTAATCAGACTTATGTTGTTTATAAATCCTAAACTACAGATCCGATTCATGATCTGTAAAAAGTTAGTATTATTATTTTTATGTCAACTGTTCACTGTTAAAATCTCAGATATTTTGAATGAGTACTGCTATTTATCCTGGAATTTTCAATTGAAAGTATCAGTTAGGACCAAAGTTAAAATCAATATATTCAAGTCCGGATTGTCGGATGGGGATCTCCCTGGTTTTAAAAACTTTTTCAGATCTGTAAAAAAGAAAAGTTCTGTTTTTCTGTCTATTTGTTCTCTGTAAAATTTCATAGATTTCCATGGAGGTTTGACCCCTAGTTTGGGTCTTGGACTGAGACTGGTTGGTGAACTAGGTCAAAAATAGCATATTTTTAGGGTTTGATGCTATTTTCGGATTAATTTAATGCCAAAAAAATATTTTTATAATTCTAATTTGATATTAGGGTTATCACAAGTGCATATACCAATTTTGAGGATTTTTAGAATCCGTTTGATGCTTGAATGGCTTGAATTACAAAACAGGGCACCCGAAGAATTCCAAAACTCTGCAAAAATCACAAAATTTGTGATATTCTTGGATTTTCGTGTATAAGCATATATTTTTAGGGTTTAATCATATTCATAATCATATTAGGATACTTTAGGTTAAATTTGATGTTCATTTGATTTCATTTAGTGCATAAAACCTAAGTTTTAACAAAATATTTTCTAAAAACTGTGATTTCAAGGCCATAGTCTTGCTATCGGGGGCAATTTGGTCATTTGACCTAAATTTCGAAATCCCTGACCCTAATTTTCATATTTTGTATCATGTCATATCATATTTGGTTTGATTTATTTTCATTTGAACTTCAAAACTTGCATTCTACCAAATATCTTTCTGAAAACCCTAATTTCAAGGCCATAGTCTTGTTATTAGGGGTATTTTGGTCATTTTGACCCCAATTTCGAAATTTCATATCTTATCTTCCTTATTTATTCAATTTTATTTCATATTTTATCAATTTTTATTTAAGGGAATCATGGAAAAGGCTTATATCTAGCAAAATCTAGTAATTTCTAGATATTACTGGATAAACCTAGAAAAGCCAACATATCATTACTAACCAAGCTTTCTAGTTTTGCAGGTACATTGAAGATTTTATTTTTCATGTATTTAAATTTCAATGGTGATGTAAATTAAATGTAAACTTTGGAATAAGAATTTAAATTCCTGCATAGATTAGGATTTGCATTTCATATAGTTTAAACTTTGATATATAACTGCCATGTATGCCAATTCATGCACATTTTATTAATTCACTATGGTCTACATGAATGGCACATACACTAGCTTTTATGAAGTTTATAAACTTGGTGGAATTCGTATTTATGGCCATAGTCAGAATATGAATGATACCCAGATTTATGATCTTCACATTAGCCACATTCAGCCTACACTCTTAGGCTAACTTCAAAATGCACTGCATTTCTCAAAAATACAAAAAGGATTTTCTCAATTCCTCAAAATCAAGTATTTCAAATCCATATTCATTCAATTCATGCATTTACAAATTTCAATTTCAATTCAGAGAAATCAGTTTTCTCAAAAAAATTTCTAAGTCTTATTCAAAAATCGATTTTCTCAAAATATGGATTTGCCAATGATATTTCAAGTATTTCCAAAGTTTCAAACTCGATTTTCTAAGTTATATTTTCAATTTCAAAGTTTGAATTCAAAGAAATCAAGTTTTTCAAAGTTATTTCACATTTCTCAGAATCAATTTTCACAAAATCTCAAGATTTCTTCAAAAACCGATTTTTACATTTCTCAGAAGTACATTTCAAATCCCAATTCACGATTTTCCATGTGATATCTATTCTAAGTGTTTCAGTTATTCAAAGCAAACATCCTGTTTTCAAATATGCATTTTCAAAAATTCATAGCACATGCCTGATTGTATGTGCATTTAGAAATTAGAATATGATTTAGATAAGTTGAATAGAGCAGAGCAGTAGATTGATCCTTGGTTCGATTACAGGAACGGTCGAACCTCGTACCAACAGGCGAGTCCCATTCTTCAGAATTATCCCGCATTTTAAAAACGGAGGCGAGTTATTTTCAAAAAAAAAAAAAACTATTTCAAAGGTCAGTTTGACTCGCAAAAGTTAAAAATTTTGCGATGATAACAGGTTTGACGACCGAGATGGGACCTGTCTTCGCCTGATCAATCTAATGCTCTGCTTAGTTCAAATTGTCAAAATCGTATTCCATGGAATGTCAACTTTTATTTAAATAATGTCATGTGAACCTAGAAGCCTAGACTTGAACCCAGCTGACATGGATTGCATATAGACTAGGTATGGTTTGGTAGGACCATATTTAGGAGAATTATTCATGCTCACATAGACTTAGGTCTAATACAACACTCCTCAATCTAGGTTTGTATGAAAACAATGTTTGCTTCTTCAAATTTTTCAAAATCTATCTCTTTAGGACTTAGAGCCTTCTATTTGATTGCATGTGCTCATGTTTTTCAAAAATCACCCTACCTATATTGTCCCGGTCTTCACGTTGCTGGGCTCTCTTCCAGAACCATAGTTTGGGACAGAGCCTCACAACTGGGCCACTTATTTGGGTGAAAACCCCCCTGCCACGTACCAAGGGCCATAGTCCAACGTATATCGGCAGGTGCTCAAGGATGTTGGAAAACTTGAACCTAGAACCGGAGGAATTGATTTTATGCCACGTACATCGAGCCTTGGCTTGAGTATATAGGCATAGCATGATTGGACACAGATGTTCTGAACCTTAGAGTTAGGATTAAAGTCCTACAGCTATTTCAAAATTTGTGCATCTAGAGTCAGCTTTTAGGGAATGCTGTATGTGCATACTTGATTGTGTAGGATGTGTTTAAATGTGTTAAAGTCATTTCTTTTTTTATTTTCCATATTTTCCCAATTTTCTAAAATACTGGACGATTTTCAATCCATGTCCATATACTGTCCATGTTTTAAACCCTGGACGATTTTCAAATACTCCATTTTATGAAATATTAAAACCCTGGACGATTTTCATAAAATTCCTCTATTTTCTTCAAAACTCCAGGTGATTTCCATTCTTTCGTTCTTCTGGATCTCGAATTTCCTACTTCATTTTATCCTGCCTGCATTTTTTTTAAAATCTCTATATTTTCCCAAGTCTTATTCCAAATTTTCCATGTTTTCCAGTCGATTCTGATGGCATCCAGTCAGCTTGATTCAGTCTTCCCCGAGGGTCACATCTCCTACGAGGTGCGACAAGGTCTTCCAGAACATCGAGTCCTCAGCACCAGATCCTTCTTTCCCCGGTGGTACTACTCATGGTTCAAGAACTTCTCTCATATGTTTCCGGACCATTTGGACGATGGTGGGTTAGAACTGGCATCCGCAGTAGGAAAGCAGACAGTCAACGGCAATTTGATCCATGCACTAGCAGAGCGGTGGAATCCGAGCACTTCTACCTTCTGGTTCCCGTGGGGCGAGATGACGGTGCTGATAGATGAATTTTCAGAGATTATGGGATTATCCGAGCCAGCCGGTCAGCCTGGAGACCCATTGGAGAAACAGTTTCTGATTAATGTAAAGGGTCTGGACCCTAAGGATGTCTTAGCTCGCATGACAGGACGTAAGTCGTGGCCCTTGATCGAGGAGGATGGAAATGAATATGGGGACCTGCTCGAAATCTACAAGCAGTATGGAACATTTGCAGAGGTCAGCTCATTGTCCAGGACAGCTCGAGAGAGAATTCAGCATGCGATGGTTCTGTGCACGGTGGGATTAGCCTTCTTTCCTGATGGGCGGAATTATATAGATATCAGAATAGTTTAGCTTCTAAGGAGATGGGGAAGTCGACAGACCAGCCACCTCTCCAAAGCCATGGCCGCACTCGCCTTTCTATACCGAGGGTTGACTCGTTTCGCACTCAAAGAATCAATTCTAGTCGAAGGGTGCACCTACGCCCTGCAATCCTGGTTCCTCCGGCATGTGCCAGCCCGAGCCAGTTCTTTCAGATACAATGGTAAAAAGCTTCTGCCAGTTGCGCGATACCGATTCTTGATCGACAACCTTCAGGAGGAAGAAGTCGTATGGGACTACTTTGATCGTCAGGAATCACCTCCCAGATATACTTACGCTTATGGCAAGCGGTTCAGGTTACTTGGCCCCTTTTTCTGCACATACTATCATCCGGAGCGGTGTGTCAGACAGTTCTCTCAGAGGCAGAAGCGCGTGGAGATTCACCCACTAGCAGGGGTTCTGCCAGAATTCGACCTCGCATCAGATCAGTGGTCTGGAGCATACCATTCTGCCAGACATGGTTGGGATTCCTTTGTTAATCTTACTATTTTTCCTGGCCCTCGTGTGTCTTCTGATTATCAGGAGTGGTGGAAAATTGTTCGTCCCCCTCCCCTTTGTCGAGTCTATTATTAATAAAATCATGTCTTTTTTTTCTTCAATAAAATTCCTTTAAATTTCATCCTATCTTGGTTTGACGACCTCGCCTAGGTAACAAGACATATTTTTCAGTTGCTTATTTTTGCAAAGGAATAGCAGCGCAATTGTCGTAATCCCAGCGATGACTCAATCCCTAGTAATGGGATACTCTTTTAATTGTCTACCAAAATTCTCAATAAATATTTTCCTCCAAACCAAATTTCCTTCAAAAGCCTAACCATCAATTCTGCCCTGCAGAGAGCGTTAGCAATCTCCAGAGAGTTGTCGTGACATTCAATGGTTCATACAAGGTCCGGAAAGAAAACCACATCAGTTGAAGGCATCGCGTACTCAGTCGCTTTAGAAGAAGAAATGGACTCACCCCGATCAGCCAAAAGTCAAGGACAGCAGGTGGAGGATGACGTGGATCCCCAGATATACATCATGTTCAAGAAAATGATGACCAAGATGCTGGCAGAGCAAGCTGAAGCCAGTACTGAGCAGACTCAGACCAAGCAGAAGGATAGGGATCACACAGCCAGAAATGTTAAGATCAGTAAAAAGCAGAATCGTCATGAGGAAATGTCTAATGAGTCAGAATCAGCAGATGATACTGACAAAGAATATGAAAACAAGCAAGAATTCAAAAGGTCGACTCAGGGGCAGGGGTCGGCCTATAAATCCAAGAATCAGTCTGTTGACGACCCTACGCAGTCACAACTCAAAGATGTGATGAAAATAGTTAAGGATCTTCAAACTCGTGACAAGGGCAAAAGAGTCTTTACAAGTGAAGACTTCTATGATGGACTGGATGGGGATGATGATCTTGATAATCTCCTCAAGAAATTTATCAAGTTTGATGGTTCGGGTGACCCAAAAGCACATCTCGCCCTATTCTTCGCAGAGTGTTCCAGGTTCAAGAGGAATAATCGTGCCTTATTTCTCTGTTTCCCTCGCAGCTTGGAGGGTATCGCGGCAAAGTGGTACTCAGAGCTTATCAACCCGATAGAGCTGAAAGAGTTTGATAAAGTGGTCAATTTATTTATTGAGCGCTTTCTATTCAATGCTGAAGCACTCCCGACTCTCAGTCATCTTTGCGGCCTCAAGCAGAAAGAAAACGAGAAGGCCCGAGATTTTATCCACGGATGGAGGTCAGCTTGCAATAAGATGAGAGACCCGATATCAGAAGGGCATGCATTGTCACTAATCTTGAATAATTTTTTACAACCCTTGAAAGGTCTCATTTCCACGGCACCGTCAAAAACCTTCATCGAACTGACAGAACGAGCCGAGTGGCTCGAGCTAAGCAAGGAAAATGGAGTTTATGAAGGCTTCATCTTTACACAAGGTAACAATCAGAGTGAGCAGAAGAAGAAGGCTCACTTCACTCTTTCTGCCAATGATAGCAAAAGCAACAAGAAAAATCATGATCACTATTCAGAGGGATCCAAGGGCCAAAAAGGAAAGTTCTCCAACAATGATAGGCCTCTTCAATCTAGTCCTCAGAATAAAGAGAAAGATCAAGAAAAGCCTAAGTGCAAGGATTGGAGTACAGATCGAAAGTTCACCCCTCTGGACCAAACACTAGAGAGTGTTCTGGAATACATGCTTGCAAAAGATATGATCCGTTTACCTAAAGCAGCTGATCCCGCAATAATCATGGGCAGATTCAAAGAAAGATTTTGCAAATTTCATCGGGCAGTAGGGCATGACACTGAGAATTGTTTCATCCTGAAAAATATCATTCAAGATTGCATCGACAAGAATATCCTTATTGAAGATGAGGAAAATACCAGTCGACCATCCTGAGCAAGTTTTCTAAAAATTGACAATGTCGAGACTATGTCACTTTCATCATTTTGTCATTTTGAAGGGACAATGTAGTCCTAGTTCTTCTATCAATTTGTTATTTCCTTTTTCAATGCATTAATAAAATTGTCAATCTTTCTTATGGCCTGGTGTCATCTTTTATATTCCTCATTTGCAAATGTTTAAATGTCTTTTTACATGGGGTAACCTCGTTCAGAGTGCCTCTCCGATCAACCAAGAAGCTTGTTGTCAGTTTTCACCTCGTTATCTTCAGAGAATTATCATCAAATATCAATTACTTATCCTTTTTTATTCCCCCATTACACTGAGGCATTACTTTGGAAATTGTCTTCAAAACATCCTGTATGCAGGCAGGATCAAACAAATCTCCCATTTTGCACGCATGTGCACCCATTTATATCATTTTACATACATTTGCATTCATTTGCATTTGCAGGCATTCATTCGCATTCATCTGCATTTGCATCAAGCTTCCCCGCTCAGAAGAAGGGGTTAATTCTGAAAACAGGCTTTGAAAAGCTAACTATGATGGTCCATTCAAATCATGAACCAAGAATTTTTATTTTCCAAATTCAAAACCCATAAGTTGAACCCTTCCTTCTTAAACTGTGATCCTTAGGTTAAATCCCTATGAAATTGATAGTTCGTAGGTCGAACCCCTGCAGAACCAATGTGATCCTTAGGTTAAATCCCTATGGAATTGATAGTTCGTAGGTCGAACCCCTGCAGAGTCAATGTGATTTGTAGGTTGAACGCCTGTCAAACCAATACGGCTCATAGGTTGAACCCCTTTCGAACCAATCTCGTTCTCAAAATTTCGATCTGTAGGTTTAAGTCTTACTAATCCCCGGTTCTTAGGTTGAACTCCTTCGGAACTAATCCCATTTGCCAAAAATTTTGATCTGTAGGTTGAAGTCCTCCTGATCCGATATTCTTTACAGTCCTTAGGTCGAACTTCTTTTGGATTGGCATTTTTCAGATATATGATTTGTGGATTGAAGTCCTCCTGATCCACGTTCTTAGGCTGAATCCCTATTGAACCCATGTTGTTCCCAGTGAACCAATGTCGTTCTCAATTAAACCAATGTCGTTCTTAGGCTGAATCCCTATTGAACCCATGTCGTTCCTAGTGAACCAATGCCGTTCTCAATAGAACCAATGTCGTTCTTAGGCTGAATCCCTATTGAACCCATATTGTTCCCAGTGAACCAATGTTGTTCTTAATTGAACCCATGTCGTTCCCAGTGAACCAATGTCATTCTCAATTGAACCAATGCCGTTCTTAGGCTGAATCCCTACAGAACCCATGTCGTTCCCAGTGAATCAATGTCGTTCTCAATTGAACCAATGTCGTTCTTAGGCTGAATACCTATCGAACTCATGTTGTTCCCAGTGAACCAATGTCATTCTCAATTGAACCAATGTCGTTCTTAGGATGAATCCCTACAGAACCCATGTCGCTCCCAGTAGACCAATTCACAATTTCGATCTCCAGGTCATCCAATATCCTATTTCCAATTTCTGAGTCTCTCCTTCAGAGAAGAGAGGAGTAATTCCTAATTCCAAATTCTGAATCTTCTCCTTTGAGGAAAGGAGAAGAGAATTTATGTCATGGATATGTTGCGTTGTGCTTCGGATGCTCGTTTTTACAAAGGATTTCAAGAAAGTTTTGCCAATTTGTCATTAAATATTTGTTGATTTCAAAAATCTTTATTGCACAAAATTATTACCTCAGAATACCCTCAGTATTACTTCCGAAAGGACAAAGCTTTCGCGAAAAAGGATTCAAAGTTCAAAATCTTTCTATTGGCCAACCAAAAGGATGAAGAATAAATCCGCGATATGGCCAGCAAAGAGAATTCAATGTTGTTGCAAAGCCATGAGTGATTGATATTGATCGCAGTCAATGGCATATTTTTAAAGACCATTCTTGAAGAATAAAGTAGTCAAAATATCCTGGGTGATACAGAAAAATCCACTCAATTTCCATATCTCCTCAATCACCTAAGCTGCAATTAAATATCTGCAAAAGGGATCTCTCAATTGTCGTCAAGATGAAGGCGAATTAAGCGAGTCGACCCCCGGGGCCAAAGAAGATTTAGATCATCTCCAAGATGACGAAGTTTGTGACGGATCCTTCAAGGGAAAGTTCAGATCACCGTCAAGATGAAGGCGAGTGTGATAAGCCTACCGACAAACCCTAAAAGATATTTAATTCCAGCTATCATCAAGAGATTTCCTACCAAAGAGCCAATAATCATCATGATAATCCCTAAAAGAAAAGAAGGATCGGAACATCTCTGAGATGAAGGAGTTTGTGACGTACCCTTCCAAAAAAAAAAAAAAGAGAGAGACAAGTCAGGACATCTCCAAAATGAAGGATGATGTAATTCCCGAAAAATCCAAGAGAGCTCCAATATGCTAAAAAAAGAGTGCAGAAAGATCATCATGAGAAAAGAATCCCAGGATATCAGACTGCCGAATCTATCAAGAATCTTCTTTAATTTTGTGAAATTCTTTTATCAATATTCTTTCACCAATAGCTCTCGCAATATCAAGAATACTTTCTTTTCCGTCCATATCAAGGAAATTGATAGCTTCCTTGAAAGAAAGTCAATCGCAAGCAATTTGAATTTGAATCTTGATTCTACGGAGTTAAGCCCAGTCGGAGGTAATACTTCAGGTAGAAAAGAGGGAATACCTTCAAAACAATGTGCGTTATTTTCAATTATTTTGAATCAACAACAATTTTCAACATTTTGACAATATTTTCTAGCTATCCTGGCATGAAGCGAGAAGCTTGAGGTTCATCTTTGGCGCATCCTGACACCATCTCTTTTTAGGACTTGATAACGGGAGTTTTCAAGATTCCTTCCCTTCTTTGGTATAATCTGAGCGCACGGGCTCTCAGATTCGCACACTTCCCTGTGTCCCCACTGTCCCACCATAGACAGTCCAATTTTGGCTTGAGGTTAAGCCACCAATTTCAGCAAAATGCAATTTCAAAAGTTAATTAGTCTCAGCAATGAGGCGCCCAAAATCAATCCCTTTTCAAGCTTTAGGGACCCCAATTTCCTTCCTTTTGCAAAACCCCTATCGGATTCATTGTGCGGAAATCCGAAGGTTTCATCACGGTCTCTTCTTTCGAGGATTCCATCCATTTTCTGCCCAATCAGGTTAAGGGTATAAACCTGGGCCTCCTTTGATGAGGTATTCCATTTTTCATCCCAATCAGGTTAAGGGTATAAACCTGGGCCTCCTTTGATGAGGTATTCCATTTTTCTACCCAATCAGGTTAAGGGTATAAACTTGGGCCTCCTTTGATGAGGTATTCCATTTTCTTCCCAATCAGGTCAAGGGTCAAAACCTGAGCTTCGTTCCATACGAGGTATTTCTCGTCCCATTCAGGTTAAGGGCAAAACCTGAATCTCATTTCTTTTTGAAGTAAAATTTTCTCCTTATTCTCTATTTCATATCTACCATCATCCTTTGAATTAATTCTTTCATACCCAGTCAGATTTATCTAACTGGGGCATTTTATGGTTCAAATTTGGTATATTTTCATTGCCACTAAGCTCGGCCCTATACCGGCTTAGTAGCAAAGAGGGGCATCTGTAAACACCCCAAATTTTCACCCTCATCTAGTGTTTACATTTCATATATCACTGCATATCACTGCATACATTTTTGCATATCATTTCATAGCATTGCATGTCATTACATCTCATTCTTGAGATCCAGCACTCCTGTTTTCAAAACATTCAATCCAAATTTGAGTTTTAAAGTTTTCTTTCAAAATCAATTTCAAAACCTGGGTTTTTATTCAACATTCTATCATTTTCCAACCCCAGGACCTCATATTTTGAAATATTTTCTCAGAAAACAATCTGGATTCATTTCAAACTCAATTTCAATTGATTTTAATTCTCAGATGAGGCCCATTTAGGTGGTGTCGCTTCTGGATTCCTTCACTTATCAAAAATCTTAGAGTCCTAATTGGATCAGGACTCTTTTTCCAGAGTCTTAGTCGGATCAAAACTCTACTTTTCACTACCTTTTTACCTGTCTTTGAAGAAAACCATTCAAAATCTGCTGTTTTGGCCAAAATTTCAGAGTCCTAGTTGGATCAGGACTCTTCTTCAAGAGTCCAGTCGAATCAGGACTCTTCTTTAGAGTTTCAATTGGATTGGGACTCTAATCTTTTACAGCTATTTTTATTCATTTTCAATCAAATCTTTCAAAATATTTCAAAATGAGTCAGAAACTCAGAATTTCAGTCAAAGCAGGACTTTGTTCAGAGAGTCCTAGTTGGATCAGGACTCTGATCCTGATTTCAATTTTGAGAGAATCTTTCAGAAATCTTTCAGAAATCTTTCAATCTACCAAAACTATTACACTTTTATCAAAGAATTTCAAAATTCTGAGATTTTATCTCAGAGTCTTGATCAAATCAGGACTCTACCCCAGAGTCTTGATCGAAGTAGGACTCTTTCCAAAATTGATTTTCTCACTTCATTTTCACTGGTTTTCAAAAGCTTTGCCCAAATTTCATCATTTTCTCATCAGAAAACCAAAATTCTTAGAGTTCTGATTGAATCAGGACTCTTTCTCAGAGTCCTAATCAGATCAGGACTCTGAACCAAAACTTCAATTTCATCCTGCTTTAACTGTTTTTCAAAATCCTCTCATTTGTTTTCTCAGAAAATCCAAAAATCTGAGAGTCCTAGTTCAATCAGGACTCTGTCCCCAGAGTCTCAGTTGAATCAGAACTCTGTTTTATTTCAATATTTCTTATTGTTTTCATTGTTTTCATTGTTTTCACTGTTTTGACAAGTTCTTTCGTCTGTTTTTCAGAAAATACCAAAAAAAATCTAGAGTTTCAGTTCGATCAGAACTCTGTCCCAGAGTCCTAGTCCAGTCAGGAGTCTGTTTTGAAGTCTGTTTTTATTTTATTTTTATTGTTTTCGAAATTTAGGTCATTTTACAGAGTCCAGTTAATTCAGGACTCTATTTTAGAGGTCGGTCGAGTTAGGAGTCTACCCCTGACTGTGTTTTTTTGACTTATTTCGTCAGTTTTTGATAAAATCTTTCGAAAACTCTTCCATTTGAATTCTAAAATCTAAAATCTCAGAATCCTAAGAGTTCAGGAGTCTAACTTGGAGTTCCAGTTCGCTTGACACCCTATTTTCAAAGATCTTGAATTTCAAATACTGATTTTAACCCCTTTTCAAAACCATTTTCAGTGTTTATTTCAAAATTCTTCAAAACTCGATGTGGGCCCACTCAGTTGGCACCATATCTAGAGGAGTTATGACTTGGTTAGAACCCTATGCCATTTCAAAAATTCTAATTTTAAGATTGCTTTTGAAAACTCCTTCAATTTCAAGTTTTAAAATCGCTTTTTGAAAAACTCAAGTAGGGCCCACTCGGGGTGGCGCCATATTCGAGTAAGTCAGGGCTAGACTAGGGTTAATCAGTGTCTTGGTTAGTGTTAGGAGTTTAGAAGAGTTAATATCATTTTGAAAACCCATTTTGAAGTTTAGTTTTTAAAACTAGTGTTTTTAAAGGTTTTTAAAAAAACCAAATGTGGAAGATGCCAAGTGGCATCACATTTGGGGGTTTTCTAGGTTTAATTAGGGGCTAATTAGGGATTAATTAGAGTCCCACCTAGGCTATAATTCTCCAAAAAATCGTTGCCCCCTTTATTGGATTTATTAGAAAGAGTTCTAAAAAAATAAAACTCCTTAATTAACCCTAATTAAGGAGGTTTTGAAAACCTATAAATAGGGGACTTCAAGAGGTCAAAAGGGGCTCTTTTTCTCTCAAATTTTCGTGGCCTCTCTCTCCTCTCCAGCACCTCCACCTTCCTCCATTGCAGCTGCAGCCCCAAGGTGAGTTATTTAATATTATTTTATTATTATTTTATTAGTTTTTATGATTTTTCAATAGATTTCACCATAGAAACTCTTGTGTTCATGGATTTAACCATGGATTTCATCAAAGAACCCCAAAATCAACCCACAAAGATGATCTAACTCAGTTTGAGGGTGATTTCAAGGATTCTAATCCATTAGAATTGATGAGAGGTACGTTTTTCATATTCTTAACCGACGAAACGTGAGATTTACCCGTTAAATGGGTTAAATCCATGATTTCAAAGGTGAAAGCAAATTCCAGCCATTGATTCCCTGTATTTTATTTATTTATTCATGTTTATTAGACGTTTTCCAGCATAGAAATAATTTTTATTTTACTGTTTTAGTATTTCTTTTATTGTTTTCATTAGTTAATGCATATTTTCTCAAGTTTCTTAGATTTCTGTGTGTTTTTTAGTTTAGAACAGAAAAGAGCATGCTGTTTCGGATTGAAATATCTGCTGTTAATTTCTGATTGTTTTATATGTGATGCATGCATATGTGATTGATCTACTGTAAAAAAATCAAAGATTTTAGACTTCGGGAACCCTGTCAGAAAATTCAGACATCAAGTCGGGTTTTTAAATCTTTAAAATCGTTGTTAAAATCAAGAAGGTAACTTGCTGTGATGATATTTTTTTTATCCTATATCCGATTTTAGATCTGTAAAATGCCATGGATTTACATTGATTAGATCTGTCTACTGTGAAATGTTCAGAATTTTTTATTACTGTTTAGTATTTTTCTTCTATCAGAAAATCGGATTTTCAATTTAAAACTCGTTAGGGTTTACCAAAACCCTAATCAGACTTGTGTTGTTTATAAATCCTAAACTACAGATCCGATTCATGATCTGTAAAAAGTGAGTATTATTATTTTTCTGTCAACTGTTCACTGTTAAAATCTCAGATATTTTGAATGAGAACTGCTATTTAGCCCGGAATTTTCAATTGAAAGTATCAGTTAGGACCAAAGTTAAAATCAATATATTCAAGTCCGGATTGTCGGATGGGGATCTCCCTGGTTTTAAAAACGTTTTCAGATCTGTAAAAAGGAAAAGTTCATTTTTTCTGTCTATTTGTTTTCTATAAAATTTCATAGATTTCCATGGAGGTTTGACCCCTGGTTCGGGTCTTGGACTGAGACTGGTTGGTGAACTAGGTCAAAAATAGCATATTTTTAGGGTTTGATGCTATTTTCGGATTAATTTAATGCCAAAAAAATATTTTTATAATTCTAATTTGATATTAGGGTTATCACAAGTGCAGGTACCAATTTTGAGGATTTTTAGAATCCGTTTGATGCTTGAATGGCTTGAATTACAAAACAGGGCACCCGAAGAATTCCAAAACACTGCAAAAATCACAAAATTTGTGATATTCTTGGATTTTCGTGTATAAGCATATATTTTTAGGGTTTAATCATATTAATAATCATATTAGGATACTTTAGGTTAAATTTGATGTTCATTTGATTTCATTTAGTGCATAAAACCTAAGTTTTAACAAAATATTTTCTAAAAACCGTGATTTCAAGGCCATAGTCTTGCTATCGGGGGCAATTTGGTCATTTGACCTAAATTTCGAAATCCCTGACCCTAATTTTCATATTTTTAATCATGTCATATCATATTTGGTTTGATTTATTTTCATTTGAACTTCAAAACTTGCATTCTACCAAATATCTTTCTGAAAACCCTAATTTCAAGGCCATAGTTTTGTTATTAGGGGTATTTTGGTCATTTTGACCCCAATTTCGGAATTTTATATCTTATCTTCCTTATTTATTCAATTTTATTTCATATTTTATCAATATTTTTTTAAGGGAATCATGGAAAAGGCTTATATCTAGCAAAATCCAGTAATTTCTAGATATTACTGGATAAACCTAGAAAAGCCAACATATCATTACTAACCAAGCTTTCTAGTTTTGCAGGTACATTAAAGATTTTTTTTTCATGTATTTAAATTTCAATAGTGATGTAAATTAAATGTAAACTTTGGAATAAGAATTTAAATTCCTGCATAGATTAGGATTTGCATTTCATATAGTTTAAACTTTGATATATAACTGCCATGTATGCCAATTCATGCACATTTTATTAATTCACTATGGTCTACACGAATGGCACATACACTAGCTTTTATGAAGTTTATAAACTTGGTGGAATTCGTATTTATGGCCATAGTCAGAATATGAATGATACCCAGATTTATGATCTTCATATTAGCCACATTCAGCCTACACTCTTAGGCTAACTTCAAAATGCACTGCATTTCTCAAAAATACAAAAAGGATTTTCTCAATTCCTCAAAATCAAGTATTTCAAATCCATATTCATTCAATTCAGAGAAATCAGTTTTCTTAAAAAAAATTCTAAGTCTTATTCAAAAATCGATTTTCTCAAAATATGGATTTGCCAATGATATTTCAAGTATTTCCAAAGTTTCAAACTCGATTTTCTAAGTTATATTTTCAATTTCAAAGTTTGAATTCAAAGAAATCAAGTTTTTCAAAGTTATTTCACATTTCTCAGAATCAATTTTCACAAAATCTCAAGATTTCTTCAAAACCCGATTTTTACTTTTCTCAGAAGTACATTTCAAATCCCAAATCACGATTTTCCATGTGATATCTATTCTAAGTGTTTCAGTTATTCAAAGCAAACATTCTGTTTTCAAATATGCATTTTCAGAAATTCATAGCACATGCCTGATTGTATGTGCATTTAGAAATTAGAATATGATTTAGATAAGTTGAATAGAGCAGAGCAGTAGATTGATCCTTGGTTCGATTACCCCTGTTAAAGGTGGCAGGAACGGTCGAACCTCGTACCGACAGGCGAGTCCCATTCTTCGGAATTATCCCGCATTTTAAAAACGGAGGCGAGTTATTTTCAAAAAAAAAAAAAACTATTTCAAAGGTCAGTTTGACTCGCAAAAGTTAAAAATTTTGCGATGATAACATTAACCTGATTCCTTCTCTTATCAAAACTTCTCCCAAAATTTCTTCAGTCTAAACCCTCCCTTTACTCTACAAAAAAATATGGTTCAGACGAGGACTGAAAAGAAAACGGTTCCTCAACACAGTGACAGTGAGGTGAAAGGAATAAACTCTCCTAAGTCAGTCAAAGGACAGGGTCAGAACAAATGGGACGATATCGATCCCGCTATGTATGGTCTATTTCAGAAGATGATGGCCAGAATGATGTCGGAGCAAGTCGAGGCCAATCAGAAAAAGGCAGTTCCTAAGAGCAAACTGAAAAAGAAAGCTGTGAAAAAGCAAATCAGAATCGTCAGAAAAAAGGTTCAGCCAGACACTACTTCTGAAGATGTTGAGTCAGCAGAAGAAGAAGAATAAAAAAAGGAAGAGCAGTTTGTGTTCAGTCAAAATCCTCCATGACGGTCCATGAAAATAGCTGAAGAGCCTGAATCAGTGAACAAGCCTAAGTATGGGACTCCAGCTGAGAACCCGATGCGCGAGCAATTAAGGGAAATAACTCAAGCAATCAAAGATATTCAGGTCAAGAGCAAGTGCAAGCAAACCTATTATGGCAAAGATTTCTACAATGGCCTTGACAGGGATGATAATCTGGAGAACCTTCCCATAAATTCCTCAAGTTTGACGGAACCGGTAATCCAAAGGCTCACTTGGCCACATTTTATGTGAAGTGCAGCCGTTTCAGGAAAGACAATAGAGCTTTGTTCATTTGCTTTCTGCGCAACATGGAATGAGTAGCAGCCAGGTGGTATGCAGACCACATCAACCCTATCGAACTACGGGAGTTTGATAAAGTAGTGAACTTGTTCATCGAGCGCTTCATGTTCAATGTTGAAGCCCCGCCCACTCTCAATCATTTGTATAATCTGAAGCAACATGAGAGCGAAAGAGCAGGAGAATTCATTCACAGGTGGAGAAGCATTTGTAACAAGATGAATGTTCTCATTCCAGAGGAACATGCATTGCAGATAATCCTCAACAACTTCTCTCAGCCTCTGAGGAGCCTCATCGCCACTTCTCCGGCGAAATCCTTCATCAAATTGATTGAGCGAGCCGAATGGCTTAAGTCAGGAATGGAAAATGGGCTCTACGAGGGCATGCCTCTGGTCAAGAATATTCAAGACCAGAAAAAGAAGGCACCGTTTACTCACTCAGCTGATACTTTTGGCAATGATCATTACAGCAACAATAAAAGAAACAAAAATAATAGTAAAAGTGGTCAGAACCACATTGCAGCTCAAGGGGAAAAGTCTTCCAAGCAGAATGACAAACCGTCTCAATCTAACTTTCCACAAAAGGAAAAGATAAAGTGCGAAGGTTGGAGTAATGATCATGCGTTCACTCCTCTGAAGCAATTGCTCGAAGAAGCCCTTGAATTCATGCTGACCAAGGGATTAGTGAAACTCCCAAAGGCCATGAATCCTCCCGCAGTCATGGGAAGGTTCATGAATGAGTTATGCAAGTTCCATCGGGCAGTGGGGCATGACACCGATCACTGTTTCATCTTCAAAAATATTATCCAGGACTGCATCGACAAGAGTCTCCTTGTTGAGGACGAAGAGGAAGATGAGTTGACCATCATAACCAAGCCTTTTTCAGACCATTTAGAAAATTGATCATGCCAAAGTTTTTTGTTTTCCTCCCTTTTTGCCAGTCACCTTGTAGGGGTCAGTCAGCCCAGTCTTTTGTGACCTTTTGGTAAAAGTACTTATAAATATTTCAGTCTTTGCTATCAGTTTTGCTCATCAATGAAATGCCAATTTTCTTCATATCTTTGATATCAAATACTTCTTTCCTTTGCCACACAGGGGCATTTGTTTTTGAAAAATTATATTTTCATTTCAAAAATCTTCTTCGTCATCGGCTTCTATTAAGCCACATTAAATCTCTATTCTTCTCAAAAGGAGGGACGATCCCGACATCGTTCATGAGAGAAATGATATTACCTATGAGGGTTTTTCAAAATCGTGAAATTTTGAAAATTTTCTACAAAATCTTCGTTATGATCACCAAGGGTTCAATATTTTGGTCCAATCGTTTTCAAAAACCAACACTTGTGTTAGTCTTCTTTTCCAAAATTGGTTTCGAACCATTGTCTTCAAAAATCAACCCTTGTGTTGATCTTGTTTTACAAAAGGGGTTTCGAACCATTATCTTCAAAATTCAACCCTTGTGTTGATTTTCTTTTCCAAAATTAGTTTCGAAGCATTATCTTCGAGAATCAACACTTGTGTTGATCTTCTTTCTCAAAATTGGTTTCGAACCATTATCTTCAAAATCAACCCTTGTGTTGATCTTCTTCTCCAAAATTGGTTTCAAACCATTATCTTCAAAATCAACCCTCGCGGTGATCTTCTTTTCCAAAATTGGTTTCAAACCATTATCTTCAAAAATCAACCCTCGTGTTGATTTTCTTTTCCAAAATTGGTTTCGAACCATTATCTTCAAAAATCAACCCTCGTGTTGATTTTCTTTTCCAAAATTGTTTTCGAACCATTATCTTCAAAAATCAACCCTTGTGTTGATTTTCTTTTTCAAAAATAGGTTCGAACCATTTGCCTTCAAAATTTGACCCTCATGTTGATCTCTCTTCAGAAATTGATCCTCATGTTGATTTCCCTTTCAAAGATCAGCTCTCATGCTAATCATTCTCTAAATTTAACCTTGCGGTTGATTTTCTTCCCAAAAATGATTTTTTTCACCTGTCTTTCAAATGAACGTTCTCCTCTCACTTTAAAGATGCCATATGCAGGCAGGATCAGACAAACTCTTTTTCCTCAAATCTTATCAATTTTCAATTAATCTTGTTATCTTTATTAGTTTTATTCATTTTTTAATTTGATCAAATTTTCATCAATTTACTATCAATTTTATCAAGTTTTATCAATTTTTCACCAATTTTATTAAATTTTATCAATCTTTTTTCCCTTTCAGGTTAAGGGATAAACATGATGCCTCTTTCCCATGAGGTATTCCTTTCTCCTTTTTCTCATTCAAGATAAGGGATAATCCTGAGACCCCTCATAGGAGCAACAAGGCTACCTGTGAGAATTCTTTTTAAAAACAAATTTTCATAAATTTATTCAATTTTCCCCACTTTTATAAATTTTATTCCTTGCCCTTTCAGGTTAAGGGATAAACATGATGCCTCTTTTCCATGAGGTACTTCTTTATTCTTATTTCTCGCTCAGGTTAAGGGATAAACCTAACCCTCGTTCTTCGAGGTGTTCCCATTCAGGTAAGGGATAATCTTGAGACCCCTCATAGGAGCAATATTGCTACCTATGAGAATTCTTTTGCAAAACAATTTTTCATCAAACTTTCTTGATTTTGTTCTCCTCAAATTTTATACTTTTTCCCTCTCAGGTTAAGGGACAAACCTGAACCTCAGCTTTCGAGGTATTTTCTTCTTCCCTTTCAGGTTAAGGGATAAACCCGAACCTCAGCCTTCGAGGTATCTCCTTCTTCCCTCTCAGGTTAAGGGATAAACTTGAACCTCGGCCTTCGAGGTATCTCCTTTTTCCCTCTTAGGCTAAGGGATAAACCTAAACCTCGTTCGTCGAGACATTTCTTCCTCCCCTTCAGGATAAGGGATAATCTTGAAATCTTTTATCATCTTTCAATTTTTTACCAGACTTTCATCAATCTTTTATCAATTTTTATTCTTTGTCAACTTTTGTCAATTTTATTGATTCTTTGTCAATTTTTATCAATTTTTGCTTCGTCAATCTTTATCAATCTTTTCTTTATTAATTTTTATCAATTTTATTCTTCATCAACTTTTGCCAAATTTTGTCAATTTATTTCCTTCTTCTCCTTCAGGATAAGGAATAATCTTGAAAACCCCGGTAATCATTCCGCTTCGATTTCCAAATGTCTTGAAAATGCCGGTATCCTTTTCAACTCTCGGTCGGAAAAGCCAGAGCTCGTGCTGATGCATTTTCAAAATCCAATACTCGTACTGGTACATTTTCAAAATCCAGTGCTCATACTGGTGCAATTTCAAAACCCGGTGCTCATACTGGGGCATTTTTGAAAATCAGTGCTCATACTGGTACATTTTCAAAAATCCAGTGCTCGTACTGGTGCAATTTCAAAACCTGGTGCTCATACTGGGGCATTTTTTAAAATCAGTGCTCGTACTGGTATATTTTCAAAAATCTAGTACTCGTACTAATGCAATTTCAAAACCTAGTGGTCATACTGAGGCGTTCTTAAAAAAAAATTAGTACTTGTACTAATGCATCTTCAAAAATCCAGGGCTCATACTGGTATATTTGCAAAAATCTAGTGCTCCTACTGGTATGCCTAGCGCTCGTGCTAGTGTCTGGCTGACTGATCAGTTGACCCCCTCAGGTTTAGTCTTTGCACTAACCATTCATCAAAATTCAAATCTCTAATTCCAATTTTGACCTTCGAGTTATCCAATTCTCAATTTCAAGCCTTCAGGTTACAATCTCTCCTCAATTTTCCTCAATCTTGCATAAATTTCTATCCCTTTTCATTAATTCCCCTCAATTTTATTCGTCCCCGTTCAAGATAAGGGATCCTGAAATCAGACCACATACAATTAACCATGATGGTCTTCTTCATTGCAAGTCAAATAATCCAGTCTTCGAACTGGTCATTCTCAAAACTTTCAATACCAGTCCTCACACTGGCGATTTTCAAAATTCAATCTTCTGATTCAAGTTTCAACTCAAACTTCCAACTCTCCTTTGAGATTTGAGTTTCGACTTGAAGTTCCAATTCTCTTTTAAGATTCGAGTTTCGACTCGAACTTCCAACTCTCCTTTGAGATTTGAGTTTCGACTCGAACTTCCAAGTTTTCCTTTGAGATTTGAGCCCCGACTCGAACTTTCCAACTACTCTTTGAAGATTTGAGTTTTAACTCGAGTTTTCTCTCCTTCAAAATCTGAACTTTTCAGTTTCCTTTTTGGGATTCGAGCCACGACTCGAACCTTCCAATTTTCCTTTGAAGATTTGAGTTTCGACTCGAATTTTCTTTTCCTTCAAAATTCAAGTTGGTCTAGTTTTCCTTTGAAGATTTGGGTTTCGACCCAAAATTTCTCTCCTTAAGAACCAAACTTCCTAGTTTTCCTTCGAAGGCTCGAGTTTTGACTCGAAATTTCCACCTTTCCTTGCGGAATTCGAATTCTGATTCGGATGTTCTTTCAAAACCAACTTCTGAGTTGGGCTTACCTTCCAGTATTATGCAAAGGCTTACCTTCAGAATTTCAATTTCATATTGGATTTACCTTCGGAGTTCAGCTTCGTGTTAAACTTTCCTCCAAAATCCCACTGATGTGTCAAAACTCAATGTTAAGCAATTTTCGTCATCAAGAAATTCAAGAATATTTTGCCAAATTACCATAAAAAATAGTTGTTGATCTCAAGATTTTATTGCATAAAGAATTTCCTAAAAATCTTCTTTAGTATTCTTTCCAAAAGGATGAAGCTTTTGTGAAGAAAGACTCAAAATTCAGATTTTCTGTTGGTCAACCAAGAGGATGAAGAAAAATCTTTGATATGACCGACAAAGGAAAATTCAATGATGTTGAAAATCCATAAGTGAATTGATATTGATCATAGCTATGACACATTCTTAAAGATTATTCTTTTAGCAGTAAGACAGTGGAAATATCCTGGGCAGTAAAAGAACCTACCCAATCCATATCTCCTCAGTCATTTAAGCTGCAATCAAATATCTGCATAAGAGATCTCTCAATTGTCGTCAAGATGAAGACAAATATGCGAGCTAGACCCCCGGGGCCAAAGAAGATTTGAATCATCTTCGAGATAAAGGAGTTTGTGACAGATACTTCTAGGGAAAAGTTCAGATCACCGTCAAGAAGAAGGCGAATGCAACGAACCTCCCGACAAACCCTAAAGGATATTTGATTTCTACTATCATCTATATATTTTTGACTAATGAGCCAATATCATCAGTATATTTTCTGAGAAAAAGAAGGATCGAAGCATCTCCAAGATGAAGGAGTTTGTGACGTACCCTTCCCAGAAAAAAAAAGAAAAGTCAGGACATCTCCAAAATAAAGGATGATGTAATAAGCTTCTCCCTGAAACCCAAGAAAGCTCAGTGAATAAAAAATAGTGCAAAAAGATCATCAAGGGAAAAGCCCCAGGATATCAAACTGCCAAGAATCTTCTTTATTTATGTAAAATTCTTCTATCAATATCTTTCCACTCAATTGCTTTTATGAAGCTAAGAGTATTTCCTCTCTTTTCATATCAAGGAAATTGATAGCTTCCTTGAAAAAACCCAACAACAATAATTTGACCTTGATTCTGGATTCTACAGAGTTAGTCCAGTTGGAGGTAATACTCTAGGTAGAAGAGGGAATATCTTTCAAATGTGCTTACTTTCAATTGCCTTGAATCAACTACAATTTTTTATCATTTTGGCAATATTTTCTAGTTTTTCTGATAAGAAATAAGAACTTGGTGTCCGTTTTGATACATCTTGGTGTTGTCTTATTCATCTTTCACTTTGTCGAGAGATTTGCCTTTCTCCTTTCTAAAAGGATTGCCTTATCCATCTTTCGCATTGCCGAGAGATTTGCCTTTCTCCTTTCTAAAAGGATTGCCTTATCTATCTTTCGCATTGTCAAGAGATTTGCCTTTCTCCTTTCTAAAAAGATTGCCTTATCTATCTTTCGCATTGCTGAGAGATTTGCCTTTCTCCTTTCTAAAAGGATTGCCTTATCTATCTTTCGCTTTGTCGAAAGATTTTCCTTTCTCCTTTCTAAAAGGATTGTCTTGTCCATCTTTCGCATTGCCGAGAGATTTGCCTTTCTCCTTTCTAAAAGGATTGCCTTGTCCATTTTTTGCATTGCCGAGAGATTTGCCTTTCTTCTTTCTAAAAGAATTGCCTTATCCATCTTTCACATCGCCGAAAGATTTGCCTTTCTCCTTTCTAAAAGTATTGCCTTGTCCATCTTTCGCATTGCCGAGAGATTTTCCTTTCTCCTGTTAAAAGGATTGCCTCATCCATCTTTCGCATTGCCGAAAGATTTGCCTTTCTCCTTGCTAAAAGGATCACCACATTCATCTTTCGCTTTGTCGAAAGATTCGCCTTCTCCTTGCTTAAAGGATTGCCTTATCTATCTTTCGCATTGCCGAAAGATTTGCCTTTCTCCTTGCTAAAAGGATCGCCTTCTTCATCTTTCGCTTTGTCGAAAGATTCACCTTCTCCTTGCTTAAAGGATTGTCTTATCTATCTTTCATATTGCTGAAAGATTTGCCTTTCTCCTTGCTAAAAGGATCGTCTTCTTCATCTTTCGCTTTGTCGAAAGATTCGCCTTCTCCTTTCTTAAAGGATCACCTTCTTCATCTTTCGCTTCGTCGAAAGATTCGCTTCTCCTTGCTAAAAGGATCACCTTCTTCATCTTTCGCTTTGTCGAAAGATTCGCCTTCTCCTTGCTAAAAGGATCACCTTTTTCATCCTTCGCTTTGTTGAAAAGATTCATCTTCTCCTTACTAAAAGGATTGCCTTCTTTATCTTTCGCTTTGTCAAAAGATTTGCATTCTCCTTGATAAAAGGATCACCTTACTCATCTTTCGCATTGTCGAAAGAATCGCCTTGCTCCTATCAAAAGGATCGCCTTACTTATCTTTCGCTTTGTCGAAAGAATCGCCTTGCTCCTGTTAAAAGGATCGCCTCATTCATCTTTTGCATTGTCGAAAGGATTGCCTCATATTGCCTTGTTTCGTTGTTCACATTGATAAATTTTCGCCTTACCCTTCTTCAAAAAGAATTGCCTTATTTAGCTTCCTCTTACTATCTCACTTTTCTTGCCCACCCGCTCAGGTTAAGGGTCAAACCTGAATTTTCTGCGAGAGGTCATCTGTTTTTAAAAGCTGATTTAGTCTCAACAATGAGGCACCCAAGACCATCCATTTTCCAAGCTTTAGGGAACCCTTTTTCCTCCTTTCGCAAACCCCTTCCAGATTTGTTCGTCCAAACTCCAAAGGTCCCATCATGGTTTATTCATTTCGAGGAATCTGTATGGTCGTCTCTTTCAGGTTAAGGGTTAAGCCTCAACCTCGCTCTATGAGGTATCGCCCCTTTCAGAATAAGTGTTAAGCCTGAACCTCACTCTGCGAGGTATCTTCCGTTCAGGTTTGGGTTAAACCTGGGCCTCGTTTCGATGAAGTATTTCTCTCAGTCTCATCATGGAATCCATGTTCATCATATCCATCCAAGAAAGGATCATACTTGAGCTTCATTTCACGAGGCATTTTTCTCAAAAAATGTCCCATCAAGGTCTTCACGTATTCCTTTCCCATTCAGGTAAGGGTAGAACCTAAAATTCATCATGACATATCTTCATCCCATCCAGGTTAAGGGCTAAACCTGAGTCATTCTGAAAGGTTGATCTTGTCTCACCCCTGAGACTTGATCAAAATTCTTATTTTCCACCATTCTGGGATCTTCACCCAAAGTCCCATCATGATTTCCTCACTTCTGTTATTTAGTCATATCATTTTCGAGGATTTCGTCTCCCTAGAACCATCGAGGATAAGGTTTTAAGCCTGAGAAACCACGATAAAATTCTTCCACACCCAATTCAGATCTGCAGGCTGGGGCATTTTTTAAAATTTGGAGTGTTTTCTTTGCTACTAAGCTCAGCTTTCAACCGGCTTAGTAGCAAAGAGGGGCATCTTTGAACACCTCAAATTTTAAAAAATTTTGTAAATATTTCATTTTTGCCCTTGGCCCCATTTTCTGAGAAAATTGAGTCAATTTCAATATAAATTTCAGTTATTCTTTGGGTTTTCTGGAATAAACTCCATTTTTATATATCTGACTCGATTTTGGATCCACACCCCTATATTTCTTGGTTCGAGGTCCAAAAACTCGAATATCTTCTCAAATTCTGGATCCAAACTCGTTGTCTGAGAAAATTTCAAAAGTTTCCTCAGAAAAACTCCTCTTTTGTAAATATTTCTTAAAATATAAAATAGTTTTTAAATCCCTTATTTTTTTCTTAGATTTTAGATTTTTATTTCAAAAATAATGAAAAAAAATACAAAAAATACAAAAAAAGAACAAAAAAATCAAAATAAGAAGGAAATACAAAAAATGGGTTTTAGAAAGCCCTTTTTGAGAGTTTCTTTTTATTTTTAAAACCATATTTTAGAAAATCCTTAAAAGGGAACCACTTCTTGAAATTTTTCAAAGTACTTTTGGACCTCCCTTGTAAAAAAACACAACGACCTCCTGTTATAAAACAGGAGGCGCAGAGGTCGATTACGGCATCCGTTCTCACCCCAGTCCCCTTCTTGCATCTTTTTCAATCCATCTTCGACGCCATCCATCCCCATTGCTTTCTCGCTCTCCCTTTTCCCTTCTTTGTTGATCATCTCCGTCTTCACCCAGCATATTTCATGCTTTCTCTGATCGCGTTTCACTCCTTCACGACCGATCATCTTCTTCATTTCCCCTCCCCCCTTTCTTATTCTTGTTTCCTTGGTTTTCTTCCACCTGACGGAAGGGAGTCGACATCTGCAACTACAAGTAAGTACCCTGCTTCCCTTCATTTTGAATTTTCTTTGATTTCCCTGCTTTTATCCCGTTTGAAGCACATTCGGCAACGTCGGATTGCCCATGGCAATATCGATCTGCCCCCATGCGATATCAATGGAGTCTTAGAACTCCAACATTTTTTTGTTGCTATTTTTCATTTTTTTTCTTTCTTTTTTTTCCCTTTTGTCCGTCTTCTATTGATTTTGTTTGCCTCTTTTGCTTTGCTCTTTCACTTTCTTCTATTGTTCACGTTGGGCATCATTCGTGAAGATTGACATGTATATAACAGGGCCAATCCACGTATTCCCACAATAACGAAATGTTTGCATTCCCACCTCATTTTTTTCTTGCTATTTACGATTTATGGTCGCATTTCATGGATTTTGGATGATGTTCTTATGATTGATTTACATATTTCAATTCATATCGGATTTCATTTTGATCTCTTTCTTTAATTTCTGTTGGCAATTTCCTCTGGTTTTCGTTTTCTTGTTTTCACCATTCTTTTTTTTTCTTTTTCTTTTTCTTTTTTGATCTCTGGTTCATATCTCTGATTTCTTACTTCCATTTTTTTATTTTGATTCTCAATTTCCTGTTTAAAGGTCTATTGATAGTTGATTTCTCATTTTGATAACGTCCAATGTTTGTCTTCTTTCTTTTACTGCGGATTAGTTGTTACATTTTTGAAATTTTTGTAGTCATCGTGACTGTTTTGGATTAACGTCTGATTATCAGTGTAATTTCAATATGATTTCCTCATTGTCTTTCGATTTATGCCTTTATTTCATTAGCACTTCTCATTTCTGTTTGGGATATTAATTCGGCATCATGTTTAATTGTTTTTCAGTATTAAGTTCGCTTTTGCGTTTGATTCAAAATGTCTTTGATTTCCTACATTTTCTCTATTTATTGCTTGGTGTTCATTTTGTCCAGCCTATCTTATTACTATAACAAATCTTCCATCAACCCCACGTAGCTGTTGTGGTTGGGTTTGGTTTATTTTTGCTGCTTTGGTATCGTTGGGATTTTGTCATTCCATGCCTTCCTGCGCTTTTCTGCGTTTCATATAGTACACTATCAAATCCCAAATCTCCAGATCCCTGTGTTTTCTATTTTTGGTCGAATAAGGCTATATTTATCCATCGTGTCCTCATGGGTTTCGTGCTTCTTCCATTGTTAAATCTATAACGATTGTCTGATGGCCATAGCACATGACGTGGGTAGTCAAAATTCATTTTCATTTGATTATGTCCAAGATGATCTCATTTAGCCTAGTTAAGATTTAGCAGGGTGCTGCTGAAATCAGAGTAGGTGGGTATGAGATTTGGCGCCTGCGCTGGATCTGGAGAGGAGTCACCATTTGATCTTCTCAACCAGCACCTTCCCCTATGTTTAATTTGTCTGATTATATTTCTAATCTTATGATTATATCATTGGTTCTGTATATCCATTTACAGTTAAAGCATGGTTTGAAATCCAGTTTCATCATGTTGAGCCTGTGCATGATCGCTTGATTTTAGTTTGTCTTGGAGGCTAGTTGCAAATTTCAGTCTGACGATCGTCAGTTTGGTGATTATTGGATACCTGGACTCATTTCCTCTTTAAAGGCTCTGATTAGAATTTTAGATACACTAACTTGATTGCATGTTCCTAGGATCATTTGCTTACCTAAGTAGTTGTGGGACTAATTAAAGATTGAAGAATTGTAGAAAATGCAAAATTCAACTCTTTGTTCCTGCACGGAGGAGATCCCATGCCCTCTCAATCGATTGACTAAAACAGATATTTGCGGTGCTGGTTCTGGTGTGAGGTGTTCAGCTGCAGGATAATCATGGCACACCCTACAACTCCCTAGTTGATTCTTCTGCAAAGCCTCCACGTTCTCCAGATGCATCCAGGAAACAACGAAAGCTAATTCTACAGACAACACAGGCTTTGGTAGGACACCCTCAAAGAAGTCGTTGGATATGGCAATGAGACACATGGATATAGGCAGCAGCATCCCTGAGAGCTTGAGGCCACATATGACGAACGTCCCTGCTTCCTCTATGTACAACATTAGATTTGGTCCTGCGAGAAGCAAGTTCGTCAGCATTTCAGATTCGCCTCTTGCTACCAGCAGCAATGCTAATTTAGAACAGAGTGTTAACTTTTGCTTGGATTGAGGTGCTGATAGCAAAAATTGCTGTAAGCTCAAAATTGATTGAAGTTTTGGAAATTGATGACCTTGCTGAGAGTAGTCCAGAAATCAGCACGATGTACGTGAGCCTAAGCATACAACAGCACCTGCTCCACGGTCAACTAAAAAAAAAAATTATACAATCTAGTCTGGTGAAGCCGAGCCATTGATATATCCAGTCATGTGGTGATAGGCTGCCTGAATTGCTCAACAAAAGGTATGTTTTACCTCTTTAGCAGAGTGAATATCACATTCATAGATGTCATGTTAGATTCCTGTTTGTCTCATTCTCTTAAATCTATCATTTTTGTTTATTGCCTCATCTCATATCCTGTAATTATGCCTATGTAGGTTTCAACAAATACTTGCATCTTCACCTCACTACCCAACACTTGTTAAGTATCAATTCACGTCTATTGCATAGCATCCATTATCTATCATCTTTCACTTACACCTCATGTCACCCACCATCACCTATCACACACAGCCTTCTAGCAACTTACAACACTCTCCACCACTTTCCTTCATCCACCCCTTTAGCTGCTACACTTTTGCTCCTCACTATCATAACACCATCACTGCAAAAACTTGCAGCATACCTGCAACTGTGCTCGCCATTTCCTTCTAGCCATTTGCTGTGGCCTTCCACATGCTTACAGCAGTGCCTGGCACTGTTGTAGCCTTTTTACATACCTACAGCAGTGCTTGGCACTGTTGTGGCTATTTACATATCTACAGTAGTACTCGGCATCGTTGTAGTCATTTACATAATTATAGCAGTGTCCATACACTGTTGTGGTGCTCCTAATTTCCATTCATTTCTCTGCATTTCCCAATATGTATCTTCAGCAAAATTCTCTCTTTTCCTCTACTTGCATATTTAAGCATTTTTTTTTGTATAATACACATGTGCTCATTTGATTCTCAATCATTTGCTTTTCATTATCATGTTGTACTCTATTTTCTGTATGTGTCTGCTTTTGATTAGCCGGTGTCTAGTAAATGGTGATTTGGTTCAATAGTACCTGCACAGTGTTATGCTTTTAACAGTGTTTTCACTTTAATTTTTTTTTTTACGTATCTACTATCATTCTTGCATGAGCATTCATTTAGTTCATCAATTCATATTTCCCTCATAGTTCCTCCTTTATAATAAATCCCATGTGATTAGTTTATACACAACACCAAAATATCTCTTCATTTCTGATATATTAGACCATATCATGATCTCGTATATGTTTTATTTCTTCATGCACATGCACATTCCCACATGCACTTTTGATATAAGCCTTCTATATACATGTTAGTTCTCATATAGTATCCTTTGTTTTCTTATATCTCTTCTATATCTTGCTTCATGCTGACCTTGTTTTACAAGGATATATAAAAAAAATGTTGATTCCCTCTCTTGGATTAGGATTTTTATTATTTCAATTCAATTCAAAATTTGTAATAGCTAGACATCAATGAGAATTTTATATTCTTGTATTAGATTAGAATGTATGAGCATGTGAATATCATAAATTGTTTGTTTTCATACTATTTTTGCCTTTAATATTCAAAAATTCATGAATGGGAACACGAATGACACGTGCACCATTCTAATAAGAGGTGATTAAATCCTAAGTTCATGATTTGCATCAATGGCCATAGTCAGGATGTGAACAAAACTTAGGATTTTCATCTTTTATGGAATAATATTGGATCCACACAAGATCTCTTTTCAAAAAAATCATCATATTTGTCTAAATATGTTTTTTCTTTATCAGAGTTTAACTTGAAATTAACTCAAAATATATATCAATGGCCATAGTTGGGATATATTGAAAGTTAATTTTATTTCAAACTCTATAAAGGCACCAAAATGTGTTTTATTCTTCATTTGAATTTAAATATAGATTATCTTATAATACATTTTATGACCATAGTCAGAAATGTATTATATCTTTAATCTTTTTTCAATTCATTTAAAGAATAAAATATGCTTTTCAATATTCAATTTCCAAAATTCTTTGATTCATTCATCATTTAGGATAGAATTATATCATATTTTCAAAATTCTTTTCATATTATGTCAAAATCCAAAGTAATAATTCTTTAAATATCTTCTTCACTTCTCAAATCAATCTTCAATTCTTATAAATTCAAATTCTTCTTTCTATTTTCAAATTCTATCTTATTTCAAAAACTTCAAAACTTCAATTTCAAAGTCTAATTTGACTTTGAAATCTCAAATTCATTTTTTTTACCTTCAAAATTCAATTTCCAATTCAAATCAAATTTCAAAGTTCAATTTGACTTTGAAATTCCAAATTCATTTTCAGGATTCAATTTCAAATTCAATTTAACATCTCAGATCAAATTTCAAATTTCAAATTTCAAAGTTCAATTTAACTTTGAAATTCTCAAATTCATCTTCTGATTTTTAAATTCAAGTTTAACATCAAATTTATTCTTTATTTTCTGAAATCTCTAAAGTTTCATCTAAAGACTGAGTCTTGAGCCTCAAATTCAAAATCAAGGTTTTGAGATTGATTCTGAATCTCAAAATTCAATTTTCCCTAAGTTTAAAGCCCACTTGTAAATTCAAATCTGGATTTCCAAAATCCATATCCATCCTCAAAAATCCCATTTGGATTTTCAAAATCCAATTCTATCTTGGATTCTAGATTTAGAACCCAGTTCCACCTTAGATTCAGATTTCCAAATCCAATCTCCATTTAGGATTCTAGACTTCGGATCCAACTCCATCTTGGATTCCAGACTTCGGATCCAATTCCATCTAGGATTCCAGATTTCGGATTCAACTTCATCTTGGATTTCCAGACTTCGGATCCAATTCCATTTAGGATTCCAGATTTCGGATTCAATTCCATCTTGGATTTCTAGACTTCAGATCCAATTCCATTTAGGATTCATATTTTGAATTCAAATCCATCTAGGATTCCGGATTTCAGGTCAAATTCTATTCCAGATTTAAAATCAAGTTCCATTTCCAATTCTCATTTCCAAAGCCAATTTCAAATCTATTTCTCAAGTCTAAATTCAAATTCAATTCCTATTTTAGGTTCTGAATTCAAAATTTCCTTTTTTAAAATCGATTCTTGAAAATCGATCCAAATTCAAAGTTCATTCTGACTTTGAAAATTCATTCTTATTTCAAAATTCCAATTCTAAATTTCTTTTCTCTTCATCTAAAGGCTTATCTTTCCAAATTCTGATCACTCCAAGACTTGAAATTTCAAGTCTCTTCTTCCAGATTTATTTCAAATTCCAAGTTAGATTCAAAATCTAACTTTTTCAAACCAATTTCAAACCTTTGAATCATTTATTCACTCCATTATCAAATTTATTTCAGAATCACTTGGAAAATCTCAAAATTTTTGAACTATTTTCTCAAAAGCATACATTTCTGTATTTGCATCACACAAGCATGATTCTTTGTGCATTTAGACTTAGAATAATTTCTTAGATAAAAGCAAAAAGGCGTAAATTTGATTCTTGGTTCGATTACACCTGGTAAAGGCGCCAGGAACGATCGAACCTCATACCGACGAGCGAATCTCGTCTCTCCATTTTCCTACAAATTTTCAAAACGGAGGTGAGTAATTTCAAAACATTTTCAAAATTAAGGTCAAGTGAGACCTTTGCAAAAGAGTTCCTCTCGCTTCTTTCTTTTCTCTTTTCTCTTCTCTCTTCTTTTCTGTCTTTTATTTCCCCTTCAAAAAGGGAAATAGAGGTTAAAAAGGCTAAGGGAAGAAAGAGAAGAATACAAGAGGAAAAATTTTGCAATTATCACATCGTACTGGTACATCTTTCAAAATCCAGTGCTCGTACTGGTGCATCTTTCAAAATTCAGTGCTCGTACTGGTGCATTTTCAAAATCCAATGCTCGTACTGGTATATCTAGCTCTCGTGCTAGTGTCTGGTTGACTGATCAGTTAGCCCCCCCAGGTTCAGTCTTTGCACTAATCAATCATCAAAATTCAAGTTTTAAATCTCAATTCCAGCCTCCAGGTTAACATTTTCTGTAAAAAATTAATCATTTTCTATTGCGAAGGACCCTCTTCCAGGGAGAGTTTGAGGGAGCTCATTCCTTTCGCATGCAATCATTTTTATCGTTCGCAAGAACCCGTTTTCCAGAAAGAGTTTGAAGGGACTCATTTCTTTGCGAACTGTTTGCAAAACAACCCAATTTTTACACAAAGGAACCTTTTTCTAGGGAGAGCTTCGACGGAATCCCGTTTCCTTTTGTGGCCCCCAAATTCTCATTTTGGCTACCCCCTTCACAGAGGACCTTTTCTAGGGAGAGTGTGATGGACTCGTTCCTCTATGATACTTTTTTAACCTCATTTTTGGCCGCCTTTCCATAAGAGAAGCCTAGAGATAGGGAGTTTTGACGAAAACTTAAATTCTCTTTGAAAGTTCTATTTTGCAAACACCTCCTCTTTAGGGAAGAGAGGAGTATTTCCTATTTTCCATTCAGGTAAGGGTCAAGTCTGAGTCTCTCTTTTTGGGAAAAAAGAGGAGAATTTTATCACGGATGTGTCAATTTGATATCAAGCAATTACTTTCATCAAGGATTTTAAGAATATTTTGACAATTTGCTACCAAGAACAATTGTTGATCTCAAAGTTTTTATTGCAGAAAGAATTACCTTGAACTACCTCCAGTATTATTTCCAAAAGGGCAAGACTTTTGCAAAGAAAGAACAGAATTCGAGCTTTTTTTCTATTGGTCAACCAAGAGGATGAAGAAAAAATCTTTGATATGATCGATGAGGAAAATTCAATGATATTGAAAAGCCACAGGTGAATTGATATTGATCATAGCTATGGCACTTCTTAAAGACCATTTTTATGGAAGTAAGGCAGTGGAAATATCCTAGGCGATAAAAGAATCTACCCAATCCATATCTCCTCAGCCATTTAAGCTACAATCAAATATCTGCAAAAGGGATCTCTCAATTGCCGTCAAGATGAAGACAAATATGCGAGCTAGACCCCCGCGGCCAAAGAAGATTTGGATCATCTCTGAGATGAAAGAGTTTGTGGCGAATCCTCCCAGGGAAAGTTCAGATCATCGTCAAGATGAAGGCGATTGTGATGAACCTCCTCACAAACCCTAAAAGATATTTGATTTCTGCTATCATCTAGAGATCTTTGACCAATGAGCCAATATCATCAGCATAATTTCTGAGAAAAAGAAGGATCAAAGCATCTCCAAGATTAAAGAGTTTGTGACGTACCCTTTCCCAGAAAAAAGAAAAGTCAAGACATCTCCACAATGAAGGATGATGTAATAAAATTCTTCCCAAAAATTCAAGAAAAGCTCAATGACTAAAAAGTAGTGCAAAAAGATCATCAAGGGAAAAGCCCCAGGATATCAAATTGCCAGGAATCATCTTTATCTATGTGAAATTCTTCTATTAATATCTTTTCATTCAATTGCTTTTATGAAGCTAAGAATATTTTCTCTCTTTTCATATCAAGAAAATTGATATCTTCCTTGAAGAAACTCAACAGCAACAAATTTGAATTTGATTCTTGATTCTACGGAGTTAGCCCAATTGGAGTTAATACTCTAGGTAGAAAGAGGTGATATTTTTCACACATATGGGCACAATTCAATCATTTTGAATCAACTACAATTTGTGGCATCTTATTGGCAATATTTTCTAGTTATCTCAACATGAAGCACGAACTTGATATCCATTTTGACATATCCTGGCATTGTCCCTCATTAGGACTAGAAAGTCCTTCCCTTTTGTTTTGGTATGAGAGTTTTGGCTCTCGGGTCTACACACTTCCCTGTGTTCCCCACTGTCCCGCCATGAACAGTTCCCACTCAGGATAAGGGTTAAACCTGAACTTTCTGCAAGAGGTCATCAATTTTAAAAGTTATTTCAGTCTCAGCAATGAGACGCCCCATATCAACCCCTTTTCAAGCTTTAGGGACACCCATTTTTCTTCTATTGCAAACCCCTCTTTGACTTGTTGTTTAAAGTCTAGAGGTCCCATCACAGTTTCCTCGCTCCTCGAGGATTCTGTATCCATTCAGGCTAAGGATTAAACTTGTTACCTCGCTCCTCGAGGTACCACCCGCTCAGGTTAAGGGTCAAACTTGAATTTTCTGCGAAAGGTCATCAATTTTAAAAAAAGCTAATTTAGTCTCAGCAATGAAGCGCCCAAGATCATCTCTTTTCCAAGCTTTAGGGAACCCCATTTTTTTTCTTCCTCCTTTCGCAAAAAACCCTCTCGAATTTGTTTGTCCAAACTCTGAAGGTCCCATCATGGTTTCTTCACTCAAAGATTCCTTATGGTCGCCCTTTTCAGGTTAAGGGTTAAGCCTGAACCTCGCTCTCTTGAGGTATCATCCCTTTCAGGTTAAGGGCTAAGCCTGAACCTCGCTCCATGAGGTATCTTCCGCTCAGGTTAGGGTTAAACCTGAATTTCGTTTTGATGAGGTAGTTCTCTCAGTCCCATCATGTTTTTTCCTGTCGTGGAATCCATGCTCTTCATATCCATCCAGGAAAGAATCATACTTGAGCTTCATCTTACGAGGCATTTTTCTAAAAAATGTCCCATCAAGGTCTTCATGTATCCCTTTCCCACTCAGGTAAGGGTAGAACTTGAAATTCATCTTGATATATCTTCGTCTCATCCAGGTTAAGGGCTAAACCTGAGTCGTTCCAAAAAGTTGATCTCATCTCACCCATGAGACTTGATCAAAATTCTTGTTTTTCACCATTTCGAGATCTTCACCTAAAGTCCCATCACGATTTCCTCATTTCTGTTATTTAGTCATATCATTTTTTAGGATTTCGTCTCCTCAAAGCCATATAGGATAAGGTTTTAAGCCTGAGGAACCATGTTTTCAAAATAAATTCTTCCATACCCAGTTCAGATCTGCTGACTGGGGCATTTTCAAAATTTAGAGTGTTTTCTTTGCCACTAAGCTCGGCTTTCAACCGGCTTAGTAGCAAAAAGGGGGCATCTTTGAACACTTCAAAATTTTCAAAATTTTATAAATATTCCATTTTGCCCTTAACTCCCATTTTCTGAGTAATTGAGTCGATTTTGATCTAAATGCCAGTTATTTCTCAGATTCACTGGAATCAGAATCCATTTTCTATATCTGACTCGATTTTGGATCCGGACCTAGTGTTAAAATCCAAATCTGAGACTCGTTGTCCAATTTTCAATCTAAAATCACAAAAATGCCAAAAATAATTTCTGAGAGGCTCAGATAGTCCATCCAGTGTCCATTTGGATCTGATGCTTTGTATTTCTCGATTCGTGGTAAAAAACTTGAATATTTCCTCAAAAACAAGATCAAAACCCATTTTCTAAAGAAATTTTCCAAAGAATAACCCTGAATTCTCAGAAAACCCCTCTTTTGTAAATATTTCTCAAAAATACAAAAATAGTTTTTAGATCCCTTATTTTCCCTTAGATTTTAGAGTTTTATTTCAAAAACACAAAAAATAGAATATACGAAGAAAACAACAAAAAATTTGAAACAGAGAAAAAAATGGCTTTTAATCCCCTTTTAGAAAGTTGTTTTGTTGAAAAATTACATTTTAAAAATTTGTGAAAAATGACACTGTTTTGAAAATTTTCAGACTTGGAGGGGCCAGAACCGCAAATAGCCTAACGGCCTCCCGTTGCAGAGGAGAGACCGCAAGAGAGAGCTCCATACACCCTTCGATCATCTTCTCCTTCCTCGCCCGTCGATCCCTAACCAACCTCTACCTTCTCGATCCTTCCCTAACCTCCCCCTTTCTCGATTTGTCTTCCCTCTCTACATAAACAAAGCAACGGGAAAAAGAGGGGCATCGATTGTTAGCATTATCCATCTGTTACCACCCATTCCTCCTCTATCGCTTCATCCTTTCTTTTCCCCTCTTCTTTTATGTTTCCCTTCCCCTTTTTCCTTGGTGTTTCCCCTCCAAGTGACCGAAGGTCGAATACCTCTGCGACGAAACTGGAATTGGATCCATCTTCAACATCCAGAAGGAATACCGACACTCGATCGAATAAACAGTAAGTGAAATCTCCCCTCTTCCATTTCCGATTTTCTGTAAATATCTTCTTGCTGCATTGCTTTGCTTTAGTTCTGTTCTTCTTCGTTTCTTTCTCTCTTTCTTTTTTTTTTATGCATCCATGGTGGGATCGACCTGCATATAGTAGTGTCGATCCACCTAATGCTACAGCAAATGGAACAATTGTGTTCCAACATCTTTTTTTTATCATTTTATTTTTGCTATTTATATTATTTTGTATTTCATCTGGATCACGATTTACATTTGAGTTTATTCCTCCTTTTTAGTTCAATTTCCCTTTCGGTTTTTAATCCCTTGTTTGTAGCTTAATTCTCCCTTTGATTTTGCTCTCTTATTTACATTTTGATCTTTATCGTGATGCTTGATTTCTTTTTTTTATTTTTATTTTTTTATTCTCTTCTGATTTCAATTATCTGCCCTATCTAATCTCCTATTTTTCCCGATTACCTTTTAACATTTGATTTTCAATTTTGGCAGCATCAGAGGGTTTTGTTTATTGCATTTAAATCCATATCTGATTTCATATTTTTTTATTTCTTTTCTTTCGCCTTTGATTTTATGTTTGCAATTTCCCCTGGTATCTGTTTTTTCTTGTCTTCATTATCCCTTTAAATCTTGATTTCTTGTTCATGTGTCTGATTTCTCGCTTCTATCCCCTCTGTCTTCACCATGGGCGCATACCACATTAGTTTTATGGCTATGCTTCTGGTTACTTCCCTATATAGAATCATAGTGTATACCTCTATTCATTGAAACCTCGAGGCAAGCATGTGTTCATGCTTTGCTATAGAATAAACACAGGCTCTGGTTTTAGTGTTGGTTTCCTGCAATATCTTCATTGATGTGCCACATTCTCTGCAATAGCGCTAGATGAGCCTATTTCCTTTATGATCGAATCATTGCATTTCACCCACAATTCTTTTGTTTCATCATCGATTCTCTGCAAAACCATCTGCAACTTTTAGCTAATTCATTGATTGTCATCTGCACATTACAAGCATCCATAGCTACCATGGTTCAAACAAGCATTCTTATTAAATTGGTTTGAGAGCCTCACACATTGAAACCTATTTGCACGTGCCAACATATAATGAAGCGGAGAAGAGATTTTCATCATGAACCAAAGATTGGTTGAGCTTATTTACCACTGAAACAAAAAAAATCTTCTGGTTGCTTGATCGGCGTATTTGGGTATGGAGATTCATCAGAGCAGAAGCACACATCCGAGAACATGCTCCAGACATTCATAATGGCCACTTGAACTGTCGTGGACATTCCGTGGATTGAAGTGATCACCTTGTCATAGTTCACTAATCATTTTCTTCCACAAGGTGACTCCCAGAAATCAGAGTCGTTCTTCCTGCATGGTGGCTTTGTTTCTCTTACTCTAAACTGGTATTTGTCCGCTCTGATTTTCACCAATTGATGCTTGTATTTTCACACTGTATCTGCCATCCACAGGTTATGTACTCTTTCCATGACAATGAGTTCTTTGCTTTATTTCTCATGTAGGTCCCTTCACCATATTGAAAATTGTACACTGGTCGGCAAATAATAAATTCTGGTTCGAAGCATGATATTTTTAATATACCTGAGTGGATTAGGTTCCATTAGCAGATATGATGTACACTAAAACTACTGTGTACATCTCTACCCTGGCCCCTCATATTCATGATTCAAAGATTGCAAGAATATTTTCTTTTGGGCTTTCTTGATGTTTCTAGCTCACTAATGGCAGTGTGTTTCCAAACCAAGTTTTTTGCTTCTTTCTTTTAATTAAATCATGAAGTCTGTGTTTTACCAACATGTATATACTATGTGACGCTCAGAGTCACCCACCATCTGTTTTCTTTGATGCCTTGTCGCTGCTGAAATTCCGTGTGCACTGTTCTAATATGGTCCATTACGATGGTATGAATGTCTTAGATGCTTTGATTCCTGTACATGAAACTCTTTATCTGACTTTATCATTTTGGTTTGCTGTTTGGATTCCATGGAGGCGAAAACTTGAAAGTAGATGAGATAATGAAATATGATCAGAAATCAGCATTTCTTAAATGTAGCAACTGTCAACTGAAATTTTTGGGCTTAGGCAGCTTCGTTCATGTTTGAAATCTTAGATTAAATGGCTTTAATTTAGGTCATTTACAGTCTCCATAGACAATATCCACTGCAACGTTATGTGGGAGCACCCAGCGGTAGATATTTGAATCCTTCAAAAGGGGAGATTGGATGTGATGAAAAGTTGATGAGTATATTTGAAGGAAAAGATATCATAGGTCCTTGAAATTGCTCAGCTCATGAGTCACCATGTTTTTTAAGACCAGTTGAATCAGCCTTGGATGCCATCACCCTCTTCACATTCGCATTCACTCACCTCACTTGCCACATATTTTCACCAATACACCGCCAGCACACCTTTCTCACCTCCCCTACTACCCATCTCACCTTCTTTTGCACCATCTGCAAAAGGCACTGTTCACAACATTTTCTTCATACACACTTCAACCAACCCCAGCATTTTGCATTCACCATGCTAGCACATCCCACATCATCTCTGTATAGTCACCACCAATGTACACCACATCTTGTACACAACATAACACTTACCTCCTGCAACATAACCTCACTTGCAGCAAAACACCACCTTCATCAAAACCACTCAACACTTAGCACATATTATATTCACTTACTACACCACATTGCCACAGTCCCATCTACCTGCTGTTGTATTCTCCATCTTCCAGCACCTTCACTTCACCCTATCCTCTGCATACTCACCTGTACATTTTCTGTCAACCTTTTTGATGATGCATGAAATGCACATCATGTAAACAAGCTTTTCATGCATTTTGTATCAAGTTTAAGGTTTTAAACCCATGATTAGATGTGTTTTGATAGTAAGGGGCTATGGTTCAAATTTCAGAAAAAATGGAGTTAAAATGAGAGAGCTATGGCTATTTTAGTGTTTGGGCACGAATTTCGAGGTGGATCGGATCCATATCCAACCCAATTAGGTCAATTGGACCTTGGATCAACTCTTAGAAAGCCCAAAACCCAACCCACACGCCTATCCATATCCATTTCAAAAAAAATTTCTGAAAACCCCCCAGAAAGAGGCGCCTAGAAAATATATTTTTTATAACAGTGTTTTTGCAAATTCCAAAAAGTATAAATATACTTTTTAGAGAAGCCCTAGGCGTCTTTGGCTGTGTTTGGATGCCCCCTACAGTGACTCTACAGCATCAGCTCCTTCCTCTCCATCTCCCCCACGTGTTGGCCATTGAAGACCGATCTATGCTTGATTTTCAAGCATAGTTTTGAGCTTTTTTTTTTTGTTTCTTATCATTTATTTCTTGTTCCTTGCTGTAGTATTCACCATTTTTTTATATTTTTGCAGGTGTAGCAGAGGTGGAGACCATTAACCTTGGGCGGGAGTGCGCATCACACCACCAAGGTGAGCCAGCCCTACCTCCATCCGGCTTTCTACACCCTCCGATCGAGAATCGGCTCACATTCCATCGTCGGTGGATCTCCAACGTGTAGCAGCTGCAAAAGGTACCAATTTTGGTGAAGTACAGCATTCTCGAACTGTATAGGACGTCCATCTCCAGCCACGGTCCGCTCTTCTTCATCCCCCCGGTCGTCGGATCTTCCAAAAGGTAGGTCTTCTTCTTCCTTCTCTTCTAGATAAAACCGAATTGGGTGTTGGTTTTCTTTTTATTTTATTTTCTGTGTGTTTCTTATTTTTCTTTTTGTTTCACCCTTAGATTAGATTTCGTGCATAGGCCAGCACGTTAGATTAGGTTTATGTGTTTGTTTGATTCATTGGAATCGATTTTTTTTAGATTTTTCATTCTTTTCATTAAAATCGGCTAGATCTTCATCTAGCCGATTCTTCAAATTTCTCATAGGCGTTCTTGGGGCTGTTTTACAGAAAATCCAATAAAAAAAGTATTCATTTTGATTTACCTTATTCGGTTTGTGTGTGGGTTGCATTTGATTTTTATTTAAAAACAAAATCCAAAAATCGGCTAGATTTATTCTAGCCGATTCTTGATTTTGTTTTTAAAAAAAAAATAATTTTTTGTTTTGATATTTTTGTTTCATCCAGCATGTGTATTGTGTTGTTTTGCTGAAAATATCATTAGAAAATTTCATTTTAGTTCATTTTATTCGTGGGTTGTGCTTGTGTCTTATTTTGATTTTATTTTTGAAAAAAAAAAAAATCGGCTAGAGATATTTTAGCCGATCTTTGTATTTTTGTTAAATGTATGTGTTGATGTTGGTAAACCGTGTAGTTTGCTGTGTGTTTTTGGGTGTTAACAACAGTATACGGTCGTGTTAGTTCATTTCATTCATTTAGGATAGTTCTAAATAATCGTTTTTAGCATTTTGTGTTTTTGGTGTTTTGGATCTATTGAAAAACAAAAATTACAAAAGTCGAATTTTCAATTCTTTATGTTCTTAATAAATTCCAGCATAGGGCTGTTCATGTTTACATTTGTGGAGTTAGGAGTTCTTTTCATTATATTTTAAATTAGTTTTATTAAAATAGTGGGTCCTTAGTAAGTCGTTTTTTTTCTTTTAGTTCAAGTTTTTATTCTTTTTATTTTTAATTTTTTTTTTATTATTAGTCTTCTTCTTCCCCAAGGAGGGGCGGCAGCCATTAGAGCTCCCCTTGAGCTCTTGGTCAATTTTTTTAGTAAGTTTTAATTACAATTAGGTAGGTGTAATTAGGTTGTCTAGGTTCAATGTATTAGGGTTTAGTGTCTTAGCCGTTTTTAGGGGTTATTTAAGTTAAGTTTTGGGGATTAGGTTAGTATTTAATCCTAGGAAATCGTTTTGCTATTTAAGTTCTTTTATTTCCTAGATAGAGTTAATGCTATTAGTTTAGAAAGTAGTCCCTATTGAAGTTGGCGATTTTGGAAGAAGGAAGCTCTTCAAAAGTCGTGTGAATCATTTAAGGAAAATTTGAATTTTGAATGGGTATTAAAGAAGGAGTTACTCCTTAACTTTGAAAAGTGTTTTTGGCATTAACCAAACATTCCAATCTAGACTCCACGATTTCCATAGAGCATTAAAAGCACTTTAATTCCATCTTGAAAAGCAAAAATCATGGATTTCTAGATTGGCCTTTTCACTTTTCCAAAAGGAGCTTTAAAGGCAATTAAGGATTGTAACCCCCTCTTTAAATGGGGCGATTTTTGAGAATCCAAAGCATTTCAAAATTTGGAATTTGGTAATTATTACATTCCTTTTCCAACCTTCTCCATTAAAATCGTGAACTTTGGATTAATTGTAGCTTAATTAGGAGGTTACTACTTTAGTCTAGACCTAACCTAGTCAAACCGAGCCTAGGTCGAGTCAACCCCTAGTCTACACCCCCTTTGAGTCTAGTCAAAAACTAGCTTAGCCTAAGTCAAAGCCTAAACCACACCCAGGTCGAGTCTAAGACCAAAGCCCAACCTTAGTCAAGCCTAGTCGAGTCAACCTTAGCCCATTCGAGTCTAGTCAAACCATAAGTTGGGTCCAACTTAGTTGAGTCTAAGTCAACCCGAACCTAGTTGACTAAGTCCACCCTAAACCGAGTCCAAGACCTAGGCCTAGCCCTAGTCCTAACTCGAGTCAAACCCTAACCAAGCTTACCCTAAGGTAAGTCAAGACCAATCCAAGCTCGAACCCACCTTAGCTAAACCTAAACCGAGTCCACATTAGTCCGAGTCGAGTCAACCTTAGCTCGAGCCTATCTCTCTCAACCTAGTCAAAACCGAGCCTACCTAATCCAATCCGAGTTCATCTAAACCCAATCCTAACCTACTCAAGTCAAAACCGAGCCTAGTTGAGTTAACCGAGTGAACCCTAACCCTAACCTTTGTTCTTTAGTGAAGTAAGTTCATTTAGTATTATTTCTTTTGATTTTTATACTTATTAGTTTATTTATCTAATTTAGTTTTAGTGTAGAAGTGTGTGTACGTGTATCGTATTTGTTTAGTATGTGTGAAATGTGTTTTGTGATGGTTTGAATGATAGTTAGATATTAGTTAACTTAGTAGTCATATTGCATTTTATTGATTAGCATAGTTGCAATTGCATTGTTATTTAACATAGTTCTAGTCATAATTTGCTTATCGTGTTTTGCTCGTCGTACATTTAGCATATTCGTAATAGTCATCTGCACATACACTGTTATACAGTGTCATTTAGATTGCATTAGATTTGATTTGTCTTTTAGAGTGTTAAAATAGATTCTTAAAGTGAATAGTGCACTCAAATAAAAACCAGATTTTTGCCCTGTCGCATTAGCATTATTTTCTGTGCAAAAACTCTGTGTTTTCCAAATTTTGTTCTTCTATTCACTTTATTGACGTGTTATTTAACTGCAGACCAAATTTCAGCTCATTCGGAGTTGATTTGGTTTGATTTTTAAGCATTTTGCGAAAACCGTTTTTTCTGGATTTCAAATTACAGGACTTGCGATATCCTGATTTTTCCCAGATTTGAAACGCTTATATCTGGAGTTCCGGATACTGTTTTTCAATTCTGTAAAAACTGTCAGTTTTTTTAATCTGTCAGTTGCAGAATAGAACAAATTTCGGGAAAATCGGACCTTGTTTGCCCTGTCAAACAGCGGTTTGCCGATAACCTGTCAGAATGCTATTTTACACTAGTTAGGGGCAGTTTCGTAATTTTCCTACTTTCGGCATTTTAGACTTGTTTTCAGTAGTTTCTGCATTTTAGGAGTTGCATAATCATCATACAGCATTAGTAGAAGTACTTTGGTTAATTTTAGAATTAACTTAATATTTTATTTAATTTTTGTGGGATAATTAGTATTTATTTTATTATTTTTGTAAAATTAGAACTAGTTTTAGTTATTGTTTGCATTGTTAGAATAGAATACTAACTTAGCATTTTCTGCATTTTTAGGTGAAAAGCATATTTAGTTTCTAGGGTTATTGTCCAAGTGCAAAGATTCTCTAATTGGCGAAAAGACGGAAAGACCCTTGGTGTGGAGCAGAAGACTGATTGCTTGTTTATTTTCCTTTTAGTGATTAATTGTAGTTGTATTAATTTGATAATTGTAGATTGACATTTGTCATTAATAAATTAAATTTTTTAGAAATATTGTGCTTAATTCCTGTTCCCTGAGGATTCGACCCGTACTTACCACTTTGTGGAAAGTCGGTTTTTATATTTTTGGTTGACAATTTTCCAAAGTTTTATTGAAAATAATTGTTTTAAAAAGATCATTTCAAAATATCAACCAAATTTTGGCGCCGTTGCCGGGGAACGGCGAATTAATTACTTTATTTCTTAGAGTTTGATTTATTAATTTGTTTTAGTTAGTTAATTAGTTGTTTTTTTTTTACTTAGTAGGATTAGTAAGTGAATATAGGATTAACATAGTTGGTAAATATAGGATTCACGTTCTGTTCTTTCTAGGATTCACTTGAAATTCATTCTGCAAGGAGCGATTAGACAGGTGGGTTTTAGAAAAACTTAGTTTGTGATTTCCTGTATTTATCTTTTCAGTACTTTAGAGTAGTTTAATTTGTTATTTCATTTACTTAGTTAGATCATTCTGACATAATTAGTTTAGTATATTTGTTTAGTAGTTATTTATTTTGTGTTATTTATATTTAGTACCTGTGTTAGTTAATTTTTTTTAGATTTAGGTCGTTTTGCTTACATCTGGTCTTAGTACCAGTGTATGCAGGGTCGACGAGGTCTAGGAACCCCATTACACCCATTTGTTGACAACCCAGAGAGAATTTTACATTCTCATCGAAGTTCGGCAACAATGGCTGACATGGATCCTCCACCTCCACCCCCAGTTCTTTCATGCCCTCTGCGGGAATACTTCATTCCCACAGACTATGTTCAGGCATCCTGCATTCGGAGACCCGATGTAGGAGCGCCACATTATGAGATTAAGGCCAGCATTATTCAGATGCTTCCATCCTTTTATGGCCTTAGTCATGAGGATCCCTACCGACATTTAGATGAATTCCTCGAAATCTGTTCTACTGTTAAGATACAGAATTTCGATGATGATGCTTTAAGGTTGACTCTATTCCCCTTTTCATTGAAGGACAAATCCAAGTATTGGCTAAAGTCCTTAGATTCTGTAGAAATAGAGTCATGGGATCAATTGCAACAGGAGTTTCTTCGGAAATATTTTCCCATTGGTCGTACGAACCAATATCGTAGAGCCATCACTAGCTTTTTAGAGCTAGATGGTGAGCGCTTTCGTGAGACCTGGGAGAGAATGAAGGATCTCTTCAGGAAATGTCCCCATCATCAGGTGCCGAAATGGCAACTGGTGCAGAGCTTCTACGATGGATTGTCTGACAAGAATCGTCAGATGATCGACTCTTCATGTGGAGAGACATTCATGCTGAAGAGCGAGGGCGAAGCATGGAGGCTATTTGATACATTGGCTGAGAATTCACTCCACCATGCTTCGAGCTCTCATTCTGATAGAGCCACACCCAGCATTCAGAAGAAAGCTGGTGTTCTTGAAGTTGGTCCATCTACTGCACTACAGTGCAAGGTAGACATGATTGCTCAGAAGCTGGACCAGCTTCTCTCAGGACCATCCACTACACAGCAGGTGTGTACTCTTTGTGCCAGTCCGGCACACGAGATCACTGAGTGCCCTTCGGCAGCTCAGTACCCTGAATTTGTTCAAGAACAAGTTCAGGCAGCTCAGAGTTACGTCAGACCGCCAAATAACCAATTTTCATCGACATATAATCCGGGTTGGCGTAACCATCCCAATTTTTCATGGAAGAATCCACAGTCTTCCATGCAGATGCTTTCATCCTCTCAGCCAGTTTGGCAGCCATCTTTTACTCAGTCATTTCAAAGACCGAACTATTCTCAGTCTTCTTCTTCTTCTGTCACTCCCCCGATTCAGCAGGAGTCTGCCCCGCAGACATCTTTTGAGGAGCGACTTCTCCAGACATTCCAAGAGGTGAAAACCTCTAATCAGAACGCCTTCGAGAAGTGTAGCCAGATTTTGAGTTCGCATACGCAGTCCATTGCGAAGTTAGAATCGCAAATGGGACAGTTAGCTGAGGCTATTAGTAGGAGACCCGAGGGTACATTGCCGAGTCAGGCTGTCATGAACCCGAAGGGCAAGGACCAGATGACTGGAGGCCTATTTCATACTGAGACACAGCAGCAGGCCAAATCGGTTATGGCCCTGAGGAGTGGACGTGAGTATCACGTCGAGAGCAGAGAGCGAGAGAGTAGAGAGAGGATAGAGGAGTCAGAGACCATTGTTTCACCTACGTCGGCTCAGCCATCATCCCCATCCCCATCATCATCTTCACCATCTTCATCATCTTCATCCTTAGAGAAGAAGAAGAAGGATAGGAGTGAGCCTTCTCACAAAGAGGAGGAGCCAGCAGAGTATATTCCCCCACCACCCTATCCCAAAGCATTAGAGTCTCCTGGTTATAGAGGGAAGCAAGGTGCGAAGATCCAGGACATGCTTGACATCTTCAAGCATGTGCAGATCAATCTACCCTTGCTCGATGCGATTCAGCAGGTGCCGGCATATGCCAAATTCCTGAAGGAACTATGTACGCAGAAGCGTAAATCTAGAGAGCGAGTTCCTAACAGGGTCCATCTGACTGAGCAGGTGAGTTCAGTACTTCAGCATCAGACACCACCAAAGCTCAAGGACCCTGGAGCCCCTATCATTGCATGTATTATAGGGAACATCCGGATAGAACGCGCATTGCTCGATCTTGGAGAAAGCGTGAACATTCTGCCCGGATATTTCTTTGATTCTTTCGGGCTAGGAGAGATGAGATCGACTCCGATTACACTGCAGCTGGCAGATCGTTCCATCAAGGTACCGAGAGGTGTCTTGGAGGACGTGCTAGTTAAGGTGGATGACTTTTATTTTCCAGTCGATTTCATTATTCTTGATATGGAAGGAGTGGATAGCCAGCACCAGACTCCGATTATTTTAGGTAGACCATTCTTGGCAACTGCCAATGCGTGTATCAACTGCAGGACCGGAGCCATGGATCTCTCATTCGGCAATCAAAAAGTCAAGCTGAATATTTTCAATGCCGCGATGGGACCAGCAGGAGACATGGACTGCTTTCATGTAGACATTGCTCATGAGTTAGTGGAGGAGCAGCCTGAGTTGTACATTACTGAGGATTCTTTAGATCTGTACCATATAGATAAGAATAGTAGTGTAGAGAGTGTAGATGTGTCTAGGGTGTCGTCAGAGAGACCACCTTGGGGAGCGGTCAGGGAGCCTCTTCCACCACTTGCTAAGACCCCCGCCAAATCTTCGATTGAGTCACCTCCGAAACTTGAGTTGAAACCCTTACCGGATTCACTCAAGTATGCATACCTCGGAGATGATGAGACTCTGCCTGTGATCATCTCATCCTTGCTCACTGAGGAGCAAGAACAGAGACTGCTGACTATTCTTCGAGAGCACAAGGCAGCGATTGGCTGGGGAGTTGCTGATCTGAAGGGGATTGATCCTTCATTCTGCATGCATAGGATCCATTGTGATGAGGAAGTCAAGCCATTTAGGGATATGCAGAGAAGGCTAAATCCCAACATGAAGGAAGTGGTGAAGTGGTTGGATGCCAGAATCATTTACCCTATTTCTGATAGCCAGTGGGTCAGTCCGATTCAGGTTGTGCCGAAGAAGTCAGGACTCACTGTGGTTGAGAACGAGAAGGGTGAGAGAATTCCGATGAGGACCACTACATGATGGCGAGTCTGCATCGATTATACGAAACTGAATGTGGCAACTAGGAAAGATCATTTCCCATTGCCATTCATTGATCAGATCTTAGAGAGACTCGCAGGGCAGAGCTACTACTGCTTTCTAGACGGATATTCAGGATACAATCAGGTAGCTGTCCATCCTGCCGACCAAGAGAAGACCACGTTTACATGTCCTTATGGCACCTTCGCGTTTAGACGTATGCCGTTTGGGCTCTGTAATGCCCCGGCTACTTTTCAGAGGTGCATGCTTGCTATCTTCTCGGACATGATTGATGATGTGATGGAAGTTTTTATGGATGACTTTTCAGTGTATGGCTCTTCTTTTGAAGATTGCCTCCAAAAACTTGCTCGAGTACTGAGTAGGTGTGCGGAGACCAATCTCGTCCTGAGTTGGGAAAAGAGCCATTTTATGGTCCAGGAGGGGATTCTGCTAGGACATATTGTGTCCAAGCATGGTATTGAGGTTGACAGAGCGAAGGTGGAATCCATTTCCTGTTTGACTCCACCCACCTCTGTGAGGCAGATTCGATCATTTTTAGGGCATGCGGGTTTTTACAAGCGGTTCATAAAAGATTTCAGCAAAATCTCTCGACCGCTTTGCACGTTATTGGAGAAAGATCCGCCCTTTGTTTCCGGTGAGGATTGTATGAAGGCCTTTGAGATTCTCAAAGAGGCCTTGATTACTGCACCTATTTTGAGACCTCTAGATTGGACTCTCCCATTTGAGATTATGTGTGATGCATCTGATTATGCTATGGGGGCCATTTTAGGACAACGCATTGATAGGAAGCCCTATGTGATCTACTATGCGAGTAGAACTCTGCCTGATGCTCAGATGAATTATACTACGACAGAGAAGGAGCTATTTGCGGTAGTTTTTGCATTGGATAAATTCAGGTCCTATTTACTCGGTTCGAAGGTGGTTGTTTATTTTGACCATTCTGCATTGAAATATTTGTTGAATAAGAAAGACACCAAACCGAGATTGATTCGTTGGGTCCTACTACTACAGGAGTTTGATCTCGAGATTCGAGATAAGAAGGGAAGCGAGAATGTAGTAGCAGACCATCTTTCCAGACTGATCGTGGAGACCACGCAGGATCAGAGGCCGATCAATGATTCTTTCCCCGACGAGCAGATCATGTCAGTCAGTACATCGCAATTACCCTGGTTTGCAGATATTGTGAACTATCTGGTTTCGAGGCAGATACCTGAGCATTGGAACAAGAATGAGCGTGAGAGATTCCTATCTCAGGTAAGGCACTATTATTGGGATGAACCAGAGTTGTTCAAATACTTTGCTGACCAGATCATTAGGAGATGTGTTCCGGAGGAGGAGTACCAGTCCATTTTGAAGTTTTCCCATTCATTAGCCTGTGGAGGGCAATTTAGTAGTAGGAAGACCGCTGCAAAAGTTTTGCAGTTAGGATTTTATTGGCCCACACTCCACAGGGATGCTCATGAGTTCTGTAGGCGATGCCTGCGATGTCAGCAGATTGGGAACATGTCCAAGAGGGACATGATGCCCTTGTTCCGATTTTGATAGTCGAGATTTTTGATGTTTGGGGCATTGATTTCATGGGACCATTTCCGCCTTCCTTCGGAAATTTATACATTCTGGTGGCGGTTGATTATGTGTCCAAGTGGGTCGAGGCTGTGGCAACCAAGACTAATGATCACAGAGTAGTGCTTAAGTTCATTAAGCACAACATTTTCAGTCGTTTTGGGGTGCCACGTGCGATGATTAGCGATGGTGGCAAACATTTTAGGAATGTACAGATAGCTTCTCTTCTGAGAAGATATTCTGTTAATCATAGATTCACCACTCCATATCATCCGCAGACTAGTGGACAGGTTGAAGTATCCAATAGGGAGATTAAGCGAATTTTAGAAAAGACAGTTCGTCCGGACCGCAAGGATTGGTCCCAGCGCTTAGATGATGCACTTTGGGCATATAGAACTGCATTTAAGACTCCCATTGGCATGTCTCCGTATCGCCTTGTATTCGGGAAAGCATGCCATCTTCCTGTCGAGCTAGAGCATAGAGCGTACTGGGCTATCAAGAAATTGAATTTTGACCTCACCCAGGCTGGCAAAGAGAGAGCACTGCAGCTCTCAGAATTAGAGGAACTCAGGAATGATGTATATGAGAATGCCAAATTATACAAAGCTCGCACAAAAGCATTTCATGATAAGCATATTGTCAAAAAGTGTTTGAGCCAGATCAGAAAGTGTGGCTATATAATTCTCGTTTGCATTTATTCCCAGGAAAGTTGAGATCGAGATGGACAGGCCCGTATATTGTGAAAGAAGTATTTCCCCATGGAGCAGTAACATTATTCGATCCTATGACCCAAGGTACATTCAAGGTAAATGGGCAAAGATTGAAGCCCTTCATTTCAGATGCCTTGCAGGATGGTGAGTGTGAGATAGTGCATCTCACGAAGGCATGAGGATTCGACCAGAGGGATGTATCATATGTACATTAATTTGTTTTTCATTTCAGGGTTTTTCTTTATCCAGTATTTCATTTCATATATGCTAACATTTGTTTTGATGTATGCAGGATGAATCTAACACTTAGTGTATAAGTTACCAGGTGCATGGAAGAGCTTTCAAAGAACTCAAAGATCAAATGAAACTCAACTTCAGAAGCTCAGAGCAAATCAGGTTGTATCTATCCTTTCTCCCATATTTTTGTTAGTGTCTTGTAGTGTGCATGTGCATTACATTTTTACTTATTTTGTATGCCACTAGGAACAGTGTCATTCAAGCATGGGGGGTGGTTTAGATGCATGCACACAAAAATTTCAAAATTTTTTGTATGACTGGTAATCTAAGTAAGCATTTGAGAGTAAGTTGTAGCATATATGATTGTTTTTGGCATAATCTAACGGTTTAAAAATTTTTTAAGCCCCATAAAAATTGTTATTTTCTGAACTGAGTCAAATAGAGTAGTTGTTTATGAGATAATTCAAAGAAAAGATAGTATTTGATTGTTAGAAAATTTTGAATCACTTTAGTATAAGTATGCACAGTATGTTTTATGAAAGAATAAGCAATGGAAAGATAGGTTTGAAAAATGAGTTTAAAAGAATAGAGCTACGTTTAGTTGTTGATGTCTTCGTGAATCCTAGAGTGGAACTCAGACACGAGATGAAGTGTTTGAGTATCTTAACGAAAAGGATAACGAAGGAGATCATCTTCTTGTCTAAGTCGATATCTGTGGCCTTTGTAGTTCGAGTAAGTAGAATCTGAAGGGTGTTTTACACCTGGTGCCCCAAAGCCAGCTGGTTTGGGAGCCACCGGTTCGAAAGCTTGTTACATGGACTGCATAGAAAGCCTAAGAGATAGAGACATTGCACAGGACGAGAGGAAGACTATACATAAACTATTAGAATAGCATGTCTAGTGACTCGAGCAATTAAGTCCGAGGGATACTCTGTATCTAGTGCCCTAAGGTCGGCCGACTTGGGAGTCACTGACCCAAAGCTCGCTACACGGGTCACGAAAACTGACTATTCGAAATAGTGCTCACATGAGAAGAATGCGCAAGAAATTAAAAGTTGAAAAAAAAAAAGTGCTGAATGAGAAAATTTTCATTGCTTAGACATATATGTGTATTACTGTGCAGAAAATATACAAGTGAGAATAAATGAGTAAAACATGAGAATACTTGACTTTCAGAGAAAAATCATGAACTAGCTACAATATTCGAAAAGTGAAGAAAAAGAATTTTTACTGTGGTGGCATGAGATTTTTAAACTTGTTTTGAGAATGTCAATTACATGAAATATTTATTACAACTGCATTCTTAAGAGCCTAATATTTTTGAAAAATCATCCTCGCACTTCATTGATGTTTGTGGGTAGCATCTCTGCAAACCCTCACGAGACCTTACTCGTCCACTAGTGTAAGCTAGGGGTTTAAAGGGCTTGTTGCATACGCTAAATGCAACCGTGATTCCTACGAAAGTGAGTTAGTATTATGCATTCATGCTTAGCATTTCTTGTCTTTGTTGCATATCATAATTAGGGTTTGTTAAGGGACTAACAAACATTCAAGCATGGAGGTATTTGATGATGCATGAAATGCACATCATGTAAACAAGTTTTTCATGCATTTTGTATCAAGTTTAAGGTTTTAAACCCATGATTAGATGTGTTTTGATAGTAAGGGGCTATGGTTCGAATTTCAGAAAAATCGGAGTTAAAATGAGAGAGTTATGGCTATTTCAGTGTTTGGGCACGGATTTCGAGGTGGATCAGATCCATATCCGACCCAATTAGGTCAGTTGGACCTTGGATCAACTCTTAGAAAGCCCAAAACCCAACCCACAAGCCTATCCATATCCATTTCAAAAAGTTTTTCTGAAAACCCCCCAGAAAGAGGCGCCTAGAAAATATATTTTTTATAACAGTGTTTTTGCAAATTCCAAAAAGTATAAATATACTTTTTAGAGAAGCCCTAGGTGTCTTTGGCTGTGTTTGGACGCCCCCTACAGTGACTCTACAGCAGCAGCTCCATCTCCCCCACGTGTTGGCCATTGAAGACCGATCTATTCTTGATTTTCAAGCATATTTTCGAGCTTTTTTTTTTTTGTTTCTTTTCATTTCTTTCTTGTTTCTTGCTGTAGTATTCACCATTTTTCTGTATTTTTGCAGGTGTAGCAGAGGTGGAGACCATTAACCTTGGGTGGGAGTGCGCAACACACCACCAAGGTGAGCCGGCCCTACCTCCATCCGGCTTTCTACACCTTCCGATCGAGAATCGGCTCACATTCCATCGTCGGTGGATCTCCAACGTGTAGCAGCTGCAAAAGGTACCGATTTTGGTGAAGTACAACATTCTCGAACTGTATAGGACGTCCATCTCCAGCCACGGTCCGCTCTTCTTCATCCCCTCGGTCGTCGGATCTTCCAAAAGGTAGGTCTTCTTCTTCCTTCTCTTCTAGATAAAACCGAATTGGGTGTTGGTTTTCTTTTTATTTTATTTTCTGTGTGTTTCTTATTTTTCTTTTTGTTTCACCCTTAGATTAGATTTCGTGCATAGGCCAGCACGTTAGATTAGGTTTATGTGTTTGTTTGATTCATTGGAATCGATTTTTTTTAGATTTTTCATTCTTTTCATTAAAATCGGCTAGATCTTCATCTAGCCGATTCTTCAAATTTCTCATAGGCGTTCTTGGGGCTGTTTTACAGAAAATCCAATAAAAAAAGTATTCATTTTGATTTACCTTATTCGGTTTGTGTGTGGGTTGCATTTGATTTTTATTTAAAAACAAAATCCAAAAATCGGCTAGATTTATTCTAGCCGATTCTTGATTTTGTTTTTAAAAAAAAATTAATTTTTTGTTTTGATATTTTTGTTTCGTCCAGCATGTGTATTGTGTTGTTTTGCTGAAAATATCATTAGAAAATTTCATTTTAGTTCATTTTATTCGTGGGTTGTGCTTGTGTCTTGTTTTGATTTTATTTTTGAAAAAAAAAAAAATCGGCTAGAGATATTCTAGCCGATCTTTGTATTTTTGTTAAATGTATGTGTTGATGTTGGTAAACCGTGTAGTTTGCTGTGTGTTTTTGGGTGTTAACAACAGTATACGGTCATGTTAGTTCATTTCATTCATTTAGGATAGTTCTAAATAATCGTTTTTAGCATTTTGTGTTTTTGGTGTTTTGGATCTATTGAAAAACAAAAATTACAAAAGTCGAATTTTCAATTCTTTATGTTCTTAATAAATTCCAGCATAGGGCTGTTCATGTTTACATTTGTGGAGTTAGGAGTTCTTTTCATTATATTTTAAATTAGTTTTATTAAAATAGTGGGTCCTTAGTAAGTCATTTTTTTTCTTTTAGTTCAAGTTTTTATTCTTTTTATTTTTAATTTTTTTTTTATTATTAGTCTTCTTCTTCCCCAAGGAGGGGCGGCAGCCATTAGAGCTCCCCTTGAGCTCTTGGTCGATTTTTTTAGTAAGTTTTAATTACAATTAGGTAGGTGTAATTAGGTTGTCTAGGTTCAATGTATTAGGGTTTAGTGTCTTAGCCGTTTTTAGGGGTTATTTAAGTTAAGTTTTGGGGATTAGGTTAGTATTTAATCCTCGGAAATCGTTTTGCTATTTAAGTTCTTTTATTTCCTAGATAGAGTTAATGCTTTTAGTTTAGAAAGTAGTCCCTATTGAAGTTGGCGATTTTGGAAGAAGGAAGCTCTTCAAAAGTCGTGTGAATCATTTAAGGAAAATTTGAATTTTGAATGGGTATTAAAGAAGGAGTTACTCCTTAACTTTGAAAAGTGTTTTTGGCATTAACCAAACATTCCAATCTAGACTCCACGATTTCCATAGAGCATTAAAAGCACTTTAATTCCATCTTGAAAAGCAAAAATCATGGATTTCTAGATTGGCCTTTTCACTTTTCCAAAAGGAGCTTTAAAGGCAATTAAGGATTGTAACCCCCTCTTTAAATGGGGCGATTTTTGAGAATCCAAAGCATTTCAAAATTTGGAATTTGGTAATTATTACATTCCTTTTCCAACCTTCTCCATTAAAATCGTGAACTTTGGATTAATTGTAGCTTAATTAGGAGGTTACTACTTTAGTCTAGACCTAACCTAGTCAAACCGAGCCTAGGTCGAGTCAACCCCTAGTCTACACCCCCTTTGAGTCTAGTCAAAAACTAGCTTAGCCTAAGTCAAAGCCTAAACCACACCTAGGTCGAGTCTAAGACCAAAGCCCAACCTTAGTCAAGCCTAGTCGAGTCAACCTTAGCCCATTCGAGTCTAGTCAAAAGATAAGTTGGGTCCAACTTAGTTGAGTCTAAGTCAACCCGAACCTAGTTGACTAAGTCCACCCTAAACCGAGTCCAAGACCTAGACCTAGCCCTAATCCTAACTTGAGTCAAACCCTAACCAAGCTTACCCTAAGGTAAGTCAAGACCAATCCAAGCTCGAACCCACCTTAGCTAAACCTAAACCGAGTCCACATTAGTCCGAGTCGAGTCAACCTTAGCTCGAGCCTATCTCTCTCAACCTAGTCAAAACCGAGCCTACCTAATCCAATCCGAGTTCATCCAAACCCAATCCTAACCTACTCAAGTCAAAACCGAGCCTAGTTGAGTTAACCGAGTGAACCCTAACCCTAACCTTTGTTCTTTAGTGAAGTAAGTTCATTTAGTATTATTTCTTTTGATTTTTATACTTATTAGTTTATTTATCTAATTTAGTTTTAGTGTAGAAGTGTGTGTACGTGTATCGTATTTGTTTAGTATGTGTGAAATGTGTTTTGTGATGGTTTGAATGATAGTTAGATATTAGTTAACTTAGTAGTCATATTGCATTTTATTGATTAGCATAGTTGTAATTGCATTGTTATTTAACATAGTTCTAGTCATAATTTGCTTATCGTGTTTTGCTCGTCGTACATTTAGCATATTCGTAATAGTCATCTGCACATACACTGTTATACAGTGTCATTTAGATTGCATTAGATTTGATTTGTCTTTTAGAGTGTTAAAATAGATTCTTAAAGTGAATAGTGCACTCAAATAAAAACCAGATTTTTGCCCTGTCGCATTAGCATTATTTTCTGTGCAAAAACTCTGTGTTTTCCAAATTTTTTTCTTCTATTCACTTTATTGACGTGTTATTTAACTTCAGACCAAATTTTAGCTCATTCGGAGTTGATTTGGTCTGATTTTTAAGCATTTTGCGAAAACCGTTTTTTCTGGATTTCAAATTACAGGACTTGCGATATCCTGATTTTTCCCAGATTTGAAACGCTTATATCTGGAGTTACGGATACTGTTTTTCAATTCTGTAAAAACTGTCAGTTTGTTTAATCTGTCAGTTGCAGAACAGAACAAATTTCGAGAAAATCGGACCTCGTTTGCCATGTCAAACAGTGGTTTTCCGATAACCTGTCAAAATGCTATTTTACACTAGTTAGGGGCAGTTTCGTAATTTTCCTAGTTTCGGCATTTTAGACTTGTTTTCAGTAGTTTCTGCATTTTAGGAGTTGCATAATCATCATACAGCATTAGTAGAAGTACTTTGGTTAATTTTAGAATTAACTTAATATTTTATTTAATTTTTGTGGGATAATTAGTATTTGTTTTATTATTTTTGTAAAATTAGAACTAGTTTTAGTTATTGTTTGCATTGTTAGAATAGAATACTAACTTAGCATTTTCTGCATTTTTAGGTGAAAAGCATATTTAGTTTCCAGGGTTATTGTCCAAGTGCAAAGATTCTCTAATTAGCGAAAAGACGGAAAGACCCTTGGTATGGAGCAGAAGACTGATTGCTTGTTTATTTTCCTTTTAGTGATTAATTGTAGTTGTATTAATTTGATAATTGTAGATTGACATTTGTCATTAATAAATTAAATTTTCTAGAAATATTGTGCTTAATTCCTGTTCCCTGAGGATTCGACCCGTACTTACCACTTTGTGGAAAGTCAGTTTTTATATTTTTGGTTGACGATTTTCCAAAGTTTTATTGAAAATAATTGTTTTAAAAAGATCATTTCAAAATATCAACCACTTTTCCCAACCACAGATTTCACCACAGGACAGTGAATCTTTCACAGTGGTTCACAATGAACCACTGTGAGCCTTCATTTCTATAGTAATTTATCAAAAACTACTATAGCTGTAATTTTTCACAATGGTTCACAAAGAACCACTGTGGTCTTTCTTTTCTATAGTAGTTCATCAGGAACTACTATAGTTATAACTCTTTACAGTGGTTCACAAGGAACCACTGTGGTCCTTCATTTCTATAGTAGTTCATCAAGGAACTACTATAGCGATAGTCTTTCACAGTGGTTCACAATGAATCATTGTGGTCTTTCATTTCCATAGTAGTTCATCATGAGCTACTATGGCTATTGCCTTTCATGATGGCTCATCTTGGACTATTGTGGCTCTTGGATTCATCCATTGGATGTACCTCTCTCATTTAGCGTGAGCATAGCATCTTGCATTAGAATAGGTACAATCACACGCATTTTTTCTTTCAAATATAGTATTTTCTTCTATATTTTGCATTTTACTTTGTGGTAACTCATTTCTTTGCAAAGAAATCATAAAAAACTTATATTGCTTTCCTAGATTAGAGGTTTTATCATTTTAAATGTCAATTCCAAGGATATAATAGCTAGATATTAATGAGAATTTTTCATTTCCAACTTTAGATTAGAATGTATGAGCATACAAATATCATAAATTGCTTGTTTCATATCATTTTCTCTTTTATTTCAAAAATTCACAAATGGGAACACGAATGGCATGTGCACCATTCTAATAAAAGGTGATTAAATCCTAAGTTGACGATTTGCATCAATGGCCATAGTCAAGGTGTGAACAAAACTTAGGATTTTCATCTTTTATGGAATAACATTGGATCCACAGTGGATCTCTTTTCAAAATCATCATATTTTTCTAAATATTTTTTTCCTTTATCAGAGTTTAACTTAAAATTAACTCAAAATATATATCAATGGCCATAGTCAGGATATATTGAGAGTTAATTTCATTTTAAACTCTACAAAGGCAACAAAATATGTTTTATTCTTCATTTGAATTTAAATATAGATTATCTTATAATACATCTTGTGACCATAGTCAGAGATGTATTATATTTTCAATCTTATTGCAATTCATTTAAAGAATGAAATATGCTTTTTCAAATATCCAATTTTCAAAATTCTTTAATTCATTTCATCATTTAGGATAGAATTACATCATATTTTCAAAATTCTTTTTCAAAGTCCAAGTGATTTTGAGATATATTTTCAAATATCTTCTTCATTTCTCAAATCAATCTTCAAATCTTATTCAAAGTCATCTTTCTATTCTCAATTCTATCTTAGTTCAAAAATTCAAGCTTCAATTTCAAAGTCCAATCTGACTTTGAAAATTCGAATTCACTTTAATATTCAAAATTCAATTTCCAAAACAAATCTAATTTCAAAGTTCAATTCAACTTTGAAATTCGAAATTCATTTTCAGGATTCAATTTCAAATTCAATTCAATATTTCAAATCAAATTTCAAAGTTCAATTTAAACTTCGAAATTCCTAGATTCACCACCTGATTTTGAAAATGCCAGTTTCAAAATCAAGTTTTATTCTTTATTCTTCACTTCAAGTTCCCAAATCTTCCAAATCATCTTTTGATTTCAGAATTCAAGTCTGAATTCAAGATTTATTCTTTATTTCTCAAAATTCCAAAATTCTAAGACTTAAATCATAAGTCCGACTTTAAAACTTAGTATTCACTCTGAAAATCAATTTTTTCTAAAATTCATCTTCCTTTTTCAATTTCAAAATCGATTCAGGATTTCTCAGATCTAATTCTAAGTTTCATTTGGATTTCTAAGATCTAAATCCCATTTTTTAAAATTCATTCCCAAAACCAGATTTCAGTTCCATCTTGGATTCCAGACTTTGGATCCAATCCCATTTAGGATTCCAGACTTCGGATTCAATTCCATCTTGGATTCCAGATTTCCAATTCAAAATTCCATTTAGAATTCCAAATTTCGGATCCAATTCCATCTAGGATTCCAGATTTTGAATCAAATTCCATCTAGGGTTCCAGATTTCAAATCCAGCTCCTTTTTCAATTCCTATTTCCAAAAACCATTTTCTTCTTAAATCTAAATCCAAATTCAATTTTTCTTTCAGGTTCTGAAATTAAGAATTTCTTTTTCAGAATTGATCCATTCAAATTCAAAGTCCATTTTGACTTTGAAACTCTATTTTTCTCAAGATTCCATCTCAAGTTCCAAAATCTCTTTTTCTTGTATTTCTTCAAATTTAGAGTCTAGTTTCTAAACTCTAATTATTCCAAGACTTGGAATTTCAAGTTTCGCTTTCCAGATATATTTCAAATTCTAAGTTAGATTCAAAAATCTAACTTTTTCAAATCAATTTCAACCCTTTGAATCATTTTTTTACTCCATTATCAAATTTATTTCAGAATCACTTGGGAAATCCCAGAATTTCTAAACTATTTTTCTCAAAAGCATACATTTCTGCATTTGCATTGCACAAGCATGATTCTTTGTGCATTTTTAGACTTAGAATAAATTCTTAGACAATATTTAGGCAAAGCAAAAAGGCATTAATTCGATCATTGCTTTGATTACTCCTGGTAAAGGCGCCAGGAACGGTCGAACCTCGTACCGATGAGCGAATCCCGTCTCCATTTTCCCATAAATTTTCAAAACGGAGGTGAATAATTTTTCAAATACTTTCAAAATTAAGGTCAAGTGAGAGCTTTGTGAAAGAGTTACTCTCTCTTCTTTTCTATCTGGTATTCCCCTTCAAAAAGAGAATAGAGGCTAAAAAGGCAAAGACAAGAAAAAGAGGAAACAAGAGAAAATTTTTTGCAATGATCACAAACCCCCAAACATTTCTTGTTAGGTCATCCCATCATTGAGAACCCTTTTTCCAAGGAGAGTGTGATGAATTCACTCCTCTATGATATTTTTCTTGACCTTTGTTATCAACCACCTTTCCATAAGAGAAGCCTAGAGATAGGGAGTTTTGACGAAAACTTTATTTCTCTTCAAAAGTTCATTTTGCAAACACCTCCTCTTCAGGGAAGAGAAGAGTATTTCTTATTACCCGTTCAAGTAAGGGTCAAGCCTGAGTCTCTCCTTTGAAGGAGAGGAGAATTTATTCAAGGATGTGTTAATTAGACCTCAAGCGATTTCTTTCACCAAGGATTTCAAGAATATTTTGTCAATTTGCTATTAAAAATAGTTGTTGATCTCAAAAATTTTATAGCATAAAATTTTACCTCATATTACCTTCAGTATTCCCTCCAAAAGGACAAAGACTCTTACAAAGAAAGAAGAAAATTCAAGCTTTTCTGTTGGTCGACCAAAAGAATGAAGAAAAATCCTTGATATGACTAACAAAGGAAAGATTCAATGAAGTTGAAAAGCCATAAATGAATTGATATTGACCATAGCTACGACATATTTTTAAAGGTCATTCTTCTGGTAATAAGGCAGTGAAAATATCCTGGGCGATATAAAAGAATTCACTCAATCTCAATTTCAATATTTCTTCAATCAATCAAGCTGCAATCAACTATCTGCAAAAGGGATCTCTCAATCATCGTCAAGTTGAAAACGGATGAATGAGTTAGACCCCCGGGGCCAAAGGTGACTTTGATGATCTCCAAGTTGAAGGAGTATGTGATGTGTCCTTCTGAGAAAAGTTTAAATCATCGCAAGTTGAAGACTGATGCGATAAACCTCTCGACAATCCCTAAAAGATATTTAATCATCATAAAGAGATTTGCAACCAAAGCGACCATTTTATCAATTCAATTCTCAGGAATAAAGAAGATGTGGATCATCTTCGAGTTGAAGGAATATGTGATGTATCCTTCCAGGGAAAATCAGAACATCACTGAGTTGAAGGCTGGTGTGATGAAATTCTTGCCAAAACCCAGAAAAGCCCAATTTCTATGTCTCAAAAGAGTGCAAAAAGATCATCATGGATAAAACCCCAGATATCAAACTGCCAAACTGTCAAGAACTATCTTTATTTATGTGAAATTCTTTTATCAATATCCTTTTCATCAATTGCTTTTATGATACTTAGAACAAATTCCTTTCTTTTTATATCAAGGAAATTGATAGCTTCCTTCAAGAAACTCAACAGGAATAATTTAATTTTGATTCTAGATTCTATGGAGTTAGCCCAGTTGGAGGTAATACTCTAGGTAAAAGAGAGAATATATTTTCATATAAATATGCTTACATTTCAATTATTTCTAAATCAACTACAATTTTTATCTTATTGATAATATTTTCAAGTTATCCCGACATGAAGTGAGAGCTTGATGTCAATTTTGATATATCCTGGCGTTATTTTATCCCTTTTTAGGACTTGATAATGGGAGTTTTCAAGGTCCTTCCCTTCTTATTTTAATCTGAGCGCCTGGGCTCTCAGATTCGCACACTTCCTTGTATTCTCCACTATCCCACCATAGACAGTTCCCGTTCAGGGTAAGGGTTAAACCTGAATTGTTTCTATGAAAGGTCATTTGTTTTAAGAGCCATTCAGTCTCAACAATTGGACGCCCAAGATCAATCCCTTTTCAAGCTTTAGAGACCCATATTTTTTTCCTTTTGCAAACCCCTCCCAAATTTATTGTGCAAAATTCGAAGGTTCCATCATGGTTTCTTCTTTCAAGAATTCCATCTGTCTCCTTCAGGTTAAGGGTTAAACCTGAATCTCGTTCTTCCATGAGGTATTCTTTTTTCCCCCTTCAGGTTAAGGGTTAAGCCTTAGCCTCATTCTTCCATGAGGTATTTTCCCTCCCCTTCAGGTTAAGGGTCAAGCTTGAACCTCATTCTTCCATGAGGTGTTTTTCGTCCCATCCAGGTTAAGGGTTAAGCCTAAGCCTCATTCCGATGAGGTGATTTTTCTTCTCCATTCTCCATGTCATATCTACCATCATCGCCAGAGCAATTTTTTTTTCATACCCAGTCAGGTTCTCCAAGCTGAGGTATTTTATAGTCCAAATTTGGCATATTTTTCTTTGCCACTAAGCTCGGCTTTCAACCGGCTTAATAGCAAAGAGGGGCATCTGTAAACACTCCAGATTTTCCATCTTCATTCACAAGCTCTTTTCTTTGCCACTGGGACCCATTCTCTACCACTTTCAGGGAACCAGCTGGTTGATATCTGAACCAAGGTTGCTCGTGGCCCAAATTTTACAATAAATTTTTAATACCTCATCCTACCATCAAGATTCAATCCTCATTTTGGTTCGATTTTAATTATCAATTCTCATCCTCAGAGGAGGATCTCCAAATCCTTTGTGTCTGCCACGGGTCGGGATTCCAAGTCCCTTATCCAGGGTTTACATTTTATGTGTCATTGCATCTCATCTTTGAGATCCAGCACTTTGGTTTTTCAAAATATTTAATCCAGATTCGATTTTTAAAACTTGTCTTCCAAAATCAATTCCAAATACCTGGGTTTTGGATCAATATTCTTCATTTGTTAACCTCCAGGATCTTATTTTATTCAGAAAAACAAGTTGGGTTTATTTTAAAATCAATTTTTAACTAATTTCAATCCTCAATTGAGACCCAGCTAGGTGGTGTCACTTCTGGATTCTTTCATTTATCAAATTTCTCAAAATTTCAAAGTCCTAGATTGGATTAGGACTTTATCTTTCCATCTTTTTAAACATTTTCAAAAATTCATTTTGATTTTAAACCAGATATAGTCATATCCCTTGTCCATTCTTTTCATTTTGGCCAAACTCATAGAGTCCCAATCGAACTAGGACTCTATCGTAGAGCACCAGTCGAACTAGGACTCTATCGCAGAGTTTCAGTCGGATTAGGACTATATCCTGATTTCATCCTTTACTCTTATTTTTCACCTATTTTCAAAAATCTTCTCATCTGACTTTCAAAAGAGCCAGAATCTTAGAGTTTCAGTCAAACTATGACTCTATCACAGAGTTTCAGTCAAACTTTTCATCTCTATTTTTACTTATTTTCAACAAAATTTATCGAAATCTTTCATTTTGGTGAAAATCCTAGAGTTTTAGTTAGACTAGGACTCTTCTTCAGAGTTTCAGTCGGATTAGGACTCTATCTTTCATTGCTGTTTTTACCTATTTTTGAGGAAAACTTATAAAATCTTTCGAAAAAAGTCAAAAACTCAAAGTTTTAGTTGAACCAGGACTTTATTCAAAGAGTCCCAGTTGGATCAGGACTCTGACCCTGACTTCAATTTTGAGATAATCTTTCAAAAAACTCTTTATTTACCTTTCAAAAATCAAATTTCAAAGTTGTTATAATTTTATCACAGAGTTTCAAAATCTTGGGACTCTATCATACAGTCTCGGTAGATAAGGAATCTGACCTCGATCTTGTATTTTGCTCATCTTCACCAGTTTATGGACATACCTTTCAAAATCCTTTTGTTTTCTTTAAAAAATCCATAAAAATAAAGAGTTTTAAAATTTCAGGACTCTGCCTTAGAGTCCTAATCGAGTCAGGACTCTATCCTGATCTCATTTTCTTATTTGATTTTCACTTGTTTTCAAAAGTTGTTTTAAAATCTCATCATTTACTTCTTTGAAAACAAAAAATTCTTAGAGTTCTAGTCAAATTAGGACTCCTTTTCAGAGTCCTAGTTAGATCAGGACTTTGAACCTAACTTTAATTTCTATCTTATTTTCATCTTTTTTCTAAAACTCTCTCATTTGTTTTCTTACAAAACCCAAAACTTTAGAAGTTTTAGTCGAATTAGGACTTTTTCCCAGTGTCCCAGTTGGATTGGGACTCTAATTTTGATTTCAGTTTTCATCTTGTTCTCACCTACTTTGCAAAAAGCTTTTAAAATCTTCTTGTTTGTTCAAAATTCTGAGAGTTCTAGTCAAATTAGGACTCCGTCTCCAAAGTCCTAGTTGGATCAGAACTCTGTTCTGATTTCACTCCTTGTTGGCATTTTCACTGGTTTCGAAAATTCTTTCATCTGTTTTAAAAAAATACCAAAAATTTAGAGTTTTAGTCCGATCAGGACTCTGTCTCAGAATCCTAATTCAATTAGGACTCTATCCTGATTATTGTTTCTACCTTCGTTTCTATTTTCTCCACTTGCTTTTCAAAAATTAGGTCATTTTGCAGAGTTCCAGTTGATTTAGGACTCTATTTCAGAGTTTCGGTTGAGTTAGGACTCTAACCCTGACTGCATTTTCCAACTTATTTTTGCCAGTTTTGATAAAATCTTTCAAAAACTTCTTCATTTGGCTTTCAAAAACCTAAATCTCAGAGTTTTAATTGGTCCAGGACTCTGATCCAGAGTTTTAGTCCATTCAGGACTCTATTTTTAAAACCTCTCAATTTCATCTATCGATTTTAACTCCATTTTCAGTCTTTATTTCAACTTTTTCAAAACTCTGATATGGAGCCCACTTAGTTGGCGCCATGTGTGAACACCCCAAAATTTTTAAAATTTTTTAAATATTCCCTTTTTACCCCTAGCCCCATTTTTTGAATAATTAAGTCAGTTTTTAATCAAAATTCCAGTTTATTTCTCAAATTTACTGGAATCTAAATCCATTTTCCATATCTGACTCGATTACGGATCTGGATTCAATATCAAAATTCAATCTGAGCCTCGTTATCCAATTTTAAATTTGAAAATTTCAAAAATACCAAAAATAATTTCTAGAAGGCTCAGACAGTCCATCCGGTATCTGCTTGGATCCATTGTTCTATATTCCTCGATTTGAGATCTAAAACTTGAATATCTTCTCAAAACTCAAATCCGAAACCCATTTTTTGAGGAAATTTCCAAGGTTTAAAACCTGAATCCTCAGAAAACCCCTCTTTTGTAAATATTTCTCAAAAATACAAAAAAATACAAAAATACAAAGAAAAGAAAAAAAATCAAAATAGAAAAGAAAATTAAGAAAAGGAATAGTTTAGTACCCCCTTGTTAGAAGAAATTTTTATAAAAGAACCACTGTTCGGATTTTTCTTAAAACATCTTGGACCTCTTTTGAAAAAATTCCCCAACGGTCTCTCGTTGCGAAGGGGAAACCGCAAGGAGAGCATCGAGTTCTTCATCTCCCATGTGTGATCCCTCCTTCCACCCTTCGATCAGCAGCTCTGGCCTTTCGTTCGTCGATCCCCAACTGTTGCCCCTTCTCGGTCGTTCCTCTCCTGTCTATATAAACGAACATTGAGAGAAGGGTAAGGATCATCCATTGTTAGCCTATCGATCGAAGAGCATCCATCAAGAACATCCCTCAAGCATCCGTCTTCTGCCTCTGGCATCTTACTCCCCTTCTCTCCCAACCTCCTCCCTCTTTCACAATTCCCTGTAAGCAAAAGGAAACCAGCGATTACATTGGAGAATACTCGTTGAGCGCGTCCATCTTCATCGATCGCCATTGCTTACCATCGCATCTCCACTAGACTCATCGTCTTTGTCTCCTATATATCTGGTTCTTTCCAATTAGCAGAAGCTTCAAATCATCCGGAGGAGGTCGGCCATTCCCTCCGGCTAAGAGGTAAGAGGTCATCTCCTTCCTTCTCCAATTTCTTATGAAAATCGTCTTCCCGTTTCATTATATCACTCTGCATTCTGTTTCAGTTCTCTTTTGTTTATTTCTTAATCACAAGGCATCGGCGGTACGGTCGACCTGCATATAGTAGGATTGGCTCACCCCATCAGCAACAGTAAAATGGAATTTATTAATTCCAACATTTCTCTTGGTTTATGTTTTATGTCTTTTGTTAATTCTGTGAATTACTCTTTCTTTATTTATGACATCAGGTTCAATAATCCTCTATATAGTTCATCTGAATCCTGATCCGATCTTCTTGATAATTCCCAGCTTTACTTTTATGTTAATTTCCTTAGTTCCTGTTTTGATCTCTACTCTTGACACTGGAATCTTTGCTCTTATTGACTATTTTTCTGATTCCTACTAGCATTGTGATTTCTGGTATTTGGTTATTTGCTTTTATTTGGATCAATATTGTCATTAAATAACAGATCTGCAAGCTTCATAGCTTCAGATTTGCGTTGATATCATAACCCTTGGAATATCATATTAATTTTGCATTGATTCCTCTATGAATCGATTCGAACCATTGCTTTATAATTCTCGGATTTTGGATTTTACATTCCGATCTACAGTTAATTTACACTTCTTTGTTTTATCTTCTCATGGGATTTTGATTTCCAGTTTACATTTTAGGCATCCCTTCGTAGTCATTAATTTTTCCTATTTACTGTTTTGATCTTTCTAGTGTCTGTCTGATTCATGTCTTGATTTTTCGGTTTTCACCATTAGCTCCTATTTTACATTACCATTTATCTTTTCTTCATTTCACTAATACCATACACTCTTTGATTTCAATTTGTTTCATACATTTTGATCTGAGCCCATGTGTTTAATCTGTCAGATTATATTTCTAATCTTATGATTATATTATTGATCTTGTATATTCATTTACAATTAAAGCATGGTCTGAAATCCAGTTTCATCACGTTGAGCCTGTGCATGATCGCTTGATTTCAGTTTGCTTTGGAGGCTATTAGCAAATTTCAATCTGACGATCGTCAGTTTGGTGATTGTTGGATACCGGGACTCATTTCCTCTTTAAAGGCTCTGATTAGAATTTTGGATACACTAACTTGATTGCATATTCCTAGGATCGGTTGCTTTCCTGAATAGTTGTGGAACTTATTAGAGATTGAAGAATTATAGAAAATGCAAAATTTGACTCTATGTTCCTGCACAGAGGCGTCACAAGCCCAAATGCATTGCTAGAAAGTGGAAATAGCATTGGAATCACCCTTGCTTATTGTATGACATTTGATTATCTGATTCACCAAAGTTTCAAATCAGGCTTTGCGTTTTTGCTGAAAACATTTTGAAGTATTAGTCTTAAACCAGATCCCGACATGCCAAGAGACATGCTCTGTTGACTAAGCTTTGGGTTTATTATATATATCGTATTCTCTGCGTATTCATCATACATTGTGCATCATATCTCCATCCCCTTTAATTTTCCGTTTTAGGATGGTGATCATAGGAGTCTGCAGTGGTCTGTTGAGTCTACTTGTTCGGTGACTGGAACATAAATTCTTATCCTCCACGATTTTAATCTCATTGAAGGGCGTTCATCAGGTTATATTTTCTGCAAAATAGCTTACTGTAGAATCACGTTTATAATGTTATAGATTCACCATGGTGCGTCTTTATTGCATCATCCCCTCGTAATAGTGGAAACCACATTGTAACTAATATAGCATTGGCTTGTTTGAGCATCATTACCTATCTGCCATATCCAGTGTAAATTCATCAAGAAATTCCACTGGATTTGTGGTGAATTCATGAGCAGAATGGACTTGCCGGAATCTCTTTATCCGCCAGAGTTTTACATGCACCACTATGAGCATCTCTATGCTAATCCAAAACCTGCTGGAGGTGATCAAGCTAAGGTGCGTCTAAGTAGTAGATTAGAGGCCATCTCATGGGGAAAATGATTAGTTCGGGGATAAATTTGTTGAGAGCTCAAAATTATTCTATACATTATCATTGTTGCTTTTGAACCATTGAATCACATTCTACATCTCACCTTTTTATTTTCCTGCATCATTTGGCACTAATTTACTGTGTGTTTTGTGTTGTATTCATGTCACTGATGCATGTGTATTCATCTCAGCATTGCATGAGCATCCCATCTTTGTTTTTACATTCGTAGTAATATACTCCCTATTCTGCATTGTCAATCACCTCATCCTTCTAGCATTCTATCTACCACATGCTGCATTGCTCCAACCCCTTTCAATCTATGTGTTCTGTTTAAGTTAAATGCCACTCATGCTTACTATAATCAATGACAGAGTCCTAAATTTTAAATGGTGGTCAGAAGCAAAGAGTGCAGCTTGCAAGGGTATTCCATCAAGATGTCAATATATATATTTGCCGGATGCCCCCTTCAGTGCACTTACTTCCTTTACTACAACTTACCTGTGCACAAACACTACACTGAAATACGTTACTTCTGCACTTGCCACATCTATCTTTCACTGCTACCTTCCTCCATTTATCCCATCCTTGCCGCCATCATACCAGCCCTTCATTAGCACCCACTCTAATGTCACTCACTGCTATTGCAGTGAACTCTTCACAGGTCGTTCAGCCTCATAACATCCCACTGTTGTCTCAATACCAGCATCCCCATTTCCTACTGTTTTTGTGGAGGAAGATAGGAGTTCTGCTCACAAGAAACACATCGCAATATGAGAACCTGTCAATATGTCAACTGAGACATATCACAAGTCGATCTAATAGGACAGAGAAGCCCAGTGAATAGATCAATGTTGAATTGGAGAATGAAGATCAACTTACACTTCAAAGACTGCATTATTGTGTGCAAGCAATATCAAATGCCCGCTAAGGCTAGAGAGTTTTTCGCATCCACAGTCCAGCTTCAGTCACCTTCTCACATTCGCCTTCTTGCCACAGCACATCATCACATATGCCCACTTGTTGTATATTTGATTTCACCTACCACACACTGTTACTGTGCTGCAAACTGCACTATTCACCCGCACATATTTGTTGTTACCCCAGTTCCAGCACATTGCCATACATGTATATACCTGTGATGCTTAAAGCTCACTGTTGAGAATTTATAGAATATATATTCACAACATATGGCTTATATATATTCCTATGTTTTGCCACATGACTATAGATGTGTACCTTTAATATATCATATATTTTGTTAATTTGGTATAGATACCATCTTCATATGCATCTATATGCTTCCTTTCATCAGCATATTCATTTAGTCCCAGTTCAAAACTTGACATTTTCTTCTCTATGTCGAATAGTTTGCTTTGTAGCTAACTCAAATTTTTTTGCAGGAAATACCTCTAAAAATGTTGATCTCCTTCTTAGATTAGGGATTTTCAATTTTGAATTTCAATTTTAGAGATTGTGATAACTGGACATTAATAAAAAATTTACATTTCAAGCACTAGATTAGAATGTATGAGCATACATATCCTCTAGAATTGCTTGTTTCATGTTATTTTCCTCTTTTATTTCAAAAATTCATGAATGGAAACACGAATGGCACATGCACCATTCTAATAAAAGGTGATTAAATCCTAAGTTGATGATTTACATCAATGGCCATAGTCAAGGTTTGAACAAAACTTAGGATTTTCATCTTTTATGGAATAACATTGGATTCACAGTGGATCTCTTTTCAAATTCATCATATTTTTCTAAATATTTTTTTTCCTTTATCAGAGTTTAACTTAAAATTAACTCAAAATATATATCAATGGCCATAGTCAGGATATATTGAGAGTTAATTTCATTTTAAACTCTATAAAGGCACCAAAATATGTTTTATTCTTTGTTTGAATTTAAATATAGATTATCTTATAATAGATCTTGTGACTATAGTCACAGATGTATTATATTTTCAATCTTATTTCAATTTATTTAAAGAATGAAATATGCTTTTCAAATATCCAATTTTCAAAATTCTTTAATTCATTTCATCATTCAGGATAGAATTACATCATATTTTCAAAATTCTTTTCATATTATTTCAAAATCCAAGTGATTTTGAGATAATTCTTCAAATATCTTCTTCATTTCTTAAATCAATCTTCAATTCTTATTTGTAAATTCAAATTCTTCTTTCTATTCTCAAATTCTATCTTATTTCAAAAATTCAAACTTCAATTTCAAAGTCCAATTTGACTTTGAAATTCGAATTCACTTCTATATTCAAAATTCAATTTTCAACTCAAAATCGAATTTCAAAGTTCGATCCAACTTTGAAAATTCCAAATTCATTTCCATTTTTCAGGATTCAAATCCAAATTCAATTCAATATTCTAGATTGAATTTCAAAGTTCAATTTAAACTTTGGAATTTCCAGATTCATCTCCTGGTTTCAAAAATTCAAGTTTCAAAATCAAGTTTTATTCTTTATTCTTCACTTCAGGTTCCCAAATCTCCTGGATCATCTTCTAAATTCAGAATTCAAGTCTGAATTCAAGATTTATTTTTTATCTCTCAAAATTCCAAAATTCGAAGTCTTAAATCAGACTTTAAAAGATCAAAACTTGGTATTCACTCTGAAAATCAATTTTTCCAAAATTCCATCTCCCTTTCAAAATCGATTTAGAATTGTTTTCTCAGATACAATTCCGAATTTCATCTAGATTTCTAAAATTCCAATCTCATTTTGGAAATCCATTCCCCATTCCAGATTTTGGATCCAATCCCATATTGGATTCCGGATTTCAAATCCCATTCCACCTTGGATCCAGATTTCAAATCCAATCCCAGTTAGGATTTTAGATTTCTTATCCAATTCTATCTAGGATTCTAGATTTTGGATCAGATTCTATCTAGGATTCCAAATTTCAAAGTCGGTTCATATTTCCAAAACCATTTTCAAATCTATTTCTTAAGTCTAAATCCAAATTCAATTCCTCTTTTAGGTTCTAAAATTAAGAATTCCTTTTCAGAATCAATCTATTCAAATTTAAAGTCCATTTTTTACTTTAAAACTCTATTTTTCTCAAGATTCTATCTCAAAATTCTAAAAATCTCTTTTTCCTTTTATTTCTTCAAATCAAAATCCAATTTTCAAACTTTGATCATTCCAAAACTTGGAATTTCAAGTCTCTTCTTCCAGATCTATTTCAAATTCTGAGTTAGATTCAAAATCTAACTTTTTTAAATCAATTTCAACCCTTTGAATTATTTCTTCACTACATTATCAAATTTATTTCAGAATCACTTGGATAAATCTCAAAATTTATAAACTATTTTCTCAAAAGCATACATCCTAGCATTTGCATTGCACAAACATGATTTTTTGTGCATTTTTAGACTTAGAATGAATTCTTAGATAATATTTAAGCAAAGCAAAAGGCATAAGTTCGATCCTTGGTTCGATTACCCTTGGTAAAGGTGCCAGGAATGGTTGAACCTCGTACCAATGAGTGAATCACGTCTCTCCATTTTTCTACAAATTTTTAAAAATAGAGGTGAGTAATTTCAAAATATTTTCAAAAATTAAGGTCAAGTTAGACCTTTACAAAAAAGTTCTTCTCTCTTCTTTCTTTTCTCTTCTCTTTTCTTTTCTATCTTTTATTCTCCTTCAAAAAGGGAATAGATGCTAGAAAGGCAAAAGAGAAGGAAAAGAGGAAACAAGAGGAAAATTTTTGCAATGATCACACCATGTCTGGAGGAGTTCTGATCCAGTCAGAACTTTATTTGGTTTAAAAACTTTCAATTTTCATTCCAATTCTGAACCTCTTTTGAAAACCTTTCATTTTCAAGTTTTAAAAACGTTTTTGAAAAATCAAGTGGGGTCCACTCTGGGTGGCGCCACATTTGGAAAAGGTCAGAGATCATTTAGGGTTTTGTCAGTGTCATAGCTAGGTTAGAAGTTTAGGATGTTCAAAATTGATTTTAAAATTTCTATTCTCACTTGGATTTTTAACTTTGTTTTTAAAGCTTTCAAAATCAAAGTTTTAAAAAACCAAATACGGGCCACACTAGGTGGCGCCACATTTGATCTTTCTAGGGTTTAATTAGGTGTTAATTAGGGATTATTTAGAGTAAATTTAGGTTAAGAGTCTTCCAAAAAAATTGCCCCCCATGTCTTTATCCAAAAACCAATTAGGAAAGTTTCTTTCTTTCTAAAATTGGATTTTGAAAATCTATAAAAGGGGGGCAAAAGGGGGGTCGACCCCTAAGGCTTTTCCTCTCATTATTTCTTCCTCTCTCTCTCTCTTCTCCAGCAACTCTCCTTCTTCCCTTGCAACTGCATCCATCCAAGGTGAGATGTTATACTTTATTTCAGGTTTTATTAATTTTTTTATGCTTTTTACCATGGATTTCACCATTATTGCCCCTTGTTTATGGATTTCAAGCATGATCCACCCTCAAGAACCCTAAAATGAAATCAAGAACATAATCTAATGCTGCTCCATGGTTTATTTCACATTTTTAATCCATTAGAGTAGTTTAGAATAATATGTTTTATGTTTTTGCCAAATAAAAGATGAGATTCACCCGTTAAATGTGTTAAATCCCTCTTTTGAAGGATAAATCAAGTTCTAACCATGTTTTTCCTGATTTTTTTTATCTTATTTCACTGTATTAATGTTTATTTTACTTATTTTAGCATCAAATCCAATTTAGTTATGTTATTTTCTTATTTTTTTTATTATTTTTCAAGTATAAATTTGGGTTTTTAATATTTTATTGAATATCCATGTATTCCAACCCTGGGCACTCAAAAATCATATTATTTCATGGGTAAATATTTGACAGAAAAAACTAATTTTTTTAGGGTTGGCTCATGAATTTGTCAGTGACTCCCTGTAAAAAAATCAAATTATTTTGGTTTCGGAAACTTTGTCAAAAAAATAGAAAACCGAACCTTAATTTTCAAACTGTGAAATCGCTATTAAGATTCAGGAGCAACTTGCAGAGGCGATATTTCTGTTATTCGAGATCCGATCGATGATCTGTAAGTTTCAATGGATTTGTATTGATATCTAGTATTTACTGTAAATTTTTTTATATTTTTCTGCATCTGTTCACTATTTTTCCTTTGTCAAAAAGTAGAATAGGTTTTTGAGAGCTTGTTATACCTTGTTTAAACTCTAGATCGACTTGTGTCGATCGTATCTCCCTAACCGAAGATCCGATTAATGATTTGTAAAAATGAAAATAGTTTTCTGTGTGTCTGCTATTCATTGCTACAATTTCATAATTTTGGAATTTGATTTGCAATATTTTCTTATACCCAAAACTGGATGCATGTATTTCAACTCGTTATACATTCGTTATAATTGATTGTATATTGCCAGAATGATATCTCCCTAACAAGAGATGGTTTTTCAGATCTGTAAAACAGGAAATCTCTATTTTTTTTGTCTAGTATTTTTTTATAAATTTGTATGAATTTTCATAGTGATTTGATATCTGATTCAAGTCTGACACTATCATAGGTACCAGCCCATCGGCAAAATTGCATATTTTAGGGTTTTATTCAATTTTCATATTAAAGTAATGTCAAAAATAGATTTTTCGATTTTAGTTTAATTTTAAGGTTATCAGAAGTGTATGTGTTAATTTTTATTAATTTTGGAGTTCGTTTGAAGCTTGGTTTGATTAAATTGCAAAAATAAGGTGCCCATAGAATCCCGGTTTGAGCGAAACACTGCCAAAAATCATGATTTTGTGATATTTTGATTTTTTTATAAAAAGTTTATATTTTTTAGGGTTTTTTTATGTTTATAATCATGTTAGGATGCTACATATCCAATTTGGTCTTGATTTGAATCTTTTTGAACCCTAAATCCAAAATTTTACCAAAATATTTTTTGAAAACCCTGATTTCAAGGCCATAGTCTTGTTTTCAGGGGTATTTTTGTTATTTTTCCCTAAATTCCGAATTTCAAAGTTATTTATCTTTATTATTTCTTTAATTTTATATTATAATTCATTATGTTTATCTCAGGAAAATATGGGAAAAGGCTTATATATGAATAAATCTAGTAATTTTCAGATATTACTGAATAAATCCAGAAAAGCCAACATATTTTCACTAACAAGTTTTCTAGTTTTGCAGGTACATTCAAGAGTGTATTCTATTTTATTTCCTTTTCCTTTTATGCAAATTATAATTATAAATTTGGAATAAGAATTTACTTTTGCTGCTTAGAATAGGATTGCAATGCATATAGTTTTATTCTTCAATAATGTTAATGTGTGATGAATGATGATTCATACATATTCAAACTCACAATGGTCTACATGAATGGCACGTGCACTAGCTTTTAGGGAGTTGATAAACTCGATTAAGTTTGTATTTATAGCCATAGTCAGAATACGAACAAAATCCAGATTTATCATCTTCTTTTAAGCCACAATCAACCTACACTCTTAGGCTATCTTCAAAAACCATTGCATATTTCAATCTTTTATAAATGTTTTTTTCCTTTTAAAATCAAATGAGATATATTCAATCCATATCTGTGGCCATAGTTAGGGATTCGAGGCAATTTTACTTTATTAAAGTTCTATAAGGCACATAAACTCTCTTTTCCAAATAATTTTCTCAAAAATCTTTTCTCAAAATCATATTCATACATCATTTAGGTTTAGATTGCATCATGAATAAAAGATTCACAAGGTTACACACCCCTTCTTTTGACTTATTTTTCAATTCTATTGCAAAGAAATGGATTTTCCTCAAAATTGCTAGATTTTCCTCAGAAATTGACTTTCTCAAAACCCCTGGTTCTTTTAAGGATTCTTCAAGTATTTTCTCAAATTCAATCCACGATTTTCTAAGTCAGATTCTTTACTTCAAAGTGTGAATTCAGAGAAATCAAGTTTTTTCAAAGGATATTTCTGTTATCCGAGATTCGATCGATGATCCGTAAGTTTTAGTGGCTTCGTATTGATGTCTAGTGTTTACTATAAATTTTTCATATTTTTCTGCATTTGTTTACTATTTTTTCTTTGTCAGAAAGTAGAATAGGTTTCTGAGAGTTTGTTATACATTGTTTAAACTCTAGATCGACTTGTGTCGATCGTATCTCCTAAACCGGAGATTCGATCGATGAATTCTAAAAATGAAAATATTTCTCTGTGTGTCTGCTATTCGCTGCTAAAATTTCATGATTTTTGAATTTGATTTGCTATATTTCCCTATACCCGAAACTGGATGCATGTATTTCAACTCGTTATATATTCGTTATAATTGATTGTATATTACCGACGATATCTCCCTAACCAGAGATGATTTTTCAGATCCATAAAAAGAAAAATCTTTATTTTTTTGTCTAGTATTTCTTTGTAAATTTTTATGAATTTTCATAGTGATTTGATACCTGATTCGGGTCTGACACTGTGATAGGTACGTGCCCATCGACAAAATTGCATATTTTAGGGTTTTATTCAATTTTCATCTTAAAGTAATGTCAAAAATAGATTTTTCGATTTCAGTTTAATTTTAGGGTTATCAGAAGTGCATGTGTTAATTTTTCTTAATTTTGGAGTTTTTTTGAGGCTTGGTTTGATAAATTTCAAAAACAAGGTGCCCACGGAGTCCCGGTTTGAGTGAAACACTCGCAAAAATCATGATTTTGTGATATTTCGATTTTTTTGTAAAAAGTTTATATTTTTTAGGCTTTTTTTATGTTTATAATCATGTTAGGATCCTACATATCCAATTTGGTCTTGATTTGAATCTTTTTGAACCCTAAATCCAAAATTCTACCAAAATATTTTTTGAAAACCTTGATTTCAAGGCCATAGTCTTGTTTTGAGGAGTATTTTTGTTATTTTCCCCAAATTTTGAATTTCAAAGTTGTTTATCTTTATTATTTATTTAATGTTATATTATAATTTATTATGTTTATCTCAGAAAAACATGGAAAAAGCTTATATCTGGATAAATCCAATAATTTCCATATATTACTGGATAAATCCAGAAAAGCCAACATATTTTCACTAACAAGTTTTCTAGTTTTGCAGGTACATTCAAGAGTGTATTCTATTTTATTTCCTTTTCCTTTTATCCAAATTGTAATTGTAAATTTGAAATAAAAATTTACTTTTTTGCTTAGAATAGGATTGCAATGCATATAGTTTTATTCTTCAATAATGTTAATGTGTGATGGATGATGATTCATACATATTCAAACACACAATGGTCTACATGAATGGCATGTGCACTAGCTTCTAGGGAGTTGATAAACTCGATTAAGTTAGTATTTATGGCCATAGTCAGAATACGAATAAAATCCAGATTTATCATCTTCTTTTAAGCCACAATCAGCCTACACTCTTAGGCTATCTTCAAAAACCATTGCATATTTCAATCTTTTATAAATTTTTTTCTCCTTTTAAAATCAAATGAGATATATTCAATCCATATCTATAGCCATAGTTAGGGATACGAGGCAAATTTACTTCATTACAGTTCTATAAGGCACATAAACTCTCTTTTCCAAACAATTTTCTCAAAAATATTTAGAAATCTTTTCTCAAAATCATATTCATACATCATTTAGGTTCAGAATGCATCATGAAAATAAAAGATTCACAGGGTTACACGCCCCTTCTTTTGACTTATTTTTTAATTCTATTTCAAAGAAACTGATTTTCCTCAAAATTGCTAGATTTTCTTCAGAAAGTGATTTTCTCAAAACCCTTGGTTCTTTTAAGGATTTTTCAAGTATTTTCTCAAATTCAATCCATGATTTTTAAAGTTAGATTCTTTACTTCAAAGTTTGAATTCAGAGAAATCAAGTTTTTCCAAAGGATATTTCTGTTGTCTGAGATTCGATCGATGATCCGTAAGTTTCAGTGGCTTCGTATTGATGTCTAGTATTTACTGTAAATTTTTCATATTTTTCTGCATCTGTTTACTATTTTCCCTTTCTCAAAAAGTAGAATAGGTTTCTGAGAGTTTGTTATACTTTGTTTAAACTCTAGATCAACTTGTGTCGATCGTATCTCCCTAACCGGAGATCCGATTGATGATTTGTAAAAATGAAAATATTTCTCTGTCTCTGCTATTCACTGCTAAAATTTCATAATTTTTGAATTTGATTTGCTATATTTCCCTATACCCAAAACCGGATGCATGTATTTCAACTCGTTATATATTCGTTATAATTGATTGTATATTGCCGACGATATCTCCTTAACCAGAAATGATTTTTCAGATCTGTAAAAAGAAAAATCTTTGTTTTTTTGTCTAGTATTTCTTTGTAAATTTGTATGAATTTTCATACTGATTGATACTTGATTCGGGTCTGACATTGTGACAGGTACGTGCCCGTGGGCAAAATTGCATATTTTAGGGTTTTATTCAATTTTCATATTAAAGTAATGTCAAAAATAGATTTTTCGATTTCAGTTTTATTTTAGGGTTATCAGAAGTGCATGTGTTAATTTTTATTAACTTTGGAGTTCGTTTGAGGCTTGGTTTGATTAAATTGCAAAAATAGGGTGCCCACGAAGTTCCGGTTTGAGCGAAACACTCGCAAAAATCATGATTTTGTGATATTTTGATTTTTTCTAAAAAAATTATATTTTTTATGGTTTTTTATGTTTATAATCATGTTAGGATGCTACATATACAATTTGGTCTTGATTTGAATCTTTTTGAACCCTAAATCCAAAATTCTACCAAAATATTTTTTGAAAACCCTGATTTCAAGGCTATAGTCTTGTTTTCAGGAGTATTTTTGTTATTTTCCCCAAATTCTGAATTTCAAAGTTGTTTTATCTTTATTATTTATTTAATTTTATATTATAATTTATTATGTTTATCTCAAGAAAACATAGAAAAAGGCTTATATCTGGATAAATCCAATAATTTCCAGATATTACTGGATAAATCCAGAAAAGCCAACATATTTTCACTAGCAAGTTTTCTAGTTTTGCAGGTACATTCAAGAGTGTATTCTATTCTATTTCATTTTCCTTTTATCCAAATTGTAATTATAAATTTGGAATAAAAATTTACTTTTCCTGCTTAGAATAGGATTGCAATGCATATAGTTTTATTCTTCAATAATGTTAATGTGTGATGGATGATGATTCATACATATTCAAACACACAATGGTCTACACGAATGGCATGTGCACAAGCTTCTAGGGAGTTGATGAACTCGATTAAGTTTGTATTTATGGCCATAGTCAGAATACGAATAAAATCCAGATTTATCATCTTTTTTTAAGCCATAATCAACCTACACTCTTAGGCTATCTTCAAAAACCATTGCATATTTCAATCTTTTATAAATGTTTTTCTCCTTTTAAAATCAAATAAGATATATTCAATCCATATCTATGGCCATAGTTAGGGATACGAGGCAAATTTACTTCATTAAAGTTCTATAAGGCACATAAACTCTCTTTTCCAAACAATTTTCTCAAAAATCTTTAGAAATCTTTTCTCAAAATCATATTGATACATCATTTAGGTTCAGAATGCATCATGAAAATAAAAGATTCACAGGGTTACACGCCCCTTCTTTTGACTTATTTTTCAATTCTATTTCAAAGAAACTGATTTTCCTTAAAATTGCTAGATTTTTCTCAGAAATTGACTTTCTCAAAACCCTTGGTTCTTTTAAGGATTTTTCAAGTATTTTCTCAAATTCAGTCCATGATTTTTTAAGTTAGATTCTTTACTTCAAAGTTTGAATTCAGAGAAATCAAGTTTTTCCAAAGGCACTTAAAATTCCTCAGAAATCGATTTTCCTAAAACACTTAGATTTCTAAGAAATCGACATTCCATTTTTCTTAGAAAGGTGCTCTCACCATGATTCACGATTTTCAAAGTGTCATCTTTTCCAAGAATTTTCCAAGTATTTCAAATCTCTGAAGCATACATCATGATTTTCAATAAAAAATTTCTCTAAGTCATAGCACATGCCTGATTCTTTGTGCATTTAGGAAATAGAACATGATTTAGACAATTGAGTAAAGCAAAGCACATGATTGATCCTTGGTTCAATTACCCCTGGTAAAGGTGTCAGGAATGGTTGAACCTCGTACCGACAGACGAGTCCCATTCTTTGAAATTATCCTGCATTTTAAAATGGAAGCGAGTTATTTTCAAAATCTTTTTTAAAGGTCAGTTTGACTTGCAAAAGTAAAATTTTGCAATGATAACAATTAACATTTCCAAGGTTGGTCGCCGCATTAACTATGCAAAACTATCGTTTTTGATGTAAGCGGCCAAGAATCTCTAACAGTGGAAAGGAAGCATACGGAGTGGGCAACATACTGCTCACCACTCCGCTCACTACCTTGCTGCCATGACAGAACAACAAAGGGACCACAAGTGTGTCTCGGGCCAGCACACACATACTCGGCCGACTGAATATGACAAGCACAAGTGGAACTAAGTACCCACTAAACAAAGTGCAAGTTGTGATCCAGAAGGTCATAGCCCACTGGTCTAGACATGCACAACCTGTGCAAAGTGTCTAGATCGGTACTTGCTGGACAGCAAGCACATGACACCCGAATCACTTACTTTCATTTTTATCTACTTCTCTCTCATTTTTTTTGCTTTGCTCTGCTTTGTAGGTTGGCGGCAAAAGAGGAGGGCTATAGCAGATTGGCTAAGCACCTAAGGGGAGCTCAGCCAAGTCTGGTCCAAGTGGGACCAGACCCAGTTGGGCTCACTCACACCCTGGTGTGAATCATGGTGGTTCGGACCAGGTGGGTGCTGCAAAGGGGGCAGTCCGGGTGTTCCAGCAGGTAGGACAGCAGGACCATAGGGTCTGGTCCTTTAGACCAGACCTTAGAAGTTCGAATGGACACTAGTCTGAACCAAATAGGTTCAGAACAGGTGCTGCACACAGGGTGCAACCCAGTCCAAGGGCCAAAACAGTGGCCAGCTAGGCCACCCGGGTGCACTAGCACCCGACTGCCTGCTGCCGCGCCAAGAGAGTTGGCTAGGAGCATCTGGTCGAGCCCCTGCTCGAACCATGGTGCTCCTGGCTGGGTCCAACACCTGTGGTTGTAGACCACACCAACTCAGCCACTATAACTGAAAGGAAAAATAAAAAAACAGAACTTCATGTGGTGCTGCAGCGAACCGAGGGTGGAAGAGGTGGCCATGGCTGGACTGGGCTACACCCGAGTCCAGTCCGGTGCTCATGCCACCTACGGGGTGCAAGAGCTAGCCCCCCCAGTCGACCTCATAACAGTAAGAGGGGCTGAGGACAAGCATGCATGAACTGAAAAAGAAAACATGCCTTAGTATACAGAAAATGAACTAAATGCCTCATTTGGTTGCATGAAATCAACAAAAGAAAGAAAAGACAAAGAAATACATTTTTTGGCTGAATGAAAAAACACAAAGGAGAAGCATAATTATAAATACATTTTTGATTGAAAACTAGCATGGAATCAAAGCAAAAACATGAGTACCGAATGGGGATTCAGTTGCTTAGAGCCCCTCCCTTTCATGGACCAAAATGGAGGGATGCTCAAGCATTACCCATAACAACAAACATAATATATTAGCATACGAAAATCATGGATACCCAAAGTGAAAGGAAAACAAGAAGTGAGAATATTTTCCATACATCCTAATCTGCCAAGAGCCGTGCATACCATGGATGCACCCAGCCCTCTTGGCTTCACGTTTCATACCACATGCAAACCTCCAAGAAAAATAGAAAAAAAACAAAGTTGAAATCTTCACCTTAGCTTCTAAATTGGAAAGAGGAGATCGGCTACTATCTTGAGAGGGTCGCCACAATAGGGTTGCATAACACACCCCTTGAAAGCACACACCCTCACACACGGTTTTGGAGAAGAAGAGTGGGAGAGAGAGAGAGAGACTCTAAAAAAATTGCCAATTAGGCTCTCTCTTTCTTGAAGGCTTTTATGGCAAGTGAATTCACATTGAGTGGCTAGGATTAGATCTTGGAAAGATGGATGGCTGGGGGTGTTTCACGCCCCTCCATGCCATGGAAAGGTTGTGATTTCCTTGCATGGCCGCCCACACCCTCCAATTGTGGTCTTCTTTTTGAAATTTCCTAAAAGCATCACATAAATGCCATGAAACAAGGTCTTAAATGCTCTCTTCAAAGTTGAGAAACTCATAAAGATACCCCAGGGTTTCCTCCCCCTCTATGGCCAATAGGGTGCACCCTTTTAGCTACCTTTGAAATCTTACAAGATTGCCATGGGCTGCCGCCCACTTGGCCAATCCGTGGCTATCTTTCAAAAAGTCTCATAAAACTCACCAAAGTGCCACCGCCTAGCTTGGTCAACCTTAACCAGCTGGTCTAGGGCTGTCCAAAATAAGAAATAAAGGTCAACCAAGGGCTTGGGTCAACCCCCTAGTCGGACCTAGCTCACTATGAAGAAAAATGCAATTTAAATCCCAAATATAACTTAAATTTCAAAGTATATTTTTAATTTATATCCTTCATAAAAAGTCATCCCCGGTATAACCCACACCTCTTGAGATACTTTCTTTATTAATTCACATAAAATAATAGGATTTTAACATTGTTTGAATTCTTCGATTCGAGATCCGATTGACCTTATGCAATTCGAATTGAATATAGGGTTTCGATAAATAATGCATTGTGAATTCGCATTCGTATCAATATGTATACATATATATATATATATATATATATATATATATATGTATATATTAGGATTATATATATATGCATATGTACATACATATATATATATATATATATATATATATATATATATATATATATATATATATATATATATATATATCTAATTATGTGTGCGAAAATCCTCGTAACCATACAAAATATTTATCTCAGAATTCACATCATGAACGGAATTTTCTCGGAAAATTCATGGGTCTTACATTCATGCTCAAGAAAGAGGATAAGGCATGGACATTATTTGATACATTGAGTGAAAATGCCATGCATCATGCCCTGTCCTCGCATATTGATAGGACTGCACTTGTTCCTAGTGATCCTAAAAAAAGAGGGATTTATGAAGTTGGGTCTGAATATGATCTGCAAATCAAAGTTGACCAGGAAAGTTGATCAATTACTGGCCAACCCCGCTTCAGTAAATCAGGTAGGAAAAGTGTGTGAGCTATGCGCTAGCTCTGCACACTTTGTTTCAGAGTGTCCGACAACACCACTTTATCCTGAATTCGTTCAAGAGCAAGTGAATGTTGCCCAAGGTTTCGCTAGACCGGTGCATGACCCTTATGGCCCTACCTATAACCCGAGATGACGAAATCATCCTAACTTTGCATGGAGAAATCCACAAGAGCCACCCCCACATGCCAAAAATCTACAAGGTTTCGTAGTTTTCTGTTTTAGTTAGTTTTCTTCTTTCATGAGTTAGATGTCAGATTATGTATGCATTGCATTCTTTTTTATATTTTTATGAGTTGCATAACAGGTAGACAGGTGGAACCTCAGCAGTGCCCTATCAAATAAGACTTCATAGCACAAATTAGGTGTTTTCTACTCATTTCCTACTTTTTCTTCTGTTTCTCATATGCATTCACTCAGTTTCATGCAAGCATGGGGGAGTGCCACTGAGGATAGTGTCATTCAAGCATGGGAGAGGGTGTACTTTGCACACCCAATTTTTCTTTTCTTTGTACGTGCACTTTTGATGACAACTCATAAAAATTGGGCTTTTAAGGAATGAGTTTGATCTTATATAAATGCTTTACATAATCTAATGTTTTTAGAGAAATTTTAAGCCCCATGATTTTTTTTTCTGACACTGATCTAGAAAACCATGGTTATTTATGTGGATTTCAAAAAAATGATTATAGATGCATGTTAGAGTTTATTTTGAATCATAAGTATAAATATGCACAGTTTTATTTTTGAAAAACTAAGAAAATGAACAACATTGCATTCATGAGCTCAAAAAGTGAAAAAGAGCATATGTTTAGTTGTTTGATGTCTGTGTATTCCCTAGTAGCTGGGCTCAGACATAAGTTGAAGTGCTTGAGTTCCATGTCGAAAAGGATAACGAAGGAAGTCACTTCTTTATCTAAGTTAATATTTGTGGCCTATTTTGTTCGAGCAAGTAGAGCCTGAAGAGTGTTTACACCTAGTGCCCTAAAGCCATCTGGTTTGGGAGCCACCGGCCCGAAAGCCTGTTACATGAACTTTATAAAGAGTCTAATAGATGCTGACATTGCACACGACAAGAAGCAGACTATACATAAAACTATATAAATTGAAGGTCTAGTGACTTGAGCAATTAAGTCTAAGGGATACTTTGTATTTGGTGCCCTAAAGTCGTCTAGCCTAAGAGTCACTGACCCAAAGCTCGTTACACGAGTCACGAAAATTGAAAATTTGATATAGTGTTCAACAAAAGAAAGAAAGAAAAAGTATAAAAATTTGAAAATCAAGAAAAAAGAAGAAGAAAAGAGCGTAAAAGAAAAAGTTCAATGCTTAGAAGTAAATATTAAGAAAACCTATGCATAAAACATATGAGTGAGGATTAGTAAATAATAACATGTACATATTTGATTTTCTGAGAATAAAGCATAAATGATTATGATATTTAGAAAAGTAAAAGAAAAGGTTTTACTCTATGGTGGCCTGTAAAAGACTCTAATCATGTTTTGAAAGTGTAATGACATGAAATATTTGTGAAAACAAACTCCTTAACTGCCTAATGCTTTGTGACTTAAAATTATATGCATATATGACAAAGATGTTTGTGGGTAGCATCACTGCAAACTCTCACGAGACCTTACTCATACACTGGGGTAACCCAGGGGTTTAAAAGGCTTGTTGCATATGCTAAATGCAACCGTGATTCCTATGAAAGTGAGTTAGGCTTTTATTTTGATCAGCTTAGTCTTTTTGTTTTTGCTTCAGTTTTCTCGAGGATAAGAAAACAATAAGCATGGGAAAATTTGATCATGCATATATTTTGCACTTTATTCATCTTATTTTATGCATGATCTAGTGAAAAATTGCTTTAGAAACCTATTTTTATCGTTAGTTTTGAGAAACTGCATTAGAATTGAAATTATCAGAAAATCGTGTATTTCAAAGCTTGCCCTGCATTTTTAGTGTTTTTACTAGTTTAGGATTTTCTTAATTGTAGTTTAGTTAGATTAGGTTGTAATTAGCTAACATTAATTAGTTTAGGAATAGTTACTTTAGAGAAATACATTTTTCTAAGCAAAGCCCTTATTGGAAATTATTAAAAATTCATGGACTAGTTTTGAAAAACTTGTTTTAACCTAATTATATTAGTATAAATAGGATTCTTTAAGCATGAAAAATCATTTTTTCTATTCTGAAAAAATTCCCCCCTTCTCCCTCTCTCTCCTCTCTCTCTCCCTTGTTTTTTCTCTTTTGCTGATTTTCTTTTCTCCTTCTTCTTCCTCTTTTTCTTCTTTTTCTTCTTGCTTTGAACCCTTCTCGTCATCGGCAACCTCTTCTTCTTCGTCAGGGAGGTGCGCGTTCAACTGTGATTAGCCATCTTCTTTTTTCATCCAATCCGTCGGAAGCAGATCATCTAGTTTGCTTCTTTTCCCCCATCTCCGCAGTTTAGAATCATAGCATGCATTGTATCTGATTTTTCACATATTCATGGCATTTAGTGTAATTTGATTTTTGTTGTTCCTTGTATTTAGTTTAGGATAGTTGTTTTCATCCATTGCATAAAGAAAAGAAAGAAAAAAAATATAAAACAAAATAGATTATCTGATTTCCTACATAATTTTTTTAGCATAATTTATGATATAATTATTTTAATTAGATTTAGTTCTTTAGGATGTCCCAACATCATTTAATTCCCATCTAGATTGTCTTAAATAGATTAGAATTAATATTAATTTTTCTTTTAGAAGTTGCAACGTGAAACACTGATTGTAATTGGGTCACCAACGTCAAACACGCTCAGTGTGATTGACGCTGATGTGGGTCTGTTCTTTAGCATAGGTTAACGTTTTGGCTGTAGGTTAAATTTAGCTTTTCAATGTGATAGTTGTTATTCATGTGACTATTATTTAGTTTTTATTTCAATCATTTTGTTAAAGCTAAGTTTCTTGCTGAATGGTAATAGCCGAACCATGTGGTCTTTTTGTTTTGTGCATTTGTTTTAGATTAGGTAGAGTAGGTTAAGGATCATATTATTTTATAGTTTGGTAACTAGTTTAATCTTGAATGTCGTACAACATCGTCCATTATGTGTCATGCATTAGTTAGTTAGTTTTTTTTATCTTGCATATAGTTTAATAACTAGTTTCAATTTATTCGTGTTAGCCGATTAGCATAGTTTATTAGTTAATTTTCTTGCTTAGTTCTTGTTCACTTTTATTAACTTGTTGATATTAGATTAATTCATTAGTTAGTTTGTCATATTAGGTTAATTGCTTTCTTGATCTTTAGCTGTAGTTAGTTTCTTGATTTTTTGAGTTAGTTAATCATTAGTTGGTTAGAAAGGAGTTTCTTGATTTGTTAGTTAGGCTGTTTTGTTATTTTGTCATTTAGTGTTAGTTTGTTAATAGTTTGTTCATAGTTAGATACATGTTTATTAGTTTGTTTCTAGTTAGTTAAATCTTGTTTTTGTTGATTTTTTTTTTGTTTAGTAGTTACTAGATTTTTTTGTTAGTTCTAGTCGTACTGCTGTGTTTTGTTTTTGTGTTTTGCAGGGAAGCGTTGCACGTGCGGTAAGCCCTTTTTTGTACCATCAAAGTCCCCTCTGGCTTCTTTCATGCCCTCAGAAGTGCCCCTCAGGGAGCCCTCAAAGAGCAAAAGAAAACATGCATTACCTGATCCATTAAGGAGACACAAAGGGGACTCAAGGACTCGAAGCACTGAAGACTCTTATTTTATTTTTAGCTTAGGATTTCATTTATTTAATTCACTTGGGTCTATAATAAAACCATTTAGTTATTTGTTTAAGCCCTATGTAGGGGCAACACTCTCTTGTTTATTTAGCTAATTAATATTTTTTTAAGGCAATAAAGAATAGTTAGTTGTGTGATTGAATACAAAATATTTTTTTCGTTTCCTGAGATCGACCCAGACTCCACCACTTGTGCGAGCCAGTTTTTATTATTTGATGCATGGTTTGCACAAACATTTTTATTGAAAATATATTTTTAAAATGCTTTATTGAAAAAGTTGCATCAATACACACTTTCTGAGTGATCTTTACTCACTCACCACTTAGATATATCTGAGTCCCATCTGGCTCATATGTCTAATAAAAATATACTCAATGACTGCCTTGGTTAGTGGATCTGCTATCATGTCACTTGAAGGAATATAGTCCACTGCTATTTTATTTTTTATAAGCATATCATGAATATATTGTTATTTAACTTCAATATGCTTACTTTTAGAGCTATCATCTCCTGTTTGTATTAGTCTTATAACAATTTCATTGTCACAATAAAGTTGAACTGGATCTTTTGGAATGTCCAATTTCAACTCATTTAGGAAATAATTTATCCACACACTGAATGTGGCTGCCATGTTACATGCAATATACTCAACTTTCTGGGTATGTTGTGCCACACACCCTTATTTCTTGCATGACCATGGAATTGCCCTACCTCCTAACATAAATACATAATCAGAGGTGGACTTTGCTTCATCTCTATCACCAGCAACATCAGCATCTGAATAGCCTACATACTTTAAACTATCTGACTGATAGCATAGGTTGAGTTCTTTAGTTCCCTTTAGATATCAAAAAATTCTCTTCACTGCTTCCCAGTGAGAGAGCCCAAGATTACTTTGATATCTACTCACTAGACTTAAAACAAAACTCAAATCAAGTCTAGTGCAAAGCATTGCATATATCAGGCTTTTAATTGCCTGAGCATAGAAAACATTCTACTTTTCTTGTCCATCTTTCGGACAATCATTCTTACTTAGCTTTTGGCCTTTTACTAGAGGAGTACCCTTTCCTAGGTACTTTATATTCTAAATTTCTTTAGAATATGGTTAAGATATTTTGCTTGACTCATACATAGCAATCTTGATTTTCTATCTCTCTTTATCTTAATTCTAAGGATATATAAAGTTTCACCCATATCCTTCATTTCAAATCAAGAAGTTAACCATGATTTAGTCATATTTATCATGTTTGTGTCATTTCCTATAATTAACATATCATCAACATAAAGGGATAACACAGTAAACTTACTCTCACTATTCTTGGCATATACATAGTGGTCCAGAAGACTATTTGCCTCATAACCTAATTTGGTTATAGCATTATGAAAAGTCAAATACCATTGTCTTAGTGATTGCTTAAGTCCATACAAGGATTTATTTAACTTATATACCTTATCTTCTTGACTCAATTTCAAAACTTTTTGGTTGCTGCATAAAAATAATTTTATTTAATTCACCATTTAAGCAGGTCATTTTCACATCCATTTGATATAGGTCAAGATCAAAATAAGCTACTAATGCCAAAATAATACGAATATATGTCAGTTTGGCTATAGAAGAGTAAGTTTCTTCATAATCAATCCCTTCTCGTTGAGAATAGCCTTTTGCTACTAATCTTGACTTAAATCTATTAATAGATCTATCTGCCTTGAGTGTTTTTTTAGAGCCCACTTACTACCAATTGCCCTATATCCACTAGGCAAAGTAGTTAGTTCCCAAACTCCATTCTTTTCTATGGAGTCCAACTCATCTTTCATTGCTTCCTTCCATTATTCAGACTCATTAGAAGCAACTGCATCTTCAAAACTTAAGTTGTTAAGAGTTTCATCCAAATTCATAGAATAACATAATTCCTCACTCAAGAATGTATAATAATCATTCAAATAGAATGGAGGAGTTCTTGTTCTTTTCTATCCAATTACTGGTTGTAAATTTTGATCATTATTCATAATTGGATCATTATGCTCTGACTCTTGACTTGGTACCCCAGGATCATTGTGATATTAAGAAAGACACCATCATCTTTAGAGTCAAAATTGCTTTCTTGAGTTTTCAAGAATTCTACCTCTCTACTCTCTATAAATCTCTTTTCAGGATTATATAGTCGATATCCCTTTGATCCTTTTGGGTATTTCATGAAGATGCATTTGATAGTTTTGGTATCTAACTTGTCTCTCTTTTGACTATGAATTAACACATGAGCAAGTGACCCCCACTTCTGTAAATGACTCAAGTCTGACTTTCTACCAGTCCATAATTTATGGGGTGTGAGCTCTACAGCCTTAAAAGGAATTTTATTTAGGATATACATGGCAGTGCAAATTGATTCTCCCCAAAATTTCTTAGAAAGATATGCATATACTAACATGGACCTTGTCATATTCATTAAGGTTCTATTTCTTCATTCTGCTACACCATTCTGTTATAGTGTATAAGATAGATATATGAGGAGTTATATTATTATCAATGTTGAAGGTCTTAAACTCATCAAAGTTATATTCACCTCCTCTATCAGATCTAATAACTTAAATTTTTCTTTCTAGTAATCTTTAACTTCATGTTATATGCCTTAAACTTTTCTAGAGCTTTAGATTTTTTAGAGATTAGATATATGTATTCATACCTTAAATAGTCATCTATAAATTTAGATTTTATGATTTTCTTTCATGAGTTTCTATTGTTAAAGGTCCACAAATATGAGTGTGTACCAAAACTAGTAAGTCACGTGACTTACTTTCCTTAGGAAAAGGTTTTCTAGTCATTTTACTTGATATGCATGGTTCATATTTTTTAAATTCTACATTTTTAAGAGAAGGTAATAATCTCATGCGAATTATTTTTTTCATTTTATTGACATTTATATGCCCTAACCTTAAATGTCATAAATATGCATCGATATTAAATACACAATCAATATAATCAGAATTATTCATTGTATTATTTATAGAAGGAGTTACAATAACACGAAAAAAATCATGGTCAACATCATAGTGACTCCTGAGCTTCACTTTTCTATCTTTTTCAATAGTGACCTTGTCACTCCGAAAGTGGATTTCAAAACCTTTTTTAGCAAAACCTCTCACTGCTAAAAGATTCATTCTCATGAAAGGTACATAAAGTATATTTGTTTGCAGAAGATTGGTCCCTTCTACCTGAAGCCTATAGGTTATCCTGACCACATCATTATAGGTGTTATTTTCTGTATACACCTTATGATCTCCAGGCTTTGATTCTTTCATCTTCACAAGTCATTTCTTTGTCTTAGACACATGTCACGTTGCCCCTGAATCAATCTACTTCCATGGGAGATCACTATCTACGATTAATGATTCATACATAGTGTATACTAATTCTCGTTCTCCATTTACTTACTTTCTTGGATTCTCTTTCTTGGTTCTATTTAGACAATTATTCTTAAAATGCTCAACTTTTCTACAAGCGAAACATGGTCTCCTGGTTGGAGTCTTGGAGTTTTTAGTTTGCATTGCATGCTTCTTATTGAACTTATTCTTCTTAAATTTCTTGAAGAATGTGTCTTTAGGCTTGAACTTGTGAGAGGTTGCCTTGAAGGATTCTTTGGTATTCATTACTTCTTCCTTCTTGTCTTTTGACATATGCTCTTTCTCAAGGGCTAATTGTAGAGGAAGCTCAGTTAGAGTAAGGCTTTTCTTGTTTAATCGCATGACAATTGACACCATGTCATTAATAGTTTGCACATGAAAATATTAAGTTATCAATGCATGCATCAAAATTCTTGTTATTGTATGACATCATATATTGCATGATAAATTTGATATGTTCTTCATCGTAACATTCTGATTGTTCTCTTTTAATTCGTTAGGCTATTATTCGTAACATCATAAAAAAATCACTGCAAACCGTGAATGGATGTACCGTAGGATAGTGGACAATGAGTTATCGCATGAATATATGGATGATGTTGACAATTTTATTGAATTTGCAACGGCAAGTGTCAGTACAGTGAATCTCACAGGTCAGATTAGGTATCTATACAAGATTTGTAAGAATAATCGATTTGTAGAACCTCATAGCGTTAGACATCACCTATACAGGAAGGGTTTTATGAGTGATTATCAGAACTGGATGTTTCATGGAGAAGAATTTAGAAACGATTTTGATGCACGGGTGAATGTGGTGCACGATAATCCATATACGGATTTGATATTTGATGCCGCAGGAACAGAACTGGGTTCTGCTATGAGTTCTAGTGATGTAAGAACTGCCGTAGATGAAGAATCACCAAACAATGCAGCTAGTAGATTTTATGATTTACTTAAAGATGTTGATGAGCCAATTTGGAACAGTTGTGAGAGTCACACTATCTTGTCTGCAGTTCTGCAACTTTATCTTCAAAACTTAAGTTGTTAAGAGTTTCATCCAAATTCATAGAATAACATAATTCCTCACTCAAGAATGTATAATAATCATTCAAATAGAATGGAGGAGTTCTTGTTCTTTTCTATCCAATTACTGGTTGTAAATTTTGCTCATTATTCATAATTGGATCGTTATGCTCTGACTCTTGGCTTGGTACCCCAGGATCATTGTGATATTAAGAAAGACACCATCATCTTCAGAGTCAAAATTGCTTTCTTGAGTTTTCAAGAATTCTACCTCTCTACTCTCTATAAATCTCTTTTTAGGATTATATAGTCGATATCCCTTTGATCCTTTTGGGTATTTCATAAAGATGCATTTGATAGTTTTGTTATCTAACTTGTCTCTCATTTGACTATGAATCAACACATGAGCAGGTGACCCCCACTTCTGTAAATGACTCAAGTCTGGCTTTCTACCAGTCCATAATTTATGGGGTGTAAGCTCTACAACCTTAAAAGGAATTTTATTTAGGATATACATGGTAGTGCAAATTGTTTCTCCCTAAAATTTCTTAGAAAGATTTGCATGTACTAACATGGACCTTGTCATATTCATTAAGGTTCTATTTCTTCATTCTGCTACACCATTCTGTTATAGTGTATAAGATAGATGTATGAGGAGTTATATTATTATCATTGTAGAAGGTCTTAAACTCATCGAAGTTATATTCACCTCCTCTATCAGATCTAATAACTTAAAATTTTCTTTCTAGTAATCCTTAACTTCATGTTTATATGCCTTAAACTTTTCTAGAGCTTTAAATTTTTTAGAGATTAGGTATATGTATTCATACCTTAAATAGTCATCTATAAATGTGATGAAATATAATTTTCTTTCATGAGTTTCTATTGTTAAAGGTCCACAAATATGAGTGTGTACCAAAACTAGTAAGTCACGTGACTTACTTTCCTTAGGAAAAGGTTTTCTAGTCATTTTACTTGATATGCATGGTTCATATTTTTTAAATTCTACATTTTTAAGAGAAGGTAATAATCTCATGCGAATTATTCTTTTCATTTTATTGGCATTTATATGCCCTAACCTTAAATGTCATAAATATGCATCAATATTAAATACACAATCAATATAACCAGAATTATTCATTGTATTATTTATAGAAAGAGTTACAATAACACGAAAAAAATCATGGTCAACATCATAGTGACTCCTGAGCTTCACTTTTCTATCTTTTTCAATAGTGACCTTGTCACTCCGAAAGCGGATTTCGAAACCTTTTTTAGCAAAACCTCTCACTGCTAAAAGATTCATTCTCATGAAAGGTACATAAAGTACATTTGTTTGCAGAAGATTGGTCCCTTCTATCTGAAGCTTATAGGTTATCCTGACCACATCATTATAGGTGTTATTTTCTATACACCTTATGATCTCCAGGCTTTGATTCTTTCATCTTCACAAGTCATTTCTTTGTCTTAGACACATGTCACGTTTCCCCTGAATCAATCTACTTCCATGGGAGATCACTATCTACGATTAATGATTCATACATAGTGTATACTAATTCTCGTTCTCCATTTACTTACTTTCTTGGATTCTCTTTCTTGGTTCTATTTAGACAATTATTCTTAAAATGCTCAACTTTTCTACAAGCGAAACATGCTCTCCTGGTTGGAGTCTTGGAGTTTTTAGTTTGCATTGCATGCTTCTTATTGAACTTATTCTTAAATTTCTTGAAGAATGTGTCTTTAGGCTTGAACTTGTGAGAAGTTGCCTTGAAGGATTCTTTGGTATTCATTACTTCTTCCTTCTTGTCTTTTAACATATGCTCTTGCTCAAGGGCTAATTGTAGAGGAAGCTCAGTTAGAGTAAGGCTTTTCTTGTTTAATCGCATGGCAATTGACACCATCTTTTAAGTTGGAGGAAGGCGGTTTAATATAGTGGAGATTTGCATGTGCTCGAGAATATCATTTCCAGCTATGGCTAACTCCTTAGCCATTACCAGCATTCAATTCACATGATCAACTGCGTTGTCTAACTCTTTCATCCTATATGAGTTGTATTGCTCTAAAAGAAGTTGAATGTGGGTTTCTGAAGTCATATCATACTTTTTCTTGACTTCTTCCATCATTCTCTTTGTTGTGTCAAAGTCTTTAAACACTCAGATGAGGTCATGTTGCATAAACGTTAGAAGAGTTGCTCAAGCAAGTTGATCGTCTTCGATAACTTATTATGGGCTTTCTTCTCTTTTTTACTTGATTTATCAGTTAGTGAAGATTTTACATTGTTCAATACGTATAGGGTCTCGTCATGTGTTAATAAATATTCCATCTTCCTTCTCCACATTCCAAAATTCATTCCATTGATTTTTTCAATTTTGGATAGCTCAGCCATGACTATTCGATAATTAATAAAGCTTATTCCAACTAATATTTGTAAATGTAACTAGTTTTGATCCTTTTAAACTAGTTTAGCATGCAATATGATCTTTAAGTATGCAAGAAATTCATAAAAATTGCTAAATTTAAACACTATTTGACAAAAATAAGTAGCAGGTGGTTTTTAGAAACTCAAAACCACTTTTCTGCAATTTCAGAATGTAATATAAGAGGTTCTGCGTAAACAAAAATCACATAAACCTGTTTTTGCAATTTTCTAAGTTAAACAGAAAGATTCAACCCTCTTTCTGTAATTTCAGAAAAGATTAGTGGCATTTTCATAATTATTAAGCAAACTATATATATGAAATTTCTTGAGTTTAACAGAAAAGAAATGAACCACTTTTCTGTAATTTTAGAAAAGTCGGTACATTGTTTTTTGTTTTTCAAGAAAACCAAGCCTTTTTCTGAATTTGTAGAAAATTTCAGGTTTAAACTGAAATTACTATTAATTTTTTATGTAAAAAGGGCTTACACGTTAAAATGAAGGCCCCTTTTTTGTTTTCTTTTCTTTTGTTCTGAGAAAGAGGGGAACCCGCTGGAGCGGCACTAAAGAGGCATTGGTTTTTTCGGTGCCCGATATTCCAGCAAGGAACGACCACCTCCTCCGGCCTGTCTGACGATGCCCCGGTTCCGGCAAGGTGAAGGCCATGTTCCCTTCTCTTTTTTCTCTTTTTTCTATTTTTTTCTGTTTTGTTGTCTGTCTGCTGCTGCAGGCCACCTTCTCCGACTAGTCTAGCGATGCCCCGACTCCGACAAGGTGAAGGCTATGTTCCTATCTTCTTCTTCCCACTTTTTTGTTTTTTTTTTTATTTTGTTGTATGTCTGCTGCTGCAAGCGAAAATCCAGCATCGGTCTGACGGCAGCACATCTCACCCAACGACACCCGACTACTAGTCCGGTGGCAGCACGCTGCACCAGACTAGGTGACTGGTGATCGCCGCATGACCTTAGAAGGCCTATGCAGATGTTTTCATTTGGTAACGCCTTTCAGCAGAGAGAGTGGAAAGAGGGAACCGAACCTTCTTCCTTTTCTCTTTTTTTTTGACATTGTGACCATTGATAAATCAGGTGGTTCGGCGCATAGAGAAAGAGGGTCAAAATGATCGAGCCACCACCGATGTCTGATCACCATTGGTGGTGGTTTTCCTTTTCTCTACCCTAAAAAAATTAAAAACCCAAAGAGGGTCGAACCCTCTTCCTATTTTTTTTTTTCAATTTTACGCAAATCGGGAACACTTAGTTCATCAATTTGTCTAAATAAAAAAAAAAACTGACCTCTTGTTTTGATTTTTTATTTTTCTTTATGCACCTTATTCTGGCGATTACTCGCTGCCATCACCGATGTTCGATTTCTGCGTCAACACACCCGCATGCACAAACTGCTTCCGGCATCGTCAAGGATCTGTTGAACCCGCTCTGATACCAAAGTAGGGACCTCTATGCACGAAAACATAATTGCAGCAGGGTGAAGATGTTGCTGTTATGCTTGAAATCGATAAGGGTTTCACACTCTCAATGCTTTCACAAGTTTGAATGCCTTTAGTAACTGTAATCGTTACTTTTTGTGAATGCTTGTATAATTACTTGTATGATTCATCATCTCTGTATCATACCCTTTTCACTGCATTTATAGTTGTGAAGAGTTCAAGTTTTTGGGACACATTCCCAAGAGAAATCCCTTCATACCCCAAAAGACGCGTCGCTTGCATTTTAATATTGTGACAGTTGGAATGCCCCCCAACATTCACCTTATGACCACATAGCCTTACAAATCTACTACAAGCCACAAGTTACTAGCTGCATGTACTAGGTTTCAGGTGTTGATGGTGGCAGTTCTTTGGTCTTCCCAAACTCCTCAATATCTCTGTTCTGTTATTCTTGTTACCCTCCATTCTTATGTTGCTTTTTAAAATTGAAGACTATTCTTGTGTAATAAGTGAATAATTTTGCCTCTACCCAATGTTTTATTTCTTAGCTCAGGTTGTGAGTGGGTACATATTCACTGGCAGTATCCACTGTGAGGCTATTAAATCTTGTTTAGGGAGTGCTTCAGTTTCAGAGAGATTTACTTGTTAGATATTTCCTTGGTGTGGTGTTTAAATTTCCTATGGCATCACTCCCACATATTCATATGCGTTAAGATGGCAGCTATGTCACCTGGGTATGGGTGTGGGTACGAGTAAGAAGGTACGACACGGCAATTCCAAAAAATGAGTACAAAAACACGGTTATATGTATCATATAAATACAAAATAAACTTAATATAATCTAAATATATATGGTATACCTAAAATATATATTATATACTGAAAATATAATTATAAATTAAATACAAACTTGTATGTACAAGGGTAAAATGGCATGTCTCGTTGTCGACGGGATACACATGTCAACATGGGTACAGGGAAAAATAGAGTGTCCGAGTACCATAGGGTGGCAGCCACTGCACTCTACGATCCAACAAAGACATGCTTCTATTATAAAGGTTTCTGGAAGTGATATGCCTCTTGGTTGTTGATATAAAGTGAAAGCAGCAAAGATGTATAACTTACATCTAAATTTATTTTTATCGAATTTTCAAATTATGGGGCTTGTCATCATTTCAACTGTCCAGGACGGGGAGGAGGGGTCGAGAGCTACTGACTCAACTGGTCAGGCTAGGTTTAGTGACCTCGGCATACAAATTCCATTTTATGTATTGGAAATCCCTTTCTCGCCACGATATTCTTTAATCTTCCTGAGGGCACGTTTGAAAGTGAGAAAGATGTAGGAAAAGTTAACACAAAAGGAAAAAAATGTACAAATTTTCCAACCATTCCAAACTAGAGAGAATTTTTCAAAAAAGTATAATTTTTGATAAGAAACATTCCTCCACCTTCCTATCAAAAACTCTCTAGGCTAGGGAAAGCCCTCTCTCACCCTTCCTCTTTCATTTTTCTGCAGCTAGGGAGAGACATCCCAGTGCCCTAGCAACCTGACGACCTGCTTCCTCCATCGCGTGCTTGGTGCTAGTTCGCTTGAAGCTCAAGGCTGAAGGTAACTTAGGGACCTTCTTCCTCCTCCATTCTCAGGTTTTTACTGGATTTTCTTTGTTCTTTTGATTCTTCTAGGTGTTTTCTTTTTGTATCTTCATTGAGTCATTTGCTGCAAACAAGAGGAACAATGAAGAAGAAGATGGGAAGCTCTCAGGATGGTCTGCTGTATCTTCATTGAGTCGTTCCCCAAATTCTCTGTATATTCTTCTAGGTGTTTTCCCTTTTCTGGATTTCTCTGCAAACAAGTGGATGGTTGGGACTTACATGGCTTATATGGATCTCTGTTTCTTTGCATTTAAAGAAGATTCATGATTGAGTGGCAATAGGTAATTCCAAGTAGGCTGAAATGGTGATTCGTCTTTTCAAGGGATTGATTATATTCCTGCTGAAGATGGCTTTCCTTCTCAAATTTTCAAACTTCTAGGAGCATTATACCTATTTGTTGATGTTTAGATTCTGCCTCTGGTGCTCATGATTAGTCATTCTTGTTTCTAAGCACACTGTAGATGGTTTTGAACTAAAACCATCCTGAGAACTTGTATTTATGTTGCATATGACAGCCCAAAATTTTGTATAAACACATTCCAATTTTGATTCCTAATCACCAATCAACTGCCATGGGTCCTCATATCCGGTTTCTCCTATTCTGTTTTTCCTGCTCTATTAAATATTTTTTTTTCATCAAGATGTGAGACAAGGCACTATATCAAGAGAACAAACCTTTTTGTTAGAATATTGTTATGCAAATAGTTTTTTTTTTTGGGGAATGTTCATTTGAAACCTTCTGCAAATTCCATGCACAAACAAACAAGTGAAGATTTTTCTGGTACTATTTTTCTCATGCTACACAAACAAGCAAAAAACCTTCTAAAAGGAAAAGTTATTATATGAAACTTCTCATAGAAAAAAATTCTTTTTCCTATGAGAGTTTTTCTTGCTTCTAAATGTGCCCTGAAGCTTCTGTATACTTTCTCTTCTGACGCTTGGTTCTTCTTTGGATCCAAATGCAGGTAGCTCTTATCATTTTATGATCTTGACAATTTGTTGCTCTTCATTCTCTGTCTTCTTTGACCATTGCATGCAGTTGTCCCAAAGATGCCTCTTGTTTCTTGGAAATGCCTACTAGTTCTAACAATAATATCAGCTCACAGTAAGGCTTCCTAAGTTTCAGTCTTCCTAAGGGCACGTTTGGAAGCAAGAAAAAAATCTCATAGGAAAAGAAAATGTGTTTGATATGATAATTTTTCTAAATGAAAAAATTTTACTTGTTTGTGTAGTATGAAAAAAATAAAATGAAAAATCTTAAAAAAATGAGAGGAGGAGGGGGGTGGTGATGACCCACCACCGCTCTCTTTAGTGTGTTGTCAACCCACCCAGACGGACAACGCCTTTCCTTATCTGGCGATCGCTCTCTCAGAGGCGTTGATGTTGCTAGGCGACGAGGTCCATCTCGATGACAACCCAAAGGACGATTGCAGGAGGGAGTGGCCGTTGAGTTACGACTCTACGGATTTCTGCGAGAAGATATTGCCCATGTTGATGGATGAGCGTCTTGCACCTGGACGAGCGGGCAGAGATAGAGGAGACATTGGCGCCTCCGACAGCCGATCCCATCTGCGACTGGCCGAAAAGGCAGAAGTCATTTAGGAGCTGTTGTGTGGCCTCGAGGTCTTACAGCATCGAGATGTCGTTGACTGGGATGTCGCGAGCGCTGAGGGAGGACCTCAGTCAGCTCGATTGCAGGTTGCTGCCGGGGATACGCAATGTAGGGACGTTGGGCTGAGGCCAAGCTATCAAAGCATGTTATATGTTCCCCCCCCCCGAACAGAGCAGTTAGCTACATCTCATGTTCGGGGGTCCCAAAGAGCACCACATATGTAAGCATGTGCGTCTCGTATCCCCATGTTTGTCAGCATTAATTAGCGTTGGAGTTTGATGCGATTGCAAAGACTTAAGTACCCTCTCCTCCATTGGTGCAAAAAAAAATGACGATTCTTGAAAAGGAGTGGTTGTAAAGACTTAAATGCCCCAAAGATGATTATTTAAGACCCAGTCTCTGCACTGCAGGATTATCCGAGAAAGAAATCTCCCCTGGAGGAGGCCATGAACATCAACCCTCTGACTCTCTCTCTCCCTTCTATTTCTGCTTTTGTGCACATCCATTAGAAGATCATACATTGCTCCATCAAGCACCGACTGACCTGCACATTGACTGTTGTGGAGCCTGATTCAGAGTTTTTACCCTTATAGGAGGAGGGTTTGGGGGCTCATCCCAGCGTGGGTAGCATCATTCAACTAAATGAGTTGTAGATCCTGATTCAAAGTTTTTACCCTTACAGGAGAGAGGTCTGGGGGCTCCTCCCAGTGTGGGTAGCATCATTCAACTTGAAGAGTTGTGGAGTTTGATTTAGAGTTTTTACCCTTACAAAAAGGGGGGTCTGAGAGCTCCTCCCAGTGTGGGTAGCATCATTCAACTTGAAGAGTTATAGAGTCTGATTCAGAGTTTTTACCCTTACAGAAGGGGCGTCTAAGGGCTCCTCCCAGCGTGTTCATGGCCTTTTGTCCTTACAGGAGGGGGGTCCGGGGGCTCATCAACCCTCTCACTCTCTCTCCCTTCTATTTCTACTTCTGTGCACATCCATCAGAAGATCCTACATTGTTCCATCAAGCACCGACTGACCTGCACATTGACTGTTGTGGGTCCTTACTGATGAACTGCCTCTAAATTTATTCGACTCTGGGTCCTTACTGCACTTGAAGTTAAGTCATTGTATTTTTTGTTGTTCGGTGGGTGGCGAGGCCCTCCTCTACTCTCTCAAGACTCTTAGCTTGGGCAATCTTTCTTTTGATGATTATGGTTGTAATGTATCATTGAAGTTAAAATGGGGAATGAAATGACAATAGAAATCTCTGAAAATTTACAGAAATAAACTAGACTCAATAATGAATACACCCCTTTTTACGGATTTGGAATATGACCTCCGGTTAGGGAGATATGGACCTAACAAGTTGGTCCTAATTCGGGTAGCGATTTACAACGATTTGCTTACTGAATAACACTATAAATTGCTATAGCGATTTGCGGAAGAATCTACAAATCGCTATAGTGATTTGCGGAAGACACTACAAATCGCTATAGCGATTTGTAGTGTCTTCCGCAAATCACTATAGTGTTTCGTTGAAGACCTGAAAATACTACAAATTGCTGTAGGAAAGCCCGATAGTACTACAAATCATTGTTGGACGGCCCAAAAAAAATTTGGTCCGGAGGGCGCTGCCCCCCGCCAGGGGCGCCCCCCCTGGACCCCCGCCCGCTGACCGCGCAGCGGGATCCGCACCGGGGGGGAGCCCCTGGACCCCCCTCCTGTAAGGGCAAAAACTCTAAATCAGGCACATAAGTAGAGAGAGAAGGGAGAGAGAGTGAGAGGGTTGGTGTTCATGGCCTTCTCCAGGAGAAACTCTTTACCTCCCTTGATTTCTTCTCTAGAGAGAGAGAGAGGGTATTACAGTGTTTTACGAAGAAGAAAGAAAAAAAAGATGGCGATGGAGCAATGTAGGATCGTCTGTTGGATGTGCACAGAAGTAGAGAGAGAAGGGAGAGAGAGTGAGAGGGTTGATGTTCATGGCCTTCTCCAGGAAGAACTCTTTGCCTCCCTTGATTTCTTCTCTAGAGAGAGAGAGGGTTTTTACAGTGTTTTACGGAGAAAGAAGAAGAAGACTTTGAAGAGTCAACATCATCCTCGACTTTCTGGATAAAGGACATGTTTATCCTTTTTTTGAACAGAGAAAGAAGAAGACTTTGAAGAGTCAACATCATCCTCGACTTTCTGGATGGAGAACATGTTTGTCCTTTTTTTGAATAGAGAAAGAAGAAGACTTTGAAGAGTCAACATCATCCTCGACTTTCTGGATGGAGGACATGTTTGTCCTTTTTTTGAACTGTTTGTTTTTTCTTTTTTGAATGAAAGACATTTTTGTCATTTTCTCAAACCATCACTTTATGAGAAGAATAGCAACAAAGGGTACTTAAGTCTTTGCAACAACACCAGAGTCTGATGCATAGTTATGTCAACATACACGGGAATACAAGCCCCATGTGCTTGTATACGTGGTGCTCATTCAAAGCCCCGAACACAGACATGGGATTCAGTGAATCATCGGGGGCGAACATACACCAAGCTATGGACGAGTGACTGGCCTCTCCGGACAGAGGTATCGGCAGCGTGAGGACGGGCGCTTTAGAGAAGGGCGACATGATGGACATGCTTGACGAGGGCAAACTAGGAGGGTCGAGGCTCATGGCAATCACCACAACCATATCGAGCGTGGAACTTGGAGAGGTCATGTCGGCCGGTGGGTCAGAGAGAGAGATAGAGATAGAGAGAGAGACCCAAATGCAACCTTTCTTTGGTAGGAAACATTCCTCTACCCCTTGAGGAATGTTTCCTATTGTACTTTTAAGAAAAACTCTTAGATAAAGTCTCGTTTTTAGAACGGTAAAAAATGGAAAAAAATTAGTATTTTTTTTCTTCCTACCTTCACTTTTTCTACATTTTTTTCACTTCCAAACGTGCCCTGAAGCATGCATAAACGTGTAGTACTTTTCTTAAGCTTGCCCACGCACAAGCATAGATCACATTGCTTGTTCTCACCCCCAATCCCATATTTCTGCGTGTATTTAAATGTTGGTTGGAAATTCTCAAGGATCCAATGTTGCCTTGTGGCTATCTTATTTGTCTCGATTGAGTTACAGTCAAGTAGCATGCATCCCACCTCTTTTTTCCTTGAAGGTGTTGTGTGTTCTCCCCGAAGATGCGCGGTTTTCTACAGTGCATCTTCAAGTGTCCCAATGAGCGCCACGTATATAAGCATGTGGGGCTCGTATCCCTATGTGTGTAGGCATCATACATCGGAGTCTGATGCAGTTGCAATGACTTAAGTACTCTTTTCCTGCCATTCTCACCATGAAACGATGGTTCGAGAAAAGGACAAAAATGTCCTCTATCCAGAAAAGGGAGTTCTGATCTTAACTCTTTAAAAAGTTAAACATTCCATTTTTGCCCTAAGCAGTAAACTCCCACTACAAGAAAACACGTTGTTAGCGACGGACGGTAGCGACGGAATATTTCCGTCGCTCGTTAGCGGTGGATTAACGAGCGAAAAACATCTGTCGCTATAATCCATGAAGCATACGAAACCAGCGACGGAATATAGTTTGTCGCCCAGTCCATCGCTATTTTGCGACGGATTTTGCGACATACTATTTTGTCGTTACGTCCGCACGATTTACCGATGACTCTTGCGACAAACTTTAGTCCATCGCTAAGTAGCAACGAACTTCGCGACGACGTATCGTCCGTCGCTGGTTTCGTAAATTTGATTTATGTGGGCTTAGCGACGGATTAAATCCGTTGCTAAGCCATCGCTAAGTTTCGAATAACCCTAATCCCAGACAGCTTTTCCTTTTCTTCTTTCGCTGCTCTCGTCGTTCGCCACTCCCGTCGTTCGCCTGTCCCACTCCCGTCGTTCGCCGGTCCCACTCCCGCCATTCGCCGGTCCCACCGTCCACCGACCCCGCCGCCCAGAGAAAGGTAAAGAACCCCCCCCCCCCCTCGCGCGTTTTCCGGCAGGGGGTCGACCCCTTGCCGGAAAGTCAGGGGGTTAACCCCCTGCCCGATAACGTGGGGGTTAACCCCCTGCCGAAAACAGCAAGGGATTAACCTCCTGCGTGAAAATGCAGGGGGTTAAACCCCTCCTGTTTCCGACAGGGGGTTAACCCCCTGCGTTTTCCGGCAGGGGGTTAACCCCCTGCGTTTCTGATAGGGGGTTGATCCGGGCAAGGGGTCGACCCCGGCAAGGGGTTAACCCCCTGCCTTTCCGGCAGGGGGTTTAACCACCTGTCGTAACAGGCAGGGGGTCAAGTGTTTCCTGCTCAAACAGGGGGGCGACCCCCTGTTGTTCCGGCAGGGGGTCGACTCACTGGCGGAAAGGCTGGGGGTCAACCCCCTGCCCGAACAGGGGGTCAGTTAACTCTTTACGTTTCATAAGGGGGTTAACCCCCTATGTTCCGTAAGGGGGTCAACCCCCTGCCGGAACAGTAGGGGAGTCGACCCCTTGCCAGAACAGTTTTTTTTTTCATGGTCACTTCATTTTAAAACAGTGTTTTTTTGTGCAGATTTTTCAATGGAACCAGCTCGTGCTCAGCCACCTGTGGTAAGTAAGTGTCAAAAATAATGCAAATTAGGTAAATACCCATGGTGAGTAAGTGATGCAAGCGTATCACATGTTATTTAATTTATTAGTTGTAACACTTTATTGTTCACACACTCACTTAGTTGTTGATATTTAGGGTTACTTCGTTGGAGTTCGGAGATCATGCTGAGCATGATTTTAATGTATGAATATTAAAGTGTTCTTATTTTTGGAGTACGGAGTCCATGCTAGGCATGGTAGTAGTTAGTGAGATATTGAAGTGTGTTTGCTGCAGGTACATGTTTGTCATTTATTTGATATGAATGATTACAATGTATTGCAATGTTTGATGTAATTGTATCTATGCTTGCATGTCACTTTCAATTTGATTATGACTTCCATGTGAAATTGTATAATGAAAGCATGTTTCAAATGATTGTATCGTGTCATTAATAGTTTGCACATGAAAATATTAAGTTATTAATGCATGTATCAAAATTCTTGTTATTGTATGACATCATATATTGCATGATAAATTTGATATGTTCTTCATCGTAGCATTCTGATTGTTCTCTTTTAATTCGTTAGGCTATTATTCGTAACATCATAAAAAAATTACTGCAAACCGTGAATGGATGTACCGTAGGATAGTGGACAATGAGTTATCGCATGAATATATGGATGGTGTTGACAGTTTTATTGAATTTGCAACGACAAGTGTCAGTACAGTGGATCTCACAGGTCAGATTAGGTGTCTCTGCAAGATTTGTAAGAATAATCGATTTGTAGAACCTCATAGCGTTAGACATCACCTATACAGGAAGGGTTTTATGAGTGATTATCAGAACTGAACGTTTCATGGAGAAGAATTTAGAAACGATTTTGATGCACGGGTGAATGTGGTGCACGATAATCCATATACGGATTTGATATTTGATGCCGCAGGAACAGAACTGGGTTCTGCTATGAGTTCTAGTGATGTAAGAACTGCCGTAGATGATGAATCACCAAACGATGCAGCTAGTAGATTTTATGATTTACTTAGAGATGCTGATGAGTCACACTATCTTGTCTGCAGTTCTTCAACTAATGAATTTGAAGTCCGAGTATAATTTGAGTCAATCATGTTTTGACCGTTTGTGCATGATTGTGAAGAGTATGTTGCCCAAAGATGAGAAATTACCAAAAAAATTCTATCGTGCGAAAGTTATGGTAAACGCTCTAGGTATGGGTTACAAAAAGATTGATGCTTGTCCAAATCACTGCATGTTGTATTTCAAGGAGCAGGAAAACAATATATCATGCTCGTCATGTGGGCATCCTCGGTTCAAGCCAAAGACAAGAGGCAATGGTAGCACGAGATCAAAGGAAGTTTCATACAAGTCGCTCTGCTACTTTCCTATCACTCATAGATTGCAGCGATTGTATATGTCTTCAAGGACAGCTAAACACATGAGATGGCATGCAAATAAAGTTCGACACGATGAAAACAAGATCACGCATCCTGTTGACGCTGAAGCTTGGAAGCACTTTGATCGTACTCATCAGAACTTCGCAATGGAAGTGCGAAATGTTAGACTCGGTCTATATACAGATGAATTTAATCCATTTGGGGGTAGATCAACTCCATACTCATGCTGGCCAGTATTTGTAACTCCATACAACCTTCCATCAAGCTTGTGTATGAAACGTCCAAATCTTTTCTTGTCTCTGTTGATCCCTTGTCCGACCTCACCTGGCCAAAATCTTGATGTATATCTAAGGTCATTGATTAATGAACTAAAAGTATTGTGGGATGATGGTGTTACCACGTATGATGCCCACAAAAAACAAAATTTCAACAAGAAGGTCGTTGTTCTATGGACAATCAGTGACTTCCCTGCATATAGTATGCTATCTGGTTGGAGCACACATGGGAGGTTGGCTTGTCCGTACTGCATGGAGGATTCCAAAGCTTTTAGATTGAGGCATGGAAGGAAGCCTTGCTAGTTTGAGTGCCATCATCGATTTCTACCCAGCGATCATCCATTCCGACGACAAAAGAATGTGTTTAAAGCAGGCACAACTGAAATGGATGGTCCATCCTCAAGATTGTCTCACATAAAGATTCTAAGAAGATTGCAATATTTTTCATATGTATTAACAGATGCCCGATATCCTACACCCTTCCGTGGATTTGGGAAGGATCACAATTGGACGAAGAAATCTATTTTTTGGGAACTACCATATTGGCCGACCCTATTGATACGACATAATTTGGATGTGATGCATGTGGAGAAAAATGTGTTTGATAATGTGTTCAATACAGTAATGAATGTTAAAGGAAAAACGAAGGATAATCCGAAGGCCCGTATGGATTTAAAATTAATATGTAAAAGACCAGAATTGAAACTCAAAGAGTATAATGGCAAAGTACTGAAACCAAAGGCAAAGTACGTGCTCGGACCTGATCAAATAAAACATGTATGTCAATGGTTGAGACAACTGAGATTTCCAGATGGACATGTCTCTAACATTGCTCGGGCTGTGAAGATTGACGATAGACAGTTATATGGGTTGAAGAGCCATGATTGTCATATATTTATGCAACGATTGATACCCCTAGCATTCCATGATATGTTAGACAAACCTATATGGGGGTATTGTCTGAGTTGAGCAGATTTTTCATAACATTGTGCGCATCGAAGGTCGTAGTATCAGATGTAAAGAATCTCGAGGACTCTGTCATCACCATTGTTTGTCTGCTAGAAAAGATATTTTCGCCAACATTTTTCGATGTTATAGAACATTTGATCATACATCTGCCATATGAACTAAGGGTTGGTGGCCCTGTGCAATATCGATGGATGTACCCATTTGAAAGGTATATGTTTTTTTATATTTGTCTTTTTAATGACAGATATTTAAAATTTGAAATGTATATTCTTGTCAGATGCATGTTCGACCTAAAAAAACGGTTCGTAATAAAGCAAGAGTAGAAGGCTCTATTTGTGAGGCGTACACTTTAGAAGAGATTTCAAATTTCTCATCTATGTACTTCGAACCTCATATTCCAACACATTACACATGTCTGCCCCATAACGATGATGGAGAACAAGTAACTGTAGCTGACAAGCTGTCGATATTTCAACCACTTGGGCATGCATTTGGTAGTTGCCGATTGTGATCATCGCAAAATTTTTCCTTTCGTAATATTCTCTCTCTTCCTTCTCTTTTCCTTTCTAACCTCTTATTTTCCTCCTTTTTGAAGGGAGAAAAATAAAAGACAGAAAGAAAGAGAGAAGAGAAAAGAAGAGAAAAGGAGAGAAGAGGAATCCTTTTGCGGGGTCTCACTTGACCTTAATTTGAAAATATTTGAGAAAATAACTCGCCTCCGTTTTGAAATTTTTGCAAGAAAACTGGGAGACGGGATCCGCTCGTCGGTACGAGGTTCGACCGTTCCTGGTGCCTTTACCAGGGGTAATCGAACCAAGGGTTGAATTCATGCATTTTGCTTTGCTGAGAAATTATCTAGGAATTTATCCTAAGCCTAAATGCACAAAGAATCATGCTTGTGCAAATGCAAAGATGTATGCTCTTTTTGAAAATAATTTGAAATTTCTCTGAGTGTTTCTAAGATGAAGATAAAGTGAAGAAATGGTTTTTAACTCAGGACTTAAGATTTAAAGTTCTAAGTTTTTGGAGTAATCAAGAGCTTGGGGAAATAAATCTGAACTTTGAAAGAGATGATTTTGAAGTTTGAGATAAAATGGGAGAAAAAGAAATTTCAAAGTCTTTAAATGGACTTTGAATTAGAATAGAGATGAAATGGAATTGAATTCTAACTTTTGAAGTTTAAAATCAGAATAAAATGTGGAAAATAGAATTGAGATTGATTTGAATGTTGGAATTCAAGATAGAATTTGAATCCAAAGTCTGGATTCTAAATAGAGTTGAGATTTCAAAATTGAATTATGGGTTTAGAATCCTAAATGGGAATTAGATCTGAGATTTTGAGATCCAAGATGAGATTGAATTCCTTGATCCTAGAATGAATTTGGATCTGAAGTCTGAGATCCAATGTAGAGTTGGACTCTGGACCCTAGAAATGGGTTTTGGATCTGAGATCCAAGACCAGATTAGATTTTGGATCCTAGAATGGATTTGGATCTGAAGTCTGGGATCCAAGTGAAGTTGGATTCTGGATCCTAAAATAGAATTGGATCTGAAGTCTGAGATCCAAAGTGAAGTTGGATTCTGGATCCTAAAATAGAATTGGATCTGAAGTCTGCGATCCAAAAAGTAGAGATTTATAAGTGGAAAATCCGAATCCAGGTTGAGATTAGGATCTAACTTTGGATTTTTTTCAAAATTGATTTTGAGAATGATTTTCAAAGTCAAATTGGACTTTGAACTTGAATTTGGAATTTTATAAAATGAATCAAGCTGAATTTTAAACTTTGAATTTGATTTCAAAGTTTGGAAATGAGATAAAATTGAAATAGGAATTTTGAAGAAGAGATATTCACAATCACTTGGTTTTTAAAAGGAATTTTTGAAAATATGATGCAATTCTATCCTAAATGATGAAATGAATTTAAAGAATTTGAAATTGGAATTCGAAAAGCTATTTCATTCTTTAAATGAATTAAGAATGAGATTGAAGATATAATATATCCCTGACTATGGTCATTGAATATATTATATAATAACCACATTTAAATTCAAGTGAAGAATAAAATACATTTTTAGTGCTTTTATAGAATTTAAAATAAAATTAACTCTCAATATACCCTGACTATGGCCATTGGTATATGTGTTGAATTAATTTTAAATTGAATTCTGATAAGAGAGGAAAATATTTAAAGAAAATATGATAATTTTTGGAAAGGGTTCAGTGTGGATCCCAGTGTTATTTTGTAAAGGATAAAGATGCTAAGTTTTGTCCACATCCTGACTGTGGCCATTGATGTAGATCATCAACTTAGGATCAATTATCTCTTACGAAATGGTGTACGTGTCATTCGTGTTTCACCATTGTGAGAATTTGAGAAATAAAAGCAAAAAAAAAAAAACATGAAAATGAGCCATCCATGATATTTACAATGCTCATTCATTCTATCTAAAACAGGGAATGTAAATTCTTATTAAGGATCTAACCATTATAAGGTTTACATTCAAAAACACAAATCTCAAGTGATAATATTCTTCTCATATTCCCTGCAAGACACTTGATTAGTAGGAGAAAATAGAGGGAAATTGTATATATCATATAGATGTCAAAAGTGTTCATACATGATGAAAAGATGGGAAATGATGTGTATATATATCTACATACATGCATATATATGTATATGAGAATATATATATATATATATATATATATATATATATATATATATATATATATATATATATATATATATATATATATATATATATATATTCATGGATATAGGTACATATATATCGATACTTGGGAAAACATATGGGCCCATATATATACATATGTACGTATATATTTTATATATATATATACATATATATGTATACACATGTAGGTATGGATGGTGGTGGAAATACAAAAGTATATGGAGGTGACAAATGAGCATGTAAACACAGCAGGAGATTGTCCCTGCGCATGTGTTGAATGTTGGGGCTTATGAAAGACAAACCACAACAGTGCCTTGGTACTGCTGCATAACAGTGCCAGGCACTGCTACAGATATATATATATAAAAAAAAACTTTGGTAGTAGTGCATTGACACTGCTGTAAACCTTATGAAGGGCTACTGTTGTATTTGAAGGTATATGCAGGATATAATGTAGGTAGAAAAGGTGACATTTACCTATACTATATTTCTGAACATGAGTATTCGCCAAATGGACTAAATATATTGGTCAAAGCAACAGTCAAATGGGGAAAACATAATGTTTATTCCTGTGTGCTGGAGCCGTAGCAGGGAATCTAAGTGAAATACTGTACATGCATATACAGGAAAATCTCAACAATTGATTGTGACAGGAAGATTTTGTAAAGGATTACCCTTGCAAATAATGAATTCATAATAAAGGAGAAACAGCCCAAAGTAATACACCTTTGGGAGTATTCACAAAACAAGCACTCTGTAACCTCTCTTTGATGGTTTTTCAATCCAAAATGGTGGAGTGATCCTATGAACATGATGCTAAACCGAAAGTGCTAAAAAAAAAAGAATCTTAATTGAGGCGCCTCCTAATGGAAACCATGGTAATTCCTTCAATTATACCATCTCTGGAGATGGACCTACAGAAGGCTTTCAAATTTTGCAAATGGTTTTTTTTTTTTAATACCTTCCTAGGTAAATCAGACTTTGTTCTTGTGATAGGAACCTGGACTGTTCATGACTTCCCCTCCATAACCAAACACACTAATCAGGCAGCCACAAAAGTTGATTTTATTCCAAGGGGAACAAACCCAATCAATTTCTGTTTTATGGTGAACATTTCACTTGGCTTCACTATATGTCGATGCAAACAAGGGTTCTCCAACCAGATTATTGAGAACACTGTTTGAACCATGGCAGTCATAAAAAATGTGATTTCCTTAGAGGAATTTCAATTAATTCATGAGTGTGAGATCTAGCCAATTTCCAACTGAAGGAGAGTATGAAATAAAAAGAAAATTTCAACTTATTACCACTTACTACCTCAAATTCTTACCGAATCTAAAGAAGTAATTGAACTTCTGTATGGGGTTGCACAAGAATAACACGAGAAGCTTCATCCAGAAAATGCACATATCGGCAAGAACATACATAACCAAACTAGAATAAGACTGATGTCAAGAATTGTAAGATATGGGATTAATACCTGAGGCCAACAGATGAGATGCCTGGTCGATGATGAAATGCCACGCCCTGTCGAGATGTTAGCATGTTAACTCAGAGAATAAAAAAAAATCGCAGGGTATCTGAGATATCAATACCAAAATCAAGAACAGGCGCAGCTACAATGATGGCGATGAGTTTGAAAATATGATATGCAATGGGGTACAAATGAAAGATGGGTGGTGCTGCAAAAATAACTGTAGCACTTCTTTTACTACCAAATTAATGATTTTGATGCAGGCAAGTATAATAATGCTGGATGAACATCGTATGACAGTAAAGGGGATGCAAGGAAAAATATCATTTAAGCACATTAATACAGCAAATCGAGAAGGCTTCATTACAGCAGCTGTTGATTTTTTTTTTAGCAACAACAAGGTGATTTGCAATAAAAGAAAAAAAAACAAAAAAAATTGATAGCACATTGATTCTTCTGTAAACCGAATTAGTAGCAGCAGGTTATTCCCAGTTTGACCAGTTTGTCCCAGTCCTAAAGAGCCATCTCTACCCTCTTATGTTACCCTTGAACATCTTCTGACCCAGCTGCTGCTTAAAAACATACCAAAATCTTGGAAAAGACTTACCCTGTTTATTCTGATCATAGGCTCAACACCCCTGCAACAAGACTGTAGAAAAGAAAAAAAAAATTCTCTATAGGAGCATCAGACGTAATGAAATATACCTCTCTAACTGCTTTGGGAGCACTTAGGATCATGGAAATTCACGAACTCCTTGTTATTTTTGCCTGATTGGATCATTTGATATTGATACAAGCATGATAAAAAGCATAAATGGAATAGACTCCCAATAGCCAAGCTAACTTAAACTTGCAAGTACTGAAATTATGTGAGACTATGATCTAAGAGGGCTTCTGAAAGGGGCCTAGAGCTTCTGAAATTGTAAATTAGTCAAGTTTGCTGCAGAAAGTAGACAATTAAAATGTAGGATCATGAAAATATATGAAATGCCATATGGGTAGAAAATCTCACGTGTATGAAGTATAGAAAGGATGAGCAGGGATCATAAGTGACGTTCTGCTGGATACACAGAGGAAAAAAAATGCATCTACATGATATAAAGATGAATGCAATGGCGCAAAATAGTGATTCCAATGAATCAAATGAACAAAACAATGTGATGTAATCAGAGAGTCACTAAACCGAGATGCTAAGATGAATGTACACCAGAATAATCAGGGGCCCTGGATGAAGTGGAATGCATCTAGCAGGCTGCCAATACACTTGAATATACCACATATGAAAAACCTGGAATATACCGAGGATATGAAACCCAACGACTGATTAACAACATGAGTATTAAGGTATTTTAACAATGATGGTTCATGATATTCAGAGGGACAGGACATCACCTGAATGATACTATTGTGGACCCAACTGTCTTAGTGGATACCATGGATTTGCAACAGGCAATTCTCACGACAAGTTGATTTTCAGATCACAAATGCATGATAACGCCATTGAAGAGGTGAAGCTATTATGCATAAAAGGCAAAACCAGAACTAATTGTAAAGGAATCAACCGAACTTCAGAAGATAGAATCAAACGAAGGAAAAGGAAAAAGAAAGAAATAGTGAAGCGTCATGATAAAAATCAAAGCATGAATTGGAAGAAAATGAGAGAATTACATGGTGTAAACACCCCAAATTTTCACTCACTCCCCCGACATTTCCACTAATCATCAACATTCAGCCTCTGAAATCGCTGGAGGGCAAAATGGTCATTTTCTGAGCCCGAACCTTGCAACAGTCCAAATTTCATCTGAAACTCTCAAATTTTCTCTATTTTTATCTCAGATGTTCAAGATTTTACACCTGACAGGAGACAGACATCTCCAGAGTCTTGGTTCAAGATTGCGTTTCATAAGACATGACATTGCATATCATTGCATATCATTGCATGAGCATTTCAAATCACTGCACTGCACAGCATGTCATTTCGAGGTCCAGAACTCTTGATTTCAAAATCTTCAATCCAGATTAGAATTTCAACTCTTTTCAAAATTGATTTCAAAACCCTGGGTCTTCAAAATTATCAATTTTTCCCATTTTACCCCCAGGACTCTGAATTTCAAAATATTTCCTCAGGAAAACCATCTGGATAGTTTTCAATATGGATTTGAGTCACCTCACCTCAGATTTTGCCCTTTTTGACAATTTCAAATATCTTTCTTTTACAAAATCGCCCTACAAGGGCCAACTCTTTCCAAAATTCCTGTTTTGCCCATCAGTCAAGATTTTATGAAAATTCCAAAAAGAAGTTGTGGTTTTATCCTTATTTCAATAAAGAAGCAATGTGGGACCCACACTGAGGTGGTGTCACACAAGCTTTCCTTCTGAAAATTTGAATTTTGAAAAACCCAAAAATATAGGAGCCTTGTCCCCTGGATTGGTGCCACTTGTCCTTTCTCTCTCCTCTCATCCACATGCCAAGTGTCAGTGTGGGGCTACCTTCAGAAGCCGCCACATGTCATACCATTTTATCTGCCATGTGTCACCCTATCCATCCTGCGCCATGTGTCATTTCAAAGACTACCAGGAGATGCCAAGTGTCATAGGTTGTCCTGTCTAGAAAAAGTGGAGTTTGTCTCCTCTGAGGTGGCGCCATCTAGAGTGTCTCCTGCAGGGGACAGGTGTCAACCCCTCCTTCCTTCTGGAAAAGTAGCCTGACACATGTCTCTTCCTACTTTTCTCAGAAAAGTAGGAGACATGTGTCACTTCTGAATTCCTACAAAAAAGGTAGGCTTGTCTCCTCTGAGGTGGCGCCATCTGGAGTGTTTCCTGCAGAGGACACGTGGCAAGTCCTCATTTCCTCAAAAAAAGGCAAGTGCCATGTGTCATTTCCTGCTTTCTTCAGAAAAGCTAGAATTCAAATATTCAAAAACCCCCATAGGTGGCGAAAATCAAGAACTCCTACCTTTTTCATCCTGTCTGAGATGGCGCCACATGGCTTGGCCCACCTTCTCTCCCCTCTGCCACGTGTCGTTCTCTGCTTCTTTCAGAAAAAGTAGAGGACACATGTCTTCTCCCTACCTCTTTCAGAAAAGTAGGAGACACATGTCATTCCTGGCCTTCTTAAAAAAAAAAAAAAAGCAAACCATTTAAAATTCAAACAAGGCGTTAGGTGGCGAAAATCCGGAGCTCTGATTTTCCAGATGGCCTATGAGTGCGCCACATGTCCCTTCCCTCCTACTCATCCCTCCGCCACGTGTCATCTTCTGCTTCTCTCAGAAAAAGAAGGTGACACATGTCTCCTTCTCACTCCTTCAGAAAAAGTAGAGGACACATGTCCTCTCCCTATTTTTTTCAGAAAAGTAGGAGACTGTAAACACCCCAAATTTTCACTCACCTTCCCGACAGTTCCACCAAGCATCATCATCCAGCCTCTGAAATCGCTGGAGGGCAAAATGGTCATTTTCTGAGCTCGGACCTTGCAAAAGTCTAAATTTCATCTGAAACTCTCAAAATTTCTCTATTTTTAGCTCAGATATTCAAAATTCTATTCCTGACAGGAGACAAACATCTCCAAGTCTTGATTCAAGATTGCGTTTCATAAGACATGACATTGCATATCATTGCATATCATTGCATGAGCATTTCAAATCACTGCACTGCACAGCATGTCATTTCGAGGTCCAGAACTCTTGATTTCAAAATTTTCAATCCAGATTCGAATTTTAACTATTTTCAAAATTGATTTCAAAACCCTGGGTCTTCAAAATTATCAATTTTTCCCATTTTACCCCCAGGACTCTGAATTTCAAAATATTTCCTCAGGAAAACCATCTGGATAGTTTTCAATATGGATTTCAGTCACTTCACCTCAGATTTTGCCCTTTTTGACAATTTCAAATATCTTTCTTTTACAAAATCGCCCTACAAGGGTCAACTCTTTCCAAAATTCCTGTTTTTCCCATTAGTCCAAATTTTTATGAAAATTCCAAAAAGAAGTTGTTGTTTTATCCTTATTTCAATAAAGAAGCAATGTGGGACCCACACTGAGGTGGTGTCACACAAGCTCCCCTTCTGAAAATTTGAATTTTGAAAAACCCAAAAATATAGGAGCCTTATCCCCTGGATTGGCGCCACTTGTCATTTCTCTCTCCTCCCATTTCCATGCCAAGTGTCAGTGTGGGGCTACCTTCAGAAGCCACCACATGTCATCCCCTTTATCTGCCATGTGTCACCCTATCCATCCTGCGCCATGTGTCATTTCAAAGACTACCAGGAGATGCCAAGTGTCATAGGTTGTCCTGTCTAGAAAAAGTGGAGTTTGTCTTCTCTGAGGTGGCGCCATCTAGAGTGTCTCCTGCAGGGGACAGGTGTCAACCCCTCCTTCCTTCTGGAAAAGTAGCCTGACACATGTCTCTTCCTACTTTTCTCAGAAAAGTAGGAGACATGTGTCACTTCTGAATTCCTACAAAAAAGGTAGGCTTGTCTCCTCTGAGGTGGCGCCATCTGGAGTGTCTCCTGCAGAGGACACATGGCAAGCTCTCATTTCCTGAGAAAAAGCAAGTGCCATGTGTCATTTCCTGCTTTCTTCAGAAAAACTAGAATTCAAAAGTTCAAAACCCCCATAGGTGGCGAAAATCAAGAACTCCTACCTTTTTCATCCTGTCTGAGATGGCGCCACATGGCTTGGCCCACCTTCTCTCCCCTCTGCCACGTGTCGTTCTCTGCTTCTTTCAGAAAAAGTAGAGGACACATGTCTTCTCCCTACCTCTTTCAGAAAAGTAGGAGACACATGTCACTCCTGGCCTTCTTCAGAAAAAGCAAACCATTTAAAATTCAAACAGGGCACTAGGTGGCGAAAATCCAGAGCTCTGATTTCCCAGATGGCCTATGAGAGCGCCACATGTCCCTTCCCTCTTTTTTTTCCCTCTTGCCACATGGCATTGTAGGAGCCACCCTGAGGTGGCGCCACATGTCCATCCTCCATTCCTCCAGGGCCAACCTCCATTTGAATTTCAAACTTCCCCCTGAGGTGGCGCCATTTGAGAAAGCCTCTCCAGACAGCTGACACTTGTCCTCCACATGTCCAGATCTCCTTTCTCCAGAAAAGGTAGAATTCAAATTCCTCTGAGGTGGCGCCCTCTGAGCCCACTGCTCTGTCCTTCTGACATGTGTCAACACCTTTTGAGGTGGCACCATTCCAGGACTCCACTTGGCTCCATTTTTCATTTTTATTTTATTTTTAATAAAGGTAGCCCACCATGAGGTGGCGCCACCTGAAGACTCCCTACAAAAAGTGAATTTGAAATTCAAACTCCAAGAGAGCACCCTCTGAGGTGGCGCCTTCTGGGAGCTCCCTGCAGAGAGAATCAAGCAAACTTTTAAAAAATTCCAAATTCCCCCTGCTGAGGTGTCTCACCCACAAAATTTCCATTTTTATTTTTTCTCAAAAAAATCAAAATAGCCTTTTGAGGTGGCGCCACCTGAGGGCTCCCTGCAAAAGCCAAATTCGAATTTCAAACCCCCAGATGGCACCCCCTGAGATGGCGCCACATGGAAGGCTCAGATTGAACCTGTTTGAATTTCAAAAATTTTCAGAAAAATTATAAAAACAAGGGTTCACGCCCAGCCTAGGGGAGGATTTTTTTTAGCTCTTGTGAATCTGCAAAATCCGACCTAGCCTTCCTAAAATCCGATTTTGAACTTTGGAAATCGTGCCCCCTTTGGCGCATTGAAGAAGGTGGAGTAGAGCTCGTGCTGTGGCCAATTCAATTCCAACAGAGGTCGATTTTGGTGGACCATCCGAAGCTCGGAGCAAAGGACGAAGGAAGCTCGTGATAGCTGCCCCTTTCAAGAGCTCCTACGCTTCGTAACGAAGCAAGGTGCACTTCTTTTCCCATTGATTGGATTCCATAATTCGAATCGGGGGTCGTTTGAAGAAAGAGCTCATCCGAGGGATGGATTGAGCTATTCTCATAAAACGACATACATAAAAATGTTTCATTATGCTTCCTTGATGATTTTTAACATTCATATAGTTAGCTAGGTTTAATTTGCATTTTATTTCATTCATTTAGCATATTTCATGAATTAATTAGGATTAATTTAGCATTTATTTCAATTCTGCTTATTTTCAGTAGGTCTCTGTTTTTGTCAGTCAGTCCACACGTCATTTCATGCATTTTTTTTTTATTAAAAATCCCAACAAAATCACGGAATGCGCCCTTATGTGTCCCTGAAATTTTGCCAAAAATTCGGAGGCATTTGAATTTGTTTACTGCGGTAAACATTCAAAATGGCAAGTCGGGTTTGTTTACCCGGGATACGTTTTGAAAATCATTTTCCGACCTGTAAAATCGAGATATCCCTCATGGGAGATCCGATTTCCGATCCGAAAGATGTTTTGAACTCGGGAAAATGTCTAGTTTTTAATATGATTTTATCAGATTTTTCTGATTTTTTTTAATGTCTGACAAAAATCCGATATGTCGGTACACGTGTCAGAGCCTAATTTGGGCCTCTGAGATCTTGGATCGACTTAGGGCTATGGTTTCTCTTTGTGTGTAGCTCTAAATCCAAAACTGTAAAAAGTGAAAGTGGTGTCCGCGATGTCCTTTGTTTGAATCTGAAAGCCTGTAATTTTTAGAACAGTGTTGACCCCTGCTTCGGATTTTTTTTGTCAGCCCCTTGTTTTGCTACATTTGTCTGTTCTGTTAGTTTAGGCAAGAAATAGTTATATTTTTATTTGTGTTTCCGTTGATCAAATGCCGAAGTCATAAACATGAAAGTTGTTCATGTAGGTGTCGTGCATAACTCTGATTAATGTCAGAAATTTCCATGTCCGTTTTGTATTTTTTTAGCATTTTAAATCAGATTAGTGTGATTTTTACCTCTGTCTGAACTAAATCCCTGTTATTGAACTCACCATGGCTCAAATCCCGAGGCTGTAAAAACCAAAAATGTTCCATTTTGGGTCTTTTAGCAGTCTGCAAAATATCAGAAGTTTCCATGGTGTAAATCTTGCATTATCATATTAGGCATTGCATTTGGTTCGGATCCATAGGCAAAATCCATCATTTTAGGACTTTCCTTGAATTTTAGCATTTAAATCATATCATTTCGTGATTTTTAGCATTCTAGGTTGTTTATCAGAGTGTTTAGATGCTTCATACTGAATTTGGTGCAATTTGGAATCCATTTGAGGTTCGGATCATCCATAATACCAAAACAGGGTCCCGCAGGACCCAGATCCAAGCGAAAAACAAGCGAAAATCGTTATTTTTGATAAATTGCAAAATACAAAATTCTGATTTTACTGTCTTAATGTGTCTAGCAGCATGTCATCATATCTCTTACTGCATTTCATCATCATTTGATTCAATTTGAATTTCAAAATCTCAATTTTACTAAGTTTTCCTTCAAAAAACCCTGATTTTAAAGGTGTAACTTTAATTTTAGGGGTATTTTGGTCATTTTGACCCCAATTCCGAATTTCAAACTGTTTTCCACTGAATTTCTTGCATTTTCATCATTTCAAAATATCAAGGAAGCATGAGAATAGGGTTTATATCCAATTAAATCCAATAATTTCATAATATTATTGGAAAATCTTGGAAAAACCCACATATTTGAGCTAACTTTATTTCAAGCTTGGCAGGGACATTCCAAAGAAGGAGCTGAAGTCTGCAAATTTTTTTTATTTCCTTTATTTAGTGATGTAATAATGTAAATTTTGGAATAAGAGATTTAATTTCCTGCTTAGACTAGGATGCATATCATATAGTTTGAATTTATGCAAATATCCTGCTTATGTGATGCATACATCTTATTTCAAAAGCACTATGGATGTTCACGAATGGCACGTGCACCAACTCTTAGGGAGTTGACGGACTCGGTGGGATCCATATTTACGGCCCTAGTCGGAATATGGACGAGACCCAGATCCGTCATCTTTCTACTAGTCACATTGAGCCTACACTCTTAGGCTATCTTAAAATGCACATCATATTTCCAAAGTTTTCAAAATCATGTGCATCAAATCAACTAAATTCTGAACATATTCATGGCCACAGTCAGGATATGTGAAGGATTTATCTTGACTTAATGCACATTTTTCCAACAAATCTCTTAGAAAATCTTTTCAAAGTGCATTCATTCACTCATGTCATTCGCATCATGAAATCATTGATTTTCTCAAGATTTTCTCAAGAAAACTTCATTCTCAAGAAATCGATTTCTCAAGAAATTCTAAGGATTTTTCAAAAATCGGTTTTCCAAAGACAAAGTTTTTCACTGTTTTCTTTGGAAAATGATATTTTCTTAAGAGATTCAAAAGAGTTTTCCAATCTTTCTCCAAGATCCAAAATCGATTTCCAAGTATTTCAAAAGGGTAAAATTCCCAGGATTTCAACTTCCCAGGTTTTGAATTTCCTTCTCCAATGAGCTTTCCTATGAATTTCCATCATTTTCCTAAAAAAAAAAAAAAAAAAAACTCTCAAAGTCCAAGTTTTCCTAAGAAGTGTTTCCCTTTTCAAAAGGTTCATCTTTTCTCAAGAATCACTTCCATTTTCTCAAGATTTTCAACTATTTCTGATTTTTCCACATCTTTATAAGCTTTCTCATGTTTTCAAAAACCCCTTTTTTTATCTGAGTTTCCTGAGAAATTGACCTTTTTCCTTAGAGATTCTTTCCAACTCCAAATGTTTTTCTAAGCATACATCATGTTTCCCAAGCTGCATTTTCCAAAATCTCATAGCACATGCCTGAATTCTCTGTGCATTTAGGATAGAACATAACTTTGATAATTTAACTAAGTCAAGCATAGTTTTGGTCCTTGGTTCGATTACCCGTGTTAAAGGTGGCAGGAACGGTCGAACCTCGTACCGACAGGTCGAGCCCCATCCCATGGATTTTCCCGCAATTTTCAAAAACGGAGGTGAGTATTTCAAAACAATTTCCAAAATCCGGTCAAAGTTTGAGGCGCGAAAGCGTTTCCTCTTTCTCTCTTCCGCAAGGAGGGGAAGACGGGGGAAAAATTTCGCGACGAAAACAGGTTTGGCGACCGAGATGGGACCTGTCCTTGTCTGATCAAAAGTATGCTTGACTTAGTTCAATTATGAAAATTGTGTTCACAAAATGTCAGTTCTTTTACTTTCAATATCATGTGAGCCTAGGAGCCTAGATTCTGACCTAGCTGACATTGATTGCATGTAGCTTAGGCATGGTTTGGTAGGACTAGATTGAGGAGAAATTTTCATGCTCACATAGACTTAGGTCTAAATACAACTCTCCTCAATTTAGGATCTGAATGCTAACAATGTGTGCTTCTTCAAAGTTTTCAAAATCTATCTCTCTAGGACTTAGAGCCTTCTATTTCTTGCATGTGATCATTTTTTTCAAAACTCCCTTACCTATCTTTACCCGGTCTTCACGTTGCTGGGCTCTCTTCCAGAACCCTAGTTTGGGACAGAGCCTCACAACTGGGCCAATTATTTGGGTTAACACCCCCCTACCACGTACCGCGGGCCACAGTCCGAAGTATATCGGTAGGCGCTCAAGGATGTTGGAAAACCTTACCTTAGAACCGGAGTTGAAACTCTATGCCACGTACCTCGGATTTCGATTCGGGTATATCGGCATAACTGGATTGGACAAAGATGATCTGAACTTAGAGTTAGGATTAAGGTCCTACAGCTGTTTTCAAAATGATGCATCTAGAGTCAGCTTTTTAGGGAGTGCTGAATGTGCATAAATGTTTATGCAGGATGTGAGTTTGTATGCTACTTTTATTTCTCTCATATTTTTTTCAAAAATATCTTTCCAAATATCCATATTCTCATATTTTCCTTTATTTTCTAAAACCCTGGATGGTTTTTCCCAAATATCCCTTTTCTTCCAAAACTCCAGGTGATTTTTCATTCTCCCTTTCTACTGGATCTCGAATTTCCAGCTGCATTTTTATCTTGCCTGCAATTTTTCAAAATCATATGTTTTCTCTCATTGGACTTTTGATCCTGTTGTTTACTTGCAAAATTCTTCACCGCATTTTCCTCGTGCATACCTTGATTATTGTGGTGGAAATTGTTTACCCACTTGCCTTCTTCTTACTTTAAATCTGTTTCCGGATTGTTTTTCCAAGAGGTATCTCTTTCCTTCAAAATGGTATTTTCCTCGTGGTTGACGACCTCGCCTAGGTAACAAGGCACATTTTCCGTTGTTCATTTCTCTTACAAAGAATGACAACATAATTGTCGTGACTCCAACGACGACTCCATCCCTAGTAATGGGATATTCTTCCAATTGTCCACCATATAATTTTCTTCCCAATCCAAAAATTTCCTCAGAGTCTAATCAAGACCTTATCCTGCAGAGAGCCTTCGCAACATTTGATGGTTCAGACAAGGTCAGGGAAGAAGACCGCACCAATTCAGCGTATCAGTTACTCATCAACATCAGAAGGAGAGATGAATTCGCCAAGGTCAGACAAAGACCAAGAGCAGCCAGAAGATGATGGTATCGACCCTCAGATGTACGCAATGTTTCAGAAGATGATGAAGAGGATGATGAGTGAGCAGGCTGGCACCAGCTCAGACAAAAATCCATTCAGTCAGAGAATTAGAGATCGTGTGGCCAAGAGGTCAACCAAGTCCTCTGAGGAGAATGTTCAAGATACTTCAGACGAAGATGATACCGATGAAGAATATGAGGTGCCTCCGGCATTTCATAAATGTGGCCAAAGGAGGAGTCACAAATCAAAAAGTCAGGTCGCAGAAGAGCCCCTGCAAGCACAATTCAGGGAAATGGCCAGAGTGGTCAAGGATCTGCAAGCCCGCGACAAGGGCAATAAAGTCTTCACCAGCGAGGATTTCTACGACGGTTTAGAAGGGGATGATGATCTGGAGAATCTTCCCCGAAAATTCATCAAGTTCGATGGTTCTGGCGACCCAAAAGCCCATCTCGCCATGTTCTTCGCTGAATGCTCTAGGTTCAAGAGAGACAACAGAGCATTGTTCTTATGCTTTCCCCGCAGCCTGGAAGGAGTCGCAGCCAAATGGTACGCGGAACATGTCAATCCTATAGAACTGAAAGAGTTCGACAAAGTCGTGAATTTGTTCGTTGAACGATTCTTGTTCAATACTGAAGCGCTCCCAACATTGAGCCATCTCTGCAATCTAAGGCAGAATGAAAATGAAAAGGCAAGGGACTTCATTCGCAGATGGAGAGAGACCTGCAACAAAATGAGGGATCCTATATCAGAAAGACATGCTTTATCATTGATCCTCAATAATTTTTTGCAACCTCTGAGAGGATTAATTTCTACCTCACCATCCAAATCTTTCGTTGAACTCATTGAACGAGCAGAATGGCTCGAGTTGAGTGTGGAGAATGGAGTCTATGAAGGCTTCACATTTTCCAAGAATAACTCTCAATGTGAACAAAAGAAGAAGGCTCACTTCACTTTTTGCGGCCAAATCTTTCAATAATAGCAAAGGCAACAAGAATGATCATAGTTTGGAGAGAATCAAAAAGCAAAAGGGGAAGGACATCAACAGTGATAAACCTCTCCAATCCAGCCCTCAACATCAAAAGAAAGATCAGGAAAAATCAAAGCGCAAGGACTGAAGAACTGATCGAGAATTCACCCCTCTGGATCAGACACTCGAGAGCATCCTCGAGTATATGCTTGAGAAAGACCTTGTCCGATTGCCTAAAGCTGCTGATCCTCCAGCAATTATGGGCAGATTCAAAGAACAATTTTGCAAGTTTCATCGAGCAGTAGGGCATGATACAGAAAACTGCTTCGTCCTTAAGAACATTGTTCAAGACTGCATTGACAAGAAGCTCCTTGTTGAAGATGAAAAGGAAGACTAGTCATCCTGACAAAGATTTTTTCTACAATCATTCAAGAAGATGACAATGCCAACAATTTCCCATTTCCCATCTTGCTTTTTCAAAAGAATAATGTAATCCCATTCTCTTTCCTTGATTTTAAAGCATCAATAAAGTCATCAAATTTTTTTCAATAGCTTGGTGTCGTCTTATTTACTTCCTCTTCCTTTTCATAATGTCTCTCTTGTGAGGAATGATCTTGAGGACATCTATCAGTCAAGAAACTTGTCGCCTTATTCATCAATTGTCCTTCTTCTATTCAAAACTTTCTCCCTAGTTACACTGGGGCATTTTTTTGAAAAATTTATCTTTACCTCAAAACATCCTGTATGCAGGCAGGATAAACCATTCTCTCATTTTGCATATATATGCACTCATTTGCATTCATTTGCACTTCATTTGCATTTCATGTGCATGTGCATTGCATTTGCATTGACTATGCACCCAATTCCATTTCCCCTTCAGGTTAAGGGATAAACCTGAATCATTTTCCATAATTCTTCAATTTCGACCCTCGGGTCATCCAATTCTTCAATTTCGACCTCCGGATCACCCAATTCCCAATTTTAAAATCACCAAAATTCTCAATTTCGATCGCCAGGTCATCCAATTTTCATTCCCCGTTCAGGATAAGGGGATAATCCTGAAACCATTCATAGAAGCGATTCAACTCTCTATAATGGTCCTTGTTCTTCATTGAACTGATAGTGTTCCAAACGAACTGATAGTCGTTCTTCATTGAACTGATAGTGTTCCTAACGAACTGATAGTCGTTCTTCACTGAACTGATAGTGTTCCAAGCGAACTGATAGTTGTTCCAAGCGAACTGATAGTCGTTCCAAACGAACTGATAGTCGTTCTTCACTGAACTGATAGTGTTCCAAGCGAACTGATAGTCGTTCCAAGCGAACTGATAGTCGTTCCAAGCGAACTGATAATCGTTCTTCATTGAACTAATAGTGTTCAAGTGAACTGATAGTCGTTCTTCATTGAACTAATAGTGTTCAAGTGAACTGATAGTCGTTCTTCATTGAACTGATAGTGTTCCAAGTGAACTGATAGTCGTTCTTTATTGAACTGATAGTGTTCCAAGTGAACTGATAGTCGTTCTTTATTGAACTGATAGTGTTCCAAGTGAACTGATAGTCGTTCTTCATCGAACTGATAGTGTTCCAAGTGAACTGATAGTCGTTCTTTATTGAACTGATAGTGTTCCAAGTGAACTGATAGTCGTTCTTCATCGAACTAATAGTGTTCCAAGTGAACTGATAGTCGTTCTTCATTGAACTGATATTGTTTCAAGTGAACTGATAGTCGTTCTTCATCGAACTGATAGTGTTTCAAGTGAACTGATAGTCGCTCTTCATCGAACTGATAGTGTTCCCAGTGAACTGATAGTCATTCTTCATCGAACTGATAGTGTTCCAAGTGAACTGATAGTCATTCTTTATCGAACTGATAGTGTTCCAAGTGAACTGATAGTCGTTCCTCATCGAATTGATAGTGTTCCAAGTGAACTGATAGTCGTTCTTAATTGAACTGATATTATTCCCACTGATGGTTGTTCTTAATCGAACTGATATTGTTCCCAGCAAACCGATGGGCGTTCTTAATTGAACTGATATTGTTTCCAGCGAACCAATGGTCGTTCTTAATTGAACTGATATTGTTCCCAGTGAACTGATAGTCACCTCCTTTGAGGAAGAGAGAGGAGAATTTTCGTCACGGATGCGTAAAGCTGAACCTCATGTGCTCTCTTTCATCAAGGATTTCAAGAAAATTTTGTCAATTTGTCAATCAATTGTTGATTTCAAAATTTTATTGCATAAATCTTTACCTCAGTTTACCTTCAGCATTACTTTCAAAAGAGTGAAGCTTTTGCGAAAAGAGATTCAATCTTCAAATTTGTTCTATTTGACCAACCAAAAGGATGAAGGATAAATCCTCGATATGGCCAGAAAAGAAGATTCAATGTTATTGAAAAGTCGTAGATGATCGATATTGATCACAGTCAATGGCGCATCTTTAAAGGCTATTCTTGTAAAGACGAGGCAGTTGAAATATCCTGAGCGCTAGAAAAGAGAGCATTTACCCAAGACCCGTTCCTCAAAATCACCTAAGCTGCAATTAAGTATCCGCAAAAGGGATCTCTCACCTGTCGTCAAGATGAAGGCGAATTAGGCGAGTAGACCCCCGGGGCCAAAGAAGATTCAAAACATCTCCAAGATGACGGAGTTTGTGACGGATCCTTCCAGGGAAAGTCCAAAGCACTGCCGAGATGAAGGCAGATGCGATGAACCTCTCGACAATCCCTAAAAGATATTTAATTTCAGCTATCACCCAAAGATCTCCAAACCCATCATCCAAGAAGGATCGAAACATCTCCAAGTTGAAGGAGTTTGTGACGTATCCTTCCCAAAAGAGAGAAAGAGAGGAAAAAGAAAGAGAGAAAAAGTCAGAACATCTCCAAAATGAAGGAGAATGTAGCAAAAACCCAGAGAGCCAAAAGAGTGCAGAAAGATTATCAAGAGAGAAGCTCTCAGGATATCAAGCTGCCAGATTTATCAAGAATCATCTTTAATCTTGTGAAATTCTATTATCAATACTCTTTCATCAGTTGCTTTCATAATATCAAATTCTCTCTCTTGTTCATATCAAGGAAATTGATAACTTCCTTGAAGAAGGTCAATTGCGAGCAATTTGGGCTTCAAATCTCGATTCTACGAAGTGAACCCTGTTTGGAGGTAATGCTTCAGGTAGAAAAGAAAGAATATCTTTGCAAAAATGTGCAACATTTTCAAATATTTTGAATCAACAGCAAAATTTCCAACATTTTGACAATATTTTCTAGCTATTCTGATATGAAGTGAGAGCTTGATGTCCGTTTTCGATGCATCCTGACACCAATTTAAATCCCTCCTAAGGACTTGATTCCTTCCCTTCTTTGAGAGCATGAACTCTCAAATTTGCACACTTCCCTGTGTCCCCACTGTCCCACCATAGACAGTCCCATTTCGGTTCGAGGTCGAACCACCAATCATTTTCTCGCAAGAGGCAATTTCAAAAGCTGATTTTAGTCTCAACAAGGAGACGCCCAAGATCAATCCCTTTTCAAGCTTTAGGGACCCCATTTCCCTTCCTTTTGCAAAACCCCTGTCGGATTTACTGTGCAAAATCCGAAGGTTCCATCATGGTCTCTTCCTTCGAAGATTCCAGTCCATTTTCCGCTCGATCAGGATAAGGGTACAAACCTGAGCCTCATTCAAAGAGGTATTTCATTTTCCGCCCGATCAGGATAAGGGTACAAACCTGAGCCTCGATCAAAGAGGTATTTCATCTTCCACCCGATCAGGATAAGGGTACAAACCTGAGCCTCATTCAAAGAGGTATTTCATTTTCCACCCGATCAGGATAAGGGTACAAACCTGAGCCTCGATCAAAGAGGTATTTCATTTTCCGCCCGATCAGGATAAGGGTACAAACCTGAGCCTCATTCAAAGAGGTATTTCATTTTCCACCCGATCAGGATAAGGGTACAAACCTGAGCCTCATTCAAAGAGGTATTCCATTTTCCGCCCGATCAGGATAAGGGTACAAACCTGAGCCTCATTCAAAGAGGTATTCCATTTTCCGCCCGATCAGGATAAGGGTACAAACCTGAGCCTCATTCAAAGAGGTATTCCATTTTCCACCCGATCAGGATAAGGGTACAAACCTGAGCCTCATTCAAAGAGGTATTTCATTTTCCACCCGATCAGGATAAGGGTACAAACCTGAGCCTCATTCAAAGAGGTATTTCATTTTCCGCCCAATCAGGTCAAGGGTATAAACCTGAATCTCATTTCAATGAGATATTTCATTCCCAATCAGGTCAAGGGTTCAAAACCTGAGCTTTGTTCCATGCGAGGTATTTCTGTCCCATCAGGTTAAGGGTCAAACCTGAGCTTCGTTCCATGCGAGGTATTTCTGTCCCATCCAGGTTAAGGGCATAAACCTGAACTTCACTCTTATAGAGTGAATCTTTTCTCTCCATTCTTTGCTTCATATCTACCATCTTCCTCGGGCTAATTTCTTCACACCCAGTCAGATCCTTCTAACTGAGGCATTTTTTTATGTATGGCCCAAATTTGGTGTGTTTTTCTTTGCCACTAAGCTCGGCCATGAGCCGACTTAGTAGCAAAGAGGGGCATCTGTAAACACCCCAAATTTTCACTCACCTTCCCGACAGTTCCACCAAGCATCATCATCCAGCCTCTGAAATCGCTGGAGGGCAAAATGGTCATTTTCTGAGCTCGGACCTTGCAAAAGTCTAAATTTCATCTGAAACTCTCAAAATTTCTCTATTTTTAGCTCAGATATTCAAAATTCTATTCCTGACAGGAGACAGACATCTCCAAGTCTTGATTCAAGATTGCGTTTCATAAGACATGACATTGCATATCATTGCATATCATTGCATGAGCATTTCAAATCACTGCACTGCACAGCATGTCATTTCGAGGTCCAGAACTCTTGATTTCAAAATTTTCAATCCAGATTCGAATTTTAACTATTTTCAAAATTGATTTCAAAACCCTGGGTCTTCAAAATTATCAATTTTTCCCATTTTACCCCCAGGACTCTGAATTTCAAAATATTTCCTCAGGAAAACCATCTGGATAGTTTTCAATATGGATTCCAGTCACTTCACCTCAGATTTTGCCCTTTTGACAATTTCAAATATCTTTCTTTTACAAAATCGCCCTACAAGGGTCAACTCTTTCCAAAATTCCTGTTTTTCCCATTAGTCCAAATTTTTATGAAAATTCCAAAAAGAAGTTGTTGTTTTATCCTTATTTCAATAAAGAAGCAATGTGGGACCCACACTGAGGTGGTGTCACACAAGCTCCCCTTCTGAAAATTTGAATTTTGAAAAACCCAAAAATATAGGAGCCTTGTCCCCTGGATTGGCGCCACTTGTCATTTCTCTCTCCTCCCATTTCCATGCCAAGTGTCAGTGTGGGGCTACCTTCAGAAGCCACCACATGTCATCCCCTTTATCTGCCATGTGTCACCCTATCCATCCTGCGCCATGTGTCATTTCAAAGACTACCAGGAGATGCCAAGTGTCATAGGTTGTCCTGTCTAGAAAAAGTGGAGTTTGTCTCCTCTGAGGTGGCGCCATCTAGAGTGTCTCCTGCAGGGGACAGGTGTCAACCCCTCCTTCCTTCTGGAAAAGTAGCCTGACACATGTCTCTTCCTACTTTTCTCAGAAAAGTAGGAGACATGTGTCACTTCTGAATTCCTACAAAAAAGGTAGGCTTGTCTCCTCTGAGGTGGCGCCATCTGGAGTGTCTCCTGCAGAGGACACATGGCAAGCTCTCATTTCCTCAGAAAAAGCTAGTGCCATGTGTCATTTCCTGCTTTCTTCAGAAAAACTAGAATTCAAAAGTTCAAAACCCCCATAGGTGGCGAAAATCAAGAACTCCTACCTTTTTCATCCTGTCTGAGATGGCGCCACATGGCTTGGCCCACCTTCTCTCCCCTCTGCCACGTGTCGTTCTCTGCTTCTTTCAGAAAAAGTAGAGGACACATGTCTTCTCCCTACCTCTTTCAGAAAAGTAGGAGACACATGTCACTCCTGGCCTTCTTCAGAAAAAGCAAACCATTTAAAATTCAAACAGGGCACTAGGTGGCGAAAATCCAGAGCTCTGATTTCCCAGATGGCCTATGAGAGCGCCACATGTCCCTTCCCTCTTTTTTTTCCCTCTTACCACATGGCATTGTAGGAGCCACCCTGAGGTGGCGCCACATGTCTATCCTCCATTCCTCCAGGGCCAACCTCCATTTGAATTTCAAACTTCCCCCTGAGGTGGCGCCATTTGAGAAAGCCTCTCCAGACAGCTGACACTTGTCCTCCACATGTCCAGATCTCCTTTCTCCAGAAAAGGTAGAATTCAAATTCCTCTGAGGTGGCGCCCTCTGAGCCCACTGCTCTGTCCTTCTGACATGTGTCAACACCTTTTGAGGTGGCACCATTCCAGGACTCCACTTGGCTCCATTTTTCATTTTTATTTTATTTTTAATAAAGGTAGCCCACCATGAGGTGGCGCCACCTGAAGACTCCCTACAAAAAGTGAATTTGAAATTCAAACTCCAAGAGAGCACCCTCTGAGGTGGCGCCTTCTGGGAGCTCCTTGCAGAGAGAATCAAGCAAACTTTTAAAAAATTCCAAATTCCCCCTGATGAGGTGTCTCACCCACAAAATTTCCATTTTTATTTTTTCTCAAAAAAATCAAAATAGCCTTTTGAGGTGGCGCCACCTGAGGGCTCCCTGCAAAAGCCAAATTCGAATTTCAAACCCCCAGATGGCACCCCCTGAGATGGCGCCACATGGAAGGCTCAGATTGAACCTGTTTGAATTTCAAAAATTTTCAGAAAAATTATAAAAACAAGGGTTCACGCCCAGCCTAGGGGAGGATTTTTTTTAGCTCTTGTGAATCTGCAAAATCCGACCTAGCCTTCCTAAAATCCGATTTTGAACTTTGGAAATCGTGCCCCCTTTGGCGCATTGAAGAAGGTGGAGTAGAGCTCGTGCTGTGGCCAATTCAATTCCAACAGAGGTCGATTTTGGTGGACCATCCGAAGCTCGGAGCAAAGGACGAAGAAAGCTCGTGATAGCTGCCCCTTTCAAGAGCTCCTACGCTGCGTAACGAAGCAAGGTGCACTTCTTTTCCCATTGATTGGATTCCATAATTCGAATCGGGGGTCGTTTGAAGAAAGAGCTCATCCGAGGGATGGATTGAGCTATTCTCATAAAACGACATACATAAAAATGTTTCATTATGCTTCCTTGATGATTTTTAACATTCATATAGTTAGCTAGGTTTAATTTGCATTTTATTTCATTCATTTAGCATATTTCATGAATTAATTAGGATTAATTTAGCATTTATTTCAATTCTGCTTATTTTCAGTAGGTCTCTGTTTTTGTCAGTCAGTCCACACGTCATTTCATGCATTTTTTTTTATTAAAAATCCCAACAAAATCACGGAATGCGCCCTTATGTGTCCCTAAAATTTTGCCAAAAATTCGGAGGCATTTGAATTTGTTTACTGCGGTAAACATTCAAAATGGCAAGTCGGGTTTTTTTACCCGGGATACGTTTTGAAAATCATTTTCCGACCTGTAAAATCGAGATATCCCTCATGGGAGATCCGATTTCCGATCCGAAAGATGTTTTGAACTCGGGAAAATGTCTAGTTTTTAATATGATTTTATCAGATTTTTCTGATTTTTTTTAATGTCTGACAAAAATCCGATATGTCGGTACACGTGTCAGAGCCTAATTTGGGCCTCTGAGATCTTGGATCGACTTAGGGCTATGGTTTCTATTTGTGTGTAGCTCTAAATCCAAAACTGTAAAAAGTGAAAGTGGTGTCCGCGATGTCCTTTGTTTGAATCTGAAAGCCTGTAATTTTTAGAACAGTGTTGACCCCTGCTTCGGATTTTTTTTGTCAGCCCCTTGTTTTGCTACATTTGTCTGTTCTGTTAGTTTAGGCAAGAAATAGTTATATTTTTATTTGTGTTTCCGTTGATCAAATGCCGAAGTCATAAACATGAAAGTTGTTCATGTAGGTGTCGTGCATAACTCTGATTAATGTCAGAAATTTCCATGTCCGTTTTGTATTTTTTTAGCATTTTAAATCAGATTAGTGTGATTTTTACCTCTGTCTGAACTAAATCCCTGTTATTGAACTCACCATGGCTCAAATCCCGAGGCTGTAAAAACCAAAAATGTTCCATTTTGGGTCTTTTAGCAGTCTGCAAAATATCAGAAGTTTCCATGGTGTAAATCTTGCATTATCATATTAGGCATTGCATTTGGTTCGGATCCATAGGCAAAATCCATCATTTTAGGACTTTCCTTGAATTTTAGCATTTAAATCATATCATTTCGTGATTTTTAGCATTCTAGGTTGTTTATCAGAGTGTTTAGATGCTTCATACTGAATTTGGTGCAATTTGGAATCCATTTGAGGTTCGGATCATCCATAATACCAAAACAGGGTCCCGCAGGACCCAGATCCAAGCGAAAAACAAGCGAAAATCGTTATTTTTGATAAATTGCAAAATACAAAATTCTGATTTTACTGTCTTAATGTGTCTAGCAGCATGTCATCATATCTCTTACTGCATTTCATCATCATTTGATTCAATTTGAATTTCAAAATCTCAATTTTACTAAGTTTTCCTTCAAAAAACCCTGATTTTAAAGGTGTAACTTTAATTTTAGGGGTATTTTGGTCATTTTGACCCCAATTCCGAATTTCAAACTGTTTTCCACTGAATTTCTTGCATTTTCATCATTTCAAAATATCAAGGAAGCATGAGAATAGGGTTTATATCCAATTAAATCCAATAATTTCATAATATTATTGGAAAATCTTGGAAAAACCCACATATTTGAGCTAACTTTATTTCAAGCTTGGCAGGGACATTCCAAAGAAGGAGCTGAAGTCTGCAAATTTTTTTTATTTCCTTTATTTAGTGATGTAATAATGTAAATTTTGGAATAAGAGATTTAATTTCCTGCTTAGACTAGGATGCATATCATATAGTTTGAATTTATGCAAATATCCTGCTTATGTGATGCATACATCTTATTTCAAAAGCACTATGGATGTTCACGAATGGCACGTGCACCAACTCTTAGGGAGTTGACGGACTCGGTGGGATCCATATTTACGGCCCTAGTCGGAATATGGACGAGACCCAGATCCGTCATCTTTCTACTAGTCACATTGAGCCTACACTCTTAGGCTATCTTAAAATGCACATCATATTTCCAAAGTTTTCAAAATCATGTGCATCAAATCAACTAAATTCTGAACATATTCATGGCCACAGTCAGGATATGTGAAGGATTTATCTTGACTTAATGCACATTTTTCCAACAAATCTCTTAGAAAATCTTTTCAAAGTGCATTCATTCACTCATGTCATTCGCATCATGAAATCATTGATTTTCTCAAGATTTTCTCAAGAAAACTTCATTCTCAAGAAATCGATTTCTCAAGAAATTCTAAGGATTTTTCAAAAATCGGTTTTCCAAAGACAAAGTTTTTCACTGTTTTCTTTGGAAAATGATATTTTCTTAAGAGATTCAAAAGAGTTTTCCAATCTTTCTCCAAGATCCAAAATCGATTTCCAAGTATTTCAAAAGGGTAAAATTCCCAGGATTTCAACTTCCCAGGTTTTGAATTTCCTTCTCCAATGAGCTTTCCTATGAATTTCCATCATTTTCCTAAAAAAAAAAAAAAAAAAACTCTCAAAGTCCAAGTTTTCCTAAGAAGTGTTTCCCTTTTCAAAAGGTTCATCTTTTCTCAAGAATCACTTCCATTTTCTCAAGATTTTCAACTATTTCTGATTTTTCCACATCTTTATAAGCTTTCTCATGTTTTCAAAAACCCCTTTTTTTATCTGAGTTTCCTGAGAAATTGACCTTTTTCCTTAGAGATTCTTTCCAACTCCAAATGTTTTTCTAAGCATACATCATGTTTCCCAAGCTGCATTTTCCAAAATCTCATAGCACATGCCTGAATTCTCTGTGCATTTAGGATAGAACATAACTTTGATAATTTAACTAAGTCAAGCATAGTTTTGGTCCTTGGTTCGATTACCCCTGTTAAAGGTGGCAGGAACGGTCGAACCTCGTACCGACAGGTCGAGCCCCATCCCATGGATTTTCCCGCAATTTTCAAAAACGGAGGCGAGTATTTCAAAACAATTTCCAAAATCCGGTCAACGTTTGAGGCGCGAAAGCGTTTCCTCTTTCTCTCTTCCGCAAGGAGGGGAAGACGGGGGAAAAATTTCGCGACGAAAACAGAGACACATGTCCCTTTCCCTCCTTTTCCTCCCTCTTGCCACATGGCATTGTAGGAGCCACCCTGAGGTGGCGCCACATGTCCATCCTCCATTCCTCCAGGGCCAACCTCCATTTGAATTTCAAATTCTCCTCTGAGGTGGCGCCATTTGAGAAAGCCTCTCCAGACAGCTGACACTTGTCCTCCACATGTCCAGATCTCCTTTCTCCAGAAAAGGTAGAATTCAAATAACTCTGAGGTGGCGCCCTCTGAGCCCACTGCTCTGTCCTTCTGACATGTGTCAACACCTTTTGAGGTGGCACCATTCCAGGACTCCACTTGGCTCCATTTTTCATTTTTATTTTATTTTTAATAAAGGTAGCCCACCATGAGGTGGCGCCACCTGAGGACTCCCTACAAAAGGTGAGTTTGAATTTCAAATTCCAAGAGAGAACCCTCTGAGGTGGCGCCTTCTGGGAGTTCCCTGCAGAGAGAATCAAGCAAACTTTTGAAAAATTCCAAATTCCCCCTACTGAGGTGTCTCACCCACAAAAATTTCCATTTTTATTTTCTCAAAAAAATCAAAATAGCCTTTTGAGGTGGCGCCATCTGAGGGCTCCCTGCAAAAGGCAAATTCGAATTTCAAAACCCCCAGATGGCACCCCCTGAGATGGCGCCACATGGAGGGCTCAGATCCAGCCTGTTTGAATTTCAAAAATTTTCAAAAAAATTATAAAAACAAGGGTTCACGCCCAGCCTAGGGGGGATCATTTTTTTAGCTCTTGTGAACTTGGAAAATCCGACCGAGCCTTCCTAACATCTGATTTTGAACCTTGGAAATCGTGCCCCCTTTGGCGCATTGAAGAAGATGGAGTAGAGCTCGTGCTGTGGCCAGTCCAATTCCAACGGAGCTCGATTTTGGTGGACCATCCGAAGCCCGGAGTGAAGAACAAAGGAAGCTCGGGGTAGCTGCCCCTTTCAAGAGCACCTACGCTGCGTAACGAAACAAGGTGCACTTCTTTTCCCCGTGATGTGATGCTATAATCCGAATAGGGAGTCGTTTGAAGAAAGAGCTCATCCGAGGGATGGATTGAGCTATTCTCATAAAACGACATATATAAAAATGTCTTGTTATGCTTCCTTGATGATTTTAACATGCAGGTAGTTAGCTAGGTTTAATTTGCATTTTATTTCATTCATTTAGCATATTTCATGAATTAATTAGGATTAATTTAGCCTTTTTTTCAATTCTGCTTATTTTCAGTAAGTCTCTGTTTTTGTCAGTCAGTTCACACGTCATTTCATGCATTTATTTTTTATTAAAAATCCCCAAAAAATCACGGAATGCGCCCTTAGGTGTCCCTGAAATTTTGCCAAAAATTCGGAGCCATTTGAATTTGTTTACTGCGGTAAACATCTAAAATGGTAAGTCGGGTTTTGTAACCCGGGATGCGTTTTGAAAACCATTTGCCGACTTGTAAAATCGAGTTCTCCCTCCTGGGAGATCCGATTTTCGATCCGAAAAATGCCCTGAACTCGGGAAAATGTCTAGTTTTTAATATGATTGTTTCAGATTTTTCTGATTTTTTTTTATGACTGACAAAAATCCGAGAGTCCGGGACACGTGTCAGAGCCTAATTTGGGCCTCTGAGATCTTGGATCGACTTAGGGCTATGGTTTCTCTTTGTGTGTTGCTTCAAATCCGAAACTGTAAAAAGTGAAAGTGGTGTCCGAGATGTTCTCTGTTTGCATCTAAAAGCCTGTAATTTTTAGAACAATGTTGACCCCTGCTTCGGATTTTTCTTGTCAGTCCCCTGTTTTGCTACATTTGTCTGGTCTGTTAGTTTAGGCAGAAATAGTTATATTTCTATCTGTGTCTCCGTTGATCAAATGCCGAAGTCATAAACATGAAAGTTGTTCATGTTGGTGTCGTTCATAACTCTGATTAATTTCATAAATTTCCATGGTCATTTTATATTTTTTAGCATTTTTTTATCAGATTAGGGTGATTTTTACCTTCATCAGAATTAAATCCCTATTTCTGAACTCACCATGGCTCAAATCCCGAGGCTATAAAAACCAAAAATGTTTCATTTCGGGTCTTTTAGCAGTCTGCAAAATATCAGAAGTTTCCATGGTGTAAATCTTGCATTATCATATTAGGCATTGCATTTGGTTCGGATCCATAGGCAAAATCCATCCTTTTAGGACTTCCTTTAAATTTTAGCATTTAAATCATATCATTTCGTGAATTTTAGCATTCTAGGTTGTTTATCAAAGTGTTTAGATGCTTCATACCGAATTTGGTGCAATTTGGAATCCATTTGAGGTTCGGATCATCCATAATACCAAAACAGGGTCCCGCAGGACCCAGATCCAAGCGAAAAACAAGCGAAATTCGTTATTTTGGATAAATTGCAATACACCCAATTCTGATTTTACAGTCATAATGTGTTTAGCAGCATGTCATCATGTCTCTTACTGAATTTCATCATCATTTGATTCAATTTGAATTTCAAAATCCCAATTTTACCAAGTTTTCCTTCAAAAAAACCCTGATTTTAAAGGTGTAACTTTAATTTTAGGGGTATTTTGGTCATTTTGACCCCAATTCCGAATTTCAAACTGTTTTCTACTGAATTTCCTACATTTTCATCATTTCAAAATGTCAAGGAAGCATGAGAATAGGGTTTATATCCAATTAAATCCAATAATTTCATAATATTATTGGGAAATCTTGGAAAAACCCACATATTTGAGCTAACCTTACTCCAAGTTTGGCAGGGACATTCAAATGAAGAAGCTGAAGTCTGCAAATTTTCATTTATTTCATTTGATTAGTGATGTAATAATATAGATTTTGGAATAAGAGATTTAATTTCCTGCTTAGACTAGGATGCATATCATATAGTTTGAACTTATGCAATATCCTGCTTATATGATTCATGCATTTTATTTCAAAAGCACTATGGATGTTCACGAATGGCACGTGCACCAACTCTTAGGGAGTTGATGGACTCGGTGGGATCCATATTTACGGCCCTAGTCGGAATATGGACGAGACCCAGATCCATCATCTTTCTACTAGTCACATTGAGCCTACACTCTTAGGCTATCTTAAAATGCACATCATATTTCCAAAGTTTTCAAAAGCATATGCATCAAATCAACTAAATTCTGAACATATTCATGGCCACAGTCAGGATATGTGAAGGATTTATTTTGACTTAATGCACATTTTTCCAACAAATTTACTAGAAAATCTTTCAAAGTGCATTCATACATTCATATCATTTGCATCATGAAATCATTGATTTTCTCAAGATTTTCTCAAGAAAACTTCATTCTCAAGAAATCGATTTCTCAAGAAACTCTAAGGATTTTTCAAAATCGGTTTTCCAAAGACAAGTTTTTCCACAGTTTGCCTTGGAAAATGTTATCTTAAGATTTTCAAAAGGGATTTCCCAACTTTCTCCAAGATCCAAAATCGATTTCCAAGTATTTCAAAAGGTAAAAATTCCCAGGATTTCGATTCCACAAGTTTTGAATTTCCTTCTCCAATGAGCTTTCCTATGAATTTCCATCATTTTCCTAAGAAAACTCTCAAAGTCCAAGTTTTCCTAAGAAGTGTTTCCCTTTTCAAAAAGGTTCATCCTTTCTCAAGAATCATTTCCATTTTCCCAAGATTTTCAACTATTTCTGAATTTTCCACATCTTTATAAGCTTTCTCATGTTTTCAAAAACCCCTTTTTTTTCTGAATTTCCTGAGAAATTGACCTTTTTCCTGAGAAATTCTTTCCAACTCCAAATGTTTTTCTAAGCATACATCATGTTTTTCAACTGGCATTTTCCAAAATCTCATAGCACATGCCTGAATTCTCTATGCATTTAGGATAGAACATAACTTTGATAATTTCGCTAAGTCAAGCATAGTTTTGGTCCTTGGTTCGATTAACCCTGTTAAAGGCGGCAGGAACGGTCGAACCTCGTACCGACAGGTCGAGCCCCATCCCATGGATTTTCCCGCAATTTTCAAAACGGAGGCGAGTATTTCAAAACAATTTCCAAAATCCGGTCAAAGTTTGAATCGCGAAAGCGTTTCTCTCTTTTTCTCTTCCGCAAGGAAGGGAAGGCGGAGGAAAAATTTCGCGACGAGAACAGGTTTGGCGACCGTGATGGGACCTGTCCTTGTCTGACTTAAATTATGCTTCACTTAGTTCAATTATCAAAATTATGTTCACAAAATGTCAGCTCTTTTACTTTCAATATCATGTGAGCCTAGGAGCCTAGATTCTGACCTAGCTGACATTGACTGCATATAGACTAGGCATGGTTTGGTAGGACCAGATTGAGGAGAAATTTTCATGCTCACATAGACTTAGGTCTAAATACAACTCTCCTCAATTTAGGATCTGAATGCAAACAATGTATGCTTCTTCCAAGATTTTCAAAAGTCTATCTCTCTAGGACTTAGAGCCATCTATTTCTTGCATGTGATCATTTTTCAAAACCTCCCTTACCTATATTGTCCCGGTCTTCACGTTGCTGGGCTCTCTTCCAGAACCATAGTTCGGGACAGAGCCTCACAACTGGGCCACCTATTTGGGTTAACCCCCCTACCACGTACCGCGGGCCACAGTCCGAAGTATATCGGTAGGCGCTCAAGGATGTTGGAAACCTTACCTTAGAACCGGAGTTGAAATTCTATGCCACGTACCTCGGATTTCGGTTCGGGTATATCGGCATAACTGGATTGGACAAAGATGATCTGAACTTAGAGTTAGGATTAAGGTCCTACAGCTGTTTTCAAAATGATGCATCTAGAGTCAGCTTTTTAGGGAGTGCTGAATGTGCATAAATGTTTGTGCAGGATGTGATTGTATGTATGATTTTCTCAATTCTTTATATTTCCCAATGTTTTTCAACTCATTAGGTCTTTTCCAAATATCCTTATTTTCCACAAGATGTTTTTCTCAAACCCTGGATGATTTCCTCAAATATCCAATTTCTTCCAAAACTCCAGGAGATTTTACATTCTATCCTTCTACTGGATCTCGAATTTCTAGCTGCATTTTTATCCTGCCTGCAAAATTTTTTTCAAAAATTTCCACATTTTCCTAAGTCTCATTCTGAGTCTTTCTCTGCTTTCAGTTCGATGGCATCCAGTCAAGTCGATCCTATCTTTCCTGAAGGTCACATCTCCTTCGAGGTGCGACAAGGTCGTCCTGAACATCGAACTCTTAGCACCGGAACTTTCATTCCCCGGTGGTATTATTCCTGGTTAAAGAGCTTTTCCCGAATGTTCCCGGACCATTTGAGCGCGTGCGGATTAGAGCTGGCATCAGCAGTCGGAAAGCAGACCATCAATGGCAACCTGATCCATGCAATGGCAGAGCGATGGAATCCTCGGACGTGTACCTTCTGGTTCCCGTGGGGAGAGATGACTGTTTTAATGGATGAATTTTCAGAAATCATGGGATTGCCAGAACCAGCCGGTCAGCCAAGCGACCCATTAGAGCATCAATTCCTTATCAATGTCAAGGGTTTGGACCCCCGAGACTCCTTAGCCCGTATGACAGGCCGCCGATCTTGGCCCCTGATCCAGTTAGAAGGAAATGAATATGTTGACCTACTTGAGTTGTACCGCCAGTACGGGACCTTCGTCGAAGTCAGCTCGCTATCAAGAACAGCTAAAGAAAAGATTCAGAATGCAATGGTTCTATGCACCGTAGGACTGTCCCTTTTCCCAGATGGACAGAACTACATAGACATCAGGATAATCCAGCTTATGAGGAGATGGGGAAGTCGGCAAACCAATCGCCTCTCCATAGCCATGGCAGCGCTCGCCTTCCTTTATCGAGGTCTGACTCGATTCTCACTCGGAGAGTCCATTTTAGTTGAAGGATGCATCTACGCACTTCAGTTCTGGTTTTTCCAACACGTTCCAGCCCGAGCAAGCTCTTTCAGATACAATGGTCAAGAACTCCTCCCAGTGGCGCAGTACCGGTCTATGATCAACAACATTCAAGAGGATGACGTTGTTTGGGACTATTTTGATCGGCAAATATCTCCTCCCAGATATACCTACGCTTATGGCAAGCGGTTCAAGTTGCTGGGACCATTCTTCTGCACTTACTACCAACCAGAGAGATGTGCTCGGCAGTTCTCTCAGAGGCAGCAATATGTCGAAGCCCGACTGTTATCAGGAGCTATGGCAGAGTTCGATCTCACTTCCGCACAATGGTCCGGGGCATATCATTCTGCCCGCTACGGCTGGGATTCCTTTGTCTCTCTTAAAATCTTTCCAGGTCCTAGAGTGTCTGCCGACTATCGTGAATGGTGGCAAATTGTTTGTCCCCCACCTCTTTGTCAAGATCAATAAAATCTTATTCTTCTCATTTTAATAAAATTCTATTTCCTTCCATTGTGGTTTGACGACCTCGCCTAGGTAACAAGGCACATTTTCGTTGTTTATTTCTTTTGCAGAAGGAATGACAACACAATTATCGTGATTCCCACGACGACTCAGTCCCTAGTAATGGGACATCTTTTCCAAATTGTCCACCATATTTTTAGCAAATATTTCTTCCAAAAGCTAATTCCCTCAAAATCTAATCAGGTCTTTTGCCCTGCAGAGAGCATCCATATCATTTGATGGTTGAGACAAGATCAGGCAAAAGAACCACAGCATCCCAGTACTCGTCAGCCTCGGAAGAAGAGATGAGTTCCCCTCGATCTGAGAAGAGTCGAGAGCAGCAGCAAGAAGACGATGGCATAGACCCTCAAATGTATGCCATGTTCAGAAAAATGATGAACAAAATGATGAATGAGCAGCCCGGGACCAGCTCAGAAAGAAATCCATTCAGAGAAAGGTTCCATGGTCGCAGGGATAAGAAGGCTCCCAAGAAGCAAATCCAGCCAGAAGAGATTTCAGATGAATCAGATTCAACCACAGATGAAGAATATGAGGTGCCTCCGGCATTTCAGAAGCATGGCCAAAGTAAGAGCCGCAGGTCAAAAAGCAGAGATAAAGAAGAGCCTTTGCAAGTGCAGTTTAAGGAAATGGCCCGAGTTGTCAAGGATCTGCAAGCCCGCGACAAGGGCAAGAAAGTCTTCACCAGCGAGGACTTTTATGACGGCTTAGAAGGAGATGACGATCTAGATAATCTCCCCCGTAAATTCATCAAGTTCGATGGTTCCGGCGACCCAAAAGCTCATCTTGCCACTTTCTTTGCTGAATGCTCTCGGTTTAAGAGGGATAACCGAGCATTGTTTCTATGCTTCCCCCGCAGCTTGGAAGGAGTTGCAGCTAAGTGGTATGCCGAGCATATCAACCCCATCGAGCTCAAGGAGTTCGACAAAGTTGTGAATCTCTTTATTGAACGCTTCTTGTTCAACACTGAAGCGCTCCCAACATTGAGTCATCTCTGCAATTTAAGGCAGAACGAGAATGAAAAAGCACGGGACTTCATTCACAGATGGAGATCAGCCTGTAATAAGATGAGAGATCCTATCTCGGAAAGACATGCATTGTCCTTAATCCTCAACAATTTCTCGCAGCCGCTAAGAGGATTAATCTCCACAGCGCCATCCAGGACCTTCATTGAGCTGACTGAACGAGCCGAATGGCTCGAGCTGAGTGTGGAAAATGGAGTCTATGAAGGCTTCACCTTTTCCAAGAACAACTCCCATGGTGAGCAGAAGAAGAAAGCTCACTTTACTTATTCTGCCAACAACAGCAACAAAGGCCAAAAACGATACAAAGGGCAGAAGAAAGATTACTGCTACAGCTCAGGCAGTTCGAACCACAAAGATCAGAAAGCAAAGCCTGCTCCTCAGTTCAGCAAGCCTCCTCAGCAGGATCAAGGGCCGAAGCTGCGCGAGAAAGCTAAACATGAAGGATGGAGCTACGACAGAAAATTTACTCCTCTTGACCAATCACTCGAGGATGTGCTCGAGTACATGCTATCAAAAGAGATGGTCAAATTGCCCAGATTGGCTGATCCCCCTGTGCCCATGGGGAAATGGAAAGATCAGTTCTGCAAGTTCCACAGGACAGTGGGACACAACACCGAGAACTGCTTTGTTCTCAAAAACATCGTGCAAGATCTCATTGAAAAGAATTTATTGGTGGAAGGAGAAGAAGAAGAGAAAATGGACATTCTCAATCACCCCTTCCCTTCACACACCACAGCAGTAGTGTCTGCACAACCATTTCTACCGCATGAACATATCAAGCCATGTTCTGCGCAAGATCTCCAAGTTCAGCATCAGGTGACGATGCTACGACAAGCGGCTCCAGATTCTAAGAAGATGGACTTAATTTCAGCATTCAGTAAAATGAAAGTTGCAGAAGCACCTGTGAAGTCAGTTCCCAAATCAAAAGGAACTCCTGACTTCTTCAAGCAAATCGTTAGACCAAGGCCAGAGAATTCAAGTCAGAAGCCTCTGACTGCTTTATCCAATGTCTCCATCTTTGACTTGGCCAAGAATTCTAGAAAGCACCAGCAAGTACTGGATGATTTACTCAGGAAAATCAAAGTTAAACCCAGTACCACTCCTGAAGACATGGCACAGATTGTGAACTCCGCCATGACCAATGCACCAATTACCTTCTCGGATGAGGACCTTCCAAAGCCTCATTCCTTTCACAGTAATGCTCTTTACATCGTCGTTCGGGTCAGAGGAATGACGGTTCCCCATGTGCTGGTCGATGGAGGCAGTAGCCTCAACATATGTCCCGAAATGACCGCAAAGGCATTAGGGATCAAGGACGAAGAATATATTCCGGATCCCATCACTATCTATGGGTTTGACAATCATGGTCAAACGGCCAAGGGCAAGATATTCCTGGAGGTGTTCATTAATTATTCGGTGCACTCTGTCCTTTTCCATGTGGTTAATGTACCACCAACCTACAACTTGCTGCTCGGTAGGACATGGATTCACAATGCTAATGCAGTGCCTTCCACCCTCCATCAATGTGTGAAGTGGTCAAAGGGTAGAATGATAACCACAATACTGGGAGAAGACCCAGAAGAAAGGCTCCCGCAGCCCATGATTCCTCGGCCATCATTCAATGCAGATATTCCCAGCATCAGGGAAAGTAAAGAGATCAATCTCGGAGAGAATCGAGAAATACTTCAGGCATCCTCAGAGCCATCTCTGCACACAGTAGCCATGACCCGATGGAAAGGTCCTCAATTCTTCAAGGTTGGAGGTTGAATCGACTACGGCACCATTAAGGATCATCCCTTGTTTCCGCAATTCATGAAGTCAAGAAAGGGATTTGATTTGCTTCTAAAACATGGTTATCAACCCTTCAAGGGACTCGGCAAGAACGAGGACGGCCGCATCGAGCCAATGATTCAGAAGCATCGTCCCCACAGAGCAGGACTAGGATTTGCCGGCGGAAGCTCGTCAAAGAAGACTGTTTTTGTCAAGGGGGCACAATGAAGACCATTTGTTATTTTCCTTCTATTCTTATCCAAATAAATGTCTCATTTTACCAATGTCATTGATCAATTCAATCAATAAAACTCCAAGTTTCTTTGTCTATCCGGACGCCATCTACTCCCTTTCTGTCTGTCTCATCATTTTATAATTCAATGCCATTTTATGTATGGTTCTCTTCAAATGATTGCTTGTCTCACTATAGGCTGATTTGTCTGAACCAAATTTCTTCTCCAAAATTTCAGAATGACTTCTCGGACAATCAAGAAGCTCGTTCTCAATCCCACGGTCTTTAAGAAGTCGACAGCAATTCACAGAATCAAAGCAAGCACCGGAAATGATGAGATTGCAAAGCAGTCATATGATTGTGCAGAATATGATCAGTCTCTTCAGGAATTACCGGAGTTCGCCGCAGTTCAGAAGCAAGATGAACCATCTCCTCTAGTACAAGATCCAACTGAAAGTGTCAATATCGGTTCAGAGGAAGATCCAAAAATTCTCCAGATCGGAACCAGTCTGAATCCGGAAGAAAAGAAAAGGCTTACAGATTTTCTCAAGCAGCATGAAGAAGTGTTCGCGTGGACATATGAAGACATGCCGGGCTTAGACCCCAAATTGGTTGAACACCGACTCGTCTTGAAGCCGGATGCTAAGCCAGTCAAGCAGAAGCTAAGAAAAATGGATCCCAGAATTGAACAACAAGTCAAGGAAGGACTTGAAGATCTGCTCAAAGCAGGATTTATTCGAGCTATTGACTACCCAGATTGGTTAGCCAATATCGTCGTTGTCCCAAAGAAAAGCGGCAAAGTAAGGATCTGCATAGACTTCAGAGACCTCAATAAGGCTACTCCGAAGGATGACTATCCACTTCCAAGCATCGATCTTCTAGTCGATGGCACGGCAGGACATGCCATGTTCTCTTTCATGGACGGATATTCCGGCTACAATCAGATTAAGTTGGCCGCCCGCGACCAATCAAAAACTTCCTTCACTACGCCTTGGGGCACTTTCTGTTATACAGTTATGCCTTTTGGGCTCAAGAATGCTGGAGCAACATATCAAAGAGCAATGGCTGTTATCTTTCACGATCAAATGCGCAAAATCATGGATGCGTATGTTGACGACATTCTCGTGAAATCTAAAGAGGAAGAAGATCACCTTGAAGCTCTTGATCAAGTCTTTAAGCGACTCATCCTTTACAAGTTAAGGCTTAACCCGCAAAAGTGTGTCTTTGGAGTCGAATCAGGCAAACTGTTGGGTTTTCTGGTCAGCAAAAAGGGAATTGAAGTTGACCCAGCCAAAGCAAAGGCTATTATTGATATGCCACCCCCGAAGAATCTCAAAGAACTACGTAGCCTTCAAGGACGTATGCAGTCAATCCGACGATTCATTTCCAACTTGGCGATGAGATGTGAGCCCTTCAACCACTTACTCAAAAAAGGAGTGAAGTTCGAATGGGGACCAGAGTGCCAGCAATCATTTGATCGAATCAAGAAGTATCTTCTTAATCCTCCCATCCTGAAGTCGCCAGAATTGGGAAAACCTCTTTTATTATACATCTCAGTCAATCAAGTCGCATGCGGTGGATTCTTGGCACAATACAAAGAAGGCAGCCTGATAGAACACGCCATTTATTATGTGAGTAAGACTTTCATAGATTATGAGAAGAGATACTCTCAAATAGAGAAAACCTGCCTAGCTCTGGTATGGATGTGTCAGAAGCTAAGACACTACCTGTTAGCATCAGAGATCAAAATTTTGTCTAAACTCAATCCCCTCAAGTATATCTTAGAACACCCTTTCCTCAGCGGACGAGTCGCGAAATGGCAAGTCTTACTGATGCAGTATGACTTAGAATATGTCTCGCAGCAATCAATCAAAGGCCAAGCAATTGCAGATCAATTGGCGGATTTCCCCCTGGCCGAAGAAGTAAAAGCCGAAGATGACTTCCCTGATGAGCAAATTTGCAATATCCAGCAATCTCCAGTCTGGAATTTATTTTTCGATGGTTCTAAGAATATGGCGGGAATAGGCATCGGAATTTTATTAATCACTCCCGAGAAGGAGATGATTTCATTTTCTCTCAAATTAGACTTTCAATGTACTCATAATATGGCTGAATATGAAGCCCTGATTCAAGGTCTAAAGATTCTATCAGACTTCAATGTCAAGAGAGTACATGCCTACGGTGACTCATTACTTGTTGTCAATCAAGTTCGAGCCGAATGGCAGGTCAAAGATCAGAAGTTATTTCCCTATCAGAAAATTGTTTCAGCTCTCGTCAGCAAGTTTGAAGAATTCCAGCTCTTTCATGTCAAGAGAGATTTTAATCAAGTGGCTGATAGTCTAGCCAGTTTAGGCTCCATTATGGCATTCAAGAATGGAGAATCTTGTCGCTCTTTTGAAATTGGCAGACTTGACCAACCTGCTTTCCTTCCATCGGAACGAGTAAACCAAGCTGAACAAAGGAAGAAGCCTTGGTATTGCAACATCAAAACTTTCATAGAAACTGGTGAATTTCCTCCAGAACTCTCAAAGAAAGAGCAACGAGCAATCCAGCGTATGTCTACTCGATACTTCATTTTGGCCAATGTCCTCTATCGTCGTGGATTCAGTTCAGAGTATTCCAGATGTTTAGATGAAGACGAAGCCAAAGAAGTCGTGCGGGAAGCACACGAAGGCATTTGTGGTGGCCACGTCGGTTACCAAACCCTTGTCAAGCAAATCATCAGAGCAGGTTACTACTGGAAGACTATGCAACAAGACTGCTATCATTATGTGAAGAAGTGTGTGTAATGCCAGATACACGCACCTTCTATTCATGCTCCAGCAACTTATTTACAATCTGTTGTCTCCCCATGGCCATTCTCCATGTGGGCCTTCGATGTCGTAGGTCCCATCACTCCTTCAGCTTCAAATAGCCACAAATACTTCCTCGCCGCAACGGAATATTTCACCAAGTGGGTAGAAGCCATCACTCTTCGCACAGTAGAAGGCCGTCATGTGGTCTCTTTTATTCACAAGAACATCCTTTGCCGTTTCGGCATCCCACATGACATTGTGTCAGACAATGGCAGTCATTTCAAGAATGAAAGAATGAAGACATTCTGCTCAAAATTCAAGATCTATCATCATTTCTCCGCTCCATATTATCCTCAAGGGAATGGTCAGGCAGAGGCCACCAACAAGATTTTAATTCGTATTTTGGGGCGAACTGTGGAAACAGGCCGTGACTGGCATGAGAAGATCCACGATGCATTGTGGGCCTATCGGACCACCATTCGTACACCAACGAATGCTACTCCATCAGAGCTGGTCTATGGGACAGAAGTAGTATTGCCGCTACATATTCAGAAACCCGCCTTGAAATTTGCTTCACTTCTGCAATTACCTCTTGATCAATACCAGCAGCAGCGACTAGTGCAGCTAGACTTACTCGACGAGAGAAGGCTAAAGGCAGCAGAGCATGCTCAATCCTATCGCCAGAGAGTAGCCAGGCAATATGCGAAATCTATCATCGAAAGAAGATTCAAAGTCAATGATTTAGTACTTCGATCCACAACTTATCTCAAGCATCGTCCCGGCGGCAAATGGTCGCCAAATTGGGAAGGTCCCTATGTTGTCAAAGAAGCATTACCCCGCAACTCATATCGGCTCATCAATGCCGATGGAGTAGAATTGCCAGATCCTATTAATGCTCGACACTTGAAAAAGTTTTATACTTGAAACATTTATTCTCCTCTTGTAATCCTTCCTGTTTCTTTCAAATAATGATCCAACTTTCTTTCCCAGTTACACTGGGGCATTTTAAAATTTTGTTCTATATGCAGGCAGGATAAACAAATTCCTCATTTCATGCACATGTGCATTCATATGCATCAACTCATATTCATTTGCATTCAATTGCATTAATCACAATCCAGTCGGTATTGGGATTTCAACAAACAGTCCCATCATAATTCCTAATGATCCAAAGATCATCGCCAATACTGAACCAAAACCCAGCACTCAAACTGGTATTATTTCAAAATCCAGTATTCAAGCTGGTACATTTTTAACTTTTTGGAAAACCGAGTTCCGACTCGGGTTTTTATTCAAATCATTTTCCTTTGTTGATCCGGGTTCCGACTCGAGATCTTTTCGAGCTTGTCATTCTCTTTTGTTGATCCGAGTTCCGACTCGTGATCTCATTATCTTACTCGAGCCTTGACTCAAGCTCTTCGTTTTCTTTATTGATCCGAGTTCCGACTCGTGATCTCTTTATCTTCATTCGAGCTCATATTCGAGCTCTTCATTTTTTCTCTGTTGATTCGGGTTCCGACTCGTGATCTCATTATCTTATTTGTGCTCTGATTCGAGCCTTCCATTTTCTTTTGTTGATCCGGGTTCCGACTCGTGATCTCAATATTTTATTCGAGCTCTGACTCGAACTCATCATTCTCCTTTATTGATCCAAGTCATTTCGATCATCAGGGTCTGTCAATTGCTCAAATTTGATATTTTGCCCTCCAAATTCTCAATTCAAATCTTTTGGATCAATCAATTCCCAATTTTGACCCCAGGGTCACCCAATTTTCAATTTCAAATTCCAATTCTCAATTCCAATTACCAAATTCTCAATTTTGACGCCAGATCATGCAATTTCGACCTTCGGGTCACTCAATTCTCAAAATTTTGACCTCCGGGTCACTCAATTTCCAATTTCGACCTTCGGGTCATCCAATTCTCAAATTTCGACCTTCGGGTCACTCAATTTCCAATTTCGACCTTCGGGTCACTCAATTTCCAATTTCGACCTTCGGGTCACTCAATTTCCAATTTCGACCTTCGGGTCACTAAATTTCCAAATTTCGACCCTCGGGTCAATCCATTTCCAATTTTCGACCTTCGGGTCAATCTATTTCCAAATTTTCGACCTTTAGGTCAATCAATTTCCAAATTTTGACCTTTTTGGTTACCCAATTTCCAATTTCGACCTTTAGGTCACTCAATTCTCAATTTCGACCTTCAGGTCACACAATTTTGACCTTTCGGTCAACCAATTCTCAATTCCGACCATCAGGTCATCCAATTTCGACCTTCGGGTCATACAATTTTCAACAACCAATTTTCCAATTTCCAATTTCGACCTTCGGGTCAATCAATCTCAATATCCAATTTCAATCATTTTCTCTTGCGAGAGACCCTTTTTAGGGAGAGTTCGAGGGAGCTCGTTCTTTTCGCATGCTATCCAATCCGTTCACTTAGCCCCTTTCTAGGGAGAGTTTGAAGGGACTCGCGTCTTTGTGAACCGTTTGCAAAACAATTTCCAATTTCACACAAGAAACCCTTTTAAAGAGAGAGGCTTGACGGAGACTCGCTTTTCTTGTGACCCCCCCCAATTTCATACTAGGCCATTTTTCGTCATGAAAGACCCTCTTTGCAGGGAGAGTGTGATGGACTCGTTCTTTTCATAACCCAATTTACAGACCTCACTATTTTCGGCCCCCTTTCCATAAGAGAAGCCTAATATTAGGGAGCTTTGACGAAAGCTCAATTTCTCTTCGAAAGTTCGTTTTGCAAACACCTCCTCTTCAGGGAAGAGAGGAGTATTTCCCATTTCCCATTCAGGTAAGGGCCAAGCCTGAGTCTCTCTTTTTGGGGAAAAAGAGAGGAGAATTTTCGTCATGGATGTGTTGAACCGGACTTCAAATACTCACTTTCACCAAGGATTTCAAGAAAATTTTGTCAATTTGTCAATCAATTGTTGATTTCAGAATCTTTATTGCACAAATCTTTATTTTAGTTTACCTTCAGCATCATTTCCAAAAAAGTGAAGCTTTCGCGAAAAGAGATTCAAAACTCAAATTCTTTCTATCGGCCAGCCAAAAGGATGAAGGATAAATCCTCGATATGGCCAACAAAGAAAATTCAATGTTTTGCAAAGCCATGGATGATCGATATTGATCGCAGTCAATGGCGCATCTTTAAAGGCTATTCTTGTAAAGACGAGGCAGTTGAAATATCCTGAGTGCTAGAAAAGAGAGCATTTACCCAAGCCTTGTCTCCTCAGAATCACCTAAGCTGCAATTAAGTATCCGCAAAAGGGATCTCTCACCTGTCGTCAAGATGAAGGCGAATTAGGCGAGTAGACCCCCAGGGCCAAAGAAGATTCGAAACATCTCCAAGATGACGGAGTTTGTGACGGGTCCTTCCAGGGAAGGTCCAAAGCACTGTCAAGATGAAGGCAGATGCGATGAACCTCTCGACAATCCCTAAAAGATATTTAATTTCAGCCATCAGCCAAAGATCTCCAAACCCATCGTCCAAGAAGGATCGAAACATCTCCAAGTTGAAGGAGTTTGTGACGTACCCTTCCCAAAAGAGAGAAAGAGAGGAAAAAGAAAGAGAGAAAAAGTCAGAATATCTCCAAAATGAAGGAGAATGCAGCCAAAACACTAGAGAGCCAAAAGAGTGCAGAAAGATTATCAAGAGAGAAGCTCTCAGGATATCAAACTACCAAGTCTATTAAGAATCTTCTTTAATCTTGTGACATTCTATTATCAGTATTCTTTCATCAATTGCTTTCATAATATCAAATTCTCTTTCCTGCTCATATCAAGGAAATTGATAGCTTCCTTGAAGAAGGTCAATTGCAAACAATTTGGGTTTCCAATTTCGATTCTACGAAGTGAACCTTGTTTGGAGGTAATGCTTCAGGTAGAAAAGAAAGAATATCTTTGCAAAATGTGCAACATTTTCAAATATTTTGAATCAACAGCAAAATTTCCAACATTTTGACAATATTTTCTAGCTATTCTGATATGAAGTAAGAGCTTGATGTCCGTTTTCGATGCATCCTGACCCCAATTTTAAATCCCTCCTAAGGACTTGATTCCTTCCCTTCTTTGAGAGCATGAACTCTCAAATTTGCACACTTCCCTGTGTCCCCACTGTCTCACCATAGACAGTCCCATTTCGGTTTGAGGTTAAGCCACCAATTCCAGCAAAAGGCAATTTCAAAAGCTGATTTTAGTCTCAGCAATGAGACGCCCAAAATCAATCCCTTTTCAAGCTTTAGGGACCCCATTTTCCTTCCTTTTGCAAAACCCCTGTCGGATTTACTGTGCAAAATCCGAAGGTTCCATCATGGTCTCTTCCTTCGAAGATTCCAGTTCATTTTCCGCCCGATCAGGATAAGGGTACAAACCTGAGCCTCATTCAAAGAGGTATTCCATTTTCCACCCGATCAGGATAAGGGTACAAACCTGAGCCTCATTCAAAGAGGTATTCCATTTTCCACCCGATCAGGATAAGGGTACAAACCTGGGCCTCAATCAAAGAGGTATTCCATTTTCCGCCTGATCAGGATAAGGGTACAAACCTGAGCCTCATTCAAAGAGGTATTTCATTTTCCGCCCGATCAGGATAAGGGTACAAACCTGAGCCTCATTCCAAGAGGTATTTCATTTTTCGCCCGATCAGGATAAGGGTACAAACCTGAGCCTCATTCAAAGAGGTATTTCATCTTCCGCCCAATCAGGTTAAGGGTACAAACCTGAGCCTCGATCAAAGAGGTATTTCATTTTCCGCCCGATCAGGATAAGGGTACAAACCTGAGCCTCGATCAAAGAGGTATTTCATTTTCCGCCCGATCAGGATAAGGGTACAAACCTGAGCCTCAATCAAAGAGGTATTTCATTTTCCGCCCGATCAGGATAAGGGTACAAACCTGAGCCTCAATCAAAGAGGTATTCCATTTTCCGCCCGATCAGGATAAGGGTACAAACCTGAGCCTCAATCAAAGAGGTATTTCATCTTCCGCCCGATCAGGTCAAGGGTATAAACCTGAATCTCATTTCAATGAGATATTTCATTCCCAATCAGGTCAAGGGTCAAAACCTGAGCTTCGTTCCATGCGAGGTATTTCTGTCCCATCAGGTTAAGGGTCAAACCTGAGCTTCGTTCCATGCGAGGTATTTTTGTCCCATCCAGGTCAAGGGCATAAACCTGAACTTTGCTCTCACAGAGCAAATCTTTACTCTTCATTCTCCGTTTCATATCTACCATCTTCCTCGGGCTAATTTCTCCATACCTAGTCAGATCCTTCTAACTGGAGCATTTTTTCATATGGCCCAAATTTGGTGTGTTTTTCTTTGCCACTAAGCTCGGCCATGAGCCGGCTTAGTAGCAAAGAGGGGCATCTGTAAACACCCCAAATTTTCACTCACTCCCCCGACATTTCCACTAATCATCAACATTCAGCCTCTGAAATCGCTGGAGGGCAAAATGGTCATTTTCTGAGCCCGAACCTTGCAACAGTCCAAATTTCATCTGAAACTCTCAAATTTTCTCTATTTTTATCTCAGATGTTCAAGATTTTACACCTGACAGGAGACAGACATCTCCAGAGTCTTGGTTCAAGATTGCGTTTCATAAGACATGACATTGCATATCATTGCATGAGCATTTCAAATCACTGCACTGCACAGCATGTCATTTCGAGGTCCAGAACTCTTGATTTCAAAATCTTCAATCCAGATTAGAATTTCAACTCTTTTCAAAATTGATTTCAAAACCCTGGGTCTTCAAAATTATCAAATTTTCCCATTTTACCCCCAGGACTCTGAATTTCAAAATATTTCCTCAGGAAAACCATCTGGATAGTTTTCAATATGGATTTGAGTCACCTCACCTCAGATTTTGCCCTTTTTGACAATTTCAAATATCTTTCTTTTACAAAATCGCCCTACAAGGGCCAACTCTTTCCAAAATTCCTGTTTTGCCCATCAGTCAAGATTTTATGAAAATTCCAAAAAGAAGTTGTGGTTTTATCCTTATTTCAATAAAGAAGCAATGTGGGACCCACACTGAGGTGGTGTCACACAAGCTTTCCTTCTAAAAATTTGAATTTTGAAAAACCCAAAAATATAGGAGCCTTGTCCCCTGGATTGGTGCCACTTGTCCTTTCTCTCTCCTCTCATCCACATGCCAAGTGTCAGTGTGGGGCTACCTTCAGAAGCCGCCACATGTCATACCATTTTATCTGCCATGTGTCACCCTATCCATCCTGCGCCATGTGTCATTTCAAAGACTACCAGGAGATGCCAAGTGTCATAGGTTGTCCTGTCTAGAAAAAGTGGAGTTTGTCTCCTCTGAGGTGGCGCCATCTAGAGTGTCTCCTGCAGGGGACAGGTGTCAACCCCTCCTTCCTTCTGGAAAAGTAGCCTGACACATGTCTCTTCCTACTTTTCTCAGAAAAGTAGGAGACATGTGTCACTTCTGAATTCCTACAAAAAAGGTAGGCTTGTCTCCTCTGAGGTGGCGCCATCTGGAGTGTTTCCTGCAGAGGACACGTGGCAAGTCCTCATTTCCTCAGAAAAAGGCAAGTGCCATGTGTCATTTCCTGCTTTCTTCAGAAAAGCTAGAATTCAAATATTCAAAAAACCCCATAGGTGGCGAAAATCAAGAACTCCTACCTTTTTCATCCTGTCTGAGATGGCGCCACATGGCTTGGCCCACCTTCTCTCCCCTCTGCCACGTGTCGTTCTCTGCTTCTTTCAGAAAAAGTAGAGGACACATGTCTTCTCCCTACCTCTTTCAGAAAAGTAGGAGACACATGTCATTCCTGGCCTTCTTAAAAAAAAAAAAAAAGCAAACCATTTAAAATTCAAACAAGGCGTTAGGTGGCGAAAATCCGGAGCTCTGATTTTCCAGATGGCCTATGAGTGCGCCACATGTCCCTTCCCTCCTACTCATCCCTCCGCCACGTGTCATCTTCTGCTTCTCTCAGAAAAAGAAGGTGACACATGTCTCCTTCTCACTCCTTCAGAAAAAGTAGAGGACACATGTCCTCTCCCTATTTTTTTCAGAAAAGTAGGAGACACATGTCCCTTTCCCTCCTTTTCCTCCCTCTTGCCACATGGCATTGTAGGAGCCACCCTGAGGTGGCGCCACATGTCCATCCTCCATTCCTCCAGGGCCAACCTCCATTTGAATTTCAAATTCTCCTCTGAGGTGGCGCCATTTGAGAAAGCCTCTCCAGACAGCTGACACTTGTCCTCCACATGTTCAGATCTCCTTTCTCCAAAAAAGGTAGAATTCAAATTCCTCTGAGGTGGCGCCCTCTGAGCCCACTGCTTTGTCCTTCTGACATGTGTCAACACCTTTTGAGGTGGCACCATTCCAGGACTCCACTTGGCTCCATTTTTCATTTTTATTTTATTTTTAATAAAGGTAGCCCACCATGAGGTGGCGCCACCTGAGGACTCCCTACAAAAGGTGAGTTTGAATTTCAAATTCCAAGAGAGCACCCTCTGAGGTGGCGCCTTCTGGGAGTTCCCTGCAGAGAGAATCAAGCAAACTTTTGAAAAATTCCAAATTCCCCCTGCTGAGGTGTCTCACCCACAAAAATTTCCATTTTTATTTTCTCAAAAAAATCAAAATAGCCTTTTGAGGTGGCGCCATCTGAGGGCTCCCTGCAAAAGGCAAATTCGAATTTCAAAACCCCCAGATGGCACTCCCTGAGATGGCGCCACATGGAGGGCTCAGATCCAGCCTGTTTGAATTTCAAAAATTTTCAGAAAAATTATAAAAACAAGGGTTCACGCCCAGCCTAGGGGGGATCATTTTTTTAGCTCTTGTGAACTTGGAAAATCCGACCTAGCCTTCCTAACATCTGATTTTGAACCTTGGAAATCGTGCCCCCTTTGGCGCATTGAAGAAGATGGAGTAGAGCTCGTGCTGTGGCCAGTCCAATTCCAACGGAGCTCGATTTTGGTGGACCATCCGAAGCCCGGAGTGAAGAACAAAGGAAGCTCGGGGTAGCTGCCCCTTTCAAGAGCACCTACGCTGCGTAACGAAACAAGGTGCACTTCTTTTCCCCGTGATGTGATGCTATAATCCGAATAGGGAGTCGTTTGAAGAAAGAGCTCATCCGAGGGATGGATTGAGCTATTCTCATAAAACGACATATATAAAAATGTCTTGTTATGCTTCCTTGATGATTTTAACATGCAGGTAGTTAGCTAGGTTTAATTTGCATTTTATTTCATTCATTTAGCATATTTCATGAATTAATTAGGATTAATTTAGCCTTTTTTTCAATTCTGCTTATTTTCAGTAAGTCTCTGTTTTTGTCAGTCAGTCCACACGTCATTTCATGCATTTATTTTTTATTAAAAATCTCAAAAAAATCACGGAATGCGCCCTTAGGTGTCCCTGAAATTTTGTTAAAAATTCGGAGCCATTTGAATTTGTTTACTGCGGTAAACATCCAAAATGATAAGTCGGGTTTTGTAACCCGGGATGCGTTTTGAAAACCATTTTCCAACTTGTAAAATCGAGTTCTCCCTCCTGGGAGATCCGATTTTCGATCCGAAAAATTCCCTGAACTCGGGAGAATGTCTAGTTTTTAATATGATTTTTGCCGATTTTTCTGATTTTTTTTTATGACTGACAAAAATCCGAGAGTCCGGGACACGTGTCAGAGCCTAATTTGGGCCTCTGAGATCTTGGATCGACTTAGGGCTATGGTTTCTCTTTGTGTGTTGCTTCAAATCCGAAACTGTAAAAAGTGAAAGTGGTGTCCGAGATGTTCTCTGTTTGCATCTAAAAGCCTGTAATTTTTAGAACAATGTTGACCCCTGCTTCGGATTTTTCTTGTCAGTCCCCTGTTTTGCTACATTTGTCTGGTCTGTTAGTTTAGGCAGAAATAGTTATATTTCTATCTGTGTCTCCGTTGATCAAATGCTGAAGTCATAAACATGAAAGTTGTTCATGTTGGTGTCGTTCATAACTCTGATTAATTTCATAAATTTCCATGGTCATTTTATATTTTTTAGCATTTTTTTATCAGATTAGGGTGATTTTTACCTTCATCAGAATTAAATCACTATTTCTGAACTCACCATGGCTCAAATCCCGAGGCTATAAAAACCAAAAATGTTTAATTTCGGGTCTTTTAGCAGTCTGCAAAATATCAGAAGTTTCCATGGTGTAAATCTTGCATTATCATATTAGGCATTGCATTTGGTTCGGATCCATAGGCAAAATCCATCCTTTTAGGACTTCCTTTAAATTTTAGCATTTAAATCATATCATTTCGTGAATTTTAGCATTCTAGGTTGTTTATCAAAGTGTTTAGATGCTTCATACCGAATTTGGTGCAATTTGGAATCCATTTGAGGTTCGGATCATCCATAATACCAAAACAGGGTCCCGTAGGACCCAGATCCAAGCGAAAAACAAGCGAAATTCGTTATTTTGGATAAATTGCAATACACCCAATTCTGATTTTACAGTCATAATGTGTTTAGCAGCATGTCATCATGTCTCTTACTGAATTTCATCATCATTTGATTCAATTTGAATTTCAAAATCCCAATTTTACCAAGTTTTCCTTCAAAAAAACCCTGATTTTAAAGGTGTAACTTTAATTTTAGGGGTATTTTGGTCATTTTGACCCCAATTCCGAATTTCAAACTGTTTTCTACTGAATTTCCTACATTTTCATCATTTCAAAATATCAAGGAAGCATGAGAATAGGGTTTATATCCAATTAAATCCAATAATTTCATAATATTATTGGGAAATCTTGGAAAAACCCACATATTTGAGCTAACCTTACTCCAAGTTTGGCAGGGACATTCAAATGAAGAAGCTGAAGTCTGCAAATTTTCATTTATTTCATTTGATTAGTGATGTAATAATATAAATTTTGGAATAAGAGATTTAATTTCCTGCTTAGACTAGGATGCATATCATATAGTTTGAACTTATGCAATATCCTGCTTATATGATTCATGCATTTTATTTCAAAAGCACTATGGATGTTCACGAATGGCACGTGCACCAACTCTTAGGGAGTTGATGGACTCGGTGGGATCCATATTTACGACCCTAGTCGGAATATGGACGAGACCCAGATCCATCATCTTTCTACTAGTCACATTGAGCCTACACTCTTAGGCTATCTTAAAATGCACATCATATTTCCAAAGTTTTCAAAAGCATATGCATCAAATCAACTAAATTCTGAACATATTCATGGCCACAGTCAGGATATGTGAAGGATTTATTTTGACTTAATGCACATTTTTCCAACAAATTTACTAGAAAATCTTTCAAAGTGCATTCATACATTCATATCATTTGCATCATGAAATCATTGATTTTCTCAAGATTTTCTCAAGAAAACTTCATTCTCAAGAAATCGATTTCTCAAGAAACTCTAAGGATTTTTCAAAATCGGTTTTCCAAAGACAAGTTTTTCCACAGTTTGCCTTGGAAAATGTTATCTTAAGATTTTCAAAAGGGATTTCCCAACTTTCTCCAAGATCCAAAATCGATTTCCAAGTATTTCAAAAGGTAAAAATTCCCAGGATTTCGATTCCACAAGTTTTGAATTTCCTTCTCCAATGAGCTTTCCTATGAATTTCCATCATTTTCCTAAGAAAACTCTCAAAGTCCAAGTTTTCCTAAGAAGTGTTTCCCTTTTCAAAAAGGTTCATCCTTTCTCAAGAATCATTTCCATTTTCCCAAGATTTTCAACTATTTCTGAATTTTCCACATCTTTATAAGCTTTCTCATGTTTTCAAAAACCCCTTTTTTTTCTGAATTTCCTGAGAAATTGACCTTTTTCCTGAGAAATTCTTTCCAACTCCAAATGTTTTTCTAAGCATACATCATGTTTTCCAACTGGCATTTTCCAAAATCTCATAGCACATGCCTGAATTCTCTATGCATTTAGGATAGAACATAACTTTGATAATTTCGCTAAGTCAAGCATAGTTTTGGTCCTTGGTTCGATTACCCCTGTTAAAGGCGGCAGGAACGGTCGAACCTCGTACCGACAGGTCGAGCCCCATCCCATGGATTTTCCCGCAATTTTCAAAACGGAGGCGAGTATTTCAAAACAATTTCCAAAATCCGGTCAAAGTTTGAATCGCGAAAGCGTTTCTCTCTTTTTCTCTTCCGCAAGGAAGGGAAGGCGGGGGAAAAATTTCGCGACGAGAACACATGGATGATCCTGTGTTAATCTAAAGTGACGATAATGGTTGTCGGTCTTATGAAGATGATGACCATGAATCCACAACAAAAGGGGAAGGATAGTCGCCGAACGTTATTGAGACAAAACATCAGGGCAAACAGATATTTGAATATAAATCAGGGATAAATAAAAGATATGAGAACACAACAGTGCAAAATAAGAGACCGAGTGAGAATGAAGGTGAAAGCAAGAGGATAATTATTCAAATTATATGAAAAACTAATGAAATAAAAAAAAAATGTTGAAACTTATATGTTTCTGTCGATCTAGCACATATGAGAGTCGATTTTGCTATGAGCGAATCGACTCTACACGGATGCTTTAATAAAAAAAAAGAAATAAAAAAAATCAGAAAGGATATAGAGAGAAGATGAATGACGACTTTCCGCGTCTCCACAGAGATTCTGAAGGGTGGGACTGAGATCTCTTAGAGAAGGAAAATTCGTCGTAGCCTCGCAGGGAGTCTGGGGGATCGGTTTCCTTTGTTCGACCGTGGTTGATGTTTAGAGATTGACGCCTATGTATCCTTCTAAATCATGACCGAGCTTTTCGCCACTCAAAGGGGAGGCACCAGGAAAACATAAGGGGGAAGAAGAAGAATTGGGAAGAAGAAAGAAGAAGATGCGGGGGTGATAACGGGTGATCAAAGGAGAAGAAGGTGGAGAGGTAGAAGACGACCCTCGAAAAGAGGCCTTCCGTACCCATTTTGAAGATGGAGAAGATGGTTCGGGAGTGTGAAATCGGTTGGAGATGAGCGGAGGAGGAGGGTTTCGGTGGATTTGTTGGAGATGGGCGGCGACGAAGAGAGGGTGCGCCATGGTGAGAGAGGCAAGAGTGAAGAGAGAGAAAGGGAGAGAGAGGCGCCAGCCGGCTGGCCTCCTTCCTTACGAAGGTTTTTTTTTTAAAACCCTAAAAAGAATTTCTTGCGAAGGAGTCCTTCTAACTTTCAATATTTTGCAAAGAGGAGGCTCTCGAGGCTTTTTAAAAAAAAAAAAAATTAAATTAAAAAAAGGTTCAAAATCTTTTGCTTTTTTTCGTAGTTTTTCCAATTTTTTTGGTTTCTTGTGTTATTTTGCATTTTTTTTGTATTTTTAGGATAAAATTCTAAAGTTTGTGAGAAAACAAAGATTAAAACTAATTTTTTTGCGTTTTTGCAAAACATATTTACAAAAGGGAATTTTCTTGAGAATTTAAAAGCTATTTTGAGAAAATTTCTTCAGAAATGGGTTTGGATCCGGATTTTGAGGAAATATGGATTTAAAGTACTGGATTCAGATCCGTAGTTGATTTTTAATATATCAATATAGATTTTAATTCAGAAAATCTGAAGAATGACTGAAATTTAGCTTTGAAATCACTTTGATCTTCTCAGAAAATGGAGTCAGGGGCAAAAGGATCATTTTTACAAAACTTTGAAAAATTTGGAGTGTTCACAGATGCCCCTCTTTGCTACTAAGCCGGTTGAAAGCCGAGCTTAGTGGCAAAGATAACACTCCAAATTTTGAAAATACCCCAATCAGCAGATCTGAACTGGGTGTGAAAAAATTATTTTTGAAACATGGCTTCTCAGGCTTAAAAACCTTATCCTGAATGGTTTTGGGGGGACAAAATCCTTGAAGATGATGTGATGAAATGATAGAAATGAGGAAATCGTGATGGGACTTTGAGTGAATATCCCGAAATGGTGAAATAAGAATTTTGATCAAGCCTCATGGGTGAGACAAGATACGCTTTTGGAATGATTCAGGTTTTAGCCCTTATCCTGGATGGGACAAAGATATATCAAAAATGAATTGAATGAGGAAAAGGATACATGAGAACCTTGATGGGACATTTTAAGAAATGCCTCGTGAATTGAAGCTCAAGTGGGATTCTATCCTGGATGGACATATGAAGCATGAATTCCTTGATGAGAAGAACTATGATGGGATTTGGAAGGAAACATCTCGTTAGAACGAGGAATCTCATTGGAACGAGTCTCAGGTTTAATCCAAACCTGAAAGGAAGATACCTTGCGAAGCGAGGTTTCAGGTTAACTCTTAGTCTGAATAGGAAATCTACCATACAGATTTCTCAAATGAAGAAACCATAATGGGACCTTCGGAGCTTGGACGAACAAATCTGAAAGGGGTTTTATGAGAGGAGAAAAATATAGGGTTCCCTAAAGCTTTAAAAAGGGGAAGAAATTGGGCGCCTCATTGCTGAGACTGAAATAGCTTTTAAAGTAAATGACCTCTCGCAGATGGTTCAGGTTTGACCCTTATCCTGAGTGGGGGAAATCTACCATACGGATTTCTCAAAAATGGAGAAACCATAATGGGACCTTCAGAATTTGGACGAACAAATCCAAAAGTGGTTTTTGCGAAAGGAAGAAATATAGGGTTCCCTAAAGCTTTGAAAAAGGGAGAAGAAATTGGGCGTCTCATTGCTGAGACTGAAATAGCTTTTGAAATAAAATGATCTTTCGCAGATGGTTTAGGTTTGACCCTTATTCTGAGTGGGGGAAATCTACCATACGGATTTCTCAAATAGAGAAAGCACGATGGGACCTTCGAAATTTGGACGAACAAATCCGAAAGGGGTTTTGCGAAAGGAGGAAATATAGGGTTCCCCAAAGCTTTGAAAAAGGGAAAAGAAATTGGGCGTCTCATTGCTGAGACTGAAATAGCTTTTGAAATAAAATGATCTTTCGCAGATGGTTTAGGTTTGACCCTTATCCTGAGTGGGGGAAATCTACCATACGGATTTCTCAAAAATGGAGAAACCATAATGGGACCTTCGAAATTTGGATGAACAAATCCGAAAGGGGTTTTTGCGAAAGGAGGAAATATAGGGTTCCCTAAAGCTTTGAAAAAGGGAGAAGAAATTGAGCGTCTTATTGCTGAGACTGAAATAGCTTTTGAAATAAAATGATCTTTCGCAGATGGTTCAGGTTTGACCCTTATTCTGAGTGGGGGAAATCTACCATACGGATTTCTCAAAAATGGAGAAACCATAATGGGACCTTCGGAATTTGGATGAACAAATCCGAAAGGGGTTTTTGCGAAAGGAGGAAATATAGGGTTCCCTAAAGCTTTTGAAAAGGGAGAAGAAATTGGGCGTCTTATTGCTGAGACTGGAATAGCTTTTGAAATAAAATGATCTTTCGCAGATGGTTCAGGTTTGACCCTTATTCTGAGTGGGGGAAATCTACCATACGGATTTCTCAAAAATGGAGAAACCATAATGGGACCTTCGGAATTTGGATGAACAAATCCGAAAGGGGTTTTTGCGAAAGGAGGAAATATAGGGTTCCCTAAAGCTTTTGAAAAGGGAGAAGAAATTGGGCGTCTTATTGCTGAGACTGGAATAGCTTTTGAAATCAAATGATCTTTCGCAAATGGTTCAGGTTTGACCCTTATCCTGAGTGGGTTGTCCCTACGGAATTCTTCCGTGATGGGACAGGAAGAGATACTTCCTTTAGAGGCAACTCTTTTTGGGAAATATAAACAAAGCTAGGTTGCATCAAAAATGAATATTGAATGTTTATTTCATTCTTGGAAATAGCTAGAAAATTTTGCCAATAAGATAAAATCGTAGTAGATTCAAACGCTTGAAAATGTGCACGTATGTGCAAAAGATATTCCCTCTTTTACCTAGAGTATTTCCCCCAAATGAGGTTAGCTCCTCAGTTCTAAGAGTCAAATTCAAAATTTTAGCGCTGATGATTTTCTTCAAGGAAGCTATCCATTTCCTTGATATGAGAAGAGAAGAAATATTCTTAATTTCATAAAAGCAAATAGTGAAAGGATATTGATAAAAAAAAATTACATGAGAAAAGATGACTTCTGGCAACTTTGGCAGTTTGATATCTGGGTGTTTTCTCACGATGATCTTTTTGCACTCTTTTTGAGTCATTGGGCTTTCTCAATTTTCTCATCATCCTTCATTTGGATGTTCTGACTTTTTTCTCTTTTTCAGGGAAGGGTACGTCACAAACTCCTTCATCTTGGAGATGTTCCGATCCTTCTTTTATCTCAGGGATTCTATGGATGTCACTGGCTCAAAAGGTCTTTAGATGATAGCTGGAATCAAATATCTTTTAGGTTTTTTCGGTAGGTTCATTGCACTCTCCTTCATCTCGACGGTGATCTGAACTTTCCCTGGAAGGATCCTTCACAAACTCCTTCACCTTGGAGATGATCCAAATCTTCTTTGGCCCCGGGGGTCTGCTCTCATATTCGTCTTCATCTTGACGACAGTTGAGAGATCCCTTTTGCGGATATTTGATTGCAATTCTAAACGAATGAGAAGATATGGGTCGAGTGAATTCTTTCTATAGCTCGAGATATTTTCACTGCCTGATTGCCAGAAAGTCTTTTTAAGACATGCGTTATAGCCATGATCAATATCAAATCACTTCTGGCCTTTCAACATCATTGAAGATTTCTTTCATTTCATCATATCGAGGATATTTCTTACATCCTTTTGGTTGATCAACAGGAAAAGATTTGAATTTTACCTCTCTTTCGCAAAAGTTTCACCTTTTTGGAAATAATACTAGAGGTAATCTGAGGAAATTCTTTTGTGTAATCAGATTTTTAGAATCAGCAAACGCTTTTAGCAAATTGGCAAAGTTTTCATGAATTCTTTGTGAAATAATTACTCAATATAGATTTTGATGAGACCTTGAGTTGCAACCTTTGATTTTGGAAATACATGACCATCAAAAGCTGGAACCTTTGAAATACATGACCAGCAGAAGCTGGAACGTTTGAAATACATGACCAGTGAAAGCTGGAACATTTGAAATACCTGACCAGCAAAAGTTGGAATATTTGAAATACATGACCAGCGAAAGCTGGAACGTTTGAAATATCTGACCAGCAAAACGCTGGAACGTTTGAAATACATGACCAGCAAAAGTTGAAACTTTTTTTTTTTTTTTAAATACCTGACCAGCGAAAGCTGGAACGTTTGAAATACATGACCAGCAAAAGCTGGAACATTTGAAATACATGACCAATGAGTGTTGGATCTTTTGAAGTACCTGACCAGCAAAATGCTGGAACGTTTGAAAATACATGACCAACGAGTGTTGGATTTTTTGGAAATACATCAGATTTAAGTCAGATCTTGAATTTTGTAAAAGGAAAGAATTTGATCAGTATACTGAATTTAGAAGGTTACCGACGCAAGAACCGGATTTTCCAAATGAGCTCAACATATGATTGAGAATTTTGAGAAATAAGATGAGCTAGGAAAGTAAAATTTGATGAGAGATTCTGAATTCAATGGACCATCACATCCTAACTGCGTGTGGTCTGTTTTCAGGATTTATCTCCTTATCCTAAACTGAGAAGGAAGAAAAGAAATACATCGTTAGCAGGAGGCATCAGGTTTATCCCTTAACCTGAAGGGGAAGAATGAAAGAAATACCTCGTTAGCAGGAGGCATCAGGTTTATCCCTTAACCTGAAGGGGAAGAAGGAAAGAAATACCTCGTTAGCAGGAGGCATCAGGTTTATCCCTTAACCTGAAGGGGAACAAAGAAAAAAAACCTGAGCTGGGTCTCGGATAAAAGAGAAATCCGAGTTTTGAAAAACTCGAATTTTTAAAGAAATGATTGATTTCCAATGCGAGGATTGAATTCAAAAGGAAGTCCTGGTCGGAACTCAGAACTTCGAACGAAAAATAATAGAAGAAAAACCCGAGCTGGAACTCGGATTTCTAAAGAAATGATGGATTTCCAATGCGAGGATTGGATTCAAAAGGAAATCCTGGTCGAAACTCAGAACTTCGAACAAAAAATAATAGAAGAAAAACCCGAGCTGGAACTCGGATTTCTAAAGAAATGATGGATTTCCAATGCGAGGATTGGATTCAAAAGGAAATCCTGGTCGGAACTCAGAACTTTGAACGAAAAATAATAGAAGAAAAACCCAAACTGGAACTCAGATTTCTAAAGAAATGATGGATTTCCAATGCGAGGATTGGATTCAAAAGGAATTCCTGGTCGGAACTCAGAACTTCGAACGAAATAATAGAAGAAAAAACCTGAGCTGGAACTCGGATTTCTAAAGAAATGATGGATTTCCAATGCGAGGATTGGATTCAAAAGGAAGTCCTGGTCGGAACTCAGAACTTCGAACAAAAAATAATAGAAGAAAAACCCGAGCTGGAACTCGAATTTCTAAAGAAATGATGGATTTCCAATGCGAGGATTGGATTCAAAAGGAAGTCCTGGTCGGAACTCAGAACTTCGAACGAAATAATAGAAGAAAAAACCTGAGCTGGAACTTGGATTTCTAAAGAAATGTTGGATTTCCAATGCGAGGATTGGATTCAAAAGGATGTCCTGGTCGGAACTCAGAACTTCGAACGAAATAATAGAAGAAAAAACCTGAGCTGGAACTCGGATTTCTAAAGAAATGATGGATTTCCAATGCGAGGATTGGATTCAAAAGGAAGTCTTGGTCGGAACTCAGAACTTCGAACGAAAAATAATAGAAGAAAAACCTGAGTTGGAACTCGGATTTTAAAATGATGGATTTCCAATGCGAGGATTGGATTCAAAAGGAAGTCCTGGTCGGAACTCAGAACTTCGAACGAAAAATAATAGAAGAAAAACCCGAGCTGGAACTCGGATTTCTAAAGAAATGATGGATTTCCAATGCGAGGATTGGATTCAAAAGGAAGTCCTGGTCGGAACTCAGAACTTCGAACGAAAAATAATAGAGGGATGAAGCCCGAGTGGAAGCTCAGGTTTTTGACAGAAAGTTTTTAATCAAAAGATTGAGTTTTTAAAAATTTGCCAGTGCGAGGACCGGACCTAGGATTGAGAATGACCATTTAGGGGACTGAATTTTTTTACGTGTGATCTGATTGCCCCCTTATCTCGACTGGGGAGGAAATAAAATCTGAGAAGGAACTGACGAGAAGAGATAGAAATTGTTGAAAGATTTGACAAAAGATAAGAATCAAGGAAATTTTATGGAAAGAATTCTCACAGGTAGCATTCTTGCTCCTATGAGGGGTTTCAGGATTATCCCTTATCCTGAATGGGAAAGGAATAAAATTTAGGCAAAAATTGATGAAAAGCTTTGATAAAGAATTGAAAGAATTAAAATTAAGAAATAAAATTGATAAAATTAGATAAAGAAAAAAATTTAGAGGAGATTAATGAAGCTTTAAAAGAGAAAGACATTCAGGACTATCCTTATCCTGAAGAAAGAAGGACCTCATAGGATGAGGTTTCAGGTTTATCCTTTAACCTGAAAGGGGGGACAGACAAAGAAGGAAGAAGAAATACCTCATGGGAAAAGAGGCATCAGGTTTATCCCTTAACCTGAAAGGGTAAATTTTTGAAATAAGAATTAAGAAGAATTAATAAAATGGATGAATAATAAAAATGAATAAAATTGATAAAACTGATAAAGATGGATAAACAAAAGGTTGATAAAAAGTTGAGAAAAAGAGTTTGATCCTGCCTGCATGTGGGATCTTTAAAATGAGAGAAGAAGATGAGAAAATTATTTTTGGAAAGAAAGATTAACCACGAGAGCTAATCTTTGAAAGGAGATCACTCATGAGAGATCATCATGAGGGTTAATTTTTTGGAGCAATGATTTGAAAACCAATTTGTAGAAAATATGATCAGCACGAGGGTTGATATTTGAATGCAATGATTCAAAATCAATTTTTAGAAAATATGATCAACACAAGGGTTGATCTTTAGATACAATGATTTGAAATCAATTTTTAGAAAACATAATCAACACCAGGTTTGATCTTTGAATGTAATGATTTGAAATCAACTTTTTTTAAAAAATATGATCAACACAAGGGTTGATGTTTGAATGTAATGATTCAAAATCAATTTTTAGAAAATATGATCAACACAAGGGTTGATCTTTGAATGTAATGATTCAAAGTCAATTTTTTTTGGAAAATATGATCAACACAAGGGTTGATCTTTGAAAATAATTCGAAATCAATTTTCAGAAAATATGATCAACGCAAGGGTTGATCTTTGAAATGCAATGATTCGAAATCAATTTGTAGAAAAATATGATCAACACAAGGGTTGATCTTTGAATGTAATGAAATCAAAATCAATTTGTAGAAAAATATGATCAACACAAGGGTTGATCTTTGAATGTAATGAAATCAAAATTTTGGAAAATGAGATCAACACAAGGGTTGATCTTTGAATGTAATGGTTCGAAATCAATTTTTTTAGAAAATATGATCAACACGCAGGTTGATCTTGGAATGTAATGATTCAAAACCAATTTTTAGAAAATATGATCAACACATGGGTTGATTGAATGTAATAATTCGAAGTCGATTTTTGGAAAATATGATCAACGCAAGGGTTGATCTTTGAAATGCAATAATTTGAAATCAATTTTCAGACAATATGATCAACACAAGGGTTGATTTTTAAAAAAAAGGTTGTAATAAAATATTTAAACTAAAAATTTCATGATTTTTGAAAGACCCTCATAGGTAATATCATTTCTCTCATGAATGATGTCAGGATTGTCCCTCATTTTGAAAAAAAAATTTAATGCCCCAATATAGCAAAAAGAAGAAAGTATTGAATATCAAAGATATAAAGAAAAATCGACACTTCATTGATAAGCAAAAGTTTGATAACAGAACTGAATATTTACAAGTATGCTAAAAAAAAAGGTTACAAAGACTGGGCTGACTTGCCCCTACAAAGCGGCTGACAGAAAGAGATGAAAGCGAAAAACTCTTGGCATTCTCAATTCTCTGATTGGTCTGGAAAAGGTTCGATTGAAACTGCAGGTTGCTCTTCTCCTTCCTCTGGTACCAGAAGCTCTTTATCAATATAGTCTTGCACAATGTTTTTGAGGACGAAGCAACGCTCCGTGTCATGCCCCCTCGCTCGATGAAACTTGCAAAAGCGATTCTTCTATTTTCCTTTGGTGACAGAGGTATCATCCTGCTTTGGGAGCTTGATCATTTCTTTCTCGAGCAGGTATTGGAGAACTTGTTTGATCGGCTGACCTAGAGGGGTAAGCTGACGATCATAACCCCAACCTTCATGCTTTGCTTTCTTCGACTTGTTTGGCTTCCGCTGAGCACTGACCCCTATCTGGCAACTAGACTGAGCTTGCATGTTTAGGAGATCCGGATGCTTTTCTCCTTCATTTTGGACAAAGAGATTTTTATCAAGGTAATCCCGAACGATATTCTTGAAGATGAAGCAATGCTCAGTGTCATGCTTTGTTACTCGATGGTATCTGCAGAACTGGTCTATATATTTTCCCATGACTATGGAAGGGCTAGCGGCTTTTGGGAGCCTGAGTAATCCGCTAGACAACATGTATTCGAGGACTTTGTCGAGCGGTTCATCCAAAGGAGTAAAGTCTCTACCCTTGCTCCAATCCTTGCGCTCTGGTTCTTCTTGCCTCTTGCCTCTTTGTTGAGGACTGTATTGAAGAGGTCTATCATGGTTTTCACAATATTTCCCAATCTGGCTTTTATACTCTCTCAAGTTGCTGCCCTGGTTGCCTTGATCGCTGCTCCTGCTGGCTTTGGAATTTCCTATACCGATATTGCCGTGTTCATTCATGGGGAAAGTGACGGCTGCCTTTCCTTATGTGGGAGCTTTTCCGCAATTGGCTTCAGCTTGTTCAGACAAGATCTCAACCATCATCCTTTTGAATAATTGGTATATCGTGAGATCGATCTCACTTTTGCTGTCCTGAACTCCCTTTCTGACATATTTTTGAGAATCCATTCCTTACTCTTTCTGCTTATAACTGGGATGTTAGAGCAGTGTAATCTCTGAGCTTTGCCTGACTCAACTAATAGCGGTGATGCTCTCTGTAGAGTATAAATGGGTCTTTTTAGAAAAGATCTAGGAAGAAATTTTAATAAAGGAGGAAATCATAATCTGAAAATGAAAACATCCCATTACGAGGGATCGGGTTGTCACCAAAATTTGCGACAACCGCACTATTTTTCTGAAAAAAGGATAGACAAGTAAAATGTGAATAAAGATAAATTTTGAAAAGGACATATCCTGACAAAAGATGTTTTATTGTAAATGAGGGTAAGGAATAGAATATAGAAAACAATTTCAAAAATTTTGAAGAATTGCAGGCAGGATCAAGAAGAATTAGAAGAAATTAAGAAAAGAAAAGGAAAATACACCTGGGTTTAAAAATAAAGAGGAAATTTTGAATAACATATACCCAGGGTTTTGAAAGATATAGGGAATATAAAATATCATACAATCATAGATATACAAACAAGGATGCACAAACAGCAATCCCTAGAGGCTGACTCTAAATGCAATATTTTGAAATGGCTTGTAGGACCTTAATCCTAACTCTAGGGTTCAGATCATCTGATTCTAATCAAGATACGCCAATATACTCAAGCCGAAGCTTGAAGTACGTGGTATAGAAATATTCCTCCGGTTCTAAAGTAATGGCTTCCCAACATCCTTGAGCACCTACCGATATACCTCGGACTATGGCCCTTAGGTACGTGGTAGGGGGGTGCGAACCCAAATAAGTGGTCCAGTTGTGAGGCTCTCTCCCGAACTATGGTTCAGTGAGACAGCCCAGCAACGTGAAGACCGGGACAATATTAGGTAAAGAGGTTTTCAAAATATGCTCAACATGCAAGAAATTAGATGGCTCTAATGCAAGTCCTAAAGAGATAGTTTTAAAATGAAGAGAAGCATACACTTGCATACATTGCTTTGCATTTAATCCCTAAAATTGAGGAGAGTTGTATTTCAAACCTAGATCTAATGTGAGCATGAAATAATCTCCTCAATATGGTCCTACCAAACCATACTTAAATCCTATATGCAATGATGTTAGCTTTAGGACAGAGTGTAGGCTCCTAAAGTTTCATGGAAATGAAGCTGACATATGTAGAATAAAGACTTAGATAATATCAAAGCAAAGTAAAAGGCATAAATTCGACCGGACGGAGACGTGTCCCATCACGGTCGCCAAAACTGTGATCATCGCAAAATTTTTTCTTTCGTAATATTCTCTCTCTTCCTTCTCTTTTCCTTTCTAACTTCTTATTTTCCTCCTTTTTGAAGGGAGAAAAATAAAAGACAGAAAGAAAGAGAGAAGAGAAAAGAAGAGAAAATGAGAGAAGAGAAATCCTTTTGGGGTCTCACTTGACCTTAATTTGAAAATATTTGAGAAAATAACTCACCTCCGTTTTGAAATTTTTGCGGGAAAACTGGGAGACGGGATCCGCTCGTCGGTATGAGGTTCGACTGTTCCTGGTGCCTTTACCAGGGGTAATCGAACCAAGGGTCGAATTCATGCCTTTTGCTTTGCTAAGAAATTATCTAGGAATTTATCCTAAGCCTAAATGCACAAAGAATCATGCTTGTGCAAATGCAAAGATGTATGCTCTTTTTGAAAATAATTTGAAATTTCTCCGAGTGTTTCTAAGATGAAGATAGAGTGAAGAAATGGTTTTTAACTCAGGACTTAAGATTTAAAGTTCTAAGTTTTTGGAGTAATTAAGAGCTTGGGAAAATAAATCTGAACTTTGAAAGAGATGATTTTGAAGTTTGAGATAAAATGGGAGAAAAAGAAATTTCAAAGTCTTTAAATGGACTTTGAATTAGAATAGAGATGAAATGGAATTGAATTCTAACTTTTGAAGTTTAAAATCAGAATAAAATGTGGAAAATAGAATTGAGATTGATTTGAATGTTGGAATTCAAGATAGAATTTGAATCCAAAGTCTGGATTCTAAATAGAGTTGAGATTTCAAAATTGAATTATGGGTTTAGAATCCTAAATGGGAATTAGATCTGAGATTTTGAGATCCGAGATGAGATTGAATTCCTGGATCCTAGAATGAATTTGGATCTGATGTCTGAGATCCAATGTAGAGTTGGACTCTGGACCCTAGAAATGGGTTTTGGATCTGAGATCCAAGACGAGATTAGATTCTGGATCCTAGAATGGATTTGGATCTGAAGTCTGGGATCCAAGTGAAGTTGGATTCTGGATCCTAAAATAGAATTGGATCTGAAGTCTGAGATCCAAAGTGAAGTTGGATTCTAGATCCTAAAATAGAATTGGATCTGAAGTCTGAGATCCAAAAAGTAGAGATTTATAAGTGGAAAATCTGAATCCAGGTTGAGATTAAGATCTAACTTTGGATTTTTTTCAAAATTGATTTTGAGAATGATTTTCAAAGTCAAATTGGACTTTGAACTTGAATTTGGAATTTTATAAAATAAATCAAGCTGAATTTTAAACTTTGAATTTGATTTCAAAGTTTGGAAATGAGATAAAATTGAAATAGGAATTTTGAAGAAGAGATATTCACAATCACTTGGTTTTTAAAAGGAATTTTTGAAAATATGATGCAATTCTATCCTAAATGATGAAATGAATTTAAAGAATTTGAAATTGGAATTTGAAAAGCTATTTCATTCTTTAAATGAATTAAGAATGAGATTGAAGATATAATATATCCCTGACTATGGTCATTGAATATATTATATAATAACCACATTTAAATTCAAGTGAAGAATAAAATACATTTTTTGTGCTTTTATAGAATTTAAAATGAAATTAACTCTCAATATACCCTGACTATGGCCATTGGTATATGTGTTGAATTAATTTTAAATTGAATTCTGATAAGAGAGGAAAATATTTAAAGAAAATATGATGATTTTTGGAAAGGGTCCAGTGTGGATCCTAGTGTTATTTTGTAAAGGATAAAGATGCTAAGTTTTGTCCACATCCTGACTGTGGCCATTGATGTAGATCATCAACTTAGGATCAATTATCTCTTACGAAATGGTGTACGTGTCATTCGTGTTTCACCATTGTGAGAATTTGAGAAATAAAAGCAAAAAAAAAAAACATGAAAATGAGCCATCCATGATATTTACAATGCTCATTCATTCTATCTAAAACAGGGAATGTAAATTCTTATTAAGGATCTAACCATTATAAGGTTTACATTCAAAAACACAAATCTCAAGTGATAATATTCTTCTCATATTCCCTGCAAGACACTTGATTAGTAGGAGAAAATAGAGGGAAATTGTATATATCATATAGATGTCAAAAGTGTTCATACATGATGAAAAGATGGGAAATGATGTGTATATATATCTACATACATGCATATATATGTATATGAGAATATATATATATATATATATATATATATATATATATATATATATATATATATATATATATATATTCATGGATATAGGTACATATATATCGATACTTGGGAAAACATATGGGCCTATATATATACATATGTGTAAACACCCCAAATTTTCACCCTCATCCAGTGTCATTACAGATCATTGCATGTCATTGCATGTATTCTGCATAGCATTGCATGTCATTGCATAGCATTGCATGTCATTGCATCTCATTTTCGAGATCCAGCACTTCTATTTCAAAACATTCAATCCAGATTTGAATTTTAAAGCTTTATTTCAAAATCAATTTAAAAACCTGGGTTTTTATTCAATACTCTGTCATTTTCCAACCCCAGGACTTTATATTTCGAAATATTTTCTCAGAAAACAATCTGGATTCATTTCAAATTCAAATTTTAATCGATTTCAATTCACAGATGAGACCCATTGAGGTGGTGTCGCTTCTGAATTCCTCTATTCATCAAATTTCTCAAATCTTTGAAAGTTTCAGTCCGATCAGGACTCTGTCTCAGAGTCCTAATCCGGTCAGGAGTCTGGTTTTTAAGTCTGTTTTACTTTCATTTTCAGTCTTTTTCGATTATTTTCGAAATTTAGGTCATTTTACAGAGTCCAGTTAGTTCAAAACTCTATTTTAGAGTTCGATTGAGTTAGGAGTCTAACCCTGACTGTGTTTTCTGACTTATTTCATCATTTCTTGATAAAATCTTTTGGAAAATTCTTTCATTTGGCTTTTAAAATCTAAAATCTCAGAGTCCTAAGAGTTCAGGACTCTAACCCGGAGTTCCAGTTCGCTTGAGACCCTATTTTCAAAGATCTTGAATTTCAAATATCAATTTTAACCCCTTTTCAAAGTCATTTTCAGTGTTTAATTCAAAATTTCTAAAACTCGGTGTGGGCCCACTCAGTTGGCACCATATCCAGAGGAATTCTAATTCGGTTAGAACCCTATTCCATTTCAAAAATCCTAATTTTAAGATTGCTTTTGAAAATCCTTTTGAAAACTCTTTCAATTTCAAGTTTTAAAATCATCTTTTTGTAAAAACTCAAGTAGGGCCCACTCGGGGTGGTGCCATATTCGAGTCAGTCAGGGCTAGACTAGGGTTAGTTGATGTCTTGGTTAGTGTTAGAGGTTTAGAAGAATCAAAACCATTTTGAAAAACTCATTTTTGAAAGTTAGTTTTTAAAACTAGTGTTTTTAAAGGTTTTTAAAGGTGTTTTAAAAAGCCAAATGTAGAAAATGCCAAGTGGCATTACATTTGGGGATTTTTTAAGAGAGTCTAGGGGTTAATTAGGTATTAAATAGGATAATTTAGGCTAGGGGTAGGATGGTAACTACACCCCAAAATCGTCCCCCCTTTAGAGTCCAAAATTTCCAAAATTTCCATTTTTTTAAAAACCTAAAAATTTTCTATAAAAAGGGGCTATAGGGGGGACAAATTTTCCAGCCACCTCCTATTGGATTCTTGGAGCTTCTATCTCCTCTCCAGCCTTCTTCCATTGCTGCAACTCCAAGGTAAATAATTTTTTCAATTTTTAATATTTTATTTAGTGTTTTTCATGATTTAAACCTAGATCTAGGCTTGGACACCCCTCCTTATGAAGATCCAACCATGGTTTCACCTCAAGAACCATCAAGAATCAGCAAGAACGATCCAAGAAGGTGATCTAACCCTATTTTGGGTGATTTACAGGGATTTTAATCCATTAGAATTGATTTTAATATGATTCTTTACATTATTAACCAATAAAATATATGATTTACCCTTTTTAATGGGTTAAATCTATGTTTTAAAGGTGATATCAAATTCCAGCCATTGATTCCCTGTTTTTATTTTATTTTCATGGTTTATTCATGTTTGTTTTACGTTCTACAGCATAGAAATAAGTTTTATTTACTGTTTTATGGTTTATTTTATTTATTTACATTAGTTAATGCATGGTTTTTCAAGTTTCTTAAATTTCTGTGTGTTTTAGGTTTAGAACAGTAAAGATAATGTTATTTCGGATTGCAGTTCTCATTGTTTATTTCTGATTTTTTTATATGTGATGCATGTATGAGGTATTGAGTTACTGTAGAAAAATCAGAGGTTTTGGATCTCGAGAACCCTGTCAAAAAAATCAGACATCAAATCGGGTTTTTAAAGCTTTAAAATCGTGGTTAAAATCAAGAAGGTAACTTGCTGTGATGATATTTCTCTCATCTTATATCCGATTTTAGATCTGTAAAGTGCTATGGATTCACATTGAGTATATCTGTCTTCTGTGAAATTTTCGGATTTTTTGATCACTGTTTAGTATTTTTCCCCTTTTAGAGAATCTGTTTTTAAATTTAAAACTCGTTAGGGTTTACCAAAACCCTAATCAGACTTGTGTTAGTCATAAATCCCAAACCACAGATCCGATTCATGATCTGTAAAAAGTGAGTATTATTATTTTTCTGTCTACTATTCACCACTACAATTTCAGAGATTTGTGTTTAGAATTGCTATTTATTTATGTATTTTCAATCTGGAATAGCTGTTTTAATCCCGGTTAAGAGTGATATATTTTAGCTCAGATTGCCGGAAGGGTTTCTCCCTAACCAAAGACGATTTTTCCGATCTGTAAATTGGGAAATCTCTGATTTTATTCTTAGTTAGTCTCTGTAAAATTTCATAAATTTCCATGGAGATTTGACCCCTGGTTCAGGTCTTGGATTGAGACTGGTTGGTGAATTAGGTCAAAAATAGCATATTTTAGGGTTTAATGCAATTTTTGGATTAATTCAATGTCAAAAAAATTATTTTTATAATTCAAATTCGACATTAGGGTTATAACAAGTGCAGGTACCAATTTTTATGGATTTTGGAATCCATTTGATCTCTGAATTAAGCAAATTGCAAAACCGGGTTCCTGAAAGATCCAAAAACACTGCTAAAATCACAGTTTTTGTGATATTATTGGATTTTCGTGCATAAGCATATATTTTTAGGGTTTAATCATGTTCATAATCATATTAGGATGCTTTAGGTTTAATTTTGTGCTCATTTGATTTCATTTAGTGCATAAAACCTAAGTTTTTACCAAAATCTATTTCTAGAAACCCTGATTTCAAGGCCATAGTCTTGCTATCGGGGGCAATTTGGTCATTTGACCTAAATTTCGAAATCCCCAACCCTAATTTCATATTTTTAATCATGTCATAGCATATTTGGTTTGAGTTTATTCCATTCAAATTTCAAAACTTGCATTTTATCAAAAATATCTTTCTAAAAACCCTAATTTCAAGGCCATAGTCTTGTTATTAGGGGTATTTTGGTCATTTGGACCCCAATTTCGAAATTTCATATCTTACCTTCCTTATTTACTCCATTTTATTTCATATTTGATTTAAGGGAATCAAGGAAAAGGCTTATATCTAGCAAAATCTAGTAATTTCTAGATATTACTGGATAAATCTAAAAAAGCCAACATATTTTCATTAACCAAGTTTTCTAGTTTTATAGGTACATTGAAGACTTTATTTTTCATGTATTTAAATTTCAATAGTGATGTAATTTGTAATTAAACTTTGGAATAAGAATTTACATTTCCTGCTTAGCTTAGGCAACATTGCATATAGTTTATTTTTTTAATGTGTGATGGATGATGATTCATGCATATTTTTACAAATTCACCATGGTCTACACAAATGGCACATGCACTAGCTTTTATGAAGTTTATAAACTTGGTGGAATTTGTATTTATGGCCATAGTCAGAATACGAATGATACCTAGATTTATGATCTTCACATTAGCCACATTCAGCCTACACTCTTAGGCTAACTTCAAAAATGCACTGCATTTCTCAAAATACAAAAAGTATTTCTCAATTCCTCAAAATCATATTCATTCATTTCATGCATTTGCCAATTCTAATTCAAATTTCAATTCAAGGAAGTTCATTTTCTCAAAATCTCCTAAGTCTTATAGCAAAATCGATTTTCCCAAAGACATTGAATTTCAAAGGATATTTCAAGTATTTCCCAAGTTCCAAATTCAAATTTTCTAAGTTAGAATTTCAATTTCAAAGTTTGAATTCAGAGAAACCAAGTATCTCAGAATCGATTTTCACCAAATGTCAAGGATTCCTCAAAATCGATTTTTTATTTCCCTCAGAAGTATATTTCAAATCCCAATTCACGATTTTCCATGTGATACCTATTCTAAATATTTCAATCATTCAAAGCAAACATCATGTTTTCAAATGTGCATTTTCAGAAAATTCATAGCACATGCCTGATTCTATGTGCATTTAGAAATTAGAATATGATTTAGACAAGTTGAATAGAGCAGAGCAGTAGATTGATCCTTGGTTCGATTACCCCTGTTAAAGGTGGCAGAAACGGTCGATCCTCGTACCGACAGGCGAGTCCCATTCTATGGAATTTTCCCGCATTTTAAAACGGAGGCGAGTTATTTTCAAAAACTTTTTCAAAGGTCAGTTTGACTTGCAAAAGTAAAATTTTGCGATGATAACAGGTTTGGCAACCGTGATGGGACCTGTCTTTGCCTGATCAATCTAATGCTCTACTTAGTTCAAATTGTCAAAATCGATTTCCATGGAATGTCAGCTTTGCTTTATGATATCATGTGAACCTAGGAGCCTAGACCTGAACCCAGCTGACATGGAATGCATATAGACTAGGTATGGTTTGGTAGGACCATATTGAGGAGAATTATTCATGCTCACATAGACTTAGGTCTAATACAACACTCCTCAATTTAGGAATTGTATGAAAACAATGTTTGCTTCTTCAAATATTTCAAAATTCTATCTCTTTAGGACTTAGAGCCTTGTGTTTGATTGCATGTGCTCATGTTTTTCAAAAATCACCCTACCTATATTGTCCCGGTCTTCACGTTGCTGGGCTCTCTTCCAGAACCATAGTTCGGGACAGAGCCTCACAACTGGGCCACTTATTTGGGTGAAAACCCCCCTGCCACGTACCAATGGCCATAGTCCAACGTATATCGGCAGGTGCTCAAGGATGTTGGAAAACTTGAACCTAGAACCGGAGGAATTGATTTTATGACACGTACATTGAGTCTTGGCTCGAGTATATAGGCATAACTGGATTGGATACAGTTGATCTGAACCCTAGAGTTAGGATTAAGGTCCTACAGCTATTTCAAAATTTGTGCATCTAGAGTCAGCTTTTAGAGAATGCTGTATGTGCATACTTGTTTGTGCAGAATGTGATTGAATATGTTATAGTCATTTCCTTTTATTTTCCATATTTTCCCAATTTTCTAAAAATACTGGACGATTTTCTCAAAATTCCCCAATCTATGTCCATGTACTGTCCATGTTTTAAACCTTGGACGATTTTTCAAATACTTCATTTTTCATTTATTTCTTCATATTTCATCAAACCCTGGACGATTTTCCAAATTTCCCTTAATTTCCTTCAAAACTCTAGGTGATTTTCCATCCTCACTTTCTTCTGGATCTTGAATTTCTGCTTCATTTTATCCTGCCTGCATTTTCCTCAAATTTCCTGTATTTTCCCAAGTTTTATTCCAATTTCCATGTCTTCCAGTCCGATGGCATCCAGTCAGCTTGATTCAGTCTTCCCCGAGGGTCACATCTCCTACGAGGTGCGACAAAGTCTTCCTGAACATCGAGTCCTCAGCACCGGATCCTACTTTCCCCGGTAGTACTATTCATGGTTCAAGAACTTCTCTCGTATGTTTCCGGACCATCTGGACGAGTGTGGATTGGAACTGGCGTCCGCAGTGGGAAAGCAGACAGTCAACGACAACTTGATCCATGCACTAGCAGAGCGGTGGAATCCGAGCACTTCTACCTTCTGGTTCTCGTGGGGCGAGATGACAGTACTGATGGATGAATTTTCAGAGATTATGGGATTGCCCGAGCCAGCCGGTCAGCCCGGAGATCCATTGGAGAAACAGTTTCTGATTAATGTCAAGGGTCTGGACCCAAAAGATGCCTTAGCTCGCATGACGGGACGCAAGTCTTGGCCTCTGATTGAAGAAGATGAAAATGAATATGTGGACCTGCTCGAAATCTACAGACAACATGGGACATTTGCAGAAGTCAGTTTGTTGTCTCGAACAGCTCGAGAAAGAATTCAGCATGCGATGGTTCTGTGCACGGTGGGATTAGCTTTCTTTCCCGACGGACGAAATTATATAGATATCAAAATAGTTCAGCTTCTAAGGAGATGGGGAAGTCGACAGACCAGCCGCCTCTCAATAGCCATGGCCGCACTCGCCTTTCTATACCGAGGGTTGACCCGTTTCACACTCGGAGAGTCGATCCTAGTCGAAGGGTGCACCTATGCCTTGCAATCTTGGTTCCTCCGGCATGTGCCAGCCCGAGCCAGCTCATTCAGATATAATGGTGAAAAGCTTCTACCAGTTGCGCGATACCGGTTCTTGATCGACAACCTTCAGGAGGAAAAAGTCGTATGGGACTACTTTGATCGTCAGGAATCACCTCCCAGATACACTTATGCTTACAGCAAGCGATTCAGACTACTTGGCCCATTCTTCTGCGCATACTATCATCCCGAGCGGTGTGTCAGGCAGTTCTCTCAGAGGCAGAAGCGCGTAGAGATTCGTCCACTAGCGGGGGTTCTGCCAGAATTCGATCTCGCATCAGATCAGTGGTCCGGAGCATACCATTCTGCCAGATATGACTGGGATTCCTTTGTCAGTCTTACTATTTTTCCTGGTCCTCGTGTGTCTTCTGATTTTGTAGAGTGGTGGAAAATTGTCTGTCCCCCTCCCCTCTGTCAAGTGTATTATTGATAAAATCATGTTTTTCCCCTCAATAAAATTCCTTTATTTTACATTTCACTTTGGTTTGACGACCTCGCCTAGGTAACAAGGCATATTTTCAGTTGTTTATCTTGCAAAGAATAGCAACGCAATTGTCGTAATCCCAGCGACGACTCAATCCCTAGTAATGGGATATTATTTCAATTGTCTACCAAAATTCTCAACAAATATCTTCCTTCAAACCAAATTTCTGTCAGAAGCCTAACCATCAGTTCTACCTTGCAGAGAGCACCAGCAACATCCAAGAGAACATTTGTGATACCCGATGGTTCATACAAGATCCAGAAAGAAAACCGCATCAGTTGAAGGCGTCACGTATTCAGTAGCTTCAGAAGAAGAGATGGACTCACCTCGATCAATCCAGAGTCAGGGTCAGCAGGCGGATGATGGCATCGATCCCCAAATGTACGTCATGTTCAAAAAAATGATGACCAAGATGCTGGCAGAGCAAGCTGAGGCCAGTACTGAGCAAATTCAGACCAGACAGAAAGATATGGGTCATGCCGTCAAGAATGTGAAGATCAGCAAAAAGCAGAGTCGTCATGAGGAAATATCTGATGAGTCAGAATCAGCTGACGATGCTGACAAGGAATGTGAAAATAAACATGAATTCAAAAGGTCAACTCAGGGCCAGGGGTCGGCTTACAAATCCAAGAATCAGTCTGTTGACGACCCTACCCAGTCACAATTAAAAGATATGATGAGAATGGTCAAAGATCTGCAGGCCCGCGACAAGGGCAAGAAAGTCTTCACCGGCGAAGACTTCTATGATGGCCTGGATGGGGATGATGATCTCGATAACCTCCCCAAGAAATTCATTAAGTTTGATGGTTCGGGTGACCCAAAGTCACACCTCGCCCTTTTCTTTGCAGAGTGTTCCAAGTTCAGAAGGAATAACCGAGCCTTATTTCTTTGTTTCCCTCGAAGTCTGGAGGGTATTGCAGCAAAATGGTATTCAGAGCATATTAATCCCATAGAGCTGAAAGAGTTTGATAAAGTGGTCAATTTGTTTATTGAGCGCTTTTTATTCAATGTTGAAGCACTCCCGACTCTCAGTCATCTCTGCAGTCTGAGGCAGAAGGAAAACGAGAAGGCCAGGGATTTCATTCACAGATGGAGATCCGCTTGCAATAAGATGCGTGAGCCAATAGCAGAAGGACACGCACTATCTTTGATCCTAAGCAACTTCTCGCAACCCCTGAGGGGACTGATTTCTACATCTCCATCGAAGAGCTTCATAGAACTGACAGAACGAGCTGAATGGATTGAGTTGAGTATAGAAAATGGATCTAATGAAGGTTTCATATTCACCAAAAGCAGCAGTCAGCAGGAATCTAACAAGAAAACCCATTTTACCTACTCTACCAGCAACAACAAGAACCATTATAAGGGAAATGTGAAAGATCACAGCTCTGGCCCAGGGGGACCAAACCCCAACAAAAATGAGCAAAAAGGTGAGTCAATTCCCCAGTATGATAAGCAACCTCAGCGATCTTTTGAGCAAGGGTCGAGACCTCAAGAAAAGTCGAAGCACGACAACTGGAGTTTTAAACGTGACTTTACTCCCCTAGATCAACCGCGTGAAGAAATCCTTGAATATATGTTGGCCAAAGAGATGATTAAGCTCCCAAGAGTCGATGATCCTCCTATCACTAGGGGAAGATTTAAAGATCAATTCTGCAAGTTTCATCGGGCCATGGGACATGATACCGAGTACTGCTTCGTTCTCAGGAATATTATTCAAGACTATATCGATAAAAATATCCTTGTGGAAGGCAAAGAAGAAGATAAAGCAACCAGCTCATCAGCCCCTTAAGAGCGACAAGGCTATCACTCTTTCATTCTTGCATTTTGCTTTCGTCATTTTGTATGGATGGCATGGTATCATCTCTTTCATCAATAAAATTATCAATCTTCCTCATAGTTTGGCATCATCTTTTGTATTTCTCCTTCTTTACAAAATGTCTTTTTACAAGGAGTAACCTCTTTCAGAGTGTCTCCCAAATTCATCAAGAAGCACATCGTCAATCTTTCCACTGTTATCTTCAGAGAACATTCCTCAAATATCAATTATTTATCCTTTCATCCAATATCTTACTCCCCCATTACACTGGGGCATTATTTTAAAAATTGTCTTCAAAACATCCTGTATGCAGGCAGGTACAAGCAAATCTCTCATTTTGCACACATGTGTACTCATTTATATCATTTTGCATGCATTCATTTGCATTTTTGCATACATCAACTTGCATCAATCCAATACCCATTTAGGATAAGGGATGAATTCTGAGACTCGTGGCATTTGTCTAGGTCAGCGTGAGGGTAAAAGATTGAAAATCTCACATTACAATCATCAAGCGCTTTCTAAACACCAACCTTTTTCAAGTTCGTCCTGCGGGCCGAGTTTTTATCAAAACCATTTTTACCGGTCAACTTTCGGATGAAGCGAACTTTCTAAATCCAGTTTTCACTGGTCGAACTTCTTAAATCCGGTTTTCACTGGTCGAACTTCCTAAATCCGGTTTTCACTGGTCGAACTTCCTAAATCCGGTTTTTACTCGTCGAACTTCTTGAATCCAGTTTTCGCTGGTCGAACTTCTTGAATCCAGTTTTCGCTGGTCGAACTTCTTAAATCCAGTTTTCACTGGTCGAACTTCCTGAATCCAGTTTTCACTGGTCAAACTTCTTAAATCCGGTTTTCACTGGTCGAACTTCCTAAATCCGGTTTTCACTGGTCGAACTTCCTAAATCCGGTTTTTACTGCTCGAACTTCTTGAATCCAGTTTTCGCTGGTCGAACTTCTTGAATCCAGTTTTCGCTGGTCGAACTTCTGAAATCCGGTTTTTACTGGTCGAACTTCCTGAATCCAGTTTTCACTGGTCAAACTTCCTAAATCCGGTTTTTACTGGTCGAACTTCCTAAATCCGGTTTTTACTGGTCGAACTTCTTGAATCCAGTTTTCGCTGGTCGAACTTTCTAAATCCGGTTTTTACTGGTCGAACTTCCTAAATCCGGTTTTTACTGGTCGAACTTCCTGAATCTGGTTTTTACTGGTCGAACCCTCTAAATTCAGTATTCACTGGTCAGACTTTTTCAAAGCCCAGCGTTCGTGCGGGTACTTTTTTTTAAATCCAGTGCTCATGCTGGTATCCTTCCAAAATCCAGTGCTCGTACTGGTAGCCTTTTAAAGTCCAGTGCTCGTACTGGTAACCTTTTAAAATCCAGTGCTCGTACTGGTAACCTTCCAAAATCCAGCGCTCGTACTGGTAATCTTCCAAAACCCGGTATTCGTACTGGTAATTTTTCAAAACATAATGCTTGTAATGGCACATTTTCAAAATCCGGTGTTTGCACTGGTACACTTTAAAATTCAGTGTCCACTAATTTAGTTTTCCTTCGGGATTCGAGTTCCGACTCGAATCTTCTTTCCTTCTGGTTAACCTAGTTTTTCTTCGGAATTCGAGTTCCGACTCGAACTTCCTTTCCTTCCACACCAGTTTAAGTTTTCCTGCGGGATTCGAGTTCCGACTCGAATCCTCTTTCCTTTTGGTTAACCTAGTTTTTCTTTGGGATTCGAGTTCCGACTCGAATTTCCTTTCCTTCTAATTGATCTAGTTTTCCTTCAGGAATTCGAGTTCCAACTCGAATTTCTTTTCCTTCTGACCGGTTTAGTTTTCCTTTGGGATTCGAGTTCCGACTCAAATCTTCTTTCCTTCTAGTTGATCTAGTTTTCCTTCGGAATTCGAGTTCCGACTCGAATTTCTTTTCCTTCCAACCGGTCTAGTTTTCCTTCAGGATCCGAGTTCCGACTCGAATCTTCTTTTCTTCTAGTTAATCTAGTTTCCTTCGGGATTCGGGTTCCGACTCGAATTTCTTCTCCTTCCAAATTGATCTACCTTTCCTTCAGGATTCGAGTTCCGACTCGGATTTCTTTTCCTTCCATAATGGACCTAGTTTTCCTTCGAAGATTCGGGTTCCGACTCGAGTTTTCTTTTCCTTCAGAGTTGGTCTAGAAAATCCAAGTTCCGACTTGAATTTTCTTTCAAAATCCAATTCATCTAGTTTTCCTTGAAGAGTTGAATTCCGATTCGAATCTTCTCTCAAAAACCCAGTTTAGCACCTGGTCCATTCAAAGCTCACAAGTTGGAATCATTCCTTCTTAAGCTATGATCCTTAGGTTGAATTCCTATGGAATTGATAGTTTGTAGGTCGAACCCCTGCGGAACCAATGTCGTTCTTAGGCTGAATCCCTATAGAACCCATGTCATTCTCAGTAAACCAATTCACAATTTCGACCTTCGGGTCAATCAATTTCCAATTTCCAATTTCCAATTATCAATTCCAAATTTCCAATTTCCAATTTCCAATTTCCAATTTCCAATTTCCAATTTCAAATATCAAATTTCAAAATTCCAATTTCCAAATTTCGACCTTTTGGTCACCTAATACCCAATTCCAAAAAAAATTCTCTTGCGAGAGACCCTTTGTATAGGGAGAGTTCGAGGGAGCTCGCTCTTTTCGCATGCTATCCAATTCATTCACTTAGCCCCTTTTTAGGGAGAGTTTGAAGGGACTCGTGTCTTTGTGAACCGTTTGCAAAACAAAATTCCAAATTTCACACAAGGAACCCTTTTTATAGGGAGAGACTCGACGGAGACTTGCTTTCCTTGTGGCCCCCATAATTTCAGACTAGGCCATTTCATCATGAAGGACCCTCTTTTCAGGGAGAGTGTGATGAACTTGTTCCTTCATGACCAATTTACCAACCTCACCAATTTCGGCCCCCTTTCCATAAGAGAAGCCTAATGTTAGGAAGTTTTGACGAAAGCTTAATTTCTCTTCGAAAGTTCGTTTTGCAAACACCTCCTCTTCAGGGAAGAGAGGAGTAATTCCCAATTCCAATTTCTGAATCTTCTCCTTTGGGGAAAGGAGAAGAGAATTTTTGTCATGGATGTGTTGCGTTGTGCTTCAAATGCTCGCTTTCACAAAAGGATTTCAAGAAAGTTTTGCGAATTTATCATTAAATATTTGTTGATTTCAAAAATCTTTATTGCACAAAATTATTACCTCAGAATACCCTCAGTATTACTTCCGAAAGGACAAAGCTTTCGCGAAAAAGGATTCAAAGTTCAAAATCTTTTTATTGGCCAACCAAAAGGATGAAGAATAAATCCGCGATATGGCCAACAAAGAGAATTCAATGTTGTTGCAAAGCCATGAGTGATTGATATTGATCGCAGTTAATGGCACATTTTTAAAGACCTTTCTTGAAAAATAAAGCAGTCGAAATATCCTGGGTGATACAAAAAAATCCACTCAATTTTCATATCTCCTCAATCATCTAAGCTGCAATTAAATATCTGCAAAAGGGATCTCTCAATTGTCGTCAAGATGAAGGCGAATTAAGCGAGTCGACCCCCAGGGCCAAAGAAGATTTGGATCATCTCCAAGATGACGGAGTTTGTGACGGATTCTTCCAGGGAAAGTTCAGATCACCGTCGAGATGAAGGCGAGTGTGATGAGCCTACCGACAAACCCTAAAAGATATTTGATTCCAGCTATCATCAAGAGATTTCCTACCAAAGAGCTAATAACTATCAAGATAATCCCTGAGAGAAAAGAAGGATCAGAACATCTCTGAGATGAAGGAGTTTGTGACGTACCCTTCCCAAGGAAAAAAAAAAAAGAGAGAAAAGTCAGGACATCTCCAAAATGAAGGATGATGCAATTCCCGAAAAATCCAAGAGAGCTCCAATCTGCTAAAAAGAGAGTGCAGAAAGATCATCATGAGAAAAGAATACTAGGATATCAGACTTGCAAATCTATCAAGAATCTTCTTTAATTTTGTGAAATTATTTTATCAATATTCTTTCACCAATAGCCCTCGCAATATCAAGAATACTTTCTTTTCCGTCCATATCAAGGAAATTGATAGCTTCCTTGAAAGAAAGTCAATCGCAAGCAATTTGAATTCGAATCTTGATTCTACGGAGTTAAGCCCAGTCGGAGGTAATACTTCAGGTAGAAAAGAGGGAATACTTTCAAAACAATGTGCATCATTTTCAATTATTTTGAATCAACAACAATTTTCAACATTTTGACAATATTTTCTAGCTATCCTGGCGTGAAGCGAGAGCTTGAGGTTCATCTTTGGCACATCCTGACATCAGTTGTTATCCCTTTTAGGACTTGATAACGAGAGTTTTCAAGATTCCTTTCCTTCTATTGGTATAATCTAAGCGCACGGGCTCTCAGATTCGCACACTTTCCTGTGTCCCCACTGTCCCACCATAGACAGTCCAATTTCGGCTTGAGGTTAAGCCACCAATTTCAGCAAAAGGCAATTTCAAAAGCTATTTAGTCTCAGCAATGAGACGCTGTAAACACCCCAAATTTTTACTCACCTCCCCGACATTTTCACCAAACATCAACATCCAGCCTCTGAAATCGCTGGAGGGCAAAATGGTCATTTTCTGAGCCGGACCTTGCAAAAGTCCAAATTTCATCTGAAACTCTCAAAATTTCTCTATTTTTTTTATCTCAGATGTTTAAAATTTTACTCCTGACAGGAGACAGACATCTCCAAAGTCTTGATTCAAGATTGCATTTCATAAGACATGACATTGCATATCATTGCATGAGCATTTCAAATCACTGCATGGCACAGCATGTCATTTCGAGGTCCAGAACTCTTGATTTCAAAATTTTCAATCCAGATTCGAATTTTAACTATTTTCAAAATTGATTTCAAAACCCTGGGTCTTCAAAATTATCAATTTTTCCCATTTTACCCCCAGGACTCTGAATTTCAAAATATTTCCTCAAGAAAACCATCTGGATAGTTTTCAATATGGATTTGAGTCACTTCACCTCAGATTTTGCCCTTTTTGACAATTTCAAATATCTTTCTTTTACAAAATCGCCCTACAAGGGCCAACTCTTTCCAAAATTCCTGTTTTGCCCATTAGTCCAGATTTTATGAAAATTCCAAAAAGAAGTTGTGGTTTTATCCTTATTTCAATAAAGAAGCAATGTGGGACCCACACTGAGGTGGTGTCACACAAGCTTTCCTTTTGAAAATTTGAATTTTGAAAAACCCAAAAATATAGGAGCCTTGTCCCCTGGATTGGTGCCACTTGTCCTTTCTCTCTCCTCCCATTTACATGCCATGTGTCAGCATAGGGTTCACCTAGAGTTGGTGCCACATGTCACCTTCCCTCTTCTGCCACGTGTCAGTGTGGGGCTACCTTCAGAAGCCGCCACATGTCATCCCATTTATCTGCCATGTGTCACCCTATCCATACTGCGCCATGTGTCATTTCAAAGACTACCAGGAGATGCCAAGTGTCATAGGTTGTCCTGTCTAGAAAAAGTGGAGTTTGTCTCCTCTGAGGTGGCGCCACTTGAAGTGTGTCTCCTGCAGGGGACACGTGTCAACCTCTCCCTCCTTCTAGAAAAGTAGCCTGACACATGTCCTCTTCCTACTTTTCTCAGAAAAGTAGGAAACATGTGTCACTCCTAAATTCCTACAAAAAAGGTAGGCTTGTCTCCTCTGAGGTGGCGCCATCTGGAGTGTCTCCTGCAGAGGACACATGGCAAGCTCTCATTTCCTCAGAAAAAGCAAGTGCCACGTGTCATTCTCTGCTTCTTTCAGAAAAAGTAGAGGACACATGTCTTCTCCCTACCTCTTTCAGAAAAGTAGGAGACACATGTCACTCATGGCCTTCTTCAGAAAAAGCAAACCATTTAAAATTCAAACAGGGCACTAGGTGGCGAAAATCCAGAGCTCTGATTTCCCAGATGACCTATGAGAGCGCCACATGTCCCTTCCCTCTTTTTCCTCCCTCTTGCCACATGGCATTGTAGGAGCCACCCTGAGGTGGCGCCACATGTCCATCCTCCATTCCTCCAGGGCCAACCTCCATTTGAATTTCAAACTTCCCCCTGAGGTGGCGCCATTTGAGAAAGCCTCTCCAGACATCTGACACTTCTCCGCCACATGTCCAGATCTCCTTTCTCCAGAAAAGGTAGAATTCAAATTCTTCTGAGGTGGCGCCTTCTGAGCCCACTGCTCTGACCTTCTGACATGTGTCAAACACCTTTTGAGGTGGCACCATTCCAGGACTCCACTTGGCTCCATTTTTTATTTTTATTTTATTTTTAATAAAGGTAGCCCACCATGAGGTGGCGCCACCTGAGGACTCCCTACAAAAGGTGAGTTTGAATTTCAAATTCCAAGAGAGCACCCTCTGAGGTGGCGCCTTCTGGGAGTTCCCTGCAGAGAGAATCAAGCAAACTTTTGAAAAATTCCAAATTCCCCCTGCTGAGGTGTCTCAACCACAAAAATTTCCATTTTTATTTTCTCAAAAAAATCAAAATAGCCTTTTGAGGTGGCGCCATCTGAGGGCTCCCTGCAAAAGGCAAATTCGAATTTCAAAACCCCCAGATGGCACCCCCTGAGATGGCGCCACATGGAGGGCTCAGATCCAGCCTGTTTGAATTTCAAAAATTTTCAGAAAAATTATAAAAACAAGGGTTCACGCCCAGCCTTGGGGGATCATTTTTTTAGCTCTAGTGAACTTGGAAAATCCAACCTAGCCTTCCTAACAGCTGATTTTGAACCTTGGAAATCGTGCCCCCTTTGGCACATTGAAGAAGGTGGAGTAGAGCTCGTGCTGTGGCCAGTCCAATTCCAACGGAGCTCGATTTTGGTGGACCATCCGAAGCCCGGAGTGAAGAACGAAGGAAGCTCGTGGTAGCTGCCCCTTTCAAGAGCACCTACGCTGCGTAACGAAACAAGGTGCACTTCTTTTCCCATTGATTGGATTTCATAATTCGATTCGGGAGTCGTTTGAAGAAAGAGCTCATCCGAGAGATGGATTGAGCTATTCTCATAAAACGACATACATAAAAATATTCAATTATGCTTCCTTGATGATTTTTATCATTCATGCATTTATCTAGATTTAATTTGCATTTTATTTCATTCATTTAGCATATTTCATGAATTAATTAGGATTAATTTAGCCTTTTTTTCAATTCTGCTTATTTTCAGTAGGTCTCTGTTTTTGTCAGTCAGTCCACACGTCATTTCATGCATTTATTTTTTATTAAAAATCCCAAAAAAATCACGGAATGCGCCCTTAGGTGTCCCTGAAATGTTTCCAAAAATTCGGAGCCATTTGAATTAGTTTACTGCGGTAAACATCCAAAATGGTAAGTCGGGTTTTGTAACCCGGGATGCGTTTTGAAAAACATTTGCCGACTTGTAAAATCGAGTTCTCCCTCTTGGGAGATCCGATTTTCGATCCGAAAAATGCCATGAACTCGAGAGAATGTATAGTTTTTAATATGATTTTTTCAGATTTTTCTGATTTTTTTTTATGACTGACAAAAATCCGAAAGTCCGGGACACGTGTCAGAGCCTAATTTGGGCCTCTGAGATCTTGGATCGACTTAGGGCTATGGTTTCTCTTTGTGTGTTTCTCAAAATCCGAAACTGTAAAAAGTGAAAGTGGTGTCCGAGATGTCCTTTGTTTTCATTTGAAAGCCTGTAATTTTTAGAATAGTGTTGACCCCTGATTCAGATTTTTCTTGTCAGTCCACTGTTTTGCTACATTTGTCTGTTCTGTTAGTTTAGGCAGAAATAGTTATATTTTTCTCTGTGTTTCTGTTGATCAAATGCTGAAGTCATAAACATGAAAGTTGTTCATGTAGGTGTCGTTCATAGCTCTGATCAATTTCATAAATTTCTATGGCTGTTTTATATTTGTTTGGCATTTTACATCAGATTAGGATGATTTTACCTCTGTCAGAACTAAATCCCTGTTATTGAACTCACCATGGCTCAAATCCCGAGGCTGTAAAAACCAAAAATGTTCCATTTCGGGTCTTTTAGCAGTCTGCAAAATATCAGAAGTTTTCATGGTGTAAATCTTGCATTATCATATTAGGCATTGCATTTGGTTTGGATCCATAGGCAAAATCCACCATTTTAGGACTTTCTTTGAATTTTGACATTTAAATCATATCATTTCATGATTTTTAGCATTCTAGGTTGTTTATCAGAGTGTTTAGATGCTTCATACCGAATTTGGTGCAATTTGGAATCCATTTGAGGTTCGGATCATCCATAATACCAAAACAGGGTCCCGCAGGACCCAGATCCAAGCGAAAAACAAGCCAAAATCGCTATTTTTGATAAATTGCAATACACCAAATTCTGATTTTACAGTCATAATGTGTTTAGCAGCATGTCATCATGTCTCTTACTGAATTTCATCATCATTTGATTCAAATTGAATTTCAAAATCCCAATTTTACCAAGTTTTCCTTCAAAAAAACCCTGATTTTAAAGGTGTAATTTTAATTTTAGGGGTATTTTGGTCATTTTGACCCCAATTCCGAATTTCAAACTGTTTTCTACTGAATTTCTTACATTTTCATCATTTCAAAATATCAAGGAAGCATGAGGTTAGGGTTTATATCCAATTAAATCCAATAATTTCATAATATTATTGGAAAATCTTGGAAAAACCCACATATTTGAGCTAACCTTATTTCAAGTTTGGCAGGGACATTCAAAAGAAGGAGCTGAAGTCTGCAATTTCCATTTATTTCATTTGATTAGTGATGTAATAATGTAAATTTTGGAATAAGAGATTTAATTTCCTGCTTAGACTAGGATGCATATCATATAGTTTGAATTTATGCAATATCCTGCTTATGTGATTCATGCATTTTATTTCAAAGCACTATGGATGTTCACGAATGGCACGTGCACCAACTCTTAGGGAGTTGATGGACTCGGTGGGATCCATATTTACGGCCCTAGTCGGAATATGGACGAGACCCAGATCCATCATCTTTCTACTAGTCGCATAGAGCCTACACTCTTAGGCTATCTTAAAATGCACATCATATTTCTAATGTTTCAAAATCATGTGCATTAAATCAAATTAAGTTCTGAACATATTCATGGCCACAGTCAGAATATGTGAAGGATTTACTTTGACTTAAATACACATTTGCAATAAATTTACTAGAAAATCTTTCAAAGTGCATTCATTCACCCATATCATTTGCATCATGAAATCATTGGTTTTCTCATGATTTTCTTAAGAAAGTGGCATTTTCAAGAAAATCGATTTCTCAAGAAACTCTAAGAATTTTTCAAAATCGGTTTTCCAAAGACAAGTTTTCCACAGTTTGCCTTGGAAAATGTTATCTTAAGATTTTCAAAAGGGATTTCCCAACTTTCTCCAAGATCCAAAATCGATTTCCAAGTATTTCAAAAGGTAAAATTCCCAGGATTTCAATTTCCCAAGTTTGAACTTCCTTCTTCAATGAGTTTTCCTATGAATTTTCCATCATTTTCCTAAGAAAACTCTCAAAGTCCAAGTTTTCTTAAGAAGAGTTTCCCTTTTCAAATGCTCTCCTTTTCTCAAGAATCACTTCCATTTTCCCAGGATTTTCAACCATTCATGATTTTCCCATGTCTTTATGAACTTTCTCATGATTTCAAAACACCTTTCATCTGAGTTTCCTGAGAAATTGACTTTCAGCTTTTTCCTGAGAGAATCTTTTCAACTCCAAATATTTTCCAAGCATACATCATGTTTTCCAACTTGCATTTTCCAAAATCTCATAGCACATGCCTGAATTCTTTGTGCATCTAGGATAGAACACGATTTTGATAATTTAACTAAATCAAGCATAGTTTTGGTCCTTGGTTCGATTACCCCTGTTAAAGGCGGCAGGAACGGTCGAACCTCGTACCGACAGGTCGAGCCCCATCCCATGGATTTTCCCGCAATTTTCAAAACGGAGGCGAGTATTTCAAAATAATTTCCAAAATCCGGTCAAGTTTGAAGCGCGGAAGCGTTTCTCTCTTTTTCTCTTCCGCAAGGAAGGGAAGGCGGGGGAAAAATTTTGCGATGACAACAGGTTTGGCGACCGTGATGGGACTGTTTGTTGAAATCCCAATACCGACCAGATTGTTATTAATGCAATTGAATGCAAATGAATATGAGTTGATGCATATGAATGCACAAGTGCATGAAATGAGGAATTTGTTTATCCTGCCTGCATATAGAATGCTTGAAAACAAATTTTCAAAAGGATGTCCCAGTGTAATGGGGGAGAGATAATAACAAAAACAGAACAACCACAAGAAGAATGTCATAATTAAATGAGAAAAGTTGATGATTTTATTGATGCCTTAAAAAGGATGACGACTTGAAAAAGGAAAACCACTAGGACTATATCGTCCTGACAAAATGAGAAGGCATTGGCATTGGCATTGGCATTGTCATTCTTCAGAGTGATCTGGGAGAGGCTTGGTCAGGACTGCAACTCGTCCCTTCCTTTCTTCCGGCACCAAAAGCTCTTTATCGATGTAGTCCTGTACAATATTTTTTAGAACGAAGCAATGTTCAGTATCGTGCCCCATTGCCCGATGGAACTCACAGAAACAATCTTTCCATTTCCCCATGGCTCAAACAGGAACAGGTTTTCACAAGAGCCACTTGAAGGATTTATCTTGACTTAATGTATTTGAAGTCCGGTTCTTATCCTGATCGGGCGGAAAATGGAATACCTCTTTGAATGAGGCTCAGGTTTGTACCCTTATCCTGATCGGGCGGAAAATGAAATACCTCTTTGGATGAGGCTCAGGTTTGTACCCTTATCCTGATCGGGCGGAAAAATGGAATACCTCATTGATCGAGGCTCAGGTTTGTACCCTTATCCTGATCGGGCGGAAAATGAAATACCTCATTGATCGAGGCTCAGGTTTGTACCCTTATCCTGATCGGGTGGAAAATGAAATACCTCATTGATCGAGGCTCAGGTTTGTACCCTTATCCTGATCGGGCGGAAAATGAAATACCTCATTGATCGAGGCTCAGGTTTGTACCCTTATCCTGATCGGGCGGAAAATGAAATACCTCTTTGGACGAGGCTCAGGTTTGTACCCTTATCCTGATCGGGCGGAAAATGAAATACCTCATCAAAGGAGGCTCAGGTTTGTACCCTTATCCTGATCGGGCGGAAAATGAATGGAATCCTCGAAGGAAGAGACCATGATGGAACCTTTGGATTTTGCACAATAAATCCAATAGGGTTTTTGCAAAAGGAAGGAAAATGGGGTCCCTAAAGCTTGAAAAGGGATTGGTTTTGGGCGTCTCATTGCTGAGACTAAAATCAGCTTTTGAAATTGCCTTTTGCGGGAAATGATTGGTGGTTCAACCTCGAACCGAAATGGGACTGTCTATGGTGGGACAGTGGGGACACAGGGAAGTGTGCAATCTGAGAGTTCATGCTCTCAAAGAAGGGAAGGAATCAAGTCCTTAGGAGGGATTTAAAATTGGTGTCATAATGCATCGAAGACGGATATCGAGCTCTCACTTCATGTCAGGATAGCTAGAAAATATTGTCAAAATGTTGGAAATTTTGCTGTTGATTCAAAATATTTGAAAATGTTGCACATTGTTGTAAAGATATTCCTTCTTTTCTACCTAAAGCATTATCTCCAAACAAGGTTTACTTTGTAGAATCGAGACTTGAAATCCAAATTGCTTGCAATTGACCTTCTTCAAGGAAGTTATCAATTTCCTTGATATGAGCAGGAAAGAGAATTTGATATTATGAAAGCAATTGATGAAAGAATATTGATAATAGAATTTTACAAAGTTAAAGAGGATTCTTGATAAATTTGGCAGTTTGATATCCTGGGAGCTTCTCTCTTGACAATCTTTCTGCACTCTTTTGGCTCTCTGGGTTTTTTTGCTACATTCTCCTTTATTTTGGAGATGTTCTGACTTTTTCTCTCTTTCTTTTTCCTCTCTTTCTCTCTTTTGGGAAGGGTACGTCACAAACTCCTTCAACTTGGAGATGTTTCGATCCTTCTTGGGCGATGGGTTTGGAGATCTTTGGGTGATAGCTGAAATTAAATATCTTTTAGGGATTGTCGAGAGGTTCATCGCATCTGCCTTCATCTCGACAGTGCTTTGGACTTTCCCTGGAAGGATCCGTCACAAACTCCGTCATCTTGGAGATGTTTCGAATCTTCTTTGGCCCCGGGGGTCTACTCGCCTAATTCGCCTTCATCTTGACGACAGGTGAGAGATCCCTTTTGCGGATACTTAATTGCAGCTTAGGTGATTCTGAGGAACGGGTCTTGGGTAAATGCTCTCTTTTCTAGCGCTCAGGATATTTCAACTGCCTCGTCTTTACAAGAATAGCCTTTAAAGATGCGCCATTGACTGTGATCGATCATCTACGGCTTTTCAATAACATTGAATCTTCTTTTCTGGCCATATCGAGGATTTATCCTTCATCCTTTTGGTTGGTCAAATAGAACGAATTTGAAGATTGAATCTCTTTTCGCAAAAGCTTCACTCTTTTGAAAGTAATGCTGAGGGTAAACTGACTAGTGCAATAAAGATTCTGAAATCAGCAAATAATTTGACAAATTGACAAAATTTTCTTGAAATCCTTAGTGAAAGTGAGTATTTGAAATCCGGCTCAACGCATCCGTGACGAAAATTCTCCTCTCTTTTTCCCCAAAAAGAGAGACTCAGGCTTAGCCCTTACCTGAATGGGAAATGGGAAATACTCCTCTCTTCCCTGAAGAGGAGGTGTTTGCAAAACGAACTTTCGAAGAGAAATTGAGTTTTCGTCAAAGCTCCCTAATATTAGGCTTCTCTTATGGAAAGGGGGCCGATAATAGTGAGGTCTGAAAATTGGGTCATGAAAAGAACGAGTCCATCACACTCTCCCTGCAAAGAGGGTCTTTCATGACGAAAATGGCCTAGTATGAAATTGGGGGGTCACGAGAAAAACGAGTCTCCGTCGAGCCTCTCCCTTAAGAAGGGTTTCTCGTGTGAAATTGGAAATTGTTTTGCAAACGGTTCATAAAGACGCGAGTCCCTTCAAACTCTCCCTAAAAAGGGGCTAAGTGAACGAATTGGATAGCATGCGAAAAGAACGAGCTCCCTCGAACTCTCCCTAAAAAGGGTCTCTCGCAAGAGAAAATGATTGAAATTGGATATTGAGATTGATTGACCCGAAGGTCGAAATTGAAAATTGGTTGTTGAAAATTGAATGACCCGAAGGTCGAAATTGGATGACCTGATGGTCGAAATTGAGAATTGATTTGACCAAAAAGGTCGAAATTGAGAAGTGGTTGACCTAAAGGTCGAAATTTGGAAATTGATTGACCCGAAGGTCGAAATTGTGTGACCCGAAGGTCGAAATTGAGAATTGATTTGACCAAAGGTCAAAATTTGTAAATTGATTGACCCGAAGGTCGAAAATTGGAAATTGGTTGACCCGCAGGTCGAGAATTGGAAATTGATTGACCCGAAGGTCGAGAATTGGAAATTGGTTGACCCGAAGGTCGAAAATTGGAAATTGAAGGTCGAGAATTGGAAATTGATTGACCCGAAGGTCGAGAATTGAGATTGGTAATTGAAATTGAGAATTGAAAATTGGGTGACCCAGAGGTCGAAATTGGAGAATTGCCTGATTTGAGGATTTAAATTGAAATTTGGAGGGCAAAATGTCAAATTTGAGCAATTGACAGACCCTGATGATCGAAATGACTTGGATCAATAAAGGAGAATGATGAGTTCGAGTCAGAGCTCAAATAAAATATAGAGATCACGAGTCGGAACCCGAATCAACAGAGGAAAATGGAAGGCTCGAATCAGAGCTCAAATAAGATAATGAGATCACGAGTCGGAACCCGGATCAACAAAGGAAAATGAAAGACTTGAATTAGAGCTTGGATAAGATAAGGAGATCTCGAGTCGGAACCCGGATCAACAAAAGAAAATGAAGAACTCGAATCAGGGTTCGAGTAAGGTAATGAGATCACGAGTCGGAACCCGGATCAACAAAAGAGAATGACAAGCTCGAAAAGATCTCGAGTCGGAACCTGGATCAACAAAGGAAAATGATTTGTTCGAGTCAAGGCTCGAGTAAAGTAGAGAGATCACGAGTCGGAACCCGGATCAACAAAGGAAAATGAAGAGTTCGAGTCAAGGCTCGAGTAAAGTAGAGAGATCACAAGTCGGAACCCGGATCAACAAAGGAAAATGAAGAGTTCGAGTCAAGGCTCGAGTAAGGTAGAGAGATCACGAGTCGGAACCCGGATCAACAAAGGAAAATGAAGAAATCGAGTCAAGGCTCGAGTAAAGTAGAGAGATCACGAGTCGGAACCCGGATCAACAAAGGAAAATGAAGAAATCGAGTCAAGGCTCGAGTAAGGTAGAGAGATCACGAGTCGGAACCCAGATCAACAAAGGAAAATGAAGAAATCGAGTCAAGGCTCGAGTAAAGTAGAGAGATCACGAGTCGGAACCCGGATCAACAAAGGAAAATGAAGAAATCGAGTCAAGGCTCGAATAAAGTAGAGAGATCACGAGTCGGAACCCGGATCAACAAAGGAAGATGAAGAGTTCGAGTCAAGGCTCGAATAAAGTAGAGAGATCACGAGTCGGAACCCGGATCAACAAAGGAAGATGGAGAAATCGAGTCAAGGCTCGAGTAAAGTAGAGAGATCACGAGTCGGAACCCGGATCAACAAAGGAAAATGAAGAAATCGAGTCAAGGCTCGAGTAAAGTAGAGAGATCACGAGTCGGAACCCGGATCAACAAAGGAAAATGAAGAAATCGAGTCAAGGCTCGAGTAAAGTAGAGAGATCACGAGTCGGAACCCGGATCAACAAAGGAAAATGAAGAGTTCGAGTCAAGGCTCGAATAAAGTAGAGAGATCACGAGTCGGAACCCGGATCAACAAAGGAAAATGATTTGAATAAAAACCCGAGTCGGAACTCGGTTTTCCTAAAAGTTGAAAATGTGCCAGCTTGAATACTGGATTTTTGAAATAATACCAGTTTGAGTGCTGGGTTTTGGTTCAGTATTGGCGATGATCTTTGGATCATTAGGAATTGTGATGGGACTGTTTGTTGAAATCCCAATACCGACCGGATTGTGATTAATGCAATTGAATGCAAATGAATATGAGTTGATGCATATGAATGCACAAGTGCATGAAATGAGGAATTTGTTTATCCTGCCTGCATATAGAACAAAATTTTAAAATGCCCCAGTGTAACTGGGAAAGAAAGTTGGATCATTATTTGAAAGAAACAGGAAGGATTACAAGAGGAGAATAAGTGTTTCAAGTATAAAACTTTTTCAAGTGTCGAGCATTAATAGGATCTGGCAATTCTACTCCATCGGCATTGATGAGCCGATATGAGTTGCGGGGTAATGCTTCTTTGACAACATAGGGACCTTCCCAATTTGGCGACCATTTGCCGCCGGGACGATGCTTGAGATAAGTTGTGGATCGAAGTACTAAATCATTGACTTTGAATCTTCTTTCGATGATAGATTTCGCATATTGCCTGGCTACTCTCTGGCGATAGGATTGAGCATGCTCTGCTGCCTTTAGCCTTCTCTCGTCGAGTAAGTCTAGCTGCACTAGTCGCTGCTGCTGGTATTGATCAAGAGGTAATTGCAGAAGTGAAGCAAATTTCAAGGCGGGTTTCTGAATATGTAGCGGCAATACTACTTCTGTCCCATAGACCAGCTCTGATGGAGTAGCATTCGTTGGTGTACGAATGGTGGTCCGATAGGCCCACAATGCATCGTGGATCTTCTCATGCCAGTCACGGCCTGTTTCCACAGTTCGCTCCAAAATACGAATTAAAATCTTGTTGGTGGCCTCTGCCTGACCATTCCCTTGAGGATAATATGGAGCGGAGAAATGATGATAGATCTTGAATTTTGAGCAGAATGTCTTCATTCTTTCAATGATTTGGCGACCGTGATGGGACCTGTCCTTGTCTGACCTAAATTATGCTTGACTTAGTTCAATTATCAAAATTATGTTCACAAAATGTCAGCTACTTTACTTTTTATATCATGTGAGCCTAGGAGCCTAGATTCTGACCTAGCTGACATTGACTGCATATAGCCTAGGCATGGTTTGGTAGGACCAGATTGAGGAGAAATTTTCATGCTCACATAGACTTAGGTCTAAATACAATCCTCCTCAATTTAGGATCTGAATGCAAACAATGTATGCTTCTTCAAAATTTTCAAAATCTATCTCTCTAGGACTTAGAGCCCTCTATTTCTTGCATGTGATCATTTTTTCAAATCTCCATTACCTATCATTACCCGGTCTTCACGTTGCTGGGCTCTCTTCCAGAACCATAGTTCGGGACAGAGCCTCACAACTGGGCCACCTATTTGGGTTAACCCCCCCCTACTACGTACCGCGGGCCACAGTCCGAAGTATATCGGTAGGCGCTCAAGGATGTTGGAAAACCTTACCTTAGAACCGGAGTGAAAATTCTATGCCACGTACCTCGGATCTCGATTCGGGTATATCGGCATAACTGGATTGGACAAAGATGATCTGAACTTAGAGTTAGGATTAAGGTCCTACAGCTGTTTTCAAAATGATGCATCTAGAGTCAGCTTTTTAGGGAGTGCTGAATGTGCATAAATGTTTATGCAGGATGTGAGTTTGTATGCTACTTTTATTTCTCTCATATTTTTTTCAAAAATATCTTTCCAAATATCCATATTCTCATATTTTCCTTTATTTTCTAAAACCCTGGATGGTTTTTCCCAAATATCCCTTTTCTTCCAAAACTCCAGGTGATTTTTCATTCTCCCTTTCTACTGGATCTCGAATTTCCAGCTGCATTTTTATCCTGCCTGCAATTTTTCAAAATCATATGTTTTCTCTCATTGGATTTTCGATCCTGTTGTTTACTTGCAAAATTCTTCACCGCATTTTCCTCATGCATACCTTGATTATTGTGGTGGAAATTGTTTACCCACTTGCCTTCTTCTTACTTTAAATCTGTTTCCGGATAGTTTTTCCAAGAGGTATCTCTTTCCTTCAAAATGGTATTTTCCTCGTGGTTGACGACCTCGCCTAGGTAACAAGGCACATTTTCCGTTGTCCATTTCTCTTACAAAGAATGACAACATAATTGTCGTGACTCCAACGACGACTCCATCCCTAGTAATGGGATATTCTTCCAATTGTCCACCATATAATTTTCTTCCCAATCCAAAAATTTCCTCAGAGTCTAATCAAGACCTTATCCTGCAGAGAGCCTTCGCAACATTTGATGGTTCAGACAAGGTCAGGGAAGAAGACCGCACCAATTCAGCGTATCAGTTACTCATCAACATCAGAAGGAGAGATGAATTCGCCAAGGTCAGACAAAGACCAAGAGCAGCCAGAAGATGATGGTACCGACCCTCAGATGTACGCAATGTTTCAGAAGATGATGAAGAGGATGATGAGTGAGCAGGCTGGCACCAGCTCAGACAAAAATCCATTCAGTCAGAGAATTAGAGATCGTGTGGCCAAGAGGTCAACCAAGTCCTCTGAGGAGAATGTTCAAGATACTTCAGACGAAGATGATACCGATGAAGAATATGAGGTGCCTCCGGCATTTCATAAATGTGGCCAAAGGAGGAGTCACAAATCAAAAAGTCAGGTCGCAGAAGAGCCCCTGCAAGCACAATTCAGGGAAATGGCCAGAGTGGTCAAGGATCTGCAAGCCCGCGACAAGGGCAATAAAGTCTTCACCAGCGAGGACTTCTACGTCGGTTTAGAAGGGGATGATGATCTGGAGAATCTTCCCCGAAAATTCATCAAGTTCGATGGTTCTGGCGACCCAAAAGCCCATCTCGCCATGTTCTTCGCTGAATGCTCTAGGTTCAAGAGAGACAACAGAGCATTGTTCTTATGCTTTCCCCGCAGCCTGGAAGGAGTCGCAGCCAAATGGTACGCGGAACATGTCAATCCTATAGAACTGAAAGAGTTCGACAAAGTCGTGAATTTGTTCGTTGAACGATTCTTGTTCAATACTGAAGCGCTCCCAACATTGAGCCATCTCTGCAACCTAAGGCAGAATGAAAATGAAAAGGCAAGGGACTTCATTCGCAGATGGAGAGAGACCTGCAACAAAATGAGGGATCCTATATCAGAAAGACATGCTTTATCATTGATCCTCAATAATTTTTTGCAACCTCTGAGAGGATTAATTTCTACCTCACCATCCAAATCTTTCGTCGAACTCATTGAACGAGCAGAATGGCTCGAGTTGAGTGCGGAGAATGGAGTCTATGAAGGCTTCACATTTTCCAAGAATAACTCTCAAGGTGAACAAAAGAAGAAGGCTCACTTCACTTTTGCGGCCAAATCTTTCAATAATAGCAAAGGCAACAAGAATGATCATAGTTTGGAGAGAATCAAAAAGCAAAAGGGGAAGGACATCAACAGTGATAAACCTCTCCAATCCAGCCCTCAACATCAAAAGAAAGATCAGGAAAAATCAAAGCGCAAGGACTGGAGAACTGATCGAGAATTCACCCCTCTGGATCAGACACTCGAGAGTATCCTCGAGTATATGCTTGAGAAAGACCTTGTCCGGTTGCCTAAAGCTGCTGATCCTCCAGCAATTATGGGCAGATTCAAAGAACAATTTTGCAAGTTTCATCGAGCAGTAGGGCATGATACAGAAAACTGCTTCGTCCTTAAGAACATTGTTCAAGACTGCATTGACAAGAAGCTCCTCGTTGAAGATGAAAAGGAAGACTAGTCATCCTGACAAAGATTTTTTCTACAATCATTCAAGAAGATGACAATGCCAACAATTTCCCATTTCCCATCTTGCTTTTTCAAAAGAATAATGTAATCCCATTCTCTTTCCTTGATTTTAAAGCATCAATAAAGTCATCGAATTTTTCAATAGCTTGGTGTCGTCTTATTTACTTCCTCTTCCTTTTCATAATGTCTCTCTTGTGAAGAATATCTTGAGGACATCTATCAGTCAAGAAGCTTGTCGCCTTATTCATCAATTATCCTTCTTCTATTCAAAACTTTCTCCCTAGTTACACTGGGGCATTTTTTTGAAAAATTTATCTTTACCTCAAAACATCCTGTATGCAGGCAGGATAAACCATTCTCTCATTTTGCATATATATGCACTCATTTGCATTCATTTGCACTTCATTTGCATTTCATGTGCATGTGCATTGCATTTGCATTGACTATGCACCCAATTCCATTCCCCTTCAGGTTAAGGGATAAACCTGAATCATTTTCCATAATTCTTCAATTTCGACCCTCGGGTCATCCAATTCTTCAATTTCGATCTCCGGATCACCCAATTCCCAATTTTAAAATCACCAAAATTCTCAATTTCGATCGCCAGGTCATCCAATTTTCATTCCCCGTTCAGGATAAGGGGATAATCCTGAAACCATTCATAGAAGCGATTCAACTCTCTATAATGGTCCTTGTTCTTCATTGAACTGATAGTGTTCCAAACGAACTGATAGTCGTTCTTCATTGAACTGATAGTGTTCCTAACGAACTGATAGTCGTTCTTCACTGAACTGATAGTGTTCCAAGCGAACTGATAGTCGTTCCAAGCGAACTGATAGTCGTTCCAAATGAACTGATAGTCGTTCTTCACTGAACTGATAGTGTTCCAAGCGAACTGATAGTCGTTCCAAGCGAACTGATAGTTGTTCCAAACGAACTGATAGTCGTTCTTCATTGAACTGATAGTGTTCTAAGTGAACTGATAGTCGTTCTTCATCGAACTGATAGTGTTCCAAGTGAACTAATAGTCGTTCTTCATCGAACTGATAGTGTTTCAAGTGAACTGATAGTCGTTCTTCATTGAACTGATAGTGTTCAAGTGAACTGATAGTCGTTCTTCATTGAACTGATAGTGTTCCAAGTGAACTGATATTGTTCCAAGTGAACTGATAGTCGTTCTTCATTGAACTGATATTGTTCCCAGTGAACTGATAGCCGTTCTTCATTGAACTTATAGTATTCCAAGCAAACTGATAGTCGTTCTTCATTGAACTGATAGTGTTCCAAGTGAACTGATAGTCGTTCTTCATTGAACTGATAGTATTCCAAGTGAACTGATAGTCGTTCTTCATTGAACTGATATTGTTCCCAGTGAACTGATAGTCGTTCTTCATTGAACTGATAGTATTCCAAGCGAACTGATAGTCGTTCTTCATCGAACTGATAGTGTTCCAAGTAAACTAATAGTCGTTCTTCATCGAACTGATAGTGTTTCAAGTGAACTGATAGTCGTTTTTCATTGAACTGATAGTATTCCAAGTGAACTGATAAGCGTTTTTCATTGAACTGATAATATTCAAACGAACTGATAGTCGTTCTTAATTGAACTGATATTATTCCCACCGATGGTTGTTCTTAATCGAACTGATATTGTTCCCAGCAAACCGATAGGCGTTCTTAATTGAACTGATATTGTTTCCAGCGAACCGATGGTCGTTCTTAATTGAACTGATATTGTTCCCAGTGAACTGATAGTCACCTCCTTTGAGGAAAAGAGAGGAGAATTTTCGTCACGGATGCGTTAAGCTGGACCTCATGTGCTCTCTTTCATCAAGGATTTCAAGAAAATTTTGTCAATTTGTCAATCAATTGTTGATTTCAAAATTTTATTGCATAAATCTTTACCTCAGTTTACCTTCAGCATTACTTTCAAAAGAGTGAAGCTTTTGCGAAAAGAGATTCAATCTTCAAATTCGTTCTATTTGACCAACCAAAAGGATGAAGGATAAATCCTCGATATGGCCAGAAAAGAAGATTCAATGTTATTGAAAAGCCGTAGATGATCGATATTGATCACAGTCAATGGCGCATCTTTAAGGTTTATTCTTGTAAAGACAAGGCAGTGGAAATATCCTGAGCGCTAGAAAAGAGAGCGTTTACCCAAGCCCCGTTTCCTCAAAATCACCTAAGCTGCAATTAAATATCCGCAAAAGGGAGCTCTCACCTGTCGTCAAGATGAAGGTGAATTAGGCGAGTAGACCCCTGGGGCCAAAGAAGATTTGAAACATCTCCAAGATGACGGAGTTTGTGACGGGTCCTTCCAGGGAAAGTCCAAAGCACTGTCGAGATGAAGGCAGATGCGATGAACCTCTCGACAATTCCTAAAAGATATTTAATTTCAGCTATCATCCAAAGATCTCCAAACCCATCATCCAAGAAGGATCGAAACATCTCCAAGATGAAGGAGTTTGTGACGTACCCTTCCAAAAGAGAGCAAGAGAGGAAAAAGAAAGAGAGAAAAAGTCAGAACATCTCCAAAATGAAGGAGAATGTAGCAAAACCCCAGAGAGCCAAAAGAGTGCAGAAAGATTATCAAGAGAGAAGCTCTCAGGATATCAAGCTGCCAGATTTATCAAGAATCCTCTTTAATCTTGTGAAATTCTATTATCAATACTCTTTCATCAATTGCTTTCATAATATCGAATTCTCTTTCTTGTTCATATCAAGGAAATTGATAACTTCCTTGAAGAAGGTCAATTGCGAGCAATTTGGGTTTCAAATCTCGATTCTACGAAGTGAACCCTGTTTGGAGGTAATGCTTTGGGTAGAAAAGAAAGAATATCTTTGCAACAATGTGCAACATTTTCAAAAACTTGGAATCAACAACAAAATTCTCAATATTTTGACAATATTTTCTAGCTATCCTGACATGAAGTGAGAGCTCGATATCCGTCTTCGATGCATCTTGACACCAATTTTAAATCCCTCCTAAGGACTTGATTCCTTCCCTTCTTTGAGAGCATGAACTCTCAGATTGCACACTTCCCTGTGTCCCCACTGTCCCACCATAGACAGTCCCATTTCGGTTCGAGGTTGAACCACCAATCATTTCCCGCAAAAGGCAATTTCAAAAGCTGATTTTAGTCTCAGCAATGAGACGCCCAAAACCAATCCCTTTTCAAGCTTTAGGGACCCCATTTTCCTTCCTTTTGCAAAAACCCTATTGGATTTATTGTGCAAAATCCAAAGGTTCCATCATGGTCTCTTCCTTCGAGGATTCCATTCATTTTCCGCCCGATCAGGATAAGGGTACAAACCTGAGCCTCCTTTGATGAGGTATTTCATTTTCCGCCCGATCAGGATAAGGGTACAAACCTGAGCCTCGATCAAAGAGGTATTCCATTTTCCGCCCGATCAGGATAAGGGTACAAACCTGAGCCTCGATCAAAGAGGTATTCCATTTTCCGCCCGATCAGGATAAGGGTACAAACCTGAGCCTCGATCAAAGAGGTATTCCATTTTCCGCCCGATCAGGATAAGGGTACAAACCTGAGCCTCAATCAAAGAGGTATTTCATTTTCCGCCCGATCAGGATAAGGGTACAAACCTGAGCCTCATTCAAAGAGGTATTCCATTTTCCGCCCAATCCGGATAAGGGTACAAACCTGAGCCTCAATCAAAGAGGTATTTCATTTTCCGCCCGATCAGGATAAGGGTACAAACCTGAGCCTCAATCAAAGAGGTATTTCATCTTCTGCCCGATCAGGTTAAGGGTACAAACCTGAGTCTCATTTCGATGAGATATTCCATTCCCCAATCAGGTCAAGGGTCAAAACCTGAGCTTTGTTCCATGCGAGGTATTTCTGTCCCATCCAGGTTAAGGGCATAAACCTGAACTTCACTCTCATAGAGTGAATCTTTTCTCTCCATTCTTCGCTTCATATCTACCATCTTCCTCGGGCTAATTTCTTCACACCCAGTCAGATCCTTCTAACTGGAGCATTTTTTTCGTATAGCCCAAATTTGGTGTGTTTTCTTTGCCACTAAGCTCGGCCATGAGCCGGCTTAGTAGCAAAGAGGGGCATCTGTAAACACCCCAAATTTTTACTCACCTCCCCAACATTTCCACCAAGCATCAACATCCAGCCTCTGAAATCGCTGGAGGGCAAAATGGTCATTTTCTGAGCCCGGACCTTGCAAAAGTCCAAATTTCATCTGAAACTCTCAAATTTTCTCTATTTTTATCTCAGATGTTCAAGATTTTACTCCTGACAGGAGACAGACATCTCCAAGTCTTGGTTCAAGATTATATTGCATAAGACATGTCATTGCATATCATTGCATGAGCATTTCAAATCACTGCACTGCACAGCATGTCATTTCGAGGTCCAGAACTCTCGATTTCAAAATCTTCAATCCAGATTAGAATTTTAACTCTTTTCAAAATTGATTTCAAAACCCTGGGTCTTCAAAATTATCAATTTTTCCCATTTTACCCCCAGGACTCTGAATTTCAAAATATTTCCTCAGGAAAACCATCTGGATAGTTTTCAATATGGATTTGAGTCACTTCACCTCAGATTTTGCCCTTTTTGACAATTTCAAATATCTTTCTTTTACAAAATCGCCCTACAAGGGCCAATTCTTTCCAAAATTCCTGTTTTGCCCATCAGTCAAGATTTTATGAAAATTCCAAAAAGAAGTTGTGGTTTTATCCTTATTTCAATAAAGAAGCAATGTGGGACCCACACTGAGGTGGTGTCACACAAGCTTTCTTTTTGAAAATTTGAATTTTGAAAAACCCAAAAATATAGGAGCCTTGTCCCCTGGATTGGTGCCACTTGTCCTTTCTCTCTCCTCTCATCCACATGCCAAGTGTCAGTGTGGGGCTACCTTCAGAAGCCGCCACATGTCATCCCATTTATCTGCCATGTGTCACCCTATCCATCCTGCGCCATGTGTCATTTCAAAGACTACCAGGAGATGCCAAGTGTCATAGGTTGTCCTGTCTAGAAAAAGTGGAGTTTGTCTCCTCTGAGGTGGCGCCACTTGAAGTGTGTCTCCTGCAGGGGACACGTGTCAACCCCTCCTTCCTTCTAGAAAAGTAGCCTGACACATGTCCTCTCCCTATTTTTTTCAGAAAAGTAGGAAACATGTGTCACTCCTAAATTCCTACAGAAAAGGTAGGCTTGTCTCCTCTGAGGTGGCGCCATCTGGAGTGTCTCCTGCAGAGGACACGTGGCAAGCTCTCATTTCCTCAGAAAAAGCAAGTGCCATGTGTCATTTTCTGCTTTCTTCAGAAAAGCTAGAATTCAAATATTCAAAAATCCCCATAGGTGGTGAAAATCAAGAACTCCTACCTTTTTCATCCTGTCTGAGATGGCGCCACATGGCTTGGCCCACCTTCTCTCCCCTCTGCCACGTGTCGTTCTCTGCTTCCTTCAGAAAAAGTAGAGGACACATGTCCTCTCCCTATTTTTTTCAGAAAAGTAGGAGACACATGTCTCCTTCTCACTCCTTCAGAAAAAGTAGAGGACACATGTCCTCTCCCTATTTTTTTCAGAAAAGTAGGAGACACATGTCCCTTTCCCTCCTTTTCCTCCCTCTTGCCACATGGCATTGTAGGAGCCACCCTGAGGTGGCACCACATGTCCATCCTCCATTCCTCCAGGGCCAACCTCCATTTGAATTTCAAATTCTCCTCTGAGGTGGCGCCATTTGAGAAAGCCTCTCCAGACAGCTGACACTTGTCCTCCACATGTCCAGATCTCCTTTCACCAGAAAAAGCAAAATTCAAATTCCTCTGAGGTGGCGCCTTCTGAGCCCACTGCTCTGTCCTTCTGACATGTGTCAAACACCTTTTGAGGTGGCACCATTCCAGGACTCCACTTGGCTCCATTTTTCATTTTTATTTTATTTTTAATAAAGGTAGCCCACCATGAGGTGGCGCCACCTGAGGACTCCCTACAAAAGGTGAGTTTGAATTTCAAATTCCAAGAGAGCACCCTCTGAGGTGGCGCCTTCTGGGAGTTCCCTGCAGAGAGAATCAAGCAAATTTTTGAAAAATTCCAAATCCCCCCTGCTGAGGTGTCTCAACCACAAAAATTTCCATTTTTATTTTCTCAAAAAAATCAAAATAGCCTTTTGAGGTGGCGCCATCTGAGGGCTCCCTGCAAAAGGCAAATTCGAATTTCAAAACCCCCAGATGGCACCCCCTGAGATGGCGCCACATGGAGGGCTCAGATCCAGCATGTTTGAATTTCAAAAATTTTCAGAAAAATTATAAAAACAAGGGTTCACGCCCAGCCTTAGGGAGATCATTTTTTAGCTCTTGTGAACTTGGAAAATCCAACCTAGCCTTCCTAACATCTGATTTTGAACCTTGGAAATCGTGCCCCCTTTGGCGCATTGAAGAAGGTGGAGTAGAGCTCGTGCTGTGGCCAGTCCAATTCCAACGGAGCTCGATTTTGGTGGACCATCCGAAGCCCGGAGTGAAGAACGAAGGAAGCTCGTGGTAGATGCCCCTTTCAAGAGCACCTACGCTGCGTAACGAAACAAGGTGCACTTCTTTTCCCCGTGATGTGATGCTATAATCCGAATAGGGAGTCGTTTGAAGAAAGAGCTCATCCGAGGGATGGATTGAGCTATTCTCATAAAACGACATATATAAAAATGTCTTGTTATGCTTCCTTGATGATTTTAACATGCAGGTAGTTAGCTAGGTTTAATTTGCATTTTATTTCATTCATTTAGCATATTTCATGAATTAATTAGGATTAATTTAGCCTTTTTTTCAATTCTGCTTATTTTCAGTAAGTCTCTGTTTTTGTCAGTCAGTCCACACGTCATTTCATGCATTTATTTTTTATTAAAAATCCCAAAAAAATCACGGAATGCGCCCTTAGGTGTCCCCGAAATTTTGCCAAAAATTCGGAGCCATTTGAATTTGTTTACTGCGGTAAACATCCAAAATGGTAAGTCGGGTTTTGTAACCCGGGATGCGTTTTGAAAACCATTTGCCGACTTGTAAAATCGAGTTCTCCCTCCTTAGAGATCCGATTTTCGATCCTAAAAATGCCCTGAACTCGGGCGAATGTCTAGTTTTTAATATGATTTTTCCAAAATTTTATGATTTTTTTTTATGACTGACAAAAATCCGAGAGTCCGGGACACGTGTCAGAGCCTAATTTGGGCCTCTAAGATCTTGGATCGACTTAGGGCTATGGTTTATCTTTGTGTGTTGCTCCAAATCCGAAACTGTAAAAAGTGAAAGTTATGTACGTGGTGTCTTCTGTTTGCATCTAAAATCCTGTAATTTTTAGAATAGTGTTGACCCCTGCTTCGGATTTTTCTTGTCATCCCCCTATTTTTCTACATTTGTCTGTTCTGTTAGTTTAGGTAGAAATAGTTATATTTTTATCTGTGTGTACGTTGATCAAATGCCGAAGTCATAAACATGAAAGTTGTTCATGTAGGTGTCATGCATAACTTTGATTAATTTCATAAATTTCCATGGCCGTTTTGTATTTTGTTAGCATTTTACATCAGATTAGTGTGATTTTTACCTCTATCTGAACTAAATCCCTGTTATTGGACTCACCATGGCTCAAATCCCGAGGCTGTAAAAACCAAAAATGTTCCATTTCGGGTCTTTTAGCAGTCTGCAAAATATCAGAAGTTTCCATGGTGTAAATCTTGCATTATCATATTAGACATTGCATTTGGTTCGGATCCATAGGCAAAATCCACCATTTTAGAACTTTCTTTAAATTTTGGCATTTAAATCATATCATTTCATGATTTTTAGCATTCTAGGTTGTTTATCAGAGTAAGTAGATGCTTCATACCGAATTTGGTGCAATTTGGAATCCATTTGAGGTTCGGATTATCCACAATACCAAAACAGGGTCCCGCAGGACCCCGATCCAAGCGAAAAACAAGCGAAATTCGTTATTTTGATAAATTGCAAAATACCAAATTCTGATTTTACAGTCCTAATGTGTTTAGCAGCATGTCATCATGTCTCTTACTACATTTCATCATCATTTGATTCACTTTGAATTTCAAAATCTCAATTTTACCAAGTTTTCTTTCAAAAAACCCTGATTTTAAAGGTATAACTTTATAATTAGGGGTATTTTGGTCATTTTGACCCTAATTCCGAATTTCAAACTATTTTCTACTGAATTTCCTGCATTTACATCATTTCAAATATCAAGGAAGCACGAGAATAGGGTTTATATCCAATTAAATCCAATAATTTCATAATATTATTGGAAAATCTTGGAAAAACCCACATATTTGAGCTAACTTTATTTCAAGCTTGGCAGGAACAATCAAAAGAAGGAGCTGAAGTCTGCAAATTTCTTTTATTTCCTTTATTTAGTGATGTAATAATTTTGGAATAAGAGAGTTAATTTCCTGCTTAGACTAGGATGCATGTCATATAGTTTGAATTTATGCAATATCCTGATTATATGATTCATGCATTTTATTTCAAAAGCACTATGGATGTTCACGAATGGCACGTGCACCAACTCTTAGGGAGTTGATGGACTCGGTGGGATCCATATTTACGGCCCTAGTCGGAATATGGACGAGACCCAGATCCATCATCTTTCTACTAGTCACATTGAGCCTACACTCTTAGGCTATCTTAAAATGCACATCATATTTCCAAAGTTTTCAAAATCATGTGCATCAAATCAACTAAATTCTGAATATATTCATGGCCACAGTCAGAATATGTGAAGGATTTATTTGGACTTAATGCACATTTTCCAACCAATTCCTCAGAAAATCTTTTTAAAGGGCATTCATTTACTCATGTCATTTGCATCATGAAATCATTGATTTTCTCAAGATTTTCTCAAGAAAACTTCATTCTCAAGAAATCGATTTCTCAAGAAACTCTAAGGATGTTTCAAAATCGGTTTTCCAAAGACAAGTTTTTCCACAGTTTTCCCTGAAAAATGATATTTTCTTAAGAGATTCAAAAGAGTTTTCCAATCCTTCCCCAAGATCAAAATCGATTTCCAAATATTTCAAGGGTAAAATTTCCTAGGATTTCAATTTCCCAAGTTTTGAATTTCCTTCCCCAATGAGTTTTCCTATAAATTTTCCATTATTTTCCTAAGAAAACTCTCAAAGTCCAAGTTTTCCTAAGAAGTATTTCCCTTTTCAAAGGTTCACCTTTTTTTTCCATTTTCCCAGGATTTTCAACTATTCCTGATTTTCTCACATCTTTATAAGCTTTCTCATGTTTTCAAAAACCCCTTTTTATCTGAGTTTCCTGAGAAATTGACCCTTTTCCTGAGAGATTCTTTCCAACTCCAAATGTTTTCTAAGCATACATCATGTTTTCCAACTTGCATTTTCCAAAATCTCATAGCACATGCCTGAATTCTTTGTGCATCTAGGATAGAACACGATTTTGATAATTTAACTAAGTCAAGCATAGTTTTGGTCCTTGGTTCGATTACCCCTGTTAAAGGCGGCAGGAACGGTCGAACCTCGTACCGACAGGTCGAGCCCCATCCCATGGATTTTCCCGCAATTTTCAAAACGGAGGCGAGTATTTCAAAATAATTTCCAAAATCCGGTCAAGTTTGAAGCGCGGAAGCGTTTCCTCTTTCTCTCTTCCGCAAGGAAGGGAAGACGGGGGAAAAATTTTCGCGACGATAACAGACGCCCAAAATCAATCCCTTTTCAAGCTTTAGGGACCCCAATTTCCTTCCTTTTGCAAAACCCCTATTGGATTCATTATGCGGAAATCCGAAGGTTTCATCACGGTCTCTTCTTTCGAGGATTTCGTTCATTTTCTGCCCAATCAGGTTAAGGGTACAAACATGGGCCTCATTTGATGAGGTATTCCATTTTCTGCCCAATCAGGTTAAGGGTACAAACCTGAGCCTCCTTTGATGAGGTATTCCATTTTCTGCCCAATCAGGTTAAGGGTACAAACCTGAGCCTCCTTTGATGAGGTATTCCATTTTCTGCCCAATCAGGTTAAGGGTACAAACCTGAGTCTCCTTTGATGAGGTATTCCATTTTCTGCCCAATCAGGTTAAGGGTACAAACCTGGGCCTCATTTGATGAGGTATTCCATTTTCTGCCCAATCAGGTTAAGGGTATAAACCTGGGCCTCCTTTAATGAGGTATTTCAATTTCCGCCCGATCAGGTTAAGGGTTAAACTTGAGCTTCACTTTGATTAGGTATTTCATTTTCCGCCCGGTCAGGTTAAGGGTCAAACCTGAGCTTCGTTTCTACACGAGGTATTTTCTGTCCCATCCAGGTTAAGGGCAAAACCTGAATCTCACTTCTTTTCGAAGTAAAATTTTCTCCTTATTCTTCATTTTATATCTATCATCATCACTTGAACTAATTCTTTCATACCCAGTCAGATTCATCTAACTGGGGCATTTTTATAATCCAAATTTGGTGTGTTTTCTTTGCCACTAAGCTCTTTCAACCGGCTTAGCAGCAAAGAGGGGCATCTGTAAACACCCCAAATTTTCACCCTCATCCAGTGTCATTACAGATCATTGCATGCCATTGCATGTATTCTGCATAGCATTGCATGTCATTGCATCTCATTTTCGAGATCCAGCACTCCTATTTCAAAACATTCAATCCAGATTTGAATTTTAAAGCTTTATTTCAAAATCAATTTAAAAACCTGGGTTTTTATTCAACACTCTGTCATTTTCCAACCCCAGGACTTTATATTTCGAAATATTTTCTCAAGGAAACAATCTGGATTCATTTCAAATTCAAATTTTAATCTATTTCAATTCACAGATGAGACCCATTGAGGTGGTGTCGCTTCTGAATTCCTCTATTCATCAAATTTCTCAAAATTTGAAAGTTTCAGTCCGATCAGGACTCTGTCTCAGAGTCCTGATCCGGTCAGGAGTCTGTTTTGAAGTCTGTTTTACTTCCATTTTCAATCTTTTCCGTTTGTTTTCGAAATTTAGGTCATTTTACAGAGTCCAGTTAGTTCAGGATTCTATTTTAGAGTTCGATCGAGTTAGGAGTCTAACCCTGACTGTGTTTTCTGACTTATTTCATCATTTCTTGATAAAATCTTTTGGAAAATTCTTTTATTTGGCTTTTAAAATCTAAAATCTCAGAGTCCTAAGAGTTCAGGACTCTAACTCGGAGTTCCAGTTCGCTTGAGACCCTATTTTCAAAGATCTTGAATTTCAAATATCGATTTTAACCCCTTTTCAAAGCCATTTTCAGTGTTTATTTCAAAATTTCTAAAACTCGATGTGGGCCCACTCAGTTGGCACCATATCCAGAGGGATTCTAATTCAGTTAGAACCCTATGTCATTTCAAAAATTCTAATTTTAAAATTGCTTTTGAAAATCCTTTTGAAAACTCCTTCAATTTCAAGTTTTAAAATCACTTTTTGAAAAAAATCAAGTAGGGCCCACTCGGGGTGGCGCCACATTTGAGAAAGTCAGGGTTAGCTTAGGCTTAGTGAGTGTCTTGGTTAGTTTTAGAAGTTTAGAAGGGTCAAAATCTAGTTTGAAAACTCATTTTTAAAAGTTTGGTTTTTAAATTGTTGTTTTTAAAAGTTTTAGTTAAAACTTTAAAAACCCAATGTGAGAAAACGCCAAGTGGCGCCACATTTGGGGGATTCTTAGGTTTAGTTAGGGGTTAATTAGGGATTAATTAGGATAATTTAGGTCAAGGGCATATAGGTAACTCCACCCAAAAATCGCCCCCCCTTAGAGAGTCCAAAGTTTTCAAAATTGTTGATTTTTAACCTAAAAATTTATTATAAAAAGAGGCTATAGGGGGGACGATTTTCATGATTAACTTACCTTCAACTCTTGGAGCTTCTCTCTCCTCTCCAGCCCTTCCTCCATTGCAGCAACCTCAAGGTAATTATTTTCTTTAATTTTTAGTTTTTATTTAATATTTTTCATTGTTTTAAGCATGATTTAGCCATTGGCACCATCACCTTCATGGATTAAACCATGGATTCAACCTCAAGAACCATCAAGAATCGGCAAGAACGATCCAAGAAGGTGATCTAACCCTGTTTTGGATGATTTACAGAGATTTTAATCCATTAGAACTAATTTTAATATGATTCTTTACATTATTAACCAATAAAATATATGATTTACCCTTTTTAATGGGTTAAATCTATGTTTTAAAGGTGATATCGAATTCCAGCCATTGATTCCCTGTTTTTATTTTTTTCATGGTTTATTCATGTTTGTTTTACGTTCTACAGCATATAAATAAGTTTTATTTACTGTTTTATGGTTTATTTTATTTATTTACATTAGTTAATGCATGGTTTTTCAAGTTTCTTAAATTTCTGTGTGTTTTAGGTTTAGAACAGTAAAGATAATGTTATTTCGGATTGAATTTCTCATTGTTTATTTCTGATTTTTTTATATGTGATGCATGCATGAGTTATTGAGTTACTGTATAAAAATCAGAGGTTTTGGATCTCGGAAACCCTGTCAAAAAAATCAGACATCAAATCGGGTTTTTAAAGCTTTAAAATCGTGGTTAAAATCAAGAAGGTAACTTGATGTGATGATATTTCTCTCATCTTATATCCTATTTTAGATCTGTAAAGTGCTATGGATTCACATTGAGTAGATCTGTCTGCTGTGAAATTTTCAAATTTTTTGATCACTGTTTAGTATTTTTCCCCTTTTAGAGAATCTGTTTTTAAATTTAAAACTCGTTAGGGTTTACCAAAACCTTAATCAGACTTGTGTTAGTCATAAATCCAAAACCACAGATCCGATTCATGATCTGTAAAAAGTGAGTATTGTTATTTTTATGTCTACTGTTCATCACTAAAATTTCAGAGATTTTTGTTTAGGATTGCTATTTATGTCTGTATTTTCAATCTGGAATAGCTGTTTTAATCCCTGTTAAGAGTGATATATTTTAGCTCAGATTGCCGGAAGGGTTTCTCCCTAACCGGAGATGCTTTTTTCCGATCTGTAAATTGGAAAATCTCTGTTTTTATTCTTAGTTAGTCTCTGTAAAATTTTATAAATTTCCATGGAGATTTGACCCCTGGTTCAGGTCTTGGATTGAGGCTGGTTGGTGAATTAGGTCAAAAATAGCATATTTTGGGGTTTAATGCAATTTTCGGATTAATTCAATGTCAAAAAATTTATTTTTATAATTCCAATTCGACATTAGGGTTATAACAAGTGCAGGTACCAATTTTTATGGATTTTGGAATCCATTTGATCTCTGAATTAAGCAAATTGCAAAACCGGGTTCCTGAAAGATCCAAAAACACTGCTAAAATCACAGTTTTTGTGATATTGTTGGATTTTCGTGCATAAGCATATATTTTTAGGGTTTAATCATGTTCATAATCATATTAGGATGCTTTAGGTTTAATTTTGTGCTCATTTGATTTCATTTAGTGCATAAAACCTAAGTTTTTACCAAAATCTATTTCTAAAAACCCTGATTTCAAGGCCATAGTCTTGCTATCAGGGGCAATTTGGTCATTTGACCTAAATTTCGAAATCCCTAACCCTAATTTCATCATGTCATAGCATATGTGGTTTGAGTTTATTCCATTCAAATTTCAAAACTTGCATTTTATCAAAATATCTTTCTAAAAACCCTAATTTCAAGGCCATAGTCTTGTTATGAGGGGTATTTTGGTCATTTTGACCCCAATTTCGAAATTTCATATCTTCTCTTTCATATTTATTCAATTTTATTTCATACTTTATCATTTTTATTTAAGGGAATCAAGGAAAAGGCTTATATCTAGCAAAATCCAACAATCTCCTGATATTGTTGGATAAATCTAGAAAAGCCAACATATTTTCATTAACCAAGTTTTCTAGTTTTGCAGGTACATTGAAGACTTTATTTTTCATGTATTTAAATTTCAATAGTGATGTAATTTGTAATTAAACTTTGGAATAAGAATTTACATTTCCTGCTTAGCTTAGGCAGCATTGCATATAGTTTATTTTTTTAAATAATGTTAATGTGTGATGGATGATGATTCATGCATATTCAAACTCACTATGGTCTACACGAATGGCACATGCACTAGCTTTTATGAAGTTTATAAACTTGGTGGAATTCGTATTTATGGCCATAGTCAGAATATGAATGATACCCAGATTTATGATCTTCACACTAGCCACATTCAGCCTACACTCTTAGGCTAACTTCAAAAATGCACTGCATTTCTCAAAATACAAAAGGTATTTCTCAATTCCTCAAAATCATATTCATTCATTCCATGCATTTGCCAATTCCAATTCAAATTTCAATTCAAAGAAATTCATTTTCTCAAAATCTCCTAAGTCTTATAGCAAAATCGATTTTCCCAAAAGCATTGAATTTCAAAGAACATTTCAAGTATTTCCCAAGTTCCAAATTCAAATTTTCTAAGTTAGAATTTCAATTTCAAAGTTTGAATTCAGAGAAACCAAGTCTCAGAATCGATTTTCACCAAATGTCAAGGATTTCTCAAAATCGATTTTTATTTCTCTCAGAAGTATATTTCAAATCCCATTTCACGATTTCTCATGTGATATCATTTCCAAGATTTACATTTTCTAAATATTTTAATCATTCAAAGCAAACATCATGTTTTCAAAATGTGCATTTTTTGAAAATTCATAGCACATGCCTGATTCTATGTGCATTTAGAAATTAGAATATGATTTAGACAAGTTGAATAGAGTATAGCATAAGATTGATCCTTGGTTCAATTACCCCTGTTAAAGGTGGCAGGAACGGTTGGACCTCGTACCAACAGGCGAGTCCCATTCTACGGAATTTTCCCGCATTTTAAAACGGAGGTGAGTTATTTTCAAAAACTTTTTCAAAGGTCAGTTTGACTTGCAAAAGTAAAAATTTTGCGATGATAACAATATGTACGTATATATTATATATATATATATATATATATATATATACATATATATGTATACACATGTAGGTATGGATGGTGGTGGAAATACAAAAGTATATGGAGGTGACAAATGAACATGTAAACACAACAGAAGATTGTCCCTGCGCATGTGTTGAATGTTGGGGCTTATGAAAGACAAACCACAGCAGTGCCTTGGTACTGCTGCATAACAGTGCCAGGCACTGCTACGGATATATATATATATATATATATATAAACAAGGGTTCTCCAACCAGATTATTGAGAACACTGTTTGAACCATGGCAGTCATAAAAAATGTGATTTCCTTAGAAGAATTTCAATTAATTCATGAGTGTGAGATCTAGCCAATTTCCAACTAAAGGAGAGTATGAAATAAAAAGAAAATTTCAACTTATTACCACTTACTACCTCAAATTCTTACCGAATCTAAAGAAGTAATTGAACTTCTGTATGGGGTTGCACAAGAATAACACGAGAAGCTTCATCCAGAAAATGCACATATCGGCAAGAACATACATAACCAAACTAGAATAAGACTGATGTCAAGAATTGTAACATGTGGGATTAATACCTGAGGCCAACAAATGAGATGCCCGGTTGATGATGAAATGCCACGCCCTGTCGAGATGTTAGCATGTTAACTCAGAGAATAAAAAAAAAATTTGCAGGGTATCTGAGATATCAATACCAAAATCAAGAACAGGCGCAGCTACAATGATGGCGATGAGTTTGAAAATATGATATGCAATGGGGTACAAACGAAAGATGGGTGGTGCTGCAAAAATAACTGTAGCACTTCTTTTACTACCAAATTAATGATTTTGATGCAGGCAAGTATAATAATGCTGGATGAACATCGTATGACAATAAAGGGGATGCAAGGAAAAATATCATTTAAGCACATTAATACAGCAAATCGAGAAGGCTTCATTACAGCAGCTGTTGATTTGTTTTTTGAGCAACAACAAGGTGATTTGCAATAAAAGAAAAAAAACAAAAAAAACTGATAGCACATTGATTCTTCTGTAAACCGAATTAGTAGCAGCAGGTTATTCCCAGTTTGACCAGTTTGTCCCAGTCCTAAAGAGCCATCTCTACCCTCTTATGTTACCCTTGAACATCTTCTGACCCAGCTGCTGCTTAAAAACATACCAAAATCTTAGAGAAGACTTACCTTGTTTATTCTGATCATAGGCTCAACACCCCTGCAGCAAGACTGTAGAAAAGAAAACAAAATTTCTCTATAGGAGCATTAGACGTAATGAAATATACCTCTCTAACTGCTTTGGGAGCACTTAGGATCATGGAAATTCACGAACTCCTTGTTATTTTTGCCTGATTGGATCATTTGATATTGATACAAGCATGATAAAAAGCATAAATGGAATAGACTCCCAATAGCCAAGCTAACTTAAACTTGCAAGTACTGAAATTATGTGAGACTATGATCTAAGAGGGCTTCTGAAAGGGGCCTAGAGCTTCTGAAATTGTAAATTAGTCAAGTTTGCTGCAGAAAGTAGACAGTTAAAATGTAGGATCATGAAAATATATGAAATGCCATATGGGTAGAAAATCTCATGTGTATGAAGTATAGAAAGGATGAGCAGGGATCATAAGTGACGTTTTGCTGGATACACAGAGGAAAAAAAAATGCATCTACATGATATAAAGATGAATGCAATGGTGCAAAATAGTGATTCCAATGAATCAAATGCACAAAACAATGTGATGTAATCAGAGAGTCACTAAACCGAGATGCTAAGATGAATGTACACCAGAATAATCAGGGGCCCTGGATGAAGTGGAATGCATCAGCAGGCTGCCAATACACTTGAATATACCACATATGAAAAACCTGGAATATACCGAGGATATGAAACCCAACGACTGATTAACAACATGAGTATTAAGGTATTTTAACGATGATGGTTCATGATATTCAGGGGGACAGGACATCACCTGAATGATACTATTGTGGACCTAACCGTCTCAGTGGATACCATGGATTTGCAACAGGCAATTCTCACGACAAGTTGATTTTCAGATCACGAATGCATGATAACGCCATTGAAGAGGTGAAGCTATTATGCATAAAAGGCAAAACCAGAACTAATTGTAAAGGAATCAACCGAACTTTAGAAGATAGAATCAAACGAAGGAAAAGGAAAAAGAAAGAAATAGTGAAGCGTCATGATAAAAATCAAAGCATGAATTGAAAGAAAATGAGAGAATTACATGGATGATCCTGTGTTAATCTAAAGTGACGATAATGGTTGTCGGTCTTATGAAGATGATGACCATGAATCCACAACAAAAGGGGAAGGATAGTCGCCGAACGTTATTGAGACAAAACATCAGGGCAAACAGATATTTGAATATAAATCAGGGATAAATAAAAGATATGAGAACACAACAGTGCAAAATAAGAGACCGAGTGAGAATGAAGGTGAAAGCAAGAGGATAATTATTCAAATTATTTGAAAAACTAATGAAATAAAAAAATTTTGTTGAAACTTATATGTTTCTGTCGATCTAGCACATGAGCGAATCGACTCTATAAAGTGGAATACAAACTTATATGAGAGTCGATTTTGCTATGAGCGAATCGACTCTACACGGATGCTTTAATAAAAAAAAAGAAATAAAAAAAAATCATAAAGGATACAGAAAGAAGATGAATGATGACTTACCGCGGCTCCACAGAGATTCTGAAGGGTGGGACTGAGATCTCTTAGAGAAGGAAAATTTGTCGTAGCCTCGCAGGGAGTCTGGTGGATCGGTTTCCTTTGTTCGACCGTGGTTGATGTTTAGAGATTGACGCCTCTGTATCCTTCTAAATCATGACCGAGCTTTTCGCCACTCAAAGGGGAGGCACCAGGAAAATGTGAGGAAGAAGAAGAATCGGGAAGAAGAAAGAAGAAGATGCGGGGGTGATAACGAGTGATCGAAGGAGAAGAAGGTGGAGAGGTAGAAGACGACCCTAAAAAAGAGGCCTTTTGTGCCCCTTTTGAAGATGGAGAAGATGGTTCGGGAGTGTGAAATCGGTTGGAGATGAGCGGAGTAGGAGGGTTTTGGTGGATTTGTTGGAGATGGGTGGCGACGGAGAGTGGGTGCGCCATGGTGAGAGAGGCGAGAGTGAAGAGAGAGAAAGAGAGAGAGAGGCGTCAGCCGGCTGGCCTCCTTCCTTACGAAGTTTTTTTTTTTTTTAAAAACCCTAAAAAGAATTTCTTGCGGAGGAGTCCTTCTAACTTTCGATATTTTGCTTTTTCTCGTAGTTTTTCCAAATTTTTTGGTTTCTTGTGTTATTTTTCAATTCTTTGTATTTTTAGGATAAAATTCTAAAGTTTGTGAGAAAACAAAGATTAAAACTATTTTTTTTGCGTTTTTGCAAAAAATATTTACAAAAGGGAATTTTCTTAAGAATTTAAAAGCTATTTTGAGAAAATTTCTTCAGAAATGGGTTTGGATCTAGATTTTGAGGAAATATGGATTTGAAGTACTGAATTCGGATCCGGAGTTGATTTTGAATATATCAATATAGATTTTAATTCAGAAAATCTGAAGAATGACTGAAATTTAGCTTTGAAATCACTTTGATCTTCTCAGAAAATGGAGTCAGGGGCAAAAGGATCATTTTTACAAAACTTTGAAAAATTTGGAGTGTTCACACCGATCAAGGCTATTGACAGATCGAGAGCAAGATGCAACACACATCTATATTCTTTTTAATTGCTCAGCGATCGACCCATACATCAAGTAAGTATATGTAGATGCAACACAATTATAAATCCTTTTATGTTCTATATGTAGATACATGCCTTGGTAATATAAGTATTTGTGGTTTGCAGACGATTTGATCTGGAGTTGCAAAGAGAAGTTTCACATCTCACTGATGCAGAAGTACAAAAAGAACGTGAAACTAAGTTTGTGGAGTGGTTGAAACAGTTGGTAAAGAAGCTCACATAAATTTTGTACTTATAAACAACACTAAGTTACTTAATTGATTGTGATCACAATCATTGTTTATGTGCGTAGGTCCGCCATGGTGATGTTAAAGATCAAGAAATATGTGATTTAGAAAATGGTCCGACCAAAGTTGTGCAATGCTACAACGGGTACATCATAAATGGTCATCGATTCCATACAAAAGATTACAGTATAAACAAATCAACGATAAATAGTGGCGTGTGTGTCAAGGGTAGCAGCTACGGTGAAAATGAACATGATTACTACGGTGTTATAGAGGAAATAATGGAGTTGACTTACTTAGGCATAAATAACAGGGTAACTTTATTCAAGTGTCATTAGTTTGATCCAACTGCAACAAGACTCGACAAAGCTTCAGGCATTGTGGAGGTGAATCATAAATCCAGGTTTGGAACATATGAACCATTCATATTAGCCTCGCAAGCTCAACAAGTTTATTATACTTCATATCCGAGTATAAAAAAGTCAGATAGAAATGAATGGTGGGCAATTTGCAAGGTGAAGTCTAAACTATACCCCGAGTATGATCAGTTACAGGAAGATGAGTTAGCTGAAAACAACGATTACTATCAATCAAATGATGTCTATGACTTCGCTTATGGTCACGATGTTGCGCATGATATGCATGTCATATCTACATTGGCCGATGAAACATTCATAGAGGAATGTGATCCAAATGATGTATCAAGTGGATGGGCAAACAATGAAGAAGAAGAAGAAAAAAAAAAGTCAAACTGGTGACGAGGAAGAATTCTCAAGCTAGTGAGCAAAATCTTGTACTACAAACCTCTATTTAAATGCATTGCAGTACTTGATGTGAATGATTTGAATTATTTGAATGTATTGTAATACTTGATGCGAATGAATGAGTTATATTGCAATACTTGGTGTGAATGATTAAAAATTTTATTTGAATGTATTGTAATACTTGATACGAATGATTTGAATGCATTGCAATACTTGATGTGAATGATTTGAATTATTTGAATGTATTGTAATACTTGATGCGAATGCATGAGTGTTATTGCAACACTTGATGTGAATGATTAAAAATTTTATTTGAATGTATTGTAATACTTGATACGAATTATTTGAATGCATTGCAATACTTGATGTGAATGATTTGAATTATTTGAATGTATTGTAATACTTGATACGAATGATTCGAATGCATTGCAATACTTGATGTGAATGATTTAAATTATTTGAATGTATTGTAATTTATGCAACGAATGATTTGAATTATTGCAATACTTGATGAGAATGTTTTGAATTATTTGAATGCATTGTAATACTTGATGCGAATGATTTGAATGCATTGCAATGCTTGATGTGAATGACTTGAATGCATTGCAGTACCTGATATGAATGATTTGAATTATTGTAATACTTGATGCAAATGACTTGAATGTATTGTAATACTTGATGTGAATTATTTGATTGTATTGTATGACATATGTTATTTGTTAGAATATGGTTCATGGAGGTTACAGTGGTCACTCATCCAGTAGTAGCCAGGCCCAACCTTCATCTTCACGAGCTCCTGTGATAGGTATATTGATTAACTAATTGGATGTTTGATTAGTTCAAATGCGCATTCTGAGAACTTCTAACATATTTTTTTAAAGATGATGTTTCGCCTATACACGACCCACCTACACCAGTTGATCACACAAGTCAGGAGCCAACACAGGAAGTAGGGTCTTCTCAGTCTGGCACAAGAAGACTCATTCGAATAGTGTATATCGATAATCGACCGTAAGTATTTCGTTTTCAATTATTGCATATCTTATAAATATTTTATATTGATATTTGTTGTGTAACAATTCATGTGCAGCATGAGGTTTGAGCCACAAGAAGTAGTACGGGAGATTATGAATTCACTTCTTCAACATCTACCAGGACCAGTTGCTCAATGGAAAGAGTACTCAAAGTAGGTGTTAGACAGATTGTGGTCCTCATTCACGGTATACAGTTGTTCCTCATAGTTAATGTGTTTCATATTTAATTTTTTTAAGTAATGTCTACTAACTTTCTGAAAATATTTGTAGGCTTCGAATCGCTTCACAACTGCGGTAGAAGAAAATGATGCAAGGAAGGTGTGGCAGAAGGTGGCTGCCAATCGATTTGCAGACATGCTGCACACTATGAAGACTGCAGCAAAAAAAGCATCTGGCGTAGTAGATGATCCACTACAGTGGAAGGGCCATGGCCCTATTACTATCAGGAGAGATTACTGGAATGAAATGTGCGATAAATGGGCGGGAGATGCATTTAGAAATCGCTCTGCGAAGGCTGCACAAAATCTAGCGAAAATGCCTGAAGCCCATCTACACACAGGTGGATCTAAGACATTTGGGAGCCACCTGAAGAAAATGGTAACTCATCAATATATAATATTAATTTTATAAGTGTTGTTGCAAACTTGTGTACTAAATCTTTTATCCTTTAACTTCGCAGGAAACAGAAAAAAGGAGGCATTGTACCATATAAGGATGTGTTTGTTGAAACACATAAACGGAAGACCACGGGAGTCTTCGTATCAGAGAAGGCGAGAACGACAACGGTATGTATTTATTCTATTAATAATCATTGCAATATGCAAGTTATCATAATGTTATCATTAATTTTTAATGCATACTTTAAACATTATTTTGTAGGAGGCATATGAGCAACATATGGTAGAGCGATATGGCGATGACGCTACTCAGCATCCATCATTTGATCCTGCAGCATGGGTGACTGCAGCAGGTGAACCCAAAAAAGGTCGCGTGTTCGGGTTTGGGAGTAATTTGAACACTTCACCAGTTATTGCTTCTTCCAGTTACGGCTCACAGGCTACTTTCGCCGACATAAGCTCCAAGCAGCAGCCTATTCTTTCCGGTGATGATTTACGCCAGATCATTAAGGACACAATGAATGACTACTTCCATGACATCGTTGCCCCCTTTCTCCGAGATGAGATCACCAGTATTGTGCTGAATAGAGGATCTTTGATTGCAGGTCCCTCTCAGGTATAATCACATATTCAGTTTTTTGACAGCCTTAGCACACATATGAGCATGATAGAATCACATATATAACTTTTTGCCTGCCTTAAAGCACATATGAGCATGATAGAATCACATATAGAGTTTTTTATTGCCTTAGAGCACATATGAGCATGCTATAATCACATATAAAATTTTTTGCCTACCTTAGAGCACATATGAGCATGCTATAATCACATATTCAGTTTTTTGACTGCCTAAGAACACAAATGAGCATGATAGAATCACATATAGAGTTTTTTTTACTGCCTTAGAACATATATGAGCATGCTATAATCACATATTCAGTTTTTTGATTGCCTAAGAACACATATGAGCATGTTATAATCACATATTCAGTTTTTTGACTACCTTAAAACACATATAAGCATGCCAAAATCACATATAGAGTTTGTTTACTGCCTTAGAACATATATCATTTATAATAGAATCATATATAAAATTTGTTGCTTTGCCTGCCTTAGATCACATATAAGCATGCTATAATCACATATTCAATTTTTTGACTGCCTCAGCACATATACGAGCATGATCGAATCACATATATAGCTTTTTGCCTGCCTTAAAGCATATCTGAGCATGGTAGAATCACATATAGAGTTTTTCTAGTTGTCTTAGAACACATATGAACATGCTATAATCACATATTCAATTTTTTGACTGCCTTAGCACACATATGAGCATGATAGAATCACATATATAACTTTTTGCCTGCCTTAGAGCACATATGAGCATGATAGAATCACATATAGAGTTTTTTTATTGCCTTAGAACACACATGAGCACATGATAGAATCACATATAGTGTGTAATTTATTTCATTATATTTTGTTTATCAATACTGACTGTTCTTTTCTTGTGTAGGCTGCTAGCGATAATCAGCGTAGCGGAGCTGAAGGGACAGATAAAGGCAATGAACAAGAAGACGCACAAAATCTTGGTAATGATTAGAGAACTGTGTTGAAGAAGTTCTATTTTTTATGTTTCCTAATTATAATTTCTTGCTCTCTCTCTCTCTTCTCTAGCAGCTCTCCTTCTTCCCTTGCAACTGTATCCATCCAAGGTGAGATTTTATACTTTATTTCATGTTTTATTAAATTTTTTTATGCTTTTTACCATGGATTTCACCATTATTGCCCCTTGTTTATGGATTTCAAGCATGATCCACCCTCAAGAACCCGAAAATGAAATCAAGAACATAATCTAATGTTGCTTCATGATTTATTTCACATTTTTAATCCATTAGAATAGTTTAGAATAATATTTTTTATGTTTTTGCCAAATAAAAGATGAGATTCGCCCTTTAAATGTGTTGAATCCCTCTTTTGAAGGCTAAATCAAGTTCTAACCATGCTTTCCCTGATTTTTTTATCTTATTTCACTGTATTAATGTTTATTTTACTTATTTTAGCATCAAATCCAATTTACTTATGTTATCTTTTTATTTTTTTCATTATTTTTCAAGTGTAAATTTGGGTTTTTGATATTTTATCGAATATCCATGTATTTCAACCCTGGGCACTCAAAAATCATATTATTTCATAGGTAAATATTTGACAGAAAAAACTGATTTTTTTAAGGTTGGCTCATGGATTTGTCAGTGACTCCTTGTAAAAAAACCAAATTATTTTGGTTTCGGAAACCTTGTCAAAAAAATAGAAAACCGAACCTTAATTTTCAAACTGTGAAATCGCTATTAAGATTCAGGAGCAACTTGCAGAGGCGATATTTCTGTTATTCGAGATCCGATCGATAATCCGTAAGTTTCAGTGGCTTTGTAATGATATCTAATATTTACTGTAAATTTTTTCATATTTTTCTGCATCTGTTCACTATTTTTCCTTTGTCAACAAGTAGAATAGGTTTCTGAGAGCTTCTTAAACCTTGTTTAAACTCTAGATCGACTTCTGTCGATTGTATCTCCCTAACCGGAGATTCGATTGATGATTTGTAAATATTAAAATATTTTTTTGTGTGTCTACTATTCATTGCTACAATTTCATAATTTTGGAATTTGATTTTCTATATTTCCCTATGCTTAAAACAATGAAAAATATTAAATAAAAGCTAAAAATTAAAGAAAATAATTACCTTGAGGTTGCTGCAATGGAGGAAGGGCTGAAGAGGAGAGAGAAGCTCCAAGAATCCAATAGGAGAGAGATGGAAAAAATCGACCCCCCTTATGCATCTATTTATAATAAAAAAAATAGGTTTAAATTTTAACACTTTTGAAAATCTTGGACTCTCTAGGGGGGGCGATTTTGGTGTGAGTTTACCTAACTAACCCTAGCCTAGATTATCCTAATTAAGTCCTAATTAGCCCCTAGCTAAACCTAGAAAATACCCAAATGTGGTGCCACTTGGCATTTTCTCACATTGGGTTTTTAAAACACCTTTAAAGACCTTTAAAAACACTAGTTTTAAAAACTAACTTTCAAAAATGAGTTTTTCAAAATGGTTTTGACTCTTCTAAACCTCTAACACTAACCAAGACATCAACTAACCCTAGTCTAGCCCTGACTGACTCGAATATGGCACCACCCCGAGTGGGCCCTACTTGAGTTTTTCAAAAAGCGATTTTAAAACTTGAAATTGAAGGAGTTTTCAAAAGGATTTTCAAAAGCAATTTTAAAATTAGGATTTTGAAATGGCATAGGGTCCTAACTAGGTTAGAACTCCTCTGAATATGGTGCCAACTGAGTGGGCCCACATCGAGTTTTAGAAATTTTGAAATAAACACTGAAAATGGCTTTGAAAAAGGGTTAAAATCGACATTTGAAATTCAAGATCTTTGAAAATAGGGTCTCAAGCGAACTGGAACTCCGAGTTAGAGTCCTGAACTCTTAGGACTCTGAGATTTTAAATTTTAGAATTCAAATGTAAAAATTTTTGAAAGATTTTATCAAGAAATGATGAAATAAGTCGGAAAACACAGTCAGGGTTAGACTCTTAACTCGACCGAACTCTAAAATAGAGTTTTGAACTAACTGGACTCTGTAAAATGACCTAAATTTTGAAAATAATCGAAAAAGACTGAAAATGGAAGTAAAACAGACTTAAAAACCAAACTCCTGACCGGATTAGGACTCTGAGACAGAGTCCTGATCGGACTGAAACTTTCAAAGATTTGAGAAATTTGATGAATAGATGAATTCAGAAGCGACACCACCTCAATGGGTCTCATCTGCGAATTGAAATCGATTAAAATTTGAATTTGAAATGAATCCAGATTGTTTTCTGAGAAAATATTTCGAAATATAAAGTCCTGGGGTTGGAAAATGACAGAGCATTGAATAAAAACCCAGGTTTTGAAATTGATTTTGAAATAAAGCTTTAAAATTCAAATTTGGATTGAATGTTTTGAAATAGGAGTGCTGGATCTCGAAAATGAGATGCAATGCTATGCAATGACATGCAATGCTATGCAGAATACATGCAATGACATGCAATGATCTGTAATGACTTATGAAATGGACAAACACTGAATGAGGGTGAAAATTTGGGGTGTTTACAGGAGTGGGCAGCATACTGCTCACCACTTAGCTCACTATCTTGCTGCCATGACAGAACAACAAGGGGACCACGAGTGTGTCTCGGGCCAGCACACACATACTCGGCCGACTGAATGTGACAAGCACAAGTGGCACTAAGTACCCACTAAACAAAGTGCAAGTTGTGATCCAGAAGGTCATAGCCCACTGGTCTGGACATGCAAAGCCTGTGCAAAGTGTCTAGATCGGTACTTGCTGGACAACAAGAACAGGACACCCGAATCACTTACTTTCATTTTTATCTACTTCTCTCTCATTTTTTTTTTGCTTTGCTCTGCTTTGTAGGTTGGCGGCAAAAGAGGAGGGTTGTAGCAGATTGGCTAAGCACCTAAGGGGAGCTTAGCCAAGTCTGGTCCAAGTGGGACCAGACCCAGTTGGGCTCACTCACACCCTGGTTTGAATCGTGGTGGTTCGGACCAGGTGGGTGCTGCAAAGGGGGCAGTCCGGGTGTTCCAGCAGGTAGGACAACAGGACCATAGGGTCTGGTCCTTCAGACCAGACCTTAGAGGTCCGAATGGACACTAGTCTGAACCAAATAGGTTCAAAACAGGTGCTGCACACAGGGTGCAGCCCAGTCCAAGGGCCAAAACAGTGGCTGGCTAGGCCACCCGGGTGCACTAGCACCCGACTGCCTGCTGCCGTGCCAAGAGAGTTGGCTAGGAGCACCTGGTCGAGCCCCTGCTCGAACCATGGTGCTCCTGGATGGGTCCAACACCTGTGGTTGTAGACCACACCGACTCAGCCACTACAACTGAAAGGAAAAATAAAAAAATAGAACTGCAAGTGGTGCTGCAGCGAACCGGGGGGTGGAAGAGGTGGCCATGGCTGGACTGGGCTACACCCGAGTCCAGTCCGGTGCTCCAGCTACCTACGGGGTGCAAGAGCTAGCCCCCCCCCCCCCCCAATCGACCTCATAACAGTAAGAGGGGCTGAGGACAAGCATGCATGAACTGAAAACGAAAACAAGCCTTAGTATACAGAAAATGAACTAAATGCCTCATTCGGTTGCATGCAATCAACAAAAGAAAGAAAAGACAAAGAAATGCATTTTTTGGCTGAATGAAAAAACACAAAGGAGAAGCATAATTATAAATACATTTTTTATTGAAAACTAGCATGGAATAAAAGCAAAAACATGAGTACCGAATGGGGATTCGGTTGCTTAGAGCCCCTCCCTTTCATGGACCAAAATGGAGGGATGCTCAAGCATTACCCATAACAACAAACATAATATATTAGCATACGAAAATCATGGGTACCCAAAGTGAAAGGAAAACAAGAAGTAAGAATATTTTCCATACATCCTAATCCGCCAAGAGTCGTGCATACCATGGATGCACCCAGCCCTCTTGGCTTCACGTTTCGTACCACATGCAAACCTCCAAGAAAAATAGAAAAAAAACAAAGTTGAAATCTTCACCTTAGCTTCCAAATTGGAAAGAGGAGATCGGCTACTATCTTGAGAGGGTCGCCACAATAGGGTTGCACAACACACCCCTTGAAAGCACACACCCTCACACACGGTTTTGGAGAAGAAGAGTGGGAGAGAGAGAGACTCTAAAAAAATTGCCAATTAGGCTGTCTCTCTTTCTTGAAGGCTTTTAGGGCAAGTGAATTCACATTGAGTGGCTAGGATTAGATCTTGGAAAGATGGATGGCTGGGGGTGTTTCACGCCCCTCCATGCCATGGAAAGGTTGTGATTTTCTTGCATGGCCGCCCACACCCTCCAATCGTGGTCTTTTTTTTGAAATTTCCTAAAAGCATCACATAAATGCCATGAAACAAGGTCTTAAATGCCCTCTTCAAAGTTGAGAAACTCATAAAGATACCCCAGGGTTTCCTCCCCCCCTATGGCCAATAGGGTTGCACCTTTTTGGCTACCTTTGAAATCTTACAAGATTGCCATGGGTTGCCGCCCACTTTGCCAATCCGTGGCTATCTTTCAAAAAGCCTCATAAAACTCACCAAAGTGCCACCGCCTAGCTTGGTCAACCTTAACCAGCTAGTCTAGGGCTGTCCAAAATTAGAAATAAAGGTCAACCAAGGGCTTGGGTCAACCTCCTAGTCGGACCTAGCTCACTATGAAGAAAAATGCAATTTAAATCCCAAATATAACTTGAATTTCAAAGTATATTTTTAATTTATATCCTTCATAAAAAGTCATCCTCGATATAACCCACACCTCTTGAGATACTTTCTTTATTAATTCACATAAAATAATAGGATTTTAACATTGTTTGAATTCTTCGATTCGAGATCCGATTGACCTTATGCAATTCGAATTGAATATAGGGTTTCGATAAATAATGCATTGTGAATTCGCATTCGTATCAATATGTATACATATATATATATATATATATATATATATATATGTATATATTAGGGTTTTATATATATGCATATGTACATATATATATATATATAATTATGTGTGCGAAAATCCTCGTAACCATACAAAATATTTATCTCAGAATTCACATTATGAACGGATTTTTCTCAGAAAATTCATGGGTCTTACATTCATGCTCAAGAAAGAGGATAAGGCATGGACATTATTTGATACATTGAGTGAAAATGCCATGCATTATGCTCTGTCCTCGCATATTAATAGGACTACACCTGTTCCTAGTGATCCTAAAAAAAGAGGGATTTATGAAGTTGGGTCTGAATATGATCTGCAAATCAAAGTTGACCAGAAAAGTTGATCAATTACTAGCCAACCCCGCTTCAGTAAATCAGGTAGGAAAAGTGTGTGAGCTATGCGCTAGCCCTACACACTTTGTTTCTGAGTGTCCGACAAAACCACTTTATCCTGAATTAGTTCAAGAGCAAGTGAATGTTGCTCAAGGTTTCGCTAGACTGGTGCATGACCCTTATGCCCCTACCTATAACCCGAGATGATGAAATCATCCTAACTTTGCATGGAGAAATCCACAAGAGCCACCCCCACATGCTAGAAATCTACAAGGTTTCGTAGTTTTCTGTTTTAGTTAGTTTTCTTCTTTCATGAGTTAGATGCCAGATTATGTATGCATTGCATTTTTTTTTATATTTTTATGAGTTGCATAACAGGTAGACAGGTGGAACCTCAGCAGTGCCCTATCAAATAAGACTTCATAGCACAGATTAGGTGTTTTCTACTCATTTCCTACTTTTTCTTCTGTTTCTCATATGCATTCACTCAGTTTCATGCAAGCATGGGGGAGTGCCACTGAGGATAGTGTCATTCAAGCATGAGAGAGGGTGTAGTTTGCACACCCAAATTTGTTTTGTCTTTGTACGTGCACTTTTGATGACAACTCATAAAAATTGGGCTTTTAAGAAATGAGTTTGATCTTATATGAATGCTTTACATAATCTAATGTTTTTAGAGAAATTTTAAGCCCCATGATTTTTTTTTCTGACACTGATCTAGAAAACCATGGTTATTTATGTGGATTTCAAAGAAATGATTATAGATGCATGTTAGAGTTTATTTTGAATCATAAGTATGAATATGCACAATTTTATTTTTGAAAAACTAAGCAAATGAACAACATTGCATTCATGAGCTCAAAAAATGAAAAAGAGCATATGTTTAGTTGTTTGATGTCTTTGTATTCCCTAGTAGTTGGGCTCAGACATAAGTTGAAGTGTTTGAGTTCCATGTCGAAAAGGATAACGAAGGAAGTCACTTCTTTATCTAAGTTAATATTTGTGGCCTATTTTGTTCGAGCAAGTAGAGCCTGAAGAGTGTTTGCACCTAGTGCCCTAAAGCCATCTGGTTTGGGAGCCACCGGCCCGAAAGCCTGTTACATGAACTTTATAAAAAGTCTAATAGATGCTGACATTGCACACGATAAGAAGCAGACTATACGTAAAACTATATAAATTGAAGGTCTAATGATTTGAGCAATTAAGTCTAAGTGATACTTTGTATCTGGTGCCCTAAAGTCGTCTAGCCTAAGAGTCACTGACCCAAAGCTCGTTACACGAGTCACGAAAATTGAAAATTTGATATAGTGTTCAACAAAAAAAAGAAAGAAAAAATATAAAAATTTGAAAATCAAGAAAAAAGAAAAAGAAAAGCGCATAAAAGAAAAAGTTCACTGCTTAGAAATAAATATTAAGAAAACCTATGCAGAAAACATATGAGTGAGGATTAGTAAATAATAACATGTACATATTTGATTTTTTGAGAATAAAGCATAAATGATTATGATATTTAGAAAAGTAAAAGAAAATGTTTTACTCTATGGTGGCCTATAAAAGACTCTAATCATGTTTTGAAAATGTAATGACATGAAATATTTGTGAAAACAAACTCCTTAACTGCCTAATGCTTTGTGACTTAAAATTTTATGCATACATGACAAAGATGTTTGTGGGTAGCATCACTGCAAACCCTCACGAGACCTTACTCGTCCACTGGGGTAACCTAGGGGTTTAAAAGGCTTGTTGCATATGCTAAATGCAACCGTGATTCCTATGAAAGTGAGTTAGGCTTTTATTTTGATAAGCTTAGTCTTTTTGTTTTTTGCTTCAGTTTTCTCGAGGATAAGAAAACAATAAGCTTGGGAAAATTTGATCATGCATATATTTTGCATTTTATTCATCTTATTTTATGCATGATCCAGTGAAAAATTGCTTTAAAAACCTATTTTTATCGTTAGTTTTGAGAAACTGCATTAGAATTGAAATTATCAGAAAATCGTGTATTTCAAAGCTTGCTCTGCGTTTTTAGTGTTTTTACTAGTTTAGGATTTTCTTAATTGTAGTTTAGTTAGATTAGGTTGTAATTAGCTAACATTAATTAGTTTAAGAATAGTTATTTTAGAGAAATACATTTTTCGAAGCAGAGCCCTTGTTGGAAATTATTAAAAATTCATGGACTAGTTTTGAAAAACCTGTTTTAACCTAATTATATCAGTATAAATAGGATTCTTTAAGCATGAAAAATCATTTTTTCTATTCTGAAAAAATTCCCCCCTTCTCCCTCTCTCTCCTCTCTCTCTCCCTTGTTTTCTCTTTTTTGCTGATTTTCTCTTCTCCTTCTTCTTCCTCTTTTTCTTCTTTTTCTTCTTGCTTTGAACCATTCTCGTCATCGACAACCTCTTCTTCTTCGTCAGGGAGGTGCACGTTCAACTGTGATTAGCCATCTTCTTTTTTCATCCAATCCGTCGGAAGCAGATCATTTGGTTTGCTTCTTTTCTCCCATCTCCGCAGTTTAGAATCATAGCATGCATTGTATTTGATTTTTCACATATTCATGGCATTTAGTGTAATTTGATTTTTGTTGTTCCTTGTATTTAGTTTAGGATAGTTGTTTTCAGCCATTGCATAAAGAAAAGAAAGAAAAAAAATATAAAACAAAATAGATTAACTGATTTCCTACATAATTTTTTTAGCATAATTTATGATATAATTATTTTAATTAGATTTAGTTCTTTAGGATGTCCCAACATCATTTAATTCCCATCTAGATTGTCGTAAATAGATTAGAATTAATATTAATTTTTCTTTTAGAAGTTGCAGCGTGAAACACTGATTGTAATTGGGTCACCAACGTCAAACACGCTCAGTGTGATTGACGCTGATGTGGGTCTGTTCTTTAGCATAGGTTAACGTTTTGGCTGTAGGTTAAATTTAGCTTTTCAATGTGATAGTTGTTATTCATGTGACTATTCTTTAGTTTTTATTTCAATCATATTGTTAAAGCTAAGTTTCTTACTGAATGGTAATAGCCGAACCATGTGGTCTTTTTGTTTTGTGCATTTGCTTTAGATTAGGTAGAGTAGGTTAAGGATCATATTATTTTATAGTTTGGTAACTAGTTTAATCTTGAATGTCGTACAACATCGTCCATTATGTGTCATGCATTAGTTAGTTAGTTTTTTTATCTTACATAAAGTTTAATAACTAGTTTCAATTTATTCGTGTTAGCCGATTAGCATAGTTTATTAGTTAATTTTCTTGCTTAGTTCTTGTTCACTTTTATTAACTTGTTGATATTAGATTAATTCATTAGTTAGTTTGTCATATTAGGCTAATTGCTTTATTGATCTTTAGCTGTAGTTAGTTTCTTGATTTTTTGAGTTAGTTAATCATTAGTTGGTTAGAAAGGAGTTTTTTGATTTGTTAGTTAGGCTGTTTTGTTATTTTGTCATTTAGTGTTAGTTTGTTAATAGTTTGTTCATAGTTAGATACATGTTTATTAGTTTGTTTCTAGTTAGTTAAATCTTGTTTTTGTTGATTTTTTTTTTTTTTAGTAGTTACTAGATTTTTTTGTTAGTTCTAGTCGTACTACTGTGTTTTGTTTTTGTGTTTTGCAGGGAAGCGTTGCACGTGCGGTAAGCCCTTTTTTGTACCATCAAAGTCCCCTCTGGCTTCTTTCATGCCCTCAGAAGTGCCCCTCAGGGAGCCCTCAGAGAGCAAAAGAAAACATGCATTACCTGATACATTAAGGAGACACAAAGGGGACTCAAGGACTCGAAGCACTGGAGACTCTTTCTTTATTTTTAGCTTAGGATTTCATTTATTTAATTCACTTGGGTCTATAATAAAACCATTTAGTTATTTGTTTAAGCCCTATGTAGGGGAAACACTCTCTTGTTTATTTAGCTAATTAATATTTTATTTTTTTTAAGGCAATAAAGAATAGTTAGTTGTGTGATTGAATACAAAATATTTTTTCCATTTCCTGAGATCGACCCAGACTCCACCACTTGTGCGAGCCGGTTTTTATTATTTGATGCATGGTTTGCACAAACGTTTTTATTGAAAATATATTTTTAAAATGCTTTATTGAAAAAGTTGCATCAATACACACTTTCTGAGTGATCTTTACTCACTCACCACTTAGATATATCTGAGTCCCATCTGGCTCATATGTCTAATAAAAATATACTCAATGACTGCCTTGGTTAGTGGATCTGCTATCATGTCACTTAAAGGAATATAGTCCACTACTATTTTATTTTTTATAAGCATATCATGAATATATTGTTATTTAACTTCAATATGCTTACTTTTAGAGCTATCAACTCCTATTTGTATTAGTCTTATAGCAGCTTCATTGCCACAATAAAGTTGAACTGGATCTTTTGGATTGTCCAATTTCAACTCATTTAGGAAATAATATATCCACACACTGAATGTGGCTGCCATGTTACAGGCATTATACTAAGCTTTTTGGGTATGTTGTGCCACACACCCTTATTTCTTGCATGACCATGGAATTGCCCTACCTCCTAACATAAATACATAATCAGAGGTGGACTTTGCTTCATCTCTATCACCAGCAACATCAACATCTGAATAGACTACATGCTTTAAACTATCTGACTGATAGCATAGCTTGAGTTCTTTAGTTCCCTTTAGATATCAAAAAATTCTCTTCACTGCTTCCTAGTGAGAGAGCCCAAGATTACTTTGATATCTACTCACTAGACTTAAAACAAAACTCAAATCAAGTCTAGTGCAAAGCATTGCATATATCAGGCTTTTAATTGCCTGAGCATAGAAAACATTCTACTTTTCTTGTCCATCTTTCGGACAATCATTCTTACTTAGCTTTTGGCCTTTTACTACAGGAGTACCCTTTCCTTGGTACTTTATATTCTAAATCTCTTTAGAATATGGTTAAGATATTTTGTTTGACTCATACATAGCAATCTTGATTTTCTATCTCTCTTTATCTTAATTCTAAGGATATATAAAGATTCACCCATATCCTTAATTTCAAATCAAGAAGTTAACCATGATTTAGTCATATTTATCATGTTTGTGTCATTTCCTATAATTAACATATCATCAACATAAAGGGATAACACAGTAAACTTACTCTCACTATTCTTGGCATATACATAGTGTTCCAGAAGACTATTTGCCTCATAACCTAATTTGGTTATAGCATTATGAAAAGCCAAATACCATTGTCTTAGTGATTGCTTAAGTCCATACAAGGATTTATTTAACTTATATACCTTATCTTCTTGACTCTTAATTTTAAAACTTTCTGGTTGCTGCATAAAAATAATTTTATTTAATTCACCATTTAAGCAGGTCATTTTCACATCCATTTGATATAGGTCAAGATCAAAATAAGCTACTAATGCCAAAATAATACGAATATATGACAGTTTGGCTATAGAAGAGTAAGTTTCTTCACAATCAATCCCTTCTCGTTGAGAATAGCCTTTTGCTACTAATCTTGACTTAAATCTATCAATAGATCTATCTGCCTTGAGTTTTTTTTTAGAGCCCACTTACTACCAATTGCCCTATATCCACTAGGCAAAGTAGCTAGTTCCCAAACTCCATTCTTTTCTATGGAGTCCAACTCATCTTTCATTGCTTCCTTCCATTATTCAGACTCATTAGAAGCAACTGCATCTTCAAAACTTAAGTTGTTAAGAATTTCATCCAAATTCATAGAATAACATAATTCCTCACTCAAGAATGTATAATAATCATTCAAATAGAATGGAGGAGTTCTTGTTCTTTTCTATCCAATTACTGGTTGTAAATTTTGCTCATTATTCATAATTGGATCATTATGCTCTGACTCTTGACTTGGTACCCCAGGATCATTGTGATATTAAGAAAGACACCATCATCTTCAGAGTCAAAATTGCTTTCTTGAGTTTTCAAGAATTCTACCTCTCTACTCTCTATAAATCTCTTTTCAGGATTATATAGTCGATATCCCTTTGATCCTTTTGGGTATTTCATGAAGATGCATTTGATAGTTTTGGTATCTAACTTGTCTCTCTTTTGACTATGAATTAACACATGAGCAAGTGACCCCCACTTCTGTAAATGACTCAAGTCTGACTTTCTACCAGTCCATAATTTATGGGGTGTGAGCTCTACAGCCTTAAAAGGAATTTTATTTAGGATATACATGGCAGTGCAAATTGATTCTCCCCAAAATTTCTTAGAAATATATGCATGTACTAACATGGACCTTGTCATATTCATTAAGGTTCTATTTCTTCATTCTGCTACACCATTCTGTTATAGTGTATAAGATAGATATATGAGGAGTTATATTATTATCAATGTTGAAGGTCTTAAACTCATCAAAGTTATATTCACCTCCTCTATCAGATCTAATAACTTAAATTTTTCTTTCTAGTAATCTTTAACTTCATGTTTATATGCCTTAAACTTTTCTAGAGCTTTAGATTTTTTAGAGATTAGATATATGTATTCATACCTTAAATAGTCATCTATAAATGTGATGAAATATAATTTTCTTTCATGAGTTTCTATTGTTAAAGGTCCACAAATATGAGTGTGTACCAAAACTAGTAAGTCACGTGACTTACTTTCCTTAGGAAAAGGTTTTCTAATCATTTTACTTGATATGCATGGTTCATATTTTTTAAATTCTACATTTTTAAGAGAAGGTAATAATCTCATGCGAATTATTTTTTTCATTTTATTGACATTTATATGCCCTAACCTTAAATGTCATAAATATGCATCGATATTAAATACACAATCAATATAATCAGAATTATTCATTATATTATTTATAGAAGGAGTTACAATAACATGAAAAAAATCATGGTCAACATCATAGTGACTCCTGAGCTTCACTTTTCTATCTTTTTCAATAGTAACCTTGTCACTCTGAAAGTGGATTTCAAAACCTTTTTTAGCAAAACCTCTCACTGCTAAAAGATTCATTCTCATGAAAGGTACATAAAGTACATTTGTTTGCAGAAGATTGGTCCCTTCTACCTGAAGCCTATAGGTTATCCTGACCACATCATTATAGGTGTTATTTTCTGTATACACCTTATGATCTCCAGGCTTTGATTCTTTCATCTTCACAAGTCATTTCTTTGTCTTAGACACATGTCATGTTGCCCCTGAATCAATCTACTTCCATGGGAGATCACTATCTACGATTAATGATTCATACATAGTGTATACTAATTCTCGTTCTCCATTTACTTACTTTCTTGGATTCTCTTTCTTGGTTCTATTTAGACAATTATTCTTAAAATGCTCAACTTTTCTACAAGCGAAACATGCTCTCCTGGTTGGAGTCTTGGAGTTTTTAGTTTGCATTGCATGCTTCTTATTGAACTTATTCTTCTTAAATTTCTTGAAGAATGTGTCTTTAGGCTTGAACTTGTGAGAGGTTGCCTTGAAGGACTCTTTGGTATTCATTACTTCTTCCTTCTTGTCTTTTGACATATGCTCTTGCTCAAGGGCTAATTGTAGAGGAAGCTCAGTTAGAGTAAGGCTTTTCTTGTTTAATCGCATGACAATTGACACCATGTCATTAATAGTTTGCACATGAAAATATTAAGTTATCAATGCATGCATCAAAATTCTTGTTATTGTATGACATCATATATTGCATGATAAATTTGATATGTTCTTCATCGTAACATTCTGATTGTTCTCTTTTAATTCGTTAGGCTATTATTCGTAACATCATAAAAAAATCACTGCAAACCGTGAATGGATGTACCGTAGGATAGTGGACAATGAGTTATCGCATGAATATATGGATGATGTTGACAATTTTATTGAATTTGCAACGGCAAGTGTCAGTACAGTGAATCTCACAGGTCAGATTAGGTATCTCTATAAGATTTGTAAGAATAATCGATTTGTAGAACCTCATAGCGTTAGACATCACCTATACAGGAAGGGTTTTATGAGTGATTATCAGAACTGGATGTTTCATGGAGAAGAATTTAGAAACGATTTTGATGCACGGGTGAATGTGGTGCACGATAATCCATATACGGATTTGATATTTGATGCCGCAGGAACAGAACTGGGTTCTGCTATGAGTTCTAGTGATGTAAGAACTGCCGTAGATGAAGAATCACCAAACAATGCAGCTAGTAGATTTTATGATTTACTTAGAGATGTTGATGAGCCACTTTAGAACAGTTGTGAGAGTCACACTATCTTGTCTGCAGTTCTTCAACTAATGAATTTGAAGTCTGAGTATAATTTGAGTCAATCATGTTTTGACTGTTTGTGCATGATTGTGAAGAGTATGTTTCCCAAAGATGAGAAATGCCACAAAATTTCTATCGTGCGAAAGTTATGGTCAACGCTCTAGGTATGGGTTACAAAAAGATTGATGTTTGTCCAAATCACTGCATGTTGTATTTCAAGGAGCAGGAAAACAACATATCATGCCCGTCATGTGGGCATCCTCGGTTCAAGCCAAAGACAAGAGGCAATGGTAGCACGAGATCAAAGGAAGTTTCATACAAGTCGCTCTGCTACTTTCCTATCACTCCTAGATTGCAACGATTGTATATGTCTTCAAGGACAGCTAAACACATGAGATGGCATGAAAATAAAGTTCGACACGATGAAAACAAGATCACGCATCCTGTTGATGCTGAAGCTTGGAAGCACTTTGATCGTACTCATCAGAACTTCGTAATGAAAGTGCGAAATGTTAGACTCGGTCTATGTACATATGTATTTAATCCATTTGGGGGTAGATCAACTCCTTACTCATGTTGGCCAGTATTTGTAACTCCATACAACCTTCCACAAAGCTTGTGTATGAAACGTCCAAATCTTTTTTTGTCTCTGTTGATCCCTGTTCCGACCTCACCTGGCCAAAATCTTGATGTATATCTAAGGCCATTGATTGATGAACTAAAAGTATTGTGGGATGACGGTGTTAACACATATGATGCCCACAAAAAACAAAATTTCAACATGAAGGCTGTTGTTCTATGAACAATCAGTGACTTCCCTGCATATGGTATGCTATCTGGTTGGAGCACACATGGGAGGTTGGCTTGTTCGTACTGCACGGATGATTCCAAAGCTTTTAGATTGAGGCATGGAAGGAAGCCTTGCTGGTTTGAGTGCCATCGTCGATTTCTACCCAGCGACCATCCATTCCGACGACAAAAGAATGCGTTTAAAGCAGGCACAACTGAAATGGAAGGTCCATCCTCAAGATTGTCTGGCATAGAGATTCTAAGAAGATTGCGATATTTTCCAAATGTATTAACAAATGCCCGATGTCCTACACCCTTCCGTGGATTTGGGAAGGATCACAATTGGACGAAGAAATCTATTTTTTGAGAACTACCGTATTGGCCGACCCTATTGATACGACATAATTTGGATGTGATGCATGTAGAGAAAAATGTGTTTGATAATGTGTTCAATATAGTAATGAATGTTAAAGGAAAAACGAAGGATAATCCGAAGGCCCGTATGTATTTAAAATTAATATGTAAAAGACCAGAATTGGAACTCAAAGAGTATAATGGCAAAGTACTGAAACTAAAGGCAAAGTACGTGCTCGGACCTAATCAAATAAAACATGTATGTCAATGGTTGAGACAACTGAGATTTCCAGATGGATATATCTCTAACATTGCTCGGGCTGTGAAGATTGACGATGGACAGTTATATGGGTTGAAGAGCCATGATTGTCATATCTTTATGCAACGATTGATACCCCTAGCATTCCATGATATGTTAGACAAACCTATATGGGGGGTATTGTCTGAGTTGAGCAGATTTTTTAGAACATTGTGCGCATCGGAGGTCATAGTATCAGATGTAAAGAATCTCGAGGACTCTGTCATCACCACTGTTTGTCTACTAGAAAAGATATTTTCGCCAGCATTTTTCGATGTTATTTAACATTTGATCATACATCTGCCATATGAACTAAGGGTTGGTGGCCCTGTGCAATATCGATGGATGTACCCATTTGAAAGGTATATGTTTTCTTATATTTGTCTCTTTAATGACAGATATTTAAAATTTGAAATATATATTCTTGTCAGATGCATGTTCGACCTAAAAAAAAAGGTTCGTAATAAAGCAAGAGTAGAAGGCTCTATTTGTGAGGCGTATACTTTAGAAGAGATTTCAAATTTCTCATCTATGTACTTCGAACCTCATATTCCAACACGTTACACATGTCTGCCCCGTAACGATGATGGAGAACAAATAACTGTAGCTGACAAGCTGTCGATATTTCAACCACTTGGGCATGCATTTGGTAGTTGTCGATCAAGGCTATTGACAGATCGAGAGCAAGACGAAACACACATCTATATTCTTTTTAATTGCTCAGTGATCGACCCATACATCGAGTAAGTATATATAGATGCAACACAATTATAAATCCTTTTATGTTCTATATGCGGATACATGGCTCGGTAATATAAGTATTTGTGGTTTGCAGACGATTTGATCTGGAGTTGCAAAGAGAAGTTTCACATCTCACTGATGCAGAAGTACAAAAAGAACGTGAAACTAAGTTTGTGGAGTGGTTGAAACAGTTGGTAAAGAAGCTAACATAAATTTTGTACTTATAAACAACACTAAGTTACTTAATTGATCGTGATCACAATCATTGTTTATGTCTGTGCGTAGGTCCGCCATGGTGATGTTAAAGATCAAGGAATATGTGATTTAGAAAATGGTCCGACCAAAGTTGTGCAATGCTACAACAGGTACATCGTAAATGGTTATCGATTCCATACAAAAGATTACGGTATAAACAAATCAACGATAAATAGTGGCGTATGTGTCAAGCGTAGCAGCTACGGTGAAAATGAACATGATTACTACGGTGTTATAGAGGAAATAATGGAGTTGACTTACTTAGGCATAAAAAACAGGGTAACTTTATTCAAGTGTCATTGGTTTGATCCAACTGCAACAAGACTCGACAAAGCTTCAGGCATTGTGGAGGTGAATCATAAATCCAGGTTTGGAACATATGAACCATTCATATTAGCCTCGCAAGTTCAACAAGTTTATTATACTTCATATCCGAGTATAAAAAGATCAGATAGAAATGAATAGTGGGCAGTTTGCAAGGTGAAGTCTAAACTATACCCCGAGTATGATCAGTTACATGAAGATGAGTTAGCTGAAAACAGCGATTACTATCAATCAGATGATGTCTATGACTTCGCTTATGGTCATGATATTGCGCATGATATGCATGTCATATCTCCATAGGCCGATGAAACATTCATAGAGGAATGTGATCCAAATGATGTACCAAGTGGATGGGCAAACAATGAAGAAGAAGAAGAAGAAGAAGAAAAAAAAAAAGTCAAACTGGTGACGAGGAAGAATTCTCAAGCTAGTGAGCAAAATTTTGTACTACAAACCTCTATTTAAATGCATTGCAGTACTTGATGTGAATGATTTGAATTATTTGAATGTATTGTAATACTTGATGTGAATGAATGAGTTGTATTGCAATACTTGGTGTGAATGATTAAAAATTTTATTTGAATGTATTGTAATACTTGATACGAATGATTCGAATGCATTGCAATACTTGATGTGAATGATTTGAATTATTTGAATGTATTGTAATACTTGATGTAAATGCATGAGTTGTATTGCAACACTTGATGTGAATGATTAAAAATTTTATTTGAATGTATTGTAATACTTGATACGAATTATTTGAATGCATTATAATACTTGATGTGAATGATTTGAATTATTTGAATGTATTGTAATACTTGATACGAATGATTCGAATGCATTGCAATACTTGATATGAATGATTTGAATTATTTGAATGTATTGTAATACTTGATACAAATGATTCGAATGCATTGCAATACTTGATGTGAATGATTTAAATTATTTGAATATATTGTAATTTATGCAACGAATGATTTGAATTATTGCAATACTTGATGTGAATGATTTGAATTATTTGAATGCATTGTAATACTTGATGCGAATGATTTGAATGCATTGCAATGCTTGATGTGAATGACTTGAATGGATTGCAGTACCTGATATGAATGATTTGAATTATTGTAATACTTGATGCGAATGACTTGAATGTATTGTAATACTTGATGTGAATTATTTGATTGTATTGTATGACATATGTTATTTGTTAGAATATGGTTCATGGAGGTCACAATGGTCGCTCATCCAGTAGTAGCCAGGCCCAACCTTCATCTTCACAAGCTCCTGTGATAGGTATATTGATTAACTAATTGGATGCTTGATTAGTTCAAATGCGCATTCTGAGAACTTTTAACGTATTTTTTTACAGATGATGTTTTGCCTATACACGACCCACCTACACCAGTTGATCACACAAGTTAGGAGTCAACACAGGAAGCAGGGTCTTCTCAGTCTGGCACAAGAAGACTCATTCGAATAGTGTATATCGATAATCGACCGTAAGTATTTCATTTTCAATTATTGCATATCTTATAAATATTTTATATTGATATTTACTGTGTAACAATTCATGTGCAGCATGAGGTTTGAGCCACAAGAAGTAGTACGAGAGATTAGGAATTCACTTCTTCAACATCTACCAGGACCGGTTGCTTAATGGAAAGAGTACCCAAAGTAGGTGTTAGACAGATTGTGGTCCTCATTCACGTTATACAGTTGTTCCTCATAGTTAATGTGTTTCATATTTAATTTTTTTAAGTAATGTCTACTAACTTTATGAAAATATTTATAGGCTTTGAATCGCTTCGCAACTACGGTAGAAGAAAATGTTGCAAGGAAGGTGTGGCAGAAGGTGGCTGCCAATCGATTTGCAGACATGCTGCACACTATGAAGACTGCAGCAAAAAAAGCATCTGGCGTAGTAGATGATCCACTACAGTGGAAGGGCCATGACCCTATTACTATCAGAAGAGATGATCATGCATATATTTCAAGGTCAATTAACATTGATTTTATGAAAAAATGCTTTTAAAACCCAAGTTTATGCTAGTTTTCATTAAATGAGTTAAAATAATTTCAAAATAGAAAATGTATGAAAAATAGCTTTATTTGTATATTTTAGTACATATTTTAAGGTTTGATATTAATATAGTAGTTTAGTTTTAGTTTTCAATAAAAATAAAAATAAAAAAATTAGAGAAAAATAGTTTTATATTGTTAATAAAATCATTTTAGTTGTTTGTTTTTTTTAGAAAAGGAAAAAATTAAATATAAATATAAATAGTTAGAGTAGTTTTAATTTTTTTTTTCAAATGAGTTTCTTTGTAAATAAATAAGTTTTGTTTTCAAAATTTTTAACTTTTGAAAATTTCAAAACAAACCGGTTTACACGGTTTGGGTTTTGAAAATTTGAAAATAAAGCAAACCAGTTTACACGGTTTGCTATCTTTTGAAAATTTAAAAAAAAAAACTAAAAAACAAACAGCAACAAACCGGTTCAAACCGGTTTGCTTGCTGTTAAAAACCCAAAAAATGAAAAATCAAGGGTGTCTCCCCCATTCTCGGCTGAAGCCTTGCCTCTTTCCCTCTCTTCCATCTTTTCTCACCATCCTCCACCATCGCCGGTGGTTTCTTACCTCCTTCTTCCCCTTCTCCCTCTTGCTCTGTTCAATCCAGCCGGTGGTGGTGGTGGCTCTTCAGTCCGGCGACGACATGGTGGTGGAGGCCGCCATTATTTTCTAACCCTTATGTTCACGGTAAGTTTTCTGAATCTACTACTTCTTCTTCTTCTTCTTGTTCTTCTTCTGATTTTCAGTAGATCGCATGTTTTTTCCTCTCTTCGATTTTTAGATTTGATTTTTGCTATTCTGATTTTCCTGTTCCTCATTCTTTTGATTTTCTGTTTATTCATTTGTTGATTTGATTTTTTATTCCGATTCATCCTAATTTTTTTGTTGTTTTGCATTCACTATAGGATTTCTTGTTTTGCATTTTTAATTTCCTGTTTTCTTTGTTCATTCTGAATTTCTTGTTTGCTTAATCCATGTAATTTTTTTCATGTTTCTACATAGTTCAGTTTAATCATTTTCTGTTTTGTTTTAGAGTCTTTTTCCTGTTTTTTATGCTGAATCCGTTTTTCATTTGTTAAATGATGAATTAATGAACCGTGGATTCATAGAGGAAGATATATGGTAAACAAGATAAAGCATGAAAGAGAAAGCAATAAGCAAAAACACACAGGTTTTAGAGTGGTTCGGCAATAGTGCCTACGTCCACTGAACTCACTCTTTTTACTATCTTTTGTGTTTTTCAACCCACCGTAGCTTTATACATCTTTGCCATCCTTATCGGTGGCACTAATTTGAGTAAGATGTTTATCTTTAATAACCACAGTATTACCAAGGATCTGTTTACTGTTAGTAACAGATCTTGATTTGTAGGGAGATTGAATCTGCATTTGATAGAGACCATCACGATAAGCACTTGAACGGTTATCCTCATTTGCGCTATCTTTAGTATCCCCCCGCAAGCTGAGCGGCATAGGAAGGATGTTCAGCTTGGTCCGAAGAAGGTCAAAGGTGGTGCAAGCAAGGGGTTTGGTGAGAATGTCGGCCAACTGATCATGACTGGAGACATACCAAACTTCAAAATGTTTCTGAGCAACATGATCCCACATAAAGTGCACATCGATTTTGATGTGTTTGCTCACAGGATTCGCTGAGAGAGATGCAGCACTGATATTATCACACCAAAGACAAGGAGGATGAGGTCGGGTTAGCCTGAGCTCACGAAGAAGATATGTGAGCCATAAAACTTCGATAGCACAGGATGCCAGAGCTCGATTTTCAGCTTCCGTACTAGAATGAGCCACGGTTGGTTGTTTGCAAGCATACCAAGAGATGAGAGATTTGCCCAAGTAGATAGCATATCCTCCAGTAGATTTCCGATCATCAATATCCCCAGCCCAATCGGTGTTAGTGTAGGCATCAAGCTGAAAAAAGCGAGTTGGACGAAGAAGCAGGCCATGAGATAAAGTTCCTTTGACATAGCGTAGAATATGCTTAGCAGCCGTCATATGAGTAGTGGTGGGGCGATGCATGTACTGACACACTTTGTTGACAGCGAATGCCAAATCCAGTCTAGTAAGAGTGAGGTATTGGAGGCTGCCAACGAGTTGTCGATATGGAGTCAGATCAGAAAGAAGATCTCCATCTTGCATAGACAACCGAAGAGAGGAGGCCATGGGGGTATGACTATGAGAGGGTTTTGCCTCAAGCATATTGAATTTACGAAGAAGCTCAAGCATATATTGTAACTGATGGAAAAAAAGACCCCTAGATTGGAAAGTCGCCTCAATACCCAAAAAATAATGTAATGAACCAAGATCTTTAATGGTGAATTCAATATGTAATTTCTGAATGATGGATTCAATGGTGGTACGTCGGTTGCCAGTGATGATGATATCATCAACATAGATGAGCAGATAAACAGTAATGTCACCTTGGTAAAACAAGAATAGAGAAGGATCCACTTTGAAAGTCGAGAAGCCCAGGGATGTCAAAAAAAGACTAAGACGTTGAAACGAGGCTCGAGGAGACTGTTTGAGCCCATAGATGGCTTTATGAAGTTTGCACACATGAGTAGGAAACTGTGCATTGTTAAAACCAAGTGGGTGAGCCATATTGACATCTTCAGAGAGAAGCTCGTGTAAGAAGGCATTGTGAACATCAAGTTGACGGATGGTTCATCCCTGAGAGATGGCGGTGGTGAGCACTACCCGAATAGTTGTAGGTTTGACAACAAGACTGAACGTCTGAAAGTAGTCAATGCCGGCCTCATGAGTGTAACCATGTGCTACAAGACGAGCTTTGTAACGAGCAACTATTCCATCAGCCTGTCGTTTAATTCGAAAAACCCAGCGAGAGCCAACAATATTAGTTGAGGAAGGAGGAGGAACAAGACTCCATGTAGCATTTTTTAGAAGAGCCTGGAACTCGTCCTGCATAGCAGCGATGCATTGAGGGGAAACTTTTGCTTGCCGAAAAGAATTGGGTTCAGATTCTGGGTAAACTTGGGTAAGATAAAGCTCAGGCAAGGCATATTTGGAGACAAAATATGTTTTGGGTTGGAGGGACCCAGTTTGGGATCAAGTAATCATATGATGGGTGCGGGTATCATTGACAGCGGTATCGGGAGGAGGTGGCAGTCTGGAAGGAGAACTAGAGGGAGGTGGGGGAGAGGTTAGGGGAGAGGATGAGGGGTGGGGTGGTGGTTCCACAGGAGAAGGAATCAGGTATGTTGGAGAGGGTGAGATTGGAAGTAGGGAGGGAATGGCGATAGGTGAAGGAGAGCAAGGTGTAGGTAGGGACGACAACTGATTTTGGACCTTGAATGGGTAGATGGTTTCATAAAAAATGACGTGACGGCTTATGATCAATTTATTGGTTTTAGAGTCAAGGCATAAATATCCTTTATGTTGGTTGTTGTACCCAAGGAAGGTGCATTGCTTGCTTCGAAACTCAAGTTTATGCCTGTTGAAATCACGTAAACACGGGTAACATGCACATCCAAAAATCTTTAAGAATTTGTAGTCAGGCTCACGTGTAAAAAGCATGTAGTATGGAGACTTCATATTAAAAACTGTAGTAGGCATCTGATTTATAAGATATATAGTTGTTCGAAAAGCAAAATCCCAATACTTGTACGGAAAACCTGCTTGCGCAAGGAGAGCAAGGCCGGTTTACACTATATGTCGATGTTTGCTCTCAACACAGCCATTTTATTGATGGGCATGAGGACAACTAATCTAGTGATTGATGCCTTGTGACTGCAAATGGGCGGAAAGATTGTCATATTCTCTGCCCCAGTCACTTTGCACGTCTTTAATTTTCCTGTCAAACCTGTCTTTCAACATATAGTTGAAAAAATTTAAGCACATGAAGGACATTAGATTTACTTTTGAGAACATAAAGCCATGAAAAACGAGAGAAGGCATCCACAAACGTGACATAATATTTGTATCCACGCATAGAGGGAGTAGCCGCTGGCCCCCATACATTTGTAAAGATTAAATCAAGAGGAGCTTTAACTTTATGCTGGGATGGAGGAAAAGGAAGAGCATGACTCTTTCCAGATTGACATGCAGCGCATACTTTATTAAAATTCTTATTGATAACAGGCAAATCATGCTTGTTTAGAACTCGTAGAACAATCTTGAAGTCAGGGTGTCCCATTCTCCGATGTGTAATATATTATGTTGAATTGTCGTATATCAATTTGTAAGATATTATGCATTTTCTAGTATTGATTTATGAGATATAGTTTTGTTTGTTATTATCTAATTGTAAGCTATTATGTTATTGCTTTGATACTGTGATTCATTAAATCATTTCTTTGACTTGCTTAATTAATCGATAGCTGTTGTTATATGCATCTTGAATAAATCGTAGTAAATATATGCGTTGGCTAAAGCAAATTGATATTTTGCTCATGATAGTGTTGAGCATATCAACTAGTTACAATGAAGATGATGTGTCTCAACCACTGGAAAGTCATGGAGCAACGAACATTAGTACTATCGACGTACTTGAAGAAGTGAATATGTGCACTAATGATGCGTCTGATAAGAAGGGTGTAGACATTGGATTCACTCTAGACTTGAATATTTCAGCAGACGAAATGCCATTCTTTTCTAACCCTTATGTTCACGGTAAGTTTTCTGAATCTACTTCTTCTTCTTCTTCTTCTTCTTCTTCTTCTGATTTTCAGTAGATCGCATGTTTTTTCCTCTCTTCGATTTTTAGATTTGATTTTTGCTATTCTGATTTTCCTGTTCCTCATTCTTTTGATTTTCTGTTTATTCATTTGTTGATTTGATTTTTTATTCCGATTCATCCTAATTTTTTTGTTGTTTTGCATTCACTATAGGATTTCTTGTTTTGCATTTTTAATTTCCTGTTTTCTTTGTTCATTCTGAATTTCCTGTTTGCTTAATCCATGTAATTTTTTTCATGTTTCTACATAGTTCAGTTTAATCATTTTCTGTTTTGTTTTAGAGTCTTTTTCCTATTTTTTTATGCTGAATCCGTTTTTCATTAGATGTGAGTTTGTTAATTTTCCTGTTTACTATTCATATAATTTTCTTACATGTTATATCTGATTTTCATTTTCTCAAAATTCTTGTTTGTTCTTACATCTCGATTACCAGTTTTTTAAAATTCCTTCATATTTTGGTCTATAATTCATTTCTTGTTTTTACATGTCATTATTTCTTGTTTTCTTTTAATACATTCAATTTGTGTTTAAAGTTGATTTTCCTGTTTTGTTTAATTTTCTAATTCCTGTTTAGCATTTGCATCTTTCTTATTTTTTCATTCCTTGATTTTCGTGTTTCTTCACTATATGAATTCTTGTTGTTCATTCTCTAAATTTTTGTTTGTTCAATATTTGTTTTCCCTATTTTTACATGTTGAGTTCTCTGTTTTATATTACAGTTAACCTTAGTTTTTCCTGTGTGTTTATGTACTGAATTTCTTGTCTTTTTCATTCATTGATTCTCTGTTTTGATTTCATATACTTTCATAAGTAGTTACTTTACTATTAGTTAAGTGATTAGTTCGTTAACTGATAGACATTAGTTAATTGAGTAGTATTAGTTGTGAGTTAAGTAAACTGTTAGTTAATTAGATTTAATTAGAATTCATTTTCATTTGAAATTGTCATTTAGAATTCTTGCCTAATTTCTTTTGTATTTTTAGCATTTAGTCAGTTTAGTATAGTTTTCCTTCTATCTTTGGTACTGCTCGTGTTCGTTTGATTTGTGCAGGATAGCACAGGAGTGGAGCTGAAGTGATTACGTGACATGAGGAAGCACAAGAGTAGAAGATTTTTGCTTTTATTTTTTAGAATTAGGAATTTAATTGGGTTTGTAAATATTGCACTTTACGCCCTCTGCGAAGGGTATTCATTTGTTGTAATAGATAGTTGTTTTTACTTTTTTCAAACATTTTACATTTTAATAATATGGCAATAAAGATTAGTTTAGATTTGTGTGTTTGAGTACGAAATATTCTTGTTCCCTGAGTTCGGCCCGGTCTCATCCACTAGTGAGAACCGGTTTTTATTATTTGATGTCTGGTTTTCACATGTTTTACATATAAGATTCTTTTCAAAATTACAATGATTTAAAAGAAGACATCAAATTTTTGGCGCTGTTGCCGGGGAAAAGCGTAATATTAGTATTCACTTTATTGCCTAGTGTTTGTTTGCATTTAGGTTTAGAACCACGTATGTGCATATCTTAGAGACGAGCTTACTTTTCTGCACAGCCCACCTACTAGGATCCCCTTAGAGGTGACTGTGTAAGATTGGTACCGTACACATAGATTTCATATTTCTTTAGCATAATCTTTGTTATGTGTAACTGCGTGGTGTTTGTTTAGTTTTTATTATTTTTAGTTTACTCGCTTTGTGGTTTGCGTGGTTTGGCCGCTTAGTGCGTTAGTTAGGTAGAAAACCCAAATTAGGACGTGTGCTACACCGGTCTACTCCAAGGTGTACGCAATGGCTGACGATCATCAATTAATCTGTCCTTTGAGGGAGTACTTCATGCCAAATACGTATACTCCCGCATCCTGCATCACGAGACCTGATGTAGGAGCGAGCCATTTTGAGATTAAGGCCAGTGTGATTCAAATGTTACCTTTGTTTTATGGCCTTAGCAATGAGGACCCATATCGTCATCTCGATGAATTCTTTGAGATTTGCTCGACTGTGCGAATCAATAACTTTGGAGACGACGCTATGAGGTTGACTTTGTTTTCGTTCTCTCTCAAAGATAAAGCCAAGCACTGGCTAAAATCTCTTGAGACGGTTCGTATTACTACTTGGGAAGGAATGCAGCGCGAATTCCTCAAAAAGTACTTCCCAATTGGTAAAACAAATCAGTTTTGTAAAGCTATAACTAGTTTTTTTCAAATTGAGGAAGAACAATTTCATGAGTCTTGGGAGAGATTGAAAGATCTTCTCCGCAAGTGTCCCCATCACCAGGTGCCTCATTGGCAGTTGGTGCAGTATTTTTATGATGGGCTTACTGAGAAGTACTGTCAAATGGTTGATTCGTCTTGTGGGGTTACTTTTATGCTCAAGAGTGAGGACGCGACGTGGTCTCTATTCGATACCTTGAGTGAAAACACGATGCATCATACTTTGTCTTCACGGCTCGATAGGACTACATCTCTGTCTAGTGGTCCTAGGAAAATAGGGATTTCCGAAGTAGGGTCTGAGTTAGAATTGTGTACCAAGGTTGACCAGTTGACTAGGAAGTTAGATCAATTCCTAGCCAATTCTTCGCGAAGTCCAGTAGGAAGAGTGTGCGAGCTTTGTGCTAGCCCTGCACATTGTGTTTCGGCTTGTCCGGCAGCACCGCTATATCCTGAATTCGTTTAGGAGCAGGTGAATGCTGCCCAAGGTTTCGCTAGACCCATGCCTGATTCGTTTACACCATCATATAACCCAGGTTGGCGAAACCAGTTTATTTCCCCATCCCATCAGCCCTCCCAGACACAGTATAGACACAGTAACCCTTCACAAGGTTACTCGCATCCCATTTTTCCACAGGTTCATCCCCAGTCTAGTCTACCTTCTCTTCAGGAGCCCATTTTAAGTTCATCATTTCAGGAGAAGATGTTAGAGGCCTTTTCTAATATCAAGGCCACTATTTACTCCCATACACAGCCGATAGCCAAGCTAGAGACTCAAATGGGACAGTTAGCTCAGACATTGAGTAGACAAAGCCAGAGGAACCTTCATAGTCAGTCTGTTGTCACATCCAAGGGAGAGGAGTCCATGTCATTTGACTTGCAACCCACTGCTTCACATCCTGTGTAAGTCGAATCTGTTATATCCCTTCAGAGCGGGAAGGCGTATCATTCCATTCAGGAATCGACTCATGAGCCCCATATCACTTCTACTGACAAGTCGATTTTCATGATACCTCAGCAGAAGGGGCAAGGCCCTCAGTTGTTACAGTCATCATATATTCATAAAGCCCCATTTTCTCAGCCTTTAGGATCACCTATTCTTTTCAGTAAGCAAGACGTACAGATGCAGAAGGTGCTTGACCAAGTCAAGCTAGATCCTATTCACCACTTGTCTGAAGTTGCATTCATTGATAGTCGGTCGGTCCTAGACTCTCATTTCCTGACCAGTCTCTCAGATGAGACTAATCTCCGTTCTTCATGTCGAGAGAGTCATGATACTACATTTAGAGGTAGAAGAGATGGAAACACAGTGCGTAGTGTCACAGATGACACTCTTTTCTACATAGAGCCCGATTGAGCCTGACTTCATGTCCATTGATCTCATGGACGATGAAGGATTTTTTCAGAGATCCGTCTGGTTGGGGACGTGAAACTTAGCGCTTTATGGGAGGCAACCCATATCTTGTATATTATTAGATTTGATTAGAATTTATAGATTTTATTTTGTTTTTCCTTTTTCATTTTATTCATGAGTTTTTCATGTCCTTTTTGTTTAATTCATGGTTTTCATGTCATGTCATGTCATGTATACATTGCATTCATTATATTCATAGAACATGCATTTTTAATTCATGTCAAGTTGTTTCTACTCTTTTCCCTCATTTATTTCCTCTCATGTGCATTCACGCAGTTTCATATAAGCATGGGGGAGTGCCACTGGGACAGTGTCATTCAAGCATGGGGGAGGGTGTAGTTTGAATACTTTGAATATTTTTGTCTATGTTCTTGCACATGTTTACACATCTCTCATGAAAAGTAGGTTTTTAAAGAAAGAGTTTGAACTTATATGAATGTTATTTCAAATCTGATGTTTTTAGAGGATTTTTTAAGTCCCACGAAAAAAAAAATTCTGGCATAGATCTAAAAATTATGGTTGTTTATGCAGAATTCGAAGAAATGATGATAGATACATGTTAGAATTTATTTTGAATCACAAATATGAATATGCACAGTTGTATTTTTGAAAAACTAAGCAAATGAACAAAAGCGTAAAAATGAGCTCAAAAGAGAAATAAGAGCATGTGTTAGGTTGTTTGGATAATTCCTCAATCCTTAGTAGATGGAAATTAGATGTAAGTTGAAACTTTTAATTCTAGTTCGAAAAGGAGAGTGGAAAACTTCGTGATCCTAAGTAGTTGAGAACAGATACAAGTTGAAATGTTTGACTCTCATGTTATAAAGGTGAATGAAGGAAGTCACTTTTATGTCTTAGTTGATATCTTTTGGTATGCATTGAAAAAAGTATAGAAAATATTGACATTGCACAAGGCATAAAAGCAGACCACACGCAAGCTATAAGAGAAGAATAAGTGAAAAAAAAGCGTGAAAAGAATAAAAAAAGAGAAAAGAGCTTAAAAAGAAAGAAAAGTTCAGTGCTTAGAAGTGTGATTGAGAAAACCGGTGTAGAAAACATATGAGTGAGAATAAGTAAATAATAATATGTTTTTATTGGATTTTCTAAGAATAAAACATAAATAATTGTGATATTTAGAAAAGTGAAAGAAATTCTTTTCTGTGGTGGTATATAAAAGACTCTAATTATGTTTTGAGTTTGAAATAACAGGAAATATTTGTGAAAATAAAGTCTTTAATTACCTACTACTTGTGAGGATGTGTAATATTATGCATACATGACAAAGATGTTTGTGGGTAGCATCACTGCAAATCCTCACGAGACCTTACTCGTCCACTGGGGTAACCCAGGGGTTGAAAGGGCTTGTTGCATGAGCTAAATGCAACCGTGATTCCTACGAAAGTGAGTTAGGTGATAGTTTTCATTTCATACATTTGTCTAGTTTGCTCGAGGACTAGCAAAACATAAGCATGGGGGTATTTGATCATGCATATATTTCAAGATGAATTAACATTAAAATATGCATGATTTTATGAAAAAATGCTTTTAAAACCCAAGTTTATGCTAGTTTTCATTAAATGAGTTAAAATAATTTCAAAATAGAAAATGTATGAAAAATAGCTTTATTTGTATATTTTAGTACATATTTTAAGGTTTGATATTAACATAGTAGTTTAGTTTTAGTTTTCAATAAAAATACAAATAAAAAAATTAGAGAACAATAGTTTTATATTGTTAATAAAATCATTTTAGTTGTTTGTTTTTTTTAGAAAAGGAAAAAATTAAATATAAATATAAATAGTTAGAGTAGTTTTAATTTTTTTTTTCAAATGAGTTTCTTTGTAAATAGATAAGTTTTGTTTTCAAAATTTTTAACTTTTGAAAATTTCAAAACAAACCGGTTTACACGGTTTGGGTTTTGAAAAATTGAAAATAAAGCAAACCGATTTACACGGTTTGCTATCTTTTGAAAATTAAAAAAAAAACTGAAAAACAAACAGCAACAAATCGGTTCAAACCGGTTTGCTTGCTGTTAAAAACCCAAAAAACGAAAAATCAAGGGCGTCTCCCCCATTCTCGGCTGAAGCCTTGCCTCTTTCCCCTCTTTCCCTCTCTTCCCTCTTTTCTCACCATCCTCCACCATCGCCGGTGGTTTCTTACCTCCTTCGTCCCCTTCTCCCTCTTGCTCTGTTCAATCCAGCCGACGGTGGTGGTGGCTCTTCAGTCCGGCGACGGCGTGGTGGTGGAGGCCGCCATTCTTTTCTAACCCTTCTGTTCACGGTAAGTTTTCTGAATCTTCTTCTTCTTCTTCTTCTGATTCCTCATCTGCATTTTCTTCTTATTTAATTAATTCTGTGTAAAAAAATAAAAACGAGAAAAATAATAGAAAAAAAAAAAACAGTAGATCGCATGATTCTTCCTCTCTTCGATTTTTAGATTTGTTTTTTGCTATTCTGATTTTCCTGTTCCTCATTCTTTTGATTTTCTGTTTATTCATTTGTTGATTTGATTTTTTATTCCGATTCATCCTAATTTTTTTGTTGTTTTGCATTCACTATAGGATTATCTGTTTTGCATTTTTAATTTCCTATTTTCTGTGTTCATTCTGAATTTCCTGTTTGCTTAATCCATGTAATTTTTTTCATGTTTCTACATAGTTCAGTTTAATCATTTTCTGTTTTGTTTTAGAGTCTTTTTCCTGTTTTTTTATGTTGAATCCGTTTTTCATTAGATGTGAGTTTGTTAATTTTCCTGTTTACTATTCATATAATTTTCTTACATGTTGATCTGATTTTCATTTTCTCTAAATTCTTGTTTGTTCTTACATCTCGATTACTAGTTTTTTAAAATTCCTTCATATTTTGGTCTATAATTCATTTCTTGTTTTTACATGTCAATATTTCTTGTTTTCTTTTAATACATTCAATTTGTGTTTAAAGTTGATTTTCCTGTTTTGTTTAATTTTCTAATTCCTGTTTAGCATTTGCATCTTTCTTATTTTTTCATTCCTTGATTTTCGTGTTTCTTCACTATATGAATTCTTGTTGTTCATTCTCTAAATTTTTGTTTGTTCAATATTTATTTTTCCTATTTTTACATGTTGAGTTCTCTGTTTTACATTACAGTTAATCTTAGTTTTTCCTGTGTGTTTATGTACTGAATTTCTTGTCTTTTTCATTCATTGATTCTCTGTTTTGATTTCATGTACTTTCATAAGTAGTTACTTTACTATTAGTTAAGTGATTAGTTCGTTAACTGATAGACATTAGTTAATTGAGTAGTATTAGTTGTGAGTTAAGTAAACTGTTAGTTAATTAAATTTAATTAGAATTCATTTTCATTTGAAATTGTCATTTAGAATTCTTGCCTAATTTCTTTTGTATTTTTAGCATTTAGTCAGTTTAGTATAGTTTTCCTTCTATCTCTGGTATTGCTCGTGTTCGTTTGATTTGTGCAAAATAGCACAGGAGTGGAGCTGAAGTGATTACGTGACACGAGGAAGCACAAGAGTAGAGGATTTTTGCTTTTATTTTTTAGAATTAGGAATTTAATTGGGTTTGTAAATATTGCACTTTACGCCCTCTGCGAAGAGTATTCATTTGTTGTAATAGACAGTTGTTTTTACTTTTTTCAAATATTTTACATTTTAATAATATGGCAATAAAGATTAGTTTAGATTTGTGTGTTTGAATACGAAATATTCATGTTCCTTGAATTCGACCCGGTCTCATCCACTAGTGAGAACCGATTTTTGTTATTTGATGTCTGGTTTTCACATGTTTTACATATAAGAATCTTTTCAAAATTACAACGATTTAAAAGAAGACATCAAGAGATTACTGGAATGAAATGTGTGATAAGTGGGCTGGAGATGCATTTAGAAATCGCTCTGCGATGGCTGCACAAAATCGAGCGAAAATGCCTGAAGCCCATCTACACACAGGTGGATCTAAGACATTTGGGAGCCACCTGAAGAAAATGGTAACTCATCAATATATAATATTAATTTTATAAGTATTGTTGCAAACTTGTGTACTAAATATTTTGTCTTTTAACTTCGCTGAAAGCAGAAAAAGGAGACATTGTACCATATAAGGATGTGTTTGTTGAAACACATAAATGGAAGACCACGGGAGTCTTCGTATCAGAGAAAGCGAGAACGACAATGGTATGTATTTATTCTATTAATAATCATTGCAATATGCAAGTTATCATAATGTTATCATTAATTATTAATGCATACTTTAAACATTATTTTGTAGGAGGCATACTTTTAACACAGACACATACGTTGGAGAAGACAACCCAAATCGGCTAGAAGAACCTCTAGCCAATTTACACGTTTTTCTTGAAAAATAATGGAAATCAATACTCGAACATGCAAACAATGAAACAAACCTAGATCTAACATGCTGGTCTATGCACGGATACTATTCTAAGGTTGAAACAAAAAAAAATAAAGGAAACACACAGAAATAATAAAAGAAAACCAACACACAATTCAGTTTTAGCTAGAAGAGAAGGAAGAAGAAGACCTACCTCTTGGAAGATCCGACGACCGAAGGGATGAAGAAGAGCGGACCGTGGCTTGATCTTGACGTCCTAAACAGTTCAAGAATGCTGGACTTCACCAAAGAACAGAACTTTTGCAGCTGCTACACGTTGGAGATCCACCGAAGATGGAGTATGCGTCGATTCTCGATCAGAGGGTGTAGAAAACCGGATGGAGGTAGGGTCAGCTCACCTTGTTGGTGTGTTTCGCACTCCCACACAAGGTTAGTAGTCTCCACCTCTGCTACACATGCAAAAACACAGCAAAATGGTGAAAACACAACAAGGAAAAAGAAAGAAATGAAGAGAAAACACAAGGGAGATCGAAATATGCTTGGAACCCAAGCATAAACCGGTCTTCAATGGCCAAAACGTGGGAGAATGGACGGGAAGGAGCTGCTGGAGTTAGAAGCACTGCAGGGGGCGTCCAAACAAAGCCAAAGACGCCTAGGGTTCTTCAAAAAAAACTATTTATAATTTTGACATTTTTCAGAAAGGGGGTTAAAAAATAAAATTTTGCTAGGCGCCACTTTCTGGGGGGTTTTCTGCAAAACTTTTTAAATTGGATATGGATAGGCGTGTGGGTTGGGTTTTGGGCTTTTTAAGGGTTGATCCAAAGTCCAAATAACCGAATTGGGTCGGATATGGATCCGATCTACCTCGAAATTCGTGCCCAAACACTGAAATAGCCATAACTCTCTCATTTTAACTCCAATTTTTCTGAAATTCGAACCATAACCCCTTACTATCAAAATACATCTAAACAAGGGTTTAAAACTTTAAACTTGTTACAAGATGCATGAAAAACTTATTAACATGATGTGTATTTCATGCATCATCAAATACCCCCATGCTTGAATGTTTGTTAGTCCCTTAACAAACCCTAATTATGCTATGCAACGAAGACAAGAAATGCTAAGCATGAATGCATAATACTAACTCACTTTCGTAAAAATCACGGTTGCATTTAGCATATGCAACAAGCCCTTTAAACCCCTAGCTTACACTAGTGGACGAGTAAGGTCGCGTGAGGGTTTGCAGAGATGCCACCCACAAACATCAATGAAATGCGAGGATGATTTTTCAAAAATATTAGGCTCTTAAGAATGCAGTTGGAACAAATATTTCATGTAATTGACATTCTCAAAAAAAGTTTAAAAATCTCATGCCACCACAGTAAAAATTCTTTTCCTTCACTTTTCTAATATTGTAGCTAGTTCATGATTTTTCTCAGAAAGTCAAGTATTCTCATGTTTTACTCATTTATTCTCACTTGTATATTTTCTGCACAGTAATACACATATATGACTAAGCAATGAAATTTTTTTCATTCAGCACATTATCTTTTTCTTTCATTTTAACTCCTTTTTTCAACTTTTGTTCTCTTGAGCATTCTTCTCATATGAGCACTATTTCGAATAGTTAGTTTTCGTGACCCGTGTAGCGAACTTTGGGTCAGTGACTCCCAGGTTGGCCAACCTTAGGGCACTAGATACAAAGTATCCCTCAGACTTAATTGCTCGAGTCACTAGACCTTCTATTCTAATAGTTTACGTATAGTCTTCCTCTCGTCATGTGCAATGTCTCTATCTCTTAGGCTTTCTATGCAGTCCATGTAACAAGCTTTCGAACCGGTGGCTCCCAAACCAGCTAGCTTTGGGGCACCAAGTGTAAAACACCCTTCAGATTCTACTTACTCGAACTACAAAGGCCACAGATATCGACTAGACAAGAAGATGATCTCCTTCGTTATCCTTTTCGTCGAAAGACTCAAACACTTCATCTCGTGTCTGAGTTCCACTACTAGGATTCACGAAGACATCAACAACTAAACGTAGCTCTATTCTTTTAACTCATTTTTCTAAAACATCTTTCCATTGCTTATTTCTTTCACAAAACACACTGTGCATACTTATACTAAAGTGATTCAAAATTTTCTAACAATCAAATACTATATTTTCTTTGAATTTTCTCATGAATAACTACTCTATTTGACTCAGTTCAGGAGAAAAAATATTTTCATGGGGCTTTAAAAATTTATAAACTATTAGATTATGCCAAAAACAATCATATATGCTACAACTTGTTCTCAAATGCCTACTTTAATTACCAGTCATAAAAAAAATTTTGAAATTTTTGTGCATCTAAACCACCCCCCCATGCTTGAATGACACTGTCTCTAGTGGCATACAAAATATATAACAATATCATGCACATACACTAAAAGACCATAAGAATATGGGAGAAAGGATAGATACAACTTGATCTGCTCTGAGCTTCTGAAGTTGAATTATTTTGTAGGAGGCATATGAGCAACAGATGGTAGAGCGATATGGCGATGACGCTACTCAACATCCATCATTTGATCCTGTAGCATGAGTGACTGCAGCAGGTGAACCCAAAAAAGGTCGTGTGTTCGAGTTTGAGAGTAATCTGAACACTTCACCAGTTATTGCTTCTTCCAGTTACGGCTCACAGGCTACTTTCGCCGACATAAGCTCCAAGCAGCAACCTATTCTTTCCGGTGATGATGTACGCTAGATCATTAAGGACACAATGAATGACTACTTCCATGACACCGCCGCCCCCTTTCTTCGAGATGAGATCACCAGTATTGTGCTGAATAGAGGATCTTCGATTGCAGGTCCCTCTCAGGTATAATCACATATTCAGTTTTTTGACTGCCTTAGCACACATATGAGCATGATAGAATCACATATATAACTTTTTGCCTGCCTTAGAGCACATATGAGCATGATAGAATCACATATAGAGTTTTTTTATTTCCTTAGAGCACATATGAGCATGCTATAATCACATATAGAGTTTTTTTATTGCCTTAGAGCACATATGAGCATGCTATAATCACATATAAAGTTTTTTGCCTGCCTTAGAGCACATATGAGCATGCTATAATCACATATTCAGTTTTTTGACTGCCTAAGAACACATATGAGCATGATAGAATCACATATAAAGTTTTTTTGACTGCCTTAGAACACATATGAGCATGCTATAATCACATATTCAGTTTTTTGACTGCCTAAGAACATATATGAGCATGTTATAATCACATATTTGGTTTTTTGACTACCTTAAAACACATATGAGCATGCCAAAATCACATATAGAGTTTTTTTACTGCCTTAGAACATATATCATTTATGATAAAATCACATATAAATTTTTTTGCTTTGCCTGCCTTAGAGCACATATAAGCATGCTATAATCACATATTCAATTTTTTGACTGCCTTAGCACACATACGAGCATGATCGAATCACATATATAGCTTTTTGCTTGCTTTAAAGCACATCTAAGCATGGTAGAATCACATATAGAGTTTTTCTAGTTGCCTTAGAACACATATGAACATGCTATAATCACATATTCAATTTTTTGACTGCCTTAGCACACATATAAGCATGATAGAATCACATATATAACTTTTTGCCTGCCTTGGAGCATATATGAGCATGATAGAATTACATATAGAGTTTTTTTATTGCCTTAGAACACACATGAGCACATGATAGAATCACATATAGTGTGTAATTTATTTTATTATATTTTGTTTATCAATACTAACTGTTCTTTTCTTGTGTAGGCTGCTAGCGATAATCAGCGTAGTGGAGCTGAAGGGACAGAAAAAGGCAATGAACAAGAAGACGCACAAAATCTTGGCAATGATTAGAGAACTGTGTTGAAGAAGTTCTATTTTTTTATGTTTCCTAATTATAATTGTTGAATTGTAAATAATTAAACTTGTTAATTTTAAGGTGGAACAATTAATTGTTGTAGATTCCTTTTATATAGAATTTTTTATTGTAGTTTGTTTTTTATTTATAGGAAATATAAATTGTACAGGAAATATAAATTGTACCATTCTCGGTATTTAATTTTCAAATAAATTTTTTTTTTTTGCGACAGATTAGCGACGGAAACATCCGTCGGTATGTATATATATCTAGCGACGTCTTAGCGATGGACGTAAATCCGTCGCCAAGCCGAGGTCGTCGTTTAGTACCGATGGATTGGCGACGGAATAAAGCACTCGTTAGTCTATCGCAATTAGCGACGGACCTGGTGACGGATTTATTCCGTCGCCAGTTAGCGTCGAAAAATTCATGACGTAAGCATATCGTCGCCTCGTCATCTCTAATCCGTCGCTACGCCTGTTAGCGACGGAATAGCGACGAAATGTGGTTGTCGCTAATCTACAGCTTTGTTGTGGTGTCCTACGCTGCCAACGGATCACCCTTTGACGATGCACCATCTGTTGTAACAGGAGCTCCCTTTGACGACGCACCATTTACTGTCGTCTGTTGTCGTCGAAGCACCCTTTGCCATCGTCTGCTGTCGCCGGAGCACCCTTTGTCGTCGTCCTGAGTCCAAGTTCTCACCTTGGTTTTTAGCTTGTGTTACAACATATTGTTGCCTTCTCGTTCATGCCTTGTGTTACAAAACATTCCCGGGTTCGCTCCTACCTTGTGGAGATAACTATAAATCGATCGACTGGTTCCATCATTGGTGGTCATCATAGGGGCATTTGTCGGCCATCGCTTTTTACAGTCTTCTCTTCTTCTTCATTTTTGTTAGGCAGTATGGAAAAAAGCGATGACACATAAACATTTCAAGAAGTGCCATTAAGGCATCGTAAGTACCTTTCTATGTCATCATGCTATTGTTGAAGGACGTATGTCGTCGTGAGTGCCATTAAGGCGTTTTGTTATTGTAGGTGGATGTGTTTTCGATGGTTGAAAAATTAAAGATATTTGTAGGGTTGTGGGACCTATTGACAAGAATACTTGTTTACAGAAGCAAGGAAGGGCCTCTACCCGATCTGGTATCATCTATTCACTCAGTATATGCAATGTAACACAAATTGCAGTTATAGTAACATAATACCGATTTGTGAGATATTGTATTTATTAATATCGATTTGTAAGCTATTATGCTGAATTTTCGTATCGATTTGTAATATATTATGCGATATGTATATCGATTTGTAAGATATTATGTGTTTTGTAGTGTTGATTTGTAAGCCATTATGTTGAATTGTCGTATCGATTTGAAATATATTATGTGATATGTATATCGATTTGTAAGATATTATGTATTTTTTAGTATCGATTTGTAAGATATTTGCAGTATGATTTAAAAATATGCGTGCGGAAATACATTGTTGCACGCCTGCAGTGGCGATTTGCGTATTCAAATCGCTGCTAATTTTAGCAATTTCTATTGAAATAGCTTCACAGCGTCGTACATATAATTAAATCGCTCTCACGTGAATCGCTATCGTCAACACATATACGTTAAATCATTTTTTTCATTGGCATGGTAAATAACAACTCGATGCACAGTATAAGCAAATACTATGATTCATTCAATCGTTTCTTTGACTTGCTTAACTAACCTGTATCCGTTGTTATATGCATCTTGAGTAAATCATAGTAAATGTATATGTTGGCTAACGCAAATTGATATCTTGCTTATGACATTGGTGAGCTTATCATCTGGTTGCAGTGAAGATGATGTATCTCAATCAGTGGAAAGTTATGGAAAAGTGAACATATGTACTAATGACGCACCTGAAGAAGTGAACATGTGCATTAATAATGCACATGATAAGAAGGGTGCAGGCATTGGATTCACTCTTGACTTGAATCTTCCAGCAGAAGGAATGCAATTCGATAATGAGGTAAACGATCATGACAATACACTTGATAAAGGTGCAAGCACTGGGAATGTACATGATAGTACACTTGACTCTGTTCCCGTAGAAGAAATACAGTTTAATAATGAGGAAGTTGCATATAAATTTTATATTGATTATGCCTTAAAACTTGGCTTCTGTGTTAGAAGGTATTCTTGGTCAAAAAATGCACAGGGTGTCGGGGTGAGAAAGACATATGTTTGTTCTAAGAAAGGTTGAAAGAAGTCAAGTGGAAATCCAACAAGGAGCAAGTCAGATTCAAGATGTGGTTGTCCAACGAGAATGGTGTTAAGAAGACTTCCGAATGAAAAATATGTAGTTCGTACTTTAATCAGTGATCATAACCATGAATTAGCAGCTTCACATATGTGTCCTATGTTAAGGTCACATTATAAAGTAACTGAAGCGTATGCTACAATTGCTAAAATAGCTGATAGCGCCAGCATTACACCAAGGAAGACATACAATTTGTGCACGCACATAGATGGTGGTCACAAGAATGTTCCATTCACACCTATGGATCTAAGAAACCACTTGAGAAGGAAGATGACAGATAACATGAAGAAAGGAGAAATATATTCTTTGGTTGATTACTTACAGAAAAAATCAAGCAATGACCCTAGTTTCTTTAGTGCAATGCAACTGGATGAAGATGGATATGTTATGAATATGTTTTGGGCATATTCAAAGTCAAGAGTAGATTATGAATGCTTCAATGATATGCTTATTTTTATGCGACAATGAAGATTAATACTGAACAGTAGCTATTTGCACAGTTTATCGGAGTAAACAATCACTCACAGAGTTGCATATTAGGCGACATTTTTTTTATGACCAGACCAAAGAAAGCTTTGAGTGGTTGTTCAGAGTATTTACACAAGCAATGAATGGGAAGCACCATGAAGTTGTACTTACAGATGATGATCACGCAATTGCGACTGCAGTGTCTCATGTATGGTCAGATGCACATCATCGCGTATGTTTGTGGTATATCTTTCAAAATACAGCAAAGAACATAGGACACATATTTAATCAAAAGACAGGGTTTGATAAAAAGTTTATAAGGTGTGTACTTGAGAGCGTAGACAAGGTCACCTTTATGTCTGATTGGGAGGAAATAATTCAGATGTATGACCTTGAAGACTGTGTGGTTAGAAAATTTATATGCAGACAAAAGGAAGTGGGCATTTACATATGGAAGACAATACTTTTGTGAAGGTATGAAAAGCATACAAAGAGCTGAATCTATGCATGCCACACTGAAGAAAACCTTGTATTCTTGTTTAACAATGTTTCGCTTTATGGAACAATATGAATTATTTATAGACGGTCTTAGACAAAATGAGCTTGAACATGATGTGAAATGCTTCAACACACACCCTGTAACTTTGGGCATGAAAATATTGATGGGACCTGCAAATCTGTATACACTAACTGTATTTGAATGAATTAAAAAGGAGGTTATAAAGGTCATGAACTGCAACATAGAAGAATGTATGCAAACTGAGAATATGCACGAATACCATATTGTATGGGAGAGCAAAGAGCATCCGAAAAGGCAATAAATACATATTACGTACAATATTGACAACGGAACAATTGAATGTACGTGCAAAACATATGAATTCAAAGGTATTTTATGTCATCATGCATTAAAGGCACTTAATCAAGAGAAGATACAAGAAATACATGAGTCATATTTAATGTGAAGATGGATGAGACAAGCAAAGACTGAAATGATGGATACAGATAATGTCAGTCCATCTGGTGTTGATGAGAAGTGACATATAGTCTCCTGTTACCAACAACTATGTAGGGCACTGATGCATGTTGCAGATTTGGTATTGAAAAGTGAAGAAGCCTATATATGCATGAGAAAAGTGTCAAGGAACTTACTTGAAAATGTGCAGTTAATTCACCATCAGTCCGCTGCAACTCATGAAGAGCATTCTAAGAAAATGGAAGCGAATAGCGAAGGTGAAAATCATGCTTCTTCTGACCCGCATGAGAAGTTGTGCCGAACCATAAACATCATCTTCAACAAATCAGGAGTCAATGTTGTATATTATGATGAAAATATTCACCTAGTGAAGAGTATTAAAATAAAACTTGTCGCTGATCGCAGTCGTCGGAGGATAAAGGATGCATTAAAATTGGTTGGTAAAAAAAGGTCTAAGAAATAACCAACCCTAAGCAAAAGCAGCAAAGTTTTTTGTATGAACAGGTATGTAATACATTATTATATTGCTTCCCAAGTATTTTGCATTATGTGTAGCTTATCAATATCTAACTTGTATAATTTCCAACATGCAGCAATATCCTACAGACGTGCACTCTAACATTGTGGCATTTAATCCTCCCGACTAGTTTTAGTGGAACGAAGGCATCAGTTTTACAAGTCTTTTGGTATATAATCAATATTGGGAGGATGTTTGCATTTCTTGTTAAACTCAATATAGTGTCTTATATTATTCTATTTCATGACATGCTCAGTTCAATTCAAATGCGAGCAATGAAACACAGGAATCACGTGTGAATTCTTCAGCTATGTAATTGTATTTGATTATCTTTCCTGCATGTTCGATTGTTGTAATATGTATCCTTCACATGTATAAATCGTAAAAGCAAATCGCGATAGGACAAAACTGTTAATCTATGGAGATGATAGAAAAGGATATGAATGCTTTGAACCTCACCGAGGACATGGCATTGGATAGAAATGATTGGAGGAGAAGGATTCATGTGAAAGACCCAGAATGATTTTCTTTGTTGGTTCATATCGCCGACCCCAATTGTTTTGGGATGAAGACGTAGTTGTTGTTGTTGTTGTAAGTCGATTTGTATTTATCAAGTTACCTAGATTTATAGTTTATCAATAAACATCATCACGATTTATTTTTTCTTCCTCTTTTTCATCTTTTATCAGTGATTGTGTAAATCGCTATACAATTTTTTTTCGCTTTATGTCCGTGGTTGTACAAATCGTTACAGTGAAATCAATTTGCAACTATTACTTAAACTGGTATAAAGTTGTAAATGATTTGTAGTTTACCAATAAACATCGTTTCGATTTATTTTTCCTTCTTTTTTTTTCGTCTTTTATCAGTCATTGTGTAAATCGCTATATAACATATCATTGACATAGACAAAGCCCATAAAAGCAAATCACGATAGGACAAATCTTTTTCGCTTTATGTCTATGGTTGTACAAATCGTTACAGTAAAATTGATTTGCAATTGTTATTAAACCGGTATCAAGTTATAAATCGATTTGCAGTTTACCAATAAACATCGTGTCGATTCATTTTTCCTTTCGCTTTTTCATCTTTTATCAGTCATTATGTAAATCGCTATATAACATATTATTGATATAGACAAATTCCGTAATAGCAAATTGCGATAGGACAAAAGTGTTTCAGCCTTTTATCAATGTTTGTGCAAATCATTTCAGTCTTTTATCAGTCATTATGTAAATCACGATGGTACAAATCATTTCAAACATAAGAAGAAGAATAAAGAAGTAGGATAAGAAAAAAGAACGACATAAGAAAAAGAAGAAGAAGAGGTGCACGTGCATAAAACCCTAATCTATGTAAAACCCTAATATAGATCAGTGTAAAACCCGGTTCTATGTAAAACCCTACCCGACCCATTCTCTAGGTCTAAAACCCTAATCCATTTAACATCTCTTTCTCTTTTCTGCGGCAGCGCAACTTCTTTTTCTTCAATCCCTTTTTTCTACACTGCCTTTGTGACGCCCCAGAATTCCCAACTTGGAAAATCCTTAAGATATTTAAGGTTAATTTTTTTTTTTTGAAATGCATTGCGCAAAGCAGAAAAATTAGAAAGGGAAAACAAGTGGAAAACTCTGGGCGAATCACAGAGAGAAGCAACAAGAATATGAAACATCTTATTTATCATATTTTATAAAATGGTACATCTTTTCTCTTTATAAAAACACTGTTAAGATCTTTGACATTCTAGAAGTGTGGGTTCAGTCATCCGCTGCGCATCAAGCTCCATCGCACCACGAGAAGTAAGACACTTGTGTCCCCATAAAACGGGGTCAGTACTCTTGCGAGCTGGTGAGAAATCAACCACGATAATCCATTTACACAAATAATTAAAGTAGCAGGACAAGTGAACATATATGTGCGTCGTGGTGAAACAGTTGGCATATTTGAAAATGATTAATCAAGTGCAACAAATGAGAGGCAGGTAAAGATAACTCCAAGAAATAAGCAACAATGCCAAGTACCAACATATTTACATAGATGCATCAATCATTAAGCAAAAGAATAAGAAATTGCAACTCTAGTATCATACTCAAAACCAAGCTTTAAAAGTCACTTAGCATGATTACAAACATTTTTGTTTAATGGGAACAACGAATAATTCAATGTAGGTATATATATACATCCAGGGTAAGACATCTCTAGAATCATATCACACAAGTTATGGAAGTATGTGAGACACCACATTACTGATATTAGTGAGCTCATCTCATAAGGTGGGTCTATCGCCCACGTTAACTCGATAAGGAGTTCTATCAACCACAAATCTCTATGACACAGGTACTCAAAATCGTCGGCATATCTAACACGTAATCAACCTTCGTGCCACATGTCATTATCCCATGTTATTTGCAAATCGAGAATTATCATAAATGCACAACCAAAAGTCATGCGTGTTGAGAACTGTGCAAGTGACAAGTAGCATGAACACTTATTGTGAAACAAAATGCCCGGTTTATTGATCCCATGGTTCTAGGTAAACCCAATCAAGTGCGAAAAATACTAAGCAAGTGAATTTCTTGCTTTTCTTTAATTCGTAACATTGCATATGCTTTTTTAATTTGCTTCGTGTACCTCGCCAACCACATAATTGCCAACTATGTTGCGCGTAAGTGACATAAGTGAAATGTCATCACTAGGGTGGAATATATACATATATATTCATACCACGGCGACAAGGAAAATTATTTCCTAAATGGCGATATGTCAAAAGTCATCATGCTTTTGAGATGTGCAACTAACCCAAACGGCTATTGAGGCCACGATACGTGAAAACCGCAAAATAGCGAGGATGGGGCGTGACAACATGCTGCCCCCAACTGCTAGAGCAACAACACCACTGATAGTTGCACCATGGCCACGCACTGGCCTCGAAACCGCAACACACATACTCAGGCCGCCGACCAGAATGTGTAGCCACATGACCCATCGCGGCTCGGGAGCGACACCTTCCGAGAAACCCATGTAGGGTACTGCTCACATGCGGGTCTAGCAATCCGCTGGTCTGGACGGAGGTCCAGACCCACTCCATTAGACCAGGTGGTCTTCAGAAAACCGACAGCAAGTCTGGACATTCGGTCCAGACTTGCTCGCGCACTGGTGTCCACAACGCACCACCTGAACTGGGCTCGGTTTAGGTGCTGCAATGCCTAGCTCAGGCCTGGTACAGACCTGAGCCCTTGCTCGAGCACTGGTCTGGACTGGGATGTCCAGCCGAGCAGAGGTGCAAGCCGCACCACGCGAAAGAGAGGCAGGGCGCTATAGGGCAGCCTGCCACAAGGTGCCAGCGTCTGCTACAAGGGTGCCACCCGAATGCATGTCCAGCGCTTGGTACTGAACATGGAACATCCAAGACACCTCCCCCCCCTGCCTGAGCCCTAATCTCAGACTGGGGTTGCACCCAGTCCAGTCTGAACCACCCTCGGTTCAGACTGAGATACGCTGAAAGAGAGGCATTGAGTTCGGGCTAGGTGCTAGCCCGAACCGACACATGAGTTCGTAGAAGGGAAAGAGGGCAGAATGGCTGCCAACCCTTCCACCATGTGGGGTGGCTGCAAACCGAGCAGACCACACCCACGCTGCCAAACCCTCAATGGGAAAAAGAAGAACAAGAAACCCCAAAACGCAGCATTGAGAGAGAAAGAAAAATGAAAAGAAAATGAACATGCAACATGTGCGAAAATATCTAATCCACCGGAAAACCCCTTGCATGCCATGGATGCAAGGTGGTTCGGCTTCATGGTCTAGTCACATGCTATACCTTCAAAAGACACCATACAAATGAAAGAAAATTTCCAGATTTACATTTTAATCCCCGAAAACCTTCATGCATATCACCAAAATGCATAATAGGATTTTGGTTTCATGCCTTTAAAGAAAAAAGGTACTAACATATATATATATATATATATATATATATATATATATATATATATATATATATATATATATATATATATATATATATATTTGGAAGAAAATCAAAGACATGCAACAAACCCACATGTTACACTCATATGCAAAGCCTCAAAACAAAAACATATATTTTAAAAGAAAATGCAAATGAGCTAATGGAAGAAGGAGGAAATCTCACCTCCGAAGGCTTTCAAAACATCAAAGAAGGCCTCCTCTTGCTTGGGCATGTAGGGTAGAGTCCACGTAGTACCCAACCCTACACACTAGCAAGGAGGAGTAGGGGAGATCGACAATGGAGATGGAGGAAGAGCCCCATGGTTTGGGGGAAAGAGGAGAGAGCAAGAGAGGAGAGAGAGAAAGGAGCCAAAATCGCCCAGCCTTCTCTCTCCTCCTTTTCTCAAAGGTATAAATACTTTAGGGTTTCTAATGGGTGGTTAGGATTGACTTAGAGGAGATGGAGGGCTGGAGTGATTCACGCCCCTCCATAGCCGCCCACTCCACTATTTGTTTTCTTGTTTTCAAAAAGATTTCCAAAAATGCCATTAATTAAGGTTTGCAAAAGCCATTAAGACTTGGGAAATTTACAAGGGGAGCTGCTATCATCGCAAAATTTTACTTTTGCAAGTCAAACTGACCTTTGAAATTTTTTTTGAAAATAACTCACCTCCATTTTAAAATGCAGGATAATTCCGCAGAGTGGGACTCGCCTGTCGGTACGAGGTTCAACCGTTCCTGGCGCCTTTACCAGGAGTGATTGAACCAAGGATCAAAAGTGTGCTTAGCTTTGCTCAACTTGTCTAAATCGTGTTTTATTTCCTAAATGCACAAAGAATCAGGCATGTGCTATGAATTTTATGAAAATGCAGATTTAAAAACATGATGTTTGCTATTGAGATTTGAAATACTTGGAAAATTCTTGGAAAAGATGTCACTTGGAAAATCGTGAATCATGGTGAAAGAATATTTTTGGGGAAAATGAAAATCGATTTCTGAAGAATCCAAGAGTTTAATGAAAATGGATTTTTGAGGAATTTCAAGTAACTTTGGAAAACTTGATTTTTCTAAATTTAAACTTTGAAATTGAATATATAACTTGAAAAATCAAATTTTGAACTTTGAAAAATACTTGAAATATCATTTGAAAGCTCAGAAATTTGAGAAAATCATTTTCTAAGAAAACTTAGAAAAAATTGAGAAAATTGATTTCTTTGAATTGAAATTGGAATTTGCAAATGAATGAAGTGAATGAATATGGATTTGAAAGATATTTCTTTAAGGAATTGAGAAAATCCTTTTGAGTTTTGAAAAATGCAGTGCATTTTGAAGTTAGCCTAAGAGTATAGGCTGAATGTGGCTAATACGAAAATCACAAATCTGGGTCTCATTCGTATTCTGACTATGACCATAAATACGAATTCCACCGAGTTTGTCAACTCCCTAAGATCTCGTGCACGTGTCATTCGTGTAGACCATAGTGGATTTGTAGAAATATGCATATGAATGACAAGCATAACAGTTATATATCAAAGTTCAAACTATATGCAATGCAAATCCTAATCTAAGCAGGAATTGAAATTCTTATCCCAAATTTAACCATAATTTACATCACTAATTGAATTTAAATAACTGAAAATAAAGTCTTCAATATCTCTGCAAAACTAGAAAACTTGTTAGTGAAGAAATGTTGGCTTTTCTAGATTTATCCAGTAATATCTGGAAATTACTGGATTTTGCTAGATATAAGCCTTTTTTCATGATTCCCTGAGATAAACATAATGAAATGTGAAATAAAATTGAAGAAATATGAAAATGGGATTTGAAAATTCAAAATTGGGGTCAAAATGACCAAAATACCCCTGATAGCAAGACTATGGCCTTGAAACCAGGGTTTTTCAGAAAGATATTTTGTAAAATGAGGTTTTGAAATTTAAATAAAAATAAATCAAACATAAGATGATGTGGTATGATTGGAAATAAGAAAATGAAAGTTAGGAATTTCAAAAATGATGTCAAATGACCAAAATGCCCCCAATAGCAAGACTATGGCCTTGAAATCAGGGTTTTTTTAAATAAATTTTGGTGAGAACTTGGGATTTAGGATTTAAATGAAATCAAATAAATATAAAATCGATCATGAAGCATCCTAACATGATTATAAACATGAAAAAACCCTAAAAACATGAACTTATACACAAAAATTCAGAAATATCATGAAAATCATGATTTTGGCAGTGTTTCGGGATCTTGCGGGCACTCTATTTTGCAATTTAATCCATTCAAGCATCAAATGGGTTCCAAAATTCATAAAAATTGGCACATGCACATTTTATCACTTTAAAATTAGTTTAAAATCATAAAAATATATTTTTGACATTATTCCAATTCGAAAATTGTATTAAAACCCTAAAATGTGCTATTTTTACCCATGGTCATGTACCAGTTTCAGAGCCAGACCCTAATTAGGGGTAAATTCACCATATAAATTTCTGAAAATTTACAGAAATAAATTAGAAAAAAAAACACAGAATCACCTTTTTACAGATTGGAGAAATCATCTTCGGTTAGGGAGATATCATTCTGGCAATCTGGACTTACATTTAACAAATATAAAATTGATTAAAACAGGTATTTCCAGTTAAAAATACAAGGAAAAATAGCAGACTTCACCAAAAATTTCTGAGATTTCAGCAGTGAATAGTAGACAGATACATAATGAACTTCCCTTTTTATAAATCATGAATCGAATCTACGGTTAAGGATCTATGATCAACACAAGTTGAATTATGGTTTTAGTAAATCATAACGAGTTTCAAAACATGGATCCGATTTTCTGACAGAGGAAAAATAACAAACAGTGATAAAAAATGATTAAACTTTTACAATAAATATCTGACATTAACACAAATCCACTGCACTTCACGGATCTTGAATCGGATATCGGATGAAAGAAATAATGCATCTACAAGTAATGCTTTAATTTGAACAATGATTTTAATCAACATAAATCTCGATTTGAGTTTATATTTTATTAGTAAGGTTCCAGAATCTCAAAACGTCTGATTTTTTTACAAGAGCTTTCTGACACATCTGTGAATCACATATAAAAAAATCCAAAATTTATAATGAATATTTCAATACGAACTAGCATGCTTTCCACAGATCTAGGATCAAAACATATGAAAATCTAATAAAACCCTAAAAAGACATGATTAATAATGAAAAACAATAAAAAATATATAAACAGTAAAACAAAATTGATTTTAATGTTGAAACACATGAAAAAAACATTAATATGACAGAAAAATAAAAAAATACAGGGAATCCATGGTTGAAATTAATTTTACCTTTGAAAGAATGAATTTAGCCCATTTAACGGGTAAATCGCATCTTTCGTCGGTTAAGAACGTAGAAAACATACCTCTAAATGATTCTAACAGATTATAATCCTAGAAAACACCTTCAAACTGATGTAGATCATCTTCTTGGGTCGATTTTGGGGTTCTTGGATGAACTCTATGGTTAAATCCATGAACACAAGGGTTTCTATGGTGAAATCTATAAAAAAATCATAAAAAAACTAATAAAAATTATAAAATAATATTAAGTAACTCACCTTGTGGCTGCACCTGCAAGGAAAAAGGAGATGTGCTAGAGAGAGGAGAAAGACCACGAAAATTTGAGAGAGAAAAGAGCCTCCTTTGACCTCTTGAAGTCCCCTTTTTATAGGTTTTCAAAGTCACTTAATTAGGGTTAATTAAGAGGTTTTTTTTTTTTTCAGGACTCTTTCTAATAAATCCACTAAGGGTGACAATTTTTCTAGAGTTTTTTAACCTAAATGAACTCTAACTAAACCCTAATTAACACCTAATTAAACCCTAGAAAGTTCAAATGTGGCACCACCTAGTATGGACCCACATTTAGTTTTTAAAACTTTAATTTAAAACATTTAAAAACCAATGGTTTAAAACTTAAATAAAAGGGATTTTCAAAATTGCTTTTGACTTCTCTAAACCCCTAACCTAACTAGGACATTAACTAACCCTAGTCTAACCTTGACTTCTTAAAATGTGGCACCACCTTGAGTGGGCCCCACTTGAATTTTCAAAAATGATTTTAAAACTTGAAAAACAAAGGTTTTCAAAATAGAGTTAAAAGTGAAGTTGAAATTGAATGTTTTTTAAACCAAATAGAATTCCGACTAAGTCAGAACTCTTCCAGATGTGGTGCCAACTGAGTGGGCCTCACATCAGGGTTTTGAAAATTTTGAAATAAAGACTGAAAATAGCTTTAAAAATGAGTTAAAATCCATAAATAGAATTCAAAAGTTTGAAAATAGAGTTCTAAGCGAACTGGAACTCTGGACCAGAGTCCTAAACCAATTAGGACTCTAAAATTTTAGATTTTTGAAAGCCAAATAAAGAAGTTTTTGAAAGATTTTATTAGAATTGGTAAAATAAGTCAGAAAATACAGTCAGGGTTAGAGTCCTAACTCAATCAGAACTTTGAAATAGAGTCCTGAATCAACTGGGACTCTGTAAAGTGAACTAATTTTTGAAAACAAATGAAAAAGAGTAAAAATGGAAGTAAAAACAGACTCTAGAACAGACTCCTGACTGAATTAGACTCTGGGACGGAGTCCTGATCGGACTGAAACTCTAGATTGTTTTTTGGTATTTTCTAAAAAACAGATGAAAGAACTTGTGAAAACAGTGAAAACAATAACAAATATTGAAATCAAAATAGAGTTCTGATCTAACTGGGACTCTTGGGACAGAGTCCTAATTGGACTAGGACTCTCAGATTTTTGAATTTTCTGAGAAACAACGGAGAGGATTTTGAAGAACAAGTGAAAACAAGATAGAATTGAAGCTTAGTTCAGAGTTCTGATCTGATTAGGACTCTGAAGAAGAGTCCTAATTTGACTAGGACTCTGAAAATTTTTAGTTTTCTGAGAAACAAATAATGAGATTTAAACAAAGCGTTTGAAAACCAGTGAAAATGAAGTGTGAAAACAAACGTTGGATAGAGTCCTGATTCAATCTGGACTCTGGGATAAAACCTCACAATTTTGAAATTATGTGATAAAGGTATAACAATTTTGATTCTTGAAGAGATAAATAGAAGGATTTTCGAAAGATTCTCTCAAAATTAAAATCAGGGTCAGAGTCCTGATCCAACTGGGACTCTTCAAGCAGAGTCTTGGTTCAACTAAAACTCTGAGTTTTTGACTCATTTTGAAATTTTTTAAAAAGATTTGATTAAAAACAGGTAAGATTAACGATGAAAGATAGAGTCCTGATTCGATTAGGACTTTGAGAAAGAGTCCTAATTCGACTGGGACTCTAAAATTTTGGCCAAAAACAAAGGATTTTGATAGGTTTTCTCAAAAACAGGTAAAAAAGGTAGTAAAAAATAGAGTTCTGATCTGACTAGGAATCTGGAAAAAGAGTCCTGATCCAACTAGAATTCTAGAAAAAGAGTCTTGATTGGACTGAGATTTTGAAATTTTGGACAAAAATGACGAGAATGGGCAATGATATGACCACAACTGGTTTAAAATCAGAATGGTGTTTTAAAAAGGTTCAAAAAGATGAAAATACAGAGTCCTGATCGGACTAGGACTCTAAATTTTTTGAGATTTTTGATAAATAAAGGAATCCAGAAGTGACACCACCTAAATGGGCCTCATCTGAGAATTAAAATCAATTGAAATTGAGTTTAAAATGAATCCAAATTGTTTTCTAAGGAAAACATTTCGAAATATAAGATCCTGGGGGTGGGAAAATGGCAAAAATGTTGATTTAAAACCCAGGTTTTGAAGTTGATTTTGAAAGAAAAGTTTTAAAACTCGAATATGGATTTAATATTTTGAAAACAGGAGTTCTGGATTTCGATGATGAGATGCAATGACATGCACTGCTATGCAATGCAATGAAATGATATGTCGAATGCATGCAATGATATGCAGTGACATATGAAATGTAAACACTAGATGAGGGTGAAAATTTGGGGTGTTTACAGATGCCCCTCTTTGCTACTAAGCCGGTTGAAGGCCGAGCTTAGTGGCAAAGAAAAATACACCAAATTTGGACTATAAAAATGTCTCAGTTAGGAGAATTTGACCGGGTTCGAAGGAATAGGCTCGGATGATGAAAAATGGTAGATATAGAATGGAGAATAAAAAAGAAGATTCACCTCACCGAAATGAGGCTCAGGCTTGGCCCTTAACCTGGATGGGACGATACCTCATGAAAAAACGAGGCTCAGGCTTAACCCTTAACCTGAAAGGGGACTATACTTCATGGAAAAATGAGGTTCAGGCTTAACTATTAACCTGAAAGGGAACGATACCTCGTGGAAAAATGAGGTTCAGGTTTAACCCTTAACCTGAAAGAGGACAATATCTCATGGAAAAATGAGGTTCAGGCTTAACTTTTAACCTGAAAGAGATTGATACCTCGTGGAAAAACGAGGTTCAGGCTTAACCCTTAACTTGAAAGAGAACGATAAACAGAATCCTCAAATGAAGAAACCATGATGGGACCTTCGAATTTTGCACAATAAATCCGAGAGGGGTTTGCAAAAGGAAGAAAGGGGGTTCCCTAAAGCTTGAAAAGGGATTGATCTTGGACGTCTCATTACTAAGACTAAATGGCTTTTAAAACAGATGACCTTTTGCAGAAAATTCAGGTTTAACCCTTAACCTGAACGGGAAGATAGAAAATGGTAAGTTGGATGGTGAATAAGACAACTTTTTTGAAGAAGAATAAGGCAACTCTTTCGACAATGCGAAAGATGAATTCTTTCGACAATGCGAAAGATGACAAAGGCGATTCAAAGGAGCAAGGCGATTCTTTCGACAATGCGAAAGATGAATAAGATGATCCAAAGGAACAAGGCGATTCTTTCGACAACACGAAAGATGAATCCTTTCGACAATGCGAAAGATGTCAAAGGTGATCCAAAGGAACAAGGTGATTCTTTTGACAACGTGAAAGATGAATAAGACGATCCAAATGAGCAAGGTGATTCTTTCGACAACGCGAAAGATGAATCCTTTCGACAACGCGAAAGATGTCAAAGGTGATCCAAAGAAACAAGGCGATTCTTTCGACAATGCGAAAGATGAATAAGATGATCCAAAGGAGCAAGGCGATTCTTTCGACAACGCGAAAGATAAATCCGTTCGACAACGCAAAAGATGACAAAGGCGATCCAAAGGAACAAGACAATTCTTTCGACAACGCGAAAGATGAATAAGACAATCCAAAGGAGCAAGGCGATTCTTTCAACAACGTGAAAGATGACAAAGGCGATCCAAAGGAACAAGGTGATTTTTTCGACAACACGAAAGATGAATAAGATGATCCAAAGGAGCAAGGCGATTCTTTCGCCAACGCGAAAGATAAATCCTTTCGACAACTCGAAAGATGACAATGGTGATCCAAAGGAACAAGGCGATTCTTTCGACAACGCGAAAGATGAATAAGATAATCCAAAGGAGTAAGGCGATTCTTTCGCCAACGCGAAAGATGAATAAGGTGATCCAAAGGAGCAGGGTGATTCTTTCGACAACGCGAAAGATGAATAAAGGCAATCCAAAGGAACAAGGTGATTCTTTTGACAACGCGAAAGATGAATAAGACAATCCAAAGAAGCAAGGTGATTCTTTCGACAACGCAAAAGATGAATTCTTTCGACAACGCGAAAGATGAGAAAGGCGATCCAAAGGAACAAGGTGATTCTTTTGAACACGCGAAAGATGAATCATTTCGACAATGTGAAAGATGACAAAGGCGATCCAAAGGAACAAGGCGATTCTTTCGACAACGCGAAAGATGAATAAGACGATCCAAAGGAGCAAGGCGATTCTTTCGACAACGCGAAAGATGAATCCTTTCGACAACGCAAAAGATGACAAAGGTGATCCAAAGGAACAAGGCGATTCTTTCGACAACGCGAAAGATGAATAAGACGATCCAAAGGAGCAAGGTGAGTCTTTCACCAACGCGAAAGATGAATCCTTTCGACAATGTGGAAGATGACAAAGGTGATCCAATGCAACAAGACGATTCTTTCGACAATGCGAAAGATGAATAAGACGATCCAAAGGAGCAAGGCGATTCTTTTGACAACACGAAAGATGAGTCCTTTCGACAATGTGAAAGATGACAAAGGTGATCCAAAGGAACAAGGTGATTCTTTCGACAACGCGAAAGATGAATAAGACGATCCAAAGGAGCAAAGTGATTTTTTTGACAACGCGAAAGATGAATCCTTTCGACAATGCAGAAGATGACAAAGGTTACTCTCTCAAGAAGGCAAAAGGTGATACCAGGATGTGTCAAAATGGACATCGAGCTCTTCACTTCATGTCGGAACAACACGAAAATATTACCAAAATGTTAAAAATTGTTTGTTGATTCAAAATACTTAAAAATGATGTATATTGGTATGAAAATATTTCCTCTTTTCTACCCAAAGTATTACCTCCAATTGGGCTGACTCCATAGAATCAAGATTCAAATTCAAATTGCTTGTGATTGGCTTTCTTCAATGAAGCTATCAATTTCCTTGATATGAACAGAAAAGAAGATATTCTTGATATTGTGAAAGCGATTGGTGAAAGGACATTGATAAAAGAATTTCATAAAATTAAAGAAGATTCTTGGCAGATTTGGTAGTTTGATATCCTGGGATTCTTTTCTCATAATGGTCTTTCTGCCTTCTTTTTTTTTCGAGAGAATTGGAACTCTCTTGGGTTTCTGGGGAATTTATTTCATCATCCTTTATTTTGGAGATGTTTTGGCTTTTCTCTCTCTCTCTCTATTTTGGAAGGGTACATCACAAACTCCTTCATCTTAGAGATGTTGTGATCCTTTTTTGCCTAAGGGATTATATTGATGATATTGGCTCATTAGCTGGTGGTCTCTTGATGATAGTTGAAATTAAATATCTTTTAGGGTTTGTCGGGAGGCTCATCGCAGTTGCCTTCATCTTGACGGTGCTCTGAACTTTCCTTGGAAGGATCTGTCACAAACTCCTTCATCTTGGAGATGATCCAAATCTTCTTTGGCCCCAGAGATCTAACTCACATAATTCGTCTTCATCTTGACGACAATTGAGAGATCCCTTTTGCAGATATTTAATTACAGCTTAAACGATTAAGGAGATATGAAAATTGAATGGATTTTTCTATATCACCCAGGATATTTTGACTGCCTTATTTCCACAAGAATGACCTTAAAAATGTGCTATTGACTGCGATCAATATCGATCACTTATCGCTTTGCAACAACATTGAATTTTCTTTGTTGGCCATATCAAGGATTTATTCTTCATCCCTTTGGTTGGTCAATAGAAAGAATTTGGATTTTGAATCCTTCTTCGTAAAAGCTTTGCTCTTTTGGAAGTAATACTGAAGGTAACTTGAGGTAATTCTTTTTGGTGCAATAAAAGATTTTTTTTTTTTGAGGTCAACAACTATTTTTCATGACAAATTGGTAAAATATTCTTGAAATCCTTAGTGAAAGAAATTGCTTGAGATCTAAATGACATATCCATGACTAAATTAAGTCCTGAAAAGACTCAGTAAAAGATCAACTCGAAAGTTGGGTTTTGTTTTGACTTACCAACTCAAAAGCAGGATTTTTTGACTGACCAGCTCAAAAGCAGGATTTGTTGATCGACCAGCTCGAAAGCAGGATTTGAGTTGACCGACCAGCTCGAAAGCAGGATTTGTTGACCAACCAGCTCGAAAGCAGAATTTAGGTTGACCGACCAGCTCGAAAGTAGGATTTAGGTTGACCGACCAGCTCGAAAGCAGGATTTGTTGACCGACTAGCTCGAAAGCAGGATTTGGGTTGACCGACCAGCTCAAAAGCATGATTTATTGACCGACCAGCTTGAGTGCAGGATTTGTTGACCGACCAGCTCGAAAGTAGGATTTGTTGACCGACCAGCTCGAAAGCAGGATTTGTTGATCGACCAGCTCGAAAGCAGGATTTGTTGACTCACCAGCTTGAAAGCAGGATTTGGGTTGACCGGCCAGCTCGAAAGCAGGATTTGTTGACCGACCAGCTTGAAAGCAGGATTTGTTGACCGACCAGCTTGAAAGCAGGATTTGGGTTGACCGACCAGCTCAAAAGCAGGATTTGTTGACCGACCAGCTTGAAAGCAGGATTTGTTGACCAACCAGCTTGAAAGCAGGATTTATTGACCGACCAGCTCGAAAGCAGGATTTATTGACCGACCAACTCAAAAGCAGTATTTGTTGACCGACCAGCTTGAAAGCAGGATTTGTTGACCGACCAGCTCGAAAGTAGGATTTATTGACCGACCAGCTCAAAAGCAGGATTTGGGTTGACCGACCAGCTCGAAAGCAGGATTTGTTGACCGACCAGCTCGAAAGCAGGATTTGGGTTGACCGACTAGCTCGAAAGAAGGATTTAGGTTGACCGACCAGCTCGAAAGCAGGATTTTGATTGAAAGATTGAATTTGATGATTTGAAATTGATTGACATTGATGAAGTTGTAACCCGAAGGCTTGGAAAGTGATAGATATTGATAAAGTTGTAACCCGAAGGTAGGAAAATGATTGATATTGGTAAGATTGTAACCCGAAGGCTTGACTTTGAGAATCTTGTAAAGTGGGTTGCCCAGAGGCCTCATTGACAAAATTGGATGACCCGAAGGTCGAAATTGAGAATTAAATGATCCGAAGGTCAAAATTGGGAATCGAATGACACAAAGAGTCAAAATGGGAAATCAAAGATCAAAATTTGAGAAATTGAATGACCCGAAGGTCGAAGTTGAGAATTTGAATGACCCAAAGGTTAGAATTGGGTGACCCGGAGGTCGAAATTGGAAATTGGAAATTGGAAATTGGAAATTGGAAATTGGAAATTGGAAATTGGAAATTGGAAATTGGAAATTGGAAATTGGAAATTGGAAATTGAATGTTGGAAATTGGATGACTCAAAGGTCAAAATAGACAAAATTGATATTGAACTTGAATTATGATGGAAGGTCAGCACGAAGACTGCACCTAAGAGATCGACTAATGCGACCAATGGGCAAGACACTAACACGAGTGTTAGATTTCGAAAGAGTACCAATACGAGCACCGAGTTTTTGAAAATATATCACTATAGACATTGGATTTTGAAAATGTTCCAGCGCGAGCACTAGATTTTGGAAATGTATTAGTGTAAAAATTGAATTGTGAAAATGAACTAGTATAAGCATTGGATTTCGAAAATCACCTAGTATTTGAAATTTGATCTTTTTTCTTGGAAAGAGACCGGCACTCCCGAGATATTTGGGAATGGTGATGGGAATGATTGTCGGGATCTCAGAATTATCCCTTATCTTGAATGGGTAGCTCAAGTTTATCCCTTAACCTGAAGGGGAAAATGAATTTGATGCAAATGAACGCAAAATGGGTGCACATGCGTGCAAAATGAGAGATTTGTTTGATTCTGCCTGCATACAGGATGTTTTGATGACAAATTTCAAAATAATGCCCCAGTGTAATAGGGGAAGGAAATTTTGGATAAAAGGAAGATGATTGACATTCGAAGAATGCTCTCCGAAGGTAACAAAGCAACTGACTTTTTATTGATTCAGGAGAGACTTTGGAAAAGGGTCATTCCTCATGAAAGGACATTTTGCAGATAAGAAAAATAAAAGGTTGCATCAATATTGTGAGGAAAATTGACAATTTTATTGATGCATTGAAGGGAAAATGATAAATTAAGGAAAGACAAATGGGATGGTTTAGATTGAAGGATTTTTGGGAGAAATCCAGATGATGAAGGAGATGTCTAAGGATTTGAAAAGAGATAGAAATTTTGAATAGAATTTGGAAGACATATACGAAGAAAAGAAGTTTGACAAGATCTGAACATTTGAAAAATTGCAGGCAGGATCAAAATAAGGTTGAAAATTCAAGATCCAAAGGAAAGGTAGGAAAAGGAAATCGCCTGGACTTTTTTGAAGAAAAATATAAGTTTTTTGAAAATCATCCAGGGTTTTGATAAAACTATTGGAAAAAATAGATGAAATTTGGAAAATGATATAAAAGGAAAATAAAATAAGGCATTCCATCATATCCTGCACAAACAATTATGCACATACAACATTCCCTAAGAAGCTGACCCTAATGCATCAATTTTGAAAGAGTTGTAGGACCCTAATCCTGACTCTAGGCTCAGATCAGTTGTGTCCAATCATGCTATGTCGATATACCCGAGCCAAAGCCCGATGTACGTGGCATAAGATCAATTTCTCTGGTTCTAGGTTCATGTTTTCCAACATCCTTGAGCGCCTGCCGATATACGTTGGACTATGGCCCTTGGTACATGGCAGGGTTTTTTTTACCCAAATAGGTGGCCCAGTTATGAGGCTTTGTTTCGAACTATGGTTTTGAAAGAAAGCCCAGCAACGTGAAGACCGGGTAAAAGTAGGTGGGGTGGTTTTTTGAAAAATGAGCACATGCAAGCAAACAGAAGGCTCTAAGACCTAGAGCGATAGAGTTTTTAAAATATTTGAAGAAGCAAACATTGTTTTTAATATAAATCCTAGATTGAGGAGTGTTGTGTTTCAGACCTAAGTCTATGTGAGCATGAATAATCATCCTCAATCAGTCCTACCAAACCATACCAAGTCTAAATGAAATCTATGTCAGTTGGGTTCAAGTCTAGGCTCCTAGGTTCACATGATAACAGAAAGTAAAAGCTGACATAAAATGGAACACGATTTTGACAATTTGAACTAAGTCAAGCACACGATTGATCAGGCGAAGACAGGTCCCATACCGATCACCAAACGTATTATCATCACAAAATTTTACTTTTGCAAGTCAAACTGACCTTTGAAAAAGATTTTGAAAATAACTCGCCTCCGTTTTAAAATGCAGGATAATTCCGAAGAGTGAGAGTCGTCTGTCGATACGAGGTTCAACCGTTCCTGGCGCCTTTACCAGGGGTAATTGAACCAAGGATCAAAAGTGTGTTTAGCTTTGCTCAACTTGTCTAAATCATGTTCTATTTCCTAAATGCACAAAGAATCAGGCATGTGCTATGAATTTTCTGAAAATGCATATTTAAAAACATGATGTTTGCTTTTGAGATTTGAAATACTTGGAAAATTCTTGGAAAAGATGTCACTTGGAAAATCGTGAATCATGGTGAAAGAATATTTTTGGGGAAAATGAAAATCGATTTATGAAGAATCCAAGTGTTTTGTGAAAATGGATTTTTGAGGAATTTCAAGTAACTTTGGAAAACTTGATTTGTCTAAATTTAAACTTTGAAATTGAATATATAACTTGAAAAATCAAATTTTGAACTTTGAAAAATACTTGAAATATCATTTGAAAGCTCAGAATTTTGAGAAAATCATTTTCTAAGAAAACTTAGAAAATTTTGAGAAAATCGATTTCTTTGAATTAGAATTGGAATTTGCAAATAAATGAAGTGAATGAATATGGATTTGAAAGATATTTCTTTAAGGAATTGAGAAAATCCTTTTGAGTTTTGAAAAATGCAGTGCATTTTCAAGTTAGCCTAAGAGTATAGGCTGAATGTGGCTAATACGAAAATCACAAATCTGGGTCTCATTCGTATTCTGACTATAACCATAAATACGAATTCCACCGAGTTTGTCAACTCCCTAAGATTTTGTGCACGTGCCATTCGTGTAGACCATAGTGGATTTGTAGAAATATGCATATGAATGACAAGCATAACAGTTATATATCAAAGTTCAAACTATATGCAATGCAAATCCTAATCTAAGCAGGAATTTAAATTCTTATTCCAAATTTAACCATAATTTACATCACTAATTGAATTTAAATAACTGAAAATAAAGTCTTCAATATCCCTGCAAAACTAGAAAACTTGTTAGTGAAGAAATGTCAGCTTTTCTAGATTTATCCAGTAATATCTGGAAATTACTGGATTTTGCTAGATATAAGCCTTTTTTCATGATTCCCTGAGATAAACATAATGAAATATGAAATAAAATTGAAGAAATATGAAAATGGGATTTGAAAATTCAAAATTGGGGTCAAAATGACCAAAATACCCCTGATAGCAAGACTATGGCCTTGAAACCAGGGTTTTTCTGAAAGATATTTTGTAAAATGAGGTTTTGAAATTTAAATAAAAATAAATCAAACATAAGATGATATGGTATGATTGGAAATAAGAAAATGAAAGTTAGGAATTTCAAAAATGAGGTCAAATGACCAAAATGCCCCCAATAGCAATACTATGGCCTTGAAATCAAGGTTTTTTGAAATAAATTTTGGTGAGAACTTGGGATTTAGGATTTAAATAAATTCAAATAAATATAAAATCGATCATGAAGCATCCTAACATGATTATAAACATGAAAAAAACCTAAAAACATGAACTTATACACAAAAATTCAGAAATATCATGAAAATCATGTTTTTGGCAGTGTTTCGGGATCTTGCGGTCCCCCTGTTTTGCAATTTAATCCATTCAAGCATCAAATGGGTTCCAAAATTCATAAAAATAGGCACCTACACTTATTATCACCATAAAATTATATTGGAATCATAAAAATATATTTTTGACATTATTCCAATTCGAAAATTGTATTAAAACCCTAAAATGTGCTATTTTTACCCATGGTCATGTACCAGTTTTAGTACCAGACCTTAATTAGGGGCCAATTCACCATAGAAATTCTTAAAATTTTATAGAGACAAATTAGACAGAAAAACATAGAATCTCCTTTTTACAGATTGTAAAAATCATCTTCGGTTAGGGAGATATCGTTCCGGCAATCTGGACTTACATTTAACAAATATAAAATTGATTAAAACAAGTACTTCCGATTGAAAATACAAGTAAAAATAGCAGACTTCACCAAACATTTCTGATATTTCAGCAGTGAATAGTAGATAAATATATAATGAACTTCTTTTTTTATAAATCATGAATCGACTCTATGGTTAAGGATCTATGATCAACAGAAGTTGAATTAGGGTTTTAGTAAATCATAACGAGTTTCAAAACATGGATCCGACTTTCTGACAGAGGCAAAATATCAAACAGTGACAAAAAATTATGAAATATTTACAGTAAATATATGACATTAACACAAATCCACTGCATTTTATGGATCTCGAATCGAATATCGGATGAAAGAAATAACACAGCTACAAGTTATGCTTGAATTTGAACAACGATTTTAATCAACAAAAAATCCGATTTGACTTTATATTTTATTAACAGGGTTCACGAATTCCAAAACATCTAATTTTTTATAGGAGCTTACTGACACATCTGTGAATCACATATAAAAAAAACAGAAATTTATATTGAATATTTCAATACAAACTAGCATGCTTTCCACAGATCTAAGATCAAAACATACGAAAATCTAATAAAACCCTAAAAAGACATGATTAATAATGAAAAACATTAAAAAATATATAAACAGTAAAACAAAATTGATTTTAATGTTAAAACACATGAAATAAACATTAACATGATAGAAAAATAAAAAAAATACAGGGAATCCTTGGCTGAAATTAATTTTACCTTTGAAAGGATGAATTTATCGCATTTAACGGGTAAATCGCATCTTTCGTCGGTTAAGAACGTAGAAAACATACCTCTAAACGATTCTAACGGATTAGAATCCTAGAAAACACCTTCAAACTGATGTAGTACATCTTCTTGGATTGATTTTCGTGTTCTTGGATGAACTCTATGGTTAAATCCATGAACACAAGGGTTTCTATGGTGAAATCTATAAAAAAATCATAAAAAACTAATAAAAAATAATAAAATAATATTAAATAACTCATCTTGGGGCTGCAGCTGCAAGGAGGAAGGAGAGGTGCTGGAGAGAGGAGAAAGACCACGAAAATTTGAGAGAGAAAAGAGCCTCTTTTGACCTCTTGAAGTCCCCCTTTTATAGGTTTTCAAAAAGTCACTTAATTAGGGTTAATTAAGAGGTTTTTCTTTTCTTCAGGACTCTTTCTAATAAATCTACTAAGGGCAACGATTTTCCTAGAGTCTTCTAACCTAAATAAACTTTAACTAAACCCTAATTAAACCCTAGAAAGTCCAAATGCGGCACCACCTAGTATGGACCCACATTTGGTTTTTAAAACTTGAATTTAAAACCTTTAAAAACCAATGGTTTAAAACTTAAATAAAATGAATTTTCAAAATTGCTTTTGACTTCTCTAAACCCCTAACCTAACTAGGACATTTACTAACTCAAAAAAATGTGGATTTGGACTTGAAGTCTGGGATTTGAGATAGTATCTGAAATTTGGTTTTGAAATTGGATTAGAAATCCATATGGAATTTAGAAATGGAATTGGACTTGAGAACTCCAAAAGGATTTTGAAAATGGAATTGAATTTGAAATTTGGATTTCAAGATCGCATTGGATTTAGAGTTGGATTTGAGAAATCCAAATGAAAATTGAAAATGGGATTGGATTTGAGGAATCCATATGGGATTTGGAAATAGAATTGGATTTCCAAATGAAAAAAAAGGAAATGAGTTGAAAAATCTCCATGGAATTTGAAGATAGGATTGATTTTTGAAAATCTAGATGGGATTTAGAGTTCAGAGATCCTAGATCAATTTCTTGAAATTGGAAAGAAGAATAGAAAATGAAACTTGAACTTCGAAATCAGGTGATGAACCTGGAAATTTCAAAGTTGAATTGAACTTTGAAATTAAATTGAATTTGAACTTGAATCTGGAAATGAATTTGGAATTTTCAAAGTTGAATTGAACTCTGAAATTTGATTTGAATTGGAAATTGAATTTTTGAATTTTCAAAGTTAAATTGAACTTTGAAATTGGGGTATTGAATTTTGCAATAAAGATGAAATAAGAATTGAAGATTGATTTGAGAAATGAAGAAGATATTTGAAGGATTGTCTCAAAATCACTTGATTTCTTGAAGAAAAATTTGAAATAATTTGAAAATATGATGTGATTTTATCCTAAATGATGTAATGAATTAAATAATTTTGAAAATTGAATATTTGAAAAGCATATTTCATTCTTTAGAAGAATTAAAATAAGATTGAAAATATAATACATCTCTGACTATGGTCATAAAATGTATTATAAAATAATCTATATTTAAATTCAGATGAAGAATAAAATACATTTTGGTGCCTTTATAGAGTTTAAAATGAAATTAACTTTCAATATATCTTGACTATGACCATTGATATATGTTTTGAGTTAATTTTAAATTAAACTCTAATAAAGGAAGAAAATATTTTAGGAAAATATGATGATTTTTGGAAAGAGATCTAGTGTGGATCCAGTGTTATTTCATAAAAGATGAAAACCATAAGTTTTGTTCACACCTTGACTATGGTCATTAGTGCAAATCGTCAACTTAGAATTTAATCACCTTTTATTAGAATGGTGCACGTGCCATTCGTATTTCACCATTGTGGGATTTTTTGAAATAAAAGAAGAATGATATGAAAACAGATAATTTATGATATTTATATGCTCATGTATTCTATTCTAGTACTGAAATGTAAAGAATTCTCATTACATCTAGCTATTACAATTCTGAACTTAAAATTCTCAAACTAAGAGAGGAAACAACATTTCTACCTAAATCCTGCAAAATTTCAAGTTTAGCATAAGCAAAAGGAAATGTTACTTTGAAGATTTAACATATATATCTAAGAGCTAAATGAGAATATGCATATCTAGAGTATATGTATGATATACTAAACTACTAAGAAAATAAATGCTAATATGTGCATCTAACACTCTAAGCTAGTGGTGGGAAGGGATGTTAAGGGCATATATCAAATCCTAAACTAAAATGCATTCTTAGATATCTATATGATGCACACATGTAATTCATATGGTAGAATGCACATAGCTATGGACATTATGGAGTAGGCATGTATAATATGATATCTATATTCAATGACAACATGCTTGTGAACATGCATGAACCAGACTAAGGCAATGTGAAAGTTGCAACTATGTGTGCATCACAGGGTATTGCGATGGATGTTGTGAGATATGTAACAGTGAGAAGGTGGAATGTGAAGGCGATGTGCTGAGAGTACTGTGGTGAAGTATAATGGAACATGCATTTATGATGAGTGCAGCCGTTGTGAAGTATAGATGAGTGTGTACTATAAGATGGTGGTATGTGAGGGTAATGGAAAGGGTGAATGCATATACAGGGTAATGATATATGTTGGGCTATGCACAGATGGTGTATGGAAGTTATTAGTGGCTAGAATTTATCATACACTAAAATAAATTAAGCAAATTAAGCTAGCTTACCCAAATAATTTCTAACCCTTTTTTTTTTTGCTGAACAAGAAGAAAGAGAACCCTTATATAAAGTGTTCAGCAACCACAACTCGAATCCACAGCAGAGGACATCCTGTATGGCACATGTAACTTTGAGTTTCTCTTGAACTTTCCAACTGAACTCTGCTATTGAAACCTTGCTCATAAGAGGATTTATCCTCTTCAACAGTTGATCATGAATTACCAAATTCCATGTCAAATTAGATATTTGAACCTTTGTGGTCAGAATTGAAGAGCTCAGTATCTCTTGGAATATTAAAAAAATGAGACGTCAAACCAGATCCATTAGCTTGATGATAGACAATAAACCAATGTCCAGCCAAGGGCATGTACAACAGGAGATGCAGGAAAACATAGCATACCTAAATCTATATCATACAAATAGATGATCAATTCACGTTGTTATTGTGCAAGTATTTGCTGAATATAAACGTCAAATAAAAAAAAGAATGCTAATATGCCATCATCCAATACAAGAAGGTTGCTGATATGCTAATGTAAGAAAATGCACAGGAAAGTTAGTAATGGATGTAAAGGGGGTAATGTGTATGATGGGGGTGCTAAAGGCTACATTACAGAACAGTGTTGTTGTTGTACAGGAAAGTGGTGGTGAGCAAGATAAGCGGTGCCGTAAGCATTGGGATATGCAGCTGGTACGCAAGTGAAAACAGTGTTATATGTGACAGTGAGTGGAGAAGGTGCAGCCTATGTGAATGTGAAGCGAAAAAGATAAGGGCATATGTTCAGGTAATAATATATATATATATATATATATATATATATATATATATATATATATGTGTGTGTGTGTGTGTGTGTGTGTGTGACAGGCAAGGGTAAGTGTGAAGGCTAGAAAAGATAGAATGAGGTGATGTAACTGTGGTAGTGAACTTGCTGCAGCTACAACAGCCGAAGGATCATAACTGGTGGCTGGGCTGCAAGGGTGCTGGTTGTGAATGTGATGTGAGCTTTAAATGAGGTTATGCACTATAAAATGCAAGAAATGCATGACAGGGCCTAGAGGGTAAGCCTCAAAGAAAAAAAAATTGCATCTATAAGACAAACTATGAACATTGTTTGCCTTGATTGAATTCTTCTGACTTCCTCTAGTGCCTTTAGAAGCCCAAAAATGTGTTGCAGTTGATCGATCTGGTCTCAGTGCATTCAAAATTAAGATTTTACAATCCTCGAGTAGCAAATATGTCTCCTCTGGAATCTCGCTGGCATCACTTAGCCTACATAGTTCAATGCAGCAGATATCATGGAGTCAATGAGGAGGAACCTCAGGAGAGAAAAGTTGCTCTAGATCGTGGACAAGAAATGGTTCTTCCTTTATAATGTTTACTGTAATTCTGAGAGCATCTCCTGGTGTAACTCCACTTGTGTCCACTAAATAGTAGTATGTCTTCTTTATTACCTCAAAGTCACGTTTTTTGCCACATAGATTGGTATGTAGGGCTGGACATTGTTTGTCCAGTCACGAAGGTCATTAAGACCCTAAAAGATAAATGGTTGTGGCATCAAGAGTATGACTTGATGAAAGAGTGGATATGGATCATGAGAAACAAGCACCATCTTCTAAAGAAGAAACTTCTGTAATAGTCGAGACTTACAGAAACATGCAGATAGAGGCCCAAAGAGAAAACAGTCTGACTTCTTTCATGGTCTGGACTGTTCATTTCATTAGTGCGATTTGAACTAGAATCAACCCTCCAACAATTAAATCCAAATCAAACCATTTTTATTCTTTCCTTTATGTCTTTTTTTTTGTTGGATTATTTACCATCAAATGATAAACATGTTTATGGCCTTAGATCTGGCAATGTGAGACCATCAAAAGACTGATGCACAGAGCACAATGCAATCACGGTCAGTGCTTAACAGGTAGTTCAAATGAGATATTTCACAACAAACCCAGATTTGATTCCCGATCCTCCGCAGGGAAAGACTTCACTAACAACTGAGAGACAAGTCCATCGTGGACTAAAACAAGATTTATGATATAAACAAAACATTGTTAAGGAATTGTAATGAGACATAGAAAACGGAAATGGATGTTAGTGTATAATATGCTGCAAGGAGGAAGTGTTAGAGGGAGTCATTACACTCACCTAATTGATTTTAATAAATTAATAAAAAGAATATCGAAAATAACAATGATGAATAGAACAAATCAAAAGGGATTTTCAGCAGTAAACAGCAAATTAAAGATTCAAGGAAACGAAAAAGAAAAAAAATAAAATAAAAAAATAAAAAAATAAAAAATGATACCCACGAACATTGCAGACAGATGAGATGGGAAGGCATCAGTTCAGATGGCACTCTGTACCAGGATTCAACCAGAGTTGCTTCTCAAAAAAAAAATAGTATTCATATCAATGCTACAAATGTAAATATAACTTGAGCAATCCATCAGATTTGAGAAGGGTGAGATGATATAGACATAAATGGAAACCGCTGATAAAATAATATTTTGACCCAGTACAGGGGAGATGGGTACCAATCAAAATGATTCTAAATGCTTTTACAATAATTAATTGTATCCAAAAATGAATAAGAAAGGCAACAATATGGGAAATTATACAAACGAGGCAATGAAGGAAACACACTAGATAACATGCAATGGGTTGAATGTGCTGAATCAAGTGATAAAATGTATGCAAAAAAAAAATATGACAGGTAAGTAAATGAAGTTAGTTGATGGAATGCATTAATAACAACGAAGGAAGAATGGTCAACTACTAGACAATGCCAAATCTGGTATAAACCAGTATTCAAAATGCATGAAAACTATGGAACTTTAGAGATGGGTTAAGATGCTAAAAAAACGTGGGAATACGAGTATTCCAGTAATATCACAAGGTGTAGGTCGACACTACAGATATTGCTTATTGTTAAAACAACTGAAGAAGATGATTCATGAAAGCAAGCAGGAAAGGGGAGAAAAAGAGAAAAGAAACATAAAAGATTAGATGTATGAAATCAGATTCATGATGAAGATCCCCTGCTTTGCTGATGAGAATCTCACAGTAGATCAGATAGGAATTTCACAGCGAACCTGGATCAGATGATTTCTCGCACCAAGTTAAAACAAAGGGGATCCATACTCAAGCCAGAGTAAACATTCAGACCTGCCTTCACCATAGATCTGGAACTAGACAATGAATGTAAGGCTTTATATATGTATAAATGGATGATGCTGAAGATGATGATGAACTAACATGCGATATCAACTTTGATATAAACAGGTGCATGTGAAATCAAAGCGACTTAGAAATAGATCTAAAGAAACAAAAAGAAAGAATGTAGGAACACCAGCATTCCAATAATATTGCACATATATATAAGTCGATATTGCAATAAGGTGCTTCAATGGAACCACGAGCAGGAAACTTCAAGAGAATATAATTTTAGAGGAAAAGGGGGAAGAGGACTCTTACCGTGGCCTTTCGTGCGAATTAGTTCGGATTGTGGGGAGAGCAGGGCTTCTTCTGAGTGATAATTACATTAATTCAGGGAAGAGGGAGCTTCTGCTTCTGTATTCATCTGAATCTCTACAAGGATGGTCAATTTTTTTTTCTTGCTAATTGGAGAGAACCGGAAAGAGAGGAGAGGGAACAGAAGAGAGGAATGGAGGGGTGAAAAGCGGTCTGAAAGAGTAGAAAGGAAGTGTCGAACATGGGGAGGTGAAGGTGATGGTGGATCAAAGACCCCTGCGTTCCCCTTTTAAAGAGGAAGAGGAAGAATCTGGAAGGCATTTAGAGATGAGCGGGAGAGGAAGAGGATCGAGGCGATGGTTGGCGATGAGCGGATGAGGGACGAGCGAGAGAGAGAAAGAGCTCGATCTGCAACGGGAGGCCGTTACGGGCTTTTCAAAGGGGATCCTTTAATTTTTGGAAATTTTCAGAAAGGTGGTCTTTTAAGGATATTTTTCAAAACGAGGGTGGAGCCTCTTTTGTGAAAGCTTTTTCATTTAAGTTTTGAAGGACCACCTAAAATACGAGGACACGGAGTTTTTTTTTTTTAAAGGACAGGATCCAGACAAGGTTTTTGAAAGGTAAAATATTTGTTTTGTTTTATTTCAAGATTTTCTAAAATGAGGTTTTTTGAAAAAAGTAGGGTTAATTTTGGAAGTTGAGTTTCATAAATGGATCTAGGTCCGGGAATTTTGATAAAACATTAGAATTCGGATTTTGAATTGAGATCAGACCCTGAACTGAGAAAAACCTCTGAGAAAATATGAAAAAATTGAATTTTTTGATTTTTTGAAGAATAAGAGATTTGAGATCAGAATTGGATCCGGATATCCGATTTGGATCAGAAATTGGGTCAGAGATGAAAATTGAGTCTGGATTTCAGCGAATCTGAGAAATGAATGAAAATTTGATTAGAAATTGGCCCAGTTCATTCAGAGAATGGGCCAGGGGCAAAAAGGGATTTTTTTTTTTTGGATTTTTTGGAAAATTTGAGGTGTTCACAGAGAGTCACCACTCTAACGGCATTACTGAAGAATCATCACTTCAGTAGCATCATTAGGGAATCACCACCCTAATGGTAACACTGGTACTACCAGGAATCACCACCTGAGCCAACACAACACCACAATCCTTCCGACCGTGGTTGGGAAACAAGAATTCTCACAACGCTCTCTCAAAAGCGACAACAACCAGAAACCCGGTGTTATGCTATCCCCACTACGACCCTCTCAGGAGTTGAGTGCCATCATCGGCAACACAAACACACTCTGCTAAGCGCACAACATTGTTCATGTTCTCATCAGCAAGAACAACTGGGGATCTACTGTATCCTCTGACGGAATACACAGAGGCTCAACTGGCACAGACAAGGCTTTAGCCTTCTGTCCAAAAAGGTCACGTCCGGGAAGATACCCTTCATCAAAAGACTGGGTTACAAACTTCTCCAACGAAGTTGGAAAAGGGAAAACACTAACTTAGAGCCTCATTTGACGACTCTCATCGAAGCCACATCGTCTTCCATACGATCAAGATAAAAGTTTCGATCGTCGCTACGATTCATCAATCGTCTCCACCAACACAATGTGGAACGAGAAAGGCAAACTACGTAAGTAGTTCTCTAGGTCTCGGTCAAGACTTCAACTCTCGCAGAAGTTGACATGAGCTAGCTTGGGAAACTATATACGCAAGCGTAAAAGCACTATCGTTCGCAAACTCTATACCGACTTCAACTGACACTTAAATCTCTAAGTGTCCCCTCAGGCTACAATAGGTGCAAATGCTCAGCACACTGAGACAAGTTCACCTAACGAATTATATTCACATAGTAGTCTGATCCTCTTGGTTCCGACACTCAATACTTTGAGCCAAATCATATAAGGCTTTAAGCATAAGATCGTGTCTCGCATCGGACTACAACCGCAATATCGTATAAATTTATCTAAACATACAGGAGAAGCAATAAAGCAACAAAAACTCAATTCTACTAAATTAGGCATACTTACAGTGCGATGGTTGATGCATGCAGAGACTTGAACCACACTTCTAAAACACTACACTGATACCAAAACTGTGATGCCCCAGAATTCCCGACTTAAAAAATCCTTAAGATTTTTAGGGTTAAATTTTTTTTTAAAATGCATTGCGCAAAGTGAAAAAACCAGAAAGGAAAAGCAAGTGAAAAACTCTGGCAAATCACAGAGAGAAGCAACAAGAATATGAAACATCTTATTTATCACATTTTACAAAATGGTACATATTTTCCCTTTACAAAAACACTGCCAAGATCTTCAACGTTCTAGAAGTGTGGGTTTAGTCCTCTACTGCGCATCAAGCTCCATCGCACCACGAGAAGTAAGACACCTATGTCCCCATAAAATGGGGTTAGTACTCTTGCGAGCTAGTGAGAAATCAATCACGATAATCCATTTAGACAAATAATTATAGCAGGACAAGTGAACATATATGTGCGTTCTAGTGAAACAGTTGGCATATTTGAAAATGATTGATCCAGTGCAACAAATAAGAGGCATGTAAAGATAACTCCAAGAAATAAGCAACAATGCCAAGTAGCAACATATTTACATAGATGCATCAGTCATTAAGCAAAAGAGTAAGAAATTGCAACTCTAGTATCATACTCAAAACCAAGCATTAAAAGTCACTTAGCATGATTACGAACATTTTCGTTTAATGGGAACAACAAATAATTCAATGTAGGTATATATATACATCCAGGGAAAGACATCTCTAGAATCATATCACACGAGTTATGGAAGTACGTGAGACACCACGTTACTGATATTAGTGAGCTCATCTCACGAGGTGGGTCTATCGCCCACAATAACTCACCAAGGAGTTCAATCAACCATGAGTCTCTATGACACGGGTACTCAAAATCGTCGGCATATCTAACACGTAATCAACCTTCGTGCCACATGTCATTATCCCATGTTATTTGCAAATCAAGAATTATCATAAATGCGCAACCAAAAGTCATGCGTGTTGAGAACTGTGCAAGTGACAAGTAGCATGAACACTTATTGGGAAACAAAATGCCTGATTTATTGATCCCATGGTTCTAGGTAAACCCAATCAAGTGCGAAAAATACTAATCAAGTGAATTTCTTGCTTTTCTTTAATTCGTAACATTGCATATGATTTTTTAATTTGCTTTGTGTACCTCACCAACCACACAATTGCCAACTATGTTGCGCGTAAGTGACATAAGTGAAATGTCATCACAAGGGTGGAATATATACATATATATTCATTCCACGGTGACAAGAAAAAACATTTGCTAAATGGCGATATGGCAAAAGTCATCATGCTTTTGAGATGTGCAACTAAACCAAACAGCCATTGAGGCCACAATACGTGAAAAAATGCGAAATAGCGAGGATGGGGCCTGACAACATGCTGCCCCCAACTGCTGCAGCAACAACACCACTGATAGTTGCACCATGGCCACTCTTTGGCCTCGAAACCGCAACACACATACTCAAGCCGCCGACCAGAATGTGTAGCCGCATGACCCATCGCGGCTCGGAAGCGACACCTCCCGAGAAACCCATGTAAGGTACTGCTCACACGCGAGTCTAACAGTCCGCTGGTCTGGACGGAGGTCCAGACCCACTCCATTGGACCATGTGGTCCCTAGAAAACTGGCAGCAAGTCTGGACATTCGGTCCAAACTTGTCCGCGCACTAGTGTCCACAACGCACCACCTGAACCGGGCTCGGTTTAGGTGCTGAAATGCCTAGATCAGGCCTGGTACAGACCTGAGCCCTTGCTCGAGCACTGATCTAGACTGGGATGTCCAGCCCAGCAGAGGTGCAAGCCGTACCACGTGAAAGAGGGGCAGACGCTGCAGGTAAGCGCCTGCCACAAGGTGCCAGCGTCCGCGACAAGGGTGCCACCCGAATGCATGCCCAGCATTTGGTACTGGACATGGAACGGCCAAGACACCTCCCCCCCCCCTTTTTCTCAGCCCTAAACTCAGACTGGGGTTGCCCCCAGTCCAGTCTGAACCACCCTTGGTTCAAACTGAGATAGGCCGAAAGAGAGGCGTCGGGTTTGGGCTAGATGTTATCCTGAACTGACACATGAGTTCGTAGAAGGGAAAGGGGGCAGAATGGCTGCCAACCCTTCCACCATGTGGGGTGGCTGCAAACCGAGCAAACCACACCCACGCTGCCAAACCCTCAGTGGGAAAAAGAAGAACAAGAAACCCCAAAACACAGCAATGAGAGAGAACGAAAAATGAAAAGAAAATGAACATGAAACATGTGCGAAAATATCTAATCCACCGGAAAACCCCTTGCATGCCACGGATGCAAGGTGGTTCGGCTTCATGGTCTAGTCACATGCTATACCTTCAAAAGACACCATATAAATGAAAGAAAATTTCCAGATTTACATTCTAATCCCTGAAAACCTTCATGCATATCACTGTTATCGTCGCGAAATTTTTCCCCCGCCTTCCCTTCCTTGCGGAAGAGAAAAAGAGAGAAACGCTTTCGCGATTCAAACTTTGACCGGATTTTGGAAATTGTTTTGAAATACTCGCCTCCGTTTTGAAAATTGCGGGAAAATCCATGGGATGGGGCTCGACCTGTCGGTACGAGGTTCGACCGTTCCTGCCGCCTTTAACAGGGGTAATCGAACCAAGGACCAAAACTATGCTTGACTTAGCGAAATTATCAAAGTTATGTTCTATCCTAAATGCATAGAGAATTCAGACATGTGCTATGAGATTTTGGAAAATGCCAGTTGGAAAACATGATGTATGCTTAGAAAAACATTTGGAGTTGGAAAGAATCTCTCAGGAAAAAGGTCAATTTCTCAGGAAACTCAGATAAAAAAGGGGTTTTTGAAAACATGAGAAAGCTTATAAAGATGTGGAAAATTCAGAAATAGTTGAAAATCTTGGGAAAATGGAAGTGATTCTTGAGAAAAGATGGACTTTTTGAAAAGGGAAGCACTTCTTAGGAAAACTTGGAATTTGAGAGTTTTCTTAGGAAAATGATGGAAATTCATAGGAAAGCTCATTGGAGAAGGAAATTCAAAACTTGGGGAATCGAAATCCTGGGAATTTTACCTTTTTGAAATACTCGGAAATCGATTTTGGATCTTGAAGAAAGATTGGAAAACTCTTTTGAATATCTTAAGAAAATATCATTTTCCTGGGAAAATTGTGGAAAAGCTTGTCTTTGGAAAACCGATTTTGAAAAATCCTTACAATTTCTTGAGAAATCGATTTCTTGAGAATGAAGTTTTCTTGAGAAAATCTTGAGAAAATCAATGATTCTATGATGCAAATGACATAAGTGAATGAATGCACTTTGAAAAGATTTTCTAAGAGATTTGTTGGAAAAATATGCATTAAGTCAAGATAAATCCTTCACATATTCTGACTGTGGCCATGAATATGTTCAGAATTTAGTTGATTTGATGCACATGATTTTGAAAACTTTGGAAATATGATGTGCATTTTAAGATAGCCTAAGAGTGTAGGCTCAATGTGACTAGTAGAAAGATGACGGATCTGGGTCTCGTCCATATTCCGACTAGGGCAGTAAATATAGATCCCACCGAGTCCATCAACTCCCTAAGAGTTGGTGCACGTGCCATTCATGAACATCCATAGTGCTTTTGAAATAAAATGCATGAATCATATAATCAGGATATTGCATAAATTCAAACTATATGACATGCATCCTAGTCTAAGCAGGAAATTAACTCTCTTATTCCAAAATTATTACTTCACTAAATAAAGGAAACAAAAGAAATTTGCAGACTTCAGCTCCTTCTTTTGATTGTTCCGGCCAAACTTGAAATTGGGTTAGCTCAAATATGTGGGTTTTTCTAAGATTTTCCAATAATATTATGAAATTATTGGATTTAATTGGATATAAACCCTATTCTCGTGCTTCCTTGATATTTTGAAATGATGAAAATGCTAGAAATTCAGTGAAAAACAATTTGAAATTCGGAATTGAGGTTAAAATGACCAAAATACCCCTAAAATTAAAGTTACATCTTTAAAATCAGGGTTTTTTGAAGGAAAACTTGGTAAAATTGAGATTTTGAAATTCAAATTGAATCAAATGATGATGAAATGCAGTAAGAGATATGATGACATGCTGCTAGACACATTAAGACAGTAAAATCAGAATTTGGTATTTTGCAATTTATCAAAAATAACGAATTTCGCTTGTTTTTCGCTTGGATCGGGGTCCTGCGGGACCCTGTTTTGGTATTATGGATGATCCGAACCTCAAATGGATTCCAAATTGCACCAAATTCGGTATTAAGCATCTAAACACTCTGATAAACAACCTAAAATGCTAAAAATCACGAAATGATATGATTTAAATGCTAAAATTCAAGGAAAGTTCTAAAATGATGGATTTTGCCTATGGATCCGAACCAAATGCAATGCCTAATATGATAATGCAAGATTTACACCATGGAAACTTCTGATATTTTGCAGACTGCTAAAAGACCCAAAATGGAACATTTTTGGTTTTTACAGCCTTGGGATTTGAGCCATGGTGAGTTCAATAACAGAGATTTAGTTCTGATAGAGGTAAAAATCACACTAATCTGATGAAAAATGCTAAAAAAATACAAAACGGCCATGGAAATTTATGAAATTAATCAGAGTTATGCACGACATCTACATGAACAGCTTTCATGTTTATGACTTCGGCATTTGATCAACGGAAACACAGATAAAAATATAACTACTCCTGCCTAAACTAACAGGACAGACAAATGTAGTAAAACAGGGGGCTGACAAACAAATCCAAAGCAGGGGTCAACACTGTTTTAAAAATTACAGGATTTCAGATTCAAACAGAGGACATCTCGGCACCACTTTCACTTTTTACAGTTTCGGATTTGGAGCAACACACAAGGAGAAACCATAGCCCTAAGTCGATCCAAGATCTCAGAGACCCAAATTAGGCTCTGACACGTGTCCCAAACTCTCGGATTTTTGTAAGACACAAAACAAAATCATAAAAATCGGAAAAAATCATATTAAAAACTAGACATTTGCCCAAGCTCAAAACATCTTTTGGATCGAAAATCGGATCTCCCATGAGGGATATCTCGATTTTACAAGTTGGCAAATGATTTTCAAAACGCATCTCGGGTAAAAAAACCCGACTTGCCATTTTGAATGTTTACTGCAGTAAACAAATTCAAATGCCTCCGAATTTTTGGCAAAACTTTAGGGACACCTAATGGCGCATTCCGTGATTTTTTTGGGATTTTTAATAAAAAACAAATGCATGAAATAACGTGTGGACTGACTGACAAAAACAGAGACCTACTGAAAATAAGCAGAATTGAAATAAATGCTAAATTAATCCTAATTAATTCATGAAATATGCTAAATGAATGAAATAAAATGCAAATTGAACCTAGCTAACTATATGAATGTTAAAAATCATCAAGGAAGCATAACAAAACATTTTTATATATGTCGTTTTATGAGAATAGCTCAATCCATCCCTCGGATGAGCTCTTTCTTCAAACGACCCCCGATTCGAATTATGGAATCCAATCAATGGGAAAAGAAGTGCACCTTGCTTCGTTACGCAGCGTAGGATCTCTTGAAAGGGGCAGCTATCACGAGCTTCCTTCGTCCTTCGCTCCGAGCTTCGGATGATCCACCAAAATCGAGCTCTGTTGGAATCGGATTGGCCACAGCACGAGCTCTACTCCACCTTCTTCAATGCACCAAAGGGGGCATGATTTCCAAGGTTCAAAATCTGATTCTAGGAAGGCTAGGTCGGATTTTCCAAGTTCACTAGAGCCAAAAAAAAATGATCTCTTTAGGCTGGGCGTGAACCCTTGTTTTTATAACTTTTCTGAAAAATTTTGAAATTCAAACAGGCTGGATCTGAGCCCTCCATGTGGCGCCATCTCAGGGGGTGTCATCTGAGGGGTTTGAAATTCGAATTTGTCTTCTGCAGGGAGCCCTCAGGTGGTGCCACCTCAAAAGGCTATTTTGATTTTTTGAAAAAAATAAAAAAATGGAAATTTTGTGGGTGAGACACCTCAGCAGGGGGAATTTGGAATTTTTCAAAAGTTTGCTTGATTCTCTCTGCAGGGAACTCCCAGAAGGCACCACGTCAGAGGGTGCTCTCTTGGAATTTGAAATTCAAACTCACCTTTTGTAGGGAGTCCTCAGGTGGCGCCACCTCATGGTGGGCTACCTTTTTTTTTTAAAAAATAAAAAAAAATAAAAAAATAAAAATGGAGCCAAGTGGAGTCCTGGAATGGTGCCACCTCAAAAGGTGTTTGACACATGTCAGAAGGACAGAGCAGTGGGCTCAGAAGGCGCCACCTCAGAGAATTTGAATTTTGCTTTTTCTGGTGAAAGGAGATCTGGACATGTGGCAGTCTAGGATGGTTCCAAGTGTCAGCCTGCTGGAGGAGGTTCTTCAGATGGCGCCACCTCAGAGGAGAAGTTTGAAATTCAAATGGAGGTTGGCCCTGGAGGAATGGAGGGTGGACATGTGGCGCCACCTCAGGGTGGCTCCTACAATGCCATGTGGCAAGAGGGAGGAAAAAGAGGGCAGTGACATGTGTCTCCTATTTTTCTGAAAAAAGTAGGGAGAGGACATGTGTCCTCTACTTTTTCTGAAGGAATGAGAAGGAGACATGTGTCACCTTCTTTTCCTGAAAGAAGTAGAAGATGACACGTGGCAGAGGGGTGAGAAGGAGGGAAGGGACATGTGGCGCCCTCATAGGCCATCTGGAAAAATCAGAGCTCCGGATTTTCGCCACCTAATGCCTTGTTTGAATTTTAAATGGTTTGCTTTTTCTGAAGAAGGCCATGAGTGACATGTGTCTCCTACTTTTCTGAAAGAGGTAGGGAGAAGACATGTGTCCTCTACTTTTTCTGAAAGAAGCAGAGAATGACACGTGGCAGAGGGGAGAGAAGGTGGGCCAAGCCATGTGGCGCCATCTCAGATAAGATGAAAAAGGTAGAAGTTCAGGATTTTCGCCACCTATGAGGAGTTTTGAACTTTTGAATTCTAGTTTTTCTGAAGAAAGCAGGAAATGACACATGGCACTTGCTTTTTCTGAGGAAATGAGAGCTTGCCATGTGTCCTCTGCAGGAGACACTCCAGATGGCGCCACCTCAGAGGAGACAAGCCTACCTTTTTTGTAGGAATTTAGGAGTGACACATGTCTCCTACTTTTCTAAAAAAAAGTAGGAAGAAGACATGTGTCAGGCTACTTTTCTAGAAGGAAGGAGGGGTTGACACGTGTCCTCTGCAGGAGACACACTTTAAGTGGCGCCACCTCAAAGGAGACAAACTCCACTTTTTCTAGACAGGACAACCTATGACACTTGGCATCTTCTGGTAGTCTTTGAAATGACACATGGCGCAGGATGGATAGGGTGACACATGGCAGATAAAATAGGATGACATGTGGCGGCTTCTTAGGGTAGCCCCACACTGACACGTGGCAGAAGAGGGAACGTGACATGTGGCACCAACTCTAGGTGAACCCTATGCTGACACATGGCATGTAAATGGAAGGAGAGAGTGGCACCAATCCAGGGGACAAGGCTCCTATATTTTTGGGTTTTTCAAAATTCAAATTTTCAAAAGGAAAGCTTGTGTGACACCACCTCAGTGTGGGTCCCACATTGCTTCTTTATTGAAATAAGGATAAAACCACAACTTCTTTTTGGAATTTTCATAAAATCTGGACTAATGGGCAAAACAGGAATTTTGGAAAGAGTTGGCCCTTGTAGGGCGATTTTGTAAAAGAAAGATATTTGAAATTGTCAAAAAGGGCAAAATCTAAGGTGAAGTGACTGAAATCCACATTGAAAACTATCCAGATGGTTTTCCTGAGGAAATATTTTGAAATTCAGAGTCCTGGGGGTAAAATGGGAAAAATTGATAATTTTGAAGACACAGGGTTTTGAAATCAATTTTGAAAAGAGTTGAAATTCTAATCTGGATTGGAAATTTTGAAATCAAGAGTTCTGGACCTCGAAATGACATGCTGTGCAGTGCAGTGATTTGAAATGCTCATGCAATGATATGCAATGTCATGTCTTATGAAATGTAATCTTGAATCAAGACTTGGAGATGTCTGTCTCCTGTCAGGAGTAAAATTTTGAACATCTGAGCTAAAAATAGAGAAATTTTGAGAGTTGCAGATGAAAATTAGACTTTTGCAAGGTCCGAGCTCAGAAAATGACCATTTTGCCCTCCAGCGATTTCAGAGGCTGGATGTTGATGCTTGGTGAAAATGTCGGGGAGGTGAGTGAAAATTTGGGGTGTTTACAGATGCCCCTCTTTGCTACTAAGCCGGCTCATGGCCGAGCTTAGTGGCAAAGAAAAACACACCAAATTTGGGCCATACATAAAAAAATGCCCCAGTTAGAAGGATCTGACTGAGTGTGAAGAAATTAGCCCGAGGAAGATGGAAGATATGAAGCGTAGAATGAAGAGGAAAGATTTTCTCTGTGAGAGCAAAGTTTAGGTTTATGCCCTTGACCTGGATGGGACAAAAATACCTCGCATGGAACGAAGCTCAGGTTTGACCCTTAACCTGATGGGACAGAAATACCTCGCATGGAACGAAGCTCAGGTTTTGACCCTTGACCTTATTGGGGAATGGAATATCTCATCGAAATGAGACTCAGGTTTGTACCCTTAACCTGATCGGGCGGAAGATGAAATACCTCTTTGATTGAGGCTCAGGTTTGTACCCTTATCCTGATCGGGCGGAAAATGGAATACCTCTTTGATCGAGGCTCAGGTTTGTACCCTTATCCTGATCGGGCGGAAAATGAAATACCTCATCGACGGAGGCTCAGGTTTGTACCCTTATCCTGATCGGGCGTTGAAATGGAATACCTCATCAAAGGAGGCTCAGGTTTGTACCCTTATCCTAATCGGGCGGAAAATGAAATACCTCATCGACGGAGGCTCAGGTTTGTACCCTTATCCTGATCGGGTGAAAAATGAAATACCTCTTTGATCGAGGCTCAGGTTTGTACCCTTATCCTGATCGGGTGGAAAATGAAATACCTCTTTGATCGAGGCTCAGATTTGTACCCTTATCCTGATCGGGCGGAAAATGAAATACCTCTTTGATTGAGGCTCAGGTTTGTACCCTTATCCTGATCGGGCGGAAAATGAAATACCTCTTTGATTGAGGCTCAGGTTTGTACCCTTATCCTGATCGGGTGGAAAATGAAATACCTCATCAAAGGAGGCTCAGGTTTATACCCTTATCCTGATTGGGCGGAAAATGAAATACCTCTTTGGATGAGGCTCAGGTTTGTACCCTTATCCTGATCGGGTGGAAAATGAAATATCTCTTTGATTGAGGCTCAGGTTTGTACCCTTATCCTGATCGGGTGGAAAATGAAATACCTCATCAAAGGAGGCTCAGGTTTATACCCTTATCCTGATCGGGCGAAAAATGAAATACCTCTTTGATTGAGGCTCAGGTTTATACCCTTATCCTGATCGGGCGGAAAATGGAATACCTCGTCGACGGAGGCTCAGATTTGTACCCTTATCCTGATCGGGTGGAAAATGAAATACCTCTTTGATTGAGGCTCAGGTTTGTACCCTTATCCTGATCGGGCGGAAAATGAAATACCTCTTTGATTGAGGCTCAGGTTTGTACCCTTATCCTGATCGGGCGGAAAATGAAATACCTCATCGACGGAGGCTCAGGTTTGTACCCTTATCCTGATCGGGCGGAAAATGAAATACCTCATCGACGGAGGCTCAGGTTTGTACCCTTATCCTGATCGGGTGAAAAATGAAATACCTCTTTGATGTAGGCTCAGGTTTGTACCCTTATCCTGATCGGGTGGAAAATGAAATACCTCTTTGATCGAGGCTCAGGTTTGTACCCTTATCCTGATCGGGCGGAAAATGAAATACCTCTTTGGATGAGGCTCAGGTTTGTACCCTTATCCTGATCGGGTGGAAAATGAATAGAATCCTCGAAGGAAGAGACCATGATGGAACCTTTGGATTTTGCACAATAAATCCAATAGGGTTTTTGCAAAAGGAAGGAAAATGGGGTCCCTAAAGCTTGAAAAGGGATTGGTTTTGGGCGTCTCATTGCTGAGACTAAAATCAGCTTTTGAAATTGCCTTTTGCGGGAAATGATTGGTGGTTCGACCTCGAACCGAAATGGGACTGTCTATGGTGGGACAGTGGGGACACAGGGAAGTGTGCAAATCTGAGAGTTCATGCTCTCAAAGAAGGGAAGGAATTAAGTCCTTAGGAGGGATTTAAAATTGGTGTCAGGATGGATCAAAAACGGATATCAAGCTCTCACTTCACGTTAGGATAGCTAGAAAATATTGTCAAAATGTTGGGAATTATGTTGTTGATTCAAAATTTTTGAAAATGTTGCACATTTTTGCAAAGATATTCTTTCTCTTCTACCCAAAGCATTACCTCCAAGCAAGGTTCACTTCGTAGAATCGAGATTTGAAATCCAAATTGCTCGCAATTGACCTTCTTCAAGGAAGCTATCAATTTCCTTGATATGAGCAGGAAAGAGAATTTGATGTTATGAAAGCAATTGATGAAAGAGTATTGATAATAGAATTTCACAAGGTTAAAGAGGATTCTTGATAAATTTGGCAGTTTGATATCCTGGGAGCTTCTCTCTTGACAATCTTTTTGCACTCTTTTGGCTCTCTGGGTTTTTGCTACATTCTCCTTCATTTTGGAGATGTTCTGACTTTTTCTCTCTTTCTTTTTCCTCTCTTTCTCTCTTTTGGGAAGGATACGCCACAAACTCCTTCAACTTGGAGATGTTTCGATCCTTCTTGGATGATGGGTTTGGAGATCTTTGGGCGATAGCTGAAATTAAATATCTTTTAGGGATTGTCGAGAGGTTCATCGCATTTGCCTTCATCTCGACAGTGCTTTAGACTTTCCCTGGAAGGATCCGTCACAAACTCCGTCATCTTGGAGATGTTTCGAATCTTCTTTGGCCCCGGGGGTCTACTCGCCTAATTCGCCTTCATCTTGACGACAGGTGAGAGATCCCTTTTGCTGATATTTAATTGCAGCTTAGGTGATTCTGAGGAGACAGGGTTTGGGTGAATTCTCTCTTTTCTAACACTCAGGATATTTCCACTGTCTCGTCCTTACAAGAATAGCCTTTAACGATGCGCCATTGACTGCGATCAATATCGATCATCTACGGCTTTTCAATAACCTTGAATCTTCTTTTCTGGCCATATCGAGGATTGATACCTTCATCCTTTTGGTTGGCCAATAGAAAGAATTTGAATTTTGAATCCCTTTTCGCAAAAGCTTCGCTCTTTTGGAAGTGATGCTGAGGGTAAACTGACTAGTGCAATAAAGATTCTGAAATCAGCAAATAATTTGACAAATTGACAAAATTTTCTTGAAATCCTTAGTGAAAGTGAGTATTTGAAATCCGGCTCAACGCATCCGTGACGAAAATTCTCCTCTATTTTTCTCCAAAAAGAGAGACTCAGGCTTAGCCCTTACCTAAATGGGAAATGGAAAATACTCCTCTCTTCCCTAAAGAGGAGGTGTTTGCAAAATGAACTTTCGAAGAGAAATTGAGCTTTCGTCAAAGCTCCCTAATATTAGGCTTCTCTTATGGAAAGGGGGCCGATAATAGTGAGGTCTGAAAATTGGGTCATGAAAGGAACGAGTCCATCACACTCTCCCTGCAAAGAGGGTCTTTTCATGACGAAAAATGGCCTAGTATGAAATTGGGGTGGGGGTCACAAGGAAACGAGTCTCCGTCGAGTCTCTCCCTTAAAAAGGGTTTCTTGTGTGAAATTGGAAATTGTTTTGCAAACGGTTCACAAAGACGCGAGTCCCTTCAAACTCTCCCTGAAAAGGGGCTAAGTGAACGAATTGGATAGCATGCGAAAAGAACGAGCTCCCTCGAACTCTCCCTAAAAGGGTCTCTCGCAAGAGAAAATGATTGAAATTGGATATTGAGATTGATTGACCCAAAGGTCGAAATGGAAAATTGGAAAATTGGTTGCTGGAAATTGAATGACCCGAAGGTCGAATATGGATGACCTGATGGTCGGAATTGAGAATTGATTTGACCACAAAGGTCGAAATTGAGAATTGGTTGACCGAAAGGTCGAAATTGTGTGACCTGAAGGTCGAAATTGAGAATTGAGTGACCTAAAGGTCGAAATTGTGTGACCCGAAGGTCGAAATTGAGAATCGATTTGACCAGAGGTCGAAATTTGGAAATTGATTGACCCGAAGGTCGAAAATTGGAAATTGGTTGACCCGCAGGTCGAGAATTGGAAATTGGTAATTGAAATTGGAAATCAGAGGTCTAAATTGGAGAATTGCCTGATTTGAGGATTTAAATTGAAATTTAGAGAACAAAATATCAAATTTGAGCAATTGACAGACCCTGATGATTGAAATGACTTGGATCAATAAAAGAGAATGATGAGTTCGAGTCAGAGCTCGAATAAAATATAGAGATCACGAGTCGGAACCCGGATCAACAAAGGAAAATGAAGGACTCAAATTAGAGCTTGGATAAGATAAAGAGATCTCGAGTCGGAACCCGGATCAACAAAAGAAAATGAAGAACTCGATTCAGGGTTCGAGTAAGGTAATGAGATCACGAGTCGGAACCCGGATCAACAAAAGAGAATGACAAGCTCGAAAAGATCTCGAGTCGGAACCCGGATCAACAAAGGAAAATGATTTGTTCGAGTCAAGGCTCGAGTAAAGTAGAGAGATCACGAGTCGGAACCCGGAACAACAAAGGAAAATGAAGAGTTCGAGTCAAGGTTCGAGTAAAGTAGAGAGATCACGAGTCGGAACCCGGATCAACAAAGGAAAATGAAGAAATCGAGTCAAGGCTCGAGTAAAGTAGAGAGATCACGAGTCGGAACCCGGATCAACAAAGGAAAATGAAAAAATCGAGTCAAGGCTCGAATAAAGTAGAGAGATCACGAGTCGGAACCCGGATCAACAAAGGAAAATGAAGAGTTCGAGTCAAGGCTCGAGTAAAGTAGAGAGATCACGAGTCGGAACCCGGATCAACAAAGGAAAATGGAGAGTTCGAGTCAAGGCTCGAATAAGGTAGAGAGATCACGAGTCGGAACCCGGATCAACAAAGGAATATGAAGAGTTCGAGTCAAGGCTCGAATAAAGTAGAGAGATCACGAGTCGGAACCCGGATCAACAAAGGAAAATGAAGAAATCGAGTCAAGGCTCGAATAAAGTAGAGAGATCACGAGTCGGAACCCGGATCAACAAAGGAAGATGAAGAGTTCGAGTCAAGGCTCGAGTAAAGTAGAGAGATCACGAGTCGGAACCCGGATCAACAAAGGAAAATGAAGAAATCGATTCAAGGCTCGAATAAAGTAGAGAGATCACGAGTTGGAACCCGGATCAACAAAGGAAGATGGAGAAATCGAGTCAAGGCTCGAGTAAAGTAGAGAGATCGCGAGTCGGAACCCGGATCAACAAAGGAAGATGAAGAGTTCGAGTCAAGGCTCGAATAAAGTAGAGAGATCACGGGTCGAAACCCGGATCAACAAAGGAAAATGAAGAAATCGAGTCAAGGCTCGAATAAAGTAGAGAGATCACGAATCGGAACCCGGATCAACAAAGGAAGATGGAGAAATCGAGTCAAGGCTCGAGTAAAGTAGAGAGATCGCGAGTCGGAATCCGGATCAACAAAGGAAGATGAAGAGTTCGAGTCAAGGCTCGAATAAAGTAGAGAGATCACGAGTCGGAACCCGGATCAACAAAGGAAAATGAAGAGTTCGAGTCAAGGCTCGAATAAAGTAGAGAGATCACGAGTCGGAACCCGGATCAACAAAGGAAAATGAAGAGTTCGAGTCAAGGCTCGAGTAAAGTAGAGAGATCACGAGTCGGAACCCGGATCAACAAAGGAAAATGAAGAGTTCGAGTCAAGGCTCGAATAAAGTAGAGAGATCACGAGTCGGAACCCGGATCAACAAAGGAAAATGATTTGAATAAAAACCCGAGTCGGAACTCGGTTTTCCTAAAAGTTGAAAATGTGCCAGCTTGAATACTGGATTTTTGAAATAATACCAGTTCGAGTGCTGGGTTTTGGTTCAGTATTGGCGATGATCTTTGGATCATTTAGGAATTGTGATGGGACTGTTTGTTGAAATCCCAATACCGACCGGATTGTTATTAATACAATTGAATGCAAATGAATATGAGTTGATGCATGAATGCACAAGTGCATGAAATGAGGAATTTGTTTATCCTGCCTGCATATAGAATGCTTGAAAACAAATTTTCAAAAAGATGCCCCAGTGTAATGGGGGAGAGAGAATAATAACAAAACAGAACAACCACAAGAAGAATGTCATAATTAAATGAGAAAAGTTAATGATTTTATTGATGCCTAAAAAAGGATGATGACTTGAAAAAGGAAAACCACTAGGACTATATCGTCCTGACAAAATGAGAAGGCATTGGCATTGGCATTGTCATTCTTCAGAGTGATCTGGGAGAGGCTTGGTCAGGACTGCAACTCGTCCCTCCTTTTCTTCCGGCACCAAAAGCTCTTTATCGATGTAGTCCTGTACAATATTTTTTAGAACGAAGCAACGTTCAGTATCGTGCCCCATTGCCCGATGGAACTCGCAGAAACAATCTTTCTATTTCCCCATGGTGACGGGAGGATCCACAATCCTTGGAAGTTTGATCATATCCTTCGCGAGCAGATATCCAAGAATTTCTTCGATTGGCTCACCTAAAGGAGTAAACTCGCGATCATAACTCCAACCATCACGCTTTATCTTCTTCGGATTGTTGGATTTCTGTTGAATGCTGACTTCTTTGACTTCTTTCTTGGTTAGGGCTACTGGATGTTCTTCTTCTCTGCTTTCAACAAACAGGTTCTTATCAATATAGTCTTGTACAATATTTTTGAGGACAAAACAATGATCCGTGTCATGCCCTACTGCCCGATGGAATTTGCAAAACTGATTCTTGAACCTTCCCATGATGGTGGGAGGACTTGTGGCCTTTGGGAGCTTCACTAATCCCTTAATCAACATGTATTCAAGAACTTTGTCGAGTGGCTTGTCTATAGGAGTGAAATCTCGATCGCCGCTCCAGTTTCCGTGCTTTGGTTTTCCTTGATTTTTTTCCTTTTGCTGAGGGCTGGATTGAAAAGGTCTATTCTGGATTCTAGAATACTTTCCTTTCAAATCTTTAGACTCTTCTAACTTGCTGCTTTGACTGCCTCTGTTTTTGTTGTTGCTGGGTTTAGAACTGGTTGCCCTGTTGTGGTCTCCAATGATGCTCATAGGGATGGTGATCGATGCCCCTTCTTTAACAGGAACTTTTCCGAAATTGGCTGCAGCTTGCTCGGATAATATCTCAATCATCATTCTTTTGAACAACCGATATATGGCGGGATCAATCTCCTCCTTGATGGTCTGAGCTCCCTCTTTGACAGACTTTATGGAATCCATTTCTCACTCACTGTCTGTAACTAATGTGCTGAAGTAGCACGCACGGTCTTTGATCTTGTCAGGATCACACAACTATGCCAATGCCCTCTGCAGAACCACATGGGATGTTTAGCATGATGCAAAAAAAGAATTTTGAAACCAACACTCTTGAGGGAAAAACAAATGATGGAATTGGAAAGACATGTCAAAATTTTGGATAAAATTTGGAAGATATACTGGGAGATATGGAAAAGTTTTTGAAGCAAAATTTGAAATTTCAAAAATTTGCAGGCAGGATTGGAATAAGGCTGGAAATCCGAGATCCAGTAGAACGAGAGAATGGAAAATCACCTGGAGTTTTGAAAGAAATGGGATATTTGAGAAAATCATCCAGGGTTTGAGAAAAAGACCTTGTGGAAAATAAGGATATTTGGAAAAAGACCTAATGAGTTGAAAAACATTGGAAAACATAAAGAATTGAGAAAATCATACATACAATCACATCCTGCACAAACATTTATGCACATTCAGCACTCCCTAAAAGGCTGACTATAGATGCATCAATTTGAAAACAGCTGTAGGACCTTAATCGTAACTCTAGGTTCAGATCATCTTTGTCCAATCCAGTTATGCCGATATACCCGAATCGAAATCCAAGGTACGTGGCATAGAGTTTCAACTCCGGTTCTAAGGTAAGGTTTTCCAACATCCTTGAGCGCCTACCGATATACTTCGGACTGTGGCCCGCGGTACGTGGTAGGGGGGTGTTAACCCAAATAGTTGGCCCAGTTGTGAGGCTCTGTCCCGAACTATGGTTCTGGAAGAGAGCCCAGCAACGTGAAGACCGGGTAATGATAGGTAATTGAGGTTTTGAAAAAATGATCACATGCAAGAAATAGAGGGCTCTAAGTCCTAGAGAGATAGATTTTGAAAACTTTGAAGAAGCATACATTGTTTGCATTCAGATCCTAAATTGAGGAGAGTTGTATTTAGACCTAAGTCTATGTGAGCATGAAAGCTTCTCCTCAATATGGTCCTACCAAACCATGCCTAAACTATATGTAATCAATGTCAGCTAGGTCAGAATCTAGGCTCCTAGGTTCACATGATATTGAAAGTAAAAGAGCTGACATTTTATGAACATAATTTTGATAATTGAACTAAGTCAAGCATAATTTAGGTCAGACAAGGACAGGTCCCATCACGGTCGCCAAACCTGTTATCGTCGCGAAATTTTTCCCCCGCCTTCCCTTCCTTGCGGAAGAGAAAAAGAGAGAAACGCTTTCGCGATTCAAACTTTGACCGGATTTTGGAAATTATTTTGAAATACTCGCCTCCGTTTTGAAAATTGCGGGAAAATCCATGGGATGGGGCTCGACCTGTCGGTACGAGGTTCGACCGTTCCTGCCGCCTTTAACAGGGGTAATCGAACCAAGGACCAAAACTATGCTTGACTTAGCGAAATTATCAAAGTTATGTTCTATCCTAAATGCATAGAGAATTCAGGCATGTGCTATGAGATTTTGGAAAATGCCAGTTGGAAAACATGATGTATGCTTAGAAAAAAATTTGGAGTTGGAAAGAATCTCTCAGGAAAAAGGTCAATTTCTCAGGAAACTCAGATAAAAAAGGGGTTTTTGAAAACATGAGAAAGCTTATAAAGATGTGGAAAATTCAGAAATAGTTGAAAATCTTGGGAAAATGGAAGTGATTCTTGAGAAAAGATGGACTTTTTGAAAAGGGAAGCACTTCTTAGGAAAACTTGGAATTTGAGAGTTTTCTTAGGAAAATGATGGAAATTCATAGGAAAGCTCATTGGAGAAGGAAATTCAAAACTTGGGGAATCGAAATCCTGGGAATTTTACCTTTTTGAAATACTCGGAAATCGATTTTGGATCTTGAAGAAAGATTGGAAAACTCTTTTGAATATCTTAAGAAAATATCATTTTCCTGGGAAAATTATGGAAAAGCTTGTCTTTGGAAAACCGATTTTGAAAAATCCTTACAATTTCTTGAGAAATCGATTTCTTGAGAATGAAGTTTTCTTGAGAAAATCTTGAGAAAATCAATGATTCTATGATGCAAATGACATAAGTGAATGAATGCACTTTGAAAAGATTTTCTAAGAGATTTGTTGGAAAAATATGCATTAAGTCAAGATAAATCCTTCACATATTCTGACTGTGGCCATGAATATGTTCAGAATTTAGTTGATTTGATGCACATGATTTTGAAAACTTTGGAAATATGATGTGCATTTTAAGATAGCCTAAGAGTGTAGGCTCAATGTGACTAGTAGAAAGATGACGGATCTGGGTCTCGTCCATATTCCGACTAGGGCCGTAAATATAGATCCCACCGAGTCCATCAACTCCCTAAGAGTTGGTGCACGTGCCATTCGTGAACATCCATAGTGCTTTTGAAATAAAATGCATGAATCATATAATCAGGATATTGCATAAATTCAAACTATATGACATGCATCCTAGTCTAAGCAGGAAATTAACTCTCTTATTCCAAAATTATTACTTCACTAAATAAAGGAAATAAAAGAAATTTGCAGACTTCAGCTCCTTCTTTTGATTGTTCCTGCCAAACTTGAAATTGGGTTAGCTCAAATATGTGGGTTTTTCTAAGATTTTCCAATAATATTATGAAATTATTGGATTTAATTGGATATAAACCCTATTCTCGTGCTTCCTTGATATTTTGAAATGATGAAAATGCTAGAAATTCAGTGAAAAACAATTTGAAATTCGGAATTGAGGTTAAAATGACCAAAATACCCCTAAAATTAAAGTTACATCTTTAAAATCAGGGTTTTTTGAAGGAAAACTTGGTAAAATTGAGATTTTGAAATTCAAATTGAATCAAATGATGATGAAATGCAGTAAGAGATATGATGACATGCTGCTAGACACATTAAGACAGTAAAATCAGAATTTGGTATTTTGCAATTTATCAAAAATAACGAATTTCGCTTGTTTTTCGCTTGGATCGGGGTCCTGCGGGACCCTGTTTTGGTATTATGGATGATCCGAACCTCAAATGGATTCCAAATTGCACCAAATTCGGTATTAAGCATCTAAACACTCTGATAAACAACCTAGAATTCTAAAAATTACGAAATGATATGATTTAAATGCTAAAATTCAAGGAAAGTCCTAAAATGATGGATTTTGCCTATGGATCCGAACCAAATGCAATGCCTAATATGATAATGCAAGATTTACACCATGGAAACTTATGATATTTTGCAGACTGCTAAAAGACCCAAAATGGAACATTTTTGGTTTTTACAGCCTTGGGATTTGAGCCATGGTGAGTTCAATAACAGAGATTTAGTTCTGATAGAGGTAAAAATCACACTAATCTGATGAAAAATGCTAAAGAAATACAAAACGGGCATGGAAATTTATGAAATTCATCAGAGTTATGCACGACATCTACATGAACAGCTTTCATGTTTATGACTTTGGCATTTGATCAACGGAAACACAGATAAAAATATAACTATTCCTGCCTAAACTAACAGGACAGACAAATGTAGCAAAACAGGGGGCTGACAAAAAAAAATCCGAAGCAGGGGTCAACACTATTCTAAAAATTACAGGATTTCAGATTCAAACAGAGGACATCTCGGACACCACTTTCACTTTTTACAGTTTTGGATTTGGAGTAACACACAAGGAGAAACCATAGCCCTAAGTCGATCCAAGATCTCAGAGACCCAAATTAGGCTCTGACACGTGTCCCGAACTCTCAGATTTTTGTCAGACACAAAACAAAATCATAAAAATCGGAAAAAATCATATTAAAAACTAGACATTCTCCCAAGCGCAAAACATCTTTCGGATCGAAAATCAGATCTCCCATGAGGGATATCTCGATTTTACAATTTGGCAAATGATTTTCAAAACGCATCTCGGGTAAAAAAACCCGACTTGCCATTTTGAATGTTTACCGCAGTAAACAAATTTAAATGCCTCCTAATTTTTGGCAAAACTTTAGGGACACCTAAGGGCGCATTCCGTGATTTTTTTGGGATTTTTAATAAAAAACAAATGCATGAAATGACGTGTGGACTGACTGACAAAAACAGAGACCTACTGAAAATAAGCAGAATTGAAATAAATGCTAAATTAATCTTAATTAATTCATGAAATATGCTAAATGAATGAAATAAAATGCAAATTGAACCTAGCTAACTATATGAATGTTAAAAATCATCAAGGAAGCATAACAAAATATTTTTATATATGTCGTTTTATGAGAATAGCTCAATCCATCCCTCGGATGAGCTCTTTCTTCAAACGACCCCCGATTCCAATTATGGAATCCAATCAATGGGAAAAGAAGTGCACCTTGCTTCGTTACGCAGCGTAGGATCTCTTGAAAGGGGCAGCTATCACGAGCTTCCTTCGTCCTTCGCTCCGAGCTTCGGATGGTCCACCAAAATCGAGCTCTGTTGGAATCGGATTGGCCACAGCACGAGCTCTACTCCACCTTCTTCAATGCACCAAAGGGGGCACGATTTCTAAGGTTCAAAATCTGATTCTAGGAAGGCTAGGTCGGATTTTCCAAGTTCACCAGAGCCAAAAAAAAATGATCTCTTTAGGCTGGGCGTGAACCCTTGTTTTTATAACTTTTCTGAAAAATTTTGAAATTCAAACAGGCTGGATCTGAGCCCTCCATGTGGCGCCATCTCAGGGGGTGTCATCTGAGGGGTTTGAAATTTGAATTTGTCTTCTGCAGGGAGCCCTCAGGTGGTGCCACCTCAAAAGGCTATTTTGATTTTTTGAAAAAAATAAAAAAATGGAAATTTTGTGGGTGAGACACCTCAGCAGGGGGAATTTGGAATTTTTCAAAAGTTTGCTTGATTCTCTCTGCAGGGAACTCCCAAAAGGCGCCACCTCAGAGGGTGCTCTCTTGGAATTTGAAATTCAAACTCACCTTTTGTAGGGAGTCCTCAGGTGGCGCCACCTCATGGTGGGCTACCTTTTTTTTTTAAAAAATAAAAAAAAATAAAAAAATAAAAATGGAGCCAAGTGGAGTCCTGGAATGGTGCCACCTCAAAAGGTGTTTGACACATGTCAGAAGGACAGAGCAGTGGGCTCAGAAGGCGCCACCTCAGAGGAATTTGAATTTTGCTTTTTCTGGTGAAAGGAGATCTGGACATGTGGCAGTCTAGGATGGTTCCAAGTGTCAGCCTGCTGGAGGAGGTTCTTCAGATGGCGCCACCTCAGAGGAGAAGTTTGAAATTCAAATGGAGGTTGGCCCTGGAGGAATGGAGGGTGGACATGTGGCGCCACCTCAGGGTGGCTCCTACAATGCCATGTGGCAAGAGGGAGGAAAAAGAGGGCAGTGACATGTGTCTCCTATTTTTCTGAAAAAAGTAGGGAGAGGACATGTGTCCTCTACTTTTTCTGAAGGAATGAGAAGGAGACATGTGTCACCTTCTTTTCCTGAAAGAAGTAGAAGATGACACGTGGCAGAGGGGTGAGAAGGAGGGAAGGGACATGTGGCGCCCTCATAGGCCATCTGGAAAAATCAGAGCTCCGGATTTTCGCCACCTAATGCCTTGTTTGAATTTTAAATGGTTTGCTTTTTCTGAAGAAGGCCATGAGTGACATGTGTCTCCTACTTTTCTGAAAGAGGTAGGGAGAAGACATGTGTCCTCTACTTTTTCTGAAAGAAGCAGAGAATGACACGTGGCAGAGGGGAGAGAAGGTGGGCCAAGCCATGTGGCGCCATCTCAGATAAGATGAAAAAGGTAGAAGTTCAGGATTTTCGCCACCTATGAGGAGTTTTGAACTTTTGAATTCTAGTTTTTCTGAAGAAAGCAGGAAATGACACATGGCACTTGCTTTTTCTGAGGAAATGAGAGCTTGCCATGTGTCCTCTGCAGGAGACACTCCAGATGGCGCCACCTCAGAGGAGACAAGCCTACCTTTTTTGTAGGAATTTAGGAGTGACACATGTCTCCTACTTTTCTAAAAAAAAGTAGGAAGAAAACATGTGTCAGGCTACTTTTCTAGAAGGAAGGAGGGGTTGACATGTGTCCTCTGCAGGAGACACACTTCAAGTGGCGCCACCTCAAAGGAGACAAACTCCACTTTTTCTAGACAGGACAACCTATGACACTTGGCATCTTCTGGTAGTCTTTGAAATGACACATGGCGCAGGATGGATAGGGTGACACATGGCAGATAAAATAGGATGACATGTGGCGGCTTCTTAGGGTAGCCCCACACTGACACGTGGCAGAAGAGGGAACGTGACATGTGGCACCAACTCTAGGTGAACCCTATGCTGACACATGGCATGTAAATGGGAGGAGAGAGTGGCACCAATCCAGGGGACAAGGCTCCTATATTTTTGGGTTTTTCAAAATTCAAATTTTCAAAAGGAAAGCTTGTGTGACACCACCTCAGTGTGGGTCCCACATTGCTTCTTTATTGAAATAAGGATAAAACCACAACTTCTTTTTGGAATTTTCATAAAATCTGGACTAATGGGCAAAACAGGAATTTTGGAAAGAGTTGGCCCTTGTAGGGCGATTTTGTAAAAGAAAGATATTTGAAATTGTCAAAAAGGGCAAAATCTAAGGTGAAGTGACTGAAATCCACATTGAAAACTATCCAGATGGTTTTCCTGAGGAAATATTTTGAAATTCAGAGTCCTGGGGGTAAAATGGGAAAAATTGATAATTTTGAAGACACAGGATTTTGAAATCAATTTTGAAAAGAGTTGAAATTCTAATCTGGATTGGAAATTTTGAAATCAAGAGTTCTGGACCTCGAAATGACATGCTGTGCAGTGCAGTGATTTGAAATGCTCATGCAATGATATGCAATGTCATGTCTTATGAAATGTAATCTTGAATCAAGACTTGGAGATGTCTGTCTCCTGTCAGGAGTAAAATTTTGAACATCTGAGCTAAAAATAGAGAAATTTTGAGAGTTGCAGATGAAAATTAGACTTTTGCAAGGTCCGAGCTCAGAAAATGACCATTTTGCCCTCCAGCGATTTCAGAGGCTGGATGTTGATGCTTGGTGAAAATGTCGGGGAGGTGAGTGAAAATTTGGGGTGTTTACAATCACCAAAATGCATAATAGGATTTTGGTTTCATTTCTTTAAAGAAAAAAGGTACTAACATATATATATATATATATATATATATATATATATATATATATATATATATATATATATATATATATATATATATATATATATATATATATATATATATATATATATTGAAGAAAATCAAAGACATGCAACGAACCCACACGTTACACTCATGTGCAAAGCCTCAAAACAAAAATATATATTTTAAAAGAAACTGCAAATGAGATAATGAAAGGAGAAAATCTCACCTTCGAAGGCTTTCAAAACGTCAAAGAGGGCCTCCTCTTGCTTGGACGTGTAGGGTGAAGTCCACGTAGTACCCAACCCTACACACTAGCAAGGAGGAGTAGGGGAACTCGGCAATGGGGACGGAGGAAGAGCCCCACGGTTTGGGGAAAAGAGGAGAGAGGGGAGAGCAAGAGAAGAGATTGAGAAAGGAGCCAAAATCGCCCAGCCTTCTCTCTCCTCCTTTTCTCAAAAGTATAAATACCTTAGGGTTTCTAATGGGTGGTTAGGATTGACTTAGAGGAGATGGAGGGCTGGGGTGATTCACACCCCCCCCCCCATAGCCACCCACTCCACTATTCGTTTTCTTCTTTTTAAAAGTTTCAAAAAGATTTTCAAAAATGCCACTCATTAAGGTTTGCAAAAGCCATTAAGATTTGGGAAATTTACAAGGGAAGCCCCAAGGCTGCCGCCCCTTTCAGCTAATGGAAGTGCACCATTTTAGCTGCACTTGAAACTTCACAAGATTGCCATGGGCTGCCGCCCACTTGGCTAATCCGTGGCCAACTTTCAAAGAGGTCTCTCCTACCTTACCAAAATGCCACCGCCCAGCTGGTCCACCAATGCCACAGAGGTCCCACTAGAGGGTCAACCATGCTTTTGGATCGCCCCATGGGTTTGGGTCGCCCCTGATTGGACCCAACTCCAAAACGATAAATAAATAAAATGCTTGTTTAATTCTTTAGATAAAGATTAAACTTACCATGACATATTTTCATTTTAAAAATTCCCAATTACCATTAAATTTTCAAGGCTCCATTGTAAGCCTTTTCATCGTTTGCAAGAAATGCTCTCGGTATGACTCGTATACTATCGATATGCATTTTCCAGTAATTCACATGCACTGAAAGGGTTTTTACTTCGTTTGGGTATCAAATTTAGGGACCAACTAATTATATACATTATGAATTTACCTTAGAATTTTTAGAAATGAATTCGTTCAGAATTGTACTCATATTACTTCGTATATTTCACTTATGCGATTTCGGACTTCACTCATTATGAGTTGAAAATCAAAGCATATATCAAATTTATATCTAATTATGTGTGCGACAACCTTGTAAACATACAAAAGCATACACCTCATAATCACATCACATTGAATTCCTCAGAAAAAATCGTTGGTCTTACAACCTTTATCTTCTTCTTCTTCTTCTTCTTCTCTTGTATTTTTCTTTCTTCTTTGTTCTTCTGTGTTCCTTTTATCAGTGTTGATATCCTAGTTGTTTCACGCTATGAGGAAAGATTTGGATAATCTTCGATGATGATTATGGTGGTTATCTTTGTAATATCTGAAAAATACCTAAGTTCTTTTTCTATAATATTATAAAATTTCTTAAATTTTGTGCCAATATACAATCCTAATCTCTTTAAAAATGAATGTTTGAGTATATTTGTAAGGTTTAGGGGGTTTAATTATGTTAAAATGTAATAAATATAAACCCTACATGTTTTGGAAATTTGAGAAAATCCAAAGTGATGGTCAATTGAAAATGTTTCTCTTAAAAAGAAAATTTTGATTTTTCTTTAAGAAAATTTATTTAAATGAAGTGAATTAACAAAAGTAGATTGTAAAAAAAAATATACATATTAACATCCTTAATAAGTCGGAATTAGGTTATACTCAATGCCTTTACATTTTCACATGATTTGTGGTTATATAGAACAAAAATGATCTTAATTGGAAATTAACAATTATTTAATTATAATTTAATGGAAAAGACTTTTCATAAATTAACCACATTTTATAGTTTAGTAGGAGTCCATAGGTGGGACATCTCATCCTATGTGACATCCTACTTCAAGTTTTAAATTGAAAAAAAAATGGTGAAATTTAAGCTTAATTAAAACTTGACTAGTCATAGTGGAGATCAAGGGCTCCCATGACTTCTCATGTTTTGATCAAGGGCTGGGATTTATTTCAGCCCATGACCTAACTCAAGAAGGGCTATAAATCCCTCTCCTAGTTCACACCCCCCTCATTTGTGCTGAAATTTTTTTTAGAGCTCTTTCTCTCTCCCCCCAAAACCCTCTTCTCTTTCCCCTCTCCTTCCCTTCTCTTTCCCTCTTTCTATAGGGTTTCTTTTTCTTTCTTGGGTGAAAGATCCAGACCTCAAGGGTGTGTTGAGATTATTTAAGGCCCTCATCTTGCTGGAAGAAGGAGCTGATTGGTCAGATCATGCAAAAATATCCATTAATCCATCAAGAAACACGTTTTTTCAACAAGAGGTAGGGTATTTATGCTTTTCTTGCAAGAACGAAGTTCTTGGCATGGATTTTTTTGTTTTTTTATGAGTTTAGATCATGATTAGACCCTCCTAACCATGGGTTTGACTCAGATCTAAGGATCCATGGTAAAAACATGTTTTCCCCCCAAAAAAACCCTTTTTGAAATCAGGTTTTTCATAAAAATCTGTTTCTCAGAAAATAAATTTGTGAAAATAGTTAATATTCAATTTATGCCATGATTTTCTTGCAAATAATGATTTGGGTTAGTAGAATATGTTATTTTAGGCATACTGTAAAAATTTTAGGGCTTTCTATGGTCAAAATTTTGGGATATTATGATTTTAGCAAAATTAGGTTTCTCATAAAAGAAAACGGTAAAATCATCAAGAAAGTAAATTTCGTGGGTTGATTCATGCAAGATTTGATAATTTATGATAGATTATGATCTTTTCAATATACTATGAATATTGTGGATTTTTCTGAATTTTATTTCATGTATACTGCATATTTCTTTTGAATTATTTCGGGATTTGGGTGACTCGGTTTGGCTCACCCGAATGCAAAATCTCAGAATTTTGGGTTTTTGACTTGACCTCTGACTAGTAAAATGGTCATTTCTCCCTCGTTCAAAGAAGTTTTGACAAACGGATTGTTGCATTGGAAAGCTAAGAAAATTTTGCATCTATTGTGAAATTTTGGGTTAGGTTTAGGAATTGAGCACATCCCTCTGACAGTCGGGACAAAAGATGATAGGTCTGTAGTAAAACGCTCATAACTCCCTCATACAGAAGAGTTTTTACAAACGGTTTGCATCTACGGACAAATAAAAAAAAATTCTATATACTATAGAAATTTTAGCTCTGTTCATGAAGCCAAAATTTTTTTGTGAGCTCTGTACCAGTCGGGCAGAGTTAAGATATTGATAAATTCAAGACCAATTTTTAGGCCGAGGTTCAAAAGAGGCATAGTTTGTATGTTTTTATTCAAATTCCTTCATTTAGATTAGCATGCAATATGTGAATAATTATGCAGGTTTGATCTTATGCAAAGTTTATATGATTATGACATGAATTGTTAATAAAAGTCTACACAGTTAAGATCAAGGATCTAAGAATCTAATGAATGTGAGTTTATGGTTTAATTCTGAAAATGTGTGAGTTATATGTATGCTTACTTATCGTGATGATATGACTGTTTCATTGATGTGGATGTTCATATACATGTTCTTTATTTCATTTGCTTTGTACATGTGCTATATGGTGTGCAAAAATGAGTAAGATATTCATACTACGCATGTGCTCCAGTTTCTGTTACAAGTTGTATTAAGTGAATCTTTTCAATGCTTTATAAAAATGCATCCAAGGTCATAAAGTGGTTCAAGTTGATGTTGCATGAAAAGTAAGATTGTAATCAAGTAATCATGTGACATTAAAACTCAAGATACTTGTTGGGAGAGTAGCAAGTGATACAAAACTTCGTGGGGCAAGTTTGTTACGGGCACGAAAGGTTGCTCCTCCCCTCCCACGATTTTATGGAGAAAACCTTTGCATTAGACTGCAACGTAGAGGTTCTAGTACTCATGAGAAAAAACTGGTGCATCAGGTTAAAAGGTGTTGGTAATCACTCTCGTATTAATGTCCATCACCCCCATCTTAGTGAATGGACCTGGCTAGGCTAAAGCCACACATCCTCAGCCATGGTCCTGATATGAGAATGTTTGTTTGTGTCGTATAAGCAGGACTAAAAAGTGATAACTTGTGTGTGCACTAATTAGGCATCACTTGCATAATCTAAGTAAGAAAATATAATTAAAGATAAGGAAATATGCATTCATTGAAGGGCTTCTGTATATGGTAAGTCATGCATATTAACTGCTCATGCATTTTATATTTCGAATGTATGAATTAATGTTCTTTTGTTAAATATGTAAATCCTGAACATACATGATTGGTTGCATGATTGTTTCAGTTAATTTCAATGCTAAACAATGAAATCTCTATTGAAATTCTTGCTTTGTAATTTTGTCTTACAAGCTTAGCATATTTCACTCTACTGAGACATGTTTTGTCTGACCCTATATGGTTTACTATTTTTCAGGTAATGAGGAGTAGCTTACATGTGAAGGCGAAAGTTGCGACGGAAACTGAGCCTACCTTTCCTCTACTTCATGGATTTTGAACTCTGATTTTATTTTAATTCAATTCAAGGACAAATGTGATTAATTTTGGATATTGTAGAACTTTGATTTTATTTCATGCATGGTTAATTAGTTGTTAAATTTTAAATTCCATAATTATATGTTTGCAAGCGTTCATGTGAAGTAGCACGTCAAGTTTTATGCCCAATGTATTTTTCCGCTGTTAACTGCTAAAAGATTTAAATGTATTTCAAAAAAAAAAAAAGTCCACCATTTTCGGGTTATAAAAATTATGGTGTTACAAACATGGTATCAGAGCATAAAGAAATTATGGCTCAAAGCTCGTCCAACCGGCCACCATCGCTGTAAGTATATTTTAATTTTTATTTGTTTTGATGATTTGTTATGAAAATTATATGCCTATAATTATTTCTTTTGATAAATGCGGTAAGAATCAGAATGTAGATCTGATAGGGTCACATGAATAACAATTTTTAATTTGTGCCCAACTTATAAGTAATTTGAATCCATGTGTGTGTTTATAGATGGCCGAACGACAGCCCCCAGGTTGAACTGCCCAGAGGGACTTCATTTTTTAAGCCCTCACGAATCTGACGGCCTATTGTCAGAACCATGCCGACAATGGGGTAATGGCAATGATGCAGGCCATCAGCATGATGGGCACGTAGCGGCACCGACTGTGGCAACCCATGGAGCGTCATACAAGCACTTCATGGAATTGAGCCCTCCTGCTTCCACTGGTAAGGAGGATCCAAACGCAGCGAAGGAATGGCTCTGTGTCATAGGTGAGATTTTCTAGATTCTCGAGGTTCCCACCGAGCAACAGGTTTTTTTTGCCACCTACCGGCTCTAGGGTGACGCCAAGAGCTGGTGGGAGATGACACACGAGGTATTCTACACGCCTGATGAACGATGTGCCCTCACATAGAAGGAGTTTACAGTGGTGTTCGTGGATACCTACTTTCTTCAGTACGTACGTGATCGTAAGATGCGGGAGTTTTTGGATCTTTGACAGGGGTCTATGAAGGTGGCGGAGTACACTACACGCTTCTGACACTTAGAGAAGTATTGCCCGCATACTTATACCACCGATGAGGCGCGGGCTAAGAAGTATGTGCATGGATTACGTGATGGCCTGAGGATGAGAGTGTTGACCAGCTATCCTCAAAACCTCAACCAGGCCATCGAGATGGCCACGGTACTTCAGGTGGGAAAACTAGAACCTACTTTTTGGTTTTCCAAAAAATAATCTTGATAGATCATAACGATGTCTTTGTGATGCAGGATGATTTGGAGTCTTCTAAGAAGACTCAGCCTAGCCGTTTTGGCAAGTCGAAGGGCAATGGGAATAAGGCCCCTCGACCAGCTGCAGAGAGTAATAAGGCGCCACCTGCAAAGAAGGCCAAGGGACAACAGGGTGTCACACAAGTGCCACAGTCTTATACAGTATGTAAGCACTGCAATAAGAGACATCCTGGAGTCTGCTATAGAATCTCAGGTGCATGTCTCAGATGTGGGAAATAGGGTCACTTCATCAAAGACTACCCTATGCCCCTATTCCTAGAGGACCACAGCAGCCTCAGCAGCAGTGACCCTAGCAGCCCCAAACGCAGGGACAAAAAAAAGCTACTAGACGTGTGTATGCGACTTCTGTAGAGGAGTTGCAAGAGGATGCCAACATCATTGAAGGTACAATCTCTATTGCAAGGTTTGATGCTAAAGTTCTTTTTGACACTGGTGCTACACATTCCTTCGTATCTGTATGTTTTGCAAATTTGATTGATGTCACACCGACTTCGTTGGGATATATTCTAAAAGTTATCACACCTTTGAGTGGTATCTCTATCGCTCGTACCTATCTATCCAGAGTAGAGGTTATGAGTGCAAAGCATAACCTCCCTGCCAACCGTATCCTTTTGGATATGGTCGGTTATGATGTGATACTTGGCATAGATTGGATGTATGAGCACTATGCTTGTATGCTTTGTCGTGAACAACGCATCCAATTTACTCGCCCTGATTAGCCTGTACTTGAGTACAAGGCATGCAAAAAGGAGAGCAAAAGATGACTTATTTCAGCATTAAAGGCACATTATTGTGTAGAAAAGGGGTGTGAGGCCTTTTTGGCCAGTGTTTCTCTGTTAGACCCCAGCACTACACCACTGGAGGACTTGGACGTAGTTTGAGAGTTTTTGGACGTCTTCCCAGATGACCTGCCAGACATACCGCTTAATAGAGAGGTGGATTTTGTGATAGAGTTGGTGCCTGGAACGGCCCCGTTATCCAAAGCACCCTACCGTATGGCCCCAGCAGAGTTAGAGGAGTTAAAGAAGCAGCTGCAAGAATTGATGAACAAAGACTTTATTCAGCCCAGTGTTTCACCTTAAGGAGCTCCCGTGTTATTTGTTAAAAAGAAGGATAGGTCAATGCGTATGTGCATTGACTACAGGATGTTGAATTAGGTAACAATCAAGAACAAGTATCATCTTCCCAGGATCGATGATTTGTTTGATCAACTTTGAGAGGCCAAGGTCTTCTCCAAGATTGATCTTCGATCGGGGTACCATCAACTGAAGATCAAGGAATCTGATGTACAAAAGACAACATTCAGGATGCGGTACGACCATTACAATTTTCTGGTGACGCCCTTCGGGTTAGCCAATGCCCCTGCAGCATTTATGGACCTGATGAATCGAATCTTTCGGCCTTACCTGGACCTTTTTGTGATCGTATTTATAGACGATATCCTTATTTACTCAGAGAGCGAGGAAGATCATAGAGAACATCTGAGGATTGTCCTCGAGACACTTCGACAACATCAGCTATATGCTAAGTTCTCGAAGTACGAGTTTTGGTTGAATCAAGTTATGTTTTTGGGTCACGTAATCTCTAAAGATGGGGTATTAGTTGACCCTTCCAAGGTGGAAGCAGTCATAGATTGGAGACAGCCTAAGAGTGTATCAGATATACACAGTTTTCTCAAGCTTGCAGGCTATTATCGTCGTTTCATCCAGGATTTTTTGAAGATCGCTTCACCTATGGCGAAGCTACTTCACCTATGGCGAAGCTACTTCACAAAGGAATTAAGTTTATCTGGACTCAGCAGTGCGAAGAAAGCTTCTAGGAGCTGAAGAAGAGGCTTACTACAACCCTCGTACTCACATTGCCTTCTGGGCAAGAAGGCTTTGTGATTTATGGTGATACATCAGGTACTGGTTTGTGATGCGTATTGATGCAGCACGGCAAGGTGATCGCCTATGCATCACGCCAGCTGAAGGTGCATAAGCGAAACTACCCCACTCACGACTTGGAGCTTGCTGCAGTAGTTTTTGCACTGAAGGTATGGCAACATTATTTGTACGGTGAGCAGTTTGAGGTCTTCTCGGATCATAAGAGCCTCAAATATATTTTCTCACAGAAGGATTTGAATATGAGGCAGAGGCGGTAGTTAAAATTTCTAAAAGATTATGATTTCTCCATTTCATACCACCCAGGCGAAGCCAACGTAGTGGCTGATGCTTTGAGTAGAAAGGCTGAAATCCTTGCAAGTTTTATTAGCAGTGAGTGGAGATTACTCAAAGACCTGATAGATTGGAAGCATTTTGAAGCATAATCAGGTCAGATTCAGATCACTAGCACAGCAGTGCGGACAGAACTCATGGACCGGATCATCGCCCAACAGAATGATGACCCCGGATTCACTAAGATGATTGCAACGTGCAAGCAAGATCAGTCAGCATTGCACTTAGAGGAGGATGAAAGCATCTGGTATGGCCAGAGGCTTTGGGTACCAACAGACCCCCAATTGAGGAAAGAGTTATTGGATGAGGCGCATCGTACTGAATTCACTATACATCCGGGGAGCACCAAGATGTATAAGGATCTTCAGAGGAATTACTGGTGGCCCGACATGAAGAGGGACGTCGCTGAGTACGTGTCGAGATGCTTAATCTGCTAGCAGGTCAAGATAGAGCATCAAAGACCAGAAGGTATGATGCAGTCGATTGAGATTCCACAGTGGAAGTGGGAAGACATTATCATGGACTTTGTGGTAGGTTTACCCAAGACACGCCAACAGTATGACACCATTTGGGTGATTGTGGATCACCTTACAAAGTCGGCACACTTCTTACCGACCAGGGTGAATTAGACCTTGGAGAGTTTGGTTGATTTGTACGTCGACAAGATCGTCAGGTTACATGGGGTACCTGTTTCGATTATCTCAGACTGAGACCCTAGATTCACGTCAAATTTTTGGGGGCAACTTCAGAAAGCTTTGGGGACGAAGCTTAAGTTTAGTACGACTTTTCACCCCCAGACGGATGGTCAGTCAGAGAGGACTATTCAGATACTCGAGGATATGTTGTGAGCGTGTGTTTTTGAGTGGAAAGGCGATTGGAGTAAGCACGTGAAGCTAGTTGAGTTTGCCTATAATAATAGTTATCATTCGAGTATCGGCATGGCTTTGTACGAGGTAGTGTACGGGCGACCCTGTAGGTCTGTAAACACCCCAAATTTCCACCCACCTTCTTGACATTTCCACCAAGCTTCACATTTCGGTTCTCCAGAATCAAGGAAGGGCAAAATGGTCATTTTCCAAGATAGAACCTTGCAGAGAGTCCTAAATTCCATTCTCGAGTCTCAAGACTTCTCCATTTAGACTCAGAGGCACCCTCAAATTGCAAATTCTCAAAATCTCATGCTTAACCAAAAGTCAAAATTTTTAAATTCAAGTTCAGAATGGCCACTTTGTAGAACATATCTTTCGCATAGTATTGCACGAGCATTTCATATCATTTCACTGCACAGCATGTCATTTTGAGATCTAGAACTCCTGATTTTCCGAAATTGTCAATCCAGATTTGATTTTAAAACTTTTCAAAAGTGATTTCAAAACCCTGGGTTTTAAAAATTATCAATTCTTCCCATTTTACCCCCAGGACCCTGAATTACGAAAAGTTTCTCAAGAAAACAATCTGGATGGTTTTGACATTTCAGAATTTCGCCAGTTGGAAAGAGGGGGACACAATTTCAAAATTCATAAGATCCTATTTCAAATTTTTACAAAAAGACTCAGAATTTCCCTACTTCTTTCAAAATCTCGCCCCGAAGAGCCATTTTCTTTCAAACTTTTGAAATCAAGCCAAATTTGGCTTCATGTTTTCCAAAACTAGCCTATTATTGTGAAAATTCCAAAATATCTCATTTGGCTCTTATTTCAAATAAAGAATGGAGGACCCGCCTCGAGGTGGTGTCACACTCAAATTCTCGAAATTTCCCTTATTTCCAAGATAATGCCCACTCGAAAGTGGCACCGATTTATAAAATCCTTTTATTTTGATTTAAATTTTTATAAAATACTTAGTGGGCCCACGTAGGTGGCACCCCACTAAGGCTTCTTGCCAAGAAAGGCAAAAGTTTGTTTTCTCAAAAGAGGTGGCACCACCACAACAAAATTCATTTTTTTTTTTACTTTATTACTTTTCAGCCCCAAGAGGAAGCCACCGTGAAAACCCTACCAAAAAATTTTCACCTTACCTAAGCTTCAAATGCTAGCTGAAGAATAGGAGTCGCCCCCTCTCAAAACGGCGACCCCCCCCCCCCCCCCTTTTCAAGAGGATTTCAAAAATTTTTGAAAGTTGGTTTGTTGAAAGCTATCAAGCTCGGCTAAAAAGAGGGGAAAAAGGAGGGATTTTACAAGGGTCGGCTATTAAAGAAAGAGGGAGGCCCAGCAAGGAGGGGATCAGCGATCTCATTAAACCTCAGCCATCTCTCGCTCAAGGAGTGCCTGTTCTCATCTTCTTCAACCCATCAATCGGCAGGAGGCCGACTGCAACCCTCACTTGGTTCTCTTTTGTTTGTTGGGACCCCCCTTTCATCACGTTGCCTTCTCCCTTCCAGCAAAAGAGAAGACCAGCCATCTTTAGTCCGGCCCAGCAGGAGATTCAACTCACCCTGTGAGAAGCACGTCTTCAGCATCTGCCCACTCAAGGTAATGCCCCCTTTTTATACCTACATTTGTGAGGATTAGGCACCGCGCAATGACATCTGCAATGCAAAACTTGTGACAACAAGGGGTATGGCTTACAACTTGGGTTTCCTAATGCACCTAGATTCGATGATGCCCCTTTAATGGCATTCACATTCCAGCATAACCCCAAAATCGTCATCCTTCTTTCTGCCTGAAGAGCCTGTGCATAATTCATCTCAGCATTGTTTAAAAAAATCGTCATTTTCGCATTTTTTTTTTGGTCTTGGCATCATTCATCCCAGCCCCTAAAATGTTTTCAGATGATCTTCGTTGCCATTCGTGACCGGCACATCTGAATCACGTTATTGCACATCTGTTAACCTTCTAAATTTTTTTTTTTTATGGAAATGATATCAGTGGGTGTCGTTCTCGTTCTCCTTTAGGCAGCCCGATTGTTCCCCATGTATTCCTATATAGTATTACTTACTATAACTTCTCTGCATTTCAAAATTTTCATTTTCATTTTTTTTTCTTCGGTTTGTTTTGAAAGCACACGCATGTCATAGCCTCATGCGATGCCCTTTGGAGCTATCGTACAGAAAATAGCACCCTGAACCCAGGTGCAACATCGGAGTTTGATATAGACCCTACATTTCACGTTAACATAAGCCCTTACTCTGTTTTTTTCTCTTCTCTGGACATTTCGTTTCTTTCTAAGTTAACTGCAGGATGTTTAACTTCTGTCATTTTCCCCTATCGTAAGCATACAGTCCCCATCTGCATTCTGGTTGTGGATCTTTCATGTGGGAAGGCAATTGTCACAGGCTATTGCTTTGTTGATAAGAGCCTCAGGAATGAGTATGAAGCCATACTGGTCGATGGCATAATGTATCTGAAAAGGCTATGTGAAATCCAAACGCAGTGAATGGCTGTAAATTTTCTTTTGCAGAAATCAGTCCTTAATTCTTTTTACTGCTATTCAATCCATTTACTGTCCTGAATTTTTTTTTTCTTTTGTGATGCCTCCTTTTAATGTAATATGGCGCACCAGCTAGGTCATAGCATCCATATGGATCAAGCCAAAGCATTTTGGTTCCAACACTGTGACGAACTACCCAGTAAAATCACAAAACATACCTCCATCACATGTTTACCTCATCCAGCGTGGGTAGTCTCTGTGTAGGGACAAATTAACATCTGTCCATACTTTGTATATATACAGCTCGTCCTGCTATTGTGGTGCTGTAGCCATTACTTTTGCATATTCAAAATATCGTTTCTATGTTGAAACATCCTATGACACAGGTTATAGCTCTTTGTATATCTTTGAGCTTATTTAGCTTTAAGTGTTGTCTTAGATAGTTTGCATTTTCCTTCAGCTATGCCGGTTAGCTGCAGCTTATTTAACTTTAAGTGTTTGTCTTAGATAGTTTGCATTTTCCTTCAGCTATGCATGTTAGCTGTAGCTTACTTAGCTTTAACCGTGTGTCTTAGATAGTTTGTACTTTTCCTTAGCTATGCATATTATCTGTAGTCTTGCTTGTTTTAGCTGTTGTCTTATATATAGCTGGCATTTTCTTTTAGCCAGGTCTTGGCTGCGGTTTGCTTGTTTAACTGTTTATCTTAGACACGGTTTGCCAACCTTTTTTTTTTAGCAGTCCATATTAGGTACAGTTCGCATGTTGTAGTCACTCATATTAGATGAAGCTCATATCTTTTCAACAGTTTATATTAGATATAACCCATTTCTTATTATATATATACATATATTTTGCCTCTTATGCTTCATCAATGCCCCTATTCAATATCATATGTCGTATTCTGTGTCCATTGTATATATATATATGTATACTTTCTTTTTCTTTTTTTAGGCAACAACCTTCATCTCATATTATGAGCCTTTAGCCACTTACATGTATAGGTTCCTTAGTTAGTCCCAATATGACTCTTAGATTTTTTTTTTTATCTATATATCCTATTCATTTCATTTTCATCAAGTAGTGCACTTTCGTTATGATCCACATGTAATTCCTTGCATATTGTCGTCAACATGAGATTTTCAATTTCCCGTTGGTATGGCATATTTTTTTTTGTGCCGACTCTCATTTGCAAAGAAGAAGCGTAAGGAGCGGAAGATGTGACTTTTATTAGCTTTCTATGTATATTTTTATTTATGTCAGAGATGTAATAGTTAAATTTGGAATAATATTTACTTTTACTGCTTAGACTAGGATGCATATCATATAGTTTAAATTCCTGCAATAGCATGCTTATATGATTCATGCATTTTATTCCAAAAGTACTATGGATGTTCATGAATGGCACGTGCACCAACTCTTAGGGAGTTGATGGACTCGGTGGAATCCATATTTACGGCCCTAGTCGGGATATGGACGAGACCCAGATCCATCATCTTTCTACTAGTCACATTGAGCCTACACTCTTAGGCTATCTTAAAATGCACATCATATTTCAAACTTTTCAAAATATTGTGCATTGAATCAATTAAACTCTAAACATATTCATGGCCACAGTCAGGATATGTGAAGGATTTATTTTGACTTAATGCACATTTTTTCCACCAATTCCTCAGAAAATCTTTTCAATGTGCATTCATTCACTCATGTCATTCGCATCATGAGATCATTGGTTTTCCTACGATTTTCTTAAGAAAACTTCATTCTCAAAGAAATCGATTTCTTAAGAAACTCTGAGAATTTTTCAAAATTGGTTTTCTCAAGTCGAGTTTTTCCACAGTTTTCCATGGAAAAGGTTATTTTCTTAAGATTTTCAAAAAGAATTTTCCAATCCTCCCCAAAGATCTAAATCGATTTCCAAGTATTTCAAGGTTAAGATTCTCAGGATTTCAACTTCCCAAGTTTCGATTTTCCTTTTCCACAAGGGCTTTCTAATGAATTTCCATCATTTTCCTAAGAAAATTCTCAAAGTCCAAGTTTTCCTAAGAAGGGTTTCCCTTTTCAAATGTTCATCCTTTTCTCAAGAATCACCTCCATTTTCCTAGGATTTTCAACTATTCATGATTTTCCATACATCTTTATGAACTTTCCCGTGATTTCAAAAACCATTTTCTTCTGAGTTTCCTGAGAAATTGACTTTCCTCTTTTTCCTGAGAGATTCTTTTCAACTCCAAATATTTTCCAAGCATACATCATGTTTTTCCAACTTACATTTTCCAAAATCTCATAGCACATGCCTGAATTCTCTGTGCATTTAGGATAGAACCTAATTTCGATGATTTAACCAAGTCAAGCACAATTTTGGTCCTTGGTTCGATTACCCCTGTTAAAGGCGGCAGGAACGGTCGAACCTCGTACCGACAGGTCGAACCCCATCCCATGGATTTTCCCGCAATTTTCAAAATGGAGGCGAGTATTTCAAAACATTTTCCCAAAATCCGGTCAAGTTTGAATCGCAAAAGCGTTTCCTTCTCTCTCTCTTCCGCAAGGAAAGGGAAGGCGGGGAAAAATTTCGCGACGATAACAGGTTTGGCGACCGTGATGGGACCTGTCCTCGTCTGATCAAAGTAATGCTTGACTTAGTCCAATTATCGAAATTATGTTCACAAAATGTCAGCTCTTTTACTTTCAATATCATGTGAGCCTAGGAGCCTAGATTCTGACCTACCTGACATTGATTGCATATAGCTTAAGCATGGTTTGGTAGGACCAGATTGAGGAGAAATTTTCATGCTCACATAGACTTAGGTCTAAATACAACTCTCCTCAATTTAGGATCTGAATGCAAACAATGTATGCTTCTTCAAAGATTTTCAAAAGTCTATCTCTCTAGGATTTAGAGCCCTCTATTTCTTGCATGTGATCATTTTTCAAAACCTCAATTACCTATTATTACTCGGTCTTCACGTTGCTGGGCTCTCTTCCAGAACTCTAGTTCGGGACAGAGCCTCACAACTGGGCCAACTATTTGGGTTAACACCCCCCCCCTACCACGTACCGCGGGCCACAGTCCGAAGTATATCGGTAGGTGCTCAAGGATGTTGGAAAACCTTACCTTAGAACCGGAGTTGAAATTATATGCCACGTACCTCGGATTTCGATTCGGGTATATCGGCATAACTGGATTGGACAAAGATGATCTGAACCTAGAGTTAGGATTAAGGTCCTACAACTGTTTTCAAATTGATGCATCTAGAGTCAGCCTTTTAGGGAGTGCTGAATGTGCATAAATGTTTGTGCAGGATGTGATTATATGTGTGATTTCCTCAATTCTTTATATTTCCCAATGTTTTCCAACTTATTAGGCATTTTTCAAACATCCTTATTTTCCACAAGATATTTTCTAACACCCTGGATGATTTTCTCAAATATCCAATTTCTTTCAAAACTCCAGGTGATTTTACATTCTGCCTTTCTACTGGATCTCAAATTTCCAGCCGCATTTTTTATCCTGCCTGCAAAAATTTTCAAAAATTTCCCACATTTTTCTAAGTCTCATTCTGAGTCTTTCTCTGTTTTCAGTTCGATGGCATCCAATCAAGTCGATCCTATCTTTCCCGAAGGTCACATCTCCTATGAGGTGCGACAAGGTCGTCCTGAACATCGAGCCCTCAGCACTAGAACTTTCATTTCCCGGTGGTACTATTCCTGGCTAAAGAGCTTTTCCCGAATGTTCCCGGACCATTTGAGCGAGTGCGGATTAGAACTGGCATCAGCAGTCGGAAAGCAGACCATCAATGGCAACCTGATCCATGCAATGGCGGAGCGATGGAACCCTCAGACGTGTACCTTCTGGTTCCCATGGGGAGAAAGGACTGTTTTAAAGGATGAATTTTCAAAAATCATGGGGTTGTCAGAACCAGCCGGTCAACCAGGAGACCCATTAGAGCATCAATTCCTTATCAATGTCAAGGGTTTGGACCCCTGAGACTCCTTAGCTTGTATGACAGGCCGCCGATCTTGGCCCCTGATCCAGTTAGAAGGAAATGAATATGTTGACCTACTTGAGTTATACCGCCAGTACGGGACCTTCGTCGAAGTCAGCTCGCTATCAAGAACAACCAAAGAAAGGATTCAGAATGCAATGGTTCTGTGCACTGTAGGATTATCCCTCTTCCCAGATGGACAAAACTACATGGACATCAGGATAATCCAACTTATGAGAAGATGGGGAAGTCGGCAAACCAATCGCCTCTCCATAGCCATGGCAGCGCTCGCTTTCCTATATCGAGGTCTGACTCGATTTTCACTTGGAGAATCCATTTTAGTTGAAGGATGCATCTACGCACTTCAGTTCTGGTTTTTCCAACACGTTTCAACCCGAGCAAGCTCTTTCAGATACAATGGTCAAGAACTCCTTCCAGTGGCGCAGTACCGGTCTATGATCGACAACATTCAAGAAGATGACGTAGTCTGGGACTATTTCGATTGGCAACTATCTCCTCCCAGATATACATACGCTTATGGCAAGCGGTTCAAGTTGCTGGGACCTTTCTTCTGCACTTATTACCAACCAGAGAGATGTGTTCGGCAGTTCTCCCAGAGACAGCAGTACGTCGAAGCCCGACTGTTATCAGGAGTTATGGCAGAGTTTGATCTCACTTCCGCACAATGGTCCGGGGCATATCATTCTGCCCGCTACAGCTGGGATTCTTTTGTCTCCCTTAAAATCTTTCCTGGTCCTAGAGTGTCTGCTGATTATCGTGAATGGTGGCAAATTGTTTGTCCTCCACCTCTTTGTCAAGATCAATAAAAGTTTAATTTTCTCATTTCAATAAAGTTTTCTTTCTCTCTATGATGGTTTGACGACCTCGCCTAGGTAACAAGGCGCATTTTTCGTTGTTTATTTCTCTTTTTAAATGACAACACAATTGTCGTGATTCCCGCGACGACTCAGTCCCTAGTAATGGGATATCTTTTTCAAACTGTCTGCCATGTTTCCAGCAAATATTTCTTCCAAAAGCCAATTCCTTCAGAATCTAATCAGGTCTTTGCCAACTCAAGAGAGCATCCATATCATTTGATGGTTGAGACAAGATCAGGCAAAAGAACCACGGCATCCCAGTACTCATCGGCCTCAGAAGAAGAGATGGGTTCCCCTCGATCCGAGAAGAGTCAAGAGCAGCAACAAGAAGATGACAGCATAGACCCTCAAATGTATGTCATGTTCAGAAAAATGATGAATAAGATGATGAATGAACAGCCCGGGACCAGCTCAGACAGGGATCCATTTAGAGAAAAGTTCCATGGTCGCAGGAGTAAGAAGGCTCCCAAGAAGCGGATCTAGCCAGAGGAAATCTCAGATGAATCAGACTCCATTGAAGATACAGATGAAGAATATGAAGTGCCTCCGGCATTTCAGAAACGTGGCCAAAGTAAAAGTTGCAAATCAAAGAGCCGAGATAAAGAAGAGCCTTTGCAAGCGCAGTTCAAGGAAATGGCCCGAGTTGTCAAGGATCTGCAAGCCCGCGACAAGGGCAAGAAAGTCTTCACCAGTGAGGACTTCTATGACGGCTTAGAAGGGGATGATGATCTGGAGAATCTCCCCCGTAAATTCATCAAGTTCGATGGTTCTGGCAACCCAAAAGCGCATCTCGCCACTTTCTTTGTTGAATGCTCGAGGTTCAAAAGGGATAACCGAGCATTGTTTCTATGCTTCCCCCGCAGCTTGGAAGGAGTTGCCGCCAAGTGGTATGCTGAGCATATCAACCCCATCGAGCTCAAGGAGTTCGACAAAGTTGTGAATCTCTTTATTGAACGCTTCTTGTTCAATATAGAGGCGCTTCCTACACTGAGTCATCTCTGCAATTTAAGGCAGAATGAGAATGAAAAAGCACGGGACTTCATTCACAGATGGAGATCAGCCTGGAATAAGATGAGAGATCCTATCTCGGAAAGGCATGCATTGTCCCTAATCCTCAACAATTTTTCACAGCCGTTAAGAGGATTAATCTCCACAGCACCATACAGGACCTTCATTGAGCTGACTGAGCGAGCCGAATGGCTCAAACTGAGTGTGGAAAACGGAGTGTATGAAGGCTTCACATTCTCCAAGAACAACTCCCAAGGTGAGCAGAAGAAGAAAGCTCACTTCACTTATTCTGCCAACAACAACAACAAAGGCCAAAATCAGTACAAAGGGCAGAAGAAAATTCACTGCTACGGCACCGGCAGTTCAAACAACAAGGACCAAAAAGCAAAGCCTGCTCCTCAGTACAGCAAGCCTCCTCAGCAGGATCAAGGGCCGAAGCTGCGTGAGAAAGCTAAACACGAAGGATGGAGTTACGACAGAAAGTTTACTCCTCTTGACCAAACACTCAAGGATGTGCTCGAGTATATGCTATCGAAAGAAATGGTCAAATTGCCCAGATTGGCCGATCCCCCAGTACCCATGGGGAAATGGAAAGATCAGTTCTGCAAGTTCCACAGGGCAGTGGGACACAACACTGAGAACTGCTTTGTTCTCAAAAACATCGTGCAAGATCTCATTTAAAAAAATCTTTTAGTGGAAGGAGAAGAAGAAGAGAAGATGGATATTCTCAATCAGCCATTTCCTCCACACACCACAGCAGTAGTGTCGGCACAACCATTCCTACTGCATGAGCACATCAAGCCATGTTCTGCACAAGACCTACAAGTTCAGCACCAGGTATCGGTACTACGACAAGCAGCTCTAGATTCCAAGAAGATGGACTTAATTTCAGCATTCGGCAAAATGAAAGTTTCTGAAGCACCTGTGAAGTCAGTCCCCAAATCAAAAGGAACTCCTGACTTCTTCAAGCAAATCGTTAGACCAAGGCCAGAGAATTCAAGTCAGAAGCCTCTGACCGCTCTATCCAATGTCTCCATCTTTGATTTGGCCAAAAATTCTAGCAAGCACCGACAAGTACTGGAGGATCTGCTCTGGAAAATCAAAGTTAAGCCCAGTACCACTCCTGAAGACATGGCACAGATTGTGAACTCTGCCATGACCAATGCGCCAATCACCTTCTCAGATGAGGACCTTCCAAAGCCTCATTCCTTTCATAATAATGCCTTGTACATTGTCGTTCGAGTCAGAGGAATGACAGTTCCCCATGTACTGGTCGATGGAGGCAGTAGCCTCAACATATGTCCCGAAATGACCGCAAAGGCATTAGGGATCAAGGATGAAGAATATATTCCAGACCCTATCACCATCTATGGGTTTGACAACCATGGTCAGACGGCAAAAGGGAAGATATTCCTGGAGGTGTTCATCAACTATTCGGTGCACTCCGTCCTTTTCCACGTGGTTAATGTGCCACCCACCTACAACTTGCTGCTCGGAAGGACGTGGATTCACAATGCCAATGCCGTGCCTTCCACCCTACATCAATGTGTAAAATGGTCAAAAGGTGGAATGATAACCACAATACTGGGAGAAGACCCAGAAGAAAGGCTCTCGCAGTCCATGATTCCTCGGCCATCATTCAATGCGGATATTCCCAGCATCAGGGAAAGCGAAGAGATCAACCTCGGAGAAAATCGAGAAATACTTCAGGCATCATCAGAGCCATCTCTGCACACGGTAGCCATGACCCGATGGAAAGGTCCTCAATTTTTCAAGGTTGGAGGCCGGATCAACTACAGTACCATTAAGGACCACCCATTGTTTCCCCAATTCATGAAGGCAAGAAAGGGATTCGATTTGCTCCTGAAACATGGTTATCAACCCCTCAAGGGACTCGGCAAAAACGAAGATGGCCGCATCGAGCCAATGATTCAGAAACATCGTCCCCACAGAGCAGGACTAGGGTTTGCCGGCGGAAGCTCGTCAAAGGAGACTGTTTTTGTCAAAGGGGCACAATGAAGACCATTTGTTATTGTCTCTCTATTCTTTTCCAAATAAATGTCTCATTTTTGTCATTGATCAATTCAATCAATAAAATTCCAAGTTTCTTTGTCTATCCAGATGCCATCTACTCCCTTTCTGTCTATCTCATCATTTTATTATTCAATGCCATTTTATGCATGGTTCTCTTCAAATGATTGCTTGTCTTACTATAGGCCGATTTGTCTGAACCAGATTTCTTATCCAAAATTTCAGAATGACTTCTCGGACAATCAGGAAGCTCGTTTTTAATCCCAAGGCTTTTCAGAAGCCGGCAGCAATTCATAGAGTCAAAGCAAGCACCGAAGATGGCAAGAGTGCAAAGCAGTCAGATGATGGTACAAAATTTGATTCGTCTCTTCAGGAATTACCAGAGTTCGCCTCAGTTCAGAAGCAAGATGAACCATCTGCTCTAGTACAAGATCCTACTGAAGATATCAATATCGGTTCAGAGGAAGATCCCAAAATTCTCCAGATCGGAACCAGTCTGAGTTCAGAAGAAAAGAAAAGGCTTACAGATTTTCTCAAGCGACATGAAGAAGTGTTCGCATGGACATATGAAGACATGCCGGGCTTAGACCCCAAATTAGTCGAGCACCGACTCGTCTTGAAGCCGGAGGCTAAACCAGTTAAGCAGAAGCTGAGAAAAATGGATCCAAGAATAGAACAACAAGTCAAGGAAGGACTTGAAGATCTACTCAAAGCAGGATTTATCCGACCTATTGACTATCCAGATTGGCTAGCCAATATCGTCGTTGTCCCAAAGAAAAGTGGCAAAGTCAGGATTTGCATAGACTTCAGAGACCTCAACAAGGCAACTCCGAAGGATGACTATCCACTGCCAAGCATTGATCTTCTGATTGACAGCACAGCAGGACATGCCATGTTCTCCTTCATGGATGGATATTCCGGCTACAACCAGATTAAGTTGGCCGCTCGCGACCAATCAAAAACTTCCTTTACTACGCCTTGGGGCACTTTTTGCTATACAGTTATGCCTTTTGGGCTCAAGAATGCTGGAACAACATATCAACGGGCAATGGCCGTTATCTTTCATGATCAAATGCGCAAAATCATGGATGCGTATGTTGACGATATTCTCGTAAAATCTAAAGAGGGAGAAGATCACCTCGAAGCCCTTGATCAAGTCTTTAAGAGACTCATTCTTTACAAGTTAAGGCTTAACCCGCAAAAATGTGTCTTTGGAGTCGAATCAGGCAAACTGTTGGGTTTTCTGGTCAGTAAAAAGGGAATTGAAGTTGACCCGGCCAAAGCCAAGGCTATCATTGATATGCCACCCCCGAAGAATCTCAAAGAATTGCGTAGCCTTCAAGGACGTATGAAGTCAATCCGGTGATTTATTTCCAATTTGGCAATGAGATGCGAACCTTTCAACCACTTACTCAGAAAAAGAGTGAAATTCGAATGGGGACCATGTGAACACCCCAAATTTTTCAAAATCTTTTAAATATTCCCTTCTTGCCCCTAAATTCATTTTTGAGCAAATGAATCATTTTTTTTTTTAAGTCTAAATTCCAGTTCATTTCTCAGGTTTTATTGAAATTAAATTCATTTTATATGTATAAATTGATTTCAGATCTGGATCCATTGTCCAGATCCAAAATTGAGTCTCATTGTCCAATTTTCAAGAAAATACCAAAAATAGTTTTAAAATAGTTCGGACAGTCCATCTGACATCCGTTTGGATCTATCATGTTGTATTTCTCGATTCGAGTGTCAAAACTCAAGCATTTTCTCAAAACTCGGGTCCAAACCCATTTTCTAAAGAAATTTCCTCAAAATAGCCTTGAAAACCTTCTTTTTGTAAATATTTCTCAAAAATACAAAAAAAATTAGTTTAAATCCTTGTTTTGCCTTACATTTTAGGATTTTGTATTTCCCAAAATACAAAAAAGATAAAAATATTCAGAAAAGAACAAAAAAAAAATCAAAAATAAATGAAGAAAATTGCAAAATGGTTTTAGAAAACCCGTTTTTTTTTAAATCTTTTTATAAGAAGACCTCTTTTGGAAAATGCAAAATTAAATAGTCGAGTTAGGGTTTTTGAGGGGGGGGGGATCCTTTCAAGCTTTTTCTCGAGTTTGTTTCTCTCTCTCAGCCGCCCTCCTTCCCTCTCCATGGCCGAACCCTCCTCCGCAAGCCACCCGTTATCACCCCTCCACCTTCTTCTCCTTCACGGACCGCTTCTCACCCCGCACCCTTCTTCACAATCAGTCTCCATCCTTCCCCTTGACGATTCTTTACTTCGGCATCATTCCCTTCTTGCTTCTTCCCCTGGCTTTCTCCACCGACTAAAATAAGCCGACTCCATTACAAAGGCACCGCCAAGGAGCTCGATCAACATCCGGCCCTCCTTGGTTTAGATCCCTGCAGCAATCAGTTCTGCTCTCCCTCGCCCGAAGGAAATCACTCAATCGTCCTCTACACTAATCAAATAAGTAGATCTCTCCTAGCAAGAGATTTTTGCCATAGGGAAGGAGAGCTTTACGCTTTCGTTTAGAGCCTCTGTGGCATCTCTGTAAGTTTTCTTCCCCTCTCTTATTGTCTGTAACTCTAAATTTCTTGTGTTCCCTTATTGATTGCCTCTTTATCGCACTATAGATGGGTTCGAAACGCTCATAGCTATTTCGACCCATCTCTGTGCTATAACAAACAGAACATCTATGTTCCTACATTTTCTTTTACAATTTGTTTCTAAAATTCTTGTTTCTAATGGCTGCTTATGTTGTCATACGTTAAGTCCAGTAATGTCTTTATCGATTGCTTTCCTTTTTTTTTTTTGTTTTTCTTGATCTTGTTCTTATGTTTTTGGGTTTTCCTCTTTGTATTCTTGGAATATTTCATTGGCAGATTCCTATTTGTATTTAGCTTGTAGCATTTTAATACACTATTTCATTTGCTTGTTGATCCAACATGTGATCTAGATCGGGTGTGGAATTTTTGCATCAGATTAAGATCTAATAAGATGTCCATCTGAATCTGTATGTTCCAACTTCCTATTATCCTGCTGATGTTTTCTTGTTGTTGTTCTATTAATCTTAACCATCCATCATATTTCGATCTCCCGCTTTCCCTTTTGTTACATGTTATATAGCATCATCCTCTGTTTCAGATTTTAGGATATTATTCAAAGTTTCAATCTCAGCATCATTGTCCATCTGTTTTCATTTTTAGTTATGTTCTTGTCTTTGACATTTATTATAGATCTTTATCATCCCAGTTGTTTTTTTTTTTAGTTTCCTCTGCAAATCTGCTTATGGGTTTTGTTTATACCTAGCTGCCTTAAAGCTTAGCTCTATGAGATTTCAACTCATATGTCGTTTGGTGAATGCTGATTGGTATTTTGAGGTTGGGGCAAAATTATGTCAAGATCTGATGGGACTTGCGCAGGAGTGATGTGTGATGGGTGAGCCTCTCTGCGAGAAATTTTTGGTCCAGGCATATCAGCTTAATCCACAATTGTCTTGCTCTTTTCAAAACAGATGAACTCCAATTCACCCACGCCCAGTATTTCCTTTTCTGATTATTAAGCATAGTATGCCTTTTGTAAGTCTGTTGGTGATGATATTTGATAAGCCCTGCATATCAATCATTAGTAATTCTTTAATTTGCATATTTGGGAAATGGATAATTCGCCATCATTCAAGAAAAAAAAATCGAGTGCTTTACTTTGGGGTCGGAGTTTCAAACAAGGTTTTACCGATGTAAAAGGGAAGGTAATGGTGCGTACCCAGACCTCTATACAGATTTTACAGTATATTGATCATTTCAATGTATCTTTGAAAGCTCAGATTGCGGAAGAGTAAGTTTTGCCTCTGACTCTTCCAATGCGTCCACCTCCCTTCAAGAATTCATATTCAATATTGTGTAATTTTTTTTTATTTCAGGACCATTGCTGATATGTCTTTTCGAGTTGCAGGGTTGCAGGTGTTAGGGCATATTAAAGATTATCGTGGTGCAGAGCCTTTCTCAACCTGTGAAGAGAATAATCGATTCCCACTTGACTTTAGCTGAGGAGTTGGCTTCATCAGCAATACCAAAATATATATATATATATATATATATATATATATATATATATATATATATATATATATATATATATATATATATATATATATATATATAGCTATGAATTTGATTTTTCTTGTTCTATTCCTGCAATATTACCTATTTCATTTCTTCTAGCTAATTATTTCCACTTCATATCAAATAATGAAAGTTGACCAAAAGTTCCTTTTCTGAAATGCAGGAATGGGTTTACACTTAATCTTGTTTCACAACCTCTTATCTTCCATAGCTTATGCATGAGGTCTTATTAATAGGATTCAGATTCCTCATTGATGGAATTAAGACTGCATTTAGCTTTTTGAGTTCAAATATAACCAATCCATAGATTCAGAAGCCGAAGAGTGGAAATCGAATGAATTTGATATATGCCTTTGGTTCAAGAGGAATTTCACCATTACTTTGAGATGTCTGGTACGTTTGGTTATTTTCTTGTGGTTGGTTATGGCCATTATTTGTTTTATTTTTGTATTTTTGGCTACATCATTCAGATGAATCAGATATGGCTTGGGACAGAGCTATTGCTGAAATCGGCATCAGCCACCCTGCACATTCACCATGCGTTACAGATTCTGAGATGGGGCATCAGTTAATTTCATTTTCCAGAGATAAATTCATATCAACACTTGATGGGCATCGCTATTAACTGTTAAAAACTCTTTTCTTTTGCTTGTAAAATAGGTGATTCCTCATTATTTAAAAGAATTTAAATGTTTTACTGTGGAATCGTACTCCACATGCTTACGAGCTATGGTAAGCTCGTATCTGTTATAGTATTATTACAACTACATGATTAGTGCTGTGCGAATTCATTGGGGACCCAACTATCAAAAATGCTGGAATAAGGGGCTGCAGGTATGTATCAACTGCGAATTCCAATAAGATATATATATCCTGGAGGTTTTGCCTCCTTGGGTGCTTTCGCTGACTTTTATGTTACATTTTTTTCAATACTGCAACCCATTTGGTTCTAATTTGCTTCATAACTTCGTGTTACATTAACTCCAATATGATTATTTGCATCAATTATTTTGCTCCCTAATTTGAATTTAACTTGGACATACCTCCTAGAATTTTCGTAAAGTATTGCTTTATGTCTTATACTTGGTTGATTCTGTCTCTCAATTTTAACAAATCTGTTAGTAAGTTGTTTTGAAGCGTACGTAGTGATTAGCCCTTCCCATCTCTGCACTGTTACATATCCATACGTGTATCTGTAATTGGAGTCATGGCATATACATCCTTATATTCATGTAAATAGATCTCTGAATTTTCCTTATACATCGTTATATGTTAGTCAAGAGTACAACACTCAATGTTCACATATCAATTGTCTGCACAGCATAATGCATTTCCATCTTAAGTTTATCTTTGTTAATGTCATTGGTCATCTCAATCATTCTCCCTTCTTCTGGCATCTGGGTTATTTAACCCTTTGCAGTAACCTTCGTAACTTTAGTTTTGGTTCCCTGTCTTTTTCTATTTTTGCAATTTGTTTTTTTCTTCTCACTGCTATCTGATATAACATGTCCCCTGTCATAAACATTTACGACCTGTAAATTGCTCCAATCCCTGGTAAAATATATGCTGACAGCACCTTGAAATTTTCTGCTGCAGAAAGTATGGCTGGAGTGGCAGCAATTGTTTGTTGGAGATTGTTCGCTCATGTTATATGATTACCCTCAGTTACATTCAGAAAATCTTGACAAACCAGTGTGTAAATGAGAATCTTCAAATATGTTCCTCATAACTTTCCAATCTCACTGGAGGTGTTCGTCTTGTTAAAGATGGGATTCGTAAGGCTGATTCTTTTCCATCCACTTCCTCTGAAATTTAATATGTTCTGTTTATGAATGACTTGTCCGATCTAAGGTAAATCCCCACTTTGTGAGATTTTACTTTAGAATTCATTATGATTCACCATGAAGATATTAATAATGCTGTTATATTGAGCCCCATCAGTTGCTTATACTGCTTACCATAGTTTCATGCTATGCCAAGGTTTCATCTGTGTTTTGGTCTGTCTCGCATATATACATTTCCGCATTTAGTCAAAACCACATACTTGCATTTTCTGCAAGTTACGCTGTTCATTATAGCTATGCATCCACTGTTATCTCTGCATGTCATATACAACACATGGCTGTCACATTTACCCTTCGGATATTGGTTGTATAGTGCTCTGTAGATTATCATATTCACATCATCTTGCATCTTTACTTCATAAGCACCTTTTATGTATATATACAGCACCACTGCAGCATAAACCTCATCTCATTCCCATATAGATATAAGACATTATATAAACATCATTCTTGTCATTGAAATGTGAGTATATACTTATTCCTCTTCACCAAGACATCCCACTTATGTATATGCATATAGGTCTTTGATATGATGTCTTCCATTCCCCTTTGAGCTAATTCTGTTTTGCAGGATTATAAGTTTCCCTTTTTCAAATTAGATATTTTTTTTCATCCCTTCAGAATTCATTCTCATAATGTAATAATTAGATATAATGAAAATATTTACACTTCCAGCTTTAGATAGAATGAATGAACATTGTAAATATCATGAATTACCCGTTTTCATACATTTTCGCCTTATTTCTCAAATTCTCACAATGGTGAAACACGAATGGCACGTGCACCATTTCGTAAGAGGTAATTAATCCTAAGTTGATGATCTACATCAACGGCCATAGTCGGGATGTAAACAAGACTTAGTGTTTTTATCTTTTATGAAATAACACTTGATCCACACTGGATCCCTCTTTTCAAAAATCATCATATTTTCAAATATTTCTTTCTTTTATTAGAGTTTAACTTAAAATTGGCTCAAAATATATACCAATGGCCATAGTCAGGGTATATTGAGAGTTAATTTCATTTTAAACTCTATAAAAGCACAAAAATATGCTTTATTCTTCACCTGAATCTAAATATAGATTATTATATAATACATCCAATGACCATAGTCAAGGATATATTATATCTTCAATCTTGTTTTAATTCATCTAAAGAATGAAATAGCTTTTCAAGATCCAATTTCAAAAATTCTTCAAATTCATTCATCATTTAGGATAGAACTGCATCATATTTTCAAAATTCCTTTTTCAAAAACTCCAAGTGGTGTAAATATCTTCCTCAATCTATCTTCAATTCTTATCAGATCTGATTCATCCTTTCATTTTCAAATTCAATTTTATTTTCAATCTTGAAATTCAATTTAACTTTGAGATTACAATGTCATTTTTATACTCAAATTCAAATCAGATTTCAAAATTCAATTTGACTTTGAAAATTCAAATTCATTTTATATTCAAAACTCCATTCAAAATTCAAGTCCAATTTAAAATTTGAAATTCATTTGTATATTCAAGATTCAAATTCTAAATTTCATTTTCCAAATTCAATTCCAACTTAGAAATTCTTGATTCATCTTCTTCAGATTTCAAATTCAAAGTCCCATTTGACTTTGAAATTCATATTCCAAGTTCGATTCAAAACTTGGATGTTCTTAATTCAAACAATTCTAAATCCATTTTAGGACCCAGGATTCAACACTCACTTTGGATCTTAGACTTCAGATCCAATTTCCTTATAGGATCCAGAATCCAATTTCACCTTGGATCTCAGACTTCAAATCCAAACCCATCTTAGGATCTAGAATCCAACTCTACATTGGATCTCAGACTTCAGATCCAAATCCATCTTAGGATCCAGAACCCAATTCTACTTCGGATCTTAGACTTCAGATCCAAATCCATTTTTTTTAGGATCCACAATCCCATTCTACTTTGGATCTTAGATTTCAGATCTAAATCCATCTTAAGATCCAAACTTCGGATTTGAATTCCAGATTTCAAATCAAATTTTATTCTCTAATCCAACTTTCAAATCCAATTCCAGTCCATTTCCAGATTTCAAATCTAAATCCCTTTACAAATCATGTCTAGATTTCTTAAATTCATTTTTATACCATTTGGATTTCTCCGATCCATTCCAAATTTCAAATCTTAAATTCAAATTCCACTTTTTATCTTATCTCCTTTCCTAAATCCAAGTTCAAAAACCTTGAAAAATTTCCTTTCCTTCTCGGCTTTAAATTATTCTCTTTCCAAAGTCAAGATTTATTCTTCCAAAGACTTAGAACTTCTCTGATCTATCTCAAGTTCTAAAGTTAGATTCAATCATTTCTTCACTCCCTTACCAATTTTCATCTCAGAATACTTGGAAATTTCTAAATCAAATTTTCAAAAGAGTATACATCCTTACATTGCACAAGCATGATTCTTTGTGCATTTAAAGTTAGGATAAATTCTTAGATTATATTTAGGCAAAGCAAAAGGCATAGATTCGATCCTTGGTTCGATTACCCCTGGTAAAGGTGCTAGGAACGGTCGAACCTCGTACCGACGAGCGAATCCCGTCTCTCCATTTTCCCGCAATATTTTCAAAAACGGAGGCGAGTTAAATTTCTAAATATTTTTCAAATCAAGGTCAAGTGAAAACCCGCAAAAGAGTTCCTCTTCTCTCTTTCTTTCTTTCTTTTCTCTTCTCTTTCTCTTTTCTTTCTTTTATTCTTCTCCCTTCAAAAAGGAGGAGAATAGAGGTTAGAAAAGGAAAAGAGAAGGAAGAGAGAGAAACCAACAAGAGAATAGAAATTTTTTTGCGATGATCACAGTTTTGGCGACCGTGATGGGACCCGTCTTCGACCGGTTGGATTTATGCCTTTGCTTTGCTTTTATATAATCTAAGGCTTTATTCTAACATATGTCAGCTTCATTTTCATACAAACCTTAGGAGCCTAGACTCTGTCCTAAGCTGACATCATTGCATATAGGATCTAAGTATGGTTTGGTAGGACTATATTGAGGAGATTATTCCATGTTCACATTAGACTTAGGTCTTAAATACAACTCTCCTCAATTTTAGGGATTGAATGCAAACAATGTATGTAAGAGTATGCTTCTTCTTTATTTTAATCTATCTTCTTTAGGACTTGCATTAGAGCCTTCTGGTTTTATCTGCATGTTGATCATGTTTTGAAAACATACCCTACCTATATTGTCCCGGTCTTCATGTTGCTGGGCTGTCTCACTGAACCATAGTTCGGGAGAGAGCCTCACAACTGGACCACTTATTTGGGTTCGCGCCCCCTACCACGTACCTAAGGGCCATAGTCCGAGGTATATCGGTAGGTGCTCAAGGATGTTGGGAAGCCTTACCTTAGAACCGGAGAAATATCTTATATGCCACGTACTTCGAGCTTCGGCTTGAGTATATCGGCATACCTTGATTGGAATCAGATGATCTGAACCATAGAGTTAGGATTAAGGTCCTACAAGCTATTTCAAATATTGCATATAGAGTCAGCCTTTAGGGAGTGCTGTGTGCGCACCCTTGTTTGTGCAGCCATGATTGTGTAATTTTTTTTTTATTCTCTTATATATATCAAACCTTTCCAAAACCCTGGGTATATATTATTTAAAATTTCCTCTTTTAAAACCCCAGGTGTATCTTTTTTTTCTTTTTCTTTTCTTGATTTCTTTAAATTCTTTTCTGATCCTGCCTGCAATTTTTCCAACTTTTCAAAATTTATCATCCATTATTCTAAAATTTTCTTCTATATATCTTCTAAATCTATTTTGTAACAAAAATCTCTTTCATCAAGAGATGTCCTTTTAATCATATTCTAAATTGTTTATTTCTTCTCACGGGAAAATAATACGACTGTCGTGCCTCTCGTGCGGGCTCAATCCCTAGTAGTGGGATATCTCTTTGTCAATTTGATTTCTTCCTTTATCAAAGTTTCCTCCAAAAATCTTTCTAAAAGGGTCCCATTTTGTCCTACCAGAGAGAGCATTCAGTATTAACGGGTGGTTCAGACTAAGATCAGAGGCCGCACCAGTCAGAAGCAAGAATTGAGGAATGGACTCTCAAAGGTTTGCCGAAGAAGGAGGTCAGGACAGCCAGAATGAGATTGATCCTGCCATATATCGGTTGTTCAAAAAGATGATGGTTGAGATATTATCCGAGCAGGCTGAAGCCAATTTTGGAAAAGCTCCCGCCAAGGAAGAGACACCTGTCACTTTCCGAACAAGCAAGCACAACGATGGCAGTGCAGGAAGTTCTAAAATCAGCAGGAGTGGCAACAAAGGCAACCCAGGCAATCAAAACAGCAATTTGGAGTCATCTAGGAACCAGAAGGGAAAGTTCAGCAGAAACCAAGATGAACCACTTCAATCCAATCCTCCGCAGAAGGAGAAGAATCAGGAAAAGCTAAAGCGTAAAGATTGGAGTAGTAACCTTCACTCCCTTAGATGAGCCGTTGGATAAAGTTCTTGAATATATGTTAACCAAGAGACTAGTCAGGCTCCCAAAAGTCACGAGTCCTTCCACTATCTTGGGAAAATACAAGAACCAATTATGCAAATTCCATCGGACAACAGGACATGACACTGATCATTGCTTTGTTTTCAAAAATATTATTCAAGACTGCATTGATAGGAATCTTTTTGTTGAAGACAAAGAAGAAAAGTGCCCGATTCCCCTAACCAAGCATGCTCAGTCTAGCTCTCAGAAAAGGGACGGCTCTCGACAAAAATCAGGCAAGCCAAAGGAGAGAAAGCATGTTGGCTGGAGTTATGATCGCGAGTTTTCCCCTTTAGGTCAGCCAGTCAAGGAGGTCCTCGAATACCTGCTCACGGAAGATATGATCAAGCTTCCCAGGGGAGTTGATCCTTCAGTCACCATGGGAAAATGGAAAGAGTGTTTTTGCAAATTTCATCAAGTAAGGGGGCACGATACAGAGCATTGCTTCGTCCTCAAAAACATCATACATGATTTCATCGACAAAGAAATTTTGGTACCAGATGAAGGAGGGGAGCAACCTGCAGTTCCAACCTAGACTCTTCCGGATCACCCGAAGAATTGATAAAGCCAAAGTTTCCTGCTTTCGTCTCTTTTTGTTAGTTGTCTTGTAGGGGCAAGTCGGTTCAGCCTTCTATAGATCTTTTCCTTTTTAAAAGTTCTTGTAAAGATTCAGTTTTTGTCATCGAACCTTTACTTATCAATGAAATGTCAAGTTTTCTTTATATCTTTGATATTCAAATACTTCCTTCTTTCGCCATACTGGGGCATTTAAATTCTTGTTCTTATTCGGAACGTGAGACAATCCTGACATCATTCATGAGAGAAATGATATTGCCTATGAGGGCTTTTTCAAAAATCATGAAATTTAAAAAAAAAAAAATCTTCGTTACGACCAAGGAGTTCAAATATTTCTTGGTCTAACCTTTGACAAAAAATCAACCCTCGTGTTGATCACGTCTTCAAAAATAAGTTTTTCAAACCATTATATTGAAAGATCAACCTTTGTGTTGGTCTTATCTTCCAAAATGAATTTTAAACTTTTCAAAGATCAATCCTTGTGTTGATCTTATCTTTCAAAAGAGATTTTAAATCTTTATATTCAAAGATCAACCTTTGTGTTGGTCTTATCTTTCAAAATGGATTTCAAATCTTTATAGATCAACTCTTCTCTTCCAAAATAGATTTCAAATCTTTTTATTCAAAAGTTCAACTCTTGTGTTGATCTTATCCTCCCAAAATTGATCTCAAAACTTTTTCAGAGATCAACCCTGGCGTTGTTCTTATCTTTTAAAAAAGGGTTATAAATCATCATATTCAAAGATCAATCATTGCATTGGTCTTATCTTCCAAAAATGGGTTTTAAATCATTATATTCAAAGATCGACCCTGTGTTGGTCTTATCTTCCAAGATTGGTTTTTAAGCATTACCTTCAACGATCAACCCTTGTGTTGATCTTATTATCAATTTTGAACTGTCATTTTTAGAAATCAGATCTGTTGTTGATCTTCTTTTTCAAAAATTAGATTTCAAAATCATTGCCTTCAAAAATTGACCCTCATGATGATCTCTCATGTTGATTCGAAGGATCAGTCCTCGCACTGATCATTCTTCTTGCGGTGGATTTTCTTCCCAAAAATGATTTTTCACTTAAATAAACATTTTCCTTTAAAGATCCCACGTGCAGGCAGGATCAGACAAACTTTTTTTCAAAAAAACCTTCTCAATTTTTCAGTTAATCTTATTATCTTTATTAGTTGCATTCATTTCATCTTCAATTTAATCAAATTTTCGTCAGTTTATTATCTTTATCAATTTTTTTCAAGTTTTCATCAATTTCATTAAATTCTATCAATTTTTATTCTTAAAAACCCTTTCAGGTTAAGGGATAAACCTGATGCCTCTTTCCCATGAGGTATTTTCTAAATCTTCTTTTTTTACCCTTTCAGGTTAAGGGATAAACCTGATGCCTCTTTCCCATGAGGTATTTTCTAAATCTTCTTTTTTTGCCCTTTCAGGTTAAGGGATAAACCTGACCCTCGTTGTGCGAGGTGCTCCCATTCAGGATAAGGGATAATCCTGAAACCCCTCGTAGGAGCCACGACGCTACCTATGAGGATTCTTTTGTAAATACAAGTTTTTTTAATCTTTGTTGATTTTCTAGATTTATATCAGTTTCTCTTTATTAAATCTCTTTAAATTCTATTCTTCTTCCCATTTAGGATAAGGGAAAAAACCTGAAACCCCTCGCAGGAGCGATAGTGCTACCTATGAGGATTCTTTTGTAAATAACAAGTTTTATCAACCTTCATTTGATTTTCTAAATTTATATCAATTTCTCTTCATTTAAATTTTTCTTAAATTCTATTCTTTTCCCATTCAGGATAAGGGATAATCCTGATACCCCTCATAGGAGCATCACTGCCACCCGTGAGAATTCTTTTCAAAAACAAATTTCCAAATAAATCTATTTAAATTCCTCTCCATGTTTATAAATTTTATTTTTCTTCAAATAAAGGGATAAATCTGAATTATTCCCCCATAAATTCTTCAGTTCTCATCAAATTTTATTCTATATTCCTTTAGGATACGGGGAGATCCTGAAGCCGTTCGAATCTTAGGCCATCTTGGGTCAAGGATCTCGAATAAAACCCTCATCTTCATCATCAAAATCTACTCATGCTTCTGTCAATCCTACAAATTTCAACTCTTGGGTAGAAATTATTTCCTTCCCGTCTGAGTTCCGACTCAGGTTTTTGTTTTTGTTTTTTTCATTTTTATATTAAAAATCCGGGTTCCGACTCGGGTTTCCCTTTTTTTACATATATACCGTTTGAAGTCCCGAGTTTCGACTCGAACTTCCTATTGGATTCAACGCTCGTGTTGGAACCGATCGTACCCTTGAAGATTCGAGTTTTTCAAAACTCGGGTTCTTCCATTTTTTTTTTTTTTTTTTAAAAATCCGGGTTCCGACTCGAGTTTCCCTTTTTTATATATATATATATCGTTTGAAGTCTCGAGTTCCGACTCAGACTTCCTATCGGATTCAACGCTCGTGTTGGAACCGATCGTACCCTTGAAGATTCGAGTTTTTCAAAACTCGGGTTCTTCCATTTTTTTATCATTATTTTTAAAGATCCGGGTTCCGACTCGGGTCTTCCCTTTTTATATTTATATATCGTTTGAAGTCTCGAGTTCCGACTCGGACTTCCTATCGGATTCAACGCTCGTGTTGGAACCGATCGTACCCTTGAAGATTCGAGTTTTTCAAAACTCGGGTTCTTCCATTTTTTTTTTTTTTTATCATTATTTTTAAAAAATCCGGGTTTTGACTCGGGTTTCCCTTTTTTATGTATATATCGTTTGAAGTTTCGAGTTCCAACTCGAACTTCCTATCGGATTCAACGCTCGTGTTGGAACCGATCGTACCCTTGAAGATTCGAGTTTTTCAAAACTCGGGTTCTTCCATTTTTATCATTATTTTTAAAGATCCGAGTTCCGACTCGGGTTTCCCTTTTTATATATATATATATATATCGTTTGAAGTCTCGAGTTCCGACTCGGACTTCCTATCGGATTCAACGCTCGTGTTGGAACCGATCGTACCCTTGAAGATTCGAGTTTTTCAAAACTCGGGTTTTTCCATTTTTTATTTTTATTTTTAAAAAATTCGGGTTCCGACTCGGGTTTCCCTTTTTTATATATATCGTTTGAAGTCTCGAGTTCCGACTCGAACTTCCTATCGGATTCAACGCTCGTGTTGGAACCGATCGTACCCTTGAAGATTCGAGTTTTTCAAAACTCGGGTTCTTACATTTTTTTATCATTATTTTTAAAGATCCGGGTTCCGACTCGGGTCTTCCCTTTTTATATTTATATATCGTTTGAAGTCTCGAGTTCCGACTGGGACTTCCTATCGGATTCAACGCTCGTATTGGAACCGATCGTACCCTTGAAGATTCGAGTTTTTCAAAACTCGGGTTCTTTCATATTTTTTTTATCATTATTTTTAAAAAATCCGGGTTCCGACTCGGGTTTCCCTTTTTTATGTATATATCGTTTGAAGTTTCGAGTTCCGACTCGAACTTCCTATCGGATTCAACGCTCGTGTTGGAACCGATCGTACCCTTGAAGATTCGAGTTTTTCAAAACTCGGGTTCTTCCATTTTTATCATTATTTTTAAAGATCCGAGTTCGGACTCGGGTTTCCCTTTTTTTATATATATATATATCGTTTGAAGTCTCGAGTTCCGACTCGGACTTCCTATCGGATTCAACGCTCGTGTTGGAACCGATCGTACCCTTGAAGATTCGAGTTTTTCAAAACTCGGGCTCTTCCATTTTTTTTTTTTTAAAAAAAAATCCAGGTTCCAACTCGAGTTTCCCTTTTTTATATATATATCATTTGAAGTCTTGAGTTCCGACTCAGACTTCCTATCGGATTCAACGCTCGTGTTGGAACCGATCGTACCCTTGAAGATTCGAGTTTTTCAAAACTCGGGTTCTTCTATTTTTTTATCATTATTTTTAAAGATCCGGGTTCCGACTCGGGTCTTCCCTTTTTATATTTATATATCGTTTGAAGTCTCGAGTTCCGACTCGGACTTCCTATCGGATTCAACGCTCGTGTTGGAACCGATCGTACCCTTGAAGATTCGAGTTTTTCAAAACTCGGGTTCTTCCATTTTTTTTTTTTTATCATTATTTTTAAAAAATCCGGGTTCCGACTTGGGTTTCCCTTTTTTATGTATATATCGTTTGAAGTTTCGAGTTCCGACTCGAACTTCCTATCGGATTCAACACTCGTGTTGGAACCGATCGTACCCTTGAAGATTCGAGTTTTTCAAAACTCGGGTTCTTCCATTTTTATCATTATTTTTAAAGATCCGAGTTCCGACTCGGGTTTCCCTTTTTTTATATATATATATATCGTTTGAAGTCTCGAGTTCCGACTCGGACTTCCTATCGGATTCAACGCTCGTGTTGGAACCGATCGTACCCTTGAAGATTCGAGTTTTTCAAAACTCGGGTTTTTCCATTTTTTATTTTTATTTTTAAAAAATCCGGGTTCCGACTCGGGTTTCCCTTTTTTATATATATATCGTTTGAAGTCTCGAGTTCCGACTCGGACTTCCTATCGGATTCAACGCTCGTGTTGGAACCGATCGTACCCTTGAAGATTCGAGTTTTTCAAAACTCGGGTTCTTACATTTTTTTATCATTATTTTTAAAGATCCGGGTTCCGACTCGGGTCTTCCCTTTTTATATTTATATATCGTTTGAAGTCTCGAGTTCCGACTGGGACTTCCTATCAGATTCAACGCTCGTATTGGAACCGATCGTACCCTTGAAGATTCGAGTTTTTCAAAACTCGGGTTCTTCCATTTTTTTTTTTTTATCATTATTTTTAAAAAATCCGGGTTCCGACTCGGGTTTCCCTTTTTTATGTATATATCGTTTGAAGTTTTGAGTTCCGACTTGAACTTCCTATCGGATTCAATGCTCGTGTTGGAACCGATCGTACCCTTGAAGATTCGAGTTTTTCAAAACTCGGGTTCTTCCATTTTTATCATTATTTTTAAAGATCCGAGTTCCGACTCGGGTTTCCCTTTTTTTATATATATATATCGTTTGAAGTCTCGAGTTCCGACTCGGACTTCCTATCGGATTCAACGCTCGTGTTGGACCGATCGTACCGTTGAAGATTCGAGTTTTTCAAAACTCGGGTTTTTCCATTTTTTTTTTTTTTAAAAAAAATCCGGGTTCCTACTCGGGTTTCCCTTTTTTATATATATATCGTTTGAAGTCTCGAGTTCCGACTCAGACTTCCTATCGGATTCAACGCTCGTGTTGGAACCGATCGTACCTTTGAAGATTCGAGTTTTTCAAAACTCGGGTTCTTCCATTTTTTTATCATTATTTTTAAAGATTCGGGTTCCGACTCGGGTCTTCCCTTTTTATATTTATATATCGTTTAAAGTCTCGAGTTCCGACTCGAACTTCCTATCGGATTCAACGCTCGTGTTGGAACCGATCGTACCCTTGAAGATTCGAGTTTTTCAAAACTCGGGCTCTTCCATTTTTTTTTTTATCATTATTTTTAAAAAATCCGCGTTCCGACTCGGGTTTCCCTTTTTTATGTATATATCGTTTGAAGTTTCGAGTTCCGACTCGAACTTCCTATCGGATTCAACGCTCGTGTTGGAACCGATCGTACCCTTGAAGATTCAAGTTTTTCAAAACTCGGGTTCTTCCATTTTTATCATTATTTTTAAAGATCCGAGTTCCGACTCGGGTTTCCCTTTTTTTATATATATATATCGTTTGAAGTCTCGAGTTCCGACTCGGACTTCCTATCGGATTCAACACTCGTGTTGGAACCGATCGTACCCTTGAAGATTCGAGTTTTTCAAAATTCGGGTTCTTCCATTTTTTATCATTATTTTTTAAAGATCCGGGTTCCGACTCGGGTTTTCCCTTTTATATATCGTTTGAAGTTTCGAGTTCCGACTCAGACTTCCTATCGGATTCAACGCTCGTGTTGGAACCGATCGTACCCTTGAAGATTCGAGTTTTTCAAAACTCGGGTTCTTCCATTTTTTATCATTATTTTTAAAAGATCCGGGTTCCGACTCGGGTTTTCCCTTCTTTATATATCGTTTGGAGTCTCGAGTTCTGACTCGGACTTCCTATCGGATTCAACGCTCGTGTTGGAACCGATCGTACCCTTGAAGATTCGAGTTTTCGAAACTCGGATTCCCCATCTTTTTCATCATTTTTAAAAGATCCGGGTTCCGACTCGGGTTTTTCCTTTTCTATATCATTTGAAGTCTCAAGTCCCTACTTGAACTTTCTTTTGAATCCAATGCTCGTGTTGGACAAAATTGTTGGGTTGAGAATTCGAGTTTTCAAACTCGATTCTCACTCATTTTCTTATATTTGAAAAACCGAGTTCCGACTTGGATTTTCGCTTTTGTATATCCCTATTTTCTCAAAGTTCCTCCTTAAATTCCCCCTCAGGATAAGAGATAATCCTGAAACATCGGCAATCATTCTCGCTCAATTCTCAAATATCTTCAAATGTCGGTCTCATTTTTCAAATCCTCCTTTTGAAAAACTCAGTGCTCGTACTAGGTATGCATTTCGAAAACCCAGTGCTCGTACTGGTGTGCATTTCGAAAACCCAGTTCTCGTACTGGTGTGCATTTCGAAAACCTAATGCTCGTACTGGTGTGCATTTTTCAAAAAACCCAGCGCTCGTACTGGGGCATTTTTCGAAAACCAGCACTCGTGCTGGTGCATCTAGCGCTTGCGCTAGTGTTTGGCTGACTGATCAGTTAGCTATCCAGGTTCAGTCTTTGTACTAACCAAGCAACAACTCAAGTCTTAAATTCTCAATTTCGACCTTTAGGTCACCATTTTATCAAGAATCAATCTTTTTCTCTTGCGAAGGACCCTCTTCAGGGAGAGTTCGAGGGAGCTCGTTCTTTTCGCATGCAACCATCTTTCGTTCGCAAGGACCCTCTTCCAGGGAGAGTTTGAAGGGACTCGTTTTCTTCGCGAACAGTTTGCAAAACAACAACCAACTTTACACAAGAGAACCCTTTCTCCAGGGAGAGCTTCGACGGAAGCTCGTTTCTTTTGTGGCCCCTGTTTTTATCATCTTTGGCCAACCCCTTCACAGAGGACCCTCTTCTAGGGAGAGTGTGATGGACTCGTTGCTCTGTGATACTTTCTCAACTTTGTTTTCGGCCGCCTTTCCATAAGAGAAGCCTAGAGATAGGGAGTTTTGACGAAAACTTAATTTCTCTTCGAAAGTTCCGTTTTGCAAACACCTCCTCTTTCAGGGAAGAGAGGAGTATTTCCAATTTCCCATTCAGGTAAGGGCTTAAGCCTGAGTCTCTCTTTTTGGGGAAAAGAGAGGAGAATTTTGTCATGGACGTGTCAGTTCGATATCAAACAATCTCTTTCATCAAGGATTTCTAGAATACGTTGCCAATTTTGCTATCAAAAGCCATTGTTGATCTCAAAGCTTTCATCGCACAAAGAATTATCTCAAACTACTTTCAGTATCATTTTCAAAAGAGCAAGACTCTTGCGAAGTAAGAGCTAAATTCAAGCTTATTCTGTTGGTCAACCGAGAGGATAAAGAAAAATCATTGATATGATCGGCAAAGGAAAATTCAATGATGTTGAAAAGCCATAAGTGAGCTGACATTGATCATAGTTGTGGCACATTCTTAAAGATTATTCTTTTGGCGGTAAGACAGTGGAAATATCCTGGGCAGTAAAAAGAACCTACCCAATCCATATATCCTCAGCCATCCAAGCTAAGCTGCAATCAAATATCCGCAAAAGGGATCTCTCAATTGTTGTTAAGATGAAGGCAAATTAAGCGAGTAGACCCCCGGGGCCAAAGAAGATTTGAAACATCTCCAAGATGACGGAGTTTGCGACAGATCCTTCCAAGGAAAGTTCGGATCACCGTCGAGATGAAGGCGGATGCGATGGACCTACCGACAAACCCTAAAAGATATTTGATTTGTGCTATCATTTTGAGATTTCAACCCAAGGACCAATGTCATAATCCCTGAGAAAGAAAAAGAAGGATCGGAACATCTCCAAGATGAAGGAGTTTGTGATGTACCCTTCCTCGAAAAAGAGAGAAAAGTCAGGACATCTCCAAAATGAAGGAGGATGTAAAAGAACCCAGAAAAGATCCATAGTTCAAAAGAGTGCAAACAGATCATCATGGGAAATGCCCAGGATATCAAACTGCCCGAAACTGTCAAGAATCATCTTTATCTATGTGAAATTCTTTATCAATGTCTTTTCACTTAATTGCTTTCATGAAGCTAAGAATGTTTTCCTCTCTTTCATGTCAAGGAAATTGATATCTTCCTTAAAGAACCTCAACAACAACAAATTTGAATTTGATTCTTAAATTCTACAGAGTTAGCCCAATTGAAGCTAATACTCTGGGTAGAAAGAAGTGATATTTTCACACATGCGCACAATTCAATCATTCCGAATCAACTACAATTTTTGGCATCTTATTGGCAATATTTTCTGATTATCCCAACATGAAGTGTGAACTTGAGATCGTTTTGACGTATCCTGACGTCATCCCTCCTTGGACTGAAAAGTCCTTTCCTTCTGTCTGATCTGAGCGCTCTCAGATTCGCACACTTCCCTGTGCTCCCCACTGCCCGCCATGGACAGTTCCCGCTCAGGATAAGGGTTAAACCTGAACTGTTTGCAAAAGATCTGTTATTGTCAAAAGCTATTTTCAGTCTCAGCAATGAGGCGCCCAAGAACAACCCCTTTTCAAGCTTTAGGGACCCCCATTTTTATCCTTTTGCAAAAACCCCTCTTGAATTTGTTGTGCAAAGTCTAGAGGCCCATCACAGTTTTCCTCGCTCCTCGAGGATTCTGTATCCATTCAGGCTAAGGATTAAACCTGTCACCTCGCTCCTCGAGGTGTAACCCAAAAACCTTCTGCGAGAGGTCGTCTGTTTTTAGAAAGCTGATTTTAGTCTCAGCAATGAGGCGCCCAAGATCATCCCTTTTCCAAGCTTTAGGGAATCCCTTGATTTTCTCTTCTCGCAAACCCCTTCTGGATTTGTTCGTCCGAATTCCGTAGGTCCCATTATGGTTTCTTCATCCGAGGATTCCGTATGGTCATCCCTTTCAGGTTAAGGGTTAAGCCTGAACCTCGCTCCACGAGGTACCTTCCGTTCAGGTTAGGGTTAAACCTGAGTCCCATTCTGACTAGATATCCTTTCTAGTCCCATCACCGTTTCCTCGCTCCTCGAGGATTCTGTATCCATTCAGGCTAAGGATTAAACCTGTCACCTCGCTCCTCGAGGTGTAACCCAAACCTTCCGCGAGAGGTCGTCTGTTTTTAGAAAGCTGGTTTTAGTCTCCGCAATGAGGCGCCCAAGATCATCCCCTTTCCAAGCTTTAGGGAATCCCTTGTTTTTCTCTTCTCGCGAACCCCTTTCGGATTTGTTCGTCCAAATTCTGAAGGTTCCATCACGGTTTCTTCATCCGAAGATTCTGTATCATCCCCCACTCAGGTCAAGGATTAAAATCTAAAATCTTCTTCTGATGATATACTCCTTCCTGTCCCATCGCGGTTTCTTTGTTTAAAGAGTCCGTATGGTCATCCCTTTCAGGATAAGGGTGAAGCCTGAACCTCGCTCCGCGAGGTACTTTCCTTTCAGGTTTGGGTTAAACCTGAGCCTCGTTTAGACGAGGTAATCCTTCCCGTCCCATCATGGTTTTCCCCACAAAGGGATCTATGCTCTTTGTACATCCATCCAGGAAAGGATCATGCTTGAGCTTCATCTCACAATGGCATTTCCTCAGAAATGTCCCATCAAGGTCCACTTATATTCTTTTCCCCATCCAAATTATCTTGATCTATCTTCGTCCCATCCAGGTTAAGGGCTAAAACCTGAGTCATTTCAAAGGGCTGATCTTGTCTCACCCATGAGACTTGATCAAAATTCTTATCTTTCACCATCCCTGGGACTTTCACTCAAAGTCCCATCACGAGTTCCTCATCTCTATCATTCAGTCATATCATGGTCGACGATTTCGCTCCCCCCAAGCCATTCAGGATAAGGTATTAAGCCTGAAACCATGTCTTTCAAATCAAATTCTTCCACACCCAGTTCAGATCTGCTGACTGGGGCATTTTTCAAAATTTGGAGTGTTTTCTTTGCCACTAATCTCGGCATTCAACCAGCTTAGTAGCAAAGAGGGGCATCTGTGAACACCCCAAATTTTTCAAAATCTTTTAAATATTCCCTTCTTGCCCCTAAATTCATTTTTGAGCAAATGAATCATTTTTTTTTAAGTCTAAATTCCAGTTCATTTCTCAAGTTTTATTGAAATTAAATTCATTTTATATGTATAAATTGATTTCAGATCTGGATCCATTGTCCAGATCCAAAATTGAGTCTCATTGTCCAATTTTCAATAAAATACCAAAAATAGTTTTAAAATAGTTCGGACAGTCCATCCGACATCCGTTTGGATCTATCATGTTGTATTTCTCGATTCGAGTGTCAAAACTCAAGCATTTTCTCAAAACTCGGGTCCAAACCCATTTTCTAAAGAAATTTCCTCAAAATAGCCATGAAAACCTTCTTTTTGTAAATATTTCTCAAAAATACAAAAAAAAAAATAGTTTAAATCCTTGTTTTGCCTTACATTTTAGGATTTTGTATTTCCCAAAATACAAAAAAGATAAAAATATTCAAAAAAGAACAACAAAAAAAAATAAAAAATAAATGAAGAAAATTGCAAAATGGTTTTAGAAAACCCGTTTTTTTAAAAATCTTTTTATAAGAAGACCTCTTTTGGAAAATGCAAAATTAAATAGTCGAGTTAGGGTTTTTGAGGGGGGGGGATCCTTTCAAGCTTTTTCTCGAGTTTGTTTCTCTCTCTCAGCCGCCCTCCTTCCCTCTCCATGGCCGAACCCTCCTCCGCAAGCCACCCGTTATCACCCCTCCACCTTCTTCTCCTTCACGGACCGCTTCTCACCCCCGCACCCTTCTTCACAATTAGTCTCCATCCTTCCCCTTGACGATTCTTTACTTCGGCATCATTCCCTTCTTGCTTCTTCCCCTGGCTTTCTCCACCGACTAAAATAAGCCGACTCCATTACAAAGGCACCGCCAAGGAGCTCGATCAACATCCGGCCCTCCTTGGTTTAGATCCCTGCAGCAATCAATTCTGCTCTCCCTCGCCTGAAGGAAATCACTCAATCGTCCTCTGCACTAATCAAATAAGCAGATCTCTCCTAGCAAGAGATTTCTGCCATAGGGAAGGAGAGCTTTACGCTTTCGTTTAGAGCCTCTGTGGCATCTCTGTAAGTTTTCTTCCCCTCTCTTATTGTCTGTAACTCTAAATTTCTTGTGTTCCCTTATTGATCGCCTCTTTATCGCACTATAGATGGGTTCAAAACGCTCATTGCTATTTCGACCCATCTCTGTGCTATAACAAACGGAACATCTATGTTCCTACATTTTCTTTTACAATTTGTTTCTAAAATTCTTGTTTCTAATGGCTGCTTATGTTGTCATACATTAAGTCCAGTAATGTCTTTATCGATTGCTTTCCTTTTTTTTTTTTTTGTTGATCTTATTCTTATGTTTTTGGGTTTTCCTCTTTGTATTCTTGGAATATTTCATTGGCAGATTCCTATTTGTATTTAGCTTGTAGCATTTTAATACACTATTTCATTTGCTTGTTGATCCAACATGTGATCTAGATCGGGTGTGGAATTTTTGCATCAGATTAAGATCTAATAAGATTTCCATCTGAATCTGTATGTTCCAACTTCCTATTATCCTGCTGATGTTTTCTTGTTGTTGTTCTATTAATCTTAACCATCCATCATATTTCGATCTCCCGCTTTCCCTTTTGTTACATGTTATATAGCATCATCCTCTGTTTCAGATTTTAGGATATTGTTCAAAGTTTCAATCTCAGCATCATTGTCCATCTGTTTTCATTTTTAGTTATGTTCTTGTCTTTGACATTTATTATAGATCTTTATCATCCCAGTTGTTTTTTTTTTTTAGTTTCCTCTGCAAATCTGCTTATGGGTTTTGTTTATACCTAGCTGCCTTAAAGCTTAGCTCTATGAGATTTCAACTCATATGTCGTTTGGTGAATGCTGATTGGTATTCTGAGGTTGGGGCAAAATTTTTTCAAGATCTGATGGGACTTGCGCAGGAGTGATGTGTGATGGGTGAGCCTCTCTGCGAGAAATTTTTGGTCCAGGCATATCAGCTTAATCCACAATTGTCTTGCTCTTTTCAAAACAGATGAACTCCAATTCACCCACGCCCAGTATTTCCTTTTCTAATTATTAAGCATATTATGCCTTTTGTAAGTCTGTTGGTGATGATATTTGATAAGCCCTGCATATCAATCATTAGTAATTCTTTAATTTGCATATTTGGGAAATGGATAATTCGCCATCATTCATTTCAAAAAAAATCGAGTGCTTTACTTTGGGGTCGGAGTTTCAAACAAGGTTTTACCGATGTAAAAGGGAAGGTAATGGTGCGTACCCAGACCTCTATACAGATTTTAGAGTATATTGATCATTTAAATGTATCTTTGAAAGCTCAGATTGCGGAAGAGTAAGTTTTGCCTCTGACTCTTCCAATGCGTCCACCTCCCTTCAAGAATTCATATTCAATATTGTGTAATTTTTTTTTATTTCAGGACCATTGCTGATATGTCTTTTCGAGTTGCAGGGTTGCAGGTGTTAGGGCATATTAAAGATTATCGTGGTGCAGAGCCTTTCTCAACCTGTGAAGAGAATAATCGATTCCCACTTGACTTTAGCTGAGGAGTTGGCTTCATCAGCAATACCAAAAAATATATATATATATATATATATATATATATATAGCTATGAATTTGATTTTTCTTGTTCTATTCCTGCAATATTACCTATTTCATTTCTTCTAGCTAATTATTTCCACTTTATATCAAATAATGAAAGTTGACCAAAAGTTCCTTTTCTGAAATGCAGGAATGGGTTTACACTTAATCTTGTTTCACAACCTCTTATCTTCCATAGCTTATGCATGAGGTCTTATTAATAGGATTCAGATTCCTCATTGATGGAATTAAGACTGCATTTAGCTTTTTGAGTTCAAATATAACCAATCCATAGATTCAGAAGCCGAAGAGTGGAAATCGAATGAATTTGATATATGCCTTTGGTTCAAGAGGAATTTCACCATTACTTTGAGATGTCTGGTACGTTTGGTTATTTTCCTGTGGTTGGTTATGGCCATTATTTGTTTTATTTTTGTATTTTTGGCTACATCATTCAGATGAATCAGATATGGCTTGGGACGGAGCTATTGCTGAAATCAGCATCAGCCACCCTGCACATTCACCATGCGTTACAGATTCTGAGATGGGGCATCAGTTAATTTCATTTTCCAGAGATAAATTCATATCAACACTTGATGGGCATCGCTATTAACTGTTAGAAACTCTTTTCTTTTGCTTGTAAAATAGGTGATTCCTCATTATTTAAAAGAATTTAAATGTTTTACTGTGGAATCGTACTCCACATGCTTACGAGCTATGGTAAGCTCGTATCTGTTATAGTATTATTACAACTACATGATTAGTGTTGTGCGAATTCATTGGGGACCCAACTATCAAAAATGCTGGAATAAGGGGCTGCAGGTATGTATCAACTGCGAATTCCAATAAGATATATATATCCTGGAGGTTTTGCCTCCTTGGGTGCTTTCGCTGACTTTTATGTTACATTTCTTTCAATACTGCAACCCATTTGGTTCTAATTTGCTTCATAACTTCGTGTTACATTAACTCCAATATGATTATTTGCATCAATTATTTTGCTCCCTAATTTGAATTTAACTTGGACATACCTCCTAGAATTTTCGTAAAGTATTGCTTTATGTCTTATACTTGGTTGATTCTGTCTCTCAATTTTAACAAATCTGTTAGTAAGTTGTTTTGAAGCGTACGTAGTGATTAGCCCTTCCCATCTCTGCACTGTTACATATCCATACGTGTATCTGTAATTGGATTCATGGCATATACATCCTTATATTCATGTAAATAGATCTCTGAATTTTCCTTATACATCGTTATATGTTAGTCAAGAGTACAACACTCAATGTTCACATATCAATTGTCTGCACAGCATAATGCATTTCCATCTTAAGTTTATCTTTGTTAATGTCATTGGTCATCTCAATCATTCTCCCTTCTTCTGGCATCTGGGTTATTTAACCCTTTGCAGTAACCTTCGTAACTTTAGTTTCGGTTCCCTGTCTTTTTCTATTTTTGCAATTTGTTTTTTTCTTCTCACTGCTATTTGATATAACATGTCCCCTGTCATAAACATTTACGACTTGTAAATTGCTCCAATCCCTGGTAAAATATATGCTGACAGCACCTTGAAATTTTCTGCTGCAGAAAGTATGGCTGGAGTGGCAGCAATTGTTTGTTGGAGATTGTTCGCCCATGTTATATGATTACCCTCAGTTACATTCAGAAAATCTTGACAAACCAGTGTGTAAATGAGAATCTTCAAATATGTTCCTCATAACTTTCCAATCTCACTGGAGGTGTTCGTCTTGTTAAAGATGGGATTCGTAAGGCTGATTCTTTTCCATCCACTTCCTCTGAAATTTAATATGTTCTGTTTATGAATGACTTGTCCGATCTAAGGTAAATCCCCACTTTGTGAGATTTTACTTTAGAATTCATTATGATTCACCATGAAGATATTAATAATGCTGCTATATTGAGCCCCATCAGTTGCTTATACTGCTTACCATAGTTTCATGCTATGCCAAGGTTTCATCTGTGTTTTGGTCTGTCTCGCATATATACATTTCCGCATTTAGTCAAAACCACATACTTGCATTTTCTGCAAGTTACGCTGTTCATTATAGCTATGCATCCACTGTTATCTCTGCATGTCATATACAACACATGGCTGTCACATTTACCCTTCGGATATTGGTTGTATAGTGCTCTGTAGATTATCATATTCACATCATCTTGCATCTTTACTTCATAAGCACCTTTTATGTATATATACAGCACCACTGCAGCATAAACCTCATCTCATTCCCATATAGATATAAGACATTATATAAACATCATTCTTGTCATTGAAATGTGAGTATATACTTATTCCTCTTCACCAAGACATCCCACTTATGTATATGCATATAGGTCTTTGATATGATGTCTTCCATTCCCCTTTGAGCTAATTCTATTTTGCAGGATTATAAGTTTCCCTTTTTCAAATTAGATATTTTTTTTCATCCCTTCAGAATTCATTCTCATAATGTAATAATTAGATATAATGAAAATATTTACACTTCCAGCTTTAGATAGAATGAATGAACATTGTAAATATCATGAATTACCCGTTTTCATACATTTTCGCCTTATTTCTCAAATTCTCACAATGGTGAAACACGAATGGCACGTGCACCATTTCGTAAGAGGTAATTAATCCTAAGTTGATGATCTACATCAACGGCCATAGTCGGGATGTAAACAAGACTTAGTGTTTTTATCTTTTATGAAATAACACTTGATCCACACTGGATCCCTCTTTTCAAAAATCATCATATTTTCAAATATTTCTTTCTTTTATTAGAGTTTAACTTAAAATTCTCTCAAAATATATACCAATGGCCATAGTCAGGGTATATTGAGAGTTAATTTCATTTTAAACTCTATAAAAGCACAAAAATATGCTTTATTCTTCACCTGAATCTAAATATAGATTATTATATAATACATCCAATGACCATAGTCAAGGATATATTATATCTTCAATCTTGTTTTAATTCATCTAAAGAATGAAATAGCTTTTCAAGATCCAATTTCAAAAATTCTTCAAATTCATTCATCATTTAGGATAGAACTGCATCATATTTTCAAAATTCCTTTTTCAAAAACTCCAAGTGGTGTAAATATCTTCCTCAATCTATCTTCAATTCTTATCAAATCTGATTCATCCTTTCATTTTCAAATTCAATTTTATTTTCAATCTCGAAATTCAATTTAACTTTGAGATTACAATGTCATTTTTATACTCAAATTCAAATCAGATTTCAAAATTCAATTTGACTTTAAAAATTCAAATTCATTTTATATTCAAAACTCCATTCAAAATTCAAGTCCAATTTAAAATTTGAAATTCATTTGTATATTCAAGATTCAAATTCTAAATTTCATTTTCCAAATTCAATTCCAACTTAGAAATTCTTGATTCATCTTCTTCAGATTTCAAATTCAAAGTCCCATTTGACTTTGAAATTCATATTCCAAGTTCGATTCAAAACTTGGATGTTCTTAATTCAAACAATTCTAAATCCATTTTAGGACCCAGGATTCAACACTCACTTTGGATCTTAGACTTCAGATCCAATTTCCTTATAGGATCCAGAATCCAATTTCACCTTGGATCTCAGACTTTAGATCCAAACCATCTTATGATCCAGAATCCAACTCTACATTGGATCTCAGACTTCAGATCCAAATCCATCTTAGGATCCAGAACCCAATTCTACTTCGGATCTTAGACTTCAGATCCAAATCCATTTTTTTTAGGATCCACAATCCCATTCTACTTTGGATCTTAGATTTCAGATCTAAATCCATCTTAAGATCCAAACTTCGGATTTGAATTCCAGATTTCAAATCAAATTTTATTCTCTAATCCAACTTTCAAATCCAATTCCAGTCCATTTCCAGATTTCAAATCTAAATCCCTTTACAAATCATGTCTAGATTTCTTAAATTCATTTTTATACCATTTGGATTTCTCCGATCCATTCCAAATTTCAAATCTTAAATTCAAATTCCACTTTTTATCTTATCTCCTTTCCTAAATCCAAGTTCAAAAACCTTGAAAAATTTCCTTTCCTTCTCGGCTTTAAATTATTCTCTTTCCAAAGTCAAGATTTATTCTTCCAAAGACTTAGAACTTCTCTGATCTATCTCAAGTTCTAAAGTTAGATTCAATCATTTCTTCACTCCCTTACCAATTTTCATCTCAGAATACTTGGAAATTTCTAAATCAAATTTTCAAAAGAGTATACATCCTTACATTGCACAAGCATGATTCTTTGTGCATTTAAAGTTAGGATAAATTCTTAGATTATATTTAGGCAAAGCAAAAGGCATAGATTCGATCCTTGGTTCGATTACCCCTGGTAAAGGTGCTAGGAACGGTCGAACCTCGTACCGACGAGCGAATCCCGTCTCTCCATTTTCCCGCAATATTTTCAAAAACGGAGGCGAGTTAAATTTCTAAATATTTTTCAAATCAAGGTCAAGTGAAAACCCGCAAAAGAGTTCCTCTTCTCTCTTTCTTTCTTTCTTTTCTCTTCTCTTTCTCTTTTCTTTCTTTTATTCTTCTCCCTTCAAAAAGGAGGAGAATAGAGGTTAGAAAAGGAAAAGAGAAGGAAGAGAGAGAAACCAACAAGAGAATAGAAATTTTTTTGCGATGATCACAGACCAGAGTGTCAACAATCGTTCGATAGATTCAAGAAGTATCTTCTCAATCCTCCAATCCTGAAGCCGCCAGAATTGGGAAAACCTCTTTTGTTATACATCTCAGTCAATCAAGTTGCATGCGGCGGATTCTTGGCGCAGTACAAAGAAGACAGCTTGATAGAGCATGCCATTTATTACGTGAGCAAGACTTTCATAGATTATGAAAAGAGATACTCTCAAATAAAGAAGACCTGCCTAGCTCTGGTATGGATGTGTCAGAAGCTAAGACACTACCTGCTAGCATCAGAAGTCAAAATCTTGTCTAAACTCAATCCTCTCAAGTATATCTTAGAGCAACCTTTCCTCAGCGGGCGAATCGCAAAATGGCAAGTTTTATTGATGCAGTATGACTTAGAATATGTCTCGCAGCAATCAATCAAAGGCCAAGCAATCGCAGATCAATTGGCGGATTTTCCTCTGGAGAAGAAGCGAAAGCCGAAGATGACTTCTCTGATGAGCAAATTTGCAATATCCAGCAATCTCCAGTCTGGAATTTATTTTTCGATGGTTCTAAGAACATGGCTGGAATAGGCATTGGAATCTTATTAATCACTCCTGAGAAGGAGATGATTCCATTTTCTCTCAAGTTAGATTTTCAATGTACCCACAATATGGCTGAATATGAAGCCCTGATTCAAGGTTTAAAGATTCTACTAGACTTCAATGTTAAGAGAGTGCATGCCTACGGTGACTCATTACTCGTTGTCAATCAAGTTCGAGCCGAATGACAAGTGAAAGATCAGAAGTTATTTCCCTATCAGAAAATTGTTTCAGCGCTTGTCTGCAATTTTGAAGAATTTCAATTATTCCACATCAAGAGAGATTTCAATCAAGTGGCCGATAGCCTAGCCAGTTTAGGCTCCATTATGACATTCAGAAATGGAGAATCTTGTCGCTCTTTTGAAATTGGCAGACTTGACCAACCTGCTTTCATTCCAGCGGAACAGGTAAACCAGGTTGAGCAAAGGAAGAAGCCTTGGTATTACAATATCAAAACTTTCATAGAAACCGGCGAATTTCCTCCAGAACTCTCAAAGAAAGAGCAATAAGCAATCCAGCGTATGTCTACTCGATACTTCATTTTGGCCAATGTCCTCTATCGTCGTGGATTCAGCTCAGAGTATTCCAGATATTTAGATGAAGAAGAAGCCAAAGAAGTCGTGCGAGAAGCACACGAAGGCATTTGTGGTGGCCACGTCGGCTACCAAACCCTTGTCAAGCAAATCATCAGAGCAGGTTACTACTGGAAGACTATGCAACAAGACTGTTATCATTATGTGAAGAAGTGTGTACAATGTCAGATACACACACCTTCTATCCATGCGCCAGCAACATATTTACAATCCGTTGTTTCTCCATGGCCGTTCTCCATGTGGGCCTTCAATGTCGTAGGTCCCATCACTCCTTCAGCTTCAAATGGCCACAAATACTTCCTTGCCGCAACAAAATATTTCACCAAGTGGGTAGAAGCTATCAGTCTCCGCACAGTAGAAGGCCGACATGTGGTCTCTTTTATTCACAAGAGCATCCTTTGCCGTTTCGGCATCCCGCATGACATTGTATCAGATAACGGCAGTCATTTCAAGAATGAAAAGATGAAGACATTTTGCTCAAAGTTCAAGATCTATCACCATTTTTCCGCTCCATATTATCCTCAAGGGAATGGTCAGGCAGAGGCCACCAACAAGATTTTAATTTGTATCTTGGGGCGAACTGTGGAAACAGGCCATGACTGGCATGAGAAGATCCACGATGCACTATGGGCCTATCGGACCACCATTCGTACACCAACGAATGCTACTCCATCAGAACTGGTCTATGGAACAGAAGTAGTGTTGCCGCTACATGTTCAGAAGCCCGCTTTGAAATTTGCGTCACTGCTAGAATTACCCCTTGATCGATATCAGCAGCAGCGACTGGTACAGTTAGACTTACTCGATGAGAGAAGGCTAAAAGCAGCAGAACATGCTCAATCCTATCGCCAGAGAGTAGCCAGGCAATACGCAAAGTCAGTCATCGAAAGAAGATTCAAAGTCAATGAGTTAGTGCTTCGATCCACCGCTTATCTCAAGCATCGTCCAGGCGGCAAATGGTCACCAAATTGGGAAGGCCCATATGTTGTCAAAGAAGCATTACCCCGCAACTCATATCGGCTCATCAATGCCGATGGGGTAGAATTGCCAAATCCCATAAATGCTCGACACTTGAAAAAGTTCTACACTTGAAACATTTAGTCTCCTCTTGTAATCTTCCCGTTTCCTTCAAATAATGATTCAACTTTCTTTCCTAGTTACACTGGGGCATTTTTAAAATTTTGTTCTGTATGCAGGCAGGATAAACAAATTCCTCATTTCATGCACTTGTGCATTCATGTGCATCAATTCATATTCATTTGCATTCAACTACATTAACAACAATCCAGTCAGTATTGGGATTTCAACCAACAGTCCCATCACAATTCCTAATGATTCAAAATTGGAAGGTAATCACCAATACTGAACCAAAACCCAGTGCTCGAACTTGTATTATTTCAAAATCCAGTGTTTAAACTGGTACATTTTCAAAATCCCGACTTTTCAAAAAACCGAGTTCCGACTCGGGTTTGTATTCAAATCATTTTCCTTTGTTGATCCGAGTTCCGAATCGTGATCTCATTATTTTGTTTGAGCTCTGACTCGAGCTCTTCATTTTCCTTTGTTGATCCGGGTTCCGACTCGAGATCTTTATACTTTACTCAAGTTGAAACCCGAGCTTGTCATTTTCTTTTGTTGATCCGAGTTCCGACTTGAGATCTCTCTATTCATTCGAGCTCAGATTCGAGCTCTCCATTGTCTTTTATTGATCTGGGTTCCGACTCGTGATCTCTCTACATCATTCGAGCTCAGATTCGAGCTCTTCATTGTCTTTTGTTGATCCGGGTTCCGACTCGTGATCTCTCTACATCATTCGAGCTCTGGTTCGAGCTCTTCATTTTCTTTTGTTGATCCGGGTTCCGACTCGTGATCTCATTACATTCTTTCGAGCTCTGGTTCGAGCTCTTCATTTTTCTTTTGTTGATCCGGGTTCCGACTCGTGATCTCTGTATCTTATTCGAGCTCTGACTCGAACTCATCATTCTCCTTTGATTGATTCAAGCCATTTCGATCATCAGGGTATGTCAATCGTTCAAATTTGATATTTCGCCTTCCAAATTCCAATTTAAATCTTCAAATCAGGCAATTCTCCAATTTCGACCTTCGGGTCACCCAATTTCCAATTCTTAATTTCAATTACCAATTTCCAATTTTCGACCTCCGGGTCAATCAATTGCCAAATTTTCGACCTTCGGGTCAATCAATTTCCAATTTTCGACCCTCGGGTCAATCAATCTCAAAATTTTCGACCTTCGGGTCACCCAATTTCCAAATTTCGACCTTTGGGTCACTCAATTCACAATTTCGACTTTTTGGTCAACCAATTCTCAAATTCGACCGTTAGGTCATCCTATTTCGACCTTCGGGTCATTCCATTTCCAGCAACCAATTTTCCAATTTCCAATTTTGACCTTTGGGTCAATCAATCCCAATATCCAATTTCGATCATTTTCTCTTGCGAGAGACCCGTTTAGGGAGAGTTCGAGGGAGCTCGTTCTTTTCGCATGCTATCCAATTTGTTCACTTAGCCCCGTTCAGGGAGAGTTTGAAGGGACTCGCGTCTTTGTGAACCGTTTGCAAAACAATTTCCAATTTCACACAAGGAACCCTTTTAAAAGGGAGAGGCTCGACGAAGACTCGCTTTTCTTGTGACCCCCCAATTTCATACTAGGCCATTTTTGTCATGAAGGACCCTCTTTGCAGGGAGAGTTTGATGGACTCATTCTTTTCATGACCCAATTTTCAGACCTCACTATTATCGGCCCCCTTTCCATAAGAGAAGCCTAATATTAGGGAGCTTTGACGAAAGCTCAATTTCTCTTCGAAAGTTCATTTTGCAAACACCTCCTCTTCAGGGAAGAGAGGAGTATTTCCCATTTCCCATTCAGGTAAGGGCTAAGCCTGAGTCTCTCTTTGGGGAAAAAGAGAGGAGAATTTTCGTCACACATGTGTTGAGCCAGATTTCAAATACTCACTTTCACTAGAAATTTCAAGAAAATTTTGTCAAATTGTCAATCAAATTATTTGTTGATTTCAGAATATCTATTGCACTAATCTCTATCTCAATTTACCTTCAGCATCACTTCCAAAAGAGTGAAGCTTTTACGAAAAGAGATTCAAACTTCAAAATCTTTCTATTGGCCAACCAAAAGGATGAAGGATAAGTCCTCGATATGGCCAGAAAAGAAGATTCAATGTTATTGAAAAGCCGTAGATGATCGATATTGATCGCAGTCAATGGCGCATCTTTAAAGGCTATTCTTGTAAGGACGAGGCACTGGAAATATCCAGAGTGCTAGAAAAGAGGGAATTCACCCAAGCCCGGTCTCCTCAGAATCACCTAAGCTGCAATTAAATATCCGCAAAAGGGATCTCTCACCTGTCGTCAAGATGAAGGCGAATTAGGCGAGTAGACCCCCGGGGCCAAAGAAGATTCGAAACATCTTCAAGATGACGGAGTTTGTGACGGATCCTTCCAGGGAAGGTCCAAAGCACTGTCAAGATGAAGGCATATGCGATGAACCCCTCGACAATCCCTAAAAGGTATTTAATTCCAGCTAAAGATCTTCCAGCCAATGAGCCAATATCATCAAAGGAGGATCAAAACATCTCCAAGTTGAAGGAGTTTCGGTTCGGCAAGAAAGAAAAATTGAGTCTGAGGTATGTAGGATTGTTCCTTATCCTTGAGAGGATAGAAGGCACCGCGTATAGATTGGCACTTTCCCTTTAGTTCTCCAACATTCACGATATTTTTTACGCGTCGATGTTGAGGAAGTATGTGCCAGATCCCACACATGTTATTCAGTATGACGAGGTTGAGGTTCAGAGAGATCTCACATTTGATGAACGCCCGATAGAGATAGTAGATCGATGAGAACAAGTATTGCGATATAAGACTATTTCACTTATTAAAGTATGATGACAACATCATGGGCTTGAGGAGTGTTCTTGGGAGCCCGTGGCCGATATGAGAGATAAATATCCACACTTGTTCGGTACATAATTTTAACCAAATTTGGAGGATGAAATTTTCTTAAGGGGGGTTGGATATAATATCCAAAAAATTCCTAAGTTCTTTTTCTGAAATATTATGAAATTTCTTGAATTTGGTGCTAATATACAATCCTAATTTCTTTAAAAATGAATGTTTGAGTATATTCGTAAGGTTTAGGGGGTTTAATTATGTTAAAATATAGTAAATAAAAACCTGACACGTTTTGGAAATTTGAGAAAATCCTAAGTGATGGCCAATTGAAAATGTTTCTCTTAAAAAGAAAAATTCGATTTTTCTTTAAGAAAATTTATTTAAATGAAGTGAATTAACAAAAGTAGATTGTAAAAAAATATACACATATTAACATGCTTAATAAGTTGGAATTAGCTTATACTCAATGCCTTTACATTTTCACATGATTTGTGGTTATATAGAACAAAAATGATCTTAATTGAAAATTAACAATTATTTAATTATAATTTAATAGAATAGATTTTTCATAAATTAACCATATTTTATAGTTTAGTAGGAGTCCATAGGTGGGCCGTCCTATCCTATGTGGCATCCTACTTCCGGTTTTGAATTGAAAAAAAATAATGGTGAAATTTAAGCTTAATTAAAACTTGACTAGTCAAAGTGGAGATCAAAGGCTCCCATGACTTCTCATGTTTTGATCAAGGGATGGGATTTATTCCAGCCCATGACCTAACTCAAGAAGTGCTATAAAGCCCTCTCCTAGTTCACGCCCCCCTGCTGACATTTTTTTTAGAGCTCTTTCTCTCTCCCCCAAAAACCCTCTTCTCTTTCCCCTCTCCTTCCCTTCTCTTTCCCTCTTTCTATAGGGTTTTTTTTCTTTCTTGGGTGTAAGATCCAGACCTCAAGGTTGTGTTGAGGTTATCTAAGGCCCTCATCTTGCTGGAAGAAGGAACTGATCGGTCGTATCGTGGAAAAATATCGATTAATCCATCAAGAAATATATTTTTTCAACAAGAGGTAGGGTATCTATGCTTTTCTTGCAAGAACGAAGTTCTTGGCATGGATTTTTTTGTTTTTTTATGAGTTTAGATCATGATCAGACCCTCCTAACCATGGGTTTGACTCAGATCTAAGAATCTATGGCAAAAACACGTTTTCTCTCAAAGAAAACCCTTTTTGAAATCAGGTTTTTCATAAAAATCAATTTCTCAGAAAATAAATTTGTGAAAATAGTTAATATTTGATTTATGCCATGATTTTCTTGAAAATATTGATTTGGGTTGGTAGAATATGTTATTGTAGGCATACTGAAAAAATTTTAGGGCTTTCTATAGTCCAAAATTTTGGGATATTATGATTTTATCAAAATTAGGTTTTTCGGAAAAGAAAACGGTAAAATCATCAAGAAAGTAAAATTCATGGGTTGATTCATACAAGATTTGATCATTTCTGATAGATTATGATCTTTTCAATATACTGTGAATATTATAGATTTTTCTAAATTTTATTTCATGTATATTGCCTATTTCTTTTGAATTATTTCAGGATTCGGGTGACTCAGTTTGGCTCACCCGAATGTAAAATCTCAGAATTTTAGGTTTTTGACTTGACCTCCAACCAGTAAAATGGTCGTTTCTCCCTCGTTCAAAGGATTTTTGATGAACGGATTATTGTGTTGGAAAGCTAACAAAATTTTGCATCTACTGTGAAATTTTGGGCTTGGTACAAGAATTGAGCACGTTCCTGTGATAGTCGGGACAAAAGATGATAGGTCCATAGTAAAACGTTTGTATCTCCCTCATACAAAAGAGTTTTTATAAACGGTTTGCGGCTACGGACAGATAGAAAAAAATTCTATATACTGTAGAAATTTTAGCGTTGTTCATAAAGCCTAAAAATTTCTGTGAGCTCTGTACCAGTCGGGCAGAGTTAAGAATTTGGTAAATTCAAAACCAATTTTTAGACCAAGGTTCAAAAGAGGCTTAGTTTGTATGTTTTGATGAAAATTCCTTCATTTAGATTAGCATGCAATATGTGAATAATTATGCAGGTCTGATCTTATGCAAAGTTTATATTTTTATGACATGAATTGTTAATAAAAGTCTACACAGTTAAGATGAAGGATCTAAGAATCCAATGAATGTGAGTTTATGGTTTAATTCTGAAAATGTGTGGGTTATATGTATGCTTGCTTATCATGATGATATGACTGTTTCATCGATGTGGATGTTCATATACATGTTCTTTATTGCATTTGCTCTGTACATGTGCTATATGGTATACAAAAATGAGTAAGATATTCATACTACGCATGTGCTTCAATTTCTGTTACAAGTTGTATTAAGTGAATCTTTTCAATGCTTTATAAAAATGCATCCAAGGTCATAAAGTGGTTCAAGTTGATGTTGCATGAAAAGTAAGACTATAATCAAGTAATCATGTGACATTAAAACTCAAGATACTTGCTGGGAGAGTAGCAAGTGATAAAAATTTTGTGGGGCAAGTCTGTTATGGGCACAGAAGGTTGCTCCTCCCCTCCTACAATTTTATGGAGAAAACCTCTGCATTTGAATGCAACGTAGAGGCTCTAGTACTCATGAGGAAAAACTGGTGCATCAGGTTGAAAGGTGTTGGGAATCTCTCTCATATTAATGTCCCTCACCTCGTCTTAGTGAATGAACCTAGTCAGGCTAAAGCCATCTCTGTTTGTAAAATATGTCCTGAGCCATGGTCCTAATCTGAGAATGTTTGTCTGTGTTGTATCAACAGGACTAAAAAGTGATAACTTAACTTGTGTGTGCACTAATTAGGCATTGCATGCATCATCTAAGTAAGAAAATATAATTAAAGATAAGAAAATATACATGCATTGAAGGGCTTCTGCATATGGTAAGTCATGCATATTAACTGCTCATGCATTTTATATTTCGAATGTATGAATTAATGTTCTTTTGTTAAATATGTAAATCCTGAACATGCATGATTGGTTGCATGATTGTTTCAGTTAATTTCAATGCTAAACCATGAAATCTCTATTGAAATTCTTGCTTTGTAATTTTGTCTTACAAGCTTAGCATATTTCACTCTACTGAGACATGTTTTGTCTGACTCTATATGGTTTACTATTTTTCAGGTAATGAGGAGTAGCTTACATGCAAAGGTGGGAGGTTGCGACGAGGACTGAGCCTACCTTTCCTCTACTTCATGGATTTTGAACTCTAATTTTATTTTAATTCAATTCAAGGACAAATGTAATTAATTTTGGATATTGTAGAACTTTGATTTTATTTCATGCATGGTTAATTAGTTGTTAAATTTTAAATTCCATAATTATATGTTTGTAAGCGTTCATGTGAAGTAGCACGTCAAGTTTTATGCCCAATGTATTTTTCCGCTGTTAACTGCTAAAAGATTTAAATGTATTTCAAAAAAAAAAAATCCACCATTTTTTGGTTATAAATATTAGGGTGTTACAATCTTCTTTGTATATATCCTTCGCAGTTGAAAAAATATTTGCCTAATCTTTGATATACTTTATGACAAATATGCTATAGTCGTACAGATTCATCTTCTCTACATGTTGGCATCCATACCTTATGCAGCTTTGTCAGCTCTACCTTCTCTCTGAAGTAGTGTACAAGAGTGGTGAGGAAAATGGTGCAGTGGGCTGCAATTACTAATGAGCTTGTTTGCTTGAAGAGAATGTATCCTCAGCTTGTAACGCCCCAAAATACAAGACTTGTACTTTTAGAATAGTTTAGAAAGCTTTGAAATCATACAATTATTTGATGGACCTTGAGCGCATTACAGCGTAAACTTTCCTTTACTGAATTTCGCACAACTATTGAAATCAAATGGTTTTAAAATGCAATTTCAATGATGGAGAATTTGTTTGTTGAAACCAAGAAGAAGTTTACTAAAACAGTTTTAGTAACTCAAGGTTTAATAAAAAGAAAAATTTTAAAATACACTTTATACCAAATTTACCAACATGTCCTCAGGAGCGAAACGTCAGGGAAAGAGCTCTATCTTGATCTCATCACGCCATCATGTCATCGCAGACTGTATTACCTATCTATTACCTGCCCATAAAATGGGTTAGTTTCACTAAAAACTGGTAGGTGCACATACAAGACAATATAGAACATAGTTAAGCAGAATAATTTAATATGTCAAGTAGACAGACAATTCCATATAGCAATTTAATTTCAACATATTCATGGAACAACTATCATAAGCACAATGCGAAGATTTCACTTACGCCAGTAGGCTAATTGTTATAAGCAAAGAACTGCATAAGAAATTTAACTAACAAAATACAATGCTTCATCAACCACACACACAATTCCATAAGTATTGAACCGGTGCTATACCATAACTTTCATATGTGCATAACTCAACAAATTGTGTGATCGGATTTAAATTATGTTTCGATATTAACTAGCCAAGTGGGTACTCACAAGGCACGACTCTAGAAACAACCTAGACTGATCCGGGGGTTTATTATGCTATGTATTTTATGATAACCCGGATAGCTGACTGAGTCCTCACCTAAGGGGACGGTCGGTGACCAAGAGAGAAATCCCCAAAGCAGCATAAACAATGGATGCATCCCAAACATGGAGAGCTACCACCTAGGATAATTATGGTAGTCCCCTTTCCCTAACTCTGATGACTGGGGAAGCCGAGTCTTTTGCTCGTAACTGTCATTAATGGCTTGTCCATCGAAGTTTTTATACCTTCCCATCCTCTCTCCAGATAGGAGTCAGCGGTTCGAATGAGTACATCAGGGTTAGTTAACTGAAGACCCATTCTACATACTCTGGTCTTTCGACCAAACTCGAGTATCTTGCTGGTGAAGGCGGAATCATCACATATTTAGGTGATTTTAGCATTTTGTTATTTGCACTCGTCGAGGTTGCCACAACCTACTAATCCAATCATCGCAACATAAGAAGACGTACTTGTCAAAAAGTACGGTCATACTTGTCAAAAGTACGACTACGATGAAAGGGAAATGGTTCCACAAAAGAAACCCCAACCGATATTATCTATGAAAGAATCAATACAACACAATTTGGCAAGATAAGTCTTGAATTCATTTCAACAGTATTTTGCATATTTCATGATGCAAGGTCGTCTCGGATCTCTCGTCCGATCAACAAAGTACTTAACATGTTGTGCATGTCTAAAAGTAAGCTATACTGAAAAAGGGAGGTGTGTGGGCTTCTCAAAAGGAACACCCAACACACAACTTCATAACGATCCAAAGAATATAGGAGTGCTCATTTGGCATGATTAATCCTTAAAAGTCATAATGCCACATTGAGTCTTTCACACAAGGCACAACACTATCAATCTTGCATCCAAAAATTTATCTTAGTATTGACATGCGACACTAGATTGATAAATGAAGAATGGGTCCTTCAACAGAACCCCACTCATTCATAGGCTCATGCCTCTGATCGGGGTTATTCGAATTGGGTCGCAACTCAAATCGGGGTTATAAAATATTTCTCCCAAGTGTGTGGACCTGGGAGGGCCCAAATATGACTTTGCAATCCGACAAGACTTAAAGCTTAACTTTGCAAAAGTTGTGCATTTTGAAGAGCACTGGGTTTGCAGAAGGAAATCCTCTTTAAAAGAACTATAGCGCACAAGCGCAACTTCTAGTGTTATGAAAACAACTGAAATCAGGTTAGGCACAAGACTACATTTATGTAAGTACATATTTACAATGAGTGTGAGCATATACAAGTTATAACATGACGACAAGCAACTCTCGACTTGCGATGCCGCACATCGAGCGAAAGCACATAAGTAACACACGAGGTACCAAAACCATACCTTGACCACTTAGATAGGCAAACACATAAGGTCATAAGTAATACATGAGACATGAAGTCGTACCTCACTCAAAGGAAACATGCAGGCAAAAATATATGCAAGCAAACAAGGGCATAGGTATTGCACGAAGTACAAAACTACACCTCAAACTCATAAGCAACTATGTAAAATAATGAACGAAGAATGAAATTGTACCTCGACCCATGAGCATGCAAACAAGAAAATATGCAATGCAGAAGCAATATAACTCTAAGCATGTCTAGCATGGGCATCTTAATTATTTCAACTTAAATAGGTTCATTTATTGCCCTTTGTGTGACTTTACCCTACCTTAGAATGTTGTGTAGCTATGTACGCCTACGCGTGAGGATAATACGAGGGTCGGGCCGCGGAGCACGAATGGGACCTATTGCGTAAATCTGCAAGAGTGTGAAATATTCAATTATGCTAATGTAATTAATGGTGTGATGAAGACAAGGGTAGGATTAGGCGACAGGGGACCTCGGCCTTTGCCTGACCGAACAACAAATGGCAGGGGCCTTGGTCCCTGCCTGATAATGAAGCAAAGGGCAGGGCCTCGGCGCCTGCCGGACAAAGCAACGTATGGCAGGGGCCTCGGCCCCTGTCTGACAAACATTGGATGGTAGGGCCTCGGCCCCTACCTGACAAAACAGCTGACAGGGAGTGAGACCCTGACTGTCTAAGACAGTGAGGCGACAGGGGACCAGCCCTTGCCGACAGCACCGAGGCGGCAAGGGGCGAGCCCCTGCCGATAGCAGCAAAGCGGTAGGGGTCGAGCCCCTGCCGACAGCAGCGAAGCGGCAGGGGTCGCGCCCATGCCGACGATAGTGAATCGGCAGGAGTCGAGCCCCTGCCGATGGTAGTGAATCGGCAGGGGTTGAGCCTCTGCCGATGGCAGCAAATCGACAGGGGGGCTAGCCCCTGCCCGCCGGCGAAAGGTTGATGGTAGGGGAACAAACCCCTGCCAAAGAGAGAGAGAGATCGGGGTGACAGAAGCCACCAGCCTCTTGTCGACCCCTTCGTAGGTCATGGCAGAGGGGAGGGAGACAGGGGGACTACCGACCTCCTATCAGTCGCCCGATCTCCCACAGGGAAGAGAAGGGGGTCCGCAAGGCCCATTGGCCCCCTGCCGGCTCTCCGGCGTACCCCCAGAGAGAGAAGTAGACAGGGGGCCCGTAGGCCCCCTGTTGGCCTCTAATGGATACGCAGGGCGCGGCAGGGGCTGTGCTCCGCCTGCTGGCCTCCCTGCGAACCCCTAAGAAGGGGGAAAAAGAGGGAGGTGAAGAGGGAGGGAACGGTAGGGGCCATCGGCCTCCTATCGTGCCTTCCGGCAAGATGATAGAAAGAGAGGTGAAGGGAGGAGACGGCGTACCTGGGGAGAGGATCGTCGGCATCATCAGCGGTCGCAACGGCGTTGGCGATTTGAGCTGGTGGCGTGCGCAGGGAAGGAGGAGGCACAAGAGGGAGGTGTGCCTCCCCTTGTCCTCCACTGGTGCTCTTAAAGAGTTCGGGGGAGGAGGTGAGAAATCGGGAAACCCCGATTTCCATCCTTATCGGGTCGAAAAAGAAAAGGGTTGTGGCGCACAGGGGAAAGGCCTCCTGTGTCAGGTTATGAAACCCTAACGATGGTGGGCCCGGGTCGGGTCCGGACCCTGCCCCGGTCTGATTTTTTTTTTTTTAACATAGGTTTTACACAGCTGCACATAGAATTCTTTGCAGCAGGAAATGAACTTAATTGTAAGATCTACGATTCTAATTTTGATGTATATTGTGTGATTATATGGAATCGATGAATTTTTATGTTTTGACAATTTTCTAATGATTTGCTTAGTTGAGAATCGGGTAAGTCGCGTAATTTTATTACAAAGAGCGATTTCAGGGAATCTAGGATGAATCTACCTCCGAAACTTTTAGGGTGAGTTTGGAATAGGGTTGTGGTGACACACCCCGAAAATGAGACCCGAGTGACGAAAAAACGTCGTCAGTGCATGCGAATCACGAGTCTTGACCTAATTTTAGACCCAAAACTTAGAACGCTCAATTTTAGCAAACAAGAGGTGATTTCCTTGGGAGGGGGCATTGACCATTCTACGTTAATTACGGTTATGGAGAGAACAAAATGAGTTGTTAGAATTAAATTAGCATTTTAATGTGTTGAATAAGCATTCTTTAAAGAAGTACACTATGTGCGATTTTGGATTTGGATCCGGGGCTACTAGGAGATCCAAAACCCTGGGACGACCCTACAGTGGACGTCCATGTCCTTGGTTGAACAGCTGGTCAAGGGCTGACCAGCTGGATGGTATTTTTGAAATAATCTTGCATGGCTTTAAAGAATAGGCCTTCATTGGCCATGTGTCTTTCCAACACTCTCATGATGAAGCCTAGGCTCCATCATGAGAGGCGCCATTTTCAAAAGAGAGCCATGGGGTGGCGCCCCATGGCAAATTCGTGATTATTTTCAAAGACAATTGAATCCTTTCAATCCATTGGGCACGATGGGTGGCAGCCAGGGGCGCCCCTTTGTAAAATTTCAAACTTTTAAGGGCATTTAATGATGGCATTTTCGAGATTTTTACAAAGCCTTTTGGAAGGCTTGACATGCATTGGTTGTTGGGGGGCGCGGAGCTCCCCAACCCTCCATTTTGGAGGGATTTAATCCCAGCCGTTCACCTCTAAGCCTACCTCTATAAAACCTTTACAAAAAAAAAATGGGTCCCTCTTATTTTGGGGCGATTTTCCTTTTTCTCTCTCTCTCTCTCCTCTCAAGCTTCCTCACTCCAGCCGTGTGCTTCCTCTTGGCGTGAAGAGTTGCAACACCTTCCTCACTAGCTAAGGTGAAGAATCACCCTTCTGGTTTACGATTTCGTATGAAAAGGAAGCCGGTGGGGCTTTGCATCTTTGCATGCAAGTCCATACGGTGGATTAGCTCCAAGATTTGTAGTTGCTATCTTGATTCACCATGGATTTACATTATCATTTAGTAGCATGCATTTACAGTCTTTGTTTTGCTCTTCCTTTTGATTTCATTTCAGTTTTATCACCCTCTATGCTTGTTGTGGTCTTCCTTCTCAAAAGAAAAGAAAAGAGGTTGTTAAGTTTTTTTTTTGTTTTCCTTCTCGCTGGGTTCACAGCTATAGCATTATCTTCGGTTGTGCGGGACCGAGCTGGGCTTGTCCAGCCCACCCCCATTTTGGTTGACGTGATCTCGGAATGCTGGAACGCAGGGTGGTGCATTTCGGCCACCAACATTCTTTTATTCTCTTTTGGATGTTTCTTTCAGTGGTGTTTGGGCTCAATCCAGTCTCCATGCGTTGGGACTGGTATTGTAGCAGTGATCTGGGCTTGGGTCACAACGTGACCAGCCCTGTTTGAGCGTGGAACCCTGGATCTTTCTTTTAGCAGCAAGGTAATGTTTGCTTGGTTTTATTATTCTTTTTCCTTATTTTCGACATGTTGGCTGCTCGACCACCCCCTTTTTTAGCTCTTACTCATGCTGCTGGGAAGAGCATCCGACTTGGTCCAGTGGACCAGACCTCTTGACCATTCAGTTTTCGCCCTAACCGGAGCTGGACGCCATGCGGGTAGTCCGCGCGCCCAGTATAAGCCTCGATGAGTTATCTTTTTTTTTTATGTTAGAGGTAAGTGTGGTAGTATCATGTTCTTCTCCTTCCTTTTTGTCTTGGACCGTTGCCAGTCTGAACCATGGGTTTAGACCAGCACTACAGTTCGTCTTGTTTCGGTTGAGCGCAAGTCTGAACCAAGGTTTAGACCTGATGGATTGTCAGCCTGGGCATGGCACAAGGTGCCAGCCGTCCAACCCCTTTCGTGGGAGCCGGATGGAGTCTAGTGGTGCCGAGCACCCAGGCCCTTTTCAGTCGGCCATTCTGGGATGCATGTAGGTCTGAACCGAATGGTTCAGACCTGTGCATGTATGGGGAACCAGGCCGGCACCGGGTGCCAGCCATGGTTCTGTTTTAGGACAGGTCGAGTGCCAGCCGCATGGTGCTGGGCACCCGGGTCCCTCGAGCTGATCCCCTTCGGGTCCGGGTCAGAACCAGAGAGAGCAGGGTTCAGACCCACTGCTGGCCAACCCCAGCCTGGTCTCATAGACCAGACCGACTGGGCCCAGTTTTTTTTGGGCTCAACCCGCAGGCTTAGCCACGGTTGTCTTTGCCGGGGCTGGTAACAGCCCAACCAAAACCCTTGTCAGGTAGGGTCCGGTTCCTGAGTCGGTCCAGACCTCGATGGTAGGTCCGACAGTCTGGTCCGTAGGACCAGACCACCCTTAGCTAGAGCTTGTTGGCACGAGTGCGGGTGGACTTTCGTTTCGCTCGCGGCCCCGCTACACCATCATTTATGGCTGATAGTAGGTTACCCTATCAACACTAGCTCACACCTACTTCGAGTCGAACCCGATTAGGTTCAAACCAGCCTTCGTATTGCCCTGCACCCTCCTCGCACTTTGGTTAGGTTCGGCATGAGTGCATGCCTTGGGATGCACCGGGTTCGAGTAAGCTTTTCATATATATATATATATATATATATATATATATATATATATATATATATATGTAAATGGGATTGTATATATATATGTATATAAGTATACATATAGGTATGTGCCTCGCCGAGTATGTTTGAAAGGGTTGATATATATATATATATGTACACATGAATATATGTAAGGGTATTAAAACTTATGACTCTCGTGTCCCGTTCAAGCATTTTCTCAGATGATTCCATACTCCGAGCTCAGTATGAATTCCATAGCATTGTCCTACGTTCGTTTTGGACAAACGGTTTGTTTAGGGTCCGCAGGCGCAGCACCTCGAACCGTGGTAATGCCAATGTTATTCCCATTAGATGGGTTAAGTTCAGAAATCATCTTCGACACGTAAGTGTGTCGTACTGCGTAAGGAAAATCTTTATACCTTGATTTATGTGCAACTACTTAGTTAAGTATATAGACGAACACTATTGCAAACCCGCATACTTGGAAACTACGTTGAATCTCAAGCATTGTTTCATTGTCTTTGTTTCGGGTCCGCAGGTGCGGCACCCCACACCGTGGGAATGGCTAATGTTGTTTCCATAGGTCGGGTATATCCCAGATTTCACCATAAACATGTAAGTGTGTCAACCACGTATGAAAGCATAGTTGAATGCAATATTCACACTGAAGTATGCAAGTTAATCATTTCATATTATGCAACTGCCTCTGTTGTTTATGCTTGTGCAAAAGATAGAAACATATACTTCGCACTTGGCACATCCTGACACTGTTACAGAGTAGTGCGTACCTTGAAAAGGTACATTGCTTGAGGCATTAGTAAGTGCACCACGTGCACTTACTACAAGAAAGAAAAGAATAAAGATAGGGTATTGTTTTCATCGCAAAATTTTTAACTTTTTGCGAGTCAAACTGACCTTTGAAAAAGATTTTGAAAATAACTCGCCTCCGTTTAAAAATGCGGGAAAATTCCGTAGAATGGGACTCGCCTGTCGGTACGAGGTTCAACCGTTCCTGCCACCTTTAACAGGGGTAATTGAACCAAGGATCAATCTTATGCTATACTCTATTCAACTTGTCTAAATCATATTCTAATTTCTAAATGCACATAGAATCAGGCATGTGCTATGAATTTTCAGAAAATGCACATTTTGAAAACATGATGTTTGCTTTGAATGATTGAAATATTTAGAAAATGTAAATCTTGGAAATGATATCACATGAGAAATCATGAAATGGGATTTGAAATATACTTCTGAGAGAAATAAAAATCGATTTTGAGAAATCCTTGACATTTGGTGAAAATCGATTCTGAGACTTGGTTTCTCTGAATTCAAACTTTGAAATTGAAATTCTAACTTAGAAAGTTTGAATTTAGAACTTGGGAAATACTTGAAATATTCTTTGAAATTCAATGCTTTTGGGAAAATCGATTTTGCTATAAGACTTAGGAGATTTTGAGGAATTCAATTTCCCTTGACTTAGAATTTGAATTGGATTTGGCAAATGCATGAAATGAATGAATATGGATTTGAGGAATTGAGAAATACTTTTTTTTTTGAGAAATGAAGTGCATTTTGAAGTTAGCCTAAGAGTGTAGGCTGAATGTGGCTAATGTGAAGATCATAAATCTAAGTATCATTCGTATTCTGACTATGGCCATAAATACAAATTCCACCAAGTTTATAAACTTCATACAAGCTAGTGCATGTGCCATTCGTGTAGACCATAGTGAGTTTGAATATGCATGAATCATCATCCATCACACATTAACATTATAAAAAAATAAACTATATGCAATGTTGCCTAAGCTAAGCAGGAAATGTAAATTCTTATTCCAAAGTTTAATTACAAATTACATCACTATTAAAATTTAAATACATGAAAAAAAAAGTCTTCAATGTACCTGCAAAACTAGAAAACTTGGTTAATGAAAATATGTTGGCTTTTCTAGATTTATCCAACAATATCAGGAAATGGTTGGATTTTGCTAGATATAAGCCTTTTCCTTGATTCCCTTAAATAAAAATGATAAAGTATGAAATAAAATTGAATAAATATGAAAGAGAAGATATGAAATTTCGAAATTGGGGTCAAAATGACCAAAATACCCCTCATAACAAGACTATGGCCTTGAAATTAGGGTTTTTAGAAAGATATTTTGATAAAATGCAAGTTTTGAAATTTGAATGGAATAAACTCAAACCAAATATGCTATGACATGATGAAATTAGGGTTAGGGATTTCGAAATTTAGTTCAAATGACCAAATTGCCCCTGATAGCAAGACTATGGCCTTGAAATCAAGGTTTTTAGAAATAGATTTTGGTAAAAACTTAGGTTTTATGCACTAAATGAAATCAAATGAGCACAAAATTATACCTAAAGCATCCTAATATGATTATGAACATGATTAAACCCTAAAAATATATGCTTATGCACGAAAATCCAATAATATCACAAAAACTGTGATTTTAGCAGTGTTTTTTGATCTTTTAGGAACCCGATTTTGCAATTTGCTTAATTCAGCCATCAAATGGATTCCAAAATCCATAAAAATTGGTACCTGCACTTTTTATAACCCTAATGTCGAATTGGAATTATAAAAATAATTTTTTGACATTAAATTAATCCGAAAATTGCATTAAACCCTAAAATATGCTATTTTTGACCTAATTCACCAACCAGTCTCAATCCAAGACCTGAACCAGGGGTCAAATCTCCATGGAAATTTATAAAATTTTACAGAGACTAACTAATAAGAAAAACAAAGATTTCCCAATTTACAGATCGGAAAAATCATCTCCGGTTAGGGAGAAACCCTTCCGGCAATCTGAACTAAAATATATCACTCTTAACAGGGATTAAAACAGCTATTCCAGATTGAAAATACAGACATAAATAGCAATCCTAAACAAAAATCTCTGAAATTTTAATGGTAAACAGTAGACAGAAAAATAATAATACTCACTTTTTACAGATCATGAATCGGATCTGTGGTTTGGGATTTATGACTAACACAAGTCTGATTAGGGTTTTGGTAAACCCTAACGAGTTTTAAATTTAAAAACCGATTCTCTAAAAAGGAAAAAATACTAAACAGTGATCAAAAAATCCGAAAATTTCACTTAAGACAGATCTACTCAATGTGAATCCATATCACTTTACAGATTTAAAATCGGATATAAGAAGAGAGAAATATCATAACAGCAAGTTACCTTCTTGATTTTAACCACGATTTTAAAGCTTTAAAAACCCGATTTGATGTCTGGTTTTTTTGACAGGGTTCCCGAGATCCAAAACCTCTGATTTTTCTACAGTAACTCAATAACTCATGCATGCATCACATGTAAAAAAATCAGAAATAAACAATGAGTACTTTAATCCGAAATAACATTATCTTTACTGTTCTAAACCTAAAACACACAGAAATTTAAGAAACTTGACAAACCATGCATTAACTAATGCAAATAAATAAAATAAACCATAAAACAGTAAATAAAACTTATTTATATGCTATAGAACGTAAAACAAACATGAATAAACCATGAAAATAAAATAAAAACAGGGAATCAATGGCTGAAATTTGATATCACCTTTAAAACATAGATTTAACCCATTAAAAAGGGTAAATCATATATTTTATTGGTTAAAAATGTAAAGAATCATATTAAAATTAATTCTAATGGATTAAAATCTCTGTAAATCACCCAAAACAGGGTTAGATCACCTTATTGGATCGTTCTTGCTGATTCTTGATGGTTTTTGAGGTTGAATCCATGGTTTAATCCATGAAGGTGATGGTGCCAATGGCTAAATCATGTTTAAAACAATAAAAAATATTAAATAAACTAAAAATTAAAGAAAATAATTACCTTGAGGTTGCTGTAATGGAGGAAGGGCTGGAGAGGAGAGAGAAGCTCCAAGAGTTGAAGGTAAGTGAATCATGAAAATCGTCCCTCCTATAGCCTCTTTTTATAATAAATTTTTAGGTTAAAAATCAACAATTTTGAAAACTTTGGACTCTCTAAGGGGGGGCGATTTTTGGGTGGAGTTACCTCTATGCCCTTGACCTAAATTATCCTAATTAATCCCTAATTAACCCCTAACTAAACCTAAGAATCCCCCAAATGTGGCGCCACTTGGCGTTTTCTCACATTGGGTTTTTAAAGTTTTAACTAAAACTTTTAAAAAACAACAATTTAAAAACCAAACTTTAAAAATGAGTTTTCAAAATAGATTTTGACTCTTCTAAACTTCTAAAACTAACCAAGACACTGACTAAGCCTAAGCTAACCCTGACTTTCTCAAATGTGGCACCACCTCGAGTGGGCCCTACTTGATTTTTTTCAAAAAGTGATTTTAAAACTTGAAATTGAAGGAGTTTTCAAAAGGATTTTCAAAAGCAATTTTAAAATTAGAATTTTTTGAAATAGCATAGGGTTCTAACTGAATTAGAATCCCTCTGGATATGGTGCCAACTGAGTGGGCCCACATCGAGTTTTAGAAATTTTGAAATAAACACTGAAAATGGCTTTGAAAAAGGGTTAAAATCGATATTTGAAATTCAAGATCTTTGAAAATAGGGTCTCAAGCGAACTGGAACTCCGAGTTAGAGTCCTGAACTCTTAGGACTCTGAGATTTTAGATTTTAAAAGCCAAATAAAATAATTTTCCAAAAGATTTTATCAAGAAATGATGAAATAGGTCAGAAAACACAGTCAGGGTTAGACTCCTAACTCGACCGAACTCTAAAATAAAATCCTGAACTAACTGGACTCTGTAAAATGACCTAAATTTCGAAAACAAACGGAAAAGATTGAAAATGGAAGTAAAACAGACTTCAAAACAGACTCCTGACCAAATCAGGACTCTGAGACAGAGTCCTGATCGGACTGAAACTTTCAAAATTTTGAGAAATTTGATGAATAGAGGAATTCAGAAGCGACGCCACCTCAATGGGTCTCATCTGTGAATTGAAATCGATTAAAATTTGAATTTGAAATGAATCCAGATTGTTTCCTTGAGAAAATATTTCGAAATATAAAGTCCTGGGGTTGGAAAATGACAGAGTGTTGAATAAAAACCCAGGTTTTGAAATTGATTTTGAAATAAAAGCTTTAAAATTCAAATCTGGATTGAATGTTTTGAAAACAGGAGTGCTGGATCTCGAGAATGAGATGTAATGGCATGCAATGCGATGAAATGATATGCAAAATATATGCAGTGATATGCAATTACTTATGAAATGGACAAACACTAGATGAGTGTGAAAATTTGGGGTGTTTACAGATGCCCCTCTTTGCTGCTAAGCCGGTTGAAAGCCGAGCTTAGTGGCAAAGAAAACACACCAAATTTGGATTATAAAAATGCCCCAGTTAGATAAATCTGACTGGGTATGAAAGAATTAATCCAAGTGATGATGATAGATATGAAATGGAGAATAAGAAGAAAATTTTATTTCAGAATGAAGTGAGATTCAGGTTTTGCCCTTAACCTGGATGGGACAGAAAATACCTCGTGTAGAAACGAAGCTCAGGCTTAACCCTTAACCTGACCGGGTTGAAAATGGAATACCTCATCAAAGGAGGCCCATGTTTATACCCTTAACCTGATTGGGTGGAAAATGGGAATACCTCATTAAAGGAGGCTCAGGTTTGTACCCTTAACCTGATTGGGCAGAAAATAGAATACCTCATCAAATGAGGCTCAGGTTTATACCCTTATCCTGATCGGGCAGAAAAAAAAATGGAATACTTCATCAGAATGAAGCCCAGGTTTATACCCTTAACCTGATTGGGCAGAAAATGGAATACCTCATCAAATGAGGCTCAGGTTTGTACCCTTAAGCTGATTGGGCAGAAAAATGGAATACCTCTTCAAAGGAGGCTCAGGTTTGTACCCTTAACCTGATTGGGCAGAAAATGGAATACCTCATCAAAGGAGGCTCAGGTTTGTACCCTTAACCTGATTGGGCAGAAAATGGAATACCTCATCAAAGGAGGCTCAGGTTTGTACCCTTAACCTGATTGGGCAGAAAATGGAATACCTCATCAAAGGAGGCTCAGGTTTGTACCCTTAACCTGATTGGGCAGAAAATGGAATACCTCATCAAAGGAGGCTCAGGTTTGTACCCTTAACCTGATTGGGCAGAAAATAGACGGAATCCTCGAAAGAAGAGACCGTGATGAAACCTTCGGATTTCCGCACAATGAATCCAATAAGGGTTTTGCAAAAGGAAGGAAATTGGGGTCCCTAAAGCTTGAAAAGGGATTGATTTTGGGCGTCTCATTGCTGAGACTAAATAGCTTTTGAAATTGCCTTTTGCTGAAATTGGTGGCTTAACCTCAAGCCGAAATTGGACTGTCTATGGTGGGACAGTGGGGACACAGGGAAGTGTGCGAATTTGAGAGCCTGTGCGCTCAGATTATACCAAAGAAGGGAAGGAACCTTGAAAACTCCCATAATCAAGTCCTAAAAGGGATAACAACTGATGTCAGGATGCGCCAAAGATGAACCTCAAGCTCTCGCTTCACGCCAGGATAGCTAGAAAATATTGTCAAAATATTGAAAATCATTGTTGATTCAAAATAATTTAAAATGATGCACATTGTTTTGAAAGTGTTCCCTCTTTTCTACCTGAAGTATTACCTCCGACTGGGCTTAACTCCGTAGAATCAAGATTCGAATTCAAATTGCTTGTGATTGGCTTTCTTTCAAGGAAGCTATCAATTTCCTTGATATGGACGGGAAAGAAAGTATTTTTGATATTGCGAGAGCTATTGGTGAAAGAACATTGATAAAAGAATTTCACAAAATTAAAAAAGATTCTTGATAGATTTGGCAGTCTGATATCCTGGGATTCTTTTCTCATGATGATCTTTCTGCACTCCCTTTTTAGCAGATTGGAGCTCTCTTGGATTTTTCGGGAATTTACATCATCCTTCATTTTGGAGATGTCCTGACTTTTCTCTCTTTCTTTTTTTTTCTTAGGAAGGGTACGTCACAAACTCCTTCATCTCAGAGATGTTCCGATCCTTCTTTTCTCTCAGGGGTTATCATGATGATTATTGGCTCTTTGGTTGAGAATCTCTTGATGATAGCAGAAATTAAATATCTTTTAGGGTTTGTCGGTAGGCTCATCACACTCGCCTTCATCTCGACGGTGATCTGAACTTTCCATGGAAGGATCCGTCACAAACTCCGTCATCTAGGAGATGATCCAAATCTTCTTTGGCCCCGGGGGTCGACTCGCTTAATTCGCCTTCATCTTGACGACAATTGAGAGATCCCTTTTGCAGATATTTAATTGCAGCTTAGGTGATTGAGGAGATATGGAGATTGAGCGAATTTTTCTGTATCACCCAGGATATTTAGACTACTTTATTTTTCAAGAATGTTCTTTAAAAATGTGCCATTGACTGCGATCAATATCAATCACTCATGGCTTTGCAACAACATTGAATTCTCTTTGCTGGCCATATCGAGGATTTATTCTTCATCCTTTTGGTTGGCCAATAGAAAGATTTTGAATTTTGAATTTTGAATCCTTTTTCGCGAAAGCATTGCCCTATCGGAAGTAATAGTGGAGGTATTCTGAAGTAATAATTTTGTGCAATCAAATGATAAATTGGCAAAATTTTCTTGAAATCCTTTTTGTGAAAGCGAGCATTTGAAGCACAACGCAGCACATTCATGACAAAAATTCTCTTCTCCTTTCCCCAAAGGAGAAGATTCAGAAATTAGAATTGGGAATTACTCCTCTCTTCCCTGAAGAGGAGGTGTTTGCAAAACGAACTTTCGAAGAGAAATTAAGCTTTCGTCAAAACTTCCTAACATTAGGCTTCTCTTATGGAAAGGGGGCCGGAATTGGTGAGGTTGGTAAATTGGTCATGAAGGAACGAGTTCATCACACTCTCCCTGAAAATAGGGTCCTTCATGATGAAATGGCCTAGTCTGAAATTATGGGGGCCACAAGGAAAGCAAGTCTCCGTCGAGTCTCTCCCTATAAAAAGGGTTCCTTGTGTGAAATTTGAAATTTTGTTTTGCAAACGGTTCACAAAGACACGAGTCCCTTCAAACTCTCCCTGAAAAGGGGCTAAGTGAACGAATTGGATAGCATGCGAAAAGAGTGAGCTCCCTCGAACTCTCTCTATAAAAAGGGTCTCTCGCAAGAGAAAATTTTTGAAATTGGGTATTGGGTGACTCAAAAGGGTCAAATTTTGGAAATTGGAATTTTGAAATTTGATATTTGAAATTGGAAATTGGAAATTGGAAATTGGAAATTGGAAATTGGAAATTGGAAATTGGAAATTGGAAATTGGAAATTGGAAATTGGAAATTGGAAATTTGGAAATTGATAATTGGAAATTGATAATTGGAAATTGATAATTGGAAATTGGAAATTAGAAATTGGGAAATTAGAAATTTGGAAATTGATAATTGGAAATTGGAAATTGGAAATTTGGAAATTTTGGAATTTTGGTGAGTGATCAGCACGAAGACTGAACTCAAGAGGTCGACTGACATGACCATTCAGTGGAACACTAACACGAGTGCTCGATTTTGAAAGGATACCGGTATGCATACCGGTTTAAAAATGTACTAGTTTGGATATTGGATCTTGGTTCAGTTCTGGTGATTGTCTTTCAATCTTGAACTGTTAGGAATTGTGATGGGATTGAAATCTCAATACTGACCAGGTCGTTATTAATGCGATTGCATGCAAATGAATGCAAATTGATGCACATGAATGCATAAGTGCATGAAATGAGAGATTTGTTTATCGTGCCTGCATACAGGGTATTTGTAGATAAAAACAAAATTTTAAAATGCCCCAGTGTAACTGGGAAAAAGAATTTTGATTATTATTGAAGAAAATTTGAAAGAATTACAAAGAATAGGAAATTGTTCAAGTATAAAAAAATTTCAAATGTCGAGCATTGATGGGATCTGGTAATTCTATTCCATCAGCAGTGATGAGCCGATATGAATTGCGAGGTAGTGCCTCTTTGACAACATAAGGACCTTCCCAATTTGGCGACCATTTGCCACCTGGGCGATGCCTGAGATAAGCTGTTGATCTGAGCACTAGATCATTGACCCAAAATTTTCTCTCAATGACAGATTTTGCATATTGTCGGACTATCCTCTGGCGATAGGATTGAGCATGCTCTACTGCTCTGAGCCTTCTTTCATCGAGCAAATCAAGCTGTACCAGTCGCTGTTGCTGATACTGATCAAGAGGTAATTCTAGAAGTGATGCAAATTTCAGAGCAGGTTTCTGAACATGTAGAGGCAGCACTACTTCAGTTCCATAGACAAGTTCTGACGGAGTAGCATTCGTTGGAGTTCGAATGGTGGTTCTGTATGCCCATAATGCATCGTGAATCTTTTCATGCCAGTCACGGCCCGTTTCTAAAGTTCGCTCCAGGATTCGAATCAGAATCTTATTGGTGGCCTCTGCCTGACCATTCCCCTGAGGATAATAAGGAGCGGAAAAATGATGATGAATTTTGAACTTTGAGCAGAATGTCCTCATTCTCTTATTCTTGAAATGACTGCCATTATCCGACACAATATCATGCGGTATACCGAAATGGCAAAGGATATTCTTATGGATGAAAGAAACCACGTGTCAATTTTCTACTGTGCGTAGAGTGACTGCTTTTACCCATTTAGTAAAATATTCTGTTGCGGCAAGAAAATATTTATGACCATTGGAGGCTGAAGGAGTGATGGGGCCTACGACATCGAAAGCCCACATGGAAAATGGCCATGGCGAGACGACAGATTGCAAGTATGTCGCTGGCGCATGAATGAAAGGCGCATGCATCTGACATTGAACGCACTTCTTTACAAAATGATAGCAATCTTGTTGCATAGTTCTCCAATAATATCCTGCTCGGATGATTTGTTTGACGAGAGTCTGATAGCCAACATGACCACCGCAAATGCCTTCATGTGCTTCTTGCACAACTTCTTTGGCTTCTTCTTCATCCAAACATCTGGAATACTCAGAACTGAATCCACGACGATAAAGGACGTCGACAAGAATAAAATATCGAGCAGACATGCGTTGAATTGCTCGCTGCTCTCTCTTTGATAATTCTGGGGGAAATTCGCCAGTTTTAATGAAATTCTTGATATCATGATACTAAGGCTTCTTCTTCTGCTCAGCCTGGTTTATCTGCTCTATTGGAACGAAAGCGGGTTGATCAAGTCTGCCAATTTCAAATGAGCGACAAGATTCTCTACTCCTGAAAGACATGATGGATCCCAGATTAGCTAAACTGTCTGCAACTTGATTGAAATCTCTCTTGATATGAAAAAGTTGGAATTCTTCGAATTTGTTGGCAAGAGCTGAGACAATCTTCTGGTAAGGAAGTAATTTCTGATCTTTCACTTGCCATTCGGCCAGAACTTGATTGACGATTAACAAAGAATCGCCATAAGCATGCACTCTTTTGACATTGAAATCCTATAGAATTTTCAGACCTTGTATCAAAGCTTCATACTCGGCCATATTATGAGTGCACTGAAAATCCAGTTTAAGAGAAAAGGGAATCATCTCCTTCTCTGGTGTAATTAGCAGAATTTCGATTCCTATGCCTGCCATATTCTTGGAACCGTCGAAGAATAAATTCCAAATTGGGGATTGTTGAATATTGCAGATCCGCTCATCGGGGAAATCATCCTCAGCTTTAACATCCTCTGCTAGAGGAAAATCTGCTAATTGGTCTGCAATTGCTTGGCCTTTGATAGATTGCTGAGAGACATATTCCAGGTCGTATTGCATTAATAGGACTTGCCATTTGGCGATTCGTCCGCTGAGAAATGGTTGTTCAAGGACGTACTTGAGAGGATTTAATTTAGATAGAATCTTGACTTCAGACGCCAATAGATAATGTCGCAATTTCTGACACATCCATACCAGAGCTAGGCATGTCTTCTCTATCTGAGAGTATTTCTTCTCATAATCAATAAAGGTCTTGCTCACATAGTAAATGGCATGTTCTATCAAGCTGCCTTCTTCGTATTGCGCCAGGAATCCGCCGCAAGCAACTTGATTAACTGAAATGTATAGCAATAGGGGTTTTCCTAATTCTGGCAGCTTTAAAACAGGAGGATTGATAAGATATTTCTTGATGCGTTCGAACGACTGCTGACACTCTGGTCCCCATTCGAACCTCACTCCTTTTCTGAGCAAATGATTGAAAGGCTCACATCTCATGGCCAAATTAGAAATGAATCGCTGAATTGATTGCATGCGTCCTTGAAGGCTACGCAATTCTTTGAGATTAGTCGGGGGCAGCATGCCAATGATAGCTTTGGCCTTAGCGGGATCCATTTCTATCCCCTTCTTGCTGACCAAGAAGCCTAGCAACTTGCCTGATTCGACTCCAAAAACACATTTTTGTGGATTGAGTCTTAGCTTGTAAAGAATGAGTCACTTGAAAACTTGATTGAGAGCTTCGATGTGATCTTCCTCTTCTTTGGACTTTACCAGAATATCATCAACATAGGCATCCATGATTTTGTGCATCTGATCATGAAATATAACGGCCATAGCGCGCTGATAAGTGGCTCCAGCATTCTTGAGCCCAAAAGGCATGACTGTATAACAAAAAGTGCCCCATGGCGTGGTAAAGGATGTTTTAGATTGCTCACGAGCGGCCAACTTGATTTGATTATATCCGGAGTATCCGTCCATAAAGGAGAACATAGCATGCCCAGTTGTGCTATCGACTAGGAGATCAATGTTTGGGAGCGGATAGTCATCCTTCGGAGTGGCTTTTTTGAGATCACGGAAGTTGATACAGATTCGCACTTTCCCATTCTTCTTAGGAACTGCTACGATATTCGCCAACCAATCCGGGTAATCAATTGCTCGAATGAATCCTGCTTTAAGCAGATCCTCAAGTCCTTCCTTGACCTGTTGCTCGATTCGAGGATCCATTTTTCTCAACTTCTGCTTGACTGGTTTCGCCTCAGGCTTCAAAACGAGGCGATGCTTCACCAATTTCGGATCTAAACCTGGCATATCCTGATAGGTCCATGCAAATACTTCTTCATGCTGCTTGAGGAAATTAGTGAGCCTTTCTTTCTCTCCTGGGCTCAAACCACTGCCAATTTTGAGAATTCTAGGATTGTCTTCTAATCCGATATTGATATCCTCAGTCGAATCTTGAACTAAGGATGATGGTTCATCTTGCTTCTGAACCGACGCAAATTCTGGCAGTTCCTGAAGAGCTGAATCGAACTCTGCGGATTCTTCTGACTGTTTTGCAGTTTGACCACATTCTGCTCTTATTCTGACTTGATGAATTATTGCTGATTTCGAACAAGCTTTTGGATTAAAGATGAGCTTCTTGATAGATCGGGAAGACATTCTGAAAATTGGAGGATAAATTGATTTAGGGAAATTGCTCATCATGAAATAAATTGCTTTTATTGAAAATAATTGGAAAGATAAAAGAGCAAAATAATTTCAATTTTGTGAAGATTTAATATTGAGGAGTAAAGAGACAAACGGCATCAAGATAGACAAAGGAAACTGACAACTTTATTGAAAGATAGAATTAATCAAAATGACAATGATGAAAATGAAATGGGATATCATCCCGACAAAAGAATAGAAAAGAAAAGACAAAGGAATTCTTCTAATGCGCTCCCTTAATGAAAACAGTCCCTTTCTGAGATCTTCGGCCATTAAAACCCAATCCGGTTCTTTTAGGGCAGTGCTGAGGAATCACTGGTTCAAGACGACCATCTTCATTTTTGCCTAGACCTCGAAAAGGCTGGTAGCCGTGCTTCACTAATAAATCAAATCCCTTCTTAGCTTTCATAAATTGGGAGAATAGCGGATGATCCTTAAGTGTGTTGTAATCAATTCGTTCTCCAATCTTGAAGAACTGTGGACCTCCCCATCGGGTCGCAGCCATTGTATGCTCGGGTCGCTCTGTCATCTGCATGATTCTTGAATCCTCTTCGAAGTTGACCTCTTCAATACCCCTAATGCTAGGGATATCAGTAGTGAAAGAGGGCCTCGGAACCATGGGCTGTGCTAGCCTCTGCTCCGGATCTTCGCCTAAGAGTGTCGTGATTATACCACCTTTTGATCTGTAACGCCCCGGATTTCCAAAACAAAGCTAAGTTAAAATTTTCATGAATTTCTTTTTTTTTTCTTTGCAGCGAAACTTACAAAAGCTTTTAGCAGCGGAATCAGACGATAATGAGTCGTCAGTTTTAGAAAACTCCGAGCACGTTGCAGGTATGTGACCAAGCAACTCATTGACCACCAAAGTGTTCCATTTTATCGAAAACATATGTTTATTACAACACTACTGCTTAGAAAAGCAGTGTAGGTTCAATAAAAAGGAAGCAGTACAACTCTGTCTAGAGAAACCCTGGAACTCGATGCCGCCTTGCTCCGCATATCGCCACGCAGGTACAACACCTGAAATCCCCATAAAACAGGGTCAGAACCACTGATGGTCTGGTAAGCATGCAGTCATACATCCATTCAACTCAAATACAATAATGACCACTCAGGGTCGCAATGCGCAATAACGACGCTCAAGCCTCCAAGACTTAGCGTATATCGCAAGAGCCTCCTCAGGGCTATGAGTTGAACATCTGCTCAAGTCTTCATGACTTAGAGCAAGCCTTTTCAGGGCTGTGATTTGAATAACCGCTTAAGTCTCCACGACTTAGCCATGACCTCTTTCGGGTCTCAAGTGATGTCTAGCTCAAGTCTTCATACTTGGCACATCCGTATCCCACGCATCTAAGGATAACTCCTCGAGCTTCGCTTAGTCGTGCGGATACAACACGGGTCTTTGCCCAGTCGATCCAGTAGTATACCGAACATGACACCTTCACAAAGGTTATGCAGGACTGACTCAACACGTCATTCACTCATACATTCAAAGCATCGTTGTACCTAGAACTAATGCATTGTTTGATAATTAACCGCTCCCGCCTTTGGTACGCAGGTAGAGCTATTGTCCGGGCATCAACGCGATGTTCTGGGGGTTGATTATTCTATGTATTTTAGATACCCCAGAGGCCTGTTGACCCTATCCATAGTAGGGCAGTGTGTTTCAACTGGGAGAACCCTACTAGGTCCATATTCGGATGCATCCTCTACTTGCAGTAGTTGGGTTCAATCCTTAGATCTTAAGGATAACCACGACCCCAAAACCCATGAGTGACTGAGGCCATCGTGGACTCTATCAGGTCCAAAGTAAAATACATGTCACTCAAGGCTGTACCATCACTGTCATTCCACAGTGAGCATAATTCCTGAAGGGGTCTGCCAGTCTTATAATTACTTAGACAGAATCTGCATGCCATTTAGGCAGCCCGTGCTTTCAGCACTACGGGAGTGTGTACCCGACCCCATTCAGTCCGCCCCAACACAGTCATTACTGAGGGGGTAGCCCTAACACGATTTTCAACCGCGGGGTATGTGCGACCTTAAGTCTTATTCATATGCATGCAGAACACCCCTCTTTGGCACTTCGGCCACCACGAGCATCACACCTCTTTGGGTGGAAACAACACACTCTGGCTCTTCGGCCCTTACGAGTCTGGTTGCGTAACCGTTCTCAATGAGCATGCATATGACTCGATCTAAATAGATCGGCTACTCGGCGTATTTTTATGCAACGCGTCCAAACCTATCCAAGGCGCAACCTCTACTCCGGCTCAGCGGCCCTTACGAGCAAGGTGCCCTTGCAGGCACAAGGATACGAGCCGATCTGGCATCGTTCCATCAACGGACATCATTATGCCGTTCCATTGGTTCCGGCAGCTCTTCTGCCGACCATTTCGTCAGCACCTCCCCTGCTCTACCGGCAGTGGTGCGACGAACCCTTCTACGTTGTAGAGGGCAAACCATGAACTAGGTAGCACTCTGCTATATGTCAGAGTATCCTGCTACGTTCTTTCTGAGCTATTCTTAGCTTCTTCAGAAATTTCAGCAGCACTTCCTCTCTTTTACGGAGAAAGCGTGTGTTTCTTTTATCCATTTCAGCGGCATCTCCCCTCTTTGGTAGGAAATCGCCACGCTTAATTCGGGAAATGGATGCGCACCGTTGTGCGTACTTTGCATCCATCAAGGTTGCAGGAACCCTTGGCCATAGCCAGGCCATACGTAATTGACTTAGTCTTTACGTAAAGAGCATTTTGCCAAAAAGCGAAGCCTTTCCAATAAGGGCTTCATTTGTCAAGCAGAATCTTGAACGAGGAGCGGTCAGGGAATCGCATTGGCGATTTGGAGTTGATCTCCATTTGAACGCTCATTTATGCGCCATATATGTAGTATAAGCAGAAGCCTGTGCTTTATACAGCTGCGGCGTAATGAAATGCATATATTATTGTTCAGGGTGTGTAACTGAATGAAATATTCTACATATATAACAAAGCAGAAGCCTTGGCATCGTTCGACGCGACGGCGTAAGTAAATACATTACAGAAAGCAGGAGCCTTGGCATCGTTCGACGCGACGGCGTAAGTAAATGCATAATCGGAAGTGCAGTAATCGTAAGTGCAGAAAACAGGAAGCCTTGGCATCATACGACGCGACGGCAAAGGTAAATTACATAGCCTGTGCAATATAGGACGCGTCGGCAGAATCAGCAGATATACACCTAGATCCGTATCCAACGATAGTTACGAGGCGAGCGGGTGAACACCGAAGTGTTCTGAAGGGCTCAACCAAGAACTAGGGCGAGATACCATTTTGAAAACGCATATACTGCGTGTTTGAATATAGATATATCCGACGATAGTTACGAGACGAGCGGGTGAACACCGAAGTGTCCAAAAAGGGCTCAATCAAGAACTAAAGCAAGATACTACTTCAGAAAGTATATTCTATATACAAACAGTCAAATACTTGAGAGAGATGGATCAACGAAGCGAACTTACTTCAAATCGTGGAAGAAACGGCTCTGGGTTGCTTCTTTGGCTTCGAGCCTTCCTTCGAGAGGTCAGACTAAGTCAGATGAAGCTGACTTAGTTGAGAAAGAGGTAGAGTAGGTCAAGCTACTCAACCTAAGTGGTTTGAACCAAACAGGGTTCGATCCAAGTCAACTGGGTTCGGCAGGTTCGAACTCAGCTAAAGTAGGCTAAGTCTGGGTTCAGAAACCCAAACCGGAATCAGGACCAAAAAGGACTTTGACTTTGACTTTAAACCCAACTAGGTTCAAGTCAAGTCAACTGGGTTTGGACCAGGTCAAGTGGGTTCAGACCCAGGTCAGGTGGGTTAGGACCAGGTCAGGCAGGCTCAGGCTAAGTCAGGCAGGCTCAGACCAGGTCAGGTGGGCTCAGGTGGGCTAGGCTAGGTAGGGGAGGTTTAGGAGAGAGAGAGAAGGCAAGAGAGAGAGGGGGGTCGATTTTTATGAGAAGAGAGAGAGTGGGGAGGGCTATTTATAGCCCAAGCCCACCTCCTCTTGGGTTTTTCCATGCCCCTTCTACCCCCTTTGCTTCTTTTTAATTCCAAGAGGTTCCTTGGTGTGGGGCCCACTTGGATATTCCATGGGATATTTTTGTGGGTCCCACCAGATATTTTCTGAGGAATATTTCTGTGGGTCCCACCAATATTTCCGTGGATCCCGCAAGAATTTCGGGTTTCCAGCGATTTTTTCCGAAAATTTCTGAGTACGCCATTCCCTTTGTATTGACGTAACTAAGAAAGTTGGCTCGCAGGAATCCTTTGATTTCATTCAGGTAGGAAGTTATGGCTTCCAAAGTGTTTAAGCATATATTCGCGATTCGACGAATATCCTAAGTATAACTGGCTCGCAGGAATTGATTCGTTTCGCATTCTGAGAAAAAATGCTATTTTTACCGGTAAATACCTCATGAATTTTATTCAGATATTTTCTGAAAAATTGCGGGTCTTACATCATTACCCCCTTAAAGGAATTTCGTCTGCGAAATTCAGCTAAGAGTACAAGGTGAAGAGTTCAGGATATTTATCCCGCATATCCGATTCGGGCTCCCAAGTGCAATCATCGATTCCATGATGCTGCCACCTCACTTTAACAAGTGGACTGACCTTCGTTCTTAGCACTTGCTCCCGTCGGTCCATGATCTCCACTGGCCTTTCTTCTACCGTCATATCTTCTCGGATGTCAATGTCTTCATGTTGAATGACGTGAGAAGGATCATGAACGTACTTTCTAAGCATTGATACGTGAAATACATCATGTATTTGCGCGTATTGTGCTGTCAATGCTACTCGGTAGGCAGTCTCTTCGATTCGGCTCAAAACTTCGAAGGGACCAACGAATCTGGGGCTGAGCTTCCCCTTCTTTCCAAAATGAAACACACTCTTGGTTGGAGAGACCTTGATAAAAACCTTATCTCCAACCGCAAAAGTAAGTTCCCTACGCCGCTGATCGGCGTAGCTCTTCTGTCGACTCTGAGCGGTCAGTAGCTTCTTTCTGATCATGTGGACTTGCTCAGTATAATGCTGCAACACCATGGGCGAGTCCAAGGTTCGCTCACCCACTTCACCCCAATGGATTGGTGATCTACAGGGTCGCCCATACAAGGCTTCATACGGCGCCATCCCAATGCTAGCGTGGTGGCTATTATTATAAGCAAATTCAGCCAACGCTAGGTGAGAATCCCAATCACCTTTCTATTCCAGCATACAGGCTCTTAGCATATCTTCAAGAGTCTGTATGGTTCGTTCTGATTGCCCATCTGTTTGGGGATGGAATGTTGTACTGAACTTGAGTTTCGTCCCCAGGGCTTTCTGAAGCTGCTCCCAAAAGTGAGAGGTGAACTTCGGGTCACGATCAGATATGATCAAAATCGGTACTCCATGGAGTCTAATGATTTCCCGAATGTAGATCTCTGCCAATCGTTCAGTTGAGTATCGAGTGTTGATTGTCAGAAAGTGAGCAGAATTGGTGAGTCTGTCCACGATCACCCATATCGAATCGTGTTGTCTCTTGGATCGAGGCAATCCAACGATGAAATCCATCGTAATGCCTTCCCATTTCCATTCTGGAATCTCGATCCGTTGCATCTTTCCACCAGGTCGCTGATGCTCGATCTTAACTTGCTGATAGATCAAACACTTCGAGACAAACGTAGCCACATCACGCTTCATACCCTTCCACCAGTACTTCCTCTGCAAATCTCGAAACATCTTCGTACCTCCAGGGTGAATGGTGTACTTGCTATTATGAGCCTCCTGGAGTACTTCCTGTCTTATCTCAGGGTTATTTGGAACCCAAATCCTTTCTTCCATCCATATTCCTCTATCTTCTTTCAAATGGAAGAAAGTGTCATCTTTTTCAGCACGAGCTTTCAATTCCAAGTACTGGGGATCCTTGAACTGTTCGGCTACGATGCGATCTATGAACTCAATGTGGATCGTCAAACATGACATTTGGATTCAGCCAGAATCAGCCAAAAATGGCTTCCAGTTGACGAACTCCTCCATCAACTTCCATCGTCTGGTTAGGCTGGCCAGAGTGCCAACAGTCTTGCGACTAAGGGCATCTGCTACAACATTCGCCTTTCCAGGGTGATAGGAAAGCGTGAATTCATAGTCTTTGAGGAATTCCAGCCATCGCCGTTGCCGCATATTGAGTTCTTTTTGAGAAAAGAGGTATTTTAGGCTTTTATGGTCCGACATGACCTCAAATTTCTCTCCATACAGGTAGTGTCGCCAGATTTTAAGCGCGAACACTACCGCGGCAAGCTCCAAGTCGTGGGTTGGATAGTTTTTCTCATGAACTCTCAACTGTCGTGACGCATAGGCGATTACTTTGCCATGCTGCATCAACACACAACCCAGACCTGTTCCCGAGGCATCGGTATAAGCCACGAAGCCTCCCTGACCAGAAGGTAAGGTAAGGACAGGGGCAGTGGTAAGCCTCTGTTTGAGAACCTCAAAGCACTCCTTACACTGGTCAGTCCATTCAAACTTGACTCCCTTTTTTAGTAATTTCGTCATGGGTACGGCGATTCGGGAGAAGTCTTGTATGAACTTCCGATAATATCCGGCAAGTCCAAGGAAGCTACGGACCTCAGTAATATTTTCTGGCTGCTTCCAGTCCATCATAGCTTCCACCTTCGCAGGATCTACTGCGATTCCATCTTTCGAGATCACATGACCAAGGAACATCACTTTGTCTAGCCAGAATTCACATTTTGAAAACTTAGCATAGAGTTGGTTATTTTGAAGGGTTTTCAAGACGATTTTCAAGTGCTCCATGTGTTGTTCCTTGTTCCCAGAATATACGAGAATGTCATCAATAAAGACGATGACAAAGCTATCCAAATATGGTCTGAATATCCAGTTCATTATTTCCATAAAGGCAGCAGGCGCATTAGTGAGTCCGAAGGGCATTACTACGAACTCATAATGGCCGTATCTCGTTCTGAAGGCTGTCTTGGGTATATCCTCCTCATTTACTCTGAGCTGATGGTACTCAGACCTGAGGTCGATCTTGGAGAACACCCTCGTTGTTCTGAGTTGATCGAATAAGTCCTCAATCCGAGGCAACGGGTACTTATTTTTAACAGTTGCCTGGTTAAGCATCCGATAATCGATGCATAACCGAAGGGATCCATCCTTCTTCTTTACAAACAGCACTGGGGCTCCCCACAGTGACACACTAGGACGGATGAACCCTTGTTCTATCAGTTCTTCCAACTGACACTTCAACTCACTGAGTTCAGCTGGCGCCATTCGATACGGGGCTTTGGATATCGGCGCTGTTCCAGGTAAGGATTGAATTCCAAATTCAACCTCACGAAGTGGCGGAAGTCCTGGCAATTCCTCAGGAAATACATTGGGAAACTCCCGTACCACTTCCAAACTCTCAAGAGGTTGGTCGTTGGATCTTTCCACCGAGAGACTCAACAGGAAGGCCACACAACCCTTCCTAAGGTATTTTTGTACCTTAAGTGCTGATATGAGCCTTTTCTGTGGAACTGGTTTGGATAACCGGTACTCCATCTTAGGCAATCCGGGTCAAGATAGAATCACTTTGTCCTCGTGGCACAGAATCTTGGCATGATTCTGAGCCAACCAATTCATTCCCAGAATGACATCGTACTGTATCATATCGATCAGGATGGCGTCAGTAGGCAAGTGTTGCCCTGCTATCTCAATATCCAAATTTTTTACACACCGGATACATTTGGTGCGTGAACCTAACGGGTTATATACTTCGATCATTTTATCAATCGGTTGCACCGAAGCGTGGAGTTGTTCGGTGAAATCATCGGAGATAAACGTATGAGTAGCACCACAATCAAACAAGACGTAAGCTGCATGTCCATTAACAGGTATGGTGCCTTCAATCAGGTCACCATTTTCGACTTGTTCAGTCGTTACAGCGTATACACGACCTGCAGCAGGCCTTTGTTCTACTTTAGGTGGAGGTCGTTGAAACTGAGAACGTTGTGGCTCTGGTCGAGAGGGTCCGGCAGATCCGGCATTACTCCTCTGTTCATCTGCAGCCTTCTTGGCGCAATCCCTTATAAAGTGGCCCATCTTGCCATAATACAAGCACCCACCAATGTCACGAGGACATGGCTTTCCGGGGTGGTTCATACGACACCTTGGGCAGCTGAAGTTGGACTGCTGACCATTCGGAGTTGTGTTCTGTCTTGGCCTCACGACTTATTGAGTGTTGTTCCCTCCTTGGAACTTCTTCTTTTGAAAGGGTTGTCGTGAACCCTGGCCACCTGGGAACGTCCTTTTACGATTCCCACCATTCACTATGGGCTTCTTTGCTACGATCACTTTAGATCGCGCCCAATCCTCTTGGATTTTTGAAGCCGCTGCTACCGCAGCCTGAAAAGTCGAAGTGTGATCATCGCAAAAAATTTTCCTCTTTGTCGGTTTCTCTCTCTTCATTCTCTTTTCCTTTTCTAACCTCTATTTTCCTCCTTTTTTGAAGAGAGAAAAATAAAAGAAAGAAAAGAAAGAGAGAAGAGAAAAGAAAGAAAGAGAGAGAGAAGAGGAACTATTTTGCGGGTTTTCACTTGACCATGATTTGAAAAAAATTTAGAAATTTAACTCGCCTCCGTTTTTGAAAATATTGCGGAAAAATGGAGAGACGGGATTCGCTCGTCGGTACGAGGTTCGACCGTTCCTGGCGCCTTTACCAGGGGTAATCGAACCAAGGATCGAATCTATGCCTTTTGCTTTGCCTAAATATAATCTAAGAATATATTCTAACTCTAAATGCACAAAGAATCATACTTGTGCAATGCAAGGATGTATGCTCTTTTGAAAAGAATGTTTTGAAAATTTCCAAGTATTCTGAGATGAACTTGGTAAGGGAGTGAAGAAAATGATTTGAATCTAACTTTAGAACTTGAGATAGATCAAAGAAGTTCTAAGTTTTTGAAGTAAATCAGGATTTGGAAGAATAAATGAGAAAGAATGACTTGAAGCTTTGAAATGAAAGGAAATGAATGTTTCAAAGTCAAAATCGACTTTGAATTTTAGATTTAAATTTAGAAAAGGAAATGAATACTTGAGATGAAATTGAATTTGGATTTTTAAGTTTGGAATGGATCTGAGATAATCAAATGGTTTTTGAGAATAGAAATGGATTTAAGGAGTTTTGGATGAGATCTGAAAGTGGAATTGGATTTGAAATCTAGATTTGAGAATGGAATTGGATCTAAAAATGGATTTAAGATCTGAGATCCGAGATAAAATTGGGTTCTGGATCCTAAGATGGATTTAGATATGAAGTCTGAGACCCAAATGTAGAGTTGGATTCTGAATCCTAACATGGATTTGGATCCGAAGTCTGAGATCCAAAGTAGAACTGGACTCTGGATCCTAACATGGATTTGGATCTGAAGTCTGAGATCCAAAGTGAAATTGGATTCTGGATCCTAAAGGAGATTTGGATCTAAAGTCTAAGATCCCATGTAGAGTTGGACTCTGGACCCTAAGATAGATTGTGGATCTGAAGTCTGAGATCCAATGTAGACTTGGGTTCTGGATCCTAAGATGGATTTTGGATCTAAAATGTGAGATTCAAAGTAGACTTGGGTTCTGGATCCTGAGATCAAATTTTGGATCTGAAGTCTGAGATCCAAGGTGGAATCGGATTTAGAAAACTGGATCCAAGTTGATCTGATTTCGGATTTGGAATTTCCAAGATTGATTTGAGAATTGAATTCAAAAATGAATTTCAAAGTCAAATTGGATTTTGAATTTTGAAGCTTGAATCTAGAAGATGAATCAAGAATTTTCAAGTTTTGAATTGACTTCGAAAAATGAAATTTATAATTTGAATCTTGAATATATAAATGAATTTCAAAGTGAATTTGAATTTGAAGTTTGAATTGGAATTTAGAAGATGAAAAAAAGAATCTTAAAGTTAAATTGAACTTTGGATTTGATTGGAGTTTTGAATGTAAATTGAATTTGGAATTTCAAAGTCAAGTTGAACTTTGAAATCTGATTTGATTTGGAATTTTTGAATATAAAATGAATTTGAAACCTCAAAGTTAAATTGGACTTTGAGATTGAAAAATGAAATAGAATTTGAAAATGAAAAGATGAATTGGATTTTACGAGAATTGAAGATTGATTGAAGAAGATATTAACATCACTTGGGGTTTTGAAAAAGGAATTTTTGAAAATATGATGCAGTTCTATCCTAAATGATGAATGAATTTAAAGAATTTGAAATTTGATTTTGAAAAGCTATTTCATTCTTTAGATGAATTAAAATAAGATTAAAGATATAATACATCCTTGACTATGGTCATTGAATGTATTATATAATAATCTGTATTTAGATTCAAGAGAAGAGTGAAATACATTTGGTGCTTTTATAGAATTTAAAATGAAATGAACTCTCAATATACCCTGACTATGGCCATTGGTATATATTTTGAGTTAATTTCAAATTAAATTCTGATAAAAGGAGAAAATATTTGAAGAAAACATGATGAATTTTGAAAACGGATCCGGTGTGGATCCAGTGTTATTTCGTAAAAGATAAAAATCCTAAGTGTTGTCCACACCCTGACTATGGCCATTGATGTGGATCATCGACTTAGGATCAATTACCGCTTTACGAAATGGTGTATATGTCATTCGTGTTGCCCATTTGTGAGAATTTTAAGAAATAAGGAAAAATGCATGAAGAACAAGTAATTTATGATATTTACCATGCTCATTCATTCTAATCTAGACAGAAAAGGTAAATGATTCTCATTATATCTAGCTATTACAATTCCGCAGTTTTGAAATTAACTCTTGGACTATGAAGAGAGCAACCCTTTTCAATATAATTCTGATTGCTTGAGATTCTTGCAGGGATAGTCGACCTTCTCCAACTTGTTTTGGGAAGAAACGACAGTTATTAGGAGAAGAAGAAGAGGAAGAATGAAGAAGAAGGGGAATCGATAGGCAAGGGATTGATGATAGTGGAGAGGTAGGAGACGGATTCCTGTTGCAGAAGAGAGGTGCGGTGGTGAAGAAGCGATCCCCAATCCTCTTGCGTGCTCTCTTTTTAAAGGAGAAGCAGAGGATTCGAGAGAAAAATATGGTTTAAGATGGAGGGCCATCCAACGAGGAAGATGGTGATGGAGGATGCGCGGGAGGAGGGTTGTTGCAATTTTTTCCAAATTCCCAAGAGGAGTCTCCTTTTCTAAAGGTTTTTATAAAATGGTTCAAGGTGAGTTTTTCGGCAAAATCTTCAAAAACCACTTATTTTTCTTGTAGTTTTTCCTAATTTTTTGGTTTTTTGCATGATTTTCCCATTTTTTTGTATTTTTGGAACAAAAATCTAAGTTTTTACACGAAAACAAAGATTAAACACTAATTTCTTTTCATTTTTCTGAGAAATATTTACAAAAGTATATTTTCTGAGAATTTCAGACCAATTTGGAGAAATTTCTTCAGAAAGTGGGTTTGGACCCAGGTTTTGAGAAAATGTTCGAGTTTTGATGCTCGAATCGAGAAATACAATGGGATGGATCCAAACAGATATCGAATGGACTATCCGAGCTATTTAAAGGCTATTTTTGGTATTTTCTATAATTTTGATTTAAAATTTGAACAAGGAGATTCAGATTTGGATCTGGACAATGGATCCAGATCCAAAATCAATTTAAACATATGAAATGAATTTAATTTCAATAAAACTTGAGAAATGAACTGGAATTTAGATTTGAAATGACCCGTTTTGCTTAGAAAATGAATTTAGGGGCAAAAAGGGAATATCTAAAAGATTTTGAAAAATTTGGGGTGTTCACAGATGCCCCTCTTTGCTACTAAGCCGGTTGTAAGCCGAGCTTAGTGGCAAAGAAACACTCCAAATTTTGAAAAAAATGCCCCAGTCAGCAGATCTGAACTGGGTGTGGAAGAATTTGATTTAAAAGACATGGTTTTTCAGATTTAAATCTTTATCCTTGAATGGCTTTTGGAAGACGAAATCCTCGAAAGTGATATGACTAAATAATAGAGATGAGGAAATCGTGATGGGATTTTGGGTGAAGATCCCGAAATGATGAAAGATAATAATTTTGATCAAGTCTCATGGGTGAGACAAAATCAATGTTTTGAAATGACTCAGGTTTAGCCCTTAACCTGGATGGGACAAAGATATATCAAGATAACTTGAATGGGGAAAGGAATATATGAGGACTTTGATGGGACATTTATGAGAGAAGGCCTTGTGAGATGGAGCTCAAATAGGATCCTGTTCTGGATGGATATACAAAGCATGAATTCCTCGATGGGAAGAACCATGATGGGACTGGAGGAAGAAATACTTCATCGAAACGAGACTTAGGTTTAACCCAAACCTAAAAAGGAAGATACCTCGAGGGGCGAGGTTCAGGCTTGACCCTTAACCTGAAGAGGACGACCATACGGAATCCTCGAGTGAAGAGACCATGATGGGACCTTCGGAGTTTTGGACGAACAAATCCGAAAAGGGGTTTGCGAAAGGAGGAAGGAAATGGAGTTCCCTAAAGCTTTGAAAAAGGGATAAACTTGGGCGCCTCATTGCTGAGACTGAAACCAACTTTTGAATTTAATGACCTCTCGCAGGAAGTACAGGTTTTGACCCTTAACCTGAGTGGGAACAACCATACGGATTTCTTGAAACCGTGATGGGACAGGAGATATACTTCAACTGAATGGGGTAACTCTTCTGGAAGATATGAACAACGCTAGGTTGCACCAAAAATGGATATCGAATATTTATTTCATTCTTTAGAATATCTAGAAAATTTTGCCAATAAGATAAATTTATAGTTGACTTCAGCGCTTAAAAATGTGTACATGTGCGCAAAGATATTTCCTCTTTTACCTAAAGTATTTCCTCCAACGAGGTTAACTCCTTGGTTTTAAGAGTCAAATTCAAAATTTCAGCGCTGATGATTTTCTTCAAGGAAGCTATCCATTTCCTTGATATGAGAAGAGAAGATATATTCTTAATTTCATAAAAGCAAGTGGTGAAGAGATATTGACAAAAGAATTTCGCATAAGAAAAGATGACTTCTGGCAATTTAGGCAGTTTGATATCTGGGTGTTTTTCCCATGATGATCTTCTTGCACTCTTTTTGAGTCATTGGGCTTTTCGGGCTTTTACATCATCCTTCATTTTGGATGTTCCTGACTTTTCTCTCTTTTTCAGGGAAGGGTACGTCACAAACTCCTTCATCTTGAAGATGTTTCGATCCTTCATTTTCTCAGGGATTATATATGATATTGGCTCAAAAGTCTTTAGATGATAGCTGGAATCAAATATCATTTAGGGTTTGTCGGTAGGTCCATCACACTCGCCTTCATCTCGACGGTGATCTGAACTTTCCCTGGAAGGATCCTTCACAAACTCCTTCATCTTGGTAGATGATTCAAATCTTCTTTGGCCCCGGGGGTCTACTCGCTTAATTCGCCTTCATCTTGACGACAATTGAGAGATCCCTTTTGCAGATATTTGATTGCAGCTTTAGAAATGAGAAGATATGGATTAGGTGGATTCTTTTATAGCTCAGGATATTTCCATTGTCTAATTGCCAGAAAATCATCTTTAAACATGCATCATAGCTATGATCAATATCAATTCGCTTCCGGCTTTTCAATGTCATCGAATATTTATTTCACTAATCATACCGAGGATATTTCTTTCATCCTTTTGGTTGATCAACAGAAAAAAGATTTGAATTTTACCTCTCTTTCACAAAGAGTTTCACTTTTTATGAAGAAAATACTAGAGGTAATCTGAGGTAATTCTTTTGTGCAGTAAGAGTTATTTGGAATCAACAAATATTTTTAGCAAATTGGCAAAGTTTTCATGACTTCTATGTGAAATATTTACTCAATATAGATTTTGATGCGACCTTTAGTTGTAATTTATGATTTTGGATATTCTAACAGGTGAACTGAGACCTTTCATTTAACGACCAGCGAAGTAGCTGGAACCTTTCATTTAATGACCAGCGAAGTAGCTGGGACATTTCATTTAACGACCAGCGAAGTAGCTGGGACATTTCATTTAATGACCAGAAAAATCTGGGACCTTTCATTTAACGACCAACGAAGGAGTTGGAACATTTCATTTAGCGACCAGCGAAGTAGCTGGAACATTTCATTTAGCGACCAGCGAAGTAGCTGGGACATTTCATTTAGCGACCAACGAAGTAGCTGGGACCTTTCATTTAGCGACCAACGAAGTAGCTGGGACATTTCATTTAGCGACCAGCGAAGTAGCTAGGACATTTCATTTAATCATTTAACGACCAGCGAAGTAGTTGGGACATTTCATTTAATCATTTAACGACCAGCGAAGTAGCTGGGACATTTCATTTAATCATTTAACGACCAGCGAAGTAGCTGGGACATTTCATTTAATCATTTAACGACCAGCGAAGTAGCTGGGACATTTCATTTAATCATTTAACGACCAGCGAAGTAGCTGGGACATTTCATTTAATCATTTAACGACCAGCGAAGTAGCTGGGACATTTCATTTAATCATTTAACGACCAGCGAAGTAGCTGGGACATTTTATTTAATGGCTTGATTTAAGATTGAGACTTTCTGAGAGACAAACAACACGAGGACTGATGAACTTGATTTTTAGATTTGGAAACTTAGCAAAATACCCAATGCGAACACTAGGTTTTCCAACTGAGAGTCGGGAAGGAGATCGGCCTATTTTAAGATATTTAGAGATTGAAGCAAGAAGAATGGCTGGGGTTTCAGGATTATCCCTTATCCTGAAGGGGAAATAGAATAGACATTTTTGAAGAGAATTTAGAAAAAGAATGATTAAGGTTTATCCCTTAACCTGAAAGGAAAATAGAAGATTTTTATGAAGAGATAACCTGAGACTTGAATTTAGATATGACAAGATTTAGAATTTATGATCTATGATTTAGATGGACCAGGTATGTGACGAGGAGAGAAATAAACTTTGAGAAGACAAAAGGATATAGATCTTTGAAAAAAATGTAGAACATTTGAGGGAATTGATTTATTTTGTGAAAAGAATTCTCACAGGTAGCGTGGTTGCCCCTATGAGTGATCTTCAGGATTATCCCTTATCCTGAATGGGAAAAAGAGTAGAATTTAGAAAGATTTAATGAAGGGAAATTGATATAAATCTAGAAAATCAACAAAGATTAACAAAACTTGTATTTTACAAAAGAATCCTCATAGGTAGCGTTATTGCTCCTACGAGGGGTTTTAGGATTATCCCTTATCCTGAATGGGAAAAGGAATAGAATTTAAGGCAAATTAATATAAATCTAGAAAATCAATAAAGATTGGAAAAACTTGCATTTACAAAAGAATCCTCATAGGTAGCGTTATTGCTCCTACGAGGGATCTCAGGATTATCCCTTATCTTGAATGGGCAAAAGAATAGAATTTAAGAAGGTGAAGGGAAATTGATATAAATTTAGAAAACCAATAAAGGTTGACAGAACTTGTATTTATAAAAGAATGCTCGTAAGTAGCGTTATTGCTCCTACGAGGGGTTTCAGGATTATGCCTTATCCTGAATGGGAAAAGGAATAGAATTTAAAGAGATTGAATGAAGGGAAATTGATATAAATCTAGAAAATCAACAAAGATTAATAAAACTTGTATTTACAAAAGAATCCTCATAGGTTAGCGTTATTGCTCCTACGAGGGGTTTCAGGATTATCCCTTATCCTGAATGGGAAAAGGAATAGAATTTAAAGAGATTGAATGAAGGGAAATTGATATAAATCTAGAAAATCAACAAAGATTAATAAAACTTGTATTTACAAAAGGATCCTCATAGGTTAGCGTTATTGCTCCTACGAGGGGTTTCAGGATTATCCCTTATCCTGAATGGGAAAATGAATAGAATTTAAGAAAATTTAGTGAAGGTAAATTGATATAAATCTAGAAAATCAATAAAGATTGGCAAAACTTGTATTTACAAAAGAATCCTCATAGGTAGCATTGTGGCTCCTACGAGGGGTTTCAGGATTATCCCTTATCCTGAATGGGAACACCTCGGACAACGAGGGTCAGGTTTATCCCTTAACCTGAGCGGGAACACCTCGGACAACGAGGGTCAGGTTTATCCCTTAACCTGAAAGGGTGGCTACCAAGAATATTTAGAAAATACCTCATGGGAAAGAGGCATCAGGTTTATCCCTTAACCTGAAAGGGAAATGGAATTGATAAAATTTAATGGAATTTTGCGAACATATTTGATAAACTTGATAAAAATTGATGTAAACTTGATAAAAATATGAATAAAATGAATGAAACTGATAAAGATATCAGAACTAACTGAAGATTTACAAGATTTGAGAAAAGGAGTTTTTCTGATCCTGCCTGCATATGGGATCTTTGGAAGGAAAACGTTTATTTAAAAGATAAATGAGAAATCATTTTGGGGGAAGAAAATCCACCACAAGAAGAATGATCAGCGCGAGATCTGATCCTTTAAATCAAACATGAGAGATCATCATGAGGGTTAATTTTCGAAGGCAATGGTTTTGAATATCTAATTTTGAAGAAGAAGATCAACAATAGATCTGATTTCTAAAAAAAAAAAAATAACAGTTCAAAATTGATAATAAGATCAACACAAGGGTTGATCTTTGAAGGTAATGCTTAAAAACCAATCTTGGAAGATAAGACCAACACAGGGTCGATCTTTGAATATAATGATTTAAAACCCATTTTTGGAAGATAAGACCAATGCAATGATTGATCTTTGAATATGATGATTTATAACCCATTTTAAAAGATAGGAACGACGCCAGGGTTGATCTTTGAAAAGTTTTGAGATCAATTTTGGAGGATAAGACCAACGCAAGGGTTGATCTTTTGAATAAAAAGATTTGAAATCCATTTTGGAAGATAAGATCAATACAAGGATTGATCTTTGAATATAAAGATTTTAAAATCCATTTTGAAAGATAAGATCAACACAAGGATTGATTTTTGAATATAAAAGTTTAAAATTCATTTTGGAAAATAAGACCAACACCAGGGTTGATCTTTCAATATAATGGTTTGAAAAACTTATTTTTGAAGACATGATCAACACGAGGGTTGATTTTTTTGTCAAAGGTTAGACCAAGGAATATGTGAACTCCTTGGTCCTGACGAAGATTTTTAAAATTTCATGATTTTTTGAAAAGGCCCTCATAGGTAATATCATTTCTCTCATGAATGACGTCAGAATTGTCCCGCATTCTGAAAAAAACAAGAATTTAAATGCCCCAGTATGGCAAAAGGGAACAGAAGCATTGGATATAAAAGATATAAAGGAAATCGACATTTCATTTGATAAGCAAAGGCTTGATAACAACTGAATATTTACAAGAACTTGAAAAGGAAAAAGACTCATAGAAGACTGGGCTGACTAGCCCCTACAGGACAACTAACAAAAAGAGACGAAAGCAAACAAAAACTTTGGCTTTATCAATTCTTTGAGTGGTCCGGGAATGGTTCTGTTAGGACTGCTGGCTGCTTTTCTTCCTCGTCCTCTATCAGCTCACTTCTGTCAATGCAGTCTTGTATCATGTGCTTGAGGACGAAGCAGTGCTCTGTATCATGCCCCGTTGCCCTGTGGTACTTGCAGAATTGGTCCTTGAATTTTCCCAACATTACAGGAGGATCTGCGATCTTAGGAAGTTTGATCATCCCGTGCTTCAAAAGGTAATTCATAATCACTTCTAAACTCTCAGATAACGGAGTGAAGACTCGATCTTTCTCCCACTTGATGTATTTGGGCTTCTCTTGAAGATCACCCTTTTGCTGAAGGCCAATCGGAAGCGGTTTATCATTGTTTTTAAAGGATCCCTCCTTCTGCCCCTTGTTCTGATCTACTCTCGGACCACTGCCACTGTTGTTCTTGTTTCCTTTGTTGCTGCTGCCAAGATTATTGCAGGAGGCATCAACTGAATGAGCGAATTGCGCCTTCTTCTTCTGGTCTTGGACATTCTTGACCAGAGGTGTGCCCTCGTAAAGCCCACTTTCTATCCCTGCTTCGAGCCATTCAGCTCGCTCGATCAACTTGATGAAGGATTTCGCCGGGGAAGTGGCGATGAGGCTCCTTATAGGCTGAGAGAAATTGTTGAGGATCACCTGCAATGCGTGTTCCTCAGGAATGGGTACCTTCATCTTATTACAGGTGCTTCTCCACCTATGAATGAAATCACCTGCTCTTTCATTCTCTCCTTGCTTCAGGTTGTAAAGATGATTTAATGTAGGTGAGGCTTCAGTGTTGAATAAGAAGCGTTCGATGAACAGATTTACTACCTTATCGAACTCTCGTAGTTCGATAGGATTCACGTGATCAGCATACCATCTGGCTGCTACACCCTCCAGACTGCGGGGAAAACAGATGAATAAAGCCCTGTTATCTTTCCTGAAACGGCTGCACTCTGCATAAAATGTGGCCAGGTGGGCTTTAGGGTTGCCAGTCCCGTCAAATTTGAGAAACTTATGGGGAAGATTCTCCAAGTTATCGTCCCCATCTAGACCATCATAGAAATCTTCGCCGGTGTAGGTCTGCTTGCCCTTACCCTTGGCTTGAATATCCTTAATAGCTCGATTCATTTCCTTCATCTGTTTACTCATCAGGTCCTTTGCTGGAGCCCCAGACTTGGGCTTGTTGACAGATTCGGGCTCTTCCGCAACTATCTTTACAGACTGTCTCGGAGGATTCTGCTTGTAGACAATCTGCTCTTCCTCTTCCGATTCTTCTTCGACTGACTCTGATTCCTCAGAAGTAGTATCTGGCTGCACCTTCTTTCTGATGATTCTGACTTGCTTCTTTACAGGCTTCTTCTTCAGCTTGCTTTTAGGAACTGCCTCTTTCAGCTTGGCCTCGGCTTGTTCCGACATCATCCTCGCCATCATCTTTTGGAACATATCATACATAGCGGGGTCGATGTCATCTTTCTTGTTCTGACCCTGTCCCCTGACTGATTTAGGAGAGCTCATCTCTTCCGCCTCACTGTCGCTGAGTTGAGGATCTGTTTCTTTTCCCCCTCTTGTAGTGACCATTTTTGAAATATCAGAACTCTCTGTGGAGAAAAAGTGGAGATTTTTAGACCAAAGAAATTTTTGGAGATATTTTGACAAAGAGGAAGGATTTAGGTTAAAAATTTAATTGTATCCCATTACTAGGGATTGAGTCGCCACCAAATTTGTGACAATTGCGTTGTTTACTCTACGAGGGAGAGTAACCAACTGAAAATATGAAAAGAAAATATTATTTTTGAAAAGGATATCTCTTGATGGAAAGAGATTTTTATGAAAATATAAACAAGAATATAAAAACAGAAGAAAAATAAAAGGAAAAATGGAATTTTGACAATAAATGGTAAGGATTTAAAATTTTGAAGAACTTGCAGGCAGGATCAGAAGAATTTGGAAGAATTTTTAGAGGAAGAAGAAGAAGAGAAAGAATAATACACCTGGGTTTTAAAAACAAAGAGGAAATTTTGAGATATATACCCAGGGTTTTGGAAAATATAAGGAAGATATATATATATAAAATATCATACAATCACAGATATACAAGCAAGGATACACAAACAGTACCCCCTAAGGCCGACTCTATATGCAATATTTGAAATGGCTGGTAGGACCTTAATCCTAACTCTAAGATTTATATCATTTGTTTCCAATCAAGGTACACCGATATACTCAAGCCAAAGCTCGAAGTACGTGGCATATAAAGATATTTCTTTGGTTCTAAGGTAAAGGCTTCCCAACATCCTTGAGCACCTACCGATATACCTCGGACTATGGCCCTTAGGTACGTGGTAGGGGGGCGCAAACCCAAATAAGTGGTCCAGTTGTGAGGCTCTCTCCCGAACTATGGTTCAGTTAGACAGCCCAGCAACGTGAAGACCGGGACAATATAGGTAGGGATGTTTTCAAAAACATGATCAACATGTAGAAAAAAACTAGAAGGCTCTAATGCAAGTCCTAAAGAGAAAGATTTAAGTGAGAAGAGGCATACACTTGCATACATTCAATCCCTAAAATTGAGGAGAGTTGTATTTAAAACCTAGGTCTAATGTGAACATGGAATAGTCTCCTCAATATGGTCCTACCAAACTATACTTAAATCCTATATGCAAAAGATGTCAGCTTTAGGACAGAGTCTAGGCTCCTAAGGTTTGCATGGAAAATATAGCTGACATATGTTAGAATAAAGACTTAGATTATATAAAGGCAAAGCAAAGGCATAAATTCGACCGGACTGAGACGAGTCCCATCACGGTCGCCAAATCTGTGATCATCGCAAAAAATTTTCCTCTTTGTCGGTTTCTCTCTCTTCCTTCTCTTTTCCTTTTCTAACCTCTATTTTCCTCCTTTTTTGAAGAGAGAAAAATAAAAGAAAGAAAAGAAAGAGAGAAGAGAAAAAAAAGAAAGAGAGAGAGAAGAGGAACTATTTTGCGGGTTTTCACTTGACCATGATTTGAAAAGAATTTAGAAATTTAACTCGCCTCCGTTTTTGAAAATATTGCGGGAAATTGGAGAGACGGGATTCGCTCATCGGTACGAGGTTCGACCGTTCCTGGCGCCTTTACCAGGGGTAATCGAACCAAGGATCGAATCTATGCCTTTTGCTTTGCCTAAATATAATCTAAGAATATATTCTAACTCTAAATGCACAAAGAATCATACTTGTGCAATGCAAGGATGTATGCTCTTTTGAAAAGAATGTTTTGAAAATTTCCAAGTATTCTGAGATGAACTTGGTAAGGGAGTGAAGAAAATGATTTGAATCTAACTTTAGAACTTGAGATAGATCAAAGAAGTTCTAAGTTTTTGAAGTAAATCAGGATTTGGAAGAATAAATGAGAAAGAATGACTTGAAGCTTTGAAATGAAAGGAAATGAATGTTTCAAAGTCAAAATCGACTTTGAATTTTAGATTTAAATTTAGAAAAGGAAATGAATACTTGAGATGGAATTGAATTTGGATTAAGTTTGGAATGGATCTGAGATAATCAAATGATTTTTGAGAATAGAAATGGATTTAAGGAGTTTTGGATGAGATCTGAAAGTGGAATTGGATTTGAAATCTAGATTTGAGAATGGAATTGGATCTAAAAATGGATTTAAGATCTGAGATCCGAGATAAAATTGGGTTCTGGATCCTAAGATGGATTTAGATATGAAGTCTGAGACCCAAATGTAGAGTTGGATTCTGAATCCTAACATGGATTTGGATCCGAAGTCTGAGATCCAAAGTAGAACTGGACTCTGGATCCTAACATGGATTAGGATCTGAAGTCTGAGATCCAAAGTGAAATTGGATTCTGGATCCTAAAGGAGATTTGGATCTAAAGTCTAAGATCCCATGTAGAGTTGGACTCTGGACCCTAAGATAGATTGTGGATCTGAAGTCTGAGATCCAATGTAGACTTGGGTTCTGGATCCTAAGATGGATTTTGGATCTAAAATGTGAGATTCAAAGTAGACTTGGGTTCTGGATCCTGAGATCAAATTTTGGATCTGAAGTCTGAGATCCAAGATGGAATCGGATTTAGAAAACTGGATCCAAGTTGATCTGATTTCGGATTTGGAATTTCCAAGATTGATTTGAGAATTGAATTCAAAAATGAATTTCAAAGTCAAATTGGATTTTGAATTTTGAAGCTTGAATCTGGAAGATGAATCAAGAATTTTCAAGTTTTGAATTGACTTCGAAAAATGAAATTTATAATTTGAATCTTGAATATATAAATGAATTTCAAAGTGAATTTGAATTTGAAGTTTGAATTGGAATTTAGAAGATGAAAAAAAGAATCTTAAAGTTAAATTGAACTTTGGATTTGATTGGAGTTTTGAATGTAAATTGAATTTGGAATTTCAAAGTCAAGTTGAACTTTGAAATCTGATTTGATTTGGAATTTTTGAATATAAAATGAATTTGAAACCTCAAAGTTAAATTGGACTTTGAGATTGAAAAATGAAATAGAATTTGAAAATGAAAAGATGAATTGGATTTTACGAGAATTGAAGATTGATTGAAGAAGATATTAACATCACTTGGGGTTTTGAAAAAGGAATTTTTGAAAATATGATGCAGTTCTATCCTAAATGATGAATGAATTTAAAGAATTTGAAATTTGATTTTGAAAAGCTATTTCATTCTTTAGATGAATTAAAATAAGATTAAAGATATAATACATCCTTGACTATGGTCATTGAATGTATTATATAATAATCTGTATTTAGATTCAAGAGAAGAGTGAAATACATTTGGTGCTTTTATAGAATTTAAAATGAAATGAACTCTCAATATACCCTGACTATGACCATTGGTATATATTTTGAGTTAATTTCAAATTAAATTCTGATAAAAGGAGAAAATATTTGAAGAAAACATGATGAATTTTGAAAACGGATCCGGTGTGGATCCAGTGTTATTTCGTAAAAGATAAAAATCCTAAGTGTTGTCCACACCCTGACTATGGCCATTGATGTGGATCATCGACTTAGGATAAATTACCGCTTTACGAAATGGTGTATATGTCATTCGTGTTGCCCATTTGTGAGAATTTTAAGAAATAAGGAAAAATGCATGAAGAACAAGTAATTTATGATATTTACCATGCTCATTCATTCTAATCTAGACAGAAAAGGTAAATGATTCTCATTATATCTAGCTATTACAATTTCGCAGTTTTGAAATTAACTCTTGGACTATGAAGAGAGCAACCCTTTTCAATATAATTCCGATTGCTTGAGATTCTTGCAGGGATAGCCGACCTTCTCCAACTTGTTTTGGGAAGAAACGACAGTTATTAGGAGAAGAAGAAGAGGAAGAATGAAGAAGAAGGGGAATCGATAGGCAAGGGATTGATGATAGTGGAGAGGTAGGAGACGGATTCCTGTTGCAGAAGAGAGGTGCGGTGGTGAAGAAGCGATCCCCAATCCTCTTGCGTGCTCTCTTTTTAAAGGAGAAGCAGAGGATTCGAGAGAAAAATATGGTTTAAGATGGAGGGCCATCCAACGAGGAAGATGGTGATGGAGGATGCGCGGGAGGAGGGTCGTTGCAATTTTTTCCAAATTCCCAAGAGGAGTCTCCTTTTCTAAAGGTTTTTATAAAATGGTTCAAGGTGAGTTTTTCGGCAAAATCTTCAAAAACCACTTATTTTTCTTGTAGTTTTTCCTAATTTTTTGGTTTTTTGCATGATTTTCCCATTTTTTTGTATTTTTGGAACAAAAATCTAAGTTTTTACACGAAAACAAAGATTAAACACTAATTTCTTTTCATTTTTCTGAGAAATATTTACAAAAGTATATTTTCTGAGAATTTCAGACCAATTTGGAGAAATTTCTTCAGAAAGTGGGTTTGGACCCAGGTTTTGAGAAAATGTTCGAGTTTTGATGCTCGAATCGAGAAATACAATGGGATGGATCCAAACAGATATCGAATGGACTATCCGAGCTATTTAAAGGCTATTTTTGGTATTTTCTATAATTTTGATTTAAAATTTGAACAAGGAGATTCAGATTTGGATCTGGACAATGGATCCAGATCCAAAATCAATTTAAACATATGAAATGAATTTAATTTCAATAAAACTTGAGAAATGAACTGGAATTTAGATTTGAAATGACCCGTTTTGCTTAGAAAATGAATTTAGGGGCAAAAAGGGAATATCTAAAAGATTTTAAAAAATTTGGGGTGTTCACACGAAGGCATGCTTGTTATCACTCGAGATCGCAGCCCTTCGCGCAGACCATTCACATATTTGTCGGCCCTTTCTTGGCCTGTTTCGAACAATCGAGAGCAGTAGCGCTCTAGATTCTGAAATTTGGTGGTATAGTCCATTAGACTCATACCGCCCTGTTCTAACTCCAGAAACTCCATCTTTTTCTTGTTTCTGGAATGCAACGGGAAGTAGTTATCCATAAAAGTCCTCCGAAAGTCAGTCCAAGGAATGACTTCGACTTGTGAGAACTGGATAAGTTTAGTGGTATCCCACCACTTCCGTGCATTGTCTTTCAACCGATACGTGCCAAAGTTGGTCTTCTTTTCCTCTGGTACTCCCAGTACTGAGAAGGCACATTCTGTCTCTTTGATCCAACTCTCTGCGAGCTCAGGATCGGCTCTGCCAATGAAAACTGGCGGGTCAAGCTTGAGGAACTTCTCATAAGTCACTCCTCCCAGGTGCTCGTTTCGTGGTGCGACTGGTTCTGACCTCGTTTCACGAATGGCTGTAACCAGGTTGTTGAGTGTCTCCAACAGGAATCCTTGCGTATGGGACTCCTCGCTTGGTATGGTTCTCCTCGTCGTAGGAGCCATTTATCTATGCACACACAAGCACTTGTTTTTAGTTTCTCAATGTATATATGGAAGTAAAAAGCTTTATTTACTTAATATACATCACATTTACACAAGCATCGCCTTAAACAAAACGTCACGCCGCACTGGCAGACTTTAGGCGTTGAGAAACTATATACATTAGTCTACTGACTCCAAAACATCACCAGTCTCTTTAAGACCTGGATTTCTTTGATGAACACGAACTCAAAAAGGTCTATCTATTGCCACATGGCCTTGGAGCAGGCACTACTAGCTTTGGCTTGGGCGGCACTTCCGCACTAGCAAGCGAATATTGGAGATATATGAGGGACTCCAGTCCACTTTCCCAGTCAGTATGATCAAGACTCTAGGAGTCTGGAATAATGATCGGCGAACAGAAAGAATCCCCTCTTTTGTTCCTACCGTTTAAGCTCGACGTATGTGATGCCGGATGGTAGCTTGGCGAGTGATAGACCTCCGCAGGGAAGTTCAAATCAAAATCCCTCGACCTTGGTAATTCATCAGAAGATGTTGGGGTATGGTTGCTCCCAACACTAGAGTGATGCGGTCCACTGACACGCGAAGTCTCATCCCTGAGACCCTTTTAAGCCCGCCGACCCATATCGGCGGTATATTTCCTTTGACACTCGTTGGCGAAATGCCCATCTTCGCCACAGTATTGGCAGTCTTGGACTTCATACGGGCATATCCACTCATCGTGCATGACCTTGCAGCGATAGCAGTATCCACGCGAGTCATGAGTTGCCATCTATACAAAGATGCACCCAGATCAGAACAAAAGTATAAAAACATATACTTACAGTGCGATATCGGGACCATGACGGATCTTGAACCAGGTTTCTCAGACTCATGCTCTGATACCATTTCTGTAACACCCCGGATTTCCAAAACAAAGCTAAGTTAAAATTTTCATGAATTTCTTTTTTTTTTCTTTGCAGCGGAACTTACAAAAGCTTTTAGCAGCGGAATCAGACGATAATGAGTCGTCAGTTTTAGAAAACTCCGAGCACGTTGCAGGTATATGGCCAAGCAACTCATTGACCACCAAAGTGTTCCATTTTATCGAAAACATATGTTTATTACAACACTACTGCTTAGAAAAGCAGTGTAGGTTCAATAAAAAGGAAGCAGTACAACTCTATCTAGAGAAACCCTGGAACTCGATGCCGCCTTGCTCCGCATATCGCCACGCAGGTACAACACCTGAAATCCCCATAAAACAGGGTCAGAACCACTGATGGTCTGGTAAGCATGCAGTCATACATCCATTCAACTCAAATACAATAATGACCACTCAGGGTTGCAATGCGCAATAACGACGCTCAAGCCTCCAAGACTTAGCGTATATCGCAAGAGCCTCCTCAGGGCTATGAGTTGAACATCCGCTCAAGTCTTCATGACTTAGAGCAAGCCTTTTCAGGGCTGTGATTTGAATAACCGCTTAAGTCTCCATGACTTAGCCATGACCTCTTTCGGGTCTCAAGTGATGTCTAGCTCAAGTCTTCATACTTGGCACATCTGTATCCCACGCATCTAAGGACAACTCCTCGAGCTTCGCTTAGTCGTGCGGATACAACACGGGTCTTTGCCCAGTCGATCCAGTAGTATACCGAACATGACACCTTCACAAAGGTTATGCAGGACTGACTCAACACGTCATTCACTCATACATTCAAAGCATCGCTGTACCTAGAACTAATGCATTGTTTGATAATTAACCGCTCCCGCCTTTGGTAGGCAGGTAGAGCTATTGTCCGGGCATCAACGCGACATTCTGGGGGTTGATTATTCTATGTATTTTAGATACCCCAGAGGCCTGTTGACCCTATCTATAGTAGGGCAGTGTGTTTTAACTGGGAGAACCCTACTAGGCCCATATTCGGATGCATCCTCTACTTGCAGTAGTTGGGTTCAATCCTTAGATCTTAAGGATAACCACGACCCCAAAACCCATGAGTGACTGAGGCCATCGTGGACTCTATCAGGTCCAAAGTAAAATACATGTCACTCAAGGCTGTACCATCACTGTCATTCCACAGTGAGCATAATTCCTGAAGGGGTCTGCCAGTCTTACAATTACTTAGACAGAATCTGCATGCCATTTAGGCAGCCCGTGCTTTCAGCACTACGGGAGTGTGTACCCGACCCCATTCAGTCCGCCCCAACACAGTCATTACTGAGGGGGTACCCCTAACACGATTTTCAACCGCGGGGTATGTGCGACCTTAAGTCTTATTCATATGCATGCAGAACACCGCTCTTTGGCACTTCGGCCACCACGAGCATCACACCTCTTTGGGTGGAAACAACACACTCTGGCTCTTCGGCCCTTACGAGTCTGGTTGTGTAACCATTCTCAATGAGCATGCATATGACTCGATCTAAATAGATCGGCTACTCGGCGTATTTTTACGCAACGAGTCCAAACCTAGCCAAGGCGCAACCGCTACTCCGGCCCAGCGGCCCTTATGAGCAAGGTGCCCTTGCAGGCACAAGGATACGAGCCGATCTGGCATCGTTCCATCAACGGACATCATTATGCCGTTCCATTGGTTCCGGCAGCTCTTCTGTCGACCATTTCGTCAGCACCTCCCCTGCTCTACCGGCAGTGGTGCGACGAACCCTTCTACGTTGTAGAGGGCAAACCTTGAACTGGGTAGCACTCTGCTATATGTCAGAGTATCCTGCTACGTTCTTTCTGAGCTATTCTTAGCTTCTTCAGAAATTTCAGCAGCACTTCCTCTCTTTTACGGAGAAAGCGTGCGTTTCTTTTATCCATTTCAGCGGCATCTCCCCTCTTTGGTAGGAAGTCGCCACGCTTAATTCGGGAAATGGATGCGCACCGTTGTGCGTACTTTGCATCCATCAAGGTTGCAGGAACCCTTGGCCATAGCCAGGCCATACGTAATTGACTTAGTCTTTACGTAAAGAGCATTTTGCCAAAAAGCGAAGCCTTTCCAATAGGGGCTTCATTCGTCAAGCAGAATCTTGAACGAGGAGCGGTCAGGGAATCGCATTGGCGATTTGGAGTTGATCTCCATTTGAACGCTCATTTATGCGCCATATATGTAGTATAAGCAGAAGCCTGTGCTTTATACAGAGGCGGCGTAAAGAAATGCATATACTATTGTTCAGGGTGTTTAACTGAACGAAATATTCTACATATATAACAAAGCAGAAGCCTTGGCATCGTTCGACGCGACGGCGTAAGTAAATACATTGCAGAAAGCAGGAGCCTTGGCATCGTTCGACGCGACGGCGTAAGTAAATGCATAATCGGAAGTGCAGTAATCGGAAGTGCAGAAAATAGGGAGCCTTGGCATCATACGACGCGATGGCAAAGGTAAATTACATAGCCTGTGCGATATAGGATGCGTCGGCAGAATCAGCAGATATACACCTAGATCCGTATCCAACGATAGTTACGAGGCGAGTGGGTGAACACCGAAGTGTTCTGAAGGGCTCAACCAAGAACTAGGGCGAGATACCATTTTGAATACGCATATACTGCGTGTTTGAACATAGATATATCCGACGATAGTTACGAGACGAGCGGGTGAACATCGAAGTGTCCAAAAAGGGCTCAATCAAGAACTAAAGCAAGATACTACTTCAAAAAGTATATTCTATATACAAACAGTCAAATACTTGAGAGAGATGGATCAACGAAGCGAACTTACTTCAAATCGTGGAAGAAACGGCTCCGGGTTGCTTCTTTGGCTTCGAGCCTTCCTTCGAGAGGTCAGACTAAGTCAGATGAAGCTGACTTAGTTGAGAAAGAGGTAGAGTAGGTCAAGCTACTCAAACTAAGTGGTTTGAACCAAACAGGGTTCGATCCAAGTCAACTGGGTTCGGCAGGTTCAAACTCAGCTAAAGTAGGCTAAGTCTGGGTTCAGAAACCCAAACCAGAATCAGGACCAAAAAGGACTTTGACTTTGACTTTAAACCCAACTAGGTTCAAGTCAAGTCAACTGGGTTTGGACCAGGTCAAGTGGGTTCAGACCCAGGTCAGGTGGGTTAGGACCAGGTCAAGCAGGCTCAGGCTAAGTCAGGCAGGCTCAGACCAGGTCAGGTGGGCTCATGTGGGCTAGGCTAGGTAGGGGAGGTTTAGGAGAGAGAGAGAAGGCAAGAGAGAGAGGGGGGTCGATTTTTATGAGAAGAGAGAGAGTGGGGAGGGCTATTTATAGCCCAAGCCCACCTCCTCTTGGGTTTTTCCATGCCCCTTCTACCCCCTTTGCTTCTTTTTAATTCCAAGAGGTTCCTTGGTGTGGGGCCCACTTGGATATTCCATGGGATATTTTTGTGGGTCCCACCAGATATTTTCTGAGGAATATTTCTGTGGGTCCCACCAATATTTCTGTGGGTCCCGCAAGAATTTCGGGTTTCCGGTGATTTTTTCTGAAAAATTCTGAGTACGCCATTCCCTTCGTATTGATGTAACTAAGAAAGTTGGCTCGCAAGAATCCTTTGATTTCATTCAGGTATGAAGTTATGGCTTCCAGAGTGTTTGAGCATATATTCGCGATTCGACGAATATCCTAAGTATAACTGGCTCGCAGGAATTGATTCGTTTCGCATTCTGAGAAAAAATGCTATTTTTACCGGTAAATGCCTCATGAATTTTATTCAGATATTTTCTGAAAAATTGCGGGTCTTACATCTTAATGCACTGATGAAGAGTAGATGATATTGCGTTTGTGTTGTGGATCCATGGTCTCCCGAGAAGTAGATTATAAGTGGGCGGCACATTGACCACGTGAAAGAGAATTGAATGGACCGAGTAGTCAATGAAGATCTCTAGGAATATTTTTCCTTTCGCTGTTTGGCCATGATTGTCGAACCCATAAATGGTGATTGGATCTGGAATGTATTCTTCTTCTTTTATGCCTAAAGCTTTGGCGGTCATTTCCGGACATATATTGAGGCTGCTGCCTCCATCGATCAGCACATGAGGAACTGTCATCCCTCTGGTTCGAACCACAACATACAAGGCGTTGTTATGGAACACATGAGGCTTAGGGAGATCCTCATCGGAGAAAGTAACTGGAGCATTAGTCATGGCCTGATTGACTATGTGGGCCATGTCTTCCGGAGTTATGCTTGGTTTCACCTTGATTTTCTGCAACAGTATATTTAATACTTGCTGATGTTTAGCGGAAGCTTGGGTTAAGTCCAAAATTGAGACATTGGATAATGCTGTAATAGGCTTTAGAGTGAATGTCTCGCTTTTCTTTGGGGTGGACTTAATGAGATGCTTAGGGAGCCATGGCATACTTCTGGCTACCTCGGGAGATATCCCAGCGGGCTTGTCAGATACTTTCAATTTGCCGAAAGCTGAAATAAGGTCCATCTTCTGGGCCTTGGACCGAGCCTGCTGCAATACCAGGACTTGATGCTGAGCTTGCATGTCATTTTCAGAGCACGGCCTGATATGCTCCTGTGGTTGAAACGACTGTTCGGTGATGACTACTGTAGAATGACGAGGAAATGGCTCTTTTAGAATATCTATATTTTCATCTTCCGCACCTTCTACCAGAAGATTTTTATCAATAAGGTCCTGAACAATATTCTTCAGAACGAAGCAATTCTCGGTATTGTGCCCCACTGTTCTGTGGAACTTGCAGAATTGGTCTTTGAATTTTCCCATAGGAACGGGAGGATCGGCCAGCCTTGGCAACTTGACCATCTCCTTGGTCAACATGTACTCGAGCACAGTCTCGAGTGATTGATCTAATGGAGTGAACTTCCTCTCATAGCTCCATCCTTCGTGCTTCACTTTCTCTCGGGGTTTTGGTCCCTGCTCCAGCTGAAGCGGCTTGTTGAATTGCGAGATCGGCTTCCCTTTCTGATTATTCCTGTTTGAACCTTCTGCCCCATAACAGAAGTCTCTATTCTGTCCCTTGCGATGATTCCATTTATTATTACTGACAGAATTAGTGAAGTGAGTCTTCTTCTTTGACTCGTTCCGGCCTCTGTTCTTGGTGAAAGTGAAACCTTCATAGAAGCCATTTTCCATGCTTAACTCGAGCCATTCGGCCCGCTCTGTTAACTCAATAAATGATCTGGAGGGTGCAGTAGAGATGAGGCCTTTTAGAGGCTGAGAGAAATTGCTTAGAATCAAGGACAAAGCATGCCCTTATGATATGGGGTCTCTCATCTTGTTGCAAGCTGACCTCCAGCGGTGGATGAAGTCTCTAGCTTTTTTATTTTCTCTCTGTTTCAGGCCACAGAGGTGGCTGAGGGTCGGGAGCGCCTCAGCATTGAACATAAAGCGCTCAATGAACATATTTACCACCTTATCAAATTCTTTCAGCTCTATGGGGTTGATGTGCTCCGAGTACCATTTAGCTGTCGTTCCCTCCAGACTGCGAAGGAAGCAAAGGAAGAGTGCCCGATTGTCACGCTTGAATCGTGAACATTCAGCGAAAAACATGGCGAGATGAGCCTTAGGGTCGCCAGAACCATCAAACTTGATAAATTTTCTGGGAAGATTATCCAGATCGTCGTCCCCATCTAAACCATCATAGAAGTCTTTGCTGGTGGAGACTTTCTTGCCCTTGTCGCGGGCCTGCAGATCTTTGACCATTTTCATCATATCTTTTAACTGTGACTGAGTAGGGTCATTAATAGACTGGTTTTTTGATTTGTAAGCCGACCCCTGACCCTGAGTCGACCTTTTGAACTCATATTTATTTTCACATTCCTTGTCAGCATCGTCAGCTGATTCTGACTCATCAGATATTTCCTCGTGACGACTCTGCTTTTTGCTGATCTTCACATTCTTGGCGGCATGACCCTTATCTTTCTGTTTGGTCTCAATTTGCTCAGTACTGGCCTCAGCTTGCTCTGCCAGCATCTTGGTCATCATTTTTTTGAACATGACGTACATTTGGGGATCGATGCCATCATCCGCCTGCTGACCCTGACTCTGGATTGATCGAGGTGAGTCCATCTCTTCTTCTGAAGCTACTGAATACGCGACGCCTTCAACTGACGCGGTTTTCTTTCTGGATCTTGTATGAACCATTGGGTATCACAAATGTTCTCTTGGATGTTGCTGGTGCTCTCTGCAGGGCAGAACTGATGGTTAGGCTTCTGAAGGAAATTCGGTTTGGAGGGAAAAAATTTATTGAGAATTTTGGTAGACAATTGAAATAATATCCCATTACTAGGGATTGAGTCGTCGCTGGGATCACGACAATTGTGTTGCTATTCTTTGCAAGATAAACAACTGAAAATATGCCTTGTTACCTAGGCGAGGTCGTCAAACCAAAGTGAAATGTAAAATAAAGGAATTTTATTAAGGGGAAAAACATGATTTTATCAATAATACACTTGACAGAGGGGAGGGGGACAAACAATTTTCCACCACTCTACAAAATCAGAAGACACACGAGGACCAGAAAAAATAGTAAGACTGACAAAGGAATCCCAACCATGTCTGGCAGAATGGTATGCTCCGGACCACTGATCTGATGCGAGATCGAATTCTGGAAGAACCCCGGCTAGTTGACGAATCTCTACGCGCTTCTGTCTCTGAGAGAACTGCCTGACACACCGCTCTGGATGATAGTATGCTCAGAAAAATGGGCCAAGTAGTCTGAATCGCTTGCCGTAAGCATAAGTGTATCTGGGAGGTGATTCCTGACGATCGAAGTAGTCCCATACGACTTCTTCCTCCTGAAGGTTGTCGATCAAGAACCAGTATCGCGCAACTGGAAGAAGCTTTTCACCATTGTATCTGAATGAACTGGCTTGGACTGGCACATGACGGAGGAACCAAGACTGCAAGGCATAGGTGCACCCTTCGACTAGGATTGACTCTCAAAGTGCGAAACGAGTCAACCCTCGGTATAGAAAAGCGAGTGCGGCCATGGCTATTGAGAGGTGGCTGGTCTGTCGACTTCCCCATCTCCTCATAAGCTGAACTATTCTGATATCCATGTAATTTCGTCCATCGGGAAAGAAAGCTAATCCCACCGTGCACAGAACCATCGCATGCTGAATTCTTTCTCGAGCTGTCCTGGACAACTAGCCGACTTCCACAAATGTCCCATGCTGTCTGTAGATTTCGAGCAGGTCCACATATTCATTTCCATCTTCTTCAACCAGAGGCCAAGACTTGCGTCCCGTCATGCGAGCTAAGGCATCTTTTGGGTCCAGACCCTTGACATTAATCAGAAACTGTTTCTCCAATGGATCTCCGGGCTGACCGGCTGGCTCGGGCAATCCCATAATCTCTGAAAATTCATCCATCAGTACTGTCATCTCGCCCCACGGGAACCAGAAGGTAGAAGTGCTCGGATTCCACCGCTCTGCTAGTGCATAGATCAAGTTGTCGTTGACTGTCTGCTTTCCCACTGCGGACGCCAGTTCCAATCCACACTCGTCCAGATGGTCCGAAAACATACGAGAGAAGTTCTTGAACCATGAATAGTACCACCGGGAAAAGTAGGATCCGGTGCTGAGGACTCGATGTTCGGGAAGACTTTGTCACACCTCGTAGGAGATGTGACCCTCGGGGAAGACTGAATAAAGCTGACTGGATGTCATCGGACTGGAAGACATGGAAATTAGAATAAAACTTGGGAAAATACAGGAAATTTGAGGAAAATGCAGGCAGGATAAAATGAAGCAGAAATTCAAGATCCAGAAGAAAGTGAGGATGGAAAATCACCTGGAGTTTTGAAGGAAATTAAGGGAAATTTGGAAAATCGTCCAGGGTTTGATGAAATATGAAGAAATAAATGAAAAATGAAGTATTTGAAAAATCGTCCAAGGTTTAAAACATGGACAGTACATGGACATAGATTGGGGAATTTTGAGAAAATCATCCAGTATTTTTAGAAAATTGGGAAAATATGGAAAATAAAAGGAAATGACTATAACATATTCAATCACATTCTGCACAAACAAGTATGCACATACAGCATTCCCTAAAAGCTGACTCTAGATGCACAAATTTTGAAATAGCTGTAGAACCTTAATCCTAACTCTAGGGTTCAGATCAACTGTATCCAATCCAGTTATGCCTATATACTCGAGCCAAGACTCAATGTACGTGGCATAAAATCAATTCCTCCGGTTCTAGGTTCAAGTTTTCCAACATCCTTGAGCACCTGCCGATATACGTTGGACTATGGCCCTTGGTACGTGGCAGGGGGGTTTTCACCCAAATAAGTGGCCCAGTTGTGAGGCTCTGTCCCGAACTATGGTTCTGGAAGAGAGCCCAGCAACGTGAAGACCGGGACAATATAGGTAGGGTGATTTTTGAAAAACATGAGCACATGCAATCAAACAGAAGGCTCTAAGTCCTAAAGAGATAGAATTTTGAAATATTTGAATAAGCAAACATTGTTTTCATACAATTCCTAAATTGAGGAGTGTTGTATTAGACCTAAGTCTATGTGAGCATGAATAATTCTCCTCAATATGGTCCTACCAAACCATACCTAGTCTATATGCATTCCATGTCTGCTGGGTTCAGGTCTAGGCTCCTAGGTTCAAATGATATCATAAAGCAAAGTTGACATTCCATGGAAATCGATTTTGACAATTTGAACTAAGTAGAGCATTAGATTGATCAGGCAAAGATAGGTCCCATCACGGTCGCCAAACCTGTTTTCATCGCAAAAATTTTAACTTTTTGCGAGTCAAACTGACCTTTGAAAAAGATTTTGAAAATAACTCGCCTCCGTTTAAAAATGCGGGAAAATTCCGTAGAATGGGACTCGCCTGTCGGTACGAGGTTCAACCGTTCCTGCCACCTTTAACAGGGGTAATTGAACCAAGGATCAATCTTATGCTATACTCTATTCAACTTGTCTAAATCATATTCTAATTTCTAAATGCACATAGAATCAGGCATGTGCTATGAATTTTCAGAAAATGCACATTTTGAAAACATGATGTTTGCTTTGAATGATTGAAATATTTAGAAAATGTAAATCTTGGAAATGATATCACATGAGAAATCGTGAAATGGGATTTGAAATATACTTCTGAGAGAAATAAAAATCGATTTTGAGAAATCCTTGACATTTGGTGAAAATCGATTCTGAGACTTGGTTTCTCTGAATTCAAACTTTGAAATTGAAATTCTAACTTAGAAAATTTGAATTTAGAACTTGGGAAATACTTGAAATATTCTTTGAAATTCAATGCTTTTGGGAAAATCGATTTTGCTATAAGACTTAGGAGATTTTGAGGAATTCAATTTCCCTTGACTTAGAATTTGAATTGGATTTGGCAAATGCATGAAATGAATGAATATGGATTTGAGGAATTGAGAAATACTTTTTTTTTTGAGAAATGCAGTGCATTTTGAAGTTAGCCTAAGAGTGTAGGCTGAATGTGGCTAATGTGAAGATCATAAATCTAAGTATCATTCGTATTCTGACTATGGCCATAAATACAAATTCCACCAAGTTTATAAACTTCATAGAAGCTAGTGCATGTGCCATTCGTGTAGACCATAGTGAGTTTGAATATGCATGAATCATCATCCATCACACATTAACATTATAAAAAAATAAACTATATGCAATGCTGCCTAAGCTAAGCAGGAAATGTAAATTCTTATTCCAAAGTTTAATTACAAATTACATCACTATTAAAATTTAAATACATGAAAAATAAATTCTTCAATGTACCTGCAAAACTAGAAAACTTGGTTAATGAAAATATGTTGGCTTTTCTAGATTTATCCAACAATATCAGGAAATGGTTGGATTTTGCTAGATATAAGCCTTTTCCTTGATTCCCTTAAATAAAAATGATAAAGTATGAAATAAAATTGAATAAATATGAAAGAGAAGATATGAAATTTCGAAATTGGGGTCAAAATGACCAAAATACCCCTCATAACAAGACTATGGCCTTGAAATTAGGGTTTTTAGAAAGATATTTTGATAAAATGCAAGTTTTGAAATTTGAATGGAATAAACTCAAACCAAATATGCTATGACATGATGAAATTAGGGTTAGGGATTTCGAAATTTAGGTCAAATGACCAAATTGCCTCTAATAGCAAGACTATGGCCTTGAAATCAGGGTTTTTAGAAATAGATTTTGGTAAAAACTTAGGTTTTATGCACTAAATGAAATCAAATGAGCACAAAATTAAACCTAAAGCATCCTAATATGATTATTAACATGATTAAACCCTAAAAATATATGCTTATGCACGAAAATCCAATAATATCACAAAAACTGTGATTTTAGCAGTGTTTTTGGATCTTTTAGGAACCCGGTTTTGCAATTTGCTTAATTCAGCCATCAAATGGATTCCAAAATCCATAAAAATTGGTACCTGCACTTGTTATAACCCTAATGTCGAATTGGAATTATAAAAATAATTTTTTGACATTAAATTAATCCGAAAATTGCATTAAACTCTAAAATATGCTATTTTTGACCTAATTCACCAACCAGTCTCAATCCAAGACCTGAACCAGGGGTCAAATCTACATGGAAATTTATGAAATTTTACAGAGACTAACTAAGAAGAAAAACAGAGATTTCCCAATTTACATATCAGAAAAATCATCTTTGGTTAGGGAGAAACCCTTCCGGCAATCTGAACTAAAATATATCACTCTTAACAGGGATTAAAACAGCTATTCCAGATTGAAAATACAGACATAAATAGCAATACTAAACAAAAATCTCTAAAATTTTAGTGGTAAATAGTATACAGAAAAATAACAATACTCACTTTTTACAGATCATGAATCGGATCTGTGGTTTGGGATTTATGACTAACACAAGTCTGATTAGGGTTTTGGTAAACCCTAACGAGTTTTAAATTTAAAAACCGATTCTCTAAAAAGGGAAAAATACTAAACAGTGATAAAAAAATCTGAAAATTTCACAGCAGACAGATCTACTCATTGTAAATCCATATTACTTTACAGATCTAAAATTGGATATAAGATAAGAGAAATATCATAACAGCAAGTTACCTTCTTGATTTTAACCACGATTTTAAAGCTTTAAAAACCCGATTTGATGTCTGATTTTTTTGACAGGGTTCCCAAAATCCAAAACCTCTGATTTTTCTACAGTAACTCAATAACTCATGCATGCATCACATGTAAAAAAATCAGAAATAAACAATGAGTACTTCAATCCGAAATAACATTATCTTTACTGTTCTAAAACTAAAACACACAGAAATTTAAGAAACTTGACAAACCATGCATTAACTAATGCAAATAAATAAAATAAACCATAAAACAGTAAATAAAACTTATTTTTATGCTATAGAACGTAAAACAAACATGAATAAACCATGAAAATAAAATAAAAACAGGGAATCAATGGCTGGAATTTGATATCACCTTTAAAACATAGATTTAACCCATTAAAAAGGGTAAATCATATATTTTATTGGTTAATAATGTAAAGAATCATATTAAAATTAATTCTAATGGATTAAAATCTCTGTAAATCACCCAAAACAGGGTTAGATCACCTTCTTGGATCGTTCTTGCTGATTCTTGATGGTTCTTGAGGTTGAATCCATGGTTTAATCCATGAAGGTGATGGTGCCAATGGCTAAATCATGTTTAAAACAATGAAAAATATTAAATAAACTAAAAATTAAAGAAAATAATTACCTTGAGGTTGCTGTAATGGAGGAAGGTCTTTAGAGGAGAGAGAAGCTCCAAGAGTTGAAGGTAAGTGAATCATGAAAATCGTCCCCCCTATAGCCTCTTTTTATAATAAATTTTTAGGTTAAAAATCAACAATTTTGAAAACTTTGGACTCTCTAAGGGGGGGCGATTTTTGGGTGGAGTTACCTATATGCCCTTGACCTAAATTATCCTAATTAATCCCTAATTAACCCCTAACTAAACCTAAGAATCCCCCAAATGTGGCGCCACTTGGCGTTTTCTCACATTGGGTTTTTAAAGTTTTAACTAAAACTTTTAAAAAACAACAATTTAAAAACCAAACTTTAAAAATGAGTTTTCAAAATAGATTTTGTCTCTTCTAAACTTCTAAAACTAACCAAAACACTGACTAAGCCTAAGCTAACCCTGACTTTCTCAAATGTGGCACCACCCCGAGTGGGCCCTACTTGATTTTTTTCAAAAAGTGATTTTAAAACTTGAAATTGAAGGAGTTTTCAAAAGGATTTTCAAAAGCAATTTTAAAATTAGAATTTTTTGAAATGGCATAGGGTTCTAACTAAATTAGAATCCCTCTGGATATGGTGCCAACTGAGTGGGCCCACATCGAGTTTTAGAAATTTTGAAATAAACACTGAAAATGGCTTTGAAAAGGGGTTAAAATCGATATTTGAAATTCAAGATCTTTGAAAATAGGGTCTCAAGCGAACTGGAACTCCGAGTTAGAGTCCTGAACTCTTAGGACTCTGAGATTTTAGATTTTAAAAGCCAAATAAAAGAATTTTCCAAAAGATTTTATCAAGAAATGATGAAATAGGTCAGAAAACACAGTCAGGGTTAGACTTCTAACTCGACCGAACTCTAAAATAGAATCCTGAACTAACTGGACTCTGTAAAATGACCTAAATTTCAAAAACAAACGGAAAAGATTGAAAATGGAAGTAAAACAGACTTCAAAACAGACTCCTGACCGGATCAGGACTCTGAGACAGAGTCCTGATTGGACTGAAACTTTCAAAATTTTGAGAAATTTGATGAATAGAGGAATTCAGAAGCGACACCACCTCAATGGGTCTCATATGTGAATTGAAATCGATTAAAATTTGAATTTGAAATGAATCCAGATTGTTTCCTTGAGAAAATATTTCGAAATATAAAGTCCTGGGGTTGGAAAATGACAGAGTGTTGAATAAAAACCCAGGTTTTGAAATTGATTTTGAAATAAAAGCTTTAAAATTCAAATCTGGATTGAATGTTTTGAAAACAGGAGTGTTGGATCTCGAGAATGAGATGTAATGGCATGCAATGCTATGCAATGCGATGAAATGATATGCAAAATGTATGCAGTGATATGCAATTACTTATGAAATGGACAAACACTAGATGAGTGTGAAAATTTGGGGTGTTTACAGGTATGAATAATGAAATGACTTATTATGGGCTCAGTTGGAGTCCTTGGGCAATGACCCTTGCTTAAAGAGATGGACTCTTGTGTGATATACCCTAAACAGAAATAAATCAATAAGGTGTTTCGACTGCTTTCACGAGCAGTGTGCTCCGTTGGCCGCGTGAGGCTGAGCACGTGAATGGGCAGGCCAAGTCCTCGTTTTGCGTACCCTGCGGGGACGACGAGGCAAATTCCTCGTGAGAGGTGTGTTGAACATGAGCCTTAAGAAAGATAAACCTGCTTCGCCCCATTCACAAAATGGTTCACATCGGGAGAGGGTGGATGGTACAACCCTGAGTGACTTGTCGTTACTATGATAAGTGTTTGACAGGAGCTGTAGCGTCCTTTGGCCTCCAGTCACTCAGAGTCAGGGAGGTCGAGGTTGCCTTTTTAGGACCTCACTACTGCAGTAGTATGGATTGCAATCCTTGCCTATGCGAGTGTTTTCTCCTAGCTGTGTGCTGCTCGCATAAGGTCGACTCGGTCTGTAGCTTCCTCGATTACCACACTAGAATTTAAATAACAGACGCCGGGTGCATGTCTCACAGAATGCGAGGTTCCTTCGCGTACCCGAAGGAGTAATCAGAAGAACTTAAGAACTAACCAAACAGCTGACTTAAAGTAGTTGTTGCTTTACTTGTGTTGTAGATTTACTTTAGTTGTTACAGTCATTTCAGTTTGTTACCTTAGTTACTTGCTGCTCAGTTCGCTTATACTTCAGTTCGTTGCTTCAGCTACTTGTTTTCCTGTTGACTAGTACTTGTCACTTCACACTTACCAGACACAGGCACTTACACTTGTCAGCTTGTTTCCTGCTTACATGTGTACTTGATATATATATACACATTGCTTGTGGTTGTTTCTTCACCACCTTGAAAAAGGATTGAACCCCGTTTTATGGGGATGTAGGTGACGAACAGGCTTAGTACGGATGCAATGATACACGATGGAGGCTCTGAGGACCCACACACTTGACCTGCAGATCTTGTACCTGGTGGTTTTGGGGTTTTGGTTGTAGTTGGGATGTATTCCCTATTTTGTACCTTTTGTACTTATAAGTTGTAAACTCTTTCAAACTGTTGGGGTGTTTCCCCTTTTTACTTCATAGTTACACTTTTGTGGCGGCCGCCCAGACCTGCGGCTTGTTGTTTTCCCATGTTTGCTTCCGCTAGTTTCCTACTTAAACCTTTCAAAAAAAAAATTTTTTCCATAGAAATCCCAAGTTTTTTTCAAAGGTCGGAGTTTGGGGCGCCACAGCGATTGGTATCAGAGCAATGTTTAATTGTGTGGTCAAAGCTTCATCGTGCATCATCCATCGCACTGTAAGTATAAGATTAGCTTCTTCTTCTTCTTGTTTTCCTTCTTTCCTTCCTTTACTTCCTGCTTTTAGATGGTTTGTGTTGTGGTTCTGTGTATATCATAGATGTCGACGAACCCGACCTACGGCAAGATTTTGGAGGCTCTCCAAAACTTGACTCGAGGCGAAGAGGCCCTGAGTGGAGCTGTGCGACATTTGGCACGTAATGTGCATATGTTGGCACCCCCGTGTGCAAGGTGTTTGGGAGATCATGTGGGACAGATCTGTCCCCGTGAGTTGGCTGACTGCCCCTACTGTAGCCTTCGTGGGCATTTCGAAGAGGAATGCCAGACGAAACAGAGGGATGAGCTCTGGAAGAGCAATGCGGAAGACATCCAGGATGTTTCTTCAGTCTCTGGACCTTTGGTTCTGGAAGTGGATAGCCAGGACAGAGAAAAGCGAGGAGCGATCGATTCTCCTCAATATTCTCCCGAGTCCTACCCCTATGGTGTTTCTTCGGAGTACGTGTTAGGCCGAGGCACACCACTGAGGGAAGTTGTTTCTCCTCCACGTGTTAGGCCGAGGCACTGTGGTAGTCGGAAGGACTACAGGGACTTCTATACCAGCAAGTCGTGATATTGCGATGTAATGATTAGATGTTAGAAACACTGAGTCAGTGTTTCGTTTTTGCTTTTGTCGTGCTTAAATTGTTGACAGCACTTGTTTAACCCTATCTTGATGAAGGGTGCTTCTGTAATGTTTCAGTTTTCCTTGTTAAGGAAATGGAAAATTTTCCTATCTCTGTGTATTTGCTGGTTGCTTATGTATAGAATGTTGCGTATTTAGATGGCGTGGCGCGCCAGGTGTGACGACCTGATGGAGACTCTGAACAACCTTACAGAGGTTGTAGGACGACAAGCGGCGACCATGAGGAACATGGGCGAACGCATTCAACAGACCGCCCAGGGACAGGGAGCACCTGCCCAGGTTCCTGTTGCGACAGTCCCATATAAGCAATTTATGAGCTTGAACCCTCCCTCGTTTGATGGAAAGTCGTTGCCGGAAGCGGTCGAGGATTGGATCAAAGAAATTGAACGTATCTTCTGAGTGTTACAAGTTGGTGATGATCGGAAAGTAGATTTTGGGACATATCGTCTCAGGAAGGACGCGGAAAGGTGGTGGGCAGCTACCTGGGAGATAAAATTCGACAACCAGCCAGTTGATTGGGAGCAATTTGTGGAAGCGTTCTACGCAGCCTATTTTCCAGCTCACGAGAGGAGCCGGAAAATGCAGGAGTTTCTCGACCTCCAACAGGGTAGTTCTTCTCTCCCGGATTATGTCACGCGTTTTCGAAGCCTGGAGAGGTTTTGTCCGCACTTATACACTACAGAAAAGGAGCGAGCTCTTAAATTTGCTCGAGGTCTGAAGCCAGTCTTAAGGACGAAGGTGTACATGCGTGCGCCTATGACGGTCGATGAGGCTCTAGAGACGGCCTCCTTGCTTGAACATGATTGAACAGAATCGCAGAAGACCCCCGCACCACGTCAGCAACAGCAGAATCCTGGCCAAAGGAGTTGGCCAAGGAAGAGACAATTCCAGAGGAATCAAGACAGAAGGAAGTTCCATCCTCAGACAAAGAAGCAGCGTAACAACAACAGCAGCAACACCCGCCAGAATCAGTATCAGAACCTTAGGCCCCAGTACCAACAACGCCAGCAGCCACAGCAGAAGCAGCTTACCGCAGCTAGTTGTCCAAAATGTATTACAGATCATCCAGGGCGACCCTGCCCGCGAGACACCGGCGGATGCTTATATTGTGGAAAGATGGGTCATTATATCAGGGATTGTAGAAAGAAGCAAGCAGACGACCAGCGCAGGAATACGCCGGGTACTTCTCAGCCGACACCGCAACGACAGCCAGCGACACAGCAGCAGCAGCAGTCATATCCACCAAAGACAGCAACCCAGAAGGTCATTGCAGGTCGAACATACGTGACATCAGTCGAGCAAGTGACCAAGGCAGAGTTGGTCCAAGGTACAATTTCGATATCTGGACATGAAGCACTTACGTTGTTTGATTGTGGTGTTACTTATTCGTTCATAGCAACTAGATTCGTTCGTACCTTACCTTTGGCAGTCGAGTCTTTGAACTTTCCGTTGGAGGTTCGTACTCCAACTGGAGAGCAATCTTTTTGTGACTCGTATGTTCCGAACATCGAGGTGTCAGTGGCAGGACAGAACTTGTCAGCTGACGTTATCCTGTTAGACATGACAGAGTACGATGTCATTTTGGGCATGGATTGGCTTTTTTAGTATCATGCTCAAATCTTCTGTCGGGAAGGCAAGATCATTCTTTCTCAGCCTGATCGTCCTGTTCTGGAGATCAAGCTTCCTCGACCTTTGCGCGATAGTCGCATGATTTCTTCTTTCAAGGCTCAGAAATATCTGCGAAACGGGGGTACTGCATTCTTAGTCAGCATTGCCCCAGTTGAACCCGAGATGGTTTTTATCGAAGACTTGGACGTACTCCGAGATTTTTACGATGTGTTTCCGGAGGAACTACCTGGGTTACCTCCGAGGCGTGAGATCGAATTCGGTATTGAGTTGTTGCCTGAAACGACACCAATCTCCAAGGCACCATATCGTATGGCTCCGGCAAAGCTTGAAGAGTTAAAGCGTCAGTTGGAAGAACTCCTTGATCAAGGTTTTATTCGACCTAGTGCTTCACCGTGGGGAGCACCAGTGCTGTTCGTACGGAAGAAGGATGCATCCCTGAGGTTGTGCATCGATTATCGGATGCTCAACCAGGCAACAATTAAGAACCAGTATCCGTTGCCGAGGATCGAAGATCTTTTCGATCAGTTACAGAAGGCGAAGGTCTCATGGAAGATAGATCTTAGATCGGGTTACCATCAGCTTCGTATCCGAGAGGATGATATTGCGAAGACAGCTTTCCGGACAAGATATGGGTTGTATGAGTTTGTGGTGATGCCTTTTGGCCTCACGAATGCTCCAACAACATTCATGGATTTGATGAACCAGATTTTTCGTCCATATGTGGACTCGTTCGTGATAGTATTTATCGACGACATCTTGATCTATTAGGAGAGTCCGGAGCAACATCGAGAGCATTTGCGGATTGTGTTGAGTACTCTTCGCGAGCATTAGTTGTTCGCCAAATTCTCTAAGTGTGAGTTTTGGCTCGAGCGCGTCATGTTTCTTGGCCATGTGATATCGAGGGACGGAGTATCCGTCGATCCAGCGAAAGTAGAAGCAGTTTTAGGCTGGAAACAGCCTAAGAATGTGTCTGAGATTCGTAGTTTTCTTGGATTGGCCGGTTATTATCGACGTTTTATCCAAGACTTTTCAAGGATCGCTTTACCTTTGACGAAGTTGTTGCGTAAAGGTATTAAGTTCGTGTGGAACAGTGCCTGTGAGGACAGTTTCCAGATCCTGAAGTTGAAGTTGTCTACCTCGCCGGTATTGGCTTTACCCTCGGGCAGAGGTGGCTTTGTGGTGTACACAGACGCCTCTGGTACCGGTTTAGGTTGCGTGCTTATGCAGCACGGCCGAGTTATTGCCTATGCCTCCAGACAGTTGAAGACTCACGAGCGAAATTATCCGACGCACGATTTAGAACTGGCAGCAGTCGTGTTCGCTTTGAAATCATGGCGACACTACCTATATGGGGAATCGTTTGAGGTCTTTTCCGACCACAAGAGCCTCAAATATCTGTTCTCTCAGAAGGAGTTGAATATGAGGCAGCGACGATGGCTTGAGTTCATCAAGGACTATGATTTCACATTGTTGTATCATCCTAGTAAGGCGAACGTTGTGGCAGATGCGCTTAGCCGCAAAGCGGGTGGCGTTCTGGCTAGTCTTGTGTGGAGCCAGAAGCTTATCGAAGATTTTGTTGCTTGGAAACCTTTTTCTGTTGGTAGTGGTTCGATCAGGTTGTCTGGTCTGACCATTCGATCTGAGTTTTTGCCAAAGATCGTAGAGGCTCAGAAGCTTGACGACCAGTATGGTAAGCTTCTAGCCTTGGCTGAGCAAGCAGATTCTCCTTTCAGAGTGTCTAGTGATGGCAGCGTACATATGAGAGATCGCCTTTGAGTTTCGAGCAACCCTGAGGTGAAGAGAGAAATTCTTGACGAGGCTCATATGTCAAGATATACGATTCATCCCGGAGGAACAAAGATGTTCAAGGACTTACAACGGAAATATTGGTGGAGTGGTATGAAGCGCGAGATAGCGGCTTACGTTACGAGATGCTTGACGTGTCAGCAAGTTAAAGCGGAACATCAACGTCCCGGTGGTACCTTGCAGAGGATTGAGATTCCTCAGTGGAAATGGGAGAATGTTACAATGGATTTTGTGGTAGGATTGCCACTGTCTAGGCGTAAACACGATGCGATATGGGTAGTCATGGACAGACTCACCAAGTCTGCCCATTTCCTGCCAATCAGGATCAGTCAGTCTCTTGAGAGCCTAACTGACTTGTATATTAGAGAGATCGTTCGGCTTCATGGTGTGCCGAGGTCTATTATTTCCGATCGTGATCCCCGATTCACGTCGCGACTGTGGGGTCAGTTGCAATCTGCTTTGGGGACGAAATTGAAGTTTAGCACAGCCTTTCATCCTCAGACGGATGGACAGTCCGAGCGAACGATTCAAACGTTGGAAGATATGTTGCGAGCTTGTATGCTTGATTAGAAGGGTGAATGGGATTCACACCTATGTTTAGTAGAGTTTGCGTATAATAACAGTTACCACGCTAGTATCGGGATGGCCCCGTATGAAGCGCTATATGGTAGACCTTGTCGATCGCCATCTTATTGGGATGACATCAGCGATAGAGCGAGCGAATCGCCGATTGTTCTTCAGCACTACACGCAGCAAGTGCAGAAGATTCATGGACGTTTGAAGGCAGCGCAAGATAGACAGAAGAGTTACGCCGATAAGAGACGTCGCGAATTGTCTTTTAATGTCGGAGACATGGTTTTTGTCAGAGTTTCGCCGACTAAGAGCGTATTTCGTTTCGGAAAGAAAGGGAAGTTGAGTCTGAGGTATGTCGGACCATTCGAGATCGTGGCATGGATTGGTGAGGTGGCATATCGTGTCGAGTTGCCTCCACAGTATACCCACATTCACAATGTTTTTCACGTGTCGATGCTCAGGAAATACATTCCTGACCCATCACATGTCATTTGTTACGAAGATGTAGACGTGTAAGAAGATCTGACTTTACCAGAAAGGCCTATCGAGATTGTTGATCGACGAGATCAAGTTTTGCGTACCAAGACTATTCCGTTAGTTAAGGTACGGTGGCAGCACCATGGCATTGAAGAATACACATGGGAACCAGAAGCGAACATGAGAGAGTCTTATCCAGAACTTTTTATAACCTCCTAATGGTGATTTCGCGGATGAAATCCTTTTTAGGAGGGAAGGATGTAAGATCTACGATTCTAATTTGGATGTATATTGTGTAATTATATGGAATCGATGAATTTTTATGTTTTGACAATTTTCTAATGATTTGCTTAGTTGAGAATCGGGTAAGTCGCGTAATTTTATTACAAAGAGCGATTTCGGGGAATCTAGGATGAATCTACCTCCGAAACTTTTAGGGTGAGTTTGGAATAGGGTTGTGGTGACACACCCCGAAAATGAGACCCGAGTGACGAAAAAACCTTGTCAGTGCATGCGAATCACGAGTCTTGACCTAATTTTAGACCCAAAACTTAGAACGCTCAATTTTAGCAAACAAGAGGTGATTTCCTTGGGGGGGGGGGCATTGACCATTCTACGTTAATTACGGTTATGGAGAGAACAAAATGAGTTGTTAGAATTAAATTAGCATTTTAATGTGTTGAATAAGCATTCTTTAAAGAAGTACACTATGTGCGATTTTGGATTTGGATCCGGGGCTACTAGGAGATCCAAAACCCTGGGACGACCCTATAGTGGACGTCCATGTCCTTGGTTGACCAGCTGGTCAAGGGCTGACCAGCTGGATGGTATTTTTAAAATTGGTTGACCAGCTGGTCAAGGGCTGACCAGCTGGATGGTATTTTTAAAATAATCTTGCATGGCTTTAAAGAATAGGCCTTCATTGGCCATGTGTCTTTCCAACACTCTCATGATGAAGCCTAGGCTCCATCATGAGAAGCGCCATTTTCAAAAGAGAGCCATGGGGTGGCACCCCATGGCAAATTCGTGATTATTTTCAAAGACATTTGAATCCTTTCAATTCATTGGGCACGATGGGTGGCAGCCAGGGGCGCCCTTTTGTAAAATTTCAAACTTTTAAGGGCATTTAATGATGGCATTTTCGAGATTTTTGCAAAGCCTTTTGGAAGGCTTGACATGCATTGGTTGTTGGGGGGCGTGGAGCTCCCCAACTCTCCATCTTGGAGGGATTTAATCCCAGCCGTTCACCTCTAAGCCTACCTCTATAAAACCTTTACAAAAAAAAATGGGTCCCTCTTATTTTGGGGCGATTTTCCTTTTTCTCTCTCTCTCCTCTCAAGCTTCCTCACTCCAGCCGTGTGCTTCCTCTTGGCGTGATGAGTTGCAGCACCTTCCTCACTAGCTAAGGTGAAGAATCACCCTTTTGGTTTACGATTTCGTATGAAAAGGAAGCCGGTGGGGCTTTGCATCTTTGCATGCAAGTCCATACGGTGGATTAGCTCCAAGATTTGTAGTTGCTATCTTGATTCACCATGGATTTACATTATCATTTTGTAGCATGCATTTACAGTCTTTGTTTTGCTCTTCCTTTTGATTTCATTTCAGTTTTATCACCCTCTATGCTTGTTGTGGTCTTCCTTCTCAAAAGAAAAGAAAAGAGGTTGTTAAGTTTTTTTTTTGTTTTCCTTCTCGCTGGGTTCACAGCTATAGCATTATCTTCGGTTGTGTGGGACCGAGCTGGGCTTGTCCAGCCCACCCCCATTCTGGTTGACGTGATCTCGGAATGCTGGAACGCAGGGTGGTGCATTTCGGCCACCAACATTCTTTTATTCTCTTTTGGATGTTTCTTTCAGTGGTGTTTGGGCTCAATCCAGTCTCCATGCGTTGGGACTGGTATTGTAGCAGTGATCTGGGCTTGGGTCACAACGTGACCATGTTTGAGCGTGGAACCCTGGATCTTTCTTTTAGCAGCAAGGTAATGTTTGCTTGGTTTTAATATTCTTTTTCCTTATTTTCGACATGTTGGCTGCTCGACCACCCCCTTTTTTAGCTCTTACTCATGCTGCTGGGAAGAGCATCCGACTTGGTCCAGTGGACTAGACCTCTTGACCATCCAGTTTTCGCCCTAACCGGAGCTGGACGCCATGCGGGTAGTCCGCGCGCCCAGTATAAGCCTCGATGAGTTATCTTTTTTTTCTTGGACCATTGCCAGTCTGAACCATGGGTTTAGACCAGCACTACAGTCCGTCTTGTTTTGGTTGAGCGCAAGTCTGAACCAAGGTTTAGACCTGATGGATTGTCAGCCTGGGCGTGGCACAAGGTGCCAGCCGTCCAACCCCTTTCGTGGGAGCCGGATGGAGTCTAGTGGTGCCGAGCACCCAGGCCCTTTTCAGTGGCCATTCTGGGATGCATGTAGGTCCGAACCGAATGGTTCAGACCTGTGCATGTATGGGGAACCAGGCCGGCACCGGGTGCCAGCCATGGTTCTGTTTTAGGACAGGTCGAGTGCCAGCCGCATGGTGCTGGGCACCCGGGTCCCTCGAGCTGATCCCCTTCGGGTCCGGGTCAGAACCAGAGAGAGCAGGGTTTAGACCCACTGCTGGGCAACCCCAGCCTGGTCTCATAGACCAGACCGACTGGGCCCAGTTTTTTTTGGGCTCAACCCGCAGGCTTAGCCACGGTTGTCTTTGCCGGGGCTGGTAACAGCCCAACCAAAACCCTTGTCAGGTAGGGTCCGGTTCCTGAGTCGGTCCAGACCTCGATGGTAGGTCCGACAGTCTGGTCCGTAGGACCAGACCACCCTTAGCTAGAGCTTGTTGGCACGAGTGCGGGTGGACTTTCGTTTCGCTCGCGGCCCCGCTACACCATCATTTATGGCTGATAGCAGGTTACCCTATCAACACTAGCTCGCACCTACTTCGAGTTGAACCCGATTAGGTTCAAACCAGCCTTCGTATTGCCCTGCACCCTCCTCGCACTTCGGTTAGGTTCGACATGAGTGCATGCCTTGGGATGCACCGGGTTCGAGTAAGCTTTTCATATATATATATATATATATATATATATATATATATATATATATATATATATATATATATATATATATATATATATATATATATATATATATATATATATATATATATGTAAATGGGATTGTATATATATATGTATATAAGTATAGATATAGGTATGTGCCTTGCCGAGTATGTTTAAAAGGGTTGATATATATATATGTACACATGAATATATGTAAGGGTATTAAAACTTATGACTCTCGTGTCCCGTTCAAGCATTTTCTCAGATGATTCCATACTCCGAGCTCAGTATGAATTTCATAGCATTGTCCTACGTTCGTTTTGGACAAACGGTTTGTTTAGGGTCCGCAGGCGCGGCACCCCGAACCGTGGTAATGCCAATGTTATTCCCATTAGATGGGTTAAGTTCAGAAATCATCTTCGACACGTAAGTGTGTCATACTGCGTAAGGAAAATCTTTATACCTTGATTTATGTGCAACTACTTAGTTAAGTATACAGACGAACACTATTGCAAACCCGCATACTTGGAAACTACGTTGAATCACAAGCATTGTTTCATTGTCTTTGTTTCAGGTTCGCAGGTGCGGCACCCCACACCGTGGGAATGGCTAATGTTGTTTCCATAGGTCGGGTATATCCCAGATTTCACCATAAACATGTAAGTGTGTCAACCACGTATGAAAGCATAGTTGAATGCAATATTCACACTGAAGTATGCAAGTTAATCATTTCATATTATGCAACTGCCTCTGTTGTTTATGCTTGTGCAAAAGATAGAAACATACACTTTGCACTTGGCACATCCTGACACTGTTACTGAGTAGTGCGTACCTTGAAAAGGTACATTGCTTGAGGCATTAGTAAGTGCACCACGTGCACTTACTACAAGAAAGAAAAGAATAAAGATAGGGTATGAATAATGAAATGACTTATTATGGTCTCAGTTGGAGTCCTTGGGCAATGACCCTTGCTTAAAGAGATGGACTCTTGTGTGATATACCCTAAACAGAAATAAATCAATAAGGTGTTTCGACTGCTTTCACGAGCAGTGTGCTCCGTTGGCCGCGTGAGGCTGAGCACGTGAATGGGCAGGCCAAGTCCTCGTTTTGCGTACCCTGCGGGGACGACGAGGCAAATTCCTCGTGAGAGGTGTGTTGAACATGAGCCTTAAGAAAGATAAACCTGCTTCGCCCCATTCACAAAATGGTTCACCTCGGGAGAGGGTGGATGGTACAACCCTGAGTGACTTGTCGTTACTACGACACGTGTTTGACAGGAGCTGTAGCGTCCTTTGGCCTCCAGTCACTCAGAGTCAGGGAGGTCGAGGTTGCCTTTTTAGGACCTCACTACTGCAGTAGTATGGATTGCAATCCTTGCCTATGCGAGTGTTTTCTCCTAGCTGTGTGTTGCTCGCATAAGGTCGACTCGGTCTGTAGCTTCCCAGGTTACCACACTAGAATTTAAATAACAGACGCCGGGTGCATGTCTCACAAAATGCGAGGTTCCTTCGCGTACCCGAAGGAGTAATCAGAAGAACTTAAGAACTAACCAAACAGCTGACTTAAAGTAGTTGTTGCTTTACTTGTGTTGTAGATTTACTTTAGTTGTTACAGTCATTTCAGTTTGTTACCTTAGTTACTTGCTGCTCAGTTCGCTTATACTTCAGTTCGTTGCTTCAGCTACTTGTTTTCCTGTTGACTAGTACTTGTCACTTCACACTTATCAGACACAGGCACTTACACTTGTCAGCTTGTTTCCTGCTTACATGTGTACTTGATATACATATACACATTGCTTGTGGTTGTTTCTTCACCACCTTGAAAAAGGATTGACCCCGTTTTATGGGGATGTAGGTGACGAACAGGCTTAGTGCGGATGCAATGATACACGATGGAGGCTCTAAGGACCCACACACTTGACCTGCAGATCTTGTACCTGGTGGTTTTGGGGTTTTGGTTGTAGTTGGGATGTATTCCCTATTTTGTACCTTTTGTACTTATAAGTTGTAAACTCTTTAAAACTGTTGGGGTGTTTCTCCTTTTTACTTCATAGTTACACTTTTGTGGCGGCTGCCCAGACTTGCGGCTTGTTGTTTTCCCACGTTTGCTTCCGCTAGTTTCCTACTTAAACCTTTCAAAAAAAAAATTTTCCATAGAAATCCCAAGTTTTTTTCAAAGGTCGGAGTTTGGGGCGCCACATTAATGATGAACGTGGGTTTCATACTGGTGATGAACGTGGGCTGCAATACTAATATTTTTTGTAAATGAATGTGGTTATAAATCATGTGGATTTATAGTTATGAAGTTACTGATACAACGATATGTCTTTGTTTATGTTTGTGAACAAAATCGATTTGTATTTAAGAAGTTAACTCGATTTGTATCGTTGAAGTTATCTTGATTTGTACTTTACTAATTCTAAATGGACGTCGGTTTGTATCGTTGAATCAGTGATTGTGTAAATCGTTGTAGAACATATCGTACAAATTGCTATAGCACGTAGCTTTCATACGATCAAATTGATTCATCCATTTATCAAATTTTATGCAAATCGCGATAGAAAGACCGTAAAAGCAATCGCAAGCATTGCAACAATTTGTTCTCTGGACACAATGTTAGTCGCTTTTAGGGTTTTCATTTGCGAAAGGGGAACATTACAACGATTTGTTCATTGTACACAACGCTAATCGCTTTTAGGATTTTCATTTATGAAGGGCGAACATTACAACGATTTGTTCATTGTACACAGTAGTAATCGCTTTTACGATTGTCATTTATCAAGGGTGAACATTACAACGATTTGTTCACAATACACAACACTAATCTCTTTTATGATTCCTCACTTTCTCCTTTCTCTTCCCTTTTTCTTCTTCCCTCCTATCCCTTTTCCTCACCGACTTTTTCTTTTTTTCATCGGAGGTGTTGCGTGACACATGCTAGCATTGAGAAGGTTGCTTTGTTCTCCCCACTCCGTCAGAGGTGAACCCTTTGGTACGCTTCTTCTCCCTCTTCTCGTTTACTTATTTAGTGTAGTTTTGTATAGATCAATCTTTTTTTTAATTTGAATATTTTTTGCATACTAGTTAGTTTTTTTTATTATTGCTGAAAAGAAAAGAAAGGACCCAGAATACATTCAAATCTGCTAGATCTAAATTTCTTACTAGAATTTTTTTTCTATAACAGTTTACTATTTTCCAATAAATTCATAAAACCTTATTTTTTAAAAACTATTTTCTATAAACTTGTTAGTAAAAAACAAACTTTTCTAAAAAAAATCAATGGGTCCAAACTTGTTTATTTTTCTCTTTAATTGAAATCAATAAGTACCCTGCAGGACCATGCCAAACATTAGTCAAACATGGTTTTTAATGCTCATTTTGCACAAAATCATGCATACAAATTATATAAAATTATGCATAAATTCTACATAATTAAGGCTGATGATGAGTGAAGTTCAACAAATGTTCATTGAAAATGTTGCCAAATTTAGAAACATCCAACAATCAGAGTCATAGAGACATAGGGTACAAATTCAGAAACATTACAACGATTTATTAACAGTACACAACTCTAATCGCTTTTATGATTTTCATTTACGAAGGGAGAACATTAAAACGATTTGTTCACATAGACAAAGTTCGCAAAAGCAAATCGCGATAGGACAAATACTATTTGCAAAATGACGTCTATGTCAGAGACAATGATTTGCCTTTGTTACAAATAAGTGTCCAACTTATTCGCGTGTTTAGTAAAATTGAAATTTTATTTCAACTCAGAGAGATTTACATAATTTGATAGTCTTACAAAGATTATATACACAGTCTATAAAATCTGTTAGAAATGTTTGTATATCATATTACTCCTGAGGGGGGGGGGGGGTCGTGTCGTTCGTTGCCTTCTAAGTATTCTTGCTGGACGAGTTTTTTTCTCTTCTACAATTAGAAACTCTGTCAATTTTTTGCATAGTTCTGTGTAGAATCCAGGTATATCATCCTGCAACAAAAAAGTAATGTCACACCAATTGTGGCAAAATCAGGTTCTTGTCTATTATATAATGCTTCAATATACTTCATTACAAATACGCCATAATCGATGCCATTATTTTGTAAAGAAGCATGGTGTGCACAGCGAAAGCTTCACTTGCCAATGTCGACACCCAAAACATCTTTGACGAATCCCTCATGTGGTTAATGCAGAATCAAGTAAATTTTGAGCCACCATACAAGATATGATAGACTTATAGATAGAAACTTACCAAATGCATAATGTCACGTTGTACACCAGTGTGAAAGTCCAATGAGTTGTAGCGCCATAGTTGTTTTTTCCGTAAATCCATCACGTATAAGACTCAATGCTCAGAAGTTTGTCAGAGTGTAGAAATCAATATCTGCAAATTGATACAATATCTTACAAATCGATAGTACAAATCATGTTACAACTGTTAGGCCTAAACCTTGGACAAGACATTTCTTCACTTACCTTTTCACTTGACCAAAAGTCTCCACAGTGATCATCGTTACCCTAGCATGGTAGTGCATCTTGAAATCCAATGGAGTATGGCATTCGATAGACGTAAGTTCGTTGAACGAAACAGTGATAATAGTAAGGTTAAAACATGAAGCAACAAGTGTAAATCAAAAAAGAAAATAAACAAATAAGAGAACCGATATACCATGAAATAAGGGGTGACGATGCGTCTAGTATTTCTTATTGTGTTGCTTTTAATATACATGACGAAATCAGATATAGTATTTTTACAACAAATATGAAATTGTTAACATATATACCCATGGCATACGTAAATATATAACTGATAGTGGTTTTACACTTACAAAATTACTGATAGTGTTTCCTTCTGCAAATTCATCTTGCGGCTGATTGATGTCCTCTTAGAGCTCTTTGCAAAGTTTTTGGGCACCTTTTTTTGTGGATGTTCCGCTAACATTGGCAGAATATTCAATAAACGACATTGAAATTCTTTTCTACAGTACACAACACAAATCGAATATACGCCATAAAAGAGGTAAATATTGAATAAACTCATCACAAGGTTTAGACAATATATGCCTGAATTGCCATTGCTGGTCATGTAGCTATCATCATCTCTTTCGTCGCCATCGTTGGCCGTGTAGTTGTCGTTGTCTCCTTCATCATCATCGCTGGTCATATAGTTGTCATCGTCTCCTTCATCGCCATCGTTGGCCGTGTAGTTGTCATCGTCTTCTTCGTCGCTATCACTGGTCGTGTAACTGTCATTGTCTCTTTCCTTGACATCGATACCCCCTTTGCGATGAAGCAGGTTATATATTCGATTCACAAACACGTCATTTATAAAGAAAACACTAGTTCTTCTGTTCCTTAATCATGAAGCAAAGCAAAGCGACACCCTCCTGAACTTGTGCGATGTGTCATTTATATATAAAGGAAACGTCATTTCACCTACCGCCCATTTTAAAAAACCGCATGCAAATTAATTGCATTGCACATTAATTAAATAAAAAAACATCATTTCATCTGCCTTTTATAAAACTAGTCAACAGGATAAGACATATCAAGCAAATCGCGATAGCACTTATCGTTACAGTGAAATCGATTTACAACTAAGTCTCCATTTATAGTTTACTAAGTCTAAACATCATGTCAATTTGTTTATTATTTTTCTTTTCTGCATTTTATGAATCTGTAATTGTGTAAATCGCGATAGGATAAATCGTTCACATAGACAAAGCTCATCAACGCAAATCACGATAGCATAAATCGATTTGCAATTGTTACTTAAATCGGTCTCAAGTTGTAAAATGATTTGTATTTATGAAGTTACCTTGATTTTTACTTTATCTAGTTTGAACAATGTCTCGATTTTTGTGATGAGTTTAGGTGGAAGAGTGATTGGATTGGGTTGTTTATGAGACCCATTTAGTTGTCATGAAATCCAAACTCAATCTACATCCTAAACCCTAAAACCCTAAACTCCTAAACCCTAAACCCTACAACCCTAAACACAAAAACCTACAACCCTAAACCCTAAACCCTACAACATAAAACCCTAAAACCCTAAAACCCTACAACATAAAAGCCTAAACACAAAAACCCTAAACCCTATAACATAAAACCCTAAAACCCAACAACATAAAATCCTAAACACAAAAACCTACAACCCTAAACCCTACAACATAATACCCTAAACCCTAAAACCCTACAACATAAAACCCTAAACACAAAAACCTACAACCCTAAAACCCTAAAACCCTAAACCCTACAACCTAAAACCCTAAACCCTACAACATAAAACCCTAAACACTAAAACCCTAAACCCTACAACATAAAACCTTAAACCCTAAACCCTAAAATCATAAACCCTAAAACCATAAACCATAAACCCTACCACATAAAACCCTAAACCCTACAACATAAAACCCTAAATCCTAAACCCTAAACCCTAAAACCCTACAACATAAAACCCTACAACCCTAAAACCTAAACTCAAAAACCTACAACCCTAAACCCTGCAACATAAAACCCTAAACCCTAAACCCTAAACCCTAAACCCTAAAATCCTAAACCCTAAACCCTAAAACCCTATAACATAAAACCCTAAACCCTAAACCCTAATCCTAAACCCTAAAAATCAAACAAATTATGTTAGTACGTAGTCTTTATACGTACAAATCATTTCAGGCTTTTATCAATGTTTGTGTAAATCGTGATAGGAAGACCGTTAAAGCAAATATCGTGATTTACGCAATGACATCTATGTCCACCACAACGATTTGCCTTTGTTACTATAATATTGTTAAATCAATGTTGCTGTAAGTTGATTTATATTTATCAAGTTACCTCGATTTGTTCTTTACCAATAAACATCGTGTCGAGTTGTTTTTTCTTTCTCTTTTTTGCCTTTTATCAGTCATTGTGTAAATCATGATAGTACAAATCGTTACGGACATAAGAAGAAAAAGAGGTACACGTGCGTAAAACCCTAATATAGATATGTTTTATACCCTGTTCTATGTAAAACCCTACACGACCCAACCTGACCCGTTCTCTAGGTCTAAAACCCTAATCTATTTAACCTCTCTTGCTATTTTTTGTGGCAGCACGACTTCTTCTTCTTCAATCCATTTTTTCTCCTCCGCCTTCTTCTTCTTCTTCTTCTTCTTCTTCTTGTATTTTTCTTTCTTCTTTGTTCTTCTGTGTTCATTCTACTTGTGTTGGTTTCCTAGTTGTTTCATGCTGTTAGGAAAGACCTGGATAAGCTTTGATGATGATTATAGTGGTTATCTTCTGTGTATACATCGACATATTCATGACACATACGACTGTAGAGTATTTGTTGTGAAGTATATCAAAGTTTACGCAGAATATAATGACCATAATCATCCTCAATCATTGTCGCCATACCGGAGCAACCACAAATATTCTGCATGATATACCAAGGTAGATGCTAATGACCATCTATTTGAACTATTCCTACTGTCAGACCCTCCATCGTTCGCAACCCATCCTTCGTAGTTGGAAAAATATATGCCTAATCTTCGATATACTTCATGACAAATATGCGGATGGTGATGTATGTTTTCTTTGATGATGATGGTCATGTATTGTATCTAAGCCAAACCATTGGTCAAGATGTATTCTAAACTAATACTCATTTTTTTTTAAATGAATGTTGTTGTAAATCACATCGATTTATAGTTTTGAACTTACTGCGATGATGCTATGTCTTTGTGAACAAAATTGATATTTTATTTATAAAGTTTCCTCCATTGTATGGTTGAGGTTACCTCGATTTGTACGTTACTAATTCTAAACATAGTGTCGATATGTTTATTGTTTTTCTTTTCTGCCTTTTATGAATCAGTCTTCGTATAAATCATGATATGTTATAGAAATAATTATATAATTATAGAATGTCATGTTACAACAAACAATTATAACTGGTTGCAAGACAATCGGTATCAAGCAAATCGCGATAGCATATAGCCTTCATACGTACAAATTGTTTCAGCCTTTTATCGATCATTATGTAAATCGCTAAACGCGATTGGAAAGCTCATAAAAGTAAATCATGATTTCCACAGTACACAATGCTAAACGGTTCTTCAATTTTTATTTATGAAAGTCAAACATATTGTGACCGCATTTGTCTCCCCATATTCTGCACCTGCTCATAAAAGCAAATCGCGATAGGACAACTTATTTTCGCTTTATGTCCTTAGTTGTACAAATCGTGTCAGAACACTTCTTCTAAAAAAACAAATCGCTATCTGTTATAGAATGTTTCATTACTGGTACCAAGCCAATTTGTATCAAGCAAATCGTTGTACATGTATTGTATCTGAATCGTTGTATAGATAGTGATAGAACACCTTCTATAAAAAACAAATCGTGATCTTTTATACAAGTGGTTGCAAGCCAATCACAATCTTTTATAAAAAATAAATCGTGATCACTATTATTTATGAAGGTTGAACATTGTAACGATATGTTCAGTGGCACTTGTGTGCTACACTTATTAAAAAAAGAATTAAACAATTAAAGAATGTCACGTTATAAAAAAGAATTATAGAATTACAACAAAGAATTATAGAATTACAATAAATAATTATCGGGATAAAAAGAATCGCTATCGTTTATTCAGTGGCACTTGACAACTCAGATGGACTATGACATACAAATTGTCTCTTTCTTTTTCTTGGTGGACTCTCTATCCTCGGTGGCCCCTTGGTTCTCTTGATCTTATTATAAACATTAGTCATCATCTCTACCAGTGTATCATATTATGACCACATTTGTCTCTCCAATTCCTCACCTCCTTCCGTAAGTCCTTATTCTCCCTCTCCAACATCTCTAACCTTGTGGCAGAGACTACCTTCTCTTTTGTGAGCTGTGTTCGCTCTTCAACATGTACTACAACTGAGGTAATCGTTGTTGTAGCCAGAGGAAGACGATGGATGTGTTTTCTATGCTGGAAGATGACATGATGGGGGACAGGAGAGACGCATGGGTTTCCAATATTCTCAATCTTCAGATTTCGACGCATGGGTTCCCAATATTTTTGGAAATAGTTGGGATCATATTGTCATTCTTTATAATCATACGCTATGGTACGAACACCTCCTTTGTTCCAGCTATCTAGTTGTTCCCTATAGCGTTTGTGTCAATTCACGTTCCTGGCCCCACCATTATTCGTCTTTCTTCTCACTTCCATAGGCTTCTTTGGGGTAGACTGTCCCAAGCCAGATTGTTGGAGAACTCGACTACCATGCTGCAACTCAGTTTCATAATTGCTAAACAACCAAATATCGTAGTCAGACAGTCTCGCAGCCTCAGCAACAACCTCTTGGTTCTTGTCCTCCCCATCTCCATACAGTCTCCACACAACCTGTACATTAGAGATTATGGTTTAGGTATAGACAATTAATCATGCTAATGAATGCTAAATATTAAAATAATTTATAATGACGAGTGCTAAATATATTACAACGACTGTTACTAAGTTAAATGCTAAAGCGATAACGAGTGGTAAAGCGATAACGATTTGTACTAAGGAATACAAAATCCTGCAACGATCATTACTTAAGAATGCAAATGATTACAACGATTTATAGTACTGAAAGTTAAATGCTAAAGCGATAATGATTTGTACTAAAGAATACAAAATCCTGCAACGATGATTACTTAAGAATGCTAAACATTTCAACAATTTATACTAATGAATGATAAATGCTGAAATGATTATAAACGATTTTAAACCATTTACCTCATTTAATTGCAGACCATCTAAAATGAACTTGGCATTATCTTCCTTGACATTTATTCTAGCCCACCGGCCGATGTTTGGAAAACCACACATCGCAGAGCCACACTGAGGATGCAAGGCGACAATATGCTCCCACAACCAGGTCTACAAAATCAATATATTAGTAAGACTATAACCTTCAATGATCTTAGTCTATAACTATAAAATATGTAATAAACAATTACCTGGACAAATGGTCAAAACTCTGCGACGGTTTTTGTACCCTTACTCGCACGGTAAAGTTGATTGTATAAGTGTGCGAGCATAGCATCACCCCATGCATAGTTGTCAACTTTATCTAAGTCTTCCAAGAACTGCAGTCACAGGTAACTTATCCTCGAACCAGACAAATCAGAAAATAAAGTAAGTTCAAAAAAATAAAGAAGGAAGGCGTGTAACTCTTGCTCAGCTCTTTCAGATGCACATGTAGCTGACCGGCCTTTCCATTTATTACGGAAAGAAGAAACTTTCATCGATGTGGAATTGCTTCCACCAGAAATACATTGACTTTAGTCGTCCATCGATATTCCTAGAAGGGCTGTGCACTTTTCCCTTGCATTATAGTTTGAATCCCGTAATAGGACAACACTTCCATGGCACTTAAGGCCAGTAATCCGTGCCACATCTTCTAGAGTCATGGTGATCTCAAAAGAATCAAACTGGCATGTGTTCGTCTGATGATTCCGCTTATTTACTAAGTGGGTCATGGTGTTCTAGCATGTTTCAAAATAATGCTAGTCTAGAAGGCCACCGAAGTGCATATTGAAATTCCACTAGAGGGAGGTGAATAGTGAAATTCTAAATAGATCGATAAATTAAAAATAGAATGCAATAAGGCACAACACATAAAACACAGAATTTATATTGGTTCAGTCAAAACCCTAACCTACATCCAGTCCCCAAGCAAACCACTTGAGCTTTCCACTATAACATCCAAGTTACCAGATAAATAGTACAACACCCTCTTCCTCAGAGGTCTTCTTCTCTCAACAAAGAAGGGGCACACCCTCTTTCACAGAGGTCTTCTTCTCTCAACAGAGAAGGGGCACACCCTCTTTCACAAAGGTCTTCTTCTCTCAACAGAGAAGGACAACACTCTCTTTCTCAAAGGTCTACTTCTTTCAAAAAAAAAGAAATACAGTGAATAACAGAAAGTTACAATACTTCCTATAGAACCTTCAGAATGATATGAATGCACGAATGAAGGATTCTCAGAATGTTCTGTTATTTTCACTCAGAAGATACTCTTTGTCAAAGAGCTATTCTTGACTTTTTCTCTTTTATTTTTCTTTTTCAAGGCTCTCTTTCAAATATCGAATAGGAATTTTTCTCGTTGTAAGCTCACATGTCCATGTGAAATAAGTAATTTGATTGTGTTTATATAGCCTTAGAAAAATAGTCGTTGCCTTTTTTAAATGATAGTCTTTTTGGGATGTGAGATGTCAAGTCATTTCAAAAAACATCTTTATGGATTTTTGAAAAAGTCTTATTTCCATAAAAGTAGTATCTGGGGTACACTAGTCGTTGTAATATTTTAGGTATGATATATTTTATGTAAAAAGTCTTTTTCTTATAATAGTACATTGAATGTTGGATGTGTAAGCCATCATGTAGTTTTGTCTTTATTCTAATTAATGATTTGTAGTACTTAAGTATTTTATTTAGAAATTGTCACTTCTTTACTTAAATGAGTGTAAGTACAATAAATGCTTTGAGATCTTTATTTGTAAATAGTCATATCAAGAATTGCTTTATGATGTGCTATTTAATGTCTACAGAGAGAATGAAGACTTTAATCAAGTCGACATTCTTGAGTGGGATTAAAATAGTTATTTCTAAAAATATTTTTAGAGGAGGTATTAAATTTTTTACAAAGAGAATGATGAATTTAAGTAAGTCGACATTCTTGAGTTGTAAAAAGGTAACTAAAGTCTTTTCTAAACATATTATATTTGTTTTTCTTTGTCTAGCCGATTTCTATGTTTTGTCTTTTTCTTACATACTTGAATTCATTTCTTTTTATTTCTTTTCAAGTTGTCTTATATATGATAGAAGGTACAATTATTGCTTTTTGAAATCATGAGCTAATATATCATGTCAAAATACCTTTTCCATAAAGGTTTGTAAGAAGGTACAATTATTGGTTTTCAAAAAGGTGCCTTTTGAAACTATCGTATACTTTTATGAAATATAACTTTTGGGAATGAGTGACTTTTATGATAAAGTATGTAATATGCAATATGCATGCTTCTGAAGGTTCTGTTACATATGACTCTAAAGAAGAAAAAAATCTTCATCTTGAGGAAGCCGATCTCTTTAGATGATCTTTAAGAATGCATGGCTCATCAAGCTTTTTCTTCATGAAGTATGATTGCACCACGGTTGTACTTGAACAGGAGGTCTCCATCCTTTTGGGTGAGATATCCTTGCATCAAATACTCGTTTGATTCATGGCAAAGCATATCCAGTCATAATATAACATTTTTCAAGAAGACATATTATCATATCATATTAAATCAAATATGACAGTGTATCATATTGTGTGTCATCAAAATATAGTTTCTCAACATTCTCCCCCTTTTTGATGATGACAAAATATGCTCCCTTTGTCAAAAAAGATATTATGCATAGTAATAATAATATCATAAGAATATTGAAAAATGTCAAAGAGTATTTTTCTCCACTATTGGAGACAGGTTTTTCTCCCCCTTTGTCATGGACAAAAAGGAGGGGATCAGAGTAAGTAGAGTTATTACAGACCAAATGAAAAAAAAATAGTTAAAGTTATTACAGACGACATGAATAAAGAGTTCATTTTGAGCCGGATGAGGGGTGAAACTTCCTAAGTAATGCATCTTGGAGATCCTGAGTGTTCTGGACATTGACAAGTGCTGAGAAGATGTCAAGGTCAGAAGTTGCTGCTTGATCTGCTTCTTGAGGGCCTTCGTCATCAGAGTTTAGGTGAGAGGACTCTTCCTCATGGAGAGAGGAGTCATCAAACGTGCGGTTGGAGTGATAGACGACATCGGTTGCAAGAGGTATTTGGAAGAATTCAAGAATGAGGGTGATGAAGTACCCGAAGGGAAGAGAGTGAAAGGAACGAAAGTTAATCATGTTATGGAAGATGACACTGGACCAGTTGATGGGAAAGGCACAGAGGATTGAATAAAGAAGAAGGGAGATTTCATTGGCAATAAATCCCCTAGAGGGTGACTTAGGGACTACATTGGAGGTAGGAATTTTGGACAACAACAGAGCATGAGGCTTTAAGTTGCTTTCATGCCACAGAAAGTGGGTGGAGCGAGTGGAGAGGAGGACTTTCTTAAACACGGTTTGGTCGAGAGGAACTATGTTGGGGAGCTCAATCCCGTAGGAAGATATATTCAGAATGTGGCCTAACTTAGACATGTCGAAGGAGAAGACTTTTCCATGAACCATGGAAGTGATAGTAGAGTGATCATGGTCAATAGAAAGGTTTGTGTAGAACACTTTGATGAGATGTGGATAGATGGGCATTAATTTTGGAGAGGTTAGGACATGAATAAATTCGGAAAGAGAAGTTTGTAAATCAAAAGATGAAAAGGCTTCAAGATGAACTAACTTGCCTGGTTGGATGGTCATGGAGTTTATGGAGTGATATGTGTGAATGAGATCTGGAAATCTCAACTCCGAAGCTTCAAGCATGTTAATGTCGGATGTGGAAGAGGATGCCATTTGCAAGTACTTTTGATCAAAGAGAGACTTAGAGAGAAGAGCTTGGAAAGAGCGATAGCTTGTATGAAGATAGAGAAATTTGAGTGGAATGGTGAGGGATGAACCAATCTATTAAATAGAAGGAAAAATAATTATGATAAGAAATGAATGACATTTGAAGTGAATGATTTTTAGATTTTAGTTGAATAAGGAAATTCGTGAGTTGTAGCTTGTGAATGATAAATCAAATCAATTTTTGGAAGATAGTGTATTATATTAGTATGTATGTCAAGAAGGACATAGTTTTAAATAATTTTTTTGTATAGAGAAAAAATTTATTATGGGAGAGTTTATCGAATTGTGAGATGTGTCATGTATTGAGTATGGAGTGTCCTATTAGACTTGATGTGTGATGAATGAATAAAGTCAAGAAGGTGAATAATCTATGGATTTCAAAGATTTTCGTGTGAGGAAGTGAAGAGATGTAAGGATTGTTATAGAGTGAAAGAAATAATGGCCTAATAAAACAAACAACTTTTTATACGATGTTTTTACTTTATGTGAAAGCATTCTAAATTCGTGAAGAAGGAGTTTGGAATAAGACAAAAAAGATATATGAGTGAGAGATGCAATAATTTCTTATTTAAGAAATGTTTTTATGGATATGCGTGGAAGGAGTGAGAATAGTCATAAAGGACAACAATCACTTGAGGTTAGATATGAGATGTATGACATAAAGTAAGGTTATGATTGACATGAATTGATGTTTTGCTTAAAGGACATGCTTTTAATGAATCTCGTTTGGAGGGAGTTCATGGTTTTTGAAAAAGATGAGTTTTAAAAAAAATGTAAAGGGGTCAATGGTTATGGATGGAGGCTTACTTCATATGAGAGAGAAAAAGAAAGGGTGGTACAATAGTACTCATGAGAATAATAATAAAAAATAAAGGACAAGTTGTCGAGAATGAGTTTTTATAATAGTTTTTCATAAAAGGTGTGAAGGATGAAAGGACAAAAATAGATTGTACTTAAGATATGATATAAAAGATGATATAGTAAAACTTATACATGAAATATTAAAGAGCTTAACTTTGAAAACGGTGATGAATAAAAAATAATAAGGATAAACACTCGATTATGACTCAAGTTTGAAAAGAAATATTTCTCATAAAGTGGTTTTATCATTTTTACATGATATTCTTTACTTAAGTTTGTTAAGAGATTGATTTAACATAAAGTTTAGTGAAGTGTCTTGATAGGAGGAAAGGAAGTCATGAAAAGGGATATATCATTTGAATGTAAGAAACGAAAAAAATGATCAGTAAAGGTCTAATAAAATAAGTGAGGAATACAATATCATGTTGAAGATGGGCTAGCTTATCGTAAGAGAGGTTTTCACAAAAAGACAAAATTGATAAAAGGTGTTATGATGAGTGATGTGAACAATGTCATGATAGCTTTACTTAATGTAAATGGTTCTTATGGATATGTGTGAAAGGAAATAGGACAAGGAGTTATTATTGATGTGTACTTAAAAGATGACAAGTTGAAAGACAAAGAATGTGTTTTTATGAGTGTTTAGAGTATACGTGAATATGGAGACACAGTTTGACTATAAAGAAAATGTATATGATAGATAAAAGAAAAGATCGATAAGAAGGAATCAGTTTTAAAATAAAACTTTATCAGAACTCATAAGATGTTTTAATACAAATAAGTGTGATTAATTAGAAGTCACTTAATTTGCATATTCCTAATTCTCTTCTAATTCGTGTAAAGTCTTCGTGTTTTAAAGGTTTAGTGAAGATGTCTACTAACCGTTGATTAGTGGATATAAATTCGAGTTTAATTATGTTGTTTAAGACTTGTTCTCTTAAGAAGTGGTGTCTTATTTGAATATGCTTAATTCGTGAGTGTAAAATAGGATTTTTAGATAAATTTATAGCACTAGTTTTATCACAGAAAATAGTTGTATTTTCAAATTTTAGACCAAAGTCTTTTAAAGTTTGTTTCATCCAGATGACTTGAGTGCATGCTAGGCTAGCAACTATGTATTCAGCTTCAGTAGTTGATAAAGAGACACAGTTTTGTTTCTTACTGAACCATGAAACTAGTGAGTGCCCTAGCATATGACATGTTCCACTTGTGCTATTTCTGTCAGATTTACTTCCAGCAAAGTCAGCATCGTTGTATGAGATTAAATCAAATGTAGAAGATTTTGAATAAAATAATCCAAAATCAACTGTCTTTTAAATATCTCATTATTCTTTTTATAGCTTTAAGATGTGATTCTTTTGGATTTGACTGAAATCTAGCACACAAACAAACACTGAACATGATATCTGGACTGCTAGCAGTTAAATAGAGTAGTGATCCTATCATACCTCGGTATACCTTTATGTCCACAGGCTTACCATCTTCATCTTTGTCCAAAACAGTAGTTGTGCTCATAGGAGTATTCTTTGAAGCAGTTGAGTTCATGTTGAACCTCTTCAGAAGTTCATGGGCATACTTAGATTGATTGATGAAGACTCCATCCTTGGTTTGCTTAATATGCAGTCCAAGAGAGTAGGTGAGTTCTCCCATCATACTCATTTCAAATTCTTTCTGCATGGACTTAGAAAAATCTTCACAGAGAGTGTTGTTAGTAGATCCAAAGATGATATCGTCCACATAAATTTGAACAATTAGGGTATGATTATTCACTATTTTCACAAAGAGAGTAGAGTCTGCTTTGCCTACAGAAAAACCAGTTTTTAATAAAAAAGTTTTGAGTCTGTCATACCAAGCACGAGGTGCTTGTTTTAATCCATATAAGGCACATTTTAGTTTGAAAACATGATCTGGGTATAGTTCATTTTCAAAGCTTGGAGGTTGTTTTACATAAACTTCTTCATTTATAAAACCATTTAGAAAAGCACTTTTAACATCCATTTGATATAGTTTGAAATCTGGTTGATATTTTTAAATGATATTTTTAAAACAATAATTTTCAATAAAAACTTTGGAAAATCGTCAACCAAAAGTATAAAAACCGACTTTCCACAAAGTGGTAAGTACGGGTCAAATCCTCAGGGAACAAGAATTACTCAGAATATTTCTCAAAATTTAATTTATTAATTATAAATTTCAATCTACCATTACACAGCTAATACAATACAATGAATCACTAAAAGGATTGAAAAAGCAATCTAATCTTTAGTTGCACGCCAGGGGTATTTTGGTCCTTTCGCCAATTAGACAATCCTCGCACTTGGACAATGAACCCTGGAAAATTGATTATGCTTTTCAACCTAGAACAAAGGAAAATAAAAAGTTAGTAATTTATTCTACTAATGCAAATTATAAATGAAACTAAGTCTAATTTTTAAGAAATTAATAAAACAATTTCTAATTATAAGAAAACAATTAAATAAACTATTAAACTAATTCTAAAATCAGTTAAACTAATGCTAACAATGCTGTATGATGCAGATGCAGCTCCTAAGATGCAGAAAATACTGAAAACAATACTAAAATGTCGAAACTAAAGAAATTACCAATATGCCCCTAACTAGTGTAAAATAGATTTCTGACAGTTCTTTGGAAAACCACTGTTTGACAGAACAAACAAGGTCCGATTTTCCCGAAATTTGTTTTATCCTGTAACTAACAGATTAAATAATTTGACAGTTTTTACAGAATGGCAAAATGATATCTGGAACTCTAGATATAAGCGTTTTAAAATTGGGACAAATCAGGATATCGTAAGTCCCGAAATTTAAAATCCAGAAAAAGCGGTTTTCACAAAATGCTTAAAAATCAGACCAAACCAACTCGGATCAAGCTGAATATTGGTCTGCAGTCAGATAACATGCCAATAAAGTGAATAGAAAAATAATTTTTTTAAAACTCGGAATTTTTGCACATGAAATGACGACAGTGCGATGGGGCAAAAAATAGGTTTTTCTTTCAATACACTATTCACCCTATGAATCTATTTTAAACACTATGAATGCAATATAAATGTAATGCAGACCTAAATGACACTAAATAAAAGATTATATGCTGATATTAACTACAATGAAGCTAAATGAAGTCTAAATGAGGTATGATATGCACTTTATGACTATAAACTAAATGAGCTAATAATGCAAATACAACTAAGGTACTAAAACATGCATGTAACTATATGAATAAGTAATGCAATAAATATAAACTAAATACAACTGAACTAACTAAATTACTAATATAAAAAAAAAACAATTAACAATCACACGTTAAACCAACAATGATAAACTTTAACTAAAATGATTAAGTAAGTAACTAAACTAGCTATTCTAAAGGTACTATGAATTAAATCTAAAGGGAATGAAGCCACTAAAGAACAATAAGGTGCGGATTTAAAATAGGACTAGGGTTGACTCAACTAGGCTCAGTCTTGACTTAGCTAGGTTCGGTTTGGCTTGGCTAGGCTCGACTCAGGCTAAGTCTTGACTTGGCTAACTGGGTCAACTAGATGAACTAAGTTAGACTAAGACTAGATTCGGTTTACTCAAGTAGGCTAGGTCTTGACTTCACTAGGCTCGGTTTGGGTTAGGTACACGACTCATCTAACTAAGTCAATTAGATTGACTAGGTTAGGTTAGGTGAGGTAGGCTCGATTGACTTAAGGTTGGGTTAGGTTTGGTCTAGGACTTCAGTTAGGCTAGGTTGTGACTCAGACTAGATTTTGACTTAGCTAACTGGGTTCGGTTGACTCAACTAGGTTCGGTTTTGACTAGGTTAGGTTCGGTTTGACTCAACTAACTAGGTCAACTACATTGACTAGGTTGAACCCTATTTAAGACATATCTAATGAGTAACCTACTCCCTAACCTAAAATTAATTCAAATCTAAACGAATTTAATATAGAAGGTTGAAAAAAGAAGGTAATAACTATCAATTTTCGAATTCTAGAAAGTTGGATTATCAAAAATAGTCCAATTAAATGGGGAGTTACAATCCTTAAATATCTTTAAAATCCACTTTGGAAAAGGGAAACGTCCAGCCTAGATAACTCCACGATTTTGGCTTTCCAAGATAGAATTAAATTGCAATTATTTCTTTCTTGAAATCATGGACACCAAATTTGGAAATTGAATTGAATTTCAAAAGCACTTTCCAAAGCTAAATGAGTAACTCCTTTTTAATAGATAATTAAAATTTAATCCTCTCTTTAAATGCTCCACACGATTTTTGAAGAATCCACTATTTCCAAAAACGTTTTCAAATTCAATTACCTTAATTGCCTTCCTTCTCAAAACTCGTCAACCCTAATTGAGGCTATTTTCTAGGCTAAGGAATTTAAAACTTACCTAGGTAATGAAAAGACTCAAATAGAAAACACGATTTCCTAGAATTGAATGTTACACCTAATTCAAGACTTACTTAAATGAAATCCTAAAAACGTCTAAAGCAATAACCCTAATTCATTGAACCTAGACACCATAATGAACTTACCTAATTTCTAAGAATTACCAAAAATAGCCTAGAGCTCGAATGGAGCTCTAATGGCTGCCGCCCCACCTTGGGGAAGAAGAAGACCTAAAAATACTAACTTAGTAAAATCGGAATAAAACGATTATACTAAATGACAAGTACTTTGATAAAACTAAAGTAATATATGATCAAAAACTCCTAATTACACGAATAAAAACATGAACAACACTATGCTGGAAATCATAAAACACCCAACTAGCTAAACGACTATTCTAATAAACAAATCATGGAAAATTCAAATACTAAACATTTCTCAAAAACAACATCTAAACTAACATAATATGCAGAGCTGGAATGACATGAATTTCAGATATAATAAACTATGAAAGACTCTACAACCAACTGGAAAATTAAACAAAAGATCACAACTCGACTTTTGATTTTTTTCAATATAAAGAAAATACCTAAAACTTGAAAACACCAAAAACAAGAATTAAGACGATCCTAAAACAATGAATTTGACTCACACAAATTTACAAGACTGTCAACTACTACACAAACAGTAAACCACACGAATGGCACAAGAGAATCACATACACTTACACGACTTCAAACATTCATTCACGATTTTGGCAAAAACTTCTCATGCGACACATAAGAAATCCACTTCCCCTAAAATGAGACTAAATGATACTGGAAATAATAGAGGAAACTCAGATCACACAGTCACAACACAGAAAATAATGACAGACCCTATACATATTAAAATCCAAAGATCGGCTAGACTTAATCTAGTCGATTCTTATTTTCTTTTTCAGCAAAACGATACACAATCAAACCCAACGACTAAAATGAATCAAAATGAAATTTTTTTTATTGGATTTTCTGTAGAACAGAACCACAGACACCTTTGGACAAACTTGAAGAATCGGCTAGATGATGATCTAGCCGATTTTCACGATTTGGGTGAAAAAATGTTGAAAATCAAAATTCAAATGAATCAAACAATGAAATAAACCTAATCTAATGTGCTGGTCTGTGCACGGGGTCTATTCTAAGGTTGAAACAAAAAGAAAAACAAGAAACACACAGAAAAGTAATAAAATAAAATCAACACACACAATTCGGTTTTAGCTAGAAGAGAAGGGAGAAGAAGACCTACCTCTCGGGCGATCCGACGATCGTGGGGAAGAAGAAGAGCAGTCAGTGGCTTGACCTTGACGTCCCAAACGGTTCGAGGATGCTGGAACTTCACCAAGAACAGAACTTTTGCAGCTACTACACGTTGGAGATCCACCGAGGATGGGATGGGCGCCGATTCTCGATCGGAGGGCTCAGAAAACTGGATGGAGGTAGGGCCGGTTCACCTTGATGGTGTGTTTCGCACTACCAATCAAGGTTAGTAGTCTACACCTCTGCTACACCTGCAAAAACACAGAAAATGGTGAAAAATGCAGCAAGGAAGAAGAAGAAATGTATAGAAATAACAAGGGAGATCAAAATATGCTTGATTTCCAAGCATAAACCGGTCTTCAATGGCCAAAACGTGATGGAATGGAAGAGGAAGATGATGCTGGAGCTAGAGGCACTGTAGGGGGCGTCAAATCCAAGCCAAAGACACCTAGGGTTCCTCTAAAAAGTATATTTATACTTTTTAGAATTTCAGAAACAAGGTTAAAAAAATTTATTTTACTAGGCGCCACTTTCTGAGGGGTTTTCTGCAAAACTTTTTGAAATGGATATGGATATGCATGTGGGTTGGATTTTGGGCTTTCTAAAGGTTGATCCAAGGTCCAAACAGCCTAATTGGGTCGGATATGCATTCAATCCACCTCGAAATCTGTGCCCGAACACTAAAATAGCCATAACTCTCTCATTTTAACTCCAATTTTTCTGAAATTCGAACCATAACCCCTTACTATCAAAATGCATCTAAACATGGGTTGAAAACCTTAAACTCGTTACAAAATGCATGAAAAACTTGTTAACATGATGTGCATTTCATGCATCATCAAATACCCCCATGCTTGAATGTTTGTTAGTCCCTTAACAAACCCTAAATATGCTATGCAACAAAGACAAGAAATGCTAAACATGAATGCATAAACTAACTCACTTTCGTAGGAATCACGGTTGCATTTAGCGTATGCAACAAGCCCTTTAAACCCCTAGCTTACACCATTGGATGAGTAAGGTCTCGTGAGGGTTTGCAGAGATGCTACCCACAAACATCAATGAAATGCAAGGATGATTTTTCAAAAATATTAGGCTATTAAGAAAGCAGTTGGAACAAATATTTCATGTAATTGACATTCTCAAAACAAATTCAGAAATCTCATGCCACCACAGTAAAAATTATTTTTCCTTCACTTTTCTAAAATTGTAGGTATCTATGATTTTTCTCAGAAAGTCAAGTACTATCATGTTTTACTCATTTTTCCTCACTTATATATTTTTTGCACAGTAATGCACACATATTCCTAAGCAATGATTTTTTTTTCATTCAGCACATTCTTTTTCTTTCTTTGGATTTTCAATTTTTCACCCTTTTTCAATTTTTCTCTCTTGAGCATTCTTCTCACATGAGCACTATTTCGAATAGTCAGTTTTCGTGACCCGTGTAGCGAGCTTTGGGTCAGTGACTCCCAGGCCGACCAACCTTAGGGCACTAGATACAAAGTATCCCTCAAACTTAATTGTTCGAGTCACTAGACCTTCTATTCTAATAGTTTACGTATAGTCTTCCTCTCGTCATGTGCAATGTCTCTATCTCTTAGGCTTTTTATGCAATCCATGTAACAAGCTTTCGAACCGGTGGCTCCCAAACCAGCTGGCTTTGGGGCACCAGGTGTAAAACACCCTTCAGATTCTACTTACTCGAACTACAAAGGCCACAGATGTCAACTAGACGAGAAGATGATCTCCTTCGTTATCCTTTTCGTAAGAGACTCAAACACTTCATCTCGTGTCTGAGTTCCACTACTAGGATTCACGAAGACATCAACAACTAAACATAGCTCTATTCTTTTAAACTCATTTTTCAAAAGCATCTTTCCATTGCTTATTTTTTTTCTTTTTTTTCTTTTTTCAAAACATATTGTGCATACTTATACTAAAGTGATTCAAAATTTTCTAACAATCAAATACTATCTTTTCTTTGAATTTTCTCATAAATAACTACTCTATTCGAATCAGTCCAGAAAAAAAAATTTACATGGGGCTTAAAAATTTCTAAACTGTTAGATTATGCCAAAAACAATCATATATGCTACAACTTGTTCTCAAATGCCTGCTTTAGCTACCAGTCATAATTTTTTTTTCATCTAAACCACCCCCCCCCCATGCTTGAATGACACTGTCCCTAATGGCATACAAAATAAGTAAAAATAAAATGCAAATGCAAACTAAAAGGCAATAAGAATATGGGAGAAAGGATAGATACAACCTAATCTGCTCTGAGCTTCTGAAGTTGAATTTCATCTGATCTTTGAATTCTTTGAAAGCTCTGCTCTGTACCTGATAACTAATACACTAAGTGTTAGATTCATCCTGCATACATCAAAACAAAAGTCAGCACATATGAAATAAAATATTGAATAAAGAAAAATACTGAAATGAAAAATAAACTAGTGTACATATGATACATCCCTCTGGTTGAATCCTCATGCCTTTGTGAGATGCACTATCTCACACTCACCATCCTGCAAGGAGTCTGAAATAAAGGGCTTCAGTCTTTGCCCATTCACTTTGAATGTACCTTGGGTCATGGGATCGAATAATGTCACTGCTCCATGTGGAAACACTTCTTTCACAATGTACGGTCCTGTCCACCTCGATCTCAACTTCCCTGGGAATAAATGCAGACGAGAATTGTATAGCCACACTTTTTGCTCTGGCTCAAACACTTTTCTGGCAATGTACTTATCATGGAATGCTTTCGTGCGAGCTTTGTATAATTTGGCATTCTCATACGCATCATTCCTGAGTTCTTCTAATTCTGAGAGTTGCAGTGCTCTCTCTTTGTCAGCCTGGGTGAGGTCAAAATTCAACTTCTTGATAGCCCAATACGCTCTATGCTCTAGCTCGACAGGAAGATGACATGCTTTCTCGAATACAAGGCGATACGGGGACATGCCAATGGGAGTCTTAAATGCAGTTCTATATGCCCAAAGTGCATCATCTAAGCGCTGGGACCAATCCTTGCGGTCAGGGCGAACTGTTTTTTCTAAAATCCGCTTAATCTCCCTATTCGAAACCTCAACCTGTCCACTAGTCTGCAGATGATACGGAGTGGTGAATCTATGATTGACAGAATATCTTCTTAGCAGAGAAGCTATCTGAACATTCCTAAAATGCTTGCCACCATCGCTAATCATCGCACGTGGCACACCAAAACGACTGAAAATGTTGTGCTTAATGAACTTAAGCACCACTCTATGATCATTGGTCTTGGTTGCCACAACCTCGACCCACTTGGACACATAATCAACCGCCACAAGAATGTATAAATTTTCGAATGAAGGCGGGAATGGTCCCATGAAATTAATGCCCCAAACATCAAAAATCTCGACTATCAAAATCGAAAGCAAGGGCATCATGTCCCTCTTGGACATGTTCCCAATCTGCTGACATCGAAGACAGCGCCTACAGAACTCATGAGCATCCCTGTGGAGTGTGGGCCAATAAAATCCTGACTGCAAAACCTTTGCAGCCATCTTCCTACTGCTAAAATGCCCTCCACAGGCTAATGAATGGGAAAAACTAAGAATGGACTGGTACTCCTCTTCTGGAACACATCTCCTAATGATCTGATCTGCACAGTATTTGAACAACTCTAGTTCATCCAAATAATAGTGCCTCACCTGAGATAGGAATCTCTCACGCTCATTCTTGTTCCAATGCTCAGGGATCTGTCTCGAAACCAGATAGTTCACAATATCTGCAAACCAGGGTAACTGCGATGTACTGACTGACATGATCTGCTCGTCGGGGAAAGAATCACTGATCGGTCTCTAATCCTGCGTGGTCTCTACGATCAGTCTAGAAAGATGGTCTGCTACTACATTCTCGCTTCCCTTCTTATCTCGAATCTCGAGATCAAACTCCTATAGTAGTAGAACCCAACAAATCAATCTCGACTTGGTGTCTTTCTTATTCAACAGATATTTCAATGCAGCATGGTCAGAATAGACAACCACCTTCGAACCGAGTAAATAGGACCTAAACTTGTCCAATGCAAAAACTACCGCAAGTAGCTCCTTCTTTGTCGTAGTATAATTCATCTGAGCATCAGACAGAGTTCTACTCGCATAGTAGATCACATAGGGTTTCCTATCAATGTGTTGTCCTAAAATAGCCCCCATAGCATAATCAGATACATCGCACATAATCTCAAATGGGAGAGTCCAGTCCGGAGGTCTCAAAATGGGTGCAGTAATCAAGGCCTCTTTGAGAATCTCAAAGGCCTTCATACAATCCTCGCTAAAAACAAAGGCCTGGTCTTTCTCTAATAAAGTACACAACTGTGAACACCCCAATTTTTTCAAAGTTTTATAAAATGACCCTTTTGCCCCTGACTCTATTTTCTTAGAAGATCAAAGTGATTTCAAAGCTAAATTTCAGTCTTTCTTCAGATTTCTGGATTAAATTCCACATTGATATACTCAAATTCAACTCCGGGTCTGAACCCAGTATTTTAAATCCAATTCTGAGCCCCGTTGTCCGATTTCCAAAATAAAATCACAAAAATACCAAAAAAAATGATTCTGAAAGGCTCGGGCGGCTCATCCGGCACTCTGTTGGATCCTCGACCCTATATTTCTCAGTTCGAGGTTGTAAACCTCGAATATTTCTCAAAAATTCGGACACAAATCCATTTTCTGAAGAAGTTTTCTCAAAATAGCTAAGAAAAATTTCCTTTTGTAAATATTTTATAAAAACATAAAAAAAAAAAATTATTAGTTTTAAATCTTTGGTTCCTCGTAAAACCTTAGGATTTTATTCTAAAAATACAAAAAGATTGAAAATAACAGAAAAAACCCAAAAAAAAAATTGGAAAAAAACTACGAGAAAAATGAATGATTTTCAAGCTTTTGAAGCCATTTTGCCAAAAACCTCACATTTGAACCATTTTTCAAAAAATTTTCTAAAAGAGGACCCCCCTTTTTGAAATAGGGAAGAGTTACAACGGAATCCTCCCGCGCTTCCTTCTTCTCCCCTCTCCATCGTTGATCTTCCAACAGCCTGCCGGTTCCTCCACCCTTAATCTTCAACCACTTCTTCTCCCGAATCCTCCATGGCTCCTTTAAGAAGGGACCTCCACCACTTCTCGAAGAGGGCTCGGAGAATCCATCATCGGTCTTTCTGCTGGGGCAGCAACTTCATCGTTTCTCTGAGGATCGAGCTCCTTCTTCCCCTTTTCCCTCTAGCATTTTTTCCTTTCCAATCGAAGGGTTCTCAGTTTTAGCAACACAAGCGAATCAAGAGCCTCGCTTCTTCCGACCTCCTCTACGTGAAGCAATTCAGTAAGTAGCTCTCCCTCCCTTCGATCATTTCCCATTTATTCTGGTTTTCCTTATTTAGAACTTTGTTTACGCACTATCGGTGGTATTGAGTTGCCTATACAACGTCAATCCACCCCTGTGCAACATCGATAGGAATCTCTAGATTCCCACATCCTCTTCTTCTTACTGCAGTTTTTCTTCAGTTTGCTTAAGTTTTCAGCAAATTTTTTTTCTCTCTTTATTGTCGATTATTAAACACTTATAATTTCTCATGCTCAGACTGTTTATAATGCATATTATGATCCCCAGGTTTTATTCTGTATATTGCATCATATGTGACCAATGTCGAGTCCTCTGCATCAACCATACTTCAAAGTATTTAAAATTTTCTTTTCGTTCATCTTGGTCTATGCGTTTTTTATCCCCTTGTTGCATACAGATACCCATAGGTCATCATCTCATCCATTTTACAGTTGCGTTTTCACTGCATCTATAGAAATTTTGGGATATGATTCGCCTGATATTTCTTTTTCTCTTATCCTCTGCATTTGCTCTAACTGTTTGGATGATTTATCGCATTTTAGTTCCCAGTTTGCATTAGATTTTTTTTTTACTGGACCATGTTCGATCAATCTTTTAATTACATTTTTTTCCTATTGGTCTCTGTGTTGTGTTCGTTTCTATTTGCCTTCCTTTAGTATTTATTTCATTGCAAAGCAAATTTCTGGTAAGCTTTAACTCTCACGAGTGACCATCAGCGTTACTTTACATCACTACATTTCAAATCTCTTTGGCAAGGGTACACATGAGAGGTGGTGGTTTGAGTGTATATATATCGATGTCACATGTAAGCCCAACACATATAACCCACTCTCAACATACCCTGTGTTGTTACCTTCAGCCATCCACTGGTTGTAGATACCAGGAAATGGTGGATTTATCTCCAATTGGGTTCTCCCAATATGAAAACAAATATGTGTATATACATTTGATAGGAAGTGGCGTATCAGGAATTCATTTTTTTCTAGACAGACCTCTCGTTTGTCTTGTCATTTATCAGTCCCTTGCTTTCTTGGACATGCGTTGAATGTGAATTGGATCCCCTTCATTGAAGAGCTACGCCTAATGCAGATCACTCTGTAGTCATGTTTAAAACTGAACAAGAAAGAAAGTTGCTGATCAGTAGAATCCTAAGTTAGTTATTGTAGATGCTAAATGAACACTCATTAGTAGCATATATATTCCTATAGCTACTTATGTTTTCAGGTATTGATGGACATGAGTTTAGCAAAGCTTGTAACTGCAGTCATCCTCTGCAATTTTAGCCTCAAAACCCATCGTAGATGACAAACCCCCTCTTTTTTTTTTCTGTTTCTTTTTTAGTGATCACTGTTTATAATATCTTCCCATCCTAGAGGTAATTCCCATACATTCAGGTAAAGAACATATGTGAGAGTCGTCATTTGCAATCGGGAAGGTATATAACTAATCCTCAGGCTGGAAACTGGTAATGGTAATCTACAAGGAATATGTGTTTCACTCACAGAGCAAGAGATTTAGCACCCGTGAACTCAGGAGTTCAGGAAAAAGCAATTACAGACCCCCGGGTCATTCTTGAAGATGCGCTGAAGTCACTTTCCTTCCTCTTGATCCTGTTCTTAATTTGTTTCTGTATATGGATTTTTTTTTTAGTGTCATTGATGCATCCACTTGTCTTCATAAATGATTGTCACTCTTGTATGCATTCCTTTTAGAGATGTAGAGGACATATTCTTTTTTTTTTTTGTTATGATAGCATATTGATCAACTGTTACCTTGTGTTTTATACACCATCACATTCCTGTTATGTGTTACAACAACCCCACGTCCCTTACCACCAACCACTTCATTCATCATGTAGAATCACTACTTAGGGCTGTATAATTCCTGAGATAATGAGAATGACAACGTTTCTGTACATTATCCTTCTAGAATTTGCTAGTATCCTGCTAATATCTCCCATGGTTATGCTGATTCTGTTGATATAAAAGGAAGATAGTCACTGATTCCTTCAAATAAGAAAACTCATGATCAGCTTGTGCAAATGGAGGGCCCTCGCAGGGCCTTACATGAGGCAATTGACCTTATAGGCATCATCACTCAAACAGATGAATTGAGATAGTTCTCTTCTGGTAATTTTTTTTTTTTGTAAAAGTATGGTTTAGGTAGGATTGATAATGCTGGAGACCTAAACTTTGACAAGACAGGAGCTAGGGATGTGCATTGGTTTGCAATCCTTTCAGCACTTCACCTTCAACATTTTCTTTGGAAATATTGCATTCTCATGGCTAACATCGGCTTATATATCTCTGTTTTAAATCAATCTCCTGGAATCGTCCTGGTATCCTCAGCATTTTACTTAAGCCCTTTTTTTTTTTTACATTTTCCCATTTGATTTGATTAGTGTGTTCGACCCATTAGGTGAATATTTATGCTTAGAAGTACAGTATATGTAAATATCACCCATCATAGTAGAAGATCACTTTTGTTTAATACATTTCCTACATATATATATATATATATATATATATATATATATATATATTTCCTGTATTATCTGTACATCATCCTCATAATACACCATTTTGAGATTTTTTTTTTTAGTTGTATGTTCTCCACAACCCATTACCTCTCTATTATTGCTGCAGAAGAAACCTACCCTTTTGGATTTACAGCAACGTTTTGCTGTAAGGTACCCCCATTGCTGACACTTGCTGCAGAATCGCGGCATACATAGTGTTTCTCTTACATTTCCCCAGTCCATCTGCTAAAGCCCACCTTCATATCATCACATTTCCTGTTGTAAGGTGTATAAACATTACTGTGCATCCTCATTTGTTCCTGCCCGTATCACCTCCCCTTTGCTGTGTTTTCCTGCAAACAGCACCACCGACGCAACCACCCCACATTCCAGCACAGTTACAGCCACACCTCTTCACTCCCTTTCACTCCATCATACACCGCTACCTATCACCCCCTTTGCAGTGGCCTATGTGTGATCATTCACCCAGCTGCAGACTACTGTGCATATACCCATTATCCTTTCAATCTTCACAGCTCACCTTATAGATACCTATAGACCCCTGTATACCAGTTCTTCACAGCAGCAATTAGTATTTCATTTCATCATGTATGTTTCCTGCAAAACCTGCATATCATCTATGGATCATGTTGAATTTCACACATTCATCTCGACACTCACCTAATATACTTAAGAAGCTATCCAATATATGCTTGTGTTTTATCATATTAGCATTTGTCCTTCATAGTCATCTCCAAAAGTGTTGACTATTAAAGACCCATTTCATTTCCAACACTTTTCATTGGCTTCACCCATCTACCTTGAATATATGTTATACTCGGACATATGTATGTATGTGTATAAACTCTCATGTCTATACATAGGTATGTATATCTCTTTCTCACCTTTTTATCTTAACATATGGGCCTTTTCACTATTGATTTCCATATAATATATGTGATTTTCCTTCTCTTTTTATTACTAACCCGTTTGTTTTGCAGGAAATATGTGAAAGATATCATTACTTGGGGTTGTAAATTTGCTTTCACATGTTGTAATAGCTAGATTTGAATGAGAATTTACATTTCCTGCTTTAGGTAGAATGGATGAGCATTGTAAACAACATAAATTGCTTGTTTTCATGCATTTTTGCCTTTATTTCTCAAACTCTCACCATGGTGAAACACGAATGACACGTGCACCATTTCGTAAGAGGTAATTAATACTAAGTTGACGATCCACATCAATGGACATAGTCAGGGTGTGGACAAAACTTAGCATTTTTATCTTTTACAAAATAACACTGGATCCACACTAGATCCATTTTCAAAATTCATCATATTTTCCTTAAATATTTTCTTCTTTTATCAGAATTTAACTTAAAATTAACTCAAAATATATACCATTGGCCATAGTCAGGGTATATTGAGAGTTAATCTCATTTTAAATTCTATAAAAGCACAAAAAATGTATTTCATTCTTCACTTGAATTTAAATGTAGTTATTACATAATACATTCAATGACCATAGTCAGGGATGTATTATGTCTTCAACCTCATTTTTTAATTCATTTAAAGAATGGAATAGCTTTTCAAATCCAATTTCAACTTATTCAAATTCATTCATCATATAGGGTAGAATTGCATCATATTTTCAAAATTCCAAGTGATTCTTCTTCTTCATTTCTCAGATCAAATCTTATTCAAATCTAATTCTATCTCATTTCAAGATTCAAAAATTCAATTTCAAAGTCCAATTTGACTTTGAAATTCCAAAATCATTTTACAGTCAAAACTTCAAATTTCCAACTCAATTCAAAATTCAATTTCAAAGTTCAATTTAACTTTGAAGTTTCTGATTCATCTTCAAATTCAAAAAATCAAGATTATCTTCTTATCTTCAAAATCAAAAATCACAAGTTCGAGATTGATTTTTGAATCTTGACTCTTCTTAAATTTTAAATTCAATCTGGGTTTTCAAAACCCAGATCCATCTTCAAAAGTCCCATTTGGACTTTCAAAACCCAAATCCAAAGTTAGATCATCTTGGATCCAGTTTTCTAAATACAATTCTACTTTTGGATCTCAGACTTCAGATCCAAATCTATTCTAGGATCCGGAACCCAATTCTACTTTGGATCTCAGATTTCATATCCAAATTCCACTTAGGACCTAGATCCCCATTCTACTTTGGATCTCAGATTACAGATCTAAATTCCATTCTAGGATCCAGAACTCAATCCTACATTGGATCTCAGACTTCAGATCCAAATCCATTCTAGGATCCAGAATCCAATTCTACTTTGGATCTCAAACTTCAGATCCAATTCCATTTAGGATCCAGAGTCCAACCCTATCTTGGATCTCAGATTTCAGATCCAAATACCATCTTGGATTCCAAATCTTGAATCTAATTCCATTCAAAATTCCAAATCCAAATTCCACTTTAATTCCAATTCTTAAAACCAATTCCATTTCATTCCAGATTTCAAATCAAGTTTCCATTTCAGATCCTAAATTCAAAATTCAACTTTAAACTCTATTCAGAATCCAAATCTTGGATTTGGATTTCATCTTGAAGTTCCAACTTTTAAATCAATTCCATTTCTCAATTTTTTTATTCAGATTTCCCAATTCTATCTTTCCTTCTGATTCAATTCCATTTTCATTTCTATTCTGATTCAAAGTCCATTTATGACTTTGAAAAATTCCTTTCTTCTTCTTTTATCTCAAGACTTCAAAATCATTTTCCAAAATCCAGATTTATTTTCCCAAGCTCTTGATTATTCTAAAAACTTAGAACTTTAATCTTAAGTTCTGAGTTAGAAATCATTTCTTCACTTTATCAGATTCATCTCAGAAACACTTGGGAATTCTTCAAAACATTTTCAAAAAGAGCATACATCTTTGCATTTGCACAAGCATGATTCTTTGTGCATCTAGACTTAGAATAAACTCTTAGATAAATTCTTAGCAAACTAAAAGGCATTAATTCGACCCTTGGTTCGATTACCCCTGGTAAAGGCGCCAGGAACGGTCGAACCTCATACCAACGAGCGGATCCCGTCTCCCAGTTTTCTCGCAAACATTTCAAAAACGGAGGCGAGTTATTTCAAATATTTTCAAAATTAAGGTCAAGTGAGATCTGCAAAAAAAAGTTCCTCTTCTTTCCTTTTCTCTTTCTCTTTTCTTCTCTCTTTCTTTCCGTCTTTTATTTTCTCCCTTCAAAAAGGAGGAAATAGAGGTTGGAAAGGAAAAGAGGAGAAAGAGAGAGAATATTACAAGAGGAAATTTTTTTTGCGATGATCACAGTTTTGGCAACCGAGATGGGACCCGTTGTTATCATCGCAAAAAAAAATTCCCGTCTTCCCTTCCTTGCGGAAGAGAGAGGGAAATGTTTTCGCGATTCAAACTTGACCGAATTTTGGAAATTGTTTTGAAATACTCGCCTCCGTTTTGAAAATTGCAGGAAAATCCATGGGATGGGGCTCGACCTGTCGATATGAGGTTCGATCGTTCCTGCCGCCTTTAACAGGGGTAATCGAACCAAGGACCAAAATTATGCTGGACTTAGCGAAATTATCAAAATTGTATTCTATCCTAAATGCACAGAGAATTCAGGCATGTGCTATGAGATTTTTGGAAAATGTAAAATTGGAAAATATGATGTATGCTTAGAAAACATCTGAAGTTGAAAAGCATTTCTCAAGAAAAGATGGAAATCAATTTCTCAGAAAAACTCAGACGAAGAAGGTTTGAAATCTCGAGAAAGTTTATAAAGATTTGGAAAATCTTGAAGAAGGGAGAATCTCAAGAAAATCTTGAGAAAGTTTATAAAGACTTTGGAAAAATATGAAGAAATGATAATCTCGGGAAAATTTTTAGAAAGTTTAGAAAGACTTGGAAAACCATGAAGAAATGAGAATCTCAGGAAAACTGAAGGAATTCTTGAGAAAAGATGATCATTTGAAAAGAAGAACATTTGTCAGGAAAACACGGATTTTGAGAATTTTCTTAGGAAAATGATAGAAAATTTTGTAGGAAAACTCATTGGAGAAGGAAATTCAAAACTTAGGAAATCAAATTTATGAGAATCTTGTCTTTGAAATGTCTGAAAATCGATTTTTGATTCTTGAGAAAGATGAAAATTCCTTTTGAAAATGGATCTTAAGAAAATACCATTTTTAGGGAAAATCACAGGAAAAACTTTGATTTTGAAAATCCAACTTCAAATATCATCATAGTTTCTTGAGAAATCGATTTCCATGAAGTGAAAATTACTTGAGAAAATCATGAGAAAAACAGATGATGCAAATGATTTGAATGAATGAATGCACTTTGAAAAGATTTCTGAAAAATTTATTGGAAAAATATGGATTAAGCCAAAGTAAATCCTTCACATATTCTGACTGTGGCCATGAATATGTTCATAATTTATTTGAGTCAATTCACAATATTTTGAAAACATTGGAAATATGAGGTGCATTTTCAAGATAGCCTAAGAGTGTAGGCTCAATGTGACTGGTAGAAAGATGATGGATCTGGGTCTCGTCTATATTCCGACTAGGGCCGTAAATATGGACTCCACCGAGTTCATCAACTCTCTAAGAGTTGGTGCACGTGCCATTCGTGTTCATCCACGGTGAATTTGGAAAATTGAGATATATGCATCATAGAATCAGGATATTACTGAAATCAAACTATATGAGATGCGGCCTAATCTAAGCAGTAAAAGTAAATCTTATTCCAAGGTTTACATTGGATTGTTACATTGCTAACATAAAGTAAAAAAATTGAAATGGAGCCAAGGAATCAGCATCTTCTAGATTTTCCTTCAAAATGAGAGTTAGTACAAGATAACCAAGGAAATGGGTATATATACTATATACAACAAAGATATACATGTAGATATAAAAATACTTGAATTTATGATAAATGATATATGATAATGAAGATATATTTGCAAAAAGTAAAAGAAAAAGAAAAATATATGTGATATCCAATGCACATGAAGGGATATATACATATATATATATACATATATACGTATACATATGGGTAGATATACATACATATCAATATATATATACCTATAATAAGAAAATATACATATAAAGGAAAATTCCATATAATGGGTAAAATCAGAAAATACAGGTATATACAGTTTCTATAGGTGATTTCACACAGCCGTATTTCTCAAATTATAATGTATTTTTCAATAAAAATGGGTATGGAGCTTCCCCATATACCAATAACAAAGCATGCCAAAGATGGTATATATATCATGAACGGGTATGGATATATCCGTTCATGAATGTGACTAATTATCAAGACTGCACACCTGCAGCAGAAAAATGGATACATGCAGGCAATGATTTCTATAAGCCATTCACACAACCAAAACAGTTGATTTTCACACAGCCATTCACAAAATCAATTGTAGGAAATGATTTTCATGAGCCACTCACATAGTTAATGGCAGGAAATGATTTTCACACAGTCATTCTCATAGCTAATGGCAGGAAATGACTTTCATGAGCCATTCACATAGCTAATGGTAGGAAATGATTTTCACACAGCCATTCGCATAGCTAATGGCAGGAAATGATTTCCACACAACCATTCTCATAGCTAATGGCAGAAATGATTTTCACACAGCCATTCATATAGCTAATAGCAGGAAATGATTTTCACACAGCCATTCACATAGCTGATAGCAGGAAATGATTTTCACACAGCCATTCATATAGCTAATAGCAGGAAATGATTTTCACACAGCCATTCACATAGCTAATGGCAGTTTTTGATTTTCACACAGCCATTCACATAGCTAATAGCAGGAAATGATTTTCACACAGCCATTCACATAGCTAATGGCAGGAAATGATTTTCACACAGCCATTCACATAGCTAATGGCAGGAAATGAAATGTAAAACAACATTAGCTAATTTAGATTAAAACAGAAAACAAAAATTACACGATGCATTGAAACAGGAAAACAATAGAGAAATGGAAATGATAACGATGCTATGACAATCGAATAAAAGAAAACAGTGAATCGAATTGACAGAAATTACAACCAATGAATGAAACAGGGAAAATACGCATGAGTGAGAGAAAGAAAATAAAAATTACAGGTAATGAATCGATTAACCAACTAATGAACAAATTAAAATTTAAAAAACAGAATTTCGGATGAATCAAAGAAGCCTAACCAAAGAATTAACTACAGAACATAAGATCGGATGATTAAAAACAAAAATCTGAAGCAACAACTATTGATTTTCTTGTTTTTCATTTTCTTTGAAACAAAACAGAAATAAATTGAAAAAACAAAGAAGAAGAAGAATGAAGAAGCTGAAGAGGGACTCATACTGTAGCTGGAGCTCTTGTATATCTCTTGTTCCAGACGACCTGCAGAGAGCAGATGGAGATCGATTTTCTGCTGCTGGGTTTAAGAATGGACAATAGGAACCCGTTGGATGTCCTATGCTACGGCTAGGCTGAAATGGATGAAGAGATCATTCACGTTGGATGGAGGATGGCGCTGGTGGGATCTTCTGCAGCCTGTTTACTATCTACAGCAATTGCAAATGGGAGTGATGGCTGGGGTGAGGAAGGATGGGCAGTTTGGCTGGAGGTGCCCTGCGGTTGGGCTAAAGAAGAGGGCAACCGGCATTTTCTGCTGGATGGCTGCTGAAGGAAAGGGCAATCTCCTGCTGGACCTCTGTTGGCTGAAGGATGATGGGCTGAAGGAGATGCAGGAACCGTTGGCTGGGCTCTCTTGCTGTGGCTGGACTGAAGATGATGAATGTTGGATATGCAACAACACGTTGAGGAGGAGATCCCCTGAGAATCTGAGTATGATGCTAGTTCAAAGGCGGGTCTCGCTCCATTTATTTGAAAATACGAGATAAAACATTATTTGTTTTCAAGAATTTGGAAAAATTGGTTTTTTAGAGCAAAAATATGGATAAAGTAAATGTAAAAAAATTTGTAAAGAAATTTAAAATCTTTTTGCAAAAAGTTTTGAGATAAAATCTTTAAAATCAATATCCAAATATCCAGATTATTTTCCTGAGAAAAAAAATTGTAATTCAACAGTCCTGGTGGTAAAATGGGAAAGATTGGCAATTTTGAAAACCCAAGGTTTTTAAAAATCAATTTTGAAAAGTTTAAAAATCAAATCTGGATTGACAATTTTGAAAATCAGGAGTTCTGGATCTCAAAATGACAAGTTGTGCAGTGAAATGATGCAAAGTGTTCATGCAATGCTATGCAAAGACACGTTTCAAGAAATGTCATTCTGAATCTAGAATTGGAAATTCTAATTTCTTGTCAGGGATAGGATTTTGAAAATTTGCCGTTTGAAGATGTCTCTGAACCTAAATATAGAAATTTTGAGGCTCAAGAATGAAATTTTAGACTTTCTGCAAGGTTCAATCTCAGAAAATGACCATTTTGCCCTTTATTGCTTCCGAAGAACTGAAATGTGCCGATTGAGGGCGATGTCAAGAAGGTGAGTGAAAATTTGGGGTGTTTACAGATGCCCCTCTTTGCTACTGAGCCAGCTTATGGCCGAGCTTAGTGGCAAAGAAAACATACCAAATTTGGGCTATATAAAAAAAATGCCCTTGTTAGAAGGATCTGACTGGGTGTGAGGAAATTAGCTCGAGGAAAATGGTAGATATGAAGCGAAGAATGGAGAGAAAAGACTCACTCTATGAGAGTGAAATTCAGGTTTATGCCCTTAACCTGGATGGGACAGAAATATCTCGTATGGAACGAAGCTCAGGTTTGACCCTTAACCTGATTGGAGAATGGAATATCTCATCGAAATGAGACTCAGGTTTGTACCCTTGACCTGATTGGGTGAAAAATAGAATATTGGAAGGTGAATAAGACAACTTTTCTTGAAGATGAACAAGGCAATGGAAATGGAATTGTAAGAGGCAATTTTGGAAAATGATCAAGACGATCCGGTGAATTTTTCATCATCGTGAAATATGAATAAGGTAAGGAGTAAGACGACTCTTTCGACAATGTCAAAGATGGATATGGCAATCTTTTGACGAGAATAAGGTAACTCTTTCGGCAACGTGAAAGACAGACAAGGCAAACTCTTTAAGAGAAGAGTAAGGCAACTCTTTTGACAATGCAAAAGATGAATAAGGCAATTTTTCCAACGAAGAAAAAGGCAACTCTTTCGGCAATGCGAAAGATGAACGCAGGCGATCCAAAGAAACAAGGCAATTTTTTATAACGCGAAAGATGATAAAGGCAATCCAAAGGAACAAGGTGATTCTTTCGACAACACGAAAGATGATAAGGCAATCCAAAGGAGAAAGGCGATTCTTTCAACACTGCGAAAGATGACAAAGGTAATCCAAAGGAATAAGGCCAGTCTTTCGACAACGCGAAAGATGACAAAGGTAATCCAAAGGAACAAGGCGAGTCTTTCGACAACGCGAAAGATGATAAGGCGATCCAAAGGAGTAAGGTGATTCTTTCGACAATGCGAAAGATGACAAAGGTAATCCAAAGGAACAAGGCGATTCTTTCGACAACGCGAAAGATGACAAAGGAGACTTAAAGGAACAAGGCGATTCTTTCGACAACACGAAAGATGATAAGGCAATCCAAAGGAGAAAGGCGATTCTTTCGACACCGCGAAAGATGACAAAGGTAATCCAAAGGAATAAAGCGAGTCTTTCGACCCCGCGAAAGATGACAAAGGCAATCCAAAAGAGAAAGGCGATTCTTTCGACAACGCGAAAGATGACAAAGGTAATCCAAAGGAACAAGGCAATTCTTTCGACAATGCGAAAGATGATAAAGGTAATCCAAAGGAATAAGGCGAGTCTTTCGACAACGCGAAAGATGACAAAGGTAATCCAAAGGAACAAGGCGAGTCTTTCGACAACGCGAAAGATAATAAGGCGATCCAAAGGAACAAGGCGAGTCTTTCGACAACGCGAAAGATGATAAGGTGATCCAAAGGAACAAGGTGAGTCTTTCGACAACGCGAAAGATGATAAGGTGATCCAAAGGAGTAAGGCGATTCTTTCGACAACACAAAAGATGATAGGGCAATCCAAAGGACTAAGGCGATTCTTTCGACAACGCGAAAGATGACAAAGGTAATCCAAAGGAACAAGGCGAGTCTTTCGACAACGCGAAAGATAATAAGGCGATCCAAAGGAACAAGGCGAGTCTTTCGACAACGCGAAAGATGATAAGGCAATCCAAAGGAACAAGGTGAGTCTTTCGACAATGCGAAAGATGATAAGGCAATCCAAAGGAGTAAGGCGATTCTTTCGACAACGCGAAAGATGACAAAGGTAATCCAAAGGAACAAGGAGATTCTTTCGACAATGCGAAAGATGATAAAGGCAATCCAAAGGAATAAGGCGAGTTTTTCGACAACGCGAAAGATGCTAAGGCAATCCAAAGGAGTAAGGCGATTCTTTCGATAACGCGAAAGATGATAAGGGCAATCCATTCGGAGAGAAGGCTAATCTTTCAACAACGTGAAAGATGATAAAGGCTATCCTTTCGGAGAGAAGGCTAATCTTTCAATAACGTGAAAGATGATAAAGGCTATCCTTTCGGAGATAAGGCTAATCTTTCAACAACGTGAAAGATGACAAAGGCTATCCTTTCGGAGATAAGGCTAATCTTTCAACAACGTGAAAGGCAACAAAGGAAAATCTCTCGAAGAGGTCAAGATACATCAATATGGACATCAAGCTCTCACTTAACGTCAGGATAGCTAGAAAATATTGTCAAAATGTTGAAAATTTTGTTGATTCAAAGTAATTGAAAATGATGCTTATTGTTGTGAAAATATTCCTTCTTTTCTACCTGAAGTATTACCTCCAAACAGGATTGACTTCATAGAATCAAGATTTGGAATCCAAATTGCTTGCGATTGACCTTCTTCAAAGAAGTTATCAATTTCCTTGATATGAACAGGAAAGAGAATTTGATATCATGAAAGGATATTGATAATAGAATTTCACAAATTTAAAGAAGATTCTTGATAAATGTGGCAGTTTGATATCCTGAGAGCTTCTCTCATGATAATCTTCCTGCGCTCTTTTGGCTCTCTTGGGTTTTTTGCTACATTCTCCTTCATTTTGGAGATGTTCTGACTTTCTCTCTCTTTCTTTTTTCTCTCTTTCTCTCTTTTTTGGAAAGGTACGTTATAAACTCCTTCAACTTGGAGATGTTTTGATCCTTCTTTGACGATATTGGCTCATGGGTTAGAGATCTTTGGATGATAGCGGAAATTAAATATCTTTTGGGGATTGTCGGGAGGTTCATCGCATCTGCCTTCATCTCGACAGTGCTTTGGACTTTCCCTGGAAGGATCCGTCACAAACTCCGTCATCTTGGAGATGTTTCGAATCTTCTTTGGCCCCGGGGGTCTACTCGCTTAATTCGCCTTCATCTTGACGACAAGTGAGAGATCCCTTTTGCGGATATTTAATTGCAGCTTAGGTGATTTTGAGGAGACAGGGCTTGGATGAATTCTCTCTTTTTCTAGCGCTCAGGATATTTCCACTGCCTCATTTTACAAGAATAGTCTTTAAAAATGTGCCATTGACTGCGATCAATATCAATCATCTATGGTTTTGCAAAACATTGAATCTTCTTTGCTGGCCATATCGAGGATTTATCCTTCATCCTTTTGGTTGGCCAATAGAAAGAATTTGGATTTTGAATCCTTCTTCACAAAAGTTTTGCCTTTTTGGAAGTAATACTGAAGGTAAACTGAGGTAAAATTTTGTGCAATAAAATTCTAAGATCAACAAGTAAGTGATTGACAAATTGAAAAAGTGTTCTTGAAATCCTTAGTAAAAGAGATCGCTTGACATCCGAGTTGACACATCCCTGACAATGGTACTCAATTTCGAAGGTAAATCCAATACGAAGTTGGAATTTTGAAGGTAAGTCCTGTCATAATGTTGGATTTTGAAGGTAAGCCTAACTCAAAAGTTGGTTTTGAAACACCATCTGAATCAGGACTCAGGTTTTACAGGGAAAGCTGGAAGATTCGAGTCAAAACTCGAGCCTTCGAAGGAAAGCTAGGAACTTTGGTTTCTAAGGAGATAAAGTTCGGGTCGAAACCCAAATCTTCAAAGGAAAAACTAAGCCAATTCAGATTTTTGATTCGAAACTCAGATATTCAAAGGAAAGTTGGAAAGTTCGAGTCGAGGCACGAATCTCAAAGGAAAACTGGGAAGTTTAGTTCTTGAAGGAAAGAAAACTTGAGTTAAAACTCAAATCTTCATAGAAAAGCTGAAAAGTTCGGGTCAAGGCCCGAATCTTAAAGGAAAATATTTAATCAGAAGATTGAATTTTGAAAATCGATAGTGCGAGAGCTAGGATTGAAAGTTTTGAGAATGGCCAGTTCGAGGACTGGATTATTTGACTTGTAATGAAAAAGACCATCATATTTAGATGTATGTGGTCTGATTTTCAGGATTAACCCCTTATCTTGAACGGGGATATGAATAGAAATTGGAAAATCATGGAAAATGATTCAGGTTTATCCCTTAACCTGAAGGGGAAGAAAATTGATGCAAAATTAATGCAAAATGAAATGCAAATGCACATGAAATGTAAATGAATGCAAAATTAATGCAAGTGGGTGCATATACATGCAAAATGAGAGATTGGTTTATCCTGCCTGCATACAGGATGTTTTGAGGTAAAGATAGATTTTTCAAAAAAACATGCCCCAGTGTAACTAGGGAGGAAGATTTTGAATACAAAGAAGGATAATCGAGGAATAAGGTGACATGCTTCTTGATTGAGAGATGTCCTCAAGATCGTTCCTTACAAGAGACATATTTGTGAAAAGGAAAGAGACGAAAATAAAATGGTGCCAAATTATTGGCGAATTTTATTGATGCTTAAAAATCGAGGAAAGGAAACAAAATTATATTATCCCTTTGACATGAAGAAAGTGCTAGAACATGGGATCTTTAAAGTAAAAGGAGAATGTTATTTTGAAAGTGAGAAATCATTTTGGGAAGAAAATCAATTGCAAGGTTGATTTTGAAGAATGATCAGCGTGAGAGCTGATACTTGAAAGGGGAATCAACACGAGGGTTGATTTTGAAGAGAGATCATCATGAGGGTTGATTTTGAAAATGAATTGGTTTAACAATAATTTTGGAAAAGAAAATCAACACAAAGGTTGATTTTAAAGATAATGGTTCGAAACCAATTTAAGAAAATAAGATCACCGCGATGGTTGATTTTTGAAAAAGATTGAACCGAAATATTAAACTTTTGGGTGATCATAACGAAGATGTTTGTAGAAAATTTTCAAAATTTCATGATTTTTGAAAAACCCTCATAGGTAATTTCATTTCTCTCATGAATGATTTTGGGATTGCTCCTTATCTTGAAAAGAATAGGCAAAGAAGATTCTTTAAAACGAAAACAGGTGCCCTAATGGGGCAAAAGAAAGAAGTATTGGATGAAGAAATTTGATATTTTATTGATAATCAGAACTGATAACAAAAAAACTGCATAGTTATAAGCACTAGACTAAAAGGTTGCAAAACTGGGCGGACTTGCTCCTACGAGGTGACTGGCAAAATGAAAGGAAGAAAGCAGGAAACTTTGGCATCATCAATTTTTTGAATGATCTGGGAAAGGCTTGGTCAAGATGGCCAGCTCGTCTTCTTCTTCCTCTTCAGCAAGGAGGCTCTTGTCAATGTAATCCTGAACAATATTTTTGAAGACAAAACAATGATCAATGTCATGTCCTACTGCCCGATGGAACTTGCAAAACTGATTCCTAAACCTTCCCATGATGGTGGGAAGAGTTGTGGCCTTTGGGAGTTTCACTAATCCCTTAGTCAGCATGAATTCAAGGGCTTCTTCGAGTGTTTGTTTGAGAGGAGTGAACACACGATCATTACTCTAACCTTCATGCTTTATCTTTTCCTTTTGTGGAAAGTTGGGCTGAGATAGCTTGCTATTTTGTCTTTCCTCTCGATCTGCATGGTTGCCCTTACTACCTTTGTTGTCATTGCGGCTGATGTTGGCGGAGGAGGTGAAATTTGCCTTTTTCTTTGGATCTAGATTGTTCTTGACGAGGGTGATACCATCGTAGACACCGTTCTCCAACCCCATCTCGAGCCACTCGGCTCGTTCAGTAAGCTCTATGAAAGACTTGGAAGGCGAGGTGGAGATAAGACTTCTCAAAGGTTGTGAGAAGTTGTTCAGGATCAGCGATAAAGCATGCCTCTCTGATATAGGATCCCTCATTTTGTTGCAGGTCTCTCTCCATCTGCGAATGAAGTCCCTTGCCTTTTCATTTTCATTCTGCCATAGATTGCAGAGATGGCTCAATGTTGGGAGCGCTTCAGTATTGAACAAAAATCGCTCAATGAATAGGTTTACCACCTTATCGAATTCTCGCAGCTCGATTGGATTGATATGCTCGGAGTACCACTTGGCGGCAGTGCCTTCTAAGCTACGAGGAAAACAGAGAAATAGGGCCCTATTGTCTCTCTTGAATTTGGAGCATTCGGCGAAGAACATGGCGAGATGGGCTTTGGGATCACCAGAACCATCGAACTTGATGAACTTGCGGGGCAGATTTTCCAGTTATTCGTCTCCTTCTAATCCGTCATAAAAAACCTCGCTAGTGAAGACTTTCTTGCCCTTGTCGCGAGCTTGCAGGTCTTTAACAACTTTGGCCATTTCTTTGAACTGTGACTGCAGGGGATCTTCTGCAACTTGATTCTTTGATTTGCGACTCCTCCTTTGTTCTCGGCCCTGTTTCTGAAATGTCGGAGGGACCTCATATTCTTCATCGGTGTCTTCCTCTGATTCTGATTCATCTGAAATTTCCTCTGGCTGAACTTGCTTCTTGGAAGTCTTCTTATCCTTGTGTCCATGAAACTTCTCTCTAAATGAGTTCTTCTCTGCACTGGTCCCAGCCTGTTCACTCATCATTTTGGTCATCATTTTCTGGAACATGGCATACATCTGTGGGTCTATGCCATCCTCCCCTTGCTGCTGCTCTTGACTCCTCTCGGATCGCGGGGAGCCCATCTCTTCTTCTGAGGCTGAGGAGTACTGTGGTGATGTGGTTCTTCTTCCTGACCTTGTTCGAACCATCAAATGTTGTGGATGCTCTCTGCAGGATGAAGTCTTGATTAGACTCTGAGGAAATTTTAGATTGGAAAAAAAATGATTATTGATGATGTGGTAGACAATTGGAAGAATACCCCATTACTAGGGATGGAGTCGTCGCTGAAATCACGACAATTGTGTTGTCATTCTTTGTAAGAGAAATAACAACGAAAAATGTGCCTTGTTACCTAGGCGAGGTCGTCAACCACGAGGAAAATACCATTTTGAAGGAAAGAGATATCTCTTGGAAAAACAATCCGTAAACGGATTTAAGATAAGGAGAAGGCAAGTGGGTAAACAATTTCCACCGCAATAATCAAGGTATGCACGAGGAAAATGAGGTGAAGAATTTTGCAAATAGACAAAAAAATTGAAAATCCAATGAGAGAAAACATATGATTTTGAAAAATTGTAGGCAAGATAAAAATGCAGCTGAAAATTCGAGATCCAGTAGAACGGAAGAAGGAAAAATCACCTGGAGTTTTGAAAGAAATTGGATATTTGGGAAAATCTTCTAGGGTTTGAGAAAATAAAGGGAAAAGATGAGAAATATGGATATTTGAAAATATTTTGGGAAAATGTAAGGAAATAGAGGTAATATACGAACAATCACATCCTGCACAAACATTTATGCACATACAGCACTCCCTAAAAGGCTGACTCTAGATGCATCATTTTGGAAAACAGTTGTAGGACCTTAATCCTAACTCTAAGTTCAGATCATCTTTGTCCAATCCAGTTATGCTGATATACCCGAACCGAAATCCGAGGTACGTGGCATATAATTTCAACTCCGGTTCTAAGGTAAGGTTTTCCAACATCCTTGAGCGCCTACCGATATACTTCGGACTGTGGCCCGCGGTACATGGTAGGGGGTGTTAACCCAAATAGGTAGCCCAGTTGTGAGGCTCTGTCCCGAACTAGGGTTCTGGAAGAGAGCCCAGCAACGTGAAGACCGGGTAATGATAGGTAATTGAGGTTTGAAAAAATGATCACATGCAAGAAATAGATGGCTCTAAAACCTAGAGAGATAGATTTTTGAAAACTTTGAAGAAGCATACATTGTTTGCATTCAGATCCTAAATTGAGGAGAGTTGTATTTATACCTAAGTCTATGTGAGCATGAAAATTTCTCCTCAATCTGGTCCTACCAAACCATGCCTAAGCTATATGCAGTCAATGTCAGCTAGGTCAGAATCTAGGCTCCTAGGTTCGCATGATATCAAAAGTAAAAGAGCTGACATTTTGTGAACATAATTTCGATAATTAAACTAAGTCAAGCACAATTTTGATCAGACGAGGACAGGTCCCATCACGGTCGCCAAACCTGTTATCATCGCAAAAAAAAATTCCCGTCTTCCCTTCCTTGCGGAAGAGAGAGGGAAATGTTTTCGCGATTCAAACTTGACTGAATTTTGGAAATTGTTTTGAAATACTCACCTCCGTTTTGAAAATTACGGGAAAATCCATGGGATGGGGCTCGACCTGTCGGTACGAGGTTCGACCGTTCCTGCCGCCTTTAACAGGGGTAATCGAACCAAGGACCAAAATTATGCTGGACTTAGCGAAATTATCGAAATTGTATTCTATCCTAATGCACAGAGAATTCAGGCATGTGCTATGAAATTTTTGGAAAATATAAAATTGGAAAATATGATGTATGCTTAGAAAACATCTGAAGTTGAAAAGCATTTCTCAGGAAAAGATGGATATCAATTTCTCAGAAAAACTCAGACGAAGAAGGTTTGAAATCTCGAGAAAGTTTATAAAGATTTGGAAAATCTTGAAGAAGGGAGAATCTCAAGAAAATCTTGAGAAAGTTTATAAAGACTTTGGAAAAATATGAAGAAATGATAATCTCGGGAAAATTTTGAGAAAGTTTAGAAAGACTTGAAAAACCATGAAGAAATGAGAATCTCAGGAAAACTGAAGGAATTCTTGAGAAAAGATGATCATTTGAAAAGAAGAACATTTGTCAGGAAAACTCAGATTTTGAGAATTTTCTTAGGAAAATGATAGAAAATTTTGTAGGAAAACTCATTGGAGAAGGAAATTCAAAACATAGAAAATTAAATTTCTGAGAATCTTGTCTTTGAAATGTCTGAAAATCGATTTTTGATTCTTGAGAAAGATGAAAATTCCTTTTGAGAATGGATCTTAAGAAAATACCATTTTCAGAGAAAATCAAAGGAAAAACTTTGATTTTGAAAATCCAACTTCGAATATCATCATAGTTTCTTAAGAAATCGATTTCCATGAAGTGAAAATTACTTGAGAAAATCTTGAGAAAAACAGATGATGCAGATGATTTGAATGAATGAATGTACTTTGAAAAGATTTCTGAAAAATTTGTTAGAAAAATATGGATTAAGCCAAAGTAAATCCTTCACATATTCTGACTGTGGCCATGAATATGTTCAGAATTTATTTGAGTCAATTCACAATATTTTGAAAACATTGGAGATATGAGGTGCATTTTCAAGATAGCCTAAGAGTGTAGGCTCAATGTGACTGGTAGAAAGATGATGGATCTGGGTCTCGTCCATATTCCGACTAAGGCCGTAAATATGGACTCCACCGAGTTCATCAACTCTCTAAGAGTTGGTGCACGTGCCATTCGTGTTCATCCACGGTGAATTTGGAAAATTGAGATATATGCATCATAGAATCAGGATATTACTGAAATCAAACTATATGAGATGCGGCCTAATCTAAGCAGTAAAAGTAAATCTTATTCCAAGGTTTACATTGGATTGTTACATTGCTAACATAAAGTAAAAAAATTGAAATGGAGCCAAGGAATCAGCATCTTCTAGATTTTCCTTCAAAATGAGAGTTAGTACAAGATAACCAAGGAAATGGGTATATATACTATATACAACGAAGATATACATGTAGATATAAAAATACTTGAATTTATGATAAATGATATATGATAATGAAGATATATTTGCAAAAAGTAAAAGAAAAAGAAAAATATATGTGATATCCAATGCACATGAAGGGATATATATATATATATATATATGTATATATATATACATATATATATACATATATACGTATACATATGGGTAGATATACATACATATCAATATATATATATACCTATAATAAGAAAATATACATATAAAGGAAAATTCCATATAATGGGTAAAATCAGAAAATACAGGTATATACAGTTTTTGTAGGTGATTTCACACAGCCGTATTTCTCAAATTATAATGTATTTTTCAATAAAAATGGGTATGGAGCTTTCCCATATACCAATAACAAAGCATGCCAAAGATGGTATATATATCATGAACGGGTATGGATATATCTGTTCATGAATGTGACTAATTATCAAGACTGCACACCTGCAGCAGAAAAATGGATACATGCAGGCAATGATTTCTATAAGCCATTCACACAACCAAAACAGTTGATTTTCACACAGCCATTCACAAAATCAATTGTAGGAAATGATTTTCATGAGCCATTCACATAGCTAATGGCAGGAAATGATTTTCACACAGCCATTCTCATAGCTAATGGCAGGAAATGACTTTCATGAGCCATTCACATAGCTAATGGTAGGAAATGATTTTCACACAGCCATTCACATAGCTAATGGCAGGAAATGATTTTCACACAGCCATTCTCATAGCTAATGGCAGGAAATGATTTTCACATAGCCATTCATATAGCTAATAGCAGGAAATGATTTTCACACAGCCATTCACATAGCTAATAGCAAGAAATGATTTTCACACAGCCATTCATATAGCTAATAGCAGGAAATGATTTTCACACAGTCATTCACATAGCTAATGGCAGGAAATGATTTTCACACAGCCATTCACATAGCTAATAGCAGGAAATGATTTTCACACAGCCATTCACATAGCTAATGGCAGGAAATGATTTTCACACAGCCATTCACATAGCTAATGGCAGGAAATGAAATGTAAAACAACATTAGCTAATTTAGATTAAAATGGAAAACAAAAATTACACGATGCATTGAAACAGGAAACAATAGAGAAATGGAAATGATAACGATGCTATGACAATCGAATAAAAGAAAACAGTGAATCGAATTGACAGAAATTACAACCAATGAATGAAACAGGGAAAATACGCATGAGTGAGAGAAAGAAAATAAAAATTACAGGTAATGAATCGATTAACCAACTAATGAACAAATTAAAATTTAAAAAACAGAATTTCGGATGAATCAAAGAAGCCTAACCAAAGAATTAACTACAGAACATAAGATCGGATGATTAAAAACAAAAATCTGAAGCAACAACTATTGATTTTCTTGTTTTTCATTTTCTTTGAAACAAAACAGAAATAAATTGAAAAAACAAAGAAGAAGAAGAATGAAGAAGCTGAAGAGGGACTCATACTGTACCTGGAGCTCTTGTATATCTCTTGTTCCAGACGACCTGCAGAGAGCAGATGGAGATCGATTTTCTGCTGCTGGGTTTAAGAATGGACAGTAGGAACCCGTTGGATGTCCTATGCTACGGCTAGGCTGAAATGGATGAAGAGATCATTCACGTTGGATGGAGGATGGCGCTGGTGGGATCTTCTGCAGCTTGTTTACTATCTACAGCAATTGCAAATGGGAGTGATGGCTGGGGTGAGGAAGGATGGGCAGTTTGGCTGGAGGTGCCCTGCGGCTGGGCTAAAGAAGAGGGCAGCCGACGTTTTCTGCTGGATGGCTGTTGAAGGAAAGGGCAATCTCCTGCTGGACCTCTGTTAAATGAAGAATGATGGGCTGAAGGAGATGCAGGAACCGTTGGCTGGGCTCTCTTGCTGTGGCTGGACTGAAGATGATGAATGATGGATATGCAGCAACACGTTGAGGAGGAGATCCCGTGAGAATCTAAGTATGATGCTAGTTCAAAGGCGGGTCTCGCTCCATTTATTTGAAAATACGAGATAAAACATTATTTGTTTTCAAGAATTTGGAAAAATTGGTTTTTCAGAGCAAAAATATGGATAAAGTAAATGTAAAAAATTTTGTAAAGAGATTTAAAATCTTTTTGCAAAAAGTTTTGAGATAAAATCTTTAAAATCAATATCCAAATATCCAGATTATTTTCCTGAGAAAAATTTTTGTAATTCAACAGTCCTGGGGGTAAAATGGGAAAGATTGACAATTTTGAAAACCCAAGGTTTTTAAAAATCAATTTTGAAAAGTTTAAAAATCAAATCTGGATTGACAATTTTGAAAATCAGGAGTTCTGGATCTCAAAATGACATGTTGTGCAGTGAAATGATGCAAAGTGTTCATGCAATGCTATGCAAAGACACGTTTCAAGAAATGTCATTTTGAATCTAGAATTAGAAATTCTAATTTCTTGTCAGGGATAGGATTTTGAAAATTTGCGGTTTGAAGATGTCTCTAAACCTAAATATAGAAATTTTGAGGCTCAAGAATGAAATTTTAGACTTTCTGCAACGTTCAATCTCAGAAAATGACCATTTTGCCCTTTATTGCTTCCGGAGAACTGAAATGTCCCGATTGAGGGCGATGTCAAGAAGGTGAGTGAAAATTTGGGGTGTTTACACCCGTCTCCGTCCGGTCGAATTATGCCTTTTTCTTTTGCTTTGACATTATCTAAGTTTTTATTTCTTCAAAATGTCAGCTATATTTCCATGCAAACCTTAGGGGCCTAGATTTTGTCCTAAGCTGACATCATTGCATATAGGATTTAAGTATGGTTTGGTAGGACCATATTGAGGAGATTATTCCATGCTCACATTAGACTTAGGTCTGAAATACAACTATCCTCAATTCTAGGGATTGAATGCAAAACAATGTGTGCAAGTGTATGCTTCTCTTCATTTTAATCTATCTCTTTAGGACTTGCATTAGAGCCATCTGATTTCTTGCATGTTGCACATATTTTGAAAACTTCCTTACGTATATTGTCCCGGTCTTCACGTTGCTGGGCTGTCTCACTGAACCATAGTTCGGGAGAGAGCCTCACAACTGGACCACTTATTTGGGTTTGCGCCCCCCTACCACATACCTAAGGGTCATAGTCCGAGGTATATCGGTAGGTGCTCAAGGATGTTGGGAAGCCATTACCTTAGAACCGGAGAAATATTTCTATGCCACGTACTTCGAGCCTCGGCTTGGGTATATCGGCATATCTTGATTGGAATCAGATGATCTGAACCCTAGAGTTAGGATTAGGGTCCTGCAAGCCATTTTCAACTATTGCATTTAGAGTCAGCCTTTAGGGAATGCTATGTGCGCACCCTTGTTTGTGCAGCTTTAGTTGTATGATAATTCTCTTATTCTTCCATATATATGTATCAAACCCTTTTTAAAAACCCTGGGTGTATTATTCAAAACTTACCCTTATTTCTCAAAAACCCCAGGTGTATATTTCTCTCTACCTACATTTCTTTTCTGTTTTAGATTAAATTTTCTTCAAAAACCCTGGAAAATTTCTTTAAAAATTTCATCAACCTTTTTAAAATTTCAGGTTTGATTCTTCAAAAGTCTATCCGTAAGTCCTGCATTCTATCTAATTATCCTTATTTCTTCTTTGCCCCAGTATCATTTCAATGGCGTCTGATTCCCTCAATGCTGTCTTTCCCCGAGATCATGTCTTCTATCAGATTCAGGATGGATCCCCGGATCAACGGGTCATCCAGTCTCGTCATTTCTTCCCTCGGTGGTATTATTCTTGGTTCGCCACCTTCTGGCGTATGTTCCCAGATCACTTAGATGACTGTGGGTTGGAGATGGCATCGGCGACAGGCAAGCAAACCATCAATGGAACTTTGATTCAGGCTATTGTTATCATCGCAAAATTTTTACTTTTTGCGAGTCAAACTGACCTTTGAAAAAGTTTTTGAAAATAACTCGCCTCCGTTTGAAAATGCAGGAAAATTCCGAAGAATGGGACTCGCCTGTCGGTACGAGGTTCAACCGTTCCTGCCACCTTTAACAGGGGTAATTGAACCAAGGATCAATCTTATGCTCTACTCTATTCAACTTGTCTAAATCATATTCTAATTTCTAAATGCACATAGAATCAGGCATGTGCTATGAATTTTCAGAAAATGCACATTTTGAAAACATGATGTTTGCTTTGAATGATTGAAATATTTAGAATAGGTATCACATGGAAAATCATGAATTGGGATTTGAAATATACTTCTGAGAGAAATAAAAATCGATTTTGAGGAATCCTTGACATTTGGTGAAAATCGATTCTGAGAAACTTGGTTTCTCTGAATTCAAACTTTGAAATTGAAATTCTAACTTAGGGAATTTGAATTTGGAACTTGGGAAATATTTGAAATATCATTGGCAAATCCATATTCTTTTGAATAAGACTTAGAAAAATTCTAACTTCAAACTTTGAAATTGACTGCATAACTTTGGAAAATTGAGTTTATAACCTTGAAAAACACTTGAAATATTCTTTGAAATTCAATGCTTTTGGGAAAATCGATTTTGCTATAAGACTTAGGAGATTTTGAGAAAATGAACTTCTTTGAATTGGAATTTGAATTAGAATTGGCAAATGCATGAAATGAATGAATATGGATTTGAGGATTTGAGAAATACTTTTTGTATTTTTGAGAAATGCAGTGCATTTTGAAATTAGCCTAAGAGTGTAGGCTGAATGTGGCTAATGTGAAGATCATAAATCTGGATATCCTTCATATTCTGACTATGGCCATAAATACAAATTCCACCAAGTTTATAAACTTCATAAAAGCTAGTGTATGTGCCATTCGTGTAGACCATAGTGAGTTTGAATATGCATGAATCATCATCCATCACACATTAACATTATTTAAAAAAATAAACTATATGCAATGCTGCATAAGCTAAGCAGGAAATGTAAATTCTTATTCCAAAGTTTAATTACAAATTACATCACTATTGAAATTTAAATACATGAAAAATAAAGTCTTCAATGTACCTGCAAAACTAGAAAACTTTGTTAGTGATGATATGTTGGCTTTTCTAGATTTATCCAGCAATATCAGGAAATTGCTGGATTTTGCTAGATATAAGCCTTTTTGCCATGATTCCCTTAAATCAAAATGATAAAGTATGAAATAAAATTGAATAAATAAGGAAGAGAAGATATGAAATTTCAAAATTGGGGTCAAAATGACCAAAATACCCCTAATAACAAGATTATGGCCTTGAAATTAGGGTTTTTAGAAAGATATTTTGATAAAATGCAAGTTTTGAAATTTGAATGGAATAAACTCAAACCAAATATGCTATGACATGATTAAAAATATGAAATTAGGGTTAGGGATTTTGAAATTTAGATCAAATGACCAAATTGCCCCCGATAGCAAGACTATGGCCTTGAAATCAGGGTTTTTAGAAATAGATTTTGGTAAAAACTTAGGTTTTATGCACTAAATGAAATCAAATGAGCACAAAATTAAACCTAAAGCATCCTAATATAATTATGAACATAATAAAACCATAAAAATATATGCTTATGCACGAAAATCCAATAATATCACAAAAACTGTGATTTTAGCAGTGTTTTTGGATCTTTCAGGAACCCGGTTTTGCAATTTGCTTAATTCATCCATCAAATGGATTCCAAGATCCATAAAAATTGATACCTGCACTTGTTATAACCCTAATGTCGAATTGGAATTATAAAAATAATTTTTTGACATTAAATTAATCCGAAAATTGCATTAACCCTAAAAATATGCTATTTTTGACCTAATTCACCAACCAGTCTCAGTCCAAGACCTGAACCAGGGGTCAAATCTCCATGGAAATTTATGAAATTTTACAGAGACTAACTAAGAAGAAAAACATAGATTTCCCAATTTACAGATAGGAAAAATAATCTCCGGTTAGGGAGAAACCCTTCCGGCAATCTGAGCTAAAATATACCACTCTTAACAGGGATTAAAACAGCTATTCCATATTGAAAATACAGACATAAATAGAAATCTTAAATAAAAAACTCTGAAATTTTAGTGGTGAACATTAGACAGAAAAATAACAATACTCACTTTTTACAGATCATGAATTGGATCTGTGGTTTGGGATTTATGACTTACACAAGTCTGATTAGGGTTTTGGTAAACCCTAACGAGTTTTAAATTTAAAAACAGATTCTCTAAAAGGGGAAAAATACTAAACAGTGATAAAAAAATCCGAAAATTTCACAGCAGACAGATCTACTCAATGTGAATCCATAGCACTTTACAGATCTAAAATCGGATATAAGATGAGAGAAATATCATCACAGCAAGTTACCTTCTTGATTTTAACCATGATTTTAAAGCTTTAAAAACCCGATTTGATGTCTGATTTTTTTGACAGGGTTCCCGATGAAGGGAATAAAATATAAAATGGAGAGAAAAGTTGAGAACAATTATGGAGAATGACTTCTTTTTTGGGGTGATAGTGGAAAAGTTGAGAGATAAGTCACCCTTACTGTCACTCTACAGAACCGTACATGAGATTTTCACCTCATACGGCTCCTCATTCAATTCTTTCGAAGGAATTGGATCCTTTTCCTCGTTCGAGAATCTCCTCCCTTCTTCCACTCCGTCCCGAAGAGTAACTAGGACCAATTCAGTCACGTTTTCATGTTTCAATTGAACACTTTCCATTTTTTATTATGATCAAGGGAGAAGATTATTCTTTTTACCAAACATATGCAGATCAAATCACGATCTTATAATCTTATCTTATAATAAGAAGAAGAAGAGATCTTTCTCGATCAATCCCCTTGTCCCTCATTCTTCGAGAATCAGAAAGGACCTTTTCGAGTTTGAATTTGTCCATTTGGAATCTGGTTTCTTTTATTTCCTTCTCTTTTTCTTTTATTCCCTTCCATCATTCCTTAAGTCCCATGGGTTTGATCCTGTAGAATCTGATCCATTTTCTCATCGAACGAAGGGTACGAAATCAATTAGATTTATTTTTCGATCAAAAGTACTATGTGAAATCTTCGGTTTCTTTCCTCTCCCTCTATCTCTATCCCATAGGTACAGCGTTTGAATCAATTTTCTTCTGTATGAATCGATATTATTACATTCCAATTCTTTCCTGATACCTCCCAAGGAAAATCCCGAATTGGATCCCAAATTGACGGGTTGGCGTGAGCTTATCCATGCGGTTATGCACTCTTCGAATAGGAATAAATTTTCTGAAAGATTCGGGTTTAATTTATTCTCAACACCCGAGATCCAAATCCTCTGATTTTTCTATAGTAACTCAATAACTCATGCATGCATCACATATAAAAAAATCAGAAATAAAAAATGAGAACTTCAATCCGAAATAACATTATCTTTACTGTTCTAAACCCAAAACACACAGAAATTTAAGAAACTTGAAAAACCATGCATTAACTAATGTAAATAAATAAAATAAACCATAAAACAGTAAATAAAACTTATTTCTATGCTATAGAACGTAAAACAAACATGAATAAACCATGAAAATAAAATAAAAACAGGGAATCAATGGCTGGAATTTGATATCACCTTTAAAACATAGATTTAACCCATTAAAAGGGGTAAATCATATATTTTATTGGTTAATAATGTAAAGAATCATATTAAAATCAATTCTAATGGATTAAAATCTCTGTAAATCATCCAAAACAGGGTTAGATCACCTTCTTGGATCGTTCTTGCTGATTCTTGATGGTTCTTGAGGTGAAACTATGGTTGATCTTCCATAAGGAGGGGTATCTAAGCCTAGATCTAGGTTTAAAAAATTAAAATCATTAAATAAAATATGAAAAAGGCAAAGGAATTCATACCTTGGAGTTGCAGCAATGGAGGAAGGGCTGGAGAAGAGAGAGAAGCTCCAAGAATCCAAAGGAAAGCAAGTTGGAAAAATCGACCCCCCTATGGCTTTCTATTTATAAAAAAAAATTAGGTTAAAAATCAAATGTTTTAAAAAAATTGGACTCTTCTAAGGGGGGCGATTTTGGGGTGTAAAGACTATCCTACCCCTAACCTAAATTATCCTATTTAATACCTAATTAACCCCTAGACTCTCCTAAAAAATCCCCAAATGTAATGCCACTTGGCATTTTCTACATTTGGCTTTTTTTAAAACACCTTTAAAAACCTTTAAAAACACTAGTTTTAAAAACTAACTTTCAAAATGAGTTTTTCAAAATGGTTTTGACTCTTCTAAACCTCTAACACTAACCAAGACATCAACTAACCCTAGTCTAGCCCTGACTGACTCGAATATGGCGCCACCCCGAGTGGGCCCTACTTGAGTTTTTCAAAAAGCGATTTTAAAACTTGAAATTGAAGGAGTTTTCAAAAGGATTTTCAAAAGCAATTTTAAAATTAGGATTTTTGAAATGGTATAGGGTCCTAACTAGGTTAGAACTCCTCTGGATATGGTGCCAACTGAGTGGGCCCACATCGAGTTTTAGAAATTTTGAAATAAACACTGAAAATGGCTTTGAAAAAGGGTTAAAATCGACATTTGAAATTCAAGATCTTTGAAAATAGGGTCTCAAGCGAACTGGAACTCCGAGTTAGAGTCCTGAACTCTTAGGACTCTGAGATTTTAAATTTTAGAATTCAAATGTAAAAATTTTTGAAAGATTTTATCAAGAAATGATGAAATAAGTCGGAAAACACAGTCAGGGTTAGACTCTTAACTCGACCGAACTCTAAAATAGAGTTTTGAACTAACTGGACTCTGTAAAATGACCTAAATTTCGAAAGCAAACGGAAAAGATTGAAAATGGAAGTAAAACAGACTTCAAAACAGACACCTGACCGGATCAGGACTCTGAGACAGAGTCCTGATCAGACTGAAACTTTCAAAATTTTGAGAAATTTGATGAATAGAGGAATTCAGAAGCGACACCACCTCAATGGGTCTCATCTGTGAATTGAAATCGATTAAAATTTGGATTTGAAATGAATCCAGATTGTTTCCTTGAGAAAATATTTCGAAATATAAAGTCCTGGGGTTTGAAAATGACAGAGTGTTGAATAAAAACCCAGATTTTGAAATTGATTTTGAAATAAAGCTTTAAAATTCAAATCTGGATTGAATGTTTTGAAATAGGAGTGCTGGATCTCGAAAATGAGATGCAATGCTATGCAATGCGATGGAATGATATGCAGAATACATGCAATGATATGCAATGACACATGAAATGGACAAACACTGGATGAGGGTGAAAATTTGGGGTGTTTACAGATGCCCCTCTTTGCTGCTAAGCCAGTTGAAAGCCGAGCTTAGTGGCAAAGAAAACATACCAAATTTGAACCATAAAAAAAATGCCCCAGTTAGATGAATCTGACTAGGTATGAAAGAATTAGTTCAAGTGATGATGGTAGATATGAAATGGAGAATAAGGAGAAAATTTTACTTCAAAAAGAAATGAGATTCAGGTTTTGCCGTTAACCTAGATGGGACGGAAAATACCTCGTATGGAACGAAGCTCAGGCTTAACCTTTAACCTGATTGGGAAATGAAATACCTCATCAAAGGAGGCTCAGGTTTGTACCCTTAACCTGATTGGGTGGAAAATGGAATACCTCATCAAAGGAGGCCCAGGTTTATACCCTTAACCTGATTGGGCAGAAAATGGAATACCTCATCAAAGGAGACCCAGGTTTATACCCTTAACCTGATTGGGAAGAAAATGGAATACCTCATCAAAGGAGGCCCAGGTTTATACCCTTAACCTGATTGGGCAGAAAATGGAATACCTCATCAAAGGAGGCCCAGGTTTATACCCTTAACCTGATTGGGCAGAAAATGGAATACCTCATCAAAGGAGGCCTAGGTTTATACCCTTAACCTGATTGGGCAGAAAATGGACGAAATCCTCGAAAGAAGAGACCGTGATGGAACCTTCGGATTTCCGCACAATGAATCCGATAGGGGTTTTGCAAAAGGAAGGAAATTGGGGTCCCTAAAGTTTGAAAAGGGATTGATTTTGGGCGCCTCATTGCTGAGACTAATTAACTTTTGAAATTGCCTTTTGCTGGAATTGGTGGCTTAACCTCAAGCCGAAATTGGACTGTCTATGGTGGGACAGTGGGGACACAGAGAAATGTGCGAATCTGAGAGCCCGTGCGCTCAGATTATACCAAGGAAGGGAAGGAATCTTGAAAACTCCCGTTATCAAGTCCTAAAAGGGATAACAACTGATGTCAGGATGCACCAAAGATGAACCTCAAGCTCTCGCTTCATGCCAGGATAGCTAGAAAATATTGTCAAAATGTTGAAAATTGTTGTTGATTCAAAATAATTGAAAATGATGCACTTTGTTTTGAAAGTGTTCCCTCTTTTCTACCTGAAGTATTACCTCCGATTGGGCTTAACTCCGTAGAATCAAGATTCGAATTCAAATTGCTTGCGATTGACTTTCTTTCAAGGAAGCTATCAATTTCCTTGATATGGACGGGAAAGACAGTATTCTTGATATTGCGAGAGCTATTGGTGAAAGAATATTGATAAAAGAATTTCACAAAATTAAAGAAGATTCTTGATAGATTTGGAAGTCTGATATCCTGGGATTCTTTTCTCATGATGATCTTTCTGCACTCTCTTTTTAGCAAATTGGAGCTCTCTTGGATTTTTTTGGGAATTACATCATCCTTCATTTTGGAGATGTCCTGACTTTTCTCTCTTTTTTTTTCTTGGGAAGGGTACGTCACAAACTCCTTCATCTCAGAGATGTTCTGATCCTTCTTTTCTCTCAGGGATTATCTTGATAGTTATTGGCTCATTGGTTGAGAATCTCTTGATGATAGCTGGAATCAAATATCTTTTAGGGTTTGTCGGTAGGCTCATCACACTCGCCTTCATCTCGATGGTGATCTGAACTTTCCCTGGAAGGATCCGTCACAAACTCCGTCATCTTGGAGATGATCCAAATCTTCTTTGGCCTCGGGGGTCGACTCGCTTAATTTGCCTTCATCTTGACGACAATTGAGAGATCCCTTTTGCAGATATTTAATTGCAACTTAGGTGATTGAGGAGATATGAAAATTGAGTGGACTTTTCTGTATCACCCAGGATATTTCGACTGCTTTATTTTTCAAGAATGGTCTTTAAAAATGTGCCATTGACTGCGATCAATATCAATCACTCATGGCTTTGCAACAACATTGAATTCTCTTTGCTGGCCATATCGAGGATTTATTCTTCATCCTTTTGGTTGGCCAATAGAAAGATTTTGAATTTTGAATCCTTTTTTCGCGAAAGCATTGCCCTTTCAGAAGTAATAGTGGAGGTATTCTGAAGTAATAATTTTGTGCAATAAAGACTTTTGAAATCAATAAATATTTAATGACAAATTGGCAAAACTTTCTTGAAATCCTTTTGTGAAAGCGAGCATTTGAAGCACAACGCAACACATCCATGACAAAAATTCTCTTCTCCTTTCCCAAAAGAAGAAGATTCAGAAATTAGAATTGGGAATTACTCTTCTCTTCCTTGAAGAGGAGGTGTTTGCAAAACGAACTTTTGAAGAGAAATTAAGCTTTCGTCAAAACTTCCTAACATTAGGCTTCTCTTATGGAAAGGGGGCCGGAATTGGTGAGGTTGGTAAATTGGTCATGAAGGAACGAGTTCATCACACTCTCCCTGAAAAGAGGGTCCTTCATGATGAAATGGCCTAGTCTGAAATTATGGGGCCACAAGGAAAACGAACTTCCGTCGAAGCTCTCCTTGACCTAAGGGTTCCTTGTATGAAATTGGAATTTTGTTTTGCAAACGGTTCACAAAGGCACGAGTCCCTTCAAACTCTCCCTGAAAAGGGGCTAAGTGAACGAATTGGATAGCATGCGAAAAGAGCGAGCTCCCTCAAACTCTCCCTATACAAAGGGTCTCTCGCAAGAGAAATTTTTGGAATTGGTATTGAGTGACCAAAAGGTCGAAATCTGGAATTTTGAATTTTGAATTTTGAATTTTTGAAATTGGAATTTTGATATTTGAAATTAGAAATTGGAAGTTTGGAATTTGGAAATTGATATTTGGAAATTGGAAATTTGGGAATTGATTGGCTAAAAAAGTTGAAATTGTGAATTGGTTTACTGAGAATGACATGGGTTCTATAGGGATTCGACCTACGAACTATCTATTCCATAAGGATTTAACCTAAGGATCATAGTTTAAGAATGAATGATTCCAACTTGTGAACTTTGAATGGACCAGGTGCTAAACTGGGTTTTTGAGGGAAGACTCGAATTGGAATTCAACTCTTCAAGGAAAACTAGATGAATTGGATTTTGAAAGAGAATTCAAGTCGGAACTCGAATCTTCTAGACCAATTCTGAATTGGATTTAGAAGAAGATTCAAGTCGGGACTCGGATCTTCTAGACCAACTCTGAAGGAAAGGAAAACTCGAATCGGAACCCGAATCTTTAAAGGAAAACTAGATCCATCGTGGAAGGAGAATAAATTCGAGTCGGAACCCGAATCCCAAAGGAAAGGTAGATCAATTTGGAAGGAGAAGAAATTCAAGTCGGAACCCGAATCCCAAAGGCAAACTGGATCAACTAGAAGGAAAGAAGATTCGAGTCGGAACTCGAATCTCGAAGGAAAACTAAACCGGTTAGAAGGAAAGGAAATTCGAGTCGGAACTCGAATTCCGGAGGAAAACTAGATTAACTAGAAGGAAAGAAGATTCGAGTCGGAACTCGAATCCCAAAGGCAAACTTAAACCGGTGTGGAAGGAAAGGAAATTCGAGTCGGAACTCGAATTTCGAAGGAAAACTAGGTTAACCAAAAGGAAAGAAGATTCGAGTCGGAACTCGAATCCCAAAGAAAAACTAGACCGGTTGGAAGGAAAGGAAATTCGAGTCGGAACTCGAATTCCGAAGGAAAACTAGGTTAACCAAAAGGAAAGAAGATTCGAGTCGGAACTCGAATCCCAAAGGCAAACTTAAACCGGTGTGGAAGGAAAGGAAATTCGAGTCGGAACTCGAATCTCAAAGGAAAACTAAACCGGTTAGAATGGAAAAGAAATTCGAGTCAGAACTCGAATTCCTGACGGAAAACCAGATCAATTATAAGGAAAGAAAATTCGAGTTGGAACTCGAATCCCAAAGGAAAACTAAATTAGTGGACACTGAATTTTAAAGTGTACCAGTGCAAACACCGGATTTTGAAAATGTGCCAATACAAGCATTATGTTTTGAAAAATTACCAGTACGAATACCGGGTTTTGGAAGATTACCAGTACGAGCGCTGGATTTTGGAAGGTTACCAGTACGAGCACTAGATTTTAAAAGGTTACCAGTACGAGCGTTGGATTTTAAATGGTTACCAGTACGAGCACTGGGTTTTGGAAATTTACCAGCACGAACACTGGATTTTTGAAAAATTACCAGCACAACACTGGATTCTGAAGAATTACTAATTGATTTTGATGGAAAATTTTCAGTCTTCACCCTCACGACGACTTGGACAACTGTCGGGGTCTCAGGATTTATCCCTTATCCTGAATGGGTAATCGATGCAAATGCAAATTGATGCAGATGAATGCGAATGAATGCATGCAAATGCAAATGAATGTAAATGGGTGCACATGCGTGCAAAATGAGAGATTTGTTTGATCCTGCCTGCATACAAGATATTTGTAGATAAAAACAAAATTTTAAAAATGCCCCAGTGTAACTGGGAAAAGAATTTTGATTATTATTGAAGAAAATTTGGAAGAATTACAAAGAATAGGGAATTGTTCAAGTATAGAATTTTTTTAAATGTCGAGCATTGATGGGATCTGGTAATTCTATTCCATCAGCATTGATGAGCCGATATGAATTGCGAGGTAGTGTCTCTTTGACAACATAAGGACCTTCCCAATTTGGCGACCATTTGCCACCCGGACGGTGCCTGAGATAAGTTGTTGATCTGAGCACTAGATCATTGACCCGAAATTTCTCTCAATGACAGATTTTGCATATTGTCGGGCTATCCTCTGGCGATAGGATTGAGCATGCTCTACTGCTCTAAGCCTTCTTTCATCGAGCAAATCAAGTTGTACCAGTCGCTGTTGCTGATACTGATCAAGAGGTAATTCTAGAAGTGATGCAAATTTCAGAGCAGGTTTCTGAACATGTAGAGGCAGTACTACTTCAGTTCCGTAGACAAGTTCTGACGGAGTAGCATTCGTTGGAGTTCAAATGGTGGTTCTGTATGCCCATAATGCATCGTGAAGCTTTTCATGCCAGTCACGGCCCGTTTCTAAAGTTCGCTCCAGGATTCGAATCAGAATCTTGTTAGTGGCCTCTGCCTGACCATTCCCTTGAGGATAATAAGGGGCGGAAAATGATAATGAATTTTGAATTTTGAGCAGAATGTCCTCATTCTCTCATTCTTGAAATGACTGCCATTATCCGACACAATATCATGCGGTATACCAAAACGGCAAAGGATATTCTTATGGATGAAAGAAACCACGTGTCAACCTTCTACTGTGCATAGAGTGACTGCTTCTACCCATTTAGTAAAATATTCTGTTGCGGCCAAAAAATATTTATGACCATTGGAGGCTGAAGGAGTGATGGGGCCTACGACATCGAAAGCCCACATGGAAAATGGCCATGGCGAGACGACAGATTGCAAGTATGTCGCTGGCGCATGAATGGAAGGTGCATGCATCTGACATTGAACGCACTTCTTTACAAAACGATAGCAATCTTGTTGCATAGTTCTCCAATAATATCCTGCTCGGATGATTTGTTTGACGAGAGTCTGATAGCCAACATGACCACCGCAAATGCCTTCATGTGCTTCTTGCACAACTTCTTTGGCTTCTTCTTCGTCCAAACATCTGGAATACTCAGAACTGAATCCACGACGATAAAGGACGTCGGCAAGAATAAAATATCGAGCAGACATGCATTAAATTGCTCGCTGCTCTCTTTTTGATAATTCTGGAGGAAATTCGCCAGTTTTAATGAAATTCTTGATATCATGATACCAGGGCTTCTTCTTTTGCTCAGCCTGGTTTATCTGCTCTACTGGGACGAAAGCGGGTTGATCAAGTCTTCCAATTTCAAATAAGCGAGAAGATTCTCCACTCCTGAAAGACATGATGGATCCCAGATTAGCTAAACTGTCTGCAACTTGATTGAAATCTCTCTTGATATGAAAAAGTTGGAATTCTTCGAATTTGTTGGCAAGAGCTGAGACAATCTTCTGGTAAGGAAGTAATTTCTGATCTTTCACTTGCCATTCGGCCAGAACTTGATTGACGATTAACAAAGAATCGCCATAAGCATGCACTCTTTTGACATTGAAGTCCTGTAGAATTTTCAGACCTTATATCAAAGCTTCATACTCGGCCATATTATGAGTGCACTGAAAATCCAGTTTAAGAGAAAAAGGAATCATCTCCTTCTCTGGTGTAATTAGCAGAATTCTGATTCCTATGTCTGCCATATTCTTGGAACCGTCAAAGAATAAATTCCAAATTGGGGATTGTTGAATATTGCAGATCCGCTCATCGGGGAAATCATCCTCAGCTTTAACATCCTCTGCTAGAGGAAAATCTGCTAATTGGTCTGCAATTGCTTGGCCTTTGATAGATTGCTGAGAGACATATTCCAGGTCGTATTGCATTAATAGGACTTGCCATTTGGCGATTCGTCCGCTGAGAAATGGTTGTTCAAGAATATACTTGAGAGGATTTAACTTAGATAGAATCTTGACTTCAGACGCCAATAGATAATGTCTCAATTTCTGACACATCCATACCAGAGCTAGGCATGTCTTCTCTATCTGAGAGTATTTCTTCTCGTAATCAATAAAGGTCTTGCTCACATAGTAAATGGCATGTTCTATCAAGCTGCTTTCTTCGTATTGCGCCAGGAATCCGCCGCAAGCAACTTGATTAACTGAAATGTATAGCAATAGGGGTTTCCCTAATTCTGGCGGCTTTAAAACAGGAGGATTGAGAAGATATTTCTTGATGCGTTCGAACGACTGCTGACACTCTGGTCCCCATTCGAACCTCACTCCTTTTTTGAGCAAATGATTGAAAGGCTCACATCTCATGGCCAAATTAGAAATGAATCGCCGAATTGATTGCATGCGCCCTTGAAGGCTACGCAATTCTTTGAGATTAGTCAGGGGCGGCATGTCAATGATAGCTTTGGCCTTAGCGGGATCCATTTCTATCCCCTTCTTGCTGACCAAGAAGCCTAGCAACTTGCCTGATTCGACTCCAAAGACACATTTTTGTGGATTGAGTCTTAGCTTATAAAGAATGAGTCGCTTGAAAACTTGATTGAGAGCTTCGATGTGATCTTCCTCTTCTTTGGACTTTACCAGAATATCATCGACATAGGCATCCATGATTTTGTGCATCTGATCGTGAAATATAACGGCCATAGCGCGCTGATAAGTGGCTCCAGCATTCTTGAGCCCAAAAGGCATAACCGTGTAACAGAAAGTGCCCCATGGCGTGGTAAAGGATGTTTTGGATTGGTCACGAGCGGCCAACTTGATTTGATTATATCCGGAGTATCCGTCCATAAAGGAGAACATAGCATGCCCGGCTGTGCTATCGACTAGGAGATCAATGTTTGGGAGCAGATAGTCATCCTTCGGAGTGGCTTTATTGAGATCACGGAAGTCGATACAGATTCACACTTTCCCATTCTTCTTAGGAACTGCTACGATATTCGCCAACCAATCCGGGTAATCAATTGCTCGAATGAATCCTGCTTTAAGCAGATCCTCAAGTCCTTCCTTGACCTGTTGCTCGATTCGAGGATCCATTTTTCTCAACTTCTGCTTGACTGGTTTCGCCTTAGGCTTCAAAACGAGGCGATGCTCCACCAATTTCGGATCTAAACCTGGCATATCCTGATAAGTCCATGCGAATACTTCTTCATGCTGCTTGAGGAAATTAGTGAGCCTTTCTTTCTCTCCTGGACTCCAACCACTGCCAATCTTGAGAATTTTAGGATCGTCTTCTGATCCGATATTGATATCCTCAGTCGGATCTTGAACTAAGGATGATGGCTCATCTTGCTTCTGAACCGATGCAAATTCTGGCAGTTCTTGAAGAGCTGAATCGAACTCTACGGATTCTTCTGACTGCTTTGCAGTCTGACTACATTCTGTTCTTATTATGACCTGATGAATTATTGCTGATTTCGAACAAGCTTTTGGATTAAAGACGAGCTTCTTGATAGATCGGGAAGACATTCTGAAAATTGGAGGATAAATTAATTTAGGGAAATTGCTCATCATGAAATAAATTGCTTTTATTGAAAGTAATTGGAAAGATGAAAGAGCAAAATGATTTCAATTTTGTGAAGATTTAATATTGAGGAGTAAAGAGACAAATGGCACCAAGATAGACAAAGGAAACTGGCAACTTTATTGAAAGATAGAATTAATCAAAATGACAATGATGAAAATGAAATGGGATATCATCCCGAATGTGGAAATAAAAGAATGGAAATGAAAAGACAAGCAAATGCCCTTAGTGCATTCCTTCAGAGATGACCGCTGTATTATAAGAGGGAAATGGTTATTTCAGAATTTCTATATTCTCATCTTCGGCACCTTCTACCAGAAGATTCTTATCATTGAGATCTTGAACAATATTCTTCATAACAAAGCAATTCTCGGTATTGTGCCCCACTGTTCGATGAAATTTGCAGAATTGGTCTTTGAATTTTCCCATAGGAGCGGAAGGATCGACCAGCTTGGGCAATTTGACCATCTCCTTGGTCAACAGGTATTCAAGCACAGTCTCGAGTGATTGATCTAATGGAGTGAACTTCCTCTCATAGCTCCATCCTTCATGCTTCACTTTCTCTCGGGGTTTTGGTCCCTGCTCTAGCTGAAGCGGCTTGCTGAATTGCGGGATCGGCTTCCCTTTCTGATCATTCCTGTTTGAATTTCCTGCCCCATAACAGAAGTCTCTATTCCGCCCCTTGCGATGATTCCATTTATTATTACTGACAGAATTAGTGAACTGAGTCTTCTTCTTTGACTCGTTCTGGCCGTTGTTCTTGGTGAAAGTGAAACCTTCGTAGAAACCATTCTCCATACTCAATTTGAGCCATTCGGCTCGCTCTGTTAACTCTATAAAGGTTCTAGATGGTGCGGTGGAGATGAGGCCTTTTAGAGGCTGCGAGAAATTGCTTAGAATTAAGGACAAAGCATGCCCTTCTGATATGGGGTCTCTCATCTTGTTACAAGCTGACCTCTAGCGATGGATAAAATCTCGGGCCTTTTCATTTTCTCTCTGTTTCAGGCCACAGAGATGACTGAGGGTCGGGAGCGCCTCGGCATTAAAGAGGAATCGCTCGATGAACATATTCACCACCTTATCAAATTCTTTCAGCTCTATGGGGTTGATGTGCTCTGAGTACCATTTAGCTGTCGTTCCCTCCAGACTGCGAGGGAAGCAAAGGAAGAGTGCCCGATTGTCACGCTTGAATCGTGAACATTCAGCAAAAAACATGGCGAGATGAGCCTTAGGGTCGCCAGAACCATCAAACTTGATAAATTTTCTGGGGAGATTATCCAGATTGTCGTCCCCATCTAAACCATCATAGAAGTCTTCGCTGGTGAAGACTTTCTTGCCCTTGTCGCGGGCGTGCAGATCTTTGACCATTTTCATCATGTCTTTTAGCTGTGACTGAGTAGGGTCATCAACAGACTGATTTTTGGATTTGTAAGCCGACCCCTGGCCCTGAGTTGACCTTTTGAATTCATGTTTATTTTCACATTCCTTGTCAGCATCGTCAGCTGATTCTGACTCATCAGATATTTCCTCGTGACGACTCTGCTTTTTGCTGATCTTCACATTCTTGACGGCATGACCCTTATCTTTCTGTTTGGTCTGAATTTGCTCAGTACTGGCCTCAGCTTGCTCTGCCAGCATCTTGGTCATCATTTTTTTGAACATGACATACATTTGGGGATCGATGCCATCATCCGCCTGCTGACCCTGACTCTGGATTGATCGAGGTGAGTCCATCTCTTCTTCTGAAGCTACTGAGTACGCGACGCCTTCAGCTGATGTGGTTTTCTTTCTGGATCTTGTATGAACCATCGGGTATCACAAATTTTCTCTTGGATATTGCTGATGCTCTCTGCAGGGCAGAACTGATGGTTAGGCTTCTGAAGGAAATTTGGTTTGGAGGAAAATATTTGTTGAGAATTTTGGTAGACAATTGAAATAATATCCCATTACTAGGGATTGAGTCATCGCTGGGATTACGACAATTGTGTTGCTATTCTTTGCAAGATAAACAACTGAAAATATGCCTTGTTACCTAGGCGAGGTCGTCAAACCAAAGTGAAATAAAGGAATTTTTATTGAGGGGAAAAACATGATTTTATCAATAATACACTTGACAGAGGGGAGGGGAACAGACAATTTTCCACCACTCCGGATAATCAGAAGATACACGAGGACCAGGAAAAATAGTAAGACTAACAAAGGAATCCCAACCATGTCTGGCAGAATGGTATGCTCCGGACCACTGATCTGATGTGAGATCGAATTCTGGCAGAACCCCTGATAGTGGACGAATCTCTACGGGCTTCTGCCTCTGAGAGAACTGCCTGACGCACTGCTCTGGATAATAGTATGCGCAGAAAAACGGGCCAAGTAGCCTGAATCGCTTGCCGTATGCATAAGTGTATCTGGGAGGTGATTCCTGACGATCAAAGTAATCCCATACGACTTCTTCCTCCTGAAGGTTGTCGATCAGGAATCGGTATCGCGCAACTGGCAGAAGCTTTTCACCATTGTATCTGAATGAACGGGCTCGGACTGGCACATGCCGGAGGAACCAAGACTGCAAGGCATAGGTGCACCCTTCGACTAGAATCGATTCTCCGAGTGTGAAACGAGTCAACCCTTGGTATAGAAAAGCGAGTGCGGCCATGGCTATTGAGAGGTGGCTGGTCTGTCGACTTCCCCATCTTCTCATAAGCTGAACTATTTTGATATCCATGTAATTTCGTCCATCGGGAAAGAAAGCTAATCCCACCGAGCACAGAACCATCGCGTGCTGAATTCTCTCTCGAGCTGTTCTGGACAGCGAGCTGACTTCCACAAATGTCCCATTCTGTCTGTAGATTTCGAGCAGATCCACATATTTGTTTCCATCCTCCTCTATCAGAGGCCAAGACTTGCGTCCCGTCATGCGAGCTAAGGCATCTTTTGGGTCCAGACCCTTGACATTAATCAAAAACTGTTTCTCCAATGGATCTCTAGGTTGACCGGCTGGCTCGGGCAATCCCATAATCTCTGAAAATTCATCCATCAATATTGTCATCTCGCCCAACGGAAACCAGAAGGTAGAAGTGCTCGGATTCCACCGCTCTGCTAGTGCATGGATCAAGTTGCCGTTGATTGTTTGCTTTCCTACTGCGGACGCCAGTTCCAATCCACACTCGTCCAGATGGTCCGGAAACATACGAGAGAAGTTCTTGAACCATGAATAGTACCACCGGGGAAAGAAGGATCCGGTGCTGAGGACTCGATGTTCGGGAAGACTTTGTCGCACCTCGTAGGAGATGTGACCCTCAGGGAAGACTGAATCAAGCTGACTGGATGCTATCGGACTGGAAGACATGGAAATTGGAATAAGACTTGGGAAAATACAGGAAATTTGAGAAAAATGCAGGCAGAATAAAAATAAAGCAGGAAATTCGAGATCCAGAAGAAAGGAAAGATGGGAAATCACCTGGAGTTTTGAGGAAAATGGAGGAATTTTATGAAAATCGTCCAGGGTTTAATGAAATATAAGGAAGTACTTCATAAAATGAAGTGTTTTAAAAATCGTCCAGGATTTAAAACATGGACAGTACATGGACATGGATTGGGGATTTTTGAAAAGTCGTCCAGTATTTTAGAAAATTGGGAAAATATGGAAAATAAAAAGGAAATAACACATTCAATCACATTCTGCATAAACAAGTATGCACATACAACATTCCCTAAAAGCTGACTCTAGATGCACAAATTTTGAAATGGCTGTGGGACCTTAATCCTAACTCTAAGGCTCAGATCATCTGTATCCAATCCAGTTATGCCTATATACTCAAGCCAAGGCTCGATGTACGTGGCATAAAATCAATTTCTCCGGTTCTAGGTTCAAGTTTTCCAACATCCTTGAGCACCTGCCGATATACGTTGGACTATGGCCCTTGGTACGTGGCAGGGGGGTTTTCACCCAAATAAGTGGCCCAGTTGTGAGGCTCTGTCCCGAACTATGGTTCTGGAAGACAGCCCAGCAACGTGAAGACTGGGAAAATATAGGTAGGGTGATTTTTGAAAAACATGAGCACATGCAATCAAACAGAAGGCTCTAAGTCCTAAAGAGATAGAATTTTGAAATATTTGAAGAAGCAAACATTGTTTTCATACAATTCCTAAATTGAGGAGTGTTGTGTTAGACCTAAGTCTATGTGAGCATAAATAATTCTCCTCAATATAGTCCTACCAAACCATACCTAGTCTATATGCATTCCATGTCAGCTGGGTTCAAGTTTAGGCTCCTAGGTTCACATGATATCATAAAGCAAAGCTGACATTCCATGGAAATCGATTTTGACACTTTGAACTAAGTAGAGCATTAGATTGATCAGGCAAAGGCAGGTCCCATCTCGGTCGCCAAACCTGTTATCATCGCAAAATTTTTACTTTTTGCGAGTCAAACTGACCTTTGAAAAAGTTTTTGAAAATAACTCGCCTCCGTTTTAAAATGCGGGAAAATTCCGAAGAATGGGACTCGCCTGTCGGTACGAGGTTCAACTGTTCCTGCCACCTTTAACAGGGGTAATTGAACCAAGGATCAATCTTATGCTCTACTCTATTCAACTTGTCTAAATCATATTCTAATTTCTAAATGCACATAGAATCAGGCATGTGCTATGAATTTTCAGAAAATGCACATTTTGAAAACATGATGTTTGCTTTGAATGATTGAAATATTTAGAATAGGTATCACATGGAAAATCGTGAATTGGGATTTGAAATCTACTTCTGAGAGAAATAAAAATCGATTTTGAGGAATCCTTGACATTTGGTGAAAATCGATTCTGAGAAACTTGGTTTCTCTGAATTCAAACTTTGAAATTGAAATTCTAACTTAGGGAATTTGAATTTGGAACTTGGGAAATATTTGAAAAATCATTGGCAAATCCATATTCTTTTGAATAAGACTTAGAAAAATTCTAACTTCAAACTTTGAAATTGACTGCATAACTTTGGAAAATTGAGTTTATAACCTTGAAAAACACTTGAAATATTCTTTGAAATTCAATGCTTTTGGGAAAATCGATTTTGCTATAAGACTTAGGAGATTTTGAGAAAATGAACTTCTTTGAATTGGAATTTGAATTAGAATTGGCAAATGCATGAAATGAATGAATATGGATTTGAGGATTTGAGAAATACTTTTTGTATTTTTGAGAAATGCAGTGCATTTTGAAATTAGCCTAAGAGTGTAGGCTGAATGTGGCTAATGTGAAGATCATAAATCTGGATATCCTTCATATTCTGACTATGGCCATAAATACAAATTCCACCAAGTTTATAAACTTCATAAAAGCTAGTGTATGTGCCATTCGTGTAGACCATAGTGAGTTTGAATATGCATGAATCATCATCCATCACACATTAACATTATTTAAAAAAATAAACTATATGCAATGCTGCCTAAGCTAAGCAGGAAATGTAAATTCTTATTCCAAAGTTTAATTACAAATTACATCACTATTGAAATTTAAATACATGAAAAATAAAGTCTTCAATGTACCTGCAAAACTAGAAAACTTTGTTAGTGATGATATGTTGGCTTTTCTAGATTTATCCAGCAATATCAGGAAATTGCTGAATTTTGCTAGATATAAGCCTTTTTGCCAAGATTCCCTTAAATCAAAATGATAAAGTATGAAATAAAATTGAATAAATAAGGAAGAGAAGATATGAAATTTCGAAATTGGGGTCAAAATGACCAAAATACTCCTAATAACAAGACTATGGCCTTGAAATTAGGGTTTTTAGAAAGATATTTTGATAAAATGCAAGTTTTGAAATTTGAATGGAATAAACTCAAACCAAATATGCTATGACATGATTAAAAATATGAAATTAGGGTTAGGGATTTCGAAATTTAGGTCAAATGACCAAATTGCCCCCGATAGCAAGATTATGGCCTTGAAATCAGGGTTTTTAGAAATAGATTTTGGTAAAAACTTAGGTTTTATGCACTAAATGAAATCAAATGAGAACAAAATTAAACCTAAAGCATACTAATATAATTATGAACATAATAAAACCCTAAAAATATATGCTTATGCACGAAAATCCAATAATATCACAAAAACTGTGATTTTAGCAGTGTTTTTGGATCTTTCAGGAACCCGGTTTTGCAATTTGCTTAATTCATCCATCAAATGGATTCCAAGATCCATAAAAATTGATACCTGCACTTGTTATAACCCTAATGTCGAATTGGAATTATAAAAATAATTTTTTGACATTAAATTAATCCGAAAATTGCATTAACCCTAAAAATATGCTATTTTTGACCTAATTCACCAACCAGTCTCAGTCCAAGACCTGAACCAGGGGTCAAATCTCCATGGAAATTTATGAAATTTTACAGAGACTAACTAAGAAGAAAAACATAGATTTCCCAATTTACAGATTGGAAAAATCATCTTCGGTTAGGGAGAAACCCTTCCGGTAATCGGAGCTAAAATATATCACTCTTAACAGGGATTAAAACAGCTATTCCAGATTGAAAATACAGACATAAATAGAAATCCTAAACAAAAATCTCTGAAATTTTAGTGGTGAACCTTAGACAGAAAAATAATAATACTCACTTTTTAAAGATCATGAATTGGATCTGTGGTTTGGGATTTATGACTAACACAAGTCTGATTAGGGTTTTGGTAAACCCTAACGAGTTTTAAATTTAAAAACAGATTCTCTAAAAAGGGAAAAATACTAAACAGTGATCAAAAAATCCGAAAATTTCACAGCAGACAGATCTACTCAATGTGAATCCATAGCACTTTACATATCTAAAATCGAATATAAGATGAGAGAAATATCATCACAGCAAGTTACCTTCTTGATTTTAACCACGATTTTAAAGCTTTAAAAACTCGATTTGATGTCTGATTTTTTTGACAGGGTTTCCGAGATCCAAAACCTCTGATATTTCTACAGTAACTCAATAGCTCATGCATGCATCACATATAAAAAAATCAGAAATAAACAATGAGAACTTCAATCCGAAATAACATTATCTTTACTGTTCTAAACCTAAAACACACAGAAATTTAAGAAACTTGAAAAACCATGCATTAACTAATGTAAATAAATAAAATAAACCATAAAACAGTAAATAAAACTTATTTCTATGCTATAGAAGGTAAAACAAACATGAATAAACCATGAAAATAAAATAAAAACAGGGAATCAATGGATGGAATTTGATATCACCTTTAAAACATAGATTTAACCCATTAAAAGGGGTAAATCATATATTTTATTGGTTAATAATGTAAAGAATCATATTAAAATCAATTCTAGTGGATTAAAATCTCTGTAAATCATCCAAAACAGGGTTAGATCACCTTATTGGTCGTTCTTGCTGATTCTTGATGGTTCTTGAGTTGAAACTATGGTTGATCTTCCATAAGGAGGGGTATCTAAGACTAGATCTAGGTTTAAAACATTAAAATCATTAAATAAAATATGAAAAAGGCGAAGGAATTCATACCTTGGAGTTGCAGCAATGGAGGAAGGGATGGAGAGGAGAGAGAAGCTCCAAGAATCCAAAGGAAAGCAAGTTGGAAAAATCGACCCCCCTATGGCTTTCTATTTATAAAAAAAATTTAGGTTAAAAATCAAATGTTTTAAAAAAATTGGACTCTTCTAAGGGGGGCGATTTTGGGGTGTAAAGACTATCCTACCCCTAGCCTAAATTATCCTATTTAATACCTAATTAACCCCTAGACTCTCCTAAAAAATTCCCAAATGTAATGCCACTTGGCATTTTCTACATTTGGCTTTTTTTAAAACACCTTTAAAAACCTTTAAAAACACTAGTTTTAAAAACTAACTTTCAAAATGAGTTTTTCAAAATGGTTTTGACTCTTCTAAACCTCTAACACTAACCAAGACATCAACTAACCTTAGTCTAGCCCTGACTGACTCGAATATGGAGCCACCCCGAGTGGGCCCTACTTGAGTTTTTCAAAAAGCGATTTTAAAACTTGAAATTGAAGGAGTTTTCAAAAGGATTTTCAAAAGCAATTTTAAAATTAGGATTTTTGAAATGGCATAGGGTCCTAACTAGGTTAGAACTCCTCTGGATATGGTGCCAACTGAGTGGGCCCACATCGATTTTTAGAAATTTTGAAATAAACACTGAAAATGGCTTTGAAAAAGGGTTAAAATCGACATTTGAAATTCAAGATCTTTGAAAATAGGGTCTCAAGCGAACTGGAACTCCGAGTTAGAGTCCTGAACTCTTAGGACTCTGAGAATTTAAATTTTAGAATTCAAATATAAAAATTTTTGAAAGATTTTATCAAGAAATGATGAAATAAGTCGGAAAACACAGTCAGGGTTAGACTCTTAACTCGACCGAACTCTAAAATAGAGTTTTGAACTAACTGGACTCTGTAAAATGACCTAAATTTTGAAAGCAAACAGAAAAGATTGAAAATGGAAGTAAAACAGACTTCAAAACAGACTCTTGATCGGATCAGGACTCTGAGACAGAGTCCTGATCGGACTGAAACTTTCAAAATTTTGAGAAATTTGATGAATAGAGGAATTCAGAAGCGACACCACCTCAATGGGTCTCATCTGTGAATTGAAATCGATTAAAATTTGGATTTGAAATGAATCCAGATTGTTTCCTTGAGAAAATATTTCAAAATATAAAGTCCTGGGGTTTGAAAATGACAGAGTGTTGAATAAAAACCCAGGTTTTGAAATTGATTTTGAAATAAAGCTTTAAAATTCAAATCCGGATTGAATGTTTTGAAATAGGAGTGCTGGATCTCGAAAATGAGATGCAATGACATGCAATGCTATGCAATGCGATGGAATGATATGCAGAATACATGCAATGATATGCAATGACACATGAAATGGACAAACACTGGATGAGGGTGAAAATTTGGGGTGTTTACAGCTATGGCAGAACGGTGGAATCCACGTACCTGCACATTCTAGTTTCCTTGGGGAGAGATGACTCTACTGATGGATGAGTTCAACGATATCATGGGATTGCCCGAACTAGTCGGTCAGCCAGATGATCCTGTCGAGCAACAGTTTTTGATCAACATCAAAGGGGTGGATGTTCGAGAAGCCCTAGCCAGAGCCACAGGGAGCAGATCCTGGCCTCTCACTGAGATTGGTGGGAACCAATTCATCGACCTATTCGAACTATATCACAAGTACGGAGCCTACAAAGAGGTTGGCACTCTGTCTCGAGCAGCAAAAGACAGAATTCAGCATGCCATGATCCTATGCAAAGTGGGGTTAGCTTTCTTCCAAGATGGTCAGAATTTCATAGATATTAGAGTCGCCCAGCTCTTTTGAAGATGGGGAAGTAAGCAAACCCGTCAGCTTTCAGTCTCCATGGCCGCATTAGCTTTTCTTTACAGAGGCTTGGCTCGATTTGCTCTCGGGGTGACCATTTTGGTAGAAGGATGCACTTACGCTCTGCAGTCGTGGTTCCTGTGACATGTTCCCTCGAAGGCCAGTTCTTTCAGGTTCAACAGTAAGCAACCGAAGACAGTCATTCAGTGTCGAGCTCTGATCGAGAAACTGCATCGGGAGGAGATTACTTGGGACTTCTTTGACAGAAGAGAGATTGTTCCTCGATACACCTATGCACGTGACAAGCGCTACAGGTTGATGGGCCCTTTCTTTTGTGTTGATTATCAGCCAGAACGATGTCTCAGGCAGTTTTCGCAGCGGCAGATTCATGCCAACACCCACTTCCCGACAGGCAACATGCCAGAATTCAACCTGCAGTCTGATCAGTGGTCCGGGGCGTACCATGTCACTAAATATACCTGGGACTCCTTTATTTCTCTGTCTGTATTTCCTGAACCAAATGTATCATCTGAATATCAAGAGTGGTGGAAAACTGTCTGCCCATCCTCTCTTTGTCTTTGAATGTTAAAAATATTAATAAAAATTACTTTTTGGACAAAATTTTGTTTCTTGTATTTTGTTTATACAGCATAAATAGTCATAACTTTTTTATGGCGACCTCATTCCGGGTAAAAGGGACATTCCTCTCACATTTTCTTCGAATGTATTTTATCATGGTTGACGACCTCGCCTAGGTAACAAGGCACATCTCTCTGTTATCATCAAAATGGTAACACCATTATCACAAATCGTGTGATGACCCAATCCCGGGTAATGGGATAATCTCTTGAAATTGTCTGCTGAAATCCTTCAATCTTTTTCCCTCAAAAGTTATGATTTTCAAAAGAGCTTCTCCATACTCTAACCATTCCCATATTCTACAGGAAAACTTTGGCATCCAAAGATGGTTCAGACAAGGGCTGGTAAACAGGCTGCTCAACGACACAGTGACAGCGAACCAGAGGAGATAAACTCTCCTAGATTATCCAAAAAGCATGACTCGGGGGATGAGAGCGATGTTGATCCGGCCATGTACCGGGTTTTTCAAAAGATGATGGCCGAGCAGGCTAAGGCGGTTCCCAAGAAGGCAGCTTCCAAGAGCAAAGCTAAGAAGAAGCCCATAAAGAAGCCAGTCAAGATCAACAAGCAGAAAGTACAGCGTGACAGCACCTCTGAGGATTCCAGGTTAACAGAAGAAGTCTCCGAGGAAGAAGAGCAGCTGATCTACTTCCCGAAACATCTACGACAATCCAAGAAGCCAATAGAAGAGCTAGTGTTAGTGAACAGGCCCAAGTATGAGGCCCCTGCAGAGGACTCGATCCAGGCACTCACAAAAATAGTCAAAGACCTGCAAATTCGGGAAAAAGGAAAAAGGTCATACATCAGGCAGGATTTCTACCTCGGTTTAGTGGGGGACATCAATATGGAGAACCTCCCCCGGAAATTCATTAAATTCGATGGATCCGGAGATCCCAAGGCCCATCTTGCCATGTTCTTTGCAGAATGCGCTCGGTTCAGCGAAGACAATCGTGCCCTATTTCTCTGTTTTCCCCGCAGTCTGGAGGGGATAGCTGCCAAATGGTACGCTGAGCATGTCAATCCCATCGAATTGAGGGATTTTGATAAAGTCGTCAACATGTTTGTTGAACGCTTCTTATTCAACACGGAAGCTCTGCCCACCCTGAACCACCTGTGCAACCTGAAACAGGAGCCCAATGAGAAGGCCAGGGACTTCATTCACAAGTAGAGAAGCCTTTGCAACAAAATGAGGAATCCTATTTATGAGGAGCATGCCCTCCAAGTCATCCTCAATAACTTCTCCCAACCCCTAAAAAGTCTTCTTTTCCCATATCCCTCCAAGTCCTTTATTGAACTGACAGAGCGAGCATAATGGCTCGAGATGGGGGTAGAGAACGGGATGTATGAAGGTGTCGCCCTGGCCAAAAATGTGCAGGATCCAAAGAAGAAAGCACATTTTACTTACTCAGCCGAGGTTCCCGAAGATAGTCATGGCAGTAGCAGCAAGCAGAGCAGCGGCAATGGCACGAAGCTCGACAGAATAAAGGCAAAAAGGGGAAATTCTTCAAGAGCAGTGACAAGCCTCTCCTGATCGGTCCTCAACAAAAAGGGGACCTTCAAGACAAACCTAAGCATATAAACTGGAGCAGGGATCGGAAATTCACTCCCCTCGACCAGCCTTTAGAGAAAATTCTGGAATACTTGCTGTCTCACGGGATGGTGAAACTTCCCAAAGTTGCAGATCCGCCGGTGCTCATGAGAAAGTTTAAGGAACAATATTGCAAGTTCCACAAAGCAATGGGCCATGACACTGAATACTGCTTCGTCCTAAAGCATCTGATCCAGGATTGCATTGATAAAAGCATCCTTATCGAGGATGAAGAAGAAGGCAAAATGGACATCTTGTCTGCCCCATTCCCAAAGCATTCGGCATCAACCATTTCCGAGCATTCTTTCTTGCCGCAGAGTCACATACGTCCATGTTCCAGCGAAGAAATAAGTTTGCAGCATCAGGTGATGGTTCTACATCAGGATCAACCTACATTTCATAGAGGGGATATCCTCTCATTTTTAAATATAAGAAACATGTCAGTTGAGAGTGGAAAAACCCAAGTTTTTCCAAAGAGATTTCTGAGAAAAGAAGCCTGCACAGAGGAAGCAGAAACCTCAGAAGCAGCCAAAGAGTGGGCCAAAAGCCTTCAAAAGCCTATTACAGCGCTCTCCAACATCTCCATTTTTGAATTAACTCATGATTCTCCTAAGCATCAAGAAAAGTTAGATGACTTACTGAGAAAGATCAAGGTGAAGCCGGGCACCACACCCGAAGATATGGCGCAGATTGTAAATCAAGCAATGACTAACGCGCCTATTACCTTCTCTGATGAGGATTTGCCTAAGCCTCATTCATTCCACAATAATGCACTATACATTGTAGTAAGAACCCGGGGCATGACTGTCCCGCACGTACTTGTTGATGGGGGCAGCAGTTTAAATATTTGCCCAGAAATGACAGCAAAATCCCTATGATTGAAGGAAGAGGAATATGTGCCTGATCCCATCACCATCTACGGCTTTGATAATCACGAGCAGACTGCCAAAGGCAAGATCTTTTTGGAAATCTTCATCAACTACTCAGTACATACGGTGCTATTCCATGTCGTCAACGTGCCACCAACTTACAATTTATTGTTGGGGCGAACATGGATCCACAATGCCAATGCAGTTCCATCAACCCTCCACCAATGCATCAAGTGGTCCAAGGGCGGAATGATTACCACCATTTTGGGCAAAGACCCTGAGGAAAGGCTGCCACAGCCTATGATTCCTCGTCCAACATTCACAGCTGATATTCCAAGCATCCGAGAAGTGGATGAGATCAATCTCAGCGAGAGCTTAGACATGTTGAAACTGAAAGATGTCATGAACGAAGAGAATGTCACAGCTACGGTCCAATGGCAGGGACCTTGTTTCTTCAAGCTAGGAGGATGCATCAATTACACCTCCCTCAAAGATCATCCCTTGTTTCCTCAGTTTTTCAAAGCAAGAAGGGGATTTGATCTGCTGATAAAACATGGATATCAACCATTCCAAGGCATGGGAAAAAATGAAGACGGCATGATAGAGCCCATCATTCCAGTTCAGCATGCAGACAGCTCAGGGTTGGGGTTCACCGGCCAGGATTTCAGCAAAGAGACCATTTTTGTCAGAGGAAGCCAATGAAGAGATGATGTCTCAGTTTTTCCTGCTTTTCTGTTCTCATGTCTTTGTTTAAAATCTTATAGGGACAATACAGTCCCATCTTTTGTCAGTGTCTTGTAAATACTTTGCTTCAATCAATGAAAGATTAATCTTTTTCCTCATATTCGGGCATCTATCATTCCTTCTTATGCTTTGTCTATTTCATTGTTCTTTATTTTATGCAAAATTTTGATTTGGCTCGTACTTTCTCTTAAAAAAACCTTTCTTACATTTTCAGGACCATTAACTCCTGAATCGATGAAGAAATTCTTTATCAATCCCAAATATCTAAAATTGGCAAGGTTTCCTGAGATGAAAGACAGAGCAGAGGTCAGTCAAGCAGCAGAGCAGACCGAAGAGCCAGCCAAATTTGATTCCACCATTCAGGAATTGCCAGAATTTGCTCACATTCAGAAGCGGGATGAACCCTCATCTTTGGTTCAAGATCTAACTGAGGATATCAACATTGGATCGGAAGATGATCTGAAAATTCTCAAAATCGGGTCAAGTCTAAGCGAAGTTGAAAAAGCAAGACTCATCCAATTCCTTGAAAAGCATCAGGAAGTATTTGCCTGGACTTATGAAGATATGCCAGGATTAGATACCAAACTGGTTGAGCATCGACTCAAGTTGAAACCAGAAGTCAGACCAATCAAGCAGAAACTGAGGAAGTTAGACCCTCGAATTGAAAAGCAAGTCAAGGAAGGACTTGAAGATTTGTTGAAAGCAGGCTTCATCCGGGCCATTGATTACCCAGATTGGATAGCAAATATCGTGGCAGTCCCTAAAAAGAACAGAAAAGTTCGGATCTGCATTGATTTCAGGGATCTCAATAAAGCCACCCCGAAAGATGATTATCCGCTTCCTAATATTGACCTGTTGATCGATAGCACAACAGGTCATGCCATGTTTTCTTTCATGGATGGATATTCAGGTTATAATCAGATCAAGCTGGCCGTTCGTGATCAGTCGAAGACTTCATTTAGTACACCATGGGGTACCTTTTGCTATACAGTCATGTCATTCGGGCTCAAAAATGCCGGAGCAACTTATCAAAGGGCAATGGCCGTCAATTTCCATGATCAAATGCACAAAAATATGGATGCATATGTGGATGACATTTTGGTTAAATCTAAAGAAGAAGACGATCACCTTGATGCTCTTAGTCAAGTTTTTGAAAGACTTATTCTCTACAAGTTAAGACTTAATCCTCAGAAATGTGTTTTTGGAGTGGAGTCCGGCAAATTACTCGGCTTCATTATCAGCAAGAAAGGAATAGAGGTGGATCCAGCCAAGGCAAAAGCCATTATTGATATGCCGCCTCTAACTAATCTGAGAGAACTGTGAAGCCTTCAAGGGCGTATTCAGTCTATTCGCAGATTCATCTCTAATCTGGCCATGAGATGCGAGCCTTTCAACCATTTGCTAAGAAAAGGAGTTAAATTTGAATGGGGATCAGAATGCCAACTCTCGTTTGAGCACATCAAGCAGTATCTCCTTAATCCACCAGTTTTGAAGCCGCCAAAATTGGAAAAACCTCTCCTACTATACATTTCTGTCAATCAGAATGTCTGTAGTGGATTCCTCACGCAGTATGAAGAGGGCAGCCTGATAGAGCACGCCATCTACTACGTGAGCAAAACATTCATTGATTATGAAAAGAAGTATTCTCAGATGGAGAAAACTTGTCTAGCTCTGGTCTGAATGTGCCAGAAATTGAGACATTACTTGTTAGCTTCTGAAATCAAGTTCCTATCGAAGCTTAATCCTCTCAGATACATTTTGGAACAACCCTTTCTCACTGGACGGATTGCAAAGTGACAAGTCCTCCTAATGGAATATGACTTAGAGTATGTTTCTCAAAAGTCGATTAAAGGCCAAACGATCGCAGATCAGTTGGCAGATTTCCCTTTGACAGAAGAATTTAAAGCAGAAGATGATTTTCCTGATGAGCACATCTGTAATATCCAACAGCCCCCAGTTTGGAATATGTTCTTCGATGGCTCTAAAAACATGTCTGACATCGGGATTGGAGTCTTGCTGATCACTCCAGAAAAAGAAATGATCCCTTATTCTCTTAAGCTTGGTTTTCGATGCACTCATAACATGGCCGAGTATGAAGCTTTAATACAAGGCCTCAAAATTCTACAAAATTTCAATATCAAGAGAGTGCATGCTTTTGGCGATTCACTACTGGTTGTCAGTCAAGTTAATACTGAATGGCAAGTGAAAGATCCCAAATTGATTCTATATCAGAAGATCATCCTCACTCTTGTGGACAGCTTCGAAGAATTTCAGCTCAATCACATAAGAAGAGAACACAATCAGATAGTTGATGGTTTAGTCAGTCTGGGCTCCATTTTATCATTCAAAGGCAGTGAATCTTGTCGTTCTTTTGAAGTTGGCAGACTTGAGCAACCCGCTTTTGATTCAATTGCGCAAGTAAACCAGGTTAATCAGAAGGAGAAACCTTGGTATCAAAATATCAAAAATTTCATTGAGACTGGTGAATTTCTACCAGAAATGCCAAAAAAGGAGCAACGTGCAATTCAGCGCATGTCTACCCGCTATTTCATTCTGCCCAATGTCCTCTACCGCTGTGGGTTCAGTTCTGAATATGCCAGATGTTTACACAAAGAAGAGGCTATGGAAGTTATCCAAGAGGCGCATGAAGGGATTTGTGGTGGCCATGTTGGCTATCAAACTCTCATTAAGCAGATCGTTCGAGCATGGTACTATTGGAACACCATGCAGCAGGACTGTCATAGATTTGTGAAGAAGTGCATCAAGTGCCAATTGCACGCGCCTTACATTCATGCTCCGGCCACATATATTCAATCAGTTGTTTCTCCTTGGCCATTTTCTATGTAGGCTTTCGACGTCGTCGGCCCGATTACCCCTTCTGCTTCCAACGGCCACAAATATTTTCTGACTGCGATAGAGTATTTCACAAAATGGGTGGAAGTTGTTACTCTACGCACAGTAGAAGGCCGCCATGTGGTTTCTTTCATCCACAAGAACATTCTTTGCCGCTTCGGCATACCACATGACATTGTTTCAGAAAACAGAACTCATTTTAAAAATGAGAGGATGAAAACATTTTGTTCTAAATTCAGAATTTCCCATCATTTCTCAGCTCCCTACTATCCTCAAGGGAACGGTCAAACAGAGGCTACCAATAAGATCTTCATTCGTATTTTGGAAAGGACTGTGAAGACAGGTCGAGATTGGCATGAAAAAATTCATGATGCACTTTGGGCATATCGGACCACCATTCAGTCTCCAACTAATGCCACTCCTTCAGAACTTGTTTACGGAACTGAAGTGGTGTTACCTCTCCATATCCAAAAGCCCGCTCTCAAATTTGCTTCCCTTATAGAATTGTCACTCGATCAGTATCAGCAGCAGAGATTGGTGCAGCTGGATCTGTTAGATGAAAAAAGGCTCAAGGCAGCAGAGCACGCTCAAGCTTATCGACAGAGGATAGCTCGACACTATGCCAAGTCTGTCATTGAGAGAAAATTTCGAGTTAACGATTTGGTACTCAGATCAACGGCTCATCTTAAGCATCGACCACGGGGCAAGTAGTCACCCAATTGGGAAGGCCCCTATGTGGTTAAGTAAGTACTTCCTCGCAATTCATATCGTCTAATCAACGCAGATGGAGTGGAAATGCCAGATCCCATCAATGCTCTGCATTTGAAGAAATTTTATGCTTAGAATTTTCATTCTAAAACTTTTGTACCATTCAAAGAGCCATTTCAATAAAAACAATGATCTTCTGTCAATTCTTACATTCTTCTCCATGATACTGGGGCATTTTATTTTAATCCATAATCATCTTCTTCATCATATGCAGGCAGGATTAGACGAAAGCCCTTTTCCTCAAATTTTGTTAATTCTCAATTGATCTTGTGGTCTTTATTTTCCATTTCATTTGATTCATTTCGGTTTGATCAAATTTACATCAAGCTAATACTCATTTATGTCAAGTTTTAACAAATTTTTCAATCTTATTAAAATTTCATCTACCTTTACCTTTAAAAATACCCTTTCAGGTTAAGGGATAAACTTGATGCCTCCTTTCAATGAGGTATTCTTTTTGTTATTTCCCCCGTTCAGGATAAGGGGATAAATCCTGAATTATCTTCTAAAAACTCATTTTGAAAATCTAGCTCATCTTCAAAACCCAGTTCTCGCACTGGTTACTTCTCAAACTTTTCAATCATATATTGAGTTCATTTGGAAAATCTGGTTCTCACACCGGTAACCTTCTAAAATCAGTCTTCTGACCAAAGACCTTTCTCCTAAATTCAAGTTCTGACTTAAATCTCCCAAAATTTCATGTATTTTCAAAAGACCCAGCTCTCGTTGGTCATGTATTTCCAAAAGATCCAACAACTCGTTGGTCATGTATTTCTAAAGGATCTAGCATCTCGCTGGTCATGTATTTCCAAAAGGATCCAACACTCGTTGGTCATGTATTTCTAAAGGATCCAGCATCTCGCTGGTCATGTATTTTCAAACGATCCAACACCAGTTGGTCATGTATTTTCAAAAAGATCCAACACCAGTTGGTCATGTATTTCTGAAAGGATCCAACACTTGTTGGTCATGTCTTCCAAAAGACCCAGCTCCCGCTGGTCATGTATTCCAAAAGATCAAACCCTTAGGGTGCGATTCCTCGATTCTATCATTTCCGAACCTTCAAGTTCTTCAATCTTTTATCAGTTTCCCAACCTTTGGTTGCAATATCTTCAAAATCTCATCATTTTCTCAACCCTCGGGTTATAACCTCCCAAATTCAATCACCTTTAAAACTATCAGATTAAATCCTTCATTTTTAAATCCAGTTTTTATAACTGGTCGGGATTTTTAAATCCAGCTTTTATAACTGGTCGGGATTTTCAAATCCAGTTTTTATAACTGGTCGGGATTTTCAAATCCAGTTTTTATAACTGGTCGGGATTTTCAAATCCAGTTTTTATAACTGGTCGGGATTTTCAAATCCAGTTTTTATAACTGGTCGGGATTCTCAAATCTAGTGTTTTCACTGGTCGGGATTTTCAAATCCAGTTTTTATAACTGGACGGGATTTTCAAATCCAGTTTCTATAACTGGTCGGGATTTTCAAATCCAGTGTTTTCACTGGTCGGGATTATCAAAAACCAGTTTCTCACAACTGGTCGGGATTTCCAAAACCTAATGTATCTCATCAGTCAAGTTTGATTCTTACATCATTTCTTTTGATTACAGCTAAAAGTCTCATCAAAATCTATATTGAGTGATTATTCTACAAAAAAAATCATGAAAATTTTGCCAATTTGCTAAAAGCATTTGTTGATTCTAAATATTCCTACTGCACAAGAAGAATTTTCTCATATTACCTCTAATATTTCCTTCCAAAAGGTGAAAACTTCTTTGCGAAAAAGAGGTAAAATTCAAATCTTTTCCTGTTGATCAACCAAAAGGATGTAAGAAGTGTCCTTGATATGATCAATGGAAGAAATCTTCAATGATGTTGAAAAGTCAAAAGTGATTTGTTATTGATCATGGCTATGACGCATGTTTTAAGATGACTTTCTGGCAATCAGGCAGTGGAAATATCTCGAGCTATAGAAAGAATCCACTCGACCCATATCTTCTCATTTGTTTAAAGTTGCAATCAAATATCCGCAAAAGGGATCTCTCAACTGTCGTCAAGATGAAGGCGAATTAAGCGAGTGGATCCCCGGGGCCAAAGAAGATTTGAAACATCTCCAAGATGACGGAGTTTGTGACGAATCCTTCCAGGGAAAGTTCGAATCACTGTCGAGATGAAGGCAGATGCGATGAACCTACCGACAAACCCTAAAAGATATTTGATTTCTGCTATCATCTGAAGACCTTTTGAGCCAATGTCATCATGCATAATCCCTGAGATGAAAGAAGGATCGGAGCATCTCCAAGATGAAGGAGTTTGCGACGTACCCTTCCCTGAAAAAGAGAGGAAAGTCAGGACATCCAAATGAAGGATGATGTGAAAAACCGAGAAAGCCCAATGACTCAAAAAGAGTGCAAAAAGATCATCGTAGGGAAAACACCCAGATATCAAACTGCCAAAGTTGTCAGAAGTCATCTTTTCTCATGCAAAATTCTTTTATCAATATTTCTTCATTTCCTGCTTTTATGAAATTAAGAATATTTCTTTTATTCTCATATCAGGGAAATGGATAGCTTCCTTGAAGAAAATCATCAGCGCTAAATTTTTTAATTTGACTCTTAAAACCGAGGAGTTAACCTCATTGGAGGAAATACTCTAGGTAAAAGAGGGAATATCTTTGCACATACATGCACATTTTCAAACATTTGAATCAGCTATAATTTTATCTTATTGGCAAGATTTTCTAGCTATTCCAAGAATGAAATAAACATTCAATATCCATTTTGATGCGACCTAGCGTTGTTTATATCTTCCAGAAGAATTGCTTCATTCAGTTGCAGTGTCTCTTCCTATCCCATCGCGGTTTCTTCAGTCAAAGATTCCGTATGGTGCCCCCACTCAGAATAAGGGTCAAACCTGAATCATCTGCGAGAGGTCATTTACTTTAAAAAGTTATTTTCAGTCTCAGCAATGAGGCACCCGTTTTCTTCCCCTTTTCAAAGCTTTAGGGAATCCCATATTTTCTTCCTCTCATAAAATCCCTTTCGGATTTTGTTCGTCCAAGTTCCGAAGGTCCCATTATGGTTTCTCCATTTGAGAAATCCGTATGATAGATTTCCTATCCAGGTTAAAAGTTAACCCGGAACCTCGCTTGGCGAGGTATCTTCCTTACAGGTTTGGGTTAAACCTGAGTCTTGTTCCTACAAAATTCCTTGTTTTAACAAGATGATTTCTTCCAGTCCCATCATGGCCCTTCTTATTGAAGAATTCATGCTTTGTATATCCATCCAAGAAAGGATTTTACTTGAGCTTCGTCTCACGAGTCATTTTTCAAAAATGTCCCATCAAGGTCCTCGTGTATTCCTTTCCTTATTTCAAATTCATTTTTTTGTCCCATCCAGGTTAAGGGCTAAACCTGAATCATTCCAAAAGAGTATCTCGTCTCACCCATGAGATCGGATCAAAGTTCTGATTTTCCATCATTTTGGGGATTTTCATCCAAAGTCCCATCACGATTTCCTCATTCTCTACTCAATCATATCGTTCTCGAGGATTTCGTTTCCCCAAAACCATTCAGGATAAGGTCTTAAACCTGAAGAGCCATATTTCCAAAATAATTCTTCCACACCCAGTTCAGATCTGTTGACTGGGGCATTTTTCAAAATTTGGAGTGTTATCTTTGCCACTAAGCTCGGCTTTCAACCGGCTTAGTAGCAAAGAGGGGCATCTGTGAACACCCCAAATTTTTCAAAGTTTTGTAAAATGACCCTTTTGCCCCTGACTCTATTTTCTGAGAAGATCAAAGTGATTTCAAAGCTAAATTTCAGTCTTTCTTCATATTTTTGGATTAAATTCCACATTGATATACTCAAATTCAACTCTGGGTCTGAACCCAGTATTTTAAATCCAAATCTGAGCCCCGTTGTCCGATTTCCAAAATAAAATCACAAAAATACCAAAAAAAATGATTCTAAAAGGCTCGAGCAGCTCATCCGGCACTCTGTTGGATCCTCGACCCTATATTTCTCAGTTCGAGGTTGTAAACCTCGAATATTTCTCAAAAATTCAGACACAAATCCATTTTCTGAAGAAGTTTTCTCAAAATAGCTCAGAAAAATTCCCTTTTGTAAATATTTTACAAAAACATAAAAAAAAAAATTATTAGTTTTAAATCTTTGGTTTCTCGTAAAACTTTAGGATTTTATTCTAAAAATACAAAAAGATTGAAAAATAACATAAAAAACCAAAAAAAAAATGGGAAAAAACTACGAGAAAAATTAATGATTTTCAAGCTTTTGAAGCCATTTTGCCAAAAACCTCACATTTGAACCATTTTTCAAAAAAAATTCTAAAAGAGGACCCCCCTTTTTGAAATAGGGAAGAGTTACAACGGAATCCTCCCGTGCTTCCTTCTTCTCCCCTTTCCATCGTTGATCTTCCAACAGCCTGCCGGTTCCTCCACCCTTAATCTTCAACCACTTCCTCTCCCGAATCCTCCATGGCTCCTTTAAGAAGGGACCTCCACCACTTCTCGAAGAGGTCTCGGAGAATCCATCATCGGTCTTTCTGCTGGGGCAGCAACTTTATCGTTTCTCTAAGGATCGAGCTCCTTCTTCACCTTTTCCCTCTAGCATTTTTTCCTTTCCAATCGAAGGGTTCTCAGTTTTAGCAACACAAGCGAATCAAGAGCCTCGCTTCCTCCGACCTCCTCTACGTGAAGCAATTCAGTAAGTAGCTTTCCCTCCCTTCGATCATTTCCCATTTATTCTGGTTTTCCTTATTTAGAACTTCGTTTACGCACTATCGGTGGTATTGAGTTGCCTATACAACGTCAATCCACCCCTGTGCAACATCGATAGGAATCTCTAGATTCCCACATCCCCTTCTTCTTACTGCAGTTTTTCTTCAGTTTGCTAAAGTTTTCAGCAAGTTTTTTTTTTCTCTTTATTGTCGATTATTAAACACTTATAATTTCTCATGCTCAGACTGTTTATAATGCATATTATGATCCTCGGGTTTTATTCTGTATATTGCATCGTATGTGACCAATGTCGAGTCCTCTGCATCAACCATACTTCAAAGTATTTAAAATTTTCTTTTTGTTCATCTTGGTCTATGCGTTTTTTATCCCCTTGTTGCATACAGATACCCATAGGTTATCATCTCATCCATTTTACAGTTGCGTTTTCACTGCATCTATAGAAATTTTGGGATATGATTCACCTGATATTTCTGTTTCTCTTATCCTCTGCATTTGCTCTAACTGTTTGGATGATTTATCACATTTTAGTTCCCAGTTTGCATTAGATTTTTTTTTTACTGGACCATGTTCGATCAATCTTTTAATTACATTTTTTTCCTATTGGTCTCTGTGTTGTGTTCGTTTCTATTTGCCTTCCTTTAGTATTTTTTTCATTGCAAAGCAAATTTCTGGTAAGCTTTAACTCTCACGAGTGGCCATCAGCGTTACTTTACATCACTACATTTCAAATCTCTTTGGCAAGGGTACACATGAGAGGTGGTGGTTTGAGTGTATATATATCGATGTCACATGTAAGCCCAACACATATAACCCACTCTCAACATACCCTGTGTTGTTACCTTCAGCCATCCACTGGTTGTAGATACCAGGAAATGGTGGATTTATCTCCAATTGGGTTCTCCCAATATGAAAACAAATATGTGTATATACATTTGATAGGAAGTGGTGTATCAGGAATTCATTTTTTTCTAGACAGACCTCTCGTTTGTCTTGTCATTTATCAGTCCCTTGCTTTCTTGGACATGCGTTGAATGTGAATTGGATCCCCTTCATTAAAGAGCTACGCCTAATGCAGATCACCCTGTAGTCATGTTTAAAACTGAACAAGAAAGAAAGTTGCTGATCAGTAGAATCCTAGGTTAGTTATTGTAGATGCTAAATGAACACTCATTAGTAGCATATATATTCCTATAGCTACTTATGTTTTCAGGTTTTGATGAACATGAGTTTAGCAAAGCTTGTAACTGCAGTCATTCTCTGCAATTTTAGCCTCACAACCCATCGTAGATGACAAACCCCCTCTTTTTTTTCTGTTTCTTTTTTAGTGATCACTGTTTATAATATCTTCCCATCCTAGAGGTAATTCCCATACATTCAGGTAAAGAACATACGTGAGAGTCGTCATTTGCAATCGAGAAGGTATATAACTAATCCTCAGGCTGGAAACTGGTAATGGTAATCTACAGGGAATATGTCTTTCACTCACAGAGCAAGAGATTTAGCACCCGTAAACTCAGGAGTTCAGGAAAAAGCAATTACAGACCCCCGGGTCATTCTTGAAGATGCGCTGAAGTCACTTTCCTTCCTCTTGATCCTGTTCTTAATTTGTTCCTATATATGGATTTTTTTTTTAGTGTCATTGATGCATCCACTTGTCTTCATAAATGATTGTCATTCTTGTATGCATTCCTTTTAGAGATGTAGAGGACATATATATATATATATATATATATATATATATATATATATATATATATATATATAAATTTTTTTTTTTTTGTTATGCTAGCATATTGATCAACTGTTACCTTGTGTTTTATACACCATCACATTCCTGTTATGTGTTACAGCAACCCCACGTCCCTTACCACCAACGACTTCATTCACCATGTAGAATCACTACTTAGGGCTGTATAATTCCTGAGATAATGAGAATGACAACGTTTCTGTACATTATTTTTCTAGAATTTGCTAGTATCCTGCTAATATCTCCCATGGTTATGCTGATTCTGTTGATATAAAGGGAAGATAGTCACTGATTCCTTCAAATAAGAAAACTCATGATCAGGTTGTGCAAATGGAGGGCCCTCGCAGGGCCTTACATGAGGCAATTGACCTTATAGGTATCATCACTCAAACAGATGAATTGAGATAGTTCTCTTCTGGTATTTTTTTTTTTTGTAAAAGTATGGTTTAGGTAGGATTGATAATGCTGGAGACCTAAACTTTGACAAGACAGGAGCTAGGGATGTGCATTGGTTTGCAATCCTTTCAGCACTTCACCCTCAGCATTTTCTTTGGAAATATTGCATTCTCATGGCTAACATCGGCTTATATATCTCTGTTTTAAATCAATCTCCTGGAATCGTCCTGGTATCCTCAGCATTTTACTTAAGCCCCTTTTTTTTTTTTACATTTTCCCATTTGATTTGATTAGTGTGTTCGACCCATTAGGTGAATATTTATGCATAGAAGTACAATATATGTAAATATCACCCATCATAGTAGAAGATCACTTCTGTTTAATACATTTCCTACATATATATATATATATATATATATATATATATATATATATATATATATTTCCTGTATTATCTGTACATCATCCTCATAATACACCATTTTGAGAATTTTTTTTTTAGTTGTATGTTCTCCACAACCCATTACCTCTCTATTATTGCTGCAGAAGAAACCTACCCTTTTGGATTTACAGCAACGTTTTGCTGTAAGGTACCCCCACTGCTGACACTTGCTGCAAAATCGCGGCATACATAGTGTTTCTCTTACATTTCCCCAGTCTATCTGCTAAAGCCCACCTTCATATCATCACATTTCCTGTTGTAAAGTGTATAAACATTATTGTGCATCCTCATTTGTTCCTGCCCGTATCACCTCCCCTTTGCTGTGTTTTCTTGCAAACAGCACCACCAACACAACCACCCCACATTCCAGCACAGTTACAGCCACACCTCTTCACTCCCTTTCACTCCATCATACACCGCTACCTATCACCCCCTTTACAGTGGCCTATGTGTGATCATTCACCCGGCTGCATACTACTGTGCATATACCCATTATCCTTTCAATCTTCAAAGCTCACCTTATAGATACCTATAGACCCCTGTATACCAGTTCTTCACAGCAGCATTTAGTATTTCATTTCATCATGTATGTTTCCTGCAAAACCTGCATATCATCTATGGATCATGTTGAATTTCACACATTCATCTCGACACTCACCTAATATACTTAAGAAGCCATCCAATATATGCCTGTGTTTTATCATATTAGCATTTGTCCTTCATAGTCATCTCCAAAAGTGTTGACTATTAAAGACCCATTTTATTTCCAACACTTTTCATTGGCTTCACCCATCTACCTTGAATATATGTTATACTCGGACATATGTATGTATGTGTATAAACTCTCATGTCTATACATAGGTATGTATATCTCTTTCTCACCTTTTTATCTTAACATATGGGCCTTTTCACTATTGATTTCCATATAATATATGTGATTTTCCTTCTTTTTTCATTACTAACCCGTTTATTTTGCAGGAAATATGTGAAAGATATCATTACTTGGGGTTGTAAATTTGCTTTCACATGTTGTAATAGCTAGATTTGAATGAGAATTTACATTTCCTGCTTTAGGTAGAATGGATGAGCATTGTAAACAACATAAATTGCTTGTTCTCATGCATTTTTGCCTTTATTTCTCAAACTCTCACCATGGTGAAACACGAATGGCACGTGCACCATTTCGTAAGAGGTAATTAATACTAAGTTGACGATCCACATCAATGGTCATAGTCAGGGTGTGGACAAAACTTAGCATTTTTATCTTTTACAAAATAACACTGGATCCATTTTCAAAATTCATCATATTTTCCTTAAATATTTTCTTCTTTTATCAGAATTTAACTTAAAATTAACTCAAAATATATACCAATGGCCATAGTCAGGGTATATTGAGAGTTAATCTCATTTTAAATTCTATAAAAGCACAAAAAATGTATTTCATTCTTCACTTGAATTTAAATGTAGTTATTACATAATACATTCAATGACCATAGTCAGGGATGTATTATGTCTTCAACCTCATTTTTTAATTCATTTAAAGAATGGAATAGCTTTTCAAATCCAATTTCAACTTATTCAAATTCATTCATCATATAGGGTAGAATTGCATCATACTTTCAAAATTTCCTTTTCAAAATTCCAAGTGATTCTTCTTCTTCATTTCTCAGATCAAATCTTATTCAAATCCAATTCTATCTCATTTCAAGATTCAAAAATTCAATTTCAAAGTCCAATTTGACTTTGAAATTCCAAAATCATTTTACAGTCAAAACTTCAAATTTCCAACTCAATTCAAAATTCAATTTCAAAGTTCAATTTAACTTTGAAGTTTCTGATTCATCTTCAAATTCAAAAAATCAAGATTATCTTCTTATCTTCAAATTCAAAAATCACAAGTTCGAGATTGATTTTTGAATCTTGACTCTTCTTAAATTTTAAATTCAATCTGGGTTTTCAAAACCCAGATCCATCTTCAAAAGTCCCATTTGGACTTTCAAAACCCAAATCCAAAGTTAGATTATCTTGGATCCAGTTTTCTAAATACAATTCTACTTTTGGATCTCAGACTTCAGATCCAAATCTATTCTAGGATCCGGAACCCAATTCTACTTTGGATCTCAGATTTCAGATCCAAATTTCACTTAGGACCTAGATCCCCATTCTACTTTGGATCTCAGATTATAGATCCAAATTCCATTCTAGGATCCAGAACCCAATCCTACATTGAATCTCAGACTTTAGATCCAAATCCATTCTAGGATCCAGAATCCAATTCTACTTTGGATCTCAGACTTCAGATCCAATTCCATTTAGGATCCAGAGTCCAACCCTATCTTGGATCTCAGATTTCAGATCCAAATACCATCTTGGATTCCAAATCTTAAATCCAATTCCATTCAAAATTCCAAATCCAAATTCCACTTTAATTCCAATTCTTAAAACCAATTCCATTTCATTCCAGATTTCAAATCAAGTTTCCATTTCAGATCCTAAATTCAAAATTCAACTTTGAACTCTATTCAGAATCCAGATCTTGGATTCGGATTTCATCTTGAAGTTCCAACTTTTAAATCAATTCCATTTCTAAATTTTTTTATTCAGATTTCCCAATTCTATCTTTCCTTCTGATTCAATTCCATTTTCATTTCTATTCTGATTCAAAGTCCATTTATGACTTTGAAAAATTCCTTTCTTCTTCTTTTATCTCAAGACTTCAAAATCATTTTCCAAAATCCAGATTTATTTTCCCAAGCTCTTGATTATTCTAAAAACTTAGAACTTTAATCTTATGTTCTGAGTTAGAAATCATTTCTTCACTTTATTAGATTCATCTCAGAAACACTTGGGAATTCTTCAAAACATTTTCAAAAAGAGCATACATCTTTGCATTTGCACAAGCATGATTCTTTGTGCATCTAGACTTAGAATAAACTCTTAGATAAATTCTTAGCAAACTTAAAGTCTTTAATTCGACCCTTGGTTCGATTACCCCTGGTAAAGGCGCCAGGAACGGTCGAACCTCGTACCAACGAGTGGATCCCGTCTCTTAGTTTTCCCGCAAACATTTCAAAAACGGAGGCGAGTTATTTCAAATATTTTCAAAATTAAGGTCAAGTGAGATCCGCAAAAAAAAGTTCATCTTCTTTCCTTTTCTCTTTCTCTTCTCTTCTCTCTTTCTTTCTGTCTTTTATTTTCTCCCTTCAAAAAGGAGGAAAGAGGTTGGAAAGGAAAAGAGGAGGAAGAGAGAGAATATTATAAGAGGAAAATTTTTTTGCGATGATCACAGTTTTGGCGACCGAGATGGGACCCATCTCCGTCCGGTCGAATTATGCCTTTTTCTTTTGCTTTGACATTATCTAAGTTTTTATTTCTTCAAAATGTCAACTATATTTCCATGCAAACCTTAGGGGCCTAGATTTTGTCCTAAGCTGACATCATTGCATATATGATTTAAGTATGGTTTGGTAGGACCATATTGAGGAGATTATTCCATGCTCACATTAGACTTAGGTCTGAAATACAACTCTCCTCAATTCTAGGAATTGAATGCAAAACAATGTGTGCAAGTGTATGCTTCTCTTCATTTTAATCTATCTCTTTAGGACTTGCATTAGAGCCATCTGATTTCTTGCATGTTGCACATATTTTGAAAACCTCCTTACCTATATTGTCCTGGTCTTCACGTTGCTGGGCTGTCTCACTGAACCATAGTTCGGGAGAGAGCCTCACAACTGGACCACTTATTTGGGTTCACGCCCCCCTACCACGTACCTAAGGGCCATAGTCCGAGGTATATCGGTAGGTGCTCAAGGATGTTGGGAAGCCATTACCTTAGAACCGGAGAAATATTTCTATGCCACGTACTTCGAGCCTCAGCTTGGGTATATCGGCATATCTTGATTGGAATCAGATGATCTGAACCCTAGAGTTAGGATTAGGGTCCTGCAAGCCATTTTCAACTATTGCATTTAGAGTCAGCCTTTAGGGAATGCTGTGTGCGCATCCTTGTTTGTGCAGCTTTAGTTGTATGATAATTCCCTTATTCTTCCATATATATGTATCAAACCCTTTTTAAAAACCCTGGGTGTATTATTCAAAACTTACCCTTATTTTTCAAAAACCCCAGGTGTATATTTCTCTCTACCTACATTTCTTTTCTCTTTTAGATTAAATTTTCTTCAAAAACCCTGGAAAATTCCTTTAAAAATTTCATCAACCTTTTTAAAATTTTCAGGTTTGATTCTTCAAAAGTCTATCCGTAAGTCCTGCATTCTATCTAATTCTCCTTATTTCTTCTTTGCCCCAGTATCATTTCAATGGCGTCTGATTCCCTCAATGTTGTCTTTCTTCGAGATCATGTCTTCTATCAGATTTAGGATGGATCCCCGGATCAACGGGTCATCCAGTCTCGTCCTTTCTTCCCTCGGTGGTATTATTCTTGGTTCGCCACCTTCTAGCGTATGTTCCCAGATCACTTAGATGACTGTGGGTTGGAGATGGCATCGGCGGCAGGCAAGCAAACCATCAATGGAGCTTTGATTCATGCTATGGCAGAACGGTGGAATCCACGTACCTGCACATTCTCGTTTCCTTGGGGAGAGATGACTCTACTGATGGATGAGTTCAACGATATCATGGGATTGCCCGAACCAGCCGGTCAGCCAGATGATCCTGTCGAGCAACAGTTTTTGATCAACATCAAAGGGGTAAATGTTCGAGAAGCCCTAGCCAGAGCCACAGGGAGCAGATCCTGGCCTCTCACTGAGATTGGTGGGAACCAATTCATCGACCTATTCGAACTATATCACAAGTACGGAGCCTACAAAGAGGTTGGCACTCTGTCTCGCTCAGCAAAAGACAGAATTCAGCATGCCATGATCCTATGCACAGTGGGGTTAGCTTTCTTCCAAGATGGTCAGAATTTCATAGATATTAGAGTCGCCCAGCTCTTTCGAAGATGGGGAAGTAAGCAGACCCGTCAGCTTTCAGTCATGGCCGCATTAGCTTTCCTTTACAGAGGCTTAGCTCGATTTGCTCTCGGGGAGACCATTTTGGTAGAAGGATGCACTTACGCCCTGCAGTCGTGGTTCCTGCGACACGTTCCCTTGAAGGCCAGTTCTTTTAGGTTCAACAGTAAGCAGTTGAAGACAGTCATTCAGTGTCGAGCTCTGATCGAGAAACTGCATCGGGAGGAGATTACTTGGGACTTCTTTGACAGAAGAGAGACTGTTCCTCGATACACCTATGCACGTGACAAGCGCTACAGGTTGATGGGCCCTTTCTTTTGTATTGATTATCAGCCAGAACGATGTCTCAAGCAGTTTTCGCAGCGGCAGATTCGTGCCAACACCCGCTTCTCGACAGGCAACATGCCAGAATTCAACCTGCAGTCGGATCAGTGGTCCGGAGCATACCATGTCACTAAATATACCTGAGACTCCTTTATTTCTCTGTCTGTATTTCCTGGGCCAAATGTATCATCTGAATGTCAAGAGTGGTGGCAAACTGTCTGCCCACCCTCTCTTTGTCTTTGAATGTTAAAAATATCAATAAAAATTACTTTTTGGCCAAAATGTTGTTTCTTGTATTTTGTTTATACAGCACAAATAGTCATAACTTTTTTATGGCGACCTCATCCCGGGTAAAAGGGACATTCCTCTCACATTTTCTTCGAATGTATTTTATCATGGTTGATGACCTCGCCTAGGTAACAAGGCACATATCTCTGTTATCATCAAAATGGTAACACCATTATCACAAATCGTGTGATGACCCAATCCCGGGTAATGGGATAATCTCTTGAAATTGTCTGACGAAATCCTTCATTCTTTTTCCCTTAAAAGTTATGATTTTCAAAAAAGTTTCTCCATACTCTAACCATTCCCATATTCTACAGGAAAACTTTGGCATCCAAAGATGGTTCAGACAAGGGCTGGTAAACAGGTTGCTCAACGACACAGTGACAGCGAACCAGAGGAGATAAACTCTCCTAGACTATCCAAAAAGCATGACTCGGGGGATGAGAGCGATGTTGATCGGGCCATGTACCGAGTTTTTCAAAAGATGATGACTAAGATGATGGCCGAGCAGGCTAAGGTGGCTCCCAAGAAGGCAGCTTCCAAGAGCAAAGCTAAGAAGAAGCCCATAAAGAAGCCAGTCAAGATCAACAAGCAGAAAGTACAGCGTGACAACACCTCTGAGGATTCCGGGTCAACAGAAGAAGTCTCCGAGGAAGAAGAGCAGCTGATCTACATCCCGAAACATCTGCGGCAATCCAAGAAGCCAATAGAAGAGCCAGTGTCAGTGAACAAGCCCAAGTATGGGGCCCCTGCAGAGGATTCGATCCAGGCACTAACAAAAATAGTCAAAGACCTGCAAATTCGAGAAAAAGAAAAAAGGTCATACACCAGGCAGGATTTCTACCTCGGTTTAGAGGGGGACATCAATCTGGAGAACCTCCCCCAAAAATTCATTAAATTCGATAGATCCAGAGATCTCAAGGCCCATCTTGCCATGTTCTTTGCAGAATGCGCTCGGTTCAGCGAAGACAATCGTGCCCTATTTCTCTGTTTTCCCCGTAGTCTGGAGGGGATAGCTGCCAAATGGTACGCTGAGCATGTCAATCCCATCGAATTGAGGGATTTTGATAAAGTCGTCAACATGTTTGTTGAACGCTTCTTATTCAACACGGAAGCTCTGCCCACCCTGAACCACCTGTGCAACCTGAAACAGGAGCCCAATGAGAAGGCCAGGGACTTCATTCACAAGTAGAGAAGCCTTTGCAACAAAATGAGGAATCCTATTTATGAGGAGCATGCCCTCCAAGTCATCCTCAATAACTTCTCCCAACCCCTAAAAAGTCTTCTTTTCCCATATCCCTCCAAGTCCTTTATTGAACTGACAGAGCGAGCAGAATGGCTCGAGATGGGGGTAGAGAACGGGATGTATGAAGGTGTCGCCCTGGCCAAAAATGTGCAGGATCCAAAGAAGAAAGCACATTTTACTTACTCAGCCGAGGTTCCCGAAGATAGTCATGGCAGTAGCAGCAAGCAGAGCAGCGGCAATGGCACGAAGCTCGACAGAATAAAGGCAAAAAGGGGAAATTCTTCAAGAGCAGTGACAAGCCTCTCCTGATCGGTCCTCAACAAAAAGGGGACCTTCAAGACAAACCTAAGCATATAAACTGGAGCAGGGATCAGAAATTCACTCCCCTCGACCAGCCTTTAGAGAAAATTCTGGAATACTTGCTGTCTCACGGGATGGTGAAACTTCCCAAAGTTGCAGATCCGCCGGTGCTCATGGGAAGGTTTAAGGAACAATATTGCAAGTTCCACAAAGCAGTGGGCCATCACACTGAATACTGCTTTGTCCTGAAGCATCTGATTCAGGATTGCATTGATAAAAGCATCCTCATCGAGGATGAAGAAGAAGGCAAAATGGACATCTTGTCTGCCCCATTCCCAAAGCATTCAGCATCAACCATTTCTGAGCATTCTTTCCTGCCGCAGAGTCACATACGTCCATGTTCCAGTGAAGAAATAAGTTTGCAGCATCAGGTGATGGTTCTATATCAGGATCAACCTGCATTTCAGAGAGGGGGTATCCTCTCATTTTTAAATATAAGAAACATGTCAGTTGAGAGTGGAAAAACCCAAGTTTTTCCAAAGAGATTTCTAAGAAAGGAAGCCTGCACAGAGGAAGCAGAAACGTCAGAAGTAGCAGAAGAGCGGGCCAAAAGCCTATTACAGCGCTCTCCAACATCTCCATTTTTGAATTAACTCATGATTCTTCTAAGCATCAAGAAAAGTTAGATGACTTACTGAGAAAGATCAAGGTGAAGCCGGGCACCACACCCGAAGATATGGCGCAGATTGTAATCAAGCAATTACTAACGCGCTGTAAACACCCCAAATTTTCACCCTCATCCAGTGTTTGTCCATTTCATAAGTCATTACAGATCATTGCATGTCATTGCATGTATTCGGCATATCATTTTATCGCATTGCATAGCATTGCATGACATTGCATCTCATTCTTGAGATCCAGCACTCCTATTTCAAAACATTCAATCCAGATTTGAATTTTAAAGCTTTTATTCCAAAATCAATTTCAAAACCTGGGTTTTTATTCAATACTCTGTCATTTTCCAACCCCAGGACTTTATATTTCGAAATATTTTCTCAAGGAAACAATCTGGATTCATTTCAAATTCAAATTTTAATCGATTTCAAATCACAGATGAGACCCATTGAGGTGGTGTCGCTTCTGAATTCCTCTATTCATCAAATTTCTCAAAATTTTGAAAGTTTCAGTCCGATCAGGACTCTGTCTCAGAGACCTGATCCGGTCAGGAGTCTGTTTTGAAGTCTGTTTTACTTCCATTTTTAATCTTTTTCGTTTGTTTTCGAAATTTAGGTCATTTTACAGAGTCCAGTTAGTTCAGGATTCTATTTTAGAGTTCGGTCGAGTTGAGAGTCTAACCCTGACTGTGTTTTCTGACTTATTTCATCATTTCTTGATAAAATCTTTTGAAAATTCTTTCATTTGGCTTTTAAAATCTAAAATCTCAGAGTCCTAAGGGTTCAGGACTCTAACCCGGAGTTCCAGTTCGCTTGAGACCCTATTTTCAAAGATCTTGAATTTCAAATGTCAATTTTAACCCCTTTTCAAAGCCATTTTCAGTGTTTATTTCAAAAATGTTCAAAATTCGATGTGGGCCCACTCAGTTGGCACCATATCCAGAGGAATTCTAACTCAGTTAGGACCTTATGCCATTTCAAAAATCCTAATTTTAAGTTTACTTTTGAAAATCTTTTGAAAACTCCTTCAATTTCAAGTTTTAAAATCACTTTTTGAAAAACTCAAGTAGGGCCCACTCGGGGTGGCACCATATTCGAGTAAGTCAGGGCTAGACTAGGGTTAGTTGATGTCTTGGTTAGTGTTAGAGGTTTAGAAGAGTCAAAACCATTTTGAAAACTCATTTTGAAAATTAGTTTTTAAAACTAGTGTTTTTAAATGTTTTTAAAGGTGTTTTAAAAACCCAAATGTGAAAGATGCCAAGTGGCATCACATTTGGGGGTTTTCTAGGTTTAGTTAGGGGCTAATTAGGGATTAATTAGAGTCCCACCTAGGTTAGAAAACCACAAAAAATCGTTGTCTTTAGTGGATTTATTAGAAAGAGTCCTAAAAAAATGAAAAAACCTCTTAATTAACCCTAATTAAGTGACTTTTTGAAAAACTATAAAAAGGGACCTAAGGGGGGCCAAAAGGAGGGCTCTTTTCTCTCAAATTTTCGTGGCCTCTCTCTCCTCTCCAGCACCTCCACCTTCCTCCATTGCAGCTGCAAGCACCAAGTTTTGCAGGTACATTAAAGACTTTATTTTTCATGTATTTAAATTTCAATAGTGATGTAATTTGTAATTAAACTTTGGAATAAGAATTTACATTTCCTGCTTAGCTTAGGTTGCATTGCATATAGTTTATTTTTTTAAATAATGTTAATGTGTGATGGATGATGATTCATGCATATTCAAACTCACCATGGTCTACACGAATGGCACATGCACTAGCTTCTATGAAGTTTATAAACTTGGTGGAATTTGTATTTATGGCCATAGTCAGAATATGAATGATACTTAGATTTATGATCTTCACATTAGCCACATTCAGCCTACACTCTTAGGCTAACTTCAAAATGCACTGCATTTCTCAAAAATACAAAAAGTATTTCTCAATTCCTCAAATCCATATTCATTCATTTCATGCATTTGCCAATTCCAATCTCAATTCAAAGAAGTTCATTTTTTCAAAATCCCCTAAGTCTTATAGCAAAATCGATTTTCCCAAAAGCATTGAATTTCAAAGGATATTTCAAGTATTTCCCAAATTTCGAATTCAAATTCCCTAAGTTAAAATTTCAATTTCAAAGTTTGAATTCAAAGAATTTCATTTTCTCAAAATTTTCTAAGTCATATGGAGAAATCGATTTTCTCAGAATATGAAAATCTCAAAGTATATTTCAAGTGTTTCTCAAGTTCAAAATTTAAAATTATATTTTCAAGTTCAAAGTTGGAATTCAGAAAAACCAAGTTTTCTCAGAATTGATTTTCATAAAATCTCAAGATTTCCCCAGAAATCGATTTTTGCTTTCCTCAGAAATATCTTTCAAGTCCTAATTCACGATTTCTCATGTGATATCATTTCCAAGATTTACATTTTCTAAATATTTCAATCATTCAAAGCAAACATCATGTTTTCAAATGTGCATTTTCTGAAAATTCATAGCACATGCTTGATTCTATGTGCATTTAGAAATTAGAATATGATTTAGACAAGTTGAATAGAGTAGAGCATAAGATTGATCCTTGGTTCAATTACCCCTGTTAAAGGTGGCAGGAACGGTTGAACCTCGTACCGACAGGCGAGTCCCATTCTTCGGAATTTTCCCGCATTTTAAAACGGAGGCGAGTTATTTTCAAAAACTTTTTCAAAGGTCAGTTTGATTTGCAAAAGTAAAAATTTTGCGATGATAACACGCGCCTATTACCTTCTCTGATGAGGATTTGTCTAAGCCTTATTCATTTCATAATAATGCACTATACATTGTAGTAAGAACCCGGGGCATGACTGTCCCGCACGTACTTGTTGATGGGGGCAGCAGTTTAAATATTTGCCCAGAAATGACAGCAAAATCCCTATGATTGAAGGAAGAGGAATATGTGCCTGATCCCATCACCATCTACGGCTTTGATAATCACGGGCAGACTGCCAAAGGCAAGATCTTTTTGGAAATCTTCATCAACTACTCAGTACATACGGTGTTATTCCATGTCGTCAACGTGCCACCAACTTACAATTTATTGTTGGGGCGAACATGGATCCACAATGTCAATGCAGTTCCATCAACCCTCCACCAATGCATCAAGTGGTCCAAGGGCGGAATGATTACCACTATTCTGGGCGAAGACCCTGAGGAAAGGCTGCCACAGGCTATGATTCCTCGTCTAACATTCACAGCTGATATTCCAAGCATCCGAGAAGCGGATGAGATCAATCTCAGCGAGAGCTTAGAGATGTTGAAACTGAAAGATGTCATGAACGAAGAGAATGTCACAGCTACGATCCAATGGCAGGGACCTTGTTTCTTCAAGCTAGGAGGACGCATCAATTACACCTCCCTCAAAGATCATCCCTTGTTTCCTCAGTTTTTCAAGGCAAGAAGGGGATTTGATCTGCTGATAAAACATAAATATCAACCATTCCAAGGCATGGGGAAAAATGAAGACGGCATGATAGAGCCCATCATTCCAGTTCAGCATGCAGACAGCTCAGGGTTGGGGTTCACCGGCCAGGATTCCAGCAAAGAGACCATTTTTGTCAGAGGAAGCCAATGAAGAGATGATGTCTCAGTTTTTCCTGCTTTTCTGTTCTCATGTCTTTGTTTAAAATCTTATAGGGACAATACAGTCCCATCTTTTGTCAGTGTCTTTTAAATACTTTGCTTCAATCAATGAAAGATTAATCTTTTTCCTCATATTCGGGCATCTATCATTCCTTCTTATGCTTTGTCTATGTCATTGTTCTTTATTTTATGCAAAAATTTGATTTGGCTCGTACTTTCTCTTAAAAAAACCTTTCTTACATTTTCAGAACCATTAACTCCTGAATCGATGAAGAAATTCTTTATCAATCTCAAATATCTAAAATTGGCAAGGTTTCCTGAGATGAAAGACAGAGCAGAGGTCAGTCAAGCAGCAGAGCAGACTGAAGAGCCAGCCGAATTTGATTCCACCATTCAGGAATAGCCAGAATTTGCTCACATTCAAAAGCGGGATGAACCCTCATCTTTGGTTCAAGATCTAACTGAGGATATCAACATTGGATCGGAAGATTATCCGAAAATTCTCAAAATCGGGTCGAGTCTATGCGAAGTTGAAAAAGCAAAACTCATCTAATTCTTTGAAAAGCATCAGGAAGTATTTGCCTGGACTTATGAAGATATGCCAGGATTAGATACCAAACTGGTTGAGCATTGACTCAAGTTGAAACCAAAAGCCAGACCAATCAAGCAGAAACTGAGGAAGTTAGACCCTCGAATTGAACAGCAAGTCAAGGAAGGACTTGAAGATTTGTTGAAAGCAGGCTTCATCCGGGCCATTGATTACCCAGATTGGTTAGCAAATATCGTGGCAGTCCCTAAAAAGAATGGAAAAGTTCGGATCTGCATTGATTTCAGGGATCTGAATAAAGCCACCCCGAAAGATGATTATCCGCTTCCCAATATTGACTTGTTGATCAATAGCACAGCAGGTCATGCCATGTTTTCTTTCATGGACGGATATTCAGGTTATAATCAGATCAAGCTGGCCGTTCGTGATCAGTCGAAGACTTCATTTACTACACCATGGGGTACCTTTTGCTATACAGTCATGTCATTCGGGCTCAAAAATGCCGGAGCAACTTATCAAAGGGCAATGGCCGTCATTTTCCACGATCAAATGCACAAAAATATGGATGCATATGTGGATGACATTTTGGTTAAATCTAAAAAAGAAGAGGATCACCTTGATGCTCTTAGTCAAGTTTTTGAAAGACTTATTCTCTACAAGTTAAGACTTAATCCTCAGAAATGTGTTTTTGGAGTGGAGTCCAGCAAATTACTCGGCTTCATTATCAGCAAGAAAGGAATAGAGGTGGATCCAGCCAAGGCAAAAGCCATTTTTGATATGCCGCCTCCAACTAATCTGAGAGAACTGCGAAGCCTTCTAGGGTGTATTCAGTCTATTCGCAGATTCATCTCTAATCTGGCCATGAGATGCGAGTCTTTCAACCATTTGCTAAGAAAAGGAGTTAAATTTGAATGGGGATCAAAATGCCAACTCTCGTTTGAGCGCATCAAGCAGTATCTCCTTAATCCACCAGTTTTGAAGCCACCAAAATTGGGAAAACCTCTCCTACTATACATTTCTGTCAATCAGAATGCCTGTGGTGGATTCCTCGCACAGTATGAAGAGGGCAGCTTGATAGAGCACGCCATCTACTACGTGAGCAAAACATTCATTGATTATGAAAAGAAGTATTCTCAGATGGAGAAAACTTGTCTAGCTCTGGTCTGAATGTGCCAGAAATTGAGGCATTACTTGTTAGCTTCTGAAATCAAGTTCCTATCGAAGCTTAATCCTCTCAGATACATTTTGGAACAACCCTTTCTCACTGGACGGATTGCAAAGTGGCAAGTCCTCCTAATGCAATATGACTTAGAGTATGTTTCTCAAAAGTCGATTAAAGGCCAAACGATCGCAGATCAGTTGGCAGATTTCCCTTTGACAGAAGAAATTAAAGCAGAAGATGATTTTCCTGATGAGCACATTTATAATATCCAACAGCCCCCAGTTTGGAATATGTTCTTCGATGACTCTAAAAACATGTCTGGCATCGGGATTGGAGTCTTGCTGATCACTCCAGAAAAAGAAATGATCCCTTATTCTCTTAAGCTTGGTTTTCGATGCACTCATAACATGGCCGAGTATGAAGCTTTAATACAAGGCCTCAAAATTCTACAAAATTTCAATATCAAGAGAGTGCATGCTTTTGGCGATTCACTACTGGTTGTCAGTCAAGTTAATACTGAATGGCAAGTGAAAGATCCCAAATTGATTCCATATCAGAAGATCGTCCTCGCTCTTGTGGACAGCTTCAAAGAATTTCAGCTCAATCACATAAGAAGAGCACAATCAGATAGCTGATGGTTTATCCAGTCTGGGCTCCATTTTATCATTCAAAGGCAGTGAATCTTGTCGTTCTTTTGAAGTTGGCAGACTTGAGCAACCCGCTTTCGATTCAATTGCGCAAGTAAACCAGGTTAATCAGAAGGAGAAACCTTGGTATCAAAATATCAAAAATTTCATTGAGACTGGTGAATTTCCACCAGAAATGCCAAAAAGGGAGCAACGTGCAATTCAGCGCATGTCTACCCGCTATTTCATTCTGGCCAATGTCCTCTACCACCGTGGGTTCAGTTCTGAATATGCCAGATGTTTAGACAAAGAAGAGGATATGGAAGTTATCCAAGAGGCGCATGAAGGGATTTGTGGTGGCCATGTTGGCTATCAAACTCTCATTAAGCAGATCGTTCGAGAGGGTACTATTGGAACACCATGCAGCAGGACTGTCATAGATTTGTGAAGAAGTGCATCAAGTGCCAATTGCACGCGCCTTACATTCATGCTCCGGCCACATATCTTCAATCAGTTGTTTCTCCTTGGCCATTTTCTATGTGGGCTTTCGACGTCGTCGGCCCGATTACCCTTTCTGCTTCTAACGGCCACAAATACTTTCTGGCTGCGACAGAGTATTTCACAAAATGGGTTGAAGCTGTTACTCTACGCACAGTAGAAGGCCGCCATGTGGTTTCTTTCATCCACAAGATCACTACTTCCTTCATGTTGGGATTTAGCCTTCTCTGCATATCTCTCATTGGCTTAACTTCCTCATCGCAATGAATTCTATGCATGCAGAATGAAGAATCAATCCCCTTCAAATCCGCAACTCCCCAGCCAATCGCTGCCTTGTGCTCTCGCAGAATAGTCAACAATCCCTGCTCTTGCTCCTTAGTGAGCAGGGACGAGATGATCACAGGCAGAGTCTTATCATCTCCGAGGTATGCATACTTGAGAGAATCTGGTAAGGGTTTCAACTCAAGTTTCGGAGGTGACTCGATCGAAGATTTGGCAGGGGTCTCTGCAAGTGGTGGAAGAGTCTCAATGATAACTCCCACAGGTAATCTCTCCGACGTCACTCTAGACATATCTACGCTATCTATACAACTATTCTTCTCTATATGGTACAATTCTAAAGAATCCTCAGTAATATACAACTCGGGCTGCTCCTCCACTAACTCTTGTGCAATATCTACATGAAATCAGTCCATGTCTCCCGCTGGTCCCATAGCGGCATTGAAAATATTCAGCTTGACTTTCCTATTGCCGAATGAGAGATCCATGGCTCCGGTCCTACAATTGATGCACGCATTGGCAGTCGCCAAGAATGGTCTGCCCAAAATGATCGGAGTCTGATGCTGGCTATCTACTCCTTCCATATCCAGAATAATGAAATCAATGGGGAAATAAAAGTCATCCACCTTAACTAGCACGTCCTCCAAGACACCTTTCGGTACCTTGACAAAACGATCTGTCAGCTGAAGTGTAATAGGAGTCGATCTCATCTCTCCTAGCCCGAAAGAATCAAAGAAATACCCGGGCAGAATGTTCACGCTTGCTCCAAGATCGAGCAATGCGCGTTCTATCCGAATATTCCCTATGGTACAAGCAATGATCAGGGCTCCAGGGTCCTTGAGCTTTGGTGGTGTCTGATGCTGAAGTACTGAACTCACATGCTCAGTAAGCTGGACCCTGTTAGGAACTCTCTCTCTAGATTTCCGCTTCTGCGTACATAGTTCATTCAGGAATTTGGCATATGCCGGCACCTGCTGAATAGCATCAAGCAAAGGTAAGTTGATCTGCACATGCTTGAATATGTCAAGCATGTCCTGGATCTTCGCACCTTGCTTCCCTCTAAATCCGGGAGACTCTAATGCTTTGGGATAGGGTGGTGGAGGAATATACTCGGATGGTTCCTCCTCTTTGTGAGAGGGTTCACTCCTATCCTTCTTCTGCACTGAGGATGAAGATGATGATGATGAAGGTACTGAAGATGATGGTGGGGATGGTGATGATGGCAAAGCCGACGAAGGTGAAACAATGGTCGTTGGCTCCTCTATCTTCTCTCTACTCTCTCTCTCTCTCTGCTATCGACGTGATACTCACGTCCACTCCTCAGGGCCATAACAGATTTGGCTTGCTGTTGTGTCTCAGTATGGAACAAGCCTCCATTCATCTGGTCCTTGCCCTTTGGGTTCATGACAGCCTGGTTGGGCAATGTACCCTCGGGTCTCCTATTGATAGCCTCTGCTAACTGTCCCATTTGCGACTCTAACTTCGCAATGGACTGCATATGTGAGCTCAAAATCAAGCTAAACTTCTCGAAGGCATTCTGATTAGAGGTTTTCACCTCTTGGAATGCCTAGAGAAGTCTCTCCTCAAAAGATGTCTGCGGGGCAGACTCCTGCTGAATCGGGGGAGGAAATGAAGTAGAAGACTGAAAATAACTCGACCTTTGGAATGTTTGAGAAAAAGATGGCGGCCGAGCTGGCTGGGAGGAAATAGGCATCTGTATGGAAGACTGTGGATTCTTCCATGAAAAATTGGGATGGTTACGCCAACCCGGATTATATGTCGATGAGAATGGGTTATTCGGTGGTCTGACGTAACTCTGAGCTGCCTGAACTTGTTCTTGAACAAATTCAGGGTACTCAGCTGCCGAAGGGCACTCAGTGATATTGTGTGCCGATCTGGCACATAGAGTACACACCTGTTGTGTAGTGGGCGGTCCTGAGAGAAGTTGGTCTAGCTTCTGAGCAATCATGTCTACCTTGCATTGTAGTGCAGTAGATGGACCAATCTCAAGAACACCAGCTTTCTTCTGAATGCTGGGTGTGGCTCTATTCGAATGAGAGCTCGAGGCATGGTGGAGGGAATTCTCGACCAATGTATCAAATAACCTCTATGCTTCATCCTCGCTCTTCAGCATGAATGTTCCCCCACATAAAGAGTCGACCATCTGACGATTCCTGTCAGACAACCCATCGTAGAAGCTCTGCACCAGTTGCCATCTCGGCACCTGATGATGGGGACATTTCCTGAGGCGATCATTCATTCTCTCCCAGGTCTCATGGAAGTGCTCACCATCTAGCTCCGCGAAACTAGTGATGGCTCAATGATACTGGTTTGTACGACCAATGGGAAAGTATTTCCGAAGAAACTCTTGCTGTAACTGATCCCAAGACTCTATTTCTACAGAATCTAAGGACTTTAGCCAATACTTGGCTTTGTCCTTCAATGAAAAGGGGATTACAGTCAACCTCAAAGCGTCATCATCGAAATTCTATATCTTTACCATAGAACAGATTTCGAGGAATTCATCTAAATGCCTGTAGGGATCCTCGTGACTAAGGCCATAAAAAGATGGGAGCATCTGAATAATGCTGGCCTTAATCTCATAATGAGGCGCTCCTACATCGGGTCTCTGAATGCAGGATGCCTGGACATAATCTGTGGGAATGAAGTATTCCCGTAGAGGACGTGGATGAACTGGGGGTGGAGGTGGAGGATCCATGTCAGCCATTGTTGTTGAACTTCGATGAGAATGTAAAATTCTCTCTGGGTTATCAACAAATGGATATAATGGTGTTCCTAGACCTCGTCGCCCCTGCATACACTGGTACTAAGACCAGATGTAAGCACACGACCTAAATTTAAATCTAAACTAACACAGGTACTAAAATGTAAATAACACAAATAACAACAACTAAGAAACAACTATGCTAACTATCTATGTCAGAATTATATAACTAAATAAATAAACTAATAAAGTAAACTATTCTAAAATACTAAAAAGATAAATACAGGAAATCACAAACTAAGTTTTTCTAAAACCCACCTGTCTAATTGCTCCTTGCAAAATGAATAATAAGTGAATCCTAGAAAAAACAGTACGTGAATCATATATTTACTAACTATGTTAATCCTATATTCACTTACTAATCCTACTAACTAAAAAAAATAAAACAACTAAGTAACTAACTAAAATAGATTAATAAATCAAACTCTAAGAAATAAAGTAAGTAATTCGTCGTTCCCCGGCAACGGCGCCAAAATTTGGTTGATATTTTTAAATGATATTTTTAAAACAATAATTTTTAATAAAAACTTTGAAAAATCGTTAACCAAAAGTATAAAAACCGACTTTCCACAAAGTGGTAAGTACGGGTCGAATCCTCAGGGAACAGGAATTACTCAGAATATTTCTCAAAATTTAATTTATTAATTATAAATTTCAATCTACCATTACACAGCTAATACAATACAATGAATCACTAAAAGGATTGAAAAAGCAATCTAATCTTCAGTTGCACGCCAGGAGTATTTTGGTCCTTTCGCCAATTATACAGTCCTTGCACTTGGACAATGAACCCTGGAAAATTGATTATGCTTTTCAACCTAGAACAAAGGAAAATGAAAAGTTAGTAATATATTCTACTAATGCAAATTATAAATGAAACTAAGTCTAATTTTTAAGAAATTAATAAAACAATTTCTAATTATAAGGAAATAATTAAATAAACTATTAAACTAATTCTAAAATCAGCTAAACTAAGGCTAACAATGCTGTATGATGCAGATGAAGCTCCTAAGATGCAGATGCAGCTCCTAAGATGCAGAAAATACTGAAAACAATACTAAAATTCCGAAACTAAAGAAATTACCAATATGCCCCTAACTAGTGTAAAATAGATTTCTGACAGTTCTTTGAAAAACCACTGTTTGACAAAGAAAACTAGGTCCGATTTTCCCAAAATTTATTCTGTTCTGTAACTAACAGATTAAATAATCTGACAGTTTTTACAGAATGGCAAAATGATATCTGGAACTCCAGATATAAGCGTTTCAAAATTGGGAAAAATCAGGATATCGTAAGTCCCGAAATTTAAAATCCAGAAAAAGCGGTTTTCACAAAACGCTTAAAAATCAGACCAAACCAACTCGGATCGAGCTGAAATTTGGTCTGCAGTCAGATAACACGCCAATAAAGTGAATAGAAAAAGAATTTTCTAAAAACTCAGAATTTTTGCACATGAAATGACGACAGTGCGATGGGGCAAAAATTAGGTTTTTCTTTCAATACACTATTCACCCTATGAATCTATTTTAAACACTATGAATGCAATATAAATGTAATGCAGACCTAAATGACACTAAATAACATATTATATGCTGATATTAACTACGATGAAGCTAAATGAAGTCTAAATGAGGTATGATATGCACTTTATGACTATAAACTAAATGAGCTAATAATGCAAATACAACTAAGGTACTAAAACATGCATGTAACTATATGAATAAGTAATGCAATAAATATAAACTAAATGCAACTGAACTAACTAAATTACTAATATAAAAAAAAACAATTAACAATCACACGTTAAACCAACAATAATAAACTTTAACTAAAATGATTAAGTAACTAAACTAGCTATTCTAAAGGTACTATGAATTAAATCTAAAGAGAATGAAGCCACTAAAGAACAATAAGGTGTGGATTTAAAATAGGACTAGGGTTGACTAGGGTTGACTCGACTAGGCTCGGTCTTGACTTAGCTAGGTTCGGTTTGGCTTGGCTAGGCTCGACTCAGGCTAAGTCTTGACTTGGCTAACTGGGTCAACTAGATGAACTAGGTTAGACTAAGACTAGATTCAGTTGACTCAAGTAGGCTAGGTCTTGACTTCACTAGGCTCGGTTTGGGTTAGATACACGACTCATCTAACTAAGTCAATTAGATTGACTAGGTTAGGTTAGGTGAGGTAGGCTCGATTGACTTAAGGTTGGGTTAGGTTTGGTCTAGGACTTCACTTAGGCTAGGTTGTGACTCAGACTAGATTTTGACTTAGCTAACTAGGTTCAGTTGACTCAACTAGGTTCGGTTTTTACTAGGTTAGGTTCGGTTTGACTCAACTAACTAGGTCAACTACATTGACTAGGTTGAACCCTATTTAAGACATATCTAATGAGTAACCTACTCCCTAACCTAAAATTAATTCAAATCTAAACGAATTTAATATAAAAGGTTGGAAAAAGAAGGTAATAACTATCAATTTTCGAATTCTAGAAAGTTGGATTATCAAAAATCGTGCAATTAAATGGGGAGTTACAATCCTTAAATATCTTTAAAATCCACTTTGGAAAAGGGAAACGTCCAGCCTAGATAACTCCACGATTTTGGCTTTCCAAGATAGAATTAAATTGCAATTATTTCTTTCTTGAAATCGTGGACACCAAATTTGGAAATTGAATTGAATTTCAAAAGCACTTTCCAAAGCTAAATGAGTAACTCCTTTTTAATAGATAATTAAAATTTAATCCTCTTTAAATGCTTCACACGATTTTTGAAGAATCTACTATTTCCAAAAACGTTTTCAAATTCAATTACCTTAATTGCCTTCCTTCTCAAAACTCGTCAACCCTAATTGAGGCTATTTTCTAGGCTAAGGAATTTAAAACTTACCTAGGTAATGAAAAGACTCAAATAGAAAACACGATTTCCTAGAATTGAATGCTACACCTAATTCAAGACTTACTTAAATGAAATCCTAAAAACGTCTAAAGCAATAACCCTAATTCATTGAACCTAGACACCATAATGAACTTACCTAATTTCTAAGAATTACCAAAAATAGCCTAGAGCTCGAATGGAGCTCTAATGGCTGCCACCCCACCTTGGGGAAGAAGAAGACCTAAAAATACTAACTTAGTAAAATCGAAATAAAACGATTAAACTAAATGACAAGTACTTTGATAAAACTAAAGTAATATATGATAAAAAAACTCCTAATTACACAAATAAAAACATGAACAACACTATGTTGGAAATCATGAAACACCTAAAACGCCCAACTAGCTAAACGACTATTCTAATAAACAAATCATGGAAAATTCAAATACTAAACATTTCTCAAAAACAACATCTAAACTAACATAATATGCAGAGCTAGAATGACATGAATTTCAGATATAATAAACTATGAAAGACTGTACAACCAACTGGAAAATTAAACAAAAGATCACAACTCGACTTTTGATTTTTTTTTCAATATAAAGAAAATACCTAAAACTTGAAAACACCAAAAACAAGAATTAAGACGATCCTAAAACAATGAATTTGACTCACACAAATTTACAAGACTGTCAACTACTACACAAACAGTAAACCACACGAATGGCACAAGAGAATCACATACACTTACACGACTTCAAACATTCATTCACGATTTTGGCAAAAACTTCTCATGCGACACATAAGAAATCCACTTCCCCTAAAACGAGACTAAATGATACTGGAAATAATAGAGGAAACTCATATCACACAGCCACAACACAGGAAATAATGACAGACCCTATACGTATTAAAATCCAAAGATCGGCTAGACTTAATCTAGTTGATTCTTATTTTCTTTTTCAGCAAAACGATACACAATCAGACCCAACGACTAAAATGAATCAAAATGAAATTTTTTTTTATTGGATTTTCTGTAGAACAGAACCACAGACACCTTTGGACAGACTTGAAGAATCGACTAGATGATGATCTAGCCGATTTTCACGATTTGGGTGAAAAAATGTTGAAAATCAAAATTCAAACGAATCAAACAATGAAATAAACCTAATCTAACGTGCTGGTCTGTGCACGGGGTCTATTCTAAGGTTGAAACAAAAAGAAAAACAAGAAACACACAGAAAAGTAATAAAATAAAATCAACACACACAATACGGTTTTAGCTAGAAGAGAAGGGAGAAGAAGACCTACCTCTCGGGCGATCCGACGATCGTGGGGAAGAAGAAGAGCGGACAGTGGCTTGACCTTGACGTCCCGAACGATTCGAGGATGCTGGAACTTCACCAAGAACAGAACTTTTGCAGCTGCTACACGTTGGAGATCCACCGAGGATGGGATGGGCGCCGATTCTCGATCGGAGGGCTCAGAAAACCGGATGGAGGTACGGTTCACCTTGATGGTGTGTTTCGCACTACCAATCAAGGTTAGTAGTCTCCACCTCTGCTACATCTGCAAAAACACAGAAAATGGTGAAAAACGCAGCAAGAAAGAAGAAGAAATGTATAGAAATAACAAGGGAGATCAAAATATGCTTGATTTCCAAGCATAAACCGGTCTTCAATGGCCAAAACGTGATAGAATGGAAGAGGAAGATGATGCTGGAGCTAGAGGCACTGTAGGGGGCGTCAAATCCAAGCCAAAGACACCTAGGGTTCCTCTAAAAAGTATATTTATACTTTTTAGAATTTCAGAAACAAGGTTAAAAAAATTTATTTTAGTAGGCGCCACTTTCTGAGGGGTTTTCTGCAAAACTTTTTGAAATGGATATGGATATGCGTGTGGGTTGGATTTTGGGCTTTCTAAAGGTTGGTCCAAGGTCCAAACAGCCTAATTGGGTTGGATATGGATCCGATTCACCTTGAAATTCATGCTCGAACACTGAAATAGCCATAACTCTCTCATTTTAACTTCGATTTTTCTGAAATCCGAACCATAACCCCTTACTATCAAAATGCATCTAAACATGGGTTTAAAACCTTAAACTCGTTACAAAATGCATGAAAAACTTGTTAACATGATGTGCATTTCATGCATCATCAAAATCCATATAGCTTGCATATGCTGAAAACATTCTAATAGATTCAAGTCTAGCAACAGGAGCAAATGTTTCATCAAAGTCAATACCTTCCTTCTGGTTGTATCCTTGAGATACTAGTCTTGCCTTGTTTCTTATAACATTACATGTTTCATCTAGCTTGTTTCTGAAGATCCATCTTGTCCCAATGATCTGATGATCCTTTGGTCTTGGTACAAGATCCCAAACATCATTTCTTTGGAATTGATTCAGTTCTTCAGTCATGGCTAGCATCCAGAACTCATCGATGATGGCTTCATCAATCTTTTTTGGTTCAAGTTGAGAAATGAATGCCATGTTTGCAATCCGTTTCAGCTGAGCTCTAGTTTGAACCCCCTTGGTCAGGTCTCCCAAAATCTGCTTTTGAGGATGATCTCTGATTTCAACAAATGTTCTTTGATGATCATCTTCATTAGATTTAGCTATGTTATCTATGAATAAATTTGTACTTTCAATATCATCATCGTTAGTCTGCTTAAGAACAGATTGATTAATAGATTCACAAAAACTGACATGCATAGATTCTTCAATAGTATATAAACTCTTATTAAAAACTTTGTATGCTTTACTATGACTTGAATATCCTAAGAATATGCCTTCAACAGATTTAGCATCAAATTTATCCAGGCTATCTTTTGTATTAAGGATAAAACATTTACATCCAAAGACTTTAAAATAGTCTATTCTTGGAGTTTTGTCATAGAATAATTCATAAGGAGTTTTATTTAATAAGGGCCTAATAAGAACTCTATTTGTTATATAGCATGCAGTATTAATAGCTTCTGCCCAAAAAGATTTAGCAAGATTATTATGTTGGAGCATAGTTCTAGCAGATTCCTAAAGGGTTCTATTCTTTCTTTCTACTACACTATTTTGAGGTGCAGCTCTAGGAAAGGCAAAGTTATGAGAAATATCATGCAAGTTACAAAAATTTATAAAAAGTTCATTATCAAATTCTCCTCCATGGTCACTACAGATTTTTATAATAGAACAAGATTTTTTATTTTGTAACTTTTTACATAAAATTTCAAATTCACAAAACGTATCACTTTTGTTTTTCAAAAAAATAACCCAAGTAAATCTTGAGTAATCATCTACAATGACAAAAGCATATTTATTATGATTAAGACTAGCTACTCTAGAAGGACCAAAAAGATCCAGGTGGAGAAGCTCTAAAGGTCTTTTACTTGAAACAATATTTTTTTATTTGAAAGATGATTTTGACAGTTTTCCTAGTTGACATGCATCACAAAAGTAGTCTTTTTTAAAAGATATTTTAGGTAACCCACGTACTAACTTGTTTTTAGCTAATTTAGACATGTATTTGGAGTTGACATGACCCATTCTCATGTGTCATAAATGTTGAGTGTCATTATTAGCTATAAGGCAATGTTCAGTAATGTTTTCTGGGTATAATTCATATATATTATTTCTTCTTATACCTTTTAAAATGATGTTTTCGTTGGTGTCTGCTATAAGACATGCATCATGTTTAAAGCTAACATTATAACCTGTGTCACACATTTGACTTATACTTAGAAGGTTATGTTTTAAGCCTTTAACAAGGAGAACATCTTTGATAAGAGGTTTATCAATATTGCCAATATTACCAATACCAATTATCAAACCTTTGTTGTTATCTCCAAATGTGATAGTTCCTCCTTCTTTGTGATGAAGAACAGCAAAAAGATCTGGATGTCCTGTCATATGTTTTGAACATCCACTGTCTAGTATCCATATGTTCTTCTTCTTTGGAGCCTGCAAAATATCAAGTAAAACTTCTTTGTGGTACCCAATCGGGTCCCTTTTTGTTAGACTTAGGAACCCATATCCATTTTGATTTGGGTTTGTCTATAACTTTAGAGGAGTACAAGGAATTAAAATAATATTCCTTTTTAGGTTCAGAAGAACCTTTGACAAAAGTGGTATTTTGATTCATACAAGAAGGTTTGTTAAAATGAGAGTAGCCAATACCATTCTTGTAGAAAGAGACTTTTTGAGAGGATAGGAGTTGATCCAGGTTCTCTTTTCCTTTAGTAAACTTAAAAACCGTTTTCATAAGGTTCTCAGTTTTACTTTTTAATTCTGAAATTTCTACTTGAAGATTTTTAGTCTTGGAGCTAGTAGAAGAGATTTTGGAAGTAATCAAAAAACTTTTCTTTTGTAACTCAGAATTTTCAATACTGAGTTTTTCATTTTTCAACATAAGCTCTAGATTTTCAGATTTCAAATGTTTATTTTTGAGAATCGTTTTTCTTGATTCTTCAAAAAGTTCCTGAAAAGCATTTTGAAGATCTTCAAAGGAGAAGTCAAGGGATTCACTTACAGAGATTTCTGCCATGAAGCACATGTTGGCGGTTTCAGCTTCATCATCACTTGACTCTTTACTTGTGGATGGTTCTGAATCATCCCATTGAGCATGCAGAGCCTTTTTCTTGAAGAACCTCTTCTTTGGTTCCTCAGTTTTGGATTTTCTTTTGAGAAGAGGATAATCACGTCTCAAGTGACCTGGCTTATTACACTGATAGCACATGGAATCTTTCTTAGAGTCTTTTCTTTCCTTGTGCTTATTTGGAAGTCGGTTCTTTCTCATGAAGCGCTGGAATTTTCTGGTGAGTAGCGCAATTTCAGATTCTTTTTCTGAATCCTCATTCTCAGAAAGAGCTGGGAAGGCTAGAGTTTTCTTTGTAGGTTGTTCCTCTTCCCTTCTTTCCTTCATATGGACTTCATAGGCCATAAGATTGCCTATTAAGTCGTTCAGGGTAAGCTTGGATAAATTTTGAGCTTCTTCAATAGCGGTAGTCTTTTTCTCCCAATCAGTTGTGAGAGATCTCAAGATTTTCTTCACCTTATCTGTCTGGGAATAGGTTTCTCTCAGAGATTTCAGGTCGTTGGTGATGTTGGTGAATCTAGTAAACATCTCTGTGATGGGTTCATCTTTGTTCATCTTAAACAGCCCATATTTTCGAACTAGAGATGAGATTTTGGCTTCCTTTACTTTGTTGGTTTCTTCATGAATAACCTCTAAATAATGCCAAATATCATAAGCAGATTCACAAATGGATATTCTGTTGAATTCATTCTGATCAATGGCACAATATAAGGCATTCATAGCCTTTGCATTTAGATTTGCCATTTTCTTTTCTTCATCAGACCATAAGCTATAGTCTGCGGATGGAGATGTGTATGGATGCTCAACAATTTTCCATACAACAAAATCTATGGACTTGAGAAATATAGCCATTCTGCATTTCCAGTATCCATAGTTGGAGCCGTTGAAGAAAGGAGGACGAGATGCGTGTTGACCTTCAATATCACGAGCATAAGAGGTAGATGTCATTTGTGCTGGAAGACTTGTTATGTCGAAACCAGCAAACCTGCTCTGATACCAAATAAAATTCCACAAGAGGGGGGGTGAATAGTGAAATTCTAAATAGATCGATAAATTAAAAATAGAATGCAATAAGGCACAACACATAAAACACAGAATTTATACTGGTTCGGTCAAAACCCTGACCTACATCCAGTCCCCAAGCAAACCACTTAAGCTTTCCACTATAACATTTGAGTTACCAGATAAATAGTACAACACCCTTTTCCTCAGAGGTCTTCTTCTCTCAACAGAGAAGGGGCACACCCTCTTTCACAGAGGTCTTTTTCTCTCAATAGAGAAGGGGCACACCCTCTTTCACAGAGGTCTTCTTCTCTCAACAGAGAAGGACAGCACCCTCTTTCTCAGAGGTCTACTTCTTTCAAAAAAGAAGGAATACAGTGAATAACAGAAAGTTACAATACTTCCTATAGAACCTTCAGAATGATATGAATGCACGAATGAAGGATTCTCAGAATGTTATGTTCTTTTCACCTAGAAGATACTCTTTGTCAAAGAGTTATTTTTTACTTTTTCTCTTTCTTTTCTTTTTCTTTTTCAAGGCTCTCTTTCAAATATTGAATAGGAATTTTTCTCGTTGTAAGCTCACATGTCCATATGAAATAAGTAATTTGATTGTGTTTATATAGCCTTAGAAAAATAGTCGTTGCCTTTTTGAAATGATAGTCTTTTTGGGATGTGAGATGTCAAGTCATTTCAAAAAACATCTTTATGGATTTTCGAAAAAGTCTTCTTTCCATAAAAGTAGTATTTGGGGTACACTAGTCGTTGTAATATTTTAGGTATGATATATTTTATGTAAAAAGTCTTTTTCTTATAATAGTACATTGAACGTTGGATGTGTAAGCCATCATGTAGTTTTGTCTTTATTCTAATTAATGATTTGTAGTACATAAGTATTTTATTTAGAAATTGTCACTTCTTTACTTAAATGAGTGTAAGTACAATAAATGCTTTGAGATCTTTATTTGTAAATAGTCATATCAAGAATTGCTTTATGATGTGCTATTTAATGTCTGCAGAGAGAATGAAGACTTTAAGCAAGTCGACATTCTTGAGTGAGATTAAAATAGTTATTTCTAAAAAGATTTTTAGAGGAGGTATTAAATGTTTTACAAAGAGAATGATGACTTTAAGTAAGTCGACATTCTTGACTACAAATCGATGTGATTTACAACCACATTCATTTACAAAAAATATGTGTATTTAGTTACAATACATCATGATCAATGGTTTGGTATAGATACAATACATGACCATCATGGATATGAAAAGATTTTAGACTCAGATCAGGGTTTGGACCGGACCTATAAGAAATTTGGATCCATTTAAGACCCAAATAAATCTAATCTAATGTAAAAAGTATTTTAGATCCATTTAGAGACCAAATTGGATCCTACTAAGAAAATAAGATATCAAATCTACTTGAAGACTCAATTAAATTCTATTATGTAAATTAACATTTGGACCCATTTGGAGATCCATTTGGATTCCAATAAGTAAAAATGGCTAGACCTAAATGGATCTCATGAAGTTAAAATGAATTTGTTTAGATCTGAATTCAATTTGAGACCCAAATAGATCCTACTTAAGAAAAAAAGATTTGGATTCACTTATGATCTAAATGAATCTTTTTAGTGTACTATGAATTTCTATAACATATATATATATATATATATATGTAAATGTGTATCTATATATATATATAATAGTTTAGATTGGTTTTTAATTTTATGAGAGCTAAATGGGTATCACAACCAAGTCATTCCAATCAATCTCCCACCTAAACCCATCAATTCAATCGAATACATCCCATCCCACCAAATTTGTTTGATTATCCTATTGCGATTTGCCTTTACGAGCTTTATCTATATGAATGATATGTCCTATCACGATTTACACAATGATTGATTCATAAAAGGCAAAAAAAAATAATAAACAAATTGACACGATGTTTAGACTTAGTAAAGTACAAATTGAGGTAACTTCAACGATACAAATCGAGGTACAACTTGATACCGATTTAAGTAACAATTGCAAATTGATATCAATATTTTGTTCACAATATTTTAGTAACAGTTGCAAATCGATATGAGTAGATGAAACAATATTTTTTAATTCATGCGCAATGTAATTTATTTGTTTATTATATACTTTGCGCGTGATTTTTGAAAATGAGCGGTATGTAAAATGATGTATCCTTTATAAATGAATGACACATTGCACAAGTTCAGGAGGGTGTTGCTTCACTTTGCTTCGTAAGAAACAGACGAACCGATGTTTCTTTTATAAACGACGTGTTTGTGGGGCCAAACATATAACCTACTTCATCGCAAAGGGGGTATCGATGGCGAGGAAGGAGACAACGACAACTACACGACCAACGACAGTGTATATTTTCTAAACTGCGTGATGAGTTTCTTCAAAATTGGTCTCTTTTATGTCGTATATTTGATTTGTTTTGTGTACTATAGAAAGGAATTGCAATATAATGCGACAGATCATTTATTGAATATTCTGCTAATGTCAGTGGAACATCCACAAAAAACGGTACCCGAAAACTCAGCAAAGAGCTCCAAGAGAACATCAATTGACTGCAAGATGAATTTACAGAAGGAAACACTATCAGTAACTTTATACGTATGAAACCATTATCAGTTATATATTTACGTATGCCATGGGTATGTATGTTAACACGTGCATATTTGTTATGAGCAAACTATATACGATTTTGTCATGTATATTCAAAGCAACGCAACAACCAATACTAGACGCATCGTCAGCCTTTATTTCATGGTATATTGGTTCTTATATATGTTTATTATCTATTTTTATTTACTCTTGTTGCTTCGTATTTTAACCTTACTATTATCACTATTTCGTTCAACAAAATTTCGTCCGCCGGCTGCTATATGCCATTGGATTTCAAGATGGACTACAATGTTGGGGTAACGATGATCATTGCGGAGACTTTTGGTCAAGTGAAAAGGTAAGTGAAGAAACTTGTTGTCCAAGGTTTATGAGGCATAACAGTCCTAACATGATTTGTACTATTGATTTGTAAGATATTATATCGATTTAAGACAGTGTTTTGATTCTTAATACTGATTTGTATGTTGATTCTTAATATCGATTTCTAAGCTATCAATAGGATTTTTTATATCGATTTATAAGATATTTAATATTGATTTGCAGATATTGATTCCTACATTATGGCAATCTTCTGAGCATTGGGTCTTATACGTGATGAATTTACGAAAATAAAAACTATGGTGCTACAACTCATTGGACTTTCACACTAGTACACCACATGACATTATGCATTTGGTAAGTTTTTATCTATAAGTGTATCGTATCTTGTACGGTAGCCCAGAATTTACTTGATTCTGCATTAACCACAGATGGGATTTGTCAAAGACGTCTTGGGTGTCGACATTAGCGAGTGGAGGTTTCACTGCGCACACGATGCTCCTTTACAGAATAATGGCATCTATTATGGCATATTTGTAATAAAGTATATTAATGCAATATACAATGGACAAGAACCTAATTTCGATGTTGTATGCTCTACACTTAAACATATTTTATTATCCTATATTATTGGGGACTCAATTTATATATTGGTCTCACATTACCTTTTTGTTGCAGGATGATATACCTGGATTCCGCACAGAACTATGCAAAAAATTGATGGAGTTTCTAATTGCGAAAGAGAAAAAAACTCAGAAGGAAAGAATACCTAGAAGGCGATGAACGACGTGACCCCCCAAGAGTAATATGATATACAGATATTTGTAACAGATTTTGTAGACTGTGTATACAAATTTTGTAAGACTGTATACAAATTTTGTAAGACTGTGTATACAAATTATGTAAATCTCTCTAGGTTGAAATAAAAATTCAACAATTACCCTGATTTTACTAAACACGTCAATAGGTTAGACTGTTATTTATAGCAAACGCAAATTATTTTCTTCAACATAGATGTCATTGTGTAAATCACTATAGGACACTATCTGGTATAACAATTCAAATATAGTATATGTACAACGATTTGTCGTATCACGATTTACACAATGACTAATAAAAGTCAAAAAAGATAAAGAAAAAATAAATCGACATGATGTTTATTGGTAAAGTACAAATCTAGGTAACTTGATAAATACAAATTGACTTACAACCATAATTCTTTAAGTTTCATAGTATAACAATATTTGTCCTATTGTGATTTGCCTTTACGAGCTTTGTCTATGTGAACAATATGTCCTATCATGATTTACTCAATGACTGATTCATAAAAGGTAGAAAAGAAGAACAATAAACAAATCGACATGATGTTTAGACTTAGTAAACTACAAATCAAGGTAACTTTAATGATATAAATCAAGGTAACTTCATAAATACAAATTGATTTCATTCACAAAGACAAACAAAGACATATTATTGTCACGGTAACTTTATAACTACAAATCGACGTGATTTACAAAGACATTCATTTACAAAAAATATGAGTATTTAGTTACAATACATCATGACCAATGGTTTGGCTTAGATATATTACATGACCATCATCATTAAAGAAAATAGACATCAGCATTACCCCCACGTCCAAATAGTGATGTGCTTCAAATGCAATCTAGGTGCGCATGAAATCCAGCTTGCTAGTGCAGAAAGCTTTGAGGCAGAGCTGACGAAGCTGCAGAATGTATGGGATCCTATCATCATCTATATGTTTCTACAGGCAGAGAAGATGAAATTGCACAACTATAGCATATTTGTTATTGTTATAGTCTGCGTAAACTTCGATATACTTCATGACAAATATGCCACAGTCATGGTCTCCTCATTTGTTTTAGATCGAGCACATATAAGGCTTTGCATGACCAACAGGCAACCAAGCCCTTCGTTCATGCCTGCGGGCATTGATTTAGGGACGACGACTGTGGCGTATGTGTCATGAATATATCGATGTATACATAGAAGATAACCACCATAATTATAATCGGAGATTATCCAGATCTTTCCTCATGGTGTCAAACAACTACGTTATCAGCATCAAACCCCATCTATCAAGCACAGGTAGAAGGAACACAGAAGAACAAAGAAGAAAGAAAAATACAAGGAAGAAGAAGAAGGAAAAGAAGATGAGGGCGGAGGAGAAAAAAGAAGAAGAAGTTGCACTGCCGCAGAAAAGAGGAAGAGAGGTTAAATAGATTAGGGTTTTAGACTTAGACAACGGGTCAGGTTTTACATAGAATATGGTTTTACACAGATCTATATTAGGGTTTTACATAGATTAAGGTTTTACGCACATGTACACAAATTGATACGATGTTTAGACTTAGTAAAGTACAAATCAATTTATCTAACCGTTACAAATTGATATCACAGTTTCATTCACAATATTTTAGTAACAGTTACAAACTGATATGAGTAAATCACGATATTACATATCGATATAGTTCACAAAGACATTGTTGTTGCAGTAACTTCATAAATATAAATCGACGTCCCGATAATTATTTGTTGTAATTCTATAATTCTTTGTTGTAATTCTATAATTCTTTTTTGTAGCATGACATTCTATAAGTGTATAAATCATTTTTTTAATAAGTGTAACACACAATTGCCACTGAACAAATCATTGTAATGTTCGGCCTTCATAAATAAAAATTGAAAAAGCGTTTAGCATTGTGTACTGTGGAAATTATGATTTGCTTTTATGAGTTGTCTTCCTATCGCGATTTACACAATGATTGATAAAAGACTGAAATAATTTATACGTATGAAGGCTACATGCTATCATAATTTGCTTGATACCGATTAGCTTGCAACCAGTTATAATTCTTTATTATAACATAACATTCTATAATTATATAATTCATTCTATAACATAAAGCGAAAAAGATTGGTCCTATCGTGATTTGATTTTATGAGCTTTGTCTATGTGAACAATATGTCTTATCATGATTTACATAATGATTGATTCAATTATACAAATCGACGTCCCGTTTGGACTTAGTAAAGTATAAATCGAGGTAACTTCAATGATACAAATCAAGTTAACTTATAAATACAAATCGATTTCATTCACAAAGACATATCGTTGTCGTGGTAACTTCATAACTACAAATCACCATGATTTACAATCATATTCATTTACAAAAAATATTAGTATTTAGTTACAATACATCATGACCAATGGTTTGGCTTAGATACAATACATGACCATTATCATCATCAAAGAAAATAGATATCATCACCAGTATCAAACCCACGTCCAACTAGTGATGTGCTTCTAATGCAATCTAGGTGTGCATGAAATCCAGCTTGCTAGTGCAGAAAGCTTTGAGACAGAGCTAATGAAGATACAGAATGTATGGGATCCCAACACGTAGAGAAGATGAAGCCCGCACGAATGTAGCATTTTTGTCAGGAAGTATATCGAAGATTAGGTAGATATTTTTCTAACTGCAAAGTATGGTTTGCGAACGATGGAGGGTCCGGTAGTAGGAATTGATCAAATAGATGGTCATCAACATCATCCCTTGTCTATAATACAGAATATATGTGCTTGCTCTAGTATGGCGGCAATGATTAAGGATGATTATGGTCATTATATTCTGCGTCAGCTTCGATATACTTCATGACAAATACGCCACAATCGTATGTGTCATGAATATATCAATGTATACACAGAAGATAACCACCATAATCATCATCGAAGATTATCCAGATCTTTCCTAACAGTGTGAAACAACTACGTTATTAGCATCAAACCTCATCTATCAAGCACAGGTAGAAGGAATACAGAAGAACAAAGAAGAAAGAAAAATACAAGGAAGAAGAAGATGAAAGCGGAGGAGAAAAAAGAAGAAGATATTGCGATGTCACAGAAAAGAGGAAGAGAGGTTAAATAGATTAGGGTTTTAGACCTGGCCAATGGGTCGGGTAGGGTTTTATATAGAATACAGTTTTACACAGATCTATATTAGGGTTTTACATATACAAGGGTTGTATGCACATGTACATAAATCGACACGATGTTTAGACTTAGTAAAGTACAAATCGATTTAAGTAACAATTGCAAATCGATATCACTGTTTTATTCATAATATTTTAGTACCAATTGCAAACCGATATGAGTAAATTGTGATATTACATATCGATATTGTTCACAAAGACAAACAAAGATATATCATTGTTGCAGTAACTTCATAAATATAAATCGACATCCCGATAATTATTTGTTGTAATTCTATATTTCTTTGTTGTAATTCTATAATTCTTTTTTATAATATGACATTCTATAAGTATATAAATCTTTTTTAATAAGTGTAACACACAATTGCCATTGAACAAATCGTTGTAATGTTCGGCCTTCGTAAATAAAAATCAAAAAACGTTTAGCATTGTGTACTGTGAAAATTATGATTTGCTTTTACGAGTTGTCTTCCTATTGCGATTTACACAATGATGATAAAAGGTTGAAACGATTTATACGTATGAAGGCTATGTGCTATCGTGATTTGCTTGATACTGATTGGCTTGCAACTAGTTATAATTCATTACAAGCTTTTTTCTGAAAACTTATCGGTTGACTAATTAGCAAATTCATTATCGTAAAATTTCAACATTTGTTCAAGTTATTTAATGTTTAATTAAAAAAATTCTGATATCTTTGTAGAGTATTTGGGTCGACCCAAATAGATATAGAAAGAATTTCGACTCAGATCAGGGTTTGGACCAGTCATATAAGAGATTCGAATCATTTTATGACCCAAATAGATCTCCTCTAATGTAAAAAGTATTTTAGATCCATTTAGAGACCAAATTGGATCCTACTAAGGAAATAAGATATTGAATCACACGTTTAGCGATAATGATTTAATACTAACGATTTACCAAATGGGAGAAGTCGGTAAATGTTATATTAGTTAGCACCCCTTGTACAAATCATCATCACACGTTTAGCATTCATAAATAAAAACCACACTGAAAGAATAAAATTGTTTTGTATGTACAATGATTTGTACATGTGAAGGCTACATGAGACAACAATTTTTACTAATGGTATAAGCACTGAACAACGACAATTTACCAATGGTATCAAAACTGTAGCTTTGTGGCGCCCCAGAATTTCTACTCAGAAAATCCTTTGGATTTTTAGGGAAAGCTTTTTTTTTTTGAAAACCAGAGAGCATAAGTGCAGAAAACCGAAAGGGAAGGACAAGTGGAAACTTTGGGCAAGCTACAGAGAACAACAATAAGGAAACAGCTGAAAGGAAATAACTTTTTTATTAAATACATTTACAAAGTGTACAAATCTCATTCCCTTATACAAAACCCAAAACTGTCAAGATCCAGTAAGTATCAGAAGTGTGGGTTCAGAGTCCGCTGCGGCACATCGAGCTCCATCGCACGCCTAAGCAACCTGTATCCCCATAAAATGGGGTCAGTACTCTTTCGAGTTGGTGAGATAAACAAAACTCAATATACCAAAGTGTGGAAAATGAAGCAGAGCTATACATGACAATACATAGCATGCACATTTACAATAATTAGGCAGTTACAGCATGAGCAAGGGTACAGAACTACTCATAGAGCAATAACTACGCTAATTCATTCCACATTCCAGATTAACTAGTAAAGTATGCATCAAGGAACATAAATAATCAAATATGTTGTGAATGGTGTCAGGTAAGTGCGAAAGGGACAAGTACAAGCCAACTGAAAGGTAACAAGTTGTAGTAATCGTAACAAGTGTTGGAAATGAACAAGCAACCAGAGCAGCCATACACAAGTAACTAAAACAGCCAATCTAAACGGTAACGAGTACTAGGCAGCAGGCGACTATAGTAATAGCTGAAATAACTGTAAAGCAGGCACACAAGGCCGGAACAAACTGTACCAAGTACTGAACAACAAAGCAATCAGAGTAACAACTGAACAAGAACGACAACTAAAGCACAGACTATAGAACAAGTAAAGTACAACTACAGTAAGTCAGCTTATTGGTTAGTCTTTAAGTTCTTCTGATTACTCCTTCGGGTACGTGAAGGAACCTCGCATTCTGTGAGACATGCACCCGGCGTCTGTTATTTTATTCTAGTGTGGTAACTGGGGAAGCTACAGACCGAGTTCAACCTCATGCGAGCAGCATACGGCTAGGAGAAAATACTCACATAGGCAAGGATTACAATTCATACTACTGCAGTAGTGAGGTCCTAAAAAGGTAACCTCGACCTCCCTGACACTGAGTGACTGGAGGCCAAAGGGCACTACAGCTCCTGTCAAAACACATGTCATAGTAACGACAAGTCACTCAGGGTTGTACCATCCACCCTCTCCCAAGGTGAACCATTTTGTGAATGGAGTGAAGCAGGTTTATCTTTCTTAAGGCTCATGTTCAATCATACCTCACAATGAGGAATTTGCCTCGTGGTCCCCGTAGGGTACGCAAAACGAAGACTTGGCCTGCCCATTCACGTGCTCAGCCTCACGCGGCCAACAAAGCACGCTGCTCGTGAAAGCAGTCATAACACCATATTATTAATTTCTGTTTTCAGGGTATATCCCACAAGAGTCCACACAACACAAGGGCCACTGCCCGGGGACTCCAACTGAGCCCAAATCAAGTCATATCATTATTCATACCCTATGGTGTTCAGTCTTTTCATTTCATGAAGTAAGGGCACGTTGTGCGCTTACCAAAGCCTCAAGCAATGTATCTCCTTAGGGTACGCACTACTCAATAACTGTGTCAGGATGTGCCAAGTGCTAAGTGTAAGAGTATCGCATGCTTCTATCTTTTGCACAAGTACGAATAACATAGGCATTACATATATCGCTTCTAAGAGGCAATTAAGTGCACAAGCAAATACACAGTCATATGCATGTGTTAATTCACCATAAATCCATTATACAAAGCATTGTCATTAAGCATCGACAACGGCACTCGCATATCCATAAACACGGCAAAATAGCACGAGTGTGAACTGAACAATCAAGTGTGAACATGCATCATATTTCAATGTAATAGCACGAGCTATGCGCGTAAACCTCACGTGCAAGTAGTCACACATGTGCTGACTATGACAAGTACACAAAATCAAGCTAATGCAACATTGCAGAACAACGTGCCTCACGACGAAACAGTTAGAAACATTTGGCCATGGCAAAGCAACTTTTGAACAGATAAAGTGGTGTGCACAAGCATACCAAACATGTATCTTTTAGCATAAGCGATCTCATCTCGCGAAGAGGGTCTACAGACCGAAAGTAACTCGCTAAGGAGATCCACAACATGGATACACAAGGTATCGTCGTACAAACACTCAAATCTTGTGAATCCCATAACTACACAACGAGGGACAAGTACCTCGTAAGGTGTGCAATAGCGAAGTGTCATGAACACATAGGAGAAGACACATTGTTTGAATCATCGAACCAAAGCATTTGGATAATCTAATCTTATGCAAACCAATGCGCACACGGTTACAGTGAATCGTATCACACATAAACATTCACATGCTTTACATTTGGCGATCCACACATAACGGAGAGTGCTAACTCCGATGCATTTAGCATAACATTGCATGCGTAACAAAATACATACTTAACTAATTACTATTGCTATCAAGGCGGCGACAAAGACAGTTGTTGTAACGAGTAAAGTGGCAACTTTGTTGTGCCATAGGAAAGTATGGCTAGTCAACTAGCTATCTCGTACAAAGGACTATGAAACTATAAGGACGAAGCCCGAACACTTGCTGCACCGAAACCGCAGCAGCAACAACCCAATTTGGTCGTAACAAGGGCCAACTCTTGCCTAAAATGCGCAGCATCATTCCAAACTAGAATGCGGTCAAAGTGTTGCAACAGCACAACTCGGGAACAAAGTCTCCAAAACAACTATGAAGGTGATACTGCCATGCGAACCCACGCGGCCCGCTGGTCTAGACAATGGTACAGACCTAGGCGGCAAGATCATCAGGCCTAGTGTCACATGCACTAGTGTAGCCCCATGGGCTAGAGACCGGAGCTCTCTATCGAAACGGGAAACGAGACTAAAGGGAGGCAAATCCAACAACTGTGTTGGAACCGTTCCCAAAGAGGTCGGCAACCTTACCAACCACACCCATGAAAAAGACACTAAGCGTACACACGCATGCTCGGTTTGGGTTGTGCTGCTGTAAACACCCCAAATTTTCACTCACCTCCCCGACATTTTCACCAAACATCATCATTCAGCCTTTGAAATCGCCGGAGGGCAAAATGGTCATTTTCTGAGTTCAAACCTTGTAAAAGTCCAAATTTCATCTGGAACTCTCAAAGTCTCCCTATTTTAGCTCAGATGTTCAAAATTTTATTCCTGACAGGAGACAGGCATCTCCAAGTCTTGGTTCAAGATTATATTGCATAAGACATGTCATTGTATAGCATTGCATGAGCATTTCATATCACTGCACTGCACAGCATGTCATTTCGAGGTCCAAAACTCTCGATTTCAAAATTTTCAATCCAGATTAGAATTTCAATTCTTTTCAAAATTGATTTCAAAACCCTGGGTCTTCAAAATTATCAGTTCTTCCCATTTTACCCCCAGGGCTCTGAATTTTAAAATATTTCCTCAGGAAAATGATCTGGATAGTTTTAATATGGATTTCAGCCACCTTATCTCAGATTTTGCCCTTTTGACAATTTCAAATATCTTCCTTTTACAAAATTGCCCTACAGGGGCCAACTCTTTCCAAAAATTCCTGTTTTACCAATTACCCCAGATTTTATGAAAATTCCAAAAAGAGGTTGTTGTCTTGTTCTTATTTCAATAAAGAAGCAATGTGGGACCCACACTGAGGTGGTGTCACATAGACTTTTCTTTTGAAAAACCTGAACTTTGAAAAACCCAAAAAAATAGGAACCTTGTCCCCTAGATTGGTGCCACTTGTCCTTTCTCTCTCCTCCCATTTACCTGCCATGTGCCAGCATAGGGTTCACCTAGAGTTGGCGCCACATGTCACCTTCTCTCTTCTGCCACCCTTTGACACGTGTCAGTGTGGGACCACCTTAAGATGCCGCCACATGTCATTAGTCATCCTCTTTATTTTATGCCATGTGTCAATGTCTACCATCTTCACCCTATGCCAAGTGTCATTCCAAGGTCACCATGAGATGCCACGTGTCATGTGTTGTCCTGTTCAGAAAAAGTAGAACTTGTCTCCCCTGAGGTGGCACCATTTGAATTATGTCTCCTGCAGGTGACACATGTCACTCTCTCCTTTCCTCAGGAAAAGCAAGCGACACGTGTCAATCTCTGCTCCTTTCAGAAAAAGCAGAGGACACATGTCTCCCTCCTATTTTTCTTAGAAAAGTAGATGACACATGTCATCTCCAGCTTCCTTTAGAAAAAGTAGAAGACACATGTAATTCCCTGCTTTTCTCAGAAAAAGCAAGTGACACATGTCACCCTCTGCTCTTCTCAGAAAAAGCAAGGGACACGTGTCTCTCTCTGCTTTCTTCAGAAAAAGCAAGTGACACATGTCACTTTCTGCCTCCTTCAGAGAAAGCTAGAATTCAAATGTTCAAACTCCAGTTTGAGGTGGCGCAAATCCTGAACTTCACCTTTTCTATTTTGTGTGAGATGGTGCCACGTGTCCCTTTTCCTCCCTCTTGCCACATGTCATTGTAGGAGCCACCCTGAGGTGGTGCCACATGGCAGTCTCTCCTTTCCTCTAGAAAAAGCAGAAATTTAAATTTCAAACTCTCTCTGAGGTGGCACCATCTGAATCCTCTGCCTTTCCTTCTGACACATGTCAATGAAGATGCTCTGAGATGGCGCCACATGTCAGTCTCTCCTTTCATCAGAAAAAGTAGAATTCAAACCCCTCTGAGGTGGCGTCTTCTGCTTCCTCTGCTCCTACCTTCTGACACATGGCAATGTGGATGCTCTGTGATGGCGCCACATGGAAGTCTCTCCTCCTTCCAGAATAAAGCAGAATTTGAATTTCAAACTCCAAGACAACACCCTCTGAGATGGCGCCACATGGAGGGCTCAGATTAAGCTTCTTTGAATTTCAAAATTTTCCAAAAATCTCTATAAATACAAGGCCCCATGCCCAGCCTAGGGGAGCTTCTTTTGGATTTAGCATTTTCACTCTGAGAGCCCTATTTGAGAATTGAACTTCAGAATTCCATTTTCATTCTTTCTTGGTTTCCTCTGGATTCACGCCCCTCTGGAGCCCATTATCAAGGTAGCCACTCATTTTGGGAGTTCCAAAACCGCTGGAGAACACAAGGTAAGCCTCCATTCCTATTGATTTCACTATGATAATTCTTTTGGTTTGATTCGTGTTGTCGTTTGAAGAAAGAGCTCATCCGAGGGATGGATTGAGCTATTCTCATAAAAAGACATATATAAAAACACATAATTATACTTCCTTGATGATTTTTAACATGCATGTAGTTAGCTAGATTTAATTTGCATTTTATTTCATTCATTTAGTACATTTCATGAATTAATTAGGATTAATTTAGCATTTATTTCAATTCTGCTTATTTTCAGTAGGTCTTTGTTTTTGTCAGTCAGTCCACACGTCATTTCATGCATTTATTTTTTATTAAAAATCCCAAAAAAATCACAAAATGCGCCCTTAGGTGTCCCTAAAAGTTTTCCAAAAATTCGGAGGCATTTGAATTTGTTTACTGCAGCAAACATTCAAAATGGCAAGTCGGGTTTTGTCACCCGGGATGCGTTTTGAAAATCATTTGCCGACTTTTAAAATCGAGATATCCCTCATGGGAGATCTGATTTTCGATCCTAAAAATGTTATGAATTCGAGAGAATGTCTAGGTTTTAATATGATGTTTTCAGATTTTTCTGATTTTTTTTAATGTCTGAAAAAAATCTGAGAGTTCGGGACACGTGTCAGAGCCTAATTTGGGCCTCTAAGATCTTGGATCGACTTAGGGCTATGGTTTCTCTTTGTGTGTTGCTCCAAATCCAAAACTATAAAAAGTGAAAATTGTGTCAGAGATGTCCTCTGTTTGTATATAAAATCCTGTGATTTTTAGAATAGTGTTGATACCTGCTTCGGATTTGTTTTCTCAGTACCCTGTTTTGCTACATTTGTCTGTTTTGTTAGTTTAGGCAGGAATAGTTATATTTTTATCTATGTTTCTGTTGATCAAATGCCAAAGTAATAAACATAAAAGTTGTTTATGTAGGTGTCGTGCATAACTCTGATTAATTTCATAAATTTCCATGGCTTGTTTATATTTTTTGGGCATTTTACATCAGATTAGGGTGATTTTTACCTCTGTCAGAACTAAATCCCTGTTATTGAACTCACCATGGCTCAAATCCCGAGGCTGTAAAACCAAAAAATGTTCCATTTAGGGTCTTTTAGCAGTTTGCAAAATATCAGAAGTTTTTATGGTGTAAATCTTGCATTATCATGTTAAGCATTGCATTTAGTTCGGATCCATAGGCAAAATCCACCATTTTAGGACTTTCTTTGAATTGTAGCATTTAAATCATATCATTTCGTGATTTTTAGCATTCTAGGCTGTTTATCAGAGTAAGTAGATGCTCCATACCGAATTTGGTGCAATTTAGAATCCATTTGAGGTTCGGATTAGCCACAATACCAAAACAGGGTCCCGCAGGACCCGGATCCAAGTGAAAAACAAGCGAAATTCGTTATTTTGAGTAAATTGCAAAATGCCAAATTCTGATTTTACAGTCCTAATGTGTTTAGCAGCATGTCATACTGCATTTCATCATCATTGAATTCAATTTGAATTTCGAAATCCCAATTTTACTAAGTTTTCCTTCAAAAAACCCTGATTTTAAAGGTGTAACTTTAATTTTAGGGGTATTTTGGTCATTTTGACCCCAATTCCGAATTTCAAACTATTTTCCACTGAATTCCCTGCATTTACATCATTTCAAATATCAAGGAAGCATGATCATAGGGTTTATATCCAATTAAATCCAATAATTTCATAATATTATTGGAAAATTTTGGAAAAACCCACATATTTGAGCTAACCTTATTTCAAGTTTGGCAGGGACATTCAAAAGAAGGAGCTGAAGTCTGCAAATTTCTTTTATTTCATTTATTTAGTGATGTAATAATGTAAATTTTGGAATAAGAGAGTTAATTTCCTGCTTAGACTAGGATGCATATCATATAGTTTGAATTTATGCAATATCCTGCTTATATGATTCATGCATTTTATTTCAAAAGCACTATGGATGTTCACGAATGGCACGTGCACCAACTCTTAGGGAGTTGATGAACTCAGTGAAATCCATATTTACGGCCCTAGTCGGAATATGGACGAGACCTAGATCCATCATCTTTCTACTAGTCACATTGAACCTACACTCTTAGGCTATCTTGAAAATGCACATCATATTTCCAATGTTTTCAAAATCTTGTGCATTAAATCAATTAAACTCGGAACATATTCATGGCCACAGTCAGAATATGTGAAGGATTTACTTTGACTTAATACACATTTTTCCAACAAATTTCCCTAGAAAACCTTTCAAAGTGCATTCTTTCATTCATATCATTTGCATCATGAAATCATTGGTTTTCTTATGATTTTCTTAAGAAAATTTCATTCTCAAGAAATTGATTTCTCAAGAAACTCTAAGAATCTTTCAAAATCGGTTTTCCCAAGTCAATTTTCCCATAGTTTTCCCTGGAAAATGTTATTTTCTTAAGAGCTTCAAAAGAGTTTTCCAATCTTTTTCCAAGATCAAAATCGATTTCCAAGTATTTCAAGGGTAAAATTCCCAGGATTTCAATTTCCCAAGTTTTGAATTTCCTTCTCCAATGAGCTTTCCTATGAATTTCCATCATTTTTCTAAGAAAACTCTCAAAGTCCAAGTTTTCCTAAGAAGTGTTTCCATTTTCAAAGGTTCACCTTTTTCTCAAGAATCACTTCTATTTTCCCAAGATTTTCAACTATTTCTGATTTTTCCACACCTTTATGAACTTTCTTGTGATTTCAAAACCCCTTTCATTTGAGTTTCCTGAGAAATCGATTTTCACCTTTTCCCAAGAAATGCTTTTCAACTCCAAAAGTTTTCCTATGAATTTTCAATCCTCTTTCCAAATAAAATTTTCAGAGCTGGAGTTTTCCTGACAAGCATTTCCCTTCAAATGTTCACACTTTTCCTAAGAATTACTCACATTTTCTAAGGACTTCCAATCATTCATGATTTTTCCAAGTCTTTATAAACTTTCTCAAGATTTCAAATATTTTCATCTGAGTTTCATGAGAAATTTACTCTTTTCCTGAGAAATCTTTTCAACTTCAAATATTTTCCAAGCATACATCATGTTTTCCCAAGTTGCATTTTCCAAATCTCATAGCACATGCCTAAATTCTCTGTGCATTTAGGATAGAACATGATTTTGATGATTTAACTAAGTCAAGCACAATTTTGGTCCTTGGTTCGATTACCCCTGTTAAAGGCGGCAGGAACGGTCGAACCTCGTACCGACAGGTCGAGCCCCATCCCATGGATTTTCCTGCAATTTTCAAAAACGGAGGCGAGTATTTCAAAAACATTTTCCAAAATCCGGTCAAGTTTGAAGCGCGAAAGCGTTTCCTCTTTCTCTCTTCCGCAAGGAAGGGAAGACGGGGAAAAATTTCGCGACGATAACAGGTTTGGCGACCGTGATGGGACCTGTCCTTGTCTGACCTAAATTATGCTTGACTTAGTTTAATTATCAAAATTATGTTCACAAAATGTCAGCTCTTTTACTTTCAATATCATGTGAGCCTAGGAGCCTAGATTCCGACCTAGCTGACATTGATTGCATATAGCTTAGGCATGGTTTGGTAGGACCATATTGAGGAGATATTTTCATGCTCACATAGACTTAGGTCTAAACACAACTCTCCTCAATTTAGGATCTGAATGCAAACAATGTATGCTTCTTCAAAAGATTTTCAAAAGTCTATCTCTCTAGGACTTAGAGCCCTCTATTTCTTGCATGTGATCATTTTTTCAAACCCCCATTACCTATCATTACCCGGTCTTCACGTTGCTGGGCTCTCTTCCAGAACCCTAGTTCGGGACAGAGCCTCACAACTGGGCCACCTATTTGGGTTAACACCCCCCTACTACGTACCGCGGGCCACAGTCCGAAGTATATCGGTAGGCGCTCAAGGATGTTGGAAAACCTTACCTTAGAACCGGAGTGGAAATTCTATGCCACGTACCTCGGATCTCGATTCGGGTATATCGGCATAACTGGATTGGACAAAGATGATCTGAACTTAGAGTTAGGATTAAGGTCCTACAGATGTTTTCAAAATGATGCATCTAGAGTCAGCTTCTTAGGGAGTGCTGAATGTGCATAAATGTTTATGCAGGATGTGAGTTTGTATGCTACTTTTATTTCTCTCATATTTTTTCCAAAAATATCTTTCCAAATATCCATATTCTCATCTTTTCCTTTATTTTCTAAAACCCTGGATGGTTTTTCCCAAATATTCGATTTCTATCAAAACTCCAGGTGATTTTTCATTCTCCCGTTCTACTGGATCTCGAATTTCCAGCTGCATTTTTATCCTGCCTGCGATTTTCCAAAATCATATGTTTTCTCTCATTGGATTTCAATCTTTTTATCTATTTGCAAAATTCTTCATCTTATTTTCCTCATGCATACCTTGATTATTGTGGTGAAAACTGTTTACTCACTTGCCTTCTCCTTATTCTAAATCCGTTTGTGGATTGTTTTTCCAAAAGATATCTCTTTCCTTCAAAAATGGTGTTTTCCTCGTGGTTGACGACCTCGCCTAGGTAACAAGGCACATTTTCCGTTGTTCATTTCTCTTACAAAGAATGACAACATAATTGTCGTGACTCCAACGACGACTCCATCCCTAGTAATGGGATATTCTTCCAATTGTCCACCTTATAATTTTCTTCCCAATCCAAAAATTTCCTCAGAGTCTAATCAAGACCTTATCCTGCAGAGAGCCTTCGCAACATTTGATGGTTCAGACAAGGTCAGGGAAGAAGACCGCACCAATTCAGCATATCAGTTACTCATCAACATCAGAAGGAGAGATGAATTCGCCAAGGTCAGACAAAGACCAAGAGCAGCCAGAAGATGATGGTATCGACCCTCAGATATACGCAATGTTTCAGAAGATGATGAAGAGGATGATGAGTGAGCAGGCTGGCACCAGCTCAGACAAAAATCCATTCAGTCAGAGAATTAGAGATCGTGTGGCCAAGAGGTCAACCAAGTCCTCTGAGGAGAATGTTCAAGATATTTCAGACGAAGATGATACCGATGAAGAATATGAGGTGCCTCCAGCATTTCAGAAACGTGGCCAAAGGAGGAGTCACAAATCAAAAAGTCAGATTGCAGAAGAGCCCCCCTGCAAGCACAATTCAGAGAAATGGCCAGAGTGGTCAAGGATCTGCAAGCCCGCGACAAGGGCAAGAAAGTCTTCACCAGCGAGGACTTCTACGACGGTTTAGAAGGGGATGATGATCTGAAGAATCTTCCCCGAAAATTCATCAAGTTCGATGGTTCTGGCGACCTAAAAGCCCATCTCGCCATGTTCTTCGTTGAATGCTCTAGGTTCAAAAGAGACAATAGAGCACTGTTCTTATGCTTTCCTCGCAGCCTGGAAGGAGTCGCGGCTAAATGGTACGCGAAACATGTCAATCCTATAGAACTGAAAGAGTTCGACAAAGTCGTGAATTTGTTCGTTGAACGATTCTTGTTCAATACTGAAGCGCTCCCAACATTGAGCCATCTCTGCAATCTAAGGCAGAATGAAAATGAAAAGGCAAGGGACTTCATTCGCAGATGGAGAGAGACCTGCAACAAAATGAGGGATCCTATATCAGAAAGACATGCTTTATCATTGATCCTCAATAATTTTTCGCAACCTCTGAGAGGATTAATTTCTACCTCACCATCCAAATCTTTCGTTGAACTCATTGAACGAGCAGAATGGCTCGAGTTGAGTGTGGAGAATGGAGTCTATGAAGGCTTCACATTTTCCAAGAACAACCCTCAAGGTGAACAAAAGAAGAAGGCTCACTTCATTTTTGCGGCTAAATCTTTCAATAATAGCAAAGGCAACAAGAATGATCATAGTTTGGAGAGAATCAAAAAGCAAATAGGAAAGGACATCAACAGTGATAAACCTCTCCAATCCAGCCCTCAGCATCAAAAGAAAGATCAGGAAAAATCAAAGCGCAAGGACTGGAGAACTGATCGAGAATTCACCCCTCTGGATCAGACACTCGAGAGTATCCTCGAGTATATGCTTGAGAAAGACCTTGTCTGATTGCCTAAAGCTGCTGATCCTCCAGCAATTATGGGCAGATTCAAAGAACAATTTTGCAAGTTTCATCGAGCAGTAGGGCATGATACAAAAAACTGCTTCGTCCTTAAGAACATTGTTCAAGACTGCATTGACAAGAAACTCCTCGTTGAAGATGAAAAGGAAGACTAGTCATCCCGACTAAGATTTTTTTTTACAATCATTCCAGAAGATTACCATGCCGACACTTTCTCATTTCTCCTCTTGCTTTTCAAAAAAATAATGTAATCCCATTTTCTTTCCTTGATTTTTAAGCATCAATAAAGTCATCGAATTTTTTTCAATAGCTTGGCACCATCTTATTTGCTTATCCTTCCTTTTCACAATGTCTCTCTTGTGAGGAATGATCTTGAGGACGCCTATCAGTCAAGGAGCTTGTTGCCTTATTCACCAATTATCCTTCTTTTATTCAAAATTTTCCTCCCTAGTTACACTGGGGCATTTTTTTTGTGAAAAATTATCTTTACTTCAAAACATCCTGTATGCAGGCAGGATAAACCAACCTCTCATTTTGCATATATATGCACCCATTTGCGCTCATTTGCACTTCATTTGCATTGTCATGTGCATTTGCATTCCATTTGCATTTATTCTGCACCCAAATTCCAACATCCAATTTTCAACATCCAATTTCCAATTTCCAACATCCAATTTTCAATTTCCAAATTCCCAATTTCCAAATTTCTAACAGCCAATTTTCAATTTTCAATTTTCAATTTATAATTTCCAATTCTAAATTTCCAATTTTGACCTTTGGGTTACCCAATTCTCTATTCGACCTTCGGGTCACTCAATTTCCAATTTCAACCTCTGGACCACCCACTTTATCAGATTCTTAATTCAAGCCTTCGGGTTACAATCTTGCCAACATCAGTCATTTTCCCGCCTGTAGGTTCCAACTTTCCAGGCCTTCGGTTACAAATTCATCAAATATCTATCATTTTCAAACCTTCGGGTCACATCTCTATCAATGACAATCATTTTCAATCAAAATCCTGCTTTCGAGCGGGTCGGTCAATCAAAATCTTGCTTTCGAGCTGGTCGGTCATCAAATCCTGCTTTCGAGCTGGTCGGTCAACCCAAATCCTGCTTTTGAGCTGGTCGGTCAACAAATCCTGCTTTCGAGCTGGTCGAACAATCAAAATCCCGCTTTCGAGCTGGTCGAACAATCAAAATCCTGCTTTCGAGCTGGTCGGTCATCAAATCCTGCTTTCGAGCTGGTCGGTCAACAAATCCCGCTTTCAAGCTGGTACTTCAATCAAAATCCTGCTTTCGAGCTGGTACTTCGATAAAATCCTGCTTTCGAGCTGGTAAGTCAAAACAAAACTCAACTGTCGAATTGATCTTTTACTGAGTCTTTTCAGGACTCAATTTTTGTCACGGATGTGTTAAGTCGGATGTCAAATGCTCTCTTTCACCAAGGATTTCAAGAAAGTTTTATCAATTTGCCAATCAATTAATTGTTGATTTCAGAATCTTTATTGCACAAACCTTTATCTCAATTTACCTTTAGCATTACTCCCAAAAGAGTGAAGCTTTTGCGAAAAGAGATTCAAACTTCAAATTCTTTCTATTGGCCAACCAAAAGGATGAAGGATAAGTCCTCGATATGGCCAGAAAAGAAGATTCAATGTTATTGAAAAGTCGTAGGTGATCGATATTGATCGCAGTCAATGGCGCATCTTTAAAGGCTATTCTTGTAAAGACGAGGCAGTGGAAATATCCTGAGTGCTAGAAAAGAGAGCATTTACCTAAGCCCCGTTTCCTCAAAATCACCTAAGCTGCAATTAAATATCCGCAAAAGGGATCTCTCACCTGTCGTCAAGATGAAGGCGAATTAGGCGAGTAGACCCCCAGGGCCAAAGAAGATTCGAAACATCTCCAAGATGACGGAGTTTGTGACGGATCCTTCTAGGGAAAGTCCAAAGCACTGTCGAGATGAAGGCAGATGCGATGGACCTCTCGACAATCCCTAAAAGATATTTAATTTCAGCTATCGCCCAAAGATCTCCAAACCCATCATCCAAGAAGGATCGAAACATCTCCAAGTTGAAGGAGTTTGTGACGTACCCTTTTCCCAAAAGAGAGCAAGAGAGGAAAAAGAGAGAAAGAAAAAGTCAGAACATCTCCAAAATGAAGGAGAATATAGCCAAAACACCAAAGAGCCAAAAGAGTGCACAAAGATTATCAAGAGAGAAACTCTCAGGATATCAAACTGCCAGATCTATCAAGAATCCTCTTTAATCTTGTGAAATTCTATTATCAATATTCTTTCATCAATTGCTTTCATAATATCAAATTCTCTTTCCTGCTCATATCAAGGAAATTGATAACTTCCTTGAAGAAGGTCAATTGCAAGCAATTTGGATTTCAAGTCTCGATTCTACAAAGTGAACCTTGTTTGGAGGTAATGCTTTGGGTAGAAAAGAAAGAATATCTTTGCAAAAATGTGCAACATTTTTAAATATTTTGAATCAACAATAAAATTCTCAATATTTTGACAATATTTTCCAGCTATCTTGACGTGAAGTGAGAGCTTGATGTCCCTTTTTGATACATCCTGACACCAATTTTAAATCCCTCTTAAGGACTTGATTCCTTCCCTTCTTTGAGAGCATGAACTCTCAGAATTGCACACTTCCCTGTGTCCCCACTGTCCCACCATAGACAGTCTCATTTCGGTTCGAGGTCGAACCACCAATCATTTACCGCAAAAGGCAATTTCAAAAGCTGATTTTAGTCTCAGCAATGAGACGCCCAAAATCAATCCCTTTTCAAGCTTTAGGGACCCCATTTTCCTTCTTTTTGCAAAAACCCTATTGGATTTATTGTGCAAAATCCAAAGGTTCCATCATGGTCTCTTCCTTCGAGGATTCCATTCCATTTTCCACCGGATCAGGATAAGGGTACAAACCTGAGCCTCAATCAAAGAGGTATTCTATTTTCCGCCCGATCAGGATAAGGGTACAAACCTGAGCCTCGACCAATGAGGTATTTCCATTTTCCGCCCGATCAGGATAAGGGTATAAACCTGAGCCTCACTCAAAGAGGTATTTCATTTTCCGCCCAATTAGGATAAGGGTATAAACCTGAGCCTCCTTTGAAGAGGTATTCCATTTTCCACCCGATCAGGATAAGGGTACAAACCTGAGCCTCAATCAAAGAGGTATTTCATTTTCCGCCCAATCAGGATAAGGGTATAAACCTGAGCCTCACTCAAAGAGGTATTTCATTTTCCGCCCAATTAGGATAAGGGTATAAACTTGAGCCTCCTTTGAAGAGGTATTTCATCTTCCGCCCAATCAGGTTAAGGGTACAAACCTGAGTCTCATTTCAATGAGATATTTCATTCCCCAATCAGGTCAAGGGTCAAAACCTGAGCTTCGTTCCATGCGAGGTATTTCTGTCCCATCCAGGTTAAGGGCAAAAACCTGAACTTCGCTCTCATAGAGCAAATCTTTCCTCTTTATTCTTCGCTTCATATCTACCATCTTCCTCGGGCTAATTTCTTCACACCCAGTCAGATCCTTCTAACTGGGGCATTTTTTTTATGTATAGCCCAAATTTGGTGTGTTTTTCTTTGCCACTAAGCTCGGCCATGAGCCGGCTTAGCAGCAAAGAGGGGCATCTGTAAACACCCCAAATTTTCACTCACCTCCCTGACATTTTTACCAAACATCATCATTCAGCCTTTGAAATCGCCGGAGGGCAAAATGGTCATTTTCTGAGTTCAAACCTTGTAAAAGTCCAAATTTCATCTGGAACTCTCAAAGTCTCCCTATTTTAGCTCAGATGTTCAAAATTTTATTCTTGACAGGAGACAGGCATCTCCAAGTCTTGGTTCAAGATTATATTGCATAAGACATGTCATTGTATAGCATTGCATGAGCATTTCATATCACTGCACTGCACAGCATGTCATTTCGAGGTCCAAAACTCTCGATTTCAAAATTTTCAATCCAGATTAGAATTTCAACTCTTTTCAAAATTGATTTCAAAACCCTGGGTCTTCAAAATTATCAGTTCTTCCCATTTTACCCCCAGGGCTCTGAATTTTAAAATATTTCCTCAGGAAAATGATCTGGATAGTTTTAATATGGATTTCAGCCACCTTATCTCAGATTTTGCCCTTTTGACAATTTCAAATATCTTCCTTTTACAAAATTGCCCTATAGGGGCCAACTCTTTCCAAAAATTCCTGTTTTACCAATTACCCCAGATTTTATGAAAATTCCAAAAAGAGGTTGTTGTCTTGTTCTTATTTCAATAAAGAAGCAATGTGGGACCCACACTGAGGTGGTGTTACATAGACTTTTCTTTTGAAAAACCTGAACTTTGAAAAACCCAAAAAAATAGGAACCTTGTCCCCTAGATTGGTGCCACTTGTCCTTTCTCTCTCCTCCCATTTACCTGCCATGTGCCAGCATAGGGTTCACCTAGAGTTGGCGCCACATGTCACCTTTTCTTTTCTGCCACCCTTTGACACGTGTCAGTGTGGGACCACCTTAAGATGCTGCCATATGTCATTAGTCATCCTCTTTATTTTATGCCACGTGTCAATGTCTACCATCTTCACCCTGTGCCAAGTGTCATTCCAAGGTCACCATGAGATGCCACGTGTCATGTGTTGTCCTGTTCAGAAAAAGTAGAATTTGTCTCCCCTGAGGTGGCACCATTTGAATTATGTCTCCTGCAGGTGACACATGTCACTCTCTCCTTTCCTCAGGAAAAGCAAGCGACACGTGTCAATCTCTGCTCCTTTCAGAAAAAACAGAGGACACATGTCTCCCTCCTATTTTTCTCAGAAAAGTAGATGACACATGTCATCTCCAGCTTCCTTTAGAAAAAGTAGAAGACACATGTCACTCCCTGCTTTTCTCAGAAAAAGCAAGTGACACATGTCACCCTCTGCTCTTCTCAGAAAAAGCAAGGGACACGTGTCTCTCTCTGCTTTCTTCAGAAAAAGCAAGTGACACATGTCACTTTTTGCTTCCTTCAGAGAAAGCTAGAATTCAAATGTTCAAACTCCAGTCTGAGGTGGCGCAAATCCTGAACTTCACCTTTTCTATTTTGTGTGAGATGGTGCCACGTGTCCCTTTTCCTCCCTCTTGCCACATGTCATTGTAGGAGCCACCCTGAGGTGGTGCCACATGGCAGTCTCTCCTTTCCTCTAGAAAAAGCAGAAATTTAAATTTCAAACTCTCTCTGAGGTGGCACCATCTGAATCCTCTGCCTTTCCTTCTGACACATGTCAATGAAGATGCTCTGAGATGGTGCCACATGTCAGTCTCTCCTTTCATCAGAAAAAGTAGAATTCAAACCCCTCTGAGGTGGCGTCTTCTGCTTCCTCTGCTCCTACCTTCTGACACATGGCAATGTGGATGCTCTGAGATGGCGCCACATGGAAGTCTCTCCTCCTTCCAGAATAAAGCAGAATTTGAATTTCAAACTCCAAGACAACACCCTCTGAGATGGCGCCACATGGAGGGCTCAGATTAAGCTTCTTTGAATTTCAAAATTTTCCAAAAATCTCTATAAATACAAGGCCCCATGCCCAGCCTAGGGGAGCTTCTTTTGGATTTAGCATTTTCACTCTGAGAGCCCTATTTGAGAATTGAACTTCAGAATTCCATTTTCATTCTTTCTTGGTTTCCTCTGGATTCACGCCCCTCTGGAGCCCATTATCAAGGTAGCCACTCATTTTGGGAGTTCCAAAACCGCTGGAGAACACAAGGTAAGCCTCCATTCCTATTGATTTCACTATGATAATTCTTTTGGTTTGATTCGTGTTGTCGTTTGAAGAAAGAGCTCATCCGAGGGATGGATTGAGTTATTCTCATAAAAAGACATATATAAAAACACATAATTATACTTCCTTGATGATTTTTAACATGCATGTAGTTAGATAGATTTAATTTGCATTTTATTTCATTCATTTAGTACATTTCATGAATTAATTAGGATTAATTTAGCATTTATTTCAATTCTGCTTATTTTCAGTAGGTCTTTGTTTTTGTCAGTCAGTCCACACATCATTTCATGCATTTATTTTTTATTACAAATCCCAAAAAAATCACTAAATGCGCCCTTAGGTGTCCCTAAAATTTTGCCAAAAATTCAGAGGCATTGGAATTTTTTTACTGCGGTAAACATTCAAAATGGAAAGTCGGGTTTTATCACCCGGGATGCGTTTTGAAAATCATTTGCCGCCTTTTAAAATCGATATATCCCTCATGGGAGATCCAATTTTCGATCCGAAAAATGTTATGAATTTTAGAGAATGCCTAGGTTTTAATATGATTTTTTTCAGATTTTTCTGATTTTTTTTAATGTCTGACAAAAATCCGAGAGTTCGGGACACGTGTCAGAGCCTAATTTGGGCCTCTGAGATCTTGGATCAACTTAGGGATATGGTTTCTCTATGTGTGTTGCTCCAAATCCAAAACTATAAAAAGTGAAAATTGTGTCCGAGATGTCCTCTGTTTGCATCTAAAAGCCTGTGATTTTTAGAATAGTGTTGATACCTGCTTCAGATTTTTTTTGTCAGTCTTCTGTTTTGCTACATTTGTCTGTTCTGTTAGTTTAGGCAGGAATAGTTATATTTTTCTCTGTGTTTCTGTTGATCAAATGCCAAAGTCATAAACATGAAAGTTGTTCATGTAGGTGTCTTTCATAGCTCTGATTAATTTCATAAATTTCTATGGCTTTTTTATATGTTTTTGGCATTTTACATCAGATTAGGGTGATTTTTACCTCTGTCAGAACTAAATCCCTGTTATTGAACTCACCATGGCTCAAATCCCGAGGCTATAAAAACCAAAAATGTTCCATTTAGGGTCTTTTAGCAGTATGCAAAATATCAGAAGTTTTTATGGTGTAAATTTTGCATTATCATGTTAAGCATTGCATTTGGTTCGGATCCATAGGCAAAATCCACCATTTTAAGACTTTCTTTGAATTGTAGCATTTAAATCATATCATTTCGTGATTTTTAGCATTCTAGGCTGTTTATCAGAGTAAGTAGATGCTCCATACCGAATTTGGTGCAATTTAGAATCCATTTGAGGTTCGGATTAGCCACAATACCAAAACAGGGTCCCGCAGGACCCGGATCCAAGTGAAAAACAAGCGAAATTCGTTATTTTGAGTAAATTGCAAAATGCCAAATTCTGATTTTACAGTCCTAATGTGTTTAGCAGCATGTCATACTGCATTTCATCATCATTGAATTCAATTTGAATTTCGAAATCCCAATTTTACTAAGTTTTCCTTCAAAAAACCCTAATTTTAAAGGTGTAACTTTAATTTTAGGGGTATTTTGGTCATTTTGACCCCAATTCCGAATTTCAAACTGTTTTCCACTGAATTCCCTGCATTTACATCATTTCAAATATCAAGGAAGCATGATCATAGGGTTTATATCCAATTAAATCCAATAATTTCATAATATTATTGGAAAATTTTGGAAAAACCCACATATTTGAGCTAACCTTATTTCAAGTTTGGCAGGGACATTCAAAAGAAGGAGCTGAAGTCTGCAAATTTCTTTTATTTCCTTTATTTAGTGATGTAATAATGTAAATTTTGGAATAAGAGAGTTAATTTCCTGCTTAGACTAGGATGCATATCATATAGTTTGAATTTATGCAATATCCTGTTTATATGATTCATGCATTTTATTTCAAAAGCACTATGGATGTTCACGAATGGCACGTGCACCAACTCTTAGGGAGTTGATGAACTCGGTGGAATCCATATTTACGGCCCTAGTCGGAATATGGACGACACCCAGATCCATCATCTTTCTACTAGTCACATTGAGCCTACACTCTTAGGCTATCTTGAAAATGCACATCATATTTCCAATGTTTTCAAAATCTTGTGCATTAAATCAATTAAACTCGGAACATATTCATGGCCACAGTCAGAATATGTGAAGGATTTACTTTGACTTAATACACATTTTTCCTACAAATTTCTCTAGAAAACCTTTCAAAGTGCATTCTTTCATTCATATCATTTGCATCATGAAATCATTGGTTTTCTTATGATTTTCTTAAGAAAATTTCATTCTCAAGAAATCGATTTCTCAAGAAACTCTAAGAATCTTTCAAAATCGGTTTTCCCAAGTCAATTTCCCCATAGTTTTCCCTGGAAAATGTTATTTTCTTAATAGCTTCAAAAGAGTTTTCCAATCTTTTTCCAAGATCAAAATTGATTTCCAAGTATTTCAAGGGTAAAATTCCCAGGATTTCAATTTCCCAAGTTTTGAATTTCCTTCTCCAATGAGCTTTCTTATGAATTTCCATCATTTTCCTAAGAAAACTCTCAAAGTCCAAGTTTTCCTAAGAAGTGTTTCCCTTTTCAAAGGTTCACCTTTTTCTCAAGAATCACTTCTATTTTCCCAAGATTTTCAACTATTTCTGATTTTTCCACACCTTTATGAACTTTCTTGTGATTTCAAAACCCCTTTCATTTGAGTTTCCTGAGAAATCGATTTTCACCTTTTCCCAAGAAATGCTTTTCAACTCCAAAAGTTTTCCTATGAATTTTCAATCCTCTTTCCAAATAAAATTTTCAGAGCTGGAGTTTTCCTGACAAGCATTTCCCTTCAAATGTTCACACTTTTCCTAAGAATTACTCACATTTTCTCAGGACTTCCAATCATTCATGATTTTCCCAAGTCTTTATAAACTTTCTCAAGATTTCAAATCTTTTCATCTGAGTTTCCTGAGAAATTTACTCTTTTCCTGAGAAATCTTTTCAACTTCAAATATTTTCCAAGCATACATCATGTTTTTCCAAGTTGCATTTTCCAAATCTCATAGCACATGCCTAAATTCTCTGTGCATTTAGGATAGAACATGATTTTGATGATTTAACTAAGTCAAGCACAATTTTGGTCATTGGTTCGATTACCCCTGTTAAAGGCGGCAGGAACGGTCAAACCTCGTACCGACAGGTCGAGCCCCATCCCATGGATTTTCCCGCAATTTTCAAAAACGGAGGCGAGTATTTCAAAAACATTTTCCAAAATCCCGTCAAGTTTGAAGCGCGAAAGCGTTTCCTCTTTCTCTCTTCCGCAAGGAAGGGAAGACGGGGAAAAATTTCGCGACGATAACAGCTGCCGAACTGCGGCAACACCCGCGACGAGGTGGTAACACCCCATAAGGGTTCAACTGAAGAAGAGGATGGAGACGAACAACAAGTTGTATTGTCCCATATCCCGCACCCTACTGGGACCAAATCTCTTGGGACAAGTAGGTTTGGCCCAGAAAGAGTCACTACTGACGGTCACGACAACAAGGAGAGGTATGCATCACAGAATATAAAGTTATTGATGCAATATCGTAGAGTGTGTAAAGATACACATGGACACGTATGTGCACCATATCACCAGTGCGAGAACTAGTCAAGCGACAATGCCAACCATTGCACGCTATGATGAGACAGTTAGAAACATTTGTCGTGGTAAGGCGTGACTCAGAGGTTGTGCCAAGGTTTATAAACCATGCATCGCAACTACAAGTGAGCTCATCTCGCTACATGGGGCCATTGCCCGCAACAGAACTCGCCAAGGAGTTCCAGATGTCGCCTAAGTTCCACTAGACTGCGATTCCAACATGAATCTAGAGAATCCCTACCTACTTAAGGAAATGCATGTAATTGCCAATGTAATATGTGCAAACAGGTATAACAAGCCCAACCACGATTACCTTCCTTAGGTAACATACGCTATAGGTTTCGCAAAAAACCTAATCTATAAAGTGACATTCGATAGGACATCAATTTCAATTATTTTGCGCTCTATGCTGAAGCTAACCCATGCATAATTATAAGCATTCATTTGTGCGAAGCTTAAGTGCCAAAGTGTGTGTGGCCGTGTACATGTCTATCAAACACCATCACAACCCACGCCACAAACACAAGCTAGTACTTTAAAATTATTAAATATATATTTTTGTGTCGTGCCTTGTAAGGCGAGGGATGTGCCATGCTCAAGTATCTTGTTTGCCCTATGCCATAGGTTCCTCAACTATGCCATGAACTTGTCTTATAAAAGGCATTTAACGATGTATTATTGCCAGTATTGGCATTCTTCTTGCAACCACGATCACACGTGTGCAGGGCTAAGTCCATACAGTATCACATCAATGAATGTATCATTCTTTGTGCATTCATAATCGAGTACCTGTGTATATATATATATATACTTCGGTTGGCGCGCACTATCTGTTGCGACACAACAAGTCAAAACCGTAAGGGTATTGGGTTATTGGACCCCGGGCTACGTGTGTCCTTGTAGCTCCATAGGCTGCAGCCTGAAGGTTTGCTAACTACGAGAAAAGGCTGCCAAAAGTCTAGGACTAAAGCGTTTAAATGGCTGGACATGGGTCGGCCAGCTCACTAGACACCCGGTGCCAAGAGGCGCCACAACCCTCACAACGCAGGCCCTGCTTTAAGCAGCGCTGCAAATCCGAAAAGAGGACAGCAACTATACTGTCACCAAGCGCCAAAAATAACCTATTGCAAGGCCAAAATAATAGTGCTAATTGTGTCGAGCTCGGGGAAAGAGCCCGCACGCATATATGTACTGGCTATAGTTGAACAAGGGTAAAGGCTCCCATATATGGGCATACTAACTAGGACAGGGTCTGGACCAATATCCAGACCCAAACTGTGGCACTGCTGCCACCAAAACAAAGGGGCACAGGCCCTTGACCTGCTCCCAGCTGTGCCTACTTACTACAGCCAGGCTGCGGCAAACCCGAACAACATCAACTTTTAGCTAGGCACAGAACCAAAGGGTCCAAAACCGAAACTAGGTTCGGTTTGGGGCCTCTAACAGGTCTGGACTGAACCCAGTCCAGGCCATGTTAGGCCAGCGCTAACACACCAACCATCTGAATTGGATGTTGGCGCAAAGGCGCCAAACTGAAAAGGAGAAAGAGGGGCAAACGCCCCAAACAACCCTGCATGGGCCGGCCTTTGACAGGTCTGGACCATTTCGGTCCAGACCATGTCAGGCCAACCACAAACCGACCCACACCCACTCGGTTTTGGTGGGTTTGGCCAGGCTCACGCCGCGCCACCAAGAAAGAAAAAGAAAATGGAAGAGGGTGACGGCCCGGGCTGGAAGCGGTCTGGTAACTGGTTGTTGGACACGTCCAGTAGCATGGACAAGCTCCCACGTTCCGAGAAATAAATCATATGGACCGAACAGAAAGGAAGAGACAAATAAATGGCCATGGCCTTCATGGCCGGCCAATGCTAAAACCGAATGTCCAAAACAAAAGGGGAAAACGGGCTTCTCAAACATGGCTCAACCTGCTTGACCTGAACCAGCAGCACCCAACAAGGGTGAACCCGAATAGGGAGTTTGTTGGGCTTAGGCCGAAGCGTCGCCTCCTTGCCAAACGCACCAAAACATTAAACTTCGGCTGGCATAAGACGATCCAAGGAAATAAGATGCTCCATCGACCAAAAGAAAACGCATAAAGGGGAAATGGCTTCCAGCCACCGTGCAAATGGAAATACTTCCGAAATACATGTAAGTAATCACAAAAAAATCATATTCTGAAATATGGCATGTAACGCCACTACAATAATGCAAGAGCACGCAAGAAAACCTAAACTCATGGCATCTTACCCTTATTTTGCTCAATACAATGCATGCAACGAAATATGATGGCAATATGTAGCACCCAAAGTGATTCAAATGGCAAAACCCAAAACGTTGTCTAATAAGGAAACCCAAACGATTTCTAATGCAACTCACTACCACATTGCTTAACCAGCAAACCAAATACATGGTAAACATGCTAAGACAAAATCTACCTATTCAAAATGCATGCAACCTTACTCAAGAAAAATGACAATATGAAAGGAAACCAAATGCTCCATCGAAATCCACGGTAGGTGAAGAGGGTAAGGTGTCTCACATTCGAGGCTTTAGTGGAGAAGAAGGAGGTAATGGGGTTCACGGCTGGAGCAAGGAGCTGCAACAAGGTATGTCTCTCACTCACTCTCAAACACTCTCTCACGCACGGTTTAGAGAAGGGGAGGAGGAGAGAGAAGCTCCTCAAGAAAAACGTCTAAGGCATTGCTTCTTTCTCTCTCTTCACAACACTAAATAGTTAGGGTTAAGGCATTGGACGGTTGGGATTAACCCAGCTAGGATGGAGGGCTGGGGTGCTCCACGCCCCCCTCCTAGGAGTCCATGCCCAATGCATGTTGGTCTTTTGAAATCATTTCAAACTCTTTCAAAAATGCCACTTTGAAAAACCATTAAAACTTGAGGAAATAACATGGGCTGCCCCTTTGCTATGCCCAATCGTTTTTCAGCATTTGAATTCATTTGAAAATGTTACAAAACTACCATGGGGCGCCAGCCCCATACTCCTTTTCTAAAAAGTTGCCCCTCATGATGCTTCATGATGGGGTTTTGAAAAGACCAAGGGCCAATAGTGGCCTCCTTTTCAAATGCCATGCAAAATATTTCGAATATGCCACCCAGCTGGTCAAACCTTGACCAGATGGTCAACCAAGACTAAGGATGTCCACTAGAGAGGGCGCCCAATGGATTTGGGTACTCTCCTAGTTGATTCGGTCCAAACCCAAAATCGTCTATGCATATGCTTTCAAAACTATGCTTAATTTATGCACTAAAATATTAGATAAATCCTAATAAATCATTTAGTGCTCTAAATAACCTCAATTAATACGAAATGGTCAAGGCCCTTTAAGGAAATTACCTTTTGTTTGCGAGAATTAAGCGTATTATGATTTCGGGTCCAAAACTCGTAATTCACATGCACTGACGAGGTTTTTGTGTCGTATAGGTCCCAAATTCGGGGACAAACTACAAAAACATATTATAAATTAACCCTTAAGATTTCAAGGATAAATTCATCCAGAATTAGGCACTTCCTACTTACAGAGTATATTTACGCAATTTTCGGGTCGCACGTATAAAGCCAAAACACAAGGCATATCCAAAATTTACTTAATTATGCAATATAACCTCGTAATTATACAAAAGCACACATATCAACACTAAGTAAGCAGTAAAATCCTCAAAAATATTCATGAACCTTACATCCTACCCTCCTTAAAAGGGATTTCGTCCGCAAAATCACAAAACAAGGAGCAACGACAAAATGGTCAGATCTCGTCTGACAATGCCTAATCGGCTATAACTAAGTCTTCCGTAGACTTCTTGGGACAAAACTTAGCAACATGCCCAGGTTGTTCACACTTAAAACACTTGCCATCGAAGAGAGGACAAGTTCCAAGACCGTGATCTACGTCGCAACATCGACACTTCCGTTGAACTTTGGGTCGCTGTGGTTGCTTTTGTTGGACATACGATCGTTGGGATCACTTACGCTGGCGGTTCTGAGATACCTTCTGACGTTTCTGCTCTCTCTTACGTACACATGATTCGGTAATCTCAGGGTTTGTCTTATCCTCAAAAGCAGGAAGATTCAAATCTATGGATAGCTTATAGGTTTCTGCACTATTATTCTGCCCACTTTGGGCTACGCGCTGAAGATTCGCATCCAACTGTTGAATCGCTATCGTTTGTTGTTGCACAACCTCTGCAAGGTTGTTCACAACACCCAAAATATTGTTGTATCTAGTCTCTTGAGTCATCTATCATGACGAAAAGACACAACAAATTAATCAAAAGGTCTAACTACCATGCTCGCTAGCGATAATTGCCACAATCACACAGAAATCATGAGCACACAACACACAAAATCAGGCAACATTCATCACAATTCAAACAAAAGTCACATTGCAACTCAATCGTGCAACATCCTGACATAGAAACATGTTCTATGAACAACTCAAACGACACCATACAAGGTTGTTATCGCTAAGAAGATCAAACTTATAGATCACAACTAGCTATATCAATCAATATCAGAATCACACAAGTTAACTGTCAGATCGCCTGATCTGGGCAACGTACAACCTCACACGGATTTACCGTCCTAGATGGTTTACCTGGTCTTGGACAGTACACTTCCTGACAATTCACAGTCTTCGCGGCTACCCGATCTTGGATAGTGTATCCTCACAGAGATTCACCATGCTAGTCGGGTTACCTGGTCTTGGTCATACCTATCCTCACATATACTCCATCGGAGTTCAGATCCTCAACAGATACCATACACAGTGGTACATCAATGCAATCGACTGATCCAGATCATTGACCGCACTCAGGGTCAGAGGCTACTAACAAGGGCATAAGCATATATACCAGCAGTATGCATCGTACCGCTAAACACAGAATCACACATTCTTTCAACAAGGTTCCACGAACAATAATCATATATTGGATCTAAACATCTACCGCATGCCCTCGACGATTCTATTCAGGTGACCTGACAATCACGTCACACTAGAGCTAACATTGCCACAAAGACATTACATCCTCAAAAGCATATGTAATCAAAGCCATCTCATCCTTAACAGGACTAGGATAATAGCTCAATCATCGCTATGATAAATCAATCGTCTCTACCACACAATGTGGAACGAGAAGGGCGAACTACGCAAGTAGTCCCCTAGATCTCAGTCAAGAGCCTCAACTCTCGCAAGAGTCTACTTGAAACAGCTTGGGAAACAAGGTCCACAAGCGCGAGCGAACCCTTAGGTTCCTACAATCGATGTCTTAAGCCTGATATACGAGGCTTAAACACAAAATGGGGTCTCACATTGGACGACACCCGAAAAACACACAAGATTATCTAATCAAGCAAAACAAGTCATTAAACAACAAAAACTTAATTAGAAATACTTACAGTGCGATGGTCGATGCTTGCAGAGACTTGAACCACACTTCTTTATCTATTTTAAAACACTGCTCTGATACCATAACTGTGGCGCCTCAGAATTTCTACTCGGAAAATCCTTTGAATTTTTAGGGAAATTTTTTTTTTTGAAAACAGAGAGCACAAGTGCGGAAAACCGAAAGGGAAGGACAAGTGGAAACTTTGGGCGAGCTACAGAGAACAACAATAAGGAAACAGCAGAAAGGAAATAACTTTTTTATTAAATGCATTTACAAAGTGTACAAATCTCATTCCCTTATACAAAACCCAAAACTGCCAAGATCCAGTAAGTATCAGAAGTGTGGGTCCAGAGTCCGTTGCGGCACATCGAGCTCCATCGCACGCCTAAACAACCTATATCCCCATAAAACGAGGTCAGTACTCTTTCGAGCTGGTGAGACAAACCAAACTCAATATATCAAAGTGTGGAAAATGAAGCAGAGCTATACATGACAATACATAGCATACATATTTACAATAATTAAGCAGTTACAGCATAAGCAAGGGTACAGAACTACTCATAGAGCAATAACTACGCTAATTCATTCTACATTCCAGATTAACTAGTAAAGTATGCATCAACGAACATAAATAATCAAATATGTTGTGAACGGTGTCAGATAAGTGCGAAAGGGACAAGTACAAGCCAACTGAAAGGTAACAAGTTGTAGTAATCGTAACAAGTGCTGGAAACGAACAAGCAACCAGAGTAGCCGTACACAAGTAACTAAAACAGCCAATTCGAACGGTAACGAGTACTAGTGTAAACACCCCAAATTTTCACTCACCTCCCCGACATTTCCACCAAGCATCATCATTCAACCTTTGAAATCGCCGGAGGGCAAAATGGTCATTTTCTAAGCCTGGACCTTGCAAAAGTCTAAATTTCATCTGCAACTCTCAAAATTTCCCTATTTTTAGCTCAGATGTTCAAAATTTTACTCCTGACAGGAGACAGACATCTCTGAGTCTTGGCTCAAGATTATATTGCATAAGACATGACATTGCCTATCATTGCATGAGCATTTCAAATCACTGCACTGCACAGCATGTCATTTCGAGGTCCAGAACTCTTGATTTCAAAATTTTCAATCCAGATTAGAATTTCAATTCTTTTCAAAATTGATTTCAAAACCCTGGGTCTTCAAAATTATCAATTCTTCCCATTTTACCCCCAGGACTCTGAATGTCAAAATATTTTCTCAGGAAAACGATCTGGATAGTTTTAATATGGATTTCAGCCACCTTATCTCAGATTTTGCCCTTTTGACAATTTCAAATATCTTCCTTTTACAAAATTGCCCTACAGGGGCCAACTCTTTCCAAAAATTCCTGTTTTACCAATTAGCCCAGATTTTATGAAAATTCCAAAAAGAGGTTGTTGTCTTGTTCTTATTTCAATAAAGAAGCAATGTGGGACCCACACTGAGGTGGTGTCACATAGACTTTTCTTTTGAAAACCCTGAACTTTGAAAAACCCAAAAAAATAGGAACCTTGTCCCCTAGATTGGTGCCACTTGTCCTTTCTCTCTCCTCCCATTTACCTGCCATGTGTCAGCATAGGGTTCACCTAGAGTTGGCGCCACATGTCACCTTCTCTCTTCTGCCACCCTTTGACACATGTCAGTGTGGGACCACCTTAAGATGCCGCCACATGTCATTAGTCATCCTCTTTATTTTATGCCACGTGTCAATGTCTACCATCTTCACCCTGTGCCAAGTGTCATTCCAAGGTCACCATGAGATGCCACGTGTCATGTGTTGTCCTGTTCAGAAAAAGTAGAACTTGTCTCCCCTGAGGTGGCACCATTTGAATTATGTCTCCTGCAGGTGACACATGTCACTCTCTCCTTTCCTCAGGAAAAGCAAGCGACACGTGTCAATCTCTGCTCCTTTCAGAAAAAGCAGAGGACACATGTCTCCCTCCTATTTTTCTCAGAAAAGTAGATGACACATGTCATCTCCAGCTTCCTTTAGAAAAAGTAGAAGACACATGTCACTCCCTGCTTTTCTCAGAAAAAGCAAGTGACACATGTCACCCTCTGCTCTTCTCAGAAAAAACAAGGGACAGGTGTCTCTCTCTGCTTTCATTAGAAAAAGTAGAGGACACGTGTCATTTTCTGCCTCCTTCAGAGAAAGCTAGAATTCAAATGTTCAAACTCCAGTCTGAGGTGGCGCAAATCCTGAACTTCACCTTTTCTATTTTGTGTGAGATGGTGCCACGTGTCCCTTTTCCTCCCTCTTGCCACATGTCATTGTAGGAGCCACCCTGAGGTGGTGCCACATGGCAGTCTCTCCTTTCCTCTAGAAAAAGCAGAAATTTAAACTTCAAACTCTCTCTGAGGTGGCACCATCTGAATCCTCTGCCTTTTTTTCTGACACATGTCAATGAAGATGCTCTAAGATGGCGCCACATGGAAGTCTCTCCTCCTTCCAGAATAAAGCAGAATTTGAATTTCAAACTCCAAGACAACACCCTCTGAGATGGTGCCACATGGAGGGCTCAGATTAAGCTTCTTTGAATTTCAAAATTTTCCAAAAATCTCTATAAATACAAGGCCCCATGCCCAGCCTAGGGGGGCTTCTTTTGGATTTAGCATTTTCACTCTGAGAGCCCTGTTTGAGAATTGAACTTCAGAATTCCATTTTCATTCTTTCTTGGTTTCCTCTGGATTCACGCCCCTCTGGAGCCCATTATCAAGGTAGCCACTCATTTTGGGAGTTTCAAAACCGCTGGAGAACACAAGGTAAGCCTCCATTCCTATTGATTTCACTATGATAATTATTTTGATTTGATTCGTGTTGTCGTTTGAAGAAAGAGCTCATCCGAGGGATGGATTGAGCTATTCTCATAAAACGACATATATAAAAACACATAATTATACTTCCTTGATGATTTTTAACATGCATGTAGTTAGCTAGATTTAATTTGCATTTTATTTCATTCATTTAGTACATTTCATGAATTAATTAGGATTAATTTAGCATTTATTTCAATTCTGCTTATTTTCAGTAGGTCTCTGTTTTTGTCAGTCAGTCCACACGTCATTTCATGCATTTATTTTTTATTAAAAATCCCAAAAAATCACGTAATGCGCCCTGGGGTGTCCCTGAAATTTTGCCAAAAATTCGGAGGCATTTGAATTTGTTTACTGCGGTAAACATTCAAAATGGCAAGTCGGGTTTTTTTTACCCGGGATGTGTTTTGAAAATCATTTGCCGACGTTTAAAATCAAGATATCCCTCATGAAAGATCCGATTTTCGATCCGAAAAATGTTATGAATTCGGGAGAATGTCTAGTTTTTAATATGATTGTTTAAGATTTTTCTGATTTTTTTTAATGTCTGACAAAAATCCGAGAGTTCGGGACACGTGTCAGAGCCTAATTTGGGCCTCTGAGATCTTGGATCGACTTAGGGCTATGGTTTCTCTTTGTGTATTGCTCCAAATCCAAAACTGTAAAAAGTGAAAGTTATGTCCGAGGTGTCCTCTGTTCGCATCTGAAAGCCCATGATTTTTAAAAAAGTTTTGATACCTGCTTCGGATTTTTCTTGTCAGTCCCCTGTTTGGTCATATTGGTCTGTTCTGTCAATTTAGGAACACAAAGTTATATTTTTATCCATGTTTCTGTTGATCAAATGCCAAAGTTATGAACATGAAATTTGTTCATGTAGGTGTCGTGAGTAGCTCGGATTAATTTCATAAATTTACATGGCTGTTTTATAGTTTTTTAGCATTTTACATCAGATTAGGGTGATTTTTACCTCTGTCAGAACTAAATCTCTGTTATTGAATTCACCATGGCTCAAATCCCGAGGCTGTAAAAACCAAAAATGTTTTATTTCGAGTCCTTTAACAGTTTGCAAAATATCAGAAGTTTTCATGGTGTAAATCTTGCATTATCATATTAAGCATTGCATTTGGTTCGGATCCATAGGCAAAATCCACCATTTTAGGACTTCTTTAAATTTTAGCATTTAAATCATATCATTTCGTGATTTTTAGCATTCTAGGCTGTTTATCAGAGTAAGTAGATGCTTCATACCGAATTTGGTGCAATTTGGAATCCATTTGAGGTACGGATTAGCCATAATATCAAAATAGGGTCCCGTAGGGCCCGGATCGAAGTGAAAAACAAGCGAAATTCGTTATTTTGGATAAATTGCAAAATGCCAAATTCTGATTTTACAGTGTTAATGTGTTTAGCAGCATGTCATCATACCTCATATTGCATTTCATCATCATTTGATTCAATTTGAATTTCGAAATCTCAATTTTACCAAATTTTCCTTCAAAAAACCCTGATTTTAAAGGTGTAACTTTAATTTTAGGGGTATTTTGGTCATTTTGACCCCAATTCCGAATTTCAAACTGTTTTTCACTGAATTCCCTGCATTTACATCATTTCAAATATCAAGAAAGCATGATCATAGGGTTTATATCCAATTAAATCCAATAATTTCATAATATTATTGGAAAATTTTGGAAAAACCCACATATTTGAGCTAACCTTATTTCAAGTTTGGCAAGGACATTCAAAAGAAGGAGCTGAAGTCTGCAAATTTCTTTTATTTCCTTTATTTAGTGATGTAATAATGTAAATTTTGGAATAAGAGAGTTAATTTCCTGCTTAGACTAGGATGCATATCATATAGTTTGAATTTATGCAATATCCTGCTTATATGATTCATGCATTTTATTTCAAAAGCACTATGGATGTTCACGAATGGCACGTGCACCAACTCTTAGGGAGTTGATGAACTCGGTGGAATCCATATTTACGGCCCTAGTCGGAATATGGACGACACCCAGATCCATCATCTTTCTACTAGTCACATTGAGCCTACACTCTTAGGCTATCTTGAAAATGCACATCATATTTCCAATGTTTTCAAAATCTTGTGCATTAAATCAATTAAACTCGAAACATATTCATGGCCACAGTCAGAATATGTGAAGGATTTACTTTGACTTAATACACATTTTTCCAACAAATTTCCCTAGAAAACCTTTCAAAGTGCATTCTTTCATTCATATCATTTGCATCATGAAATCATTGGTTTTCTTATGATTTTCTTAAGAAAATTTCATTCTCAAGAAATCGATTTCTCAAGAAACTCTTGTGGATCTTTCAAAATCGGTTTTCCCAAGTCAATTTCCCCATAGTTTTCCCTGGAAAATGTTATTTTCTTAAGATCTTCAAAAGAGTTTTCCAATCTTTTTCCAAGATCAGAATCGATTTCCAAGTATTTCAAGGGTAAAATTCCCAGGATTTCAGTTTCCCAAGTTTCAATTCTCCCTCTCCAAAGAATTTTCCAATGAATTTCAATCATTTTCCAAAGAAAGCTTTCAAAACTTGAAGCTTTTCATGACAAGCATTTTTCCTTCAACTATTCATCTTTTCTCAAGAATTTCTTGCCATTTTCTCAGGATTTCCATCATTTTCCTAAGAAAATTCTCAAAGTCTAAGTTTCCCTGAGAAGTGTTTCCCTTTTCAAATGTTCACCTTTTTCTCAAGAATCACTTCCATTTTCCCAGGATTTTCAACCATTCATGATTTTCCCACAATTTTATGAACTTTCCCGAGATTTCAAATCTTTTTCATCTGAGTTTCCTGAGAAATTGACTTTCATCTTTTTCCTGAGAGATTCTTTTCAACTCCAAATATTTTCCAAGCATACATCATGTTTTTCCAAGATGTATTTTACAAAATTCTCATAGCACATGCCTGATTTCTTTGTGCATTTAGGATAGAACATGATTTTGATGATTTAACTAAGTCAAGCACAATTTTGGTCCTTGGTTCGATTACCCCTGTTAAAGGCGGCAGGAACGGTCGAACCTCGTACCGACAGGTCGAGCCCCATCCCATGGATTTTCCCGCAGATTTCAAAACGGAGGCAAGTATTTCAAAACAATTTCCAAAATCCGGTCAAGTTTGAAGCGCAAAAGCGTTTCTCTCTTTTTCTCTTCCGCAAGGAAGGGAAGACGGGGGAAAAATTTCGCGACGATAACAGGTTTGGCGACCGTGATGGGACCTGTCCTTGTCTGACCTAAATTATGCTTGACTTAGTTTAATTATCAAAATTATGTTCACAAAATGTCAGCTCTTTTACTTTCAATATCATGTGAGCCTAGGAGCCTAGATTCCGACCTAGCTGACATTGATTGCATATAGCTTAGGCATGGTTTGGTAGGACCATATTGAGGAGATATTTTCATGCTCACATAGACTTAGGTCTAAACACAACTCTCCTCAATTTAGGATCTGAATGCAAACAATGTATGCTTCTTCAAAAGATTTTCAAAAGTCTATCACTCTAGGACTTAGAGCCCTCTATTTCTTGCATGTGATCATTTTTTCAAACCCCCATTACCTATCATTACCCGGTCTTCACGTTGCTGGGCTTTCTTCCAGAACCCTAGTTCGGGACAGAGCCTCACAACTGGGCCACCTATTTGGGTTAACACCCCCTACTACGTACCGCGGGCCACAGTCCGAAGTATATCGGTAGGCGCTCAAGGATGTTGGAAAACCTTACCTTAGAACCGGAGTGGAAATTCTAAGCCACGTACCTCGGATCTCGATTCGGGTATATCGGCATAACTGGATTGGACAAAGATGATCTGAACTTAGAGTTAGGATTAAGGTCCTACAGTTGTTTTCAAAATGATGCATCTAGAGTCAGCTTCTTAGGGAGTGCTGAATGTGCATAAATGTTTGTGCAGGATGTGATTGTATGTATGATTTTCTCAATTCTTTATATTTCCCAATGTTTTTCAACTCATTAGGTCCTTTTCCAAATATCCTTATTTTCCACAAGGTCTTTTTCTCAAACCCTGGATAATTTTTTCCAAATATCCCTTTTCTTCCAAAACTCCAGGTGATTTTTCATTCTCCCTTTCTACTGGATCTCGAATTTTCAGCTGCATTTTTATCCTGCCTGCAATTTTTCAAATCATATGTTTTCTCTCATTGGATTTTAAATCCTGGATTTTACTTGCAAAATTCTTTACCGCATTTTCCTCGTGCATACCTTGATTATTGCGGTGAAAATTGTTTACCCACTTGCCTTCTCCTTATTCTAAATCTGTTTGCGGATTGTTTTCCCAAGAGATATTTCTTTCCTTCAAAAATGGTGTTTTCCTCGTGGTTGACGACCTCGCCTAGGTAACAAGGCACATTTTCCGTTGTTCATTTCTCTTACAAAGAATGACAACATAATTGTCGTGACTCCAACGACGACTCCATCCCTAGTAATGAGATATTCTTCCAATTGTCCACCATATAATTTTCTTCCCAATCCAAAAATTTCCTCAGAGTCTAATCAAGACCTTATCCTGCAGAGAGCCTTCGCAACATTTGATGGTTCAGACAAGGTCAGGGAAGAAGACCGCACCAATTCAACGTATCAGTTACTCATCAACATCAGAAGGAGAGATGAATTCGCCAAGGTCAGACAAAGACCAAGAGCAGCCAGAAGATGATGGTATCGACCCTCAGATGTACGCAATGTTTTAGAAGATGATGAAGAGGATGATGAGTGAGCAGGCTGGCACCAGCTCAGACAAAAATCCATTCAGTCAGAGAATTAGAGATCGTGTGGCCAAGAGGTCAACCAAGTCCTCTGAGGAGAATGTTCAAGATATTTCAGACGAAGATGATACCGATGAAGAATATGAGGTGCCTCCAGCATTTCAGAAACGTGGCCAAAGGAGGAGTCACAAATCAAAAAGTCAGGTTGTAGAAGAGCCCCTGCAAGCACAATTCAGGGAAATGGCCAGAGTGGTCAAGGATCTGCAAGCCCGCGACAAGGGCAAAAAAGTCTTCACCAGCGAGGACTTCTACGACGGTTTAGAAGGGGATGATGATCTGGAGAATCTTCCCCGAAAATTCATCAAGTTCGATGGTTCTGGCGACCCAAAAGCCCATCTCGCCATGTTCTTCGCTGAATGCTCTAGGTTCAAAAGAGACAATAGAGCACTGTTCTTATGCTTTCCTCGCAGCCTGGAAGGAGTCGCGGCCAAAAGGTACGCGAAACATGTCAATCCTATAGAACTGAAAGAGTTCGACAAAGTCGTGAATTTGTTCGTTGAACGATTCTTGTTCAATACTGAAGCACTCCCAACATTGAGCCATCTCTGCAATCTAAGGCAAAATGAAAATGAAAAGGCAAGGGACTTCATTCGCAGATGGAGAGAGACCTGCAACAAAATGAGGGATCCTATATCAGAAAGACATGCTTTATCATTGATCCTCAATAATTTTTTGCAACCTCTGAGAGGATTAATTTCTACCTCACCATCCAAATCTTTCGTTGAACTCATTGAACGAGCAGAATGGCTCGAGTTGAGTGTGGAGAATTGAGTCTATGAAGGCTTCACCTTTTCCAAGAATAACTCTCAAGGTGAACAAAAGAAGAAGGCTCACTTCACTTTTGCGACCAAATCTTTCAATAATAGCAAAGGCAACAAGAATGATCATAGTTTGGAGAGAATCAAAAAGCAAAAGGGGAAGGACATCAACAGTGATAAACCTCTCCAATCCAGCCCTCAACATCAAAAGAAAGATCAGGAAAAATCAAAGCGCAAGGACTGGAGAACTGATCGAGAATTCACCCCTCTGGATCAGACACTCGAGAGTATCCTCGAGTATATGCTTGAGAAAGACCTTGTCCGATTGCCTAAAGCTGTTGATCCTCCAGCAATTATGGGCAGATTCAAAGAACAATTTTGCAAGTTTCATCGAGCAGTAGGGCATGATACAGAAAAATGCTTCGTCCTTAAGAACATTGTTCAAGACTGCATTGACAAGAAACTCCTCGTTGAAGATGAAAAGGAAGACTAGTCATCCTGACAAAGATTTTTTCTACAATCATTCAAGAAGATGACAATGCCAACAATTTCCCATTTCCCATCTTGCTTTTTAAAAAGAATAATGTAATCCCATTCTCTTTCCTTGATTTTAAAGCATCAATAAAGTCATCAAATTTTTTTCAATAGCTTGGTGTCGTCTTATTTACTTCCTCTTCCTTTTCATAATGTCTCTCTTGTGAAGAATATCTTGAGGACATCTATCAGTCAAGAAGCTTGTCGCCTTATTCATCAATTATCCTTCTTTTATTCAAAATTTTCTCCCTAGTTACACTGGGGCATTTTTTTGGAAAATTTATCTTTACCTCAAAACATCCTGTATGCAGGCAGGATAAACCATTCTCTCATTTTGCATATATATGCACTCATTTGCATTCATTTGCACTTCATTTGCATTTCATGTGCATGTGCATTGCATTTGCATTGACTATGCACCCAATTCCATTTCCCCTTCAGGTTAAGGGATAAACCTGAATCATTTTCCATAATTCTTCAATTTCGACCCTCGGGTCATCCAATTCTTCAATTTCGACCTCCGGGTCACCCAATTCCCAATTTTAAAATCACCAAAATTCTCAATTTCGATCGCCAGGTCATCCAATTTTCATTCCCCGTTCAGGATAAGGGGATAATCCTGAAACCATTCATAGAAGCGATTCAACTCTCTATAATGGTCCTTGTTTTTCATTGAACTGATAGTATTCCAAACGAACTAATAGTCGTTCTTCATTGAACTGATAGTGTTCCTAACGAACTGATAGTCGTTCTTCACTGAACTGATAGTGTTCCAAGCGAACTGATAGTCGTTCCAAGCGAACTGATAGTTGTTCCAAACGAACTGATAGTTGTTCTTCATTGAACTGATAGTGTTCCAAGTGAACTGATATTGTTCCAAATGAACTGATAGTCGTTCTTCATTGAACTGATAGTGTTTCAAGTGAACTGATAGTGTTCCAAGTGAACTGATAGTCGTTCTTCATCGAACTGATAGTGTTCAAGTGAACTGATAGTCGTTCTTCATTGAACTGATAGTGTTCCAAGTGAACTGATATTGTTTCAAGTGAACTGATGGTCGTTCTTCATCAAACTGATAGTGTTCCAAATGAACTGATAGTCGTTCTTCATTGAACTGATAGTATTCCAAGCAAACTGATAGTCGTTCTTCATTGAACTGATAGTATTCCAAGCGAAATGATAGTCGTTCTTCATCGAACTGATAGTGTTCCAAGTGAACTGATAGTCGTTCCTAATCAAACTGATAGTGTTCCAAGTGAACTGATAGTTGTTCTCCACTGAACTGATAGTGTTCCAAGTGAACTGATAGTTGTTCTTCATTGAACTGATAATGTTCCAAGCGAACTGATAGTCGTTCTTAATTGAACTGATATTATTCCCACCGATGGGCGTTCTTAATTGAACTAATATTATTTTCAGCGAACCGATGGTCGTTCTTAATTGAACTGATATTGTTCTCAGTGAACTGATAGTCACCTCCTTTGAGAAAAAGAGAGGAGAATTTTCGTCACGGATGCGTTAAGCTGGACCTCATGTGCTCTCTTTCATCAAGGATTTCAAGAAAATTTTGTCAATTTGTCAATCAATAGTTGATTTCAGAATCTTTATTGCACTAATCAGTTTACCCTCAGCATTACTTCCAAAAGAGCGAAGCTTTTGCGAAAAGGGATTCAAACTTCAAATTCTTTCTATTGGCCAACCAAAAGGATGAAGGATAAGTCCTCGATATGGCCAGAAAAGAAGATTCAATGTTATTGAAAAGTCGTAGATGATTGATATTGATCGCAGTTATGGCACATCTTTAAGGATTATTCTTGTAAAGACAAGGTAGTGGAAATATCCTGAGTGCTAGAAAAGAGAGAATTTACCCAAGTCCCGTTTCCTCAAAATCACCTAAGCTGCAATTAAATATCCGCAAAAGGGATCTCTCACCTGTCGTCAAGATGAAGGCGAATTAGGCGAGTAGACCCCCGGGGCCAAAGAAGATTCCAAACATCTCCAAGATGACGGAGTTTGTGACGGATCCTTCCAGGGAAAGTCCAAAGCACTGTCGAGATGAAGGCAGATGCGATGAACCTCTCGACAATCCCTAAAAGATATTTAATTTCAGCTGTCACCAAAAGATCTCCAAACCCATCGCCCAAGAAGGATCGAAACATCTCCAAGATGAAGGAGTTTGTGACGTACCCTTCCCAAAAGAGAGAAAGAGAGGAAAAAGAAAGAGAGAAAAAGTAAGAGCATCTCCAAAATGAAGGAGAATATAGCCAAAAAAACTCAAAGAAGAGCCAAAAGAGTGCAGAAAGACTATCATGAGAGAAGCTCTCAGGATATCAAACTGTCAGGTCTATCAAGAATCCTCTTTAACTTTGTGAAATTCTATTATCAATACTCTTTCATCAATTACTTTCATAATATCAAATTCTCTTTCCTGCTCATATCAAGGAAATTGATAGCTTCCTTGAAGAAGGTCAATTGCGAGCAATTTGGATTTCACGTCTCGATTCTACAAAGTGAACCTTGTTTGGAGGTAATGCTTTGGGTAGAAAATAAGGAATATCTTTGCAACAACATGCAATATTTTCAAAAAAATTTGAATCAAAAACAAAATTTCCAATATTGTGATAATATTTTCTATCCATCCTGACGTGAAGTGAGAGCTTGATATCCGTCTTTGATACATCCTGACACCAATTTTAAATCCCTCTTAAGGACTTGATTCCTTCCCTTCTTTGAGAGCATGAACTCTCAGAATTGCACACTTCCATGTGTCACCACTGTCCCACCATAGACAGTCCCATTTCGGTTCGAGGTCGAACCACCAATCATTTTCTCGCAAAAGGCAATTTCAAAAGCTGATTTTAGTCTCGGCAATGAGACGCCCAAAACCAATCCCTTTTCAAGCTTTAGGGACCCCATTCTCCTTCCTTTTGCGAAAAACCCTATCGGATTTATTGTGCAAGATCCGAAGGTTCCATCATGGTCTCTTCCTTCGAGGATTCCATCCATTTTCCGCCCGATCAGGATAAGGGTACAAACCTGAGCCTCAATCAAAGAGGTATTCCATTTTCCGCCCAATCAGGATAAGGGTACAAACCTGAGCCTCAATCAAAGAGGTATTTCATTTTCCGCCCGATCAGGATAAGGGTACAAATCTGAGCCTCATTCAAAGAGGTATTCCATTTTCCGCCCAATCAGGATAAGGGTACAAACCTGAGCCTCATTCAAAGAGGTATTCCATTTTCCGCCCGATCAGGATAATGGTATAAACCTGAGCCTCAATCAAAGAGGTATTTCATCTTCCGCCCAATCAGGTTAAGGGTACAAACCTGAGTCTCATTTCGATGAGATATTCCATTCCCCAATCAGGTTAAGGGTTAAAAGCCTGAGCTTCGTTCCATATGAGATATTTCTGTCCCATCCAGGTTAAGGACATAAAACCTGAATTTCGCTCTCACAGAGTGAGTCTTTTCTCTCCATTCTTTGCTTCATATCTACCATCTTCCTCGGGCTAATTTCTTCACACCCAGTCAGATCCTTCTAACTGGGGCATTTTTATGTATAGCCCAAATTTGGTGTGTTTTTCTTTGCCACTAAGCTCGGCCATGAGCCGGCTTAGTAGCAAAGAGGGGCATCTGTAAACACCCCAAATTTTCACTCACCTCCCCGACATTTCCACCAAGCATCATCATTCAACCTATGAAATCGCCGGAGGGCAAAATGGTCATTTTCTAAGCCTGGACCTTGCAAAAGTCTAAATTTCATCTGCAACTCTCAAAATTTCCCTATTTTTAGCTCAGATGTTCAAAATTTTACTCCTGACAGGAGACAGACATCTCCGAGTATTGGCTCAAGATTATATTGCATAAGACATGACATTGCCTATCATTGCATGAGCATTTCAAATCACTGCACTGCACAGCATGTCATTTCGAGGTCCAGAACTCTTGATTTCAAAATTTTCAATCCAGATTAGAATTTCAATTCTTTTCAAAATTGATTTCAAAACCCTGGGTCTTCAAAATTATCAATTCTTCCCATTTTACCCCCAAGACTCTAAATGTCAAAATATTTTCTCAGGAAAACGATCTGGATAGTTTTAATATGGATTTCAGCCACCTTATCTCAGATTTTGCCCTTTTGACAATTTCAAATATCTTCCTTTTACAAAATTGCCCTACAGGGGCCAACTCTTTCCAAAAAATCCTGTTTTACTAATTACCCCAGATTTTATGAAAATTCCAAAAAGAGGTTGTTGTCTTGTTCTTATTTCAATAAAGAAGCAATGTGGGACCCACACTGAGGTGGTGTCACATAGACTTTTCTTTTGAAAAACCTGAACTTTGAAAAACCCAAAAAAATAGGAACCTTGTCCCCTAGATTGGTGCCACTTGTCCTTTCTCTCTCCTCCCATTTACCTGCCATGTGTCAGCATAGGGTTCACCTAGAGTTGGGGCCACATGTCACCTTCTCTCTTCTGCCACCCTTTGACACGTGTCAGTGTGGGACCACCTTAAGATGCCGCCACATGTCATTAGTCATCCTCTTTATTTTATGCCACGTGTCAATGTCTACCATCTTCACCCTGTGCCAAGTGTCATTCCAAGGTCACCATGAGATGCCACGTGTCATGTGTTGTCCTGTTCAGAAAAAGTAGAACTTGTCTCCCCTGAGGTGGCACCATTTGAATTATGTCTCCTGCAGGTGACACATGTCACTCTCTCCTTTCCTCAGGAAAAGCAAGCGACACGTGTCAATCTCTGCTCCTTTCAGAAAAAGCAGAGGACACATGTCTCCCTCCTATTTTTCTCAGAAAAGTAGATGACACATGTCATCTCCAGCTTCCTTTAGAAAAAGTAGAAGACACATGTCACTCCCTGCTTTTCTCAGAAAAAGCAAGTGACACATGTCACCCTCTGCTCTTCTCAGAAAAAGCAAAGGACATGTGTCTCTCTTTGCTTTCTTTAGAAAAAGTAGAGGACACATGTCATTTTTTGCCTCCTTCAGAGAAAGCTAGAATTCAAATGTTCAAACTTCAGTCTGAGGTGGCGCAAATCCTGAACTTCAACTTTTCTATTTTGTGTGAGATGGTGCCACGTGTCCCTTTTCCTCCCTCTTGCCACATGTCATTGTAGGAGCCACCCTGAGGTGGTGCCACATGGCAGTCTCTCCTTTCCTCTAGAAAAAGCAGAAATTTAAACTTCAAACTCTCTCTGAGGTGGCACCATCTGAATCCTCTGCCATTCCTTCTGACACATGTCAATGAAGATGCTCTGAGATGGCGCCACATGGAAGTCTCTCCTCCTTCCAGAATTTGAATTTCAAACTCCAAGACAACACTCTCTGAGATGGCGCCACATGGAGGGCTCAGATTAAGCTTCTTTGAATTTCAAAATTTTCCAAAAATCTCTATAAATACAAGGCCCCATGCCCAGCCTAGGGGGGCTTCTTTTGGATTTAGCATTTTCACTCTGAGAGCCCTGTTTGAGAATTGAACTTCAGAATTCCATTTTCATTCTTTCTTGGTTTCCTCTGGATTCACGCCCCTCTGGAGCCCATTATGAAGGTAGCCACTCATTTTGGGAGTTCCAAAACCGCTGGAGAACACAAGGTAAGCCTCCATTCCTATTGATTTCACTATGATAATTCTTTTGGTTTGATTCGTGTTGTCGTTTGAAGAAAGAGCTCATCCGAGGGATGGATTGAGCTATTCTCATAAAACGACATATATAAAAATACATAATTATACTTCCTTGATGATTTTTAACATGCATGTAGTTAGCTAGATTTAATTTGCATTTTATTTCATTCATTTAGTACATTTCATGAATTAATTAGGATTAATTTAGCATTTATTTCAATTCTGCTTATTTTCAGTAGGTCTCTGTTTTTGTCAGTCAGTCCACACGTCATTTCATGCATTTATTTTTTATTAAAAATCCCAAAAAAATCACGTAATGCGCCCTGAGGTGTCCCTGAAATTTTGCCAAAAATTCGGAGGCATTTGAATTTGTTTACTGCGGTAAACATTCAAAATGGCAAGTCGGGTTTTTTTTACCCGGGATGCGTTTTGAAAATCATTTGCCGACGTTTAAAATAGAGATATCCCTCATGAAAGATCCGATTTTCGATCCAAAAAATGTTATGAATTCGGGCGAATGTCTAGTTTTTAATATGATTGTTTAAGATTTTTCTGATTTTTTTTAATGTCTGACAAAAATCCGAGAGTTCGGGACACGTGTCAGAGCCTAATTTGGGCCTCTGAGATCTTGGATCGACTTAGGGCTATGGTTTCGCTTTGTGTATTGCTCCAAATCCAAAACTGTACAAAGTGAAAGTTATGTCCGAGGTGTCCTCTGTTTGCATCTGAAAGCCCATGATTTTTAGAAACGTTTTGATACCTGCTTCGGATTTTTCTTGTCAGTCTTCTGTTTGGTCATATTGGTCTGTTCTGTCAATTTAGGAACACAAAGTTATATTTTTATCCATGTTTATGTTGATAAAATGCCAAAGTTATGAACATGAAATTTGTTCATGTAGGTGACATGAGTAGCTCGGATTAATTTCATAAATTTACATGGCTGTTTTATAGTTTTTTAGCATTTTACATCAGATTAGAGTGATTTTTACCTCTGTCAGAACTAAATCTCTGTTATTGAATTCACCATGGCTCAAATCCCGAGGCTGTAAAAACCAAAAATGTTTTATTTCGGGTCCTTTAACAGTTTGAAAAATATCATAAGTTTTCATGGTGTAAATCTTGCATTATCATATTAAGCATTGCATTTGGTTCGGATCCATAGGCAAAATCCACCATTTTAGGACTTTCTTTAAATTTTAGCATTTAAATCATATCATTTTGTGATTTTTAGCATTCTAGGCTGTTTATCAGAGTAAGTAGATGCTTCATACCGAATTTGGTGAAATTTAGAATCCATTTGAGGTACGGATTAGCCATAATATCAAAATAGGGTCCCGTAGGGCCCGAATCCAAGTGAAAAACAAGCGAAATTCGTTATTTTGGATAAATTGCAAAATGCCAAATTCTGATTTTACAGTGTTAATGTGTTTAGTAGCATGTCATCATACCTCATATTGCATTTCATCATCATTTGATTCAATTTGAATTTCGAAATCTCAATTTTACCAAATTTTCCTTCAAAAAACCCTGATTTTAAAGGTGTAACTTTAATTTTAGGGGTATTTTGGTCATTTTGACCCCAATTCTGAATTTCAAACTGTTTTTCACTGAATTCCCTGCATTTACATCATTTCAAATATCAAGGAAGCATGATCATAGGGTTTATATCCAATTAAATCCAATAATTTCATAATATTATTGGAAAATTTTGGAAAAACCCACATATTTGAGCTAACCTTATTTCAAGTTTGGCAGGGACATTCAAAAGAAGGAGCTGAAGTCTGCAAATTTCTTTTATTTCCTTTATTTAGTGATGTAATAATGTAAATTTTGGAATAAGAGAGTTAATTTCCTGCTTAGACTAGGATGCATATCATATAGTTTGAATTTATTCAATATCCTGCTTATATGATTCATGCATTTTATTTCAAAAGCACTATGGATGTTCACGAATGGCACGTGCACCAACTCTTAGGGAGTTGATGAACTCGGTGGAATCCATATTTACGGCCCTAGTCGGAATATGGACGAGACCCAGATCCATCATCTTTCTACTAGTCACATTGAGCCTACACTCTTAGGCTATCTTGAAAATGCACATCATATTTCCAATGTTTTCAAAATCTTGTGCATTAAATCAATTAAACTCGGAACATATTCATGGCCACAGTCAAAATATGTGAAGGATTTACTTTGACTTAATACACATTTTTTCAACAAATTTCCCTAGAAAACCTTTCAAAGTGCATTCTTTCATTCATATCATTTGCATCATGAAATCATTGGTTTTCTTATGTTTTTCTTAAGAAAATTTTATTCTCAAGAAATCGATTTCTCAAGAAACTCTAAGAATCTTTCAAAATCGGTTTTTCCAAGTCAATTTCCCCATAGTTTTCCCTGGAAAATGTTATTTTCTTAAGAGCTTCAAAAGAGTTTTCCAATCTTTTTCCAAGATCAGAATCGATTTCCAAGTATTTCAAGGGTAAAATTCCCAGGATTTCAGTTTCCCAAGTTTCAATTCTCCCTCTCCAAAGAATTTTTCAATGAATTTCAATCATTTTCCAAAGAAAGCTTTCAAAACTTGAAGCTTTTCATGACAAGCATTTTTTCTTCAACTATTCATCTTTTCTCAAGAATTTCTTGCCATTTTCTCAGGATTTCCATCATTTTCCTAAGAAAATTCTCAAAGTCTAAGTTTCCCTGAGAAGTGTTTCCCTTTTCAAATGTTCACCTTTTTCTCAAGAATCACTTCCATTTTCCCAGGATTTTCAACCATTCATGATTTTCCCACAATTTTATGAACTTTCCCGAGATTTCAAATCTTTTTCATCTGAGTTTCCTGAGAAATTGACTTTCATCTTTTTCCTGAGAGATTCTTTTCAACTCCAAATATTTTCCAAGCATACATCATGTTTTTCCAAGATGTATTTTACAAAATTCTCATAGCACATGCCTGATTTCTTTGTGCATTTAGGATAGAACATGATTTTGATGATTTAACTAAGTCAAGCACAATTTTGGTCCTTGGTTCGATTACCCCTGTTAAAGGCGGCAGGAACGGTCGAACCTCGTACCGACAGGTCGAGCCCCATCCCATGGATTTTCCCACAATTTTCAAAATGGATGCGAGTATTTCAAAACAATTTCCAAAATCCGGTCAAGTTTGAAGCGCGAAAGCGTTTCTCTCTTTTTCTCTTCCGCAAGGAAGGGAAGACGGGGGAAAAATTTTGCGACGATAACAACTAGGCAGCAAGCGACTATAGTAATAGCTGAAATAACTGTAAAGCAGGTGCACAAGGCCGGAACAAACTGTACCAAGTACTGAACAACAAAGCAATCAGAGTAACAACTGAACAAGAACGGCAACTGAAGCACAGACTATAGAACAAGTAAAGTACAACTACAGTAAGTCAGCTGATTGGTTAGTCTTTAAGTTCTTCTGATTACTCCTTCGGGTACGCGAAGGAACCTTTCATTATGTGAGACATGCACCCGACGTCTGTTATTCTATTCTAGTGTGGTAACTGGGGAAGCTACAGACCGAGTTCAACCTCATGCGAGCAGCACAGGGCTAGGAGAAAATACTTGCATAGGCAATGATTGCAATCCATACTACTGTAGTAGTGAGGTCCTAAAAAGGTAACCTCGACCTCCCAGACTCTGAGTGACTGGAGGCCAAAGGGCACTATGGTTCCTGTCAAAACACGTGTCGTAGTAACGACAAGTCACTCAGGGTTGTACCATCCACCCTCTCCCAAGGTGAACCGTTTTGTGAATGGGGCGAAGCAGGTTTATCTTTCTTAAGGCCCATGTTCAATCATACCTCACAATGAGGAATTTGCCTCGTGGTCCGCGCAGGGTACGCAAAACGAGGACTTGGCCTGCCAATTCACATGCTCAGCCTCACGCGGCCAACAGAGCACACTTCTCATGAAAGCAGTCATAACACCATATTATTCATTTCTGTTTTCAGAGTATATCTTACAAGAGTCCACACAACACAAGGGTCACTGCTCGAGGACTCCAACTGAGCCCAAATCAAGTCATGTCATTATTCATACCCTGTGGTGTTCAGTCTTTTCATTTCATGAAGTAAGGGCATGTGGTGCGCTTACCAAAGCCTCAAGCAATGTACCTCCTCAGGGTACGCACTACCCAAGTGCTAAGTGTAAGAGTATCGCATGCTTCTATCTTTTGCACAAGTATGAATAACAAAGGCATTACATATATTGCTTCTGAGAGGCAATTAAGTGCACAAGCAAATACACAGTCATATGCATGTGTTAATTCACCATAAATCCATTATACAAAGCATTGTCATTAAGCATCGACAACGGCACTCGCATATCCATAAACACGGCAAAACAGCACGAGTGTGTACTGAACAATCAAGTGGGAACATGCATCATATTTCAATGTAATAGCACAAGCTATGCGCATAAACCTCACATGCAAGTAGTCACGCATGTGCTGACTATGACAAGTACACAAAATCAGGCTAATGCAACATTGCAGAACAACGTGCCTCGCGACGAGACAGTTAGAAACATTTGGCCATGGCAAAGCAACTTTCGAACAGATAAAGTGGTGTGCACAAGCATACCAAACATGTATCTTTTAGCATAAGCGAGCTCATCTCGCGAAGAGGGTCTACAGACCGAAAGTAACTCGCTAAGGAGATCCACGACATGGATACACGAGGTATCGTTGTACAAACACTCAAATCTCGTGAATCTCATAACTACACAATGAGGGACAAGTACCTCGTAAGGTGTGCAATAGCCAAGTGTCATGAACACATAGGAGAAGACACATTGTTTGAATCATCGAACCAAAGCATTCGGATAATCTAATCGTATGCAAACCAATGTGCACACAGTTACAGTGAATTGTATCACACACAAACGTTCACATGCTTTACATTTGGCGATCCACACATAACGGAGAGTGCTAACTCTGATGCATTTAGCATAACATTGCATGCGTGACAAAATACATACTTAACTAATTACTATTGCTATCAAGGCGGCGACAGAGACAATTGTTGTAACGAGTAAAGTGGCAACTATGTCATGCCATAGGAAAGTAAGGCTAGTCAACTAGCTATCTCGTACAAAGGACTACGAAACTATAAGGACGAAGCCCGAACACTTGCTGCACCGAAATCGCAGCAGCAACAACCCAATCTGGTCGTAACAAGGGCCAACTCTTGCCTAAAACTCGCAGCATCATTCCAAACTAGAATGTGGCCAAAGTGCTGCAACAGCACAACTCGGGAACGAAGTCTCCAAAACAACTATGAAGGTGATACTGCCATGCAAACCCACGCGGCCCGCTGGTCTAGACAACGGTACAGACCTAGTCGGCAGGATCATCAGGCCTAGTGTCAGAGGCACTAGTGCAGCCCCATGGGCTGGAGACCGGAGCTCTCTATCGAAACGGGAAACGAGACTAAAGGGAGGCAAATCCAACAACTGTGTTGGAACCGTTCCCAAAGAGGTCAGCAACCTTACCAACCACACCGATGAAAAAGACACTAAGCGTACACACGCATGCCCGGTTTGGGTTGTGCTGTCGAACTATGGCAACACCCGCGACGAGGTGCTAACACCCCATAAGGGTTCAACTGAAGAAGAGGATGGAGACGAACAGCAAGCTGTACTGTCCCATATCTTGCACCCTACTAGGACAGAATCCCTTGAGCCAGGTAGGTTTGGCCCAGAAAGAGTCACTACTGACGATCACGACAACAAGGAGAGGTATGCATCACAGAACATAAAGTTATTGATGTAATATTGTGGAGTGTGTAAAGATACACATGGACACGTATGTGCACCATATCACCAGTGCGAGAACTAGTCAAGCGACAATGCCAACCATTGCACGCTTGTTATCATCGCAAAATTTTTACTTTTGCGAGTCAAACTGACCTTTGAAAAAGATTTGGAAAATAACTCACCTTCATTTTAAAATGCGGGATAATTCTGAAGAATGGGACTCGCCTGTCGGTACGAGGTTCAACAGTTCCTGGCGAATTTACCAGGGGTAATTGAACCAAGGATCAATTGTGTGCTCAGCTTTGCTCAACTTGTCTAAATCATGTTCTATTTTCTAAATGCACAAAGAATCAGGCATGTGCTATGAATTTTCTGAAAATGCATATTTGAAAACATGATGTTTGCTTCAAAGATTGAAAAAATTTGGAGATTCTTGGAAAATATAACACTTGGAAAATCGTGAATCATGGTTGAGATATTGTATCTGAGAAAGTGAAAATCGATTTCTGAAGAATCTAGAGGTTTTATGAAAATCGATTTTGAGAAATGTGAAATAACTTTGGAAAACTTGATTTCTTTGAATTAGAACTTTGAAATTGAAAATATAACTTAGAAAAATCGAATTTGGAACTTGGGAAATACTTGAAATATCATTGGCAAATCCATATTTTGAGAAAATCGATTTTTGAATAAGACTTAGAAAAAATTGAGAAAACTGATTTTTTTGAATTAAAATTGAAATTTGCAAATGCATGAATTGAATGAATATGGATTTGAAAGACTTGATTTTGAGGAATTGAGGAAATTTTTTTGTATTTTTGAGAAATGCAGTGCATTTTTGAAGTTAGCCTAAGAGTGTAGGCTGAATGTGGCTAATACGAAGATTACAAATCTGGGTCACATTCGTATTCTGACTATGGCCATAAATACAAATTCCACAAAGTTTGTCAACTCCATAAGAGCTAGTGCACGTGCCATTCATTTAGACCACAGTGAATTGATAAAAATATGCATGAATTAGCCATACATAGCAGTTATATATCAAAGTTTAAAACTATATGCAATGCATCCTATTCTATTCAGGAATTGAAATTCTTATTCCAAATTTACATTTAATTTACATCACTAATCAAATTTAAATACAAGAATTTAAAAGAAAGTAAAGTCTTCAATGTTCCTGCAAAACTAGAAAACTTGTTAGTGAAGATATGTTGGCTTTTCTAGGTTTATCCAGTAATATCTAGAAATTATTGGATTTTGCTAGACATAAGCCATTTTCCATGATTCCCTGATATAAACTTAATGAAATATTAAATAAAATTGAATAAATAATGGAAATAAGATTTGAAAATTCAAAATTGGGGTCAAAATGACCAAAATACCCCTGATACCAAGACTATGGCCTTGAAATCTGGGTTTTCAGAAAGATATCTTGTAAAAATGCAAGTTTTAAAATACAAATAAGGATAAATTAAACCAAATATGATATGACATGATTAAAATAAGAAAATTAGGGTTTAGAATTTCGAAATTTTGGTCAAATGGCCAAAATGCCCCTGATAACAAGACTATGGCCTTGAAATCAGGGTTTTCTGAAATAGATTTTGATAAAAATTTGAGATTTATGATTTAAATAAAGTCAAATAAACACAAAATTAAGCATGAAACATCTTAACATGATTCTAAACATGAACAAACCCTAAAATCACACACTTATGCATGAAAATCAAGAAATATCACCAAAATTGTGATTTTATCAGTGTTTTTGGATCTTTCAGGTACCCTGTTTTGCAATTTAATTAATTAAGACATCAAACGAATTCTAAATTTCATACAAATTGGCACAGACACCCTAAAATTATATTGGAATTGCAAAAATAATTTTTTGACATTATTTTAATCCAAAAATTGCATTAACAACCTAAAATAAGCTATTTTTAACCTACGTCGCAAACCAGTTTCAGAGTTAGACCCGAATCAGAGGTCAATCCTCCATTAAAACTTATGAGTTTTTACAGAGATAAACCAGAAAAAAAAACAGAGATTTACCAATTTACATATTGGAAAAAGCATCTCTGGTTAGGGAGAAACCCTTCCGGCAATCAGAACTAAAATCTAACAAATTTAACAGGGGTTAAAACGGCTACTTCAGATTGAAAATACAGACATAAATAGCATACTTAATCAAAAAAATTTGAAATTTTAACAGTAAATAGTAGACATAAAAATAATAATACTCACGTTTTACAGATCATGAATCGGATCTGTGGTTTGGGATTTATGAACAACACAAGTCTGATTAGGGTTTTGGTAAATCCTGACGAGTTTTAAATTTAAAATCACACTTTCTGTCAGAGGAAAACTACTGAACAGATATCAAAAAATCTCAAAATTTCACAGTAGATAGATCTAATCAATATGAATCTATGGCATTTTACAGATCTCAAATCGAATATACGATGTGAAAAATATCATCATAGCAAATTACCTTCTTGATTTTAACAACGATTTTAAAGCTTTATAAACTCGATTTGATGTCTGATTTTTCTAACAGGGTTCCCGAATCCCAAAACCTCTAATTTTTTTACAGTAGTTCATTTACAAATGCATATATCACATATAAAAAAATCAAAAATTAACAGTAAATATTTCAATCAGAAACAGCATGCTCTTTTCTGTTCTAAACTTAAAATACACAGAAATTTGATAAAACCTAATAAAGCATGCATTAATCAATGAAAACAATAAAAAAAATAACAAAACAGTAAAATAAAATTGATTTCTATGATGGAGAACGTGTAATAAATATGAATAAGCAAATAAATAAATAAAATATAGGGAATCAATGGCTGGAATTTGATGTTACCTTTAAAAGCATGGATTTAACCCATTAAAAGGGTAAATCACATGTTTTATCGGTTAATAATATAAAAAATAATGCAATAAACGATTCTAATGAATTAGAATCATGAAAAACAGCATGGAATAGAGTTAGATCATCTTTTTGAATTGATATTGGGGTTCTTGGATGAAATTCATGAACACAAGAGTTTCCATGGTGAAATCTATTGAAAAATCATAAAAAACTAATAAAAAAATAGTAAAATAATATTAAATAACTCACCTTGGGGCTGCAGCTGCAATGGAGAAAGGTGGAGGTGCTGGAGAGGAGAGAGAAGCCACGAAAATTTGAGAGAAAAAAAAAAGCTCCCTTTTGCCTTTCTAAAGACCCATTTTTATAGTTTTTCAAAACCCATGTAATTAGGAATAATTAATACCTAACTTTGACTTTATCAAACTCTATCTAAAACCACCAAGGGAGGACGATTTTTTGTGGTTTCTTAACCCTAAATGAACTCTAACTAAACCTTAATTAACACCTAATTAAACCCTAAAAAGTCCAAATGTGGCACCACATAGTATGGACCCACATTTGGTTTTTAAAACTTGAATTTAAAACCTTTAAAAACCAATGGTTTAAAACTTAAATAAAATGGATTTTTAAAATTGTTTTTGACTCCTCTAAACCCCAAACCTAACTAGGACAATGACTAACCCTAGTCTAACCTTGACTTCTTCAAATGTGGCGCCACCCCGAGTGGGCTCCACTTGAATTTTCAAAAACGATTTTAAAACTTGAAAATGAGAGGTTTTTCAAAAGAGATTCAAAAGTAGACTTGGAATTAAAAGTTTTTGAAATGGCATAGAGTTCCAACTGGGTCAGAACTCCTCTAGATATGGCTCCAACTGAGTGAACCCCACATCAGAGTTTTGAAAATTTGAAATAAATATTAAAAATGGCTTTGAAAAGGGGTTAAAATCAATAGTTGAAATTCAAAGTTTTGAAAGTAGAGTCTCAAGCGAACTGGAACTCCGGGTTAGAGTCCTGGATTTTTAGGACTCTGTGATTTTGGTTTTTAAAAGCCAAATGAAGGAGTTTTTGAAAAGATTTAATCGAAAATGGTAAAACAAGTCAGAAAATACAGTCAGGGTTAGACTCCTAACTCAATCAGAACTCTGAAATAGAGTCTTAGATTAACTAGACTCTACAAAATGACCTAATTTTTTAAAACAAATGGAAATAAATGAAAATGAAATAAAACAGACTTCAAAACAGACTCCTAACTGGACTAGGACTCCAGGACAGAGTCCTGATCGGACTGAAACTCTAGGTCTTTTGGTATTTTTCTGAAAAACGGATGAAAGAACTTGTGAAAGCAGTGAAAACAATAACAAATATTGAAATAAGACAGAGTTCTGATTCAAGTGAGACTCTGAGGACAGAGTCCTGATTGAACTAGGACTCTCAGATTTTTGGATTTTCTGAGAAAACAAATGAGAGAATTTTAGAAAACAGTTAAAAACAGGATGAAATTGAAGTTTTGGTTCAGAGTCCTGTTCTGATTAGGACTCTGAGAAAGAGTTCTGGTTCGATCAGAACTCTAAGAATTTTGGTTTTCTGATGAGCAAATGATGAAATTTGGGCAAAGCTTTTGAAAACCAGTGAAAATGAAGTAAGAAAATCAATTTTGGATAGAGTCCTACTTTGATCAGGACTCTAAGGCAGAGTCCTGATTTGATCAGGACTCTAAGATAAAACCTCAGAATTTTGAAATTCTTTGATAAAAGTGTAATAGTTTTGATAGATTGAAAGATTTCTGAAAGATTCTCTCAAAATTGAAATCAAGATCAGAGTCCTGATCCAACTAGGATTCTCTGAACAGAGTCCTGCTTTGACTGAAACTCTGAGTTTCTGACTCATTTTGAAAGATTTTGAAAGATTTGATTGAAAATAGATAAAATAGCTGTAAAAGATTAAAGTCCCAATCCAATTGAAACTCTAAAGAAGAGTCCTGATCCGACTGGACTCTTGAAGAAGAGTCCTGATCCAACTAGGACTCTGAAATTTTGGCCAAAACAGAAGATTTTGAAAGGTTTTCTTCAAAAATAGGTAAAAAGGTAGTGAAAAGTAGAGTTTTGATCCGACTAGAACTCTGGAAAAAGAGTCTTGATCCAACTAGGACTCTAAGATTTTGGCCAAAATAGAGGAAATGGACAAGGGATAGGACCATAACTGGTTCAAAATCAGAATGATGTTTTAAAAAGGTACAAAAAGATTCAAACTGATGAAAATACAGAGTCCTGATCCAACTAGGACTCTAAATTTTTTTAGATTTTTGATAAATGAAAGAATCTAAAAGCGACCCCACCTAAATGGGCCTTATCTGAGAATTGAAATCAATTGAAATTGAGTTTGAAATGAATCCAGATTGTTTTCTGAGAAAATATTTCAAAATGTAAGGTCCCGGGGTTGGAAAATGACAGAATGTTGAATAAAAACCCAGGTTTTGAAATTGATTTCGAAAGAAAAAGTTTTAAAACTCAAATCTGGATTAAATATTTTGAAAACGAGAGTGCTGGATCTCGAAAATGAGATGTAATGACATGCAATGCTATGCAATGCAATGAAATGATATGCTGAATTCATGCAATGAGAAGCAATGACACATGAAATGGATGAATATTGAATGAGGAGGAAAATTTGGGGTGTTTACAGATGAGAATGCTGAAAATTTGGGGTGTTTTCATGCAATGAGAATGCTGAAAATTTGTTGATCCGGGTTCCGACTCGAGATCTCTTTATTCATTCAAGCTCAGATTTGAGCTCTTCATTTTCTTTTGTTGATCCGGGTTCCGACTCGTGATCTCTCTAAATCATTCGAGCTCAGATTCGAGCTCTTCATTGTCTTTTGTTGATCCGGGTTCCGACTCGTGATCTCATTACCTTACTCAAACTCTTCATTTTTTTCTGTTGATCCGGGTTCCGACTCGAGATCTCTTTATTCATTCGAGCTCAGATACGAGCTCTTCATTTTCTTTTGTTGATTCGGGTTCCGACTCGAGATCTCTCTATTCATTCGAGCTTAGATGCGAGCTCTTTATTCTTCTGTTGATCCGGGTTCCGACTTGTGATCTCTATATTTTATTCGAGCTCTGACTCGAACTCATCATTCTCCTTTGATTGATCCAAGTCATTTTGATCCTCAGGGTCTGTCAATTATTCAAAATTGATATTTTGCCCTCCAAATTCCAATTTAAATCTTCAAATCAGGCAATTCTCCAATTTCAACCTTCGGGTCACCCGATTTCCAATTCTCAATTTCAATTACCAATTTCCAATTTTTGACCTTCGGGTCAACCAATTGCCAATTTTCGACCTCCGGGTCAATCAATTTCCAATTTTCGACCTGCGGGTCAATCAATTTCCAATTTTCGACCTTCGGGTCAATCAATTTCCAAATTTTCGACCTTCGGGTCACCCAATTTTCAAATTTTGACCTTCGGGTCACTCAATTCACAATTTCGACCTTTTGGTCAACCAATTCTCAATTTCGACTGTCAGGTCATCCAATTTCGACCTTCGAGTCATTCAATTTTCAACAACCAATTTTCCAATTTTCAATTTCGACCTTTGGGTCAATCAATATCAATATCCAATTTCAATCATTTTCTCTTGCGAGAGACCCTTTTTAGGGAGAGTTCGAGGGAGCTCGTTCTTTTCGCATGCTATCCAACTCGTTCACTTAGCCCCTTTTCAGGGAGAGTTTGAAGGGACTCGCGTCTTTGTGAACCGTTTGCAAAACAATTTCCAATTTTACACAAGGAACCCTTTTATAGGGAGAGGCTCGACGGAGACTCGCTTTTCTTGTGACCCCCCAATTTCATACTAGGCCATTTTCGTCATGAAAGACCCTCTTTGCAGGGAGAGTGTGATGAACTCGTTCCTTTCATGACCCAATTTTCAGACCTCACTATTACCGGGCCCCTTTCCATAAGAGAAGCCTAATATTAGGGAGCTTTGACGAAAACTTAATTTCTCTTCGAAAGTTCGTTTTGCAAACACCTCCTCTTTAGGGAAGAGAGGAGTATTTCCCATTTCCCATTCAGGTAAGGGCTAAGCCTGAGTCTCTCTTTTTGGGGAAAAAGAGAGGAGAATTTTTGTCACGGATGTGTTGAGCCGGATTTCAAATACTCGCTTTCACTAAGGATTTCAAGAAAATTTTGTCAATTTGTCAAATTATTTGTGGATTTCAGAATCTTTATTGCACAAATCTCTATTTACCTTCAGCATTACTTCCAAAAGAATGAAGCTTTTGCGAAAAGAGATTCAAAATTCAAATTCTTTCTATTAGCCAACCAAAAGGATGAAGGATAAATCCTCGATATGGCCAGAAAAGAAGATTCAATGTTAGTGAAAAGCCGTAGATGATCGATATTGATCGCAGTCAATGGCGCATCTTTAAAGACTATTCTTGTAAAGACGAGGCAGTGGAAATATCCTGAGTGCTAGAAAAGAGAGCATTTACCCAAGCGTTGTCCCCTCAAAATCACCTAAGCTGCAATTACATATCCGCAAAAGGGATCTCTCACCTGCCGTCAAGATGAAGGCGAATTAGGCGAGTAGACCCCCGGGGCCAAAGAAGATTTGAAACATCTCCAAGATGACGGAGTTTGTGACGGATCCTTCCAGGGAAAGTCCAAAGCACTGTTGAGATGAAGGCAGATGCGATGAACCTCTCGACAATCCCTAAAAGATATTTAATTTCAGCTATCATCCAAAGATCTCCAAACCCATCGTTCAAGAAGGATCGAAACATCTCCAAGTTGAAGGAGTTTGTGACGTACCCTTCCAAAAGAGAGAAAGAGAGGGAAAAGAAAGAGAGAAAAAGTCAGAACATCTCCAAAATGAAGGAGAATGCAGCCAAAACACCAAAGAGCCAAAAGAGTGCAGAAAGATTATCATGAGAGAAGCTCTCAGGATATCAATCTGCCAAATCTAGCAAGAATCCTCTTTAAATTTGTGAAATTCTATTATCAATACTCTTTCATTAATCGCCTTCATAATATCAAATTCTCTTTCCTGTTCATATCAAGGAAATTGATAACTTTTTTGAAGAAGGTCAATCACAAGTAATTTGGATTCCCAATCTCGATTCTATAAAGTGAATCTCGTTTGGAGGTAATACTTTAGGTGGAAAAGAAAGAATATCTCTGCAACCATGTGCAACATTTTCAAAAAAAATTGAATCAAAAGCAAAATTTCCAAAATTTCCGACATTTTGACAATATTTTCTAGCTATCCTGACGTGAAGTGAGAGCTTGATGTTCGTCTTTGATACATCCAGACACCAATTTTAAATCCCTCTTAAGGACTTGATTCCTTCCCTTCTTTGAGAGCATGAACTCTCAGATTGCACACTTCCTTGTGTCCCCACTGTCCCACCATAGACAGTCCCATTTCGGTTCGAGGTCGAACCACCAATCATTTCCCGCAAAAGGCAATTTCAAAAGCTGATTTTAGTCTCAGCAATGAGACGCCCAAAATCAATCCCTTTTCAAGCTTTAGGGACCCCATTTTCCTTCCTTTTGCAAAAAACCCTGTCGGATTTATTGTGCAAAATCCGAAGGTTCCATCATGGTCTCTTCCTTCGAGGATTCCATTCCATTTTCCGCCCAATCAGGATAAGGGTATAAACCTGAGCCTTCATCGAAGAGGTATTCCATTTTCCGCCCAATCAGGATAAGGGTATAAACCTGAGCCTCCGTCGAAGAGGTATTTCATTTTTCTGCCCGATCAGGATAACGGTATAAACCTGAGCCTCCGTCGAAGAGGTATTCCATTTTCTGCCCGATCAGGATAAGGGTATAAACCTGAGCCTCCTTTGAAGAGGTATTCCATTTTCTGCCCGATCAGGATAAGGGTATAAACCTGAGCCCCCTTTGAAGAGGTATTTCATTTTCCGCCCGATCAGGTTAAGGGTACAAACCTGAATCTCATTTCAATGAGATATTTCATTCCTTAATCAGGTCAAGGGTTAAAACCTGAGCTTCGTTCCATGCGAGGCATTTTATGTCCCATCCAGGTTAAGGGCAAAACCTGAATTTCACTCTCATAAAGCCAATCTTTTCCTCTCCATTCTCCATTTCATATCTATCATCTTCCTCGGGCTAATTTCTCCACACCAAGTCAGATCCTTCTAACTTGGGCATTTATATATATATAGCCCAAATTTGGTGTGTTTTCTTTGCCACTAAGCTCGGCCACAAGCTGGCTTAGTAGCAAAGAGGGGCATCTGTAAACAACCCAAATTTTCACTTACCTCCCCAACATTTCTGCCAAGCATCATCATCCAGCCTTTGAAATTGCCGGAGGGCAAAATGGTCATTTCTGAGCTCGGACCTTGCAAAAGTCTAAATTTCATCTGCAACTCTCAAAATTTCTCTATTTTAGCTCAGATGTTCAAAATTTTACTCCTGACAGGAGACAGACATCTCCAAAGTCTTGGTTCAAGATTCTATTGCATAAGACATGGCATTGCATATCATTGCATGAGCATCCCATATCACTGCACTGCACAGCATGTCATTTCGAGGTCCAGAACTCTTGATTTCAAAATTTTCAATCCAGATTAGAATTTTAACTCTTTTCAAAATTGATTTCAAAACCCTAGGTCTTCAAAGTTATCAATTCTTCCCATTTTACCCCCAGGGCTCTGAATTTCAAAATATGTCCTCAGGAAAACAATCTGGATAATTTTCCAATAAATTTCAACTCAAATTTTGCCTTTTGTCGGCTATTCCAATATCCTTCTTTTACAAAATCGCCCACAGGGGCCAACTCTTTTCAAAATTTCTGTTTTACCAATTAGTCCAGATTTTATAAAAATTCCAAAAAGTAGTTGTTTTATCCCTATTTCAATAAAGAAGCAATGTGGGACCCACACTGAGGTGGTGTCACACAAGCTTTTCTTTTGAAAAATTGGAATTTTGAAAAACCCAAAAATATAGGAGCCTTGTCCCCTGGATTGGCGCCACTTGTCTTTTCTCTCTCCTCCCATTTTCATGCCAAGTGTCAGTGTGGGGCTACCCTAAGAAGCCATCACATGTCATCCCATTTACCTGCCATGTGTTAGTATCCTATCATGTGCCATGTGTCATTTCAAAGAACACCAGAAGATGCCAAGTGTCATAGGTTGTCCTGTCTAGAAAAAGTGGAGGCTTGTCTCCACTGAGGTGGCGCCACTTAAAGTGTGTCTCCTGCAGAGGACACATGTCAACCTCTCCCTCCTTCAGAAAAAGTAGCCTGACACATGTCTCTCCCTACCTTTCTCAGAAAAGTAGGAGACATGTGTCACTCCCAGCTTCCTCCAAAAAAGTAGGCTTGTCTCCTCTGAGGTGGCGCCATTTGGAGACTGTCTCCTGCAGAGGACACATGTCAATCTCTCATTTCCTCAGAAAAAGCAAATGCCATGTGTCATTCTCTGATCTTCTTAGAAAAAGCAGACTGACACATGTCATTCTTTGCTCTTCTTAGGAAAAGTAGAGGACACATGTCATTTTCTACCTCCTTCAGAGAAAGCTAGAATTCAAATATTCAAACTCCAGGCTAGGTGGCGAAAATCCTGAACTTCACCTTTTCTATTTTGTGTGAGATGGTGCCACGTGTCCCTTTCCCTCCTTTTCCTCCCTCTTGCCACATGGCATTGTAGGAGCCACCCTGAGGTGGTGCCACATGTCCACCCTCCATTCCTCCAGGGCCAACCTCCATTTAAAATTCAAATCCCCCATGAGGTGGCGCCATCTGAAGAACCTCCTCCAGCAGGTTGACACTTGTCAGGTATGGAACCATCCTGGACTGCCACATGTCCAGATCTCCTTTTATCAGAAAAAGTAGAATTCAAACTCCGCTGAGGTGGCACCTTCTGAGCCCACTGCTCTGTTCTTCTGACATGTGTCAAACACCTTTTGAGGTGGCGCCATTCCAGAGCTCCCACTTGGCTTCATTTTTATTTTATTTTTATTTTTAGTAAAAGCAGCCCACCATGAGGTGGCGCCACCTGAGGGCTCCCTACAAAAGCCAGATTCGAATTTCAAACCCCCAGATAGCACCCCCTGAGATGGCGCCACATGGAGGGCTCAGATTGAGCCTGTTTGAAATTCAAAATTTTTTAGAAAATCTATAAAAACAAGGCTCCACGCCAAGCATAGGGAGACCATCTTTTGAGAACTCTTGTGAACTTGAAAATTCGACCTAGCCTTCTTGAGAATCCGATTTTTTGCACTTTGGAATTCACGCCCCTTTGGCTCGGTGAAGAAGGTGTAGTGGGTCGATTTTGGTGAATCATCCGAAGCTCGGATCGAAGGACGAACGAAGCCCGTGATAGCTGTCCCTTTCAAGAGCTTCAACGCTGCCTAACGAAGCAAGGTGCACCTCTTTTCCTCTTGATTTTGATTTCATAATTCGATTCGGGAGTCGTTTGAAGAAAGAGCTCATCCGAGAGATGGATTGAGCTATTCTCATAAAACGACATATATAAAAATACATGATTATGCTTCCTTGATGATTTTTAGCATTTACGCAATTAGCTAGATTTAATTTGCATTTTATTTCATTCATTCAGCACGTTTCATGAATTAATTAGGATTAATTTAGCATTTATTTCAATTCTGCTCATTTTCAGTAGTTCTCTGTTTTTGTCAGTCAGTCCACACGTCATTTTATGCATTTATTTTTTATTAAAAATCCCAAAAAAAATCACGGAATGCGTCCTTAGGTGTCCCTAAAAATGTTCCAAACATTCGGAAGCATTTGAATTTGTTTACTTAGGTAAACATTCAAAATGGCAAGTCGGGTTTTGTTACCCGGGATACGTTTTAAAAACTCTTTTACTACTTGTAAAATCGATATCTACCTCATGGGAGATCTGATTTTCAATCCGAAAGATGTTATGAACTAGGGAGAATGTTTAGTTTTTAACATAATTTTATCAGATTTTTCTGATTTTTGTTTATGTCTGACAAAATCCGAGAGTTCGAGACACGTGTCAGAGCCTGATTTGGGCCTCTGAGATTTTGGATCGACTTAGGACTATAGTTTCTCTTTGTGTGTTGCTCCAAATCCAAAACTGTAAAAAGTGAAAGTTATGTCCGAGGTGTCCTATGTTTGTATATGAAAGATTGTGATTTTTAGAACAGTCGTGATACCTGTTTCGGACTTTTCTTGTCAGTCCTCTGTTTGGTCACATTTGTCTGTTCTGTCAATTTAGGATTAAAAAGTTATATTTTTATCAATGTTTCTGTTGATCAAATGCCAAAGTCATGAACATTAAAGTTGTCCATGTAGGTGTCGTGAGTAGCTCTGTTAAATATCATAAACTTCCATGGCTGTTTTCTATTTTTTTGGCGTTTTACATCAGATTAGGGCGATTTTTACCTCTGTCAGAACCAAATCCATGTTACCGAACTCACCATGGCTCAAATCCCTAGGCTGTAAAAACCAAAAATGTTTTATTTCGGGTCCTTTAGCAGTCTGCAAAATATCAGAAGTTTTTATGGTGTAAATCTTGCATTATCATGTTAAGCATTGCATTTGGTTCGGATCCATGGGCGAAATCCACCATTTTAGGATTTTCTTCAAATTTTAGCATTTAAATCACATCATTTCGTGATTTTTAGCATTCTAGGCTGTTTATCAGAGTAAGTAGATGCTTCATACCGAATTTGATGTAATTTAGAATCCATTTGAGGTTCGGTTTAGCCATAATATCAAAACAGGGTCCCGCAGGACCCGGATCCAAGCTAAAAACAAGCGAAATTCATTATTTTGGATAAATTGCAATATGACAAATTCTGATTTTACAGTCTTAATGTATTTAGCAGCATGTCATCATGTCTCTTACTGCATTTTATCATCATTTGATTCAATTTGAATTTCAAAATCTCGAATTTATCAAAATTTCCTTCAAAACCCTTGATTTTAAAGGTATAACTTTAATTTTAGGGGTATTTTGGTCATTTTGACCCCAATTCCGAATTTCAAACTATTTTACACCAAATTTTCTGCATTTACATCATTTCAAATATCAAGGAAGCATGAGAATAGGGTTTATATCCAATTAAATCCAATAATTTCATAATATTATTGGAAAATCTTGGAAAAACCTACATATTTGAGCTAACCTTATTCTAAGTTTGGCAGAGACATTCAAAAGAAGGAGTTGAAGTCTGCAAATTTCCTTTTATTTCATTTACTTAGTGATGTAATAATGTAAATTTTGGAATAAGATTTTAATTTCCTGCTTAGACTAGGATGCATATCATATAGTTTGAATTTATGCAATATCCTGATTATATGATTCATGCATTTTATTCCAAAAGCACTATGGATGTTCACGAATGGCACGTGCACCAACTCTTAGGGAGTTGATGAACTCGGTGGAATCCATATTTACGGCCCTAGTCGGAGTATGGATGAGACCCAGATCCATCATCTTTCTACTAGTCACATTGAGCCTACACTCTTAGGCTATGTTAAAATGCACATCATATTTCCAATGTTTTCAAAGCTTTGTGCATTAAATCAGTTAAACTCTGAACATATTCATGGCCACAGTCAGAATATATGAAGGATTTATTTTGACTTAATGCACATTTTTCCAACCAATTCCTCAGAAAATCTTTTCAAAGTGCATTCATTTACTCATGTCATTCGCATCATGAAATCATTGGTTTTCCCATGATTTTCTCAAGAAAACTTCATTCTCAAGAAAATCGATTTCTCAAGAAACTCTTGAGGATCTTTCAAAATCGGTTTTCCCAAGTCAAGTTTTCCACAGTTTTCCCTGGAAAATGTTATTTTCTTAAGACTTTCAAAAGGAGTTTTCCAATCTTTCTCCAAGATCAAAATCAATTTCCAAGTATTTCAAGGTTAAGATTCTCAGGTTTTCAACTTCCCAAGTTTCAATTTTCCTTTTCCACGAAGGCTTCCCAGTGAATTTCCATCATTTTCCTAAGAAAACTCTCAAAGTCCAAGTTCTCCTAAGAAGTGTTTCCCTTTTCAAATGTTCACCTTTCTCTCAAGAATCATTTCTATTTTCCCAGGATTTTCAACCATTCATGATTTTCCCAAGTCTTTATGAACTTCCTCGTTATTTCAAAAAAACCCTTTTTCATCTGAGTTTCCTGAGAAATTGACTTTCATCTTTTTTTTGAGAGATTCTTTTCAACTCCAAATATTTTCCAAGCATACATCATGTTTTTCCAAGATGCATTTTACAAAATTCTCATAGCACATGCCTGAATTCTTTGTGCATTTAGGATAGAACATAATTTTGATGATCTTACTAAGTCAAGCACAATTTTGGTCCTTGATTCGATTACCCCTGTTAAAGGCGGCAGGAACGGTCGAACCTCGTACCGACAGGTCGAGCCCCATCCCATGGATTTTTCCGCAATTTTCAAAACGGAGGCGAGTATTTCAAAACATTTCCAAAATCCGATCAAGTTTGAAACGCGAAATCCTTTTTCTCTTTCTCTCTTCCGCAAGGAAGGGGAGACGGGGGAAAAAATTCGCGACGATCACAGGGGTATGCAAAAGGAAGAAAGGGGGTTCCCTAAAGCTTGAAAAGGGATTGATCTTGGGCGTCTCATTGCTGAGACTGTATGGCTTTTAAGACAGATGACCTTTTGCAGAAAAAATCAGGTTTAACCCTTATCCTGAACGGGAACTGTCTATGGTGGGACAGTGGGGAACACAGGGAAGTGTGCTAATCTGAGAGCCCAAGCGCTCAAATTAAAACAAGAAGGGAAGGATCTTGGATGACTCCCATCATCCGATCCTAAAAGGGATAACAACAATGCCTGGATACATCAAAATAGACATCTAGCTCTCACTTTATGTCAGGATAACTTGAAAAGATTGCCAATAGGATAAAATTTGTAGTTAATTAAAAAATGATAAGCATATATATGAAAAATATTCCCTCTTGTCTACCTGAAGTATTACCTCTGACTGGGCTTAACTCCGTAGAATCAAGATTCGAATTCAAATATCATTGTCTTTGACTTTCTCTCAAGGAAGCTATCAATTTCCTTGATATGGGCAGAAAAGAATATATTCTTGATATTGCGAGAGCTATTGGTGAAAGGATATTGATAAAAGAATTTCACAAAATTAAAGAAGATTCTTGATAGATTCGGCAGTCTGATATCCTGGGATTATTTTCTCATGATGATCTTTCTGCACTCTCTTTTTGACAGAATTGGAGCTCTCTTGGATTTTTCGGGAATTACATCATCCTTTATTTTGGAGATGTCCTGACTTTTCTCTCTTTTTGAGAAGGGTACGTCACAAACTCCTTCATCTCAGAGATGTTCTGATCCTTCTTTTCTCTCAGGGATTATCTTGACGATTATTAGCTCATTGGTTGAGAATCTCTTGATGATAGCAGAAATTAAATATCTTTTAGGGTTTGTCGGTAGGTCCATCACACTCGCCTTCATCTCGACGATGATCTGGACTTTCTCTGGAAGGATCTGTCACAAACTCCGTCATCTTGGAGATGATTCAAATCTTCTTTGGCCCCGGGGGTCGACTCGCATAATTCGTCTTCATCTTGACGACAATTGAGAGATTCCTTTTGCAGATAGTTAATTGCAGCTTAGGTGATTGAGGAGATATAAAGGTTGAGTGGATTTTTCTGTATCACCCAGGATATTTCGACTGCTTATTTTCCAAGAATGATTTTTAAAAATATGCCATTGACTGCGATCAATATCAATCACTTCTGGCTTTGCAACAACATTGAATTTTCTTTGCTGGCCATATCGCGGATTTATTCTTCATCCTCTTGGTTGGCCAATAGAAAGATTTTGAACTTTGAATCCTTTTTCGCGAAAACTTTGTCCTTTCGGAAGTAATATTGAAGATATTTCGAGGTACAATTTTATGCAATAAAGATTTTGAGATCAACAACTATTTTTCATGACAAATTGGAAAAATATTCTTGGAATCCTTGGTGAAAGAAATCACTTGAGATCTAAATGACACATCCGTGGCTAGATTCTCCTCTCCTTTCCCCAAAGGAGAGACTCAGGCTTGACCCTTACCTGAACGGGTAAAAAAAAGATACTCCTCTCTTCCCTGAAGAGGAGGCGTTTGCAAAACGAACTTTCGAAGAGAAATTAAGCTTTCGTCAAAACTCCCTATTTCTAGGCTTCTCTTATAGAAAGGGGGCCGCTAACAAAGATTGTTAGGATATCATAGAGGAGCGAGTCCATCACACTCTCCCTGGAAAAAGGGTCCTTGATGACGGGGGTGGCCTAACAAAAGACATTTAAGATTACAAGGAGGACGAGCTTCTGTCGAAACTCTCCCTGGAAAAAGGGTTCCTCGCGTGACAATAAAGATTATTTTGCAAACTGTTCGTGAAGCACGAGTCCCTTCAAACTCTCCCTAGAAAAAGGGGTTCAACGAACGAACAATAAAGACATGCGAAAAGAAACGAGCTCCCTCGAACTCTCTCTGGAAAAAGGGTCCCTCGCAAGAGAAGTACTTGACGATTGATTTTGATAGATTTTGATAACTCAAAGAACTGTTTGATAACACGAATAACTAGAGGTCTGACAAAATCGGCAACCCGAATGTCAGATTAGCAGAATGGAACGACCCAAGGGTCTGATACAGATTGTTTGGTTCGCAGGTTTGAAGATTAACATTCAGTCTAAACCCCAATATGAGATTTATGTTGCGACCAGTATGAAGACCGAATTTTAATAAAATACCAGTACGAGCACTGGATTTTAAAGGATTACCAGTACGAGCACTGGATTTTGGAAGATTACCAGTCCGAGCATTGGATTTTGAAAGATTACCAGTACGAGCACTGGATTTTAAAAAGGTTATCAGTACGAGCACTGAATTTTACAAAGGTTACCAGTACGAGCACTAGGTTTTGAAAGATTGCCAATACGAATACTGGGTTTTAAAAGGTTACCAGTACGAGCACTGGATTTTCAAAAAAGTCACCAGTACGGGCACTGGGTTTTAAAAGATTACCAGTACGAGCACTGGATTTTGAAAGGTTACCAGCACGAGCACTGGGTTTTGAAAGATTGCCAGTACAAGCACTGGATTTTTAAAAAGGTTATCAGTACGAGCACTGGATTTTGAAGGGTCATCAATTGACGATGACTTGAACGCCTTGCCGAGGTCTCAGGATTTATCCCTTATCCTGAATGGGTGATAAGGCTTAATGTAAAATGGATGCAGATGAATGCAAATGCAAAGGATGCAACTGAGTGCATATGCGTGCAAAATGAGAGATTTATTAGATCCTGCCTGCACACAGGTTGTTTTGAATAAAAGGCAACTTTATAACAAGAATGCCCCAGTATATTCTGGGGAAGAGAGATATTTCGATAAAAGAATAATTGATCATTTATTGAAGGGAATTTTTGAAGAATACAATAGATAGAATAGAAATTTTCTAGGTATAGAATTTCTTCAAATGTCGAGCATTAATGGGGTCGGATAGTTCTACCCCGTCTGCATTAATCAGACGATATGAATTACGGGGCAACACTTCTTTCACCACGTAGGGACCTTCCCAGTTTGGTGACCATTTGCCACGTGGACGATGCTTGAGATGAGCCGTTGATCTAAGGACCAAGTCATTAACTTGGAATCTCCTTTCGATGACTGATTTAGCATATTGCCTTGCTATCTTCTGACGATAAGACTGAGCGTGCTCTGCTGCTTTGAGTCTTTTCTCATCGAGTAAATCCAACTGTACCAATCTTTGTTGCTGATACTGATCGAGTGGTAGCTCTAAAAGAGATGTGAACTTAAGGGCGGGCTTCTGAACATGAAGAGGTAACACCACCTTAGTCCCATAAACAAGTTATGAAGGAGTCGCATTGGTTGGGGTTCGAATGGTAGTTCGATATGCCCAAAGTGCATCATGGATTTTCTCGTGTCAATCACGACCCGTCTCAACGGTTCTTTCCAAGATGCGAATCAAACTCTTGTTGGTTGCTTCTGCCTGACCATTTCCTTGTGGATAATAAGGAGCTGAAAAATGATGATGAATTCTGAATTTTGAACAAAAGATCTTCATTCTCTCATTCTTGAAATGAGTACCATTATCTGACACGATGTCGTGCGGTATACCGAAATGACAAAGAATGTTCTTATGAATGAACGAGACTACATGTCGACCTTCTATTGTACGCAGAGTGACGGCTTCAACCCATTTGGTGAAATACTCTGTTGCGGCAAGGAAATATTTATGATCATTGAAAGCTGAAGGAGTGATGGGTCCTACGACGTCGAAGGCCCACATAGAAAATGGCCATGGAGACACGACTGATTGCAAGTACGTGGCTGGCGCATGAATGGAAGGTGCGTGCATCTGACACTGAACGCACTTCTTCACAAAACGATAGCAGTCTTGCTGCATGGTTCTCCAATAGTATCCTGCCCGAATGATTTGTTTAACAAGGGTTTGGTAGCCGACATGACCACCGTAAATACCTTCATGCGCTTCTCGCACGATTTCTTTGGCTTCTTCTTCGTCTAAGCACCTGGAATACTTAGAACTGAACCCACGACGATAAAGAACATTGGCAAGGATAAAATAGCGGGCGGACATATGCTGAATTGCTTTTTGCTCCTTCTTTGATAGTTCTGGTGGAAGCTCACCAGTTTCAATAAAGTTTTTAATATCTTGGTACCAAGGCTTCTTTTTCTGTTCCGCCTGGTTGACTTGCATTATCGGAACGAAGGCAGGTTGGTCAAGTCTATCAATTTCAAAAGAGTGACGGGACTCTCTATTTCTGAAAGACATAATGGAGCCCAAGCTGGCCAAACCATCAGCTATTCGATTAAACTCTCTTTTGATACGGAAAAGCTGAAATTCAGCAAAATTGTTTATAAGGGCTAAAACGATCTTTTGGTAAGGGAGCAGCTTCTGATCTTTTACCTGCCATTCAGCTTTGACTTGGCTGACTACAAGCAATGAATCGTCGAAAGCGTGTACCCTCTTAACATTGAAGTCTTGCAAAATTCTCATACATTGTATTAAAGCTTCATACTCAACCATATTATGGGTACATTGAAAATCCAGTTTCAGAGAAAAGGGGATCATCTCTTTCTCTAGTGTGATCAGCAAGATTCTGATCCCTATGCTGTCCATGTTCTTGGATCCATCGAAAAATAGATTCCAAATTGGGGATTGTTGGACATTACAGATCCGTTTATCGGGAAAACTATCCTCGATTTTAACATCTTCTGCCAAAGGAAAATCTGCCAATTGGTCCACAATTGCTTGGCCTTTGATAGATTGCTGAGAAACATACCCCAGATCATACTGCATTAACAGGACTTGCCACTTAGCAATCCATCCACTGAGAAATGGTTGTTCGAGAATATACTTGAGAGGATTAAGTTTTGAGAGAATCTTGACTTCTGATGCTAACAGGTAATGGCTCAACTTCTGACACATCCATACCAGTGCTAGGCATGTGTTCTCTATCTGAGAATATTTCTTCTCGTAATCAATGAAAGTCTTGCTTACATAATAGATGGCATGTTCAATCAAACTACCTTCCTCATACTGTGCCAAGAATCCGCCACAAGCGGCTTGGTTAACTGAAACATATAGCAAAAGAGGCTTTCCCAATTCTGGTGGCTTCAGAACGGGCGAATTAAGAAGATATTTCTTGATACGTTCAAACGATTGTTGACACTGGTCCCCATTCAAATTTCACTCCTTTTCTGAGTAGATGATTGAAAGGTTCACATCTCATGGCAAGATTGGATATAAATCTCTGAATTGATTCATACGTCCCTGAAGACTACGTAATTCCTTAAGAGTAGTTGGAGGTGGCATGTCAATGATAGCCTTTGCTTTAGCGGGATCCATTTCTATCCCCTTTTTGCTGACCAAGAAGCCTAGCAATTTGCCTGATTCAACCCCGAAGACACATTTCTGAGGATTGAGTCTCATTTTGTAAAGAATGAGTCGCTTGAAGACTTGACTTAAAGCATCAATATGATCTTCTTCTTCTTTGGTTTTGACCAAGATGTCATCAACGTATGCATCCATAGTCTTGTGCATCTGATCATGGAAAATGGCAGTCATTGCACACTGATAGATTGCCTCAACATTCTTGAGCCCAAACGACATGACTGTATAACAAAAAGTGCCCCATGGCGTAGTGAAGGATGTTTTGGATTGGTCACGAGCGGCCAACTTGATCTGATTATATCCGGAGTATCCGTCTATGAAGGAGAACATGGCATGCCCATCCATGCTATCAACTAGGAGATCAATATTTGGGAGTGAATAGTCATCCTTCGGAGTAGCTTTATTGAGATCGCGAAAGTCAATACAAATTCGCACTTTGCCATTTTTCTTGGGAACTGCAACAATATTCGCCAACCAGCCAGATAATCTATTGCTCGAATGAATCCTGCTTTAAGCAAGTCCTCAAGTCCTTCCTTGACCTGTTGCTCGATTCGAGGATCCATTTTTCTTAACTTCTGCTTAACAGGTTTCACATCAGGCTTCAGAACGAGTCGATGTTCCACCAATTTAGGATCTAAACCTGGCATATCTTCATAAGTCCATGCGAATACTTCTTGGTACTGCTTGAGAAAGTCGATGAGCCTTTCCTTCTCATCTGTACTTAGGTTGGTGCCGATCTTGAGAATTTTTGGACTATCTTCTGAACCAATATTGATGTCCTCAGTCGGATCCTAGACTAGGGTCGATGGTTCATCTTGTTTCTGAATCGCTGCAAATTCTGGCAACTCTGAAAGCGACGAATCAAATTCTGCCATTTCTTCTGACTGCATTGTGACCTTACTGTCCTCTGCTCTTACCCAGACCCGATGTATCTTTGTCGGTTTCGATAGGATTGAAGGATTGATGACTAATCTTTTTATCTATTGAGAAGACATTCTGAAATTTTGAAAAGGAATAGCTTTTAGAAAAAGTTCATTCACTATGACATAAATTGCATGAGAATAAAAAAGATAAGAACAATGAATTTTGAAGACAAATTGCAGAGGAATAAGAGAAAGATGACATCCAGATAGACAAGAAAATTGGTAACTTTATTGAAGACTTGAAATGAAGACATTTAAAATGAACTGAAATGGAACATTGTCCCTACAAACTGCTGAAATCAAATGAATGAAATAGAAAAGACAAATGGTAGAAAATTTTAATGGATCCCTTTAATGAAGACAGTATTTTTGTGAGATCTTTTGCCCATGAATCCCAATCCTGCTCTGCGCGGATGATGATCAGAGACCACTGGCTCTAGTGGGCCATCTCCGTTCTTGCCCAATCCTTTGAAAGGCTGATAACCATGCTTCAGTAACATGTCAAACCCTTTCTTGGTTCTAACAAACTGCGAGAAAAGAGGATGGTCCTTGAAAGTACTGTAATCGAGACGACCTTCGATCTTAAAGAAATGTAGTCCTTGCCATTTGACCATCGCTGCTGTGTGGTTTGTCTCTGATGCTGCTTCTAACTTTAGCATTTCAAGGCTTTCACTGAGAACAACCTCTTTACTTTCCCTAATGCTGGGGATATCAGCAATATAAGTTGGCCTAGGGATCATAGGCTGAGGTAGCATCTCTTCAGGATCTTCCCCCAAAACAGTAGTTATCATGCCACCTTTAGACCATTTGATGCACTGATGCAGAGTGGATGGTACGGTGTTGGCATTATGAATCCATGTTCTTCCCAGTAGAAGATTATACGTTGGCGGCATGTTAACGACATGGAAAAGCACTGTATGAACAGAGTAGTTGATAAATATTTCCAAGAAGATCTTTCCCTTTGCTGTATGTCCATGATTATCGAACCCATAAATGGTGATCGGATCCGGTGTATACTCTTCTTCTTTTATACCCAGAGCCTTGGCAGTCATTGCATGACAAAAGTTGAGGCTACTGCCTCCATCTACAAGCACGTGGGGTACAGTCATTCACCGGGTTCGCACTACAATATACAGGGCATTGTTATGAAATGCGTGAGGTTTTGGCAGATCCTCATCTAAGAAGGTTATGGGAGCATTGGTCATGGCCTGATTAACGATCTGAGCCATGTCTTCAGGTGTGGTGCCTGGCTTGACCTTGATTTTTCACAGTAAATCGTCTAGGACTTGTTGATGCTTAGGAGAGGCACGTGCCAACTCAAGGATAGGGATATTAGAGAGGGCAGTGATTGGTCTTTGCACTGTATCGACCTTTTCTTTTGATGTTCTCCCTTTTTCTGAAGTAGATTTAACAAAGCTCTTGGGTAACCACGGCATTCTTTTAGCTACCTCTGGAGATACTCCAGCGGGCTCTCTCGAAACTTTCAGCTTACTGAATGCTGAAACGAGGTCCATCTTTTGAGAACTAGACTGGGCCTTATGCAACACTAATACCTGATGTTGTACCTTGATATCGCTGCTAGGGCATGGCTGGATATGATCTTGTAGCTGAAAGGGATAATCAGATATCATTGTTGTTGAGTGCTGCAAGAAAGGCTGATTTAGAATTCCCATTTTCTCATCTTCAGTCCCTTCTACCAACAGATTTTTGTCAATATAATCTTGTATGATGTTTTTTAGAACGAAACAGTTCTTGGTATCATGTCCCACAGTTCGGTGGAACTTGCAGAATCTATCCTTCATTTTTCCCATAACCACTGGCGGGTCAGCTACCCTTGGAAGCTTAAGCATATCACTACAGAGCATATATTCTAATACTGTCTTGAGGGACTAGTCTAGAAGAGTAAACTTGCGGTTATAACTCCATCCTTCCCGCTTCGGCTTTTTCTATGGTCTTGATCTCTGTTCGAGGGTCTGTTGTGGCTGCCTATCATATTGAATAATCGACTTGCCTTTCTGATCACTTTTGTTGGGATTTGACCCTCCTGAAGCATGACTGTGATTTTTCTCATTTCCTTTGTTTTGATTCTTGTTGTTACTGGCAGAGTAGGTAAAATGGGTTTTCTTCTTTGATTCTTGTTGACTGTTATTTTTTGTAAACATAAAACCTTCATAAGATCCATTCTTCATACTTAACTCGAGTCATTCGGCTCGTTCTGTCAGTTCTATGAAGCTCTTCGATGGAGATGTAGAAATCAGTCCCCTCAGGGGTTGCGAGAAGTTGCTCAGAATCAAAGATAGTGTGTGTCCTTCTGCTATTGGCTCACGCATCTTATTGCAAGCGGATCTCCATCTATGAATGAAATCCCTGGCCTTCTCGTTTTCCTTCTGCCTCAGACTGCAGAGATGACTGAGAGTCGGGAGTGCTTCAGCATTGAATAGAAAGCGCTCAATAAATAAATTGACCACTTTGTCGAACTCTTTCAGTTATATCGGATTAATGTGCTCTGAGTACCACTTTGTTGCGACACCTTCCAAATTGCGAGGAAAGCAGAGAAATAAGGCACGATTGTTGCTCTTGAACCTGAAACATTCTGCGTAGAATAGGGCGAGATGTGCTTTTGGATCACCTGAACCGTCAAACTTGATAAATTTCTTAGGGAGATTGTCAAGATCATCATCCCCATCCAGTCCATCATAGAAGTCTTCACTTGTAAAGACTCTTTTACCCTTGTCACGAGCTTGAAGATCCTTAACCATCTTCATCACATCTTTGAGTTGTGACTGCGTAGGGTCGTCAACAGACTGATTCTTGGATTTGTAGGCCGACCCCTGCCCCTGAGTCGACCTTTTGAATTCTTGCTTGTTTTCATACTCTTTGTCAGTATCATCTACTGATTCTGACTCATTAGACATTTCCTCATGACGATTCTGCTTTTTACTGATTTTCACATTCCTGGTCGTGTGGCCCCTATCCTTCTGTTTGATCTGAGTCTGTTCAGCACTGGCTTCAGCTTGCTCTGCCAGCATCTTGGTCATCATTTTTTTGAACATGACATACATCTGGGGATCCATGTCATCCTCTGCTTGCTGATCCTGACTACGGGGTGAGTCCATCTCCACTTCTGAAGCGACTGAGTACGCGATGCCTTCAACTGATGTGGTTTTCTTTCCGGACCTTGTGTGAACCATCAAGTATCACAGAATTCTCTCTTGAATGTCACTGGTGCTCTCTACAAGGCAGAACTGATGATTAGGCTTTTGAAAGAAATTTGGTTGGAGGAAGATATTTGTTGAGAATTTTGGTAGACAATTGAAAGAGTATCCCATTACTAGGGATTGAGTCGTCGCTGGGATTACGACAATTGTGTTGCCATTCTTTGCAAAATAAACAACTAGAAATATGCCTTGTTACCTAGGCGAGGTCGTCAAACCAAGATGAAATGAAGATTAAAGGAATTTTATTGGAAATATGATTTTAATAATACACTTGACAAAGGTGAGGGGGCAGACAATTTTCCACCACTCCTGATAATCAGAGGACACTCGAGGACCAGGAAAAATAGTGAGAGTAACAAAAGAATCCCAGCCATGTCTGGCAGAATGGTATGCTTCGGACCACTGATCTGATGTGAGATCGAACTCTGGCAAGATCCCTGATAGTAGATGAATTTCTACACGCTTCTGTCTTTGAGAGAACTGCCTGACACACCGCTCCGGATGGTAGTAGGCGCAGAAGAAGGGGCCAAGTAGCCTGAATCGCTTGCCATATGCATAAGTATATCTGGGAGGTGATTCCTGACGATCAAAGTAGTCCCATACGACCTCTTCCTCCTGAAGGTTATATCGATCAAGAATCGGTATCGAGCAACTGGAAGAAGCTTTTCACCATTATATCTGAATGAGCTGGCTCGGGCTGGCACATGCCGGAGGAACCAAGATTGCAATGCATAGGTGCACCCTTCGACTAGAATCGATTCTCCAAGTGTGAAGCGGGTCAACCCTCGGTACAGAAAAGCGAGTGCGGCCATGGCTATAGAGAAGCGGCTGGTTTGTCAACTCCCCCACCTTTGCAGAACTTGAACTATCCTGATATCCATGTAATTTTGTCCATCTGGAAAGAGAGTGAGTCCCACAGTGCATAAGACCATCGCATGCTGGATTCTCTCTCGGGTTGTCCTGGACAACGAGCTGACTTCTACAAATGCCTCATACTGTCTGTAGATTTCGAGCAGGTCCACATATTCGTTTTCATTCTCCTCGATCAATGGCCAAGACTTGCGTCCTGTCATTCGAGCTAAAGTGTCTCGGGGGTCCAGACCCTTGACATTAATCAAAAACTGCTTCTCCAATGGATCTCCCGGCTGACCAGCTGGCTCAGGTAATCCCATAATTTTTGAAAATTCATCTATCAGCAACGTCATCTCGCCCCATGAAAACCAGAAGGTAGAAGTGCTCGGATTCCACCGCTCTGCTAGTGCATGGATCAAATTGCCATTGACTGTCTGCTTTCCCACTGCGGACGCCAGTTCCAATCCACAATTGTCCAAATGGTCCGAAAACATACGATAGAAGTTCTTGAGCCATGAATAGTACCACTGGGGAATGAAGGATCCGGTGCTGAGGACTCGATGTTCAGGAAGACTTTGTCACACCTCGTAGAAGATGTGACCCTCAGGAAAGACTGAATCAAGTTGACTGGATGCCATCAGACTGGAAAACATGGAAAATTGGAGTAAGACTCAGGAGAATACAGGAAATTTGAGAAAAATGCAGGCAGGATAAAAATAAAGCAGGAAATTCGAGATTCAGAAGACAGGAAAGATGGGAAATCACCTGGAGTTTTGAGGAAAATGGAGGAATTTTATGAAAATCGTCCAGGGTTTAAAACATGGACAGTACATGGATTGGGGATTTTTGGAAAAATCGTTCAGTATTTTTTTAGAAAATTGGGAAAATATGAAAAATAACAAGGAAAACACATTCTGCACAAACAAGTATGCACATACAGCATTCCCTAAAAGCTGACTCTAAATGCACAAGTTTTGAAATAGTTGTAGGACCTTAATCCTAACTCTAAGGCTCAAATCAACTGTGTCCAACCATGCTATGCCGATATACTCAAGCCAAGGCTCGATGTACGTGGCATAAAATCAATTCCTCTGGTTCCAGGTTCAAGTTTTCCAACATCCTTGAGCACCTGCCGATATACGTTGGACTATGGCCCTTGGTACGTGGCAGGGGGGGTTTCACCCAAACAGGTGGCCCAGTTGTGAGGCTCTGTCCCGAACTATGGTTCTGGAAGAGAGCCCAGCAACGTGAAGACTGGGTAAAGATAGGTGGGGTGATTTTTGAAAAATATGAGCACATGCAAGAAAACAGAGGGCTCTAAGTCCTAAAGAGATAGAATTTTGAAATATTTGAAGAAGCAAACATTGTTTTCAATCAAACCTAGATTGAGGAGGGTTGTATTAGACCTAAGTCTATGTGAGCATGAAAATTTCCTCCTCAATATAGTCCTACCAAACCATACTTAGTCTACATGCAATCCATGTCAGTTGGGTTCAAGTCTAGGCTCCTAGGTTCACATGATATTATAAAGTAAAAGCTGACATTCCATGCAACACGATTTTGACAATTTGAACTAAGCAAAGCATTAGATTGATCAGGCGAAGACAAGTCCCATCACGGTCGCCAAACCTGTTATCATCGCAAAATTTTTACTTTTGCGAGTCAAACTGACCTTTGAAAAAGATTTTGAAAATAACTCGCCTCCGTTTTGAAATGCTGAATAATTCCAAAGAATGGGACTCGCCTGTCGGTACGAGGTTCAACCGTTCCTGGCGAATTTACCAGGGGTAATTGAACCAAGGATCAATTGTGTGCTTAGCTTTGCTCAACTTGTCTAAATCATGTTCTATTTCCTAAATGCACAAAGAATCAAGCATGTGCTATGAATTTTCTGAAAATGCATATTTGAAAACATGATTTTTGCTTCAAAGATTGAAAAATATTTGGAGATTCTTGGAAAATATAACACTTGGAAAATCGTGAATCATGGTTGAGATATTGTATCTGAGAAAGTGAAAATCGATTTATGAAGAATCAAGAGGTTTTGTGAAAATCGATTTTGAGAAATGTGAAATAACTTTGGAAAACTTGATTTCTTTGAATTAGAACTTTGAAATTGAAAATATAACTTAGAAAAATCGAATTTGGAACTTTGGAAATACTTGAAATATCATTGGCAAATCCATATTTTGAGAAAACCGATTTTTAAATAAGACTTAGAAAAATTTGAGAAAACTGATTTTTTTGAATTAAAATTGAAATTTGCAAATGCATGAATTGAATGAATATGGATTTGAAAGACTTGATTTTGAGGAATTGAGGAAATTTTTTTGTATTTTTGAGAAATGCAGTGCATTTTTGAAGTTAGCCTAAGAGTGTAGGCTGAATGTGGCTAATACGAAGATTACAAATCTGGGTCACATTCGTATTCTGACTATGGCCATAAATACAAATTCCACAAAGTTTGTCAACTCCATAAGAGCTAGTGCACGTGCCATTCATTTAGACCACAGTGAATTGATAAAAATATGCATGAATTAGGCATACATAGCAGTTATATATCAAAGCTTAAAACTAAATGCAATGCATCCTATTCTATGTAGGAATTGAAATTCTTATTCCAAATTTACATTTAATTTACATCACTAATCAAATTTAAATATAGGAATTTAAAAGAAAGTAAAGTCTTCAATGTTCCTGCAAAACTAGAAAACTTGTTAGTGAAGATATGTTGGCTTTTCTAGGTTTATCCAGTAATATCTAGAAATTACTGGATTTTGCTAGATATAAGCCATTTTTCATGATTCCCTGATATAAACTTAATGAAATATTAAATAAAATTGAATAAATAATGGAAATAATATTTAAAAATTCGAAATTGGGGTCAAAATGACCAAAATACCCCTGATAGAAAGACTATGGCCTTCAAATCAGGGTTTTCAGAAAGATATTTTGTAAAAATGCAAGTTTTGAAATACAAATAAGGATAAATTAAACCAAATATGATATGACATGATTAAAATGAGAAAATTAGGGTTTAGAATTTCGAAATTTAGGTCAAATGACCAAAATGCCCCTGATAGCAAGACTATGGCCTTGAAATCAGGGTTTTCTGAAATAGATTTTGATAAAAATTTGAGATTTATGATTTAAATAAAGTCAAATAAACACAAAATTAAGCATGAAACATCTTAATATGATTCTAAACATGAACAAACCCTAAAATCACACACTTATGCACGAAAATCAAGAAATATCACCAAAATTGTGATTTTATCAATGTTTTTGGATCTTTCAGGTACCCTGTTTTGCAATTTTATTAATTCAGACATCAAATGAATTCTAAATTTCATAAAAATTGGCGTATACACCCTAAAATTAGATTGGAATTGCAAAAATAATTTTTTGACATTATTTTAATTCAAAAATTGCATTAACAACCTAAAATAAGCTATTTTTAACCTAGGTCACAAAACAGTTTTAGAGTTAGACCCGAATCAGGGTTCAATCCTCAATTAAAACTTCTGCATTTTTACAGAGTTAAACTAGGAAGAAAAACAGAGATTTACCAATTTACAGATCGGAAAAAGCATCTCTGGTTAGGGAGAAACCTTTCCGGCAATATGAACTAAAATCTAACAAATTTAACAGGGGTTAAAACGGTTACTTCATATTGAAAATACAGACATAAATAGCATATTTAATCAAAAATTTCTGAAATTTTAACAGTAAACAGTAGACAGAAAAATAATAATACTCACTTTTTATAGATCATGAATCGGCTCTGTGGTTTGGGATTTATGAACAACACAAGTTTGATTAGAGTTTTGGTAAATCCTAACGAGTTTTAAATTTAAAATCACAGTTTCTGTCAGAGGAAAAATACTGAACAGATATTAAAAAATCTCAAAATTTCACAGTAGATATATCTAATCAATATGAATCCATGGCATTTTACAGATTTCAAATCGGATATAGGATGAGAAAAATATCATCACAGCAAGTTACCTTCTTGATTTTAACAACGATTTTAAAGCTTTATAAACCCAATTTAATGTCTGATTTTTCTAACAGGGTTCCCGAATCCCAAAACCTCTGGTTTTTTTACAGTTGTTCATTTACATATGCATGTATCACATATAAAAAAATCAGAAATTAACAGTAAATATTTCAATCCTAAACAGCATGCTCTTTTCTGTTCTAAACTTAAAACACACAGAAATTTGATAAAACCTAATAAAGCATGCATTAATCAATGAAAACAATAAAGAAAATACCAAAATAGTAAAATAAAATTGATTTTTATGTTGGAGAACGTGTAATAAACATGAATAAGCAAAGAAATAAATAAAATACTGGGAATCAATGGCTGGAATTTGATGTTACCTTTAAAAGCATGGATTTAACCCATTAAAAAGGTAAATCACATGTTTTATCGGTTAATAATATAAAAAATAATGCAATAAACGATTCTAATGGATTAGAATCATGAAAAACAGCATGGAATAGAGTTAGATCATCTTCTTAAATTGATTTTGGGGTTCTTGGATGAAATCCATGGTTAAATCCATGAACACAAGAGTTTCCATGGTGAAATCCATTGAAAAATCATAAAAAATAATAAAATAATATTAAATAACTCACCTTGGGGCTGAAGCTGCAATGGAGAAAGGTGGAGGTGCTGGAGAGGACAGAGAAGCCACGAAAATTTGAGAAAAAAAAAAAGCTCCCTTTTGCCCCTCTAAAGACCCCTTTTTATAGTTTTTCAAAACTCATGTAATTAGGACTAATTAATACCTAACTTTGACTTTTTCAAACTCTATCTAAAACCACCAAGGGAGGACGATTTTTTGTGGTTTCCTAACCCTAAATGAACTCTAACTAAACCTTAATTAACACCTAATTAAACCCTAAAAAGTCCAAATGTGGCACCACCTAGTATGGACCCACATTTGGTTTTTAAAACTTGAATTTAAAACCTTTAAAAACCAATGGTTTAAAACTTAAATAAAATGGATTTTTAAAATTGTTTTTGACTCCTCTAAACCCCAAACCTAACTAGGACAATGACTAACCCTAGTCTAACCTTGACTTCTTCAAATGTGGCGCCACCCCGAGTGGGCTCCACTTGAATTTTCAAAAACGATTTTGAAACTTGAAAATGAGAGGTTTTTCAAAAGAGATTCAAAAATAGACTTGGAATTAAAAGTTTTTGAAATGGCATAGAGTTCCAACTGAGTCAGAACTCCTCTGGATATGGCTCCAACTGAGTGGACCCCACATCAGAGTTTTGAAAAGGGGTTAAAATCAATAGTTGAAATTCAAAGTTTTGAAAGTAGAGTCTCAACCGAACTGGAACTCCGGGTTAGAGTCCTGGATTTTTAGGACTCTGTGATTTTGGTTTTTAAAAGCCAAATGAAGGAGTTTTTGAAAAGATTTAATCGAAAATGGTAAAACAAGTCAGAAAATACAGTCAGGGTTAGACTCCTAACTCAATCAGAACTCTGAAATAGAGTCCTAGATTAACTAGACTCTACAAAATGACCTAATTTTTTAAAACAAATGGAAATAAATGAAAATGGAATAAAATAGACTTCAAAACAGACTCCTAACTGGACTAGGACTCCAGGACAGAGTCCTGATCGGACTGAAACTATAGGTCTTTTGGTATTTTTCTGAAAAACGGATGAAAGACCTTGTGCAAGCAGTGAAAACAATAACAAATATTGAAATAAGACAGAGTTCTGATTCAACTGAAACTCTGAGGACAGAGTCCTGATTGAACTAGGACTCTCAGATTTTTGGATTTTCTGAGAAAACAAATGAGAGAATTTTAGAAAACAGTTAAAAACAGGATGAAATTGAAGTTTTGGTTCAGAGTCCTGTTCTGATTAGGACTCTGAGAAAGAGTTCTGGTTCGATCAGAACTCTAAGAATTTTGGTTTTCTGATGAGCAAATGATGAAATTTGGGCAAAGCTTTTGAAAACCAGTGAAAATGAAGTAAGAAAAACAATTTTGGATAGAGTCCTACTTTGATCAGGACTCTAAGGCAGAGTCCTGATTTGATCAGGACTCTAAGATAAAACCTCAGAATTTTGAAATTCTTTGATAAAAGTGTAATAGTTTTGATAGATTGAAAGATTTCTGAAAGATTCTCTCAAAATTGAAATCAAGATCAGAGTCCTCATCCAACTAGGATTCTCTGAACAGAGTCCTGCTTTGACTGAAACTCTGAGTTTCTGACTCATTTTGAAAGATTTTGAAAGATTTGATTGAAAATAGATAAAATAGCTGTAAAAGATTAAAGTCCCAATCCAATTGAAACTCTGAAGAAGAGTCCTGATCCGACTGGACTCTTGAAGAAGAGTCCTGATCCAACTAGGAATCTGAAATTTTGGCCAAAACAGAAGATTTTGAAAGGTTTTCTTCAAAAATAGGTAAAAAGGTAGTGAAAAGTAGAGTTTTGATCCGACTAGGACTCTGGAAAAAGAGTCTTGATCCAACTAGGACTCTAAGATTTTGGACAAAATAGAGGAAATGGACAAGGGATAGGACCATAACTGGTTCAAAATCAGAATGATGTTTTAAAAAGGTTCAAAAAGATTCAAACTGATGAAAATACAGAGTCCTGATCCAACTAGGACTCTAAATTTTTTTAGATTTTTGATAAATGAAAGAATCTAAAAGCGACCCCACCTAAATGGGCCTTATCTGAGAATTGAAATCAATTGAAATTGAGTTTGAAATGAATCCAGATTGTTTTCTGAGAAAATATTTCAAAATGTAAGGTCCCGGGGTTGGAAAATGACAGAATGTTGAATAAAAACTCAGGTTTTGAAATTGATTTCAAAAGAAAAAGTTTTAAAACTCAAATCTGGATTAAATATTTTGAAAACGAGAGTGCTGGATCTCGAAAATGAGATGTAATGACATGCAATGCTATACAATGAAATGATATGCTAAATTCATGCAATGAGAAGCAATGACACATGAAATGGATGAATACTGAATGAGGAGAAAAATTTGGGGTGTTTACAACGCTATGATGAGATAGTTAGAAACATTTGTCATGGTAAAGCGTGACTCAGAGGCTATGCCAAGGTTCATAAACCATGCATCGCTACTATAAGCGAGCTCATCTCGATACGTGGGGCCATTGCCCGCAACAGAACTCGCCAAGGAGTTCCAGTTGTCGCCTAAGTTCCACTAGACTGTGATTCCAACATGAATCTAGAGAATCCCTACCTACTTAGGGAAATGCATGTAATTGCCAATGTAATATGTGCAAACAGGTATAACAAGCCCAACCACGATTACCTTCCTTAGGTAACATACGCTATAGGTTTCGCAAAAACCTTAATCTATAAAGAGGCATTCGATAGGATGTCAATTTCAATTATTTTGCGCTCTATGCTGAAGCTAACCCATGCATAATTATAAGCATTCATTTGTGTGAAGCTTAAGTGCCAAAGTGCGTGTGGCCGTGTACATGTCTATCAAACACCATCACAACCCACGCCACAAACACAAGCTAGTACTTTAAAATGATTAAATATATATATATATATATATATATATATATATATATATATATATATATATATATATATATATATATATATTTGTGTCATGTCTTGTAAGGCGAGGGATGTGCCATGCTCAAGTATCTCGTTTGCCCTACGCCATAGGTTCCTCAACTATGCCATGAACTTGTCTTATAAAAAGGCATTTAACGTGGTATTATTCCCAGTATTGGCGTTCTTCTTGCAACCACGATCACACGTGCGCAGAGCTAAGTCCATACAGTATCACATCAATGAATGTATCATTCTTTGTGCATTCATAATCGAGTACCTGTGTATATATATATACTTCGGTTGGCGCGCACTATCTATTGCGACACAACAAGTCAAAACCGTAAGGGTATTGGGTTATTGGACCCCGGGCTACATGTGTCCTTGCTGCTCCATAGGCTGCAACCCGAAGGTATGCTAACTACGCGCAAAGGCTGCCAAAATTCTAGGACTAAAGCGTTTAAATGGCTGGACATGGGTCGGCCAGCTCACTAGACACCCGATGCCATGAGGCGCCACAACCCTCACAACGCAGGCCCCGCTTTGGGCAGCGCTGCAAATCCGAACAGAGGACAACAACTATATTGTCACCAAGCGCCAAAAATAACCTATTGCAAGGCCGAAATAATAGAACTAAGTGTGTCGGGCTCGGGAAAAGAGCCCGCACGCGTATACGTACCGGCTATAGTTGAACAAGGGTAAAGGCCCAGGCCTGGACCGACTGGTCCAGACCCACATACGGGCATACTAACTGGGGCAGAGTCTGGACCAATATCCAGACCCAAACTGTGGCATTGCTGCCACCAAAACAAAGGGGCGCAGGCCCTTGACCTGCTCTCAGTTGCGCCTACTTATTGTAGCCAGGCTGCGGCAAACCCGAACAACATCAACTTTTAGCTGGGCACAGAACCAAAGGGTCCTAAACCGAAACTGGGTTCGGTTAGGAGCCTCTAACAGGTCTAGACTGAACCCAGTCTAGGCCATGTTAGGCCAGCGCTAACACACCAACCATCCAAATTGGGTGTTGGCACAAAGGCACCAAACTGAAAAGGAGAAAGAGGGGCAAACGCCCCAAACAACCCTGCATGGGCCGGCCTTTGACAGGTCTAGACCATTTCGGTCCAGACCATGTCAGGCCAACCACAAACCGACCCACACCCACTCGGTTTTGGTGGGTTTGGCCAAGCTCACGCCGTGCCACCAAGAAAGAAAAAGAAAATAGAAGAGGGTGACGGCCCGGGCTGGAAGCGGTCTGGTAACTGGCTGCTGGACACGTCCAGTAGCATGGACAAGCTCCCACGTTCTGAGAAATAAATCATATGGACCAAACAAAAAGGAAGAGACAAATAAATGGCCATGGCCTTCATGGCCGGCCAATGCTAAAACCGAATGTCCAAAACAAAAGGGGAAAACAAGCTTCTCAAACATGGCTCAGCATGCTTGACCTGAACCAGCAGCACCCAACAAGGGTGAACCCAAATAGGGAGTTTGCTAGGCTTAGACCGAAGCGTCGCCTCCTTGCCAAACGCACCAAAACATTAAACTTCGGCTGGCACAAGACGATCCAAGGAAATAAGATGGTCCATCGACCAAAAGAAAACACATAAAGGGGAAATGGCTTCCAGCCACCGTGCAAATGGAAATACTTCCAAAATACATGTAAGTAATCACAAAAAAAAAACGTATTCTGAAATATGGCATGTAACGCCACTACAATAATGCAAGAGCATGCAAGAAAACCTAAACTCATGGCATCTTACCCTTATTTTGCTCAATACAATGCATGCAACGAAATATGATGGCAATATGTAGCACCCAAAATGATTCAAATGGTAAAACCCAAAACATTGTCTAATAAGGAAACCCAAACGATTTCTAATGCAACTCACTACGACATTGCTCAACCAACAAACCAAATACATGGTAAACATGCTAAGACGAAATCTACCTATTCAAAATGCATGCAACCTTACTCAAGAAAAATGACAATATGAAAGGAAACCAAATGCTCCATCGAAATCCACGGTAGGTGAAGAGGGTAAGGCGTCTCACCTTCGAGGCTTCAGTGGAGAAGAAGGAGGTAATGGGGTTCACAGCTGGAGCAAGGAGCTGCAACAAGGTATGTCTCTCACTCACTCTCCAACTCTCTCTCACGCATGGTTTAGAGAAGGGGAGGAGGAGCGAGAAGCTCCTCAAGAAAAACGTCTAAGGCATTGCCTCTTTCTCTCTCTTCACAACACCAAAATAGTTAGGGTTAAGGCATTGGATGGTTCGGATTAACCCAGCTAGGATGGAGGGCTGGGGTGCTCCACGCCCCCCTCCTAGGAGTCCACGTCCAATGCATGTTGGTCTTTTGAAATCATTTCAAACTCTTTCAAAAATGCCACTTTGAAAAACCATTAAAACTTGAGGAAATAACATGGGCTGCCCCTTTGCTATGCCCAATCGTTTTTTCAGCATTTGAATTCATTTGAAAATATTACAAAACTACCATGGGGCGCCAGCCCCATGCTCCTTTTCTAAAAAGTCACACCTCATGATGCTTCATGATGGGGTTTTGAAAAGACCAAGGGCCAATAGTGGCCTCCTTTTCAAATGTCATGCAAAATATTTCAAATGTGCCACCCAGCTGGTCAAACCTTGACCAGCTGATCAACCAAGACTAAGGATGTCCACTAGAGAGGGCGTCCAATGGATTTGGGTACTCTCCTAGTTGATCTGGTCCAAACCCAAAATCGTCTATGCATATGCTTTCAAAACTATGCTTAATTTATGCAATAAAATATTAGATAAACCCCAATAAATCATTTAGTGCTCTAAATAACCTCAATTAATACAAAATGGTCAAGGCTCTTCAAGGAAATTACCTTTTGTTTGCGAGAATTAAGCGTATTATGATTTCGGGTCTAAAACTCATAATTCGCATGCACTGACAAGGTTTTTGCACCGTATATGTCCCAAATTCGAGGACAGACTATAAAAACATATTATAAATTAACCTTTAAGATTTCAAGGATAAATTCGTCAAGAATTAGGCACATATTACTTACACAGTATATTTACGCGATTTTCGGGTTGCGCGTACAAAGCCAAAACACAAGGCATATCCAAAATTTACTTAATTATGTAATATAACCTCATAATTATACAAAAGCACACATATCAATACTAAGTAAGCAGTAAACTCCTCAAAAATATTCGCGAACCTTATAAGCTCTGTAGGCTAGATGAGATAACGATTTATACATGTGAAGGATACATATTATAACGATCGAACATGTTAATACAATCAAATACAATTATGTAGCTGAAGAATTCACACGTGATTCCTGTGTTTCATTGCTCACTTTTGAATTGAACTAAGCCTATCATGAAACAGAACAATATAAGACATTACATTAAGTTTCACAAGAAATGCAAACATCCTTCCAACATTGATTACATACCAAAAGACTTGTAAAATTGATGCTATCGTTCCACTCAAACTGGTCGGGAGGATTGAAGGTTCCAATGTTGTAGTGCATGTCTGTACGGTATTGTTGTATGTTAGAAATTACATAAGTTAGATATTGATAAGATGCGCGTAATGCAATTTATATGGGAAGCAATATAATGTATTACATATTTGTTCATGAGAAGGGCTTGATTGCTTTTGCTTAGGGGTTGGTTGTTTCTTAGACCTTTTTCTGTCGACCAATTCTAGCGCACCCTTTGTCCTCTGACGACTGCGATCAGAGGCAGGTTTCTTTTTTATACCCTTCGCTAGATGAATTTTTCTATCATAATCTACAACATTGACTCCTAACTTGTTGAAGATGATGTTTACGCTTTGGCACTTCTCATGCGGGTCAGAGGAAGCATGATTTTCACCTTCGTTGTTCGCCCCCATTTTCTTGGACTGGTCTTTGTGAGTTGTAATGGACTAATGGTGAATTAACTGCACATTTTCAAGTAACTCCCTTGACACGTTTCTCATGCATACATAGGCTTCTTCACTTTTCGATGTTAAATCTGCAACATGCATAAGTGACCTACATAGTTGTTGGTAACGGGAGGCTATGTGGCACTTCTCATCAACACCAGATGGACTGACATTATTTGTAACCAGCAGTTCAATCTTTGCTTATCTCGTCCATCTTCGCATTAAATATGACTCAGGTATTTCTTGTATCTTTTCTTGATTAAGTGTCTTTAATGCATGACGACATAAAATACCTTTGAATTTATATATTTTGCACGTACATTCAATTATTTTGTTGTCAACATTGTACGTAACATGTACTTCTTGCCTTTTTGGATGCTCTTCACCCTCCCATAGAATATGATATTTGTGCATATTCTCGGTTTTCACATGTCCTTCTATGTTGCAATTCATGACCTGTATAACCTCATTCTTAATCCATTCAAATATAGTTAGTGTAGACAGATCTGCAGGTCGCATCAATATTTTCATGCCCAAAATTATAAGGCGTGTGTTGAAGCATTTCACATCTTTTTCAAGCTCATTCTGTCTAAGACCGTCTACAAATAATTCATATTGTTCTATGAAGCAAAATAATGTTAAACATGAATACAAAGTTTTCTTCAGTGTGGCACGCATAGATTCAGCTCTTTGTATGCTTATCATGCATGCACAAAAGTATTGTCTTCCATATGCCAATGCTCACTTCTCTTTGTCTGCATATAAATTTTGTAACCACACACAGTCTTCAAGGTCGTACATCTGAATCATTTCCTCCCAATCAGACATAAAGGTGACCTCGTCTATGCTCTCAAGTACACACCTTGTAAACTTTTTATTAAACCCTGTCTTCTGATTAAATATGTGTCCTATGTTCTTTGCTGCAGCTAGAAAGATATGTTACAAACATAGGCGATGATGTACATATGGACATACATGTGTCACTGCAGCCGCAATTACGTGATCATCATCTGTAAGTACAGCTTCAGGGTGTTTCCCATTCATTGTCTGTGTAAATACTCTGAACAACTACTAAAAGCTTTCTTTGGTCTGGTCATATAAAAAAGTGTCGCCTAATATGCAACTCTGTGAGTGATGGTTCACTCCGGCAAACTGCACAAATGTCCACTATTCAGTATTAATCTTCACTTTTATATAAAAAACAAGTACTTCATTGAAGCATTTATAATCTACTCTTGACTTTGAATCTGCCGAAAACATATTCACAACATATTCATCTTCATCCAGTTGCATTACACTAAAGAAACCAGGGTCATTGTTTGATTTCTTCTGTAAGTAACCAACCAAAGAACATATTTCTTCATTCTTCATGTTATATGTCATCTTCCTTCTCAAGTGGTTTCTTAGATCCATAGGTGTGAATGGCATATTCTCGTGACCACCATCTATGTGTGCACATAAATTGTATGTCTTTCTTGGTGCAATGTCGGCACTATCAGCTATTTCAGCCATTGCAGTGTGCGCTTCAGTTACTTTACGATGTGACCTTAACATGGGAGTTATAAATGAAGCTACTAATTCATGGTTATGATCACTGATTAAAGTATGAACTACATATTTTTCATTTGGAAGTCTTCTTAACATCATTCTCGCTGGACAGCCACATCTTGAATCTAGCTTGCTCCTTGTTGGATTTTTACTTGACTTCTTCTAACCTTCCTTAAAACAAACATGTTTTTCTCACCACGACACCCTGTGCATTTTTTGACCAAGAATACCTTCTAACACTGAAGCCAAGTTTGAATGCATAATCATTGTAAAATTTGTGTGCAACTTTCTCATTATTAAACTGCATTTCTTCTACGGGAACAGAGTCAAGTGTATTGTCATGATCGTCTACCTCATTATCGAATTGTATTTCTTTTGCTGGAACATTCAAGTCAAGAGTGAATCCAATGTCTGCACCCTTCTTATCATGTGCATCATTAGTGCACATGTTCACTTCTTCAGGTACGTCATTAGTACAACTGTTTATTTCTCCATAACTTTCAAATGATTGAGATACATCATATTCACTGCAACCAGATGATAAGTTCACCACTGTGATAAGCAAGATATCAATTTGTGTTAGCCAGTGCATATGTTTACTACGATTTACTCAAGATGCATATAACAACGGATACCGATTAGTTAAGCAAGTCAAAGAAACGATTGAATGAATCACAGTATAAAAGCAACAGTGATTTATTATTTGCTTATACTATGCATCAAGTTGTTATTTACCATGTCAATAAAAGAAAGTATTTATCGTATATGTGTGTTGACGATAGTGATTCATGTGACAGCGATTTAATTATATCTACGACGTCGTAAAGCGATTTCAATAGAAATTGCTAAATAAGCAGCGATTTGAATACGCAAATCGCCACCGCAAGTGCGCAATAATATAAATTATGTACGCACATGTTTTAAAATCATACTATAAATATCTTATAAATCGAAACTAGAAAACATATAATATCTTACAAATTGATATACATATCGCATAATATAATACAAATTGATACGGCAATTCAGCATAATAGCTTACAAATTGATATTAACAAACAAAACAATATCTCACAAATCGATAGTATGTTACTACACCCACGATTTGCGATACATTGCATATACTGAGTGAATGGACGATACCGGATGGGGTAGAGGCTCTTCAACGCATCTATAACCAAGCATTCTTGTCAACGGGTCCCAACGTTCTACAAATATCTTTAATTTTTTAACCATCGAAAAGCCAACATCCACCTGCAATAACAAAACAATGCCTTAATGGCACTCATGATAGCATACGTTCTTCAATAATAGCATGATGACATGGAAAGGTACTCACGATGCCTTAATGGCACTTGTTGGAATGTTTGTGCGCCATTGCTTTCACTACAAAAAAATAGTTGATTAGCGGCGGAATTTAGCGACGACATTATTCCGTCGCGACTTAGCGATGGATTAACGAGAGAAATGCATCTGTTACTATAATTGGAGAATTTTACGAAAATAGTGAGAGATTATTTTCCCTCGCAAAATCCGTCACTAAGTAGCGACGAATTTTGCGAGAGAATATTTTGTCGTAATAAATACTGCATTTAGCGACAGAATTGCGACGGATTATATTCTGTCGCTATTTAGCGACGGCCTGGACGACGGAATATTTTCTGTCGCCTTTTTCGTGTTTTGAATTACGATGGCTTAGCGATGGAAGTAATCTGTCGCTAAGCCATCGCTAAATGTCGCATAACCCCTAATCCCAACCCTCTTTTTCCTTTCTTCTTTCGCTGCTCCCGCTCCCGCCCGCCGCCCTCTCCCTCTTGTCGCCCTCTTCCTTCCCGTCGACCTCTCTGCCGGGCCCCACCGTTCGCCGGAAGTCGATCTCCGTCAACCTTCCGCCGCCGCCGCCCGGAGGAAGCGCAGGTATTTTTGGGCCCCACCGTTCAATGGATTGGGGTCGACCCCCTGCGTTTTCTGGCAGGGGGTCGACTCCGCCAGGCGCTCGACCCCGGCAGGGGGGCGACCCCCTGCCGTGTTCGGTCGGGGGTCAACCCCTTATCATGTCCGACAAGGGGTCGACCCCGGCAGGCGCTCGACCCCGTCAGGGGGTCGACCCCGGCAAGGGGTCGACCCCCTACGGTTCCGGCAGGGGGTCGAACCCTTGTCGTGTCCGGTAGGAAGTCGACCCCGGCAAGGGGTCGACCCCCTGCGGTTTCGGTAGGGGGTCGACCCCCTGCGGTTCCGGCAGGGGTCCAAACCCTTGCCGTGTCCAGTAGGGGGTTAACCCCTTGCCGTGTCCAGCCGGGGGTCAACCCCTTATCATGTTCGGCAGGGGGTCAACCCCGGTAGAGGGTCGACCCTGGCAGGCGCTCGACCCTGGCAGGGGGTCGACCCTTGCTGTGTCCAGTAGGGGGTCGACCCCGGCAGAGGGTTGACCAACTGTCATTTCTGGCAGCGGTCGACCCTCTGCCATGTCCGACAGGGGGTCGACCACCTGCCGTGTACGGCAGGGGGTCGACCACAGCAGAGGGTTGACCTGTCGTGTCCTGTAGGGGGTCGACCCGCTGCCGGAAATGGCTTCCGACAGCGGGTCGACCCCCTGGGGTTTCCGACAAGGGGTCGACCCCCTGCTATTCCGGCAAAGGGTTAACCCCTGTTATCGTCGCAAAATTTTTCCCGTCTTCCCTTCCTTGCGGAAGAGAGAGAGGGAAATGCTTTCGCGATTCAAACTTGACCGGATTTTGGAAATTATTTTGAAATACTCGCCTCCATTTTGAAAATTGCGGGAAAATCCATGGGATGGGGCTCGACCTGTCGGTACGAGGTTCGACCATTCCTGTCGCCTTTAACAGGGGTAATCGAACCAAGGACCAAAATTGTGCTTGACTTAGCGAAATTATTGAAGTTATGTTCTATCCTAAATGCACAGAGAATTCAGGCATGTGCTATGAGGTTTTGGGAAAATGCTGCTTGGAAAAACATGATGTATGCTTGGAAAATATATGGAGTTGAAAAGATTCTCTCAGGAAAAAGCTGAAAGTCACTTTCTCAGGAAAACTCATGTGAAAAAGGGTTTTTGAAGTCACGGGAAAGTTCATGAAGTTGTGAGAAAATCACAAATGGTTTTGAAAATCCCGAGAAAATGGAGGTGATTCTTGAGAAAAGGGGGAACATTTGAAAAAGGAAACACTTCTCAGGAAAACTCGGACTTTGAGAATTTTCTTAGGAAAATGATGGAAATTCATTGGAAAGCCCTTGTGGAAAAGGAAAATTAAAACTTGGGAAGTTGAAAACCTGAGAATCTTAGCCTTAAAACCCTTTGAAAATTGATCTTTTATTCTCGAGAAAGGTTGGAAATCTTAAGAAAATAACATTTTCCAAGGAAAATCGAGGGAAAACTTTGATTTTGGAAATCCAATTGATCTCGTCGCGAAATTTTTCCCCCGTCTTCCCTTCCTTGCGGAAGAGAAAAAGAGAGAAATGCTTTCGCGCCTCAAACTTTGACCGGATTTTGGAAATTGTTTTGAAATACTCGCCTCCGTTTTTGAAAATTGCGGGAAAATCCATGGGATGGGGCTCGACCTGTCGGTACGAGGTTCGACCGTTCCTGCCGCCTTTAACAGGGGTAATCGAACCAAGGACCAAAACTATGCTTGACTTGGTTAAATTATCGAAGTTATGTTCTATCCTAAATGCACAGAGAATTCAGGCATGTGCTATGAGATTTTGGAAAATGCCAGTTGGAAAACATGATGTATGCTTAGAAAAACATTTGGATTTGGAAATAATCTCTCAGGAAAAAGGACAATTTCTCAGGAAACTCAGATAAAAAGGGGTTTTTGAAAACATGAGAAAGCTTATAAAGATGTGGAAAATTCAGAAATAGTTGAAAATCTTGGGAAAATGGAAGTGATTCTTGAGAAAAGATGGACTTTTTGAAAAGGGAAGCACTTCTTAGGAAAACTTGGACTTTGAGAGTTTTCTTAGGAAAATGATGGAAGATTTATAGGAAAGCTCATTGGAGAAGGAAATTCAAAACTTGGAAAATCAAAATCCTGAGAATTTTACCTTTTGAAATACTTGGAAATCGATTTTGGATCTTGGAGAAAGATTGAGAAACTCTTTTGAATCTCTTAAGAAAATATCATTTTCCAGGGAAAACTGTGGAGAAACTTGTCTTTGGAAAACCGATTTTTAAAAAAAATCCTTAGAGTTTCTTGAGAAATCGATTTCTTGAGAATGAAGTTTTCTTGAGAAAATCTTGAGAAAATCAGTGATTCTATGATGCAAATGTCATGAGTGAATGAATGCACTTTGAAAAGATTTTCTAAGAGATTGGTTGGAAAATGTGCATTAAGTCCAAATAAATCCTTCACATATCCTGACTGTGGCCATGAATATGTTCCGAGTTTAATTGATTTAATGCACAAGATTTTGAAAACATTGGAAATATGATGTGCATTTTCAAGATAGCCTAAGAGTGTAGGCTCAATGTGACTAGTAGAAAGATGATGGATCTGGGTCTCGTCCATATTCCGACTAGGGCCGTAAATATGGATCCCACCGAGTCCATCAACTCCCTAAGAGTTGGTGCACGTGCCATTCGTGAACATCCATAGTGCTTTTGAAATAAGATGTATGCATCACATAAGCAGGATATTTGCATAAATTCAAACTATATGATATGCATCCTAGTCTAAGCAGGAAATTAAATCTCTTATTCCAAAATTTACATTATTACATCACTAAATAAAGGAAATAAAAGAAATTTGCAGACTTCAGCTCCTTCTTTTGAATGTCCCTGCCAAACTTGGAATAAAGTTAGCTCAAATATGTGGGTTTTTCCAAGATTTTCCAATAATATTATGAAATTATTGGATTTAATTGGATATAAACCCTATTCTCATGCTTCCTTGATATTTTGAAATGATGAAAATGTAGGAAATTCAGTAGAAAACAGTTTGAAATTCGGAATTGGGGTCAAAATGACCAAAATACCCCTAAAATTAAAGTTACACCTTTAAAATTAGGGTTTTTTGAAGGAAAACTTGGTAAAATTGAGATTTTGAAATTCAAAGTGAATCAAATGATGATGAAATTCAGTAAAAGACATGATGACATGCTGCTAAACACATTATGACTGTAAAATCAGAATTTGGTGTATTGCAATTTATCCAAAATAACGAATTTCGCTTGTTTTTCACTTGGATCTGGGTCCTGCGGGACCCTGTTTTGGTATTATGGATGATCCGAACCTCAAATGGATTCCAAATTGCACCAAATTCGGTATGAAGCATCTAAACACTTTGATAAACAACCTAGAATGCTAAAACTCATGAAATGATATTATTTAAATGCCAAAATTCAAAGAAAGTCCTAAAATGATGGATTTTGCCTATGGATCCGAACCAAATGCAATGCCTAATATGATAATGCAAGATTTACACCATGGAAACTTCTGATATTTTGCATACTGCTAAAAGACCCGAAATGGAACATTTTTGGTTTTTACAGCCTCGGGATTTGAGCCATGGTGAGTTCAATAACAGGGATTTAGTTCTGACAGAGGTAAAATCACCCTAATCTGATGTAAAATGCCAAACAAATATAAAACAGCCATGGAAATTTATGAAATTGATCAGAGCTATGAACGACACCTACATGAACAACTTTCATGTTTATAACTTCGGCATTTGATCAACAGAAACACAGAGAAAAATATAACTATTTCTGCCTAAACTAACAGAACAGACAAATGTAGCAAAACAGGGAGCTGACAAGAAAAATCCGAATCAGGGGTCAACACTGTTCTAAAAATTACAGGCTTTTAGATGCAAACAGAGGACACCACGGACATAACTTTCACTTTTTACAGTTTCGAATTTAAAGCAACACACAAAGAGAAACCATAGCCCTAAGTCGATCCAAGATCTCAGAGGCTCAAATTAGGCTCTGACACGTGTCCCGGACTCTCGGATTTTTGTCAGTCATAAAAAAAATCATAAAAATCTGAAAAAATCATATTAAAAACTAGACATTCTCCCGAGTTCACGGCATTTTTCGGATCGAAAATCGGACCTCCCAGGAGGGAGAACTCGATTTTACAAGTCGGCAAATGTTTTTCAAAACGCATCCCGGGTTACAAAACCCGACTTACCATTTTGGATGTTTACCGCAGTAAACAAATTCAAATGGCTCCGAATTTTTGGCAAAATTTCAGGGACACCTAAGGGCGCATTCCGTGATTTTTTTGGGATTTTTAATAAAAAATAAATGCATGAAATGACGTGTGGACTGACTGACAAAAACAGAGACTTACTGAAAATAAGCAGAATTGAAAAAAAGGCTAAATTAATCCTAATTAATTCATGAAATGTACTAAATGGATGAAATAAAATGCAAATTAAACCTAGCTAACTATATGAATGTTAAAAATCATCAAGGAAGCATAATGAAACATTTTTATGTATGTCGTTTTATGAGAATAGCTCAATCCATCCCTCGGATGAGCTCTTTCTTCAAACGACTCCCTATTCGGATTATAGCATCCAATCAATGGGAAAAGAAGTGCACCTTGCTTCGTTACGCAGTGTAGGTGCTCTTGAAAGGGGCAGCTACCATGAGCTTCCTTCGTTCTTCACTCCGGGCTTCGGATGGTCCGCCAAAATCGAGCTCCGTTGGAATTGGACTGGCCACAGCACGAGCTCTACTCCACCTTCTTCAATGCGCCAAAGGGGGCACGATTTCCAAGGTTCAAAATCAGATGTTAGGAAGGCTAGGTTGGATTTTCCAAGTTCACAAGAGCTGAAAAAATGATCTCCTCTAGGCTGGGCGTGAACCCTTGTTTTTATAAATTTTCTGGAAATTTTTGAAATTCAAACAGGCTGGATCTGAGCCCTCCATGTGGCGCCATCTCAGGGGGTGCCATCTGGGGGTTTTGAAATTCGAATTTGCCTTTTGCAGGGAGCCCTCAGATGGCGCCACCTCAAAAGGCTATTTTGATTTTTTTGAGAAAATAAAAATGGAAATTTTTGTGGGTGAGACACCTCAGCAGGGGGAATTTGGAAATTTTCAAAAGTTTGCTTGATTCTCTCTGCAGGGAACTCCCAGAAGGCGCCACCTCAGAGGGTGCTCTCTTGGAATTTGAAATTCAAACTCACCTTTTGTAGGGAGTCCTCAGGTGGCACCACCTCATGGTGGGCTACCTTTATTAAAATTAAAATAAAAATGAAAAATGGAGCCAAGTGGAGTCCTGGAATGGTGCCACCTCAAAAGGTGTTCTGAGGTGTAAAGTTGGAACAGTAGGGGCATGCCATGTGGCGCCACCTCTGGGGAGTTCAAATGTTTGAAATTTTGCTTTTCTACAGGAAAGGAGGGGCTGACATGTGGCATTTCCTCAGAGTGGCTCCTACGATGCCATGTGGCAGGAGAACATGAAAGGAGGGAAAGGGACACATGGCACCATCTCAGACAAAATAGAAAAGGTGAAGTTCAGGATTTGCGCCACCTCAGTCTGGAGTTTGAATATTTGAATTCTAGCTTTCTCTAAAGGAGGCAGAAAGTGACATGTGTCACTTGCTTTTTCTGAAGGAAGCTGGAGATGACATGTGTCATCTACTTTTCTGAAAGAAGTAGGGAGAAGACATGTGTCCTCTACTTTTTCTGAAGGAGGCAGAGAACGACACGTGGCAGAGGGGAGAGAAGGTGGGCCAAGCCATGTGGCGCCATCTCAGACAGGATGAAAAAGGTAGGAGTTCTTGATGTTCGCCACCTATGGGGGTTTTTGAATATTTGAATTCTAGCTTTTCTGAAGAAAGCAGGAAATGACACATGGCACTTGCCTTTTTCTGAGGAAATGAGGACTTGCCACGTGTCCTCTGCAGGAAACACTCCAGATGGCGCCACCTCAGAGGAGACAAGCCTACCTTTTTTGTAGGAATTCAGAAGTGACACATGTCTCCTACTTTTCTGAGAAAAGTAGAAAGAGACATGTGTCAGGCTACTTTTCCAGAAGGAAGGAGGGGTTGACACCTGTCCCCTGCAGGAGACACTCTAGATGGCGCCACCTCAGAGGAGACAACTCCACTTTTTCTAGACAGGACAACCTATGACACTTGGCATCTCCTGGTAGTCTTTAAAATGACACATGGCGCAGGATGGATAGGGTGACACATGGCAGATAAAATGGGATGACATGTGGCGGCTTCTGAAGGTAGCCCCACACTGACACTTGGCATGTGGATGAGAGGAGAGAGAAAGGACAAGTGGCACCAATCCAGGGGACAAGGCTCCTATATTTTTGGGTTTTTCAAAATTCAAATTTTCAAAAGGAAAGCTTGTGTGACACCACCTCAGTGTGGGTCCCACATTGCTTCTTTATTGAAATAAGGATAAAACCACAACTTCTTTTTGGAATTTTCATAAAATCTTGACTGATGGGCAAAACAGGAATTTTGGAAAGAGTTGACCCTTGTAGGGCGATTTTGTAAAAGAAAGATATTTAAAATTGTCAAAAAGAGCAAAATCTGAGGTGAAGTGACTGAAATCCATATTGAAAACTATCCAGATGGTTTTCCTGAGGAAATATTTTGAAATTCAGAGTCCTGGGGGTAAAATGGGAAAAATTGATAATTTTAAAGACCCAGGGTTTTGAAATCAATTTTGAAAAGAGTTGAAATTCTAATCTGGATTGAAAATTTTGAAATCAAGAGTTCTGGACCTCGAAATGACATGCTGTGCAGTCCAGTGATTTGAAATGCTCATGCAATGATATGCAATGTCATGTCTTATGCAATATAATCTTGAACCAAGACTTGGAGATGTCTGTCTCCTGTCAGGAGTAAAATCTTGAACATCTGAGATAAAAATAGAGAAAATTTTGAGAGTTTCAGATGAAATTTGGACTTTTGCAAGGTCCGGGCTCAGAAAATGACCATTTTGCCGTCCAGCGATTTCAGAGGCTGGATGTTGATGCTTGGTGGAAATGTTGGAGAGGTGAGTGAAAATTTGGGGTGTTTACACCAATTTAGAAGTTTCTTGAGAAATCGATTTCTTGAGTATGAAATTTTCTTAAGAAAATCATGGGAAAATCAATGATTTCATGATGCAAATGATATGAGTGAATGAATGCATTTTGGAAGATTTTCTAAGAAATTCGTTGGAAAATGTGTGCATTAAGTCAAAATAAATCCTTCACATATCCTGACTGTGGCCATGAATATGTTCAGAGTTTAATTGATCCAATACACAAGATTTTGAAAAATTTAGAAATATGATGTGCATTTTCAAGATAGCCTAAGAGTGTAGGCTCAATGTGACTAGTAGAAAGATGATGGATTTGGGTCTCGTCCATATTCCGACTAGGGCCGTAAATATGGATTTCACCGAGTTCATCAACTCCCTAAGAGTTGGTGCACGTGCCATTCGTGTACATCCATAGTGCTTTTTGAAATAATGAGCATGAATCACATAAACAGGATATTGCATAAATTCAAACTATATGATATGCATCCTAGTCTAAGCAGAAAATTAAATTTCTTATTCCAAAATTTACATTATTACATCACTAAATAAATGAAATAAAGAAAATTGCAGACTTCAGCTCCTTCATTTGAATGTCCCTGCCAAACTTGAAATAAGGTTAGCTCAAATATGTGGGTTTTTCCAAGATTTTCCAATAATATCATGAAATTATTGGATTTAATTGGATATAAACCCTATTCTCATGCTTCCTTGATATTTGAAATGATGAAAATGTAAGAAATTCAGTGGAAAATAATTTGAAATTCGAAATGGTGGTCAAAATGACCAAAATACCCCTAATTATAAAATTATACCTTTAAAATCAAGGTTTTTGAAGGAAAACTTGGTAAAATTGAGATTTTGAAATTCAAATTGAATCAAATGATGATGAAATGCAGTATGAGACATTATGACATGCTGCTAAACACCTTAGGACTGTAAAATCAGAATTTGAAATTTTGCAATTCATCCAAAATAACGAATTTCGCTTGGATCCGGGTCCCGCGGGGCCCTATTTTGATTATATGGCTAATCCGAACCTCAAATGGATTCCAAATTCTACCAAATTCGGTATGAAGCATCTACCTACTCTGATAAACATCCTAGAATGCTAAAAATCTCGAAATGATATGATTTAAATGTTAAAATTTAAAGAAAGTCCTAAAATGGTGGATTTTGCCTATGGATCCGAACCAAATGCAATGCTTAACATGATAATGCAAGATTTACACCATGAAAACTTCTGATATTTTGCAGACTGCTAACGGACCCGAAATGGAACATTTTTGGTTTTTATAGTCTCGAGATTTGAGCCATGGTGAGTTCGGTAACATGGATTTGGTTCTGACAGAGGTAAAAATCGACCTGATCTAACATAAAATGCTAAATAAATAGAAAACTGCCATGGAAAATTCTAATATTTAACAGAGCTACTCACGACACCTATATGGACAACTTTCATGTTCATGACTTTGGCATTGGATCAACAGAAACACAGATAAAAATATAACTTTTTCTGCCTAAATCAACAGGACAGACAAATGTGACAAAACAGAGGACTGACAAGAAAAATCCGAAACAGGTATCACGACTGTTCTAAAAATCACAGGCTTTCAGACGCAAACAGAGGACACCTCGGACATAACTTTCACTTTTTACAGTTTTGGATTTGGAGCAACACACAAAGAGAACCCATCGACCTAAGTCGATCCAACATCTCAGAGGCCCAAATCAGGCTCTGACACGTGTCCCGAACTCTCGGATTTTTGTCAGACATAAAATCAAGCGAAAAAGAGGTGCACCTTGTTTCGTTAGGCAGCGTTGAAGCTCTTGAAAGGGACGGCTATCACGAGCTTCGTTCGTCCTTCGCTTCGGGCTTCGAATGATCCACCAAGTTCGATCCACTGCACCTTCTCCACTAAGCCAAAAGGGGCATGAATTCCAAAGTTCAAATTCCGGTTTCTCAAGAAGGTTAGGTCGAATTTCTAAGTCCAAAAAGATGGTCCCCTTATGCTGGGTGTGGAGCCTTGTTTTTATAGATTTTCTGAAAAAAAAATTGAATTTCAAACAGGCTCAATCTGAGCCCTCCATGTGGCGCCATCTCAGGGGGTGCTATCTGGGGGTTTGAAATTCGAATTTGGCTTTTTCAGGGAGCCCTCAGGTGGCGCCACCTCATGGGGCTATTTTTATAAAAAAATATATTAAATAAAAGAGAGAAAGCCAAGTGGGACTCTGGATTGGCGCCACATCAAAAGTGTTTGACACATGTCAGAAGAACAGAGCAGTGGGCTCAGAAGGTGCCACCTCAGAGGAGTTTGAATTCTACTTTTTCTGATGAAAGGAGATCTAGACATGTGGCAGTCCAGGATGCTTCCATACCTGACAAGTGTCAGCCTACTGGAGGAGGTTCTTCAGATGGCGCCACCTCAGAGGGGGATTTGAATTTTAAATGGAGGTTGGCCCTGGAGGAATGGAGGGTGGACATGTGGCGTCACCTCAAGGTGGCTCCTACAATGCCATGTGGCAAGAGGGAGGAAACGGAGGGAAAGGGACACGTCGCACCATCTCACACAAAATAGAAAAGGTGAAGTTCAGGATTTGCGCCACCTCAGCTTGGAGTTTGAATATTTGAATTCTAGCTTTCTCTGAAGGAGGCAGAAAGTGACATGTGTCACTTGCTTTTTCTGAAGAAAGCAGAGAGAGACACGTGTCCCTTGCTTTTTCTGAGAAGAGCAGAGGGTGACATGTGTCACTTGCTTTTTCTGAGAAAAGCAGGGAGTGACATGTGTCTTCTACTTTTTCTAAAGGAAGCTGGAGATGACATGTGTCCTCTACTTTTCTGAGAAAAATAGGATGGAGACATGTGTCCACTGCTTTTTCTGAAAGGAGCAGAGATTGACACGTGTCGCTTGCTTTTCCTGAGGAAAGGAGAGAGTGACATGTGTCACTTGCAGGAGACATGATTCAAATGGTGCCACCTCAGGGAAGACAAGTTCTACTTTTTCTGAACAGGACAACACATGACACGTGGCATCACATGGTGACCTTGGAATGACACATGGCACAGGGTGAAGATGGTAGACATTGACACGTGGCATAAAATGAAGAGGATGTCTAATGACATGTGGCGGCATCTTAAGGTGGCCCCCACACTGACACGTGTCAAAAGGATGGCAGAAGAGAGAAGGTGACATGTGGCGCCAACTCTAGGTGAACCCTATGTTGACACATGGCAGGTAAATGGGAGGAGAGAGAAAAGACAAGTGGCGCCAATCCAGGGGACAAGGCTCCTATATTTTTGGGTTTTTTAAAATTCAAATTTTCAAAAGAAAAGCCTGTGTGACACCACCTCAGTGTGGGTCCTACATTGCTTCTTTATTTAAATAAAGACAAGACAATAAGCCTCTTTTTGGAATTTTTATAAAATCTGGACTAATTGGTAAAACAGGAAATTTTGGAAAGAGTTGGCCCCTGTAGGGTGATTTTGTAAAAGGAAGATATTTGAAATTGTTTGACAAAAGGGCAAAGTCTGAGTTGAAATTTATTGAAAATTATCCAGATTGTTTTCCTAAGGAAATATTTTGAAATTCAGAGCCCTAGGGGTAAAATGGGAAGAATTGATAACTTTGAAGACCCAGGGTTTTGATATCAATTTTGAAAAGAGTTAAAATTCTAATCTGGATTGAAAATTTTGAAATCAAGAGTTCTGGACCTCGAAATGACATGCTGTGCAGTGCAGTGATATGAGATGCTCATGCAATGATATGCAATGCCATGTCTTATGAAATGCAATCTTGAACCAAGACTTGGAGCTGTCTGTCTCCTGTCAGGAATAAATTTTTGAACATCTGAGTTAAAAATAGAGAAATTTTGAGAGTTCCAGATGAAATTTGGACTTTTGCAAGGTTTGGGCTCAGAAAATGACCATTTTGCCCTCCGGCGATTTCAAAGGTTGAATGATGATGTTTGGTGGGGATGTCGGGGAGGTGAGTGAAAATTTGGGGTGTTTACAGATGCCCCTCTTTGCTACTAAGCCGGCTTGTGGCCGAGCTTAGTGGCAAAGAAAAACACACCAAATTTGGGCTATATAAAAAAAATCCCCAATTAGAAGGATCTGACTGGGTGTGGAGGAAATTAGCCCGAGGAAGATGGTAGATATGAAATGGAGAATGAAGAGAAAAGACTCACTCTTGTGAGAGTGAAATTCAGATTTTATGCCCTTAACCTGGATGGGACAAAAATACCTCGCATGGAACGAAGCTCAAGTTTTAACCCTTGACCTGATTGGGGAATGAAATATCTCATAAAATGAGACTCAGGTTTGTACCCTTGACCTGATCGGGCGGAAAATGGAATACCTCTTTGATTGAGGCTCAGGTTTGTACCCTTATCCTAATCGGGCATTGAAATGGAATACCTCATCAAAGGAGGCTCAGGTTTGTACCCTTATCCTGATCGGGCGGAAAATAGAAATACCTCATTGGTTGAGGCTCAGGTTTGTACCCTTATCCTGATCGGGCGTTGAAATGGAATACCTCATCAAAGGAGGCTCAGGTTTGTACCCTTATCCTGATCGGGCGGAAAATGGAAATACCTCATTGGTTGAGGCTCAGGTTTGTACCCTTATCCTGATCGGGAAGAAGACGAAATACCTCATCGAAGGAGGCTCAGGTTTATACCCTTATCCTGATCGGGCGGAAAATGGATGGAATCCTCAAAGGAAGAGACCATGATGGAACCTTCGGATTTTGCACAATAAATCCGATAGGGTTTTTTGCAAAAGGAAGGAAAATGGGGTCCCTAAAGCTTGAAAAGGGATTGATTTTGGGCGCCTCATTGCTGAGACTAACATCAGCTTTTGAGATTGCCTCTTGCGAGAAAATGATTGGTGGTTCGACCTCGAACCGAAATGGGACTGTCTATGGTTGGACAGTGGGGACACCGGGAAGTGTGCAAGCCTGAGAGTCCATGCTCTCAAAGAAGGGAAGGAATCAAGTCCTTAAGAGGGATTTAAACTTGGTGTCTGGATGTATCAAAGACGGACATCAAGCTCTCACTTCACTTCAGGATAGCTAGAAAATATTGTCAAAATGTTAGAAATTTTGCTGTTGATTCAAAAATTTTGAAAATGTTGCATATTGTTGCAAAGATGTTCTTTCTCTTCTACCCAAAGCATTACCTCCAAGCAAGGTTCACTTCGTAGAATCGAGATTGGAAACCCAAATTGTTTGCAATTGACCTTCTTCAAGGAAGCTATCAATTTCCTTGATATGAGCAGGAAAAAGAATTTGATATTATGAAAGCAATTGATGAAAAAGTATTGATAATAGAATTTCACAAGATTAAAGAGGATTCTTGATAGATTTGGCAGTTTGATATCCTGAGAGCTTCTTTCTTGATAATCTTTCTACACTCTTTTGGGCCTCTGGTGTTTTGCTACATTCTCCTTCATTTTGGAGATGTTCTGACTTTTTCTCTCTTTCTTTTTCCTCTCTTGCTCACTTTTGGGAGGGTACGTCACAAGCTCCTTCATCTTGGAGATGTTTCGATCCTTCTTGGGTGATGGGTTTGGAGATCTTTGGATGATAACTGAAATTAAATATCTTTTAGGGATTGTCGAGAGGTTCATCGCATCTGCCTTCATCTCGACAGTGCTTTGGACTTTCCCTGGAAGGATCTGTCACAAACTCCGTCATCTTGGAGATGTTTCGAATCTTCTTTGGCCCCGGGGGTCTACTCGTCTAATTCGCCTTCATCTTGACGACACGTGAGAGATCCCTTTTGCGGATACTTAATTGCAGCTTAGGTGATTTTAAGAAGACAGGGCTTGGATGAATTCTCTCTTTTTCCAGCACTCAGGATATTTCCACTGCCTCATTTTACAAGAATAGTCTTTAAAAATGTGCCATTGACTGCGATCAATATCAATCATCTATGGCTTTGCAAAACATTGAATTTTCTTTGCTGGCCATATCGAGGACTTATCCTTCATCCTTTTGGTTGGCCAATAGAAGGAATTTGAAGTTTGAATCTCTTTTCGCAAAAGCTTCACTCTTTCGGAAGTAATGTTGTAGGTAAATAGAGATAAAGATTTATGCAATAAAATTTTGAAATCAACAGGTAATTGATTGACACATTGACAAAATGTTCTTGAAATCCTTGGTGAAAGAGAGCATTTAACATCCGACTTAACACATCCGTGACGAAAATTGAGTCTTGAAAAGACTCAGTAAAAGATCAATTTGACAGTTGAGTTTTGTTTTGACTTACCAGCTCAAAAGCAGGATTTTATCGAAGTACCAGCTCGAAAGCAGGATTTTATTTGTTTGACCAGCTCGAAAGCAGAATTTTTGGAAGTACCAGCTTGAAAGCAGGATTTTTGGGGATACCAGCTCGAAAGCAGGATTTTGATTGTTTGACCAGCCCGAAAGCAGGATTTGTTGACCGACCAGCTCGAAAGCAGGATTTGGATTGAAGGACCGGCTCGAAAGCAGGATTTGGATTGTTCGACCAGCTCGATAGCAGGATTTGTTGACCGACCAGCTCGAAAGCAGGATTTGGGTTGACCGACCAGCTCGAAAGCTGGATTTTGATTGTTCGACCAGCTCGAAAGCAGGGTTTGGGTTGACCGACCAGCTCGAAAGCAGGATTTGGGTTGACCGACCAGCTCGAAAGCAGGATTTGTTGACCGACCAGCTAGAAAGCAGGATTTGTTGACCGACCAGCTAGAAAGCAGGATTTGGGTTGACCAACCAGCTCGAAAGCAGGATTTGATGACCGACCAGCTCGAAAGCAGGATTTTGATTGTTTGACCAGCTCGAAAGCAGGATTTGATGACCGACCGGCTCGAAAGCAGGATTTTGATTGTTCGACCAGCTCGAAAGCAGGATTTGGGTTGACCGACCAGCTTGAAAGCAGGATTTGTTGACCGACTAGCTCGAAAGCAGGATTTTGATTGTTCGACCAGCTCGAAAGCAGGATTTGGGTTGACCGACCAGCTTGAAAGCGGGATTTGATGACCGACCAGCTCGAAAGCGGGATTTTGATTGTTCGACCAGCTCGAAAGCAAGATTTTATCGAAAATGATTGTCATAGATAGAGATGTGACCCGAAGGTTTGAAAATGATAGAATTTGTAATCCGAAGGCCTGGAAAGTTGGAACCTGCAGACGGGAAAATGACTGATGTTGGCAAGATTGTAACCCGAAGGCTTGAATTGAGAATCTGATAAAGTGGGTGGTCCAGAGGTTGAAATTGGAAATTGAGTGACCCGAAGGTCGAATAGAGAATTGGGTAACCCAAAGGTCAAAATTAAAAATTTAGAATTGGAAATTATAAATTATAAATTGAAAATTGGCTATTAGAAATTTGGAAATTGGGAATTTGGAAATTGGAAATTGAAAATTGGATGTTGGAAATTGGATGTTGAAAATTGGGTGCAGAATAAATGCAAATGGAATGCAAATGCACATGACAATGCAAATGAAGTGCAAATGAGTGCAAATGGGTGCATATATATGCAAAATGAGAGATTGGTTTATCCTGCCTGCATACAGGATGTTTTGAAGTAAAGATAAATTTTCACAAAAAAATGCCCCAGTGTAACTAGGGAGGAAAATTTTGAATAAAAGAAGGATAATTGGTGAATAAGGCAACAAGCTCCTTGACTGATAGGCGTCCTCAAGATCATTCCTCACAAGAGAGACATTGTGAAAAGGAAGAATAAGCAAATAAGATGGTGCCAAGCTATTGAAAAAAAATTCGATGACTTTATTGATGCTTAAAAATCAAGGAAAGAAAATGCGATTACATTATTCTTTTGAAAAGCAAGAGGAGAAATGGAAAAGTGTCGGCATGGTCATCTTCTGGAATGATTGTAAAAAAAATCTTAGTCGGGATGACTAGTCCTCCTTTTCGTCTTCAACGAGGAGCTTCTTGTCAATGCAGTCTTGAACAATGTTCTTAAGGACAAAACAATGCTCGGTATCATGACCCATTGTCCGATGAAACTTGCAGAACTGATCTTTAAACCTTCCCATGGTCACAGAAGGATCTGCTATCTTGGGGAGTCTAACCATCTCTTTGGCGATCATATATTCCAGAACTTGCTTGAGCGGTTGTTCTAAGGGAGTAAAATTGCGGTCGTATCCCCAACCATCATGCTTTGGCCTCCCCTGGGGCCTTAATTCTAGTTGGATGCTCACGGGAGAGTTGTCATTCTGCTTGTTGATTTTGTTTTCTTGTCCTGTATGATCATCTTTGCTGGAATTTAGACTCCCTGACCCGCCGGTGTGGTTCTTTCTGCCACCCCTTTTGCTTTTGCCATTGTTGTTGCCAGGGGCATTCACGGAGAAAGTGAAGTTTGACTTCTTCTTGATATCTGAATTGCTCTTTGAGAGTGTGAGGCTCTCATATACTCTATTTTCTATTCCCATCTCGAGCCATTCAGCTCGTTCTATCAATTCAATAAAAGATCGTGCTGGGGAGGTAGAGATCAGGCCTCTCAAAGGTTGGGAGAAATTATTCAGGATGACCGACAACGCGTGTCCTTCTGATATTGGGTCCTTCATTTTGTTGCAGGTCTCTCTCCATCTGCGAATGAAGTCTCCGGCTTTTTCACTATCTCCCTTCTTCATATTACAGAGGTGATTTAACGTTGGTAGCACTTCAGCATTGAACAGAAATCGCTCGATAAATAGATTAACCACCTTATCGAATTCTCGCAGCTCGATTGGATTGATATGCTCGGAGTACCACTTGGCGGCAGTGCCTTCTAGGCTACGAGGAAAACAGAGAAATAGGGCCCTATTGTCTCTCTTGAATTTGGAGCATTCGGCGAAGAACATGGCGAGATGGGCTTTCGGGTCGCCGGAACCATCGAACTTGATGAATTTACGGGGAAGGTTCTCTAGATCTTCATCTCCTTCTAAGCCATCATAAAAATCCTCGCTGGTGAAGACTTTCTTGCCCTTGTCGCGGGCTTGCAGATCTTTAACCACTTTGGCCATTTCCCTGAACTGTGTCTGCAAAAGCTTTTTTGCAACTTGACATTTTGATTTGTGACTCCTCCTTTGTTCTCGGCTATGTTTCTGAAATGCTGGAGGCACTTCATATTCTTCATCGGTGTCTTCCTCTGATTCTGATTCATCTGAAATTTCTTCTGGCTGAACTTGCTTCTTGGAAGTCTTCTTATCCTTGTGCCCATGGAACTTCTCTCTGAATGAGTTCTTCTCTGCACTGGTCCCAGCATGTTCACTCATCATTTTGGTCATCATTTTTTGGAACATGGCATACATCTACGGGTCTATGCCATCCTCCCCTTGCTGCTGCTCTTGACTCCTCTCGGATTGCGGGGAGCCCATCTCTTCTTCTGAGGCTGAGGAGTACTATGGTGATGTGGTTCTTCTTCCTGGCCTTGTTTGAACCATCAAATGTTGTGGATGCTCTCTGCAGGATGAAGTCTTGATTAGACTCTGAGGGAATTTTGGATTGGGAGGAAAATGATTATTGACGATATGGTAGACAATTGGAAGAATATCCCATTGCTAGGGATGGAGTTACCGCTGAAATTACGATAATTGTGTTGTCATTCTTTGTAAGAGAAATAACAACGGAAAATGTGCCTTGTTACCTAGGCGAGGTCGTCAACCACGAGGAAAAACACCATTTTGAAGGAAAGAAATATCTCTTGAAAAAAACAATCCGCAAACGGATTTAGAATAAAGAGAAGGCAAGTGGGTAAACAATTTCCACCGCAATAATCAAGGTATACACGAGGAAGATAAGGTGAAGAATTTTTTGCAAATAGACAAAAGAATTGAAAATCCAATGAGAGAAAACCTATGATTTTGAAAAATTGCAGGCAGGATGAAAATGCAGCTGGAAATTCGAGATCCAGTAAAACGGAAGAGTGAAAAATCACCTGGAGTTTTGAAAGAAATTGGATATTTGGGAAAATCTTCCAGGGTTTGAGAAAATAAAGGGAAAGGATGAAAATATGGGTATTTGAAAATATTTTAGGAAAAATAGAGGTAATATAAGAACAATCACATCCTGCACAAACATTTATGCACATACAGCACTCCCTAAAAGGCTGACTCTAGATGCATCATTTTGAAAACAGTTGTAGGACCTTAATCCTAACTCTAGGTTCAGATCATCTTTGTCCAATCTAGTTATGCCGATATACCCGAATTAAAATTCGAGGTACGTGGCATATAATTTCAACTTCGGTTCTAAGGTAAGGTTTTCCAACATCCTTGAGCGCCTACCGATATACTTCAGATTGTGGCCCGCGGTACGTGGTAGGGGGGTGTTAACCCAAATAGTTGGCCCAGTTGTGAGGCTCTGTCCCGAACTAGGGTTCTAGAAGAGAGCCCAGCAACGTGAAGACCGGGTAATAGTAGGTAAGGAAGGTTTTGAAAAAATGATCACATGCAAGAAATAGAGGGCTCTTAATCCTAGAGAGATAGATTTTTGAAAAACTTTGAAGAAGCATACATTGTTTGCATTCAGATCCTAAATTGAGGAGAGTTATATTCAGACATAAGTCTATGTGAGCATGAAAATATCTCCTCAATCTGGTCCTACCAAACCATGCCTAAGCTATATGCAGTCAATGTCAGCTAGGTCAGAATCTAGGCTCCTAGGTTTGCATGATATCAAAGTAAAGAGCTGACATTTTGTGAACACGGTTTTGATAATTGAACTAAGTCAAGCACAATTTTGACCAGACAAGGACAGGTCTCATCTCGGTCGCCAAACCTGTTATCGTCGCAAAATTTTTCCCGTCTTCCCTTCCTTGCGGAAGAGAGAGAGGGAAATGCTTTCGCAATTCAAACTTGACCGGATTTTGGAAATTATTTTGAAATACTCGCCTCCGTTTTGAAAATTGCGGGAAAATCCATGGGATGAGGCTCGACCTGTCGGTACGAGGTTCGACCGTTCCTGCTGCCTTTAACAGGGGTAATCGAACCAAGGACCAAAATTGTGCTTGACTTAGCGAAATTATTGAAGTTATGTTCTATCCTAAATGCACAGAGAATTCAGGCATGTGCTATGAGGTTTTGGGAAAATGCTGCTTGGGAAAACATGATGTATGCTTGGAAAATATATGGAGTTGAAAAGATTCTCTCAGGAAAAAGCTGAAAGTCACTTTCTCAGGAAAACTCATGTGAAAAAGGGTTTTTGAAGTCACGGGAAAGTTCATGAAGTTGTGGGAAAATCACAAATGGTTTTGAAAATCCCGAGAAAATGGAGGTGATTCTTGAGAAAAGGGGGAACATTTGAAAAAAGAAACACTTCTCAGGAAAACTCGGACTTTGAGAATTTTCTTAGGAAAATGATGGAAATTCATTGGAAAGCCCTTGTGGAAAAGGAAAATTAAAACTTGGGAAGTTGAAAACCTGAGAATCTTAGCCTTAAAACCCTTTGAAAATTGATCTTTTATTCTCGAGAAAGGTTGGAAATCTTAAGAAAATAACATTTTCCAAGGAAAATCGAGGGAAAACTTTGATTTTGGAAATCCAATTTAGAAGTTTCTTGAGAAATCGATTTCTTGAGTATGAAATTTTCTTAAGAAAATCATGGGAAAATCAATGATTTCATGATGCAAATGATATGAGTGAATGAATGCATTTTGGAAGATTTTCTAAGAAATTCGTTGGAAAATGTGTGCATTAAGTCAAAATAAATCCTTCACATATCCTGACTGCGGCCATGAATATGTTCAGAGTTTAATTGATCCAATACACAAGATTTTGAAAAATTTAGAAATATGATGTGCATTTTCAAGATAGCCTAAGAGTGTAGGCTCAATGTGACTAGTAGAAAGATGATGGATCTGGGTCTCGTCCATATTCCGACTAGGGCCGTAAATATGGATTTCACCGAGTTCATCAACTCCCTAAGAGTTGGTGCACGTGCCATTCGTGTACATCCATAGTGCTTTTTGAAATAATGAGCATGAATCACATAAACAGGATATTGCATAAATTCAAACTATATGATATGCATCCTAGTCTAAGCAGAAAATTAAATTTCTTATTCCAAAATTTACATTATTACATCACTAAATAAATGAAATAAAGAAAATTGCAGACTTCAGCTCCTTCATTTGAATGTCCCTGCCAAACTTGAAATAAGGTTAGCTCAAATATGTGGGTTTTTCCAAGATTTTCCAATAATATCATGAAATTATTGGATTTAATTGGATATAAACCCTATTCTCATGCTTCCTTGATATTTGAAATGATGAAAATGTAAGAAATTCAGTGAAAAATAATTTGAAATTCGAAATGGTGGTCAAAATGACCAAAATACCCCTAATTATAAAATTATACCTTTAAAATCAAGGTTTTTGAAGGAAAACTTGGTAAAATTGAGATTTTGAAATTCAAATTGAATCAAATGATGATGAAATGCAGTATGAGACATTATGACATGCTGCTAAACACCTTAGGACTGTAAAATCAGAATTTGAAATTTTGCAATTCATCCAAAATAACGAATTTCGCTTGGATCTGGGTCCCGCGGGGCCCTATTTTGATTATATGGCTAATCCGAACCTCAAATGGATTCCAAATTCTACCAAATTCGGTATGAAGCATCTACCTACTCTGATAAACATCCTAGAATGCTAAAAATTTCGAAATGATATGATTTAAATGTTAAAATTTAAAGAAAGTCCTAAAATGGTGGATTTTGCCTATGGATCCGAACCAAATGCAATTCTTAACATGATAATGCAAGATTTACACCATGAAAACTTCTGATATTTTGCAGACTGCTAACGGACCCGAAATGGAACATTTTTGGTTTTTACAGCCTCGGGATTTGAGCCATGGTGAGTTCGGTAACATGGATTTGGTTCTGACAGAGGTAAAAATCGACCTGATCTAACATAAAATGCTAAATAAATTGAAAACTGCCATGGAAAATTCTAATATTTAACAGAGCTACTCACGACATCTATATGAACAACTTTCATGTTCATGACTTTGGCATTGAATCAACAGAAACACAGATAAAAATATAACTTTTTCTGCCTAAATCAACAGGACAGACAAATGTGACAAAACAGAGGACTGACAAGACAAATCTGAAATAGGTATCACGACTATTCTAAAAATCACAGGCTTTCAGACGCAAACAGAGGACACCTCGGACATAACTTTCACTTTTTACAATTTTGGATTTGGAGCAACATACAAAGAGAACCCATCGACCTAAGTCGATCCAACATCTCAGAGGCCCAAATCAGGCTCTGACACGTGTCCCGAACTCTCAGATTTTTGTCAGACATAAAAAAAATCAGAAAAATCTGAGAAAATCAGGTTAAAACTAGACATTCGCCCGAGTTCAGAACATCTTTCTGATTGAAAATCGGATATCCCATGAGGGAGATCTCGATTTTACAAATCTGCAAATGATTTTCAAAACGCCTCCCGGGTAACAAAACCCGACTTGCCATTTTGAATGTTTACCGCAGTAAACAAATTCAAATGCTTCCGAATTTTTGGCACAATTTTAGGGACACCTAAGGGCGCATTCCGTGATTTTTTTGAGATTTTAATAAAAAATAAATGCATGAAATGACGTGTGGACTGACTGACAAAAATAGAGACCTACTGAAAATGAGCAGAATTGAAATAAATGCTAAATTAATCCTAATTAATTCATGAAATATGCTAAATGAATGAAATAAAATGCAAATTAAACCTAGCTAAATGCATGAATGTTAAAAATCATCAAAGCAACATAATTGAGTATTTTTATGTATGTCATTTTATGAGAATAGCTCAATCCATCTCTCGGATGAGCTCTTTCTTCAAACGACTCTCGAATCGAACTATGACATCAAATCAAGCGAAAAAGAGGTGCACCTTGTTTCGTTAGGCAGCGTTGAAGCTCTTAAAAGGGACGGCTATCACGAGCTTCGTTCGTCCTTCGCTCTGGGCTTCGAATAATCCACCAAGTTCGATCCACTGCACCTTCTCCACTGAGCCAAAAAGGGCATGAATTCCAAAGTTCAAATTCCGGTTTCTCAAGAAGGTTAGGTCGAATTTCCAAGTCCAAAAAGATGGTCCCCTTATGTTGGGTGTGGAGCCTTGTTTTTATAGATTTTCTGAAAAAAAAAATGAATTTTAAACAGGCTCAATCTGAGCCCTCCATGTGGCGCCATCTCAGGGGGTGCTATCTGGGGGTTTGAAATTCGAATTTGGCTTTTGCAGGGAGCCCTCAGGTGGCGCCACCTCATGGGGCTATTTTTATAAAAAAATATATTAAATAAAAGAGAGAAAGCCAAGTGGGACTCTGGATTGGCGCCACCTCAAAAGTGTTTGACACATGTCAGAAGAACAGAGCAGTGGGCTCAGAAGGTGCCACCTCAGAGGAGTTTGAATTCTACTTTTTCTGATGAAAGGAGATCTGGACATGTGGCAGTCCAGGATGCTTCCATACCTGACAAGTGGCAGCCTACCGGAGGAGGTTCTTCAGATGGCGCCACCTCAGAGGGGGATTTGAATTTTAAATGGAGGTTGGCCCTGGAGGAATGGAGGGTGGACATGTGACGCCACCTCAGGGTGGCTCCTACAATGCCATGTGGCAAGAGGGAGGAAAAGGAGGGAAAGGGACACGTCGCACCATCTCACACAAAATAGAAAAGGTGAAGTTCAGGATTTGCGCCACCTCAGCTTGGAGTTTGAATATTTGAATTCTAGCTTTCTCTGAAGGAGGCAGAAAGTGACATGTGTCACTTGCTTTTTCTGAAGAAAGCAGAGAGAGACACGTGTCCCTTGCTTTTCTGAGAAGAGCAGAGGGTGACATGTGTCACTTGCTTTTTCTGAGAAAAGCAGGGAGTGACATGTGTCTTCTACTTTTTCTAAAGGAAGCTGGAGATGACATGTGTCATCTACTTTTCTGAGAAAAATAGGAGGGAGACATGTGTCCTCTGCTTTTTCTGAAAGGAGCAGAGATTGACACGTGTCGCTTGCTTTTCTTGAGGAAAGGAGAGAGTGACATGTGTCACTTGCAGGAGACATGATTCAAATGGTGCCACCCCAGGGAAGACAAGTTCTACTTTTTCTGAACAGGACAACACATGACACGTGGCATCACATGGTGACCTTGGAATGACACATGGCACAGGGTGAAGATGGTAGACATTGACACGTGGCATAAAATGAAGATGATGTCTAATGACATGTGGCGGCATCTTAAGGTGGCCCCACACTGACACGTGTCAAAGGATGGCAGAAGAGAGAAGGTGACATGTGGCGCAAACTCTAGGTGAACCCTATGTTGACACATGGCAGGTAAATGGGAGGAGAGAGAAAAGACAAGTGGCACCAATCCAGGGGACAAGGCTCCTATATTTTTGGGTTTTTCAAAATTCAAATTTTCAAAAGAAAAGCCTGTGTGACACCACCTCAGTGTGGGTCCCACATTGCTTCTTTATTGAAATAAAGACAAGACAATAAGCCTCTTTTTGGATATTTCATAAAATCTGGACTAATTGGTAAAACAGGAAATTTTGGAAAGAGTTGGCCCCTGTAGGGTGATTTTGTAAAAGGAAGATATTTGAAATTGTTTGACAAAAGGGCAAAGTCTGAGTTGAAATTTATTGAAAATTATCCAGATTGTTTTCCTAAGGAAATATTTTGAAATTCAGAGCCCTAGGGGTAAAATGGGAAGAATTGATAACTTTGAAGACCCAGGGTTTTGAAATCAATTTTGAAAAGAGTTAAAATTCTAATCTGGATTGAAAATTTTGAAATCAAGAGTTCTGGACCTCGAAATGACATGTTGTGCAGTGCAGTGATATGAGATGCTCATGCAATGATATGCAATGCCATGTCTTATGAAATGCAATCTTGAACCAAGACTTGGAGTTGTCTGTCTCCTGTCAGGAATAAATTTTTGAACATCTGAGTTAAAAATAGAGAAATTTTGAGAGTTTCAGATGAAATTTGGACTTTTGCAGGGTTCGGGCTCAAAAAATGACCATTTTGCCCTCCGACGATTTCAAAGGTTGAATGATGATGTTTGGTGGAGATGTCGGGGAGGTGAGTGAAAATTTGGGGTGTTTACAACTCCCTATGTTCCGGCAGAGGGTCGACCCCCCTGTCTTCCTACAGGGGGTCGAACCCCTGCGGTTTCGGTAGGTCATTAGTTACTAGGCTTCTCAAGCCCTATGCAAGATGTTTTTATTTGCTTCGGGTTTTTTTTGTGGTGACTTCATTTTAAAACAACATTTTTTTGTGCAGATTTTTCAACGGAACTAGCTCGTGCTCAGCCACTTGTGGTAAGTAAGGGACAAAAACAATGCAAATCGGGTAAATACCCATGGTGAGTAAGTGATGCAAGTGTATCACATATTATTTAATTTATTAGATGTAACACTTTATTGTTCACACACTCACTTAGTTGTTAATATTTAGGGTTGCTTTGTTGGAGTTCGGAGATCATGCTGAGCATGATTTTAATGTATGAATATTGAAGTGTTCTTATTTTTGGAGTACGGAGTCTATGCTAGGCATGGTAGTAGTTAGTGAGATATTGAAGTGTGTTTGCTGCAGGTACATGTTTGTCATTTGTTTGATATGAATGATTACAATATATTGCAATGTTTGATGTAATTGTATCCATGCTTGCATGTAGTTACTTTCAATTTGATTATAACTTCCATGTGAAATTGTATAATGAAAGCATGCTTCAAATGATTGTATTGTGTCATTGATAGTTTGCAAACAAAAATATTAAGTTATCAATGCATGCATCAAAATTCTTGTTATTGTATGACATCATATATTGCATGATAAATTTGATATGTTCTTCATCGTAGCATTCTGATTGTTTTCTTTTAATTCGTTAGGCTATTATTCGTAACATCATAAGAAAATGACTGCAAACCGTGAATGGATGTACCGTAGGATAATGGACAATGAGTTATCGCATGAATATATGGATGGTGTTGACAGTTTTATTGAATTTGCAACGACAAGTGTCAGTACAGTGGATCTCATAGGTCAGATTAGGTGTCCCTGCAAGATTTGTAAGAATAATCAATTTGTAGAACCTCATAGCGTTAGACATCACCTATACAAGAAGGGTTTTGTGAGTGATTATCAGAATTGAACGTTTCATGGAGAAGAATTTAGAAACGATTTTGATGCACGGGTGAATGTGGTGCACGATAATTCATATACGTATTTGATATTTGATGCCGCAGGAACAGAACTGGGTTCTGCTATGAGTTCTAGTAATGTAAGAACTGCCGTAGATGAAGAATCACCAAACGATGCAGCTAGTAGATTTTATGATTTACTTAGAGATGCTGATGAGCAACTTTGGAACGGTTGCGAAAGTCACACTATCTTGTCTGCAGTTCTTCAACTAATGAATTTGAAGTCTGAGTATAATTTGAGTCAATCATGTTTTGACCGTTTGTGCATGATTGTGAAGAGTATGTTGCCCAAAGATGAGAAATTGCCACAAAATTTCTATCGTGCGAAAGTTATGGTCACCGCTCTAGGTATGGGTTATAAAAAGATTGATGTTTGTCCAAATCACTGCATGTTGTATTTCAAGGAGCAGGAAAACAACATATCATGCCCGTCATGTGGGCATCATCGGTTCAAGCCAAAGACAAGAGGCAATGGTAGCACGAGATCAAAGGAAGTTTCATACAAGTCGCTCCAATACTTAATACGAATAATTTGAATGCATTGCAATACTTGATGTGAATGATTTGAATTATTTGAATGTATTGTAATACTTGATGCGAATGCATGAGTTGTATTGCAACACTTGATGTGAATGATTAAAAATTTTATTTGAATGTATTGTGATACTTGATACGAATTATTTGAATGCATTGTAATACTTGATGTGAATTATTTGAATTATTTGAATGTATTGTAATACTTGATATGAATGATTCGAATGCATTGCAATACTTGATGTGAATGATTTAAATTATTTGAATGTATTATAATTTATGCAACGAATGATTTGAATTATTTCAATACTTGATGTGAATGATTTGAATTATTTCAATACTTGATGTGAATGATTTGAATTATTTGAATGCATTGTAATACTTGATGCGGATGATTTGAATGCATTGCAATGCTTGATGTGAATAACTTGAATGCATTGCAGTACCTGATATGAATGATTTGAATTATTGTAATACTTGATGCGAATGACTTGAATGTATTGTAATACTTGATGTGAATTATTTGAATGTATTGTATGACATATGTTATTTGTTAGAATATGGTTCGTGGAGGTTACAGTAGTCGCTCATCCAGTAGTAGCCAGGCCCAACCTTCATCTTCACGGGCTCCTATGATAGCTATATTGATTAACTAATTGGATGCTTGATTAGTTCAAATGCGCATTCTGAAAACTTCTAACGTATTTTTTTACAGATGATGTTTCGCCTATAGACGACCCACCTACACCAGCTGATCACACAAGTCAGGAGCCAACACAGGAAGCAGGGTCTTCTCAATCTGGCACAAGAAGACTCATTCGAATAGTGTATATCGATAATCGACCATAAGTATTTTGTTTTCAATTATTGCATATCTTATAAATATTTTATATTGATATTTACTGTGTAACAATTCATGTGCAGCACGAGGTTTGAGCCACAAGAAGTAGTACGGGAGATTAGGAATTCACTTCTTCAACATCTACCAGGACCGGTTGCTCAATGGAAAAAGTACCCAAAGGAGGTGTTAGACAGATTGTGGTCCTCATTCACGGTATACAGTTGTTCCTCATAGTTAATGTGTTTCATATTTAATTTATTTAACTAATGTCTACTAACTTTTTAAAAATATTTGTAGGCTTCGAATCGCTTCGCAACTACGATAGAAGAAAATGATGCAAGGAAGGTGTGGCAGAAGGTGGCTGCCAATCGATTTGCAGACATGCTGCACACTATGAAGACTGCAGCAAAAAAAATATCTGGCGTAGTAGATGATCCACTACTGTGGAAGGGGTCATGGCCCTATTACTATCAGGAGAGATTACTGGGATGAAATGTGCGATAAGTGGGCGAGAGATGCATTTAGAACTCGCTCTGCGAAGGCTGCACAAAATCGAGCGAAGATGCCTGAAGCCCATCTACACACAGGTGGATTTAAGACATTTGGAAGCCACCTGAAGAAAATGGTAACTCATCAATATATAATATTAATTTTATAAGTATTGTTGCAAACTTGTGTACTAAATCTTTTATCATTTAACTTCGCAGGAAGCAGAAAAAGAAGGCAGTGTACCATATAAGGATGTGTTTGTTGAAACACATAAACGGAAGACCACAGGAGTCTTCGTATCAGAGAAGGCGAGAACAACAACGGTATGTATTTATTCTATTAATAATCATTGCAATATGCAAGTTATCATAATGTTATCATTAATTATTAATGCATACTTTAAACATTATTTTGTAGGAGGCATATGAGCAATAGATGATAGAGCGATATGGCGATGACGCTACTCAGCATCCATTATTTGATCCTGCAGCATGGGTGACTGCAGCAGGTGAACCCAAAAAAGGTTGCGTGTTCGGGTTTGGGAGTAATCTGAACACTTCACCAGTTATTGCTTCTTCCAGTTACAGCTCAAATGCTACTTTCGCCGACATAAGCTTCAAGCAGCAGCCTATTCTTTCCGGTGATGATGTACGCCAGATCATTAAGGACATATTGGATGACTACTTCCATGACACCGTCGCCCCCTTTCTCCGACATGAGATCAACAATCTTGTGCTGAACAGGGGATCTTCGATTGCAGGTCCCTCTCAGGTATAATCACATATTCAGTTTTTTGACTGCCTTAGCACACATATGAGCATGATAAAATCACATATATAACTTTTTGTCTGCCTTAGAACACATATGAGCATGATAGAAGCACATATAGAGTTTTTTTATTGCCTTAGAGCACATATGAGCATGCTATAATAACATATAGAGTTTTTTTATTGCCTTAGAGCATATATGAGCATGCTATAAGCACATATAAATTTTTTTGCCTGCCTTAGAGCACATATGAGCATGCTATAAGCACATATTCAGTTTTTTGACTGCCTAAGAACACATATGAGTATGATAGAATCACATATAAAGTTTTTTTGACTGCCTTAGAACACATATGAGCATGCTATAATCACATATTCAGTTTTTTGAATGCCTAAGAACACATATGAGCATGTTATAATCACATATTCAGTTTTTTGACTGCCTTAGCACACATATGAGCATGATAGAATCACATATATAATTTTTTGACTGCCTTAGAGCACATATGAGCTTGATAGAATCACATATAAAGTTTTTTATTGTCTTAGAGCATATATGAGCATGCTATAATAACATATAGAGTTTTTTTATTACCTTAGAGCACATATGAGCATGCTATAAGTACATATATAACTTTTTCGCCTGCCTTTGAGCACATATAAGCATGCTATAATCACATATTCAGTTTTTTGACTGCCTAAGAACACATATGAGCATGATAGAATCACATATTAAGTTTTTTTGACTGCCTTAGAACACATATGAGCATGCTATAATCACATATTCAGTTTTTTGACTGCCTAAGAACACATATGAGCATGTTATAATCACATATTCAGTTTTTTGACTGTCTTAGCACACATATGAGCATGATATTTTTTTGCTTTGCCTGCCTTAGAGCACATATGAGCATGCTATAATCACATATTCAAGTTTTTGACTGCCTTAGCACACATACGAGCATGATCGAATCACATATATAGCTTTTTGTCTGCCTTAAAGCACATCTGAGCATGGTAGAATCACATATAGAGTTTTTCTAGCTACCTTAGAACACATATGAACATGCTATAATCACATATTCAATTTTTTCACTGCCTTAGCACACATATGAGCATGATAGAATCACATATATAACTTTTTGCCTGCCTTAGAGCACATATGAGCATGATAGAATCACATATAGAGTTTTTTTATTGTCTTAGAATACACATGAGCACATGATAGAATCACATATAGTGTGTAATTTATTTAATTATATTTTGTTTATCAATATTGACTGTTCTTTTCTTGTGTAGGCTGCTAGCGATAATCAGCGTAGCGGAGCTGAAGGGACAGATAAAGGCAATGAACAAGAAGACGCACAAAATCTTGGCGATGATTAGAGAACTGTGTTGAAGAAGTTCTACTTTTTTATGTTTCCTAATTGTAATTGTTGAATTGTAAATAATTAAACTTGTTGATTTTAAGGTGGAACGATTAATTGTTGTAGATTCTTTTTATATGGAATTTTTTGTGTGGTTTGTTTTTTATTTACATGAAATATAAATTGTACAGGAAATATAAATTGTACCGTTCTCGGTATTTAATTTTCAAATAAATTTTTTAAAATTTTTTTTCGTGTTTGCGACGGATTAGCGACGGAACCATCCGTCGCTATTCATATAAATCTAGCGACGGCCTAGCGACGGACGTAAATCCGTCACCAAGCCGTGGTCGCCGTTTAGTACCGACGGATTGGCGACGGAATACAGCGCTCGTTAGTCCGTCGCACTTAGCGACGGACCTGGCGACGGATTTATTATGTCGCCAGTTAGCGTCGAAAAATTCGCAACGTAAGCATATCGTCGCCTCATCGTCGCTAATCTGTCGCTAACAGTTGTAGCGACGGATTAACGACAGAATGTGGTCGTCGCTAATCTACTGCTTTGTTGTAGTGTTTTTTCCATACTGCCTAACGAAAATGAAGAAGAAGAGAAAACTGTAAAAAGAGATGGCCGATAAATCCTCCTATGACGCCCACCAATGATCGAACCAATCGATCAATTTATAGTGATCTCCACGAGGTAGGAATGAACCCGAGAATGTTTTGTAACACAAGGCAGAAACGAGAAGGCGGTAATGTGTTGTACCACAAGCTAAAAACCAAGGCGATAACCTGGACTCGCGGGAATGTGCAAAGCTATTTACGGGAGGACATTTTCGTCAAACGCATATCTATCTTACGGGAAGACATTTTCGTCAAACGCATATCTATCTTTTTTATATGTTATTTATCTTTTTATATATATTATTTTATTATAAAATCATCATGGGTAACATTGGCATATGAATTATTGCAGGTCTCAAGATATTCCTCCGTACACCCCCGAACACATGAATCTGTCTTCGGGGGAGAACACACAACACCCTCCCAGCTTTTTTGTTCATGATATTCTTCTCTAAGGAGTGCCACCAGCCGGTGGATCTTGACATGTTTCTCATAACTCTCTTCTTTTTGTTTGTGTTTCTATCCTCTTCTGCAAGGTTGTTAAATGCGATGAGGCGAAGTGAGGCGTTGAGCCTGCGCTTCGCCTCTGAGGCGTACGCCTCAGGTACTGAGGCTTACGCCTCTCACAACTGGTATGGAAGTGAAGCGGTGGGAGGGGAGGCAGTAAGAGAAGGACCACGCGCCCAGCTGGTACGGAAGCGAGGGATATGCCGGTCGTCTGGTGGTCGAAGAAGACTGAGCAGCAGCTGCAGCACAGCAACTCCGGTGGTCAGTGGTCACAACTGGTCGGAGGTTGATGAGGGGTGCATCACAGCAACGCCTCAGTACCTTGAGTGTGCGCCTCGCCTCTGAGGCATACGCTTCAGGTACTGAGGCGTACGCCTCTCACAACACTGCTCTTCTGTATCATTTTCATCTTGGAACATGTTTCAGTTAGACTTTAAACGCAAATGATGGCGTGGTTTCTTATGCATGCTTGCATGTCTTGGAATTTTTTAGATTCTGACTAGTAGACCATTTATTGTGGACGATCCCATGATCCCTTTATGAAGGCAATGGATCGAATCATAATCTCATTCTGGCAGACACCATAACCTCTTGAATTGAGCATTGCGCTTTCTGAAAGGGTGGAGCATGTGACCATCATCAGTTCATTCAGGACACAAATCGGGTGGGTCATGGAAGGTACAATTACCTTAGGGTCAAACTGGAGAGGGTGGTGTATGTTCCCCCCCCCCCCCGATGATTCATTGAATCCCACGTCTGTGTTTGGGGCTTTGAATGAGCACCACGTATATAAGCACATGGGGCTCGTATTCCCGTGTATGTTGACATAACTTTGCATCGAACTCTGGTGTTGTCGTAAAGACTTAAGTACCCTTTCTTGTTATTTTTCTCATAAAGTGACGGTTTGAGAAAATGACAAAAATGCCCTTCATTCAAAAAAGAAAAAACAAACAGTTCAAAAAAAGGACAAACATGTCCTCCATCCAGAAAGTCGAGGATGATGTTGACTCTTCAAAGTCTTCTTCTTCTTTCTCCGTAAAACACTGTAAAACCCTCTCTCTCTCTCTAGAGAAGAAATCAAGGGAGGATTCTTGAAAAGACTTAAGTGCCCCAAAGATGATTATTTAAGACCCAGTCTTTGCACTGCAGAATTATCTGAGAAAGAAATCTCCCCTGGAGGAGGCCATGAACATCAACCCTCTCACACACTCTCTCCCTTCTCTTTCTGCTTCTGTGCACATCCAGCAGAAGATCCTACATTGCTCCATCAAGCAAGGACTGACCTGCACATTGACTGTTGTGGAGCCTGATTCAGAGTTTTTACCCTTACAGGAGGAGGGTTTGGGGGCTCCTCCCAGCGTGGGTAGCATCATTCAACTAAATGAGTTGTAGATCCTGATTCAGAGTTTTTACCCTTACAAGAGAGGGGTAAAACCTCATCTCACTCTCTCTCCCTTCTCTTTCTACTTCTATGCACATCCAACAAACGATCCAACATTTCTCCATCAAACACCGACTGACCTGCACACTGACTGCAGCATCGTTCAACTTGATGAGTTGTGGAGCCTGATTTAGAGTTTTTGCCCATACAGGAGGGGGTTTGGGGGCTCCTCCCAGCGTAGGTAGCATCATTCAACTTGAAGAGTTGTGGAGTCTGATTCAAAGTTTTTACCCATTCATATTTTAAGGCATTAGATCTCATGTTTGAACATCCACGCATGTGCAGTTTGCTTTCATCATGTTCAGTTGCTTTCTATATTATACTTTGAATTCTGGTGCATTTTAGATCTATCAATTTGTATGTAACCAGAGCTCATTTTAATCTGAATTTTTTACTGCAACTTCATGCATGTCTTCATGCTCTCCACCAAAAATCAGATCATTCTGAGTTTGTTTGACCTACTTTAAAAATCGAGATTCAAAACCTGTTATTTTGCACCGTCAGGATTTTAGCAGAATCAGGACCAACTTGCGGGAGTGATTTCTCCCTAACCAGAAATGATCTTTCTGATCCGTAAAAAGGGTTGTTTTCTAAATTGAATCTAGTTTGTTTATACCAAATTTCAGTGATTTTTATGGTGTTTTCATACCAGTTTTGGGTCAAAAACCATAACCCTGTCACCCTGTGTCATTTTAACGGCTCAGATTTTGATCCATTTTGTTTGAATTTTATTTCCCTAATGGAATATCATTTTTCAATTCTGTAAAACGGGTTCTCTTCGTTTATGTGTCTAGTTCATCCCTATAAATTTTCAAAATTTTTCATGGTTAATTACTATTTTATTTTGATTAAATATCAGAACCTTGTATCCAGATTTTATAAATGTTCTGATTTTGGCACCCTTATCATGACTGTTGTAGCACTTCAACAAATCGCTATTTGATTGGCAATATTCTTCAGCAAATCGTTGTTATAATTTTTTGGGGTCTCTAATGAGTCCCTACTATGATTTGTAGTATTTTTGGGTCTCCAACGAGCCTCACAATGATTTATAGTGTTGCTCGGTTTTTTAACTATGATTTATAGTGCTTTGGGGTCTCCAACGAGCCCCACAGCGATTTGTAGTGTTTTTCGGTCTTTTAACTATGATTTATAGTGTTTTCGGGTCTCTAACGAGATCCACAGCGATTTATAGTGTTGCTGGACCTCGTTATAGCGATTTGTAGTGTTTCTCGCTAAACACTATAGCGATTTGTGATACAAATCGCTTATCCGAATCAGGACCAACTTGTCAGGGTCATATCTCCCTAACCAGAGATCGAATTTCAAATCCGTAAAAAAATGGTGTCTTTGTTATGAAGTCTAGTTTATTCCTGTAAATTTTCAGCGATTTCTATGGTCATTTTATACGCCATTTGGATCTAAAACCAGACCCCTATCAGTCTACCTTATTTGAGTGACATAGGTTTTTATTTCATTTTGTAAGAGTCATAATTCCCCAACGAAAGATCATTTTCCAAATCCGTGAAAAGGGTTTTCTTCCTCTATGTGTCTAGTTTATATCTGAAAAGTTTTATAACTTTTTATGCTCATTTGATATTTCAAACATGTTAAAAACCGAGACATGTTATTATTCCCTTTTAACTGAGTGGATGGAAGTTAATTATAACTTGTTGGAGACATGTCTCGGTTTTTAATAGGTTTGAAATATCAAATGAGCATAGAAAGTTATAAAACTTTCCAGATATAAACTAGACACATAGAGGAAGAAAACCCCTTTTACAGATTTAGAAAATGATTTTCCGTTGGGGAGATATGACTCTTACAAAATGAAATAAAAACCTATGTCACTCAAATAAGGTAGACTGATAGGGGTCTGGTTTTAGATCTAAATGAGGTATCAAATGACCATAGAAATCGCTAAAAATTTACAGGAATAAACTAGACTTCATAACAAAGACACCACTTTTTACGGATTTGAAATCTGATCTTTGGTTAGAGAGATATGGCCCTGACAAGTTGGTCCTGATTCGGATAGCAATTTGTATCACAAATCGCTGTAGTGTTTAGCGAGAAACACTATAAATCGCTATAGCGAGGTCCAGCAACACTATAAATCGCTGTGGGTCTCGTTAGAGACCCGAAAACACTATAAATCATAGTTAAAAGACCGAAAAATACTACAAATCGTTATGGGGCTCGTTGGAGACCCCAAAGCACTATAAATCATAGTTAAAAGACCGGACAACACTATAAATCATTGTGAGGCTCGTTGGAGACCCAAAAATACTACAAATCATAGTAGGGACTCATTGGAGACCCAAAAAAATCATAACAACGATTTGCTGAAGAATATTGCCAATCAAATAGTGATTTGTTGAAGAAGTGCTACAACAGTCATGATATGGGGGCCAAAATGAGAACATTTATAAAATCTTGATACAAGGTTCTGCTATTTAATCAAAATAAAATAATAATTGACCATGAAAAATTCTGAAAATTTACAGGGATGAACTAGACACATAAACAAAAAAAACCCATTTTACAGAATTGAAAAATGATCTCCCATTAGGAAAATAAAATTCAAACAAAATGGATCAAAATCTGAGCCGTTAAAATGACACAGGGTGGCAGGGTTATGGTTTTTGACCCAAAACTGGTATGAAAGCACCATAAAAATCGCTGAAATTTGGTATGAACAAACTAGATTCAATTTAAAAAACAACCCTTTTTACGGATCGAAAAGATCATCTCTGGTTAGGGAGAAATCACTCCCGTAAGTTGGTCTTGATTCTGCTAAAATCCTGACGATGCAAAATAACAGGTTCTGAATCTCGATTTTTAAAGTGGGTCAAACAAACTCAGAATGATCTGATTTTTGGTGGAGAGAATGAAGACATATGCATGAAGTTGCAGTAAAAAATTTAGATTAAAATGAGCTTTGGTTACATACAAATTGATAGATCTAAAATACACCAGAATTCAAAGTATAATATAGAAAGCAATTGAACATGATGAAAGCAAACTGCACATGCGTGGATGTTCAAACATGAGATCTAAATGCCTTAAAACATGAATGGGTAAAAACTTTGAATCATACTCCACAACTCTTCAAGTTGAATGATGCTACCCACGCTGGGAGGAGCCCCCAAACCCCCCTCCTGTAAGGGCAAAAACTCTAAATCAGGCTCCACAACTCATCAAGTTGAACGATGCTACAGTCAGTGTGCAGGTCAGTCTGTGTTTGATAGAGAAATGTAGGATCGTTTGTTGGATGTGCACAGAAGTAGAGAGAGAAGGGAGAGAGAGTGAGATGGTTGATGTTCATGGCCTTCTCCAGGGGGAACTCTTTGTCTCCCTTGATTTCTTCTCTAGAGAGAGAGAGGGTTTTACAGTGTTTTACGGAGAAGGAAGAAGAACAAGATGACGATGAAAAGTTCAAACAGACATTTTTGATGGCTCAAGTTTGTTTCGTCGGATGACCATCGGGAGGAGCCCCCAAACTCTTCTCCTGTAAGGGCAAAAACTCTGAATCAGGCTCCACAACAAATCAAGTTGAACGATGCTATCCACATTGGGAAGAGCCCCCAAACCCTCCTCCTATAAGGGTAAAAACTGTGAATCAGACTCCACAACTCATCAAGTTGAATGATGCTACCCACGCTAAGAGGAGCCCTCAGACCCCCCTTCTGTAAGGGTAAAAACTCTGAATCAGACTCCACAACTCTTCAAGTTGAATGATGCTACCCACGCTGGGAGGAGCCCTCAGACCCCCCTTTTCTGTAAGGGTAAAAACTTTGAATCAGACTCCACAACTCTTAAGTTGAATGATGCTATCCACGTTGGGAGGAGCCCCCAGACCCCTCTCCTATAAGGGTAAAAACTCTGAATCAGGATCTACAACTCATTTAGTTGAATGATGCTACCCACGCTGGGATGAACCCCCAAACCCTCCTCCTGTAAGGGTAAAAACTCTGAATCAGGCTCCACAGCAGTCAATGTGCAGGTCAGCCGGTTCTTGATGGAGCAATGTAAGATCTTCTGTTGGATGTGCATAGAAGCAGAAATAGAAGGGAGAGAGAGAGTGAGAGGGTTGATGTTCATGGCCATCTCCAGGGGAGATTTTTTTCTCAGATATTCCTGCAGTACAGAGACTGGGTCTTAAATAATCATCTTCGGGGCACTTAAGTCTTTACAACCACTCCTTTTCAAGAATCATCATTTTTTTTTCACCAATGGAGGAGAGGGTACTTAAGTCTTTGCAATCGCATCAAACTCCAATGCTAATTAATGCTGACAAACATGGGGATACAAGACACACATGCTTACATAGGTGGTGCTCTTTGGGACCCCCGAACATGAGATGTAGCTAACTGCCCTGTTCGGGGGGGGAACATATAACCTGCTTTGGTCAAACTGTGATGGAGTCGATCCAGCCTGCCCCAATTATCTACAAGGTGGAGCATGTTAACTGCATAAATCGTGCTCAACTTGCAAAATCATCAAGTCTCTGTTAGGGAGCTGACCGTCGAAGATCACCTGTGTGGGTGTTGTGGAATCCACAGCATCTGAGGGTGTTTGGGAGCGTGGAAAAACAGGCGTTGAGGGTGCTGAGGTGGGAAAACTCGACTCTGATGCCACAAACCGACTACCTTCTCCATAAGGTAAATTCGATGTAACTCTCCGACGACTCTCCTGCTTCCGCGTTAATTCCCTGACATCCCTCCCAACGACTCTTTTCAACTATCGTCTGACTCCTTCAATGACCTCTGCCAAAAACCCTAGAGCCTTTGTCTTCCTCTCTCTCCCTTTCCCGTTTACTTTACCAGCCGGGTCCAAAAAACATAGGTTTATATAACAGTAGGGGACATTCAAAACAAGCCGATTTGTTGTGGTTTGCACCAAGGATATTACTTTCGTATTCTGTTGAGAGGTAAGAGGCACCAGTTCATTCTTTATTTGAATTCACTATTATGTTATGTTAGCTTCTTCTTTTTTTTTGGTATTTTGCAGCTATTTTAAGTTATCTTGACATTTTACTGTTGTTTTAAGTTGCATTTTTGGTATTTTGTTGTTATTTTAGGGTATGTTTGATGGCTTGTTCAGGATTGCACAAAATGAACAAAAAAGACTAAACAGAACATTGATTTTGTTTGTTCTATAACAACGGTTTCAAGTTCAACATTTGTTTGGACCCTACTCAGATGTTATGTTCCAAATGTCCATTGTTTGATGCTGATGTGAAGACAACTTGGAAAATCATGGATAATGGGTTGAATTACTTTGTTTGTTTTGAATCGTATGACCCGATCCGTCCACCATTTTACATGTTTTAACCAGTTTATTATGGTTTTTTGCCCGGATATGAATCCAATTACGAAATGATATATAAAATCATAATTTTTTGCCATGAATATGGATTTGAAATTGGATTTTTGCCCCAAATATGAATTTTTGCCCCGAATATGGATCTTGAATGGCATTTTTGCCATGAATATGGATTTGGAATTGGATTTTTGCCATGAATATGGATATTTTCTCAAATATGGATCTCGAATAGGATTTTTTGCCCCAATATAAATTTGTGCCTCGAATATGGATCTTGAATTGGATATTTGCCCTAAATATGTATTTTTGCCTCAAATATAGATCTCAAATTAGATTTTTGCCCCGAATATGAATCTCAAATTGGATTTTTGCCCAGAATATGGATCTCTAATTGGATTTTACCTCAAATATGTATGTTTTTACCCAAGCCACATCCGAATAATCGTAATAGCTTGCTTTACTAAAAAATGTTTTATAGCAAAAAATAGAACACGAGAATTTGCATGGATTTTAAGTAATACGTCTGGTTGTATGTCAGCAACAAAATCAGATACAAAAACTCCATAAGTAAATATTAGAATTACAAAGGCAACTTCAATTTGAGAACAAAAATAGAAACCAATAAAGAATGCCTATTTTTGTTTAACAGCAATATGAAACCTTCATCAGGTAGCACCTTCGGATCCATTTGCCTATAAAAAGTTTTAGGCCTTCACAGAGATTATGCAAAGTCATATGTTCGTCTATGTAGAATGCAAATCACCAAAATCATGCAAAGATAGATAGTATATGGGTTTGCAATATTTAACTATCATGTATGAATAGCGCAGTGATGAATGATCTTTACTTGTGACAACCACCACGAAGAGCGATCACAAGACGAAGAACAGAACCATCCTCAATGTTGTATTCACGAGCCGTCTTGTCATTAGCCAATTGTTTGCCAGCATAAATCAGCCTGTGCATGCAGCAAGTTTGACGATGCAACAGAATCAAAGAAGCAAGTTCATAGACATTATGCTAATTTGTGGACTCATCATTAAAATGCAAATAGGACTCAGCAAATGCGAGTTACAAGCATTGATTGACAAGGTTTATACTTTGAGATAATGTCAGTGCAATCTGTGAAACTGTACCATAATCCACCATACATCCATATGATGCCAATTAAATCATGTTGAAAAACTAAATAACGCACAAGCACATACTATGGTTGTGACTTGCTTCCAAGGAGAGCAGATCAGGTCATATTGTATATAACCCATTTGTCAATTACATTCAAAAATCAATAACGAAAATGCAATAAAAATTACAACTTGCAATGTCACTGAATCTCTTGAAAGTGCATGTTTTTTCTTTTTAAGCAGCAAAGAAAATTTTCCTTCCAAAAATGAAAAATCTTAATATAACGATTAAATTAATCACGTAGACCAGGGAAAATAGAACATCCATTAGTAAATGCATTTGACCTGGCTTTTGGAAGATTCACACTCATGAACAGGATAATTTTAACAGTGGAAGAATTCACATCATGTTTCATGCATGCAACATTTCAATAAGTTTACGACATCAAAAAGCCCATTAAAAGTAACAAAAATACTAAACAAAGATAACAAAAACTTTAAAACTCAAGTGGAGTATGCAAGCCAGCAGCCCCATCTATTTTTGTATGCCTGAATTTAAAGCTAGATATGTTATGCGACATAGTAGGTTCCAAGAGAATCCAACAGCTCCAGTTTCATGTAGTGCCAGCCTATTAAGGCTGCTATTGCAACAAGTTTTCCCATGCCAGTTAAGTACCGATATGTTACTATTTCCAACAGATATGTAGTCTTAAATTTCATAATAGCAAAATGTACAACTACTGCAATGTGAATGGTGGCGTAAAAATGTGTTGGTAAAAATAAACAGGAAACTGGGGAGTGGCAGGGGAAAAGCAAAAATTGTAACATGTGCCTTAAAATTTTACAAAAATAGAAACTTTCATTTTATATCAATTGCCTGCTTTTCATTTACCCGTTCCCCCAAAACCCACCGACCAAAGTCTTTCTTCTCCATCATCATCAATTGTAGCCATCCAAGAAACCAACTAACATACCCAGCAAAGTTTTATTATCTCTCAAATAACCCCCAAGCCAATTGCCAATTATTGTTCAATACATATGTCAATATTTCCAATTTACTCTCACAAAAGTAACTAAACACCATTTTACTTTCAACAGTTGATGCATTCTTGTCATGTCTCTCTTCATCTCAAACAACAAAGCCCACCAACAAATAAAAACCTTGTCTTAATCTGGTAATCTTCATCACTCAACAACAATGAACAATTGGTATGTCTTAAGGCTAAAAAACAAATTTTATATTGAGCATAGAAAGAGAAAATTCAACACGTCAAGAAAAATGTGAAACTATAACAGTTAATCAATCTTGATATGAAGTTTGGTGAATATTTGAAAAAAAAATTACAATATGCATAGTTTTGCATCAGCTTAGGACATGATAGTTATCTTCCCAGGTATCTCCCTCTTTTAAGGTTTTGTGCCAAGGTTTCGCCGAAAAGTGTAAGCCCTACTCAAGACACACAAGCTTACTGCTTAACAAGGCCACAAAGATGGCCATACTAAAGCTCCACGTTTATAATACTATGACTAAGACTCCACCATCCAATGTGTTTCACAAACATAGAGACACACTCACAACATTCTTTGCAGTCAACTCCATTCCTAAACTATAGATTTCAAGCATAACTCTAGTTTTTCAAATTATAAGCAAATCACAAGGTACGTTGCATGGATACAAATGCAGAAACAGGGATACAAGTATTCACATGGAATTTCCCATTACTAGTACCATGTAAAGGGCTATGGTATGGGAGTAAAAGTGGAGTACCCATGTGACATAGATCAAAACCAAACAATTTCATACCACCAGAAAAAGCTTTCAAAAGGAATCACCAATCAATCACTCTTCTTGCAACTATTTGTCAAGCAGCACCTGCAGTTTGCTTCCTAGAAGTCTCAAGATTATTGACCAACGTCCCAAATGCTACCTAATTATCGATCAATAGTGATCTTGGCCAATTAGATTAAATTAACCATCAAAAGCCTCCAGAATCATGATCAAACCATGTTTGAAATAATTGAGCTTAGTATAACAAATAGAGTGAAGAAAACAGTTAATTCCAATTGCAGCAACCAATGACATTAGTCTAATATGCGATCAATGCAAAACAACCATTCATGCAGTGAAATTAATAGCAGTGAACGCTATGCAAAAGACACTTTCGAAACCAAAACACTAACCCCATAAAATAAGATGTCTTAACATAACGTGAAAGACTCAAAATTAAAATCCATTACAAAAATTTGATAATCCTAACATAATCAATGACTCAAATAACCTGCCCACCTTCATATTTTGTCTATAAATGTAAAGAGAAAAGCACAAAAAAGAAATACAAAATGAGAATAACATCACGGATTTCTGCTGTTTCTCAAACAAAATCGATCCGCTCTAAGACGATGTTGTGTTTTCCCTCTTCCTTGGTTCTGCTTGGGTTCCTAAATCAACAAACGAAAGTGGAATCTAATCAGAAAAATTGCATTTCGCATGTAAAAACACAAAACAACAACAATTCATACGATGCCATAGAGTTTACCTTCTCTAAAATTGCTCTTGAACCGACGAGGCATGTGGCGCAGGTAATGCATACGCCCCATCCTGGTAGTCTTCCTCCTAATCGCCTTCACGCTCTAGTTATCTGCCCAACCCAACACGTCAAATTCCACATAGAATCCCAAAACCTCAACACCCCAAAAACTCAGCAGCTACTCGGAGCCACCGCCCGACGCCGATGATAAACCGCCACAGCCATCGTGGCCTCCGCCCGCTGCACAGAGAGAGGGTCAGGTGCGCCCGTCGAGAATGTTTTTCTTTTTTTAATTTGTTCCTCTCGTCCTTGTTATTTTCGTAACAAGGGTGGGGGTGGAACGATTTTAACATGCTTTTATGGAAGCGGCGGATGGCGTTCCACGCTTCCAATGCGTCCAATGTTTGCCAAAAAAAAATAGTCTTTTTGGCCTTTTCTTCCTTCGCGACGCGCGGGACGCGCCATCAAACATACCCTTAGGTTGTGTTTCCGTCTCTAACTGTCCTATAGCTATACTATGTTTTTCAGTGTTTGCTTTGCAAGTGTATGAAAAAATGTCCCCTGGTGTTGCCAAACAAGTGGGAAGTACCAAATCCATAGAACTTGTGGATTTCATACTTCCCCCGGACTGCGAGCTCCCAAACTTTATTAATTTAGGAACTTGCAAAGTGTTGATCTTTTGGGGGCAGAGAGAGAGAGAGATTGGCAAACCACAAAGAATTACAAGTTTTCAGTTCTCATCATATTGCTCGAAAATGTTAATCACTGAACCCAATTGAAAGATACCAGAGCCAGCTTAAGCAAATTGAAGTGGCAACCCTCTTCGCTATTGCCAGATACAACTCAAAGGTAAGACCTGAAATAATAAATTGACTTGAAGTTCAATTAGAATTGCAGCAGGGGAATGCATACCATATGATCGTCCACAGCCAATTACATTGGTTACACGAAGAATTTACAAGGCAGTTGTTGGTGAAATGATTTTTACAAAAGTAGATCAATTGTATACCTAGATACTCATCTCTTTTGATTTCCTTAATTCTTTGTTAGTTCCCGAAAATTGTACGGAAACATCATCTTCTGTAGTTTCATTATTGTGGAATTCTCTTATTGTATGGGCTCTATTTTTCTAAATCACTCATCTTTTGTTTTCTTTTTCTTGCATCGTCTCGGACTTTTACTTGCTTACTTTTCATCTTAGGTTTCTTTTGTCTCATGCTTTCCTGAAAATCTGTTTTTCTTATTTCTTTTTTCATGAAATTTGTTTTGCATGTTTCATAGCTTAATGTATTGTTCCTTTGTTTTGCCAGTTGTCATTTGACAAATTGTTGCTTACTTAGGACATAATGATACTGATAAATTCCAGTTACTTAGAAATTGGACAAAATAACTTATTAGATCGAAAAAAAGATGAGTCGAATTCCAATAAGCAAACCGAAGAATTTTAGAGTTACTTTCTTGAGGATACAGATTCAACCATTCACCTGAACTGATGCAAAAAGAAAAAGTAAAGACTAAAAAAAAGAAAAAGAAAAATCCTTGTTGATTACGAGTTGTTCTCATATTTGGTGTATATTTTTTCTATTTATTTGTATTTGTTGCATATATTCGGAGGGAATATATTCGGAGGGAGGTACCAAATGTGGATGGAACCCTTTTTTGCTTGCTGAAGGCCTCTCTTTCCTAACCCTAAGATCACCATTGGTATCAAAGCCATCAGGGGTAGGGTTGAGTTGGCCAACTAAATATGCAATCTCTAAATCTAAATGAATGATGCTAGGATTCTTAATGACATATGAATGTGGATATCAAAATCAGCCCTATCGCGCACTCGTAAGAGGAACAAAAGAGGGGAGATGTGGCCGCAAACCCCGATGGTCCTCCCCTTTCTACAACGGTATGAATGAGAGCAAAATCAGTCGGTTTGTGGGGTAGGGGGTATAAAAAATGTTGCAAGAAGATGCAGAACAAACAATGGAGAGGAACAAAGATATAATGTGGTTCAGTTCAAATGTTGAACCTACATCCACGGTTAAAAGGAGCACTGAGGCTCTCTGATTGTCATCTTGTTTCTTAGAACATTATTCAGAGAATATATATATATATATATATATATATATATATATATATATATATATATACAGAATTTACATTAACAAAAAATGGCAACAGCCAATCACCAATAAATCTCATTGAGAGATATGAGGTGAACAAGCTGTGGTCATCTCGTATCTTTGATGTAATTCTGTTATTGCCTTTATCTGTAGCTCCAAAGTTATCTTTTGTTCTATCATTGCCTTTATTTGCACTGGTATTACTTTTATCTGGTCCTTGATTCACGCCTAGAATGTTGCCATATCATTACCCCTCCTCAAACATAGCCGAGTGTGGAGGCTAAGTTTGTGTAAAAAAGAAGCAAGTTGAGCCTTCCCAATAGGCCTGGTGAAGAGGTCAGCAAGTTGGAGATGTGATGAAACATATTTGGTGAGAAGTAATCGTTGAGCAACTTTTTCTCTCACGTAATGATAATCAAATCAATTTGTATATGCTTGGATTTACTGTTAAATATTATCATGGTTAAGTGAAGGGCACTGATATTGTCATAGTAAACAGTAGGAGGCGAGATTTGAGCAATTCCAAGATCCCAAAAAATGGAGATCCAAGTTTATTCAATTGCAGTGGATGCTAGAGCTCGATATTCTGCTTTAGTGCAGGAGAGAGCAACAGTGGGTTGCTTTTTTGTGCTTCATGAAATACAATTGCTGCCAAGAAAAGTGATAAATTCAGTAGTGGGGTGACGAGTAAGAAGACATCTGGCCCAGTCTGCATCTAAGACGGCATAAAGATTAAGATCACTGAGAGTGAATTTGCATCCCAAGATCCAATGTGCCTTTGATATATCGCAATATCCTTTTTACTAAGGGAAAATGACCCACGGTCGGTTTGTGCATGAATTGACTAACGAAGGTAACACTGAAGGCGAGCTTTGGTTGCGTGATGGTAAGATATTGGAGTGCCCCAACAGGACTGCGGTACTGAGTGACATTAGAGAATGGCATGAAATTACTTTCTGCAACAGAAATTTTTTGATGAAGCAAAGTTCTCATTAGTTTGGAGTCAAGCATGTGAGCTTTGTCAAGAATATCATGTGCATGCTTTTGTTGACTTAAGAAAAGACCCATGTGATTCTGACATACTTCTTTGTCCAGAAAATAATGAAGTCGCCTGAGATCTTTCATGGCAAATTGACTCTGAAGAGAGGAAATAAAAGATCGAAGTAATTTTGGATCATTTCCAGTCAATATAATATCATCAACGTAAAGTAATAAAATGATGATATTTGAGTCAACATGTTGAACAAACATGGATGGATCTGTTGTACTGCAAAAAGAACCCATTTGAAATTAAAAAGGAGCTCAACTTGTCAAACCATGCTCGTGAGGCTTGCCGAAGACTGTATAAGGCCTTATTGAGACGACACACCTTATTTGGATGGATTTTATCCTCATATCCAAGTAGTTGAGACATGTAAACATTCTCATGAAGTGTCCCATGAAGAAAAGTGTTTTTTACATCAAGTTGTCGTATGTCCCAATTTTTAAGGGTACCTAGATTGAGAACAATGTGAATGGTACTTGGTCAAATCATTGGGACAAATGTTTCACGAAAGTCAACACCTTCGACTTGTGTGAATCCCCGAGCCACGAGCTTAGCTTTAAGACGATCTAAAGTCCCATCAGCTTTTAGTTTGGACTTGAAAACCCACTTCGATCCAACAATATTGACATGAGGAGGTTTGTCGACTAAGTCCCAAGTGTGATTTTGTTGTAAGGCATAAATCTCATCATTTATGGCATGCCGCCAGCCAGAATGTGCAAGAGCTTGTTTGACATTAGAGGGTTCCTTGGGAATCGACAAATCGAGAGTAGTAAGAGCATACTTAGGGTTTGGTTTGTGCATGTCATGCATACTCCGAGTGACAATGGAATGATGAACACTTTGGTGTTGGGATGTCTGATCCTCGTGTTGCATGTGATCCTCAAGTAGTTCATTAGAAGGAGCATTATCTTGTTCATGAGATTGTGATGCCTCAAAATTGGTATTGTCATGAGGAGTATCAGCTGAAGCGTGATGAAGTGCAGTCTCCATTTTAGGTTGACAATGCATATCAGCAGACGATAACTCAGCATTTTTTCCCTCTTTATTTGACTCAAATGGTTCACTAGTCACAGACTTGGGAGAGTCCTGAAATTTTTGTATCTCATCAAAAGAAGTTGAGTCATTGCAATAAGAATAGCATTTAAACAATGAATTGCGATTGAGATAAGGTAAGGTATTCTCATCGAATATGACATGATGAGAGATGTACACTCGGTCTGTAGGTGGATACAAGCGTTTGTATCTCTTGTGCTCAGTGTTGTAGCCAATAAAAATGCAAGGCAATGACTTCAGCTGAAATTTGTTATTGTTGTAGTCATGCAAAAAATGAAAGCACCTGCAGGCAAGAACTCGAAAACTAGTATAATCTGGTTGTTTTCGATATAATCGGTGATATGGATTATCCATTTGTAAAGAAGTAGATGACAGTCTATTTATGAGAAAAATAGCAGTAGAGAAAATATCAACCCACAATCCTTTTGGTAGAGAGGCATGGTGCATTATAGTTAAACCCAATTCAGTGATGTTTTTGTGTTTTCGTTTGAAAACACTATTTTTCTCATGTGTGTGCAGACATGAGACTTGCCTCTTGATTTCATGCTCTCCAAGATATTTCAAAAAAATCATGCTAGAATACTCTCCACCTCCATCACATTGAAAAAATTTTATTTTCTTCTCAAATTGTCATTCAACAAATTTATGAAAATGTTGAAAAACTCCAAAAAAATCTGCCTTTCGTTTAAGAGGATAGAACCAAGTGAACCTGTTATAGTCGTCTATAAAAATAGCATAGAAACTAAAGTTTTTCTTTGAAGCAACTGGGGTTGGCCCCCATAGATCTGAATGGATCTTGAAAAGAGGTTCATGACAAACTTCATTATTTGAAATGAAAGGAAGGCGACATGTCTTTCCCATTTGACAACTAGAACAAACAATGTTTTTTATTTCAACTCTAAAAACATCAATCATCTTATTTGAATGCAAAAAAGAGTTCGTGCTTGATTGTGGGTGGCCCAAGCGAGTGTGCAATTGTGCAAATAAAGCTTGCTTATTGCGATTTGAGAAAAATGCTATTGGGCCTTGATCCATCGAGTAGAGATAGCCCTTCTTACTTCCCATCGCCATCACTTTCCCTGATCTTCTGTCCTTAACAACACAACTAGCATCAATAAATTCAAAAGAACGAGGTAAATTTGATGTGAGTTGACTGACAGAGAGCAAATCATGTTTCATTTTTGGCACACATAAGACATCCTTTAAAACAATAGGAGCATTAGTTGAGATAGACTGCAAAGTAGCATCTCCAATATGCGATATATGTAATTTTTTTCCATCTCCTATCATAACAAAATCTTGACCTTTACTAGGTTTAAGATTAGATAGCTTACCAGCATGGTTCACGAGATTCTTAGAACATTATTCAGAACGAAGTTATTCATGGAGAGGAACAAACAATGGAGAGGAACAAAGATATAAGGTGGTTCAGTTCAATAGTTGAACCCACATGCACGGTTAAAAGGAGCATTGAGGCTCTCTGATTGTTGTCTCATTTCTTAGAACATTATTCAGAGAATATATATACAGAATTTACATTAACAGAAATGGCAACAACCAATCACCAATAAATCTCATTGAGAGATATGAGGTTAACGAGATTCTCTTCTATGGCCATCCTGTATCTTTGTTGTAATTCTGTTATTGCCTTTATCAGCAGCTCCAACGTTATCTTCTGTTATGTCATTGCCTTTATCTGCACCGGTATTACTTTTAACAGGTCCTTGATTCATGCCTAGAATGTTGCCATCGTCATTAGACGGCGTATGAAAGAAGGAATTCACCACCAAATTTTACAAGAGAAACGTGATTCTTTTCTTTCTAGCTAGCCTAATACGAGAGATGAAAACCCTCCCCAGGCAAAGGGAAAAACCTGCTTCAGAGATGGGAGAGTTATATTTAGGGTTTATAGGCAAGAGGTGAACCCCATATTGGTAGAGTCGATAGCCCTACTATTGTTCGAACAAATTCCCTCCCCCATCCTTCTATCGACCAGCCCTTCTTCTTCTTCCTTTGTTTTTATATATATATAAAAAGTAATGTGTCCATGTATCTGGTTTTCTTTAATTATGACCATACGGATGTATTTGATTTCAAGCTTTAAAGTGTTTGATTGGGACATGGGTGGGTTTTTATAACGTTAAAAAAATCAACGGTTCAAAATCTTTGTAAATTTGTAAGACTTTAAATATTATTTTTTAATCAAAAACATGATATCCAAGTGTGAATTCCTCTTAAATAATACATTTATGAGGTCGATACCTAAAGAACACAAAAACCTATTTAGCAGATAAATGTGTGATTGGTTTCTTTGACCATAATATTTTCTTGTATGCTCTAGATGCTCATCATAGAGACCATCAATGGCTGTGGGAAAACTTGTGGGACCCATTTAAGATCAAAAGAACACATCTGTGGAAGACCGTTCATCCTATGGAGGAAGAGTATAAGCACTCAAAAAAACAAAAAAGTATTTTAAACAAAGTTCAACCTCTGACACAAGGAAGAAGATGACTAAGTATGTGAAGGTTCTACTCAAACCAATCAGATCAAAGGGTACATTTGGATCACAAAGAGTGTCACCACCCTTATGATACCATAGAGTATTGTTGATGTCACTTTTTTCTTGTTTTTATTCTACACTTTGCCTCCTCGTGCACGGGACGCCGTTGTCATCAAACAAAGGATGCGGCGAACATGAGAAACATGTCCACCGCCGCATTCGTTTTTCACTATAATTTTTGTTTGACCCCTTGTTACGGTGAGAAAAGGGATGTGAGAACCCTTTAGAAGAAATCGAAGGGAGAGGGGTCCAACTCTCATTTTTGTTTCATCTCTCTCTCTCTCTCTCTCTCTCTCTCTCTCTCTCTCTCTCTCTCTCTCTCTTGTAGCCAGGCCGTGAGGCCAGTGGCGAGGGGCAAGGCCTACAGGGGTGAGGCAGTGCTCGAGGTCACTGACGCCTGCGCTCGAGGTCATCGACGCCGACGCTTGAGGTCATCGACGCCGACGCTTGAGCCTCATCTTCTTTATTCTTCATTCCTCTCTCTGTCTTTCTCCCTTCTTCTTCGTTTCTCTCTTTGTCTCTCTCCTTTTTTCGTTCTTCATTCTTTTTCTTCTTCTTAGGGTATTTTTAGTTTTTTTTCATTAATTAGTAATTTTTCTTTGATTTTCTTTGATTAAAAGTTTTTCTTTTGATTTTCATTGATTAGGGTTTTTATTTTAATTTTTATTGATTAGGAATTTGAATCAAATTTCTTAAATTAAGGCTTTTTATAGTTAATTTGATTCAGGTTTTTTTATTTAAATTTCTTTGATAAGGACTTTGAATCAAATTTTTTAAATTAAGGTTTTTATAGTTAATTTATTAGAGTTTTCTTTGATTTGATTAGACTTTTTTTCCCTGATTAAGGCTTTGAATCGATTTTTTTTTTAATTAAGACTTTATAGTTATTTTGATTAGGGCCTTTTTTGTATTTGTTAGGGTTGGGTTTTTTTAATTTTCTTTGATTAGGGTTTGAATTAAGCCTTTTTTATTTAATTTTATGGATTATTTTTTCTTATAGTTTAGGGTTTTTTGGTTTACTTATGATTTTTTTTTTGCATTTTAAGATTTTGTGATTTAACAGGGTTTGATAATTTGATTTTAGGGTTTGATATTTTTATGATAAACTTTCATAATTAGATGTAATATGACATTGATTAAATAATTTATATATTAATTCTTATTTTCCTATAATTACTCAAATTTTAAATATTTTTTAGTTTTTAGATTCAATATGAGATCCATGTCGGGGGCTAAAATCCTATTAAAACACTCATATGGTTGGATGGATACAAAATAAAGTTATCCGACCCATTATTCGTGTGTGTTCATGTTGTCCGCATAAAACATAAAACAAATATTGGACACAAGGAGTTCAATTTCTTGTACATTCGAAACAGACGTTGGTCTTAGTACAATTGTTACGTAACAGATAAAACATATTCATTCTATCTAATCTTGGATGAGCCATCGTACAAGCTTGTAAGAGATATTCCCCAACAGGGGCTCTGCGTGGTTGGTAGGAACTATCAGTGCCTGTCTCCCTGTGGTGGAACGTTGAGGGTTCAAAACCCAGTGGTAGTTAGGGGTGGCAAAATCTGACACGATCCGCCAAGCCGCTTCTTAGCTGGGTTCGGGTTTGGCTTAAACGGGTTCATTTCGTAAATGGGTCAACCCGCCTAACCCGTTTATTAAACGGGTCGGGTTCGTGTTAGGGGTATGCCAACCCGCCTGACCCGTTTAATAAACGGGTTAGGCGGGTGGGTCAACCCGTTTACCCAAACCCGACCCACCAACCCGTTTACCCAACCCAACCCGGTCGGGTTTGTGTTTGCCACAGCCAACCCGTTTAATAAACGAGTCGGGTTCGTGTTGAGGTATGCTGACCCGCCGACCCAACCCCCCAACCCCACCCGATTGCCACCCCTAGTGGTAGTTGAATAATAACTGGTGGGGTCTGCCTAACGCAGCATGCCTTTCAAAAAAATAAAAAACTGTGAGACATTTACCAACAGGGGGCTCTGCTTGGTTGCTAGGAGCTGTCAGTGCCAGTCTCCCTGTGGTGGAACGTTGCAGGTTCAAAACCCAGTGGTAGTTGAATAATAACTGGTGGGGTCTGCCTAACCCAGCATGCCTTTCAAAAAAATAAAAAACTGTAAGAGACATTCCAAAGCGTCTGTCCTCTCTGCTTTCAAAGCGTGAAACTGCAAAGTTTCGTGTTTATACATAAACCGGTATGATTTAAAATAGTTGTTCTTAATCAAGGAAAACCACCATGCTCACTAGCATGCTCGTTGATATAAAAACCCCTTGCCCTCTTTTGGATCGTATTTTTCAACGTGTAAATTTGAATAATACTAAAAAAAACTATCTAAAAGTGGTTAAAATTTTATGTTTTTTAGCCGTTGATTTTTTAATAGCCCAAAATTCCAGCACACAAGCCTGATTCCAGCCATTCAAATGTCGATTTTCACAAAAATGGACGGTATAGATTATATCTGTAAAGTCCAGTTTGTTCGAAACAACTTTCAGGAATGAGATTCATTGTGGGGAGAAAGGAGGGGTATGACGATAGGCCCGAATTGAAGAATAGTTGCTACCACCCCCACAAGAAGTCAAAAAGGTTGGTGGGTGGGACAGCGAGACGAGACTCCCCACTTCTCAAAATGAAAGGAATTTCTTTTCCACAGCCAGTAGTCAGAAGTTGTGTTTTGGTGGTTGGTCGGGTGAGCTCGTTCGAGCCGTCGCCATGCCGTCTTCCTCCGACTCCGACGCCCCTCGAATCCTCAGATGCAAAGGTGATTTCCTATCTGCCACTCCTCCTCCTCTTCTTTTCTTTCTTTGGCTACTTCTTCCGGGTGACTGATCACGCCCCATTTCGTTGGTGTGATGCAGCTGCGGTTGCGTGGGGATCAGGGGAGGCTCTGGTGATGGAAGAGGTGGAGGTGGACCCGCCCAGGCCCTTGGAGCTTCGCATCAGGGTTGTCTGCACCTCGCTGTGCCGGAGCGATGTCACCCACTGGGAATCTCAGGCACCAACCACCCACGTTTCTCTTCTCTTGCATTCCTACGTCTCCTTTCTTTTCTCACCCTATCAACGTTTTTCTTTATAATCAGTAGAAATGTAGATGGGAGAACAAGGAGACGCTTTTTGTCCATCATGGTTCAACTTCTTTTCTTCTTCTTTTTTAATGTGGTGGTTGAAGGATGCTCTTAGTTTTTGTTATTCTAGAGGAATTTTGCTTTGAGAGATTTTTACGAGTGTTAGTTGCATGGTCTTGGTGATGGTGGTAACGTTGGATCTTGGAATGGATTCATGGGTCTCACATGGAATCCGATGACTCATTTTGAGTCATTAGATATGAACCACCATGATACTCGTGGGCTCACTTCACATTGGATTCTCAGCATGTTTGAGAATCCAATGAATCGATTATGACTTACGGCTACCCGAAGAAGAATACTCGATGCAGAGGAAGGTAGAGTTGCCGGAAGCCGGTGTCCCTGTCAGCATAGGGACAATAGAGCACCGCATCATCGAGGCCGCCGGCGGCGACGTGTGCCTCGTGCTGGAGTACATGGACGACGATGCCCTCGAGGGCCTCTTGAAGACGGAGGGAACCTTTTTTTCGAGTGATCGATCGTTGAAATCGCTCGTTGGGTGCTAGAGGGGCTCAGAGAGCCAGATTAATCGAGTGACTCTAGACAAAGCAGGGGAGGAGGGTGTTATTGCCTTCGCCTTCTCTCTCTCTCTCTCTCTCGATCTCGATCTCGACGGCGATGAAGCAGACGGGGATGGAGATGACCTGACGCGATTCACGGTGATGGAGTTGACGGGAAATCGTGTACCCGTCGAGATGCCATCGGTGAAACCCTAGACGAGCCGGAGGACGGAGATAGAAGCAGTGTCGAAGGCATGATCGTGAAAAACCTAGAAGATAAAGATCGAAAAAACCCACGACGCGATCTGCGATCGGCCGCTCGATCGGGAGGAGGAAGGAAATCGTCGGTTGGCCGTTTTCGGTGATCGAGGAGATAGGGAATGCCGAGAAGCTGATGAACCAAATCTTGCAGAGACAGGCAAGAAGGACAGTCCTGGGAGGTCGGTCTTCGTGCTGAGTATCTGGCGGAAGGATAAGGCAGGCGCCGGCCTGTCGAAGCCTTCTGGTCGACCGAAGGCTCTGCTGGGGAAGCGCTGCCCGTGGCGACGACACTGGGCACGAGGTCCTCGAGATTCTCAGTGGAGGATTGGTCGAGGAGGTAGGCCTCGTCCAGGGAGTCGCGCGAAGCGACGCCGGGGGACCATAGCGGGGCTCTGGCCGGCTGACCGTTGGGAGGTGGTGGTGTTTTCCCCTCTTTTTGTCGAGTTGCCAGAATTCGCGACAAAGGCAGAGGTGAGGGCGACGGCCATCGCCCTCGTTCCATTTCCCTTTCTCGGAAAAGGGAAAAACCCTAATCGGGCTCCTTGTACGAGTGAAGGTGAAAAGAAAAATAAAATTGGGGGTTTTGAAAAGGGGGAAGCTGTAATCTCATAGTTAATCTCATATGTGATCTTATTCTTTAGTTTAATTAGAATTAGACTATTAGAATTAGACTAGTTAGAATAACTTTTATTTTTTGTTTTAGGACATTGAAATAGGCTTATGCCTTTATTGACTGAAAGCATAAAGAGTTGTTGGACTCCCAACAGCTCTAATTAGAGCGGTTGGGAGCCCAACAACTTCTCCTCTCTAAGCTCCTTTTCAACCTTATAAATATGGGCTTTTACTTCTTGTTTACATAATTTCTTGTGTAAGTTATCCCATTTTAATGAGATATATTTTTTCTCTCTTGGTGTGTACACTCTTTTAAATATTTCGGTTCTTGTGAGTGTGTTGAATGAACCTTTGTGTTCATTAAGAAAGATCTTTTATGAGTTTCTTTTTGAAGTTACGTTTGGGGTTCTATTTTCTTACATGGTATCAGAGCGACGATTGTGATCAAGCTACTTATCTCGGTGCATTGAGAAGCATGCTACTCAAGTTTTGAAGGAGAAGATGTGTTCTTCTTCAAGTATATATAAAAGAGTGATCAACAAGCTTGGAGGTGTGTTCGTATCTACCATTCGTGGTAGAGTACGTCTTTCTTCTCTACTCTCATTGAGTTTCTTTCTTCTTCTCCTTATTAAGCCTTGTAAAATGGATGACAATGATAATGTCACCATTAAACTCATTAAGCTCAATGATTCAAACTATGTCAGATGGGCTTCAATTATGAAGTACTTTATATGGGGAAAGGAATTATGGAGATTAGTAGACAGAGCCGATATGGAACCTACATTAATCCTCACCAAGGATGAAGGAGAGAAAGAAATACCTCTCACGGAGGTAGAAAGGATCAAGGTCATTTCCACTTATAAAAAAAAATGGAAGGAATGGCAAATGGGTCATGCCAAAATTATGTCTTGGTTTATTACAAGTGTTGACATAAAGAAATGCTCGAGTCTTGCAAAATTCGAGTATGTTAATGATGCATGGGATTACCTTAAGAAAATGTATTCTCTTACGGATATTGCATATATGTGCAATTTACAAATTAAAGTTCGGAATATAGTTCAAGGAGACAAGAGCATTAGAGAATACTACAATGGCTTGTCTGAATTGTGGGAAGAGTTAGCTCTTCTTGAACCAAAGTGACATTGTTCATAAGATATTGAACTCCACCAAAACCAAATAAATGCAAAACTTTTTTTTCATTTTATTAGTGGATTACGATCGAAATTTGAATCCACTAAGTCTATTCTTCTCCATCGTGGAAAAGTGTCGTCAATAGAAGATACAATAGAGGAGTTGAGTATGAAAGAAAATAGACTAAAAAGTAGAATTTCCAAAAGCGATGATGACTCAGTTCTAGTGGTCTCGAAACCTGAAAACTTTGTTCGGACTTACAAGTCTCTCAACTATGGAATTGAAAATGATGATTTTGATAAAAAGAAAATTATTTGCTACTATTGCCGTGAACCTGGACATGTGAAAACTCAATGTCCAAAATTAAAGAGACCTTATGAGAAAAATGTTGCTTCCGTCGGACCACCACAAGAATCAAGCGAAACTTCTATTGGGAGTATGTCTCTTGCATAATTGGTGGAAGCACTCAGACTACTACTCAAAGGAGCATCTTTATCTACGGGAGTTGTTGTCTCTTCTGTGAGCACCTCCGATCCAAGTAAAACTCTATGGCTTCTTGACTCAAGTGCTTCTTTTCATATGACTCTGAATGTTAAAATACTATCGGAATGTCATAACTCAAATGGATTTAATATTTTTACTGCCGATGGAACATCACTAGAAATCGAAGCAATAGGGAATTTTGAAAAAAAAATCTCAAAACTTAAAAGGATTTCATATTCCACAAATTAGATATATTCCCAAATTAAATCTCAATCTCTTGTCTGTTTCTCAACTATCTGACCATGGATATAACATTTCCTTCTCCTCTCGTGGTTGTCGAGTGCAGGATCACCAGTCAAGGAAGCTGATTGGGGAAGACCATAGAGAATGAGGCTTATACTACATGGACTTTTTAGAAATTCCCAAGAATATACTTTGTTGTAATGTTCAAAAAATGAACATGAATCTATGGCACAGGAGACTTGGTCATTCTAGCATATCCAAGATTCATTTTTTTCCAAATATGGAAAACTTTGTCTGAAACATTTAAATGTGAAAAATGTATTCTGGGAAAAATGAATAAATTACCCTTTCAAGAAAGAAATTTTGTCTCCTCTCGGCCTTTTGAGTTAGTGCATTCGGATGTATGGGGTCTTGCACCTGTTATATCCGAAGGGTTTTTTTCATATTATGTCATTTTTGTAGATGATTTTACAAGACATACTTGGATTTATTTTTTAAAATATAAATCTGAATTATTTTTTCATTTTCAAATATTTCATAAACTGGTTAAGAATCAATTTAAGAATGATATCTTCATTTTTCGCACTTATTCAGGGAGAGAGTTTTTGTCAAAAGAATTTAACGATTACTTAAATGTACATGGTATTTCACATCAAAGATCATGCCCATATACCCCACAGCAAAATGACCTAGCAGAAATAAAACATAGGCATATTATAGAAACAACAAGAACCCTACTCGTCACTCATCTAGTTCTAAATTTTTTTTGGGCCGAAGCCACTTTAACCGCGGTATATCTCATTAATAGAATGCCATCCTCTATTTTAAGCAATATTTCACCTGTTGAAAAACTCTTCAAACAAATCCTAGATTATTCAAGGTTAAGGGTATTTGGTTGTAAATGTTTTGTTTTTTTCAACAAAAATGACAAACTCTCACATCGTGCTATTCCATATGTGTTTCTTGGTTATGCAAGCAATCAAAAAGGTTATAGATACCTTGATCTTAAAACTAGAAAGTTATATGTGTCACGAAATGTATCTTTCTTAGAAAATGAAAGTTTCTTTGCAATTAAAAACTCTACAGAAATCGATGAATATTCTTTTTTACTAGACTTAGTTCCAGAGATTGATAAGGAAGATGTTGATCAAGAAGATCAAAATGTGATAAGTACTGAATCATCTCATCCAGAATGTATTCAATACTTCAGACGGGGTAACGTAGAGCAACCTTGTGCTCTAAAAAAATATACTAAAACACACGATCATATAGAAGCAAGAAGATCATCTAGGGTGTCAAAAGTACCTAAAAAATTTGTATCCTATGAGTCTTTTTCGCCAAAGTACCAAGCATATATTGCCCTGTTACATTCCTACATAGAACCTTCTAATTATGATACTGCAAAAGAACATCTCAAATGGGTTGAAGCCATGTCAGCAGAGTTAAGTGCCTTAGAAAAGGCGAATACGTGGACTATTCAAGATATTCCATCAGGAAAGAAACCTATAGGATGTCGTTGGGTATATAAAGTCAAAACTAAGAGTGATGCCCCTCTTGAACATTTTAAGGCCCGGCTAGTTACTAAAAGTTATTCCCAAGAATATAGAATAGACTATGAGAAAACTTTTGCACAAGTCGTTAGAATGACTATTGTAAGAACTTTGATTGCTCTTGCCTCTATAAAGAAATGACATATCTTTCAGATGGATGTCAAGAATGTGTTCCTTAATGGTAGTCTAGCTGAAGAAGTTTATATGAAACCTCCACCTGGTATTAAGATTCCCAAGGAAAAGCTCAAGGCCTTGTATGGACTTAAACAAGCCCCAAAGGCTTGGTATGACAAATTTAGTCAAGTTATGCTTGCTTTTGGTTTTCAATTTCGTCTTACTGACACAACTTTGTTTATTAAGAAATCTAATGCAGGTATTATTATTATTCTACTTTATGTGGACGACATGATCATCACAGAAAGTGATAAACAGGGAGTTGACAACATAAAAAAAAATTCAAAAACAAGTTTGAAATGAGTGACTTGGGTTTCTTAAAAAATTTCCTTGGAATCGAAGTAGCCTATTATCCTAGAGGTTATTTACTAACTCAATCGAAATTTGCTATTGATATTATTGACAGATCCGGAATCACAGATAAAAAGCATGTTGACACTTCTGAAGTCGTAAATGCCAAAATGAAGATGATGATGGAGAATCACTTGAGAACCCAACACCTTACAGACAACTTGTTTGGGGCATTGTCTTGCCTTTCCATCACACGACTGGATATCGCACATGCTGTCCACACAGCAAGTCAATTCCAGCATGCTCTCACTATTGTTCATATGGGAGCAGTATTACGAATTATCAGATATCTTAAAACCTCCGTTTATAGAGGACTTTTTTTGTCTGCTTCTTCATTACAATTAACTTCTTATATTGATGCAGATTGAGGGGTGATCCTAATGATCGACACTCAATTACTGGTCTTTGTGTGTTTTTAAGAGAATCTTTGATTTCTTGGCGGTGCAAGAAGCAACAAAAAATTTCTCTTTCATCAACTGAAGCTGAGTACAGAGCCATGGCTACAACCGCTATGGAAGTAGTATGGTTAAGAAGACTGCTTCAAGACATGGGTGTTATGACTACGAGACCATCACAACTATGCTGCGACAACAAAAGCTCTATTTACATTGCCAACAACCGGACATTCCACGAACGAACGAAGCATTTCGAGATGGATTGCAACTATGTACGATAGGAATTTCTACACGACACTATTGATCTCCCATATGTCTCCTCAGAATATCAGCTGACTGACTTCTTTACCAAACCCCTTGCTGCTCCCTGGTTCCATTTTCTCTTAGGCAAACTTTAGGTTGTCCAACCATAAGTTTGAGGGGGAATGTTAAAATTGTAATCTCATAGTTAATCTCATATGTGAGATTAACTCTATCATATGTAATCTTATCCTTTAGTTTAGCTTCTTAGTTTAGTTAGAATTTGGCTAGTTAGAATAACTTTTATATTTTGTTTTAGAACATTGAAATAGGCTTATGCTTTTATTGACTGAAAAGTCAATAAAGCATAAAGCATTGTTTGTTTTAGGACACTCAAACAGGCTTATGCCTTTATTGACTGAAAAGTCAATAAAGCATACAACATTAATTGGAGTTGTTGGACTCCCAACAACTCTAATTAGAGTCGTTGGGAGCCCAACGACTCCCCCTCTCTAAGCTCATTTTCAGCCCTATAAATATGGGCTTTTACTTCTTGTTTACATAATTTTTTGTGTGGGTTTATCCCATTTTAATGAGATATATTTTTCTCTCTTGGTGTGTGCACTCTTTTGAATATTTCGTGAGTGTGTTGAATGAACCTTTGTGTTATATAAGCCTATATAACAAGAAACGGTAACGTGCTTTTAATACCATAAACGATCATCTCTTTCTCGACATTGTACTAAATTAATACATGGCACATGACACTCCAACTTCTAACTATAAAAAACTACAGCAGTACCTGAAGGAATACGGATCTGGGTGTGCGCAGTGAAGTTTAGAGAAGTGAAAAGGGTTGAGATTAACGACTTGCTTCAAAGGGGATCCCTCGATGAAATCATCGAGTTCTCAGTGTATTCCTGCAAAGGCAGGAGCTGGGATATTTATCCTCCTCTGGGTAGCCGTTACCCAGCCATAACCGGCTCATTGGATTCCAAAACATGCTAGGAATCCAATGTGAAGTGAGCCCACCACTATCCTGGTGGTTCATATCTCAATGGCCCACTACTCAAGTGAGTCATTGGATTTCACGTGAGACCCATTGGCCACACTGGATCCGTACCAGGATCCAACATCTCCCACTTGGCCATATAGGGCAAACACCCACATTGTATCATAACCAGTGCATTATGTATTGCATTCATGACATTATGAGGTTTTATATACGCTAATTGGATTTCTTTTTCATGATATATCCCTGTCACGTAGCTATTTACAAACTAAGTTGTTTTTCCATCATGTCAAATTTTATCATAACCTTTAATGTGTAACAATCTATTTCAAGTTCATTGCATACTAAGTCATGCAGTCCATAGATAAAAAACGAATACATCATAATGTGGGTCTCACATAGTTATGGGGTTCTTATGGTTCTTCCATGACCATACCATAGGGCATCATCATGTCCACATGTATACTAGTCTACTATGAATTTTATTGATTCATAAATCCATGATTTGCCAAACATAGCAAATACTCCCACATTTTAAATTTTCATCATAGTTTATACTCTCACTATCCATGTGTACTATCACATGTTGGTCGCCACCTGATCATTTTAGATCAGTATATTCAGATAGTCGTATATGTGACTAACCATGTTGCATTTTATGAAAAACTTTAAAAACATGAAAAATATCCTTTCATGTATTCATATAAGCATACTATACACCATAGTGAGCATTATTTATAATGATTATTTATCATCATATACAAATAAATATCCTCATATGCATGTGTAAAATTATAATTCAGCTCCCACTTTTCCAATGCATTGCATTTAAGTAATATTTGCATTTAGTCATGACATCACGAGGTTTTGCATACACTAGCTGGACTTTTCCTTCATGATATATCTGTTAAATAATGTAACATAATTCAATATGTAATCTCATAGTTTTAGTTTACTTTTAAGTTTAGTTAGGATTAGGTTAGTTTATTTAACTAGGTTAGGTTTCTTTTTCTTTTTTAGTTTAGTTTTTGGACTTATTTGACTTTATGCTTTTTTGACCAAAGTCAAAAAGCATAAAGTAGAGAGAGCTGTTGGACTCCCAACAGCTCTATTTAGAGCCGTTGGGAGCCCAACACTCCCTCGTTCCCTCTCTCCCTTGTATTATAAATATGGGGTGTTACCCCCTTGTAACTTACACTTTTGTAAAGCCCTCTTTTGGGACCCAACATATTGAAGTTGATATTTTTTTTACGTTTGTGCATTTGTATCCGTGCCTTTGTGCACTTGTGAGAGTTCTCCTTTTATGCCTTTGTGCATTTGTATCCGTGCCTTTGTGCACTTGTGAGAGTTCTCCTTTTTTGCCTTTGTGCACACTTTGTGTTTCTAACTTTCTAGTATTGTGTTTATACACAAAATCCTTTTTTATAGAGATTTTCACATGGTATCAGAGCAAGGTTGCTTGAGAAGGAAAGTCTTGTGATTCTTCACAATATTGAGTGCCTCGAAAAGCGTGCCTTCAATTTTTTCGAGATTGGCGTGAAGACTTCTCTTCATCAAATATTTTGGAAGATTACTACAACAAGTAAGAGTTAAAATCTTTTTGTGGTACGTATTTTTCTCCTTCATCTTATCTCTCTAATGGTTGAAAAAGACTCTCATTTCTCTCTTGGCTTTAAGCTCAATGGTTCCAATTATCATGTATGGGCCGGAAATATGGAAGCTCATATTAAAGAAAAGGGGCTTTGGGGATATGTTCAAGGTTCCATAACGGAACCCGAACCAAAAATTACGATGGTTGAAAGAGGAGAAATCAAAATTCTTGAAGGAGAAGAAAGACAAAAAGCTCTTGAAGAATATTCAAAGAAACATGAGGAATGGGAAATGAGAAACTTTAAGATCCTATCTTGGATCTTCTCATCCGTTGAAACCAAGATCAATGCCAATATCATCAAATTCAAGAAAACCTCCGAAGCTTGGCATTATCTTGAAAAGATGTATACTTCACTAGACTTATCTCACAAGTACTATCTTCAAAAGAGGGCCTTGACCCTACAACAAAATGAGATGTCTATTCGTGAGTACTTTGCTGAATTATCCTCTATTTGGGATGAGCTTGCCATGCTTGAGCCCAAGTGGAGTGGCGAAGCTATTGAACTTAGATACAAGCAATTAGAGGAAGATCACTTCTTTAACTTCCTAAATGGTCTTCGACCCGAATTTGAACAAATTCGGTCCTCTCTTCTATCTTCTTTCACATCTCCTTCCATTGAAGATGTTATTACCAAGTTAAGTGGAGAGGAAACTCGTATGGGCATTAGCAAGCAAAATCCAAGTGTTCTTGCAATGCCCACAAATCAAGATGAATGTGATGGAGCTAATGCCGTGTCTAGGCCTGGCAACAACTTGAGGACATATAAACCTCCTCACTTTAAAAACCAAAATCAAGGATACAATGGTGGTCAAGGCGGAAGAAGGGACAATAGCAAAATTGTGTGCTACTTTTGCAAGGAACCCGGTCACATCAAACCGGTTTGTCCTAAATGGAAGAAACTACTTGCAATGGCAACCGCATCTCAATCACAAAAAGAGGAATCTACAAGTGGAGCTCTCTCTTTAAATCAAATTATGGAAGCTCTTCAACCTCTTCTTAAGAGAGCTATTTCCGGTGCCGCCGTATCCACTCATTCTCCTCCAGGTAAAACTTCTTGGCTTTTAGATTCGGGTGCATCTTTTCATATGTCTCCAAACATCTCTTCTCTTTCTGAATATTCTAAAAGTTTATCACCATCTTTTGTTTCAACTGCGGATGGCACTTCTCTTGAAATTAAGGGGATTGGAAACTTTGAAACTCAAAATTTTTTTATTCCCAAAATTAGATTTATACCTAAATTGAATTTGAACTTACTTTCCGTCTCTCAACTCTCGGACCTTGGATGTGACATTCAATTTTCATCTAATAAGTGTTTAATACAGGATCACCGGTCTGGGAAGTTGATTGGGGAAGGCTCTAGGAAGGGAGACTTGTACTATGTGGATTCTCTCCAAATCCCTAAAACCCCTTTTTGTAATGTGGCCCAACATAAAGACATAAATGTTTGGCACAAAAGACTTGGTCATCCCAACATCACCAAGTTATCCTATTTGCATTTTATTAAAAGTCTTTGTAAAAATACTTTCTCTTGTAATGATTGTATTCTTGGAAAAATGAGAAGTATGCCTTTTGAACAAAGATCTATGTTTACCACAAAACCTTTTGAAATTGTTCATTCGGATGTTTGGGGACCGGCACCCGTCATATCCAAGGGAGGCTTTGCCTATTATGTGATTTTTGTAGATGATTTTTCTCGATATTGTTGGATATATTTCCTTAAACATAAGCACGAAGTGTTTTCATGTTTTAAATCATATCATATGATAATTAAGAATCAATTTAATAGTAATTTAAAGATTTTTAGGACCGATTCTGGAGGCGAATATCTTTCCAATGAATTTAAGAAATATCTTGAAGACTATGGTATTGTCCATCAAAGATCGTGTCCTAAGACCCCACAACAAAATGGGTTAGCCGAAAGGAAGCATAGGCATATCATTGAAACCACTAGAACCCTTCTTATTTCCCAAAGTATTCCAAAAAATTTTTGGGCCGAAGCGGCTCTTGCTTCAGTTTATCTTATTAATCGTCTTCCATCCAAAAATTTAGATAAAATCTCTCCTTTCGAAACTCTATATGAAAAAGAACCCGATTATAATAGATTGGGAGTTTTTGGTTGTAAGTGCTTTGTCCTTACAGATAAGAATGATAAACTCTCACCTAAAGCCATTCCTTGTGCTTTTCTTGGCTACTCCGAAACCCAAAAAGGGTTTCGATGTTATGATACTAAAAATGATAAGTTATATGTCTCAAGGAATGTAACATTTTTAGAAAATGATAGTGGTTTTGAAAAGAATGAATCTCATTTAGAAATTGCTGACTATTCCTTTCTCTTTGATCTTTTATCTAAAGATGATGATATCTCTAGTGATGATGAATCAACATATAACAGTGACAATGAAGTGGTTGAAATCAACAATAACTCTAACCCTACTACCTCTCAAGAAGAAAATATAACTAGAGACCCTATCACCTATACTCATAGAGATAGACTCCCCTTTAGAAGTGCTATTGAGCAATATAGTGAACCTAGCGAATCTATCCCCTCACATGATTCAAACCCTAGAAGAACCGAGAGAACTAGAAGAACTCCCTCTAGATTCGTATCTTTTGATTCTTTCTCTCCTAAATATCGGGCTTGCTTAAGTGCCATTCACTCATATTTTGAACCAAATTTTTTTGAAGATGCCAAACGATGTATTGAATGGAGAGAAGCCATGGAGAATGAACTCAAAGCGCTTAGGAAAGCCAACACTTGGGAATTTCAAACGCTTCCCAGTGGAAAAAAAACTATAGGATGCCGATGGGTGTTCAAAGTCAAAACAAAGAGTGATGGATCTCTTGAGAGGTATAAAGCTCGTCTTGTAGCTAAAGGGTATAGTCAAGAATACAGGATTGACTATGAAGAGACATTTGCTCCAGTAGCTCGTATGGTTACTGTTAGATGTCTCGTCACCATTGCTTCCATTAGAAAATGGAATATTTACCAAATGGATGTCAAAAATGTCTTTCTAAATGGTGATCTTAATGAAGAAGTCTACATGGATGCTCCACCTGGTATGGAAATTCCTAAAAATAAAGTTCTTTGTCTTCGTAAAGCTCTTTATGGCTTGAAACAAGCTCCCAAGGCTTGGCACGATAGGTTTAACAATGTAATGACTGAAAATGGTTTTACTTCATGCTATACTGACACTGCATTGTTTGTTAAGAAATCTGATGCAGGGATTGTTATATTACTGTTATATGTTGATGATATGTTAATAACAGGTGATGATGTCAAAGGAATCAAGAGCATTAAATCTATCCTGACTTCAAGATTTGAAATGTCAGACTTAGGATTTCTGACATATTTTTTGGGAATTGAGGTTGCCTATTCTCACAGAGGCTATTTTTTTGTCTCAAACTAAACTTGCTTGTGACATTCTTGACAGATCAGGAATCACAGATGACAAGGTCTGTGAAACTCCTGAAATAGTAGGTTCAAAGATGAAGATTGATGATGGGATTCTCCTAAAAGATCCCACACCTTACCGACAACTGGTTGGATCTTTAACGTATCTCAGCATTACGAGGCCTGATATTTCTCATGCTGTACATGTTGCTAGTCAGTTTCAACATGCACCTACTTCAGTTCATATGAGTGCCATTCTCCGCATCATCAGATACATAAAGGGTACAATAAACAATGGGGTATTTCTATCTTCTTCTTCTAAATTGAATTTAATTGCTTATACTGACTCTGATTGGGGAGGTGACCCAAATAACCGTCACTTCACCACTAGTTTTTGTATTTTTTTAGGGGAATCTTTAATTTCTTGGAGATGCAAGAAACAACATAAGGTCTCACTTTCATCCACATAAGCCGAATATAGTGCCATGGCATCTACTACCATGGAGATTGTTTGGATTCGCAACTTGCTGGAAGATATGAATATTCAAGTTCAAGGGCCCACAAAACTATGTTGTGATAATAAAAGTGCAATTTATATTGCCAAAAATCACACATTTCATGAGCGCAGGAAGCACATTGAGATGGACTGCCACTATGTTCGTGAAGAATACTTAAGAAGAACTATAGACCTTCCATATGTTACATCAGAATACCAACTAGCAGACTTCTTCACCAAAGCGTTGTGCTCTCCAAGATTTAACTTCCTTCTTGGCAAACTTTCGGTTATGTCACCCTAAGTTTGAGGGGGGGTGTTAAATAATGTAACATAATTCAATATGTAATCTCATAGTTTTAGTTTACTTTTAAGTTTAGTTAGGATTAGGTTAGTTTATTTAACTAGGTTAGGTTTCTTTTTCTTTTTTAGTTTAGTTTTTGGACTTATTTGGCTTTATGCTTTTTTGACCAAAGTCAAAAAGCATAAAGTAGAGAGAGTTGTTGGACTCCCAACAGCTCTATTTAGAGCCGTTGGGAGCCCAACACTCCCTCATTCCCTCTCTCCCTTGTATTATAAATATGGGGTGTTACCCCCTTGTAACTTACACTTTTGTAAAGCCCTCTTTTGGGACCCAACATATTGAAGTTGATATTTTTTTTACGTTTGTGCATTTGTATCCGTGCCTTTGTGCACTTGTGAGAGTTCTCCTTTTATGCCTTTGTGCATTTGTATCTGTGCCTTTGTGCACTTGTGAGAGTTCTCCTTTTATGCCTTTGTGCACACTTTGTGTTTCTAGTATTGTGTTTATGCACAAAATCCTTTTTTATAGAGATTTTCACAATATCATCATCATGAGGATACTCACAGACTAGGTTAATTTTTCATTATAAAGTAAAGTATAAATCTCTATATCCAAAATCAATTTTGGATATACACCAGATCCATACCCAATGAAAGTTATTTCATTTATCACTTGGATATGCCAAATATGATAAGCCAATTCTAAAGCTTTGATCACAAGTTTGAACATTTAAGCTCAAATCCTTTATTGGATCCATAAAATATATATATTAGGGGTGGCAATTTCTGACACGACCTGCCAACCCGACCCGCCAACCCGCCTCTTAGGCGGGTTCGGGTTGGGCTTAAGCCAACCCGTTTAATAAACGGGTCGACCCGCGTAACCCATTTATTAAAGAGGTCGGGTTCGGGTTGGGGGTATGAAAACCCGCCAACCCGGCTGACCCGTTTAATAAACGGGTTAGGCAGGTGGGTCAACCCGCCAACCCGACCCGTCAACCCGTCTGCCGACCCGTCAACCTGACCCGCCAACCTGCCTACCCGACCCGCCAACCTGACCCGCGAACCTGAAAACCCGTTTACCCGACCCAACCCATTTATTAAATGGGTTGGCGGGTCGTGTCGGGTTACCCGTTTATTAAACGGGTCGGGTTCGTGTTTGCCACAGCCGACCCGTTTAATAAACGGGTCGGGTTAGGGTTGAGGTATGCTGACGCGCCAACCCGACCCGATTGCCACCCCTAATATATATATATATATATATATATCCAAATTTATTAGATTTGTAGGAGTCCATATCCAAATCCGACTTGAGATGTTATCTATCAAGTACAACACGATCCATATTAAAATGAATGTCTATACAAGCTTAAATAAAACCATGGATCACACAGGATTTGACCATAATCCATATCCAAAACCATATATTTCAAAAGAAAATAGATCCATATTACACATCCATCATTCTACTTATCTGGATCTCACCGTGTCAAACCCGGACCCATACAAAAATATATATCATTATTAGGTCTAAATATTTGGCCTGATACTGTCTAGATTTAACATAAAACTTGGATCAAATCTAGATCTATACAATTTGACAATATGTATATATATATTATCAAATCTGGATCCATATCCCCATATCCGAGCCCAAGACTAGATCCGTTCAATAAGAGAATTCAATAGCATAGCCTGGATCTAAACTCATTCAATTTGATCTATACTCAATCAGCTTGATCTTATTTTAGATCCATACAAATTTAACTATATCCATAATATTTTCCTGGATCAAAATTAAGGTCTCTGTCACCTTACTAGATCCCAACATTTGATCTAATACCGATCAGATTCAATCTTGACCCAAACATTGTATTTAATAGATCTTATAATTAAACTTGATCTATATAAAAAATTGGATCGATACAAACCATACTGGATCCAGATATTAACATGAACAAAATATTAATGCATATATAAAAACATATGCAGACACAATATTTCTGGATCCAAAAATATCAGGGTAGAGATATAAAGCAAATCATAACTGGGTCCAAAAAAAGTTTTACCAGATCCAACCAAGTTTATAAGAAGCTACTTGAAGAGTTTGGCTCAATCCAGATCCAAACATGTCTCAGGTATTCCGCTAACCAGAAGCATTTTTCTGCAAAATCAGAAAAATCAAAAAAATTCTGGGTAAAATCAACAAACCAGAACATTAGAAAGATTTTTAGAGCTTTCTGAGTTAAACAGAAAACTCTAGGTGGTTTTTTATAATTTTACAAAAAAACTAGGGATGTTCTGAAAAAACTAGACATAACAACTCTTTCTCGGATAATATCCAGAGAATAGGCTTGTTTCTGGATTTACCAAAAAATAGAGGCCTCTATTTTGTAAAACAGAGGGTCAAAGGCAGAATAAATTAGAAAGATGAGGGGCAGATCCATAAAATTGCTCAAAAAAAAAATTAACCCTCCTTAAAAGGGAGCCCGATTAGGGTTTTCCCCTTTTACGAGAGAGAAGAGAGGGGCAGCAACTGTAAGGAAATAGAACTCCAAACAGAACTTCAAAAAGAAACTCACAAAAGATCTTTCTCAATGAACACAAAGGTTCATTCATCACACTCACAAGAACCGAAATATTCAAAAGAGTGTGCACACCAAGAGAGAAAAATATATCTCATTAAAATGGGATAAACCCACGCAAAAAACTATGTAAACAAGAAGTAAAAGCTCATATTTATAGGGGTGAAAATGAGCTTAGAGAGGGGGAGTCGTTGGGCTCCCAACGGCTCTAATTAGAGTTGTTGGGAGTCCAACAACTCCAATTAATGTTGTATGCTTTATTGACTTTTCAGTCAATAAAGGCATAAGCCTGTTTGAGTGTCCTAAAACAAACAATGCTTTATGCTTTATTGACTTTATACCGTTTCTTGTTATATGATTTGTAGTACCATCAGAAAGTTGCTCAGACGACATGTCTGTGGTCAATGATCGTGGCTTTGTTGATCTATATAGGTGTAGATGTGTTTGCGTCATCATCCTTTTGTGACAGGCATGGTGATTATGACTAAAAAGATATCTGCTGCATCATGGGGAAACAACGAATGTTCATTCAGTAAGATGGAGTTACATGTCAACGACACAAAAATCATAAATCTATGATCTTATAACCACAATACCAAACTCCAAAATATCTTTGTTGTCGTGATGCACCAGCCATGCATCTTAGCATTTTTTTAGAGGCCATACTCATGAAGATAATTGTGGTGACAAAACGAAGTTACATGTTATTTAGTCTTCAAAAATCTCCACTATGCTTAATCGTGTTCTAACGGTAGAAAGAATCACCAGAAATTTAATTTAATCTAACTGAAGGTACAATTAATTAAGTATATCCAGGTGGCATGTGAAGAAAACCTCTTATTCCAATACCTTTTTTTATTGTACAGCATTCTATACTTTTCACATGCATCTCATTGTTGATAATTGTGGTGACAAAACGAAGTTACATATTATTTAGTCTTCAAAAATCTCCACTATGCTTAATCGTGTTCTAACGTTAGAAAGAATCACCAGAAATTTAATTTAATCTAACTGAAGGTACAATTAATTAAGTATATCCAGGTGGCATGTGAAGAAACCCTCTTATTCCAATACCTTTTTTTATTGTACAGCATTCTATACTTTTCACATGCATCTCATTGTTAGCGACTGTACTTGAGTTGGTAATCATATATATGCGTAGTTATCTTTTTTCACTTTAAAAGCCATGTCGCTTATGCCAACCGGAAGAAAGTAGGTGCATCATTCATGCTCCTTGAATATTCTGAGTGCCATAGACGAAAACCAACATCCTTTTGAAAAGAATTCACAAATCTATGCCCTTCACCAGAGCATCACACTTAAAAGAAAGAGGAAGGGAAAACTTGCACTTGAAAGTACAAATTTCAAATACAGATGCACTATACCATGGCATGTCAATTTTTTTTCCGTGTGAAGATATTTTTGTTTCTTTTGACATCTAAAGAGATGGTATACACACATGCACAGAAAGCAAAAAGGTTATCCACCAAGAAGCTCCTGTTTTTTCCAGCAGATGCATGTAAGACCAGAAGTTTCTGTAGGCTTACATAGCATAAAGGATTCCTTAGCAAATTGATACACACTAGTGACTTCATGCATGATTTGTTCAAGTTGAATGGCTACAATGAAAGTACTTTTGCCCCTATAGATAGATTGGATCCAATTCCATGGCCAAGAGCAGTTTAAGTTTGTTGATGTAGTTGCGCTTTGGAAAAATGCAGTCTAAGGATGAGATTTTATGCAATCATTACTGCATTTGTCATTGTGAATTTACTGACTGATTACTTAAGGCAACTCACCATTGTTATGTTGCTATTGTGCTGATGAGCCAGCGATGATGAATTATTTCATGTAGTTTCTTTCTGCTACGCTGGAAACTTCTTACTGTTGATTATATGGGTTCAACCATTAGAATATCTCATGTCAGTTCGTGCTTTTTCTAATTTAGGTTACTTTGTGCAGACTGCAGTTCCTATTTTTCCTCGAATATATGGACATGAAGCAGCAGGGTTGGTGCTTATTCTTTATTTATGCTTGTGATGTTAGACGTCTTATCATTTCCATATAACCAAGAATTTATGTCAAACTTTACAATGAGTATTTTGCAGAATTGTTGAAAGTGTTGGCGAAGGAGTAGATGAGTTTGAGGAGGGAGATCATGTACTTACTACATTCATAGGAGAATGTGGTAGGTGTAGACATTGTGTTTCTGTTAAAAGCAACATGTGCCAGCAGTTGGGATTGGAAAGGAAAGGTCTAATGCATAGTGATCAGAAAACTCGGTTTTCCATAAATGGGAAGCCTGTGTACCATTATTGTGGAGTATCAAGCTTTAGTGAGTACACTGTAGTTCACTCTGGATGTGCTGTTAAAATCCCTATGACAGCTCCTATGGACAAATTGTGTCTTCTCAGCTGTGGAGTAGCTGCAGGTAAATATGTGGAAAAAAAATGGAAAAGTATAGATATTTTTTGAAAGTGATAGTTTGTTTCTTTTCCTGTTGAGTTTTATTTCCAGTGGGAATTATGTCTAATGTCAAGATATAAATATCTTCCTTGCATATGTTATTTCTCTTTTCTTTGACATCAATATTCTCCCTTGCTTTTTCAATCTGTTCATAATATTATTTTGCCTTGGATCATTTTGTCATTCTATCTTACGTATTATCAGTTGTATATATTACATGATCTTGGACTGCATTCAATTTATTAAAGCAAATATTTTTTTCTTCTTGATGTTTGGATTGGTGAATATGCTTTGAAACACTATGGACTTTTGTGCTATATAGTAATTAAGGCAATGCCACATGTATTGCTTATATGCAGTATGGTGATGGGTTTGACTATCCTTATAGGTCTTATTTAAATTTTGAATGTCATAAGGCTATTCTTTCAAAGCAGTATCTTTTTGTAAAATACCTGGCATTCTTAGAGTGATAAAGAAGTGCAGAATCTTAAGCATTTAGACGACAGGAATTTGCATCAAGAGCTACAATTTGACTGGCATTGATGGTTAGATTTCTTAGTTCACTTCTTCAGTTGATTGATGTATGAATTGGATTGACAAATTCTCGTGTAGTAACACCAAGATGGAAATAATATCCAAAAAAGGTTGATAATTTAAAATTATACTGGTCATAGTCTAATTGGTGTTGCATATTGTGCTTAAACTTTGTGAAATGCTATATTTCATTGAACCAGGTTAATGGGATTCTAGTGCATGGCTATTTTGTGTTGGGTTCAAGGGTAATAAGTAAACTAAAGAATACAATACTCTTGTTTTATTGGTAAAAACAAGATTCTTTTGTTTGTTAGTCAATCATATTTTTGTGTTTCCCTTTTATATAAAGGTTTGTGCATGTCTGTGAATCCAGGACAGACTACCTTATATTTACGAGAGAGAATCCCCGTTTTGGACCTGAGCTGATCTATTTTTGGTTGGCAACATCTTCTTAGGTCTTGGTGCAGCTTGGAAAGTTGCAAATGTATTGGAAGGATCCACTGTGGCCATTTTTGGCCTTGGAACGGTTGGTCTTTCTGTAAGTATTAGCATTCAGATCTCTTATAATGTTCTGCCCAAGCGCACTACTTTGAGCTTTAAATGCAATTTGTCATTTTCCTCTGTTTGTTGAGTAGGTAGCACAAGGTGCCAAATTAAGAGGGGCATCTCGTGTAATTGGTATAGATACAAATCCTGAAAAGTTTGAGAAAGGTGGGTTAAGTTGGGCTTCTATTTTTTTCCTTGAATGATTGTTCCTACAGCTTGTCTTACTGAAGTTGTTCTAATGGGACAGGCATAGCTTTTGGGATTACAGATTTTATAAATCCAAATGATAGTGATGGACCAGTTGAGCAGGTACTTGGTTTCTCCCAGCCATTTGAGTGGTTTAATGTTTACATAAAAAATTACATTGTTTGTACTTTTTCCCTTGATTTTTTATTTTATCTTGTACCTAGAGTAGTAATTTGGTGGTTTTCAGAACAATCGTCCAAAGCATCAAAAGAATTGGTAGCCATATTTTAGGGAAATGATTCACTTTGAATTAGGACTGGCTGGTTGTTTCATACTTCCGTATGACATTTGCTGGATATTTATTTTTGCAATTGTTCAACGATTTAGGGTCATTGAAGATTCTTTAGTTATCTGGGGTTCTGTCTTTGATGTCAACATACATTTGGAATTTTTTTGTTTTATGTATGTGTTGGACCTCATATTTAGGGATGATCAGAGGCACTTTAGCTTCAGGGTTCTGTCTTTTTTTTCCTGAAAGACCAAAAATCATTTGGTGCAGATCTAGTGGAATCAATTAGTATATACAACAACAACAACAACTACGCCTTCATCCCAAAACAATTGGGGTCGGCGATATGAACCAAAAAAGAAAATCATTCTGGGTCTTCCACATGAATCCTTCTCCTCCAATCATTTCTATCCAATGTCATGTCCTCGGTGAGGTTCAAAGCATTCATATCCTTTCCTATCATCTCCATCCATGTCTTCCCAGGCATACTCCGACCTCTTTTAACTAATATATTTTCTCATTTCTCCATCCTTCTAACTGGAGCATCATTAGGCCTTCGCCGAATATGTCCAAACCACCGTAAACGATTCTCTCTCATCTTATTTTCAATGGGTGCAACGCCTACCCTCTTACGTATCTCCTTGTTCTGAATCTTATCTTTTATTGTATTTCCACACATCCATCTAAGCATACACATCTCAGTTACACTCATTTTTTGAATATGATGTCTCTTGGCAGCCCAACATTTCGTACCATATAGTAAAGCGGGTCTAATAGTCGTCCTATAAAACTTTCCCTTCAACCGCAATGGCATTCTACGATCGCACAACACTCCAGTTGCACTTTTCCATTTCATCCACCCAACCTTTATCCTATGATTTACATCTCCATCAATTTCTCCATGCTTTTGAATGATAGATCCCAAATATTTGAAACAATCATCCACCGGTATTTCTTGCTCACCAAGCTTCACTACACTCCCATCACTACTTCGTTGCTTACTAAACCGACATTCCATATATTCTGTCTTACTCTTACTCAACTTAAAACCTCTTGCTTCCGATGCCCGTCTCCATAATTCTAACTTAGCATTAACCCCAGCTCTAGACTCATCAATCAAAACAATATCATCAGCAAACAACATACACCACGGCACATTTTCTTGAATTGATCTCGTAAGCTCATCCATCACTATAGCAAATAGGAAAGGGCAAGTCATGATTCATCTCATTTAAAGGAATGGAGAAGTCTCCAAGATCCTGAGCATGACTTCCATTAAATAGCTTATCAAAATAATCTTTTCATCTCTCCTTAATCTCCTCATCTTTGACTAAAACCCTTTGCGTTTCATCTTTGATACATCTAACCATACCCAGATCCCTTGATTTCCTATCTCTCATCTTTGCAAGCCTATAAATATCCTTCTTACCCTCTTTGGTATCCAACTTGTCATAAACCTCCTTATATACCTTATCCCTCGCGTTTCGAACTACTTTTTTAGCTTTCTTCTTTGCTATCATATACTTCTCCAAATTCTCATTATCACGACTCTTACTTAGATTTCTATAACACTCTCTTTTAACCTTAATAGCTAATTTGACGTCCTCGTTCCACCATGATGTATCCTTACCTAGCGGTGCACCGCCTTTAGACTCACTCAATACCTCCTTTAGCCACCTTTCTCATGCCACCCGCTATCTTATTCCACAATGATTCTGAATCCTCCTCGAGACACCAATCAACTTCCTTAACTACCTGCTCTACAAACATTCCTTGTTTAGCTCCTTTCAGTGCCCACCACTTAATTCTAGGATTTATCCTATGTCTATCCCTTTTGCGGCATTGTCTAATTCTAAGATCTAAAATTAAGACTCTATGTTGTGTAGCTATACTTTCTCTCGGTATAACCTTACAATCGATGCAACAACCCCTATCTCTCTTTCTAAGTAGGAAAAAATCTATCTGACTCGTATTAACCCCACTTTTAAATGTTACTAGGTGAGACTCCCTCTTCCTAAACCAAGTGTTTGCTAAGATCATATCATAGGACAAACCAAAATCTAAAATCTTTTCTCCACTTTCGTTTCTTTCTCCTATACCATGGCCTCCATGGATACTCTCAAATCCTCTGAACTATCACCAGGCAGCACTTGATAATCGCTGGAAGCTGGCTATGCAAGAAGAAATGACAGATTTGGTCTCTCAGCATACCTGGGATCTAGTTGATTCCCCAGCAGATGCTGACATTGTTGGATGTAAATGGGTATATACAATAAAGTACAAATCTGATGGTTCTATTGACAGGTACAAGGCCAGATTAGTCGCGAAAGGGTATACTCAGACATATGGAATTGACTTCTTTGAAACTTTTTCTCCTGTGGCACGGATGGGTACCATCCGTCTTGTTCTCTCAGTAGCTGTTCAGCATGGTTGGAGCTTGTGTCAATTAGATGTGAAAAATGCATTTCTTTATGGGGATCTATCTGAGACCGTTTACATGCAACAACCTCCAGGTTTTGAGGTTGAGGGGGAGTGTCAGAAGGTGTGCAGATTGAGAAAGGTGATTTATGGCTTGAAACAAAGTCCTCGTGCATGGTTTCAAAAGTTATTTGAAGTGATGTCAAGCTTTGGCTTTAATAGATCGGCAGCAGATCATACACTTTTTATAAAGAAAACTAGCTCTGGCATAGTTGTTATGGTGGTATATGTGGATGACATCATTCTTACAGGAGATGATGTGAAAGCTATTGAAGCCACAAAGGCTCATCTTCAAAAACACTTTGCTACAAAAGACCTTGGTTCACTCAGGTATTTTCTGGGTATAGAAGTTGCTAGAAGCCGTGAAGGGATGGTTTTGTCTCAACGGAAGTATGTTCTTGACTTATTAAAGGAAACAGGCATGTTGGGAGCTAAACCAACAAATATTCCCATGGACCATAAAGTTCAGTTGTTTGAAGAAGGGTCAAAACCTGTTGATAGCAAAAGCTATCGCTCCCTAGTAGGGAAGTTATTATATGTAACTGTGACCAGACCAGATATTGCTTTAGCAGTAAGCAAAGTTAGCCAGTTCATGGACAAACCAACTGAGGTACACTGGAATGCAGCCATAATGATTCTCAGATATCTAAAATCCTCTCCTGGAAAGGGGTTACTGTTCAGGAAAGGTGGAACTCTAGAGATAGTAGCCTATTCTGATGCTGACTATGCTGGATCTGTAGTAGATAGAAAGTCTACCACAGGATTCTGTGTGTTTTTGGGAGACAACTTGATTTCATGGAGAAGTAAGAAACAAAATGTGGTTTCCAGGTCGAGTGCAGAATCAGAATATCGGGCTATGGCCCAAACAGCTGCTGAATTGATATGGGTTCGCACTGTTCTTAATGATCTCCAGGTGAAGGTTTCCTCTCCAATGACCATGATGTGCGATAACAAAGCGGCAACATATATAGCAAACAATCCTGTCTTTCATGAGAGAACAAAGCACATTGAGGTTGATTGCCACTATGTAAGAGATATGATTCAAGCTGGTCATATCACTACAAAATACCTAAAGTCTGAAGACCAAGTTGCAAATATGTTTACAAAGCCTCTTGCTAGGCCAAATTTCTCCAGATGTTGTGACAAGTTGAGCATGATAGATATCTATGCTCCAGCTTGAGGGGGAGTGTTGAGAATAGGTGGTTTTTAGGTTAAGTTCTCCTATATTAGAGGTTTTCTGAAATATTATTTTCATAAGGACTTAGATGTAATTTTTCTATTTTGCCTCTCTCTATTTAATATAGAGAGAAGCCCTAATCTTAATGAACGAGTTCTATTGTGCAGTCGTCTCTCTCTCTCTCTCTCTCTACACTCACAGGTGGTTGTACCCCCCATCTCATTCTACACCTACTAATGCCTACATGTCCATTAAGGTCACCGCCGATGAAAAGCTTTTCTCCATAAGATATCCCTTGTACTACTCCATCTAAAGCTTCCCAAAATTGACGCCTAATGGAATCATCTAAACCTATTTGAGGTGCATAAACACGGAATCAGTTAGTATATGAACTACGAAAAATGAATCTCAGTTTCTCCTGCATATTTATGTTAATATTCATTCTACAAGATTCTTTTTCTTGTTAAAAGATGATATTTTATTAAAAAGAAAAACCAACAACAACAACAACAACCGTTATGTATCTGTTGGATTGATTTTGTAACGCCCCAAAATTTTAACCCAGATTTTTCAGGATTTTTTTTTTAAACCAACAAATGATTCTATGGTTAAGCATTTCAGAACGATACAGGAAGGTAAAAGCAACCATACCATTTATTTTTATTTCAATAATAATAGAATCCAAACAGAGTTTATCACATCATCAGTCTTAAAACAAAAATTTCAATCAAAAAGCCATTAGGACCGCCAGGGAACAAATAGATCCAGTTATGGTCAGCGCCGCATCCTGTTTCGCTCATGGACTACTCTGTGTCTGAAAATTATAGGAATTAGACTACCACGTCTAAGTAGGAAAACTGTAATTATTCTTGCAAGTAGATCATGTGTCAGGTGTGTGATGTGGGTGTCGTGTTTGATTTTCAGTCTAAACATAAACACATAAGGAATTCGATGCAACAGCAATAACAGACATATATCTAAATAAAAAGGTGGGTTATGTAACAATTATACTTAATCACAAAAAGCACGTTATGCAACTACAACAATTAAGCAAGGTATTAAGCAATTAAAGCAGAACTTACACTAACATGAATAACATCTATATAACATTCATAATATAAATTTAATTAACTAATATATGCACAGTTTAGAAAGTTGTTTCATCATAAGCACCAAATATAAAGCATGATGAAAGAGTATGCAAATGTCTTTTTAATGACTCCAACACAGTGATACCTAACTGTTCTAGTTGATGTTTATCTTTTCTTATCCCGCGGGTACACACGGGCCAAGGCAACCATCACAGAAGAGAACGTTCGGGGGTATATTATTCAAAGTTGTTTTATTAACCCGAACATTCTAACTGTGACTGAAATCCCAAGGGAGCGGCCAGTGACCGAGAGAATCTCCCAAAAGCCAAAACCAAAACAGGATGCATCCCTAACTTCTGCAGAAGAATATGGAACTACCACCTATGACACATTTGGTAGTCTGGGTCCCCCGACTCTGAGGACTGGGACCAACGAGTCGCTTTACGCTCGAAACTAAACACATGTCCCCAGAGTTTTGTACCACCTACCCTCTCCAAGGTAAGCCTGAAACTGAGTGGGTTACTCTTTTTATTTAAATTTATTTCCCGAAGTGCAGGGCATTTCCTCAACTTCCTTCTACTACCACGGCAGTAGAATTCTCATCCTTAGTTTATTTACCAAGGTGAATAAATCATCCAAATCCCTTTTCCATATTGATTGCTTAAACCCACTCAAAGTGCTCCGGTGCCTTTAAACCAGTCAAGCACAGAAATTAAATTTAAGTTTCTTACCAGTGTTTTGATCATTATTCATAATGTTTCGGTGTCTTTAAACCGTCAAGCACCAAGGCCCCGGTACCTTTAAACCAGTCGGGCGCACAACCTTTAATATTAAGTTTTTCATCAGTTTTATTGCCACAGCATACAAGCTAATAGTCTAGTACCCGTACCAGGTATTCAACCCATATTGCCCATTAGGCTGGGTTTCCCAAATGACACTAGTTATAGTTCATCCAATCCATTTTGTGTTATGTTCCAATATAATGGGTATAGTCCCTTTTTGATGATTGAGCATGGTACATATACACAACAGCTAATGGAGTACTGCTGAAACAACTCACCCAGCCTATCTAGGCCTATAAATTTTGAATCCCACATGTGCAAGAATTAAGTCTTAATATTTTCCTCCAACAGGTACAAGGGGTTTTGGATTGATTAGGTCACAGTCCAGCTACAGTAAATTGGGCCTGTTGGTTATCACAATTCAGCATGCAAATTTGCCATGAGCATAAAATTGGGGTAAAGCAAACAATGTATAGGTATCCATTACAAGAAATTTTCTTCAAAATAATAAGTTGCTCACTTAAGGCTACTCTTCATATGCTACATTCTATTGAACAACAACATATTGCAATATCCACCTAACATAAGTTAACCAAATTAATGTGCACAGGTCCTAGGCATGCCTCACATCAACATTTCATATAATAAAGAAAAAAAAAACAATTCATGAGATCTTCAAAAATATGCACAGAACTGATTCGTGAGATTTCAAGTATTTTGCATTCAAATATCAGGTCCTTATGAAGTCGAAACTACAGCCCTTCAGTTGATAACAGAGTGCACGAAGGACCAAGCAGCACCTAATCCCCATACTAGAGTTAGTCCTGTATTTAAGTGTGTAAGTTGTGTGTGACCTAGTTAAATACGGATCTATGTGTGTGAGAATCCGTATACTATATTCAGTTATAATAATTGTATTTATACCACAAGTTATTCACAAATTAGAAACCTTAATGGTGGTGCTAAACAATCCTTAATAGTAACCTGTGAAACCCTACCTTAATCTTTATGGATTGAGAGATAGAATATGTTAGCATAAGGTATAAGCAGAACCAGAATTATCTTAAAAGATAAGCAGAGTCTTATATATGAGATTAACATGTATCCAGGTCTGATAACAGTCATCAACAGATAACCAGATTTGCTCACAGACAGTGAAATCACAGGTAATCCGATTTTATAGTAATTGTCAAGTGATATGAAAGCAGCGTTGGCAACAGGCTACCTATGATACTTTTAGTCACGTAGGCAAACCGAATCAACCTATCAAATCCTAAACTGTTAACAGGCATACCAATCGTCCATATCCAGATAGGGTAAGAGTCAACTAAACAAACCCAACAAACAAAACAAAAGCGACGATTCAACATTATCAATTTAATATGAAATCACACCCACTAATTAATAGAATTTCATATATCCGACACACACACAAGTTGTCATATTGTTCTGGTACCAACAGTGTACCCATCAATGCCCCAGTCGGCAGGAATCGAAGGTTGTCCCTTGAACAACCCAGAAAATTCATAGGTTATTAGGGATTCGAGAAGCCCCTAACCGAACTCAGCAAAATTCCATCAACATTCAAAGCCCCTCGTTTTATTACACGAATACCCCATCACTTATTTGGATTTTTCACCGTAGCCGAAATTGAAATTCCCTTTTTACAGAAATGTGAAACCAATAACCCCCTTTACGATAACAATCCTAAACAAACCCTATCGATTTGGGTTGTAGACAACCCACACTCCACCAACACATGATTAACCTGAAAAAAAAACAATCACAGAAAACCTACCATTATCCGGCGAGGGTGTTGCGGCATCCACGAGAGGGGTCGATCGGCCTGGACAGCACCACCACCGGCGAGGTCGGCTCTTCACTGCAAGGCCTCGAGCTGCAGCCCGAGATCGGAGGTGATTCGAGGTTTAGAGAGGTAGAAGAGAGTGAGAGAGAGAATGGGACAGCGAGAGAGAGAAGGAAGGGTTCGGGGTCCTCCCTTTGTAGGTGGATGCCCCCCCCCCCGAAAAGGAAGGGAAAAATACCCTCCCGGCGGCTGCGGCTTCCCCCTTCCCCATTTTAAAAAATGTTAGGGTTCAAAAGAACCCTAACCTGCGGCTTATCGGGGAAGAGGGTTTCCTCCCTCTTCATTTTTATCGGGCGGCCCTCTTATCGCCCCCCCCCCCCCCCCTTTTGTATTTTTTTTTTCCTTTACAGTGTGTGGGCCGGGTCCGAGTCCGACCCACGACCCGCACTCGGGGTCCAACCACATGTTGGATCCGGGTCTTATTTAAAAAAATATGGGTTCATAATTGGATCTGAAACCCCTCCTATGTATTTATTTTATTTATTTTCCTATTTACATATTTTAATATTTAAATAGGTTTATCTCGTATAATATGGGTTCTGGATCTTAAACTTGGATCCGTGCCCAGATTCGCCCATTTTATGCCTAAAATACTAAAAACTTTAAATGTAAACATTGCGGTTATTACATCCTTTCCCCCTAAAAGAAATTTCGTCCTTGAAATTTACCTGTGGTTACTCACTCGAAAAGGTTGGGGTACTTCTCCCGCATATTTGCCTCTGGTTCCCACGTGCTTTCGTCAATGCCATGGTGTTGCCATCTCACTTTAACGAGAGGAATGGTCTTTGATCTCAAGACTCGCTCACTTCGTTCCAATATCTCCACTGGTTTTTCTTCCATTGTTAGGTCTTTCCTTATATCTACGTCCTCATATTGGATGACATGTGACGATCCTGAAGATATTTTCTTAACATAGATACATGGAATACGTTATGTATCTGAGCATACTGAGGAGGTAGGGCTATACGATAGGCCGTTTCTCCAATCCGTTCCAAAATCTCAAAAGGTCCGACATATCTGGGACTCAATTTTCCTTTCTTACCAAAACGAAACACACTTTTGGTGGGTGATACTTTCACAAAGACCCGATCCCCCACATCAAAAGTGAGCTCCCTGCGCCTTTGATCTGCATAACTCTTTTGTCGACTCTGGGCTGTAAGCAGTCTATCTCTTATCATCTTGATCTGTTGGGTGTAATGTTGTAACACGATTGGTGATTCTACCGACCGTTCTCCAATTTCGTCCCAATACACAGGTGATCTACATGGTCTTCCATACAGGGCTTCAAAAGGAGCCATGCCGATACTCGCATGGTAACTATTATTGTAGGCATATTCGGCTAAAACAACATGCTTGTCCCACTCACCTTTCCAATCCAGCATACATGCTCGTAACATATCTTCTAATGTCTGGATAGTCCTCTCTGATTGTCCGTCAGTCTGAGGGTGAAAAACAGTACTCAGCTTCAGTTTCGTACCCAAGGCTTGTTGTAACTGACCCCAAAATCGAGAAGTAAATCGAGGGTCTCGATCTGATATAATAGAAACTGGTACTCCATGCAGTCGAACAACCTCTCTGATGTATAAGTCTGCTAAGCTCTCGAGGGATTGATTTATTCGTATGGGTAGAAAGTGAGCCGATTTAGTCAGTCGATCCACTATTACCCATATCACGTCATGTTGTTTCCGTGTTTTCGGCAAACCCACCACGAAGTCCATGGTGATTTCTTCCCATTTCCACTGTGGAATCTCCATTTGCTGCATCATTCCACCAGGCTTCTGATGTTTCACCTTGACTTGCTGACAAGTCAAACACTTTGAGACATAACTTGCGACCTCACGCTTCATTCCATTCCACCAATACCCTCGTTGTAAATCTTTAAACATCTTCGTGCCTCCTGGGTGTATGGTGTACTTGGACTTATGTGCTTCACCCAATAGTTCTTCTTTCAACTTGGGGTTACTAGGGACCCAAAGTCGATTTTGCATCCATATACTGCCATCTTCTTTGAGTGAGACGTGTGAATTATCTTGTTGGGCTAGTGACTTTAGTTTCTCATACTGAGGATCCTCTTTCTGACCTTCAATAATCTTTGTAAGGATCTCCGGACGGGCAGATAAATTAGATAATTTGATATTTCCCACGACATCTGAGAACGGTTTCCAATCAATGAATTCTTCCACCAAATTCCACCCTTTTGTCAAAAGACTAGACAAACTGCAACCGGCTTTGCGGCTGAGGGAGTCAGCTACCACATTTGCCTTTCCTGGGTGATAGGAAATGGTGAAATCGTAATCCTTTATAAACTCCAACCATCGTCGTTGTCGCATGTTCAACTCTTTCTGGGAAAACAGGTACTTGAGACTTTTGTGATCAGTAAATACCTCGAATTGTTCCCCATACAGGTAATGTCGTCATATTTTCAAAGCGAACACTACGGCTGCCAATTCGAGATCATGAGTTGGATAGTTTCGTTCATGAATCTTTAATTGGCGAGAGGCATATGCTATCACCTTACCATTTTGCATTAAAACACATCCCAACCCAGTACCTGATGCGTCTGAGTAGACCACAAAACCACCATGACCTGAAGGTAAAGCCAACACTGGTGCGGTGGTAAGCTTCTTCTTTAAGATTTGGAAACTCTCCTCGCACTTATCCGTCCATTCGAACTTGATTCCTTTCCTCAGGAGCTTGGTCATGGGCATAGCAATCCGTGAAAAGTCCTGAATGAATCTTCTATAATAGCCTGCTAATCCTAGAAAACTCCTGATATCGCTGATATTCTTCGGTTGACCCCAATTTAATACAACTTCAACTTTAGCCGGGTCCATAGCGACTCCATCTCGCGATATGACATGACCCAAGAACATGACCTTCTCGAGCCAGAATTCGCACTTGGAGAATTTGGCGAACAACTGGTGTTCCTTGAGAGTCCCCAATACGATCCTCAAATGTTCACGATGTTGTTCTATACTTTCAGAGTATATAAGTATATCATCAATAAAAACAATCACAAAAGTATCCAAGTATGCTCTGAATACCCTATTCATCAAATCCATGAATGCGGCGGGAGCATTTGTCAGTCCGAATGGCATAACTACGAACTCGTAGTGACCGTACCTTGTTCTAAAGGCTGTCTTGGGAATATTCTCGTCCTTGATCCGAAGTTGGTGATATCCAGATCTAAGATCGATTTTTGAAAACACCTTAGCCTTTTGCAATTGGTCGAACAAGTCTTCAATGCGAGGTATGGGATACTTATTTTTGACTGTTGCTTGATTCAACATCCGATAGTCTATACACAGCCTCATAGAACCATCCTTCTTCTTTACAAAAAGAACTGATGCTCCCCATGGTGACACACTTGGTCTAATGAAACCTTGTTCCATCAACTCTTGGAGTTGTTTCTTCAGCTCCTCCAACTCTACTGGAGCCATACGATAAGGCGCTTTCGAGATCGGTGCCGTCCCAGGCACCAACTCGATATGAAAATCCACCTCACGCTGTGGAGGTAGTCCAGGCAACTCATCCGGAAACACTTCTGGGAATTCACGAACTACTTCAAGTTCTTCTAATGGTGTGACCTTCGACTCGCAGGAGAATACGTTTACTAGGAATGCCCGGCACCCCTGTCGCATATACTTCTGAGCCTTTAATATAGATACAATTCGACCCTTCACTGTAGGTCTAGAAAGCCGAAACTCAACCTTTGGCAATCCTGGTCGGGACAAAACCACTTTTCCTTGGCGGCAGAGAACATTGGCATAATGTTCATATAACCAATCCATCCCCAATATGACATCATATTCAGTCATATCGAGCAAGATTAGGTCAGCAGGTAAGTTCTGCCCTTCCAGTACAATTACGACATCAGGGATGTAGTTTACACATATCGAATTGTATCCTATCGGATTATACACATATAATTCATGTTTCAGAGATTCAGTATGTTCACCAAGTAATTTTGCAAACTCTACGGATATAAACGAATGTGTAGCACCACAGTCAAATAGAACAAGTGCAGCACAGCCATTGACACATACAGTACCTTGTACCAGATTTCCTTTCTCCAACTCTTCCGCAGTGGTGGCATATACTCGTCTCAGCACCCTCTTCTGTGCATTTTGCTGTGGTGTTTGCTGCGGCTGAGATGGTTGATGTTGCTGTCCTCCTCCGGCATTACGTTTCTGCATATCCGCCATCTTCTTGTGGCACTGACGGGCATAATGACCCATCTTTCCACAGTAGAGACATGCTTCGGTGTCTCTAGGGCAAGGTTGTCCGTAGTGGGACCGGTTGCACTTCTGGCACACCCGATTTTGTCCTTGTTGTTGCGGAGGACGATTTCCACCATTGTACTTTTGCTTCTTGTAAGGTAGCTGGTACTTCTTGCCACCGTGGTGCTGCGGCGGACCGGCTCCCCATTTTCCCGGTGTGTCCTTTTGACTCTTCCTTGATCGCTCCCATTCTTCATTCAGCATAGTAGCCACTTCAATGGCTTGTGCGAGGGTGGACGGCAGATTAATCATCACTCGTGGTCGTAATCCGTCCTTGAGTCCGCGGACATACCTAGTTGCTCTGGCTTTATCATTCGCGAACAAATTTGGGCAATAACGCTCCAAGGTCCGAAATTTGGTAGTGTATTCCACCAAATTCATATTTCCTTGAGTAAGCTCCAAAAACTCCTGATGCTTCTGATCACGAGCGTACTGGGGGAAATATGTCTCTAAAAATGTTCGTTTGAAATCTTCCCATGGAATAGTATCCACTCCGGCAAAGTGGATGGTTCGGGTTGTGTCCCACCATTTCTGTGCATCTTCCGTCAAGCGGTAGGTGCCGAAGTCCGTTTGCTTATCATCGGGAACAGACAGAACCCGAAAAGCTCGTTCTGTCTCGGCAATCCAACTCTCGGCTAGTTCCGGATCAGCCTTGCCTGAGAAGGTAGGCGGGTTCAACTTCAAGAACTTCTCATACGTGATTGTGCTCGTATTATGCCTTTCACTTATGGCTGCGGCTAACTCCGCCTGGTGGCGCATTTGAGTGTCCATGGTTTGAGCCAGATTACCGAGAGTTTCCATCACGAAACCCCTTTGGTCCTGCCATTCATTTGCCGTGCTCGAACTAGCTTGGGATCGACGGTACATCTAATAATCATTTCAATACACACAGTTTTACTATCTTTGCATTATAGTGTTTCAAAAATCATTACAGGTATATATTTATACTTATATAGGAGAAACAATTTAATTATCATGACTACTAAAGTAAAATAAATAAAATATACTCACAGAGCGATCTCAGGATGTGGCATGACCGTGAACTTTGATTTATTGTTCCCAGGCTCTGATACCATAACTGTAACGCCCCAAAATTTTAACCCAGATTTTTCAGGATTTTTTTTTTTGAAACCAACAAATGATTCTAGGGTTAAGCATTTCAGAACGATACAGGAAGGTAAAAGCAACCATACCATTTATTTTTATTTCAATAATAATAGAATCCAAAAAGAGTTTATCACATCATCAGTCTTAAAACAAAAATTTCAATCAAAAAGCCATTAGGACCGCCAGGGAACAAATAGATCCAGTTCTGGTCAGCTCCGCATCCTGCTTCGCTCATGGACTACTCTGTGCCTGAAAATTATAGGAATTAGACTACCACGTCTAAGTAGGAAAACTGTAATTATTCTTGCAAGTAGATCATGTGTCAGGTGTGTGATGTGGGTGTCGTGTTTGATTTTCAGTCTAAACATAAACACATAAGGAATTCGATGCAACAGCAATAACAGACATATATCTAAATAAAAAGGTGGGTTATGTAACAGTTATACTTAATCACAAAAAGCACGTTACGCAACTACAACAATTAAGCAAGGTATTAAGCAATTAAAGCAGAACTTACACTAACATGAATAACATCTATATAACATTCATAATATAAATTCAATTAACTAATATATGCACAGTTTAGAAAGTTGTTTCATCATAAGCACCAAATATAAAGCATGATGAAAGAGTATGCAAATGTCTTTTTAATGACTCCAACACAGTGATACCTAACTGTTCTAGTTGATGTTTATCTTTTCTTATCCCGCGGGTACACACGGGCCAAGGCAACCATCACAGAAGAGAACGTTCGGGGGTATATTATTCAAAGTTGTTTTATTAACCCGAACATTCTAACTGTGACTGAAATCCCAAGGGAGCGGCCAGTGACCGAGAGAATCTCCCAAAGGCCAAAACCAAAACAGGATGCATCCCTAACTTCTGCAGAAGAATATGGAACTACCACCTATGACACATTTGGTAGTCTGGGTCCCCCGACTCTGAGGACTGGGACCAACGAGTCGCTTTACGCTCGAAACTAAACACATGTCCCCAGAGTTTTGTACCACCTACCCTCTCCAAGGTAAGCCTGAAACTGAGTGGGTTACTCTTTTTATTTAAATTTATTTCCCGAAGTGCAGGGCATTTCCCCAACTTCCTTCTACTACCACGGCAGTAGAATTCTCATCCTTAGTTTATTTACCAAGGTGAATAAATCATCCAAATCCCTTTTCCATATTGATTGCTTAAACCCACTCAAAGTGCTTCGGTGCCTTTAAACCAGTCAAGCACAGAAATTAAATTTAAGTTTCTTACCAGTGTTTTGATCATTATTCATAATGTTTCGGTGTCTTTAAACCGTCAAGCACCAAGGCCCCGGTACCTTTAAACCAGTCGGGCGCACAACCTTTAATATTAAGTTTTTCATCAGTTTTATTGCCACAGCATAAAAGCTAATAGTCTAGTACCCGTACCAGGTATTCAACCCATATTGCCCATTAGGCTGGGTTTCCCAAATGACACTAGTTATAGTTCATCCAATCCATTTTGTGTTATGTTCCAATATAATGGGTATAGTCCCTTTTTGATGATTGAGCATGGTACATATACACAACAGCTAATGGAGTACTGCTGAAACAACTCACCCAGCCTATCTAGGCCTATAAATTTTGAATCCCACATGTGCAAGAATTAAGTCTTAACATTTTCCTCCAACAGGTACAAGGGGTTTTGGATTTGATTAGGTCACAGTCCAGCTACAGTAATTGGGCCTGTTGGTTATCACAATTCAGCATGCAAATTTGCCATGAGCATAAAATTGGGGTAAAGCAAACAATGTATAGGTATCCATTACAAGAAATTTTCTTCAAAATAATAAGTTGCTCACTTAAGGCTACTCTTCATATGCTACATTCTATTGAACAACAACATATTGCAATATCCACCTAACATAAGTTAACCAAATTAATGTGCACAGGTCCTAGGCATGCCTCACATCAACATTTCATATAATAAAGAAAAAAAAAACAATTCATGAGATCTTCAAAAATATGCACAGAACTGATTCGTGAGATTTCAAGTATTTTGCATTCAAATATCAGGTCCTTATGAAGTCGAAACTACAGCCCTTCAGTTGATAACAGAGTGCACGAAGGACCAAGCAGCACCTAATCCCCATACTAGAGTTAGTCCTGTATTTAAGTGTGTAAGTTGTGTGTGACCTAGTTAAATACGGATCTATGTGTGTGAGAATCCGTATACTATATTCAGTTATAATAATTGTATTTATACCACAAGTTATTCACAAATTAGAAACCTTAATGGTGGTGCTAAACAATCCTTAATAGTAACCTGTGAAACCCTACCTTAATCTTTATGGATTGAGAGATAGAATATGTTAGCATAAGGTATAAGCAGAACCAGAATTATCTTAAAAGATAAGCAGAGTCTGATATATGAGATTAACATGTATCCAGGTCTGATAACAGTCATCAACAGATAACCAGATTTGCTCACAGACAGTGAAATCACAGGTAATCCGATTTTATAGTAATTGTCAAGTGATATGAAAGCAGCGTTGGCAACAGGCTACCTATGATACTTTTAGTCACGTAGGCAAACCGAATCAACCTATCAAATCCTAAACTGTTAACAGGCATACCAATCGTCCATATCCAGATAGGGTAAGAGTCAACTAAACAAACCCAACAAACAAAACAAAAGCGACGATTCAACATTATCAATTTAATATGAAATCACACCCACTAATTAATAGAATTTCATATATCCGACACACACACAAGTTGTCATATTGTTCTGGTACCAACAGTGTACCCATCAATGCCCCAGTCGGCAGGAATCGAAGGTTGTCCCTTGAACAACCCAGAAAATTCATAGGTTATTAGGGATTCGAGAAGCCCCTAACCGAACTCAGCAAAATTCCATCAACATTCAAAGCCCCTCGTTTTATTACACGAATACCCCATCACTTATTTGGATTTTTCACCGTAGCCGAAATTGAAATTCCCTTTTTACAGAAATGTGAAACCAATAACCCCCTTTACGATAACAATCCTAAACAAACCCTATCGATTTGGGTTGTAGACAACCCACACTCCACCAACACATGATTAACCTGAAAAAAAAACAATCACAGAAAACCTACCATTATCCGGCGAGGGTGTTGCGGCATCCACGAGAGGGGTCGATCGGCCTGGACAGCACCACCACCGGCGAGGTCGGCTCTTCACTGCAAGGCCTCGAGCTGCAGCCCGAGATCGGAGGTGATTCGAGGTTTAGAGAGGTAGAAGAGAGTGAGAGAGAGAATGGGACAGCGAGAGAGAGAAGGAAGGGTTCGGGGTCCTCCCTTTGTAGGTGGATGCCCCCCCCCCCCCCCCCGAAAAGGAAGGGAAAAATACCCTCCCGGCGGCTGCGGCTTTCCCCCTTCCCCATTTTAAAAAATGTTAGGGTTCAAAAGAACCCTAACCTGCGGCTTATCGGGGAAGAGGGTTTCCTCCCTCTTCATTTTTATCGGGCGGCCCTCTTATCACCCCCCCCCCCCCCCCCTTTTGTATTTTTTTTTTCCTTTACAGTGTGTGGGCCGGGTCCGAGTCCGACCCACGACCCGCACTCGGGGTCCAACCACATGTTGGATCCGGGTCTTATTTAAAAAAATATGGGTTCATAATTGGATCTGAAACCCCTCCTATGTATTTATTTTATTTATTTTCCTATTTACATATTTTAATATTTAAATAGGTTTATCTCGTATAATATGGGTTCTGGATCTTAAACTTGGATCCGTGCCCAGATTCGCCCATTTTATGCCTAAAATACTAAAAACTTTAAATGTAAACATTGCGGTTATTACAGATTTTGTATATAAGCAGTGAGAGAGAAATCCCCATCTCGTGGCTATTATGTGTTTGTTTGTGCTTCGAATAAAGCGTGTGTTGTGTTTGGTAGGTACATATTTATGCATGAGCATTGGAAGTCATGGATGTTTTTTCATGTGATGAGACAAATGAGAATTGAACTTGTAAGGGACATCAATGAGTAATTCTTTCCACGACCCTGAAGTTGTTTGTCAGACATAGGGAAGCTTCTTGTAGCCTTTCCTTGGTACCAACTCGATATAACCATGTTTCTTCTGGATCTTACTCTGGTTAGAAAACAGTTGATTTATCATTATCCTCAATGAGGAATGAAGTGATTGTATGAATTAAAGAAATGCATGTACTAAAGTTCAATTTAGTTTCCTTTTCATGTTTATCATATGTGAACATAAAGGTAACAACATAGAATTTACTAGTGGGTTTATTTCTCTGTAAAGTGACCTTTTGTTTCATGTTTGATGGGGTTTTTTTTCATGTAGTATGATGCCTAAGTTTTGGACGGTGTTGTCTTTTCTATGCATCAATACGAGCACTGTCTGCTTACAATTACGTAATCAAGTTTTATTTTCCAGGTTATTAAAGGTATTACTGATGGAGGAGTAGACTATTCATTTGAATGTGTTGGTGATACTGGAGCCATCTCAACTGCCTTACAGTCTTGCTGTCATGTTAATAACATTCTCCCTGCTATTTACTCATACCACATTTGAACCGATGTCAATTTCACTTCACATTGTTCATATTCCATTCAGGGTTGGGGCCTAACTGTGACTCTTGGAGTTCCAAAAGTAAAACCTGAAGTTTCAGCCCACTATGGACTACTACTATCCGGCAGAACCTTGAAGGGCTCTCTGTTCGGTGGATGGAAGCCCAAATCTGAGTTGCCCATGCTTGTGGACATGTATTTAAAGAAGGTTGTTTCCCATATCCCTATCTTTCATCATCTGGTATGTCTTGAATTGCTGGTAGGCATAGACTTAGGGTGCTTGTAACACCCTTTGATTCTTGGATTTTCGCAAGATCTTGTGATTGCAAATCGCAAGCACACCTCTTTCTCAAGTTTATTGAAACATAAAAGGGTATGCGGCTGTGATTGTAATTCTTGAGAATGCTCATCCCTTGAAGCCCGTGATTCTTGATCTCGAGATTAACCTTGTGACCAACAATCATAGCTTCTACTTTCTCAGTTGTGGTTGCTCATCCCCACCTATGATGAAAGCAAATGTTGCCTTGGTAAAACAGATAAGAGAAGGCGGAACCTGAACTTTGCAACGAAATAAGGTGTTCACAAACACAATGACACTAAAGGGCTACAAGATACACAATCACAAAAGCCACTTATGGGCAAAATACAAAAGCCACAAAGGGCCGACACACAAAAGATAAAAAATATAATCATTATTAAGATTAAATGCACACAAAATGCATAGAATACAAGGGACTTAAAGTCCCATATTTATACACAAGGTGGGGAGTGAGGAGCTCCCAATATAGCTGTTGGGAGCTCCCAACGGTTATATTGTCAAGGACAATAATGACCTTGACAATATAACAAAGGACAACAATAATAAAAATGAAGAGAAATAAAAATAATAAAAACAGCTTAGCCCTTTATGGGTTGTTCCTATTACAAGGATCAAACAAAATACCTATAGAGGGTACAACAACAAAAAAATATACCTATATATATAAAGGTAATTTCTCGACGAGGGCATTTCTCAGAGAGATTTTCAAAAGTTGATAAACCTCGAGAATATCTCGGGAGTTTAAAAAAATTTAAAAATATATAAATAACAAAAAAAAACTAAGAAAATAATAAGTTTTGCATTATTTTTCTTTCAAAAATATAAAGAAACATGTTTTAAAATATAAATGAAACAAAAAATAGAAAATGCAAACTTAAAATAAAAAAGAGTTTTTTTCAAAAAATATTGCGATATTTTGAAAATATCGCAAGAGATATTGGTGTTTCTCGCATTATTTTTAAAATATCACCGATATCAATGACAATGATATATATATATATATACAAATGAACACTCATATCATATTCTAACACCCCCCTAAAACTCATAGAGTGACAACCAAGAGTTTGCCTAGGAAAAAGTGGAATCTGAGAGAGGGCAGTGCCTTAGTGAAGAAATCCATCAGTTGATACTCAGATGGTACATATGGTAAAGTGATGGTCTTCTTCAGGATTTCTTCATGGATATAATGGCAATCTATTTCAATATGTTTTGTTCACTCATGAAATGTATGATTGCTAGACGATGCTCTTGTTATCACGACATAATCTTGAGTGTTCATTTATATAGACTCTCAAGTCTTCTAGTAATTGTCACAACCACACTAATTCAAAAGTCGTAGTGGTCATGACACAATAATTAGCTTCTGTAGAGGACATGAACATTTTTTGTTGCTTTTTGCATCTTTAAGATATCAAGGATTCACCTATAAAAATACAAAAACCTATGGTTGAGCGACAATCATTTACATCTCCTACTCAATCAAAGTCAGAATATGCAATAATATCTATTAAGGATGAAGATGATAAAAAATAAATCATGATTAATAGTATTTTTAACATATCTAACTATCATCATTACAACACTCATGTATTGTAGTGGGAGAATGTTGGAATTGACTAGCAATATGAATAACATGGGCAATATCATGACGAGCAATAAAAATGTAAGTTAGAGCGCCAATCATTTGGCAATATGGAGTTAGATCTTTCAGAGGTTCTTCATCATCTTTCTTCATTTTTGAATTGATGATCTCTAATGTGTAAACTCTCTTTTCATCAGTAAGACCAGACCTTTCAATTATCTCAGCTGCATACTTAGTATGAGACAAAAAATACCCACGGGGTGAATAAGCAACTTCAATTCCAAGAAAATATCGAAGAAAACCAAGATCTGTTATATCAAAATTGTTTTTTAGAGCATCTTTGATCTGACTATCTCTCTGTTTATCACCTCTTGTGATAATCATATCATCCACATAAAGGAATAAGATGACTATACCTGCATCAGAAGATTTAACAAACAATGCAGTATCAGTATAACAAAAGTTTTATCGGTAGTTGAAACATAAGAATGATTTGGGTTAATATAGCATTCATATAGTATGGACTCATTTGGAGTCATATGAAAGGAAGCACTGAAATTAAGAATCCAAGAAGTCTTATTAAGATCAATGCACGTAGATACGACCACACCAAAGGGGAAAGAGGCTTGATTTTTTAACATTGGTTGTAGTGCATCTATGAGTTGTGCTAGTGACATTGAGCCAACGCTTTTGGAGCTTTCATCTACACAATTTCTTTCAAAAGATGACCCTATGGAGGCCACTTTTTTTCATCTCTTCGATCTTTTCTTCTCCTCTTTGAGCAAAATGGCTTGATGTGGCCCGGCTCGTTGCAAAAATTGCATATTATTTTACCACTCTTCTTGTTTTCATAGTCATTTGAGTTTCTTCCAAAGTGAGGAGGCTTGTAAGTTCTTGTATGGTTTTCGGGTTTTGACATAGAAAAAACCGACTATTCATCCTTGGAAGTGGTGGGTTTCTCTAACCTATTTTCTTTCATAGTCAATTCTTCTAGAGTTTCAATTATGGTAGGAATACCCTCTCTATGGAGGAGCAGATTTGGTCTCCTCAAACTCGGGTCTAAGTGTAATGAAGTGCCGGATGAAGTCTCCAAGAGCAAAACAAGAGAGCACGCACATACACAAATAGCCACTAATGGGCAAAAGAACAACACAACCACTTAAAGTGGTAAGGCACCCAAAAGAAGAGGAAAAATATATATTCCACTCAAAAGGCTTCAAAGAAGCATGCTTTACAATGGGGAGAAACCCCTTTATTTATAGACAAAAGAGGAGGCCTTGGAAGGGCTCCTAGAGGGACGTTGGAGCCCTTCCAACGGTCATAAATATGACAGTTGGATGCTCCAACGTCCCCCTAGGTGGGGCCCATTCCAAGGAGGAAAAGGAAAAGAATAAAGAAAATAAAAAAGAAAGAAAAAATACAATATGCGATAAGAAGTAAAAAGACTGTTTTACCCCTATATGGGTCTATTTACAAAAGATATAAATATATATATATTTATATATGTAGATAGACACATAGACATATATATAATTAATATATATATGTGTATGTGTCGTGATCTATATATATAAATATATATATGTACAACATATTTTAACACCCCCCCTCAAACACACGGTGAGATCACCGAGAGTTTGCTAAGGAGAAAGAAGAAACGAGGCGATGGCAAAGCTTTGGTGAAGAAGTCCGCCAACTGGTACTCGGTTGGAACATAAGGCAATTGAATGGTGCCTCGTAGGAACTCATCACGAACATAATGGCAATCCATCTCAATGTGCTTTGTTCTTTCATGAAAGGTGTCATTGCTGGCAATGTAGATAGAGCTCTTGTTGTCGCAGCACAGCTTTGAGGGAGTTGAGAATGAGACTCCCATATCTTTAAGCAAGCTTCTTAACCATACGATCTCCGTGGTGGTAGTGGCCATCGCACGATACTCTGCTTCAGTAGAAGAGAGTGAAACTTTCTGTTGCTTCTTACACCTCCAAGAGATAAGTGACTCTCCAAGAAACACACAATACCCTGTGGTAGAAATACGATCATCGGGGTTACCACCCCAATCAGAGTCAGTATAAGCAAGTAAAGTAAGAGGTGAAGAAGAGGGTAAGAATAATCCTTTTGTTATGGTGCCTTTCAGATATCTGATAATTCTCATGACAGCAGCCATGTGAATGGTGGAGGGAGCAGTCTGAAATTGACTTGCACTATGAACTGCATGAGAAATATCGGGCCTAGTGATGGATAAGTATGTGAGCGACCCAATCAATTGACGATAAGGTGTGGGATCAGCTAAAGGAGTGCCATCACTAGCTCTCATCTTGGCATTGATTATTTCTGGCGTCTCCACCTTCTTGTCATCAGTCAGTCCAGATCTGTCAATAATGTCGGAGGCAAGCTTCATCTGAGAGAGGACATACCCTTTGGGAGAGTATGCAACTTCAATACCTAAAAAATATCTTAGATAACCAAGATCAGACATATCAAAATTTTCTTTGAGAATATTCTTAATAAGGTTAATACCTCTCTTATCATTACCTGTGATAATCATGTCATCAACATATAATAACAGAATTGTAATGTGATCATTAGAATTTTTAACAAACAAAGCAGTATCAGTATAACATGAGGAGAAACCATTATCAAGAACTACTTTGCTAAAAAGATCATACCAAGCTTTAGGTGCTTGTTTAAGACCATAGAGAGCTTTATTTAACTTTAGAATATTTCCTTTACCAATTTCAAGACCTGGCGGAGGATCCATAAGCACTTCTTCATATAAATTTCCATTTAAAAAAGCGTTTTTAACGTCAAGTTGATATATAGGCCATTGTTTAATGGAGGCTAAGGCAATTAAAGTTCTTACACTAGTCATCCTAGCTACGGGAGCAAAGGTTTCCTCATAATCAATTACATATTCTTGGGCATAGCCTTTTGCAACCAAACGAGCCTTGTATCTCTCAAGAGATCCATCACACTTGGTTTTAACTTTATATACCCATCTACACCCAATTGCCTTTTTTCCTGATGGTTGGGGAATAATACTCCAAGTTTTAGCTTTGTTAAGAGCCTCTAATTCAACTTTCATTGCTTCAATCCAATGTGGATGATCTTTAGCTTCTTTAAAGGAAGTAGGCTCATGATATGAATGAATTAACATGAGACAAGCCCTATAATTAGGTGAGAAAGATTCATAAGATACAAATTTTTGTGGAGGTCTACTATTACGAGAAGATCTCCTAGGTGCATTAATAGGTTCTTCTAATGAGAGATCTTGAGAATATCTTTCAAGAGCAGGTTGATGTTCAATTCCTGACCGCCGGGTATATACATTCATTTCATTAAGATTCTCAACTTGAGAATCATTACCATGCTGAAGTATATCATTATGATGGGAGATGCCATCACAAGTATTATCGCAAGTACTTGCATCTGGTGTTTCAATTCTAGGAGCAAGATCAAATAGGAAGGAATAGTCAAGGTTTTCTCTAGATGTGTGAACATCAAATCCATTTTGTTCTTCAAGAAAATTTACATTTCTTGATTTATAGAGTTTATTATTTCGAGTGTCATAGCATCTATAACCTTTTTGATTTTCACCATATCCAATGAATGCACATTCAATAGCTTTAGGTGATAGTTTATCTTGTCCTTGAACAAGCACAAAACATTTACATCCAAATATCCTTAATCTATTAAAATCTGGAGTAATTTTGAATAATTTTTCAAAAGGTGATACATTTTTTAAAGAAGCAGAGGGCATACAATTGATTAAATATGTTGCGGTAAGAAGAGCTTCGGCCCAAAAGTTTTTAGGAACATTTTTAGAAACAAAAAGTGTTCTTGTAGTTTCAATTAAATGTCTATGTTTTCTTTCCGCAAGACCATTTTGTTGTGGGGTTTTAGGACAAGATCGTTGATGTAAAATTCCATTTGTTTTGAAATAATTTTGAAAATCTTTAGACATGTATTCTCCTCCAGAGTCGGATCTAAATATAGCTATATTGTTTTGAAATTGGTTTTGAATAAGAATATGAAATTCTTTAAAATTATTAAAGACATCGGATTTATTTTTAATAATGTATACCCATGTATATCTAGTAAAGTCATCAACAAAACTAACATAGTAAGAGTAGCCTCCCTTGGACAGAACGGGTGCCGGTCCCCATACATCGGAATGCACAAGTTCAAAAGGTCTTTTTGACACAAAATTACTATGAGAATACGGAAGCGAATGAATTTTTCCAAGGATACAATCATTGCATGTGAATGTATTTGTATTACAAAATTTTTCCAAAAAAGGAAAGAGATACAATTTAGAAACACTAGGATGTCCAAGTCTTTTATGCCAAGTCTCAATATCTTTGGATTGAACATGATTACAAAATGATTTGGTTGGCAATGACAAAAAATCCATATAATAAAGATCCCCTCTTCTATGGCCTTGCCCAATCCGCTTCCCGGACCGGAGATCCTGCACATAGCAATGGGTAGGTGAAAAAGTGACATTACATTCAAAATCGGTAATTTGGGAAACGGAAAATAGATTTAAATTAAGTTTTGGAATAATTCGAATTTTGGGAACAAAAAATTCTTTGTTTTCATTATAAGTTTTCTCAAGATTCCCAATGCCTTCAACATCCAAGGATGTTCCATCGGCAGTGGAGACAAAAGATTTAAATTTGTTGAGACTTGTTTTTGATAAGAGTGATGCATTCGGAGTCATATGAAAGGAGGCACCCGAATCAAGAATCCAAGAGGTCATACCTGGGAAGGAGGAGATAGCGGCGCCGGAAGTGGATGGTGTAGAAGAAAACTGAGAGGAGCTCATCTTCATGAATTGTTGAAGAGTTTCGGTAAGATGAGCAAGAGACTCTTTTATGTCACCATCTTTCTTTGAGTCTTCATTTGGAGGAGCTTCACCAACGGAGGCCACCTTCTTTTTAAATCTTGGGCAATCCGGACGAATATGGCCCGGTTCATTACAATTATGGCAAATGATTTTCCTTCCTCCACCACCATTATTTTTGAAGAAATGAGGTGGTTTGTATGGCCTTACATTGTTGCCGGGTCTAGATACGGCATGAACTTCATCAACATCTCGTTTTAATGCCAAACGAGTCTCTTCTTGACATAAGTCGGCCAAAATATCACTTAGAGGAGTAGAAGCCCTATGGAGAAGGGATCCTCTAAGTTGCTCAAATTCGGGGCGAAGCCCATGAATAAATTGGAAAAATCTTTCTTTTTCCATTTGCTCTTGCCTCATAGCAATAGCACTACCCTCCCATTGGGGTTCGAGAAGGACAAGTTCATCCCATAAAGAGGATAGGGCACTATAGTAGTCCCTAATACTCATATCACCTTGTTTAGTAGCTCTTACCTTTTCTTGTAGGAAGAAATGCCTAGCAAGGTCTCTTTGAGTGTACATGCCTTTCATAAAGAACCAAGCTTCATTAGCCTTCTTGAATTTGGCGAGATTTGCACAAATCTTTAATTCAACATTGTTCATGAACCATGCTAAAATTTTAGCATGCTCACTTTCCCAATCTTCTAATTTAGAAAAGTAATCAAGAATAGCCTTCTCTTTTTCCTCTTCGTTCAAAGCTTTTTCCTCATTACCTTCAAACTTAGTCAACTTCAATTGTGGTTCCGGAATGGTTCCACATACATAACCCCAAAGTTTTTTACCTTTGAGATTGTTTTCCATGGCGGCCGCCCACATGCGATAATTGGTCCCATCCAATTTGAATGAGAGGTCGATTTTTGCATCCTTGTTGGCCATTTGTAGAAGAGGAATATAAATGCACGAAAGAGAAGGATATTATTACTTGTCAAAAGAAGATCCGATGAAGCTTTATCAACCAAGGCTCTGATACCATGTAATGAAGTGCCGGATGAAGTCTCCAAGAGCAAAACAAGAGAGCACGCACATACACAAATAGCCACTAATGGGCAAAAGAACAACACAACCACTTAAAGTGGTAAGGCACCCAAAAGAAGAGGAAAAATATATATTCCACTCAAAAGGCTTCAAAGAAGCATGCTTTACAATGGGGAGAAACCCCTTTATTTATAGACAAAAGAGGAGGCCTTGGAAGGGCTCCTAGAGGGACGTTGGAGCCCTTCCAACGGTCATAAATATGACCGTTGGATGCTCCAACGTCCCCCTAGGTGGGGCCCATTCCAAGGAGGAAAAGGAAAAGAATAAAGAAAATAAAAAAGAAAGAAAAAAAGGAAATAAAAGAAAAGGAGAAAAAATATAATATGCGATAAGAAGTAAAAAGACTGTTTTACCCCTATATGGGTCTATTTACAAAAGATATAAATATATATATATATATATATATATATATATATATATATATATATATATATATATAATTAATATATATATGTGTATGTGTCGTGATCTATATATATAAATATATATATGTACAACATATTTTAACACTAAGCCCATTAACAAATTGAAGAAATGCACAGAGCTTTATGTCATTGGGACAATGTCACTTAGGCTCTAAAACGGCTAATATATCACAAAGAAGAAAAAGAGCATTATAATATTCTCTTATGCTCATGTCTCTTTGGGTCATGATCCTCACTTTATTTTGGGGGTTACAAACATAGGCTATGTCTTTAACACAATACATATCTTGGAGATTCTTCCAAGCATCACTAGAAAAATCAAATTTTGTCAAACTAGAACATTTATTGATGTCAACACTATTAATGAGTCATCCCATGATTTTGGAATGACCTATTTTCTACTCTTTTCATCTCCTTTCGTAATTAACAACTTTATTCATTCCTTCTCTTTGAAGCATCACCTATTTGCCATTTTCATTCTTTGAGAGAACCAGTTTTGGTTCTTTCTTGGAGCCATCAACCAAACCCCATAGACCCTTTTGCCAAATTTTATGTTTTACTATGGATGCCTACGTCACATTATTAGTGTCATTGAGTCTTCCAAGAAGAGAAACGACGACTTTTCATTCATCATCTATTGATACAATAAAATAAGAGAGGGAGATAGAGAGAAAAAGAAAAAAATAATATAAGCAAGGTTCTTTAGAACACCATGAGTTCTTGATCATACGATCATCGATCTCACGTCCACACAAACAAGCTTCACACGATCGTCAATATCGATGACTTTTCATACCATATAGTCAAATAAGGTGTGAATAAATACAATGCCACTAAAGGGCTACAAGATCCACAATTACAAAAGCCACTTATGGGCAAAATACACCGTCACAAAGGGCTAACACACAAAAGATAAAAAATATAATCTTTATTAAGATTAAATGCACACAAAATGCATAGAATACAAGGAACTTAAAGTCCTATATTTATACACAAAGTGGGGAGTGAGGAGCTCCCAACGACTAGAATTCTAGCCATTGGGGAGCCCCCAACGGTTATATTGTCAAGGACAATAATGCCCTTGACAATATAACAAAGGACAACAATAATAAAAATAAAGAAAAATAAAAGTAAGAAAAACAATTTAGCTCCTAATGGGCTGTTCCTATTATTAGGGTCAAAAGACCAAAAATACCCCTAGAGGGTACAACAAATTACAGCAACAAAAAATATACCTATATATATGGACATATATATACATACAAAAATATATATACATCAATACATGTATGTATATGAACACACACACACACACACATATATATATATATATATATATATATATATATATATATATTTACAAAGGAACACTCGCATCATATTCTAACAAACTTGTCTCAACAAACTTGGTAAGAAGTGGCAAAGCAAGTAGAGAGGACAGTTCACTTGGTCACAGTTCTATTCATTTTACTGATTCCTTGCTGGTTATACAGTTTGCAAAAAATGTATGCAACAGCTTGTAGTGGTCAATAAGCACTAGGAAAGTTCATTGCAAAAAAAAATCCTGAGGAACGTGTGCAATAACACGTGATACTGATTGTTTCTCGTATATTCCTCTTTTAATTCTTATGCATCTGTGTAGTAATGTTTGATTGCAGGAAATTCAGATCGATGAGCTGATCACGAATAACTTCTCATTTGCTGATATAAACAAAGCATTTGACTTGATGAAAGAAGGCAACTGCTTGCGTTGTGTTATCCACGTATCAAATTAAATGTTTTCCTGGTGTACTACTTACTGCTTCATTTATCATGCACCGGCACTTGCCCAAGTGCATGTTTTTTTTTTTTAGTTTCTTTGATTTGTCATTTTCATCTCAATGGCTGTTCATCCTGCCGTGCCTGTGCACAAGCTTGCTTTGTGTAACGTGTGTTTCTTCCATTCCAAACTCTTCATTATGTACAAATCATGAGTTATGTTTTGGTTTCTTTCACTCTTTTAAGTGCGGTTACAAAAGTGAAGCTACATCGATCATGCGTCCAACTCCTTCAGAAAAACGTTCACGTGTGCAAATTCTACATAAAATGTTGTTTCTACCCAGATAGGCTAGACAGCCTACGGTAAGAACCATGAAGATAGAGCCGCCAATGGGTTGGCTTTGTGTCGGGTACCCAATGCAACCCAAACCTGCATTCTCGAGTATCGTCATAAAAAATTCCATCTGATGTATTATTCAGGTTACCAAAACCCGAGCCGAGTAGTATGAGAGTCGAATTTGGATTATGATTTTTGTTGGATATCCAACATGACCTGGCTTGACCCGAGTATTTTAATGCGTATTTTTCCAACAATTTTAAAGTGATAGTTTTGCAACATATTTGAGCTTGAAACCAAAACCTAAAACCTAACAACTCTTGAACTTAGTTTTACATCCAAGTTATTTCTTACCCTCTAAGATTATTTTGTCTCGATGGTGATTGGTCATGGTATCCATAGTGTTGCCTCCTTTTTGGCCAACCTGGTCATCAAGCATGCTTGACTCGACAGTTTCCCCTGCCTCCTGGCCTCTCACTTCATTTTGTTATTCCTCTGTACCGTTGCTTGAATCAAGACACCTGATCGGCCTGACTTTCCCAAAAGCCCACCACTACCCATTGATATGAATATGTTAGTTCATTAATTTTTGTTTAATCCAATAGTTTTATATTGTCGAAGAATTATGTGTTTGGAGGCAAGTGTTTACTTGCTAGTTTTTAATCAATTTGAACCTAGCCAATAAAACTAATGGTACTTTGCAATATGTTTTGATTGTTCTACATTGCTAATATAATATGCTAATTTTAAATGCATGAGTTTTCTTAGATTATTAGCAAATGTAACTTCTTAACATTTTATCCTAATTATAAAATAAATTGAGACACCCTATACCAAGATAATGGATACTTGGTTGTTATTAGTTTAGTTATTTGGTTAAATTCTATTTTAAACTTGATAATGATTTTGTCATATCTGATCATTAGGACTTAATTAAAGTTGAAAGTATGTTAAAATAAAATATTGTTAAAATGATTTATTGAGATCATAATTTTTTTTCCATTTTGGGTGATAAAAATTTATTTAAAATAAAATTTTGTAATGAAATAATATTTTGAAAATGCAAAAACTCATGAGGTACCCATGAATTTTGAAATTTGCCATGTTTAAATTTTCTTTTATTGAAAAGAGAATCCTATCATAGTAGTAATGAGTTGGCAAGTTGTAGAAATTCAAGGCAATACATTTTAACTTTGAAGAAAAATAGTTTACTTAAAAATCTATTATTTTTACATAGTGATAAAAATCTAAGTTGGATTTTTTATGAGCCAAGTTTTGGAAGAATGTTTGACTTGATAAAGTCCTTATGACTGGCATAATTTTTAAAGTTATTTTCAAAGTTTTATTAAAATTAAAGAAGGGGTTGACTTAAGACTCAAATTAAAATCTTGAGCGCATATATTTTGTGAAGTCTCAATACATTAAAAAAAATAGAAAATGACTGTAATGTACAGACAATTTGACATAATTCTTTAAAATTTTTATAATTTTTGATATTCTCCTTATGTCCAAACTCGCAAATATCCAACATCATTAAGACCCTTTTACCCTTCACAGCTATGAATTGATGACTTATTGTGATAAAATTGTATCGCTCGTTGGCTAGTGTAAACTCTCACTTAAATCCAAAATTGCATGTTTTTTTATGCAGGCATCACGAACTCACATAAATTATTTGCAATTTTTTGGTGAAACTGAAACCACCAAAATTACAAATATCCTATTTTTCTTATATATTTCATGAAATCACATAAATATATATGTGAAATGCCAAAAACCACTAAATTCGCAAATATCTTATTCGCATTTACTTCACGATCTCGCATAACGGTATTTCTTAAATATTTATGAATTTATAACAAATATATGATATTTTTTATTTTTTGTGCATTTTTTGAATCATATATAAACCCGTTATAGTCTCCATCCTGCTTATTTTTGCATAATCTAGGGTTCTTTCTTGTCCCCCAACCTACTTCCTTTCGTCATCTATTTTTTAAAATTAATCATATGTGGCACTTCATCACTGTTGAACCATCGACAACATGTTTTTTCAATAAGCACAATGTTCCCTTTTGTTTAACGGTTGAATCAAATAGTGTTCCCTTTTATTAATTTAATGGTTGAATTAAACAGTGTTCCCTTTTGTTTTTGTTTTTGTTTTTGTTTTTTTTAATGCGTTTTCAATATTGTCATCGATGGTGACTTGTTTGATTAGAGGAGTTACTCATCCTCGTAAATAGTTTGTTTGTGTTTTACAATGCTTTTTCAATATTTCATGTCTTATTATTGTAGAAATTTTTGAATCTGTAATAGGTGTCGAAGGGGTCGACACCCACATCATCTTCTAGTGTTGTAGCACAACAACAAAAGCCAATGAAGGACTACGAATTGGGTTATCCTGATAATTTGCAAGCATGGTTTAGTGTGCAGAAGTGGGCAGAGAGGAAGCCACATTCAAAGCCAAAAATATGGGTGTTTGACATTTTTTACATAAAATGCACTTTCGATAATCACATAAAGCTATGCTCAAACAACAACAAAAAAAACCTTCAGTCATACAAAGAACAACTACACTTTTTAAAGTGACCAATATCTAAAGCAGCATGTGCAAAAAAAGTTGAGCAGTTTGGGGGCACATTCGTCTCCCATCCTGGAAGCATCTAAAGAGAGGAGGGTGACTCATTGGCTTGCATTGTGGTTGTTGCTAACTTCAATGCCCAAATAAATGAAACTAGAAATGCGGTCACCTGCAGTTGTAGTGGTGAGAGGGCAGAGGAGGTACCTGACCAAGGGGCTGAGGCTAATGTGTAATATCCATGATTTTTTGGGGACTTTTTCTTAAATTTTTGAACTTTTGAACTTTTGAATTTTTGAATTTTTAAAATTTTGTATTATGTGCTAAAATTATATCTCAATTTTTAGCTAAAAAGAATGCATTGGAGGGCTTGTAGGGTTTAGAATATATATATATATATATATATATATATATATATATATATATATATATATATATATATATATATATATATATATATATATATATATATATATTTATTTATTTATTTATTTATTTATATGTGTGTGTGTGAAAATAACCCATACACGCCTAGGGTTTCTAGAAAATCTGAAGTACATTTTCTTAAAATTGTTTCTTTTAAAATTCAAATTTACCTTAGGAAAATAAAGTAAAATAAATTATTTAAATGTTTAAGACTTTGAAAATTTAATTACGCATGAATTTAATTAAAATACGTGTAATAGCATTTCATGTGAATTATGAATTAATTTATGAAATGTTTTAATTAAATTTAAAATAAATTTAATTTGAATTTCATAGAATGGATTTTAAAAATTAACTAAAATTTATAAAATGGTAGGAGTCCATAGGTGGGTCATCCCATCCTATGTGACATCCCAAATTAAAGTTTAAATTGGTAAAAACAAACTTGAAAATAAAGCTAAAATCAAACTTACTAAAAAACAAAGTAAATGGTTGAAAAAGTCAAAAGTTTCTAAATTTCAAAAATAGATCCCATAAGTGGTGGCACCATTTATAGAGAGACCTAGAATGGTCCAGCAAGGGCTGGACCCATGAGGGGAATAGGAAAGAAAGAAGGAAAAAGGAAAAAACAAAGAATAAATAAAATAAAATAAAAAACAAATGACATGGCAAGAAACTTGCCAAATTCAAACTTAGAAAGGGAGGTCAACCATGGGAGTCGACCTAACCCCTCTCTTAGAAGTCAAACTACATTATAAAGCATATATTAATTAATGTATATAGTGTACACATCTTATAGTGTGCTAGAAAATGAAAAAAAAAAGAAATTAAATAGTCAACTTGCTTGCCAAGCAAGCAAGTTGACATTCTTAATTTTGCAAATAATGTGGACTACATGGGTCGACCAGCCCATGTAGACTCTACTATATAGAATACATAATGTATATAATATAATATACAACATAGGTAATAAACTAAGCTAAATGAATTAAATGTAATACAAAAAAAAAAAAAAGACATGACAAAAGAAAAGGGAAAGGTGGTTTCAAGATTTAGAAACAAAGCTTATGGACTAGATCAAGGGCTAGGATTGAATCCAGCCCTTGACCACCCCTTAAAAATACATAAAACAATGGTGCCCCCCCCCATTTTGCCCTTCTTTTGATTTTTGCCCCAAGCTTTATTCTCTCTCCCAATTTCCTTCTTCTTCCTTTTTCTCTCTTTTCTCTACATCAACTCCATTGGTTTTCACCCTTGGAGCTTTAAGAAGGACCTTCACTTGATTAAATAAAACGTAAGTAGGGTATACTCGAGATCATAGTACATGTGGACTGGTCGATACGTGCGAAAAGATCAAGCTACGCGCGTAGGAATGAATTTTTCAACAAAAGGCAGGTTTATACTTCACTTGCAAAATAGAATTTGTAGCATGAATTCCATGGGATTTTCATAAGCATATACCCTAAACAAACCCTCACATACGTGGGTTTGGCTTACGGCTATCAAAAGATGGAAAAAGAATGGTTTTATGAGAGAAAACCATCTTGAAAACACGTTTTTCCCCAAAAATTGGTTTCTCAGAAAATAAAAATGTAAATTTTCAAAATATTTAAATTAGGCTATGATTTTTATGTAAATTTTGATTTGGATCAGTAGTGTATGATATTGTAGACATCCTGTAAAAATTTGGCAGATTTTTTTGATCAAAATTTTGAGATACTGCGATTTTAGTCATATCAGGTTTTTTAGAAAAGATTTTGGTAAATTTAGAAAAATCATGATTTTTGTAATTAGGATCATGCAATATTTTTATTGTAGTTGGTAGAGTAGGTTCATGTGTATATTCTGTGATTTTTGTAGATTTTTCTAATTTATAATCGCTTGTAAATTCTATGATTTATTTGATTAATTGGGTATTTTACCAAAATTAATTCTGAGGAATTAAGCCACGATCAAGACGGGTCTATTTTTTTGGCCAAACGGTTGAGAAAAAATATAATTTGTCTAACTTAGAATATATCAGCCTTAGATGTGTGTTTTATTTATTTTTTTAAAATTAATTTATGTCAAAAAAAATATGGGTGTACGAATTTGGGTGACCCGATTTGGTCCAACCGAATGCATAGACCCGGTATTATAGTTTTTCAGCTAGACATTCGACCAGTAAAATGCCCATAACTCTCTCGTTCAGAAAAGTTTTGATGAACAGTTTATTGCGTTGGAAAGATAACAAAATTCCCTACCTACTGTGAAATTTTGGGCTCTATTTATGGAATGAGCACGACTTTATGACAGTTGGAATAGAAAAGGAGATGTCTGCGGTAAAATGTTTTTAATTCCCTCATACGAAGGAATTTTTATAAATGGTTTACAGCTATGGAAAGTTGACAAGATTTTCTACAATTTATGAAAATATCAGCTCTGTTCACTAACTGGAAATTTTTTTGTTAACTCTATCGCAGTCAAACAGAATTAAGAGTTTCGCAAATCGAAACCGGTCTAAGGACCGAACCCCGATACTTGTGTAGTTACTTATGTGTTTTGTAAATTTGCTTATTTCAGTTAATGTACAAAGTGTATATGCTTGAGAATGCCTTATTTTATGCAGGGTATAGTGTGCCTATGATAAGGCATGCATGCATATTTAAATGATAAGTATGTTTTCCCTAAAGGGGGCTATGCGCAAGCCAAGGACCAAAGAGTCTAAATTTGCGTAATGTGTTTATGAATGTTAATAGAATCCCTGCTAAAATTGTATGAAAATTCATATGATGATGATGATGATGTTGTCATGTATGCATGGATAGATGCCAAGTGATGAATGAGATTTGCATTTATGCATATGCACATGTTTCTGTTTAAAAGCATAAAGAAATGAATGTTTCAATACCAATGTTTTATAAATGCATCCATTGTTAAAGAAATGGCTGAATCCTTATAACCGCTGCAATCTTACATGTAAGCCATTAAAGTAATTAAGTAAAATATGTGACATTAAAGTAAAGTCTTGCAAAGGGAGGGAAAGCAGTACATCTGGCTTCGTGGAACTCTGTTTGAGCATGAAAGATTGCTCGTCCCCACCCACGAAGATAGGAAAAACCTCTATAATAAACTGCAGCGTAGAGGGTAAGAAACTCATGAGTGAAAATCTGATGCATTGGGTTGGTGGTGTTGTGAGTCTCTCTCGCTCTTGTCATCCCCCACCTGATACTGGTGAAAGGTGCTCGACCAGGTCAAAGCCACCTTTGTATATAAAACATTGTCTGAGCCACAACCCTGAATCAGGTTTCTGCCTGTATTGTACCCACGGGGATAAGAAGTGATAACTTATGATGTATGTGCATTAGTTAGGCATTGCATGCATCATTTAAGAATGAACATGTAATTTAAGATAAAAATTTATGCATCAATGGCTTCTGCATTTGGTAAGTGCATGCATTTTAACTGCCCATACATTATATTTGCTTTAGATGAGATAATTGAGGCATACTTGTTTTATTTAGCAAATTATACCCGCATGTCAATTGTGCAAGTATTTCAGTTAATTTTTAGTTTAAATTATGATAAGTCTGATAAAATTCATGCTTCGTATTTCTATTTTACAAGTTTAGTACATTTCACCCTACTGAGACATGTTATGTCTGACCCCATATGATTTTATATTTTTTAGAAAGTAAGTAAATGCTTGCATGCAAAGGCGGGAGGTTGCGACGGGGACTGAGCCTACCTTTCCTATATCTCCAAAGATTTTGGACTCTGATTATTTCTTAAATTTTAATTCAAGGGTGAATGTACTTAAATTTGGACATGTGTGGACATTTGATTTTTATTATCGAATGGATGTTTGAATTTATTTTAATTTTATAATTGTATGATTGCAAATGATTATGTAAAGTAGCATGCCAAATTTTAGACCCGATCAGTTTTTCCATTGTTATTTGTTAAGTATTTAAAAGGATTTCTACCATTTTTTGGGTTATAAGAATTGTGGTGTTACATAATATGGACCCTGCTTAAGAAGTAGATGAAAGTGAAGGTCATGTGGCTGGATCAGAAGTGAACCATGTTCAAGAGTCTGATGCTACTCCCCATGCGGAGGAGAAGGTGCAAGTGCCGATGAAGTGGTCGCAGTGGAAAAGAAGGTCTGGTGCTTGTCAATAGGTATTTTGTTCATTTGTTATTTTATAATAATCAGTTTCAATTATCCATGAATGCAATTGATTAGTTTGTCAAGTATATGTGAAACATGTAGAAATTCATTGAAATTGATAAATTTTAGAAAATTTAATTTTGATTGCAGAATTTTTAACCAATTGATTTTGAAGAGCCAATATCCCGCATGCACTGGTTCTACTGGAACCAAGCACACCAATGGTTTTTAACATTAATGGAGTAAGCAAAAGAGTTGTTGGATCAAATGCATTTTTATAAATTCTTAGAGATTACACCATGGAACAACAATCACCCCCTTTTAGAGGCTATTGTGTAATTTTGGAATTCGGCAACCAACACATTTCGGTTCGAAGATCTTGAGATGACCATCACATTGAAGGAGGTAGCACGAATCATCGGACTGAAGTGCCATGGAGAGCCAGTGAGTGGACAGCGATAGAAGATTTCAATCACCTGTGTGTTATTTACTTGCAAGAAAATGATGATGTGTTCGAAGGCGAAAGAATCATATTTTCATGGCTTGGGAGCTACTATGACCCCCAGTAAGGCAAGGATGATAAAGGAAAAACTACCATGTGTTAGAGGAAAGGGCGGTAGTAGGGTGGACATGTTAGTGAGAGCATTTTTGCTATACTTCTTCGGCTCATGCTTATTCAGCGATACTGGTAGAAAGTCGATCCATGCATCGCATATCAAACTGTTGGTGGAGTTTGATCACGTCGATCAGTACACATGAAGAGCAGCCTCACTTGCACACATGTATGCAAGTTTGAGTAGCACGAGGAGTGGAAGAAAAAAACTTTTCGGGATATTGGTGTTATTGAAGATATTTATTCCTTTATTGTACCTTAACTTTTGATTTATACTCATACACTATACTTACATGTTGTATATTAATCCTAAAGTTTTAATATATATAGAGAGAGAGAGAGAGATATACACAAACATACTGTATATTAATCCTTGTTAATCATTGTTATGCAGGTTTGGATATGGGAGCACGTATCCATTGAAAGGTCACAGATGTGTGATGTTGCCCATGAATTTTCATGTGTCATAATGTGGAGTTGGTCATGCAATAAAGAGGGTTATGATCGAAGATTGGTGGGTCTTTGCATGTCACGTGCCGAATGTGTTGCATCACTTTGCAGGCTGACCAAGGCAAACATAAGTGTTGTTGTAGATATTTTCTATATTTTTTTTAATAAATGAATGTTTGTAGGCCTAACCATAAAAGAAATGTAGGTAAAGTGGTACCTCTATGAAGGTGCGTTAGAGGAGGAGGAGAATGTCGGTGGTTGTAGGGAAGAAGGACATCACGAGGAAGGACATTTGGTTGCATAACATAAATAAAGTTGAGTGCCAAATGGCAAGCTGAGTCATTCGGCAATTTGGGTTTGTTCAACAACCACCCAGTCGCCCTTATGCAGTTAGGAAATTTTTGTCGCATTTCATGAAGGATCAGACGAAGGATTATCCCACGATATTTCTCTCTGAACTTCAAGACTGACACAAGGGTGACAAAGACATAGGCTTGGAGTCTATGGCACGTGCCACTAATGACGATTGTCTAGCTGCCCAGTAGGTTGCATGTTCTTCCTCCGCAAAGAGAATCTTTCACGGGGAGGAGAAAGTTAAAGAAAAACACAAACGAACATTAAGTGGATTGGAGGCAGAGTTGGATCTTGCACTTGAAAAAATATGTATGTTGAAGGATATGATACGTACTCAAGCTGGCCTTTTCAAGAACGCAAATAAGGTCATCGAGGAACTACGGTCACGCTAATGACAACATCCTCAACAATAACTTCATGTGATTATTTTTTTGTATGTATTTGAAGTTAAACATTGTAACTCATTCATTGTATATAATGTCACTTGAATGGGGTTTTCATTGATTACTTTTATGAACTTATATGTTTGTATGAATGAATTTTTATATAATGTGCAAATAGCATGAATTTAGTTTGACCTTAATGTACATTGAACTATTTGCTTACATTCAATGTTATTTGGGTTGTTATTATTAATGAGAAATAGTTTCAAATATCTTGCATAAATTTATTTATGCATATCCCCTGAAACCACTAAAATCACAAATATTTTACTTGTTCACATATACTTCACAAATTCGCATAAACATATTTGCGTAAATCCTACTTTTTTGCAAAAATTCTATTGTTTTGCATACACTTTATGAAATTGCATAAACATATACGTGAAACTCTACTTAAACTGAAATGACTAAAATCGCAAATCTCCTACTTTTTTGCATATGATTCAAATGAATTCGCATAAACATATTTGCATAAATCGTACTTTTTTTTGAAAAAATCCTACTGTTTTATATATATTTTACGAAATCACATAAACATATACGTGAAACTCTACTTAAATTGAAACCACAAAAACTGCATATATCATATGGTGTAAGTTTTATGAAATAGATTTTTAAAATAATATTTTCAATAAAAATAGTGTGAAAGCCAGACACCAAATACTAAAAACCGGCTCGCACGAGTGGTGGAGTCTGGGTCGATCTCAGAGAATGGGAGAAACACTTTGTATTCCATAGAAAACTACTCTAATCTTTATTGCCTTGAAAATAAAAGAATTAATTAATTAACTAAGAGTATGGCCCTCAGCGGAGGGCTTAAACAAATAAAAATAATTAGTTAAGCGATTTTATTACAAACCCAATGAATTAAATAAATCCTAAGCTAAAATGAAATGAAAAGGGTCTTCAATGTGTGAGCTTCTAGACCCTTCTTGATCTTTATTGCTTCCCTCTTTTGCTTGCAGGCTTATAGGAGCTACTAATATTTTATTTAGAGGGCCCCTCTGAGGGCTCGAAGGGCCTTTTGAGGGGGACATTTTGGGGACCTCAGAGAGCTCTTTAAGGGTTTATTTGAGGGCTCACCACACGATCAACCGCTTCTCTGCAAAACAAAAATCATAAAACACGAATAAAACACAAAAAACTAAACAAAAATCTAATGTTAGTTCAAAGAAAATTCACAAAAATAAGAATCTAACTACTAAGAACAGACTAGCTACATGTAACAAATATAAACTAACCTATAACAAACTAAGCACTAAATGACAAAATAGCAAAATAAACTAACCAACAAGAACTAATTTGTAACAACTATAAATTAATTAAGAAATCAAGAAACTAAGCTAGCCGAAAATCAAGAAAGGAATTAACCTAATATGACTGACTAACTAATTAACTAATTTGACATTACTAAATAGCAAGACTAACAAGAACTAACTAACAAGAATATTGACTAACAAAAACGTTAACTAAATTGCAAGAATCATTGTGCATATTCATACTTGTGATTCAAAATAAAACTCTAACATGCATTTATCATCATTTCTTTAAAATCCATATAAGTGACCATATTTTTCTAGATCAGTGCCAGAAAAAAAATTTTGTGGGGCTTAAAAATTGTTTAAAGACATTAGATTATGTAAAGCATTCATATAAGGTCAAACTCATTCCTTAAAAACCCAATTTTTATGAGTTTTCATAAATGTGCAAATACATAAACAAAAGAAGATTATGGTGTGCAAATTACACCCTCCCCCATGCTTGAATGACACTGTCCTCAGTGACACTGCCCCATGCTTGCATGAAACTATATGAATGCACATATGAAACAAAACAAATGAGAGAAAAATAATAGAAGTCACCTGATCCGTACTGTAGAATCTTACCTAATGCTGCCCTATACTGGCTCTGCAGAGATTCCACGTGTCTCAATATTTACAACTCATAAAAATGCACAAAATGCAATGTATACATGATCTAACATTCATACTCATGAATAAAGAAAATGACATAAATACAGCAAAACTACTAATATCACAACACTAATATGGGTTGTCTCCCATAGACCGCTAAGTTTTACGTCTTCAGCCAGACGGATCTTTGGTGACCCTTCATCGTCCATGAGATCAATGGATGTGAAGTCATGCTCAATCGAGAGGTCTGAGAAAATTGGTTTCATCTATGACCCTGCCCACAACATTTCCTCCAACTCTACCCCTCTGGGCCCTGCAGTAGCTCTCTAGTCTGCTAAGAACGAGCTTAGTCTCCACGTGAAGACTATTCTCACATGATAGTGAGCCATAAACCAAATTTCTATCCATACAAGCATCCAATAGTGGATCGGATTGCTTCCATTTAACGTCCATCGCATGGAAGCATTTATCATTTCCTCTTCTCTCGTGGCAATATTAAAAATGTTTATCCGTAGTCGCTTGTTGTCAAAAGACATATCCATCTCCTTAGTACGACAATCAATACGTGTGTTGGCAATGGCCAAGAATGGTCTACCAAAAATGATGGGGGTCTGGTGAGCGACATTAGTGCCCTCCATGTCCAGAATGAGAAAATCAATGAAAAAATAAAAGTCCTCAACCTTGACTAACACATCATCCAAGATTCCTCGAGGGAGCTTGGTAGACCTGTCAGCCAACTGTAAGATGGTTGTGGTGGGTTTTAAATCTCCAGTCTCAAAAGTGTCATAAAGGGAACTCGACAGTATATTCACACTTGCCCCAAGATCGAACAATGAACGCTCGATAATCATGTGCCCTATGACACAAGAGATGATCGGTGCCCCAAGATCCTTCAACTTAGGTGGGGCTTGGTGTCGAAACATATAGCTCACCTGCTCAGTCAGGATGATCTTCTTGGGCAACAATCTTGACTTTCTTTTCTGAGTGCAAAGTTCCTTCAAAAACTTTGCATAGGTGGGCATTTGGATGGCATCCAACAGGGGGATGTTTATGTGAACATGCTTGAATATGTCAAGCATTTCATGCATTCTAGCTCCCTGCTTGCCAAAATTATTCAGTTTTTTCAAACCCTAAGGAAAAGGAGCTCTAAGAATATATGAAGGAGAAGTCATAGGTTGTGGGCCCTGCCTACTTTCCTTGGGCCTGGTAGGGGAGATTGACTAGTCAATAAGTCTGTATCCGGGCTCTCCAGTCTTCTCTTAAGCAGGGTGGAGTTCCTTACCACTTTGAAGGGTCATAATAGAGTTGGTCTGCTCTTGATGAGACTCTGTGAGGTGCAGACTGTGGTGCATGGGTTCTTTACCCCTTGGGTTGACAATAGACTGACTTAGGAGGCTTCCTTCGCTTCGCCTGCTCAAGGCCTCAGCCAACTGTCCCATCTGGGTTTCTAGCTTCGCTATCAACTGCGTATGGGAACTGAGGTTGGCCTTGATGTCAAAGAAGACCTCAAGAAGCTTCTCCTGAAAAGATTGACTCGATGTGGGCTTCTGGGGTGAAGGCAAGCTAAGCTAGAGAGGGAGGGGCTTGTGGGAATGTAGACTACGGTAACCTTATAGGAGGTTACTCGGTCTGGCCTACATCTGAGAAGGCATATGAGATGGGGCTTGTGGATTGCTCCACACAAAGTTGGGGTGCTTTTGCCATCCCAGGATATAGGTGGGTGCATATGGATCGTGCACCGGTCTGCCAAAACTTTGTGTAGCATTCACTTACTCATGAACAAATTCATGATAGAGTGCCACTGTCGGACAGTCTGAAACATAGTATGCAGGGCTAGCGCATAGCTCACACATTTTTCCTATGTAATCTAATAAAGCTGGGTTGGCCAGTAATTTATTAACTTTTCTGGTCAACTGGTCCACTTTGATTTGCAATTCATGTTTGGACCCCACTTCATAAATCCCTCCCTTTTTAGGACCACTAGAAACAGATGTAGTCTTATCAAGTCTCGAGGATAGGGTATGGTGCATAGTATTTTCACTCAACATTTCGAACAGGTCCCATGTCTCATCTTTGCTTTTGAGCATGAACGTGCCCCCACACAAAGAATCAACCATCTACCTATCCTTCTTGGTCAAGCTATCGTAAAAGTATTGTACTAGTTGCCAACGAGGCACCTGGTGGTGGGGGCACTTTCGAAGAAAATCTTTCATCCTCTCACAAGTCTCATGGAATTGTTCTCCCTCAATCTAAGAAAAGCTGGTGATGGCTTTTCGATACTGGTCCATCTTATCAATCGAAAAGTATTTCATGAGAAACTCTTTCTGCATGCATTCTCAAGTGATAATTTAAACTGTATATAAGGCCTTCAGTCAATGCTTGGCTTTGTTCTTGAGGGAGAACGGGAACAATGTCAACCTCAATGCATCATTCCCAAAATTATTAATCTAAACCGTAGAGTAGATCTTGAGGAACTCATCGAGATGATGGTAGGGGTCGTCGTTGTTAAGGCTATAAAAGGATGGTAACATTTGGATTATACTGGCCTTAATCTCAAACTGTGGTGCTCCTACAACAGGTCTAGTGATGCAAGAGGCAGGAATATATTCATTAGAAATGAAATACTCCCTCAGGGGATGGGTCAACTACTGATCCTCAGCCATGGGACTGGATCGACAGGCTCTCCTAATAATAGACTCAAAGTCCTCAACAGGTTCAACAAACTCGAGGTCAAGCGAGCATCACCCTTGCATATACCTCAGGGTAGACCAGTGTAGCAACTGTCCTAAAGCAAGGCTTTCTACCTACCTAACGCGCAGCGTGATTAAACCACGAAGCGGGCAAAATAAAATAAAGTACAAAAACAATAAACATGCACCACACACTTGCACCCAAACAGATATTTTATGAAAAGTAAACTATGGGCACGGTACCAATCTTGCACAACCACCTCCTAGGGGTAGTCTAATAGGTGGGTCATACATGAATAGTAAACCGGTCTCTAGGGTTCACAAGCACGTGGTTCTACAATCCTAAGCACTGAAATAAACTAACAATCCTAAGTAATAAGCGGAAAAATAAACTAGCAACCCTAAATAAGTAACAAAAAGAAAACTAACAATCCTAAGTAAAATGAGAACACACAATGGGCAATAAAGTGAATACTTGTATTTCTGTTGTCGTTCCCCAGCAACGGCACCAAAAATTTGGTGTAAGTTTTATGAAATAGATTTTTAAAACAATATTTTCAATAAAAATAGTGTGAAAGTCCGACACCAAATACTAAAAACTGACTCACACGAGTGGTGGAATTCGGATCGATCTCAGGGAACAGGAGAAACACTTTGTATTCCATGGAAAACTACTCTACTCTTTATTGCCTTGAAAAATAAAAGAATTAATTAATTAACTAAGAGTACGGCCCTCTGCGGAGGGCTTAAACAAATAAAAATAATTAGTTAATTGGCCTTATTACAAGCCCAATGAATTAAATAAATCCTAAGCTAAAATGAAAAGAAAAGGGTCTTCAATGTGTGAGCTTCTAGTCCCTTCTTGATCTTTACTGCTTTCCTCTTTTGCTTGCAGGCTTATAAGAGCTACTAATATTTTATTTAGAGGACCCCTCTGGGGGCTCGAAGGGCCTTTTGAGGACCTCAGAGAGCTCTTCAGGGGTTTGTTTGAGGGCTCATCGCACGATCAACCGCTTCCCTGCAAAACAAAAATCACAAAACATGAACAAAATATAGAAAACTAAACAAAAATCTAATGTTAGTGATGCAACTTTATTAATAGAGTATTCTAAAAATATTTTTTCAATAAAAATGTTTGTGCAAACCGTGCATCAAATCATAAAAACTGGTTCACACTAGTGGTGAAGTCCGGGTCGAACTCAGGGAACGGGATAAGTACTTTTGTACCCCACACAGAACTACTTTTGTTGCCTTGAAAATAAAAATACAACACAACAACAACAACAACTACGCCTTCATCCCAAAACAATTGGGGTCGGAGATATGAACCAAAAAAGAAAATCATTCTGGGTCTTCCACATGAATCCTTCTCCTCCAATCATTTCTACCCAATGCCATGTCCTTGAAAATAAAAATAATTAATTAAATAAATGAGAGTGCGGCCCTCTGCGGAGGGCTTAAACAAATAAAAATAAAGTGGCCTTATTACGGCCCAATTGAATTGAATCAAATGAATAAAATAAAATAAATCCTAAGCTAAAAAGAAAAGAAATGAGGAAAAGTCTTCAGTGCTTAAGCTTCTTGTCCCTTCCTTCATTACTGGTTTTCATTAGATATGCTCCATGAGGGCTCTGAGGAGCCTGAAGGGCCTTTTGAGGGGACCTTTTTGGGACCTCAGAGGGCTATTCGGGGGCTCATTTTGGGGCTCACCACACGTTTGCACACTCTCCTGTAAAAATAAAGACACGACAGAAAACTATGATAAAATCAAAGGTTAGTTTGAAGAAAAATCACAAAACACTAAATAAACTATGAGATAACACTACATTACAGGACAAAATAGCATAACTAACTCTATAACTAACATGAATTAACATGAGTCAAATTATGAAACAAACTAACTAAAAGATGAATTAGCATAACAAAGTAACTAATTAACAAGAAACAACTAAACTAATTGACTACCAAGAAAACATGAACTATAATTAACATGAAATAAACTAATCCAATCATGAAAGCTATACTAACCGAATGTAAAAGGAATTTGAATTGACTAATTAATAAAGCAAACATTCAATTAACTATCTAACAAAAATCAATAATTTAAATGCAAGAAAATAAAAGTGGCTAATATAATTAAATCAACTAAATAAATTCTAATTATTCTAATGACATCAAACTGAACCTAAACTAATTTAATTGCTAAGATTGAATTAAAATTGATTAATATACAGAAAATTTAAAACTACCTAAATCGGCTAATACTATTCTAAAAAAATGATAATTAATTATGATCTAAATAATGAAAATATAAATACTAGAATTGTAAATAGACTCAACTAACTCTTGAAAACAATAAATAATTTTACTCTAATTTACTAAAATAAAACAATTAACTATCTACTTTGCTTTATCGAACAAGTAATCTAACTATTCTATAATTAAAAGAATTAACAAGAATTGATCGACTAAACTAATTTGGCATGTTAAAGCAAACTAACTAAGAAATAATCAACTAATTAATTTGTTAATAACAAAAAAAATGTGAGATCTATGAACCGAAAAAGTTAAAATAAAAAAAATGCATAAACTATTATTAGAAAAAACTATTCAGTTAACATGATTATTCTAATCTATTTCTAATTAAACTACTTCTCGAAATTAAACTAATTAACAAAATAAACAACAAGTAATGTGAATTAAAATTTGGAAATTAACTAAATCTATGATTATTCGCTCAACACAAAATTCAAAAAAAATGATAACTAAACTATTCTCTATTATTATTTTTTATTTTTATTTTTTTAATGTATAAGTTCTAATCTAATATGCAAAACAAAGAATATAAGAAAAATCAGATTATGCTTTATGCAAGGATGATGAGAAAAATTCAAAAACAATGCATGCCATGATCCTAAAATCTATGGAGAAGGGGGAGAAGAAGTATACCGTGTGGCGTACCTCTGACGGACGGGTTGAGAAGAAGATGTTTCTCCATTACAATCATACACACCTCCGACTATAAGCAAGAATGAAAAAGAAGAAGGAAGAAAGAGGGAAGAAAACCGACTAAAGAAGAAAAAGGGGAAAAAGAAGAAGAAGAAGAAGGGGTAGAGAGAAGAGAGAAGGGGGCGCAGATTCCAAGAGGGAAAAAATGTCTCCCCCTCTCTAAAAAATCCTTTTTATAAAAGTAGTTTAGGTCTAATTAAGTTTTTAGAAGATTTTCTCAAAAAGAGTCCATAAAATTTTTTGATATTTCAAAAGACTTCTCTTTCTAAAGAAAATATTTTCTAAAAACTTAATTAGTTTTGCAAAACTACTCAAAACAGGTTCAATTTGCTGAAATTACCATTTGATAAAATTTAATGAAAACCTTCTAAAACAAACACTTTTAAGTAATTATAGCACATGATCATGCAAGAAAATGTATGAATTTATGCATAAAAATTATGCATGATCAGTTAGTTCAAAGAAAAATCACAAAAATAAGAATCTAACTACTAAGAACAGACTAACTACATGTAACAAATATAAACTAACCTATAACAAACTAAGCACTAAATAACAAAATAGAAAAACTAACTAACAAGAACTAATTTGTAACAACTAACTATAAATTAATTAAGAAATCAAGAAACTAAGCTAGCCAAAAATCAAGAAAGGAATTAACCCAATATGACTGACTAACTAATTAACTAATTTGACATTACTAAGTAGCAAGACTAACAAGAACTAACTAACAAGAATATTGACTAACAAAAACGTTAACTAAATTGCAAGAATCACTAAAACAAAAACTAGCTATTTAAGATTAATAACTAACTGACAAACAAATGAAAAATAAGAAAAAATGCTATACAAAATTCAAGATTGAACTAATCTAACTAACAAACTTGGAAATAATACAATATCTAACCTAAGCTATTTAATCTAATAAAAAAAACAATGAACAAAAAAACACAAAACACGACTCGGCTATTAGTACTTAACGACTAGCTCAATTCTAAATTGCATATTGAAATAACACTAAACAAACTTAATGTAAATTAAACAAAATTACAGCTGACTAAATAAATTAAAAACTAAAATTAACCTACAGCTTGATCATTAACATCAACTACATTAATTAAATAATACTTGCTAATCGAAAGAACGTGTAACTCGGCTAACCACAAAAAAATTTATTTTAATCTAATCTAAGCAATTAACTAAAAACTTCTGGAACTAAATAAAATAGTTGTCTAACTTATAAAAGATGATAGAAGTTAAATCTACGTTATGTGGCTGAGTAGAATAAATTAAATAAAAAAATGCTAATCTACGTCTTACCAATTTTTTCTAGTCTAATAACTAATCTAACTAAAAAAACTAAATTATGATGAATGAAAGCTTAACTACATGCATTAAACAATAATTAACTAACCTAGGCTGGATTTAAATAAAAAAAATATGATCTACTTGACGCAATCTAAAAAGATTCAGAAAAACAACAAAAGAACTAAACTGGCTAATGATAGAAAACTAATTAATTAATCTAGTAAATATTAAAAACGTGATCTGGACTAAATCTAACCTAGATCTAACATAAACTGAATTAAAAATCATGAAAATATCATAAAATGCTATGCAAAATCTACTGATTTAAATAAAATATTATTGGTCTATGCGCTAATCAAGAAAATTGGCTAAACTAAACTATTTTATATTTTTTCTTTTTATATTTTTTTATAATAAAAAATAAAACTAATCTAAACTAGATGTGATGAATATGCCATGAATAAACTAAACTACATGCAATGATATGATGTATGCTATGCGAAAACTAAAACTATGAAACTACGGAGAGATGGGAGAGAAGAAACGTATCTTTCGATCCGTTCCTGACAGAGAGGTTAAGAAAAAGAAAGTGGTCTTACCTTCAAGCTTCATGTACCTCCGACGATGGGGACAAGGAGAAGCCAGCGATAGCTGTGATTAGAAGCAAGATGAAACAAGAGAGAAAGGAAGAACCGAGGGAGGAACCGGCCAAGAGTGAAATAGGGGAAGAAGAGAAGAGGGGGAGTGACACAGAGGCATGCATTTTTTCTGAAGGAAAAAATGTGGGTTCTTGCTGAAAAAATATTATTTATACTAAGCATTAGGTCAAAACACGTTTTTCTATGAAAGTCCAAAAGAAATCATAAATTCTAAAAAGGGTCTTCTTCAAAAATGTGTTTTTTAAAAGAAGCTCTTCTAAACTAATTACAATTAGTTAATTAACTCCTAATCTAATTAAACTACAAATTAGAAACTTTTAAACTAAACAAAACACTGAACAACGCAGGGCAAGTTCTGAAATATACGATTTTCTGATATTTTCAATTTCAAAGCAGTTTCTCAAAAACACTGATAAGAATGAGTTTTTAATGCAATTTTCACTAGATCATGCATAAAATAGTATGAATAAAATACAAAATATATGCATGATCATCATACTTTTCGCATATAATTCAAATGAGTTCTCATAAACATATTTGCAAGAAACTTTAACCCTTTTGCAAAATCCTAATTGTTCACATATACTTCACGAATTCGCATAAACATATTTGTAAAAATCCACCTTTTTCGCAAAAATCCTATTATTCACGAAAATCCTACTTTTTTGCATAAACGTATTTGTGAATATAAACAATACAAACATAACATATATGTTTGCAATATTGCAAATATTTGCATTTACAGCAACATTGTCCAATCATAAAAAACATCTTTAATTTATAGCAACATTGTCCATATCATTCATACATGTATGTGTGTAAATGTACAAACCATAAATAACATCCTTAATTTATAGTAGCATTGTCCATATCTTATATGTATGTATAAACACCCTTAATGTTTGAAGTTTACAATACAAAATTATAATGCATGCGTAATTATTCACTGCTCAGCAATCAAGACAGACTCTTCTAACACCTCTCTAACTGATGTCTCTACCTTTTTATTGTCCTTTGTACCCTTTGAAGCTCTTTTCTTCATGTTCTTATAGAAGTTTATTATATAATTCCTTATATATGTGACACCTTGCTGAAAATAACCCTTTATTAAAAAATAATTAACTACAACAAACATCTTAAAGAAGTGAAGTGACACATAAATACATACCTACATGAAGTTCAATCTTCAGTTTCTGCCCAAGTACTGCATATACTATATGACATATATACCACAATCATACATGTAAAACAAAGAAATACCAACTGAAGAACATGTACATGTACGAAATGAGTTAACAAACAAATACAAAGTAATTACTCATTCTCTTGTTGAGGAATACCCTCTATGGTCTGCGTCGTCCAATCTTTGTAACAGTCAAACACAAATTGCTAAAAAAAAATGAACATGCAATATATATGCATGAAAAGGAGATAACAAACATACACAACAAAGCGAGTATATTATTGAATAAGTTATGTTATTGTACTAGTTGTTTAAGGTTTTTATCAGCTAAATATGTGTTCAATATGAAATTGTACAGCCTGAAGTCCTTTTTCTTCATGCCCATTTCTCAAAGAACCCAATGTTTGTTACCCCAATTGAAAGAAATTAAGAGTTTCAACATAAATCTAATTTAATGTCATTGTGCATGTAAAAAATTATTTATAAGTATGCAAAGTTATGTAAGTGATACCTTGTCAGTGTTAAGGAAATGATAGGGCAAGTCATTGCTCTCCAAGCAATCAGTTGCCTCACTTCCTATCCTTTAGTTGTGACCATTTGTTGTGAACAAACATGGTTTACTAGTTAGTCTTTACTAATCAGTAGTAAAATAATATAAACATCGTTTTTTGGACTCACAAAGAAATATGAGGTAAGGTAAAAGGTCTTCAACAAGTCTCTTTTCCTCTCCTCGTTCTGGGTCAGTTGGAGTCTATGTATGAATTTTGCTAGATGCTACATAGTATATAAATCCAATGTGGTAACAAAAGAACAAACAAAATAATGTGAAAAAAAAAGAATATGCAAAACTAATACTTATGTTACTTGCCAACATAGTTTCTTTATCACCCATACTCTTTTGGTTCTTCTATGTTCTCTTGTATGGCTTTTTCTTTTTCATTAACATGTTCTTAACAACAAAATAAATTCTATACGATTAACATACATGTATAGTACATCAAATATATACACATGGTTCAAGATATTGATTATACCTGATGTACCATTATTTGTTTCTTGCTCTTCGAAACTCAGGCCAATTTGATTTTCTTTGTGTTGCAAGAACGTGTACAACTATATATCGTGAACTACCTAAGATATACACACAAAGAAATAACTCATTAAATAACAGTAGATATACACACAAAGAAGCAAGTCATTAAACAATATTAGATTTACACACAAAGAAGTAAGTCATTAAACAACACTAAATACACACATAAAAAAGCTAGTTATTAAACAACACTAGATATACATATGGTGATTCATGCTTCTACCTATTGTGACCAACCTCACCACATATACTACACTTGTATGGTACATTATCTTTGTGTCTTGTTCTCTGTCTATTAACCATAGGTCGCCCTACTTTGCGAACCACTTTTGGTGGATAGATAGCTATAAGAGTAGATAGAGTGATGTGTGAGACATTATCCACCATCAGAAAGAATGAATATTGATTATATGTAGCTCAATATGATTCAACTATGAAGAACTTGTCACAGTAATCCTTTGGTAGGTTACCCTCATACAAAATGCATGTGATCACATGTTTGCAGAGAATCCCCTTAACCTGCCACTCTTTACATGAGCGCAAGTGTCTCTAAAGACCAACACTATAACTGTGAGATCAGTCGCAGGCTTTGTACCATTGTCAGAGGCAATGCACTACTTGCACACGTATTTGTTATGACTTTTTCTTCAGTTTCTCTAGCTTTTCTTCTACCTTCGGCACCACAACGCTTGTCATATGTTGTCTGACATTGTTTTTTTTTTTACTCAAAAAGTTTCAACATAAGATGAAGCTTTTTACTAAGAAGAATTAAAGGCTTATCATGTATGGCGAGAATCTACGAATTAAAATTCTCTTCTATATTCAAGTAAACATCACAACTAAATAACATTGATTATACATCATCATCGTCCTTAACATCTATCCATATTTCTTGATTGTTTAAGTTTGAAGAATAACTATAATGGAGGCTCAATAAGCCTTACGCATATCCCATTTTACGAGATATCAAAGCCATAAATTTCTTGAAGATAATATTTTTAGAGACCACTATAGATCTCCAATTAGTGTAATTAGACCTATGATAGTGTACTTTACCCCTTTCAGACGTCATCATTGACTGCCTACAACAACTATTATAGATCTTCAACGTTTGTGCATAGTGAACCCTAGACCCATTACACCAACACAAGAATAACAAATATTAACTAAAGGACAAACAAACAATCATAAATCATATATAACAAAAACAAACATATAGATTTCTATAAAAAACGTGTAAACATAGTAAACCCTAAACAGAAAATTGGATGGCTGAGGAAGTCGATAGCACAAGGAAACATACAAAAAATATCGATAGTAACAACCAAACAAAAATACGTATGGGGATATTAAATATTGCAATCTGGATCAATTTGCACCCCTGATTGTAGGTTGTCATATTAAACAGAAATATGCATGGGGATATGCATGTATATATTGTATTGAACTCACCTTTCAAACCTATAGATGGAAAAATCGATGACAAGGATGATACCGCAACCTTCTCGAAATGCAAAGCCAAATTATACATAAATCACTGCAAGGGTTATACAGGGAACTTCTTTGCATATATTAATAAATTCAACAATTAGGTATAAAAAATGAATATATATATATGATTCGAGAACTCTACAAATATTAAAAAAAATTGCATATATTAATAAATTCAACAAATATTTAAGTAGGATATTTGTGATTTTGTTGTTTTTCTTTAAGTGGAGGTTCGCAAATATATTTATGAGATTTCATGAAGTATATGCAAAAAAGTAGGATATTTGCGATTTTGGTGGTTTTAGTTTCACTGAAAATTTGCAAATAAATTTATGCAAGTTTGTGTGGTTGGTATAAAAAATGTGAGATTCTAGGTTTAAGTGAGAGTTTGAACTAGCCGATGGGTGGTACAATTTTATTGCAATAAGTCATCAATTCATAGTTGTGAAGGGTAAAAGGGTCCTAACGATGTTGGATACTTGTGAGTTTGGACATTATGAGAATATCAGAAATTGTAGAGTTTTTAGGGAATCATGTCAAATTATTTGTACAGTATGGTCATTTTTAAAAAAAAAATGAAAAAATGTTTGTTTCTCCAACCTTGTTGCAATTCAATAAGATTATGACATTATTTCATCAATGGGAATATATTTCAAATAGAAGTATAATGATGTTATAATTATTTGTTTCTGAATGACATGTTATCATGATTAATAGTATAAAATACATTAATAATACTAAATATTTTCCTTTTTTGGGCTTAATCAATGTTATACCTGGTATTAAATTGCTTATACATGATTGTGGTCATGCATTTACGAAATCCCACTACATTGAGAAGATAAAAATCATTATGATTGAAATCATCTTATAACTTTGTTTTACTTTAGTGTTAAACTAACTATTAACATTAGAAGAAGCATATGATTGATATTGGTTGTCCCATGTATGATGTGAATAATATTGGTTGTAAGGGTTAAACCCATGTACACTTATGTGTAGAAAACAATTTGTTGCATAAGTTGAGCCAATACATTGGTAACCTAGGACAAGATCTTTAAGATGTTATATATCAAATCTTGAAGTACTTGAAAGGAACTCAAGAATATGTGAAAAAAATCACTGTGTATAATAGTCATAGTGACATGAAATGAAATTCTAATTATAATAAATCATTATCCACAAGTGAATGTATATTTATCTTTGGATATGGAGAAACTACCTAATGATCTAATAAACAAATGGTGATAACTCATTTAACAATGAAATCAAAGATGAAAACATTAGCTTCATTTAGCATGAAAACTGAAAGGTTGAAAGGTTATGAATCTCTTGATAGATACCTCAATAAGCTTTAAACATGTAATTGCTAGTTTAGCACGCTCCATACAAAAACAGAAGAACATTTAGAGTGAGCATAGACTTGCAAAGTCTAAAGAATATTTATGTAAATAGATTGCTCAAGCAATGAGTAACCTCAAAAATGTGAAACCTTGCCAAAACTTAAAGGATCCATTGGCAAAAATAATTTTTCAATAATTTGTCTTTAAGACATCAAGGGGAATGGGGCTAAAGTCTATAAAAATAGTCACCTCTGATGAAAACCCAACCACATGATATTGGTCAAACCAAGTTAGCTGACTCAATAGGAAGAATAATTCACTGAGTGATTGGGTTGAGCACTTAATATTTTTTCTCATAAATGATGTCAAGTGTTTGGAACTTGTGCAAGGAGGATGAGTTCAAACTAAACTTTTAGTGAGTTTCATAAGCCTTATGGCTGGAGTGTTTCAAACATATTTACATTTTTTATGGACTCACATATGTGAGTATGAAGGTAGGGGTCATCTTCTATGGGACTTGATCTAAACTTGAATAAAACACAAGACCCTTAATTTGCAGTTTCTATGTACTGGTAGATACATTGTGATCACTTGAAGTGAAAGTGTTTGTTACTATATGTGGAAAGTCAATTAGGATTCTTAATTCAAAGCTAATGTCATTGTGGTCTCAGACTGACTATGACTGAGTAACACTAATGTGGAGGTTCAAGCCCAAAAGGTACCTTCATTTATGCAATGGATCTTCAGGAATAGCTTCTTGAGTTTTTCATAGTTTTGATTTGCGTGGGAGATAGTTGGGGTTTTGTCTTAAAACTATTGGGTTGAAACCTAGTGTAGCCTACTCTTTATCCCACATTTACCTAAGTTAGTGGGTTTTATTTATTCCTTTAGTTTAGTCCCACATTAAAGAGTGAAAACTTCACTTGTATTTATATAGTGGGAGTTGCATTTGTGGGCAAAGCCCATTGGAGGGCATGTCAATTAAACTTTGAACTTTGGTCCTTGGATTTTGTATTTTAGATTTGGTTTGGCTTTGACTTTGGACTTGAATTTGGGTTTGGATTTAAGTTTTAGTTTTGACTCAGTCCAGTCAGTTCATTTTGGTTTAGTGTGGTCTTGGTCTTGGTCTTAGTCGTGGTCATTCTTTGACTTTGACCAATCTTTTTGAGTCTTGGGCTGGTTTTATTCTCAAGACCAAGATCGATCATCGTTAGCTTTTGACCAACCCATTTAAGAGCCTTGATCAACCATTTTGGACCTAAGACCTTGTCAACCCAAGTTGTTGGAGCCTCCTTTGACCCAGACCAACATTCCTGCATCGCCCATTTAATTGCTCCAATATTTTTAAATCTTCTCTCTTTATTTTGGGTTGTTGATTGTTGCCTTCACCCCTCCTTTTGGACAAATTTGATTATGGCAAGGTCATTTCTGACCCTTTGATTGCTTTTTTCATCTTTTGACTTAGCCTTGCCCATAACATTCCTTCTCCTAGTCATTGAGGTCTTTATTACTAATTGTTGACCATTAAGGGTCATTCATTGCTAGTTGTTGAGCCCCCTTTATGAGGTTGGTGGGGTTGGGGCTTATATATATATATATATATATATACCTCAACCCTCTCTCATTTCCATCATCACTCACAAGCTCTCCTCTCCCCCCTCTCTATCTCTCTCTCACAAGCTCCATGTGCTCCCTAACTTATATGAGCTCTCTCTCTCTCTCTCTCTCTCTCTCTCTCTCTCTCTCTCTCTCTCTTAGTGGGTTCATACTTTGACTTGTCAATGCTCTGCCTAAGTTGAGCCTAAGATCTAAAGCCTATATTGAGTCTAGGGTTTGAGTCTATGATCTACCTAACCTAGTCAAGAGACTATTCAAAGTGGTCTGTATCAAGTTGCTTAGTCTCACTCAATGCAAGGTATAGACCGAATTTCGCAAATAGACAAAAACTCTGTCGTATTTTGGGTGGGTGCAAGATTGTATGAATATCCATTGCATCAAGAATGTGGTCCTAAGCGAGGCCACTATTGCTTTAAAGATAGAGTGTGTAATGCATGCCTCAAGCTCAGATGTCATAGCAAATGAGATATTTTCTCAACAAAATGTAATCATTACATGTTATTTTCAAACAAGTGAAGCGTTGTACATTTTTTTGTACTATTTTCATATACATAGAAAAAAAAATCTCCACCTAAAATGATGGTGTAGATTTTTCTCAGCACACGTCTCATGCTCTTCGCGTGAAAATTTTCTTACAAAGATTTAATTTTTCTATGCAATGCGACACGGCTCGAAAGACATGCGTGAAAGTTTTTAAAAGAAATTTTCCTCCAACTTTAGAGAAACTTTTCTCACCCATGGCTAAGAAATTTTGCAAAGCTCATGTGAGAACTTTCTTTTATTTAGAAAATAGCAAGAGAAGATCTTAGTTTTCACATTCCACGTAGAATCTTTCCGTTTCTTTTCTTGCTTCCAACATGCCCGACAACAGTCCACCTTTCCTCCGGGACACATGACTCGTCCGATTCTTTGTTTGACTGTCAACCTTTACTCTCAGTCTATTCTTCCACACTTCACTTTGGGAGCTCAATGGTTTGGGTTTGGGTTTGGGTTTGGGTTAATATATATCGGTGCCCCTATGACAGTATGCTCTTAGAGGTACCCTCTTGACTTACATAAATATAATATCCAAAAAAAAAAAAGCTAACCTTTGAGTTTGAATCTTGTCCAATATGCTCTGTTTTGTCATTTTCATGTAATAAAGCTGAACCCAGCAGGATGTTTAGGCTGTTTGAAACCATATTATCTTCATGAATTGTGAGTCATGATTTTTCATCATCTTGAAAACTGAATCGTCTAGCATGTTGGGTATGATTAAACCAACTAGTATGATAAATAAACCATGTTAAAACACATCTAAGGTATGGGGCTAGGTGACATTTTGATGTTAAAACCTGTTTTTTTTAGTTCCCAACCACGTAGTTAGGCAAGGAAAATGGTTGGATGGCGACTGATATTTAGACCATAATAAAAAATACCACCGATGATTGGATCTTGGGGGGGTCCGTGGACTAATACTTATTTTAGACAAAGATTAAGTTAATGACAGAACAAGAGGGAAGCGTGCGGGCTCCAACCAATAAAGGGACTTTGTTTTTAAACATCGTGGGAACTGCAGCGACGAGGAAATACCTCGTTGGGTGAGAAGGCTGTAAAGGCTCAGTCGACCAACCTATCTTAGCATTTTTAATTCCAAAAAAATAAGAGTGGAAGTGTTGTTCACACGCATGCACAAGCATATTTTTTTTCTTTTCTTCAACAGAGAAAGCTGGGGTTAGGGCCGTCAGACCCCTACCAGTTATACCATGCCAATGGGATTCGAACTTGCAACGTCCCAACGCAAGGTGACGTGCATTAACTGCTCCTGCCAGACATGCGGAGCCCCCCGTTGGTATGCAGAAGCACAATTTTTGATATGCTTGATCCGGCATGCCATCTCTCGTCTATTATTGCTTCTCATATTTAAAAAAATAATGATAATAATAACTATCGTCTTTTTTTTTTCTTTTGCTTGGACAAATAGAAAGGCATCATTGATCATTCAAATTGCAAAGCTTAACTACCCACCATGTATACTTATAAAACATTGACGGTACCTTGTATTAGTTTAGGACTATTGAAGGTATTCTCTTAAATGTGTAAAAATATGCAAATTGCATCACCAACAAATAGTTCAATATTAAAATGCCATGAACATCAACTTGCGTATTTTATAAATTAAAAAAAAAAAAAACTCATTTAATAAATAACACACCGTAAGGTAGTTTAAGAACTTGTTAGAAGCAGTGGGATCGACCATAAAAGGTAAAAACTGTGAACACAAGCTTACTAAGTCGTCCTCACCCTAACCGTTCTTGAAATATTGCGGTTGCACTTTGCATTGAAAGAACGCTTTAGACAATTTATATACCATGTAAAACCACCTTTTGACATCTAATCCATAATTGATTTTAACTATATAGTTGATATAAAAGCATCTCATTTGTCCAATCAAACCAATGTACCACCATGGTATTTTTCTGTAATTGCTAAGGGAAAAAATGATTTTGGCAAACTTGATAAAGATTATTGAATGTTACGTACACATCCTCGTCTACAGATAGAATCCAAAAGTTCTCTTAAGATGATTCAGTGATCCAGCTGTTCACATTCAACCCGTAGTCACAAATATTTGGCTATATCTTGAAATTGCCATGATTTTGTGGTTATCTTTCCGAAGCTGATATAATCTTGAATAAATGACGAGTTAGTGGATACTAACGCTTTAATTTTCATACGTTTGTATTTGTTTTATGTGTTCTATATTTTAAAATCATACATATGCAAATACTTAAGTCTTTCAACAAAACAAATTTTTTTTATCACTAGACCTTTTTTTCCGATAAGCTATATCACTAGATCTTTCTTCACTGATTAAAATCCCAAGAATGAGACCTCTGACACTGATTCAACCCCATTCCTCACATACAGCATTTGTATCGTATTCAGTTTGGGGAGCATATTCTTATCCCGACTCAAGCAGTGATTATAAATAGTATGCTTTAAGGGAGCTTCTAATTTTAAAACGCATCGAGTCACAGAAACTTCTATCATAAAGCAAGAAAAACATGATGTCAAAAAGCAAAATACACATCATGAAGCAAGCCCAATTATAAGCCTAGTAGGAAATCTTCCCGACCTAACCATCTTCCAGTGTGCGTTATTTGGTGGGGAAGGTTAGACTTTAGCAAGTTATATCATCCATAAAAGAACTGCCCACTTAATAATGAATTTGTTTACTCTATGGTCTATATATCATATTTGAAACAACCCCAAGCTCCTTATGTCTCGCCACTAACACAGAGATCTCTGCTATTTCTTTAGCCAAGTTCCAGCCATGGCAGACTAACAGAGAGTTTATCCAGATGACATCAAGGAATGCCCAACTGCACGGCTAGCTCCACACAGTGCACTGATCTCTGAGAAAGGTGATCCAACATATCAATTCCAGCCATACCGCCGAAATTTGCAAGTGAAGCCGCCCCCAAGAGGACAAAGCTGTTGTCGTTGCTGCATGTGCTGGTCCATCTGCTTGCTCTTCATCATCAGTCTCACTATACCCATTACTGCTGGCGTCCTGTACCTTATTTTCCAGCCAGAGCTGCCTCAATATTCTATCAACCGGTTGAAAATAACAGCATTTCAATTAACCCCAGGCATTCAAATGACCCTACACTCACAGTTTGTGGTCACAGTAACAGCAACGAATCCAAACCAAAAGATCGGAATTTACTACGAGGATGGTAGTAAACTGAGTGTATGGTATGAAAATGTAAGCTTAGCTACTGCACGGTTACCGGTCTTCTATCAAGGTCACCAGAATACCACAGTCCTTGATATGGTTTTGACAGGGAATAATAAGGTTGGGCATGGTTTGCAGGCCGCATTGATGAAGCAGCAACAGACGGAAGATTCCACTGGATTTTCATGGTGACATCCCCGTGAAAGTTGAGCTTGGAAGCTTCAAGCTGCAACAAGTGACTTTCCTAGTTCATTGCAGTTTGATTGTTGACAGGCTAACAGTTGATGGCCAGATTAGTATAAAAGCAGATAATTGTCGCTTTGATTTTAAACTTTAAACCACATAAATATGTGACTGATCTAGGTTTGTTTTCATTTGTATTACCTTTTATCTTCTTTCTTTGCTCATTTGCCCTTTTCTTTGTTTCTGGGTTTCAGAGGCAGGTATATACTCATAGTTTGCTAATATTTTAAATTATGTTGTTAATGGATGAAGACTGCATTTGGCACTAGAAAAGGACCTACAAGCTCAGTTTATTTCTAATCCCAGTTTGTTTTGCATCAAACTGAAATATGAAGGCACGTCTTGGGCAGTTCGGTAGGTCAGTGCGCTATGGTTGGAAGCAGGAGTCAATTCAAAGTGCAACACAGGGTAACGTGCGTCTCTGAGGTTATATCCTTTTTAGGGATGGCAAACCAAATTATAGGAATTTCCCACATAAGGTGCCGACTTCTCTGCAATCACCATCAAAGGCTGCATTGCAGCCCCTCTGCCCTCTTCTTGCTGTAGATGAGCAAGTATATTTAGACCTGTCTTTAAGCGAGGTTCAGGCAACAAGCCCCTCACCAACCCCTTTTTTAGCATGATTAGAAGTTCAAACCATGTTGGGGACGAGTACCAGATAGGTTTGCTAGAGGTGCCAAGCCCATCAAGGGTGCAGACCAAATTAAGAATGTAAAGAAAACCCTGTTAAACACGGATTGATGGTGCTGGTGTAAACAACAGTGGAGCCCCGAGCTTCTATCCTAGTGCAACAATCCACATATGTTGTCTAAATAATCATGTCTTCTTTTGGTACATCAGCACAATATGAAATAAGGTTCAATCCCCATTCCCTACATCTTAGACAACAATCTTTCAGCCACATGCTAGAGTAGTGTGACTCGACACTGCAACTGCAAATGATCACTATCATCAGCTTGGAGAGAACGACTTAAAGAAAAGGAAAAGGAGACTTGGAATTTTGATTTTGAATAGCATTACTGAATATTCATTATAAGATATTCTATTTTGCTTACAATCACTGGATACACCAATCTATGGCCATAAGATTATTCAGACATGCTAATCACCCGTAAGTGCACGTGGGCGATGTTCCAGGGTCAATAAGGACATACCAGTCTGAGATATGGCTCTAACAAATCCCATATTTGCTGTCAATGTTGGAGCATGCCAGTAGTCACCTGTGCCAAATACGATCTTGTTCTTTAAAGAAATCTTCCGACTGGTTGGCAGACCAATTAAACGAGCAGAGGGATTGTCTGGTACAACTCTGCAAAAGATATAACACGTAAAAAGTATATCTAAGAAGAGATTTTGTTAATACCGACTTAACAGATTTTCTTAGAGAGATTTTAGCCAGAGCTAAAATGCCCAATTGAAGACTCAGAATGGCTCAGAATGCACTTAGGAACCTCGGAAACAGGGTAACTCAAGCCAGCTCAATCAGAGAATGAAATTTTAGTGATACTGTTTCCAGATTCCAGACCCAATGTTAGCCCTTATGAGTTTTGATAGCACTTGTCCAACCCAGCCATACACTATGAGATCTGGGACTTGGCTTGCCTGGTTCAAGTCTTAATTTCACCCACGAGTGCTGAAAATTTGTGAATCCCTTAGCAACTCCATGCCGCCTGTGGTTCTCCTGGACCTCAGGCAAACTGGGTCAGAGGCAAGGGTAACAGAGATTTAAGACTCAATCCAAGCCCACTAGCAAGTTGATGAGACAAAAATGAGTCAGTTAGTAGCTTAGAGTTGCAGTGGAGCTTGGATAAGAAGCTTCGGGTCCATGCAGCTATGCTGCTTTATTTTTTTTTGGATTCCCAATTTGAATTACTAATTCTGAGAATTGGATTTCAGTTCCATATAACATGAAACATATCCCAATCTATATAAGATCAAGAACCACACAGTTGCTATGAATAATCATAAGGACAAATGGAGCAACTTACACAAGATATTTCAGCAAGCAATCTGCTCTAAACTTTTCATTAGGTCCACCACACAAAGAAACAAGCTCTTTGAATTCAGAATAAACAGTTTTGCAGATGATAGATCTCTTATCGCATATTAAAGCTCTCAGTTCCTCCATGATCGGCTTCTGAACCTCAGACTTCACCTGCAAAAGAGAAAAGATTAGCACACCATCATTATGTATATGGATGTAGGTCCTAAAAGCCGATGGTGCTAGAGCAACATCGAACATATCCTGGTAATCAGATAACGACTTGGAACAATTTTCATTTCTACTTTCCATTTAAAATGAAATATGGAACTTACTGGTACAGACAGATCAATAGATCAATCACATGTGAAAAGCAAAATGCTCGTTGGTAGCATACTCCCTAGCAGAAAGTCATAGACTCATAGGTGTGAATTTTATTTGCTCAATCTGAACCCACAGATGTATTCAACATGGTTCTTATTAGGAATCACACTTTGGATCATGTTGCTTCAATGTGCTTAAAAAAAGGGAATTTAGTTGCATTATCGACAGTTGAATATTTATATGTAAAATAGCCACAATGGCAAACGTTCCTTGTATACATTTATCCCATCCAGCAATCAGCAAGCATGATGTTCACACCTAAAAATAGAGTAGATTTTGATACAAATCTAACCTGATGTTTATAATGATGTAGATAATGGAAGCATCATCAGACCGGATCTGAGTATGGTTTGTGGTTGGACTTAAACTGACCCAGTTGGACCAGAATTAGACATTTTGTACTTTTCTTTCTGACCATCAAACACAGAACACAGTCCACAAAAGATACAAATTCCAGTCTTGAAAATGGGGAGAAGAAATGTCCGTTTCAATATGTCTAGTATATAATATATGAAGAATCACATTTTTCTTTCAAATATCCAGCTCTATGACAAGTATGGATTCAATTAGAATATCTATTTCTTGGTCTGGTAGATAACATCTTTCTGTTCCAAATCCAACTGATGATGAGTTGGCTTGGAATTAGTGGTTGCATTATCTGAGCCATTTATAGACCACCATATGCTGTGTAAGTTTTTAACTCCTTTAACCCACATGGCCGCTACCACACAGACCTAACATTCAGAGGCATTACCTAATTCCAGAACCTGATATTCTTAATTATTCAAAGCATGTTGACACGCAAAGTTGCCATCAGGTGGTTCATATGCCAAACTAGACAGCTCTCAGAGCACAGCTTTATATAGTAACATAAACAGCATAATGTTGAGAGCACTTATGCTACCTGAGCTAAAACAAAGTCATAGTTGCTCTTAAAGCGCCTTCTCATTTCATCTTCAGGTGCTTTCAGCAGCTGCTCAGTGCACCCATTGCTTATCCCAGAGACAAGTGCAATCAAAGCTGTCGTGTCGAAATTTATCAAAACTTCTCCAAAAAGATTATCCAATATGACAGAATTTTTTGACCACCTCATGGCTGATAGTAACAAACAGAAAGAGCTATTTGGTACAGCTTCAGCATCACCAGGCAGCTTGGTCATAGCAGCTTCAGCAGTCAGATATCCAAGCCCATTATCTTCCCCTTGCTCATCAGTGTTCTTCTCTGAGGCACCAATCCTAATCTGGAAAGCCAGTGCTCCTTGATACACTTCTGAAGAATCACTCTCTGGCCCAATAAAAGTCTGCCCTCTTTGTATTATGTTCACCCAATCCCCTTCTAACTCCTCAAAAATATCATGATCAGAAACAACAAATTCCCTGCTGATTTCAATGGCCTTAAAATTTTCCCTCAGCCCCTGTGAAGCAATCTCATCAAGACCCTTAGCAAAGAAAAAGATAATCGAGTCTGGCTGCAATGTCAATGTGGAATGGGCTGCTTCAAGAACTAGCTGAACACGTGTCTTTAACCCCTTCTGTTTATGAGAACCGTACCAGGAAATATATTTTGGGTTCCTATCTGATACAATAAACCAAACTGGATTCCTGTTAAGTGTACATACTACATCGACATGCACAATTGCTGGCCCAGAAACACATTTATTCCCACGTGAAGATAGTGGAACATGTCTGAAGACACACGACACCCCACTTACAGAAGGTTGCAGAAGGATATGCACAATAGAATCGAGGTAGCCAATATTTGAACTGCATAAACATGTAATGACTGAACATTATTTCAGAAATGCTCATCTGGGAAAGAAAGAAAACTAGATTTCAGCTGTGTATCACACTGTGGCATTTAACAGGTCCAGCAACCAAATAGGTTTCTCCAAATTTAGCAGCTTCCAAAATCTTCTATCGAATAAAAAACTGAAGGATGCACAAACATGTTTTGAAGAATTGAACAAAACAGAAACAAATCATATATGAGGAAATTGCATAGTGCAGAATCTTCTTGGTCATCTTGGAAAACCTTTTTCTGCATGATGGCTATATCATGCCACAATATGAAATGCACATAATCAGTAAATCCTCACCAAGACCAACTTCCTCTGTGGAAAAGGTACAAGCAAACATTCCCTCTGCCCAACATTGCTATCTGAAAGACTCAAACAAACAGATGCATTTCTATTGCTATATAGATGTATCTGAGCCTGCCGTAACTTTTTTAAAAAGAATAGTGTGCCACAGCTAAGTAAACATCACCAACAATGACCAACATCCTATGTCACATGGGTGCGGGTGCGGGTGCGGGTGCGGGCGCGGGTGCGGGTGCGGGTGCGGGGATTCGGCACTTCCAAAAAACCCGGGTGCGGGGGTGCGGCAGGGGCAAAAATGTAAAATTATATATATATATATATATATATATATATATATATATATATATATAAAAGGGGGTCAGCAGCTGACAGACAGCTGTCTGTCAGCTGCTGCAGCTGTCTGCAGCTGACAGCAGCTGAGCAGCTGACAGACAGCTGCTGTCAGCTGTCAGCATTACTTTTTTTAAAAAAAAAATTCGCAGCCCATTGGGCAATTTTTTTTTTTTTTTTAAAAATCCAAAACAAGAATGGACTTAAATGATCCTGGGTGCGGTCAACGACCCAGGATAGGGTTGACCGCACCCGGTGCCGCACCCGGTGCCGCACCCGCACACGCACCCGCGTCGAGTCGCGTCGACGCGGGTGCGGCACCCTGCTAGCCGAATCCCTGTGACATAGCCAACATCATAAATTGTATTTATGATACCAAGCAAGTGAGAATAAACCACGGCGAACATGATATAGGAATTAGTTTTGATTCATGTGTACACCAGATAGCAATATAGAACAAAGATATTGCTAAAATGTACTATATATATTATGTATAATTTTTGTAATAGCCATTAGGGGTAAATCTGTCATTTCTACATTTTAAGCATATTCCACTTGGAATATGATTGTACTTTTTGTTTATACTTTTATTCTTTCTTTTCCTTCTTTCTTTTTTACTTTTTGTCTTCTTTCTAGCCTTGGGGGGCCCACATAGACGTTGGGCCCCTCCAACGGTCACATTTGTGACAGTTGGAGGGGCTCCAATGTCTATATGGAGCCCCTCCAAGGCCTCCATGGTTGTATTATAAATAGGGGTCCTCCCCTTTGTATTTCTTTAAGCTTTGAGTCAAAGCTCTTTCATTCCTTCAATAAAGATCCATATTTTTTATGCCTTTGTGCATTTGTGTTCTCTTGAATGTGTTGGGCCTTTGTGCACATTTGTTTCAAGTGTTCTTATTGTGCCTTTGTGCACGTGTTTCTCATTAAGAACAGTGTTCTTATATATGTTGTCTCTTTGAAGACATTTTTACATGGTATCAAAGCTTGGTCTCTAAGAAGAAAAGCTTGTGTATCGTGCCATCAAGGTGGTTGCCTCGAAAGTCGTGCCCACAGTTCATTCTTGTGTTTTGACGTGAAGAGCTCTTGCAATCCGCATCTAGTGAAGACACGCTACAACAAGCATAAAGAAGACCCGTTGTGGTAAGTGCTCAATTCATTTAAAGTCTCTCTTGTCTCTCATAAAAAAGCTTCTCAAATGGCCGAAAAAGACTCCCATGTTTCTCTTGGTTTTAAGCTTAATGGCTCAAATTATCATGTTTGGGCCAGAAATATGGAAGCTCACATCAAGGGTAAGGGACTTTGGGGTTACATCCAAGGTACAATCTCGAAACCCGAGCCAAAAATTAATATAGTTGAAAAAAGAGAGATAAAGGTCTTTGATGGAGAGGAGAGAGCAAAAGCATTTGAGGAATACAATAAAAAGCACGAAGAATGGGAGATGAAAAACTACAAGATTCTCTCATGGATTTTTTTCTCGGTTGAGACGAGAATTAATGCAAATATCTTGAAATTCAAGAAGGTGTCTCAAGTATGAGAATATCTTGAGAGGATGTATATCTCAAGGGATTTGTCCCACAAATATTACCTTCAAAAAGGGCTTTGACCCTTCAACAAGGCGAATTAACTATTAAAGAGTATTTCGCCGAACTATCCTCTATTTGGGATGAGCTTGCTATGCTTGAACCAAAATGGAGTGGAAAAGCCGTTGAACTTTGACACAAGCAATTAGAAGAAGATCGATTTTTTAATTTCTTAAACGGGCTTAGACCCAAGTTCGAACAAATAAGATATTCTCTTCTATCCTCTTGCACTTCTCCACCACTTTAAGATGTTCTTACCATACTCAGTGGAGAAGAAACTCGCATGGGATTGAGCAAGACCAATCCAAGTGTTCGTGTGATGCCTTCAAACAAAGAAGAAAATAAAGGAACATATGTTGTTTCTAAACCAGGGAATAATTTGAAAACATACAAACCCCCACATTTCAAAAATCAAGGAGTGAGAGAAAATGGCGGCCAATATAGAAGAAGAGATTATAGCAAAATTATGTCATTTTTGCAAAGAACGAGGACACATTAAACTGGTATGTCCTACATGGAAGAAGATGGTGGATATGTCTACCACATTTCAACCACATATGGAAGAGGGGCCATCAAATTCCACCAACGGAACTCTATCTCTAAGCCAAATCGTGGAAGCTCTTCAACCACTCCTCAAAGGAGCAACTTCTGAGGCTGCCGTGTCAACCTTCTCCCCTCCGGGTAAGACCTCTTGGCTTTTGAATTCGAGTGCCTCCTTTCATATGACTCCAAATATTTTTTTTCTTTCCGAATATTCAAAAAATGCATCTCCATCTTTTGTTTCAACCACGGATGGCACTTCTCTTGAGATCAAAGAAATTGAAAATTTTGAAAATCAAGGTTTTTTTATTCCCAAAATTAGATTTATACCAAAACTAAATTTAAATTTACTTTCGGTCTCTCAACTCTCGGACCATGGGTGTGATATAAAATTTTCATCTAACAAATATTGGATACAGGATCGCCGGTCCAGGGAGTTGATTGGGAAAGATTTTAGGAAGGGAGATCTATACTACGTGGATTTTCTTCAAATACCAAAGAACTCTTTTTGTAATGTTGCCCAATATAAAGATATAAATATTTGGCACAAAAAGACTTGGGTATCCCAATGTAATCAAGCTTTCTTATTTACATTTTGTTAAAAAAATTTGTAAAGGTGATTTCACTTGTAATGATTGTATTCTTGGAAAAATAAGAAGCTTGCCTTTTGAACAAAGATCTATGTTTACAACTAAACCATTTGAACTTATTCATTCGGATGTATGGGGACCAGCACCCGTTATATCAAAAGGAAGGTTTGTATATTATGTTATTTTTGTTGATGATTACTCTAGATATTGTTGGATATACTTTCTTAAACATAAACATGAGATTTTTGCATCATTTAAAACATATCATATGATGATTAAAAATCAATTTAATGAAAACTTAAAGATTCTTAGAACCGACTGTAGAGGTGAGTATCTAGCAAATGAGTTCAAAAACTATCTTGAATGTTCATCAAAAGTTTTGTCCAAAAACACCTCAACAAAACGGTTTAGCCGAAAGAAAACATACACATATCATTGAAACCACTAGAACCTTATTTATTTCCCAAAACATTCCAAAAAGATTTTGGGCCAAGGCGGCCTTTGCATCCGTTTATCTTATAAATCGTTTTTCATCCAAAAATTTAAATAAAATCTCTTTTTTTGAAATATTATATCAAAAAGAACCCGACTACAATAGATTAAGAATTTTTTGATGCAAATGTTTTGTTCTTACTGATAAAAATGATAAGCTCTCACCAAAAGCTATTCCTTGTACATTTCTTGGATATTCCGAAACTCAAAAAGGGTTTCGATGTTATGATATCAAGAATGATAAATTATATGTGTCTAGAAATGTAACCTTCTTAGAGTACATTAGTGGTTTTGAAAAGAGTGAACCACATGAAGAGAATGTTGACTATTCTTTCTTGTTTGAATTATTGTCTAGAAATGATGATATCTCTAGTGATGATGATACTAGTGATAATGAAGTAGAAGAAAATAACAACTCTTCTCATCAATCTACCCAATCATCATATTGAAGAAGGAACATCTAGTGACCCTATCACTTGTACACATAGAGATAAAAGCACCTATAAAAGCACCTTTAGAAGTGCAATCAAAAAATATAGTGAATCTACATCTTCACAAGAGGTAAATCCTCGAAGAACTGATAGGACTAAAAAAGTTTTGTTTAGGTTTATATCATATGGTTCCTTTTCACCCAGATATAGAGCTTGTCTTAGCACCATTCACTCATATGTGGAACCTAAAAACTTTGAAGAAGCTAAGAAGAATGTTGAACGGAGAGAAGCTATGGATAACGAACTTAAAGCTCTTAAAAAAGCTAAGACATGGGAATTTCAAAATCTTCCTAAAGGAAAAAAGACTATAGGGTGTAGATGGGTTTTCAAAATCAAGACCAAGAGTAATGAATCTCTTGAAAGATACAAAACACGTTTAGTTGCCAAAGGGTATAGTCAAGAATATGGAATTGACTATGACGAAACCTTTGCTCTCATTGCACGTATGGTTATTGTTAGATGTCTCATTACTATTGCCTTAATTAAAAAATAGAACATCTATCAAATGGATGTCAAAAATGCTTTTTTGAATGGAGATCTTAATGAAGAAGTATACACGAATGCTCCTCCAGGTATGGAGATCCCAGAAGATAAAATGTTTCATCTACGAAAAGCTCTTTATGGTTTGAAACAAGCTCCCAAGGCTTGGTATGATCGATTTACCAGCATAATGGTAGAAAATGGTTTTATCTCATATTATACTGACATTGCTTTATTTGTCAAAAACTCTGATGCAAGTATTGTAATTTTGTTATTATATGTTGATGATATGTTGATCGCACGTAATGATGCAGTAGGAATCAAGAGTATCAAGTCTACTCTAACAAAAAAATTTGAAATGTCGGCTTTAGGCTTTCTGACATATTTTCTGGGCATTGAAGTTGCCTATTTTCACAGGGGTTATTTTTTGTCTCAAACTAAGCTTGCTTGTGAGGTCATTGACAGGTCAGGTATCTCAGATGAGAATACTTGTGAAACCCCTAAAGTAGTAGGGGCAAAGATGAAGATTGATGATGGGATTACTCTGGAAAACCCTACTCCTTACAGGCAACTGGTTGGTTCATTAATGTATCTTAGCATCACCAAACCAGATATCTCTCATGCAGTGCATGTTGCAAACTAATTTCAACATGCGTCGACAGCAGTTCATATGAGTGTTGTTCTTTGGATTATCCGATATGTGAAAGGATCCATAAATAAGAGAATATTTATATCCTCGTCTTCTGAATTAAATTTAATTGCTTATACTGACTCTGATTGGGGAGGTGACCCAAATAACCGTCACTTCACCATTGGTTTTTGTATTTTTTTAGGTGAATCTTTGTTATCCTGTTGATGTAAGAAACAACAGAAAGTGTCCCTATCTTCTACAGAGGCTGAGTACCGAGCCATGGCAACTACAACCATGGAAATTGTTTAGATTCGGCGATTATTGGAAGATATGGTCGTTCATGTTCAAGGGCCTACCAAGCTTTGCTGTGACAACAAAAGTGCAATATATATTACAAAGAATCACACTTTTAATGAGCGCACGAATATATTGCAAAGAATCACACTCTTCATGAGCGCATGAAGCATATCGAGATGGACTGCCACTATGTTAGAGAGGAATATCTAAAGAATATCATTGATCTACCCTATGTGACATCAGAATACCAGCTGGCGGACTTTTTCACTAAGGCGCTCTGTTCTCCCAAATTCAATTTTCTTCTTAGCAAACTTTTGGTTATCACACTGTAAGTTTGAGGGGGGATGTTAAAATGTACTCTAAATAAATATATATATATATATAATGTATAATTTTTGTAATACTCATTAGGGGTAAATCTGTTATTTCTATATTTTTCGCATATTCCACTTGGAATATGATTGTACTTTTTGTTTATACTTTTATTCTTTCTTTTCCTTTTTTTCATTTGTTCTTTTTTACTTTTTGTCTTCTTTCTAGCCTTGGGGGGCCTACATAGACATTGGGCCCCTCTAACGGTCACATTTGTGACCGTTTGAGGGGCTCCAACTTCTATATGGAGCCCCTCCAAGGCCTCCATAATTGTATTATAAATAGGGGTCCTCCCCTTTGTATTTCTTTAAGCTTTGAGTCAAAGCTCTCTCATTCCTTCAATAAAGATCCATATTTTTTATGCATTTGTGCATTTGTGTTCTCTTGAATGTGTTGTGCCTTTATGCACATTTGTTCCAAGTGTTCTTATTGTGCCTTTGTGCACGTGTTTCTCATTAAAAACTTAGTGTTCTTATATATGTTGTCTCTTTGAAGACATTTTTACAGATATAGCACCTCTATCAACAACCGCATTCTCATTTCCTTTAAAAGTGATTTGGGACCCTTGTCCCTTTTAACATGTGACAACAAGAGATGACATAGAGGAAATTCAGAAATTAAAAAAAAACCTTCACAAGGAATTTGATATCAAGGATCTTGGGCCACTACATTATTTTTTGGGGATCGAAGTGTTGAGATATAAGAAAGGTATAGTGTTGTCCCAAAGAAACTATGTGCTTGATTTGTTGGAAGAGCAGGAATGCTTGGGTGCGAAATAGTAGATACACCAATAGATCCAAATCACAAGTTGAAATTGTACGAGGATTACAAAATTGAAGATGTGATGAGATATCGGAGAATAGTGGGTAAGCTTTTATATATATATATATATATATATATCACTCGACCTGATATTTCTTACCCAATGGGTGTGGTGAGCAGGTTTATGCATGCGCCTTCAAAAGCTCATATGGAGACAGTATACCACATCATGAGGTACTTAAAACAAAATCTGGGAAGAGGAATTTTATATGCCAACCATGGGCACTTTATTATTCAGATATATGTGGATGCAAACCGGGCAGGAGCGGTTGAAAATAGAAGATCTACTTCAAGCTATTGTACTTTGGTTGGTGGGAACCTAGTCTCGCGGAAAAGCAAGAAACAAACTGTTGTGGCTAGGCCAAGTGCAGAAGCTGAATATAGAGCTATGGCTCAAGCTATGTCACATGGGTGCGAGTGCGGGTGCGGGGATTCGGCACTTCCAAAAACCCGGGTGCGGGGGTGCGACAGGGGCAAAAATGTAAAATATATATATATAGAAGGGGGTCGGGGGTTCCCCCGACGCGGGTCGGGGTTCAGTTTTTTTTGCTGGTGTGTTTGTTTGAAGACTTGTTACCCACGTTATGCTTGTTGTGTACTTTAGCTCAACGGGACAAAATTTATTAATCGAAAGGATTGGCAATCTGATCGACCCAGCCTGCTGTGTTCTGCTGACTGTCATGATTCAATCATGTCTGAAACTCCCTGGTCTTCACGAAAAAAATATAAGCGAAAGGTTTGACGTGGTTTGTTGGAGAGAGAGTCTTCACGAGGCCTACGACGCCACTGCCACGCCACTGCCTAGGGTTCTTCAAATTTCATTTTATATACAGTTGCACACAGATGACAGCTAAAAGAAATTTATTGGATTTGACATGTGGAAAAAAGAGGTCTACACAAGGCTACGGCTAGAGCACCTCGTCAGGAGAAAAGTGAATACTAATAGCCACCAAGGCTCTACTCTACCACCATCATTATCATTTATTATGGAGAGAGAAAATCCTTGACGAAAAAGGATTTGGTTGGTTGAAGGCTTGAAGCATAAAGACTTCAAAAGGCTCTTGAATTTTGGTTTTAATTTTTGAGGAAGATGGATCATCATTTCCAAGTTAACAGTATGTTTTTCAACGCTGTGAATTAATTGTTTGGAGGCAGGAATAGCATGGGATGCCAACAAAGCTCGTCAGATGTTGTGGACACAAGTGCCCCTTTATAAAACAAGAGCAGCAGCAGCAAGCAGCTGTCCAGAAAAATTTTTTTGTTAAATTCTGCAGCCCATTTCGTAGGGCAATTTTTTTTTTTTTGAAAAAAAAATCCAAACAAAAATGGACCGAAATGATCCTGGGTGCGGTCAACGCACCCAGGATCGGGTTGACCGCACCCGCGTTGAGTCACGTCGACGCGGGTGCAGCACCCTGCTAGCCGAATCCCTGTGACATAGGGCTCAAGGTATATGTGAGGGTTTACTGTTGAGGTGTCTACTTTTAGAGTTGAAGATTGAGCTTGATCCACCTATACCTTTATTTTGTGATAATAAAGCCACCATTCAAGCTACATCCTATCCGGTTTATCATGAAAGAACTAAGCACATTGAGGTGGATTGCCATTTCATAAGAGACATACTTTTAACAGCTTGTCGTTAAGGTAGTTGGGATCTATTTAGAAAACCTATCACAAAACTTAAGTCCAACCATATAGGGAACATACCAATTAGGTTTTGGTGGCTTAAACATATAGAATGTTCATCGCTCTTGTCGTTGAACAAGAAAATCATGCTTAGTTCTATCCATTCATTCACAGTAGGCTTATAAACAGTTCTAGAATTTCCAGTTTTAAACATCTTAAGAACAAACTCTAAGCACTTCTTCTTCATTCGTGTCATCTGTAACACTTTGGATGCTCCGTTCCTGATCATGCGAATATCCAATACATTAGATGAGACGCCTTTCTCTAATACTTCTATTTCAAACTGTTTACCAAATCCAATCATGTCCAGTGATGAGAATATCATACATACACAATTATAATATTGTGAATTTATTTCCAGTATGAAGAAGACACACATAATTGATTGTCGGTCCTAAATTGTAGGACCGTGACCATGGTGGCTCATCCAAAATGGGGGCGGGGGGGGTGGGCATGCAGCTAGTGAGAGGTGGTCACCTTGACCGTATGGGATATGAAAGCAACCGAATCAATTATGCTCCAGATTTCATATTTTTTTACTCTCTTAACAAGGCTTCGTAACACCTTGTTTTCAACCAACATATACTGCATTAAATTTAGCAATTTCAACTTGGATAAGCCCATTCCCCTCAACGAGTGGAACCATTTTGGTGGGCTGTTTCAATTGAGGGTAATCGCAATTGCTACCGAAAAGAAACTGAGATTAAGAGTGATATGACTATAAAATATAGAGACAAAAAGGGATCAAGTAAAGAAAACCGACCCTCAATCTAATTACCAACCTCTGGTCACTTAAACCAATGACTTTGGTGCAGTCAACATGTTTTGAGTCGCCCACGCTAGGTTGCTTTCATCGAATTTCTTCGAAATATGGGAGGGGGACGAAGAATCAACCTTCCAAGTGCGAATCCGAAACGAAGAGAATAGGAGAGAGAAAATAAGTATTTGAGTCGTACCAGATTGGGGTGGAGAGGTGATGGGTCAGTCGGCAGAGGAATCTGAGCTCTGAGTTTGAGGATTTGAGGAGGGTGGCCTTGCACGACTGCGTGATTCTGGAGAGGGGCAAGCCGTTGATCTTATCGATGACGCATCTGCACTGCTCCTTCACACGCTCGATCTCGCTCAACCGAGCGGCCGAGCAACACCCGTTCCCTCCCTCCATCCTCGCTCTCTCTCTCTCTGCCCGAAGGATCGTGTTGGTCTGGAAGAAAAGGAGAGGTGAATCGGATCGCTACATTTCACCGGTTCGGGTTGAAGAGCCTACCAGAGAACCGGAGTCTACTACCTCTTTTTTTTTTGAACCGGGGGCTCCGCTTGTCTCGTAAGAGCAGTTTGTGCACGTCACTTTGTGCTGGGAAGTTGCAAGTTCGAATCCCAAGAGTACGGTTGTATAACTTGTAGGGGTGCCTAACCCGAGAGGGTGGTGTATGTTCGCCTCCGATGATTCACTGAATCCCACGTCTGTGTTCGGGGCTTTGAATGAGCACCACGTATATAAGCACATGAGGCTTGTATTCCCATGTACGTTGACATAACTTTGCATCGGACTCTGGTGTTGTTGCAAAGACTTAAGTACCCTTTTTTGCTATTATTCTCATAAAGTGATGGTTTGAGAAAATGACAAAAATACCCTTTATTCAAAAAAGAAAAACAAACAGTTCAAAAAAAGGACAAACATGTCCTTCATCCAAAAAGTCGAGGATGATGTTGACTTTTCAAAGTCTTCTTTTTTTTTCTCCGTTCAAAAAAATGACAAACATGTCCTCCATCCAGAAAGTCGAGGATGATGTTGACTCTTCAAAGTCTTCTTCTTCTTTCTCCGTAAAACATTGTAAAACTCTCTCTCTCTCTAGAGAAAAAATCAAGGGAGGCAAAGAGTTCTCCCTGGAGAAGGCCATGAACATCAACTCTCTCACTCTCTCTCCCTTCTCTTTCTACTTTTGTGCACATCCAACAGATGATCTTACATTGCTCCATCGTCATCTTCTTCTTCTTCCTTCCCCGTAAAACACTGTAAAACTCTCTCTCTCTCTCTAGAGTTTTTGCCCTTACAAAAGGGAAGTCCGGGGGCTCCCCCCGGCGCGGATCATTATCGGGCTTTCCTACAGCAATTTATAGTATTTTCGAGTCTCCAACGAAACGCTATAGTGATTTGCGGAAGACACTACAAATCGCTATAGTGATTTGTAGTGTCTTCCGCAAATCACTATAGCGATTTGTAGATTCTTCCGCAAATCGCTATAGTAATTTGTAGTGTCTTCCGCAAATCACTATAGCGATTTGTAGTGTTATTCAGTAAGCAAATCGTTGTAAATCGCTATCCGAATTAGGACAAACTTGTCAGGGCCATATCTCCCTAACCGGAGGTCATATTCCAAATCCGTAAAAAGTGGTCTCTTCGTTATTAAGTCTAGTTTATTTATGTAAATTTTCAGCGATTTCTATTGTCATTTTATTCCTCATTTTAACTAAAAACCAGACCCCTATTATTTTGTGTTATTTGAGTTGCACAACACCATTCTCGCTTGACATCCACATCTTGATTCTGGCATGCTCCTTGTTGGATTTTCCATTGATTTCTTCCAACCTTGCTTTGAATAAAAATATGTCTTTCTCACCATGATACTCTATGCATTTTTTAACGACGACACTCGGGACCCGTGCAGGGGGGAGCCCCCGGACCCCCCTCCTGTAAGGGTAAAAACTCTAAATCAGGCTCCACAACGAATCAAGTTGAACGATGCTACCCACGCTGGGAGGAGCCCCCAAACCCTCATCCTATAAGGGCAAAAACTCTGAATCAAACTTCACAACTCATCAAGTTGAATGATGCTACCCACGCTGGGAGGAGCCCTCATACCCCCCCTTTCTGTAACGGTAAAAACTCTAAATCAGACTCCACAACTCTTCAAGTTGAATGATGCTACCCACGTTGGGAGGATCCCCCAGACCTCTCTTCTGTAAGGGAAAAAACTCTGAATCAGACTCCACAACGAATCAAGTTGAATGATGCTACCCACGCTGGGAGGAGCCCCTAAACCCTCCTCCTGTAAGGGTAAAAACTCTGAATCAGGATCTACAACTCATTTAGTTGAATGATGCTACCCACGCTGGAAGGAGCTCCCAAACCCTCCTCCTGTAAGGGTAAAAACTCTGAATCAGGCTCCACAACAGTCAATGCGTAGATCAGTCGGTGCTTGATGGAGCAATGTAAGATCTTTTGTTGGATGTGCATAGAAGCAGAAAGAGAAGGGAGAGAAAGAGTGAGAGGGTTGATGCTCATGGCCTTCTCCAGGGGAGATTTCTTTCTCAGATAATCCTGCAGTGCGGAGACTGGGTCTTAAATAATCATCTTCGGGGCACTTAAGTCTTTACAACCACTCCTTTTCAAGAATCGTCATTTTTTTTTGCACCAATGGAGGAGAGGGTACTTAAGTCTTTGCAATCGCATCAAACTCCAATGCTAATTAATGCTGACAAACATGGGGATACGAGACGCACATGCTTACATACGGGGTGCTCTTTGGGACCCCCGAACATGAGATGTAGCTAACTGCCCTGTTCGGGGGGGAACATATAACCTGCTTTGGCCTAACCCCAATTAAAAAGATGAAGCGGCTGAGGTAGAAAACCATAGAGTCCGGATAAGGTGCAGTCACATGGCACAAAATTTGTGCATTAAGCACCTGATTGCTCTTCATCATGCTTTTGGCCCTACAACTAACAGGAGGGTGGTCATGAACTTATAAATATTTGTAAATGCACAACTTAGTGTGCTTAGTGCACAAATATTTGTAAATATTTGTGCAATCATATTGCATCTGATCTTTTCACTGAATAGTATGAAGCAGGAAGTGCCATATCGTTGTAAAACAATTGTTAAAACACATGAGAAACAAAAAGAAAGAAAATAATAAAAAATATAAAATGCGAGTAAAAGTGAATAGAAAACGATATGGCAACAACTAAAAAGCTAGCTTACATAGAATAAAAATGCAAGCTTGCTATAGGAAAATTTAAAGCCCAAGAGAAGGCAATGAAAAGCTAAACAAAAATGCTAACAAAGTGAACATAAGAATTAGGATCGTAGCGTGCACAGGGAAGGCTAGAGGAGAAGTAAGAAGGGTTGAGATTAATGGTCTGCTTCAAGAGGGATCCCTCGATATGATTATCGAGTTCTCTTTGTGTATCCTGCAGAGGCAAGTGCTGGGATATCTATTCTCTCCTAGATAACTGTTACTCAACCATAACCAACTCATTGAATTCTCAAACATGCTGAAAATCCAATGTGAAGTGGGTCCACCACTATCCTGATGGTTCATATCTCAGTGGCCCACTACTCAAGTGGGTCATTAGATTCCATGTGAAACTTATCAGCCACATTAGATCCATACTAGGATCCAACATCTCCTACTTGGTCATATGAGGCGAACACACACATTGTATCATAACCAGTACATTTGTATTGTATTCATGACATTATGAGGTTTTACATACGCTAGTTAGATTTTTCCTTCATGATATATCCTTATAAGTTATTCATAAACTAGGTTGTTTTTCTATTATATCATAAATGTTATCATAACCTTTAATATGTAACGATTTATTTCATCATTCACTACATACTGAGTCATGCAGTCCAAAGTTTAAAGAAAAAATGTTTACTTCATAATGTGGGTTACACATAGTCATAGGGTTCTTGTGTCTCTTTCATGACCATATCATAGTCATGCACACTAGTGGAGTACTATGAAATTTATTAATTCATAAATCCATGAATTACCAAAATATATACTCTCACTTTTCAATCTTTCACCATAATTTATACTCTCATTTTTCATGTGCATTGTCAAATGTTGATCTTCACCTAATCATTTTATATCAGTATATCCAGACCTAAATGATCATAAATGTGACTGACCAACACCATTTAGCATTTCATGCATGAAAACAAAATATCCCTTCATGCATTTATACAAGCATACCATAGAGAATATTATTTATAATAATTATGTAGCATCATATACAAATAAATATCCTCACATGCATGTGTAAAATTCTAATTCAGCTTTCACTTTTCCAATGCATTGTATTTAAGCAATATTTGCATTAAGCCGTGACATCATGAGGTTTTACGTACACTAGCTAGATTTTTCATTCATGATATATTACCATCATGAGGATATTCACAAACTAGGTTGGTTTTTTCATCATAAAGTAAAGCATAAATCTTTATATCCAAATCCAATTTGGATATACACCATAAATCATATCCAATGAAAATTATCCTATTACCTTTTGGATATGCCAAACATGAAAGTCAATTTAAAGGCTTTAATCAAACCACAAGCTTGTGAACATATAAGTTTATATCTATTATTGAATATACTTACGATCTAAATCTAAATCTAAATCTATTGAATTTGTATAAAACCATATCCAAATATGACTTGAGATGTTTTCATCAAGTCCAATACGATAGATCTCCATACAAGCTTAAATAAAATCATGGATCATACAGGATTTGACCATAATCCAAATCCATATCCACAACTATATGTAAATAGATCAACATTACACATCCGACATTCTTCTTATCTAAATTTATCTGGGTCAAACAATGACCCATACAAAATATATATCATTATTAGGTTCAAATATCTGGCTTGATACTATCCATATTCAACATATACTCTTGAGTAAATATGGATCAGTGTTTCATATCTGAGCATTATACTTTCTTGAATTGATCACAAAAACCTGGATCAAACCTAGATCCATATCCTATATTCGGGCATCTGGACCCAACACTAGATCTATTCAAGTTCAATAAGTTTCAATTGTCTGGATCCAAAACTGGATCTACACTCAATCAATTTGATCTATTCAGATATGTATATGTTCAACCAAATTTGATATGGTTTACTGGATCAAACTAGGTCTATGTCACCTCACCAAATCCAAGCATCTGATTCAATACTGATCAGATTTAATCTTAAACCAAACATAAGATCTAATGGATCATAGTCTAATTAAACTTGATCCATATAAAAAAACTGAATCAATACAAACGATACTAGATCCAGATATAATATGATCCAAAACATAATATTAAGCATATAAAAAATGCAATAATGCAAAGAATTTAAGGATCCAAAAAGTTTTACTGGATTCAACATGGTCTTTATGAAACTACATATACCAACTGGATCCAAATTTGTCTAGATAACGCTCTTAGAGGTATTTCGCTAACCAGAAGCACATTTCTGCAAAATAAAAAAAAGTCAGAAACAGTTCTGGGTAAAATTAACAATCTAGAACATAATATCCAGAAATATTGGAGTTAAACAAAAAACTTCTGGTGATTTTTTATAATTTTAAAAAGATTTGGGGTTATTCTGAACAAACCAGAAAATACGTCCCTGCCTCGAGTATTAACCAAAGCACAGGCCTATTTATGGAAATTCCGAAAATAGAGTCTCTATTGTGAAAAAATCAAAAACCCCTAAAAGTAATATCAAAACTATTATGGACTAACTAAGTAAAAGAAAAAACTAAACAAAAAAAAATAAAGGGAACCCTAACTTTTCTTCCCCTTTTTTCAGTTTTTGAGTTTTCATTTTTTTTCGTTTCCTTCATGGTCATCGTCGTGGATTTTGGCACCACCACCTCCCGACGGTCAGCCGGCCAGAGCCCTGCTGCTCATCGACAGCTTTAGCGCACATATGCCATAGCACAGGATTTTCTATGAAGGCCCCACTTGAACGTGCCTTCACTACTCTTGCGAGAGAGAGCTTTGTCTCTTTCTGCCAACTGTTCCAGTTGCTCGGCAGGAGCAACAATAAAAAAAGTGGCACTGGTTCTGCAGTACACCGTTCAAGAATTTCTCGCAGGAGACTGCAGCTCCAGCGACATAGCTAGGACATCGAATTCGCGCTTATTGACTCCAGTGCTCGCAAATGGAACCATCACATTCGTTGAATCACCGTATAGCGCTCTACAGCCATAACCCCCAATTCTGTCCCTCAGAATTAAACCCAGAAAACACAACGAGAACCCAAAGAAAGGAATCGAATCGATCTTCCACGATTGGACTCCGGCAAATGATTAATTGCAGGTCTCGCGATCAATTAAGGCGCCGCCTGATCGCTCATGAGTGAAGTTTGGTGTCCTCGCTAAGCAGGCATAGGGAAGGCAACAATCAATCAATCGCTCAGAGGAACTCTGAATATAATATCTTCTTAGAGAGAGAGAGAGGAAGAACAAGAAGGTTAGGGTTTGGTTTCCCCAAGAGATATCTGCAGTGAAAGCGGTGAGCCGGTCGGAGCCCGCTTGTTGTAAACCTTGGCCATTCCTACGTCTGCTCGTGCTCCCCCTTGTCGTACTGCCCCGACGAGGTCGATGTCCGATGTACTAGTTTCTCTTCGCAACCTGCAGATCAGCAAGGCGAAGGGTATGTCATGGTCTTTTGCTCATTTGGAGAACTCGCCATGGTCGGCTTCGAGCCTCCACTCGACTTTTAGCAGCCTGTCAACGATGCCAACCGAGTGGGTGTCATTGCCGGATATCTGGGACTGCATGTTTGGCTCCGCAGGTTTAGCGTGCTCGGGCTCCCGAAGGAGGAGGAGGAGGAGCCTATCGAAAGGGTGGAGTCTGGCCGGGATGTTCGGGCGAGCATCTTTGTGAAACTTAGGAATTAAAATTCTTGGCTAGGTATGGGGGTTTGGATCGTGTTTTGTTTTGTTTTTTGTCAGCCTTTTTGGGTTTTTCATCACGATTTCTGGAGTTTGAAGTGTTTTCTTGGTATGTGTTATGCCGATTTGTGAATATCGGCTTGTAGGAGGTAGTAAAATAAAAGGTCCCCTTTTCATTTTTTGTTGTAACCTCTTACCCAGAATTGCCTGTTTGGTGGCTATGACTTTGATAGCATGAAGACTTGCTGCAGGGATCTCCTCCTACTCTGTCCCTGTCAACAGGGATCGTCGGTGACTGACGACCATCTGACGGAGGAGGGGTTCTACAAAGGGGTTCTCTGCTGCCTTGGATGCCAACATTGATCAACCACTCTAAGTGACGATCGACATTGAGGATTTGTGCACATAGAATGAGGTTCTGATACCACCCTAGGAATTAGGATCGTGGTGTGTGCAGTGAAGGCTAAAGGAGAAGTGAGAAGGGTTGAGATTAACGGCATGCTTTAGGGGATCCCTCGATATGATTATCGAGTTCTCTCTATGTATCCTGCGGAGGTAGGCGTTGAATATTTATCCTCCCTTGGGTAGCGGTTACCCAGCTATAATCAACTCACTAGATTTTCAAACATGCTCAAAATCCAATGTGGGTCTACCATTATTCCGATGGTTTATATCTTAATGACCCACTACTCAAGTGGGTCATTGGATTCCATGTGAGACCTATTGGCCATACTGAATTTGTACTAGGATCCACCAGTAAAAAGGGAATTGATTTCAAGAGTGAAAAACGTCTACAATTATTTTTATAGTAAAGTGAAAAATATTTTGTATATTTCAAATGCAAGACTCTTGTAACTTATGCTTCTTTGAGAAAAGCGATGAGTTTTTCCTTCCAAAACAAGTTTCTCCTTACAACAACAACTTTCTAGTAATTATGGTTTGGACACCACTAAGCATTGACAATTCACCTTTTCTTTCAAGTGCAATTTAATGGTGGGTAATAACTACTCAAATTGTGTCCAACTTTTTACCACAATCGTATCCATATCAAGCTAGGTACGGCATTAGACATTCATGTCCCACCCTATTTATCTATATCCTTGAAAGTGGATACAATTCCAGTATCAATCCTATATTCCACCATTTTAGTTGCGTGTATGCTAGTGTGGGGGCTGCCCACATCGACAATGGTGTCGTTGTGAGGGTGTTGAAGTGAAACACCAGATCAAACTTCACTGGTGAATGGGTGTATATGTAACTTTCAGAGTGGGTCACGTAAAGCAGAGTGGTCGTCGGGCCCCACCTGAAGTTTACTTCGCTTTGGCTAGGGTTCCTCATCCAAAAAAAAGGAGGTTTAAATTTGCACAAACAAGCGCACCTAATGGCCCATTACAACCAACGATAATGGCGCACTTTTATGCAAATAATCATCTTAGGGACATTATATGAAACAAACATTAACTAACAAGAAAAATGCTAAGATAAAATTTGCTAGTTTTATACTCGTGAAAGAACATATACAGAGGTAGAGCAAGGATTCTAACCTAGGGTGGGTGTAATATCGCGTATTTTTACACTTAGCCATTTTGAGATTTTTTTCAAAATTTGGCTAAGTCTGGGAGAAAAATCGTTTGAGCCTCGATTTTAGATCGATGTTTTTGAGTTTGGGTTTGACCCAGGTCTCATTTTTTAGGTCTAAACAAGCCAATCGAAATTTGAGAAAAAGTTTTATTTTTTACCTTTAAATTCAAGTGAAATTCAGGTTATTTTTGGGTTAATTTTAGAAGCAAAATTTGAGTTATATATCGTTAGATGAGTTTCAAAATTTTGAGCGCAACGATGTTTTATTTTTCTCGATTCGGACTACGGTTTGCCCGAAAATCATATTTTTTCAAAAACTGAGCAGTTTGTCGGATCGGATCCGGACTTGGATCAGATCGAATCTGGTGGATTTAATCCAAATTAATATAGATTTAGACTCTATCCAAGACTCATATTAATCTGAATTTGATCCAGTTCAAAACCCATTTGGATTTCGGACATGGATTTGGATCTTGGATTCAGATCCAAATTCATGCTCAACAATTGTTTTACTTTAAATTCATCAAAAACCTTTAAATTGGGGTTTATTTATGTTAAAAAGATTCTCACATTAATTTGGTATTTTTTTGAAACTTCTAGAAATTTATTTGGAATTAAATAAATAATTAATTAATTTAATGTAATTCTAAAATTGGTATTTTTATGTTTGTTTAGGACCCTTGGTAGAGGCCCTAGACTTAACTAGAATCATCTAAGAAGGTTTGAGAAGATTAAGAGTTCTTTTTAAACAAAATTTTCGAAAAGTCAAACTTGAAGAGTTTTAAAATTTTCAGAAAAACCCATAAAGAAGAGTTTTAATTTTTGAGAGTTCTCTCTCTCCAACCCTTTTAGATGGGTTGGAGAAGGGAGGGGTGACCTTCTCTTTGGGGGCCTATAAAATGACTTCAAAAAGAGAGAAAATTGAAAGAGAAGGAAAAAAAGAAGGGGAGAGACAAAGTGGAGAAAAGAGAGGTAAAAGGGAGAAGAAGATGAGGATATTTGATCTTTTTTCAGTCGTCCATCCACCTTCCACCATTGTTTTCTTCATTTTAGATTCATGGTATGGGTTTCTTTTTTGATTTGAGTGAGAAAAAGAACATGGATTAAATTTCCATGTGGTATTCTAGTGTAAAAACATGTGAAATAGTAAATCTAAATGTTTACTCTAGGATCCATAGTTGAACTCACTATATTTTCTTCTTTTTGAAAGTGGTTTTTGGAGTAAAATCATGTGAAAGTATTTTTATGGAAAAAACGAATTTTAATCCATGAAAAGTATAGCTTGTTATGTGTGTGCATAAGAGTATTATCGATTTTTAGAAAAGATTCATGTTATGGACTGGTAGTGGCATGCTTTTTTGTAAATTTGAATTGTTTATTGATGCATGCCTAAGTAAAAAAAAATCCGAATCGTGTTTGCTCGATGGGAATCATGTATTATATGCATATTTGGGTGATGATATTTCATATACGCATGTTTCATTGCATGGTAGATCGATTAAAGCATGCATGATTAGGTCTGTATGGGCATACACATAAATATTTGTAGTTTTATGAAACAAAAAATTTTGTATGCATATACAAATTTTTTTTTTTGTAATTCGTTTGGGTCTGGATGGCTCGACAGGAACTCGCCTGGGTTCTGCCCAGCCCAGTACTCAGCTAGGCTGGTGCAGACCTGCCAGGCCAGGCACTCTGTTGGGTTGGGTTCTGACTTGATTTCCATGGTGTCCCCGATATTGGATGCTGATTTTCAATGTTTCGATGGATGGTGTTGTTTCCTGATATCGGTCGAGGGCTAAGTTTAGAACTCAGTAATAAAATATAAATTGTATGCTAAGTTACCCTGGAAACCTAACTTGACCTCAGAGATTTTACCTGTTTTGAGTATCTGCGGGCAATGATAATAATAAGAAGTGAAACTTAAATGTGTGTGCATCCTAATAGAGACATGCATATGAAAGAGAACTTGATTTAAGATAATAAATTATTCATGCATTGCACTGAAATCATGCGTATTTCTGTTATGCATTAGATCATGCATATTTATTTGTTCTCTTAATTATTATATATTGATTGATGCATGATGTTGTTCCATAATGCATGTCAAATGTTTGTATTGAATAAATTAGGATATCTATTGTTTATTAAATGTTTCATCATGCTCAATAATTGTTTTCTATTGCATGACACTTGTCTTTATTACATAATTGATGTTCCCTATTCTTGATAATTATTTTATCTTGTTTAGCAATTGATCTCTACTGCTTAAATGACTAATTAAATTATGAAGCTGTCATAACTGATCCCTCTAAAATATTGCATGAATCTTATTTATGTTCTTTTTACTTGTTTGATTCATTAGAAAGATTCGTATGCAGAATTCTTTGGATTCTGACATCCAACTTTTTATGTTTTTCGCAGCCTCAGATGCCTAGTGGGGAGGACTTGCTTCTGAGAAGAGTCACGAGGGGACCACACGACTACATGGAAGATTCTTTGGACGGTGTGGCTCTTTCTTGTTGGTTTTCTTTTGTTTTCTTTACTTTTAATTAATTATGTTTCAGACTCTTTACATTTGAATGAATAGAGTTTGGTTTGATTTAGTTTGGTATAAAAGATGAGTATGAGATCCCTTGTGGTTGGTTGGTTATCCAATGGTGAGTGGAACTGTAAAGGCCCCGGGTCTCTGGGTTGTTTCCGCACTTGTTTTCATTAAAAAAAAATCTCATTTTCAAGGGGTATGAGTTGGGGTCATTACACTAGGCACAAATGCAAAATAAAAGTGATAATAATTACTAATAAATTATACTAATTTATGAATAAAAAAACAAATCAAAAGTCTCATCTTACAGGCTTCATAAATGAAGCATTTATGCTAACTTATAAAAAGCCCTAATATTTTAACCAAAATTAAACAACACAATATTTGTGGTTTCATGCCTAATGGTAATTTTAAAAAATAAAAAACTCTAAAACCATAATTAAACATTTGTGTTATTTTAGAAAGTTCAAATCAAAATCTTAGTCCTTGCAAACCCCATAATTATGCATTTATGTTAATTAATAAAAAATCTATTAATATTCTAATCAAAATAAATTCACGTAATATTCATGGATTGATGCCTAATGGTAATTATAAAAAAATACAGAAAAAACTAAATTCATAAACTAAACATTTATGTCATTCTAAAAAAACCAAATCAAAGCACTAATAATTACAAATGTCATAAACTATAAATTTATGCTAATTGATATGAAAACCCTAATATTCTAACCAAAATCAAATAAATCAATATTCATTGGTCATGCCTAATGGTAGTTTTAAAAAAGCACAAGAAAACCCACAACCGTAACCAAATTTTGCCCTTCTAAAAAAAATAAATCAAAATCTCAATTTCAACAAACATCAAAAAATATGATTTATGTTAATTAATAAAAAAAGTAATATTCTAACCAAAATCAATCACACAATACTCATTGATTTAGACACAAATAAAAACCTTAGAACCATATAAAAATACCAAATCAAAACCCTAAATCCTAACAAACATCATTCATAAATATGTTAATCAAAACCCTAAAACCTTAATTACATATATATTCAAGTCATTTGGAAAAACCCTAATCATTACCCAAATGTAAACCCTGCAAATTTTTGTTGTTTTTATGAGAAATAAAGGTAAATTTAATGTTAAAATATTATTTGAACTTAAGATAAGATTTAATTGTAATTCAAGCTTTAATTTGGATTTGGAATGAATCTCAAACTGAAAATTTAATTTGAATTGAGTGTGCATTTGAATTTGGAGTCTCATTGAATTTCGATTTCAATTTCTAAAATTTAAATTTGGATTTTGATTTAATTTAGATTTAATAAATAAATCTCAGATATTCTAATTGGATTCGAATTTGAATTGAATTTTTATCTAAACTATTATTAAATTGAATGTCAATTCAAAATTGAAATTATATAAAAAATTTAATCTTTGCTGAAATTGAATTTGGATGAAACACTTGATTTTTCATAGCATTTTAATGGAAAAAATATTATTAATTATGATTTTTATGAGAAAAAAATATAAGAATGCAAACTAGTCTAAATCTAATTTTAAAAGATATTTTATGAAGAATTAGAGTTGATTTTAGTAAAATTTACATTCAAAATTAAATTTTATAAAAAATAGAATTTTAATAAAATAATTAGGAAATTTTGTCAAAATAAAGTCAAATAGGATTTCAAACAAATTTAGGTTTAACTTGATATGTATGTAATGTAATTATATTAAATTAGAATTGAGTTTGTATGAATTTAAAATCTAAATTCTAAAATATAAATTTTATGGAATGAAAAACTTGAATTAACTAACTTTAATAAAATGGTAGAGGTCCATAAGGTAGGGCGTCCCTCTATGTAGGCTCATCTTATATGGCATTTCATGCTGAAATTTAATTTAAAAGTGTAAGTTAAAAACCTTAACTAAAATATCATTTTAAAAGTTTTCTAAAAAGAAAACAAGTAAAGAGGAAAATAATAAAAAATATATTTAAAACTTACCAAATAAGTGGTGTAGTAGTAGTAAGTTAAGCGATTTTAAAAAATAGAAAGTTTGGGCTGGAACTTGAGTAATTAGGAAAGATTTGAAAGAGGGGAGAAACTCTATAAAGAGATAATGAGGGGCTCATGCCCTCCCTATTAGTCTTTTTAGAATTTTCTAAGTCTCTCTTTCTTTCTTATTTTCTTCACATCTCTCTCTCTCCCTTTCTTAAAATCGGTTTGAGGTTTTCTATTGTATGCTAAAAATCAGTTAGTATTATCATGTTAATTAGTTGATTTCATGTTAGAATTATTAAGTAGCATATTAGTACATCTGTAAAACCATGATTTGATGTCTTCATTAGTTCCTATGTGATTAATGGATTGATGCATGTCTATTTGGGTAGATCCATGAATGAAACATGATTTAGGGGTGATGCATGATAATGTTAGGAATGTGGCTAGCATGAAAAGACTTAAATAATTATTGTGGTATACTTTATATAGGTTTAGATTATCCATAATTATAGTTGATCATATTATGATATCATCTTTGATCTTGATTATATAATGTATTGTGAGTTTTTGAAAGCACTATTATGTTCTCATTTTTTACCTTATTAATTTTAGAAAAAAATCTAAATATCTGAGAATACGAACTCAATAAATAAAAATAAAATTGTTAAAGTGTTTCACACATCCGAGGCTTGATTTTAGAATCCTGTTTTGTCTCGTTTGAGCCAGTTTTAAGGGCAAGACATCTATGCAACAAAGCATAGGTTTTATACCCTATTTGCAAGACTGTTTTGACCAGTTGTTTTAAAAAATCTAGAAACCTAATCAAAATGACTCAAAACAAATTATGAAAAATCTGAGTATAAGTCAATACATATAAAAAAAATTTGTAAAAAAGGTTTTGTTAAAAGAGTTCACAGTAAATCACAAAAAATTCTCCAAGTTGAAATTTTTGTATGTAGTTTACAGAATCTATCCTATAGTTTTCCATAACAAGGTTCGGTTACAAAATTTTTATAATTTTGTTATACATAATTTTTAAGTTTTGTTTCTTGAGTTGTGTTCCTGACATGTTAGGGCAACTTCAGTTAAATTGTGATAGCTGAAACCAGTTTCTGTGATTTTTTCAAACTCATTTAAACAAGAATCTGAATTACACAATTAACGTGTTAATACCTAGTTGTTTCCTACATTGCTAAACATGATGAGTAATGTTTAAAACCTGATTTGTGATGTGATAACTGAATATTGTTCATGTTGAATCATTAATGTTATGAATTCATATGTCATATATGATAATGTGCATTATGCATCATGAGGCATAATCATTGAGAAAGAAGTGAATACACATGTGATTTTGTTGAATAAGCATAGTCATGAATGAATTATGTATACAACCTTTATGTAAATATGTAAGCATGTAATATGGTATATGCATGACGATAATGAATATATGGTATGAGCATGAACATGGCTCATGAGTGAGCCTGGGTTCGGTGGGACCCATAGGTGCTTGTGGAGCACCAAGAAATGAAAGGACTAAAGCGACATGCAGATAATCACATAGTTACCTTAAAGAGATCATGCTCAAAGTTACCGAGAGATGAGTTTGAACATTGAGCATTTTGAATGAGTTAAAAACAACCTTGTGTTATGGAGTCTCCCTGAGTGAAGCTTGGGCTAGTAGGCTCGAGTGATGAGAACACTTGAAATGTAATTTATGAGCTTAGTGTTAAATAACACCTAATAACTCATTTAAACCTAAGACCAACTTGGAGAGTATGGTGGTACACTCGATCGGATGACGGTTGTTGTTTTTGGAGAGCTAGGCATCTCTGTTGATCCTCAATCGCCAGTCATAGGGGGGTGAACTACCGTGTGGCCTAGGTGGTATGTTTTGAATCTCTACAGAGTATGAATCGATTATGCATGGACCACTTAAAGTTCTCTCGATCACGGACCACTCCAGTGAGAAACTCTGAAATAAGTTAGCAGATTCTTCTAAATAATAGGGCTAATAAATTATATGGCATAACAAATACCCCATTGAATTAGTTGAATCAGAGTTAGGAACCCTTAGCGTGTACCCTTTAGGGCGAGAAAAGAGAAATAAAACATTAAGTATTGAATCACTAGCATTACTACAGTCTGTGCATGATTGCAGGGTTTATGATCAATTATTTGTTTACTTTCAAATTTATGCATTATAGAATAATTATCCTGAAGTTGGCTGCAAGCATGATTGTTTGTGAATGTGTAAATTGTGCTTAACTTGATATATTGTGTGGTATGTCTTAGTTGGTTATGAAAATATACCAATGCTTATGTATTGTGTTTGCATTACATTCATGTTTATGTATTTTGGTATATCCTACTGGGGTTGTGGATTAATACCCCCTACTTTAACAATTTTCAGATAATGCATAAGCTGGTGTGATGGCGGGTTGCTCGATGGCATTAGATGGATCATCATCGTTCAACTTTCATGGAGAATCCAACTTTTATTTAGGATATTTTTAATTAAGTTGAATTTTGTTAAGACATGTAAACTCTGAATTTAATTGAGTATTAGTTTGCATTAATCCCTTTAATTAAGTTTTTTTTAACTTAATGGTATGTATAGTTGTGTTATTGTAACTCGCACAAAGTTGCATCGGTTTTCAAATGTACTATTCTGTTGCGTTTGCATTTAAAAAAAATCCTTCAAATTTTCTGATAAAATTTTAGAGCGTTACACCAAAGTCCTAAAAAATAATAGATTTAAGTTATTAGAAAAAAAACTCCTAATATTCTAACCAAAATCATGTGTTCATTACACACGTCTGATGCTAATTAAACAATAAAATACAAGAATCCCTAAGACCCTAACTAAACATTCATAGTATTTCAAAAAAAAAAAAAACTACAGCAAAACCCTAAATTGTAATAATACATTAGCCTAATTGATAAAAGAGAACCCTGAAATCAAAATTCTATCATGCCTTTTGAAAAAAAAAGTTTGAAAAAGAGGAGGAAACTCGACATGAACCATATAGGCCAACAAATCATGATTTACTTAGCCCAATCCAACAAAGCTAAGAGAGAGAGAGAGAGAGAGAGAGAGAGAGCATGTTGCATCAATGTGGGTGTTGCTGAATGGGGGACGGGCCATCGAAGTGGAAGACCAAGCAATGGTAGATGGAGAACGGATTAACATCAGGAAAAATGGGGGGTGGGAGAGAGAGAGAGAGTTGGGGTCGAGGATGTGGGAATGGGAGGGGTGTCAATCTGGTATAGTTGTGTCCTCCCTGACCTGACCTTACAAAGAGTCAAGGTGAGCACTAGGTAGCCACCAAGATGGGTCAGGGTGGGTACGTGCCCACCCTAGTCCCAATGTAGATCTGCCTCCGACCATATATATATATATATATATATATATATAGGAGGGTGTCATTATCTCAAGAACCCTACCACTTAATCTGAGGTTTCCTTTTTTGTTACATAAAAAAGGCAGGAGGTCTCTAAATTAGAAGTTGACCTATGTAAGTGTCAAATGAGATACATATAGCATAGGCACTGAGGCAGGGGTCCTAGCATTGGAGTTTTACTTTGTCGGCACACGATGTCCGTAGGTATGGCAGGCTGAGTGATCATGCATATATTTCACATTTTATTAATCATTATTTATGCATGATTCATAATATAATCACCTTAAAAGCCCATTTTTATCGTTAGTTTTGAGAAATTGCATTGAATTGAATTTTATTATAAAATCATGTTTTTCAAAGCTTTCCCTGCATTTTTAGTGTTTTTATTAGTTTTAGAATTTCTTAATTGTAGTTTAGTTAGCTTAGGTTTGTATTAGCTAATTTTTATTTAGTTTAGGAAGTTTGATTTTCAGAAAATAAAACATGTTTTTCTAAACACGGTCTTTTTAGAAATTATTGAAAACTTTTAGACTTGTTTTAAAAAATTTGTTTTAACCTAATATTATATTATAAATAGTATAGTTCAGCAAAGAGGAGACATTTTTCCAGCCTAGGAAAACACACCTCCTCCATCTTGACTCCCTCTTCTCTCTTTCTCTGAAAGCCGATTTCTCATTCTCCCTTCTTCTCCTCATCTTCTTCTTCTCCCTCCTTTTTATCAAGCTTTGGATCCTCTCTTCATCGGCAACCTCTTATTCTTCATCGAAATCGTGTGCACGTAGCTGGAATCACCACCCTCTTCTTCCCAATCCCTCCATTGGAAGCAAATTATGATTTCTCATTTCTACTGCGTGTTTTGTTTTTGTGTTTTGCAGGAAAGCATTTGGATGTGCGGGAGAACCCTTTTCGTACTCTCAAAGTACCCTTTGAGGTCCCCTTAAGCCCTCAAAAGTACCCTCAAAGAGCCCTCAGAGGGACCACAAAGTGATATGTAAATAAGAAAAGTAGAAGAAGGGATCACACGGGAACAAGGACTCAAGCACTGAAGACACCTTTCTTTTAGTTTTAGATTAGGTTTTCATTTTTAATTCAATTCAATTATTGGGTTTGTAATAAAACCATTTATTTATTTTGTTTAAGCCCTCTGCGTAGGGTCGTACTTCCTTAGTTAGTTAATTATTGAATTAATTCTTTTTATTTTGGCAATAAAGAGTGGTTTAGCTTGTGTATTTGAATACAAGTATTTTTCGTTCCTTGAGATCGACCCAGACTCCACCACTTGTGCGAGCCGGTTTTTATTATTTGGTGTCTGGCTTTCACTTAGTTTTCATTAAAAATATTGTTTTAAAAATCATTTTTTAAAACTCACACCAAATTTTTGGCGTTGATGTCGGGGGAACGACGAGTAATACGAGTATTCACTTTATTGCCACTATTTATTCACGCTTTGTAGGTTGCTAGTTTATTTTCTATTTATTGTTTAGGTTGCTTAGTTTAATTCTTGTTCGTTAACTAGGATTATTTAGTTTCTTTTCAGTATTTAGGTTTAGAACCACATGTTTACACACCGTAGATACCAACTTACTTTTCTTGCACGACCCACCTATTAGGATACCCTTAGAGGTGACTGCGTACAATTGGTACCGTGCTCATAGTTGTTGTTTTTTTCAGAATATTTGTTGAGTGCAACTGCGTGGTGTTTGTTTACTGCTTTCTAGTTATTTTTGTTTTACATGCTTTGTGGTTTGTTGTGGTTTGGCCGCACTGCACGTTAGGTAAATAGAAAGCCCTTCACTTAGGATGGTTGTTGCACTGATCTACCTTGAGGTGCATGCAAGGGCGAAGCTCGCTTGACCCGAGCTTGTTGAGTTTGTCGAGGACCCCGAGTCCTTTACTACGAGAGCCCATCGATTTGGCCCCATGGACCAAGATCAACATTTGACCCGTCCTCTCAGGGAGTACTTCACTCCCAATGCCTACACTCTGGTCTCCTGCATTGTGAGACCCGTGGTGGGAGCGTTGCAGTTCGAGATAAATGTCAGCATTATCCAGATGCTCCCATCTTTCTATGGCCTGAACAACGAAGGCCCCTATCGTCATCTGGATGAGTTCCTCGAGATCTGCTCTACGGTGCGGATCAACAACTTTGAGGATGACGCGTTGAGGTTGATGTTGTTCTCGTTCTCCCTCAAGGATAAAGCCAAGCACTGGCTGAAGGCCTTCGATAGTGTTCAAATTACTACTTGGGAACACATGCAGTTTGAGTTTCTCAAGAAGTATTTCTCAATTGGTAAGACGAACTAGTTTCGTAAATCCATCACCAGTTTCTCTCAGATTGAGAGAGAACAATTTCATGAGACCTCGAAGAGGATGAAAGATCTTCTCTGCGAGTGCCCCATCACCAGGTGTCTCGTTGGCAACTAGTGCAGTACTTTTACGATGGCCTGACCGAGAGGGACAAACAAATGATTGATTATTCATGTGGGGGCACATTTATGCTTAAGAGTGAGGATGAGGCATGGGCCCTATTCGAAACATTGAGCGAAAATGCTATGTACTATGCCATGTCCTCGCGGCTTGATAGGACCACACCTGTTCTTAGTGGTCTTAAGAAATGAGGGATTTATGAAGTTGGGTCCGAGCATGATTTGCAAATCAAAGTGAACCAATTGACCAAGAAAGTAGATCAATTACTGGCAAACCTAGCTTCGATAAATCAAGTAGGAAAAGTGTGTGAGCTATGCGTTAACCCTACACACTTTGTTTCTGAGTGTCCGACAACACCACTCTATCCTAAATTCGTTCAAGAGCAAGTGAATATTGTCCAAGGTTTCGCCAAACCGGTGCACGACCCTTATGCACCCATCTATAACCCGTGATGACGAAATCATCCCAACTTTGCGTGGAGAAATCCACACGATCCACCCCACCAGCCCTCAGACACAGCACAGACAGGGTAACCTTCCACAAGGTTACTCGCGTCCCACATTGCCACCGACCCACCCTGCGCTTAGCTTGCCTTCTCCTTAGGAGCCTACATCGAGCTCATCTTTTCAGGAGAAGTTGTTAGAAGCCTTTTCTGACATTAAGGCTACCCTCTATTCTCACACGCAGTCAATAACGAAGCTAGCGATGCAGATGGGACAATTGGCTGAGGCCTTAAGCAAGCGAAGCGAGGGAAGCCTCTCGAGTCAGTCTGTTGTCAACCCGAAGGGTAAGAAACCCATGTATCACGGCCTGCACCCCACAGAGTCCCACCATGAGCAGGTCAACTCTGTTATGTCCTTTCAGAGTAGGAAGACATTCCACCCTATTCAGGAATCGACTAATGAGCCCATTGTCATACCTACTAATCAGTCGATCTCCTCCACCAGGCCCCAGGAGAATGGGCAGGGCCTGCAGCTTGAGTTTTCATCATATCTTTTTCGAGCCCCAGTTTCCCAGGCCTTAGGGCAATCGATTGCTTTTAGCAAGCAAGATGCGTACATTCACGAGAGCGTATATTCACGAGATGCTTGACATAGTCAAGCAGGTTCACAGCAACCCTCCCTTGCTTAATGCTGCCTATATTGATAGTAGATTAGTTCTTGGCTCTCCACCATTTGAGAATAGTTTTCACGTGGAGACTAAACTTCGTCCTTTCAGTTTAGAGAGTCATCGTAGGGTGCATAGGGGTAGTGTTGGAGGAAACATAGTGCACAGTGTCACAGATGACACCATCTTCCTTAGAACTCCTGATTGAGCATGACTTCACGTTCATTGATCTCATGGACGATGAAGGGTCATCAGAGATCCGTCTGGCTGAGGACCTAAAACTTAGCGCATTATGGGAGGCAACCCGTATGTATGATGTAACATATTAGTCTTAGTAGTTTTCCTGGTTTTAGGTAGTTTTCTTGTTTCATGAGTTTGATGCCAGAGTATGTATGCATTACATATGTGTATATTTTTTATGAGTTGCAAACTTTAGATAGATGAACCCTCTTTAAAGCGATTTATATGTCATATCAAGAGACTTCTAGGTGACTTCTACTCTTTCTCTCATTTATTTTGTTATCATGTGCATTCACTTAGTTTCATACAAGCATGGGGGAGTGTCACTGAGGACAATGTCATTCAAGCATGGGGGAGGGTGTAGTTTGCACACCCAGATTTTTTTGTCTTTGTACTTGCACTTTTGATAACTCATAAAAAATTGGGTTTTTAAGGAATGAGTTTGATCTTATATGAATGCTTTGCAAAATCTAATGTTTTTAGAGAATTTTTAAGCCCCATGATTGTTTTTTTCTGACACGGACTTAGAAAAACATGGTTGTTTATGTGGATTTCAAAGAAATGATTATAAATGCATGTTAGAGTTTATTTTGAATCACAAGTATGAATATGCACAACTTTATTTAAAAAAAACTAAGCAACTGAACAACATTGAAAATAATTTTTTGTATCCCGATAATTATTTGTTGTAATTTTATAATTCTTTATTGTAATTTTACAAATCTTTTTTGTAATGTGACACTCTATAATTGCATAATTCTTTTTTTAATAAGTGTAACACACAAGTGCCACTGAACAAATCGTTGTAATGTTTGGCTTTTATAAATAAACATCGAAGAAGCGTTTAGCGTTGTGTACTGTGAAAATTATGATTTGCTTTTACGAGTTGTCTTTCTATCGCAATTTACACAATGATTGATAAAAGGCTGCAATGATTTATACGTATGAAGGCTATGTGCTATCGCAATTTGCTTGATACCGATTGGCTTACAACCAGTTATAACTCTTTGTTGTAACTTAACATTCTACAATTATATAAATTTTTTTATAAGAGATCGCAATTTGTTTTTATAGAAGAAGTGTTCTATCACGATCTGTACAATCACGAACATAAAGCAGAAATGATTTGTCCTATCATGATTTGTGTTTACAAGCTTTGTCTATGTGAACGATATATATCTTATTGCAATTTACACAATGACTGATTCATAAAAGGCGGAAAAGAAAAACAATAAACAAAATGACATGATGTTTAGACTTAGTAAAGTATAAATCAAGGTAACTTCAACGATACAAATCAATGTAACTTTATAAATACAAATCACTTTTGTTCATAAAGACAAACAAAGACATATCGTTGTCGCGGTAACTTCATAACTACAAATCGACGTGATTTGCAACCATATTCATTTATAAAAAATATGAGTATTTAGTTATAATACATCATGACCAATGGTTTGTCTTAGATACAATACATGACCATTGATGATGCATGAAATGCACATCATTCTTATTCAATATTCATGCATTTTTATATGTTTTTAATGGTTTAGAACCCATGAATGGATGTATTTTGATGTAAAGAGATATCGATTCGAATTTCACTTGAATCAGAGTTAAAACGAGGAAAATATAACATTTTTAGGCTTTTGGATCAGTTTTCGATGCTGAGCAGATCCAGATCCAACCTAGGAGCTCAAATTCGAATCTTGGACTGGATCCAAACCTTATTTTTACCCAAACCCACGTGATTCAAAGTATTTTTAGTAAATATTTTTTGAAAACCCCCTCTTTCTAACTTGTTTTGGTAGTTTAGTGCAAATAACAAATAGTTTAGTTTTTTAGTTAAAATTAACTTTCCACTTAGGTGGTTTTCTGAATTAGTGATGACTTACGATATAAATAGTATTATTTTTTAGGGTCGAACATTTTTTGATGTTTTAGAAAAAACGCCCAAGCTCTCTCTCTTCTCCTTCTTCTCTCTCTCCCTCTACCACATGTCCCTCTCTACGAGCATGTGTCCTCCCTTCGTTGTCTTTATTTCATCCATGTTTTTTTAATCCTTGGTAGTGTTGTTTTCTTCTCTTTTTGCAGGTTGCAGACCATGCGGAGCTTCACCTCAGAGGTGTGTTGTTTACACCACGGAGTTGGCCGGCTCTCTCTCTCTATACGGCTCTCATCTTCTTCTTTGAACCCTCTACAATGCTTCTATGTGGGTGCAGTTGTGCAAAAGAGGATTGCAACACTTCGAAGAACGTGTGGGCATGTGAACATAGGATCCATCAACCGCTCTACCTCACCCCTCCCTCGTCGGATCGCCCTTGAAGTAGATCTTCTCTTCCCCCTCTCTTCTAGTGTAAATCAAGTCATCTTTGTCGTGTGAGTCAAACCCAATTTATAATGTTTATTTTCTGATTTTTTCCGATAGCAAACCACTGCCTTAATTTTGTATGTTTTGTAGTTGTAAGGTCGAGTCTGAGTCCTAGTCGAAGTGTTCATTCATTTCATTTTATCATTTTTATGTCAAAAGAGCAAAATCGACTAGACATAGTCTAGCCAGTTTTGGCATTTTTCCAAATTGTGTTGTCTGATTTTTTTAGCAGATGTCAGGAGGTTAGAAAGTGTTGTCTCACTCATTGTAAGGTTGAGTATAGTATAAGTGCATATTCGGTTAGGTCTGAAATTGTTGATGGTGTCAATTCACATAAATTAGCTAGATCTTGTCTAGTTGATTCTTGTAAAATTCTTTAATGACTATAATCTGATTACAACAACAATAACGTGTGTTATGTCAGTCTTAAGTCTGGGTTAATCAGTAATTAGTGTGGGGTAAATTTAGGTTTAATATAGTTCATAATTTTCTTTTAGTAGAATTCGTTTTGTTAGTGTTTTAGGTAAAATCGTGTTCTTCATGCAGTGTATTTCATGGTCGTCTTCCACCTAGGGTCTGACAGTCATTGTTGGTCCAGCAATGGTCTTGGGTACTTTAGTAAGGGTCATTCGGTTTAGGAAAGGTTGTTAGTGGTCTAGGTTCAATGCATATTGGTCTTGGTAAGTATTATCCATTAGTTAGCTAATTTAATTTCACTAATTTCTGTTTTGGTAAGGTTACACGCATTCTTCATTTTAGCATTAGCCCTGCATTAGTTAATTATGCCCTACGTAGTTAGAATATATCATATTGTATGTAATTAACTTCCTAATGTCAAATTTAACAAGAAGGGCATTTGTGTCTATGTTTGTAAGTGGCAATTTTGGGCATTAAGTGGTTCCTAAATTTCAAGGGTTCTATTTAGAAAGCTTGACTCATTTTCAAACAACCCAGCCAAGGGGATACTTTCCTCTTTTCAATTTAGGAAACACACTCAATTTTCAAACCTTTGTTTCCTAAAGACTTCTTGAGCCGTTTTAGAAAGCATAGCCTAATTCTTAATCAAATTAAAATCGTGTGGACCTCTATGAGCTGGCGATTTTGTAGTTGAATAAGTCAAGGAAGTGATTTTGGAAAGTTGTAATGGCACCCCTTGATTCAAGAATTCACCACTTAGCATATTTGCATTCTTTCAATTAATTGTATATAATTTAGTTTAGGAAACATTTGACTTAGATAGGTAATTTAGTGCATATCTTTTAACATTACCATAGCATACTAGTAAGTGTTTAGCTTAATATAATGCGTGTATATTTCCATTTGTTATTTTAGGAAAAGTCTGACCTTCCATTAGGTGTTTTAGAAATTCGTGTGGTATAGTGGTTTAGGCAAGTCTAATTCTTTGCTAATTAGCAGCTAACCCTAGTGGGTCCACCTAGGGGGGCGTGAATGCCTATGTCAAACTCTAACCATCCCCTTGAGTGCCCTAGTTAGGTAACTAACCCTAGCTAAGTCAACTAACACTAATTAGATCAACTAACTCTAGTTAGGTTTAGGTTAGTTTTTAACTTTAATTTAAAGCTAGCTTTAGATTTAATTGTCCTTTTTCAGGTTAATTAGTGAATTTATATTAAATTAAATGTATTAGGTTAGTTCATTTCAGTAGTTAGAATATTCTAACTCTTAGTTGTATGTTAGAGTAATGTAGTTTAGAGATTACATGTATTTTGGAATTGTATTTTAAAATTGACTTGTATTTTTTTAAGTAACGTAGGTAGTTATTTTAGATTTCAATTCCTTAGCGTAATTAATTTTATTTTATGTTATTTAGTTAGTCTTAGGATTGATAATGATTGTTATTGCATGGGCTTTAAGTACTAGTGCATACATTGGATTTTTATAAGTGAATAGTGCACTGAAGTAAAAACCGAATTCTGCACCAACTTGCACTTGTTATTTTATGTATAATTTTTCTGAGTTTTCCCAAAAAAATTATTCTATTCTATTCATCTAGGTGTTAATTGATTGCAAACAAAAAATCAGCTTATTTGGAGTTGATTTGGTTTGAATTTTAAGTGTTTTACAAAAACAGGTTTTTTGGGTTTTGAAATTTCAGGACAAACGATTTCCAGAATTTTACCATATTTAAAACACTTATATCTGGAGTTGCCTGATGAGTTTTTCAAATATGTAAAATCTGACAGATTCTTGAATCTGTCAAAAACAGAACAAAAAAAAACTCAGCAAATCCGGACTTTGTTTGCCCCTCCAACCATTCTATTTTCAAAAACTTGTCAGATTTCAAGTTTGTACTATATTGAGGGCAAAGCAGTTATTTTACTAGTTAGTCGATTTTCAATTGTTTTTCTTATTTTTTTGCATATTAGATAGTGTGTTTACTGTAGTTAGCCTAGTTAGATTTTAGTTCATTAGTTAGTTTAATTATAAATTGCATTTTTGTTATTTTTTTATTTCAATTGTACTTTAGTTTCAGTAATTCCTTGTAGAATTAGTTTTAGTGTCATTTTTAGAATTACTTAGCAAAATTATTTACTGACTTGTTGTTTTTGTGGTTTAGGTTGACAAGCAGTTATAGGTTACAAGGTTAATTTCGTCAAGTGAAAGAATGCAGATATGGTGAAATGACATAAATTTCCTTGGTGATTTGTAGAAGACTTAGCAACCTGCTTAGAATTTAATTCTTGTTTTTAGTTTGTAATTTAACTAGAATTGTAGTGTTTAACATAGTTGTAACATTTTTTATATTAATAAATTGATTTTTTTAATTAATTTGAATATTTCTCGTTCTCTGATGATTCGACCCGTACTTACCACATTCATGGAAAGTCAGTTTTTATTATTTTGGTTGACAATTTTCCAAATCTTTTACTGAAAAATATCTTTTAAAAATACCATTGCAAAAAGTTCAACCAACCATCATGGATATGAAAAAAGTTTAGACTGATATCAGGGTTTGGACAAGACCTATAAGAGATTTGGATCTATTTAAGACCCAAATAGATCTCCTCTAATGTAAAAAGTATTTTAGATCCATTTAGAGACCAAATTGGATCCTACTAAGAAAATAAGATATCGAATCTATTTGAAGACTCAATTAGATCCCAGTATGTATATTAACATTTGGATCTATTTGAAGATCCAATTGGAATCCAATAAGTAAATAAGGCTTTTGAATCTATTAGAGACCTAAATGGATCTCATGAAGGTAAAATAAATTTGTTTGGATCTGAATTCAATTCGAGACCCAAATAGATCCTACCTAAGAAAACAAGATTTAGATTCACTTATGATCTAAATGAATCTTTTTAGTGTACTGTGAATTTCACTAGAATATAATAAGTTTTGGATCTATCTAAATTGCAAATGGATCCTACTTAAATAAATAGAATTTGGGTTCATTTGAGACCCAAATAAATTTAATTAACATATATATATATATATGTATGTATCTCTCTCTCTCTCTATATATATATATATAATAGTTTACATTGGGTTTGGATTTAATGAGAGTTAAATGGGTCTCACAACCAACCCAATCCAATCATTATCCCACCTTAACCCATCAATTCAATCGAATACATCCCATCCCATCAAATCCGTTTGATTGTCCTATCGCGATTTGTCTTTACGAGCTTTGTCTATGTGAACGATATATCCTATCGCGATTTACATAATGATTAATTCATAAAAGGCAGAAAAGAAAAACAATAAACAAATCGACACGATGTTTAGACTTAGTAAAATACAACTCGAGATAACTTCATAAATACAAATTGATTTACAACTTGATACCGATTTAAGTTTTATATTAAAACAATATTTTAGTAACAGTTGCAAATCGATATGCGCAAATCGCGGTATTACATATAGCTATCGTTCACAAAGACAAACAAAAACATATCGTTGTCACTTAACTTTATAAATACAAGTCGACATGATTTACAACCACATTCATTTACAAACAATATGAGTATTTAGTTATAGTACATCATGACCAACAGTTTGGCCATGAAATGATTTGTATTATTAAGATCTTATCTCAATATTTTGTTTCCTATAGCGATTTGGAAATGAAATGACATTTTTTAATTTATGCATAATGTAATTTAGTTATTTATTATATACTTTACGCTCGATTTTTTAAATCTTTGTTCTTTTTTATTTCGTCTACCTATGCATGATAGACGAGGGGTGATGCTGATAACCGAGGATAGATCTGTTCTGTTTACTTCGATATACTTCATGACAAATACGTCATATTCCTACCTCTTTGTTGCCTTGGTCATGATGCTGATATGTGCTTGACCATTGGATCCATTCTTACAAATCGCATGTCAGGTGGAATGCTGATATATACTTCAAGGATGAAAACATTTATGTTTTCTTCAAGATGATGATGATGGCATGTTATGTGTAAACTTTGATAATGATGGTCATGTATTGTATCCAAGTCAAACAATTGGTCATGATGTATTGTAACTGTAAAGCGATGGATTATCTAAGCCAAACCATCTATGTTTTCTTTGATGATGAAGTTTTAACTTCGATGATGATGGTCATGTATTGTATCTAAGCCAAACCATTGGTCACGATGTATCTATGAAACGTTTGTGGTTGTAAACCGAGCAGATGAACTACGATATTTGTTTCAATATTTATATCTTACAACTAGCTTGGATCAATACATGCTACCTGGATCTAAAAGCACAAGTTGGCATGTTACTTAATGACTTTAAAGTACAAGTCGAAAATGAGTTGCCCTATGGTGATTTACACAATGATTGATAAAAGGCAAAAAAGAGAAAAAAAAAACAAATTGACACGATGTTTATTGGTAAAGTACAAATCGAGGTAACTTGATAAATACAAATCGACTTACATCCACATCGATTTAAGTTTCATACTATAACAATATTTATCCTATCATGATTTGCTTTTACGAGCTTTGTCTATGTGAACAATATGTCATATCACGATTTACACAATGACTGATTCATAAAAGACGGAAAAGAAAAACAATAAACAAATCAACATGATGTTTAGACTTAGTAAAGTAGCTAAACAATACAAATTCACATATTTAGATATTTGAAAAAGAAGTTCGCATAAGCGAGAAAATTTGTATAAAGTCCACAAATTTTTTAAAATTTTGAAATGAATTAAAAAGATATTTTTGTTAATTATTATAGTTAATTCATTAGAAGTTTTTTTTTTGAAAACTTATAGGTTGACTAATTAGCAAATTCATTAGCGATAATATTTCAATATTTATTCATGTTATTTAATGTTTAATTGAAAAAATTATGAGATCTTTGCAGAGTATTTGGGTTATCTTAAATGGATATGGTAAGAGTTTATACTTAGATCAGGATTGGGACTAGACCTATAAGAGATTTGGATCCATTTAAGACCCAAATGGATCTCCTCTAATGTAAAAAGTATTTTAGATCCATTTAGAGAACAAATTGGATTCTACTAAGAAAATACAAATTGATTTACATATCGACATGATGTTTAGACTTAGTAAAGTATAAATCGAGGTAACTTCATAAATACAAATCAATTTACAACTTCATACCGATTTAAGTTTTATACTAAAACAATATTTTAGTAACAATTGCAAATCGATATGAGTAAATCATGATATTTCATATCGATATCGTTCACAAAAACAAACAAAGACATATTGTTATCGCGGTAACTTTATAAATACAAATTAGTGTGATTTACAACCATATTCATTTATAAACAATATGAGTATTTAGTTACAATACATCATGACCAATGGTTTGACCATGAAACGATTTGTAGCAAAGGCAAATTGTTGTCTCTGACATAGACGCCATTGTATAAATCGCTATAGGACACTATATGGTATAATGATTCAAATACAATATATGTACAATGATTTATATATGTGAAGGCTAGATGAGACAATGATTTTTACTTTTAATATAGTTTATTTACAGAATAACTTTTTGCGCAATGATTTAAATACAATATATGTATATGTGAAGGCTAGATGAGACAACGATTTTTACTTTTAATACAATTTATTCACATAACAACTTTTTGCGCAACAATTTAACTACAATATATGTATAACAATTTGTATATGTGAAGGCTAGATGAGACAATGATTTTTACTTTTAATACAGTTTATTCACATAACAACTTTTTTTGCAATGATTCAACTATAATATTTGTATAACGATTTGTATATGTGAAGGCTAGATGAGACAACGATTTTTACTTTTAATATAATTTATTCATAGAACAACTTTTTGCATATGAAGGTTACATGAGACAATGATTTTTACTAATTGTATAAGCATTGAACAATGACAATTTATCTATGGTATTTACCAATGGTATCAAAATTATAGCTATGTAGGCTATATGAGACAACGATTTATACATGTGAAGAATACATATTACAACGATCGATCATGTTAATACAATCAAATATAATTATGTAGTTGCAGAATTCACACGTGATTCCTGTGTTCCATTGCTCACTTTTGAATTGAATTGAGCCTGTCATGAAACAAAATAATATAAGACACTACATTAAGTTTAACAAAAAATGCAAACATCCTCTCAACATTGATTACATACCAGCAGTTCAATCTTTGCTTATCTCATCCATCTTCGCATTAAATATGTCTCAAGTATTTCTTGTATCTTCTCTTGATTAAGTGCCTTTAATGCATGATCACATAAAATACTTTTGAATTCATACATTTTGCACGTACATTCAACTATTTCATTGTCAACATCTTTTCGGTGTATTAGTTTTAGGGGTGTAAGTAGCCTACAACTGGTTAGGTTTTGTTCAAGTTCCATGGGACATGATCTTGCATTATCTCAATCTTGAATTTGACTTGCTCCTTGTTGGATTTCTACTTGACTTCTTCCAACCTTCCTTAGAACAAACATACGTTTTTCTCTGCATGTGCATCATTAGTGCACATGTTCACTTCTTCAGGTGCGTCATTAGTACAGATGCTCACTTCTCCATAACTTTCTAATGATTGAGATACATCATCTTCATTGCAACCAGATGATAAACTCACCATTGTGATAAGCAAGATATCAATTTGTGTTAGCCAGCGCATACGTTTACTACGATTTATTCAGGATACATATAACAACAAATACCGATTAGTTAAGAAGTCAAAAAAATGATTGAATGAATCACAGTATAAAAGCAACAATGATTTGTTATTTGCTTATACTCTGCATCGAGTTGTTATTTACCATGAGAATAAAAGAAATGATTTACTGTAGATGTGTGTTGACGATAGTGATTCACATGACAATAATTTAATTATATCTACGATGTTGTGAAGTGATTTTAATAGAAATTGCCAAATGAGCAGCGATTTGAATACCCAAATTGCCACCGCAAGCGCACAACAATATAAATTCCATGCGCACACGTTTTAAAATCATACTACAAATATCTTACAAAGCGACACTAGAAAACACATAATATCTTACAAATCGATATACATATCGCATAATATATTACAAATCAATACGACAATTCAGTGTAATAGCTTACAAATCGATATTAACAAACAAAACAATATCTCACAAATCGGTAGTATGTTACTACAATTGCGATTTGCGATACATTGTATATACTGAGTGAATGGACGATACCAGATGGGGTAGAGGCCCTTCCTCGCATCTGTAACCAATCATTCTTATCAACAAGTCCTAGCATCCTACAAATATCTTTAATTTTTCAACCGTCGAAAACCCAACATCCACCTATAATAACAAAACAATGCCTTAATAGCACTCACGACGACATATGTTCTTCAACAATAGCATGATGACATGGAAAGATACTCACGACGCCTTAATGACACTTGTTCGAATGTTTGTGCGTCTTTGTTTTTTTTCATACTGCCTAACAAAAATGAAGAAGAAGAGAAGACTGTAAAAAGAGATGGCCGACAAATCCCCTATGATGCCCACCAATGATCGAACAAGTCGATCGATTTATAGTTATCTGCACGAGGTAGGAACGAATCTGAAAATATTTTGTAACACAAGGCAGGAACGAGAAAGCGGCAATGTATTGTAACACAAGCTAAAAACCAAGGCGGGAACCTGGACTTGCGGGAATGTGCAAAAATATTTACGAGAGGACATTTCCATCAAACACATATCTATCTTATGGGAGGACATTTCCATCAAACGCATATCTATCTTTTTTATATGTTATTTATATTATAAAATCATAATAGGTAACATTGGCATATGAATTATCGCGGGTCCCAAGATATTCCTCCATACACCTCCGAACACACGAATTTGTCTTAGAGGGAGAACACACAACCCCCTCTCGTTTCTTCGGGTTATAAAAAAAAAAAAAAACATCAAACGAAATAGCAAGATAATTAGGTCACGTAGACTATCATATCCAAGGGATCTTAGGTTGGAATCCTAAGGTGTTATATCCTGTGGATTCTCGTAACCATAATATTTGTTACCGAGTAGTTTCATATAATTCATGATTGTCAATACGCATCCATGGTTGCATAGTTACACCAAACTTCAATTATAGTAATTTGATTGCAATAAAGCCAGATTTTAAAGAGAGAACGTGTTAAGCCATCCTGACATGCTTTAAATCCAATTGGTCAATCTTGCAGCCCAAGTATCCACTACATTTAAAAAATGTCGTTCATTCTTTCCTCTCTCATTGAGAAGATTGACCCAAGTGGCACGGGGTGTCCATTACACGCCATGAGTCCTTGGTTCCGTTGATGGAGGACAAGGCTATGCCAAAGACTAGGTTCAATCTCGTCTCTAAGTTCGGTTCTCATAGATGCCGAAACTCAATCGTATTGAAACGATGACATTCACAAACAAGTGCGATGGTTTCCGATTTATCTTTTAGAGGTGGGTCACGTAAGGCAGGGTGGTCGTTGGGCCCCACCGGGGGTTTTTCCTTGTTTCGGCGGCGAGTGTTCCTCGTCATAAAAAAAAGAAAAAAATAACCAATTTATCAACAATGCCTACGGACAATAATGCACTTAGCCGGATGAAGTTTACGTCTGAACTTTGTTAAATAAGTTATTCGAATATACTATATAACAAGCCTTTGTTTCTGCTAAAACTCAATAAACCGAATCACGTTATGTTTGCCAAGCAAGGGCCGTTAAACAAGTTATTAAAAAAACAGTAACGTCCAAACAGAGAATGGCGTAAAAAAAGGTGTGGTTCCCACGGAGATGGTTACATTTGGCGTTTACAAAAGAGAAAATAAATATTATTGAGAACAAATATATATATATATATATATATATATATATATATATAATTTTTTAAATATGTTTCTAAGTATGAATCAAGATTTTCTTAATTTTTGTTTTTTAAATCTCACCATACAAATGAGATTTACATGCTTGATTTTATAAGAATCGACTTTTAGATCAGCCCATTACAATTTATATACATGATCTTTTAAAACTTAAAAATCAGCAACTCAAAAATATCATAATATTTGAGCATCCAAAATTCATTTTTTTTCAAAAACGATAAATTTTTTGACAATATAAGTTTAGTCGAAAATACACGATCCTTAAAAATGAACCGTGCTGAACGCATCTATAAAATAAAAAAAAACGTGAAAGTATCTAATCTTCACTCTATAGTCTAATAATATATATTTTAGACATGAACCACCGAGTAATATATATATATATATGATGTCTAAAAGGTAAAGATATTTTTAGACTTCCTTTAGACCTGAACCCAACAAGTCCTTTTCCAACACCTATTGGTAGGGATACGTAGAATTCCATTCCATGGTTCACAGACACCGCCCGCTAGCATGACATGACCACCTCCACGCTTTACCATCTCACTCGCTCACACACACTCAATGAGTGGAGTCTCCTCCTTTTTCTCATCTTCGTAGGTCTCCGCATCCTACGATTTTTCTTTCTCGGGGGAAAACAAGAAAAAGAGAGATGTTGCCGTTGAGTTGGACGCACTCCCAAGGCATCGGCGCGCTGCTCCTCCTCCTCGCCCTCTTCCCTACGGAGAGTACCGGACTCGGCAGCTCCTCATCGATTTCTGCCGCCAACGCCATGAAGCCGCCCGTCGCCAACAAGATCAAGCACCAGATGGTGATGTTCGGCGACGTCCGCATCGACGATTACTATTGGCTCCGAGACGACTCCCGCTCCGACCCCCAAGTTCTCCATTACCTCCGCCAGGAGAACGCCTACACCAACTTCCAATTGAATGGTCTTTTTTCTTTCTCGCCTACATTCTTTAGGTCAGGATGGGAGTTTTTCGTCGTTAACGTGTTTGGCTGTTGCTTTGAAGGATGCATGCTCTTTCGTCTTTCTTGTTGAATTTATCGGTATTGACTTCCTTTTTAAGCTATTCCGAGAAAATAAAACGAAAAAGGACGAGAAAGAGAATAAGAACCCTTTTTGCACTGAAATACGGATGCTTTCCACCAAATCGAACTCTCAGCTAAGTTTTGTAAAAGCTGGATGTATCAGTTGGTAATGAAGCATTTGCCTCTTGGCCTGCATCAATTTGTGCAGGTTCAGTTCCAATGCATCGTAGCCTGCGTTGATTAATGACGCACCCTCCTATAAATTTTTACAAAACCCTTCTAAAATCTTTGTCATACTCTTCTCAAAGGCAAAAATCAAGCCAATATAGATTCATTATTAGTCACGACTTGACAACTCCACAAACTCATGAGTTGGCTCGTTTATTCTCAAATAAGAATTTGTGTAGATTTTGTCCATGTCTCGTCAACTTTTATTTTTATATACAAAATTAAAGGTTATCATATGACTATAGATAAAGTTATATGGTTGCATAAGTGTGTAGGACATCAAGATTCAATTGGTATATCTGCAAATATAATGATAAAATATGGATTGATTACACTCATGAGCTACTGAATTAGTATGCCAACTAAGAGCACCGCACATCAACTATCTCCATGAAACCGAGATTCAAGTGACCAAGAGTTTCAACATAACGAAATCATCTCAAATCTAAAGTGGTAAACGATGCAAGTTGGTCGAAACATTTCAATCTTATACATTAAAAAAGGCTAATACGGGAATGAGTTTATACATAAATATAACAAAGAAAAATCTATTTATGTATGAAGCTTGTTAGATTTAAGCCTGGTAAAAATACTGGGTTGACCAGCTAAGGCCGATCTAGGCCCACAGAAATGAGTCAATGTAAACCATGTTTTCAAGTGTTTTTTTTTAATTGTTTTCTTAACACTGTTAGGCGTCACTTGGATTGTGAGACTGACTTTCACATTGATGTGGAAGATGGAAACCATACAGAGGTTTACAATCTGCGAAAACCATGTGTTTACTCTTTCATGTATGTATTTTGTAGGTTCTGATTCAGTGGCGGAGCCAGAAGTTTTTCGTTGGGTGGGCAGACTTCGGGTCTCGGGGACAATGCTATGGTCTTGAAGGACGATCCATTTATTCGAGGGACAGGGCCGACAATCAGAGGAGGCAGGGGAAGCAGAGTCCCTGCTGACAATAGAGGGACAGAGGGGGCAAAGCCCCCTGTCGGGAAGGGCTCGCAGAGGCAAGGGGGGCGGGCACCCATGCCAAGGTTTCTAATTCGGGGGGGGGCACCCATGCTTGATTTTTTAGAAACCGGCTCTTGGATCGTATAATTACAACATGCGAGCAAGTTTTTTTAGCGTTTGAAAATAAATGGCCTAGAACTTTCATTAATATTCAAGCCTCAAAAAGTTATATTTTTTCGTCTGGAATGTGTTGGTTCCTAGCAAATGTGCTATGTGGAACACATATGTGCGGTCAGATTTGTGAAAGTAGTATAGGAAATATCCAGTTTGTACCCAAATTGCATATTTAGTAGCTTATATCATGTATCTATTTTGTGTGTGGTTTTTACTTATTTTTAAAAAATGTTTTGTGCTGTTGATGCATTGTACTTCAGCTAGACAAAAGGTATTTCTCTTTAAATTTTCTTTGGCAAAATTTTTACTGGATCTTTGGAAAAGAGTGACTGTTTTTCAACTAAGAATGTTGCTGATAGCAATATTGGTGAATGGTGACTGACAAGTTAGAGCACGTGTGTGCACGTGCTAGCACACACACAAAGTCTTTCTTAAGATATTGACCTTTCTCAATGTTGGTTTATGCAAATGAGAAGATTGTGATTGTAAAGTAGGCAAATTATAATGATGACGAGAATCAAGTCTAGGATGTCGTGGTAAACAAGGAATTAAAGAAATGCTTGGCTCACCATGCCCACCCCCCTTGCCTCGGTTTCTAATTCTGGGGTGGGCGACCGCACACCCATGCCCACCCCTGGCTCCGCCACTGTTCTGCTTTGTCATTCATCCAGTATATCAAGTTTATGCATGTCTTTCTCTAGGTTGAGTTACTCGAGTCTTTTATTTTCTTGTTTAAGTTTGGATACTTAAAAAATTTCTAACGTGTAGGGAGCAAAACTTTCCAAGATCAAATATTTACCGAGTTAAAAGGGAGAATTAAAGAAGATGACATTTCTGCACCTTTACGTGATGGGCCTTATTTTTATTACACAAGGACGTTGGAGGGGAAAGAGTATGTCCAACACTGCAGACGACTCATCCCTGATGGTCAGGGACCTGGGTCTGTATATGAAGTAATGCCAACTGGCGCAGATGCCCCCAAAGAACACATCATTCTAGATGAAAATGTCAAGGCCCAAGGACATGAATACTATAGTATTGTGGCTTTGAAAGTAGTGCTTCCGTCTCTGTTCATCCCTTAACACCACTAGCCAATGCTTTTTCCTCTTTGTAATTTGTGTTTTTAAATTTATATGTTTAATTTGGTTTTCATTCGTTTTATTTTATTTTCCACTCCTCTTTTGCCAGGTTAGCCCCAATCATAAGCTTGTAGCTTATGCAGAGGACACCAAAGGGGATGAAATTTATACTGTTTATGTCATTGATGCTGAAACTCAGAAATTGGTTGGGAAACCCATACTTGGAATAACAGAATACTTTGAGTGGGCTGGTGATGAAGTTCTTCTGTACATCACAAATGATGAAATTCATCGGCCTTATAAGGTTTATTGTTTTTGTTTCTCTATGCCATGTATGGTACTAGAGTTTTGATACATGGTTATGGATTTGCAATGATGGGTTATACTGCTTCGACTCAAAGCCCATGTTTTATTCTACGCTTAAATATCTAGGTAGCCATTTATATTTTGGCCAAATTTATCTATTCCTTGCATGTTGCAACTATCTCCCAACCATATATAATTATAATGAGAATGAAATCACCAATCTAAACCATTTTCTCTTTTCTTTGAGTTTTCGTTTCCACGATATGATTTTTGGTTCTGTTATCTTGGTTCGCTGTGTTTCTTGTCGGCAAGTATCCCAATGAAGAGTGTTGCTGAAGATGATTTGGAGTTTTGTATGTGTTCTGCAATATGTAACACAATTAATATAAAAGGCCAATATGGTACAGGTTTTAATAAAATGACCGGTATGATATATATATATATGTGATATATGTATGTATTATATAATTTATATATTAAGGGTGTAATATTAAAGAAAGGAAAACTTGAGATCTTGATCATGTGATCTTAAACATGTTGGATGATGCTTGATGAATCTTTGGTCAAATCCAAGTCAGTCTTTTAAACACTTGAACAAATTTCAGCTCCAACTAATTACATACCTAACCAGGTTAGCATATCATACAGGTACAGTTGAGTCTAATTACTAACTTGTAGGTAGGTTTAGTAGACTAGACCTATTGACTTACCTAGTTCAAGTAAAATGAGGATTATGTGGCTTATAAATTACTTTATACTATTTTGGCTACAATATAAATCCCTTATGATTAGCTCTATGTCACATAAACGCAAACACAGCTATGAGACATGAAATGGACACACATGGTATCGCATAGTAGTTTTGTAAAACTGGGACGGTAGGACGTGGCCACACATGATGCTTATTTATGTATACACACGTATAGATGTACATTTGCATGCACACCCAAGGTTGTAAGTATCGTATCGTTACCCGTATTGGTTGGGTCCAAAATAAGATACATATCGTAAAAAATTGTAAATTTTTAATAAAAATTTTTCATTTTTTTCAAAAAAAATATAAAAAATCAAAACAAATTAGCAAAAATTATAAAAAAAATCATAACACATGAAACAATGATGAATTGCACAAAATACAATCATAAAATCGCATATGAAGCATTTATGTCTCTATGAACTGCATAAGACATCATCAAATATCAACCATCTCACAAGAACAATGTAAAATATTAAATATCTTGCAATTAAGAACATGCCACAGTATTCATACTTTCATATTACATAAACATAAACAAAATAACAAAGTATATGAATACTTAACAATTAAATAAACAAAGTTTATGAATACTTAACAATTAAATAACCAAGTTTTTTAAAAATATACCTTAAATTATCATCACCGTTGTCATTATCTTCTTCTTCTCATTCTTCTTCAACATTCATATCATCTCCGATGTATGTTGGCTCTTCATCATCTACATCCTAAGCTCCTTCCATGTTTGTCCATTAAATGCCATCTTCATTCATAATGTTTGCTTCTTCTTGAACCCATGCATCCAATACATAAAAAAAAATTCAAACTAATGGGATCAAATTGCTCTTTATGCCTCATTGATGGTAACTTTTCTAGTTGCCTAAAAATATAACATGAAAAGATTAAAATTAGTTGGGTTTCGTATGATATAAAAAAAACTCAAAATAAACACATGAAAATAACAAATAAACTTTATAAATTTATATACCTTTGTCACAACCGTAAGTTGTAGCGAACGTAGAGGTCATTGAGCCTTTTATGCTTCAATCTATTTCTTCGTTTTGTATGTATTTGCTCAAAGACATTCAAATTTCTCTTTCATCCACTTGCACTACACGTTTGACAAAGAATACGAATGACAAAAGCTCTCAAGTTTAGAGCATTACTTCCAAACCTGGTCCAACACATGTCTAAGGAAAGCAAGAAAATGAGAAATCAATAAGACAATAACATATATAATCATACATAACATCACAACTAAATAACAATATGAAATTAAAATTGAAATAGACAAAATAAATTACCTGAACGCATTGTGGCACGGTTTCACACTGCTGCAGGCTTCTCCATATCGTACAATGCATTATCATAAATTTTTATTTTCTTATGAATTTGATCTTGAACGCCATAATCAGAGTTCAACCTTTCAATGCAATCTAAGAGTCCCTTGTTGACTTCCCTGACCATTTTAAATGTAGAGGAATATCTAAATACAAGATTTAAATAATATCTTGCATCCTGAAGAGGTTGATGAACCTATGATGAATGATGTTCCATATAGGCATGTATAATTTTTTATTTTTATTCAAATTATCTTTAATGACCTCTTTTGCCTTATCTATGGTGTCATAGATATAACCCATAATTGGTTTGTCTTCACTGTCAACCAATCGAAGAACCTTCACCAAATGTATACTTATTCTCAACAACTTAATGCATGAGTTCCAGAATTCACTTCTAAATACAATAACTACAATTTCTCTTGGGTTTTTTTTGTTCATGGCGATATGCATTCCACTCGTTTGATGAAAACATTTTTTTAATGCAGTTTTATTCTTTGCTACACTTTGCATTGTCGAAAAATTCGTAGAAAATCTACTAAGTGCACTATGAATCAACTCAATGAGTAGCGCACGGGGTCCAAAAGAATCACCAATAATTTTTTGCCAATTCTTACTTGTTGCCCTATAATTTATTGTATTGTCAATAATGAATTGAACAATATTTTGAGGTTGAACCTCTTCAACAACCTGATCAAATACCCTGAGCAATCTGTTATCTTGGGCGTATCGGATAGATCAATTGACTTAAAAACAAAGTTCTTTTGATGCAATAGACAAAAATATTTATCAAGGTCCTTGACTTTTTGTCTACTCACCCATCTGTCAAGATGCTACACCCAGTTTCTTTTCATGATTGTCTCATCTACCACAATATACCTTCACTTCATTCACATTAGTATCTAAATTTTTTTCTCTCAAAGCATGATATGAAGGCATTTTATATCCAAGCTAAATACTGGTCATGACATCTGCCGTAACCTGAAAATGAAAAAAATTTGCCGCTTTTAAAGGAATGTATGCATCATAGAGCCATCTCCCATCTGTGTCATTTGACTGCTCTACTAAATGTTGAAAAATTATAATAGTACTAATGTCGAGTTGCGCCCCAAGGGTAGTCCTAGGAGGGGAAAAACTCATAATAGAGCCTCTAGTTCTACCTCCTCTCGAAGAACTCCTTCATTCTCCTCTTCTTTTTGTGCCCGCAACACTACTACTAATAGCACCAACAACACCTTTCCCCTTTGTTGTGGAACTTCATTCCTCTGATGCTATGCTAGAAGTTGTAGGATTAGAAGTAGGGAGCTTATCTTCATCCTCCCAGGCTGCACTTCATTTCTATCTTTTTTTTTCTTGTCTTTTTTCTCTCGGACCAGTGAGTAATTGTTGTTATTGCCATTTCACGACATTTAGCAAATTCTTTTACATGCAGGCTGCAACATTGAGATGTATCTGTGAAAATCTCTATAAAAGAGATTGTGTGTAACACCACAATACAAGAAATACAAAGAGTGCACAAAGGCACAAAGGAGAACACTCAAAGTGCACGAAGGCGCGGATACACATGCACAAAAGCATGAAACAAAATGAACTTCAATTCATAAGTTCCCAAGAGGGGCTTTACAAAAGCATTGCTATTGCATATGCACTCACAAAAAATGATATGTTTACAAGGGCCACTAAGGCCTATTTATAATGCAAAAAGAAGCCACAGGGTGCAACTCAATATGACTGTTGGAGCTGCACCCAACAGTCACATTTGTGACTGTTGGGGCAGCTCCAACAACTATATGGAGTTGTCCCTTTCACAACAGTCAAAAAGAAAAAGGTGTAAAATGCAAAAGTAAATAAAAAAGAAAAAGTAAAAATGTTAGCCCATTAGGGTGGCTGACGCCTATTGAGTAAAAGGACTGAAATATCCTTGATGGGTATTTCAGTTTACAGTGAAAAGAGACATAATATTTTAACACTCCCCCTCAAACTTAGGGTGACACAACCGAAAGTTTGCCAAGAAGGAAGTTAAATCTTGGAGAACACAGCGCCTTGGTGAAGAAGTATGCCAGTTGATATTATGATGAAACATAAGGAAGGTCAATGTTTTTTCTTAAATATTCTTCACGAACATAGTGGCAGTCCATCTCGATATGCTTCGTGTGCTCATGAAATGTGTGATTTTTGGCAATGTAGATTGCACTTTTATTATCACAACATAATTTTGTGGGCCCTTGAACTTGAATATTCATATCTTCCAACAAGTTGCGAATCCAAACAATCTCCATGGTAGTAGATGCCATGGTTCTATACTCAGCTTCGGTTGATGGAAGCGATACTTTTTGTTGCTTCTTGCATCTCCAAGAGATTAATGATTCACCTAAAAAAATACAGAAGCCAGTGGTGGAGAGTGACGGTTATTTGTGTCACCTCCCCAATCAGAGTCAGTATAAGCAATTAAACTTAATTCAGACGTAGAAGATAGAAATACTCCCTTGTTTACTGTACCCTTTATGTATCTGATGATGCGAATGATGACACTCATACAGACTGTAGTAGGTGCATGTTGAAATTGACTAGCAACATGTACTGCATGAGAAATATCAGGCCTGGTAATGCTGAGATACGTTAGGGATCCAACCAGTTGCTGGTAAGGTGTGAGATCTTTTAGGAGAATCCCATCATCAATCTTCATCTTTGAACCTACTATTTCAGGAGTTTCACAGACCTTGTCATCTGTGATTCCTGATCTATCAAGAATCTCACAAGCAAGTTTAGTTTGAGACAGAAAATAGTCTTTGTGAGAATAGGCAACCTCAATTCCCCAAAATATGTCAGAAATCCTAAGTCTGACATTTCAAATCTTGAAATCAAAATAGATTTAATGCTCTTGATTCCTTTGATATCATCACCATCACCTGTTATTAACATATCGTCAACATATAACAATAATATAACAATCCCTACATCAGATTTCTTAACAAACAATGCAGTGTCAGTATAGCATGAAGTGAAACCATTTTCAGTCATTACATTGTTAAACCTATCGTGCCAAGCCTTGGGTGCTTGTTTCAGTTCATAAAGAGCTTTACGAAGATGAAGAACTTTATTTTTAGGGATTTCCATACCAGGTGTGTAATGCCCCAAAATTTCGACTTGTGATTTCGAAAACCTTATCGAAAAACCTTTCAAAGATTTAAAGTTTCAACTTTTAAAAACGACAGCGGAAGACATTTAGAAAGGAACACAAGTCAACAATCCTGGGTACGTTAGCTGAAAAACCATCATTCACATGTACAACCACTTAAAGGAATTTAAGAAATAAGGCAATAGATTAAAAAATCTGCAGTTTATTACAAAATGAGCATTTTGTTCCAAAGTTCAATAAATCTAAAGAAAACTCCAAAAAGACTCAGAGCCAAGCCGCCAGTAGAAAGAAAATAAATCTTGATCCATATTGCACCACGCCATCGGCCGCCAGTGAAGTCCTACTCCTCACCTGCCCATGAAATGGGTCAGTTTCATAACAAACCAGTAGGTGCACGAACAGATAATTAGAATGAAAATAAAACAGGACATTCATGAGATAAACAGTTATGATATTTAAGCAATCAATACAATTGTAATCTATTCTAACAAGTGTAATATATGCAAAGAGTTGTTAGTTGAAGCATTTCAAGCAGTGTAAGTCTCAATCATCTACAACTATTCATTAAGATATTCTTTAAGTTCTGATATTATCTGGCCTGTGGGTACGCACAAACGCGAAACGTAGAAACAACCGAGACCGATCCGGGGGTTTATTATGTCAGGTGTTTTCATTAACCCGGATGGCTGACTGAGTTCGCTCCTAAGGGGACGGTCAGTGACCAAGAGAGTAAATCCCCAAAGGCATTCGTGGCCCATGGATGCATCCAACTTCTGCAGAAGTTCCTGGGAGTTACCACCTAGGATAATTTATGGTAATCCCAATTCCCCTAACTCCGATGACTGGGGAAACTGAGTCTTTTGCCCGTGGGGTGGTTGTTAACAACCTGTCCATCGGAGTCTTTGTACCATCCATCCTCTCCCTTGATGAACCGTGAAGGTCGAATGGGTACGACGGGGGTTCCTTAACCGCCGCCCCATCCTACATGCTCTGGTCTATTAGACCCACTCGAGCATCTTGCCTGTGAAGGCGAAAGGTCACCATTTATGTGATCTCAGCATTGTGCTAATTGCACGCATCGAGGTTGCTACAACTTCATCCTCCAACCATCGTAACCCACATGGGACGTACTTGTCCAAAAGTACGGTTGTACCTCCCTACAGGTACGACTACGATGAGAGGGCAACATAAAGGGTTTTATGATTCTTTTGGTTCATACATGACATGTATTGCTTTTCTGAGCAATTGACCTGTGGAGGCCGATAATATTACATCAAATCAATAAAGTGTTGATTCCCACTTCAGGATACTCCATGACCTCACATAAAATTCATACCGTACATGACTTAAGGTCCGGTTACAATAGCAATTGCAGTGGTTTTCTCTCTAGAATTGAGTCTATTCACAAAGTCTACCTTAAGCATGCAGTTTCAAAAGAATAAGCATGCAAAATAGACAATCACTAGTTAAGTAATCCTACACGTAAACAGGTATGCCAATTACATTACTTGATTCTTTCTAAAATAAGTCTAACCACAGAATTTACATTAAGCATGCAATTTCAAAAGAATCAAAATGAGTAAAACTCTAACCAGCCAATACTTCTTCAGATAGGCAGGTATCTAAAATAACTATTCTATCTCAGAAGTCTTATTTTATTTTGTTCATACAAACTTTTCGTGCGACTTTCCCCTACCGCGGAATGTCGTACACCTGCGTGCGTCTACCAGCCAATGTTGAAGTGGCAGGGGCTGAGCCCCTGACGGCAATAGAAAAGTGGCAGGGGTTGAAGTGGCAGGGGCTGAGCCCATGTTGGCAGGGCCTCGGCCCCTGCCTGGTAGAGTAACCAATGGCAGGGTCCTCAGCCCCTGCCAGACCGAGTCACGACGACCCCAAAACGACGAAAGGCAAAAAGGTGCCGCAGGGGTGACTGGACCCCTGCCGGCCCTTCGACAGCCCCACTAGAAAAAGGGGGTGGGGGGGAGGAAAGGTGACAGGGGCCTGAGGGCTCCCTATCGACCCTCCGAAGGGCACAAGAGAGGCGGGAGGGCGCGGCAGGGCTGTGCGCCGCCTGCCGACCTCCCGACGAGGTGACAGAGAGGGGGGGTGAGGAAGAGAAGAGGGAGGAGAAAAGGGAAGAACGGCGTACCTGGGAGACGGTGGCCGGCGTCGGCGGCGTGCGCAGCGAGGGAGGAGACCGGCGCGGTGGGGGGGCCGAGGGCTGCGAGAGGGAGGCGTGACTCCCCTCGCCCTCCAACGTCTCTCTTAAAGGCGCAAGGGGGGCAACGAATGGGGAAACCCCTGGTGGGTTTCCCTAATCTGCCCGCAAGCGAAGGTGGAGAAAAGGGGGGGGGTTGCGGCGCCCGAAAGCTCGGGTTACTTAAAACCCTAATAAAAAAAGGGGCCCGGGTCGGGTCCGGACCCGACCCGGCCCTGTTCGGGTCCAAACAATTTTTTTTTTAAATGGGGTTTTACATCCTACCCCTCTTAAAAGAATTTCGTCCGCGAAATATTTATTACCTTGAAGAATCAAAATACAGGTCAAGATATTTTTCCCTAATATCGTTCTCAGGTTCCCAAGTACATTCGTCAATTCCATGATGTTGCCACCGAACCTTTACAAAGGAAATGGTCTTTGATCTTAACACTTGGTCACGACGGTCGATGATCTCCACTGGTCTTTCTTCGAATGTCAAGTCCCCTTTAATGTCCACATCATCATAATGAATGATGTGCGATGGATCGTGAACATACTTCCTCAACATGGATACGTGAAAAACATTATGGATCTGAGCATACTGCGGAGGTAACGCCACGCGATAAGCTGCTTCTCCAATCCGCTCCAGGATTTCGAACGGTCCGACGTATCTTGGACTTAGCTTTCCCTTCTTCCCGAACCGAAATACGCTCTTCGTCGGAGATACCTTAACAAAAACCATCTCGCCAATATCGAAGGTAAGCTCTCGTCGGCGCTTATCTGCATAGCTTTTCTGCCGACTCTGAGCGGTACGGAGTCGTTCTCGAATCATCTGCACTTGTTGAGTATAGTGTTGCAAAACTATAGGTGCCTCCAATCTACGTTCGCCCACCTCGTCCCAGTAAACAGGTGATCGACATGGCCTCCCATACAAAGCTTTGTATGGGGCCATCCCGATGCTCGCATGATAGCTGTTGTTATACACGAATTCCGCCAGACTGATGTGGGAATCCCACTCTCCCTTCCAGTCCATCATACAGGCTCGAAGCATGTCTTCCAAGGTCTGAATCGTACGTTCCGACTGCCCGTCAGTCTGAGGGTGAAACATAGTACTGAACTTCAACTTTGTGCCCAAAGCCAACTGAAGTTGTCTCCAAAACCTTGAAGTGAATCTAGGATCACGATCAGAGATAATCGAGACTGGAACACCGTGCAATCTCACAATCTCTCTAACATAGAGATCAGCGAGACTATCCAACGATTGGTTGAGACGGATAGGTAGGAAGTGAGCCGACTTGGTGAGTCTAGCGACGATCACCCAAATCGCGTCATGCTTCCTCCGCGTCCTCGGAAGACCGACTATGAAGTCCATTGTAACATCCTCCCACTTCCATAGAGGGATCTCTATCTGCTGCATGACCCCACCGGGTCTCTGGTGCTCGATCTTGTTCTGTTGACACGTTAAACACTTTGAGACATACTCAGCCACGTCTCGCTTCATACCGTTCCACCAATAACTGCGTTGAAGGTCCTTGAACATCTTCGTGCTACCAGGGTGAATTGTGTACCTAGACTTGTGGGCTTCCGCCAAAATTTCATCTCGAAGGACCGGGTCGTCAGGAACCCAAAGGCGCTCCTTCAACCATATACTTCCATCCTCCTTCAGACGAAAAGGTGTATCTGTCAATATCGCTTGAGCCTTCAACTTCTCGTAGCGCGCATCAGTTTTCTGTCCATTGATGATCCTCATTAGTAGCTCAGGCTGAGCAACAATGTGGGATAAACCGATTGAACCTTGAGTGATTGCGAAAGGTTCCCAAGAGGCTAGGTCTTCGACTAACCTCCATCCAGCGAATTAGGCATTAATCGAAACTTCCGGTGCTTTGCGGCTGAGAGCGTCAGCCACGACGTTCGCCTTTCTTGAGTGGTAGGAGAGGGTGAAGTCGTAATCCTTGAGGAATTCAAGCCAACGCCGTTGTCTCATGTTCAATTCTTTCTGCGAAAATAGATACTGAAGGCTCTTATGATCGGTGAATGCCTCAAATTGCTCTCCATACAAATAATTTCGTCAAATCTTAAATGCGAACACCACCGCAGCTAACTCTAAATCGTGAGTTGGGAGTTCTTCTCGTGAATTTTAAGTTGTCGAGAGGTGTATGAGATCACTTTCCCATTCTGCATCAGTACAACCCCTAGGCCTGACCCAGAGGCATCAGTATAAATCACGAATCCGCCTTTACCAGAAGGTAAGGTCAAAATAGGAGCACTGGTAAGTCGCTCCTTCAATAACTGAAAACTTGCCTCGCACTTCTCGTCCCATAAGAATTTAGCCTCTTTCTTCAGCAACTTCGTCAGGGGTAACGCAATTTTAGAAAAATCCTGAATGAATCTTCTGTAGTAACCTGCTAGTCCAAGAAAACTTCTCATATCACATGCGTTCTTTGGTTGCTGCCAACTAAGTACAGCCTCAACCTTTGCAGGGTCCACAGACACTCCTTCCTTAGAAATAACGTGTCCCAGAAACATGACTTCCTCGAGCCAGAATTTACATTTAGAGAACTTGGCATACAAATGTTCCTTTCGCAAGGTCTCCAACACAGTTGTTAGGTGCTCTCGATGTTGCTCTCGACTTTCTGAGTACACCAAGATGTCGTCGATGAACACGATCACGAAGGTGTCCAAAAATGGCTTGAACACCCTATTCATTAAGTCCATAAAAGTTGTGGGGGCATTGGTCAGTCCGAACGGCATGACTGTGAACTCGTAATGACCGTATCTCGTCCGAAAAGCCGTCTTAGGAATATCATCATTCCTAATTCTGAGCTGATGGTATCCAGACCTAAGATCGATTTTCGAGAAAACGTTAGCCTTCTGCAACTGATCGAACAAGTCTTCGATACGCGACAATGGGTACTTGTTTTTTATTGTGGCTTGGTTGAGCATTCGATAATCGATGCACAGACGCAAGGTCCCGTCCTTCTTCTTCATGAAAAGCACAAGAGCTCCCCAAGGAGAAACGCTGGGACGAATGAATCCCTGATCTAACAACTCCTGCAACTGCTTCTTCAGCTCCTCAAGCTCAGTTGGCGCCATTCTGTAGGGTGCTTTGGAGATTGGCGTCGTACCTGGTAGCAATTCAATATTGAATTCTACCTCACGAGACGGTGGAAGTCCCGATAGCTCTTTAGGAAAAACGTCGGGATAATCACGAACAACATCCAGCTCACTGATGATGAATCCTATTGGATAACACTAACCAAAAAGGCAGTGCATCCCTTCCGCAAGAAGTTATGTGCCTTAAGCACCGAGATCATCCGGCTTGCTCGAACAGGTCTGGGAATTCTGAATTCTACTATCGAAGAGCCTGGAGGTGATAAAACGATCTTGCCATCACGGCAAAAGATCTTGGCATGATACTTGTGCAACCAATCCATGCCTAGGATGACGTCAAATTCGGTCATCTCCAGCAGGATAGCACAAGCAGGCAAGTGCCGCTCTGCCACCACTACATCCAATTCAGGTATGTAAGTGGTGCAAACTGTGTTCTTCCCAACGGGGTTATACACGTCTAAAGCATTATCAAGTGTTTTTACAGTTATATGCAATTGTTTTACGAATTTTTCTGAAACAAACGAGTGTGGCACCACAATCAAAGAGTGCAAAAGCTGCTTGACCAGCAACAAGAATGGTACCTTGAACGAGATCCCCTTTCGTCAATTGATCGACCGTGGCTGCATAAACTCAACCCGACTCCCTGCCACTGCTTGGTTGTGCTCGCTGTTGCTGCTGATGAGGTGGTCGAGGAGGCTGAGATACGTTGCCGGTTCGCTTGAGGTCATCTGCTGCTTTCTTCCGGCAGTCGCCTATGAAATGACCCATTTTGCCATAGTACAAGCATCCGCCAGTGTCCCGCGGACAAGATTGTCCCACATGAGGCCTCTTGCACCTAGGGCAGTTATCTCCCGACGGTTGCCTGGGCGGTGGATGGCCCTGCTGTCGTTGGCGCTTCGCCGGAGGGAACTGCTTCTTCCCTCCCTCAGTCTTCACTGGAAATGGTGGTCGTTGCCCTGGGCCGCCGGGATAGGTCTTCTTCTGATCACCACCTGACGCGGGTGACTTTTTGGCTTGCACACTTTTTGAACGCTCTCAATCCTCGTTCAGGGTGGCTGCTGCTACCGCCGTAGAAAAAGTCGCGGGCATGCTGGTGAGAACCCTATGCCTGAGTCCTTCCTTCAGTCCGCGAATGAACTTCCCAGCCCGCTCATGATCATCCTCGAATAGGTGAGGACAGTAGCGCTCCAACCGTTGAAATTTGGCGATATATTCATTCAGGCTTAAGTTGCCTTGGCACAACTCCAGAAATTCCACCTTCTTCTTTTCCCTTGCATGAGGAGGGAAATAGTTTCCGAGAAAAGTCCTTCAGAAGGCCTCCCACGGAATTACCTCAGCACCCGGGAATTGTACCTCCCGTGTAGTGTCCCACCACTCGCGAGCGTCGTCCTTCAATCGAAAGGACCCGAACATCGTCTTCTTATCGTCAGGGACGGACAACACTTGGAACACCTGTTCCACCTCTTTGACCCAACTCTCCGCTAAGTCAGGGTCAACCTTGCCAGAGAAGGTAGGAGGGTCCAGCTTCAGAAATTTTTCATAGGGCAGTTGGTACATTTCCAACAAGGGAACACAGATCCTGATGGGGACGACCCTGGTTACGAATCGCCTCAGCCAAGGAGTTGAGGGTATCCATCATGAATCCCCTTTGCTCACGCCACTCATCGGCCATGCTGTGGCTTGAGTTTCCCGCCATCCTTAAAAAGCAACAAAAAATTAAGGTCAAAAATACTGAAGACGTACAAGTAGACATAAGTATAGGAGCAAAGGCAAAAACATAGATCTTTATTACGAAAGTCAAATATTTAGAATTCAGTTGTGCTGGTACATAAGCAAAAGTTCTATTCCGTAATTATAAATGAGTTCACAGACTCCAACAAAACTGGGTAAGTGCTACCTCCCCTTAGGGACGGCTAGAATACTTCCTAAGATATTCCCTTCTATTGCCTGTGCGCCTGAATCTGCGCTTAGGGGTGAAGGGAAGTGACTCCTCGTAGGAGGTCTCCTGCCCGTAAAGGGGCGTCGCCGGAGTATATTCCGGTGAGCCAAGACTATAATCTGAAGAATCCGTCGCAGGTGTGTATGTGGGTGATACACCGCCCACTGGGTCTGCTGGAGGTGGCGGCTGCTCGCCTGCAGTCGAAATTGCGATATTGCCGTCATGCTCGGCCTTGTAGAGGCAAGCATCCATGGTGTGCCCTGTTTCTCCGCAGAAACCACACTCCTCTGCTAACTCAGGGGGAACAAAATCTCCCGATGACTCCTGTGGTGTCTGATGGTGCACCCGAACGTGTGAAGGCGCAAAACCACCTTCTCGAGCATGCACCTCAGCCCACGCTGTTGCCAAGGGTATCTGGTAGGCGATCAGTAGTGGGAAGCCTTGCTCATCCGTAAAAATGGGTAGAGGAGGGCGGTTAGCCTAGTAACCAGCCCCAAACATCTCATGTCCGCCCCTCTCCCTTACGGAACGACCACGTACTCTACGCGTGCCTCTACCGCGACTACCACTAGAACCAGTAAACGGATCCATCTATCCAACGGTACTACGAATAAAACAAGAATATAATTTAGTCTAAACATGCTATAAAATATCAAAGACTTACTTACAGCGCGATGGGATGCTCAATAGTCAAGATTTCACCTCTTTCTGATCTGGCTCTGATACCAAGTTGGAACGCCCCAAAATTTCGACTTGTGATTTCGAAAACCTTATCGAAAAACCTTTCAAAGATTTAAAGTTTCAACTTTTAAAAACGACAGCGGAAGACATTTAGAAAGGAACACAAGTCAACAATCCTGGGTACGTTAGCTGAAAAACCATCATTCACATGTACAACCACTTAAAGGAATTTAAGAAATAAGGCAATAGATTAAAAAATCTGCAGTTTATTACAAAATGAGCATTTTGTTCCAAAGTTCAATAAATCTAAAGAAAACTCCAAAAAGACTCAGAGCCAAGCCGCCAGTAGAAAGAAAATAAATCTTGATCCATATTGCACCACGCCATCGGCCGCCAGTGAAGTCCTACTCCTCACCTGCCCATGAAATGGGTCAGTTTCATAACAAACCAGTAGGTGCACAAACAGATAATTAGAATGAAAATAAAACAGGACATTCATGAGATAAACAGTTATGATATTTAAGCAATCAATACAATTGTAATCTATTCTAACAAGTGTAATATATGCAAAGAGTTGTTAGTTGAAGCATTTCAAGCAGTGTAAGTCTCAATCATCTACAACTATTCATTAAGATATTCTTTAAGTTCTGATATTATCTGGCCTGTGGGTACGCACAAACGCGAAACGTAGAAACAACCGAGACCGATCCGGGGGTTTATTATGTCAGGTGTTTTCATTAACTCGGATGGCTGACTGAGTTCGCTCCTAAGGGGACGGTCAGTGACCAAGAGAGTAAATCCCCAAAGGCATTCGTGGCCCATGGATGCATCCAACTTCTGCAGAAGTTCCTGGGAGTTACCACCTAGGATAATTTATGGTAATCCCAATTCCCCTAACTCCGATGACTGGGGAAACCGAGTCTTTTGCCCGTGGGGTGGTTGTTAACAACCTGTCCATCAGAGTCTTTGTACCATCCATCCTCTCCCTTGATGAACCATGAAGGTCGAATGGGTACGACGGGGGTTCCTTAACCGTCGCCCCATCCTACATGCTCTGGTTTATTAGACTCACTCGAGCATCTTGCCTGTGAAGGCGAAAGGTCATCATTTATGTGATCTCAGCATTGTGCTAATTGCACGCATCGAGGTTGCTACAACCTCATCCTCCAACCATCGTAACCCAAATGGGACGTACTTGTCCAAAAGTACGGTTGTACCTCCCTACAGGTACGACTACGATGAGAGGGCAACATAAAGGGTTTTATGATTCTTTTGGTTCATACATGACATGTATTTACTTTTCTAAGCAATTGACCTGTGGAGGCCGATAATATTACATCAAATCAATAAAGTGTTGATTTCCACTTCAGGATACTCCATGACCTCACATAAAATTCATACCGTACATGACTTAAGGTCCGGTTACAATAACAATTGCAATGGTTTTCTCTCCAGAATTGAGTCTATTCACAAAGTCTACCTTAAGTATGCAGTTTCAAAAGAATAAGCATGCAAAACAGACAATCACGAGTTAAGTAATCCTACACGTAAACAGGTATGCCAATTACATTACTTGATTCTTTCTAGAATAAGTCTAACCACAGAATTTACATTAAGCATGCAATTTCAAAAGAATCAAAATGAGTAAAACTCTAACCAGCCAATACTTCTTCAGATAGGTAGGTATGTAAAATAACTATTCTATCTCAGAAGTCTTATTTTATTTTGTTCATACAAACTTTTCGTGCGACTTTCCCCTACCGCGGAATGTCGTGCAACTGCGTCCGTCTACGTGTGTAGATGATACGAGGCTCAGACCGCGGAGCTAGAGCGGGGTTCGATGCGAAGTCTGCAAAAGTGGTACGTTAATTATCATGCGGAGAAATAGAGAAACAGGCCTGCTGATAGAAAAATAGAGAGGCAGCAGGGGTGTGCCCTTGGTGGCCGAAATCAGAAAAATGACAAGGGGCGAGCCCTTGTCTGCAGACAGCAGCGGGGTGATAGGGGCTGAGCCCTCCGTCGAAAACACAGAGGCGGCAGGGGGTCAGCCCCTGCCGTCAACAACAAAGTGGCTGGGGCTGAGCCCCTGCCAGCAACAATTAAGTGGTAGGGGTTGAGCCCCTGCCGGCAATATAAAAGTGGCTGGGGCTGAGCCCTTGCCGGCAATATAAAAGTGGCAGGGGTTGAGCCCCTGCCGGCAATATAAAAGTGGCAGGGGCTGAGCCCCTGCCAGCAACAATTAAGTGGCAGGGGCTGAGCCGCTGCCAGCAACAATTACGTGGCAAGGGTTGAGCCCCTGCCAGAAATATCAAAGTGGCAGGGGCTGTGCCCTTGCCGACAATATAAAAGTGGCAGGGGCTGAGCCCCTGCCGGCAATATATAAAAGTGGCAGGGGCTCAGCAACGATTAAGTGGCAGGGGCTAAGCCCCTGCCAGCAACAATTACGTGGCAGGGGCTGAGCCCCTGCCGGCAATATAAATGTGGCAGGGGCTGAGCCCTTGCCGGCAATAGAAAAGTGGCAGGGGTTGAGCCCCTGCCGACAGACACGAGACGGCAGGGGCCCAGCCCCTGCCGATGACGATAAGGTGGCAGGGCCTCGGCCCCTGCCAAACCGAGTCACGGTGACCCCAAAACGACGAAAGGCAAAAAGGTGCCGCAGGGGTGACTGGACCCCTGCCGGCCCTTCGACAACCCCACTAGAAAAGGGCGGGGGGGAGGAAAGGTGACAGGGGCCTGAGGGCTCTCTGTCGACCCTCCGAAGGGCACAAGAGAGGCGGGAGGGCGCGGCAGGGTTGTGCGCCGCCTGCCGACCTCCCGACGAGGTGACAGAGACGGGGGGGGGGGGAGGAAGAGAAGAGGGAGGAGAAAAGGGAAGAACGACGTACCTGGGAGACGGTGGCCGGCGTCGGCGGCGTGCGCAGCGAGGGAGGAGACCGGCGCGGTGGGCGGGGCGAGGGCTGCGAGAGGGAGGCATGACTCCCCTCGCCCTCCAACGTCTCTCTTAAAGGCGCAGGGGGGGCAACGAATGGGGAAACCCCTGGTGGGTTTCCCTAATCTGCCCGCAAGCGAAGGGGGAGAAAAGGGGGGGGGGGGTTGCGGCGCCCGAAAGCTTGGGTTACTTAAAACCCTAATAAAAAAAGGGGCACGGGTCGGGTCCGGACCCGACCCGGCCCGGGTCCAAACAAATTTTTTTTTAAATGGGGTTTTACAAGGTGAAGCATCCATGTAAACTTCTTCATTAAGATCTTCATTTAAAAAGGCATTTTTGACATCCATTTGGTAAATATTCCATTTTCGAATTGAAGCAATGGTGATAAGACATCTGACAGTAACCATACGAGCTACTAGAGCAAATGTCTCTTTATAGTCAATCCTATATTCTTGACTGTACCCTTTAGCTACAAGACGAGCCTTATACCTTTCAAGAGAACCATCACTCTTGGTCTTGACCTTGAACACCCATCGACATCCTATAGTTTTTTTGCCATTGGGAAGAGATTGAAATTCCCAAGAGTTAGCTTTCTTAAGAGCTTTGAGTTCACTCTCCATGACTTCTCTCCATTCAGTACATTGTTTGGCTTCTCAAAAAATTTTTGGTTCAAAATAAGAGTGAATGGCACTCAAACAAACTCTATATTTAGGAGAGAAAAAATCAAAAGATACGAATCTAGAGGGAGTCCTTCTAGTTCTTTCTAGTTCTTTCAGTTCTCCTAGGATGGGAATCATAAGTGAAAATAGTCTCACTAGGTTCACTATATAATTCAATAACCACTCCTAAAGGTGCTTCTATCTCTATGAGAATAAGTGATGGGTTCTCTATATACATTTTCTTTTTGAGGGGTAGAAGGGTTAGAGTTATTGTTGATCACAACCATTTCATTTTCACTATTATATGTTGATTCATCATCACTAGAGATATCATCATCCTTAGATAAAAGGTCAAAAAGAAAGGAGTAATCGACATTTTCTAAATGAGATTCATTTTTTTCAAAACCACTATCATTTTTCAAAAAAGTTACATTCCTTAAAACATATAATTTATCATTCTTAGAGTCATAACATCGAAATCCTTTTTGGGTTTCCGAATATCCAAGGAAAGCACAAGGAATGACTTTTGGTGAGAGTTTATCATTTTTATCGGTAAGAACAAAGCACTTACAACTAAAAACTCTCAACCTATTATAATTGGGTTCTTTTTCATATAGAATCTCAAAGGGAGAATTTTTATCTAAATTTTTGGATGGAAGTCGGTTGATAAGATAGACGGAAGCAAGAGCCGCTTCGGCCCAAAATTTTTTAGGAATATTTTGGGAAATGAGAAGGGTTCTAGTGGTTTCAATGATATGCCTATGCTTTCTTTCGGCAAAACCATTTTGTTGTGGGGTCTTAGGACACGATCTTTGATGGACAATGACACAATCCTCAATATATTTTTTTAACTCATTAGAGAGATATTCACCTTCGGAATCGGTCTTTAAATTACTATTAAATTGATTTTTGATCATCATATGAAATGTTTTAAAACATGAAAAAACTTCATGCTTATGTTTGAGAAAATATATCCAACAATATCGTGAGAAATCATCCACAAAAATCACATAGTAAGCAAAACCACATTTGGATATGACAGGTGCCGGTCCCCAAACATCCGAGTGAATAATTTCAAAAGGTTTAGTACTAAACATAGTTCTTGGTTCAAAAGGTATACTTCTCATTTTTCCAAGAATACAATCATTACAAGAGAAAGTATTTTTACAAAGATATTTAACAAAATGTAGATAGGATAACTTGGTAATGTTGGGATGACCAAGTCTCTTGTGTCAAACATTTATGTCTTTATGTTGTGCCACATTACAAAAGGTGTTTTTAGGAATTTGAAGAAAGTCCACATAGTATAAGTCTCCTTTCCTGGAGCCTTCCCCAACCAATCTCCCGGACCGGTGATCCTGTATTAAACATTTATTAGATGAGAATTGAATGTTACACCTAAGGTCTGTGAGTTGAGAAACGAAAAGCAAATTTAAATTTAATTTTGGTATAAGTCTAATTTTTGGAATAAATAAGTTTTGGGTTTTAAAATTTTCAATTCTCTTAATTTCGAGAGAAGTATCATCCGCGGTTGAAACAAAAAAAGGTGACACATTTTTAGAATACTCGGAAAGAGATGAAATGTTTGGGGTCATATGAAAGGATGCACCCGAATCTAAGAGCCAAGAAGTTTTACCTGGAGGAGAAGAGGTGGATACGGCGGTGTCGGAAATAGCTCCCTTTAGAAGAGGTTGAAGAACCTCCACAATTTGATTGAGAGATAAAGCTTCTTTTGAAGATTCCTCTTTGGATGGTTGAGATGTAGTTGCCATTGCTAGAAGTTTATTCCATTTTGGGCAAACCGGTTTGATATGACCCGGTTCTTTGCAAAAGTGACACGAGATTTTGCTATAATCTCTTCTTCCTCCTTGATTTTGATTCTTAAAATGAGGAGGTCTATATGTTTTTAAATTGTTACCGGGTCTAGAAACGACATTAACACCATCACATTCTTCTTGATTTGTGGACATTGCAAGCACACTAGGATTTTGTTTGCTAATGCTCATACGGGTTTCCTCTCCACTTAATTTAGTTAAGACATCTTCAAGAGAGGGAGAGGTAAAAGAGGATAGGAGAGAAGATCTTATTTGCTCAAACTCGGGCCTTAGCTCATTCAAAAAATTGAAGAATCAGTCTTCTTCTAATTGCTTATGACGAAACTCTATGGCTTCTTCACTCCACTTGGGTTCAAGCATGACAAACTCATCCCAAATGGAAGAGAGTTCCGCAAAATACTCTCTTATAGACATATCACCTTGAACAAGAGTTAACACTCTCTTTTGAAGATAATACTTATGGGACAAGTCCCTAGAACTATACATCTTCTCAAGATACTCCCACGCTTGAGAAGCCTTTTTAAACTTTATAATGTTGGCATTAATCCTTGTCTCAACGGAAGAGAAAATCCAAGACAAGGTCTTGAAATTCTTCATTTCCCATTCCTCATGTTTCCTACTATATTCCTTAAGAGCCTTAGTTCTTTCATCTCCCTCAAGGATTTTGATTTCCCCTTCTTTAACCAAAGTAATTTTAGGATCTGGTTCCGGAATCGAGCCTTGAATGTAACCCAAAAGCCATTTCCCTTTGATGTGAGCTTCCATATTTCCGGCCCACACGTGATAATTTGAGCCATTTAGCTTGAAACCAAGAGAAAAATGGGAGTCTTTCTCACTCATTAGAGATGAAAGATGAAAGAAAAGAATACGTACCACAATAAGATTTTAAATCTTTCTTGTTGTAGTAATCTTCTAAAATATTGAATGAAGAAGAGTCTCCACTCCAATCACAAAAAAGTTGAAGGCACGTTTTTCGAGGCACTTGATATTGAGAAGAATCAAGCCAATTTCTTTCTCCAAACAACCTTGCTCCGATACCATGTGAAAATCTCTATAAAAAGAGATTGTGTGTAACACCACAATACAAGAAATACAAAGAGTGCACAAAGGCACAAAGGAGAACACTCAAAGTGCACAAAGGCACAGATACACATGCACAAAAGCATGAAACAAAATGAACTTCAATTCATAAGTTCCCAAGAGGGGGCTTTACAAAAGCATTGCTATTGCATATGCACTCACAAAAAATGATATGTTTACAAGGGCCACTAAGGCCTATTTATAATGCAAAAAGAAGCCATAGGGTGCAGCTCAATATGACTATTGGAGCTGCTCCCAACGGTCACATTTGTGACGGTTGGGGCAGCTCCAACAACTATATGGAGTTGTCCCTTTCACAACAGTCAAAAAGAAAAAGGTGTAAAACACAAAAGTAAATAAAAAAGAAAAAGTAAAAATGTTAGCCCATTAGGGTGCTGACGCCTATTGAGTAAAAGGTCTGAAATACCCCTGATGGGTATTTCAGTTTACAGTGAAAAGAGACATAATATTTTAACAGTAAATGATGCTTCAACCGAGAGATACCACTAGAAAAAAAATAGTATGACAATAGTTGCACTCGATTTTCAATCGGTTTTCACTCATTATTTGAGTGCCCCATTGCCATGTCGGATCATTTGATAACATCTTAAAAAAAAACTCAATTAGAAGCAAAAAATAAGGTTTTTTTACCTTAACTTGCTTTCTTTAGTGGAAAAAATGGTGAAAATACAATCTTGCACAAACTGCAAAAACCCTCTTCCTTGGGCACGAATCAGACCCCAAATTGCTGTCACAATTCCTAGGGTGCACAAATACATCTCTGATGGCCTCTACAAAAAAACAAGGGAGTTGACCCTCAAGAGGTCTTTAAAACAAAAAATTGAAAAATTATGATTTGACTCTTTTTTAAATGCATTAAAGGTATATCGTACGATACACCTTATTTTTAGAAGATGACCTTGAATGCAATAGGTTCAAAAATGAACCAATAATCACGCACATAAAGTGCGAATACACAAACCCATTAAAGGGTTACCAAAATGCACATAAAGTGCAAACCCATAAACCCACAAAGGGGTTAAGCCAAAAGTCTAAAAAAATGCATCTTTATTAAGAGAGGGAGGGTAAAAACCCTTCACCAAAAAGAATACATTGTAAGGGGGGTTTATCTCATATTTATACATGAAGGTTGAGCTAGGGAGAGAGTCGTTGGGCTCCCAACGTCTCTCTACCTTTTTGACTAAAGTCAAATGTTGACTTTAGTCAAAAGGTTTACAAGGCCAAAAAAGTAAAAACTAAGAAAAAGAAAAAGGTTTCCTAACTAAAATAAAAGGAGAACTAATTCCTAGTTAGTCTAGGGGATTATGAAAAAGGAAAATGACCAAAATGCCCCTGATGGGTATTTTGGATAAAACAGAAAAAAACATATATATGTGGTGTACATCATCATTATTTTAACACTTATATCATACGATATTGTACAGTACGGTATAATATATACAATATAGATATGATACACACTCGTATCACGATACAATCATACAAGTGTGTATCGTATCATTATTCCCATAGTAACGATACATATCATACTATGTATCGTACAATGCAACATTGTGTGCACACCATCTTAAGTGCAAATTCTTGAACAACAATGTTACATCCTTCTTGTGATTATACACATTAAATAATATATTCAAGTTAAAAAAGTGGTCATTGATATATCTTGGATATGCCCCTTTAGGAAAGGCTTTTCATCGTCATACACTTATTGTATTCTCTCTTATGATGTGTCATCACCGACAATCTTCTATTTTGCTTTAATAAAATTTTATTTCCATTCAAAAAAGTGTAACCAATGACAAATTTTAAAAGAAGATGCATGTAAGTAAATGTAAATATACAAACAAGGACATAAAAAGATATAGATGAAGCTATGGACACAATATTGTCACTGTTCAACACAAGTTTCATTGCATCCATAAAGTGTTGTGGTGTGTTTGGTGTCATGTTTGTGTCAACATAGGATACACATGCTAAGAGAAGTGTCTGTGTGACATAGATTGGATAGTTGGGGTATTATGAATCCTTATGTAAAAGACAAAGTAGGCACTCATAATTGTGATATCTATCAATGTGTTAACATTTTAAGAAGCATTAGGAGAATTATTTCAAGATCTAATTTGGGTTTAAACGAGGTTGGCCAATCATTTTTTCTAAAGGCTACTCTTTGATGGGAAAACCATGTGTAGTTTCATTGACCTGGAGAAAGCTTTTGATGGGATCTCAATTAACCAGTCTGGTCAACATTGTGGAAGAAAGGATTTGAAATGAATATAGGAAAGAAAATTTCATGACATGTATGTGGTGATTGAAATTCGTATAATAACCATATGTAGAGAGGCAACTATATTTCTAGTTATGGATGGGCTATGTTAAGAATCTATTTACATAAAGGTGTCCAGGGTGCAGTGTTATCAGTAATGTATGATACAATATGGTGTATTGCAGTATCGCTCGCCAATGCTGTAAGATGCAACTACTTTTTCACTCTTTTGTGTTGAAAATTTTCAAGTAATTTTTTGTTTCACTTTAGTGACAACTTTTTACATAAATAAGACTTTAGTAGAATCCTATTCATTTATTTCATAAGCTATGCAAACAAAAAAATAGAATTTATTCTTAATCTTCTTGTCATTAGTGAAAACAAGAAAGAAGAGAAATATTATTATGCAAGAGCATACATTATTCAACTCTTGTGCTTATTGTTACATACATATATCTGTATGTATATATAAGAACTTAACAATTGTTACATATTTATTCATGCTCAATTTTCATAATTAAGTTTACTTAATATTGTAGACTTGTAGTTTGACTACTTAAATGTGTTTTATTTCTCTTTGTGGTCATATTTTTAATTTTTTATAGTTATTGTAAATTTTATTTTATTTTATTTTTGTATTATTGTAGACACCCCAATTTTGACCAAATCATTTTTTTTGACTTTTCAATGTTTAATTTCATACTCTTTTTATATATGTAATAATACATTGTTATAACATCATAATTATAGCCTTTATAGTTGATAATTGTTACATATTTATTCATGCTAGATTTTCATAATTAAGTTTACTTAATATTGTAGACTTGTAGTTTGACTATTTAAATGTATTTTATTTCTTGCTTTTTGTAACGACCCCAACTCATCCCCGTTGAAAAGTGATTTTTTTTTTTAAAACAATCCCAGAGACCCGGGGTCTTACAGTCATAACACATTCACAACCATAAGGGAGCTTACACCACTATTTTCCAAATCAAAATGATTTTATTCATTAATCAATAGAGTTTAAGAACAATAAGTTAAAGAAAGTCAAGTAAGACAAAATTTAGAGCCACTCTGTCCCAAAGTAAAATGTCAAGTAGTCTCGTGGTCCTTGTAGCTCGCAGTAACAACCCATCTCATCACTAGGCATCAGAGGCTCTGAAAAACACAAGATATACGGTGTCGGAATCATAGATCTTGCGTACGAATTCCTCTAATGAAACAAATAAGCAATTAAATCAAATTCATGCAATATTTTTAGAGAAAATGTAACAACTATCTCATACTTTAAATAACCATTCATGCATTTTAAGAACATGAATCATGCAACAAGAATATATCACAAGTAGGAAAGTAGTAAAGATGCATGATCTAATGCAGAATGATAAATATGCATGGAATCAATGTACATGCATGAATAACTTATTAAGTTATTATCAGAGTTTTCTTTTGTATGCATGTACCTATTAAATGCGTACAATTTTAGTTTCACTTTCATTAAAATCCGCGGATACTAAAAAACGAGCACAATAAATTTTCGAGTTCAAGTTAGGTTCCCAATTGTAGCTTAACAAACAATTTGTATTTTATTACTGTGTTTCACACTTGGCCCTCGACCGATATCAGGAATCAACAACATCCATCGAAACATTAGAAATCAACATCTAATGTCGGAATACCAGAAGAATCAACATCTACTGATGTCACTTTCTTGGTATACCAATAACAACAACTCTGTCTACACACTACCTCCAGGAAAAATGGCGAAATCTTTCTAAAACCGTGGTCGGGAGGTGAACCACCTAGTTGGGTTCAGGGGCACAATTGCACACTGAGTTTTAGCATCCTCACGATTCCCCAAAACCGTCATCTAGGATTCTCATACTGAGTAAGGGACATCCATGAAGAAATATTAATTAAACTGTTTTATCTCTTTTATCTTTTTATCAAAAGACGTGTTAAATTATGTATATATAAATATATATATATATATACATATACTTATATATATATATATACATTAGTATATATATATATAAGTATATATACGTATATATGTATATATACATAATTATATAGTTTTTTCTTCTTTTGTATAAACCAAAAACCCGATAGGGGTGTTTTGGTAATTCCCAATGTACCTTTTTCTTTTTTACCTTTTTCTCTTTTTTCCCTTTTTCCTTTTCCTTTTTATTTTTTGTCTTTTTGCTTTTTGGAATCATAAGGGGGCCCCACCCATCTAGTCGTTGGGGCCCCAACAGTCATATTTATGACCGTTGGGGCTCCCAACGACTAGAAGGGAGCCCCCTTTATGGGTCCTCTTTAGTGCTTCCCTCCTCTATATAAAGAGGAGGTTCCCCCTTGTAAATGTATGGGTTTTTTACACCCTTCTCTTCCTTTCTTCAATAAATCCAACTTATGACTTTAAGTCATTTTCTATATTTGTGAGTTTTGTGTGTGCACATTTGGTGTTTGTGTTCTTGGCTCTTGTAATCACTCTTAAGGAGTGACTTTTTGCCCTATTGGTGCTTCCGCCTCTTTTCATTACATGGTATCAGAGCTCGGTTGGTGATTGGGGTTTTCTTTTGTCATCTTGGAAAGCGTGCCTCTCAAAGTTTTGAAGAAAGGAAGTATATTTGGTGCCAATGGAACGTGACTCTAAAGTGGAGCTCTCTTTCAAGCTAAATGGGTCCAACTATCTCATGTGGGCCTCCGCTATGGAAAATCATCTAAGAGGTAAGAAACTTTGGGGTTTTGTTACGGGGACTACTCCCGAACCCTCTCTTGTTCTTACCAAAATTGAAAATGAAGTTGAAAAGGCTTTAGATGGCGATGAGCGCATCAAAGCCATTAATGAACATCAATCCAAAATCGAGGATTGGGAAAGTAACCATGCCAAAATTTTGGCATGGTTTATGAACAATGTAGATCTTAAAAATTGTGCCAATATTGCCAAGTTTAGAAGAGCCAATGAGGCTTGGTTTTTCCTTAAGGGTATGTATACCCAAAAGGATCTTGCTCGACAATTCTTTTGTCAAGAAAAAATTCGTTCCACCAAACAAATGGATATGAGTGTCCGGGACTATTTTAGCTCTCTAACCCCTCTTTGGGATGAGCTTGCCCTTTATTGAGCCCAAATGGGTTGCTCCACAAGACATTGAACTAAGAAGGGAACAAATTGAAAAGGAGCACTTTTTTCAATTCCTTCATGGACTTCGCCCGGAATTTGAACAAGTGAGGGCATCTCTTCTTCATAGAAGCAAAGCCCTACCTATTGAAGATGCTCTTGCCGAGGTATGTCAAGAAGAAACTCGACTTGGCTTGAGCATTAGGAATGATGAGGTTTTGGCCGTTAATAGACCCAGATCAAATGTTAAAGCATATAGACCTCCCCACTTTAACAAAAATATCAATGGGCCTAGAAAGGGAATCATATGCCACTATTGTAATGAGCCGGGGCACATTAGACCGGTTTGTCCAAAGCTTAAAGGAAAGGTTGCCGCGGTTGGAGAAAATTCACCAAAGAAGGAAGAAAGTACCAAAGAAGGAGATATCAAAGAGACTCTTAATCATATCTCCGAAGTTCTCCAATACCTTCTCAAGTCTTCTCCTTTAACATCCGGAGCCGCCATCGCCTACTCCTCATCACCTCCAGGTATGTGGATACTAGACTCTGGTGCTTCTTTCCATATGACATCTCATAAAACCTCCCTTTCCAATGTTTTTTCCGAACCCATGTCCTCCTATGTTTCAACGGCCGATGGAACGTCATTAAAAATTGAAAGTGTTGGAACACTTGACTTCAAGAATTCTCAAAATTTTTTTGTTCCTAAAGTAAGAGTTGTTCCAAAAATTAATTTAAATCTTTTTTTCGTTTCCCAAATCACCGACCATGGATGCCAAGTCTCTTTCTCACCTAAAGATTGCATCGTGCAGGATCTCCAGTCAGGGAAGCTGATTGGGCAAGGCCATAGAAGGGGTGATCTCTATTTTATGGACTTTTTGACGCTTCCATCTAAGTCATCTTGCAATCTTGTTAAAGACAAAAGTATTGGAATTTGGCATGAGAGACTTGGTCATCCAAATTTTGTAAAAATGTCTCTTTTTCCTTTTTTGAACAATACTTGTAAAGACAATCACATGACTTGTAAAGATTGCATTTTTGGGAAATCTAAAGCTACTCTGTTTCCTCAAAGAAGTTATTTTGCCACTTGGCCATTTGAACTTGTTCATTCCGATGTGTGGGGACCTTCCCCAATTTTATCTAAAGGAGGTTTTTCGTATTATGTGGTCTTTATTGATGACTTCACTAGATTTACGTGGATATACTTCTTAAGTCGCAAATCTGAAGTCTTCTCGTTCTTTAAAGAATTTCATGCAATGGTTAAAAATCAATTTTTGGGAAATCTATCTATTCTTAGGTCCGATTCGGGAGGTGAATATATGTCTAATGATTTTCAAAATTACTTAAAAGAAAATGGAATTTGTCATCAACGTTCTTGTCCCAACACTCCGCAACAAAATGGTCTTGCGGAAAGAAAGCATATGCACATAATAGAAACTACAAGAACATTATTGATTTCAAAAAATATCCCAAAATCCTTTTGGGCCGAAGCGGTTCTAACTTCAACATATCTCATCAATAGAATCCCTTCATCTTCTTTGAAAAATCTTTCTCCATTTGAAAAACTTTACAATATGTCTCCCGATTATAAAAGATTAAGAATTTTTGGATGTAAATGCTTTGTTTTAACTCGCAAAAATGATAAACTTTCTCCTAGGGCTATTGAATGTATTTTTTTGGGATATGGCGAAAAACAAAAAGGATATCGATGTTTTGACATACTTAATAATAAACTTTATATCTCAAAAGATGTCACATTCCTCGAAGAAGAAAATGGTTTTTCGCATCAACCAAATGAAAATATTGACTATTCCTTTTTATTTGACTTGTTATCTCAAGAAAACATCATAGATGATCATATCGATCTTAATGAACCTCTTAATGAAGATCTTGTTGAACATCCAAATAATGATCAAATCTTAGAAGAAAATGATTCTAGACAAATACAAGTCTACTCTAGAAGGAATGAAAGAAATCCTCCATGTGCCCTTGAAAGATTTTCTCAAAATGAGTCGATAGAAGAAACCTCTCAAAGAAGATCAAATCGCATTCCTAAAATTCCAAATAGATTTGTTTCTTATGACTTTTTTCCCCCTAATTATCGAGCATGTCTTCTTGCTCTTCACTCCTTTCATGAACCATCTCATTACAATGATGCTAAGCAATATGATCATTGGAATGAAGCTATGGAGCTTGAACTTAATGCCTTTAAAAATGCACAAACTTGGGAAATCATTGATCCTCCCAATGGCAAGAAACCCATAGGATGTAGATGGGTGTTTAAAGTAAAAACTAAGAGTGATGGTTCATTAGAAAGATATAAGGCTAGGTTGGTAGCCAAAGGTTATGCCCAAGAGTATGGGGTAGACTATGATGAAACTTTTGCCCCAGTTGCTCGAATGACTAGTGTTTGAGCCCTTATTGCTATAGCTTCTGTTAAAAAATGGCTCATCTTTCAACTTGATGTTAAAAATGCTTTCTTGAATGGTAATTTAAATGAAGAAGTTTATATGGAACCACCTCCAGGTATGAATTTAAATGGAAAAGTTTTAAAATTAAAAAAGGCTTTATATGGACTTAAGCAAGCTCCTAAAGCTTGGTATGACAGGTTTAGTAATGTATTAATCAATTTAGGTTTTTCTTCTTGTTATACTGACACTGCTCTTTTTGTCAAAAGGACAGGTGACTCCATTATTATGCTTCTGCTATATGTTGATGATATGATCATTACTGAGAATGACAAAAAGAGAGTAAATGATGTTAAGTCTATATTAAAAGATACTTTTGATATGTCTGACCTTGGTTATTTGAGATATTTTTTAGGAATTGAAGTGACTTACTCAGCGCGTGGGTACATCTTATCTCAAATGAAGTTAGCTGCAGAAATTTGTACAAAATCAGGAATATCTGATGAAAAGAGAGTGGAGACTCCTGAAGTTATCAATGCGAAACTAAGACTTGAAGATGGTGTTCTTCTTGAAGATCCAACCCCCTACCGTCAATTGATTGGATCCCTCACCTATCTATCCATCACACGCCCAGACATAGCTCATGCGGTTCATGCAGCGAGCCAATTTCAGCACGCTCCTACTACAGTTCATATGGTGGCCGTAATGAGAATTGTGCGATATATCAAAAATACCATCTCCAAGGGACTCTTCTTATCCTCTTCCTCATCTCTTGAATTGACTGCTTTTACTGATGCTGACTGTGGAGGAAATCCCAATGATCGGATCTCAATTACGGGTCTTTGCATTTTTTTAGGTGAATCTCTCATCTCGTGGAGATGCAAGAAGCAGCAGAAGGTCTCCTTATCATCTACTGAAGCTGAATATCAGGCTATGGCGATGACAACTATGGAGATTGTGTGGCTCAGAAGTCTTCTTAGTGACATGGGCGTTCACATTTCCACTCCCACCAAGCTCTGTTGTGATAACAAGAGTGTGATATACATTGCCAGCAATCACACCTTTCATGAGCGGACCAAGCATATCGAAATGGATTGCCATTATGTTCGAGACGAATATCTCAAAGGGACCATCACATTGCCATATGTCACTTCAGAGTATCAACTTGCTGACTTCTTCACCAAGGCGCTCCCAACTCCACGATTCATGTTTCTTCTTGGCAAACTTTCGGTCTTCTCCCCGTAAAGTTTGAGGGGGCATGTTAAATTATGTATATATAAATATATATATATATATATACATATACTTATATATATACATTAGTATATATATATATAAGTATATATACGTATATATGTATATATATATAATTATATAGTTTTTTCTTCTTTTGTATAAACCAAAAACCCGATAGGGGTGTTTTGGTAATTCCCAATGTACCTTTTTCTTTTTTACCTTTTTCTCTTTTTTCCCTTTTTCCTTTTCCTTTTTATTTTTTGTCTTTTTGCTTTTTGGAATCATAAAGGGGCCCCACCCATCTAGTCGTTGGGGCCCCAACAGTCATATTTATGACCGTTGGGGCTCCCAACGACTAGAAGGGAGCCCCCTTTATGGGTCCTCTTTAGTGCTTCCCTCCTCTATATAAAGAGGAGGTTCCCCCTTGTAAATGTATGGGTTTTTTACATCCTTCTCTTCCTTTCTTCAATAAATCCAACTTTAAGTCATTTTCTATATTTGTGAGTTTTGTGTGTGCACATTTGGTGTTTGTGTTCTTGGCTCTTGTAATCACTCTTAAGGAGTGACTTTTTGCCCTATTGGTGCTTCCGCCTCTTTTCATTACAACATGTTCTCTACACGAGTTTCATTTTGCAAATCAACATGCAAAACACAACACGAGACCTTTGCTTGTTACAAAATTTAACAGTGCAATTAATTTATAAATCAATAGTTTTAAATGGATTTTGCAATGCATAAAATAAAACTTAGAGCAACACCAACACCTGCTCGTGGCCTACATGGCCTACAGAGGTTCACATGCATCTTATGCAAAAACCACAATTAGCATGCAACTTATGTAATCATTCAACATGCTCACAAATGCATATTCATGCACACATAATTACATGACAAACAAATTTCATATGCATATGAACACATCATGTTTTATGCATATTCATGCACACATAATAAATACATGAACAACAAATTTCATATGCATATGAACACATCATGTTTTATCTTATGCATGATATTCAAGTATGCACATGTCTATATCGATATAACATAAGCAACTTCCAAAAGTTCAAGTGTTCATAATATGCACATCTATGCCATGATATTTTCCGAACATATATGGTGTCTCTATATGACGCTCAATCATGTAAAGACTTTTGTGATATTTTAAGACACATAAACAATCATGCACAAATATGCATAACAATTGTATAAAAGCATGCATATCAGCCCAATCATGCGAAATATACATAACATGGGTATATGTAGGCACATAAATCTGAATATTTCACGTGTGTAAATCTGAACATGTAATATGTAAAAATCTTAGCATTTCCCATGTAAAAATTTGCACATTTAACTGTAATATATAAATCTGAACATTTAGTATATGTCAATTTGGACATTTAACATATATAACCATGAACATTTAATATATGTAAGTCTGGACATTTAACGTATATAAATGTGAACATGGAACACATGTAAATCTGAATATGTGACAGGTATAAATTTGAGCATTCAACAGGTATAAATCTGAATTTTTAACATGCATGAATCTAAGCATCTAATCATGGGATATATATATATATATATATAGTTTTTTTTTTTTATTTGGATGTGTGGCCTTACATATGACTGCTAAATAATTAGTTGACTGAACTACACATGTTATTTACCAGCCCCTAGGTCAATTTATTTGAATGACCCCTTGGTTAATAGTCTCAAGTATGGTACTGAGTGTATGAGCTAATTTTTTTTTTGAACAGTTCATGCACGGATTCTTTGGTATCCTTTATCTTGATTTCTCTATCTGTATACTTGAATTTGGCTTACCTCATTAGTTTTGTTAGATTTTTGTGACTTAATTTTGCAGATAACCAAAGGACTACTACTGACATGCATCTGTTATTTTCTGTTTTCGGAGGTTTCTGACTCATTCCTAGCTTCTATCATCATAGCTGTGAAAGGCACTGCTATGAACTATGTCACATGGGTCCGGGTGCGGGGGTGCGGCACTTTCAAAAAACTTGGGTGCGGGGCTGCGGCAAATATATATATATATATATATATATATATATATATATATATATATATATATATATATATAAAGTTGGACATAAATGACCCTGGGTGCGTTGACTGCACCCAGGGTCAGGTTGACTGCACCGGGTGTGCGACACCCAGTTGGCTGAGTTCCTGTGACATAGGCTATGAATGGGTTCTTTGGTGGTTTTTGCTTCCAATTGTTGTCATATTTTGTGAATGTGATTGCAAAACTATTGTTTGTTGTTGTATGTGCTCCTCATATTCGTAATGTACCTAGCTAGTGATCTCATGACCATTTTAGAAGCTTATTTGACCATAGGCACATGCATTTTCTTGAGATAGTCGTATTTATATTCATAACATACAACAATCTTCTTTATATACCTTATTAGTGTTTAGCATGTTCATGCTTGAAGCTTAATGTTTTAGTTGCAAATCGAGGTTCCTGTTGGTTCAAGTGGGTGTTCCTTTTTATTTCTTTGCCTCTAACTTACTATTGAGGACTCATCCCCACGAGGTGGTGATATAATTTGTTGTATACTCTGAGTGATTTATATAGAAGTCGGAAAGTGCACAGTGTCTGTGATCATGTTATTTTCTTTGTCATCTGACCATTTGGATGTGATGATTTTATCCCTCCTGCGCATGACCTCCAGGAGAGGACTACCATTCTATTTCATTCTTATACTTAAACCGTATAACAATAAGTATGAACAAACAGTCCAGAATTTCGCTTGGTTATCCTCTCAAGGAAATAAAAAACTATACATATTCTGTTCTTGTACTCATGATTACTTGCAGGGGAAATCCAGTATAAGGGTTTTCCCACCTCACAAAACATATTCAAGTCGACTGTACTTGAGCACAGTCTGGTCTGATTCGCATAGAAAGAGTATTTCACCCGATCTGGACCAGATCTGCGCACCCCATGAAACTCGACAGATCTAGCCAGATCTGTCCACACGCACAGTGGGGCAGATCTGTCCCTTTGAACAGTGGGACCAATTCCACTAGGTGCACAGAAATTCAAGTAGCCTGTACAAATCCATTCTGAATTTTTTTTCACTTTTCATATATATACACACACACACACACACACGCATGTCGGTAGATAAAGAGACGTATATATCAATATATATATATATATATACAAATCAGATTCTCATTCACTCGTTCTTTTTCTTTTCCATCTAAAAACATTACATCGAATTTACTTATACTACTTCTCATTCGAGTCGAGAGAGGAGCCCATACATTTTTCGAAGCTTGAAAAACGATCGAAAAAATTTCAGATATTCGGAGAGGAATAAGGCTTCTTCTTCTTCTTCTCCTTCTCTCACACGGTTTTCACTTTTCAAACTCTTTCCCTTTTTTTTTGTTAACTTTTTCCAACTTCTACTCTTTCTAAAGATACTAATGGGCTTTTTTAGAGTTCCCATCATTTAGCAACTTCTGAAATTCAGAATTAAATAATATTTAATATTTAAATTTTTTATTTATTAATAAATAAATATTCAGAAACTTTCAGAAGGTGTCTCTTATCCCTCTGGGAGTCTTTTTAACTTTAAGAATCTTTTAATTTAAACCTATATATTGAATTTAAAGTTTTAAATTCAGTGGATTTGGATTTGGATTCAAGATCCAAACCCATATCCAAAATTCATATGGATCCTGAGCTGGATCAAATCTTAATTAATATGGGTCTTAGACTGAGTCCGGATCCATATTAATTTGGATCATATGGATCAGATTCGGTCCGATCCAACCCAGACCCGATCCCATCGAGGCGGGCCTTTTTTGAAAAAATGTGATTTTTGAGCCAACTGTAGCCCGAATTTGGAAAAGTAATATAGCGTTAAACTCAGAATTTCGAGGCGCATCTAACGGTATATAATTTGAATTTTACCTCTGAAATTTGCTTGAATTTCGCTTGATTTTAAAAGTTGAAAATAAAACTTTTTACCACATTTTAATTGGCTTGTTTCGGTCTTGTCAATGAGACCTTGGGCCACGCCCAAACTCAATTATCTCATCTTAATATCGAGTGTTTTACCGATATTTCTACAACACTTAGCCAAAATTTCAACAGTTTATGAATTCAACTAAGTATGAAAATACACGATATTACACTTTTTCTTATGCATCCTAAACACTTGACACTTAACTCATTAAGGAATTTCATGTATACTTGCTTTAAGCATATATATATATATATATATATATATATATATATATATATATATATATATATATATATATATATATATATAGCCACCAGAGCAAGAAGATGCACAATTCATCTTTGTATACTTGATTTGTGCATCTTCTTGCTCAGGTGGCTATATATATGCTTAAAGCAATCGTTGGAGAATGTAATTAGTCCGTGATGTTCAAAACATGTTTTATCAAAAGATTTCACAATTCATCTTTCATATTCTTCATTTGAATAGTTTAATTCCTTAATAATCCATCATTAACATTTTTTTCTGCCAAGATAAACGATGCTAACCTGAATTGTGTTCCTGGTGGATCATTCTGTAGAAAGTGACAAATCTATTCTTGTGATTTGGTAGGTATGGCGACATAACCTTGGAACTGAACAAGCAGATGATGTATGTCTCTATCGTGAAAAGGATGACACATTTTCTCTTGATCTTGGAGCTTCTGAAAGTAAAAGATATCTGTTTGTTGGGTCTGAGAGTAAAACTACACGGTTTATTCTCTACCTAAATGTTTCTAAGCCAGATGAAGGGCTTAAAGTTTTAACTCCTCGTGTTGAAGGAGTTGATACTGAAGTAAGTCACCGTGGAGACCATTTTTATATCAAGAAAAGAAGTAATGAGTATTTTAACTCTGAGTTACTAGTTTGTCCATTGGACAATGTATCTGCTACATCTGTTCTGCTTCCTCACAGGGAGAAGTAAGTTTTTCTGTTCTTACTGATTGTTGCTTGAGAGCTATGGAAAATGGTAATTTCATCTGGCTGCATTTGTATTGTCACAAGTAGGAAAACCATTTCAGTTATTATGTCTTAGCTTTTTACGTGAAGAAGTAAGTTGAAGGAAACCTCACCAAGCATGAATTTATAAGTTTCCCAACCAAGTAGAAAAGAAACTGTTGATTTATCATTTCCAAGGTTATAAGTTATAACCTACCTTTGACTGATAATGATAAATCATGACGCTGACTGACTGTTTGGTTCATGTTTTTTTTTAATGTTCTTTGATTCATTGTTTGGATGTTTCATGAAACATGACCATGTTTTATTCTAAAACTAGAAATCTTGAAGCTCATGCGTTGTTGTAAGTTGTAACGAAAGCAAGAGAAATACAAAAGAGTCACCAAGGGCATAGAAAAATAAAAAAGAAAGTGCAGAAGCACAAGTCCACAAAAGGACAAAACACAAGCCAATCAATGAAAAATACATAAGATCACAAGAACCACTGATGGGCATATACAAAAAAATCCAAAACATAAAAAACAATACATCTTTATTGAGTCAGGATGCTTAGAAAAGCATTAACAAAAATAGGGACAAGAGGTCCCTTTATATACATCTCAAAAGGGCCTAAGGGAGCCCCATATAGTGTTGGGAGCTCCCATCGACTATATTTATCAGTGTTGTACGTATCGTTACTTTTTGGTTTTGTGATACTTGCAATACAAGTGTGTATCGTACCCGTATCAGGTTGTATCGCACGATACACCCCTATGTCGTGCCATATCGTGCGATACAGGGCGTATCATATGATACGGTATCAACGCACTTAAAAAGACCTGAAACTTATCTTTTTTCATTTTGGGTTTTAAAGGCCTCTTGAATGCCGACTTTTTCATTATTCTAGAGGCTGCTATAAGGGAACCCACACACCATAGGAGTCGTGAGATCGATTTGGGGGCCGATTCGTGCACAAGAGAGAGGACTTTTGCGATTTTCTCAAGAGTGCATTTCCACTAATTTTTCACTCAAGAAAGTAGGTTAAGGTAAAAAATATCTATTCTTTGCTTGTTATTGAGTGTTTTGGGGGGGAAATAGCATCGGAAGATTCGACATGGGAATGGGGCACTCAAGTAATGAGTGGAAACTGATTAAAAATTAAGTGCAACCAAGGGCGGATCCAGGGGGCGAGGAGGGGCCTGAGCCCCTCTTGAAGTTTTGAAAAATTTCCAGCAGGGGCAAGTTAGGTCTTAAACCATTGGGGAATTGGGAATGGCATTCCAATGGGTAGTGGACTCAAAGTTCACCAAACCACGTGGACTTTAGTTTGTGGAGCCTGGAGGTGTTGTAAAAAATGCAAGTATGTGCACATTTCAACGCGACGACGAAGTACACAGTAAGACTCGATGTGCGAAACTGCACATCGAGTGTAAAGTGCATAAGCAGTGCACGATCTACGAAACCGTACTTCGGCTAAATAATTGCATAGGCAATGCACGGGGTACAAAACCATACTTTGGCTAAATAAATGCGTAGGCAATGCACGGAGTACGAAACCGTACCCCAGCTAAATAAATGCATAAACAAGAGCCTGTGCACAATAGCGCGACGACAAAGTAAATGACAGAAAGCGATGCTTGATATGCGAAACCGCACATCAAGCTAAATAATGTGTAAACTGATAAATGTGTAAAGCAGTAGCATGTGCACTAAAGCGCGGCGGCAAAGTAAAGACAGAAAGCAGTAAAAGCAAAAGCCTGTGCACTAAAGTCTGGTGGCAAAGTAAAAGCAGAAAGCAGTAAATGACTGAAAACAAAAGCCTGTGTACTAAAGCGCGATGACAAAGTAAAGACAGAAAGCAGTAAATGCAAAAGCAAAAGCCTATGCACTAAAGCACGATGGCAAAGTAAGGACAGAAAGCAGTAAATGACAGAAAAGAAAGGACAAGGATCGCAAAATTGCATCATTAAGTTAAAAGCGTACGTATGTATATATGTATACATATACATTTTTGCTCTTTTTCCATTCTAGTGTTAATTGTTTAATTTAATTCGACCATTGTTCTTTGCACAACTTTCCCCTACCTTGGGGGGGTTCGCCTCCGAGTATAAGTAACAAAAGGCTCGAGCCTCTGGGAGCGAGATTTGTTGTGCGAGCTGCGAAAAAACAAAAAGGTGAAAACTTATCTCAAAAATACTAAAATGCTCGAAAATAAAAAGGGGTCGAGACCCCAAATAGGGCAGGGTGCATTCCTGCCTGCCAAACAATGGAGGAATGGAGGAAGGGGCAGGGGTTGCGCCCCTGCCCGCTGTTCAGTTCGAAAAGGAAGCAGGGGCGCAACCCCTGCCCGCTGGTCTGACAGAAAAGGGGAGGGGGCATTGTTAAAATATAGTTTGCATATGGATCTGGATCCAGATTCATACACATGTTAAATGAAACACATGCACAATACAGTTTCATTAATGGCATTCTTGTAATATCTCTGATATTAAAATGCTCATTGTATATCTATTTTTTTTTATAAAGCTTAGGGTTTGGAGGTCGAGCTTGTGTGTGCCGCCCCAGCCGATTGTGCATCTCCTCCTCCTCTCTCTCTCTACTTTCCTGTGCAAGCTGAACCACACATACACCCATACAAAATCTCATATGGTATCAGAGCTTGGGGTTGCGGAATCCTAACAGAGGCGTGTTCAGCGAGATCTGAAGAAACAAGTTTTGGTTCATCTTTCCCCCTTTTTATTCTCCTCTCTGAACCCTTCTATGCAACTCATTCTTTTCTGCTAGTTCTCGTTCATCATCTGTATATCTTCTTAACGTGATACCAATCCCATCATTGTCTCGGTCCCAGAACTAAACAGGTTCGTCTGCTACTCAATATTTTTTTTTTTGATTCTCGTTCATTAACGACTATCAGCCACATCAACGACTGCAACCATCAACGACTGTCAGTCATCATTTCTTGATTCTCGTTCATCCACTCTTAACGTCTGTCACTCTTTCCTCAACATCAACGACTGCAGCCACATTGCAGTCATCATTTCTAAGTGTTCTCCTCTCTGATTGCAGCCTGTTTGATTCATTTTTTTTATTGTAGTCATTATTTTTTATTGTAGTCATCATTTTTTATTGTAGTCATCTTTGATTGCAAACAATCTCTTTGATTCCAAAAAATTTTCCTTTCCTTTTATTGCTATTTTAGTGTTCCCTGTGCAACGCCTATAGGCAGATTATAACAGTTTACAATCTCGATTCTGAATCTGTAAAAAAAAAAGAATTATTTCAAGATATTGGTAGCACATGCACATGCCTTGTTGAAGTTCTCCTGATTGATTAAGTGATCTCAAACCTGTTTGTTTCTTTCCATTCGTTTCGTTTGCTTATTCATTGTCCCATTGATATGGATTACTCCTCGTCATCCGGTCCCTCTTCAAATTTCTTGAGTCAGCTCGTTATAGAAAAACTTATTCTAATTTTTTGACTTGGAAGAGGCAAATCCTTCATTTTATACAGAGTCAGGATCTCGATGAACATCTGGATGTTTTAGTTCCTATACCACCACAGCTTATTTTGCAGGAAACCAAGGATGAGAAGGGTGACACAATTACCATTTCTATTGAGAATCCAGAGTATACAGCTTGGAGGAAGCGGGATCAGTCTTTGATTGCTTATATTACGTCAACACTCTCTCAAGAAGTGTTGGTTACTCTTTCAGATGATTGCACTGCGGCGGATCTGTGGAGTAAGCTGTCTCAGATATACTCTCAGATATCAGAAGCCCGAGTTATGTACTTAAAAAATGAATTTCAAAGTTTGAAGAAAGGCTCCATGACAGTCATGGAATACATAGGCCGCTTGAAGAGTATTACTGACCAATTGGCGATTATTGGAAGTGCTATTGCTGATAAAGATAAGGTTCAACAACTTCTCAATGGATTGGGTCCTGATTTTGACATGTTTACCACAACTTTATCATGCCTTCCTCACTTGCCCACCTTTGACGACCTTCAAGCGAAACTTCTCCAGCATGAGATGATTATGAAACAAAGGGCAGAAGGAAATGAATCAGCTTGTCCTCATTCAGTTTTGGCCATGGACACTTCTGTAGGTTTTAGACGAGGGAATGGAGGGCATCAAGGAGGCAGAGGCCGCGAACGTTTTGGGCAGGGAGGACGTGGTATCTTGCCTACACCTAATATTTCAGGGGTTTTTAATACAAGGAATCAAAGGAGAGTGCCCACTTGTTTCTTATGTAACAAAAGAGGACATGTGAAAGCTGATTGTTGGTTCAATCTACAGAATAGAGGAAAAATAAACAAAATTGAGAATAAATCAGCTACTACTGTGGACACGAAAGTGACATCCACAGATGTGCAACAACTTTTGTTATCAGCATTGTCACAGATGACGATCAAGCAAAATGAACAAGGCGAATGGTATGTTGATTCAGGTGCCGCCACACATGTTACGGGTAATGCGGGTAAGTTATCTCACTTATTGCCTTATTTTGAAAAAGGTAGTATAGTTACGGGAGATGAAACTTATCACTCCATTAGTCATACTGGCAGTGCACATATCCCTATGTCAAAGTCCTCACTTCACTTGTTCAATGTTCTTCTTGCTCTTAATATTAAAAAGAACATTGTTTCTGTAGCTAAATTTGTTGACGATATGAATTCTTCCGTCGAATTTACTCCCTCTTCTGTTTATGTTAAGGATCTACGAACGAAGGAGACGTTCGCTAAGGGGGAGCGACAAGGAAACATGTACGTCTTTAAGGAGATTCCTTCAGTGTCTTCGCCTTCAGTCCCAGTCCTCCAGTTGAAGTCGTCCAAGCATTCTTCAGTGTCTTCGCCTTCAGAGTCTTTGTTTTTCCCTTCATTGAAAGTTTTTAATTCATCTCATTATAATAAGCCAGATATTTGGCATAGTCGTTTGGGACATTGTAGTCGGGGTTTCGTTGAAAATCTTGTATCTGATGGTCTCCTTCCAGAGTCTAGTTTATGTTCATTTTTTGATAATAATAAAAAATGTTCTTCATGCGAACTCTGCAAAAGCCATGTTCTTCCTTTTCATATTATAAATAAAAGAGCTTCAAAGCCATTTGAGATTATTTGTTCCGATGTTTGGGGACCCACACCTATTCCTTCTCTTTCTGGCAGTCGTTACTATGTTGTCTTTATTGATTCTTATTCCCGTTATACTTGGATATATTTCTTAAAACACAAGCATGAAGTTTTTCAAATATTTCGGGAATTCCATTCGATGGTCAAAACAAAGTTTGCTTGTGATATTGTGCATTTACAATGTGATGGTGGAGGAGAGTATTCATCGAACGAGTTTATTGCCTTTCTTCGGGATAAAGGAATAAGTCGACAGGTTTCTTGCCCTCATACTCTTCAACAAAATGGGGTTACAGAGAGGAAACACCGGCATATTGTCGAGAGCACGATGAGCATGTTACATGATAGCAATGTGCCCGTTAGTCTTTGAACAGAAGTTTTTCACACATCTGTTCATATCATAAATCGTCTTTCTATGGCACTTTTGGATCGGAAATCTCCATATTATATTTTATTAGGGCAACATCCCTCTTACGATGAGCTGCGTGTTTTTGGTTGTGTATGTTATGTACATATTGATTCATCTCTGCGAAATAAGTTTCAGGACAAGGCTGTCAAGTGCAAATTTGTTGGGTACGAGGATGAATACAAAAGTTTTCGATGCTATCACCCTACTACAAAACGTATTAGGACCTCCAGAAATGTTGTTTTTGACGAACGAAATTTTCAGGTCAATGACTCTGCAGCGTTGCCATCTCAAGAATTAGAGGTATATGATCCATGGATGAGCGCAGATCTTTTTGCTAATACAGGAGAAACATGTCAGACAAATTGTCCTTCCTTCGGCTTGAGTAGGGAGTTGAAAGACTCATAGATGCATGTTGAATTATTTCCAGTTGAGCCACTCCCAGTAGAACGCTTCTTTGGACAGATATACACTAGACGGGACAAAAATACAGAGCCGAGGAATGTGGAAAGCATTGCCAATGATCCGGCTCAAAGGTCGGCACGCATTAAGCATCTTATTCAACGATGGGTGAGTTATGAGACCTTTTCCCTTGATTTCCAGTTGTTTATGTCTCAGGTCACAAAACAGGATGAACCCACTTGTTTTAATCAAGCTCTTCAATCCCGTCATTGGACTGAAGCTATGAATGAAGAAATGGAAGCTCTTCATGAATGCCAGACTTGGGAAATAGTTCCTCGGCCAGAAGGAAAGAATGTAGTTGGCTCAAAATGGGTTTATAAAACAAAGTATAAGCCTGAAGGAAGTATTGACAGATATAAGACGCGACTTGTTGCTCGAGGATTCACACAACAATATGGTGAAGACTACGATGAAACTTTTAGTCCGGTAGTCAAAATGGGTACTATTCGTGTCATCATATCCCTAGCAGTCGATCGAGGATGGAGCCTCGGCCAGATGGATATTAAAAATGCATTTTTGCATGGAACTTTAAAGGAAGAAGTGTATATGGAGAAACCTCCTGGTTATGCCGAGAAGGATCCTACTGCCTGGGTGTGCAAACTAAGGAAATCTCTGTATGGGTTGAAACAGGCGTCCCGTTCTTGGTTTGAAAGTTTCTCTATGCAAATTCAGAGTTATGGTTTTAGAAGATGCTCTCTGGATCACTCACTCTTTATTTACCAAAAGGCAGACATTGTTATACTTCTTCTTATATATGTTGATGACATTGTGATCACTGGGAGCTCAGATAATCATGTGCAAGACATGAAGCAGTTTTTAATGAAAACTTTCAAGATGAAAGATTTAGGGGAGTTGAGGTACTTTCTTGGTGTAGAAGTTGACAGACAACAAGACACATTGACACTCATGCAACAAAAATACACTCTTGACCTTCTGAAAAGAGCTGGGATGACGAATTGCAAACCAGTCAGCACTCCTAGTGTATTACATCAAAGGCTGATCTCTGAAGATGGTCATCTTTGTGTCAACCCTACAACGTATATAAGTCTCGTGGGGATGTTACAGTACTTGACCTTTACCAGACCTGATATAGTTTATGCTGTCAATCAGGTATCCCAGTTTATGCATGCTCCAACAAAGGGTCATATGGAAGCTGTGAAGCGCATTCTACGCTATTTAAAAGGAACTATAGGAGACAAACTTGTTTATCGCAAGAACGATAATCTACATAGAGGACGTGAACTCATCACTTATACAGACGCAGATTGGGTAGGAGATCCAGATGAGAGACGATCCGTCTCTGGATATTGTGTATATATTGGACACAATTTAGTGTCCTGGAGCAGCAGAAAACAAAAGGCAGTGGCACGATCGAGTAGAGAGGCTGAATACAGATCGATGGCTGAAGGCACGACAGAAGCTACATGGATTAGACACTTATTGAGTGATCTTGGGGAGACAATTATTCAATCATTTCTTCTATGTGACAATCAAAGCGCAATAAACATTGCATGTAATCCTATCCAGCATAGCAGAACGAAGCACATTGAGATTGATCAACATTTTATACGGCAGAAAGTCGAGATGAAGGAGATAGAACTACGTCATGTTCGAACAGAAGATCAAGTGTCAGACCTGTTTACCAAGGGGTTAACAGGACATCAATTTTGGCTATTGAAGAACAAGTTGTACATGCTCCAAAATCACGTACAACTTGAGGGAGGGTGTTAAAATATAGTTTGCATATGGATTTGGATCCAGATCCATACGCATGTTAAATGAAACACATGCACAATACAATTTCATTAATGGCATTCTTGTAATATCTCTGATATTAAAAGGCTCATTGTATATCTATTTTTTTTTTATAAAGCTTAGGGTTTGGAGGTCGAGCCTGTGTGTGCCGCCCCAGCCGATTGTGCATCTCCTCCTCTCTCTCTCTACTCTCCTGTGCAAGCTGAACCACACATACACCCATACGAAATCTCATAGGCATCACCCCCTCCTTTGCTAAACAGAGAAAAATTGAGGGGCTGGTGCCCCTCCCTTGCCTTCAAAGAAGAAAAAAAAGGGGAGGCAGGGAGAGGGGTGGGCTCGGTTGCCAGGCCGAGCCCGATACCAACCTCGACCGAGATGGAGGTGGGCTTGGCTACCTGGTCGAGCCTGACCCCATCGAAACAGATTGAGAGAGCGGGGAGGGCCTCACCCTCCCTTGCCGAAACAGGGAGACCGAGAGGGGATGCCCCCCTCCTCTGTCGAAAAGAGAGGGCAAGGAGGGCATCGTCCTCCCCTGCCGCAACAGGGAGACAGGGAGGGGTTGCGCCTCTCCCCTCTCGAAAGAGAGGACCGAGAGAGGGAAAGAGGGGGGGGGGGGGCTCAGCACCCTCCCTTCTGGCAGAACCAGAGCCACCCACCATGGTGGCTCCAGTCTGCCGACCGGAAAAAGGAAGAGCAGAGAGGGAGGTAGGAGGGTCGGCGCCCTCCTGCTGGTGCCAAAAGAGAAAGGATAGTGAGCGGGGAGGGGGACGGTGCCCCTCCCCATCATCGGAGAGAAAAGGGAGTTGGGAGGGGAACGACGCCCCTCCTCGACAACTCGAGTGCAAGAGGAGTCTGAGCCCCTCCTTCGACCTCAGAGAGAGTGAAAGAGGGGTGGGAGGAGAGGAACAACGATAGAGGGTCTGAGAGAGAGGGAGAAGAGAGAAGGAGAGAGGGGGGGTCGGGGGTCGCCGGGGGGTGTCACCGGCATCAGGTGGCCTTCGGTGAGGCGAGGTGGATGGCAGGGTGTCGCCAGTGTTGGGAAGAGAGAGGCTGGAAAAGGAGGAAACTCGAGGAGAGAGAAGGGAGCAACGGGGGAAAGGGGGAGGCCGATAGGGGGAGAGAAGAGAGCGGGGGAGGGCTTCTTTTGCGTAAAAGAACCCTCCCATGCATGCCTTTAAATAGGCACGAGTATGGATTCGGGTCGGATCTGGATCCGACTCGGGTCCAATTTTTTTTTTTGTAAAAAGCATGGGCCTTACATTATGTGTGTATTTACATAATACGGTTTCATTGGTGACCATCCAAACTATATTTTTTTAGCCAAGATCATTGGTTGATAAGGGATGAGCATGACTTCATGCTCTCTCTCTAAAAAATCTCACATCTCTAGTTTCTCACTAGCATTCTCGATCCCTCTATCTCCATTGATCTATTGTGATGGAAGTCGTTGCTGACTAGTTCTGATACTCTCTCTCTAATAGGTAGTCGAAAAACCAGATACATGGGTCTCCTGAGTTTCTGAAAACCCATTTTTTGGGTTCTCGAGTACCAGAAGAAGTAAGTTTCTCTGGTGGCAGGAAGCCCTTATCCGAAAAGCCGGTTGGAGATCCTAGTTAGTTCAAAAAACTCATTTTCCAGTAAGTTCTCCGACACCAACAACTCCAAAGCCTAGTGTTTTCTTTGAAGCCATACTCGATTGGAGTGTTTGGCTATTGATGATCGGCGGAAAGCCTCCTTAACCTACATGAAATCTTCTGCATTACACGACTGCAGTTCTTAAACTCTTGGTTTTTCGGTATATGGGTGCTTGTCACATCTCTCGATGAAATGTCGGATGCCAAAAAACACTGAATTTTGAACTTTTCGTCCATCAAAAGACCTTTATGTATTTAAAAACAATGCTTGATTGCTTGGTTTATCAGTTTATGTATTTGAAATTATGTGCTTACCCATTTCACCTATTCTTTTAGTATTTTATTAATCTGGTCATTTTTTTTTTTTTTTATTTCTGAATCTTTGATGATGGGTGTTTTGATTTGATGTATTTCTATGGGATGAAGCCCATAAATAATTTCATTTTGGACTGTGTTATTTTATTTTATTATAAAAAATGTTTGCCCCCTTTAAGCAAAATCTTGGATCTGCCACTGAATGCAATTATTGCCAAATTACTTTTTCGGGTGGTATCTCTCGGTTGAAGCATCATTTAGTCAGAACACATCCTAATGTGCAAGCATGCATGTCAAGAAAATTTCTGGATGTCGTGAAATGACAATGCCAACAATTGCTTGATGATCTGAGAGAAAAAAAACAAGAAAGAGAGATGAATGAGGCAAAAATGGGGTAATGTAGAGTCCTGAAAGGATGCGTATTACTAAGATGAGCTTCTTACTTCTGATCCTACAATCCATAACATAGGATTAGAAATAGGAAGTTTTGGAACGAAGGGGAAAGGTGTGGATGGTGCCACCATGGGCACAAAATTAAGAGGATGAGGGAGTTCTTCGAGAGGAGGTAAAGCTAGAAGCTCTATTAAGAGTTTTTCCCCTCCTAGAACTACCCCTGGGGCGCAACCCGACATTCGTTATGCTATGACTCCTCAGCATTTAGTCGAGCGGGCGGATGTCACGGTTGAGAGATGGTTTTATGATGCCTGCATTCCCTTCAATGTGGCAAATTCTTTTCATTTTCAGGTCATGACAAATGTCATAACCAGTATCGGGCCTAGATACAAAATGTCTTCATATCATGCACTGAGAGGAAAAGTTTTAGATGCTAATGTTAAAGAAGTGAAGGCAATGAGGTAGTCATGGAGAGAAACTGCTGGCAAATTGGTGGACAGACAGAAAGTCAAGAACCTTGATAAATTTTCTTGTCTATTGCCCCAAAGGAACTATGTTTTTGAAATCAATTGATAATATAATAAAAAAGTTACTGGCAATAAATCCATCTCAGAAATCTGCAGATTCTGCAGACCATGATTATTGGCTTGACATGCAGCATGTCTTCCTTTCATTTAAGATGCCTGATGAATTGCCCTTTACCTGTGAAATCACTAATCAAATTTTAGCCCTTAAAAAGTTTCCATCTTTCACTTGAAGGAGGGACCAAACTTTTCCATTGTACATCTGAATCAGCTGATCTTTGAGAATAGCCACATGTTCTGAGCAATTTTCTTGGATCAGCAATTTCAGAAAAGGAACTTTACATGTGTCATTCTTGAAAAAAATTAGCCTTTCTTCGTTCTTGTCATTCCATGTTATGCTTGATAAATCACCAGAATCATGCATATATTATATATGTTCTGAGATGGAGGGGAATATTTATTATTTATTTAATTATTCTAAGTTTTGCTAGGGAAAACTAATTCTGGGAAGATTTAATTATTTTAAGTTTTGCTAGGTTATATTTTACCAGCACTTTTTTTATTTACATTTGAGGAGAGTGTGTGGAAATAGCTCATCTATGAATTAGTATTTTTGAAGTGTTTTGGATGTTTTATATATTTTAAGTTTAATGTCAACAATGTCTTCTGCTCTTCAAACAGGATCAAAATACAAGAAATACAACTTTTCAGTGATAACCTTGTTGTATATGAGCGTGAAGATGGTTTGCCCAAAGTGACTGTTTACAGTCTTCCAGCTGCTGGAAAAGCGATAGAATGTCTTCAAGATGGTCAAGTTATTGAATTTATAGATCCAATATATGCTGTGGATTATGTGGATTCACAGTATAATTCTCACATACTAAGATTTTCTTATAGCTCAATGAGGACACCTCAATCTGTGTATGATTATGACATGGTCAGTAGAGTTACTGTTTTGAAGAAAGTTGACACGGTAAGTGTTCCTACCTGAGCATCTAATTTGTTAGTATCTAAAGTATATGTTCATCCACCATTTCCTGTTTCCTTCATGTGATAAAAACTGCACTAAGTTATGGAAAGTTGATGTAGAATGTGTCTAAGGTGCATAGTTTCTCTTATTTACCTTTGTGTAAGAAATAGAATTATCTTCACTTTTCTTTTTTATGTTAGAATGATATTTTCCTTTATTGAGTAGTTCATTGTCCTATTGCCATTTACTTTGCAGAGAATTAAGAAATCTATTATCTTTTTCAAATATTCATGTTTAAGCTTGAGAGTCAAATGTACACAATGTTTCATTATGTTAGTTGCTTTTTCATGCTCAGGGTGCCTATGTTGAGAGTATTATGGTAACGTCTCAAAATTTCAACTTGTGATTTCGAAAACATTATCGAAAAAAACTTTCAAAGATTTAAAATTTTCACTTTTAAAAGCGACAGCGGAAGACATTTAGAAAGGAGCACAAGTCAACAATCCTGGGTATGTTAGCTGAAAAATCATCATTCACATGAACAACAACTTAAAGGAATTGAGAAAATAAGGCAATAGATTAAAATTCTGCAGTTTATTACAAAATGAGCATTTTCCCAAAGTTCAATAATCTAAAGAAAAACTCAAAAACTTAGAGCCAAGCCGTCAGCAGAAAGAAGAGAAATCTTGGGCCATGTTGCACCACGCCATTGGCCGCTTGTGAAGTCCTACTTATCATCTGCCCATGAAATGGGTCAGTTTCACAACAAACCAGTAGGTGCACGAATAGATAAGTAGAATAAAATAAGGCAGGACATTCATGAGATAAACAGTTTATCGTATTAAAGCAACAATTACAATTGTAATCTATTCTAACAAGTGTAACATATGCAAGAAAACATTTCAAGCAGTGTAACTCTCAATCATTTCTACAACTATTTAAAAAGATATTCTTTAAGTTCTGATATAAACTGGCCTGTGGGTACGCACAGACACGAAACGTAAAAACAGCCGAGACCGATCCGGGGGTTTATTATGTCAGGTGTTTTCATTAACCCGGATGGCTGACTGAGTCCGCTCCTAAGGGGACGGTCAGTGATCAAGAGAGTAAATCCTCAAAGGCATTCGTAGCCCATGGATGCATCCAACTTCTGCAGAAGTACCTAGGAGTTACCACCTAGGATAATTTATGGTAATCCCAATTCCCCTAACTCCGATGACTAGGGAAACCAAGTCTTTTGCCCGTGGGGTGGTTGTTAACAACCTGTCCATCGGAGTTTTTGTACCATCTATCCTCTCTCTTGATGAACCGTGAAGGTCGAATGGGTACGACGGGGTTTCTTAACCGCCGCCCCATTCTACATGCTCTGGTCTGTTAGACCCACTCGAGCATCTTGCCTGTGAGGGCGAGTTGTCACCATTTGTGTGATCTCAGCATTGTGCTAAATGCACGCTTCGAGGTTGCTACAACCTTATCATCCAAACATCGTAACACACATGAGACGTACTTGTCTAAAAGTACGATCGTACCTATCTAGAGGTACGACTACGATGAGAGGGCAACATTTAATGTCTTGTGATTCTTTTGGTTCATACATGACATATATTGCTCTTTGAGCAATTGGCCTGTGAAGGTCGACATTATCTCATTTATATCAATAAAGTGTTGATTGCCCTCTTCAAGGTACTCCATGACCTCTCGTAAAATTTATACCGCACCTGTCTTAAGGTCCGGTTACAGTAGCAATTGTCGTGGGTTTCTCTCTAGAAATGAGTCTACCCACAGCGTTTTACATTAAGCATGCAATTTCAAAAAAATAAGGACGAGGGAACGCAAAACAGACAATCACAAGTTAAGTAATCCTACACGTAAGCATGTATGCCAAATAAACTATTCTATCACAGAATCCTTATAATTTTATTTCTTTCATACAAACCCTTTGTGCGACTTTCCCCTACCTCGGGATGTCGTGCAGTTGCGTGCGTCTACGAGTGTAGATGATACGAGGCTTAGGCCGCAGAGCCAGAGCGGGGTTCGATGCGAGGTCTGCAAAAATGTGAAATATTCAATTATGATAATATAATTTAATGGTGCAACAGGGGCATGGGTAGGATTAGGCGACATGGAGTAAGCCCCTGACTGTCGACGACAGCGGGGCGACGGGGAACGAGCCGTTGCCGAAAACAGCAAGGCGGCAGGGAGTGAGCCTCTGCCGACAGCACTGAGGTGGCAGGGGGCGAGCCCCTGCTGACAGCAACGAAGCGGTAGGGGGCCAGCCCTTGCCAACAGCAACGAGACGGCAGGGGGCCAGCCCCTGCCGACAGCAACGAGACGGCAGGGGCCAGCATCTGTCGATAGCATCGAGGCGGCAGGGGGGCAACCCCTACCGACAGCAGCGAAGCAGTAGGGGTCGAGCCCTTGCCGATAGCATCGAGGCGGCAGGGGGCCAACCCCTGCCGACAGCAGCGAAGTGGCAGGGGTCGAGCCCCTGCCGATAGCAACGAGACGGCAGGGGGCCAACCCCTACCGACAGCAGCGAAGCGGCAGGGGTTGAGCCCCTGCCGATAGCAACGAGATGGCGGGGGGCCAGCCCCTGCCGATAGCATCGAGGCGGCAGGGGTCGAGCCCCTGCCGATAGCAACGAGACAGCAGGAGGCCAACCCCTGCCGATAGCATTGACGCGGCAGGGGTCGAGCCCCTGCCGATAGCAACGAGACAGAAGGGGGTGTGATCATCGCAAAATTTTTCCTCTTGTGGTTTCTTTCTCTTCCTTCTCTTTTTCTTTCCAGCCTCTATTTCCTCCTTTTTGAAGGGAGAAAATAGAAGGCAGAAAAGAAGAGAGAAGAGAAGATGAACTCTTTTGCGGGGTCTCACTTGACCTTGATTTGAAAATATTTAGGAAAATAACTCGCCTCCGTTTTGAAATATTGCGGAAAAATGGAGAGACGAGATTCGCTCGTCGGTACGAGGTTCGACTGTTCCTGATGCCTTTACCAGGGGTAATCGAACCAAGGATCGAATTTATGCCTTTTGCTTTGCTAAAATATCATCTAAGAATTTATCCTAAGTCTAAATGCACAAAGAATCATGCTTATGCAATGCAAGGATGTATGCTCTTTTGAGAAAATGTTTTGAAAATTTCTAAGTTTTCTGAGATGAACTTGATAATAGAGTGAAGAAATGATTTCTGAATGATTGAATCTAACTTAAAACTTGAGATAGATTAGGAAGGATATTTTGAAGTTCTAAGTCCTTGAAATGATCAGAGTTGGGAAAATAAATCTTTGAATTTGAAAAGAATGATTGGAAGATGAGAGAAAAAGAAATGAAGCTTCAAAGTCAGAAATGGACTTTGAATTTGAATTTTTAATTTGGATTTAGGACAGGAAATTAATATTTGAAGTGGAATTGAATTCTAGAGTTAAGGTTTGGAAATCAGGATGGAATTTGGACTTGAGCAATCTAAATGGAATTTAAAAATAGAAATAGATTTAAGAAGTCCTGATGGGATTTGAAAGTGGAATTGGATTTGAAATTCGGAAATCAGGATAGAATTTGAATCCACAGTCTGAATCCTAAAATGGAATTTGAATCGAAAGTCTGAGATCCAAGATGAAATTGGATCCGAAATTTGGAATGGAATTTGGATATGAAATCTGAGATCCAAGATGGAATTGAATTCTGGATCCTAAATGGAATTTGGATATGAAGTCTGAGATCCAAGATGGAACTGGATTCTGGATCCTAAATGGAATTTGGATCTGAAGTCTGAGATCCAAGGTGGAACTGGATTCTGGATCCTAAAATGGAATTGGATCTGAAGTCTGAGATCCAAGGTGGAACTGGATTCTGGATCCTAAAATGGATTTTGGATCTGAAGTCTGAGATCCAAGATTGGTTTGGATTCTGGATTTTAAAATGGATTTTGGATCTGAAGTTTGAGATCCAAGATTGGATTGGATCCGGAATCTGGAACCTAGAATGGAATTTGGATCCGAAGTCTGAGATCCAAGATGGAGTTGGGTTCTAACTTTGGATTTTTGTTTTGAAAGTCCAAATGGGACTTTTGAAGATGGGTCTGGGTTTTGAAAAACCCAGATTGAATTTTAAAACTTAGGAAGAGTTAAATTTTGAGATTTAGAATCAATCTCAAACTTTGATTTTGAATTTGAAGATAAGAAAATAAACTTTATTTTGAATCAGAAATCTCAAGGTTAAATTGAACTTTGAATTTGGACTTGAAAAAAATGGAATTTTGAATAAAACATTGAATTTTAAATTTCAAAGTCAATTGGACTTTTAAATCAAAATTTTAAATCTTTGAAATAAGATAGAAGAATGAATTGAAACAGAGATTGAAGAAAGATATTTGCGATCACTTGGAGTTTAAAAAAGGAATTTTGAAAATATGATGCAATTCTATCCTAAATGATGAAATGAATAAAAAGAATTTGAAATTGAATTTGAAAATCATATTTTTTTCTTTAAGTGAATTAAAATAAGATTGAGAATGTAATACATCCCTGACTATGGTCATTGAATGTATTATATAATAATCTGTACTTAAATTCACATGAAGAATAAAACATATTTTGGTGCTTTTATAGAGTTTAAAATGAAGTTAACTCTCAATATATCCTGACTATGGCCATTGATATATATTTTGAGTCAATTTTAAATTAAACTCTAATAAAAGAAGAAAATATTTGAAAATATGATGATTTTTGAAGAGGATCCAGTATGGATCCAGTGTTATTCCATAAAAGATGAAAATCCTAAGTTTTGTTCACATCCTGACTATGGCCATTGATGCAAATCATCAACTTAGGATTAATCACCTTCTATTAGAATGATGCACGTGTCATTCGTGTTTCACCATTTGTGAAATTTTGAAAATTAAAGGCGAAATGAGATAATATAAATAGTTTATGAAATTTGCATGCTCATACATTCTAATCTAGTGCTCGAAATATAGAATTCTCATTATAGCCTAGCTATTACATCATGGAATTGATATTACGATTTCCAAACCAAGGAAATAACATTTTTCATACACTTCCTGCAAAATCCAAATTAGCTCAAGATGAAAGATATATATTCAAAGAGACATCATGTTGTATGCCCATGGTGGAATGGATATCTAATGTGTCCATATGATGTGTTATGTTAATGTGAGAACAAAATTCAAAGTATACATGAGATGTGCTAGATGACACATAAATATCTAAGGGAAAAAGATGCATTAGTATACATAGGAGAGACATATTGAACAAGGCAGTGGACATATACAGGTTATCTATGCCTTGCATTGTATGCAAGTGTGGTAGATTGTTGATGGATGAGAGGGCCGGATGCTGTGAAGTGAAGATGGCTATGACCTACTAATATGGGTGAGAAAAGATGCTTTTGGTGGGTGCAACAGTGTTTTGCTTAAGAATAAGATTTGGGATGGTGATTTGCCTAAATACTAATGAGATAGATGGATGGTGAAGATGTGAAGGCCTATGAGGAGGTGCTGTGCATATATTTACATAATGAGCCTGAAGGTGATGTTATGGTGAAGGGTAGGCACCGCCCATTGGAGTTGCAGAGGGCTATGTACATGCAGAGAGCTATACCTGAACTGAATTGGTTCACCACAGATATTTTAGAATTTTACTGAACAAGTCTTTCAAAGACTCTAATATTGGTATGATTTGTAAAACTTTTTCCTGAACAAACAGAAATTTTCCTGAGATATATGCACAGATTATGTTAAGCCATGAACAAAAGGTGAAATTTGGATCTAAGCATATACATTTTACCGCAAATCATAATTCAGCATGTTAACTCATAGGCAAACGTACCCAGTGGGCTGTGTTTGTGGCGGCAATGAGCAAGGGAAGCATGACTAATTAATGATGTGAATGCAGGGTGCGAGGGTGAAATGTAACTGAGGTGGCTGTGTAGTATCTGGTAGGTGCAAAATGCAGAATACTACCAACAGGGTACGTAGGAAGGTGCAGGGGGATGTGTATAATATGGGGTATATGTGCGACAGATGCAGCTGTACATAATGAAGATTTCAACAATGTTAGGCACGGACAAAGGTGCAAAATTGGAGGCCATGACAGTGTCGGTTACTATTGTGAATGCTAAAATGGAAACCACCATAAGTACTATGGCAGCCTTTTAAGGTTACAATAATTAAAAGAGAATCATGTTGAAGCTGTAAGTGGTGATTTTACAGAGGTGTGATTTGTGTATGGATCACTGGTGTCAAGGACAAACATACCAAAGGTTGGCAAACATACAGTAAAAGAGAAAGAAAGAAAAGAAAAAAAAAAGTGGACTGAAAAGAATCAAATATGGCAGCTCTAATGCTTCCAGTCCTCTCACAGAATTTTTCACAGGCTCTATGACATTCCATTAATCTGATCCATCATTGCCGTTGGTTTGTGCTCTGCTCAGCCAGAGAATATGTACACCATCAGTTACTTCTTACGAAACTTTGTAATTTCCACCTCATAATCGGATTCACAGGAATTAGGGTATAATGCATGGGTTGTGGTGAATGCCCGAGATGGAGTAGTCATCATTACTCATGCATTAAAAGTTCAAAATAGGGCAATGATAGGACTACATACCAGTAAAATGACTGCAGATGGATAACCTTTTCTGTTAGTTTATTTCCCTTCAAGGGAAAAGGAAAATTCCGGCGTCATATCATGAGTTAACTGAAAATATTCCACAGAGAATTCACCATCTAGAAGATTTGTAGCATGACTTTCCACTTTCAAGCCTCAGAGGGTAAAGCAATAACTGGTGATGGGTCGACAATCTAAGGCATGATTACAGGATTAATACAGTTTTTTTTTTTAGATCCTCCACAACACTACCCCTTAAGAATTTGTGCAACGCGAGTCTCCAGCAGCCCTTATTGCAAGATCTTGAATGCCCAGGAGCAAGTATAACTTTAAACAATACGATGAATTGATCTGTATAAGTGATGCTTGAAACTAAACCACGAAGATCAAACAAAACGAATGAAAAGATGTGCCTGAAAATGAAGCTAAAAATAAGATGGATCAGACTGTGCATACAGAGAAACTTAGTAAAAGAAAAAAAAAAGTGTTTTGCTAAATTATCCAGGTAGCAATAACAAAAAAAAAAGAAAAAAAATGTGTAACTGAGGATGAATATGATCATAGTAGCTCGACGCGCCCACACAATGTAACAAAGGTTAAACAGAAAGAAATAAAAAAAAAAATGGCGATAATATGATGAAATAAGAAAAACAAATTGAATGGATGAATGGAGATCAAGGTTACGATGAGAAATGTGACACTGAGAATTCATAGGACCCAACAGAGAACTGGAGTTTTCCTTGTAAAATACTCAAGTCCGGCTTATACCTCCAGATATTACCAGCATAAACGATGAATTCTTTATGCATAAAGAGGTCTGGTACAAGCCCATGACCTGATGAGGGGTATTGCATCTCCTGGTGACACAAATGCATGGGTCTTCAGCATATCTTATGCTTTCTCAAGAAGAACTAAACAGATAATCAAACAAATCCGGTAGATCCCACAGCTGATCCCTTAACACGCATAAGCTGTAATTGCAGAAATAACAGGATGCTTTTAAATGACTTACGGTATTGCAAAAGAACAGAAAGGAGTGAAATGCCTAACAGGGGTTCAAATAAGGACCAACGATGCAGGTGACATCTAACTGCAACTCCCAGGCAGATTTGATTTACTTTTCATAGTGAATCAGAATTGTGGTATCCTCAACCAGTTAAAGCATCCTATCATAATTCAAATGCCAACACTGAGACGCTGCATCGAACAATGGTTACATGCTAATTTCATATCAGCAAAAGCACTCAGTGAGTTTTTATCAGATGAACAACAGCTGATACAGAGAGGTCGGTAAGTAAATACAAAAGTGTAAATGATACAGGAAATGAAAAGGGACGTTACAGTACAGGAATGCTTACATTAGCATCCAGATGAGTGTCGTGACTTATATGCTAGTGATTCAGCTAATATGTGAATGTTAGCCTAAGCAATACTACACATGAATCCAACGGAAATTTGACTCCAGAATGACCGTCTGTTTTGGTCATCCTTTACTTTAACATGATAGATGCAATGAGGAAAACAACCAGGGGCATTGATGCTAGGTTAAGGCAATGAATGACAATGATCACGATGAAACGATGGCGGAAAATAACATTAAAACAAGAAATTAAAAAAAAAGAAACGAAAAGGTGAATGAGAAAAAAAGAAAGAAAAAAAAACATCAAGATCGAAATACATGTGAGACAGAAAATAACAATAGGAATCAAAAGAAATTGTAAAACAAAGGAAAGGAAAATCAAAATGTAAGAACACGGGTTCCATTGCTTTTGCACAGTATAAATTGATTTGTTATGTACAAATCAGATCTACAGAATGTGCGTTTATCAGAATAAAAACGAGAAATGAACGGAAAGGAAAAAAAGAGATTTAGGATTAAAAAGGGAAGGAGTTCTTACTCTGTTCGCAGAAATTCTGAAGGAGGAGCTTTTTTTTTTACCGTGGAAGTCCCCTTATCGCTGAAGAGGAAGAGAGAGGAGATGAGCGTCCGGGAGGAGAAGGCAGAAGACTGATGGGGTGAAGCGGATGTAATCGCTCGTCTTTTTTTTTTTTCCTCCCCTTTCTTCTGCATGCCCTTTTTATAGAGGGAGAGGAGGCTTTTGGAAGGCGGGGACGACGGTTGTGCATCGAGGGCCGAGATGAGGCGATCCTTGATCGCAGGGTGGATCCAGCGGGAGTTCGATGGAAGATGGCAGATGAGGGTGGAGATGAAAGCCGTTGGTGATGGAGGGCGGATGGTTGCGCGATCGAAGAAGCTTTCGGAGGGTGGCCTGCGAGAGAGAGAGAGAGAGAGAGAGAGAGAGAGAGAGAGAGAGAGAGAGACTGTGGCTCCCCTTTTACCACGAAAATTTTTCAACAACTGGTCCCTCTTGAAAATTATTCAAAATAACGGTTGTTTTCACTAAAAGGTTTTTCTAAAAACTGGTTTTAACTAAAGGGATGCTTTAAATGAGGTTTTTCAAACTATATTTTTCTGGATTTATTTTTTTCTATTTTTCTATTTTTGCTCTTTTCTTCATTTTCTATTTTTTTTTGATATTTTTGAAATAAAGCTTATGAAACTAAGAAAAATAAGGGATTTTAAAAATCATGTTATAATTCTTGAGAAATATTTAAAAAAGAGGGGGTTTTCTGAAAATTTGGGTTTGATTTCTTCAGAAAATGAGTTTGGATTCAAAATTTTTAGAAGATTTTCGAGTTTTTAACCTCGAATCGAGGAATATCAAATAATGAATCTAAATGGATGCCGAATGGATTGTCTGAGCCATTTAAAAGCTATTTTTGGTACTTTTGTAATTTCAATTTAAAAATTTAGGCAATAATGTTAGGTTTCGACAATGGATTTGGATCCGAAACTGAGTCAGATGTATAGAAATGAATTTAATTTCAATAAAATCTGAGAAATAACTGGAATTTAGATTTAAAACTGACTCAATTACTCAGAAAATGGGGTCAGGGGCAAAAAGAGAATATTTACAATATTTTGAAAATTTTGGGGTGTTCACAGGGGGCAGCCCCTGCCGATAGCATCGAGGCGGCAGGGGGCCAACCCCTGCCGATAGCAGTGAAGCGGCAGGGGTCGAGCCCCTGCCGATAGCAACGAGACGGCAGGTGGCCAACCCCTGCCGATTGTAACAAGGTGGCAGGGGGCCAACCCCTGCCGACAGCCAAGAGGTGGCAGGGGGCCAACCCCTGCCGAGAGAGAGAGAGAGAGAGATCGAGACGGGGGTGACAAGGGGGAGGTGAAAGAGGACGGTGAAGAGGGGGGAATAAGGGCGTACCTGGGAAGAGGATCGTCGGCGTCGTCGGTCGGCAGTGGTTGTCGCGGCGGCAACGATCGACGTTGGTGGCGTGCGCAGGGAAGGAGGAGAGGGCCGGCACGAGGGGAGCGAAGAGCTTCAAGAGCGAGGTGTGCCTTCCCTCACCCTCCTACGATGCTCTTAAAGGGCTCAGGGGGGGCGATAAATGGGGAAACCCCAGTGGGTTTCCCTAATCCACCCGATATCGCAGGCGGGGTGCGGCGCTCGGGAAGAGGATTTTCTTAAAATCCTCTTCTCGAGTCGGGTTTTTAAAAACCCTATCGAGGATGGGGCCCGGGTCGGGTCCGATACAATAAATTTTTTATTTTTTATTTTAAACCGTGGGTTTTACATCCTACCCCTCTTAAAAGAATTTTGTCCACGAAATATTTATTGCCTTCAAGAATCAAAATACAGGTCAGGATATTTTTCCCTGATATCGTTCTGAGGTTCCCAAGTACATTCGTCAATTCCATGATGTTGCCACCGAACCTTTACAAAGGAAATGGTTTTTTATCTTAGCACTTGATCACGACGATCGACGATCTTCACTGGTCTTTCTTCGAATGTCAAGTCCCCTCTAATGTCTACATCATCATAATGGATGATGTGCGATGGATCGTGAACGTACTTCCTCAACATGGATACGTAAAAAACATTATGGATCTGAGCATACTGAGGAGGTAACGCCACGCGATAAGCTGCTTCTCGAATCCGCTCCAGGATTTCGAACGGTCCAACGTATCTAGGACTTAGCTTTCCCTTCTTCTCGAACCGAAATACGCTCTTCGTCGGAGATACCTTAACAAAAACCATCTCGCCAATTTCGAAGGTAAGCTCTCGTCGGCGTCTATCTGCATAACTTTTCTGCCGACTCTGAGCGGTACGGAGTCGTTCCCGAATCATTTGCACTTGTTGAGTATAGTGTTGCAAAACTATAGGTGCCTCTAATCTTCGTTCGCCAACCTCGTCCCAGTAAACAGGTGATCAGCACGACCTCCCATACAAAGCTTCGTATGGGGCCATCCCGATGCTCGCATGATAGCTGTTGTTATACGCGAATTCCGTCAGACTGATGTGGGAATCCCACTCTCCCTTTCAGTTCATCATACAAGCTCGAAGCATGTTTTCCAAGGTCTGAATCGTACGTTCCGACTGCCCGTTAGTCTGAGGGTGAAACGCAGTACTTAACTTCAATTTTGTGCCCAAAGCCAACTGAAGTTGCCCCCAAAACCTCGAAGTGAATTTAGGATCACGATCAGAGATAATCGAGACCGAAACACCGTGCAATCTCACAATCTCTCTAACATAGAGATCAGCGAGACTATCCAACGATTGGTTGAGACGGATAGGTAAGAAGTGAGCAGACTTGGTGAGTCTATCGACGATCACCCAAATCGCGTCATGCTTCCTCCGCGTCCTCTGTAGGCCGACTATGAAGTCCATGGTGACATCTTTCCACTTCCATAAAGGGATCTCTATCTGTTGCATGACCCCACCGGGTCTCTGGTGCTCGATCTTGATCTGCTGACACGTCAAACACTTTGAAACATACTCAGCCATGTCTCGCTTCATACCGTTCCACCAATAACTCCGTTGTAGGTCCTTGAACATCTTCGTGCCGCCAGGGTGAATGGTGTATCTAGACTTGTGGGCTTCCGCAAGAATTTCCTCTCGCAAGACCGAGTCATCAGGAACCCAAAGGTGCTCCTTCAACCATATACTTTCATCCTCCTTCAGACGAAAAGGTATATATGTCAGTATCGCTTGAGCCTTCAACTTCTCGTAACATACGTCCGTCTTCTGCCCATTGATAATCCTAGCTAGTAGCTCGGGTTGAGCCACAAGATGGGATAAACCAATTGAACCTTGAGTGATTGCGAAAGGTTCCCAAGAGGCTAGGTCTTCGACCAATCTCCATCCAGCAAATAAGGCATTAATCGAAACTTTCGGTGCTTTGCGGCTGAGGGCGTCAGCCACGACATTCGCCTTTCCTGGGTGGTAGGAGAGGGTAAAGTTGTAATCCTTGAGGAATTCTAGCCAATGCCGCTACCTCATGTTCAATTCTTTCTGCGAAAATAGATACTTCAGGCTCTTATGATCGATGAATGCTTCAAACTGCTCCCCATACAAGTAGTGTCGCCACATCTTTAGTGCGAACACAACTGCAGCTAACTCTAAATCATGAGTTGGGTAGTTCTTCTCGTGAATTTTAAGTTGTCGAGAGGCGTAAGCGATCACTTTCCCATTCTGCATCAGCACAACCCCTAGGCCTGACCTAGAGGCATCAGTATAAATCACGAATCCGCCTTTACCAGAAGGTAAGGTCAAAATAGGAGCACTGGTAAGTCGCTTTTTCAATAACTGAAAACTCGCCTCGCACTTCTCGTCCCATAAGAATCTAGCCTCTTTCTTCAGCAACTTCGTCAGGGGTAACACAATTTTTGAAAAATCCTGAATGAATCGTCAGGTAACCAGCTAATCCCAGAAAACTCCTGATATCACGTGCGTTCTTCGGTTGCTGCCAACTGAGTACAGCCTCAACCTTTACAGGGTCCACGGATACTCCTTCCTTAGAAATAACGTGTCCCAAAAAACATAACTTCTTCGAGCCAGAATTCACATTTAGAGAACTTGACATACAAACGTTCCTTTTGCAGGGTCTCCAACACGATGGTTAGGTGTTCTCGATGTTGTTCTCGACTTTCTGAGTACATCAAGATGCCATCAATGAACACGATCATGAAGGTGTCCAAAAATGGCTTGAATACCCTATTCATTAAGTCCATGAAAGCTGTTGGGGGCATTGGTCAGTTCGAACGGCATGACCGTGAACTCGTAATGTCCGTATCTCTTTCGAAAAGCCATCTTAGGAATATCATCATTCCTAATTCTGAGTTGATGGTATCCAGACCTAAGGTTAATTTTCGAGAAAACTTTAGCCTTCTGTAACTGATCGAACAAGTCTTTTATACGCGGCAATGGGTACTTGTTTTTTATCGTGGCCTGGTTGAGCATTCGATAGTCGATGCACAGACGCAAGGTCCCATCCTTCTTCACGAAAAGCACAGGAGCTCCCCAAGGAGATACGCTGTGGCGAATGAATCCTTGATCCAACAACTCCTGCAACTGCTTCTTGAGCTCCTCATGCTCAACTGGTGCCATCCTATAAGGTGCTTTAGAGATTGACGTCGTACCTGGTAGCAATTCAATATTGAATTCTACCTCACGAGACAGCGGAAGTCCCAACAGCTCTTTGGAAAAAACGTCGGGATAATCGCGAACAACATCCAGCTCACCAATGGGAATAGGCATTGGATCCGATTGGATAACACTAACCAAAAAGGCAGTGCATCCCTTCCGCAAGAAATTATGCGCCTTTAGCGCCGAGATCATCCGACTTGCTCGTACAGGTCTGGGAATTCTGAATTCTACTATCGGAGAGCCTGGAGGTGATAAAACGATCTTGCCATCACGGCAAAATATCTTGGCATGATACTTGTGCAACCAATTCATGCCTAGGATGACGTCAAATTCTGTCATCTCAAGCAAGATGGCACAAGCAGGCAAGTGCCGATCTACCACAACTATGTCCAATTCAGGTATGTAATTGGCGCAAACCGTGTTCTTCCCAACGGGGTTATACACGTCTAAAGCATTGTCAAGTGGTTTTATAGTTATATGCAATTGTTTTACGAATTTTTCTGAAACAAACGAGTGTGTGGTACCATAATCAAAAAGTGCAAAAGCTGCTTGACCAGCAACAAGAATGGTACCTTGAACGAGATCCCCTTTTGTCAATTGTTCGACCGTGGCTGCATAAACTCGACCCGACTCCTTGACACTGCTTGGTTGTGCTCGTTGTTGCTGCTGATGAGGTGGTCGAGGAGGCTGAGATACGTTGTTGGTTCGCTTGAGGTCATCTGCTGCTTTCTTCCGGCAGTCGCGTATGAAATGACCCATCTTGCCACAGTACAGGCATCCGCCAGTGTCCCGCGGACAAGATTGTCCTACGTGAGGCCTCTTGCACTTGGGGCAGTTATCTCCAGACGACTGTCTGGGCGGTGGATGGCCCTGCTGTCGTTGGCGCTTTGCCGGAGGGAACTGTTTCTTCCCTCCCTCGGTCTTCACAGGTAATGGTGGCTGCTGCCCTGGGCCGCCGGAATAGGTCCTCTTCTGATCACCACCTGTCGCGGGTGGCTTTTTCGCCTGTACACTCTTTGAACGCTCCCAATCTTCGTTCAATAGGGTGGCTGCTGCTACAGCCGCAGAAAAAGTCGCGGGCATGCTGGTGAGAACCCTATGCCTGAGTCCTTCCTTCAATCCATGAATGAATTTCCCAGCCCGCTCATGATCATCCTCGAACAGGTGGGGACAGTAGCGCTCCAACCGTTGAAATTTGGCGATTTGGCGATATACTCGTTTAAACTTAAGCTGCCTTGGCACAACTCCAAAAATTTCACCTTCTTTTTTCTCGCATGAGGTGTGAAGTAGTTTTCGAGGAAAGCCTTCCGGAAGGCCTCCCAAGGAATCACCTCAGCACCTGGGAACTGCACTTCTCGGGTAGTGTCCCACCACTCGCGAGCGTCGTCCTTCAATCGAAAGGACCCGAACATCGTCTTCTTATCGTCAGGAACGGACAACACTTGGAACACCCGTTCCACTTCTTTGACCCAACTCTCCGCCAAGTCAGGGTCAACCTTGCCAGAGAAGGTAGGAGGGTCAAGCTTCATAAATTTTTCATATGTGGCGTTTGGTGTATTCCCAACAAGAGAACCCGGATCCTGCTGCTGGCGACCCTGGCTACGAATCGCCTCTGCCAAGGAGTTGAGGGTATCCATCATGAATCCCCTCTGCTCACGCAACTCATCAGCTAAGTTGTTGCTTGAGTTCCCCGCCATCCTTAAAAAGCAACAAAGGTTAAGAGTCAAAAATTACTGAAAAAGCACGAGAAGACATAAGTATAGGAGCAAAGGCAAAAATATAGGTCTTTATTACGAAAGTTATTTATTTTGAATCCAATCGTGCTGGTACACAAGCAAAAGTTCTATTCTGTAATGAGTTCACAGACTCCAACGAAACTTGGTAAGTGCTACCTCTCCTTAGGGACGGCTAGAATACTTCCTAAGATATTCTCTTCTATTGCCTGTGCGCCTGAATCTGCGCTTAGGAGTGAAGGGAGGTGGCTCCCCATAGGAGGTCTCCTGCCCGTAAAGGGGCGTCGCCGGAGTATATTCTGGTGAGCCAAGACTATAATCTGAAGAATCTGTCGCAGGTGTGTATGTGGGTGATACACCGCCCACTGGGTCTGCTGGAGGTGGCGGCTGCTCGCCTGCAGTCAAAATTGCGATATTGCCGTCATGCTCGGCCTTGTGGAGGCAAGCATCCATGGTGTGCCCTGTTTCTCCGCAGAAACCACACTCCTCTGCTAACTCAGGGGGAACAAAATCTCCCGATGACTCCTGTGGTGTCTGATGGTGCACCCGAACATGCGAAGGCGCGAATCCACCTTCTCGAGCATACACCTCAGCCCACATTGTTGACAAAGGTATTTTGTAGGTGATCGGTAGTGGGAAGCCTTGCTCATCCGTAAAAGTGGGTAGAGGAGGGCGGTTAGCTCAGTAACCAGCCCCGAGCATCCCCCGTCTGCCCCTTACAGAACGGCCACGCAACCTACGCGCGTCCCTACCGTGACTATTACTAGAACCAACAAACAAATCCATCTTTCAGACTGTACTACGAATAAAGACAATAATATAATTTAGTCTAAACATGCTATAAAATATCAAAGGCTTACTTATAGCACGATGGGATGCTCAATAGTCAAGATTCACCTCTTTCTAACCTGGCTTTGATACCAAGTTGTAATGCCCCAAAATTTCAACTTGTGATTTCGAAAACATTATCGAAAAAACCTTTCAAAGATTTAAAATTTTCACTTTTAAAAGCGACAACGAAAGACATTTATAGAGGAGCACAAGTCAACAATCGTGGGTACGTTAGCTGAAAAAACATCATTCACATGAACAACAACTTAAAGGAATTGAGAAAATAAGGCAATAGATTAAAATTCTGCAGTTTATTACAAAATGAGCATTTTCCCAAAGTTCAATAATCTAAAGAAAAACTCAAAAACTTAGAGCCAAGCCGCCAGCAGAAAGAAGAGAAATCTTGAGCCATGTTGCACCACGCCATCGGCCGCTTGTGAAGTCCTACTTATCATCTGCCCATGAAATGAGTCAGTTTCACAACAAACCAGTAGGTGCACGAATAGATAAGTAGAATAAAATAAAGCAGGACATTCATGAGATAAGTAGTTTATCGTATTAAAGCAACAATTACAATTGTAATATATTCTAACAAGTGTAACATATGCAAGAAAATATTTCAAGCAGTGTAACTCTCAATCATCTACAACTATTTAAAAAGATATTCTTTAAGTTCTGATATTAACTGGCCTGTGGGTACGCACAGACACGAAACGTAGAAACAGCCGAGACCGATCCGGGGGTTTATAATGTCAGGTGTTTTCATTAACCCGGATGGCTGACTGAGTTCGCTTCTAAGGGGATGGTCAGTGACCAAGAGAGTAAATCCCCAAAGGCATTCGTAGCCCATGGACGCATCCAACTTCTGCAGAAGTACCTGGGAGTTACCACCTAGGATAATTTATGGTAATCCCAATTCCCCTAACTCCGATGACTAGGGAAACCGAGTCTTTTGCCCGTGGGGTGGTTGTTTACAACCTGTCCATCGGAGTTTTTGTACCATCCATCCTCTCCCTTGATGAACCGTAAAGGTCGAATGGGTACGACGGGGTTTCTTAACCGCCGCCCCATTCTACATGCTCTGGTCTGTTAGACCCACTCGAGCATCTTGCCTGTGAGGGCGAGTTGTCACCATTTGTGTGATCTCAGCATTGTGCTAAATGCACGCTTCGAGGTTACTACAACCTCATCATCCAAACATCGTAACACACATGGGACGTACTTGTCCAAAAGTACGATCGTACCTACCTAGAGGTACGACTACGATGAGAGGGCAACATTTAATGTCTTGTGATTCATACATGACATGTATTGCTCTTTGAGCAATTGGCCTGTGGAGGCCGACATTATCTCATTTATAACAATAAAGTGTTGATTGCCCACTTCAAGGTACTCCATGACCTCTCGTAAAATTTATACCGCACCTGTCTTAAGGTCCGGTTACAGTAGCAATTGTCATGGGTTTTTCTCTAGAAACGAGTCTACCCATAGAGTTTTACATTAAGCATGCAATTTCAAAAGAATATGGACGAGGGAACGCAAAACAGACAATTACAAGTTAAGTAATCCTACAGGTAAGCATGTATGCCAAATAAACTATTATATCACAGAATCCTTATAATTTTATTTCATTCATACAAACCATTCGTGCGAGTTTCCCCTACCTTGGGATGTCGTGCAGTTGCGTGCGTCTACGAGTGTAGATGATACGAGGCTCAGGTCGCAAAGCCAGAGCGGTGTTCGATGCGAGGTCTGCAAAAATGTGAAATATTCAATTATGATAATATAATTTAATGGTGCAACGGGGCATGGGTAGGATTAGGCGACAAAGAGTGAGCTCCTGACTGCCGACGACAGCGGGGCGACGGGGAACGAGCCGCTGCCGAAAACTGCAAGGCGGTAGGGAGCGAGCTTTTATCGACAACACCGAGGCGACAGAAGGCGAGCCCCTGCTGACAGCAACGAAGCGGCAGGGGGCCAACCCCTGCCGACAGCCTCGAGGCGGCAGGGGGCCAGCTCCTGCCGACAGCAACGAGACGGCAGGGGGCCAACCCCTACCGACAGCAGCGAAGCGGCAGGGGTCGAGCTGTAATGAGATATTGCGAAAATATAAAGAGTGCATACAAGCACTTACAACAATGAATAAAAGAGAATATCACAAGTCCACAAAGGGACAATACAAGCACAAGCCTTTAAGAAGGCAACAATATAAAAAGCCTCTTATTGAGAAGAGAGAAAGCTCTCAAGAATGAAAAATATACAAGGGGTTCACCCCTATTTATACAAGAGGGAGAGGTGAAAAGGGATGGCCAAAAGGCTTCAAAAGGAGAGCCAAAAGGGGGCTCCCATAGAGTCATTGGGAGCCCCCAACGGTCACATTTGTGACCATTGGGGGCTCCAACGACTCTAAGGTTGGAGCCCCTTTTAGTCCTCAAAAGAAGGAAAAAAAGAATTAAAAAAATAAAAAACAAAAAATAAAAAATAAAAATACATTTTATCAAAAAAACGAAATAGTTGTTTCCTAAAACAACTAGGTGAAATTACAAAAATACCCCTATCAGGTATTGATGTAATATACAATATATATATATATAGATACATTTTAACACCCCCCCTCAAACTTTACGGGGAAATGACGGAAAGTTTGCCAAGAAGGAACATGAAGCGAGGAGCCGAAAGAGCTTTAGTGAAGAAGTCCGCCAATTGATATTCTGAAGTGACATATGGAAGAGCAATGGTTCCTCGTAAGAATTCGTCACGAACATAGTGGCAATCCATTTCGATATGTTTTGTACGCTCATGAAAAGTATGATTGCTCGCAATATAGATGGCACTCTTGTTGTCGCAACATAGTTTTGAGGCTTCGGTAATATCAACTCCCATGTCTTTAAGCAGACTGCGAAGCCATACAAGTTCCATAGTCGTGGTTGCCATAGCCCGGTACTCAGCTTTAGTGGATGATTGTGAAACTTTCTGCTGCTTCTTGCATCGCCTGGCAATCAAAGAGTCCCCTAAAAAAACACAAAAACCAGTAGTTGAGACTCGATCATTGGGATTACCTCCCCAATCTGCATCAGTATAAGCAAGAAGATTCAAGGAAGAAGAGGAGGATAGAAATAGCCCTTTATTGATGGTATTCCGAATGTAACAGATGATTCAGAGAACAACACTCATATGCACAGTTGTAGGAGCATGCTGAAATTGGCTAACTGAGTGAACCGCATGAGTGATATCTGGTCTGGTGATGGTTAAATAGGTAAGAGACCCAATGAGTTGTCTGTAAGGTGTGGGATCTTTCAGAAGAACCCCATCCTCCAACCGTAATTTGGCATTAATAACCTCGGGAGTCTCTACTTTCTTGTCATCAGAAATCCCAGACTTAGAACATATATCTGCAGCAAGCTTTATCTGTGACAAAATATATCCTCTAGGAGAATATGCAACTTCAATTCCAAGAAAATATCTGAGAAAACCTAAATCAGACATATCAAAATTATTTTTTAACATTAATAATACTATTTTGATCATTCCCAGTGATAATCATATCATCAACATAAAGCAACAAAATTACGATACTAGAATCTGCATGTTTAACAAAAAGAGCAGTGTCAGTATAACAAGAGTGAAATCCTAACTTTATCATGATATCACTGAAACGATCATACCAAGCCTTAGGAGCTTGTTTAAGACCATACAATGCCTTCAAAAGCCGAAGTGTTTGACCTTGCTTAATATTAATTCCGGGTGGCGGATCCATGTAAACTTCTTCACTTAAACTTTCATTTAAAAAGGCATTTTTTATGTCAAGTTGATAAATAGGCCATTTTTTGGTTGATGCGACAGCTATTAAGGTCCTGAAACTGGTCATTCGAGCTACGGGAGCGAATGTTTCTTCGTAATCAATGCCATATTCTTGGGAGTATCCCTTAGCAACTAATCTATCTTTATATCGTTCTAAAGAGCCATCGCTTTTAGTTTTAACTTTGAAGACCCAACGACAACCAATAGGTTTTTTGTGTGAAGGTAGATTAACTATTTCCCAAGTATTGGCCTTTTTTAAAGCATTTAGTTCAACTTGCATTGCTTCAACCCAATGAGGTATAGATTTAGCTTGATTGTAGTGACCCGGTTCAAAATAAGAATGTAGGGTTATTAAACATGCCGGATAGTTGGGAGTTAAGGAATCATAGGATACAAACCTATTTGGGGGTATTGATATTCTAGAAGAATGCCTAACTTGTGGTTCCTCAGTGAATTCAGAAATTTGAGAGTATTTTTCGAGGGCACTAATAAGATTTTTTTTATTTCTTCTTGAGTAAACATTTATATTGGTATCACAATCATGAACATTTATATTTGAATCACTATCATTTGAGGGTGTTATGTCAAGAGGGGATACCTCACGTGTATCGTTTATGTTTTCAAGAAAATCTTCTTGTATGTCATCAATAAGATCATATAAGAATATATAATCAATTTCATTTGTTTCTTCTATTTTATCAAAACCGTTTTCTTCTTCTAGAAATGTTACATCTTTTGAAACATAGAGTTTATCATTCTTAAAATCATAACATATATACCCTTTTTGATTTTCACCATATCCTAGAAAAACACATTCAATTGCTTTTGGAGATAACTTATCCCTTTTATGTAATAGGACAAAACATTTGCAACCAAAAATAAGAAGACGATTGAAATCGGGTGAAAATTTAAAGAGTTTTTCATAGGGAGAAGCATTTTTTAACTTAGAAGAGGGCATTCTATTGATTAGATAGGTTGAGGTTAGAACGGCTTCGGCCCAAAACTTCTTTGGAATATTCCTAGAAACAAGTAATGTTCTAGCGGTTTCTATAATGTGCCTATGTTTCCTTTCCGCTAGGCCATTTTGTTGGGGAGTCCTAGGACATGACTTTTGATGGCAAATACCATTTTGGGTTAAATAGTTTTGGAATTCGTGAGATAAGTATTCGCCACTGGAATCGAATCTTAAAATAGCTATGTTATTTTGAAATTGATTTTGAACCTTTTTATAAAAATCTTTAAAGAAAGTAAATACTTCCGATTTATGACTAAGGAAATAAATCCAAACATACCGAGTAAAGTCATCAATAAACGTAACATAATATGAATAGCCCCCTTTAGACATAACCGGAGAAGCCCCCCAAACATCCGGATGCACCAATTCAAAAGGCCTTGATGAAAGAAAAGTTCTACTTGGAAATGGAATAGACTTCATTTTTCCAAAAATGCAATCTTTGCAATTAATTTCTTTTTCCTTACAAAATTTGTTTCCAAAAGGAAAGAGATACATTTTGGAATAACTTGGATGACCAAGTCTTTTATGCCAAGTTTTCATGTTTTTTTCTTGGACACAACAACAACAACAACTACGCCTTCATCCCAAAACAATTGGGGTCAGCGATATGAACCAAAAAAGAAATTCATTTTGGGTCTTCCACATGAATCCTTTTCTTCCAATCATTTCTATCCAACGCCATGTCCTCGATGAGGTTCAAAGCATTCATATCCTTTCCTATCATCTCCATCCAAGTCTTCCTAGGCCTACCCCGACCTCTTTTAACTAATATATTTTCCCATTTCTCCAACCTTCTAACTGGAGCATCATTAGGCCTTCGCCGAATATGTCCAAACCACCGTAAACGATTCTCTCGCATCTTATTTTCAATGGGTGCAACACCTACCTTCTTACGTATCTCTTCGTTCCGAATCTTATCTTTTATTGTATTTCCACACATCTATCTAAGCATCTGCATCTCAGCTACACTCATTTTTTGAATATGATGTCTCTTGGCAGCCCAACATTCCGTACCATATAGTAAAGCGGGTCTAATAGTCGTCCTATAAAACTTTCCCTTCAACCGCAATGGCATTCTACGATCGCACAACACTCCAGTAGCACTTTTCCATTTCATCCACCCAACCTTTATCCTATGATTTACATCTCCATCAATTTCTCCATACTTTTGAATGATGGATCCCAAATATTTGAAATAATCATTCACCGGTATATCTTGCTCACCAAGCTTCACTACACTCTCATCACTACTTCGTTGCTTACTAAACCGACATTCCATATATTCAGTCTTACTCTTACTCAACTTAAAACCTCTAGCTTCCAATGTCTGTCTCTATAATTCTAACTTAGCATTAACCCTAGCTCTAGACTCATCAATCAAAACAATATCATCAGCAAACAACATACACCACGGTACATTTTCTTGAATTGATCTCGTAAGCTCATCCATCACTATCGCAAATAGGAAAGGGCTTAAAGCAGATCCTTGATGTAACCCAACCGTTATCGGAAAATTGGTTGTCACCCCTCCACAAGTGCGGACATTGGTTACTACTCCTTCATACATATCTTTAATTATACTAATGTACTTGAGAGAAACACCTTTCTTCATCATTGTCCACCAGAGAACGTCCCTAGGTACTCTATCGTATGCCTTCTCTAAATCAATAAAAACCATATGCAAATCTTTGTTCCTCTCTCTATATCTTTCAATAAGTTGTCTAAGAAGATGTATAGCTTCCATAGTTGATCTTCCAGGCATAAAACCAAATTGATTCTCCGATATCATGACAACCTTCCTCAACCTAGACTCAATCACCCTCTCCCAAAGTTTCATAGTATGACTCATGAGTTTTATACCACGATAGTTTGTGCAATCTTGTATATCACCCTTATTCTTATATAAAGGCACCAAAGTACTCTTCCTCCACTCATTAGGCATCTTATTTGTTCGCCAAATCAAGTTAAAAAGATTTGTCAACCATTCTAAACCTTTCTCTCCCAAGCATTTCCAAGCCTCGATAGGTATACCATCTGGGCCAACTGCCCTTCTTGATTTCATTTTCTTCAAAGCCTCTGCAATTTCTTTCTTTTGAATCTTGCGCATGAAGTCACGATTTATCTCATGAAAAGGAATGGAGAAGTCTCTAAGATCTTGAGCATGACTATCATTAAATAGCTTATCAAAATAATCTTTCCATCTCTCCTTAATCTCCTCATCTTTGACTAAAACCCTTTGCGTTTCATCTTTGATACATCTAACCATACCCAAATCCTTCGATTTCCTATCTCTCATCTTTGCAAGCCTATAAATATCCTTCTCGCCTTCTTTGGTATCCAACTTGTCATAAACCTCCTTATATACCTTAGCCCTCGCGTTTCGAACAACTTTTTTAGCTTCCTTCTTTGCTATCATATACTTCTCCAAATTCTCATTATCACGACTCTTACTTAGATTTCTATAACACTCTCTTTTAACCTTAATAGCTAATTTGACATCCTCGTTCCACCATGATGTATCCTTACCTAGTGGTGCACCGCCTTTAGACTCACCCAATACCTCCTTAGCTACTTTTCTCATACCACCCGCTATCTTATTCCACATTGATTCTGAATCCTCCTCGAGACACCAATCAACTTCCTTAACTACCTGCTCTACAAACATTCCTTGTTTAGCTCCTTTCAGTGCCCACCACTTAATTCTAGGATCTATCCTATGTCTATCCCTTTTTCTTGGACACAAGAACAAAAATAATTTGTAGGGAGATCAAGATGGTCCATATAATAGAGGTCTCCCTTTCTATGGCCTTGCCCAATCCGCTTCCCGGACCAGAGATCCTGCACAAAGCAACCATTAGATGAGAAAGATATTTCACATCCATGGTCGGCAATTTGAGAAACCGAAAATAGGTTTAAATTTAGTTTGGGAACAACTCTTACTTTTGGAACACAAAATTTTTGAGAATCTTTAAAAGAGCCAATACTTGAATTTTTTAAAAAGGTTCCATCGGCCGTAGAGACACAAGAGTCCTTTGAATTGGTGCAAACATCAATAAGTGCATTTTCATTAGGGGTCATATGAAAAGAAGCTCCGGAGTCAAGGATCCAATAATATGTACCGGGTGATGATGTTGAGGCAATAGCCGCACCCGATGTGGAGGAAGAAACTTTTAGTATTTGTTGGAGAGCCATAGATATTTGTCCAAGAGTTTATTTGATGTCATTGTTCTTGCCTTCATCTTCTTTGGTGGTGGTTTCTTCAAGAGAGGCCACCTTAGGCTTGAAGGTTCCAATAAGCTTTGGACAAGCGGGTTTAATGTGACCCGGCTCATTGCAATAATGACAAACAATCATTTTTCTTCCTCCATTGTAGTTTTCTTGTTTCTCAAAATGAGGAGGCTTATAGGTTCTAACATTGTTACCCGGTTTTGATACGGCAAGGACTTCATCAACATGCTTACTCATGCCAAGCCTTGTCTCCTCTTGAGTGATTTCGGCAATAGCATCCTCAATAGGAGGAAAAATAGATCTATGGAGAAGTGAAGATCTCACTTGCTCAAATTCGGGACGTAGCCCAAAAAGGAATTGAAACAATCGCTCTTGTTCCATTTGTTTTTGCCTTAAATCAATATCTTCCATAGAAACCCATTTTGGCTCCAAAAGAGCCAATTCATCCCATAGTGGGTTTAGGGCACTATAATAGTCTTGAATGCTAGAATCACCTTGCTTGGTGGTTCTAATCTTTTCTTGCAAGAAGTATGCTCTTGCAAGATCCTTTTGGGTATACATACCCTTCATAAAGGACCAAGCCTCATTGGCTCTACGAAATTTAGATATATTAGCACATACCTTAAGCTCCACATTGTTCATAAACCACGAAAGGATTTTTGCGTGATTGCTTTCCCAATCTTCCACTTCTTTTTTGATGATTTTCAATGGCTTTGAGGCAAACATCTCCTTCAAGAGCCTTTTCTTGACCTTCTTCGTCCTTTGTGAGCATAAGCTTAGGTTCCGGAACGGTACCCACGACAAAACCCCAAAGCTTCTTTCCTTTGAGATTATTTTCCATTGTCGATGCCCGCATCATATAATTCTTTCCATTGAGCTTGAAAGATAGGACAATCTTTGCCTCTATGATGTTGCCAAGAAGTGAAAAGATATCCACTAAATATGAGATACACAAACCACACCTTTCCTTCAAGAATCGAGTGGCTCTGATACCATGTAATGAGATATTGCGGAAATATAAAGAGTGCATACAAGCACTTACAACAATGAATAAAAGAGACAATATCATGAGTCCACAAAGGGACAATACAAGCACAAGCCTTTAAGAAGGCAACAATATAAAAAGCCTCTTATTGAGAAGAGAGAAAACTCTCAAGAATGAAAAATATACAAGGGGTTCACCCCTATTTATAGGAGAGGGAGAGGAGAAAAGGGATGGTCAAAAGGCCTCAAAAGGAGAGCCAAAAGGGGGCCCGTTGGGGGCTCCAACGACTCTAAGGTTGGAGCCCCTTTTAGTCCTCAAAAGAAGTAAAAAAAGAATTTAAAAAATAAAAAATAAAAATACATTTTATCAAAAACACGAAATAGTTGTTTCCTAAAACAACTAGGTGAAATTACAAAAATACCCCTATCGAGTATATATATATATATATACATTTTAATACGAGCCCTGCCGATAGCAACGAGACGACAGGGGGCCAGCCCTTGCCGACAGCAGCGAAGCGACAGGGGGCCAGCCCCTGCCGATAGCAACGAGACGGCAGGGGGCCAGCCCCTGCCGATAGCATCGAGGCGGCAGGGGGCCAACCCCTGCCGACAACAGCGAAGCGGCAGGGGTCGAGCCCCTGCTGATAGCTACGAGACGGCAGGGGTCGAGCCTCTGCCGATAGCAACGAGACGGCAGGGGGCCAACCCCTGCCGACAGCAGCGAAGCGGCTGGAGTCGAGCCCCTGCCGACAGCAACGAGATGGCAGGGTGCCAACCCCTGCCGATAGCAACAAGGTGGCAGGGGGGCAGCCCCTGCCGGCAGAGAGAGAGAGAGAGAGAGATCGGGACGGAGGTGAAGAGGGGGGGATAAGGGCGTACCTGGGAAGAGGATCGTTGGCGTCGTCGGTCGGCAGTGGTTGTCGCGGCGGCGGCGATCGACGTTGGTGGCGTGCGCAGGGAAGGAGGAGAGGGCAGGCACGAGGGGAGCGAAGAGCTTCGAGAGGGAGGTGTGCCTCCCCTCGCCCTCCTACGATGCTCTTAAAGGGCTCAGGGGGGGGGCGATAAATGGGGAAACCCCGGTGGGTTTCCCTAATCCACCCGATATCGCAGGCGGGGTGCGGTGCTCGGGAAGAGGATTTTCTTAAAATCCTCTTCTCGAGTCGGGTTTTTAAAAACCCTATCGAGGATGGGGCCCGGGTCAGGTCCTGACCCGACCCGGCCCGGGTCCGATACAATATATTTTTTTTGTTTTAAAACCGTGGGTTTTACAATTATATTCCTTGTCCTATATAAATCTTGATTTCATTTATTTTTGTCCCATGAAGTTACATGGGTGTGATAGGTAATTAGATATGCACCAACAGAAACCACAGATATACTCAAGCATGGTACAAGTTGTGCCAAGCCATGACCTATAGGATTAATCTTGTTTTCATTTTTACTCATGTGGCACCCACCTTTAAGTAGTAATATTCTTGAGGCCAGCCAGGTCTGAGCCGTAGCATTCAGGCTTGGCTTGGCACAACTTGTACCATGCTTTAATATATCTTGTGCTCAAGTGAAGCATGAAACCATGCTATTCAAATAAACTTATTGAAACTTGACTTTTTAGGTATGGATGTCCATCAATATCTTGTCTTGATTGATGTTCGCTAATCCACACCTTGGCACCGTCTATTGTGCTAATATCATGAAGGTTTCTGTGCTTTTCTTCTTTTTAGATAACTTCTTCCTGTTGTTAATTCTGTGTTGGTCAAATGTGTCACTTATCTGTGAGCTGAAAATGAGTATGTTGATATTTTAATTTGATTATTCCTTATGTTGTTTCTCAGGATGATAGTGTGATTTTTTTTTATTCAACGTTCTGGGATTTATACAAACTGGCATTTCACTTCATGACTCAGGTGCTGGGAGGATTCAACACCTCAAATTATGTTACTGAAAGAAAATGGACAGTCGCTTCAGATGGCACCCGGGTTCCTATTTCAATTGTTTATCGGAAAGATCTGGTGAAACTTGATGGTACAGATCCAATGCTTCTGTATGGTTATGGTTCTTATGAGGTAACATATGATGTGAATGCTTGCCAGTTGCCATTTGAATTCATGATTGATGAAAATTATGGCAATAATTAAACTGGTGCCTTATTTCATGTGTTATCATTATCCTTTGTTGTGAGATTTGCAAGCTGTTGAATCTTGTAATGAAAAGAGTTGGACATAATATCATTGAGGTTGACCACAAAATAGTTCATCTGCTTCATCAAGGACTAACATTAGAGGGTGGAAGATTCACAGCTATGGTGCTAAATATATCACATACAGGACTAGGCCCCCCCATTAGGGGTGGCAATCGGGTCGGGTTGGCGTGTCAGCATACCTCAACCCGAACCCGACCCGTTTATTAAACGGGTCGGCTGTGGCAAACACGAACCCGACCCGTTTAATAAACGGGTAACCCGACACGACCCGCCAACCCATTTAATAAATGGGTTGGGTCGGGTAAACGGGTTTTCAGGTTCGCGGGTCAGGTTGGCGGGTTGACGGATCGGGTTGGCAGGTAGGCAGGTTGGCGGGTCGGGTTGACGGGCTGACGGGTCGGGTTGGCGGGTTGACCCACCCGCCTAACCCGTTTATTAAACGGGTCAACCGGGTTGGCGGGTTGGCATACCCCCAACCCGAACCCGACCTGTTTAATAAACGGGTTACGCGGGTCGACTCGTTTATTAAACGGGTTGGCTTAAGCCCAACCCGAACCCGCCTAAGAGGCGGGTTGGCGGGTCGTGTCAGAAATTGCCACCCCTACCTCCCATGGACCATTTTGTTTCTTGATACTGCTTCTTTAACCACTGGTGCAGGGCCAACATGGTCCTGGGAGCCTACCTGTGACTATGTTAAGATGTATGTACTATTTTATATATACTTATGTTTACATATATACGTATATATATTTATATATATTATATATATTATAAGTCAACTTAGGTTGACTTTAACTAGCCGTTGGAATAGGTCCAACGGCTATATTCGGCTAGTTAAACTAGCTGTTGGACCCTCTCCAACGGCTAGATAGGATCTTTTTACTCTCTCTTCTCTCCTCTTTTTCTATATAATGGTGGGTGGGTGTATGTGTGTGGGTTGCGAGAGTGATGGGTAGTATTAGGCTTTTGTGAGTTTGAGTGTACTGTAGTGAGGACTTTATGTATTTTTTGTTCTTATTAATGAAATTATTCATTCACATTTCTTGTGATTCTTTTTAGTCCTTGTATTTTTTATCCAAATGTATTATGCTTCGATTCTTGGAGTTCTTTTTGAAATGCATCGGGATCTGCACCATTTCGTGACATGGTATCAGAGCAAGGCATCGTGGTTTTGGAAAAGATTCGTATTAATGAATGTTATGAATTCAAGGATTTCGCTTTATGGTATGTATCTTTGGTTTTCCTATTTTCATATATATGATAGGTGTTTTAAAACAAATGGGTTATATTAAAAATAAATGTGTTTTTGGAATATGTAGAAATTGTTGTCTGTTGATATATGAAATATATTTTTTAGATTATGGATATGTATATTGAAAAATTATATTTTGCAAAAATATGTGGTTTCTTAAAGTCTTATGTGTTTCATGTTTTGCAAAATGCTAAATTTCATGTATTTCTTTCTTGAATGTCTCTTAACGTATGTGTATACATGGATTTTTAATATATCGTGATGTTTCTTTGGTGTTTTTAATTATGTGACGAAGTATGAATTTTTAAGATATATTGTGTGAACTCCATGATTAAGATTGTGAATCTTAGAAATTTTTTGTATGGTGATTGGTTACATAGATGTTTTCTATGCTCTATGCTCTCATAAGGTACTTTTATCATTGTGTGGATGTGTTATTCCATATATGTTTGAGTGATAGTGCTCTATTTTAAAAATACCTTATTAAGTAAGATTATTTTCAAGTTAATGACTTGTGTAAGGAATTCTTAGATATATGCCACAAGTAGCCTTTATAATTGAATGACATATGCATGGTTTGTCATCATATACTCGAATGCATATTTTAATAATATTAAATGTGTTTCTCTATTGTGTGTTATATTTTTCCCTAGTGGATTCTTTGTGTTTATGCTTCTTCTTGAGCATTTTTAAATCTTATATTTTTAAGACTCTTATATGCTTGTCGCTTAGCCCTTAGTGGCTTTATGTGTTTTTGCCCATTGGTGGCTTATTGATTTGTGTGCTTGTGCACTCATGTAACCCCTACTAGTTTCTTTCTTGTGCACTGATATTTTGTAGCTTGCTTCTTAGAGATTTTATATTTGTTGAAATTTCTTGTATACCATATGTGGGTTTATGGTTGGAGATAGTTATGTATGTTATTGAATTTCTATATAGCTCTTTGTTAATCTCTACATGTTTGCTTTCAATTGTCTCATAGTAGACTTATGATTTAGATTTAACTTCTTAGAAGTTATTCTTTAATAAAATCATATATTATTGTCTCTTTATTGAAATTTATTGGATCTTTTGTATGTAATGTGCCTTAGTATACTTGTTCCTTGATTGGTAGATTTATGATTCCATTATCTTTTGAAGATACTCAAATTTCATGATTCCATCTCCTCTATGTAGATTGCTTATATTAGGCATGATCTTTGTTCGTTATTTAATCGTTAATGACTGTAAAAATTGTCATGTGACATATTGTGTTGCATATGATTGCACTTATTTCTATTTGAAATTATGACTTTCGAATCAATTATGTTTTTGAACTCACATTATTTGAAATTGATCTATTCGTGAGTTCGTTATTGTCGTACTATGGCATTTGTTTTGTCCATCATCGAATTTTATATGATGCATATTTTCTTTTTGGCTTTGTTGTTGTTGGGTCAGAGTAAGTCGTTGAGGTGAGTTATGTTTGCACCTCATGTCGTCTTATCAGTCTAGATTTTCAAGGGTTATGAGTGATGTGTTGTCACTTGTCTTGAGTTAGATTGATGGTTGATTGGCCTCTGAATCCATGTTGCTTTTGTTGAACCAAAGATGTTTGTTGGGGTGAGTTGTGTTCACCTTGGTTTTTGTCAGTTTTGATTGTTGGCTTATATTTTGGATCTAACTGACGGTTGTTTGATCTCTGGTTCTGTGAGTGTTATTTCACTCATTCGTATATTTGGGCAGTGTTATTATGATCGATGCTTATAATTATGTTTATATGTGATGACTATCTATTTTTTAGACCATGGTGTTTCGAAAGATTGTTAAAATTGATATCATTTTTCTTCTTGGTGACATAAGTTTGTTTTCATTACAAGCTCTCTTACCTCGTGTGTTTTCTTGTTTTATGCCTCTTAAGTGTCATTTTTAGGTAGACAATAGATGTTTTTCAATGTGGTGAGTTATATGCACCCATTGGTGTAATTTGCAGTTTTACAATTATTTGTGAAGTGAGGTATGTGCACCTCTTGTGGTTGTAGTTGGTATTTGATCCATAAGTGGTCCGTGTTTATTCATACTTTTTGTGTGTTTGTGAAGCTCATAAGTGGCATTGTGATTGTACTCTTGTTCTAGTAGCTGATACACTTGGATTTTGAGGTTTGGAGGTCTAATGAGGTGATTGCTTATGGTGGTCGAACTATTGTTAAGATTTGCAAATATCATTCATTGTGTTATGTGAGATTTTTAAATCTCTCCATAAATTTTCTAAACTCATTTGCTCTTGTATGGGAAATGGTTATTGATATATTTTCATGCATTTTGCATTGAATATGCTTTAATTGCATGATCAATGATATTTTAAATTTGTTTCATGATTGATTGTCTTACCTATTTTGCATAAATTTAATTAATGCTTTTCTAAGCATGTGTTAATGAAAGATCTCTTATATTTTACTTATGACTCTTTGTGATTTGTTGGTGTGTATTTCCATTGTGAGATTTCTTGGTCTAAACATTTCTTGATATTTGTGGGATTTTCAATCTATTCATGCTTTTTTGTAAGTTATCTCTTGAAAGATTTTCTTGAAATTGGTTCATAAGTGATTTTTTTCGATGATTCTAAACTATCACATGGTTTATTCATATATGCATTAGGTGTGTGGTTAATATTGCTTCTAAATTGTATTAGTTAATTGATCCGTGTTTATTTGTCTTTTCTTAATTCTTTATTGAATGATTTGAAACATTTCTTGTATCTTCCATTGTGTAAAAATGATTCATTCTTAAAAGGAAATCTTATGAGTAATTTATTTTCCTTTGTGGGTGATTATGATGTAAACTCCTTTGTGTGTTATTTATTCATGATACCGATGTTGTTTGAAAATCCATATTTCATGCCTTTATCCATTAATGAACTTTTTCGTGATAGATATATGTGTGTAATAACTTTGAATAATTCATGTTTTCATGAATGTTTTAAGTAATTAATGATTTATGAGCTTATCTTTGAGATATTTTATGCATGCATCTATCTTTTTGATAATATGCAATTATGTTCTCTTATGATTTAAGAACTATGATTTCTTAAAAATTATCTATTAAGATGAGTCTCTCAATGACTATCGTGTTTGAAATTAATGATTTTTCAAAATTAATATCGATTTTTTTACTTTAAATAATTTTGAAAATTATCAAATTGCCTTATTAAATATTTTTTTATATATTGTATTTTTGTGTGTTTGGCTATCCTCTCTCCATAATATATTGTAATAAAATGGTGGTCCTCAACAAATGCACAAATAACTTACAAACAAGTGTCTATTGGAGACACTACAAGCATGACCCTTGAAAGGGTATAAAGGGAAAAACACTTGAAAAATAAATAATACTTTATTCATGAACAAAATGCTTAAGAAGCATAGTTCTTTACATTGAAGGGGTTCACCCCTATATATACAAAAAAATGGGAGAGAGAGGAGAGCTCATTTTGAGCTCTCCAAAAAGAGACGTTGGATTCCAACGTCTCTTAATATAGCTGTTGGACTACAGTCCAACAACATTTATTATTATAGCTGTTGGACTATAGTCCAACAGCATTTATTATAGTTGTTGGACTACAGTCCAACAGCTACTTGCACAGTCAAGTTCCAATAGGAACTTGACTGGATCAAAATATCTAGTTTCTATTGAACTAGATGCTAAAAAAGAAAATAAAAAAATAGAAAAATAAAATAATAAAAGAAAATATAATAATATTAAATAATATATATATATATTGCAGTTTACATTTTAACACTCCCCTTCAAACTTACGGTACAATGAGCGAAAGTTTGTCTAAGAGGAAGTGAAATCTGGGAGCAGCGAGAGGCTTGGTGAAGAAGTCTGCTAATTGATATTCTGATGTAACATATGGCAGATCAATGGTTCCATGTAAGTATTCCTCTCTGACATAGTGACAGTCCATCTCAATGTGTTTAGTGCGCTCATGGAATGTCCGGTTGCTTGCAATGTAGATCGCACTTTTGTTGTCACAACACATCTTTGAAGCTTGCGTTGCTTTAGCTCCCATATCCGCTAGCAATCGTCTGAGCCAAACAACCTCTATAGTGGTGGTTGCCATGGCTCTGTATTCAGCTTCGGTGGAGGAAAGAGAGACTTTCTGCTGCTTCTTGCACCTCCACGAAATTAAGCTTTCACATAGGAACACACAAAAACCAGTAGTTGAGTGTCTATTATTGGGATCACCTCCCCAGTCAGCATCAGTATATGCAATTAAATTTAATGAAGATGAAGCAGACAAGAAGAGTCCTCGTGAAAGAGAGGATTTTAAGTATCTAATAATACGCAAAATCGCTCCCATGTGCACGGAGGTGGGAGCATGCTGAAACTGACTGACTGTATGAACCGCATGAGTTATATTTGGCCTAGTAATGGAAAGATAAGAAAGAGCTCCAACAAGTTGTCTATAAGGAGTAGGATCATCAAGAAGTTCTCCATCATCAATTTTCATTTTAACATTGACAACTTCTGGAGTGTCTACTTTCTTATCATCTGTAATTCCAGACCTGGAAACGATATCAAGAGCAAATTTAGATTGAGATATCAAATACCCCCGAGGGGAATAAGCAACTTCAATGCCTAAAAAATATCTTAATAAACCTAAGTCAGTCATTTCAAAGTGAGTTTTAAGAAGAGATTTGATATTTGCAACTCCCTGTTTGTCACCTCCGGTGATGATCATATCGTCTACATAGAAAAGAAGAATAATGATGCCTGCATCAGATTTCTTAACAAACAAAGCAGTGTCAGTTAAACAAGGTTGAAAACCAATATCAAGCATAACATGACTAAATCGGTCATACCAGGCTTTTGGAGCCTGTTTAAGACCATAAAGAGCTTTTTCTAGACGAAGAGCTTTACCCTTAGGGATACTAATACCAGGTGGGGCTACCATGTATACTTCTTCAACGAGATTCCCATTCAGGAAAGCATTTTTGACATCTAATTGAAAGATAGACCATGTTCTAATGGAGGCCAAGGCTATTAAAGTTCTAACAGTGGTCATACGGGCCACAGGAGCAAATGTTTCTTCATAATCGATGCCATACTCTTGGGCATATCCTTTTGCTACTAAACGGGCCTTATATCTTTCCAGGGTCCCATCACTTTTGGTTTTGACTTTGTATACCCACCTACAACCTATAGGTTTCTTACCCGGAGGAATATCTTGTATCGTCCAAGTATTGGCCTTTTCTAGTGCATCCAATTCTATTTTCATGGCTTCTATCCATTCTATATGATTTTTTGCTTGAGAATAGGATGATGGTTCAACATATGATTGTATTAATGTAATGGCGGCCCTATACGTGGGTGAAAAAGATTCATAAGACACAAATTTTTCTAGAGGTTTAGAGATTCTAGACGTTCTTCTAGGCGAGACTTCAGAGTATTTTTGTAATGCACATGGAAGATTTTGCTCTCTACGTCTTGAATATTGTAGACTAACATCCCTATGGATTTGCTCTTCATTATCATCATTTTCAACAACAATAGGACTTTGATCATTGTCAAGGTCACATCCAACATCACATTCATTGGATTTTGAAGTTGGATCAATTAAAAACGAGTATTCAGTGACATCCTTGGATTTTTCAAATTCAAAGAAGCTTTCTTTTTCCAAAAAAGATACATTTCTTGACACATATAATTTGTCATTTTGAAAATCGAAACACCTGTAGCCTTTTTGATTATCAGCATATCCTAAAAAGGCACATGGGATTGCACGAGGAGAGAGTTTATCATTTCTGTTGGTGAAAACAAAACATTTGCATCCAAAGACTCTTAATCTAGAATAATCTGGAGTTAAATTAACAAGCTTTTCTATTGGAGTTGTATTCTTTAATGAGGAAGATGGCATCCTATTAATGAGGTAGGTGGCAGTTAGGACCGCTTCTGCCCAAAAACTTTTTGGAACTTGATTTGCAATTAGCAATGTCCTAGTAGTTTCCATAATGTGCCGATGTTTGCGTTCGGCTAGGCCATTCTGTTGTGGAGTGTGTGGACATGATCTTTGATGTGTAATACCATGTAAATTGAGATAGTCTTTGAATTCGTTGGACATAAATTCTCCCCCTGAATCAGTGCGAAAAACAGAAATATCATTTTGAAACTTATTTTTAACCATTTTATGAAATATTTGGAAGTTAGCAAAGACATCAGATTTATGTTTAAGAAAATAAATCCAAGTATGTCTAGAAAAGTCATCAACAAAAATGACATAATATGTATAACCACCTTTGGAAATAACTGGTGCGGGGCCCCAAACATCCGAATGTATTAACTCAAGTGGTCGTGAGGAAACAAAAGTTCTACTAAGAAATGGTAACCTTTTCATTTTGCCAAGAATGCAGTCTTTACAAGAAAAATTTTCAGAATTACAAAATTTTTCCAAACTTGGAAAATATTTAATTTTAGACATATGAGGATGGCCAAGCCTTTTGTGCCATAAATCCAATTCTAATTTCTGAATATTATAACAAAATGCATTCTTGGGTAATTCCAAAAAGTCCATGTAATAAAGTCCTCCTTCTCTATGGCCTTCCCCAATCAGCTTCCCTGACTGGCGATCCTGTACCCAACAACCATGAGAAGAGAAGGAGATATTACATCCATAATCAGATATTTGCGAGACAGATAAGAGATTCAAATTAAGTTTAGGAATATATCTAACTTCTGGGATAAAAAATCTTTTGGATTTTTGAAGATTTTCAAAACATCCTATTCCTTTTACTTCGAGAGATGTGCCATCGGCTGTAAAAACCTTTGACACACTTGAGTTATTTTTAAGACATTCGGATAGACTATTAACATTTGGGGTCATATGAAAAGAAGCACCAGAATCTAAAAGCCAAGGAAAGTTACCTGGACCGGAGAAAGATGCAACTGCCGCTCCAGTTGAGGCTTCGGTTGAGGAGGATACCCCTTTGAGAAGAGGTTGAAGGATTTCCATCAGTTGAGCCATAGACACAGGTGCATCTTGATCTTTTGACTCAGATGCAACTCTTTTTTCTTCTCTTCTTTTTAACTTTGGACATTGAGGCCTATAGTGCCCCGGTTCATAACAATGATGACAAATAACTTTTCTTTTATCAAAGTCGTCGTTTTGCCTTCCAAAATGAGGCGGCTTGTAAGTACGAGTATGATTCTCCGGTCTAGATACAGCTAAAACGGAGTCATCATCAACTTTTGGAGTACTTTTTCTAAGTCTATTTTCCTCCATAGTGAGCTCTTCTATAGTATCAACAATAGAAGGAATTTTTCCACGATGTAAAAGGGCTGATTTGGTGGATTCAAACTCCGGCCTTAGACCATTCACAAATTGATAGAAATGTTCCATATCGAGTTGCTTTTGGCGAAGCTCGATGTCTTCGGCACAATGCCATTTGGGCTCAAGAAGAGCCAACTCTTCCCAAAGTTCGGACAACTCATTATAATATTCTCGAATAGTTTTATCTTTTTTAGTCATTGTCCGAACTTTATCTTGTAAATTGCATACATGTGCAATATCTTTAAGGGAATACATGTTTTTGAGGTATTCCCAAGCCTTATCGGCATGCTCAAACTTAGCTAGACTAGAGCATTTTTTAATGTCAATGCTATTGATGAGCCATGACATAATTTTTGCATGCCCTATCTTCCATTCTTTCCATTTCTTTTCATAAGTGGCTAACGCCTTACTCTTCTCTTCTTCCGTTAGAGGAACCTCTTTATCACCCTCTTTCTTGGTAAGAGATAGTTTAGGTTCCAAATCGGAACCATCCACTATACCCCATAAACCTTTTCCCCAAATGTGGTGCTTCATAATCGAAGCCCACATTACATATTTAGTATCATTTAGCTTCATAGGAATGATGGTGATCTTATCATTGTCATCCATCTTTTACAAGGGTAAGAGAGGAATAAATAGGAGGAGAGAGAGAGAAAAATAAAAAGAAAAGAAAAAGAGTAGACAAAGGAATAAGAGAGGATACAAAACCAATTTTTTTTGTAGCACAAGTTCGCCTTTCTTCAAACAAATCTTCTTGAGCCAAGAACAAGGTGATGAAACACCTTTTGTAAATGTGGCACGGAAATCGAGGCGGAAGCACTTCAAGATCTAAGGATTTCGTAGCTCTGATACCATGTAATAAAATGGTGGTCTTCAACAAATGCACAAACAAGTGTCTATTGGAGACACTACAAGCATGACCCTTGAAAGGGTATAAAGGGAAGAACACTTGAAAAATAAATAATACTTTATTCATGAACAAAATGCTTAAGAAGCATAGTTCTTTACATTGAAGGGGTTCACCCCTATATATACAAAAAAATGGGAGAGAGAGGAGAGCTCATTTTGAGCTCTCCAAAAAGAGACGTTGGATTCCAACGTCTCTTAATATAGCTGTTGGACTACAGTCCAACAGCATTTATTATTATAGCTGTTGGACTATAGTCCAACAGCATTTATTATAGCTGTTGGACTACAGTCCAACAGCTACTTGCACAGTCAAGTTTCAACAGGAACTTGACTGGATCAAAATATCTAGTTTCTATTGAACTAGATGCTAAAAAAGAAAATAAAAAAATAGAAAAATAAAATAATAAAAGAAAATATAATAATATTAAATAATATATATATATATATATATATTGCAGTTTACATTTTAACATATATAACTAATATAGTTATTTTAAATCTTCTATTGATAGATATGTGCATAGTTGGGATGTTTTGTTAGCTCTATTTACATGTCCTCAAGTATTGATGATATTGAAGGCTCTAAATGTAATATCGCTTATTTTCACACTTAATCATTTTGAGATACGTAAGAAGGTAGGCGTTGCACCCATTGAAAATAAGATGAGAGAGAATCGTTTACAGTGGTTTGGACATATTCGGCGAATGCCTAATGATGCTCCGGTTAGAAGGATGGAGAAATGGGAAAATATATTAGTTAAAAGAGGTCGGGTAGGCCTAGGAAGACTTGGAGGGAAATGATAGGAAAGGATATGAATACTTTGAACCTCACCCAGGACATGGCATTGGATAGAAATGATTGGAGGAGAAGGATTCATGTGGAAGACCCAAAATGATTTTCTTTGTTGGTTCATATTGCCGATCCCAATTCTTTTAGGATGAAGGCGTAGTTGTTGTTGTTGTTGTTGTTGTCATTTTGAGACTTTTCGAAAATTTGGCTAAGTATATAGAAGAAAACTCGGTAAAACCTTGATATAGGTTAACATCTTTTGAGTCTAGGCTTGACCTAGGTCTCATCGGCAAGGCCTAAACGAGACACTTAAAACGTGAGAAAAAGTTTTATTTTCAACATTTAAATTCAAGTGAAATTCGAGCGAAATTCAGGTTATTTTTGAATGAATTTTAGAGGCGAAATTTGAGTTATATATCGTTGGATGCATCACAAAATTCTGAGCATAACGATATTTTACTTTTCCAAATTCGGACTACAGTTGGCCCGAAAATCACATTTTTCAAAAAAAAGGACTGCCTCGACGGGCCGAGTCCGGTTTTGGATCGGACTTGATCCAATGCTTATGTTCCAAATTAATATGGATCTGGACTCTACTTAAGACTCATATTAATCTGGATTTGATCCAGCCCAGGATCCAATTGAGGTTTAGACATGGATTTGGATCTTGGATCCGAATTCAGATTCAAAACCCATGCCTAACGAAAATTCAGCTTTAATTTCACTTTTTAGATTTAAATTGAGGTTATTTTGAGTTAAAAAGACTCCGAGAGGGATAAGGTACCCTCTGGAAGTTTCTAAATATTTAATTATTAATAATTAGTTATTAATTAATTATTTAATTATTAATAATTAGTTATTATTTAATTATTTAATTTTAATTAATTCTGAATTTCACTTTTTTGTTATTAGTTGGGACTCTTTAGGAGAGTCCTTATATAGGTGTATTAGGCTAAAGAAGGTTTAAGAAAGACTTTTAAAAAAATGAAAACTTTGAAAAAGTCAACACTTAGGAATTTTGGAAACTAAGAGAGAGGAAAACTCCCAAATGGGAGTGAACTCTCTCCCGCCCTCTCTAGAAAGGCTGGAGAGATAAGGGGGGGCGTCACCCCCCTATTCTCCTATAAAATGATCAAGAGAGAGAGAGAGAGAGAGAGAGAGAGAGAAGGGAAGAAGGAAGAGGAGCAAGGGGAGGTCCACTTCACCTCCAGCCATCCAACGTTTCATTCATAGATTTTTAGTTTTCTCTCAATCTACGATTAAGGTACGGGTTTTTCTCTTGTTTTGAATGAGAAAAAGAGTATGGATTTGAATTCCATGCAAAATTTTAGTGAGAACACATGAGAAAAGAGTAAATTTGAATATTTACTCTAAGACTCATGGGTGAAATTAATGTTTTTCCCTTTTTCTAAATCTATTTTGGAATAAAAATACATATATATATATATATATGTGTGCCATAGATCCATGGAACTGGACCGATCTTCCATGTATTGAACATCCGTAGATCTGGTCCAGATCTAATGCTCCAAGGTTTTGAAAAAGAAAAAAATCATATATTGCGATATGCATGCTCTTAGAACAATTTTCATGTATGCCTACTTCTATGTTAAAACAAAAATTGTGTCTTTGATTTTGGGTCATGTTAAAATAGTGTGTTAAGTTGCATGTTCATTCTTTTTTAACATCCGCGTAAAAATCTGAATGTAAAGACATGTATAAGCATGCTTACTTGATCATTAACCTGTGCATACCTGAAAGCAGGTTGCCTAGATATGAAGTTGTAAATGCATGCATACCTGAATTTAGACTTTCATATGCTTACATATTTAACCTGTAAGCATGCATACAAGTTGTAAATGCATCCATACATGCATGTTTGAGATATGAAGTTGTAAATGCATGCATACCTGAATTTAGACTTTTATATGCTTACATATTTAATCTGTAAGTTTGTAGTTTTTATTTTGTGTTGTGTTTGGAAGGTTGACTGACTCGGCAGGGGCAGGACTGGGCCCTGCCAGGCCCAGCCACTCGGCTGGGCTGGTGCTGGCTTGACAGTCCCTGCCAGGCCCAGCCACTCGGCTGGACTGTCATGCTGTAAAAAAAAAAGATAATAATAAAGTTTTTTTTCAGTTGGGCTAGCTGGCAGCCAGCCGAACCAGGCTCGGTTGGGCTGTTACAGGACCTGTCAGGCCCAGCCGAACTCGGTTCGGCTGGGGCTGGGCCAGGTGTTTGTGCAACTACAAATATATATATATATATATATATATATATATATATATATATATATATATATATATTTTACTGCATGCATGCTGCAGCTGGGTAGCCTGACAACCCAGCCGAGTAGTTCGGCTGGGCAAACATGGCTCTGTCAGGCCCAGCCCAGCCACACTGCTGGACTGGTGCAGGCATGGCAGACCTCTGCCAGGCCTAGTCTCCATGTTTTAAGGAAAATATATATATATATATAATATGTTAACTATATAACCAGATTATGCATGCTAAATGGACAGACTTAGCCATGAAAAGAAAATCCTGTTTCGTACACACTACTATTCAGTTTTACCTGTGTTACCTATGCTTAAGTTCTGAATGTTCAAGTGAATGTATGCGTCGCGTGTTAGTGGCATAAGTGCTTAAAATATTATATATTTTGTCATGTTTGTTGACATATGACCAGAATGCATGTATTTATGAGTTAGGCATACATATTTCTGCTTGCATCATGAAATGCTACATGACTTAGGGTCACGCACGACACCACATATGGGCAGAATGTTGATGTTATAAACATAGGCATGTGCATACAAGATGTGTATTTCTGAGCCTATGATCATAGGCATATGGAATTTTTCACATGCTTAGACTTGATATAACATGCTTGATCAACATATTAATGTAAGTCTACTTTCATGTGCATGTGTAAACCTGAAATTTATATATTTTGGCTCGTTTATAATTGCATGAGTGTTCACATGTTTAATTGAGTTGATTCAGGAATGAAAGCATGTAAATGTTAGAATTTTGTGAACACATGCATATCTCTAAATTAGCATATGTGAATGTGCATTGTAAAGCATGTGAAATAAATGCATAAGTGGCATGTTATTCATGAGTTTTGCATATGAATGCATCGATGATTAAAATGGATCATCGTGGGTCGTATGAGCCTTGAGCATGTGTTGCTCCTTGTTTAATTGTTTATGCATGACAAAAATTAAACTTGATATTATTGTTCTAGTTGCATTGTTCTATGTTTCCACGGGTTGTGGTCCTGTGAAGAGCTTCACATGTTGATTTGCAAACCTGTGTTATTAATTCTGCATGTTGAATTACAAATTAAAGAAGTTGAATTAATAACAAGATAAAAAAAATAAAAGAACAGTATAATCTACGCTTTCTCAATGTCCCTTCTATAGCATGAGAATTTTGGATATTGTGGTTTTGGGGAACCATGACGATACTAAGACTCTGTGTGCATTGTTGTGCCCTTGAACCCGATATAGAGGTTTCTCTCTCGACCACGGTTTTAAGAAAATTTTTGCCATTTTGTCTGGAGGTGATGTGTAGAGACAATTGTTGTTTTGGTATACCAAGAAAGTGATATTAGTGGATGTTGATTTTCATAATGTCCCGACATTAGATGTTGATTTCTAATATTCCGATGGATGATGTTGATTCTTGATATCGGTCGAGGATTGAGTGTGGAACCTAGTAATAAAATACAAATTGTGTATTAAGCTACACTGGTGACTTAACTTGATCTCGGGAATTTTTACCCGTTTTGAGTATCTGCGGGCAGCAGTAATAAAAAGATGAACTAAAGTTTGTGTGCATTTAATAGGGACATGCATATAAAAGAAAACTCTGATAAAAGATAATTTATTCATGCATGTGCATTGAAATTATGCATATTCCTGTTATGCATTAGATTATGCATATTTACTTGTTTCTTTACTTGTGATGTATTGACGATTGTATGATATTTGTTTCCTATTGCATGATAAATATCTTTATTGCTTAATTGATGTTCTCTATGGATAATAATTATTTTCTCCTGTTTAGCACTTGTTCTCTATTGCTTGAATAATCTTTGAATTGTGAACTTGTCATAATTGCATCCCTCTAAAATGTTGCATGAATCTTATTTGTGTTCTTTTTACTTATTTGATTCATTAGATGAACTTGTACGCAGGATCTTTACATTCTAACACCTTTACTTTTGTGTTTTTGCAGTCTTTAAGGTCCAGTGAAGGGACTTGCTTTGTGAGTGTCAGAAATATCGACCTGCAAGTGTTAAAGGTGAGGTAAAGAGAGAGGAGAGAGAGAAGAGAAGAGAGGAGATACAAGAGAGAAGTCGGCGACAATAGGGTTTTTCCCTCTTTTACTTATTATTTATATGTGTTGTACAGGGTATGACATTACACAAGAAATAAAAATAAATTACAAACATGCCACCGCCCACGCATCCCAAGATAGATCCTTGGAATGTGGTGCGGGTCGGATCCATGATCCAAAACTAACAGCCTCCCTCAAGTTGAGTATGGTCTTTGATCATGCTCAACTTGTCTTTGAGTGCCCAAAACTGATGAGTGGATAATCCCTTGGTAAAGATGTTAGCAACTTGTATATCTGACCGAACATATGCAGGTTCAATTTCTTTTTCTTCCACCTTTTGCCTAACAAAGTGTTGATCGATCTCGATATGCTTCGTGCGACAATGAAGGATGGGATTGAAGGCAATATTAATAGCACTCTGATTATCGCAAAGAAGCATAGAGGACGAGATCGGTTCTTGTAATTCTTGCAGTAGATGTCTCACCCATGTAACATCGGTTGTTCCTGCTGCCATTGCACGATACTCTTCTTCAGTACTAGATCGCGCCACTGCCGTTTGCTTCTTGCTACTCCATGTTACAATATTATTGCCGATAAGAATGCAATACCCCGAAACTGATCTGCGCTCGTCAGGATCACCAGCCCAGTCCGCGTCTGTGTAGGTGAATAGTCGATGCCCTGACATATAAGTTGTGTCCTTGGTGTACATCAAGCCATCTCCAATCGTACCCTTTAAATACCAAAGGATCCTTTTTACTCCTTCCATATGTACATCTGTAGGAGCATGCATAAACTGTGAAGCCTGATTGACAGAGTATGCTATGTCAGGCCTAGTGAATGTTAAGTATTGTAATATCCCTACAACTCGACGATACAAAGTAGGATCATGATAAGTAGTGCCTTCTTTAGCACTTAGCTTATGATTTAGAAGGCAAGGTGTGCTAATTGGTTTACAATTCTCCATCCCTGTAGCAAGTAAAATATCAATGGTGTACTTATGTTGGCTCAATGTAATAGTCTCATGTCGACTATCAACTTCCACACCCAAAAAATATCGCAAGGGACCCAAGTTTTTCATCTTGAATTTAGCCATCAGCATAGACTTAACCCAAGATATGTGAACCTCATCATTCCCGGTAATAATGATGTCATCAACATATATAAGTACCCAAACAATAGTTGAATCACTTTTGAATATGAACAATGAATGATCTAGAACACTTTTAGTGAACCCATGATGCTGGATCTCCGTGGAAAAACTCTCAAACCAAGATCGAGAAGCTTGTTTCAAGCCATAAAGAGAGCATCGAAGTTTACATACCCAATTGGATGAATCATGCATGCTATAACCAGGTGGTTGCTCCATGTAAACTTCTTCCTTTAGTTCACCATGTAGAAAAGCATTTTTAACATCAAGTTGACTGAGTGACCATCCATGTTGTAACGCCAATGCAATGATAATCCTGACGATGCCCAATTTTACTACTGGGTTGAACGTTTCATCGTAGTCCTGCCCATACTGTTGTGTGAAGCCTCGTGCGACCAGACGAGCCTTATAGCGCTCAACACTGCCATCCGGTTTATGCTTGATCTTGTACACTCATTTGGATCCTACAACATTCTTGTTATCCGACCTTGGTACCATTTCCCATGTATTGCATTCATGTAATGCTTCCATTTCCTCATTCATCGCCTTTACCCAGGCACGGGAATGTACGGCCTCATGAAAAGAGGAAGGTTTTGTTTCTTTGGACACTCTGGTTAGAAATGTTTGAAAATCCAAAGAGAAATTGTTATATTACCCAGCGATCTATAGGATGTCTTATCCGAGTGGAACGTCGTAGAGGAGTCTCATCATTGATTGGATGAGCTCTACGAGAATAAACAAGACCAGAAAAACGTGAGGATGTTGTTGTAGGAGAAATGTCTTCCATATGCGGTTCCACATCGAAAGTATAGGGTTCATTGTCTGTCAATAAAGATGAATCCTCATAAGGCAACGAGTCATATAAAAGTGAGTCACTAAGCCAAGGATCATAACTGTCCTGTGTATCTGTGGAAGACGAACCCAGAGTGTCAAAATTTTTATCATCAAAAACAACATTTCTAGATACCCGAATTTTGCCTGTATGAGGATCATAACACCTGTATCCCTTATAGTCATCTGCATACCCAAGAAACTTGCACTGTACAACTCTGTCTTGAAACTTATTTCTCAATGAATGATCAATGTGAACATAACATACACAACCAAAAGGATGTAGTTCTTCATATGATGGATGACAATTATAAAGAACAAAATACGGAGAATTATCTTCAAGGATGGTCATGGGCAACTTGTTGATAACGTAAACAATTGTATGGAAAGCTTCGGTCCAAAGAGAGAAGGGAATACCCACAGTGTGCATCATGCTCAAGGCTGTCTCAACAATATGCCTGTGTTTTCTCTTAGCTACTCCATTTTGTTGAGGGGTATGAGGGCAAGAAATGTTACATGTAATGCCATGCTCCTTCAAATATTCACTAAAATCATGGGATATGTATTCTCCCCCCCATCACACTGGAAATATACAACATTGGTATTGAATTGGTTTTGGACTAGGGCATGAAACTGTTTGAACAACTTGAAAACTTCATGTTTGTTTTTCATGAAGTAAATCCAACTAAATCGTGTGTAAGAATCAAGAAAGAGTACATAGTATCGAGATCGAGAAAGAGAGGCAATGGGTGCAGGACCCCAAACATCTGAGCATATAATCTCAAAAGGCTTTGTTGCTCTTTTATTGATACTATGAAAAGGAAGTACATGACTTTTGCATAAATGACAACTTGGACATTTTGACTCTAAACTGATTGCGGGTATTAGACCTTTACCAAACAACTTGTTAAGAAAAACTTGGCTACAATGACCCAAACGAAGATGCCATAAGTCTGGCTTATTAAGTTTCAAGACTCTAGATGAAGAACTATGATCTATGGATCGACTAAAAAATGTTGGAAAGGAAGGAGCTGAAGAAGCCACGGCTACGGAAGACGACGTCTTCAAAGGCACATGAGATTCTTCAAAGACGTACATGTTCCCACGCCGTTCACCTTTAGCGAGCGTCTTCTTGGTGTGAAGATCCTTAAGATAAACAGGAGTAAATTCAACGGAAGAATTTGTTTCATCAACTAATTTAGACACAGATAGAATATTCTTTTGAATAGCAGGTGTGAGTAAGACATTTGACAAGGGTAATTGAGATTCAGGCAAAGAAAGGGAGACATTTCCAGTGTGAGAGATGGGGTGGTGAGATCCATCTCCTATGACTATAGTGCCATTTCCAGTGTAAGGAGTCAAGTGAGAAAATTTACCTACATCAGAAGTAACATGTGTTACTGCCCCTGAATCAATATACCATATACCTTCATCATTTTGGCGCAAGTTCATCTGATTGAAAGTAGTCATAAGGATATTTTGTACGTCCTGTGGAAGAACTTGTCCCTGAGGAGTGCGTGCAAACGTCTGAGTTGCCCTCTGCCCTGGCCTCCCTGTTTTGTTCTAGTTTTGAGGATTGTACCAGCAATTTGCTTTAACATGTCCCCGCTTATTGCATAGAAAACAAGTAGGAACACGTCCCCCTCGTGGTACACTGCCTGAGCCAAGGCCTCCTCCACCTGGTGTAGGTAGTAATCCTCCTTTGTTTATAGTTGTTCCATTGGGACGAGGAGGAGTAAATGAAACTCCTGTTTGAATAGGCGTATGTGCCATCATCACAGGATGAGTATCATCTGATGCGTGTTCTTGATTTAAACTGACCTTATATTGCAAAAGCTTAGATTGAAGATCATCAAAACATGGAAGAACTGAGACAACCTGGAGTGTTGTGCAAAACATGCGATATTCAGGTCCAAGGCTACCTAATACCTGTTGTATCATGTCCTTATCTGATACAGGACTTCCAATGGCAGCTAACTGATCTGTAATAACCCTGACATCCCCCATGAACTCTGTAATAGATTTGTTTCCTTTTCGCATGGATTAGAATTGCCATTTGAGTTGCAAAACCCGAGATTCAGAAACTTGAGAAAAAGAATGAGCTAGTCCATTCCACAACTCGGCAGCAGATTGATCATCAGAAATAGTTTGTAAAACACGATCAGAAAGTGTGAAAGTTATGTAAGCAACTAATGTCTGATCCCGTTGCACCCATATGTCATAAACAGGATTGGTGGTTCAAAGTTGACTCACCTTCCCATCTTCACCTGTTATTTCTTGCATGATATGTGTAGGTGGAGCGGGTGATCGCCCATCTAGATCCCCATAAAGACCATGACTGCGAATAAAAGGCACAATCTGACGTTTCCAAAGTAGTTATCATGAGATAACTTGTGGGTCATGAGGTGAGTAAGAAAACTAGGGTTCAACTTGGAATCCATGGATTATATGAAGAATGAGAAGCCAAACTGTTCTAACAGTGTATTGAAGAGAAAACAACAATTGTTGTGTGCTGAAAATAATATCAGCACACACGTTACACAGAGAAAAAGAAACAACAATGTTGTTGTGTGCTGAAAATAATATCAGCACACACGTTACACAGAGAAAAGGAAACAACAATGTTACTGTGTGCTGAAAATAATATCAGCACACACGTTACACAGAGAAAAGGAAACAACAATGTTGCTGTGTGCTGAAAATGATATCAGCACACACGTTACACAGATGAATAGTAACGTGCGAACCAGAAATAAAAGAAAGGATCAGAAATATTTTGGGGAGAAAAACAAAAACTCGGCAGACTGAAACAGGATGTTAAGACGTGCGTACCAGAAATATTGAGAATGAGAAGAATAAAAAAGGGAAACTAGAATGACGTGAAATCAAATTAAGAAAATGAGAAATAAAGAAATCTGATTAAGGGAAACAAGACAGAAATAAAGCCTACGTCCTTTTGACGCACGTGCTGGTCCTTATAGGTCTTCTAGATGATTGACGCCGCGCATGTGCTCTGATACCATGTCAGAAATATCGACCTGCAAGTGTTAAAGATGAGGTAAAGAGAGAGGAGAGAGAGAAGAGAAGAGAGGAGATAGAAGAGAGAAGTCGGCGGCAATAGGGTTTTCCCTCTTTTACTTATTATTTATATGTGTTGTACAGGGTATGACATTACACAAGAAATAAAAATAAATTACAAACATGCCACTGCCCACGCATCCCAAGATGGATCCTTGGAATGTGGTGCGGGTCGGATCCATGATCCAAAACTAACAGTGAGGAGCTACGAGGGCTATGCGACTACTTGACATATTCTTTTGGGACAGCATGGCTTCATACTTTTGCTTTATTTATATTTGGTTGCACATGGCTTTTGGACCCTATGAATTTAATTAATAAAGTTTGTTTGGTTTGGAAGATGGGTATAAGATCATTTGTGGTTGTGGATGTGTTATAACTGTAAAAGCCTTAGGTCTCTGGGAATGTTTCCGTAATTGTAAAAAAAAAATTGCCACTTTTTCACGGGTACGAGTTGTGGTCATTACACTAAAGACCCTTTGTATAATAGAGCATATATTTGAAATTCAAGAGCACCCATTAAGGAAGCAACCAATGGAAGAACTTGACGAAGTCAAATGAAAACCTTTTATGTAATGGGTCCTTTGTTAATTCTTGAATCACTAACTGTATACCCACAACAACAATTGTAGGCTGCAGATCTGATTTCATTAACATATATTTGTGTTTACAATAATTTAGGGTACTAAACTACCCTGCAACAGAAAATAGAAATTATAACAAAGCCATTATTAAGTGGCTGGCGCATAACACACACGGGTCTGGATCTGGCTCCAATAAAATCCAGTCCAATAACCGATTCTGTTTTTCACCCCCCTTCAAGTTGTGCATGGTCTTGTACCATGAACAACTTGTTTTTGAGCGTCCAAAACCTGTCTTTAGTTAATCCTTTAGTGAACAGGTCTGCTACTTGATCTTCGGTTCTCACAAATTCATGTTCAATATCCTTCTCTTCAACCTTCTGTCGCACGAAATGTTGATCTATCTCAATATGCTTGGCTCGACTGTGGTGGATTGGATTAAAAGGCATGTTGATAGCACTTTGATTATCACATAGCAAAGATGATCGTGAAATTTCTTTCCCTACTTCTGTCAATATGTTCCTGACCCATGTAACTTCTGCAGTGTCAACAACCATAGATCGGTACTTCGCCTCAGTGCTTGATCTAGCTACAATTTTTTGTTTCTTACTACTCCATGAGACCAAATTTTGTCCAATGAAAACACAATACCCCGAGACAGATCTTCACTCATCTGGATCCCTGGCCCAATCCGCGTCATTGTAGACAGCAATTTTATGCGTGCTTTGTCCTGTCGGCCTTTGTTTGTAGAGAAGTCCATCACCAACTGTGCCCTTTAAATATCTAAGGATTCTTTTGACCGCTTCCATGTGTTCAGTGCGCGGTTCATGCATGAATTGAGACACCTAGTTGACTGAGTAGACAATGTCAGGTTGGGTGAACGTAAGATATTGTAACATCCCAACTAGGCTCAAATATCTGGTAGGGTCCTCGTATAAATCCCCATCTTGGATGCTCAATTTTTTTATGAAGAATGCTCGGAGTGGCTAAAGGCTTACAGTCCTTCATACTTGCTTTGCTCAGGACATCCATTGTGTATTTGTGTTGGGTGAGTGCCAACCCATCTTCTCTTCTATCAACTTTCACCCCAAGAAAATATCGCAAGTCTCTAAGGTCTTTCATTTTAAATCTCTGACTTAACAGTTGTTTCACCTTTGCAATGTGATCCTCTGAGTTACCATCCACATATATAACCAGTAATGTAACTACATCTTCACTTTTGACTGAGTAGACAATGTCAGGTCGGGTGAACGTAAGATATTGTAACATCCCAACTAGGCTCCGATATCTGGTAGGGTCCTCGTATAAATCCCCGTCTTGGATGCTCAATTTTTTATGAAGAATGCTCAGAGTGGCTAAAGGCTTACAGTCCTTCATACATGCTTTGCTCAGGACATCCATTGTGTATTTGTGCTGGGTGAGTGCCAACCCATCTTCTCTTCTATCAACTTTCACCCCAAGAAAATATCGCAAGTCTCCAAGGTCTTTCATTTTAAATCTCTGACTTAACAGTTGTTCCACCTTTGCAATGTGATCCTCTGAGTTACCTGTAATAACAATATCATCCACATATATAACCAGTAATGTAACTACATCTTCACTTTTGAATATACACAAGGAATGGTCTAGAAGAGATCAGCAAAAACCATGTTTTTGTATCTTAGACAAAAAACTGTCAAACCTGGAGCGGGATGCCTGCTTCAGCCCATAGAGGGCTCTCAATCTGCAGACGTAGTTCCCAGGATACCCTTCTGCATATCCAGGAGGTTGTTCCATGTAGACCTCCTCATTTAAGTGGCCATGCAGGAAGGCATTTTTTGCGTCGAGCTGACTGAGCTTCCATGCATGTTCAACTACTAGGGAAATAATAATTTTAATGGTCCCCATTCTCACAACTCGGCTGAAGGTCTCGTCATAATTCTGACCTGGCGCCTGTGTAAATCCTCTTGCCTTATACCTTTCAATGCTTCCGTATGGCTTGTACTTTATTTTATACACCCACTTACATCCTACTATATTCCTGTTGGACGGTCTGGGGACAATCTCCCATGTTCCATACTCATGCAACTCTTTCATCTCACCATTCATGGCTTCCACTCATTTTTTGGAATTATTTGCTTGATAGAATGTGACAGGTTCATCCTCTTTCTGTAGAGCCAGCAGCAACAACTGAAAGTCCATAGAGAAATTGTCATAACTAACCCATATTTCAATTGGGTGACAAACACGAGTGGACCTCCTATCATCAAGAGCACGCGAGGAAGTGGATGATTGTTCAATCCCTTGTCTCGAAATAGGTGGATCCTCCCCCATTTCGTTGGGTGTAAAGGATGCCCTTATACCTGTCTGGTCCAAGCGGTAATGTCATTTCTCTTAGAGACGGTGTCTCATCCTTTGTGCCAGTATATTCTTGTGATTGCATACAACTCGAAGGACAATTATCATCAGCTCTGCTAAAAGTTCTGCGCTGAGCCAAGGATAATAAATTTCACCTAGTGAGGAATCTGTAGGAGTCATGTTGGTTTGAAGATCAAGGTTCAGCTCATCAAAGGTAACATTCCTCGATATCTTGATATGTTTGCTTATGGGATCATAACATTTGTATCCTTTGCAGTTGTCTGCATACCTACAAACCTGCACTTTAATGCCTTGTTCTGAAATTTGTGCCTCAAGGACCCATCAATATGAACATAGCAAACGCAACAAAAAACATGGAAGTCATGGTAGTTGGGATGGATACCAAAAAGGGAGAAATAAGGTGACTTATTCTCCAAAATAGTCATAGGTAATCTATTTATCACATGCACAACAGAATAAAAGGCTTCCGTCCACAAAGAAATAGGGAGATTGTTGTCATGCATCATACTCATTGCACTCTCAACAATGTGTCTATGCTTTCGTTCAGCTATCCCATTTTGTTGTGGTGTATGTGGGCAAGATACTCTTTTTCCTATCCCATTAATTTGGAGAAAATGTATGAAGTCACTGGAGGAAAATTCACCGCCTCCATCAGATTGGAAATGTTGAATAGATTCAGAAAACTGGTTTTTCACTAGAGAATGGAAGTTTTGGAACAAAGAAAAATGTCAGATTTACTTTTCATAAAGGATATCCAGGTATAACAGGAGTAGTTATCGACAAAAATTAAGTAGTATATGTTTTCAGAACCAGAAGTAACAGGAGCAAACCCTCACACGTCATAACAAATAATCTCAAAAGACGTTGAAGCTCTTTTATTAACAGAATTAAAAGGCAGTACATGACTCTTGCATATACGACAACTGAAACACATTTGATCACTCATCCCTGTATTCAGACTATCCTTAGGAATGAGATTATTGGAAACAAGTTTTTCAATAAAATGACTCCCACAATGACCCAACCGACTATGCCAAAGATGTAGCTTATTACATTCATAACACACTTAGTCGACGTTGAAGATGACACGAGTGAATTTTTCGAGATGGAACAAGCAGGACGAGCAGAATCCAATATACGTTCTTGGAATTCCCTTGCCTTTTTCTCTCAGCGAACGTTTCCCTCGTGCGAAGGTCCTTGACCTGCACAGAAAAGGGAGTGAATTCAACTGAGGCATGATTATCATCGACAAGCTTAGAAACAGAAACAATGTTTTTCTTAATGTTGGGAGCATGAAGAACATTAGACAACTTAAGAGTAGAGGTTGACATAGGAACAATGGAGTTTCCAATATGAGAGACAAAGTGATGAGTTTCATCTCTAGTGACGATGCTACTTTTACCAAAATAAGGGTTAAGAATCTTACCAGCATCACCAGTCACATGGGTTGTCGCACCGGAGTCAACGCACCAAGTCTCCTGATCACTCTGCTTCAGATTCAATCCTGCCAATGCAGATAACAGTAACTCTCTGATTTCATCATTAGCCTTGGCACTACCAAACTCTCTCTTGACATCTGCCTGTGGAGACTTTCCTTTATTCTGAGGATTAAACCAACAATTTGCCTTAATATGTCCTCTTTTATTACAAAGATAACAAGTGGGTACTGTCTTTTGCCCTTGCGCATTTAGCAACATATTTGGTGTAGGCAGCAGTCCACTCCCACCTTGTCCTCCTCTTCTACGAAACCCAAAACTTCCTTGTCCTCGCTCATATGACATTCCTGTAGCAAGGACCTCATGAGTATTTGTGTGAGACTGTGACTCAGAAAAATCCTTCAGAGTCATTTCATACTGAATCAACTTGGCACGCAACTCTTCAAAAGTAAGGAGGACATGCAAACACAGTAGAGAAGTAATGATGATGTTGTAATCAGGCCCTAGCCCACTCAGAGTCCGTTGGACCATATCTGTGTCACTTACCTTGCACCGCACAATGGCAAGCTGGTTTGTGATAATTTTCATCTTATTCAAATAGTCCATGATGGTCATATTGTCCTTTCTGAGCAACTGAAACTCTCATTTTAGAAAAACCATTCTCGCCTGCGAGACCTAAGAATATGTCTGAACTAATCTATTCCAAAGTTGGCTGGCTGAACAATCATCAGGTATGGTTACGAGCACCTCTTGCGACAGAGTTGAAGTGATGTAGGCCACAACTGACTGATCTTCCTTTTCTAAAGTCTCAAACTCTAGATTTTTAATATACATAGTTGATGTCGCCCCTTTGTCATCCTTTCTTTTACGTGCAACAAATTTTGGCGAGAATGGAGTAGTTCCATCCAGATGACCAAGGAGACTTTGATTCCTTATAAAAAGAATAATATGTCTCTTCCAAGTTAAGAAAATTGAGGTGTTTAATTTTTCGGAAACAAGTTGATTAAGAAAGCTTGAGGAAAGACCCGAATGAGATGGGAAGAACGAAGAAGAATCCATAACACAAGAATAAAGAAACTACAACACACACAATTCAAGGCTGAGGCGTGAATAAGATCAATCACGAGGTGTAAGCCGTGCCTTCCTTCACCCTTTTTTTTTTTTTGACAGGCTAGGATCTAGGGTCAACAACTGTCAACAGGATCAGATCTGAAACCAGTTGCCAACGGACCCTACAATCAACCAATATTTTGTTTTTTGCAAAAAACAGATTTCCTCCTGATATAGATATATACTTCAGCCTTGAATAGCGTGCAAAACAGATATAGAAATGCAGTACACAGCAAAAAAGAAATTTCACCAGAAACTCAAGCACGTGTATGGGGAATACTAGGCTGAAATCGGCTGATACTTTGAAAAGGAGAGGGAGATGAGATATTCAGATCTGTTACAGATCTGATCCACAAGAGAGATAGATTTGAGAGAGAGAGGAGAACGTTAACTCTTTAAAAAAAAAAAGAGAGACAAGATGACAGGAAATAGAGACAATATTCAGATTTAATGTTCAGCAGAGAAAGACAAAAGAGCAATAACTAGAAGTTGATGATCTGATTTTACCGGATCACAGACGTGTTATCCAAAAAAATTTTGATTTCACGCAGAAATAAATCTCAGCAGAAGAAGAAAGAGATTCATATTGGAAGAGTGGAACAAATTTTGTTTAGAGACAGATTCGGTAAAAGAGAAGAGAGGGAGGAGATGGAAAACGAATCTATGGAAAATGAATCTTGACTTGGAGATCAAATGTCTCTCTGGTCATACCTTTTGGAGACTTCTTAAAATCCAACAATGGTCTTGCTCTGATACCATGTTAATTCTTGAATCACCAGGATCTGTATACAGAGGAAGACACGATGGGAAGGGCTGATAGTAACTGTATACCCACAGCAGCAATCGTAGGTTACAGATCTGATTTCATTAATATATATTTGTGTTTACAATAATTTAGGGTACTAAACTACCCTGCAACAGAAAATAGAAATTACAACAAAGCCATTATTAAGTGGCTGGCGCATAACACACACGGGTCTGGATCTGGCTCCAATAAAATCCAGTCCAATAATCGATTCTGTTTTTCATCCTTTGTTTGTATTTGCAAACTTAAAGTGAGTCAAGTTTGCAGGTTTGTGTTAAGACGTATGTACTATATATATATATATATATACACATGTGTACATGTATACATATATATATTTATATATATAATGTATATATTTATATATTATATATACTATAAGTCAACTTAGGTTGACTTTAACTAGCGCTAGTCCAACGGCTAGATAGGCTCTCTCTTTACCATCTCTTCTCTCCTCTTTCTCTATGTAATGGGGTGTGTATGTGTATGGGTTGAGAGAATGATGAGTAGTATTAGGCTTTTGTGTCCTTGAGTGTATTCTAGTGAGGACTTTATGTATTTTTTGTTCTTATTAATGAAATTATTCATTCACACTTCTTGTGTTTCTTTTTAGTCCTTATATTTTTTATCCAAATGTATTATGTTTCGATTCTTGGAGTTCTTTTTGGAGTGCATTGGGATCTGTGCCATTCCGTGACAGATTAACTTATCAAGTGTGCTCTTTTATTGAACATAACTACAAGCGGAATTTTAACAGCCAAGGGTGGTATGAGAGCAGAGAATTGAAAACAGGAAATGGCATTCATACTCTTGGTGTCTTACTAGTTATGTGTTTGCTTTCTGTATGGGAAGCATAAATTTCTGGCAAAAGGTTATGCATCTGCTTTACTAATAGCCAGCCAGTTAATCTTTTTCTTGCATGTGCTTCACCTCGTCTTGTCATTCATATTGACAGTTGTATCAATATTGGCAGGCATGCATAGATCCTGACTTTAGTGCATCAAGGTTATCATTGATAGATCGAGGTTTTGTTTATGCCATAGCACATGTCCGAGGTGGTGGTGAAATGGGAAGGAAGTGGTACGAAGATGGGAAGCTTTTAAAGAAGAGAAACACTTTTACAGATTTTATTTCTTGTGCAGAGTATTTACTAGAAAACAAGTATGCATCTAAGGAAAAGCTATGCATTCATGGAAGAAGTGCAGGAGGATTGCTTATTGGTGCTGTCTTAAATATGCGACCTGATTTGTTCAAAGCAGCAGTAGCAGGTGTACCATTTGTAGATGTAGTGACCACAATGCTGGACCCAACAATCCCTCTGACCACAGCTGAGTGGGAGGTCTGCCATCATGATGGATTATTGTCCAGCTTTTGTCTGTATGAATTCATAGAACGCATTCTTTTCTGACAAGTTGAAATGCTTGGGGTGCAGGAATGGGGTGATCCTCGTAAGGAGGAGTTCTATTTCTATATGAAGTCATATTCTCCTGTTGATAATGTGAGTCCAGTAAAAGTCGCTCATTCTCATCTGTTTTCTTATTTTCCTCTGACTATTTTGTGCATGGGGCTTGTGGTTTCCTCTATTTTTCAAGTTAATCACCCATTTCAATTTTTTTTTTTTTAATCCAGGTTGTAGCCTACTGTCTGATTGTTCTTTGTGTTTGTGCTTTTTACAAGTAACAGTACTGTTGAGACATAGTTGAGTAATTTATTCTCAACTGTAGGTAAGGATTTGATTCACTGTTCACCTGGCAAAAAAGATGGTGTTTTGATTCATTCCTTCTCTTTCTTCTGGTTTCTAGACTTTTTGCTTTTCCAATTGTATACTCACTAAACTCTTGGCCTGCTCAATTTGATAGTATTTGACTACATTGCATGAGCCTACAAAATTCTGGTGCTGCCCAAAAACCTAGAACCTAAACTCAGTCATGGCAGGTCCTGTTTTGTGATGGCTTCACTCTCTAGATTATTTACAATCCACACTAAAAGTTTTAAGTAGAAATATTGCTAATGTATGGACCCACCCAATCCCATATAGCTTTTACCAAATGAGCAATTAAAGGCTTATGGTTTTCTATGTTTCTATTCATGACTTATTTGCACTAGCATGAAGAATGTTACAACAGAAACAAAGTCCTACCAGCCCCCGTCAGACTCTGCTTCCACTGAAAAGGCGGTTGCAGCATGGAAATCAAGTGGTGGGCGGGGAATTTTCAGTGGGGAGAGGAATTCCCTTGTTTGTATCCCCCACAGAAAATGTCCCCTTTACCACGCTAAAAGGGCTTTTTCTGTGACACACAAACGACCCAAGGTGTAATTCTGATTGATTTTCTGTTCTTCCCTTTTTGCACTTGGATTTGCACGAATTCATCATCTTTGCTTCAATTTTATTTCATTCAGATTAAGCCACAGAACTACCCAAACATTTTGGTTACAGCTGGCCTGAACGGTGCGTAACATGGTTTATGGCTATGTTATCTTATTTCTTCTACATGTCTCTGGGACTTCATTCATTTATTTATTTTGCTGTAGACCCACGTGTTTTATATTCTGAACCTACAAAGTTTGTGGCAAAGCTGAGAGACACGAAGACTGATAATAATCTTCTTCTGTTCAAATGTGAACTTGGTGCAGGACACTTCGCAAAGTCTGGAAGGTATTTTTGAAGTCCTTTTTTTCTTCTGAACAATAACAGTTGCTTTTCAAATATTATTAGAACAATTCAACTGAATTTATTGCCAAAAAATGAAAGTTATGTTAACTAATAGGAAGGCCTCTCCTGCAAGAGAATCATTAACAGTTATGTGGCATAGGAAGTTGACTTTCTCAAATAATGGATGAAACTAGCTTACATGGTACTGTATACAAGGGTTCTGTTTGAAATCGTTTACAGCTTCTTGAGTGAGTTGGTACAACTCAAATGCCTGTGTAAATTGTTATCCAGGTCTGAGTTCATCAAGAAATTGCATCAACTGAATACGTTTATTGAGACCATCTTGCTTCAAGGATTGAATTGGTCACAAGGCTTTTAAGTTCTATCTAGATTAAGTAATTGTGTTGCTAACATCGGGGCTGATGCAATATCATGAAGTAGCTTATGTTGCTACAAGCCAGAGGACTTTGATGTCACTATCGAGGTCTTGGTTGGACTGGTTATTGTAAACACCTTAAATTTTCACATTCATTCCAGACTGTTAAAATGTAAAACTGTACATATATGTATATATAATAATATTATATTATTATATATATATAAATACATTTTTAATTTCTTTCTTTTCTGTATTTTTTTTCCTTTATTTTTATTTTTTGTCTTTATGTCATCTAGTTCAGTTTGAACTAGAATGACTGTTGCTAGTCAAGTCCTGTCCAGACTTGACTAGCAATAGAGCTGTTGGACTGACACATTCCAACAGCTCTAAATAGAGCTGTTGGACTGTGCCCAACAGCTCTATTGAGTCCTCTTTCGGCTGTGTATATAAAGGGGTGCAGCCCCTCTTGTATTTTACTCCAATGCTTCTTAAGCAATTGGTTTTTCATATCAATAAAGAATACATTTTTATTTTTATTTTGTTTCCAGTTATACCCTTTTTAAGGGTTATGCTTTAGTGTCATTCTTGACACTTGCTCTTGTTAATCAAAGCTCGTGTTTCGAAGATCCCCATTTCATTTCATGGTATCAGAGCCGTGGAAGTACTAAATCTTGAGGAAAAGCTGCCTCGGTTTCCGTGCCCGTTTGCAAAAGTGTTCGCCACTTGAAGAGAAGTATTTTATCACTTCATTGGAGAAGATTTCACATCTTGTTGTATTGTTTTTTTTTTTTCTTTCTTTCTCATTTTCCTTCTTGTTTCTCTTCTATCCCTATTCTTTCTCTCCTTGTAATCGATGGATGACAATGATAAAGTCACCATCATGCCTATGAAACTAAGCGATACGAACTATGTAACATGGGCTTCAATCATGAAGCACCATATATGGGGAAAAGGCTTATGGGGGATTGTGGATGGTTCCGATTCGGAACCTAAGCTATCTCTTACTAAAAAGGAGGGAGATAAAGACGTCCCTCTATCGGAAGAAGAGAAAATCAAGGCTATTGTCTCATACGAGAAGAAATGGAAAGAATGGAGAATATCTCATGCAAAGATAATGTCATGGCTTATCAATAGCGTTGACATTAAAAAATGCTCAAGTCTTGCCAAATTTGATCATGCCGATAAGGCATGGGAATACCTTAAGAATATGTATTCCCTTAAAGATATTGCACACGTGTGCAACCTCCAAGAAAAAGTTCGAATGATGACACAAGGAGACAAAACTATTCGTGAATATTACAATGGGTTGTCCGAACTTTGGGAAGAACTTTCCCTTTTAGAAGCAAAGTGGCATTGTGCCGAAGACATCGAGCTTCGTCAGAAACAACTCGATGTTGAACATTTTTACCAGTTTATCACTGGATTAAGGCCGGAATTTGAAACCACTAAATCGGCCCTACTTCACCGGGGAAAAATTCCTTCTATTGTTGAAACTATTGAAGAGTTAACAATGGAAGAAAATCGTCTCCGGAAAGGTTCTTTAAAAATTGAAGATGATTCTGTTTTAGCCGTGTCTAGACCAGGGAATCATGTTCGATCATATAGGCCTCCTCACTTTAACCGACAAAATGGTGACTATGATAAGAAGAAAGTTATTTGTCATCACTGTCATGAACCGGGACACTACAGGCCACAATGTCCCAAACTTAAGGAGCTGAGAGAAAAAAGAGCTGCAATTGCTGGATCGGAGCCTAAAGATCAGGATGCACCAGTTTCCCTGGCCCAACTAATGGAGATCCTTCAGCCTCTCATCAAAGGTGCCTCTTCCTCATCTGAAGCTTCAACCGGCGCAGCAGCCTCATTTTTTTCTGATTTAGGATCGCCAGTCAGGCAAGCTGATTGGGGAAGGCCATAGAGAAGGAGGACTCTATTACATGGATTTTTTGGAAATGCCGAAGAAAGCTTTTTGTTATAATATTCAAAAAATAGAGTTGGAACTGTGGCATAAGAGACTTGGTCACCCACATATAGCCAAAATCCAACATTTTCCAAATCTAGGGAAATTTTGTAACTCTGAATCATTTGATTGTAAAGATTGTATTCTCGGCAAAATGAAAAGATTACCATTTCAGAACAGAACCTTTTTCTCTTCAAGACCACTTGAATTAATACACTCGGATGTTTGGGGTCCTGCACCAGTAATTTCTAAAGGAGGATTTGTCTACTATGTTATTTTTGTCGATGATTTCTCCCGACATACGTGGATGTACTTTCTCAAACATAAGTCTGAAGTATTTTCATACTTTCAAACTTTTCATAATATGGTTAAAAACAAATTTCAAAATGATATTACTATTTTTCGCACAGATTCAGGGGGAGAGTTTTTATCCACAGATTTTCAAAATTATCTTAAATTGCATGGCATCACACATCAAAGATCTTGTCCTTATACACCTCAACAAAATGGACTGGCAGAACGAAAACATCGCCATATTATAGAAACCACTAGAACTTTATTAATAGCAAATCAAGTCCCTAAAGACTTTTGGGCAGAAGCTGCCTTAACTGCCACCTATCTCATTAATAGGATGCCATCTTCTTCGTTACAAAATATCACTCCCATTGAAAAACTTATGAACATTTCTCCAGACTACTCTAGATTAAGAATATTTGGGTGCAAATGTTTCATATTTACTGACAAAAATGATAAACTTTCCCCTCGTGCGATTCCCTGTGCCTTTTTAGGATATGCTGAAAACCAGAAAGGTTATAGATGTTTTGACTTCAAAAATAATAAACTATATGTGTCTAGAAATGTTTCCTTTCTTGAAAAGGAGAGCTTCTTTGATTTTAGAAAATTAAAAGACGTCACTGAGTACTCCTTTTTGCTAGATCTAACATCAACATCTGATGAATATGACCTTGATTGTAACTTTGATGATGATCCAAGAATTATTGATCTTAATGTTGAAAATGAAGAAGTTCATAGAGATACTAGTATTCAATATTCCAGGCGACAAGAGTCTAATACTCCATGTGCACTTGAGAAATATTCTAACATTCCAACTAGACAATCATCCCGAATCTCGAGGCCTCCAGAAAAGTTTGTATCATACGAGTCTTTCTCACCCACATATAGGGCAGTTATTGCATTAATTCACTCATATAAAGAACCATCCACATATTTTCAAGCAAAAAATGATATCAAATGGATAGAAGCCATGAAAGTTGAATTAGATGCACTTGAAAAGGCTTCTACATGGAATATTCAAGATCTTCCTCCAGGGAAGAAAACTATAGGATGTCGATGGGTTTATAAAATTAAAACCAAGAGTGATGGTACTCTTGAAAGATATAAAGCCCGTTTAGTAGCCAAAGGTTATGCCCAAGAATATGGGATTGATTATGAAGAAACCTTTGCTCCGGTAGCTCGTATGACTACTGTCCGAACCTTAATTGCCTTAGCTTCTATCAAAAAATGGTCTATTTTTCAAATGGATGTCAAAAATGCTTTTTTAAATGGAAAGCTAGTTGAAGAAGTATATATGGAACCCCCTCCTGGTCTAAGTATTCCTAAGGGTAAAGTCCTTCGCTTAGAAAAAGCTCTTTATGGACTTAAACAAGCACCAAAAGCTTGGTATGATAGGTTTAGTCGTGTTATGATTGATATTGGTTTTCAATTCTGTTTAACTGACACTGCTTTGTTTATTAAGAATTCTGATGCAGGGATCATTGTGCTTCTTCTCTATGTGGATGATATGATCATCACCGGAAGCGATAAACAGGGAGTTGAAACAATCAAAACACTTCTTAAATCTCATTTTGGAATGACTGATTTGGGCTTGTTGAGATATTTTTTAGGCATTGAAGTTGCTTATTCTCCTAGAGGATATTTATTATCTCAGACTAAATTTGCTTTTGATATTGTTTTCAGGTCTGGTATTACTGATGATAAGAAAGTTGACACTCCAGAAGTTGTTAATGTTAAAATGAAGATTGATGATGGAGAACTTCTTGCAGACCCTACTCCTTACAGACAGCTTGTCGGGGCACTTTCCTATCTATCCATTACCAGACCAGATATAGCACATGCTGTTCATACAGCAAGTCAATTTCAACATGCTCCTACTTCTGTTCATATGGGAGCAGTCATGCGTATTATCAGATACATCAAGTCCTCTCTTTCACGAGGACTTTTCTTATCTTCCTCCTCTTCTCTTGATTTAATTGCATATACTGATGCTGATTGGGGAGGTGATCCCAATAACAGACACTCAACCACTGGCTTTTGTGTCTTTTTAGGGGAATCATTAATCTCGTGGAGGTGTAAAAAGCAGCAGAAGGTATCTCTCTCATCCACCGAAGCTGAATACAGAGCCATGGCAACCACGACCATGGAAGTAGTTTGGCTCCGACGACTGCTTGCTGACATGGGAGTTGAAGCAACAAAGGCTTCACAAATGTGTTGTGACAACAAAAGTGCGATCTACATTGCCAGTAACAGAACATTCCACGAACGCACCAAACACATCGAAATGGATTGTCACTACGTCAGAGAGGAATATCTACACGGGATAATTGATCTGCCATATGTCACTTCAGAATATCAGTTAGCAGACCTCTTTACAAAGCCTCTCGCTGCTCCCCGATTTCACTTTCTCTTAGACAAACTTTCGCTCATTGTACCGTAAGTTTGAGGGGGAGTGTTAAAATGTAAAACTGTACATATATGTATATATAATAATATTATATTATTATATATATATATATAAATACATTTTTAATTTCTTTCTTTTCTGTATTTTTTTTCCTTTATTTTTATTTTTTGTCTTTATGTCATCTAGTTCAGTTTGAACTAGAATGACTGTTGCTAGTCAAGTCCTGTCCAGACTTGACTAGCAATAGAGCTGTTGGACTGACACATTCCAACAGCTCTAAATAGAGCTGTTGGACTGTGCCCAACAGCTCTATTGAGTCCTCTTTCAGCTGTGTATATAAAGGGGTGCAGCCCCTCTTGTATTTTACTCCAATGCTTCTTAAGCAATTGGTTTTTCATATCAATAAAGAATACATTTTTATTTTTATTTTGTTTCCAGTTATACCCTTTTTAAGGGTTATGCTTTAGTGTCATTCTTGACACTTGCTCTTGTTAATCAAAGCTCGTGTTTCGAAGATCCCCATTTCATTTCACGGACACCCTCATTTCATAGATGCCAGACCCCTGCAAGGCAGTATCGAGGCTCACTCCTAGGTTTATCCCAGTTTAGAGACCAGTTTACCCTGTTCAACAAATAAAATTATCATTTTACCCTTAGGTCACCCTTAGACTTTTTCGTCGGTTAGGTTTAACCAAACTCATCTCAAGTTCAGAGAAGTTAGAATATTTGTCATTTCTAGCTCCTCTGAGCTCGCGAGGAGCGAATCCTGATCATTTCTGACCATTTCAGCTAATTTAGCTCATTTCAGGTGAAATAAGCTCATTTTAGCTCAAATCTTAACCAAACTGTCCCTGAGTCAGTCAAATCCATTAGATCCCATCCTAGTGAGTCTGATCTAAGTTCACTGGGAGTTCAAATCGCTTGGTTTCAGTTCAAAGTCACTTTTTCACACTCAGGCTTTTGTTTCAGCTCATTTTAGCTCACTTGAGCTCGATATAGTTCAGATCGAGCTGACTCCAGCTGGTTGATCTAGTGATTTAGCTCTGAAATTAGTTCATCTGAGTATAATTGGCTTCGGATTCAGTTCATTCTGATCCAACTCAACTCAAATTAGTTCAGACCAATTATGTACCGTGTTTCTACCCCCTGCAGTGTGAAAACAAAAAAAAATACAAATTTCTTCAGGACATCGTTTTTGACATTTTTCTGAACTGAGACAAGTCCTAATTCTGACTCGGATCAATTCCTTCAGTTAATATCTTATCAATATATGAGATCCGATCCATTTCAATTCAGATATTGGATCCAATGCTTGAACTGGTATCTAATTTCATCCCGGACCTGGATTTTTCATCTCATTCACTCAAAAATTCATATCCAGAGTCTAGTTTTATTCTTTGAACCTGGAATATCTCATCAGATATCCAGGATCCAATTAAAGCATTTCAGATCCATTTCAGTCTAGATCCACCTGATCCGTTCAGAAGTTCAATTCAATCAAATTTTTGAACTCAGATTCATTTAACATCTGAGATGCAATTTCACTTCTTGATTTCTGATTCAGATCCAAGATTCAATTCCATTCTCAGAATTGGATCCAAGATCCAAAATCAAAATCCCAATTTTATTATAAATTTGGGGATTTTTCCATTTTCAATTCTTCAGAAATCCATATTCAGGGTTTGATTTCCATTTGTGAACCAATTTCCTTCAAATCAAGATTCAGATCCAATCTTTTTCAAAACTTTGGATCCAGATCCTTTTAAAAATTTAATTTTTATTCTAATTTCGAAATCAATCTTTGGATTTTCAAATTCAAATCCACTATTTTGCAAAATTCTTTTGAAAAATACCCTAGATTCAGTTCAAATTTCAGTTTGGATTTTGAAATATCAAAATAGATTCAGATCCAGTTTCAAAATTCAATTTTTATTCAAAATCAATTTGGGGATTTCAAATTCAAAATCAAAATCCAATTTTTATCCCCAAATTAAAAAATAACCTTCAAATGTTAAAAATCCTTTGAAAAATACCTTGGATTCGGTTCAAAATTCAGTTTGAATTTCAAAATATCAAAATGGATCAAAATCCAATTTCAAAACTCAATTTTTATTCAAAATCAATTTGGGGATTTCAAATTTAAAATTAAAATCAAATTTTTATCCTCAATTGCAAGATAATCTTTTAAATTTCAGAAATTCAAAATCAGTATTTTGCAAAGATTCTCAAAATTCAATTTGGATCCGGTTTTGCCCAAATTGGATTTCATAAATCAAAATTGGACTTTTCAAATCCAATTATTTTCAAATTCCTCTTTTATTTCTTATATTTCCCTTTTATCTCAATTTCAAAATAAAAAATAAAAAATGTTGTTTTCAAAGAAGGGCGCCACTTGGTATTTTCAAAATAAAAAATAAAAATCATTTTTACAAACCTTTAAAAAAAACCTTGCTTTTAAAAATCCCACGTGAGCATCACCCACAAGGTGATGCCATGTGTCAAATTTTCAGAAAATTGGCCATTCTACCCATCTATAAAATAAAAAATGACTCACATGAGCACCCTTTTGCAAGAGGGTCCCATGTGTCCACCTTTTTCACAAAAGGGCATTCTTGCCTATTTAACAACAAAAGAAATGCCCACATGAGCTTGACACCACATTTTTTAGATTTTTTAGTCTCATATCTATCATTTTGGCTTAAGCTACCCCCAATCTCAACTATAAATAGACCCCTTGGGGGTCTCTCTTTTTCATAACTTGAAGATTTGAGAAATTAAGAGAATAAAAAAGAATTCTCTCTTTCTCTTCTTCTTCCTCCCTCTCCCCTTTTTTCCTCCTTGGAGTTGGCGCCATTATTGGAGCATCCTCCTCTTCATCTTCCTTCTTTGGTGTAAGGTAATCTTCTTCTTCATTAGTTTAATTTGATTTATATTTCTTTTCATTTTACAAAAGCCATTAGAATTATGAGATTTGATTTTCAATAGATCAAATTTCATATTCAAAAGGCTAAATCAATTTCAATTTATGCCCCAATGCTTTTGATTTCATTTTAGATGCTTTCATTTATGTTTTTATATCATTTTCATTATCATCTATGATCTAGAATGATAGATTTCATGTTTGATCATTAGATCAAATCACTTATGAGATTTTATTTCATTCAATTATGTTGAGATGATATTTTCAATTATGATCTGTTTTTGCCTTCATCATTTTGCATATAATTAGGTTTTATTTTGATCTGATTTTTTTATCATATCTTTATTAGTATGTTTTTGGGATCCACAACAAAAATCAGATCAATCTGAGTTGGTTTGATTCCTCAAAAAAATCAGGATTCGGATCCCACCGTTTTGAGTGGTTCAAATTTTTCCTGAAATTAGACCAACTTGTTAGAGTGATTTTCTCCTAACCAGAGATGATTTCTTAAATCTGTAAAAAGGAAAGTTTTCAGCATTGAGTCTAGTTTCTTCATGTAAATTTTTATCAATTTCTATGGTGTTTTGATATCTGATTTTGGTCAAAAACCATGGCCCTGTTACTCTGTCATTTTAATGCTTCAAAATTTTATCCATTTTGTCAGAGTCATATCTCTCTAATGGGAGATTATTTTTTAGTTCTGTAAAAAGAATATTCTTCATCTACATGTCTAGTTTTTTTGTGTAAAATTTTATCCATTTCTATGGAGTATTTTTATTTCTTTTGCATTTTAAGTCTAGACACTTTCTGTTTTCAATTACAGGCATTATTCAGACTTAAAATCAACTTATTGCATTCATATCTCTCTAATGGGAGATCATTTTTTAGATCTGTAAAAAGAAGTTTTTTCTTTATAATGTCTAGTTTATGCATGCCAATTTTCAGAAATTTTCGTTAAGTTTTTATTTGTCATTCGGACCAAAATTAGAAACCTATTGATTTTTCTTTCGAAGGCTTTTACAGATTTTTGACCAACTTGATCAGATGGGATCTCCCCAATAGGAGATCATTTTCTAGATCTGTAAATTGAAAATGTTTCATAGTTGAACTAAGCAACTTTTCTTATAAATTTGGGAGAAATTGAATCAGTTTAGCCCCTGAAACTTGAAAATTACATAAACTTGTCTGTCAAAGCTCAATTTATTGATTTCAAAATTTATTTCACAATGTTTTAATCATATCTTGAGTTTTAAAAATGCTTTTCGAGATCTGTAAAAGGGAGATGCTTCCTTGAAGAGTTAGGAATCAATTTTCAGCTCAATCTGAGTTGTTTTAGGCTTTCATTCATTCGAAATACTCTGACCGGGTCGATTTTCATATCTCAATTTTGAAATATCTTGTTTTACTTGGATAAAAAAATCAAATTTGGGTTTTCCTCCAAACTTTTTTTGTATTTTTCGATTCTAGGATACTTTTAAGGTTATCAGGAACCTTCAAATCAAATTTCATTAATTTCTAATATGTTTATGGATTTTTTCTTTATTTTTTAGGGCATAAAAAGGCTAAATTATGGATTTTTCTCAATTTTTAAATAATTGAAGAAAATTCATAAATGCCTACATTTATTTTTAACATATTTGATCATGTTGCAGGATTTTCCTTTTCTTTATTTTCAATTGATGTAAATTCATTCAAGTGTTGTAATAATACATTAATGAAAATTTTATTTTATGCTTAGTTTAGAATGAATGCGCATTTAGATTAAATTTCATAATTGATGTATTTCATTCATTTTTCTTTTTTTTTAAGAAATTCACTATGGAAAACATGAATGACACATGCACCATTTAATAAAGGATAAATAAAACTAACTAGAGTTCGTATTTACGGTCATAGTCGGAATATGAATAATACTTAGAATTATTATTCTTTATTAAAATACAAAAATTGACTTACACTTTTAAGTCTTTAAAAAATCATCATATTTTAAGAAAAATGCATTTTCCCTCCTTATTAGAATCTAAAAATAAATATTAAATTGAAGTATATTCGTGGTCATAGTCATATATATATATATATGAAAATTTTATTTTATTTTAATTTTAGAAAGGCACAAAAATTTTATTTCATTCTTTATTAGAATTTAAATAAAGATTAAATTAGAATATATTTGTGACCATAGTCATGCAACAACAACTACGCCTTCATCCCAAAACAATTGGGGTCGGCGATATGAACAAAAAAAAAATCATTATGGGTCTTCCACATGAATCCTTCTCCTCCAATCATTTCTATCCAATGCCATGTCCTCGGTGGGGTTCAAAGCATTCATATCCTTTCTTATCACCTCCATCCATGTCTTCCTAGGCCTACCCCGACCCCTTTTAACTAATATATTTTCCCATTTCTCCATCCTTCTAACTGGAGCATCATTAGGCCTTCGCCGAATATGTCCAAACCACCGTAAATGATTCTCTCTCATCTTATTTTCAATGGGTGCAACGTCTACCTTCTTACGTATCTCCTCGTTTCGAATCTTATCTTTTATTGTATTTCCACACATCCATCTCAGCATACACATCTTAGCTACACTCATTTTTTTAATATGATGTCTCTTGGCAGCCCAACATTCTGTACCATATAGTAAAGTGGGCCTAATAGTCGTCCTATAAAACTTTCCCTTCAACCGCAATGACATTCTACGATCGCACAACACTCCAGTTGCACTTTTCTATTTCATTCATCCAACCTTTATCCTATGATTTACATCTCCATCAATTTCTCCATACTTTTGAATGATAGATCCCAAATATTTGAAACAATCATCCACCGGTATTTTTTGCTCACCAAGCTTCACTACACTCCCATCACTACTTTGTTGCTTACTAAACCGACATTTCATGTATTTTGTCTTACTCTTACTCAACTTAAAACCTCTTGCTTTCAATGCCTGCCTCCATAATTCTAACTTAGCATTAACCTCAGTTCTAGACTCATCAATCAAAACAATATCATCAGCAAACAACATATACCACGGCACATTTTCTTGAATTGATCTCGTAAACTCATCCATCACTATAGCAAATAGGAAAGGGCTTAAAGCAGATCCTTGATGTAACCCAACCGTTATAGGAAAATTGGTTGTCACCCCTCCACAAGTGCGGACATTGGTTACTACTCCTTCATACATATCTTTAATTTTACTAATGTACTTTAGAGAAACATCTTTTTTCATCATTGTCCACCAGAAAACGTCCCTAGGTACTCTATCGTATGCCTTCTTCAAATCAATAAAAACCATATGCAAATCTTTGTTCCTCTCTCTATTTCTCTCAATAAGTTGTCTAAGAAGATGTATAGCTTCCATAGTTGATCTTTCAGGCATAAAACCAAATTGATTCTCCGATATCATGGCAACCTTCCTCAACCTAGACTCAATTATACTCTCCTAAAGTTTCATAGTATGACTCATGAGTTTTATACCACGATAGTTTGTGCAATCTTGTATATCACCCTTATTCTTATATAGAGGCACCAAAGTACTCTTCCTTCACCCATTAGGCATCTTATTTGTCCGCCAAATCTTGCTAAAAAGATTTGTCAATCATTCTAAATCTTTCTCTCCCAAGCATTTCCAAGCCTCGATAGGTATACCATCTGGGCCAACTTCCATTCTTGATTTCATTTTCTTCAAAACCTCTGCAATTTCTTTCTTTTGAATCATGCGCATGAAGTCACGATTCATTTCATGAAAAGGAATTGAGAAGTCTCCAAGATCCTGAGCATGACTTTCATTAAATAGCTTATCTGTGACCATAAAATTGCATCATTCTTTTTTCAAAATTGTTATTCCAGTGATTTTCGAAATAATTTTCATTTCTTAATTCAAATATCTATTTTCAATTTCCAATTTTCAATTCTAACTTTTCATTTTCGAAATTCTAAAATTAAACTTTGAATTTCATTTTCAATTCCATGTTTTAATTTCAATTGTTGATTTTATTTTCCATTTTCAAACTTTTACTTTGATTTTCATTTCAATTTTAAATATTGAATTCAGTTCTTTATTTTTTTTAAATTCCAAGTTTTGAATTTTATTTTCACTTCAAATTCAATTTCAAATTTTCCATTCTAAAACTTCAATTCTTAATCTTGAATTTCATTTCAAATCTCAATTTTTATTCTAAATCAAAATTCGAATTTCCTTTCTGAACTTCTAATCCTAAAATTTTAAATATAAATCCAAGTTTGATATCTGAATTCAATTCTCAATTCAGAAAACAAACTTGGAATTTCGATTTTCTAGTTTAATTTCAATTCAGATTTTCAAATTTTAAATATTTAACTTTGAATTCAATTTCAAAATCACTTGGAGAATTCAGATTTCTGAAAAAAATTCAAAAGCATACAGATTCTCAAAACCATAGCAAAGCCCGATTCAATGTGCATTTAGAACTTAAAATATTTTTTTAGATAAATTTAGGTAAAGCAAAGGCATAAATTCGATCCTTGGTTCGATTACTCCTGATAAAGGCGTCAGTAACGGTTGAACCTCATACCGACGAGCGAATTCTTGTTACGACAATGAAGCCATACATGATACTTCAAGTACAAGGTTTTGATGATGAGCAAGTGGAATCAACTGCATTTCAGCTAAGGCTATGAAGAAATTGAAGAATTCGATGAAGAATCTTTGAAGACTAGTGTGCAAATGTTTAATTCATTAAAAAGTCTTAGATTCTTGTAAGAGCCTTACTTAGAATGCATATTTAGGTTGCAATTTACCTAAAATGTCTTTAGAAAAACTTTTCTAAAAGAAACTCTCTTGAAAATCTTTTTAGAAAACTCTTTTCTTAAATTTTCGTGTTTATTAGTCGACCAATAGATTCACCAGTCGACTAATCCTTTCGCGCCATATTTTTTAAAAAGTCATTTTTGTCAAATTAGTCGAACCGAAGGTTTTATCAGTCGACTAGACAGAATGTCTGTTTTCTGGAAAATTAGCAGCAGTCGACTAATGGTTTTATCAGTCGACTGAACAGAATATGTGTTTTCTGAAAAATTTAGCAGCAGTTGACTAATGCTTTTATCAGTCGACCGGACAGAATGTTTGTTTTTCAGAAGATTTTAGCAGTAGTCGACTGAAAAGTTTTTCAGTCTACTGATGATATTATCAGTCAACTAATTTTTCTCTAGTCGACTAAGTTTCAAAAGTTCAGATTTTCAAACGGCTCGATTAACAGATCAGTCGACCGACGATAACTGTCAGTCTACTAATAACTAACTATTAGTCGACTAACTACTGTTTCAGTCGACTAATTTTGTCGTTTTCCTGAAACTTCAAAAAGGCGTGTCTTTTCATTTTTCAAACGTTTTGATCGTTCAAAATGGACTGTTTTGACACTCTTTCATACTCTCAACGTATGGAATCTTTCAACTATAAATATGAGTGCATTTTACATTCAAAACAACAAGAATTCAATCTATTTGAATCATTTACTTCTTGCTTTTCACTCCTATTCATTCAAGTATTTGTTTTCTCACTCACTTGATATTTTCACTTCAGTTTTTCACTCAAATCCCTTTGAGAGATAGTGAATTCGTGAGTAGAATATTTCAACAACCTCAAAAGTCAATTGCATCTCATTTGCATTTAAAAAAAAGGCTCATAGGTTGTATTGTAAGTTGTTACTTATTTTCTGTAAAAAGGACTCCTTGGTTTAAAGGAGTTGTTTGCTTTCAGTAGGGTTGTTACTGAAAGTGAGACCGGTTTTGGTCTGTGTGATCTTGTAGTTAACAAGGTTGATAGTGGAAATCTCAAGCGGGTTTTGCTTGGGGACTGGATGTAGGTCGGGATAGACCGAACCAGGATAAAATCTTGTGTTCTTTGAGTGTTTGTTTTTCAAATTGCAAAATCTTTCTATGTTCCGTAGACAATTTTTTTAAAAGCACTATTCACCCCCCCCCCTCTAGTGCTCGTTGCCTCGATCCTAGTACACTTTCAATTCCGTCTCCCTATTTTCCCGCAAATTTCAAAACGGAGGCGAGTAATTTCAAAATATCTTTACAAAAGGTCAAGTGAGACCTTGCGGAGAGTTTTTCTCTTTCTTTCCTTAAAAAGGAACAAAAGAAAAAAAAATTGCAACGATCACGGTTATCAATTTCAAACTCTTGAGATGGTGATCAACTTTCTATTAGGTTGTCCAGTTCTTTCCGGCTGCCCCTTTGGTTGATTAATGGCTATCAATTTCAAACTCGTGAGATGGTGTTCAACTTTCTCTTAGGTTTTCCAGTTCTGTCAGGCTGCCCCCTTGGTTGATTAATGTTTCCTTGCATTTTTACTTTTGCATGTTGTCTGAATAAAGTCTATGAAAGTTATCATACTGACTCGGGCTGAGTATGGAATATCGGAAACTCATTGGTTGGTGAATTGTATATAATAGAATTCCTGACCTGATGCTTTGTGTGGTTACTGCAGATTTGAGATACTAGAGGAAGATGCCTTCACATATACTTTCATTCTCAAGGCCTTGGGCATGGTTCCGGTTGCTTGAACCTTGATGGTCCAGAAGATTTATTGCACTCAAATGGAGTTGCTGGGACATCTTTATTTTCTTCATTTTATTATCCCTTGCAAGGCCTTAAGTTTAATGTGTATTTCCTGTACTGTTAATTTGTCCAACAGAATTTAAAGATTAAATGCCACAAGGCCTTTACTACATTCCGAATACTGCATATGATCGTGGATCATAGGTTTTAAGATAAATGGTTCTCATTTTCATTTTTCAATACCATTGAAAGACGGAAAAATAATGGGGTTAATTATACATATAAAAAGAGAGTTCAAACGTGCGGATCTGAGCTTGGACATGAGATCCTTATTTCCAGCCTTTGGTTATTTTTTTTCTTAGTGGATTCAATATTGTCATATAAAATTTAGATCTAGATTTAAATACTACATTGGGATTTAGTTTGGATTAGGATATATATCAAACTTGCTGCTTAAATTTTGGATTTGGATTAATCTATCATATTTGTTTACACCTCGACTCCTAATTTTATGGAGTTTCCTAATCAAAATAGTTCCAATAAAATTTATTTTAAATTTGGTGTGAATTTTTTCTAGCCAGCCATATATAAAGACGTTGCCTAGTCAAAGTTCAAGGCCCTTCGCCTAACTCACAGTCTCATGGATTGAATATGAGAATATTGGGTAGCATTTATTTAAATGCAACTTGGATGGATTTTTTAAGTTTTTCTGTTGTAAACCATTCTCTGAATTCAATTACCATACTTTACTAAAAAAAATTGAAACTAATAACTAAGGCTGGTAAATCGCGGTATGCTTGACAGGTGGACTTGTTAGGCTGAACCCTAGTTGCTCGAGCTTGTAATATGCCGGACGGTGTGGCCTAGAGGCCTTAGACATTTAGCTATTTGAACCCAAGTGTTCTACACTATGCTTTGTGATATAATGCCACACACACATACATATATGTATTAAAGTCCAGTTAGCGTCCGAAGCACTCTTTCTTTGCTTTGAACTCGTGTAAATTTGGTCGGCTCAGCAAACCAATTTTTTTTTTCAAAGCTAAGCTGGGGTGAGGCAGACCCCTACCAGTTATACAACTATGTGCCATTGGGTGTTGAACCTGCAACGTCCCAACACATGGTGACGTGCACTAGCTGCTCCTACCAAACAAGCGGAGCCCCCGTTGTCAACATACCAAATTTACAAAGCACAAACGAGCTTTTGACAAGTTTGTGCCAAGAGCCGAGTCACAAGCTACTCGATGCATCCCCAAGAACGTCATCCCTACTAAGAACCCAACCTAAAACGTAACCCGACCAGAAGCAACTTAGAAGAATGGGACATCTCCCGATTGAGCGTCCCTCCATAATCTAAAACTTGCAATCGCATGTGATTTTGTTGAGGTCAACGCTCAAACGACGGTACTGTACGACAAAAACAATACATTTTCAAAAATGCCCTGCAATTTTTTAAATTCTCAAATGGACAATTCTGCGGGTTCTCAATTTTTTTTTTACACTTTTACTCCTAGCAAGTGCCCATTTTTTGTTTTCGTGGGTCCGGGCGTTAAAAGTTGATGGATCCATGACACTCGTCAATAAAATCACATATGAGGTGATATTCTAAAAAAAATTGTGAAATTCAAAAACACTTGTGAAACTAGTATCACAAAAAACATTGCAAAAATCCTTTAAGTGTTGCGGAAGTCCTTACCTTGCGAAATTACAAAAAAAGTATCGCATGAAGAATTGTAAAATTCTTTTTTATTGCAAAATTTTGTTCCATATAAATAAAAAATAAAGCTTTGTTTCTCAACCCATTTTTTGCATTTGGATGCCCTTTTTTCGCAACCTTAGATTTCTTGTGGTCCCCAATCATTCCGGTAATCTCCCGACAACATTCAGGTGAATATTTTGGTGGTCAACAACTCTGCAAAAATCTCTCATATTTGGCAGTTCATTGACAATGATTCACCGATAGTGGAAAACCTTGCATTTTAGCCCCCTTCAGTGACTTTTTTGGCGAATCACTTGCGAATATTCCAGTAAAAATCATCAGTAACGACTTCATCGACGTCTCTCACTTGAGTTTCTTTTTGGTAACATTACTAATGACTAGGTTTTTCGATGAATAGTTTGTCATTGTTGTTTTTCTAGTAAAAACCTTTTATTTTTAATTGATTGTATGTGTCAGTTACGTCCCTCGACTGACTTGTTTTTGCATGTATAATATCCTATTTAATCAGTTTATTTTGGTGTGTAGAACATTGCATGTGAGTTTTCTTAGTTTTTTGGTCTGTTGTGTATATATTATCCAGTTTAATGTAGCTACCGTAGGAATTAAGTTTTTTATTACAAGATGACACTGATAAGAAGAGAAAAAATACACAATTTACACGTGCCATGACAAAGAAGAAAATAAAGGGGCAGAATGAGTTGGTCGGGCTCCATGGATCTAATGGTTACGTGGTGTTTCATGAGACTTATCTTGACACATACAATAGGATTGCCACTCTGATAGAGAGGGATCTTGCTCCAGCACAAAAAATAAGGTTGTCAGATCTTGTCTACCAAAACTATAGCCTCAACAATCTACAACATAGAAATGTGTGCTCATCCAAGCAGTTGTATGCACTTTCAATAAGTCAACTGCTAAGTTTTTCACACTGGCCCACAAGTCCTGTTGATTATAAAAAAAGTGTTGATGACATTGTGGTCAGATATTTGTCTCTCATTCTGAAAATATTGAAGTGGGGTGGGGGGGGGGGGGCTCATTGGTGAATAAGTGTAAGGTATTTGTTCATGGTGAGGTTGTTGTCAACCTCAATACCCGGCTTGAACAAGATAGAGACAAGGCCACTTGTAGTGGTAGTGGTGAAGTGAAGATAGAGATAGTTTTTTAGGTTGTCTCTCAATTGAAGGAGAGTAGTCACCCAAATGTGGAGGAGAGTGAGGCTGGGGTTGGGACATTGTGAAGGGTTCTCAAGCAAAAGATGTGATTATTGGTCTGGTAGAGGGTCCTTATACAAAAGGGGAGAAGAATTATGAGCTACGTAGTGAAATAGAGGTTCCTTCTCTCCCTCCTTCTTCGAGAGTGCATGCTTCGTGTAGTAGATCACAACAATAAACAATATCTGGTGTTGAGAGACATGTAATTTTCTATATTTATTTTGTATATAACTATCACTTGATGTTAGATCATCCATTTAAAAAATAATAATTATCCACAAGTTATAGTTGTTCAATACCATAATAAACACACACACACACACACACACACACACACATATATATATATATATATATATATATGTGTGTGTGTGTGTGTGTGTGTGTGTGTGTGCACGCGCATCATGCATGGTATGCATAGCCATGTGTTTGTGTACTTGCATTTCAATTAGTGAAAATGTTATAACTAATGAATATGTGCATGTGATCGCAGTAGCCACATCAGCCTCCACCACCCCATGTGCACCGATTCTTCTAGCACAAAGCACACTCGTGGTTTTGAAAACTGATGGAGTCCCGCGAGAATTTGCTAAATCAGATGCATTTCCAAAAATTCTTGGAGATCACCCCATAAAACATTAGCCATAGTCTCATAAATTTTATTCTACATTTTCTGAGTCCGTCTTCAAACAAATTCATCTTCAGAGGCATTGCGACGATAATTACGTTGGAGAACGTGACATGAATCACTGGATTGAATCATTGAAGTTCCATGTGAAGCCAGTGACTGGACGTCGCTGGAAAGAATTCAAGGATTTGTGTCCTGTCCTCATAGATGCAGAAGATGAGGCATGGGATGGTGCTAGGGTCAAGTTATCACAGTTGAGGAACCACTATAACCCCACATTGAAAAAGAGTTCTGGTAGGAAGCTGACAATGACTTTTTGGATGGAAGGGAAAAAAGAATTCATATAACAACATCGTAGCATTCATGTTTTACTTTTTTTTGCATACATATTCATCGACTCGTGTGGAAAGATGATCCATGAATTGTACTTGGAATTGGTGCAATCATTGACTTCCATCGATGAATATGCATGAACAATTGTCGTTCTTGCATACATATATGTTGGTTTGTCTAAATGCATGATTGATAAAAAAAATATTGTTGGCGTTTTGGTTTTGTTAGAGGTATTTATTCTTTCATACTTCTTATTTGATATTTTTTTGCATTCATCATCTATACATTTTTTATATGGTACTAATCCTTGTATTGATCCTTACATGTTTAAATATGAGAGCGCATATTTATTGAAAGACCCTTGAGACATAACCATTTTCCTAAATTTTCATGTGTTGCAATATAGAGACAGACACATGACAATGAGGATATAAATGATCGAAGAGGGTTGGGTCCTAATATTAATAGAGAATCTTGCATATTACAATTACATAATATCACTGAAACACGTGTAAGTGTTTATTCTTTTGTTGGAGGTGTTCATGATCTTTGTTACATTTTAGTTAACGTGGTATTCTTATATAAATGTGGTAGATGAGGATTGTGAGGATATGGTTGTGCACATGAGAGATCTCACAATGAGTGACATTTGGTTATACAACATGAACAAAGTTGAGCAACAAGTAGCCAACCGAGTGATTCAACAGTTTGACTTTATTCAATGAATACCCTATTACTTTGGAGTAATTAATAAAACAATCCATGATATAATGGACGATAAGAAGAAATATTACCCCATCTTATTTGAATATGAATTGGAAGACTGATAAGATGATGGGGAGACATCAACAAGGAATCCATGACAAATGTACATAGGGATGAAGACAGAGATAAGGTCTACATCGAGGAGGAGGCAAATGTAAAAATAGCATGTTTAAGAAAATAAGTTGTTAGGCTGAATGAGATGTTTAGCTCTCAATGTGCACTTATAGCTAATTTGCCAAATTACATAAAGGAGTTATTAAAGCGATGAATTTTATGGTGTATATCATTAAACTATATAGATTACTGAAATTCGTTATGCACATTAATTGAACTTTATATATTATTGAATCTTGTGTGTGAGGTGATGAAGTTGTTTATGAATGAATTGTGTATATAAAGTGAATGGGGTTATTTTATTCTTGTTTTTTGAAGAGGATGAGTTGTGTATATAACAAGGATTGAAGTTGTTTGATTCTTAATTTTTATTTGATATGTGTTATTTATGTAGCAGGTGATTGATTTTTTTTTTAATTATTTCAATTGTGTATAACTTGTACATAACAAAGAATGAAAATGTATTTGCAATTGGTGATTTTTTGCACCATGAAGAAATTTTGTAAGGTACGTGTGAATTTTTGTTTCTTCTTTTTAAATTAGAAAGAAATTTCACAAGATACATGATAATCTTCATTTAGAATGAACATAAATTCACATGTACCCTACAAAAATTCTTCTTGGTTTAAAATAAATAAATAAATATTCACACATACCTTACAAAATCCCTTTATGGTGTGAAAATTACTTAAAGCTTATTGTTTAAGAGAGTAACAATGCACCTAGCTTTTCTTGAGTACAGATGAATGACATGAAATCCAACCGCAATTGAGTTATAATGTCATTCACTGCATGAAAGAATGGCATCAAAGTGACCCCTAAAGGTAATCCATCAAGAATACCCTTGACCTAAACTTGTACATGGCTGGTAAGACAATAAAATAAAATTGAAAATATCCTAGCCAACTACAAAAACACAAAAAAGAAAGTCATTGGCTCATTGCTTTATTATATATATAATTCATTATCATAAACAAATAAATCATCTGTTACAAATAGATAAATACTTAGTATTCTGTCCACATTTATAGTCAATATATAATACTATGTCCACATTCATAGTCTAAAATCTGTATAGTCATTTGCAAGGTCCTTATTATACACACAACTATCAACAAACAATACCCATGATTGCCCATAGCTCTTATAATCTTTCATCACCATCTGATATCTCATTGTCTAATTCGCCTCTACATCATCAAGTGTAAGGGCATTTTCCGACTTAGACTCATCATCAACTTTCATTGCTGTAAGTTCAACACTCTTTTTCATTCACTCCTTACGGTCGATCTTCCTCTCACATTTATAAACATTTATCAATCAATGCCTAACTGCAATTGCATCGGCATGAAAAAAGGTCACACAATAAACATGTGATAAATATCACAGAAAAAACCAAAAACAAAACATGAGCATAGTGTACATGTCTGAAATTCAATGATTCACTTAATCCTAGGTATTGCACATACAAAAAGATAAATTTCACAATCATACATGTAATATTTATATACCAAATGAACAAACATGTACAAAATGAGTTAACAAACATGTAGAAAAATAATTATTAGGTAGGAATGTCTTGCGCAACAATGGTCGATCATTTTGCATAAATATCGTAACCAATCCATCTATTTAAAAAATGAACCTGCGACACAACATTAAATTGAATGAGTACTTGAACAAAAAAAAGCACAATATTGAATAGGTAATAACATAATGTATCATATCTATGATGTTACTATCAACAAGTTTTATAGTCCTCATCAAATTATAAAATATTTACTCATTCACATTCATATTCATCTTCCAAAGAACCTAGTGATAATTGCTACAATTGTCAATAATCAAGATTTGCAATGCTCAGTTTAAATTTTATATTATGTAAGCGTATATCATGTCACATTCAGAGAACGGATACGACACACAGTCAAACTCGAAGCATGCATGTGCCCCAACTTGATGTAAGGGAGTTGTAAGCATTTGCTGTGAATTTTAATGTTTATCGATTAATTTTTATTAGATAGAAGAAAACAAACAAACAATGCTTCATAGACTCGCATAGAAGTACAAGGTAATGCAAATGGTATTCTGTAAAGCACGCCATTTTGCCATTTATTTATTGTGAAAACTACTAAGTTTAAGTATGAATCTTTATAGGTGTTGCATTAAACAGGTAAATACATTTGTGTTATTTTTAAAAGAATCCATGTATGATTAGAACAAACAAACACATTTAAAAACTTGTAATATACTTTACTGACCATAAAAGTTTTTTCGAAAAATAATAACACTTCACTATATTTTGGCTGGTCCCCTTCAGTCTCAACGATTACAATTATGTCGGGTTACTGGTCGTTGACTCCTTTTCTTGCACCGTGTTCAAACATCACGAGTTACCTATAATTTAAATGACAAACATTATACTTTGTAGACAAAAGGGTAACCTAATATCTGCAAAATAAAATTCAATAAGTGCCTTTGACATATAAAAAGTTTAACCTTTCCATGAAGATTTGTAAATTGAACAACAAAACAAACTTACATGTAATTAGTTTCAAGTGAAAAACAAGAAATAAGTTTAACCATATTTACTAATTGTAAATTAGTAAATAAAAGAATAAAAAAATGTAAAAGCTCATATATATGCTAATAAGCTCATAAATATCAAGTCATTTTTCCTTTTGCTAGATATAAGCTAATTCCCTCATGAACTTAGAATTTCATTGTATAATCAAATTTTGATCAAATACACGTGTTCTACTGACTATAAGACTTTCATATTCTTTAGAAATGATGCATCGATTGAAGAAAATATCATAAAATTATGCAGTATTCCGTTAATGGGAAAGTTTCATGGTCAAATGGCAGTAAAAATTATTCAGATGAAGAATTAGCATGCCAGTATCTTTACTATACCTCTCTTCACGTGGCAACATGCTACTTAAAGGCAAACTCCATGATGCATATTGGTGCCGCCTTTTGCAGGTGATATCAAGTATATAACTTTCATTTCTATATGTTATTGTTGACAAAGTTATAGAATATTGACAAGCAATAGACAAAAATAAGTAACTATATGCGAAAACCTAAAGATTGTAAACCTTAAATGGTAAATCCGATGACAAATATGTTATGTTTACATAAGGTAACATTCACAACAACGAAACACACATAACAAGTTAACAACAACAACCAAATAAAAAGAAGGTGGAACTATATTATAAAGAAAACAACAAAAACAATAGATATATTGTATGAAACTCACCTTAATAGCTAACTAGGGAAGTGGAGGAGAAGCATACCATAAACTTGCACGAAGTGAAGCATACAACTTTCACGTGAATCACCAAAAGGATTGGGGTTTTAAAGGGAGGAGGAGGATGAGAAAATTGAGAAAAAAAACCTAAACACATTTATATGGGACAAAATTTTGAAGAAAAAAGAATTTCGCAATATCAAACTTTCACAATTATTTGGAATTTCACAATACTTCATGCAATACTTGGTTGCAATTTCATAATTATTGAACTTTCGCAAAATTTATGATTTTCGCAGGTGATCGTGCGAAACTCGTCACGAGTTTCGCAAATTTTTTGGAATTTCTCGATCATTTTTGAAAAATTGCAACCTCAAGTGCATTTTTGTTGACAAGTTCCATGGGTGTATTATTTTAGCGTCGTGACCCACGAAAATCAGGATTTCGCACCTACTAGAGGTAAAAATGTCTAAAAAAATAAAAAACCTAAAGAAATTGTCCATTTGGCATATTTGATAAATTGTGAGGCATTTTTGAAAACACATCATTTTTTGACATACTGATTTATATTTTACTAATGACAGGAAAAAAACCATAAGTAGCAAAAATATGCTAAACTCTTTGATATTTAGGAAAACATGCAGGCTTTTTACTCAGTCTTTTTCCTTTTTACTCTGGTTTATATTCCTTTATATTTTATACTCATATTGAAAACCTAATAAAAAAAAAGAGAGGGCATGTCTCATATTGGCAGCCATATCCATGTCGCATAGCCTTTCTCCCTGCTTCTAGCATCCTGCTTGCTTAGTTTCAGTTTTACTCAATTAAATAAGGTGAGAAATGCTCAAGTATCATTTTCCTAAAACAATATATTGCATAAAAACAACAGTACGTTTCACAATAGTGAGTAAACTCATTTAACAAAAACCAACGCAAAGTCAAAAGAAGGGGTGCTAAAGTTATAAATTCACCCACAGTTGCTATAAGCTGCCAACCCATCACGGTGCACTCGAACCTAACCTCCTCAAATTGCAGGTAATTGACTCGTAACGATTCAAGTTTGGTTGACGTCGGATTCAAGTTTGCATTTCTATGTTTTATTTTCTTGTGTTGATACTTTCTTGAGACGTTTCCCCAGAAACAAAATTTTATCTCTAAGATTTTCCTTTCCGAGATTTCGTCAAAAAAAAAAAAAAAAAACCAAAACAATTGCTCAGGACCGACGGCGGACCACAGATCGGGTCAAATTGTATATAATCGATCCATCAATCAGGTCCAAGTCAAACTTGGGTTCCATATGAGCACGCATTAGGCCAGGAGAAGCGTGTTTGTGTTTAACAACTGTAGGTCCCGCTGTGCCTGTGAACTGACAGTTGGCAAAATCTATCGGTTCAGGTTAGCGCTCACACGCTCTACAAGAGAGCGTGGCGCTCACGGGGCCACCTCTCTCTGTGCGAAAGTGAGGTGGCGGAAAACCAAAAGCTAGCGCACGTGCGACTCTATGCGCAAAGCAAGAGGCCTCGGACCGTCTAATTTTCCGGCCACGTCCGAACCCTTCCGGTTATCGGAAAATCCGAAATCCTTCCCCACGTTTTTTCCCTCTCTGCTCTGTTCCTCTTTCCCGCTTGTTTTTTTCACGGCCCAAGCAAACGAAAATAAATAAACAAATAAAAGCAAATGATTTTCCTCTCCCGGAAGCATCCGATATCGAGTGTTCTTCCTTCCACCTGTTACTGTTAGAACTTAGAAAAAAGAAAAGAAAAGGAGAACAACCGCCATCCTCTGATTTACCTCCGGTCTCGGCCTTCTCCGGAAAACAAATTCCAAAGGTTTCCCTCGAACCATCTTTCGCCATCTCATTATTCACCATCGATCATCATCAACTGGTTTCGATTTGGCCGTTTCTCGAAGGTGAGCCGAAAAAAAAAGTAGCGATAGAGGTGTCCAGGTTGGTGTTTCCCTTTCTCCTCCTCCTTCCTTTTCTTTTATGTGTTTTTTTTTTCCTTTCCATATTTTGGAACTAGAATCGATAAGAAAATTCTTTTTATTTTTCTTTTTGGTTATTTTTCTCCGATTTATTTTTTTTATCCTATGCTCTTGAAGCTAGGACCCAGAAAATTTTACTTGATTCGTTTTCCTTTTCCTTTTCACTTTTTTATTGGAATTTCTTGTTAGGTTTTGCGTCACACTTTTTGCCGGAAACTCTTGAAGTTCATCTAGGGCACGGGATTTTTTGGGGTCATTTTTTGTATTTGGTTCGTTGATCAACCGTTCGTTTGATCAAGGTCTTCTAATTTTGGTACAATTTTCTTCTTCTTCTTTGCGTCCTTATAATTTTTGCTTATTTTTGTGATTTTTTTTGGAGGTTAGTTTGATATATTCTGGGTTTCTGAAGCTAGAGTCGAGGAAAGTAAGAGGTCTTCTTCTGTTCTGTTTTCTGCAAAACTTCTGGTATTCCCCTTGCTGGAGACTTTTTTGAAGTTCATCTAGGTCTGGAGAATCCGCGTGGTTGGATTTGTTGAGTGATTTTCGATATCTTATGCCAGTCCGGTTCTTGTTCGTGTTGTATCTGATTTGTTGTTGATCGATTTCTTCTGATGCTCATCCTTTAGAACTTTATTGGAACGAGGCCTGCATTTCGATCCCTTCAGGTCTTGTATTTTCCATCTTGATCCGAGCTGAGAGTAGGAAAATACATCCGGGCACGTAGGGGTGACAAAGTGAGAAAGAAAGCCTTGTGATGCCATCAACATGCAGCCAGAGTTCCAGTCTGCTTTGGGAATGACAACGGCTTCTTCTACCCCTCTAAAAGAGATTGTGTTGACTGGCAAAGATGCGAATGGAAGCTCTCTCTGTTCACCGCTTCCTGCGGATGATGCCCCTTCTTCTCAAACACCTGGTATCAGATGCTGAACTTTGATTTTACTTAACATTGTTATGCATGATTTCGGATGTCAGCGCTCATGAGTCAAAGATTGGAGCTACTTCATTGCACTTGTATTGTATCTATCGTTGAATTGTGTGTCTCTTCTTGTATTAGGATGACATTCTTACTGACCTGTTATTCTGTTTTGTTTGTCGTAGTCTCTGAAGTCTGATGCATTCATGAAGTTGTGTGTGGTTTGATAATGCGTTTCTTTCGATGTTTGTCTCGTAGTTGATCTTGATTTCCCCCCCTCCCGTTTCGTGTGTTCCTGACGTTCTAGCAGCTCATGGACAACATGTCAATTTCTTTGTCTATTGCAGTGCAAACTATTTGGTTGTTAGTCTGTCATCCTTTTCTGGGAAAAAAACGGTGCCCTTGCTCATGCATAATGATGCATTTCTCTGGGTGCTCCATATTTAAAGTTGCCAAATTCAGCACTTGTCAAGTCGTTTCCCATGTTCTCAATGCTCCCATAACAATTATTAACAACAAATAGAACGGGCTTGAATTATGATGCATTTTTCTGAGTGTCCCCTATTTGAGAGTTGCCAATGCTGATGTTCCTTGCTGCTCCTCATATGCCTAATGCTATTGTAAACTGTTTCATCCAGATAATCAACACATAGAATAAGACCTGATTCTGGTTGGGATGTCCAACAGACATCTTTCTATTTTCAGAAATTTCCTATTTTTCATGTGTTTCCTTTATGAAGGGCTTTGGTTCCACTACACATTTTATGGCTTTTGAATATTCTCAAACGTTTCTAGTGGAATTTGTGATATGCTTGTGGATATGTTTGAAGTGAACATTCTTTTAAATAGCTTTATTTAGCTATTTTGGATAATTCATTTGGCATTTTATGCTTTGTACGATTTCAACAGTTTTTTTTTGGTGGATGCTGCCAACACAGTACCACTAAGGTTTCTCTTTTCTCTGTGTAGTGAAAAAACCGATAAGACAGTGGGCTGCATGGACACGTCAAGAGGAGGAGAGTTTTTTCAATGCATTGCGACAAGTCGGCAAGGTATTAATATAGCTTCCTTGCTTTTCCCTTGGCAACTTGGCATGACATTGATATAACTTTCTTGCTTTGCTCTTGTTAATAAGTTTTTAACCATGTTCTTGATGTATTGGCGTTGCAGAATTTTGAGAAGATCACTAACCGTGTCCAAAGTAAAAATAAAGATCAAGTAAGCTCTTGCCTTTCATTTTTTTCAGTTTGATAGGAAGTTTCATATCTGATGGCTCTCCATTGGGAAGTTGTTTCTTGATACGGATGCCATCAATGCCAGTTCTTTTTTTCTTGATTTTAGCAAATATTTAATGGTCAGAAGTCTTTGTTGCCATTGTCCATATCTATGGAACGACTATACTTTAAGCATGACAATAGGGCCAAGGTAGTTCATAATTCTGTTCCATTCCTTTTGCATGTGTCCATATGTGAGTGCATGCGAGTGCATGCATGTGCCTGTGTGTGGGTGTGGGTGTGTGTGCCAGTGGGTTTGTCATTAAATATCATCTTAACAGCAAATTCTTGAAATAATTATACGCCACTAAGACCATTACCATTAAATAGTAAATCAAAGTTAAAAAGTCAACATGCATGTAATCAATGACAGAAATTAAAAGGGAGAAAGAAGCACCAGTAACTGCAAAATAAGGGATCAAGATCATAAAAGAGAAAGATGAAGTTAGCTGTTCACCATGTTTGTCATAGGTATGACTTTGTCCATGATATGTGGTTTGTTTTTTTTGTATCCATTGTCATGTTGACATGGGTCATGCATACCAAGGTTGTAAGTATCGTATCATTACCCGGTATCGGTCGGGCCCAAAGTAATACTATATCGAATTGTAAAATATCATAATTTTTAAAAAATCTAAAAAAGTAAGAAAAATTAACAAAAATTCTAAAAAAAATCATAACACATGAAACAAACCATGCAATTGATAATTGACAATGTAAATAAAAGACAACTACATAATTTAAAACAATTAAAACCTTGACAATATGCCAAGTATTAGGACAAAAAATCCTCATTATTGCATCCAACTGCCGTGCTACCACCTCTTCATATTCGCGCTCTTTTTTGGCAAGTGGGTCATCGTCATCCTTAGAATTTGGAACATTGGTTGAAAGTTTTTCTTTTTTGCATTTTTGCAACATTCTTCTTTCAATTGCTTCTAGTTCAACAATAATATCAACATGAAAAATGACAATAATATATGGAGAATCACATGGATATACTTTTTGACGAAGACTTACAATATGGTGCTTAAATCTATGCAACCTACCTCTAATAATAGCACCACAAAACACACATCTCAATGATGACCCTTGTCATGGTACATCATCTATGTTTTTGCAGTGTTGCCATGCACGATCATCTTTATGTGAAGACGACATCGAACGATCTAAAATAAAAAATAACCAATTAACCACCAAATAAAAATATAGGCATACATACAAATATTCGTCAACAAGTTTACACACACATAACAAACTTAAGTCCTAGCAGTTCGAATGTCGACAACCTCATATTCTCTTGTTCGACTAAATGTTGAAGAGTCATAGAAGTACAAATGTCGGGTTGCACCCCAAGGTCAGTCTTAAGAAGAAAAAAGCTCCTAATAGAGCTTCTAGCTCTACCTCTTCTCGAAGAACTCCTTCCTACTACTACTCTTCTTTTTGTGCCTGTAACGACACTACTACTGGCACCAACCACACCTTTCTCCAAAAAAACTCAATAAGAAGAAAAAAATAAGGATTTTTTTGCCTTAACCCACTTTCTTGAGTGAAAAAATGGTAGAAATGCACTATTGAGAAAATCGCAAAAACCCTCTCCCTTGCGCACGAATCGGCCCCCAAATTGCTCTTACGTCTCCTAGGGTGTGTGTATTCTTTTCTAATGGTCTCTAAACAAACGAGGGAGTCAACCCTCAAGAGGTCTTTAAAACCAAAAACAGTAAAATTATGATTCAGATCTTTTTAAGTGCGTTGAGCTCGCATCATACGATATAGGTCGCTGTGAGAATAGTCCAGAGTCGATGAACAAGAAGCCGCAAAGAAGAAAGGGAATGGGGCTGCAACTAATCGCGTTTTTCCATTATGGAAAAATCGTGATCTCTTCAATACTTATAATGTAAAACTTAATACATGACCTAATACATGGCTATATGACACAAATAGCCCTAATAAGTTACAACATTTACAAGTTTGTCCAATATCAATTAGACATGTTACATAAGGGGAGTTTGGATCCGGACCCGGATCCAAACCTTAAGTACAAACACAAGTGTACCCAGTCTAATAGCCTCCCTCAAGTTGTGCATGATTTTGAATTATGGACAACTTGCCTTTTAGAAACCAAAACCGGCGCTTTGTGAGTCCTTTGGTGAACAAATCATCCACTTGGTCTTCTGTTCTAATATAATGAGGCTCCATCTCTTTCTCCTCAATCTTCTGTCTGATAAAATGTTGATCAATCTCAATATGCTTGGTCTTGCTGTGATGAATAGGATTAAGAGATATTTGAATAGCACTTTGATTGTCACAAAAAAGAAAGCAACCAACAATCGGCTCCTTTAACTCTGTTAACAAATGTTTAGTCCATGTCACTTCTACCGTAGCAGCAACCATCGCTCTGTATTCTGCTTCCGTGCTAGATCTAGCCACTGTCTTCTGTTTTCTGCTACTCCAAGAAACAAGATTGGCACCAATGAAAACACCATACCCTGAAACTGACTTTCGATCATCAGGATCCCCGGCCCAGTGCGCATCTGAATAAGCAATGATGTCATGAACAATATTTATGGATCTGCTTTTGGTGTACAAGAATTCATCTCCAACAATACTCTTCAAGTACCTCAGTATCCTTTTTACTGCATCCATATGTCCCGTCCTTGGCTCATGCATGAATTAAGAAACTTGATTGACTGAATATGTGATATCGGGCCTGATAAAGGTAAGATATTGAAGCATTTCCACTAGACTCCGATATTTGGTGTGATCATGATACAAGTCTTCGTCTTGCACACTTAGTTTTTGGTTAAACGCACTAGGAGTAGCAAGAGGCTTGCAATCTTGCATTCCACCATTTTCTAACAGATCTAGGGTGTTTGTGTTGGGTCAAAGTAAGTTTATTTCCTTGATTATCCACCTCTACTCCAAGAAAGTACCGAAGGTTTCCAAGGTCCTTCATTTTGAACCTTTGACTCAGGAGATCTTTAGTTTCTTGAACGTGATTCTCACTGCTTCTTGTAATAATTATATCATCAACATATATCAACAAGAAGGTAGTAAACTCCTTGCCTCGAAGAATAAAAAGGGAGTGATCCAATTGTGATCGATAAAAACCATGTTTTTTAATTTCTAGGGAGAAACTCTCAAACCAAGATCGAGATGCTTGTTTCAATCCATAGAGTGCTCGATTTAGTCTACATACATACTCCTTTGAATCTCCTTCTGTGTAGCCTGACGGTTGTTCCATGTATACTTCTTCCTTCAAATCTCCATGAAGAAAAGCATTCTTCACATCTAGCTGACTTATTCTCCAACCATAATCTACAACCAATGAAAGAACAATGCGAATTGTGCCCATTTTCACAACTGGACTAAAAGTTTCATCATAGTCTTGTCCAAACTCTTGGGTGAATCCTTTTGCTACAAGACGTGCTTTGTATTGTTCAACACTCCCATTCGGTTTGTATTTGATTTTGTAGACCCATCGTGACCCAACAACATTCTTATCTGGAGGTCGGGGGACAACTGTCCATGTTTGACATTGGTACAAGGCTTTCATCTCTTCATTCATAGCTTGAATCTATTTTTTTGAGTTAATGGCTTGATGAAAATGTCTAGGCTCGGTCTCTTTCTCAATCTGTGACAAAAACAATTGAAAATCCATGGTGAAATTCTCATAACTAACCCACTTTTCAATGGGATGCCGAGCTCTTTCAGATCGTCTGATCGGAATGGCTACTGGATTAGAAATTGGAGAAGTAATGTCATTGGATGAATGAAGCATAGGCTCTTCTTGTTCAATATCATCCGGAGTCAAGGGTGAGTCCCTTTCTCTTCTCCTATAAACTTGCCCAGCAAACTTGTTAATCTCTGGAGGATGTTCTATTTCAAGTTCTTGTATGCCACTATTTCCATCTTGACAGGATGTTCCTTGAGCACAGGAAGAAGAACACTCATTGTTGGTTGCAGGAAATAGCTCTGCACTGAGCCATGGATCATAAAATAGCGCATTCATATTGGTTTGGGCAGAAACAGATTCTCCTTCTCCAAAATCATTTTCATCAAAACTACATTCCTAGATATCTTGATTCGTCTGCTGTCAGGATCATAACACCTGTACCCTTTGTGATGATCTGCATATCCGACAAACCTACACTTTGATGCCTTAACCTGAAACTTGTTTCGCAGAGAAGAGTCAATATGAACATAACACGTGCAGCCAAAAATTTTTAATTCATCATAATCATGATGTTTCCCAAATAGGATGAAATAAGGTGATGTATTTTCTAAAAGCTTCACGGGCAGACGATTAATAAGGTGAACAACAGAGTGAAAAGCCTCTGTCCAGAGTCCTATGGGAGTACGACTTCCGTGCATCATGCTCATAGCGCTTTCCACAATGTGACGGTGTTTCCGTTCTGCAACTCCATTCTGTTGGGGCGTATGCGGGCAAGATACTCTACGAGTTATCCCATTATCTTGGAGGTAATTGATAAAATCCCTGGAGGAGTATTCCCCCCACCATCACTTTGGAAATGTAAAATATTGCAAGAAAAGTGAGTTTTGACAAATGCATGAAAACAACGAAAAATAGAGAAGACTTCTGATTTATTCTTCATGAAATATATTCAAGTGAAGCGGGAGAAATTATCAATAAAAATAACATAATATTTGCTACCAGAATTAGAGGGATTAGGAGCCGGTCCCCATACATCGGAACAAACGATTTCAAAAGGCCTTGAAGCTCTCTCATTTATTGAATGAAAAGGAAGAACATGACTCTTCACATTTGACAACTTGAACACATTTTATTATCTGGTCTAGAAATCAAGCTACACTCAGGAATAAGACCATCAGATACTAGTCGCTCAACAAAGACTCGACCATAATGACCAAGACGCAAATGCCAAAAATCAGGCTTATTACATTTATTTGAAGATTGCAAACTGAACACATGAATATTCTTTGACGACATAGACTGAGGAGATGACTTCAAGGTAGGTCGAACACAAGTAGAAGGATCCTCCTAGAAGACATACATATTTCCCCGGCGTTCCCCTCTAGCGAACGTCTCCTTCGTTTGTAGATCCTTGACATAAACAAAAGATGGAGTAAATTCAATGGAAGAATTGGTATGATCAACAAGCTTAGAAACAGAAACAATATTTTTTGTAATATCTGGGGCATGAAGAACATTGGACAAATTAAGTGAGGATTTAGGCAAGGGGATAAAAACATTTCCAATGTGGGTGATGGGATGGTGGGACCCGTCTCCAGATGTTACTTTTTCCAAAATAGGGAGTTAAAGTATAGAATTTGCCCGCATTACCTATGACATGAGTAGTTGGTCCAGAATCAATATACCACACTCCTTTATCATCATGCTTCATATCAAGTTCAGACAATGTTGCCAAGAGAAGCTCTTTCACATCGCCACCGAACTTTGAAGAGTTTTTCTTTCGTCCTGACGAGCTCTCACCCGTTTGGAACTTTCCTTTGTTCTGCGAATTGTGCCAACAATTGGCTTTTATGTGGCCTCGCTTGTTGCAAAGGTAACAGGTGGGTACGTTTTTTACATTATAGAGAGGTGAAGCATTCGGGGTAGGTAATAGTCCACGTCCCCCTGGAGTACCTCGTCCTCGTCCTCTGCCATCACCAAAATTATTATCACCACGTCCCGGGCTAAAAGAAACCCCAGTAGCAAGAACCTGTCAACCAGTCTCATGAGACATCCCTTTCAGAGTCATCTCATATTGAAGTAATTTGGCTTGCAAGTCTTCAAATGATGGTAGATCAGGCAGGCATAACAAGGAAGTCGAGGAAACATGAAATTCCGGTCCCAATCCATTCAAGGTTTGTCTGACCTTGTCTTTATCTGCCACTTCATACCCTACAACTGCAAGTTGATCACTGATGATCTTAACCTTATTCAAGTATTCCATGACGGACATGGAACCCTTAGTCAGGAGTTGAAATTCACGCTGAATAAAGGAAATTCTAGCTTCTGATATCTGAGAGTACGTCTTCACTAGTCTGTCCCATAATTCTTTTGCTGTGCATTCATCTGGAATTCACACTAATACTTCTTGAGAGATAGTGGAGATGATAAAAGCAACTGCAGCTTGATCACGCTTCATCCAAATCTCATATTGGGGATTTGGAATTTGTTGTATGAGATCAACCTCATTTACATTCTTAGTTTCTTGTATGATAAATTCTGGAGGAGCTGGGATTGATCCAGTGAGATGTCCAGAGAGACCTTGACTTTTAATAAAAGGAAGAATTTGTCTTTTCCAAATCAGGAAATTGGAATTGGTAAGTTTTTCAGAAATGAGTTGATCGAGAAAATTAGATGAGAGAAATGACTGAGAAGAAGAATCCATGGCTAATTTTTTTTTGAGATGTGCAATCAGTAGAACAGAATGAAGGTATATGCAGATCACGATGCAACAAGTAAGTCTCGGTTTTCCCTCTTTTTCTTTTTAAAACTCGAGTACTTAACTTGAACGAGAAGTAATAGATCTGGTGTACAGATCCAATCCGATTTCAAAGTTGTATACGTAAGATTGCACACAACAGTAACAAATGTAAAGAGGTAGCATGCTAAAATCGAGGATTAAGGAAGAAAGATAGATGAAGAAAGGTAAGTCTAAAAGGAAGTTTTAGACTACAGATCTGATTCTAGCCAATTATCGGATCTGATGCATAGATCTGGGAAAACAAAACCCGATCCAACAGACAAACCCGATATGCAAGAATAATGTGAAAGGAATCAAACAAAACAACACACAAAAAAATGACGTGAAACTGATTTGGTGCAAGAACAAATCAGTTTCAGGAAATAGGGTTGTCGTGAAATGGATTTGACGCAAACCCAGAGAAGTTTCAGTAGGCAAAGGTATCGTGAAACTAGTTTAGCACAAACCCAACTCAGTTACAGATCTGAAGAACAGAATCGTAATCCAGAGAAAACTGGAGAAGAATAGAATGAGGAGTAAATATTAAAGACACAGAACAACAAATGAATAGAAGAGAGATAAGGAGGAGGGTTAGGTCTCTTAGGAACGTACATCCCTTGGATCAGAGCTGCTCTGATACCATGTGAGAATAGTCCAGAGTCTATGAACAAGAAGCCACAAAGAAGAAAGTGAATGGGGCTGCAACTAATCACGTTTTTCCATTATGGAAAAATCGTGATCTCTTAATACTTATAATGTAAAACTTAATACATGACCTAATACATGGCTATATGACACAAATAGCCCTAATAAGTTCCAGCATTTACAAGTTTGTCCAATATCAATTAGACATGTTACATAAGGGGAGTTTGGATCCGGACCCGGATCCAAACCTTAAGTACAAACACAAGTGTACCCAGTCTAATAGTCGCATCGTACGATACAGGTCGCATCTTACGACATGGGCTTGTATCATACAGTACAAATATAATTGTAATGAAATAGTGAAAAATGCAAAAGCAATACCACTAAAGGCGTACAAGATCAAAATCACAAAAGTGCACAAGCACAAACCAATGTCACTAAGGGCTTACGAGATCACAATCACAATGTGCACAAGCACAAGTTCATCATGGGACAATACAATAACCAACAAAGGGAAACAATAAAAGCACTAAGTGTATATAAAACATTAAAGAACTAAATAGAAAACACAACATAAAAATATTTATCTTTATTGAGCATAAATGTTTAAGAGAAGCATTGGAAAATGAAAGGAGATAAAAGCCCCTATGTATACACATACAAGAGAGAGGGAGACCTCAATAGAGCTATTAGACTGTTCCAACAATTCTATTGATTAGTTAATTCTATGTTGACTAGTAAAAAAAGAAGCTAACAACTATATTTGATATTTAACTAAATAGTCCCTATAAAAACATAAAAAAAAGAAAAGAATAAAATGAAGTACTAGTTTACCCAGAGTTACCGGAAGCGCCTAGGCAAAAGGGGAAGCGCGCTTCCCCGAAGCGCGAAACGTCGCGCTTCCGAAGCGTGAGGGGGAAGCGTCCCCCTTTTTTGGGAAGCGCGCTTCCCTTTTATGGGAAGCGCGTCCCCCTTTTATGGGAAACGCGCTTCCCATAAATGGGAAGCGCGCTTCCCCCACGCTTCCCCCTCGCTTCCCCATTTTTTTCATTTTTTTTCGCTTCCCCTCGCTTCCGGTTCGCTTCCTAGGTCGCTTCCGGTTCGCTTCCTAGGTCGTTTCCGAGACGGTTCGGAATTTTCTTCTAAGTGGTCCCACGCTTCCCCGCTTCCTAAATTTTTGAAAGTGCCTCGCTTCCCGCTCCCGCTTCCCGTATCGCTTCCCGCTCCCGCTTCCCGCTTCCCGCTCCCGCTTCCCGTATCGCTTCCCGCTCCCGCTTCCTCGACTGGTAACTCTGAGTTTACCCCTAATGGGCACAACCTATTACAAGAAATGAAATGACCAAAACACCCCTAATGAGTATTTACTATTACATCATTTATAAATAAAATATATATATGTATATTTATATATGTACAATATGAAAATACATATATATATATATATATATATATATATATATATATATATATATATATATATATATACAACTTAACACTGCCCCTCAAACTTATGGTGTGAAATACTGAAAGTTTGAAAATACAAAAATAATCAACAGGAAGGATCAAAGTCTTCAAGTGTCTTCATTGGAAGTCTCAATCTTTATGTCGCATCAGAGAATTTTGCAAATACAAGTCTCTGAATGTCTTCATTGGTTATCGTCTACAAACTCCTTCATCGGTTATTTCTATCTTCATGATATGATGTATCAAATATATTCCTTTCTCAAGCCATTGTATCTTTAAGAACCTGCAGAGAGAACAAAACAAAGGTTCAAACTACATAAGAAAAATATCCTAACCTAATAGTTATAAAATTTAAAAAAACAACTTTCAAAACAAGAATAACACAAGTAAAATTTTCAAAAGAAGGGTAATAATTTTTAGAAACATAAGATAATCATTAAGAAAGATAAGATGAGTATTCCTCAAGGATCAATTTTTATTAAATCAAACCATAAACTTAAAATCAACATATTTTTTAAGAAAACATAAATGTTGATAGATGAGAAGATGTGATCACTAAAGGTTACATGAATCATCAAGAAGGGATAAATAATTATGCATAAATAATATCCCAAGCATTTCAAATAACATGCATATAAAATATAACAATTCAAAAAGAGACCTCACTAAGAGAGGAGCTAATTAAATTCATGCATACAATAATGTGAACAAGCTAACTAATATGAAACACATATATGCAATTGAAGCTTATTTAATGCACATAAAATGATAATAAAAATAACTATTTTTATCAATAAAATGCACATAGAATGCATGAATTTAATGTAAAGAAACAATTATCCTTCGATTACAAACCAAAGTGTCCAATATCTAGTGGACAACACACAAGTGTTTACTTAAGAAACACACTCTCAAAACCTACACAGGGGCACACACAAGAAAGCTCACAATATAAAGACTAAAATTTTTATTAAACATCACAAGTATACAAAAATGTTTGAAATTCTTATTCATAAACATTTTCCATACAAGGAAAAACAAGTAGCAAAAGTTTAGAAATTTCAAGGAGAGTTTTTAAAAATCCTACGTAACAAAGAGAATGATATTTGCAAATGAATACCAATTTGCGAAAAATATGAAGAGATTTAAATTCTCACAAATTTCGAGAAGTGATATTTTGCAAACTTCAACAATAGTTTGACCACCACAAGCACTCACTTCACTAGGCCTCCAAACCTAAAAAATCAAGTTTATCAACGACTAGAACAAAAACATAATCACCATGCCACTAAAGGGCTAAAAATCACACAAAAGTGAATAAATATCTCTTGTCTATATATAATGACACTCAAAACAATTGTATGAGCGACTAAAGCAAGTGTATAACAAAAATGCTACTAATGGCCAAAAGCACACACACGAATGTGTGAATAAACATCTTTTGTCTACATATAATGATACTCAAAACAAGTGTATCAACAATTGGATCAAGAGTATACCAATGGGTGCACATAACACACCACATTGAAATACATCTCTTGTCTACATATAATAACACTTAAAACAAGTGTATTAGCGACTAGAACAAGAGTATAACAAGAACACCACTAATGGGCTAAAACACACATAAAGGTGTGAATAAACATCTCTTGTCTATATATAATGACACTTAGATAAGATGCATAGTTGGAGGAAACACACGAGGTAAAAGAACTTGTAATGAAAACAAACTAATATCACTAATAAAAATATCAATCTTTAACAATCTTTCGAACCACTATGGTTTCAAAATTAGATAGCCATCATAGATACACAATGACCAAAAACAAATGAGTGATTCAATACACTCACACAATTAGAGATCACACAACTGCCAGTTAGAGCCAAACGACAAGTTGACAATCTAAACTGATATAAAATGAGGTGCACACAACTCACCCTAACAAACATCTCTGATTCAACAATAACAAGGCCAAGAAAAATGATGCATACAGTCTGTGATAGACAACACAAATGCCATAAGAAGACAATAAATACTCACGAAAATCAATTTCCAAATAAGTGAGTTCATATATAAGAATCGATTTGAAAATCAAATCCTAATAACGGTAGATGAAAACTTTGAATGAATATAGTGCAATCATATGCACAACAAGCACCAATTGATGCAATTATATCAATATAAGTAAGCTATATAAGGAGATAACTTGTTGCAACAACTCTATTGATTAGTCAACTCTATGTTGACTTGTCAAAAAACAACTATATTTGGTATTTGACTAAATAATCCCTATAAAAACAGAAAAAAGACAGAAAAGAATAAAATAAAGTACTAGTTTGCCTCTAATGGGCACAACCTATTACAAGAACTGAAATGACCAAATTACCCCTAATGGGTATTTACCTATTACATCATTTATAAATAAAATATATATACATATATATAAATATATATGTATGAAAATACATATATATATATACATATATATATACATGTACAACCTAACAATAATACCCACTCGTATCGCGATACGAGTGTATCATTTCCTTCATAGTAATGGTTTCGTACCGTATCGTACGATACAATACTTACAACACTGATGCATACACACCAAGTTAAGCATCCTTGTCATCAGGTTCTATAGTTTTCCACATTTGTAGTCTTACCTCTTTCTTTGTTAGCATTTTTATTTTATTATTATTTTGCTTAATGTGTTAAGCAGTCAAAAGCGCTAGTTGGTGCCTAGGTGCCAACCCCATAAAAGCCCTATTCAGTGCTTACACAGGCCTAGTCGGGGCCAAAAAAGAAAAAATTAAAAAATCAAACAATTACAAATTATAAAAATAATATACAACACATATTTAACATAGTTATGAAGCTAAACTAAAACTTAAAAAAAACATGAATGAATCTAAACAATTAAAACATAATTACATTTTCAACATTAATTTCATCTAAACAAATATTTCTTTAGTTGTGTCACCTAGCGACAAACAAAAGAATAATAAACATATAAAAACATAAAAATAAAAAATACTAAAAAAAACTAAATATTTCAAAATAATCAAATAAAGTATGAATATAATGTTTTAAATAATATAAAAATACAAACCTTTGTGCCCCTCCTGCAACCTAGGTACTTGCCTAGGCACCTAGGCGCTTTGAGTCCGTGGACTTGTGCCTAGGTGGCCTAGACATGATTTTAACTACATAGTTAATGTGAACGAGAGCCAGTTGGGGATGTGTTACCTCCTTCGAGCCGTGATCCTCCATCACGCCTCCATCTGCTGGCTGAGAGATCTCTCTTTCTTTTTCCTGCATTTTTTGTGGACGTGTCCCTGCCTAGGACATGCTCACGGTTTACATGACTGTGTGACCTGCCCTGTGACACGGCCACGCTGTGCAGCATGTCCCCCTTCACACTGAGCTGGCTGCAGCGTTTCCTCCAACACAGGACACGCCCCACGACCTGCCCTGCCTTGTTGCTTCTGCCTACGCAATAGGCCACATGCCTGCAGCGTATTCGTTCACCACCGGACTCGCCCCTGCCCTGATCTACGTACCTGGACCTATATGGCCATCCCCCCTGGAGTTTGCGTCGTGACAACACACGTCCACGGCGTCCTGCTGGATGCACAGGATGCACATTCAAACCCGCCCTTTTTGTGCCAAGAGGTTCATAATTAGGTGAATAGATTGTCAGCCTCATTTGATTTTTGTGCTGCTAGTGTTATTTATTAAATCTTTCAGTAAAGTTTTGTATCTTTGGCTTGAAATTTGAAATGTTATGCCAAAATGAAGCATCAATTACCAAGTTTGATAGCAATATTCGAAAACTTATTATTGTTTGCAAGCATGTAGACCTTGATCAGTAACAAACGTGAAGTTCTTTTACTTTCTTGCTAGCTTCAGGTATAGAGCAAGAAAATCTTTATCATCTTTACGCCATCTCTTGAAGCATGTTTACTTTCCAATAAGTCTTCATGTGTATTACATTAAGACGGCCCCTTCTGAAGTTAGATGTAGCTGACTACCTTGGGTTCAATCAATTATGATCTGAAACTCTTGTCTTACGTGAGTATGATCTTGTTAATGTGATCATAGGGCTACCTTTTTTGGGACTTCAATTTTTCTTGCTTCTTTGGTTCTTGAGGAAATCACTATTTTCCTCTTTTATGTTGTTAAAAATGCAGGTCAGACACTATTATTATCGGCTCATTAAACGAATAAACAAGCTTTTGGGCCCCACAATTACCGTTGACGCAAAGAATTCAAAAGATGCTAATGCTGCAATGCTTCGATGGTAACTTGAATAAATCTTATCAATTTTGGAGAATCTTGAATATGCTTGTTGCAAGATTTCATCAGTTATTTCTAGTGAGCTCATTACATATGTAGATTGTGTTATTCTGCATGAAGTCCTTCTTTAGAGAAGTTTCCTTGGCTCTTATTGTCAGGATCTGAGTGCATGTGTGTGTAATTCATGCTATAATATTAACGATGCATCTTCTAACAGTAACATTGAGCTTTTCCTGCTTTGCTATCTGTTTTTGTTTTCTTACATTTTTTTTTGGTTCTTAATTTGATTCTCTTTTACTTATTCCCGAAAGTTAATTTGATACTTTTTTTAAAGTTATCCTTTATTTGTATTTTAAGGTCTTTTCGTAATAAACAGTAAACAAGTCTTTGTTTTGCCATGCTACTTTCTCAAGAAGCATGTTGCTTGCTGATGATCCTGTCTCCTGGTCTGAATGATATGGTTTAGTACACTCCTGAATTTCAAGATGCATGTGAAGGCATCTTTTACCTGCATCCTAGCAGCTTGCGATTTCCAAGACTTGTCCCTAGAGATGAATGTTGGGTTACTTCTAGAGTCTGAATTTGTTCCTGCAACTTCTGGTGTCACAAGTGATGCTAAAAAACATAGTTGGCATTCTGGGTGAGCCAACTTGGAGCTCGGCGAAGTTGGGTTGAATTGGCCCCTAACCAAGCAAGGTAACTTGGCAAGGGATTGGACTCGGCCAAGTTGACCAAGTTTTATCATTCACTCTACAGAGTTGGCTGAGACTATATACTTTTTGAGTCTTCTAAGTTACAACGTAATAATTATAGGATACATATTTGCTACAATCGATTATACCTACAATCAAGTTGGAATCTCATGACGCGAGTTGTTTTGACTCAATGTAACCTCATAGATGTGTTCAACATGCTCGATTTAGTAGGAATCGATCATTGGATCATGTTTTTTTGATGAAAAACATGTTTTTATGAGTTGGGAAACATCGATGCATTCATAGCCGTTGAATTTTGGATCACTGAAAAAACCTGTATGCAGGTGAGATTCCAGCAATACAAAAGCCGGTTCTCACTAATAAAAACATGTAGATGACATCTATGGTGTTAGATGTGACGGAAGAAAAAGAAACACTGATTGCTAAGTCAATTGTAAGTACTATCTACAGTAACAAACATTAGTCAATAATTATATGCTATATATTTATTATTTACTATATGTATTATATATGGTGAAACTGGAAGTTATACACACATATATAATACATGTTATTTTTGGTAAACATATATCATTTCAACCTTTTATTAAGAGGACATGACGGTCCCAAACTCATGCTACAAAACTGAGAGCAAATAAACAAGAAAATCTAGATTATATATGTATAACGGACTTTTAGCTGTTCAAATATTGTACCTTAGGCATTTCCAAACCAAGTTTGGATGCTTGTAGTTATTGTTTTTGCATAGATGTTGACCAGTTTCTTCAGTTCAGAGCATGTCAGTTAGATTTGGGGGTCACTGATGTTTATTCTTGAGTTGTCTTAGGCTGCTGCTTGCTTTTCTTCAAATGAAGCCATGTATTGTGCTTGAGACTGTAATTGCAAGTGCATGCTTTGCAACCATATGCTAGTTTTCTACCTGTGTCTGGTTTCATCCATTTCATACATCATATCTCTTATATATTCAGGGTGGATATTTTGGCTGTGAAGTTGATTGGAACCATGAAACTTGGTTGGTTTTAATCTAACCTATGTTTCCCTTCAATAGGTGGTCTTTACTTGAGAAACACAGTTGTTCTGCTTCAAAGCTTCATTTGAAGCCTAAACGGTTCAAGACATTTGTAACTGCACTGGTTAGTTTCTCATTTGCGTGCTTCTTTCTCTGCAGAAATTTTCAGTTTTGGTTTGAAGATTCATCTAAAGTCTGTGCAGTCATTTTTTAACTGCACTGCATGGTTTGATATTTTGTGTTTTTTTTTTTACTTTGTGTTAAGCATTTTTCCTCCACTTATTTTGACTTTCATTTCACTTCCTGGAAAAAAAATGAAGGAGCACCAGCTTCTGAAGGACCGTAAAAAGACAACAAAGAAAGCTTCTCAAAGTGGAGATATTTCTCCTGCAGCATTAGTTACAGTTCCAGTTCCAAGTAAAGCACTTGAAAATGATACATGGGGACAGAAAGTTGCAACTCCAGAGAACAATAATGCTCAAAAAGCAGGAACTGGATGTGGAAACCTACTGAAGCGTAATGTGATGACAAACAATAGCAGCAGCAAAGTTGAAATGCCTCCTGTGAAAACAGCTCCACAACGAAGAAGAGTAGCAGGTATTATATGCATCATGAGTGTTTAAAAGTGTGTGTGTGTATATATATATATATATAATGTATATTTATATATGATATATACTATGTCACATGGGTGCGGGTGGGGGGGGTGCGGCACTTTAAAAAACCTTGGGTGTGGGGGTGCGGCAGGGTAAAAATGAAAAAAATTATATATATATATATATATATAATTTTGAAGTTTTAACAGTTAACATTGTCATATTATCATTCATCATGCATGAAATATATCAACCAAAATATCAATCAAATAAGTAAAGCAATTACATAAATCAACCTAAATATCAATCAAATAAGTAAAGCAGAAAAAAACTAACTTACATACCAAAAGAGGTGCCGCAGCAGGACCATGAATAATTACATAAATGACGATGAAGTAATGGATCTTAATAATTTTCTTCTTTATCATCAAATACATCATTAGAAGGAATACTGAGCTCAGCTAAATCCATGTTTGTCATGTTGAAATCATGCTCTCTCTCGAAGTCACACTCTTCTGGGTTTATATCCAAAAATTTGGATGTTCCTTGTCTGCGCTACAAACCCAATTTGAAAATGTTAAATACAATACAAATATATTTAAATGAAAAACTAAGAAATAATCAAATAACTAAGAGAGCAAATTAGTACCTGTATTCATCATTGGTTCGCGAAAGTAGTCAAAGATTTGAATGAATATATACTAAATCATCTTTACGTTTGCTGGCGAGTTTGTTTCTCTTCATGTTGTGAATTTGAGAATATGTGCTCCAATTTCTTTAACAACAAGATGAACTAGAAGACTGCGATAACAATCTTAATACAAGACGTTGGAGAAGAGGTGTGTTGACCACCATGTGATAGGATTTATATTATTCTCCTCTCTTGCGAATAATGCCGGTCCATATAATCTCGAAGATGAAAATTTTCTAAACTCTTGTGTGACTTGATTTGGAAGACATGCTTTTGGAAAAAGTCTTATTATACACATATTTTTATGTCTTGATAGCTCTGGGTCTAAATTTGGAGGGACACGATCATTACCACCTGCCTACCACTTATTTGCATAATATTTTTGATTAAGAGAATGTGTCATGCAATGCAAATGAGTGTTGCTCTTATCCCATCTTCTGAGTAAAATTGAATGAATATGGTTAAAATTTTTTGAATAATCCAATGTAGATTTTTTTTTTGTCATGCTTGAAAACTACAATTTGTATTTTTTCAATCATATTATCCCACATTTCATAAACTCTATTAAGCATGAGCTCATCCTTATCAACTTCTCTTAACATTTCCCAAATATATTGCGTAAATTGAAGAAAGCATATAACTCTGTCTCAAAACTCATCATCATTAATGAATTTCTTAATTTCTTGAGCCTTGACATCATTATCAACATGATAGAATGTCCAATTTTCATCTGTCACCATGCTAACCAAAACATTCTTCACTTTTTTAATCCTCTTCACCATCACAATGATGGACGCAAAACATGTTTTAGCGACTTTCAACAATTTCAGGTCAGAATGCTTATTAAATATAGCATTAGCACAATGGTGGTTAACAACAAAATTCCTAATGCTTTTGACATTTCTTTCTAAATCTTCAATCCATGAACATAAAGCATATTCTTGTGAATTTTCATCTTCTTTGGGGTTGCAGATGCTTTTTAGGGTCAGATTTAAACTGTGTGCTACACAGGAAGTCCAAAAAAATGAGGGTATTCACTCTCCAAACTCAACGCTGCACTTTTACAAACTGGTGCGTTGTCTGTAATTATTTGTACTACTTTTTGATCACTCACTTCTTTTATGACTTCTATAAACAATCTCTTCAAATACTCAGCATTTTTATATTTCCCGGATACATTAACTGCTTTCAAGAATATTGATCCACTAAGCCAACAAACAATAAAATTGATCAGTGGACGCCTTTGAATATCTGTTCATCCATCAGAAACAATAGAAACTTCACCCTCTCTTCTGCAAGAAGTGTGGTTCGTAGTTTTTCTGAGCTTGGAGACACATAATCACTCAAATTACAATTTGTTAAAGATGTTACTAAATCCTTTCAATAAGGATTTCTAGCTGCATTAAATGAGAGTGAACTAGAATAAAAATACCTCCCTATTTTTCTATCCATATCCTACCTTCTATATGTATTGAATGCTGCTTGTATCATTCTTCTACCTCCTACTTTGACTTTTTTTTTCAGCATCTTCTTGGTGGCTTCTAAATGATATACTAATTGCACAAGAATCACTCATTGTCTTTTTTTTTTCTCATATTTTTCTTGTATTTTTTGTATTGTCTTCACATTGCCTCATCAACTTTTCTGCATCCCGAAATGCCATGTCCTGGTATCTTCAACAAATGAGCCTTCACTCTTGTGTATGACCCAACAAAATCTCTTTTAGAGAGCTTTCATCAAAATCTCTTGTTTCCACCACCTTCTTCTCCAGTTTTTGCAAGCTTATCTACATGTACCCATAGTGGCCCCACATCATTACTCCCACTACAACTATCAACAAAACTAGTAGCAGAATTCACATGTGGGGATGAGGATGACACAAGTCCTTTCCCTTTATCCTTCATTTTTGTCCTGAAAACAAAAAAAATATTGTATTAAAATCAATTATGCAGACAATCAAGATTTATAATATCGAGTCCAACTCTCGGCTCCTGGCTCACAAAGGAGGGTTGAGGGAGGGGTAGGCTCGATTTGTCAGGCTGAGCCCAGCTCCCGGCCCGTCTAGGGAAAACGAGCAAGGAAGAAAGCCAGGGGCAACATACACGCTGAACGTGAGAGAAGATCTGATGCAACCCATACAATAGGCAACACATGCACATGGCGCTTCACCCGTGCACATCATGCGCCTCAACATTCTGAAGTTCTGTCCCCTATATAGGTGTTTTGGGTGTTGACCCCCGCTGACAGGAGGAACCCGAAAAACACGTGGGCAACCATAAAAAAGTTTGACCACCCAATCGCTGTCGCAGTGCGCAACATGTGCAATGGCTGCACGAGCAACTGCTGCACTGTGTAAGAAAATGCAATCCACAAAAAATATCTCTCAATAAGTTCTCACAATGAGATTACAAGAACCGCAAAGGTTCACAAAGAGAGCATCAACACCAAACATACACCATACCCGAAAGAGGGTATTCACAACAAAAATAAAAAAAATAAACTTTTATTAAACTTGGGATAAAATCCCACACTCAAGAGCCTGATCTGTACAAGGGGAATAACCCCATATTTATAGAGGGAATGAGAGGAACCTCAAGGGATTAGTTGGACTCCCAACGACTCTATTAGAGCTGTTGGGAGTCCAACGACTCCCTTGGAGCTAGGGGTGGCAATCGGTTCGGGTTGGCAGGTCAACATACCTCTACACGAACCCGACCCGTTTATTAAACGGGTCAGCTATGGCAAACACGAACCTTACCCATTTATTAAACGGGTAACCCGACACAACACGGTTAACCCGTTTAATAAACGGGTCAGGTCGGGTAAAAGGGTTGACGGGTCTAGTTCGGGTAAATGGGTTGACCTGCCTAACCCGTTTATTAAACGGATAAACGGGTCAGGCGGGTTGGCATACCCCTAACACGAACCCGACCCGTTTAATAAATGGGTTAGGCGGGTCAACCCGTTTACGACACGAACCCGTTTAAGCCAAACCCGAACTCGGCTAAGAAGCGGGTTGGCGGGTCGTGTCAGATTTTGCCACCTCTACTTGGAGCTGCACCTTTTTGACTTGGTCAAAAAGGCCTTTTTGAGTAGTCAAAAAGGTGAAGCCTGTGAGAGTCCTAAAATGGGGATTTAAGTTAGTTCTAGTTGGGTTTTAACTAGAACTAATCAAACTAAAAACTAATTGGAAAAAAAGAAAAATATTGTAAGGGATTACATGAGCTACCTATGAGATTACATATGCGATACATGAGCTGCCTATGAGATTACATATGAGATATGAGATTACATATTTTAACACTCCCCCTCAAACTTACGGTTGGATAACTGAAAGTTTGCCTAAGAGAAAGTGAAATCTAGGAGCAGCGAGAGGCTTGGTGAAGAAATCGACCAACTGATATTCTGAAGCAACATAGGGAAGATTGATGGTGTTGCGCAAAAATTCCTCTCGAACATAATGATAGTCCATTTCTATATGCTTGGTGCGTTCGTGAAATGTCCGATTGCTTGCAATGTAGATAGAACTCTTGTTGTCATAACATCGATTTGATGCTTTTGAACTTTCAACTCCCATATAAAAAAGGAGACGTCGAAGCCAGACTAATTCCATAGTGGTTGTGGCCATTGCTCTATATTCAACTTCTGTTGATGAGAGAAAGACCTTTTGTTGCTTCTTTCATCGCCATGACACCAAGAATTCTCCCAAGAAGACACAAAAACATGTAGTTGAGTGGCGGTCATTTGGATCACCACCCCAATCCGCATCAGTATAAGCAAACAATTCTAAATTAGAAGAAGCAGATAAAAATAAACCTCGAGAAATAAAATTTTTAATATATCTAATAATACGCAAAACTGTGCCCATATGAACGAAAGTTGGGGCATGCTGAAATTGACTGGCTGTATGAACGACATGTGCAATGTCAGGTATTGTGATGGACAGATGCGATAGAGCCCGACAAGTTGTCTATATGGAGTTGGATTCTCAAGTGGTTCTCCATCATCAATCTTCATCTTGACATTCATAATTTCAGGAGTATCAATGTGTCTTTCATCTGAATACCTGACCTGACAACAATATCCAATGCAAACTTAGATTGAGTTAGCAAGTATCCCTTAGGTGAGTATGCAACTTCTATATCAAGAAAGTATTTCAAGAAACCCAAATCACTCATTTCAAAGTGTGTTTTGAGAATTTTTTTAATATTATAAACTCCTTGTTTATCACTTCCGGTGATGATCATGTCGTCAACATAGAGTAGAAGGATGCTAATACCTGCATTAGAATTCTTAACAAACAGAGCTGTGTCAGTAAGACAAAAACGAAAGCCAAAATCAAGCATAACCTTATTAAACTTGTCATACCAAGCTTTTGAAGCTTGTTTGAGAGCATACAAAGCCTTGTTTAGGCGAAGAGTTTTCCCTTTGGGAACATTCAAACCTGGTGGTGGATCCATGTATACTTCTTCAGCTAAATTTTCATTTAGAAAAACATTTTTAACATCCATTTGAAAAATATGCCACCCTTTTATCGATGCTAGAGCTATTAGGATTCTAACGGTAGACATTCTAGCTACTGGGGTAAAGGTTTCTTCGTCATCTATTTCATATTCTTGGGAATAACCCTTTGCCACTAATCTGGCCTTGAATCTTTCAAGAGTGCCATCACTCTTAGTTTTCACCTTGTATACCCAGCAACAACCAATAAGTTTCTTGTTGTTTGGATGATGATCTTGGATGGTCCAAGTGTTTGCCTTTTCTAAGGCTTCTAATTCGACTTTTATAGCTTCGACCCATTCTGGTTGATTCTTAACTGGGGGGGTTCTACATAGGAATGAATTAGGGCAATAAAGGCTTGATGTTTTGGTGAAAAAGACTCGTAAGACACAAACTTTTCAAGATCCTAGTGGATTTTCTAGAGGAAGCAACTTCTTGTTCCCTTGTGTATTTGTCCGGGGCACACTGTCTTTCTATGTTTCCTCGCCTAGAGTATTGAATACAATCCTGACCGTCGTTAATTGGATCAAAATCAATCATATCCGTCTGATCATCCCGATCAATTTCTCTTTCACTATTCTTTGGAACTAAATCCAACAAGAAGGAATACTCATTTATTTCAATAGACTTTATATTTTAAAAAAGGCTTTCATTTTCTAGAAAAGACACATTCCTTGAAACATATAATTTGTTGTTTTTATGATCGAAACACCTGTAGCCCTTTTGATGACTAGCATATCCTAAAAAGGCACAGGAAATAACACAGGGAGAAAAATTGTCATTCTTATATGTAAAAATAAAACATTTGCACCCAAATACCCTTAGTCTAGAATAATCTGGAGTTTGTTTATAAAGTTTTTTCAGTGGGAGAGATATTATGTATTGAAGATGAGGGCATTCTATTAATAATATAAATTGTAGTTAAAATAGCTTCGGCCCAAAAGACTTTAGGGACTTGATGTGTGAAGAAAAGAGTTTTAGATGTTTCTATAATGTGCCTGTGCTTTCTTTCCGCTAACCCGTTTTGTTGAGGAGTATAGGGACAAGATTTTTGATGTGAAATCCCATATGAGTTCAAATATTCCTTAAATTCAGTCGACAAAAATTTTCCCCCTAAATCAATACGAAATATTGAAATATCGTTTTTAAATTGGTTTTTGACCATATTGTGAAATATTTGAAAAAATGAAAACACTTCAGACTTATGCTTAAGAAAATAAATCCAAGTATATCGTGTAAAGTCATCTACAAAAATTACATAATATAAAAAACTACCTTTTGACACAACCGGTGCAGGACCCCAAACATCAGAATGTATTAATTCAAGTGGTCTAGTAGAGACAAATGTTCTTTCATGAAAAGGTAATTTTTTCATTTTTCTAAGAATACATTTTTCACATTTAAAACTTTCAAGATTACAAATCTTTTCCATATTTGGAAAGAACTGAAGCTTGGACATACAAGGATGACTAAATCTTTGGTGCAAAAGATCCAAGCCTAATTTTTGAGCATTGCAGCATAATGTATTCTTGGGTATTTCCAAAAAATCCATGTAGTACAATCCTTCTTCTCTATGGCCTTCCCTAGTCGGCTTCTCTGACTGGTGATCCTGTACCCAGCAAGCATGAGAAGAGAAGAAAACATTACACCCATGGTCAGTTAGCTGAGATACAAATAAGATATTTAAATTTAGTTTAGGAATATATCTAATTTTTGGAACACAAAATCCTTTTGAGTTTTGAGAACTATTTTTGAAATTTCCTATTCCTTTAATTTCAAGAGTTGTTCCATCCACAGTAAAAACATTAGATCCACTTGAGTTATTACATTGAGAAAGCAATTTTATGTTTGGTGTCACGTGAAACGAAGCACCAGAGTTAAGAAGTCATAGAGGTTTACTTGAATCAGAGATGCCAACAGAAGAAACGACGACCCCGACAGAGGAAGAAACTCCTTTGAGAAGAGGTTGTAGTGCCTTTACCAGCTGAGTTAGAGACATGTTTCCAATGAACGTCTCATTTGATTCTTTCGTTGAGTCCACAGTAGCTACCTTCTTCTCATAAGTTTTTTTCAACTTTGGACAGTAAGTTTTAACGTGTTCTGGTTCATGACAGTAATAACAAATAACTTTTCTTCTTTCAAAATTGCCTCCTTGTATTTCATTATTTGTCCTTCCAATATATGACGGTTTGTAAGTACGAATGTGATTGCTTGGTCTTGATACAACTAGAATTGTATCATCATCACTCTTTGCGACTCGTTTCTTGAGTCTATTTTCTTCCATACTTAACTTTTCAATTGTATCTTTAATAGAAGTAACCTTTCCTCGATGTAGAAGAGAGGACTTGGTTGTTTCAAATTCGGGTCTCAATTCATTGATAAATTGAAAGAAATGCTCCGCATTTACTTGATTTTGGCGAAGCTCAATATCTTGTGGGCAATGCCACTTTGGTTCAAGAAGAGCCAACTCTTCCTATAGTTCAAATAGGCTATTATATTACTCCCTAATACTCTTCTCCCCTTGAACCATATTCCGAAGTTTTTCTTGCAAGTTACAAATGTGAGCAATGTCTTTAAGAGAATACATTATCTTAAGATACTCCCATGCATCATTGGCGTGTTCAAATTTTGCGAGACTTGAACACTTCTTTATATCCACACTAGAGATTAGCCAAGACATGATCTTGGCGTGACCCATTCTCCATTCTTTACAATTTTTCTCGTACGTGGAGATAACCTTATTTTTTTCAACTTCCGAAAAAGGTACTTCTTTGGTGAGAGTTAGTTGAGGTTCCTCGTCGGTTCCATCAACTAAGCCCCATAGACCTTTTCCCCAAATGAGGTGCTTCATGATAGAAGCCCATGTTACATAATTTGAATCGTTTAATTTTATGGGCTTAATAGTGACATTATCATTGTCATCCATTTTACAATCTTGCGAATGAAAGGGGAAGAGAGGAACAAATAAGAAAAAAGAGCATTTTTACCACGAAAACAAGAATGGGTAGCCTTCCAAGCTTTTCACGGATACACACAATCAATTCTTCAAAAAGCTTTCACTTTCTTGAAGAAATACTTGAATGGCACGCTTCCCAATGCACGTCCACCAACGGCTTTGATACCATGTAAGAAAATGCAATCCACAAAAAATACCTCTCAGCAAGTTCTCACAATGAGATTACAAGAACCACAAAGGTTCACAAAGAGAGCATCAACACCAAACATACACCATACCCGAAAGAGGGTATTCACAACAAAAATAGAAAAAATAAACTTTTATTAAACTTGGGATACAATCCCACACTCAAGAGCATTATCTGTACAAGGGGAATAACCCCATATTTATAGAGGGAATGAGAGGAGCCTCAAGGGAGTAATTGGACTCCCAACGGCTCTATTAGAGATGTTGGGAGTCCAATGGCTCCCTTGGAGATGCACCTTTTTGACTTGGTCAAAAAGGCCTTTTTGAGTAGTCAAAAAGGTGAAGCCTGTGAGAGTCCTAAAATGGGGAGGCCTTTTTGAGTAGTCAAAAAGGTGAAGCCTGTGAGAGTCCTAAAATGGGGATTTAAGTTAGTTCTAGTTGGGTTTTAACTAGAACTAATCAAACTAAAAACTCACTGGAAAAAAAGGAAAATATTGTAAGGGATTACATGAGCTACCTATGAGATTACATATGCGATACATGAGCTGCCTATGAGATTACATATGAGATCACATATTTTAACATACTGCGCCGCAGTTGCGCGTATCAGGTACACGCAACCGCACCCACAAGTACCGCAGCCGCGTGAACCATGTGTCGCACATGAGGTGCCGCACCGCATGCCACAAGGATAAAAATTTTTGGTCCCCTATATAGGTGTTTTGGGCGTTGACCCCCCCCCCCCCCCCCGCTGACAGGAGGAACCCGAAAAACACCTGGGCAACCATAAAAAATTTTGACCACCAAAGCGCTGTCGCAGTGCGCAACATGTGCAACGACCGCACCAGCAACTGCTGCAGCTGCGCGCATCAGGTGCACGCAACCGCACCCACAAGTACTGCAACCCCACGAACCATGTGACACACATGAGGTGCCGCAGCAGCACCGCACTGCGTGCCACGAGGATAAAAAATTTTGGTCCCCTATATAGGTGTTTTGGGCGCTGACCCCCGTTAACAGGAGGAACCCGAAAAACACCCGGGGAACCATAAATTTTTTTTGAACCCAAACTGCTGTCGCAGTGCGCAACATGTGCCACAACCACACCATCAACTGCTGCATTGTGCCGCAGCTGTGCGCATCAAGTGCACGCAACCACACCCACAAGTACCGCAACCACGTGAATCGTGTGACACACATGAGGTGCCGCCGCAACACTGCACCGCGTGCCATGAGGAGCAGGGAGGGGGGCTCAGCCCCTCCTCTGAAATCAGAGGGAGCAGGGGGGGCTCGACCCCTCCCCTGCCGACTTAACAAGAGAGCGATAGAGAGCAGGGGGGAGGGTTGGGAAAAGATAGAAGAAGGAAGGGGACGAGGGAGAGGTTACCTGAGACTCAGAGGAGAGGAGGAGGTGGCTTTGGGCGTCGTCGGGGTTGCGGTCGGGGTTGACCCCGGCGATTGCCAGAGGTCTGCGACGAGGGAGAGGAGGAGGTGGTGACCGTGGCGTCGGGCTCCTCGGAGAGATGTCGTGAGGAGAGGAGGAGGTGACGATCATGGCGTCGGGCTCCCTTGAGAGGCGTCAGGAGGAGAGGAGGCGAGCGAGAGAGCAACAACAGAGCTGCGGGGGAGAGGAGAGTTGCGAAAGAGGATTAGGGCAAAAATTTGCCCTAATCCCATTTCACAACCCTTTTATCGGGCAAAGACAATTTTTTTTTTACATCCGAAAATTGGACAAAAATAACCCTGGGTGCGGTCAATGCACCCAGGGTCGTGTTGACTGCACCGGGTGCCGCACGCGCACCCACGTCGCGTCACGCCGACACGGGTGCGGCACTTGCTTTGCCGAATCCGTGTGACTTAGGATATATATTATGTGTACATACCAATGTATATACATGTAGTATATATGTATATTATTTATATAATATATTTTTTCTTTCTTTCTTTTTTTTTTTTTTTTAGTATCTAGTTCCATTTGAACTAGACTTAAACTAGTGAACATATTGTTGACTAGTTTGAGAGCCGTTGGAGCTAGTCCAACAGCTACAAATAGAGCTGTTGGACTAGCTCCAATGACTCTCTTGAGCTTCTCTTAGCTCTATTTTAAGAGCTCATTCGTGTGTATAAATATGGGTCATCTCCCTCCAATTGTATTAATGTTTTTTAAGCATTTATCTGAAGTTAAATAAAGATTATTCATTTTATTCTTGTGCCTTATTATTTGTGCTCTTTTGTGGGTTTTGGTTAATGTGTCTTTTATAGACACTTGTTGAACATTTGTGTTCTTGTTGAAGGATGGTATTTCATTACATGGTATCAGAGCTTGGAAGCTCTTGGAGTTTTTTGAACTTTATGCCTTATTTTTCGTGCCTTTGAAGCAATAAGAAGACTTCTGTTGTTCGTGATTCAAGTGTTCTTATGCTTGCATAGCTGGAGAAAAGAGTGGTTCGTTGGCTCGTGTGATCGTTGACTCCTTAAAGATCATGGAACCGTGATTGTGCTATTGTTCTTTCTCTGTCTCTCACCTTTTTTGTTTCTCTCTTTTTTACTCTTGTAAGAATGAATGCCAATAATAAAGTCACCATCATGCCCATAAATTTAAATGATATCAATTATGTAATGTGGGCTTCAATTATGAAACATCTGGGGTTGTGGGGGTTGGTAGATTGTTCCGATCCTGAACCAAAACTAATCCTTACCAAAATGAAAAATGAGAACGAAGTCCCTCTCACAGAAGGAAAGAAGACTAAGTCCTTAGCTACATATGAGAAAAAATAGAAAAAATGGAGAATGAGGCATGCTAAAATCATGTTTTGGCTAATTAATAGTGTAGATATCAAAAAATGCTCAAATATTGCAAAATTTGAGCATGCTGATAAAGCTTGAGAATATCTTAAAAATATGTATTCACTTAAAGATATTACACGTGTGCAATTTGCAAGACAAGATACAAACTATGACCCAAGGCGACAAGAGTATTAGAGAATACTATAACGAGTTGTCCGAACTTTGAGAAGAATTGGTTCTTCTTGAGCCAAAATGACATTGCCCTGAAGATATCAAGCTTTGCCAAAAACAACTTGATATGAAACACTTTTATCAATTTGTGAATAGTTTGAGGTTGTAACTTGAAACCACCAAATCAACTCTTCTACGTAGAGGAAAAGTTTTCTCTATTATTGATACTATTGAGGAATTAACTATAAAGGAGAATAGGCTAAAAAACAATACTTAAAAAATGAACATGATTCCGTTCTAGTCGTATTTAGATGGGGGAATTACATGCGTACCTATAGACCACCTCATTTTGGAAGACAAGGCAATGAGTATAACAAAAAGAAAGTGATTCGCCACCATTGTCATGAACCAGGACATTATAGGCCTCAATGCCCCATATTGAGAAGAAGAGATGCAAAAAAGTGGTTATAGTTAGATTTACTTTCTTAAACATAAATTTGAAGTTTTCTTACGCTTTCAAACATTTCACAAAATGGTCAAAAAATTAAAAAATAATATTCAGAAGAAAAATTTTTATCAAAAGAATTTAAGGATTATCTTAATTTATATGACATCGCACACCAAAGATCTTGTCCTCACACACCACAACAAAATGGTTTGGCCGAACAAAAACGCAAACACATTATAGAAACTACTATGACCTTATTAATAGCAAACCAAGTTCCAAAAGAATTTTGGGTTGAAGCAGCTTTGACTTTCACCTATCTTATTAACAAAATGTCATTTCCTCATTAAAAAACATAACTCTAATCTAAAAACTTGTTAAATTATCTCTTGATTACTCTAAATTAAGAATTTTTGGATGCAAATGTTTTGTTTTCACTAACAGAAATGAGAAACTTTCTCCCCATGCTATTTCTTGTGTTTTTTTAGGTTATGCAGATAATAAAAAGGCTATAGATGTTTTGACCCTTAAAATAAAAAATTGTATGTCTCAAGAAATGTGTTATTTTTCGAAAAGCAAAGTTTTTTTATATTTTGAAAATGCTAAGGAAGTAACTTAGTATTCCTTTCTATTAGATTTAACTTCGAAGCATGATATTTGTGATTATGAATGTGATCGAGATTATGGTCAAGATATGGCAAATTCAAAATAAAACCTTAATAATGCATTTAATGAAGAGCAAACTTAGAGGGACACCAATTATTTACAATACTCCAGTCGTATGAATCACAATATTCTATGTGCACTAAAAAAATATTCTGAAGCACAAACTTATGCTCAAGCCAAAGAACATTCTGATTGGGTGGAAGTCATGAGAGTAGAATTCAAAGCCTTAGAAAAAAACTAACAGGACTATTCAAAGCATTCCAAAAGAAGAAAAAACCCATAGGATGCAGGTGGGTATACAAGGTTAAAACCAAGAGTGATGGAATTTTGAAAGATATAAATCCAGATTAGTTATAAAAGGATACTCTCAAGAGTATGGTATAGATTAAGAAAAAACTTTTGCTCTAGTTGTCAGGATACAATAGTTAGGACTTTAGTAGCCTTAGCCTCTATTAGAAAATGACATATATTTCAAATGAATGTCAAAAATGCCTTTTTTAATGGAAACCTAGTTAAAGAAGTCTATATGGAAGCACCACTTAGTATAAGTATTCCTAAGGGTAAAGTTCTTCGTTTAAATAAAGCTCTTTATGGTATTAAAAAAATACCAAAAACCTGGTATGATAGATTTTGTTTGATTAACACTGCTTTGTTTGTTAAGATTTCTGATACATGGACTATTATTCTCCTTTTTTTATGTAGATGACATGATCAATACCAGAGGAGACAAACATGGAGTTGAAAACATTAAATGACTGATTTGGGTTTATTGAGATATTTTTTAGGAATTGAAGTTGCTTATTTCCCTAAAGGGTATGTATTATCTCAATCTAAATTTGCTTTTGATATTGTTTTCAGGTTTGAAATCACAGATGATAAGAGAGTTGATAAAGATTGTCAACACAAAAATGCGAATTGATGGAAAACCTCTTGAAGATCTCACTTCTTATAGATAGCTTATTGGAGCACTTTTCTACCTCTCAATCACTCGACCTTGTACACATAGCTAGTCAATTTCAGCATGCTCTTACTTCTGTTTACTTGTGAGCAGTTTTGCGTATTATTAGATATATTAAATTTTCTCTTTCTTGAGGTATTTTCTTGTTTGCTTCATCTTCGTTAGATTTAATTGTTTATACTGATGCTGACTAAGGAGGTGATCCTAATAATAAACACTCAACCACTGTTTTTTGTGTTTTGTTATGATAATCCTTGATTTCGTGGCAGTGCAAGAAGCAACAAAAGGTCTTTCTTTCGTCAACAAAAACTGAATATTGAGCTATGATAGGCATAACCATGGATGTAGTCTGGTTCAGAAGATTGCTGGCTGATATGAGAGTTGAAGTGACAAAAGCATCACACATGTGATGTGACAACAATAGTACGATATATACATAGCTAGCAACCAGCCATTTCATGAATGCACCAAACATATTGAAATGGATTGTCACCACGTTAGCGAGGAGTATCTACATGGGACTATCTATGTCACATAGGTACGGGTGCGGCGATGCAACACTTTAAAAAAACTTTGGGGGCTCGAGATAGGGGTTGTAGGTAGTGGGGGGGGGGCTCAAGTTACCCCCTTTCATAGGTTTTTTCTTTTGACACAAAATAGACTCGGTCAAAGTTGACCTAGTCCATTTGTGGATAGATATGACCTTGGGTGTGTTTGACCACACCGAGTGCTGTACTCACATCACGTGGGTGCGACACCCTATTGGGCGAATCTCTGTGCCAGAGGGGACTATTGATCTGCATTATGTTACCCTATGTCACATGGGTGCGGGGGTGCGGCACTTTCAAAAACCTAGGGTGTGGGGGTGCGTCAGGGGCAAAAATGTAATATATATATATATATAATTTTGAAGTTTTAACATTTAACATTTAACATTGTCATAATATCATTCATCAATCATCATTCATGCAATATATCAACCTAAATATCAATCAAATAAGTAAAGCAATTACATAAATCAACCTAAATATCAATCAAATAAGTAAAGCAGAAAAGAACTGAATTACATACCAAAGTATATCCTGATGAAGTAATTGATCTTAATAATTTTTTTCTTCATCATCAAATGCATCATTAGAAGGAATACTGGGCTCAGCTAAATCCATGTTTGTTATGTTGAAATCATGCTCTCTCTCGAAGTCACACTCTTGTGGGTTTACATCCAAAAATTTGGATGTTTCTTGTCTGCGTTACAAACCCAATTTGAAAATGTTAAATATAATACAAGTATATTTAAATAAAAAACTAAGAAATAATCAAATAACTAAGAGAGCAAATTAGTACCTGTATTCATCATTGGTTCGCGAAAGTAATCGAAGATTTGAATGAACATAGATTAAATCCTCTGCACGCTTGCTGGTGAGTTTGTTTCTCTTCATGTTGTGTATTTGAGAATATGTGCTCCAATTTCTTTCACAACAAGATGAACTAGCAGGCTGCGATAGCAATCTTAATGCAAGATGTTGGAGAAGAGGTGTTTCTGATCCAAATGTTGACCACCATGTGATAGGATCTATATTATCCTCTTCTCTCGCGAATAATGTCGGTTCATATAATCTCGAAGATGCAAATTTTTCAAACTCTTGTGTGACTTGATGTAGAAGATATGCTTCTGGAAAAAGTTTTGTCATACACATAATGCTATGTCTTGATAACTCTGGGTCTAAAATTGAAGGGACACGACCAATACCACCAGCCCGTCACTTATTTGTATAATATTTTGGATTAAGAGAATGTGTCATGCAATGCAAATGAGTGTTGCTCTTATCCCATCTTCTGGCTAAAATTGAATGAATATGATTAAAAAAATTTGAATCATCCAATGCAGAATTTTTTTCTTCATGCTTGAAAACTATAGTTTGTATTTTTTCAATCATATTATCCCACATTTCATAAACTCTGTGAAGCATGGGCTCATCCTTATCAACTTCTCTTAACATTTCACAAATAGGTTGCATAAATTGAATGCAGTATACCACTCTGTCCCAAAACTCATCATCAAAAATAATTTTTTTAATTTCTTGAGCTTTGATATCATCATCAGCACGATAGAATGTCCAATTTTCATCAGTCACCATGTTAGTTAAAGCATTCTTCGCTCTTTTAATCTTCTTCACCATCACAATGATGGACGCAAAACGTGTTTCAGCGACCTTCAACAATTTCAGGTCAGAATGCTTATTAAATATAGCATTAGCACGATGGTGGTTAACAACAAAATTCCTAATGCTTTTGACATTTCGTTCTAAATCTTCAATCCATAAACATAAAGCATATGCTTGTAATTTTTCTTTTTTTTTGGGGTTGCAGATGCTCTTTAGGGCCAAATTTAAGTTGTGTGCTACACAGAGAGTCCAAAAATATGAGGGTACTCACTCTTCAAACTCAACGCTACACTTTTACAAATTGGTGTGTTGTCTGTAATGATTTGTACCACTTTCTGATCACTCACTTCTTTTATGACTTCTATAAACATTCCCTTCAAATACTCTCATTTTTATATTCTTCAGATGCATCAACTTCATTCAAGAATATTGGGCCACTAAGCGAACATGCAATAAATTGATCATTGGATGTCTTTGAATATCTATTCATCCATCAGACACAATAGAAACTCTATTTTGCTCACATGAATATTTTTTAATCTCCAGCAACCTCTCCACATTTGCCCTCTCTTCTGCAAGAAGTGCGGTTCATTTTTTTTCTGAACTTGGAGGCACATAGCCACTACTAAATCCTTTCAATAAGGATTTCTAGCCGTATTAAATGGGAGTGAACTAGAATATAAATACCTCCCAACTTTTCTATCCAATTCTTCTCTCCCATATGTATTGAATGCTGTTTGTATCGTTCCTCTACCTCCTACATTGACTTTTCTTTTTTTCAGCATCTTCTTGGTGGCTTGCAAATAGCACACTAACTGCAGAATAATCGACCATTGTCTTTCTCTTCTCATATTCTTCTTGTATTTTCTTGTATTGTCTTCGCATTGCCTCATCAACTTTTCTACATCCTGAAATGCTATGTCCTGATATCTTCAACAAATGAGTATTCACTCTTGTGTAAGACCCAACAAAATCTTTTTCACAGAGCTTGCATCGAAATCTCTTGTTTCCACCACCTCCTTCTTCAGTTTTTGCAAGTTTATCTAGATGTACCCATAGTGACCCCACATTATCAATCCCACTACAACTATCAGCAAAACTAGCATCAGAACTCACATGTTGGGATGAGGATGAGGATGACACAAGTCCTTTTCCTTTATCCATCATTTTTATCCTAAAAATATAAAAAAATACATTAAAAATTTTAAATCAATTATACAGACATTATCTTGATATAAAAATATATATAAAATCAGGAACAAGGAGGGGGGATCTGCCCCTCCCGTGCCAAAAACAGGGAGGGACTCAGCCCCTCCCATGAAATAAGAGGGAGCAGGGACGGGGGCTCGACCCCCTCCCCTGCCGAAAACAGAGGGAGTAGGGGGGGCTCAACCCCTCCTCTGCCGACCCAACAAGAGAGCGAGAGGGGGGAGGGGCTCCCCTGCCGAAAACAGAGGGAGCAAGAGGGGCTCAACCCCTCACCTGCCGACCCAACAAGAGAGCAAGAGGGGGGAGGGGCTCAGCCCCTCCCCTGCCGACCCAACAAGAGAGCGAGAGGGGGGGGGGGGCTCTCGGCCCCTTCCCTGCCAACCCAACAAGAGAGCGAGAAGGGAAGGGGGGGCTCGGCCCCTCCCCTGCCGACCTAACAAGAGAGCGAGAGGGCACAGGGGGGGCTCGGCCCCTCTCCTGCCGACACAAGAAGAGACCGAGAGAGGGTACATACATGCGAAAGGAGAGGAGGAGCCTAGGAGGTGGTGTCGGTAGGAGAGAGATCGAGCTGAGCGGGAGAGGAGAGATTAGGGCAAATTTTTTTTTGCCCTAATCCTCATTTTCATCGTGGATTTTTTTTTAACGCTGAAAAGCGGATGAAAATGACTCTGGGTGCGTTGACCGCACCCAGGGTCGTGTTGACCACACCCGGTGCTGCACGCGCACCCGTGTCGCGTCGACGCGGGTGCGGCACCTGTTTTGCCGAGTCCCTGTGACTTAGATGTTACCTCAAAATATCAATTAACAAATTTTTTCACCAAACCTTTCGGCATTCCTAGATTTCATTTTCTCTTAGACAAACTTTGGGTCATTGTACTGTAAGTTTGAGGGGGTAGTGTTAAAAAGTGTATATATATATATATATATTTATATAATATATTTTTTCTTTATTTATTTTTCATTTTAGTATCTAATTCCGTTTGAACTAGACTTAAACTAGTCAACATATTGTTGACTAGTTTGAGAGCCATTGGGAGCTAGTCCAACGGCTACGAATAGAGCCATTGGAGTAGCTCCAACAACTCTCTTGTGCTTCTCTTAGCTCTATTCCAAGAGCTCGCTCTATTCCAAGAGCTCATTCATGTGTATAAATAGGGGTCATCTCCTTCCAATTGTATTAATTCTTTTTAAGCATTTTATGTGAAGTTAAATAAAGATTATTCATTTTATTCTTGTGCCTTATTTGTGCCCTTTTGTGGGTTTTGGTTAATGTGTCTTTAATAGACACTTTTGGTATTTCATTACAATGATAACTCTGGTTTCTTTGTCTGCCACCAGAATAAGATAAAAAGGAATGGTTTCTTTAGGGATAGTCCATTGTTTGGTAATTGTTTTTGAGTAAATTTAAGGATATTTTGAGTATTCATTTTTAATGTGTTGGAAAGCTAATATTTTTAAACTTTAATTCATTTTGTAAGTGAAAGAACTAAGATCAATATAAAAGGCAAGCAAGAAAACAAAAGATCCTGGAATGGATAAGAAAGGAAAGTGAATCAAGAAGGGGGAAATGCTAAAAAGGAAAGCACCCAATTAGAAAAGTACACCAAAGAAAAGGTGAAGGATCAAGCAACTTGATAGTTTTGGGTGTCACAGAATAGTTCCTGCAATTTAGGTTTCACAAGAAAAAGGCAGTTACTGCTACTTGTTAATAATGGCGGGACTTTGTTGCTATCAAATAGTAGTTTTTGTTAATAATACCCTTATGGACAGTATAAATCCTGCAAAAAGACAAAAGTTCCCATGCAATAAAGAAAGGACAAAAATACTCCTATTTACATTTACACATGTACAAAATGTTATAATACATGTAATATACTTTCACACTTCCCCCTCAATACTGAGATGATGGAAGAGGAATCATCACTAGGTTGAAGAGAACGAAGCTTTCTGACTTGGTGAAAACATCAATCTCACATAAGACAACGAGATGACTATCTAGATATTTCACATATAAAATGACAATTTATCTCTTGGCGCATTTATGAAACTCTGTATTCTTTAGATTAGCACTCTAATTGTTACAGTGCTCCTAAAAACAAATGAAACCAAACGAGTTTTGATGTGGTTTGTACCATTTCTTTGTGCTCTACTTCTGTTGTAGACAATGCAACACTCTGTTGCCTTTTGTTTTTCCATGAAATTAGAGAATCACCAAAGAAGATGCAAAAGCTTATGGTTGAGTTCTCTCTGTTGCAGTTCCTTCAAAGTTTGAGCCACAATTTTCCATGAAATTAAAAAATCACCAAGATACAGAAGGCTGTGGTGAGTGTGTTTCACTTGTAGTTCTTCCAAAGTTTGAGTCACAATATGCTTTCAGCTCAAGGATGATGATGGGAAGATTAGGGGTGCAGTGGTAGTATGTCAAACGTGTTGAACAATTCTAAGCACAACAACCGTATGTACTGATTGTGATGCTTTTATAAATTGGCTTACTACATGTATTGCATAAGCTATGTCACACGGACTCGGCTCCAAGGTCGCCGCACCCGCGTCGACACGCACCGACACGGGTGCGGCTCGGACTCGGTCAACCCGAACCTGGGTGTGGTCAACGCACCCAGGGTCATTTTGGTCCATTTTTTGGAATTTTTTTTTTGATTTTTTTTTTAAATTTTCTGGGCTACAGCTGTAAGGAAAAAAACCCATCACAACTAAAAAACCTGTACACTTTCAAGTTTTAAGTACAGAATGGGCACAACTTAAGTTTTTGTGTTTTTTTCCTGTATGAAGAAAGTGAATTATTACAGTGTATGAAGAAAGTGCCCAAAAGTGAATTATTCCTGTATGAAGAAAGTGTACAGAATGCCTTCACAACTCATCACCTGTCCCCTAATGGGCACAACTTTGACCGAGTCTTATATATATATATATATATATATATATATTTTTTAATATATATATATAGCCGAGTCCCCGTGTCCAAAATTTTTGAAATTGCGCCGCACCCGTGTCGCACCCGCACCCGCACCCATGTGACATAGTGCATAAGTGATGTTTGACCTTAGAGTAGCTCTCAAATAAGATATGGGTTCAAAATAGGAATATACTAGAGCCAAAGGGCTTGATGTTCAGCAGTGAGGGATTCATGAGAAACAAGACACATTAGTTTTTGAAATTATTAAGGGACCAGTAACCATAAATAAGATAATCGCTGCCTTGTTATGCTGGATTTTTTCTCATATTCCATTTGAAGGTTATGTTCATTGTTTTGGGATCTCTGTTGCTTTGCATTTGTTGTGAACTGTGGTGCATCAATGCATTAGTTTTTTGTGATGCTAGTTTATTCTTAGTACTCGTATGATATTTACATTTCTGAAATATATTTAATACTTTCCAATATCTTGTTTTCTGATTTCTTTTACCTTTGCCATCTTTTAAGCATGTCTAGATGCTGGTCTAATCCTGTTATGGGAAATATTCTGTATATCAATGCTTAATAGGTCCTATTTCATCAAGTGAGTACAAGAGATGGGAGAAGGCTGCAGTTTCTGGAGTGTCCTTGGTTGCCAATCCTGCTGTGCACCCGGAGTGTGCCAGTGGTAAGTTCCCCCCAGCTGGACTTCCGGCTGAGCCATCCAGTGGGCTATCTTCCTCCTTTGAGGGTAAGCTTTTGAACAGAATGAAATGTTGCACAGTGACATGCAGAAGCTGAGTTTATAGCATCTTATTCAGACCACAGGGATCCACGAATTAAGAATATAGATGGACATCTTGTGTTGCCATCTGGATCTCCAACACCAAGACGAAGCCATGAGATTATGGGAACAGCTGTTCTACAAAGAGAGAGAGTGAATCCATCTGAGCAAGGGAAAAATATAAAACCTTTGTCAAAAGACCCGAAACTGAAGTTGCAGCTATTTCCAATAGATGACTATACTTGCGGGGAAATGGAAAAGGTAACTAAAATTTTAAATGGCAATCTCGACTTTTGGGTAGTTTGCTGTAGATTCTTTAATTGTTTCCTTCATGTTTTGTAGGATGACCACAACCCATACTTGGAACTCACTGTTGGAGCTCGAAAGAAGATCTCCTCAATAATAGAACATTTAAATCGTAAGTGGGGCAACTCGAGCATTGCATCAGGGGAGCTCATACTCTTCCCATATGCTGCTCATCAAGGAAACATAGCAAGTTGTCAGAGATGGACATTGTGGGATTCCCTTGTCAATGCTGCAGATGTGTATGCAGCTCTTGGAAGTCCTGCAGTTTTTCGTTTAAGGTTTATGTTCCATATCATTGTGAACTGAAGATTATTTTATTTCCATTAAACAAATAGGCGACCTTAATGATGTACTGTGCTATTGAGAAGAAATTCCTAAGAGCTGTTATGCTGTCTGACTTGGGTCTTTCTCTTTTAAGGTATGGCTGGTTTTCTAGCACAGAGCCTGGTTCAGGGTCATTGTGGCAATCATCTCATCATTTTGGTGTTTGCCTGCATTCTGACAAAGAATGCCCATCCATGCACACAAAGTTCACTCCTGTGAATCAGATACCATCTTCCTTTGTTCATCAATGGGAGCAAGTGATGCCCGAAAATAGGTCAGCAAATGCAAATGCGAGTGAAACAAGTAGTGTTGCTCTCAGTGAAGCAAAGCTTGACAAGGAGTCCCGTTTTGGTCATGCTTCCAAGAATGATGGCCTTTCAGATAGCTGCTTCATCGGTAACAGTAAGCATCCTACAGGTGTTGCATCCTTCAAGAACAACATTCAGACATCATTGGAGCATCCATCAACACCCTGCCCTGGTGAAGACAGCACTGATGGATTTCTCCAGAATCTCTTTCAAAATGCGGTATGGTCTCTTTCCACTTGTTTGTAATGCTGGCATTAAGAGTTCTGATCTGTTGTGATTTGTTTCAATTATTATTCAGGATAAGATGCAGATGGGTGGTGGAGCCACTTTGGCAACAGTAGAATGGGCGGATAGCATCACCAACTACAGCATGGGTGATCTTCTATCTGAAGCATCCCGGGCTGCACATGCCATTTGTGTAGAACAAAATGCTGCCACCAGCAGCCTTCAACAGCTGCCATTTTGTTGTGATTCATTTGATGCTGCAATCGCAGCACATATATCCCGTCATCAGAATGCTACCAGTGAACCAACTAACATGACCCATTCATCCATTTGGGATGCAGAGGAAACACGTGATGCGTTTTCGTTTAAGAATCAAATTTCAAAGGATAGCATTAGTTCGTCCAAAAATGCCTCTATTGAGACTTGTGAGCAGAATATCTTTTCAACTTCAACTGGATATGCCGGATTGGTTGAGGTATGTGTTTCCGATGAAGTTTGAGTGGATAACAGAATGATGTTTCATCGTTTGTTCTCTAGGTGATGAAGGATTTTTCGGTCCTATGCCATCATGTGTGCAGCTTTGTTTGCCACTGGTCTTCCTTATATTTAATCTGCACTCTACAGGAGATTAATGGAGCAGTGCACCCTTCTGAAGATGTTGAAGCTGATCCTCTAAACTCTATACGGTGCCAAGGGAATGAAAAGAACTTCAGCATCTCAGACATCTACTGGGTTTGTAAATCTCTTTATGAGTTGCATCTGGCAAGCCACCAAGATAACTGCTCTGATTTCTTAGGTCTCTTTATGTGCAGCCCGACTCTTTAGGATGCATGGTGGACTATGGTCTTTCTTCTTCGAGATGCCAGAGCCAGTGTTTGCTGAATGGAGACAGCGTCAGTAGCCTCGGTGGCCTGATTGCTAGCAGCCTCGATGCCTTTCAGAACTGTTCCTTTTTTGCCACCCAGAAGAGGGCCTCGTCATGTGAAGGAGTTCAGCCTCAACCACATGACAGTGCGGTTGTTGAACCCTGTAGTATTAAATCAAAGTAAGCTAAAATTTTCTGACCATCATGGGAGTAGGTTGGCCGATGGTTGTTGGACCCTGTAACATTAAATCTTAGCAAGCCAAAAAAATTCTGACCATCATGGGAGTAGGTTGGCGGATGCAGTCTCTGTTGGAACCTGACAGATAATTCGTAGTCATTCGGGTGCAAGAAGAGAAGATGGTTAATTTTGCCATGATAGAATGCAACTTTGTGCAGTTCACCGTGTACCTCCGTGCACATATTTGCGTAGTTAATTAGTCTCTGGGAAGATGAAAGAAAAGTCTTACTCCTTCGAAATGTACAGATCGATTGTGGTTAACTAATGGGTTTAAATTGAATAAAACATGCAACGGCTATAAAAATAGGTTTTCTTAATTCCTTAATTGGTTACCTTTTGTTTGAAACCTGCGGCTTAATCAGTATGATTGCTTTGGTGTTTCTGTACAAGCCATGAATTTGTCATTTGACCAACCGAAAGGATGTCCCAAGGCTGTTTGTCGTTGGCTGGATCGTATGAAATGTCGCCCCTGAACAAAGTGGTTTGATGCGACAACAATTCGGCATATGTATTTTGTTCTGTTAAATTGGTTTGGTGAGTGGGTTTTAGTATGAAAACCTTTGTGTTCAAGTATGCTAGCCTGTCATCACGTCGATATGACCTTATGTCTGAGCTCCAGAAAAAAAATGGGTTGCTCAAAGATAAAAACAGTGATATGTTCCGGGTATATGTTATCAGGCTCAGAAAATATCCTGGCCCGTTTGCATCTCTACCTAATACCACAAGTTTATAATCTTAATCTGATCCAAATCACCATTGATTTAAGATTCAGGTCAGTTCTTTTTTTGATCTGAACCACTCTTAAGCCATTACCCAACCCGTTTCAACTGAAATGGGTTTTACTGAGAGAGAGAGAGAGATGAGGGTAAAATGGGTAAGAAACTATGAACTATAGTTAGGAGATGGATAATCAAAACAGGTATGCATTTGAATAAATGAAGACAAAAATGTCATGCATTTGAATTAGTAATTTTTTGGGTATGAATCTGAATTATTAAAAAAACTAGGTGTGTTTTTTATAAATAACCCTTAATTTTTCTCTTTAAAAAGATATTTTGATGTTTTAAAGGACGATTCTCTCTAATTCTATCATTCACCCTCTTCCTTTCAGTCAATAGCTGCAAAATATAGACGACCCTACCAAATGCTGATTAACTTAGTTTCTATTAAATGTTCATTTGCGATAAAATATTTTAAAAGGCACGTTCTTCTCTCTTCCCAGTAGCTACCCATGTGGCATCCCTGTTTTCTCAAGTTTAAGGTCATTGGGTATGGTTTTTTTAATAAAGTTTTATAAAATTAAAGATGAAAAAGCTATTGAATGACCCATAGTTAGCAGGAAACGTAATGGATACGAAAAGCCATGAGTGAAGCAAAAGCGGGGAAATACCAACAGGGGCTCCACTTGTCACCTTTTGTTGGGACATTGTAAGTTCGAATCCCAATGGTATATGATTGTATAACGGGTAGGGTATGCCTAACCCCAGCTTTCTCTGTTGAAAAAAAAGTAGTATGAAGCAGAAATTGGGATATAAATTGTGAAGCTATTATGAAGGGAACACATAAAAAACAATTTGAAATAAGGGTAGAAGCAAATAAGAAATGACGTAAACACAAATATAAATAGATATAAAATCAACACACAAGCTTGTTGTAAAATAATTTTATTTTCTAATATAAAAAACATAGAAAGTGAACGAGGGAGAAGCGAGGGAGAAGTGAGAGAAACGTTAAAGATGCAAAAAGAATCGATTTGGGAAATGAGGAAGCGGGAGTCGCCTACCACTCCAAGGAGTCGCCTACCACTCCAACTCGGGGAGAGATCTCTTGTGATCTTGTGCTACCCAACATAAGCTCCCTGGATGACAACTTTCCCACCCCCATCAAGCTAGGTGTCAGTGATCACAGAGAAGGGGTCAACAATATGGAAATCCAAAACAGCCTCACTACTCCTTAGACTAATGGCATCCCCCTCAGATGCTCCGAGAGACCCACCATTGCATAACTTTCCAAGACTAAGTACCCTATAGAAGAGAACATATCCTATGCCCACTTGTCCAAGGGATTTGTCGCCTTTCTTAGCTCCATCTCCTCTCACCAAGAACCAAAAACTATAAAGAGGTCATGGAATCTCGAGTGAAGGAAAGTCATGAAAGATGAGCCATTTGTTCTTGACAAAAATCAAACTTCGGATATTGTACGTAAAGGAAAGTGACTTGTTGGATGTTGATGGAACTACAAGAAAAAAAATAGGAGCGACGTTACCCTCGAGCGATACAAGGCAAGACTGGTTGCCAAGGGCTTCACTCAGTCTCAGGTAATTGACTACCAAGAAAAGTTTGCACCAGTTGCCAAGATGAGCACTTTACGCATGATGCTATAGCATGCAATTACAATTGAGACTTGTACCAACTAGACGTGAAAAACACCTTTTTACAAGGCGGTCGAGGAAGAAGTCTATATAAACCTTCTTCTGAGGCACCCATAGGAAGGAAACCTTAATGTTGTTTGCATGCTAAAAAAAAGCTATTTATTGCCTAAAGCAATCTACCTGTGCATGGTTTGCCAAGTTGAGCTCAACCCTCTTCAAAAAAAGCTTCCACAATACTACTACTAGCTCTATTGTCAAGAGGAATGAATCATCCACCATCATACTACTTGTCTATGTTGATCATATAATTATGAAAAATGATTGTACTGTACGACAAAAATGATATGTTTTAAAAAAATAGCCCACAATTTATCAAATCCACCAAATGGATAATTCTACAAGTTTCTACTTTCTTTTAGACATTTCTACCCCTCTCAGATACAAATTTTTTATTTTCATGGGGTACGATGATAAAAGTTGATGGACCTATTAAAACTCGTCAACAAAATCGTATATGAGGTTGTGATATTTCAAAAAAAAATATGAAATTCCAAAACCATTGTGACTCATGACAAGTATCACAAGACACGCTGCAAAAACCCTTTAATTGTTGCAGAAGTTCGTACCTTACAAAATTCTAAAAGAGTATTGCATGAGGTACTATGAAATTACAAAAAACTTGCAAAAGTCTGCAAAATTGCAAAATTTCTTTTTCTTGCAAAATTTTATTGTATAGAAATGATGCTTCGTTTCTCACCCCTTATTTGCATTCAGATGCACTATTTTCACAACCTTAGGGTTCGTGTGGTCCTCAACCGATGGTCCTAATCCTTTCGACAATCTTTCAATGACATTTCACCGACATTCCAACAACATTCAGGCTTTGCAAAAATACCTCATTGATGGAGATTCATCAACAACCGTTTACCAGCAGTGGTAAACCCTGAAAACATGGGTGTCACTTAATCGATAATGTTTTTTTTCGATAAAAGCATGGGCGGTACTTCATCGACGATGGATTTTTTTGTTAAAAGCATCAACAGTGAGAAGATCGATGACACTTCATCGATGGTAAGTTTTTTCAACAAAAGCATCGACAGTGAAAATATCAGTGGCACTTCATCGACAATGAGTTTTTTTAGTAAAAGCATCACTGGTGAGATCATATGGTATAGGTGGCAAAAATCCATGAGTTATTTATGAGTGCTGCAGGTAACCATTTTAAAATATGTTCTCATCATAGAGAACGTGAAAGATGATGATGCAGAAGGCCTCCACTTTAACGAACCGTGATAACTGAAAAGATGTGGTGGGCGATGATGATGTAGAGTCAACATATCTCACAATTAGCATTTGTTCGATCACACAAAGTTAAGACTCAACGATGATATTCTGTATTTTCTCTCCATCAAAGATGTGAAATATAATATTTTTTAGGCTAAAGAGATGAAGGTACCTCTTCGCATACTCTATGTTCTTCTCATAAAAGAGGCACTGAGAAACAATATTCTTGTGAAATAATAGAATGAATGCAATATATGAGTGACTTTATTTTATAAAAAAAATGAAATAAATACAAAATGTATGAGTAACTTTATTTTATGAAAGAATGAAATGAATGCAAAATATATGAGAGACTTCATTTTGTAAATGAATGAAATGAATGAAATGTATGAGTAACTTCATTTTGTGAAAGAACAAAATGAATGCAATATATGAGCCACTTCATTTAGTGAAAGAATGTAATGATGCAATGTATGAACGACTTTATTTTGTGAAAGAGTGAAATGAATACAAAATGCATGAGCGACTTCATTTTGTAAAACAATATAATGAATGCAATGTCAAAATTACATCTAAATGACATCCATCAATGAACTTTACATCAAAATGTATGAGCAACCATGAATACACTTTATATCCAAATGTCAAAATGTATGAGCAACCATGAATGAACTTTACATCCAAATGGCATCTAAGTTTTTATTCATTATGTCAAAATTATATTCATATTTTTTATTGTCAAAATAGAATATACGAGGTATAGTAAATCGTCTTTGACAATATGTGTCCTACTTGCATTAGTACTTCATTATATTTTTTGCTAATATTTTCACCACCGCTGCTTTTATCTGATAAACTCATCATCGATGAAGTAACGTTGATCTTCTCATTGTTGATGCTTTTACCGAAACAACTCATTGTCAATGAAGTGTCATCGATCTTCTCACTGTCGATGTTTTTACCAAAAAAATTAATTGTTGATGAAGTGCCACCCATGCTTTTATCGAAAAAAACTGATCATCGATGAAGTGTCACCCATTATTTCGGGGTTTACCATCGTCGGTAAACCACTCCCTATGAACTGCAATTGATGAAGGATTTTTGCAAAGCCTGAATGTCGCTGAAAGGATTGGAGACTATAAGAACTATAGGGTTGCAAAAATAGAGCATCCAAATGCAAATAAGTGGTGAAAAACAAAGCACCATTTACATATAACAAAATTTTGCAAGAAAAAGGAATTTCGCAATACCTCATGTGTCACTCTTTTGGAATTTCGCAAGGTATGGACTTCCACAACACTTAAAGGATTTTCATAACATGCCCTTCGATACTCGTCACGTGTTTTGCAAGGGTTTTAAAATTTTGTATTCTTTTTGGAATATCATAACCTCATATGTGATTTTTTTGATGAGTTTCATGGGTTTATCAACTTTTAGCATCGTGACTGTGAAAATAAAAAATCCGTAGCCGTGAGGGGTAAAACCATCCAGAAAAAGTGGGAACCTACAGAATTGTTTATTTGATGGATTTAGTAAATTATGAGGCATTTTTTAAAACACATTAGTTTTCGATATAATTATAACAAGAAATTATCAACCAAGAATCCACAACCTCAAGGACTACCTATGTCAGGTATTTCACACCAAGGACTTAGAAAAATTAAGATATTTTTTGGGGCATCAAAGTAGCCCACTCCAAAAAGGGATTACTCCTCTCTCAAAGGATATATGCCCTAGATCTCTTCAGGGAGACTAACAAGATTGAAGTCAAGCCCATTGACACTCCTGCTGAACCCAATCACAAACTTGATGGTGAAGGAGAACCCCTTAAAGATATTGAGATTTACCAATCATCTATCTTACGGTACCAGTCCGAATATTACTCATATCATGACTTTTGTAAGTCAGTTCATGCACGCTCCAAAATTACACCACATGAATGTGATGGAACACACACTAAGATATATTAAAAGGACTCACTGTCAGGGGATATGGATGAAAAGAAATAGACACCATGATGTATCAACATTTTGGTAGGAGAAAATTTAACTTCTTGAAAAAAGCAAGATGCCCGGTCTAGCATCAAAGCAGAACATCGCACAATGGCCACAACAGCTTCCGAACTCACATAGGATGAAGTCTTTACTTAACTAGATGGGATTTGAGGTCAGAACACCAATGAAAATGTATTGTGACAATTAGTCATCCATACAGATAGCCACCAATTCAGTTTTTTATCCAAGACATAGAGATAGTTTATCACTGTATGAGAGAAAAAGTCCAGGATAAGGAGATATGCACCTCATTTACCAGAATCTTAGACCAACTGGCAAATATTTTCACAAAGATTGTCCCTAAGGCTCAACTTTTCGATGTCCTAATCAAGTTGGAATCAGTCTCTATCTTCTCTCCAACTTAGGGGGGAGTGTTGGACAACTCAAGCATGCCTCACCTATGGCAAGCTTATTCTCTCACCTTGGCAAGTGTGTCCACAAAACGGCAAGGGCTCCTGAGCATCCAGGATTGGAAAGCGTATATGCTTCATTACAGGCAATGGCTCTCCAAGGATAACACCATCCCTGACAATTTTTCATTCAAGGAAGGTATGGCCATGGTTTCCATCATTGAGTCTAGATTTTAAGGAATTTCTTACAAGGAAATCTTATCCCAATGAATCTATATATATACATGGTGTATTCCTCTCCCATGATGTATCAATTTCTCCCAGCTTCTTATAGTGAAAGCTCTTGAGCTCCTTCTGTGGATGTTGTCTTCCCTCTCTTTTCCGCATGCTTCTCATCTTAACACAATCTTAGTCCATCTCCAAAGCTAATATGATTGTTATCATTTTGATGCAGTACGAATCTGTGAACCAAGCAGGATCTCAGACGAATAACCCGATACTCAATCTGGTCACGATCCAACCAAATTTTTACCAAGCCCAGACTTATCCAGGCCCAAACCCAAACCCAAAAAATGATGTAATCTCAGGTCAACCCCTGTCTAAATCAGTCCTACATAGACCTTATACCAAATTTACCCGAAGCAGGTTATATGTCCCCCCCCCCCCCCCCCCCCCCCCCGAACAGGGCAGTTAGCTACATCTCATGTTCGGGGGTCCCAAAGAGCACCACGTATGTAAGCATGTGCGTCTCGTACCCCCATGTTTGTCAGCATTAATTAGCATTGGAGTTTGATACGATTGCAAAGACTTAAAGTACCCTCTCCTCCATTGGTGCCAAAAAAAATGACGATTCTTGAAAAGGAGTGGTTGTAAAGACTTAAGTGCCCCGAAGATGATTATTTAAGACCCAGTCTCTGCACTGCAGGATTATCTGAGAAAGAAATCTCCCCTGGAGGAGGCCATGAACATCAACCCTCTCACTCTCTCTCTCTCCCTTCTCTTTCTGCTTCTATGCACATCCAACATAAGATCTTACATTGTTCCATCAGAGTTTTTACCCTTATAGGAGGAGGGTTTGGGGGCTCCTCCCAGCGTGGGTAGCATCATTCAACTAAATGAGTTGTAGATCCTTATTCAGAGTTTTTACCCTTACAGAAAGGGGGGTCTGAGGGCTCCTCCCAGCGTGGGTAGCATCATTCAACTTGATGAGTTGTGGAGTCTGATTCAGAGTTTTTGCCCTTATAGGAGGAGGGTTTGGGGGCTCCTCCCAGCGTGGATAGCATCGTTCAACTTGATTCATTGTGGAGATTGATTTAGAGTTTTTCCCTTATAGGAGGAGGGTTTGGGGGCTCCTCCCAGCGTGGGTAGCATCGTTCAACTTGATTCATTGTGGAGCCTGATTTAGAGTTTTTGCCCTTACAGGAGGGGGGTCCGGGGGCTCCCCCCGGCACGGGTCCCGGGTGTCGTGGTAAAAAAATGCACAGGGTATCGTGGTGAGAAAGACATATTTTTGTTCCAAGCAAGGTTGGAAGAAATCAATGGAAAATCCAACAAGGAGCATGCCAGAATCAAGATGTGGATGTCAAGCGAGAATGGTGTTGTGCAACTCAAATAACACAAAATAATAGGGGTCTGGTTTTTAGTTAAAACGAGGAATGAAATGACAATAGAAATCACTGAAAATTTACAGAAATAAACTAGACTCAATAACAAAGACACCGCTTTTTACGGATTTGGAATATGACCTATGGTTAGGGAGATATGGCTCTGACAAGTTTGTCCTAATTCAGGTAGCGATTTACAACGATTTGCTTATTGAATAACACTACAAATCGCTATAGCGATTTGCGGAAGAATCTACAAATCGCTATAGTGATTTGCGGAAGACACTACAAATCGCTATAGTGATTTGCGGAAGACACTACAAATCGTTATAGCGATTTATGAAAGACACTACAAATCGCTGCGATTTGTAGTGTCTTCCGCAAATCACTATAGCGTTTCGTTGGAGACCCGAAAATACTATAAATTGCTGTAGAAAAGCCCGATAATACTACAAATCGTTGTTGAAAGGCGCAAATCGCTATAGCGATTTGTAGTGTCTTCCGCAAATCACTATAGTGTTTCGTTGGAGACTCGAAAATACTAGAAATTATTGTAGAAAAGCCCGATAATATTTCAAATCGTTGTTGGAAGTCCCAAAAAAAATTCGGTCTAGAGGGCGCTGCCCCCCGAGCCCCTGCCAGGGGAGCCCCCCCCTGGACCCCCGCCCGTTGACCGCACAGCGGGATCCGCGCCGGGGGGGAGCCCCCGAACCCCCCTTCTGTAAGGGCAAAAACTCTAAATCAGGCACAGAAGTAGAGAGAGAAGGGAGAGAGAGTGAGAGGGTTGATGTTCATGGCCTTCTCCAGGGAGAACTCTTTGCCTCCCTTGATTTCTTCTCTAGAGAGAGAGAGAGGGTTTTACAGTGTTTTACGAAGAAGGAAGAAGAAGAAAATGGCGATGGAGCAATGTAGGATCGTCTGTTGGATGTGCACAGAAGTAGAGAGAGAAGGGAGAGAGAGTGAGAGGGTTGATGTTCATGGCCTTCTCCAGGGAGAACTCTTTGCCTCCCTTGATTTCTTCTCTAGAGAGAGAGAGGGTTTTACAGTGTTTTACGAAGAAGGAAGAAGAAGAAAATGGCGATGGAGCAATGTAGGATCGTCTGTTGGATGTGCACATAAGTAGAGAGAGAAGGGAGAGAGAGTGAGAGGGTTGATGTTCATGGCCTTCTCCAGGGAGAACTCTTTGCCTCCCTTGATTTCTTCTCTAGAGAGAGAGAGAGGGTTTTACAGTGTTTTACGGAGAAAGAAGAAGACTTTGAAGAGTCAACGTCATCCTCTACTTTCTGGATGGAGGACATGTTTGTCCTTTTTTTGAACGGAGAAAGAAGAAGAAGACTTTGAAGAGTCAACATCATCCTCGACTTTCTGGATGAAGGACATGTTTGTCCTTTTTTTGAACTGTTTGTTTTTTCTTTTTTGAATAAAGGGCATTTTTGTCATTTTCTCAAACCATCACTTTATGAGAAGAATAGCAAGAAAGGGTACTTAAGTCTTTGCAACAACACCAGAGTCCGATGCAAAGTTATGTCAACATACACGGGAATACGAGCCCCATGTGCTTGTATACGTGGTGCTCATTCAAAGCCCCGAACACAGACGTGGGATTCAGTGAATCATCAGGGGTGAACATACACCACCCTCTCAAATTTACCCCATCAGGACCCACCTAGGCCTACCTACTTTGTCCCAAGCCCAAAATTTGGACCAATTCGGGCATCTTATCCACCGAGAGGTCCAGTTTCATGGCCTTTTGTTCGAGGGGCACAACACAAACCCCTCGATGCACCATCTCCTTTCCGTACTTGAGGGAGGGACCCACAATTCCAGGATGTTTGAGGTGACTCCGACGATGCCTTTGTTGATTCTGACGATCATGCTTTTTGACATGGGCATCCACCGTGTCGCATAGAGCAATGACAATAATATGATGACACAACCTAGTACGCACAATCTCAATTTTGACGTCACTGAGTTCAATGGCAGATTTTATGTAAAGATCCTTTTCAGTTGGATCCATTCGATGGAGCCAGCATTCAAGCTACACTAAGTTCTCTAGAGCATCAGAAGGCACTGGTGGCTTCGCCATGGTTGAGGGGTTTGGCTCAGGTGTGGTGGAGAGGACACGTGAAGACTAGGGATTGGGGTGAATCCAAGAATGGGATGAGATAAAGCGTTTGATTCAAGCTAAGTTCATCTCTTCATATTATGAGAGTGGATCTACAAGTAGTACCTCCTCCTACGACTATTCTTACAGGAGTACATTGAGGAGTTTCACCACTTGTCATTCTGGTTTCAGTTGCAGGAGACACCTGCACAGGAGAGGGTGTTGTGTGTTCTTCCCGAAACACAAATGTGCGTGTTCTGGTGTGTACGAAGGAATATCTTGGGACCCACGATAATTCATATGCTAATGTTGCCCGTGATGACTTTATAATAAAATAACATATAAAAAAGGTAGATATGCTTTTGACTAAAATGCCTTCCCATAAGATAGATATGCGTTGGATGAAAATATCCTCCTCCTAAATAGATTTGCACATTCCGCCCTTGTTTTTGGCTTGTGCTACAACACATGGCCACCTTCTCGCTCTTGCCTTGTGTTAGATAGAAAACTTTTCTAGGTTCATTCCTACCTCATGGAGATAACTATAAATCGAACGACTGGTTCGATCATTGGTGGGTGTCATAGGGAGATTTGTCGGCCATCTCTTTTTACAATCTTTTCTTTTTCTTTGTTTTTGTTAGGCAGTATGGAAAAAAACAATGACAAATAAACATTCCAACAAGTGCCATTAAAGCATGGTGAGTACCTTTCCATGTCATCATGTTATTGTTGAAGAACGTATGTCGTCGTGAGTGTCATTAAGGCGTTGTTTTGTTATTGCAGGTAGATTTTATCGTTTCGACGGTTGGAAACTTGAAGATATTTGTAAGGTGGTGGGATCTGTTGACAAGAATGCTTGATTACAGATGCGAGCAAGGGCCTCTACCCCATCCGGTATCGTCCATTCACTCAGTATATGCAATGTAACGCAAATCACGATTGTAGAAACATGTATATCGATTTGTGAGATATTGTTTTGTTTGTTAATATCGATTTGTAAGATATTAGTGGAACGATGGTATGAGTTTGACAAGTCTTTTGGTATGTAACAATTTTGGGAGGATGTTTGCATTTCTTGTTGAACTTAATATAGTGTCTGATATTATTCTGTTTCATGACAGACTCAGTTCAATTCAAAAGTGAGCAATGCAACACAGGAATTACATATGGATTCTACAACTACAAAATAGTTGTAGCATTTAACTTTCATTAGTGTAAATCGTTGTAATGTTTAATATTCTATAACTCATTGTTGTAATTCTATAATTCTTTGTTGTAATTCTATAATTCTTTGTTATAATTTTATAATTCTTTGTTGTAATTCTACAATAGAAATCATACTACAAATATCATAAAAATCAATACTAGAAAACACACAATATCTTACAAATCGATATACAACAATTGAGCATAATATATTACAAATCGATACAACAATTCAACATAATAGCTTACAAATCGATAATAACAAACAAAACCATATCTCACAAATCGACACTAGAAAACACATAATATATTAATTGCAAATCGATATACGATAATTCAGCATAATATATTACAAATCGGTATATGACAATTCAGCATAACATCTTACAAATCGATATATGACAATTCAACATAATATATTACAAATCGATATTAACAACCAAAACAATATCTCATAAATCGACATTAGAAAATACATAATATCTTACAAATCGATATACAACAATTGAACATAACATATTACAAATAGATATGGCAATTCAACATGATAGCTTACAAATCGATATTAACAAACAAATCCATATCTCACAAATCGATACTAAAAAACATATAATATCTTACAAATCGATATATGACAATTTAGCATAATATATAACAAATCGGTATACGGCAATTCAGCATAATATCTTACAAATCGATATACGACAATTCAACATAATATATTACAAATCGATATTAACAACCAAAACAATATCTCACAAATCGACACTAGAAAACATATAATATCTTACAAATCGATATACGATACTTCAACATAATATATTACAAATAGATATTAACAAACAAAACAATATCTCACAAAAATTAATATAATATCCTATAAATTTATAGCAGACATCGTGTTAGGAAGCAATATAAATTGTATGTCTTCCTTGGTGCAATGCCGGCGCTATCGGCTATTTCAGCCATTGCAGCATGCGCTACAGTTACTTTGCGATGTGACCTTAGCATAAGAGTCATAAATGATGCAGATAAATCATGATTATGATCACTGATTAAAGTGCGCACGACAAATTTCTCATTCGGATGTCTTCTCAAAACCATTCTTGCTTGACATCCACATCTTGATTCTGGCATGCTCCTTGTTGAATTTCCCATTGATTTCTTCCAACCTTGCTTGGAACAAACATATTCTTTCTAACCAAGACATCCTTTGCATTTTTTGACCAAGAAAACCTTCTAACACTGAAGCCAACTTTTAAGGCATAATCATTATAAAATTTATATGCAGCTTCCTCATTATTAAACTGCATTCCTTCTACGGGAACAGAGTCAAGTGTAATTCCATGTAAATTCCCAGTTCCTACGCTTTTATTGTGTGTACTGACATCAAAATCTACCTTATTATTGACTTGCATTTCTTTTGCTGGAACATTCAAGTCAAGTGTACTTCCATGTACATTACCGGTGCCTAAACTGGAATAATCGTAGTCTACCTCACTATTGAATTGCATTTCTTCTACTGGAACATTCAAGTCAATAGTGGGTCTAATGCCTGCACCATTCTTTTCATGTGCATCGTTAGTGCAGATGTTCAATTCTTCAGTTGCGTCATTAGTATAGATATTCAATTCTCCAGATCTTTCCATTGATTGAGCTACATCATCTTCATTACAACCTGATGATAAGCTCAATAATGTTTTAAGCAATATATCAATCTGTGTTTGCAGCAAAATAGCAAACAAATCGATATTAACTAACAAAAATGTATCTCACAAAAATGGAAGTATGTTACTAATACAGGGGTTTGAGATACAATGCATATAATGAGTTAATGTAGGATACCTAATGGGGTAGAAGCCCTTTCTAGCATTTGTAAACAAGCATTCTTGTCAACAGGTCCCAGCGTCTTACAAATATCGATAAGTTTCCAACCATCGTAAGGAGAAGATCTACTTTCAATAAACAAACAATGCCTTAGTGGCACACAACACGACATGCCTTCTTCCTCGATAGCATGATGAGATGGAAAGCTACTCACGCCGCCTTAATGGCACTGGTTGGAATGTTTGTGCATCATTGCTTTCTTCCATAATGCCTAACAACAACGAAAAAGAAGAGAAGATAGTGGAATGTTTTGTCGGTGAAGAACAAGTATATGTTGTCATTAATAGCAGACTTGTTCGATCAGTTAGGCAGTGCTTGAGTATTTTTTAAGTTGGATTTGCGATCGGGTTACTGGCAGGTGAGGATTGCAGATGGTGATGAGCCAAAGACAACTTGTGTCACTCGCTATGGTGCCTATAAATTTCTGGTAATGTCATTCGGGTTGACGAATGCTCTGACCATATTCACGACATTGATGAATAAGATTTTTTACCCTTACTTAGACAAGTTTGTGGTAGTCTATCTTAGTGACATTGTGATCTACAACAACAACATCGTGGAACTTGTCGGGCACTTGCGAACAGTGTTTCAAGTATTGAAGGAGAATGACCTCTGTGTCAAGCGAGAGAAGTGTCTCTTCGGACAGGAGGAAATCAGCTTCCTTAGCCACATTGTGGGGCGTGGTTTGCTGTGCATGGATGGGCAAAAGATAAGAGTCATCCAGAAATAGTGTTTGTCAACCAAAGTGTCAGAGTTGTGGTCATTCCTTGGCTTGGCAAACTACTATCGGTGGTTCATCAAAGGTTACTCCCTCATTGTTGTGCCCCTCACGGATTTGCTGAAGAAGAATTGGGTATGGCTCTAGACAGGAGCCTGCCAAGATGCTTTCAATGACTTGAAGAATGCCTTAGTGAGGGAACTTGTACTATGATTGTCGAACCACACAAGACCCTTTGAAGTCCATATAGATGCTTCAGACTTTGCCATTGGCGGAGTTATCATGCAGGAAGGAAATTCGATTGCTTACGAGAGTTGGAAGTTAAAAGATGCTGAGAGGCACTACACGATGCATGAACGTTAGATGACGGCTATCGTGCACTACCTCAGGACCTATTGGCACTACCTTTTAGGTGCCCAATTTATCGTCAAGACGGATAATGTCATCATGAGCTATTTTCAGATGCAGAAGAAGCTGACGCCCAAGCAAGCTCGATGGCAGATATTCTTGGCTGAGTTCGACTTCACTTTAGAGTATAAGATGGGAAAGACCAGTGTTATTGCTGACGCTTTGAGTCACAATGCAGAACTGGAAGCTACGCATGCAGAACCATTCGAAGTTTACTTGGAGGGTGCGTTGCTGGACCGCATTCGCGAAGATATGCAGCAGGACACAATAATGCAACACCTTGTCTCTCTGGCACAAGCGAGAAAGACTCGATGATTTTAGCTACGAGGCAGCCTCCTCATGACAAAAAGGGGATGTGTCTTCGTGTCGTGGTGGGAAAGCCTCCGTCGTGAACTGCTTAAGGAGTGCCATGATACACTATGAGCCGATCATCCAGGTCAGGAGCGGACCTTAGCACTCCTTAAGCATGGCTACTATTGGTTGCAGATGAGAGATAATGTGGAGGGGTATGTGCGAACGTGCCTAATTTGCCAGTAAGACAAGGAGACCAACCAGAAGACTGTCGGCCTCTTTGAGCCTCTGCCTATTCCAGAATGTCCTTGGGAAAGCATTTTTATGGACTTCATTATTAGTTTGCCAAAGGTAGATGGCTTCAGCTCCATCCTGGTGGTAGTAGATCGTTTCTTTAAATATGTCACCTACATCTCAGCTTCCAAGGAATGCCCTGTAGAGAAAACTGCAGAGCTATTCATCATGCATGTTGTAAAGCACTGGGGTATACCAAGAAGCATTGTGAGCGATCATGATGCTCACTTCACCGGCAAATTCTGACGTGAAGTATTTCGGCTACTCGGCTCTGATCTACTATTTTCGACAAGTTTCCACCGATAGATGGATGGGCAGACAGAGCGCATCAACGAACTGTTTGAGCAGTATCTCAGGCACTTTGTTAGTGCCAATTAGAAAGACTAGGTGAAGCTTCTGGACATGGCCCAATTCTGCTATAATCTTCAAAAGAGTGAGCCTTCAGGTCATAGCCCATTCGAGATAGCCATAGGGCAGCAACCACTGACTCCACATACTCTAGCTGCACAGGAGAAGGGAAGGTCATCCTTTGCCTATCAGTTTGTTTGAGACTGGCACGAGCAGACCGAGCTGGCGAAGGCATTTCTGCATAAGGCGGCTAAGAGAATGAATAAGTGGGCGGACAAGCATCGTCGACCTGTTGAGTTCCGTGTTGGGGTCCAAGTGCTAGTGAAGTTTTATCCTGATCGCACACGCATTTTCTGTGGACGGCACTACGGATTGATCAGGAAGTATTAAGGATCATTCACCATCACCAAGAGAGTGGGCAAGTTGGTGTACAAGTTGGACCTACCCCCAAACTTCAAAGTGCACCTGGTATTTTACGTGTGCAACCTAAAACTATTTTATGCATACTAGGGGGATCCAGAACGTAGCATGCCACAACACGCTCCTATCTTGCAGAGGGCCTCGACAACATAACAGCCCGAGAAGCATCTCAGCAAATCCTTCATCACAAGGTCAACTACTTGGGTGAAGCAAAGAAGTATTTTTGTGCAGTGGGAGGAGGCAGCGGAACTGACGTGGGAGCCAGCATTTCGGATGAAGAGTTGTTATCCAAATGAAATCAGGGCTTACCATGAAACAAATGGCATTGAGGGCGGCACATGATTTGAAGGGGGGAGCATGTTCCCTTGTGACCTACTTTATACAGTTGTGTCTAGAGTCTGTTTTGATTTGGTTGAGTCATGATGTAAGTGTTGAGTCACTTGTAACTTTCTTCGGGCCACCCTTATACCTTGGTTCAAGTTGATCAATACCATGAAGGGTTAGCCCGTAGATCTGAACTGTAAGATGCCTACGAACAAAATAGTGAATGAATGCAAATGCGTTGAGCTTTCTTTATTCACCCTCGTTGTGATTACCTTCAAGTGATTGCAATTTCTCTTCATCTCTTCTCTTTCGCTCTCTTGCACTCTCTATACTCAAAGCTTCCGCAATGGAAAGTGAGCGACCGGATAGGCTTGCAGCGGTAAGGAAGGACCGTCATCTTGAAAGTTGGTGTAAACTGAACTTTGTTTCTGTTTTTGTCCGTGGCCTCCTAGATTGTTAGCAGTTCTCTCTCTCTCTCTTTCTTTTTTTTGTTTCTTTCCTTGATGAAAAGCTTGGGGGCTAACGACCCCATCTGATTATTTATTAACAAAGAAACCAAAACTATACAGCAATATGCAAAAAATGATCCACACACACAAGGTGGATGTACAAAAAGGGCTTCCCACAAGGTCAAGCCCACCAGCACCGGTCCAAAGTCTCTAGTCTCCCCCACACCAACTTTAAAACTCCACAAACCAATGAGGTGGTATCTGATGCGCCACATGTGCACAATGCATGGGTGCATCGCACGCGCTGCATAGGCGCAGTGCAATGCACCACGACAGGTGCACTGCACATGGGCATTGTGCACGAGCGTGCACACATGGGCACCATGCATGAGTGCAAGACCATGCACGCCACGCCACGCGCACCACGCATGTCATGTGCACACACGCTGCCTTCACCATGCTCTCCACACACAACGTGTGAGGCAGGCGTGGATGCCACCTTAGCCAAGTCTGTTTTGAGTTGTTGAAGTTGCCCTTCCCTAAACTACCCGTGGGTTGCCAAACCACTTAAGAATTCTGTTTTTTTTTGTAACCACCTTGGTAGGCCTATACAAGCTAAGGTGAGAAGAGGTTTGCAAGTCTTTTTTGTCATTGTGAGATTTTCTAAGTAATACAACTTATGAGTTGTGGGAATTTTTCTCTTTTTGCATGAATGTGTGTTCAAGTGTTAGGATTCTTGGTGAACTCAAGATCCTTGGATCAGCTTGTCATTCTTGAGGAATTGGTGAGTTTGAAAAGATCACTTGGTTGAAACCAAGTGCTCCATTGCACAACCAGTGATGGAACTCGTGAAGGTGCAGCCAACACAGTGGTTCTTTGTACATCCATTTCAACATATTTTCACTATGAAAGATTGTCAAGATTGCAGTGTTTGCCCGGCGAATTGGTGTGTACCTTTGCTCTCTTTTTAGGTGTTCCATCAATTCCATTAAATCTTTTCATCGAACTCGTTTTTCACTATCATCCTTGGTTTCTTAGAGCTTGGGACGATTGTGGACGTGAGTGACGTGTTATTGGTGTTGTATTTCATCTTCTTGGTCGGTGAATCGGACAATAGTAGACGCAGCCAAATCGCATTGTCGCACACTCCGTTGAAGCCATTTCTTACGTGAGTCCATTACCGCAAACCACCCATAGCCAACTCTACTTGAATCTTGATCAAAGTTTGCTTCGTGTATTTTTTATAACACACAGACCCAGGATCGTATAAATTGGTCATTAGGCTAATGCAATGTCAATTGCACCTAAAACCCCCTTGGAGAGGTTCTTGGCGCACGGTCTTGTGTGTGTGCATAAGCTTGTGACCGACCAGGCAGAATTGCCAATTTACACTAGCGTTATACTTTTTACTTGTGCATTTTTTTTGAAATTTTATGAGCATATTAAGGGTTGTATAAGGACTTACATGTTCAAATTTGAGGCCCATCTGAGGTGTGTAAACCAGGTTTGTACGCCCGTGATAAGAACTTGTAAGAACTAATGATCAGCTAGATGAACCCCTCTTTGGCCTCTTTTACATTTTTTTTTTTGCTTAGGCCCCTCTTATAAGGTTGAATCCTCTTGCAAATTTCCCAAGAGCACCACATTTTAGTGCCCGGGTGCAAGAAGATCGAAGTCATATTGGCCTTTCTTTGCATATGCATTCCACAAATTCTACACGAGAGCACGATATGCACAACCCTACAAGCCTGAATGAAGATCCGTCTACGAGGGACCCATCATATCCCATGTAGTAAGCAGTGGTTTTATGTCAAGCTGAAGGCCCATGATCGAATCCCTCTGCCACATGGGGTGGTTGTTGTTCTGGTAACCCCAGCCTGCTTATCAAAAAAACTTTAAAAGTCTATAAAGTTGCAGGTCTCAATACTAAGGGTTGCTTTGAGGGAAAGTACATACACAAAAACTCATTATCATCGATCAGAGGCTTTCTTTCTCCTACCATCTCGCACGACCTTTGATACTCCTGACCCAAGACTTTTTTTTTATTTCCTCCCTTTCTCCTCCAGTAAGTGGTTTGACGACATTGCAGGTCTCAATGCTAAGGGTTGCATTGAGGGAAAGTACATACACAAAAACTCATTATCATCGATCAGAAGCTTTCTTTCTCCTACTATCTCGCACGACCTTGATACTCCTGACCCAAGACTTTTTTTTATTTCCTCCCTTTCTCCTCCAGTAGGCGGTTTGACGACATTTACTGCTGATCCCAGATAACCCGACGTATAGCTGGTCTGCCTTCCCACAACAACACATCCAGCTAATCGTCCAGGGTGATATGTTGCAATAATTGAATTCCTTCAAGGCTCTGGGCCTAACCTCCTCATTCCGGTAAGTGGAAGGAGCTAAGCAACATTGGATTGTGCTTGACAGAAAACCAAATAAAAAATCACTGTTGGCAAATTCATTGGCCGGAGAACTTAGTTGTGTGGCCTTTATGAATCTCACACCCCAGCAAATCTACAATGGCCTTCCACCCCCACACAATACCTCTCCACCCCCATGACCCCTTCTTAGAGATGGAGCTTGACCACAGGCAACGAAAACAATGAGTTGCCTACTCTATTGCTCGAGTTCTTGATCCAGTATTGTAAGCCGACCCTAAATCTTCTTTCGCAAGTTGAGGCCTTGGGTTCGAATGCTTCACCAGTCTTCGATTCTCTAGTGTTGGAGAAGGTCGCTCCTCTGATTAGAGAATCAAAGCGAGACTGATGGGGCATTAGGCGAGACTCGCCTTTTAGTTTCTAGATTTCTTCTAGGTTTGTTGCATACTTACTAGCTTGATCTATATCGCTTATCGAAATACAACTAAATGCAGCATATAAAGAATTATGAAGTCCAACAATATACCTAGTGACTATCTGTGCAAGCAAAGCAGGTTATATGTTCCCCCCCGGAACACGCAGGTGCGTGTTCTCAGGTCTGAATGAGTGTCATGTACGTGTAAGCACGTGGGGCTCAATTCCCCGTGTGTGTCAGCATCACTTAGCATTAGAGCCCAGTGCGTTTGAAAAGACTCAAGTACCCTTTCCTGCCATTAGTGCCATAAAATGACATTTCGAGTAAAGGACAAAAATATCCACCCGCCAGAAAGGGTTAAAATCGTCATCATTTTCGCCCTAAGGAGTAAACTCCTCTGCTTTAACAGGATCTACTCGCAATATGTCATCCTAAATGTTCTGGATCACCCTTTGACGATGCACCATCTGTTGTAACAAGAGCTCCCTTTGACAACGCATCCTTTGACGTCGTCTGTTGTCGCGGGAGCACCCTTTGCCATCGTCTGCTGCCGTCGAAGCACCCCTTTGTCATCGTCTGTTGTCGATGGAGCACCCCTTTTTATCGTTTTCTATCATCGGAGCATAGTCGGAGCACCGTTGCCACCATCGGCTGCATCTACCTTCTAGGTGTTTCTCCTCCACTGTCGGATTAGCAAAACGTGTGAGGTTTCGTTATGTAAACAAATTGATTTATAAATCTGAATGCTAAATCTTACAATTGGTTCTACTATTCATGCTAAATAACACATATTTTCATACTGAAACAAATTGATTTGTACATGTCCATATTCTGGGCGTCGAAAAACAGTTAGCACGATTTGTTCTTATGAAAGCCAAACATTACAATGATATGTACTTATGAAGGATAAATTTCTACAACGATTTGTAAGTTTGAATTTAACAATGATTTATACATTTAATGCATTAGCGATTTGTTTGATGCATCAACGATTTATACGTTTGAAGCAGTAACAATTTACGATTCATGATTTATACATTTAAAGCAGAAAAGATTTATACATTTAATGCAGTAGCGATTTATGATTTACAACGATATATACTTATGAAGGGTTCGATTTCTACAATGATTTGTACGTTTGAAGCAGTGATTTGTACGTTCAATGCAACAATGATTTATACGTTTAAAGCAGTAACCATGTGTATTTATGATTTATGAAGTTACCACGATTTATACTTAAGTTTACTAAAGCGTACTACGATGTTTACTTATGAAGCCAAAATGTTACAACGATATGTACGTATGAAGGGTGCGATTTGTATAACGATTTGTACATCTGAAGCAACAACGATTTATACGTTTGATGCAGTAGCGATATATAATTCTGAAGTTATCTTGATTTATACTTAAATTTGCCAAATCGTACTACGATGTTTACTTATGAAGCCAAATATTGCGATGACTTGTAATGTTGGTGATTGTATAACAAATGCGATAATTTTTAATAATATATACTTGGGGAGGCACTTGTAACATATAATGATGCAGTTAAATTTATGTGTTATGCAGGTTAGCAAAGACTACAATTCGTAAGACAAGAAAGCCTTCGCCATTGGAGGGGATGACTCTTGGAGAAATCATCCGCCAATCCCATATATATAAGGGTTATATAAAGTACCAAAATATAATGAACAGTGAGAATGAAAAAGACAAGAATAAATTATTGGATATTTATTATGCAGAGCCTGATACATCAGATATTGAAGATGAAAAGCAAACAAAGAAGAATAAGGAAGAACTAAAGATGAAGAAGAAGAAGGATGCCGAAGAGAAGGAAAAGCAAAGGAAGAATGAGGAGGAGAATGAAAACTACGCGTACTTATGAGGCAAAAGGATTTCTTCCTGCCGACCATGCAAAATTAAATCTACATGCACATCATTCTTCATGTTATCTGTCATGATCGTCAGTTGCATCGCACTATACTATGCATCGAGTTGTTATTTACCGTGCCAATAAAAGAAACGACTTATCGTATATGTGTGTTGACGATAGTGATTCACGTGACAACAATTTAATGAACAGTGATTTGAATACGCAAATCGCCACCGCAATCGCGCAACAATGCAAATGCCGCACACACACGTTTCAATATCATAATACAAATATCTTACAAATCGATACTAGCAAACACATAATATGTTACAAATCGATAAACATATCGCATAATATATTATAAATCGATATAGAAATTCACATAATAGCTTATAAATCGAAATTAGCAAACAAAACAATATCTCGCAAATCGATACTATGTTTCTACAACTGTGATTTGCGTTATACTATTCCAATATTTTCTATACAAAGGCAAATCGTTGTGCCCGACATAGACGTCATTGCGTAAATCACATAAATCGTCAACTGGAATCCAGGTCTCACAAGGCATATAGATTTTTGACAACAAGCGGGATGTGAAACGATGTTTCTTTTATAAATGAATGACACATATTTTTGTAACAAAGGCAAATCGTTGTGACAATTTATGATTTATGATTTATGATTTATGATTTATGATTTATACATTTAAAGCAGCAACGATTTATACATTTAATGCAATAGCAATTTATGATTTATAAAGTTACCAAGATTTGTACTCAAGTTTGCAAAATCGTACAAAACGATGTTTATTGTTGAAGCCCAAACGTTACAACGATATCTACTTATGAAGGGTGTGATTTCTACATCTATTTGTACGTTTGAAATAGTGATTTATACGTTTAAAGCATGAACGATTTATATGTTTCATGCAATAGCGATTTATACTTGTTGATGATAGCGATTCATGTGACAACTATTTAATTACAAGTACGACGCTTTAAAGTGATTTCCATAAAAATCGCTAAATGAGCAACGATTTGAACACGCAAATGGCCACCTCATGTTGCTACAATCTAAATTCCTCACGCACAGGTTTCAATTACATACAACAAATATCTAACAAATCGTCACTAGAAAGCACTTAATATTTTACAAATTGGTATACATATCGCATAATATATTATTATACCTAACCCTATACCCTAAACCTTAAACCCTTAATATCTTACTAAACCCTAAACCTAAACCCTAAACACTTAATATCATACTAAACCCTAACGCTAAACCCATAATATATTACTAGACCCTAAATCGTAAACCCTAATGCCCAAACCCTAACCCTAAACCCTAAACCCTAAACCTTAAACCTAAACCCTAAGCAATTAATATTTTATTAAACCCTAATGCTAAACCCTAAACCCTTAATATACTACTAAACCCTAAACCCTAAACCCTAAACCCTAAACCCTAACCCTAACCCTAGCCCTAAACCCTAAACACTAAAACCCTAAGCCTTAAACCCTAAAACCCTAAACCTAAACCATAAACCATAAACCATAAACCATAAACCATAAACCATAAACCATAAACCATAAACCATAAACCATAAACCATAAACCATAAACCATAAACCTAAACCCTAACCCTAACCCTAACCCTAACCCTAACCCTAACCCCAAACCATAATCCTATCTTATACATTTGGAGGATTTCAACAAATTGTGAGGCATTTTGGGTAAAAATATATGGTCAGGTTCTAGTTAGGATTGGGTTTGACCCAACCCTTTTTTTTTACTTGAAAAACAATGGGTCCAACCCACTTTTAGTGGATCTAGTGTCACATGATCTCATTTTTTATGTCGATCTGAATCTTTATTGCTTGATCCTAGTTGTGTCCAAATTTGAAACCAGGCACACCCTTGAGAAATCGGATCCATTTTGGGTCAAGCCTGACATGACCCATGTCCTAATTTGCATCCCTACATCTATGGCTGGTAAACGAGCCGAGCAAACAAAAGTGAGGGTATTGAAGCTTGGCTCGTTTATCATGGGGAGCAAGTAAATATGGATCTCATGGTAATTCCGAGCTCGAGCTTGCTCATTTGCAAAATAAATTATATTTTTGAATTAAAATAATAAAATGTACATTTTAAAGCTATTGATTGAAGTTCAAACTGGTTCAATTAATAAATAATTGCATCATTTCAAAGTCACAAGCAACATGAAGCTCATTTCCTGCAAGCCAAACACTACAACCATCTACTCTATGGTATATATATATATATATATATATATATATATATATATATATATATATATATATATATATAGATATAATATTTGTAGTGACCGAGCTGTACGAGCCAAACCGGGTTGAATACCCGTTTGTTAATGTTTGGCTCCTCACATCTAAATCGGACATGTGTTGGGCGGTCAGAGGGAGCGTAGGCATTTCCTGTGCAATGTGGTAGCACCTGATCCACCCTCTCTCTTCAGCGAGACGACAGATGTCATCATTTTTCAGTTGCTCGTTGAGAACATGACATCGATTTAAAATTTTGAACTGGCAGGGGAGAAAAGCCACAATATTTTATTTTCTGTCTGGAACAGCTATATCACACTGACTTTTTTAGACACATTTTCTATTATCACTCCCCAACCGCCCTCTCTCTCTCTCCGACGATAATGATGTCTGAAATGGAGAGGACAACCGCAACGCCACCGCACAAGTCGCCTGCGGCGACTCTGAGAAGCATTTGTACAGACATTTGTAACAGATTTTGTAGATTATGTATACAAATTTTGTAAGACTGTGTACAAAATTCACATTGATCCAAAAACCAAAATTATGCACCTGGCACATGTGTGTTGAATACGCAAATCACACTTCAAGCGCGTAAATCGCAACAACGTAAATTTCGTAGGCACACATTTTAAAATCATAATACAAATATCTTCCAAATCGACCCTAGTAAACACATAACATCTTACAAATCGATATAATATTGCATAATATATTACAAATCGATTCTTAATATCTTACAAACGATATTGTGCAGGTTAGCAATGACTACAATTCGTAAGACAAGAAAGCCTTTGCCATTGGATGGGATGACTCTTGGAGAAATCATCCGCCAATCCGATATATATATATATGAGGGTTATGTAAAGTACCAAAATATAATGAACATTGAAAATGAAAAAGACAAGAACAATTTGTTGGATATTTATTATGCAGAGCCTGATCCATCAGATATTGAAGACGAAAAGCAAACAAAGAAAGATGAGGAAGAACTAAAGATGAAGAAGAAGAAGGATGACGAAGAGAAGGAAAAGCAAAGGGAGGAGGAGGAGAATGAAAACTATGCGCACTTATGAGGCAAAAGGATTTCTTCCTACCGACCATGCAAAATTAAATCTACATGCACATCATTCTTCATGTTATCTATCATGATCGTCAGTTGCATCGCACTAAACTATGCATCGAGTTGTTATTTATTGTGCCAATAAAAGAAACGACTTGTCGTATATGTGTGTTGACGATAGTGATTCACATGACAGCAATTTAATGAACAATAATTTGAATACGCAAATCGCCACCACAGTCGCACAACAATGTAAATGTCGCACACACACATTTTAATATCATAGTACAAATATCTTACAAATTGACACTAGCAAACACATAATATGTTACAAATTGATATATATATATATATATATATATATATATATATATATATATATATATATATATATATATCGCATAATATATTACAAATCGATACAGAAATTCAACATAATAGCTTACAAATCGATATTAACAATCAAAAGAATATCTCCCAAATCGATAGTATGTTACTACAACCGCGATTTGCGTTATACTATTCCAATATTTTCTATACAAAGGCAAATCATTGTGGCCGACATAGACGTCATTGCGTAAATCGCATAAATCGTCAACCGGAATCCAGGTCTCGCAAGGCATATAGATTTTTGACAACGAGCGGGATGTGAAACGATGTTTCTTTTATAAATGAATGACATATTTTTGTAACAAAGGCAAATCGTTGTGGCGATTTATGATTTATGATTTATACATTTAAAGCAACAATGATTTATACATTTAATGCAGTAGCAATTTATGATTTATAAAGTTACCAAGATTTGTACTCAAGTTTGCTAAATCATACAAAATGATGTTTACTGTTGAAGCTCAAACGTTACAACGATATGTACTTATGAAGAGTGATTTCTACATCGATTTGTATGCTTGAAACAGTGATTTGTACGTTTAAAGTAGGAACAATTTATACATTTGATGCAATAGTGATTTATACTTATTGACGATAGTGATTCACGTGGCAGCTATTTAATTACAAGTACGACACTTTGAAGTGATTTCCATAAAAATCGCTAAATGAGCAATGATTTGAACACGCAAATAGCCACCTCATGTTGCTACAATCTAAATTCCTCACGCACAGGTTTCAATTACATACTACAAATATCTAACAAATCGACGCTAAAATGCACTTAATATTTTACAAATCGGTACACATATCGCATAATATATTACTATACCTAACCCTATACCCTAAACCTTAAACCCTTAATATCTTACTAAACTCTAACCCTAAACCCTTAATATCTTACTAAGCCCTAACGCTAAACCCATAATATACTAGTAAACCCTAAACCGTAAACACTAATGTATGGTTTGATAAATCATAATTCCAGGAGCAAAAATGCGTAGCTTTAAAAGTGGAACTTGAATTTCATTTAATCTAGGACACCCTCTGACTCTCTAGTGGGCCGGGTCATGCCCAACCCAAATAAAGATCCATCCCCTTTTGACTTGAGAGGACCTGGGTTTCATGGAATTTTGGGTTGGATCAGCTTCAAATTTAGACCTGAATGAAATTTGGGTTGGTTATTAGGTATGTTAAGTTGAAACTTAAAGTGATCGATAAACCAAACCATTTGTTCTATACATTGTGCACCTGAACAGCTGAACTGACGGAACTCGACCCATATCACACTTGGACCCATTTCAACTTCTGTTCAAAGAGCCAACACATTTCATTTTTCATATTACATCCTCGAACAACCTGAACCCTGACCCATATCTAATTTGGGCCGGTTGGCTCCAAAATATGCACTCAATTGAAGTCTGGTCGGTTCTTGGGCATGTTAATTTAAAATCTAAACTGATATATATCAGAATCACACGGTTGTTATTTCTACATTATATGCTCGACTCAACCCGGACAGTACACGAACCCGTACTATGCTTGACGAGTTGAACCTCTTTCTAGCTAAGCTATTTATACACTCAACATATTTAATTCTTTTGTCAAAAGATCCGATATGATTTGATATAAACCTGGACCGAGTCCGGTGGGATCTGGGCTTGGGTTCAATCATCAACAGGCTGGGTTTGACTAACTAATTAGGTTGGATATGCACAAGATTCGAATATTATATGGACCTGAGTCTGGCTTATAAGTTTTCAAACCAGACCTAGGTCTAACCTGAGTTCCTCTTGAGAGTTGAGACTAGTACTTTTTTTATGTACAATGTATAAAATAATGATTTTACCAGGTTTAGCTCTTGTTATCCAAACTTAAACTCAAATCTGGTCCTGCTTAAGCCAAATCAACTATACCATTACCTTAATGTTGGATCCTGGTCTATGTCTACCCAAATCAGGATCAAAACCAACCCTTAACAAACCTCAAACTTAAGGTAGATTTTTTTTTGTTTTTGATAGTCAAGCTGGGATTAGGCAGACCCCTACCAGTTCATTGAAAACTTAAAGTTATTATATACAAAAACACCCATTTATCATTGGGTGCCAGTCGGGGGGCAATCTTTCCACGATTCGTTCACACCCCGGTGCTAATTTAACTAAATTCTTATCCAAAAAATCAGATTTACAATATTTGAAACTAACTTTGAAATTCTCAAAGCTGTACAGGTAGGGATGGCAGTGGACAGGGGAAAGCGGGGCCCCACCCCGCCTAGCCCCGTTTGGACCAGGGATGAAGGGTATGAAACGGGGATGGAGGCGGGGGACGAAGGTTAAAATCCATCCCCGTTCGGGGATGGATGTACCCTTTTCCCCGCCTCATCCCCGCCCCTGCCACTTTTCCCCGCTTCATTGAACCGGGGATGGAGGACATGAAACGGGGATGAAGGCAGGGGTGGAGGTTAAAATCCCCTGCCGGGGATGGAGGTGGGGATGGAGGTTCTAATCTTGAGGCGGGGCGGGGGTGGAGACCTTGTCCCCCGCCCCACCCCGCCCCACTGCCATCCCTATGTACAGGGTGTCGGTTGAGTGGGGAATTTCATTTTAGATCCCCTTCCTTCCAAAAACCTCACTATGCCACCAACCAAATCATCCCGGCCGGTCTCAAGGATCACCTTCTTTGTTACATTCAAGTCTTTAATAATTTCAAGCCATGAGCACCATTCTCTATCTCCCAAACTCCCTTCTTTTGTGAAGGAGTCCGCTCTCATGATGCTGCCCCCATGCTTTTGCAGCGTGTATCCTATGTGCCATCCTGTGCTGTATAGACTATAGATATTGAGTTTCACCCATCCTACGGGGGAGGGTCCCATTGACGCATCAAACTCAGGTAGACTTGCATCAGGTAGTTGTGTAGTTTTGGAGCAACACCATGTTTCATGAGCAAGGAACAAAGACAAGTAAAAATCACTGGCCCACAATGTACCAAAACTTCACGTTGTGTTCTTACATCCAAAGAATCTGATCCAAGGTCCAATCCTGAGCAAATAAACCATGCTGAACGCACCTACAATGGTAGAATGGAGTCGATATAACTTGCTGCCAAACATTTACCCAGAAGGTATTATAAAAGTAGAAAAGCTCAACTAGTACGGATTTACAAACTAAGCCCAACTTATAGAAATTTATACCAAGGGGCATAAATAATAAACCCATAAAACTACTAACTAGTTTACCATCATCATGCACAATGAACTCCATTTTAACCGTCCCCTCACGGGTACAATCTGGTCAAGCTACCTCAGTTTGCTGATTCACACTCTAGCACTTGGCCATGGCTACTGTTTGTTGCCATCAACTCTGTCCGGGATAAAGCTTCCATCAATCACTGGGCTCAATCTTGAGTTTCTTGATAGCTGGGGATTCCACTTTGCATGATCTGTAAACAAAGTAGCTATTAGTACAAAGGAGTGTTACAACTGTTGGTGAGACCCACTTAACCGAACTAAAAAATTATGGCCTCAACCCAAATGCTGTTCAGTTTCTTCTGTTTCCCAGTTCCTGTCTGCATGGGACCAGCTTCTCTTGGGATAAATATCAGCCGTCAAGGGGTTCACATGGATTTTAAGGAGTGTATGAGAATTACTCAAGCTTCATTCATTAGAAATCTAAAGCACAACCTTATAAACTACTGCACCAGTGATAGAGCCAATGTCACATAAATCACATTATTTTGTTTATATTTGTATATTTAGTTATCGTAGTCAATTCCTTTTCTTTCCTTCTTCCTGAATAAATGAGCTGGCAGCCCTGGTGGGACCTTACACCAATGCACCAAGATAGCAGGAATCTACTTACTATAACCATCAGATTGAAACTTAAAGCTTCCATACTAGGTCATTTTCCTATCATACCTTCCTAGGTTCCTATCAAAGATACAATGTCTCAAAGCAAACATATGCATTCATCTCGATCCTAACCAATACAAGAATTGCAAAGAAGTCCATTCAAGTCACTCGTACCTTTCCAGTTTTCTCTTCTGTTTCAGAGATGTATTTTTCCAATCATTGACATCTTTGCTGACAATGGAGTTAACATCTCCATGACATTCTGATCCAAATAAATCTGACTTTTCTGGACAAACAGCATCGTCTGATGATTTTGGCAAAATTGAAGCATTTGTCAATCGTTCTTTCAAGCATTCCTGCAAGACAACATCTAAAGGAGTGCGAGAGTTGGTGATTAACATATAACCAAGTAGACCAACTCAAATATACACATAGTACATTCCTAGTGCATACATTATGCATGAAAGTGAAACATAAGCCAAGGAAATCTGCATCTATATTCCAAGAATTAATAACATGACAAATGATAATGAAAAGCCTATCTTGGATACATCATCTAGTGATTCAAAGTGGTCATAGGATTTACTAAAACCCCACTCAGATGAAAAAAGACCTTCAACCAGGGACATTTTTGTAAAAAAATGAAAATGAAAAAAATAAATCAACTAGAAGGTGTCAATTCTAATGGTGTACACCTATGCCACAGGGATTCGGCCAGCCAGGTGCCGCACCTGCATCGATGCGATGCGGGTACGCATGTGGGTGCGGCACCCTGGGTGTGGTCAAACCGACCCTGGGTGCGGTCAATGCACCTAGGGTCATAAATGTCCACTTTTTGGACTTAAAAAAAAGCCGGATGAAATGTTTTTGCCTTCTCCTCCAAACCCCGACGCTGCAACCCATCTTCTTCGTCTCCAACACCCCGATGCGGCAACGCTTCTTCACCGTCTCCAACCCAGATTCCGGCGACGCCTCTTCTCCGTCTCCAACCCAGGTATGTCTCCATTCTCTCTCTCTCAATCTCTCTCCCCTCGTCTCTCTCGCTCTTCTTGGCTACCTCTCTCGCTCTCTCAATCTCTTTCCCCTTTGTATACCTCTCTCTCTCTCTCAATCTCGGCTAAACCCATGCTATGGATGGCATCCAAAACACCGTGGTTGCCTGCATTTTAGGGTCAATTCAGATGCCATTTTTGAAAAATATTTACCAAAAAACATTATAAAAAAGGATGTGAATTGATTGCAGCTAGTGCTGGTAAGAGAATGGAGCATGGCCTGTTTGGGATTGGCTCATTAAGGATACATTCCTGCTTGGGCTCGGCTTGTTAAGAGCTGATCACGAGCTGACTTATTTTCTCAAAAAAATATCTTTAAGAGTTTTTACATGTATAAAACCTATATAATATACAACATTATACATAATATATATTTAAAATATAATATATTTATGTATAATATATATAGTCGAGCCGAACTTTCCCAGTTCATACTTGGCCTTACCTAAACATGTTGGCTCGTAGCTTAGCTCACCGAACCCAATTAATGAGCCGAACTGAGTTTTCACAAGCCCGGCCAAGCCGAACAACACGCTGCTCATCTTGTTTCCTAGCCCCAATTGAAGCTCCGACAACTACTATGGTGATGTACTCTTGTCAACATATTGGATTTTATCCGACATCCAACCAAATCCAGTTGCACTTAGTCGAAATCGGTAAGGCAAAACTATATCAGATTATAATTGGATCAGGATGCAATTTTGAAATTTGCTACCTAATCAGATGGATAATTGGATTTGATGGATATCCATATTCAATTATCTGTAAGAATTTAGGTAAAAATGAGATTTTCTCATCTCAGATCCAAATCAGACTCCAACTCCGACTACTATCAGATTAGTTGGACAAGGTATTGGCTGGATCCACCTCCAGACTACTTATATCCCTAGTTGGTTGTCAATCAACACAAAATTTTATGTACTACTACTATATGTTTTAGAACTTATTGTATATGTTATTGACCTTGCACTCAATATTATCAATCTTGATTGTGTGCACAATTGATTTTAATATAATATTTTTTTGTTTTCAGGACAAAAATGATGGATAAAGGGAAAGGACTTGAGTCATCCTTATCCCCAATTGTAAGTTCTGTTGCTAGTATTGCGGGTAATTGTAGTGGGAGTGCTGATTCAAGTTTGTTAGATGCAACATGTGATGATGAGGGGCCATTATGGGCACATGGATAAGCTTGCAAAACCTAGAGGAGGTGGTACACACAAAAGATTTTGATGCAAGCTTTGTGAAAGCAATTTTGTTGAGTCTTACACAAGAGTTAAGGCTCAGTTGTTGAAGATACCAGAACATGACATTTCAGGATGCAAAAAGAATTGATGAGGCAATACGAAGACAATACAAGAAAATACAAGATGAATATGAGAAGAGGAAGACAATGAATGATTCTTGTACAATTAGTGTACCCTTTTTAAGCCACCAAGAAGATGCTAAAAAAAAAAGTGGATGTAGGCGGTAGAGAGAGAGGATGGATAAAAAAGTAAGGAGGTAGTTTTATTTTAGTTAACTATCATTTAATGCAGCTAGAAATCCTTAATCATAACTTGAGTGGCTATGTACCTCCAAGCTAAGAAAAACTATGAACTACATTTCTTGCAGAAGAGAGGGCAAATGTTGAGAAATTGTTAGAGATTAATAAATTTTCATGGGAACAAAATGGAGTTTCCGTTGTTTCTGATGGATGGACAAATATTCAAAGGCGTCCACTGATTAATTTCACTGCTTCTTCGCTTAGTAACCCAGTATTCTTGAAAGCAATTGATGCATCCGGACAATATAAAAATGTTGAGCATTTGAAGGGGTTGTTTATATAAGTAATAAAAGAAGTGGGTGATAAAAAAGTAGTGCAAATCATCACAGACAATGCTCCAGTTTGTAAAAGCACAACATTGAGTTTGGAGAGGGAGTCCTCATATTTTTTGGACTCTCTGTGTAGCATATAACTTGAATCTGGCCGCCCCCAAGAGCATCTGCAACCCCAAAGAAGAAAAAAATTCACCAGCATATACGTTATGTTTATGGATTGAGGAATTAGAAAAAAATGTCAAAAGCATTAGAAATTTTGTTGTCAACCACCATCATGCTAATGCTATATTTAATAGGCATTCTTACCTGAAATTGTTGAAGGTCGCTTAAACACATTTTGCGTCCATCATTGTGATGGTGAAAATTATTAAGAAAGTGAAGAATGATTCGGTTAACATGGCGACTGATGAGAATTAGACATTCTATCGTGTTGATGATGTTGTCAAGGCTCAAAAAATTAAGAAATTCATTGTTGATGATGAGTTTGGGGATAGAGTCATATACTTCCTTCAATTTACGCAACCTATTTGGAAAATGTTGAAAGAAGTTGATAAGGATGAGCCCAAGGTTCACAAAGTTTATGAAATATGGGATAATAGGATTGAAAAAACACAAGTTGTAGTTTTCAAGCATGAAGGAAAAAATCCTGCATTGGATGATTCCAAAATTTTTAATCATATTCATTCAATTTTAGTTAGAAGATAGGATAAGAGCAACATTCATTTACATTGCATGACACATTCGCTCAATCCAAAATATTATGCAAAAAAGTGGCAGGAAGGTGATATTGGTCATGTCCCTCTAAATTTAGACCCAGAGCTATCAAGGCATAAAAATATGTCTATGACAAGACTTTATCCAGAATCACATATTCTAAATCAAGTCCCACAAGAGTTTAAAAAATTTTCATCTTCCAGATTATATGGATAGACATTTCTAGCGAAAGGAGGAGAATATAGATCATATCACATGGTGGCCAACATTTGAATAAGAAACACCTCTTCTCTAACGTCTTGCATTGAGATTGTTATCTCAGCCTGCTAGTTCATCTTGTTGTAAAAGAAATTGGAGCACATAATCTCAAATCCACAACATGAAGATAAACAAACTCACCAGCAAGCGTACAAAGGATTTAGTACATGTTCATTGTAATCTTCAACTACTTTCGCGAACCAATGATGAATATAGGTACTAATTGCTCTCTTAGTTATTTGACTATTTCTTAGTTTTTTCATTCAAATATACTTGTATTTAACATTTTCAAATTGAGTTTGTAATGCAGACAATGATCGAGGGAGAGCATGATTTTAACATTACAAACATGGACTTATCTGAGCCTAGTCTTTCTTCTTATGATGCATTTGAAAATGAAGCAGAAAATTATTATGATCCATTACCTCATTGTCATATACATTAAGTAGGATATACTTTTGGTATGTAATTATGCATTGTTTGCTTCTTTTATTAGTATATTATATAATTTACTTCTTTTCTGATTTGCTTATTTGATTGTTTCTATAATATATTTAGGTTGATTTAATTGTGGTGTTAGTTTTTATCATGAAGAATAGAATTGTAGATTGTTAATTTGATTTATTGCATGCATGATGATGAATTGATTTGATGATATTATGATAATTCTTTTTTATTTCATTAGTGTTACAGCGGTTAACTGTTAAAAACTTAAAAATTATATATATACCTTCCCGCACCCAAGTCTTTTAAAGTACTGCATCGCCACACCCGCACTGGCACCTATGTGACATAGATGTACACACAAATGATCAAAACATAGCTAATAGATTTGTAGGGTTGTGTAGACACCCATTTTTTCCCAGGAGGGATGGCAGAGGGATTGATAAAGATTTGATAGTTATAATCTGGCTCAATCCTCAATAATTTTCCCACTCCATCGAAAAGTAAGGTTGTGTAGACACCCATTTTTTCCCAGGAGGGACGACATACACACAGTCTGTTGTCCCTGGCTGGATGGCTGGGGCTCTTAGTTTGTCACAAGCCGTCCCACAGAGGGATGGCAAACAGGCTGTCTGCCATCCCAGGTTGGACAGCAGACACACTGTCTGTCATCTCAGGCTGGACGTTCGGGGCTCTCAGTTCGTCCCAAGCTGTCCCACGGAGGGACGGCAGACACACTGTCTGTCATCCCAATCCGTCCCAGGTTGGACAACCGAACCTCCCTGGCTGTCCCAAGCCATCCCAGGTTGGACGACAGGTCTGTCATCCCAAGACGGCCATCCAATAGTTGGACGACACTCCTGTGTTGTCCACCCCTTCGAGCGCACAGATAAGCCTTAGGAAGAGGCGTGTTTCAGTCGAACTGGACCATTCCTTGTGCGTTTTGTACAGGACTCTTCGTGGATGAGCCTTTCTCCTTGAGAATAAGCACAAATCCATTTGAGTCAGACTCAAAACCCAAAAAACCCTTAATTTGTATTCCATTCAAGACTCCTATAAATAGGAGTTGACCCCTAGAGTCTAGGGGGATCTGAAAATTCACTCTCAGAGTATTGGCCTTAGGGAGAAGGCCTACCCTACCCTTGCCCTCACTCTTACCTCTCAGTCGGAGCCCTAAACTAATATACCTACGCATATGTGTGGTCGAGGTCATTGCAACAACTATCGTACTTACGCGGAAGTGCTGCTGAACCGAAGATGAGCTCAAGGGAACCAAATGAACCCTTAAGTCCGAAAAAGGTGAATTTTGAATTGTTCTCATGTTTATTCGTTTGTTTTATCTATACATTTAATTTGTTTCTTAAGTACGCATATCTGTCTATCCCAACAATGAGCTTCGAACTGTGGAGATGGAAAAAGCTATCTTTACCTTTTCATGGAAAAGGACGAGGCTTGAAACGAGCATCCCACATCTTTTTTAATAGATTTAGAAAAGGATTTTGTAAAATCCGAGTAAGTCTTATTCCTTCACCGCAAATTTTGATCAACAGTTTTTGACGGTCACGGTGGGACGTATTTTTTTTCCGCAGTTAGACTTGCATTGTAAAGTGATTTTGGGTCATAAAGAGCCCAAAAACACTGAATTTTGTGTTTTTTGGTTTGAACGGCATACCAACATTGTCGTCCGATCAGTTTGTCCCAGGTCCAGAGTTTGCTGTTCGGAACCCTCTTTGACATCTGCCTGTTTTTGGTCTTTGATCCCAGGCACAGAGCTTGTCGTCCAGCATCATCTGTGTCATTTGCCTGTTTTCGGTCTTCTGTCTCAGACACAGAGGAGCCTGCCTTCTAGCACCATCAGTGTCGTTTGCCCATTTTCGGTCTTTTGCCCCATGTACAGAGCCTGTCATCCGGCACCATCTGTGTCGTTTTCCCGTTTCTAGTCTTCTGTCCTAGCCATAAAGCTTGTCGTCTGGCACCATCTGTGTCATCCAATGTTGTGAAAAGCGTTGAGGCGTAGCGAGGCGCTCCACCAAAAACTGGGGTGAGGCGTAAAGCGTAAGCCTCAATTTTTTTCTGAAAACTTTTAAAAAATTCTAAAAAAAAAAACAAATAAATAAAGAAATGCTTTATTGATGAAGTAACAACCAATAAGAAATAGAAAATCTCAAATAAGTACTAAAAAATATGAGATTAACATATAAAAGTAAGTAAGAAACTAATTACATAACTGAAAAACTAATTATATAATTGAAAAATATAATGTCCTATAAAGCAACAACCAATAAGCAATAGAAAATCTTAAATAAGTACTAAAAAATATGAGATTAACTTATAAAAGTTAATCTGATTACATAACTGGATCAAACACCCACATTGTACAGGACTCTTCATGGATGAGCCTTTCTCCTTGAGAATAAGCACAAATCCATTTGAGTTGGATTCAAAACCCAAAAAACCCTTAATTTGTATCTCATTCAAGAGTCCTATAAATAGGAGTTGACCCCTAGAGTCTAGGAGGATCTGAAAATTCACTCTCAGAGTATTGGACTTAGAGAGAAGGTCTACCCTAGCCTTGCCCTCACTCTTACCCTCCCTCAGTCTGAGCCCTAAACTAATGAAACTACGCATAAATATTTGGTTAGGTTTTATCATATTTTTTATAAATACTTGTTGGAGAAAATTCATGTCATTTATAAAATAGGAAAATACAATATCCAGCAAGTTAGGATTGTGTTTGAGACCTTGCTTGATTTATTGTGAGTTTTTCATATTTGTATCCCCTCTTCTTTTAGGATTAAAGACACTCTTTTATTTGGATTTTAAAAAATCTCTTGTTCTATCATTTTGATCTTTAGATCCCCCACCAATACATTTAAGTTGTTAGCTTGGGTATATCGGTGGCAGTACCTTAAAGTCAACTAATCCAGCTTGGGTATATCAATGGTGAACTCAGGAGGAAACCTTGATCCATATAACACGAAGAGATCTCATAGATCCGTGGAGCAACTTTCGAAGAGAACTAGGGCACCCATTGTTTTGAAAATCTCACGTTACTTGGGCCTCTTTGTGAACCATTGTTTGGGGTATCATGAATACCCGATACAAAAGCTGAGAATCCAAATCTCATTCAATTCCTAAGGAACAACTTTTGAAAAATCTCACATATCGAATGTCACCCCACATGATGTAAAACATCATCTTCAAGGAGGATCCTGAATAAAGGACCCACATTAATGTCCTTGATGGGCCTAAGAACGACCGGAGAAAAGGAAAAGATCTGACGATCACAAAATTCATCTCACATTGTATTTTTGTATGTCCCTTAAGGACCCCCCACGGGGTATGAGACAGAAACTCTCGCACAAATGAGTCCACAAGGAGACAAGTCCCTAGGACCTCGCATCTCAAATCTTCACACAAAGAGAGAGATGTGTTGGCACAAGCGAGACAGTATATGGAAGAAATAGAGGAGAAAATAAGGAAAATTAAGAAGGGAAGAGTATGGGTGGGCCCAAGAGGCACGTGCAGAAAGAAAGGCCAAACGAGTCCAAGAACATGAATATGAGAGAGGATATAGCCAGTGGAGTGAATCACAGGTGTCTAACTAGGAGAGAAAAGTTCACAGACCTCAGTTGACCTATCTGGTCCATACCACGTCATCGGAATTGGACAAAAAAATAAAGTCCCTAGAAGACATGGTCTGAAACCACAGTGTAAGAATGAGATGCATGGATATGGACCATAGAGAATACGACTTTCTACCTGAGGGATATGATGATGATATTCCCTCAAAGTTTCTGAAATTCAATGAAAAGGGGTACACGAAAACTCACATGGCCCTATTCATGGAGAGTGTAGCAAAATATCGAAACAACGATAGAAGGCTAATCAACTGGTTTCCCAGAAGTTTGGAGGGAGAGGCACTAGAATGGTTCGCCACTTTGAACCTTTAAAGTATCAAGGAGTTCAAACAGATCATCAGCCTTTTTATAGATCGGCTTTGCTTTAATCTTGAGGCCCTTCCCATCATAAGTCAATTGTATGACTTAAAACAGAAAAAGGATGAGAATGATCATGAGTCCATCAACATATGGCAATTCATGGTCAATCGAATGAAGGAGTCAATCTCAAACTCTCATGCCCTGATCATCGTTATAGACTCTAAGGAGCCTAATCAACATGGCTCAGATCGAAACCTATGCAGAACCAGAGTTACCGGTCGAGGAAGCGGGAAGCGAGGCACTTTCAAAAATTTAGGAAGCGGGGAAGCGTGGGACCACTTAGAAGAAAATTCTGAACCATCTCGGAAGCGACCTAGGAAGCGAGGGGGAAGTAAAAAAAATGAGAAAATGGGGAAGCGAGGGGGAAGCGTGGGGGAAGCGCGCTTCCCATTTATGGGAAGCGCGTTTCCCATAAAAGGGGGACGTGCTTCCCATAAAAGGGAAGCACGCTTCCCAAAAAAGGGGGACACTTCCCCTCACGCTTCGGAAGCGCGACGTTTCGCGCTTCCCCTTTTGCCTAGGCGCTTCCGGTAACTCTGTGCAAAACTCACCAAGAAGGCTACCTCCTTTGAGGTAGGCATCAAAAGAGGAGTGCATGTCGGGTTCCAGAAGAACAAGGACAACGTCTACAAGAAGTCAAACTCGTTCAAGGGCCTGGTCAATGTTGTTCAGACCTCGGGACAAACCTCCCAGAAGAACAACAATCAATGTCAGAAGGCGAGTAACCAGAAAACCGTTCAAAAGAAGCCAAACTCAAATGGAAATAGGTATGGCGGGAATCCAAAATGAACCAGGGACAGAAGGTTCACAAAGTTTAAACAAACACAGTCACAAGTCCTAAATCTTTTGCTCCAAGATGGTTTTGCGAAATTGCCAAAGGTGTCCGACCCACCACAGATGAAGGGTAAAGACCCATCTAAATACTATCAATATCATAGAGTTATGGGCTATGACACTGAAGAATGTTTTGTCCTCAAGCACATCATACAAGACAACATTGAAAGCGGTGAACTGTTTGTCGACAAAGAACAACACAATCAAGGCAATAATGACATGGGCATCTTTAAAGAGCCATTTCCGAACCACCACATAGAAGAAGGGGTCCAAGCTTGCGAACCAAAGGAGAATGGGTTCCCAGAAAAGACCATTGAGCAAGGACCCATTGCCAACACAATGATCAGTGTTCCTTGAGTCCTCACTTACAATACCAGTCATTATCAGTGGCTTGTGGTTCCTCAAGTGTACTACCAAGGAGGGAGAAAATACATAAAATTCCACTCAACTACGAGATTATCTAGAAAAAAACAGAAAATATGAAGGAAATTGCAAGAAAAATAACTGAAAATAAAGAAATAACAAGAAATTAACGAAAAAACTATAAATTAATGGATTTCAATCTCATTGAACTGATTAATCCCTAAATCTCATCTATTTATAGATGAGGGATCCTAATCCTAACAAATCTAGTTTTCTATTTGATAAACATTAAATAAGATAAGTTGACAAGCTTCCTAATTAGATATAGATCTAATGTAGATCCAATATCTTCATAAAAACTAAAAAAGTCTAAACTGAAAAATGGATCTAATTGGATCTTGTAGACCTGGATATGTGTTGGCTTAGCTCCTGCATCAGGTATCCAAGATTATTCTTCCAGCATTATGGGATACTACCATAATCAAAGTTGTCTATGTTTTTTCTGTTTAGGAAAAGTGAAAATGAACCCATCTCTACCAACAATATTCTAAATTAATATACAGACAAATGCCAAATCTCCTTGCCCTTTTTTTATCAGACCACGTCTTTGTAATTTCTTTGACAAGGGACTTCACAATGATGCCTTAGAAAGTCCATCCATCTTTTCAGAAGAGATAATTGAATAGGTTTCGTATGGAATAAGTTACATTTTTCACAGCAACATTAATAATACAAGGAAGCACAAATTTCATGCATGCCTGTGTGCCTGCATGTGTTTGAGGGTGAGTGTGCAGTTCTAGTCTCCTTGAAAAGTGTGCAACAGAGGCCACAAGAATCAAAGCTTGTGACTAAGCAAACCTTAAATAGACATAACATGGACTTTCAAACAAAAACTACAAAATAAAAAAAATAGCAGAACATGGTTATATTTAGATCATGAGTAGAGTAGGAGTGTTTTGTAGTTTCCACATGAAGCTTATGATAAATCAGAAAATCACAACTCATGAAAAATACCTATCGCATGTAGCATCTTCAGATCAAACTTATGACCCCATTCCTCAAAACCAACAACTTTTGCACGTTGAATAACCATCTCCTTTATGCTAACCAACATATCCTGCAAGCAATTTTCACATCATTCTCACGTGCAAGTCATAAATCATTAAAATTTGTAAAGCAGGAACCTGCTAAAAACAGAACTCTGAACAACTACGTCATATAAATGAGTAACTGTTGTATGTACTGATGCACAACCCCATATGCTAGTGTATTTCAAAGACGGAAAGCAGCAAAGAATTTCTAAAGAAACAGAATCATGCAATTTAGTTACAAATTCTAATTAAACAACACAAAGTTTGGAATAAGCCTCGAGTTACTACATTCTAGTCCCGCTATTGGGTAACATAATTGCCACAACTCAGATTGAAGTGAAATTACACAATTAAGCTAGATCCTTAAACCACAATTCATGGCTTCAATTTTTTACTGCTGACTACCTGCAACAATACTTTCAGCAGTCCCGTTTGCTCTTGCCGCTGAGAGTTTCAACAAGAGATTTACATCCTTAGTTTCATCTTTGAGGGCCGTGTCAGGTTCCCCCTTGCAAACAAACTGGACTGGTGCCGTCTTCCTCCGATTGCAAGGCACGATTTGCTCCTTTCCTGGCCACTTGCCTTAGCAATTGGATGTGCCCACGCTAGAAGCGACGCCGCACTTTTTTGTATGCATGCCGACTTCATTAACATCATTTTGTCTACATAGACATGTAATTTGCACCGCTTGCACATCTATTTTGATTGATTCTTTTCAATGCACTGGTAGGGTTCCACCAACCCCACCACTGCTCATCCATCATAATCGTAATATAGAAGATTCAGCATTCCTAGCCATTGGTTCACCAGAATTCCTGTTTTCGTCAGAAAACGCTGATTCAGATGCACGAACTTATCATCAAATTTGAGATAAGTCAGTATGTTGCACCAAATAACTCAGGAAAATTCGAACAATGCTAACTTCTCTGGACAAGCGGGTGGTTTTAAAGTTCCCCAAACAGGGGAAACAATTTATAAGAGAGAGAGAGAGAGAGAGAGAGAGAGAGAGAATCCCCCATGAAAATCAATCGACTAAACTATTCACACGTTTTTGTCTCTCATTCAAGTCATGTCATTCCCAAGATCGCTCAGAAAGCAGGATGGAATAGAAACACAACGATAAATCCAGGGAGAAAAAAGGGGGGCGGGGGATTTAGAAGAAACGCGAAAAGATTACCAACTCCGAGTCGGAGCGTGACGACAGCCAAGCGACGTCTTCGGGTCGGCATTGGCGGGAACCGAGGGCCTTCATCAGACGCTCCATCGAGACTCGAGAGGATCGAAGGAGAGAGGTTCAGGAGATAGTACACATCGGCATCGTTTCCCGACGCTCTCTCCCTCTAAGCCCTGCTAGAAATTCAACCCGAGTTTATAGGGTTCTTTGAGATCAAATTGAGGGTTTTGTTTTTTTTTTGTGGAAAAGGAAGAAGGGAGTCAGAATAGAACGTAAACGGGCCGGACTGACTCGGGTTGGACATAATCGGATCTAGGTTAATCGATCGGGATTAGACTAGGATGTGGAATACCGAATACCTCTACCGAACTCGGATCCAATGGCAAAATGTGGTACCAAATCCGAATTCCAGTAGCGTGGACTAGCTAATCAGATATGCTTTTACATATAAGGCTATCCCTCGTATACAGATTAAATATATTGGACTCGTATTCAAATTCAAGTGTTAAATTCCAAACTCAATCAGAATCAGATTTGTTATGTCGTAAGATGTATAAAAACAACAACTAGGCCTTCATCCCAAAACAATTGGGTCAGCGATATGAACCAACAAAGAAAATCATTCTAGGTCTTTCACATGAATCCTTCTCCTCCAATCATTTATATCCAATGTCATGTTCTCGGTGAGGTTCAAAGCATTCATATCATTTTCTATTATCTTCATCCAAATCTTTTTAGACCTACCCCGACCTCTTTTAACTAATATATTTTCTCATTTCTCCATCCTTTTAATTGGAGCATTCACCGAATATGTCCAAACCACCGTAAACGATTCTCTCTCATCTTATTTTCAATGGGTGCAACACCTACCTTCTTACCTATCTTCTCGTTCCAAATCTTATCTTTTATTGTATTTTTACACATCCTTCTAAGCATGCGCATCTCAACTACACTAATTTTTTGAATATGATGTCTCTTGGCCGCTCAACATTCCGTATCATATAGTAAAGCGGGCCTAATAGTCGTCCTATAAAACTTTTTCTTCAACCGCAATGACATTCTACGATCGCACAACACTCCAGTTGCACTTTTTTATATAGTCATCCTAATAGTAGTAAGATGTTGTATACTGTTTTAAAATTTTTTTATCACATATTGCTGTCGTTTAATCTGCGTGAGAGCAGAAGCAGATTTGTTATCACTAAGAGATCTGGTCGCTCTTTGGGTTGACGTTGAACTGATTTGATCGGATCCCGAACACGCCAAAATCGGTTCAACAGTCATTCTAACTTGTATTGTGTAAGTTCTGCAGATCTGTGCATACAAGGAACGTTTTAATATTTTTTTGCCAGATCCATTGCCAAGATAGATTTGATCAACTTATCCACAAACGCAGATCAACGTGCTTTTTAAATCACGCATTTCGTTGCTTTGGCTGGTCATTGTGAATCACAGATCACGCACGCGCAACATTTTCATGTTCAAAAGATTGGATTTGATTCACATCATTCTGCAGATCGGTGCACTGAAGAAATAAATTTGCGTCAGGAATAGATCCGGCGTCAAAAACCCCTTTCTTTCGATCATATTCAATTAAAACGTTGTCCCACACGACTCTTAAAATCATGCAGAACAATAAGCACGTTGTTTTGACGTAGATCTGAATTTTTTTAATCTCTGATCGGATCTGCAAAAGTTTCGGTTTGCAGAAACCAGAGCAAGCAAGTGGCTTTGAGTTTTATTGCTGGAATGTATTCAGTAAACTGCACAGATTAACGTTGATCTCATTTTTTTTTAGATTGCAGCAAGAGTGTATCCGTTTCATTTAGTTTATATTCTATTTTTTTAGCGTTTTCATTAGTTAATCATTCATTGTCGTTGGATTAGATTTGCATGCTTCTTTATGTAATTAGGTAGCTAGTCAGATTTAACGTTTTGCAGCCAGGTTGTTAAATTAATATCTAATAGTTGATAAGTTAAGAGTTGTTTTGATATTTGGTAGTTAGTTAATTAGAATCTTTAATTTGTTAGTTAGTTAGATTAGGTTTATGTCAATCTTTTTCTTTCTTTATTAGTAATAGTTAGTTTGAGTCCACGTTTCTTTTTAGTTGACTAGTTAATTCAATAATCCATAGTTAGTTAAATTTGTTCCATTCTTACTTTTTGTTAACTAGTTTAAACTGGAATTTGTTTTATTACTTTATGTCATTAGATTGATTTAATGTTTATTGTCAGTTTTTTACGTGTTAGTCAGTTAGTTAGATTATGTTAAGTAATTAGTTAGTTTTAGTTGATTGTGATTTCTGGTAACTAACCCTCCTTTAGAAATAGTTCTCTTTGTTTCGTTTGTTTTGTTGTTTTGCATTTTTGTGTTTTACATGGCAGGCCTTTGTGTGCGATGCGCCGAAACCTCTTAATAGCTTTTATAAGCATGTTGGTTCAAATGGAGCATTGCATTTACAAGGGGATAGACCACAAGCAAAGAAGACTCTTTTTCTTTATTTTCTTTTAGTTTTAAGGTCATTTATTTCAAGTTAAATTGTAATAAGGCCTATTTATTTTTTAATCATATGCAGATGGTAACTCATTTTTTTATTTAATTATTTTTATTTAAAGCAATAAAGATTGTACTTGTATGGGGTATAAAAGTATTTAAACGTGTTTCTTATGTTCGACCCAAAGTGTAAGTCAAAATTTAAAATTTAATGCATGGTTTACACGAACAATCTTCATTGAAAAATTCTTTTAAAAATATTTTTCCAAAAAGTTGCATCAGTAAGAGAATTTGTTTGATATAATGATTGCAACTTTTCTTATAAACCTTTTATCGTGATTTCCTTAGCAATATTAAAAAGCACACCCTTAGACAAACCTAATAAAATTGTTAATTGAGTCTTTTTATCTATTTCTTTACATTGTGCATCCGTGGTAGTGGCATTTTTCTTCTCATCTCATAGTCAAACCAACAAACACTTTGTGTGTAAGAAAACTTGTATACTCTAAAACTAGTTGTGGCTAAACCGCCATTAATTTGATTATGTAAATCGATTTCAACACTAAATCAATTTAAACAACCCATGAAAGCATTCAAAAACACATACACACAAAAGCAATAAGAAGATAAAGAAACAAGATGACATAAACCACAACATCAAAGTTTAGGTGGTTTACCTACGGGGAGCTACATCCATGGGCAAAGCGGACAAGACTTCACTATTAATAAAAAAATCATAAGAGAATACAAGATTAAGGGATCAACAACCTTACCTCCTCCTCAATCCTATGAACACCCAACACCCCACAATCAACAACCCTATCAAAAGAGACCATCATAGCATATTTTCCCTATGGTATACACAATCTGGTGAGATTTGTGATGGCAAACACTCCCAAAAAAAACTTTGGGCCCTAGGGTATGCATGTGAGAAGCTTTTGAAAGCAAAACCCTTTTTATTCTCCACGTCTAAATGAGAAAAAGTTACCCGTAAGTATAAAAAGGCCCCACATTTTTTTCTTATTGTTAATAAGACTCAAATAACTAAAATACCCTCAAACAACAACAACAACAACAACTACGCCTTCATCCCAAAACAATTGAGGTCGGCGATATGAAACAAAAAAGAAAATCATTCTGGGTCTTCCACGTGAATCCTTCTCCTCCAATCATTTCTATCTAATGCCATGTCCTCGGTGAGGTTCAAAGCATTCATATCCTTTCCTATCACCTCCATGCCATGTCCTCGGTGAGGTTCAAAATACCCTCAAACAAAGTGAAAAAAAAGGACTGACTATCCCCAATAGAGAAAAAACGGTGATTGGTGTCACCTAACCCAACACTATTCTTAAAACATGCTCTATGTTGATGCGAGCCTCATCAGGTTTTTTTAGGCTAGCCCTACTTGTTTAAAGTATATATTTCACATTGGTGCATAGAAACCTAGGAGGTGTCAATCTTCCCATATCTACAACATATGAGATCATAATTCTTCTTTCAAATGAAATAAAGGACATATTACCAGTTCTCCTTGAGTTCGATCCTGAATCTTTGATTTTCTTTGTATTAATGGAGTGAAATTTCATTTGATTGCAGTGGTGGGAGTTGCGTACTTCATGGTTGCAGACAAGACTGTGCTGGCTTATGAGAGGAAGAACTCTTATAAAATGGTAGTGAACACTGAGGATTTTTGTACACTTGTACATGTTTTTTTATTCCTATTTATCTTTATCTACATCTTGCTTTAAAATTTAGTGTCAATACTTTAGTATTGTCCTTTATGGTGAATATGAATTATTCCCTATATGCTATATTTTTGCAAGACAGCAACCTATTCATCACCTCAATCCATTTTGAACGATCTTGAGCTTTAGTATTGCAGTTTGGAAGTATTCTAAAACCATAAAATCCTAGAACTAAAAGGTTTTGGCAAAAGGAATTTTGCATAGGATGTTTAACTCTAGTACAATGACATACATGATCTTAAAGATTTTCTAAACCTGATTAAACCTCATCATGTATCACTTTAATGTTTTCTTGTATTATCCAGAATCAAATTGATTACAAACTGGTAGGGAGGCACTGGCTGTGGCGTGTGCTGCCCTGTCAACCTTATGCCAATTCAATTTCCGTAACGATGTTGGTTGAAAAGAACCGCGTTTTTTGTTCATCTTTGTTGAAAGTAGGTCTAAAATCAAACAACTATTATTTACATAGTGCTATTGTTGATTTTGAACAAAATCATGGCAAGATATTAAATAAGAGGGGTGCCGACAATTGGAAGATTGTATTCCCTAAATAAGGCAACTATGGTTCAGTCAGCTATTATTAATTATTCTAAATGAGTGCTTGGCCATGTTAGGGAACCGTATTCAAGGTCCTGAGCTCTACAAGCAATCATGCGGTGGAATTTCATTACAGTAAAATTTCACAAGGCCAAACTGTATTTCTTAAATTATAATTGACTCATACATTGCACCACCAAGACATTCAGGGTATGTTTGATGGCAGGTCCCGCACGTCGCGCGAGACAAAAGCACAAAAAGATCACATTTTTTAACAAATGTGGGATGCGGCGAACAACGTTCCGAGCATCTGCCACATCTATTATTCGGTGTTATTTTTGTTCCATGTACCCCCGTGTTACAAAAATAACAGGGAGGCGGAACAATAAATAAATAAAACAAAGCATCGGCGGGCGTGCCATGCCCGTCAATGTGTCGTCTCTCTCTCCCGCACTTTCTTTCTGCTCGAGTTGAGAAGAGGGAGCAGTGATGTTGAGGGTACTAGGATGGGGGCGGGAGGAGGACTACGGGGTGGAGTTCTGTGCGAGCCCGAAGAGGGCATGGTGGCTCATGAAGCAGGCCGAGTACATCAAGACGTGGTGCCGTCGGTGGTTCATGCTGAAGCAAGGGAAGGTCTTCTGGTTCAAGGAGTCGCAGGTGACAAGGCGTCCAGGCCCCGTGGTGTCATCCCCGTGAGGACGTGCCTGACCGTGAAGGGCATGGAGGACGTCCTCAACAAAATAATGAGATTTACATAAAATTTGAACTATAGTCAGATTCTATAAAACCTATGGTTTTGCTTGAGCTTTCTAGCCTTACATGAAATTCAAATTTTAACTTAATGATAACATCTCAAGTGATTTTTTATGACCCGTATGAATCCATTGGAACGAGTATGCTAATAGCATGAATTTTGACTCTAGTCAAATCTTACGTGACCTATAATCGAATGCATAACCAAGTGGATATGTTCTATGTCTGGATATGCTACTATATCCATTCTACTTAGATAATAATTATATTAATTTAGATGATAGTCAAATTCTATATGATATATGGTTCTTTTAAAATAAACTTGATGCTTATCTTGTTTGGCTTGATGAGAATATCTCAAGTCAGATTTGGATATGAATCATATTTAATGAACTTGCACTAAGATTTATATATATATATATATATATATATATATATATATATATATATATATATATATATATATATATATATATATCAAAAGGTTTATGTATCCATATGATATGTCAAGAGTCTTAAAATAAGTTTATAGCCTTTGACATAATCATTATGATGGGATAAAAAAAAACTCTCATCTAGTTTGGATCTAATTCATATCAAATTGATTTTGATTAGAGGACTTGTGTTTTGTCCTAAAAAATGATACATGTATTTAACATATGATGCTTTGTAGTGATATCTATAGAAAAATGAGAGCATAATTTAGTTTTGTTTTTTTATGTGAATATTTGTTTAAAAATTATGATAAATAACCATCATTAATTAAGCTTCTTAAATGGTTTGTTGAATGAAAAGCTAATTGAATATCATAAAGGTAATGCATGGTATGCAACATGAATTAGATAGACCAATTCATGAAGATTTGGATCTAAATATATTTGATCCAAAGTGATAAATAAGTGATAGGCCATATTACAACATATTTTATAAATATGTGATGAATTAAAAATGCACACAATGCTAATTTTCTTTTATGTTTGATCTTTTATGTTTGAATGGTGCACATGGATAGTGGGAGTTTGGTTTACCAGTAAAAAAAAATGTATATTTGTCATTGATCCATGCAAGTGATGATTGTTTTTCATAAATGTTTATGTAATTGTTATTTGTAAGTCAATATATGACTTAGTATAAACTATGTGCAATGTTAGCACAAGATGTTTTAAGGTCATGTCAGAGTCATAAGAGACCCCAGTTGATCAATTTATATATGAAGCTTCATAAAAAAATGATTGTATGAGATAAGACAATGTTATTGATATATAATATATGAGCAAAATCATGTTGAAAAATCACCATGGTGGTACTCTAGATAAGAATATATACTTGTTTGCTCTATTAAGATTTTGAATGCATAAGTTTAATGCATTATTTGAACTAAGAGTTATGATAAAAGGATAATTAAGAAAATTTTATAGATTTATGTAAGATAGACATGACTCATGTTGGTGAAATGCTAACAAAAAAACCTCATGATGCCATGAAAAACTTTTAGTGTATGTGAATAAGTCTCAATCCTTAATATGTATGATGACATGAAAGTTCATATATCTTGAAAATAATTATTTTCAAGATATTATAAAAAATATGTTTTATGCATGAAATAATGTTTAGGATGAGTATAAAATTTCACATGTTCATGAGAGGTACATTGATGATGATGACTAGTGTAACAACTAATATCATAATTTTATGGCATGTGAGTTATGTTTCATGATTAGAAAATTAACCTTTTGTTTGGTGTATATAATAAAAATAAAAAATAGATAGCAATTATTTGCCTCCATGTGATATAAAAGTTGATTAATTTAGACTAAAAGCAAATGGCCCTTTAAGGCATGAGAGTCTAAGAAGACTCAAATATTTTTAAATAAAAGTTTTATGAAAAAAGTATGACAAATCTACATAATGCTTGATTAGCATACAACTAATAAAAGCCTTAAAGGCCCTACAAGACAGCCTTAAAGGCCATACAAGACATTCATTGAGAAAGTTTTTGCTAAACCTGTTGCTGATTTGGTTCTCTAGAAATGCAACAAAATAATCCATCACAACAAAAAAAACAACACCACCAACAAGAACCACCATAAAAAAAGCACCACCATCAACAAGAAGCCCAAATGGATTCATGGCTTGGAGAAAGTAGGTGTGTCGATCTGAAGATAGCTGGAGGACTTGTCGGATGGTTGACAACGACGCAAAAGGTAGAAACATTCACTAGATTGTCTGCAAAAGTTTTTGGCGATTTCTGTAAAACAAACACAGAAAGCGTACTTGTATTTGCCATAGAGCGCGTGCAGGGTATTCAGCGTTCTCCTCAACCGATCGATGCCCATGATGAGCCCAGGCCTAAAGTCGATGGTGAGCAGGACCCTAAACCCACGGTGCTGAATGTAGGCAAGGTTCAGGCTAAATGGCAATGTCTCTTATCATATGTTGCCCAACCTCCTCTTTATATAGTGGGGCAGGAAGAGGGGATACAGTGAATGTGGACATCCACATTCACGTAACCTCCTCTCTTAATTGCATTAACTGCCCTCCACCACGCAGCCCACTACTCCACCATGCTTTTCATGTCATACCGAGTCACCCAATGGGTTGGACCCGATCCATATGTCCAACATTCTCTCACTTGACCCATTGACACTAAAAGTGCACTAAATCGAGGTTTATACAGTTATCTCGATTTAATTCTTCAGGTGGGTTTACATGCTACCCTTTATCACAAGGATGAATCAAATGAGTCATGGAGATGAACACTCCTTTATGAAATGTCATATTCCTATGTACTACACTACAATTTACCTTCAATGCTTAAGTATGTTTGAAATTATCTTTATGAATATGTTGATCTCTTACCTATTCTATTGGTCCTTTAATATTGTTATTCTGATATTTTCTCTAACTTACATGAGAGATCCTTTATGCAAAATCAACAATATACAAAGTCATAGATAATCAAATTCATATACACAAATGTGATCACTTAATGTATTGTCACACATCATAAGGAATAAAAAAGACACATCCCCTTTACATATTGAGAATACAATCCTGGTGCTAGCCCTTTAGTAAGGGGATCCGCAGTCATTTCCTTCATCCCAATTGTATCAATACATACTAGATAATTCTCAGTCCTTTCTTTAACAACAAAATATTTTAACTTCATGTGTCGACACAATGTTGAGCTCTTGTTGTTATTTGAAAAGGACATGACTGCTTCATTATCACAAAAGATCTTTAGTAGTTTCTCAATAGAGTCTACAATACCATGACTTCTAATGAAGTTTTTTATCCAAATAGCCTGTGACGAAGTCTCATATAGAGCAATAAATTTTGCTTCTATGGTATGAGCAGAAGTGGTAGATTGCTTTCTACTTCTCCATGAGACAACACTACCTGCTAGTAGGAAAATGTATCCATTAGTGGATTTTCTACTGTCAATACACCATCCTAAGTCCGCATCAAAGTATCCAACAACCTCTAGGTGGTCAGTTTTCTTGTAGGTCAACATATAGTCATTTGTTCCTTATAAATAACGTATGATGTTCTTTGCTATCTTCCAGTGTGCAATCCCTGAATTTGACTGATATCTACCAAGCATTCTCACAGCAAATGCTATATCAGGTCGAGTGCAGGTCAGCACGTACTGCAAACTTCCAACTGCTGAAGCATATGTAACAACATTCATCTGAGCCTTCGCAATATCATCTTAAGGACAATCCTTTAAGCTCAATTTATCCTCTTTCACTATAGGTACCAAACCAGGAGAACAATTTTCCATCCCATATCTTTTACGAACCTTAATGATATAGGATTTCTGAGAGAGGTTAAGGTCACCCTTAATTCTGTTATGACAGATCTCGATTCCAAGGATATAAGTGCCCTCACTCATGTCCTTCATATCTAAATGAGAGGAAATAAAATCTTTTGTTTCATGTAATAGACTCAAATCATTAGTTGCAAGAAGAATATCGTCAACATATAAAACCAAAATTATGAACTTGCTCTTACTAGTCTTAATGTAAATACACTAATCAACAATGTTTTTTGTGAATCCAAAGTTCATAATTACCTTATTAAACTTCTTATACCAGTGGCGGGAGGCCTGTTTAAGTCCATAAATTGACTTATTCAATTTGCAAACTAAGTTATTTGAGTCATATACACTGAAACCAGGAGGTTGTTGCATGTATACCTCCTCATCCAGATCCTCATTCAGGAAGGCAGTTTTCACATTCATCTGATATAGCTCTAAATCAAAATAAGCTATGAGGGGCATGATTATCCTCAATGATTCCTTAGTTGAGAAAGGAGAAAAAGTCTTATTAAAATCAATGCCTTGTATTTGTGTGAAACTTTTTGCAACAAGCCAAGCCTTGTACCTCTCCACATGACCTTTAGAGTCTGTTTTGGTCTTATAGACCCATTTACAACCAACAGGTCTAACTCCATTAGGTCGAGGTACAAGATCCCACACTTAGTTCTTTGCCATAGAGTTAATCTCTTCTTTCATGACATTGATCCAATGTGTTTATCTTTCACTTTCAATGGCTTCTGCAAATGTGAAAGGATTTTCATTAATGTCTATGAAATCATTTGACTCTCGTAAATACACTACATAGTCCAGATGGATAGCAGATTTCCTGATTCTGGTGGACCTTCATACATGTGCTACAAGTGGTTAAAAATGAGCCTTTGTATCTTGTTGTTGTATATCCTCATCAACAATCGGATCTAGTTGGGATTGATATTCATTGACCAAACTTTCTCTTACATTACCCGAAGGGACAATGATAGAAAAAATTGGGTCTTTATCCTTAGCAGGTGTGAAACTTGAATCCTGCATTTCCTCAAAATCAATATTTTGATATGCATCTATCCCAAGAGAACTATTTTCAAGAAATTTTGCTTTATCTGTTTCCACTATCTGTGGTGTATGAGATGGACAATAAAACCTAAAGTCTTTTGACCTTTCTGGATAACCAATGAAGAAACCACTAGTTGTTCTAGGATCAAAAGCTTTTATATGTGGGTTCTATAATTTAGCTTCTGTCGGACATCTTCATATGCGCATATATGACAAAGAAGATTTTCTACCTATCCATAACTCGTAAGGAGTCTTTTGAACAACCTTCGTAGGAACCTTATTCAGAATATGCACTGTTGTCCTAAGAGCTTCACCCCCACAAGGTCAAAGGAAGGTTTGAGTGATTCAACATCACTTGAACAATTTCTTTAAGCGTACGATTTTTCCTTTCAGCTACACCATTCTGGTAAGCATTATCAGGCATGGTATATTGAGATACAATGCCTTCTTCTTTTAGAAACCGTGCTAATAGACCTTCTTTTTGTCCCATCTCATTTGAACGACTATAGTATTCACCACCTTTATCAGACCTGACAACCTTAATAACTTCATCAGTTTGTTTCTCTACTTCTTTCTTGAAGTCCTTAAAAACCTAAAAGACCTCTGCTTTTTCAGATAATAAGTAGAGATACATATACCATGAGTAATCGTCTATAAAAATGACAAAATACTTTTCACCCATATAACACGGTGAAAAAGGGCCGCACACATCCTTATGCATTATTTCTAACTTTCCATTGTTGCGTTTGACATCTTTCTTATATGTGTTAGACTGCTTAGCCTTTATGCAGTCAACACATGACTCTATATTCGTAAAATCAAGAAATCCAAGGATTCCCTCTTTCACGAGTCTTTAGACTCTCTCTTTCGAGATATGTCCTAACCTCTGATGCCAAAGCAGATAGGATTGATCATCCTTTAGGCCATGTTTATTGTCAATCATTGTGTTCTCAATGGAGTGAGATTCCCGAATTTGGAATTTGGTTCTTAATCGATATAAACCATCACACATATATGTAAAACCTATATTCATTAAATTTTTCATAATAATAAGTTTGGAATTTTTAAATTTAAATACAAAGCCAAACTTATTAAGTTTTGAAATTTAAATCAGGTTCCGACTATAGGATGAAACATAGAATGTATCGATCAAATCCAATATGAATCCTGAATCCAACATAATTCTGCATGTCCCAACATTCTTGACATGCGAACGTATCCTATTTTCAGAAAAGATGTTTCTTTTATGCTCTGTTGGTTCCCTCTTGTTTAGAAATATCTGCAAAGAGTTGACAATGTGTATCATGACACCAAAATCAATCCACCAACTATGCAATGAAACATAGATTAAATTGCACTAATGAGAAACGAATGTCTTATTACCTTTATTTTCAAGCTACTTCTTGTATTTCAAACAGTCCACCTTCTTATGCCCCTTCTTCTTGCAGAAGAAACACTTTATAGAAGAACCTTTTGACTGAGATTTAGCTTTCGCTTGAGAGTTTGAACTTTCCCCAGTGGCTTTCTTCTGATTTTTCTTCTTGAATGAGCTTTTTTTTAGCCTCGACCTCTATTTATTCTTATGAGAGGCCATATGTGCACTTGACATCCTCTCACCCTTCAATCTCTCATCTTCTTTAATACACTTGGCCAAGAGGTCATTAAAAGACTACTCATCATTATGTGTGTTGTAGGAGATTTTGAAGGGTCCATACTCAGTAGGTAATGAGGTTAATATCAGATGGACCAATAAGGAGTCATAGATGATGAACTTCATATCATTCAACTGAGTCATAATATTTCTCATTTCCAAAATGTGTTGTCAGATGTGACTGTCACCAGCATATGTCATAGACACCAATTTGGACATCAGCGTACTGGCTCTTGCCTTATTAAAAGTGACGAATTGAGCCTCAATGGCTCTTAAAAATTTTCTTCATTGTCCTGCAGTGAGGAATGACACCTCGAATATTCTTAGCTACCCGAGATTGCAAAAGCAATAAGCTAAGTCTGTTCGAGCGCTCCTACTTCTTAAAGGTAGCCTTTTGATCGGTTGTACTATACTCTATAAGAGCGAAAGGTTCATCAATTCTAAGGGCCAGATCTAAATCCATATAGCCCAAAGTAAATAACACAATTTTTTTAATCCAAAAAATTAGATCCGTCTAAAAGGGGGATATTACTAGAACCAACAATAAGGAAAGAACATGATAAAACAAGGAACAAAAATAGAAAGACATTACTATTATTGCTCAGATAAGACTCATGTTGAAAAGGTAAAAGTGAGACCCTTTGTTTTCACCTTTTCTGAGACAAGCATAGTTGAGTCATTATCATTCCACTTTGGTGAAAACGACAATACTCATAGTTGCTTTGTCTCTTCAATTCTCAAAGAATTGACTTAAGTTGGTAAAACTAGCAAATAATGTATCTAGAGGCAATTTAACATTATACCTTTGGGTATGAACATGCTTCATGGGCTGGAATACACATCTACTATCACACCCTGTGTAAATTTAGAATACAATGACCTACCTTTGGGTAGAATCAATGTTTCATAAATTCACACATAATCATAATAACAAATCTTAATACAGTTCAAAGAATCCTTAATCAACACGACTCAGATCGCTTTGATGATTATATGAATTGGTCAATCAAGATCTTTTACCGAAAACCTATTAGTATTATGGAGTACGCTCATGCACATATTTTAATGCATGTATATTTATGACATAATATAAGTTCATGCTTCAACTAATATATAAACTAATTGTCATGAATTTAGTCATAATTCATTCTTAAAACCATCATGCACAACTTAACCAACATAAAACACGAATTAACATGCATAAGTCATGCATTATTTAAAATAAACACTTTATAAAGCATGAAAAATAACAAAAGCATGCTCATATGGGTAAAACCCAGAGTCCTCAAGTAGGAATTGGTCTGAAAACACCCAAACCGGTCTGAAACAGCCCTGAATCGGTCATCTAAGGGTCTGAACCGCTTCTAAACCTTATGAACTGATACCAAATATAAACAAAAATTCATAAAACCCTATAACCGTATGCCAAAATCTATGTATCTTGTTATATTTACGAAAATATGACCTTAGCATCTCAGAATCTGTAAAAAAAATGGTCAAAAATGGCTCCAAACCGGTCCCGAAAAGGGCCGAATCAGTACATGATCCAGTTCAGGCCAAATAGAGCCTTGATTCTGCAGTAACATGGATCCAATCTGTTCCAAATAGGACTCGGTCTAACCCGGTTCTAACTGGACCCAGATCTGACCCAGTTCGAAATGGACCCGAGTCTGACCCGATCCAAAATTAGACCCGGGTCTGACCCGGCCCTAAATGGACCCAGTCCAAAATGAACCCGGGTTGGAAGCGTGGTGAGCCCATAACCCAATGTTGGTGATTTATGTAAAACAAATACAGAAAGCGTACCTATATTCGTCATAGAGCGCGTGCATGATATTCTGCGTTCTCCTCAACCGATCGACGCCCACTATGAGCTCAGGCCTAAAGTCGACAGTGAGCAGGGCCCTGAACCCACAGTGCTGAATATAGACAAGGTTGAGGCTGAATGACAATGTCTCTCATCTTACGTTGCCCAACCTCCTCTTTATATAGTGAGGCAGGGAGACATCCACATTCACGTAACCTTCTCTCTTAATTATATTAACTGCCCTCCCCATTAGGTAGCCCACTATTCCATCATGCTTTTAATGTCATACCGGTTTCTCCAATGGGTTGGACCCAATCCATATGTCCAACAAAAGTGAGAATAATTCATCCATTGGATGGTTGGTAACGGTACAACAATAGGAATCCTTGGCTGGTATGCAGGTGGCAAGGATGGGTGGTCAGTAATGGGATAGCAGCAGGGAGTGTGGAGAGAGAGAGAGAGAGAGACAGAAGCTTTTCAGCTATCTCAAAAATCTGATTGTGGTTTATCGTTTATTATAGGGCGGGAATGTTGTTTGACACATGGTGCCATCCTAGCTCAACGGTCAAGTTTCTTACTTGTATTTTCTTTTTCTTTTTTCTTTTTTGAAAATTTAGCCCTTCAAATAATGTAGATAAGCTATAGATTTTTTTGGGGTTCAAATAACAAAGTATGATTTAACTTCTTCATACCTTGCAGTTTTAAAATATGTAAACATATGAATTTGGATCAGGTGCAATCAGGTTGCACAAAATGCATGTGCCGCTGCCCCTGACCACCATCCATTTGCTGTTGGGTCCCACAGCTTACAGGCTGTGTTAGAAAAATGAGCACAAAAATTTGTGCATTAAGCATCCCGTTACCCTCCATCAGGTCTTGGGTCCCACACCTAACAGGCCTTGTCCCCAAGATGGAGGGTGATCAGGTGCTTAATGCACAAATATTTGTGCGATCATGCAATTTTCACAAATGGGTGGTGATCAGGTGCAGCAGTACATGCATTTGGGGTAATGTGATTGCACCTAATCCAGCCTCCAAATACACAATGTGTGAACATGCAATTAATTGCATTGAATCTTATATCATATGTTTGTTTATTTTCAATAAGAATTGAAGATTATAAATTTAGTACCTGAATTTGATATTTCTTCATATGTTTAATAGCAACTTGTTTGCTGAAAAATTAACAATATATAATATACATATAGCTGATATTTGATATGAATGGCAAATAAGTATTTTTTGAAAGGCAAGCTGGGGTTAAGCAGACCCCTACACCTTGGGTTTTGAACCTGCAACGTCCCAACAAAAGGTGACGTGCAGTGGCTGCTCCTACCCGACAAGCGGAGCCCCCCGTTGGTGCAATGGCAAATGATAAGTTGCCCATATATTATCATGGGACAAAATTGAAAGTAATCAGACGCGTCAGAAATTTTCAATGCAGGTGAAGAGAAAAGTTTTAAAAAGAAAAGGAAAAAAAGAAATCTTGATCTTTTATCAGTTCTCAAGTTTTTTTTTTCATACGAAAGCAGGAAGACTACCTCTGAAATCATAGACTTGATCGCTCTAACCTTTATCTGCCGAACCTACGGTCATTGTCCCAGCAATGTAAACCTATATGGTGTACCTCTCTACCCCAAGGAGCCGTGTCCACGTAGGGATTTGAACTCAAGATAGGTAGATTCATCTTTTTTTTATAAAGATAAAGCTAAGTGCCTGTTCATTTGTGGGTCATCTTGGTATACTTTCATTGCATTCTAATCTGCCCACCCACCATTGAACTACCCATCTCCGGTGTCGGCGCTAGCCAAAATCCTAATTTTGCATTTTTTTTTAAAATAAGTAAAATCAAATTTATTTAGTAAGAACAGAGGGTGGTAAGGCACATCTGGAAACAGGCATACCAGATCCACCGGAGAGAACAGGATGGTCCAAAAAGAGTAAATGGTCTGAATTCAGATCAGATACCTGACTGGATCCGAATCAGATTAATTGGATTTGGTAAAGAATGAATTTGGATTTGATAATCAGTTTGCATATGAATCCGATCCAATTGGTTAATGGGATTTGGTTTTACGTTTTTTCCCTTCCAACTTTGAATCTGAACCCGAATCCAGTTAGGGTAAATCTGACTTAATCAGATCCAGTAATGTCGAGATCCCAGTCGAGTCCCAACAGTTTCCATCCCTATCAAAATCAAAGCCAGATTAATCCAGAATAGAGAGAAGATGGTGGCGCCAGAAAATGGGGCTAAGGCCTGTTGTGGGGTCCAGTAATGTCTAGATCCCTGCAGAGATAGAGCCCTGGTAACAACAGTGCTTTCACCTGTTGTTATGGGGTCCACACAGTAACACAATGTGAATAGCCACGAGGACCCAAGATATGAAACATGCCAACATTGGAATATTGGGTCCCATCTTCACATTACCAAGCCAAAGCTAACCGAGTCTTGAGCAGTTACTCAGGTTATCCATATACGGACTTGACCGACTCATGTTCCAAGCCTAGCCTATGCATGTTCCAAGTGCTCCAATTTCCGTTTGTTTCCTTCTTATAGAAAGGGACGCCCTCTCCCATGTAAGGGCATGATTTTCTGAAAAAAAAAAAAAGGCCAGAGTCGATTTTTCGTGAAAGTCTTTTCACATTGGGAAAGGCGTGAATGGACATTGTACATGAAAGGAGATGAACTTTTCCCCCTCCCTCACGTTTTGTTGTTGGTTTCATAGGTGGTGAGAAAGGCACAATAGCATAAACTTTTCTCATGGATAGAACCCCACCATTCCGAGGGAGGATGGGTGCCATCACCTGATTGCCTACCATTATTTGTTGAACCCCACAACTGACAGACCCTATCCCCAAGATGGAGGGTGATCAAGTGGAGAGGGTGTTGTGTGTTCTCCCTCGAAGATGCAAGGTTTGCTACAGTGCGTGTTCGGGGGTCCGAACGAGTGCCACATATATAAGCACGTGGGGCTCGTATCCCCGTGTGTGTCGGCATCACCTAGCGTCAGAGTCCAGTGTGGTTGCAAAGACTTAAGTACCCTTTCTTGCCATTCTTGTCATGAAACGCCGGTTTGAGAAAAGGACAAAAATGCTCTTTATCCAGAAAAAAGAGTTCTGATCTTAACTCTTCAAAAAGTCCAAACGTCCCGTTTTCGCCCTAAGCAGTAAACTCCTATGCTGCCAGCGGATCACCCCTTGACGGCGCACCATCTGCTGTAATAGAAGCTCCCTTTAACGACACACCCTTTATCGTCATCTATTGTTGTCGGAACACCCTTTGACGGTGCACCATCTGTTGTAACAGAAGCTCCCTTTAACGACACACTCTTTATTGTCGTCTGTTGCCGTCGGAGCACCATTTGCCATCATCTCGAGCCCAAGTTCCCGCCTTGGTTTTTAGCTTGTGTTACAACACATTGTTGCCTTCTCATTTGTGACTTGTGTTATAAAACATTTTCGGGTTCGTTCCTATCTCGTGGAGATAACTATAAATCGATCAATTGGTTCGATAGGGGCATTTGTCGGCCATCTCTTTTTACAATCTTCTCTTCTTCTTCATTTTCGTTAGGCAGTATGGAAAAAAGCAATAATGCACAAACATTCCAATAAGTGTCATTAAGGCGTCGTGAGTACCTTTTCATGTCATCATGCTATTGTTGAAGAACATATGTCATCGTGAGTGTCATTAAGGCATTGTTTTGTTATTGCAGGTGGATGTTGTCTTTTTGATGGTTGAAAAATTAAAGATATATGTAAGACGCTGAGACCTGTTGACAAGAATGTTTGTTTACAGATGCGAGGAAGGGCCTCTACCCTATCTGGTATCGTCCATTTACACAGTATATGCAATGTAACTCAAATCACGGTTGTAGTAATATACTACCAATTTGTGATATATTGTTCTGTTTATTAATATCGATTTGTAAGATATTATATGTTTTATAGTGTCGATTTGTAAGCTATTATGTTGAATTATCGTATCGATTTATAATATATTATGTGATATGTATATCGATTTGTAAGATATTATGTATTTTCTAGTATCGATTTTTAAGATATTTGTAGTATGATTTTAAAATGTGTGCATGCGGAAATACATTGTTGTACGCTTGTGGTGGAGATTTGTGTATTCAAATCGCTTCTTATTTAGCGATTTCTATTGAAATCGCTTCACAACATCGTAGATATAATTAAATCGATGTCACGTGAATCGCTATCATCAACACACATATACGATAAATCGTTTCTTTTATTGGCATGGTAAATAACAACTCGATGCATAGTATAAGCATATAACAAATCGTTGTTGCTTTTATACTGTGATTTACTTAATTGTTTCTTTGACTTGCTTAACCTTATCGGTATTCGTTGTTATATGCATCTTGAATAAATTATAGTAAATATATGCGCTGACTAACACAAATTGATATCTTGCTTATGATAGTGGTGGGCTTATTATCTGGTTGCAATGAAGATGATGTATCTTAATCATTGGAAAGTTATGGAGAAGTGAACATATGTACTGATGACGCACCTGAAGAAGTGAACATGTGCACTAATGATACACATGATAAGAAGGGTGCATGCATTGGATTCACTCTTGACTTGAATGTTCCAGCAGAAGAAATGCAATTCGATAACGAGGTAGACGATCATGACAGTACACTTGACAAAGGTGCAGACACCTCAAGTCTACATGATAGTACACATGACTGTGTTCCCATAGAGGAAATGCAGTTTAATAATGAGGAAGCTGCATACAAATTTTACAATGATTATGCCTTAAAACTTGGCTTCAGTGTTAGAAGGTATTTTTGGGCAAAAAATGCACAGGGTGTCGTGATGAGAAATGCATATGTTTGTTCTAAGTAAGGTTAAAAGAAGTCAAGTGAAAATCCAACAAGGAGCAAGCCAGATTCAAGATGTGGTTGTCCAACGAGAATGGTGTTAAGAAGACTTCCGAATGAGAAATATGTAGTTTGTACTTTAATCAGTGATCATAACCATAAATTAGCAGCGTCATTTATGACTCCTATATTAAGGTCACATCGTAAAGTAACTGAAGCGCATGCTGTAATTACTGAAACAGCTGATAGTGTCGGTATTGCACCAAGAAAGACGTACAATTTATGTGCGCACATAGATGGTGGTCGCGACAATTTGCCATTCACACCTATGGATCTAAGAAATTACTTAAGAAGGAAGATGACAGATAACATAATAATAGAGGAATATGTTCTTTGGTTGATTACTTACAGAAGAAATCAAACAATGACCCTGATTTCTTTAGTGCAATGCAACTGGATGAAGATGAATATGCTGTGAATATGTTTTGGGCAGATTTAAAGTCAAGAGTATATTATAAATACTTCCATGATGTGCTTGTTTTTTATACGATAATGAAGATTAATATTGAACAGTGGCCATTTACGCAGTTTGTCAGAGTGAACCATCACTCACAGAGTTGTATATTAGGCGACACTTTTTTGCATGACCAGACCAAGGAAAGCTTTGAGTGGTTGTTCAAAGTATTTACACAAGCAATGAATGAGAAACAACCTTAAGTTGTACTTACATATGATAATCATGCAATTGCAGCTACAGTGTCTCATGTATGGCCAGATGCACATCATCGCCTATGTTTGTGGCATATCTTTCAAAATACAGCAAAGAACATAGGGCACATATTTAATCAGAAGACAAAGTTTGACAAAAAGTTTACAAGGTGTGTACTTGAGAGCGTAGACGATGTCACCTTTATGTCTGATTGGGAGGAAATGATTCAAATGTACGACCTTGAAGACTGTGTGTGGTTACAAAATTTGTATGTAGACAAAGAAAAGTGAGCATTGGCATATAAAAGACAATACTTTTGTGCATGTATGATAAGCACACAAAGAGTTGAATTCATGCATGCCACACTAAAGAAAACCCTGTACTCATATTTAACAAGGTTTCGCTTCATAGAATAATATGAATTATTTGTAGACGGTCTTAGACAGAATAAGCTTGAACAAGATATGAAATATCTCAATACACGCCCTGTAACTTTGGAAATGAAATTATTGATGCGACCTACAGACCTATATACACTAACTGTATTTGAATGGATTAAGAAGAAGGCTATACAAGCCATGAATTGCATTATAGAAGACGCGTGCAAACTGAGAATATGCATAAATACCATATTGTATAGGAGAGCGAAGAGCATCCGAAAAGGCAAGAAGCACATGTTACATATAATGTTGACAATAGAACAGTTGAATATACGTGCAAAATGTATGAATTCAAAGGTATTTTATGTCATCATGCATTAAAGACATTTAATCAAGAGAAGATACAGGAAATACCTTAGTCATATTTAATGCGAAGATGAACGAGACAAACAAAGATTGAACTGCTAGATACAGATAATGTCAGTCAATCTGGTGTTGCTGAGAAGTGCCACATAGCCTCCCGTTACCAACAACTATGTAGGTCACTTATGCATGTTGCAGATTTGGCATCGAAAAGTGAAGAAGCCTATATATGCATGAGAAAAGTGTCAAGGAAGATACTTGAAAACGTGTAGTTAATTCACCATTAGTCTGTTGCAGTTCATGAAGACCAGTCCAATAAAATGGGAGTGAACAATGAAGGTGAAAATCATGCTTCCCTTGACCCGCATGAGAAGTTGCATCGAAATGTAAACATCATCTTCAACAAGTTAGGAGTCAACATTGTAGATTATGATGAAAAAAATCACCTAGCGAGGGGTATCAAAAGAAAACCTATCTCTAATTGCAGTCGTCGGTGGACAAAGGGTGCACTAGAATTGGTTGGCAAGAAAATGTCTAAGAAACAACCAACCCTAAGCAAAAGCAACCAAGCCCTTCACATGAACAGGTATGTAATACATTATATTGTTTCCCATGTAAATTGCATTACATGCAGCTCATCAATATCTAACTTGTGTAATTTCCAACATGCAGCAATACCCTACAAACATGCATTACAATGTTGAAACCTTTAAGCCTCCCGACCAGTTTGAGTGGAACTATAACATCAATTTTATAAGTCTTTTGGTATGTAATCAATGTTGGGAGGATGCTTGCATTTCTTGTAAAACTTAATGTAGTGTCTTATATTGTTTTGTTTCATGACATGCTCAGTTCAATTCAAAAGTGAGCTATGGAACACAGGAATCATGTGTGAATTTTGTTTAATAATCTATCATTCACATGTATAAATCATTTTAATATGTATCATTCATATGTATAAATCGTTGTCGCATCTAGCCTACAAAGCTATAATTTTGATACCGTAGGTAAATCGCCATTGTTTAGTGCTTATACCATTAGTAAAAATCGCTATCTCATCTAACCTTCACACATACAAATTGTTATACATATATTGTAGTTGAATCGTTGCGCAAAAAGTTGTTCTGTAAATAAACTGTCTTAAAAGTAAAAAGTTGTTACATTTACTACATGTGCATGATCGTTGTTAAATCGTTGTAGCTTGATTTTTATACTGTTAGTAAATCACCTCTATGGTGATTTATTTGGTATATAAATTGTTATACCATGTAGTGTCCTATCGCGATTTATATAATGATGTCTATGTCGGCCACAACTGGATGAAAATCGCACTATGCATTAGTACAAATCACGATAAAAGTTTAAATATAAATTGTTGTCTCATCTAACCTTCACATATACACATCATTGTACATATACTATAGTTGAATCGTTGCACAAAAAGTTATTATGTAAATAAACACTATTAAAAGTATCAAATAAATTTAATTAAATTATATATATGTAAATATGTATCTATATATATAATAGTGTAATTTGGGTTTGGATTTGATGATAGCTAAGTGGGTTTCACAACCAATCCAATCCAATCACTCCCTCACCTAAACCCATAAATACAAATTGACATAAAATTCAATGATAAAAATCGAGGTAAATTTAACGATACATATTGATTTACAACATGATACCGACTTACGTTTTATACATAAATAATATTTTAGTAACAGTTGCAAATCGATATGAGTAAATCGTGACATTACATATCGATATCGTTCACAAAGACAAACAAAGATATATCGTTGTCACGGTAGCTTCTTAAATACAAATCGACATGATTTACAACCATATTCATTTACCAAAATTATGAGTATCGAGTTACAATACATCATGACCAATGATTTGGTTATAAAATGATTTACACAATGTCTGATTCATAAATGGCGAAAAAGAAAAACAATAAACAAATCGACATGATGTTTAGACTTAGTAAAGCACAAATAAAAAATAATTCAACGTTAGAAGTTGAGGTAACTTCATAAATACAAATCGATTTCATTCATAAAGACTAATAAAGACATATCGTTGTCACGGTAACTTCAAAACTATAAATCAATATGATTTACAACCATAATCATTTATAAAAAAATGTAGTCTTTGTTTACATGATAACAATAGTTTGGCTTAGATAAAATACATGACCATCATCATCAAAGAAAATATATATCATCACTAGTGGGTAATTATTGAGACATCGAATTATATTTATGAAGTAACTGCAACAATGATATATCTTTGTTTGTCTTTGTAAACGATATTGATATGTAATATCGTGATTTACTCATATCGGTTTGCAACTGTTACTAAAATATTATGAACGAAACAGTGATATCATTTTATAATTGTTACTTAATTTAATTTTTACTTTACTAAGTCTAAATATCGTGTCGATTTGTGTATTTACTAAGTCTAAACATCGTGTTGATTTATGTACACGTGCATAAAACCCTAGTATATGTAAAACCCTAATATAGATCTGTGTAAAACTCTATTCTATGTAAAACCCTACCCGACCCATTGTTGAGGTCTAAAACCCTAATCTATTTAACCTCTCTTCATCTTTTCTATGTCAGTGCAACTTCTTCTTCTTCTTCTTTTTTCTCCTCTGCCTTCATCTTTTTCGTCTTCTTCTCCTTCTTCTTTTTCCTTGAATTTTTCTTTTTTCTTTGTTCTTCTGTGTTCCTTCTACCTGTGCTTGATAGATGTGGTTTGATGCTGATAACGTAGTTGTTTCACGTCATGTGGAAAGATTTGTATAATCTTCGATGATGGTTATGGTGGTTATCTTATGTGTATACATCGATATATTCATGACACATACGACTATGACATATTTATCGTAAAGTATATCTAAATTTATGCAGAATACAACGACCATAATCATCCTCAATCATTGTCGTCATAACGGAGCAAGCACAAATATTCTGCATGAGAGATAGGGGGTGATGTTGATGACCATGTATTTGATCTATTCCTACTGTCGGACCCTCCATCGTTCACAAACCATACTTTTCAGTTGAAAAAATATCTACCTAGTCTTTGATATACTTCAAGACAAATATGTTGCAGTCATGTGAGCTTCATCTTCTCCATGTGTTGGTATCCCATACAATCTGCACCTTCGAAGCTTTCAACACTAGCAAGCTGTATTTCATGTGCACCTGGATTGCATTCGAAGCACATCACTATTTGGAACTGGGTTTCATACTGGTGATGATATCTGTTTTCTTTGATAATGATGGTCATGTATTGTATCTAAGCTAAACTATTGGTCATGATGCATTGTAACTAAATATTAATATTTTTTGCAAATGAATGTGGTTGTAAATCATGTGGATTTGTAGTTAAAAAGTTACTGTGACAACGATATGTCTTTGTGAACAGAATTGATTTGTATTTAAGAAGTTAACTCAATTTGTATCGTTGAAGTTATCTCAATTTGTACTTTACTAATTCTAAACGGGACATCGATTTATACCCTTAAAGCAGTCATTTTGTAAATCGCAATAGGAAATATCGTTGATATAGACATAGCCCATAAAAGCAAATCGCGATAGCATGTAACCTTCATACGTATAAATTGTTTCAACCTTTTATCAATCATTGTGTAAATCATGATAGGAAGACCGTAAAAGCAAATCATAATTTCCACAACGCTAATCGCTTTTACGATTTTTATTTACGAAGGCTGAACATTACAATGATTTGTTCAGTGGCACTAGCTTTTTACACTTATTAAAAAAATAATTATACATTTATACATTTATTGTGAACGAATTATAGAATATCAACTATTACTTAAATTGATTTGTACTTTACTAATTATTGACGTGTTTGGTCAAATCGAGGAAATTATTGAATTTTTATTTCAACCCAAAGAAATTTACATAATTTGTATACACAGTCTTACAAAATTTGTATACAGTCTTACAAAATTTGTATACACAGTCTGTAAAATTTGTTACAATTCTCTTTACATCATATTACTCCTGGGGGGGGGGGCGTCATTCGTTGCCTTCTAGGTATTCTTTCCGTTTGAAATTTTTTCTCTTGCGCAATTAGAAACTCCATCAATTTTTTGCATAGTTCTGTGCGGAATCTTGGTATATCATCCTGCAACAAAAAGGTAATGTGAGACCTATATATAAATTGAGTCCCCAATAATATAGGATAATAAAACATGTTTAAGTGTAGAGCATATAGCGTCAAAATCAGGTTCTTGTCCATTGTATATTGCTTCAATATACTTCATTACAAATATGCCACAATTAACGCCATTATTTTGTAAAGGAGTATCATGTGCACAGTGAAACCTCCACTCACCAATGTCGACACCCAAGACTTCTTTGATGAATCCCTCCTGTGGTTAATGCAGAAGCAAGTAAATTCTGGGTCACCGTACAAGATACAATACACTTATAGATAGAAACTTACCAAATGAATAATGTCACGTTGTATACCAATGCGAATGTCTAATGAGTTGTAGCATCATATTTGTTTTTTTCATAAATTCATCATGTATAAGACCCAATGCTTACAAGATTGCCACAATGTAGGAATCAATATCTGTAAATTGATAATAAAATATCTTGCAAATCGATATAGAAATTCATATTAATAGCTTAGAATCAACATACAAATCGATATTAAGAATCAAAACAATGCCTTAAATCGATATAATATCTTGGACAACAGGTTTCTTCACTTACCTTTTCACTTGACCAAAAGTCTTTGCAATGATCATCGTTACCCTAGCATTGTAGTCCATCTTGAAATCCAATGACGTATGGCAGTCGGCGGACAAAACTCTGTTAAATGAAACATTGATAATAGTAACGTTAAAACACGAAGTAATAAGAGTAAATCAAAAAAGAAAATAAACATATAAGAGAACCGATATACCATGAAATAAGGGGTGGCGATGCATCTAGTATTGGTTATTGCGTTGCTTTGAATATACATGACGAAATTGTATATAGTCTGTTTGAAACAAATATGCATGTGTTAACATACATACCCATGACATAAGTAAATATATAACTAATAGTGGTTTCATACATACAAAATTACTGATAGTGTTTCCTTCTGCAAATTCATCTTGCAGCCGGTTGATGTTATCTTGGAGCCCTTTGTTGAGTTTTGGAGCACCTTTTTTTGTGGATGTTCCGCTGACATTAGCAGAATATTCAATAAACGATATTGTAATTTCTTTCTACAGTACACAACACAAATCGAATATACGCAATAAAAGAGACAAATTTTAAAGAAACTCATAACGAGGTTTAGAAAATATATGCCTGATTTGCCATTGTTGGCCGTGTAGTTGTCGTCATCTTCTTTCTCGCCATCGTTGGACGTGTAGCTGTCGTCATCTCCTTCCTCACCATCGTTGGCTATGTAGCTGTTGTCATCTTCTTCCTCGACATCGATACCCCCTTTACGATAAAGCAGGTTATATGTTCAACCCATGAACGTATTGTTTATAAAGGAAGCGTCGGTTCGTCTGTTCCTTACTCACGAAGCAAAGTGAAGCGACACCCTCCTGAACTTGTGCGATGTGTCATTCATTTATAAAGGAAACGTCGTTTCACATACCGCTTATTTTTAAAAACTGCACATAAATAAATTGCATTACGCATTAATTAAATAAAAAAACATTGTTTCATCTGCCTTTTACAAAACTCATCAATGTGATAGTACATATCGTTAACATATACAAAGCTTGTCAACGCAAATCGCGAAAGGACAAATGATATCAAGCAAATCGTGATAGCATGTATCATTATAGTGAAATCAATTTGCAACTAAGTCTCAATTTATAGTTTACTAAGTCTAAATATTGTGTCAATTTGTTTATTGTTTTTTTTTTTTGTCTTTTATGAATTAGTCATTGTGTAAATCGCGATAGGACATATCATTCACATAGACAAAGCTTGTAAAAGTAAATCGCGATAGAAAAAATATTATTATACTATGAAACTTAAAGAATTATGGTTCTAAGTCGATTTGTATTTATCAAGTTACCTAGATTTGTACTTTACCAATAAACATCGTGTCAATTTAGTTTTTCTTTCTTTTTTTCACATTTTATCAGTCATTGTGTAAATCACGATAAGACAAATCGTTGTACATATACTGTATTTGAATCGTTATACCAGATAGTGTCCCATAGCGATTTACACAATGATGTTTGTGTCGAAGACAACGATTTATCTTTTCTACAAATAATAGTCCTACTTATTGACGTGTTTAGTAAAATTGAATTTTTAATTCAACCTAGAGAGATTTGCATAATTTGTCTGTTATATGTTCGACCCACAAACACATCGTTTATAAAGGAAACGTCAGTTCATCTATTACTGACTGACGAAGCAAAGCCAAGCGACACCCTCCTGAACTTGTGCGACGTGCCATTCATTTATGAATCAGTATTGTGTAAATCATGATAGGACAAATTGTTCACATTGATGAAGCTCGTAACAATAAATTGTGATAGAAAAAATATTGTTATATTATGAAACTTAAAGAATTTTGGTTGTAAGTTGATTTGTATTTATCAAGTTACCTAGATTTATAGTTTACCAATAAACATCGTGTCGATTTATTTTTTCTTTCTCTTTTTTGTCTTTTATCAGTCATTGTGTAAATCACGATAGGACAAATCGTTCACATAGACAAAGCTCATCAACGCAAATCATGATAGGATAAATCATTTTTGCTTTATAACCATGGTTGTACAAATCGCTACAGTGAAATCGATTTGCAACTGTTACTTAAATCGGTATCAAGTTGTAAATCAATTTTTATTTATGAAGTTACCTCAATTTTTACTTTATCTAGTCTAAACGTCGTCTCAATTTGTTTAATGCTTTTTTTTTGCCTATTATGAATCAGTCATTGTGTAAATCGCGATAGGACATATTGTTCACTTAGACAAAGTTCGTAAAGGCAAATCGCAATAGGATATTCAAACAAATTTTGTGGGATGGGATGTATTCGATTGTTTGATGAGTTTAGGTGGGGGAGTGATTTGAATGGGTTGGTTGTGAGACCTATTTAGCTCTCATCAAATCTAAACTCAATCTAATCTATTATATATATATATATATATACATATATATATTTTAATTAAATTTATTTGGTTATCAAATGAACCCAAATTGTATTTATTTAAGAGGATCCATTTGAAATTTAGATAGATCTAAAACTTAAAACCTAAACCCCAAACCCCAAACCCCAAGCCCTAAAACACTAAACCTAAAAACCAAAAACCAAAAACCAAAAACCTAAACCCTAAACCTTAAATCCTAAATTCTAAAATCCTAAACCCGTAAAACTCAAAAACCTAAACCCTAAAACTCTAAACCCTACACCCTACACCCTAAACCCATAAAACCCTAAATCCTAAACACCAAAACCTAAACACCAAAACCTAAACCCTAGACCCTAGACCCTAAACCCTAAACCCTAAACCCTAAACCCTGAATTCTAAATCCCTAAACCCTAACCCCTAAACTCGTAAACCTAAAACCTAAACCCTAAATTCTAAAAACCTAAACCCTTAAAACCCAAAAACCTAAAACTCGATTTGTATCGTTGAAGTTACCTCAATTTATATTTTAGTAAGTCCATGGTTGTACAAATACTTTGATAGGTCAAACGAATTTATAACAAAGAATTATAACTGGTTGCAAGCCAATCGGTATCAACCAAATCGAGATAGCATGTAGCCTTTATACATACAAATCGTTTCAACCTTTTATCAATGTTTGTGTAAATCATTTCAGCCTTTTATCAATCACTGTGTAAATCGTGATAGGAAGACAGTTCGTAAAAGCAAATCATAATTTTCACAGTACATAACGCTAAACGCTTGCTTAATTTTTATTTACGAAGGCCGATCATTACAACGATTTGTTCAGTGGCAATTGTGTGCTACACTTATTAAAATAGATTTATACACTTATAGATTGTCATGTTACAGAAAAGAATTATAGAATTACAACAAAGAATTATAGAATCCCAACAAATAATTATCAGGACATCGCTTTGTATTTATGAAGTTATCGCGACAACGATATGACTTTGTTTGTCTTTGTGAACGATATTGATATGTTTGTAAAACCCTAATATAGATCTATGTAAAACCCTATTCTATGTAAAAAACTACCTGACCCGACCTGACCCATTGTCCAGGTATAAAACCTTAATCTATTTAACCTCTCTTCCTCTTTTCTGCGGCAACGCAACTTCTTCTTTTTTTTCTCCTCCGTCTTCATCTTCTTCTTCTTCTCCTTCTTCTTTTTTATATTTTTCTTTCTTCTTTGTTCTTCTGTGTTCCTTTTACCTGTGCTTGATAGATGGGGTTTGATACTGATTACGTAGTTGTTTCACGCCGTGAGAAAAGATCTATATGATCTTCGATGATGATTATGGTGGTTATCTTCTGTGTATACATCGATATATTCATGACACATACGACTGTGACATATTTGTCGTAAAGTATATCGAAGCTTATGCAGAATACAACAATGATAAATATGCTACAATTGTAGGGTTTCATCTTCTCTACCTGTAGAAACATATCGATAATAATGGGATCTCATACATTCTACAACTTTGTCAGCTCTGCCTCAAAGCTTTCTACACTTCTCTCTAAAGTAGTGCACAACTGTTTTTTATATACTCCATTGTTCGTAAACCATACTTCGCAGTTGAAAAAATATATGACTAATCTTCGATATACTTTATGACAAATATGCTACAATCGTGCGAGCTTCATCTTCTCCAAGTGTTGGTATCCCATACATTTTGCAGCTTCGTCAGCTATGTCTCAAAGCTTTTTGCACTAGCAAGCTGGATTTCATGTGCACCTGGATTACATTTGAAGCACATCACTATTTAGAAGTGGGGGTGATGGTGATGATGATGTATGTTTTCTTTGATGATGATGGTCATGTATTGTATATAAGCCAAACCAATGGTCATGATGTATTGTAACTAAATGCTCATATTTTTTGTAAATGAATGTAGTTGTAAATCACGTCGATTTGTAGTTATAAAGTTACTGCGACAATGATATGTCTTTGTTTGTCTTTGTGAACAAAATCAATTTGTATTTATGAAGTTACCTCTATTTGTATCATTGAAGTTATATCGATTAGTACTCAACTAAGTCTAAATATCGTGTCAATTTGTTTATTATTATTTTTTTTTACCTTTTATGAATCGGTCATTGTGTAAATCGCGATAGGACATATCGTTCACATAGACAGAGCTCATAAAAGCAAATCGTGATAGGAAAAATATTATTATACTATGAAACTTAAAGAATTATGGCTCTAAGTTGATTTGCATTTATCAAGTTACCTAGATTTGTACTTTACCAATAAACATCATGTCAATTTATTTTTTCTTTCTCTTTTTAGCCTTTTATCAGTCATTGTGTAAATCGCAAAAAGATAAATCGTTGTACATATACTATATTTGAATCGTTATATCAGATAGTGTCCCATAACGATTTATACAATGACGTTTGTATCATTGAAGTTAACTCGATTTGTACTTTACTAAGTCTAAACATCATCCCGATTTATTTATTATTTTTCTTTTCTGGCTTTTATGTATCAGTCATTATGTAAATTGTGATGGTACGTATCGTTCACTTAGACAAAGCTCGTAAAAGCAAATCGCAATAGGATATTCAAACTGATTTGGTTCGATTGTTGGATTAGTTTAGGTGGGATGACTGCACAGATCGTGATAGAACACCTTCTATATAAACCAAATTGTGATCTCTTATAGAACTAGTTGCAAGTCAATCGGTATCAAGCAAATCGCGATAGCATGTAGTCTTTATACGTACAAATCGTTTCAGCCTTTATCAATTTTTATGTAAATCGCGATAGGAAGACAACTCGTAAAAGCAAATCATAATTTCTGCAGTACACAACGCTAAACGCTTCTTCAATTTTTTTTTATGAAGGCCGAACATTACAATGATTTGTTCAGTGGCACTTGTGTGTTACACTTATTAAAAAATGAATTATACATTTATAAAATGTCACGTTGCAAAAAAGAATTATAGAATTACAACAAAGAATTATAGAATTACAACAAAAAATTATCAGGATAAAAAAATCACATAATGTTTATTCAGTGGTACTTGACGACTTAGATGGACTATGACATACAAACCATCTTTTTTTTTTTCTCGGTAGCCTCTTGGTTTCCTTGATCTTATTAAAACTATTGGTAATCATCTCTACTAGTGTACCATATTGTGATCGCATTTATCTCCCCAAATTCCTCACCTGCTTTTGTAACTCCTTATTCTCCCTCTCCAGCATCTCTAACCTTGTGGAGACTACCTTCTTTTTTGTGAGTTGTGTTTGCTCCTCATCGTGTACTGCAACTGAGAGAATCGTTATTGTAGCTGGAGGGACACAATGGACATTTTTTCTATGTTGGGAGATGACATGATGGGGTACAGGAGGGACACATGGGTTCCCAACATTTCCACATTGCTTTTTCTCAATCTTCAGATTTTGACGCATGGGTTCTCAATATTTTTTGAAATAGTTGGGGTCATATTGTCGTTCTTTATAATCATATGCTATGGCACGAACACCTCCTTTGTACCAACTATCTAATTGTTCCCTAAAGCATTCATGGCAATTCACATTCCTGGCCCCACCACTATTCATTTTTCTTCTCACTTCCACAGGCTGCTTTGGGGTAGACTATCCCAAGCCAGCTTGTAGGAGAACTCAACTACCATGCTGCAACTCAACTTCAGATTTGCTAAACAACCAAATATCGCAACCAGACAGTCTCGCAACCTCAACAACAACCTCTTGGTCCTCGTCCTCCCCATCTCCATACGGTCTCCACATAACTTGTACATTGGAGATTATGGTTTAGGTATAGACATAATTATTCATGCTAATGAATGCTAAATATTAAAATGATTTATAATAACTAGTGCTAAATATATTACAACAATTATTACTAATGAGAGCTTTGTATTAAAATGATTTACACTAATGAATGCTACATATTACAATGATTTACAATAACGAATGCTAAATGCTAAAATGATAACACTTTGTGCTAACGAAGATAAAATCCGGCAATGATCATTACTTAAGAATGCTAACGATTACAACGATTTACACTAATGAAAGTTAAATGCTAAAGTGATAATGATTTATAATAAAAAATACAAAATCCTGCAATGATCATTACTTAATAATGTTAAACATTAGAATGATTTGTACTAACGAAGATAAAATCCTGCAACGGTGATTACTTAAGAATGCTAAACATTTCAACGATTTATACTAATAAATGATAAATGCTGAAATAATTGTAAATGATTTTAAACCATTTACCTCATTTAATTACAAACCATCTAAAATTAACTTAACATTATCCACCTTAACATTTATTCTAGCCCACCGACCGATCTTTGGAAAACCATAAATCGTAGGACCACAATGAGGACGCAACGCGACAATATGCTCCCACGCCCAGGCCTACAAAATCAATATATTAGTAAGACTATAACCTTCAACGATCTTAGTCTATAACTACCAAATATGTAATAAATAATTACCTGGACAAATGGCCAAAACCCTATGACGATTTTTGTACCCTTACTCGCACGATAAAGTTGATTGTACAAGTGTGTGAGCATAGCAGCACCCCATGTATAGTTGTCGACTTCATCAAAGTCTTTCAAGAACTGCAGCCACAGGTAACTTGACCTCGAATCAGACAAATCCAAAAATAAAGTAAGTCTAAAAAAATAAAGAAGGAAGCCGTGCAATTCTTGGTCAACTTTTTCAGATGCACATGTAGCGGACCGACCTTCCCATTTATTACGGAAAGGAGAAACTTTCATTGATTTGGAATTGCTTCCACTAGAAATATATTGACCCCAATCCTCTATCGACATTCCTAGAAGGGCCGTGCACTTGTCCTTTGCATTATAGTTTGAATCCCGTAATAGGACAACACTTTCATATGACTTAAGACCCGTAATCTGTGTCATATCTTTTAGGGTCATGGTGATCTCAAAAGAATCAAACTGAAATTTGTTCGTCTTATGATTTCACTTATTTACTGGGTGGGTCATGGTATTCCAGCACGCTTCAAAATAATGTTGGTCCAGAAGACTGCCGAAGTGCATATTTCGTAATCGATCCTTCTGATATTCACTTAGCTGTCCATACCACGACAGAACTGCAGGCCACTGACACCGCCCTCTGAACTTTTCACCTGGTGCTTTACTTCTCTTCTGACCTCCCTATAATACAAAATAGCATATTATTCTATCAAATCAAAATTAGTCTCATTTATACTTCTACACGTCGTTGTACACAGTAATCGCTATGTATAATAATTATTGCACACTCGCTATCACAGTAATTGTTATACATAGTAATCTCTATCATAGTAATTGCTATCACAATAATCATTATACATAATAATACATATAACAGTAATCGCTATCACAGTAATTGCTATACATAATCATACCTATCACAGTAAATCGTTCACAGTAATCGCTATCACAGTAATCGCTATACATAGTAATCACTATCACAGTAATCACTATACATAATAATATCTATCATAGTAAATTATTTATAGTAATCACTATCACTGTAATCGCTATACATAGTAATCACTATCACTGTAATCGCTATACATAATAATACCTATCACAGTAAATCGTGACAGACAAGAGCGATTTACGTACCTTGGTCACACTTTTCTCCTCTTCATCCCCTTCCTCTATTTTCTACCTTTCTTGTTGCTCCATCATTCGCTCTTCCTCCTCCCTCCTCTGCCTTTCTTGTTCCCCATTCATTCTCTCCTCCTCCTATCTTCTTCTGCCTTTCTTGTTGCTCCTTCACTCCGCCACCTCCCTCCTCTACTTTTCTACTTATTCCTTCATTCACTCATTCGCATCCCTCCTCTGCTTTTCAATTTCTTTCTTCTTTTTCCTTTCCTTCTCTTCCTCCTACTTTTTTCTTTCTCTTTCATTCTCTTCATCCTCATGCTTCTTCCTTTCTCTTTCCTTATCTTTCTCGTCCTCCTTCTCCTTCCTTTGTCTTTCCTTTTCTTCCTTATCCTCTTTCTCATTTCTTTGCCTTTCATTCTCTTCCTCGCCCTCCTTCTCCTTCTTTTGCTTTTCCTTCTCTTCCTCATCCTTCTTCCTTTGCATTTTCTTCTCTTCCTTATTCTGATGCTTCTTTTTTTGCCTTTCCTCTTTCATCTGCATCATTTGCCTTTCATTCTCTTCCTCCTTTTTCAATTATCTTTCTTTCTCTTCCTCCTCCTCTTTATTCTTTCTTTGCCTTTCCCTCTCCCCCTCCTTCATTTGCCTTTTCTTCCTTTGCTTTTCATTCTCCTCCTTCTTTCTTTGTCTTTCCCTCTCCACCTCCTTCTTCATTTGCCTTTTCTTTCTTTACTTTTCATTCTCCTCCTCTTTCCTTTGCTTTTTCTTCTCTTCCTCATCCTTCTGTTGAGAAACTATGTTTTGATGATACATGATAAATATGATATGCTTTCATGATGCATATATATGATACATGATAAATATATGATATGCTTTCATGAGATAGGATAAATATGATATGCTTTCATATTTGAAACTTGATATGTTATATTATGACTGGATATGATGTGTTATGTATTTAACGTGTATTTGATGCAAGGTTATTTCACTTAAGAAGAGTGAAGACAACTTGATAAAGTGCAACAATTTGATGCAATCATACTACTCTAAAGAAAAAGCTTGATGAGCCAAAGAGATGCATTAAAGATTATCCAAGAAGATCAGCTACTTTAAGATGAAGATTTTTCTTCTTTAGAGTCATATGTAATAGAACCTTCAGAAGCATGCATATTTCATATTAGACTATATGCTTTAAAATCATACAAAGCCATTTATATACAAAAAGTCAAGTTTTCATAAAAAGATACATTATGTATATTGTAGTATTTCAAAAACACCTTTTGGAAACAAATAATTGTACTTTCTACAAGCATTTATGAAAAAGATATTTTGATAAGATATAATAGCTCATGATTTCAAAAGCATTAATTGTATTTCTTACAAGTATTTATGAAAAAGACAAATTGAAAAGATATAAAAGCTCATGATTTGAAAAACATTTATATAAGAAAAGACAAAATGCATTGGTTCATAATACACAAACATTTACGTAAGAATTTTGTTTCATAATATATAAACATATAAGAAAAGACAAATGGTGAAAAGATGTATCGATTCACAATACACAATCATTTATTTGAGAAATGACTATTTATAATATAAGTATTACTCTAGTATGTATTGAACTTCAAATCATTCATTTTAGAGATGACGATTTGAGAAAATAACTATTATTTTATATACAAATATTCATTGTTGAACAAAACAATTAAATTAAGAAATGCCCATTTAACTCTTTAAGCATTAAATAGAATTTCAAAAACACTAAAAAAGTGACGACTTATATTTGTAGTCATCATTCTTTTTGTAAGCATTAAATGGTAATTCAAAAGCATTTACTCAAGAAATGACCATTTGCAAAATAAAGTACTAAACAAGCATTTATTATACTTACATACATTTAAACAAAGAAGTGACGATTTGTAATAAAAATAAACTCAACGTCTAATGTACTACAAAACATTAATTTAAGAAAAGACACATTACAAATTAAAAACTCATTTATAATACACCAACATATAGTGTACCTCAAATATTTAAATTTAGAAATGACTTGTAGAAAGTATCATTATTTAAATACACCAAACATTTATTACTTAACAATTCTTTAATTTATAGAATGATGACTTTTTGAAAAAGCAACATATAGTACACATATCATTTCACACCTTTTTATTGAAAGTTGTTTTTGAGATGACCTAGCATCTCACATCACAAAAGAACAATTATTTCAAAAGCATTTCAAAAAGCAACGACTATTTTTGAAGACCTATATATATATAGACAAAACAATATTTCAAAATATACATGTGAGCTTTCAAAGAGAAATATTCCTACTCGACACACTGAAAAAGAGCTTAGAAAAAGAAAGAGAAAAAGTCAAGAAAAACTCTTTGACAAAAGAATCAAGTGTGTGAAGAAAAAGAACATTTTGTTCTCCTGAGAGATTATTCTCCCTATTTTCAAAAGAGAGAACATTCTGAGAATCTTCATACGTGCATTCATACTCTGCACATCATTCTGAAGGTTCTATAGGAAATTGTTGTAACTTTCTGATTTCTGTTGTATCTCTTCTCTGTTGAGAGAAGTAGACCTCTGTAAAAGAGAGTGTTTCCCTTCTCTGTTGAGAGAAGTAGACATCTAAGGAAGAAGGTGTTTCCCTTCTCTGTTGAGAGAAGTAGGCCTCTGAGGAAGAGGGTGTTGTACTATTTATCTCATAACACAGATTTTATAGTGAAAGGCTCAAGTGTTTTACTTGGAGACTGGATGTAGGTCAGTAACTCGATCGAACCAGTATAAATTATGTGTTTATTGTGTTGTGTCTTATTGCCTTATTTTTTATTTTATCGATCTGCATCGTATTTCACTATTCACCCCCCCTCTAGTGGAATTTCATTTGGTATCAGCGCACGTTCTGCTAGTTTCGACATAACAAGTCTTCCGGCACAAAAAATGTCATCAACCTCTTATGCTCATGACATCGAAGGTCAACACTCATGTCACCCTCCTTTTTTTCAATGGCACAAACTATGGATATTGAAAGTGCAGAATGGCCATATTTTTAAAGTCTATAGACTTTGCTGTACGAAAGATTATAGAATATCCATACACTTCTCCAACTTTAGACTATGCTTCATGGTCTGACGAAGAAAAGAAGATGGCAAACCTAAATGCAAAAGCTATGAATGCATTATATTGCGCCATTGATCAAAATGAGTTTAACAAAATATCCATTTGTGAATCTGCCTATGATATATGGCATTCTCTAAAGGTTATCCACGAATGAACCAACATAGTAAAAGAAGCAAAGATCTCATCTTTAGTTCGAAAATATGAGCTATTCAAAATGAATAAAGATGAATCCATCACAAAGATGTTTACCAGATTCACCAATATCACCAAGGATCTTAAATCTCTGGGAGAAACTTATTCCCAGACTGATAAGGTGAAAAAGATCTTGAGATCTCTTATAACTGACTGAGAAAAAAAAACCACAGCTATTGAAGAAGCCCAAGATCTATCCAAGCTTACTCTAGATGACTTAATAGACAATCTTATGACCTATGAAGTCCATATGAAAGAAAGAAGGGAAGAAGAACAACCTCCAAAGAAAAATCTAGCCTTCTCAGTCATTTCTGAGAATGTGGACTCAGAAAAAGAATCTGAAATTGCACTACTTACTCATAGATTTCAGCGCTTCATGAGAAAGAACAGGCTGTCAAATAAGCACAAAGAAAAGAAAGATTCTAAAGAAGATACCATGTGCTATCAATGCAATAAGCCAGGTCACGTAAGACGTGACTGCCCTCTCTTAAAAAGAAGATCCAAAATCGAGGAACCAAAGAAAAGGTTCTTCAAGAAAAAGGCTTTACATGCTCAATGGGATGATTCAGAACCATCCACCAGTGAAGAGTCAAGTGATGATGAAGCCGAAACTGCAAACATGTGCTTCATGGCAGAAGAAAGCTCTGTAAGTGAAACTTCTGACTTTTCTTTTGAAGAACTTCTAAATGCATTTCAAGAACTTTTTGAAGAATCTAGAAAAATGATTCTAAAAAACAAAGCTTTAAAATCTGAGAATTTAGAGCTTTCCTAGAAAAATGAAAAACTCAGTATTGAAAATTCTGAGTTGAAAAAGAAAAATTTTATACTTACTTCTAAAATCACTTCTACTAGCTCCAAGACTAAAAATCTTCAAGTAGAAATTTTAGAATTAAAAAATAAAACTGAAAACCTTATGAAAACAGTTTTTAAGTTTTTCAAAGGAAAAGAGAACCTGAACAAACTCCTATCCTCTCAAAGATTCACTTTTTACAAAAATGGTATTGGTTACTCTCATTTCAATAAACCTTCTTGTATGAATCAAAAGACCACTTTTGTCAAAGGTTCTGCTGAACTTAAACAGGAGTATTACAATTTTAATTTTAATTTCATGTATTCCTCTAAGATTATAGATCAACCCAAATCAAAATGGATATGGGTTCCAAAATTTAACAAAAAGGGACCCGATCGGGTACCAAAAAGAATTTTTACTTGATCTATTGCAGACATTGAAAAAGAAGAACAGGTGAATATTAGACAGTGGATGTTCAAAACATATGACAGAACATCCAGATCTTTTTGTTGTTCTTCATCATAAAGAAGGAGGAACTGTCACCTTTGGAGATAACAACAAAGGTTTAATAATTGAGATTGACAATATTGGTAATATCGATAAGCCTCTTATTAAAGACGTTCTCCTTGTTAAAGGTTTAAAACATAACCTCTTAAGTATCAGTCAAATGTGTGACATAGGATATAATGTAAGTTTCAAACATGATGCATGCCTCATAATAGACACAAATGAAAATATTTTTTTGAAAGGTATAAATAAAAATAATGTATATGAATTATACGTAGAAAATATTACTGAACATTGTCTTATAGCAAATAATGACTCTCAAAATTTATGGCATATGAGAATGGGACATGTTAATTCTAAATATATTTCTAAACTGGCTAAAAATAACTTGGTATGTGGGTTACCTAAAATATCATTTAAAAAAGACTATTTTTGTGATGCTTGTCAATTAGAAAAATTGTCAAAATCATCTTTCAAATCAAAGAATATTGTGTCAAGTAAAAGACCTTTAGAGCATCTCCACCTGGATCTTTTTTGTCCTTCTAGGGTAGCTAGTCTTAATCATAATAAATATGCTTTTGTCATTGTTGATGATTAATCAAGATTCACTTGGGTAATATTTTTGAAAAACAAAAGTGATATGTTTTGTGAATTTGAAATTTTATGTAAAAAATTACAAAATGAAAAATCCTCTACAATTGTTAAAATTTGTAGTGACCATGGAGGAGAATTTGATAATGATCTTTTTGTAAATTTTTGTAACTTGCATGGTATTTCACATAACTTTGACTTTTCTAGAGTTGCACCCCAAAATGGTGTAGTAGAAAGAAAGAACCGAACTCTTCAAGAATCTACCAGAACAATGCTCTATCATTATAAGATTGCAAAATATTTCTGGGCTGAGGCTGTAAATACTGCATGCTATATCGCAAATAGAGTTCTTATCAGACCATTATTGAATAAAACTTCCTATGAATTATTCTATGACAGAACTCCAAGAATAGACTACTTTAAAATCTTTGGTTGTAAATGCTTCATCCTGAATACTAAAGATAGTCTTGATAAATTTGATGTTAAATCTGCTAAAGGCATATTCCTAGGATATTCAAGTCATAGTAAAGCATACAAAGTTTTTAATAAGAGTACTAATACTATTGAAGAATCTATGCATGTCAGTTTCTATGAAATTGTTGATCAATTTGTTCATAAGTAGACTAACGACGAAGATTGATCATGCATACATTTTAGAGATATTTCAAATAAAAACATGCATGATTTCATGAGAAAATGATTTAAAACACTATTTTATGCTAGTTTTGAGTAAATGAGCTAAAATGATTTAAAAATAGAAAATGCATGAAGAATAGTGTTATTTTAATGTATATTTTAATTTTTTATTGTAGTAGTTTAGTTTTTTAAAAAATAGAAAAAAATTATTAGAATTAAACTAGCATTAGTATAGAATTTTTAAAACATAAAGGAGGCATGTTGTAAATAATTCTTTTTTAGAAAAGTTCTTTAATGGAATTATCAATAAATAGTAAAAAAGAAAGAAAAAGGAAAAAAAAACGTGTAACAACCCCACTTATCAATTTGTTTTAAATTCACGAAAGAAGAGAAATTTCGGGGTCTCCACCATGTGCGCCAAAAGTGATCCCCTTTCCCCCCCTGGTTTCTTTCTTTCCCCCCTTCTCCATCGCCGGATGCCCCTTTCCCTTCTTTTCCCTCTCTTCTTCCCTCATTCTTCCCCTTCTCCCTCCTTCTCTTCTTCCTCAATCCGGTGGAGAGACACTCAGTCCGGCAGCGGCGTGAGCAGTGGAGACCGCCTTCTTTCTTAACCCCTCTAATGTTACGGTAAGAATCCTCATCATCATCTTCTTCTTCTTCAACTTCTTCATGCTTTTTCTTCTTTTAAATCAGTTCTGTCGTTCTGTTGTTGTTTCAAAAAAACGAAAAAAAATAGATCGAATGTTGTAGTTGTTGTTTCCCGATATTTTTTATAATTCTTTGTGTTTTTCTGTTTTTCCTATTTTGATTTTCCTGTTGATCATTCTTTTGATTTCCTGTACATTCATTCGTTGTTTTGCATTTTGTTTTCATTTATTGTGTTAAATTCAAGTTCCTGAATCTCGATTTCGTGCATTTCTTGTTTTAATTTTTCATTTCCTGCTTTAATTTCATTGCATTTGTTGTTTCATTTCCTCATTTTCTGTTTTTCCTTAAGTCATTTCCAGTTCTTCATCTGATTAGCTGAATTTCCAGTTCAGTTTTCTTCTTCAATTAAATAATTTCCTGTTTTGTTTTTTTTTTATCTAAATTCCTGTTTTTATCATCATAATCTCCTGTTAACATTTCCTGTTTTGTTATACATTTCAATTCTTGTTAGCTAAATTTTTTTGTGTTGTCTGTTTTCTTTCTTTATGCAGTAAATTCCAGCGTCTCTTATAATTTGATTTTTGTTTTCTTTAATTGATTCTAATTACCTGTTTTTTATTTTAGTTTTCATGTCTTCACTTCCGATTCTTGTTTCGTGCTTTTATTCCATTCCTCGTTGCAATTTTTCTATGATTTCCTGTTTTCAAGCAATTTTTTTCCTGTTTTGCTTCATTTAATCATCTCTGCAAATTGTCTCTGCTATTCGTTCTTTGATATTCTGTGTAGTTTTCCAGTATTACATACAGTTCTGAATTTCTATTTTTCATTGGTTCAAATTCTGAGTTTCATGTAGTTTCAGTTTTTTTTTCTAAGTATTTGTTCTTCATTTTACTGAACTTCCTGTCTTTCATGCATTGTCTGTTTTTCAAAGCATTTAGTTTTTCTTATTGTTATTTTTACATTCATTTTCCGTTTTTTTTTAATACAGTGATTTCATGTCTTTTTCAATTTAGTAATTTTGTGTTTCCATCTTATTTTACATGTCATTTCCTTGTTTTTCTGTAAATCACTCATTTCCTTAGTGTTTCAACTTTTCACTTTTTGTGTTCTTAACTAGGTATTAGCTGTAATTGATTACTTAGTTGTGTTTTTTTTATTATTACTTTTAGTCTTAGACTTACTTAGTTAATTGTCAGTGGTTCAATATAGTTTTAATTGTCATTAGATGTCTTTCTTATTATCTTTCATGTTGTTAGCATTTGATTAGTATAGTCTGTTTAGTATAGTTGCTATTTCTATCTCTTGTACTGCTTGTGTTGGTTTGATTTGTGCAGGATAGCACATGAGTGGAGCTGAAGAGCATACGTGACACAGAAGCACAAGAATAGAAGACTTTTTATTTTTCAGTTTAGAATTAGGAATTTAATTCTGGGTTTGTAAATATCGCATTTTACGCCCTCTGCGAAGGGTATTCATTTGTTGTAATTGTTAGTTGTTCTTACTTTTCTCGTACATTTTACATTCCGACAATAAAGAAATAGTTTAGTTGTTTGTTTGAATACAAAATATTCCCGTTCCCTGAGTTCGACCCAGTCTCATTTACTAGTGAGAACCAGTTTTTATTATTTGATGTCTGGTTTTCACATGTTTTACATATAAAAATATTTTCAAAATTACAAACGATTTCAAAATAGACATCAAATTTTTGGCGTCATTGTCGGGGAACGGTGAAATATTAGTATTCACTTTATTGCTTAGTGTTTGTTTTGCATTTAGGTTTAGAACCACGTGTATGAATATCGTAGAGATGAGCTTACTTTTCTGCACAGCCCACCTACTAGGATTCCCTTAGAGGTGACTGTGTACGATTGGTACCGTACACATAGATTTCATATTTTCTTTGCATAATCTCTGTTATGTGCAACTGCGTGGTGTTTGTTTAGTTTGTGTTGTTTTACTCATTTTGTGGTTTGCGTGGTTTGGCCGCTTAGTGCGTTAGTTAGGTAGAAAACCCAAAGTTAGGACATGTGCTACACCGGTCTACTCTAAGGTGTATGTAATGGCTGATGATCATCATTTGATCCATCCTTTGAGGGAGTACTTCATGCCAAATACGTATACTCCTGCCTCCTGCATCACGAGACCTGATGTAGGAGCGAGCCATTTTGAGATTAAGGCCAGTGTGATTCAAATGCTACCTTCGTTTTATGGCCTTAGCAATGAAGACCCATATCGTCATCTTGACGAATTCCTTGAGATTTTCTCGATAGTGCGAATCAATAACTTTGGAGATGGTGCTATGAGGTTAACTTTGTTTCCGTTCTCTCTCAAGGATAAAGCTAAGCACTGGCTAAAAGCTCTCGATACGGTTCAAATTACCACTTGGAAAGGAATGTAGCGCAAATTCCTTAAAAAGTACTTCCCAATTGGTAAAATGAATCAGTTTCGTAAAGCTATAACCAGTTTTTCTCAAATTGAGGGAGAACAATTTCACGAGTCTTGGGAGAGATTGAAAGATCTTCTCCGCAGATGTCCCCATCACCAAGTGCCTCGCTGGCAACTGATGCAGTATTTCTATGACGGTCTTACTGAGAAGCACCATCAAATGGTTGATTCGTCTTGTGGGGGCAGTTTTATGCTCAAGAGTGAGGATGAGGCGTGGTCTCTATTTGAGACCTTGAGTGAAAACATGATGCATCATGCTTTTTCTTCACAGCTCGATAGGACTACACCTGTGTCTAGTGGTCCTAGGAAAATAGGAATTTCCGAAGTAGGGTTCGAGTTAGAGTTGCGTACCAAGGTCGACCTGTTGTCTAGGAAATTAGATCAACTCCTAGCCAAGTCTTCGCGAAGTCCAGTAGAAAGAGTGTGTGAGCTTTGTGCTAGCCCTGCACACTATGTTTTAGAGTGTTCGACAGCATCGCTATATCCTGAATTCGTTCAAAAGCAGGTGAATGTTGCCCAAGGTTTCGCTAGGACCGAGCATGATTCATTTGCACCTTCATATAACTTGGGATGACGAAACCACCACATCAGTCCACCCACTAACCCTTCCCAGAGCCAACCCAGGCAAGACAGTTATGCGCCTAGATTTCAGCAATCGAGTTATCCCCCAGCCCAACCTGCTTATACTCAACCCCATTCTCATAAGCCTTTGCCTAGTCAATTCTTTCAGGACAAGATATTACAAGTTTTGAGCTCCCATACGCAGTCAATAGCCAAGCGAGAGACTCAAATGGGATAGTTGGTTGAGACCTTCAGTAGGCAAAGCGAGGGGAAACCATCTAGTAGGCCTGTTGTCATCTCAAAAGGAGAGGATTCCGTGTCATTTAACCTGCATCCCAACGATTCACATCATGAGCAAGTTAAATATGTTACATCCCTTTAGTATGGGAAGGCGTATCATCCCATTCAAGAATTGACTCATGAGCCCCATATCATTTTCACTGACGAGTCGATCTCCATGATACCTCAACAGAGGGGGCTTGGCCCACAACATGCATTATCATCATATATTCATAGAGCCCCATTCTCTCAGCCTTTAGGATCACCGATTGCTTTTAGTAAGCAAAAGGTACAGATGCAAAAGGTGCTTGACCAAGTCAAGCCAGATCATATTCACCACTTGTCTGAAGTTGCATTCATTGATAATCGGTCGGTCCTAGACTCTCATTTCTTGACTAGTCTCTCAGATGAGACTAATCTTCGTTCTTCTTGTCGAGGGAGTCATGATATTATATTTAGAGTTAGACGGGATGGAAACACAGTGCGCAGTGTCACAGATGACACTCTTTTCTTCATAGAGCCTGATTGAGCCTGACTTCATGTCCATTGATCTCATGGACGATGAAGGTTTTTTCAGGGATCCGTCTGGCTGAGGACGTGAAACTTAACGCTTTATGGGAAGCAGCCCATATTTTGTACAATATTACATTCACTTTTAGGATTTGTAGATTTTATTTGGTTTTATTTTTCATTTTTTATCTCTTTCTAAGAGTTTTTCATGTCATGTCATGTATACATTGCATTCATTATATTCATAAAACGTGCATTTTTAATTCATGTCAGGTTATTCTACTCTTTTCCCTCATTTATTTTCTCTCATGTGCATTCACTTAGTTTCATATAAGCATGGGGGAGTGCCACTGGGACAATGTCATTCAAGCATGGGGGAGGGTGTAGTTTGCACACCTTGATATTTCTGTTTACGTTCTTGCACATGTTTACACATCTCTCATAAAAAGTAGTTTTTTAAAGAAAGAGTTTGAACTTATATGAATGTTATTTCAAATCTAATATTTTTAGAAGATTTTTAAGGCCCATGAAAAAAAATTCTGACATGGATATAAAAATTATAGTTGTTTATGCAGATTTCGAAGAAATGATGATAGATACATGTTAGAATTTATTTTGAATCACAAATATGAATATGCACAGTTCTATTTTTGAAAAACTAAGCAAATGAACAAAAGCGCAAAAATGAGCACAAAAAGTGAAAAAAGAGCATGCGTTAGGTTGTTTGGATAATTTCACAATCCTTAGTATATGGGACTTAGGTGTAAGTTGAAACTTTTAGATTTCATTTTGAAAAGGATAATGGAAAACTTCGTGATCCTCAGTAGGTGAGAACAGATACAAGTTGAAGTGTTTGACTCTCACGTTGCAAAGGTGAATGAAGGAAGTCACTTTTATGTCTTAGTTAATATCTTTTGGTATGCATTGAAAAAGTATAGAAGATATTGACATTGCACAGGACATAAAAGCAGACCACACGCAAGCTATAGAAAAAAAGAAAAAAAAGAAAAAGAGCTTAAAAAGAAAAAAAGTTCAATGCTTAGAAGTGTGATTGAGAAAACCTGTGCAGAAAACATATGAGTGAGGATAAATAAATAATAACTTGTTTTTATTGGATTTTCTAAGAATAAAACATAAATACTTGTGATATTTAGAAAAGTGAAAGAAATTCTTTTTTTGTGGTGGTATATAAAGACTCTAATTATGTTTTGATTTTTTTTGTAACACGAAATATTTGTGAAAACAAAGTCTTTAATTACCTATTACTTGTGAGGATGTGTAATATTTTGCATACATGACAGAGATGTTTGTGGGTAGCATCACTGCAAACCCTCACGAGACCTTACTCGTCCACTGGGGTAACCCAGGGGTTGAAAGGGCTTGTTGCATGTGCTAAATGCAACCGTGATTCCTACGAAAGTGAGTTAGTGATAGTTTGATTTCTTGCATTTTTCTAGTTTGCTCAAGGACTAGCAAAACATAAGCATGGAGGTATTTGATCATGCATACATTTTAGAGACATTTCATATAAAAACATGCATGATTTCATGAGAAAATGATTTAAAAACACTATTTTATGCTAGTTTTGAGTAAATGAGCTAAAATGATTTAAAAACAGAAAATGCATGAAGAATAGTGTTATTTTAATGTATATTTTAGTTTTTGATTGTAGTAGTTTAGTTTTTGAAAAAATAGAAAAAAATTATTATAATTAAACTAGCATTAGTATAGAATTTTTAAAACATAAAGGAGACATGTTGTAAATAATTCATTTTTAGAAAAGTTCTTCAATGGAATTAGCAATAAATAGTAAAAAAGAAAAAAAAACCGTGTAACAACCCCACTTACCGATTTGTTTTAAATTCACGAAAGAGGAGAAATTTTGGGGTCTTCACCCTGTGCGCCAAAACTGATCCCCTTTCCCCCTCTGGTTTCTTTCTTTCCCCTCTTCTCCATCGCCGGATGCCCCTTTCCCTTCTTTTCCCTCTCTTCTTCCCTCCTTCTTCCCCTTCTCCCTCCTTCTCTTCTTCCTCAATCCGGTGGAGAGACACTCAGTCCGGCGGCGGCGTGAGCGGTGGAGACCGCCTTCTTTCCTAATCCCTCTAATGTTACGGTAAGAATCCTCATCATCACCTTCTTCATTCTTTTTCTTCTTTTCAATTAGTTCTGTCGTTCTGTTGTTGTTTCAGAAAAACAAAAAAAATTAGATCGAATGCTGTAGTTGTTGTTTCCCATTTTTTTTATGATTCTTTGTGTTTTTCAGTCTTTTCCTATTTTGATTTTCCTGTTGATCATTCTTTTGATTTCCTGTACATTCATTCGTTGTTTTGCATTTTGTTTTCATTCATTGTGTTAAATTCTAGTTCCTGATTCTTGATTTCGTGCATTTTTTGTTTTAATTTTTAATTTCTTGTTTTAGTTCTTGCGGGCATACCAAATAAAGATGTTGTTGCATGTGGGCACATAATGTCAGATGTGAAACATCTAGCATTGGCCTCAATTCATGAATTAGAATCTAAGTTATCAGGGAAAAAATCAAAACTCACAAGTTATTTGTCTTCTATTAAAAGCGACTCAAATTCCACTTCTATATGAATTTATTCTACTTCTTCAAGTATAAGTATGGATCAACAAAATACTCTAAATGCTTTTATAGAAAAGAAAGAAAAAGAACTTGCAGATATGTGTGTAGCAAAGTGTATTGTCATGAACAAATTGCTTTTTAGGTTAGATAGAGATGATGCATTTAAGGAGATTATGCCATTGCAAGTTGTGGACTTGGTTATATCTCTCTAAGTAGTGAAACAATTAGAACAAAATGACTTCAAAACCTAAAAGGATAAGTTGTAATATTTATTGATGAGGTAAAAAAGTCGTGGTCGATATCAGGATGCACCTTTAATGTCTGATATATGAACAAATAATAAAAAGCGTTCACACATGAATATTTTGGCCTCGTGCCCTAAAAGCACAATATTTTTGAAATCTAAATGTGATAAAGGGCAAAAAACTGGTGAATATATTGATGAGTATATATCAGCTACAATTGAAGAAATTTGATCAGACAAAGTAGTTCAATTTGTGATAGATAATGGCTCAAATTACTTGAAAGCAAATGCTGCAATGGAGGTAAAATGCCCTCATATTTTTACATCTTTTTATGTTGCATACTGTATTGATTTAATGCTTGAAGATTGTGATAGATTGTCTAATTTCTTTCATACATTATTAGATACAAAAATGATTACAAGCTTCATATATAAATCACAATCAATTTTGCAACTTATAAGAAATTATACAAATGATAGAGAGATACAAAGGCCTGAGGCTACTCATTTTGCTACTATTTTTTTATGTTTGCAATCTATATTAAAAATGAAAGATAAGTTAAGATTTTTGGTTGCTTCTTCTGAATGAAGAAATTTAGAAAGGGTTAAAAAAGGAGGAAAAGACAAAGATGCGATTGATATTATACAAGGAGAGGAGTTTTGAAAAAATGAAAGAGAAATAATAGCAACAACATGACCACTTATAAAACTTTTGAGAATGGTGGATGGGGATAGTTCTACTATAGGTTACTTGTATGAAGGCATAAATCGTGTCAAAGAAAAAATAAAAAGTTTTTATAAATGTCGAGTAGATAAGTATCTACGAATATGGGACACCATTGATAGTAGATGAGAGGTCAACTTGAGAAGTAACTTATATGTTATTGTTGTGTATTTAAATTCACAACTTTTTTATAATGATCTTGTAAAGATAAACAACGAAATCATGAAATGATTAAAGAAAATGATGAAAAAGATGGTTGATAAAGAAGATAAAAAAGGATGAGCTTGCTTCAGAATTGACTTATTATCATTCAAAAGACCCAAAGATCTTTAATGAGATTACAATATCTCTTCTTCGTATTGCACATCCACGTAAGTTTCAATTTTGTTTTGTATTTTATAAAAAATTTCATTTTAGAATATATTATCAATTTCTTATTACTTGCTTTTGTTTTCATCAGGGATATGGTGAGAAATGAGTTGAGCAAATGTCCCTATTTTGCAAAATATAGCAATTAAAATACTTAGTCAACCATCTAATGCACCTGCATGTGAAAGAAATTGGAATGTATTTGAAGCAACACATACCAAAAGGAGAAAGTGTCTTGAGCCAACAACTCTTTCTGATTTAGTTTATGTGCTCATGCACATGCACATGCAGAAGACTTCAATTGAAAAAGAAGCAAAAGATTCTCAACCTATTGTATATGACGACACTTGAAGAAAAGAACAAAGAAACAAAAAGATGAGGAAGAGGAGGATGAAAGCATTGACGACCAAGGAATTGATGAAGATACTTTTGATTTTTTAGTTAATAGCAAGTGAATAGTCTTTTTGTATAAGCTTGAATAATTATGATATTTGTTTTCTCGTGAACTTGTGGTCATTTTATTTATGTTTTTTATACTTGATTATTGTACTTAAATGTATAATGATTTATTTGATGCTTGATACTTATTTGAATGAAAGTACATTTGATGCACATGCTTGATACTTATTTGATGTTTGATACTTTTTAGATATGGTTAGTGAGATTGAAAATAGATTTTATATTTTTTTTCATGTAAAATTTAATTATTTTTTTATTTTATTTTTTAGATTTTTTAAGAATTTATTTGATTTTTAATTTTTTTTCCTGAGATTTTGCCAAAAAAAAACTTGAGAAATTTTCAAAAAGTTGAAAATCTCCCAAGAAATTGACGTTTTAAACTTTTGTCACTATGCCTAAAAGTACAACTTTCTCAAGGTAGGTGTTAGTCTTAAAATGTCGAGTTTCTTCTATATATTGCCCACTTTCTAAGACATCGTAGTAAGCTCACAATTTTCCAATAGTATGAAATTTGCAAGCAAACATAAATCTATAATTTACTTATAAAGGAAGAATGAAGGGTATCTGTTGACAAAAAATATAGAGACGTTTTAAGTTTTTTGTCACCCAGCTCTATTTTGCAGTTGCCGATTTTTACAAAAAAAAAAAAAAAAACTTGTCCGGGAGAAGATCTGGATCAAGCTCGCACGCGGGCTTACGGTCATGCCTAACATCTTCCTAGGCCCTACTGAGTTAGTACAAAAGCTTAATTGCCCACACGAGTTTCATATTCAATAGACGTGAAAATGCGGTGGCAGTGGATCCAATTTTGACACACAGTATCCTATCACAGACCGATTTCTTCTGCCTATTCAATCCTCCTGACATCTTCTTCCTATGACTATGACATGAGTCCGTAAAAAAAAAAAAAACATGTAAAGCATATCAGTTTTTTACGAGAAAAAAGGCGAAACGGGTAAGTTTAGATCCATCATCAACAATGTAACCTGGATTCAGACGGAGTAATTAATATCCATCAATTATGGTCTAAAGGGAACCCACCCATTTGGCATCCTCATACCCAACTCAAATCTTAATAGCTTCGTACAGGTGTAGGTTTGGGTATAATTATAGACCGTATGTGTAAAATTTGAGCCGGCTTAATTGGATCTAGTCTAGTACGACCTTTAAAAGAACATTTAATAATTTTGTCTTTGTTTTTTCTTCAAAGTTTGATCTCTTCTTACAAATTAAAATCAGAAGCACAAGCCTTCCAAACCTAGCTAGGTTGGTATGTGAGAAGACCAAGAGTATATTGTGAGTTGAAGGGATGTTATGTCGGAACCCAGAAGTGCAGATTATTTGTTGAGATTGAGAGGTCAAATTTGGGTGTAATCTACTGTCCCTAATGGCAATAAAGACTTGAGGTTCTTACTTACTACACCAACCAGCTTGCCACTGCCGGTGTCAGTGTATGTGAGGAGGTTCCCCAATTATCCCAGATAAAAATTTGCTTTCTTCTGCATAAACAGAACTTTGGTACCATTTTCGGTGGGTTTCCAAATTTTAGGTGCATTTTTTGAATTATGCAGAAAGGTTAAGGGCCAATTAGAGGAATTTCAACAACTTTATTTGCTTAGCATTTCATATTAGGACCAACCGTGATCCAGACTCCAGACCATACCCGATCCGTTTATCCCACCATAGCATCACTCGATCCTGGATGGTGTCGCCCCGTTTCCAGTCCCAATCAACTCGAACCCACCAAGCCAATTGTGGCCAAAACCAGTGGAATCGTCTTTAACTCTCTCACGTACCCGGTCTGCGGTGCAAGTCGGATTTGAGGCCGATACGAGACGCATGGCCTTCCCAATCCATCTCTACCGCGCGAGCGAGCGAGTCGAACTTGAAACCCAAAAACAAAGAGCGAATGGAGGGAAGCCCAAAAGCCACGAAAAGTGAAGCGCGGGAGGAGATACTGACCGCACATCGCGAGATGAACGGCCAGAAAGACAGGACTCCAATTTGGGAAGGGGGCAGGCAGCTGCCTCTCCCCCTCCCCCATCTCGTGGCGGCAAACTCCCAAATTTCAATCTCTCGTCTTCAAAAACCACCAAGCCCTCCCTCCACCTTTCGCATCTCTCTCTCTCTCTCTCTCTGTGCGTGTGTGTTTGTCTTCCTGAGTGAAAGATGGGCAGAGGGTCATCAGCGGCGAACCCTCCAAGGCCTCGGAAGCGAGTCGATGCGGAGCAGACAAGCACGCTCAAGCGTGCCAAGAATGGCAGCGCCTTCACTAGATGGTACAACCTCATCCCCCTTCTTCTTCCCTTTCCTGTCTCTATTATTGGGGATTCTTATTCAGTATGCGTTAACAAAATTGAATGTGAATGACTCAAAAAACAGCGAGGTGTGCAACAAGGACGTTCCCGTTGTTCTGATCGATATGCACAGCTGCAGCCTCGATGCCAACATCAAGATGAAATTCGGTATTTTTCCTTTTCATTGCCCCTTCCTCCTTGCTTTTCTCCTTGTTGTTACCTTTCATCGTTCGCCATTTCATCTTGTGTTTGGTTTTCTAAAAGCTTATTCAATCTCTTCTCTTGTTGGGTTTTAGAATCACAAGTAGAAGAACGTGTTACTGAGTTGAAGAAGCCGGCTGAAAGGTGTGTGTGCGCGCTTGTTGTGTGTGCGTTTGGGATTTGTTATTCTCGTGTTTTATTTGTCGGTTTTGTAGAAAGAGGGCGTTGAGTTCGGAGCAGAAGGAGAAGAAGGCGAAGAAAGGGAAGAAAGAGAAGGATCCCAACATGCCCAAACGCCCACCCACTGCCTTCTTCGTCTTCATGTAAGAATATAATTCTTCTTCTTATTCTTCTCTCTCTCTCGTGGTTTGTTATGGTGGATCCGGGCGGTTGATTGTAGGGATGAGTTTAGGAAGAAATACAAGGAGGAAAACCCTGAAGATGCAAAGAGTGTTGCAAAGGTAGGGATTCTATGCGACAAGTTTTGTTTGTTTGTTTTTTCTTTCCTCCCCTCATTTCTCTTTGTTAATCATCATTTTAACCAGCGCTCATGTTCTAAAATGCCTAACATATTGTTTGTGCGTCTTATTTATTTATTTATTATTTCTTTTCTTGACGTGCCAAGGTTGCAAAAGAAGGTGGCGAGAAATGGAAATCCTTGACTGATGAGGTAACCATTTATTGTCCTTTTTTGGTTTCATTTTTATCTTTTCTCTGATGTCTTTCGTTGCAAATTCTCCCTTATTTTTCTCTGTTTGAGAAATGTAAGCATGACATTTGGAGCAAAGCGCACTTTGCTTTATTTTCCTCTTTTTGCTTTTCGCCCTTAGGTTTGGGATGGTATGCACACAATGTGCAGAATTCTACTGTTTTCGCAAGCATGCAACCTTTTTTTTTCTTTTTTCTTTTTTGCTTCTTTATTGTTTGAAACTATAAACAAAGTTCTTCTGTTTTTGTTTGAATTAATAAGCACTTTTGCCATATTGTTCTTCGAAGTATTGCTTGTCAACCTTTAGATTCTTACTTAAACCTGTAGTTTCTTGTAAGTACTTTCTTCTTAAATAATAAGGGAGTATATGATAAACGCGCTTTGACATCTCTCATAAGCTATGGTGCACTACTTGATTAATGAGCCATGAATACATGCTTTTTTGTCGTTTGAACTTAGAATTGCTACTTGAAAGTTGAGCTTTGCCAGATTAAGAGTCATGCTCTAGCGTTTAACTACATTTTGATGTGGTGGAGTCAGGCAAAGAAACAGTACGTTGAGAGAGCTGCGGAACTCAAGGCAGAATACGAGAAGGCTATGAAGAAGTATAGCAGTGGAAATCAAATCGTAGTATGACACCTGCTCGTTCCTTCTCTTTTGTTTCTCTGTCTTACTTCTGAAGTTCTTTTTATTTCGTTTCTCATTTCTCTCGCATTATTCATCCTCCCACAGGAAGAGGAAGAAGTGAATGAGTGCTCGGGCAATGAAGATTGATCACTTGAAGAAATGTGATGAGCTCATATTATAAGAACACTTCATTTGGAAACTAACGTGCTGTGCTCCTTGTAAAATTTCATAATTTCAGTTTTATAGTCGAGCTTTTGTAATGGCGGTTCTCTAGATTGTGATGCCATTGTTTCTTTTAACCTCGAGCATTGTCTGGTTTTTGGAATTGCCATTCAATCATGTTGTATGGTTTGATACATTCACGTGAAATAAGCAGTTTTCTCTCGCAGATCTCTATCGGCACCAAGTTCACTGTCTTGAGAACAAAGTCAAAAAGATTGGATTTAGCTGTGTTTTGTAAGCATTATTGCTGACAAACTCTAGGCTCTTAACAAAAACATGCATGCTGGAGTGATTAGGCTTCTCGAATCTTTTATATCAACTGTAGGTTACAAGAATCAAACAGGAAAAAGGAAACCAAATTGAAAAGGGGGTGGGGGTGGGGCGCTGTGTTCTGTCTTCTTTTTGTCAAATGGAGGTGTTGTGGCCCTATATGTTGCTGCTAACACAGCGCTTGATAGACTTCTTTGAGGAAGCACTGGCCAATCATGTCATGGTGGGTGGGCCTCACATGGCAGCTGAGTCAGCACCGTGCTGACACATCTCTAGAGGTAGATGCCTCTTTTCTTACAAGGTTGCAGGGGGGGCCCGCATAAGCATTTGTTGTGGGCATAAGCAGCTGCAGGGTAGATGTTGAAAGGCCGCTTCTGTGGTATTTGGCCGCAAAGATAATTGCTTCTGAAGTTTGCGTGCTTCAGGCTGATCAGGCCCATAAGGGTGTCTGGTATTTTCCCTGTAAGTCCATTGACGGACACATCAAGCCATTCTAAGCTCTGTAACTGGCCCAAATTTGTAGGTATGATGCCCAATATTTTGTTCCTTGACAAATCCAACCTCTGCAAGCTGGCCAGGTTGGATACAGAGTTGGGGATGGTTCCTGTGATTCTATTGCTAGACAAATCCAGTGTTCTCAAATTCAACCCTTCTTCGAATTCAGGAATTGCCCCCGTGATCATGTTTCTGGCTAAATTGATGGACTCTAGGAAATTGTTTTTGTTTGTGATGAACTCTGAAATCGAACCATAGAGCTTGTTTGAATGCAAGTCTATGGTAACTAGTTCGCTTGGAAGGATAATTCTTGAGATATCGGATTCCAGCTTATTGTTCGACAGTACCGCTGTGTCCAAGCTTGTCATCGATACGAAGAAGTTGCCAACTTGGCCGGTGATGGAGTTATCAGATAGGTCTATAGAGGTAAGGCTGGAAGCGTTCCGGAAATTTGGGAGGGGCCCTTCTATCCTGCATCCTGCAAGGTGGACATCTCTCAACTCCATATCGGCGATCCAATTTGGGACGGTCCCCAGATGGAGGTTGTTGTATGAAAGGTCGATGGACAACAGAGAAGGGAGGCCCTTGGCAAGTGAAACTGGCAATGGATCAGAAAACACGTTTCTTGAGAGGTTAAGGGACCATAGATTTGGCATCCTACTAAGTGAATCAGGGATGGTTCCTGTAAGGAGATTATGGCTCACAGAAAGGGTCCCAAGAGTTCTCAAGTTGCCCATCTGGCGTGGGAGCTCACCTGTAAGGTTGTTGTGATTTAAGTTCAGGTTAAGGATATTGGGTAGGTTACAAATTGAACTTGGTATACTCCCCGTGAATTCATTGTCCGAGAGGTCAATATATGTGAGATTCTTCAGTTCTCCAACAAAATTAGGAATTTCCCCGGACAGAAGGTTGGAGCTCAGGTCAAGAAACTGCAAGCCATGGAGATTTCTCAACGTGGGTGGGATTCCACCTGTTAAGAGATTCTTCCCTAGATTGATTTGTCTCAAATTCTTTAGGTTCCCTAAACCTGGAGGCACTGTCCCTGCCAACCGGTTACCACTGAGGGAAAGGGCCTTGAGTAAGGGCAACTTACCTAAGCTTGAGGGTATGCTTCCTTCCAGTATGTTGTTTTCTAGGTAGAGTTGGGTGATGGATGACAACCTTGAGAGGCTTTCGGGGATTGGACCCATAATCTGCCCCAGTCCAGAGATCAACAGGACCTGCAAGAACTGAAGGTCACCCAAGGAAGAAGATAGGACACCCTTCATGAAGGTGGTGCTGTCTGAACTTGGGCGTCCTTGTAGTTGCAACCCAATCACCCTCCCTTTTGGGTCACACTGGATCCCCTCCCATGCTCCGCAGCAGTCTTCACCAACCCAAGATGACAGAATACCAGTTGTATCTCTCAAAATTCTGGATTTGAAGCTGAGAAGAGCAGCCCTGTCTGAGGCAGAGCAAACAGGGGTGGGTGCCTCTGTTTCTGCTGAAACCACAGGTTGGTCATGAAGAAAATGGATACTAAGAGCTAGAATGAAGGAGAAATGAAGAACCCACATATGGTTTCTCATTTTGGAAGTGAACTGGTGGTTGCATGAGACGGTGGTTTATATATATGCTCTCTCTCTCTCTCTTGGTTAGGGGGGTTTTCCTTCACTTGGGGAGAAAGACATAATGATATAGAGCGTGCAGAGAGAAAAGGAGAAGAAATGTGGCAGGCAAAAGAAGTTGTTAGAAGAATGGGACTATGACCGACTAGATTTATAGGATCTGTGTCGTTTCATTTTTTCCCTCTTACCCTTTGGCTGCTTTTAATATCTTTCACATGGATGTTCGTGCATGGGGTGACTCTCCCAAGCGCACCTTTACCGTTGATCACGAACATTTTGAACGTTGGAGCGCAAGGAATTCAAACGCGACCAGAGACTGCAACATAAAATCAATGATCACATCAGTGGTAGTCAGAAATGAATAGAACTGTGTCCTTTACTTTTTTATTCACTTGTGCTGTGAGCTATATGTTAAGCTTGGTTGTATTTCTTAATCAAGATTTTCGTCTGTGAACACGTTAACATTTGATTTCGTTATTTCTCAATTAAACATGCTGCTCTTGGTAAAAACGTTGCTGTTTTTTGTAGAAAGTAAAGCAACGCTTTTTAAGAAATTCAATTAAGATCATAGTTTCCAGCAAACAACAATTTCTTGTCAGATCCTTTCCCAAGGTAAAAGATCTTTCATTTTGATAAGCTTGAATATTTTGTGGAAATACACTATATCATCCTTCACAAGTAATTGTTTAATTAAACTTCAAGCAACGGCTACATATGCCACCCCTCTAGGTCAGCTTAACACACGGAACACATCTACGGTGTGGGAAACAGGTACCGTACCACGTACCTGGCTGTTGCATAGAACATAAGGCATTATATTGTTTTATTACCTTTTTTGATGAATTAGTTGTAATGAATTATATAAATTTGTTTTCAGAGATTCTTTCAGCAATTTGAGTTGGTAATTGCCACAAGGCATAAGTCAAATGGGAAACCATCTCGATGGCAGGAGTGGAGTACTTGTGAAGTTTTATACTGTGGATATCGACTCTAGTCCACAGTCAAGGTGACACCTCTCGGTCTGTATGGGATGTTCAAATTGGAGATGCAAATGGGTCAGATCCATGATTCTCAAATTTTATCTGTTCCAGATCCAACTCCCCGATGTATTTGGCTGTTCCAGATCTGAACCATTTGCATCCCTGCTTCACATCACAACAGTGGTTTCTCCGTGTTGCATTGAAAAAGAAAAAACGTAACAAGAACAGCTATAGACATTCTTTTACATGGTCCGAAGAATTTAATAAATCCTCAGTTTAGTTGAACTCTTGTTCTTCAATTTGCAACGGTAGAATTTTGATGGAAAAGGTAGTATTTTTTCAGCTAGAATGGGAGTATCCAACGAGCAAAATGGAAGTGCCATACTTGGTCCCACAAATGCAAGTCCTTTTTTTTTTGAGATGGAGGTACAAAACCAAAGCTAAGTATGGGGTTTTGGCTAGTTGATTAGCATCAATGTGAAGTATCTTCCATCTCTAAGATGGATGATAGTGGGTGGGGGGGAATCAAGCATGATAAGGTATCACTTGACTCCCCGATCGTGCTGAACTTATAACTTCTTTTTGTTGGAAACTTTTGAATTAACCAAATTTGGTGACTCTGTTATTACACTTGGCATCCATTGGATTCCACCAGGAACATACGTGGGAACCTAGGTGCAATTAGGAATTTGATTAACAGCTTTATCCAATGATTATTACTAAACCTCGCACATATTGGGTAATTAAGTTCAGGCTTAATTCAAGCAAATCATTTTTTATCAGCAATGAACTAATCCAATTAATATTGCAGATCAAGCTACAAACGATGAGACTAAACACCAAGACCTAATGAAGGTAGTGGTGATTCAACAAGTAAAGTGTCAAACCTCATGACCAGCGCGAATGGTGGCATTTACACCAAAGCCGCGTAGGTTGGCCATGAATGGCGGCAAAGATAGCCCACGACCAATCCAAGCCTATTGATGTTACCTTTGAATTGGTAGGTCCCCCAAGCAACCAATGAGCTTGGGCCACGTGTACATGCCCCCCCCCCCCCTCAAGCGCAAATTGACATAACTAACAACTAACTTTAATGTGATTTTTTGTCACTAAAGAATGGGACAAATTGGGCACTTTGTCAATTTTCTTCGGGATGGCAAATCACACATAACAAGCCGGTGAGAACCTTTCGGATCTTAGTGCATGTCGAAACAAAAACAAAAAAAAAAGTTAGTGGGAGATGGGAATGGTCTCCAATTCGTTCACATGATCTTCTCTGTTAGTATTTTTTTGGATAATTAAACTCTGTTCCATGTGCTCTTTGAGGTTTTTTGCCCTTATTGCAATGGTGGGTGGGGACCCTTTACTAGTGTGTATTTTTGGTTAAGGACAATCTCTAGGACTACCATGCTCTCTCTCTTTCTCTCAATTTTTTGATTGGCAATGCTACCTTTGGAGTGAATAAAGTTGGGGGAACGACCCTTCTACATCCTGTTTGCTTTTCACTCAGATAGCCACACACACTTGCACATGTCTCCTCTATCATCGCATGTGGATCAATCATGCTACTGTAGGGCAGAAATCATAGATGTTGACAAATGGAAAAAATGTCCTAGAATTGCTTTTTGATCATCAAAGGGAAGAGCTTCCCCTTGCGAAAAAAGGTGGAAGTGAGTCTGGCTGGCATTGGTTGTCTTGCACTTGGTGTCTAACTAAACTAAAGACACTTTTGTTAGATGGACGCTTCTGCCTGTTTTAAGGCAATGTTGCGTAGACTAGTTGGCAACATTTTGTTGTCTTCGTATGCATTGCATATATACACATTTAGATCCGACCTTATTTCTTGGACGCCCCACAAATTTGAAAGACTCAAAACATCCAATATTTAGTTGCCCATTTTTTGCTTTTAGTGCATAGATGGTGGAGAAAAACATTTGCTTGAAAACGGCTTCGGACACAATAGAGTAGGTGTTTAGCGACCGTACTAGAGGCATCTTGCAATCATAGTCACAAACGTTTTAAACGGCAATTTCTAGTTTTTCAAAAAACTCGCAAGAAATTGAATTTTTTTCATAAATCTTGCGTTTTTTTTTTTGCAAAATCTCGGCAATAAAAAAATAAATTAAAAAATATAAAATTTTATTTTTTATAAGAAAATATTAATAAAAATTATTTAAAAATAAAAGTACATGTTTTTTTGCGATAAATAGCTGTTTAAAACATAAATATTGTGTTTAAATCATGGTATTTATGTTTTTTCATAAATCTCATGATATTTTAAAAATCTCGCAAGAAATTGCTGTTTTAAACTTTCATGCAATTTCTCACGATATTATCACAAGATTTTCATAAATCTCACGATATTTGTCACTATGCTTGCAATAAAAAAATAAAGTTAAATAAATAAATAAAATATTGAGAGGGCACTCATACTTGATGCATCACCATTGTTATTTGTTGGTGAAAGTGGCAGTGGGTGCAATGTGTGTGACGTATAGAAATGTGAGTTTGCCGCAATACGGGGGCCATAAATGGCACAAGCATTCCATTGAAAACGCGTCTCATGATTGAATTGTTCTCCAGGTCCTTGGGGCACTCGAGCATATGATAGACCTATCTCAACTAAATAAAACCAGGTCAAAGAGTGCACCTCAAGTCTCAAGCATCTAAGACCCCTCCCCCCCCCCCCACACACACATATATATATATATATATATATATATATATATATATATATATATAGAGAGAGAGAGAGAGAGAGAGAGAGAGAGAGAGAGAGAGAGAGAGAGAGAGATCTTATGATTTTCAACGGATCTCAAATTTAAGGGATTGAAATGCAACCTTATTTTGGTGAGGAAGAAGAGAGGTAGGTAAACAACTTGATTTGTCTTGAGATGAGAGTCATTTGGGGGTGGGGGAGGGCGTGGTGGACGCGTGTGGGGCAGGGGTGTATTCCGTGTGAAAGTCGAAGCATAATTGGAAGCTTTCCCAATAAAGCACTGGGATAAGGCATGCTCAAAATTGCACCTCTCAACCATCCAAAACCTCTGTAGTTTTCTCTCCAACAGTTAGAAACGCAAGGAAAAAGTCACGGCGTGGGGAGAACAAAAAAAATGGTTGGTGGTGGCAGGAAAATGGTGAAAAGGTGAGAATATAACAAGAAAAAAGGACAATTTACACATAGACCCCTAATTTATGGCGAACCTACATTTAATTGCGATCAGGTTTCAAACATTTAACATAAACACCAACATTTAAGAAATTGATCAGATGAACGCTTGTTGTCTACTTTTCACTAGGGGTGGCAATTTCTGACACGACCGGCCAACCCGCCTCTTAGGCCGGTTCGGGTTGGGCTTAAGCCAACCCGTTTAATAAACGGGTCAACCCGTGTAACCCGTTTATTAAACAGGTCGGGTTCGGGTTGGGGGTATGCCAACCCGGCTGACCCGTTTAATAAACGGGTTAGGCGGGTGGGTCAACCTGCCAACCCGCCAACCCGACCCGCCAACCTGCCTACCTGCCAACCCGATCCGTCAACCCGCCAACCTGAAAACCCGTTTACCCGACCCAACCCATTTATTAAATGGGTTGGCGGGGTCGTGTCGGGTTACCCGTTTATTAAACGGGTCGGGTTCGTGTTTGCCACAGCCGACCCGTTTAATAAACGGGTGGGGTTCGGGTTGAGGTATGCTGACACGCCAACCCGACCCGATTGCCACCCCTACTTTTCACTATCAAATTATAATTTTACTCTTTAAAATGAAGAGAATGTTGACTGACTTATCCCAACTAGGGCTTTTCATACCCTTCAAGCTCAGGTGTCATATCTGTTGAGTTAATTTTTTAGCAATTTTAAGCCATAGTTCTAAAAAAATGGTGACTTAAGTGAAGATTGACAACTAAGAGCTGCCCAAGTTGTTTAAAGTTGTCCGCACAATGTTCACATTTTTCTCACATTTGCTAATATAGTGTAATGCCCTGAATTTTTAAAACAAAGCTATGTTGATATTTTTATAATTTTTTTTCTTTACAACAGAACTTAGAAAAGGTTTTAGCAACAAAAATGGACGATAATGAGTCATCGGTTTTAGAAAACTCTGGATAAGTCACAGGTATGTGCCCAAGTACTCATTGACTATGAAGGTATTTTATTTATTAAAATCACTTGTTTATTACAAACATCACTGCTTGAAAAAGTAATATTTAGTTTTATAAAGAAAGCAATACAACATTGTCTGAAGAAATCCTGAAACTCAATGCCGCCTTGCTTCACATATTGCATCGCAGGTTCAACAACTGTAAGCCCCATTAAACGGGATCAGAACTATTGCTGGTCTGATAAGCAAACATTCATTCACACATTCAATCAAGTATCAACTCATAAAAATGCACAGACCACTCAGGGTCACAATTCGTAACAACGACACTCAAGTCTCCATAACTTAGCATATATCGCGAGAGCCTCCTTAGGGCTACGAGTTAAACATTTCACTCAAGTCTCTACGACTCGACGTAAATCTCTTTAAGGTCTCAATTGAACTCTCCCGAGTCTCAATTAGAACATCAAGCTCAAGTATCCAAGACTTGGTATATCCATATCCCATGAAACTAAGCATGAGCTCCTCGAGCTTAGCTTAGTCGTGTAGATATAACATGGATTTCTGCCTGATCGGTCCAGTAGTATACCGATCATGATACCTTTCTCAAGGTTATGCAGGACTTGACACAACAACGTCCATTCATTCATTCATCGCTGAACCTGAAACTAATATATTGTTTTGATATTAACCCGTTCACCTTTTAGTACACGAAAGAAGCTAAAACTCGAGCATCAATGCGACGTTCTGTGGGTTTATTATTCTATGTATTTTAGATATCTCAAAGGCCTATTGATCATGTTCATGGTAGGGTGGTAGAACTCATACCGAGATAACCCTAACATGCCAGTTCGAATGCATCATCTACTGCAATAGTTGAGTTCAATCCTTAGATATTTAAGGATAACCACGACCTCCATACCACTTGAGTGACGGAAGGCCCCTTGAACTCATTGGTTCATAATCAAATACATGTCACTCGTGGTTGTACCTTCACCGCCTGCCACAGTGAGCAATAGTCTCAAAGGGGTTTGCCGATCTAATCATTACTTATCAAATATTTGAACGTCATTTGAACAAGCCAATGCATTCTGCACTGAAGAAATATGTACCTGACCCCATTCAGTATTCCCCAACACGGTCAAAACCGCAGGGTCCTGCGACCTTAAATTTTATTCATATGCATGCTTGACTTTGCTCTCGGCATCTACGACCATCATGAGCACCTCACTTCTTTCGGGTGAATATAGAACTCTGGCTCTCTGGCTCTTACGAGTTTAGTTGTGCAACAATATTTTTCATGAGCATGCATATAACACGATCTCAATGGATCGACTGCTCGACGTATATCACCGCAACAAGCACTTGTCCTACTCAAAGCACAACAACTACTCTGGTTCTTTGGCCTTTACGAGTAAAGCTCTCTTACAGGAAAACATGAGAACGAGCCAAGCGTTCCAACAACAGGACATCCTCGTGTCATTCAACCGGTTCAGACAATTCTTTTGCCAACCATTTTGATAACACTTCCTCTGCTTTGACGACAGAAGTGTGACGACCCTTTCTACTTTATAGAAAGTACTTGACAAAATTTGGGTAACATCACCTCTGTATGACGGAGTAACATACTATGTTCTTTCTGAGCTTTGTTGAGCTTCTTCTGAAATTTTGGCAGCACTTCTTCTCTTTGACGGAGAAAGCGCGTATTTTTTAAGCTCAGTGAGCATCTTTTCAAAAATTTCAATAGCATTTTTCCTATTTGATTGAGAAATCACTATGTTTAATTTGAGGATGGATGCACACCGTTATGCGTACTTCGCATCCATCGAGGTTTGTTGGAACCTTGGGCTTTAGCCATGCCGAGCATAAATGACTTAGGTTTTTATGAAAAAACAATTTTGCACAAAAGCAAAGCCTTTCTAATACAGGCTTCTTTCGTCAAGCAGAATCTTGATCGAGGAGCAACAATGAAATCACATTAGCATTTTGGAGTTGATCTCCATTTGAACGCTCATTTATGTGCACTATATGTAATATAAGCAGGAGCCTGTGATTTATAATGCGGCTACGTAAATGAGTGCATATTTAATGTTTGGTGGAAAAAAATGAACTAATTAACTTGCAGAAAGCAGGAACCTTGGCATCGTTCGACGCGACGATAATCTTAAGTACATAAAGTAAATTATAAAAACCAGGAGCCTTGACATCGTTTGATGTGACAGTAATTTTAAATACATAATTTAAATTACAGAAAGTAGGAGCCTTGGCATCGTTCGATGCGATGATAATCTCAAATACATATATATTGCTATAAGTAGGAGCTTTTGTCGTAAAATATCTAATGATAGTCGCAAGGAGATGCATGTGAACACTGAAGTATTTCAAAAGACGTAAACCAAGGACTAAGGTCAAATACTATTTTAGAATATATACGATATATAGCACAACATAAATCATCAAATACTTGAGAGAGAGTGATCGGTGAATCAAACTTACTCTCTGATCGATGAAGAATGGCTTTGAAATGCTTTGTCTGCTTCAAACGGGGTTCAAATCTTTCTTCGATAGGTCAAACTAGGTCAGATGAGTTTGACCTAGTTGAGAAAGAGGAAGAGCAGGTCAAGCCGCTAAACCCAAGTGGTTTGGATAAAACTAAGTCTGGTCTAAGTCAATTGGGTTAGGCAGGTTCAGACTTAGCCCAAGTAGGCTAGGTCTAGGTTAAGTGAATCAAACCTGGGTTTAGGATCAAAAGTGAGTTTGACTTTTGACTTGACCCAATTGAGCTTAGGCTAAGTCAAGTATGTTTGGACTAGGTCAGGTAGGTTCAAACTAGGTTAGGTAGGCTCAGACCAAGTGGGCTAAGTAGGGAAGGTTTTAGAGAGAGAAGAGGGGGGGGGGGGGTCAATTTTTATGAGAAGAGAAAGAGAAAAGATGCCTATTTATAGGAAAAGGAAACCCCTTCTTGAAGTTTCCTCCTTTCCATTTTGCCCTTGGCTTTCTAGATAAAGACTGGAGGTTCCTTTGGTGTGGGGCTTACATGAAAAAATCTGTGAGATATTTTATAGGTCCCACAAGATATTTTTTAAGAAATATTTTTGTGTGTCCCACCAATATTTTTGTGGGTCCCATAAAAATTTTGAGATTTTAGTGTTTTTTTTTGGAAAATTTTGAGTATACCATTCTCTTCGTATCGACAAAACTAATAAAGTTGGCTGATACAAATCTCTTAATTTTACTTAGGGAGGAAGTTATGGCTCTCTTAATGCTTGAGCATATATTTGTGAAGATACAAATATCCTAAGTATAACTGATTCGTTGAAATCGATTTGATTCACATTTCGAGTTCATATGCTATTTTACATGAAAATGCCTCATGAATTTATTTAGAAATTTTGCTGAAAAATTACAGGTCTTACATATAGTATACGTGCTCATGGAGGCATGTCCAGAAAAATAAGAAAATGACACTTGATGAGAACCAAAAAAGAAGAAAGTTGAAGGATGATTTTGTGTGTTGTGGACACATCATAAATGCATTCTTAGCTACCTTGTTTGGTTTCTACTCTAAAGTTGTATGGCTAAGGAGTTGTGGCAGGTGCTAGAAAGCAAATATAAGATGGATGATGAATAAAATCATAAGTTTTTGGTTAATAAGTATATAGATTTTAAGTTCTTTGATGATAATATATTGCTACCTTAAGTCAGATGCAAATTCTGGTTAATCATATCAAGTATGAGGATATGCACCTTGATGAATCATTTTAGGTAGTTATAATTATTGGTAGATTGCTTCCATCTTGACAAGATTATAAAAATAGGTTAAAACATAAAAAATGAAGAGTTTACCTTAGAACAACTTCTTTAACATCATAAAATTGAGAAGAAAGCTTGACTTGAAGATAAAAAAGATGAAGTGAAAGAAGTTGGTGTTAAAGTGAACATAAATTATATGATTTAAACATATGAATAAAAGCATAATTATCTTTATTAATTAAAAAAAACTCGAACAAGTCATTGTGGAGTAGCATTTACCTATAAGCTTGTGGTTCTTCATCAGTATAATACTATCAAATTTCATCACAACTTTAAAATCATGAGTTGTAAGTAGGTAGATATAAGAATCATTGTCATGGTGGGTATATATATATATATATATATATATATATATATATATATATATATATATATATATATATTGTAGGGTTAAACGCTTTTCAAAGGTAGAGCGAAGCTCCACACACTCTTTTCCATGAACCCAACCTTCACGAGAATCTCTCATAAAGATTTTATTACCTTCTCCTACAATTTTGTATGTTTTGAACATGCTCCAGTTATTGCATGAATTGATCATCGATCTAGATTCTACTCACCACTCTTTATCTGAATTAATCACCAATATCTCACTCACTTCAACCACCAGATTGTTATAAGGTTTATTAGCCTTGTTATAATAGAATTTATTCTGGTGTCAACATTATTTCGCAAAGGGATATTAGTTTACCACAAGTATAACAAAAAATGAAATCTATCTTCCTGAAATGAAATATAATTTATGGGGTGATGCATTACTTAGTTATTATCATATCTTAAATGGAGTTTTGTATTCTGATTTGAACACTACACCTTATGAGATTTAGAAAGGTGAAAAATCAAATTTGTGTTATTTGAAAGTTTAAGGTTGCATTGCTTATGTAAAGCTTATTGAATCAAAATTAACTAGAGTTGGTCTAAAAAACACGAACATGGGTTTTCATTTGATATTCTCAAAATAACAAAACCTATGAATTTATGGATACTAAAATGAAAGTAATTTTAGAATTGAGCTGAATTTAGGAAGGATTTAACGTTAAAATCACTTGAAACTCTAAAAGATATTAAAAATTAGCTACTTTTAAGGAAAAGAATTTGTGAGCTTGAAAATCCTGATATTCGAAAAAGTAAGAGATTGAGAAAACTAAAAGATTTTGGTCTTGATTTTTGTCCCTATATGATAGATAGAGACCCAGTTTCTTTTTTGAAAGCTATGACCTTTCCAGATGTCACGCTTCTTAGAAAGAAGCTATAGAGAGTGAAATAGATTCTTTCATCAAAAATAAAACTTAGATTTTGGTAGATTTACTCTCTATTTTTAATGAGATGCAAATGAATTTTCAAGAAAAAACTTTGCTTAATGGTTCTATTAAGAAATTTAAAATAGAATGCTAAAGGTTTTAAACAAAAATATGTATTTGATTATTTTGATACTTGTGCTCCTTTAAGTAGGATTGCATCTATTAGGACCATGATTGCTTTAACATTGATTTTAAATCTTGAAATTCACCAAATGGATATTAAAACTATGTTTTTAAATGGTGTTTTGGAAGAGGAGATTTGTATGGAATAGTCTAAAGGTTGTAGTACCAAACAAAAAATAAACTTTGCAAATTGCTAAGGTCTTTATATGGTTTGAATCAATTGTTAGAGGACACACATGACACGTGAGTGCAAGACACGTGCAGGACACGTGAAGGACCCTGGCCTAAGAGTCCAAACACCAAAACCATGTAAACCTCCTGGGAACTATAAACTCTCAAAATCGTATAACTCAAAAGTCTTTCCAAGTTTATAAATATAATAATAATCATGGCTCTCAAGTAACTTGAAGAGACAACCTTTCGCATGGACATAGGCACACTTTTGCTGAATCACGTAAATTGTTTTCCATCTTTGTGTGTGTCTATGCCATTTTATGATATCAGAGCCACCGTAGTCGACCACCATTGTTGTTGATCGTAATGGATTCTAGCTCATCTTCATCATCCTCTTCATCCATATTCGGTATGGTTTCAAACTCTTTCTCTCTCCATCAATGCCTAGTAATGTTCATCATTATCTAGCTATCAAACTGATCTAAAAAAATTATCTTCTCCGAGAGTCACAATTCATACCTATTTTTCATACTTATGGTCTTATGGGGTATGTTGATGGCAATAAACCTGCTCCCTTGAAATTTGTTAGAGATTCTGTGAAACTGAATTCAGCCTATGTTGAATGACTGAAATATGACAAACTTATCTTAAGTTGGATCATATCATCTTTAATTGAGTTGATTAATACTCAGATTGTTGGGCTTCACTCTGCCCATGACATATGGACGACTCTAAAGAGGTTATATGATGCCCAAACAAGATCTTGCATAATGTAACTTAAGTCTTAGTTGCAAGATCTTAAGAAAGGAAATAGAACTATAGATGAATATTTCAAACAAGCTCGGGTTATTGCCCATCAATTGGTTGTAACATCTAAATATGTAGATGAGGAATATATGATTCTTTAAATTCTAAGGGGTTTGCCAAATGAATATATGACATTCAAGACCACCATAAAAACTAGGAAAGAACCCATCACGTTGGATGAGTTGCACAATTTGTTATTGGTTCATGAAGACTGTATAAAAGATACTGCTGAGACCAATATAGACATGACAGGCTCCTGCCGCCAATTTCTCTTCTAAACAACCAGAGAGAGATAGGGGTGGTTATGAGAACAATTGAGAAAGAAGCAAATCAAGTGGTAGATTCAATAATCAAGGTGAAAGACCTAGGGTTGTATGCCTATATTGCAAGAAACCTAGACACAACTCGTCAGTGTTATCGGATCTCAAATATGGCACCAGAAAAGTTATCATCAATTGCTCCTACAACACTGCATGCCACACCCCACTTTGATATATCAATATATAGTGGAGAAGGATGGTATCCTGACACAAGAACCACTTGTCATGCCACCAACGATATGAATAACTTGTCTATCCAAAATGAGTACCAAATACCAGATTCAATAAAGATTGGTGATGGTTCATGTTTGAAAGTCAATCATATTGGTTCCTCTAAATTTTGTGGTCTGATTTTAAAGGATATCCTGCATGTGCCAAATATTACTAAGGATTTATTGTTTGTTCAAGGATTCTGCAATGATAATGATGTCTACTTTGAATTTCATGCTAATCGTTGTTGTGTGAAGGATCGTCGCATAGAGACTTGCCTACTACAAGGAACAAGTAAGGGAGGTCTCTATCAGTTTCACATAGGGCACACCCATAAGGAGGCATTGGTTGGAGAAAAGACATCGATTACTCAATGGCACTTGAGGTTTGGTCATCCAACACTACCTATAATTAGGTGTGTCAACAGGTTGGGTTTGGTTTAGAACCAGGTGGTAACAGACTTGAACTTAGTTTTTAGGTATGGTATCGGGTCCACTATAAGAAAAACCATACCCGAACTCGATAAGAAACACATGAACCATACCCAGTAAAACCATATTATCATTTTTACATTGAAAATTTATGAGTCTTAATTGGAACTTGGGTCTGGTATAAAATTTCACAAACTATACCTGGGTCCATGTATTAATCAGACCTTCAGATCCAAACTTGGGTCATAATTGGCTCTTATTATTTATCACCATACCCTGACTCTATAGGGTTTTATTTGGGTCGAGTCCGGGTAAACCAAACCCATTGACACCCCTACGTATAGTGCAACAAATAATTAATAAGTTTGAGTTACCTTATAAGAGACTGTCTAATAAAATCATGTGAAGCATGTTTAAAAGGAAAAGTCATACTTTACCGTTTGAACGCTCCACTAACACATGTCATGATCCTTTGGACATAGTTTATTCTGATGTGTGGGGTCATGCCCCAGTAACTGAAAATAATGGCTTTAGATATTATGTTACATTCATAGATTGAAAATCTGGTGGGTAGAAAGATAAAATATCTCCATACAGATTGGGGAGGATAGTATCAAACTCTCTCTAATTTTTTGGTTGACAGTGGTATAGGACCATAATTTTGTATCCTCACACTCACGAACATAATGAGACAGCTAAGCAAAAACATCGACATATTGTTGATATGAGTTTGTCTATGGGGGTTCCTAAAAAATATTGGACTTTTGCTTTCAGTATAACAGTTTATCTTATTAATTGTATTCCTTCTAAAACTTCTAATGATATTTCACCCATGAATAATTTGTTCAATAATGATCCTGATTATAAAATTTTGTGAGTATTTGGATGTGCATGTTATCCATGTTTACGACCTTATAAGAACATAAACTAGACTTTAAATCTGAAAAGTATGTTCATGGGATATGTTCATCAACATCATGGATATTATTGTCTCAGTTTATCTGAGAAGATGTACACTTCACAAGATGTAGTCTTTGATGAATATTGTTTTTCATTCCAAAGCCAACATCATATCACTCTAAAACCATCCAAGGTGAAACAACCCGTAGATATTTCATCTCCTGATCTAGTTGTAATCGTCCCACTAGAACTCATTGAGAACCAAAGTCCAGATAACCATCCCACTAGAACTTATTAAGAACCAAAATATCACAACACCTGATGAATCTAGTAGCCTATAGACCTCAAGAATCTTGTCAAATTTGTCGTCTCTCATTCCTATTCTTGAGATTATACCCATTGTGAATGCTCCTACCAAAACTCATCATATGATCGCTAGGTTCCAAGATGGTTCTTTAAAACCCAAAGTTTTTCAAACCACGAAATACCCTGTCCCTATTGCTTTGCTTACTACCATGCTCCAAGACCAAGAATTTGTCTCGTTCAAAAAAACCTATCATGACAAGTGGTGTGATGCCATGCAAAAAGAGTATGATGCCCTTCTTAAGAATAAAACATGGACTCATGTTCCTGCCAGCAAAGCTCTATATGTTGTAGGTTGCAAGTGAATATATAAAATTAAGATGTGTGCAGATGGGTCTCTTGAACGCTACACAGTCTGCCTTGTAGCTAAAGGCTACAGTCAACAAGATGGACTAGACTACTTTGAAACATCCAATCTTGTGATAAAACCGGTTACCATGATATTATTTTTTTCTCTTACGGTCAATAATGGATGGATTGTTCATCAACTGGATGTTCAAAATGCCTTCTTTCATGAGTACTTGTCAGAAAATATGTATATGAATCAACCTTCTAGTTTTGAAAGTTCTTAGCACCCTGGCCATGTGTGTAAGCTACAATGAGCCTTATACATTCTCAAACAATCTCCAGAGCTTAGTTTGCTAGGTTGAGCTCTTATCTACAAACTCTTAGTTGTTTTGGATCTTGGTCAAACACCTCCCTATTTCTATATAGAAAGCAATATGAAATTGTTTATGTTTTGATATATGTGGATGATATTATAGTTATTAGTAGTTCTTTCAAGCTTGTACAACAATTGATCAACAATCTCAGTGAGGATTTTGTTGTCAAAGATCTTAGTCCTCTATATTTCTTTCTATGAATAGAAGCAAATTTCAGTCAGCATGGCCTTGTTCTATCTCAGAAAAAAACTATACCCTCGACCTTCTGGTAAAAACGTCCATGCAAGGAGCTAATCCTATCTCCATGCCTATGGCACTCTCACCTGCTCTTTCAGTGAAGTCAAAAAATAGATTCAATGATCCCACTTTGTACAGGAACATTGTGGGTGCCTTGGAGTATGCTACCCTCACACAACCAGATATCTCCTTTGCAGTCAATAAAGTATCCCAGTTTATGCATACACCCACTGACACTCATTAGGAAGCAATGAAACACATCCTACGATACCTAAAAGAGATGATACATTACAATCTTCTATTAAAACTATCCACTCAACCAACACTCTCAGCATATTCAGATGCGAATTGGGTAGGGTGTCCTGATGATCGCAGGTCAATCAGTGGATATATCATCTATCTTGGATCTAGTTTAATTTCTTGGAGTTCTAAGAATCAATCTATGATTTCTTGTACCAGTATCAAATTCGAATATCGAGCTATAGCCAACGCCACAACTGAATTAACATGACTTTAGTATCTTTTAAAAGAATTGGGCGTGACCTGCAACCAGATTCCAACCCTTTGGTGTGATAATGTTGGCGCATCCTACCTAGCAACTCATCCACTTTTTCATAATCGTAGCAAACACATTGAGATTGATCTGCAAATTTTATATGATAAGATTGCGAAAAGAGAATTACTTGTCAGGTATATTTTAACTCAAGATCAATTGGCTAACGTGTTAACAAAGCCCTTACTGTCACCATGTCATCAATTCCTTTATTACAAGCTCAATATGCTCCCTACCCCATTGATCTTGAGGGGGATGTTAGAGGACACGAAGTGTAGGACACATGCAGATTAGTGCAAGAACATGAACAACCCTGGCCTCTCTCAGGACTCTCACACCATAGCAGACTCTCTCAAGTACTCTGGTATCTCTCAAGATAGACTCTCAATAAGGAAACCCACATGCAGAAGGATTCCCATAGATTGGACTAATAGATTAGAGTCTCTTGTAGAGACTTGTATGAGTCAGAACTCACAAGAGTCCAAATGCCAAAACTGTGTAAACCTCCTGAAAACCCTGAACTCTCAAAATCATGTAACCCAAAAGTCCTCCCAAGTTTATAAATACAATAATAATCATGGATCTCAGGTGACTTGAAGAGATAACCTTTCTCATGGACTTAGGTACGCTCTTGTCGAACCACAAAAACCGTTTGTCATCTTTGTGTGTGTGTGTGTGTCATTTTAACAATGACATGAGAAATTTGAATGTAATCATTTCATACAAATTTAAGATTCATGGTTTTGACAAATGCATTTATAGCAAAGTAGAATATAGAAATATTATAGTTATTTGTTTGTATAGGGATGATATGCTAATTATAAACAATAGTATAAAATACATAAATAATACCAAACACTTTCATCTAAATTTGAGATTAATGATATAGGCTTAGTTGATGTTATTCTTGGTATTAAATTGATTAGCGATGAGAATAGTTATGCATTAACTCAATCATGCAAAACTAAGAAAATATAATCACCAGTTGCTACTTTATTTGATCATAGTATTAAATTATTTGTTAACACTGGAAGAAGTATGTCTCTACTAGAGTATGCGAGTGTTATTGGCAACCTCATATATGTTATGAATATAACTAAACTAGACATAACATTTTGCATGAATAAGTTGAGTATATACTAGTAATTCATAACAAGAGGATTGAGATGTTATCTATCAAGTACTAAAGTACTTGATATGAACTTTAGATTATGGGATATTCTGTGAGAGAGAATTCATTATACTTGAAGGGTACAATGATGCAAACTGAAATTTTGATTCTAATGAATCATTATCCACAAGTGAATGAATATTTACCTTTGCACCTGGAGTAGTTGCATGTGGATCTAAAAAAAAAAACTACAATAGCACATTATACAATGAAAACAAAGTTGATAGCATTAACTTCAACTAGTATGAAACCTAAATGAATGAAAAATCTCTTGATGGAGATACCATTAGGAGATAGGTTGGTACCTCTGATAGTTGTGCATTATGATAGTCAAGTAGATATTTATAAGGTGAGGCATAATATTTATGGAGAAAAATATAAATATATCTGTTTAAAGTATAATTATGTGAATAATTTAATCAAGCAAGAAGTAATATCTATTGAGCTTTTAAAATCTTGTCAAAACTTAGTAGATCTATTGATAAAAAGACTTTATTAAGAAATTGTCTTTAAGAGATCGATGAAATGATGTCAAAGCCTATAAAAACAAACACCTATGATGAGAGACCGACCACATGATATGGGTCAAACCAAGTCTAGTGGTTCAATGGAAAAAACAAGTCATTGAGTAATTAAGTTGAATACTTATAATTTTTCTCATTCATGATATCAAGTGCTCAAAACCTTGGTACAGGAGTTGAGTTCAAACTGAGCTCTTAATAAGATCTATAGGCCATATGGATAGGGTGTTTTAAACAAGTTTACACAATTAATGAACTTACCTGTTTGAGTGTAAATGTAAGGCCTACAAATTTTCAGCAAAAATTCTAAATAAATTCACAAGGCATTTTTATGTGAAAATAGCATATGAACCCAAAATGCAAAATAAATCGATTTCAACAAACCAGTTATACTTAGGTAATATGCATCCTTGCGAATATATGCTCAAACAGTCAGGGAGTCATGACTTACTCCCGAAGTAAAATTAGAAGATTTGTACGAGCCAACTTTCTTAGTTTCGTCGATATGAAGAAAATGACATACTCAGAATTTTTTAAAAAAAATCACTGAAAACCCAAAATTTTTGCGGGACCCATAAAAATGTTGGTGGGCCTCATGAAAATATTCCTCAGAAAATATCTTGTGAAACCCATAAAATATTCCATGGAATATTCTATGTGGGCCCCACACCAAAGGAACCTCTTGGAATTTTCTTAAAGCCAAGGGCAAAAAGGAGAAAAAAAGGCTTTCTAAAAACTTCAAGAAGGGGCTTCCTTGGCCTATAAATAGGCCCCTCTCTTCGCTTTTATGAAAATCGACCCCCCACTATCTCTCCTATTTTTCTTCTCTCTCTAAAACCTCCCCTACTTAGCCTAGCCTGCTTGACCTGGTCTGAGTCTGTCTGACCTAGTCTGAAGCCACTTGACTTGGCTTGAGCTCAGCTGGGTCTAGTCAAAGTCAAACCCCTTTTTGGTTCTAACCCAAGTTTGACCCACCTGACCTAGACCTAGCATACTTGAGCTAAGTCTGAACCTACCTGACCCAGTAGACTTGGATCAAACCCTGTTTGGTTTAAACCACTTGGGTTTAACAACTTGACTTGCTCCTCCTCTTTTTCAACTAGGTTGAACTCATCTTACCTAGTTTAACCTTTCGAAAGAAGGTTCAAACTTAGTTTGAAGCAGACAAAGCACATTAGAGTAATTATGCACCGATCAAAAAGTAAGTTTGATTTGTCGATCACTCTCTCTTAAGTATTTGCTTATACGTTCTGAAAGTAGTATTTGACCCTAGTTCTTGGTTTATGCCCTCTGTGACACTTCGGTGTTCACGCCCATCTTTGTGCGACTATCATTGAATATTTTACGATAAAAGCTTCTGCTTAATAAAGTATATATACATTTGAGATTGTTGTCACGTTGAACGATGCCATGGTCCTGCTTTCTATAATTTATATTATGCTTTTAAGATTATTGTTGCATTGAATGATATCAAGGCTCCTTCTTTCATCAATTTACATTATGCTTTTAAGATTGTCATTCCATCGAACGATGCCAAGGCACTTGCTTTCTGCAAATATATATGTATTTATTTTCTATAAGTTATTTAGTTCGATTTCTCTATCTGAATATTAAATATGTCTTCATTTATGTCGCCACACTATAAAGCTCATGCTCCTGCTTATATTACATATAACTGTGCATAAATGAGAGTTCAAATAGAGATCAACTCTAAATCGTTGATGCGATTCCATATGCCGCTCCTCAATTAAGATTCTATTTAACGAAAGAAGCCCCTATTAAAAAAGTTTTGCTCTTATGCAAAACCACTTTTTCATAAAAACTTAAGTCACTTGCGCATGGCCTGGCTAAGGCCCAAGGTTTCAACAAACCTCAATGGATGCAAAGTACGCACAATAGTGTGCATGCATCCAAGAGTTAAGCATAACATTCCTCCATCAAAAAGAGGAAGTGTTGCCAAAATTTTTAAAGAAGCTCAACAAAGCTCAGAAAGAGCGCAACATGTTACTTTGTCATACAGAAGAGATGCTGCCGAAATTCTTTCAAGTATTTTTTACAAAGTAGAAAGGGTCGTCACACTTTTGTCGTCAAAGTAGGAGAAGTGTTGTTGCATTGGTTGGCAAAAGAATTGCCTGAATCGATTGAATGACACGAGGATGCTCTATTGTCAGAACGCTGCCAAAATAGCTCGTTCTTATGTTTGCCTGTAAGGGCACCTTACTCATAAGGACCGAAGAGCCAAAGTAGTGGTTACGCCTTGATTAGGCTAAGTACTCGTTGCAGTTATATACATCGAGTAGTCGATCTGTTGAGATCATGTCATATGCATTATATACATCGAGCAGTCTATCCGTTAGGATCATGTCATATGCATGCTCATGAAAAATATTGTTGCATAACTAGACTCGTAAGGGTCAGAGAGCCATAGTTCTATGTACACCCAAAAAAAGTGAGATGCTTGTGATGGTCGTAGATGCCGAGAGCAGAGTCAAGCATGCATATGAATAAAACTTAAAGGTCTTCGGGACCACACAGTCAGACCATGCTTCTGAATACTGAATGGGGTCGGGGTACATATTTTCTTAGTGTGGGATGTACTAGTTTGCCAGAGTGGCATTCGAATATCTGACAAGTAACGGGTAGACCGTCGGTCCTCTTTAGAACTATTGCTCACTGCGGCAGACGGTGATGATACAATCGTGAGTGACATGTATTTATTATGAACCAAAGAGTTCAAGGGACCTCCCACCACTCAGGAGGTTTGAAGGTCGAGGTTATCCTTAAGATCTGATGATTGAACCCAACTACTGCAGTAGAGGATGCATCCAAACCGGCCTGATAGGGTTATCCTGGTATGAGTTCTACCGCCCTATCATGAACAGGGTCAACAAGCCTCTAGGGTATCTAAAATACATAGAATAATAAACCCTCAAAATGTCGCATTGATGTCAAAGTTCAAGCTTCTCGCGTGTACCAGGGGGTGAACGGTTAATATCGAAATAATACATTAGTTTGAGATTCAGCGATGTATGAATGAATGGGCATTGTTCTGGCAAGTCCTGTATAACCTTAAGAAAGGTGTCAAGATCGATATACTACTCGATCGATAGGAAAAAAGACTCATGTTGTATCCGCACAACTAAGCTAAGCTCGAGGAGCTCTCACTTGGATTCGTGGGATACAGATATGCCAAGTCTTCGAAACTTGAGCGAAATATTTCAATCATAGCCCTAAGGAGGCTTTCATAATATAAGCTAAGTCGTAGAGACTTGAGCATCGTTGTTGCGAATTGTGACCCTGAGTAGTTTGTGCATTTCTATGAGTTGATTGAATGCGTGATTGAATGTTTTTTTATCAGACCAGCAATGGTTCTAACCCCGTTTAAATGGGGAATACAGGTGTTGAACCTACGATGCAACATGCAGAGCAAGGCAACATTGAGTTCTAGGGTTTCTCTAGACAATGTTGCACCGCTTTCTTTATAAAACTAGTTTTATAGAATACTACTTTTCCAAGCAGTGATGTTTGTAATAAACAACTTGTTTTGATAAATGAAATACCTTGGTGGTCAATGAGTGTTTGGCCACATACCTGTGACTTGCCCGGAGTTTTCTAAAGCTGATGACTCATTATCGTCCATTTTCGTTGCTAAAATATTTTCTAAGTTCCACTGCAAAGAAAAAAAAATAAATCCATAAATTTTTTTAACTTAGCTTTGTTTTGGAAATCCGGAGTGTTATAGTGAAGGTGGGGGTCACCTTCTATGTGACTTTAGGTTTGTCACTAGATCACTCATGAAACTGGAATATAGCACATGACCCTTAATGTGCAATCTCTATATACTAATAGATACATTATGAATACATAAAGTAAAAGTGTGTCACTATGTCTGAAAAATCAATTAGGATTCTCAATTTAAAGTAAATGCTATTGGGGTCTTAGATTGACTACCACTAAGTAACACTAATGTTGATGTTCAATCCCAAAAGATACCTTCAATTATGTATTGGATCTTTGCAAATAGTCTCTTGAGTCTTTCCATAATCTTGATCCATGCGAGATATTGTTGGGGTTTTATCTCAAAATTATTGGGTTAAACCATAGTATTGCCTACTTATTTACCTAAGTGGGTTTTCATTTATTTTAAGAGTTTAAACCTGGAATGAAGAGTTAAGGGAACTTCACATGGCTTAAAAAGTGTAGAGTTTCATTTATGGGTAAGGCCCATTAGAAGAATGTTAATTGAACTTTGAACTTTGGACCTTCAATCTTGAACATTAGATTTGTGTTTGGGTTTAAGTGTAAAACTTGTGAATTTTTTATATTTTAAGAAAGAAAGGCGAATCTTAAAATATTATTTGAAATTAAGATGAGATTTAAGTTGTAATTCAAGCTTTAATTGAGATTCATAATAAATTTTAAATCAAGAATTTATTATGAATCAGGTTTTGATTTTTAATGGGATTTAATCTGAATTTGGATCAAATTTGGATTTAATTCAAATTTAATAAATATGTCTCAAAAAATTATAATTGGATTTGAGTTTGAATCAAATATAAATTAAGATTTAATAGAATGTTAATTCAAGTTTGAATTATACAATAATTTGAATCTTTGATGAAATTGAATTTAGAATTTTAATTGAATTTGGATGTAATACATGTGATTCTTTAGGGTATTTTTAATGAATAAAATAATAATAATGGTGAATTTTATGAGAAAGAAGTATAAAAATGTAAATTATCCTAAGATGAATGATAAGAAATATGTTACGAAAATTTAAAGTGATTCAAGTTGATTTTAGTGAAATTCGCATTCAAAAATGAATTTATGAAAAAGATAGGATTTAATAAAATAATTGATAAATTTTATAGAAATAAAGTCGAATACAATTTCAGTCAAATTTAGAATAATTTGGCATACATGCGCCATTCCATTAAAAAATAAACTTTAGTTTTAGGAATATTGAAATCCAAAATACCAAATAAAGATAATTAGTAAATAATTTATTATGAAATGAAAATTTTAATTTAACCAAATTCTATAATGTAGTAGAGGTCCATAGATGGAGCATCCCCTACGGGGCCCAACCTATGTGGCACCTCATCCTATGTGACACATGAAGTGCAAATTGTCATTTTTGAAGTTTTAAAATAAAAAATAACAATTGATTTTAAAACTTACCAAAAACCAAAATATGAGAACTAAGTCAAAAGTTTTCAAACTAATGCAAACCCTTTGAAAGGGGAGGGGGGTTCCATCCTAGAAGGCTCTAGGATGAGCTGACAACAAAGAAAAAAAAACAAAATGGTAAGTTTGGAAGAAGGAAAAAAAAAAAGTAACAAGTCATTTGCTTGCCAAGCAAGCAAACTTGTTCCTTTGGGATTTGAAAATAAGCTAAACATGCGGTGACGTCCAGCCTTGCGAACCCCTTTGCTTACCATATGATTTACATGAATATACATTAATGTACATCATATGAATGCCTAAAACCTACAAGTAGCTAGGTAGAAATATATATATATATATATATATATATATATATATATATATATATATATATATATATATATATATATATAAATGCTTAAGGAAATTAAGAAAGAAAAAAAAAGTAGAAAGTTTTTCTAGTGTTGAGATTTAATCTCAGCACCTTAGACAAGGTAAGAGAGGGGGAAAGGGTATAAATAAGAGGGGGGGGGGGTCTCATGCCCCCCTATTTGCCTTTTTTAGGAAAATTCTCTCTCCTCTCTATCTCCCTCTTTCTTTCTTCTTTCTGCTTCCTTGAGTTTCCCCTCTTTCACAACACAAGGAGGACCATATCATATGTTGGATTGAGACTGAGCGTGGGGCTGCTGCTACCATACGAAGTAGAGAAGGCAGATCGATAAAGGAACTGATCTTTTGATGACCTGATTCATTATTTTCACAAAAGGTAAGGAGTTCTATTCTTTACCCATATATTGGAACTTATATGCACAAGTTTATTATGATACTAAATAGATAAACCCTGCATCAAACCTTCCATACGAGAATTCAATGTCAGATCTATCATATTTAGTATAGAAACGATTTTCTGGATTGAAAACCACTTCAAAAACTCGATTCTCACTCGAATTAGTTTAAAATATATATAAAATAGATTCAAGTTATATACATATATGTGTGTATACATATCACATATCGAATCTGATATGTATACACACATATACCTGTTGGAAAAATTCTGATTGAGAGTCATAGCCAATAATATATATATATATATATATATATATATATATATATATATATATATATATATATATATATATATATATATATATATATATATATATATATATATATATATATATATATATATATGTGTGTGTGTGTGTGTGTGTGTGTGTGTGTGTGTGTGTGTTAGCCCAAATTGGGCATAGTTGATTAGCCCGAATCTGATGCATGAAGGGTTTTTGAATGAAAACCCTTCATGGGTCAGAATGGGTATTAAAAAGGTAGGGACTAATTAGATCCATAGTGGAAGGTCGGGGGGGGGGGGGGGGATATTCAGTCCCTAAAAAAAATGAAAATGCATTCGATTGTGCAAACCGTGTGTGTGTTGGCTTAATTAAGAAAAAAACATCAATAAAAAATTTTAAAAATATAAAATATTTTCTATAAAAAAAATAAGTGCATGTAATTAAGAAAATTATTGAAAACTTTTCTGAGAAAATAGTTTTCACGATGATAGTTTGTTTTCTGGTTTAATGACTGTGGAATTATGGTTTATTTACTAGAAAAATTTATATTATTAGTAGTTGAAATTTTTATAATGAAGTATGGCATGCTGTTAGTAAAAAATAATGAAAAACTCAATTTGGTTTGCCTAGTTTTGCTCACCTGAATGCATATTACCCGTTATTGTGCATATCCGGCCTGACACCCATCCAATAAATCATTCATATCTCCCTCGTTCGAAGGGATTTTTATAAACAATTTGCTGCATTGAAAAGCAAACAAAATTCCACATATTTTGTAAAATTTTGAACTTTGTTATTGGATTGTGTACAAAACAATGATAGTCGGAACAAAAAAGTGTAGGCAAACACTAAACCAATTGTATCTCCCTCGTTTAGAAGAATTTCTATAAACAGTTTATGGCATCAGAAAGTTGACAAAATTTTCTATAATCTATCAGAAATTGAACTCTATCCACATAATGTACATAATTATGTAATAGTCGTAATAGTAAGATAGTTTGAGGGTTCGACGGGTCCCGAACAGGCTAAAGATTGGGATAGAAATGAATGTGATACCTTACCTGTATTCAACACTGATTTTATACAAGTATTGAGTGCCCAAATAGGGGGCACAATTTGAATAAGGTGCTTGTTGCACAAAAATGGCTTTTAGTACAAATTGCTATTGAATTGAATAAAATATGCATGGAATGTGAATGTATATGGATGCATGTACTTGTGTATGACCAATGTCTATCGATGAACAAATGTTGAAGTCAAAAATATAAAAATGTGCAATGGTGTATGACTGTTAATTACCATTTAAAATTTATGCATCCATGAGCTCGAAAGGAGCCTGAATCTTGAATTAGATTCATATTGTGCACGGCATGGGCTTAATGAATTGAGGTTAACCATGTAACTCTAAAGTCTTATGCTTACAAGGAGATGATAAGCGGTATGTCTGACTTTGTAGATATTATTTTTAAGCAGGAAAGGTTGCTCTTCCCCAACACAAAGATATGGGAAGCCTCTACAATAGACTACAGGGTGTATGGTAAGAAACTCATGAGGGTAAGTAGTACGTCTGACTTTGTAGATATTGTTTTTTAGCATGAAAGGTTGCTCCTCCCCAGCGCAAAGATGTGGGAAGCCTCCATAGTAGACTGCAGAGTGGATGGTAAGAAACTCATTAGTGAAAATCTGATGCATCTGGATGACAGTGTTGAGAGCACTCTCTCGATGCAGTCGTCCCTCACCCGAGACTGTTAAAAGGTGATTGGCCAGGTCCAAAGCCATAATTGCATGAAAACACTACCTACGTCATGACCCTGATCGATGTGTTTGCGTGTGTTCATACTCACACGACTAAGAACTGATAACTTAAATTGATTGTGCACTTAGTTAGTCATGTTATGCATCATTTAAAAAAAAAATCTAATTAAAGATAATTGAGCTACTCATGCATAAATGGTTGCATGTTTTGCAATGGTAAGTGCATGCACCCTTGATTTCTCATGCATATTTAATTGTTTATGGGTATTTAACTATTTATGATTGAAAAAACTTGCAAGTGTGTATAATTGGTAATCGTGTGAGGTATTGCAATGTACGCATATTTAAATTGATGATGCATGTGTAAATTATAGGAATATCATTTTGCATACTTATTTTAATTTACGTGTACTAAATAGAACTTTCCTACCAAGCTTTTATGAGTCTGACCCGTTTTATGGGTTTCAAATGAAGTATGATTTGCAACTATGGAGCAAATACAGAATGCTTGGGTGGCATTGAGAGCCAATCTTTTCCTTTCCTGGAGATAGTTTTGGAAAAACAATCTTGTTATTTTGAATTAAAAAGACTCTGATATAAATTTTAAATTATTGGAACTGAATTAAATTTTGATAGTGATTTTATTTATATTTTGATTCAGTATGATGATTGATCATATTGGAACCCGCCCAAAATGTTTAACTCAAAGAAAAGTTTGTTTTCACTGTTTTTAAAGAAAAAAAATTCTCACAAAATTTCAGGTTAAAATTTTGGGGTGTTATATTAAGTTTTGGTTTTGGTTCGGTCCAACTCAGTTTTGTTCAGTCTTAGTTATGATCATGGGCATTCATAAACTTTCACCAATTTTTTTGTCTCTTGGGATAGTTTTAACCCTAAGACCTTGATCGCCCTTCTTTAAGCATTGACTAGCCTATTTAATAGTATTGACCATCCATTTTTAGCCAAGACCCAATCAACCTTAACAATGGAGTTTCCCTCCTACGTTCACTTATTTAATGGTCTAGTGTCTCTGGGTCACCCCATTTATTTTAATTCGTTTGACTGTTGATTGCACCCTCTTATTTGGATTCTTTGGTATCTGCTAGGGTCATTTTTTACCCATTGACCAGACTTTTAACCCTTGGTCCATACATGGCCCTTCCTAACTATTTGGCAACTGTAGGTAATTGTTAATTATTGGGTTGGGGCCTATATATTGTAACAATTGTGATTTTTTAAAATTATTAGATAAAAAATAGATTTTTAATACTTAATGTCAATGTAGAATTTAAATTACATGTTAAATTATCATTTGAGTAGAGTTTGAGAATTTGTTGAATACAAAGTTAAAATAGACTTGAATTTTGCTTAGAATTTAAAGATAGATTAATTAATGAATTTGGGATAAATCTCAAGCTAAGAAAGTATTTTGAATTATATTTTTAATCAGATTTAATCAGGATTTAAGTTGAACTTAATTTGAATTTATTTTTAGAGTTTTATTTGAATTTAAATATAATTACGTGTAAATTTTAATTATTTTAATAAATAATTAAAATATAAATTTGATGCTTAAATAGAGTGAAATTAAAATTTTATTTAACATCAACTTGAGAATTAAATTTAAATGTAAAAGGAATCAAAATTTAGTTAAGGTTAGGAATCAAATTTAAATTTAATGATTAATTGGATTTAAACTATAATTAGAATTTGATTTAATTCAAGTGAAATTGCATTAAGAATTTAATTTGATTTGAATTCTTGTATTTGGATTTGGATTTTTGTAGTAGGGTATGTACATAGATTTGATTTGGATTTCTTTATTTGGGTTTGGATCCCAATTGGATTTGAAACCTAAAAGGGAAACCCATATGAGAGTTCATTCTAAATTAATTTATGGAATGAAAAAGTTGAAATTAACTACGATCTATAAAAGTTTAGAGGTCCAATAGGTTGGACGTCCCCCTAGGTGGGCCCAACCTAATTAAATCTTCTACATTGCCAAAAAAGAAAGAGAAATCTAGAAATTTCTCATAGGGAACCTTTTTAAAAAACCTAAAGTAAAAAAGGTTTAGTTGTTTGCTAAAATAAAATGCAGACTAATTAATCCATGGATTTGAAAAAAAAAACATATATATGTTGAACTTTATTAAATGACCATTGTGGTCTAAGGAGAGTGGGACGTCCCCCACCTTTCCAAAAAAAAAATATTTAAGTTAATTAGTCCCTTTAAATTAGTAAGAATTTTTTTTAGCTATGAACTCCTAATTAAGAAAATAAGTTGATTAAATAGGTAAACTAATAAATTAGGTGTGTTAGTATGTGAGGCATTAAGAGGAGTTCTCTAGAGGAAAGTCTACCCCCTCTACCTTCCTTTCTCAAGAAATTGATCAAAATATAAATTTAGTTGGTTAAGGTCAAACTTAGTATAAAGTTTCCTATTAGCTTAGGAAATCCAATACATTCTAAGATTTCTAGCATATGCTAGGTAGGGAATAGGTTTAGGAAACATACCTAATGGGATTAGGAGATCTCATGTAGATCTTTAAAGATAGACCCCCTTTACACATCCCTCCCCCCATTTTGAACTCCCTCTCAATTCTCTCTTTTCTCCCTCTCTTTTCCCTCTTATCTCTCCTCCTTCACCACTCACGATTGGAGGAAGACATCGTTGAGGTGTGTCACTGAACAGGATTGGAGGAGCAACTATTGTTGGAAGGAGGTTGGTTCCAACATTAAGAAAGTATCTTTTAATCCTACATGTTTCAGACCCCGACTTTGGTTTTGGTATTTTCAAGGTAGGGGTTCTAAATTGATATGGGTGGATTGGAATCCGTATGCACAAGCATACTTCATAAAAATATCATTATTGAACCCGTATATTGATAAAGTTGGGACTGATATTGGTTCAAATTTAAAATAAGATGATGTCTTTTTTTCTTATATGATCACAGTTCACCCATATATGAGCCCACACATGTTGAACCATAACTAATGGTCATGTGGAGTCAATAGTATCTTGATTATTAATCTTATGTTTTTCCATCATTATTTCATGATGACATGCTCGTTAACTAAAGTCTTTTGATTTGAAGGTTTTACCGGTTTTCAATGGGGCGCATAACCATAGCATATTTTGGACATGCATGTAAGCTATAACATGCTCACATGGCCATCAGCCATGATAATTAAATATTACGTCGTGGCCATGCACACATAGTGGATTGTATTCTGTTTTATAAAACATGTTAGACGTTTGGGTCTCATAAAAGTTATTTCATGGATTACCATTTACATTTGAAATCATGTTCAACTATTTGTTAATGTGTTAACAGCAAGCTATTGATAGTAAATTATGGCTTTATCAATTGCCCACATAATACACACACACACACACACACACATATATATATATATATATATATATATATTTATTTATTTATTTGGTGTGTAATAATTGAATCCATGGTTCTGACCTGCACCAAAATACTGAAATGGGTCTCATCAGTCCCCGTTGGGACAGGGTCTGATAATTTTTGTTAAACCTGTTTAAGTATGTTAAACAAAATGTTAACCACCTTATGCATAGTGGGTTCGACCTCTCGATTGATTTCTTTATCGATTTGCTTCTGGTGTTATTTCCAAAAACCTTATTTTAGTCAACTTCATAGCCCTGATAAGCATCCTAATATTTAATCAATTGCCAACCATTATGTTCCAGCATCCTAATATTTAATCAATTGCCAACCATTATGTTCCAGCTAGTGCAACTACTAAACCTACCAATGAATTATTGACCATTCTTGTACTGAATATTGACACGTCATATATTGTAGATACATATGCACAGGAATTTGCATACAAGAGATTATCTAATAGTCTAATACTTATCATGACTTGATATAATGATTTACTAACTTACAACAACCATCAACGTGACCAATTTATTTATGTATTTGTTTATATTCCCAGATCCAAATACCTGGAAATTGTTGTTTGTATGATCCCTAACCGTGCAATGTCACACTTTTATATCCCTAGCCAAGTGCCTTTACTTCTCATGCTATGCCCCTCATTTTGTCATGCTGGATATATCTTGGATATAGATTTAAACTGAATTGGCAACTTATCAACCTTAAATAGGCTTCCTGAAATAGTAGACCATGCTGGCATATCGAACAGGTCCAAATCAGTCTTTGGTTGTATCAGGACTGATCAATGGTTGTGCTTTCTTCATAAAAATCTGGTGTTTGGACCTTTGAGGTCTGATCCGATTATGGATCAGACCTAAGCCCAGATCCTAGAATCGGATAAGATCAGTTCCTATATGGGGACTGGGTCTGTCCAGCGTTATGACAAACGTTCCAGCGAAGAAAAAAAGTATAATAAGTATTTTCTGTATGTAACAAATAAAGAATCGGTTGGGCAGATTCTTGAACGGATCTAAAAATGGATCAGACTTGGGTCCAATCCGCTAAGGAATAATTCAGTTCTCATTGGGACTAGGTCTGAATGGGTTTCTTTGTTTCCCCTTGTTTGTTTTTAAAAAATAATAAAATAAATAATAGTTTTGTAAAAATCCTTGGCAACTTTGCACCGTCAATGACCGTTTGTGTGTAAAAAATGGTCTTATTACATGTTTGTGCAAATTATGCATTGTATTTCAACGGGTTTCATAAATGAATCGAAGTCTTGCCTGTTTACTTAACCATGATCCAAACCGAGTATGGGCGATTAAGCTATGCCTAGTATGAATGCTCTATATGAATACATGAATTTAAATGATCAGTTAGCATGAAAATGTGACCTGTAGTACTGTGTAAAAACATGTTTTATATTCTTAATGAACATGACATCAGATAAATTATCATTGCATGCTTATGATTGAATGAACACTACTATTGAATTGCATATGTTTGTGCATTATGGTGTGTTGTAATTATGTATGGATGCATGTTGTTAATCATGTTCAATGCCTATGAATGAAAGTATATACGACATAAAAGCATTATTGGCATTAAATCATGCATCAAGGTACTCAAACTGGAGGCACAAATTTTAGTGATAGATTCATTATGTAAGTGCATAAAAAAATAATAGAGTTAATGTAATTAAAATAATGCGATGTGAACATTAATTCTATTGAGGCTTAGAATGGGAGGGTAAGCGGTACTACAGGCTCTGTAAAACCAAGTTTTGAGTATGAAAGGTTGCTCCTCCCCAACCATAGAGATAGAAAAAACCTCTACATTAGCCGCATGATGAAAGATTAAAGAACTCATAAGTGAAGTCTGATGCATCAAGTTGGAGGTGTTGGAAGCACTCTCGCTTGACTAGGTGGTTCCTCACCTAGGACTGGTGAAAGGTGTTTGGCCAGGGTTAAGCTACAACTTGGTTAAATATACTCCTCCTAAGTTGTTATCTTGATCTATGTTAAAACTGTATAGTACCCACGAGACTAAGAAGTAAAACCTTAAATGTTTGTGCATTTATATAGTCATGACATGCATCAGGTAAAAAAAACTTAAATAAATGCAATTAAAGTCACTAATGCATGAAAGAACTATTGTTCAACTTGGGTAAGTGCATACATTATTTATTTGCTCATGCATAAAGTTGGTATTTGCCTATGAATTGATTTATGCTATGCAACTGTGATCATGCATCAATTTAGTATTTGTTTATGAATCAATTTGTTATATGCAATGTGTATTGTAAGCATGTGTAAAATGATTATTTGCCTAAATGATTGGTTGTAAAGTGAATTAAGCATGTTTATGTATATTTATTCGGTTTACCTGTGTTGATATTTCCAACTAGACTTTCACGAGTCTGGTCCATTTTATGATTTTTCATGTAAAGTATGATATATAGCTGCACAACAGATGTGGGATGTTGGGGCGGTGTCGAGAGCCAGTCTTTTTTGTTTTTTGGGAATAGTTTAAAAAAAATATTTATTATTATTTTAGATTAAAAATGCCTTTATATGAATTTTTAAATTATTAGGATTGAATCAAATTTTAGTAGTGAATAATATTCGTGTTTTAATTCAGTTTATAATGATTATTTGCTTTGTAACCTGTCCAGAATGTTTAACCCAAAGAAAAATATTATTTTCACTGATTTAAAAATAAAATTATGATTTTTTTTTGTTAAAATTTTGGGGTGCTACAATTGGTATTAGAGTGAGATGAAAATATTACCTCAAGCTCATCTAGCATTTCGGCATCGCTCGGTGAGTAAGTTCTAATTTATTTATTTGATGTAATTATAAAGTTATTGTTTGAAAGAAATTTGTATATGCAAGTGAAAATTGAGAAAAAAAATGCTAGGGACAACACATGACAGACTTAACTGTAGGGTCTGAGAACTTATACAAAAAAGTTGTATTTTAGAAGGGAAGTTGAATGAATAACCATTGCACTAAGAACATGATCCTAAGTGGGGTAACTATCGCTTCAAAGATAACGTGTCTAATGCATGCCTATGATCATACCTATTTCAAGCTCAATTGCTATACTAATGCAGGAGCAGAACCAAGCAACCTGTGATCAATTAGATTATTTTAGATCCATTTTTTATTTGAATTTAGATAATTGTATTTGAATATTTGATCATTCTATGATCCATATCTTTAGGATAAGTTTATTTTGATTGAAAAGTTATCACTAGAGTAGTTACTTGGATCATAATAAGAAACTTATCTTATTTAAACTTTTTAAAATTATAAATTTCTCATCTATAAGTAGATGAGAAATCTAGGAGTTTGGTAGTTGAGATTGAAATGAGATAATTTCTTGTTATTTAAATTTTTTGTTATTTTTAGTTTTTTTTTCTATTTTCCTAGATAAAGCTAGATATTCATAGTTTTAGGTAGAAGTAGCTGGTAGTTTGGTAGATTTCTTTATAATCCCAACGATGGGCTTACGTCACATATCCACTGAGTTAATTTTCCCAACACATGAATAGCAAAACTGAGGGCTCATGCATCAACTAGGAATCAAAATGCCTTAAGAATCATGTAGGATAAATTTGTTGTATCTTTGACATCATATAGGTGTTCTTGTAAAAAGTAAGCAGACTAAATACACACAAACATTGTGCACACACATAGATAGGATGCATGTACGTGCATGCACACACAGACACAGGATCTGTGATGTGCATGCATGTATTGCCACAAGAAGGTATCTGCAAGATTGCAGTACCCCAAAGAAGCACCTCCAAGTTTTAAATTTATCAGTAAGCTGAGGTTGTGGCAATGTTGCTTCATTTGGCATGACTCAACCTGTTGATAGATGGGTTGGGATGAGGCTTAGTACTTATTGGGCTAAATTTGAACAGGCATCCCATGGCCTATCTTTTTGGTTCGCTAAGTTGGGCAATTAGGCCAGTCAGGCCAAAACTCTGCCTGGTTTGGAACCAGGTGAAAGAGAGTCACACAAATGGAAGAAGAAATTCATGCACACACAAAAATATACACTATGTGGTTCGGTCAACATGACCTATGTCCACAATATCTTTCTCTCTAACTCATGGTTAGATAGAAGAAGTTCCCTTCATATAAATAGGCATGTACATTAGGTAGAGTCCCAAACCTCCCACACGTATATCCACATGTGGATGAGGTTTTGCAACTTTCAATTATAGAGTTCACAGAATAACAACTTTTATATTTGGTAGAGTCCATGTTTAATGTATTCTCATCTAGATTTATATAAGGAGTCTTTGAAAGATGTGAGTCTTTTCTAATGAGGATCACTTTGGGAACGTTGGACTCTTCTAGATGTCTATCAGCTTCCGCTCTTGGATCTGGATCAATAATCTTATCACGCTCTCATAAACCAAGCTCTACAAGATTGAGTTTGTCTCTGAATAAAATGAAATTTGGTCCAGCTAATAGTTTGGTGAGAATATCTGAAATCTAATTCTGAGAATGAATGAATTTAATGTGTATTTCTCCTTTTGAGACTTTTTCTTGAACAGAGTGATAGTCAATTTTAATATGTTTGGTGTAGGCATGAAAGACTGGATTTGCCTTAAGATAGGTAGCCTCAAAATTGTTGCACCATAGTGTGGGAGTCTCACAAAAAATGATGCTTAGCTCAATTAGAAGATGTTTGAGCCAAACAAGTTCAGACACAACACCTGCAACTGCCTTGTATTATGCTTCGGTGCTTGACCTGGCAATAATACGTTGTTTACTTGAACTCCATGATAGTAGATTTGTTCTCATAAAAGTCAAATATCCACTTGTAGATTTATGATCATTTAAGCATCCTGCTCAATATGCATCAGAGTAGGCTGGCAATCCAAGAGAAGAGGACTTTTTAATATATAGTCACATATTTATGGTCCCTTTAGGATCCTTTTCACATGAGTCTAGTGATCTTGATTCGGTTCATGCATAAACTGACAGGCTTTATTGACTGAATAGGCTACGTCAGGTCTAGTAAAAGTAACAGAACACAACATTTGGAGTTGCAGGAGTTATTACGGGTTTGTAATCTGTCATACCAGATTTCACTAGTCGATCCAATATATACTTTTTATGACATAGGACAATTCCTTCTGTGGACCATGGGACAACTTCGACTCCAAGGAAGTAGTGTAATGAACCCAGGTCTTTGATAGAAAATTCACATTCAAAGTCTTGAATAATACACTTGACAACTATTTGTGAATTTCATGTGATGATAATATCATCTATATACACCAAAATGAACATATGCAACCCTTGTTTATGACAAATAAATAAAGATGGATCAGCCTTAGACTCAATAAAACCCAGTTTTTCTAAATAGATATGAAGCCTTTCAAACCAAGTCCTGGGAGCCTACTTTAATCCATATAATGCATGATTCAATTTGCACACAAAGTTAGGATGAGTAGTATCTTCGAAGCCTTGTGGTTGATGCATATATACTTCTTATTTTATGACTCCATTAAGAAAAGCATTGTTGACGTCCAATTGATAAATAGATCAATTCAGACTAAGTACTATTGACAAGACCATCCTTATCGACATAGGTTTAGCAACTGGGCTAAAGGTCTCAAAGTAGTCAACTCCCTCTTGTTGGCTATAGCATTTGGCAACAAGTCGAGCCTTATATCTAGCAATGGTTTCATCAGCATGCTTTTTGATTTTGTAAATCCACTTACACCCAACAAGACTTCTTTCATAGCCTGACACCATTTATGATCAGTGTTGGCTTGGTCAAATGAGTAGGATTCAGATTCTTCTTAGCATATCTCGCTCAGAAGGGAAATGGAGTATTTGGACCCAAAGAAGAGTCTTGGTCGAAGGGCACCATCCTGTGATCTGGTAATCATATGGTGAGTTCTAGGAGTTTGGTTTGAGAGGTCGACTATGAGATTCAACCCTGAGGACGTTGACTCTAACACACTGGGTGGATTTTGATTATTGATTTGAATAGGTGGGGTCATGACTGGTTCAAAATTAGGTTCTACAAAGATAACTCAGGTGAGTTAGGCGACTCAGGTGGATCAACATTAGGTGAGTCAATGGGCTTGTTGGGAACATGTTCTAGAGTGATCATTGGATTAGTTAACGGGATAAGGTTGTTAGATTGAGCTTAAAATATTTTTTCACTAGAATTTGGACTCAAGTTTTATATTTTGGATTCAGCATTCTACATCTTTGGACGTAATTGGTTGTTTGGTTTCAACATCGAGAAAGTTGCCCTGATCAAAGATAATGTGCCTAGAGATGAAGGTTCTATGAGTCACAAGATCATAACATAGGTACCCTTTGTGATTGGATCCATATACAACAAAGACAAACGGTTTGGACCTTGGTGTAAGTTTGGATTTTGTATAGGGAATAAGATATGGGTAACATATACACCCAAAAAATTTCAAGTGTTCATAGCTAGGAGTACGGTTAAGGAGAAGTTCATACAAAGTTTTTTGGCCAAGGTTTGGAGTAGGTAAGAGATTAATAAGATATGTGGTTGTTCTAAAAGCATCAACCCAAAACTTATTATCAAGAGAAGTATAAAATAAAAGAGCTAAACCAGATTCAACAATATGCCTATGTTTTCTTTCAATAACTCTATTTTATTCAGATAAATGAGGGCAAGATGACCATCGTTTAATACCGCAATCATTTAACAAATTTGTAAAGGCATCATTAACAAATTCTCCTCCACCATCACTATGAAATATCTTGATTTGCCTTACCCGTTGCTTTTTAACAATGTTCTTAAAATTTATAAAACATAGAAAAGCATCAAATTTCTTTACTAATGAAAATAACCAGGAGAATTTAAAAAAATTGTCAACAATCAACAAATAGAATTTATAGCCTTCTTGAGAGGGTGCTGACTTAGGGCCCCAAAGATCCAAGTGGATTAATTTGAGGGGTGCTTGAGCAAAAAAACCAGCTTTCTCAAAAGGAAGCTTATGATTTTTACTAATGGTACATATTGAACAAAAAACTGCGTCACTATTATTCATGAATAAAATAGACCCGTTTGTCTCAAGTTTTTACAAAACTTTGAGACCAGGATGTCCTAATCAACAATGCCATCATCAGAAAACCTAAATTTATTTGGACTAGCTTTAGCAAAACTAACTGAAGGAGATTCATTCGCTTTCTCAAGACGTTTGGTCGGCCTAGCATAGAGTCCTCTCTTAATTGGTCCCCCTTAGTAGGGTAGTCCCAGTCCATGGTTTCTTAACACAAAATTCATTAGCATCAAAATGAAATAAACATTGATTATCTCTTATAAACTTAGCCACAGATAGAGAATTTTCTTAATAGAGGGGATATGTAACAATCTTTCAGCTTAAAACTTTTATTTTCATGATATAAAGTGAGATACTTGTGTTAGCAATAGGCAACTACGTACCACTTCCAACCATGATGCCATCTAGACCATGATATACTTCTTTACCAGTCATATCTCAATCTTTAGAAGTCACACAGTGTATAGCCCATGTATCAGGGTACCATGAGACTTCCTACATACTGTTAAAAGTTGTGGCAGCAAAAGCTTTTGGAATATCATAATAGGTGTGCATGGTATGGTTACGATGACCACAAAATTGACATATCACTGGATCTTCCTTTTGATTATAAGGGGACAAGCGGGACCAGGTTGACGACCCAGACTGATTTGAGAATTAACATTTTCATAATTACTAAAGAATCGTCCTACCCCTCTGGATAGTCCCTTGCCTATTCCAGGTGGACCTCCTGTGTCACATCCTCTCTAAGAGATAATCACGGTAGATGAGGTTTATCCGTGGTTTGATTGCTTATTTATCACTTGCAGCCTCTTTTCTTGATTTATTAGCATTTCATAAATTTCTACAAAGGTAGGCAATCCATCACGAGTGGTGATGGAAGCAATGAAACTCTCATACACTTGAGAGAGCCCATTCAATGTGTAATAAACCTGATTTTCATCTAAAATAGGCTGACAAACAGCACATAAGGAATCCGAAAGAAATTTTATGTGATCGAGATACTCTACCATGCTCTTTTCTTCTTTCCTAACATCCTATAGCAATTTCTTTAGTTGAAGGATTTGAATACTAGATTGAGAAGAATAGGATCTCTCCAACGTGATTCATGCTTCACGAGTTATAGAAATTCTAACAATTTGGCCAAGGATGGGTTTTGTAACCGTTGCACAAATCTATCTTAGAGCTAACTGAACAACTCTTTTCCATGTCATGAATTCTAGAGTTGGTTTTGTCTCTTCTCCTTCCTTGACAAATTGATTTGGAGCAGGACAAGATCCATCAATATATTTGATTAGATCCTAGGAGAACATAACTTATTCGATTTGTGATCTCCATAGCAAGTAGTCATGTCTATCAAGTTTGATAGACACCAGAGAAGAAAATGCATTCCACTGGATTGCGAAATTCAACACGAGAGATGAAAAGTTTGATGATGATGGGGCTAAGCTCAAAGCCATGGAAACCACCACTAACCAATTAGGATCACAACACACTTACGCACGGTATGAGCCACTTAGCTCTGATACCATGAAAGAGTCACACAAACAGAAAAAAAAATCATGCACACACAAAAACACTCACACATTTATGTGGTTCGGTCAACATGGCCTACATTTACAATATCTTTCACTCTCTCTAACGCATGATTAGAGTGGAGAGGTTTCCTTCATATAAATAGGCATGTACATTAGGTAGAGTCTCAAACCTCCCACACGTATATTTATATGTGGATGAGGTTTTACAACTTCTAATTATAGAGTCCACACAATAACAACTTTTACATTTGGTAGAGTCCATGCTTAATGTATTCTCATCTAGATTTGTATAAGGAGTCTTGGAAAGATGTGTCTTCTCTAATGAGGCTCATGTTGGGAACTTTGGACTCTTCTAGATGTCTATCAGCTTCTCCTGCTCTTGTATCTGAATCAGTAATCTTATCACCAGGTCTTACTGGATCTAGGCAAAAAAGTTGGCTCCTAAGATAGGCCAGGATGGCCTGACTCAGTGCACCCCATGTAGGTCCTCTAACCTCACCATGTGGTTCTTGAGTTCAAATCCCAGAGAGAGAGAGAGAGAGAGAGAGAGAGAGAGAGAGAGAGAGAGAGAGAGAGAGAGAGAGAGAGAGAGAGATGTTATTACAAGGCGACCAGTAAAAAAATGCAATGTCCCCAATCCACAGTGATGAAGTAACCAAAGTGAAGCGATCCCAGCCAACAAGACCAGAAATTTAAATGCCAAAAGTATCATATCCCTCTTTATTTCATTTAACTCCTAGTCTTCAGAAATTCATCAAACATCCAAATTTCTATCTTTCTATATTCCCAAATGTTAAAATGAGCCACTACTGCAAAACAAGTATACTACTAATTACAGGTGATGCGATTTTGAAAACAATAATTTTAAAACCAAGAACTGCACACCAAATAGTAATTTTAAAACCAGTTCTTGCACTCGTTGTAGAGTAGCAAGTCGGATCATCTCCTTAGGGAACGAGATTAAGGCACACAATTTCACTTACAAACTCACTTTATTAATATCTTAAGAAAAAAGAAAAATTACACTATTTTTAAATTATAATGCAAATAAAAAGATACAACAACAAAAGTTAATTCTAATCTAAGCTTGAGACCACTTTTGTGCATGATCAAGAAACTCTAATTGATATTCACCTTAACCCACCCTCCTCCTTGTTCAGTAGTGGTGTAAGTTTTATGACACAGATTTTTAAAAGATATTTTTGATAAAAATGGTTTATGCAAGCCAAACACCAAATAATAAAAACTGGCTCACACTAGTGGTGAATCCGAGTCAAACTCAGGAAACAAAAGAAAACTTTATATTCTATCGAAATCTACTCTTTATTGCTTTGAAAATAAAAATAATTAATTAACTAATCAACTGATAGTACGACTCTTTGCGGAAAGCTTAAATAAGTAATAATTAGTTACAGGCCTTTTACAAATTCAAATTAATAAAATAAATAACCCTAATCTAAAAGAAAAGAAAAACAAGGTCTTTAGTGCTTGAGCTTCTAGTCCCTTAATTTGCTACTGCTTCAGATGAACCTAGACATATAAGTGTATGACAACAACCTGGATCTGTAAGCTCATATATTCTTCCCTCACGTGATAAGGGTTATATTAAGGGGCCCTCTGAGAGGCTAAAAGAGCTCTTTTGAGGGCTCAAAGGGATCTTTTACTGACCTCGGAGGGATCTTCAAGGGCTCGTTTGAGGGCTCACCGCACATATAACCAATTCCCTCCAAAACACAAACACAAAACAAAGAAAAACTAAACAAAAATTTAATGTTAGTTTGATAAAAAATCACAAAATAAGAATCTAACTAACCTATAACATACTAACTAACATGTAATAAACTAATTCACTAAAAGACAAAATAACAAACAAACAAACTAAATAATAACACCGAAACTAATTTGTAACAACTAATTTAACAATCTAACTAAGAAAACAATAAACTAAGCTAATCAAAAATCAAGATCTGAACTACTATTAATTTAACTAAACAAGAAACACATAATTCAAAAAAACTAATTAAATAAATTCAAGATTCTAACTAAAACTAACTATTCAAGAAAGCAAATAACAAAATACTAACTAATCTAATGATTGTACGGATTCAACTAAATAATTAATCAAATCTGGAAAATATTGAAAACTAACTAACTTAAATAGCCTATCTAATATACTTAATTACATTAAACAAGAAAAACAAGAATCGGCTAATTGACTAACCTACCCGATTTACATGCAAGATTGAAATCAAAAGCTGAAGTAAATCAATGAATAAAATTTAAATCTAACTACTAATGAATGCTGGAAATAATAACAAACTGAATTAAAATATCTAACTAATTGATTATCAATGCACACAAATGAATAAAAAATTTTATCGGCTATTATGTATTTAATAAAACTAAAGCTATTGTGACTACCAAATTGAAATTAAAGATAAACAAACCAACGTACATTAAACTACTACTAACTAATGAATTGAATAAAAATAAATTGCAGAACACTACAATTATTTTATGAAGAAAACAACTACTAAGTAAACGGAAAATGCTAAAAGCATAAATTGGTTAACATGATTAAATCTAATCTAGTTTTGAATTAAACTAATTTATGTCTAATGAAATTAACTAATCAATTTTGATTAAATCACCTAAAAATAGGAATTGGCATGAATTTAAAATTAAGAACTAACTATAAAAAAATACTACTATCCAACTCAGCACAAAAATCAAGGAAACCGACTAGACTAAATTAAGCTATTTTATTTTATTTTTATATTTTTATATTTTCAAATGATGAAAATAAAACTTAACTAAACTATATGCAATGGATATGCAACAACTAAATTAAACTATATGCAATGATGAAACATGATGAGTGTATGCTATGAAAGAAATAACAACTAAATCTAGAGAGTAAACTATGAAGAGATGGGGGAGAAGAAGCAAACCTCACGATTCGCCTTCGATGGAGGGGTTGGGAAGATGAACGTGGTCTTCCTCTCGGGCTGCACGTAGCTCCAACGATGGAGACAAGAAAAAGTCGGCAAAAGCAAGGATTAGAAGCAAGATGAAACAAGAAGGGAAAGAAGAACCGAGGGAGGAACCGACCAAGAGTGAAATGGGGGAAGAAGAAAAAAGAGGGAGGGAGACAAAGCTGCATGAAATCCAAGGAAAAAGACACCCCTATTGCTGAAAAAATACTATTTATATTGAATACATTAGGTCAAAACTAAACTTTCTAAAAAGTCCAACTAGATTTCAAAAATTCTAAAACTTCTCTTCTCTAAAAACATGTTTCATAAAAACAACTTCTAAACCAACTAAAATATTAGATAACAATTCCTAAACTAATTAAACTACCAATTAAAAAGTCCTAAACTAATCAAAATAACGAAAAATGCAGGAAAGAGCTTGAAATATGCGATTTTACCTTTATTTTCAAATTTAAAACAATTTCTCAAAAACGCTGATAAGAATGAGTTTTTAATGTGATTTTTTGATGAATCATGCAAAAAAATAGTATGTATAAGATGCAAAATATATGCATGATCAACTAGCACACCGCAAATGAACTACATGCGAAAGCAAAACTATATTATATCTATACTACTAACTAACACAATAACTAATCAAAATAAAAAAAGTAATCAACTAAATGATTCTAACTACACTAGAAATAATAGGAAATAACAGCAAATAACTAAAGCAATAAACTACTAAAATTATCACTAGAATGAATGAACAAGTAATGCCATTAAAGAAACTATACAATAATTAATCTAATCTAACTTAATCAATTAAACTTCTTCGGTTCTCTAACAAAAAAATCAGAAAATAAACTTCTAGTAAAAAACTTAAATAAACTAAAAAAATTACAGCAATATCAAGGCATAAATGAATATTAAAGAAAATTACTAAACTACCCTGAATTATGCAAACTAGCTAAAAATGGCTAAAACTAAAGACTGCAGTTTGGCAGAAAACCAGTTTTTAAAAACAAGATGAAGACACAGTCAAATCAACTCTGAATGAGATGAAACTTTTCAGAATTTAAGTTAACACCTTGACAAAACTAAAAAAATGAATTTCAGATCAAAACTCCACAAAAAACTATATAAAATGATGACCCAAAGTCTGACAGAAATTCTGCTGATTTTATGCAACTAAGTCTACTTAACTATAACTTAACTATGATTAGCATAATTAAAAATCTAATTAAACACAATTAATTCCAACAGAATTAATGCTAAAATAGAAATTTAACTAATGCTAATGCTAATCTATTCTAAAACATGAAATAAATAAGGAAAAACAATTATACTATAAGCATGTAAAACAACATTATCTATACTAACTACAATATCAACAATAAATGAATTGAATAACAACTAGAAGTACCAACTAAGCTACTTAAAGCAAATGACAACTAATTAATTTAGCAATTGAAACAAATAAATAATGATAATGTAAAGCAATTAAATAAAAATAATAAATTAAAATTAAGACATCTAAATTAATCTAACTAATTAATATCTAAGAAACTCACGACTAGGCTAATTAACTAATTAACTTAAACTATTCTACTAAAGTAATTAACAAAAATAAACAAGAAAGTAAATATCTAAACCAGATCATAAAGCACATTTGAAACTAATCATATTCTAAAATTACAACACAAACTTTCTAAACACTTAATTATCTAAATTGGAAAGTAAATATTCAAAAAATAGAGAAACTACCTAAGCAAATACTACTTACCAATTGAAAATGCAAGAATTCTAATTTAGCAACTTCTTAAAACTAATTGCACAACTATAAAAAATTTAGCAACTAATCTAAGCTACTACAGAAAGGAACTCTTAATTACCTTAATGAAATTAAACTAAGACAACAAATAGTTCTAATTTAGAAAAGACTAAAATACAATTTTGAAGAGACTTTATTTTTAACATGTAAAACCTAATTTTCTAAGGCAAAGAAAAAAAAAATAGACCCTAAACAGACCTAATAAATTAGAAAAAAATATATACATGACTCTCTTAGATCCTAGAAAAACACAGAAACAAAAATCACTGAAAATTTTGAAATGGTTTGGCTTAGAAAAATCGGAGATCAGAGTTGGGTCGGATCTTGATTCTGCAGAAACTGGTTCTGCAAAATCACAACAGAACTCTGATAAAACCATTGCTATCTCTTGAATGACTAATCCAAATGATCCCAAATTTGGACTGCAGACTCTAGACACACACACTAAACTACTCAAAAAATTTCAGCCCAAAATGATTTCAGGATTAGCATGGAGAAGCAAGGCAAGTCAATGTTTTGTTTCAGGCCTGTCGTCTAACAGGTTTTGGACAGATCCACTTCTTGAATCCACCACCGATATTCCGGCCAAAGAAATGAATCAAAATTTATTTTTTCTACAAATTAGATATATTAAACTGATAGAAATAAAATAAAATAAAAATTAATTACTATAAAAAGAAAGCTAAAACGATTTTTGAAAATAAAATAGAAATCTAACGATGTAGAAATCTAATTATACAAAAATCTAATTACTCTATTATGAAAGAAAGAAAGAAAGAAATTTTCTTTTTCAAAGAAACAACTAAATCAGATAAAAATGTGAGGAAATAAGATCGAATCTTAATTATCTAAACTACAATGCAAGAAAATAAATAAAGATGCAAAATAAATCAAGATGCACAACTCTAATTAGACTCGATCTTAACGACAAGCAGTGGGTGAGAAGGCGCACCTCAAGGACTGCCCGACAAGTTTGGAGAAGAAGAGAGCAGTCCAAGGCTTCAAAAATCATGCCAAACGTCTCCTAGATCTACTGCTGCACAAGTTCTCTTTGTTGAATCTGAGGCTGGACCCAAATCAACGAGGAAGGAGATCGATAGAGAAGCATAGAGGGCCAGTGGTTGCAAAAGAAGATTTTTGGTCGTCGACTATGAAGGTAGATGGCGTTCTCATGCCAAATCCGAATAAGAAGCTCCAACCATGTAACCTACAATAAAAACACAGCAAGACACACAAACCACAGAGAAAACATGAAAAAAAGAAAAGAAAAGAAAAGAAGAAGAAAAAACGTGAAGAAGAAAAAGAAGAGATCAATGTAGAGAAAGAAAGCGGTTTTGGAGAAGAAGAAGAAAAAAAAGAAGAAGGAGAAGAAGAGGCATGAATCTATGGGCCTGGACGGCTTACCCTAATGCCGAAAATTAGTTTTTATAATAATATTTTAGTTAAAAATCTAAAATCCACTTAGGTTAAAAAATATTTCAAAAAACTACCTATATTATAGAATTTTGCAAATTACCTCTAGGCGCCACTTGTAGAGGGAGTTTTTTTCTCACCTTGGATCTTTGGATGTAGGAATGGATTGACTTTGGATCTGGTCCAAGGCCCAAGATATAGGCTTTAGATTGGATCTGGATCCAAACTACCTCAAAAATCGATCCAATTACCTTGAAATAGCGCTGTCATTCTCATTTTAAACTAGTTTTGAGTGAAATTCGAATTGTGGCTTCTTTGTACCTAAAACAATATAAACATGGCTATTTATCATATAAAAGCATATATAAATGCATGAATTTATGATAAGAATGATATGCATTTCATGCATCATCAACAGGTATCCTTGGCATTTACTCTATGTTATTATAATGCATGTTGTTAGAAAAATCGTAGGAAGCAGTAGGTTGTTTGCAAGATTTTCTTCAGAAATTAAATTAAGAAGTATCATCTAAAGACAAATTGAAAACGAGCGGTTGGATTCACCATCTACATGAGCAGACACAGTAGAATGAGAAAAAATCTTAATCATGTACACAAACTGTCACAAGCTTATCTAGAAGCATCGTGCGATACCTGGTGATTCCAACCAAGTCAGCCTTCTGAGTTAAGGAAGCAACGCGAACACCCCGCACCACGGTGCACAATCACAATAGAGCGTGCACAATCTTAAAGAGAGCAAGGGAGAGAGAAACAGAAAAAGATTGAGAAAGAAAGTAACTCTTTTTTATAAGTTTCAAGATTACATAGAGAGAGTGAGAGGGGGGAGGGATCCGTTACTATTGTAGTTCACAGGGGATATTAGGCCAAAGGCCATTTATGTACACTACAAAAGACCAAAGAGGTATTTACATCAAGATAAGAAAATGTCAACATGGCGAGTTGGAACACGCTCTCCAGCCTAAACTGGCACCATCCTCAGCACGATCTATTGCTTGTAGTCTTCGATGGATTGCTGAAACTGGTGAATATTGCGTGGAGTCTCCCAACGGGCATCACTCTTTGGTAGTCCTTTCCATTTTACGAGATACTTCTTTACTTCTCCTAGATAGTTGTTGGCGTGATCCATGATGAATTCAATTTCTCGGAAGGTCGACGTTGACATTTATGTTAGAGCTCACTTAGGAATGGGAGCTCGTTGAAGTAGACTGCGGCTGAAATCCTCTTCATCTTCATTGAAGGGCTTTAGATTGCACACGTGAAAGACAGAGTGGACCTGGAAATTGGCAGGAAAGTCTAGCTTATACGCTAACTTTCTGATCCTTTGGGTGATGAAAAAGGGTCCATCATATTTCTGAATGAGTCCTCGATGATGTCCCTGAAAGATAGCCATTCTCTCAGGGTATAAATTGACCAACACTTTATCTCTGACTCAAAACTCGATGGGTCGATGGTCTTGATCCGCCCATTTCTTCATTCTCTTAGCAGCTTTATATAGAAATGCCTTTGCTAATTTAGTTTGATCATGAAGCAAAGGGCGCCTTTCCCTGACCTTGGGCCGCTATGGAGTGCGGTGTCTATCGTTGTTGCCCTGTCACAATCTCGAATGGACTATGCCCCGATGATTCACTCTTTTGAAGATTGTAGCATAACTGAGCGATATCCAATAGCTCCATCCAATTTTTCTGATTTGCACTTACAAAGTGCCTCAAATATTCTTCTAGCATCCCATTAATACATTCAGTCTGACCGTCAGTCTGCGGGTAGAAATTGGTGGAAAAGTGCAACTCAGATCCTAGCAACCGAAAGACTTCTCTCCAAAACTTACCTGTAAACTGAGCATCATGATCACTGATAATGCTCTCTGGAATGCCCCAATACTTCACAACGTGCTTCACAAAGAGTCGAGCCATATCTTAAGCTGAACAATTATTAGGGCCAGGCACAAAGGTCACATATTTTGAGAACTTGTCAACCACAACGAAAATGATACTGCACCCCTCAGTCTTCGGTAGGCTAACGATGAAATTCATAGAAATGCTCTCCCAAGGTCGACTGAGGATGGGGGAGAGGTTCTATTAGTCTCGCAGTCTTCTAATTCATGGCCTTGTTTTGTTGACAGATCAAACAGGTGCGTACGTAACCGTCTATATCATCACGCATTTGAGGTCAATAATAAACTCATTCCATCAACGCAAAGGTCATTGTTTGCCCTGGATGTTCTACCCAGAGAGAATCATGTCACTCCTTCAATATCTCCTGGCACAAGGATCCTCATTGGGCATATATACTCGATTGCCAGTTGTTATCAGCAGTCCTTCTTGTTCCTAGAATTGTCTCGTCTTTCCCTCTTTCACCAGAGAGAGAAGATGTTGCACCATGGGGTCTTCTTGTAAGCCCTCCAGAATTCTGTTGAGGAGGTCACTTTGAGGTCCAGTCCCTCCGCTCTTATCTTTAATCAAGGCAGCCAACCTAGCCTTCCTACTCAATGTGTCTACCACTATGTTCATTCTTTCAGGTTTGTACTCCAGAATCATGTCAAACTCAGCTAAGAACTCCTGCCACCGAGCTTATTTAGGACTAAGCTTTTTTTGTGTTTCAAAATAGCTCGTGCCAACGTTGTCTATGTAGATAATGAACATTGAACTCAGTAGGTAATGCCTCAAGGCACGTAAGCAGTGGATGATAGCGATCATCTCTTTTTCATATACCGTATATCGCCGTTCAACATTGTTTAGCTTTTGACTCTCAAAAGCGATAGGGCGACCATCTTGCATCAATATACCTCTAATGGCAAAATCAGACGCATACGTGTATACTTCAAATGGTTTTCTCTGGTTTGGCAACTGTAATACCAGTTCCTTTACCATAGCATCCTTAAGAGTCTTGAATGCTCTCTAGCATTCTTCTTGCCAATCCCACTTTTTGTCCTTCTTTAAAAAATTTGTTAGATGTGTCGCAATAGCTGAATATCCCTCGATAAAATGATGATAATAGTTAGCTAGACCCAAAAAAGATTGGAGCTTAGGGACCTTGGTTAGAATTCCCCAATCCTGAATAGCTCTTACCTTCTGACTATCAATCCTTAGACAACCCTTTCCAACCACATGGCCCAAGAAACTTATCTCCTCCTGACCAAACATACACTTTTCTCTTTTTACATACAAACCGTTGTTCTTTAGAATCTGAAACACCATGCGCAGATGTCACACATGTTTCTCCATGTTTTGGCTATAAACAACAATATTATAAAGATATATGACCACAAAACGGTCAAGATAAGGATAAAATATATGGTTCATCAGCGTAGAGAAAGTTGCAGGTGCATTCGTTAAACCAAATGACATTATTAAAAACTCAAAAGCACCATATTGCATAACACACGTAGTCTTGGCCTCGTTCCCATCCGCAATCCTAACTTGCCAATATCCTGATCGCAAATCTAATTTTAAAAAAACTCAAGCTTCTCCTAACTGGTCGAACAGATCGACAATTAGGGGCAAGGGATATTTTTTCTTGACAGTCAGTTTGTTGAGTGTTGATGCAACTTCTTCAATAAAGCATATTAAAAATATATTTTCAATAAAAACGTTTGTGCAAACCGTGCTTCAAATCAAAAAAATTGGCTCACACTAGTGGTGAAGTCTGGGCCGAACTCAAGGAACGGGAAATACTTTGTATTTCACAGAAAAGCTAAACTACTCTTTATTGCCTTAAAAATAAAAGATTAATTAACTCAATAAACAAGAGAGTGTTGCCTCTACAGAGGGCGTAAGTAAATAAAAATAAAGATAAATGGTTTTATTACAGACCCAAATTGAATTGCATTAAATAAAATAAACGCCTAATCTAGAAATAAAAGAAAAAGTCTTCATTGCTTGAGTCTTTTGTCCCCTTGATCGTCTTCTATGTTGAGCACTTTTGCATGGTTTGATTAGGGGCACTCTGAGGGCCTTTCGAGGGAACCTTTTAGGGACCTCAAAAGGCTCTTTGGGGGTAGATTTGAGGGCTCACTGCACGTTCGATCGCTTTTCTGCAAAACAAAAATCATAAAACACCAAACAAAGAAAGAAATCTACACGAAAATCACATGTTAGTTTTGATAAAAATTACAAAAAAAACATGAACTAACATAAACTAAACCAATAACATGTAACTAACTATGAACTAACTTGAAAGAACTAACACTAAATGACAAAATAGCAAAACCAACTAACTAACAAGAAACTAAGTCACGTAGCTACCTAACTATTAATTATTTCATGAAATCAAGAAACTACTTAAACCAAAAGACCAAGAAAGCAATCAGCTGACTATGGCTACCTAACTAATTAATTAATCTAGCATCAACAAATTGATAAAAGTTAACAAGAACTAAAGCAAGAAAATTAACTAACAAAAATGGTTAATCGACTAACTATAATCAATTAAGACTAATTGCTAAACTAAAAGCAAGAAGGAAAACTAACTAACATCCAAAATGATAACTAATAAAACATGTTGTACGACATTCAAAAGTAAACCAACTACCAAACTATGCAATATTATAACTCTTAATCTAATGTACTCAATCTAGAAAGAACTAAAAGAACATCATACGGCTTGGCTGAATGTAGTTCAAAACACAAATCGGCTACCAAACTTATTCTAATTCTAATCTAAGCAATACGTTAAAAACAAAAGAAAAAAATTAAAATAAAGCATTGTCTAATCAAGAAACGATGGCAGAAATCAAGAAACCACGTTACTTGGTTGAACAAGAAAAAAAACAAAATAAAATCACTCTCTATATTGCCAATTTTTTTTCTTTTCTTTTTCTCTAATCTAATAATTAATATAATTAACTAAAACATTAAGAACATGAGTTAACAATAACTAAACTAACCTAATATTAAAATTAAATAGCAAAGGTTCAGATCTACTTGACGCCAAAAACAAAATTTCAAAAAAATGTTGCAACAAGCTAAATCGGCTAAAATAAGAAAACTTTATTTACGTGATCTAAAAAGAACTGAATATGAAAAACGTGATGCAGACTATTCTAAACTAGATCTAATCTAAAACTAATCAAGAACAGATACGAAAACCCTATGTTAAAACTATTGATCTACCTAAATCAAGGTTATTCACTACACAAATCAAGAAATGGCTAAACTATATCAAACAATATATATATATATATATATTCTGATGCGAGAAAACTATACTAAACTAGATTAAATCACATGAATATGAAAAATATGCAAGGAATAACTAAAACTACATACAATGCTATGATTTATGCTATGCAAAACTAAAACTACGGTGAAACGGGGGAGAAGAAGCAAATCGAACAATCCGCTTCCGACAGATGGGTTAAGAAGAGAGTGTGGTTGATCTTGAGCTGCATGCATGCTTCCCCGATGAAGAAGAAGATGTTGTTGACGAGAAAAAGGGCTAGAAGCAAGAAGAAGAAGAAGAAGAAGGAGAAGAGAGAGAGAGAGAGAGAGAGAGAGCAAGGGGGGGAGTGTTTTCAAAATAGGGGAAAATGTCTATGCATGTTGAAAAAGAACTATTTATATTAAAAAATTAGGTTTACACGATTTTTCAGAAAACTCTAATTAATTATTAGAAATTTCCAAATAGTACTTCTGAAAAAATGTGTTTCATAAAACTACCTCTCCTAAACCAATTTAAGTACTACTTAAACACTTCTAAACTAATAATTAAAAAGTTCTAAACAAAACTAAACAGTGAAAAATGTAGGGCAAGCTTTGAAATACATGATTTTCTAAGATTTTCAAATATATACACGGTTAGTTTTGAAAAACGCAGGTTTATTCTCAGAAAATCAAATATATACATGTCATTATTTACTTATCCTCACTCATATATTTTCTGCACAGGTTTTCTCAATATTTGCTTCTAAGCAGTGAATTTTTTTTACGCTCTTTTCTTTTTCTTTTTCTCGATTTTCAAAATTTTCAGACTCTCTTTCTTTCTTTTGTTGAGCATTATATCAAATTTCTAGTTTTTGTGAGTCGTGTAACGAGCTTTGGGTCAGTGACTCCCATGCCAGACGATCTTAGGGCACCAGATACTAAGTACCCCTCAGACTTAATTGCTCAAGTCACTAGACCTTCAATTTTTATAGTTTTACGTATAGTTTGTTTCTCTATCATGTGCAATGTCAATATCTATTAGGCTCTCTATAAAGTCCTTTGTAACAGGCTTTCAGGACGGTGGCTCCCAAACCAGATGGCTTTAGGGTACCAGGTGTAAACACTCTTCAGGCTCTTCTTGCTCGAATAAAATAGGCCACAGATATTAACTTAGACAAAGAAGTATGTTCCTTCATTATCCTTTTCAACATGGAACTCAAACACTTCAACTTGTATCTGAGCCCAGTTACTAGGGAATACAAAGACATCCAACAACTAAACATATTCTCTTTTTCACTTATGAGCTCTTATTTTCAATGTTGTTCATTTGCTTAGCTTTTCAAAAATAAAACTGTGCATATTCATACTTATGATTCAAAATAAACTCTAACATGCATCTATCACCATTTCTTTGAAATCCACATAAATAACCATATTTTTCTAGATTAGTGTTAGAAAAAAAAATCGTGGGGCTAAAAAATTCTATAAAAATTTTAGATTATGTAAAGCATTCATATAAGTTCAAACTCATTCCTTAAAAACTAAAATTTTATGAGTTGTTATCAAAAGTGCAAGTACAAAGACAAAAAAAAATGGGTGTGCAAACTACACCCTCTCTCATGCTTGAATGACATTGTCCTCAGTAGCACTCCCCCATGCTTGTATGAAATTGAGCGAATGCATATAAGAACGAAAATAAATGAGAGAGAAGTAGTAGAAGTCACATAATCTATACTATAGAACCTTACCTGATATGGCATGTGAATGGTGTTGCAGAGGTTCCACCTGTCTCACAATTTGCAACTCATAAAAGCATACAAAAATGCAATGCATACTTGCTCTAACAAGCATACTCATGAACAAAGAAATAAACAAACGCATCCTAAGAAAACTATAAAAGAAGCAAAAATCTAATCCTAAAATTACAACATACAAACTCATGCATCACTTATCCATGAGATCAATGACCTCGATGTCTTGACTAACCACGACATCATAAATATAGGGCTTCAGTCGTTGCCCATTAACCTTGAAGGTCCCATTCATATGAGGATAAAAAATAACAACTCCTCCATGTGTAAACACCTCTCGTACTATGAACGGGCCATCCCATTTGGACTTCAGCTTTCCTGAAAAAGATGGAGTTGCGAATTATAAAGCCAGACCCTCTGACCAGGCTTGAACTGTTTCCTCAAAATATGTTGATCATGAAAATGCTTCGTTTGAGCCTTATAGATCTTGGCAATCTCGTAAGCAACATTTTACAACTCCTCAAGCTCACTCATCTGCAATTTTCTCTCTACGCCAGCTTGGGCCATATCAAAATTGATTTTTTTATAGCCAATATGCTCTATGCTCCAACTCAATAGGGAGATGACATGGCTTCCCAAAAACCAATCAGTACGAGAACATGCAAATCGAAGTCTTGAAAGTAGTCCTATATGCCCATAAGGCATCATCAAGGCGCTGGGACCAGTCCTTGCGGTTTGGTCGGACTGTCTTTTTAAGAATCTGCTTGATCTCCCCATTGGAGACCTCGACCTGATCACTCATCTGTAGATGGTATGGTGTGGCAATCCGATGGTGCACATAATACTTCCTGAGTAAGGAAGCAACTTGCACATTCCGGAAGTGCTTACCTCTATCACTAATCATCGCTCTCGGAACACTAAACTGACTAAAAATATTATGCTTGATAAATCGAAGCACCTCCTTATGATCATTGGTCTGGGTGGCCACGGCCTTGAGCCACTTGGATACATAATCGACCACCACTAAAATGTAAACAAAACCAAACGATGGTGGGAAGGGACCCATGAAATCGATGCCCTAAACATCAAAAACCCCAACGACAAGAATGGAAAGAAGAGGCATCATATCGCGCTGGGAAATGTGCCATGTCTGCTAACAACGTAAGCATCTCCAACAAAAATCATAAGCGTCTCTATGAAGTGTCATCCACCAAAATCCAGGACCTTCACAGCGGTCTTCCGACTAGAAAAGTGACCTTCACAGGCTAGGAAATGACAGAAAGAGAGGATGAAATCGTACTCCTCCTCAGGGACACACCTCCAAATCATCTGGTCAGGACATAATCGAAACAACTCTCGATCCTCCCAAAAATAATGTCTCACCTGTGAGAAGAAGTGATCTCTCTCATTCCGGTTCCAATGCGCAGAAAACTCTCTGATCACCAAGAAGTTGATGATATGCATGAACCAAGCCAGATGCTTGACATGAGAAGCTGCTCATCTAGAAAGGAATCATCAATCTGTCCCTCATTAGTGGATATCTCCATGATCAGTTTGGACAGATGATCTGCTACAAGATTCTCACATCCACTCTTATCTCGAATCTCGAGATCAAATTCTTGTAGCAGAAGAATCCAACAAATGAAGTATGGTTTGGCATCCTTTTTACTCAAGTACCGCAGGGCGGCATGATCTAAGTAAACGATAACCTTGGAGCCCAATAAATATGAACAAAACTTCTCAAGGAAAAAAACTACAACTAGCAGTTCTTTTTCAGTGGTCGTATAATTCATCTGAGCATCAAAGAGGGTCCTACTAGCATAATAAATGACGTCACACTTTCATTCTATCTTCTGGCCCAGAATGGCTCCAACCGCATAATCAAAAGTGTCGCACATAATCTCAAAAGGCACAGACTAATCAGGAGAATGAAGATTGGGAGTTGTGGTCAAAGCCTCCTTCAGAGACACGAATGCCTTCAGACAGATATCATAAAAAACAAACGGTTGATCTTTCGACAGCAGGTCACATAGCGGTCTAGAAATCCTTGATGAACCGCCGATAGAAACCTGCATGCTTTAAAAACGAACGCACATAGGTAAACACCTCAAAAATTTTAAGTTCATTCTGGACATTTCTTTTTGCAGATGCCAAAACCCTGCATGGAAGTATCGAGTCTTACCTCTAGGATTATCCCAGTCTAGAAATCAGTCTACCCTCATTTTGTCAATAAAATTACTATTTTACCCCTAAGTCACCCTTAGCCTTTCATCTGTCAGACTTAGCCAAGCTCAGCTTAAGTTCAAAAAAGTTAGAATGTCGGTCATTTCTAGCCCCCCTGAGCTCACAATGAGTTGTGTTAGTTCATTCGAGCTAAATTCAGTCCATTTCAGGCAAAATAAGCTCATTTTAGATCAAATTTTAGCCAGATTGTCCCCGAGTCATCCAAATCCAGTAGATCCTATCCCCAGGAGTCTAACATGAGTGCATCAACAGCTTTAACAGTTCAGTTCTTGTTCAAAGTCATTTTTTACACACTCAAACCTTCATTTAAACTCATTTTAGCTCATTCGAGCTCAATTTATTCCAAATTGAGCTAACCCCAGCTAGTTGAGCTAGTGTTTTAGCTTCGAATTTAGTTCATTTGAGTATAATTGGCTTCAGATTCAGTTCATTCTAATCCAATCCTGTTCAAATTGGTTTAGACCAGTCTAGTATCATTTTCCTGCCCCTGCAGGGCGAAGACCCAAAAAAATAAAATTATCTGAGACATTGTTTTCAACAATTTTTGAACTGAGACAGACCCCAAATTCAGAGTTGGATCAATTCCTTCATCCAATATTTTATAAATATCCGAGATCTCCTCCATTTCAATTCAGATATTGGATCCAATGTTGGATCTGGTGTCTAATTTCTTCCCAGACCTGAATTTTTCATCTAATTTGTTCAGAGATGCATATCCAGAGTCCAATTTATTCATTTAACCTAGAATATCTCATCAGATATCCAAGATCCAATTAAGCCATTTCATATCCATTTCAGTTTGGATCCACCTTCTGATCTGTTCAGAAGTTTAATTCAATCAATTTCTGAACTCTGATTTGTCTTCTTAGATTCAGTATTCACTTCTTAGATTTTGATCTAGAATCAAGATTTAATTCCATTCTCTGAGCTGGATCCAAATCCAAAAATCCTAATTTTTTATTAGGAATTTGGGGTTTTTACATTTTCAAATTCTTTAAAAATTCATATTCAGGGTTTGATTCCCATTTCGAACCAAATTTCCTTCAAATCGAGATCCAGGTCCAATCTTTTTCAAAACTTCTGATCCAGATCCTTTTCAAAACTCAATTTTTATCCTAATTTCAAAATCAATCTTTGGAATTTCGAATTCAAATCCACCATTTTGCAAAATTCTTTTGAAAAATATCCTGGATCCAGTTCAAAATTTAGTTTGGATTTCGAAATATCAAAATGGATCCAAATCCATTATTAAAATTCAACTTTTATTTAAAATCAATTTGGGGATTTCAAATTCAAAATCAAAATTCAGTTTTTATCCCCAAATTCAAAAATAACCTTTGAATTTTAAAAATCCTTTAAAAAATACCCAGGATCCAGTTCAAAATTCAGTTTGGATTTCAAAATGTCAAAATGAATCCAGATTCAGTTTCAAAATCTAATTTTTATTCAAAATCAATTTAGAGATTTTAAATTCAAAATTAAAATCAAAATTTATCCCCAATTTCAAAAATAATCTTTGAATCTTAAAATCCAAAATGAGTATTTTGCAAAATTCCCTCAAAATTCAATCTGGATCCGGTTTTTGCCCAATTTGTATTTCATAAATCAAAATTGTATTTTTGAATCAAATTTCCTCATTTTATTTTCCATATTTCTCTTTTCATAAAAAATCAAAAAAAGCATTTTCAAAGAGGGGCATCATTTGGTATTTTCAAAAATCAAAGTAAAAATCGTTTTAGCAAAACCTTTAAGAACCTTCTTGCTTTTAAAAACCCACATAAGCATCACCCACAAGGTGAAGCCATGCGTTAAATTTTCAAGTCATTGGCTATTTTCCCCATCTTTAAAATAAAAAAAAGACACACATGGGCACCCCCTAACAAGAGGGTGACATGTGTCAAAATATTTCACAAAGGGCAATTTGCCCATTTATAAAGATGGGAAAAGACCCACATGGGGTTGGCGCCAACCCCATGTGAGCCTCCCTTTGCCACATGGGCACCCATGTGCAAAAGGGGTGCCATTTGTCAAAGATTTTATGAAATGGTAATTTCACCCATTAAAAAAAAATGCCTACATGGGCTTGGCACCACCTTTTGAGATTTTTTAGTCCTATATCACTCATTTTTGCTTAAGTTACCCCCAATCTCAACTACAAATAGACCCCTTGGGGGTCTCTTTTTTTATAAGTTGAAAAGTTGAGAAATTGAGAGAACAAAAAAAATCTCTTTTCCCTTCTTTTCTCCTCACTCTCTCCTTCCTTTCCCCTTAGGGGTTGATGAGTTTTCCAAAGAAGAAAACTCTCCTGCTTTGCATTTGTAGTTCAAGCTTGAATTGGTGACTGAAGGAAGCTCCTTCAGCCCAAGGTAGGCCCTCTTTCTCCTCTTTTCTAATTTTTCTTTTTTATCTTTTTTTCAATTTCTCAAAATCCCCCCCCCCCTTTCTTCTCTTCTTTCTTGCAAATTTCTTTTTAATATCATGTAATTGCAATGTAGATCTAACTTAGTTCCATGTTAATTTCCATTTTTATGTTTTGATCCATTTAATTTGTTATTTAATTTATGCATTTTTATTTTAGCCATTTAGAATCAGGATTTGATCTTCAATAGATCAAATTCCATATTCTATGGGTAAAATCAATTTCAATTTATGCCTCAATACTTTTAATTTCATTTTAGATGCTTTCATTTCTGTTTTTATATCATTTTCATTATCATCTATGATCTAGAATGATAGATCTCATGATTGATCATCAGATCAATTCATTTATGAGATTCTATTCCATTCAATTATGTTAAGATGATATTTTCAATTCTGGTTCATTTTTTCTTTCATTATTTTGCATATAATTAGATATTATTTTGATCTGATTTTTTTACTGCAACATTATACATATGTTTTCGAAAACTTTGCCAAAAATCAGATCAATCTGAGTTGGTTTGATCTCTCAAAAAAATCGGGATTCAAACCCTACTGTTTAGCCTCATCTGAATTTTTCCTGAAATTAGATCAACTTGTCAAAGTGATTTCTCCCTAACTAGAGATGACCTTTCAAATCTGTAAAAAGAAAAATATTCAGCATTGAGTCTAGTTTCTTCATTTAAATTTTCATCAATTTCTATGGTGTTTTCATATATGTTTTAGCCAAAAAACGTAACCCTATTATACTATGTCACTTTTAAGGTGTGGTTTTTAACCTATTTTGTTAGAGTTATATCTTTCTAATGGGAGATCATTTTAGAGATCTGTAAAAAGGATCATATTTATCTGCATGTCTAGTTTATCTCAGTAAAATTTTATGTATTTTTATAGAGTATTTATATTTATTTTGTATTTTAAGTTGAAATCTTATCTGTTTGCAATTTCAGGCATTATTCTAACTTAAAACCAACTTGTTGCATTCATATCTCCCTAATAAGAGATCATTTTTTAGATCTGTAAAAAAAAAAGTTTTTCCCTTAAAATGTCTAGTTTATACATACCAATTTTCATGAATTTTATTAATTTTTCATCTATTATTCGGATAAAAAACTAGAAACATATTGATTTTTCTTTCACAGGCTTTTACAGTTTTTTATCCAACTTGATCAGATTGGATCTCCCCAATGAAAGATTATTTTCTAGATCTATAAATTTAAGATTTTGCCAATAAATGACTAGTTTATCTTCATGAATTTTCAATAATTTCTAAGAAGCTTTTATATCTGATTCTGATAAAAAAATTGAACACTGTCATTTTACCTTTTTAAGCATTTCTTGAATTCCATTTCAACTTGTTTAGATGTGTTCTCTTTAATAAAAACTCAATTTCAAAATCTGTAAAAAGGGTTTTATTTTATTTTAGGTCTAGTTTATCCACACAAAATTTCATAATTTTCTAACATGTTTATGGATTTTTCCTTTATTTTTTGGGGCATAAAAAGGCCAAATTATGGAATTTTCTTTAATTTTTCAATAATTGAAGGAAATCCATAAATGCCTACATTTATTTCTAATATGTTAGAATTATTATTCTTTATTAAATAAAATTCGACCTACAGTCTTAGGTCAATTTCAAAAATCATCATTTCTTTTTAAAAAAATCAATTCTCTTTTCTTCTTTTATTTGAATTCAAATAAAGGTTAATTCAAGTATATTTATGGCCATCATCATTAATATATGAAAATTAATCTTATTTTTATTCTATAAAGGCATAAAATCTCATTTTCTTCTTTATTAAAATTTTAATAAAAATTAATTTAAAGTATATTTCTAGCCATAGTCATAAATATATGAAAATTAATTTTGTTTTAATTCTATAAAGTATCAAATTCCTTTTTTCTCAAAGAAAATAGCATATTCATCATTTAAGATAAAAGTTATATCATTTCTTTTCTTTTTTTCTAAAAATTCAAAATTTTCAAAGTATTTTCCAATTTTCCCAACATTTTCTAAGTGATTTTCGAAATTCTTTTCCAATTTATTATCAAAACATTTTCAATTTTATTCTAAGTCATTTTCAAATCATTTTTTAGTTTTTTCAAACTACTTTCAAAACATTTTCAATTTTAGTTCAAAATATTTTAAAGATAATTTCAGGCTTATTCCAATTCATTTTCAAAATATTTTCAAACTTATTCAAAGTGTTTTTGAATTTTTGAACTTTCTAACATCCTCCTTTTCAAAAATAACTTTAACTTTCAATTTCAATTTTCCATTCTGATTCCAAAAATCGATTTTCAAATTTTAATTCCAATTTCAATATAAACCTTAAATTTCAATTTCAATTTCAATGTCAATTTTCAAAATAAACTCAAGTTCCAAAATAAATCTCAATTTCAATTTCAATTTCAATTTCAATTTTTAATTCTCAAAATTCAAAATAAATTCATTTCAAGATTGCAATTTCGATTTCCATTTTCAAACTCAATTCTTCATTCTAAACTTAAACTCAATTCTATTTTCGATTTCCAATTTCATTTTCAATTCATTCTCAATTTCAATCTTTGAATTTTAATTTTAATTTTAATTCTCAATTTCAAAATTCAATTTTGAACTTCCAATTTCATTTGTAATTTCAACTCTTTCAAGTTCTAATTTTAAAGTTCAAAATTTTATTTTTAAAATCAAATCAATTTCAAAATCTAAATGATTTTCGAAATCATTTCAAGTCTGTTTCAAATCTATCTTCAAATAATCTTTCAAATCAAGTTTCAAAAAATCACATGGGAATTCATTTCTTGAAATATATCTAAGTATTTTTCAAATCAAAACAACATTCTCAAAGGCATGCATTTTTTCAGGTTCAAAATCATAGCACAAGCATGAATCTATGTGCATTTAGGACTTGGAATAATTTCTTAGACAAATTTAGGTAAAGCAAAGACATAAATTCGATCCTTGGTTCAATTACATGTGGTAAAGCGTCAGGAACGGTTGAACCTCGTACCAACAAGCGAGCCCCCGTCTCCCCATTTTCCCACAAATTTCTAAAAAATGAAGGAGAGTTATTTCAAAATCTATTTTCAAAAGGTCAAGTGAGACCTTGCGAGAGTGTTTCTCTTTTTCTTGAAAAAAAAGAAGGAAAATTTTTGCAACGATCACAGGTTTGATGACCGTGATGGGACTCATCTTCGTCTGGTCAAATTCATGCCTTTGCCTTATTTAAATTTTGTCTAAGTCATTATTCCATAAATGTCAGTTTCATTTTCATGCAAAACTTAGGAGCCTGGACTCTGACCCAACTGACATAATGCATATAGGCTTAAGCATGGTTTGGTAGGACCAAATTGAGGAGATTTATACATGTTCACTTAGACTTAGGTCTAAAATACAACCCTCCTCAATCCAGGGATTGAATGCAAACAATGTGTTCAAGTGTATACTTTTTTATGATTTTTAAAATTCTATCTCTTTAGGACATTGCATTAGAAACATCTGATTTCTTGCATGTTGATCATATTCTAAAAACATCCCTCACCTATATTGTTCTGGTCTTTACGTTGCTGGGATTTCTCACTGAACCATAGTTCGAAAAAAAGCCTCACAATTGAGCCACTTATTAGGGCTAATACCCCCCTGCCACGTACTAAGGGTCATAGTCCAAGGTATATCGGCAGACGCTCAAGGATGTTGAAAAATCATTACCTTAGAACTAGAGATATTTCTTATGGCACGTACTTTGAGCTTCGGCTCAGGTATATTGGCATATCTTGATTGGATTCAGATGATCTAAACCTTAGAGTTAGGATTAAGGTCCTACAAGCTCCTTTAAATATTATATATTAGAGTCATCTTCTTAGGGAATGTTGTTTGCACATCCTTGTCTGTATAAGCTCTGCTATAATTCTGCATTTCTTATTTATTTCTTATATTTCTTTACATCTTCAGAATTATTTTTCTCAAATCCTGGGTATTTCTTTCAAAACTTCCCCTCTATTTTTTAAAAACCCAGGTGTCTATTTCCTCTTCAGATCAGTTTTCTCAAAAACCTAGGAGTCTTTTCTAAAAAAAAAACTCTTTTTTTTCAAAACTCCAAGCCTATACCTTTCCCTTCCTCTCTGGATCTCAATTTTTCTCCCTTATATTTTCTTCAAAGTTCTGCATTTATCATCATTTTAACCTTTATTTATTCCTTCCTCAGTATTATTCAATGGCATCCAGTTCACTTGACACCATCTTTCCCAAAGACCATATCTCATACGAGATAAAGCAAGGGTTCCGGATCATCGAGTCATTCACACCTGTCCTTTCTTCCCTCATTGGTATTATTCTTGGTTTACCAACTTTTTTGCGTATGTTCTCGGACCTCCTGGATAACTATGGACTAGAACTAGCATCAACAGTAGGCAAGCAGACCGTCAACAGAAATCTGATTCAAGCTATGGCAGAATGATGGAATCCTCGTACCTGCACATTTTGGTTTTCATGGAGAGAGATGACTCTGCTGATGGACGAGTTTAATAACATCATGGGATTACCATAACCAACTGGTCAGCCAGATGATCCTATCAAACAACAATTCCTGATTAATGTCAAAGGATTGGATATCCGAGATGCGTTAGACAACGCAACCGAAAGTAGATCTTGGCCACTTATCGAGATGCATCAATTTGTTTAGGATCTATCGCAAGTATATGGCATATGAGGAGATTGACACTTTATCCCGAACAACCAAAGAAATGATTCAGCATGCCATGATCCTGTGCACAGTGGGGTTAGCTTTCTTTCAAGATGGCCAAAATTTCATCGATATCAAAGTGGTTCAACTCCTGCGGAGATGGAGAAGTCAGCAGACCCGTCGTCTTTCAATTTACATGGCTGCCCTAGCCTTTCTCTACCATAGTTTGACTCGCTTTGCCCTTGGAGAAACTACTCTAGTAGAAGGAGGCGTCTATGATCTACAATTATGGTTTCTTCAAGATATTCCATCAAAAGCTAGCTCATTCAGATTCAATAGCAAAACACCACAGCCTACTCCCCAATATCGAGCTTTGATGAAGAAGCGGCATCAAGATGAGATCGTTTGGGATTATTTCGACAGGCAAAAATTAGATCATCGCTACACCTATGCATGAGGCAAGCGCTACAAACTACTTGGTTTATTCTTCTGTGTCTGTTACAAGCCAAAAAGGTGCATCAAACAGTTTTCACAGTGACAGACTCATGTTAGCACCCATTTTCCGATGAGTATTATGACAGAATTTGATTTGCGGTCAGACCAGTGGTCCAAAACATACCATGCAGCCAAATACACTTGGGATTCTTTTGTTACTCTTTTCATATTTCTGGGACCCAATGTATCTTCTGATTATCAAGAGTGGTGGCAAACTGTCTGTCCACCCTCTCTTTGTCTTTGATTTATCATCAATGAAATTTCTTTTCTCATATTTTGATACTATCTCAATGTCTCATCAAAAATTGACAATTTAATTTAAACCAAATTTATTTCAGTTGCAATGGTCACACTCATTGTGATGACCTCATCCCTGGTAATGGGGTATTCTTTCCAAATAATAATTCAATCTTCATACTTCTTCATCATGGTCGATGACCTCGCCTAGGTAACAAGGCACATTTCAGTTGTTATGAAAATAATAACGTAATGGTCACAATTCTTGTGACGACCCAATCCCCGGTATTGGGATAATCTTCTTAAAAATTATCAACCAAATCTCTAACTCTTTCTTTACCCAAAACTTTCATTACTGAATCATCCTCAACAGTCTAACCCTTCTTTGTTCTGCAAAGAATTTTGGCATTTTCGAATGGTCCAAATGAGGTCAGGAAAGAGAATAGTTCAAACTCAGCACAGTTCGAGTAGTGACAGAGAAATGAGTTCCCCGATGTCAGCAAAAGAGCAGAGTCAGCCAAAAGATGATGACATTGAACCATCGATGTACAAACTATTTTAAAAGATAATGAACAAAATGCTGGCTGAACGGGCTAAGGAAGAAGCCAAGAAGACCTACCAAAAAAAAAACCAAAGGCAAGTCAATCAAAAAGCATATCAAGATCACCAAAAAGAGAATTCAGATCGATAGCACTTCAGAAGAATCATACTCTATAGAAGAGATTTCGGATGATAAGCAAAAAGTACCTTTCTTAGCCTATTCCAAACCCAAAAAGTATATCACTGAAATAGAATTCCTCAAAAAAACAATGGTTCAGCCAATTGAGGACCCTGTTCAGAAGCAGTTGAAGGAAATGACCAGAATGATCAAGGATTTGCAAGCCAGAGACAAAGGCAAGAAAGTATATACAAGTGAGGATATCTACAATGGGCTAGAAGGTGATGATCACCTGGGAGATCTCCCTAGGAAGTTTATCAAGTTTGATAGATCAGGCGATCCTAAGGCACACTTAGCCATGTTCTTCGCTGGATGTGCTAGATTCGAGAGGGACAACCCAATTTATTGTGCAAATCCCCTTTCTTCCTTTTGCAAACCCCTCTCGGATTTATTGTGCAAAATTCGAAGGTCCCATCATGATTTCTTCATTTGAGGATTCTATTTATCGTTCCCTTTCAGGTTAAGGGTTAAGCCTGAGCCTCATTTTTCTATGAGGTATCGTCCCCTTTCAGGTTAAGGGTTAAGCCTGAGCCTCGTTTTTCAACGAGGTATCATCCCCTTTCAGGTTAAGGGTTAAGCCTAAACCTTATTTTTCCATGAGGTATCGTCCCCCTTTCAGGTTAAGGGTTAAGCCTGAGCCTCATTTTTTTATGAGGTATCGTCCCCTTTCAGGTTAAGGGTTAAGCCTGAGCCTCATTTTTCCACGAGGTATCGTCCCCTTTCAGGTTAAGGGTTAAGCCCGAACCTCATTTTTCCATGAGGTATCGTCCCCTTTTCAGGTTAAGGGTTAAGCCTGAACCTCGTTTTTCTACAAGGTATTGTCCCCTTTCACGTTAAGGGTTAAGCCTGAATTTCATTCTTCCATGAGGTATCTTTCATCCCATCTAGTTTAAGGGCCAAGCCTGAGCCTCATTTTGATGAGGTGAATCTTCTTCTTTATTCTCCATTCCATATCTGTCATTATCATTGTAGCAATTCTTTCATACTCGGTCAGATTCTCCTAACTGGGGCATTTTTTTATATAGTCCCAATTTGGTGTGTTTTTCTTTGCCACTAAGCTCGGCCTCCAATCGGCTTAGTAGAAAAGAGGGGCATCTGTAAACACCCCAAATTTTCACCCTCATCCAGTGTTTACATTTTATATGTCATTGCATATCATTGCATGCATTCGACATACCATTTCATTGCATTGCATAGCATTGCATGTCATTACATCTCATTTTCGAGATCCGACACTTCTGTTTTCAAAATATTTAATCCAGATTCGAGTTTTAAAACTTTTCTTTCAAAATCAATTTTAAAACCTGGGTTTTTAATCAACATTTTGTCTTTTGCCAACCCCTAGGATCTTATATTTTGAAATATTTTCCTCAGAAAACAATCTGGATTCATTTTAAACTCAATTTTCAACTGATTTCAATTCTCAGATGAGACCCATTTAAGTGGTGTCGCTTTTGGATTCCTTCATTTATCAAATTTTTTAAAAACTTCAGAGTCCCAGTTGGATCAGGACTCTATCTTTTTATCTTTTTATCTTTTTAAAACATTTTCAAAACTCTATTTTGATTTTAAACCAGTTATGGTCATATCCCTTGTCCATTTCCTCCATTTTGACCAAAATCTTAGAGTCCTAGTTGGATCAAGCCGCTTTTTCCAGAGTCCCAATCGGATCAGAACTCTACTTTTTACTACATTTTCTACCTGTTTTGGAGAAAACCTTTCAAAATCTTCCGTTTTGGCCAAAATTTCAGAGTCCTAGTTAGATTAGGACTCTTCTTCAAGAATCTCAGTCGGATTAGGACTCTTCTTCAGAGTTTCAGTCGAATTAGGACTCTGTCTTTTGTCACTATTTTTACCTATTTTTAACCAAATCTTTCAAAATGAGTCAAAACTCAGAGTTTCAGTCAAAACAGGACTCTGTTCAGAGAGTCCTAGTTGGATCAGGACTCTGATCCTGATTTCAATTTTGAGAGAATCTTTCAAAAAAATCTTTCCATCTATCAAAACCATTACACTTTTATCAAAAAATTTCAAAATTCTTGGATTTTATCCTAGAGTTCTGATAGAATCAGGACTCTGCCCCAGAGTCCTGATCGAATCAGGACTCTATCCAAAGTTTGTTTTCTCACTCCGTTTTCACTGATTTACAAAATTTCTATTTAAATTTCATCATTAGCTTATCAGAAAACCAAAAATTCTTAGAGTTCTGATCGAATCAGGACTCTTTCTCAGAGTTCTAATCAGATCAGGACTCTGAACCAAAACCTTAATTTTATTCTGTTTTTAACTGTGTTTCAAAATTCTCTCATTTGTTTTCTCAGAAAATCCAAAAATCGGAGTCCTAGTTCAATTAGGACTCTGTCCCCAGAGTCTCAGTTGAATTAGAACTTTGTTTTGATTTCAATATTTATCATTATTTTCACTATTTTCACAAGAACTTTCATCTGTTTTTCAGAAAATACCAGAAAAAAAATCTAGAGTTCTAGTTCGATCAGGACTCTGTCCCAGAGTCCTAATCCTGTCAGGAGTCTGTTCTGAAGTCTGTTTTTACTTTCATTTTTATTCATTTTCATTTGTTTTTCCAAAAATTAGGTCATTTTATAGAGTCCAGTTAATTCAGGACTCGATTTCAGAGTTTCGGTTGAGTTAGCACTCTAACCCTGACTGTGTTTTCAGACTTATTTTTTTACCAGTTCTGATAAAATCTTTTAAAACTCCTTTATTTGGCTTTTAAAATCTAAATTCTCAAGAGTCCTAAAAATTCGGGATTCTAGTCCAGAGTTCCAGTTTGCTTAGAACTCTATTTTCAAACGTTTGAATTCCATTTGTTGATTTTAACCCCTTTTCAAAGCTATTTTCAGTATTTATTTCAAAATTTTCAAAACTTTGATGTGGGGCCCACTCAGTTGGTGCCATATCCAGAGGAGTTTTGACTCAGTCAAGACTCTGTACTATTTCAAAATTTCCAATCTCAAAATCTACTTTTGAATATCTTTTGAAAAACCTCTCAATTTCAAGTTTTAAAATCATTTTTGAAAAACTCAAGTAGAGCCCACTCGAGGTGGCGCCACATTTGAGGAAGTCAGGGCTAGACTAGGGTTAGTCAGTGTCCTAGTTAGTTTAGAGGTTTAGGAGAATAAAAAATCCATTTTGAAAATCCATTTTTAACTTTGATTTTCAACTATTAGTTTTAAAAGTTTAATTAAAGCTTTAAAAATCCAAATGTGGGCCCACATTAGGTGGCGCCACATTTGGAGGTTTTCTAAGCTAATTAGGAGTTTAGGTTAGTTGTTAATTAAGCTAATTAGGTTAGGGGTAGTTTGGTAATCTCCCCTAAAAATCCCCCCCCCCTTTAGAAATCCATTTTTTTAAGACTCTTTAATTAAAACCTAAAAAAATCTATTTAAAGGGAGCCCAAGGGGGGTCGACCCCCACTCTTCTCTTGGATTTTCTTGGAGCCTCTCTCTCCTCTCAAGCCCTTCCTCCTTCATCCATTGCAGCTGCAACCTCAAGGTAAGATTTTCATAATATTTTTTTATTTTATTTAATGTTTTTTCATGCTTTAACATGGATTTTACCATTAATGTCTCCCCTTTCATGGATTAAACCATGGATTCAACCTCAAGAACCTCAAGTTCCATCCAAGAAGATGATCTAACCTTATTTTACTATTTTTTCCAAGGATTCTAATCTGTTAGAATCATTCATTACGTTGTTTTTTATGTTCTTAACCAAGAAAACATGAGATTTACCCGTTACATGGGTTAAATCCGTGATTTCAAAGGTAAAAATAAATTTCAGCCATGGATTCCCTGTGTTTTATTTATTTTTTAGTATAATAATAGTTATTGCATGTGTGCCAGCATTAAAATTAATTTCGTTTTACTGTTTAAGTATTTTTTTTGTTTTCATTGATTAAAGCATGTTTTATTAGGGTTTCTTAAATTTCTGTGTGTTTTAAGCTTAGATTGATAGAAAGTATGTTAGTTCGTATTAAAATACTATTTATAAATTACTGATTTTTTTATATGTGTTACACGGATATGTCAGTGAACTACTGTAAAAATTTCAGATGTTTTGGAATTCGGGAACCCTGTTAATAAAATACAAAGTCAAATCGGGATTTCTGTTGATTAAAATCATTGTTTAATTTCAGACCTAACTTGCAGATGCATTATTTCTCTCATCCGATATCCGATTCAAGATCCGTAAAGTGTAGTAGCTTTGTGTTGATGTCAGATATTTATTGTAAAATTTTTATAATTTTTTGTTTCTGTTTAGTATTCTTCCTCTGTCAGAAAGTCGGATCCTCTTTTAAAACTCGTTATGATTTATAAAAACCCTAATCCGATTTGTATTGATAATAAATGTCAAACCGTAGATCTGATTCATGATCTGTAAAAAAGGAAGTTCATTATTCTTATGTTTACTATTCATTGCTGAAATTTAAGAAATTTTTAATTAATATTGCTATTTGTTTATGTATTGTCAAACGGAAGTACCTGTTTTAATCAATTTCATATTTGTTATATTTATGTCCAGATTGCCAGAAGGGTTTCTCCCTCATCAAAGATGATTTTTCCAATATGTAAAAAAGATATTCTTTATGTTTCTGTCTAGTTTACCTCTGTAAAATTTCAGAAATTTCTATGGTAGATTGTTCCCTGATTCTGGTCTAAAACTGAAATTGGTATGTGAACATGAATGAAAATAGCATATTTTAGGGTTTTAATGCAATTTTCAAATTGGAATAATGTCAAAAATATATTTTTATGATTCCAATCTTATTTTAGGGTGATGAAAAGTGCAGGTGCCGATTTTTATCAATTTTGAAATCCATTTGATGCTTGAATCAATCAAATTGCAAAACAGCAGGATCCCGAAACACTGCTAAAATCATGATTTTCATTATATTTCTTGATTTTCGTGTATAAGTTCATGTTTTTAGGGTTTAGTTATGTTTAGAATTATATTAGGATGCTTCATGATCAATTTTGTGTTTATTTGATTTTATTTAAAACCCTCAATCAAAGGTTTTACCAAAATTTATTTCAGAAAACCCTGATTTCAAGGCCATAGTCTTGCTATCAGGGGCATTTTGGTCATTTGACGTAAATTTCAAAATTCTAAACCCTAATTTTCATGTTTTTAATCATGTCATATCATATTTGGTTTAATTTATCCTTATTTGAATTTCGAAACTTGCATTTTACAAAATATCTTTCTGAAAACCCTAATTTCAAGGCCATAGTCTTGTTTTCAGTGATATTTTTGTCTCTTTTTCTCAAATTTTGAATTTCAAAGTTATTTATCTTTATTATTTATTCAATTTTATTTCATATTTCATTATGTTTATTTTAGGGAATCATGGAAAAAGGCTTATATCTAGCAAAATCCAGTAATTTCCAGATATTACTGGATAAATCTAGAAAAGCCAACATATCTTCACTAACAAGTTTTCTAGTTGTGCAGGAACATTCAAGAAGAAGATTTTTCTTTATTTTTCTTTATTAAATTCAATGTAATATCAAAGTTGTAATATTTGGAATAAGAATTTCAATTTCTGCTTAGATTAGGATTTGCATTGCATATAGCTTGATTCTGCAAATTTTAGTATCTAATGAATGTCTCATTCATGCACATTTTTATAAATTCACCATGGTCTAAATGAATGTCACATGCACTAGCTCTTAGGGAGTTGACAAACTCAGTGGAATTCGTATTTATGGTCATATTTAGAATACGAATGAGACCCAGATTTGTGATCTTTGTATTAGACACATTCGGCCTACACTCTTAGGCTAACTTCAAAATGCACTGCATTTCTCAAAAATACAAAAGGATTTTCTCAATTCCTCAAAATCAAGCCTTTCAAATCCATATTCATTCATTTCATTCATTTGCAAATTTCAATTCCAACTCAGAGAAATCAATTTTCTCAAAATTTCTCAAGTCTTTCTCAGAAATTGATTTTCTCAAAACTTTGAGCTTTCAAAGGATATTTCAAGTATTTCTCAAATTTAAACTCATGATATTCCAAATCGTAATATCTTCAATTCCAAAGTTCAAAATTCAAACTTTTCGTAGAATTATCCAAGTTTTCCCAAAATCGATTTTCACAAAATTTCAAGAGTTCTTCATAAATCGATTTTCATTTTCCTTAGAAATATTTTCTCAACAAGGCTCACGATTTTCAAAGTATTATCTTTTCTAAGAATTTTCCAAGTATTTCATCTATTCTAAGCAAACATCATGTTTTCAAATCTGCATTTTCAGAAAATTCATAACACATGCCTGATTCTTTGTGCATTTAGGAAATAGAACACGATTTAGCCAAGTTGAGCAAAGCTAAGCACATAATTGATCATTGGTTCAATTACCCCTGGTAAATGCGCCAGAAATGGTTGAACCTTGTATCGACAGGCGAGTCCCATTCTTCGGAATTATCTCGCATTTTAAAACGGAGGCGAGTTATTTTCAAAATCTTTTTCAAAGGTCAGTTTGACTTGCAAAAGTAAATTTTTGCGATGATAACAGGTTTGGCGACCGTGATGGGACCTGTCTTCGCCTGATCAACTCTGTGCTTAACTTAGTTCAAATTGTCAAAATCGTGTTCCATGGAATGTCAGCTTTTAGTTTCTGTTATCATGTGAACCTAGGAGCCTAGACTTGAACCCAGCTGACATGGATTGCATGTAGACTAGGCATGGTTTGGTAGGACTATGTTGAGGAGAATTATTCATGTTCACATAGACTTAGGTCTGAAATACAACCCTCCTCAATCTAGGTTTGATTGAAAACAATGTTTGCTTCTTCAAATATTTCAAAATCTCTATCTCTTTAGGTCTTAGAGCCCTTTGTTTGCTTGCATGTGCTCATTTTTCAAAAACCACCCACCTATGTCTACCCGGTCTTCACGTTGTTGGGCTCTCTTCCAGAACCATAGTTTGGGACAGAGCCTCACAACTGGGCCACTTATTTGGGCTAACGCCCCCTGCCACGTACCAAGGGCCATAGTCCAACGTATATCGGCAGGCGCTCAAGGATGTTGGAAAACTTGAACCTAGAACTGGAGAAATTGATTTTATGTCACGTACATCGAGCCTCGGCTCGAGTATATAGGCATAGCATGATTGGACACAGTCGATCTGAACCTTAGAGTTAGGATTAAGGTCCTACAACTATTTCAAAACTTGTGCATCTAGAGTCAGCTTTTAGAGAATGTTGTATGTGTATACTTGTTTGTACAAGATGTGATTGAATGTTGGCTTCTTTTATTCCATTTTATTACATTTACCACAAGTTTTCTAAAATACTGGACGATTTTAAAAAATCCCCAATTTGTTTTTCATCTGTTTCCATATACTGTCTAAAATTCTTGTTTTATTCAAACCCTGGACGATCTTTTGAATTCTCTTTTATTTTCTTCAAAACTCCAGGTGATTTTCCATCCTTTCTTCCTTCTGGATCTCAAATTTCCTGCTTTATTTTTATCCTGCCTGCATTCTTTTCAAAATTCCTGTATTTTCCCAAGTCTTATTCCAATTTTCCATGTTTTCCAGTCTGATGGCATCCAGTCAACTTGATTCAGTCTTTCCTGAGGGTCACATCTCCTACGAGGTGAGACAAGGTCTTCCCGAACATCGAGTCCTCAGCATCGGATCCTTCATTCTCCGGTGGTACTATTCATGGCTCAAGAACTTTTCTTGTATGTTTCCGAACCATCTGAGCGATTGTGATTTAGAACTGACATCTGCAGTGGGAAAGCAGACAGTTAACGACAATTTGATCCACACACTGGCAGAACAGTGGAATCCGAGCACTAGTACCTTCTGGTTCCCATGGGGGGAAATGACTTTATTGATGGACAAATTCTCAGAGATTATGGGATTACCTGAACCAGCTGGTCAGCATGGAGATCCATTGGAGAAACAATTTTTGATCAATGTCAAGGGTCTGGATCCCCGAGACGCTTTAGCCTGGATGACAGGACGCAAGTCTTGGCCATTGGTGGAAGAGAATGGAAATGAATATGTAAACCTACTCGAAATCTACATACAGTATGGGGCATTTGTGGAAGTCAGTTCCTTATCTCGAACAACTCGAGAAAGAATCCAGCATGTTATGGTCTTATGCACTGTGGGATTAGCTCTCTTTCCAAATGGACGAAATTACGTGGATATCAGGATAGTTCAACTTCTGTGAAGATGGGGAAGTCGACAGACCTGCCGCCTCTCCATAGCCATGGCCGCACTCGCTTTTCTATACCAAGGGTTGACCCGTTTCACACTCGGAGAATCAATTCTAGTCGAAGGGTACACCTATGCATTGCAATCTTGGTTCCTCCAGCATGTGCCAGCCCGAGCTAGTTCATTCAGATACAATGGTGAAAAGCTTCTACCAGTTGCGCGATACCGGTTCTTAATCGACAACCTTCAAGAAGAAGAAGTTGTATGGGACTATTTTGATTATCAGGAATCACTTCCCAGATATACTTATGCATACGACAAGCGGTTTAGGCTACTAGGCCCGTTCTTCTGTGCATACTACCATCCAAAGCGGTGTGTCAGGCAGTTCTCTTAGAGATAGAAGTGCATAGAAATTCGTCTACTATCAGAGATCTTGGCAGAGTTCGATCTCACATCAGATCAGTGGTCCGGAGCATACCATTATGCAAGATATGGTTGGGATTCTTTTGTTACTCTCACTATTTTTCCTGGTCCTCGAGTGTCTTCTGATTATCAGGAGTGGTGGAAAATTGTTTGTCCCCCTCCCCTTTGTCAAGTGTATTATTAATAAAATCATGTTTTCCCTTCAATAGAATTCCTTTAATTTCCATCCTATCTTGGTTTGACGACCTCACCTAGGTAACAAGGCATATTTCCAGTTGTTTATTTTGCAAAGAATAGCAGCGCAATTGTCGTAACTCCAGCGATGACTCAACTCCTAGTAATGGGGCATCCTTCCAATTGTCTACCAGATATTCAACAAATGTTCCTTACTCAAAACCGTTTTCAGCAGCTAACCCTCAGTTTTGCCTTGCAGAGAGCACTTGCATCTTTACATGGTTCAGACGAGGTCCGGAAGAAAAACCACGCCAGTCCAGCTTATCAGTTCCCCGTCAGCTTCAGTACAAGAAATGACCTCTTCACAATCTGCCGGAAATGAAAGTCAGCAAGCTAATGATGACATCGACCCACAGATGTATTCATTGTTCCAGAGAATGTTGAGTAAATTATTGACTGAGGAAACAAGAGCTAGCTCAGGAAAGGCCCACAATAAGAAAAAGATCAAAGGCCGAACAGTGAAAAAGAATGTGAAGATCACTAAAAAGCAGAGTCGTCATGAAGAAACCTCCGATGAGGCAGAATCAGTGGATGATACTGACGAGGAATATGAAACTCAACAAGCATTTAAAAAATCGATCCAAGGGCAGGGGTCGGCCTATAAATCCATGAATCAATCTGTCAATGACCCTACTCAGCCACAACTCAAAGACGTGGTCAAGATGGTTAAAGATCTGCAAGCCTGTGACAACGGCAAAAGGGTCTTCACAAGTGAAGATTTTTATGACGGACTGGATGGGGATGATGATCTCGATAATCTCCCTAAGAAATTTATCAAGTTTGATGGTTCGGGTGATCCAAAAGCCCATCTTGCCCTGTTCTTCGCAGAATGTTCTAGGTTCAGGAGGAACAACCGAGCCTTATTTCTTTATTTCCCTCACAGTTTGGAGGGTATTGCAGCAAAGTGGTATTCAGAACACATTAACTCTATAGAGCTGAAAGAGTTTGACAAAGTGGTCAATTTGTTTATTGAGCACTTTTTATTCAATGCTGAGGCCCTCCTGACTCTCAGTCACCTCTGCAGTCTGAAGCAAAAAGAAAATGAGAAAGCCAGGGATTTTATTCATAGGTGGAGATCTGCTTGTAACAAGATGTGTGATCCAATATCAGAGGGACACGCACTATCTTTGATCCTGAGTAACTTCTCGCAACCCTTGAGGGGACTAATTTCTACTTCTCCATCGAAGACCTTCATAGAATTGACAGAACGAGCCGAATGACTTGAGTTGAGTATGAAAAATGGCTCTTATGAAGGTTTCATGCTCACCAAAAGCAGCAGTCAACAAGAATCAAAGAAGAAGACCCACTTCACTTATTCTGCCAATAATAGTAGAAATCAGAATAAAGGAAATATGAAAGATCATAGTTATGGTTCAGGAGGGTCAAATCCCAACAAAAGTGATCAGAAAGGTAAATCGACTCCTCAGTATGACAGGCAACCTCAACAAGCTCTTGAGCAAGGGTCGAGACCTCAAGAAAAGCCAAAGCGCGAAGGATGGAGTTATAATCGCAAGTTTACCCCTCTAGATCAATCTCTCGAAACAGTGCTAGAATATATGCTCGGCAATGACATGATTAAGCTTCCAAGGGTAGCTGATCCACCAGTGGTTATAGGTAAAATGAAGGACAGATTCTGCAAGTTTCACCGAACAGTGGGACATGACACTGAGAACTGTTTCATTCTCAAAAACATCATACAAGATTATATTGACAAAAATCTGTTAGTAGAAGGGGCCGAAGATGAGAAAATGGGAATACTAAATCAGTCCTTCTTTCAGCATTCAACTGCAATGATATATGATCATCCTTTTCAGCCACAAGATCATATCCAACAATGCCCTAGCAGCGATATCGATGTACAACATCAGGTATTAGTACTGCATAAGGCCCACTCCGATTCTCAGAAGATGGACCTTGTCTCCGCCTTCAACAAGCTAAAAGTTTCGAAGGAACCTACCAGAGTATCTCCAGAGGTAGCCAAAAGAATGCCATGATTTCCCAAGGGCTTTATCAAACCCGTTTCAGAAAAAGAGAAAGCATCAGAAGAAAAGGTCGATACAGTAAAAAGACCAATCACTGCCCTCTCTAATATCCCTATTCTTGAGTTGGTGCGTGCCTCTCCCAAGCATCAGCAAGTCCTGGATGACTTACTGCAAAAAATCAAGGTCAAGCCAGGCACCACTCCTGAAGATATGGCCCAGATCGTTAATCAGGCCATGACCAATGCCCCCATAACTTTCTCAAATGAGGATCTGCCCAAGCCTGACGCATTTCATAATAATCCTCTATACATTGTGGTGTGAACCCGGGGAATGACTGTACCCCACGTGCTTGTAGATGGAGGCAGTAGCCTCAACATTTGCCCTGAAATGACTGCCAAGGCTCTGAGCATAAAAGAAGAAGAATACACGCCGGATCCGATCACCATTTATGGATTTGATAATCACGGACAGACAGCAAAGGGCAAGATCTTCCTGGAAATATTTATCAACTACTTTGTTCACATAGTGCTTTTCCACGTTGTCAATATGCCGCCAACGTATAATCTTCTACTGGGGAGAACGTGGATTCATAATGCCAATGTTGTACCATCCACTCTGCACCAGTGCATTAAGTGGTCTAAAGGCGGCATAATAACTACTGTTTTGGGGAAAGATCCAGAAGAGAGGCTGCCTCAGCCTATAATTCCTCGACCGACCTATACTGCTGATATTCCTAGCATCAGGGAGAGTGAAGAAGTTATTCTAAGCGAAAATCTGAAAATATTAAAATTAGAGGCAGTGTCAGAGGCGAAGCATACTACAGTGATGGTCCGATGGCAAGGGCCACATTTCTTCAAAATCGGAGGTCGTCTCGATTACAACACTTTCAAAGACCATCCTCTTTTCCCGCAGTTTGTAAGAACCAAGAAAGGGTTTGACCTGTTACTGAAGCATGGTTACCAGCCTTTCAAAGGCTTGGGCAAGAATGGAGATGGCCGGCTAGAGCCAGTGATCCCTGATCATCATCCGCGCATGGCAGGATTGGGATTCATGGGAAAAAGATCTCATAAAAATACTATCTTCATTAAGGGGATTCATTAAAAGCTTCTACCATCTGTCTTTCTCCTTTTCATTCATTTGATTTCTGCAGTTTGTAGGGACAATGTCTCATTTCAGTTTATTTTAAATGTCATTATTTCATTTTAAGTCTTCAATAAAGCTATCAATTTTCCCGTCTATCTGGATGTCATCTTTCGCTTATTCCTCTGCAATTTGTCTTCAAAATTCATTGTTCTTATCCTTTTTCATTTCATCCAATTTATGCCATAATGAATGAACTTTTTCTAAAAAGTTATTCCTTTTCAAAATTTTAGAATGTCTTCCCAATCAATAAGGAGATTAGTCATCAATTCTTAATCACATCAAAACCTACAAAGATTTATCGAGCAAGGGCAAGAGCGGAGGCCAGTAAGGTCACAAAGCAGCCAGAAGAAATGGCAGATTTTGATTCATTGCTTCCAGAGTTGCCAGAATTTGCAGCGATTCAGAAACAAGATGAGTCATCGACCCTAGTTCAGGATCCAACCGAAGACATCAATATTGGTTCAGAAGATAGTCCTAAAATTCTCAAGATCGGTACCAGCCTAAGCACAAATGAGAAGGAAAAGCTTATCGATTTTCTCAAGCAGTATCAAGAAGTGTTCGCATGGACTTATGAGTATATGTCAGGGTTAAATCCTAAATTGGTGGAACATCGCCTCATTTTGAAGCTTGATGCGAAACCAGTTAAGCAAAAGTTAAGGAAGATGGATCATCGAATCGAGCAGCAGGTCAAGGAAGGACTTGAGGACTTGCTTAAAGCAGGATTCATTCGAGCAATAGATTATCCGGATTGGTTGGCAAATATCGTAGCAGTTCCCAAGAAGAATGGTAAAGTTTGAATCTGTATCGACTTTCGTGATCTCAATAAGGCTACTCCAAAATATGACTATCCGCTCCAAAATATTGATCTCTTGGTCGATATCACGGCCGGTCATGCCATGTTCTCTTTTATGGATGGATACTCCAGATATAATCAAATCAAATTGGCCACTTGTGACCAATCCAAGACATCCTTCACCACGCCATGGGGCACTTTCTGTTATACAGTCATGCCGTTTGGGCTCAAGAATGCCAGAGCAACCTATCAATGCGCAATGGTCGCCATATTCCACGACCAAATGCACAAGACCATAGATGCATACGTTGATGATATCCTAGTTAAATCCAAGGAAGAAGAAGACCATATCAATGTTTTAAGTCAGGTCTTCAAACGACTCATTCTTTACAAGCTAAGACTCAACCCTCAGAAGTGTGTCTTCGGAGTTGAATCAGGCAAGCTGTTAGGCTTCTTGGTCAGCAAGAAGGGGATAGAAGTAGATCCCGCCAAAGCCATCATTGATATGTCACCTCCAACTACTCTCAAAGAATTGCGTAGTCTTTGTTGAGAAACTCTGTTTTGATGTCACATAATATGATACACTGTCGTATTTGATTTTATATGATATGATAATATGTCCTCTTGAAAAATGTTATATTATGACTGAATATGTTTTGCCATAAATCTAACGAGTATTTGATGCAAGGATATCTCACCCAAAAAGGATGGAGACTTCCTGTTCAAGTACAACTAGTGCAATCATACTCCTTGAAGAAAAAGCTTGATAAGCCATGCATTCCTAAAGTTCAACTGAAGAGATCGGCTACCTCAAGATGAAGATTTTTTTCTTCTTTAGAGTCATATGTAACAGAACCTTCAGGAACATGCATATTGCATATTACATAGTCATTCATAAAAACTATATCATAAAAGTATAGGATAGTTTCAAAAAGCTCCTTTTTGAAAACTAATAATTGTACCTCCTTACAACCATTTATGAAAAAGGTATTTTTGACATGATTTCAAAATGTAATAATTATACCTTATATCATATACAAGACAACATGAAAAGAAATGTAGGAAAAAGATAAAACATGAAATCGGCTACATAAAGAAAACAAATATAATATGTTTTGAAAAGACTCTAGTTACCTTCTTTAAAGAAATGTTTTTAATATGAAAAAAAGACAAAACATGAAATCGACAACATAAAGAAAACAAATATAATATGTTTTGAAAAGACTCTAGTTATCTCCTTTAAATAAATAATTTCAAAGTATGGGTAAAAGACAAAACATGAAAATCGGCTATACAAAGAAAACAAATATAAAATATTTTTGATAAAGACTCTAGTTACCTTTTTACAAAACCATAGAATGTCGACTTACTTGAAGTCATCATTCTCTTTGTACAAGCATTAAATACCTCCTGTAAGAAATCCTTGTTAATATCCTTCTCAAGAATGTCGACTTTCTTGTAGTCCTCATTCTCTCTGAAGACTTTGAAAAACACAACATAAAGAAAACACTTGACATGACTATGTACAAATAAATATCTCAAAGCACTCATTGTACTTATACTCATTTCAGGTAAAGAAGTACTTATGTACCTCAAATCATTAATTAGAATAAAGACAAAACTACAAATCCAACGTTCAATGTACTATTGTAAGAAATAGACTTTTTACATAAAAAATGTATTACCTAAAATATTACAACGACTAAGTGTACCCTATATTTTACTTTTATGGAAAAAGGGATTCTCGAATTTCTCTAAAAGATGTTTTTGAAATGACATAACATTTCACATTTCAAAAAGGCTACGATTTCAAAATGTAACGACTACTTTTTAAAAGCTATATAAACACACTCAAATAAACTATTCGAATAAGAGAATGGAATAGATGTGTGAGCTTACAACGAGAAAAATTCTATTCATTATTTGAAAAGAGAGCCTTGAAAAAGAAAAGAAAGAAAAAAGAAAAAGTCAAGTATAGCTCTTTGACAAAGAGTATCTTCTGAGTGACAAACAGAACATTCTGAGAACCCTTCATTCGTGCATTCATATCATTCTGAAGGTTCTATAGGAAGTATTGTAACTTTCTGTTATTCATTGTATTCCTTCTTTGTTGAAAGAAGTAGACCTCTGAGAAAGAGGGTGTTGTCCTTCTCTATTGAGAGAAGAAGACCTCTGTGGAAGAGGGTGTGCCCCTTCTCTGTTGAGAGAAGAAGACCTCTGAGGAAGAGGGTGTTGTACTATTTATCCGGTGACTCAGATGTTATAGTGAAAAGCTCAAGTGGTTTGCTTGGGGACTGGATGTAGGTCTGGGTATTGACCGAACCAGTATAAATTCTGTGTTTTATGTGTTGTGCTTTATTGCCTGATTATTTTATTATATCGATCTTTATCGTATTTCACTATTCACCCCCCCTCTAGTGGAATTTCATTTGGTATCAGAGCAGGTTTGCTGGTTTCGACATAACAAGTCTTCCAGCACAAATGGCATCTACCTCTTATGCTCGTGATATTGAAGGTCAACACGCATCTCGTCCTCCTTTCTTCAATGGCTTCAACTATGAATACTGGAAGTGCAGAATGGCTATATTTCTCAAATCCATAGATTTTGCTGTATGGAAAATTGTTGAGCATCCATACACATCTCCATCCGCAGACTATAACTTATGGTCTGATGAAGAAAAGAAAATGGCAAACCTAAATGCAAAGGCTATGAATGTCTTATATTATGCCATTGATCAGAACGAATTCAATAGAATATCTATATGTGAATCTGCATATGACATTTGGCATTCTTTGGAGGTTATTCATGAAGGAACCAACAAAGTAAAAGAAGCCAAAATCTCATCTCTTGTTAGAAAGTATGAGTTGTTCAAAATGAACAAAGATGAACCCATCATAGAGATGTTTACCAGATTCACAAACATCACCAACGATCTGAAATCTCTGGGTGTAACATATTCCCAGACAGAAAAGGTGAAGAAAATCTTGAGATCTCTCATAACTGATTGGGAGAAGAAGACTACAGCTATTGAAGAAGCTCAAGATTTATCTAAGCTTACTTTGAACGACTTAATAGGCAATCTTATGGCCTATGAAGTCCACATGAAAGAAAGAAGGGAAGAAGAGCAACCAATAAAGAAAACTCTAGCTTTCTCAGCTCTATCTGAGAATGAAGACTCAGATAAAGAATCTGAAATTGCGCTACTTACCAGAAAATTCCAGCGCTTCATGAGAAGGAACCGGCCTTCAAACAGGCACAAGGAAAGAAAAGATCCTAAGGAAGATCCCATGTGCTATCAGTGTAATAAACCAGGTCACTTAAGGCGTGATTGTCCCCTTCTCAAAAGAAAATCCAAGACCGAGGAACCAAAGAAGAGGTTCTTTAAGAAAAAGGCTATGCATGCTCAATGGGATGATTCAGAACCATCCACCACTGAAGAGTCAAGTGATGATGAAGCCGAAACTGCAAATATGTGCTTCATGGCAAACGAAAGTTCGGTAAGTGAAACCTCTGATTTTTTCGTTGAAGAACTTCTAGATGCTTTTCAAGAACTATTTAAAGAATCTAGAAAATTGAGTTTCAAAAATAAAGCTTTAAAATCTGAAAATCTAGAGCTTTCCCAGAAAAATGAAAAACTCAACAGTGAAAATTCTTAGTTGAAAAAGAAAAACTTAATGCTTATGTCTGAAATCTCTTCTACTAGCTCCAAAACTAAAAATCTGCAAGTAGAAATTTCAGAGCTAAAAAGTAAAACTGAGAACCTCATGAAAACGGTTTTCAAGTTTACTAAAGGTAAAGAGTACTTGGATAAACTCTTATCCTCTCAGAAAGTCTCTTTCTACAAGAATGATATTGGCTACTCTCATTTCAACAAGCCTTCTTGTATGAATCAAAAGACCACGTTTGTGAAAAGTTCGTCTGAACCAAATAAGGAGTATTATAATTCTTTTAACTCCTCTAAGGTTGTAGACAAACCCAAATCCAAATGGATATGGGTTCCAAGGTCTAACAAAAAGGGACCCGATTGGGTACCAAAAAGAAATTTTACTTGATGATTTGCAGGCTCCAAATAAGAAGAACAGATGGATTCTAGACAGTGGATGTTCAAAACACATGACAGGACATCCAGACCTTTTTGCTGTTCTTCATCATAAAGAAGGAGGAACCGTCACCTTTGGAGATAACAACAAAAGTTTGATAATTGGCATTGGTAATATTGGTAACATAGATAGACCTCTTATCAAAGACGTTCTCCTTGTTAAAGGCTTAAAACATAACCTACTAAGTATCAGTCAAATGTGTGACACAGGTTATAATGTTAGCTTTAATCATGATGCATGCCTCATAGCAGACACCAACGAAAACATCATCTTGAAAGGTATAAGAAAGAATAATATATATGAACTATACCTAGAAAACATCACAGAACATTGCCTTATAGCTAATAATGACTCTCAACATTTATGGCATATGAGAATGGGTCATGTAAATTCTAAGTACATGTCTAAATTGGCTAAAAATAAGTTAGTACGTGGGTTACCCAAAATATCTTTTAAAAAGGATTATTTTTGTGATGCATGTCAATTAGGAAAACTGTTCAAATCATCTTTTAAATTAAAAATTATCATTTCTAGCAAAAGACCTCTAGAGCTTCTCCACCTGGATCTTTTTGGTCCTTCTAGGGTAGCCAGTCATAATCACAATAAATACATTTTTGTCATTGTAGATGACTACTCAAGATTTACTTGGGCGATATTTTTGAAAAACAAAAGTGATACGTTTTGTCAATTTGAAATTTTATGTAAAAAATTACAAAATGAAAAATCTTGTTCTATTGTTAAAATCCGTAGTGACCATGAAGGAGAATTTGAAAATGATCTTTTTGAAATTTTTTGTAACTTGCATGGTATTTCTCATAACTTTGCCTTTCCTAGAGCTGCACCTCAAAATAGTATAGTAGAAAGAAAAAATAGAACCCTTCAGGAATCTGCTAGAACTATGCTCCAACACAATAATCTTGCTAAATCTTTTTGGGCAGAAGCTGTTAATACTGCATGCTACATAACAAATAGAGTTCTCATTAGACCCTTATTAAATAAAACTCCATATGAACTATTCTATGACAGAACTCCAAGAATAGACTATTTCAAAGTCTTTGGTTGTAAATGCTTTATCCTAAACACAAAAGATAGCCAAGATAAATTTGATGCTAAATCTATTGAAGGCATATTTTTAGGATATTCAAGTCATAGTAAAGCATACAGGGTTTTCAATAAGCATTCTAAGTCTATTGAAGAATCTATGCATGTTAGTTTCTGTGAATCTATTGATCAATCTGTTCATAAGCAAACTAACGATGATGATGTTGAAAGTACAGATTTATTTTTAGATAACACAGCTAAGCCTAATGAAGATGATCATCAAAGAACATTTGTCGATATCAAAGATCATCCTCAAAAGCAGATTTTGGGAGAACTGACAAAGGGGGTTCAGACTAGAGCTCAGTTAGAATGAATTGCAAATATGGCATTCATTTCTCAACTTGAACCAAAGAAGATTGATGAAGCCATCATCGATGAGTTCTGGATGTTAGCCATGACTGAAGAACTGAATCAATTCCAAAGGAATGAAGTTTGGGATCTTGTACCTAGACCAAAGAATCATCCGATCATTGGGACAAGATGGATCTTCAGAAACAAGCTAGATGAAACAGGTAATGTTATAAGAAACAAGGCCAGACTAGTAGCTCAAGGATACAACCAGGAGGAAGGTATTGACTTTGATGAAACATTTGCTCCTGTTGCTAGACTTGAATCTATTAGAATGTTTTTAGCATATGCAAGCTATATGGATTTCAAATTATATCAAATGGATGTTAAAAGTGCATTTCTGAATGGATTTATAAATGAAGAAGTTTATATAAAACAACCTCAAGGATTTGAAAATGAATAATATCCAGATCATGTTTTTAAACTCAAACGTGCTTTGTATGGTTTAAAACAAGCACATCGTGCTTGGTATGATAGACTTAAAACCTTTCTGTTAAAAACTGGTTTTTCTGTAGGCAAAGCAGACTCTACATTATTTGTTAAAATAGTGAATAATCATACCCTAATTGTTCAAATATATGTAGACGATATCATCTTTGGATCTTCTAACATCACTCTTTGTGAAGAATTTTCTAAGTCCATGCAAAAAGAATTTGAAATGAGTATGATGGGAGAACTCACCTACTTTCTTGGGCTGCATATTAAGCAAACCAAGGATGGAGTTTTCATCAATCAATCTAAGTATGCTCGTGAACTTCTGAAAAGGTTCAACATGAACTCAACTGCTTCAAAATCTACTCCTATGAGCACTACTACTGTTTTGGACAAAGATGAAGATGGTAAGTCTGTTGATACAAAGGTATACCGAGGTATGATAGGATCACTTCTATATTTAACTGCTAGCCGTCCAGATATTATGTTCAGTGTTTGCTTGTGTGCTAGATTTCAGTCAAATCCAAAAGAATCACATCTTAAAGCTGTAAAAAGAATAATGAGATATTTAAAAGACACAGTTGATTTTGGATTATTCTATTCAAAATCCTCTACATTTGATCTAATCTCATACAACGATGCTGACTTTGCTGTAAGTAAATCTGATAGGAAAAGCACAAGTGGAACATGTCATATGCTAGGGCACTCTCTTGTATCATGGTTCAGTAAGAAACAAAACTGTGTATCTTTGTCAACTACTGAAGCCGAATACATAGCTGCTAGCCTAGCCTGTACACAAGTAATCTGGATGAAACAAACCTTAAAAGATTTTGATTTAAATTTTAAAAAAATAACTATTTTCTGTGATAATACTAGTGCTATAAACCTATCTAAAAATCCTATCTTGCACTCACGAACTAAGCACATTCAAATAAGACATCACTTCTTAAGAGAACAAGTCTTAAACAACATTATTAAACTCGAATTTATACCCACTAATCAACAGTTAGCAGACATATTCACTAAACCATTAAAACATGAAGACTTCACACGTATTAGAAGAGAACTAGGAATATGCAAACTAAGTGACTTATAAATTAATCACACTTATTAAGATTATTGCTTTTGATAAAATCTTATTTTAAAAGGCTTTTTCTTATCGATTTTTTTGTGTTTGTTTTACTATTCAAAGTCAAACTATGTTTTCATATTTTCGTATACTCTCAATACTCATAGAAACACATTCATCATGACACATTCTTTATGTCTTTCAACTTGTCATCTTTCAAGTACACTCTCAAAATGACTTCTTGTCCTATCTCCTCTTACGTATATCCATAAGAACCATTTACTTTAAGTAACAAGCTATCATGACTTGGATCACATCAATCATTTCATTACACCTTTTATATCTTTTGTCTTTTTGTGACAACCTCTCATACGATAAGCTAGCCGACCTCCAAACATGATTCCTCATAACTTTGATTATTATTCTTAATTAATTATATTCATGTGATATATTCCCTTTCATGACCTTGTATCAATATACTTCTCTAAAATCTTAAAACCTCTTATAAAAATTCAAAGTGATTATTATTTTTTTTGTATCACCTTTTAAGTGGTTATATTTCACGTAAATTTTTACTATATCATCGGTTATTTCATAGCTTCATATTTTCTTCTTTGGATCTTTTTTTTAGAAGAGAACAGTCACGTCTCACATGACCTGGTTTTTTGCATTGATAGCACGTAATCTCCTCTTTTGGATCTTGTTTTTCTTTGATTTTTTTGGACAACATGTCCTTTCTCATGAATCTTTGAAATCTTCGGGTAAGAAGAGCAATTTCAGAATCTTTTTCTGGATCATCATCTTCTGAGAGAGCTGGAAAAGCTAGATTTTTCTTCGTAGGTTGTTCTTCTTCTCTTCTTTCTTTCATATGGACTTCATAGGCCATAAGGTTACCTATCAAGTCGTCTAAGGTGAGTTTGGATAGATGTTGGGCTTCTTCAATGGCAGTTGTCTTTTTCTCCCAATTAGAAGTAAGTGATCTCAACACCTTTTTTATCTTGTCGAACTGAAAATAATTTTCTCCTAGTGATTTAAGATCATTTGTGATGTTGGTGAATCTAGTGAACATTTCAGTAATGGTTTCATCTTTGATCATCTTGAAAAGTTGGTATTTTTGAACCAATGATGAGATCTTAGCTTCTTTTACTTTGTTTGTTCCCTCATGAATAACCTCCAAAGAATGCCAAATATCATAGGTAGAATCACAAATAAATATTTTATTAAATTCATTTTGATTTATGACACAATATAGTGCATTCATGGCTTTAGCATTTAGATTTGTCATTTTTCTTTCTTCATCATTCCATGAAGAATAGTCTATTGTAGGAGAAGAATATGAAGATTCTATAATTTTTCATACAGCAAAATCTACATACTTGAGAAATATGGTCATTCTACATTTTCAGTAGCCATAGTTAGTGCCATTAAAAAAATGAGGGCGAGATGAGTATTAACCTTCAATGTCACGAGCATAAGAGGTTGATGCCATTTTTGTGTCGGAAGACTTGTTATGTCGAAACCAGCAGAACCTGCTCTGATACCAAATGAAATACCACTAGAGGGGAGGTGAATAGTGATATTTGAGTACAAATCGATAATTAAAAATAAAACAATAGGCACCACACAATAAACACAGGATTTATACTGGTTCGGTCGAGTTACTGACCTACGTCCAGTCCTCAAGTAAAACACTTGAGCTTTCTACTATTTAATCCTTGTTACGGGATAAATAATACAACACCATCTTCCTCAGAGGTCTACTTCTCTCAACAGAGAAGGGAAACACTCTCTTCCTCAGAGGTTTACTTCTCTCAACAGAGAAGGGAAACACCCCCTTTCTCAGAGGTCAACTTCTCTCAACAGAGAAGAGAATACAGCAGAAAACAGAAAGTTACAACACTTTCCTATGGAACCTTCAGAATGATATACAGAGTATGAATGCACGTATGAAGATTCTCTTAGAATGTTCTCTCTTTCAAAAGTAGTCAGAATAATTACACAGGAGAACAAAATATTCTTCTTTCTAAAACACACACTCGATTTTTGTCAGAGAGCTTTCTTTATCTTTTTCTCTTTTTCTTTCTTTTTCACTTTCTCAAAACTCTGAGTGTTATCTCAAAAAGTATTTTTTGTGTCTTGTTTTTTACATCTTTTTGTTTGTATATATAGGAGTAAAAGAAGAGTCGAGTTTATTTGAAAATACTTTATTCAAATGAGTACTTTTTTTATGAAGGTTATCTTGTCTTATCAAAGACATCTTCTCTTTTATGAAACGACTATGTGCTTTTTGAAATACAATAATGTGTGTACTATTTACTTTTTCACAAGTTGTCATTTTTAAATAAATGTTTTTTGGAAAATGATAGAGGTTTGTATATTATAATATTTGTGTATTATAAAAGGTGATGATTGATTTTTCAAGTCGTCATATCTAAATTAATTGATTTGTGCTACATTAAAGATTTATATTGTAATTTATCATTTCTTACATAAATGATTTGTAATATATTAAATATTTGAGTAAAAACATTTGCCATTTTGAGTAAATACTTGAAAGTACAATAAATGCTCTTTGTAGTACTTATTTTACAAATGCTCTTTTCTTGAGTAAATGCTTAGAGGTACAATTAATGTTTGAGTAATAAATAATGTTCTCAAATACAAATCGTCATGTCTTGAGTAAATGAATACAAATGGTCATTTCTTTGTAATTAATGCTTTTTGAAAAATCGTCAACTCATATGTGAAAGCTCTTATCTTTTGAACTAGTATATCTTATCATTTTTGTCTTTTTCCATAAATGCTTTTAGAAAGTACAATGATTATTTTTCTTTTTGAAATACTATAATATATATAATGGTTCTTTTTATGAAAGCTTGTTTTTTTGTATATGAATGGCTTTGTATGATTTTAAAGCATATACTCTAATATGAAATATGCATGCTTCTGAAGGTTCTCTTACATATGACTCTAAAGAAGAAAAAAAAGACATCTTGAAGTAGCCGATCATCTTGGATAGTCTTTAATGCATCTCTTTGGCTCATCAAGCTTTTTCTTCAATCCATGAGTATGATTGCATCAGGATGTTGTACTTGAACATAAAGTCTTCACTATCTTCAAGTGAAAGATTCTTGCATCAAATACACGTTAGATTCATAGCACATCATATTCAGGTATATTATAACATATTCAGTTTCATACATGAAAGCATATCATATTTATCATATCACATATGCATCATCAAAATATAGTTTCTCAACATCATTTGTGTCTCAAGTTTCGCAATAGAGTGTATGTGGAAACTCAAGTTCGCCTTGAGGTCCGAGAAGGCCTGCAGCATCTTGTCCTCGAATGACTGGCTAGAAGCAGGCACCTGGAGACGAAGGCTGACTATAGGAGGGTTGGGTTGGGGGTAACTAGGTCTCTAAAAATTAGGCGCATAATCGCCTTGCTTGGGTTGGTTCTGAGAAGGGATGGGGGGTTGGACTTGTAGATTTCTCCACGAGAAATTCGGATGGTTACGCCAACCTGAGTTATAGGTATTGGAAAATAGGTTGGGTGCGAGCTTTGCGAAACCTTGCACCATCTGAGCTTGCTCCTGGACAAATTCAGAATATTGTGGCGCCATGGGGCATTCAAAGACATGGTGTGCTAGGCTAGCACACAACGCACACACCTGCATGGTTGGAGAGGGATTCGAGAACAACGGATCCAATTTTTGGGTCAGCAGGTCAACCTTGTTATGCAACTCAAGGTTTGTCCCTAACTCGTAAATACCAACCTTCTTGGCTCCAACAAAGGCAGGTGTAGCCCTCTCAAATCATAATGCATCGAATTCTCACTCAGAGTCTCAAATAGAGCCCACACCTCATCTTCACTCTTCAGCATGAAAGTACCCCTCACAGACAACATCAACCATTTGACGGTTTTTCTCAGTCAATCCATCATAAAAATATTGCACAAGTTGCCAATGAGGCACCTGGTGGTAGGGACACTTCCGGAGAAGATCTTTCACTCTCTCCCATGTCTCATGAAACATTTCTTTGTCAATTTACGGAAAGCTGGTGATGGCTTTTCGATATTGGTTTGTCTTACCAATTGAGAAATATTTCTTGAGAAACTCTCTTTGTATGTGTTCCCAAGTGGTAATCTGAACCATATCTAGAGCCTTCAGTCAATGCTTGGCTTTGTTCTTGAGGGAGAAAGGGAACAACATCAATCTCAATGCATCATCCTCGAAATTGTTGATCTACACCGTAGAGCAGATCTTCAGGAACTCATCAAGATGACGATACAGGTCTTCGTTGCCAAGGCCCTAAAAGGATGGTAACATTTGAATGACACCGGCCTTGATCTCAAAATAGTTTGCTCCCACATCAGGTCTTGTGATGCAGGAGGCAGGAGTGTAAGTATTGGGCACGAAGTACTCCTTGAGAGGACAGATCAATTGCTGATCCTCAACCATGGGGTCGGGTCTGCAGGCTCTCCTAATAAGGGACTCAGGGTCCTTAACTAACTCAGCAAGCTCGGGGTCAAGCGAGCGTCGCCCTTGCATGTACCTGAGGGTATACTAGTGCAACAACCATCCTAAGAAATAGGTTTTCTAACTACCTAACGTGCAGAGCGGCCAAACTACAACAAATCACAAAGCAGGTAAAGAAAAAGTAAGACTAGAAAGCAGTAAACAAACAAACGCTACACACTTGCACCCAATAGATATTATGCAAAAAGTAAGCTATGACCACGATACCAATCGTGCGCGGTCACCTCCTAATGGTAACCTAATAGGTGGGTCATGCAAGAAAGGTAAATTGGTCTCTAGGACTCACAAGCAATGTGGTTTTAAAAATCATAAATGCAAAAGCAAACTAACAATCCTAGTTAATGAACAAAGAAAAACAAACTAGTAATCCTAAATATTATGCAGAAAAGAAACTAACAATCCCAAGAAAAACAAGAACACACAAGAGGCAATAAAGTGAATACTCGTATTTAAATTATCGTTCCTCAGCAACGACGCCAAAAATTTGATGCAACTTTTTTAATAAAGCATTTTAAAAATATATTTTTAATAAAAACATTTATGCAAACCGTGCATCAAATCATAAAAACTGACTCACACTAGTGATGAAATTTGGGTCGAACTCAGGGAACGAAAAATACTTTGTATTCCACAGAAAAGCTAAAGTACTCTTTATTGCCTTGAAAATAAAATATTAATTAACTAAATAAACAAGAGAGTGTTGCCCCTGTAGAGGGCTTAAACAAATAAAAATAAAGATAAATGGTTTTATTACATACCAAAATTGAATTGAATTAAATAAAATAAAAGCTTAATCTAGAAATAAAGGAAAAAATCTTTAGTGCTTGAGTCTTTTGTCTTCTTGATCTTCTTCTATGTTGAGCACTTTTGCATGGTTTGATTGAGGGCTTGAGGGGCCTGAAGGGCCTTTCGAGAGAACCTTTTAGAGACCTCAGAGGGCTCTTTGAGGGTAGATTTGAGGGCTCACCGCACGTCCAGTCGCTTTCCTGCAAAACAAAAATCACAAAACACCAAACAGAGAAAGAAATCTACATGAAAATCACATGTTAGTTTTGATAAAAATCACACAAAAAAACATGAACTAACTAACATAAAGTAAACTAATAACATGTAACTAACTATGAACTAACTTGAATGAACTAACACTAAATGACAAAATAGCAAAACCAACTAACTAACAAGAAACTAAGTCATGTAATAACCTAACTATTAACTATTTCATGAAATCAAGAAACTACTTAAACCAAAAGATCAAGACAGCAATCAGCTGAATATGGCTACCTAACTAATTAATTAATCTAGCATCAACAAATTGATAAAAGTTAACAAGAACTAAAGCAAGAAAATTAACTAACAAAAATTGTTAATAGATTAACTATAATCAATTAAGACTAATTACTAAACTAAAAGCAAGAAGGAAAACTAACAGCCAAAATGATAACTAATAAAACCTGATGTACGACATTCAAAAGTAAACTAACTACCAAACTATGCAAAATTATAACTCTTAATCTAGAAAGAACTAAAAGAACATCACACGGCTTGGCTGAATGTAGTTCAAAACACAAATCGGCTACCAAACTTATTCTAATTCTAATCTAAGCAATACGTTAAAAACAAAAGAAAAAAATTAAAATAAAGCATTCTCTAATCAAGAAACGATGGCAGAAATCAAGAAACCACGTTACTTGGTTGAACAAAAAAAAAAATAAACGTCACTCTCTATATTGCCAATTTTTTTTCTTTTCTTTTTCTCTAATTTAATAATTAATCTAATTAACTAAAACATTAAGAACATGAGTTAACAATAACTAAACTAAACTAATATTAAAATTAAATAGCAAAGGTTCAGATTTACTTGACGCCAAAAACAAAATTTCAAAAAAATGTTGCAACAAGCTAAATTGGCTAAAATAAGAAAATTTTATTTACGTGATCTAAAAAGAATTGAATATGAAAAACGTGATGCAGACTATTCTAAACTAGATCTAATCTAAAACTAATCAATAACATATACGAAAACCCTATGTTAAAACTATTGATCTACCTAAATCAAGGTTATTCACTGCACAAATCAGGAAACGACTAAACTATATCAAACTAAATATATATATATATATATATATATATATATTTATATTTTCCATATACGAGAAAACTAAATTAAACTAGATTAAATTGCATGAATATGAAAAATATGCAAGGATCAACTAAAACTACATGCAATGCTATGATTTATGCTATGCAAAACTAAAGCTACGGTGAAACGAGGGAGAAGAAGCAAATCAGACAATCTGCTTCCGACAGATGGGTTGAGAAGAGAGTGTGATTGATCTCGGGCTGCACGCACGCCTCCCCAATGAAGAAGAAGATGTTGTCGACGATGAGAAGAGCTAGAAGCAAGAAGAAGGAGGAGGAGGAGGAGAAGAAGAAGAGGGAGACGAAGAAATCAGCAAAGAGAGAGAGAGAGAGAGGGAGCAAGGGGGGCGTGTTTTCAGAATAGGGAAAATGTCTATGCATGCTGAAAAAGAACTATTTATATTAAAAAATTAAGTTTACACGATTTTTTTAAAAACTCCAATTAATTTTTAGAAATTTTCAAATAGTACTTCTGAAAAAATGTGTTTCATAAAACTACCTCTCCTAAACCACTTAAAATACTACTTAAACACTTCTACACTAATTAAACTAATTAAAAAGTTCTAAACAAAACTAAATAGTGAAAAATGCAGGCCAAGCTTTGAAATACATGATTTTTTGAGATTTTTAATTTCAATGTAGTTTCTTAAAAGTAACGATAAAAATGGGTTTTTAATGCAATTTTTCTATGAATCATGCATAAAATAAGATGAATAAAATGCAAAATATATGTATGATCAAGTGCCCTATAGTCCACGCACAACCTCTTGGACCCATCATGTTTGGTCTAAACAATATAGGAGCTCTAAAGGGGGCCTTTAACGGTCGGATGATTCCAACAACCAACATTTTGTCTAGCTACTTTCTAAGTCCTGTTAGTTCGGGAAGGGCCATTTTGTATGGCACCATTGTGGGAGGTCTTGTACCTGGCATCAACTCTATCTGATGATCCACTTCTCTTCGCGGTGACAAGTTTTTTGGCAACTTCTGGGGCATCATCTCTCGGAACTCTTCTAATATCGTAACAATAGGTGATGATACATCTTCAAGAGACTTCCCTTCTGCTCCTTCTCGCACCGCAACTAGAAATGTTTGATCACCTCGTTGGAGGCCCCTCTTAATCTGCAAAGTAGAAACCATGCAGATGTTCGACGTTCTTAGTGTCGAAGCGGGGATCATGCAAGGAGACTCATCACTCATAAAGCTGACGACGTCCAAGTGGGGCATAGGCATGACCTTACTCGCCCGTAGAAACTCCATTCCCAAGATTACTTTGAAATGTTTTAACGGAGCAATCGAGAAGTCTATTATGCCTATCCACTGTCCAGCTTCAACTTGTACGCTCCTGGATACTCCCAAGATGGGTTGCGTAGCTGAGTTCATAGCCTTCATGTGATTGACTTTTCAATCACATTGCAAGCCCAGTCTTCTAACTTCCTCTTGGGCAATGAAGTTATGCATGGCCCCATATCAACCATCGTGTTGGTAGCCCTTCCATTGATAGTCACCGCCAAGTATATTAACTCCTCCTTAACTGTGGGCACTAGAGAGGTGGACCCCTCTAGTGCGTTCATCCTCTGTAAGGCCCCCATTTTGATGCCATCTTCTACGGGTGCTTATTCCATCTCGATAGCATTAGCCGCCCTTCTCCCCGCATTCCCTTGATTTTGGTTGGGGCAATCCTGTGCAAAATGATTTTTGCTGCATTACCAACACCGGAGGTTCAAAGGTACCAATCTATTTTCTAAAAGTCCATCAGGTCGTGCTTGGGGCTGATTTCTCTGGTCTCGAGGAGGTGATCAATATTGGTTTCCTCCATGACCTCCTGCAGCATTACCCCGATCGTCTCTGCAGAATGGCCTTACTTGAGGTCGCCCATGGTTAGGGTATTCAACTATCTGTTCAGCTATAGCAATTGCACCTACAAGGTCCGTCAGTTTCATCCGACATATCTTTTATATCGAGCATAACTGATGAAAATGCAGCTACATATTTCTTAATGCTTTATGTATGCCTCGGGGCCATCAACTTGTCATGGGCAAGCTCCTTGACATTGTGTGGAAGAAAATACCCTCTCACTTCCTTTTTTAAGTTATTTCATGATTCAATCATAATTCATCTGTGTTTCATGCTTCGATATTGCATCCTCCACCATACAGCGGCACCCTCAATCAAGTACCTAGTTGCAGTACGAATTTGATCGACATCATTGTTAATCTCAGCTTGATCAAAAAATTGTTCCATATCCCATAACCAATTTTTCACGATCCTGGTGTCTCTTTCACCTTTAAACTTTGCCGACTCGACTAGCTTCAGTTTGGGTCGTTAGCGATGGATCATCATTGCATTTTCCCCTTGTGTGTTGTTTCCAAGATTTTCGGCATTGGCCATACCACCAATCTCGTTCCCCAACAGCCTTTCTAAGACTCTGTATCTTTCTCGGAGTTCTTGCACTTTGGCCTCTTATATACTAAATTGATATGTTAATTCTTGAATTGTAGCCCTCAGCTCTTCGATCTCAGCCCTCACATCACCATCTAACTTTTCAAAATCATCTTGTGCCCTTTCAACTACATTGACACAATCACGGACATCACTTGTCAATTCTGTCATTCTTTTCTCGACTTTGGTCGCCCATTTTTCTATAAGGCTGACTATTTCCTCTAGGCGAGACACCTTTGTCGCCTATATGGCATATTCTTCCTTCTTCGCTTTTTTTTATGGACTTTTCTGAGGAGTTCTCCCAACTCCGAATTCATTATCGAACTCAACTCACGAGGGTTTCAGCAAATACTCTTTTTTCCTTCTCCCAGCTCTCGAGTAAGCTCTGGTACCAGTTGTCACGGGCTTATCTAGAAGCACTGTACAACGCCTGGTGATTCCAACCAGGTCATCCTTCTGAGTCAAGGAAGTAACGCGAACACCACACACCAGGGTGCACAATCACAATAAAGCACGCACAATCTCAAAAAGAGCAAGAGAGAGAGCAACATAGAGAGATAGAGAAAAAAAGAAACTCTTATTTTTCAAGATTATATAAAGAGAGTGATAGGAGACCCGTTACTATTGTAGTTCACGGGAGACCTTAGGCCAAAGGCCATTTATGTATACTACAAAGGATCAAAGAGGTATTTACATCAAGGAAAGAAAGTGTCAACATAGCGGGCTGGAGACAATAGTTGAGAAAAAGAAACTAAATTAGCTATCAGGTTAAAAGAAGCCAAGGGCTATATGTGCCATGAAGTCGGGCCAATTCAATAAGCAATTCTTTGAAAGTATAACCATTGTTATACAACAGCGCCAAATTGAAGGGAAGAAAAAGATTCATCCGATAAAAACCATAATGAGCCAAGCACTTAACCGAACTACAGTGAGAATATACTTGAACATCACAGCAGAAATGAATGATAAGCAATAAAGCAAAGAAAGAGGATCAGCCTTTATGATGACTAAATTTAATGTACATTGAAAGAATAAAAAAATCCAATGATCATACTTTTTTAATTTACAAGTGATGAAACAAATCTTTGGCAGCCAATCACCAACAGGTATCCACTGCCAGTAGATGAATGGAAATCGATCAGTAATGAGAGGTTTCTTACATTTTGGTAAGTTCCTACTCCCCATATAGCTTTTTCACCAATAATCAAGGCAAGAACATGATCCACCACTGAAGTGGTGGAATCGATTTCGGTCTCTGACAATGATTTGCCTGTTGAATACCTTGCTAATCAGCTTTGTTACAGTATGACAATCCCTACAAACACGAAGATTTTTCATCACGCGGATAGGGACATGAGGTTCCAATGTCATAAGCCCATAGGCTATGGCCAATTTCTCACTATGATGATACACTGAATGTTCCTTCTCCTCCTCTTCCAAATCAAAGGCAACACTTGATATGTCGGCTTGGTAACCATACAGCATCAATTCTTTCTTCATCTTCTCCAATGCTATATATATCTCCTCAATCTGTGGATGCGTTTTCTCACCAGCAACAAACTCATGAACTAAACCATTGATCACAATAGAACTGCAACCAGGTGTTTTCTGAACCCCACTCTCCTTCATTAGTTTCTTTATTTTCTGGGAATCATCAAATTTTCCAGCAGCAGCGTAGATATTTGAGAGAAGACTATATACACCACTATGAGGTTCTAGCTGTAACAGGCGCTCTGCTGCGAACTCTGCTGAGCCAATGTCCCTATGATGCCAAGATGCACTCAGCAATGCCCTCCAAGCCAATGCTTCACCAGGGTTACATCCCGGCATGCCTTCTAGCAGTCTCCTAGCCTCATCGACGAAGCCTGCACGGCCAAGAGCATCCACCATGGATGTGTAATGTTCTGTTTTTGGCTGAATTCCGTAAACCTTGGTCATGCGGTCGAATTGCCGTCGGCATTCATCAACCAACCCGACATGGCTACAAGCAGTTAAAACAGCAATAAAGGTGATGTCATCAGGCCATAGCCCATGCATCTCCATCTCCGATAACAGCTTCAGTGCACCATATGCATCGCCATGCATTGAAAGAGCCATAATCATGGAGTTCCAACAGACCACGTCTCGTTGAGGCGTGCTATCAAAAACCCTTCGAGAAGCATCCAGGCACCCGCATTTGGCATACATGTCCAAGAGTGCAGTGGCAAGCCGGACGCTGAGCTTCATCTCTTTTCTATCCAAGTAACTATGAACCCACCTACCCAAATCCAACGCACCCAATTGAGCACAGGCAACAAGAACGCTCACCAATATAGCTTCATCTGGCTCCATGCCTGATACCTGCATCAATCGAAACAGCTGTAGACCTTCCTTGAAGCAATTGTTACGAACATAACACGAAATCATGGCACCCCATAACACCACATCTTTCCCATCAGCTTCATCGAAGATCACACGTGCCGCATCAACCCTGCCCACCCTAGCATACCCAGAAATCATGACCGTCCAAGACACAAAACTTCTTTGAGACATTTCGTCGAACAACTGGCGTGCGTATTCGATACACCCATCAAAAGAGGCATAAGTGGAGATCAACGTGTTACATGTGTAAACATCAGACTCAAATCCCAATTTCACGATGTGGGTATGGATCTTTGGGCCTGAATTGTGTTCTTGAAGCCCGGCGATGGCCTTGAGAACGCAAGGAAACGTGTAGTTGTCGGGGTGCATCCCTTTGCGAAGCATACGACTGTAGATTTTCGCAGCGTCTTCATATGAGCTCATAGAGAGAAGAGATTTGATCATGGCGTTGAACAGGCAGATGGTGGGGTTGCCCAAATGGTTGAAGAGTAGACGCGCGTAGCGGATACCTCCACCAGAAGGGTAATGTGAGAAGGATTCCAGCAGCCTGCAGACGACCAAAGGGTCGCTGGAGAAGCCCCAAGTCACCAGCTGGGAGAGGGTCTGCTTCACCTCCCTCACGCTCTTGCATCTCTCTACACTGTAGAGCAGAGCCCTCCTACGTGACATGGAGAGGCTCATGCGTTCGATTTGTTCAATTTTTTATAAAAACTCGGAACAAAAAGTCAGTGGACTGGATCTGGTCTATGTCACGTAGGATCTGGTGTGAAAAAAACTCAAGCCTGCAGTATGTTTGTGATGTAGGATCTAGTGTGAACTTAAATGCACTGAGAAGCATTGAAGCCAAATTTGACACAATATAAACAAGATGCCAACTAACCAAGTGAAACTATTATACAGCTTCAAACAACTCAAGTTTGACCCGATCCGATATGGTCATAGCAAATCTATATATTGTGTTCAGTTTTTTTTTTTTCTAATAAACTCGAAAACAACAAACACTCAATTCTTCTTTGAGTACCAATATTGGTAAACCATGATGATTATGGCAGCAAGGCTACAACTGATTATAAAAGCCAATAAAATTGATTAATCATACAAGTTGAGAATGGGCGTGGCTACAACCAGTCACCTTTGAAGAAAACTCCTATGCCCGTTTATTTCGTGAAAAATATTACTAAGATGGCATCCTTATCTTTTCCTTCTCCATCTTGAGTAAAACAAACATCGAATCATCATCGTGGCAAAGTACCATGCAAATCCTTTCATGGGTCCCAATACGAAAACATTGCACCTGTTCCACCCTCCTTCCTCCTTTCAAATGGCGACCCCGCTCTCTCCCTCTCATACACACAAGAAAGAGGGAAGCTTTTCCGTTTAGGGGCTAACTTTTTGCCTTAAATTTTATAAAAAAAAAAGTCCTCACATTTTTTAATTTTGATATGAGCCTCTAATTTCCTGAAAACTACCAAATAAAGGTTAACCTTTATTATTATTTAACTCATGTTAAACCATAAGTCAAATTACAATAATAACCTTTCTGATCAAAAAATTAAAAATATCCATCATTTTCTCTTTTTATGAGGATGAATGAGTGTTTTTCAATTCCAAAAAGAACAATACGGAAAACAAAAGAGAAAAAAGATTAACAAGGGGCCTCTTTGATAGTTTCCAGGAAACCTATGGTTCATGTCGAGAATTTCAAGAAAGTGAGAAACATTTTTGAGATTAGGGACCAAAGGGTTGGCCTCTCCAAATTGAATTGAGTCTTATGCTATATATATATTTATATTTATATTAACCCCTGTCATCAAACACTTAAATCAGACACTTTTTATTGTCGCTGATCTAATGCGCAATCAGCGGTGCAAATTTTTTTATTTTATTTTTTTTACGTTTTAACAGTTTTTAACGTGGTCAAGAACCACCACTAAAAAACTTCATTCGATGCTAACCTGTTCAATGATACGGGTTTTCTTGTACAAATAAATAAATAAATCTATATATAGATAGAGAGAGAGTAATGCGTTCCTTAGGCCCTATTTTTGTTACGTCTTGTTAAGCCCTTTCAAAAATCACTCTTCTAAGTATTTTTTCTCACTTCTAACACCGTAAATGTAATCTAAAGGTTTTGTTTAGTGAAAACCATACTGACAAAAGTTTAAAACGGCAATTTCTTGGCAGTGAATTTTGCGGGAGATTTTCAACTATTTGAATATTTCTCGAGTTTTTTTCGGCAAAATTTAATTTTACATGCAAAAAAAGTATAAAATATATTTTCAATCCTACTAACCATATCTAAAAAGTATCAAACATCAAATAAGTATCAAGCATTTGCATCAAATAAGTATCATAGCTTCTCCAGGGGATAATGGGTCTTTCAAAATATTGTATCTTTGATCATTCATATTTGAGCCTAAGTACCTCGATAGGAAGTGTACTGTTTCACAGATCCCTTCCATGGATGTAACCGTCTTCTTTATTCATAACTTGCTAAAGATCATATAGTCCAAGCTCATATTTTGTTTCAATGGCCTTCAGTTGACACCTATGTTCCTCTGCAAGAAACTGCCACATAGTGATTGCTATAAAATAGTTTTAAATAGGAGTTAAAGTGTTAACTTTCGTTTGGTGCCTTTAGAGTTGGTTGGTTGTGTCCAACAATTTTTGTAATATCAAGTTGATTGATAATTGATACTTTCTCTTTTCATTTAATAAATTCAAACTTTTAAGCAAATAATGCCTTGATATAGTGTTTAACCATGGGAGTGGACCTCTTCCCCTTTCACTTGTTAATAAAAATGAACCTTTTTATCTTATTCAGAAGGTAATTATTGGTATTATGTTAGAATTGAAAAGCTTTTGAGAGAAGTTGATCGACCTGCTCCAACTTAATTTTGTCCGCCAATTAGGGGCCACTTGCTGTAATTCATCCTACATTTGGTTATTGGAATATATAATGCTGACATTTTGTAAAGTGAAATAGAAGTGGAATAACAGTGTGATAACCCTTTTCTGAAAGTCTTAATATTTAGAAGTCTAAAAAGTATTGTCATGAGTCCACGTTTTGCCAAAATATGAATTTTACTCAAACAAAGCTGGATCCAAAATGGCAGTTTTTTAGATGGTCGGTCATGGCATGAAACTTTTTAAGGAGAAAAAGTCCAAATAACTGTAATAGGAAAAAACAAAAAAGTTTTAGGTTTGCTTATAGCCTTCAAGAGGATTTGAGGGGAAAACAAAAAAGTTTTCCCTCAAATCCTCTTGAAGGCTATAAGGAATAGATCAGTTTTCCCTCAAATATGAATGTGTGTGCGTGTGTGGAGAGAGAGAGAGATGAACCTGTTGGTTGTTGCAGTCGAGCTCACCGGTTGTTGCCTCTCAGTGCTCTCACAGGCAGAGCCGCTGTTTTTTTTTTTTGCAAACAAGTGGGGACCTTGGGGGGTTGTGATAAAAAAAATCACGATATTATCGTGAGATTTAGTAAATCTCATGACAATATCGCGAGAAAATGTCACAAAACAAAATTTTTATGGTTTACGGTTTATGACACAATTTTTTGCAAGATTTTTCATAAATATCACAATATTTGTCACCATGGTGGAAACCAGCTTTTGGATCGCCAGAATCTGACCTGTATGCAGGTTTTTTTGGTGATCCAAAATCAATGGCTATGACGCTACCAGTTTTTTTTGCTCATAAAAAAATATATTTTCATCAAAAAAACATGATCCAAGAGTCGGTTCCCATTAAATTTAGCACGATGAACACATCTAACGGTTTAGATCTATCATAAAACACATAACTTATGGAGCAGAACGAGAAATGGTTCTACCCCATTTTGCCCCATAGGTTTTAAGTGTTTTATGATAAATTCAAATTGTTAGATGTGTTTAGCATGCTCGATTTAGTAGGAATCGACTCTTTGATAATGTTTTTTCAATAAAATATATATTTTTATGAGCCAAAAAAAATTTGGTACCCTCATAGCCATTGATTTTGGATCACCAAAAAAAACTATATACAGGTCAAATTTGGGCGATCCAAAAGTTGGTTCCCACTAAACAAAACTTAGTGTTAAACACGAGAAAAAAACTTAAAAGTATGATTTTTAAGGGGCCCAATGACAAAAAAAGATGCCTAAGGAACACATTACTCATATATATATATATATATATATATATATATATATATATAAAGGAAACATAAATATGTTTACCAACAAAATATGTTTGTTGGTTTGAACTATGCATCTCTAACCCTTCATATGCATTTGATGTGGTCCATTTGCTAGGAATTATTGTTGGATCATGTATTTTTTTATCAATAAATATGATTTTTTATGCTTGAATATTTACAAAAATTCTGATCCATTGATTTTGAAGCCTTAAAAGATCCTTCTTGTACATCTTAATCTAATGATCTAAGAGTTTTTTTCAATAAAATCAAGCATCTACATCACATTCATACAATGGAATTAAAAAATAATAATAAGATTTTTTATGAGTAAATCAAGCTATGAAAATCTCCGTTAAAACCAGCAAGCATGTTTTGATGGGAAAAGCTAACTATCTAAATGGATAAATTTTGATAATTTTCTAAGAAAGACCCACTTTTTTTTAAAGTCTCATGCCAAGTACCACTTTTTTTAAAATTCCTAATATAATCTTAGATTTTTTATGACATTGGTCAAATAACGACACGCTTTAACCTACCTTACGTGGTGTTTGGTACAACAAACGTCGTGTAGGTAGAACACACGGTGATTGTTTGGTACTCACTGGTGGGATTGGAGCATCCCGCTCTAACGTGTTATATCACGTCGTGTGGGACTGTTTGTGTTGGATGATACGCGGTAGGCATGTCAAACATGGGACACCACTAGGGCAGGGACCAGGTTGTACCAGTGCCTGCATATCAAACGTACCCATATAGAACCTAAGTTGAGCCATCATCCCTCAAACAAAATTGTTCTAACGTTTTCTAAATGTGTTTCCATTATATGTAGTGCTGACAACCAACCATCTTGGCATTTCTCGAGATGTGTGGCTATTAGCGGTCACAACAACATTGCATAAAACACTACAAGAAATCTGAGGATTAGCTATGACCTAAATTCATCGTTAAGCCGACACCAATCCATCGCTAAACAGTTTAGCGACAAATTAGCGTTGGCGTAGCGACAGATAACTTCCATCAAAAAATTATAGTCGCTAATTAGCGACAGAAACTATTGGTCACAAATTCCATCGCTAATTTACGATGAATTAGCAAATGCCATGATTCGTTGCAAGGTCGTCGTCAATATACAGAGATTTTGGTTTTACGATGGATTAAAATTCGTCGCTAATTCCATCGCTATTGTAGCGACGGACGTAGCGACGAATTTTATTCTGTCGCAAACACGTTAACCGATTCATGTTTGCGACGGATTAATATTCGTCTCTAATCCGTCGCTTAATTGGACGCCGATAGTAAATAGCGGCGGAAATTATTCGTCGCAAACAAGAAAAAAAATTAAAAAAGTTTAAAACATAAATATCAAGAAAAAATTCTCGTGATATCATTTATATTTCTTGTGTATAAAAAAATAAAATACACAAAAAAATACATATAAAAAAAACTAAAACTATTTATCGATCCATTGTAATTTTCGCCAAGTTCTAATTATTTACAAGTGAACATTTACATTTTTGAAACAACAAGAAGGTACAATAAATTCAACACATGAATCTAATCATCGCCAAGATTCTGTGCGTCATCTTCTTCATTGTCTCGATCTATCCCTTCAGCTCCTTTATGCTAATTATCTTCAGCAACCTACAAGAGAAAAGAAAATGTTAGTATTGATAAACAAAATATAATGAAATAAATTATATGCAATGCACCTAAGTTAAGGCAATCAAAGTAACATGAAATCTAACGACATGCAACAAATCGCATGAAACTTTCATACCTGAGAGACACCTGCAGACGAAGTTTCCCTGTCCCGAAAAAAACTGCACAACTCATTACAAACAACATCAGAAATTATTTCATGTAAATAATCACGTATTGTATCCTTAACGAGCTGGCGTACACCATCCCAAAAATTAGGCGGGTCAGTCGGATGCTTGGAACTGATGCTGACTGGAGAACTCTGTGAGCCATGACTGGAGGAAGCAACGACTGGTGAGGTGTTAATATTACTCCAAAACCCAAACACATGACCCTTTTTGGGTTCACCTATTGCAGTCACCCATGATGTAGGATCAAATGATGGATGCTGAGTAGAGTCATCGTCATATCGCTCTACCATCTGTTGCTCATATGACTCCTACAAAGTAATGATTACAGTATGAATTAATAATTAAGAATTACAATGTTTATGATAACTTATATATTACAATGTTTATTAATACAATAAATACATATCATTACCGTTCTCGCCTTCTCTGATACGAACTCTCCCGTGGTCTTACATTTATGTGTTTCAACAAACACATCCTTGTATGGCATAATGCCTCTTTTTTCTGCTTCTTGCGAAGTTAAATGATAAAAGAATTATTTAACAAGTTTGCAACAATACTTATAAAATTGACAATATATATATATATATATATATATATATATATATATATATATATATATATATATATATTGATGAGTTACCATTTTCTTCAGGTGGCTCCCAAAAGTCCTAGATCCACCTGTGTGTAGATGAGCATCAGACATTTTCACTCGATTTTGTGCAGTCTTCGTTGAGCGATTTTGAAATTCATGCCTCACCCACTTGTCGCACATTTCATCCCAAACATCTGATCTGATAGTAGGAGGTCCATGGCCCTTCCACTGCAGTGGATCATCTATCCCGCTAGATGCTTTTCTTGCTGCAATCTTCATATTGTGCAACATGTCTGCAAATCGATTAGCAGCCACCTTCTGTCATACCTTCCTTGCATCATGTTCCTCCATCATATTCGCGAAGCGATTCAAAACCTACAAATATTTTTATAAAGTTAGTAGACATGACTATAACAAAAAATTAAATATGAAACACATTAACTATGAGAAACGATTGTATACCGTGAATGAGGACCACAATCTGTCCAACACCTCCTTCGGGTACTCTTTTTATTGAGCGACCGGTCCTGGTAGATGTTGAAGTAGTGAATTCCTAATATCTCGTTTTACTTCTTGTGGCTCGAACCTCGTGCTGCACATGAATTGGTAAACATTAACTATCAATATACAATATTTATAAGATAAGTAATATGTGAAAATAAAATACTTACGGTCGATTATCGATATACACTATTTGGATGAGTCTTCTTGTGTCAGACTGAGAAGACCCTGCATCCTGCGTTGGCTCGTGACTTGTATGAACAATTGGTGTAGGTGGGTCATGTACAGGCGAAACATCATATGTAGAAAAATGCATTAAAAATTCTCAGAATACATATTTAAACTAATCAAGTATACAATTAGTTAAACTTATATACCTATCAAAGCAGCTCGTGAAGATGAAGGCTGAGACTGGCTACCATTGGGTGATCGACCACTGTAATCTTCACGAACCATATTCTAACAAATAAAAAAATGTCATGCAATACATTCAAATAATAAAAATCATTCATATCAAGTATTGTAATACATTCAAATCATTCAAATACGTTACAATACATTCAAATCATAACTCTATACGTATCGAAGATACATAATCAAAGAATAAAAAATGTCATGCAATACATTCAAATATTGCAATACCTTCAAATCATTGCAATACATTTTAATACATTCAAATCATTCACAAAATGTCATGCAATACATTTAAATAATTCAAATCATTCATATCAAGTATTGCAATACATTCAAATCATTCAAACACGTTATAATATATTCAAATCATAACTCTATACGTATCAAAGATACATAATCAAAGAATAAAAAATGTCATGCAATACATTCAAACATTGCAATACCTTCAAATCATCGCAATACATTCAAATAATTCAAATCATTCACATCAAGTATTGTAATACATTCAAATCATTCAAACATGTTACAATACATTCAAATCATAACTCTATACGTATCGAAGATACATAATCAAAGAATAAAAAATGTCATGCAATAGAGGTTTGTATTATAAGATTTTGCAAACTAGCTCGAGAATTCTTCTTCATCACTCGTTTGACTTTCATATTCTTCTTCTTCCTCCTCTTCTTCTTCTTCATTGTTTGCTTAGCCACTTGGTATATCATTTGGATCACATTCTTCCATGAATGTTTCATCGACCAATGAAGATATGACATGCATACCATGCACGACATCATGACCATAAGAAAAGTCATACATATCATCTGATTGATAGTAATCACTCTCTTCAGTTAACTTGTCTTCCTGTAACTGATCAAACTCAGGGTATAGTTTGGACTTCACCTTGCAAACTGCCCACCATTCATTTCTATCTGGCTTATTTTGTATGTAATCGATAACCATTTACGATGTACCCGTTGTAACATTGCACAACTTTGGTCGGACCATTTTATAAATCACATATTCTTTGATCTTTAACATCACCATGGCGGACCTACAAACACAAACAATGATTGTGATCATGACCAATTAAGTAACTTATTGTTGTTTACACGGAGACAATTTATGTCATCGTCCTTACCAACTCTTTCAACCATTCTACAAACTTAGTTTCACGTTCTTTTTGTACTTTTACATCAGTGAGATATGAAAGTTCTCTTCGCAACTCCAAAATCAAATCATCTGCACTTAACAAATACTTATATTACCGAACCATGTATGCACGTATAGAACATAAAAGGATTTAGATTTGTGCTGCGTCTACATATACTTACTCGATGTATGGGTCGATCGCTGAGCAATTAAAAAGGATATAGATTTGTGTTGCATCTTGCTATCGATCTGCCAAGAGTCTTGATCGGCAACTGCCAAATGCATGCCCAAGTGGTTGAAATATCGACAGTTTGTCAGCTATAATAAATTATTCTTCATCATCGTTACGAGGTGGGCATGTGTAACGTGTTTGAATGTGAGGTTCAAAGTACATAGATGAGAAATTTTAAATCTTTTCTAAAGTGTACGCCTCACAAATAGAGCCCTCTACTCTTGCTTTATTTTGAACATTTTTTTTGAGGTCAAATATGCATCTGTCAAAAATATACATCTCGGATTACATTAAATTTTTCAATAGCATTGAAAAGACAAATATAAGAAAACATATATCTTTCAAATGGGTACATCCACCGATATTGCACAGGACCACCAACCCTTAGTTCATATGGCAAATATAAGATCAAATGTTTCATAACATCGAAAAATGCTGGCGGAAATATCTTCTCTAGCTGACAAATAGTAGTGATGACAGAATCTTAGAGATTCTTTACCTCAAATACTATGACTTTCGATGTGCACAATGTTCTAAAAAATCTACTCAACTCAGATAATACCCCCCACATAGGTTTGTCTAACATGTCATGGAATGTTAGGGGTATCAATTGTTGCATAAAGATATGATAATCATGGCTCTTCGACCCATATAATTGTCCCTCATCGATCTTCACAGCCCGAGCAATGTTAGAGACGTATCAATCTGAAAATCTCAACTGATTCAACTATTGACATATCTGTTTTATTTGATCTGGTTCAAGCACGTACCTTGCTTTTGGTTTCAGTACTTTGCCATTATACTCTTTGAGTTTTAATTCTGTTCTTTTATATATTATTTTTAAATCCATACGAGCCTTTAGATTATCTTTCGTTTTCCCTTTAACATTCATTATTGTATTAAACATATTATCAAACACATTTTTCTCCACATGCATCATATCCAAATTATGTCATATCAATAAGGTCGGCTAATATGATAGTTCCCAAAATATACATTTCTTTGTCCAATTGTGTTCCTTCCCAAATCCAAGGAAGAGCGTCGGACTACGGACATCTGTTAATACATCTGTAAAGTATCACAATCTTCTTAAAATCTCTATGCCAGACAATCTTGTGAGTGAACCTTCCATTTCAGTTGTGCCTGCTCGAAACACATTCTTTTGTCGTCAGAACGGATGGTCGCTGGGTAGAAATTGACGATGACACTCAAACCAACACGACTTCCTTCCATGCATCAATCTAAAAGATTTTATATCCTCCATGCAGTACGGACATGTCAACCTCCTATGTGTGCTCAACCCAGATAACATACCATATGCAGGGAAGTCACTGATTGTCCATAGAACAACGAACTTCATATTGAAATCTAATTTTTTTTGGGCATCGTACGTGATAACACCGTCAACCCACAATACTTTTAGTTCATAAATCAATGGCTTTAAATATACATCAAAATTTTGGCCAGGTGAGGTCAGACCAAGGATCAATAGAGATAAGAAAAGATTTTGACGCTTCATACACAAACTTAGTGGAAGGTTGTATGGAGTTACAAATACTGACCAACATGAGTATGGAGTTGATCTACCCCCAAATGGAATAAATCCATGTGTACATAAACCGAGCTTAACATTTCTAACTTCCATTGCGAAGTTCTGATGAGTACGATCAAAGTGTTTCCAAGCTTCCCCGTCAACAGGATGCGTGATCTTGTCTTTATCATGTTGAACTTTATTTGCATGTCATCTCATGTGTTTAGCTGTCCTCGAAGACATATACAATCGTTGAAATCTAGGGGTGATAGAAAAGTAGCGGAGCGACTTGTATGAAACTTCTTTTGATCTCATGCTACCATTGCCTATTGTCTTTGGCTTGAACCGAGGATGGCCACATGACGGGCATGATCTGCTATTTTTCTGATCTTTGAAATACAACATGCAGTGATTTAGACAAGCATCTATCTTTTGATACCTCATACCTAGAGTGTTGACCATAACCTTCACATGACAGAAATTTTATGGCAATTTCTCATCTTTGGGCAACATACTCTTCACAATAGAGAACAAACGGTCAAAACCTAATTGACTCAAATTATACTCAGATTTCAAATTCAGTAGTTGAAGAACTGCAGACAAGATAGTGTGACTCTCACAACCATTATAAAGTGGCTCATCAGCATCTTTAAGTAAATCATAAAATCTACTAGCTGCATTGTTTGGTGCTTTTTCCTCTACCATAGTTGTTACATCACTAGGACCTATAGCAGAACCCAGTTCTGTTCCTGCGACATCAAATATCAAATCCATATATGGATCATCATGCACCACATCCATCTGTGCGTCAAAATTATTCTTAAATTCTTCACCATGAAACATCCAATTCTGATAATCACTCATAAAACCCTTCTTCTATAGGTGATGTCTAACACCATGAGGTTCTACAAATCGATTGTTCTTACAAATCTTGCAGGGACACCTAATCCGACCTGTGGAATCCATTGTACTGACACTTGCCATTGCAAATTCAATAAACTTTCAACACCATTCATATATTCAAGCGATACCTCATTGTCAACTATCCTACAGTGCATCCATTCACGGTTTGCAGTTATTTTGTCGTATGATGTTACAAATAGTATCCTAACCAATTAAAAGAGAATCATTAGAATGCTATGATAAAGAAAATATTAAATTTATCATGCAATATATGATGCATGCTATATATTTGATATATATCACGCTCACTCACACACACACACATATAATGTCATATAATTACAAGAACTATGATGCATGCATTAATAACTTAATATTTTCATGTGCAAACTATTCATAATACGATACATTTATTTAAAACATGTTTTCATGATACAATTTTACATGAAAGTCATAATCAAATTGAAAGTAACTTCATGCAATCATGGATACAATCACATCAAACATTGCAATACATCCAAATCATTCATATAAAAAAAATGTCAAACATTTTCCTGTAGCAAATACAGTCCAATATTACGCTAACTACTACAATGTCTAGCATGGAATCCGTACTCCAAAAATAAAAACGCTTCTATTTTCATTTATTAAAATCATGCTCAGCATGAGCTCCAAACTCCATCAAAACAGTCCTAGATATCAACAACTAAGTGAGTGTGTGAACAAAACAGTGTTGCATCCAAAAAATTAAATAACATGTGATAAGCTTGCATCACTTACTCACTACGGGTATTTACCTGATTTGAATTGCTTTTGCCTTTCCATTTTTTTCTTATTTCTTTTTGCATTGCATTTTTTATAGCATGCGATGCTTAGCACTAAGCATCACGCAATTAGCTCAATAATGTACCTGCAAAGAACATATATACAAAATAATACAAGGAGGAGGTTCAACCCCTCACTGGCAAAAGAGGAAACAGGGAGGGAACAGAGTTCCTTCCTCGTATCCCGCAAGACAGGTAGGGGGCTCGGCCCCTCACTGGAAAAAAAAAGGGAGGGGGCTCGGCCACTCCCTCTCATCCCGTAAGACAGGGAGGGGGCACAACCCCTCCCTGGCGAAAAAAATAACAGGAAGGGGGTTCAGCCCCTCCCTTGCAAAAAAAAAAAAAAACAGGAGGCCGAGCGACCTCCTGCCGGCCTCCCAACAACCACATAGAGAGGGGAGGGCACGACAGGGGTTGCCCACCCTCCGACAACCCGAGAGAGAGAGAGAGGGGGGCGAGAGATGCGGCAGGGGGGCCACCGGCCTCTTGTCGGCTTCTCGACAACAACAGAGAGAGAGAAAGGGGAGGGCATGGCAGGTTGCCAACCCTCCGGAAACCCAAAAGAGAGAGGGGGCGAGAGATGCGGCAGGAACCACCGGCCTCCTGTCGGCCTCCCGACAACAACAGAGAGAGAGAGAGGGGAGGGCACGACAGGGGTTGTCGGCCCTCTGACAACCCGAAAGAGAGAGAGGGGAGGGCACAACAGGGGTTGCCGACCCTTCGGCAACCCGAAAGAGAGTGAAGGGGACGAGAGACGCGACAGGGGGCCACCGACCTCCTGCTGGCCTCCCGGCAATAACAGAGAGAGAGGGGAGGGAACGGTAAAGGTTGCCAGCCCTCCGGTAACCCGAAGGAGAGAGAGGGGAGGGCACGACAGGGGTTGCCGGCCCTCCGACAACCCGAAAGAGAGAGGGGGGCAGACCCAAGAATAAGGTGAAGAAGAGGGGTAGGTGGTCACCTCCGGTTGTCGGACGAGAGGTCAGCAGGCGGGCGACGAGAGGTCGCAGGGCGATGGGCAGCCGACGGGTGGGAGGGTGAGCGATGAGAGCTCGACGGTCGGCAACAAAAAAAAGAAAGGGAAAAGGGGCTCAAATTAGGGATTTACGGGAAATTTAGCGACGGATTAGCAATGGTCAAAGTTTGTCGCATACGTCGTCGTGAATGTGCGACAGAGTAGTGACATGAATTTTTTGTTGCTGAGCCATCGCTAATTTGCGACGGAGTTTGAGACAGAATTTGTACGTCGCTAAGCCGTCGCTAGTTAGCGACGGATGCGCGATGGAATAATTTTCGTCGCTAATTCCATAAATAATTTGAATGTTAGTGATAGATATTTTTCTCTCGCTAATCCGTTGCGAATGGGCGATGAAAAAACCCATCGCTAATTGGAGTTTTCTTGTAGTGAAAAATACCCTCTTTCTAAAATTATTATCTTATCCTTACACTAAGGGTTCTTTTGATAGTGCCTACTACATTGTCTGCTATCCCCATAAAGTGTGGAGCCCACACACTCACGCAAACACCAAATGGATTGGACGACAAGACAACTTCTCGCACATACAATATTGGCACTTGGGGGTGTCCATCATCATTTCGCCTCCACCCAAGGAGTAAGGGCTTCCGAAAGGTACACCCCCTTAAAAACAAGAAGCCCCCCCCCCCCCCCCCCCCCCACACACACACACACACACCTCTTCGGCGTGCCGTCCTCACCAACGTTCATCTTCGGCATCCTCCTCTCTGGAACCACCAAAGGATCTCTCTCTCTCTCTCCCACCACACACCTCTCCAACGTGGTGTCCTCACCAATGTTCCTCTTCGATATCTTCTTCTCTAGCACCACCAAAAGGAGCTTTCTCTTTCTCTGCTATTGAGTGAACCCCAACCCGATTTTGGGGTTAGGATTTGCTAAATCTGTTTTTTTTCTTCGATATGCTTTATATTTTAAGGGTTTTGTATTTTAATCTTTATTTATGTAATTTATTAAGTGGATGATGCTAAATTTGATTTTTTGGGGATACACTTTAGATTTTGAAGCCTTTTTGTATTCGAATCACCATTTTTGCAATTTATTGAGTGAATGATACTAAATCTATTTTTTTTTAGATACACTTTAGATTTTAGGAGTTTTTATATTTAAATATTTATTTTTATAATTTATTAAGTGAATGATGCTAAATACAAATTTTTTTGAACATAATTTAAATTTTAAGAGTTTTGTATTTTAATCCTTAAGTTTGTAATTTACCGAGTAAATGATGCTAAATTTGATTTTTTTCTTGGATATGTTTTATATTTTAGGAGTTTTGTATTTTAATCTTTATTTTTATAATTTATTGAGTAAATAATGTTGAATTCACATTTTCTCAATATGCTTTAGATTTTGAGGGTGTTGTATTTTGATATCTATTTTTATAATTTATTGAATGAATGATGCCAAATTTGATTTTTTTATATGCTTTGGATTTTAGCGGTTTTATAATTTAATTATCATTTTTATAACTTAGTGAGTTAATGATGTTAATTTTTTTTCCATATATATATATATATGCCTTAGAGATTAGGAGATTTGTATTTGAATCCCTATTTTGCAACTTATTGAGTGAATGATGCTAAATCTTTTTTTTTAATCAAATATGCTTTAGATTTCAAAGGTTTTATATTTTAATTTTTATTTTTGCAATTTGTTGATTGAATGATTCTAAATTCGATTTGTTGTTGTTGTTGTCATGCTTCGGATTTTAGGAGTTTTGTATTTTTAGTTATGTTTTAGATATTTGAATTGCATGTTAAATCTAAATTTTCTTTTTAAATGCTTAGAACATAATTTTTTCATCAAAATACACAAAGTTTAAACAATTGTGTTCCAGGGTCCGCGAAGATGAGTCAAACGCTGGACACATGGATAATAGTATTCTAAATGCTAGACAGCATAGAGTCCTTATCGAGCATTGTTCACGAATGAAAGGCCTCCTATTGACCATGGTCAGAAAAACTCAACACTATTAAAAAAAAAAATCAGAAAAAGTGCCATCTGCCATAAGATTTCTAAGTAAAATGTGGGTCTGTATCAGCAAACTACCCGATAATTTTTTCATCTGGGGAAGGAAAAGTATACAAAAAGACGTAAAAATGTTCTCCCGTTCGGGAGCGCGACGAAAGATTCTGTCCTTCCCGTTTCGTACCATGATGAGACATCCAAACGTACGTGACCGAAGAAAGAAAAAGCGATCCTTCCAAAGGCTCCACGATTCGTCGCAGAGTTCAGGTGGAATCGGGCAAGAAAGGTTGAGAGTAGCGCCTATTCGATATCGACTCCGGAATATCCCAGTCTCGAACCGGGAACAATCCGTTTCTGGCTTCTCGCGTACGTTTTCCCGGTAACGCCACGTCGGCACGTCCCGAAAGCTGCCCACCTATTTAAAGGGTTTGAGCGGCGACGAGACGTCGGTCCGGAGACCGTAGCCTTTCATGCTCCTTCCCCTTTCCCTCCTCTTTCAGAGCTATGTTTATTTTCGTTTGTTAGGTTTTTTTTTTTTCGTATCTTCTTGCTTCCTTAGTTTTCCTTTCTGCAATCTCATCGAGAGAAGAATTCGAGGCGAATGCTTGAAGGAGCGATCGTCCCGCCTTCTCATCCCGACGAGAAGATCTGGATCCATGTTTCAGTTATCTTCCTGTGAGTTTGTTTCTATTCCCCTCCGAGATTCCTTCTTTTCTTCGTTGTTTCTGTTAACTGATTGTTAATACGTGAAATTTTATACGGCTTTTGTTGTTTTGAGTGATTTAGGCGTGTCTTTGAATTTCAGTGGAAATTGGATAATATTTTGTCAGTTTTTTTCTTATCGTGGAATTTGAGTTCTAGGGTTGTCGTCCGTACTGATGGTAATATGGCGGGTAGGGGTGGGCAAACCCCCGGGCGGCCCGATGGGCCAAGCCGACCGGGCCTGCCATGGGCAGGGTTTGAGTCAAGTTTTTAGGCCCTACCGGGCCAAAAAAAACCCGACGGGCCAAGCTATTTACTTAATTTTATAGTAATATGAAAATTAAAAAATTTAGGTAGTTCTTTTTGGATTTATACCTCGAAGAAACAGCACCCGGCACGAAGACCTGGTCGCTCTGGCTCAGCCTTCCATACCTACTGTCATCATACCGGTGGCCTAAAACTCCGACTCTAGGACCCTGCCCCCGGGGCCTATGGGCTTGCGCAGAGAGTAGACGCCCATGGGAATAAAACCTTGACCACCCGCCGAGTGGCCAAGGCCCCACCCCACTGCGCCAAACCCCCTTGGGGCAAAGAAAGAAATTAGGTAGTTGCATAGTAACTTGGTAACTATTGCTATTTACTATTTTACTTAATTAGTTGCATTAATTTTATGGAAATTAGAAAGACAATTAGTTGGGTACATGGGAAGTTGTTAATTATTAGTATTTACCTTATTAGTTGCACTAATTTTATGGGAAATAGAAAATAATTTTATGGGAATGATGGTTTATTTAAGAATTATGTTTTTTTGGCATTTTTTCTCCATCTTTTTATCACCTTCACCGTGCAAACTGCAACTCCTCCATCATCAAGTTTGGTTATGGATTCACCAAAAGAGTTGGATGATGATATTGATTCAGACTTTTAGTGAAAGTTGGTAAATTTGTTGTGGTTTGTAATTCTAATTAGAATAACTGCAATCATTTTTAAATATTTTTGCTTTTTTTTTTTTTTTTGTAGGTTATGCTGCATAATGGGTTAAACCATATCAGTGGATTGAAGAAACCATGCTGTGTTGCATAGGACGACTAGAATTCAAGATCATGCTTTATGTTATTTTGGAAAATTGTTGTTGATTTATTTGTTCAAATGCTATGCCATGGATGAAATATTTTGCTATGAGCTTTTCATTTGGATACTTTGAATATTATTAGATGTGGAATTCTGAATTTTATGTTTTTTTTTTCATTTAATTCACTTTTTTTGGTATTCTAGGAATTAATTTATGAACTTTGTTTGAAAATAACCTACAAATGGGTTTGGGCCGGGCTGGACTGACCTGCTAAACATTGGCCCATTGGGCCAATGGGCCAAGCCACACTTAAAACCCAACAGGCTGAGCTTTAAACGGGCTTGGGCTGGGCTGGCCTGATGCCCACCCCTACTGGCAAATTATACAACTCAAGCATGCTCGTGCTGGGTGATCTGGGTGAGTTGATGTTTTACTGCTAGCTTTTGTTATTATATTATCTACAGATGATTGAAATATCTGATTAATGTTCTGATTTCTAGCAGTTTTAACAATCACCATTTGCAGAAAGGTAAATCAAATTGGAGTCCTCATCATAGATTTCTTAAGAAAGAATCCAGCCAGCTTTCGACTTCCATGGATGTTGTAGATCTTACTTTGTCTGATAGTGAGGATGAAGCAGTTGGTCAAACAGATCGAAGAAAGCTTCCTGCATGGTCATCGACCACTGTCCCTAAGTCAAGTATGAGCACCTGCTCCTTTTTTTCCTTGTTTTTTTTGTTTGACAGGAGAATATTGCAAGAATATAATGTAAAAGCATAAGCATGTTGTCGTGCACTAAACTTTGTTTCTTCGACCATGCAGATTCTAAAGCATTGCCTCGAAGGCCTGCTGTTGGTGGGGCGTCCCATTGGGAACCAAGGTCTGTTAACATTAGCAGAAGTGCTGATGAGGTTGATGAAGCAGGATTGCCATCTCAGAGTGTTATTATACCGGTTAACAATAATGAAGGTCTGCACCAGTGTGATGATGTTTGTTTGTGGGTATCTGGGGATAACTAGCAACCAAATATCTTCTATCGCTAAGAATGACAGTGGAAATCCAATAAATTGTAATAAGGTGGTCAATATTCTGTGCAGGTATAGATGAAGTGGATGAAATGTTGTATATGGGAGAAAATTCAGCTTCTAGAAGAAGTGGTGGTATCCCTTTTTCTGAAACTGCCCTTGATCGTAGACGCCTACCCCCATCGCTCTTTCATGGGAATCCTATTTCTGGTGCATCTGGACTTCTAGAAAATGGTAGGAACAAGTGTAAGACAAGAGAGTCAGATTTAGGACATCAGAGTGGACCCATGAATGTTCCACAACTAAGGGATGGTGGAGCCCAGCTTGGACTCTATTTTGAGCTTGATCCTACAGGAAAGGGAAAGGTGCAGAATGTTCCGTCAGGACTCAGGTCTCATGGAAATACTGTGCATGGAACTGCTGAAATGCAAACATCTAAACGTGATGCATCAACAGATGTCCATAATTATTCCTACAGGAGTCGTCATAACCAGTTTGTTAATCTTAATGATGAGTCTTTTCACCCTGTAGGTGGTAAAGAAGCAGTTCAAAAGGCTCCTTTTGCAGACTACATACAAGGGAACAATGACAAAGTGTTGATCTATGAAAATGTCAGTAGTTGTAGGCAACTGCCTGATACTTTATCAAATGGAAAACATGCTGGCACTTCGCTATCAGCTGGTTACGGTGAGACTACTCATTATCATGGCATTGGCGAAGAAAAGGCAAACGAAACTGATGAGAGGATAATTTTTCGAGCTGCATTGGAGGTAATATTAGGAAATCTTTCCTTTACCCTATGGTAGATAACAAAGGCACTAATCCACCATCTTCCTGTTTTAATTCATGAACTTGTTGCATTCACTCATTTCATGGACTTAAGTTCACTAGTACAGGATGCTGTGTCCTTTGATTACATGAACTGAACAAGTTGGCAGTTGATTGGTTCTTTCTTATATTTTTTTATTTTTATTCTATTATGGCAGTTTCATATAGTGGATTTTTTTTGTTGAAGTTTATGGAGATAACATATGATTGGTGCTGCAGATTTAACTTTCAAATGCACATTTTGTACGGCAGTTCCTGCTTTCGCTATATGGTTTTAGTAAAATGGAATAACATATGATTGGTGCTGCAGATTTAACTTTCAAATGCACATTTTGTATGGCAGTTCCTGCTGTAGCTGTACTGTTTTAACAAAATGGAACATTCCTTTTGGAGATGAACACAAATCATATCAACCTTCAGTTTCCAAATCTTTTTCTATGTGGGCTTGGCCAGGAAGAAGCTCCATAGCTCCTTTTGGTTCTTTTGCTAATTGAAAATTTACAGTCCACATTCTTGTTGATTGGCTTGAAACTATGGATGAAAACGGGTTGGATATGGGTCAGGTGAGGCTTGACCAGAGAATGTATTCATTTTTGAATTGTGGGTTTGGATCAGGATTTAGGTCTGTCTCAGGTCTCATACTGAACTTCCTGATCCGTTTAGAGTCCGTGTTTCTGTGAAAATGGATCTGCCTTGCCTGATTCTGGCATGGATCTGAATAGACACAACCATATTTACTTTGGATCTGATCCAGGTTCAGATACATAATAACATGGGATCTGGGTCAGACCCAGGCTAGAGCTCTAACCCATTTGCATACCTACTTGAAACTATCAGGATCTTTATCCTTTACACAACCATATAGGGATTGTAAGTTCTGAGACCTTAATAGGTAAACTCCCCAAATTACATGCTGATCCAGAAATTTTTTTGGTCACTTATGCTAGGCTAGGTGCTTCAGTAAGAAAATCTCCTTTGCTACCATATTTTTATCGAGGCTGAGAGACATATGAGAACCCTTCTACTGTAAATCCAGATTTAGATTCAATATGAGTAGTTTAACCTTCTTTTGGTAAAAGACTTGCTCGCCATGCCACCCACTTTGTGGTGAGTTTTGAGAAAGCTAACAGAATGAACCAAGATGGCACTTCAACATCTTGTGAAACCTCTAGAAAATGCTTCTACACACACGCAGCATGAAACAAAAAGACATGCGTTCACACATACATATATACACATGTATGCACACACATATACAACAGCTATCCTGTCTAGTGCTTTAGTGCATAAAAAAAATGGCACCTTATCGGTTACATTTCTCGGCAGGGTCTTGCTCAACCAAAACACGAAGCGAACTTACCTGACGGTCTTTTATCTGTTCCTCTTCTAAGACACCAGGTCTGTATGCTTTTCTTAACAAGTGTTAACCAGTGCCTTGGTTGATGGTTCTTTTGAAAAATTTGTTCTGCATAAATTTCCTTTTACAGAAGATTGCTTTGGCATGGATGGTCCATCAGGAAACTCGTAGTTTCCATTGCTCAGGGGGGATTCTTGCAGATGATCAGGTTATTGGATGAGTTGCTTGTTTATTTTGCACATTCTACATGATTCTAACTGCTGATCTCTATCTTCCACTCTGTTAGCTAACTTAGGTTGTTATCATACAGGGACTTGGTAAGACAGTATCAATTATTGCCCTTATACTGATGCAGAGAAGTCAGCATTCTAAGTTTATCTCTGATTCGATCGAACATGTCAAAAGGGAGGCGTTGAATTTAGATGAAGATGTTGACAGTGCTGCTGAGGTTGCCAGAAATGAACAACACAAAGATTCTGACAATCAAAATCAGACCACAGATAACATTGGGATGGCTTCTGTCCAGAAAGGAAGGCCAGCTGCTGGTACTTTGGTGGTATGCCCTGCAAGTGTTCTTCACCAGTGGGCCCAGGAACTGAGTGACAAAGTTGCAGATGATGCTAAACTTTTGTTCCTAGTATATTACGGAACCAATCGTACGAAAGACCCTTTTGAGCTTGCCAAGTATGATGCGATCCTTACAACATACTCTATTGTAAGTATGGAAGTTCCAAAGCAGCCTCTGTTTGATGAAGATGATGGGGATCAAGGAACCCAAGAAAAATATGGGTTGTCTTCAGACTTCTCTAACAGCAAAAAATCAAAAAAGACTGAACATAAAAGTAAGAAAATAAAAAAGAACAAGAAATGCCTTGATGGTTCTTCAGTTGATCATGAGATTAGTCCACTTGCAAGGGTACGGTGGTTCAGAGTGGTGCTGGATGAATCTCAAACTATAAAAAACTATAAAACACAGGTCGCAAGAGCCTGTTGTGGTCTTCGAGCTAAGAGAAGGTGGTGCTTATCTGGAACACCTATACAAAATGCAATTGATGACCTCTACAGTTACTTTAGATTCCTAAAATATGATCCATATTCTGTCTACAATTCTTTTTGTTCTGCAATAAAGCATCCCATATCTAGGAATGCTAGCAATGGATATAAGAAGCTTCAAGCTGTATTGAGGACGATAATGCTGCGCCGAACAAAAGGTACTTTTTTGAAGACACATTTGGTGTACATTTTGCCAATATTTGACTTAAGCTTGCCTTTCATCTTCGTGATGTTATATTTGATTGTTTTTTCTCAATGTTTATTGCTGTTCACGGTTAATGCTGAAGTATGCAGAGAAATTTCTTTTGTTCAGCAAGTGTAAACTATCAAGGGTTCTGATCTGCAGTCTGGTGCCTGACCAACCAGGATCGAAGTTATTAGATTTGGGAAAGGAAAATGAGATTGATATAAAAGAAAGGATCTGGGTTCAAGACTAACAATTCAAAGTTTAAAACCCTATCAGGAGAGCAAGGTGATTTAAACTTAGGCCTCTCAGATTAGAGCAAGACTTTGTTGGCCATTATTAGTGAAGCAGTATTATGGACAGAACATGACCATACAAAAATGGTAGGTGCATTAGGGTCGGGTTGGGTCAACCCTGAATATACATTAAAATGTGGTAAATATTGAATTTTGGATTACAAAAAGCAATCTGGTCGGGTATTACAAAAAGCAATCTGATCGGGTATGTACTTACCCTTGTCTTGCCTAACAATGCTTAAAATGAAATTAGAAGTTAACTACCAAATATAGTTGTGGACCAGGGTTGGCATAACCTAATTCTGATTCGATCTGTTAATAGCTCTGTCTAGTGGGCAGCTGTATATATATCATATGCCCGTATGGATTCTAATACCATAATTTGCAGATATTGCTTTGTAATTTAGTTACTCTGATGAAGAACTGTAGCTGTATTTGTTGCTGTGCGCTTAAGAAGTTTGTTAATTCTATTCCATGGACAAATCAAATAAGCTTACTTGTCTAAAGTATCCAGAAGCACTGATCAGTTCGTCATTGTCCCTTTTAGCACTTACAGTATACAGGATGGAAAAATTTTTGGGCATGACATCTCATGCATACATGTCATATGATCTCATGGATTTTAATGCTAGATGAATGCATTGAATGGCGACGGGTTTTTTGTTCTGTTTTTATTCCCTGTTTCCCTATGTTTTCCTCTGAGAGGAACCAGAGCTGTATTTGTTGATGTAAGCTTAAGAAGTTTCTTTCAATTTTGTGGAAACAGAGCATATCAATTTGTGTGGATGCTTTCACTTGAAAATTTTTGAGCAGTGCTGATCAGCCCATAAGAAGGATATTAGAGCACTTATGGGATATCAGTATATAGCTACTCAACTGTTGAGCACAATTTTTAAGCATCGCACCTTATGCAGTTACTGGCTTAATGTGGTGATAACATTTAATTTATCATAGAGGCTTGATAAAACAGTAGCCAAAATGAGAATTATCACCTATACACCATGAGGGTTCCTTCAGTTGCCTAAATTTTCGTCTTTAGCAAGAACTCCACTATGTTCCATCACAGCATCACATCACTCTGCCTGGAGTTTGAGACTTAAGCTCCTTGAGTGATATTTCCATAATGAATCTAACTTTGTGAGGCTGGGTTACAGGCTTCTTCCAATAGTTAAGACTTAAGATGTGTTTATTTGTGGCTATTGTTGCATGGAAGAAACAGAGATGAATAAGGCTCCTTGCACAAAACATTTTCACCAAATTAGAAAAAGTAATATTAAATATAACATATGCCAAAATAGACACAAATGTTTCTCCAAATAGTGTAAATATGATTACTGCCTCAAGACTCGAGGTCAGTTAAAATATTAGTCATTGGAATGCTAAATTATAGAAAAAGATGTTATTTCTATTATCTTGCAAGCTTTTGATGAATTAATTAGATAGTTCTCTTACTTTCAGAAGAACATCAAAATGTATGTACTGAGTGCATATACAAGAGCCAAAAGGTGAAGGATAAAAGTTGCTGTTAACAAATAATTAAAGGGAAAAACAATATAAGAAGGTAAAAATGCCTAAATGCCCTTGCAAAGTTGCAGCACAAGGAAGGAAAGATACAAGCAAACACTATATCTCATTGTCGTGGTTCAGGTAGTGACAGCTTGAGAGGTGCTAAAAGTAAGGAGATTTCATAAAGAGGTGTAAACATGCACACATACACACACATACACCACAGACAGATTTCATAAGAGGTATATATGCACACACATATCTATGTTTCATATTTGGTCTTGATGCCATTACATAATGTCACATAGGTTCTTTTTTATTTTATTCTCTGCTTCTCTTCCTTTTTCAATGAATCTGAACTTACAGGGCATGATTTATTTAGAAGAAATTATTTTTTGGATTATCTGACCATGATGGATCAGCAGGTTTTTCAACGGCTTCAAAAACAACAGCCTACAATTTACCAGATTTTCACTACTAAAAATGTCATGTTTTTTTGTCTAACAAACACATTCCAATATGCAATTGCTAGCAAAAATCCATGCTGAACACATCTGTGAGGTTGGATTGAGTCAATAAAACTTGCAACTAGGAATTCCAGATATGGCATTTCCTAATGGTGCCATTACCAATTATTAACCCTATATATGCATACATTTATACATATATGTGTGCATATATTTGTATTACACAAAAAATTATATCTTTACATGAGAAAAACGGAATCCAAGGACTGATCCTTAGCAAATAAACCATGTGGAACACATCTACGTGGTCAGATTCAGTCGATATAACTTGCACCTGTGATTTCCATCTTCCATTACCATCATTAATACCAAATATTTACCCTTTCTATATGTATGTATATAAATATATACATGCATGCATAATGCATGCACATATGGATATATATTTGCTACTATATACTGTATGTACAATCTAGTTGGAAAATCATGAGTTCAAGTTGTATCCACTCAATTTGACCTCATAGATGTGTTCAGCATGGTTTGTTTTCTAGGCATCATGCTGTGGATAATCTTTTCTCTATCTAAAATTATGATTTTTTTTGTCATGAAATTTTGGTATATTGTGGGCCATTGATTTTGGAATCCCTTGGAAAACCAACTTACATATTGCAAAAGCATGATCCAAAATCTATTTTCAACTAAGAAAACTATATAGATCACATCTATAAGGTTAAATCTACAAAAAAAATGGAAAAATGTGAAAAAAGTGGTGTTTTCTACTAGACTAGTAATGTGCAGGTGCTCTGCACCAAACTGTGTGTGTGTGAGAGAGAGAGACTAACTCCTAACTCTATGTAGTGTTTGTGTGGAGCAAGACACTTCACAACATGTAAATACCAATCGCTGGCTAGGCTACTCAACAGAGAACCTCTCCAGAACTACAATATTTAGAATTAATTTCATGTTTAAAAACTCAATTACTTCCTATATTAGTAAGGAGAGAGATGACCATGGTTAAAACTTAAAAGTACTCGAATTCAAATAGGGTGCTAATGGTTTGGTTTTTGGTGTACCTTTGATCCAAATCCAGTACATTATTTTTAAGGATATGTCTTAAGATAATATTAAAAAATATATTGAGATTGTAGTTCGACTTGCATTTTTTTTACATGTTCAGATCCACTTTTTTTGGTGGATAATTTGATCTTTTTGCAACGTTTACATGTAAAACTATTCTTATCGATATTTTTTAATTGAATCTAATATCACCATATAATATTACCCTGGTTCAAGTCTAATACAGCAGATCTGGTCTAGATTAAGACTCAAACTTCTTGGCTTTTGCTTAAACTTTGGATTTAGATTTGGATGACAGGGCCTAGCCCGTACTAGACTCATTTGCATCCTTAGTTTCATAAGTACCATTTTCTGACTATTTTTGAGAAAATTGCCTGCCTCCTATCATCTTTCAGATGATGTATGAAACCAAGGATACCATTAAAAGTTTGGCTTTTCCAACCATCTCAATCCTTTTACATACAAGAATGGCCAGATTACCAAATGGTTTGCAAGATAAAATGAGAACCCGTCTTCTTTTGAATAATTATTTTGAATAATAGAAAGAAATTTGATTTCAGATGACAAGTGGCAACCCTGTTACTTAAAAGAGAAACAGAAACACAAACAGCAAAAACGGAAGAAAGAATTTGACTGTAATGTAAAAAAAGAGTGTGTTTTGACTGAGAACAACACTAACTACGTAAATGTAAGCCACTTTAATATAAAAAATGCAATATGTTTCAACCATAAAGAGATGAAAAAGTTTATGCATGCTAAACAATGTAGTTTGACAATAATAAAATTAAAAGTAAACTGTGTGTATGCTTATGTGCTTCATGAGACTGAAAGCCAGTTCTTTGAAAACTTACCAAAAAATATAGCCTGTATTATTGAAAAATGGATGTATTATTGAAAAATGGACTGCATCATAAGCATGCACTTCTTTGGTATATAACAAATGTTACAATTTCTTACCATATGGAAAACCTGGTAGAACATCAAACAATATCAGATCTGCAGTGATTCGACGCTGTGTGAAAATGAGAGAGGGAGAAAGGCAAAGAGGCAAAAATTGCAACCGTAAAAATCACGTTAAACATGTATTCAGAGACTTTATATTACAACCTAATTAGGGCTACAAAAGACTAAAGAACCCTTAATAATAAAACAATATTACACAATATATTTGGATCTTGGATCTACATCTGATCTAAACCTGAACAGTATAATAAATGGATACATTAAAACGTCTTAACAACCTCCCTCAAGGTGAGCATGCATTTGTATCATGCTCATCTTGCCTTTAAGAAACCAAAATCTTTTTATTGTCGTCGGTCCTTTAGTGAACAACAATTTGGTTTTATGCAAGACAATTAATCATTGGATAACTCATGCAACTAAAGCATTTACAATGCAAAATGCATGAAAGTATTTTAACAACCATTTTTTATAAAAGAGAAAATGAGGTTAGACAAATTATGAATAGATTTAAAAAATCTCAAAAATCTGAATGAATTTTGCAAATTAGAACATTGGTTTAACCATCACAAGCAATCACCTCCTAGGCCTCCAAACCTCAAATATCAAGTGTATCAACGATTAGAACAAGAACATAAATATCATGCCACTAAAGGGCCAAAGACACACACACACGAAGGTGTGTAAAAACATCTTTTGTCTACATATAATGACACTTAAAACCAAGTGTATCAACGACTAGAACAAGAATATAATGCCAACGAAGGGATAAAAAATACACATGAATGTGTAAATAAACATCTCTTGCCCATGTATAATGACACTTGAAATGAGTGTATCAGTGACTAGAACAAACACATAATGCCAATGAAGGGCAAAAATCACACACGAAGGTGTGAATAAACATCTCTTGTCTACATATAATGACACTAAAAAACAAATGTATCAACGACTAGATCAAGAGTATAATGCCAACAATGGGCTAAAATCACACGAAGGTGTGAATATAAACATCTCTTGTCTACGTATAATGACACTTAGATAAGAGGCATAAAACAAAGAAGAAGACACCCGAGGTAATAAGGCTTGTAATGGAAACACACTAATGCTATCAAAAAATAATTTTAAACATATTTTGAAACACCATGGTTTCAAAAAAATAGATAGTCATCTCAGATACACATAATTATAATCATCCATAATAAAGACAATGTCAAAAAACAAATGAGTGATTCAACACACCCACAATCAAAGATCACATAACTGTTAGATAGAGTCAAACTATAAGTTGACAATATAAAATGACATAAAACGAGGTCCACACAACTCACCTCAACAAACATCTCTGATTCAACAATAACAAGGCCAAGAAGAATGATGCATCATATAAAAGTTTGTGATAAACAACACAAGTGCCATAAGGATGCAATAACCAATTTTCAAATAAGTGAGTTCATATATAAGAATTGATTTGAGAAATAAAGTATCAAATCAAATCATAATAACAGTAGATGTAAAATTTTAATGAATATAGTTCAATCATATGCACGACAAGGTCAATTGATGCAATTATATGTAATACAAGATGTCTTATGTCAATTTTCATAATCTTGAATAAGTAAATAACGAGTCATGCCCAATATAGGCACTCTTTATAGAGGTGGTGGATTTATGAAGTTTGAGAATCTCACAAAAGATCATAAGTCTGCCAATGAGAACCAAGTGCTCTAAGCAAATCTTATACAAAGGATTAATAAATCTCATTAAAGAGATAAAACACATATGACTTAAGAAGTTAAAACTAAATCATAAGTCTATTATGAAGCGATATAATAAAGTATGCGAAAATATAATCTAAAAATGTAATAAGCATTAATCAAGCACGGTGGCACAAAGAAAATACAAATACAAAGTCTACAATGAGACAATAGCCAAGCCTTAAAAAAAGGCAATACAACAAGTAAAAAATAGAAAAACTTTATTTAAGAGAGTTTAAAAGCAACTGAAGACAATCAAATTGGAGATTCTCAAGAATATCAATATGCAAGAGAGAAATCTCAAAAGATAAACACATTTTATATGATAACAAGTCAAGTTTATGCCTTTCAATAACACATTAAATAAACCTTATTAAAAATAGATCACGATAAAGGATTATGCTTGATCACATCATAAAATTTCAAAGATAGCTCATACATATGTCAAAAAATATAATTTTTAGTATTTTTCTAAAACACATAATATTATAAGAAACCACATATTCAACTTGAGTGGATAACTACAAAGGTGTTCTCTAAGAAACATACTCACAATACCCACAAAGGGGACAAAAAAAGAGGTATTTTAAATGAACACAATCACAAATCCGACAAGATACAGAATAAGGAACAATACAAAAATAAATATTTTTGATCAAATGAAATGAGTGTGGAGAAGCATATGCAAAATATAGTTTTACACTACACATATCCATAGTCTAAGACATCAAAGCATCACAATTTTTTATATACTTCACAAAAAATATTTATTTTTAACATAACTTTCTTTTAAAACTTACCATACATATAAAAGACAAGAGGCCAAAGATATATACCGGAATGCAAAATGTTTGAATCCATTTCATTTACCAATACGAATTCTTTCCAAGATCGATGCATTGCTCTGATACCATGTCACGAAATGGTGCGGATTCCAATGCACTCCAAGATGATCTCCAAGACTCAAAAACATTATAAAAAACTTAAGAATTGAAAGACACATATCAAAATGTAAAAAGATAATTTTATTCATAATGGACATTAAAAGAAATATAAAAATAAAATTACATTTAAGCCTAACTACAATGCACTCAACTAAAAATAATGAAAAACCCTAATACTACCAATCACTCTCTCACCTTACAAAGGCACACACCCTCCCATATTTATAGAGAAGAAAAGAGAAGAAGAAAAGAGGGAGAAAGCTCTCAAATGGGAGAGAGAGCTCCTAAAGGCTAGAATTCTAGTTGTTGGGAGTAAGTCAAAGCTAGTTTGACTTCTCCTATATGTATATATATTATATATTAAAAAAATATATAATATATATCATTATATATTATATATATATATATATATATTAAACAATATATATACGTATATATACATATATATACATATATTATATTAATCTTAACAACTTCTAGTTCTTGATCTTCAATCTTTTGCCTGATAAAGTGTTGATCTATCTCAATATGTTTTGTTCTTCCATGATGTATAGAATTCATTGAGATCTTTATTGCATTCTGATTGTCACATAATAAAATGGATTTTGGTAAAAGTTCTCTTAGTTCAACCAAAAGATGCCTAATTCACTTTAATTCGGATGTGACGGAAGCCATCACACAATATTCTGCTTCTGTGCTTGACCTTGCAACAACCCTTTGCTTTTTACTGCTCCACGAGACTAGGTTTCCCCTAAGAAACACACAATAACCTGTCACTGACCTCCTTTCGTTGGGGTCTCCAGCCCAATCTGCATATGAATATGCTATCAACATTAGTATATCATGATTTTGTCTTCTCTTCTCATACGCCAAACCATCTCCTATTGTGCCCTTCAAATACCGCAAGATCCTCTTAACCGCCTCCATATGAACAGTCCTTGGTTCGTGCATGAACTGAGATACTTGATTGACAACATAAACTATATATGACCTGGTAAAAGTCAAATATTGAAGCATACCAACTATGCTCCGATAGTTGGTGGCATTCTCATATATATCTCCATCTCTTTTGGTGAATGGGAGATGGCGTGGCCAATGGTTTGCAATTCCTCATTTCACTCTTAGCAAGCAAATCAATGGTATATTTATCTTGAGTCATTGTTAACATCTCCTTTTGCCTGTCAACTTCAATCTTAAGGAAATACTTTAATTTTCTAAGATCTTTCATTTGGAATTTACTGCTAAGTAGTCCTTTGGTCCTTTGAATATGTTCTTCTGAACTCCTTGTGATTATCATATCATCAACATATATAAGAAGAAGTGTTATTCTGCCTTCTCTTTTGTAGATGAATAAGGAATAATCAAGATATAAACGAACAAATCCATGCCTTTGAATTTCTTGAGAAAAACTTTCAATCCATAAATGAATTTTTGTAATCTACATACTTAAGCATTTGGATCATCTTGAGTGTACCCTTCTCGTTGATCCATGTACACTTCTTTTTTTAGGTTATCATGGAGAAGGGTGTTTTTTTAACATCCATCTGATTCAATGTCCAACCATAATCAAAAGCTAGAGACATAATAATGCGAATGATACCTATTTTTATCACGTGACTGAATGTTTCGTCATAATCCAATTCATGCTCTTGAGCAAATCTTTTTGCTACAAGTCGTGCTTTGTATCTCTCTACACTACTGGCAGGTCTATATTTTATTTTATAAACCCATTTGGACCCAACCACATTCTTATTCAAAAGGTCTTCTAACTATTTCTCATGTTTGACATTTATGCAAAGCTTCCATTTCTTCGTTAATTGCATCAACCCATCTTTTATGTTGATATGCTTAATAAAAATGTTTGGGTTTTTCTTGAGATTCTATGGCTGTAAGAAATGCTTGATGATCCGCACTAAAATTTTCATAACTAACCCACTTCTCTATAGGATGACGTATTCGTCCCGACCTTCTCAAAGTCATGGAGTTCTCATCTGTACCTATGGGTCTTTTCTGTCCTAGTACTTGGGGCATAAAGCAAGATCTCATACCGCTGGTATAGACCTATCCCTCTCGGAATTTGTTGTGTGCTTGCTCATTTGTCTCGTCTTTGTCATCCGTTCCTGTCTCATCTAGTTCAACAGAAACTATATCCTCCTTTTCTGCATGTGGGAATAACTCTGCACTCAGCCAAGGTGGATAGTATTCAATCTTTGATTGCCTGTCTTGAAGCATATTTGCGCTATCATCATGCTGAAAACAATTCTCACAAAATATGACATTTGATGAGATACAAATGGTTTTAGTGACAATCTCATAACATCGATATCCTTTATAATCATCTGCATATCCAACAAATCTGCAAACACTGGCTTTATTCCCAAATTTATTTCGTTGAGTTTTATCAATATGAACATAACAAATGCAACCAAAGGACTTCAAATGTGTATAATCAGAATGTTTGCCATAAAGCATGAAATATAGAGATTTTCTGTTCAACACTTCCATAGGAAGGCGATTTATAACATAAACTGCAGAATGAAAATCTTCTGTCCACAATCCCATTGGTAGACTACTGACATGTATCATAGTGAGGGCACTTTCTACAACATGACGATGTTTTCGCTCTGCAAGCCCATTTTGTTGAGGGGTGCGATGACAAGTCACCCTTCGAACAATTCTATTTAGTTGCAGAAATTAAATGAAATCATTAGAAAATACTCCCCGGCCCCATCACTTTGAAATTAAGAATATTTGAGGAAAACTGATTTTTGACATAGGCATGAAACTTGCGAAAAATATAAAAAACTTCAGACTTTTGTTTGATGAAAAATATCTACGAATAACGAGAATAATCATTGATAAATATAATATAATATCTACTTTCAGAGAATGAATTTTTTGGAGTAGGACCCCAAACATCAGAATACACAATTTCAAAACGTTTTGAAGCTCTTTTATTCATAGAACGAAAAGGAATTACACAACTTATGCAAACTTGACAACTGGAACACAACACTTTATTTAAGTCATGACTCAAACTTGTCTCTAGAATCAACTTGCTAGAGACAAGGTGTTCAATAAATTTGTGGCTACAATGACCCAACCTACTGTGCCAAAGATTGACATTATTGACAAGGCTGACTGCATAAGCAAAAGACTTCTCAGGAACTCATGTTGAGGAAGAAGAGACACTTTTACAGTGGGTTTTCCTTAAAGACGTACATGTTTTCACGTCGCTCCTCTTCAGCGTACGTTGTCTCCATCCGAAGATCCTTCATGTACACAGGAGTGAAAACAATGCACAAATTAATATCATCAACAAGTTTGGAAGCAGAAACAAGGTTTTTTTTGATATTGGGTGCACAAAGAACATCAAGAAGTTTGATAGATTTAGACTCAGAGAAGAGGATAAAAACATTTCTAACATATTGATGGGGTGTTTGGCACCGTCTCCTGTGACAACATTGCCCTTTCCAGAATATGTAACTGGTTTAGAAAGTTTACCTGCATCTTTAGTGATGTGACTAGCTGCTTTAGAATTAACATACCAAACTCCTTAATCGTTCTACTTCAGATTTAAGGAGTTTATTGTAGCAATTAATGCATTCAAATCACCCAAGTTTTTCTCTCCTCCAATATGTAATTGATTCACATTTTCTCTAATCGTATGCCCTTTATGATAAGTAAAGCTCTCTTCGGTATTATAGGACAAATCATTTTTGTGATAACAATTAGCTTTCACATGCCCAAGCTTTCTGCATATAAAGCAAACTGAAACTCATCTGCCCCCAATGTTAACATAATTTGAATTTGGAGCATTAGGAGAAAGTAAAATACCTTTGCCTTCCTGGTTGCCAGCTCTTCCACGGCCACGACCTCATCATTTGCCTCCTCTCCCTCTTCTTCTATTTACCCCCATAAATAACACCTCGTGAGAATCTTGTGACAATCTAGAGTCTCCTGCAGCATTCTTGAGATTCATTTCATACTGAAGTAGTCGTGGTCTGAGATCTTCGAACGATGAGAGAATCGGAAAGCACTGCAATGTAGTGGAGCTAACATGATGTTCTTGCTCCAAGCCAGTTAGAGTCTGTTGAACTGTCACGATCAGAAACAACCTCCCCAACCAAGGCTAATTGATCAATGATCTCTTTCACTTTGTTCAAATATTCCATAATGGTTGAAGATCCCTTCTTGAGACTTTGAAATTCTTTCCTTAGGTACATAACCAAGGCAAAAATCACGTTAAACATGTATTCAGAGACTATTTATGTTAGAACCTAATTAGGGCTACAAAAGACTAAACAACCCTTAATAATAAACAATATTACACAACATATTTGGATCCTGGATCTACATCTGATCCAAACCCGAACAGTATAATAAAGGGATACATTACAATGTCTTAACAAAACCTATGCTCATAGTTTTGTCAAACTTTGGTCCAAGAAACCATGGTGCTTAGAAGGCTTTGCCCTACTTGCAAACACTTTGAACCTCCATTCTCTCAATGAGAGAGAGAGAGAGCTAGTGGTGGACATGATTGAGAGAGGGAGAGAGAGGGTAAGGGTTAGGGGATTGATAATTGCTCTTTTTAAACCTTGAGTGAGAGAAGAGGCGGGGGAGGGGGGGGGGTAGTTTGTTAAATGTTCTTTCACTTTATTTTTTATGTGCTGAATCGTGGAAAAACAAAAAGTACACAGAATGGTAGTGGTGGAAGTGGATGTCTGAGAGAGAGATGTCAGAGAGAGAGAGAGACCAAGTATGCGGAAATGTAATAAAAAAATGCTAATACATTCACAATGTCCAATAATGGACAAACACAAAGGCACAAGAGAAAGATAGTAAAAAAGTCCACTAAGGGGCAATACAAAAAGCCTTTAAAAGGCTACACACATAAAAATTTAAGAATTTTATTGAATGAGAGCTCACAAGCTTAAAAAATACAAAGGGGGAAGCTCCTATTTATACACAAATGAAAAAGGAAAAGGGGAGCCATTGGGGGCTCCCACGTGGTGTTGTTGGGAGCCCCAAATGACTCTCTGTGGGGCCCCCAATGCATGTACAAAAACATTTAAATAAAAAAAGAAAAGAAAAAAGAAAAAAGAAAAAAGAAAAAAGAAAAAAGAAAAAAGAAAAAAGAAAAAAGAAAAAAGAAAAAAGATAAAAATAAACTATCTATTAAAATAGTTGTTTCTAGCAACAACTATGTAAAATGACCAAAATACCCTATCCAGTATTGTATATATATATATGTTCATACATATATTTTAACACCCCCTCAAACTTTACGGGGAGATGACCGAAAGTTTGCCAAAAATAAAATTAAAACGGGGAGTAGAAAGAGCTTTAGTGAAGAAGTCCGCCAACTGATACTCTGATGTGACATATGGCAGGGTAACCGTTCCTCTCAGATATTCATCACGTACATAGTGGCAGTCTATCTCTATATGTTTGGTGCGCTCATGGAAGGTGTGATTGTTGGCAATGTAAATTGCACTTTTGTTATCGTAGCATATCTTCGAAGGACCGGTGATGACTACACCCATATCTTTGAGAAGGCTTCGTAACCAAATGAGTTCCATAGTGATAGTTGTAATAGACCGGTATTCGACTTCAATAGATGATAACAAAACTTTCTGCTGCTTCTTGTATCTCCAGGCAATCAGCGAATCTCCTAAAAAGACACAAAATGTAATAACCATAATTTTAGGCATTTATTTTAAATATATTATGATATATGGGTGATTTGGGCCTGAGATCTAGTTTCGGATCCAAGACCCATAAAGGGGTATTTATGCTTAAATAATTCCGTTATATTAAAATAATATTAATATTAGTAATAAAATAGAAATATACATATACATATATATATACATATATATGTATATATATATATACATATATATATATATACATATATATGTATATATATATATATATATTAAGCGAACTCGAGGATCCACACTTGGATCCAACTTGTGGATCCATATTGATGGGGGTTAAATTATATTATAATGTGAAATTCAAATTAAATAAATAATTAATATTAATTATAAGGAAAAAGCAAATAAATAAACAACGGTTGGACCCACAGTTGGACCCGCAAGGATCCAACTGAGGATCCACTAGCGTTTGGTGACCCGGATCCAATTGTAGACTGGATTTGGTATCGCGGGTCACGGGATCGGACCCGGACCCGAGTTCATTTTAAAAGGGGGGAGGGTTGCCCGATAAAACCCTAACAGAACCAAGAAAGGGGGAAAGGGGGGGGGGTTACTGTAACGACCACAAATCATCCCCTTTGAAAATGCGGTTTTTTTTTTTTTAAAACAGTGCGGAAAACTTCCCAGAGACCTGGGGTCCTCACAATTCCCATTCCAACTGGATAGCCATAACCCATAAAGGAACTTGCAATTAACATCCATAAACTAACCAATACCTTTATTCATGAATTAAGAATTAATCTAAAAAATAAAGTGTTTGACTCAACAGAAAGTAATGTAACTACTGATGACAATAAGCAAATAACAAGAACACTAGACTGAAAAACCAAAATAAAGAGCCACTCTGTCCACAAAGGAAACTGTCAAAACTCATTGTGACTCCCGCGCCCTCGCAGTAGCTGTCAACTTCACTGATCACCTGTTCCTGCGAAAAACCAATGAAGTAGGGTGTCAGAATCGAAATCCTGAGCACAACTACTCCTTAATGAAGCAAGTGAGATAAAGAGTTAAGATGAGATATCATGCTATAATTGAAGGAAATACATGCAAGACCGTTTATAGCATTTGGGAGATTTATTCATGCAACAATCATAATGCTAAGCATGCAAAGACAGTAAAGCAATAGCATGTACTAAAACTTCAGCATGCAACAAGAAATAAACATTCAACACTTACCATCATGTAATGATTAAGGGAACCATTAAAGTATGCATGATCTAATGCATAACAGGAAAATGCATGTCTTTTGTGCAATGCATGAATCATTTTATTATCTTCCATTTAAGTCTTTTGTTTCCTTACACATGCCCTATTAAATGCATCCAATTTTAAGTTTCTCTTTTTAATTACCGTTGCCCGCGGATACACCAAACGGGTACAAACCCCGAGGTCAAGTTAGGTTCCCAGGCTAGCTTAGCACACAATTTGTATTTTATTACTGGGTTCCAACTTAGCCCTCGACCGAATCACCTTCGGAACATTAGACCTCCACATCTAATGTCGGGGACACAAGGGACACCCCACGCCCACAAGTGCCACTTCCTTGGTACCAAAAACAACAGTTGTGTCAAAACACACCACCCACAGGTAAAGTGTCAGACTCTCCCTAAAACCGTGGCCAGGAGAAGGAACCTCAATATCGGGTTCAGAGGACCAAATTAAGCACACGGAGTTTTGTATGCTCACAGTCTCCCCAAGACCGGATTTCTAAGATCCCCATTCTCCAGATGAGTGATCCCAGAAGGTATATTACACTGTGCTTTATTATTTTTTTTATTAAAAATTAATTTCTTAAGTTTTGCAACAGCATATGCAAAAAGAAAGATAAAAGCTCGCCTCTATCTCGCGAGAGCCATCACAGGATTCCGGCCTGTGGAAACATATAAAACAGTGCAATAAAACTGAGATATTAATAAAACATGATCTTTGCGATGCATTGAAATGAATAAGGGAAAACAATTCTACAGCTCGGGTTTACCAAACCCTCGATGATTCATTATGATCACCGAAGCACTAATGTAAGGATCATAATCATATGTATGCAGTGGTATCAACATGCCTGCAAGGTATAGTCATATATGTACCAATTTAATCCATTGATAATGAACATGAAATATGACATTCCTATATGCAAATTGAACAACCCACGTTATGCCCCTTTTTTTGTGCGTATGCATGGTATGCGTATGCATGCATCTTTATGCAATCATTGCCACATATGCTTATAACCATGAATTGTATTGAGATGAACAAAGGAGCATTCATGTATTTATGTATATGCAACAACACACGTCAAGTCCATCAATATGTAAGCACTCAAATCAAACTTTATCATGGAATAATGTTTAAGCATGTTCCAACAGACATATGGACATATGAACCACTTCAACTCCTAACATATATGGAAATCAAAATTTCAGGTACATGACTCATTCTCAAAGTTTACCATGCATCAAGAGATTAAAATTCTAAACTTTACTAATCACACAACCAGGCCCTGTTTTCATATGCCAACACACTTCTGTTACTAACATGATACCATTTCCAATATGAGAGAAATTCTGTATTTAACAGCCCAGCCCAGCCGACCCTGTCAGCTGGGTTGCTGCCCGGAAACATACCACAAAAGGGGAGCCATATGTTAACTTCCCTGTTCATATATACATATATATATATATACATATATATATATACATATATGTGAAAAGATCAAACCCAGGGTCGGCTGGGTTTGACAGAATATTCACAGGCCCAGTTTGGGCCTGTGTATGCTGTCAGGAAGATCCACCTATACAAAAAATTTTCTGTATATGGTATATATAATTTTTTTCTCAAAGCCAAGGCCCAGGCCAGCACCCACTGACTGGGTCGACTGGGCCTGCCCCAGCCCTGCCAAAACCAACCACATACCCAACCAAGCACTTGGCTGGGCCTGTCGGTTCGGCCAGCAGCTGGCAGTCAGCCGAGTGCCACTCGGCTGGCTGCCAGCCAGCCAATCCAACAGCCGAAACTTAAAACAAAACAGATTTCAAAATTTTTATTTTTTTTTGTTTGAAAGGACAATGCCCAGCCCAGCCGACAGGGTCGGCTGGGTCCAACAACATGTACACAGGGGCCTGTGTATGCTGTCAAAAAGAACAACAGCATCCATGTTACGAAAAAAAGTGATTTTTGATTAATGCATATATATATATATATATACATCCATGCCCAGTCCAACCGACCTTGCTGGTTGGGCTCAACAGCGTATACACAGGTCCAGTGTGGGCCTGTGTATGCTTTCAAAAACAACAGCATGCAAAAGATTTTGCAAAACTGCCTACAGAATTAATTCATATGTGTTTTTTTTTTCTTTAAAGGGGAAAACACCCAGCCCCAGCCGACCCTGTCGGCTGGGTCCAACAGCATGTACACAGGTCCAGTTTGGACCTGTGTATGCTGTCAAAAACAACAGCACAACTGATCACGCAAAAACTGATTTTTTTTTCTTTTTTTAAAAGAAAATACCCAGCCCAGCCGACCCTGTCGGCTGGGTCCAACAGCATGTACACAGGCCCAGTTTGGGCCTGTGTATGTTGTCAAAACGTCAACATACAGGCTACAAACAAACTGTTTAATAAATCTATCATCTACCTCTTTTTGTTTGTTTAAATATTTTTCTGAAACAATAAAAATACAACATATATGAATGGGTAACTGTGGAAATCGAGGGTCCACTGTTCCTCTATGGATTTCCATAAAGAGATGCATGAAAAATCCAATCTTTATTCTATTTCTCATTCGTTTCAAGAAGGAGTACCCGTACCTTTTTGGGAAAAAAAGAATAGAGGCTATGGAAGGCGTTTGGGCTGAGCTCCGATGCCTCCAACCTTCTTCTTCTACCTCCTTCACTCTTCCTTTCTTTCTCCCCTCTCTCTCTCTCTCTCTTCTTCTTCTCTCCCCTCTTTTTCCTGTTTTCTTCTCTTCAGCCAAATGAAAGAGAAAGGGCTGCCCCCCCCCCCCCCTTCCTTCTCTTATTAGTAGCTGGAAACTCTTTAGAGAGTTTCCAGATTTGGGTCTCTCACTTTAGGGAGTTTCCAGATTTTTGGACTCCTTTACTTATTAACATTTGGTTGACTTTTTGACCTTCTTATCCTAAAAGGTATGAAAACCTTTATAGCCTTTTTAATTTAGGGAAGAGGGTTAACCCTAAACCCTCTTAACCCAACTCCCGAAATTAATAATATTAATTAAATTAATAAATTTATTTTTTTGAATTTACCTATTATTAGATATTCAAAGGTTCCCAAAATTGGTCATGTTGACCATAGAGACTTTTTATATGCTAATAACCCCAAATTTAAAGCTCCCAGCTGAATTTAAAGTCATAAAAATGTTGATCTTGGATTTTGGATCGGATTCGGATCCAAGATCCAAACCCATACTCATACACAAATTTGGATTAAGACTTATATCAACTCTAGATTTTTGTAGGACCTAACTAGGACCCAAATCCATAAAAATTTGGATCCTACACCTTGGATTCAATCCGATCCAATTTCGGATCCGTTTCAACAAATTTCTAAAATTTTAGAAAAACGTGATTTCTGGGCCAACCGGAACTCAGATTTGAAAAAGTAAAATACCATTGCGCTCAGAATTTCGAGGCGCATCCAATGATATATTACATGAATATCAAATTCCGATTTCGCCGGAAAATAACCCGAATTTCGCTCGAATTTCGCTTGAATTTAAAGGTTGGAAATAAAACTCTTTGCCACACTTCGATTGGCTTGTCTAGACCTTGTTGATGAGACTTGGGTCAAACCCAAACTCTAAGCCTCGGTCTAAAACTCGAGCCTCAAACGATTTTCTTACTAGACTTAGCCAAATTTCAAAGTTTTCATGAATTGACTAAGGTCCGAAAACACGCGATCTTACAGTTACGCAAGGCGTAACCGACCCCTGCATCTCGGTAGAGGAGGGTCTTGGCCGATAAAAGGGAGTGGAGAGGGGGCCCTCTTCACTCGTCTCTCTCTCTTCCCTCGTTTCTCTCTTCCCCCATCTCTCCACGTCTCTCTCTGTCTGTGTGCGCGCGTCGGAGGAAAAGAGGTCGCCGGCGAGCTGCGGCAACCCACATCCACCATCGTCGACCTCCAGCGAGCTCCCTGTCAAGGCAGCAGCAAGGAGCAACACCAGCCGACCCTACCCACACGATTGCAGCCTCCGATCGCCGGAAAACCAGCAAAATAAGGTACGGTGCTTCTTGGATTTCGAGTGAGGAATCGAACATGGGTTCGATTCCAGGTGGGGGTTTGAGGGTAGGATTTGGGGTTTATATCAACCCTAAACCTAAAACCCCAAATTTGTGATTTGGGGGTTTGGGGATCTTTCCTAATGAGGGGTGTTTTCTTTTGTTTTTGTTGGATTTATGGAAAATGGGGCGGCTCAAGAGAAGCTATGGCATTATCGATTTTATTATTGTTATGATGAGGCTGTTACACTTTTGTTCAAAGGGCCGTTAGTCATTCAGTCCTAAGATGATAGTTCTTGTGATAATGCTGAAGTATTCTTGTGTTAAAAGCGATTTGATACTGTTTAGTTGAATAAAAGAAATCGCTTCATTTACACTTTAGTTTAGACATTAAGATGATTTGGGATTTTCACTGGGGTGGTCGACCACATGGCCAACAGGGTGGTTGAGAGGGTGCTGAGATAAAAGCACCAGATCAAACCCCATTGACGCGGGTATGTCAGTAACTTTCAAAAGTTGGTCGGATTCAGGTTCTTGGTTAGGATCCATATTCTGGGAAGGGATTTACGTCAGGGTATAAGATCCATAGTCGTGGGGGTTCAAGTTGATTGTGGTTTCAGCAAGTAATGGGTCTATGTGAACCCATGTTGGAATACCATTACACAGCTCAACGTGTGTTCGGTTTAAGACTTAAAACTGTGTATATTGGCCTGCGTATTTTGCCTTGTATTCTTGTACTGAAATTTCACTGGACTGATAGTTAGACCGTGACCTGTCAGAATGGAGTTTTCACTTGAGTTGAGCTGGAAATCATATTGTCCTTTCACACTCTTGCTTCCTTTATTCTTTTTACCTGTGCTTTTTTATTACTAAACTAATGTCTTCATGGCATAGTTATACCAGAAAAGAATCTGTAACCTGTTGCATGTGAAGAATGATTTGTTTTGCTCTTGCTGTTTTCATTTGGAGTTATCAAGCCTCAGAAATCTATTTCAAATTTTGTCTTGCAATGTCATACTGTGATGTGCCAAATAGGAGGACAGAATTATTAGGTACACATAGCCGACCTCCACTCTTTTGTACAGTTCCCCATTCATATTCGGTAAACTGGGCACAATTGTTATCATTAGAGCATGGGTTCATTAGTATTTTTTTGTTAGGCAATTTATTGACATTAAATGAATAAAATGAAGCATGACTAACTAGTTATACTTGTTATTAATCATTAATGGGTCAGTTGAATATCTTGGTGTATGTTAAATTTTGGTTTAGACATGCTGTATGTGTGTTAAATCCACAGGGGCTGGTTTATGTTAAATTTTGGTTTAGGCATGCTGTGTTCTATGAACATTATTGAGTTTCATCAGTCTGTGTTCTGAAAGTTTATGTTGAATTGAGTTTTGGTCTGAGAATGTGCAATTGATGAATTGAAGTAAATTGAGTTGTTCTAAAGTAGCTCAAGCTGGTTCTTGAGTGTGGTTAAGCTTAAAATTTGTAAGATGCAGCGTGGGATCATTGAAACATAACCTGAAAATTTTCAGTTGTGTATAATAGTGCTCATGTTACACTGTTTAGGGAGGATGGATACATAAAACTGGAATTATATATGTAACATATCTTGCTTGGACGTCTCTAGCTGAACATTATATTTTTGTCTAGAGTCCATGTGTTATTTAAAAGCTTGTGTATTGGATTGTATGGAAACACTTGCCGTGGAGGTTTATGCTTTCACTTGATTGTTATGATTATGGTACGCATGAGTGTGAGCATGATTCAATTATTAGTAAGTCTTCTTGAACATGTATGCTTGATTTATATGTGAAATGGTACATGTACACTTATACACTTAAAGAAACCATGGATTGGTTAATACCCGTATGTGATATAGGTAACACACACATATTGAAAATGCATATGAATGAATTATGACATGCGTATGTTTGGGTGTATGATTGCATAAGTGCACATGCTTTTGGCACTATTGGCCTAGTGTTACGAATGCAACACTAATTTGGTTTTATTATGTGGTGCACCGATGGCCTAATTGGACCATCATCGGCTTGGAGAGCCGTGGGTTTGGTTTGCTTTCACATATGTTTTAACTGCATCACTTGAGCCACATAAGATGGTTTGGCACATTACTACACTGTTCTAGTGGTTTATACGGGCTGAAGTCTCGAATGGGTCCCCATGAGGGAGGATGCGGGTTTTTCACTTTACTTTTGCATATGGTGTTGTAAACTTAAATAATTGACTTAAATAAAAAAGAATAAGAACAGTGTAATATACATTCTGGGATATCTCATCTGGAGTATGAGAATCTTGGATATCCGGTCTTGGGGAGACTGTGAGGATACAAAAACTCTGTGTGCTGTAATTTGGTCCCCTGAACCCGATATTGAGGTTCTTTCTCCTGGCCACGGTTTTAGGGAGAGTCCGCCACTTTACCCGGGAGTGGTGTGTTTGACAGAGCTGTTGTTTATGGTACCAAGGAAGTGACACTTGTGGGCGTGGGGTGTCCCTTGTGTCCCCGACATTAGATGTGGAGGTCTAATGTTCTGATGGATGGTGCCGTTTCCTGATATCGGTCGAGGGCTAAGTTGGAACCCGGTAATAAAATACAAATTGTGTGTTAAGCTACCCTGGGAACCTACTTGACCTCGGGGATTGTACCCGTTTGGTGTATCCACGAGCCACGGTAATTAAAAAGAGGAACTTAAAGATGCGTGCATTTAATAGGACATGCATATGGAAAGATGAAACTTAAATGAAAGATAACAGAAGAAATCATGCATTGCACATAATCATGCATTTTTTTGTTATGCATTAAATCATGCATGTTTGAATGATTCTTGATATCATGACATAATTTGGTGGTAGCATATGATTTACTTCGTGAAATCATGCTGCAAGGTTTGATTATTTAGTTCCTGATATATGGTACTGTTTACTATTCTTGACTGGTGAGCATATGCAATTATTGGTAGTTATGGATATTTGAATGCTGTAAATTTTATATCTGCACTCACTCAAATCATTGCATGAAATCTTATCCATGTTCTTTCTCTCACCTGGTTTCTTTAGAAGTAATTGTGCTCAGAATTTCAGTTCTGACATTCTACTTTGTTGGTTTTTCACAGGACATGGTGAACAGTGAGGCTGGACTGACTACTGGGGATGGATGAGAGTCATACTTGGGCTTGTCGGCTTCAACAGAGGACAGAGTGGCTCTTTCTTAAATTCTTCTTGCTTCTTTTCAGTTGTCGCTTTATTTTCAGTTGGATAAAATCTTGTCTTTAAAATTTACTCTTACTCATAAATAAAGGAATTGGTTTGGTTCTTATGGATGATGATTGCAACTTCGTTTGTGGTGGTTGGGCTATCCAATAAGAAGTGGAACTGTGAGGACCCCAGATCTCTGGGAAAGTTTCCACAACTCTTAGAAAAAAAATATTTCGCAATTTCAAAGGGTATGAATTGGGGTCGTTACACAAGAACCATTTGTTGAAATTGTATCATTAGGGTTGCCTCCCCAATCAGCATCAGTATTGCAAAAGTATCTTCAATAAGATACTATGATCAAGACCTTAATATTCTTGACTATGTCACATGGGTGCGGGTGCGGGTGCGGGTGCGGGTGCGGGTGCGGGGATTCGGCACTTCCAAAAAACCCGGGTGCGGGGGTGCGGCAGGGGCAAAAATGTCAATATATATATATATATATATGGGATCGGGATTCCCCTCCCTTACGAATCTATTTTTTTTAAAAGCAGCTGTCTGCTGCTTTTTTTTAAAAAAAAATAGAGCAGCTGTCTGTCAGCTGCTGTCAGCCAGCTGACAGAGCTGCTTTTTTAAAAAAAGAATAGCAGCTGACAGCTGTTGTCACAGCTGACAGACAACAGCTGACAGACAGCTGCTGTCAATAGTTTTTTTTTAAAAAAAAAATTCGCAGCATAGGTGATAGGGCAATTTTTTTTTTTAAAAAAAATGGACTTAAAATGATCCTGGGTGCGGTCAACGCACCCAGGATCATTTGACCGCACCCGCACCCGCGTCGAGTCGCGTCGACGCGGGTGCGGCACCCTGCTAGCTGAATCCCTGTGACATAGATTCTTGATGATAAACACGTGCACTCATGCACAATAAGAACTCTTAGAACACTTGTGCACAAAAGCACAACCCACTAAATCTCACAAAGGCATAAAAAGAATAAGAAAACTTTATTAATCACTTGGGCTTTGACCCAAAGCCTTAAGAATTACAAGGGGAGAACCCCTATTTATAAAACCCAAAAAGGAGCCTTGAAGGGGCTCCACTCATAGACGTTGGAGCCCCCCCAACGGTCACAAATGTGACTGTTGGAGGGGCCCAACGTCTATTTGAGTGGGCCCCCAAGGTGGCTTTTGGGAAAATACAAAAAGGAAAAATAAAAAAGAAAGAAAAGAAAAAGCAAATTACAATCATATTCAAGAAAATGAATGTGCGTAAAAGGTGAAAAAGACTAAATTACCCCTATGACGAAAATAAGAAAATATATATTTTATATATATAAATGGATAGATGCATATCCATATATATTATATATGTATCATCCTTTATATATATAAAATATATAAGATTACAAGATTTCAGTACATAATTTAACAAGTATAAGCAATTAAATTTAACGATGAGGATGAGGATAGAAATAACCCTTTAGTGATGGTATTTTTGATGTATCTGATGATTCTTAGCAATCACACACATGTGAACAGTTGTAGGTGTTAAAATATTATGTCTCTTTTAACTGTAAACTGAAATACCCATCAGGGGTATTTCAATCCTTTTACTCAATAGGTGTCAGCCACCCTAATGAGCTGACATTTTTACTTTTTCTTTTTTTTTTATTTACTTTTGCTTTTTACACTTTTTTTTCTTTTTGACTGTTGTGAAAGGGACAGCTCCATATAGCTGCTGGAGCTGCCCCAACAGTCACAAATGTGACCGTTGGGTGCAGCTCCAACAGTCATATTGAGCTGCACCTGTGGCTTCTTTTTGCATTATAAATAGGCCTTGGTGGCCCTTGTAAACATATTCTTTTTTGTGAGTGCATATGCAATATTGTAAAGCCCCTCTTGGGAACTTATGAATTGAAGTTCATTTTGTTTCATGCTGATTGTGCATGTGTATCCGTGCCTTCGTGCACTTGTGAGTGTTCTCCTTTGTGCACTCTTTGTATTTATTGTATTGTGGTGTTACACAAAAGACTAAATTACCCCTATGACGAAAATAAGGAAATATATATTTTATATATATAAATGGATAGATGCATATCCATATATATTATATATGTATCATCCTTTATATATATAAAATATATAAGATTACAAGATTTCAGTACATAATTTAACAAGTATAAGCAATTAAATTTAACGATGAGGATGAGGATAGAAATAACCCTTTAGTGATGGTATTTTTGATGTATCTGATGATTCTTAGCAATCACACACATGTGAACAGTTGTAGGAGCATGTTGAAACTGACTAGCAAAGTGAACGACATGAGCAATATCTAGTCTGATAATAGACATATAGGTGAGAGAGCCAATGAGTTGTCTGTAGGGTGTGAGATCTTGTAGAAGAGTCCCATCCTCCAGTCTTAATTTAGCATTGATCACTTCAGGAGTTTCCACCATCTTATCATATGAAATTTCAGATTTAGTACATATATCTGCAGCAAGTTTCATTTGAGAAAGTATATATCCTCGGGGAGAGTTTGCAACTTTAATTCCTAAAAAATATCTTAAGAATCTTAAGTCAGACATATCAAAATTATCTTTTAATATATTTTTAACATTAACATTACAAACATCAATTTGATAATTCCCTTTTATAATCATATCATCTACGTAGAGTAGAAAAATAACAATACTAATTTCTGCATTTTTCACAAAGAGTGCAGTGTCAGTATAACATGAACGAAAACCCAAACTAGTCTTGACATCACTAAATCTATCATACCAAGCCTTGGGGGCCTGCTTAAAACCATACAATGCTTTTAAAAGTTTAAGAGTTTTTTCCTGTTCAATGTTAAATCCCGGCAGAGGATCCATATAGACTTCTTCATTTAGCCTTCCATTAAGGAAGATATTTTTAACATCCAATTGATATATAGGCCATTTATTAGTTGACGCCATAACAATTAGGGTTCTAACACTAGTCATTCTAGCCACGAGTGCAAGGGTTTTCTCATAGTCAATACCATATTCTTGTGAGTATCATTTAGCTACTAATCTTGCTTTATATTGTTTTAAAGTTTCATCACTTTTAGTTTTAACTTTAAAAACCTACCGGCATCCAATAAGTTTCTTGTTGGGAGGAAGTTTAACTATGTCCCAAGTGTTAGCTTTCTTAAGAGCATCTAGTTCTACATTCATGACTTCAATCCAATGTGGTATATTTTTGGCTTGATTATAATGTGCGGGCTCATAATGGGAGTGTAAAGTTATTAAGCAAGTCCTATAATTAGGTGTTAGTGTTTCATAGGACACAAACCTATTAGGTGAAATGAATTCTCTATTAGATCGTCTAAATAGGTTTATTTTGCTCACGCCGAGTATAAACTTGAAGGTTTTTATCAATGATGTTATCACTACTTGGTGATGTTTCAATATTAAAGGTTTTATGATGTGTGCCATCAATTATTTCAAAATAATTCAATGAATCATCACTAGAATGCATATCTTTCGTTGGAGAAAGATCATATAAAAACATATAATCAATTTCATCTTTCTTATCAAGACTTTCAAAACCATTTTCATCTTCCAAGAATGTCACATCTTTGGAAACATAAAGTTTGTTATTTTTGAAATCAAAGCATCTATATCTTTTTTGATGTTCACCGTATCCAAGAAAAACACACTCAATTGCTTTTAGATAACTTATCTCTTTTGTGTAAAAGTACAAAGCATTTGCAACCAAAAACACATAAGCGATTGAAGTCAGGTGTCATGTTAAGAAGTGTTTCATAAGGAGAGATTTTTTTCAAAGTGGATGATGAATACAATTTATTAAATAAGTTGAGGTTAAAACAACTTTGGCCCAAAAATGTTTGGGGATATTTTTAGAAATAAGTAATGTTCTAGCGATTTCTACAATATGTCTATGTTTTCTTTTCGCTAGCCCATTTTGCTTAGGTGTTTTAGGACACGATCTTTGATGACAAATTTCATTTATCTTTAGGTAATTTTGGAAATCATTAGATAGATATTCTCCACCCGAATCAGATCTAAGAATAGACATATGGCTTTGAAATTGATTTTTAGCTTTTATGCAAAATTCTTTAAAGAAGGAGAAAACCTTCGATTTAAAATTAAGAAAATAAATCCATACATGCCTAATAAAGTCATCAATGAATGCTACATAATATGAATAACCTCCCTTAAACATAACTGGAGATGGACCCCATACATTTGAGTGCACCAATTCAAAAGGTCTTGTTGAAACAAAGGTTCTAGTTGGAAATGGAATAGATTTCATTTTCCCAAGAATACAATATTTGAAATTCATATCTTTTTCTTTTACAAAATTTGTTTTCAAAAGGAAAAAGATACATTTCTGAGTAGCTTGAATGTCCAAGTCTTTTATGTCAAGTTTCAATGCTCTTGTCTTGGACATATGTACAAAATGAGTTTGAAGGAACAATGAAATAATTCATAAAGTAAAGGTCTCCCTTCCTATGGCCTTGCCCAATCCGCTTTCCGGACTTGAGATGCACAAAGCACCCATTAGATGAGAAAGATATTTTACATCCATAGTTGATAATTTGAGAGACTGAAAAAAGATTTAAGTTTAGTTTTGGAACAACTCTAACCTTTGGGACAAAAAAAATTCAGAATTTTTGGGATCTAGTGTTCCTATACCTTTTATTTTTAAAAAAGTTCCATCGATCGTAGAGACACAAGATAATTTTGAATTGGTGCATACATTGGTTAAAGCATTTTCATGGGGAGTCATATGAAAAGATGCACCCGAATCTAATATCCAAGAATACGTACCGATCAGTGATGTAGAGGCAATGACGACTCCCAATGTAGAGGAGGTAGCTTTGAGAATTTGTTAAAGAGCCATGCAAATTTGTCCAAGTGTATCTTTAAGATCTCCACTCGCCTTCATCTTCCTTTTTGGTAGTTGATTCTTCAACGAAAGCAACCTTAGGCTTGAAAGTTTCATTCAATTTTGGGCAAGCGGGTTTAATGTGACCCGGCTCATAGCAACGATGACACACAATCATCTTTCTACCTCCACCATAGTTATTATTGTTGGTATAGTTACCTTGTCTCCCAAAATGTGGAGGTTTATATGTTTTAACATTGTTGTCGGGTTTAGACACTGCTAAGACCTCATCAACACTCTTACTCATGCTAAGCCGAGTTTCTTCTTGAATAATTTCAGCAATAGCATCCTTCAAAGGAGGGAGAGTAGATCTATGTAAAAAGGATGATCTAACTTGCTTAAACTCGGGATGAAGCCCAAATAGAAATTGAAAAAACCTTTTTTGTTCCATTTGTTTTTGCTTAAGTTCCACATCCTCAATGGCAACCCACTTAGGCTCTGAAAGTGCTAATTCATCCCATAGAGGATTTAAAGTACTATAGTAATCTTGAATGCTTAAATCACCTTGTTTGGTAGTTCTCACTTTTTTTGCAAAAAATATGCTCTTGCAAGATCTTTTTGGGTATACGTACCCTTCATAAAGAACTAAGCCTCACTGGCTTTACGAAATTTGGCAATGTTAGTACGTACCTTGAGTTTTACATTGTTCATGAACCATGCAAGAATCTTTGCATGATTGCTCTCCCAATCTTCCACCTTTTTTTGATGTTCTTCAATGGCCTTGAGGCGGACATCTCCCTCAAGAGCCTTCTCTTGATCTCCTTCTATCTTGGTGAGTTTTAGTTGAGGTTCAGGAATAAAACCCATTACTTAACCTCAAAGTTTTTTTCCCTGGAGATTATTCTCCATTGCGGATGCCCACATCATGTAATTCTTGCCATTAAGCTTGAAGGAGAGATGTAAACACCCCAAATTTTTCAAAATCTTTTTAAATATTCCCTTTTTGCCCCTGATATCATCTTCTGAGCAATTGAGTCATTTTTAAATCTAAATTCCAGTTCATTTCTCAAGTTTTACTGAAATTAAATTCATTTTATATGTTTAAATTGATTTCGGATCCGGATCCATTATCCAGATCCAAATTTGAGTCTCATTGTCCGACTTTTAAAATTAAAATTATAGAAAATACCAAAAATAGTTTTTAAATAGCTCAGACAGTCCCTCCGACATCCGTTTAGATCCATCACGTTGTATTTCTCGATTCGAGTTTCAAAACTCGAAACATTTTCTCAAAACTTGGGTCCAAACCCATTCTTCTGAAGCATTTTCCCCAAAATGGCCTAAAATTCTCGGAAAAACATTTTTGTAAATATTTCTTAGAAAAAAAATACAAAAATTTAGTGTTTAAACTTTGTTTTTCATAAAATCTTAGTTTTTTATTACAAAAATAAAAAAAATGGAAAAACGATACAAAAATCCAAAAAATTGAGGAAAGCAAATGGTTTTAAAACTTGAAAAAGTTGAATTTTGCCAAAAACCTCATTTTAAACCATTTTTATGAAAATTTTTCTTAAAAGGGACCCTTCTTTTGAAAAGGGGAAAAATCTACAACGGCCATCTCCCGCGCACTCCTCCCTCTCATTTCTACCCTCCATCTTCAACAACTTCTTCTCTCAACCTTCCATCTTCAACCAAAACTCCCGATCGAACTCTCCTCTTCCTCTTTAAAAGAGGAGCACACAGGAGGAAGAGGGCACCCATTCCCATCCACTTAATCTCATTAACATCGGCTTTCATCCCTCCATCGCCCTTTCTTTCTTTCTCACAAAGTTTCCCCTCTTCCCCTGCATTTGATATTCTGAAGGAAAACCCACAAGAAAGCATCATTCTTCTCCTTCCTACTTCAGAATCTCTACAGCTACAGGGAGCTCGACCAAAGAGAGCAAAGGAGAACTCCCCCTTTCTTCTACGTAGCCACAGGTGAGTAGCTACCCTTCTTTCTCTTTCAAAATTTCTTATAATTTCTTTCATTTTCTTTTCGTTTGGTCCCCATCAAGGCACTATGGATAACGTTGAGTTGCCTGTGCAACATCAACTACACCTGTGCAAAAATAAGAGGAAGTATACCGAATTCGACATTCTCTTTTGTTTTGTAATTCATTTTGTTCTTATTCTAATCATGCTATCAGATTTAGTAAGGTTATATAATTCTTTTTGAATCTCAATCTGATTTTCCTAGGTTTTGAGTTCCTGTTTGTGTTATAATCCTTAGATTATAATGTTTTCTCTTTGTTTTTCCTGCAAATTCATTTCGATTTTTCTCAGTTTAGATAAGTTTAAGTAGGCGTTATGTTGTTTAGATGTGTTCCTCCCTCGTGGTTTGTCATTAGCCCCTCATACATACCATACGCACCCTGCATAATAGAATTCTGCATCGTAATGGCATCTCCTTCTCTGCAATGACCCAAAATCCTCCTCTGAATCCATAGCTCGATTGAATCAAATCGTCTATGCATGGAGCAAAAAGGCCGATCGGCCAAGAGTGGGTAGCAGAGATCAATATATATTTTCACCAGCATGTGTTTATTTGCTCAATACCCATATGGTGTCACTAATTGCCTAGCACCTTCTGTTATACCCCTGCAACGCCATCCCCTGTATACTCGATTAGCAGTTTGAATAGGCATCTTGTGAAATGATATTCACCAGATGCTCCACGTTATCCTAACCTATCGGATAGATATCATAAGCACTCACTGAGGAATCAGATTAGTTGATGCTTCCATCTGCTAAGGCTGAATCAAAACGAGAAGATGACTTGATGCACTTCTCAGTATTGATAAACACCAGCACTCTGGCACAAAACAAGGAAAGTTTGCTGGATCATGCCCTCTTGATTCCAAGAAGTTAAAGAATCTTATTCAGAGCAAATAGAGTCCTGGAAGTTATTGTATCCTAATGAAGGTCCTGGATTTGAGGGGAGAATCAGTTCAATAGATCATTGAGTTCAGGCACCGCACCCATCGGAGATCTGGATTGTTTGCTTGATGGCGTGTTCGTTAGATGTTCTTCAGGCAATAAAGAAAAACATCTAATCTGGACATTATGGGATTCAACATAGGGAAAAAGCTCTGTTATGTAAGCAAAAGGGTGTTAATGAGAAACCCGTGAATTGTTGTCTGCAGTTAGGAATACAATGGTGCTGTCAGTTTTGCTAGATCTGCCTCAATTTTGTGTATAAGATCCAGCTCTGAGGGGAAGCCTATGAGTTTTTCAAGAAGATAGTGGTGCATGCCTATCCTAGACAGTCAATGGTGTAGAAGGCTAAAGAAAATATACTTATGTATGTTTTTGAAATAGTTGGCAAGGGATATTCCTCCGATAAATTCAGATACCAATTCTTGATGGATGAATTCTGTGGAACAGAGCCTGGATGTTTTGTGGGTTGGGAAATTTGGTCATCATTGATAAGGTGATGCCATTCTCAGGTGCTGCCATTAGCAGGCTTCTTCGGTTGCCTTCCCATTTTTTTTTTTGCTGCTGGTCTGATATTGCTTGCATGCTGTCCTGGAGGAACAACTAGCAATATTGTTACATATTTAACATGACTTGTGAAATACAACTATTCACTATCATACTTTATAAAGCAGACGGATGCATCATGGCCCTATCTAATTATGTTGCAATGGAAATGTGGTGCTCTCTGTCTTGATGACTGCAGCGAGCACAATGTCTGCCGTGGTATTGACTCCTTTCCTCACTATCAAACATGCTGCGATAGGACTATCTTATCTACTGCTATATGACCCCAGTGCAAAATTTCTTTTGGTGTTTTAGAGGAGGTTCCATGATAAATCTTGACATTTTGCAGCCTATGTTGCAATTGCAACGCCACGTATGGCTGATAAATCCCTGTAAAAACTGGGTCCGGTATAGTTATGCCCTTCCCCATTTCCAGCATTTAAACCCAGTAATTCTCACTCCAACATCCATTCCCCCAGATGTATGTCCGAACAATTTCACACATATGTCTACAGCAATACATTTGTCAATCTTACAGTAGACATGGTTCACTCCATTAAGCCTAGCCCCTTTCAGGTTTTGAAAAACAATGATACTTATCATTAGTTTCTGAGAAAGACGTTAAGGTTTTATGGTTGAGGTTTGTATGATTTAAAAGGGGCTGAGGGATAGTCCTCTCAGGTCAGGGCTAAGTATGCAAGGACCAAATGGCTGATAGCTAACAGGAAATCTGCATGTCTGCGAATAATGATTTGGATATAACAGAAACTTATCAGGGAATCGATCGATTCCCAACAAAAAAATATATATATAAAAAAATTTTCAGGCATATCTCCTAAGTCTCCTGTATCAGCATCTAGTGGCATATCTCCTGCAGGATCCATAATGGGGACATCTTTGAGAAGGTGGGCACTCGTTTGCAAAGTATTCATATCGAAACAAAGGACAATAATGATTTTGAAGACAGTTCTGGAAAGGTTCTAAAAACTTCCAATGAGCAAGCATGCTTTTCTTCATCTGATGATAACACAAGCATAATGCTGATAGCCAAGATAAGGTTACGACATGAAATTAACGATTTACCTTTGCAGGCTAAAGTATTTGAAGCTAATGCATCTCCAAAGTGTGCTTTGAGATTGTTGACAATGCCTCTCGCCGTCATATGATTGATGGGATATGTGCTCATCCTCCAATACAAGTGTCACAAAAATGTTCTTTGAGGCATCTCAGAAGTCACCAGTCCACATGCAATTTAAGTTGATGTTGTATGGCCAGAATATCTTCAGGTAAATCTTCTCTCATGTCATTGCCCTCTGCTTTTACCCTAACAACATCGACAGTTGCCCGGGATTCCTGAAAGTAAAACCTTTGCGGTAAGTGTGGTGATAGTCAGTGCAAGGAATATGAACATATCTACTGCATGCCAGTTACGTTTAGGGAATTGGTTTTACGATAAATATGATTCAACTGCCATATATGTGAACATTCTGTAAAGGAAAAAAGTTTGAATTGAGCTGGAGGTGTTGGGATACAACACAGAAAAGGTATGACCTCACTCAAAAACTCATCCTCCAATGACTTGCTGAGAGAGTAATGGTCTTGTCACTGGAAGTCTGACAAAATGCCTTAAAGGAAAATCAGTCATCTAGTCCTGTTCTGTCTCCTTTTAAGAAAGGCTGCGGTCAAACCAGAAGCTTAAATTCTTCAGGTCAGGGTATGATAGTTGCAGCTGAAGGTAAATTCTGTTGTTCCCAAACCAATGAATCAGCGTGAAAAGTTGCACAATAGAAAAGTCTATTGAAGGTACTAAGGTAAGGGCATAAGAAAGCAGGAGTCCCGATTAAAAGGAGTATTTCAACTATATGCCATAAGAGCTCTGAACCTGTTTCACAAGTCCCAGCACTTAACGCATGCATAGGGGCAATCTCCTACAACCACACTCCACAACACCTGTACACTCTACAGTCCAGCATTACATATATTTCAGGTTGCATATACAGTCAGCCCAAGTTTGTGTGTTATATATACATATCCGGTTCAGCCTATGTACTATATATGCCTAGTTGAATATCCATTCAGTCTTGCCCATGTCTAATATATCATTATACATGCATTTCTCATTAGGACTAAGCATTGTCTCTAAGTATATATGTTGCATCTTCTCACTAAGTTCATACATCACACTTAGGAAATCCCACCCACTTGCTTTATTAAATACAAGAATATGCACATCAGTATGGAATTCCTCATTTATTTCTATATCTTGCATCTTGCATTAGGTTAATTCATTTTGCAGGGAAATCATGAAGGATTTAAACCTCCTGTCAGGAATTTTATAATTTCAATTTGAGACTGTAATAAGTTAGATCTTAAATGAGAATTTATCTTCCCAGCTTTTAGATAGAATGAATGAACATTGTAAATATCATAACTTGCTTATTTTCATGCTTTTTGCCTTTATTTTTCAAAATCTCACAATGGTGAAAACACGAATGGCACGTGCACCATTTCGTAAGAGGTAAATTAATCCTAAGTTGATGATTTACATCAATGGCCATAGTCAGGATGTAAACAAAACTTAAGATTTTTATCTTTTATAAAATAACATTGGATCCACACTGGATCCTCTTCAAAAATCATCATATTTTCAAATATTTCCTTCTTTTATTAGAGTTTAACTTAAAATTGGCTCAAGATATATACCAATGGCCATAGTCAGGGTATATTGAGAGTTAATTTCATTTTAAACTCTGTAAAAGCACAAAAATATGTTTTATTCTTCACCTGAATTTAAATATAGATCATTATATAATACATTCAATGATCATAGTCAATGATGTATTATATTTTCAATCTTATTTCAATTCATGTAAAGAATGAAATATGATTTTCAAAATCCAATTTCAAAATTCTTTAAATTCATTCATCATTTAGGATAGAACTGCATCATATTTTCAAAATTCCCTTTTTAAAAAAAAACTCCAAGTGATGTTAATATCTTCTTCAATCAATCTTCAATTCTTGTAAAATCCAAATTCATCTTTTCATTTTTCAATTCTATTTCATTCTCAAAGTCCAATTTAACTTTGAGATTTCAAATCCATTTTATAAAAATTCCAATTCAAATCAGATTTCAAAGTTCAAACTGACTTTGAAATTCCAAATTCATTTTGTTTTCAAAACTCCAATCAAATTCAAAGTTCAAATTAACTTTGAAATTTCTGATTCATCTTCAAATTCAAAACCAAGTTTATCTTTTATCTTCAAGTTCAAAATCAAAGTTTGAGATTGATTATGAATCTCAAAGCTGTAATGAAATGGTGGTCTTCAACAAATGCACAAATAACTCACAAACAAGTGTCTATTGGAGACACTACAAGCATGACCCTTGAAAGGGTATAAAGGGAAGAATACTTGAAAAATAAATAATACTTTATTCATGAACAAAATGCTTAAGAAGCATGGTAATTTACATTGAAGGGGTTCACCCCTATATATACAAAACAATGGGAGAGAGAGGAGAGCTCATTTTGAGCTCTCCAAAAAGAGACGTTGGATTCCAACGTCTCTTAATATAGCTGTTGGACTACAGTCCAACAACATTTATTATTATAGCTGTTGGACTATAGTCCAACAGCATTTATTGTAGCTGTTGGACTACAGTCCAACAGCTACTTGCACAGTCAAGTTCCAACAGGAACTTGAATGGATCAAAATATCTAGTTTCTATTGAACTAGATGCTAAAAAATAAAATAAAAAAATAGAAAAAGAAAATATAATAATATTAAATAATATATATATATATATATATATATATATATATTGCAGTTTACATTTTAACACTCCCATTCAAACTTACGGTACAATGAGCGAAAGTTTGTCTAAGAGGAAGTGAAATCTGGGAGCAGCGAGAGGCTTGGTGAAGAAGTCTGCTAATTGATATTCTTATGTAACATATGGCAGATCAATGGTTCCATGTAAGTATTCCTCTCTGACATAGTGACAGTCCATCTCAATGTGTTTAGTGCGCTCATGGAATGTCCGGTTGCTTGCAATGTAGATCGCACTTTTGTTGTCACAACACATCTTTGAAGCTTGCGTTGCTTTAGCTCTCATATCCGCTAGCAATCGTCTGAGCCAAACAACCTCCATAGTGGTGGTTTCCATGGCTCTGTATTCAGCTTCGGTGGAGGAAAGAGAGACTTTCTGCTGCTTCTTGCACCTCCACGAAATTAAGGTTTCACCTAGGAACACACAAAAACCAGTAGTTGAGTGTCTATTATTGGGATCACCTCCCCAGTCAGCATCAGTATATGCAATTAAATTTAATGAAGATGAAGCAGACAAGAAAAGTCCTCGTGAAAGAGAGGATTTTAAGTATCTAATAATACGCAAAATTGCTCCCATGTGCACGGAGGTGGGAGCATGCTGAAACTGACTGACTGTATGAACCGCATGAGTTATATCTGGCCTAGTAATGGAAAGATAAGAAAGAGCTCCAACAAGTTGTCTATAAGGAGTAGGATCATCAAGAAGTTCTCCATCATCAATTTTCATTTTAACATTGACAACTTCTGGAGTGTCTACTTTCTTATCATCTGTAATTCCAGACCTGGAAACGATATCAAGAGCAAATTTAGATTGAGATATCAAATACCCCCGAGGGGAATAAGCAACTTCAATGCCTAAAAAATATCTTAATAAACCTAAGTCAGTCATTTCAAAGTGAGTTTTAAGAAGAGATTTGATATTTGCAACTCCCTGTTTGTCGCCTCCGGTGATGATCATATCGTCCACATAGAGAAGAAGAATAATGATGCCTGCATCAGATTTCTTAACAAACAAAGCAGTGTCAGTTAAACAAGGTTGAAAACCAATATCAAGCATAACATGACTAAATCGGTCATACCAGGCTTTTGGAGCCTGTTTAAGACCATAAAGAGCTTTTTCTAGACGAAGAGCTTTACCCTTAGGGATACTAATACCAGGTGGGGCTTCCATGTATACTTCTTCAACGAGATTCCCATTCAGGAAAGCATTTTTGACATCTGATTGAAAGATAGACCATGTTCTAATGGAGGCCAAGGCTATTAAAGTTCTAACAGTGATCATACGGGCCACAGGAGCAAATGTTTCTTCATAATCGATGCCATACTCTTGGGCATATCCTTTTGCTACTAAACGGGCCTTATATCTTTCCAGGGTCCCATCACTTTTGGTTTTGACTTTGTATACCCACCTACAACCTATAGGTTTCTTACCCGGAGGAATATCTTGTATTATCCAAGTATTGGCCTTTTCTAGTGCATCCAATTCTATTTTCATGGCTTCTATCCATTCTATATGATTTTTTGCTTGAGAATAGGATGATGGTTCAACATATGATTGTATTAATGTAATGGCGACCCTATACGTGGGTGAAAAAGATTCATAAGACACAAATTTTTCTGGAGGTTTAGAGATTCTAGACGTTCTTCTAGGTGGGACTTCAGAGTATTTTTGTAATGCACATGGAAGATTTTGCTCTCTACGTCTTGAATATTGTAGACTAACATCCCTATGGATTTGCTCTTCATTATCATCATTTTCAACAACAATAGGACTTTGATCATTGTCAAGGTCACATCCAACATCACATTCATTGGATTTTGAAGTTGGATCAATTAAAAACGATTATTCAGTGACATCCTTAGATTTTTAAAATTCAAAGAAGCTTTCTTTTTCCAAAAAAGATACATTTCTTGACACATATAATTTGTCATTTTGAAAATCGAAACACCTGTAGCCTTTTTGATTATCAGCATATCCTAAAAAGGCACATGGGATTGCACGAGGAGAGAGTTTATCATTTCTGTTGGTGAAAACAAAACATTTGCATCCAAAGACTCTTAATCTAGAATAATCTGGAGTTAAATTAACAAGCTTTTCTATTGGAGTTGTATTATTTAATGATGAAGATGGCATCCTATTAATGAGGTAGGTGACAGTTAGGACCGCTTCAGCCCAAAAATTTTTTGGAACTTGATTTGCAATTAGCAATGTCCTAGTAGTTTCCATAATGTGCCGATGTTTGCGTTCGGCTAGACCATTCTGTTGTGGAGTGTGTGGACATGATCTTTGATGTGTAATACCATGTAAATTGAGATAGTCTTTGAATTCGTTGGACATAAATTCTCTCCCTGAATCAGTGCGAAAAACAAAAATATCATTTTGAAACTTATTTTTAACCATTTTATGAAATATTTGGAAGTTAGCAAAGACATCAGATTTATGTTTAAGAAAATAAATCCAAGTATGTCTAGAAAAGTCATCAACAAAAATGACATAATATCTATAACCACCTTTGGAAATAACTGGTGCGGGGCCCCAAACATCCGAATGTATTAACTCAAGTGGTCGTGAGGAAACAAAAGTTCTACTAAGAAATGGTAACCTTTTCATTTTGCCAAGAATGCAGTCTTTACAAGAAAAAATTTCAGAATTACAAATTTTTTCCAAACTTGGAAAATATTGAATTTTAGACATATGAGGATGGCCAAGCCTTTTGTGCCATAAATCCAATTCTAATTTCTGAATATTATAACAAAATGCATTCTTGGGTAATTCCAAAAAGTCCATGTAATAAAGTCCTCCTTCTCTATGGCCTTCCCCAATCAGCTTCCCTGACTGGCGATCCTGTACCCAACAACCATGAGAAGAGAAAGAGATATTACATCCATAATCAGATATTTGCGAGACAGATAAGAGATTCAAATTAAGTTTAGGAATATATCTAACTTCTGGGATAAAAAATCTTTTGGATTTTTGAAGATTTTCAAAACATCCTATTCCTTTTACTTCGAGAGATGTGCCATCGGCTGTAAAAACCTTTGACACACTTGAGTCATTTTTAAGACATTCGGATAGACTATTAACATTTGGGGTCATATGAAAAGAAGCACCAGAATCTAAAAGCTAAGGAAAGTTATCTGGACCGGAGAAAGATGCAACTGCCGCTCCAGTTGAGGCTTCGGTTGAGGAGGATACCCCTTTGAGAAAAGGTTGAAGGATTTCCATCAGTTGAGCCATAGACACAGGTGCATATTGATCTTTTGACTCAGATTCAACAGATGCAACTCTTTTTTCTTCTCTTCTTTTTAACTTTGAACATTGACGCCTATAGTGCCCCGGTTCATGACAATGATGACAAATAACTTTTCTTTTATCAAAGTCGTCGTTTTGCCTTCCAAAATGAGGCGGCTTGTAAGTACGAGTATGATTCCCCGGTCTAGATACAGCTAAAACGGAGTCATCATCAACTTTTGGAGTACTTTTTCTAAGTCTATTTTCCTCCATAGTGAGCTCTTCTATAGTATCAACAATAGAAAGAATTTTTCCATGATGTAAAAGGGCCGATTTGGTGGATTCAAACTCCGGCCTTAGACCATTCACAAATTGATAGAAATGTTCCATATCGAGTTGCTTTTGGCGAAGCTCGATGTCTTCGGCACAATGCCATTTGGGCTCAAGAAGAGCCAACTCTTCCCAAAGTTCGGACAACTCATTATAATATTCTTGAATAGTTTTATCTTTTTGAGTCATTGTCCGAACTTTATCTTGTAAATTGCATACATGTGCAATATCTTTAAGGGAATACATGTTTTTGAGGTATTCCCAAGCCTTATCGGCATGCTCAAACTTAGCTAGACTAGAGCATTTTTTAATGTCAATGCTATTGATGAGCCATAACATAATTTTTGCATGCCCTATCCTCCATTCTTTCCATTTCTTTTCATAAGTGGCTAACGCCTTACTCTTCTCTTCTTCCGTTAGAGGAACCTCTTTGTCACCCTCTTTCTTGGTAAGAGATAGTTTAGGTTCCAAATCAGAACCATCCACTATACCCCATAAACCTTTTCCCCAAATGTGGTGCTTCATAATCGAAGCCCACATTACATAGTTAGTATCATTTAGCTTCATAGGAATGATGGTGATCTTATCATTGTCATCCATCTTTTACAAGGGTAAGAGAGGAATAAATAGGAGGAAAGAGAGAAAAATAAAAAGAAAAGAAAAAGAGTAGACAAAGGAATAAGAGAGGATACAAAACCAATTTTTTTTGTAGCACAAGTTCGCCTTTCTTCAAACAAATCTTCTTGAGCCAAGAACAAGGTGATGAAACACTTTTTGTAAATGTGGCACGGAAATCGAGGCGGAAGCACTTCAAGATCTAAGGATTTCGTAGCTCTGATACCATGTAATAAAATGGTGGTCTTCAACAAATGCACAAATAACTCACAAACAAGTGTCTATTGGAGACACTACAAGCATGACCCTTGAAAGGGTATAAAGGGAAGAACACTTGAAAAATAAATAATACTTTATTCATGAACAAAATGCTTAAGAAGCATCGTTCTTTACATTGAAGGGGTTCACCCCTATATATACAAAAAAATGGGAGATAGAGGAGAGCTCATTTTGAGCTCTCCAAAAAGAGACGTTGGATTCCAACGTCTCTTAATATAGCTGTTGGACTACAGTCCAACAACATTTATTATTATAGCTGTTGGACTATAGTCCAACAGCATTTATTGTAGCTGTTGGACTACAGTCCAACAGCTACTTGCACAGTCAAGTTCCAACAGGAACTTGAATGGATCAAAATATCTAGTTTCTATTGAACTAGATGCTAAAAAAGAAAATAAAAAAATAGAAAAAGAAAATAATAAAAGAAAATATAATAATATAATAATATATATATATATATATATATATATATATATATATATATATATATATATATATATATATATATATATATATATATATTGCAGTTTACATTTTAACAAAAGCTTGACCCTTCCTAAATTTTAAATTCAACACTGGTCCTCAACCAACCTAAACTCTTCTTAAAGACATATTTTCATGAGTTTTTCGCTTAATCTTATCTATAGATGCATTCATCATTGCTTATTCACTAGAAGCCATGCTTTGGATCAAATCAATTCGATGAGAAACCTTAATTTTTATTTTTCCATGTTTTGGTGCAATATGAGCCATCGATTTTTGGGCTCTCTAAATATGCATCTAAACACAAAAAAATGCCTAATCTAATACATGCTTTCTACTAAGTAAGCTATAGACAATATGTTTAAGAGTTTGGATTAAGCAAACACCAGAAACTTTGTTCTTTGAAGCTGTTTAAAATGATTTAGGAGATAAGACTGTTTAGGAGCTACTCATTACATTTTTTATTTTTTAAGGTAATAAAGTTTACCTAAAATTTGTGCTTGACTTTTGGTATGTTTTTAAAGCAAAAGACTTTATTTTTAAAAGTAACTATGTATTTCGAAAAATGCATTGCGTCTAAGTGTGTTTTGATCATTTCATTAAATTGAATGCTACTAATATGTAAATTGGTACAAACCAAGGTTGCCAAACTAGGAAATGAAAGCAGGAAACAATACGGGAAGCAGAAGCGAGAAGCGAGAAGCGAGAAGCGAGGCATTTTAAAATTTATAAGAAGCGGGAAGCGAATATCAATTTGAAAACGAAATAAGAATAAAAAATGAAGCAATATGGTAACTGAATATGAATCAAACAAGAAGCAAATAAAAACTAAAACAAAATTGATTATTTTTATATTTCATGATTTTCAGTAAAGAGTCAAATGTTTGCTAAAATCTAACAATGATGGTTACTAATTTAGAGAAAGTACATGGGAAGTTAGTGGAAGAGAGAGAGGAAATACATGAAAAATATGAAAAGAAACGTGAGAAAAATATATAGGAAGCATAGACCATGCATGTGAGAAGCATAGAAGAAGGTGGGGGAATAGGGATTGTCATGAAGTTTCAGAAGCGTGGAGTATCACGTTTCTGAAGCAATTTTTCAGAAAAACACGCTTCTCACTTACCTAAGAACTGTCACACGGACTCGGCTAGGGGGTCGACTCACCCGTGTCGACACGCCCCGACAAGGGTGCGGCTTCGGACACGGGGCAGACTCGGTCAACGCACTTGGGCCGAGTCCGTCCACTTTATAGACTCAGTCAACGCACCTGGGAGAGGGGAGGCAGGAGGTTGGTGACCTGTCGGCGTCTCCGGCGAGCCGGGAGACGAGGTGGGTGTCAGGATTTACCAAAGGGGAGTGAGGCCGCCGGCAAACAGAAGAGGATGAGGGAAGGAGAAGAAGAAGATGACAGAGGAAGAAGAAGACATGGAGAGGGGGAGAGGTCACCTGAGAAGGTTGCGGCGACGTGGCTCCAACGAATGTTGCTGGCGAGGAGAATCCGTGGAAGAGGAAGGAGGAGATACTGGTCGGGGCTGCCTGGGGGTCGTCGGGTGTGTCTGCCGGACACAGGGAGGAGGAGGGTGACAGAGGGGGTACGAGCAAGGGAAGAGAAAGGCGAGGGCTCCAGTGAAGCTGCCAGAGCGGGGGCGGTGGTGGTCGGACAGGAGAGGAGAGAGGGCAGGCGGCAGAGGTGGGGAGGGTTTTCTCGAATGAGAAAACCCTAACCGCCTTCTGTTGCTTTATAAAAGCACGAGGGGGGGGGGGGGGGGGGGGTAACCCGTAACCCGGTCCGGGACCCGACCCGGGTCCGATCATTTTTTTTTTTTTTGGTTTTACACTCATCAACTATTATGTGTGTGAACTAGCTTAAAGGCATAACCACCCTCATATGTCAAGTGCTGAACATGGTCAGGAATGGTAGATGACACATTTACTATCATTAATATTATGTTCTACGCCAGCTATCGATGGACCGTATCTTGCAAGCTAGGATGACTGCTTAGTCAAATATAACCATCTCATTTCATCATCTCAATTGAACAAATCAAGTTTTGTGTCCCTTATCTGCCTAAAGGAATGCTGTGCACTCTTGCAGGAAAAATAATGCTAAACCTTGATTGGTCTACTCGATTCAGCATCTGTTTGGGAACAGCTCGAGTACTTGCTTATCTTCATGAAGAATCAAGGATAAAAGTTGTGCACAGAGATGTCAAAGCAAGTAATATTTTGCTTGATGCTGAGCTTAATCCAAAAATTTCTGATTTTGGTCTGGCCAAGCTTTATGATGATAAGAAATCCCAAAAAGTATATATGATAAGTTTTGTTGTTTATCACACTCACAAGCTTCTTTATGTGTTATATTTTAATAAGTTTGTGTTGTTAAGAATTACTTTTTTATTTTTGCTTTAAAATTTATAATCTTATTATTAATTTATTCTTATATATATATATATATATAGCCGAGTCCCCGTGTCCAAAATTTTTAAAATTGCACCGCACCCGTGTCGCACCCATGTGACATAGCCTAAGAAGTTTCCGGTAACTGTGGTACAAACCACCATAGGTCTGAACTGGGCATTTCTGACACTTTTTTAATCTGACTCTGCAGATGTGTTCGGCATGGTCCACTTTCTAGGAATCAACACTTGGACTATGTCTTTTTGATGAAAAATCATGATACTCTCAGCCTTAAATTTACAAAAATTTTGGGATGTTGATTTGCTTTCCCTAAAAAAACCTGCTTACAAGTTGTAATCAGACAATCCAATGGGCCAATTCCTACATAACCAAGTATGTAAATAATTTTCCAAAAATCTAAAAAACTGCCAGTTTGTACACAATTCATATATGCTAATTCCCCTCTTTCTATAATAAAGAAATAAAAAATATATATAAAGAGTAATGCTAGGGTGCACCGGGAGTACCTACTCACATACTAGAAATCATGGTTGTGGGTTGTATCTTCTCAATTAAACCTTATGGATGTACTCAACATAGTTTATTTGATAGGAATCCTGCTTTGGATCATGTTTTTTGGACAGAAAATAGGATTTTTTAAGGCATGAAATTTTGACACATTGTGAGCCATTGATTTTTCAAGGTCTTAAAAAACATACATGTATGCTATGTCACACGGACTCTGCTCCAAGGTCGACGCACCCGCGTCGACACGCACCGACACGGGTGCGGCTCGGACTCGGTCAACCTGACCCTGGGTGCGGTCAACGCACCCAGGGTCATTTTGGTCCATTTTTTGGATTTTTTTTTTAAAATTTTCTGGGCTACAGAATAAAAAAAAAATAATTTCTTGGGGGGTGGGGTGGGGGGGTGGGGCGCTGTGCACAGTGGACTGTGTTGTGCACACAGTCACAGGCTGTGACTGTGTTGTGTCTTTGCACTTTTTTTTTTTAAATATATATATATATATATATATATATATATATATATATATAGCCGAGTCTCCGTGTCCAAAAATTTTAAAATCGCGCCGCACCCACACCCGCACCCATGTGACATAGTATGTATGTTATAATCACATGATCCAAAGTGACTAACACATAGCTGCTATCTAGGATATCTGATGCATCTAGGGAATGAACGAACTCCGCTTATGTCAATGTAAGCAAACCCTGACATGCAGGAAGCACTTACGATTGCAAGGGTATCACACATAAGATCCCAATTTTGCCAAGGAAGGAGCACAAGAGCACGAGACTGTGTTATGGTCTAAAATCCCTTCACTAAGATTAGCAACTAGAAGAGAATAAAATAGTCTTACCACAGATGGTTTTGATATTAGGTCCTAACCACCCTAATAGGATGCATGGCAAATGAGCCAAGCAAATAGTAGCCTAACGAGAGTGGCACAGTGAAGCGGGACATGTCCTGCATCCCAATTGCTGGTACAAAACAGATACAATGACCAGACAGCGCTACACCTCAATGAATGGAGAAACAGGAAAAATTGCCATCTTTGTATAGATGGAACTACTTGATGATGATGACGAAACTGTTGGGATAAGGTATTGTGGCATGTTATGAATAAAGAATTGTAGATTCTACCATAAGTTTTTTTATTTGGATCATGCCAATATGGTGGAATGTTCACTCGATAAAACTGTTGTCTTATGTATCTAAAATATTCTTCCGTTTCTTTTTGTCCTGCTGAAATGATTCTTTTGTTGTTTTAAGCTTACTTTTCTCAATAAAGGTTTTTTTGCGCTGAGAATTTTCTTAAAAAATGCAATAGAATCATCTTTATCCATTCCCACATAATCCCATTTGCTATTTACCGTGTGTAGTTGATCACAAGTACAAATCTAAGTGGAAACTAGGGTCTCTAGGTACACCAGAACTTTCACAAGGTAGTTGCAGCTCCAAATTGTTGCCCATCTATGGGTTCTAAATTCTTGTAGTTGTAGGGTATTCTTGGTCCTCTGCCAGGTTTCATAGATGGCATTTATGAAATTCCAATGTAGAAAAATAGGTACCTTAATCTCGCTAGAGCCTAAGCCCTATGTATTTATAACATGACATTTATGTGCCTAAGCATTGAAGTAGTTAACGCATATAGTGCACCCAGAAAATGTATAATGTTAACCTTTCTTCAGTAGTGTCTCAATTTTTTTCTGCTTGTATATTGAAATTTGTCTGAATTGATTTGCAGGAGGAAAAAAGGAAAATGGTGGCCTCTGCATTTGCAGAGGACCAAACAGGCAGCTTTGCAACTCGGCTTACAGTGGAAGACTTGAGGTACTTGTTCATGGTATGATGCTAGCCTGTCCAGAGCGCCTTTTAACATTAATACCGGATATGATTTTGATAGGGAAAATTGTTGTTTCATGTAATATGAGCAATATTTGATCAGGATTGATCATTTTTGTGATGCCGCATGACATCTGTATGTATTGATTGTAAATATTGTCTGCTTATACCGGAAGATACACGGAAGCACTGAGAGCTTTGTAGTCTCATGTAAAGTTTCTTATTCAATGCCCCCTTCAAGCTTGTGCACCATGCTTCTCGATCTTTTCCCGTCTAACTGTTGCCCGTATAATGCACGTTATTGGGTACACAAAAGGATTATATCCCACAATTTCACTGGTCGTATTCCATTGGTGCTGTTCTATGCTGAACATGTTGATTTCTTCTGCTTTGCCTTCGACCCTGGTGCTTCATGCTCGTGCAGAACGAACTCGCGTGGATGCATGTAAATGTTCACTTATGTCGAGCATCCATCTTGCGTATGTGCACGTCACAGGCCTATCCCTTGTGGTACTCGCTTCTTTCCAGATGAGTGAAAGCAGATCCAATCACGTTGCTGCCGAACTTGGATTTGTTTTTCATCTAATTGGACACATCTGAAAACATGTCCTTAGGTATTTGAAGGCACGTTTGAATTGTACATCGCATGGAGTAGAAAATACATTCTCCATGTAATCATTTGTAGCGATAGCTGCCGTTCAAGAAAACTGAAGCTTCGGTGGATGCTGACCGGACTTTGATGTGGATCAGATCAGTTCCTGGTGCCTGCTCTCCTGCAGTTTATGTTTTTGATCTTGCAGTCTGAAAACAGATTCTTCTATTTGATCCCTTGCATCACAAGGGCTCTTGAATAAGGAGGGAAATTGGAAAGTTATGGCATTGGCTTGTGGCCAACTTGGGGACTCAGGTTTGGTTTATGAGGAGCCTTTCCTTAGGCTGGAAAGTGGTATATCAAATCAATTCGTACGCCTCAAACATTATGACGAAACCACCACCAACTACAAGAGTTGGCATAATCCTTTCAGTCTTCGTGGAGAGTCGCAGTCTTTCAATCACAATTCATTATTATGACCTTTTGGTGCAAAGCTCGTTCATTCATTCCCTATAGAACATGTTTAGATTCGCAGCTTTCAAGTGCAAAAAGAACGAGATCAACTAGTCATTGATTGATCGAGCTTGAGGGGTTACAGAAGACTAAATACTTTTCACAGAAGATAAACATGATTACGAGTGAAAGAGGATGGAGAAAGTATGTTAGTAAAGCAAGGCTTGGGGGGCGTTCGGCTGTAAATGGGGTTACAACATGGAAACTTTGGGTCAGGTGGGGAGCTTTCTGCGCACAAGCTCTTTCTCGTGTTTGTGTGTGCCACACCTTTCTGGTGTGGGCCTCACAGAAAAAGCCCCCTTTACAACGGAAAGGTAAAGGGGGCTTTCTCTGTGACACACAAACACCCCCTTGGTGATCTACAACCGTACAGAACCCAAATGTCAAAGCATTGCAATTCCCGCTGCAGGTTGTGCAAAATTATAGGGTGTACTTTGGCATTAACCGAAAAGTGAAGGCACTCATAATACTGATTCAAGTTTGGGTCGTAGCTGCAATGTATTTGGCTACAACCGTACAGAACCTAAATGTCAAATCATTGCAATTCCCAGCTGCAGGTTGTGCAAAATTATAGGGTTTACTCTGGCATTAACCGAAAAGTGAAGGCAGTCATAATACTGATTCAAAGTTTGGATCGTAGCTGTAATGTAATTGGCTATTAATCTGCTGATAAGCAATTAGAAACAAGGTTCAAATGATTGCAATTTTAACTGCAAATGCGAAGTTCTAAATCTTGTTAGCAATTATATACAAAAGGAATGCGCATTTGATTGTAAAGTTCTGCTGCCGGCAAAGAGGATGACAGTATGGAAGGAGAAAAAGCTGAGCAGTGTGACTTACATTGAGATATATAAACAATCAAATGTACAAGCATGAACCTTGTTCAGGGTTTTGAATGTACAACGGGTGGGTGAGTTGGTTGTTTTTACAAGGGAATTAAGAGCGCTACAAGAACCCAAAGTGATGCTTTCAGCTACTGAACTATCGCCATCTAGGGTGCACTACACCACTTTTCCTGGCAGCACGATGCTTGCATTCCTCTCCCACAACCGCCCTTCCATGTATGTCAGCTGAAAACAATTGAATTTCTTCTGAACTGTAACTTACCAGCAGAATGGTTTCTGTGAAAGGAAAACATTTCAAAAAGTCTGATGTTATTATAGAGTACGAGACAAAATAAAGTCTTTGAAACAGAAAATTTTCAAAATTCAATATTTTTTTTATTAGTTACATGGAGTAACCCACAGCCTAGTAACAGGTGGATCATAGATCGACCCCAGGGGTAGAAAACTCCATGGCTAGGACCGTTGCCCCCAGGGCCTATTCTGGCCTTCAGCTTATGCAAGGAGGTAACACCCACAGGTTTCGAACGTTGACCACCTGTATGATAGCCAAGGCCCAATCCCACTATGCCAACCCCCTTTGGGGCAAATTCAATAGTTAAGAGTACATGTTTTGATTGCACCTACATGGACAGTCAAGTAGCAGAAAGAAAAGAAAAGGAAAAGAACTAGTAGTACTTTTCTCATGTAAATTGGATTAGAAAAAAACCTTGGCATGCTACTTCCACGTACAAAATGGCACAGGTTGTTCAGAACAAACCCTAAATATTCACTTAATATGATGTTCAAGCTTTTTCTCTTTTATGCTTTTCTACTACTAGATGCTTACTCTCATCGCAGAAGACTGTCAGCAGTTTTAAAGGAAATACTCACTGGCAACATACTAATGATTCAGTGACTCATCATTGGTTAACTGCTTTTAGAACACAGTTCTCTATAGACAAGATAAAACCAAAGGACCACATTACAAGAATAGAGAATGTTCATCAATTGGAAAGACAAGTTCTGGCAATCGATATGGAAAGCACAGTAGAAGCATACCCTTGAGCTCTTTTTCTTTTTCTTCTCAAAATATGCAAGTAGCTCTCCTTGTCGCACAAGAGCTTCTTGTAAAGCCTACAGCATGCATAAACACAAACATGAAAAGATATATATTTATGAGTGTTCTAAGATGGACAGTAAAGTGTATAAAGTTATTCTAGGATACAGGTGTTGGAAAGAATCTGATGCAATTACTACAACAAGAAATGTGCTAGAAACTGAAAATGTATGCAAAGTGAGGTTTTTAAAGGTGTGAGGTGTAGTGAAGCATTTAATAAGGTGCAAAGCCTGTAGGCATACCGAAGCGTAAGCCTCAATCTCTCTTAAGGCATAAAGTCTACAAATATAAAAAGTTTTAGAAAATATTAGAAAACATTTTTTACTTATAAAACATAAATAAGTAAAATAACTACAAATGTTCACATAAACATTATTAGACTCCCATTCATTAATATTTTTAAAAGCAAATGCTAGTAGAAAACTGCATTGTTTGAATTCATCATGTACATAATGATTCAATAGTAGTATACATTATTATTCAAATTTAAGAACTTTTACCTAAATATTTGAAGTGGTCAAGAATGAGAATGAGATTAACACTGTAAGAGCTTGGAGAATTTTTTTTGTTATTTACCATTCATTCACCCTTTTGCATTTATTTTTTTCTGATGTTGGGGAAAGGGAACCTTTTGCATGAATCTACACCTTTTTATTCTTTTTTCAAAATTCATTTTTTAATTTTTTAAACCATATAAGGTCATAAAGCTAAATAGATACATAGTTTTGTAATTGTGTTTAATCATGATGATTTGGGTAAGAAATTCTAAGCTTTCCCACTTGATATGAAATAGATAATATTATGATTATCCTTTGCTTATTTGCTTTTCTACTTTAGTTGGTGCATTGTACTTATGTAGCCGATGTTCTTATACAATGAGAGTTATCAACGATTGCAACAGTTTTTTTTTAGATATTTTTTGAGGGGAAACCCCATTCAAATAAAATGTAAATCTATTTTCTTATTTTAAGCTCTGTATAAAGTTTTCCTTCTATCCTCTTGAATTTAAGTTTATACCAGGATCTTTTATTTCATAAAGGACTTTGTTTTCACGTAAAATAACCTTAAAAGAAACTAGATTACACAAGACTCTCAATTAGAAGCTAGATTTTGAGAGGTTTAAGCCTTTTGGTAGAGAATCTCAGCCTCAACATGGGCCTTAAGTTTCCTTAAGTAGGAGGCATAAGCCTCTATACCAACCAAAGAGCCTTAAGCATTTGAGGCAGGTAAAACCATGAGGCATAGAAGGCATAAGCCTCTAAAGCCTCACTTGTAGCCTTTCAAAACCATGACACAAATATGAAGTGTGTGAGCATGTGTGCATAGGGTGCTTTTTTGTGGTACTAAACCACCATAACCTATGGTGGTATACTCTTGATTTATATATAGTAATCTTGATCATATTTTTGTAGTTATTATTTTCATGTGTTAAAAGTTGACTCCAGCATGATGTTTCTGGCCAGTTTTAAATCATCATCATCTTCATGAATTGTGAGCAATTGAATTTTCACCATCTTGAAAATGATATCTTATGGTATATTGGAGAACCTATTGACATAACGAATAAATTGGGGCTAGACCCATATACACAGTCAGATCCATACAAATAAGGGTGTGTAGCACCGTAGTAGATTTATCACACACACACACATATATGGATCCTGTATCCTGCTGGCTAAGACATAAATAGGATGGATGTGTTCAAGTTTTGGCTTAGGCCTTCGACCGAGCATGTGTGCCACACCCTTGGCAAGGCAGAAATTGCATGAGAAAGGGGAGCAGTCCCTAACTACACCATCATCCTGGTTGACAAGGCAGGTCCGTGATCCTAGAGTTTGAATTAGGATAAGAGAACACAAGATCTTATCTAGTCCAACCCAAATCCAGATCTCACCCTCTGGTCGCACTAGGATGGTTGATCTGAAGTCTGAACCTGACCTCACCTATTTTAAGCTCTAAAGACGAGTATGCACAAAGAAAAGAATGCTACCAGTGGAACAGGAACCTCTCTCATAAACTCTCCTCAAGGTATCATATGATTACCTTCTTAGTTTCCATGAGTTCATCTTCCAGAGCACTGACACGGTTTAGTGAAGCATTCAGAAGTTCCTCCTTATCAGGTGGCATCTCTGTGTGCTTCATACAAGCACTGCTAACCTTTTCTTCCAAGCCACTTAGATGTTTCACAATGGATGCATATTCAGCAGAAGAAATAGCAGGTGTTGGCAAAGAACGACAAGCTCCATCTCTCATTGATGAATCAGCACGGAGAGCAGGAGTACCATAATCCAGTGCTGCTTCAGTGAGCTTCTTTGGCTTTGCACGTGTAAAACGAACAACAGTAATAGCACCCACAACAAGGGACATAACCCCAGAAAGTATCTGTGTGCTGATTCCTTCTGGAGAAAACAAGCATGAGAGAGAGTTTAGGTAGTACCAATGTCAGCTTTAGTTAGTTTCACTAAGATTAGGTCAATGGCCCATGATAAAGCAAATTTAGCAAGTCAAAATTCAAGTGAACATATGGGGGCAATCCAACTTCTGTAACTTTTGGTATTAATACTTTAGGTACGACTAAATTAAACAGGCACTCAATATTGCCGCCATAATATTGATTATTTTATTTTTCCAGAAATGTGCACAATACAGATTGTACTGTAAAACAGACCTATAAAAATTCCATCGCAGGTTGGCACAAAACATCCGATATACTAAGAACATGATGAAACAGTATACTATTTTTCAATAACCTTTATGACAGTGCAAAATTAAGACCGAACAACCAGACAATAGTAGACGAATATTCACAGCCAAGCCTGAATAGTAAGTTATGTGATCCAGATAGTCCAGAAAGTTTAAACCACCACAGATGGTCCAGAAAGTAACATAAAATAGCCTGGGCTTGAGTTTGTACGCACACATATATATAAAGAAGTTGGATTGCTCATGTACCCCTGCCATAGACTATCCAATAAAATGAGTATATTGTCAAAAGTACCAATATATATGTTCTACATAGTTTTCTAATGAAGAATGTGTTTTGGATCATATCATTGTGATGTGTAAGAAAGATTTTCAAGGGCATCAAAATCAATCTCTCAATGCACCTAAATTTTACAACTTGAAAAATCATATTTTGTTTCTAAAGGCATGATCCAATGTATGATTCCTAGCAAACAAACTATCCCTAACACACCATGAGTTTAGATAGAGAGGGAGATGTTCGTTACCCTGGGTCATACGGGGGTGCCGAGGTGCACCAAAACTTTGGGAACACCAACTTCTCTCTCTCTCATATATATATAGGGTGACCATAGCTTACAGTGGTACATGCTTGACTTACATAGATCTAAGCTCCAAAACCAAATCTAGTCATTGGATTATGCTTAGCATATACTATTTATTATTTTCATGTATTAAAGTTGACTCAAATATGATGTTTTATACCAATTACCAATTTAAAACCACCCATACTTTCATGAATTGTGAACAATTTTCACCATCTCAAAAATTGAATCCTATGGTGTAGTAAACAAGATAAAACCTTCTAAGATACTAAATAAATCATGCTAAACACATTTGTATGGTTAGATTTACCATTTGGTGGCTAGATCTACGCAAACAAGAATGTGTAGTGTACCACAGTAAGGTATCATCATGGTACAGAATCACCACATATTTTCCCATATATAAGTAGGTGTACACTTGTGCCACATTGATTATCCAACTAATTGATCAGATGGTCAAAAAAGTTTTACAGATGTTATCTATGTTAAGGGTTGTGTTGTGTATAATATGTGCATCACTATTATTGCGCTACCCTTCTTTATGTATTACTTGTACATTGCATTCTTTTCAGGGGTATTTTTGTCCATATAAAAGTAGCTTTAAGCCAATGATTTTTGTCTTGTAGTGTAGTAGAAGGGGCGTACCCCTTATATGGTGCAACCTTCTTCTTTTCTCACTTAATGACTCTTGAAGCCTCTTCTCATCTTCTTCCTTGTGGAGCCTGCTTCTTCTTTAACAATCTACATGTTTTGTTTAGTGAAAAACAGGTTTGGGATCATGTGATTGAAGCAAGAAGGATTTTTCAAGGGCTTCAAAAATCAGCAGCTCACAATGTACCAAAATTGATGATTCAAAAATCATGATTTTACTTCGAAAAAAACACAATCCAAGATGTGAACCCTGGCAAACAGACTATGCTGAACACATCTATGATGTCAGATTAATAGAAATGCTGTTGACCTGACTCTACATTAGTGCACACCATAACCAGTGCATATGTATGTATGTATATATTTGTGTGTACAATGCTTTTGCGTGCATTACATGTATATGGGCATGTATGTATTTAAATAGATAGATACATATATACATGCCATTTTTTGTCCAGTTTAGATTAATTGAATCACTGTATTATCCTGCAATAAGTATAAAATCCATCCAGCATAGGCTTGTGTACCTCTAGAAATTGCAGGACTTTGAGATGAAGGCTTCACGTCTGGAACTTCTTTTTCCCAACTACAATCAACAGCCTTATCAACCATTGGGGTGCAATTAGACTCTTCATAAGTTTTCTGGAAATTTCCATTCCCGATGTGTGCCTGAAGAATTTTTAATAGAAACTCAGAGCAGAAAGAGCACCAAATACATAAATTGAAAAAAAACTGCATGTTTTGAAATGATGGAAAATACTTCGATTTTTCATAGATTCAAAAACCTCCACCTATAAAAGATAAAATTAATAAGATTTTGGCTGTGGAAAGAAGACGGATATGCTAAAATTGGCTTCCGATATTTACGGAAAAAATGGGAGAAGAAATAAGGGCCTGGAAGTGGGTAAACACTACAGCTTTACACAGAGAAAATTGCTGGTATTAAACTCAACAAGGAACCAGTGTAGATTAAAGAGAAGGGCGTTGCATGTTTCAAAAGGATGGAAAATGTCTTGAAAGGATCTCATTTGGTAAACATAGTTGCTTGCACTTACATTTTCATGCTGCAACACACAAAGAGAGAGAGAGAGAGAGAGAGAGAGAGAGAGAGAGAGAGAGAGAGAGGTCTGCTATTTAAATCTTGATACTAATCTCAGATACGTTTGTCAAAGATTTCATAAGGTTAGAATGTGCGTTGTTATGATAGTGAGAGCAAGGTCCTTCTGTCAGGTTGGAACTTGAAGGTATTCAGTTCTCTTTGTCAGCTCCTTGTGCATTCTAAGCCGCACATATCAATTTGTTACTGTCAAGCTTCAACTTCTTAATGGTGTGGATCTCATCCACTAAGTGAAAATTGTAGCAACTATCTGATATTAAACATCTACAAAAACAGCTGAATGGTACAATTCAGCAATGATGCACCCAATGTGGAGATTGCATTCTAGATGAGAAAAAAATGGCACTAAATATATATATATATATATATATATATATATATATATATATATATATATCAAGAGAGAGAAAGAGGTAGCTTCCAACACACCAGGGCCACGCATCGCGCATGATGGGCGGCCCTGGATCATGGTGTGCATGTTAAAATCTATGTCACATGGGTGCGGGTGTGACACGGGTGCAGAGCAATTTCAAAAATTTTGGACACGGGGACACGGCTATATATATATATATTTTTTTTAAAAAATATATACATATAACAATAATAAGATTGTAAATTTTAAAGCAAAAATAAAAAAGTAATTTTATTGAAGTAACAACACAAACTTACTAAAATAAATGGACAAAAATAGACTCGGTCAAAGTTGACCGAGTCCAAAATGTGGACGGACTCTGCCCTAGTGCGTTGATCGAGACCGACACTTAGTTAACCGTGTCCACCCCGTGTCCGAAGCCGCACCCGTGTCGGGTACGGGTGACGCGGGTGCGTCGACCTTTTAGCCGAGTCCGTGTGATTTAGGTTAAAATGCTTTTAGTGGCAGGTGGAAACCACCCTTAAAAAGTCTTTTTACAGACTTTGATGCATGTGTCATCCATCGCGCCCGCGTTGGCAGGGAGTAGCGTTGTGGTTGCTCATTGGACAGGAGATCAAGTTCCCAGAGTGGCAGCTCCACAGATTGATATATCATTCACTCACCAACTATGGCAGTTCCTTTTTCCATCTCCCATGCACAATGATCCAAGGTGTAAAAAAATAAAACTTCAGATTTCTAAAATAAGCAGTCCATGCATAATAAAGGACAATTATTCCCATGGCTCAAATTCCACCAACAAACGCCCAAAGTTTGATACTTCTTGCTGATAATGAACACAAACGCCAGAGATAAGGGGAAACTGATATTGAACACAAATCCCAGAGATAAGGAGAAATCAAACTTAAAGAGAATCCAAGTAGATGTGACAAAATATGACAATAATGACAACCATGTTAAACCTGCATGATTATTATATATGGAAGATAATGCTTTGAAATAAATCATGCCTTTAGTAATTGGGAATTGCGGGTAATGTAAACTGTAAATTTCAGCCATAGGAACCTCTTTACTGATTCCTCTGATGGGCTATTGAATACTAAGATTTTTAACTCCAAGAATACTACTACCAGTTGCAAACAAGCAAGGTGGAAAAAAGTAATTTGGATTCCGTCACTTTTACACCAGAAGAATAACAGATACATAAATGTCCAGTTTACGTATCAGGAAGTATGAACAGCTTACTTCTTCCTGGACAGGAGACAAAAGAGGATGTTCTATAAACTCCCTTCCAACCCTTGGAGATTTCATGTCCTCAGCTTCAAACAATGGCTCTCCAGAAAAAGAATCGAAACCCTTGTAGTGATAAGAAGAAAATGAATAAATATCAGTAAAGATAACAAAATACAAAATATAATACATGATAAAGACACCCAATACAACAGAAAAACACAGAGTAAAGAAAGGTAAGCAATTGCTGAAGATTGAAAACCTTTGGGTACACTATATCTGTTTGAGAAATAGTCTTCTCATCACTGCCTGAAACAGTCACAAGTTTTCTGGCACATTTAGCTTCTCCATTATGAACCATCTGCAATAAAATTCAGAAAATAAGAATTTAATGAGTATAAGATAGAGTTAAAATGGGGTACTGCTCAATTTTTGAAATTTGGGTAAATGAAAACAAAACATAACCTTCATTATTTCAGGATCTTTCCATGGGCCTTTATCTGAATTAAGGCAGCCACCATCATCTGCACATGTGCAGGTGCCTCCCAGAAATTCTGGCAATTGACTAGTATAAACCGAAGGAAATAGACATGTAAGCAAAGAGTACAAAGACAAGAATGACATGATTTTCAATACAAAACTTTGAAATTCAGGAATTGATTAAGAGGCCGACCTGTAGCTTTAAATGAATGGCAAGTAAATAAATGATAAACCTCCCTTTTGAAGATAGGATTTAAATATCATGTTCTTCAAATAGTTTAATGAAGGTAAATAACACATAAGGAGAATTCAGATGTGTGGTTTGTTCTTAAATTTATTATATAAAAATATCAAAACAACCATGCATGAATCATAGAGGTGCTTGTGATTACTGATTCACTCCAAAAGACAAAAGTCAGCAATTTTAATGTTACCTGGAATCGATTACTTCAAGCAACTTGTCCTGGTACTTGTTTCCGAGGACCTGAAAAGAAACAAAGATAGATAAACTATAAGTCTACAAACAATAAAAGCATCATGTCTGCAATGCTTAAGAATGTAGTTTTGTGCATACATGGATTTTTGAGGTGGTTTTGGGATCAAGGAAAGTCTTCACAGTATTCCAAAGAAGTCTGAATCCAGAACCTGCATTTATGATGAACATGCGGCACAATGTCTGCAATGTAGCACCAAGGTGTTCAGTGAAATAACAGGTATCATAACTAATAACAAGAAACCATATTCCCTCCCATAAGAACCAAGAACCTGAGCAAGAAAAGAATAATACCTCAGGGTAGTTATCACCATCGATTTTCTGGATACGCATTACAAGGTCTCTTGCAGCCTTACTGAAATTTTTAAGACCCTGAAGGACAAGCATGTGGCTTACGTACGAGGCAAGCATACTATAAATTACACATACATATATATATATATATATATGTATATATATATATATATATATATGTATATATATATATATAGATAGATAGATAGATAGAGAGAGAGAGAGAGAGAGAGAGAGAGAGAGAGAGAGAGAGAGAGAGAGAGAGAGAGAGAGAGAGAGAGAGAGAGAGAGAGAGAGAGAGAGAGAGAGAGAGAGTACCACGCCCTGTACATCCAGGATTGTTGTGCTTGAGTCAATGTGCCTTTTTGCTGCTATGGAGCAAGCAGGGAATTTCAAGGCAAAGATTTTCTCAAACTCCTGCACATGATACTTTACATAACGCTCTATATTTGTTGCTTGCATCAACTTGTTAGGATCAACCTTCCCCAGTTGCTCTATATAAACAGGCCTGCCTTCCTTATCAACCCCATGATGACCTTGTGGATAGTATTTCTGGACCTCATCAACTTCTTTGAAATCAAAATCCTATCAGATATGTAAACAATCAACTAATTAAATGAAAATATTGACGATTAAAAAAGGACAATTTGCAATAGCCTGATAAAGATGCATAATGCTACATGCATATGCAAAAGAAGCCACAAATTTGTGCTCCCAAACCTAAACAGCCTATTTCCTTAGATTCTAATAAAGGAGAGGCTCCAAAACAACTTTGCTAGGGAAGGAAGATTCTGAGTTCCAAAATATGCAAGAAATCCATCCTTGTCCAAATATATGTTGTTTTCCATAAAAAAAGAAACATTCTAATGAGTCACGTTCATGGGTAAAGATTGCTGAAAGCACCATGAACGTACCATCACATGGATGGGTGCTGAATTCATATTCGCAAAATTTCAATTCTTTCACCACATACATACCCCTAAGTGCAACATTACACACCGTCTTCATGTGGTTTCAACATTTGATGGTGAACTTTTTAATTCTAAAATAAACCTTAATATAGGTGCATGATAATACGTATAAGTTGCTTAACCTGAATATTGGCACATAGTAGATAATAAGAACTAAGTATTGCACTGGTAGATAAAGAAATCCATATCGTACAGAATGTAAGTAAACACTATCAACACTTGAAGAAACAACAAGCATGTATGACCAACAGAAATACTGATATACTGCTATGACATCCCTTAGTTCAGTGATGCAGTATATCGAAACTGATTTCCAGAAGATGACATTAATCTAAGCAAAAACATCCATCTGAACATCAAAAAACATATCATATAGAGAAATATCCAAAAAGAATGTAACAATCTTGATCAGCAGATGACCAGGATTACCTCCAAAATTGTGTCAGCACCAAATTCCTTCCTCCACTGAATCATATCAGCCCACATTTGTTTGGTTTTCTCAATATCAAATTTTCTTGCTTTCAAAAACCTGCAGCATCACATCAATATACTAACATAAAATGAGACCAACTATTATCATAAAACCCAGCTTGAGCATTTAGATACAAAAGTTGAGGCATTATTATGAATATATAAAGCTACTCATAGTTCTGTTGTATAGAAGAGATAATTACACAATGTAATTAGAATAGGTGAAAAGAACAAATCCAACAATATACCATCTAGAGTTTTGCAAGTTTTATGTATACTCGTTACATAAAACATATAGATGCATAAATAAGAGAAATGCATGGACACATGCAATACAATGTTAACGTACATGATTTTTCAACAACCATTTCACTCCAAATACTGTGTATTGAGCTATGTCACATAAGTGCGGGTGTAAAGGGTGCCACAGCAGTTTCAAAAAACTTGGGTGCAGGGATGCAGATATATATATATATATATATATATATATATATATATATATATATATATATATATATATATATATATATATATATATATATATATATATATATATATATATATATATATATTGTGTGTGTGTGTGTACATATTTATGTATATAATATAGATAAAACTGAACTTGGTTTGGGTTAACTGAGTCCAGTTTCAGACAAATGGACCGCACCTGACACTATAGAAGCCCGTGTGCAAGCGTCGCACCCATGTTTGGTGCGGGTACTAGTGAAATGCATATTCAAGTTCAACATTGATGAAGCAATTATGATGGACTCAGAGTTTGCCAAATGGACCGCACCTGACACTATAGAAGCCCATGTGCAAGCGTCGCACCCATGTTTGGTGCGGGTGCTAGTGAAATGCATATTCAAGTTCAACATTGCTGAAGCTATTATGATGGACTCAGAGTTTGCCAATATCCTTATCAAATGCCTCATTAAATAGAGGGCCAGAAAAAAGCTTAGACATTTTCAGCACCAATTGCAACAACATGAATGTGGTATTTAGATTAATGCCATACTCACATTATCATTGACAATTGGAAATATTACAATTTTATCATGATATTTTAAAAAACTGATATTATGCCAAAAAATTTGTTATTTTCAAAATGTCATATACATATCGTGTTTTGTTTAGGATATTTAATATGACACACATTTTTTGCACTCTTTTATATTATTCATATTTTTATTGATATTTATTTGCCAAAGATTTTCCCAGGAAAACAAGATATTTGGAAATATCACGAGATTTTTCCTTGCCAATATTTTCTAGAGAATGAGATTTGCGACTATGGTAAGATGAAAGAGATGCACAGCTTAGATTAGCATATATATATTGTGTGTGTACATATTTATGTATATAATATAGATAAAACTGGACTTGGTTTGGGTTAACTGAGTCCAGTTTCAGACAAATGGATTCCGGTGAGGTTGACCGCACCAGACACTATAGAAGCCCGTGTGCAAGCATCACACCCATGTTTGGTGCGGGTGCTAGTGAAATGCATATTCAAGTTCAACATTTAAGAAGCTATTATGATGGATTCAGAGTTTGCCAATATCCTTATCAAATGCCTCATTAAATAGAGGGTCAGAAAAAAGCTTACACATTTTCAGCACCAATTGCAACAGCATGAATGTGGTATTTAGATATTATTAATGCCATGCTCACATTATCATTGATAATTTGAAATATTACAATTTTATCATGATATTTTCAAAAACTGATATTATGCCAAAAAAATTGTTATTTTCAAAATGTCATGTACATATCATGTTTTGTTTAGGATATTTAATATGACACATTTTTCTCACTGTTTTTATATTATTCATATTTTTATACCAATATTTGCCAAAGATTTTCCCAAGAAAACAAGATATTTGGAAATAGCACGAGATTTTTCCTTGCCAATATTTTCCAGAGAATGAGATTTTTCCTTGCCAATATGGTAAGATGAAAGAGATGCACAACTTAGATTAGTATGTGGCTTGTCACATTCTTGCTCTACTGTAGAACTTCATTAATCATTATCTAGGCCTCATATTTCAGAATTCTACCTCTTCATCTCAAGACAACATAAGTTCTTCATTTGATGAAAGGTTATAGCCAAATAGCCTCAGAAAATTTCAAAATTCAAGTACCTCAAGGAGGAAATGCTGTTAGTTTAATCTAGCTTTCTAAGTGAAAAAAGAAAGACTACTGATTCATTACAAAGTAGTATTAACTAACTAAAAAGCAAAAGGGTACAACTAACAAAAGTTCATGAAAACAACAAATTTCTAGGTTAAGGAGGAACCTAGTCACTGAAAATGCCATGAAGGAAATGTAATATCGTGCATTTTCACATTTAGTTAAAATTGAGATTTTCGAAAATTTGGTTAAGTATAGAAGAAAAATCGGTAGAACCTCGATATTAGGCCGATGTTCCTTGAGTCTGGGCTTGGCCTAGGTCTCATTGACAAGGTCTAGATGAGCCAATCGAAAGGTGATAAAGAGTTTTATTTTCAACTTTTAAATTCAAGCGAAATTTGGGTTATATTCAGACGAATTTCAGAGACGAAATTCGAGTTATATATCGTTGGATGCATTTTGAAAATTTGCGTATAATGATATTTTACTTTTTTAAATTCGGGGTACGGTTGGCCCGAAAATCGCAATTTTTCAAAAAAGGACCGCCTCGATGGGCCGGGTCCGGATTTGGATCGGACTGAATCCAATGCATTTGATCCAAATTAATATGGATCTGGACTCTGTTCAAGACTCATATTAATTAGGAATTGATCCAACCCAGGATTCAATTGAAGTTTGGGTATGGATTTGGATCTTGGATTCGGATTCAGATCCATACCCAATAAGAATTCAGTTTTAAATTCATTTTTTATATTTAAATTGAAGTTAACTAGAGTTAAAAAGACTCCTAGAGGGATAAGGTACCCTCTGAAAGTTTTTGGATATTTAATTATTAATAATTAATTAATTTATTTTTAAATTAAAATTAATTCCGAATTTCAGTTTTGGTTAGCTAAAATTAGACTCCCTAAAAGAGTCCCTAAATTGTTAACAGATAAGAGTGAGAAGAGTATTAAAAAAAGAAAAAAGACTTCTTAAGGAAATAAAATTGGAAAAAAGTAAAAAAGAAAGAGTTCTAACAAAATTGGAAAGTAAGTGGGAAAGAGACTCCCAAATAGGAGAGTACTCTCTCCATCCACTCTAGAAGGGGCTGGAGGCGTCACCCCACTATTCTCTATAAATACTTCAAAAAAAAAGAGGAAGAAGGAAAAGAAAGAAAAAGAGAGGAAAAGAGAAGGAGAAGAAAGAAGAAGGAAGAAGGAAGAAGGAAGAAGAAGAGGCCTTCTTCTCCAAATATTGGTTGATCCTCCGGCTTTTGCAATCTTCAAAGATAAGGTACGGGTTCGTTCTTTTGATTTGAATGGGAAAAAGAGCATTGATCGGTTTTCTATGCAAGGTTTTAGAAAAAAACCCAAGAGAAAAGAGTAAATCTGAATATTTACTCTAAGATACACATGGAATTAATGTATTTTCCTTTTCAAATTTTATTCTGGAATATAAATATGAATATATATATATATATATATATATATATATATATATATATATATGTGTGTGTGTGTGTGTGTGTGTAGATCGTACTCTTTTTTTTTTCAAGGTATTAGTGCACTAGATCTGGACCAGATGCGCATGTTTGGTACATGGCAGATTTGTCCAGCTCTATGGATCTACGACACTTTAAATACACACACATACAACAACAACAACAACTACGCCTTCATCCCAAAACAATTGGGGTCGGCAATATGAACCAAAAAAAGAAAATCATTCTGGGTCCACATGAATCCTTCTCCTCCAATCATTTCTATCCAATGCCATGTCCTCGGTGAGGTTCAAAGCATTCATATCCTTTCCTATCATCTCCATCCAAGTCTTCTTAGGCCTACCTCGACCTCTTTTAACTAATATATTTTTTCATTTGTCCATCCTTCTAATTGGAGCATCATTAAGCCTTCACCGAATATGTCCAAACCACCGTAAATGATTTTCTCTCATCTTATTTTCAATGGATGCAACGCCTACCTTCTTACGTATCTCCTCGTTTCGAATCTTATCTTTTATTGTATTTCCACACATCCATCAAAGCGTATACTTCGATTCCCCGTGTCCAAAATTTTTGAAATTGCGCCGCACCCATGTCACACCTGCACCCGCACCCGCACCCTCACCCATGTGACATAGCATGAAACAATAACGAATTACACAAAATACTACCATAAAATCACATATGAAGCATTTATGTCTCTATGAGCTGTATAAGATATCATCAAACATCAACTAATATAAAATCATAGATAATATTGCATGCATATCTCACAAGAACAATGCAAAATATTAAATATCTTGCAATTAAAAACGTGCCACAAGACTCATACTTTCATATTATATAAACAAAAATATTATGGCAATAATTGCATTCTATTTTCAATCAATTTTCACTGATTACTTGAGTATCTCATTGCTATGTCGGATCATTTGATGCCATCTTTGTTGGAGGAGTGTGGAGCCTGATTTCAACCTTGATATAAATATCTAATTTATGCGTATTCAAATTTGCGGTAAGTTGGCAGCGTCCAGCGAGACAATTTTTTTCAGAGGATACTTTTTAATTTTACTGATAATAAAGTTTTTTTACCTTAACCCACTTCCTTTGTGTGAAAAATGGTGAAAATGGATTTTTACTTTAGCAAGCCGCAAAATCCCTTTCCCTTATGCACGAATCGGCTCTCAAATCGCTCTCATGAGTCTAGAGTGCATAAATACCTGTCTAATGGCTTTTACACAAATGAGGAAGTCGGATCTCAAGAGGTCTTTAAAACCCAAACTGAAAAATTACGATTTGGTCATTTTTAAGAGTGTTGACCCTGTATCGTATGATGCACTTCATATCGTACGATACATAAGATAAAACTATGATATGCACTCGTATCGTGATATGAGTGTGTATCTTATCGATATTCTAAATAGTAATGATACGTACGTACGATACAGTATGATATGTACAACATTGGTTAAAACCATTAAAATAATAAAATATTATTTTTAAGTTTTTTTATATTTATTAAAATAGCCAATTTAGGGGTGATGCATATCAATTTTCTGCCGATACAATGCGTATCGGCCGATACGCACCAAATACTGATACCATTGGTCCAAAATCTACAACCGATGATAATCAATGGCATCCTTCTCTAACAATCAAGTTTTTCATATATCAATTAACATATTGGATTTTTATCATTCATTATGTGAGTGACATGTTTTGGATTATGAATTTTCTATGTTTAGATGTGTTTTTGAAAGTGCTAAAAATCAACTGCCAACAATACTTTGTATTGTAAATTTTAAATGCATTGTGAGCCATCGATTTTTCACGTTTCGAAAAACATGTTTATATGTCATAAAGTCTTCGTATAAGGCATATTTATTACTAAATAAATTATAAAGAATAAATATATGAGGTCCGATTGATGAGATGCGCTCAAGCATTGGAGAAGGGGAGCCGTCCAATTGTCGTTGGTTGTAGATTTTGGACCTTCATTTGGTTGGACAGTCCCCCCTTCCCTATACATATAACATTTGGTCATGGCGGTGTGAGGTACAAACACCTCCTTTTTTTTTCATTTTTTGGTTGCTTTTTCATGAAATTAACCTTACAGATGTGATCTACATGCTTTTCTTCGAGGGAATTGGCTTTTGAATTGCCTGATTACAACACAAACTCATGTTCTCATAAGGCTTCAAAAGTCAGTTGCCTACAAATAAAATTGTGTTTTTTCATCCTAAAAACATGATTCAAAACCCGATTCCTACTATTTGGAACATGCTGAACACATCTATGAGGTCCAATTAAATCAAAACAACCTGCACCTATGACTTCCAGAGGAAATATGACATAATGGAAACAATACCAAATGTTTTGCCATATATATATATATATATTTATTTATTTATTTGCGTGTGTATTATATCAACAAAGTGATAATTATGTATATCACAAAGTTTAAACACCTTCCCAGCTCATAAGTTGACAAAAGAAGAAAGAGATTTCACCTTAGCAGCATATGATAATCATCGTGCCTTGAGGGTAATAGCTCTTCCAGTATAAGTGCTTGGCGCAATGCATCAACAGCCTGCAACTCTTCCAAATCACGTACATCTTCAATGGAAACAGAGGCAACTCTACTGCTTCTCCTACCCCTTTTCGTCAAAGAATGTTTGAACTTGGTAGAGGCATTGATTGCTTTCTTTTTCAGAGATCCAATCCTAGTCTTCCTTTCATCTTCTGAGTTCTCAACATCTGAATATTTGGAGATATGACAAATATAACACCAATCAAGTAAAAATTTCCATGAGCATCATGGAGATGCATATGCCATTGATGTCAAAATTAAAGCAGGAAAACATAGTCCTTCAACTTACAAGCTCAGACAACCAGGCATGTTTGTAAACAAATTGATACTTCCCAAAACCATGTATTTATTGGATAAAAGGAAAAATAGGTGATTCCCATTTGCTTGGAACTCAATAACAGTTTTATGTATCACGAGGCTTTTATGCTAAAAAAAGTTAACTTGAAATTTCATCCATAACAACTCTTTACTGGTTGATCCTCTAACAACCATATGCTTGATAAAAAAAAGCATGTCCTCAGCCCCTGCAGGGTCACCTAGTTGGTTAGGGCAACCATTGGGATGTCCAGAGGCCCCTGGACATCACGATTCCCCCCTGGGATCAAACTCACGACAGGTATGGAGCAACATCATGGTGCTGGTCCACGCTACTGGGTTTTACCGCTATAGGGTGAGGCCAATTAGGGCTCAATCCTGGTGGGTTACTCGTCATAAGAAAAAAAGCATATTCTCATACCTGAGATACAATCCTAAAAATCGTAGCAAATACACAACTAACAGTAATTTATTATCAACCAAAAACAGGTGCAAACATTTCATTTTAGAGCTATCGTCAAATCAAAACAATTCTTCAGGCCTACAATGGGATTTTCTAACCACGAGCAGTTAAGGCACGTGAATTTCACTTTTTCTCTAGACTTGCTTTCCCTCCAAATTGCGACTTGGAGGACCTGGAAATCCAAATGCGTAAAGGCATCGCTGTAGTTTGTGGCAGAAAAGCACTAAGATTCTGCCAGACCCATGATTCTACTGAAGGAATTAATGTTACTGCCCATCAACATACAGTTACAAGAACTCAGCAATAGATAGAAAAACATATCAATGGTGTTAAACAATGATATAACAGCAACAGCAACAGCAACTAATACTTCAATTCTTTCAAAGATTTCAAAGCCAAAAGAATGTAAGACAACAGCAAAGGATAGGTACCAGGCCTAGCGAATCTGTCAAGAGGTCCTGACATTTGGATTTCACTCATGGTTGCTCCAGGTAAGTTCACTCTTATAAGAAGGAGAAGAACAGGATACTGAAAAGCTCATGCAATGAACAAAGGAAACCCTCCTGCATTTCACTCAACAAAGGAAACACATCATAAGAATTAATTGTACTTCTTAAGAAACATAAGAATTCGTTACATATATACATAAAATCTAAAATGAACACAAAAAATCTGCATAAATTAAAAAATTATCTAACATATCAATGTATAATTAAACTAAAAAATAAATAAACCTACAGCAACTAGCGAATTACCTATGAGTCCTCAGCTAAACTTGAAACTATTTAATCAAAAGTTCAAGAAAAGATAAACAATTAAAAACAAAATAAATTGGCATAACTAATCAGCACAGACGAGATTCAAATGAAAAAAGCAGAGACAAAGCCAAAACAAAAGCAACCGAGAGAGAGAGAGAGAGAGAGAGAGAGAGAGAGAGAGAGAGAAGGTGGGTGTGTACCTTTGAGAGGCAATATGGGTAGAGAGAGAAAGGGAGTATATGTATATGCTGATTGGTGACGCGGTGGCGGACTAACGCCCCCCTGCAATTGCGTCGAAGGGCAGCGAGGGACACTCCGCACACTCCACACCTTTGAAACAGTCTTTTGCCCATTGAGAGAGAGAGAGAGAGAGAGAGAGAGAGAGAGAGAGAGAGAGAGAGAGAGAGAGAGAGAGAGAGAGAGAGATTGCTGCAACGGCCGGACCTCCGATATGCGCGCAACTCCATCCAAGTGGGGAACGCCCTCCAACGTCTCTCTCTTATAAACTTAAAAAAATAGCGTAATTTCCACACACCCCCACAAAAAAAAAAACCCTTCAAAGTTATCAGCTATTTATAAAAATTAGAAAGCTGCCTCACGTTTTGGTTATTACATTCTGCTGCCTTCTTTTATAATTGATGCTTTAAAGACACCCTTGCTCTTAGAATCATTGACTTGAAGTAACTAAAATGCGCTCGTTGTTTTGTTTAGAAAAAAAAAAAAAAGCATCATGAGATGACATAAGCTGATTAAAATGTTATTTTATGTCTCCAGCGAGTATTTGAATTGCATTCAGATGGCTGTGTAATAATCCATAGTTGGTACTGGGGCCCATAGTGATAAATATGGCGAGAAATTGCCTGAAAGTTTAAAACGGCAATTTCTCGTGAGATTTTGAAAATATCGTGAGATTTATTAAAAAACATAAATACTGCAATTTAAACATGATATTTATGTTTTAAACGGCTATTTATCATGAAAAAACTGTGTGTTTTTTATTTTAAAATAATTTTTATTAATATTTTCTTCAAAAAATTATTATTTTTTATTGCCGATATTTTGCCAAAAAAAAGAAGCGAGATTTATGATTTTTTTTTTCAATTTCTTGCGAGTTTTTGAAAAACTATATTTTGCTGTTTTAAACTTTTGTCACTGTACTGGGGCCTAATTCATATTGTACACAAAAAGACTGAAGCAGATTAGGTCATGCTGAAAATGAGCGTTTTTGCTCATGCGGACATCGTGACCGTCTGTTTGCATTTTGGATGAATGCCACGTGGTTTTGTTGACTTTTGAGCTTTTTAAAATGCAAATCGGATGGCCACGATGTCAGCATTAGCAAAAAAGCTAATTTTCAGCATGACCTGATCTGCTTCCCTTGTCGTGATGTGGTCGTTATAGGCTCAATGGTCATACGATATTCTATAGGTTTATTTTTTTGTCCCTGCCTTTTTAGTTTATTGGCAAAATAATAGTCCCTGCCTTCTTCTTATGCCATTTTGCAAATCAGTCCACAGTTATTACGAACTGGCACCACAGAGAGAGGTGGTAAGCGGGGGGTTGTCATGTGTCAAACTGAAAGCTCAGGATCGAATCCCTCTGTCACGTGGGGCGGCTGTTATTCTGGCCCCAGTTTGCTTTTCAAAAAAAGAAAAAGATTAACCAACTGGTTCTTCGGTCAATAGCTGTTAGTTTGACGCCCGGTGGTTAACTTTTTTTACCAAAATGCATATAGGTGTTGGTGTATTAACTTTTTACAAATTAGTGCCTACATTATTTACATTTTACAAATTCGCCCTCTTATAAGCACAAAACCATCAATTTGCCTGTCCTTTTAACAGTTAGGGTCAGGAAAGCTAATGACTGATCTTCAAGGGTTAATGAAAAGGAGGCAGGGACCGATTTTCAAAATGGCTAAAGGCAGGGATTATTTTGCAAATTAGCTGTAAGACAGGGGCCTTTGCAAAATGGCATAAGGTAGAGAGTATTTTGCAAATTGGCTATATAAGGCAGGGACCGACTTGCTAAAAACCCTATTCAATACGGAGTATCGATTCATTTATGAGTGAGTAGCTTTTGAACCCTTTATGTTGTAGACTCTCTCCAGACACAACAGCAGTTTCCTAAGACAAGGTATATTCTATTATCATCAATCATTTTCATTTAGGATTTATGGATCTCCCTACTGCCATTCATACATACATGAAGCCATGAAACTATAATTGTATAGTAACATACATTGAAAACAAGGGCAATGCAGTCTTTTCTTTCTTTTTACAACTTGAAGAAACCAAGGACATTAGCATATCAACTACTGGCATGGTTGTGTCATAGTAACATAACCCAAGGGTCTTGGGTTCAAACCTCACAGGGTTATTTATTATTGTATACATAAGGTTGGTGGAATTTGATAAAAAAAAAAATAAAAAATTGGACGATAAGTGTTTTATTTATCAAGATTCTCTGTTATTGAAGACCCATTAACGTAGGTGTTATTAAAGCACAAAGCACTAAAAAAACACATCATAGGGCTCCGTAAGAGCTTGGGTGCCGGTGAATCGGGTTACCTCGCAAAGGGGCAGACCCATTAAGTGACCCGATTCTCAGTGAGGGTTCCGGTCATAAAAAAACAAAAACAAAAAGTAGGTACAAAGTGAGGAAGACTTGGAGGGAATCCAAGAGAAAATGGATGTGGAGGAATCCACTTGTTCGATAGCACCGTGAGAGAAGGAGAAGGATTCCACAATTATATCCTCTCTGTAAAGAATGCCAAATAAAAATTTAGAAAGATTTGGTTGATGTAGACTCCTTTTCCTATTTTCATGATTCCACCGATCCCTTTGTTGCAAATCAACAACATAATGTACAAATTGGAAACCTTGATTACCTTAATTCAAGCACTAAGAGCACGTTATAGTTACACCACAGAAAGTGATTATGAGGGATAGTTTGTCATTCCTTTACATAAGTGACATTAGTCCCTATTTTCAAATATCTTGATATTTTTAGATTGGTTAATAATAACATTTTTAATTCAATGCAATCTTCTAAGAGATTTTATCATGCATCAGAATTTCTTCTATCGTGATATTTTGAATATCTTGACAATGTTTGTGTAAGCATTAGGGTTTAAAAATAAACCCCAAAAGCAGAAAAACAAAAAGAATAATGGTGGGTATCTCACAAGCCCCAAAAATTATTATTTTTGCATATTATAAATCATATATCCTAAATAAGTAATGAAAATGTACCTGAAATGGAGCACTTTGTCTTCTTCTAATGTTCCTCGCGAGCCTTTTTAATAGTTCCAAGGAATTATGGTAATCTTGGGAAGTACCTTTCTTCCCTCAACCACTATTATTAATATGGCTTTCTAACCCACCTAGATTTAGAGAGGGAATAACTACAAGTTGCCTTATGTTATCTCTCTTTTAAGCTTATCTAGATTAGGTTCATTGTACTTTGGTATTTACCATTTACTTGAACGGTAGATATGAGATATTCATATTATAGTTTAACCCCTAAATAAAAGATAATTTTATAAGTCTTTTCATACAAAACATTTTTAGAATAATCCTTCCGAAATTCAATATCCCATTTAGGCCTATTAAAAATAATAATATTACCGTCAAACCCATAGCCTATGTATAATTGCTCATTGAGAATTCAAAACACTAATCCGATCTTATGATTTTTTTTTAAAGAAAATTGATAAAAACTTTTTTAAAATATTTTTAAAATTTGTTGGTCAAATTACCAAGTTTGTAATTTTCTTTTAATCTTAATTATACTTTTTCTCAATGTTGGATATTCTTTAAAAATGTTTTTGATTCTCTTATTGAATACTCACGCTTGCTCAAGTATTTCACTAATTATCTAATATACACTCTTCAATAAATTTCTTACAACTTATTTATGTGTAATCAAAATAATTAGATCATTTACTTAATAATAAATGATGTTCGTAGGTCAAAGGATATTTTGAATCCTTTTGTATATGAGAAAACTATCTTTTGATAGTAAATGATTTTTCAAGATACTGCAAGGATGAGGGTCAATAGCGGCGACGAAAGACACCACTATTGCTCTCTTTGTCGCCGTTATAGAATTATAATCGCGACAAAAGTGGCCATCCACTTTTGGCCTTTGATGAGTAATAATGGTAATAATTATAAGCTGCCGTTAAAGAATACATCCCAATAGCGGCGACTTAGCCTACAACGGTGATAACCCTATAACGACGACTAGCCTTTAACGGTGACTTCATAGTCACACTTATATGAGATAACAATGAGAATTAAATTTTGTTATAGCCTATAACGGAAAGCATGGAGTTGCTATTATATCCTATAATGACGACCTCATAGTCACCGTTATATAGGCTATAATAGATTTAAGACTTATAACAATGACACAGGAATGCCACCATGATAGCCTAGCCTATATTAGTGACCTCATAGTTGCCATTATAGGCTACGATGGGTTTAAGACCTATAAAGATGCCATAAGAATGCCATTGTTATAGGCCTTAAACCTAAAAAAATAATTTTTTATATTAGTTTTAATTTATTTTTTATAGTATTTGCATATAAAACAATAACACCGCAACAAAATTCAACACTAACAATGCAAATAGAGTCACTCAAACAATAACAATTCAAATGTTACATTCAACAAAATTCAAATAATAACAATGCAAATGAAATCACTCGAACAATAACAATTCAAACATTGCATTCAACAAAATTCAAACAATAACAATGCAAATGGAATCACTCATGTAATGCCCGTGATTTTTTGATAAATTTTCATAAATTTTCATAAATTTTCGTGAATGTCTATATATATGATAATTTGATAATGGTTATTTGTGTTATACAATAGACTAGGTCTTAGATTAATACTTATAAATAAAATAAAATACATTCAAAATGCCAATGGGTCCTATCAATCCTAGTGAAAATCAAAATTTGAAATTTATTTATGAGAAAATAGCCTTCTTAGGAAACAAATTTAAATGAGCAAGATGAATTGTGGTTTAGAAGAAGTTCACATACATTTGAAAATAATTTAGGTTGCATTTAGAGTTATTCCATTTAAAACTTAAATTATAATTTTAAAACAATTGAAATCCAAAATAATAAATAAAGTTAATTAGGAAAACAATTAAAATATAATAAAAAATTTAATTCAACTAAACTGAATAAAATGGTAGATGACCATAGGTGGGCCCGCCATCCCATCCTATGTAGCATCTTTGTTGACTTAAAAAAAAATGAAGTTAAAGCTTTAAATTCAAAGGTTTTTAAAAGTTACCAAAAACCAAATTTTTAACCCAAAGTCAAAACTTGCTTAATTATTAAGGAAGGCCTCTCAAGACGGGGTTGGGGAGGCATCCCATCCTAAACCTTTCTAGAATGGGAGGGCTGGACATTTAGAAGGAAGGAAGGTAGAATAGGGGAAAGGAAAAGAAAAAAAAAGCTTGACAAGGTTAAACTTGCTTGCCAAGCAATCAAGCTTGACCCTAAGCAATATGGGAAGGTTGAAACCCCCTATGGGGGTGTCCACCAGCCCATATTAGCATATTTTATGTAGTAAACAATATATACTATATATTATACATGAAATAAAACGAACCTAAGTCTAGTATATAGAGAAAAAAAAGAAAATTAGTAAAAGAGAAAAGGAAACTATAGAATGAAAAGAAAGGAAAAAAGATTTGAGATTAGATCAAGGGCTGAGATTAGCCCATCCCTTGACCTAATCGTCATGGGTTATAAAAAAGGAAGGGCTCACACCTCCTTTCTCATTGTTTGCTCCCTATTCTCTCATTCTTCTCCCTCTTGCTTCTTCTTTCCTCTTCTTCTTTTCTTCTGTCTCCTTTTTGGTTTTTCTCTTATGCAACCAAGAGGTGAACCTACGTACGTTGGTGGAACAGGTTTAGCATTTAAGTGTAGCCACCACACGAAGTAGACGGTCGGTCGGTTCACTTGGGAGGATCACTTTTTTTATCGAAAGGAGTGTTTTCGCGCAAAAGGTAGGGGGTTCTATTCTCTACACATAAATCAGAACTCGTAGGCATGAGTTTATTCTAATTTTTAATAAAACCCCATGCATAAAATTGGTGTTGGATTTGTCGAAATTAAAATAGAGAGGGTTTTCAGAAGAAAACCCCTCTCAAAAAATCATTTTTGTTAAAAATTGTTTTTTCTTGGATTCAAATTATTGAGTTATCAAAAAGAAAAACTTTCGTAAAATCTGATTCGGATTAGTGAAGAAGGGTTTAATCTAACTTTCCCAACATAAAATTAGTTCATCTCCTCGAGAAAACATTCTACTTGAAAAAGAAATGAATAAATTGATGCATGTTATATATTGTGAGATTTCAAAAACAAAAATCATGTTTTAATTAAAGTAGGGTAAAAATCTATTATTTTCTTGCATAAATCTTAGTTAGAATTTATGATATCGTGTTCATATGCATGCAGTATGTTTTTTGTTATTTTGTCATGAAAAATATGTATCTCTATGCTTAAAATTATGAAAATATCAAAAATATTTTTGAGGAAATAGGGTTTGGGAAAACAAATCAATTTTCTATTGCGTAAATGAGATTTGTCCATGATAGATTATGTAAAAACTATATGCTAATATTTTAAAGATTTTATTTAATGAGTTCATGTGAAAAAAAATAGAAATATGAATTCGGGTGGCCTATTTTTGCTCACCCGAATGCATATTATCCGTTATTACATATTTTTGGCCTGACACCCGACTGATAAATCGTTCGTATCTCTCTCGTCCAGAGGAGTTTTTATGGAAGGTTTATTGTGTTGGAAAGCTAACAAAATTTTACACAATCTGTAAAATTTTGAGCTTTATTCTCGGATTGAGCACTAAACCATGACAGTCAGAACAAAAAAGTATAGGCATGCTCTAAACCAGTTGTATCTCCCTCATCTGAATAAATGTTTATGAATGGTTTATGGCATTAGAAAGCTGACAAAATTATATACAATTTGTAATATTTTAGCTATATCCGACGACTATGCTCTTATCTATGACAGTTGTAACAGTCGGATAGAATTGAAGTCTGACAGGTTCTGAATCGGCTAAAGACTCGGTTAGTGAATACATGTGATCCCTATGTGGCTATCAAATATATTTTTTCAAATCATACAATGCTGCATATCTACTATTAAAACAATTGTTATGTAGGGATTGAGTGCTTAACATGGGGCATGAATTGAATAAAATAATTATGCACTATTGAATGAAATGATTATGCAACGATTGAATGAAATGGTTATGCATGAATTTGGCTTTATCGCCACTTACTTTTGAACTGTATGAAATGAACATGTATTGTAAATGAATGTGGATGCTTAATTTGGTATGACTGCTACATGTTGATAAATGAATGTAAAGTTAAAGAAATGCATTGACACATAAGTGTTGTCTCGTATTTGAGGCATGTGCATTCATGGGCCCTAAAGGGGTCAAATTGTATAAATATGACTGAATGAAATGTTGCATAGAATCAATAGACTAAAGAATTAAACATGTAATACTAAATATTGATACTTACAAGAAGAGGGTAAGTGGTACTAGTCTGGCTTCATGGATACCACATTTGAGCATGAAAGGTTGCTCTTCCCTAATCACGAAGATTGGAGAACCCTCTACATTAGATTGTAGCATGAAGGAATAAAATCTCATGAGTAAAGTCTGATGCATCTGGATGGTGGTGTTGAAAGATTCTCTTGCTTTTGTTGTCTCTCACCCAACAATGGTAAATGGTGCTCGGCCAGGCCAAAGCCATAATTATTTAAAAACACTGTCTGCGCCATGACCCTGATCTAGGTTACTGCCTGTGTTTATACCCACAGGGATAAAAACTGAAACATAAAGTGAATGCGCATTTAGTTGGACATATCATGCATCATTTAAAAAGAAAACTTAATTAAAGATGTTAAAGCCACTCATGCATATAATTCAAATTCTGCAATGGTAAGTGCATGCATTTTTAACTGCTCATGCATATTTACATGCTTATGGTTAAGTGTTTGTCTTTGATCGAAAAAATTATGTAAAAGAGTAATTGAAAGTCCTGTATAGTAATGCACGTATGTATCCTTAGTGTGGTTAATTATTATTTGAACGTGTTAGTATCAGATTAATCTTTTACATGCGTGTTTTAATTTATGTGTATTGAATAGCTCTACCCTACTGAGGACTTAATTGTTTGACCTTATTATTATTTAATGTTTTTAGGTAGTGAATAGACAACTATGTGATGGCAGGAGGTTGCGACGGGGACTGAGTTGGGCCTTTCTCATTTTTAGGCTTGTTTTGAATTGTGAGCATTTACAAGTGCTCAAGACTCTGATATTCATTTAAATTGAAAGGACTATGTTATTATTTAATTTAAAGTGTAATGAACATTTAATTATTTATGGATATTCAATTTTAAATTCAAAGTGTATTTGAAAATGATGTGATCAATATATAATATGCCAAAGCTTTTGTCCTGTTCGGATTTTTGCTGTAATTTATAAAACTATTTCAAAAAAAAATAATTTACATGATTTTCAAGATAAAAATTTTGGGGTGTTACAACTCAAACAATAACAATTCAAACAATTCTAATTACATAGTCAAATGAAAGTATATAGTAGCTTTTAATATTTATTAAGAGAAACAAAAGTTTAAGTTGCCCAATCATTTATATGATTGGTTGAAATCTTTCTCATCACTAGCCCAATGGAATCACTTAATAGTGAATTAATCAACCAGTCAACTTTCCTGCCATAAAAAAAATAAAACAACATGTTAGTACCTATGACAACTATTACGGACAAAATGTTCAAAATCACAAACACTCAAGTAAATGTGAAAACACAACAAAATATTATTCACTTGCTATACATTAATAAGAATTTAAGATATACCAAGAAAATACTTGATAAAGGCTTATCTTGTAGTTGAAGTTGAATATGCCCTGAGAGAAATGTATCTCATTTACCGGTTGCACAACAATGACATAAAATATAAATAAGTAAATGAGAGTATTTTAAAAAACTAGTTCCATGGGTTAGTGGTGTGTGCGAGTGCCTATAAAAGTGCATTAGATGTGTGTGTCAACATGTCTTTGATTGTGAGAGTTGTGTCCTTTGTTTTTTTATTATTTTCCTTTGCTCTTTTGTTGATGCATTAAAGAAATTTTCAATAAGTTTTCTTGTATATATGCGCGTGTGTTAGAGCTTGTGTTCCTTTCCTTTTTTCAACAATTTTGGTATCAGAGCCTAGTTAAGGTGAAGTTGGGTGTAGCATTATGGCAGTAAAGGCCGTAGTTGAAGTGAAAGATCTTCAAGTGGTGCAGAGAGGTAATCATTTTGTGGTTTATGATGTCGAATGGTATGAACACACTCAACCTCTCACAATCTCTGATTTTTATTTTTAGTGGTGAAAATTCTGATTTTTGGAGTATAAAAATGTGAACATTCTTTATCTCACAAGATCTTTGGGATCTAGTAGAGACTGGTTATGTAGGAATAAAGAGTTCTAAAGCAAGAGAGAAACTGGCAGATGCAAAGGAGATTTGGAAAAGAAACTCCAAGGTTGTGCTTGTGTTGTAACAAGCAACTATAAATTTTATTTTTTCTTGAATTGCCAATGCCACAAAAACCAAAGAAGCATGAGACATATTAATGTAAGAATTTCATGATGGCAAGAAGGTAACCACGATGAAACTTCAAACTTTACGTAGAGAATTCGAGACTGCTTATAAAAGGTAGTGAGTTTTTACAAGATTTTTTCTCTAAAATTTCTATTATTATTATTCAAATGTGATCTTTTGGAGAGAATATTACTGATCAAAAGATTATCGAAAAAGTTTTGAGGAGTTTACCTTTAAAAATTGATCATATTGTCACTACTATCAAGAAATCTAAAGACTTATTAATTTACTCTCTTAATGAACTAATGGGTTCATTGATGGCTCATAAAGTAAGAATGAGCATATCAATTTATAAGGAATATTAGATCTTCTACTAAATTTACATATATTATTATAAAATATGATCGAATAACCTTTTTGAATCAATTGACCCACACTAAGCAAGTTATAAGCTAATCCATGAATATAATAAATGTTACCAATTTTTTTCACCACTTGATTTAGTCTTAACTGCTATTGTACCTTTGCCTTCAATTTTTACATGCTTGTCATTTCTAAGCCTAACTTGCAACTTCACTAATTCACCCATGTGGCAGAACGAACCCTGTTTGCCTGTCATGTGGTTATTACATCTACTATCTAGAAACCACACATCACCAGTACTTTTATTTGGATTTAAGCAAATGAGAAATAACTTACCTTTATCTTGTTTTTCTTTGACAAAGTTTGCCTTTTGCATTGCTTTTATCTCAACAGCTCAGTATGACCCATCTTTTTACAAAACATGCATTGTTTCCTTTTGTGACTTTGTTGTTTATCTCATTTTTCACCACTATCTGATTTTTATTGCATGGTGTAGGATCTCCCTTGTCCTTAACTATGACCACAACCATGATAGCTAGTTCTTCCTTTGCCTCTGCTTGCATACTTTTTATTAGAGAATTTTTTGCTAATTTTCTCTTGATAAAAAATCTCCACCTTAGACTGAAATGCATCCTCAATAAGATTCACATGACTGACAACAAGATATTCTATCCTGATATCTTACATCTTGATGAGTGTCTTTTTGCTACTAATGTAAAGAATGACTCTTGGTTATAGCATCTATGTTATGGTCATTTGCACTTCACTGGTTTGAAGTTGTTGAGTAAAAAATGGATGGTATGTGGTTTGCCGTCTATTGTTTTTGTTAATAATTATGTAAAGGTTGTATTTATGGCAAGTAGCATAAATGATCATTTTCTATTGAAAAAGCTTGGAGAGCCAAAAATCCTCTTGAACTGGTTAATGCTGACATATATAGATTGATACAAACTCTATCTTTGAACAATAGTAAATATTTTCTATTATTTATTGATGATTTTTCTCAAATGAGCTGGGTGTTCTTTCTTGTTCAAAAGTCAGAGGCATTTGAAAAATTTCAGGAATTTAAAGCCCTTGTTGAAAAAGAAAGTGGGCATGTTATAAAAACTCTTTGCACTGATAGAGGAGGTGAATTTTTATCTAATGAGTTTTGGTTCTTTTTACAAGAAAAGTGATATTTGCAGGCAATTGATTATAAGAAAAACATCGAAAAAATGATGTTGCCAAGCGAAAAAATCAAACAATTATAAAAATAGCTCGAAGTATGCTAAGTGAGAAGAGACTCCCAAATAATTTTTGAGCTCAAGTAGTAGCGACGCCAGTTCATTTTCTAAATATATCACCAATTAAGGTAGTGTACAACAAGACTTTGTATGAAGCTTGGTGGAAACAGAAACCTGATGTAAGCTTTATGAGAATCTTTGATTCTGTTGCTTATGCCTTGATTCATTCTGATTATCGTGCCAAAATGGATAAGAAAAGTGAAAAATATATATTTGTTGGGTACATTAATGAAACAAAGAGTTATCGATTATTTAATCCTACTAATAAAAAGCTGATAATTTAAAGAAATGTTTTTGATGAAAATAGTTATTGGGATTGAAAAGGAGAATCAGGTCAACATTTAATATTTTTGGGGGATGAACTTAAGTCTATTATATCAAATGAGAATATGCCATCCCCTAAGTTTTCATCTCCTTCCTCTTCAACTCGAAGGACATCATCCAATGATTTGAATAAACCTAACAACAACACTCTTCCCCAGAAAGTACGATCCTTATGTGAAATTTATTAATCAAGCAATTTTGCTCTTATGGTTATAGAGCCTACATGTTATGAAGAGGCTAGTGGAAGATAAAAGTGAGAAGAATCTATGAGAGAAGAGATTGTAGCTATTAAGAAGAATAATACATGGGAGCTTGTAGACTTGCCACCTGAAAAGATGCAATATATGCGAAATGAGTCTACAAGGTGAAGTGCAACTCCGATGGAAGTGTGAACAAATTCAAAGCGAGGTTAGTTGTGAAGGGGTATGAACAAAAACTTGATATAAATTTCTTTGAAACTTTCTCTCCTGTTGCTCGAATTGAGTCTAGTAGACTTGTATTGGCATTAGCAGCTCAAATGAAATGACAAGTTTTTCAATTTGATATCAAGTTGGCCTTCTTAAATAGTTTTTTAGAAGAAGATGTATATGTTGAGCAACCACAAGAATTTGTTGTTGATAGAAAAGAAGAGAAAGTTTACAAGTTGAAGAAAGTACTCTATAGTCTTAAGCATGCACCAAGAATGTGGTATGAGAGGCTTGATTCATATTTTCAATAAAATGATTTTCATTGAAGTGAAAATGAGTCTATGTTATATGTCAAAGTGGAAGGTAAAGATGTTCTCTTTATTTGTGTTTATATGAATGATATTATATACACTAGTTCTTCAAATCTTCTCATTGAAAAAATCAAGAACTATATGATGTAAAACTTTGACATGATTGATCTGGGGCTTTTGCATTACTTGGACTTCAAATACATCAAACAATTGATGATATTTTTATCTCTCAAGAGAAATATGCACTTGATCTTCTTAAAAGACACATTATGTCAAATTGCACGGAGAGTTCTACTCTAATGAACACGAATGATAAATTGTCATCAAATAATGGCACAACGCATAGATCCAAGATTGTTCAGAGGCATTGTTGGTGGGTTAATGTATTTAACTCTATCTCGTCCCGATATCATGTTATCTGTTAGCTTGGTTTCAAGATTCATGCATGATACTTCAAAGCATCATCTTGGAGCAACCAAGCATATTCTTCACTACATTCGTCTAACCAACAACTATAGAATTTGGTATAAATTAGTTCTTACTTTTAATTGGTTGGTTTTACTGATAGTGACTGGGTTGATTTTGTAGACGACAAAAAAAACACAAGCGGGTATGTTTTCCATCTTGGTTCAGGTGCTATATCATGAAGCTCAAAGAAATAGTCTTCCACAACATTATCGTCATATGAAGCTGAGTATATTACAACTTCTGCATCAGCTTGTCAAGCTATATGGATGAGAAGGATTCTAGAAGATGTGAAACAATCTAAAGTGTTTGCAATAAAAATTTATTTCAACAACTTGGCTACAATAGTAATGATAAAAAATCATGTTTTTTATGACAGAATCAAGTACATCGAGCTCCGCTATCATTTCATTCAAAATGTTGTTGCCGAAGATATAATTATCTTGAAACACTGTTCTACAAATGATCAAGTAGTTGATGGTGTCACCAAAGCACTTTCACATCCAAAGTTCTGTTAGAAAAAAGTTTCAAAATATAGCATATTTGTAAAGTTTTGGTGATTTAATTTTCCCACCAAAAGTGCTTTGAAAATGTTTAGTCCCATATCTAAGAGGGAGAAATTTTTCTGGTGGTTTAAATAGAGAGTTGGTTCTCTATTCTTTACTTTGGTAAACCTTGTATGTTAGGGTGACTTGCAGACATTGTTGCACTTTGCATAGGAACGGACGCGCTGTTTGCGCACACACACGCAATGCCTGTGTGTGCAAGGGTGCATGAGGCACAATGTGGCATTTTGATGGCATACTTTGCACTTCGCACGCTCATAGCGGTGTGAGGCACATATGAGGTGCTGAGGTCCGCTTTGACCAAGCCATTTTTTGACTTTTTGTTTTCAAAAGGTCTAGTCATTTGAAAGACTTTAAAATGCATTTATATAGCGTTTATGTGACATTGTGACTATTGGACGGTTTTGGAGGTCCTTGATCATTAATCAAAGGCGGGTGGCCGTTCAGGGTCATTTTCATCCTATTTTCAAACCGTCAGATTTATGACCTTTAATCTCATTTATCACAAAATATTTTGGCCTTCCTAAAGTCTATAAATTTCTTCATATTTTTGTCTTTTGGATTATCAAAATTTTTTATTCTCAAGCTTTTTCTTTTTATTCTTTTGTTCTCAATTTGGCTTGCCAAGTTCAAGTATGGGAAATGTCACCTTATCTTGCGAAGCAGTGACACTCTTGAGGTTCAAGCCTAGTTGTATCCAGGAAACTCAGTCGTAAGAATTCCCTTTTCTCATCTTCAGAATTCTCGAAGTGGGGCGATTAAAGTTCTAAAGATAGCGATCTTAAGAACGTTCCTTTAGGCTTGGGATCTTGATTTTCTTAAATCTTGTTTTTGGTCACTTATTGTTTCAACAATTTTAGTACTTCAACATAGCCTCTGGTTCGACATCCAATTCCATCAATCTACTTAGCCGTGAGCTTGAGAAACTTGATCAATTTGATGAGTCAAACTTCAAGCAGCGGCAATCGAAGGTCTCTTTTTTGTTGTCCGATCTGCACATCGGCTATGTCCTCAAAAAGCCTTGTCCTACTGTTGCTGCTGGAGAAGTTGAGGCAGAAGAATAAAAGAAAGAGCGAGAGAAGTGGCACACAGACAACTACTGAAGCAAAAGGCATATCCTAAACACTTTAGCCGATTCTCTCTTTGACTTGAATTCTCCTTTGAAGTCGGCTAGAGAATTATGGAATGCTCTGAAGATCAAGTACAATGCAAAAGACACTGGTAATAAAAGGTTTATCGTAGACCAATATGTTAATTTTTCTATTGTTGGTGATATATACTTTCTCAAATTCATGAGATGCAAATATTGGCCTATAGTATCAAGGGAGAAGGTATGTATCTTGATGATGACTTTCAAGTTATTGTCATCATGGGGAAACTAGCTGATTCCTGAAAAGAATATAAGAATCACCTAAAACATAAAAATGAGAAAATCACTTTATATGGTTTTCTTAAGGACATCCAAATTGAGGAGGAGACTCGTCTTCATGACAAAAAGAATTCGAGTCCTAAAGAGGGTTATCCTAAAATGAATATTATTAGTAACAAGGGTGGAAAAATCATGAAAACAAAAAGAATTTCATGAAAGGAAAAAAACTAACTGATAAAAAGAAAATTAGTTGCTATGTTTGTGGCAAGTTTGACTGTTTTCCTAGAGAATGCAGAGAATGGAAGATGACTGGTCCCAAGCCAAATGAGTCAGAGGAGAGGCTTATTGTTGTAATCTTTGAAACCTTCATGGTGGTTGCGAATAAAGACTGGTACCTCGATACTGGAAGCATTGTTTATCTGGCAAACGACAGGAACTTGTTTAAGTTGTATGAAGTAGTGGCGAGGGATGTAATATCTTTATGAGAAACTCTTCCTCAACTAAAGTGTTGGAAAAAGAGAGTATGAAAATTAAGTTCACCTCCGGGAAAGTCCTAACACTTGAGAATGTCCACTATGCTCCAGAAGTTCAAAAAAATTTAATCTCTGCAAATTTACTATCACGAAATAGTTTCAAAATTGTTATTGAGTCTGAGATTGTAACTGTGACCAAAGAAAAAATCTTTGTAGGAAAAGAGTTTGCCACTAGTGGTATGTTCAAAATGAGCATAAATGAATCTGTTACTTCTATTTATATGGTCGACTCATATTTTCTTTGACATTCACGATTAAGACATTAATTCTCGTTGCATTCATAAGATAAATAATTTTGGTCTGCTTCCTTGTCATGTTAAAATAGACATAATCGTAAGTGTGAGACATGCTGATGACATACTCGACGTAGAAGTCAATCCACAATCCGAGATCCAATTGGATCTCCATGCGTGGAAGTTAAAGTTATAACAGGTGAGTCCGAATAGGACTCAAACACTCTATGATTTGAGGACTAAGCAGTCTGTTTCAACAAAAGAAATACATATGAGAAAGTTGCGCAACAGGCACACCTTTCCAACAGATATGAAAACACAGAATTTGGATCTGTGATAGTTGAGTTACGACAGGATATCTGAGACAAATGGACAGGACACCTGAAACAAACCGGTGACCAGTCTGACAGTTTTGATTAAGAGTCAAAGTTGGAATTCAAACGAAAACTAAAAATATCCACTAAAGGTGGCGCCACATAGGGTTCTACTTTGGTTTGGTTCTTGGGCAAGATCCAAACAACACTATTAAATGGACTCACACAAAAGAGAGTTTGAAAATTATTTTGACTAAAAAAAAACTACCCTGTAACCTCGTACACCCTCTAGTGCCACAAAAAGATCCTACAGGACACTAGAACTATCCAGATCCGTAAAATCTAGCACCTAAAAAAATAAAAAATAAAAAAAGAAATATCCAATATGATTCTTAATTTGATAAAATAGAATCGAAAATAAAAATACAATTTTTGAGAAAGATAAAAGCAAAATTCTCAGAAAATAAAATATGATAATCAAAATGGATTTTGGTTCTCGGAGATCCAATTGGACTCAGATAGTCCTGCATGTCATTAGATCTATAAGGTATTGCATCTCGGATCGGGTCTAGTGAATTATATTTGGATCCAACTCATCTGCAATGAATTGATGATCCGGATGCTTTACATCACATGCATTCAAAATAAGCTAACTAGACTCCCATTTTTTAGTGTAAAAAAGAATTATAAATGACTTGAATTAGTGTATTCAGATGTGTGCACGATGGATAATGTTATGAGTCGTGGTGGCAATAGGTATTTCATTACCTTTATAGATGACTACTCAAAATTCTGTTATGTTTATTTGATGAAACATAAATCTGAAGTTTTTTCCAAAATCATTTTTTATCTTGCTGAAGTACAAAATAGGTTTAAAACCAAAATTGTAAATTTAAGAACAGATAGAGGAGGTGAATACTTAGGTGAAGAATTTGATAAATTCTGTAGAGATAATGGCATTATCCATCAAACCTCTACCCCTAAAACTCCTCAACAAAATGGTGTAGCAGAAAGAAAAAATAAAACAGTTGTAAAAATGATTTATGTAATATCTATTAATACGGGTTTACATTCCAACTTGTGGGGAGAGGCTCTACTTATTACTTGCTATATCCTAAACCGAGTTCCTTATTCCAAACCTGATAAATCACCTTATGAATTGTGTTTTGGTAAGAAACCTAATCTTAGTTATTTTCGTGTTTGGGGTTGTTTAACATATGTTAAAATTCCATAAAATAAAAGAAAGAAGGTTAGACCTAAAGCATTCAAATGTGCATTTGTTGGATATGCTGAACATAGTAAAGCATATAGATTTCTGGATATTGCTAATGATGTTATTGTTGAATCTAGAGATGCATCTTTCATAGAACATAAAAATGTTTTTGATTCACTTCTTGATGGTAGTCGTATTGTAGTTGATGAACATTCGGTTAATAACATGATTGAATATTCTAATGATTATAATGTTGAAAATGAAGTTAGGCACAATAAACACATTAGAAAACCAACTAATTTTGGTTCTGACTTTTATACATTTCTAATTGAGAATGATACTGTGTCTTTTCAAGAGGCAATGTCTTCTCAAGATGCTGCCTTTTGGATAGAAACTATAAATAATGAAATTGACTTAATTATGTCTAATAATGTTTGAAAATTAGTGGATTTACTTGTTGGTTGCAAAACTATTGAGGTATTGATTATTTTGATATTTTTGTTTCTGTAACTAGAATATCTACTATTAGAATTTTGATTATCATGGTTGCCATATATAAGCTTGAAATCCATCAAATGAACGCGAAAACAACCTTTTTGAATGAAAAATTAGATGAAGAGATATATATGGAGCAACTTGAAGGTTTTGTAGTGCTAGGACAAAAACACAAAGTTTGCAAACTTGAATCCTTATATGAATTAAAATAAGCCCCTAAGTAATGGCATACAAAATTTGATAGTTTTCTGGTAAATAATGGTTTCAAAATACATGATGCTGATAAGTGTGTTTACAGTAAAATATATTATAATTCTATTATTATTATTTGTTCATATGTTGATGATATACTTATTTTGGGTTCTAATTGTGAATACGTAAACCAAACAAAAAGATTTTTATCTTTCATATTTTGTATGAAAGATTTGGGTGTTGCAAATGTTATTTTAGGAATCAAAATTATGAAAAATAATAATGTCATTGCATTATGTCAATCACATTATATTGAAAAAATTCTTACAAAGTATGGATATATTGATTGTTCACCTGCATGCACTCCATATGATCAAAATATGAAATTGACTCCTAATGATGGTATAAGTGTTCAACAATTAAAATATGCTAGTGTTGTAGGTAGTCTTATGTATGTAATGAATTGCACAAGACCTTATATAGCCTATGCAATGAGCAATGTATGTAGATATACTAATAATCTTGGACATCAACATTGGAATGCTATGAACATGATTATTAGATATCTTAAGCATACTTTAGACTACTAAATCCACTATATCGACTTTTCTGCTATTATTGAAGGGTATAGCGATGCAAGTTATAACACTGAATTTAAAAATTCCAAATCTACGAGTGGGCTTTTTACCATTGGTGGAAGAGCAGTTGCATGGGTGTCTAAAAAACAAACCTGTATAACTCATTTTATAATGGAATATGAGTTTATGGTTTTGGCATCTGCTTGTAGAGAAGCTGAATGACTTAAAAATATGCTAGTGGATATTCCACTAGGTGAGAAACCCATACTAGCTATTTCAATATTTTGTGATAGCCAATCAGCTATATATAAAACGGGTAATATGAAATACAATAGAAAGTCTAGACATATTAGTCTAAAACACAATTTTATAAGACAAACGATTGATGATAATATTATATTATTGAAATATATGAAATTATGTCAAAACTTAGCAAACTCATTTAAGAAAGGCCTTTCGAGAGATGTCATCAGTAAAACATCGAGGAGAATGAGAATTAAGCCAATTAAGTCATCGTCTAAAGATACCCAACCTAGAGCGCTGGAGATCCCACATGCCTAGGTTCAATGAAAAATAAACTTATGAATGACAAGTATTGAGCATATTTATGTGAACCCATTACTGATGTGTGCTTATGAGCTGTAACTAATGTGATGGTTGAGCTAATAGGTCTTAATGAGTTTGTAGGTCTTAAGGTTAGGGTGTGCGTTTCAGTACACCTAGACAAACTCACCTATGAGTATAAAAGTGTGAGCTGCTTCTTATGAGAATTGACAATTCTCTAGGGCACTCATGAATCCAGGCAAACACAAGGCTCTAAATATGCCAACTTGAAATCCACACAATTGAACTTTTGAAAACCTATGTGATTGAAAACTTGGTTAACAATATAAGGAGCCAAGTTCAAGGTAAGTCCACTTAGCACCTTGGTTGGCAGCAGACGTTTGGTGATGTCTTGAAGCAACTGTCAGACAACAACAATGGGAAGTTATTTCACTATCACTAAAAAAATAAAGGATTAAGCAGTAGTCTGTACTAAAATTTGTGAAGAATACCTGAAGATAAATATTATGGGTATCTTGTTTGTGTGAAAAATAAAGGCATTCTCCCATAGGCTTGTACATTTGAAGCAACGTCTCCATGATGTTGTTTGCCCTGAACAGTAAGAAAAACAATCAAACACACACAATAAAAGCTTATTAAAGCTACATGACTAGTCCTGACATAAGTTACAGAAATAGGCATCAGGTTCCTATGCCACAGAGTTCATTAAAATTTTTGAGAAGACCAGGCCAAGAAAACTTCACACATGGAATTTTGAAGAAGCTCCAAACCATCCTTTTGGGCTTCCTGTAGTCTTCCTCTCCAACCTTTCCTCTTCAAAAGAACTGCTTTGCACACTATTCTGAGGACTGCTTTTATCTATCTGCATGTATAAGACATGTCAAATGTATAAACTCTACATGAGTCATGACAAGCCAATGCAATTCAAGTCAATGCTCATGTTAGATGCCTTCATAATGTAAGAAAAAAACGAAAACCTGTAGTCGCCACCAATGTCTTTTACAAATGCTATCTAGAAGACACAATGAAGGTAGCTTCTGTTCTATAGGAACCTGAAAGAAAAAATTTGAATATGATAACAGACATAACATTATGATTGAAGCAACTAAAACCACGAGAATGCAGTCCAAGCAAATAGGTTCAACCCTTCAACTCCATGATAAAAAAAAATTTGTTAGATTTAAGCTAATATCAGCTCGTGCCTAGACAATGCATCAAATATGAGATAAATACAAACTTCATCAAGAACTAACACACACATTTTAACAAACACAAAAACCTTAAAAATCATATGCAAACACGAACCCGAACAAAAAAACATTGGATTTCACATGTGTTCACTCAATCAATTGCAAAAATAAAGAGTAAAATGCAAAAGCCCCTAAAATCTACCAAAAATAGCAAACCCTAACCCTAAAATTGGGTTAGGGTTCACGAGAGAGAGAGAGGCGTCGACTTTGAGAGTGTGTGTGTGTGTATGCAGAGACGGACCTACATTAGGACTCTGGGGCCTGGCCCCCCCAAGAATTAAAAACTTATATTGGAGCCTTTACTCCCAACATAGGTAAAAAAAAATTCTGCCCCCCCGCCCCCCCCCCCCCCCAAAAAAAAAAAATTATAAAAATAAAAAAAATAATTCTAGCCTCCCTAAGATTTTTTTTTTGTTTATGTTTGCTCTCCCCCCCTCGCAATAAAAGTTTCTGGGTCCATAGGATTTTGATTAATGAAGGAAAAAAAACTCAAAAAAATCTACTCTATATTGTAGTCCATAGGATTTTGATTCGTAATATATATATATATATATATATATATATATATATATATATATATATATATATATATATATATATACAAACTGTTAGGATGGTCGCAATTTTTTTTTCATTTTTTCTGTGTTTTTTTTAGAATATGTCATTACAAATGTGATTTACATAGTTTGTTTAGTAGAATCATTGCTTGCATAATCCAATTATGACATGCCAGCAGGTTTTTATAAGGATTCAAAAATCAATATTGGCTCAACTTTTTTTTATAAATATTAAAGCTCATGAAAACGTACTCTTTATCAAATGGATCATGTTGAATACATGGTGGGCTCTAATTTTTATAAAATGGTTAGAAAGAACCAATTCCTCTCTCTCTTCCATGCGAGTAGAATAAGGGACCATGATGTTTATGGTGGCCACGTTATCATCTCCCATGGGCATCGTACCTCTACCCTTGGTGAATTTGATGGTGCAGTTTTATGGTAGCGAGCTGAGCATACTTTTATGGTGAAAAGGCACATGTAATCCGACAAACTCTTGGCTTCCTATTCTTTTCATGAGGGTCAAGTGGCATATTGGATTAACTTCATTAATGGCACTATAGCAGATATCTTGATTTTCTTGATCAACAGCCCACTTTTATCAATGCGGAACTTGGATAGATAAGATGAAATTTCCAGTCTAAGTTCAAACAATAAATGGTCATGCATTAATTTGCTTTTTGCCTGTTGGACATTTTCATTATGACTCAAATGATAGAACTCTTAGTTGAGCCCACATGGGCATTGCAATAAATTTTGGTTGGAAAATTGTGTCATTAATTGCCATGATGACTAACCTTTCAAGGAAGCAGATCAGATCAGGTCATGCTGGTTTTGCTCATGTTCATGTTCAGCATGACCTGATTCGCTTCCACCTTTTAATGGTTCGCCGTCTATTTCTTTGCAGTCCAAAAACTAGGGGGGATCATCTAGGTACTCACACTTTAGAAATGAAGCCCGCGTGTGCATATTTCACGAAAATTAGATGCATTTCTAAAATTGATTAAAGCAAGAAAGGACACGAGAGAATATTTTGAAACTTACTCTGTCCTACCCTAAACTGCATAAAAATAAGGACGAGAGCACCACTCATCTGGTATAGGGATGACTCGTAAAAGTTACCAAGCTGAAATAAATTCACAAGCTCGAAACTCGCAGGTGCATGTCCCTCTTCCCTCTAGAGTAATTTTATTTGAAAATTTAAGTAAGATAAGCAAAAACAAAAAAAATACACATTTTTCCAAACAAAAAATTAATAAAGAGTAATTTTATAATTTTATTTGAAAATTTAAGTTGATTTTTTTTTACTTAAATAAATAATTTTTTATATTTTCAAATTGCCATGGCTTTTATGAGTGTTTTAGTCAAGCGGATAATGTTGCTTCTGTTAATATTAGTCGTATAAATTTGGATTAACACATAAGCATTCACACAACACACATATATGACAAATACTTGCTGCTGTTGAAGATACTGTACCATTGAATTGAAAATCATTTATAAGCTGCACCTGCTCAATCTAACCATGCAGATGTGTCTATCATGATTTGATTTGATTTGCTAGCAATCACACTTTTCAAATTTTTATTTTTATTTTAATGTTAAAACTAGACCTTTTGAGTCATAAACTACTTATGCATTACAAACACATGATCCAAAACAGTTTTTCACTAGACATACCATATAGATAATATCTGTTGGGTTTGATTTATAAAAAAAAAGTTTCAAAAAACCACGTACCTTCAGGGCGTGTTTGAAAATGGGGTGAAGTTCGTTCCACCGGGAAAACTTACTCGCTGTCTTCAATAGGGGCCCACACACCCATCAAACATGAGTAAACTTTCCCCCACTCTTTCTACACTTTAGGGGGGGCAGTTTCCCCCAAAAATGAGGGGAAAAAAGTAGCAAGGTCCCCCCCGCCAGATTCTGGGCAGTAAACACGCCCTCAATAATATGTGTGTGTGGTAATGAGCGGGTGTTTTTAGGTTGCTTTTTGCTAATCGTGTTGGGCTTGGTCGATTTGCTAGGAAACGGTATTTGTTGATACATGTTTTTTGATAAAAAAAAAAAAATTTGATTTTTTAAACTTTACATACTATTAAAAAAATTTAGACCATTGGTTTTTAAACAAAAAAAGCTACCTATGTAGTATCAGAATTGAACGATTTTTTCCTCATGAAAGGGCAATTCTCCTCATGAAAAGGGCAATTCTCGGCACTATCCAAAATTATTGTTGATTCAAGTTATTTCCTTCATTTATTTTACTATATTGACAGAGACACGGTTGTCTAGGGACACAGCACGATATGACATTTCTTCCCTTCCTAAGAAAGGAGAAGGTAGTGAGAGGTAAGAGTAGCATTGGTATCAATAGGGTTGGGAATCTGGTGATATTGAAAATCAGCATCACTGGTGATTTTTTCAATATCCACCACACGAGTACCACCATGAAAGAGCCCCTTTGGGCTGTACTGTATTGAGGGCATTTTGGTTGTGTGGTGGATATGATTTTCAATATCACCTAATCCCAACCTCTTATCAGGAGGCATTGCCTTGGAAGTGTCGGGAGCAGGTTCTGACCTTGCTACTGGAATATGACCTTCACCAGCCTTTGGACCCCCCCCCAACTTCCAAGTAGGGATGCAAACGGATCAGATCCGGTACAACTAAATACATGATGAGTCGGACATGGGTTAGATCAGGATTAGATCCAAAACAGTCAAAAATTGAAAAACCTCCATCCTGGATCTGACCCATTTGCATCCCTAATTGCAAAGGGGTGATAAAATTAATATAATGACCAACTACATTAATATGGCAGTTAAGGATACACTGTCTGTCTCCTAAGACAACAAAAACAAAAGAAAAAAAGGTGTTGTCATTTAGCCTAAAGTATAAATACGGTGTTGTCATTTAGACTAATAAAAAAATATAAATACAATCTATGTATAATACAAGCCGATTCAAGCCCCCCCCTTTTTTTTTTTGAGGAATAAAAAATAAATTATATTCATGTGAGTATATGTTTGATGGTTTGTTCAGGGTTGGATAAAATGAACAAAAAAGATGGAACAGAACATCGTTCCGTAACAACTGTCCCAAGTCCAACATTTGTTTGGACCGTACTCAGATACTATGTTCTAAATGTCCGTTGTTTGATGACTATGTACAAACAATTTGGACAGTCATGGATAATGAATCAAATTACTTCATTTTGGATCGTATAACCCGATCCGTCCATCATTTTACACGTTTTAAGAAGTTCATTATGGTTTTTTGCTCGGATATGGATTCAATTACGAAATTATATCTAAAATCATGATTTTTTGACCTAAATATGCATTTGAAATTGGATTTTTGGCCAGAATATGGATCTCGAATTGGATTTTTGCCCCGAATATAGATTTTTGCCATAATATGAATTTTTGCGCCGAATATGGATCTTGAATTGGATTTTTGACTCAAATATAGATTTTTGCTTTGAATATGAATCTCAAATTGGATTTTTTCCTCGAATATGAATCTCAATTTGGATTTTGCCCCGAATATGGTATCAAATTGTGGTGATCCGAATATGGATATTAAATTCTAAGAGACTCTCTCTCTCAACGTGATACTAACACATTAAAAACACATTTTTAATTTTTTAATATTGTTAATGTTATACATAAGTTTATATATTTTTTATTGTTTTATATATACTGATATCCTCTCAACATGTTCTCCGTATAACTAAAATTTGAAAATATCGCAAGACTTTTCTCACTTTCAACACTTGAAATTCACTCTACCAACATAAGTGGTGATCATGAATACTTACATTGTGGGTGTAAGAAGGCAAAATGGATTGTTTCAGATTTTACCAGTGCTTATTGGCCAAGACCCAAACATAAAATAGTGTAATTTATCACAATATTTCCAAGGGCTGATATAATACCCCAAAAATCATGATGTTTTCAAAATATCACATTTTCATCATATACTTGCACAACAAAAACAATTTTCAGGTATTTTAATATTATCTATATTTTTTGAATTTATATGCATATAATCCAATATTTTCCAAAGATTTTTTCTAAAAAAACAAAAAACTTTTAAATTTCATGATTATTCCAATTTTTTTCAATATTTTTCTTTTTTTTTTTGAAAGGCAAGCTGGGGTCAGGCAGACCCCTACCAGATATCTCTTAAGCCGCATGTGGCAGAGGGATTCAAACGACCTTCAAGCTTGGCACAGGAGCCCGCTTACCACATGGGATACCACCTCGGTTTTTGTTGATATTTTCTTGCAAGAACACAATTTGCACCAAAACCAATAGGGCAACACTGTATAAGTTGAACCTAACCACATTAGTTTTTAGAGACTCAATTAGACAATGTAATATAGATTGTGGATTGCTCAAATTCTAATCATCAAAGGCGGAAAATGTATCACTATCTTCATGTAAATGAAAATGTTAGTTGCACATGCACATGCATGCGCTTGCACGCATGCACACACATAGATAGCAACGAATCAGACCATCACAACCAGCCTCCACCACCACAAACCACAAACATGAAGTTGGTGTCATAACCATGTGAGTATTAGCAAAATTAGTAAGAGATGAATAAATAAATTCTGGCTATAGAATTCACAGAGATTGGAGAAATGAATTTACAGGTTTAGAAGCTTGATTCAAGTCTAAAAGAGAAAGATTTTGCACAGAAGAGACATTTTCTTCTTTATAATTCTTTCTCTAACGGTCGATTTCACTGGTGCTTCTAAGTTCTAAGGTTGGTTGATCTTTTCTTTTGCGTTTGCCTGTGATGAGTTGCTAGATAAGACCTTGTGCCTTCGACATGAAAACTTATCAAGTATTTTCTTAGAGGTCAACTGCTCTGCAATATGGACTTGCAAGGTATCTGGTTGTTCTACATATGATAATGATGCTTCATCCACCTAAAAATGATATACAAAATGGTTGGTATACTCACATTAGACAATGTATGCATAGAAAATTCAATTTAAGAGACCCTTCACTGAGGATAAAATGTGTAAGTTTTTCAAGCTTCTAGAATGCAAGTCAACATTACATCAGAGTTAATGTTTGAAAATGCCTATCAATTACATCTACTTCTTGTCCAATCCCAGAAGAATTTGAACCAACCTCACATAAATTATTTTTAGTGGCATCAAAATAGTGCAAGAGTTCATCAAGCATTTCAAAACCACTTGAGTCAACATCTGTAAGATTTGAAAGATCATTCATTTCTAAAAAGGAGCCATCTTCAATCGAGATATTAGCAACAGAAGCATCAAAATATGCAAGAGAGTTTATTGATCGTTTCAACAATAGAACAAGGATACACGAGTTCTGAAAGATCGTTCAATTCCAAGTAATAGCCATCTTCAACAGGTTGGCACACCTTCACTAGATCTAGCATGGAAACATCGTCAACAGGGCCACACAATGCATGTGGATCAGCATCCTACCGTTCAAGGAAGCCCTGAGCACTTTGATAAAATTAAAAAAATGTTGTATTCATCTAATTCTGGTGCAGGTAGTTCATTTTCATGCACAATGCAACATCCTAAATTATGTAAGAAATGAAAAAAATGTGAATAAAATCTCAAAGGTTGTGTTGGAAATTTTTGAGAAGACCTATAGAACAAATCATTTTAATTATTAGGGAACAAGACTCAAACAAGTAAATATGGAAGGATTAGAACATTAGGACATGCATAGATCATTACAGAGATCAGAATCTGTAAGACCCACGAATTTCCTGAGAAAAAAAGCTTAATACATAATAGAATTTCAAAAGATATTTATGTGGAACTATATATACGCATATGTAGGTACATGTATATACGTAGGTGTGTGCATATTCACATGTATAAATATATATACATCGTAATGAATACTTAATACCTAAGTCTTATTCAAAGTATAAAATTAATTGAATTTCACCAACGAGACCTCTAATGATAAAAAACTCTTTCATTTTACGTAATTCGAGAAGGGATTGAGGTTTGAGAAATTCTTAAGTCTTACCGGAGTTTAGATAAATCATTAAAAAAAAAAAGATATAACTCTATGTGAAAATTTTAGTAAAGCGAAGACCGAATTGTGGTTTGGTTGGGCTCGGCTTGGAGAGCTCGAACCTAGACCCCAGCTGGGCGTGTTTGACGAGCTAGGAGGTTTGACCAAGCTGGGCGGTAGCCCCTTTGTAATTAAAAGGTAAGGTTTAAAAAGGATGAAATCTCATTGGCCATAGAGGCGCCAACCCTATGGCATATTTGAAAGAAACTTAAGTTCTTAAAAAGGGTAAGAATCTATTGGTCACAAGGGGCGGCAGCTCTGTGACATGTTTTGAAAGTTTTCTAAAACAAAAGGGCAATAAGGACTTTATTTAATGGCATTTTCAAAAGTTTTTGAAGGAATTCAAATAGGAGAATCCCATAGGGGGTATGAGAGGCATACTTGAGGTATTTCAAGTATGTCATTTCATGGGTGGATGTAAAACACATCCTAGCCATTCCTTTTTTAAGATTTAATCTGAACCACACGTTATTAAAACCTTAGTTTATAAGCTTTAGAGGAGGAGGAGAGAGAAGAACAAGGGGCGATTTTTGCTTCCTCTCTCTCCCTCTCACCCTAGCCGACCATGGTCTCCTAAGAGAAGGATTTTCGGAATAGCAAGGTGAGTTTTTTTCCATGTCTTCCATTTGTTTTTGAAAGAAATTTTGGACATTAGCATGAAGTCGTACTCCTCTTCTTGCATTTTATGGAATGCATGGGAATGGGCGGATTTAGTCGGTTCAATGAGTGTCTTTGCTTGATATTATGCACACAACCATGTTCACGCACTTATGCACCATGTTTTTTTTTCTTTCTTTCTTCTTCCTGGAAACAAATGGTTGTATGCATTTTTCTTCCTTGGAAAAATGTTTTGTGAAGCCTTTCATGGTAGGCATGGTTCGAACCCACCTAGATGGGCTAACCCCCTTTTTCCGGCTCGATTCTCTAACGATGTCATTAGGGTGATGATTCTCTAATGAAGTTGTTGAAGTGATAATTCTTCAACAATGCCGTTAGGATGGTGGTTTTCTAACGATGTCATTTGAGTGGTGGCTCTTTGTTTATGATATCAGAGTGATAATTCTCCGGATAGTGTGTTAGAGTGGCAATTCTCTAACGATAGTCGTCTAGAATAGTGATTTTCTAATAATAGAGATCTTAAGTAGTGTCGCTTGGGGTAATTTAAAGAATATTTTGAGATATTGCACCAATAAATTGTATTGTGGCACTGCTGAGTTGTGCATCGTGCCCTTGAGAATTTTGAAAAATTGCCAGAGCATATCGCTAAGTTTTGTTCGAAGAAGTCTACTGCAGATCTGATTAGGCTCCATCAAAAGAGAAGACATAATGATAACCGAGAGCCTTTCAGGATTGTTGATCATCGAGATCAACTTTTGTGTACCAAGACCACTCAGTTGGTCAAAGTGCATTGGCAACACCATGGCATTGAAAAATGCACAGGGAAGCCCAAAGCGAGTGTGCGAGAAGGATACCCTGACCTTTTTTATTGTTTAATGTTGTGATTTCGTGGATGAAATCCTTTTTAAGGAGGGTAGGTTGTAAGACCTGCGAATTTTTTGAGAAAAAAAGCTTAATACATGATGAAATTTCAAAAGATATTTATGCGAAACTATTTATACGCATATGTAGGTACATGTATATACGTAAGTGTGTGCATATTCACATGTATAAATATATATACATCACAATGAATACTTAATACCTAGGTCTTATTTAAAGTATAAAATTAATTGAATTTCACCAACGAGACCTTTAAATGATAAAAAACCATTTCATTTTACGTAATTCGAAAAGGGATTGAGGTTTGAGAAATTCTTAAGTCTTACCAGAGTTTAGACAAATCATTTTAAAAAAAAGAAGATATAATTCTGTGAAAATTTTAGTAAAGCGAAGACCGGATTGTGGTTTTGTTGGGCTCGGCTTGAAGAGCTCGAACCTAGACCCTAGCTGGGCATGTTTGACCAGCTAGGGGGTTTGACCAAGTTGGGCGGTGGCCTCTTTGTAATTAAAAGTTAAGGTTTAAAAAGGATGAAATCTCATTGGCCATAGGGGCGGCAACCCTATGACATATTTGAAAGAAACTTAAGTTCTTAAAAAGGGTAAGAACCTATTGGTCACAAGAAGCGGCAACCTTGTGACATGTTTTGAAAGTTTTCTAAAACAAAAGGGCAATAGGGACTTTATTTAATGACATTTTCGAAAAGATTTTGAAGGAATTCAAATAGGAGAATCCCATAGGGGGTTTGGGAGGCATACTTGAGGTATTTCAAGTATGCCATTTCATGGGTGGATGTGAAACACATCCTAGCCATTCATTTTCTGAGATTTAATCCCAGCCACACGTTGTTAAAACCCTAGTTTATAAGCTTTAGAGGAGGAGAGAGAATAACAAGGGGCGATTTTTGCTCCCTCGCTCTCCCTCTCACCTTAGTCGACCGTGGTCTCCTAAGAGAAGGATTTTCGGAATAGTAAGGTAAGTCTTTTTCCATGGCTTTCATTTGTTTTTAAAAGAAATTTCGGTCAGTAGCATGAAGCCGTACTCCTCTTCTTGCATTTTATGGAATGCATGGGAATGGGCGGATTTAGTCGGTTCAATGAGCGTCTTTGCTTGATATTATGCACACAACCATGTTCACACACTTATGCACCATGTTTTCTTTTTTTTCTTTCTTCTTGCTGGAAACAAATGATTGTATGCATTTTTTTTCCTTGGAAAAATGTTTTGTGAAGCCTTTCACAGTAGGCATGGTTCGAACCCACCTAGCTGGGCTAACCCCCTTTTTTCTGGCCTGACACAGTCTGAACCAAGTCTGGTCCAGGTCTGTCAGGAGGTCCCTGGACCGAGCAGGGGCTTGAACAAGGGCTCCTTGCCCTGCAGCCACTAAGTGGCTAGTGACCTAGTGTAGGCTGCACCAGGGTCGTTGGTCGCAGGCCTCCCAGCACAGGCCCGCAGGCCTGCATCGTCTTCTCCTCCTTGTTCTGGTGTGGCAACATCATACCAGGTCTAGACGCCTCGGTCCAGACCCTTGCTCAGGGCCCGAGCATCCTGGCATAGGTCTAGACCGGTTGGTTCAGACCTAGGTTGCTCGTTCCATCATGTTAAACGTGTATCTTTGAGCATAGCCAGATAAAGTAGATTAGGTCCAACCTTTTGTAGAAAGGTAAAGACAACAAAAACATAAATACAAATTATTTATACAGATATAAGACGAAGATCTCCTCACAATACTAGAAATCACAAACTTCAGTAATATGAAATTTAGATTTTTCAACTTCCAACACTATAGACTTTTACTGTTATACATATACATAGAAAGCCAATTTTATTGACTTAATTTTTTTGACAATATAATAAACAAACTGCTTCAAGGTCAACTACTACATTATGAATCTATCCCAAAATTGTTGTTTCATGCTCCATCCATAGATATTTCTGTTTATAAATATCTCAAGAAATACAAAGAACTAATAAATCTCCCAAAAGAAGTGATCCAAGCCAGGGTGATGATCCAAACCCAGATGTAATAGTTATCACTTGGAAACCTTAGATGCAATAGTTATCAACTAGTACATTCTTATTGAGACAAATACAAATTGATCATCTAGATCCATTGTAACGCCCCAAATATTTAACTTGAAAATTTAGGAATAATTTGTTTTTCTAAACAACGGCAGAAAAGATTTATTAAATCCTTTGTCAAATTATTTGGACGGGTTACAAGCGATAGCACAGACTCATGGTATTAAGTAAAACAAACTCTTGCATTGAATTACTATAAGTTTTAAATTACAACTTAATGATTTATTATAAGTCATATTCCTCAGGACATCTGAAGAAGATATGGTCACATAGCACTGCCCGCAGCGATGACTGCAATTGCTCACCATACCGTTTCCTGAAAATATTAAATCAGAAGGAGTCAGACTACCACGTCTGAGTAAGAAGCATAATATCCATATGAGTGTGCACAATGTCATGTCTACAAGTATATGTGCAACAAGTTTAGATAGAACTAATAACCATTTAACAATTGATAAATATACAGGTCACTAAAGTCAAGCATTTCATGATATATTCCATCAACATCAAAGCACGATCCATCATATGCATAAACCATATTCATATAAGTAATAACAACTTTTAAACTAATGCGGATGTACACCTGACTTAACTAAAGCATTTCATGTAAAGTGTACATAAAGCACAAACATCAGTGTTCAACACATCATTCATAAGTTATCACAATTTCCATATAAAGGAAAACCAATTTGAATCATGCCCTGCAGGAGTCACAACTTACTCCAACAATTTCAACATCAAGCAATATGCAACTACTTGAAGATTTTTCTTAATGCACTAACTTTATATTTCATCTTGTTAATTACCCTGTGGGTACGCACAAGCATTCGACATCGTAGCGGACCGAGACCACATGGTGGTTTATTATTTTATAACCCGTATGACTAGCCGTATAAATATCCAAAGGGGACGGTTCACGACCGAGAGAGTACTCCCCAATGGCTAGAACTAGAATTAGGATGCACCTTGTACTTCTGCAGAAGACTTGGATCTACCACCTAGGATAAATTGGTAGTCCTGGCCCCCCTAACTCCGAGGACTGGGGACCGGGTGAGACCCCTCGCTCTCACCAAAACAAAAATTGTCCCACAGAGCTTGTACCATCTACCCTCTCCAAGGTAAACCATGGGTCTGGTAACATACACCGTCTTTCAGGTGTACCCAGAGCTCTGGAAAACCAGTAACATATACCGTTTTCAGGTATACCCACTATCCCGGGAAACCAATAACATATACCGTCTTTCAGGTATACCCAGAATCCCTTAATTATTTTATATATGCATAATTTTCATTCTTGTTTTGTTTGGATCCAGTAACATACATCGTCTTTCAGATGTACCCAGAACCCTGGGAAACCAGTAACATATATCATCTTTCAGGTATACCCAGAATCCCAATAGAAACTGGTAACATATACCATCTTTCAGGTATACCCAAACATCTAGAATTTTCATTTATGTCATCATGTATTCATTTGGCTTTTGTTTTGGTACTAGGCTATACATATCGTACCCCGCTGGTTATGCCGCAACATGACATATCCCAACTTTAACAATTCATAAGTGCTCGTATGGCACTATCAACTTTCTGCGAAGTCAAAGCTCGATTTTAAGCTTTCATATGATCTTGGCATGAAAATGTCTCTTATTATGCAAGCTTTTGCAAAACACACTAGCACGTAAACATGTCATAACATGAAATCATAATTCAAATATATGCAATTCACATAACATCATAGGTGCCCATATGGCATCACAAGCATGCTCATTTTCAATTTGCACCATCGTGTCCTTTGTAGTTTTCTCTTATTTGTGCAATTATAACAAACTTATACATTTAGCCATAGGCGATTCATGTGTCGAAAGCTTGTTCGTAACCTTTATATGGCAATTACGTATGTAAACTATGTTTGGCATGAATATCTTATTCATAGGCCATTTGTTTCACAAAATATTGTATTATATATATATATATATATACATATATATATTCTCTATACCAAAATCCATGATTTCTGGATATCGATCATTGAACACTTTTTATCGCTTGATAACCCATATTTCGTGCGCCATGGTAATCCAAACATTTGTTTGAAGTACACTATGGACCACTTAGCATATATCTTCCAAGGTACTACTTAGATTTCAGTTGGGTTCACGGACCCACCGAGGTCACGGGGTCCAATGGAATGTTCAATTTTAAATCACATAAGGTAATTGTCGCCTATTCCTTATTTGTTTGTCTCGGGGGATGTCTTGTGGCAGCAAAGCCATAGCACCAAACTATAGGTACGAACATCCGACTAGACACACTAGACTTGATCCCAAGGTTATTAAGTAAAGCAAGAAGAGTCAATACCTCTTAGTAAAAAATTGAACGATTTGGCCATCAGTTGGAATCGTTCCACAAGCACAACACTCAATTTTGCCATTGAGTTAACTAATCATCTTCAGTGTGACTCATAAGCAACAAAAAAAAAACATTAACCGCAGCAGATTTGTGGACACGATTATCTCAATATAACATAACAGTTGCTTTTGTCATCGAGTTCATTAATCATCTTCAGCCTGATATAAGCAACTAACAAAAGGAAAAAGATTAAAGAAAGCACATAAACTTAGCTTCCAGCCAATGCTACAAAGCAAACTTATGAGCCTTCTCACGCTTTGACAAAACTTTATGAATCTATGCAAGATCTCTCATATGTGACACAATTTACCATCATGGGCATACATATACATATACAGGTTACATAGCAAAACAGTGATGCACTAGATATATTTTAACAAATATGTCATGGCTAAATATATGTATTTTAATATATATATTCAGATGGTATGCAACATACACATGCACTGCGGCACCTTGCACACGCATAATGCATTGTGCACCTTACCATACGAACAATCACAGATTTATTATAAACAATTTCAGATCCACATGTATATAAGACACACAACTCAGGTTATATAGGAAATCGCTGAGAAGAATGAAGTCGTATAAAAAAATCTGTTATAAACTGCAACCCAAACTTTTATACACATTTGTCGACAGTGGCAGACATCCATCGACAGTGACAAGCATTATGTTTATTTATTTGACTTATCAAGCATGTATCATAGAGTCATATATTCAAGACTGCTATGTGTATAAAACACATGCAGTACAATTGAATGCTTCAAAGGATGCATTGCACCTGATTTACATATACCGATTAGGTAAAACAAAAGTCAAATTTTGCTGTAAAACAATTAACAGTTACATAAATAAATAATGAAACCACATTATAGTCTAATAATAGGAAGGATACTTAGATATTTGGTTGCAGTCTTTCCAGACCTAAGTTGGGATACACGAAGGCAGACACCACCTTCTAGTGAGAGAAATATCACTCATACACCCGCAATAATGATGAACAATTGATGATATATGGATTTTCCCAAACTGAACATGCAATTTCGCACCACCTACCATTTATTTAACATAGATACGATGCGTAATCATAAAAAGGAAAACATGGTCTAAATCAGGAAATTTAACAGGTTTTTATATATTATCCAAACACCAAAAATCCCTCTACCAACTTAATACTTTTGTGTGTAATAAAATAGATTCACGAAAGACACTAGTTTCTTATTCTGATTTCACGCGTGTTTGCATCCCATCGTACCCTTCCAACCTAGAGTAGGCAATTCGGTGATTCAGTATTGTCTTCCTAAAACCAATAAATTGTCCAACCCATACATGTGCTTCATGACACAATGCACAAACACACAAAAATTTTGCCCTTACCTCTCAATGAATTAGAAACCCAAAAACTGGAATCGTCCGGTCAGATGGTGGATCGATTTTGTGGCCACCATCATCAAAACTATTGTTGCTACACCTTGAGCAGTCCCCTCGTGAGAATGTGACCCCGAAGGCAAGGTATCTATCTTCTTCGTGAATGTCCGACAACCTCGCAACACTTTTTCGCTGGAATCAATGGAGTGCCCAACCAAGGTGGATCACGCGGCTGGCTGGACAGGGTAGGCGTGAGAGATGAAGAGTTTGATGTGGGAGATGAAGGGTTTGAGAGAAATCGTGAAACCAAAGAGAGGAAAGATTGTGAGAGAAAAAGGGGAGAAGTTTTCAAAGCCCCTCGGTTTTGTGTAAAGTCTCTAAAAAGAACGTCCCATTAATACCTATTCTTGAAACTCCCTTCCATTTAAAAAATGGAAGGGAGGCTTCCCCATGCTAGACGATTGGGTTTCCCCTTTGGGAAAATCGCCCAGCCCACTTCGTGTGCCACCCCATTCCACATTTAAAACTGTCTTAAATGGGAATGGGTAACGTCCCCTCTAAATTCAAATTCCAAAAATATAAAAATATATTTTATTTTTATAAAAATAACCCTCTTTTTTGGCGCACAGGGGGAATCAAACTCAGATCTCCACCATAAGGGGAAACATTTCCCACCAGTGCGCCATGATGTGTTTCATTGCAATACCTTGCAACATTAATGTATTTAATCTCGTTGTGGCTGAACGATATTACCAACAAAAAATGTTTTCTAAAAAAAAAACATTATGTTACTTGGGGAATTTGAACTGGGGTCCTCTTCTGCAAGGGGTAACGAGCCCCACCAGTGCCCCACCTCTTATTTCGTTGCATACTCTTGCAATCAAAATCCTTTTATCCTCTTTTGACGCAATTTACAAAATGGTGGCTTTTAACAAAATTTGTGGCATACACAGGGATTCGACTCACGTTCTCTTTTTGTTGAGGCAACCAACCATACCAGTGTGTCAACTCTTACTTGGTTGCACTTCTTTGCGACTAAAACTACTTCAATGATGAGCGATGTTCAAAATCGCGTAAGATGTACAAAGTGACGTGAGCACTGTTTATGATAAATCAAGTCCCGAGAATTATAAATCAAAGTCATAATACATATAACTAACAAATCCCCGAATTTGGGACCCAAACGAGGAAAAAAAACTCGTTATTTCATGTGAATTACTGAAAAACGTATATCAATAGTATATGGTCATAACGAGGGCAATATTCGCAAGAGATGAAACTTTAGAAAAGTGCTTTGCGAATTTAGTTGTAATTGAAAACTAAAATTTGGATTTTAATCGGGTTTCAGATCCATCCAAGATCTGAATCCATACATCGTATCCGAATCCAAAATCTTGGATCCATATGATCCAATTTGGATACAAGATCCATTTGGATCGACTCTATATCACTTTATCGTATTTATTTCCAAGAATGGTAATATTTATTTATTTTGATAATTATTAAAATTTTGCGGGTTTTACATCCATTATGATAACAATTTTCATTCTTGTATGTTTAAGGGATGCTAAAATTGTGTAGCAAACTATCATATGCATTATTACGGTAGATACCATGCAACAAAGCCCACTATTAGCAACTGACAGTACATTCTTTTATTGAAAATGACCTCACAAATCTTACATGACCATGCAACAAAGCCCACTATCATCAAATGGCAGTACACTTATTTTTCCTTGAAAATAACCTAACATATCTTAAATAAAATCCACACCTAGAAATTAAATTCCACATTTTACTTGTAGTGAGGTATAAAAGTGAAAACTTCTCCAGATGACAAGTATCTTGGCATCAATCAAAGTCAAATATTTCAGGCATTCAAATGCAATTTGCACTTGAGCTAAGAACTGTAAAAAATTGTAACCATTTAGGAAATTCTTGTTTAACTAAAGTTATCAGCTATACATAACTAAGAGAAGCCATCTTCATATGCAACATTTGAACCTGTCACATAGACACTTAGGCATAAGAACACAACATAGACATGCTTGGGATGACATGAGGGTTTCGTGAAACTAGGACATAAAAACATGGTTGTACATTATACATACACATCATGTGCATATGAGTATTTATATTGAAAATTCTTAATCTAAAGAAATAAAGCATAAATATGATTACCATTCTAAGTGAAAATCCTTGAGCTGCAATTCTAGATCATTAAGATTAAAAACATTAAATAATAAATCACAAGAAAAAAGAAAAAAGAAAATGTAGGATGTGATTTCCACCACTCACAGCCTTTGTAAGTTTCTCTTCTTTCCCATAACAAAATGCATACATATGAAGATAAAACCAGAAGAAAAAAGGAAAGATCCCATGTTTGTCTTCAAACTTGACAAATGAGGCCATTAACACTAGAATTTGGAATTCAAGCATCCAGAGACACATTTCCAAAAAGCACAAACTGCTTGAACAAGTCTTACTTGCAAGATGATGTAAGTCTAATCTAACCCATTCAGTATTTCTATGTTTGCATTCATAATCATAACCATTGATCACATAACCTCATTGTAACTTTGCATTTGATGACAAGACAACACATTTTTCATTTAAATAACCTCAAACATAACCTTGCTACAATTGAAACTAATAAGAATAATGGTTAATTAAAAAATAGAACTAAAAGAAATAAATGAAACAAAACCTAAACAGATGTAAGCGAATCAAATAACAGAAAAATTGTGAAAGCAAAAAATATGAAACCAGATTATTGTGCAAGAAAAGATGGCCACAAATTAGACTTCATACCTAAAAAGGCTTGTAAATAAGTTCAGCTATGTCTTAGAGGCGTTTCACCAAAGGGTTGGTGGGCACCTTTCAAATGACCTCAAAAAGAATTTATAGGCACATTCAACAACACGAAAAGTTCATGAAACATAAATAATTCATCTTAACAGTGAGTTTCAAGAATTTAACTCAGCATATAAGAATAAAAAACATAAAGGTCAGTCCCTTAGATTCAGCAAACAAAAGAACCCACAATCAAACATTCACACGGCAAGTTAAGGTTACATCAATCATACACCTTCATTCAAAGAGAGGGAGAGTTACGAAACAGACTTAGCTCCAACAAGATCTGTGCTAGACAAGAGGGCTTCTCATGTTCTCAACCTCAACAACACACGGAGGAACCAAATCTTAGGTCACGTTCGGCCATTCCCCCCGAGTGATGTCTCCTCCAATGAAGGCAGTGCACACAAGGGGCTGAATCACGAAGGAAGAGAGGATCACCCCTTCTTCTTCACGGTTTTGATGTTTCTTTCAAAGGCAACCAACCCCCTTCCCATTGTAGCTCATGTCTTTTTGTATTTGCTGGAATGAAGGCATATGAGAGAAAAAAGATCAGAACGAGAAGAGAGAGTGAGACACAAATTCCCTTCATCCTCCCCATCCCCTCAGATACCTCTCTCATGTTTCTTGCAGAAGAAGGGTTGTTGTTTTCCGCCTCGCCTCCACAGCCATGAGGGAGAGAGAGAGATGCATATGAGGAAGAGAGAGATGCATTGGCAAGGAGGGAGTATCAAAGCGAGAGAGGCACGCATGTCGAGAAAAATTTGTTCCTCTCGTTCCAGTTACTTTTGTAATAGGGGGGAGGGTGGAACGAAAAGATGACATGTATAAGAACGTGGCGGACGCGCAAAAATGCTGTCCGTTGCATTCGACGTTTGTTGAAAATCATCGTTCCCAGCGAGATTTCTGTCATCACGCTGGAAACGACGCATCAAACATACCCTAATGGTACAAGGTCGATGATGAGCAACCATCGTAGAACAGTTAAAGGGGAGAGCTGTATAGGGTCACGTGCGAAACGGCTCAGACATTGCATGTTGACTCTTCCTACAAGTAAAATCCATGCAAAAGCTCAATGGCATGATGTAATAGATGACACCCGAGGAGATGACCCAAGGCTCCAAACTGCATATTTGGGTAGTCACCAAACACCAACTTATGCTAAAGCTCTACAGCATGATGTAATAGATGAAACCCACAGACAACTGAGAGTGGATCCAATAAAATAAAAAGCTGGGTGACATTAGCTCACAACCACAAACCCCCCACCCCACCCCTCTGTGGGTCCCGCTTGTACCAAGACTTCACATTCTACAACTATTATGGAGTGCAACCAACCGTGGGGCGTTTGCCATCATCCAAAAACCTCACTTTCCTAAAAGGCAAAGTCCATACCAAAGGGACAGCTGCCATAAAAGTCTGCCCAGTCGTAAATAAAATAAAAGCCCATAACTTAAAAAACAGTACAAGTTGCCAAAGTCTACACAAAATTTCATTTAATTATTTCAGAGATGGATACCTTACTGCTAGTAGACGACGTCAATAATATAAAATAATATAAATGTCGCCAATGTTGTGTAAGAATCCAATAGCAGCAGCAGCAGCAGCAATTCCTAAGACAATAAAATATTGTCATCCTTTAAATAACTCTTTTGATGAGTACGACACTTAACAAGATTTATTTAGTCATGAATTTGTGTTATATGTATTTATTAACGACTTCATTAAGCAGGCTTTCTCTTCTCAAATCACAGCCGGTGCACGAATTAGTCTCTGTTTGGGAGTCAGATTTAAGAGGAAGATAGAGGGGGATTAATAGATTCCCCTTCACCATCCGCAGATTTGGGAGATGAGAGTACTTCAACTATCACGACAATGTCATCTTCTTCCCAACACCAGCCCTACGGGTAATTAATTAAAAAAAAACATTAAACTATTTCAAATAATTATTAAAAAAATGCAAATTATAGGAAAAACATGACCACATCACTTGGGTTTGTGCTGCCATAAACAATAATATTAAAATTAAAAAAATGTGTATTCCAAAAAAAAAAAAAAAAATTGAACTTATAATCTTTGTGGCACAGGGATTGCGTAAAAGGCGATACGCTGGATTCAATGAAACAACTGTAGGCTTGATAACAAATGCTGAACTATAACGCCTTGTGTTGGCAGAAACTTTGTGGCAAGGGACACCACTGGTGGGTTTGGCCATCCCATGTCAAGTGACAAAACCATGGTTGCTCCTAGCTAAGAAGGCTAAGGCGGAAGCTAATTGCCCCTAAACTCCACTGGTGGGTTTCATATACACCATAGGCCATCCCATGTCTAAGTGGCAAACAATGGTTGCCCCTAGCTAAGAAGGCCCAGCTAATTCTTAACAAGGGACACCCTGGTTTGCCACTTAACATGAGACAATCATGATTTGAAACCCATGAGAGGTGTCCCTTGTCACAAGGTTGAAGCTGAGTTTACTAGTTGGTGGACAAGGAGGTCTGCCATGCATATTAAGAGAGAGAGAGAGTAACATAACCCACTTTCCCTATGTGCGGCATATCCCGATACAAACATAAATATCACGATGCATTCACGAATTTTCATTTAAACAAAAAAATTAACGATATTCTAAAATTTAATGCTATCATGTACCTTTAAAATGGTTGACAAACTATCACGAAATCTCACGGTATTCGTCACTATTGTTGGAGGTAACCATATGACGATTATCAGTGGATTACGCTTTGTGAAAATTTTTATTTTAAAATTGGGACATTGGAGTGAATCTAACTAAAAACCTTTTTTTGGGGGGAGAGCAAAACCGATTTATTAAGTACGAGAAATAGGGATGGCAGTGGACCGGGGGAAAGCGGGGCCCTGCCCCGTTTGGACCAGGGATGAAGGGTATGAAATGCGGATGGAGGCGGATACGAAGGTTAAAATACATCCCCATTCGGGGATGGACGTACCCTTTTCCCCGCCCCTGCCACTTTTCCCAAGCCCCGCCTCATCCCCGTTTGAACCGGGGATGGACGTACCCTTTTCCCCGCCCCGCCCCTGCCACTTTTCCCAAGCCCCGCCTCATCCCCGTTTGAACCGGGGATGGAGGACATGAAATGGGGATGAAGGCGGGGGTGGAGACCTTGTCCCCCGCCCCGCCCCACTGCCATCCCTAATGAGAAAGGATTACAAAATGTTAGGCCGGTGAGGTGTCGTCCATAAGTTTGGAAAATAGATTACATGGACATGAAATTAGGTAGAAAGTGTTGCGACCCAAAGTGAAACACATTTGCTAGGAAGACGCCCCAACCATAGGCGGAGCGTGGGGGGGCAGAACTGGGTTGTAGCCCAATCCTGCCTCTCGTCCCAGTTATTTTTTTTTAAAAGCCTAGTCCTAGCCCAGCCCAACCCTGACTACAGCAAATAGTTTGATTTGTCCATATGAAATAGATTTTTATTAATAATTGTAGCCATTTTTTATTTTATCTCAAAAAAAAAATTCGGGGACTCTGCCCCCGAACCCTAGACTATCACACCAAATTTTTTTTTGCTACACCCCTGTTTGCCTCCCTCTCACATGAATCCTAGCTACGCCCTTGGCCCCAACCATGGGGTGCTACCACAATAGACTTATAAGTCTGCAAAAGTTTATTGTTAGCATGAGCATTCATGCGGATAACCCATTCAGTGAGTGGTTCAACCAGTGCAGCATGCTTGCTCAGCGTTTCGTCACCAAACGGGTGACATGGCAGCCTGTAAGGCCTGCCAACGAGATGCGCTAGGCGGGATGACCAGGTGCAATGCACAAGAGCGTCAACTTGGGGACCACCTGCTCAAGTGGCCAGCATACTTGATCGTCAGCACCTTGCCACTGCAGTACTTTGATCAACAATGCTTAACGGTTTGGGGCAGTTGTAACGCCCCAAAATTTCGAACCTTATAATTTCTTTGAAATAGTTAGAAAATTCTTTTTCTTTACAGAGTTTATTTCTAAAAATCAGCGGAAACAATTTCTTTTAAAAGAAAAAGGACAGGTTTGACAACCTTGGGCACGTTAGCGAGAAAACAAAGATTTACCATGGATGATCTGCAATAATACTTAGGAAACCATTTCTTCTATTTAAAGAGAGTATCAAGTTTGTACAAAATTTGGGTTTCCTCAAGGGAAAACCGTATAAAAAACCAAAATGTCCAGGAGAAGAACTACGAGCAGAAATAGTGGATCCTTAAATCATCTCGCAGTCACGCCATCGCCTGATGCACCTAATCGTCACCTGTACCCATGAAATAGGTTAGTTTTGCAAAAAACTAGAAGGAGAGTACAAAGACAGAAAGAACTAAATTAGGCATAGATAATTTATGGAGCAGGTAGTAACGAGCAAACTAAGCAGATAGACTAGAGGAATAAGTTAAGTACAACAAACTGAAAATGGTGTGCATGCTCAATTTAGTTATTACTTGATAACCAGCCATGCGGGTACATACATGGCGCGTGAGTCGAAACAGTCGAGTCCAAGCCGAGTGTTCATTATGTTAAGTATTTTAATATACCTCGGTTGTCTGACTGAATCCTATTCCTATGGAGACGACCGATGGTCGAGAGAGTAAGTCCCCAAGGCCTGATAGGGATGCATCCAACTTCTGCAGAAGTGTTAGGCTAACTTATGTAGCCTCTATCCCTCCCCTAACCTTTGATGACTAAGGAAAAACAGGTCCTTTGCCCTTTTAAAAAGCCATAAATGGTCTGTCCATCGGAGTTGGTACCCTTTGTCCTCTCTCTTGATGAAGCCATGTTGAATTGAGCGCGACGGGGTTTCTTAGCCGTTGCCTCATTCTTCATGCTCTGGTTCATTAGACCGAAACAAGCATCTTGCCTGTGAAGGCGATCCCATTTTTATATGTGTTTTCAACAACGTGCACGAAGCACTAATCGAGGTCATAAGACTCTTTCATCCAATCGTCATAGTACTAACATGTCTCACATGTTCAAGAAGTACACTTACGAGGAAAGGGATACAGGTCCTTAATAGGAGCCTCGGGAGTGCGTTTCGCAAAGATATAATGTTTTTTAAAAAACTATTTTAACATTTCAAATCTTTCGAAATGACACACAACTTGCCAACATATGGCATGTGATTTTCTCGAATCTGACATCCGATGATGCAGTGTCTGGGTGCTATGTAGGTCACGACACTGGTTTTGGTAAATGGGCTTCACAAATGAACCCATCACCCAACAACTTGATCTTGCCCCAGATCAAGGGTTTTCCCAAAACAAATCGGGTAAAAAGTGGAATAGGTATTCCTCTTGAATACGCTGAGTCTATGGCAAGGCAAAAACGAGAGACAATAATGCGAAAAGCAAGAGTCTGGGCGCGAAGCGCGACGGCAAACTGAAACAGGAAATGCAAAAGCAAAGGACAAGGATCGCGAACCCGCATCCTTGAATTAAAAGACAGTAAACAGTAAATACGAAAGTAAAAGCCTGGGCGCAAAGCACGACGGCAAACTGAAATAGGAAATGCGAAAGCAAAGGACAAGGATCGCGAAACCGCATCCTTGAATTAAAAGACAGTAAGTAGTAATTGCTAAAACAAAAAGGCTGGGCGCAAAGCGCGACGACAACAGAAATAGGAAATGCGAAAGCAAAGGACAAGGATCGCGAAACCGCGTCCTTGATTTAAAAGTGTACTTATATACGTATATGTATATAAATATATCATTAAGTCCTTTCGATCTTTAATTATTTAAGCTTGATTTAATTATTTAAGTCCTTGTGCAACTTCTCCTACCTTGGGGTATTGCGAGAATGAAGCCGTCTACAAACGTAGGTGATCGTCGGTTTAGTTCGCGGGGCGCGAACGGGCTCCGTTGCGTAAACTGCAAAAAATGTGATTTTAGAAGGCATAAACGAGCAAAGGTAGAGAAGAGACTCGGCTTCTCCAACCTCGAAAGGAAGGGGGGCTTCCCACCCCCTTCTGTTGGCCTGTTAGAAGGCAAAAAGAGAGAGAGACGGGGTCGCAGGGGCCAAATGCACACCTGCGGCCCTCGGAAGATGAGGCAAGGGCCAGAGGCCCCTGTCAGGTCTCAAAAAAAAAGAAAAGGGCAAGGTCCTTAGGAGGCCCTTGCTGGAATTTTTTAAAAGAAAATAGAAAAGCAGGAGCCTTCGGCTCCTGCCAGGTTTTTAAAAGAGAAAGGGGCAGGGGCCTAGCCGATGGCCCCTGCCAATGGAACGAGTAGGGAGGAGTGAGCGCAGCGGCCAAAGGCCCCCTGCGGCTTAATAGGAGAGGAGGCAGGGGCCCAAGGCCCCTGTCGTTCATAAAAAAAAAGGCAGGGTCATCGGCCCCTGCTGGAATTTGAAAGGAAGGGGGGGCAGGGGCCGAAGGCCCCCTGCCGAAAAGGTAAACAGAGGGGGGGGGGAGTCGCAGGGGCCTTTGGCCCCTGCCTGCCGCTATCGAGAGGGAGACACAGAGAGGGAGGAGGGGGTTACCTGGGCTGCCGTGAAGGGAAGGAGGTTGCCATGAAGGGGGGGGGGGTCGCTGGAGAGGGTGGTGCCGTGTAGGGGAGGAGGTTGCCGTGAAGGGGGGAGAGACGAGAGATGAGAGAGAGAGTCGGGGGAGGCTCGTAGGCCCTCCCCTCTCCCCTCTCGCCTTTTAATAGGGAGGGGGTGCACACAGGGCCCGCCCCCTGTCTCGCCGGAGAAGCCCCCTGCCGTGGGCTGCCAGCCCTCTGAAAAAGGAGTTTTTGAGGGGTTGGGCACGGGTTGGATCCAGGTCGGGTCTGGACCTGACCTGGGTCCGATCTCTTTTAAAATTTTTTTTTACTGGTTTTTACATCCAACCCTCCTTAAAATAATTTTGTCCTCGAAATTAAATTGAACTTAAAGATCAAAGTACAAGTCAGGGTATTTCTCCCTAATAGCAGAGTCAGGCTCCCAAGTACATTCCTCTATTCCATGGTGCTTCTAACGCACCTTTACAAGAGATATCGTCTTTGATCTAAGCATTTGCTCTCGACGATCAACGATTTCGACTGGTCTTTCCTCGAAAGACAAATCCTTCTGAATGTCTACATCATCATAATGGATGATGTGTGATGGGTCGTGAACGTATTTTCGAAGCATGGATACGTGAAAAACATTATGTATCTGAGCGTACTGAGGAGGTAAAGCCACACAATAAGGTGCTTCATCAATCCGTTCCAGGATCTCGAACGGTCCGACAAATCTAGGGCTTAACTTTCCTTTTTTCCCAAAATGAAAAACACTCTTCGTGGGAGATACCTTAACAAAAACCATATCTCCTATCGAGAAGGTGAGCTCTCGACGACGACGATCCACGTAACTTTTCTGCCGACTCTGTGCAGTACGGAGTCACTCTCGTATCATCTGCACCTGCTGAGTGTAGTGTTGTAGCACTACAGGAGATTCCATCCTTCGCTCGCTAACCTCGTCTCAGTAGAGAGGCGAACGATAGGGCTTTCCATACAAGGCCTCGTAAGGGGCCATCCCGATGCTAGCATGATAACTGTTATTGTACGCGAATTCGGCCAGACTGGTATGAGAATCCCATTCTCCCTTCCAGTCCATCATGCACGCACGCAACATGTCCTCCAAAGTCTGAATTGTGCGTTCAGACTGTCCGTCAGTCTGAGGGTGAAAAGCGGTGTTGAACTTTAAATTCGTACCCAAAGCAATTTGAAGTTGTCCCCAAAACCTCGAGGTAAACCTTGGATCACGATCGGAGATGATAGATACCGGAACACCGTGCAACCTCACAATCTCACGAATGTAGAGATCCGCCAAACTGTCTAAGGACTGACTAATACGGATAGGAAGGAAATGAGTCGATTTGGTGAGTCGGTCAATGATCACCCAAATCGCATTGTTCTTTCTTCGTGTCCTTGGCAAACCGACGATAAAGTCCATAGTGATGTCTTCCCACTTCCATTGTGGGATTTCCATCTGCTGCATCACTCCGCCAGGTCATTGATGCTCGATCTTAATCTACTGGCAAGTCAAACACTTAGAGATGTATTCGGCCATGTCTCGCTTCATTCCGCTCCACCAATATCTGCGTTGCAAGTCTTTGAACATCTTCGTGCCTCTCGGGTGAATCGTATATTTGGATTTATGGGCCTCTACGAGAATCTCGTCTCTTAAAACAGGATCATCAGGGACCCAAAGGCGATTTTTGAGTCAAATGCTTCCATCGTCCTTAAGTCGGAAAGGAGTATCGGTTTGTTGTGTACGAGCCTTCAGCTTCTCGTACTGCGCATCAGTCTTTTGCCCAGCAAGGATCTTGGCTAATAGCTCAGGTTGAGCTATCAGATTAGAAAGACTGATAGAATTTGATGAGACTGCAAACAGTTTCCATGAAACCAAATCCTCAATCAACTTCCAACCAACGTATAATAGGTTGACGGAAATGCTAGAAGCCTTACGGCTGAGAGCATCAGCTACCACGTTCGCCTTTCCTAGATGGTAGGAAAAGGTGAAATCGTAATCCTTGAGAAATTCTAGCCACCGTCGTTGCCTCATATTAAGCTCTTTCTGTGAAAACAAGTACTTGAGGCTTTTATGATCCGTAAAAGCCTCAAATTGTTCCCCGTACAAGTAGTGTCGCCAAATCTTTAATGCGAACACCACAACCGCTAATTCCAAGTCATGAGTCGGATAATTCTTCTCATGAATCTTAAGTTGACGCGATGCGTAGGCAATTACCTTACCATTCTGCATTAGGACGCAGCCCAAGCCTGTCCCGGAAGCGTCAGTATAAATTACGAAGCCGCCTTGTCCTGAAGGCAAGGCCAAGATAGGAGCGGTAGTAAGTCGTTCCTTCAGCAACTGAAAATTGTTTTCGCACGAATCATCCCACACGAACTTAGCCTCCTTCTTTAGCAACTTTGTCATAGGTAGAGAGATTTTGGAAAAGTCTTGGATAAATCTTCGATAATATCCAGCTAATCCAAGGAAACTTCTGATGTCACGAACATTCCTCGGTTGTTGCCAATTTAGCACGGCCTCCACCTTGGCAGGATCTACAGATACGCCTTTCTCGGATATAACATGTCCCAAAAATATAACCTCTTGAGCCAAAACTCGCTTTTCGAGAATTTAGCAAACAAACGCTCATTCCGCAAGGTTTCCAAAATGCTGATCAGGTGTTTGCGATGTTGATCCCAGGTCTCCGAGTACACCAGGATGTCATCGATGAACACGATGACGAAGGTGTCTAAAAAGGGTTTAAACACACGGTTCATGAGGTCTATGAAGGCTGCAGGAGCGTTGGTGAGTCCAAAAGGCATGACAGTAAACTCGAAATGCCCATACCTGGTTCGAAAAGCCGTCTTGGAGATATCATCTCCCTTAATTCTGAGTTGATGGTATCCTGACCTAAGGTCGATCTTAGAGAAAATCTTGGCATTCCGCAGTTGATCGAACAAATCTTCGATACGCGGTAACAGATACTTATTCTTTATCATGGCCTGGTTGAGCATTCGATAGTCGATGCACAACCGCAATGATCCATCTTTCTTTTTAACGAATAAAACAGGAGCTCCCCAAGGCGAGACACTAGGGCGAATGAATCCTAAATCCATCAACTCTTGTAACTGCTTCTTGAGTTCCTCGAGCTAGGCTGGCGCCATACGGTATGGAGCTTTAGAAATTGGCGCACTACCTGGTAGCAACTCGATGTTGAATTCAACCTCTCGTGGTGGGGGAAGTCCTAGCAGCTCCTCTGGGAAGACGTCTGGAAAATCCTGAACCACCTCCAGATCTCTTATAGAAACTTGTGTCGGCTCGGACTAGACGACACTGACTAAAAAGGCAGTGCATCCCCTTCTCAGGTAATGTTGTGCCTTTAGCGAAGAAATCATCTTGCTTGCTCGGACCGCCTTCACGAACTTGAATTCCACCTTAGGCATCCCTGGTGGAGATAACACAATCTTGCTTTCATGGCAAAAGATTTTGGCATGGTACTTGTGCAGCCAATCCATGCCTAGGATGACATCAAATTCGGTCATATCTAGAAGGATAGTGCAGGCCGGATAATGTCGATCCGCCAAGACCACGTCCAAAGCTGGCACGTAGGTCGCACAAATAGTGTTTTTCCCAATCGGGTTATAGACGTTGAGAGCATTATCTAACGAACTTACATGTACGTGCAAGAATTCAACAAATTTTACAGAAATAAAAGAATGAGTGGCACCGCAATCAAAGAGTACGAAAGCTGCTTGGTTAGCAATCAAGATGGTACCTTGCACAAGCTCGCCTTTGGTCAACTGTTCGACCGTGGCAGTGTAAACGTGTCCCGGTGCTTTCTTCTGGCCGCTGGACTGTGGTTGTTGCACCTGGTAAGAATGTTGCTGTTGTTGCGGTTGCGGTGGTGGTCGGGGGAGCAGAGGTGATCCACTATTCCGTCTGAGGTCGTCAGCCGCCTTCTTGCGGCACTCGCGTGCAAAGTGGCCCATCTTGCCACAGTACAGGTATGCCTGTAAGAAGAGGGCATGCTTGCCCGGGGTGAGGTCGTCCGCATTTGGGGCAGACATCGCCCGCCTGCTGCCGGGCAGAAGAGTTGCCCTGAGGACGCTGACGTTTGGAAGGAGGATATGGCTTTTTTCCACCTTCGTTGTTTATGAAAAAGGGTGGTCCCTTGGTTTGACCGCCAGAGGGATATTTCTTTTGATCGCTACCCACAACAGGTAGCTTCTTGCTTTGGGTGCTCTTGGAGCGTTCCCAATCCTCAGTCAGGAGAGTGGCTGCAGCAACAGCTGCAGAGAGTGTCGATGGCATGTTGTTTAGGACCCTTGGTCGGAGTCCTTTCTTTAATCCGCGGATGAATTTCTCCGCCCGCTCCCGATCATCTGCGAATAAGTTGGGGCAATGACGCTCCAACTCCTAGAACCTGAAGATGTAGTCCACCAGACTTGACGTGCCTTGGCAAAGTTCCAAGAACTCCATTTTTTTCCTCTCCCTAGCATGAGGAGGAAAATAGTTCTCTAAGAAAGCCTTTTTGAAGGACTCCCAAGGAATAAGCGAATCTGTTGAGAACTGGATGTTCCGAGTCGTGTCCCACCAATGGCGGGCGGCACCCAAAAGTCTGAAAGTACCATAAAGAGTCTTTTTGTCTTCTGGGACTACCAAAACTTGGAAAACTCGCTCTACTTCCAATATCCAATTCTCAGCTGCATCGGGGTCGGGCTTGCCTGCGAAGGTTAGAGGATCGAGCTTTAAGAACTTTTCAAACAATACTGCCACATGGTGGTTTGGTTCTGGGGTAGGTACTTGGTTGTGCGTCTGATTTCGCATGGCGCTAGCCAATGCTCTCAGAGAATCCATGATGAATCCCTGTTGATCTGACCATTCGTCAGATGAACCGTCGTTTGACCCTCGAACCATCCTTAAAATAACCAGATGATACATAAGTCAATACTTGAAGGAGAAGAATGATATCAAAAAGTTTATCGTATTTCCGAGTAATAGAGATTACAAAAAAGCCCAGCAGTGCTGGTACAAGAGGGCATTTACAAAAGCCAAAAACAAAAACTGCCCACGGGTACAAAAACTAACGAGTTTTATATCCTTTAGGGATGATGAGAGTACTTCCTAAAGTACTCTCTTGTGATACCCGTGCGCCTTAACCCGCACAGAGGGGGAAAAGGATGCAAATCCTCATTCGGGACTCCTTGCCCATGAAGAGGAGTAGTGGGGGAGTAATATGGCGAGGCATCCGGTGCATAGGGCGGCGAAGCCGGAGTGTACACCGGAGAATCCGGTATGTATTACGGTGAAGCTGCTGTATACACCGGGGAATCCGATATGTACAGCGGTGAAGCTGGAGTGTTTACCGGAGTATCTGATATGTACTGCGGTGAGTCTGTGGATGGTGTGTATATTGGTGAGTTGGGGGAAGGCATATGAGTGGGTGGAGCGACGTCCTGAGCACTCTCTAGGGGTAATATTTGTTCATCACACGATGGTGTGTCATAAGTACCCTGGACTGAGGATGCTGTGTCTTCCAGATCTTGTGCTGCAGTCGCCCTTCTATCGTATGCTTTCCTGAATTGACAATTATCTATCGTATGTCCTTCACCACAGAATTTGCACTCCATCTGAGCTTGCCAGGGGGATTCTGCTTCAGAGGATTCCCGAGAAGTGTGTCAATTAACTAAAACATGATTTGGTACACGACTTCCTTCCCAAAAGTGCACTGCTGCCCATGTCGCGGTGTGATCATCGCAAAATTTTTCCTATTCTCTTGTTGTTTCTCTCTTTTTCCCTCTCTTTTCCTTTCTAACCTCTATTCTTTCCTTTTGAAGGGAGAAAATAAAAGACAGAAAGAAAGAGAGAAGAGAGATGAGAAAAGGAAAGAGAGAAGAAAAGAGGAACTATTTTGCGCGGTCCCACTTGACCTTGATTTGAAAAGAAAAAGATTACTCGCCTCCGTTTTTGAAGTATTTGCGGGAAAACTGGGAGAGACTGGATTCGCTCGTCGGTACGAGGTTCGACCGTTCCTGGCGCCTTTACCAGGGGTAATCGAACCAAGGATCGAATCTATGCCTTTTGCTTTGCCTAAATATAATCTAAGAATTTATCCTAACTCTAAATGCACAAAGAATCATACTTGTGCAATGCAATGATGTATGCTCTTTTGAAAATTGATTTAGAAATTTCCAAGTATTCTGAGATGAACTTGGTAAAGGAGTGAAGAAAATGATTTGAATCTAACTTTAGAACTTGAGATAGATCAAAGAAGTTCTAAGTTTTTGAAATAAATCAGAGTTGGGAGAAATAAATGAGAAAGAATGACTTGAGGCTTTAAAATGAAAGGAAATGAAGTTTCAAAGTCAAAATCGACCTTGAATTTGAATTTGAATTTTAGGAAAGGAGATGAATACTCGAGATGAAATTGAATTTGGATTTTTAAGTTTGGGATGGATCTGAGATAATCAAATGGAAGAATAGAAATGGATTTAGGGAATTCAGATGAGATCTGAAAATGGATTTGAATTTGAAATTTAGATTTGGAAATGGTATTGGATCTTAAAATGGATTTGAGATCAGAGATCTAATATAGAGTTGGGTTCTGGATCCTAAAATTGGATCGGAAATCTGAGATCCGATGTGGGATTGAGTTCTGGATCCTAAGATGGGATTGGATCTGAAGTCTGAGATCCAAAGTGAAGTTGGACTCTGGACCCTAAGATGGATTTCGGATCTGAAGTCTGAGATCCCAAAGTGGAATTGGGTTCTGAACCCTAAGATAGATTTTGGATCCTAAATGAATTGTGGATCTGAAATTTGAGATGTGGAATTGGACTCTGGATCCTAAAGAGGAATTGGATCTGAAGTCTGAGATCCAATATGGGTGTTGAATCCTGGACCCTAAAATGGATTTGGAGTTAAATTCAGAAGATGAATCAAGAACTTCCAAATTTAATTTGAACTTGGAAAATGAATTCTAGAAATTGAATCTTTGAATATACAAATGAATTTCAAAGTCAAATTAGACCTTGAATTTGAAGTTTAGAAGATGAATCAAGAATCTCAAAGTTAAATTGAACTTGGAGTTTTGAATGAATTTGGAATTTCAGAGTCAAATTTGATTTTTGAAATCTGATTTGAATATGAATATAAAATGAATTTGAAATCTCAAAGTTAAATTGGACTTTGAGATTGAACATAGAATTTTGAAAAATGAAAAGATGAATCAGATTTGATAAGGATTGAAGATAGATTGAGGAAGATATTTACATTTACTTGGAGTTTTTGAAAAATGAATTTTTGAAAGCATGATGTAATTCTATCCTAAATGATGAATGAGTTTGAAGAATTTGAAATTGGATTTTGAAAAGTTATTCCATTCTTTAAATGAATTAAAATAAGATTGAAGATATAATACATCCTTGACTATGGTCATTGAATGTATTATATAATAATCTATATTTAAATTCAGGTGAAGAATGAAACACATTTGGTGCTTTTATAGAATTTAAAATGAAATTAACTCTCAATATACCCTGACTATGGCCATTGATATATATTTTGAGTCAATTTTAAGTTAAATTCTAATAAAAGGAGAAAATATTTAAGGAAATATGATGAATTTTGAAAATGGATCCAGTGTTATTTCGTAAAAGATAAAAATCCTAAGTTTTGTTCACACCCTGACTATGACCATTGATGTGGATCATCAACTTAGGATTGATTTACCTCTTACGAAATGGTGCACGTGCCATTCGTGTTTCACCATTTGAGAAATATTGGAAAATGAAAAGAATGATATGAAAACAAACAATATGTATATGCTCATACATTCTAATCTAGGACTGAAAAGGTAAAATTTTCATTGATATCCAGCCTGTTACAAATTTAAGAATACAAAGAAATAATAAAATCCTAGACATAAGGCAATTTTCAACAACTTCTGAATGTTTCCTGCAAGACACTTAGTTAGTATAAAGTGAGAGAAAATGGACATGGCAAAATATTCATATTGAATCTAAGGATACCAATAATATTTGTATATGTGGGAAGTAATAGCATCTTCTGTATTTATGAGAGAACATGGATCTATACATGTACATATATATATATATGTATATATATATATGTATTTGTACATATATATAGGTGCATATACATATATCTAACACCGTTGGTAAATAAAACCTATATGAGAGGGCATATGCGATGGATGAAAGCAAGGGCCAGGATGGTTCTAGGTGAATCATCATGAAAATAGAGTAATTCACAATGGAAGACCACCACGATTCTTCATAAATTTCTTTTGAAGGAGGACCACTACAGTAAGTCCTGATAGACTGCTATAGAAAGGAAGGATCACAGTGGTTCATTGTGAACCACTGTAAAAGAAAAGCAACTATTGTAATCCTTGATGGATCACTATAGTAAAGGAAAACCACAGTGATTCTTTGCGAACCACTATAAAAATAGCCACAATAGTTCAATGTGAACCACTGTGAAAGACGCACCATCCTGTAGTGGAACTCGTGGTTTGTTGCAGGGGTAGGAAGCTGGACATACATAAGCATTGTACATGATCACCCTCCCTATCACTATCTATTATAATGAAACCTATATGTGTAAACTAAGATTTATACAATATGCACACAGGTGTCCAACCCACTCCAAATGGGACAGTTAAACTGAAGGAGGAATCATTGAAACTATGAGTATACAGTCAGTGGCAAAACAGACTAAAAAAAAAGAAAAAAAAGAAAAGAAAAGGAATGGCCGATCTGGGGATCATATCCGCAGTTGCCACTTGAGGTACCGACACATGCCTCAAAAGGGGGGGGTGATACTGATAAAATGGTGAAACCCTGTGAAATGCTACAGGTGAATGCAATCTGAAGGTGAGGTATGACAGTGGGTCTCAAGTATAATGGTATCATGCTAAATAGAATGAATGAACCATAGCGAACTGATTCTCTCTATTCAATTTACTCCATCCACCGAATTCACAAAATGGTTTGGAATCCTAAGTAGACTTATTTCTGAATGATTGATGAAAACCCTTTATATGAACAAAGGGAGGCTTTTAATTGAAGTCACAGGGCACTGTAGATCTGTCCTGGAATTTTAGGGAACTCAGCAGACATTCTTGATTAAGAATGGCCCAAGCAAATTTTATAGACATCAACCTGATTTTATAGTAAGACCAAAATTTCCTAAGAGAGTTATGATAAATTGTACAGAGACAAAAATTCATATTGGATTAAAAATTGATAGCGAGAATGGATACAGAGAGGGGAGTATCATACCTGTGATGGTCTGGTATTGCCTGTAGGTTAATAACCTACAAGTGAATAGCCATTCGCTTAGTTAGAAATCAGTTTGAAGTAATGTCAGCAGGATGGGTTTTTATAGTGGTGTAATGAAGATACAGAAGAGAAGTGCAGTGCAATTTACAGTAATAGAGGCTGTGAGATGTGACTTGGTGACTGCCTGCATTAGAAGAATATTTTTAACGTGCGTGAAGACACTAAGCTTAGTTGGAAATTTGATTTACAGCAAAAAAAAAAGGCAAAGGACTACTTTGGTTGGCGCCAGATAGAACTTGTGCATCAGCTAAGGGTGTGGGAGCAAGAGGTGGAGGTGGTTCATTATGCGATGTACCGAAGAGGTGTAGAGGATGCAGCAATAAATCAATATGTACATCATAAAATCATATTAAGCACAAGCTAAAACAAAGAGTTTCTCAGACGCACGTTATTCAGATACTATAGGCAGCTAACACAAAAATGTAGCAAAGCAACACTGTAATAAAAGAAAAAAAAATGATTCATAGAATACTTGAAGCAGCAGCGGTGTCAAATATCAAAATCCTATGGATTCCTCAGTAGACGCTAGGAAACTAGACATCTTGTACAGGTGTGCCTTAACCGACAATTCCTTCAAGGATCCAACTCTTCATCCTCAGCTTCATTTCTTTTGACCAGACATCATAAGCTCCTCTCCTCCCGACGAATTTGATCCTGAAATTAATGACTGGAAAATACATTTCTAGAGGAGTTTTGCAGTGGAAAAATAAGGCATGAAGATGAACCATAACCATGGTCTAGAAGCAAATCCAATTGAATGAAATTCCATATTGCGATAATTAACTTTCAGATCTTCATCTATGATTTGCAACATTCGAAGTTCCTGATCCAGGGTTGATGGAAGCTTTTTAAGGTGCTCTGTCAAAAGCCCAAGGGAGATCCACAGAAGTTCACGATACAGCTACTTATGAGAAACAGTAAAACAGAACAAAGTGTTTGCAAATAACTCTGGTGATGAATAAAACTTCAAAATGAATTCAAACAAAATGCAGGGAATGAAACAAATTCAGTATATCATGAAAACGTGACTTACAACTAGATGAACGAATGCCTTTGAATGATATATTCAAAATTGAACAGGAAGCCAGCAAGAAGATAATACATGTGTGATTTACCGTAGCCTAAAAAAACATGACAAGCATTTAAGATCTACTATAGCAATATGCGTCATGGAGGCTATAACTGCAGGGGCTCCTCTCAGACTAGCTGTGCAAGAATATAAGTCGTTCCGCCATTATTGTCCATGATTTTGGACAATTTCCTGACCATAGTTCGATACAGCAAGGTTTGCCAATATCCATATGTCAACGCTGCTTCCCATTGCAAACCTGAGAAATCCACTTCCCACGAAATCCTTAAAACGGGAATTCCTTCTGTGATGAATTTCCATGCTTTTGGGCAAAGGCAAACGCAGAGAACTCTTGTCCCTTGATCTCAACACCGGGATACTCTCATAAAAACGTGAAGTAAAAAGGAGGAAGGGTATATAACCAGGAGATGCATAACAGCATAAAAAAAAGTAAACACACGCAATTATCTCAAACAAACAGCATTATATACAGGAAATGAGAATGAATTATCATCATAAAACAAAGAATTAAGCATAAATAAGACATGAATTAGGCGAATAGGGAGTTAAATGCCACAAGACATCAAAACACAGACAAGGAATCATAAATTGGTAAGGAAATTGATACGTAGACAGGGAACGATATAGAATGGTCAGAGTTAATTCAGCAAATAGAGATGCACGAGAGGCAATCCGATGCTGTTTGAAATAGGACATTGAGGCTACAGAAAATAAAAAAATAAAATAAAAAAAAAACATATACAAGATAGCAATGACAGGGAATTGAAATGATAAAAGAATATACAAGATAACAACTCATTGCCAACCAAGAATCGCATGCAATGCGAAAAACAGAATAAAACTCAGGAATAATTCATTAAGAAAGAAAGCCATATTGTAGATGTAGGAGCTGTATACTCCTTTTTGCTGTAGCACGGGGTGGGTTGATGTTGCATAAGCAACTCAACGCCACCGGTGGTGCTTTAATGGGGGAAGATTAACCAGAGGAACCACAAGGAAATAAAGAGGATCAAAAGGAAACACAAAAAAAAATGTAAGTGAATCTCACTGGGTTATGGGAAGCTCTTTATCTGCCGAAATCCTGCGATCCTGCTGAGAGATCGTTGGTTTATGCTTGGTTTTGGAGGAATCCTGAGGGAGGAAAGAAGGATCTTCTTCTTTTGCTTCTTTTGCCGGGAGCCGAAGATCCCTTGATTGCTCGAAGGAGAGGATCCGCAAAAGGGGAAAGGAGAAGCTGGTGCTGCTGTCAGCTTCTCTTATTTGCGGGATTTTCAGGGCTTGAAAGAGGAAATCGAAAGGAAGAAGGAGGAAGAAAAATCGAGAAGAAGAAATGGTGAGGTGAAGAAGCGGTCGTATGAAGAACAGGGGTGCGGGGGTGAAACGCGGTGGTTAGGGTTCTCGTCGTTTGGCGCCTTTATAGGGGAGAAGGAGGAGGTTCGGTTGAAGATGGGAGGCTGAGAAAGGGGTTGTTGCGGATGGGTGGCTCGGGAGTGGACATGGCGATCAATCGAGTCCGATGGTGAGGAGGCTTCTAGAAGATTTTGGGGGTGGAGGGAAGGAAGAAGGCCTGCGAGGCCGTTGAAGATGAACGGAGGAGGCCAATGGCCATGGCGATCGAAGGTGGCTGAAGAGGAGGGAGGCTGATCTGACGGTTGGCGGAAGATGGAGGTTTCCAGAGGGTAGTGCGGGAGGGGAAGAGTCGATCTCAACCGAGACGCCATCGCCATTGCTCCGCATAGTCTGATCGCGTGCCCTAGAGAGAGAGAAGGCTTGCGGCTTTCATAAAAAAAGAAACTCCTTTTATCCAAAAACGGGTCTTTCACTTTTTAATATTTTCAAAAAGGTGGTTCTACAAAGTAATCTTTCACGAAAACGGTTTTCAAAAGAGGTTTAGCAAAACAAGTTTATTTGTTTGCATGTTTTCCGATAAAAAAAAAATCTATGATTTAAGAAACTCAAGAAGGATTTTGAGGGAAACAGGATCCGAATGAGGTTTTGAAAGATTTGTGAATTTATTATTTTTTAAAATATCCAAGATTTTCTGAAATGAGGCTCTTTGAGAAAAGCGGGGTAAATTTTGGCATTTGGATTTCAGAAATAGATCCGGATCTGATTTGGATCGGAAAATGGGTCAAGCATAAAAATCGAGTTTGGGTTCCAGTGAACCCGAGAAATGAAAAAAATTAACCCAATTGTTTCAAAAGACGGAGGTCAGGGGCAAAGAAGGAATTTTTGGATTTTTTTTCGGAAAATTTGGGGTGTTCACAGATGCCCCTCTTTGCTGCTAAGCCGGTTGTAAGCCGAGCTTAGCGGCAAAGAAGACACGCCAAATTTTCTTTAAAATATCCCAGTCAGAAGGTCTGAATTGGGTGTGGAAGAATTGGCTTTGAAAAGCTTTATTTTTCAGGTTTTTTGGCACTTATCCTGAAAGGTTTTTGGAAGAATCGAAATCCTCGAGAAAAAGTTATTTGGACAGAAAAAGTGAGGAAATCGTGATGGGACTCTTGGAATGAATATCACGAAATGATAAAAGAATAAATTTTGAAGAAGTCTCAAGGTTGAGACAAAGTTAAAGATTTTTGAAAAAGACACAGGCTTAACCCTTAACCTGGATGGGACATTTTTTGAAAAATACCTCGTGGGACGAGGTTCAGGTATAATCTTTATTTGAATGGATATACAAAGCATGTATTCCTTGATGAGGAATACCATGATGGGACTGAGAGAAATACCTCACCCGAACAAGGCAACTCTCGTTTAAAGAATGTACAAACAACGCTAGGTTGTATCAAAATGGATATTGAGCATTTATCTCATTTTTGGACAACTAGAAAATTTTTCCAATAAGATGAAATTATAAATGATTCAAATGCTTGAAAACGTGCGAGTATGTGCGAAAGATATTCCCTCTTTTCACCTAGAGTATTTCCTCCAAAAAGAGGTTAACTCCTTGGATTCTAGAGTTAGATTCAAATTTTAAAGTTGTTGAGTTTCTTCAAGGAAGTTATCCATTTCCTTGATATGAGTAGAGAAGAAACACTCTTAATTTCATAAAAGCAGATAGTGAAAAGACATTGATTAAAGGATTTCACATAAGAAAAGATGATTCCTGACAACTTTGGCAGTTTGATATCCTGAGGCTTTTCCCACAATGATCTTTTGACACTCTTTTTGGGACATTGAGCTTTATTGGGTTTCTACATCATCCTTCATTTGGATGTTTCCTGACTTTTCTCTCTTTTACGGAGAAGGGTACGCCACAAACTCCTTCATCTTGGAGATGTTTCGATCCTTTTTTTTTATCTCAGGGATTCTATTGATGATATTGGCTCAAAAGGTCTTTAGATGATAGCAAAAATCAAATATCTTTTAGGGTTTGTCGGTAGGTTCATCACACTCGCCTTCATCTTGATGGTGATCTGAACTTTCTCTGGAAGGATTCGTCACAAACTCCGTCATCTTGGAGATGTTTCCAATCTTCTTTGACCCCGGGGGTCTACTCGCTTAATTCGCCTTCATCTTGACGACAATTGAGAGATCCCTTTTGAGGATATTTGATTGAAGCTTAAATGAATGAATGAGGAGATATGGATTGAGTGGATTCTTTTTAACGCTCAGGATATTTCAACTGCCTGATTGCCAGAAAGTCGTCTTAAAACATGCGTCATAGCTATGATCAACATCGATTCACTTCTAGCTTTTCAACATCATTGAATATTTCTTTTGCTAATCATACCAAGGATCTTTCTTGCATCCTCTTGGTTGACCAACAGAGAGAAGATTTGATTTTTCACTTCTTTTTGCAAAAAGCTTCACCCTTTTGAAAAGAATACTAGAGGTAATCTGAGGTGATTCTTTTTGTGCAGTAAAATATGGGAATCAAGACATATTTTAGCAAATTGGCAAAGTTTTCGAGAATCCTTTGTGAAATAATCACTCAATATAGATTTTGATAGGACCTCGGTCTGAACATCTTTTATTTTTGGCAATCTTGATCAGTAGAACCGGGTTTTACGAGACCAACTTAAAGAAAAAGAATTTTGGTAAAGAATCTTGTAAAAGAATTTGGTAAAGGAATTTTTGGTAAAAAAGACTTTGGTAAAGGATCAGTGCTAAACTGGAATTTGAGAAGGACCAATTTTTGAGAAAATTGGAAATTTTGAAGGACCAATATACGCATTGGAATTTTGAAGGACTGACTGAAATTTTGAACAACTGACTGAAATTTTGAACAACTAGTGTAAAATTGGAATTTTGAGGGACCAATTTGTGAAAATTGGAATTTTGAAGGACCAATGTGAACATTGGAATTTTGGAAGGACCAATTTGTGAGAGTTGGAATTTTTGGAAGGACCAATGTAAACATTGGGATTTTGAGGGATCAATTGGGATTTTGAAGGACCAATTCATAGAATTGGAATTTGGAAGGACCAATGTAATCATTTGTATTTGATGAAGGACCAATTTGGAATTTTGAAGGACCAGCGTGAAACTGGAATTTTGAAGGACCAATTTGTGAAAATTGGAATTTTGAAGGACCAATGTAAACATTGGGATTTTGAGGGATCAATTGAGATTGTGAAGGACCAATTCATAGAATTGGAATTTGGAAGGACCAATGTAAACATTGGTATTTGATGAAGGACCAGCGTGAAACTGGAATTTTGAAGGACCAATTTGCGAAAATTGGAAATTTTGAAGGATCAATTGAAAATTTTGAAGGACCAATGTAAACATTGGAATTTTGAAGGATCGATTCATAGAATCGGAATTTGGAAGGACCAATGTAAACATTGGTATTTGATGAAGGACCCATTTGGAATTTTTGAAGGACCAGCGTGAAACTGGAATTTTGGAAGGATCGATGTGAGAATTGGATTTTATGAAGGACCAGTGTTAAACTGGATTTGAAAGGACCAATGTGAGAATTGGGTTTTTACGAAGGATTTTTGATGAAGGACCAGTGTTAGACTAGATTTGGAAGGATCATTATAGAAGGCTGCGCTGCTTCTATGAATGGTTTCAGGATTATCCCTTATCCTGAACGGGAATGAAGGGAGAATAAAACTCAATTTGGATATTCAAAGAGATGGAATATACAAAGGGGAAAAGCCCGAGTCGGAACCCAGATTTTCAAGATAAAAAAATGAAAGAGAAAATTGAGTTTTGAAAACTTAAATTTTCTAAAGAAATAATTGTTTTCCAATGCGAGGATTGGATTCAAGGAAGTCTGAGTCGAAACTCGAAACTTCGAATGAAAAATAATAGATGAAAAACCCGAGTTGAAATTCGGTTTTCTAAAAATGATGGATTTCCAATGCGAGGATTGAATTCAAAAGGAAGTCTGAGTCGGAACTCGAAACTTCGAATGAATAATAGAAGAAAAACCCGAGTTGAAATTCGGTTTTCTAAAAATGATGGATTTCCAATGCGAGGATTGGATTCAAAAGGAAGTCTGAGTCGGAACTCGAAACTTCGAATGAAAAATAATAGAAGAAAAACCTGAGTTGAAATTCGGTTTTCTAAAAATGATGGATTTCCAATGCGAGGATTGGATTCAAAAGGAAGTCCGAGTCGGAACTCGAAACTTCGAATGAATAATAGAAGAAAAACCCGAGTTGAAATTCGGTTTTCTAAAAAAATGATGGATTTCCAATGCGAGGATTGGATTCAAAAGGAAGTCCGAGTCGGAACTCGAAACTTCGAACGAAAAATAAAAAGGAAGACCCGAGTCGGAACCCGAATCTTTAAAAAGAAAAAGATAAAAGATAAAAGATAAAAGATAAAAGATAAAAGATAAAAGAAAATGATTGGTCCAATCAGAACCAAAGGGAAGCCCGAGTCGGAACTCGGAATTTCAAACGAAAAGATAAAAGGAAAACCCAGGTCAGAACCCGAATCTTAAAAGGAAGAGATAAAAAGAAAATTTAAAGATTGATGAAAATGGAAGATGATTCAGGTTTATCCCTTGACCTGAAAGGGAAATGAATAAAAATTGACAAATTTGACAAAATTGATAAAAAGGTTGGTAAAGGATTGAAAGAATTGATAAAGAATGACGAAGGATCAATAAATTTGATAAAACTTTGATAAAGAATAAGAATTAATAAGGAATTGACAAAAATCTGGTACAAATTGGTAAGATTTGATAATTCTTGAAAGATGATAAAAGACTTCAGGACTATCCCTTACCTTGAAGGAAGAAGGACCTCGTAGGCCGAGGTTCAGGTTTATCCCTTAACCTGAGAGGGAAATTCAGGTTTATCCCTTAACCTGAAAGGGAATGAAGGAATAAAATTGACAAATTCAACAAAATTTAATAAAGGGTTGATAAAGAATTAAAAGAATTGATAACAAATGAAAAAGAATCAATAAAATTGATAAAGAATCAGTAATAAAGAATTGACAAAGATTGACAAAGATCTAAAAGAATGGTGAAGCTTGGTACAAAAATTAAAGATACTTGGAAGATGATGAAAGACTTCAGGATTATCCCTGATCCTGAAGGAAGAAGGACCTCGCGGGACGCGGTTCAGGTTTATCCCTTAACCTGAGAGGAAAATTGAATAAAATTTATAAAAATGGGGAAGAATTTAAAGGAATTTATTTTGAACAAGAATTTTCACAGGTAGCATTGGTGCTCCTATGAGGGGTCTCAGGATTATCCCTTATCCTGAATGGGAAAAGAAGAAGAAAAAAAAAAGGAATACCTCATGGGAAAGAGGCATCAGGTTTATCACTTAACCTGAAAGGGTAATTTTTGAAAATAAGAATTTGACAAGAAAAATTAACAAAATCAATGAAGGATCAATAAAATTGACAAAATTGATAAAGATGAATAAAAATTGATAAGACTGATAAAATTGACAAACAAATAATAAAAGGAAGGAGTTGATTGAGAAGGAAAAGAATTTTGTTTGATCCTGCCTGCATGTGGGATCTTTTAAGAAGTAGGAGAGGAATACAAGGAAATCATTTTTGAAAAGAGGATTAGCTGCGAGAGCTTGAGTTTTGAAGGGGGATCATTCACGAGAGATCATCATGAAGGTTAATTTTTGAAGCAAACGATTTTAAAACCAATTTTTAGAAAATATGACCAACGCGAGGGTTGATCTTTGAATGTAATGATTCGAAACCAATTTTTAGAAAGATGATCAACACGAGGGTTGATATTTGAATGAAATTATTCGAAATCAATTTTTTTAGAAAATATGATCAACACAAGAGTTGATGCTTGAATGTAATGAAATCAATTTTTTGAAAATGAGATCAACACAGGGGTTGATCTTTGGAATGCAATGATTCAAAATCGATTTGTAGAAAGATATGATCAACACGAGGGTTGATCTTTTAAATGCAATGTTTCGAAACCAATCTTGGAAGATAAGACCAACACAAGGGTTGATCTTTTGAACACAAATGATTTGAAACCCATTTTGGAAGATAAGACCAACACAAGGGTTGATCTTTAGATATAAATGTTTCAGAATCAATCTTGGAAGGTAAGACCAACACAAGGGTTGACCTTTTAATGCGATGGTTCGAAAACTTATTTTTGAAAACATAATCAACTCGAGGGTTGATTTTGACAAAGGTTGGACCAAAGAGTATTTGAACTCTTTGGTCATCATAATGAAGATTTTTGAGATTTCATGATTTTTGGAAAAACCCTCATAGGTAATATCATTTCTCTCATGAATGATGTCAGGATTTTGTCCTGCATTGTGAAAAAGAACAGGAATTTAATGACAAGAGAATATTTTGAAGTGTAAATGTAATTTTTTTTTTAACAAAAGATGCCCCAATAGGGCGAAAGAAGTAAGAATTTGAACACAAAGGTATGAAGGAAATTGATATTTCATTTATAAGTGACTATTGAAAACAAGAACTTGACTATTTACATGCATGTGACCAAAAAGATCACAAAAGACTAGGGCTGACTTGCCCCTACAAGACGACAGAAAAAAAGCAAAAGGAAGAAAGCAAGAAAAAACTTTGATATCATCAGTTCTTTGAGTGATCTGCGAAAGGCTTGGTCAGGACGACGGGCTGCTCTTCTTCTTCGTCCTCTATCAGAAGATTTTTATCAATGCAGTCCTGGATGATGTTCTTTAGGACGAAGCAGTGCTCGGTGTCGTGCCCCACTACCCGATGGAACTTGCAGAACTTGTCCTTCCATTTTCCCAGGGAGACCGGAGGATCAGCAACTCTCGGGAGTTTAATCATATCTTTGCTCAACATATACTCCAGAATTTGCTCAAGGGACTGTTCAAGAGCAGAGAATTGACGGTCATAACCCCAACCTTCACGTTTTATCTTTTCCTTCTGCTTGGCCTGAACTGGCTTGTCATTCTGTTTGAAGGGTTCCTTTTGCTGACCCATCTGCTTGGTCTTGTTATCTTTGCTGCCACTGCCCCCAGAATTAGCCGAGAATGTATAATTCACCTTCTTTTTGAGGTCTTGGCTGCCCTTGACGAGAGTGATGCCTTCATAATTTCCATTGTCTATTCCCATCTTGAGCCACTCAGCTCGTTCGATAAGCTCTATGAATGATTTTGATGGGTAAGTGGAGATGAGGCTTCTGAGAGGCTGAGAAAAATTGTTCAAGATAACCTGGAGTGCGTGCTCCTCTGAAATGGGGGTTCTCATCTTGTTGCAGGTATCTCTCCACCTCCGAATGAAGTCTACAGCTTTTTCTTTATCTCCTTGTTTCAGGTTATACAGGTGATTGAGGGTTGGAAGTGCCTCAGTGTTGAACATGAATCTTTCTACAAACAGATTAACAACTTTATCAAAATTTTGCAGCTCGACGAGGTTGATGTGCTCCGCATACCATTTTGCGGCTACGCCTTCTAAGCTGCGAGGAAAGCATAAGAAGAGGGCTCGATTGTCTTCGCTGAATCTGGCACATTCGGCGAAGAACATTGCAAGATGGGCCTTTGGGTTGTCGGACCCATCGAACTTAATAAATTTATGGGGGAGATCTTCCAAGCTGTTGTCCCCATCTAAACCAAGGTAGAAGTCCTGTCTGGTATATACCCTCTTTCCCTTATCTCGGATCTGTAGGTCTTTGACCATCTTCGTCAATATTTGAACTGAGTCTTCCGCCGGGACTCCATCTTTAGGCTTGTTGACTGATTCAGGTTCCTCTGCCACTTTCTTGACTTGTCGCAAATGTTTCGGGACGAACACAAACTGTTCTTCCTCAGAATCCTCATCTTCTGACTCTGTACCTTCAGAGGTGCTGTCTTGCTGATCCTAACATGCTTCTTCACTGGCTTCCTTTTGACCTTGGTTTTAGAGGATGTTTTCTTTGAATCTGCCCCAGCTTGCTCAGACATCATTTTTGCCATCATCTTTTGAAAGATTTTATACATCGCTGGGTCGACATCGTCCTCATCTGAATCATGTTTTTGGGACAATCTGGAAGAGTTCATCTCTTCCACTTCGTTGTTATCGCGTTGCTGAGCTGCCCTTCTCTCTGCTCTCGTTTGAACCATGATTGGAATTGTTGGTGTTTTCTGGCGAATAAATAAAAGGTTCAGATCAAAGCAATTTTGGAAGGAAAAGAGATAATGAAAGAGAACTTTAAAGAGATCTCTCAATAAAAGGATTTTATATGAAGAAGATGAAATATATAAGGAAGAGTATTTTTGAAGATGACAAGACCTTGAATATTTTTGAAAATTGCAGGCAGGACCAAAAGAGTTTAAATAAATCAGAAGAAGAAGAATACGCCTGGACTTTTGAGAGATAAGGGAAAGAATTTAAAAGGATGTCCAGGGTTTAAGAAATTTATGGGAGAATAAAGAAATAAGAAACATATCATCCTGGATTTTGAGAAAATAAAAGAATTTTTATGAAATAAATATCCAGGGTTTTGAAAGATAAGAATTTTCAAGATAACATCTACAAAAAGAATCAATTTATACAAGCAATGATGCACAGAATAGCATTCCCTAGAAGCTGACTCTAAATGCAAATTTTGAAAAAGGTTCGTAGGACCTTACTCCTAACTCTAAGGATTTAGATCATCCGATTCCAATCAAGGTATGCCGATATACTCAAGTCGAAGCTCGAAGTACGTGGCATAGAAATATTCCTCCGGTTCTAAGGTAATGGCTTCCCAACATCCTTGAGCACCTATCGATATACCTCGGACTATGGCCCTTAGGTACGTGGTAGGGGGGCGCAAACCCAAATGAGTGGTCCAGTTGTGAGGCTCTCTCCCGAACTATGGTTCAGTGAGACAGCCCAGCAACGTGAAGACCGGGACAATATAGGTAAGGAGGTTTTCAAAATATGTTCAACATGCAAGAAATCAGATGGCTCTAATGCAAGTTCTAAAGAGATAGATTAAAATAAAGAGAAGCATACACTTGCATACATTGTTTTTGCATTCAATCCCTAGAATTGAGGAGAGTTGTATTTCAGACCTAAGTCTAATGTGAGCATGGAATAATCTCCTCAATATGGTCCTATCAAACCATACTTAAATCCTATATGCAATGATGTCAGCTTAGGACAGAGTCTAGGCTCCTAAGGTTTGCATGGAAAATGTAGCTGACATATGTTAGAATAAAGACTTAGATTATATAAAAGCAAAGCAAAGGCATAGATTCAACCGGACAAAGACGAGTCCCATCACGGTTGCCAAAACTGTGATCATCGCAAAATTTTTCCTATTCTCTTGTTGTTTCTCTCTTTTTCCCTCTCTTTTCCTTTCTAACCTCTATTCTCTCCTTTTGAAGGGAGAAAATAAAAGACAGAAAGAAAGAGAGAAGAGAGATGAGAAAAGGAAAGAGAGAAGAAAAGAGGAACTATTTTGCGCGGTCTCACTTGACCTTGATTTGAAAAGAAAAAGATTACTCGCCTCCGTTTTTGAAGTATTTGCGGGAAAACTGGGAGAGACTGGATTCGCTCGTCGGTACGAGGTTCGACCGTTCCTGGCGCCTTTACCAGGGGTAATCGAACCAAGGATCGAATCTATGCCTTTTGCTTTGCCTAAATATAATCTAAGAATTTATCCTAACTCTAAATGCACAAAGAATCATACTTGTGCAATGCAAGGATGTATGCTCTTTTGAAAATTGATTTAGAAATTTCCAAGTATTCTGAGATGAACTTGGTAAAGGAGTGAAGAAAATGATTTGAATCTAACTTTAGAACTTGAGATAGATCAAAGAAGTTCTAAGTTTTTGAAATAAATCAGAGTTGGGAGAAATAAATGAGAAAGAATGACTTGAGGCTTTAAAATGAAAGGAAATGAAGTTTCAAAGTCAAAATCGACCTTGAATTTGAATTTGAATTTTAGGAAAGGAGATGAATACTCGAGATGAAATTGAATTTGGATTTTTAAGTTTGGGATGGATCTGAGATAATCAAATGGAAGAATAGAAATGGATTTAGGGAATTCAGATGAGATCTGAAAATGGATTTGAATTTGAAATTTAGATTTGGAAATGGTATTGGATCTTAAAATGGATTTGAGATCAGAGATCTAATATAGAGTTGGGTTCTGGATCCTAAAATTGGATCGGAAATCTGAGATCCGATGTGGGATTGAGTTCTGGATCCTAAGATGGGATTGGATCTGAAGTCTGAGATCCAAAGTGAAGTTGGACTCTGGACCCTAAGATGGATTTCGGATCTGAAGTCTGAGATCCCAAAGTGGAATTGGGTTCTGAACCCTAAGATAGATTTTGGATCCTAAATGAATTGTGGATCTGAAATTTGAGATGTGGAATTGGACTCTGGATCCTAAAGAGGAATTGGATCTGAAGTCTGAGATCCAATATGGGTGTTGAATCCTGGACCCTAAAATGGATTTGGAGTTAAATTCAGAAGATGAATCAAGAACTTCCAAATTTAATTTGAACTTGGAAAATGAATTCTAGAAATTGAATCTTTGAATATACAAATGAATTTCAAAGTCAAATTAGACCTTGAATTTGAAGTTTAGAAGATGAATCAAGAATCTCAAAGTTAAATTGAACTTGGAGTTTTGAATGAATTTGGAATTTCAGAGTCAAATTTGATTTTTGAAATCTGATTTGAATATGAATATAAAATGAATTTGAAATCTCAAAGTTAAATTGGACTTTGAGATTGAACATAGAATTTTGAAAAATGAAAAGATGAATCAGATTTGATAAGGATTGAAGATAGATTGAGGAAGATATTTACATTTACTTGGAGTTTTTGAAAAATGAATTTTTGAAAGCATGATGTAATTCTATCCTAAATGATGAATGAGTTTGAAGAATTTGAAATTGGATTTTGAAAAGTTATTCCATTCTTTAAATGAATTAAAATAAGATTGAAGATATAATACATCCTTGACTATGGTCATTGAATGTATTATATAATAATCTATATTTAAATTCAGGTGAAGAATGAAACACATTTGGTGCTTTTATAGAATTTAAAATGAAATTAACTCTCAATATACCCTGACTATGGCCATTGATATATATTTTGAGTCAATTTTAAGTTAAATTCTAATAAAAGGAGAAAATATTTAAGGAAATATGATGAATTTTGAAAATGGATCCAGTGTTATTTCGTAAAAGATAAAAATCCTAAGTTTTGTTCACACCCTGACTATGACCATTGATGTGGATCATCAACTTAGGATTGATTTACCTCTTACGAAATGGTGCACGTGCCATTCGTGTTTCACCATTTGAGAAATATTGGAAAATGAAAAGAATGATATGAAAACAAACAATATGTATATGCTCATACATTCTAATCTAGGACTGAAAAGGTAAAATTTTCATTGATATCCAGCCTGTTACAAATTTAAGAATACAAAGAAATAATAAAATCCTAGACATAAGGCAATTTTCAACAACTTCTGAATGTTTCCTGCAAGACACTTAGTTAGTATAAAGTGAGAGAAAATGGACATGGCAAAATATTCATATTGAATCTAAGGATACCAATAATATTTGTATATGTGGGAAGTAATAGCATCTTCTGTATTTATGAGAGAACATGGATCTATACATGTACATATATATATATGTATATATATATATGTATTTGTACATATATATAGGTGCATATACATATATCTAACACCGTTGGTAAATAAAACCTATATGAGAGGGCATATGCGATGGATGAAAGCAAGGGCCAGGATGGTTCTAGGTGAATCATCATGAAAATAGAGTAATTCACAATGGAAGACCACCACGATTCTTCATAAATTTCTTTTGAAGGAGGACCACTACAGTAAGTCCTGATAGACTGCTATAGAAAGGAAGGATCACAGTGGTTCATTGTGAACCACTGTAAAAGAAAAGCAACTATTGTAATCCTTGATGGATCACTATAGTAAAGGAAAACCACAGTGATTCTTTGCGAATCACTATAAAAATAGCCACAATAGTTCAATGTGAACCACTGTGAAAGACGCACCATCCTGTAGTGGAACTCGTGGTTTGTTGCAGGGGTAGGAAGCTGGACATACATAAGCATTGTACATGATCACCCTCCCTATCACTATCTATTATAATGAAACCTATATGTGTAAACTAAGATTTATACAATATGCACACAGGTGTCCAACCCACTCCAAATGGGACAGTTAGACTGAAGGAGGAATCATTGAAACTATGAGTATACAGTCAGTGGCAAAACAGACTAAAAAAAAAGAAAAAAAAGAAAAGAAAAGGAATGGCCGATCTGGGGATCATATCCGCAGTTGCCACTTGAGGTACCGACACATGCCTCAAAAGGGGGGGGGGGGGGTGATACTGATAAAATGGTGAAACCCTGTGAAATGCTACAGGTGAATGCAATCTGAAGGTGAGGTATGACTGTGGGTCTCAAGTATAATGGTATCATGCTAAAAAGAATGAATGAACCATAGCGAACTGATTCTCTCTATTCAATTAACTCCATCCACCGAATTCACAAAATGGTTTGGAATCCTAAGTAGACTTATTTCTGAATGATTGATGAAAACCCTTTATATGAACAAAGGGAGGCTTTTAATTGAAGTCACAGGGCACTGTAGATCTGTCCTGGAATTTTAGGGAACTCAGCAGACATTCTTGATTAAGAATGGCCCAAGCAAATTTTATAGACATCAACCTGATTTTATAGTAAGACCAAAATTTCCTAAGAGAGTTATGATAAATTGTACAGAGACAAAAAATCATATTGGATTAAACAATTGATAGCGAGAATGGATACAGAGAGGGGAGTATCATACCTGTGATGGTCTGGTATTGCATGTAGGTTAATAACCTACAAGTGAATAGCCATTCGCTTAGTTAGAAATCAGTTTGAAGTAATGTCAGCAGGATGGGTTTTTATAGTGGTGTAATGAAGATACATAAGAGAAGTGCAGTGCAATTTACAGTAATAGAGGCTGTGAGATGTGACTTGGTGACTGCCTGCATTAGAAGAATATTTTTAACGTGCGTGAAGACACTAAGCTTAGTAGGAAATTTGATTTACAGCAAAAAAAAAGGCAAAGGACTACTTTGGTTGGCGCCAGATAGAACTTGTGCATCAGCTAAGGGTGTGGGAGCAAGAGGTGGAGGTGGTTCATTATGCGATGTACCGAAGAGGTGTAGAGGATGCAGCAATAAATCAATATGTACATCATAAAAATCATATTAAGCACAAGCTAAAACAAAGAGTTTCTCAGACGCACGTTATTCAGATACTATAGGCAGCTAACACAAAAATGTAGCAAAGCAACAATGTAATAAAAGAAAAAAAAAATGATTCATAGAATACTTGAAGCAGCAGCGGTGTCAAATATCAAAATCCTATGGATTCCTCAGTAGACGCTAGGAAACTAGACATCTTGTACAGGTGTGCCTTAACCGACAATTCCTTCAAGGATCCAACTCTTCATCCTCAGCTTCATTTCTTTTGACCAGACATCATAAGCTCCTCTCCTCCCGACGAATTTGAACCTGAAATTAATGACTGGAAAATACATTTCTAGAGGAGTTTTGCAGTGGAAAAATAAGGCATGAAGATGAACCATAACCATGGTCTAGAAGCAAATCCAATTGAATGAAATTCCATATTGCGATAATTAACTTTCAGATCTTCATCTATGATTTGCAACATCCGAAGTTCCTGATCCAGGGTTGATGGAAGCTTTTTAAGGTGCTCTGTCAAAAGCCCAAGGGAGATCCACAGAAGTTCACGATACAGCTACTTATGAGAAACAGTAAAACAGAACAAAGTGTTTGCAAATAGCTCTGGTGATGAATAAAACTTCAAAATGAATTCAAACAAAATGCAGGGAATGAAACAAATTCAGTATATCATGAAAACGTGACTTACAACTAGATGAACGAATGCCTTTGAATGATATATTCAAAATTGAACAGGAAGCCAGCAAGAAGGTAATACATGCGTGATTTACCATAGCCTAAAAAAACATGACAAGCATTTAAGATCTACTATAGCAATATGCGTCATGGAGGCTATAACTGCAGGGGCTCCTCTCAGACTAGCTGTGCAAGAATATAAGTCGTTCCGCCATTATTGTCCATGATTTCGGACAATTTCCTGACCATAGTTCGATACAGCAAGGTTTGCCAATATCCATATGTCAACGCTGCTTCCCATTGCAAACCTGAGAAATCCACTTCCCACGAAATCCTTAAAACGGGAATTCCTTCTGTGATGAATTTCCATGCTTTTGGGCAAAGGCAAACGCAGAGAACTCTTGTCCCTTGATCTCAACACCGGGATACTCTCATAAAAACGTGAAGTAAAAAGGAGGAAGGGTATATAACCAGGAGATGCATAACAGCATAAAAAAAAGTAAACACACACAATTATCTCAAACAAACAACATTATATACAGAAAATGAGAATGAATTATCATCATAAAACAGGGAATTAAGCATAAATAAGACATGAATTAGGCGAATAGGGAGTTAAATGCCACAAGACATCAAAACACAGACAAGGAATCATAAATTGGTAAGGAAATTGATACGTAGACAGGGAACGATATAGAATGGTCAGAGTTAATTCAGCAAATAGAGATGCACGAGAGGCAATCCGATGCTGTTTGAAATAGGACATTGAGGCTACAGAAAATAAAAATAAAAAATAAAAAATATATATATATACAAGATAGCAATGACAGGGAATTGAAATGATAAAAGAATATACAAGATAACAACTCAATGCCAACCAAGAATCGCATGCAATGCGAAAAACAAAATAAAACTCAGGAATAATTCATTGAGAAAGAAAGCCATAATGTAGATGTAGGAGTTGTATACTCCTTTTTGCTGTAGCACGGGGTGGGTTGACGTTGCATAAGCAACTCAACGCCACCGGTGGTGCTTTAATGGGGGAAGATTAACCAGAGGAGCCACAAGGAAATAAAGGGGATCAAAAGGAAACACAAAAAAAAATGTAAGTGAATCTCACTGGGTTATGGGAAGCTCTTTATCTGCCGAAATCCTGCGATCCTGCTGAGAGATCGTTGGTTTATGCTTGGTTTTGGAGGAATCCTGAGGGAGGAAAGAAGGATCTTCTTCTTTTGCTTCTTTTGCCGGGAGCCGAAGATCCCTTGATTGCTCGAAGGAGAGGATCCGCAGAAGGGGAAAGGAGAAGCTGGTGCTGCTGTCAGCTTCTCTTATTTGCGGGATTTTCAGGGCTTGAAAGAGGAAATCGAAAGGAAGAAGGAGGAAGAAAAATCGAGAAGAAGAAATGGTGAGGTGAAGAAGCGGTCGTATGAAGAACAGGGGTGCGGGGGTGAAACGCGGTGGTTAGGGTTCTCGTCGTTTGGCGCCTTTATAGGGGAGAAGGAGGAGGTTCGGTTGAAGATGGGAGGCTGAGAAAGGGGTTGTTGCGGATGGGTGGCTCGGGAGTGGACATGGCGATCGATCGAGTCCGATGGTGAGGAGGCTTCTAGAAGGTTTTGGGGATGGATGGAAGGAAGAAGGCCTGCGAGGCCGTTGAAGATGAACGGAGGAGGCCAATGGCCATGACGATCGAAGGTGGCTGAAGAGGAGGGAGGCTGATCCGACGGTTGGCGGAAGATGGAGGTTTCCAGAGGGTAGTGCGGGAGGGGAAGAGTCGATCTCAACCGAGACGCCATCGCCATTGCTCCGCATAGTCTGATCGCGTGCCCTAGAGAGAGAGAAGGCTTGCGGCTTTCATAAAAAAAAACTCCTTTTATCCAAAAACGGGTCTTTCACTTTTTAATATTTTCAAAAAGGTGGTTCTACAAAGTAATCTTTCACGAAAACGGTTTTCAAAAGAGGTTTAGCAAAACAAGTTTATTTGTTTGCATGTTTTCCGATAAAAAAAATCTATGATTTAAGAAACTCAAGAAGGATTTTGAGGGAAACAGGATCCGAATGAGGTTTTGAAAGATTTGTGAATTTATTATTTTTTAAAATATCCAAGATTTTCTGAAATGAGGCTCTTTGAGAAAAGCGGGGTAAATTTTGGCATTTGGATTTCAGAAATAGATCCGGATCTGATTTGGATCGAAAAATGGGTCAAGCATAAAAATCGAGTTTGGGTTCCAATGAACTCGAGAAATGAAAAAAATTAACCCAATTGTTTCAAAAGACGGAGGTTAGGGGCAAAGAAGGAATTTTTGGATTTTTTTCTGGAAAATTTGGGGTGTTCACACGCGGCTAGCGGTGCCTGGTAGGTATCCGAAAGCGTAAAGCCCCACGAATCCGCAAAAGTGGGAGGGGGCGGCCTGCTGGTCCAATGATCTGAACCGGTAGTCGAACGTTCAAGTCTTCCCGCCACAGAGCTTCTGCCCCTTACAGAACGACAACGCGTTCTTCTTGCGCCTCTTCTGCGTCCCAATCTCTCACCATCCGGAGGGTTCATTTTCTTTGAACAAGAAAACCCCAAATACTCATGTAAGGTATACTCTAGTCTAATAGTATAGAAAAAAAAAGAAATTAAGTTACTTACAGCGCGATGCGGATGCTCGATGACCAAAAATCACTGTTTCGATCTGCTCTGATACCAAGTTGTAACGCCCAAAAATTTCGAACCTTATAATTTCTTTGAAATAGTTGGAAAATTCCTTTTCTTTACAGAGTTTATTTCTAAAAATCAGCGGAAACGATTTCTTTTAAAAGAAAAAGGACAGGTTTGACAACCTTGGGCACGTTAGCGAGAAAACAAAGATTTACCATGGATTATCTGCAATAATACTTAGGAAACCATTTCTTCTATTTAAAGAGAGTATCAAGTTTGTACAAAATTTGGGTTTCCTCAAGGAAAAACCGTATCAAAAACCAAAATGTCCAAGAGAAGAACTACGAGCAGAAATAGTGGATACTGAAATCATCTCGCAGTCGCGTCATCGCCTGATGCCCCTAATCGTCACATGTACCCATGAAATGGGTTAGTTTTGCGAAAAACTAGCAGGAGAGTACAAAGACAGAAAGAACTAAATTAGGCATAGATAATTTATGCAGCAGGTAGTAACGAGCAAACTAAGCAGATAGACTGAAGGAATAAGCTAAGTACAACAAACTCAAAAAGGTGTGCATGCTCAATTTAGTTATTACTTGATAACCGGCCATGCGGGTACATACATGGCGCGTGAGTCAAAACAGTCGAGTCCAAGCCGAGTGTTCATTATGTTAAGTATTTTAATATACCTCGGTTGTCTGACTGAATCCTATTCCTATGGAAACGACCGATGGTCGAGAGAGTAAGTTCCCAAGGCCTGATAGAAATGCATCCAACTTCTGCAGAAGTGTTACGCTAACTTATGTAGCCTCTATCCCTTCCCTAACCTCCAATGACTGGGGGAAAATAGGTCTTTTGCTCTTTTAAAAAGCCATAAATGGTCTGTCCATCGGAGTTGGTACCCTTCGTCCTCTCTCTTGACGAAGCCAGGTTGAATTGAGCGCGACGGGGTTTCTTAGCCGTTGCCTCATTCTTCATGCTCTGGTTCATTAGACTGAAACAAGCATCTTGCCTGTGAAGGCGATCCCATTTTTATATGTGTTTTCAACAACGTGCACGAAGCACTAATCGAGGTCATAAGACTCTCTCATCCAATCGTTATAGTACTAACATGTCTCGCATGTTCAAGAAGTACACTTACGAGGAAAGGGATACAGGTCCTTAATAGGAGCCTCAGGAGTGCGTTTCGCAAAGATATAATGTTTTTTAAAAAGCTATTTTAACATTTTAAATCTTTCGAAACGACACACAACTTGCCAACATATAACATGTGATTTTCTCGAATCTGACATCCGATGATGCAGTGTCTGGGTGCTATGTAGGTCACGACACTGGTTTTGGTAAATGGGCTTCACAAATGAACCCATCACCCAACAACTTGATCTTGCCCCAGATCAAGGGTTTTCCCAAAACATATCGGGTAAAAAGTGGAATAGGTATTCCTCCCGAATACGTTGAGTCTATGGCAAGGCAAAAATGAGAGACAATAATGCGAAAAGCAAGAGCCTAGGTGTGAAGCGCGACGACAAACTGAAATAGGAAATGCAAAAGCAAAAGACAAGGATCGCGAACCCGCATCCTTGAATTAAAAGACAGTAAGCAGTAAATACGAAAGTAAAAGCCTGGGCGCAAAGCGCGACGGCAAACTGAAACAGGAAATGCGAAAGCAAAGGACAAGGATCGCAAAACCACGTCCTTAAATTAAAAGACAGTAAGTAGTAATTGCTAAAACAAAAAGCCTGGGCGCAAAGCGCAACGGCAACAGAAATAAGAAATGCGAAAGCAAAGGACAAGGATCGTGAAACCGCGTCCTTGATTTAAAAGTGTACTTATATACGTATATGTATATAAATATATCATTAAGTCCTTTCAATCTTTAATTATTTAAGCTTGATTTAATTATTTAAGTCCTTGTGCAACTTCTCCTACCTTGGGGTATTGCGAGAATGAAGCCGTCTACGAACGTAGGTGATCGTCGGTTTAGTTCGCGGGGCGCAAACGGGCTCCGTTGCGTAAACTGCAAAAAATGTGATTTTAGAAGGCATAAACGAGCAAAGGTAGAGAGGAGACTCGGCTTCTCCAACCTCGAAAGGAAGGGGGGCTTCACACCCCCTTCTGTTGGCCTGTCAGAAGGCAAAAAGAGAGAGAGACGGGGTCGCAGGGGCCAAATGCACACCTGCGGCCCTCAAAAGATGAGGGAGGGGCCAAATGGCTCCTGCCGAGCTTTGCTTGACAGGAAAAGGGGCAGAGGCCAGAGGCCCCTGTCGGGTCTCAAAAAAAAGAAAAGGGCAAGGGCCTTAGGAGGCCCTTGCTGGAATTTTTTAAAAGAAAATGGAGGGGCAGGAGCCTTTGGCTCCTACCAGGTTTTTAAAAGAGAAAGGGGCAGGGGTTGATGGCCCCTGCCAATGGAACGAGTAGGGAGGAGGGAGCGCAGGGGCCAAAGGCCCCCTGCGGCTTAATAGGATAGGAGGCAGGGGCCCAAGGCCCCTGTCGTTCATAAAAAAAAAGGCAGGGGCCATCGGCCCCTGCTGGAATTTAAAAGGAAGGGGGGGCAGGGTTCGAAGGCCCCCTGCCGAAAAGGTAAACAGGGGGGGAGTCGCAGGGGCCTTTGGCCCCTGCCTGCCGCTATTGAGATGGAGACAGAGAGAGGGAGGAGGGGGTTACCTGGGCTGCCGTGAAGGGGGGGGGGGTTCGCCGGAGAGGGTGGTGCCGTGAAGGGGAGGAGGTTGCCGTGAATGGGGGAGACGAGAGATGAGAGAGAGAGTCAGGGGGGAGGGGGGAGGGGGAGGCTCGTAGGCCCTCCCCTCTCCCCCTCTCGCCTTTTAATAGGGAGGGGGCGCACACTGGGCCCGCCCCCTATGTCGCCGGAGAAGCCCCCTACCGTGGGCTGCTAGCCCCTCTGAAAAAGGAGTTTTCGAGGGGCTGGGCACGGGTTGGATCCGGGTCGGGTCTGGACCCGACCCGGGTCCGATCTCTTTTAATTTTTTTTACTGGTTTTTACAGTAGTTGCGCACAACAACTTGCCACTTCAGCTAAGTAGTCAATATGGACACACTTGGCCAGTCAGTTGCAGTGCGCCACATTAGAATGTCCAGATTCATTGTAAGGGAGCCATGGGTGCCACTTCAGTTGGGCGGATTTAATGAATGTGCGTCTTGGGCTGTTGGAACCACTTATGGCAGTTTGAAAACTATTGTGATTTACACAGTCCAGTTTCTGGTTTTGTTTAGCCTATAAATAAGGCTCATATCCATCAAATTGTATCTTTTAAAAATCATTTGAATGAAATTGGATTTCGATCTTTAGAAGAGAGTAATCTTTTGGTGCCATTGTGCATTTGGTTCCCTTATTTAAGGAAATTTGGAATTGATGTTCAACACCTATCCTTGGGCCAATTCCAGTTGGTTTCAAGCCAATTGAGTTGGATTCGGGCTCGATCAAGCGCTTCGTGCCTAGATTGGGTTCATCGCACATCTGACAAAGTTCAACGAATTTATGGCCTTTCAACGCCACTGCGAGGACATCAAGTGTGTAATGCTCAAACCGAACATCCGGTGAGTGTTTGACTCCTTGCAGCCTTGCATTTGAGTAGATCGGCACATACATTCATCGTTTGGTATTACTAGTGTGCCATTTGATGTTTGCACTGGGAGATTATTGATTACGGCAAACAAAGGGAGGCTCTCCATTTGAGTGTGGGAAATTCCATCAGCAACCAAGGGAGGTTGTCCGCTTGGCCGATTCAGCGCCCGTAGTCCACAGATCCCAGGATCGCTCCAGGTGACTGCATCTGGACTGGCCGCATTCTGCTCGTGCGCAAGCCAGCCATTTCAGTGATCTCCTTGTTGCCGCACACCTGTGCATAGCCAAGGGATCTGCAGTGTTGCGCATTATTGCAGCGTGCTCATGTGCACTGCGCACTGCGCACTGACGCACACTTCTGCCACACTACATACGGAGTGCGCCAAAGCTCCCGCACTCTGTGTGTCGCAATGCATGGACTTTTACAAGACCATCGATTGTTGCTTCAATGTGCTGAGCCGCAAGCAGCTGCTTAGCGCATAACACAACCAGTCCCATGCCACATCTCTGTCGTGCCACATACCACGCTCTTTGGTAGCATCAAGCACAACTCTTGGGCTATGCAATTCTAAACATTGAAGACCCTCAGTCCAGATACATGAGTTATGCCTTTGCACAATGCAACTTCCTAATGTGCCAGACTAGAGTTGCCAGAGACAGAGATTCAACAATTACTAATGTTGTTGTATTAGTAGCTAGATAGCCTACTTGTATTGCTGAAGATGAATGTGTGTTGTTGCTTGTAACCTAGTCTACGGCTAGACGAAACCTCCTTAAGTCTGTAACAATATAGAAAATAGTGAAAGCTATCAGTCACACACACTACACTTGTGTTATAATAGCTACATTCATTCTGCGTGCTAGATTTCAAGAGACCTACCGAAGGTCAAGTGTCTTCAAATTCGATCCGAAATTTAGGGTCCCACCAAGTGGTATCAAAACTAAAGAGGACCAAAGAAGTGGTATCAAAGCTAAAGAAGACTGCAGAAGTGCTATTAAAAGCAAAAAAGAAGTCCACGATAGTGCTATCAAAACTGAGAAAAATTATGAAGTGGTATCAAGTCATTATGCAGAAGAAGGAAATCCTACTTCTCTTTTGAGGTAATTTTTAGGATCCTCTGGCGTTAATTTTGGCTATCTTCGATAAAGTACAGATGATTGCTACAAATGCTGAAGAAATGCATATTATTACATCCTGCTTGAGATGATTTTCAAATCATCAATCAAAAAAGTTTAGCCTTAACGATTTTTTAAATCACATCATAGTCAATGATTGTGAGTTTCTAGCCATCTTTATCATCACTGTGTGACGTTGTCTATCAAATTTCGACAAAGTGCCTGTGTCAATAGCACTCTTTGTCGTGCCCAGAAAATAAAGTATTTGAAGGTTGTCCTCAGCTGATAAGCCATTTGTTTTGGAAAGTGATGCAAAGTTGCACACTATGTCCAGTATCCAGTTTGTTTGCATAGCTATGCGGCAGTTTACAGGTGGCTAACTTTAGCAGGTCACTGTTCAATCATCTGAGTTCAGATTACAATGAAATTTGACAGGTTGATTAACTTACATATGGTGCATCCAATGCACCTATTACCTTAGACAAAGCACCTATATATATATCTGTAGAGCGGACCGAACAGTAACATTCAGTCACAAACTCTTGACTATTCCTATTGTGCGCAAACTGAACTAGCCTCTATGGATTCGGTAGATTTACTGAAGTTGATGAAAAATAAAATAGCGAAGCTGGAAAATGTTTGCTATAAGTTTTGTCAAGAATATGAGGAAGACATGGATGTCTTGGCTCAGGTGAATGTCCAGTAAAGTAGAGGGAAAAGCTGAGTTCAATAACCTCCATTTAACTGAGAAGATTGACAAATGCCAAGTCTTTATTTCTACACTGTTGAACTTTGTAGAGCAAGGTGCACACATGATGAAAAGTATGTGCGAAACAAAAAAATATCCACGCATGTGACTAGTGACTGACTTATGCGAAAAGATTCAATGTCTCTATGCAATTGTGAAGGAACAAATGTAAGGTGCAGAAGATACTTATGTAAGACTGTACCTAAAAGACATTGAAGAGGCGTTAAAGATACTCGATTAGGAGTTAACAAGAGTGATAGTTGTTGAAGTCAAACTAGCAATCCAAATGTATATCAGAAGTTGCAAAAGGTTGATAAGGTCGACATTAAATTTTGAGATAGAATGGTTGACATTATAGTGCAATTGGTTAAGTAGATCCAAACCTTTACAAATAAGTGAAGAAGAGTTTTTAGAGAACGCAGACTTAGCCACATTCTTCAAAGAAGAAGAGAATGCTTTTCATTCCTCACTCGTGCTTGAGCCGGTTGTACAAGTCAACCCATGCAGTTGTCGAGAGCTTCAACATGGTGTCATGAAGCAAAATGATAGACTTCTTCGATGAAAGGGAGTCTAGTAAAGGCGACAATCCGGTTGAAGTTGTCACTTATGAGTTAGCTATCCAAGAGAGCAAATGCAACAGGAAAGATGAGCTTAAAGAGTTCAAAGGCGCATTACCTTTGAATGCATTTCAAATTGAAAAGCAAAGTGTCGAAAGAAGATTGCTTAAGCTAAAATTAAAAGATGCCAAAGCAATGTATGCAAATAGGGGGCAAAAGCATGAATCAACAACCATATCCAATCAAGTAGACTGCAACAATATGCGGCCTTGTGTGAATGAGATGGTTCAAAAAGCAAAAAATTTATGCGCACAAATTCAGCGGATGCCTATAGGCCGACACTTGATGGTCGATAAGAAATGGCCAACTGGCCAAAGGCAAACCATGGCACTAATGCAGGAATGAGATACGTTTCTTTTTTATCCAGGAGGACAAATACTTGTCAAGTTCAGTGATTTGGTTATAGGTAGGGTAGTAGATTCAAGAATAATTGAGCACCATGAATCTGCAAACCAGAACGGTGAGACTAGATCCAAGTGTATGGTGGCATCACCCTCATTCTATGTGCATGAATATGCGCAAGACAAAACATGTCACTTCAGGGTAGACAACGAAGATGAAGTCACAAAAACTACTCACAGCAGTATTGTGTACCTCTGTGCATTACAGAATTGTGCATCTCTTTTGCGCCACTATCACATTATGTGTGCAAGTCACTACACACAATTGTCTGTCAAAACAGTATAGGCTGATGCACTCTTCATAGTGGGTCTTCATGCACTACTCATTTCAGCATGCGCCTCTTCCTGCAACATACAGGGTTAAGTGCTCCAGCGCACTACAGTATTTTTGCTCCTCAACACAGCACAATACAATGTGTCGCATGTACAACACAACATTGCAAGATGCAAACACAAGTTCTTCATTGCCGACAACATGCAATGCCTTAGTCACTATCTACAGTGTGTACGACTGAGTAACACCCTCTTTACTTGACTATGCATTGTTGTCGAGCCATATCTGAGCATGTATGTCATGATTCTACAAGGTGATCACCATAATTGAAGTAGACTAGCAAAAATTGACTCAGAGACAAAAAATATTTAGTGAAGGAAAAGAAGAACTTACAGCGGTTCTCCTTTGAGGACAAAGGTAAGGCAAGCAATGGTGGAATATTGTGACCCAAAGTTAAATGCCTTTGCTGGGAAGACACAACAACCATGGGGTGCTGCCACAGTAGACTTATAAGTCTGCAAAAGTTTATTTTTAGCATGAACATTCCTGCGGATGACTCATTCAGTGAGTGGTTCAACCAACACAGCATGCTTGCTCAACGTTTTGTCACCAAACGGGTGACATAGCAGCCTAGAGGGTTTACCAACGAGATGCGCCAGACAAGATGATCAGGTGCAATGCACAAGAGCGTCAGCTTGGAGACCACCTGCGCAAGTGGCCAGCATACTTTATCATTAGCACCTTGCCACTGCAGCACTTTGATCAATAATGCTTAACGGTTTGAGGCAATTGTGCACAATAGCTTGCCACTTCAGCTAAGTAGTCAACAGAGACACTTGGTCAGTCAGTTGTAGTGCGCCACATCAGAATGACTGGATTCACTATAAGGGAGCCTTGAGTGCCACTTCAGCTGGGTGGATTCAATGAATGTGCGCCTTGGGCTGTTGGAACCACTTGTGGCAGTTTGAAACAGTCTAATTTCTGGTTTTGTTTAGCCTATAAATAAGGCTCATGTCCATCTAATTGTATCTTTTGGAAATCATTTGAATGAAATTGGACTTCGGTCTTAGGAAGAGAGTAGTCTTTTGGTGCCATTGTGCATTCGGTTCCCTTATTTAGGGAAATATGGGATTGATGTTCAGCACCCATCTTTGGGCCAATTCCAGTTGGTTTCAAGCCAACTGAGTTGGATTCAGGCCCGATCAAGCGCTTTGTGCCTATATTGAGTTCATCACACATCCGATGAAGTTCAGCGAATTTCTGGCCTTTTAATGCCACTGCGAGGACATCAAGTATGCAACGCTCAAACCGAACATCCAGTGAGTGTTTGATTACTTGCAACCTTGTATTTGAGTAGATCGGCGCATACATTCATCGTTTGATATTACTATTGCGCCATTTGATGTTTGCACTAGGAGATTGTTGATTACGACAAACAAAAGGAGGCTCTCTGTTTAAGAGTGGGAAATTCCATCCGCAGCCAAGGGTGGTTGTCCGCTTGGCCGATTCAGCACCCATAGTCCACAGGTCCCAGGATCGCTCCAGGTGACTGCATCCAGACTGGCCGCATTCTGCTCGTGCACAAGCCAGCCGTTTCAGAGATCTCCTTGTTGTCGCACACATGTGCACAACTAAGGGATCTGCAGTGCTACACATTGTTGCAGCACGCTCATGTGCACCACACACTGATGCACACTTCTGTCGCACCACATATGGAGTGCGCCTAAGCTCCCGCGCACCGCACGTCACAACACAAACTTTTACAAGACCATCGCTTGCTGCTTCAATGTGTTGAACCGCATGCAGCTGCTTAGCGCATAACACAACCAGTGCCCTATCACATCTCTGTTGCACCACATACCACGCGCTTTGGCAGCATCGAGCACAACTCCTGCGCTATGCAATTCTAAACGTTGAACACCCTCAGTCAAGATGCATGAGTTATGCCTCTGCAAAATGCATCTTCCTAATGTGCCAAACTAGGGTTGCCAGAGACATAGATTCAATAATTACTAATGTTGCTGTATTAGTAGCTAGATAACCTACTTGTATTGTTGAAAATGAATGTGTGTTGTTGTTTTCATTCTTGAGCTTGTAACCTAGCCTACGGCTAGACGAAACCTCCCTAAGCCTGTAATAATGTAAAAAATAGTGAGAGCTATCATTCGCACACACTACACTTGTGTTACAGTAGCTACATTCATTCTGTGTGCTAGATTTGAAGAGACCTATCGAAGGTCAAGTGTCTTCAAATTTGATCCAAAATTTAGGGTCCCAATAGAAAGATAAGAAGTACATAATTAATGAGCATCACACAGCCCGACCCCATAGCAAGATACTTGGTCGGCCTGCCAAGACTGTAGTTTGAGGTCAATTTTGTCAATTAATGACTCCCATAACCCCTATCAACTTGTTGTCGATAGGGATGGCAGTGGATCGAGGGACAACAGGGCCCTGCCCCACCTCGACCCATTTGGACCGGGGATAAAGGGCATGAAACAGGGATGGAGGCGAGGATAAAGGTTAAAATTTATCCTTGTGGGGGGATGGACTTTCGCTTTCCCCTGCCCCACCCCACCCCATCCCCGTCCCAATTCCCACCTTGCCCCGCCAGACCCCACCCCATCCCCAATCCTTTAAGGGATGACTATAGACCGAGGAGAAATGAGGCCCCACCTCACCCCCCTTTGGACCGGGGATGGAGGACTTGAAACAGGGATGGAGGCTGGGTGGAGGTTAAAATCCATCCCCGTGCGGGGATGGAGGTTCAAATTTTGAGACGGAGTGGGGGTGAAGACCTTATCCCACACCCTGCCCCGGTCCACTGCCATCCCTAGTTGTCAATGGGCAGTCCATGGAAGGTCATAGGAAGGGAGCTGAAGCGACAGTAGGAGATGGTGGTGGTTGCAAAGGAAGTGAGAGTGTCTAAATTAAACAGAAATACCTTCATTGATTTGGAGCCTCGAGATGCATGCGAACGCTTAAAGGATAGGATGCAAAAAAAATCAAATCATCTACTCAAGTGAAGCTTCACCAAATATAATAATAGTCATCTGCAAACTAAATTAGTGAGAAATCTCAACTATGAAAACGAATAGGGGCAGTGAAACTGGTAGCCAATGACTTGAGAAATAGGGAGGATAAGCCCTTAGCAACAATGTCAAAGAGGAAGGGAAAAAGTGGACAACCCTAGCACTGTCACAGACCTACTTCTTCAATAGGCCAGTGTGGCATGATGCTCCTTCCTTACCGCACAAGCCTTTTGATCGCTCACTTGCCGTTGTTTAAGCTTTGATAACTGAGAGTGCAAGAAAGCGAGAAAATAGAGAGGGAGAGAAATCACAATCACTCAAAAACAATCACAACGAGGGTGAACAAAAGAAAGCTTTTCACATTTGCATTCATTCACATTTTTGCTCGAGAGCTCGTTACAGTCCAGATCTATGGGTTGAGCCTTCAGAGTATTTATCAACCTGAACCAAAGTATATGGGTTGCCCAAAGAAAGTTCCAAGTGATTTGACACTTTATATCAAGACTTAACCAAAGCAAAACAGACTCTAGATACAATTGTACAAAGTAGGTCGCAGGAGAATAAACTACTCCCTTCAAGTCCTATGTCGCCCTCGGCGCCATCTGTTTTGTGGTAGGCCCTGACTTCGGTCGGATAACAACTCTTTATCCAGAATACTAGCTCCCATGTCAACTTCGTTGTCTCCTCCCACTGCACCAGATACTTTTTCACTTCGCCCAAGTAATTGACCTTGTGACAAAGGATCTTGCTGAGACGCTTCTTGGCCTGTTGTACTGTCGGGGCCCTCTACAGAATAAGAGTGCATTATAAATTTATGAGAATTAGGAGAGAACTAGGCATTTGCTTATTTTTAGATTTATAAATTTATTTTTTTTGTTTTGTTTTTGAAAAATCTCAAAATCAGATTTTTTAGTCGACCGATGAAATTCTAGTCGACTGAGGGTTATTTTTTAAATTTTAAATTGAAGGGACCTGATACCCCTTGGCTTTGTTTAGAAAGGGGCAATCATTTTTACGCTCATGTGTTTTCCCCTCTTCATAAGCAAAACACTCCCTCTCCTCTGTCTCTTCCAAAAACCCTAGGAGTGTCAGACGAACTCCTCTCGCCGAAATCCTCTTGCGATGACAGGGTGCTTCTTCAGCAGTTAACGCTTGTGACAACATCTTTTCACCTGCCATCATCCACAGTGTCTCCTCTTATTTCTGTTGCAGCCGAACCCTTTATCGCTTCTTCCTTCTTGCCTAAAATCCACGAAAACTCAACATCCCGTTTTAGTGGACTGCTCCAGCCGATTGATTTGGCTACTAACAGAAACCGTGATCGTGGAAGGCCTATTGTCCATCATATCCTCTCCAGCGAATCAACGGAGCACCATCCGCATCGCACGAAGGCTCCTCCAGATTTTCTTCGACAGATAGCTACCGTCCTCCACAAACCCTAGGAGATTTCAATCTCTTGTCGGAACCTTCTTGCCACGACAAAGTGATTTTGTAGCATTGGTTATCCTCCACGACGTCGGACGACATCTTCCTCCCACCAGATGACATTCTTAAAGCATTGGAAAGCCGACATCAACAATGTCTCCACCTGTTCCTCTCAAAGACCTTGTTGATCAGCCACTCCCTGCGATAGTGATTCTATTTGACAGGTGAATCTGTTTCGTTCTTAACGATCATGCCTTATCAGAAAACAACCTTCGCACAAGGTTCCCCTCCATCTACACCACAAGCACGTCATGGTTTTTCTCTTAGACTATTCAGAAATCCCCTTTTATATGATACTTTTGGATCGATTTCTGCACTTCCTATTTTACCAGGTCGAAATATTTTGTTTCACCTATTTTCTCGCTACAATATCAGAGAATTATTCATAGGCATTTCACATCTTTTTGACGTCGATGCATACCCCCTTCATTATCCTTTATTGATCTGTTTGTTTTACACTAATTTACAAATCAATCATGAAACTGGATTTCTTTCCTCTCTTGTTCGAGATGTTGAAATTGAGTTTGATTCTAAACTTCTTGGACAAATCCTAGATATTCCACCTTCAGAAACTCTTTTCAATACTATTGAACTTAATGATGAAAGAATTTTTGAACACATCCTTCTTCTCGGTGCATCTCATTGTCCTTTCAAGAATACCAATCTTCAAACTCGCGCTCGCATTGCTGGACGAATTCTTGCCCACAATGTTCTACCTAAAACTGGATCTTTTGATTACTATTCCACAGATCTCTCTATGGCTCTTTACATCTTATTTGGAAATATTTCTATCAATTGGGCCAACATGTATTTTACTATATTGTGGAAACAAAAACCCTTTCTTTCGTATGAATGTCTTCTTACTTGTATCTTCAAATATTTCAAAGTACCCCTAACCAATGAAAAATCTATTGAACAAAAGGAATTCTTTGATCAAACTATTTTTAAACGAATGAAACACACCTATCTTGTTCCTGCAAATTTTGGATCTCATGAATCCTCTGAACCATCACCATCTTCTATGACACCCCCATCTCAAGTAAAACGAAAGAAAGTCTCTACTAGTCAAGACAATGATGAAATTTTGCAACGAATTAAAGCTTTGGAGCTACATCAACATACCTTTCATGAAGATGCAACTCAACAACTTTCGTCAATTCAGAAGGACATTGCTGAACTTAAGGAGATGATCAAGCAACACTTCTCTTGAATTTTGTTTACTGTTATTGCTTTGATAAAATAACATTACTTTTCATGAACTTTGATAATTTCGGGGTTGTAATATTTTGAACTTGAATTTGCATTTTGCTTATGTTATGACCACACTTACTCCTTTTGATTATGACAAAGGGGAGAAAAAGACAAACATAGAAATTGCATCATGTGAAAGCATTGAAAATTGCATTCATGAAAAAGAAATAGAAATGCATGAAGTAATGATGGAAATGCAAAACAATCAATATATGATATATATATATATATATATATATATATGCTTTGATTGTGCTAACTTCTTATGTTTTGCAGTATATTGATAGGGGGAGTAAAATCTCCTTCTATGCATTTAAATGCTCCATCTTTGACTAGTTTGTCATTATAAAAAAGGGGGAGATTGTTATGACAATAAAGCCGTACACGATACTTCAAGTACAAGGTTTTGATGATGAACAAGTGAATCAACTATATTTCAGCTAAGGCAATGAAGAAAGGTGACAAGAATTAAAGAATTCGATGAAGAATCTTTGAAGATTAGTGTGCAAATGTAAAATTCATTAAATGTCTTAGATTCTTGTAAAAGCCTTACTTAGAGTCATATTTTGATTGCATTTCACCTAAAAAGTCTTTAGAAAAACTTTTATAAAAGAACCCTTCATGAAAATCATTTTAGAAAACTCTTTACTTAATTTTTTATGTTTATTAGTTGACCAACAGACTCACCAGTCGACCAACTTTTTCGTGCCAATTTTTTCTAAGCTAAAACGTCAATTTTCTGAATTAGTCGACTGAAGGTTTTATCAGTCGACCGGACAAAATGCTTATTTTCTGAAAAAAATAGCGGCAGTCGACTGAAGGTTTTATCAGTCGATCGGACATAATGTGTGTTTTTAAAAAAAATTAGCAGCAGTCGGCTGAAAGATTTTTCAGTCTATTGATGATATTATCAGTCGACTAACTTTTTCTTTAATCGACTAAGTTTCAAAACTTCAGATTTTTAAACAACTATGTTAAACACATTAGTCGACCGACGATCTGCTAATGTTTGATTTCAGTCGACTAACTATTGTTCTAGTCGACTAATTTTGTCATTTTTCTTGAAACTTTTAAAAGGCTTGTCTTTTCAATTTTCAAGAGATTTGATCGTTCAAAAGTGACTGTTTTGACACCCTTTTATACCTTCAAAGTATGAAATCTTTCAACTATAAATATGAGTGCATTTCACACTAAAAAACATCGAATTATATCAAATTACATTGAATTATTCTTTGCTTTTCATTCATATTCGTTTTCTCACTCACTTTATATTTTCACTCCAGTTTTTCACTCAAATTTCTTTGAGAGCTAGTGAATTCGTCAGTTGAGTATTTCAACAACCTCAAAAGCCATTTACATTCATAAGGAGAGCTCGTAGGTTGATTGTAAGTTAATTATTTTATTTTTCTGTAAAAGGAAAGTACTCCTTGGTTTAAAAGAGTTGTTTGCTTTCAGTAGGTTTGTTACTGAAAGTAGAACCAGATTTTGTTTGTATATTCTTGTGATTACACAAGGTTAATAGTGAAAATCTCAAGCGGGTTTTGCTTGGGGACTGGATGTAGGTATGGAAGACCGAACCAGGATAAACTCTTGTGTTCTTTGTGTGATTGCTTTGTGAATCTCAAAATCTTTCAAAATTCTATAGACGTTATTTAAAAGCACTATTCACCCCTCCTCTAATGCTCGTTGCCTCGATCCTATAACACTTTCAGTAAAGCCTTCAGTTGTATTTGTTTTCGAAAGAAGAAATTCTAAAATAATGTTTTACTAAAAAAAAAAATAGGGTTTTACAATTGGGCTACATGTGACTCTGGTTGTCAGATTTTTGTCCTTTGATTGGTGTAAGATTAGGTTTGTTTAAAAGGAATTCAAATCCATGGCGCAGAAATTGGCATGTATGATTGTATATGACCCATGGGGTCCCCCTTTATAAATTTGTTGATAATCTTAGAATAAACAGGTTGGGGTCCGCCTAACCCGAGGTTTCTTATGTCGAAAAAAAAGAAAGAGGGTCTAGAATAACAAAAATACCCGAATGAGAAATGCATGAATGAAGGTCTTTATTCTTAACGTGGTGGTTTACTAATCCAATGTGGGATTTCTAGAGTTTCATATGCTTGCTTAATTTTGTTTAAAAATAAGGTTGGACATAGAACTCCAAAGCCATAAGCCAAAACAAATATTTAAATACCAATGGGTTTCCTTTTCTTTGTCTCTCAAGAAAACTCAAACGGGTTGGGCTGGGTAGGTGGGGCATCTCGTATCAGCCTTTTTATTTTATATGTTTTCTCCACCATGCAATTTCAGGCAATCATGCCAACTATCCATACTGGACACAACTTTTTACCTATAAAGTTTTATGAAAAAAAGGCATCTATCATTCGAGGAAAAGTGTGGGTCCATTGGGGACCAGATATTTAATGTGTTTGCAGATTCTGGGTTCCACTTTAACCAACTTGGAGCCCCGAGTCCAAACTTCTAATTGTGCTGAGACAGTTATTGCAACTAGTGGTGCTCAATGTGGGACCCTCACTACTTTTCATTTATATCTTATTTTCCCATATCCAGCCCTACCGGAGGGTTTACTTCTCACCCTTTTTATAAGGGGTATCCCCCATCATAAATAAGGGTCATGTATGTCACGCTCTCATGGGAAATTTTGTTATGTCCCTCCTCCTCCTCCTCCTCCATGCACTTTTTTTTTTAATGCACATAACGTTTCAATGTTAATCCACTATCAGCAAGGATGGTGGTGTAATTTCTGAAAGGATAAAAATCCAATAGATTTTGTCTTAATGCGTAGGCTGAAATTGATGGGTTTTACTTTTTCAAGATTTATTGGTTGTGTGAAAATCACAGGTCCTTCTTGTTAATAATATGACATCTTGTCGTATATTCTCATTTACAATATGAATTGACCAACCGAAAAAAGAAAAGAAAAGGAAGACCACCATCTCCTCCCTTCACTGTACCAAAGTGACAAGCAGAGACCCCTTATGAATAACAATCTCTAGAGTAGACGTTGGTCACTTTGATATTTTCATATTAATTTATTATTATCGTGATTTTATGTTGATATTAGCTTTTTCTTTTATTTGTATGTTATATCATGTTTTTATATTTCTTATATGTTGGTATTTTCTTGTGATTTCCTTGAATATAAAAAATCTATCACGGGATTTTCCCTCAGAAAATCCTGATACCGATGTTTTATCTCACAAGCTCGAACCAAAGGCCTTGAGGCCCAAAGATTCTCCCAAATGCAAAATTGTCATACTTGTTATGAGGACATAAAAATCATGTATAAAAACAAGAAAGGATTTAGAAATCTTTCCCTATTTTTTAGCAACAAGCCCCTGAATACTTGTAAAATGTCGATGGGGTCCCTGAGAAATAGGGGTGGCAATTTCTGACACGACCCGCCAACCCGCCTCTTAGGCGGGTTCGGGTTGGGCTTAAGCCAACCCGTTTAATAAACGGGTCGACCCGCGTAACCCGTTTATTAAACAGGTCGGGTTCGGGTTGGGGGTATGCCAACCCGCCAACCCGGCTGACTCGTTTAATAAACGGGTTAGGCGGGTGGGTCAACCCGCCAACCCGTCTACCCGACCCGCCAACCCGACCCGTCAACCCGACCCGCCAACATGTTTACCTGCCAACCCGATCCGTCAACCCGCCAACCCGACCCGCGAACCTGAAAACCCGTTTACCCGACCCAACCCATTTATTAAATGGGTTGGCGGGTCGTGTCGGGTTACCCGTTTATGAAACGGGTCGGGTTCGTGTTTGCCACAGCCGACCCGTTTAATAAACAGGTCGGGTTCGGGTTGAGGTATGCTGACACGCCAACCCGACCCGATTGCCACCCCTACTGAGAAATAAGGTACCATTGGAAAATAGGGACGGGGCTGTCATTATCATATATATATATATATATATATATATATATATATATATATATTTTACCACCCCATGAAAAAGAGTAAAAGGGTTACCAGTTCAGGCAAAACGACCCAAAGGCGTCTGCTTTTTAAGATTTTTGAATTTCAAGACAGTTGGGATGTAACAGGTGAAAAACTTCCATTTCTATTTCAGATTTGCTGTACATGTATAAGTATTTCGTGGAAAAAAATCATCTTCTACTCGTAATTTCAGATCAGTCAACAACTTTTGTAAAATCTCAAAAGCGCGTCCAGTTTTGTATAAACTGGCAAACACAACCCCACCATTGCCTCCATCCCCCCCCCCCCCCCCCCCGCGTAACACCCTTCCAATTGACAATGACATTGGCTGGATCCTTACCCTCCCAAAGAAACTTTGGGAAAATCAAATTCAATTTCGATTCATCTTCTTTGGTATGTTAAAAATAGGAGAGGGTGTTGTGTGTGCACACCCAGAACACATGTAGCTACAGTGCATGTTTCGGGGTCTCCACCTGAGAACCAGGTGGTGCTCAGTGAGGGTGTATGGGGAGCGGTACACGGACATCAGCCTGTACGATATACTGAGGTGTACGGCTCTCCCGTACACCCCACTGAGTGCCACGCGGTGCTCAGTGAGAACCCAGGAACACAGGTATGTGTTCCAATAGCCATGTAGCACAAAGAGAGGCTACTCAACACATGACAGATTATAGTGTGTTGCCTTTGCCGGTTTAGAAGAAGCATAATCCATGTCAAGTTTCAATTCGACCACCAACCTCTTTTTTTTTTTAAAGGCAAGCTGGGGTTAGGCAGACCCCTACAAGTTATACAACTATACCATTGGGCAAAGGCCCATCACAAGATGACGTGCACCAGCTGCTCCTACCAGACAAGCAGAGCCCCCATTGGTGACCACGAACTTTCTTCAAGAGCAACCCACAGACTAAGACTATCAAAATTATTTTTATGCAACAATATTGAGATATATAAAACCACTGCATTTTTTTTCCTAATCGGTGGTGACCTTTTGAGCGCATCGTATCTTTTTAGCATTATTTCGTCTTACAGGAATATTATAGTAAATTGCCATCTTTTTTAAATTACATACCTTTTCAATTCGACCCCACTAGTAGTAGGGATACAGGGTGGGTATCAGGAATTTCAGAAAATATTTAGACCTACAGAAAAAGATTCTTTTTGTTTCACTTTTTACACTTACTAAATACTTAATTTAGATTTTCTTTTTACCGGCGTCTAGGGTTTAAACGGTAAGTAGGTGCGCTTGCCTGTCTTTGCTTTGTTTTTTCAGGAAAGAACTCTATAGGATTTCTCCTCTCCTCCCACAGTTTACTATTGCTAAAACCCTAATGTCGTGTTTGTTTCTGTGTATTCCGATGGAAATTCTAGGGTTTTTTTGAGCCCCGTCATTCTCTCTTGTGCGATTTCTAGGGTTTTCCGTCGCTTTTGTTCCCGTGTTTTTCTTGGCTGACGCATCTGTCGCTCTGCCTATATGGAATTTTTCAATCCCGACCGATTCTGTGGAGTCCGAATCTGAGAGAATTTTCTGATACCCGTGTGCGATTTTCGATTGTTTCTATCGAATTTCAATAATTGGTGCCTGGACTGAATTTTTTTTGCTCTTTGTCTTTTGTATTTCTTAGTGGGTAGGTACGTTTGTTTGGGGGGGGCGGGGGGCGGGAGGGGGAAGGTCTCTTCTTGCCTAGAGAGCAAACAGGGAGTTCGAAATCTTCAGTTTCTATCGGAATTTCTACATAGGGTTTCATGAAAAGGGCCAAGATGACGAGCGATTGCGGGGGAAGTTCGGTATCGGATGCAGTCGATGGCTATGCGTGGAACAGGGAGCAGGAGAAGGCCTTCGAGAACGCGCTCGCGATCTACTCGGAAGATTCGAACGACCGGTGGGAGAGAATTGCGGCCTCTGTGGCAGGGAAGAGCGTGGAGGAGGTGAAGCGCCATTACGACATCCTCTTGGAGGATATCGACGGGATTGAATCTGGGCGCGTGCCTCTCCCCAGCTACGCCTCTTCTTCGGACTCATTTCGGGATGTCGCCGGGGAAAGCGGAGTTGGAAGGAAAAGTGCCCATTTTGGAAGTTTCCAGAATTCGGATTCGAGCTATGTGGCCGAGAAGACCGGGTCTCGGTCGGATCAGGAGCGGCGCAAAGGGATAGCCTGGACAGAGGAGGAGCACAGGTATTCTCTTACGGGTTTCAATCTCTTCATTTCGCAGTCGAGACCCATGTTGATTTTTCTCTGTTAAAATTCTCTGGGCTTTTGATTGGTGTTTTTGTGTTAATCTATTTTGTTGGTGGATTCATGCAACCGTAGTCAAGCGTGTTGTTAAATCACCACTACTGAAATTCGGAAGGGTTCATTTTTATTCTTTTCTGTTGGCACGAATAACTCTATGTTTGTTGTGATTGATAATGGAGTAACTCATGATCGATTGGATTGTGTTTTGGACTCTGAAATCTTTGGATTTCCTATCGATTCTGATTTCTTTGGGAATATCTTTCATAAGAAGAATCTGATATTGGTCGTTTATTTATGTTCTATGAGATCCTGTTTTAATTGGTACTTGTGGGGGCCGTAGTATGAGATTGTTTTATTTGAAGTACTACTGTGTTCCCGTTGATTCTGCAGGATGAATTGTTTTTTGTTGACCATCATTTATCTCGATCGGGCATACCAGCAGATATCGAGAATTGATTCTTTCTAAAGCCGGCTGTCATGGTTGGATCCATCTCAATTGGGATATTTGAAAGATAAGTTGGAATTGTGCTATGGTGATGAGGTTTTAGTATTTAGGGTCGTCTATGAGTGGAGCATCAACTTGTAGTGATCGATAACTCTATGAGTGGGGCATCAACTTATAGTGATCAGTAATTGATCACTACAAGTTGATGATGCTTCAGACTCACTTCAAATCTAATGATAGAGCTCCACATTAATATTAAGAGCAGAATGTGTTCATACTTCATAATGAATGCCATATTGTGGGAACTTTCAGATGAAAAATTGCAGCAACTGCTATTGTTATTGGATCTGATTCAGCAGGGGATTTTACAACCCCTGTGCTAACCAGATTTGTGCAGCTATATAAATGCTCTGTGTGCTTCATGTCACAGTGGCATGGCTTGTAGCCTTATATGTGTAACAGTTTGGTACTTAGCATAGCTTTTTATAGAGAGAGAGAGAGCACATCTTCTTATCATTCTTCAGTGAAGATTGAGCAACTATCTAACCAAATAGCCCATGTATAAAATTGAGACCTGTTATCTTTTTTGCTTAATATCGATATAGGCAAATTGGGATCAGATATCTTTTCTTCTGTCTTATTCCATTAAACTTTTTTTCGGTTTCAGTGACTATCTTGTTGAACAACTCAATGTAACTAATAGAACAGCCCATGTACACAATTCAGATCTTGCATGTTCTTTTGTTAAATGTTTGTTAAAAATATCTCCTCAGTCTACAAGGATGTCTTTTCCCTTGTTTTGAGATTTCACAAATACTTTTCAGAAAGACTCGAGAGGCTTTTTGTTTACCAAGTGTAGCTTAGACTAGTATTTAAGTTCTGATTTCAACTTCAACTAAATCCTGCCTTTTGAACTAATTTTATTTTATTTTCATTTCATACAACAACAACAACAACTACGCCTTCATCCCAAAACAATTGGGGTCAGCGATATGAACCAAAAAAGAAATTCATTTTGGGTCTTCCACATGAATCCTTTTCCTCCAATCATTTCTATCCAACGCCATGTCCTCGGTGAGGTTCAAAGCATTCATATCCTTTCCTATCATCTCCATCCAAGTCTTCCTAGGCCTACCCCTACCTCTTTTAACTAATATATTTTCCCATTTCTCCAACCTTCTAACTGGAGCATCATTAGGCCTTCGCCGAATATGTCCAAACCACCGTAAACGATTCTCTCGCATCTTATTCTCAATGGGTGCAACACCTACCTTCTTACGTATCTCTTCGTTCCGAATCTTATCTTTTATTGTATTTCCACACATCCATCTAAGCATCCGCATCTCAGCTACACTCATTTTTTGAATATGATGTCTCTTGGCAGCCCAACATTCTGTACCATATAGTAAAGCGGGTCTAATAGTCGTCCTATAAAACTTTCCCTTCAACCGCAATGGCATTCTACGATCGCACAGCACTCCAGTAGCACTTTTCCATTTCATCCACCCAACCTTTATCCTATGATTTACATCTCCATCAATTTCTCCATACTTTTGAATGATGGATCCCAAATATTTGAAATAATCATTCACCGGTATATCTTGCTCACCAAGCTTCACTACACTCCCATCACTACTTCGTTGCTTACTAAACCGACATTCCATATATTCAGTCTTACTCTTACTCAACTTAAAACCTCTAGCTTCCAATGTCTGTCTCCATAATTCTAACTTAGCATTAACCCCAGCTCTAGACTCATCAATCAAAACAATATCATCAGCAAACAACATACACCACGGTACATTTTCTTGAATTGATCTCGTAAGCTCATCCATCACTATCGCAAATAGGAAAGGGCTTAAAGCAGATCCTTGATGTAACCCAACCGTTATCGGAAAATTGGTTGTCACCCCTCCACAAGTGCGGACATTGGTTACTACTCTTTCATACATATCTTTAATTATACTAATGTACTTGAGAGAAACACCTTTCTTCATCATTGTCCACCAGAGAACGTCCCTAGGTACTCTATCGTATGCCTTCTCTAAATCAATAAAAACCATATGCAAATCTTTGTTCCTCTCTCTATATCTTTCAATAAGTTGTCTAAGAAGATGTATAGCTTCCATAGTTGATCTTCCAGGCATAAAACCAAATTGATTCTCCGATATCATGACAACCTTCCTCAACCTAGACTCAATCACCCTCTCCCAAAGTTTCATAGTATGACTCATGAGTTTTATACCACGATAGTTTGTGCAATCTTGTATATCACCCTTATTCTTATATAAAGGCACCAAAGTACTCTTCCTCCACTCATTAGGCATCTTATTTGTTCGCCAAATCAAGTTAAAAAGATTTGTCAACCATTCTAAACCTTTCTCTCCTAAGCATTATTATAACTTTTTGGCATTATTTTAACTTTTTGGCTTAAAGCAGATCCTTTATTTTCATTTCATATTTTGGCATTATTATAACTTTTTATCCACCTCAAATTTTTTACTGTTTAGATTTCATGGTGGTCATTTTAGTTCAATAATGCACTCACGTATAGGCCTATTGTTTGTGGTGTTTAGTGCTCGTGGAAATGAATCATATGATATGATTCAAATGTGAAGTTTTGACTTATTATTGTTCATATTTGAATCTGGGTACAGCATAGTCTCTTCCAATGTGATAAAGTTACATTTTCTCTATTTTTCTTTGATGAAGGGATATTTCCATGGGTTTGCCATGATATTGTTGTGTTGAATGATCCTGGTTGCTTGTTTTCTGTCCTTGTAGCGCATACTATTGTAGTTTCTGATTGGGCTGGTTCTGGCTCTACACAAATTAGCTGTTTTGACCATCAATGTTTCAGGAAAATTATCTTAGTGGCCAATCTTTATGCTTGTGTTAGTAGGAACTGAACAATGGAAAGCAATGAAATACAAGGAAACAAACCGACAAAGAACTATGCTGTCACTAAAATAATAAATAGCCATACAACTTATTACTAAAATTTGTTAGACCACCTTTGTTGAGCTGGACCTAGGTATTGATTGTGTGGGTGGTCTTTGAATTACAAACTATTAACGTTTTGAAAGATTCCTGATCTTTTTTTGCTCAAGTAGACTGTTTTTGTTTTATAACGTGTCATGTACTCTAATCTACAGATTGTTTTTGCTTGGATTGGAGAAGTATGGAAAAGGCGACTGGCGCAGCATCTCAAGGAACTTTGTGATTTCGAGGACACCTACGCAGGTGGCCAGTCATGCTCAGAAATACTTCATTCGCCTCAACTCTATGAACAAAGACAGAAGGCGCTCAAGCATTCATGATATCACCAATGTTGGTAATGGCGACATGTCATCACCTGAAGGTCCTATTACAGGTCAAACAAATGGAGCTGCTGGAACAGCTGGAAAACCTACCAAGCTGCCCATTCAGCCGCATTCAGGTGTCGGTGTATATGGGACTCCTATAGGCCAGCCCATTGGTGGACCGCTTCTCTCTGCTGTAGGAACACCAGTAAGTGTACCTTCTCCTGGCCATATGGCATATGGTGTCCGTGCACCAGTTGCTGGAGCCATAGTTCATGGTGCCCCTATGAACCTTACCCCGATGGCATACCCAATGCCACAGACATCGTCAGCTCACAGATGATCACAGTAGCTCTCACACCAAATGTATAAAAAGGAAGAAAAAAGATATCGCCGAGTGGCTGTGTAGTGCTTGTGCTATTTGTCATAATTTCTTTGTAGATTAATAAGACGATAATGGTTTATCGTTGGGCTATGTTGATTTTTGCAAATTCATATTATGTTGGAATAAGCCGTGGAAGAAGAACTGGGTGATGTATATGCAGTTCCTGTAAATGTTAGTGGTGGGCAGCACTTTGATTTCTTTACTCCCATGCTCTTCCTTCCCCTGCAGCAGCCGTTATTTTCGGCACAGATTTCTACTGAAGTTGCCATTTTTGAGTAAAGCTATAAATTTCTGCTAAAGACACACACCCTCTTTTGGTTTATTTGTAGTTATTTTTTGTATCTGTACTTTGCAACCGTTGGGCGTTCTCCTTTTGGCTAAATCACTGTCTCCATTGTGCTAGCAAACATTACACAAGGAAATCTGGACTCTAATATGCATGAAGTTGTCTGAATCCGATGGTACAGGACCTCTCTCTCTCTCTCTCTCTCTCTCTCTCTCTCCAATGATAGTTGCCATGGTCTTTCTATTTTTGAAAATTGTGCGGGTGGCTTAAATGTGCTTAAGTCACGCCAAATTCAAATAGAAGTTCAATTTTCACTATTAAACGTTAAAAACGAAAATACGATTGGCAAACAAGTGTGGTCTGTTAATAGCACGCATTCTGATTGTAGCAAATTCTTTCTAGTTGAAGTGAGCCTATTAAGTAAACAAAATATGCTAAGAAGTGTGGGAGTTCCTTCTGTCAAGGCAGGGCCACCAGGAACCAACCAGCGATCATCACCCTCTTGGTAAACACCAAGATCTCCACACTCAATCCTGCACGTATTGCAAACACTAGGACAAAACACCAGCTTGTAGTAGTCCCCATATTCCTCTATCCTGAACCAATTGTTCAGTGTGGTTGGGCCTGGGTTCCCAACTACCCCACTAAACCTCACAAACCGCTTTCCGGTTGCTTACCATCGATATCTTGTACCTGCCCCGGTTCAGCTTCGGCCGGGCTGGTCGAGATCAATAAGAGATGCTTGGGAGAAGATGATCAACATGGTTCTTAGGATGATGAGAAACGAGTGGAACTTCAACGTTTTATAGACAGCATGGTGTAAGATCACACTTCACACCTAAAGTCAAGGGTCTACATTGAAAAGATCTAAGTCAAGCGGATTGGTTTTCAAAAGCAATGGCTTGGATGGTGGTGAAACCAGGATTAATGGCTGCGGATAAGGATGAGTTAGAGGGGTTTGGTGACTATTTTGTGATCTACTTCCAGTTTGGCAATTCCTGAAATTTCTTGAACAGTTGTTTTCAACGAATTAAAAAGTGAAACTGTGGTGTTTGAAAGCTTTTGCTCTTTTGTCCTCTTGCAAACTTTGAAAAGTATGATGATGATTCATTGATCACTAGGTCTATATTTTGTCGAAAAGGAGACTCTAAAAATTGATGATTAATTGTTCAACGTTCTTGCTTTGGGTCCCGAAGAGCTCCATCCGATCGATGTTCGTTTATTTGGTATAAATATATATATATATATATATAAATATATATATATATATATATATATATATATATATATATATATATATATATATATATTTTTGTTAAAAGTCAAGCTCAATGCCGCCATGGGCGAATTAACTGCAATCACATTGCATACTTTGAGTGTGCCATTACACCTGACCACCCTCTGTCTGTTGTTAAAAAAAAAAGGATTCCATCCTTTGACACAAGATGGGTTTCATTCTCTGTCTATCCTTAAGCGTCCAGCTAAAGCAGATCAATTGGCTAGGATTGAATCCATCATATGTCAAATGATGATTGGATCTGTATTCTGCTGATAGGCTGTATCCCAGAGGGCGGTCAGCTGCAGCGGCATGCTCAAAGTTTGTGATGAGATTGCAGCTGATCAGCCCCTAGCTCGGCCTCAGTTCCAAATGTGAGGCCCTAGTTTGACTCCGACTGATCACTAGCCGCTGGAAACCCGGCATGGAATTGAAGCTTGATGCGATGCAGATGACTCCACTCTGGCTGTGGTTTTCAGGTTTGCCAATCGAATTATCGGACCCTTCTTTTATTGTCTTGGTTTGCAAATAATTTGGGTGGAGTCTTTATTGGTGTTGATCAGACAAACAAAACCCTAGGATGATTGTCTTTTGCACGGGTTAGGGTTGAGGTTCCCCTTAATTTTGTGCCTATGGCCTCGTTAGAGGTGGAAATTGAAGTAGGGAGAGCTTTTTGTCAAGAAATTGTTTACGAAAAATTTATTTGTTTCTGTTTTGATTGTGGCTCCGCCTTCTCATTTGGGGGTTGTCTGCTCGTTGAGTGAGAAGGTGAATGATCCCACTCTTAAGAAGGAAGATGAGTGGAAGAATGTAAAACGTCGTTTGGAGAAGCCGGTTACTAATCTTCTATCGGATTCAAATAGATTTGAGACTTTAGATGTGGAGGAAGAGGTGCATAATGTTCATGTCACCCTGGAAGAGGGCAAATTGCATACAGTCCCGACGGATATTCTTGAGGAGAATAGGGCAAGGACCCTGATCACCAAGTGTTTGATTCGGTGACTATGAGAGATGATGTCATGACTAGCAACAAGTGGTTCTAGAATATTCGAGCTTTGTACTTATAGTCAAGATTGAAGATGGGTCACCTAAGGAGGTGTGTTGTTGTTTGGCTGAAAATTTGTAGCTTTTTGAACCAAACTCTTTGGTCAAATAAATTTTTTTTTTTGAACCAAACTCTTTGGAAAATGAGTTTTGGAGGAAAAGTTTGAAATTTGTTTAGTTGAACATTTTTTAAAAACATATTAAATTTAAAATGTGTAGAGTTGACTTGGAGGGTAAGGTCTTCAAAGGTCTTGTCAATTGAATTTTAGACTTTAGATTCAGATTCAACCCGATCCAATTCTATTTGGTTCGGTCTGATCTTAGTTTGACTTTGATAAATCTTTTTATCATTCATTTTTTGATAATTTTAGACCAAAAAGATTTAATGCATTTTTAAAAAAGATTTAACACCAAAATGGTATGGAAGGTTGACCAACCAATCTAGGATAATTCTGAATTATAGTTGAGTGCACCACCTAGCCCAACGTTATGAACGTTAGTGAATGTGTGAAAGGCTTTAAGAGTCATTAGTAGGTACATGCAAGGCTTTAAGAACCGGAGCATGCTAAATGTTGCGGTCAATGGATCTTCGAGGACTTGTTGATCAATCATCTAACTAACTCAGTTCTATGTATACCTTGAAAGGTCCCTTAGTTTGAGTGTGACTTGACAAAGTTGGCTAGTGTAGACTTCTTTTTCTTTTCACTATTATATTAAAAGTTGTTCTATTTTTCTTTGTGGGGCTGCTTAGGATAATTGTGTCGTGGTAGCCGATTGCCTTAATGCGAAAAGTTGCAGGCTTTGTTGTATGCTAGAAACGAAGTTGCAGTTCACCCTTTTACACCCAGGCTTTTATCCGAGGAAACAACTCTCTTTTAAGAAAACATCATAGTGTGCCCCTCCAAGCCAATTCGGTTCTTATCATCACCCTGATTGCCATCTGAATCTTGCAGAAATTTCAACCGTGAAAATTGGGGAACCTTAAGAAGAGGAGGGGAATTAGATCCATTGTAGTGCAGGGTGACTCTAGCCCTATTGGAGACTCCATCTGGTGAAGTTTACCCTTGCTCTTTTAAGTAGTCCGGATGCAGTGTCTCCTTGTATTTTGTTGACTAATCCCTTTGCACATAATGGTGGTGATGGGCCAAGTAGGGAGCAAGTGTCGGAATTGGATGCACCTCCTACCTGTCCCGACAAGATGAGAGTGAGATGGCTTTTGCTCCTTCCAGAAAGAAGGTTAAGGCTAGAGTAAGAGATAAGCTCCGATCTAGAGCCCCTCTTCTTACTTACAAGCTTCGTGAAAATTGCCTTGTTCCAAGAGAGCCATCTCTTAATAATGGTCATAAGTTTTGAATAACGAATGAGTTTCAAAAATTGATAAATCAAGATAAATCATTCATGGATCAAACTTCTAACTAGGGATGAACTTCAAAATTTGAGTACTCATCTATGGATCAAGTTCTAACAATGATTGACTCTCAGAAATCTTAAAATATAAGGCAGAATGCATAACCAAAGTTTTTCAACCGTAAATACATTTTGAAAATGATAATCCGCACTATGTATTGTATAAACAAGGCTTTTAACCGCACACAATGCATGATAAGACAAGTTGCATAAAGTATTTTTAACCTTGAATGTAGTAAAAAAATGACATTATACATGAGTAATATAAGAACAAGGCTTTCAAAATGATAAAACAAACAAGAACAATATACGAGAAGCACCATTAATAATAGTGCACATCATTTTTCTACTATGAATGTATGACAAAAATGTACTTGGCATAAGGAAAAATACATTGAATGAGCCATGGCTTTATCCATGAAAAATTCTTGTTCATACTTACATGCATTACAAGAATGCATGTTTGTATGAATTGAAAATTAGAAGAGCTTTAAAATAAAATTCAGAATACAATAGATGAAAGATGAAGGTGGGTTGGTCTGCAGAGCAGCTATGCCTGATCTAACTCAGGTGATGTCTAGCTGCAAACCAGAAGTGTTTTTTGTTCTTGACACCATGCTTTCTGCTGAGAGGCTTGCTTGTATTTCTCATCGTTTTCATTCTTATAACTTGGGTTTCTAACCATCTTTATGCGAGTGGGTTAGGCTGAGTAGTTTGTTTGTGGGACAGTAGATGTGTTTATTTGCTGGAGGTGAATATCAACACTTATATTGACCATACAATCAGGATGTTCCTTCATAGACTGATTCACCAAAGCTTCAACAATTACTCGTGAAGACTCCATTCATTTATTTTTTTTATGAAAACAAACATCCGAACTCTTCTTCGTAGTGAAGACCACAAAGGCGATTATTACATAATCGCTTATTCAGTTTTTATTCTTGGTAACATGGACTGTTGTGGCACATCAGCTCTGGTTGGACCTTTTAAACTTCACTGCCAAGCTATTGCTACCAAGAACCAACCAGCGAATATCATTCTTATCAAGGTAAACACCAAGGTTCCCACACCGAACCCTGCAAGTCTTGCAGACACTAGGACAAAAGACCAGCTTGTAGTAGTCACCTTCTTTTTCTATCCTGAACCAATTGTTCAATGTGGCTGAGCCTGGGTTCCCAACCACCCCACCGTACCTCACAAACGTTTGCCGCGTCTTCTTGTCGATGGGAGCCAAGGTCCAGACGGGCAGATCGGGGCAGATGTTTGATTTGTAGGACTCGATGTTGAGGTCTGTCGACAGCTGGACCGAGTTCATACCGTTGACCGGCCTAAAAGTTGAGGGAACTCCATCTTGAGTGGAAATGTCTACTTGGGTAACATAAAGTGGACATTGTGCTCCTTTGCGAGAACCTGACTGCAAGCCACCAAAGCTATCTTTTTGGGCGGGCAATATGTAGTAGCAGATGCCAGCTTCGAGTGGCTGACCGTCTGTGTCTCTGACCCAGTCTGGCTGGGCTCCGGCTGAGGTGGTTGAGATCAAGAAGAGAATGGCTAGTGAGAGGATGGGCGACATGGTTATTTGGATGAAGAGAAACGAGTGTGGGTTGGCCCTTTTGTAGCCAGCATGTTTGGCGACCTTAGTGCTGCTTTCAACTTAGGGGTTCACACTCCGCACTACACGGATCTAAGTCAAACAATTTAGACCGTTGATTCTCCAAATCAATGGTTTAGATGTTGGAGAGACCAATTGATGAACAGTGGCCATGTGGATGTAGATAAGGCAGATTCCGTGGGGGGTGGGGCCCAGTGAGCATGTTGTAAGATTTAAACAACTTTGAATTTGTCCTCTTAAAAGCTTTCAAAATAGACTAAGCGTCGGTAGGGCCTGTAAAAACAACCTAAACATCAAAAGTGAAAACCAGTTTTCTTTTTTTATTTATGAAAGGCAAGCTGGGGTTAGGCAGACCCCTACCAGTTGTAAGGATACCATTGGGATTTGAATTTGAACTTGCAACGTCCCAACACAAGGTGACGTGCACTAGCTGCTCCTACCAGACAAACGGAGCCCCCGTTGGTCAAAGTGAAAACCAGTTACCACAACCTGAATGGGTAGGAAGGACTCTGAAAATTTGCAGGCCTTCACAACTAATTGCCCTCGATCATGAGTTACTGGGGATGAAAGCTGATATGAAAGAGAACCTTCAAACCACTGATGAACACACGTTTCACCGGTTAAATCTTTTGGTAATCAATAGATTAAGTTCCCCTACCATAGAATACAGCCAGGCTCTTGCTTGTAAAATTGACCGTACATGACTCGGGAAAATATAACCCAGCTTCATCACAAGCTTCCTTTGAGATGTGTGGGCAAGAACTCACATCCAAATGATTCAATGATTTGCAGCAGTCGAGCAACACTCTTATCCCACTTACAGTAAGCTTTGTGCAGTTGCTGGCTTTCAAAGTCCTTAAACGGGATTCAGTTTCCTTTACAAAACCAAAGAAAGAGTCGTCGGTTATCTTGTCGCAATGTGAAATGCAAAGCTCCTCTAGATTGAAGCAGTGTGAGAAGATGCATTTCAAGGAACCGTCAGAAATGTTCGAGCACCAGTCCATCAGCAGATTCCTCAGGCTGCCACTAGAGGTGAGCGCCAGATGTGTTATGGACTCGTCGGTGATATTTCTGCACCCACTAATCACCAGTGTTTCCAGACTACTGCAACAATTTGCCAAGGAAAACAAAGAGTAATCACCAATCTTGAAGCAATCTGAGAGTTTCATAGTTTTCAGAGAGGCCCTGCAGGCATTGGCAACGCTTGAAACCCCAATATCTCCCACTTTGGTACATTTGCTGATGTCGATAATCTTGATCTGATGGCAACCTTCAGCCAAAACATACAGTCCAGTGTCTGTAATATTGCAGCATCCGTGCAAAACCAACTCCTCAAGATGATGGCAGCTTTTGGATAAGACATGCAGGAACCTGTCAGAAACTAATTTGCAATTAGAAAGATTAAGCTGCTTCAAGCGACAGCATCCTTCAGCAATGGCTGACAATCCCTTGTCTGATATCTTTGTGCAATGGGAAACATCTAATGATTGCAGGTAAGGAAGACCTTTACCAAGCTGCTCCAATCCGACATCCGTAATGTCTGTACACATCAAAGGGATTATTGAATTGTAAAAAGGCTCCAATTTCAAAAACTCACAAGAGAATTGAGAGAATGGATTAAAGAAACAAAACTGTATTCAAACTCTCCCACATTCTTCTTCTAGTGTACAACAGGCGATCAGACAGTCTAAAACCTCCTAACAGTATCATCAATCCAGTGCTACTCATACTTATCAATTGGAAAGACAATCTGGCCAATGCATACGCTAGACCACACGCACAAAGTCGCGGAAGTATCTCAAAATTGAGAGTGATAGAGCTGTTCCAATGCAGATAAGGTGTTATTCTCATGTCAGAGCTAGGCATAAACAGAACATCAACTAAAGTTGTGCATGTAACTGGTAGATGTAGAAAGGAACAACTTGAAGGTCAAAAGAAGTCCCATCCATGACTAGATACCCGTTAAGCTTGTTTGCACCAGTGTTATCTATTCTTATCTAGAACCTCAGGCAACCAGATGGTTACCAGCAAGAAACTGATAAAAAAAACCCATGAAACATCAGTTGCGGGTGCTTGAGAACCAAATATTGGATTGCCAGTGCCAAGAATAGTGCAGTCCTGCCTAAAATGCTACTTTAGAACAGTTTCTTACACCAAACGCAAATTGAATGTTCTTTCTATATAATCCTATTCTATTTAGTTGATAAAATAAATATTCTCTCAAGTTCATCTGAAAAAATTCCACTGCCCTTGATGAATCAAATCACCATATTGATTCAACTACCAAAAGCTGACAATAAAAAAACCATCAAAAGGGATCTGAAAAATCCCAAAGGCATTAAAGACAAGGAGAAAAATAAGGTTTTGCACTTCCTCTCTTTTCATAGAAAGAAATGAGAGAAAACAAAATGTCAGATTCGCTGTCACCATTTTCCCTTTTCTGGTTTCCAAACTGAGAAAATTTGGTAAGCAAACATATTTAAATTCTCCTTTGAATATACACTAACCCTTGCCATTTCTTTTCTTCTCTTGCTTGTTTCAGTTTTGGGTCAATAACGATGGCACAGTTTCAGTTCACGTAGGCTGAATTTATTCATTATGATGCTTTCCTGCACCATTTTCTTCATTTCCCTTATCTCTTCTTGTGATTCATTTTTCTCTCTTTGCCAGTGTGCACGTGTGTCTGTGCACAAAGCGAAGGAGATGTTGGCTTACGTCCACACTCGCATTCTTAGGTTTGTCATAATACATCTCATGTTCTGCTAACTCATTTTCTCTCTTCATAATATTTGTGTCTCTTCTATCTACAAAACACAATCAATTGTAATTTTCTAGAAAATCGTTGTTTATTTTCAACTATCACAATTCCTCTTTGAATCTCTGGTAACAAATTTCTGGTATTGTTACTTATGATTTTCCCCTATATACTTTGAAGTTTACGTGGAATTCAAAGGCATCCAAAGTTTACTCTTAACTACTCGATACAATAATGCATTGCATAAATTTAACCATTAAAAACTGAAATCACCAAAAACAAATATCTCAGGAAACCGCATCAAGATCTGAAAACAAACAGAAAACAACATTTCTACAACATGGAAAGCAACACTCTGCAAACACGAAATAATTTATACTTTACGACCTGTAGAGCAATCCATACCATACAAAACTCCCAATTAATGAAAACTTGATTAATCAATTTATCAAAACAAATTCCACCGACAGTACTCTCAACAAACAAGCCACAATGAATCCAAATACCAAAAACAGAAAATGACAAAAAAAAACATCAAAAAGTATCACCCATGAAAAATTAGAAAAAAAAGGGGAAAGAATCTAAATAAGACTTTAAGAAAGGAAGAAAGACCATACTTTTACAATGTGACAAACTGAGGATATGCAGGCACTTGAATCCATGCGCAATCACGGTGAGGTCGTCGTTGGTTACGCCGGGAAAGAACGACCTGGACGCAGACTGGGACATGTCCAGCTCGAGGGCTCTGGAGAATCTGGCGGCCATCTTCCGCAGCATCAACGGCCCGGCCCTCACGCAGAGCTTCTTCCTCTCGATGCTCTGCAGGAGGAGCCATCTCTTGCACACGAGGGAGTAGGTGTTTCTGTCCCCGTCGCTCTGCAGCTTCGCCAATATCACCCTCAACTCGTCGTCCGTCAGGGCGTCGTTTATGCACAGCTCGCCCTCCCTCTTCGCCATTGAATCACACGCAGATAAAGGAGAAAAGAAGAAGGGGAGGAGCAAAAAGGAGGGATTTTGATGGGGGGCTCAGTAATACAAAACCCTAACCCTAATTTATGCATACATACTCCCAAAAAGTGATTCTCTCTTCACCACAGAGGGATTCAGCGACAAGACTCAGGAAAGTGACTCTGAGAAGGGACGGGGAAAAAAGGAGGAATCCTAATGGACTCCAGGATCCGAAAAAACCCTAACCCTAATTGGGCCCTCCCCTTTCCTCTCGTCGTTCCCTGCAGAGAGTGAGGGGGAATGAAAAAGGAAGGTGGAATCTTTACGCTTTTATCATGGATGATCTTAGTCAAGGACATAAATGGGTTTTGACTTTTAAGGTGGGGCCAGAGATGTACACGGATCGGAGTTATATCGTGATCCGATCCGATATAGTTGGAGGCAGCCAAACACCAGTTCGGAAGAATACGAGTAGCTATCTATCCCCCAAAATTCCCAATCAAGAGTCGGATCTTGTCAGGTCCAGAATGAGACACAGTTATTGATTTGGAAGTAAAATAATAAAAACGAATCCATTAACTAATTGGGCCGGCAACCGGTAGCTTAGAGAGCCTGACACGAGAGTTGAGGATTTGGGTTATATGATGATGCTTGTTTGGGAGAAGGACGTTGAGATGGTTGTTTATAAGCAAGTGGAAAAGAAGCGAGACACATTCTCTCGCCTTCCTACTTGCACTCAAAATGGGTTTACCTGTGAAACACGGACGTTCAAGTGTCGACAGGTCAGTTTAATCCAATTTTGACCGTCTTATGACAAGTTTAATTGGATCTAGACCCAAATTCAATACTAGCACCTCAACTCAAAATAAATCTTTTTCTGGATCCACCCTAGTCACATGAAGGCATAACCCATTGAACGCTATGGGTGTGAATGTGTCAAAACCAGGATCTGACGACCTTGAGGTGCAGGTAACGAGTCTGATTAGACCCACCAAAGGACAACCATACCCCAGGTCTTTTAAGGGTTACATGAACCAGACCTGGTCCATGCCTTATTACCTTTTTTACATTGAAGAGTTACGGATCTTAATCGAACTCAAATTAAAGAGATGCAGGTTTGTTATGAAATTTCTCAAGCCATACCCATCTCCATATACTAATTAGACACTGAGAGTTATTTATCACCAAACCCTAAGCCTATAAAGTTTGGGATGAGTTAGGTCCGGGATCAAACCAAACCCTAATTAATACTCCTGTTGTTAAAGGCCTTAGCTGCCAAATCCAAAAATTGGTAACTCCCACAATTGTTCAAATACGCAAACTCCTTGGAAGTTGCTTGTGGGGGTATTGTGTAAATGAGATTAGAGTTCTCACACACAAAAGAGATTCACTTTCTAAAAACGACTCTAGTTTGCAAATGAAATTTACTTTCTTATAAGGGTAGTTTTTACTTGGTGGGGTTGAGGGGTAAGCTCTCAAAGTTTACGCCCAAATGAGAAGAGACCTTAGTACCACAGGCTGAGGTAGAGCTGTTAGGTCAAAAAAAAACAAAAACAAATGAGATTCACTTTCTAAAAGTGTATGAGAAAGTGAATCTCATGTGATCTAACCAAGCTTCTAATTTTCAAACATAGACCTAACAGGTTTGTATTAGGCCCAAACAAAAAATGCCGACATCAGCTGTGGGCCCGTGCCACCATTTCGTTGTGTGTGCTTCAGGTGATCATGGATGACCCATATCCATGTAAAAACCACCAGGCCACATCGGACCGAAAAAAGGCAAACCCAGCTGCTTTGATCAGATTGCAGACCTGGACAGCACCAAGGTAACATGTTGACAACAAGTACCAAGCTGGTCCCGCAGTCCTATGTGTGACAGTATGGGTACGCTAACCTGGAGCCATGCCCTCATTTGGATTTAGATCTGGTTTAACAAAATTATGTTTTTTATAAATTTCTCTCTCTCTTTTTACTTTGAACATTTTTACAGATTACTATCCTTTTTTCCTTTTGCATGAAGAAGCTGTTTTTATAACTTCAAACCTACGTTTCAATGTTGACAGCCATGTTACTGTGACCCACTTGCACATGGGCGAGGTCTAATCATATCGTGTACTGTTTGGATCAAGCCAAATTGAGGCCCGTTCCAACTATCATATAGTCTTGCATTCAAGCCAACTTAATGCCTTGACAACAAGTGCCAACCAGACTTTTAGCTGGATCAGACTCCTATCAGTGGTCACCTTACATAGGGGCTACGTTTGTCTCTTGACTAAGATTACTAAACCAGTCGAGAATCAGGCTTTCTAAGGAGGTCTCGAGCACATAATGAGACAAGCTCAATTTGGACTATCGACTCTATCTCTCTCTATATATATAAGATAATTACAGATCCTCATTTCTCCATTCCACTGCCATTCCTATGTGAATCCAAGGTATTTCTAAAGAAGCTGTTGGAATATATATATATATATATATATATATATATATATATATATATATATATATATATATATATATATATATATATATATATATATATATATATATATATATATATATGTCCACAAACATGGTCATAGGGCTGGGAAATTTTTGAAAGACTCAATAATAGGGATGTAAACGGTCGGATTCAGATTCAGGATGAAAGTTTTGCAATTTTGGTTGTTTCGGATCCAATCCAGATCTGATTCCCCATGTATTTAGCTGTTCTGGATCAGACCTGTTTGCATCACCTACTCAATACAGACAAGGGCTTTGCATTGCAATGCCCTTAGTCCATAGTGAGACTTCGCTTCAACTTGCTCCCAAGTAGGGTGCTAACTGATAGTCATAGACTCAGAGCTAAGGGTGTAAAGAGGTCAGGTTTACAGCAAATGAATCTAAACCAAATAGACCTAACCAGACATACATACATACATACAGCGTACAATGAGTTGGTACGAATTCAAAACTTGGACCTGTTTGGGAAAAAAGAGTTGTTTTCGGGTGCGCGAAAAATTGTGACCCAAACCTGTTTGTAAGCAACCTGGTTTTGTGCTAGACCCTGTTGATTCCTTCCAATACGAGTGAATAGAACTAATAAACCTGAACCCAATTTATACATGAACCTGTTCATACCCATACTGATAATAACCCAAACTGACGAAACCCAAACCAATTCATGCATGAACATGTGAAAAAAGAAGAAGAAGATTGATTTACCCCAAAACCAATTTATACCTTACGTGAACATGTGCAAATTCTCAAATTTAGGAAAATTACTTGGATAATATTTTTTCAATGTTTTACTCTAACAATAGTTTTTTTTATAAGCAAGCTGGGGTTAGGCATACCCCTACCAGTGTATTGATCTTAACTGTACATTTACAAAAATTCACACCTACATTAGAGGGTGCCAATCAAGGGGTCGATCTTTCCAAGACTGGGAGCGAACACAAAAATCGAGCTTTACAGAAAATGAATCTGACTTTATTAGTTACTTTAGTGATAACGAGTTATCATCTACAACAACAACAACTACTCCTTCATCCCAAAACAATTGGGGAACGAGTTATCATCTAGATATTAGTTACTTTAGTGATAACGAGTTATCATATACAACAACAACAACTACGCCTTCATCCCAAAACAATTGGGGAACGAGTTATCATCTAGATATTAGTTAATTTAGATAACTCGTTATACATTGATTACGAGTTGTCTTACATTTGTGTGTTAGTTATTTTAGATAACTCGATAAGGAGTTACATTTATGTATTAGTTATTTTAGATAACTGGATAACGAGTTATCACTTGTGTGTTTGTGGGTTCATATGATAACAGTTATCCTGTTTTGGCCGACCCATGTAAGTTGTATTTTAAGCCCTCTTTGTAACAACCTGTAGTTAAAAAAACTTTAATGAAACTCTTTGATCTTCTCCTATTTTTCGTTTTTCTACATGGTATCAAAGCAAGGACTTTGATCCTGCGCACTTCATCGTGCCATACCAGAAGTTTGGTCATCACATGTTTCCAAGCCACTGTCGGTGATTCTCGTTTTTCCATTGTGCATCTTTGTTTTGTTTTAATAGCCTCAGATAGCATCAACAACGATGATGGTTCATCTGAAAATGCTTAAGAAGCGACAGTCAATCCCTTCTTTCTTCATCACTCAGATAACCCGGGGATATCCTTAGCATCATAACTCGTTGGAGATAACTACTCGATGTGGAGTAGAGCTATGGTTATGGTACTAAGTGCCAAGAATAAATTGGGTTTCGTCGATGGATCAATCACAAAACCCGAATCATCATTACCAAATGTTGTCATATGAGAGCGATGCAACAATATGATCTTATCTTGGTTGCTCAACTCCATTCACAAAGATTTGGCAGCCAATGTCATTTATGCTCAAACCGCAACTGAGGTTTGGGCAGAGCTTCATAAGAGGTTCGCCCAATCAAACGCTCCTAGAATATATCAAATCCAACATGAGATAATCAATCTCAAGCAAGAACAATCTCCAATAACAGTGTATTTCACCAAGCTGAAGGCATTATGTGATAAAATGTTCACATATATTGCGATTTCACCTTGTTCGTGTGGGGCCATTATGAAGGTCATTCAATAACTCCAACAACGAGAAAGACTCATTACATTTATGATGGGCCTTAATGACAATTTTAGTGCCATTCATAGTCAATTACTCCTCGTGACACCCTTACCAAATATATCCAAGGCCTATTCATTGATCATCCAAGAAGAATGACAACACGATCTTCGCTTCACGCCATCTCATGAATCGGCTACCACGATAATCGATCGAGGCAATCTGCCTGTCAAGGCCAACACATCGAAGATAGGCCAAACACGTCCCAGACCAAAATGTGAACATTGTAGACGTTTGGGTCATATCAAACCAAAATACTATTACCTTCATGGTTTTTCTAACCGATCAAGGCGTTCTTCCAATGCTCACTTCATTAGTCAGGCTAATGCATGTTCCTCCACAACCGAACCTGAAAAACCAACTTACAGTTCTTCTCTTCCTAAACTTATCCAAGAACAATATGATAAGATTATAGTCATTGTCAATCTAGGTAACCAAAATACTCCATCTATGGCCAACCTATCAGGTAATATACCCAAACCATCAATTTGATTATTTGCATCTTAATGTTGGATTATAGATTCTGAGGCCACAGATCACATCACAAACACCATATTCAACCTCCCCCCCCCCCCCGGTGTTGATCTCCTTTCCACCTATTGGCCTTTCTGATGAGACATTTGCCCCTGTTACTTATACTTTCAGTGTCATATTGAATTCTACAATTACTTTACACATTGTCTTATATGTTCCTCATTCAAAATTTAACCTCATCTTCATTAGTAAATTAATTTATGATTTGAAATATGATGTGTTTAAAGAAAATCATTGTGTTTTTCAGGACCCGCACTCGAAGATGATGATTGAAATGAGTAAGCTTCAAGAGAATCTTTACATCCTTGAGAGCGGTGGTAACCATGCCTTGAATGCTTCATCTCCTTCCATTTGACACCTTAGACTTGGATGTTTATTAAATTTGTGACTTTAAATCCTTATTAATTCTAATAAAGTTAATGACAAAATTTGTAACGGCCTCACAAATTTCAACCCAAAAATATTAGAATTTTTTTTAAGTTTATAAAATATTTATTTTATTTATTTTTTCTAAAATATAATTATGCAATGGTCTCATCAACGGTCTCATTCTATCCGTACCAAGTACTAGACGACCAGCCTAAGTGCAAGCACGAGCATGTCTTAGCTTTCTAGTACCAGATTCAGTACGGAACCACCGTCAACAAATTTGATTGAACCATTACATAAAAAAATTTATTAAACCAAGTCTTTCATTATTAACATCGTCTTAACCGAATTAAACCCTAAGGAGTCAGCCTGCACATGCACCGACGTTTAATAGCTCCGTATAACAAAGTTTAAAATTAAAGCATCTAAATGACAAAATCCTTAAGTTATTACTTATGTGAGTAAGCACAACAGAAATATATTGACTTTGAAAATCAAATTCATAAACTGGTTTCTTGGTTAAATCTTTCGGGCACATTACATTTCAAAAGTTACTACTACCGCATACTGCAAATAGAAATTGACTGAACATTAAATAATCTCATTTAAGTATTGGACCATTAAAATAATTGTTAAAATAAATAGTCAATTGAATAATCAATAATTATTAAATTTAAACGACGCAAGAAGCCCTTGGGATCATCAAAAATATCAGCATGCATAACCTCCTCCAGCATCCTGCACTCGCTCCAACCATCACATATCACTTGAAAAATATTTTTATTTTGAAAGAATGAGACTTTGGAAAGTCTCAGTAAAATTCACATAACTAATACAAGATACAACACATAAAGCTTGCATGATATAAATAACTCAAAATTTGCATCAACTATCAACGAGGCAGATATAAGATTTTCACAAGTTATTCATGCATCCATAATTCATAAACAAGTATGAAATAACAATATCAAGTATTTATAACATCAAATCCAAATGAGATCAAGATATATATCAATGAGTATGGAATCACAAACTTTCAGGAATATGGATAAAATGGAGTAAAGTGAGCAAGTATTTTATGTTTCACTTGATTACCATGGCCTACCTAGGTATGACGTAGGACCAACCTGAAACAACCAGACTAACTCGAGTGTTTATTATGCAATGTATTTTATTTTTTTTTAGTAGCCCTTGAGTCGTATCCCCCAAGGACAGAGCCAGACCATGAGAGGTAGCGGGCTGCTTGGAGAGAATTCTACTTGGAGCCATGACCCCTATGCTATAATGATGATCATGATCACTCACTTATGTAGAAGTTTTCAGGGACATACTCACCTAGGATAAAGGTAACAGTCCTGGTCCCCTTAAATTCTCTGAGCTGGGGGACCGTCGAGGTATTGCCCCTCGCAGCTCAAAATAAATAAGGCCGAGAGAGTTCATACTGCCTACCCTCTTTAAGGTAGACCTAGTCAGTCTTTCCAGTTCAACATACCTTGGTAAAGACATACCCAAAAATATATCACAAGATTATCTTTATGAATTAGGCCATAGGTAAATGCAGCTACTATTTAGGCTAGTGTATTGCCATATCATTGTTCCTTCTTTTGGAATCATAAATTATTTTAATTTCATCAAGCACACAAAGTGTCCATAAAACCCTGTGTGATTTCTATCAATCATGCCTGTATTTTCAAATACTGTATCTCAAAGCATAACATACATTCTTACAATAAAGAATCATGTCAACATGTTGTTTAGCAATTCATTTATGCAGTATCACAATATTTTAAATATTCATGAATAACATGCAGTAATATCACATATACATCATTTTGCATCCGCACATATGGCCAATATGCAGCAAATTAACATACTCATATTTATTTTTTGCAAGTTTTGCATTTACAACCATGCTCATAATTAGTTTATCATCAAATCACAAGATCAAACTGACATAATTGAACATATTCACAAATCGAAACCACAACATGTATAGAAGCCTTTTTCCTTGGAAACAGGGCATCCCTATACCATAATCATAACTTACCAAAAGTAATTAATTTTATCATTATCTCTATCACAAATATTTATATCAGATCTAATATGATTCAAAACTAAATTTATGAAAAGTTTAAAGAAAACATCAAAAATATAATTAAAGCCATAAACCTGACTTTCCTGATAAGAGCTCTCATAAACCCTCACCGAGCAAATCGATATGACTCTAATTAATATCTTAACCTTTCAGTTCTCAAATCGTATCAGACCTAAATAAAATATCCAAGGTAGCATACAAATTAAAGAACTTACTACAACTAGTCTGTAACTAAAAACATGAGGGGTTACCTTCTTCTGACCCATAAAATGGGGATCTCGATCTGACACTATCAAATATGACACCCCGCGAAATCTAACGATCTCATCCGAATAGAGATCGGCCAAACTCTCCAAGCTCTGACTGGTCTTGATAGAAAGAAAGTGGACACTCTTCGTCAGTCTGTCCACTATCACCCAGATTGCCATCATGTTGTCGTCGCGTCCTCGGCAACCCTATGATGAAATCTATCAAAATATCATCCCACTTTCACTCTGGGATATCTAGCGACTGTAAAAGTCCACCAGGTCTTTAGTGCTCGATCTTCACCTGCTGACAAGTGAGACATCGGGACAAAAACTTCATGATGTCTCACTTCATCCCATTACACCAATAAGTCCTCTGAAGGTCTTTGAACATCTTGGTGGAATTAGGGTGAATGGAATACCTAGACCTATGGGCCTCACTCATCAACTCCTCCCGCAATGCCTTCGAGACCCATCATCTGTCTCCGAACATGATGGTCTTGTCCTTCTCTCGATGAAACTATGCCTCTGACTTTTGGTTACTCATGCATAATCTTTCAAAATCCTGATTGGCTAACTGAAGCTTCTTGATCTGATCTATAATCTTTGGTTGCACCTACATCCCTAAACAAAGGATGTGTCTTGAGTCATCTGCAAAAGGCGGTCATCTGATGAACTCCTCAATCAGATCCCAACTATGTCCTATCAGACTGGCTGTCGTGGTCGATGCCTTCCTGCTAAGTGTAGCTGCCACCACATTCGCCTTACCAGGATGTTAGGCGATGTAGAAGTCATAGTCATTCAAGAACTCCAACCACCTATGCTGCCTTAAATTCAAATCACGCTGAGTGAATATGTACTTGAGGCTCTTGTGATCAAATAGAACCTCAAACTTCTCCCCATAAAGGTAGTGGCACCAGATGTTCGGTACAAAGATCACTGCTGCTAACTCCAAGTCATGCGTGTGATAATTATTCTCGTGCACCTTCTGTTGTCGAGAAGCATACGCGATGACCTTTTCGTGCTGCATAAGAACACAACTCAGTCATGTTCCTGAAGCATCATTATACACAACGAATCCACCCACCTCAGAAGGCAACGTCAAAACCAGGGTTGTAGTCAACCTCCACTTTAGCTCCTGGAAGCTCTCCTTACACCAAGGTGACCAATCAAACTTCACCGCCTTCTGTAATAGTCGAGTCATCGTGGTAGCTATACGTGAAAAGTTCTGCATGAATCGATGATAGTAGCTCACCAATCCCAAGAAACTCCTGATGTTGGACATTGTCTTTGGTTGCTCCCATGAAAATACAGCCTTCACCTTGGCTTGATCAACCTTGAAGCCCTTTGCAGAGATCACATGGCTGAGAAACATCACCCTATCGAGCTAGAACTCACACTTCGAGAACTTAACATAAAGCTTATGTTCTCTCAGTATCTTCAATACGATCCATAAATGCTCTTGGTGCTCCTCCATGCTCTCTAAATATATAAGAATATCATCGATAAACACAATGACAAAAGAATCCAACCACAAACTAAAGACCCAATTTATGAGGTCCATAAATGCTACAGGGGCATTTGTGAGACCAAAAGATATCACCTGCAACTCATAATTTCCCTATCTGGACCTGAATGTGGTCTTCAGAATATCTTTCGCCTTGATCCTCAACTGATGGTACCCAGAACGAAGGTCAATCTTCGATAACACCTTTGTCTTCCTCAGCTGATCGAACAAATCATCGATCCTAGGCAAGGGGTATTTGTTCTTCACCGTCACCTGGTTCAGCATGCGGTAATCAATACAAAGTTGTATTGAATCATCCTTCTTCTTGACAAAGAGTACTGATGCATCCCAAGGAGATACACTCAGCCTAATAAAGCCCTTGTCAAGAAGCTCCTGCAACTGCTTCGGCTACACTAGCTCTACAGGTGTCATGTGATACGGTGCTTGAGAAACAGGTGTTGTACCAGGTACTAACTTGATCGAGAACTCAATCTCTTGGTGCAGTGGCAATCCTGACAAGTCCTTAAGAAAGACATATGAGAACTCGCAAATAATGTCTAGCTGCTCCAAGGGTGTCGCTTGACTGTCCTACGTGGACACGCTAGCCAAGAATACCATGCAACACTGCTTGTGGTACTTGGAGATCTTTAATGCAAAGTCAATCTTCACCTCGCTCGGTGGTCTAGTCAAATAAAATAACATGAAAAAATCAGAATGATCCAATATGACTTCCTTTCCCCAACACTGGAGGGTAGCATTGTGTCTAGACAACCAGTTCATATGCAAAATGATATCATAAAAAGTCATATCTAGAATGACACTGGAGGGTAGCACTGTCTGCTGGGCTACTTTGGCCAGGTCAACCCTGGTCGACTGGGTCGGCTAGGTAAAAGGGCCTGACCCAGCTGACTAGGTCGGCTGGGTGTAGTTGATCTATAGAGAGAAAAAAAAAAGATGAAAGGTTAAACAAAGAAAAAAAATTATGTATTTAAAAGATAATGAATTTCTGTTTTACCTGAATGGATTTGGTAGTGTACCAGGCCCAGTCGACTGGGTCAGCTTGGCCATGTGCTTGTTGAAATTGCTTTTAAAAAGAAAACTATTTCGCATGATAATCTTAATGGCCACCACAAGTATAGATTTTTATTAGATGATGTGCAGATTTGATGCATGATCAATTCCTTTTAGTTCATGCATATTGCTTATGCCTAAATGAGCTTGAATAGAAACTCAGATTTGTATCTAAAATTTCAGATTTGCTATTTATATTAGACTTAGCCTTATGCATGCAAAATAATGAAATATTCACATGCTTAGACTTGATATATTATGTTGAATCAAAGTATTATTGCAAGGTTGTTTTCTTGTGCATATGCATACATTAAAATAGATGTGTTTTGACATGTGCATCATGGCATGAGTGTTCACTTGTTTACTTTGAGAGAGTTCATGAATAAAAGTATGCAATTTAAATGGTTATGTGAACACATGCATATGAATATAATTGCTCATGCATATCTTTAAATTAACATATGTGAATGTAAATTAAAAAGTATGTGAAATGAATGCATAATGGCTTATTATTCATGATTTTTGCATATAAATGCATCGATGATCAAAATGGATCATCCTAGGTCATATGAGCCTTGATCATGTGTTGCTCCTTGTTTAATTGTATATGCATGGAAAAAATCAATCTTGATATTATTGTTCTAATTGTAATGTTCTATATTGTCATGGATTGTGGTCCCGTGATGAGCTTCGTATGTTGATTTGCAAACCTGTGTTATTAATTTTGGATGTTAAATTATAAATTAAAGAAATAAAATTAATAACAAGATAAATGAAAAGAACATTGTAATCTATACTTCCTTGATGTTCCTTTTTTAGTATGGAAATCTTAAACATTGCGGTTTTGGGAAACTGTGAAGATACTAAAACTTTATGTGCGTTATTGTGCCCCTAAACCCAATATTGAGGTTCACCTCCAGCCCATGGTTTTAGGGAGATTCTGCCAATTTGCCTGCGAATGATGTGTAGATACAACTTTTATTTTGGTAAACCAAGAAAGTGGCATTATGGTTGTTATTTTTCATAGTATCCCAATAATAGATGTTGATTTCTAATATTCCGATGGATGGTATTGATTTTTGATATCGGTTGAGGGCTAAAGTGTGGAATCTAGAAATAAAATACGAATTGTGTGTTAAGCTATAATTAGGGACCTAAATTGATCTAAAAAATTTTTATCTATTTTTTAGTATTCACGGGCAGCAGTAATAAAAAGAAGAAATAAAGTTTGTGTGCATTTAATATTGGCATATATATAAAAGAAAACTCTGATAAAAGATAATAATTTATTCATGCATGTGCAGTGAAATCATGCATATTCCTATTATATATTAGATCATGCATATTTACTTATTCTCTTGTGATGTATTGATGATTGTATGATATTTTTGCCCTAATGCATAATAAATGTCTTTATTGCTTAATTGGTGTTCTCTATTGCTTATTAGATATTTTCTATTGTTTAACAATTGTTTTCTATTGCTTGAATTATTATTTGAATTATGAATTTGTCATAATTGCATCCCTCTAAAATATTGCATGATTCTTATTTATATTCTTTTTGCTTATTTGTTTTATTAAAGGGATCTACACACATGATCTTTGATTCTGACACTCCTACTCTTGTGTTTTTTTCAGTCTCTGAGGCCCCGTAAGGGAACTTGCTTTTGCGAGGAGCTATGAGGGCAACACGACTACTTGACAGACTCTTTTTGGGACAACGTGACTCCATATTTTTTGTTTTATTTATATTCTTTTGTATATGTCTTTGATTATATGATCTTAATTAATAAAGTTGATATTTTGGTTTGGATGATGGGTAAAAGATTCCGTGTGGTTGTGGATGTATTATAACTGTAAAGGCTTCGAGTCTCTGAGAATGTTTCGTAACTATTTAAAAAAAAATACCATTTTTTTATGGGTATGAGTTGTGGTCGTTATAGGTTTAGTATCAAAGCACACTACAAAATCTTATATTTTACCATCTTTTATATAATAAAAGTTTTTTTTGGTAATTGAGCCTTGTCCAAGAATTGTCACCAAGTCATGATTCGTGCTCCAGAGCGGTCTCCATCACTGGTAGGGCTATTTAATACTTTTAAGAATGTTTAAATTATTGTGATGACATGATAGTATAGTTGAATATGAATTCTTTTCTTTGTGTATATTATGATTGGTGATATGATTATATTAATTGTATTTGAGATCAATCCTAAGAGGGTAGGATCAATCAGGGTATGACCTTCAAAGAAAATTCTTTTTCATGTTGTAGATGTATCAACGTATGAGAGCTTCGACTTTTGTCATTGTCACTCCTGCAGACTAGCAAGAGCAGAGGGACTTTATGCTGAATGCCCTCAATACTCTTACGATGATAGTGACGACTCACATGCATGCGCAGGTGGCGCAAGCACCTACTTGTGTTCATCTGGTCGAGGTTGCTCTGAACTCTGATGCAGTCACATGCAAGAAGTTCCTTAAGTTGGATCCACCAAGTTTCATAGGAAAGGCTGACCTAGAGATAGTTGAAAGCTGGGTCGAGGAGACTGAGCGAAAGTTCGACATCCTACTTGTCTCTGAGAATAGAAAGACCGCTTTTGGCATGTATCATCTGAAGGGCGATGCTAAGAAGTGTTGGGACATCCTTTGAAGGGTGAAGTATGATGGAGTTGATGTGATTCTCTGAGAGGTATTTAGGAAAGAGTTTTGGATACCTACTTTCCCTCCTATGCATGGGAAAGGATGTAGTAAAGATTCCTTGAGTTGGCACAGGGAAGTATGAGTTTGGGGGACTACACCACCAAATTCAGGAGTTTAGAACGATATTTCCTGAACCTATTCGCTGATGATAAGGCGAGGGTAACCAAATATGTTCACAGACTAAAGGACAAACTTAAAGACTGTGTGATGATAAGCCGACCTACCACCCTTGATGATACATGAAATGTACATCATTTCTATATAAAATTCATGTATTTTTACGTATTTTTAAGGTTTAGAACCCATGTATTGATGTATTTAGGTACAAAGAGGTCACAGTTCGAATTTCACTCAAGTCAGATTTAAAATGAGAAAAACAATGCATTTTTAGGGGTTTAGATCAATTTTCGAGGTAGAACGGATCCAAATCTGATTTAAGAGCTAAAATTTGGATTTTGGTGATGATGCATGAAATACACATCATTTTCATATCAAATTCATGCATTTTCACATATTTTTAATGGTTTAGAACCCATGTATTGATGTATTTTAGATTCAAAGAGGTCTCAGTTCGAATTTCACTCGAATCAGAGTTAAAACGAGGAAAATATTATATTTTTAGGGTTTGGGATCAGATTTTGAGGTAGACTAGATCCAGTTCTGACCTAAGAGCTCTAATTTGGATCATGAATTGGACCCAAACCTTAAATATCCCAAACCCACGTGAGCCAAAGTATTTTTCAATTATATTTTCTGAAAACCCCCTCTTTCTAACCCATTTAGGTACCTAGTTGTAAATTCTAACTAGTTTAGCATTTCTACTAAAGCTAACTTTGTAGCTAGGTGGCTTTTAGAATTAGGACTAACTATTAATATAAATAGTATAATTTTTTAGGGGTGGACATTTTTTGAAGTTTGAAAAAATACGCCCTTCTCTCTCTCTCTCTCCTCTCTTCTCTCTCTCCCTCTCTCACACGACCCTCTCTACGTGCGTGTGTCTTCCCTTCTCTTTCTTTCGATCATCATCATGTTTGTACTCTTTGATGCATGTTTGCTTTCTCTTTTGCAGGGATGCAGACCACGTGGTTGCTTCGCTTTGGTGGTGTGCCGTCTACACCACCGGTGGTTGGCCGTCTCTTCCTTCGTACGGTCTTCTTCCTTTCTTCTTTGAACCCGCTTCAATTCGGTTTCCAAATGGGTGTAGCATTGCAAGGAGAGGTTGCAGCACATTGAAGATCATGTGGGTGTGCGGACCAGCTCCATCAATCGCTCTACCTCACCCCCTCCCTCATTGGACATCCCTCTAAGGTGTGTCTAAACTTCCTCTTCTCTTTTAGCATAGATAGAGTCACCCCTAGTCGAGTTGATTAGCACCCGTCATTCTTTATTTTCTGATTTTTTTTACAACAAAACCTCTGTCTATAAACCATTGTCATCTACATGTTAAGATCGAGTTCTAATTTTGTTTAGGGTGTTAACTCTTTTTTGTGAATTGTGTTTAGTCTAATAGTGAAAATCAGCTAAATATAGCTTAGCTGATTTTAGTGTTGTGTCCATTTTTTTGTCTGTCTTTTGCTGCATATAACAGCAAGTTAGTTTAGTATTTTGTCCGTCCTAAGTCTGGTTTAATCAGTAATTAGTGTGGAGTCAATGTTAGATTTAATATAGTTTAAATTTTATGTTAGTAAAAATTATTTTCTTAGTATAGGAAAAAACAATTTTTTTAGCTTAGGGGTTGTCGTCTTCTCCAAAGAGGATGACAAACATTGTTATAGCAGCAAGGTTTTAGGTGTTTTTCGGAAGTGTCATTAGGTTTAGGGAAGTTCGTTTGTGCTGTCTAGATTTGTTGCATCCTTGTTTAGTCAATAACTAAATTAATTAACAATTTTATGTCCTTATTTATATCTATTTCCAATTTTTCATGTGTCTCAATGTTAACCTTGTATTTATGTTAGACATTAGTTCGGTTAGACATTGTATAGAATAGATAATTAGCTTAGGTTAGTTTAAGAGTAATATTTCGAATTTCAAATGAGGAGCATATGTGTCAATGCTCAAGAGTGGCGATTTTTGGAAAGGTTGGGGATTTTCTAAAATGCATGTAATCAATTTGAGGCAAGTTTATGGTCTCAGTCCCAAGTCTAGCCAAGTGAATCCTTTCCTCTTTTCAATTTAGGAAACACGTTTAATTTTCAATTTTCTTCCTAAAAGCTTTCTTGAACCATTTTAGAAAGAGTAGCATAATTCATTTTCAAATAAAAAACGTGTGGGCCCCTATGGGGCTGAAGTTTCTGACTTTGAAAAGTCAAGGCTCTCTCTTAAGAAAGGTTGAATGGGGCCCACTCACTGATTCCAAATTCGTCACTTAGCATCTTTGCCTTCTTTTAATTAATTGTTTAGTTTAGTATAGTTTCGTGCTTACATAACTTCATTAACTATTTTAGGAATAGTTTGACCATTGCATTATGTTTTCCAAAATTCGTGTAGTGTGTCTTTCCTTAGGTTTATTTTAGTTTCTAACTTTACATTAGCTTAGATTTGTATTTTGAATTATTTTCCAATTTTTTTTTAGTTTATTTGATCTTTGTTTATTTAGTGTTCTGAGTTAACCAAAACCGTGTAGGGGTCCAATTAGGAAGTCTAACCTTGGTTAATTTGTGACTAACCCAAGTGGGTCCACCTAGGGGGGCGTGAATGCCTATGTCAAAGTCAAACTCATAACCGTCCCCTTAGTACCTTAGTTAGGTTAACTAACCCGAGTTAGGTCTAAGTTAGCTTTTAACTTTAATTTAAAGTTAGCTATAATTTCAATTTTCTTTTTCGAGTTATGTAGTTAGTTGATATTAAGTTAATTGTGTTAGGTTAGTTAAATTCATTAGTTTGAATCTTCTAACTCTTAATTGTACCATAGTTTAATATAGTTTAGCAATTGCATGTAATTTAGAATTCTACTTTAGAGTTAACTTGCATTTCTTTCTAGTAATTTATATTTTCATGATTAGATTGAACTCCTTAGTGTATTTAGTGTTATGTAATGTCATTAGATCTGTAAATTACTATTTTGCATGTGCTTTAATTTATCAGTACATAAATTAAACTCTTTCAACTGAATAGTGCACTAAATTTCAAAAGTGGATTTTACTGTATTTTGCACTCATCATTTTATGTGCTTTTTTCCAAGTTTTTCTGATTTTATTATTCTATTCTCTTCATTGGTGTGTTAACTATCAACTGACCAAAAATCAGCTCAATTGAAGGTGATTTGGTCTGATTTATTAGCATTTTTCAAAAATAGGTTTTTAGGGTTTTTAAATTTCAGAACAAACAATTTTCAGGATTTTATTAGATTTGAAACACTTATATCTGGAGCTTTCCAATGAATTTTTCAATTTTGTAAAATTTGACAGATTCTTAAATCTGTCAGAAAGAGAACAAAAGAAATTTCATCAAATTTGGACTTCGTTTTCCCCTACAAACAATCTATTTTTGAAAATCTATCGGATTTCAATTTTGCACTACATCGAGGGCAAAACAATCAAATTTTGCACTACATCGGTTTTTATATTTTTGGTTGACAATTTTTCAAAGCTTTTATTGAAAAAATATGTTTTAAAAATATCTTTGCAAAAAGATCAATCAAATTTTGGTGTCGTTGCCAGGGAACGGTGATTGATATTCTTTTATTTCTAATATTTCAGTTTATTATTATTCATTTATTGTTCTTTTCTTTTTAGTTAGTAGGATTAGTAAGTAAATATAGGTTTTCACATAGTTAGTACATATAGGATTCACGTGTTGTTTTTCTAGGATTTACAAAATTGCATGATCAAAAGAGCGAATACAGGTGGGTTTTAGAGAACATAGTTTGTAATTTTCTGTATTTGCTAAATTTGTGATTTAGAGTAGATTTTATTATTTAAATTTCGTAGAGTAGTTAAATTGCTCTAAGTTTGCTTAGTTTAGTTTAGTTTACTATTATTTGCTTTGTGTTTTTGTGTTTTTGTTTATTTTAGATAGATTAGGTTCATTTCTATACATATGGTCTTAGCACCAATGTGTGCAGGGGTGAAGAGCTTTAGGTATACTGTTGCATCCTTTTGTCGATGACCTAGAGAGAATTTTATATTCTCCTCGAAGTCCAAGAGAAATGGGTGACATGGATCCTCCAGCTCCTACCCGGCCATTAAGGGAGTACTTCGTTCCTACGGAGTACGTTCAAGCATCCTGCATTCGGAGACCCGATGTAGAAGCGTCCCATTACGAGATTAAGGCTAGTGTCATTCAGATACTCCCATCTTTTTACGGCCTTAGTCACGAGGATCCCTATAAGCACCTTGACGAGTTTCTTGAAATATGCTCCACTGTAAAGATTCAGAATTTTGAGGATGATGCTTTGAGATTGACCCTCTTTCCATTTTCATTGAAGGATAAGGCCAAGTATTGGCTAAAGTCCTTAGATACTATAAAAATAGGGTCCTGAGATTAGATGCAGAAGGAGTTCCTGAAGAAATACTTTTCCATCGGTAGGATGAACCACTTTAGGCGAGCCACTACTAGTTTCTCAGAACTAGATGGTGAGCAATTTCATGAGACCTGGGAGAGGATGAAGGATCTTCTTAGGAAATGTACCCATCATCAGGTACCAAGATGGCAACTGGTGCAGAGTTTTTACGATGGATTGTCTGACAGGAATCGTCAGATGATCGATTCTTTGTGCGAAGGGACATTCATGTTGAAGAGTGAGAAAGAAGCATGGAGATTATTTGATACTTTAGCAGAAAATTTGTTACATCATGCCTCTACATCTCGTACCGAGAGACCCACACCCAGCATTCCCAAGAAAGGTGGTGTTCTAGAGATTGATCTGATTGTTGCGTTGCAAAGCAAAGTGGATATGCTTTCTCAGAAGCTGAACCAACTTCTCGCAGGCTCATCCCCTATTTATCAAGTGTGTGCTCTTTGTGACAGTCTGGCACATGTTGTCACTGAGCGCCCTTCGGCAGCTCAGTATCCTGAATTTATTCATGAACAAGTTAAGGTTGCTTAGGAGTTTGCCAATTCCTTGAATGACCCATTTTCATCTACATATAATCCAGGTTGGCGAAACCACCCTAATTTTTTATAGAAGAACCAACAATCTCCAGTCTTTGCCCCTCCAGCTCACCAGGTTAGGCCCAATACCTTCACTCAATCATTTCAGAGATTAAATTACCCTCAACCCTCTCCTACCTTTCCCATGGTTACCCCTCAAGAGACAGCTTCACAATTGTCTTTTGAGGAGAAGATTCTTCAAGCATTGCAGGAGGTGAAAACCTTCAGTCATAATGCTATGAAGAAGTGTAACCAAATGCTTAACTCCCATACCCATTCTATTGCCAAGCTTGAAACGTAGATGAGTCAGTTAGCAGATGCATTGATGAGGAGAACCAAGGGTAGTCAGTCAAGACAACCTGTGATTAATCCCAAGAGCAAGAAACTGATGGTTTCTGAGCTGAAGATGCCAGACCTCCATTGAGGAATAGGACAGAATCTGAGTAGAGATAGTGTATCATATGTACATAGTAGGAATAGAATTTTATTTATTTTGACTTTATTTTGACTGGGATTTCTTTTTGTCATGCAGGTATACGCAGTATTTGATGCTTCAGGGTATGAGTTACAGGTTACCAGACACAGGACACGACTTTAAGAGCATACCATTAGCCAGATCAGCAGAAAACTATGCATTTGTATATGCATAGTGGTGGTGCGTAGTCAAGGCAATTATCAGCTCAAGAGGCCCTACACGTAATCATGTTGTATCTTTTCTTTCTCCCATATTTATTTTATTGCTCTATAGTGTGCATCTGCATTGTATGTTCGCATTTTTTTGTATGCCACTAGAGACAGTGTCATTCAAGCATGGGGAGATGGTATAGATGCACACTAAAAAAAAATCTGTTCAGGTAGCTAAAACTCATAGAATTAGGTCTTTAAGAAACAAATTTTTAGCATATATGAATGTTTTTGTCATAATCTGACAATTTAGAAATTTTTAAGCCTCATGTGAAAAAAAATTGAACTAATCTAAAAAGAGTAGTTATTTATGTAAATTTCAAAGAAAAGATAGTATTTGAATGCTAAAATTGTTTTGAATCACTAAAGTATAAGTATGCACAATATGCTTTCAAAAAACTAAGCAAATAAAAAATATTGAGAAAAATGAGCTTAAAAGAAAAAGAGCATACGTTTAGTTGTTGATGTCTTCGTGATCCCCAGTAGCTGAACTTAGATACAAGTTAAAGTGTTTGAGTCTCATGATGAAAAGGATAACGAAGGAGATCATCTTCTTGTCTAGTCGATATTTGTGGCCTATTTGGTTCGAGCAAGTAGAGCCTGAAGGGTGTTTTACACCTGGTGCCCTAAAACCACTTGGTTTGGGAGCCACTGGCTTGAAAAGCTCGTTACACGGAGTTCATAAAAAGCCTAATAGATATAGACATTGCATACGACAATAAGAAGACTATATGTAAAATATTAAAATGGAAGGTCTAGTGACTCAAGCAATTAAGTCTGAGTGATACTCTGTATCTGGTGCCCTAAGGTCATCTGGCCTGAGAGTCACTCACTCAAAGCTCGCTACACGGGTCACGAACACTAAAAATTTAAAATAGTGCTAAAAAAATTTGAAAAATGGGAAAATTGAAAAAAAAAAAAAGAATAAGCTTAAGAAAAAAATCATTGATTAGAAGTAATTATGAAATATTGTGCAGAAAATATATAAGTGATGATAAATGAATAAAAACATGATAATACTTGACTTTCTGAGGAAAAAATATAGATAATTATAATTTTTAAAAAAATGAAAGGAAAAAGTTTTTATTGTGGAGGCATAAAAATTCTAAATGTGTTATGCGAATGTAAATTATATGAAATACTTGCTTAAACTAATTTCTTAATTGCCTAATATTTTTGAAAAAGAATTTTTATTTTCTGCATGACATCGATGTTTGTGAGTAGCATCACTGCAAACCCTCACGAGACCTTACTCGTCCACTGAGGTAACCCAGGGGTTTAAAGGGCTTGTTGCATGAGCTAAATGCAACCATGATTCCTACGAAAGTGAGTTAGGAATTTTATTTGTTTATTTCATGCATTGTTTACTTTTAGTTCTTAGCATATTAACATTCTTTAGTAGTTTGTTAAGGGACTAACAAACATTACAGTATGAGGGTATTTGATGATGCATAAAATGCACATTATTTTTATATAAAATTCATGTATTTTTCCATGTTTTTAAGGTTTAGAATCCATGTATTGATGTATTTAGGTACAAAGAGGTCGCAATTCAAATTTCACTCGAATCAGAGTTAAAACGAGGAAAATAATGCATTTTTAGGATTTTAGATCAATTTTTTAGACAAAACGGATCCAGATCTGGCCCAAAAGCTAAAATTTGGATCTTGGACTGAACCCAAACCCACGTGACCCAAAGTGTTTTCAATAAATATTTTTCAAAAACCACCTCTTTCTAAGGCATTTTGGTACCTAATTGCAAATAACATGTAATTTAGCATTAAATTAGAACTAACTTTTATTTTAAGTGGTTTTTAGAATTAGGAACAAGTTAGGTAGTATAAATAGTTTATGAAAATTAGGGTTGACATTTTTTAGATGTTTGGAAAATCGCCTATTCTCTCTCTCCTCTCTTTTCTCTTCTCTCTCCTCTCTTCCACACTCCCCATTGGCATGTTTCTCTTCTTCCTCCTTTCTTTTTGTATTGTTTATTTTCTTGGTTAGTTGTTGTGTTCTCTTGTAGGTGCTACAGATCAAAGGCAAACTTCTCCTCGGTGGTGTGTCGTCTGCATCAATGAGGAGTAGTCGTGCTCTTCCTCCATCGCGGCTCTCTTCCTCTCTTCTTCAATCCCTTCTCTAAATCAATTCCCCAACGAGTGCAACAGCGAAGGGAATGTGGAAGACCATCAAGAAATGTGCTGGGCACATTTTTCAACTCCATTTGACTACTCTTCCTCCCCCCTCAATCATCGGATCCCCTAGAGGTTGGTCTTCTTCTTCTCCTTTCTTCTAGAATAGATCGAGTCCACCCTTGTCGAGTCCAATAATTACCCAATTTTACTTTCATTTCTCTAATTTTTTTTTACAGCCATGAATGTCTGCAATTCACGTCTTTACAGAGTTATAAGGTTGAGTGTTTGTCTAAATTAGTGTATTAATCATTTGGGTTTTGTAGGTTTTTGTAAAATGTCAAAATCAGCTAGAGATGACTTAGCCGGATTTGATGGTTTTTCAAGCTTTATGTTCTGATGTTTTTTGGTAGATTACAATAGGAAAAAATTATGTTTTTAAACCCCTAATGTTGAGTCTAGTCAGTAGATTAGTGTAATTAACACTTAGTTATTTGCTACAATTTTATTTAGTCAAATCATTTTTTTTTGTTATTGTAAAATCGGTTTTCAAGGGTTGTCGTCTTCTCCAAGGAGGATGACAACCATTGATGATCCAGCTTGGTCTTAGGTGTTTTTAGAAGGTTTTATTAGGTTAAGAAAGTCCATTTTTGTGGTCTAAGTTCATTGCATTTAGAGTGTTAGGGTGTATGGTCAATAATTAACTAAATTGGAATTGACATTTTTAATTGCTAATTATTTACAATTTAGTTTGCATTCCAAGTTTAACCCTGCATTTAATCTAGATATTGGCTAGGTAGTATCTAGTTAGCATGTAGATTAACTAAATTAGTTAGTATAACTTATGGTTTTTGAATTTTAAATAAAGGGCAAACTAGTATTTTTCAAAGAAGTGGCAATTTTTGGCAAGTTGTGGGTTTTCTAAAAAGTGTGAAATCAATTTGAGGTAAGTCTTTGGTCTCAGTTCTAAGTCTAGCCAAGAGAATCTTCTCTTGTTTTTCATATTAGGCAATAGACTTGAATTTCAAATCTATTCCTAAAGTCTTCTTGAATTGTTTTAGAAAGAATATCATATTTCTTATTCAAGTCAAAAATGTGTGAACCCATTTGGGGCTGACGTTTTTTACTTTGAAAAGTCAAGACTCCTTCTTAAGGTAAGATTGAATGGTGCCACTTGATTCCAAAATTCGCCACTTAGCAGTAATGTTTTCCTTTATTTAATTGCATAGATTAGTATAGTTAATTGCATACATTTTTTAGTTTAGGAAACATTTGCATTAGGCGTGTAGAGTAATGCATGCATTCACTAATTAGCATTGTATATTAATTAGGAATAAGTAAGTATATTTCATGTTGTATTACAATGCTTGTTTACTTATTTATCAAGTAGGTCCACTAAGGGGGGGTGTCAGCATCCAACTTTGAATCGAATCCAAAATTCCCTATTTGTGTCCTAATTAAGTTAATTTCAAATTAGTTCTTAGATTTAATTTAAGTGTCTTAGTTGTAAATTCGATTTTACATTTAAGTAAGTTAGATAATATAGTTTTGGTTAAGTACTTCATGTTATCTCACTCTTGAAATTTTAAGTTGCATTAATTTCTTGCTTAGTATGAATGTTAGTTGGTTAATGCTTAACTAACTCATTAGTCGAATTAGCATAGATTTTATATTTTTTTCCGTGCATGTACTTAAATCAAGTTAGTGCATGACTTGTATATTTACTTTCTTTAGTCTAATTAGTTTTAGTTACTGTCTTTAGCAGTACTTAGATCTGATAAAGTATGTTTGTGAATTGAACTTTTGAAATGGATTTTCCAGTCTGTGGCAGTCATCATTTTATGTGGGAATTTTTGAAGTTTTTCTGAAAAACCACTTTTGTTCTTTTCATTGGTGAGTTGACTGACTGCAGACCAAAAATCAACCCAATCGAAGTTGATTTAATCATATTAAGTATTTTTCAAAAACAGTTTTTTCCGGGATTTTAAATTTTGGGACAGGCTAATTTTTAGGATTTTCTCAGTTTTAAAATGCTTATATCCGGAGCTTCCGGATGAATTTTTTAGTTCTTTAAAATCTTACAGATTCTTGTATGTGTCACAAATAGAACAGAGCAAATTTCATCAATTTTGGACTTTTTTTTCTTTTCCAAACTATTTGTTTTTGCAAACCTATCAGAAATTCAATTTTGTACTATATTGAGGGCAAAACAAACTTTTCACTAAGTTATTAGTTTTCTGTAATTCTTTGTATTTTTCTGCGTAATAGTTAGCATAATTACAATAGTTAGCTTTAATATAAATTAGTTAGTTGAATTAGAATTTAGAATTTAGCTTATTATTATTTTAGTTACAATTTAGTTTTTTGAGTATTTTTAGAATCAATTTTAGAGTAATTTTTTAATTAATTATCATAGTTTTGTTTACTAACTTATTATTTTATGTGTTTTAGGTTGACAGGCAAGCTACAAGTTAAAGGTTAATTTTATGAGAAAGCTTGAATTGGTGAAATAACAGAAATGTCCCTATGATCTAGAGAAGGCTTAAGCAACTTAATTTAGGATTTGTTTTAGTTAATTTTTAGTGTGTAGCTTAATTGTAGTTGTTTTAATTTATTGCAAACATTTATTATATTAATAAAGTGAAATTTTTAGATTTAATTAGAATATCATCATGTTTCCTAAGGATTTGACCTGTACTCACCACGAAAGTCGAAAGTCAGTTTTTATATATTTGGTTGACGATTTTCCAAAGCTTTTATTGAAAAATATGTTTTAAAAATATCATTGCAAAAAAATAAATCAACCCTCAGTGATGCAATAGAGTTTGTGATTGTCCTGAACAAGGAGTGGGAGAGGTCCAGGGATGGGTCGCAGTGGAATGGCGACAACAGAGGTGGTTCTACAGGCAGATCAAGGAAGAACCCACCTGCGGGCGGCAAGACCCAAGGGAGTAAGAGGCAGGGGTGCTAGCAAGGGAAGGCCCCATACGTGTGTCGTAGGTGCAACAATAGTCATCCTCGGGGCTCTTGTTTGTTATTCAAGGGAGTCTGCTATCAGTGTCAGGAGCCTTGGCACATTGTTACTTGTTGTTCGAACAGGCTAATGACTCTGGGAGGACAGCAGCAGTAGGGGCAACAGAGGACGAATGGTAGAGTTTATGCTGCTACAACTACCACTCAGGGTGATCAGATTGGTCTGATTAAAGGTATCTTCTTAGGTGTCGATCACTATGCTCGTGTGATGTTTGATTCTGGTACTACTCATGGTTTTGTATCTACTTTGTTTGATAGCTTGCTTGATTTGGTTCTTTCTAGCCTTGAGAAGACTCTTGATGTGATCTCACCTATGGGTGCATCTTCTTCCTATGAGAAATATTTTTCTGTCGTTTGTGTGGTGATTGAGGTGCATGAGTTGTTTGCTGACCTGATCTTTTCCTATTCTTAGTTTTTCTACGTACTTGTACTTGTTTTAAGCTATATAGTTGATCGATAAGCTCTTTGAGTAAGCGACTATGATGCCCTCTTCCTCTTCCTTCCAGCGCTGTATTTACTTTGGTTGCCGCATCTACCCTCCTTGTTTCCATGATCACTTTCCCTTTCACTCTCAAGCATTGGATAACTTTTGTCAACACCCTCCATTCTCCCTCCCCAATATTCCTTGAAACTGAGAAACATCCTCAGACTTGACTTTGTCCACTTCTCCTCTCACTGTATACTCCATATGCCACATCACTGTAAACACAGTGCTAATGTTGAGTTTAAACTGGCTTGCTAGTGGTGGGATCCACTCTCTCAGAAACCTCCACTGCGTTGTCACTAGCTGCTTTGAGTTTTGTAACTCTACCATCACTCTCTCTCTTACCATCCACAATGCTTTCATGACAATTTGTTGTTTGTTTGCCTTCTTTCACTTGAATATCATCTCATTCCTTTTGTGCCATACAACGGTGTGGAAGGTAATGTTCCAACTTATTTTTTCATTTTTGTTCTGCACCTTCCTACAGAACCATCTTGTCAACTCTTGCTTGATACATGACCACATTCTCCATCTCACACCAAAGAGAGTGGCAACAGATTGCCATATCAATTTAGCATATGTGCATCTTAAGAATAAGTGCCCACTTGTTTCTTCTTTTAATTTGCAAAGCTCACATCTGCTAGGTATTTGATAACCCAGTTGTTTCAATCGATCATAAGTGAGTAGTTTGTAATCTACTAACATTCTTATGGTAATACTGGCTTTGGGAGTGGCCTTTGAAAACCATACCAATCTATATATTTGATCATCATGTCCTCTCACTCTACACTTCTCCCACATAGTGTGCATTAAGAAGCCCCTGCTATAAGACCTTTGGTATTTATCTACTTCATCTAGATGCCACTTGTGGTTTTCAATTTCCTACGCGACTTCTTGAGGCAGTCTGATTCTTGTATCTATTAGCCTCACCGTTGGATGAGCATTCTGGTATATCACATCACTTACCTGAATGCCTCTCACTGTTTCATATAGTACTTGGCGAGAACTATATGGAAGATGATAGATAATAGGGCTACGCCTCTGTCAGGGATCGAACCAAAACTCAATCCCTCTTCCATTTTCCAATGACCATTTAACCCCTTACAATGATGTAGACACCCCAATCTTTACACCTTTCTAGACGTATGACACACGCAGTGAAGGCTTGGGGATCCATGGCGATTCATGACTTAGGTATTTCGCCTTAGCCATTCTAGCCCATGGGATATCCATGTTTTGGCATAGCCTCCATGCATGTTTGGCAAGTCCAGCTGTGTTGATCTCATCCACTTTGGCTATACCGAGCCCTCCCTTTTTGGGGCTTGCAAACATCCATCCAGTTCAAAAAATGAATGTGTTTCTTATTCCAGTCTTCATGCCATAACAAGCCTATAATGAGTTTTTCTATCTCTTTGACAATCAAAACAAGCAACCTGAAGCTTCCAATCCAATTGTAACGACCCGATCTGGGGCCTCTTGAGCCAGGGTTCGTGAACGTTAGTTCCCAAAGGGAAATTACTCAATAATCTAAAAAACAACTCAAAACCATATCAAAAAAATTTTTATTTAATAATTGAAGGCACATACATTCATTTACAATATCATGACCATCCAAAGACAAAAGCAGAATAAAAAATAAAGGTGAACCATATTTCTGATGTAGCAGAGTCGTAGTCTGAAACTAGGTCTTGTGAGTGACAGCAGTTTCTGAACCTACAATTGTAACCAAAAGAAGAAGGTGAGTCTGTAACCCAGTAAGATTCCATTTACAAATAGACACGACAGTTACAATTGTAGTGAGATCTAAGCTCCTAGTCTTAGTTTAGTTTGTTACTTATGCACACATGCTATTTATGAGTTTTACCTCATTTTTACTATATCTTTATTATTATTCTTAAACACATCTTCTACTATAATCGACTATTCTAGACATAGCCTCTTTAGGCGTAGCAACCCATGTAGATAACTTAGAGTCTACGATGTTGGATAGACATATGAACCACTCACAACAACGTAGTCCAAACTGGCCCAGACTACGAACATAGGTACTATAGTTGCTCACCGGTTGCAAGCCGAGAGCGAAGGAGCTTAATCAATAGCTAGCTGAAGAGCCAGGGTGGCTATACTTGCCCCCAAGGTGTCTCAAGGAGCTATACTTGCTCCCAAGGTTTTGTGGTTCATGCTACATCCTACATGTGTCTAGTGGGTAATATTTTAACCCCTAAGGGTCACCTAGGAATGTTTGAGATATTCCCAAGTTACTCACAAATCACACACCTCAACATTGCACTAGACCATGCCTCTTAGTAGAGCTCTCCATCATGTTCTGTGCGGTCATCCTATACACAATTTTCTCTCACTATTCACATCTTGAAGTTAGTGCGTTATACAATCATTAATGTATATCCACTAACTACTTTTTAACACATGTTCACATGTTTGAACTGTTAAGGATGGCAACCCACCATAGATTAATTCACGATACTTACAATGTCCCTCCCAAGGCATAAGTGTGACATTCCCCAAGGTAATACCTACCTTGAGACTCTGAAACTCTACTCTCAATTTTTATGTAATACATTAATCTCATACATGCAATCATGTCATGCTACATTTATTTTATAACTTAAAAAATATACATGATCAGGTTTAAGCATCACACTTGAACTTTATAGATTTCTAAGTATGCAAAACAATGTTTATTCACAATAAACAAAACTAGCATACTTGAAGCACTTGGAATCATATCGAAGAATGCCTAAACTAGCTAGCATTTGTTTTAATCAACTAAGAAAAAAATTATAAATATTTACTTACCTTGAATGCTTAATTCCACTTCCTAAAATATATCCTTAGCCTTATGCAAGTTTTGAACTGAAGTCAATAAATACTTTGTATTATTATTTACAGTCTTATCTTAAAATAACCAAAATAGCCTTACACTAAAATATCCAAACTCTGACTTCGTTCTTTAAGAGTTTGTCCTCACATCCCCTACTAATGGATTCTACTCAAGTAGTAGAATCCATAGATTCAATAATCACTTGAATCCTACTTTGGGGTACCAAGTTATGTTGTGTTTATCATTTAGGCATACTAAGAGCAAAATAGTTTTTTTATACTTTTAACCAATCATAATGACCTCTATGTCATCTTGGTGCTATGTCACTTTAAGATTCACATCCAAATTCCGATTGAGACCCTGGATCCTATATGCCTGATCAAAACGTGTTTGTGATGGTTTGGCATAAGCATAGAGTCTGTGCTGAGCAATCTTGGATTTTGGACTAACTTCACTACGTTCACTTATTTTCAGATCTATTTGAGTATCTGCAATCCAACTTGCATTTTGCATTCAACTTGGTTCTGGTGCGTATTAGAAAAATTGAGGTCTTTACTATCTCAATTTTTTATTGCACTCGCCCACTCATGCGCACCCATATTTATATATTCACACACACACACAGACACACACACACACACACACACACATATATATATATATATATATATATATATATATATATATATATATATATATATATATATATATATGATTTGACCCACATCAAGGCCCAGCTTGGTCTAGACCGAGTCGGTCTACCCTTAATACCATTCGGGCTCGGTCTATCCGAACTGAGTTATCAAGAAAACAAACCTTGACTTGGTCTGTCCAGACCGAGTCAGTTTGCTATGGCCAAATAGACCTAAACTAGTCTTAACAGACCGAGTTAGTTTGTCATGGTATAAAGACTCGACTCGATCCATTAAGACCAAGTTGGTCTGTCAGAGCACTCAGACCTTGGCTCAGATTGCGCTGACCTGGCTCGGTCTGGGTCATGCCCAAACCGAGCGGTATGGCCGACTCGATCTGCAAAAAATGCAGACTAAGTCTGCCCTGCACTATTTTTGCAACAGTTCCGGCAACACCATTATTGCCAAACTGTCCCATCTTCTGCAGATGGGTCGATACTTTTGGCGATTTGGGCAATGGCTGGACCTCCTGCCTCCTTGCAGTAGGCAATCCTCCCCTCCTTGTTTCCATCACCAGCGGGTGACAATAGCAGAGGGAAAACCCCTTTGTCGCTCCCTCTCTTCTACTACAAGGCAGGGACAGGGTTCTCCCTGTCCTTGTTTTACTGCAACTCCTTGGCAGCCATGAGGTTGCCGATGACCTCTATATTAAAACAATGAGAGGGAGAGGGGGGCTTACCTGTCGATGACCGACGGTGGGTCCTCTTCGGCTTCTCCCTTCTCACTCCCTCTCTGCTTCTCTGGTGTTTGAGTAGGGAAAGGGGAGGAGGCCCACCCATGGCTTTTATAGCCATGGGGGTCAGTTACCCTCCCCCCCCCCCCCCTCCCGTATTAATTTGGGGAACCCCCTCTTCCTCTCCCATGATCTGATTCGTGGGAGAGGAAGAGAAGGGGTGGTAGTTTCCCCTACTTCTGTAACCCCCCCACGATGGGGGGTGCATTACACCAATATATCAAAATTGTTGAAAGGACTGATCTGATCAAAACTAGCTTTGTCGTCAAAGCTAGCAACTTCCCATGCCACACACTTCAATTTTTGCGTGAATCTTGGAAATTAGTTTTGTACACATGCCTTTTTTGAGGGCTCCTTTGAACAAGAAAACCCTAGATAATCGATGGGAAGAGTGCATAAATGCCACCCACTCATTCACTGAAAATGAACCACCCTTGATCGGCTTACATTAAATAACACCATCATTGTTTTCTCCCTTGCTAACCTGCAAGCTTGATTGCTTTTCAAATTGACCCAAAACTTGTAAGAAATTGCTATTCTCCTTGTCCTGCATGAAAAATAATGTGCCATCGAAGTAAAAACTATGATGCCACTTAAAACTCCCTATACTATTTCTTCCCGGACCTCCGTATCCAACCTGCAGGTTAGCCTTTCCATCACCAAGAGAAACAAGTATGAGGACAATTAGCCCCTTTGTCTAATGCCCCTCTGACTCTAGAACAAAAGACCCGCTTCTCTGTTGATTGAGATTACGAATTGAGGCATTCCTACACACTAAATTATCAAAGCAGGTTATATGCCCCCCCCCCCCGAACACGCAGGTGCATCTTCGGGGGTCTGAATGAGCACCATGTATGTAAGCATGTGGGGATCGTATCCCCGTGTGTGTCGGCATCAGTTAGCATCAGAGTCTGGTGTGGTTGCAAAAACTTAAGTACTCTTTCTCGCCATGAAACGATGATTCTAGAAAAGGGCAAAAATATCCTCCATCCAGAAAAGGGAGGATGATCTTAACTCTTTAAAGTCCAAACATTCTGTTTTCGCTTTAAGCAGTAAACTCTTCTATTGTAACAGGAGCTCTTTGAAATATTTTGCCCTAAACGTTTCAGATCACCCTTTGACAGTGCACCATCTGCTGTAACAGGAGCTCTCTTTGATGACACACCCTTTGCCATCATCTGTTGTCGTCAGAGCACCCTTTGTCATCGTCTGCTGCCGTTGGAGCACCCTTTGTCATTATATGTTGTCATCGAAGTACCTTTTGTCATCGTCTATTGTCGTCGGAGCACCTTTTGTCATCGATTGCTCATGAGAAATAGTTGAACTATCAGAGGAATCAGCATTTTGTCTATTGTTCATCATGATACCAGGGTGTAAGCGTCGAATTGAGTAGACAGAGAATAGCGATTTACAACAGAGATAATAGTGACAGTGTCAAACTAAGTAGATAAAGAGTAGTGATTTATAGTAAAAATCATATCAGAGAGTAGCGATTTACAGTAGAAATTAGATCAAAGAGTGGTGATTTACAGTATAAATCAGATTAGAGAGTAGCGATTTATAGTAAAAATTAGATCGGAGAGTAGCGATTTACAGTAAAGATCATATCAGAGAGTAACGATTTACAGTAGAAATAAGATCAGAGAGTAGTGATTTACAGTAGAAATCAGATCAGAGAGTAGCAATTTACAGTAGAAATAAGATCAGAGAGTAGCGATTTACTGTAGAGATCAGATAAGAGAGTATCGATTTACAGTAGAAACCTGATCAGAGAATAGCAATTTACAATAGAGATCAGACCAGAGAATAACGATTTACAGTAGAAATCAGATCAAAGAGTAGCGATTTACAATAGAGGTCAGATCAAAGAGTAACAATTTACAATAGAGATCAGATCTAATTTCTACTATAAATCGCTACTCTCTGATCTGATCTCTACTATAAATTGCTACTCTTTGATCTGATTTCTACTGTAAATTGTTACTCTTTGATCTGATCTCTACTGTAAATCGCTACTCTCTGATCTAATTTCTACTGTAAATCGTTACTCTCTGATCTGATCTCTACTGTAAATCGCTACTCTCTGATATGATTTCTACTATAAATCACTACTCTCTGATCTGATCTCTATTATAAATCGTTACTTACTTATCTGATTTCTACTATAAATCACTACTCTCTGATCTGATCTCTAATATAAATCGCTACTCTCTGATCTGATTTCTACTGTAAATTGTTACTCTCTGATCTGATTTCTATTGTAAATTGCTACTCTTTGATCTGATTTCTACTATAAATCGCTACTCTCTGATCTGATCTCTACTGTAAATCGCTACTCTCTGATCTGATCTCTATTGTAAATCGCTACTCTCTAATCTGCTTTTTACTATAAATCGCTACTCCCTGGTCTGATTTATACTGTAAATCTCTGCTCTTTGTCTACTCAGTTCAACGTTGCCACCATTATCTCTGTTGTAAATCACTATTCTCTGTCTATTCAGTTCAACATTTGTACCCTAGTGTCATGATGAGCAATAGACATAATGCATATTCCTCTGGTAGTTCAATTATTTCTCACGAGCAAACGACGACAAATGGTGTTTTAGCGGTAATAGACGACGATAAAAGGTGCTCCAGCGACAATAGATGATGGTAAAGAGTGCATCGTCAAAGGGAGCTCCCGTTACAGCAGATGGTGTGTTGTCAAAGGGTGATCCAGAACATAGACCCGCAGGAATGTAGACTTATGGGAATATGAAAAGTTGTTTATGGGAGTATATTTCTGTCAAACGCATATCTATCTTTTAGAGACTCTTATTTTTATAGAAGAAATCACCAAAACATCTATATCATTCATCGTCGAGTTTATTTCCTGGCGCAAAGCGATTCTATGTCTAGCTGAGGTACATCATCTCCAAGCAAACGAGCTCATTAGTAATGGCATCCCACTACAACATTTTTCTTGGACTGTGGCTGATTCTTAGAGATTCTAACAATGGTGCACTCTTGATAATATGCTTCACAAACTTCGGCTCAGGCATTGTCCCCTTGAAGAAGCCGATGGGCTACATTATAAATCACTTTTACGATTTTGGAATGAACCCGAAAATATTTTGTAACATAAGGCAAGAACGAGAAGGCGACAATGTATTATAACACAAGCTAAAAACCAAGGCAATTATAAGAGTCGCGGGAATGTGCAAAGCTATTTACAGGAGGACATTTTCGTCAAATGAATATCTATTTTATAGGAAGACATTTTCGTCAAATGCATATCTACTTTTTTTATATGTTATTTTATTATAAAATCATTATGGGTAACATTGACATATGAATTATCATGGGTCCCAAGATATTCTTTTGTACACACCGGAACACATGAATTTGTCTTCGGAGAAGAACACACAACACCCACACCTAAATTATAAGATTGACCCATCTCCTCCTAAACCCAAACAGCTCAAGTGTGGATTATAAGAATCTCCACTCAATTCGATTATATGCCTTAACCAAATCAGTTTTGAAAATGATGCCTTTTTTTTCTTCCTCTAGGCTATTGTGTCCACTATGTCATGCACTAAGAGGATTTGGTCGTGTATGGACCTTCCTTTTAGGAATGTCATTTGATTGGACTGGTGATTAGGTCAATGACCCCTCTCATTCTATTGACCATTATTTTTGTGTTCACCTTATAAATAAAATTGCAGACTTACTTTAGTATTTATCCCCAGGAGAAAAAGTAAATAGTTGTTTTGCACACTTCACTCCCAATATTTTTAGAAAAAAACATCCTGAGAATCCATCGGGACCCGAGGCACTATCAGGGTCCAATTCAAAAACTGTCTGCCGCACTTCCTCTGCCCCTACTTCCCTCTCTATCTCTTCTCACTCTTCGATCAGCTTCGCGCCTTCAATCAACCCACTATCCTCCTCTTGCGACATCCCTCTTGTAAATAGATTTTTAAAATATTACAGTGCTTTTTTCTTTATTTCTTATTTACCTCACTTCAAAACCATCATCCTTGGTTAGACTTGCTAGACTTCTATTCATGATATTTTTGTTTGCCATCGCATGGAAGAATGGTGTATTAAGGTCCCCCTCTTTGAGCCATTGGCATCTAGACTTTTGCCTCCACATATCCTCCATCTCCATCTGAAGTAGGTTTTGGAGTTAAACTCTCAAGAGAGACTCCTTTCTAATCTGCTCCTTCTCCCCCTCCGCCCGGCCCTCTTGTATCTCCATAAGCGCCTGCTCCACTGCTAGAACAATAGTTATCCCTACATTTGTGAAGTTTAGCAGTCAAACACAACCTTCATAACCTCGTTTGAGCCCAGCTGATTGGCAACCTACCTGGTTAGTATCCAAGCAAAGACAGACCCAAACTTTCATATACCCAAACCAGTTCTTGACCAAATCCTTACATATCCAAACCAATTTACATTCAAACAAAACCCAACCTCATCCATAAGAATGCTTGATCAAGCACCCAGCCGACCTCAATATACCCAAACCTTAAAACGCATTCGAGTGTAAACAGTTAGCCCAAAATTGAATCCAAACCTAAATCATATCACTTTGGGCTTGAATCTATTTTTCAAACACGATTGAAAAGAGGATCTGATAAAACCTGACCCCAACACGACCTGAAACTGACACATTTATTCCCCCAACTTATCTCAAGAAAAGAGTTGAATGATTCCACGGAAACACATTAACCATCAATCTTACTTCCAGTAGTTTCTGAAAATTAAGCACGTCCTTTTTGGGGTGAAAACATTGTCAATGTCCTGTTTTAAACATAGGCTGAATGAAGAAATGCATGTCTCAACAATTTGCCAAAGTATCGTCAAGACGAGAGAGATCAGGGCAGACTATATTCAGGAGAAGAAATGGCGCAAATAGAAAAGATGAAAATAAAAAATCAAAGAGTCCATAAGTCACCATCAGATAACAACAGCAATAGTTTACAGAAACAACATTATATTGTAAGGTGAAAGGAAGAAAAGAGGAAAACTAAAAAACTAACAGCCAATATGCCAGCCCACCGTCGATTAACAATAGCATATAGAAATAATAACATTATTATATGGCAAGGTAAAAGGAAAAATCCCCACCTCAACAAAAGTCATATATTCGACACGATATTATAATAATTTTCTCCCACACTGTCCTTGTTTGAGCCCAAATTACAAGAAAAGAGCAAAAAATATGTTTTAATCAATATGGTTATTGGATAAAATGCAACAACCATATTTGTATAAAATGGTGATGAACAAAAAAATAATGAACAGTTTCAGTTATGAATCTTTGCACACAAGTACACAATCCTCCAGAAAACTGGTCAGCTGGGAACTGTATAGGCTTGGATTGTTGCGGAAATGGTCAACATGAGGAGAGAAGATGAAGTTGCAAGCTCTAACATTATGTCCGGCCTTGCGCTGCTCATCTATGAATGATTCCACTGATTTTGATGGGATCACTCGGTCAGCAGAACTGTATATGTACAGCTGTGGACATTTGGGTTGCTTTGAGGAAAGTATATCCAATACATCCGAAAGCCTTCTGTAAATCCCAAAAGATTAAAAAAACAATAGTTAAATAATTCACAAATATGCCATGTGGAATGCCTTGAGAGTTGAGACAGATAGTTCATTATAATGCCTAGTTAAATAAAATTTGGCATGGGATAATAAGCTTCAATCGCAACCTTCAGATGAAGTCTGACCATTTAGGAAGTTCAAAATTTTTGTTTTTAGCAACAGATACTAAAAGAATAGAAAGGCATTTCTCTTGGCTACGGTTCCTTCCAATCACGAGTGCACCCAAAAAAAATACTTTTTCTGCCTCTGTACTCGCAACAAACAATAGAAAGACATTTCATGAAAAAATGTTTTCATATGAAAAATGGTTTCGCATGAGCAAGTGACTTGGCTCGTCCACCAATGAAATTACAATGGGCCATTTGGTTTGGCTATGATTCATCATTGTCAAGAAGGCTTGATTAGCTATCTTGAGCATAATACCTACTCATTTTGCTATCTTACATATGATCATCAAATTTTAACTTGTACCCTTTCACCACGAGAACACCCAAAGAGAAGAGCTGATCTTGTCTAAAGGCCATTGCAAGTAAATGACCAGGAATTTGAGCCTAATGCACTATGTATGAGATTAATTTCTAGGCCGTCAGTGAAAAGTACAAAAGATCATGCAGCTGCAAAATGTATTAGGTGAAAACTATCGTTCTTACTTGTTCACTGTAGGAAGATTCAGAACCACCCCAAAGAATTTCTCAAGAATCACAAGTAAAGCGGCTTCAGCAACTGCCGGACTCGGTTCAGAGGCTATTGTAGTGGCATCAACCACAACCTCCACGCCTGATTCATCTGGTCTCAATGATCCTTTTGTAGCAATGCTTTGTTTCTTCAGAAGAGCAGCTGAGAAGCCGGATGCCCAGACCTTCAAACAACACAAAAGGGGATCAGTAAACTTGAAAACTACTGAATTAACACTAAGATGAGAAACAAATTTGCATCATGTAGAGCAGAGAAATGGGAAACAACATGCACCTGAAGACAAATGTTGACTATAAAATTTTCAAAACGAAATGGCTAGACATGGCCATTAAGAAAAAAGAGAATACTGACAATTTTTTATTCGAATTAGTAGAAGACCAAGTTATCAACAAATGTTTACCTGCAGAATGCATCATAAACTTGTTAAGCTTCAATGTTTGATGTCATTAGACCATCATTTTATCTAAATCCGTTGCTTTTATCCTCACTAATGTAATACTTGACTTTCTCATATTCCAACTTTGTTTATTTCAAGTCTTCATAAGAAATTCTCAGACCTAACTCAAGCGACATTATTTACCCAACAACCCTAAAACTTTCTTTTCTTGTTTTTCAAAAGTATCTACACCTGGATGCTAGGGCATGCACGAATTCCTTAACCTGTTTGTCAACCTACACTTTTATCATATGCACGATAAGTCTTTTCCCCTTAGAAAATTTTTCATTCCCCACCCCGCTTTACAAATCATATGCTATCTGTGTTAAGGACGCCTTTGGAACAGGTTGTGCTGTAGAGCTCAAATACAATTTTTTTTCACATTGTAGCAATTCAAAGTCTTCAATTTTCAGATATGCTTACACCGTGTACTTTACTTCCATAAACATCAGTTTTCTACACCCCTCAAATGGATGGTTTTCAACATGAGTTTCAATACCCCACTAGCATCATACAAGGAAAAATACTCGTGTAGATGATGCATTGTTATCCATAATACAAACGTCACATACATCATCCCAAAATTCTAAGTTTCTAACTAATGTCAATAGAACATCACTAACAGAGAAGCAAGACAAGCATCACATATATATATATAGAGAGAGAGAGGCGGGTGTATCAAAAAACACCCATCTCGTCCGACGCTTTTCGTACACTTTTTGCACCGCTGATCGCACGCACGATCAGCGGCACAAAAAATTTGCATTTTTTGGGACCTTTAGCGGTCCTCAAAAATGTGAAAATCAGCAGTGCAAAAAAATTGCTTTTTTTGGGACCTTTAGGGGTCCTCAAAAATGTGAAAATCAGCGGTGCAAAAAAATTGCATTTTTTTGGACCTTCCTCAAAAATGCGAAAAAAATACAATCGGACGCGCAGGGCGCATCCAACCTCGTTCGACGCCCAGAGCATCCGATGATAAGCTATATATATATATATATATATATATATATATATATATATATATATATATATATATATATATATATATATATATAGTCACTAGAATATGAGAACTAATGTGTGAACCACGATTTTCAAGGATTTTTTGTTCTTTTCTCTTGAATCTACATGTACGAATGTGATCTACAAGTTTGGCTTTATAAGAACCCTCTCTTGAATCATCGGATTTTCATGCATAAACAAGATTTTTTTAAGGCTTTCAAATCAATGGCTCATAATCTTCATAAATATTCAAGCATTCAAAAACCACATTTTTTCATCAAAAATACACTATCCAATGGTTGATTCCTAGCAAATTCACCATGTCAAGCACATCCACATGGTTGGATTTGCAAAAAAAAGTGTTGGAAATGCCCATATTTCTAGTTCTCATATTCTAGTCTCTCTCTCTCTCTCTCTCTCTCTCTCTCTCTCTCTCTCTCTCTCTCTCTCTCTCTCTCTCTATATATATATATATATATATATATATATATATATATATATATATATATATATATATATATATATACACTGTTTTGAATGGCACAAATTTTCGCCAATTGTCAAGATAGTGTAGTATACCACAACCTTCTTTGTGAGTGGTTCCATATTTTTACTCACAGCCAAAAGAAAGTAGCTTACTACTGCAAAAGCATCTACCTTCAACAGCCTAACAGTCATAACTTGAGAGAGCTGCTGGGAGGAGAAGATAAGAAGCATATGGATAAGCCATAGAATAACTTGCAATATATACTGAAGTTCTAACCTGTGGATCAGGGGCAGCAACAGGGGCAGAATCCACTATGCAACCTTTGATGTTATCGATCATAGATGGATCCTGATGAGATAACTTCTCAAGAATGACACCATACCTGTTGAAAAAAAAATTAACATTGTTACCAAATTGGGATATGATAAAAGAACTGCAATCTATAACCTAAACTCCAGTCCAGACCCAGCTCAAGTGTGTTTCTGGAAGGCTTCCAGTGACCACAAGCCAGCTTCCGTTAGAATTAGAAATGTTCCATACATAACCTCTACCCTCATTAGGGATGAGATTAACACTGAAAATAATTAAAAATGGTTGTTTGCATTTTCGAGTGCCTAAAAATAAACCTGTAAATGATACATATACACCCAGTCACCCAGTTATATGGGAACCCGTGATGCAACCATATATCATCATGTATGACACATTGGTTTGAGCTGAAACATAGCAGAGATCATGCATATAGCATCACTTGATAGCTTCAAACAACTTGCTTTTAGAATATACCGAGCAATGGAGTCAACAATCCACCTATGAAAAATCTCTCTTCACAAAACAAAACAAAAGAGGCAAGAAGAAACAAACTCACGTTAACCAGCCTGTATTGCTGAAAGTGTGGAAAACCAGTCTGTTCCCATGATTTTCTCCCATCCAATGTGCAAGATGGTTAACAAGCGAATCCAGGTGTTGTTCTGCTTTCCCACCAGGTGTATAGCTGACAATGTTGCTCATGGGGAAGGTGAAAGTAACAGCTTGAAAGCCTCTAGAGGTATACCACTCTGCATATCTTTTTAGATGCTTTTGTTTTGCACCCAACCAACCAAGCAGCACGACTGTTGTCTTAGATTTGGCAGAACAACACTCCGAATCCCCTTCAATTCCGCATGATCCAGATTTTGGAAAATGCCACTCATATAATATGTCGGAAGGACTAGTAGGCGCAGAAGTGAATTCACCAGATGGCAAAGATTTGTGAACTTTATTTCCAAGAGTTAAATTGGCAGACTGATACAAAAGATGAAGAACAGCAGGAGAAGCAGGGGGAGAAGAAGATGATGAAGAAGAGATAGAATGCTTCAAATCCAATAATTTTGACAAAGACTGTGGCCTGGGAAGGTTAGAAACACGGACAGGATTTGGGAAATCAGTAATGTTTTTCGGAATCAGAACTCTTGATCTCATCAACGAATTTGAAAAGCTAACTGAAATTTGGGACGACACGCATGATTTTGACGGAGAACTCCACTCAGAAAATGGAGGTGATTGTGTCGAAGATGAAAAATCAGTTAACTCAGCGCTTGAACGGTGATGAAAGTTTACAGGAAACCTATCATGAACATCGGCGGATACTGCAGCAACCGCAGCAGCAGCAGCAGCAGCAGCAGTGAAAGGTCTATAAAGGAGCCCAGAATAGGACCCCATCTTCAAAAAACAGGCCTAACCTAATTATACCAATCCAAACAATTGCTTCACGTAAAAGAGACACCAACTATTCAAAATCACAATTTTTGTACACCTGTAAAAGAACAGCAAGAAAGAGCATCAAACTTAAAATCCACATCCATTAAATTCTCATTACAATCAGAAGAAGCTCTCTCTCTCTCTCTGGGCACAAAATCAAATATTGGTACACCGAAAAATACTTAAAAATCCAAAGACCACCTTGCTTTGAAGAAACCCAAAAAGGATTCCCCAATTTAAACAAAAAAAATGACCGCAAAAATTTAAAGAATCACATGAAATTCTGAAATTCTCAAGGCAAAAGGCGCAACCAGAGATATGGGTACCAAAACAAAAAGCGTAGAAACGAAGCAACCAATAAGTTAGAGAACCCCACTTGCAATTAACCACAAAACGGGAAACAAAGAAACCAAAAATCCACCCACCCAAAAAAAAAAGAACAGACAAGTTGAGGAAGGGTGTTCTGCTTACCTGCACAAACGAAATAAGGACAACCAAGACATGAAAACAAGAGACAAGTTGAGGAGGTAAGGTTTTCTCTTTTCTGCTTACCTGCACAAATCAATAAGGAACAACCGGAAGTCGGATGCAGAAGGGAAGAGGGCGTCGAGCGGGCGATCGGATCAGGCTGTCATGGGTCGCATGACAGCCTGACCATCTGAACGAGTGCGAGCGCGCGATTAGACTACGAAGGCATGCACGCGCGGACGTCACGACTCACTGCTCTTCTCCTCCTCCTCTGCGGTCAAGAGAGAATCAAAGCAATGGTCGACATATACAGGAGTCTTTGGTTTCTAACTTTCAGGAGAGACGGCAGAAAGCAGAAACCAAATGGGTGACGGACCTTTCCTCCTCTAATATAAAGAGAGAGAAATAACGGGAACCCTTATAGCCTAGGGAGAGAGAGAGACCCTATTTCCAAGAAAGAGGAGAGGGTGAAGACGCGTCCCCAGGTAACTGGTCGGTGGGGTTCTCCTGTGGCCCCTTTTACCACCCTACGTAAGATAATGGGCCGACTTCGCGTGTTCCCAATTTTCCGTGTCTTTATGTGCAAACTATTATTGGGAAAAAAAGTTGAAATAACTCATATTTTCTCCTAGATTTTGCCCGTTAAAACAACGAAAATTAACGCTATTTTCATTTAAGGTGAAATGTAAATATCGTGACATTTTCAAAAGATCGCTGTATCTTGTACGTTTAAAACAGGGGCTGAAATAGGATGGTGTTTCGCAAAAATATACTTGGTCACCAAGTTTAACCCAAGGTGGAGAATAAAGTTAAAAATGTTTTGTCCGAGAAATTCAATGGCCCCATGAAATTATTATATTCCCATAGACAGAGACACGTATTATTATGGTCTATCATCAAAGAATCAGAGTTGCATTTGAAGCCAATCTGAACACGAAAAGGAAAAGCCTTTGCCCACGTTTGTTTCACGAGAAAACTCGCGGTTTTCATGTGAGGAACCGAGAATAGGTCTGGGGTCAAAATCAGATGGCTGGACGGTCAGGTCGCATCATCATAACCCACCCCACACTTTGATTATATTAAAAAAGAAAAGATAAATGTCCATTTTGCTAAACAAAAAATTCTTTTTTAATAACCAACATTTTGCTAAAAAAAAAAAAGATTCAATAATACCTTCCTTAAACAACGATTTTTTTTTTTTTATTACGGTCAATCTCACGCACGTTACTTTTTTTTTTATCAACTTTTACCAAGTTCTGTATTTTTTAAGTGTAATTGTCAGTTCTAGTCATTTTATAAAATGTAATGAAACGACAAGAATTTTTTGGAAATAACCACCCAGCTTCTGCTAAGAAATTTTTTTGACATGAGAATAATTGTCTTATGAAAGGAGCGATCAGTGAGCTATTTATCCTATTTTGAGTACATTCTAACATGTAAAGGGGTTTGTACGCAAAATTGAACAGGATTTGGATTTGTACGTAAACAAACTAAACTAAAACCAATAAAATAACATAAATAGATAAAAGGCTACTAAAATTAAATTTAGCTCCACCGGTTAAAAAGAAAAATAGAAATTGGATGAGACAATAAACAAGCAACCAACCAAATCTCAACCTGACAAATCAATCTAGATTTTTAATTTCACGAAAAGCATAAAATTTAAAATAATGGTGCATCTGGTTCTAAAGAAAATTTATCTTGAGCACGGGATTAGAAGACAAAACTAATGAAGAAAAATAGGCCACACGATGAAAACAATTCTTTTTTAGTTAAATTTCTCATCGCAAAGAGTAGATAAAAAGATGTATAAATTCATGAAAATTACCGGAGAGAGAGAGAGTAAAAGGTGTTGGATTAACCACCATGTGGTGGTTATCCACGATGTGGATTCATCTCCACATCTCGGATGATCTCTTCCGATAAACCGGCATAGGATTAAGAGGAAACGGTTACGCAAATCGTTCTCACCCTATGCCCTATATAAGGGTGTTATGAGCAACCTTTTAATGTATCGGAAATAAAGAAAAAGTGTGTGTGTGCAATCTAAAAGAGGGAAGAGGTCTACTCACCAACTGCCTAAGGGAGTATGCACTCGTGGTGGCTGCAGTTCGGCTGAGCAGAAAATCCCCCCTTTGCCTGATCGATCACCACCCTCTGCTCAGTGTTTTTCCTCTGCTCCAGCGACCTCCGATTTTCGGCAAGCGCAGTACCCATGGCTGCCTCAGGTACGCAACACTCCTCCTGTGTTTTACTGTTTTACATAACAGTTTCTCTGGTTTTGCCCTGTCATAGGGGAGGTGATCTCGAACGACCCCAATAATGGGTTATGGGCCCACACCCTGCATCCGCTGTGCGAGGTGTGTCTTGGTCGTCCGACCATGCAGGTCGTTGTGGGGCGATGTTGCAGCTGGTCACCAGCACCGGCGAATGTCGCTGGCACCGACGACTGTCGTTGTAGGGCGACAGACAGACAAAAAAAAAAGTAGTTTAAGGTTTTTTACCTATGGCCATTGGGCTGCAGGAGAATCAGCCATCGTTGGTGGCTACTGCGGACTATCGTCGGCTTAATGGCCGGTATCTGTTCGGTGACGCAGCCAGCATCTGTCCGACAACGCAGACAACACAAGGGTTTCCCTACCATCGGGCGGGGGAAAGTTGATACGTCGGTCCAGGTTTTTCGTGAGGGTTGTCGAAAGGTGTGGCAGCTCGCCGGCCGGCAACATCGATCGTCGGAAGGTGACGTCGGTCGCCGGCAGGTAGATGGGGGGAAAACCCCTCTTTTTCAGAAAAATCGAGTTTCTATTTATGTTTTTTAAACAGTGAAAGCGGGTCGGATCGGGTATGGGTTTGATCTGATTTGTACCAGGTCAGACTCGTATCTGATTCATGCCGGGTCTGACCCGGATCAAGTTAAACCCTGGGTCATATCCGGATCCGGTTACAAACCGGGTCTGACTAGGATCCAGTAAAAGATAGGCCCGACCCGGATCCAGTCCAGTACCGGGTCAGACCTGGATCTGGTTATGTACCGGGTTAGGCCTGGATCCGGTTATATACCGGGTCCGACCCGGATCAAGTTAAAACCGGGTCAGACCCGGATCTGATTATATATCGGGTCAGACCCGAATCCAGTTCAAGTCGGGAGTGACCTGGATCCAGTTCAAGTCGGGTCCGACCCGAATCCAGTTCAAACCAGGTCCGGCCCAGATCTAGTTCAAACCGGGTATGACCCGGATCCAATTAAAGTCGGGTCCGACCTGGATCTAGTTTGAACTGGTTTTGACCTGGATCTAGAAGGGTCCAGGCACTATTTGTCCTGAACCGGATTAGGGACTGATTCGGCCCCTTCTGAGACCGGTTTGGAGCCATTTTGACCAGTTCATTCTAGTTTCTCACCGGTTCCGAGATGCTAAGACCATGTTTTCATAAATATAAGAAAATACAGGGATTTTGGCATACAGTTATAGGGATTTTATGAACCTTTGTTCATACTTAACACCAATTTATAAGGTTCAGAACCAGTTCGGACCCTTGGATAACCAGTTCGGGGTTGTTTCAAACCGGTTTAGAGTGTTTTCAGATAGGTTCCTGCTTAAGGACCCAGGGTTTTACCCATTTAAGCCAGTTTTTTGTTATTGTTTATGCATTTATATGAAATTATGCATGCGTAAATGATTGTTTAATATTGACATTAAGGATAGTTAGATGACTTAGTGTATTCACGTCACCAAAGTGATTGAATACACGTATGTCGTCAAAGAATTTCAACACTATCATACAGTTTAAGCCGATATTAACATTATACTTAGATTCGTGAAACGATAAACGATCCAAAGGTAGTTTTATCGTGTTTAGAATTTAAGTAGGGTGGAATAAGGTAAATATATCGAGATACATCACACATGTATATCTAAAGGTAGCTTGTGTCGATAGTCTAACTTCACAAAAACCTTAGTTTTACCGAATATGGTTGATAGCTGAAGTGGTTTCGCATATCGGAGCTCTTACTAAAGTAGGACTTCGATGACCCCCTTCACTTGCATGGAAATAAGCATATTAAGGGCCTTTATTTTTTTGCTTTTTTATTAAAGTTTTAGTCTCATACGAATGCCTTTTTGATACATGTCTTTTGTCGTGCAGTTTCTAGTTCTGTGATTTTAGATGGCTCTAGTTGTATACCTTTTTTAGATGGATCGAATTTTAGTGATTGGAAAAAAACTATACTTTTTATATTAGGGTATATGGATTTGGATCTGGTCATAAAGATAGAAAAACCTGCTGCTCTAACTGATCAAAGCACTATTGATCAAAAGACTGCTTTTGAGAAGTGGGAGCGCTTGAATAGACTTAGCCTATTACTTTTGCAATCTAAGGTGGCTAAGAATATTCGTAGTGCCATACCACAATGCAGGACAGTTAGAAAGTTTTTAAGTGCTATTGAAGCACAATTTGTGAGTTCAAACAAGGCCAGAGCCAATACCCTGATATCTAAACTCATATCTATGAAATATACTGAAGAGAGAAACATTTGCCAGCACATTTTGGAGATGAGAAACATAGTGTCTCAGCTAAATGACATGAAGTTCACTATCTCTGATTCTTTCTTAGTGCATTTAGTTCTAGCGTCCTTACCCTTGGAGTATGGGCCTTTCAAAATCTCTTACAACATACATAATGATGAATGGGCGTTCAATGAACTTATGTTCAAGTGTGTTGAAGAAGAAGAGAGGTTGAAAGAAAAGAAAGTGCAGAGTGCATATATGGTTTCTCATGCATCTAATGTAGGACCAAGGAAGAATACATTTAAGAGAAATGCTAGGAAAAAACCAACAGACGATAAGACATTCCAAGGCAAGCAATCTAACTCTGCTCCCATAAAATGCTTCTTTTGCAAAAAGAAGGGACACAAGAAGGCATATTGCATAAAGTACAAGAAGTTGGTTAGAAAAGAGAGGTAATTTGTCATTTGTTTCTCATGAATGTAATTTATTATAAATTTCTGAAAATAGCTGGTAGATTGATTTTGGTGCTACTATTCATATTTTCAACCGTCTACAGTTGTTCCCGAGCAGAAGGGAACCAACAATGCATGAGAAAAACATTTATTCGGGAAACAAGATGCGTTCACATGTGAAGGGTGTTGGAATCTGTAGGATTACTCTAGATACAGGCGTAGTTTTAGATCTTCATGATGTCTTTTATATTCCATCATATAGTAGAAACTTAATTTTAATTTCAAAATTGGATAAATTTAGATATTGTTTTAAGTTTAAAAATTCTAAATTGTTCATTTATAGAAATTCAATTGAAATTGGTTCTGCATCAGTTTATGATGGTTTGTATAGATTGAACGTGAAGATCCAAACTCAAGAGTCCTTGACTTTTGAATACGCATTGGTTGGAAATAAATGTAGTTTGATAAATGATAAATCTTATATGTTTTGGCATCGAAGGTTGGGTCATATCTCTGAAAAGAGAATAAAGAGACTGGTAAATGAAGGAATCTTGAAATCTCTAGATTTTATCGACAATGACCCATGTATTGATTGCATAAAGGCTAAGCATATAAACACATATAAAGAGGGTGCCAAACGCAGTAATAAGATATTAGAGATAGTTCACACAGATGTATGTAGACATTTTTTCCTTGTTACACAGGCAAAAAATATGTTGTCACCTTTATTGATGACTATTCACGGTATATGTATCTCTACTTGATCTTCAAAAAATCTAATGTTTTTTAAATGTTTAAGGAATTTAAGAAAAAAGTAGAGAAATAAACTAATAAAGTTATTAAAATAGCCAGGTCTGATTGAGGTGGCGAATATTATGATAGGTTTACTGAGATGGGGCAAAGGGAAGGACCATTAGCGTGATTTCTAAAAGAGGAAGGCATTGTGCTTTAATATACCATGTCTGGTAGTGACTACCAGAATGGTGTAGCTGAAAGGAGAAATCGAACACTTAAGAAAATGGTCAGAGCTATGTTAAATTATTCAACACTTCCCATTAAGTTGTGGGGTGAAGCCTTAAGGACAGTTGTGCATATTTTAAATAAGGTACCTAAAAATTTGTGCCTAAAACTCTTTATGAGTTGTGGACAGGTAGAAAATCATCTTTGTCTTATATGCACATATGAAGATGTTCTGCAGAGGCTAAGTTGTATAACCCCACATTAAAGCCTTTGATCCAAGAATAACCAGTGGATATTTCATTGGTTATCTAGAAAGATCAAAAGGGTACAAGTTTTATTGCTCATCTCACTCACCACAGATTGTTGAAACAGATAAGGCAAAATTTTTAAAAGATGGTTTAGTAGGATTAAGTGCACTTTAAAGCCTTGGTTTTGAGGAAGTACATGATCCAGTTTCGTCACCTGTTAAGGAAAACACCGAAAGATACTACATTATTATTCTTAATGACGATGTGATTGATCGTTTGGTTGTTAATGCACAAATCCAAAGTGAACCTACTGTCGACAATACGGAAGAGCACGAACAGAATGATCAGGTTTAATCTGAACCTGAAGAATGAACTGTTTGGAGATCCACAATGATTAGGAGATCTGCCATACATCCTGATTATGTGGTGTACCTTCAAGAGCCTGGTGATTTCATAGATATGGATGATGACCCGTTGACTTTTATGGAAGTTGTGAAAAGCAAACAATCTACACACTGGATAGAAGCCATGAAAGAATAGTTAAACTCTATGGCTAAAAATCAAGTGTGGGATTTTGTCGAGTTACCTAAGGGAGTAAAGTCTGTAGGGTGTAAATAGGTCTTTAAGACCAAAAAATACTCCAAAGGTAACATAGAAAGACATAAAGTAAGATTGGTTGCTAAAGGATTCACCCAGATGGAGGGCATTGACTATAATGAGACATTTTCTTCTATCTCATCTAAGGAGTCAATGAGGATAATTTTGGCTCTCGTAGCTCATTATGACTTAGAGCTACACTAGATGGATGTGAAAACAACATTTTTCAACAGGGATCTGAATGAAGAGGTATATATGAATCAACCTCTTGGTTTCTTTGAAAACGATCGTCTGGTTTGCAAGCTCAACAAATCAATATATGGACTTGAACAGGCCTCTCGACAGTGGTATATTAAATTTTCTCAAGTGATTATGACTTTCGGGTTTATAGAAAACATTATTGATCAATGTATATACCTTAAGGAAAGTGAGAGTAAGTTCATTATATTGATGTTGTATGTGGATGACATTTTACTTGCAACCAATGATATAAAATTGCTTTCAGAGACAAAATAATTTCTTGCACCACATTTTGATATGAAAAATATGAGTGAGGCTGCTTATGTTCTTGGCATTGAGATCCGTCGAGATAGAGCAAAAGGTTTTCTAGGTCTCTCTCAAAGATCCTATATAGATAAGGTGTTAAAGCGATATGGGATGAAGAATTGTTCTCCTAGTTTAACACCCATATCAAATGGTGACAAGCTGAGCCTAAAGGATTGTTCATAGGACGATATTGACAAAGCACAGATGAGTGCTTATCCATATGCATCAGTTGTTGGCAGCTTGCAGTACGTGCAAATATGTTCTCGACCAGATATTTCTTTTGCAGTAGGGGTGCCTGACAGATTTCAGTTTAACCCAGGTATACCCCATTGGAAGGCTGCCAAGAAAGTCTTGCGATACTTGTAAGGGACAAAAAACTATATGTTGACGTATCATAAAGTTGATCACCTTGAGGTCATTGGATACTCAAATGCGGACTTAAGAGGATGCCTTGATAGTAGAAAGTCTACTACTGGGTACGTTTTCTTACTTACTGGGGGCGCGATCTCTTGGAGGAGTGGGAAGCAGACGACTATTGTTGCCCACACCATAGAGGCAGAATTTATAGCATTGTATGAGACTACCTCGCAGGCTATATGGTTAAAGAACTTCATATCACAGTTAAAGGTGGTTGATTCCATTGGAAAGCCATTGAAGGTCTACTGTGATAATGAAGTTGCGGTGTCATTTTCGAACAACAACAAAAGTACTATGTCATGTAAGCATATGAAATTGAAGTATTTTGTTGTTAAAGAAAGGACGGAGAATCATTTAGTACATATTGTTAATATTGGTACCAAAGAGATGATTGTTGATCCTCTTACTAAAGAGCTAGCACCGGGATTATATTCCGAACATGTAATGAGGATGGGCTTGTTAAACTCTTTTTGACAAATGCATATAAATAAAGTGATCACTTTCAGTTCTTGATTCTCATTTTTTTTTGTTAATCTCATAAGGATTAGAGATTTAACTAAGGACCTATAGAATAGAATAAAAAGGCCATTCTATTCATTAAGTTATTCCCATAAGGTTTTCTGGTTAAAGGGTTTATCGTCGGACAAGTGGGAGAATGTTGGATTAAGCACCACGATTGACGTGGTGGTTATCCACAATGTGGATTCATCCTCACATCTCAGATGATCTCTTCCGATAAACCGACATAGGATCAAGGGGGAACAGTTACGCAAATTGTTTCCACCCTATGCCCTATATAAGGGTGTCATAAGCAACCCTTTAAGGCATCGAAAATAAAGAAAAAGTGCTTGTGTGCAATCTAAAAGAGGGAAGAGGTCTACTCACCAGTTGCCTAAGGGAGTCTGTGCTCGTGGTGGCTACAGCCTGACTGAGCAAAAAAACTCCCCTTTGTCTGATTGATCACCACCCTCTGCTCCAGCGACCTCCGATTTTCGGCAAGCGCAGTACCCATGGTTGCCTCAGGTACGCAGTACTCCCCCTGTGTTTTACATAACAGTTTCTCTGGTTTTGCCCTGTCATAGGGGAGGCAATCCCGAACAACCCCAACAAAAGGGGCATTTCGCTAAGCTATAATAAGAAATTAAGAAGAATTACCTTAAAAATCCATGAATTAACCCAAAAACCAATGGGAAGATCTCTCTAACCGGCTCGCTCCTGAACCAATCGTAAAAAGGATGAGAATCTCAAATTGTCTATCAAAATTTTTTTAGAAAGGGAAATGAATCTCTCTTTCCCCCATGCTTCTTACATAACCCATCATTTAAATGATTAAAAACAAATTGAAATGTAAAAAAAACAAACAAAGAAAAAAGATACCTTCCTTTCCTTTTCTCTATCTACGGGGATAGTTGTTGGATCTTGTATAAATTCAGTGTGGCCAAATGGATCCCACTTGGAATCCAATGTGGCCAGAACACCGTGCTCCAGTGTGGCTGGAGGGCAGCAATGCCACTCCATTATATTCCTCTGTCAAAAGTACAGCAAGAGAAGCATCAGTAAGGGGTTATTTTTCTTTTCTCAGTCCCCCTTATGACCTTTGAGAAGTACATCGATAGCAGATTGAAGCCCGCACTCGCCACTCTATCACCAAAATATTCGTTGATCATTTAGCAAAAACTGAGGCAGATCTTGGCGAGGTAACCCCATGGCCGACACTGGGTGATTGAGCTCGCATTATCAATGAGACCATGGTTTTCCTAACGCAGGCCATTCCCCTAACGCGAACCCTACCTCCATCTCTTACATGGAAGCAACGACATCCCAATTGGCCTCGTCAGAGCTGATTGAAATCAAGGCGAGGTGGTAGAGCTTGTCGGAGATGTCGTTGTTGCAAGTGAAGAGGTCAAGGAATTAGTGGGCATCGTAGAAGGAGGTAGGGGAGCTCACGAGTTGGGCGAGGTCGATGTCGCCAGAGTCGGCGAGCGACAAGGCATCAGAGGTGGAAAGCGGATATAAGAGGCGCTCTGCAGGTAGGCGGTGGAGCAGGGGAGGCGGAGGTCCTTTCTTTCTCCACCGGATGCTCGCTGGAAATCTTGGCCAAGGAGCCGACCGCAGAGAAACCTGCGAAGAAAAAAATAGTGAAAACAAAAAGGGTTAGGGTTTCTCGAAAACCCACGAATCCTTAATCCTTTTTTTATTTTCATGTTGTTTTTCATTGTTTTTTATCACTTCCCGCTGGCCGGTGGTGCCTCCATCTTCAACCACATCTTGCGACAGCAGAAGCACCTTTTGAAAGCCGAGAACTGTGTCGCCTCGATGGAGTAGGTGGTGATGATGGTTAAGTAGGCATCTTCTCTGTGAAGCAGGTGGTGCAGATGGTCGAGTGGGCATCCTTCCTACAATAGCAGGAGAAGAAGACCATTCAGAGTTGTAGAAAAGGCAGAGGCAAACTACCTATGACGACGTAAGGGGTGGCGTCAAGCATCGTTGTCGGAGGCTGGTGGAGCAACCGAAGATGGTGGTGACCCCTTTTTCAGGTGGTGTGGTTGTGTCAGAAACACAGTGGGGCTCTGACAAACTAACCATTAGGAAGTGGTGGTCCTGGATGGTTGCACCCAAGGCGGCGCAGCTGCCGCCACATTTTCTGTGTTTTCTATTTTTGTAAGAGAGGAAATCCTAAGGTTCCTCCCCATTTTCTATGGGAGTAACAAACAAATAAAAAAAAAGAAAACACAAAAAAGAAAGCGTTAATTTTCTTTTAAGGAACTAGTTTAGTTTAAGAAACCAGTTTAGTTATTCTTTACTCAATGGGTTAATAAAGTGTTTTGATATTACTTTTTGAGACCTCTATCATTTTTTAGAATAGAGGCTCTAGTTTTTGGAAATTCCAAAAGCAGGCTTGTCTTCTGGTTAATACCTGAGACAAGGATGTGTTTTCTGAAATTATAGAAGACCACTTAGAGTTTTTTGTTTAACTCAAAGTTTTTTTAATATTATGTTCTGAATTATTAATTTTATCCAAAATTGTTTCTGAGTTTTTTTATTTTGGAGAAAAGTTTTTCTGGTTAGTAGAATACCTTCCAAAGCGTTATCCAGATAGGTTTGGATCCAGTTGGTACATGTATTTTCATAAAAGACCTGGTTGGATCTGGCAAAACTTTGATTCCTAAAATTCTTTGAATTTTTACATTATTCTAATGCTTGATATTATTGTTTTGGATCATATTATATCATGATCTGGTATGGTCTATTGACTCAGCTCTTATATGGATCAAGTTTAATTAGAATATGATCCATTACATCAGTTGTTTGGGTAAAAATTGGATTTGATCAGTATTAGATTAGATGTTTGGATCTAGTAAGGTAACATAGATCTAGTTTGATCCAGTAAAAAGCATAATAGATTTGGTTGAACATATACAAATCTGAATAGATCAAATTAATTGAGTATAGTTCCAGTTGAATTAGTTTTTGAATCCAGACAATATTATTGTATTTTATTGAATTTAAGCAGATCTAGTGTTGTATTCAGACAAGTATAATCACTATATGGGATCAAGGATTGTGATTAATCTGAATAAGTCTATTACCATATGGGATATGGATCTAGTTTGATCCAGATTAGATCTGATTCAGTGACATGCCCGGATATGAGATATGGATCTAGTTTGATCCAAATTGGATTTGGTTGAGTGATATGCCCGGATATGAGATATGGATCTAGTTTGATCCAGATTGAATACGGTTGAGTGATATGCCCAAATATGGGATATGGATCTAGTTTGATCCAGATTGGATATGGATCTAGTTTGATCCAGATTGGATATGGTTGGTTGAGTGATATGCCCAAATATGAGATATGGATCAAGTTTGATCCAGTTTTGTGATGAATACAGATTAGTATAAATGGGATATGGATCTAGAATTGATCCAGAAATAAATCTAAATAGATGTAGATATACTACATGGATCTAGATTTTATTCAAGTTTTATGTTGAATCTGGATAGTATCAGGCCAGATATTTGGATCTAATAATGATATATATTTTTGTATGGATTCTGGATTTACACGGTTATATCTAGATAAGTAGAATACTGGACGTGTAATATGGATCTATTGACATTGAAATATATGGTTTTAGATATAGATTTGGATTATGGTCAAATCATGAGTGATCCATGGTTTCGTGGAGATACATTTTAATATGGATCATGTTGGACTTAATAGAAAATATCTCAAGTCAGATTTGGATATGGATTCTTTAAAATCTAATATATATATATATATATATATATGTGTGTGTGTGTGTGTGTGTGTGTGTGTGTGTGTGTGTGTGGATTCTGTAATGGATTTGAACTTAAAGACTCAAATTTGTGGTTTGTTTAAAGCCTGATATTTGGCTTATTATATTTTGACATATCTAAATGATAATGAGATAACTCTTATTGAATATGGATCTGGTGTATATCCAAATTAGATTTGGATATATAGATTTATGCTTAACTTCATGATAAAAGTCAACCTAGTCCATGAGTATCCTCATGATGATGATATCTCATGAAGAAAAAGTTCAGCTAGTGTATGTATAACCTCATGATATTCTGGCTTAATGCAAATATTACTTAAGTGCAATGCATTGGAATAATGAGAGTTGAATTTTATACATTCATGTGAGGATATTTATATGATGATAAATAAATCATTATAAATAATGCTTCCAATAGTGTGATTGTATAAATGGCTGAAGGGATATTTTATTTTCATGCATAAAATGTTAAATGGTGTTGGTCAGTCACATTTATGACTATTTAGATCTGGATATACTGATATAAAATCCGGATATACTGATATAAAATGATCAGATAGTGATCAACATGTGATAATGCACATGAAAAGTGGGAGTATAAGTTATGGTGAAAATTTGAAAAGTAGGAGTATTTGCTATATTTGGCAAATCACATATCTATGAATTAATAAATTCTATACTACTCTACTAGTGTGCATGCCTATGATATAGTCATGGAAGAGCCAAAGAACCTCATGACTATGTGAGACCCACATTATGATGCATTCATGTTTTATCTATAAACTTTATGACTTAGTATGTAGTAAATAGTGAATACTTGAATTAAATTGTAATAATAAAATTGTATGACATGATGAAAAAATAACCTAGTTTGTGAATAGCCTCATGATAGGGATATATCATAAAAGCAAAATCCAACTAGCGTATGTAAAACTTCATAATGTCATGAGTGCAATACATAATGCACTAGCTATGATAAAATGCGAGTATTTGCCCCATATGACTAAGTGGGAGATGTTGGATCTTGGTATGGATTCAGTGTGGCTAAATGGGTCTCACTTGAAATCTAATGACACACTTCTCAAGTGGGCATTAAGATAAACACCACCTGGATTATGGTGGACCATTTCCACATTAGATTCTCAGCATGTTTAAGAATCCAATGAGACAGTTAGGGCTCGATAATGGCTACCTAGGAGAAGTTAAATTCTCTAACCTCTGTCTCTGTAGAACACACTGAAGAGGTCTCGATAAGCCTATCGAGAATCACCCCTGAAGCATGCCATAAATCTCAAAATTTCTCTCTTTTTCTCTTGCTTTCACTACACACACCTCGATCTGAGTCCCTAAAATAGTATCCTGGACACACCCACATAGAGATAGAGAGAGACACACAAAAAGGAAATGGGAATTCAGAGGACGGGAATATACTCTTGAGAATTTGTCTGTAGTTTATTTCTCACCAAATTTCCCTTCATTTTCATTTTTGACGTTTCTATAACCGATCAGGAATATAATGGGAAAGTGGTAGTCTCTCTAATGGAACATGGGGCCCACAGGCTCCTTCGCCACGTGGTGAATAGATACAACAGATTTTGTTTTTAATCTCGCCGTGTGTACCACCTATGATGGCTGATGAGGATGTTGTGTAGCTTTCTCTACTTTAGTGGAGGTACCCAGTTGGACATATGACCCGGTATGGTACATCCATGTCCACTAGGGATGCAAAGGATCGGATATGTGTCGGATCTTACCTCATCCAAATCTGAATCCAGAAAAAATATCCAAAGATCAAAGATCGATACTAGATTCAAAGTTCCGTTTAAACCGAATCTAGTAAAAAGCATGTCCAAAACTCCTTATATGTACAAAATATGCAATCAGATTGAATTCTGATCTGAATCTAAATAAAATCAGACCTAAAATACTTATCAGAATGCGATCTAAATTGAAAAATGATCAGACTATATGAATCTGAGTCCAATCTGAATGTACATTTATTTCTTACATAAAGGTTCTATAAGAAATAAAAACTTACAAAATACAAAACCTACTAAATGAAATGTACTATTAGATTTTCATGAATTTCTGGTGTTTTTTAAAATTTTGACTGCACATATGTCATCTATATGCTTGTTTTTATAAGAATCACTTCTTGAAATATTTGATTACAATGCATGAATAGGTTTTTATAAGGTTTCAAAATCAACAACCTACATTTTTCATAAATTTTTTAGTCTTTAAATAACATTTTTGCATCCAAAATGCATGATTGAAGTGACAATTTCTAGTAAATCAATCATGTTGAACACATATATGGGGTCAGGATTTAAAAAAAGAACACCAGAAATCCACTATCATATTTCATTTAGTAGGTTTTGTATTTTCTAGGTTTCCAATTCTCAAGATTCTGAAAATAATATGACAGATTCGGATTGGATACAATGTTCCTTTTGAGGGTGTTTGTTTCAAAAGTTAGAAATAGAAACACAAATGTCGCATGATATGGATTTCACAGGATAACAGAATCATGTAAGACATGTCTCATAAGAAATTAACCTAAGAAAGAGACACAAATTGCAGATTATTTGTATTTCACGTGCTAATAGAATCATGTGAAACAGGTTTCATAAGAAATTAGTTTCAATGTGTATGTTTCACGTTAAATGAGAAAGTAACAAGTTGCAAGGCTCTACATGGAAAACTAACCCTTTTGCATTTATTTCAAAGGAGTCCGTGTGAAAAAATATGGTGGGAAAGCCTTTTCCGAGGGGGGTTATGATCCCCCTTCAATATGAAATGACCTGTCAAAGAGAAACCTGCTTTTGTTTCTCACCAAAATGGAAATGTTCTTTTCACTGTGAGAAAGGGGTTTATTTTCATATGAAAATGGCCAGCTTTCTCATCAAAATAGGTGAAACAAACAAAGATATTATGGAATAGGAGAAAAGGGACATAGTATTAAGGGCATGTTTGGAAGCGAGAAAGATATAGGAAAAGTGATGTAAACGAAAAAGACTTTTTCACAGAGAGAGTTTTTAAAGTACACTTTTTGATAGGAAACATTCCTCTAAGGAATGGAGGAATGTCTTCTACCAAGAGAAAATGATTATTTACACTCCCACCATCCATCTCACTACATCTCACCACCACCACTACCCACCATCTCACCATCACCACCACCACCACCCATCGATGATCCAAGAAATTTTTTCTCATTCTACACAAACAAAAGAAAACTTTTCATTTAGAAAAGTTATCATATCAAATTTTTTCGTAGGCAAAACTTTATTTTTCTATCAGAGTTTTTCTTGCTTCCAAACGTGCCCTAAGAGTCAACAAGTTGGATTGGAACCTCATTCCCTAGCCCCTTTCCCCCTTCTGCTAGGTTGTATTTTGATGTATGGAATGTGAAGGAATGAGCCTTAAAGGGGTTTTGGGTCATGATCAAGGGTCTAGCTAGTGACTAGAGAGAATTCAGACACCACAAATGTATTTTTAAATATTTCCTTGCATTTTTTCCTTATTTTTAAATATATCTAAAAAGCATTGTGTCCTAATTTTCTCATTCAAACCAAGTTTTTGTGTCTCGTATCCATATCCATACGCCATACCCGTGTCCAGGCGACATAGCTATCAACCTGATAAATTCATATCCATATCAAAACATTCCATGTATATAATCTCATTTCTTCCCTAATTAATACTGTGAAACTAGCGCACCAGCCCATGATATATATGTAGAAGAATGAAACTGGATTCATCAGAAGTAGGGCTAGCTGTCTCATTGGGGTGCACCGTAACCTGCCTGGTAGGGATGTCAATGAACTGGATTTTATCCAATATCCAACCCAATTCGATTATGTTTAGTTGCATTTGGTAAGCCAAAACAATATAATATTATAATCCGATGAAGATACGGTTTTGATTTTTTGCCACCAAATCTAAGAAATATCCAAATCCATTTACTTATAAAAAGTGCATCTGTTATGAGCTTATCACCATCCAAATCCTATTTAGAATTCGAATCCATTTAGCCAACATCCGATTAACCAAATATGGTATTAGCCACATCCAATCCAAATCCAAACCGTTTACATTCTTACTGCTTGGATAACATGCCACCGTGTTCTATTATGCCGAGTAAGAAAATGAAAGCCCAAACCTGACCCGTATGTATGGTACCCGGAGCATGCTTGTAAAATATGCATGATACATAAAAATGCACATGAAATAGTTTGGTAATTAAGCCATGTTGGAATCCCACAAAAATCACAACTCAAGCCCAACCCATTTTTTTTTGGGTTGGAAATTGGGTTGGATTTGGGTTATCCCAAATAAGAGTTGGAATTTTTTATGTGGATATCTGAAAAATTCTGGTTCAGGTCGAATTGATCCATACCTAACATGGATATGGCCCTTCGGAAGCCCCTTACCAGACTTCATTATAAGATCTATCAAATGAATCTTATGCAGCTGGTGCACTGATTTTGACCACATCCATATGCAAGTCAAGCATATGTGGGCTGATTTACGAAGAACGGGAGTAGTGGATCTGAATATCTTTATCTTATCAAACCATAATGCAGAAATGGTACTGATCTAGATCCAGATACAAGCTCTAGATTTTGGTCTATCAAGAATATTAACTATATAAAAAAATGATAATTTTCTTAGACCAATTAAAAGTCCACCATGATAAGTTTTCAAAGTGGGGACATTTCCAAAGGCACGTTTGGAAGCTTCAGAAATTCTCACAGGAAAAGAAAATTTTGCACAAGTTTTGATATGATAACTTTTCTAAATAAATTTTTTTTGCTTGTTTATATAGTATGAGAATACCAAAGCAAAAATATGAGAAAAATGAGAGAGAGAGAGAGAGAGATTCAATCAGCCCTTTCTTAGAGAGAGTCAATCAACCCCTCTAAAAAGAGAGAGACCTGAAAATGGTGGTGGGTGGGAGGAAGATAAGATGGAGAAAGCTTCTTGTGAAAGTTTGTGGGATGAGATGTGTTTGGGTGAATGGTTGTCCTAATGCAAATAAATTTTTGGATAGGAAAAATTCTTTCACTCTTTAGGCGGAGGATTTTTTCTATAAAAAATCACACTTTTAAAAAAAACTTTTTTTTGGTTGAACCGTTGAAAAGCCATTTTTTCCTTTTCTTCTTGGTTTATTTCTACCATTTTCTGGCTTCCAACTGTACCTTTGGGCATGTTTGATGCGCCATTCTCAACGGAATTCAGATGGAAATTCTGCTGGAAACAGCAAAAGCAGACAAACGTTGAGAACAGAAACGCGACGAAAAAAAATGCATCGACGGGCATGGTGGCACCACCGCCTTCGGCGCCAAGAGGGGGCGTCCCTTCGGCAGCACAACGGTTGGCTCCTCCTCCTCGTCTGCCGCTGGCCACGGTGACTCTGTCGCCCGTCAGCCCCTCCCTCCACGTTCAAAGCTCCTTTGCAGGTTAGTCAACGCTTGTTTGTGTTTGATCATACTCCTGCAACTGGTTTCTTCATCTTCGACTGCTTTTGAATTAGTTTTGGTGTTTTTTCTTCTAAGTTAGTGATAATGGTCGTGTCTTGAAACACGTGGAAGGGGATGATTCTTTTGTAATTTTGGTTGCTTAGTTGTGTGGATGCTTTGGTTCTACTCTATGCTTGGTTTGTTCTTTGTTGGGGGGCTTTGTTTTTCTGTTATTCACTTATTTTCGCCAATTATTGTCGGGATTAGGTTGAGATCACTTCCCTTTGTTTTATTTCTAAATTTATGAGGATTAAATGTTGCACCACTCAATGCTTTTTTCACCTTTTCGGTTGGGGGCTGGTATTTAGCTGGGCATCACTTTTGTTGGTTTGCCATTTCTTGTAGGGTTCTTCAATGTGGCCTTTTGTCATTTTGTTCCAATTGGCTAACTTTAAACTCTCCACCCTTGTTATTTCTTTCTAATTTCCGCTTTTGATCTTTATTTTCATAGCTTAGATGATTCTGTTTGCGTGGATTTCATTTTCACATTTTATTGTGGATTATCATTTAGTTCTTTTCATTCTTTACTTTTTCTTGATAAGAATTTATTAGTGATTTCATAACATTCACTTTGTTCACCGCTTACTTTAAATAGTTTGAATCCTTTTCATGCTAGGCGTTTTCAATCTCAAATCTCCATTTTGTTTGCTTGTTCTCCTACTGAAAGATCTTGACGGTTTATTTTTTCATCCTGTTATATTCCACCCTTTGTGCTTCATTGCTGAATCTGGCCTTTTGACAAGTAGAGCATCACATAAAGTTTTCATCTTGTTATGTAATTGATACATAGTTTTTGGTCTCTTTGGTTGCAAAGAATTCTATCATCTTTTTCAGGTAAATTGTGTCATCTTTTCCAAAAATCATCAGTCTCTGTCACCAACCATCACGGCCAACCTCTGAAAGTCATACTCCATGATTTTTTCCAGGGGGGGTCAGAGGCATTTGAGCTATTGACAAGGTTCTATTACCACAATGGGCAAATTCATATAATTCCTTCCAACCTTTGCCTTCTTCATCGTGCTGCTATTTTCATAGAGATGAAGGAAGATATCTGTTCAAACAACTGAATAGAACAGACGGAACGATCACTTCAAGGGATTATGTATTGGACTTGGTCAGAGAATTTGGTGGCCTTGAAGCAATGCCAAGAATTTATACCTGCAGCATCTTCATCAGGAATCCTGCAGAAAATCGTGAACTCTGTGATGTTGAAAATCACCTCAAATAGTGATTCAAGTTCTTCTAATTCTTTACCTGATACTAAAAGTAGCCAATTCTTAAAGAACAGTGTCCGGGCTTGGTGGTTTGAAGATTTATCTGTTTTGAGCTCCCAAGTTATTGAGAAGTTGATCATGGCCAATTGTATAGATTTTATCCTTCATCTGATTAATGAAAATTATTCATTTCATAATCCTTCATTTTAAACGTGCACGGTTCATAATATCTCCAAGATCTGTTATTCACTTCTCTGAAACAATCTGATATTTTTGGAAGGCCATTGTGTTGTTGCTCTTTGCTCTTTTTTTCTTTTTTTCTTTTCTTGTGCTCAATTTTTCATCCCATGGTTATTGTGGATCAAAGTGTCTGGAAGTTCTTGGATTTGTCTCTATATGGTGACTAATTCACATAATTTACAGAAGAAATACACATTTTCAGGATCATTTATCAACGGAGCAGTCAAATCACACAAATAATATGATATCAAACCAACAAAATTGGCTCATAAGAACATTATCACTGGCAAATGGAAGTTGGTACGTATTTGACCAATACATTTCCATATGAAATTATGAGCAGCTGCTTCTGCAAAGTGCTTTTCCTTTTCTTTTTTTGAATTGCATTTACATATGTATATATATCTCACAAATATCATAAATTTTGACATTTTATTTTTAAAGGATTTTGATAAAAAAAAGGCGTTTGAAATATTGTGATATCATCACGTGGTGTTTTCTTGCAATTCTTTTGTCAAGATTTTCATGATGAATGCCACATATTCTAAGTTCTCTGGTGAAAAAACTTTGCCAATAAATACTTATATATATATATATATATATATATATATATATATATATATATATATATATATATATATATATATATATATATATATATATATATATATATAGAGAGAGAGAGAGAGAGAGAGAGAGAGAGAGTTGCTCAACCACACGATGTCAATGGCAGTGTAACCATAATTTCATACTCAGAAGACAAAATAGTAGCTTTTGCACTATCATGATATCAAGGGATCTTCTGAAAATGCATTGATGCCACTGGTAGAGAGCTTGCAAATAGGGTCTTCTCATTATGCACACAAATCAAATTATATGTGCTTGAACAACCCATCTGCAAGGGTTGGGATAAGTGACACCATTAATATACTTTTTAGTGTTCATATGCTCAATGTATCACTTCTATTTTAAATATGAGCTCATGCTAAGATAACCATAGTGAAGAATAGGTAAGCTCAATGCTTGCCACACATATCTAAAATAAGTGTTCTCAAGTAGAGGTAGAAGTTGCATCTAATAATACAATTATACAAATGACATCCCAATTCCCTGGTAGTAAAAATTGTATTTCCCATACTTGAGTGAATCTTGCTACCATACTGAGTAGATCTAACAAAGAACACTGAGTAGATCTAACAAAGAACAACATGATCTACTTTCGAGCATATGTTTTATCCATTAAAAGAGCCCTTATGTGTCTGGTTATGTTTTTAGTCAAAGAATAAAGTAAGGGCAAAAATCTAATTTGAGATCCTTATTTGGTGCAAAAATCCATTTTCAGGGCAAAAATCTCATTCGAGATCCAAATTTGGTGCAAAAAAATCACGATTTAGATATAATTTTGTAATTGGATCCATATCTGGGCAAAAAACCATAATAAACTTGTTAAAACATATAAAATGGTGGACGAATCGGGTCATACGATCCAAAACGAAGTAATTCGACCAATTATCCATGTCTGTCCAAGTTGTCTGCACATCATCATCAAACAACTAACATTTGGAATATAGCATTTGAGTATGGTCCAAACAAACATTGGACTTGGAATAGTTGTTATGGAACGAACTTTTGTTTATTTTGTTCAACTATGGATAAGCCATCAAACATGCCCTTTGGGGACGTGTTTACAGTATAACTAGTAATCAAAAGCACAAGTTTTGGAAAGAACGAAAAGAAATTCTTATGATGAGTCATAATCCCATATTGTTGGTCTTTGTGCTTGACTTGAACAAGCAGTAACTGTTAAATATAACCCTTTAAATACCATGTTAAATTACCATCACCACTCCAACTTCCAAGAGACCTATAATTTTGTTGGGTACCGTGGAATTCAATTTTCAAACTTGCCAATACTCAGGAATTCTAGTTTAGCTAGGTCCCAAATATGTTTGGAGTAATACAACCGAGGAGAATCATAATGAGAAATACCAAATTGACTATATAATTGAAGTTGGATAAGTAGGTTGAGCATTTCATGCATGTTTTTTAGTTCTCCTTTGCAACAAAGCATGGAGAGGTAGAACTAGGGAGACGAATGGTTCGATTGCCCTTTTTATTTTTATAAGTGCAGATTCCATCAAATTAGAATTACAAATTCAACTATTTTGGAATTTTTATCTGTGATTTCAAGCCACATCTTAACCTCACCAATTTATCTAATTGAACTTTGAAGGTGCTTAACAAGTTATAGATGTCTAAAGTTCATCATGATAATGAGCAAATTCCAAGCCAGCCACTTGAAACTATATGAAAAGAAAAAGAAAAACCAATTTCTTAAAGAACTTGATTGTGTGAACTTAAGTATGGATATAGAGCCCCATTAAACTTGTTTTGAATGATGGTCACATCAAAAACCTTTTTTTTTCTTATTTGGGGCATGTTTGATGCTGGAGATAAAGTTATATATGGGGAAAAAGTCGATGGGTTCCCAGCGACTTCTTCTCCTCAAAAAAAAGACGAGAAGAAAGACCTCCCATCCATAGTGACAAATATCGCAACATTACCCGAAAGTTAAAAACAATAATTTCTCGTGAGTTTTTAATAAAAAACATAAATATCATGTTATCGGCTATTTATCATAAAAAAAACCACGTGGTTTTTATTTTTAAATATTTTTTATTTATATTAAAATTTATTTGTATTGCCGAGATTTTGCCAAAATGCAAGAATTTAAAAATAATCAATTTCTTGTGAGTTTTTGTCCGCCTACATTTTGCTGTTTTTTACTTTTGGTACTGTGCTCCCATCAATGCAAAAAAGTGGAGAGGTTTTTTTTAACTTGTTTGGTGGGTTGTGTGGGTCCCACACAAAACCGAAAGTTTCTTCCCTATTTTGGAGAAACCACCAAGTTTATGGGTCCAAAGATGTAACATTGACCTTGGACCCCTCCCTCACCAACCACCACCACCACCACCACCACCACCACCACCAGGGATAGTTTCCTATTTGGCTTAGGATCACTTGCACCCCCCGGGTATCAAACTTGTGACTTTCTTCGGTGACCCACTAGCCAGGTGTCACATCCAAATCTTGATTATGACGGTTATTCGATATGCTAGTACGTATAATAAAAATATATGTTTTAACAGGTGGCCTCCGGAAGGGCTTGGGTGTCGGTGACCCCCACCCCCACCCCACCCCCACCCGGGGTTTACCTTGCAAAGGGGGGCATGCCGTTAAGTGACCCTGTTACTTGTCATAAAAAAGAAGAAGAAGATATATTTATTATATTCTAAACAAACAAAGCAAGATTAAGCAATAATTAAATATTCCACAAGTGGCATACTCATGGCCCTAATTGCTTTTAAACACGATAATATCTCTAGATACTATCATTAATAATTAGAAAAACTATTTACCACCCTCTGCTTGTAAAACAACAATTATGTCCCTAAGGTTATTCTGGACAAGAAGTATGGAAAATGGGGCCCACCGCTTCTTCTGGACATGGATATATAGCTAGACCACCAAAGCAGCCTGCTGCTTAGTTCCCACTTCCCAGCCTATCAAAATATCCATGCAATTCAAACTCTTGAAGTCGCTGCATGAAACTAACATGCAGAAACAAGACCCTTCACTCCAGTCTGCAAAGTCAGCTTTCTTCTTCACTTTTTTTTTTTTTTTTGGGGGGGGGGGGGGGGGAGGGATTTATAACACAAAGAAACTGCACCCAGCAGGAAGACCTGATCGCACTGGCTCATCGTACTGACAGCGTAAAACTCTGAGGCTAGGACCCCTCACCCGGGGGCCTATGCTATGCATTGGCTATCTTTCTTCGCTTAATGTAAAGTACTGGACTTAGCCCAAACACTCTCAAATTGATCATCTCGGATAAGACCCAACATATACCTTCGTCACTTCGAAATCTTCATGAACATGAGGGAGAACTATGCATATAAACACGCAAATTCAAAAGAAAAGTGGACAACTTTATCCCTAAGTTTGGCTCTTCAGTGGTAGTGAGACTAACAGCCAAGAATCATTCCCAAAGAGCCGAGTACCCTAATTTCAGGAAATGACACATATATCCCTGCACCATTTTGCACCCACTAGGTCCAAATCTCCAAGGAGTCTACTGGTCATTTTAAGCCAGCCAAGTTCTGTACAATACATATTGGGACGGCAAAAATTTATGGCAAGATTTCAGAAACGCCCTCTGCGTTTTTTATTAACTCTCTCTCTCTCTCTCTCTCTCTCTCTCTCTCTCTCTCTCTCCACGCTATGCTTCCTCTTTCTCTTTCCTAGTAAATGGAAACCTTTATCTCCTACTAAATTTGGACTGCCGCCTCTCCAAGTTTAGCTGCCTCTCTTTCCCCTCTCTCACCTTGCTTCTCGTCTCCTCATCTACACAGAAGGTATAGCATAAAGGTCTAAAGAAGTTGAAGAATGTACAGGGCACCGATTAAACCCGCAGTAGCGAGCTCAACAATGGCTTCCTCCCCTCATGGTTCGCACCAGCAGCCTACCAATGATCAGTTTGAGCTTGTCATTAATCCATTTCCGACCAATGGGTACGCGGTGAACCCAGCGTTCCCGGCACGTTCGTCCATGAACGTCACCCGGAGCGTCCGAGTGAACAACAGAGACACCATCGATTTAGAACGTGTCGTCTGTGTTAATCAGAGATACGCCGTTCCTGTTACTCTCCCCCAGATGCCTGTCCAACTTCCCACTGGTATATATTTATATTTTTTATGTCTTTGCTTTTACCTTCCAAGTTTCCGATTGTACTGCTTGGTATCATCATGGTGTACGCTGATTAATCTTAGACTGATTATTATTGTTAATGGACTAATAGTAATAATACGTTCGCCTTCAGTTTGTTGATTTTGTGTTTACGTGACCATGCAAGTTGGGGTTTTGTTCTTGCATGGAAAATTGTGTAGGTAGCAGCCATCTCATGCTGCAGGTTTTGGAAATAGACGGTTGGAGATTGGCTTTTCTTTTCTTTTTTTTTCTCTTCCTTGGTGGTGCACGGCTGCTGGTTTTGCTGATGAGAAACCCTACTTTTTGGGTTGGCTGATCTGGATCGTTGGTTTTGAGAGGGAATGGTGGTGGTCGTAGGGTGGGTGGTTTCCCTCTGCCGGTAACCTAATAAACGAGGGGGGTAGGTGTAGGCTTAGCGGCCATGATCTACTGAATGCTGATAAGGTTGATCTAATTTGTTGGGTGTTTGCTTCCTCAATCTTTTCTTCTTTTGTATGTTGGAACAGGGTGGGTGACCTTCCAAGAAGATGACCCGGGGTTATCAGAAACTCCACTGGAATGTGGGAAACTCACAGAAAACTCATTTCTACCGTGTGAGGAACCTGTTTTGCATCACTTGAAATACCCATTTACTTTGTTTGAAAAACACATTTTATATGTATTTTTCACGCATTTTCACTTAAACACACACACACACATATATATATAAATATATGTTTCCAATTTCACGTGTCCCAAGATGTTTTATGTTTCTGTTTCCCTTGTTAGCAACGTGTGGGAAGCAGATCAGGTCATGCTGAACATGAGCGTTTTTGCTCATGCCGACATCGTGGCGATCAGATTTGCATTTTAAAAAGCTCAAAAGTCAACAAAACCACGTGGCATTCATCCAAAATGCAAACAGACGGCCATGATATAGGCATGAGCAAAAACTCTCATGTTCAGCATGACCTGATCTGCTTCCATTTGCAAATGGTGAAGATATTAATTTAATTTGTTTGTGTTTGCTTCATTTTTTTCATCTTTATTGTTAGATTTGGGTTTTGACTGCTTGAGAGCTACGTATCCAAAGGCACTAGTCGAGGTCTAGTTGGGGATTAAAAGGGACTAGTCAGCCTAAGAGATTTCACCAAAAATCATAAGAATTAAAATAAATATTGAAAACTAATGATAAACCACATATTCAACACAATTTATGAATCTAAACAATAGAAAAAAAACATAATTTATAAATGATACTAAACAAGTAAAACATAATTACCTGTCTTAAGTTTCAAATACGGACATAACATGTATACATAAACTAAATTAATGAAACCAAACATGTATTATGACATATATATATATATATATATATAGGATTAACATTTGCTAATGTGGACCTGACCATTTGAATGAGCTGGAAATCATATGTGAGGGTCATATTGACCCAATCCGACCTCATGGATGGATTCAGCATGGTCCAAATGCTAGGAACCGGCTTTTGGATCATGTGTTTTCAATGAAAAAACATGATTTTATAATCCAAGCAAATATCATACATTGTACGTTGTTGATTTTTCAAGGCTCATAAAATCATGCCTACACATCATAATCGGACAATCTAAGAGCCGACGTCCACTAACCTAAACATGTAGATGACATATGTAAGGTTAGTTTCATGAAAGACAACAACACCAAAATATGAAAAAGAAAACTCATTTATAGGTAATGTTGACATGAGCAAATGTTAAACCACACATATATATGGGTAAATATTGGCTACTAATAAAGGTAAGGAACTAATGAGTAGAAATAACTTTTTTTTCTTCAATTTTTTTTGATTTTTTGTAAATCAAATGTTACGAATGTGATTTACAAGGTTTGCTTAGTAAGAAACTTATTTTTAATCATGTGATTATGATAAGTAATTAGATTTTTAAAAGGGTTCAAAAATCAACTGCCCACAATGTGCCAAAATTTTATAACTCAAAAGATCACATTTTTACATCAGAAAAGCGCATTCCAAGGCTTCATCCTTAGCAAACAAACCATGTTGAACACGTCTATGTTGTTAGATCAAGTCGATACAACTTGCACCTATGATTTTTAGCTCATTAGTTTTGTACCTTCATTAATTAGTAGTCAATATTTATCCTATATATGTAGAGAGAGAGGTGTATCTTTCATACCATTTATCTCCTAGACTATCCTAGAACCTTTTAGAAAATATATTTGCATGTGTTTTTTGTTTAATATAAACCCATAGATGTGATCTATATGTTTTATTTAGTAGAAAACATGTATTAGTTTTAGTGTTTTTTATGCTTAAATGTGTTTTTAGCTCAATAAAATAATTAATGGTATATATTACACCAAACAATTGATTAACTAAAAATCAATGGTAACTACCAACGGGGGGCTATGCTTGTTTGGTAGGAGCAGCTAGTGCACGCCACCTTGTGTTGGGACGTTGCAAGTTCGAATCCCAATGGTATCATTGTATAACTTGTAGAGGTCGGCCAAACCCCGCCTTTAAAAAAAACTTGATTAACTAAAAATCAAAATTTTTTGTTAAATTGATTTGATCTAAAGCATGATTTTTAGTAAATAAGCAATAACAAACACATTTAAAGACTTGCATTAAGCAAAAACTTGTGCAAATATGTTTTCTAAAGAGATTTGGGACGATTTAGGGGATAAATGGTTTGGAGGATACACACCTCGGCGTATGGCTGGTTTAGGCATTCCTACTCCCAGACTGCGAAGCATTGTTCTTATCGCCAAGCAATGTTGGTTGGCCCACCAACCGGATAACCCTTGTGCTAGTTTGCTTCTTGCTAAATATGGGGCTCCAGCTCTTATCCTGGTTCGTCTGAGAACCTGGGGTTTGGCGCTCTTGCACTTGCGTAAATCATGGTTGAGGTCTTTAGCCTGCTTTAGAGACCATTTTGAGGACTCCAAAAATTTTGGTCAGTGGTTGCAGTGGGTATTGGCGCCAAGCGGAGAGTTTCTCACAAAAAAGTCTATAGATCGTTGCTCCCGCCGGGGGCTGATTGGTTGCCTGAGGATGTGCTTTGGGCGAAGGGTCCTTCTCCTCGTTCTTGAATCCTGGCTTGGTTAATTTTGCACGATAGGATCCAAACCCACAGTAATTTAAAGAAGTGGGGCATTCAGCTCCCGAGTTGGTGCATGCTTTGTCAAACTGCAGAAGAATCTACGTTTCACTTGTTCTGGTCTTGCCAAATATTTGTGGAACTCTTTAGCAGGACCTGGAGGCATCCGAAAGTGTTTTAAGGAGGAGTCCTTTGCGCTTGATCTTGGGGCCGGTTTGTATTAGGTGCAACAAGAGGTGGAGGTTCATCTGGCGGACGTGGTTGCTTACTTCTTGGTGGTTTGTTTGGATGGCGAGAAACGATGCTCATTTTCGTCAAATTCCAGTTAACATTCAAAACCTAGTGCATAAAATCTTGGTAGATGTTTATGCGATCTTGCGTATGCATCTTAGTGATCTTCCGCTCCCTCCTGCTGACACTACCTCTCCTTTGCTGCAATCTGGGCAAGCAGCTCTGGTGTGAGCCCGTTTTATCTGTCTGATGTTCTTTTCTCTTGTGCTTTATTTTTGTTTTGGCTTTTGCTCTTGTTCAGTTCATGGGTTCAACATTTTGTTGATCTTCATGAGTGGTAATGTTGAATTACTTTCGTCTCTCTCTCTCTCTCTTTCTCTCTCTCTCTCTCTCTCTCTCTCTCTCTCTCTATATATATATATATATATATATATATATATATATATATATATATATAGGGGGAAGTCTTTGGTGTATATGTGCATACAACATCAATAAGTTGAAACTCATAGGTGAAAATTGTTTTTGACTCGATTTGATATTATAGATGTGTTCAGCATAGTCAATTTCTTAGAGATCAACCCTTGGATCATGTTTTCTCAAAAAAAAAATTTTTAATAATAATGAAAATTTGATACATTTATAGCTGTTGATTTTTTAATTAAAAAAAAAACCCAGCATATACACCAGATTCTAAAGTCAATTATCACCAAATAGACCTTGTAGACCATATCTATAATGTCATATTCACTTAAAAAAAGACAGTAAGATATTGCTCATTTTAACTCATTGATACTATATGCACATCCTCCCAAGATATATATATATATATGTATAAGCTAACAGAGCACATAATTATATCCATATCTATAAAAGACAAATATACGAAGAGAGAGGGGAGAGGACAGAGATAGAGTGGTACAAGAAGAAGAAGAGAGGAGGTCCAGAGAGAGGGCAGAGAGAGAGAGAGAGAGAGATCCCCTGAAGTTATATAGTCAAAATCATGCTTAGGCGCCCAAGTAGGCGACTAGGTGCCATAGGTGCCAACACTTAGCCCAAGGTTGTTCCTTAACCCTAGTCATCACCTTATCTTATACCAGATAAAGAGATCTTGACAGCTCCACTAGGTTCTAGATCAATTATTCATTTGATCTACTACCATTTGTGACCTAATTGAGTAGATTGAGATGAAGGACCTTGAGGAGTTTAACCTGGATATGACAAGAATATCCTGATGTTGTGAAGAATCCATACATCACTCTCAACTTGCTTTCTGTAAACTTGTAAAGCCAGCCACTGTCAGAACAAACCAATCGTTCCTATTCTTCCAATGGTATTTCGTAGCCAGTCCTTCTAAGTAATGAACTAGATTATTACATGTATAATGCAAGATGGTTGCAGGACGCTAACATACAAAGCGTTTCTCATCTGAAGCATCAGTATTTATTTTCTTAGGCCCCATGCATTTAGACAGTATCCTAGTTATTCATTGGGAGCAAATTATATGTGATGGTTGGTAAATTAAACCTGACCATTAAAGTTAATGTAGAAATGTTTCTTGACTTTGCAATTCTTTTTTTTTTAATATAAATAGACAACCAAATTGAGCATTGGCCATAACATTGTCTACCTGCATACACTCAAGCTGATACACGTATTAATGTTTGCAAGCTCATTCGATGAATTTCCTTTTTATAGCATTACCGTTTGCCTTGTGCTCATCACGATACAAGTGTTTCCATGCATGGTTAATGGAAGCTGCTTGAAATGCTGGAAGTGTGCTTCCTAGGAAGCTCACTGCGGAAGCATGAAGCTACTTGCTTCTGAAGCTTTATGAGGAGCCCACTTCCAAATAATGGATAGCCTGCTTCTCCCTCTATGAAAATGAACCTTATTAGTATTGGAAATGCCTTTAATTCTAAAAGATTTTGTACTCTCTTTTATAATTTAAGTTTTTATTATTAAAATCTACATCTATAGTGTGTGATAAGTGCATAAATTTTATTTTAAAATAAACATAGGTTTTATCAACATTTCGTATATTCTTTCCTGTTTATTTCCATTGATGTTTTTTCTATGTTCCCATTAATCATCATTTTCTTCACATTTCATGCATTCAAGCATTTCACGTGTGTTTCTCCCTCCGCTAACTCTGTTGCTACATTCAAGGTTAATTTTTCTATACATTTCATTGAATATATATATATATATATATATATATATATATATGTATATATATAAACATTTAGTGCTCATATTTCTCCCTGCATATACATCCTCTTCACATGCACACCATGGTACAAAATTTTGAAACCAATGAAAGATTGAACTTCCATTGCATTTTATCTGGATCCATGGCATTTGTCTTCTATCTTTAAAAGGATATTCACAAATCATTAAATAATTCACTCATTAGCTGTGTAGATATCAAATTTTGATTGAGCGGTTTCATATTAGGGTTGTGGCCTAGCAAGACTAAATTTCTTGCCCAACTGCCTGATGCTCTGAATTGTGAGATTTATGTATTCATCATGTAATATACATCATTCTATTTGTTCAAGTGCATTCACGTCAATTTATTCCCATGCCTCTGTAGGTCACATTAATCCATTTGGGCGCAATGAGCAATATTGGCCTTTATGCACAGCACAAAGTAACTTTGGAGTGCAAAAAGACTTTAGGGCTCAAAATCCATCTCCATGTGTTGGTGTGGTACGTAGTGGTGATCGTACTCCCCGTACCTCGTATAACACTCGAATGCTCCATACCCCATTCTCTCAGAACCTAATGAAGGCAATTGATGTTGGAAGTAGCTTACATTGTCTTGAAGGTTATCAACAATATGCTCAAGGCCTTTTCCTGCCAACAGTTAGTGGCATTCAACCCAATTCAGGTATCACTTTTCATGTTTTATTATAACTACAAGTTGACATGTTGAAAGATGCACAGTGATACTTCTGATCATGATACAACTTAGCAAGTTTGTAACATTAATAAATTAACTGTTTGTATTTCTTTTTGTTGGATTAGGACGCATGTAATATTTGGAGATTTTGGCAGCATAAAATATTTAGAAGGTTTTAATCCCCATTTTTTTCTATGCATGGGATTGTTATATGTATTTATTGGTCTAATTGTGCAGATTTCGATCAGCTACTTTTGGCTAAGAACAGCTAATAGACTCTCTCTCTCTCTCTCCATATTCGTATGTGTGTTATTCATGATAAAGGCAATTCTCCTGGAGATTTTCACATGGCTTTGACCTTGTTGGCCATCCAAGTCATTTGTTGTTATTAACTTTAATTTGTCATATTGTAGTCATTATTTTTAGTCCTTTAAAATTTAAAATTGCTAATTTTTTGTGAAATGTTTCTCATTTTTTAATTCTTAATTATAAACTCATGCTAACTTAGCTTGAATCAACATATGCTAGCAATGCACAGATTTATGTTTGGATGACATCAAGCAAATGAAAAGGAGAAAATTTGCGTATCAATGAGTTTGCTAATTTCTGCAATTTTCTCTTTGCACAGCTCCAGAATCCAGTTTGGAACATAGGAAGCTTCCTCCACAACAGACCGATGCTTCATTTCCAAAAAGTAATAGTGCCAATAACACTGGAAATTCAGAAAGCAACAACTCCAGCAATCCCAACATCGATGTTATTGACATCCATAGGGATCATCCTAAGCGAATTATTCAACCCAATTCTGCTTCTAATCCTAGTGGAATAGAGCATGCAGGCTCATGGCCCACTGTTACATATTTAAGATCTCCGCCGAGTTCATATTCCCCACAGCAAATTGAGAAAGATAGTTCAACAATGGTTGGTGAGGTTGGTGAGGTTGGCGAGGAAGATACGGTTAGTTGATTAATAACCTTAATTGAATTTGAAACTACATTTTTTTGCATATGATGTGCTACATATATAATACTGTCTCCTGGCTTTTTATATGTGATCTAATTAGATGGTTGATGAGGGCAGAAACCTGATACTAGTGCTGAAAAAGGAGCTCAGCAAAACTGATGTTGCTGCAGTTGGTCGGATTGTGCTACCCAAAGTACAGAATAAGAATGAAAGACATTGTTATTATATGAGTTTCTTTTGCTTCCCGTTTATTGTTAGAAGAAAGTTTATTCTCCAGGCATGATGAATAACATAACTATATATCCGTTTATTCTCAGAGAGAGGTTGAAGCATATCTTCCTAATTTGACTGATAAAGATGGGATTACGCTAGAAATGTATGATATGCAGTCCAACATCTCATGGCAATTCAAGTACAGGCATGCCTCTGTTAATTTATGTCCTAACATTTTGAAATTATACATTCGTTTTGAATTAGTACACATGCTAGCATGTAAAAGGAGGTGCAGATTTATTTAATTAATTTTACTTCTCAACCAAAAGTATCCATTTATCCATGATCAAGTTTATTTCATTTTTATTATCTTCTACTCTCTCTCTCTCTCTCTCTCTCTCTGAACACTATTTTATTTTTAGCAGGTTTTGGCCAAATAATAAAAGTCGGATGTATGTTTTGGAGCATACAGGTAAGTTGACAAACCGAAAACCGTAAATATGACATGTTTAGATGCTTCACCAACTTCGTATTTTTTGGTTCAAAACCGAATAACGATGTGCACTGCTCGTGTATCCTTTGTTCTTTTTCAGGAGATTTTGTAAAAGCGCACAAGCTAAAATCTGGTGACAGCTTTATGATATACAAAGATATGAACAATGCGAAATTGGTGAGTTAATATTATGCATGCAAGATATCTTTTTAAGGTTTGAATTTGCTTCCTACTTTAATTTATTTTGAAGGTGGTAGTAGGGGGCAAACATGAATCTGATTAGAAACTAGAGTATATAGTTGTAATGTGGCGTCTTTAAAAATAGTGGGAACCTGCATTTATGGAAACATGCATAACAGATGGACACCATCCAAGAAATACCAAAAACATTGTTCCCATGTTTTTTTTTGTGATGAAGGAAAACTTTTTCCGGGAATCAGGCCACTTAGTGGGCCCACCTCCCTGTGAGGTAAAACTCCAGATCGAGGACACGACCATCCAACCTTGCATGCCCCAACCGTGATAAAGCAACAGCAGCCCAGATGCGCCAGCGGGATTCGATCCTGGGCCTTCTGCTTGACACATGACCCCGCTGACCGCATGGGTAACCACGGTGGTGGTAAAGCAATAATAACTCAATTGTTTGAAATTTCATATTTCCATCAATGATAGCTGTCAAAATTGACAGTACAATCTACTTTTACTCAAGAATCTCTAATGAATCTTGTTATCCAAGTGGAATTGAGAATATGATGACCTTTTTTTCTTGTCTCATGAAGATGGTTGCACATATAAAAAAGGCATCAGCGCCTAGGGATAGAGGATGGAAGCGTCGCATCTGTGACACTTTAAGTGAAAGTGAGGCTCACAAGCAACCATACCAAATGGAAGGATCGCCCTGCAATCCTGCTAACGACAGCTCAAGTGCACAGCATGTGATGGGCGATTTGAACGTTGGCATCCAGAAAGGTATAGATGGAGAAGCAGTGGGCTCTTCACCGCTGCTTTCTGCTTTGTCTTTTCGAGGTGTTGATGTTAACAATCTTCTGCAGTAAAAGAATTGCTTTCTGTGTTGTAAAGGAGTTCTCCCCCTTACATCTGGCTTTAGGATTTGTTGTTTGCTGTGTTGTATTTGCGATTATACACAGTAGAGTGTTTAGTAATAATGAAATGGTACCATCTGAATGTTGGTATCAACTGAACCTTGGCAGCTTCTTCTGGGCATTGCTGCCAGTACTGTTTTGATGAACGTAATAAGTGCTGTTTTTTTTATGATGAAGTTCTTTATTCTCACTTTGGTTTTCTTTTTCCTTTTTTAATTGGATGTCACTTCTTATGGTGGATATAAAATTAGTATGGGATTGCTGGCTCGGTTGAGTAATAGATGAGCTGTAGTGCATGTTGATATAGGAAGCAGTTTAGGTAAATTCCAACAGACCCAGGTGAGAAGCTAGTAAATGTAACGAGTTCTCAGTGGTCTCTCAGGTACAGGTTGTGGAGTGAAAAAAGTTTCTCTTATTTTGATTCAGCTGCGGTGAGGAATATGGAGAAACATATCCTTGGTAGCGAGAAATTTTACTGAAGCAGTAAACTTTAATGAGCTGGAACAGTCGACTCTTGGTTAGCATAAGAGACCTCAGAACAGTTCAGAAGGCAGGATGATCCTCTAACCTTTTTATTTACTTAGGTGTAGATGGAAATTATCTAATCTGGCATGTTCTCTCATCTACTCTTTTGGGGTGCTCTTGGTGGTGTTGGTTTCCTGTTTTTTACTGCTGTCAGGGATTCTTTTTTCTCTCACGTCCTAAGTTGCAGTGAATTGCTTTGTTTGACTATGACCTCTGTTGAGGGCAGCATTTGGCCATGTTGAGTGTGATTTTCATTTTCAGCCATTGTTTGAAGCCGTCTTCCATGTCAGAGATGCTGGAGTGGATGTTTTAACTGCTTTCTCTCGCTCTCTCTCTCTCTCTCTCTACGACAGATGGTTTGCTGATGTTTTGATATGAGAAACAGGTTTCTATAAGGAACATAGCCAGTGGCTTTCTGTATTATATTGAGTTAGAACTAACAAACTAGTATATATATATATATATATATATATATATATATATATATATATATATATATATATATATATATATATATACCAAAAGTGGATGATTGACTTACTCCATACTAGGAATAATCGCAGGAAATTCTTTGATAACACATATTCCTATTTCTTAATGATATCGGAACAATTGGGTGGGGAATCCCATGAAAGCATTTCATAGTTCATTGATATCTTCTTTTTATAAAGCAAATATACTTCAATTCTTGAATAATCCACATCACTTCTGCTTCTATTCTAACAAAAGATTCCCTTTTTATGCGAAAAAGACGGGTATTGATAATTATGATCTTACATATGGACAATTCCTCCATACATGTGGATCATTCTTTCATATCTAGTTTATCTGCAACAAGATATTTTCTTTGTGCGTCGATAAAAAAGCATGTTTTTTTGGTGAGATACTATTTCACCAATCAAGTCATAGGTATCTGACATATTTATACCTAACAATTTTCCACAAAGTGGTGACAAAACGTATAACTTGTACAAATCTCAGCCTTTTTCAACTTATTGTCAGCATCTTTCAGATATGAATTTATTTGATTCAGAAGGGAAGAACTTGCATCAATATCTTAATTTCAATTCAAACATGGGTTTGATTCACACTTTATGTTCTGCAAAATATTTACCAGCTGCAAAAAATGGAATCTTTGTCTAAAGAAATGTGTCGGTAAAAAAAATATTTTTTTGAAGAGAGATACTATTTCACCAATCGAGTCACAAGTATCTGACATATTCATACTTAACAATTTTCCACAAAGTGGTGACGAAACGTATCTTATACAAATCTCAACCTTTTTCAACTTATTGTCAGCTTCTTTCATATATGAATCTATCGGATTCAAAAGGAAAGAACTTGCATTAGTATCTCAGTTTCAATTGAAACATGGGTTTGATTCACACTCCATGTTCTGAGAAATATTTATCATCCACAAAAAAATAGAATCTTTGTCTAAAGAAATAAGTAGAGAAAGGACAAAAGTATAGAGCCTTTCAACAAGATAGTGCTTTTTCAAATCTCTCAAAATGGAATATGTTCCAAATGTATATGCCATGGTTCCTTACTTTGACAAGGTGCAAATATATAAATTTCATCCTTTTAGATACTTTTCCAAACCCATTGACAACAAGTAGCAGTCACAAATTTGTATCCTTTTTCATGATATTATGCATGGATCCGATATATCGTGGTCAATTCTTCATATTTCATTTGTGGACGATTCTTTCACAATAGAATCTGATAAGTGAGATTTCGAATAAGTGTTTACAGAATCTTCTTCTGCCAAGTTGTTTTCAGATGCAATTAAAGGCAAAGAGGGAAGATTTCACGAGACTCTACTTGGTAAATGGGTCGATTATTTGGGTTGTTCCGTCATTGTAGCTTTCATTGCATCGATGTAGATTGCCCCAAGAAATAGCAATAGCATTTTTTCAGACATTTGTAATTCATGGTCTAATCAGACAAAATCTTGCTTCCAACATAGGGCTTGCTAAAAGTAAAATTCGAGAAAAAGATCCCACTGAAATACTTCAAGAAGTTATGTAGGGGCATTCTGTATGCTAAATAGAGCACCTACTTTGCATATATCTCATAGAAACGTAAAATCAAAGTGGACGATAAAGTAGCTGGAAGACATGAGAATAAAGGTATCATTTCAAAAAATTTGCCTAGACAGGATATGCCTTATTTGCAATATGGAACACCAGTTGATATGGTATTCAATCTATTAGGAGTACCTTCACGAATGAATGTGGGATAAATGTTTGAATGCTCACTCAGATTAGCGGGAGTAGGTAGACATTATAGAATGACACCCTTTGATGAGAGGTACGAGCCAGAGGCTTCAAGAAAACTAGTGTTTTATGAATTATATGAAGCTAGTAAGCAAACAACAAATCCATGGGTATTTGAACCTGAGTATCCTGGAAAGAGCATAATATTTGATGGAAGAACAGGAGATCCTTTTGAACAACCTGTTATAATAGGAAAGTCCTATATGTTAAAATTAATTCATCAAGTTAATGATAAAATCCATGGGTGTTCTAGTGGTCATTATGCACTTGTTACACAACAACCCCTCAGGGGAAGGGCTAAGCAAGGTGGACAATGAGTAGGAGAAATGAAAGTTTGGGCTCTAGAGGGATTTAGTGTTGCTCATATTTTACAAGAGATGCTCACTTATAAATCCGATCATATTAGAGATCGACAGGAAGTACTTGGTACCACGATCGTTGGGAGAACAATACCTAATCCAAAGGGTGCACCAAAATCTTTTTGATTGCTCATTCGTGAACTACGATCATTATCTCTGGAACTGAATCATTTCCTTGTATTTGAGAAAAACTTCTAGATTAATAGGAAGAAAGTTTGATAAGAGTGAATCAGAATTCTTCTTCTATGATCGACCAGTGTAAACATCAACAACTTCGAATTGAATCAGTTTCTCCTAAACAAATACGCACTTGGGCCAACAAAATCCTACTGAATGGAGAGATAGTTGGAGTGGTGACAAAACCCTATACTTTTCATTACAAAACCAATAAACTGTAAAAAGATGGGTTGTTTTGTGAAAGAATTTTTGGACCTATAAAAAGTGGAATTTGTGCTTGTGAAAATTATCGAGTGATCGGGGGCAAAAAAGAACCAAAATTTTGTGAACAATGCCGAGTCGAATCTATTGATTCTTGGATCCGAAGATATCAAATGGGATACATCAAATTAGCATGTCTGGTGACTCATGTATGGTATTTGAAATGCCTTCCTAGTTATATCACGAATCTTTCAGATAAACCTCTTAAGGAATTAGATGGCCTGGTATACTGAGATGTGTGATTTGATCAAACTTGCAATTTTACAGATTCATAATAAAAAACTGTCATCCCATTTAATCCGATTGGGATGCCTCTAGCTCTGACATGTCTATTGGCAAGAATAACATGAAGCTCAGAATTTTGGATATATTCCAAATGAAAGAGGAATTAATCCATGGTCGATTCCCTAAGAGAGTAATAGGGAATTGCTAGTTGTACCTCGTGAAATTTTTTTCATGTTCTTTGGTGGAACTAGCCATTTGAATTCTTTATATATGTTCTTTTATTCCCGTTGAATGCTATATTTTTTGGAATTGTGAGTTTGGTTTTTGTGGCAATGACATTTTTGTAGGGGGGACGGGACATCCAGGCACCTTTAACATAAGATCGCTCAATTCACCATTAAGCCCCTTTCTGCCACCAGCAGGGGCAGATACTATGGGTGATGACACTATCCAGCAACTATTGCACTATCTGGCCCTTTCAGAGCTTGTTGGTAGAAAAATGGAAAAGCTTCAAAATGGGTTACGCATTGGTCTTAGAACCTGTGTGCAAAGTCCAAATATACAGGCCCGCTCTGTAAATATGAGTAACAACAGACTTGTTTGAAAACTAAGACACCAAGCTGCAGGCTGCAGTTGGATGGATCTGCAACTTAGAGTGGGTATTATGTCTGACAGGCCCTTACAGTCTATATCCATCCCAGTTAGGCTCCACCCAGCTGAATCTCTAACCCTAAGCCAAAAGAGCAAGTTCCAGGAACAATCAATAATAATTTAACCAATTGAGATATGCGTTAGCATTCAAGAATTTACTGTGATTAGCTGAATAATTAGCAATCGACTAGTCATATTTATTTGACAAAAAAATGGTCAGTTCCCCATGATGCCAGCAGTTTTGGAGTAAAAGTTTCACCAATATCAAGTCGGTGTTTGGTTGCACTCATCTAAGCACAGAAGCAGATTAAGCTGAGAATTTGCGTTTTGGAGCACAACACAATCTCCTCAATGATCCTGAACATCCCCATGGAAAAATACAACACCAGGAGAAACATGGCCAAGTTCATGGACTGGAAATATCCTGCTAAACAAACATTGTGAACTTTAATTCTGTGTGTGCTTGACAAACTGGATCATCTCAGATAACCACAAAGTTCCTGAGTTTTCCAGTAGCAGTCATGATCATTAGCTGAAATTATTCAAATAACAATTTCATAAACTCCAATCTTTCTAGCAGTATATGCTATATCATTACAAAGGCAGCTGCTTAGCTATCCCTTCCACAACCTGGTAAATCTCTTCGGACATGGGATGCAACATATCACCAACAAGAAATTCATGAACAATGCCATTTACCTCAATCCAACTGCAGGCAGGCTGCTTGTTTACTTTTCTATCTTTCATCAACCTCCTCACTTTCACAGTTTCCTCCCTCATGTTTGCAGTAGCATATAAGTTTGACAGCAATACATAAGCCCCATCATCGTTTGGGTCTAATTCCAGGACTTTCACTCCTGCCAATTTGGCTAGTTCTAGATCCCCATGAACTAAAGCAGCACTCATCAGTGATTTCCATATGGTGCTGTCTGGTTCATCATCTTTCATATGTTGTATCAACCTCTTTGCTTTGTCAAGAAGTCCACCACGTCCCAGAACATCAACTAGACAACCATAATGCTCAATCTTGGGTGTGATACCAAATAAATCCCTCATGGATCTGAACCATCGCCAGCCCTCGCCTACTAACCCGCCATGGCTGCATGCAGATAGAACTGCAACGAATGTTACAGAATTCGGCATAACTCCACAACTTGACATCTCCAAGAAAACTCCAATGGCGAGATTTGCTTTGCCATGAATGGCTAATCCATTGATCATGGTAGTCCAGGAGAAGACATCTCTATGCACCATGCCATCAAATACTCTCGAGGCTAGTTCAACACTACCACATTTTGCATACATATCGATTAGAGAATTGTCAACAGCTGCATCTAAATTCAACCTGGTCTTGTTTACATGAGCATGGATGCACTGTCCAAGCTCAAGGGCACCAACTTTGCTGCATGCCGAGATCACTGCGACCATTGTGATCTCTGTGGGTTCAACACCAGCTAACTGCATGTCATGAAAGAGCTCTAGAGCATGAAAGGGGTGATCACGAACATGCGCAGTCATCATCGACGTCCAAGAGACTGCATTTCTCTCAGGCATCTGATTGAACAAGCAGCTAGCAGAATCCATATCCCTACATTTCACATATCCATCAATCAAGCTAGTCCAAGACACCACATTTCTCACCGGCATCTTGCTAAAGATCATATGGGCAGTACCAATTTTTCCGTTTCTACTGTACATATCAATCAAAGCATTATATACAAACACATCAACATTGACACTAAATCTATAAATCATCCCATGAACCATCCTTCCATGGCACAAATCTTCGATCCTTCCGCAGGATGAAAGCACACTAGTGACTGCAAACTCATCAGGTTTCGTACCCGAAACAACCATCTTGAGAAAAAACTCAAGCGCCATTGTGTGGCAATTGTTGGAGAGGCAACTAGAGATCATACACGTCCATGAGACCAAATCTGGCTGAGGCATTTCGCCAAACACTTTGTGTGCAGTGTCTACGTGACCGAACTGAGAGTAAAGGGTCAATATCTTGCACAATAGATGTTGGTTACGGTGAAAGCCGAGCGTTATCACACGGGCATGTAAGCGTTTGAGCTCTTGGATTGTTCCACATCGCTGCAACACTGGTTTGTAGATGGGAATGAGCCTCATGCCACTACCTGCCCATTCTGCAATTGGATCTTAATAAATCGGGTCTATGATAAATGGACTGGAATTTGGAGTCAATCCCAAAACAAGTACAACAGATACGTTACAAGTCTCGCAAAATAGATTCAGGTTAGTAATTAACGTACACCATTTATATCTACCAAGAAGTCTAACTGGGTCGAGTAAAACCAACCTGAACCAAAGAACTGAACCCAACCCATTCTAACAGATCCATGGATTAGGTTGGGCCTAAACCTTGATTCGTTTAAAAAGTGAACCGCATCTTGGTATGAAAAATTTAAAAACTGAACCTGTTTGTACCCGACTCGTTTCTATGGGTCCATTTGTCGTACGGTGAAAACCTTGGGGTTTACGTTAGGGGTGTCAATGGGTTGTGTTTATATAGACCCGACCCGTACCAAACCCTATAGGGTCAGAGTATGGTGATAAATAAGAAGACCCAGGTCCGGACCAGAAAGTCCAATAATTAATACATGGATTTGGGTGTGGTTTGTAAAATTTTATACCATACCTGGGCCTGACCCGAGTTCCGATTAAAACGTGCAATTTTTCAATGTAAAAATGATAAAAAAAAAGAAGAAAATAGTATTTTTATCGGGTATAGCCCGGGTCTGATTCATGTAATTCTTATCGAGTTTGGATATGGTTTCTCTTATGGTGGATCTGATTAAACCCAAGTCCAGACCCGATACCATACCCAAAAATCAGAATCAGGTCTGGTTCAACATGAGTCCGAACCAAACCCGATCAGTTGACACCCTTAGTTTTAGCAGAAACCCACAGGTTAAAAAAAAATTTGTTTTGGATAATCTAAAGAATAAAAAACCCCTTGAAGTACCCCCCCTGCGGCACTCAGCTTCAACCTTACGGCAAGGGACGCCACCGGTAACCTGTGATGTTCCTTCAACTTTGGTGGCGTTCATGAGCAGAGGAGCCCTTGTGTTAGCAAAAATTGTTAATACTGAATGCGTGACTTTTGAGCTCTAACTAGACCTCGGTCACATCATACAAACTATATGATGCAAAAAAAAGTCGATTCTTTTGTTTCAAAAGGTGAGAAAACAAAAGGCTTGGGCAACCACTTATTAGGTATAAAAACTTTGGTTGCCTTCAAATGTATCAATCGTCTATATAGGTGTGTCACTGGCATCATTTCAGATCGAACTGCTCACATTGCAGAACAAACTCCGCCATCTATTTCATATGAAGCAAGGAATTGACAAGGAAAGAAAAAAAAATTGCCCAGTGATTAGCTTGAGAATTAAACATCCTAGTCCAACCAAAGTGATTGATCCAAAGTCTGAAACTTCAAAAAACTGGTTTCCTGTTACACAATATAAACAATAAATGCACTGGTACACCGTAGCTGACACGGTGAAATTTGCGTTATAAAGATAGCTAAATGTTGACAATGTGTCTTTGAGTACGAGTTCTCTTTCAATCATCTTTGTCGTGGATCGAGTTGACTGGTTAATGCTGACCCTGGCTTGAGCGAGAAAGGCTCCATCTGACTTGTGCCCGCCGCTATATAAAGGCTCCTTCATCGCCATGAAAATGTAAATTCCAATGACGAAATTCACAGATATGACAGCGAGAAATCCACTGTGTGTTTGTGAGGAAGAGGATAACTGGTTTGTACCTTGTTGCAGCACAGAATCATAGCTGTCGTTAGAAGAATACTACACTTCCACATTGTACATAATGGACACATCGATTTGAAGCCTACTTTTCTCCATCAGAAAACAGGAATTCCATTCATAGGCATAAAAATTTAATTAATACAAGCAAGCCTCTGCAACAGGAAAGAACACCTCACCAAAGCAAAATAAATCACAACCCTTTTTCAGGAAATCGAAAACAGAAAAAGACCCACGCATGCCCCAGAAGTGGATGAGCTATGTGTGATGTGCTGGCTTGTATACACGCACACCAAAAACAAAAAAACAAAAGGAAAAAGAAAAAGACATGCACAAAAAAGGCTCACCCACAGGTGGGAGCCAAGACTAACGTTTGCAAGTAAGTAGTAGGTAGAAAATAATCAGAAGGCATCAGCTGCTGACTTATAAGCCAATTGAGGCTATCCCTTGGAAGACCAAGACGCAGTTTTTGTTTTAAGCTCTGGTTTGTAAGTGTATGCATTCTCCACAGCTTCTCTTCCCCCTTACTGATGAGAAGGAATTGGGAAAGATACAAACAACAATAACAGTCATACGCAAGTTGATTACTGCAAACAGGTTGGACATCCACATGCAGTCATTAAGCCAGATAGGCCCAGCTCGAATCATCTGTTCGAACGAATCGAGGAGGTAGATCTTGCTCTCTGATGCAAATCTGGGTTCAATGATCCATTTGGATCCTGTTTTAGTTTAGGTTTTTGTATTTGGGTTTTTGTTTAGAATTGTTCTTATCTCGGATCCAAGTTGGAATTAGGGCTTTTAGATGCTCGTTATAGGGATTTCCACAAGAAACTTGATGTTATTCTTCCGAAAATCCTTCTCTTTCCCTTTTTCCATATTCTTTCTTACTTTATTGTTACTATTATTTCTCTTTGATTTACTGCATTTCTTGTTTCTTAGCGTCATCATAGTTTAGTTTTGCAAATCCGGTGACAGATTTGCATCATTTTCACTTCCATTGTTTTGCGTAACTTTGCAAGCAGCCTGGTGTTTCAGTTCTACATAGATGAGCAATGGGCGGGATGGAAAAGAATCAGATGGGGCACAAATTAATGGGCCTGCTAGAATGGTGAACACATTCTGTGGGTTGAAATTCATAGAGAAAATTGCATGATTTATTCAAGTTTTTGTGAGTACTATAGTTGCAGTTTACTTTGATAAGACCATGGATATCAACACCTAAGATCTCTGGTTTGACGAACCCTAAACATGAATCCAGGGTCAAGGAGAATCTCGTTTCTCTTTGCAATAGTGTTGTAAAAATGCTGGTTAACACCTCCCACTGCGTACTGACCTCAAACTTGGAGAAGAAAAATGCACCTTTGGGCATTTCCAAGTGGTTCTCAACTGTTGACAAACAAGGTGAGGGAAAATTATTGTATCGGTTGTTGTTGATAAATGGCGTTAGGAGTATGACAGTTGAAATTCAAAAGATGGCATCCAGATTGATATTGTTTCATGCACACTTGCAGTCCCACGCTAGCAGTAGAGAAAAGCCTATCGAAAATAGAGAGAGAAAATGCTCTGACGGCAATCCACGCACAGTGAAGCTCCCATCAAGAATCTTTTAGAAGTGCCTGTTGAGAATAAATTAAACTTGAATAAGAGTCTTCTAGAATTATTGAGTATGTACAAGCTTCTAAGAGTCTTCTAGAATTATTGAGTATGTACAAGTCTCTAAGAGTCTTCTAGAGTTATTAAATAGGTACAAGTTTCTAAGAGTCTCTTCTAGAATTGTTGAGTATGTACAAGTTTCTAAGAGTCTTCTAGAGTCATTAAATAAGTACAAGTTTCTAAGAATCTTTTGGAGTCTCAATACATCTAAAAAGGTCTTAATAGTGCTATAAAAGCCTAGTCTAAGAGTCATTGTAGGTATCAAAGTGTGAAGAGCCTTTTTGAGTAAAAGTATTAGAAGTCATTTTTCATAATTGTTCTCAACTTTTCTCTCCATTCTCTATTTTATTCCCTTCAAATTGGTATCAGAGCTTTGTTCGATTAAAATGAGCAACTCTATTCCTCTTCCTTTCGTCCCTCAATTAGCCAAAGAAAATTACGGCAATTGGAGTATCCAAATGAAAGCTATTCTTGGATCTCAAGAATTGTGGGAGATAGTCGAAAAAGGCTATGTTGAAGTTGAAAATGAAGAAGAAATGTCACAGGCTCAAAGAGAGAGTCTAAAAGCGTCAAGAAAGAAAGATAAGAAAGTTCTTGTGGTAATCTACCAAGGAGTAACCTCAAATGAAGTCGCTTTTGAGAAGATTGTGTGTGCTACTTCCTCAAAGCAAGCATGGGAGATTTTGGAAAGTTCATTTAAAGGAGGTGAAAAGGTAAAAAGGGTCCGTTTGCAAACTCTTCGAGGTGAGTTTGAATGTTTGCACAAAACGGAGTCAGAATCAGTTTCTGATTATTGTTCACGAGTATTATCTATAGTTAACCAATTAAAAAGAAATGGTGAAACTATGGATGATGTTCGTGTTATTGAGAAAATTCTTCGTTCTTTGGATTCAAAAATTGACTACATTGTGGTAGCCATTGAAGAATCAAAGGACTTGAATTCCATGACCATTGATGAACTTACGGGCTCGTTGCAAGCTCATGAAGAAAGGCTAATAAAAAAGAAGAAAGAAGTAGTTTTGGATCAAGCACTCCAGTCGAAATTGTCTATAAATGAGAAGGAGAATTTCAAAAATCAAAGAGGTCGAGGACGTGGTCGTGGAAGAAGTGAAAGCTTTAGAGGAAGAGCCTCATATGCTCGTGGAAGAGGCGATTATTCAAGCAAGGAGAATGACTTGAATCAAAATCAAAATTTCAAAAGCTCGCAAAGAGGAAGAGGTCGTGGAAATCAAAGAGGGAGAGGCCGTAGCTATTTTGAATGCTATAATTGCCACAAACCTGGTCATATGGCAAGTGAATGCTGGTACAAGGAGAAAGAAAGGCATGATGCTCGTTTGGTGTATGAAAACAAAAACCAAGAGCAAAATCATGACACTTTGTTGCTTGTGTCTCATGGTGGAGGTCTTGATGATGTCTGGTACATAGACAGTGGTGCTAGCAAACATATGACAGGTAACAAAAATTTATTTTCTAAGTTGTTTGAATCTAATTATGGTGAAGTTAAAGTAGGAGATGGAAAGGCTTACAAAATTAGTGGTGTTGGTGAAATGGAGTTCAAAACAAAATCAGGAAAAATTGAAAAAATGTCTGAAATTTATTTCGTTCCTAGTTTAAAAAATAATTTGCTCAGTGTGGGGCATCTTTTGAAGAAGGGATATGACATTCATTTTCATGACATGGCTTGCTACTTGTCAAGGAAAAAGCAAATTATTGCAAGAGTTGGAGTTGCTTCAAATAATCTCTTTTCACTCACTCTTCAAAATAAAAATTTTTCTTGTTTTACAAGTATTGATAATAGAGTTTCTAAGCTATGGCATGATAGATATGGACACTTGAATTATGAAAATTTAAAGCTTCTCTCAAAGAAGATGATGGTCAAAGGTTTCCCTCAAATTGATCATCTTGATGAAGTTTGTGAAGCATGCCAACTCGGAAAGCAACACAGAAATCCATTTCCTCCTCAATCATCATGGCGTGCAACAAGACCTTTGGAGCTTATTCATTCAGATCTTTGTGGTCCGATGACGGTGACATCTTTGGGAGGTAATCGTTATTTTATCTCTTTCATTGATGATTACTCACGAAAAGTTTGGGTGTATTGTGTCAAAGAAAAATCTGAAGCTTTTCAGAAATTCAAAGACTTCAAGGCGGAAGTTGAAACATTTACTAGGCTGAAAATCAATACTTTGCTGACTGACCGCGGAGGTGAATATTTTTCAAATGAGTTTGAAAAATATTGCAAGGACAATGGTATTCGACATGAAATGACAGTCCGACATACACCACAGCAAAATGGTGTATGTGAAAGAAAGAATCGGACAATTATGGAGATGGCGCGATGCATTCTTAAGAAGAAGAAGTTGTCAAGAAGATTTTGGGCAGAAGCTGTTTCTTGTGCAGTTTATCTTATTAACAGATCACCAACAAGAAGCTTGGAAAATTGCACACCACATGAAGCATGGTATGGTTCAAAGTCTAGTGTTCACCATCTTAAGGTATTCGGGAGCGTGGCTTATGCTCATGTTCCAGATACTATGAGAAACAAGTTGGATGATAAATCAGAGAAATGTATTTTCATAGGCTACAGCGAAAGAAGCAAGGCTTACAAGCTGTACAACCCGGTGACAAAGAAGATTGTGATCAGTCGAGATGTTCGATTTGATGAAAATTCCATATTTGAAGACTTGGAGGCAGAAAAGGAAAATTTGCCTATCTTTCCTTTTGAGATTGAAGAAGAAGAGAATGGTCTAGCATTTGAAAATAATGAAAATGGTGCCCAAGCAGGAAATTCTCCTGCTTCCCCAAGTACTTCATCAAGCAGCCCTATAAAAAAAATGAGAAGCATCCAAGAATTATATGATGTCACAGAAGAAATTAGTCAAAATGATGCCATATTTTTTGCCTTCTTTGCAGGTGAAGATCCAATTTCTTTTGATGATGCATATCAAGAAGAAAAATGGAGGAGAGCCATGAAAGAAGAAATTGTTTCAATTGAAAACAATGATATATGGGAGCTTACAGATTTACCACCACACAAAAGCTCTATTGGAGTAAAGTGGGTGTACAAGACAAAAATGAATCCAGATGGCTCTATCAACAAGCACAAGGCAAGGCTGGTAGCAAAAGGGTACAAGCAAAAAGAAGGAGAAGATTTTACAGAGGTATTTGCTCCTGTTTCAAGACTTGAGACTGTTCGTTTAATTATTTCTCTTGCTGCTCAGAATAATTGGAAGCTTTTTCAAATGGACGTGAAATCTGCGTTCTTGAATGGAGTTCTTAATGAAGAAGTCTATATTGACCAACCACCTGGGTTTGTTAAGGAAGGAGAAGAGAATAAAGTGTACAAGTTGAAGAAAGCTTTGTACGGGTTGAAGCAATCACCCAGAGCATGGTACAGTCGCATCAATTCATATTTTGAAAAGTGTGGATTTCAAAAATGTCCATATGAGCATACTCTCTACATCAAAGCCAATTCAGAAGGAAGATTCATTGTTGTAAGTCTTTATGTTGATGATCTAATTTTCACAGGGAATGATATGCAGATGTTGAATGAGTTTAAGAACTCAATGATGGCAGAGTTTGAGATGACAGATTTGGGTGAATTGCATCATTTTCTTGGTATTGAAGTTTATCAAACCAAGAAAGGAATTTTTATTTCGCAGGAGAGCTATGCAAAAGAGATCTTGAAGAAGTTCAAGATGGAGAATGCTAATCCAATTTCGACTCCATGCATTTCAGGTTTGAAGCTATCTAAAGAAGGTGAAGGAAAACTTGACAATTCCACTATGTTCAGAAGTTTGGTTGGAAATCTAATGTATCTCACATCCACAAGGCCTGACATTATGTATGTTGTTAGTTTGGTGAGTAGATTCATGGATAAACCATATTCAAATCATTGGGAAGTTGCAAAAAGAATTCTAAGATATGTGAAAGGAACTATCGATTATGGAATTCTTTATGAAACTAATGTTGCAGTTAACCTTATTGGTTATACTGATAGTGACTTAGCAGGGAGTGTTGATGATAGCAGAAGTACTTCAGGTTACGTATTTAATCTTGGAAGTAGAGCAATTTCGTGGAGCTCAAAGAAACAACAAATTGTTGCGCTTTCTACTACGGAAGCAGAATATATTGCTGCATTTTTTGCAGGATGTCAGTTAATCTGGTTGCGTGGAATTTTGAAGAGTTTGAAGCAGAAGCAAAATAAGCCAACAACTCTTTTCTGTGACAACAACTCAACTATCTCAGTTGCGAAAGATCCAGTTCTTCATGGAAGGACCAAACACATTTGGATTCGGTATCATTTTCTGAGGGAACTTGTGAATGAAGGTGATGTTCATGTGGAGTACTGCAGAACGGAAGATCAGATGGCAGATATTTTCACAAAGCCACTTAGTGGACAAGTCTTCAAGAGAAATGTAGAAAGATTGGGCGTAAGGAGCAAGTTTAATTTAGAAGAGGCATTGTTGAGAATAAATTAAACTTGAATAAGAGTCTTCTAGAATTATTGAGTATGTACAAGCTTCTAAGAGTCTTCTAGAATTATTGAGTATGTACAAGTCTCTAAGAGTCTTCTAGAGTTATTAAATAGGTACAAGTTTCTAAGAGTCTCTTCTAGAATTGTTGAGTATGTACAAGTTTCTAAGAGTCTTCTAGAGTTATTAAATAAGTACAAGTTTCTAAGAATCTTTTGGAGTCTCAATACATCTAGAAAGGTCTTAATAGTGCTATAAAAGCCTAGTCTAAGAGTCATTGTAGGTATCAAAGTGTGAAGAGCCTTTTTGAGTAAAAGTATTAGAAGTCATTCTCCATAATTGTTCTCAACTTTTCTCTCCATTCTCTATTTTATTCCCTTCAGTGCCTCCACATGAGAACCAAGCTGTCCACAATGAACCTCGCCCAAAATGGGATGATAATTGCCAGAAAATGAGACCAGGCAATTCCTGCAATCCTCATCCAAAATGTGGGTGGAAAGTGCACAAAGATGAGAACCAGGTGCAGTGAAAAGCGTACCATACAAGAGGGTGAGATCAGGAGTCTAATGGTCTTCTTCTTTCATTAACCATCATTAAACAAGGGTTAACCAGATGGTGGTGATCTCAAGCGCCTATTTGTTATGTGACATCAAACCTTAAGTATAATTTACCAAACTTTGGGCATGTGCTCATAAATATGACAAACGCAAGTCTTGTTTATTGACAAAATGAAAGAATAAAGAAAAACAAAGTTACACGCATTGGATGAACCTACCTGAGAATATCTGATGGTTAAACCCATATAAGATAAGAAGAGGAAGATATTATATTTCAAAGAATTGGAAGAGAACAATATTCATATTCAAGACATCTTAAAATTCTTCAATCATCATGTGTGTTGGAGAGATGAGATACCCAGAATCAATGCAGCGTTAACCAAACATAATGGATAAATAATAAAAAGTTTTTTTATCTCAAGGAATAACTCATAACCCTGAAAATGAAAGATTATCTTAACGAAAAATTATTTTGCTTTCAGTCTGAGTTTATAGATTTTCAATTTTTCTACTTATTTGATTCTTAATTAACCAAAGACATAAAACAATTGGAAGCACGAAAAATCCTTAGGGAGAAAATCTAGATGGCAAACTTTTTTAAGGCAATATGATTTTAATATAAAACATATTTTAGGAAATAAGAATAACTTAGCAAATGCTCTTATTAGAGAATTTCATAAGACATTGAGATACTAATGATGCATGAAGAAAATACCTACTTAGAAAGCTTCCAAGAGACAATTAACTTAGGAAATCTAATAGGTCAAAACTTAGAAGTAAAAATACATAAAACTGAAAATAATGAATGGATAATATCTAAACTACTATAAAAATAACTTATATCACAAATCTTTTATATCTATAGTAAAAGATATAGAAAAAGACATATAAATCAAAATAGACAAAGATATAAAACTATGCCTTCTACAATTGCAACAACTAGTAAAAGAAATTAAAATATATAACTATATCTATTTATGAGCAATTCAATTATGAATAAGACCCTTTTTTAAATTCGGTATTGATACATCAATATAAGTCTATCTACTAGACATGAGACTAAATAGATTTGAAGATGCACTAGTAACCGGAATATAAGAAAACTTTTGTCACGAAACGATAGGATTTAATTGTAAACCAGACTATTGGATAAATCTAAAAGAAAATAATTTAAATAATATAATCATCTTAGCAGTAGATATTAGTAAATTCAATGAAAAGTTCAAAAAACGATACAAGAATCTTAAATCTACATTTTAGAATCATATTAAAAGCCACAAATAGTTTAAAAAAAAAGAAAACACATATGCACAGGAGCTGCACGCAGGCAGGTTATATGTTCCCCCCAGGAACATGCATTGTAGCTACAGTGTGTGTTCCTGGTTCCCCACTGAGCGCCGCATGGCGCTCAGTGGGGTGTAGGGGGAGTCGTACACTGCCGCACATCTTGCAGGCTGGTGTACGGCTCCCCCTACACCCCACTGAGCGCCACGCGGCGCTCAGTGGGGACCTAGGAACATGCATTGTAGCTACAATGCATGTTTCGGGGGTGCACACGTAACACCCTCTTGGAGCTGCACCAATGGTGCAGCTATAGAGGCGGTGACACTATATGGGGGAGATGTCTACAAGTTCATGTCCAACGTTGATAAGGATTTGTTTCAGTCGGCTCATATGCGATCCCCTAGCACCACCATCGCTGAATACTCACTCGCATCACCTCTGCACTCGCCTACCTCCACGACGAATGTGAGAAGGAGGTGGGAGGTGATCCACTGGGACGTGAAGGCCAGCAACATATATTGGACGACGAGTTCAAAGCCAAGCGTGGTGACTTTGGCCTCACACGACAAGTCGTTGGATGCCATGATCACCGCTGGGATGATAGGGTACCTAGCATCGGCGATGAGACTCTCAGCAGAGAGATCCAAATAGAGTCTGTATTAAATTAAAATTCTCTTTTCAGTCATATCATATCATATTGTGTTTGATTTATTTTCATTTGGATTTCAAAATCCAATTTTTACAAAATATCTTTCTGAAAAACCCTGATTTTAAGGCCATAATCTTACTATCAGGGGCATTTTGATCATTTTGACCCCAATTTTGAATTTTCAAACCTCATTTTCAGAATTTCTATTCATTTTATTATATATTTCTTATGTTTATATCAGGGACGTATGAATTGGGTTTACATCTAGATAATATCCGATAATTTCCAATATTTTCATATAAATCCAGATAAACCTACATTTCTGTGCTAACATGTTTTCTAGTTTTGCAGGAATATTCAAGAAGACTTTCATTTATTTATTTTATTCAATTCAATGTAATATCAAAATTGTAATATTTAGAATAAGATTTATAGTTTCTGCTTAGAATAGGACTGCATTGCATATAGTTTAGTTCTGCAAATCTCAATATCTGATGTATCATTCATGCACAATTTTCCAAATCCACTATGGTTGACACGAATGGCACATGCACAAGCTCTTAGGGTGTTCACAAACTCGGTGGAATTCGTATTTATGACCATAGTCAAAATACGAATGAAACTCAGATTTGTGATCTTCGTATTAGCCATATTTAGCTTACGCTCTTAGGCTAACTTCAAAGATGCATTGCATTTTTTAAAAATTCAAAAGGATTTTCCCAATTCTTCAACGAATTATCTTTTAAATTCATTCATTCATTTAATTTGCATCATTTTCAAGCTTATTTCCCAATTCCATTTCAGAGAAATTGATTTTCTCATAACTTTCCAAGTCTTTCTCAGAAATTGATTTTCTCAAAAACTCTCAACTTTCCAATGATATTTCAAAGTATTTCCCAAGTTCAAATCATAATTTTCCAATATTTTAATATTCTCAATTTCATTTTCAAAGTTCACAAATCGATTTTTCTTAAAACTCTTAAATTATTTATGAAATCAATTTTTCTCAGAATTCTCGTATCCATTTTCTCAGAAAAGTAGTCCAAATCTCAAAATCGATTTTCTCAAAGTCCAAGTTTTCCTGAGTATCAATTTTCCCTTTAAGTGTCATTTTTCAATGCAAATTTCTGATTTGCAATAAAATTTAATTATTTTCCCAAAAATTCCCTTTTCCAAGCATATTTCAATTTTTCAAGCAAACATCATATTTCTCAAACTTGCATCTTTTCAAAATTCCATAGCACATGCCTGATTCTCTGTGCATTTTAGGATAATAGCGCATAATTTAGATAATTGCACTTAGTCAAAGCACATGTTTGATCCTTGGTTCAATTACCCCTGGTAAAGGTGTCATGAACGGTTGAACCTCGTACCGACAGGCGGATCCCATTCCACGGAATTTTTCCATAAATTTTCAAAACGGAGGCGAGTAATTTTCAAAACCAATTTTCAAAAACCTTGGTCAAGTTTGACTTGCAGAATCGTTTTTCTCTCTCGCAGAGGGAGGGGAAAATTTTTGTGATGATAATAGAGTGCCCATGTGGGTCTTTTTGAAATTTCTCAAATGGGTAAAGGGAGTAGTTTGGCAAAACTTTGACACATGGCATCACCCTGCAAGTGATGCCCATGTGTGTTTTCATAAGTAAAAGGATGTTTTTAAAAGTAGTGTTACAAATGAATTTGGTTTGTTCTCTTCTTTGAAAAAGCATTTTTGTTTTTTTTTATTTTAAAATCAAAATGAAAAGTGAAATAAAATGTGTGAGATAAAAAGGAGAATTTGGAAATAATTGGATTCAAAAATCCAATTTTGATTTTTGAAAATCTAAATTGGGTTAAAACTGAATCCAGATTGAATTTTTTGAATTTTTGCAAAAATATTGAATTTGGGTTTGAAATTCAAAGATTATCTTAAAATTGGGATAAAAATTGGATTTTGAATTTGAATTTGAAATCTCCGAATAGATTTTGAATAAAAATTGGATTTTAACTTTGAATTTGAAATCCCCAAATTGATTTTGAATAAGAATTAGATTTTAAAATTGGATCTGGATCCATTTTGATATTTTGAAATCCAAATTGAATTATGAACTGGATCCAGGATATTTTTTAATGAATTTTTGCAAAATGATGGCTTCGAATTTGAAATTTGAGAATTGATTTTGAAAATAGAATAAAAATTGAATTTTGAAAAGGATCTAGATCTCAGGTTTTAAAAAAGATTAGATCTGGATCTCGATTTGAATAAAATTTGGTTCAAAAATGGAAATCGAACCCTAAATATGGATTTCTGAAGGATTTGAAAATAAAAAACCCCAAATTCATAATGAAATTTGGGATTTGGGATTTTGGATTTAGATCTTGGATCCAGCTCAGAGAATGAAATTGGATCTTGGATCTGAATCAGAATCCAAGAAGTGGATCTCAGATGTTAGATGAATCTGAGTTCAGAAATTGATTCAATCAACCTTCTGAACGGATTAGAAGGTGGATCCAGACTGAAATGGATAAAAATGGTTGATCGGATCCTGGGTATTTGATGGGATATTCTAAGTTCAAAGAATAAATTGGACTCTAGATATGGATTTCTGAATGAATCAGATGAAAAATCCAAGCCGGTGATGAAATTTAGACACCAGATCCAGCATTGAATCCAATATCCGAATTAAAATGAATTGGATCTCAGATATTGATAAGATATTAGATGAAAGAATTGATCCGAGTTCGAATTTGGGGCTTGCCCCAGTTCAAAAATTGGTAGAAAAGTGTCTTGAAGAATTTTGTATTTTTTTTCGCCCTGCAGGGGTAGAAACACAGTACAAAAGTGATCTGAACTAATTTGAACTGGACTGGGTTAGAATGAACTGAATCTGAAGCCAATTATACTCAGATGAACTAAATTTGGGGCTAGAACACTAGCTCAATCAGCTAGGGTTAGCTCAATTTGAATTGAATTTGAGCTTGAATGAGCTTAAATGAGTTAAAATGAAGGTTCCAGCGTGTAAAAAGTGACTTTGAAACTAGAACTGGACTATTAAACTCTTGATGGACTCATGTTAGACTCCTAGGGATACAATCTACTAGATTTGGCTTACTCGAGGATAGTCTGGCTAAAATTCGGGTTAAAATGAGCTCTATTACGACAATAAAGTCGTACATGATACTTCAAGTACAAGGTTTTGATGATGAGCAAGTGTACAACTGCATTTCAGCTAAGGCAATGAAGAAATTGAAGAATTCGATGAAGAATCTTTGAAGACTAGTGTGCAAATGTTATATTCATTAAAAGTCTTAGATTCTTGTAAGAGTCTTACTTAGAGTGCATATTTCGGTTGCATTTCAGCTAAAAAGTCTTTAGAAAAACTTTTCTAAAAGAAACCTTTATGAATTTTTTTTTAGAAAACTCTTTTCTTAAATTTTCGTGTTTATTAGTCGACCAATAGACTCACCAGTCGACTAATCCTTTCGCGCCATATTTTCTAAAATGTCATTTTTTATCAAATTAGTTGACCGAATGTTTTATTAGTCGACCGGACAGAACATCTGTTTTCTGAAAATTTAGCAGCAGTCGACTAATGCTTTTATCAGTCGACTGAACAGAACGTATGTTTTTCAAGAAATTTTAGCAGCAGTCGACTGAAAGGTTTTTCAGTCTACTGATGATATTATCACTCGACTAACTTTTCTCTAGTCAACTAAGTTTTAAAAGTTTAGATTTTCAAACGGCTCGATTAACAGATCAGTCGACCGACGATAACTGTCAGTCTACTAATAACTAATTATTAGTCTACTAACTATTGTTCCAGTCGACTAATTTTGTCATTTTTCCTGAAACTTTAAAAAAGTGTGTCTTTTCATTTTTCAAACGTTTTGATCATTCAAAATAGACTGTTTTGACACCCTTTCATACCCTCAACATATGAAATCTTTTAACTATAAATATGAGTGCATTTTACACTCAAAAACACTGCAATTCAATGAATTTGAATCAATTACTCTTTGCTTTTCACTCATATTCATTTTCTCACTCACGTGATATTTTTCACTTCAGTTTTTTCACCCAAATTCCTTTAAGAGATAGTGAATTCGTGAGTAGAGTATTTCAACAACCTTAAAAGCCAATTGCATCTCATTTGCATTCATAAGAAGGGCTCATAGGTTGTATTGTAAGTTGTTACTTGTTTAAATTTTCTGTAAAAGGAAGGACTTCTTGGTTTAAAGGAGTTGTTTACTTTCAGTAGGTGTGTTACTGGAAGTGGGACCGGATTTGGTCTGTATGATCTTGTAGTTACACAAGGTTGATAGTAGAAATCTCAAGCGGGTTTTGCTTGGGGACTGGATGTAGGTCGGGAAAGACCGAACCAGAATAAATTATTGTGTTATTTGTGTGTTTGCTTTTCAAATTGTAAAATCCGTCAATATTCCGCAGACAATTTTTAAAATCACTATTCACCCCCCTCTAGTGCTTGTTGCCTCGATCCTACTGCACTTTCATTTGGTATCAGAGCCGGTTTGCTATTATTTTGATTTAACCATCATCTAGCATGACAACTACAACATCTCAGCACAAAGAAGGATGCTCCTCTGTTCGTCCTCCTCTCTTCGACGGAACAAACTATGGATACTGGAAAGTGAGAATGACAATATTCTTATAATTCATGAATCTCAAAATTTGGAGAGACGTTTCAGAAAAATACCAAATGCCATCAACTGATTTCAGTCGATGGACCGATGAAGAAAAGAAGATTGTTTCACTTAATGCTAAGGCTATGAATGCATTGTATTGTGTCGTTGACAAGGTAGAGTTCAATCGCATCTCTTAATGCTCTACAGCAAATGAAATCTGGCATACTCTTCTCGTGACTCACGAAGGTACGTCAAAGGTAAAGGAATCTAAAATTGCTTCTTTAGTTCATAAATTTAAATTGTTTAAAATGAAGCAAAATGAATCTATATTGGACATGGTAACAAGAATGACCAATATCACTAACACTCTAAAATCCCTTGGAAAAGAATATTCACAAGTGGATTTAGTCAGAAAGATCCTAAGGTGTTTAACTCTTGAATGAGAGAGAAAAACCACAACTATTGAGGAAGCAAATGATTTAAACACTCTCACTCTTGAAGATTTGGTTGGTAACTTAATGGCATATGAAGTCCAACTTCAAGATAGACAAGAAGAAGAACCCAAGAAGAAATCTCTCGCTTTTAAGGCTACTTCTGACTCTGAAAATTCAGAAGAAAATGAAGATATTGCCCTCATCACAAGGCAATTCAGAAGATTCATCAAAAAGGGAAGATTTCAAAGAAATGTAAAGAAAGCGGATTCTTTCAATCCCAATGAAGTCAAGTGCTTTAACTGCAAAAAGGCAAGACATATCAAGAAAGATTGTCCTCTTCTCAAAATCAAGCCCAAGGACCAATTCAAGAAGAAAAAGGCATTTCAAGCATGTTGGGATGATAGTGACTCCTCTTTCGATGAAGAATCAAATGAAGAAGTCGCCAACATGTGCTTTGTATCACAAGAAGATTTGGTAAGTCAATTTGACTATGATGATTTATTAGAAGCATTCAATGATTTATATGCTAAATTTAAGAGTCTAAGTTCTAAAAACAAAGAGTTAAAAACTGAAAATTCAACTCTTGACTCTCAAAATAGAGTGTTACTTCAAGAGATAGAAGATCTCAAGAAGGAAAACTCTTGTCAAGCATTTGAGATAAAAGAAATTAGAATTAAAATCAATCTCTTACAAAAAGAAATAACTAGTCTAAAAGAAAAATCAAATGATTTTCTTTCTATAGTGACCAAATTCACAAATGGTCAAGAGAATCTAAAAAGACTTCTTGGTTCTCAAAGATGCTCGGTTAATAAAACCGGATTGGGATATAGCTTCTTTGATACTCAAAATAGACCAAACTATGTGGTGAAGAATCAAAACAATATTCTCAACCATTTGTTCATAGAAGTAAATTTTTCAGTTCTAATAGAAATGCATCTAATCATGGGACTTATAATGCTTATAAGCCTAGACATGATTATTCTAGAAATGCTAAATCTTTTTATAAAAAAAATATTTATTATCAAATGAAACCAAAATCCAAATGAATATGGGTTCATAAGACTAACTCTCATGGACTCAAAAATAGAAAGGGGTCAAATGCTTTGTCTTCTAATTTTGTTGTAGGTACACAAAATAAGGATCAAATGGATATTGGACAGCGGTTGTTCCAAACATATGACTGGAAGACCGGAGTTATTTTCCACCCTCCAAAGTAAGGATGGAGGAACCGTCACCTTTGGTGACAATAACAAGGGAAAAGTAATAGGTATTGGTAATATTGGTAATCCAAAATTTTTCTTGATAGAAAATGTTCTTTTAGTAGATGGTTTAATGCATAATTTATTATCCATTAGTCAATTATGTGATAAAGGTTTTCATGTTTCTTTTAAACATGATTTATGCTTAATTTCTGATTTTCAATCTAAAAAGATCATTTTTAAAGGTATAAGAAGGAACAATGTGTATGAACTTTATCTAGATGAGTTACCCACTTTTAATGAAAAATGTCTTATTGTTTCAAATGAAATTCAATGGTTATGGCACAAGAGACTTGGACATGTTAACTTTAAAATTATTTCCAAGTTATCAAAAAATGATCTTGTAAGAGGCCTACCTAGAATACCATATAAGAAAGATCACTTATGTGATGCTTGCCAAAGGGGTAAACAAATCAAGAGTTCTTTTAAAGCAAAAGATATAGTTTCAACAAAACGTCCTCTTGAACTTTTACATTTAGATCTATTTAGACTATCTAGAATTCAAAGTTTGAATGATAGCAAGTATGCTTTTGTTATAGTAGATGATTATTCTCGATTTACATGAGTGATTTTTCTAAAAAGCAAAAATGATGCTTTTTCTGAATTTTCCAAACTTTGTAGAAGAATTACAAATGAAAAATCTACATCTATTATTAAAATTCGTAGTGATCATGGTAGTGAATTTGAAAATGAATCTTTTCTAAAGTATTGTGATTTACATGGTATATCTCACAACCTTGCTTTTCCTAGAGCGGCTCCACAAAATGGAGTTGTTGAAAGAAAGAATAGAACTTTGCAAGAATGTGCTAGAACCATGCTTCAAGATAAAAATTTACCAAAATACTTTTGGGCTAAAGCAATAAATACAGCATGTTATGTTTTAAATCGTGTTCTTATTCGACCAATTTTACATAAAACATGTTTCGAATTGTATTATGATCGTATACCAAAGATCTCATATTTCAAAAATTTTTGTAGTAAATGCTTTTTGTTAAATACCAAAGATAATCTTGATAAATTTGATTCAAAATCAGATGAATCAATATTTCTTGGATATTCTTCTAGAAGTAAAGCTTATCGTATTTTTAATAAAAGAACATCTTGCATTAAAGAATCTTTACATGTTGCATTTGATGAAAATTGTGAGCAGGTTATACCTCTAAGCGAAGGAAAAGAAGTAATACTTCAAGAAGAACCTTTGAGAGAGAGTACTTCTCAAGAAAAAGTTCCTCTTCAACCGGTTTGGAAAGAAGTTCCCAATCATTCACATGAACAAGTTATTGGAGAAATAAAGAGTGGTGTTCAAACTAGAAGGCAATTGCAATATATTGCAAATATTGCTTTCATATCTAAAATAGAACCAAAAAATATCAATGAGGCTTGTGATGATGAATTTTGGCTTTTGGCCATGTCTGAAGAACTTAACCAATTTACTAGGAATGATGTTTGGGATCTAGTTGATAGACCAAAGGATCATCCAGTAATTGGAATAAGATGGGTCTTCCAAAATAAGCTGGATAAAAATGGCGAAGTCATTTGAAACAAAGCAAGGCTAGTAGCACAAGGCTATAATCAAGAAGAAGGCATAGATTTTGATGAAACCTATGCACCCAGTGGCTCGATTAGAGTCAATTCGAATGATGCTAGCTTTTGCTAGTTACATGAACTTCAAGTTATATCAAATTGATGTTAAGAGTGCATTCTTAAATGGACACATCAATGAAGAAGTTTATGTAGAGCAACCTCCAGGCTTTGAAAATGTGAAATATCCAGAAAAAGTCTACAAATTGAAAAGAGCTTTGTACGGACTTAAACAAGCACCAAGAGCGTGATATGAAAGACTACGAAATTTTCTAGAACAATCTGGTTTTTCCATTGGTCGGGTAGACTCCACTTTATTTATTAAAAATCTTAATTCAGATATTCTTATTGTGCAAATTTATGTTGATGACATAATATTTGGTTCTACTAATGATTCTCTTTGTAAAGAATTTGCTAAAGCTATGCAGGAAGAATTTGAAATGAGCTTGATGGGAGAATTAAACTACTTTCTTGGACTTCAAATAAAGCAAACTGAAGAAAAAATCTTCATCAATCAGGCTAAGTATACAAAAGAACTTCTCAAGAGATTTGGGATGGACTCATCAAAATCAAGAAGAAATCCTAAGAGTACAACTATTTCTCTTGATAAAGACGAAAATGGTAAAAATGTAGATACTAAGCTCTACAGAGGTATGATGGATCTCTATTATACTTAACTGCTAGTCGACCTGATATTATGTTTAGTGTTTATATGTGTGCAAGATTTCAAGCTAATCCAAAGGAATCTCATTTAACTGCAGTAAAACAAATTCTTCGTTATTTGTAAGATACTTCAGATTTTGGTTTGTTTTACCCAAAATCATCTTCCTTTGATTTAGTTTCATATAGTGATGCAGATTTTGCAGGAAGTAAATCTGATCGCAAGAGTACTAGCGGAACTTGTCATTTCTTAGGAAATTCCTTAGTCTCTTGGTTTAGTAAAAAGCAAAATTCAGTGTCACTCACAACAACTGAAGCAGAATATATAGCGGCTAGTTTAGCGTGTTCACAAGTACTATGGATGAAACAGACCTTAAAAGATTTTGGTTTGAATTACTCCACAACAACTATTTATTGTGATAACACTAGTGCTATAAATCTTTTGAAAAATCCTGTTCAGCACTCAAGAACTAAGCATATTGAAGTTAGACATCATTTCTTAAGAGATCATGTGTTAAAAGGAGACATTTCGTTAAATTTTATTTCCACTAATGAACAACATGCCGATATCTTCACTAAACCACTTAAACATAAAGATTTTATGAGAATTAGGGGAGAACTAGGTATTTGCTCATTTTTGGATTTATAAAATACTAGTTTTTTGAACAAAATCTCAAAATCGCACCATATTAGTCGACCGATAAATTTCTAGTCGACTGATGCTTTAAAAAAATTTTAGAATGAGTCGCACCATATTAGTCGACTGATAAATTTCTAGTCAACTGATGCTTTAATTTTTTTTTTTAAATTTCAACTGAAGGGACCCGATACCCCTTGGATTTTTTTAACACCCGATTTTTTTTAAAAAAGGCATCGTTTCATTTTTTTTCACCTTTTCGTTTTTCTTCAAAATGAAACCCTTTGAAAAACGAAACCCTTTGAAGAATGAAACTCTCTCTCTCTCTCTCTCTCTCTCTCTCTCTCTCTCTCTCTCTCTCTCTCTCTCTCTCTCTCTCTCTCTCTCTCTCTCTCTCTCTCTCTCTCTCTTTCGAAAAACCCTCGGAGTGTCGTTCGAACTTCTCCTCGCCAGAATCTTCTGGCCGTGACAGGGAGTTGCTGGAATCCTCTTGTTGTGATCAGTGCATGTTCAGTTCTTGGAATCCCCTTGTGGCAGCCTTCTCACTCGCCGTCAGCCACTGTATCCTCCTCTATTTCTATTGCACGACGCACGACAATATCTTCCTCCTGCCGAACGCCATTTTGAAGTCGACATCAACTGTTCTTCTCAATGACTGTGTTGATCAATCATTCTCTGTAACTGAAATTTTTTTTGGGTGAATTTGTTTCAACCATGCCTTGTCAGAAGACTGCATCCGTAAAAGGTTCTCCTCCTCCCACATCCTTAGCAAAATATGGATTTTCTCTCAGATTACTCTGAAATTCTCTTTTATATGATACTTTTGGATCGGTTTCTGCACTTCCTATTTTACCAGGCCGAAATGTTCTCTTTCACATGTTTTCTTGTTACAAAATCAGAGAATTATTTCCAGGAATTTTACATCTTTTTTATTCCTGTGCAGACACCCTTCATTATCATTTTCTGATCCACTTGTTTTATACAAATTTACAAATTGATCATGAAACTGGAGTTCTTTCCTCTCTTGTTCGTGATGTTGAAATTGAGTTTGATTCTAAACTACTTGGACAAATCCTACAAATTCCACCTTCATACATTCTTTTCAATACTATTGAACTTAATGATGAAAAAAAATTGAACAAATTCTTCTTTCCGGTGCACCTCATTGCCCTCCTTTCAAAAATATTAATCTTCAAACTTGTGCACGCATTGCTGGACGAATCCTTGCCCACAATGTTCTACCTAAAACTGGTTCTTTTGATTATTATTCCACAGATCTGTCTACGGCTCTTTATGTATTATTTGGAAATATTTCTGTAAATTGGGCCAACGTGTATTTTACTAATTTGTGGCAACAAAAACCTTTTCTTCCTTATGGATGTCTTCTAACTTGTATTTTTACACATTTCAAAGTTCCCTTAACCAATGAAAAATATATTGAGCAAAAGTTCTTTGATCAAACTATTTTTAAACGAATGAAAATCAAATATCTGCCTCCTTTAAATGTTGATCAAACTGAACCATCTGATCCTACTGAACCATCAATTTATGAACCCTCACCATCTTTTGCGACACCTTCATCTCAAGCAAAACGAAAGAAATTTTCTACAAGTCAAGACAATGATGAAGTTTTGCAGCGACTGGAAGCTTTGGAGTTGCATCAACACACTTTTCGTGAAGATGTGACTCAGCAACTTTCTTCGATTCAGAAAGATATTACTGAAATCAAGGACTTGCTTAACTCACTTTTCTGATCTTTATTTTCTTGTCTTTACTAAACTTTGATACTTTATGGGTTGTAATATTTTGAACTTGAATTTACATTTTTCTTATGCTATTTCAGCCCTTACTCTTTTTTATTATGACAAAGGGGGAGAAAAAGATAAAACTTGGTGTCTCTTGGTAGACACACGATGAAAATTGCAGGAGAAAAAGATAGACCTTGCATGAGAAATGCGAAATTAAGAGAAAAAGATAGAAATTGAATATTGCATTATGACATGGAAATTACATCATGAGAAAACATTGAAAATTGCATTCTTAAAAAAAGTTTTAAAAATGCATGAAGTAATGATGGAAATGCAAACCAATCAATACGTGATATATGTGGTTGAAATGTACTAACTTTTAATGTTTTGCAGCATATTGAAAGGGGGAGTAAAATCTCCATCTATGCATCTAACTGCTTCGTCTTTGATTAAGTTTGTCATCATCAAAAAGGGGAAGATTGTTACGACAATAAAGTCGTACATGATACTTCAAGTACAAGGTTTTGATGATGAGCAAGTGTACAACTGCATTTCAGCTAAGGCAATGAAGAAATTGAAGAATTCAATGAAGAATCTTTGAAGACTAGTGTGCAAATGTTATATTCATTAAAAGTCTTAGATTCTTGTAAGAGCCTTACTTAGAGTACATATTTCGGTTGCATTTCAGCTAAAAAGTCTTTAGAAAAACTTTTCTAAAAGAAACCTTCATGAAATTTTTTTTAGAAAACTCTTTTCTTAAATTTTCGTGTTTATTAGTCGACCAATAGACTCACCAGTCGACTAATCCTTTTGCGCCATATTTTCTAAAATGTCATTTTTTATCAAATTAGTTGACCGAATGTTTTATTAGTCGACCGGACAGAACATCTGTTTTCTGAAAATTTAGCAGCAGTCGACTAATGCTTTTATCAGTCGACTGAACAGAACGTATGTTTTTCAAGAAATTTTAGCAGCAGTCGACTGAAAGGTTTTTCAGTCTACTGATGATATTATCAGTCGACTAACTTTTCTCTAGTCGACTAAGTTTTAAAAGTTTAGATTTTCAAACGGCTCGATTAACAGATCAGTCGACCGACGATAACTGTCAGTCTACTAATAATTAATTATTAGTCGACTAACTATTGTTCCAGTCGACTAATTTTGTCGTTTTTCCTGAAACTTTAAAAAGGTGTTTTATTTCATTTTTCAAACGTTTTGATCATTCAAAATAGACTGTTTTGACACTCTTTCATACCCTCAACATATGGAATCTTTTAACTATAAATATGAGTGCATTTTACACTCAAAAGCACTACAATTCAATGAATTTGAATCAATTACTCTTTGCTTTTCACTCATATTCATTTTCTCACTCACGTGATATTTTTCACTTCAGTTTTTTCACCCAAATTCCTTTAAGAGATAGTGAATTCGTGAGTAGAGTATTTCAACAACCTCAAAAGCCAATTGCATCTCATTTGCATTCATAAGAAGGGCTCATAGGTTGTATTGTAAGTTGTTACTTGTTTAAATTTTCTGTAAAAGGAAGGACTCCTTGGTTTAAAGGAGTTGTTTACTTTCAGTAGGTGTGTTACTGGAAGTGGGACCGGATTTGGTCTGTATGATCTTGTAGTTACACAAGGTTGATAGTGGAAATCTCAAGCGGGTTTTGCTTGGGGACTGGATGTAGGTCGGGAAAGACCGAACCAGAATAAATTATTGTGTTCTTTGTGTGTTTGCTTTTCAAATTGCAAAATCTGTCAATATTCCGCAGACAATTTTTAAAAGCACTATTCACCCCCCCTCTAGTGCTCGTTGCCTCGATCCTACTGCACTTTCAAGCGCATTTTGCCTAAGATGGGCTAAATTTAGCGAGAATGGGGTGACATTGTTCATTGTGAGTTTAGGAGAAGCTAAAAATGACTAACATTCTAACTCTTTTGAACTTAGCATGAGCTTGGTTAAGTCTAACAGACGAAGGGCTAAGAGTGACTTGGGGGTAAAATGATAATTTTATTGATAAAATGGGATAAACTGACCTCTAAACCGGGGTAAACCTAGGGGTGAGACTCGACACTGCCCTGCAGAGGATTGGCATCTGTGAAATGAAGATGTTGGGAATGGTTTTGAAAATTTTGGGGTGTTTACAGATGCCCCTCTTTACTGCTAAGCCGGTTCAAAGTTGAGCTTAGTAGTAAAGAAAAACACACCAAAATTCAAAAATAAAAATGCTCCAGTTAGAAAAATTTGACTGGGTATGAAGGAATTGATTGTAAAAATAATCCTCATGAAGTGAGGTTGTAAAAGGTAGATCATGAAATTCTCTGAAGCTTGGAAAAGAGAGATTGATAGAAGGTAGGTCTCGTGATGGAGACAAAATAAGTTTTTGAAATGACTTTTTAGCAGAAACTTAGGTTTTAGCCTTTAACCTGGATGGAACAAAAAATACCTCATGGAGTGAGGCTCAGGCTTAACCCTTACCTGAATGGGGACGAAAATACGAAATCCTCAAATGAAGAGACCATGATGGGACTTTTGGATCTGAAAAACAACTGCCCCTGGCGGGACAATGGGAAAAATAGGACATATCGAACTCGACATCAAGTTCTTGCCCTGTGTTGAGATGGCCAAAAAAATATTGCCAATAAGATTGTAGTTGATTCAAAATGATTGAAATGTGCATATCTATGCAAAAAATATTCTCTTTTTCTATCTAGAGTGTAACCTCTAATTGGGTTGACTCCATAGAATCAAAAATCAAATTCAAATTTGTTGTTGATTTTCTTCAAGAAAGTTATTCATTTCCTTGATATGAGAAGTGAGAAATTATTCTCAATTTCACAAACGCAAGTTGATGAAATGACATCAATAAAAGAATTTTGCATAAGTAAAGATGATTTTTGGCAATTTCGGCAGTTTGATATTTAGGGTTTTCCCATGATGATCTTTTGCACCTTTTAAGACATAAAATTGAGTGCTTTTGGGGTTTGGCGATAAGTTCATCGCATCATCCTTCATCTTGGAGATGTTCTGATTTTCTTTATAAGAACTCGTCATATTCTCCTTCAACTCGGAGATGATCAAAGTCTTCCTTATTTCCAAGAATTAGATTGGTGATATTGTCTCTCTAATTGAAAATCTTTTTTATGGTAACATAGATCAAATATCTTTTAGGGTTTGTCGGGAGGTTCATCGCATCAACATTCAACTTGGTGATGATTTGAACTTTTCCTTGAAGGATACATCACATGATCCTTCAACTTAGAAATGATTTGAATCTTCTTTATCCCTAGGGGTCCAACTCGCCTATCAACCTTCATCTTGGTGATGATTGAGAGATCCATTTTGCAGATAATTTGATTATGTTTGCATGACTTGAAGAAATTGAGTGGGTTCTTTTATTATGCGAGATATTTCCACTGCCTAATTGCCAGAAGAATTGTCTTTAAGAATGTATTATGGATATGATCAATATCAATTCATTTCTGGCTTTTCAATATCATTGAATTTTCCTCTGCCGACCATATCAAGGATCTTTCTTCATCCTTTTGGTTGATCAACAAAAAAGCTTGAATTTTTGTTCTTTCTTTGTAAAAGTTTCACCTTTTTAGAGAGAATATTGAAGATTATTTGAGGAAATTCTTTTGTGTAATGAAATTTTGGAATCAACAAATACTTTTGGTAGCAAACTAGCAATATGTCTTGGAATCTTTTTTGAGGGGGTCACTTGATGTCAGATTGATAAACTCATGACTAAAGTTTGGACCTTGAGAGTTTTACCAATGTGAAGATTGGATTTTGACTAATCGACCAGCGTGAAAGTAGGATTTTGTTTGATCGACTAGCTCGAAATAAGATTTTTGTTTTGACCAACCAGCTCGAAAGCAGGATTTTGATTGACTGACCAGCTTAAAAGCGGGATTTGATTGTCGACCAGCTTGAAAGCAGGATTTTGATTGATCGACCAGCTCGAAAGCAAGATTTTGTTTGCTCGACCAGCTCGAAAGCAGGATTTTGATTGATCGACCAGATCGAAAGTAGGATTTTGTTTTGTCGACCAGCTCGAAAGCAAGATTTTGATTGATCGACCAGCTCAAAAATAGGATTTGGTTTAATCAACCAGCTCCAAAGAAGAATTTTGATTGAACGACCAACTCAAAAGCAGGATTTTGATTGATCGACCAACTCGAAAGTAGGATTTTGATTGATTGACCAGCTCAAAAGCAAGATTTTGTTTAATCGACCAGCTTGAAAGTAGGATTTGATTGATCGACTAGCTCAAAAGCAGGATTTTTGATTGACCGACCAGCTCGAAAGCAGGATTTTGTTTGATCAACTAGCTCGAAAGCAGAATTTTTGTTTTGACCGACCAGCTTAAAAGCAGGATTTTGATTGATTGACCAACTCAAAAGCAGGATTTGATTAAATGACCAGCTCGAAAGTAGGATTTTGATTCATCGATCAGCTCGAAAGTAGGATTTTGATTGACCCACCAGCTCAAAAGCATAATTTTGATTGACTGACAAGCTCGAAAGCAGGATTTGATTGATCGACCAGCTCGAAAGCAAGATTTTGATTGATCGACAAGCTCAAAATTGGATTTTATTTGATTGACCAGCTCGGAAGTAGGATTTTGATTGATCGACCAACTCGAATGCAGGATTTTATTTGATTGACCAACTCAAAAGCAGGATTTTGATTAATCGACCAGCTCGAAAGCAAAATTTTGTTTAATCGACCAGCTTGAAAGAAGGATTTTAATTGACCAACCAACTCGAAAACAGGATTTTAATTGACTGACCAGCTCAAAAGTAGGATTTGATTAATCAACTAGCTCAAAAGCTGGATTTTGATTTATCGATCAGCTCGAAAGCAGGATTTTGATTGACCGATCAGCTCAAAAGCAGGATTTTGATTGACCAACCAGATCAAAAGCAGGATTTGATTAACCGACCAGCTCAAAAGCAGGATTTTGATTGATTGATCAACTCGAAAGTAAGATTTTATTTGATCGACCAGCTCGAAAGCAGGATTTTGATTAATCGACTAGCTCAAAAGCAGAATTTTATTTGATTGACTAGCTCGAAAGCAAGATTTTGATTGATCGACCAGCTCGAAAGAAGGATTTTTTTATTGACCCGCTCAAAAGCAAGATTTTGATTGACCGACCAGCTCGAAAGCAGGATTTTGATTGACCGACCATCTCGAAAGTAGGATTTAGGTAAAAAGATTTAATCTGAAGAAAAAATAATTAACATTGATAAAATTGTGACCTGAAGGTTGAAGAATGATTGCAACTAATAAGATTGTAACTAGAAGGTTAGAAAATGGTTGAATTTGATAAAATTGTGACCCGAATGCTGGTAAAAAAATGATTGAAAAATTATAACCCGAAGGTTGGAAAATGATTGATGTTGATGAAATTGTAACCCGAAGGTTTGGAAAATGATTTGAAATTGATAAAATTGTAACCTGAAGGTCTGATTGTAAAAACATGGCCTTAAGCATGAAGTTGAATTTGTGAGTTCGGCATGCTCGAAAGTTGGGTTTTGAAGAAAGTCCAACTTGGAAGTTTGAATTTTTGAAAGAAAGTGTGAGTCAGAACTTGTTTTTGAGAGATAGTCTGAGTCGAAACTCGTTTTGGAGAGATAGTCTGAGTCAGAACTCATTTTGAAAATAATGCCTGAGTTGGAACTCGTTCTTGAAACAATGTCCGAGTTGGAACTAATTTTTGAAACAATGTCTGAGTCGAAACTCATTTTTGAAACAATGTTCGAGTTGAAACTCATTTTTGAAACAATGTGTGAGTCGAAACTTGTTTTTGAAACAATGTCCGAGTCAGAACTCATTTTTGAAACAATGTTTGAGTCGAAACTTGTTTTTTAAACAATGTTAGAGTCTGAACTCATTTTTAAAATAATGTTTGAGTCAGAACTTGTTTTTAAAACAATGTTTGAGTCGAAACTCGTTTTTTAAACAATGACCAAGTCGAAACTCATTTTTGAAACAATGTCCGAGTTGAAACTCATTTTTGAAACAATGTACGAGTCGGAACTCATTTTTAAAATAATGTCTGAGTCGAAACTCGTTTTTGAAATAATGTCTGAGTCGGAACTTGTTTTTAAAAGAATTAGACCAACTTGGAAGTTGGATAGCATTTAATCTGAAAATCAATTTTTTGGAGATCGCCAGTGCGAGGACTGGATTTTTAAAAGAAGGGTTTGATTTAAGATCAAAGATCTGAAAATGACTAGTGTTGGGATTGGGTTTAAGAAATGATTTGATCTAAGATCGAAAATTTTGAAAATGGCCAGTTCGAGGACTGGGTTTTGACTTGTAAGTTGAATTTGGTGAAGTATTTGTGCTCTTGAGAATTTTTGATGGTTGTGATGATAATTTTGTGCTCTTGAGAAAGATTCACAATTTGAATAAACTATTATAGAGAAATGTGTTATTTCTATGAATGATCTCAGGATTATCCCTTATCCTGGATGGAAAAAATAAGAGGTTGAAGAAAATTGTTGGAAATTGATGAAAATTATTGGAAATTGATGAAGAATTGTTGACAAAAGATTTTGCTTGAATTCCGCATGCATATGATCCCTTTGAAGTAAAATGAAAATGTTTAGTTTGAAAACTATTAAAAAATCATTTTTGAGAAAAGGATCAACCCAAAGATTGATTTTGATGGAGACTGATAAAATATATTGATTTTGATGGAGACTGATAAAATATATTTCTTTTTGACAGAAAGAATCAACCTAGGGGCTGGTTTTAAGAAGATGATCAATACGAGGGTTGATTTTGAAAAATGATCAACATGAGAGTTGATTTTTAAACAAAATAATCAACACGAGGGTTGATTTGAAAAATGATCAATACGAGAGTTGATTTTGAAAAATGGTCAACACGATGGTTGATTTTGAAAAAAATGATCAACACGAGGCTCGATTTTGAAAAATGATCAACACGAGGGTTGAATTTAAAAGATGATCAGCATAAGGGTTGATTTGAAAAATGATCAACACGAGGGTTGATTTTGAAAATGATCAACACGATGATTGATTTTGAAATGACCGGTTAGAAATCAGTTTTTGCAAAAGATGATCAACACGAGGGTTGATTTGAAATGACCGGTTCGAAACAATTTTTTGTAAAAGAAGATCAACACGAGGGTTGACTTGAAATGACCAGTTCGAAACAAATTTTGAAAAAAGAAGATCAACACGAGGGTTGATTTGAAATGATTGGTTTGAAACTAGTTTTTAAAAAAAAAAGATCAACACGAGGGTTGATTTGAAATGACCGGTTCGAAACCAGTTTTTGGAAAAAAGATCAACACGAGAGTTGACTAGAAATGACCCATTTGAAACCAATTTTAGAAAAAGAAGATCAACATGAGGTTTGATTTGAAATGATCGGATCGAAACCAATTTTTGAAAAAAAAAGATCAACACGAGGGTTGATTTGAAATGACCGGTTCGAAATCAGTTTTTGGAAAAAAGAAGATCAATACGAGAGTTGATTTGAAATGATCGGTTTAAAACCAGTTTTTTTGGTAAGAGATTCAACCCTAGGATTGATCTTTGAAATAGATTGGTAAAAATTATTTTTTGATAAAAAGATTCAACTTACGATTTTGAAAAAGGTTGTTGCTTTAAAAGCCCTCGACGGTCATGATGGGGATTTTGCAAAAAGATTCACGATTTTGGACAGACCTCTATTGTAAAACCCATGAAATTTATGAAATTCTAAATGAATAAAAGGAATCCGTTATATGAAATAGTAAGATTTTAAGTTAGGCAGTACAATTTTTATGACTTGTGGTTTCTAGAACGAAACCGAGAACAAACTCTCACAAGTGGTTTTGGATCCGGATCTTGGCGAGATCCGATGATCTGACCCGGTTCACGAGTCCAAGTAAGGAAACCCGATGGTTTCGGGATGATAGCGTGAGATCCGAAGCACATTTAAAGTAAGCGAGTGCAAGTTTAAAACCAACGGGTGAAAAATCCACTTGAAATGGGAAGAAATTCATCAACAAGGAAAAAAATGTCCCATTGTGACATAAAGAGAATTTTCTGCAAAAGTAAACACCAAGTGATGGTGTGGTGTTGTGGTAGGACACACGGTGTGTGATACCCCCACCCAAGTTCAAAACCCCCTGTGCACAAATTATTTTTTTTCAAGAAAGTGATGATTTCTACCTTGGTGAAAAGGGTAAAAATGTGGGATTAGGTTAAGCCTAAATTTTTGGCTTTTTCATCTAGCTCTACCAAGGATTGAGGAGAATCCCATGTGACATGGAAGAGGGGTACCCATAAAGCAAATAGTGAGGAAGGTTAGAGGAAATCATGCTAAAGAGAGGAGGGGGCATTGTTGGAAATAGACATCACCCACCAAAAACGTGAGATTTGGGTGAAGATTTAATGCTTTGAAAAATTAGTAACTTCCCCCTAGATAGAGGAGTTAAATGAGAGATTTTTGGTAAGGACTTACATTAGACATATCTCTCTCTCTCTCCCTCTCTCTCTCCCTCTCTCTCTCACGGTGGTGGTCGACCTCCATTGTTGGACTGTGTGGACCTCCCTTGCTGAACGCGTGAACATCCATTATCGACCTGGGGTGCCGCTCTAACGAAGAGAAGGAGTTGCAGCCTTGCCGTCGTGAGACTCCAAAGAGGTAAGGAGCATTGCTATTTGTATGTAAGTAGTTGATGCCTTGTTGCACATCTATGTTGCAATATCATGGAGTTTACGCGACAAGCACCACCTATATGTAGGTATGTTTAGGACCTCGAAACCTAGGGGGCATGAGCTGAAACACCTACTCACCAATAGGTTAATATGTAGAGGTTCACCCAATGGTTCTCACCCTTGGCCAACGTTGGAGCACTGTGGTGTTCTCTGTAAGGGCATTTTGTTCCTATGTGTATGCCTGGTGATATGTAGTACTCATATCAAAACGTACAGTTCGAATCTATGTAGGGAAATGCATATATTTTTGGTGTGGGCGTTAGCCATGACAGATTCAAGATCGAAACAAAATTAAGTAGGCAAATGGCGTGGAACCTTAAGTATCTCAGATTATTATTCATGAAATTATTGTTTGGTTGTATTTTCTTGTTCAATACACCTTTCATACTTTGTAGATTGAATGGTTTTAATCAAGTCTGAAGTTATGTATACGTGATTGCTATTTCACATCATGCAAAAATAAAGATATATCATTCCTATTGGGTAATTCGATTGGATTCAATGTTTTTGAGTGTGGAATGCACTCATATTTATAGTTGAAAGATTTCATACATTGAGGATGAAAGGGGTGGCAAAACAGTCCATTTAAAATGATCAAAATGTTTGAAAAATAAAAAGATACACCCTTTTAAAAGTTACAGAAAAACGGCAAAATTAGTCGACTGGAACAATAGTTAGTCGACTAATAATATGTTTAGTCGACTGATAAAACCTTCAGTCGACTACTGCTAAAATTTTCAGGAAACAGACATTTTGTTCAGTCGACTGATAAAACCTTCAGTCGATTGATGCTAAAATTTTCCAGAAAACAGATATTCTGATCAGTCGACTGATAAAACCTTCAATCGACTGATGCTAAAAAATTTTCAGAAAACAGATATTCTGATCAGTCGACTGATAAAACCTTCAGTCGACTGATGCTAAAATTTCCAAAAAATTGATATTCTGTTCAGTCGACTGATAAACCCTTTAGTCGACTGCTGCTAAATATTTTCAGAAAACAGACATTTTAATCAGTCGACTAATAAACCCTTCAGTCGACTACTGCTAAATATTTCTAGAAAACAGACATTCTGATCAGTCGACTGATAAACCCTTCAGTCGATTGCTACTAAATATCTCCAGAAAACGGACATTCTGTCTGGTCGACTGATAAAAATTTCGGTCGACTAATTTTATAATCAGCCGACTGATAAACCCTTCAGTTGACTGCTGCTAAATTTTTCCAGAAAACAGACATTTTGTCTGGTCGACTGATAAATTCTTCAGTCGACTAATTTTACAAAAAATAATAATGTTTTGATTAGAAGATTTGAAGCCAAAAAGGTTGGTCGACCGGTGAGCCTATTGGTTGACTAATAAACATGAAAAATTGAGTAAAGAGTTTTCTAAAATGATTTTCATGAAGGGTTCTTTTAGAAAAGTTTTCTAAAGACTTTTTAGGTGAAATGCAACTGAAATATCTATGAAGGAAATGGTTTTGATGGTAAACTAAATATGAGATTCACATATGGACTTTAGAATTATGTCCAATACATGGAACACACATGATAAAGTTGGATAATGCCATGTTGCGGCATAACCAATGAGGGTACGGAACGTTGAACCAGAAATTATGTTGCGACATAACACTCGAGCTCATAAACAAAACTGAAAATGCTGAATGTTTAGGTACTCAACATAAAGTTGAACCAGAAATTATGAGAAATTGTGGTTGGTGCCTTCGAGGCATTCGATGGGTAATGTGCATATACTAAGATCAACCTGATTATGAGTTTGGGTTTTGAAAATCCCCTGTGGTGCAATGACTTGCACATAAGAATAAATAAAATTAAAAATATGCACACATAACCTAAATATGGGATTCTGGGTATACCTGAAAGATGGTATATGTTACTGGTTTCCCAGGGTTCTCGGTACATCTGAAAGAAGATGTATGTTACTGGATCCAAACAAACAAGAATGAAAATTTGTACACATATAAATTAAATATGGGATTCTGGGTATACATAAAAGATGGTGTATGTTACTGGTTTCCCAGGGTTCTGGGTACATCTAAAAGAAGATGTATGTTACTGGATTCAAACAAACAAGAATGAAAATTTATACACATAAATTAAATATGTTGGATTCTGGGTATACCTGAAAATGGTATATGTTACTGGTTTCACAGGGCTCTGGGTACACCTGAAAGATGGTGTATGTTACTGGACCCATGGTCTACCTTGGAGAGGGTAGGTGGTACAAGCTTCGTGGACATTCTTGTTCTTGTGAGAGCTAGGCGTCTCACCCGATCTCCAGTCCACGAAGTTAGGGGACCAGGACTACCAGTATGTCCTAGGTGGTAGATCCAAGTCTTCTGCAGAAGTACAGGGTGCATCCTAATTTTTGTTCTAGCCACTGGGGAGTTCTCTCTCGGTCACTGACTGTCCCCTTTGGATATTCATATGAATAGTCATACGGGTTATTAAATAATAGACCTCTGTATGGTCTTTGTCCGCTACGAGGTCTATGCATGTGCGTACCCACAGGGTAAGAGTAAGATAAGCATTAAATAATTTAAGTTGACTAGAAACTTATCTCTGAAGAATTATATTCTGTTGAGTTGACTTTAGTGAAACTTGTGAAATCTACAGCTTGTACTAATGTGGATAAATATACATTTAGTTCAGTCATCTTTTGCACTGGATCATGAATTAGAAAGCATAATCATCTTCTTAGAATGTTATAAACTTTCATGCTAGTTATATCTGCAGTACTTGCACATATTTGTATACAGCTCACTGAGCACCACATATAAATATAATGCTTCTTACGCAGACAGGGGAGTCTGACCCTTCTACTTTAAATGTTTTTCAGGTAGCAACTAATTGGAGCATCGGGGTGTCGTTTTGGATAAAGCCAAGAGATCTCATTTATTCAGTATCTTATGTTTGAACTCTGATTAGTAGATTTACATTTCTGTTATGGGATGTAATTAATTACATTAATGTTTCAATTAATGAATGGTATGTTTAGTATTTCTCTGTTTTACCCTGTAATGCACCCGACTTATGTTTTCTGCACTTCCGCTATTTCAAAAAAAAAAATTATCCCAAAATTTTTACTATAAAAAGTTGGGGCGTTACATCTTTGGTATCAGAGCAGGACTGAATAATTTGAGATCTTGGCTCTTTCAGCGACCGCGATGACTCTGTAAGTATGTAGAAATATTATTTTTATAATGTAGAAACAAAAAACCATATGAGTATGTATGTGTATTTCACGAAATTATGACTAAGGTTATAATGAATTTTAAATTGCTTAAATAGATGGCTTGGGCAAACCGCTGCAACGATATTATGGAAACACTACATAACCTGGCCGAAGTAGTAGGCCAGCAAGCTACGACAATGCAGCAGATGGGCGACAATCTACAACATGTGGCCTATGAGAAGAGTACAAACGGTGGGACTATGTCCTACAAGAAATTCATGGACATGGATCCTCCTGCTTTCTCCGGAAAGACGGATCCAGAAGCTGCTGAGAGTTGGATCCGGGAGATTGAACGTATCTTCCATGTATTAGAGGTGCCTGAGGAGCGTCGGGTGGACTTTGGGACTTATCGTCTCAAGGATCATGCTGAAAAGTGGTGGGAAACCACCAGGGCAGTCAAGTTTCAGGATGGTCCTGTATCTTGGATGGAGTTCGTAGAGGTTTTTAACGCTGCCTACTTTCCAAAGCACGAGAGGGCGAAGAAGATGCAGGAGTTCTTGGACATACAGCAAGGTGAGATGTCCCTCGCCGAGTACATCACTAAGTTCCACAGTTTGGAACGCTATTGCCCAAATGTGTATACATCGGATGAAGATCGAGCAATGAAGTTTGCTCGAGGCTTGAAGACGGGCTTGAGAAACCGTCTGTATACTCGAGGGCCAAAGAGCCTTGACGAAGCCATTCAGGTAAAATCACTATATTTTATGTGATACACGTCTTATTTTAAGTTAGCAAAATTAACACTTAGACTATCAAGAAACGTTGACTAGTTATCAATTATCCTTGTTATTCAGGTTGCGACTCTCCTCGACGATGACTGGAAGGAGGGGCAAAAGTCGCAAAAGAACAGAACGGGGGTTCAGAAACCCGAGTTCAAGAAGAGGTTTGGTGGAAAACGTTTCAACCATCAAACCAAGAAACCAAGGCATGACGGAGGTAACCGACATATGCCAAGACAAAATCAAAGGTGTCAGAAGTGCAATTGTTTTTACCCCGGACAACAGTATCCCCGTGAGACAGGAGGATGTCTCTACTGTGGAAAGATGGGGCACTACATTAAGGAGTGTCGGAAGAAGCAGGCCGATGATGCACGGCGCGGCACTGGAGGACAGCAGCCTCAGCAACATCGTGCACCACCACAGCCTCAGGCGGCTCCACAACGCGTAGCGGGACGTGTGTATGCTACTACAGCTGACCAACTGGAGAAGGGGGATCTTGTGCAAGGTACCGTGCTTGTTTCGGGCCAAGCTGCCCTTGTCTTATTTGGCTGTGGAGCTTCTCATTCCTTCATTTCTTTATATTTTGCAAAACAACTTAGAATCCCCACAGAATCATTGAATCAAGAACTAGTAGTATATAACCCTATAGGATTCAATGAAGTCTGTGTGAACTATATGCTAGAAGTAGAAGTTATTTTAGGAGACCACAACTTACCTGTCAACCTAATCATACTTGATATGACTGAATACGATGTCATACTGGGTATGGATTGGCTCTTTGAATACTATGCTAGAGTCCTCTGTAGAGAAGGAAAAGTAATTCTGTCTCGACCGGATATGCCGGAAGTTGAATTTCGATTAGGAAGGCCTGGAGTAAAGAAAAGGGTTATTTCGACCCTCAAGGCCCAAAGGTATCTCCGTCGGGGAGATATGGCTTTCCTGGTTAGTATGATCGGAGGTAAAACAAAACTAACTCCGCTTGAGGATTTGGAAATTGTCCGCGATTTTGCCGATGTATTCCCAGAAGAACTTCCTGGACTTCCTCCTCAACGGGAAGTCGAGTTTGGGATTGAACTGATGCCAGGTACAAAGCCAATATCAAGAGCACCTTATCGGATGGCACCAGCAGAGTTGGAAGAACTGAAGAAGCAGTTGCAAGAGCTGATGGAGCGTGGTTTTGTACGACCGAGTACGTCTCCATGGGGAGCACCGGTCCTGTTCGTGAAAAAGAAGGATGGGTCTATGAGACTATGCATAGACTATAGAATGTTGAACCAAGCAACTGTGAAGAACAAATATCCTCTACCTCGTATCGAGGACCTATTTGATCAATTGAAAAGAGCAAAGGTCTTTTCTAAAATTGATTTGAGGTCAGGTTATCACCAATTGAGAATAAAAGATGAAGATATCCCAAAGTCAGCATTTCGAACCAGATATGGGCATTTTGAGTTTGTGGTGATGCCATTTGGACTCACGAATGCTCCTGCGGCATTCATGGACCTGATGAATCGGGTATTCAGGCCATACTTAGACTCCTTTGTCATTATCTTCATTGATGACATACTGATATACTCAGAAAATGTGGAGGAACACAAAGAACATCTGAAAATCGTTTTAGATACCCTCCGGACACATAAGTTATACGCCAAGTTCTCGAAATGTGAATTCTGGCTTGAAAAAGTCATGTTCCTTGGACATGTGATCTCGAAGGATGGAGTTTCAGTAGATCCCGCCAAGGTTGAAGCTGTGATGAATTGGTCACAACCAAGGAATGTCAGCGAAATTCGAAGCTTCCTAGGATTAGCTCGCTACTATAGGCGATTCATCCAAGACTTCTCCTGAATCGCTATGCCAATGACAAAGCTTCTACGAAAAGGGGTAAAGTTTGAATGAAATAAGAAAAGTGAAGAGAGTTTTCAAACCCTTAAAGCTAAGCTTACCACAGCTCCGGTGTTAGCCTTACCGTCTGGACGCGGAGGATTCGTGGTGTACACAGACGCTTCTGGTACTGGGTTGGGATGTGTACTGATGCAGCACGGCAAGGTCATTGCATATGCATCACGACAACTGAAGATTCATGAGAGGAACTACCCCACTCACGACCTAGAGTTGGCGGCCGTGGTTTTTGCTTTAAAGGTTTGGAGACGTTATCTATATAAAGAGCAGTTCGAAGTCTTCACTGATCACAAGAGCTTAAAGTATCTGTTTTCTCAGAAGGAACTTAATATGCGACAAAGAAGGTGGCTCGAGTTCATCAAGGACTACGAAATTACAATCTCGTACCATCCAGGGAAAGCAAATGTTGTTGTTGATGCCCTTAGTCGTAAGGCTGGGGGAAATCTTTCTAGCCTGGTGAATCTTGGATGGAAAATGATTTCTGAGTTCACAGAATGAAGGCCTTTCTCTGACGATCAAGGCATACTTAGGCTGTCTAGCTTGACAGTACGATCAAAACTACGAGAGCGGATCATGATTAAGCAAAAAGAAGACTCGCAGTACGGAAAGATGGAAGCATTGACATTGCAAGAAGACACTGCTTTCCAGCGCAAGGAGGATGGAAGTATATGGTTTAAGGATCGACTATGGGTACCGAGTGATCCAGAGACCAGAGAAGAATTATTGGGAGAGGCACATAAGAGCAAGTATACCATTCACCCGGGCAGTACCAAGATGTTAAAAGATCTTCAATATTGGTACTGGTGGAATGGTATGAAGCGCGATGTTGCAAGGTAACCAATTCACGAGAAAAAAAATTACGTGTTCTAATTAGGTTGCTCTTTTTATGATATAAGATCGGAATTATGCTAATTTTTGCTATCATTCTAGATACGTCGCAAAGTGCTTGACATGTCAACAAATCAAGATTGAGCATCAAAGGCCAGGAGGAACGATGCAGCTAATGAAAATTCCTCAATGGAAATGGGAACATATCACGATGGATTTTGTGATGGGGTTACCGCGAACCCGAAAGAACCATGACTCTATTTGGGTAGTGGTTGACCGACACTAAGTCAGCACATTTTCTACCAATGAGGAAGAATCAGTCACTTGAGAGCTTCACCGAACTGTATATCCAGAAAATAGTATGACTACATGGGGTGCCTGTCTCGATCATATCCGATAGATACCCTCGGTTTACCTCACGACTGTGGGGGCAACTACAAAAGGCATTGGGAACTAAGTTGAAGTTCAGCACTGCCTTTCATCCACAAACCGATGGACAGTCAGAAAGGACCATACAGACACTGGAGGATATGCTACGTGCCTGTATGTTGGATTGAAAAGGCGAATGGGATGCTCACGTGGTACTAGCAGAGTTCGCCTACAATAATAGCTACCATGCGAGTATTGGCATGGTGCCCTTCGAAGCACTGTATGGGCGGCCTTGTAGGTCACCAGTATATTGGGATGAAGTTGGCGAAAGAACAGTTGAGTCACCAATGGTACTTCAACATTACACTGAACAAATACAGAAGATACGAGATTGATTTAGAGCAGCACAGAGTCGACAGAAAAGCTATGTGGATCAGCGAAGCAGATAGCTTAGTTTCGAAGTGGGAGATGCAGTGTTTGTCAAGGTATCGCCGACCAAGAGCGTTTTCAGATTCAGAAAGAAGGGAAAGTTGAGTCCTAGATATGTCGGACCTTTCCCGATATTGGAGCGGATCGGCGAAACTGCTTATCGAGTTGAGTTACCATCTCAACTTGCCAAGATTCATAATGTATTTCACGTATCAATGTTGAGAAAATACATTCAAGATCCGTCACACGTGATTCAGTTCGAGGACATCAGTGTGCAAGAAGATCTGGCCGTAGAAGAAAGACCGATTGAAATCATGGATCATAGTGAGCGGGTGATACGAAATAAGATCATCCCATTAGTCAAAATGAGATGGAGACATCATGGCTTAGAAGAATGCACGTGGGAACCGGAAGCAGCAATCAAGGACAAATACCCACAATTGTTTGATTAATATGTATTACAAATTTCGCGGATGAAATTTCTTTTTAGAGGGGAAGGATGTAAAACCCGTGAAATTTATGAAATTCTAAATGAATAAAAGGGATTCGTTATGTGAAATAGTAAGATTTTAAGTTAGGCAGTACAATTTTTATGACTTGTGGTTTCTAGAACGAAACCGATAACAAACTCTCACAAGTGGTTTTGGATCCGGATCTTGGCGAGATCCGATGATCCGACCCAGTTCACGAGTCCAAGTAAGGAAACCCGATGGTTTCGGGATGATAGAGTGAGATCCGAAGCACATTTAAAGTAAGCGAGTGCAAGTTTAAAACCAACGGGTTAAAAATCCACTTGAAATTGGAAGAAATCCATCAACAAGGAAAAAAATGTCCCATTGTGACATAAAGAGAATTTTCTGCAAAAGTAAACACCAAGTGATGGTGTGGTGTTGTGGTAGGACACACGGTGTGTGATACCCCCACCCAAGTTCAAAAACCCCTGTGCACAAATTATTTTTTTTCAAGAAAGTGATGATTTCTACCTTGGTGAAAAGGGTAAAAATGTGAGATTAGGTTAACCCTAAATTTTTGGTTTTTTCATCTAACTCTACCAAGGATTGAGGAGAATCCCATGTGACATAGAAGAGGGGTACCCATAAAGCAAATAGTGAGGGAAGTTAGAGGAATCATGCCAAAGAGAGGAGGGGGCATTGTTGGAAATAGACATCACCCACCAAAAATGTGAGATTTGGGTGAAGATTTAATGCTTTGAAAAATTAGTAACTTCCCCCTAGATAGAGGAGTTAAATGAGAGATTTTTGGTAAGGAGTTACATTAGACGTCTCTCTCTCTCTCTCTCTCTCTCTCTCTCTCTCTCTCTCTCTCTCTCTCTCTCTCTCTCTCTCTCTCGGTGGTGGTCGACCTCCATTGTTGGACTGTGTGGACCTCCCTTGCTGAATGCGTGAACATCCATTATCGACCTGGGGTGCCGCTCTAACGAAGAGAAGGGGTTGCAGCCTTGCCGTCGTGAGACTCCAAAGAGGTAAGGAGCATTGCTATTTGTATGTAAGTGGTTGATGACTTGTTGCACAAATATGTTGCAATATTATGGAGTTTACGCGACAAGCACCACCTATATATAGGTATGTTTAGGACCTCGAAACCCTGGTGACATGAGTTGAAACACCTACTCGCCAATAGATTAATATGTAGTGGTTCAGCCAATGGTTCTCACCCTTGGCCAACGTTGGAGCACTGTGGTGTTCTCTGTAAGGGCATTTTGTTCCTATGTGTATGCCTGGTGATATGTAGTACTCATATCAAAACGTACAGTTCGAATCTATGTAGGGAAATGCATATATTTTTGGTGTGGGCGTTAGCCATGACGGATTCAAGATCGAAACAAAATTAAGTAGGCAAATGGCGTTAAACCTGAAGTATCTCGGATTATTATTCATGAAATTATTGTTTGGTTGTATTTTCTTGTTCAATACACCTTTCATACTTTGTAGATTGAATGGTTTTAATCAAGTCTGAAGTTATGTATACGTGATTGCTATTTCACATCATGCAAAAATAAAGATATATCATTCCTATTGGGTAATTCGATTGGATTCGATGTTTTTGAGTGCGGAATGCACTCATATTTATAGTTGAAAGATTTTATACATTGAGGATGAAAGGGGTGGCAAATAGTCCATTTAGAATGATCAAAATGTTTGAAAAATAAAAAGATACAATCTTTTAAAAGTTACAGAAAAATGACAAAATTCGTCGACTAGAACAATAGTTAGTCGATTGATAATATGTTCAGTCGACTACTGCTAAAATTTCCAGGAAACAGACATTCTGTTCATTCGACTGATAAAACCTTCAGTCGACTGATGCTAAAATTTTTCCAGAAAACAGATATTCTGATCAGTCGACTGATAAAACCTTCAATCAACTGATGCTAAAAAATTTCTAGAAAACAGATATTTTGATCAGTCGATTGATAAAATCTTCAGTCGACTGATGCTAAAATTTCCAGAAAATTGATATTCTATTCAGTCGACTGATAAACCCTTCAGTCGACTGCTGCTAAATATTTCCAGAAAAGAAACATTCTAATCAGTCGACTGATAAACCCTTCAGTCGACTGCTGCTAAATATTTCCAGAAAACAGACATTCTGATCAGTCGACTGATAAACCCTTCAGTCGACTGCTGCTAAATATTTCCAGAAAACGAACATTCTGTCCGGTCGACTAATTTTATGATCAGTCGACTGCTGCTAAATTTTTCCAGAAAACAGACATTCTGTCTGGTCGACTGATAAATTCATCGGTCGACTAATTTTACAAAAAAAAATAACGTTTTGATTAGAAGATTTGAAGCCAAAAAGGTTGGTCGACCGGTGAGCCTATTGGTCGACTAATAAACATGAAAAATTGAGTAAAGAGTTTTCTAAAATGATTTTCATGAAGGGTTCTTTTAGAAAAGTTTTCTAAAGACTTTTTATGTGAAATGCAACTGAAATATCTATGAAGGAAATAGTTTCGATGGTAAACTAAATATGAGATTCACATATGGACTTTAGGATTATGTCCAATACATGGAACACACATGATAAAGTTGGATAATGCCATGTTGCGGCATAACCAATGAGGGTACGGAACGTACACTCGAGCTCATAAACAAAACTGAAAATGCTGAATGTCTAAGTACTCGACACAAAGTTGAACCAGAAATTATGAGAAATTGTGGTTGGTGCCTTTGAGGCATTCGATGGGTAATGTGCATATACTAAGATCAACCTGAGTATGAGTTTGGGTTTTGAAAATCCTCTGTGGTGCAATGACTTGCACATAAGAATAAATAAAATTAAAAATATGCACACATAACCTAAAGATGGGATTCTGGGTATACCTGAATGATGGTATATGTTACTGGTTTCCCAGGGTTCTGGGTATATCTGAAAGAAGTTGTATGTTACTGGATCCAAACAAACAAGAATGAAAATTTATACACATATAAATTAAATATGGGATTCTGGGTATACCTGAAAGATGATATATGTTACTGGTTTCCCAGGGTTCTGGGCACATCTGAAAGAAGATGTATGTTACTGGATCCAAACAAACAAGAATGAAATTTTATACACACATAAATTAAATATGTTGGATTCTGGGTATACCTGAAAATGGTATATGTTACTGGTTTCCCAGGGCTCTAGGTACACCTGAAAGATGGTGTATGTTACTGAACCCATGGTCTACCTTGGAGAGGGTAGGTGGTACAAGCTTCGTGGACATTCTTGTTCTTGTGAGAGCTAGGTGTCTCACCCGGTCCCCAGTCCACGAAGTTAGGGGACCAGGACTACCAGTATGTCCTAGGTGGTAGATCCAAGTCTTCTGCAGAAGTATAGGGTGCATCCTAATTTTTGTTCTAGCCAGTGGGGAGTTCTCTCTCGGTCACTGACCGTCCCATTTGGATATTCGTATGGCTAGTCATACGGGTTATTAAATAATAGACCCCCGTAAGGTCTCGGTCTGCTACGAGGTCTATGCTTGTGCGTACCCACAGGGTAAGAGTAAGTTAAGTAATAAATAATTTAAGTTGACTAGAAACTTATCTCTGAAGAATTATATTCTGTTGAGTTGACTTTAGTGAAACTTGTGGAATCTAGAGCTTGTACTAATGTGGATAAATATACATTTAGTTCAGTCATTTTTTGCACTGGATCATGAATTAGAAAGCATAATCATCTTCTTAGAATGTTATAAACTTCCATGCTAGTTATATCTGCAGTACTTGCACATATTTGTACATAGGTCACTGAGCACCACATATAAATATAATGCTTTTTACGCAGACAGGGGAGTCTGACCCTTCTGCTTTAAATGTTTTTCAGGTAGCAACTAATTGGAGCATCGGGGTGTCGTTTTGGATAAAGCCAAGAGATCTCATTTATTCATTATTTTATGTTTAAACTCTGATTAGTAGATTTACATTTCTGTTATGGGATGTAATTAATTACATTAATGTTTCAATTAATGAATGGTATGTTTAGTATTTCTCTGTTTTACCCTGTAATGCACCCGACTTATGTTTTCCGCACTTCCGCTATTTCAAAAAAAAAAATTTATCCCAAAATTTTTACTATAAAAAGTTGGGGCATTACATCTATAGGTAATCCTATCGCTCTTATAATGATGTCAGGATTGTTTCTTAACCTGAAGAGAAAATAAAAAAAGGAAATTGATGAAAAATTAATGGAAATCGATGACGAATGATTTTAATCTTGTATATACAGAGGATGCTTAAATTGAAAATAGAGTTTCATGATAAAAGATGCCCCAATATAGCAAAGGAAAGAGATACAAAGAAAATTAATATTTCATTGATGACTGAAATATTTACAAGAGGATGACCAACTAAGAAGCAGAAATTAGGACTATGACGTCCTTACAAGAAAAGAAGACAAAAGAAGAAAGCGAGAAAACATTGACATTGTTGCTCTTAAGGTGTTCATGAGCTGACTGGTTTGTCCTCTTCTTCTTCTATGAGGAGGTTTTTATCAATGCAGTCTTGAACAATATTTTTTAGGACAAAGCAGCGTTCGGTGTCATGACCCATTGTCTGATGAAACTTACAGAACTGATCTTTAAATCTTCTCATGATCACAGGAGGATCAGTCATCTTTGGAAGCTTAACCATCCCTTTAGCTATCATATATTCAAGAACTTGTTTGAGCAGTTGTTCTAAGGGAGTAAAATTATGGTCGTCGTCATGCTTTGGTCTTCCTTGTGGTTTTAATTCTAGCTGAATATTTAAGGGAGGATTGTCATTCTGCTTGTCCATTTTGTCTTTTTGACCTATGTTGTTGTTTATGTCGGGATTTGGGTTTTTTGAGCTGCCAGTGTGATTTTTTCTACCACACCTTTTGTTGTTGCCATTGTTATTATCGATGGTATTTGCAGAGAAGGTGAAGTGTGACTTCTTATTGGTGTATGGGTTGCTCTTTGAGAGTGTGAGGCTCTCATATACACCATTTTATATCCCCATTTCAAGCCATTTGGCTTGTTCTATCAATTCGATAAAGGATCATGCCAAAAAAGTAGAGATCAGACCCCTTGGAGGTTGGGAGAAATTATTCAGGATCACTGACAATGCATGCCCTTCCGATATCGGATCCCTCATTCGATTGCAAGTGGATCTCCACCTATGAATAAAGTCTCTAGCCTTTTCATTTTCCTTCTGCCTGAGGTTGCAGAGATGGTTTAGTGTAGGTAGAGCTTCAGTGTTAAAGAGAAACCGCTCAATGAACAAGTTGACAACTTTGTCAAACTTTCGCAACTCTACAGGATTGATATGCTCTGCATACCATTTTTCTGTTGTGCCTTTCAGACTTCACAGAAAGCATATGAATAAGGCCATATTGTCCCTTTTGAACCGACTGCACTATGTGAAGAACATGGCCAAATGGGCTTTTGGATTACCAGTTTCATCAAACTTAATGAGTTTACGAGGAAGATCTTCCAGTCTGTCATCCCCTTTGAGGTCATCATAGAAATCCTCATTGGTGTAGACTCTTTTACCTTTGTCCCGAGCCTGCAGATCTTTGACCATGTGGGTCATCTCTTTCAATTGCAGCTGAATTGGATCTTCCATCGGGATCCGAAACTTGGGTTTGTTTACTGACTCAGGCTCCTCAATGGTTTTCTTAGACTGATGTAGAGGGTTTTGGAAAAATGCGGGTTGCTCTTCCTCTGAGTCTTCTTCTACTGAATCTATCTTTTTAGAAGCGTTGTCTTGCTGAATTTTCTTTATGCTAATTCTGACATGCTTGGTTCTGCTCTTGGAAGACACCTTCCTTGGACCTGCCCCAGCCTGTTCTGATATCATTTTTGTCATCATCTTCTGAAATAGTTTATACATGGTCAGATCGACATTATTTTTCACTTTTTGACCATGTCCTCTGAATGATCTGGGAAATTCATTTCTTTTGCACTACAGTACTGTGGTGAAACTGTCTTCTTCTTAGACCTTGTCTGCACCATGCCGCAATACCAATGCTTTCTCTACAGGATAAAGGAATGGTTTAGATTAAAAGAATTTTCTGAAAGAAAGAGAGATGATGAAAGAGATATTCGAGAATCAGGTTGACAATTTCCTGCTGCAATGATCAGGAGAATTTACTAGAAAACATGAGAAAAATAAGGTGAAGAGATTCTAAAAATGGATAATAGGATTGAAATATAGGGATCAAAATTCAAGAGAAAAGGAAAGAGGAAAAATACACGATTCTTGAGGAAAATATCAGGCAGGATCAAAATAAGATTGAAAATTTGAGATCCAAAAGAAGGGAAGAAAGGGAAGAAAATCACCTGGAGTTTTTGAAAAACATGGGAGAATTTAGAAACGGACTTCCAGGATTTTTTAGAAAACATGATATGAAGAAATGAAGAAATAAGAAAATATACACCTGGATTTTGAAAACGGAGAGAAAATTTTTAAAAAAATATCCAGGGTTTTGATAAAATTATTCTGGAAAATATAAGGAAATATAAGAAATAAGCAAGCATTACAGAATCATAACAAAGCTGTAAAAACAAGGATGCGAAAATAGCACTCCCTGAAACCAGACTTTAAATGCATAAATTTTGAAATGACTGTAGGACCCTAATCCTAACTTTAAGGTTTAGATCGTCTGAATCCAATCAAGATATGCCGATATACTCAAGCTGAAGCTCGAAGTACGTAGCATAAGAATTATCTCTGGTTCTAAGGTAATGGTTTTTCAACATTCTTGAGCACCTACCGCTATACTTTGGACTAGGGCCCTTAGTACGTGCCAAGGGGGTTATTATCCCAAATAAGTGGCCCAGTTGTGAGGCTTTTTCCTGAACTACGGTTCATGGAGAAAGCCCAACAATGTGAAGGTCAGGACAATATAGGTAGGGAATGTTTTTAAAAATATGATCAACATGCAAGAAATCAGATGTCTCTAATGCAAAGTCCTAAAGAAATAAAATTTTGAAAATCATAAAGAAGCGCGGACTTGCATACAATGTTTGCATTCAATCTCTAGATTAAGGAGGGTTGTATTAGACCTAAGTCTATGTAAACATGAATAAATCTTCATAATTTGGTTCTACCAAACCATACTTAAGCCTATATGCATTATGTTAGCTGGGTCAGAGTCTAGGCTCCTAAGTTTTGCTTGAAAATGAAGCTGACATTTATGGAATAATGACTTAGAAAAATTTAAACAAGGCAAAGGCATAAATTTGACCAGACGAAGATGAGTCTCATCTCGGTCGCCAAAACTGTGATCGTTGCAAAAACAAATTCCCTTTTTAGGAAAAGAGAAAAACTCTTGCAAGGTCCACTTGACCTTTTAAAAAAAATAAAAAAATTTACTCGCCCCTATTTTTAGAAAATACAGGAAAATGGAGAGACAGGGCTCGCTCCTCAGTACGAGGTTCAATCGTTCATGGCGCCTTTATTAGGAGTAATTGAACCAAGGATCGAATTTTAGACTTTGCTTTTCCTAAATTTGCCTAAAAAAATATTCTAAGTCCTAAATGCACATTGAATCAGGCTTGTACTATCAATTTGAACTTGAAAAATATGTATGCTTTTGAAGATATTTTAGAAATTTGGATTTTTCAAGTGATTTAGAAATGGATTTTTAAGATAAATTTGGAAAAGTTTATTTAGAAATGACCCGAAATGATTTAAAAATCGATCTAAATCACTTAGAATAATTTCGGAATTACAACTTGAAAATTGATTTTGAAATCGAAATTGAAAGTTTTTCAAATTGCAAATGAAGTGGAAAGTTGAACTTGAAATTGAATCTGAACTTTGAATTTTGGAACTGAAATGAATTTGAGTTTGAATTGAAAAGTTTGAAGTTGGATTTGATTTTGAATTGAAAACTTGAAGTTAAATTGAATATGAGTTTTGAAAATTGAATTCGATTTTGAAATAGAATTTGAAGTTTGATTTTTGAAAATGGCAAAATGAAATTGGAGATTTTGAAATTGAATTCAAAGTTAAGAAATTTGAAATCTAAATTGATTGAAAATTGAATTTGGAGTTGATTTTTGAATTGAGAATTTAACTTAGAAATCGAATTTTGAAATTGAATTCGGAATTCAAAATAGAAATTGAAAATCAGAATTAGATCTGAAATTGGAATTTAAACTTTGATTTGAAATTGAGGAATTTGAAATATAAAATTGAATTTTGAAATTTAAACTAAAAATTAAAATTGAAATTTAGGAAATAAATTTGGAATTTAGAATTGGAAATTCAAAATGAAATTCGAAATTTGATTTGGAATTAAAATTGAGAATTGAAATTAAATTCATAATTAAGAAATGAAATTTTAGAATAGAAAATTTGAAATGAAAATAGAATTTGAAATTTGGAATTTGAAATAAATAAAGAATTGAATTTGATAATTGAAATTGAGATAAAATTCAAAGATGAAATTTGAAAATGGAAAAAATTTAAAATTTAAAATTTAAAATAGATATTTGAAATAGGATTTGAATGAAATTGAAATTGAAATTAAAAAATAACCTTGAATTTGATAATGAAATTCGAAAATGACTTTGAAATTTTAAATGAAAATTGTTTTTGAAAATCATTTCGAAAATCACTTGAAATTTTGAAAATGACTTGAAATAATTTGAAAAAATGATGCAATTCTATCTTAAATGATGAATATGCTATTTCTTTGAAAAATCATTTGAATTTTCAAGAGAATTTCATACTTTATAGAATTAAAACAAGATTAATTTCCATATATTGATGAATAGAGCCACAATTATATTTTAAATTAATCTTTATTTAAAATTCTAATAAAGAAAAGGATTTTATCCCTTTATAGAATTAAAATAAAATTAATTTTAAACATATTCATGACTAGGGTCATAAATACATTTTGAATTAATCTTTATTTTAATTCAAATAATGGAAGAAAAGAGTACTAGTTTTGAATGAAATAATGATTTTCAAAAAATGACCTAATAGTGTAGGTCGAATTTTTATTTAATAAAGAATAATAACACTAAGTATTATTTGTATTCCAACAAGGGCCAAAAATACAAATTTTACTCAGCTTTATTTATCCTTTATTAAATGGTTCACATGTCATTTGTGTTTTCCATAGTGTATTAAAATAAAATAAAAATAAAATGCAAAAAAATAACATGGAATTGATTTATATGTTCATTCATTCTAAACTAAGCATAACATAAAAATCATCATTAATAAATTATTACAACCTTTGAATTAATTACAATAATTAAAAAATAAAGAAAGAGAAAATCTTGTAAAATGAACAAACATGTTAGAAATAAATGTAGGCATTTATGAATTTTTTTCAATTATTGAAAAAATAAAGGAAATCCATAATTTAGCCTTTTTATACCTCAAAAAATAAAGGAAAAATCAAAATAAAATGCAAATGATGCAAGGCCTTTGCAAACGCATTTCAAAATATATTTTTGGAGTTTTATATTTTCAAAATTAGGGTTTAAAACATATAAATCTATTTTAAAACTTGAATTCAAAATGAATTTAACCTTGAAATTTAGGTTTTAATAAAAATACATTGAAAATGATTGAAATAAAAAATAAATAAACTCCAAAATTCATTTAAAATGAAGATAAGGTATTCTAAGTTATTAAAAAGTATTTTCAATTTATGAAATTCATGAATTGTACTTGAAAATTGAATTTAAAATTGTTAAAATACCAAATTTAACTTTATTTTAACAAAATAATGCCTTTTGTGAAATCACTTTTGGAAAATACAATGAATGAAGGGTCAAATGATCATAGAAATTTATAAATATTTATATGGATTAACTAGACTTAAAATTAAAGAAAACATTTTTTATAGATTTTGAAAATGAGTTTTCATTAGAGAAGACACATCTAAACAAGTTAAAATAAAATTTAAGAAATGCTTAATGAAGCAAAATGGCATGGTTCTGATTTTTTATCAGAATCAAATATGAAAACTTTATAGAAATTATTGAAATTTTACAAAGATAAAATAAACATGCAAAGGCAAAATATTCAATTTATAGATCTAAAAAATGATCTTCCATTGGGGAGATCCAATCTAAATAATTCGGGTCAAAACCTATGAAAAAACTGTGAAAGAAAATCAACAGGGTTCTTGTTTTTTATCTGAATTACAAATGAAAAGTTGATAAAGTTTATGAAAATTGACATGCACAAACTAAACATTTTAAGGAAGATTTTTTTTTTACAGATTTAGAAAATAATCTCTCATTAGGGAGATATGAATGCAATAAGTCGATCTTGAGTTTGAGCAATGCTTGGGATTACAAATAGACAGTGTCTTGACGTAAAATACAAAAGAAATAGAAATACTTCATAGAAATGAATGGCATTTTACTAAAATAAACTAGACATTCAAATAAAAAAAAAAAGCTTTTTTACAGATCTTAATAAAGATCCCTTTTTAGGGAGATATGACTCTGACGAAATGAGCTAAAAACCAAACCCTAAAAGTGACACAATATAACAGGATTGCAGTTTTTAACCAAAACCGGGTATGCAAACACCATAGAAATTGATAAAATTTGGTATGAACAAACTAAACTCAATGCTGGATATATCTGTTTTTACATATTTGATAAATCATCTTTGGTTAGGGAGAAATCACTCCAACTAGTTGGTCTAATTTCGGGTCAAATTCGGACGAGGCCAAATGATAGGATCCAAATTTTAATTTTTTTGAGGGATCAAACCATCTAAGATTGAACTAATTTTTGGTGGAAATCCCAAAAACATATGCATAAAAAATGCAGTAAAAAAATTAGATCAAAATAACATCTAATTATATGTGAATTAATGAGATAAAAAATCGACCAGAATTGAAAATATCATCTAAACATGATTGAGTAGAATAGCATCTCATTAATGAATTGATCTAATTATCAAACATGAGATCTATCATTTCAAATCATGAAATATGATGAAAATGATGCAAAAAATGGAATTAAAATATCTAAAAATCAAATTGGAAGCATTGGGAAAAAATTAAAATTGATTTAGCCCATTGAATGTGAGATTTGATCTATTAAAGATCAAATCTCCATTCTAAATGGCTAGAATAAAAATGCATAAAGTAAATAGGAAATTGAATGGATCAAAACATAAAAATAGAAATTTACATGGAACTAAGATAGATCTATATTGAAATTAGAAAGAAATAAAAAAAAGGAAAAGATCTAGTTAAGAAAATCAAAAATGGCAAAAAGAAAAGAAAGGAAAAGAAATAAAAAAAATCAAAAAGGGGGAAGGACTTACCTTTGGGCTGAAGAGGGGTCTTCTTCTCTTTATTTGGCACCAATTCCAAGGAGTAAGGAAGGAAAGAGAGAGGATAAGAGGGGAGAAAGAGAAAACTCTTTTTATTCTCTCAATTTCTCAAAATTTCAACTTACGAAAAGAGAGCTCTCAAGAGGTCTATTTATAGCCTGAAATGGGGGCATTTTGGGTATCAAAATTTAAGATATTTTCTCAAAGTTGGCACCAACCCCATGTGGGTATTTTTTTTTTTTTTCAAATGGGCAAAAAAGGCAATTTGTTAAAAAATGCACATGTGGCACCCCTTTTGCAAGTGGGTGCCCATGTGGGTCTTTTTGAAAATTATCAAATGGGTAAAAGGGGTAGTTTGGCAAAACTTTGACACAAGACATCACCTTGAAAGTGATGCCCATGTGTATTTTTAAAAGTAAATGGATGTTTTTAAAAGTAGAGTTTAAAATGAATTTGGTTTGTTTTTTAAAATCCCAAGTGGCAGCACCTTCTTTAAAAATGCATTTTTGATTTTTTTATTTTAAAATCAAAATGAAAAGTGAAATAAAATATGAGAAATAAAAAGGAAAATTTGGAAATAATTGGATTCAAAAATCCAATTTTGATTTTCGAAAATCCAAATTGGGTTAAAACCGGATCCATATTTAATTTTTAGAATTTTTGTAAAAATATTGAATTTGGCTTTGAAATTCAAAAATTATTTTGAAATTGGGATAAAAAATTGATTTTGATTTCGAATTTGAAATCCTCAAATTGATTTTGAATAAAAATTGAATTTTGACTTTGAATTTGAAATCCCCAAATTGATTTTTAATAGAAATTGGATTTTGACTTTGAATTTGAAATCCCTAAATTGATTTTGAATAAAAATTGGATTTTGACTTTGAATTTGAAATCCCCAAATTGATTTTGAATAAAAAATGGATTTTGACTTTGAATTTGAAATCCCCAAATTGATTTTAAATAAAAATTGGATTTTGAAATCCTCAAATTGATTTTGAATACAAAATTGGATTTTGACTTTGAATTTGAAATCCCCAATTTAATTTTGAATAAAATTTGGATTTGGATCTATTTTGATATTTCGAAATCCAAATTGAATTATGAACTGAATCCAAGGTATTTTTTCAAAGGATTTTTGCAAAATGATGGATTTGAATTTGAAATTCGAGAATTGATTTTGAAATTAGAATAAAAATTGAATTTTGAAAAGAATCTAGAACCAAGGTTTTGAAAAAGATTGGATCTGGGTCTTGATTTAAAGAAAATTTGGTTCGAAAATAGGAATCAAACCCTAAATATGGATTTTTGAAGGATTTGAAAATGAAAAAACCCAAATTCATAATGAAATTAGGGATTTTGGATTTGGATCTTAGATCTAGCTTAGATAATGAAATTGGATCTTGGATCTAAATCAAAATCCAAGAAGTGAAATTGGATCTCAAATGTTAGATGAATCTGAGTTCAGAATTTAATTCAATCAACCTTCTGAACGAATCAAAAGGTGGATTCAAACTGAAATGGATCTAAAATGGTTGATTAGATCCTAGGTATCTGATAGAATATTCTAGGTTCAAAGAATAAATTGGACTCTGGATATGGATTTCTGAATGGATCAAATGAAAAATCCAGGTCTGAGATAAAATTTAGACACCAGATCCAATATCCTAATTGAAATAGATTGGATCTCAGATATTGATAAGATATTGGATGAAGGAATTGATCTGAGTTCAAATTTTAGGGCTTGCCTTAGTTTAAAAATTGGTAGAAAGAGTGTCTTGAAGAAATTTGTATTTTTTTTCACCCTGTAAGGGTAGAAACAGGGTACAGGACTGGTCTGAACTAATTTGAACTGGACTGGGTTAGAATGAACTGAATCTGAAGTCAGTTATACTCAAATGAACTAAATTTGGGGCCAAAACACTAGCTCAACCAGCTGAGGTTAGCTCAATCTGGACTGAATTTGAGCTCGAATGATCTAAAATGAGCTGAAATGAGTTAAAATGAAGGTCCAAGCATGTAAAAAGTGACTTTGAACTAGAACTGGACTATTCAAACTCTTGATGCACTCATGTTAGACTCCTGAGGATAGGATCTACCGAATTTAGCTGACTCAGGGACAATCTGACCAAAATTTGAGCTAAAATGAGCTCATTTCGCCTAAGATGAGCTAAATTTAGCGAGAATGGGCTGACACTACTCATCGTGAGTTCAGGTAAAGCTAGAAATGACTAACATTCTAACTCTTTTGAACTTAACATGAGCTTGGTTAAGTCTGACAGACGAAGGGCTAAGGGTGACTTAAGGGTAAAATGAAATTTTATTGATAAAATGAGATAAACTGACTTCTAAACTGAGGTAAACCTAGGGGTGAGATCCGACACTGCCCTGCAAGGGATTGGCATTTGTGAAATGAAGATGTCGGGAATGGTTTTAAAAAATTTGGGGTGTTTACACTAACTTATCTTCATAAGCTAAAAGCTAGAAAAAATACTCTTGGTAAGGGTCAGGGTGTTACGGTAAAAGTTGGAGGAGATGAAAAAAATGAAAAGATGAGAATGGAAATTTATTTATGTCACTCAATGATGAAAGATTGGCTTCTAATGAGACACATGGCTAGGAACTCAATTCAGAGAATAAACTAGATGTACTTAGAAAGCATAGATCTGACATGTTCCGAACAATTTACAATGAAGTTATTGAGGCTATTCTATCTAGCATGAGTTTGCATAAGTGACTTTTGCTACTGCTGATGTGTCTTTGCGAGATGAAATAAGAGAAGAGATTATGGGAAAGATGCATGATTTTTTTTTTGGAGATGAGAGCTATTGGGAATGGCTTGCTAGGATGCAAGTCTCTAAAGAGGAAAAAATAAACATTTCAATGGATGATTCTCAATTAAGGAAAGCTTCTCAGGTAGCATGATGGATTTTTCTTTTAAGAGCCCAATTTAACTTTAGGCATTTTTTATCATGCACCAAGTATTCGATGCTTTGTTAGCTTGAGCAGACTTTGCAAATTCTGAAACCCCTCGATATTTTAGGTTTTGATTAAGTGTTCTTCACATTATTGAAGATTCCTTAACTGAACTTGTAGAGGGCATGTTTATGCATTTATCTTGTAAGCATGATGTGTGTCATTAAATTCTTCACTAAATTGCAAATATAAATTATGCGCACACACCACACGTAGTTATAGATATCTAGTGTAACGCCCCGGATTTCCAAAACAAAGCTAAGTAAAAAATTTCATGAATTTCTTTTTTTTTTTCTTTGCAGCGGAACTTAGAAAAGCTTTTAGTAATGGAATCAGACGATAATGAGTCGTCAGTTTTAGAAAACTCCGAGCACGTTGCAGGTATGTGGCCAAGCAACTCATTGACCACCGAAGTGTTCCATTTTATCGAAAACCCCATGTTTATTACAACATCACTGCTTGGAAAAGCAATATAGGTTCAATAAAATGAAGCAGTACAACTCTGCCTAGAGAAACCCTGAAATTCAATGCCGCCTTGCTCCGCATATCGCCACGCAGGTCCAACACCTGAAATCCCCATTAAACGGGGTCAGACCCACTGATGGTCTGGTAAGCATGCAGTCATACATCCATTCAGCTCAAGTACAAATAATGACCACTCAGGGTCGCAATGCGCAATAACGACGCTCAAGCCTCCAAGACTTAGCATATATCGCAAGAGCCTCCGCAGGGCTATGAGTTGAACATCCGTTCAAGTCTTTATGAGTTAGAGCAAGCCTTTTCAGGGCTGTGATTTGGATAACCGCTTAAGTCTCCAGGACTTAGCCATGACCTCTTTCGGGTCTCAAAAGGATGTCTAGCTCAAGTCTTCATACTTGACACATCCGTATCCCACGCATCTAAGGACAGTTCCTCGAGCTTCGCTTAGTCGTGCGGATACAACACGGGACTTTGCCCAGTCGGTCCAGTCGTATACCGAACATGACACCTTCACAAAGGTTATACAGGACTGACTCAACACGTCCATCCACTCATACATTCAAGTATCGCTGAACCTAAGCTAATGCATTATTTTAATATTTAACCTCTTCCACCCTTGGTACGCGGGCGAAGCATTGTCCAGGCATCAACGCGACATTTTGGGGGTTGATTATTCTATGCATTTTAGATACCCCAGAGGCTTGTTGACCCTATCCATAGTAGGGCAGTGTGTTTCAACTAGGAGAACCCTACTAGGCCTATATTCGGATGCATTCTCTACTTACAGTAGTTGGGTTCAATCCTTAGATCTTAAGGATAACCACGACCCCAAAACCCATGAGTGACTAAGGTCATCGTGGACTCTATCAGGTCCAAAGTAAAATATGTGTCATTCAAGGTTGTACCATCACTGTCATTCCACAGTGAGCATAATTCTTGAAGGGGTCTGTCAGTCTTACAATTACTTGGACAGATATAAGCATGTCATTCAGGCAGCCCGTGCTTTAGCACTACAGGAGTATGTACCTGACCCCATTCAGTCTGCCCCAACACAGTCATTACTGAAGGGGTACCCCTAACATGATTTTCAACTGCGGGGTAATTGCGACCTTAAGTCTTATTCATATGCATGCAGAACACCGCTCTTGGCACTGCGGACACCACGAGCATCACACCTCTTTTGGGTGGAAACAACACACTCTGGCTTATCAGCCCTTACGAGTCTTGTTGCGTAACTGTTCTCAATGAGCATGCATATGACTCGATCTAAATAGAACGACTACTCGACGTATTTTTACGCAACGAGTCCAAACCTAGTCAAGGCACAACCTCTACTCCGGCTCAGCGGCCCTTACGAGCAAGGTGCCCTTGCAGGCACATGGATACGAGCCGTTCTGACATCGTTCTATCAACGGATATCATTATGTCATTCAACTGGTTTCAGCAGCTCTTCTGCTAACCATTTCGTCAACACCTCCCCTGCTCTACCGGCAGCGGTGCGACGAACCCTTCTACAATGTAGAAGGCATTCCATAAACTGGGTAGCACTCTGCTATGTGTCAGAGTATCATGCTACGTTCTTTCTGAGCTATTCTTAGCTTCTCCAGAATTTTCAGCAGCACTTCATCTCTTTTACGGAGAAAGTGTGCGCTTCTTTTATCCATTTCAGCGGCATCTCCCCTCTTTGGCGGGAAATCGCTACACTTAACTCGGGAAATGGATGTGCATCGTTGTGCGTACTTTGCATCCATCAAGGTTTGCAGAAACCCTGGGCCATAGCCAAGCCATACGTAATTGACTTAGTCTTTACGTAAAGAGCATTTTGCCAAAAAGCGAAGCCTTTTCAATAGGGGCTTTATTTGTCAAGCAAAATCTTGAACAAAGAGCGGTCAGAGAATCGCATTGGCGATTTGGAGTTGATCTTCATTTGAACGCTCATTTATGCATCGTATATTTAGTATAAGCAGGAGCCTTGGTGTCATTCAACACGACGGCGTAAGTAAATACATTGCAGAAAGCAGAAGCCTTGGCATCATACGACGCGATGGCGTAAGTAAATGCATAATCGGAAGTGTAGAAATCGTAAATTGCAGAAAACATGAGCCTTGGCATCATACGACGCGACGACAAAGGTAAATTACATAGCCTGTGCGATATAGGACGCGTCGGCAGAATCAGCAGATATACACCTAGATCCGCATCCATCGATAGTTACGAGGCGAGTGGGTGAACACCGAAGTATTCTGAAGGGCTCAACCAAGAACTAAGGCGAGATACCATTTTTAAAACGCATATACTGCGTATTTGAACATAGATATATCCGACGATAGTTACGAGACGAGCGGGTGAACACCGAAGTGTCTAAAAAGGGCTCAATCAAGAACTAAAGCAAGATACTACTTCAGAAAGTATATGTTATATACAAACAATCAAATACTTGAGCGAGATGGATTAATGAAGCGAACTTACTTTAAATCGTTGAAGAAACGACTCTGGAACGCTTCGATGCTTCGAACGAGGCTCGACTTCAAAAAGGATCAACTTTGAACTTCGGACAAAAAAGGACTTGGACATTGACTTTGAACCAAACCAGGTTCAAGTCATGTCAACTGGGTTTGGACTTAGGTCAGGTAGGTTCGGACCTAGGTCAGGTGGGTTAGGACCAGGTCAGGCAGGCTAAGACCAGATCAAGCAGGCTCACGCTAAGTCAGGTAGGCTCAGACCTACTGGGCTAGGTAGGGGAGGTTTTAGGAAGTAGGAGAGAGAAATAGGAGGCTAAAAAGGGGGGGGGGGGACGATTTTTTCTAAAGGGGAGGGGGTCTATTTATAGATTCTGAAACTTGGGCCCCAAGTTTCAGAATTTCCCTTTTACCCCTAGCTTCTTTTTAATACCAAGAGGTTCCTTGGTGTGGGGCCCACTTGGATATTCCATGGGATATTTTTGTGGGTCCCACCAGATATTTTCTGAGGAATATTTCTGTGGGTCCCATAAAAATTTCTATTTTTTGGCGATTTTTTTCTGAAAAATTCTGAGTACGCCATTCCCTTCGTATTGACGTAACTAAAAAAGTTGGCTTGAGAAAATGTCTTGATTTCATTCAGGTAGGAAGTTATGGCTTCCAGAGTGTTTGAGCATATATTCGTGAATCGACGAATATCCTAATTATAACTGGCTCGCAGGAATTGATTTGTTTCGCATTCTAAGAAAAATGTTATTTTTACCGGTAAATGCCTCATGAATTTTATTCAGATATTTTCTGAAAAATTGTGGGTCTTACATCTAGGGTTGTTATGTATGCTTAATTGCTTATATTTTATTTCAACCTCATTATATGCACATACTTAGTTATAGATATCTAAGTATGCTATGGTTGCCTATATATTTAACTGATTTAAGTGCAGGATATACAAAAAATGTGATACTTATGCTAAGTATCAAAATAGTTATAAGTGAGTGTGCATTGAATACAATGCAACGTGAAATGAAAATCGGGTAAATGCTCATGGTAAGTACGTTGTGCAAATGCATCCTACAATAATTTATTTTATTGTATGCAACACCTTCATGCTCACACACTTCACTTACTTGTGGATATCTAGGACTCTTGTAATTATAGTTCAGAGATCATGCTTGTCATGATTTTGGATAGCAAAATATAAAGTGTGCTTGTTGCAGGTATATGTTTGAGCATACATTTGTGTGAATGAATGTTGCATAAATTGATGTATTTGACATGATCATATTGAATGCTAGTGAAAAATAATAATTGTGTAATCATGCATGAATGCATGTATAATAGAATCATGTTCATGATAGGATTATGCAAATACCGTTATGCATGGACTGATACGTCCCGTGCTCTCATGAACGAACCATGATTTATGTGAATGTTATTAATATATATATATATATATATATATATATATATATATATATATATATATACTATGTGTGAGATACATTATTCATGAAATCCTTGCTTTGTATATTGATTCATGTAGTGAAACAATGCATATATAACTTGAATCTTGTATGCATAACTCGAATTACATGGAGTTACATATGTTGAGGTTTAGTTGCTTCATATTATGAAATATGCATGTTTACGTATGCATGCATAAAACTCATATTTTGTTTATGCATGCTTCGAGGTTCAATTTACAAAATACAATGTTCCTTGTAGCGATGATATGATGTGTAGGATAATATTCTTCTGTATGATATGATTTAAATGTCACATGATATGAAATTATGAATGCATGCGATAAATGTTTAAGTTTAATAATGAATTATGGTTCATAAAACCTTATTGAATAAATATGTAATTTTATTATTTAAATGTCATATAAAGTGATATATGATGTGATGATTATTAATCATATATATGCTTGTACCTGTGTTAGTGGCTTTTAACCCTGAAAGTGGGCAATTGTATTGATGCATGCATGGCAATAGTTTTTACTAGATATGGTACTCATTGAGACTTTGTTCCTACAGGATTCTCTATGAGGGTGTGCATGACCGGATCAGGTAATCCGGCTAGAGCGGTAAGTCGTTGTGAGAAAGTGTTTTATCCAATTTGTAGGTAGCCCACGAAAATAGTATATTCATGTGAGAAAGTATATTGTCCAAGACCAGGTAGATCATCATCTAGGGCGGTAACTCCTTATGAGGTTGTACATTTCTCAAACCAGGTGATCCAGTGTGAATCTTGTAAATCTTTATTATGATTAAATGAAAAATTATGATAAATTGTAATGATCTTGTAAGTTAGTTGAAATCGCCAAATATGAATCTATAAATTTAGCTTTTCTGTTGTAGCATGATTATATATTAAACTCAGCTATGAGAATCAGACCTTTATCGATTTTAAATCTTGATGTGAAGTTATGATTATGATGCTCATGTTAGCGTATAAGTGAATGACACATTATGCCTACAAATAACTAATTTTGACTTATTAGGTGAATGACATATCACACATATATAGTTTCATTGCAAATGATTGTATTATAATTGTCTGAGTGAATATATCATACATATGTATCATGATTGATGTGTATAATGAATATTTAACTAATTTACTTAAAAAGTGTGTGCGTGTGTTTCACGCTAGCATGATCAAATATGATTTAACCTATTATTTATAAGAATTATAAATGCATATAAAAATGATATATATATATATATATTCAAGCAATGACTTGTATATCTGAAATGCATATGAATTATGCTTTATGAAGTGACTTCATGCTTTTAAATGCCTTATGTTTAAATGCCTGAATTGATAACTTATGGGATGTTATCCCCTTGTCTGTCACTTGATGATTGATAAATAATATATCATGTCTTTACCTGTGAATGCATGATATGTTTTCTTTAAGTTTGAGTTTGGGTTGTTATACCAGACTTTAAATAATCTGACCTTATTTTATTGGGGATAGGTAATGCAGGTAAAGTATGATAAGTAATTGGAACGAAGGAATGGTCGAGCTGCATTCTCGGGGTCCACTCTTAACTTACGATCTTGCTAGACATGATTTTTTTGTTTTGAGTACTTGATCATTTAAAAAATGAACTATTGTTTTTATACTTTGATGTTAAATAAAACTAAAACTCTTCATATTTCAGTCTTGTATTGTACGTGGTTTGAAATGTGTATATCCCGTACATTTTGATTTGATTATTATTTTTAGTGTAACCTTGCCCAAAGTGTTAACCGTCTTTTGAAAATCATTTTCGCATTATAAGATCTAATTTACTTATTAAAAAAATTTGGTCTCAAAATTTTAATATTTGAACAATAATTAAGGTTAAAATTTTGAGGATGTTACACTAGGTCTAGGCCCTATTAGACCAAATCAATACTTAAAGGTGTTTGGATCTAGTGGGACCAAACCAGACTGAATAAGGTTTGGATAAGTTGGACCAAACCATAACTAGATCAAGTTTAGATCCAATTATCAGGACCAAACCGAAATGGGTTAGGTTTGGATCCAGTTTGGGTCCAAACCCAAACTAAATCAGGTCTGGTTCCATTTTGTACCAAACTCATAATGAACCAAGTCTGGTTCAATCATACTAGATCTAGATCCAGGGTATGAAACAAAGACTGGATCTCTGTCTTGGTTGAGATAAATATTAGTTTGAATTTGGATCTAGATCTGAAACTGAACCAAGAAGGTTTAGTAAGAGGTAGGGTTAGTGATGGACTAAGCCCAACTCAGGCTCGATTCGATGAATCCAGAATTTGTCAAAAAGAAGAAAGGGTATGAAAGGGTGAGGTTAGGGTTTGAACCTTCAACCTCTCCTTAGAAGGAAACTACTACTTACCAGTAGGCCAACATTGTTTATTTAGTCAAAGAGAGCAAGCAAATTATATATATACTTATTTTGGGTTGGATATATAGGATTCAGATCTGATCCAGAATTTGAGAATCAGATCAAGAGAGTCCTCTGAATCTCTCAAGAATCTTGTTATCTGGATCCTAGCCCATTTGAGATGTGAAATAAGCATTTTACCCTTATTCTACTTATTTCGGTAAAATGGTTATAATGAAGCAGAGTTTGGCAAAGAGGTTTAGTGGTATTTTTGTAATTTTATACAAGCAAAGACTTTTATGATATTTTTAGTGATTGTTTGAGATTTTTTCTCATTTAAGATCAAGATTTGCATAAAGACTAAGGTTGATCCTTAGTTTGAGATTTGGGCAATTCAATTTAAGTGAATATTTGCAAATAACTCTCTGGATAAATAAGATATAGGTTTGTTCTTAAATGCATCTTGTTATGTGATTTCATGAGTTTTATAAGTATGCTGAATATTTCATAGATTGTTTGAATTGCATGCTTAGGAAATTATATTTTTGATGCTTTCAATAAGATGCATGAGGATTGTGGTAGATATTACATGTTTACTTTTAGCACTTTATCATGTCATGTAAATGTTAATGATATGACTTGTATAATGTTAGTGCTTATTGTGGAAATGAGAAAATGGTTGGATACATGTTATATGTTGTGAAAAGTAAAAAAGAATGCTAGGAAGTAGAGTTTCAGGGCTCTAAGAAAATTAGTTATTCTGAGAATGTCACGCTAATTATACCTTGAGAGAGGTATTGTAAGTATCGTGACACATTTGATTAAAAATATATATCTGTGATAGATTGTTATCCTTAAAACTAAGACGTGTATTTGTGAATATATGTTGAACATTAGCTAGTGAACATACATTTGATATTGTATAATATACTAACATAGAAAAGAAAATGAATAATGTACCTAGGATAATAATGCAGAGATTGATAAAGAACTATATTAGAAAGGACATGGTCTAGGGCTTTATTAGATGTGTGTTTCTCGTTTGTAACAAAAATAATTTAGGGATTTCAGTGTAACCCTTAAGGGTTAAAAACAGATCTTATTAAACACATGTAAGAAGTAGCATAAACTACAAACCTTGGGGGTAGGTATAGCTCATCAAACACCTTGGGGGCAGGTATAGCCTCTTAGGCTCTTCAACTAGCTACCGACAAATATTTTGGGTTCTTCGACTTGCAACCGATGAGCAAAGCTGCAATGATTGAAAGTCTATAGTCCGAGTCAGCTTAGACTATGTTGTTGTAGGTGGTTTATATGTTTGGCCAACATCGTAAACTCTAAAGTTATCTACAGAGGTTGTTATGTCTCAGGAAGCTATTTTTGGAATAACTAATTAGTGTAGAGTATGACATTGAGAATGTCTGCTTTGGTAATGAGGAAGGAGAAACTGTAAAGAGGAATAAAATATATAAACAACATGTGTACTTAATTAGAGAACTAAACTAAGAATAGTAGCTTAAAGTTAAATACAATTGTAACGGTCATGTCTAATATTTGTAAATGTAATTTTACTGAGTTTTAGACTCACCTCAATTTCGGTTATAACTGTAAGCTAGAAAAGTATGGCGAACATGAGGATTTGACTTGCGGACTCAGACTCGACTACTAATGACCTAAAGTACTTGGAGTACTTTGCTTGATTTTTGCATTTTATTTTATGCCATAGACATGTATTTGTTCATTTATCTTGGATGGACACTGATAATTGTGTTGATGTTAAATGAATGAACTTGATGGTTATGTAGAAGTTGTTATAAAAAAAAATCCGGCATGTTTTAAAATTATTTTGTAATTTGTCTTTGAGAATTAACGTTTATGAACATGGGCTCGAGAGGTCTTGCTTCGGGTCGTTAGAGGTTGTCAACTTTCTTTCTTCAATGCAAGTGGACGCTCAGGCACATAATTAAAATGTATGGTGGCGTATTCATCTTTTACAAAAGAAAATCGTTTTCATGTGGTATGAATGAGACCTGCCAAACTAGTTGTTTCAAAACAATAATACAGGGGAAAATATATTGATATTCTAGGGCAGTTCGTATTTGAAATTTTATTGTCAATTATGTTAAAATCTGCAAATGGTTGGGTCTCTCCAGTTTAGAATTAAATAACTAGCTTTTGCATGCCAAAATGTGCTCACGCATAGTAATCTAGTAAAATACACCATACATAATCTTGACATGTGGACTAATTAATCATAGCCGTCGCTTGGACGGTTATATGGTGGATCCCATCATATGTTGTATGATGGGATTCGTGATGTAGGACTTTCACACACACACACACTGCATTGCCTGAACGGATCAATGCACTCTGCATTTGCTACAGTTTCAAGGTCGATGTATTTTCTCTTACTTGAAGAAACGGCTCCTGGCGTACGTAGAGACCTAGCCATGCACCCTGCTGCCGTAATTACGGTCTCTGTCTATGTCAGCGTAAAACTCTGAGGGCTTATCCCTCGACCCTGTGTGGTTGCCAAGATTGGGCTAAACACATGTGGTGATGCTCATGGGATTTGAACCTAGACTGCCCGCCCGTAAAAAGGTTAGGCCCCAATCCCACAACGCCAAACCTCTTGGGTGTTAAGGTCAATGTATTAATGCTGCAACACTTTATCTATATTTTATGACCAAAAGTTGAGGTGGGCTTTTGGAAATTGCCCCTTGCACACATACACATGCTTAATGAAAAGGTTGCATTCTAAAGTCATGTGGTTGGACCAGGCTACCAGCCACTAGGCAAACCAAAAAATAATTGTCTCGTGGGGAGGGAGGGGCCAATCCTGCTACAAACAAAGCCTTTGTCAACATAGCCTCCCCTTTTCAGTTTATACAAGACGTTGTCACGTGGGCTGTTGTTGATCATCTCTATCCCTCGGCTCGAAGCGCTCTCCTCTGGGACTTTGGCGGCTTAATTGGGCTTCAACATGATGAGCAAAACGTGGGTCACAGAATCTCAGTAAATTAGGTTTCTCTCTCTCTCTTAGAAAAAATAATGTTGTTGCTAAATCTAACCTCATGAGTTTCAAGACTCCACACAATGGATAACAAAAGGATTCAACTAAATGTGTTGATCCTTATCACTAATATTTAACTTTCAAGTTGCTATTTATTGTTATTTCGATAGAACTACCTCCAAAATAAAGATGTGTCCCAAAAGGATGAGCATTATATGGCACAAAAGTTAAGGGGTTTACTAGCTATTCTATGTGGATTTCAGGGTTAGAGATGCAGAGAACTTAGGCACTACTTCAAAGCATATATATATATATATATTTTATATGGAGCTCTAAACGATATGTTCTCTTTACTAAAAGTACATAGCTTGTGTGTGTTTGCAGGCGTACGCATGTTTACATGTCTGTGAAAAGCATATTCTGGTGCTGTATAATGGCATTTGATGAATAGTTTGCAAGGCCATCTATTTTGATGTTTAGAAGTATGCTGCAACTGTAGACTCCACGTAGCACCCAATAGCTTCAAATGTTTCCAATACCCTGATCAGAATATATGATAGATAATGACACAAATATATAGAGTAAGAAAACATTCCAAAAGAATAGATCTTAACATCCAAATTGTTGGCTTTGAAGCATATGCAGTGCTAAATTATGGCAACAATCACATCCTGCAGGGATGGTGGTGGTTTTTAGTGGCTGCAATAACTAATCCAATAAGACGTTTCACACATAAACCAGATGTTGTTCCTTATATTGTGTGTGTGTGTGTGTGTGTGCGCAACTGTGCATACATGCATGTGCGGGTTTGTGTGTCCGCACGTGTGTGCGTACACATGCAAGAGAGAGAGAGAGAAAGAGAGAGTCATTTGCTTGCTGACACGATTACCTGGAGCGCATGGGGACCCGCTCCAAACATGTGCCAAAGTTGCCAACATTGATAATGTAGGTCCCAGTTGGTGAGATAAAGTAGTGTGAATGCTTTGGTGCGAATCTACCTCAAAGCCAAGCCAGATCCCACATTTACGGTGATTAAACTCAGAATGATGTATACTTGAATATCGGATATTTTTAGCCTTGTCCGATTCACGGTCGGTAAGATTCTTGGCGTAAGTGTATATGTTAGTTGAGAGTGTTATGGTCATTTTCTTGTGGAAAAAAATCAACAAGTTTTGATTGTTTCTCACCCAACTTCATGAATGGTTACTGTGCAACCTTCAATGAGGCGCACTTCACTATGGCTTACAGCATGAACATTAACGTGCTCCATACCACTTGTAATGACAAGAGATCAAGCCGAGAATCAATCGACAGGATTTTACATTTTTTTTGGACATTGGAAATGAGGGACCAGGTCGACACAACTGACCAACTAAACTAAAAGGCAAGCCCAACAAAAGCTGCATTCATGCATGATATATAAAAATTTATTTTTTCTGGTTTAAGGCCTATAAGAGCCTTATTTTTGTCGCCGTTATAAGTCTTAATTAACACTATGTTGCTGTTATAACCTATAACGATGACGTAATTATCGCTGTTATAACCTAAAATGATGACTTACTTCTCACTCTTATAGACTATAATGGTGAGTTAATTCTTTCTGTTACAAGCTATAACGGCGACACAAAAATATCACCGTTATAGATAAGTCACCATTATTGGCCAACGTTACCACTAATAGTGTTCTCAGTTCTGAAAAGATTCATCGACGGTATTGGGTCACACATTAACGATGACTTATAAATGCCATCGTTATTACTCAACTAAGGCAAAAAATTAACAGCCATTATAGACTTATAACGATGATAAATAACCCAATAACGGCAAAAACCGTCACCGCTATTGACCCTCATTCTTGTAGTATCTTGATTGCTATCATCACAATATTAACAACGTCCAAAGGGCCCTTGACATGTATTACCATAACGGGCAAGGGTGGTAAACGAACCAAAAAGAGAGTCTTCAGGCAGCTTGATTGTTTCTTGTGTCCAGCCAAGATGAGCTAAACAAGTAAGAACGAGCAAACTCATTTAAAAATATATATATTTTTTAAAGCTGAAAACCATAGGAATTTAACCCTAAGCCTTCTAAGCTAAACTCAAACTAGCTCATTTACAATTGCTTGCGTGCCAAAAACTTCAACCACCTTCATTATAAATGTAAAGTATATTTATTACTAATAAATGAGCCTAGACAAATTAGCATTGGTTGTTGACGCTCTAACTTGACAAGCCTATTATTACTAATAAATGAGCCTAGACAAACATGGGTTGTTGACGCTCTAACTTGACGAGCCTATTTCACGAGATCAAACAAGCTCTTTACTAGCGGAATATGACCCGAACCACGGGCTACTGGACCTGACCTGATCACGTCTCAAGATTAAGTACAAAGTTATTGTTAAGGAGTACTTTTGTCATTTTGCTAAATCGTTAATCTTCCTAAAAATCGCCATGGAAGTGTGGGGCCCACGCTTCACTGAACGAACGGGGTTGGTGGAGGAGCGGCGGGAATTGGCGATTATTTTGCCGATCGGCGGCGATTCCCAAAGGCGGAACAGGACGACCGGGAACCGGACGATAGTGGGGGGGACGCTTTTTTGTGGGGCCCTTTCAGTAAAGCTTTCGGGGAAGAGGGGGACGCGCCTCATGCTGCCTAGCGTCCAATCCTCCGTACAAACACATCGGACGGCCCCAGTTCAAAGAGAGGGGGCGTGCCCGCCCATGATTGCGTCCCGTTAAGGGAATAAATCAACGTCGTTACGGTTTTATCCCTAAGCTTTTCAATCATTTCCAAATGTACCTATTTAATGACAAAAATGCACCAAGTGTGTTGGTTTTTTTAGTCTGATATAACACAAAACTCATGCACGCATGCTCACGCGCACACACAATCCCTTCTGCAAACTTTTCTTTTTTTTATAGGCAAGCTGAGATTAGGCAGACCTCAACATACCATTGGGTTTTGAACTTGCAACGTCCCAACACATGGTAACGTGCACTAGCAGTTCCTACCAAACAAGTGGAGCCGCCGTTGGTCCCTTTTGCAAACTTTCATTAATTATTGGGTTAGCCATGTAAAACATGGGTGAGAGGGAAACTAGTGATATCGTGAAAATTATGGTTTTATCACATAATTTTTAAAAATATAAAACTATGAATGTATAAAATTATTTTTTCCTTCAAAAAATATGCATGCATAAAAGTATAAGTAACATTAAAATTAATATGTAGATATGTCAAAATTTTGTTTAGTCACACTAATGTAACAATAAAACAGTGACCAATCCAAAAAAAATGAGATTTTTTAAATAGACAAATTTTTAGAAATGTTTTTTGGCATTAGACGGGCTTTTGAGGATGTCGTGATATCACGGTATTTTGACCTAGATATAAACCCCTTTAAAATCTTACGAATGATCTTTGGATACTCAAGATAGAGGATTGTCTTTCATCTGAAATTATTAAATGCAAGTGATTTTTAATTGTATATTAATTAGTCGAAAGAATAGCAACTAATATTCATTAATGCTAGTATTTATAATAATTTTGTTTTATTTTGACCTATGTTGAGATGGACTATAAAGATGGCTTTATGAAGGCTCCTAGATAGAAACATAAAAATGAGCTATTGATGATAGAAAAGCAGTGTCTAGCAATTAACAAATAATAAATATTTATTGAAGAAATTATTATTATTTTTTTAAAAATGCATGGTTACTTTTTGAGGTCAAAAATACAATTTCAGTATATTTAAAGTTATTATTTTAAAAAAGGTGTTCGGCTTTTCATTTTCCTTCAAGTTTAAAAGACCCATAACGCTAAAAAAATAAACATGTAAATGACATTCATTGAAAGGTATTTTAATCATTTTTTAATAAGGTTAAGATCATTTAACGTTAAATACAACTAGCTTAATATTAAATTAACCCTATATATATATATATATATATATATATATTGAAGGAAAGATACTGATAAAATATCAAAATGCCGCCCGTCGATGTTGAATTAAGTGACTTTTTGTAGTGTACTACTTTTTGAAAATAATTTTATGTCCCGTCTTTTTTTCCTTTTCTTTCTTTTGACAAAAGCAAAATTAGTTCTCCCATCTCACTTTTTGGTTTCACACATTTGCAACGACTTTATACTTTATAGGTGTGGGGAAAAAAATCAACTTATAGTGACAGCCAATTTGGTTAGGGATATGATATTATTATTTTCCACATTATGAATGTGCAGTATACACACGTGAGATCATCTTATCTAGCTGGAAGTCACCGGCACACGCTTTATCTAATCATTCCAAACCCACATTTAATCGCCTAGACATAAAAACTTGATTTGGTAAATTGTAGTTGTAGCATTGATTTTTTGAAGCCTTTGAGAAACATGGTTACACATTACAACCACATGATTCAAACAAAACATGTTTTTCAATCAAATTAATTGTTTAAATTGTATTTGTAGGATCTAACATGCAAATAAATTCAAAAACTATGAAAAATATATCATTTCTGCAAGATAAAAAAAAAAAATCAATCGACCTGACCAACTACAAACCCAATATTTATAATTCATCAGTATCAATAATGTTATATTATGCAATAGGCTCCAGTTTCTTAAACCTCTTAATTCATTGATTAGAAGATCGGGTTTTGGATCAAATGATATTGAAAATCACTTCCAATTGTTCGCGGGGGATGCCAAAATTCTTTTGAATGGGAGATTTGACATCCGGCTCATGATCCACCAGGATGGGCGGTGGATATTGGAATTCACCATCAATGGTGATTTTTTTTATGTCACATGATCATCTGATCTCATCTCAAGATCAAGTCCTACATCAAAGAGGTTGCTGGAGAGTTCTAAAACAATGGCCCGCAATGCACTCACATTTTTTTGATAAAAGAATCAAGCTTTTAAGTGAAAAATGTTTTGATCCAAGGATGTTTCTCACTAAATAAACGGTGTGAGTTCAGTTTGGACAAACAGAGCCGGTATATATGATAGCCTTATATAATTTACTACAAATTTGACCAATTATTCACAAACACATGCACACACATATCATAGGACATTTTTATACACAAGCCAAGCGAAAATCCAGTTGGTCACGATGGTTGCGAACCCAGCCGGCGCTACTAGTGCATTCTTCCACTAATAAAATCTGCAAGATCCGCCACACTGCTTACTAACACGCAAAAGATACACATCTAGAGTATCAAACTTAGAATATTCTTCAACCCAACCCACTTAGTCCCTAAAAGAGTTTGGCACAGTTGGATGGAGCCTAGGCTGCTAAGCAAGCGGTCTAGGTTCAAATCTCATGGGCAGCACCCCTTGCTCAAGCCGAAGCGTGGTGATTGCCTGAGGAAAAAGGGTAAGAGTTTTACACTGCCAGAACAGTGACCGTAAGCACGACAGGTAGAGTCCGTGCTACTAGGTTTCTGATCCTGAAGGTGGTTTCTCCATGGAAAAAAAGGCCAACCCACCTAGCCTGCTATTGTGCTTTGACACCAGCGCTTCCCAAGATCTCACTCCGCAGACAGGTATTCCAGCGCACTTAGGCGCAGATCTGGGCATAACAGCCCGATGCACGCAGGCACAGCTTGATGATGCCGTAGATCAGTCACGCGCACAGGGATGTGCATAGGGACTGAGTGATGTTGCTCTATGCCAACAGTTGCACGCGGTCAGGCACACCGAGTGGAAATTGATGCTCCGCGATGATGTGTAGACGTGTTGTCATGTCCATGGATCCCATGACTGGCTGGTTGTTGCGGTTCACCTCTGATTTGCATAAGGAAAGCAAATATACACCCAAGTTATATGTTCTCAAAGAAACAAGAGCATCAACATATCATTAGGAATAAACGATCTAGAGCATTGAGTGTTGGAGTCACCCACGTAATGTGGGCGTTACCCATATTAAGGACTCCCATAAAGGTGTCCTTATCGGATAAGCTCATGATTTTGGAAGGGAGCAGTTACGTAACTGTTACCTAATAAAGATTAACCCTATAAAAGGGGGGTGTTGATAAGAAACCTTTATGCAGAAAACTAAAGAGAAATCATACGTGATTTTCATTGCTGGGATTGGATCCTGCTCACCATCGTTGAAAGTGCTTGCGCTCATTGGAGGGTTGCGACCGACTGAGGAGTCGAACATATATCTTAGAGTCACCGATTCAGGTTCACTTATCGGCTTTTTGCAGATCGACATGGCCGCTTCAGGTATGCCATCGCTCTTCTCCTGCGCAGGCCCCAACAATGGGTTATGAGCCCACAAAGGTACCATGTGTTGATGGTCTAGCTTCACATGAGTCTTAGTTTTACCAACTGTGGTCACTAGACGTACTGATTATGCATGTCGGAGCTCTTACCAAAGTAAGACTCTGATGACCCCTTTCACTCGCCCAGAAATAAGCATATCAAGGGTCTTTTCATTTATTATTTTTTTCATCAAGTTTGTCTCGTATATACTTCATTTGGTATATGTATTTTGGCATACAGTTTGTGGTTCTGTGATTTTAGATAACTCGAGTACTATCCCTTTTCTTGATGGATCTAATTTTAGTGACTGGAAAGAAATTATTCTTTTTACATTAGGGTATATAGATTTGGATTTGACCTTAAGAATAAATGAGCCTGCTGCCCTGACAAATCAAAGCACTGCTGAATAAAATAGTGCTTTTGAAAAGTGGGAGCGCTCTAATAGACTTAGCCTACTGCTTTTGCAATCTAAGGTAACTAAGAATATTCGAAGTGTTATCCCGCAATGCAGGACAGTGAAAAAATTCTTGAGTGCTATTGAAGCACAATTTGCCAGTTCAAATAAGGACAGGGCTAGTACATTAATGTCGAAACTCATAACTATGAAATATTCTGGAGGGGGTAATATTCGCAAGGACATTTTAAAAATGAAGAACATAGCGTCTCAGCTAAATGACATGAAGTTGACCATTTTTTACTCATTTCTAGTGCATTTGATTCTGACATCCTTATCTTTGGAGTATGAACCTTTTAAGATCTCTTATAACGCATATAATGATGAATGAACATTCAATGAACTTATGTTCAAGTGTGTTGAGAAAGAAGAGAGATTGAAATGAGAGAAAGTGCAAAGTGCACATATGGCTTCTCATGGATTCAAGATATGACCAAAGAAAAATGCATTCAAGAAAAATGCTAGGAAGAAGTCAACAGGAGAAAAGTCATCTCAGAGCAAACAACCCGATTCTGCTCCCATAAAGTGCTTCTTTTGTAAGAAGAAGGAACACAGGAAGACGGATTGCATAAAGTATAAGAAATGGTTAGAAAAGAAAGGTAATTTGTCATTTGTTTCTCATGAATATAATTTATTACATATTCTTAAAAATAATCGGTGGATTGATTCTGGTGCTATTGTCCGTATTGTTAATTGTTTGTTGTCGTTCCTGAATAAAAGGGAACCAACAATGCATGAGAAGAGCATTTATTTGGAGAACACGATGCGTTCATATGTGAAGGGTGTTGAGACCTGCAGGATCACTTTAGATACCAACGTAAATTCAGATATTCATGATATTTTTTATGTTTCATCATATAGTAAAAATTTAATTTTAATTTCAAGGTTGGATAAATTTGGATATTGTTTTAAATTTGAAAACTCTAAGTTATTTATATATAAAAATTCAATTGAAATTAATTTTGCATTACTTTATGATGGTTTGTACAAATTAAACGTGAAGATCCAAACTCAGGAGTCTTTAACTTTTAAATACGCGTTGGTTGGGAACAAACGTAGCATGATTAATGATAATTCTTACATGCTTTAGCATCAAAGGTTGAGTCATATCTTTGAAAAGAGAATAAAGAGACTCGTAAATGAAGAGATCTTAAAATCTTTAGATTTTATCGACAATGACCCATGTGTTGATTGCATAAAGGCTAAGCAAATAAACACATATAAAGAAGGTATCAAGCGTAGTAGTGAGATATTGGAGATAGTCCATACGGATATATGCAGACCTTTTACCCCCTGTTGCACAGGCGAAATATATTTTATCACCTTTATTGATGACTATTCTCGGTATATGTATCTCTACTTGATTTATGAAAAATCAGAAGTTTTTCAAGTGTTTAAAGAATTTAAGAAAGAAGTAGATAAACAAACTGATAAAGTTATTAAGATAGTCAGGTCTGATAGAGGTGACGAATATTATGATAGGTTTATTGAGATGGGGCAAATGGAATGACCATTAACATGTCTAAAAGAGGAAGGCATTGTGCCCTAGTATACCATACCCGATAGTGCCTACCAGAATAGTGTAGCTGAAAGGAGAAATCGTACGCTTAAACAAATGGTCAGAGCTATGTTGAATTATTCAACACTTTCTATGAAGTTGCGGGGTAAAGCCTTAATGATTGCTATGCATATTTTAAATAAGGTTCCTACAAAATCTGTGTCTAAAACTTTCGATGAGTTGTGGACAAGTAGAAAATCATCACTGTCTTATATGCACATATGAGGATGTCCTACAGAAGTTAAGTTGTATAACCTTCAATCCACTGGTTGTTCTCGGATCAAAGACTTTAATATGAGGGTTATATTAAAGTCTTTGATCCAAGAACAACCAGTGGATATTTCATTGGTTATCAAGAGAGATAAAAAAGATACAGGTTTTATTGCCCATCTCATTCACCACAGATTGTTGAAATGGATAATGCAAAATTATTTGAAGATGATTCAGTTGGATTAAGTACACTTTAAAATCTTGGTTTTGAAGAAATACATGATCCAGTTTCATTACCTGTTAAGAAGAACACCGAGAGATACCATATTGTTATTCCTAATAATGATGTGGTTGATCACCCAGTTTTTGATGTACAAATCCAAAATGAACTCATTGTAGATAATGCAGAAGAGCACAAACATGATGAACAGGTTCAATCTGAACCTGTAGAATGACTTGTTTGGAGATCCACAAGAGTTAAAAAAATTGCCATACATCCTCATTATGTGGTGTACCTTTAGGATCCTGATGATTTCATAGATATAGATGATGACCCATTGACTTTTATGAAAACTGTTGAAAGCAAATAATCTTCGTACTGGATAAAAGCCATGAAAGAAAAGTTGGACTCTATGGCTAAGAATCAAGTGTAAGATCTTGTCGAGTTACCTAAAGAAGTAAAACTTATAGGGTGTAAATGGGTCTTTAAGACAAAAATGACTCTAAAGGTAATATAAAGAGACATAAGGCAAGATTGGTTGCTAAAGGATTCACCTAGATGAAGGTTATTGACTATAATGAGACATTCTCTCCTGTCTCAAATAAAGAGTCAATGAGGATAATTTTGGCCCTCGTAGCTCATTATGACTTAGAGCTACACCAGATGGATGTAAAAACAACATTCCTCAACGAGCATCTTAATGGAGAGGTATACATGGAACAACCTCTTGGTTTCTCTGAAGATAATCATTTGGTTTACAAGCTTAACAAATCAATATATAGACTTAAACATGCCTCCCGACAGTGGTATATTAAAATTTCTCATGTCATCGTGACTTTCGGGTTTACAAAAAACATTATTGATCAATGTATATACCTTAAGGAAAGTGAGAGTAAGTTCATTATATTGATGTTGTATGTAGATGATATTTTGCTTGCAACCAACTATATAAAGTTACTTGCAGAGACAAAACAGTTTCTTGCATCATATATTGATATGAAAGATATGGGTGAGGTTGTTTATGTACTTGACATAAAGATCTGCTGAGATAGAGCAAAAGGCTTTCTAGGCCTCTCCCAAAGATCCTACATAAATAAGGTATTAAAGAGATATGAGATGGAGAATTGTTCTCCTAATACAACACCCATATCAAAAGATGACAAATTTAACCTAAAGGATTATCCACATAATGATATTGACAAAGCACAAATGAGTGCTTATCCATATGAATCAGTTGTTTGCAGTTTGCAATACGTGCATACTTGTTCACGTTCAGATATTTCTTTAGTAGTAGGGGTGCTTGGTAGATTTCAGTCTAATCCAGACATATCCCATTGGAAGGCTGCTAAGAAAGTCATATAGTATTTGCAAGAAATAAAAGCCTATATGTTGATGTATCATAAGGTTAATCACCTCGAGGTCATTGGCTACTCAGATGCAGACTTAGGAGGATGCCTTGATAATAGAAAGTCTACTACTGAGTTTGTCTTCTTACTTGCTGGGAGAGCAATCATTTAGAGGAGTGGGAAGCAGACGACTATTGCTGCTAACATTATGAGAAGCAGGGTTTATAACATTGTACGAGACTAATTCGCAGGCCATATGGTTGAAGAACTTCATATCATAATTAAAGGTGGTTGATTCAATTAAGAAGCCACTGAAGGTCTATCTTGATAATGAAGTTGCAGTATCTTTTTTGAATAATAATAAAAATACTACATCATGTAAGCATATAAAATTAAAGTACTTTGTTGTTGAAGAAATGACAAAGAATTATCTAGTGCATATTGTTAATATTGGTACCAAAGAGATGATTGTTGATCCTCTTACTAAAGGGCTAACACCGAGATTGTATTCTAAACATGTATTGAGGATGAGCTTGTTAAACTCTTTTTGACATATGCATATGAATAAAGTGATCACATACAATTTTGATTTTCATTATGGTTGTTTATTGTTAATCTCATAAGGATTATAGATTTAACTAAGGATATGTAGAATAGATTTTAAAGACCAATCTATTCACCAAGCAATTTTCATAAGGTATTCGGTCGATGGTTTATCGTTGGGACAAGTGGGAGAATGTTGGAGTCACCCACGTAATGTGGGTGTTACCCACATTAAGGACTCCCATAAAAGTGTTTTTATCGGATAAGCTCATGATTTTGTAAGAGAGTAGTTACGTAACTGTTACCAAATAAAGATCAATGTTATAAAAAGATGGGTGTTGATGAGAAACCTCTATGCAAAAACTAAAGGGAAATCATACATGTTTTTCATTGTTGAGATTAGATCCCGCTCACCGTCGCTGAAGGTGCCTGCGCTTATTGGAGAGTTGCGATCGGATGACGAGTCGAACATCTCAGAGTCGCTCATTCAGGTTCACTTATCGGTTGTTTGCAGATCAAGATGGCCGCTTCAGGTATGCCATCGCCCTTCTTCTGCGCAAGCCCCAATATTGAGCACTTAGATGCGTCAAAACTTTGGATCGGATGTGCTCACAGCTGGAGTGATCCACGATCTATGCATGTGAAGATCGAAGGATTGATCCACAGCCGGAATCCAATGGATTGTCACGTTCGATGACTAGTCTCTTGAAGGATCTAAGCTAAATTAGCTTGATCGGTTCTACCAAAGTCTAAACTCAGCTAAGCTAAGAGCTAACTAGAAGAAAAGGAATTTTAGAAATCAACAATTCTCAATTTCATTCACATATTCCATCTCTCTAATTTACACATGAGTAACACTATTTATAGTGTTTACAACAAGGGCGCACAAGAATATTGGGCGACGGCGACCCATGCTTCAAATCCCTTTGGCGACGCACTCAAGTGCTCACTTGAAACCATGTCCACCCTTGGTGCTTCAGTGCTGCCTGGCACACATGTGCTGCTTGCGCACATGCGGGCAGCAAGTGTGTTTGGCAATGCCTTCATACGGCTGCATGGGCGTTGTCACAGAGCCCTTGAGGGTACACATATCAAACAATAAGTTGACTGTTGTTTTGTCAAAGATAGAAGGCACCAAAAACCACACCGTGTAAAAGAGACCGTTTGGTAGGTAGGTATAACAGTCAAATTTTTCTGGAACGGATATTAGATAATTAATAGAAACAGTAAAAGCAGAAACCAATGTGGTTTTCAAAATCTACTACTGGTCCTTTCTTTTTATGATGACGAAGCAAGGAAAACCCAAAAAATGGAGCACCACAATCACCCTGCCCACCTCTATGAGCTATGGACACACCCGTACACCAGTGGGGGATTATCCCAGCGCCTTCATCCCATCACCCTCACAACAACAACTCCTGCAAAGGTTAAAAATCTGCTAAAAAAATGTAGAGAAAATAACAAGAAAAAAGAGAGAAAGATTTGAGATTATATGAGATGGTTGCACCAGCAAAACTGTGTTACCACTTTAATTAAGTTTTTTATAGGGAAGCTATTGGGTTAACATCTGTCTTATTCAGGAGCCTGACAAACAAGCTGGGCCGCTCGTAGCCCTTGTAAAGAACTCATAAAATAGGCTCAACAAGTTGAATACTTGACTAAGCTTGACTGGTAAAAGCTCGTTAGCTAGTAGAAAATCTATTTTACACATGCTGCATTTTTTCTATAAAACAAGTCGGCTCAAACTTGTCTTGTTTAACTCATTATGAGCTTAAATTGGGCTTGGCTCGTTGCAAGAATGAGCCAAGCTTGGTGATAGTGCGACCTAAACATGCAACTATCTCATTTGCCCCTGAAATCCAATTTAAGTTTAAAAAAAACAAGAAAAGAGCACTGCACGAGTGCATTTTCGTAATTTGCTGGGCGCTTAAATTAGAAATTTAAGGAGTTCTCCGTTATTTTATAAATAAGTTTGGAGGTTACCGTAATTCCCTCAATTTCCTGAAAATCCTTTATCTAAAAGCCTGAGCAGGTGCTCAGTAGAGTGTTTGCAGTGTCCTCGACCTCAGAGAAAAAAATAACCAGAGAGAGAGAGAGAGAGAGAGAGAGAGAGAGAAAGGAGAAGGAGGAGTCGCGGGTGACTTTCTGAAGGCTGGCGGATGTAACTCGTTCGCGGAATATATTTGGAGAAGAGCCTTTTGAGTCCGACTGTCTTCCCCGGAAGCCCTAGAGCTTCTGTTCCGAGGAATTCTTTCCTTTCTGGACGGGGAACACTTTTGTCCGGACGGAAGTTCTCGGTAAAGATCGTCGCTGTTTAACTCGGAATACAGGCGCGGCGTTCTGAACGATTCGGTTTATGTGGTTCTGTGTCGGCACTTACCCTTCTTGAAGGTATCGAGGGAGCAAATGCGGGTTTTAGTCTGAAGAACTTCGCGATCGGCGGCGATCTTCGTTGCTTAGTTCGGTAGTGGAAGCGGAAGACCGACTCATTTTGGGAGATTCGGAGCGTTTGTATGGTTTCCTGTTGAGATTTTGCTTTTTCTTAAGTAGTATTTGCTTGAAACCGAGTTCTACATTAAGAGATCGTCGCTATCAGCTGAGGTTTTCGTTTCACTGAAATGGAACGGGGATGCATTTTAACTATTCGGAGGATTTCTGGTTTTCAATGGGACGGTTAAGTTTCTTTTGGAGTTCGTTGCTCGGATCAGATTGCGCCATAGCTTTCTAGGCGGGAAATTGATGTTGCTTGGATCATCGTGGCTGAATCTCCTAAGGACACTTTTTCCCTTTTTCAGGTTTGTAGATTTTTGAGGGAGATTTGAGAAGATGATTCATTCAATCTCTCGGAAGAGCGAGACGGCCTTGGGGCCAAAGAAGCGTAGTTTGAAAACCAGGGGACCGAATTCGCTACAGAACATGAAATCGTTGCCCGTTGATTTAAGAGTCTCTGGTCTTCCGGAACGCTCTAAGACCTCAGGGTTTGAGAGGGTTAGAAGTCCTGGAGGCGGTAGACATGGAGCAGCTGGCGGCAGAGAGATCGATTCTGAGAGTCGGGTCGTGGATAAGAGTAATGATGAGTCCCCCTACAGTAAGAAGTTTGCTGTCATTGAACGTGACGATGATGGTGAAGAACCAGGAAAGCCGCTGTATCTACCACTGAGTAACAAAAAGAGTTGGAGCGATCACAGCGTGTATGGTGCTAAGAAGGTAGTTCCTGCTGTTGATTTCTGCTTTTCTTTTCTCTTCTTTTCAAAAATTTAGTTCGTACCATAAAAACCTGAATTTCTGTATATATATTTATTTACGTTAAGTAAATACGGGAGTTTGATTTGACTGTTATCAGATACATTCTTGTATTTTGCTGGTCCACGAGCAATTAGCCTCATGTTGTAGGGGAGTGCCTTTTCTGTTTTTGACTAGTTTCAGTGATATTAGATGGACCTAACGATCAACTAGGCAAAGAATAGTCATTCAAGAACAAAGTAGTATGCCTGAACCTAGCCGAAATTGGCTAGGACAAACATAGCCTATTAGGCCTGCCCAGCCTATTTGCAATTGTAGGTTTCAATGATTGACAAAAGTTTTCTATTAACTTGGACTCGTGCAGTGCAAACTCCCCACTTAGTTTATGACTTATATTATTATCGTGGAGTAGCAAAATTTTCATGCCATGACGTTTATAAAATACCGTTGTCGTCAACCATATGAAAAAAATAGAATGCTTGTGTTAGTTCAAGAATGTTGTTAAGGACTATCTTCACAAAAAATAGGCTGGCAGTAATTGCCAAAGTGCTGACTATCTATAAGAATTTTGGTGCAACGTGAATGTATATGAAGTGAAGGTTTTGAACAATGTTAACACTATTCCAGATATAAAAAAGAAAGACTGCAGAACAGAGTATCTGTAATTCATCACTTGATGGCAAAGGTATTGTGATGCTTTAATGTTCGTGTATACGTGTCATTATATGTACAACTTGTCCATTGTGTCTTTTAGTTTCCATTTTGATTGGTATTATGAGATTAGTTTCTCAGATTAAATGAGTATAAAATGAAAACTTACCTATTACAAGATATTTTCAAAGAGTTGGCTTGTCAGAGTCATTGTATTTCTGCTAATTGATCAAATTTGGCTTGAGCAAATTGGATTCTCAAGTTTAAAAAGTCCTTGACCATATAAACAGAAAATAAAAAATAATGGTTCATTTCCAATATGTATGCTCAGTTATTGTTCGACATTGTGGGTTGTTTTCACGTGAATTAATGAAGTGTTTTTTTTTTTTCAGGCTTTTGTCTTTCTTAATTGTCCTTAGGGCCAGTTTGTTTCATAGACGGTGTTTTTAGTATGAAAGGCACTCACATCGAAACATTGCTGCCAGCATGGCAAAGTCATTGGAACACCTTCTCCAAGGGGAAAGGTGTGAGTGATCTTTCATATCTAGCCACTATGTGCATGGGAAACATCTGGGGCCCACACTGCTAGCATGTACAATCCCATAGGTATTTCTTTCGCCCAAGGTGGAAACACCTTCCAGCCTGGAAAATTCATACAAAAAGTTTCAGGAAGTGAGATCATGATTCCCTATTTTGAGTTTGTGATTGGTTGTGCATGTACTATCACAATTTTATATGATATAACCCCTTGTGTTTGGAAAGGGGTGCATCATACTGTACTATGCCATACCATAGGATACAACCTATGTCACATAGGTGCAGGTGCGGCGATGCGGCACTTTAAAAAAACTTGGGCGCGGGAGGGTATATATATATATATATATAATTTTTAACAGTTAACAACAGTAACACTAATTTTTAACAGTATTTTTTTAAAGTCCAGATTTGGACATTTATGACCCTGGGTGCGTTGGCTTGACTGCACCTGGTGCCGCACCCGCACCCGACTCACGTAGCGTCTACTCGGGTGCGGCACCCTGCTGGCCGAATCCAACGCGACTCGGGTGCGGCACCCTGCTGGCCAAATCCAACGCGACTCGGGTGCGGCACCCTGCTGTCCGAATCCCTGTGACATAGGATACAACTGCTTTTAGTTTTTCTTTTATTAGAAAATTTCCAGATAAGACCTCTAATTCCCTTTTTTCAACTTTAACAAGATCTTTTTTGAGTACGACTTTATTGGGGTTTAATTAACTAATCATAAGCCAAAAATAAGAACAAAAAAAGGAACTGTCTTCTTAGTGTGTTTTCTAGAAAAAGTGATTAATATGGGGCATTGAATTTTCCTTTTTTTTTTGGGTGGTTGACACTTTATTAAATGGTGTCAGTTGTATTTTGTTTAATAATTTTTCATTTTTAAATTGTTTTTTCTTTGACATTTCTAAATACATGTTATAACGCACTTTACAGGATTACAATTATGTTTGTTTTTATTGTTTCTTATGTGTTATTTGCTAATAGTGATGCATTAGTTATTTTATTTATTCCATAATTAGGTTTACTTGATGATTCTAATTTTATTGCCCAAATGTGTTTTCCTGTTTGTTTTCCCTTCTTTGTGGCATCTTTTTTAAAAAGTGTACTATATTTTGTGAACTTTAACTTTCGATTTCCAAGTTTTGATTTGACTTGCTTTTTCAAGTCTTGGTATGATGTGATAAGCATGTGTCTTAAGCCCTTCTGTATGACTTATGATACATTGCATTGTCGAAACCTCTTCTAGCATGTCATATGTGAATTGGATACTTAAGAATTTTGTCAAACTCTGATTCAGTTTAGTGAAAACTACACAACTATTGATTGCTATACCTACATGTTGAAGTTTAATGTTTCAGAAGCTTCGCTTTTGGGTCCAACTCCCAAATGGGCAATGGGAACTAGGAAGACTACAGTCGAGTTCTGATGAAGAATCATATCTCATATTGCCAGAAGGGAAAGTGAGCTTTATGATCTCTGTCTTATGATGTTTTTTTCAGAATTTAGTTACTAAGGAATGGTTACGTGTGTCTTATTCTTCATCTTTATATCAGGTTTTAAGGGTGCCATCTGAAAGTCTGTTGCCTGCAAATCCTGACATTCTTGATGCTGTAGATGACCTTATGCAGCTCAGTTATTTAAATGAACCATCAGTACTTCACAATCTGCATTGTAGATACTCAGGGGATATGATCTATGTGAGTCTAGGCTTGTTTATTTTTCCCTTATTGTGTCATTCATTGTTTAGGATTGCAGTTTCTTTCGTACAATGCACTAACTTATACTAATGCAGACTAAAGCAGGCCCAGTGCTGGTTGCTATAAATCCATTTAAAGCGGTGCCTTTTTATGGAAATGATCATGTTGAAGCTTATAGGAGGAAACTTGTTGATAGGCCTCATGTATATGCAATTTCTGATACAGCTATTCGTGAAATGATACGAGGTAACCATGCAGTTGATCAAGCCAATCTACTGCAACAGTTTCAGTTGTGAAGTCTTCCATTTAGTTTTTTCCCCCAGTCTTCTAATTATGATGTGTGTCTTATCGTTTTTGCAGATGAAGTTAATCAGTCTATAATTATAAGGTTAGCTACTGTATTTCGAATTTGTTTTCAATAAACAGTAGAGTCGTCAACAGTTTTTTGGTTGAACCAAGTCAAGGCTGGTGTACTATTTGTCGAAGTGACCTTCAAATGCTTTTACAATATGCTTGATTTTTGTAGATCATTCTTTTGTAGACATGTGAAACTGATATGTTGTTCATCTTCAGTGGTGAAAGTGGAGCTGGGAAAACTGAAACTGCAAAAATAGCAATGCAATATTTGGCTGCTCTTGGAGGTGGCAGTGGAATAGAATATGAGATTTTGCAGACGAATCCAATACTGGAAGCCTTCGGCAATGCAAAAACTTTGAGAAATGACAATTCAAGTCGTTTTGTAAGTCCACTGATAGGTCTTTGCAAATTTTAGTGTCAAATAAGTGGCCAGTAGTTTGTTTTTGATAAATTTTGAAGTCAGTTCTTACGTAGTTGTGATGTATATTGTTGCCTCTTATTTGGATAAGAATCATATTATGTATAGTCATTCCTTGTTAAACCATATTTTTTTGCTTGATTTCAGGGAAAACTTATTGAAATTCATTTTAATACCACTGGAAAAATTTCTGGCGCCAAGATTCAGACCTGTAAGGTCTCCATCCTTAAATATTCCACAATGTCTCTCTGGGTTCTTATTAACAATGATGTTCTTGAATGGACACTTATTAGTTTTATCTATATTTTGCATATATTGACTTCCTTTCCATGAATGGAAAGTTCTGCTGGAAAAGGTACTTCAACTTCCATCTTAACATGGAGCTTTTCTGGTATTTCAGTCTTAATTATTTCTAAATTGGCCATTTTTTTTGAGCAGTCAAGAGTGGTCCAGTGTGCAGAAGGAGAGCGATCATATCATATATTTTATCAGCTTTGTGCTGGAGCAAGTCATGTTCTTAGAGGTCTGTCTTTTCTATATAGCTTTTTACATGTGACTATATTTGGTAGTAAATCTGCCAACATCTCGTGTCCTTAATGTTGGATAAGCCTATAATTTATTCAATCCCAACATACATGGGCCACATTTTGATTAACTTTGTTGATCATGATTGCTGATACATGACAACGAACATCACTTTGATGTTGGAAAATAGGAATTTGATTAATTTGAAACTTTTATCTTCTAGTGCAGGCACTAAGTTGTACTTGTACCGAATCAGTGTATTTCACTAAAGAATGTATGTCTCCTATGAACAATTAATAGCTGTTTGCCAACACTTGGAGCCCAATCTAGTTTTTTGCACTTCCAATACGTGAAGCTATCTATCCCATAGTCGATGCAGGCCACACTCATTGGGTGGTTTCTGTGAGGGCAGATTACTGATCCTGATCCAAGAACTGTTTCAGCATATTTGGTGAAGTCTTACCCTGGTGAAAGTCTTACCCAATCAGCATGTTTTCAGTGTCCTACAATGGCTGTCTCGCTAACAGAAAAAAGTATCTTATTTGATTTTTCAGCATGCAACTTGCAAGAGCCTGTGATAGCACTCTCAAGATCTGGCCAATGCAGAGTTTCATCTACTGGCACTAATTACGTTTTGCATGAATTAATGACCTTTAGACTGTACTTGGAGCCATCGTGATCATTTTACCATATGAATGATGCAAAATAATGTACTCTAACTTCCTGGGCCAGCCTTAGATGTTGAGAGGGAATTGTCTTGAGCCATATGGGATTCAAGTAGGCAATTTTTACTTAGTATCCTCAGAGCGGCTTCTCCTCTCTGTCCCTAAGGGCTGGTAAATGAAACGAGCAGCTCATGGCTCCACTCTGTTTGGCTTTATGAACTAGTTCATGTAGCTGGCCAGCTGAGCTATGAGGATCTCGTTTGGCCTAAACGAGTCGAGCACAAACAGAGGGTGTTAGGCTCAGCTCAGCTCAGCTCAGCTCAAGTAAGTTCATGTAGATAAATTATGTAACTTTCAAGTGCCATGTATGTCATAAAAGGTAGTGTGGTATAGCTGGTTAGAGTAGGTGGCTCTCAACTTGGAGGTTTAGGGTTCAAACCTCACTAGTTTCATTCTTTAAAACCCATGGAAATCTATGTAAATCTTTTTAGACAAGCCAACTCATGTTTGGCTTATTCAGATCGGAGATGAACTGAGCTCGAGCTCGGTTTGGCTAACATGATAGCCTGCTTGAGCTCGAGCCTGGTCCAATGGTGAACAAGCTGAGCCCGAATACTTTGTGTTTGGTTTGTTCGGCTCGTTTACCAGCTCTCCTGCCAGCTCTCCTCCACTCAAAGGCAGGGTGGGAGTAGGGGAATATGAAAAAATAAAAGCATGAGAGTGTTAAAGCATCCAACAATATGACTTAACATTCATTGCTTGTTGGGATTACAATTTTTTTTTACAATGTTACTATTAATGCCTTGAAGAAATTCAAACGTCACAAACACTCTGAATCAGTTATCAATGAAATTGCTCACCATGGGCTTGCTCACATGGTTAGAAGTGATGTGCAATTGTCTGTGTTCTCTTGGGAATCCCATGATCAACTCCGGATGCGCAATAATTCAGTGAAGCCAAAGGTAGCACCTATGTTGCCAACCTTTCATTGTTTGTCAGGAAAAGGCACTGTGGGACGAATCATATATGTGGTTGGCATAATAGTAATGGTTGATCAAGAAACTGAGAGATTAAAGAAGCAACCTCAAATAAGAATCTGATATCTATGTAACACGGACTCTTCTAACCGGGCACCGTACCCGCATCGCACCCACACCCACACCCGCACCCATGTGGGTGCGACACTTGGACATGGCTTCCTTTGTGTCAGGTGAAATCAACCACACTGAAGTCCATTTCTGTCTAAAAGTAGATTCAGTTAACCCTAACCAAGTCCAGTTTTATCTATATTATATATAAATACATAAATGCACACACACATAGTGTTAACTTAAAACTGTTAAAAACTATAAATATATACCCTCCCCGCACCCCCGCACCCCCGCACCCAAGTTTTTTTAAAGTGCCGCATCGTCGCATCCACACCGGCACCTATATGACGTCACATCCACACTGGCACCTATATGACATAGTCTGGTATCAATAATTCGGGACTTCCATGGTATTCTAGTGTCATGTTTCTCCCATTGTCACAACAAAACATACTGATGGGTTGTAGAAGGGCGTCTTGTCCGGCATCATAAAGTGATCAACAGCTATTACTTTGCCTGTTGCTTGTGAGTTTCATAAAAGACTAGTTCTTATCTATAGTCTTGCTAATGTGCACATTTACGCCTGTGCCTATGATTAATTAGTCTGTAACAGATTGTAGTTTACATAATGTTCTTTTATTTCATTTAATGGAATGAGAAGATTTCTGTGTTCCAAGGTTCTCAGTTTGCAAAAGCAGATTAATCCTTGATGGCTTAAGTCTTTTGTTACTAAAATGGTAGCGTGTTCCATGTGCCTTGTGTTGCCCACTGCCTAGCTGATCCTTTCACCTTTTTGTAACAGAGGAACTGAATTTGAGGAATGCTAGTGAATATAATTATCTGAAGCAGAGCAAATGCTTCACAATCGATGGAGTGGATGATTCTGAGAGGTTTCGTCAGGTGAAGGTAAATTTCGTAAGGCTTATAAGCATTTATGCACATTAAAAATGTTCATTTACTAATATAATTCAGTATATTGGCTAGAACTGACAATCAGTTCATCAAATGTATTACCAGGATGCATTGGATGTTGTCCATGTCAGTAAAGAGGATCAATACAATGCATTCACTATGGTTGCTGCAGTTTTATGGCTTGGTAATATTTCTTTTAGAGTGGTCGATAACGAAAATCATGTTGAAGTTGTCGAAGATGAAGGTAAAGAGATTATTCAATGCATTGTTCCATGTTTAGTGCTCAAGTTTTTTTTTTCTTTTAAATGTTTGACAAATATATCCAATGGTCTCTGGAAATATTTTATCCTGTCCCAGAGCCTCCTTTAATTAGTTTGTTTTCTCACAGTTTGTTAGCAGAGTATAATGTGCTGCCTATGTCACAGGGACTCGCTAAACTGGGTGCCGCACCCGCGTCGACGCGATGCGATGTGGGTGTGGGTGCGGCACCTGGTGCGGTCAACCCGCACCCAGGGCTATATTTGTCCAAAAATGCACTCGATCAACTTTGACCGAGTCCGTTTTGGACTGTTAAAAAATTGTGACCTTTTTTTTATGTCGGTGAAACAGGAAGGAAGAAGAAAAAGGAGGAAGAAGAAGAAAAAGGAAGAGGAAGAGGAAGAAGAAGAAGAAAAAAGAAGAGAAGAAGGAAGAAGAAAAAAAAGAAAGAGGAGAAGGAAGAAGAGAGAGAGAGAGAGGGGGGGGGGGTTCGTTGCCCCACCTTTTTATTAAAAAAGGTGGGACTTGATCTAAACCCAAAATGAGAGAGAGACATGGTTTCATACCCCACCTTTTTTATTAAAAAAGGTGGGTCTGGATCAAGTGTAGATCTTAATATAGATCCACACTTGAATTAGACCCAAACTCTCTATTTCTCTCTCTCTCTCTCTCTCTCTCTATATATATATATATATATATATATATATATATATACCCTCCTGCACCCCCGCACCCAATTTTTTTTAAAGTGCCGCATCGCCGCACCCGCAACCGCACCTGCACCCATACCCATACCCTTACCCTCACCCTCACTTGTACCTTCACCCGCACCCACACCCGCACCTATGTGACATAGTGTGCTGCAAAATAGGTTAAGCTGATTGTAATTTGACCTGTTTGGATCTGTTTACTTCAAAAAAAGAAGGAATGCCATTTTCTTCCACATCCAACTAAAGCTATGTCACATGGATATGATTGTGGATACGGGGATACAACCATTTTTATGAAGTTTTCAATATGACTAGTATATAGAGAGATACAGAACACAAACCAAAATGGAGTATCCATGTGACATAGAAGAAAAGATAAAGGTTCATTTCTGATTCTCCTGTTATGAGACATTTATGCCATGTAACATGCACACAAACATGCATTGTATACTATATGTTATATGTTTTTCTTTAATCTTTTGTTCAAGTTTCAGTGAGTGTTTCTATTTGCCCCCACACACATGCACACATACACAGAGATGTATGAATACATACACATTTTGTACCATGTATGATATATTTTTGGCATTGTTTTCTTCAACTTCAATAGTGTTTCTATTGGTCACATTTCTTTAGAAACATATTCAAAATCATGTTTTCCAGTTCTTTTAAGTTCCTCTTAATGAGTTGTGTGCATAGCTGTATCTGTGTTAGTGTGATGTGTGAGCATTGCTTGTGACTCATGATCTCCATAATTTTCTTTCTTCATATTCTTTTCTTTGAACATAAATGAACTAGCACCACACAAATGCACAGAGAGATAATCCATGCCCTTCTATCAACTTGTTTTATGCTACATAATTTTACCTGTATTCATGTGATAGATTTAGTGAATGCACCATTTGATCTCATGATGTCCATATTTTTGTTTTCTTCTCTGTGTACTCTTTTCATTCTTTATTTGGCTTTTATCTTGGTATCATGTATAATGCCTATAACATATAAGGAGGTGCATCCTGTTAAAATATGTGTACTCATACACATATATGTTGAAATATAATCCTTAAATGTACACACATATATATATATATATATATATATATATATAAAGATACGTATACATATATATATGTATACGTATCTCTATTTATATATATATAAATATATATATTTTATCTTCCTAAAATACCCTCAAGGGTATTCTTGTAATTTGTCATTTTACGCATATTCCAATTGGAATATGCATTGTAATATTTTCTTTAATTTTCTGTTTTTTATTTTTTAATTTTCGTATTCATACCACATTGGGGGCCTCCCAATAGAGACGTTGGGAGCCCCCAACGGTCACAAATGTGACCGTTGGGGGCTCTCCAACGTCTCATTTGGGAGCCCCCAAGGTGGTCCCTTTTGTGCTTATAAATAGGGGCTTGCCCCTTTGTATTCTTTACTCCTTGGAGGAGCTTATGCTCCATTGTATAGGGTTTTTACCCTCTTCTTCCTTTTTCTTCAATAATATTCAACTTATGACTTTAAGTCATATTTACCCCTTTTTATGGGTTTATGTATTAGCACATGATGTGCTTGTGTTGTTCCCTTGAGTGCGTATATTCGCACTTCATATGCATGTGTATGGGTTCATTATTGAACCTAAAGTATTCAAAGCCACTTTCTAACGTGGTATCAGAGCAAGGTCACGATGGGATTGTCTCTTGGTGCAACGGAAAGCGTGGTGCTCAAGAAATGGTGAAGTATTCATTGTTCCTCTTTTTTTCTAGAAGCTTTCGGTATGTATCTCTTTTCTTAGCATATTATGCATTATGAAACTATTTTTTGCATATGTAGTGTTTATAATAGTTGAATCACTTCTTTTCACATTTCGCATGTTCAAAAATTTTAAAATATCTCCTTTTAAATTTAGTAAACTTGTTTGCTATTTAAATATACAATTCTTGTTTAGATGTTTATCGATTACTCATCACATATAAATAGTAATTTATGTTTTTTAAAATTGTCTTCAATTATGTGGGATTTATGATGTTTACATAAGTATTTCATGATTGACCTATAAATTAACTTTTAAAAATTATATATGATTTCTTGATTAATGTTTTTTGTTTAAAAACTCTTTTCTCTCATATAAAGTCTAATTTGTTTTGAGTTTCTCTCTTGTTTATGGATTTTAGTGCATTCTTTTTGAAAATCTTGATATAATTCTTGTATAAGAATCCCTCACATCTAAATCTTTGTTATGAATCCTAAGTAGTTCTTGTTAATGATAACTATTTATGAGAACTCCTAAAGATGTTTCAATGTTTTTGGTTTATTTAAAGGATTTTTGAAAAATTGTTTGTGCTAAATAGGTTGTTCGAACCATTGTAAAAGATCTTTTAAAAGAATTTCCCACACGAATGCATAGTGTATCTATTGCATCCTTTGGTATAAAAGATTTCATTTATTTTTTATTTTTCTTCTAATAATGCAACTTTATAAACGTATTTGTTTGTATTTTTCACATAAGGTTTCAAAACCTCTTGATTGTATCTCTAAGGATGCCTACATTGGCCATAATATGGTACTCTTTGTCTTAAATTGCATTTATCAAGCATATAATTGCATAATTAAAGCTTGGGTCTCAAGCATTTGCTTCCATTTTATGAAATACATGCATTATTGCATGTTTATTATTGATACGCTTTTTGCGTATTTTGTTCAAGTGTTGTGAGAGTGCTTTCGTGCACTTCTTTTATAAAGTATTTATGCTTGTATGCGTATTGTCTATTCATGGACATTTTTACATGGTACTATCTTTTCAATAAAGAGATGTTTTTATTTCTTTAGGGCTTGTGTTTGTTTTTTAATGGACTTGTAAGATTGTTTCTTTTATCATTCCGCAATATCTTGGTACATGTCCTAAATTTGCACATTTAAGATTATTGCCATTTTACATCTTGGTATACGTATAATTGCAAATTATAAAGGCTTGATTTGTTTCTTGGATTATTTCTTTCTCACAATGACATAGCTTAAATATTTCATGTTGTGTTTATTAAAGTCTTTTTTTTATATAATGATCATGATTGAACATAATTTCGTATATATGCAACATTATTGTTATATGACATATTGTTGTGATTAATTATGTTGGACTTTTGAATCAGCCCTCTTTGTAAAATCACATATTTGGAAAATGTTTTCCCTAAGAGTTCATTGTCTTTTATGGCATTTTATCTTCTATCCATCACATGTTATATGATGCATCAATCATTTTTTATGGCCTTATTATTATATTAGAGATGGTTGTTGAGGTGAGTTATGGGCACCTTGTGTTATGTCATTTTAGATTGTCCACTTGCCATATTATAGATGGTGATTGAGGTGAGTTATGGGCACCTTGGGACTCTAGAATGATTTGGTATATGATCTCTAATTATGAGTGTGTTACTCGTTTGTTTTTGGCCATTGATTTTATGGATGCTCTTATTTATATATAAATGCGATGGATATATGATATTTAAAACCTTAAATGTTTTAAGGTATATTAAAATCAAGGTTTTGGGGATTATTACCCAACCTTTTATTGTTTATGAATCTTATGAGTGCATTTGCACATTTGTGTTTTGTGCTTTTGTGCACAAGTATTCTTGGTGTGTGTATATTCACACATTTATTCCAAAATATTGTTATTATGGGTATTCTTTTTGAAGAATATTGTTCTATTGATTCAAGGTTTTATTTATATGTTTGTCATTACAAGTTTTATTGCCTCAAAAGTCTTCTCCTTTTATAACTTTTATCTAAGTGTTATCATATGTAGACAAGAATTTTATTATACCTTTGTGTGTTGGTAGCCCTTTATTGGCTTTGTTTCTCTTGGTCTAGTAGTTGAACACACTTGTCTTGAGTGTTATCATATGTAGACAAGGCACGTTGATTCACACCATGGTGTGTGATCTTTAGTCCATGTTGGCATTTGTGTCATTGTTCTAGTCGCTGAGATGTATGCCCATGGTTGGCTTATTTCACTTAATTCAAGTGCCATTTTATGTAGACAAGAGATGTATTGTGTTTTTAGCCCATGGTTGGCTTGATACTCTTGTTCTAGTAGCTGAACATACTTGGTCTTGAGTGTATTTTTACGTAGACAAGAGATGCTTTTGGTCCATGTTGGCGTGTATTCTCTTGTTCTTATCGTTGATACACTCATTTCAAGTATTATTACATGTAGACAAGAGGTTCTTTTGCACACCTTTGTGTGTGTTATTTGGCTTTTAATGACATTATATTTATATTTTTGATTTAGTAGCTTATACACTTGATTTATGGGTTTTGGAGGACTAATGAGGTAGTTGCTTGTAGTAGATGAACTACTATTGAAAATTGTAAAAATTTCATTTATAACTTGTGTTTTTAAGTAAATCATATCCATGATATGTTTTTAAATCAAATTGATATTGTAGCATTTAATCTATATATTAAGTGCTTACAGTTTTTCGACAACTTTTTGATATGCAAAATGAGTCTTTTGTCTCAAAATATATTCATTTTTGAATCTAGGGTGAATGTTTTAATATTCTTAGTCAAATCATGCTTCTTATTTATGACATTTGTTTGACATAGATCTTCTCCCTAAAGATGTGAAAAACTCTATTCTGCGTGTTAAATATACTTTTATAAAGCCTCTCTTAGTGAAGATCATATTCGTCATGCCTTTGGACATTTGTATCCGTGTTCTTTTAAAAAAACCTTTTGAACTCTTGTGTTCATTTTGACTAAAGTATGTTTGGAGCATGTTCATTAATGATTTCTTTAAGTGTTAATTCATTTTATGATAGTAAATGCATATGCTCATTATGGCCTTTTAGGCCCTCATTCAATAAAGCATATGTAGCTTATGCCTCTTCGTAGGCTTTATTGTGGTATCCCTTAGTGGACCATTTTGTTATTCCCCATTATGGGGTTGTGTTTGTCCAATGTTGGACCTTATGAATGCATTATGCATTCTTGCAATTCGTTTCCGCTCACTCTTTGACATGATATTTGTTTTTTGAATCTTTGGTTTTCTAAATTTTCTTTTCATACTAAAGTAACTATCGTAGTATGCATAAATTTTGCACCTTGTTAGGAATGTTCCATTTGAGTAAAGTGCAAAGATATTTTTTACTTGTTCTTTGTTGTTATTTCACAGGATCTTGGAGATAGGACAAAGAGAAGTGCCCTGGATGGTTCGGGAAATGTGTTCACCATTAGAAGACGATTGGAGGAAGGCATTTTCAAGTTTCAATTGCATCCTTGCCGAAGCCTCTTGGAGTCTTCCCTTTTTTTTTCAATCTTTTCGTTTCCCCGCAAAGATTGAGGGGGGTGTTAAAATATGTGTACTCATACACATATATGTTGAAATATAATCCTTAAATGTACATATATATATTTATATATATATATATATTTATATATATATATATATTTATATATATATATATATATATATATAAAGATACGTATACATATATATATATGTATACGTATCTCTATTTATATATATATATATATATTTTATCTTCCTAAAATACCCTCAAGGGTATTCTTGTAATTTGTCATTTTACGTATATTCCAATTAGAATATGCATTATAATATTTTCTTTAATTTTCTGTTTTTTATTTTTTAATTTTCGTATTCGTACCACATTGGGGGCCTCCCAATAGAGACGTTGGGAGCCCCCAACCTGGTCCCTTTTGTGCTTATAAATAAGGGCTTGCCCCTTTGTATTCTTTACTCCTTGGAGGAGCTTATGCTCCATTGTATAGGGTTTTTACCTTCTTCTTCCTTTTTCTTGAATAATATTCAACTTATGACTTTAAGTCATATTTACCCCTTTTTATGGGTTTATGTATTAGCACATGATGTGCTTGTGTTGTTCCCTTGAGTGCGTATATTCGCACTTCATATGCATGTGTATGGGTTCATTATTGAACCTAAAGTATTCAAAGCCACTTTCTAACAGGGTATATCCATAAATTGATTCATTAGTTGCTATTTGCCCTTTACTCTTAATATTATGTTCCTTTATTCTTTTCCATAAAATGCTACAAAGGCTAGTCAATATTGATACATATATGGAGAGTTAGATGATTGAAAGTGATGTTAAGTGACTTTTGAAACATGTGGGCCGCCTACTTAGAATTTAGAACATAGGCCTAAATGAACTGTAGAAGTGATAGGGTCTATTAACATGAAATGGAAGAGGTGCACTTGGAGTCATTGTTGTCAAAGGATGAAGTTTTTATTCCAGAACCATGTTTTTGACTGAATAAGCTTGCCTTTTCCTTCTTCCTTTTTGTTTGTGTTATGAATATCTGATAATTTTTTTTTGTATGTTTCCTGGAATGGAAGCTAACCTGATCTATTAATGATCAAATGCTTCTTAACTTGTTATGATTTTCTTTGAACAGGAGTGTGCAATGCTGCTAAGTTGATAGGGTGTAGCACTTTGGATCTCATGTCAGTCTTATCAACTCGTAAAATGCGTGTTGGAACTGAGAATATTATTCAAAAACTAACATTGCCCCAGGTGAGAATATTACTCAATCCTATCTTTAGTTATTTCCCTTTCCCACTTCATCTGAGATGGTGTTGTCTAATGCTGTTTTTTTTGACAAGGCCACTGATACAAGAGATGCATTAGCAAAGTCAATCTATGCCAGTTTGTTTGACTGGCTGGTAGAACAGATCAACCTGTCACTAGAAGTGGGCAAACGGAGGACTGGAAGATCCATCAATATTCTTGATATCTATGGGTTTGAATCTTTTCATGTATGTGGGCTTGATGCATTGAGTTATAACAGATCTTTTAGCTGACATACAACTGGAAATATTAATAACAGATGTCTTTCACTTGTAGAAAAATAGTTTTGAACAGTTCTGCATAAATTATGCAAATGAGAGGTTGCAGCAGCACTTCAATCGGCATTTATTTAAATTGGAACAGGAGGTAACTATTTAGGCCATTTCTTATGTGGTTATCTTTATTGTTAGGTCAGTTTTTAACTCTGAATCTTGTTTTTCCAAAGTGGTTTGGATGTAAACACATTTGAGAATTATGTAACAAATTTTGCCTAGTTTGTATTCTAATGAGGATTTTTTTGGCAGTTGTATCAACTTTCATTTCAATAAGAGAATTCCTGAAATTTATTGAAAGTCCTGACCACATGATCTTTACCATTTCATCTAGTTGACTGATATGGAAATCTTCAAGCATTTTGATTAAAAAAAGCAAGCAGCAATATCACTTAGTAGGGTGGTCAGCAATATGTGAATAGTGACTGGAAAAATGAAATCATGGAATTGGTGATGATATGTCTCACCAGTCCAAAGGCCGATTTAGCTAGGTTAGATTTGAAATAATGGCAAACACCATTAGGTAATTATGGTATTTGAGTACAATTCACTGTTCAACTGAATATAAAGTTTGTTTTCCTTAGAATGCCTTGTGTATGTTTATGTTTAGACCAGTGTTGTTAAAAGCATGCCTTGAGTCGCAAAAGGCGCGCCTCAAGGCACCAGCCTAAGGCATGAAGAAGAAGATATGTTATATATTTAATTCATTATATAAATCTGTGTATTTGTGTCGGAAACAGATATACGTTAGGACATTATATTTTGCTGTTAATCCTGTTATGCTATGTAGTTTTTTTCAAAGCTATATAATTTGTTTCTAAGAAGAAGAAGAAGAAGAAGAAGAAGAAGAAGAAGAAGAAGAAGAAGAAGAAGAAGAAGAAGAAGAAGAAGATATGTTATATATTTAATTCATTATATAAATCTGTGTGTATTTGTGTGGAAAACAGATATACGGTAGGACATTATATTTTGCTGTTAATCCTGTTATGCTATGTAGTTTTTTTAATAGCTATATAATTTGTTTCTAAGTTATATAATTAGTTTCTCAGTTATATAATCAGTTTTTAGTTACTTTTGCATGTTAATCTCATATTTTTTAGTATTTATTTTAGATTTTCTATTTCTTATTGGTTGTTGCTTCATCAATAAAGCATTTTTTATTTATTTGTATTTTTAGATATTTTTTTATAGCTTTTTTTAAGTTGTCAATTTTTTTTTTTGAGGCTTACGCGTCGCCTCAGTTTTTGGTGGAGCGCCTCGCTACGCCTTAACACTTTTCACAACATTGGTTTAGACAGTGTTTTTGACATCTAGAAAATCTGATGGAAACTGCGGAATTAATTCTGGTTGTGGTTACAAGTGGTAACACACATGAAGAGAAGTGAGAGATATAAGACTATATGACCTGACAGAGAGAAATATTAGCATCATGTATAACTGTGCGGAATAGTGCTTGATCATATTCTCCTTTATTGCTTTTCCACTGACAGGAAAATGACTTGTCTTCTTCAAATCTTCTTGCAAATGCTTTTGCATGCTTAACACTCCCAATTATCACTTATGTTGTTGCAGGAATATATTCAAGATGGAATTGACTGGTCGAAGGTTGACTTTGAAGATAACCAAGGTTGCTTAAATCTCTTTGAGAAGGTATCTATATAGATGGTTTATAAAGGCTTTCTCTTTTTTGAAACACGGATGGTTTATAAGTTTGATGCTTGACATCTATTGTTCACTTAAATAATGTGCTAGATGCTTCTAACTTACAACTGTACACTCTCTATGGCCATGCATAATTATCAAGTTATGTTGAGGCATTATTTGGTGTAGGTTTTTTTTTTTTTGGGGGGGGGGGGGGGGTGTGCGGCGCAACATGGGAGGAAGCTTCTGCCACATATATGGATGGATACTTGCATGCCAATACCTTGTTTCTCTCTTTATTGTCATTGCCATTCTTAGTTTTTTAGTATTAACCTGTTGCCATATGAAACCTAGTTGTTATTCCTTGAGAAGAAAACAAGTGTTTGTTCCCTGCATTTTGTAGCCTTAAGCTCTTTGCTATCTGTGGAGAGATAGCGAGTAAAGGTTAAGGTGAGGTTCCCTTTTTCTGGATAAGCATTGAGCTCCCCATGATGTCACTAATTAAATGTTCTTGCTTTGTTAAACATTTTCTTGGGGTCAAGCATTGTATTGTCTGTATACAGTATAGCTGACTGAAAAAGCAATCCATCGAAGCATTGTATTGTCTGTATACAGTATACCTGACTGCAAAAGCAATCCATCGCTTGTGATTCCTTTCATTACCATTTTTGCATACATGAGCTGATCTCTTGTATCTGATGCATATTCTGTGAAGCTGTTGCATATTGTATTACATATTTTTTTGTTCGACTAGTTTGAATGCCTCTGTTGTACTATTCTTAGGATGTGTCCGCATCATGTGCAGAAACACTGTGCTTCTGTGCAAGCCCCACATTGTTCAGGGCCCGCCTTGGAGGGTGCAAGTGTCATGAAAAAATAGGATCTATTTATTTTGAGGAAAGTCGCTCTTACCATCATTTCCACCTCCTTTTTTCTCTCTGTTTCAGCAGGAAAATAGTCCAACGAGGTCTTACAGGACTATTATCATGCAGTGGTGTCACCTTCAAAGGGCTTTCTACATGGCACATATCACCTCCTTAGGGCCTTATTAGGAATATTTGCCTGATGTTGTACTATGTTTACTTGAATGTAGCTTATGACAAAAGTTTGGTTCACCACTGATGTTTTACTTGTCATTTTTGCAGAGGCCTTTAGGATTGTTGTCTTTGTTGGATGAAGAGTCCACTTTTCCAAATGGTACAGATTTAACATTTGCCAACAAGCTTAAGCAGCATCTGAGTTCTAATTCTTGTTTCAGAGGAGAAAGAGGCGAGGCTTTCAGTGTCTGCCACTATGCAGGAGAGGTTGCTACAAGTGTCTTTGTTTAAAACTATTTTATTCCCATTGGATTTTTCACATTGTTTCACAATTATTTGCTTTCATCAGGTTTTGTATGACACATGCGGGTTTCTTGAGAAAAACAGGGACTTAGTGCACAATGATTTGGTTCAACTTCTTTCATCGTGCATTTGCAAACTTCCTCAAATATTTGCATCTAATATGCTTTATCAATCTGAAAAGACATTGGGCTCTCAACATAGGCCTGCTGGAGTAGATTCCCAAAGGCAAAGTGTTGCAACAAAATTTAAGGTAATTTTACTTTATCTTTGTTTCCCTTCATTGGAGAAAAATATTAAAAATAAAAAATAGCTTCTTTCACTTTCAAATGTATATTGGAAAGTGATGAATACTTCCATGTTAGGATACTGGAGAATTACCTTTTGCTGTTATATTGGTGTGACAGTATGTTTATTGAGTAAATCCACAAAACTGATCTTCATAGTATGCTATTTTCATTTATCATATTTCTTCCCTGAAAGAACAGAGAAAGCTTTTCACAGAATCCCAATGGTAGCAGTACACATATCTGACATTAAACTAGATAACTATGTATCATCCAGGTAGGGTCTTGATGAACATCAACACAATGGTCAACTTGGAGAAGTCCTCTTGCTTCTGTGGACTGAGGAAATCTGATGCTGCTCCATCCATGAATGTGTTGTTATCTCTTGCATAAAGAGAACCAGTGATTTGCATCTGTCAATAGAATATTTCATTAATTTTGCACCAAAATTGCAATCCAAATGCAGTGATTCTCCGTCTGCAGGTGGTAGGACATTTATTATCCTCCAAACTAGACTTATCCACCAAGGCCAAAAAATGCTTGCAGAAATCTCAATGGGCCTTCATATAAGCAGTCAAATGGGATTGTGTGTGTGTGCGCATGTGCACATGTGTGTGCATCAGGATGATTAAAAACATGCATAAAGTAGTCAGATGGGATTGTGTGTGTGCAACCCATGTGTGTGCATCAGGATGATTAAAAACATGCATAAAGGGAGTTTGATTGTATAAAAATTTAATCTTTACTTTTTTTTTCCAAATATTGTAGGGTCAACTCTTTAAGTTGATGCAAAGGCTGGAAAATACCACCCCTCATTTCATTAGATGCATAAAGCCAAACAACATGCAACTTCCTGGCATATATGATCAGGAACTTGTCTTGCAGCAGCTGAAGTGCTGTGGAGTGCTGGAGGTTGTTCGCATATCAAGATCTGGTTATCCTACTAGGATGTCGCATGAAAAGTTTGCAAGAAGGTACCAAAGTGTGGTTTGAGTTATATCTGCTACTAAATCTTCATATCCTTCCTGCTGTCACTTAGTGTGTTGTTTCTTTTTAGGTACGGTTTTCTTCTTTTGGAGAATGTTGCATCTCAAGATCCTCTCAGTGTCTCTGTTGCTATCCTTCAGCAGTTCAATATACTGCCAGACATGTATCAAGTCGGCTACACCAAATTGTTTTTCCGAACTGGGCAGGTAAATTGTTTTTCTATTTGATTTACATTCTTTTTTCATATTTCCTTTTCTTTCCATTTCATGATTTGCTTTGGCGTCTTGCTAATGTCCAAATGCAGCCAATGTAGTCAGCATTTTTTGATTTTCGCTGATCTGTATTATGCTACTATGCTTATCCTTTTCTCTTTTTATTTTCTAATGCAATTGGAACCACATCTGATGGTTCTAGAATGTGTTATTTGCTCTGTCAAAGAGTTTTTGAATACAAGAGAAGCAACTTCATCATTTTTCAAGATTTTTATTTGCTGTTTTAAGTTTCTCACAGTCTATCTGGATAGGACCAAGATTTGAGGAACTGATTTTTCAATGAACACTTGGCTAGATTTGCTTCTATTAATAATTTAATTTTTCTTTTGTCATTTTTTGCTTGCTTGTGTTTTTGGTCATAGATAGTTTATTGGTTTTTAATTTCTGTAGATTGCTGCTCTTGAGGATACACGAAACCGTACTCTTCATGGCATACTAGGGGTGCAGAAGTGCTTTAGAGGACACCAAGCTCGTTGCTATTTCAAGGAGCTCAAGAGAGGAATTTCCATACTCCAATCATGTATGAGTTGATGTTCCTCAGGTTTATTTATGAAATATAATTTCCTTTCACGTCTGGCTATAGCAGTTGGTTTACTTTCACATGCCTATCCTTGCAGTTGTGAGGGGAGAGAGAGCAAGAAGGAAATATGCATTGTTAATTCGTAGGCAGAGAGCTGCCTGTATCATACAGCGGCAGGCAAAGTGCAAGTTTTCTAGAAAAAACTATTTGGCTATCCGTGATGCTTCAATACTGATTCAATCTGGTAAGATCTTGTATTCTGCTTATTCAGGTATGAACATTTAAACATTCCAGTCTTAACCATGATTCTATCCATTGGCAGCTATTCGTGGCTGGCTTGTGAGGAAATGCTCAAATGATGCTGATTTCCTCAAACCAACCAGGAAAATTGAAGGCACTAAGGTGAGCTTTGTTGGTCATTTCATTTATTGAATATACCATAGTGGTTGTTTCATGTCTTGAATGGATCGACCTGCGGGTTTGGTTGGAACCACATTCTTCTTGCATTGCATGCACTGAAATTTTTGTTCATTTTCTTGAAATGAAAGTCTTCTGTCTGCCCTACTTCTGAATTGTGAACATCTGGAAAGAAAACCAGAACACAATTTTCTTTTGTTTCTTATCTTTTTATCTCATACAATTTCCATGTACAGGTTATCCTGCTTATGTCATGGTATGAGTCATGAGTGTTTGGTTCGATTGACCAGCCTTTTTTTTTCCTGGTGGCTTCTCCATTCTGTTCGAACTGCGAGCATTTTCTCTCAGTTTATTAGCTGCTTTATGATCCAGCAGCACGTGCCTGTTTTTAGGTCTCGTTGAAGTTTTTTACCATCAAAACAGTAGCATTTTGCAGGAGAAACTTTAGGACTGCACAATGAACCCGATAAACCACTGAAAGGATAAATGAGCTGAGCCTGGGCATCGAGCCCATGTCTCATAAATGAGCAGAGCTTGATCAAGTAACCGAGCTTTGATTAAACCCGATAAGCCTGATTAAGCTCAGCATGTGTGTATATACTATATAGTTCCCTTTGATTGCATAAAAAGCAAAAGAAAAATTCTCACCTTAAGAGGTAGCTTGAATGTTGCGCCCTCAAAAAACATGTAACAATCATATTTTTTTCTAATAAAAAAAACCCAGCTTGGCTCAACCCGAGCTTTACTTCAGCTCACTCGGGTTTGCCCTGATCTGATGTTGAACAAGGCTGTTCAGCTCGACTCAAGCTAATGGCGACCTCATGTCCTCTCTTTTTAAGCGAGCTCAGATCAACCAGCCCAGCCCTAATAGTCTCTTGCATCAGCTGATGAATCACATGGACTTATCTGTGTGCATTGTCAACTTATGTGTACGCATATGTTAATGCGTTAAGTGGTTTCTGAAACTTTGTGCTCTTTTCAATATACTAGATTGAATCCGGGGATCAGAAGCCCGAGACTGGAAATATCTTAGTGAAACCATCAGTTCTGGCTGAACTCCAGCGAAGGGTTCTGAAAGCGGAGGCAGCTCTCAGAGAGAAAGAAGAGGAGAATGACATCCTTCTTCAAAAGCTCCATCAATACGAGACAAAATGGTCTGGATATGAAGCGAAGATGAAGTCAATGGAGGAGACATGGCAGAAGCAGATGACATCATTAAAGTCAAGTCTTGCTAATGCCAAGAAGAGCTTAGCTGTTGATGACATTGACAGAAAGTCTGATGCATCGGTTCGTGGTGAAGATGATGAGCATGATCTCAGCTGGAGTAATTCTAGTTCTGCTGAAAAGAAATGTCAGGGGAATCACAATGTTTATTTGGAGCGGGAAATGAGCACTGGTTTGAGCGTGATCAGTCGGCTAGCTAAGGAATTCGAGCAGAGAACCCAGGTTTTTGATGACGATGTGAGGTTCTTGGAGGAAGTGAAATCTGGTAAGGCCGAAGCAGATCTGAATGTTGACGACGAATTGAGAAAATTAAGGAATGATTTCAAAGTGTGGAAGAGGCAATTCAACTCGAGCATACGAAAAACCAAGGCAATTTTGCAGAAGTTAGGCGGTGAAGAAGCTAATGCGGAGAGGGCTAAGAAAAGGTGGTGGGGAAGGAGGACCAGCTCAAGGTTTCTCTAGATTCACATTTTATTAGATTTTTCTTGATTGTATCTATGTGCTTGTTAGTATTGATCGACTGAAAAGTGGCTACGTACGTGTGTGTAATCGATTGTCTAGTGATTAATTTTGATCTCAGATTTATTTGTGGCATCGTTCAGTTTCCATACTACGTTAGGGCGTTTACGGGTTTTAACGGTTGGGTGAGACATAAGATCCAGGTGTTTTGGTTCAAACCAAGCTGACTTGCAGGTTTTTCAACACAAACCTGCCGTGATGTGTTTGTAAGAACGCATTTTCGATAGGACCGCCAGCAGTGAATTTCTTAGAAAGAACTGACTTTTCGCGTAGACCATTTTTACATTTAGATACTGATTTCTTAATAAGACGTTCTACTAGCATGTTCACGAAGTCAATGACCCTAATGGCTGATATATTTGCTTAATTTTTTAATTTTACAAAGTAGTACGCAAGTAGAAATTTACCACTCTCTTGTGACATTTTCATGTAACCAAAACCATGTTCACCCATCTATCCGTGTTAGTCCTATTTACTAAACAGACCATGCTTCTGACAATACAAACACCCCCTTCCCCTTGGTGATTCATACAACTCAATTCTAAGGTCAAAACAAGTTTTTTTTGTCGACAGAGAAAGCTGGGGTTAGTCACTAACCCTACCAGTTATGCAACCATACCATTGGGATTCGAACTTACAACGTCCCAACAAAAGGTGACGTGACGTTGTGAGTTATCAAGGTCTATTTGTGCCATAATCTACCCAGCACATATTCCGAACTAAGTTTTAACGGCTTGGATCCGAAGTGTCTCGTGAACCAAGCAAAAATAATTTATGAAACCGAGAGAGAGAGAGAGCAGTGGAGCTACTTGCTCCCCTCCATTATGAGCAACAGGATAATAAAAAGGAAACGAACGACCTTTACTGCAAATTTTCCTTTTCAGGCACCGCCGCCGAGACCAGAAATGCCACTCCCCAAATCATTTAATGCACACATAAATTTGTCCAAAACCTTCTCGATAGCCGAACAAAACATGCAGTCTGAAACGAGATTTACTTCAAGGGTAGCCTATCGCGTATACTGTTCTCTGAGCACTCAAAAACACTTGGACACACACACACACACACACACTACGTTCACACCGATATACCGATCTTTAGCGTGAACAACTGCAACAGTCAACATGAGAAAATCAGCGAAAGAACCAAACAGGAACACTCAAGACTCGAGACGCACACCCATGTATGTGCATAGACGGTAGTGAAATATGTGAAGCAAAGATTGAGCCAGCAACCGAAGAAAACAAAGTCGGCTTTATACACCTAATGAAATGACAAAACTCATTTATTTATTTAATGGGAATGGAAAACAGGCAAGAGCACAAAAAATCAACACCAAATGATATATTTTCACCCCTGACTGAGGTCACAATAACTTCAATTAACTACATGAAATAATGATGCTGGCATGTTACTTATCTAAGAATCGAAATCAAACTTAAGCATGATTTAATGACCCTCTGAAACACAATACTAAGTACATTTGTACTACATTTTCTAGAAGAAACTCATAGGTGTAAAATTTATCTCATCAATCTATTGTATCCAACGTGGATCACTCATTCGGAATTGCCCTTCGGCTCAAGTTGCTTAATTTGATGTAAAAATTTGATCTTCTCAATTGTGAATTAATGAAACTGCTAGAAAACCTGCTCAACCAACAAAATTGGACCATCCAAAATATGTTTCGACTAAACAAATCATATAGACAATATAAATAGGGTTTAGAGTATATAGTACCATGTAGACAATATACATGAGGCAGAAATCAGACATGGTCAATTAGTCAGCAGTCGAATCCGATTAGTAGATTTCGGGTATATATTTTCCGTTTTAGTGTTCCCCAACTCGAGGTTCAAATTCTGATTTTCTCAGTAGTATAACACCTTTGGAAGTGAGAAAGATGCAGGAAAAGTAAAGGTATGAAGGAAAAATCTAAGTTTTTTTTACTGTTCTAAACGTGAGAAATTTTTTTAAGATGAGGTCAAATGACCAAAATGCCTCTGATAGCAAGACTATGGCCTTGAAATAAGGGTTTTCTGAAATATTTTTTGTAAAAGGGTAAACTTTAAAATTCAAATGCATGCAAATGACATGGAAATAAACTATAACATGATATTAAATGATGATATGCATATTAAAACCCTAAAATTGCAAAAATATCACAAAACACTGAATTTCGCCTGTTTTTTGCTTGAGTTTCGCCTTTGATTTTAAAAATGAACTAACCCAAAAGGAAAATGAGCTTGGAATTGGCTCAAATTTGGTATGGACACCTAGACTAATCCTAAAAACAGAATGGAACTCGAAAATCTTTTCTTTTTAATATTTTTTTATATGAAAATTAATTAAAAACCCTAAAAATCAAGATTTTTGCCTAATTTTCTAAATCTAACCTAATACAAACTGAATTTAGGGTACTAAACTACTATAGAAATTCTCTAAATTTTTTGAGGTGACAGAGGACAGTTAGACAAAGATTTTTTCCTTTTATAGATTTTAATTTTGACCTATGGTCAGAGCTTGACAACTCTGACAAGTTGGATCAGAATCCGACGACTCTAGAACTTAGGGCAGACTGAAAGGTTTTCACAACAATTCAAGGAAAAATGGTAAATTGAGGCCAAAACCTCTGAAATTTTAGACGAGGATCTCTGACACACAGAGAAACAAATCCTATTTTGTCAGTTTCTATATTTGACCTACGAATTGGACGGACACAGAGGGTTATCAGACCTCTAATTCTGATGAAATCTAACTAACAGAGATTTAGCTAATGAATTTGTAAAATCTGGAAAACTAGGAATACGAACCCTAAAAATTCTGAAATTCTGGGAAATGACAGAGGAGTTCACTAGGAACAACTCCACTACTGAAGGTTTTGACAGCCGACCTACGTATTGAAGCACGATAGCCGATTAGGGTCGGTCTAGACCCTGACAGGCAAGAATCAAGATTTTCACAGGGGTCTGGAAAATCTGATTTTTTATAGAAACTAAATCATTGTGAAAAAATCCAACAAAATACTGGAAAATACTAGGTTATAAAAGGGATCTACAATATTTTTTAGAAGAAGATTCAGATCTTCCATGGGGGAGATCTCGGGTCTTCAATTCTACTAAAATGAAATTCGGAACTTCCAGAGGGGTAAAATCTCAATTTGGGATTCAATTTTTAGAATTAGGTTCAAGAACTCAAATGGATCTAGATTTTTTTTTAGAGACTCACGAACGCATGCATGCATTTAATATAAAAAATTCAGGATTTATTGAAAGGAAGTTAAACATGAAATAATGATTAGACTATATGCTTAAAATCAAAATATATATGCTATCAATGACACTTTAATGAAACTAAATTATATGAATGAAATGAATATGAAAACAATACAAGAAAGCTAAATATATTGTCTAAAATGTGAAAAACTATATGAAAAATAGTGGGAAAATGGAAAACAATCTGGGAGATATACTTGAGACTCATTTATGCTATTCAGGATGAGCGGTTCATGCATTGAATGGATGAACCATTCCATCCGTATAGCTTTAAATCAATGCAAAACACAAAAGGGGAAGAGATTCATTACCTTGGGAATCCAGCTATCACGAGTGAAGATGTAGGATGCTGCCAAGGGGAACAAGGAGGCTGGAGTCGTGGTGATGCTTGAAGGTACTTTGGTTGGGGGGGTTGAAGCACCGACTGAAGGAAGAAGGTGTTGGAGGTGGCGCCAATGGTGTTGGAAGTGCTGGAGCTGGTGGTCACCAAAGAAAGTTGAAGGTGACTGTAGTGAAGGCTGAAGTTGCTGTGGTTGGAGCAAAGGTGCTGCCAAGGAAGAGGTGGAGATGCACAGCCGTGAGAGGGAATGGGAGAGAAGAGGTGAGATAGAGGAGAAAAGGAGTTAGGGTTGCTGAATGGAAGGCTTAGGGAGAGTCCACCGTGGGATATAGATAGGTTAGAGAAGAGAGAGAGAAGTTAGAATGAGAGGAAAGGATAATGAATGAGAGGCTCCAAAGTGACAGCCGTGTAATCCCCTCTCAATTAAAACCAAAACTTAGGTTTTAATTGAGAGGTAGCATTAGGTTTTAGAAGGTTTAATGAAAAAGGGGAAAAAGATGCGTGAATGGGCTGGACCAAGGAGGGAAAGTAGAAGAAGGAAAGAAGAGGGGAAAGAAGAAAGGAAAAAAGGAAAAGGGAAAAGGGAAAAGGAAAGGAAAAAGAGAAGGAAAAGGAAAGAAAGAGGAAAAAAAATCTGGATTTTTTTTAATTTTTTTATTTTATTTTTATTGTTTTTTACATGTGGTGCCACCTTGCAGTGGGCCCACGTGCTTTTTCAAAAAGGGTTTCAAAGTGGGTGCCACTTTAGAGTGGGCCCACACGATTTCTAAAAAAGGAAATTTTAAAACCCGAAAAGGTTTCAGTGTGACGCCACTTAGAGTGAGTTCCACTTTCAATTTTGAAATTCATTTTGAAGGCCAAATGGTAAAATGGTATTTTCAAAAAATTTTTAAATGAAATGAGCTATTTTTGGCAGTTTTTAAAACAAGCTCGAAATTTGAAGTTCTATACCCCGTTGCGAAGAAAATCCAGTATAGAATTTGAAAAACCAAGTTCGAAAAGAATCCAGATTATTTTCTTAGGAAAATATTTTCAAATTTAGAATCCTAGGGGTAAAAATGTCAATTTTGGAAACCCAAGCTAAATATGATATGATATTTAGAAAACAGAAACTAGGTTTTGATGACACATAATATGATATACTGTCATATAGGCTTTAATATGATATGATAATATGCCTTCATGAATAATGTTATATTATGACTGGATATGATTTGTCATATATTTAACGAGTATTTGATGCAAGATTTTTTAACTTAAAAAGAATGGAGACCTCCTGCTCAAGTACAACCTTTGGTACAATCATACTCTCTGAAGAAAAAGCTTGATGGCCCATTCATTCTTAAAGATCATCCAAGGAGATCGGCTACTTCAAGATGAAGATTTTCTTCTTCTTTAGAGTCATATGTAACAGAACCTTGAGAAGGATGCATAGTGCATATTTCATATTGCATGCTTTATCATACAAAGTCATCTATTTACAAAAGCTATGTTTCATAAAAGCATACGATATTTCAAAAAGCATCTTTTTAAAAACTAATCATTGTACTTTCTTACAAACTTTTATGAAAAAAGTATTTTGACAAGATATAATAGCTCATGATTTCAAAGGCATTAATTGTACCTTCTAACATGCATTTATGAATAAGACAACTTGAAAAGAAATAAAAACTAATGATTTCAAGTATGAAAGAAAAAGACAAAATGAATTTAAGTCATAATACAAAATCGTCTACCTTGAATTGACAATGTAAGAAAACTAATATTATTATATTGTGTTTGGAAAAGACTTTAGTTACTTTATACAACTCAAGAATGTCGACTTACTTAAAGTCATCATTCTTTCTGTAAACATTAAATACCACCTCAAAAGAATTTAAGAAACAACTACTTGTTTAATAATAAACTCTACACAAAAATATCGACTTACTTAAAGTCATCATTCTTTCTGTAGACATTAAATAAACACCACAAAAAGCATTTGAGAAATGACCATTTATAAATAAAGTAATCAACAAAGCATTTATTAAACTTACATACATTTAAGTTAAAAAGTGACGATTTGTAAGAAAAATACTAATATACAACAAATCATTAAATTGAGTAAAAACAAAACTTCATGATGACTTACAACCCAACGTTCAATGTACTACAAATCATTTATTATGAGAATAGACCTTTTACAAATTATATCACATTTAAAATACTAAAACGAATAGTGTACCCCAAATACTACACTTATAGAAAGAAGACTTTTCGAAAATACAGTATAGTACACATATATTTTTTGCACAAAGTTGTTTTTGAAATGACTTGACATCTCACATCTCAAAAGGACAATCATTTCAAAAAGGCAACGACTATTTTCTTGAGACAATATATACACTAACAAAATAATATCTCAGACAAGACATGTGAGCTTACAACGAGAAAAATTCCTATTCGATATTTGAAAAAGAAAGCCTAGAAAAAGAAAGAGAAAAAGTCAAGAATAGCTCTTTGACAGAGTATTATCTGAGTGAAAAGAACAGAACATTCTGAGAATCCTTCATTTGTGCATTTATATCATTCTGAAGGTTCTATAGGAAGTATTGTATCTTTCTATTATTCACTGTATCCCTTCTCTGTTGAGAGAAGTAGACCTCTGGGAAAAAGGGTGTTTTCCTTCTCTGTTGAAAGAAGTAGACCTTTGTGAAAGATGGTGTTTCTCTTCTCTGTTGAGAGAATTAGACCTCTCAGGAAGAGGGTGTTGTACTATTTATCCGGTAACTCGGATTTTATAGTGAATGGCCCAAGTGTTTTGTTTTGGGACTGGATGTAGGTCAGTGACTTGACCGAACCAGTATAAATCTTGTATTTTATGTGTTGTGCCTTATTGCATTTAAATTTTATTTTATCGATCTATTTCATATTTCACTATTCACCCCCTCTAGTGAAATTTTATTTGGTATCAGAGCAGGTTTGCTGGTTTCGACATAAGAAGTCTTTCAACAATTATGGCATCAACCTCTTATGCTCGTGATATTGAAGGTCAACACGCATCTCGTCCTCCTTTCTTCAACGGCTCTAACTATGGATACTGGAAATGCAAAATGACTATATTTCTAAGGTCCATAGATTTTGCAGTATGGAAAATTGTTGAACATCCATACACATCTCCATTCGCAAACTATAGCTTATGGTCTGATGAAGAAAAGAAGATGACCAATCTAAATGTAAAGGCTATGAATGCTTTGTATTGTGCCATTGATTAGAATGAATTCAACAGAATATCTATTTGTGAATCTGCTTATGATACTTGGCATTCTCTGAAGGTCATTCATGAAGGAACCAACAAAGTAAAAGAAGCCAAGATCTCATCTCTGGTTCGAAAATATGAGCTGTTCAAAATGGACAAAGATGAACCCATCACAGAGATGTTTACAAGATTCACAAACAACACCAACGACCTTAAATCTCTGGGAGAAACCTATTCCCAGACCGATAAGGTGAAGAAAATCTTGAGATCTCTCACAACTGATTGGGAGAAAAAGACAACTGCTATTGAAGAAGCTCAAGATTTATCCAAGCTTACACTGGATGACTTAATAGGCAATCTTATGGCCTATGAAGTCCATATGAAGGAAAGAAGGGAAGAGGAATAACCTACAAAGAAAACTCTAGCCTTTCCAGCCCTTTCTGAAAATGAGGACTCAGAAAAAGAATCTGAAATCTCACTACTTACTCGAAAATTTCAGTGCATCATGAGAAAGAACAGACTGTCAAATAATCACAAGGAAAAGAAAGATTCTAAGGAAGATTTCATGTGCTATCAATGTAATAAGCCAGGTCACATAAGACATGACTTTCCTCTTCTAAAAAGGAAATCCAAAATCGAGGAACCCAAGAAAAGGTTCTTGAAGAAAAAGGCTCTGCATGCTCAATGGGATAATTCAAAACCATCCACAAGTGAAGAGTCAAGTGATGATGAAGCTGAAACCGCCAACATGTGCTTCATGGCAGAAAGCTCTGTAAGTGAATCCCTTGATTTTTCTTTTAAAGAACTTCAAAATGCTTTTCAAGAACTTTTTGAAGAATCAAGAAAAATGATTCTAAAAAACAAAAGTTTGAAATCTGAAAATCTAGAGCTTCTCCAAGAAAATGAAGAACTCAGTATTGAAATTTCTGAGTTGAAAAAGAAAAATCTTATTATTACTTTTGAAATCAATTCTACTAGAAAGAATTCAAAATGAGTATGATGGGAGAACTCACCTACTTTCTTGGACTGCATATTAAGCAAACAAAGGATTGAGTCTTCATCAATCAGTCTAAGTATGCTCATGAACTTCTGAAAAGGTTCAACATGAACTCAACTGCTTCAAAGAATACACCTATGAGCACAACTACTGTATTGGATAGAGATGAAGATGGTAAGACTATGGATACAAAGTTATACAGAGGTACGATAGGATCACTACTTTATTTAACTGCTAGCCCTCCAGATATCATGTTCAGTGTTTGCTTGTGTGCTAGATTTGAGTCAAATCCAAAAGAATCACATCTTAAAGCTGTAAAAAGAATAATGAGATATCTAAAAGACACAGTTGATTTTGGGTTATTTTATTCAAAATCATATACATTTGATTTAATCTCATACAGTGATGCTGACTTTGCTGAAAGTAAATCTGACAGAAAAAACACAAGTGGAACATGTCATATGCTAGGACACCCACTAGTTTCATGGTTCAGTAAGAAACAAAACTGTGTATCATTATCAACTACTGAAGGTGAATACATTGCTGCTAGCCTAGCATGTACATAAGTCATCTGGATGAAACAAACTTTAAAAGATTTTGGTTTAAAATTTGAAAATACAACTATTTTATGTGATAACACAAGTGCGATAAATTTGTCTAAAAAACGTATTTTACACTCTCGAACTAAACACATTCAAATTAGACACCACTTTTTAAGAGAACAAGTCCTAAACAATATAATCAAATTGAAATTTATACCCACTAATAAACAATTAGCAGACATTTTCACTAAACCATTAAAATTTGAAGACTTTATAAGAATTAGGAATATGTAAATTAAGTGATTTATAAAATAAATTCATATGACTAATTAAAATGTAGAAAGATTAGTCTACTCGAGTTCACCTTTATAAAATATTAAAATATAATCTTTACTTGACAAAATTAATCTTAACCAAAGATTGACAAGTAAGAATGACAAAAACACTTTATGTCAAATCTTGTTTTCATTTACAAATTATTTTTTGTCATAATCGAGTGTTTGTATTTCTTACTATTTTTTATATTTTGTCATCATTCCATTCACCACCTTTTTCAAAATAGAAAAAGAGTCTTTCATATTTCACGTACATCACAAAGTTTCTTTATTAATGCTTTATGTCATCTTTTATATCATATCTCTTAAAGTACAATCTACTTTATGTCGTATCATCTTTCACACTTTTCTATAAAAAATCATATAATGATTCATTCTCGACAAACTTGTCTTTCATCTTATCTTTTAATTATTAAATGTTCTTTTCATTAGTACCATTAGTACCATCTTTCTCTTTCTCTTTCTCTCTCTCTCATACGAAATGTGCCTCCATTATTTTCAATCCGTGACTTTGACTCCTTTACAAGTTTAGAAAAACTTAATTTTATTCTCCAAAAAAAAAAAAACTATGAACTCCCTCCAATCGAGTTTCTTTAAAAATATGTCTATCAAATAAACATTAAGTCATGTCAATCATAACTTTACTTTATGTCATTCATCTTATATCAATCATGAATTTTGTTTTTTTGACCATTCCTATCCTACTCGAAAATCCATATATGTCATCAACTTTTCTTTATGTCTACTCTTACTCATTCCACGCATATCCATAAAAACTACTTCTTATATAAGCAATCATTACCTTTCACTCATAAATTTCTTTTGTCTTCTTCTAAATTCATCTCTCACGAATATACAATTTATTCTCATAAAGTAAAAATATTGTTTAAAGTTGTTTGTTTTATTAGGCCATTATTCATCTCACATGATAACACTCTTACACACCTTCCTTTCACGAATTTTTCATCTCATCACATCTTCATATGAAAATCTTTAAAATCCATGAATCATAATTCACATCGTGAAACACACCTCTTTGACACTATTCTTCTATCATATTCTTATCACACTTCACAATTCGATGGACTGTCCTCTATCAAAAATCTCCTTATATTGAATTTTTTTTAACTATGTTATTGTCATCTTTCCTAATATAATATACTCTCATCAACACTATCTTCCAAAGAATGATTTGATCTATCATTCACAAGAGCCTTAAGTTACAACTCACGAATTCTCCTTTCAACTAAAATTTAAATTTCATTCACTTCAAGTGACACTCACTTCCTATCATAATAATTTTCTTCTCCCTATTTAATGAAATGATTCTTTCCTCGCCAATTCGTTCGAATACTTCTATCATCCTTCAAGATATTACTCTCTCCAAGTTCTTATTTCCTTCAAAACTTCCTATTCTCTCAAAGATTACTTGAAATGGCATCATCTTCTTCACGATCCTCCATTGTCAACATGATTGAAGCAGCTGAATTGCGATATCCAGATCTCATTCACCACTTTCACTCCATCAACTCTCTACCAATTCAAACCGATAAACTAGTTCACCTTGAAGCATTTCCCTCATTTGACCTACAAACCTCCCTTTCGGATTTTGTTTATATCCTAGCATCATCCAAATCTATAACCATTTATCCCCATCTTATCAAAATTTTCTACGCCAATCTTTCAGTCGACCATGACCATTGAACTATAAATTCCATGGTTCATGGAAAAATCATTTCTTTCGACATTCCTCAATTAGGCCGCATTCTCAATATTTCTTCTTATGGCATTGAACTCCCCAACATAGTTCCTATAGATCGGACTGTGTTTAAGAAGAATCTCCTCTCCACTCGTTTAACCCACTTCCTGTGGCATACAATCAATTTAAAGCCTCATGCTTTGTCATTGTCACAAATCCTCTCTTCCAATGTCTTCCCTAAATCGCCATCCAAGGGATTCATTGCTGATGAAATCTCTCTTTTTCTCTATGCAATTTTCTGTGCTTTTCCCATAAACTGGTCAAGTATCATCTTCAACAACATGATTAATTTTCGCTCCTTCCGCTCTCTTCCTTTCAGGTATTTCATCTCCCTTATTCTTCAATACTTCCAAGTGCCTCTTCGAACCGATGTCATCTCCTACTCCATTCATGCTTTTGATGACTCCTACCTCCCTGAGGAAGAGTCAACTCAACCCAAATCTAACGACGAAGGCCATGAAGAAGCAGATCGAGCAGCAACTTTTGAACTAGACATCTTCTCAGCAATTATCAATGTCCAGAATATCCAGGATCTCCTTCTGAGGAATCAAGCCTCTCTGCATCAACCCTTCGAATATTTGAAGATCGGCCAAGATGCTTTACTTCGGAAGTTTCATCCCACATCCGACTCTGAATGGACATTTTCTATTCATTGGTCTGTAATAACTTTTTTATACTCTGATCCCCTTCTTTTTGTCCGTGACAAAGGGGGAGAAAAACCTGTCTCCTATGATGGAGAAAAATACTCTGATCTTTTTTTTAAACTTAAAACTTTTATGTTTTATGCTTATGTTTTATGCATTTTTATAATATCATTATTATTATGCATATGGCTTTTTGACAAGGGGAGCATATTTTGTCATCATAAAAAAAGGGGAGAATGTTGAGAAACTAGGTTTTGATGACACATAATATGATATACTGTCATATAGGCTTTAATATGATATGATAATATGCCTTCATGAATAATGTTATATTATGACTAGATATGATTTGTCATGTATTTAACGAGTATTTGATGCAAGGTTATTTCACTTAAAAAGAATGGAGACCTCCTGCTCAAGTACAACTTTTGGTACAATCATACTCTCTGAAGAAAAAGCTTGATGAACCATTCATTCTTAAAGATCATCCAAGGAGATCGGCTACTTCAAGATGAAGATTTTTTTCTTCTTTAGAGTCATATGTAACAGAACCTTCAAAAGGATGCATAGTGCATATTTTATATTGCATGCTCTATCATACAAAGCCATCTATTTACAAAAGCTATGTTTCATAAAAGCATACGATCTTTCAAAAAGCACCTTTTTGAAAACTAATCATTGTACTTTCTTACAAACTTTTATGAAAAAGGTATTTTGACAAGATATAATAACTCATGATTTCAAAAGCATTAATTGTACCTTCTAACATGCATTTATGAATAAAACAACTTGAAAAGAAATAAAAACTAATGATTTCAAGTATGAAAGAAAAAGACCAAATGAATTTAAGTCATAATACAAAATCGTCTACCTTGAATTGACAATGTAAGAAGATTAATATTATTATATTGTGTTTGGAAAAGACTTTAGTTACTTTATACAACTCAAGAATGTCGACTTACTTAAAGTCATCATTCTTTCTGTAAACATTAAATACCACTTCAAAAGCATTTAAGAAACAACTATTTGTTTAATAATAAACTCCACACAAGAATGTCGACATACTTAAAGTCTTCATTTTTTCTGTAGACATTAAATAAACACCTCAAAAAGCATTTCAGAAATGACCATTTATAAATAAAGTAATCAACAAAGCATTTATTAAACTTACATACATTTAAGTTAAGAAGTAATGATTTATAAAAAAAAATACTAATATACTACAAATCATTAAATTGAGTAAAAAAAAACTTCATGATGACTTACAACCCAATGTTCAATATACTACAAATCATTTATTATGAGAATAGACCTTTGACAAATTATATCACATTTAAAATACTACAACGAATAGTGTACCCCAAATACTACTCTTATAGAAAGAAGACTTTTCAAAAATACAGTATAGTACACATATCTTTTTTACACAAAGTTGTTTTTGAAATGACTTGACATCTCACATCTCAAAAGGACAATCATTTAAAAAAGGCAACGACTATTTTCTTGAGACTATATATACACTAACAAAATAATATCTCAGACAAGACATGCGAGCTTACAACGAGAAAAATTCTTATTCGATATTTGAAAAAGAGAGCCTAGAAAAAGAAAGAGAAAAGAAAGAGAAAAAGTCAAGAATAGCTCTTTGACAAAGAGTATTATATGAGTGAAAAGAACATAACATTCTGAGAATCCTTCATTCATGCATTCATATCATTCTGAAGATTTTATAGGAAGTATTGTATCTTTCTGTTATTCACTGTATCCCTTCTCTGTTGAGAGAAGTAGACCTCTGTGAAAGAGGGTGTTTTCCTTCTCTGTTGAGTGTAAACACCCCAAATTTTCCACATCCATTCTCAAACAATCCTCCTCAGGCAGTGCCAATCCTATTAGGTCAGTGTAGGAGTCAAACCCCGAGTCAGTTTCAGAAAATCACCATTTTACCCATTTTCACTAGGAAAATTACCATTTTACTCCTAGGTCATCCCAGACCCTAGTCAGTTGGAGTCAACAAAGCTCACTGATCAGTTCAGAACATTTAGAATATCAGTCATTCCAAAGCTCATCTGAGCTCACAGTGAGAAGACCATTTTCATTTCTGACAATTCTTGCCAAAATGGGATCATTTCTTCAGAAATGAGCTTATTTCTCGCTCAAATCCAAGCCAATTGTCTCTGAGTCAGTCATTCATAGTCAGTTATACTCCCCAGAGTCTAACTTGAGCTCACCAGAAGTTCAAGCGCTCCAGTTTCAGTTCAAAACCATTTCCAAGTGTCCAGGAGCCCATTTTAGTCCATTTCAGCTCTTTCAACTGAAATTGAGTCGAGTTCAGCCAATTGAGCTAGTGTTCAAGCTTCGATTTTAGTTCACCTCAGTATTACTGACCTTTGTTTCAGCTCAAACCCAGTTCAGGTTCGTAATTCACTTCATTCCAATGACCATTCCATACCATTTCTCTAAAAATAGCAGCTTTTCTTGATAATTCAGTTGGAAAGGTCAGTTGAGTCACTGTCCGGTGAGTTCATTTGAGTTCTGAAACTCTAAAACCCAGCTCAATCAAGTTCATTTCAGTTGAATCCAGCTCAAACCCTAATTTTCAGTGTTACTCTAGCTTGGTAGAGTTCAAAACCATTTCTTCAATCATTTTGCAAATTTTATCAGTTTTTATACTTTTTAAACTGGTACAGCTACCAATCGGGGTCTAACATCTAAAATTCTCCATTCAGGGTCTGCATTTCGCATGTCATTTCTCATCATTTCATATCATTTCTTAGCATTTCATAACATTTCATCGCATTTCATTTCATTTTCGAAGTCCAAAACTCCAGTTTTATAAATTTCAATCTAGATTGAGTTTTAAAAGTTTTAAGAAATCAATTTCAAACCTCGGGTTTCCAAAATTGACATTTTCACCCCGGGAGTCTAAATTTGGAAATATTTTCTCAAGAAAAATAATCTGGATTTCTTTCAAAATCAAATTTTCAAATTTTACACTGGATTTGCTTCACAATGAGCTATTGAACTTCAGAATCTGAGCTCTTTTCAAAAACTGCAAAAAATAGCTCATTTTTTTGGAAATATTTTCTTGAGAAAAACAATCTAGATTTCTTCCAAAATCAAATTTTTAAATTCTATACTGGATTTGCTTCGCAACGAGCTATTAAACTTCAAAATCCGAGCTCGTTTCAAAAAATGCCAAAAATAGCTCATTTCGTTTGAAAATATTTTCTCGAGAAAAACAATCTGGATTTCTTTTAAAATCAAATTTTCAAATTCTACACTGGATTTGCTTCGCAATGAGCTATTGAACTTCAAAATTCGAGCTCATTTCAAAAATTACCAAAAATAGCTCGTTTTGTCTAAAAATAGATTTGGAAGCATTTTCTCGAGAAAAATAATCTGGATTTCTTTCAAAATTATATTTTTAAATTCTACATTGGATTTGCTTCGCAATGAGGTATTGAACTTTAAAATCCGAGCTCATTTCAAAAACTGCCAAAAATAGTTTGTTTCGTTTGAATTTTTTTTGAAAAGACTATTTTACCCCTCAAATCGCCAAAATGAATTTCAAAATCAAAATTTGGACCCGCTCTGAGATGGCCCATTCATTTGCATTTTTATTTTATTAAAAAAAAAAAAAGATGCTTCTTTTTATTTGTTTATTTTTGTTTTTATTGATTTTTATTTTTTTTTATTTTTTTATTTTAGAGAGGTGGGACCCACAAGGTGGTCGCCCAAACCTCCAGCCCCTCTATTTCTCCATTTCCTTTCTCTCCTCCTCTCCTTTCCCTTTCCTCCTTCCTTTCTTTCCTTCTTTCTTTCTTTTCTTTCTTTCTTCTTCCTTTTTCTTTTCTTTCTTTCCTCCTTTCTTACCTCTCCTAGCCATTCACGTACATGGGATTCATAGAATATCTTTAGAAACTTAGGTTTTGATTTTCATCAAAACCTAAGTTAGGATAAAAGCTAAAAGAAAAAGAGACGGCTGCTATCTAGCCCCATTGAACGTCTCTCTCTCTCTCTCTCTCTCTCTCTCTCTTGGTTTCCATTACACAACTTCTCACCTCTCTACAGCAGCTTCTCCTTCACCACCTCTTCTGGCAGCAGCAGCACACCATCTCATCAGCTTGCAGCTCTTCTTCAGCCACCAGAGGGGAGCACCAGCCAACAACCACTCCTCTCACTCAACGCCTCCCTTGCAGCCACTTGCAGCAGTCAACCCACTCCATCAAGTTTCCAGTTGGAGCCTCCTCCACCTCCAGCTCTGTAGCAAATACTTCCAGCCATTAAGACCACCACCAAGCTTCCCCATCTCCAGCCATTAAGACCACCCCCAAGCTCTCTGCTCCAGCCAACAACCACCAGCCGGTTCAAGCTCCAGCCGACGCCCCCTTTTGAAGCCTCCATCCCTTGAAGTCCAGCCGACGCACCTTTGAAGCATACATCCCTTCAGGTCCAGCTTTCTTCACAACCGGTTCAACTAGCACGGCTCCTTCAATCTTCTAACAGCCACATCAAAGTGCAGCCCTCTTTCACCAAGGCAGCCACATCCTCAAGCTTTAGTTCCAGCCGGTGCAAGCACAACCCAAGGTAGATCATTTTTTTTTTCCTTTTTTTTTTATATTCCTTCTTTTCATAAAAATATCATTGTGAACCCAGTCCCAAGCTGGATTCACATGTTTGATTTTATTTCATAAACCTATGCTTTTGATTTGGTTGTTAAGGCTGCATAAAGGAAAAGATTCGTCCGATGCATGGATCGGATCATTCCTTCCACAGCTAAAAAAAAAAAAAACTATGATTCATATGCCCTGTTCATTTTTTTTTTTTTAATGTTCTCATATAGGTAACGTGTGCTAGGGATCATACGTTTTGCATTTAGTTGTTCGACATTAATTCTAATAGTTTAATTAACATATGCTTTTTAGTTCGTAAATGCTGATTTGGGTGTCCAGTCCAATTATGATTTCATGCTCAAATTTTTGTTTAAAATTTCTGAGTTTTTCGTTATAGATGCATATATGTGTTTGTGATTCTCTGTAAAAAACCCAGATTGATTTGGGTTATGCAACTTCATTTCAAAAATCAAATCCCAATTCGGGTTTTGAACTTCTGTGAATTTTCAATTTCTGCTTTAGCAGAAAAGAACCTCTGGCACCACCCTCGTGGGAGATCTGGATCGTCCTACAAAAATCATAGTAGATTCATCATTGAATCTACTAATGATCTGGAAATTTTTAGGTTTTTCCGAGTAGTTTTGATCTCTATAAAAAATCGGATTTTACAGCTCCCTGGGAAAATCTCAATTTTCCTTTGTCAGGGTATAGACAGACCCTAATGCATCAAGTTCGCCAAATCTGTAACCTGTCTGCAAAAACTTTCAACATTAAAGTTTTTCCTAACATAATGTTCTGCAATTTTCCAAAATTTGGGAATTTTTGGATCTGTTTCATTATTTTTCCCGGATTTTCTCTTTCTGTCTAACAGATTCCAATGTCCAGAAATTCCAGAGATTTAGGTCTCTGATAACAGTGTAGCCTTTTCCAAACCGTAACCCGAATCCTAATAGTGTCAAAATATCAAATCTTTCTCTGTTTGTCAGGGACATTTTCTCACAATTTCAGCCATTTTCCCATCGGTCTGCTATTTTTCCTATATTTTCTACCAAAACCTATCTGTTTCCTTCATTTACTATAGTCGCCGGATTCTGATCCGACTTGCCGGAGTGGTACAGCTCCGACCATAGGTCAAAACCAGAAAGTGTCAAAGGAACAAATCCTTGTATTACTGTCCTCTGTCATCCCATAAAATTTGGGAAATTTTTATGGAAGTTTGATATCCTAAATTCCCTTTAGAATCAATATTTTAGGCAAAAATCATGAAATTTAGGGTTTTATTTGAATTTCCATATTTAAAAAATATAAAAAAATTAGATTTTCGAGCTTCATTCTGTTTTTAGGGTTATTTTAGGTGTCCATGCCAAATTTGGTTTAATTCCAAGTTCATTTGCTCCATGTGTTAGTTTATCTTTAAATTCAGAAGCGAAAATCAGGCGAAAATCAGGTTAAATTTGATATTTTATGATATTTTCGTCATTTTAGGGTTTTTATCATGTACATAATCATGTATAATCATATTAGGGTGAATTTAAATCTCCTTTTCAATTCATATTTTTCAATTTTGTAAAATTTATTTCAGAAAACCCTGGTTTCAAGGCCATAGTCTTGTTATCGGGGGTATTTTGGTCATTTTGACCTAAATTTCGAAATTTCAATTTCTAATTCTCCAAAATTTCATGCATATCATCATATTTTATCATATTATGTTTGATTTATTTCATTTGATTTTCAAAATTCCAAAATTTACAAAAATTCTTTCATAAAACCCTGATTTCAAGGTCATCAGGGGTATTTTGGTCATTTTGAACCCCAATTTCGAATTTTCAAGTTTATTTTCCAAATTTATTCATTATTTATTATGTTTATATCAAAGGGGGGTATGAATTTGGGTTTATATCTGAATAATATCCGATAATTTCTCATATTTTCGGATAAATTCAGAATAACCTACATTTTTGTGCTAACCTTGTTTTCTAGTTTTGCAGGAACATTCAAGAAGAAGACTTAGATTTTATTTTTTTTTATTTCAATTCAATGTAACTTCAAATGTAATAATTTGGAATAAGAGTTACTTTTCTGCTTAGAATAGGGCTGCATTGCATATAGTTTAATTTATGCAAATTTCGATATTTGATGTATGATTCATGTGCATTTATTTCAAATCCACTATGGTTTACACGAATGGCATGTGCACAAGCTTTTATGGAGTTTATAAACTCGGTGGGATTCGTATTTATGGCCATAGTCAGAATACGAAGAAAACCAAGATTTATGATCTTCGTATTAGCCACATTCAGCCTACACACTTAGGCTAATTTCAAAATGCACTGCATTTTTCAAAGTTTTAAAAGGATTTTCCAATTCCTCAATTGAAATTCTCTTTTAAACTCATATTCATTCATTCATATCATTCAAATTGCATTATTTTCAAATTCATTTTCCAATTTCAATTTTAGATAAATCAGTTTTCCCAAAAATTTCCAAGTTTCTCAGGATTGGATTTTCTCAGAATTCCAAATTTTCAAATGAGATTTCAAGGCATTTCCCAAGTTCAAATCAAGATTTTCCTATGTTTTCAAATTCTCAAATTTCAAAATCCCAAGTTTTCAGAAATCGATTTTCTCATATTTTCCAGTTTTCCTGAGAATTCATTTTCCATTTCAAAAGTCATTTTCCAATGAATTTCTTAGATTTTCTCAGAATTCTCAAATCCATTTTCTCAGAAAAGCAATTCCAAATTTCAAAATCGATTTTCCAAAGTTCAAGTTTTCCTGAGAAATCACTTTCCAATGCAAATTTCTGATTTTCAATGAACTTCAATGATTTTCCCAGGAATCCCAATTTCAAGTACTTTTCCAATCATTTTTCCAGCATATTTCAATTTTCCAAAGCAAACATCATGTTTCTCAAACTTGCATTATTTTCAAAATTTCATAGCACAAGCCTGATTCTTTGTGCATTCTAGGAAAAATATAGCATAATTTAGATATTTGAGTCGAGTTAAAGCACATAATTGGTCCTTGGTTTAATTACCCCTGGTAAAGGCGCCAGGAATGGTTAAACCTCGTACCGACAGGCGGATCCCATTCCACGGATTTTTCCCGCAAATTTTCAAAACGGAGGCGAGTAATTTTCAAAACCATTTTCAAAACTTTGGTCGAGTTTGACTCGCGAAATTCGTTTCTCTCTCGCAAGGGAGGGGAAAAATTTTGCGATGATAACAGGTTTGGCGACCGAGATGGGACCTGTCTTCGCCTGATCAATTATGTGCATTGACTTAGCTCAATTATCAAAATTATGCTCTATGGAATGTCAGCTTTAATTCCTGATATCATGTGAACCTAGGAGCCTAGGCTTGAACCCAGCTGACATGGATTGCATGTAGACTAGGAATGGTTTGGTAGGACCATATTGAGGAGAATTATGCATGCTCACTTAGACTTAGGTCTGAAATACAACACTCCTCAATCTAGGACTTGTATGAAAACAATGTTTGCTTCTTCAAAAAATTTCAAAATTTTATCTCTTTAGGACTTAGAGCCCTATGTTTGCCTGCATGTGATCATATTTTAAAAACCACCCCACCTATGTCTACCCGGTCTTCACGTTGCTGGGCTCTCTTCCAGAACCATAGTTCGGGACAGAGCCTCACAACTGGGCCACTTATTTGGGCTAACGCCCCCCTGCCACGTACCAAGGGCCATAGTCCAACGTATATCGGCAGGCGCTCAAGGATGTTGGGAAAACACAAGCCTAGACCCGGAGATGAGTTTTATGCCACGTACATCGAGCCTCGGCTCGAGTATATCGGCATAGCATGATTGGACACAGTTGATCTGAGCCTAGAGTCAGGATTAGGGTCCTAAAGCTCTTTCAAAATCAATGCATTTAGAGTTGGCTTCCTAGGGATTGTTGTATGTGCATAATTGTTTGTAATTGAATATATGATATTCATTTTCGCCTTATTTTCTCATATTTTTCCCAATTTTTCCAAAATACCAAACAATTTTCCAAAATACCTCATTTTTCATCTTTTATGAAATATCTCCTTTTTCTCAAAAACCCTGGACGATTTTTCTAAATTATCCACCTTTTCCTTCAAAACTCCAGGAAATTTTCCATTCTTTCGTTCCTCTGGACTTCGAATTTCCATCTTTCACTTTATCCTGCCTGCAATTTTCAAAATTCTTGTATTTTTCCAAAGTCTAATTCCAGTCTTCTTGTCTTTCAGTCCAATGGCATCCAGCCAGCTCGATTCTGTTTTTCCTGAGGGTCACATCTCCTATGAGGTGCGGCAAAGTCTTCCTGAGCATCGATCTCTTAGCACCGAACCCTTCTTCCCCCGGTGGTACTATGTCTGGTTCAAAAACTTCTCTCGTATGTTTCCGGACCACTTGAGTGATTGCGGGTTGGAATTGGCATCTGCAGTGGGAAAGTTAAGAGTCAACGACAATCTGATTCATGCACTGACAGAGCGGTGGAATCTGCGCACTTGCACGTTCTGGTTCCCGTGGGGCGAGATGACACTACTGATGGATGAATTTTCAGAGATTATGGGACTGCCTGAGCCAGCCGGTCAGCCTGGAGATCCGTTAGAGCAGCAGTTTCTGATCAATGTCAAGGGTCTGGACCCCAAAGATGTCGTAGCTCGCGTGACAGGGCGCAAGTCTTGGCCGCTGATTGAAGAAAATGGGAATGAGTACGTGAGTCTGATCGAGATCTACCGACAGTATGGAGAATTCGCAGAAGTCAGCTCGTTGTTCAGGACAGCTCGAGAGAGAATTCAGCATGCGATGGTTTTGTGTACTGTGGGACTTGCTTTCTTTCCAGATGGACAGAATTATGTGGATGTCAGAATAGTTCAACTTTTGAGAAGATGGGGAAGTCGACAGACCAGCCATCTCTCGATAGCTATGGCCGCACTTGCTTTTCTATATAGAGGATTGACCCGCTTCACACTTGGAGAGTCCGTCTTAGTCGAGGGATGTACTTATGCTCTTCAATCTTGGTTCCTTCAGCATGTACCGACCAGAGCTAGTTCATTCAGATACAACGGTAAGGAGCTCCTTCCAGTTGCACGGTACCGATTCCTGATCGACTATCTGCAGGAAGAAGAAGTGGTGTGGGACTATTTTGATCGAGAATTATCGCCTCCCAGATACACCTATGCATATGGCAAGAGATTCAAGTTGCTTGGTCCATTCTTCTGTGCTTACTATCATCCGGAGCGGTCTGTTCGACAGTTTTCTCAGAGACAGAAACACATAGAGATGCGGCTGCTATCAGGAGTCATGCCAGAGTTCGACCTTACATCAGCACAGTGGTCCGGAGCATACCATTCTGCCAGATATGGCTGGGACTCTTTTGTTACTCTTCCGCATATCGGCATAGCATGATTGGACACAGTTGATCTGAGCCTAGAGTCAGGATTAGGGTCCTAAAGCTCTTTCAAAATCAATGCATTTAGAGTTGGCTTCCTAGGGATTGTTGTATGTGCATAATTGTTTGTAATTGAATATATGATATTCATTTTCGCCTTATTTTCTCATATTTTTCCCAATTTTTCCAAAATACCAAACAATTTTCCAAAATACCTCATTTTTCATCTTTTATGAAATATCTCCTTTTTCTCAAAAACCCTGGACGATTTTTCTAAATTATCCACCTTTTCCTTCAAAACTCCAGGAAATTTTCCATTCTTTCGTTCCTCTGGACTTCGAATTTCCATCTTTCACTTTATCCTGCCTGCAATTTTCAAAATTCTTGTATTTTTCCAAAGTCTAATTCCAGTCTTCTTGTCTTTCAGTCCAATGGCATCCAGCCAGCTCGATTCTGTTTTTCCTGAGGGTCACATCTCCTATGAGGTGCGGCAAAGTCTTCCTGAGCATCGATCTCTTAGCACCGAACCCTTCTTCCCCCGGTGGTACTATGTCTGGTTCAAAAACTTCTCTCGTATGTTTCCGGACCACTTGAGTGATTGCGGGTTGGAATTGGCATCTGCAGTGGGAAAGTTAAGAGTCAACGACAATCTGATTCATGCACTGACAGAGCGGTGGAATCTGCGCACTTGCACGTTCTGGTTCCCGTGGGGCGAGATGACACTACTGATGGATGAATTTTCAGAGATTATGGGACTGCCTGAGCCAGCCGGTCAGCCTGGAGATCCGTTAGAGCAGCAGTTTCTGATCAATGTCAAGGGTCTGGACCCCAAAGATGTCGTAGCTCGCGTGACAGGGCGCAAGTCTTGGCCGCTGATTGAAGAAAATGGGAATGAGTACGTGAGTCTGATCGAGATCTACCGACAGTATGGAGAATTCGCAGAAGTCAGCTCGTTGTTCAGGACAGCTCGAGAGAGAATTCAGCATGCGATGGTTTTGTGTACTGTGGGACTTGCTTTCTTTCCAGATGGACAGAATTATGTGGATGTCAGAATAGTTCAACTTTTGAGAAGATGGGGAAGTCGACAGACCAGCCATCTCTCGATAGCTATGGCCGCACTTGCTTTTCTATATAGAGGATTGACCCGCTTCACACTTGGAGAGTCCGTCTTAGTCGAGGGATGTACTTATGCTCTTCAATCTTGGTTCCTTCAGCATGTACCGACCAGAGCTAGTTCATTCAGATACAACGGTAAGGAGCTCCTTCCAGTTGCACGGTACCGATTCCTGATCGACTATCTGCAGGAAGAAGAAGTGGTGTGGGACTATTTTGATCGAGAATTATCGCCTCCCAGATACACCTATGCATATGGCAAGAGATTCAAGTTGCTTGGTCCATTCTTCTGTGCTTACTATCATCCGGAGCGGTCTGTTCGACAGTTTTCTCAGAGACAGAAACACATAGAGATGCGGCTGCTATCAGGAGTCATGCCAGAGTTCGACCTTACATCAGCACAGTGGTCCGGAGCATACCATTCTGCCAGATATGGCTGGGACTCTTTTGTTACTCTTCCGCTTTTTTCCGGTCCTCGTGTCTTTGCTAGTTATAAGGAGTGGTGGCAAATTGTCTGTCTGCCCCCTCTTTCTCAAGTTTATTATTGATGCAATCATATTTTCTTTCAATAAATAAAAATCTTGCAAATTCTTCAATTCTTGGTTTGACGACCTCGCCTAGGTAACAAGGCTTAATTTTCAGTTGTTTATTTTCTTTGCAAAGGAATAACAACGCAATTGTCGTAATCCCAGCGACGACTCAATCCCTAGTAATGGGATATTCTTTCAAATTGTCTACCAAAATTCTCAGCGAATATTTTCTTCTAATCAAAATCTCTCTCAAAAGCCTAACCATCGATTTTGCTCTGCAGAGAGTATTCCTGACAGTCAATGGTTCAAACAAGGTCAGGGAATAAGACTGCACCAGTCGAGGGAATCGCATATTCGACAGCTTCAGACGAAGAAATGGATTCCCCGCGCTCAGGCAAAAATCAGGGGCAACAGGTTGAGAATGACATTGATCCTCAAATGTATGCCATGTTTAAGAAGATGATGAGTAAGATGCTGGCAGAACAAGCTGAAGCCAGTACAGAGAAAGCACAGGTGAAGCAAAAGACAAAAGGCCGGGCAGTCAAGAAAGCCTTGAAGATATCCAAGAAGCCTGCCCAGCATGTTGATGCAACTGATGAAGAGGAATCAGTGGAAGATTCAGATGAAGAGTTTGAGACCCATCAGGCATTCCGCAAGTCTACCCAGGGGCAGAGGTCAGCCCACAAATTCAAAGAGCAGACTGTCAATGACTCTGACCAGCCGCAGTTCAAAGATGTGGTCAGAATGCTTCGAGACCTGCAGGCCCGCGACAAGGGCAAGAAAGTCTTCACCAGTGAAGACTTCTATGATGGTTTGGATGGGGACGACAATCTCGAGAATCTCCCCAGAAAGTTTATCAAATTCGATGGTTCTGGCGATCCTAAAGCTCATCTCGCCATGTTCTTCACTGAATGCTCCAGATTCAAGCGAGACAACCGTGCACTTTTCCTATGTTTCCTTCGCAGTCTGGAGGGAACCGCAGCTAAATGGTACTCGGAGCATGTAAATCCAATTGAGTTGAAAGAATTTGACAAAGTGGTAAACATGTTCATTGAGCGATTTCTCTTCAATGCTGAGGCACTTCCCACCCTCAGCCATCTTTGCGGCCTTAAACAGAGAGAAAATGAGAAGGCCAGAGATTTTATCCATCGATGGAGGTCAGCTTGCAACAAGATGAGGGACCCCATATCAGAGGGACATGCTTTGTCCCTAATTCTGAGTAACTTCTCACAGCCTCTAAGAGGTCTCATCTCTACTGCACCATCAAGGACATTCATTGAACTGACAGAGCGAGCCGAATGGCTCGAGTTGAGTATGGAAAATGGTTTCTATGAAGGTTTCACCTTTACTAAGAACAACGGCCAAACTGAGCAGAAGAAGAAGACTCACTTCACTCATTCTGTCAGAAATAATAATTGGAAACACCGTAAGGGGCAGAACAAAGATTTCTGTTATGGGGTAGGAAGTTCCAACAAGAACGATCAGAAAGGCAAGTCAGTCCCTCAATTCAATAAGCCACTTCAATTAGAACAGGGACCGAAGCCCCGAGAAAAAGTAAAGCATGAAGGGTGGAGTTATGACAGGAAATTCACTCCACTAGACCAATCCCTCGAGACTGTGCTCGAGTATATGTTGACCAAGGAGATGGTCAAACTGCCTAGGTTGGTTGATCCCCCTATTCCCATGGGGAAATTCAAAGATCAATTTTGTAAATTTCACAGAACAGTGGGGCACAATACTGAGAACTGCTTCGTTCTCAAGAATATTGTTCAGGATCTCATCGACAAGAATCTTCTGGTAGAGGGTGCCGAAGATGAAAATATGGATATTCTAAAGAAACCCTTTCCCCATCATTCTACGGCGGTCGTCTCTGAACAGCCTTTTCAGCCGCAGGAGCATATTAGGCCATGCTCTAAAAGGGATATGCAAGTCCAACATCAGGTCCTTGTGCTGCAGCAGGCTCAGTCCAAAGCTCAGAAAATGGATCTCATTGCAGCTTTTGGTAAAATGAAAGTATCTGATAAACCCACTGGGGTATCTCCTGAGGTGGCTAAAAGAATGCCATGGCTCCCCAAGCACTTTATTAAGCCCGCTCCGGAGAAAGGTGAGACATCGGCACCAAAGCCGATTACTGCATTATCCCATGTCTCAATCTTGGATTTAGCCCAAGCTTTCGCCAAGCACCAGCAAGTGTTGAATGATCTGTTGCGGAAAATCAAAGTGAAACCGAGCATAACTCCTGAAGACATGGCCCAGATAGTCAATCAGGCCATGACAAATGCTCCAATCACTTTCTCAGATGAAGATCTTTCTAAGCCGCATGTGTTTCACAACAACGCTTTGTATGTTGTGATTCGAGCCAGAGGAATGACTGTTCCTCATGTGCTGATAGATGGAGGCAGCAACCTCAATATATGCCCAGAAATGACAGCCAAAGCTTTGGGCATTAGAGAAGAGGAATATATCCCGGACCCGATCACCATCTACGGGTTTGATAATCATGGCCAGACAGCTAAAGGGAAAATTTTCATTGACTACTCGGTCCACTCTGTCCTCTTTCATGTGGTCAATGTACCCCCAACGTATAATCTGTTGTTGGGACGACCGTGGATTCACAACACGAACGCGGTGCTGTCTACTTTGCATCAGTGTGTCAAGTGGTCAAAAGGTGGAATGATCACAACAGTCTTGGGCGAGGATCCGGAGAAGAGGCATGCACAACCTATGGTTCCTAGGCCCACTTTCACTACTGATATCCCTAGCATTAGGGGCATTGATGAGGTCAGCTTTGAAGAAAATTCGGGAATACTGCAAATGGCTGAACAGCCAGCACATACAATGGCCATGACTCGATGGAGAGGCCCACAGTTTTTCAAGATTGGAGGACGAATTGACTATAGTACATTCAAAGATCATCCACTGTTCTCCCAATTTATGAAGGCCAAAAAGGGATTTGATCTGTTAGTAAAGCATGGTTATCAGCCTTTTCAAGGCCTGGGAAAAAATGGGAATGGTCGTCTCGAGCCAGTAATTCCTCAGCACTATCCTCAGAGGGCCGGATTGGGCTTTAGTGGCAGAAGATCTCAGAAGGGCACTATCTTTATCAAAGGGACGCACTAAGGGCATCTGCTTGTCTTTCATTTCTATTCTTTTGTTTTCACATTTAGGATGATATCCCGTTTCATTTCAATCATTGTCCTCAATTCAATCTTTCAATAAAGTTGCAAATTTCCTTTGTCTATCTGGATGCCATTTGTCTCTTTACTTCTCGTTATCAAATCTTTGAAAATTTGCCATTATTCTTCTCTTTTATCTTTCAAATTATTTTCTTAACAAAAGTAATTTGTTTTATGATAGGAGATTTTCCTGAATCGATTTATTCTCCAATTTTCAGAATGTCTTCCCAATCTATCAAGAAGCTCGTTCTTAATCCAGAGGCCTTTTCAAAGCCAACAGTGATTCATCAGGTTAAAATAAGAGCAAAATGTAGTCAGATTACAAAGCAGTCAGAAGAACCTGCAGAATTTGATTCAGCTCTTCAAGAATTACCAGAATTTGCAGCAATTCAGAAACAAGATGAGCCATCATCCTTAGTTCAGGATCCGACTGAGGATATCAATATTGGATCAGAAGACGATCCTAAAATTCTCAAGATTGGCAGCAGTTTGAGCCCGGAAGAGAAAGAAAGGCTCACCTGTTTTCTCAAGCAACATGAAGAAGTGTTCGCGTGGACATATGAGGACATGCCAGGTCTAGATACCAAATTGGTTGAACATCGTCTCATCCTAAAACCAAATGTCAAGCCGGTTAAGCAGAAACTGAGAAAGATGGATCCTCGAGTGGAACAACAAGTTAAGGAAGGTCTAGAAGACCTACTCAAAGCAGAGTTCATTCGAACCATTGACTATCCAGATTGGCTAGCAAATATTGTTGTTGTTCCCAAGAAAAATGGTAAAGTTCGAATTTGCATCGACTTCAGAGATCTCAATAAAGCGACTCCTAAGGATGATTATCCACTTCCTAATATTGATCTTTTGATTGATAGCACAGCAGGTCACGCTATGTTCTCTTTTATGGATGGATATTCCGGATATAATCAGATCAAGTTGGCCGCTCGTGATCAGTCCAAGACATCTTTCACTACTCCTTGGGGCACTTTTTGTTATACAGTCATGCCATTTGGGCTTAAGAATGCTGGAGCCACTTATCAGCGTGCTATGGCCGTCATTTTCCATGATCAGATGCACAAAATCATGGATGCCTATGTCGATGATATTCTGGTAAAATCCAAAGAAGAAGAAGATCACATCGAAACTCTCAATAAAGTTTTCAAGTGGCTCATTCTTTACAAGCTAAGACTCAATCCACAAAAATGTGTGTTTGGAGTCGAATCTGGCAAATTGTTAGGCTTTCTAGTCAGCAAAAAGGGGATAGAAGTTGATCCCGCTAAGGCCAAAGCTATCATTGACATGTCTCCCCCGACTAATTTGAAAGAATTACGTAGCCTTCAGGGACGTATGCAATCAATTCGGCGATTCATATCCAATTTGGCCATGAGATGTGAGCCTTTCAATCATTTGCTCAGAAAAGGAGTGAAATTCGAATGGGGACCAGAGTGTCAGCAATCGTTCGAACGCATCAAGAAATATTTGCTCAATCCTCCTGTGTTAAAGCCGCCAGAATTAGGGAAACCCCTACTGCTATACATTTCAGTTAATCAAGTGGCTTGTGGCGGATTTTTGGTGTAATACGAAGAAGGCAGTCTGGTAGAGCATGCCATTTACTATGTGAGCAAAACCTTCATTGATTATGAGAAGAAATACTCTCAGATAGAGAAGACATGTCTAGCTCTAGTTTGGATGTGTCAGAAATTGAGACACTATCTGTTGACATCTGAAATCAAGATCCTATCCAAATTAAATCCTCTCAAGTATATTCTAGAGCAACCCTTCCTCAGTGGACGGATTGCCAAATGGCAGGTTTTATTGATGCAATACGATTTGGAATATGTCTCTCAGCAATCTATCAAGGGCCAAGCAATTGCAGATCAATTAGCAGATTTTCCTTTAGCAGAAGATGTTAAAGTCGAGGATGATTTCCCCGATGAGCGGATCTGCAATATTCAACAATCCCCAATTTGGAATTTATTCTTTGACGGTTCCAAGAATATGGCAGGCATAGGAATCGGGATTCTGTTGATCACACCTGAGAAGGAGATGATCCCCTTTTCTCTCAAATTAGATTTTCAGTGCACTCATAATATGGCCGAGTATGAAACTTTGATACAAGGTCTGAAAATTCTACGAGACTTCAATGTCAAAAGAGTGCATGCTTATGGCGACTCTTTGCTCGTCGTCAATCAAGTCTTAGCTGAATGGCAAGTGAAGGATCAGAAGTTACTTCCTTATCAGAAGATCGTCTCAGCTCTTGTTAGCAATTTCGAAGAATTCCAACTTTTCCATGTCAAGAGAGACTTCAATCAAATTGCAGACAGTTTAGCCAATCTGGGATCCATCATGTCTTTTAGGAACGAAGAATCTTATCTCTCCTTTGAAATTGGCAGACTTGATCAACCTGCTTTCGTCCCAGTAGAGCAGGTAAACCAGGCGGAGCAAAAGAAGAAGCCCTGGTATCATGACATCAAAAATTTCATTGAAACTGGCGAATTTCCTCCAGAACTCTCAAAGAAAGAGCGGCGAGCAATTCAGCGCATGTCTGCGCGATATTTTATTCTTGCTGACGTCCTTTATCGTCGTGGATTCAGCTCTGAATATTCTAGATGTTTGGACGAAGAAGAAGCCAAAGAAGTTGTGGAAGAAGCACATGAAGGTATCTGCGGTGGTCATGTTGGCTACCAAACTCTTGTCAAACAAATCATCCGAGCAGGCTATTACTGGAGAACTATGCAACAAGATTGTTATCGTTTTGTGAAGAAGTGCGTTCAATGCCAGATGCATGCACCTTCCATTCATGCGCCAACGACATATTTGCAATCTGTCGTCTCACCATGGCCATTTTCTATGTGGGCTTTTGATGTTGTTGGCCTCATTACTCCTTCTGCTTCAAATGGCCATAAATATTTTCTTGCGGCAACAGAATATTTTACTAAATGGGTAGAAGCAGTCACTCTACGTACAATAGAAGGTCGACATGTGGTCTCATTCATCCATAGGAATATCCTATGTCGTTTCGGCATACCACATGATATTGTGTCAGATAATGGCAGTCATTTCAAGAATGAGAGAATGAGGATTTTTTGTTTGAAGTTCAAAATTCATCATCATTTCTCCGCTCCTTATTATCCTCAAGGAAATGGCCAAGCAGAGGCCACCAATAAGATTTTGATTCGAATCCTGGAGCGAACTTTGGAAACAGGCCGTGACTGGCATGAGAAGATTCATGATGCATTGTGGGGGTATCGAACCACCATTCAAACTCCAACTAATGCTACTCCGACAGAACTTGTCTACGGAACCGAAGTAGTATTGCCTCTACATGTTCAGAAACCTGCTCTAAAATTTGCATCAGTTCTTGAATTACCTCTTGATCAGTATCAGCAACAGCGGCTAGTACAGCTTGATTTGCTAGATGAAAGAAGACTCAGAGCAGCAGAGCACGCTCAATCATATCGTCAGAGGATAGCCAGACAATATGCAAAATCAGTCATTGAAAGAAAATTTCGAGTCAACGATCTAGTGCTCAGATCAACGGCTTATCTCAAGCACCGCCCAGGTGGCAAGTGGTCACCAAATTGGGAAGGTCCCTATGTTGTCAAAGAGGCACTACCTCGTAATTCATATCGACTCATCAATGCCGACGGAGTGGAATTACCAGATCCCATCAATGCTCGGCATTTGAAAAAATTCTATACTTAAACCATGTCTTATTCTTTGTAATTCCTCCAAATTTTGTTCAATAATGGTTAAATTCTCCTTTCCTAGTTATACTGGGGCATTTTTAAAATTTTGTTTTTATCTACAAATATCCTGTATGCAGGCAGGATAAACAAATCTCTCATTTTGCATGCATGTGCATTCATTTATATTTTCATATTTGCATACATCTGCATTCATTGGCATGCATTTGCATCGAGTTTGCTACCCATTCAGGATAAGGGATAATCCTGAGACCCCGACAATCATTCTCGTTACAATTCCCAAATACTTTAAGAGCATAGGTCTCTTTTTAAAAATTCAAATTTCAAATTAAAAACAAGGTATATTTTCAAAACTCAGTGCTTGAACTGGTACAATTTTGAAATCCAGTGCTCAAACTGGTACACTTCCAAAATCCAGTGCTCGAACTGATATATTTTTAAAATCCAATGTCTATGTTGACATATTTTCAAAACCCGGTATTCATGCTGGTGTTCTTTCAAGATTGAGCACTTGTGTTAGTGTCTTACTGGTGGGTCGTATCAGTCAACCTCTCGGGTTCAGTCTTTGTGCTGATCATTCATCAAAGTTCAAATTTCAATTACCAATTCGGCCCTCGAGCCACCCAATTTCCAAATTTCCAATTTCGACCTCCGGGTCAACCAATTTTCAAATTTGATCTTCGGGTCACTCAATTTCCAATTTCGACCTTCGGGCCAATCAATTTCCAAAGTTTCCAATTTCGACCTTCGGGTCAATCAATTTCCCAATTTCCAATTTCCAATTTCCAATTTTTAAATTCCAAATTTCCAATTTCGACTTTTGGGTCAACCAATTTTGACTTTCGAGTCAATCAATTTCCAGTTTCCAAATATCAATTTCCAAATTTCCAAATTTCCAATTTCAAATTCCAAATTTCAAAATTTCAAATTTTCCAAATTCCAATTTCATACCAATTCCAATCATTTCCTCTTGCGAGAGACCCTTTGTACAGGGAGAGTTCAAGGGAGCTCGTTCTTTTCGTATGCTATCCTTTGTTCACCTAGCCCCTTTTCAGGGAGAGTTTGAAGGGACTCGTGTCTATGTGAACCGTTTGCAAAACAAATTTCCAATTTCATACAAGGAACCCTTAATTCAGGGAGAGCTTCGACGGAAGCTCGCTTTCCTTGTGACTGCAATTTCAAACTAGGCCATTTCATAATGAAGGACCCTCTTTTCAGGGAGAGTGTGATGGACTCGTTCCTTCATGACCAATTCACCGACCTCATCATTACCGGCCCCCTTTCTATAAGAGAAGCCTAATGTTAGGAAGTTTTGACGAAAGCTTAATTTCTCTTCGAAAGTTCGCTTTGCAAACACCTCCTATTCAGGGAAGAGAGGAGTAATTTCTATTTCCAATGTCTGAATCTTCTCCTTTGGGGAAAGGAGAAGAAAATTTTTGTCATGGATGTGTTACGTTGTGCTTCAAATACTCGCTTCCACAAAGGATTTCAAGAAAATCTTGTCAATTTGTCATTAAATATTTGTTGATTTCAAAATTTTTATTGCACAAAAACATTACCTCAGAATACCTTCAGTATTATTTCTGAAAGGTCAAAGCTTTCGTGAAAAAGGATTCAAAATTCAAATTCTTTCTATTAGCCGACCAAAAGGATGAAGAATAAATCCTCGATATGGCCAGCAAAGGAAATTTAATGTTGTTGCAAAGCCATAAGTGATCGGTATTGATCGCAGTCAATGGCACATTTTTAAAGATCATTCTTGGAAAATAAAGCAGTCAAAATATCCTGGGTGATACAGAAAAATCCATTCAATCCCTATATCTCCTCAATCACCTAAAGCTGTAATTAAATATCTGCAAAAGGGATCTCTCAACTGTCGTCAAGATGAAGGCGAATTAGGCGAGTAGACCCCCGGGGCCAAAGAAGATTTGAATCATCTCCAAGATGACGGAGTTTGTGATGGATCCTTCCAGGGAAAGTTAAGAGCACCGTCAAGATGAAGGCGACTGCGATGGGCCTCCCGACAAACCTTAAAAGATATTTAATTTCTGCTATCATCAACAGATTTCCAACCAAAGAGCCAATAACCGTCAATATAATCCCTGAGAGAAAAGAAGGATCGAAGCATCTCTGAGATGAAGGAGTTTGTGACGTACCCTTCTAAAAAAAAAAGAGAGAGAGAAAAGTCAAGACATCTCCAAAATGAAGGATGATGTAATCTCCAAAAACCCAAGAGAGCTCTAATTCTGCCAAAAAAAATAGTAGGCAGAAAGATTGTCATGAGAAAGAATTCCAGGATATCAGACTGCCAAATCTGCCAAAGAATCCTCTTTAAATTTTGTGAAATTCTATTATCAATATTCTTTCACAAATTGCTTTCACAATATCAAGAATACTCGCTTTTCTGCTCATATCAGGGAAATTGATAGCTTCCTTGAAAGAAAGCCAATTGCAAGCAATTTGAATTCGAATCTTGATTTTACGAAGTTAAGCCCAATCAGAGATAATACTTCAGGTAGAAAAGAGGGAATATTTTCAAAGCAATGTGCATCACTTTCAATTATTTCGAATCAACAATAATTTTCAACATTTTGATAATATTTTCTAGCTATCCTGGCGTGAAGCGAGAGCTTGAGGTTCATCTTTGGCGCATCCTGACATAAGTTGTTATCCCTTTTAAGGACTTGATAATGGGAGTTTTCAAGATTCCTTCCCTTCTGTTGGTATAATCTGAGCGCATGGGCTCTCAGATTCGCACACTTCCCTGTGTCCCCACTGTCCCACCATAGAGAGTCCAATTTCGGCTTGAGGTTAAGCCACCAATCATTTTCTCGCAAAAGGTCACCAATTTCAAAAGTTATTTAGTCTCAGCAATGAGGCGCCCAAAATCAAACCCCTTTTCAAGCTTTAGGGACCCCAATTTCATCCTTTTGCAAAACCCCTATCGGATTCATTGTGCGGAAATCCGAAGGTTCCATCATGGTTTCTTCCTTCGAGGATTCCATTCATTTTTCTACCCAATCAGGATAAGGGTACAAACCTGAGCCTCCTTTGATGAGGTATTTCATTTTCTGCCCAATCAGGATAAGGGTACAAACCTGAGCCTCTTTTGATGAGGTATTTCATTTCCCGGTCAGGTTAAGGGTCAAACCTGAGCTTCGTTTCTACACGAGGTATTTCCTGTCCCATCCAGGTTAAGAGCAAAACCTGAATATCACTTCTTTTGAAGTAAATTCTTTCCTCTTCATTCTCCATTTCATATTTACCATTTTCATCAGGGCTAAATCTCTTCATATCCAGTCAGATCCTTCTAACTGGGGCATTTTTATAGCCAAAATTTGGTGTGTTTTTCTTTGCCACTAAGCTCGTCCTCAAGACGGCTTAGTAGCAAAGAGGGGCATCTGTAAACACCACAAATTTTCCACATCCATTCTCAAACAATCCTCCTCAGGCAGTGCCAACCCTATTAGGTCAGTGTAGGAGTCAAACCCCGAGTCAGTTTCAGAAAATCACCATTTTACCCATTTTCACTAGGAAAATTACCATTTTACTCCTAGGTCATCCCAGACCCTAGTCAGTTGGAGTCAACAAAGCTCACTGATCAGTTCAGAACATTTAGAATATCAGTCATTCCAAAGCTCATCTGAGCTCACAGTGAGAAGACCATTTTCATTTCTGACAATTCTTGCCAAAATGGGATCATTTCTTCAGAAATGAGCTTATTTCTCGCTCAAATCCAAGCCAATTGTCTCTGAGTCAGTCATTCATAGTCAGTTATACTCCCCAGAGTCTAACTTGAGCTCACCAGAAGTTCAAGCGCTCCAGTTTCAGTTCAAAACCATTTCCAAGTGTCCAGGAGCCCATTTTAGTCCATTTCAACTCTTTCAACTGAAATTGAGTCGAGTTCAGCCAATTGAGCTAGTGTTCAAGCTTCGATTTTAGTTCACCTCAGTATTACTGACCTTTGTTTCAGCTCAAACCCAGTTCAGGTTCGTAATTCACTTCATTCCAATGACCATTCCATACCATTTCTCTAAAAATGGCAGCTTTTCTTGAAAATTCAGTTGGAAAGGTCAGTTGAGTCAGTGTCCGGTGAGTTCATTTGAGTTCTGAAACTCTAAAACCCAGCTCAATCCAGTTCATTTCAGTTGAATCCAGCTCAAACCCTAATTTCCAGTGTTACTCTAGCTTGGTAGAGTTCAAAACCATTTCTTCAATCATTTTGCAAATTTTATCAGTTTTTATACTTTTTAAACTGGTACAGCTGCCAATCGGGGTCTAACATCTAAAATTCTCCATTCAGGGTCTGTATTTCGCATGTCATTTCTCATCATTTCATATCATTTCTTAGCATTTCATAACATTTCATCGCATTTCATTTCATTTTCGAAGTCCAAAACTCCAGTTTTATAAATTTCAATCCAGATTGAGTTTTAAAAGTTTTAAGAAATCAATTTCAAACCTCGGGTTTCCAAAATTGACATTTTCACCCCGGGAGTCTAAATTTGGAAATATTTTCTCAAGAAAAATAATCTGGATTTCTTTCAAAATCAAAATTTCAAATTTTACACTGGATTTGCTTCACAATGAGCTATTGAACTTCAGAATCTGAGCTCGTTTCAAAAACTGCCAAAAATAGCTCATTTTTTTGGAAATATTTTCTTGAGAAAAACAATCTAGATTTCTTCCAAAATCAAAATTTTAAATTCTATACTGGATTTGCTTCGCAACGAGCTATTAAACTTCAAAATCCGAGCTCGTTTCAAAAAATGCCAAAAATAGCTCATTTCGTTTGAAAATATTTTCTCGAGAAAAACAATCTGGATTTCCTTAAAATCAAATTTTCAAATTCTACACTGGATTTGCTTTGCAATGAGCTATTGAACTTCAAAATTCGAGCTCATTTCAAAAACTACCAAAAATAGCTCGTTTTGTCTAAAAATAGATTTGGAAGCATTTTCTCGAGAAAAATAATCTGGATTTCTTTCAAAATTATATTTTTAAATTCTACATTGTATTTGCTTCGCAATGGGGTATTGAACTTTAAAATCCGAGCTCGTTTCAAAAACTGCCAAAAATAGTTTGTTTCGTTTGAATTTTTTTTGAAAAGACTATTTTACCCCTCAAATCGCCAAAATGAATTTCAAAATCAAAATTTGGACCCGCTCTGAGATGGCCCATTCATTTGCATTTTTATTTTATTAAAAAAAAAAAAGATGCTTCTTTTTATTTGTTTATTTTTGTTTTTATTGATTTTTATTTTTTTTTATTTTTTTATTTTAGAGAGGTGGGACCCACAAGGTGGTCGCCCAAACCTCCAGCCCCTCTATTTCTCCATTTCCTTTCTCTCCTCCTCTCCTTTCCCTTTCCTCCTTCCTTTCTTTCCTTCTTTCTTTTCTTTCTTTCTTCTTCCTTTTTCTTTTCTTTCTTTCTTTCTTTATTTCCTCCTTTCTTTCCTCTCCTAGCCATTCACGTACATGGGATTCATAGAATATCTTTAGAAACTTAGGTTTTGATTTTCATCAAAACCTAAGTTAGGATAAAAGCTAAAAGAAAAAGGGACGGCTGCTATCTAGCCCCATTGAACGTCTCTCTCTCTCTCTCTCTCTCTCTCTCTTGGTTTCCATTACACAACTTCTCACCTCTCTACAGCAGCTTCTCCTTCACCACCTCTTCTGGCAGCAGCAGCACAACATCTCACCAGCTTGCAGCTCTTCTTCAACCACCAGAGGGGAGCACCAGCCAACAACCACTCCTCTCACTCAACGCCTCCCTTGCAGCCACTTGCAGCAGTCAACCCACTCCATCAAGTTTCCAGTTGGAGCCTCCTCCACCTCCAGCTCTGTAGCAAATACTTCCAGCCATTAAGACCACCACCAAGCTTCCCCATCTCCAGCCATTAAGACCACCCCCAAGCTCTTTGCTCCAGCCAACAACCACCAGCCGGTTCAAGCTCCAGCCGACGCCCCCTTTTGAAGCCTCCATCCCTTGAAGTCCAGCCGACGCACCTTTGAAGCATACATCCCTTCAGGTCCAGCTTTCTTCACAACCGGTTCAACTAGCACGGCTCCTTCAATCTTCTAACAGCCACATCAAAGTGCAGCCCTCTTTCACCAAGGCAGCCACATCCTCAAGCTTTAGTTCCAGCCGGTGCAAGCACAACCCAAGGTAGATCATTTTTTTTTTCCTTTTTTTTTTTTATATTCCTTCTTTTCATAAAAATATCATTGTGAACCCAGTCCCAAGCTGGATTCACATGTTTGATTTTATTTCATAAACCTATGCTTTTGATTTGGTTGTTAAGGCTGCATAAAGGAAAAGATTCGTCCGATGCATGGATCGGATCATTCCTTCCACAGCTAAAAAAAAAAAACTATGATTCATATGCCCTGTTCATTTTTTTTTTTTAATGTTCTCATATAGGTAACGTGTGCTAGGGATCATACGTTTTGCATTTAGTTGTTCGACATTAATTCTAATAGTTTAATTAACATATGCTTTTTAGTTCGTAAATGCTGATTTGGGTGTCCAGTCCAATTATGATTTCATGCTCAAATTTTTGTTTAAAATTTCTGAGTTTTTCGTTATAGATGCATATATGTGTTTGTGATTCTCTGTAAAAAACCCAGATTGATTTGGGTTATGCAACTTCATTTCAAAAATCAAATCCCAATTCGGGTTTTGAACTTCTGTGAATTTTCAATTTCTGCTTTAGCAGAAAAGAACCTCTGACACCACCCTCGTGGGAGATCTGGATCGTCCTACAAAAATCATAGTAGATTCATCATTGAATCTACTAATGATCTGGAAATTTTTAGGTTTTTCCGAGTAGTTTTGACCTCTATAAAAAATCGGATTTTACAGCTCTCTGGGAAAATCTCAATTTTCCTTTGTCAGGGTATAGACAGACTCTAATGCATCAAGTTCGCCAAATCTGTAACCTGTCTGCAAAAACTTTCAACATTAAAGTTTTTTCTAACATAATGTTCTGCAATTTCCCAAAATTTGGGAATTTTTGGATCTGTTTCATTATTTTTCCCGGATTTTCTCTTTCTGTCTAACAGATTCCAATGTCCAGAAATTCCAGAGATTTAGGTCTCTGATAACAGTGTAGCCTTTTCCAAACCGTAACCCGAATCCTAATAGTGTCAAAATATCAAATCTTTCTCTGTTTGTCAGAGACATTTTCCCACAATTTCAGCCATTTTCCCATCGGTCTGCTATTTTTCCCATATTTTTTACCAAAACCTATCTGTTTCCTTCATTTACTAGAGTCGCCGGATTCTGATCCGACTTGCCGGAGTGGTACAGCTCCGACCATAGGTCAAAACCAGAAAGTGTCAAAGGAACAAATCCTTGTCTTACTGTCCTCTGTCATCCCATAAAATTTGGGAAATTTTTATGGAAGTTTGATATCCTAAATTCCCTTTAGAATCAATATTTTAGGCAAAAATCATGAAATTTAGGGTTTTTATTTGAATTTCCATATTTAAAAAATACAAAAAATTTAGATTTTCGAGCTTCATTCTGTTTTTAGGGTTATTTTAGGTGTCCATGCCAAATTTGGTTTAATTCCAAGTTCATTTGCTCCATGTGTTAGTTTATCTTTAAATTCAGAAGCGAAAATCAGGCGAAAATCAGGCGAAAATCAGGTTAAATTTGATATTTTATGATATTTTCGTCATTTTAGGGTTTTTATCATGTACATAATCATGTATAATCATATTAGGGTGAATTTAAATCTCCTTTTCAATTCATATTTTTCAATTTTGTAAAATTTATTTCAGAAAACCCTGGTTTCAAGGCCATAGTCTTGTTATCGGGGGTATTTTGGTCATTTTGACCTAAATTTCGAAATTTCAATTTCTAATTCTCCAAAATTTCATGCATATCATCATATTTTATCATATTATGTTTGATTTATTTCATTTGATTTTCAAAATTCCAAAATTTACAAAAATTCTTTCATAAAACCCTGATTTCAAGGTCATCAGGGGTATTTTGGTCATTTTGAACCCCAATTTCGAATTTTCAAGTTTATTTTCCAAATTTATTCATTATTTATTATGTTTATATCAAAGGGGGGTATGAATTTGGGTTTATATCTGAATAATATCCGATAATTTCTCATATTTTCGGATAAATTCAGAATAACCTACATTTTTGTGCTAACCTTGTTTTCTAGTTTTGCAGGAACATTCAAGAAGAAGACTTAGATTTTATTTTTTTTTATTTCAATTCAATGTAACTTCAAATGTAATAATTTGGAATAAGAGTTACTTTTCTGCTTAGAATAGGGCTGCATTGCATATAGTTTAATTTATGCAAATTTCGATATTTGATGTATGATTCATGTGCATTTATTTCAAATCCACTATGGTTTACACGAATGGCATGTGCACAAGCTTTTATGGAGTTTATAAACTCGGTGGGATTCGTATTTATGGCCATAGTCAGAATATGAAGAAAACCAAGATTTATGATCTTCGTATTAGCCACATTCAGCCTACACACTTAGGCTAACTTCAAAATGCACTGCATTTTTCAAAGTTTTAAAAGGATTTTCCAATTCCTCAATTGAAATTCTCTTTTAAACTCATATTCATTCATTCATATCATTCAAATTGCATTATTTTCAAATTCATTTTCCAATTTCAATTTTAGATAAATCAGTTTTCCCAAAAATTTCCAAGTTTCTCAGGATTGGATTTTCTCAGAATTCCAAATTTTCAAATGAGATTTCAAGGCATTTCCCAAGTTCAAATCAAGATTTTCCTATGTTTTCAAATTCTCAAATTTCAAAATCCCAAGTTTTCAGAAATCGATTTTCTCATATTTTCCAGTTTTCCTGAGAATTCATTTTCCATTTCAAAAGTCATTTTCCAATGAATTTCTTAGATTTTCTCAGAATTCTCAAATCCATTTTCTCAGAAAAGCAATTCCAAATTTCAAAATCGATTTTCCAAAGTTCAAGTTTTCCTAAGAAATCACTTTCCAATGCAAATTTCTGATTTTCAATGAACTTCAATGATTTTCCCAGGAATCCCAATTTCAAGTACTTTTCCAATCATTTTTCCAGCATATTTCAATTTTCCAAAGCAAACATCATGTTTCTCAAACTTGCATTATTTTCAAAATTTCATAGCACATGCCTGATTCTTTGTGCATTCTAGGAAAAATAGAGCATAATTTAGATATTTGAGTCGAGTTAAAGCACATAATTGGTCCTTGGTTTAATTACCCCTGGTAAAGGCACCAGGAACGGTTAAACCTCGTACCGACAGGCGGATCCCATTCCACGGATTTTTCCCGCAAATTTTCAAAACGGAGGCGAGTAATTTTCAAAACCATTTTCAAAACTTTGGTCGAGTTTGACTCGCGAAATTCGTTTCTCTCTCGAAGGGAGGGGAAAAATTTTGCGATGATAACATTGAGAGAAGTAGACCTCTGGGAAAGAGGGTGTTTTCCTTCTCTGTTGAGAGAAGTAGACCTTTGTGAAAGATGGTGTTTCCCTTCTCTGTTGAGAGAAGTAGACCTCTGAGGAAGAGGGTGTTGTACTATTTATCTGGTAACTCGGATTTTATAGTGAAAGGCTCAAGTGTTTTGCTTAGGGAGTGGATGTAGGTCAGTTACTTGACCAAACCAGTATAAATCTTGTGTTTTATGTATTGTGCCTTATTGCATTTAAATTTTATTTTATCGATCTATTTTATATTTCACTGTTCACCCCCCCCCCTCTAGTGGAATTTCAATCTTCGATGAAGAAATTTGGATATTAGATGCCGATTGACAGTTGTACCAGTTTAGAAAATGATAATTTTTACAGAAATGGGCAAAATGGTTCAAGAAATGATTTTTGTCTCTGCCGAGCAAGAGTGACACTGAAAATTAGAGTTTGAACTGAAATAAATTAGATTAAGTTGGGTTTTAGGGTTTCAGAACTCAACTAGACTGACAAGACACTGAGTCAACTAAACTCCTGGACTGACTTGTCAAGAAAAACTGCCATTTTTAGAGAAATGGTGAAAAATGGTCACTGGAGTGAAGTGAATTACAGACCAGAGCTGAGTTTGAGCTGGAAAAAAGATCAGTAATACTGAGATAAATGAAAATTGAAGCTCAAACACTAGCTCAATTTCAACTAAATGATCTGAAATGGGTTCTTAGATACTTGGAAGTGAATTTGAACTGAAACTGAAGCACTTGAACTCCTGGTGAGCTTAAGCTAGACTCAGAGGAATATGACTGACTAGGAATGACTCTCTCGGAGATAATTGTCTTGAATTTAAGTGAGAAATGAACTCATTTATGGAGAAATGATCCCATTTTGGCAGGAATGGTCAAAAATAGAAATGGTTTGTTCATTATGAGCTCAGATGAGCTTGAAATGACTGATATTTTAACTGTTCTGAGCTTGAGAATGAGCTTGGTTGACTCCGCCTGACTGGGGTCTTAGGATGACCTAGAGGTAAAATGGTATTTTTCCTAATAAAAGTGCGCAAAATGGTAATTTCCTAAGACAGACTCAGGGTTGGACTCCTACACTGACCTACCAGGGTTGGCCTTCACACGAGGGATGTGTCTAAGAATAGATGAGAAAAATTTGGGGTGTTTACAGATGCCCCTCTTTGTTGCTAAGTCGGCTTAGGGCCGAGCTTAGTGGCAAAGACAAACACACCAAATTTTGGCTATAAAAGTGCTCCAGTTAGAAGGTTCTGACTGGTGTGAAGAAATTAGCCGTGACAAAAATGGTAGGTATGAAATTTAGAATAGAGAAGAAAGATTTACTTCAAAGAAGTAAGATCCAGGTTTTGCCTTTAATCTGGATGGGACGAAAAATACCTCCTGTAGAAACGAGGCTCAGACTTGACTCTTAACCTGATCAGGAAATGAAATACCCCATCAGAATGAGGCTCAGGTTTAACCCTTAACCTGATCGGAAAATGAAAATGGTAAGTTGGATGGCGAATAAGATAACTTTCTTGAAGATGAATAAGGCAACTCTTTCGGCAATGCGAAAGATGAATACGGTGATCCAAAGAAGTAAGGCGATTCTTTCGACAATGAGAAAGATGAATTCTTTCGACAATGAGAAAGATGACAAAGGCGATCCAAAGGAGCAAGGAGATTCTTTCGACAACGCGAAAGATGAGTTCTTTCGACAACGCGAAAGATGACAAAGGTGATCTAAAGGAGCAGGGTGATTCTTTCGACAACGTGAAGATGAATGCTTTCGACAACGCGAAAGATGACAAAGGCGATCCAAAGAAGCAAGGTGATTCTTTCGACAACGCGAAAGATAAATTCTTTCGACGACGGGAAAGATGACAAAGGTGATCCAAAGGAGCAAAGCGATTCTTTCGACAACGCGAAAGATGAATTCCTTCGACAACGCGAAAGATGATAAAGGCTATCCAAAGGAGCAAGGCGATTCTTTCGACAACGCAAAAGATGAATTCTTTCGACAACGTAAAAGATGACAAAGGCGATCCAAAGGAGCAAGACAATTCTTTTGACAACGCAAAAGATGAATTCTTTCGACAATGCGAAAGATGACAAAGAGGATCCAAAAGAGCAAGGCAATTCTTTCGACAACGCCAAAGATGACAAAGGCGATCCAAAGGAGCAAGGCGATTGTTTCGACAACACGAAAGATAAATTCTTTCGACAACGTGAAAGATAACAATGGAGATCCAAAGGAGCAGGGTGATTCTTTCGACAATGCGAAAGATGACAACGGTGATCTAAAGGAACAAGGCGATTCTTTCAACAACGCGAAAGATGAATAAAGCGATTCAAAGGAGTAGAGCGATTCTTTCGACAATACGAAAGATGAATAAGGTGATCCAATGGAGTAGAGCGATTCTTTCGACAATGCGAAAGCTGAATTCTTTCGACAACGTGAAAGATGACAAAGGTGATCCAAAGAAACAAGGCGATTCTTTCGACAACGCGAAAAATGACAAAGGCGATCCAAAGAAACAAGGCGATTCTTTTGACAACGCGAAAGATGAACAAGGCGATCCAAAGGAGCAGGGCGATTCTTTCGACAATGCGAAAGATGATTTTTTTCGACAATGCGAAAGATGACAAAGGTGATTCTTTTGACAACGCGAAAGATGAATTCTTTCGACAACGCGAATGATGACAAAGGCGATCCAAAGAAACAAGACAATTCTTTCAACAACGCGAAAGATGAAGAAGGCAATCCAAAGGAGCAGGGCGATTCTTTCGACAACGCGAAAGACAAATTCTTTTAACAACGCGAAAATGACAAAGGTGATCCAAAGGAACAAGGTGATTCTTTCGACAACGCGAAAGCTGAATTCTTTCGACAATGCAAATGATGACAAAGGCGATCCAAAGGAGCAAGGCGATTCTTTCGACAATGCGAAAGATGAATTCTTTCGACAACACGAAAGATGACAAAGGTGATTTAAAGGAGTAAGGCGATTCTTTCAACAACGCGAAAGATGACAAAGGCTATCCTTTCGGTGAGAAGAGAGGTGAATCTTTCAACAACGCGAAAGATGACAAAGGCTGTCATTTAGGAGAGAAGACTAATCTTTCAACAACGCGAAAGACGACAAATGCTACTTTCTCAAGGAGGTAAAAGGTGATGCCAGAATTTGTCAAGATGGGCATCGAGCTTTTTACTTCATCGAGATAACTAAAAAATATTGCAAAAATGTTAAAAATTGTTTGTTGATTCAAAATACTTGAAACTGATGTATATTAGTATGAAAATATTTCCTCTTTTCTACTTAAAGTATTACCTCCAATTGGGCTTACTTCGTAGAATCGAGATTCAAACTCAAATTGCTTGCAATTGACTTTCTTTCAAGGAGGCTATCAATTTCCTTGATATGAACAGAAAGGAGAGTATTCTTGATATTGTAAAAGCGATTGATGAAAGGACATTGATAAAAGAATTTAACAAAATTAAAGAAGATTCTTGGCAGTTTGATATCCTGAGATTCTTTTCTCATGATGATCTTTCTTTTTGCACTCTTTTTTTTTGACAGAATTGGAGCTCTCTTGGGTTTTTGGGGATTACATCATCCTTCATTTTGGACATGTCCTGACTTTTCTCTCTCTTTTTTTTGAAAGGGTACGTCACAAACTCCTTCAACTTGGAGATGTTCTGATCCTTCTTTGCCTCAGAGATTATCTTGACGGTATTGGCTCATTGGCTGAAAATCTCTTGATAGCAGAAATTAAATATCTTTTAGGGTTTGTCGGGAGGTTCGTCGCATTCGCCTTCAACTTGATGGTGATCTGAACTTTCCCTAGAAGGATCCATTGCAAACTTTTTCATCTTGGAGATGATCCAAATCTTCTTTGGCCCCGGAGGTCTAACTCATCCACCAGCCTTCAACTTGATGATGATTGAGAGATCCCTTTTGCAGATATTTAATTGCAGCTTAAATGATTGAGAATATATGAAAATTGAGTGGATTTTTTTGTATTACCCAGGATATTTCGATTGCCATATTTCCACAAGAATGATCTTTAAAAATATGTCATTAACTATGATCAATATCGATCACTTATGGCTTTGCAACAACATTGAATTTTCTTTGCTGGCCATATCGAGAATTTATTCTTCATCCTTTTGGTTGGCCAATAAAAGATTTTGAATTTTGAATCCTTCTTCGCGAAAGTTCTGTCCTTTCAGAAGTAATACTGAAGGTATTCTGAGGTAATTCTTTTGTGCAATAAAGATTTTGAAATCAACAAGCATTTGACGATAAATTGACAAAATGTTCTTGAAATCCTTTGTAAAAGCGAGCATTTGAAGCACGACTCAACGCATCCATGGCAAAAATTCTCTTCTCCTTTCTCTAAAGAAGAAGATTCAGAAACATGAAATAGAAAATACTCCTCTCTTCCTTGAAGAGGAGGTGTTTGCAAAACAAACTTTTGAAGAGAAATTAAGTTTTTCGTTAAAACTTCCAAACATTAGGCTTCTCTTATGGAAAAGGGGCCGGTAATGGTGAGATCAGTGAATTGGTCATGAAAGAACGAGTCCATCACACTCTCACTGAAAAAGGGTTCTCCATGATGAAATGGCCTGGTATAGAAATTGGGGGGGGGGGGGGCATAAGGAAAGCGAGCCTCCGTCGAAGCTCTCCCTGAAATTAGGGTTCCTTGTGTGAAATTGGAAATTGGATGACCCGAAGGTCGAAATTGAGAATCGGGTGACCCGAAGGTTGAAATTGGAAATTGGAAATTGGAAATTGGAAATTGGAAATTGGAAATTGGAAATTGGAAATTGGAAATTGGAAATTGGAAATTAGAAATTGGAAATTGGATGACCTGAAGGTCGAAATTGAGAATTTGGAAATTAGAAATTGAAAATTGAAAATTGAAAATTGGAAATTGGAAATTGGAAATTGGAAATTGGAAATTGGAAATTGGAAATTGGAAATTGGAAATTGGAAATTGGAAATTGGAAATTGGAAATTGGAAATTGGAAATTGGAAATTAGAATTTCAGAGATTGTGAAATTGGAAATTGGAAATTGGAAATTGGAAATTGGAAATTGGAAATTGGAAATTGGAAATTGGAAATTGGAAATTTGGAAATTGGGTGGCTCGAGGGCTGAAATTGGAAAATGGGTGGCCCAACGACCAAAATTGGTATAGAGCTTGAATTTTGATGAATGATCAGCACTAAGATTGAACCTAAGAGATTGACTGACATGACCAACCAGTGAGACACTAATACGAGTGCTAAATTTTGAAAGAATGCCAGTATGAGTACCAGGTTTTGAAAATGTATCAATATAAGCATTGGATTTTGAAAATGCATTAGCATGAACACTGAATTTTGGAAATGAACTGGTGTAAAAACTAAATTTTAAAAATCAACATTGTTTTTCAATCGAGACTTGAATTTTTGGAAAGAGATCAACACTCTAAAAATATTTGGGAATTATGATGGGAATGATTGTCGGGGTCTCAGGATTATCCCTTATCCTGAATGAGTAGCTTAGGTTTATCCCTTAACCTGAAGGGGAAATGAATAAAAATTGAGAGGAATTGATAAAATGGATAAAAATTGATAAAAGATTTATAGAAATTTGATGAAAGTTTTGAATTTCAATAGACCATTATAGTTAATTGTATGTGGCCTGGTTTTCAGAATTAACCCCTTATTCTGAATGGGGAATGAATTTGATGCAAATAGATGCAAATGAATGCATGCAAATAAATGCAAAATGATGTAAATGGGTGCACATGTGTGCAAAATGAGAGATTTGTTTGATCCTGCCTGCATACATGATGTTTTGAAGATAATTTTTAAAATAATGCCTCAGTGTAACTGGAGAGTGAGAGGTTGGATGAAAGGATAAGTAATTGATATTTAAAGAACGCTCTCTAACTTTTGATTGATTCTGGAGGGACTCTGAAGTGGTCATTCCTTATGAAAAATATCTTGCAAGAGAAACAAGGTAAATTGATGATTTATTGATGTACTGGAAAAATAAATTGATAGGAGAATTAGGGCTACATCTTCTTTTCAAAATGACAAAAGTAAGATGGAAAGGATGAGAGCATTAGTATCATCATTCTTCTTTGTGTTCAGGTAAGATAGTTGATTGATCTTCTGACTCAACTCTTACAAGCAATCCTTTGTCGATGCAATTCTGCACGGTGTTCTTGAAGATGAAACAATTTTCTGTGTCGTGTCTTATTGCACGATGAAACTTGCAAAATCGTTCTTTGAATTTTCCCATAATTGCTAGGGGATCAACGACTTTTGGTAAATGAACCATGCCTTTTACGAGCAAATTCTCTAGAACAGTCTCGAGCTTCTGATCTAGAGGGGTGAACTTTCGATCAGTGCTCCAATATTTGTGTTTTGGTTTTTCCTGACTATTCCTTTTTGGCTGAGGGCTGGACTAGAGAGGTCGGGCATCCTGCTTGCCCATTTTATCCTTTTGACCTGCATGATCCTCTCTGCCTGGATTTGGGTTTCCTGATTTGCCAGTATGATTTTTTCTACCACCCCTTTTGCTTTTGCCATTGGTGTTGCCCTCGATGTTCACAGAGAATGTGTCTGGTGCCATCTCCTCGACTGACTCCTTTCTGATGCTTGACTCGGGTAGCTCCAATAACATCTTTTGAAACATCCTGTACATGACTGGATCAATGTCATCTTCACTTGTCTGGTCCTACTTCTTGACTAGTTTCAAGGAACTCATCTCTTCGACACTGCTTGGTGTTGTTCTCTTTCCCGACCTTGTTTGAACCATGGTGAAAATGCTAATATTTCTCTACAGAATAAAGGAATGGTTTAGACTGAAGAATTTTTAGAAGAAATAGAGATGATGAAGGAGATGTCTAAGAACTTGGAAAGAGATGGAAATTTTGAATAGAATTTTGAAGACATATATGAAGAAAAAAAGTTTGACAAGATTTGAAAATTTGGAAAATTGCAGACAGGATAAAGCTGAAAATTCAAGATCCAGAGGAAAGGTAGGAAATCGCCTGGAGATTTTGAGAAAAAATATGAGGTTTTAAAAATCGTCGAGGGTTTTGATAAAACTGTTGGAAAAATAAATGAGAAATGATGTAAAAGGCAAATAAAAGTGAAATGAAAAATAAAGGAGAATGTATTCAATCACATCCTGCACAAACAATTATGCACATACAACACTCCCTAAGAAGATGACTCTAAAATGCATCAATTTTGAAAGAGTTGTAGGACCCTAATCCTGACTCTAGGCTCAGATCAACTGTGTCCAATCATGCTATGCCGATATACTCGAGCCGATGCTCGATGTACGTGGCATAAAAATTCATCTCCGGTTCTAGGCTTATGTTTTCCCAACATCCTTGAGCGCCTGCCGATATACGTTGGACTATGGCCCTTGGTACGTGACAAGAGGGTGTTAGCCCAAATAAGTAGCCCAATTGTGAGACTTTGTCTCGAACTATGGTTTTGGAAGAAAGCCCAGCAACGTGAAGACCGGGTAGACATTGGTGGGGTGGTTTCTGAAATATGAGCGCATGCAAATAAACATAGGGCTCTAAAACCTAAAGAAATAGAGATTTTTGAAAATCTTGAAGAAGCAAACACTGTTTTCATATAAATCCTGGATTGAGGAGTGTTGTATTTCAGACCTAAGTCTTTGTGAGCATGAATAATTCTCCTCAATATAGTCCTACCAAACCATGCCTTACATGCAAGTCCATGTCAACTGGGTTCGAGTCTAGGCTCCTAGGTTCACATGATATCAGAAAATAAAAGTTGACAGTTCATAGAACACGATTTTGATAATTGAGCCAAGTCCAACACACAATTGATCAGATGAAGATAGGTCCCATCACGGTCGTCAAACCTATTATCATCACAAAATTTTTTTCCTCCCTCTATAAGAGAGAGAAACGATTCTACGAGTCAAACTCGACCAATGTTTTTGAAAATTGGTTTTGAAAATTACTTGCCTCCGTTTTGAAAATTTACGGAAAAAATCCATGAAATGGGATCCGTCTGTCGGTACGAGGTTCAACTGTTCTTGGCACCTTTACCAGAGGTAATTGAACCAAGGATCAAACATGTGATTTGACTAAGTGCAATTATCTAAATTATGTTCTATTTTCCTAAAATGCACAAAGAATCAGGCATATGCTATGGAATTTTGAAAAGATGCAAGTTTGAGAAATATGATGTGTGCTTGAAAATTTGAAATATGCTTGGAAAAGGGAATTTTTGGGAAAATCATTGAATTTCTTTGGAAATTAGAAATTTGCATTGGAAAATGACTCTTGAAGGGAAAATTGATTCTTAGGAAAACTTGAACTTTGAGAAAATCGATTTTGAGATTTGGACTACTTTTCTGAGAAAATTGATTTGAGAATTCTGAGAAAAATCGATTTCATAAATAATTCAAGGGTTTTAAGAAAAACCGATTTGTGAACTTTGAAAATGAAATTGAGAATATTAAAATATTGGAAAATCATGATTTGAACTTGGGAAATACTTTAAAATATCATTGGAAATCTCAGAGTTTTTAAGAAAATCAATTTCTAAGAAAGACTTGGAAAGTTCCGAGAAAATCGATTTCTCTGAAATGGAATTGGGAAATGAGTTTGAAAATGATTCATATTGAATGAATGAATGAATTTGAAAGATAATTCATTAAAGAATTGGGAAAATCCTTTTGAATTTTTGAGAAATGCAGTGCATCTTGGAAGTTAGCCTAAGAGTGTAGGTTGAATGTGGCTAATACGAAGATCACAAATCTGAGTTTCATTCGTATTCTGACTATGACCATAAATACGAATTCCACCAAATTTGTGAATACCCTAAGAGCTTGTGCACGTGCCATTCGTGTCAACCATAGTGGATTTAGAAAAATGTGTATAAATGATACATCAGATATTGAGATTTGCAGAATTAAACTATATGCAATGCAGTCCTATTCTAAGCAGAAACTGTAAATCTTATTCCAAATATTACAAGTTTGATATTACATTGAATTGAATAAAATAAATAAATGAAAGTCTTCTTCTTGAATATTCCTGCAAAACTAGAAAATATGTTAGCACAGAAATGTTGGTTTATCTGGATTTATCCGAAAATATTAGAAATTATTTGATATTATCCAAATATAAACCCAATTCATACCTCCCTGATATAAACATAAGAAATATATGATAAAATGAATGAAAATTCTGAAAATGAGGTTTGAAAATTCGAAATTGGGGTAAGAATAACCTAAATGCCCCTGATAGGAAGACTATGACCTTGAAATCAAGGTTTTTCAGAAAGATATTTTGTAAAAATGGGATTTTGAAATATAAATGAAAATAAATCAAACACAATATGATATGATATGATTGAAAATATAAAAATCAAAGTTTGGGATTTCGAAATTGAGGTCAAATGACCAAAATGCCCCTAATAGCAAGACTATGGCCTTGAAATCAGGGTTTTCTGAAATAATTTTTGTAAAAATGTAAACTTTAAAATTCAAATGCATGCAAATAACATGAAAATCAACTATAACATGATATTAAATGATGATATGCATATTAAAACCCTAAAATTGCAAAAATATCACAAAACACTGAATTTCGCCTGAGTTTCATCTTTGATTTTAAAAATGAACTAACTCAAAAGGCAAATGAGCTTGGAATTGGCTCAAATTTTTTATGAACACCTAGACTAATCTTAAAAACAGAATTGAACTTGAAAATAAATTTTTTTGACATTTTTTTAATATAGAAATAATTAAAAACCCTAAACATCAAGATTTTTGCCTAAAATTCTAAATCTAACCTAATGAAAACTGAATTTCGGGCACTAACCTACCATAAAAATTCTCCAAATTTTATGGAGTGACAAAGGACAGTTAGAAAAATATTTTTTCCTTTTACAGACTTTGGTTTTGACCTATGGTCGGAGCTTGATAGCTCCGACAAGTTGGATCAGAATCCGATGACTCTAAAACTTAAAGCAGACTGATAGGTTTTCATAAAAAACCAAGGAAAATGATAAACGAAGGCCAAAACCTCTGACATTTTGAAGCGAAGATCCCTGACACATAGTGACACAAATCTTCTTTTGACAGTTTCTACATTGAACCTACGGATTGGACAGACACATAGGGTTATCAGACCTCTAATTCTAATAAAATCTAACTAACAAAGATTTAGCTAATGAAGTTGTAAAATCTAGAAAACTAGAAATACGAACCCTAAAAATTCTGAAATTCTGGAAAATGATAGAGGAGTTCACTAAAAACAACTCTACTGTTGAAAGTTTTGACATCCGACCTACGGATTGAATCACTACAGCCGATTAGGGTCGGTCTAGACCCTGACAGACAGGAATCGAGATTTTCACAAGGGTCTGGGAAATCTGATTTTTTACAGAGACTAAATCATTGTGAAAAAATCCAGAAAAATACTGAAAAATAGTAGGTTATAAAAGGAATCTATAGTATGTTTTAGAAGAAGATTTGAATCTTCCATGGGGGAGATCTTGGGTCCTCAAGTCTGCTAAAACAAAATCTAAAACTTCCAGAGGGTTAAAATCCCAATTTGGGATTTGATTTTTAAAATTTGGTTCAAGAACCCAAATGAATCTAGATTTTTTTTCAGAACTTATGAACACATACATGCATTTAATATAAAAAAATCAAGATTTATTGAAGAGAATTTAAACATGAAATGATGATTAGACTATATGCTTAAAATAAAAAATATATGCTATTAATGACACTTTAATGAAACTAAATTATAAGAATGTAATGAATATGAAAACAATACAAGAAAGCAAAATATACTGTCTAAAACATGAAAAACTATATGAAAAATAGTGGGAAAATGGAAAACAATCAGGGAGATATACTTGAGACTCATTTTTGCTATTCGGGATGAGAGGTTTCATCCATTGAATGGATGAACAATTCCATCCGAATAACTTTAAATCAATGCAAAACACAAAAGGGGAAGAGATTCATTACCTTAAGAATTCGGCTATCACGAGTGAAGATGTAGGCTGCTACCAAGGGGAACAAGGTGGCTAGAGCCGTGGTGATGCTTGAAGGTATTTTGGTTGGGGGGGTTGAAGCACCAGCTGAAGGAAGAAGGTGTTGGAGGTGGCTCCGAAGGTGCTAGAAGTGTTGGAGGTGCAGTGGTGCTGGAGATGGTGGTCACCAAAGAAAGTTGAAGGTGACTGTAGTGAAAGCTGAAGCTGTTGTGGTTGGAGCAAAGGTGCTGCCAAGGAAGAGTTAGAGATGCACAATCGTGAGAGGGAATGGGAGAGAAGAGGTAAGATAGAGGAGAAGAGGAGTTAGGGTTGCTGAATGGGAGGCTTAGGGAGAGTCCACCGTGGGATATAGATTGGTTAGAGAAGAGAGATAAAAGTTAGAAAGAGAGGAAAGGAGAATGAATGAGAGGCTCTAAAGTGGCAGTCGTGTAATCCCCTCTCAATTAAAACCAAAACTTAGGTTTTAATTGAGAGGTAGCATTAGGTTTTAGAAGGTTTAATGAAAAAGGGGAAAAAGATGCGTGAATGGGCTGGACCAAGGAGGGAAAAGGAAGGAAGGGAAAGAAGAAGGAAAGAAGAGAGAAAAGAAGAAACGAAAGAAGAAAAAGGGAAAAGGAAATGAAAAAGAGAGGAAAAAAAGAAGAAAGGAAGAAAGGAAAGAAAGAGAGAAAAAAATCTGGAATTTTTTTAGTTTTTTTATTTTATTATTATTGTTTTTTACATGTGGTGCCACCTTGGAGTGGGCCCACGTGCTTTTTCAAAAAGGGTTTCAAAGTGGGTGCCACTTTGGAGTGGGCCCACACGATTTCTAAAAAAGGAAATTTTAAAACCCGAAAAGGTTTCAGTGTGACGCCACTTAGAGTGAGTCCCACTTTCAATTTTGAAATTCATTTTGAAGGCCAAAGGATAAAATGGTCTTTTCAAAAAATTTCCAAATGAAATGAGCTATTTTTGGTAGTTTTTGAAACAAGCTCGAAATTTGAAGTTCTATACCCCGTTGTGAAGCAAATCCAGTTTAGAATTTGAAAAACCAAGTTCGAAAAGAATCTAGATTATTTTCTTAGGAAAATATTTTCAAATTTAGAATCTCAGGGGTAAAAATGTCAATTTTGGAAACCCAGGGGTTGAAATTGATTTTTGAAGACTTTAAAATTCAAATCTGGATTGGAATTTTTAAAACTGGAGTTCTGGATCTCGAAAATGAAATGAAATGTGATGACATGTTATGAAATGATGAGAAATGATATGAAATGCCATGCAAAATGATAATCCTGGATGAAGAAATTTGGATATTAGACCCCGATTGACAGTTGTACCAGTTCAGAAAATGATAATTTTGACAAAAATGGGCAAAATGGTTCAAGAAATGATTTTTGTCTCTGCAGAGCAAGAGTGACACTGAAAATTAGAGTTTGAACTAAAATAAATTAGATTGAGCTAGGTTTTAGGGTTTCAGAACTCAACTGGACTGACAAGACACTGACTCAACTGAACTCCTGGACTGACTTGTCAAGAAAAGCTGTCATTTTTAGAGAAATGGTCATTGGAGTGAAGTGAATTACAGGCCAGAGCTGGGTTTGAGCTGAAACAAAGATCAGTAATACTGAGATGAACTAAATTTGAAGCTCGAACATTAGCTCAATTGACTAAACTCAGCTCAATTTAAGCTAAATGATCTGAAATGGGCTAAAATGGGTTCCTAGATACTTGGAAGTGGATTTGAACTGAAACTGGAGCACTTGAACTCCTGGTGAGCTCAAACTAGACTAAGAGGAATATGACTGACTAGGAGATAATTTTCTTGAATTTAAGTGAGAAATGAACTCATTTCTGGAGAAATGATCCCATTTTGGCAGGAATGGTCAGAAATAGAAATGGTCAGAAATAGAAATGGTCTGTTCATTGTGAGCTCAGATGAGCTTGAAATGACTGATATTCTAACTGTTCTAATCTTGAGAATGAGCTTGGTTGACTTTGACTGATTGGGGTCTTAGGATGACCTAGGCGTAAAATGGTAATTTTCCTGATGAAAGTGGGTAAAATGGTAATTTCCTAAGACAGACTCAGGGTTGGACTCCTACACTAACCTACCAGGGTTGACCTTCACACAAGGGATGTGTCTAAGAATGGATGAGGAAAATTTGGGGTGTTTACACACCCACTTGTAAATGGGGTGCCACATGTGCATTTTTTAACAATTTACCTTTTTTCCCATTTACAAAAAAAAATACCCTCATGAGGTTGACACCAATTTTGAAAAAATATCTTAAATTTTGTTGCCCAAAATACTTTAATTTCAAGTTATAAATAGACCCCTTGGGGGCTCGCCTTTCATAAGTTGAAATTTTGAGAAATTGAGAGAATCAAAAGAATTCTCTCTTTCTCCCCTCTTCTCCTCTCTCTCTCCTCCCTCCCTCCTTGGAATTGTTGCCAAATAGGGAGAAGAAGACCCCTCTTCAGCATAAAGGTAAGTCCTTCTTCCCCCATTTTTTGATTTTTTTATTTCTTTTCCTTTCTTTTCTTTTTGCCATTTTTGATTTTCTTAATTAGATTTTTTTTTAATTTCTTTCTAATTTCAACGTTGATCTATCTTAGTTCCATGTAAATTTCTATTTTTATGTTTTGATTCATTCAATTTGCTATTTACTTTATACATTTCCATTCTAGCCATTTAGAATTGAGATTTGATCTTCAATAGATCAAATCTCACATTCAATGGGCTAAATCAATTTCAATTTATGCCCCAATGCTTTCAATTTGATTTTTAGATATTTTAATTTTATTTTTACATCATTTTCATCATCTTCCATGATTTGAAATGATAGATCTCATGTTTGATTATTGGATCAATTCATTAATGAGATGCTATTCTACTCAATCATGTTTAGATGATATTTTTAATTTTGGTCTATTTTTTATCTCATCAATTTGCATATAATTAGATGTTATTTTGACCTATTTTTTTACTGCATATTTATGCATATGCTTTCAAGATTTTTACCAAAAATCAGATCAATCTAAGTTGGTTTGATCCCTCAAAAAAACCAGAATTTAGATCCTGCCATTTGGCCTTGTCCAAATTTGACCAGAAATTAGACCAACTGGTTGGAGTGATTTCTCCCTAACCAAGGATGATTTATCAAATCTGTAAAAAAAAATGTCTTCAGTATTGAGTCTAGTTTGTTCATGTCAATTTTATCAATTTCTATGATGTTTTCATGCCCAATTTTGGATAAAAATTGTAAGCCTATTATATTGTATCACTTTTAGGGTTTGGTTTTTAGCCCATTTTGTCAGAGTCATATCTCCCTAATAAGAGATTATTTTTGAGATCTGTAAGAAAGCTTTTCTTCATCTGAATGTCTAGTTCATTTCAGTAAAATACCATCTATTTCTATGGAGCAATTTTATTTTTTTTGTATTTTAAGTTGAGACACTGTCTGTTTGCAATCCCAGGCATTCTTCAGACTCAAGATCGACTTGTTGCATTCATATCTTCCTAATGGGCAATTATTTTCTAAATATGTAAAAAAAGAATTCTTCCTTAGAATGTCTAGTTTATGCATGTCAGTTTTCATAAACTTTCATCAACGTTTCATCTTTAATTTGAATAAAAAACCAAAACCCTCTTGATTTTCTTTCTCAGTTTTTTTACAAGTTTTGACCCGAATTATTTAGATTGGATCTCCCAAATGGGAGATCATTTTTTAGATCTATAAATTGGATTTTTTTTTTCCTGCCTACTTTATCTCTGTAAATTTTCAACAATTTCTATGAAGTTTTAATATCTGATTCTGATCGAAAATCAGAACCATGTTATTTTGGTTCATTAAGCATTTCTTAAATTTTATTTTAACTTGTTTAGATGTGTCCTCTCTAATGAAAATTCATTTTCAAAATCTATAAAAAAGATTTTCTTCCATTTTAATTCTAGTTAGTCCATATAAAATTTTGTAAATTTCTATGGTCATTTAACTTTTCATTCATTGCATTTTTCAAAACTGATTTCACAAAAGACATTATTTTGTTAAAATGAAGTTAAATTAGGTATTTTAACAATTTTAATTTCAACTCTCAAGTATAATTCCTGAATTTCATGAATTATAAATACTTTTTATCAACTTAGAATGCCTCAACTTCATTTTAAACAAATTTTGGAGTTTATTTTCTTTTTATTTCAATTATTTTCAATGTATTTTCATTAAAACCTTAATTTCAAGGTTAAATTAATTTTGAATTCAAGTTTTAAAATGGATTTATATATTTTAAACCACAATTTCGAAAATATAAAACTCGAAAAATATATTTTGAAATGCTTTTGCAAAGGCCATGCATCATTTGTATTTTATTTTGATTTCCCTTTATTTTTTGGGTATAAAAAGGCTAAATTATGGATTTCCTTCATTTTTTCAATAATTGAAGAAAATTCATAAATGACTATATTTATTTCTAACATGTTTGCTCATTTTGTCATATTTCTCTTTCTTTATTTTTTAATTATTGTAATTTATTCAAGGGTTGTAATAATCTATTAATGAGAATTTTCATTTTATGCTTAGTTTAGAATGAATGAGCTTATAAATCAATTCTATGTTAATTTCTTGCATTCTATTTTTCTTTTATTTTAATACATTATAGAAAATATGAATCACATGTGCACTATTTAATAAAGGATAAATAAAACTAAGTCAAGTTTGTATTTTCAGCCCTAGTCGGAATACAAATAATACTTAGAGTTATTATTCTTTATTAAATAAAAATTTGACCTACACTATTAGGTCATTTTTTGAAAATCATCAATTCTTTCAAAACTAATACATTTTTATTCCTTTATTTGAATTAAAATAAAGATTAATTCAAAATGTATTTGTGGCCCTAGTCATGAATATGTTACAAATTAATTTTATTTTAATTCTATAAGGGCACAAAATCCTTTTCTTTATTAGAATTTTAAATAAAGATTAATTTAAAATATATTTGTGGCCCTAGTCTTGAATATATAGAAATTAATCTTGTTTTAATGCTATAAAGCATGAAATTCTCTTTAAAATTCAAATGATTTTTCAAATAAATAGCATATTCATCATTTAAGATAGAATTGCATCATTTTTTCAAATTATTTCAATTCATTTTCAAAATTTTAAGTGATTTTTGAAATGATTTTCAAAAACAATTTTCATTTAAAATTTTGAAGTCATTTTTTATTTCCATTATCAAATTCAAGGTTATTTTTAATTTCATTTTCAATTTCATTCAAATCCTATTTCAAATATCTATTTTAAATTTCCAATTTTCAATTCTTTTTTTTTTTATTTTTGAATTTTAAATTTCAACTTTGAATTTTATTTTAATTTCAAATATCAAATTCAATTCTTTATTTCTTTCAAATTCTAAATTTCGAATTCTATTTTCATTTCAAATTCAATTTCAAAATTTCCATTCTAAAATTTTAATTCTTAATTCTAAATTTCATTTCATCTCTTAATTTTAATTCCAAATCAAATTTCATTTTGAATTTCTAATTCTAATTTCATTTCCTAAATTTCAATTTTAATTTTTAGTTTAAATTTCAAAATTCAATTACATTTTCAATTTCAGATTTCTAATTCCTCAATTTCAAATCAAAGTTCAAATTCCAATTTAGATCTAATTCTGATTTTCAATTTCTATTTTAAATTCTAAATTTAATTTCAAAATTCAATTTCTAAGTTCAATTCTCAATTCAAAAATCAACTCCAAGTTTGATTTTAATCAATTCAGATTTCAAATTTCTTAACTTTGAATTCAATTTCAAAATCTCTAATTTCATTTTGCCATTTTCAAAATTCAAACTTTGAATTCTATTTCAAAATCAAATTCCAGACTTGACTCGGTCTGGCATGCCCGGACCTAATCGGTCTTATATTTAGGCTGAGATAGAGAGTTTCATCTCTCTATCTCTCTCCTCAGCCATATCAGACTCTGTCTAGGCATGCCCAGACCGAGTTGGTCCCCTGCTTTTACATGAGGGTGGCGACAGGCAGAGACAGAGGGTTGCCCTCTGTATCCCGCCCTTTCTCCCTTTTGTGGTGTCAGTGAGAACAAAGGGTCACCCTCTCTTCCACTTGCCCCTCTTCCTTGTCATGCGATGCTCGCAACCCAGTGGTTGGCGGTGCCACCATTTTTTTTTATCCATTGATACTGACAACCATTGCAGTTGTCGGTCCTTTCTATCGTGAATAATGGCACCGACAACCACCATGGTGGATGATGTCGTCATTTTTTCTCTTCTCACTAAAGCATGAAAGGAAAAAGGGGTTTACCTTTTTTTGTGGATGACTTGCTGCTTGTCAGATCATGCTCAACTTTCACGATCTCCCTCTCTTTCTCAAAGTTCTCTCTCCCTCTCTTTCCCGTACCAATAGAGGAGAGGAGAAAGTTGCTCATGGGTTTATATAACCCATGAGTGAGTGGGGTTACATCCCCCCACTCAACCATCATTAACGAAAGCTCTTCCCCTTCTCCCATGATTTCATTGGTGGGGTAGAGGAAAAACTCCCCTCATTTACTGTATTCAAGTGGGGGGAGCCTCCCTCCACTCCCCTTGACCCAGTTGGCCTAGGTGGGTTCGAGCCCAAATAACCAGCTTGGTCAGGTGTTACAAAACCATACTCGACAATCAACATTGCCATGATCTGTTTTTTATTTCTACCCCTTCAAAGAAACAACACTCATTTGATGTTACTTGTAACAACGATTCCTCAAAACTCATAAACGAAAAAGTCTTATTGAATGTGATAGCAATTTTTTACTATAAAGAATCTTTAGTTTACTGATATAAAATAATTGTATGAAAGTTTGTTCTATAGGTAAACATGTTGAATATTGAAGTCTGCCTACATTGCAATGCTCTTATAATATTCGGGGTCTTCAACTCAACACCTTCACAACCACGTCACACGGGCCACCCCCGCAGTGCTGAGTTTGTATCATTTTCAAAAGTACGTAATTGCAACTGAGCAAAAATGTGCACGTAAAGATCTAGTTATGTTTTGTTGTTTCTGGCATCACATGGGAGTTCATGATCTCCAAATGTGCACCTTTCAAGTTCATGAAATTGGTGATGTTCAATGACAGATAAACATTTGCTTACAAATTTGTAAAGCGAGTCTAAGATCATTAAAGAAGCCCAATCATATTGTTCCCTTGCGACTTACATTGTAAAGTTGTGCTTAGAGTCTATTTTGCTTTTGTTGAGTCTAATGTAAGCTGCCCGATTCAGGTGAATAAATACCCCGAAGGGGCAACCCGTATGCTTGAACTGTAATAGCCCTTGGGCAAAATTGTGAATGAATTAAATGCGTTGAGCTTTCTTTTGTTCACCCTCGTTGTGATTGCAATTCTTCTTCCTCTATTCTCTCTTGCTCTCTTGCACTCTGATTACAAGCTTTTGCGATTGGCAAGTGAGTTGACAAGTAGGCTTGCGATGGTAAGGATGGATCGTCACGCAGCGCAAGTCTATTAAAGGAAATAGGCCTGTGACAAGTGATACCAGAGCCCGTTCTCGTGCTGGGGAAGGGACTATTGAGTTGGTGTCGACAGACACGTCGAAAGACTGCGATTTGTGAGTACGACATCATGGCGCCTTATCAAAATTTGTGCAACATCAAAGGCAAGGCAGTTGCCAAAGCTGAGCAGATGGGTTCACCTCATGGTCAAGAAGAGATGGCTGCAGCTATCAACAAGCTAGTGGAAGATGTGACTTCGTACGAGGAAGCGATTTCACGCATAGTTGAATCATTCAGTGGACTGAATGATATGGTGGTGAGCCTGCAAGAGTAGGTGAACATACAGATGGGGCAAATCACTTCGTTGACGACAACTGTGGCTGACTTGCAGACTGAAGTAGGGGAGATTCAGTTGAAAAACCACATATTGCAATGGTCAGTGACCCTAAATGGCGGAAATGGTGAGAGGCCATCAAGGATTGATGTGCCAAGACCCGCAAAGTACAATGGTTCTCGAGACGGCAAGGCCATTGAAAACTTTTTATTCCAAGTAGAAGACTACTTGAATATTCAAAATGTGACGCTTGAAGATCTCCAAATTAAGGCTGCAACAGTGTTATTGGATGGGGATGCTATCACTTAGTGGAGATGGAAGTGCAGCAACATTGAGAGGGGTCAATGCGTAATAAACACCTTTGACCACTTTAAAATAAAGTTGCGCAACTACTTTATATCAAGAAATATGCAAAGGCAGGCGTACCAGATGGTTCGTGAGCTTAAACATACTGGTTAATTACAAGACTATGTCAAAACGTTCTAGAAGCTTATGCTGAAGTTGCCTAATATGCCAGAAGAGGATAAGCTCAACTGGTTCATTGTGGGACTTTAGCCATGGACACAGTCTGAAGTGGAAATGAGCAACCCCCATATTTTGGAAGATGCATATGTGGCAGTCGAGTGCTTAGTTAACACTCAGCGCAAGCCTTTCACCCCATCAACCAAAGTCAGGAAGAAGCCTGACCATGGAGGAAAGAAGGATGAGCGGTGTGACAACAAAGGTGAGTCGTCAACACGCCATCAATCCGACAAGAAACAGAACTACACAAAGCATAACAACAACAAGGGTACAATTATAACATGCTGGTTCTATGACAATAGGCATATCGCTAGACAGTGCCCCAAGCACCTCGTAAAGGACAACAGGCAAACCAATGCAATGCAGGAAGAATGCAGTGGTACTAAATACAGTGACACTGAGGTCATGCAACCGCAGATTGGAGCCATGTGGTCGATCAACGTAGCTAAAAGTTACGCAGTTGAGAACAAACATGTTAGCAAAAAACTGATGTATCTCGAAGTCATTACGAATGGAAAGTCTACTTCAGCTATGGTAGACTCCGAGGCCACACACAACTTTGTCTCGCGGGAAGAGGCAAAGTGGTTGGGCTTGAAGCCTGGGCCAAAACAAAGGACCATCAAAATGGTAAACTTTGAGGCTAAGCCCATTCTTGGTGAAGCAAGAGATGTGGCTATCCAAGTGGGGAGTTGGGCCAGCAAAGCCAACTTCTCTGTGGTGCCCCTGGACGATTTTAAGATGATTCTGGGTATGGAGTTTCTGCGAAGCCAAAATGTTATGATGTTGCCAAAGTTTAACACGTTGAAGATTATGTGGCCAAACTTGTCCCACACAGTGTAGTGCCTTACGCAAAAAGGCAAGTCTTCAGTGTTATCGACGATGTAGTTGAAAAAGGGTGTCAAGCAACAGACATTCTTAGTTGTTGTGCGTACAGGAAAAGGAAAGGTAGAAGCAGCAGTGACGCCGACCCTAGCCCCATTGTTGGAGGAGTTTCAGAGGGTAATGCCTTCGAAATTACCAAAGCGTCTTCCACCAAGACGTGAGGTTGACCATAAGATTAAGTTGACTCCGGGAGTGAAGCCTCCCGCAATGGTTTCATACCATATGGGGTCAACTGAGTTGCGCAGGCAGTTAGACAAGATATTGGATGCAGGCATCGTTCGTCCATCAAAAGCCCCATTTGGCACCCCGGTTCTTTTTTAGATGAAACATGACTGCTCCAAACAGTTATGTGTGGATTACCGTGCTTTAAACAAGGTTACAGTGAAGAACAAATACTCATTGCCATTGATAGCAGACTTATTCGATCAGCTAGGTAGTGCCCGTATCTTTTCCAAGTTAGATCTGTGATTGGGTTACTGGCAGGTGAGGATTACTGAAGGTGATGAGCTGAAGACAACTTGCGTCACTCGCTATGGTTCCTAAGAATTCTTAGTAATGCCATTCGGGTTGACAAATGCTCCAGCCACGTTCACGACTTTAATGAACTAGATCTTTTACTCTTACTTAGACAAGTTCGTGGTAGTCTACCTGGATGATATTATGATCTACAACAACAACATGAAGGAACATGGCAGGCACTAGCAAACAGTGTTTCAGGTGCTGAAAAAGAATGACCTCTGTGTCAAATAAGAGAAATGTCTCTTCGGGCAGGAGAAGATCAACTTTCTTGGCCACGTTGTGAGGCATGGTGTGATGCGTATGGATGAGCAGAAGATAAGGGCCATCCAGGAATGAGTTCGGCCAAGCAAAGTACTAGAATTGTGGTTATTCCTTGGTTTGACAAATTATTATCGGTGTTTCATCGAAGGTTATTCCCTCATTGTTGCGCCCCTCACAGATTTGTTAAAGAAGAATCGGGTATGGCTTTGGACAGAAGTGTGCCAAGATGCCTTTGATGGCTTGAAAAAATCCTTAGTGAGGGAGCCAGTGTTGCGACTGCCTGATTACTCAAAACCCTTTAAGGTCCACACAGAAGCCTTAAACTTTGCCATTTGCGGAGTTATTATGCAGGAGGGTCATCCGATTGTATTTGCATATGAGACTCAGAAGTTGAAGGATGCAAAGAAGCGTTACACGATACATGAACGTGAGATGACAACCATCGTGTATTGCCTCAAGACCTGACAGCACTACCTTCTGGGTGCCAAGTTCGTCATCAAGACAGACAATGTGGCTACGAGCTACTTTCAAACACATAAAAAGCTGACACCTAAATAAGCTCGGTGGCAGATATTTTTGGTTGAGTTCGGCTTTGCCTTGTAGTACAAGGTTGGAAAGACCAATGTTGTTGCGGATGCCTTGAGCCGCAGGACTGAACTGGCAGCTGCGCACGCGGAGCCTTCTGAAGTGCATTTGGAGGGCACATTGTTGAGCCGCATACGCGAAGGGATGCAGCAGGATTCGAGAGCATGACACCTTGTTTCTCTAGCGTAGGCAGGGAAGACTCAATGATTTTGGCTACAGAATGGCCTCCTCGTGACAAAAGGGTGACGCATCTTCGTGCCGCGGTGGGGAAACCTCCGCCGAGAACTGCTTAAGGAGTGCCATGATACACTATGAGCTAGTGTAAACACCCCAAATTTTCACTCACCTCCCTGACATCTCCCTTAATAAGCACATTTCAGTTCTTTGAAAATAATGAAGAGCAAAATGGTCATTTTCTGAGATGGAACCTTGCAGAAAGTCCGAAATTCCATCCTCGAGTCTCAAAATTTCTCTATTTAGACTCAGAAATATCTTTAAACTGCAAAATTTCAAAATCCTACTCTTGAAAAGAAACCAAATGGGTAGGTGAGAAAGCAAAAGTGATAGAACCTTGGGGATATATGGGCAAGGGTTGCTAGGTCGTCGCCCGGTAAAGATAGAACCTTGGGGATATATGGGCAAGGGCAAGTGATAAAATTTCCCTACTGAGCGACGCACTGTACTCTATAGGCCCGGAGGCAGTGATAAATGGGCAAGGGTTGCTAGGTCGGCGCCCGGAAGCGACGCGTCACATCGACGCCCGGGTGTAGTGTCAAATAGGCAAGGGTTCCCTCACTTTGTTGGACAGGTGGGGGTAAAGAAGTTAGTCCAAGACCATAAAATTAGGTTAGCCACTTGGAACATATGATCTTTAACTGGTAAGTTGGTAGAGTTAGTAGATGTTATGTGTAGGAGAAAGATTAATATTTTATGTCTACAAGAGACCAAATGGGTAGGTGAGAAAGCAAAAGTGATAGAACCTTGGGGATATAAGATTTGGTATACAAGAATAAATAGGAATAGGAATGGAGTAGGGATTGTTATGAGTCGTGAGTTTATAGATAATGTAGTTGAGGTCCGTAGGAAGGGTGATAGGATTTTACTTATTAAATTAGTATTAGGTACGAATATTATTAATATTATTAGTGTTTATGTACCTCAAGTAGGTTTAGATGATTCCATTAAGCGTCAATTTTGGGAAGATTTAGATGGAGTAGTACAAGGGATATCTTATGGAGAAAGGCTTTTCATCGGCGGTGACCTTAATGGGCATGTAGGCATTAGTAGGGATGGATTTGAGAGTATCCATGAAGGCTATGGTATAGGAGAAATAAACGAAAGTGGAGAAAGGATTTTAGATTTTGGTTTGTCCTATGATATGATCTTAGCAAACACTTGGTTTAGGAAGAGGGAGTCTCACCTAGTAACATTTAAAAGTAGGGTTAATACGAGTCAGATAGATTTTTTCCTACTTAGAAAGAGAGATAAGGGTTGTTGCATCGATTGTAAGGTTATACCGGGAGAAAGTGTAGCTACACAACATAGAGTCTTAATTTTAGATCTTAGAATTAGACAATACCGCAAAAGGGATAGACATATGATAGATCCTAGAATTAAGTGGTGGGCACTGAAAGAAGCTAAACAAGGAATGTTTGTAGAGCGGGTAGTTAAGGAAGTTGATTGGTGTCTCGAGGAGGATTCAGAATCTATGTGGAATAAGATAGCGGGTGGCATGAGAAAGGTGGCAAAGGAGGTATTGGGTGAGTCTAAAGACGGTGCACCGCTAGGTAAAGATACATCGTGGTGGAACGAGGATGTCAAATTAGCTATTAAGGTTAAAAGAGAGTGTTATAGAAATCTAAGTAAAAATCGTGATAATGAGAATTTGGAGAAGTATATGATAACAAAGAACTAAGCTAAAAAAGTAGTTCGGAACGCGAGGGATAAGGTATATAAGAAGGTTTATGACAAGTTGGATACCAAAGAGGGTGAGAAGGATATTTATAGGCTTGCAAAGATGAGAGATAGGATATCGAGGGATCTGGGTATGGTTAGATGTATCAAAGATGAAACACAAAGGGTTTTAGTCAAAGATGAGGAGATTAAGGAGAGATGGAAAGATTATTTTGATAAGCTATTTAATGAAAGTCATGCTCAGGATCTTGGAGATTTTTTAATTCCTTTTCATGAGATGAATCGTGACTTCATGCGCAAGATTCAAAAGAAAGAAATTGCAGAGGCTTTGAAGAAAATGAAATCAAGAAGGGCAGTTGGCCCAGATGGTATACCTATCGAGGCTTGGAAATGCTTGTGAGAGAAAGGTTTAGAATGGTTGACAAATCTTTTTAACTTGATTTGGCAAACAAATAAGATGCCTAATGAGTGGAGGAAGAGTACTTTGGTGCCTTTATATAAGAATAAGGGTGATATACAAGATTGCACAAACTATCGTGGTATAAAACTCATGAGTCATACTATGAAACTTTGGGAGAGGGTGATTGAGTCTAGGTTGAGGAAGGTTGTTATGATATCGGAGAATCAATTTGGTTTTATGCCTGGAAGATCAACTATGGAAGCTATACATCTTCTTAGACAACTTATTGAAAGATATAAAGAGAGGAACAAAGATTTGCATATGGTTTTTATTGATTTAGAGAAGGCATACGATAGAGTACCTAGGGACGTTCTCTGGTGGACAATGATGAAGAAAGGTGTTTCTCTCAAATACATTAGTATAATTAAAGATATGTATGAAGGAGTAGTAACCAATGTCCGCACTTGTGGAGGGGTGACAACCAATTTTCCTATAACGGTTGGGTTACATCAAGGATCTGCTTTAAGCCCTTTCCTATTTGCTATTGTGATGGATGAGCTTACGAGATCAATTCAAGAAAATGTGTCGTGGTGTATGTTGTTTGCTGATGATATTGTTTTGATTGATGAGTCTAGAGCTGAGGTTAATGCTAAGTTAGAATTATGGAGACAGACATTGGAAGCAAGAGGTTTTAAGTTGAGTAAGAGTAAGACAGAATACATGGAATGTCGATTTAGTAAGAAACGAAGTAGTGATGGGAGTGTAGTGAAGCTTAGCAAGCACGAAATACCGGTGGATGATTCTTTCAAATATTTGGGATCTATCATTCAAAAGTATGGAGAAATTGATGGAGATGTAAATCATAGGATAAAGGTTGGGTGGATGAAATGGAAGAGTGCAACTGGAGTGTTGTGAGATCGCAGAATGCCATTGCGGTTGAAGGGAAAGTTTTATAGGACGACTATTAGGCCTGCTTTACTATATAGTACGGAATGTTGGGCTGCCAAGAGACATCATATTCAAAAAATGAGTGTAGCTGAGATGCTTATGCTGAGATGGATGTGTGGAAATACAATAAAAGATAAGATTCAGAACGAGGAGATACGTAAGAAGGTAGGCGTTGCACCCATTGAAAATAAGATGAGAGAGAATCATTTACGATGGTTTGGACATATTCGACGAAGGCCTAATGATGCTCCAGTTAGAAGGATGGAGAAATGGGAAAATATATTAGTTAAAAGAGGTCGGGGTAGGCCTAGGAAGACATGGATGAAGGTTATAATAAAGGATATGACTGCTTTGAACCTCACCGAAGACATGGCATTGGATAGAAATGAATGAAGGAGAAGGATTCATGTGGAAGACCCATAATGATTTTCTTTGTTGGTTCATATCACCGACCCCAATTGTTTTGGGATGAAGGCGTAGTTGTTGTTGTACTCTTGACAAGAAACTAGAATTTCCAATTCCTAATTCAGAGGGGCATTTCAGGAAACATGTCTTTGCATAGCATTGCATGAACACTTCACACCATTTCACTGCACAGCATGTCATTTTGAGATCCAGAACTCCTGATTTTCAAAATTGTCAATCCAGATTTGAGTTTTAAACTTTTCAAAATTGATTTTCAGAACCCTGGGTCTTCAAAATTACCAATTCTTTCTATTTTACCCCTAGGACTCCGAATTACAAAAGTTTTCTCAAGAAAACAATCTGGATAGTTTTGATATTGATTTTTAAAATTTCGACAGTTAGAAAGAAGATGACACAATTTTAAAGATTTTATCTCAAAACTTTTTGCAAAAAGACTTTAAATCTCTTTATAAAATTTATGTACTTTCTTATATACATATTTTAGCCCTGAAAAACCATTTTTTTCTTCCAAATTTTTGAAAACAAACAAAGTTTTATCTCGTATTATAAAAATTTCAAAAAGAAGTCATTTCTTATGCTTTTTATTTTCAAATAAATGGTGTGGGACCCGCCTTGAACTAGCATCACACTCAGACTCTCAGGTATGTTTTTTACTTTCAAGCGGGGTCCACCCGGAGATGGCACCAATTTTGCAAATTCCTCTTTTTAATTTTTCAGTGTTATTTTATAAAATAATCAGTGCGCCCACACATGGGTGGCGCCCCACTTGAAAATAAGAAATTTGCCAAAACAAAAATAAACATTATTTTCAAAAGGATTTTAAAGTGGGTTGAAGTGGCATTTTCCTAAATAACCTCCCATTTATTTTTTCGTTCACTATTCACTTTTTTTTAAAAGAAGCAGCCTTAGATGGATTTAATCAAAACAACTTGCATCATAAGATTTAAGAGGGTATGAATATGGGGGATGAGTAGAACTGAACTTGTTTAAAATCGAGTTTTTTCAAACAAAGAACCACTTTGCAGTCCCCAAACATTGTTATTCTAAGGGATGGGAACACATTGATTACTGTTCTAGTCTAGGGAATGCTTCTCAGATCCTACCAAACATATATAGGTCCAACTTCCAATCAATATGCTGGACCAGGTCTAAATTTAATCTGCTCCATTTTCTCCAATTCATAGATGAGGCTCCTTGCTGAACATACATGGACCTGACTTACCGTACATAATGCTCTTCTTGTGCCACATCCATTTATAACATATATATAGTTGGTTAGCTCAAAACGGGCCCAGTATCCGGCCCACCCACTTGGGTAACATCAGGATACTGAATATTTTAATTAATTGAAAAAATTACATAGAAATACTTGATTCAGCTTTGGTTAGCTACTGTCGGATATTGCACAAAAAAAACATAGCCCAAACCTGAACGAAATAACATTTGTGTTGGCCCTAATCTAACCCAACTATTATTTTGATCTTTAATTTTTTATCCACCATTTCCAGTTGTATGGATTAGAGTAGGATTGGCCATTTGACATACATAGTGTCGACCCACTGGAAGGTAGACCATGTATAAACAATTGAGATTCAAGAAAGTTCGGTCCAGTTGAACATGAGAAGTGGCATGGTGATATTAGGGGTGGCAAAACCTGACCCGACCTGCCAACCCGCCTCTTAGCCAGGTTTGGGTTTGGCTTAAATGGGTTCATGTCGTAAACGGGTCGACCTGCCTAACCCGTTTATTAAACGGGTCGGGTTCGTGTTAGGGGTATGCCAACCCGCCAACCCGACTGACCCGTTTAATAAATGGGTTAGGCGGGCGGGTCAACCCGTTTACCCGAACCCGACCACCCGCAACTCGTATGTATTTAATTATCTAACCCTAATTTCCTAAAGTGTAAAGACTACAGTGCTTCCTTGAATCCTTCCTACCCAGCCACAACTGAGAGCTAAAGAGTCGAAGACCTCTCCTCTGAGTCCTCTCCAACTCGTTGCCATCAGGATTCACCGCACAGACGCACACCACCACCCTCTTCTCTCCTTCCTCTTGGTTTGGCAATAGCACCCAAGCAAAGCAAGTCCAATCCAACGTTTCGTCTCTCCCGCTGAAGGCACCTCATTTTTTTATCTTGAAGAAGAGGCTGGAATAAGTATATGGTTTGTTATTCGCTTTTTTTAAAGGTCTTCCCATTCCTATCGTTTGGCAACACTGTCACACTGGTATATTACTGCTCTCTCTCTAGTGTTGGTTGAAACCATGTGACGGTAATGCTTGGGACTTTTTATTTTTCTTTATAATAGGCCACCAGGATCACCAAGGGTCTGATCTGAGGCACGACTGGTGGCAACATGCATTCCCTCTCTGCCTACATTTTGGCTTTTTCATGGGTGCCTTGCATTCCTCAAAGCTTATGAAAAGCTCTCATTGTCCCCCCAAACGACTGCCAAATTGCAAAAGAAACTTCACGGACACCCAATTTTTTCCTGTTTTTGTTTCTCTTTTGTTTTTTTATGCCAAAGAGAGGAATTAGGCCTCTTAAAATTTGATAAACATAAACTATTTTTGTTTCTCCATTTCTAGTGAAGGTGCATTGTGTATTTTGTTTCTTGAGAAGTAGTGATAAGTAAAATTTGTAATATTTATATTTGACACTGTAGGCGGAAAATGTTAGAAGGCAAGCACATATTGGAAACTAAAGGTGCTAGGATGAGGTTCTGGTTGCTAAGACTTATCAATTTCTGTTGCATATAGGAGCCATTTTTTTAGCGATTTTAATCATGTGCTCTGCATACTATGATTCCTGTGCACGCTGTGTTGACAATAAATTTACATTATGAGCTAAATAGATTCCAAAACATTATAAAAAGCTGCTAATGGTTTGATTTTTCTCATCTTTTTTTATGCAATATTTTGTCATCTTATACATGTCCATCTTCATTTCCTAAAATTTCTTGCCTGGCCACTTGAATTGATTCCTTGTTGTGCTAGTTCAACTGTGTTTTCGTTGATAATTCAAAAAAAACATATCCTAGGCATATGGTCAGGTTGATAGACAAGAATATACACATCTACTGATTTTTTGGTATCACTTCATGCTTTTTAGGTGGAGTTACCATAAAAAATTGGTGTTCAAGCTATAAGTTGGCACAAACATAAGCACATATTAGCATTTACATTTGGTCCTAATCAAATATCTGTGCACGATTTTGAAGAATTAGGTCAGTGGCATATGAAAAGTATCTTTCATGTGCTTCTCTTTTTTTCTTTATTCTGATCATTAGTAGTTAGGCTTTAACATACATCATCAGATTGCAGAGATCCCTGTATTTTGATTAGTGAATCCCAGAGGGGAGTTCAAATGCTTGACTGGAGGCCAAATGGTGGCAAGACACTTGCTGTAGCATGCAAGTGAGTGCAATATAGAATATCTCCTTCCACGTGATCATTTGTTATGATCCTACTTACTATTTCTGGGTTAGTTCTGAATCATACTATCTTATGGTTTCCTACAATATATTTTTCTCATTTCAGGGGTGGAATATGCATTTGGTCTGCTTCTTATCTAGGGAATACAACTTCTCTAAGATCTGGGTTAGCCTCTTAAGCTTTATGGTCTTGATCACACATTTATTATGTATGATACCTCTAACTCACAACTGTTAATTTTCCCTATGTTCTTTTACTCTATTCAGGCAGTATTAAATATTACTTTTAATTAGTAATGTACAATATTGTGGATACATCTGCTGAAGGTCCAGAAGAAATTAATTTTGAGGATGTTCGTATTATGCCATCTACAGTATTAGGTGGAGAGAGTTCTAGTACTAGGCGGAAAAGAAAACTAACCTCTAATGTTTGGAAAGTATTTAAGCAACTTTCAATTGAAGAAGATGGGATAAAGAGAGTTGTATGTAAATTATGTAACAAACCCTACCTAGCAGATAGCATGAATGAGACCAAAAATTTAAAGCGTCATATGCTTGCATTTCCAAAATTGAAAACTAAAGACATAGGTCAATTATTCCTTGCGAAATCAGAGGGAACTATGTCTTTACAAGTTTCTAAGTTTGATCAACAAAAGTATCGAGAATTGGTAACAACGATGATTCTTAAGCATGAATTGCCTTTTCAATTTGTTGATTATGATGGATTTCGTTCATTGATTACATATGTATGTGATGAGGCCAAACACATTAGCAGAAACACAACTAAGGCAGATGTTTTAAAGATGTATAAAAAAGTGAAAGACAAACTCAAAGATTTGTTGCAATCTATTCCAGGAAGGATATGTTTAACATCTGATTTGTGGACATCTATAACTATTGATGGGTATATATGTCTCAGTGCACACTTTGTTGATGAAAATTCAATAATGCACAAGAAAATTCGAATTTTTTCTGCAATGCCAACTCCACACACTGGAATAGCTATATCTAAGAAAATTTATACATTGTTGACTGAATGTGGGTATAGAGAAAAAAATATTTTCGATTACACTAGACAATGCTTTTGCAAATGATGTATCTGTTGAGTTGTTGAGGAGTCGGCTTACACTGAAGGATGTATTATTATGTGATGGTGAATTCTTCCATATTCGTTGTTGTGCTCATATCCTGAATTTGATAGTTCAAGAAGGACTGAAAGAGATGGATGATTCTGTTAAAAAAGTCTGAGAGAGCATAAAATATGTGAAAGGGTCACAAGGTAGAAAACAAAAGTTTTTGGAGTGTGTTAAGCAATTTTCTTTGAATAATAGTAAAGGATTGAGACAAGATGTCCCTACAAGATGGAATTCAACTTATTTAATGCTTGAAGGTGCTATTATATATTGTCCTGCATTTCTTCATTTACAATTAAGTGATTCAAATTACAAGCATTGTCCGTCGATAGAAGAATGGGACAAAGTTGAAAAGATTTGTGACTTCTTGAAGTTGTTTTATCGTGTGACATGCTTATTTTCTGAATCTACATATTCTACATCAAATTTATATTTTCAAGAAGTGTTTCTAATCCACTTAAGCATAGTCAAGGGTATGTGAAGCTCAAATAGTTTTATTAAATGCATGGCAACACAGATGAATCTCAAATTTGAGAAGTGTTGGAAACATCACAGTCTGATCTTAGCTATGGCTACTGTTTTGGACCCACAATACAAGCTACAGTTTGTGGAGTTCTTATATAATAAAGAGGAGTCTCTTGTGAGGGGATACAAGTTCGTGAGAAGATATTTGCTCTTTTTGATATTTATATACAGAACAATCCTAAAGCTTTAAATGTTGAATCTTCAATTCCTCTGGAAAATGGTTTAGAATGTGGTTCAAATGATAACTCACTTTTTATGGTAATTACTTCTAATACATATATTTTCATTACTATATTGGTCAATGTTTTTTTTTAATAAAATTTCTTTTTTTGTGTAGGAGTTTACTTTATTTGAGAACTCTAGGAGTGTGAATAAAGCACAAAAGTCACAATTAGAATTATATCTAGAAGAGCCTCGAATTGATTGGAATTCACAATTGAATGTTCTTGATTATTGGAGAACAAATAAATTTCGATATCCAGATCTTGCTCTCATGGCGTGTGATGTATTGAGTATTCCTATCTCCACAATTGCTTCAGAATCTACTTTTAGCATTGGTGGTAGAGTAGTTGATCAATATAGAAGCTCTTTGAAACCTGATACAGTAGAAGCATTAATTTGCACTTGAGATTGGTTATTTCATGCTAATGGTAATCCATAATCTTATGTTTTTTTCCTTATACAAAGTATCAAATAATTTGTGGAGTTTGATTAGTGAGTTCTATGTTACTAACTATTTTATGATATGTTACTAACTATTTTATGGTATAACAGAAAATTTAGCATTATTGGAGGAGCTGGCGGAGGATATTATTGATTTGAACCCAACTGTGACCGTGAGTGAAGTTATAGAATATGTTGAATGTTCAAATTAAAAACCAATATTTTGTAAGGTACTTGTAAAAATCTTGATACTTATGTTTTGTTTTTGTTTCATATGTTGTATCTTAATAATTTAACTTACTCTTTTAATTTTTTTGTGTAGGGTCATGATCTTTGGAGGATTGAAACAATTGATAAATTGATCTTAATGTTGATTGTTGACACAATGTATTTGATGATTAATGTTTAATTGTTATTGTGATGTGGAAGTTTAATTATTTATGTTTATCTTGATGACTGTAAGACAACTTGGTGGATATGTTTGTAGTATGGTTGTAACTTGTAAGACATTGTGTTTATGTTGAGTAAGGATGTGCCTTGCTTGGTCCAGTGTCATCAATTAATTCACATGGATGATTGATTTTTAGTCCAACATTTTATCTCTCCGTTGGTAGCTTGGTATTCTTAGTGGAATACCAACTTGACTGTTCCAGGTGCTGCTTAGCCTTACACCAACCCAGTGAGCCATAGTAATGGAATATGCTTCTGGCAGTGAGCTAATGTTGAGAGAATATGCAATGCTGGGACATTCAGTGAGCTTTTTGAGAGAATATTCCCTTAGTCTTTTCTGTTTTCTTATTTTTATTTGTTTCGTTAATTGGTTTGGAGACTGCATTTTGGTTAGGCTTGAGGAAGCTGAAGAAAGTGAAGAGTAATGGGCAAACACTTGCAGTTAATGAGGTGTGTGTTTTTCTTTTTTTCTAATTCTCAGTTATCAAACTTTTTGCTATTCAAAATGCATTTTTGTGCATGTATTGAGTTATTGTATATGATGAACACACAATTAAAAGATATAGTTCTGGCTAATAGTGAGTGTTTTTTTTTCTTTTCAATAGTGTAAGTACAAATCATTTTGATCAAGTGCATTTTTTGCCTCCATGCATCTGGAATAAGTTTGTTGTTTATTGGCGCCTTAGGTTTCCTAACCTCTGTTGCTGATTAGTTGCGTTTTCAGCTAATGTTGGATTGCAATTTTTACTGATTGTGAGCAGTTATATTTATGCAAACTAACTTTGAATTTTGTTCTTAGTTTTTATGGGTTTTAAATTGTTTATGGAGCTGATTTTTACAATTATCATGGATAATGTAATATATCGAAGGCATTGCATCCAGTTCTCTCCATTGTCATCACCAGAAAGGCACTAACTCACCCAACTCATCATCGTTCTGAAGAGAGAGGAAAGGGAAGAAAGAAGGTAGATCACCATTCTCCATGCTAAGGCTTGCAGTGAGTTCAATTGAGAATATGAAGATTGCTTTGCAGAGATGCATGCCCCCAAAACATTGAGGGGATTGGAGGGATGCAATGTTCATGAGCTTCTCTTTTGTTGTCTATATCTACATCTCCCATCCGATTGTGTGCTTATTGTGCTTGGATGTCGATTTCTCAACCATCATAAATGATAAAACTCTTGCTTTTCATGGTCCGTAATTACACATTAGCTTGTTTCTTGTTACTCCATTTCCTGCACAAAATTGCCTAGATCTTCTCGGTTATTGCTTACTGGTATGAGGTTTTGAAAAAATACAATATTTGATGACGTCCTTCGGGTTTTTTACGATGTTCCTTAAAGAAATGTGGTTATGTGGAATGCTATTATTGCTGGTAGTGTGAGGCATAAAGAGAATTGGATTGTTGTTGATCTCTTCAATAGTATGCTATATGATTCTCACTGTATGCCAAATTCCATTATGTTTTCAAGTGCCTTAACAACTTGTGCTGGATTGGAAGAATTGGACTTGGGTCAGGGAATTCATGGTTGGGTAATCAAATGCAATCTGGAAGATGATGTCTTCATTCCAACTGCATTGGTTGACATGTATGCAAAATGTGAAAAGATTGAGGATGCACTCATGGAGTTTCACAGAATGCCAGATAGGAATGTTGTGTCCTGGACAACAATAATTTCGGGTCATGTTAGGCAGGAGGATGCTGTTTCTGCTTTGGAGTTCTTCCTAAGCATGAGAACTTCTGGAGTTGATGCAAACATATACACTGTCATAAGCAGACTTAGTGCCTGTGCTAAAATGGCCAAACTAGAACAAGTCTTGCAGTTCCACTGTTGGATTTTAAAGGGATGGTTTCTATCAGGTGATGTGGTTTATGAAGCCCTCATCAATGCATATATGAAATGCCGAAATATTGAGTTGTTTGAGAGAGTGTTTCATGAAGAAAGGGATAGTGGTCACAAGATTGCTGTCTCCATATGGTCAACCATGGTTGCTGGTTATGCTCAAAATCGGAATACAGGAAGATGTATTGAGTTGTTCCAGCAAATATCTCAAGAAGGAATGAAACCAAAAAAATATGCAACTTCAAGTGTTTTGAGTGTCATAGACTGTGAAGAACTGGGGAAACAAATGCATTCTGTTTCTGTTAAGGCTGGATTAACTCTTGATGTTTCTGTCGCTAGTTCAATTTTCACAATGTACTCCAAATGCGGAAGCCTCAATGAAGCTTTCCAATTGTTTGAACGAATGGTTGAAAGAGATGCTGTTTCCTAGACTTCCATGATTGCTAGATTTGCAGAACATGGCCAGTCAGAGACAACATTTGAATTGTTCAGAAAGATGCAGCTTGAAGAGCTAAACCCTGATGCATTCACTCTATCAGCTCTTTTCATTCTGCTTCATCAATTGGCAATTATAGTTTAACTCATCAGTCTGAATGCTAGTATGATTAGACAGGTTATTCGAGTTACTCGGGTTGGTTATCGTGTCTATGTTATCGGCTCGACCCGTTTAATAAACGGGTCCCCGTGTTGTGTAAACGGGTCGTGCTGACTTGACCCGTTTATTAAACGGGTTAACCGGATCGTGTCGGGTTACTCGTTTAATAAATGGGTCGGGTTTCTGTTTGCCACAGTCGACCCGTTTAATAAACGAGTTGGGTTCGTGTTGAGGTATGTTGACCCGCCAACCCGACCCGATTGCCACCCCTAGGTGATATCTTGTGTGGACCATTTGTGGGTCGCAAGTGCCCCCTTCAATCACGGAACATCGCTCATGCATCTTAAATGGAAGCGAACTAGGGGTGCAAATGAATCGAGTTTAGGGTAATATCAGATCTGAGTCTGACTGACACATTGTGTCCAGACATAGTGTGTGCGCGAGTGCATAAAATGCAATATATATTTGGATTTGGATCTATCATGATCCATACCGTACTCAATCAGTTTGCACCCCATTACTCACCTGTGACTCACAGTGGTGGTGCCATATCATCTTTGAATGGCAAAACATGATGGCAGTTCAAGCATGGGAAGATCATGGGCTGGATTTGAGTCCAATAAAAAACACCATTCTTGTATGTTGGTTATATAAGGTTTTTGGCATGTCTGCACTGAACGCCATTTTTGGGGATAATTTGGTCCAACTATCTTTTAATAGGGCCTTAAAGAAACAAAAATATGAGAGTGCATTTTAGGTGAGACCCTGACAAGTTGGGTTGCTGTATATTTTCTCTCATCTATATATATTTTTACAATGAGATTAATTTGCTGACATCAAAGTAATCGATTCTCTCACATCAAAGTAGTCTGGTGCGATGCCATATTTTTTCTAAAGCCCCCACATCTCTTTCTTATTGTGCTACGCTAGTTCCTTCCTTGCCAATTATCTCATAGTTTTAGGACATACTGTTAGGTGTAAGAAGGAAGGAAGAGAAAATTCAAAGAAGAAAATGGGTTGTTTAGAGATAGTGGTCTTGATGAGGTGGAATAGTCCCATATTGCTTTTGATTGAGTTTTCTGAGGGCTTTATAAGCAACTAGTGAACTCATACACTTGTTCCTGAGAACAAGGAAGTGGGTTGACCACCACACACCCGCGCTCGCCGTGCTGTGCCCGAAGAAACTTTGGGTAAATCATCTCAGTCTTGGTCTATATCATCCTTTTTCTCCTTAGTTGAAGAAACCGCACCCGACATGAAGACCTGGTCACTCTGGCTCAACCTGCCATGCTGATGACGCTTACCAACCTGCCATGCTGATGGTCGTCATTGTGATACTGACTTCCCTAGCTGAACAATCCATTTGAAAGCGAATATTTATGTTAAGGTATGAGTGGACTTAATTCCACATATGTCATCCTCAATTCATAGGATGATTTGGGTTCCTACTCACACGCACATGCCGTCCCATTAAATTATAAAGATAATTTTGCAATTATAATATAATTTAAGTTAGCCAATTATGTCATTATCCAAAGGATAAATATAATAAGATACTAATGTTATCTTATATGAAAATAAGTTATACCATCGAAGAATGTTCAATTATTAGCTACTTTATAATCACGTCAATTATTGAATGTCTCTATAACAGCAAAAATTAGTCTGTTCTGTCCAAATCTCTTTTCCTTTTAAATATTTTTTTTGTTTTGTTTTATGAAATGAGCATTGGAGAGGAGACAATTAGAGTGAGTGAAACAAGTTTTTTTAAGAATTTAAAGTTGTTTGGGATAAGGGAGTCAAGAGACAACTAGAAATACAGAAAAACCAAATCTAAGGCCATTCAATCACGAGGATTCTTGCCAATCGACTCTTCTTAGTGAATGCACTCAAAGAAAACTGAAGCAACTCACAAGACCTACTCATCCTTGCAAGTGAAGTGCCTATCACACCCGAGTTCGGGGCATTCTCAATTTGGGGCGATTGAAGCCCACACCAAATCAGATCGAAGCCTTAAAATTGTCATGCCAACCGAGAGAGGCCATGCCGTCCATCATGCAGATAATCGGCACCCAAATCCCAACAAAAATGCCCCCCCCCCCCCCCCACACACACACAAGGATTTTTTTGATGTCATTGGCCTTTTGGATAAACGGCATCAGTGGTTTGGAAATGAACGGCTGAAATTAGTTCTAAACATGAAACATGCTGGTGGCTTTTGGTGTGGTTCATCATCATGATGGACGGACTCCATGGTTCCTTGGACCTGGTCTGCTCTCATGCCAACCTAAGTTGGAGCTAGAGATTACCTTACATGAACCTGGCAAATCAGTCATAGGCCCGAACCAAGTCCCGACCTTACAGTACCATCGGCATCTGGGCCATCAATGGGTCGGACTTGCACTGGACCCAGGGGTTCAGACCCAGGTCAGCTTTGTGATATCACACCGGTTTTATATCCAACCTTGTTCAGCATAGGCATAATCGGACCAGGGGCCCGGCAGGGTATAGATAACGAAAAAGATCCTGATGAAATTTTTAATTTTTATAACTTTTACATTGAATAATAGCAGATCCCATTGGAAACTTGGGTTAGACTCAGGTCTGGTATAACATTTCATGAACCATACCCAGGCACACATCTACCTAATTATACCTATTTCATTATGCCCAAATCCGGTCCTATCATACCCCATCAGTTGGCGGTCCTAGTTAGAAGCCATAGCAGGATCCAAAATTATGCTGTGAGATCCATTCCATCTTGGATACGGACCTGCTCATTAATATTCGGATCAGATCGGATGAATCTTGACCCGACCCATGTCCGACTCGTTTTCCACTACACCGTCATCATTTGGCTATAAAACCCTTCGTGGATTTGTGCGTCCCAATAGTTCACGCTCTCCATTGTTTTGTCCATTTTGCACTCTTCTGTACCGAGTGAAAACCACAAACGATGGAGAAGAAGGAAAAATAAAGTGGAGAAGCCAAGAAAAATCCTTTTCCTTTTACAAGGTATCGGTATTTCTTCCCTGAATCTATCGTGTTCTTAATCCTTCCCAGTGCCATAGAGTTTCTTCAGTTTGAAATAATCCGTTTCCCTTCTGACCCACAAAAAAAATGTGCATAGAAAATTTGTTGGTGTTTCTCCTTTCACCTTTTTTTTTTCTGTTTGAGAGATCAGTTCGTTAAACTGAAGATAAGGAGGTGAATAAATGTGGAAAAGAAATCATGGTTTCCTCATGAAACTGCTGAACTCTCGCAATACTCTCATTCGCTGGAGTTATTTTTGGGAATTTTTTCACTTGCAGAGAGGTTTTGAGCTAGCTGTTAAGGTCTTTGTTTTTCTTGGTGTTATCTCCTCTTTTGTTGCAATCTTCATGTTGTTCTTAACGTATTTGATGAAATGCCTTTCAAATGATCTGGGTCAATTTATGTTAGTTTATGGTTCGTTTGGTTAGCATTTTACTCCCATCTTGGTAATTTAGATTTAAAGGAGTGTGTATTGTAGCTTTGGAGAATTATACACTGCACCTTTGGAGAATTACATGTGCACCAAGTGTTTGATTAAATACTTAACTGAAGAAATGCGTTCAATGGATGGCCTAATGGTGGAATTTTCACATCTTTCCATGGACCTTGGCTTCAAGCCCCATGCTTTCCGATTATGATTGTGGTTTGTTCGGCTCTTCATGAGAAATCTAAACATTTCTCACCATTTTTTAAAGGTATTTCTCATATTTTTAAACCACCAATATAGTACAATCTCATCAATATTATAGTTTTCTAACATTGATTACATCGTAAAGTGCGTCTTGAAACATTAAATAAAAAAATCTAAAAGTGTAAAATATTTCATCCTTGTTGGGTCTTCAACAGGCAAATGCTGCATTTTGCTTTTACCTCATACATTGTTTTTGATAGACAGGTTGGGCGATAACCCCTGTGGGGGATTCAAACACGAGACCCTTGGTTATCATAGTGCGACCTGGCCATCCAGCTATCTCATTTGACTTCACTTGCCCTCGTACATAAATTGGAAAAACTAAATATTGTATTGAAAGTACTTGTTGGTATTTTATGAGGTAGATGTGACCTATGTAGTCAAAGGCATCGACTAGTAAAACAAAAATTAGGAATAGGTATGATTCTTAGTTTACCCCAATAAGGGGTACCAACTTTCCTGCGCGAGTAGGCGCCTAATCGCTTAAACTGCCCTTGCCTAGGCGCGAGGGCAGTAACCTTTAATGTTTTTTTTTTTACGATAAAAGGGCGGGGGGTTATAAACCCTTTTCTTTCTCTCTCTCTTTGTCGTGCTCTTAGTCTCTAGCACCCTCCCTCCGCCTCTTCTTTCTCTCCCTTCCTCGGCCTCTTCTTCTTTCTGTCTCTCTTTCTCTCTCCTCTTCCCCTGCATCTTCTTCTTCTTCTTCTTCTCTCTCTCTCTCTCTCCCTTCGTCCGCCTCTTCTTCTTCTCTTTGTCTCTGTCTATCTTTCTCTCTCCCTTGGTCCGCCTCTTCTTCTTCTGTATCAGTGTCTCTTTCTCTCTCCCCCTTCCTCCGCCTCTTCTTCTTCTCTCTCAATCAGTTTGTCTCTGCCTCTTCTTTTCTCTCTCTCTCTCTCTTTCCTCTGCCTCTTCTTCTTCTCTCTCTCAATCTATCTTTCTCTCCCTTTTCTCCACTTCTTCTTCTTGTCTCTGACTCTCTTTCTCTCTCCCCCTTCCTCCGCCTCCTCTTCTTCTTTTCTCTCCCTTCCTCCTTCTCCTCCTCTTCTTCTTCTTCTCTCTATCTCTGTCTCTCTTTTTCTGCAACCAGTTTTTGGTGCAATCGACTACGGGGTTGGTTCGTGAACACACTACTAGTTTACGATGCGGAAGCGACTAGGTCTCAAAACTAGATGTAACTGTGAAAACAGTTTCAGATTTAGGTACACAAGAAAAAATTAGATTTTGTAATTTCTGAAAATGAACTATATATATATATATATATATATATATATATATCTGTGTGTGTGTGTGTTTGTAGAAAAACACAGTTTGTGATTCTGAAATTCGCGCACTTCTTAATTTTTTTTTTGAATAATTAAGCACACGTAAAGGCGTCACAATGCAGATTTAACATGCAGCAATCAAATGATAATTCAGAAATTATTAGATCTAAAATTTACACACAATCACTGACAAATTCAACAGAATTTCAGAAGTGAAAGATTTAGCTAATTGTGTAGCGCCTAAACAGGGAAACACAAGTCAAATTGATATTCGATTCAACTGAACAATACCAAAATTTATGCAGATCAGGGAAACACGTTAAACCTCACTGATCAGCATTTATAGCTTCTATTCCAAGGGTCAAAGATGCTCAGCTATGTCACATGGGTGCGGGTGCGGCACTTTAAAAAAACTTGGTTGCGGGGGTGCGGCAAAAATATAAAAATTATATATATATATATATATATATATAATTTTTAAGTTTTAACAGTTAACAACAGTAACACTAATGAAATAAAAAACAATTATCACAATATCATCAAATCAATTCATCATCATGCATGCAATAAATCAAATTAACAATCTACAATTCTATTCTGCATCATAAAAAGTTAAAAACCAATACCACAATTATAAAAACAATTAAATAAGTAAAACAGAAAATAAGTAAATTATATAGTATATTAACAGAAGAAGCAAAAAATGCATAATTATATACCAAAAGTATATCCTACACAACGTATATGACGATAAGTTAGTGCACCAAATAGGTGCAAAAGAAAATAACAAGTTTAGTTTTTTTTTTCTTCAGCATGGACTTTTCACACTCACAACTGTTTGAACTTTTCAAAAACTACAAACCATATCATATCCCTGGAGGAAAGCGAAAGGAAAACTTTTGAGCTTTTGTGCTCAATACAAATATATAAATTAATATTTATATTTGTATTTATTTATTTTCTATATATACACTCACACCAATTTTCTAGAGAACCATGGAGGAGAAAATAAATTCACCTTACACGATTAAATCAGATTTCATGAACTAATGGCAAACTTATAAATTGAAAGCAAATTGCACGATATTCCAAAAATTTCCATCACAAATCAAATTTTCTGATGTCAAGATTTATCACCACGATTTCAAAAATATAGAGAACCCTGTTAAAAATTAAATACGTATGAAGAAAGCATCCAATAGTGAACAACATAAATCAAAATAAAAAAATGCATGAAAGTTGCAAGGCTTATACCTATCTCTTACCTTCACTCAGTTTTTTGTGCCTGATGACTTCCTGCAAAACACAGACACAGACAAATCCAAAGAACGATGAGAAAAACATGAAAATAATGACTCAGGAATCCACAAAAACTTTTGAGTTTTCTTTGAAATTGAAAGAAGAGAAGTTCAATTTCACGATTTAGATCTTTAACGAAAATTTGCATACATTCACTAGAAAACGACGAGAAATACATCTACAAAATGAAAAACTCATTAGAAAAAGATGAAAAACCAGTAGTTAAACTACCAAAAACAAAAGCAAAACGACAGAAAATACTCAAACAAGTTAAGAAGTGAAAAGGAAGCCAGAACTCGCGAAAAAACAAAAAACAAAAAACAAAAAACAAAAAACAAAAAACAAAAAACAAAAAACAAAAAACAAAAAACAAAAAACAAAAAACAAAAATCAGAAAATACTCAAACAGGTAAAGAAGAATGCGAAAAGGAAACCAGAACTCGTAGAAAAGCAAAAAAGATTAAAGAAAAAAAAATCCAAAACTAACGCACTTGGGCAAATCCTGCACCGTTCAATCCCGAGAATTAAAAAATGAGGCCCATTTTAAAAAAAAATATACAGAGAGAAAACTTGCAATGAAACACAAAATTATATTGAAACCAGCGATGCAAAACAAGGATTTCTCGCTAAACTAGTAAAAATCTCGACAGAGCTCTTCCGGTTCTCATCTTCCACCACGAGCGAGTCCTCCCTACTTCAACTTCACAAACACACCTGAAAAACAGTGAAAACTAACAGCAAAATAAAAAAAAATATACACAATGATAGAAAAACCACGTCAACTCTCGTTCCTTCACGTGCTTGCTCACCTCTCTCCTAAAACCCGACGTTCATCTCCCTAACTTCAAAAAACCCAGGCTGGAACGAAGGGGTCAACACCTTCTCCCCAGGCCGACTGCCACTCAGGCCGGCAACGAGAGACAGAGAGATTGAGAGTGAGAGAAGAGATAGAGATGGAGCGAGAGACAGAGACAGAGACAGAAGGAGAAGAGAGATGGAGAGATAGAGAGAGTGAGTGAGAGTGAGAGATGGACAGAGCGAGAGAAGAGAGATAGTGAGAGAGACAGAGACAGTGAGAGACAGAGAGAAGAGAGACAAAGCGAGTGAGAGAGAGTGAGGAGGAGAGGTTCGACAGAGAGGTCGTCGTCGGGGTCCGACGGAGAGGTCGTCGCCGGCTTCGGCTTCAGGAGGAGAGGTCTGGAGGAGAGGAAGGGAGGATTAGGGCAAAAAAAATTTGCCCTAATCCTCCTCTCCGCAGCCCATTTCATCGGGCATATATTTTTTAAGGTCCAAAAATTGGACAGAAATGACCCTGGGTGCGTTGACCGCACCCAGGGTCGGGTTGACCGCATCGGGTGCCGCACCCGCATTGCGTCGCATCGACGAGGGTGCGGCACCTGGTTGGCCGAATCCCTATGACTTAGCTTCTAAATCTCCATTCATCTATGAGGTTTGATCAATACTTGCAGCAATGTTGAAACAATTAACCTATTATTACCTTTTCTCCAGTGTTTTGCAAGAATAGAATGACTTAATTTGATACCATTTTTGACGGTAGTAGAAATTGCCTATGTGCAACTCAGTGTCCTTGTATGCTGTTTTTTTGCTCTCTATGTGTTTCACTGTTAATGCCATTAGCTTGCTGTTCAAAATTTGCCATATGATTGACATGACTGAGATCTGCCTCATTTTTACTGTATGCTTAGCATCTTTACTTTGTAAGGTGTCCATGTAGATAATAAAGTGTATATTGATATTATGTAAACCATAGAAAAAAGGAAAGAGAAAATTGGTACTAACATTAGTGTACTATAGGTAATCTGTCAACTAGCGTCTTCTTGTCTCACACACATGGCTCTTTGATTGAAAGGGCATTTTATGAAGATGGTGATAATGCTTGGAGTGATGTATTGTGTGATAATAGCCAATTAGGAAAAAGAAAACAAAGACAGAGTTCAAAATTATTATGTGATTAGTATGGCAGTTAAGTTTTCTGAGTTTTCTTGTACAACGTGCAGCTTTATAGGGCTTTTAAATTACAAAATTAGGCAGGTTTTGTGTGTATCAGTGTTATGTAAACAATGCATTGACGCCAAAAGAATGGCCTGCAACATTGAAATGGGAAGGTGGACAGTCAACTTTTAAGCCTATTGAAATGTCTTGACAATCACCTTCCCTACATAAATTTGCATAACGCGAATTTTGTTGAGTAAAACAAAGTATTATGATTCTAAGCTTTACAGCCTTGCTAAATTCTGTGCGTGCAAGCACACAGAAAAAAGGAAAAATAAACAGTTAGGTTAAGGAGGCTTTTGGTGCTAAGATTGATGTAATATATGTGATATGGCCACTAGTGGGCTATTGACATGTCTCCTTGATTGAGTGGGTATTTTTGCAAGGTAGTGATAAGGATTCAATATTGTATTGGTGGTATTAGGAAAAGGCAACAAAGACAAAGTTTGGAATTTTCCATGTGATTACTGTGACAGCTAGCTTCTTGAGTTTTCTTGTATGCTTTGCAAGTTAACTTTTAGGTAAAAAATAAGCTGGTTTTGTGTGTATCTGTATTATGTAAACCATGCATTGATGCCGAAAGAATGGCCTGCATCATTGAAATGTGAAGGTGGTCAGTCAACTTTTAAGCTTATTGAAGTGTCTTGTATGCTTGACTTTTTTAACTTGTGCATGTATAAAACAAAATGGATGCAGGTTTTGTCTGTGTGGATATTATCTAACTATTCATGGATGCCAAAAGAACTGCCAGCAATAGCCAACTGCACCTAGGGGCCATCGGGCTGGGTGCCCGATGGGCTGTTCGGTACCCGGCCTGTATCAGGTCGGGCTCAGGCTGAAAGTTTTTCACCTGTAGAGAAAAGAGAGAGAGGAAGAGAGAGAGAGAGAGACAAAGAAGAAACGCAAGGCCCTTTTCAGCTGTTACGCTTTTTTGTTTTCTCATTCCTAAAATCGTGACCTAAAAGATGTTTTTATAATGTTACAACACATGTGATATGGATCTGGGTCTGGTGTATCCAGACCCGATAGTCTAAGTGGGTTATAATACATAACTATGGATATGTTACATGGCTGTACACAATCCATGGATATCCTGATGTAGATCTTCGTTCATCAGGATCTCCTGCCCAGTCTGCATCACAATATACAGTGAGTCCGTGTTCATCTTTGCCATATGACTGTGGTGAATATATCAATCCATCCCCAATAGTCCCTTTCAGATATCTAAGGATCCTTTTGACCGCTTCCATATGTCCAGTACGTGGCACACGCATAAATTTAGACACTTGATTGACTGAATAAACAATATCAGGTCTGGTGAATGTGAGGTACTGTAACATTCCTATTATGCTTCGATACCTGGTGGGGTCATCACACAGATCTCCATCCTGAGCGCTAAGTTTTTGATGAAGCACACTCGGAGTTCCCAGAGGTTTGTAGTCTTGCATGCCTGCCTTGCTGAGAACGTCTACGGTGTACTTGTGCTGAGTGAGCGTCAAGCCATGAGCCTGTTATCAACTTCTACGCCAAGAAAATAACGTAGAACTCCAAGATCCTTCATTTTGAACCTCTGACCTAGTAAGTCTTTTACTTCTTGGATGTGGGTCGCAGAGTTTCCTGTGATGACAATATCATCAACATAAATTAATAACTGAGTGCTCACAGTCTGACTTCTAAAGATAAAGTGGTCCAGCATGAAACGTGAAAAATTCATGTTTCTGAATCTCTAGCGAGAAGCTATCAAACCATGAGCGAGATCTATGTCACATGGGTGCGGGTGCGGGTGCGGGTGCGACACGGGTGTGGCACAATTTTAAAATTTTTGGACACGGGGACTCGGCAAAAAAAAAAAAAAATATATATATATATAAATTTATTTTATTTTTAAAATGCCACAGTTGACAACACAGTCTGTGTGTTTGTGCACAGTCACAGACTGTGACTGTGACTGTGACTGTCACAGGCACAGCACTGTGCACAGTCACAGACTGTGCACTGTGCACAGTTACGCAACACAGTCACAGTCTGCACTGTGCCTTTTTTAATATATATTTTTTTAAATAAAAAATATAAAAAATTAGTTTTTTATATTTTTTGGACTCGGTCAAAGTTGACCGAGTCCAAAATGTGGACGGACTCGGCCTGGACTCGTTGACCGAGTCCGACTCGGCGTTGACCGAGTCCGGGCCGAGTCCGAAGCCGCACCCGAGTCCGCACCCGTGTCGGGGCGTGTCGACTCGGGTGCGGCACCTCCTTAGCCGAGTCCGTGTGACATAGAGCGAGATGCTTGCTTCAGACCATAGATAACTCTTTTTAACCTGCACACATGAGTTTTACAATTTTGTTCTTGATACCCAGGGGGTTGCTCCATGTATACTTCCTCCTTTAAGTCCCCATGTAAGAATGCATTTTTTACATCAAGCTGACTCAACTTCCATCTATGTTCAACAGCCAGGGAAATAATAATTCGGATTGTTCCCATTCTTACAACCGGACTGAAGGTCTCATCATAGTCTTGCCCTGCTTCTTGAGTAAATCCTTTTGCCACAAGCTTTGCCTTGTACCGTTCAATAGTTTCATCTGGCTTGTACTTTATTTTGTAGACCCATTTACATCCAACAACATTTTTGTCAGGTGGTCTGGGAACAACTTCCCAGGTTCCACATTCATGCAAGGCTTGCATTTCATCATTCATGGCTTCTACCCACTTGGTAGAAGTGGCTGCCTGGTAGTACATAGTGGGCTCTTCTTCCTTATTGAGAGCAGTTAAGAAGAGTTGAAAATCCAATGATAAGTTGTTATAGCTGACCCACCTGTCAATGGGATGTCGTATGCGGTTTGATTTTCTGACCTCAAGAGTACGAGAATGAGTCAGATTGCCGTCTGAGACATGATCTGAATGACTTGATGCTGTCGGTCTCTGTCTAGAATAGACAATGCCTTTGTATCTGCCTGGTACTTCTTCTGTATTCTCTGATCCCGGCGTCCCAGTGTCTTCAAAACTCTCTTATTGCTGCACACAATCTGAGGAGCATGCTTTATTGGAGTCAACAAAAAGTTTTGAACTCAACCACGGATAGTAAACTTCAGTTGGCATATTCGTTGCATCAGCTCTGTCATCAAAATTTTGTTCATCAAAGACAACATTTCTTGAGATTCTGATATGTTTGTTGATGGGATCATAACACCTATATCCTTTGTAGTCATCTGCATATCCCACACACCTACATTTCTGGGCTTTGTCCTGAAACTTGTTTCTCAGAGACGGATCAATATGCACATAGCAAACACAACCAAAGACACACAAATCATGATAACTAGGATGAACTCCAAAAAGACAGTGATAAGGAGACTTATTTTCCATAACAACCATGGACAACCTATTTATCACATGCACGGCAGAATGAAAGACTTCTGTCCATAGGTTGATAGGGAGATGACTCTCATGAAGCATACTCATGTCACTTTCAACAATATGTCTATGTTTTCGTTCAACAATCTCATTTTGTTGAGGGGTGTGGGGGCAGGACACCCTTCTTCCTATTCCATTATTTCGAAGAAAAGAAACAAAATCACGGGATGAGAATTCCCCACCTCCATCACATTGGAAAAATTGAATGGACTCAGAAAATTGTTTTTTGACCAAGGAAAGAAAATTTTGAAACAAAGAGAAGACTTCCGACTTATTCTTTATGAAATATATCCAAGTGTATTGAGAATAACTATCAACAAAGATTAGATAGTATCTGCTCCCAGATCCAGAGACAATTGGGGCGGGTCCCCATACATCAGAACAAATAATCTCAAAAGGTTTTGAAGCTCTTTTATTAATGGAATGGAAAGGCAATACATGACTCTTACATGAAAGACAACTGGAACACTTATGACTGCTCTCATTCCCATTAAGACTTTCTTTTGGAATGAGATGATTAGAAACAAGTTTTTTAATGAAATGACTCCCACAATGTCCTAACCGACTATGCCATAAGAACGGCTTATTACATTCAGAAATACTAAAAACACTGGCAGAAGAAGATGAACACGACTCTAACGAAGACTTCGAATTCAGATGAGCAGGGCGGACAACATGACATGGAGCTTCTTCAAAGACATACATATTGCCTCGTCTTTTTCCTTCAGCGAATGTTTCTCTCGTGCGTAGGTCCTTGACCTGCACAGAGAAGGGAGTAAATTCAACTGAAGCATTATTATCATCAATAAGCTTGGAGACAGAGACAATGTTTTTCTTAATGTCAGGAGCATGAAGAACGTCAGAAAGAGTAAGAGTGGAATGTGACATGGGAATGATAGTTTTTCCAACATGAGTAACAGGATGGTGGGATCCATCTCCAGTAACAATCTTACTTTTTCCAAAATAAGGAATAAGATTAGAAATCTTACCTGCATCACCTGTCACATGAGTCGCTGCTCCTGAGTCAACAAACCAAGTGCCTTCATCACTCTGTTTCAATTTCAACTCTGACAAGGCAGATATTAGTAGATCTTTGATCTCTCCACTATCTCTGGTATTTGTGAACTTTCTTTTCGTTTCTGTCTGTGGGCCCTTTCCTTTATTCTCTGGATTGTGGCAACAATTCGCCTTGATGTGCCCCTTTTTGTTACAAAAGAAGCAAGTGGGGACGAATCTTGATCCGTGCGCATGGGCAGACATATTTGGAGTGGGAAGCAGACCACGCCCTCCGTATCCGTTTCTTCCTTGTCCTCCTAATCCTCGTCCTCTACCATAAGTCATTCCTGTGGCAAAAACTTCTTGAGAATTTGTGTGGATGTGAGTTTCTTCAGAGAATCCCTTCAGAGTCATTTCATACTGAATCAATTTTGCCCGTAACGCATCGAAGGAAGGAAGAGCAAGAAGGCACAATAGTGAAGTGACTATCATATTGTAGTCAGATCCCAATCCACTCAGAGTTTGCTGCACCATGTCGTTGTCGCTTACGACACATCCTATAACTGCAAGCTGATCTGTGATGGTATTTATCTTGTTCAAATATTCCATGATGGTCATGGATTCTTTTCTTAACAACTGAAATTCCCTTTTAAGGAAAACCATTCTTGCTTGAGAAACCTGCGAATACGTCTGAACCAGTCGCTCCCAGAGTTGTAGCGCTGTACAATTGTCGGGAATGACAACTAGAACTTCTTGAGACAGGGTTGAGGTGATGTATGCAACAACTGATTGATCTTTCCTTTCCCAATTGAGAAATTCTACTTTTTTGACATACACGATCGAACTCGCCCCTTGATCATCTTTCTCTTCTCTCGGGACAAATTCTGGTGGAACAAGAGTGGTTCCATCCAGGTGACCTAAAAGACCTTGACTCCTTATAAAAGGAATAATTTGTCTCTTCCAAATCAAGAAATTTGAGGTATTCAACTTTTCAGAGACGAGTTGGTTGAGGAAGCTTGAAGAAAGATTTGATTGAGAGTGATAAGGGTCCATTTGAAAAGAAACAACGAGAATGTCGACCAGAGTGTTCACAAAAAATGCAGCCTTTTTTTTTTTGAATCGCAGGCAGTCGGATGCAGGGAACTCAGTTTCTGAACCTTTTCTATGCAGTCCAGAAACTGAGATTGATGAGATGAAGGATGCCTTCACACGTTAAAAGAACCCTTTTTTTTTGATAAGAATAGAAATAGATAATCAAAGGATAAGTTTCACAGTATAGCAATAAAGAATCATAAAAAAAATCGAATGTGCAAAGACAAACTTAGAGGAGATTAGGTAAGGCAGATCAAGAAAAGAAATTAAGGAGAGATTCGGTGTTTCACATGAATCAATTCACGTGAAACACAGTCACCCACAGTCTGTGTTCACGTAAACGTGAATCGCAGATTCACCAAAAATGAAACCCACGTGAATAGAGGTCACGTGGATCACGGTTTCACCAAGAGAAGAAACCCACGTGAGGTGTGGGTACACACTAGATTTCAGAAAGAGGGGAGGAAATAGGGAGGAACAGAAGAAAAGGGGAAAGGAGGAACAAAAAAAAAAGGGAGAAGGGGAAAGAAGAACCTCGATTTTCCGAACTTCGCTCTTGCCGGAATCCTTCTCAGCCTTAGTCGGATCTACGCTTTGATACCATGAAAGTTTTTCACCTGTAGAGAAAAGAGAGAGAGAGGAAGAGAGAGAGAGGAAGAGAGAGAGAGAGAGACGAAGAAGAAACACAAGGCCCTTTTCAGCTGTTACGCTTTTTTGTTTTCTCATTCCTAAAATCGTGACCTAAAAGATGTTTTTATAATGTTACAACACCTGTGATATGGATCTGGGTCTGGTGTATACAGACCCGATAGTCTAAGTGGGTTATAATACATAACTATGGATATGTTACATGGCTGTACACAATCCATGGATCAACCTGGATCAGGTCGAATCCTTTCCACCTTTTTCACAGGCTGCATTTTTCTGCCCAGGCCAGAATCAAGTTGAGCTGGGCCAGGCCCAATTAGATAATCGGACCCTAATCAGGCTGGGCTTATGTGTAATTTACACAGGATCGAGAGGCCTGGCACATTAACTGGGTCGGCCTGAACCGCCCAGCCCAAGCCCAACAGGTCTGGCCCAAGCCCAACCTGAGCCTTAGTATAATTGAGTCAGGCCGGTCTCAGGACTGTCAGTCCCTATTCGGGCCGACTCAATGGCCACCCCTAACTGCCTCAGTTATCCAAATGTCCTAGCAATCACATTCACTGTGTAATTTTCTATAATTTTTTATTTTCTTTTGCAACCAGAATATGTGATCGATTAGTTACATGCTGTTGGAGTGCTATAGGACTTGAATTGCTTTAAGAGCTTTGGGGACTTGAGTTTCTGCTTGAATGTGATCTTTCTAAAGCTTTTGGTAGTCATATTGGGAGACATAGCTAGGTTACTCCACTTAATGAACCATATTGCTAACTGGTGGGTACCGGTTTGCTTTATATGTAGTATTCCTTACATTGAAAACACGAGCGTATGATTGCTACCCTGTAATTCATGAGAACAAGTATTGCATATTGGGCTGAGACAATTATGAGCAACACGAGCATACTGTTCTAGGCATCTATTTCCAAATCAAAGCCTTGTTTGTTGTTGCTTTTACAAAATTTTGTACTGATTTATGTGAACTTTTTGGATGTTTCTGGCCATTGATTTTGCAGCCGGAAGGCTGATCTGGTACTTTGTGCGTCTTGAGGAGCTTAATTCTGAGATTACTAGGTGCACCAACCCTTTGTAACATGCTTGCATTCCGCAGCATGCGCTTGTGCCTCTTCATTGGATACTCTCCACATTTACGAAGCTCGTTGATCTATAAAGTTGCTAGATTTCATGCTAATCATGGAATACAGAGCCAAACCAGAACAGATACTGGTCCGCTAACTCTCTCAAGCCTTGGATTTAGATATGAAGTTGAGACTGAGAATAAGAAGTCCAGAGGTCCTGACGCCCTTGATTCACCTGTGGTGCTTCCTTCTAGCAAACCAAGGCTATCAAAAAACAAGACAAAGGAGAAAGGCGTTAAGCATGTTCCTGACATAGAAGCAGCCCCCTTCGCTGCAAAAACATTTGCTGAGCTGGGTCTCTCACCTCCATTGCTCAACCGGCTGGATAAAGAAGGGCTGACCACACCCACTGATGTTCAGTCCTCGGCTGTTCCTACCATTCTCAAGAGTCATGATGTGGTTATTCAATCTTATACTGGTTCAGGAAAAACTCTGGCTTATCTCCTCCCGATACTTGAACTTGTTGGGCCTATGAAAGGAAGCTATGATGGAGATGAATCCAAGACTAAATCATGCATTGAAGCCGTCATTGTTGCACCTTCGAGAGAGCTTGGGATGCAGATTGTGAGAGAAGCAGAGAAGTTTCTGGGACCCGAGAACAAGAGAATAGTACAGCAGCTTGTGGGTGGAGCCAATAGGTCTAGGCAGGAAGAAGCTTTGAGGAAGAACAAACCACTTATTGTTGTTGGGACTCCCGGTCGGATAGCTGAGATCAGCATTACAGGGAAGCTGCATACACATGAATGTCGTTTCCTTGTCCTGGATGAGGTAGATCAGCTCCTGTCCTTCAACTTTCGGGAGGACATGCACCGCATCTTGGAGCATGTCGGCAAGAGGAAGAGCATCAGTGAAGCAAGCAAGGAGCGGCAGACAGTGATGGTATCGGCAACAATTCCATTTTCAGTTCTACGAGCTGCAAGGAGCTGGGCTCGGGACCCACTTCTAGTTCGTGCGAACAGCATTGTCTCTCTGGAGGCAGAGTGTGCATCTGGCATCCAGACCACAAGCTCTGGCGCCCAGGTAAAGGCAGTGGAGAGCCTGCCACCTTCACTGAAGCACTATTACTCTGTGACAAAAGGTCAGCACAAGGTGGACACCATGAGGAGATGCATCCATGCGCTCGACGCAAAGGCTGTCATCTGCTTCATGAACAACACGAAGCAGTTGAGGGATGCCGTCTTCAAGCTGGAGGCTCGTGGGGTAAAGGCAGCAGAACTGCATGGTGACCTAGGAAAGCTGGCAAGATCAACAATACTGAAAGATTTTAAAAATGGCAACCTGAGAGTTTTGGTGACAAATGAGCTATGTGCGAGGGGACTGGATGTGCCTGAATGTGACCTTGTGGTGAATTTGGATCTACCAACAGATGCTGTTCATTATGCGCATCGGGCTGGACGGACTGGGCGTCTTGGCCGGAAGGGTAACGTGGTGACTGTGTGCGAGGAGCCAGAGGTGTTTGTGGTGAAGAAGCTGCAGCGGCAACTCGGAGTCGACATTGTTGCTTGTGAGTTCAGTGAGGGACGGTTGGTTGAGTGCAAGGAGTAGAAGGTCCATCCAAGGTCTTGGCCTTTCTAGGCTGGGATTTGATGCGGAATCCTACATGTAATTCATGGCGCGTGTATATGCCAAAGTCACAAAGACTCATAACATGTGCCCGCTTGAAGTGTATGTTAGCATTGTATAACCTGTCAACATGGCTAGAGCATACTTAGGTATCTACATGGTTCTTTCTTGTGAGACACTCGGGAGGTACTTGATTTAATATATGTTCGGGGCAGAGCAAGATAGCACTGGAAAATGCCAAACGTGCTATAAGGGGTCATGCTTGATCAAATACAGATGCGATTTTTTAGCAATAGGTCCTAAACCAATTTCAGATCCAAGCAAGATCTTACAATGTAGCAGGCGTTACAACAGGTTGGGTGTGACCCAACCCTGACCTGCAGTTGATCCACACTATGATAATGGGGAAATCTCACGGAAAGACATTAAAATTCAAAAAATGACTACTAATTTGACCTGATTCCTTAAAAATTCTACAATTTTCAATATTCTTCCTATGTCCAAAATCATAAATATCTCCATAGTTCTTTCTTGTGAAACACTGGGGAGGTACTTAATATATGTTCGGGCAGAGAAAGATAGCACAGGAAAATGCCAAACGTGCTATAAGGGGTCATGCTTGATCAAATACAGATACAATTTTTAAGCAATAGATCCGAAACCAATTTCAGATCCAAGCAAGATCCTACAATTCAGCAGGGATTACAACAGGTTGGGTGACCTGCAGTGGATGCACGCTATGATGATGGGAGAATCTCATGGGAAGACATCAAAATTCTAAAAATGACTGAACTGTATGGCTAATTTTACCCAATTCCTTAAAAACTTTATAATTTTTTATATTCTTTCTGTCTAAAATCATAAATATCCAACATACCTTGTTACCCTTTGCAACTGCGAACTAAAAATAAAGAAATTTGAAGCATATATTATTAAAAAAAACAACACAAAAAATGGAAAAACTAAAAGTAGGAGATTGGAAGGAAAAAATATGAGCTTAAAAACAAGTGTTCTCTTTGAAAACTTTGGAGTATGCAAACAAATATAAAAAAATATTTATAAGCATCAATTAAAAGATTAAATGAAATTGAAATAAAGGAAATAAGGATATGGAAGATACTTTTTTCAAACTCAGGTATCTATCAGCACCTTCACGTAGGTTTGAGGGTTCCTCAATGGCATCAGGATAGTGTGTAGGTAGGGCTTGAGTATGCTTGTTTTGTAGGGCCAACACTTAAGTACGAGTTTTTTTGATTTTAAGGAGAACTCCTTATTTACAGGTTTTTGAATGAGATACAAATCATGATTGTTTTTTTTGGTTCAGATCCAATCCAAAAGAATCAGAATCTATCCTAAACGAGAATAAGACTCATCTAAAAGAGTGATCCCCTCCTGAAAATCGCGTAGAAAGATGAGATGTTAGAATTGATAAGATGAGGATAAGCCAAATGGGACAGGATAGCAAAGCTGTTAGACCGTCCCAGACTGGGACCACAAAACAAACAACCATCCCAAGATGAGACGGTGATAGGTGTCGCCATCCCTGGGCTAAACCGAACCAAGAAGACGGGCCAGACTGCGGCAACCCCACCGTTCGGGTCTCAAATGGAGATAGGGAAGGAGCCAGGCGGTTGAATGGGCCACCGCTCGGATCCAAAATGGAGAGAGAGAGAGGGATAGATGGCGGGGGAACCCACTTCCAAGGTCTAGCTAAGGGGGAAAAGAGGATGGGACAGCGGGGGTATCCGTTGTCTAGGCTAAGCTAAAAGAGAAGAGAGGGTGGGATTGCGGGGGTGTCCACCATCCAGGGCCCAGTCAAAGGGGAAAAGAGGATGGGGCGGAGGGGTACCCGTCATTCTGGGCTCGAATGACGGAGAGCAAGGGGATGGATGATGGCTGGGCCACCGTCCATGACTTGACTAAACAAGGAGGTCAGGCTGGAGCTTGATTGGACAAGGAGGATGGGTCGGGGCCTAACTGGACAAGAAAGATAGGTCAGATGGGGGTCCGGGTCTCGAATATAAGAAAGCAAAGGTGCCGGATGGCGGCAAGTATGTCGCTTTTCGAGACAAGCCCAAGATGGTGAGACATGACCAAAAGGTGAGGAAATGACGGTCTAGACAGAAGAAAGACACAATATGCCATTTTTGGACAAGACTTCAGGGTTTTGGGCATTTTGAGAAAATTTTGGGTGTCTACAGTCACTGGATAGGACTGTAGATACTGGGCTACCAAGGTTGTTAAATGCGATGAGGCGAAGCGAGGCGTTGAGCCTGCGCTTCGCCTCTGAGGCATACGCCTCTCACAACTGGTACAAAAGAGAAGCGGTGGGAGGGAAGGCAGTAGGAGAAGAACCACGTGCCCAGCTGGTACGGAAGCAAGGGGGGGGGGGCGCGTCCGAAACCAGCTATGTCGATCGTCCGGTGGTCGGAGAAGATTGAGCAGCCAACGGCGAAGTTCGCCATCAGGAGCTTCCCCGGCAGCGACAGCGTATTAGAGAGGAGGAGGCCTCCGCCGGTGATGCCGAAGCTGGACAGGAGGATGTATGGGGGACAGGGAGCGGCGGAGGAGCAGTTGGCCATCACGTGGCGGTGGATCCACTGACACTTGGGGTTAGCACAACCGACGAATCGGGCGGAGGAAGACTTGGGGATGAAGGAGGGGATTCTGAAGGTTGATGAGGGGCAATTTGCGCATCACAACAACGCCTCATAACCTTGAGCGTGCGCCTCGCCTCGCCTCTGAGGCGTACGCCTCTCACAACACTGTGGGCTACAACCATTTTTATAAAGTTTTTGATATGACTTTTATAGAAGGGGATACAAAACAGGAGTCAAACTGGAGCATCTGTGTGACATAGTTCAAAGAATATTGTTGATTATTGTGGTGTATTAATCATTTATAAGGAAATTGGTATATAATACAAGAGTGTTTAAAAGCTTATTGATGTTTGAACTTACCTGGTAAGCACAGGTTGGATTGTATCCATGAAGGTTGCTATTGCAAGCAGTGGCATCATATTTGATACATATTCAATTTCTTTGTCATTGATGTAGGTATAGCCCAAGTTGCTTTGTACTAGAACAATGATTATCCTCGTGAACACTGTAAAGTTGGCAAATTTTCTGATTTTTTCATAAAATAATAAGGATTATCCTATTATTTTTATGAGTAATTTATCAACACTTAAATATTGATAAGATATTTGGATTTTCTATCAAATTATTTAATAGTTGCGAGCTTTTTAAAACATCTTTGGATTTGGATCTCGATGGAGGATCCAAGAGGATCGACCCCCATGAAACCCAGTTTGAAATATGCAATTGAGATGCTTAGGATCCACTGGATCTGCTAGTTGAATGAGTTTGATTCCAGAGAGTGATCCAAAATTGTCAAACACTGTAAGAAGAACTCAAATCCATTCACTGGACCCAATCCAAGTTTAAAATACTTTCGAGTTAGATCTCGGAAGAGATCCAAACTTCTCAAAACCTTAAAGACTTAGGTTGGATCTATTAGATGGATCCAATCTCAAAACAAGTTGGGTCCAAGAGGGATCCAAATGGTTGTACTAAATGGGTTTAGAATCAGATCTAAATAGAGAAACCAACTTTAAAAACAAACAAACTAATATATATATATATATATATATATATATATATATATATATATATATATATATATATATATATATATATATGTGTGTGTGTGTGTGTGTTCCTTACTTCCTTAGGCCCCATTTTTTGTTGGTCTTGTTAGGCCCCTGCAAAAATAATAGTTTTAATTATTTTTTTTTCACATCTAATACCGTAGATGTGAACTATAGGTTTTGTATAATGAGAACCGACTCCTACAGGTTTTTCCAGTGAGCCAAAATCGATGGCTATGAAGGTATCAGTTTTTTCAAGCTCATAAAAATATATTTTTTATTGAAAAAACATGATCCAAGAATTCGAGCATGCTAAACACATCTAATAGTTTAGATCTATCATAAAGCACTTAAAATCTATGGGGCAGAACGAGAAATAGGGCCGAATATGTTCAGCTCTCTCTATCTCTCTCTCTATATCCGTAAGATATTTAAGGAAGAATATCTATTTGGAAAAAAGATCCAAATAAGACCTAAGGTAGGACTTATTTTAATATAACATAGGGATTGGTTTCATTCGGACCCAACCCGACAAAACCTAAATACCACAATATTTTAAACACATTAAAGTTGGATCTGGATCCAAAATGGACCCAATCCAATCTCAATCCAAATCCATATGTCTTGGATTTAGACTTGAGAATATGGTTCAGATTGGATTTGGATTTAAAATCCAAACCACACAACATATTATATATATATATATATATATATATATATATATATATATATATATATATATATATTACATGAATTGATTTGGATCCAAATGGACCCAACCCAAATTCAAAACCTAATACAACCACTTTAAATATATTAGTGGATTGAGTTGGGTCCAAATGGACCCCCAATCCAACAAAATCTATTATATTGTTAGTAAATATATATTAGGTAGTGGATTGAGTTGGGTCTAAATGAAACCAAACCAATCCAACAACCCAAAACCCCCTCCCAACACTCTTTTAGTGTTTTGGGTTTGGGGTTAGATCCAATCGGATCCAACCCAAACCCAAACACCTCCACCACCATCGTGAGGGGGTTATAAAACCCTCTCCCTCTCTCTGTCGATTTTCAAAAATTGACTCTCCGTCTCCTCACCACTCTTTCAGTCCTCTCTCTCTCTCTCTCTCTCCGTATGCTGCCACCCCTCCACAATGAAGCTGACCCACAACCACCGCCAAGGTGAGGCCCTCCCTTGTTGGACATATGGATCGGGTCCAACCTATTGGATGACCAGGTTTGACATTAAAAAAAGGTAGTGGGCTAATGGGAATGATAGTGGAGGGCAGTTAATGCCATTAGAGAGGCGGTTACGTGAATGTGGATGTCCACACTAACTGTATTCCCTCTCCCTCCTCCACTATATATTGGGTTGGCTGGCTGCAATGGATGATGAGTGACATTGCATAGCCTTAGCCTAGCCCACGTTAAACTTCAATTGGGTTCAGGGTCCTGCTCATCGCTGATCTTAGGCCTCGGCTCATCATGGGCGTCGATCGGTTGAAGAGAATGCTGAATACCCTGCACGCGTAGGGCCTTTTCAGCATTTTCTGAATTCAGTTGCGCCGACAGTCGACTGTGACTGTCATCATGGGGTGACTTAAGTCGCAGGTCGATGATGGTCAAACGATTGTAGCCATGGGGAGACAATGTTTCCCGGCATCACATCCACAAAAAAAGTGGATCATCTTTTTGCCCCTGTGGCCGTCGGTCTGCAGGGGTTTTTGTTGTCGCTGGGATCTATCATGGATTTGACAAAGGGGGGGGGGGGGGGGGGGGGAGTTGTTTCTCTCAATCACGGGATTGCCGTCGACGTGTGGCGAAACCCTTCCCTGTTTTTTCTCCAGTCGCCAGAATGACCCGGCCGAACCTCCTCTTCTATGTTTACTTCTGTCGTTGGGCAAAGGGGTTCTTCGTCGTCGGTGAATGACGGCGACGAAGTCACCGTGGGGCGACAGTCAACTGGAGGCGACGATGGTCACCATAAGGCACCGAACATCCCGACGACATATCAGTTTTAAAAAAATCAAAGATTACCTTTAGTCATCAGGCTGCACCCGGGTTTGCCATCACTGGGGTTGACGCAGACGGGGGGGGGGGGGGGGGGCATCTGTCTGCGATGCATGGAATCCGGGGATTAAAAAAAACCCCTTTCTTTTTTTTTAGTCGTGGGGCTGCAGTGAAGTCTGCCATCGCCGGTGAATCGAGCTGATCGCCGTGGGGCGATATGTCAGCAGGGGTGACCGTCGGTTGTCGACGACTTTGCCGACGTCGTTGGGGTGTCACTGGGGGCGTTAGAGCTCCTCTGATGCACCGGCTGCCGTCGCCATCTGGATTTGCCGGTACCAGGGTTGTCATCAAAGGAACGTCGCTGAGGGAGGTGACCGTCGTCGGCTTGTCACCGGCGTCGATTGTTGTACAACGACGTGGGTCATCGTGGGGCGACGAAGAGGAGAAACCCTTTTGGTTTCTCAGAAAAATGCAAACAGAAACCCTTGGGTTTCTGTTTCATTTTAATAGTGATAATCGGATCTAGGTCTGGCGTTTCAACCCGGTGACATGCCCGATACAAACCCATTTCGGGTGGATTGGGTTTGTTGTTTCCATTGGATCAGACCCAGACCCATAATGGTTCTGGGTCAGATTCGAAAACACCTGAGTCCATTTCGGGTCTGATCCGAGTCCATTTCGAACCGGGTCGTCCCCGGGTATAGTTTGGCATGGGTCAAACCTAGGTCCATTTCAGACCGAGTGCAACCCGAGTCTTTTTGTTGGACTGGGTCAGACCTGGGTCCTTTTCGAATTGGGTACATCCCGAGTCTTTTTTTGGACCAGGTCAGACCCAGTTCTATTTTGGATTGGGTACAACTGGGTCATTTTTCAGACCGAGTCAGACCCAGGTCCAGTTCGGACTGGGTCCTATTTGGACCAGATTGGATCCATGCTACTGCAGGATCCAAGCACTATTTGGCCCGAACCGGATTAGAAACTGATTTGGCCCTTTACAGGACGGGTTCAGAGTTGTTTCAGACCGGTTCGAGGTGTTTTCAGACCGGTTCCTACTTGAGAACCCCGTGTTTTACCTATATGAGCATGTTTTTGTCATTTTTCATGCTTTTATAAAGTGTTGATTCTAAATAATGCATGACTTATGCATGTTAATTCTTGTGTTTTGTGTTGGTTAAGTTGTGCATGATGGTTTTAAGTATGAATTATGACTAAATTCATGAGAGTTAGTTTATGTATATTAGTTGAAGCATGAACTTGTATTATGTCATGAATATACATGCATTAAAATGAGTGCATGGGTGTGCGCAATAATACAAATAGGTTTTCGGTAAAAGATCTTGATTGACCGATTCATGTAATCACCAAAGTGATCTGAGTCATGTTGATTAAGGATTCTTTGGACCATATTAAGATTCGTTATTATGACTGTGTGTGAATTTATGAAACATCGATTCTACCCAAAGATATAGGTCGTTGTGTTCCAAAATTACACATGGTGTGATAGTAGATGTGTATTCCAGCCCATGAAACATGTTCGTACCCAAAGGTACAGTGCTGAATTGCCTATGGTTACATGATTTGCTAGTTTCGCCAACTGAAGTCAATTCCTTAAGAATTGAAGAGACAGAGCAATTATGAATATTGTTGTTTTCACCAAAGTGGAACGATAATGGCTCAACTATGCTTGTCTCAGAAAAGATGAAAATAAAGGGTCTCATTTTTACCTTTTCAACACGAGTCTCGTCTGAGCAATAATAGTAATATCTTTCTATTTTTGTTCCTTGTTGTATCAGGTTCCTTCTTTGTCGACGGTTCTAGTAATATCCTCCTTTTAGATGGATCTAATTTTTTTTATTGTAAAAAAATCATGTTATTCACTTTGGGCTATATGAATTTAGATCTGGCCCTTAGAATTGACGAACCTCCTGCTCTTACAGAGCAGAGTACAACCGATCAGAAGGCTGCCTCTAAGAAGTGGGAGCACTCGAATAGACTTAGACTACTTCTTTTACAATCTTGGGTGGCTAAGAATATTCGAGGTGTCATTCCTCACTACAAGACAATGAAGGAATTTTTGGGAGCCATTAAGGCTCAATTCATCACTTCTAATAAGGCAACGGCCAGTACACTTATATCCAAATTCGTGTCTATGAAATATGTTGGTGACAATCACATCCGACATCACATTTTGGAAATGAGAAATATTACAACTCAATTGAATGACATGAAGTTCACCATCTCTGACTCCTTCTTGGTCCATCTGATCTTAACCTCATTACCTACTGAGTATGGACCCTTCAAAATCTTCTACAACACACATAATGATGAGTGGTCTTTTAATGACCTCTTGGCCAAGTATGTCAAAGAAGATGAGAGATTGAAGGGTGAGAGGGTGCCAAGTGCACATATGACCTCTCATAAGAATAAACAGAGGTCATGGTCAAAGAAAAACTCCTTCAAGAAGAAGAATCAGAAGAAAGCCACTGAGGAGAGTTCAAACTCTTAGGCAAAAGCTAAATCCCAGTCAGGAGACTCTTTTATAAAGTGTTTCTTCTGCAAAAGAAATGGACATAAGAAGGTGGACTGTTTGAAGTATAAGAAACAACTCAAAAATAAAGGTAATAAGTCATTCGTTTCTCATGAGTGCAATTTAATTCATATTTCATTGCATAGTTGGTGCATTTATTCTGGTGCCACGATACACATTGACAACTCTTTGCAGGCAGTTTTGAACAAGAGGGAACCAACAAAGCATGAAAAAAACATCTTTTCTGGAAATAGGATGCGTTTGCATGTCAAGAATGTTGGGACCTGCAGAATTGTGTTGGAGTCGTGATTCATATTGGATTTAGTGTATACATTCTATATTCCATTCTATAGTCGGAACCTGATTTCAATTTCAAAACTTGATAAGTTTGGCTTTGTATTTCAATTTGAAAATTATAAACTTATTATTATGAAAAATTTAATGAATATAGGTTTTGCATATATGTGTGACAGTTTGTATCGATTGAGAACCAAATTCTAAATTTGAGAATCTCACTCCATTGAGAACACAATGATTGACAATAAACATGGCCTAAAGGATGGTCAATCCTATTTGCTTTGGCATCAGAGGTTAGGATATATCTCGAAAGAGAGAGTCCAAAGACTCATGAAAGAGGGAATCCTTAGATCCCTTGATTTTATGAATATAGAGCTATGTGTTGACTGTATAAATGCTAAGCAGTCTAACATGTATAAGAAAGATAACAAATACAATAATGAAAAGTTAGAAATAGTGCATATGGATGTATGCGGCCCTTTTTTACCGTGTTATACGGGTGAAAAGTATTTTGTCACATTTATAGACGATTACTCACGATATATATATCTCTATTTATTATTTGAAAAATCAGAAATCTTTCAGGTTTTTAAGGACGTCAAGAAAGAAGTAGAGAAACAAACCGATAAAGTTATTAAGGTTGTCAGGTCTGATAGATGTAGCAAATATTATGGTCGTTTCACTGAGATGGGACAAAAGGAAGGGCCATTAGCACAATTTCAAAAAGAGGAAGGCATTGTACCTCAGTATACTATGCCTGATAGTGCTTACCAGAATGATGTAGCTGAAAGAAAAAATCGTACACTTAAAGAAATGGTTTGAGCGATGTTGAATCACTCAAACCTTCCTTTGACCTTGTGGAGTAAAGCTCCTAGGACAACAATGCATATTTTGAATAAGGTTTCTACGAAGGCTATTCAAAAGACTCCTTACGAGTTATGGACCGGTAGAAAATCTTCTTTGTCATATATGCACATATGGGGATGTCCGACAGAAGCTAAATTGTATAACTCACATATAAAAGCTTTTGATTCTAGGACAACTAGTGATTTCTTCATTGGTTATCCAGAAAGATCAAATGGCTTTAGGTTTTATTGTCCATCTCATACACCACAGATAATGAAAACAGATAAAACAATATTTCTTGAAAATGGTTCTGTTGGGATAAATGCATCTCAAAATATTGATTATGAGAAAATACAGGATTCAGGTTTCACACCTGCTAAGGATAAAGACCCAATTTTTCTTATCATTGTCTCTTCGGATAATATAAGAAAAAGTTCAGCCAATAAATATCAATCCCAACTAGATCCGGTTGTTGATGAGAATATACAACAACAATATGATACATTGGCTCATTTTGAACCACTTATAGCACCTATATGAAAGTCCACCAGAATTAAGAAATCTGCTATCCGTTCAGACTATGTGGTGTATTTACAAGAGTCGAATGATTGCATAGACATCGATGAAGATTCCTTCATATTTGCAGAAGACATTGAAAGTGAAAGATCAACACATTGGATCAATGCCATGAAAAAAGTGCTTGACTCTATGGTAAAGAACCAAGTAAGGAATCTTGTTCCTTGACCTGATGAAATTAGACCTATTGGTTGTAAATGGGTCTATAAGACCAAAACAGACTCTAAAGGTCATGTGGAGAGGTACAAGGCTAGGATTGTTGCAAAAGGTTTCACACAGATAAAGGGTATTGATTATAATAAGACTTTTTCTTCTGCCTCAACTAAGGAATCGTTGAGGATAATTATGACCCTTATAGCTCATTTTGATTTAGAGCTATATCAGATGAATGCGAAAACTGCCTTCCTGAATGAGGATTTGGATGATGAGGTATACATGTAACAACCTCCTGGTTTCAGTATAGATGACTCAAATAACTTAGTTTGCAAATTGAATAAGTCAATTTATGGACTTAAACAGGCCTCCCGCCAGTGGTATAAGAAGTTCAATAAGGTAATTATGAACTTTGGATTCACAAAAAACATTATTGAGTAGTGTATTTACATTAAGACTAGTGGGAGTAAGTTCATAATTTTGGTTTTATATGTTGACGATATTCTTCTTGCAACTAATGATTTGAGTCTATTACATGAAATAAAAATTTTTCTTTCCTCTCATTTCGATATGAAGGACATGGGTGAGGTTACATATGGGATAGAGAATTGTTCTCTTGGTTCGGCACCTATAGTGAAAGGGGATAAATTGAGCTTAAAAGACTGTCCTCAAGATGATATTGCGAAGACTCAGATGGATGCTATTCCATATGCTTCGACAATTGAGAGTTTGCAGTACGCGCAGACCTGCACTCGACCTGATATAACATTTGCTGTGGGAATACTTGATAGATATTAGTCAAATCTAAGCATTGCGCACTGGAAGGCAGCAAAGAAGGTCATGCACTATTTACAAGGAACAAAAGACTATATGTTGACCTACAGGAAAGCTGACCACCTAGAGGTCGTTGGATACTCTGATGCGGACTTAGGAAGGTGTATTGACAGTAGAAAATCCACTACTGGATACATTTTCCTACTAGCGGGTGGTGTTGTCTCATGAAGAAGTGAAAAACAGTCTACCACTACGGCTTATACCATGAAGGCAAAATTTATTGCTCTATACGAGACTTCATCACATGCTATTTGGATAATAAACTTCATTATAGGTCTTGATATTGTGGACTCTATTGAGAGACCACTAAAGATCTTTTGTGATAATGAAGCAGTCATATCCTTTTCAAATAACAAGAGCTCAACATCGTGTTGACACATAGAGTTAAAATATTTTGTTGTTAAAGAAAGGACAAAGAATCATATAGTATGTATTGATACAATTGGGATGAAGGAAATGACTACAGACCCCCTTACTAAAAGGCTAGCACCATGATTGTATTCCCAACATGTAAGGGGGATGAATCTTTTTGATTCCTTCTGATGTATGACAATATATTTTGTGATCACATTTTGTGTATATGTAATTGATTCTCTTTGGCTTTGTAAATTTTTTATTTTGCATAAAGGATCTCTCATATGGGTTAAAGAGAATAGCAGAATAACAATATTAAAGGACTAATAGAACATGTAAGAGACCAACCTATTCATAAAGATAATTTCTACATGCTTAAGCATTGAAGGTGAATTGTAGTGTAGTACATAGGAATATGACATTTCATAAAGGAGTGTTCATCTCCATGACTCATTTGATTCATCCTTGTGATAACGAGTAGCATGTGAACCCACATCAAGAATTAAATCGAGATAACAGTATAAACCTCGATTTAGTGCACTTTTAGTGTCAATGGGTCAAGTGGGAGAATGTTGGACATATGAATCGGGTCCAACCCATTGGGTGACCCGGTTTGACATTAAAAGAAGGTAGTGGGCTAATGGACATGATAGTGTAGGGCATTTAATGCCATTAGAGAAGAGGTTACATGAATGTGGATGTCCACATTCACTGTATTCCCTCTCCCTCCTCCACTATATATTGGGTTAGCTGACTGCAATAGATGATTAGTGACATTGCATAGCCTTAGCCTAGCCCACATTAAGCTTCAATTGGGTTCAGGGTCCTGCTCACCGTCGATCTTAGGCCTGGGCTCATCGTGGGTGTTGATCGACTAAGGAGAATGCCGAATACCCTGCACACGCTCTATGGCAAATACAGGTACACTTTCTGTGTTTGTTTTACATAAATCGCCAACATCTCCACCTTTTCTTCTTCTTCTTCTTCAATTTCATGGTGCTATTGCTAGCCGAAGGGGGGCTGGCCGGAGGCCACCCGGGTTCTAGGTGCCTCCGCCGCCCTCTGCCACCATCTTCTTCTCCTCCATGGTTCAGTCGGAGGATCAGAGCCACTGACGATGGTGGCTCTGCCCGTTGCACCCTCCCCCTTCCCTGGTCTGCCTCCGCCAACCCCACCTGCTTCTGCCTCCCTTATGGTTCCTCTACTGAACTCGTCGGGGAACAAGAGCCACCAGATGCAGTGGCTCTGGTTCGTTGGGAGAGAGGGTGCCTGAGACCCTCTTCTCCTTCTGTTTCAGCAAGTGGAGGCAGAGCACCACCACTCTCCTCTGCCCCTCTTCTGTGTTGTCCGACACCCACTACGACAGGGCTCCAACCCCGCCTCCTATTCTTCCTCCGTTCTTATGCTTTCGGCATCCAGCGCTGCCCCCCATTGCGCCTCATGCGCAGTAGGCTGACCCATCGAGATCCAGGGTGACTCAAATCTCTACTAGACCGAGCACGACATCAGTCTAGCTACTTGAGACTCGAGGTAACCCGACCTTTGTTGGACCAGGCATGACTCAGTTGAGCCCAGTCCAGCCGTCGACCATTGTTGGATCGGGCTCGACTCACTCAAGCCCAGTCCAGCCACCAAGTTTTGCTGGATCAGGCTCGACTCAGTCGAGCCTAGTCTAGTCGAGTCCAGCCATCGAGTTTTGCTGGACCGGGCTTGACTCAGTCGAGCCCTCCAGCACACCTACCCCTCTTTCTTTGAGACTTGGCTCGAGCCCAAACGAGCCCGACTCGATTGAGCCCCAGCTGAGTCGAGCTTTTCCTTTAGGAAGTTTGCTTTATCAGCTCAGTTCAGCTGAGCTTAGCTAGGTTAGGGTTAAGCCCCCTTAGCTGAGCCTTATTGGTGAGTGGTGTGTGTTTTATGAAAATGCTTTTTAAAACAATATTTTATATGAAAATCAAGTGAAAGCTAGACACCAAAAATATAAAAACCAACTCGCACGAGTGCTGGAATCTAGGTCGATCTCAGGGAACGAAAAATACTTGTATTCAAACACACAAGCTAAACTACTCTTTATTGCCTTGAAAATAAAAATCACTTAATTAATTAAAATAACTAAGAGAGTACTGCCCAATGCAGAGGACTTAAACAAAATAATAATAAACAGTTTTATTACAGGCCCAATAATTGAGTTGAATTAAAAATAAAAACCTAATCTAAAAATAAAAGCAAAGGCTTCAGTGCTTCGAGTCTTCTTGTCCCTTCTTGAGGTAATGTATATTTTCTTGAACTTTTGCTTTTCTGAGGGCTTCCTGAGGGCACTTTTGAGAGTCTGAAGGGACCTCAGAGGGTACTTTTAGGGCACGAAAAGGGCTCTACCACACTTTCCAACACTTCCTTGCAACATAAAAACACAAAAACAAAGCAGCACAACAAAACTAAACAAGAAATTAATAGCTAATGACTAAAAATATTCAGCAAAACCAAGATTTGCATTAACTAACTAAACTAAACATGAACTGAACTATGAACAAACTAATCTAACAACCTAACACTAAAAGACAAAATAGCAAAACAGATTTAACTAACTAGAATTCAAGAATTAATGTAACAAACTAATGCCTAATACAAGAAATCAAGAAACTAACTAATCAATTAAATTAAATGAGCAAGAACACAATCAACTAAACATGGCATCTAATTAAACAAAACAAAAAGAATTATTACTAAGAACTAAGCACAACAATCGGCTAATACTAATTGGCTGACTCAAATCAATTACAACTAATTACTAAAATATCTGAGATACTATGATCCTTAACCTACTCTACCTGATCTAAAACACTATAACGAGACACAAGACCACACGGTTCGGCTGTAACCGTTCAACAAGAACTTGGCTTTAACAATATGACTTAAACAAAAACTAATGAATAGTCACATGCATAACAACTATCACACTAAAACGCTAAATTCAACCTGCAGCTAAACGTTAACCTATGCTAAAGAATGACGCTGATCGTGTTTGACTTTGGATCACCCAATATAAACAATGTTTCACACTACAACTTCTAAAAGAAGAGTTAATATTACTTCTAACCTATTCACGACACCCTAGATGAGAATTAAATGATGCTGGACATACTAAAGACTAAATCTAATTAAAACAATCATAATAAAAACTATGTTAAGAAAACAGTAATGCCATATCTCAAAGGAAATCGGTTAACCCATTTTTTTATAATCAAGTTTTTTTTTCTAATAAGAAATCTAACTAACAAACAAGAGAAGGAGGTCTTCAATAAAACGTCAACTAACTCAGACTCAACTTTAACACAACAAATATGCTCTACTTAATGTCAAAACAGACTTTCAGAAAAACGAGAAAAAGCAAGGAAAACTAATCGGCTAAAAAAAATGATTCACTTGATAAAAAAAAATGGACCACACCAAATATAAAAACTTGTGCTGCAGCTTTTCTAAACTCAATCTAAACTAATCAAGATTCAAGTGGACAAAATATAAAATCTATAGAAAAACTACAATCTACCTAACTCACTATTTTTCAATGCTGAGATAAAAAATGGATAAACTATTAAATCAACATATATTTTTTTGTTTATTTTCAAATGCAAACACGAAATAACCTAAATGAATATGCAGAGGTTATGATCTACTGAAAATATATACTATGTGATGCTTAATGCAATGAAAAACCTAAATCTACACTGAAAAAGATAGAGAAACAAACAAACCGTGATTTGCTTCCGATGGAGGGGTTGAGAAGAAGAGGGTGGTGATTCCAGTTGCGTGCACATAGGGATGGCAGTGGACCGGGGCGGGGCGGGGGACAAGGTCTCCACCCCCGCCCCGTCTCTAAAATGTAACCTTCATCCCCGGTCCACCCCCGTGACGGGGGAGACTTTGGAGCTCCACCCCCGCCCCGTCTCAACATTCTAATCCCCACCCCCGCCCCGTCCCTGTCCCCGCTCCGTCCCCGTCCCCGTCCCTGCCCCGTCCCCGTACCCGTCCCCGTCACACCGATACCAGCAGAAAATCCACATCAAACGACTCTTCAAAAATAAAAAAAATGCATGGAGAACGAAACGATATCACAAGACTAAGAGAAGCAAAGCAAAGAAACAGGAAGACGGTGAGGAGAGGGGTCGGCGACGACGCTGCTCCGACGATGCAAGGCTACAGACGGGGAAAGGTTAAAGAAAAGAGGGAGGAGATGGCACCACAGAGGAGGCTCATGGCAGTGGCACAAGGCAGCGGCAGAGATGGAAGGAGGGAGAGATCGTGTCGGCAAACGGTGGTCGGCGACGGCCCGACTCCAATGATAATGCGGATGGGGAAGGGGAAGAGGCGACGACCCGGCTCGGCGGCTCCAGGGTTAGGAAATTAGGGAAGGGAGTTAGGGTTAGTAAACATGTAGAAAAATATAAAGGGTTGGGGGCGGGGATGGGGTGGGGCCGGGACGGGGATGGGGCGGGGCAGGGCCGGGACGAGAATGGGCCGGGGGCGGGCCGGGGCGGGGATGGGGCGGGGCGGGGGAACGTGCCAGTCCATCCCTGCCTCCACCCCCGGACGGGGATGGATTTTAACCTTCGTCCCTGCCTCCATCCCCGTTTCGTACCCTCCATCCCCGGTCCAAACAGGGCGAGGTGGGGCGGGGCCCCGCTTTCCTCCGGTCCACTGCCATCCCTACGTGCACACGATCCTGAAGAAGAAGAAGAGGCTACCGATGAAGAGAGGATCCAAAGCTTGATGAAAAGGAGGGAGAAGAAGAAGAAGAGGAGAGGAAGGGAGAAGGAGAAATCGACTTTCAGAGAGAGAAATCAAGGGAGAGAGAGAAGAGGGAGGCAAGATGGAGGGGATCATGTTTTCCAAGGTAGGAAAAACGTGTTTCCCTTCTCAACATGAATATTTATAATGTAGTATTAGGTTAAAACACTTTTTTCAAAACAAGTCCGATAATTTCTCAATAATTTCCAAAAAGGGTCTTTTAAAAAATGTGTTTCATAAAACCAAACTTCCTAAACTCACTAGGACTTCTACTTGAACTCTTCTAAACTAATTAAAACACTAATTAAAAATTCTTAAATTAAATAAAATACTAAAAAATATAGGGCAAGCTTTGAAATACGTGATTTTTTGATAAATTCGATTTCAATGCAGTTTCTCAAAACTCACGATAAAAATAGGTTTTTAAAACAATTTTAACACGGATCATGCATAAATAAAGATGAATAAAATGCCAAATGTATGCATGATCAGTGAGCTCAAACCAAGCCTAACTCGGTTCAAGCCCTTATCGAGCTGGCTTGGTTCAACAGTAGCCAGTGACATATCCAAGTTTCGACTTACCGCTAAGAAAAATACTTGCAGCTTTCGACCAACTTAGATAGTTCTGGCCATTAAGAGAGACAGTGGTGATTTTCAAGGTAGGATTTTGCTCTTGAACCACAACCTTCACAGATGAGCTGCTGGTTGTAGTCATCCCACCCGATGTTCCCTGAGCGTCGGCCATGAAGAATGAGAAAGCTGACACACAGGTGGAAATGGCACAAAAAAATCAGCTACTGTAGCAACTGGTCCAGTCTGATCTTGAACCTATGCTTTGATACCATGTTAAAAATAAAAAACGATGAGCAACAGCCTATTACGATTTGCAAGTGGCAGTGCTTTGCGATGGTGCGATTTCTAAGTCACAACTTGATGTGATGATTTACCAGGTACGATGCACACATCGTGTGATGATTTACACGATGCAATTGCCATAACTATAGTGATTTGTGACCATCAGCATATTAACACACAATGTAACGTGGTTCGATCGATATGACCTACATCCACAAAAGGCAGCACCAACTATATTATTTCTCTCTCTCTCTCTCTCTCTCTCTCTCTTTTTCTCTACATTACATCTGCTTACACCTCACTTTAAATACATGAGCGTTTCCTAATTACATTAGGAAACCTCTTTCATGATCAACATGACAATTTGCCAATCTAAGGCAATCTTAACAATAAAGATAAGTATGAGATAAACCATATCTACATAGAGAATCCTGAGCGTATCTACATAGAGAATCCTGAGCGCTTGGGAAACCACCTTCCTTCTTTCATCAGTTTTTAAGTTTTGTTGCGGGTGGACTAGTTCTTGCAAGTCACTAAAATATGAGAACCAATGTGTGAACAGTGGTTTTCATGATTTTTTTATTTTTTCTCTTAAATCTAATAGTACAGATGTGATCCACATGTTTGGTTTTATAAGAACTCGCTCTTGAATCATCCTATTTTGATGCATAAACCAGATTTTTTAAGGCTTTAAAATCGATGGCTCATAATCTTCATAAATATTCAAGCGTTCAAAATTCACATTTTTTTCATCGAAAATACAAATTCAATGGTTGATTCCTAGCAAATTCACCATGCCAAGCACATCCACATGGTTGGATTTGCAAAAAACGTGTTGGAAATGCCCATATTTCTAGTTCTCATATTCTATTGACTCTAGTTCTTGCTATCAAAAGAATCTACTCCTTAGCCAAATAAACTGGTAGGGTCCCCAACTTCTTAAAAAAAAAAACAGAAAAGAAAAGAATGTAATTGAAAAACCAGAGTCCTTTTGAAGGTATTACTTTTCCCTCACGCAAAGGCAACACCAGGTTACAATAGAAGTGGAGAGGGTGGTGTATGTTCGCCCCCGATGATTCACTGAATCCCATGTCTGTGTTCGGGGGATCGAATGAGCGCCACATATTCATGCACATGGGGCTCGTATTCCCGTGTATGTTGACATAACTTTGCATCGGACTCTGGTGCAGTTGCAAAGACTGAATCACCCTTACTTGCTTTTCCTGCCCTGAAATGACGGTTCGAGGAAATGACAAAAATATCCTCCATTCAAAAGTTGTGAAACGACCGGTCGATAAAAAGACAAAAAAGTCCTCCATCCAGAAAGTTTGATGTTAACCATTTAAAGTGGAGATGTTCCCTATTCATTAAACCCCTGCACCATCTGCTATAACAGTTGCTCCCATTATCAACCAAAACTTTGCCTTCGTCTCCAGTCTAGCTTTTCGCCTTGTTTTTTATCCTGTTGTACAACACACTGTCGCCTTCTCGTGCCTGCCTTGCGTTACAAAACATTCCAGTGTCTTCTCTTCATTTTTGCTGTCGTTAGGCATCATGGTAGAAAGCAAAGATTCACAAACATTCCTTCCAGTGCCATTAAGGCAGCGTGAGTAGCTTTTCATCTCATCATGCGATCGATGAAGAAGGCATGTCGTCTTATGTGCCATTAAGGCATTGTCTGGTTATTGCAGGTAGATCTTGTTCTTACGAAGGTTGGAAACTTATCGATATTTGTAAGACGCTGGGACCTATTGACAAGAATGCTTGTTTGCAGATGCTAGGAAGGGCCTCTACCCCATCAGGTATCCTACATTCATTCATCGTATGCATTGTATCTCAAACCGCTGTATTAGTAACAGACTCCTGTTTTTGTGAGATACATTTTTGTTAGTTAATATCGATTTGTTTGCTATTATGCTCAAGTTCTTCCTTATGGATTTGTAATTTATTGTGCGATATATTTATCAGCCTTTTAGATAGTATGGTTTTGTATCGTCGATTTGTAAGTTATTATGCTGAACTGCCGCATCGATTTTCAATATCTTACAAATCGCTATGCATACATATCGTTTGTGTAAGATATTATATTTCATGTAATATGTATTTGTAAGATATTTGTACACAGACTTTGAAAACATGTGGATGCAGAAACACATCGTTACACGAATGGCGGGGCGATTTTCGCATGCATATCGCTGCTGTCTCAGCGACTTCTATTGAACTCACTTTAGAGCCTCGTGGATATTATGAGATCGTTATCGTCAACACACATGTACGACATGTGTATTTTATTGGCATGGTAAGCGATAAGTCGATGCTCAGTATAAGCAAACATCAAACTGCACTTGATTTGATACTGTCATGCATTAAATCGTTGCTTTGACTTGCTTAACCCTAGTGGTATCCGTTGTTATATGCATCCTGATTAAATCGTAGTAAAGCTATGCCGCTTGCTAACCCAAATTGATATATTGCTTACAAAACATTCCACTGTCTTATTTTATTTGACGTTGTTGTTAGGCATTATCGAAGAAAGCAATGATGCACAAACATTCCAACTAGTGCGATTAAGGCAGCGTGAGTAGCTTTTCATCTCATCATGCGATCGATGAAGAAGGCATGTCGTCTTATGTGCCATTAAGGCATTGTCTGGTTATTGCAGGTAGATCTTGTTCTTACGAAGGTTGGAAACTTATCGATATTTGTAAGACGTTGGGACCTATTGACAAGAATGCTTGTTTGCAGATGCTAGGAAGGGCCTCTACCCCATCAGGTATCCTACATTCATTCATCGTATGCATTGTATCTCAAACCGCTGTATTAGTAACAGACTCCCGTTTTGTTAGTTAATTTCGATTTGTTTGCTATTTTGCTGCAAAACACAAATTGATATATTGCTTAAAACATTGTTGAGCTTATCATCAGGTTGTAATAAAGACGATGTAGCTGAATCCATCGAAAGATCTAGAGAATTGAATATCTATACTTATGACGCAACTGAAGTATTGAACATCTGCACTAACAATTCACATGAAAAGAAGGGTGCAGGCATTAGACCCACTCTTGACTTGAATGTTCCAGCGGAAGAAATGCAATTCAATAATGAGTTAGACTACCATGACAGTGCACATAATAAAAGTGTAGGCCCCGAGAATGTACACGGAAGTACACTTGACTTGAATGTTCCAGGAGAAGAAATGCAATTCAATAATGAGGTAGATTTTGATGACTGTGCACATAATAAAAGTGTAGGCCCCGGGAATGTACACGGAAGTACACTTGACTTGAATGTTTCAGGAGAAGAAATACAATTCAATAATGAGGTAGATTTTGATGACAGTGCACATAATAAAAGTGTAGGCCCCGGGAATGTACACGGAAGTACACTTGACTTGAATGTTTCAGGAGAAGAAATGCAATTCAATAATGAGGTAGATTTTCATACAGTAGGAACTGGGAATGTACATGGAATTACACGTGACTATCTTCCTGTAGAAGGAATGCAGTTTAATAACGAGGAAGATGCATATAAATTTTACAATGATTATGCCTTAAAAGTTGGCTTCAGTGTGAGAAGGTTTTCTTGGTAAAAAATGCACTGGGTGTCTTGGTTAGAAAGACATATGTCTGTTCCAAGCAAGGTTGGAAGAAATCAATGGGAAATCCAACAAGGAGCATGCCAGAATCAAGATGTGGATGTCAGGCGAGATTGGTTTTGAGAAGACATCTGAATGAGAAATTTGTCGTGCGTACTTTAATCAGTGATCATAATCATGATTTATCTGCATCATTTATGACTGCTATGCTAAGGTCACATCGTAAAGTAACTGTAGCGCATGCTGCAATGGCTGAAATAGCCGATAGCGCTGGCATTGCACCAAGGAAGACATACAATTTGTTTACCCGCATAGATGGTGGTCGCGAAAATGTGCCATTCACTCCTTTGGATCTAAGAAACCACTTGAGAAGGAAGAAGACAGATAACATGAAGAACAGAGAAATATGTTGTTTGGTTCGCTACTTACAGAATAAATCAAGCAATGAACATGGTTTCTTTAGTGCAATGCAAGTGGACGAAGATGGATATGCTGTGAATATGTTTTGGGCAGATTCAAAGTCTAGAGTAGATTATGAATGCTTCAATGATGTGCTTGTGTTTGATACTACAGTAAAGATTAATACTGAACAGTGGCCATTTGCGCAGTTTGTGGGAGTGAACCATCACGCACAGAGTTGTATATTAGGCGGTGCTTTTGTGTATGACCAGACCAAGGAAAGCTTTGAGTGGTTGTTCAGAGTATTTACACAGGCAATGAACGGGAAGCATCCTGAAACTGTACTTACAGATGATGATCACGCAATTGCGGCTGCAGTGCTTCATGTGTGGCCAGATGCACATCATCGCCTATGTTTGTGGCATATCTTTCAAAATGCAGCAAAGAACATATGACACATATTTAATCAGAATACAGGGTTTGACAAAACGTTTACAAGTTGTTTACTTCATAGCGTAGACGAGGTCACTTTTAAGTTGGATTGGGACAAAATGATTAAGACATACGACCTTACTGACTGTCTGTGGTTACAAAATTTATATGCAGAAAAAGAGAAGTGGGCATTGGCATATAGAAGACAATACTTTTGTGCAGGTATGATAAGCACACAAAGAGCCGAATCTATGCATGCCACCCTGAAGAAAACCCTGTATTCATGTTTAACAATGTTTCGTTTCATGGAACAATATGAATTATTTGTAGAGGGTATAAGACAAAATGAGCTTGAACAAGACGTGAAATGCTTCAATACACGACCTCAAACTTTTGGCATAGAAATATTGATGCGACCTGCAGCTCTGTATACACTAACTGTATTTGAATGGATCAAGAAAGAGGTGTTGCATGTCATGAATTGCAAAATAGAAGGACTCGTGCAAACCGAGAATATGCACAAATACCATATTTTTTGTCAGGGCGAAAAGCATCAGGAAAGGCAAGAAGCACATGTCACGTACAATGTTGACAACGGAAGGGTAGAATGTTCGTGCAAAATATATGAATTCAAAGGCATTCTATGCTGTCATGCATTAAAGGCACTCAATCAAGAGAAGATACAAGAAATACCTGAGTCTTACGTAATGCGAAGATGGACCAGACGCGCGAAGATTGAAATGCTCGTTATGGACAATGCGAGTAAATCTGGTGTTGACGAGAAGTGCCACATAGCCTCTCGTTACCAACAACTGTGTAGGTCATTCATGCATGTTGCTGATTTGGCATCGAGAAGTGAAGAAGGCTATGCATGTGTGAGAAAAGCTGCAACGGAGTTACTTGAAAACGTGGAGTTAATTCACATTAAGTCCGTTGCAGCGAATGAATACCAGACGAAGATAATGGGATCGAAAAGCCTAGGTCAAAATCATGTTTCGCTTGACACTCCTGAGAAGTTGCACCGAAGCGTAAACATTATCTTCAACAAGTCAGTACTGAACGTTGTTGATTATGATGGACATATTCATAAAGCGAAGGGTATCAAAAGAAAACCTGCCTCTGATCGCAGTCGTCGGAGAGCAAAGGGTGCATTAGAATTGGTTGACAAGAAGAGGATTAAGAAACAACCTACCTGTAATAAAAAACAACAAGGCCCTTGCAATGAACAAGTATGTAAAACATTATATTGCTTCCCATTGCGATAAGCTTGTCAAATAGCTAACTCGTGTAATGTCCATCATGCAGCAATACCATACCGAAGTACCAGCAAACGTTCAAACCTACATTCCTCCCGACCTGAGTTCCGGCAACGATCGCTACAGTTTTACAAGTCTTTTGGTATGTAATCAATGTTGCGAGGAGGTATGCATTTCTTGTGAAACTTAATTCAGTGTCTAATATTTTCTCTTTCATGACAGGCTCTGATGGAATCGACAGATTGGTATGGGACACAGGAGTCTCGTGTGGGCCATTAATTTAGTTGTTATGCCTCTTTGCATGCCCCGATCTCCACAATGCCGGATATGTTTTTGCGTTTATAGTCATTTGTCACTAACGACTTGCGCTCCGTGGTTGGATTTTCTTAAATCGATAGATAGCGATTTTTGGCTTCTGCATGAAGTCGATCAATGACATCACTGTATGGCGATTTGTGATTATCGTTGATTAGCGATATGTGGCATCGCAGGGAAGGGATTTGAGTGTATTGTTCGAATGTCGATCAAAGCAGGATGACAATGGTTGTTCAAGTAAGCTTTTTTGGGCCATTGACCAAGGTTGCGTTCCATTTTATGATCTAAGTATGCTATCACCTGCGCGGTTGAAAGCCTACTTGGATCATAAAATGAAGCGCAACCTTGATCAATGCCCCAAAAAAGCTTACTTGAACAACCATTGTCATTGCGCTTAGATCGACAGTCGAACAATACCCTCAAATCGCTATGCTGCGACCCCACATATCGCTAATCTTCGATAACCACAAATCGCCATACAGTGATGTCATGCAGAAGCCAAAAATCGCTATCTATCGATTTAAGAAAATCCAACCACGGACCGCAAGTCGTCAGTGACAAATGACTATAAACGCAAAAACAAATCCGGCATTGTGGAGATCGGGGCATGCAAAGAGGCATAACAACTAAATTAATGGCCCACACGAGACTCCTGTGACATCTCCAATTGCCTTTTGAAATCATTATTGTTATCCTGTGAAATGTTGTATCCATATATTATAAATAAAAGGCTAGTCAATGTGTCTTTTCTCTTCCTCACTTCATTTCTTAAGATATGTGGTTCAACCCGTGGGTTTTTTTTAGATCCGTGGGGTTATTATGGACAAACGTTCACTATCAATTTATACTAGTATCGTTTAACACCGCAAATCGGCGTTGACTAACACCCTTTACAAAGGCCGAGTATTGCTGCACAAATCGCTATTCAACGATAACCACAAATCGCCATGCAGCGAATATGAAGTGGAATTACTCAGTTAAAACGGATAACAATAAATGTTTGATTTGTCGTACAGTATTCATTGATCATGTTGGTTGGGCAGTACATCTTTTAGGTCATAAATAGTCGCACGAGTACTAGAAGCTGTGTTTGTCTTCTACTTCGTGAACCAGCAACAATCAAACACACGGTTCCTTCATACATACAAACCTACACAGACGAAGATAGCTACATGATCAACAATGGCGAATCATGGGTATATTGTCTACACATCGTCTACATTTTCATCAAAATCTGTCTGTTTCATGCCGTTTTTCGCGATTTGTGTTTTGTGTACTGTATAATGTAATTTCATATCGTTCGTTGCAATGTCCGCATTCATTTCAGTCGAACATCCACCGACGAAGTTGGGCGAAAACTTAGTCAATCACTCCTGGAGGACATCAACAGAATGCAGAGTGAATTCACACAATACAACATGATCAGTAACTTTGTTAGTATGAAACTAGTAGCAGTTGTTTATATACGTAAGCCATGTGTACGTCCGTTAAAAACAACATATTTGCTGCAAACAGACTATATCCGATTTCGTCAGTTATATTAAAAGCAGCGCACCAAGCCAGACTGTGTGCGTCGTAAGCCCGTATTTCATGGTATATCGGTTTTATTTAATGTTGTTTTTCGTTATTGATTTATTCCAATTGATTCATATGTTATCGTTATTGTTAGCAATGTTTGGGTTTGCAGACTATCTTACGCCGTTTGCCATACTCTAGTGGATTTCAAGACGGCATACCTTATTGGGTTAACGGTAATCACTGCAGAGACCCTTTGTCAAGTGAAAAGTAAGCAAATAAACCTACAGTGCAATATTACAGCATAACAAGTGCTAACATCAATTTTTCGATCTATTTGCAGATATTGATTCCTACACTATGGCAATCTGAAAAGCATTGGGTCTTATACATGATGGATTTACGCGAAAAACAACTATGGTGTTACAATTCGTTGGAAGTTCACAGTGGTTTACGGCTAGACATTTCCCATCTCGTAAGTTTCAATATCTATGTGAGGAACAAGTCGTGTACTGGGGTCATGAATTTACTGTCGGTCACATTATTCTCAGATCGGTTTCCTCAAAGCCATTTTGGGAGTCGATGCTAGCAAGTGGATCTATCGCACGGCATACAATGCTCCTTTACAAGATAATGGCGTTGATTGCGGGGTATTTGTAATGAAGTACATTGAAGCAATATACAATGGTGCAGAACCCTTATTCGACGCTGTATGCCATTTCTTCGCCTCTGTTATTGGAGATTAAGTGCATGTCTATTGCTTCTACCTTATAATCTGTTTTTGCAGATTGATATACCCGGATTCCGCGAAGAACTCTGCAAAAAATTGATGTCCTTTCTAATTGCGGAGGAGAAAGTGAAGGAGGCCTCGCGAGCATCTAAAAGGCTTGCAATTGATAAAAGCTGTGCGCTCAACCGACGTGGTTGACAGTCGCTGAGTGAGACTGCGATGTATTTTAATGAACAAAGACTTCTAATGTTCGAAATGATAATATTCAACATCGCTATGAAATGTTGTATGCTTAAACATCGCTTTATTGCTGGCATATGAAAAAACTGCTACCACCATGAAAACTTGTCGGTGTGAATATTATCGATTTGTCGGTTCCTTAATCGCGAAGCAAAATGGAAGTGTGTGTTGTGTCAATCAAATATTAATGAAACGTCCTATCACCCTCCGTCAGTTTTCAAGTATATACGTCAGTTTCATTAAAAGAAAAGCAAATCTTCAGTAAAAATGCACTCCGCATTAATAAAATTGAACAATGTGGGGGCTATTCCAAATATTAATCAATGCGATTGGACCGAATTTTTCGATCTTAAATAAATCCAAAAGTACGTCCACACGTGTCCCAAGAAATTCGCCTTAGGCGTACCTTACCGTAGGTTCAGCAATACAGCGATTTCTGAAAACAAACACCAAAACCAGTCAAAATGGACTCCGCATTAATGAAATTGAACAATGTGGGGGCTATTCCAAATATTAATCAATGCGATTGGACCGAATTTTTCAATCTCAAATAAATCCAAAAGTACGTCCACACGCATCCCAAAAAATCGCCTTACGCATACTACCTTAACGTAGGTTCAGCAATACAGCGATTTTTAAAAATTTCTATCTCCGTACAGTATTTTTCATTACTGAAGAACAACTTGGTGGAGCGGCTGTGCTGAGACCTGTCACCTGAACAGCGGCTGTGCTGAGACCTCCTCGCTAGGGAGAGGAAGACGACGTGGTGGAGCTTCTGCTGGCCATCCTCAGCGCGACTGCACCGACTGGGTTGCTGCCGAGGATGAGGCCAAGAACGGTGATGGCGGAGCTCCTTAGGTTGTACAGACAGAACAATCGATATGTTTCACTTCACATATTTTGTCTGCCGTTCTTTTTAAACTCAATCAATTGTTCGCATATTTCGTCGCGTATTTCCGGCATAATATCCTACAACAAAACATGTAATGTGAAATAAATATATAACAGGAATAAACAATAACATCGGATACAAAGCTCATACAGCGTGGAAAGTAACATCTATTCTATTGTATATTGCTTCAATATGCTTCATTACGAATATGCCACAATCGACCCCATTACTTTGTAAAGGAGCATCGTCAACACAGAGCAACATCCACTCGGCAATGTCCACACCCACAGCCTCGTTAAGGAATCCCGCCTGTGATAAAGGGATAATATATTACACTCCGGTCCACCTCGAATAGCTACGATTAACCTATGGCCACAATCTTACCAAATGCATAGCGTCGCGTTCTACGCCACTGTGGCAGTCCAATGAGTTGTAGCACCATAGTTGTTTTTCCAGAAAATTCATCTCGTATAGGACCCAATGGTCCGGATTTTGCCAGAGTGTAGGAAGTAAAATCTGCGAATCGAAAAAATAATTTCTCATTCCAGAGACATCGTGATGGGGATGTTACGACTAAACCTTGGAGAAGAGGTTTGTTCACTTATCTTTCCAAATTTCGAAATGTCTAGGCACTCATCACCGCTGTTCCAACAAGGTTCTGCATCTTTGAATCCAATGCTGTATGGCTTTCGCCGGACGTACATCTGTTGCATGAAATAGTAAGATTTAACCATCAAGAAACTTGAGTACGTAATAAAAACAAAGAAAACAACAGCGGAACAACCATACCATGAAATAAGGGGTGATGATGCGTACTGTATTGCTCGTTGGCTTGCTCTGGATGTAATGGACATAATCACACATTGTCTGGTTGCACAAATTAACGAACTTCAAAACATACAAACCGGAATGACCTAGAAATTGATAGTGGTTAAATACTTACAAAATTACTGATAGTGTTCCCAACTGCAAATTCTTCTTGCATCTGCTCGATGTCATCTACGAACTCGTCAGGGCGTTGCCGCCCAACCTTGCCTGTGGATGTTGAACTGTGTGCACCATGAGCGTGGTATTCAGGATTCGACATTGAAATTATTGTCTACAGTAAACAACAATAGTTCAAATACGACATGAAAAGGCAAATGTTGACTAAACCGCTCAGGCGTTTCAAAAAATATACGTCTTAAGCGCTAATGCTGGTACTGTGGATGCGGTTGTGTTCTTCTTCGGCGCCGTGTCTGGCCGTTTTGCTCCCATCGTCCTCTCCGTTGCCGCTGTGCTTGGTCGTTTTGCTCCCATCGTCCTCTCCGTTGGCGGCGTGCATGGTCGTTTTGCTCCCACCGTCCTCTCCGTTGCCCCCGTGCCCGGTCGTAGTGCTCCCATCATCTTTGGCGTCGTGCCAGGTCGTATTGGCCCCGTAGTCGTCTTCTTGGACGCCATGGCTGGTCGTACTGCTCCGATTGTCCCCTTCTTCGGCGCCATGCCTGGACGGAGATATCGATGGCACCTTTGCAACGCAGATACGGAAACGCCGTCCTCAGTCAAATACAAAGGTAAAGTCCTTTAACGTCCCACCCTTTTTCGAAAACAGCCCGCTAATTAAATGCGTTTTAAATAAATAAAAATACGTCGTTTCGCATGCCACCCTTTTTCGATACCCGCCGCCAAATTAAATGCTTGCTTTCGAAGTATTTAAAAATACCGATCTCCACAAACCGCCCTTTTTTCGATACAAATAATTAATAATACGTCGTCTAACATGCCAGACATTTTCGGAAAATAGCCCGTTAATTAAATGATTGTGTTTTAAATAAATAAAAATACGTCTGCCGCCCTATTTTCGATAGCCGCCGCCAAATTAAATGATTGCTTTCGAAAAATTTAAAAATACGTCTTTCCACAAACCGCCCTTTTTTCGATAGAAATAATTAAAAATACGTCGTCTCACATGCCAGACTTTTTCGAAAACACACCCGAAATTTAATTATTAACTTTTAAATAATAAAAACTCCGTCGTTTGTCGATTGCATTATAACAAGTAGGGGTGGCAATTTCTGACACGACCCGCCAACCCGCCTCTTAGGCGGGTTCGGGTTGGGCTTAAGCCAACCCGTTTAATAAACGGTTCGACCCGTGTAACACGTTTATTAAACAGGTCGGGTTCGGGTTGGGGGTATGCCAACCCGCGAACCCGGCTGACCCGTTTAATAAACGGGTTAGGCGGGTGGGTCAACCCGCCAACCCGCCAACCCGTCTGCCCGACCCGTCAACCCGCCAACCCGTTTGCCTCACCCGTCAACCCGACCCGTCAACCCGACCCGCCAACCTGCCTACCTGCCAACCCGATCCGTCAACCCGCCAACCCGACCAGCCAACCTGACCCGCTTACCTGAAAACCCGTTTACCCGACCCAACCCATTTATTAAATGGGTTGGCGGGTCGTGTCGGGTTACCCGTTTATTAAACGGGTCGGGTTCGTGTTTGCCACAGCCGACCCGTTTAATAAACTGGTCGGGTTCGGGTTGAGGTATGCTGACACGCCAACCCGACCCGATTGCCACCCCTAATAACAAGCTTTTGGGTATGAATCATCTTTCACGATTATTCTATTGATTATCGTATATGGATACATCGATATATTCATGCAACGACAAACCCTTTTCTTATCGCTATTGACTGTTATCATTTACGCCGTCAGAACTCGTTAAATTATTGTTCAAGGCTTACATCGCCAATCCTTATTGCAATATTCTTTCGAGGCGGAGACAAATACAACGATTGCTAAACAGAAATGATATATCTTAGCGATGCTGCAGAGGTTAGGCAATGCCACGATATTTGAACAAACATCTATTTTCGATTGAAGTTTATTTATTTCAGAGATCCACAGACGAAAAGATGTAATAAAAAAGAATTAAACAATAAAAGAATGTCACGTTACTATAACTCATTATACAATTACAACAAAAACCTAGCGTTATAAAAATGAAAAACTACGATTTATTCCGAGGCACTTGACGAATCAGATGAAATATCATATAATTGTCTCTCACTTTTTATTTGTGCACTGTCTATCCTGCGTGACATCTTCGTTGCGAGACCTTTATTAAGAAAACTGGTCATCATCTCTACCACTGAGTTCAATTGAATCCCCATAGTGCTTACTTCTGCCCTTAATTTCTTATTCTCCCTCTCCACAACTTCGAACCTTGCGGCAGAGAAAATGTTATCTTTTAGTGCAAGTGTTCGCTCTTCCTCGCGATTTGTTATTGAGGGACCAGTCGTAGTAACCGGAGAGAGACGACGTTTTGGTTGTAGAGGCTGGACTGCAACATGAGAAGGGGCAGTTGGGAGGCATGGGTTCACAATTTTTTCAATTTTCCGATTTCGCCGCATTGGTTCCCAATACCTTTCGAAATAGAAGGGATCAAATTGTCGTCCTTCATGTGGTTTCGAAATAGAAGGGATCAAACCACCTGAGTTCTAATTTAATAATTCGTCCCTGTAGCGATCGGGCCAATTAACGTTCCTGCCACCACCACTATTCATCTTCCTTCTGACTTCCAAAGGCTTATTTGGTATAGACTGCCCCAAGCCAGATTGCAGAAGAACTCGACTACCTTGCTGCAACTCGGCTTCAAAATTGCAGAATAGCCACAAATCGCGGTAAGCCAATCTAGCAGCCACCGCAACAACGTCTTCATCATCGTCCTCCCCATCTCCATAAGGTCTCCACATAACCTGTACATTGGTAATTCTTTTTAATAAAGAATGACAAATATGTTAACATTTATTTACGCATGATATGGCAACAACGATATGTACTACGGAAGACAATCCTGCAGCGATGGATACTTAAGAATGCTGAACATTACAACGATTTATAATATATTAACAATTTTAGAACGTTTACCTCGTTTAGTTGCAGCCCATCTAAAATGGACTTAGCATTATAAACTGCGACGTTTATTCTAGCCCAATGACCGATCTTTGGAAAACCACAAATCGGAGGGCCACAACGAGGACGCAATGAGACAATATGTTCCAACGCCCACGCCTAACAAAAATAATATTATTAGTAATACCACAACCTGCAATGAGATTGTTCTACAATTACTAAGTATGTAATCAACAAATACCTGAACAAATGGCCAAAATCCACCAACTGTTTTCGTACCGTTACTCGCACGGTGGAGTTGATTGTACAAGTGTGCGAGCATAGCGGCACCCCAGGCATAATTGTCTACTTCGTCTAAGTCTGCCAGGTACTGCAGCCACATAGAACTTATTCTCGAACCAGAACAATCGGAAAATAATGTAAGACCAAAAAAATATAGAAGGAAGCCGCACAACTCTTGGTCAGCTATTTCAGATGCACAAGTAGCGGAGTGGCCTTCCCATTTATTACGAAAAAATGAGACCTTCATTGATGTGGATTTTATTCCACCAGAAATACATTGACTTCATTCGTCCATCGACATTCCTAACAGAGCCATGCATTTCTCCCTTGCGTTATAGTTTGAATGCCGTAACAGGACAGCACTGCCATCGCACTTAAGGCCAGTGATCCTCGCCACATCTTCTAGAGTCATGGTGATCTCAAAAGAATCAAACTGGAATGTGTTCATCTTATCATTCCATTTATTTACCAGGTGGGTCATGGTATTCCAGCAAGTTTCAAAATATTGCTGGTCCAAAAGGCCACCGAAGTGCATATTTCGTAATCGGTCCTTCTGATATGCACTCAGCTGACCATACCACGACAGAACTACAGGCCATTGACACCGACCTCCGAGCTTTTCACCTACTGCTCTACTTCTCATGTGAACTCCTTGTAACACAAAATAACATATTATTCCTACCAATTGTAATTTAGTTTCATTTGTACTTATAAATACTATTCTACTAACCGCCATAAATAATATTGGTTGCAGACAGACAATCACAGTAATCGCTATACAAATTAATACCTAACACAGTAATCGCTATACCAAAATCGCTAAACATGTTATTAAATCTTCACAGACAGAACGAATATATTTACCTTGGCCGCTATTTTCTGCTGTTTTCCATCCAACCTGGGACTTTCTGGTGGGTCCACTGCCTCCAATTGCATTTCAATCTCCATCTTTACTGGCTCCACCATCGCATGCCTTTCTCTCGCCTTCCTTTTCTCGCCCTTCTTCTCCATCCTTTCTCTATCCTTCCTTTTCTCATCCTCCTTCTCCTTCCTTTCTCTCTCCCTTTTCTCCTCATCCTCCTTCTCCTTCCTTTCTCTCTCCCTTTTCTCTTCTTCCTTCTTCTGCTTCCTTTCTCTCTCCCTTTTCAACTCTTCCTTCCTCTGCTTCCTTTCTCTTTCCCTTTTCTCATCCTCCTCCTTCTGCTTCCTTTCTCTCTCCCTATTCTCCTCCTCCTTCTCCTTCCTTTCTCTCTCCCTTTTCTCCTCTTCCTTCCTCTGCTTCCTTTCTCTCTCCCTTTTCTGCTCCTGCATCCTTTCTCTCTCCTTTTTCGCCTCCTCCTCATTTTCCTTCCTTTCTCTCTGCTTTTTCTCCTTATCCTTCTGCTTAATTTCTCTCTCCCTTTTCGCCGCTTCCTCCTGCTTGTTCCTAAACCTTTCCAGCAATTCCTCCTCCTGCTTCTTTCTTTCCCTTTCCTTTTCTTCCTCCTCCTTCTCCTTCCGCCGCCTTTCTTTCTCTTCCAGTTCTTGTTTCCTTCTTTCCTGAAATTCTTCCTCCTGCTTCTTCCTTTCTCTTTCCTTTTCTTCTTCCTCCTCCTTCTCCTTCCGTTGCCTTTCCTTCTTTTCCTCATTCTCCTTCTCCTGCCTTTGCATTTTCTTAGCTTCCTCAAACTCCTTCTCCCTCATTCGCTTTTCCTTTTCTTCGTCATACTGAGGAATATTCTGTTCCTTCTTTTCCTCCTCCTTATTCATTTGCCTTCGCCTCTCCTCCTCCTTCTTCAGTAGCCATGCCTTCTTAAACATTGCACTGCGCTCCAAGCCTCTCCTCTTACATTCTACCGCAGTTTCATCCACTAAATAGCTAACATAACTTTGAAACTCCTCCTCATTCTTCTTCCTATTTTCCCTCAACCGTGCGTCAATCCTCAGCCATCTTTTCAAATTCTCATGAATATTTCTTGCCTTTGCCTTCTCTTCGTCATCCTTGTTCTGCATCTTTCGTTCTTCAGAGTTCTTCCTTTGGTCCGCAGCCTCGATATCTGATGGATAATCCTCCGCATAATACGATTCCAAGGCTTTTTTCCTGTCTTCATCGTTCTCAATCTTAAGTATATTTTGGTATGTTTCAAAAACCTTAGATAGATGGGACTGGCGGATCACTTCTATAATAGACAACCCATAAAACGACGGGGTATCTCTAATCTGATGAGGCGTAGACATTGCTAACCTGCACAACACATTACACGATCATCATGATTAGAAATCGTCGGAATATTTGGGTTCATAAGAAACAAATCGTTGTATAAGAAGCAATCTTCAGATTGAAGAAAGAAACCTTACACGAAACTCACCGAAACGATGAGAATTTGGATATTTCAACTATAGAGTAAGCAGTGGTAAGACAAAAAAAGATGCTCTGGAACAAAGGGAAAGGATGATCCGACGACTCCAGATGAAAGCAAAGAATCTCCGGTAAAGTGCTTAGAGCGAGAATGGATTGTTTCGAACTATTTGAATCCTACAACATAACGCTTGCTACATACGCAAACTCTGCGGAACATTTTGGCGCGATAACGATGGAGGGCAGTTTTGTCCTTTTCACGAACCGACGGTTCAGTTTTCTAGAAGGAGGGCATTTATGTCCGTTCGAGAAAGATGAAGCGAATGGCGGTAAAGGGTACTTAAGTCTTTGCTGCGGCACCAAATTATGATGCAGTATGATGCGGACTGTCATCGGGAACCATGCCGGTCTCGATCGTATACGTGGCGCTATTTGGAAGCCCCGAACATGAGATCTCAGTACCGGCCCTGTTCGGGGGGGGGGGGAACATATAACCTGCTTTGATAGAAGTGGCATGGGTCTTTTTGGATACAACGGTGGTCCTTCAAAACCACCAAATCGCAACATCTGAACAGATTTAAGTTGCATTTAAAAGTTTCTATTAATCTACAAACAAGAGGAACCCCACAATTGCATTGCATGCGTGTTAGTTTGAATAGCATAACATGATGCATGCCACCACAGTTTCGTTTTTTTGTTGTTTGAAGTTTGAACGCCCACATCACATACCATGCCAAATGTAATGCATTGATTCGCACTGCACATAATGACATAAAAGTAAGGCGCTTCGTAATGCTCTTAGCCCAGACATTTTGAATGCTTAGTCAAGGTTTAGTTCATATTATATATGGTAGTCTAATAATAGCCATTGGAAACCTTAGATGTAATCATAGAAGAAAATAACATATATAACAAGGAATTTAGAGCATGTAAATGCAGGATCAATGTATATATGGAGAAATATTGTAACTTGAAAATGCATGATTTCATCCTACATGCATATGTTAGATACTATCAAAGTTCATCTAATATGTTCATGTGAATGAGATGTGCACTACACAAAAAGCAAAAAAAGAAAATGATGAGACGAGTACTTGAGCTTGGATGCACAAATGCCTCCCAAACAGCTCAAATTGTGTAATGGGCATCAAAATCACACCCATTTTCTCCAGAATTTTTTTGGGAAAGGACCGCCATTGTTGATAATTTCATCTATAAATGCACTACAACCTCAAGCCTCTCCCTAAATACGACACATTATTAGATCCCCTTACTGATTCACACCCCTATGGCTTCCACAGCTCACCTGATCTTGTTTGTGCTTTTCTTGACTGCCATTTTCAGATCGATTTCCACCGCCGATGATGATGCACTCTACAGTGGCGAACGATTGAATTCAGGGGATTATCTCTCTAAGAACGACTACAAGTTGGTGATGCAGAACGACTGTGATCTGCTGCTCTTTAAGGGCACCACGGTCATCTACAGATCCGGCACCAAAGGACTCGGCATGAATTGCTATTGCACCCTGAGCAACGATGGACTATTCACCATATTTACCGGCGAGAATAAGCCCATATGGCAGAGGGGTAGAAGGGGTGTGAAAGGTGACTACGTTGTGTTGCTGGAAAGGGATGGTGAATGCATCATCTATCACCCCATTGGTTGCACAAGTGACATGGCTAGCTCAAAGGGGTACTATTCCCTTTGGGTTCATTGAGTGGCTAGGGAGCTTCTTAGCCTAGCAACCCAAGTGGGTTGATACAATCATAGTTGCAAGGCTTGTGTTTGGCCTTGCTACGTATTTATATGTTGTTCTACGCACGTCCCTCTATGTCAACATATCTACGCACGTCCCTCTATGTCAACATATGTCTGTGTTTAGGGTGCTTCTTTTGTAACAAGGGTTCCTCCATGAAGTCTTAAATATGTCACTTGCCATGTTTGGGTTAGTATATATATTATCTACATAATGGAAAAAAAACTAGCTTTATCAGAGGCTATGTTTGTTGATTTTGCCTACGGAAAAATATTCACAAGGATATGCATACAAACGTGCTCAAAATTGAAATTCGTTGTATGCTTTCGTAGGTTACACTAAGTGCAACATGTAATGATGCACAGTTTGTGCACAGATGTGTGTGTGTGTGAGAGAGAGAGAGAGAGATTCAACATTACCACTCATGAAGATCAACAAAATGTTGAACCCATGAACCGAACAAGCACGAAAACAAAAATAGGAAAGCTTGATCTGCTGGACAAGAAGGCACCATAGATGGGTGAACGTCTATCGGTGGAAAAAGGAGATCTCTAAGATGTATACACAGAATCGCATATACATCAACCAAGATTGTATGCACTAGTTTATTAAGGACAACAGAAATTGCTTCATTGCGCGTCATCCATACAAACCACTATGTTATAAGCAACCACATCCTCCACCTTTTGCTTCGTCTAATACGTACTGGATCTAGCGCAAAAGACTCCTCCTTAACAATCACTTCCGGATGTCTCCACGTCCTATTACAAAGTTTCACAAAGATTGGGCATGACAAGAATAAATGAAACGTTGTTTCTTCAGCAACTTGACAAAGCACACACTAACTTGGAAACTGAAAACCCAACACTACAACAAAGCAGTAGATTAGCGACGACCACATTCCGTCGCTAATCCGTCGCTAACCATGTTAGCGACGGATTAGCGACAACGTAGCGACAGTATGCTTACGTCGCGAATATTTCGACGCTAACTGGCGACAGAATAATTCCGTCGCCAGGTCCGTCGTTAATTGCGATGGAATAACGAGCGCTATATTCCGTCGCCAATCCGCCGGTACTAAACGGCGACCACGGCTTGGCGACGGATTTAATTCCGTCGCTATGCCGTCGCTAGATTAATATGAATAGCGACGAAATCATCCGTCGTTAATCCGTCACAAACACGAAAAAAAATCAAAAAAAATTTATTTAAAAATTAATTACCGAGAACTGTACAATTTCTATTTCCTGTAAATAAAAAACAAACCACACAAAAAAATTCATATAACAAGTATCTATAATAATTAATCGTTCCACCTTAAAATTAAGAAGTTTAATTATTTACAATTCAACAATTACAATTAGGAAAAATAAAAAAAATAGAACTTCTTCAACACAGTCCTCTAATCATCGCCAAGATTTTGTGCGTCTTCTTGTTCATTGTCTTTATCTGTCCCTTCAGCTCCACTACCCTGATTATCGCTAGCAGCCTACACAAGAAAAGAACAGTCAGTATTGATAAACAAAATATAATGAAATAAATTACACACTATATGTGATTCTATCATGTGCTCATGTGTGATCTAAGGCAATAAAAAAACTCTATATGTGATTCTATCATGCTCATATGTGTGCTAAGGCAGTCAAAAAATTGAATATGTGATTATAGCATGTTCATATGTGTTCTAAGACATCTAAAAAAACTATATATGTGATTCTACCATGCTCAGATGTGCTTTAAGGCAGGCAAAAAACTATATATGTGATTCGATCATGCTCGTATGTGTGCTAAGGCAGTAAAAAAATTGAATATGTGAATATAGCATGCTCATATGTGCTCTAAGGCAGGCAAAGCCAAAAATTTTATATGTGATTCTATCATAAATGATATATAACATGTTCATATGTGTTCTAAGGCAGTTAAAAAACTTTATATGTTATTATAGCATGCTCATATGTGTGCTAAGGCAGTCAAAAAACAGAATATGTGATTATAATATGCTCATATGTGTTCTTAGGCAGTCAAAAAACTGAATATGTGATTATAGCATGCTCATATGTGTTCTAATGCAATAAAAAAAACTTTATATGTGATTCTATCATGCTCATATGTGCTCTAAGGCAGACAAAAAGTTAAATATATATATATGTGATTCTATCATGCTCATATGTGTGCTAAGGCAGTCAAAAAATTGAATATGTGATTATAGCATGTTCATATGTGTTCTAAGGCATATAAAAAAACTCTATATGTGATTCTACCATGCTCAGATGTGCTTTAAGGCAGGCAAAAAACTATATATGTGATTCGATCATGCTCGTATGTGTGCTAAGGCAGTAAAAAAATTGAATATGTGAATATAGCATGCTCATATGTGCTCTAAGGCAGGCAAAACAACTTTATATGTGATTCTATCATGCTCATATGTGTGCTAAGGTAGTAAAAAAATTGAATATGTGATTATAGCATGTTCATATGTGTTCTAAGGCATCTAGAAAAACTCTATATGTGATTCTACCATGCTCAGATGTGCTTTAAGACAGTCAAAAAAACTATATATGTGATTATACCTGAGAGGGACCTGGAATCGAAGATCCCCTATCCTGAACAGCGGCCTTGATCTCATTTCGGAGAAAGGGGGCGACGGTGTATTGGAAGTAGTTATTCAGTGATTCATTAATGATCTCGCGTACATCATCACCGGAAAGAATAGTCGGCTGCTTGGAGCTTATGTCGGCGCAAGAAGTCGGTGAGCCGTAACTGGAAGAACCAATAACTGGTGAAGTGTTCATATTACTCCCAAACCCGAACACGCGACCTTTTTTGGGTTCACCTGCTGTAGTCACCCATGCTGTAGGATCAAATGATGGATGCTGAGTAGCGTCTTCGCCATATCGCTCTACCATCTGTTGCTCATATGCCTCCTACAAAATAATGTTTAAAGTATTCATTAATAATTAATGATAACTTGCATATATATTGCAATGATTATTAATAGAATTAATACATACCGTTGTCGTTCTCGCCTTCTCTGATACGAAGACTCCCGTGGTCTTCCGTTTATGTGTTTCTACAAACACATCCTTATATGGTACACTGCCTCCTTTTTCTGCTTCCTGCGAAGTTAAATGACAAAAGATTTAGTACACAAGTTTGCAACAATACTTATAAAATTAATATTATATATTGATGAGTTACCATTTTCTTTAGGTGGCTCCCAAATGTCTTAGATCCACCTGTGTGTAGATGGGCTTCGGGCATCTTCGATCGATTTTGTGAAGCCTTCGCAGAGCGATTTTTAAATGCATCTCCCGCCCACTTATCGCACATTTCATCCCAGTAATCTCTCCTGATAGTAATAGGACCATGGCCCTTCCACAATAATGGATCATCTACTACGCCAGATGCTTTTTTTGCTGCAGTCTTCATAGTGTACAACATGTCTGCAAATCGATTGGCAGCCACCTTCTGCCACACCTTCCTTGCATCATTTTCTTCCACCGTAGTTGCAAAACGATTCGAAGCCTACAAATATTTTCAGAAAGTTAGTAGACATTGCTTAAATAAATTAAATATGAAACACATTAACTATGAGGAACAACTGTATACCATGAATGAGGACCACAATCTGTCTAACACCTCCTTTGGGTACTCTTTCCATTGAGCAACTGGTCCTGGTAGATGTTGAAGAAGTGAATTCCTAATCTCCCGTACTACTTCTTGTGGCTCAAACCTCGTGCTGCACATGAATTGTTACACAGTAAATATCAATATAAAATATTTAAAAGATATGCAATAATTGAAAACAAAATACTTACGGTCGATTATCGATATACACTATTCGAATGAGTCTTCTTGTGCCAGCCTGAGAAGACCCTGTTTCCTGTGTTGGCTGTTGACTTGTGCGATCAACTGGTGTAGGTGGGTCGTGTACAGGCGCAACATCATCTGTAAAAAAATACATTAGAAATTCTCAGAATGTGCATTTGAACTAATCAAGCATCTAATTAGTTATATGATATACCTATCACAGGAGCCCGTGAAGATGAAGGTTGAGCCTGGCTACTACTGGATGAGCGACCACTATAACCTCCATGAACCATATTCTAACAAATAACATATGTCATATAATACATTCAAATAATTCACATCAAGTATTACAATGCATTCAAGTCATTCACATCAAGCATTGCAATGCATTCAAATAATTCAAATCATTGACATCAAGTATTGCACTAATTCAAATCATTCGTTAATTGCATAAATTATAATACATTCAGATAATTGAAATCATTCACATCAAGTATTACAATGCATTCGAATCATTCGTATCAAGTATTACAATACATTCAAATAAAATTTTTAATCATTCACACCAAGTATTGCAATACAACTCACATCAAGTATTACAATGCATTTAAATAGAGGTTTGTAGTATAAGATTTTGCTCACTAGCTTGAGAATTCTTCCTCGTCACTAGTTTGACTTTCTTCTTCTTCTTCTTCTTCTTCTTCATTGTTTGCCCATCCACTTGGTACATCATTTGGATCACATTCCTCTATGAATGTTTCATCAGCCAATGGAGATATGACATGCATATCATGCGCAACATCGTGACCATAAGCGAAGTCACAGACATCATCTGATTGATAGTAATCACTGTCTTCAGCTAACTCATCTTCCTGTAACTGATCATACTCGGGGTATAGTTTGGATTTCACCTTGCAAACTGCCCACCATTCATTTCTATTGGACTTTTTTATACTCGGATATGAAGTATAATAAACTTGTTGAGCTTGCGAGGCTAATATGAATGGTTCATATGTTCCAAACCTGGATTTATGATTCACCTCCAAAATGCCTGAAGCTTTGTCGAGTCTTGTTGCAGTTGGATCAAACCAATGACACTTGAATACCGTAACCCTGTTATTCATGCCTAAGTAAGTCAACTCCATTATTTCCTCTATAACACCATAATAATTATGTTCATTTTCACCGTAGCTGCTACCCTTGACACACACGCCACTATTTATCGTTGATTTGTTTATACCGTAGTCTTTTGTATGGAATCGATAACCATTTCCGATATACCCGTTGTAGCATTGCACAACTTTGGTCAGACCATTTTCTAAATCACATATTCCTTGATCTTTAACATCACCATTGCGAACCTACGCAAAAACATAAACAATGATTGTGATCACGATCAATTAAGTAACTTAGTGTTGTTTATAAGTACAAAATTTATGTTAGCTTCTTTACCAACTGTTTCAACCACTCCACAAACTTAGTTTCACGTTCTTTTTGTACTTCTGCATCAGTGAGATGTGAAACTTCGTTTTGCAACTCCAGATCAAATCGTCTGCAAACCACAAATACTTATATTACCGAGTCATGTATTCACATATAGAACATAAAAGGATTTATAATTGAGTTGCATATACATATACTTACTCGATGTATGGGTCGATCGCTGAGCAATTAAAAAGAATATAGATGTGTGCTGCATCTTGCTCTCGATCTGTCAATAGCCTTGATCGGCAACTACCAAATGCATGCCCAAGTGGTTGAAATATCGACAGCTTGTCAGCTACAGTTACTTGTTCTCCATCATCGTTACGGGGCGGGCATGTGTAACGTGTTGGAATATGAGGTTCGAAGTACATAGATGAGAAATTTGAAATCTCTTCTAAAGTGTACGCCTCACAAATAGACCCTTCTACTCTTGCTTTATTACGAACCTTTTTTTTTAGGTCGAACATGCATCTGACAAGAATATACATTTCAAATTTTAAATATCTGTCATTAAAGAGACAAATATAAAAAAACATATACCTTTCAAATGGGTACATCCATCGATATTGCACAGGGCCACCAACCCTTAGTTCATATGGCAGATGTATGATCAAATGTTCCATAACATCGAAAAATGCTGGCGGAAATATCTTTTCTAACAGACAAACAGTGGTGATGACAGAGTCCTCGAGATTCTTTACATCTGATACAATGACCTCCGATGCGCACAATGTTCTGAAAAATCCGCTCAACTCAGACAATACCCCCCATATAGGTTTGTCTAACATATCATGGAATGCTAGGGGTATCAATCATTGCATAAAGATATGACAATCATGGCTCTTCAACCCATATAACTGTCCATCGTCAATCTTCACAGCCCGAGCAATGTTAGAGACATATCCATTTGGAAATCTCAGTTGTCTCAACCATTGACATACATATTTTATTTGATCAGGTCCGAGCACGTACTTCGCCTTTGGTTTCAGTACTTTGCCATTATACTCTTTGAGTTCCAATTCTGGTCTTTTACATATTAATTTTAAATCCATACGGGCCTTCGGATTATCCTTCGTTTTTCCTTTAATATTCATTACTGTATTGAACACATTATCAAACACATTTTTCTCTACATGCATCACATTCAAATTATGTCGTATCAATAGGGTCGGCCAATACGGTAGTTCCCAAAAAATAGATTTTTTCGTCCAATTGTGTTCCTTCCCAAATCCACGGAAGGGTGTAGGACTGCGGGCATTTGTTAATACATCTGGAAAGTATCGCAATCTTCTTAAAATCTCTATGCCAGACAATCTTGAGGATGGACCTTCCGTTTCAGTTGTGCCTGCTGTAAATGCATTCTTTTGACGTCGGAACGGATGATCGCTGGGTAGAAATCGACGATGGCAATCAAACCAGCAAGGCTTCCTTCCATGCCTCAATCTAAAAGCTTTGGAATCCTCCATGCAGTACGGACAAGCCAACCTCCCATGTGTGCTCCAACCAGATAACATACCATATGCAAGGAAGTCACTGATTGTCCATAGAACAACGACCTTCATGTTGAAATTTTGTTTTTTGTGGGCATCATACGTGGTAACACCGTCATCCCACAGTACTTTTAATTCATCAATCAATGGCCTTAGATATACATCAAGATTTTGGCCAGGTGAGGTCGGACCAGGGATCAACAGAGACAAGAAAAGATTTGGACGTTTCATACACAAGCTTGGTGGAAGGCTGTATGGAGTTACAAATACTGGCCAGCATGAGTATGGAGTTGATCTACCCCCAAATGGATTAAATCCATCTGTACATAGACTGAGTCTAACATTTCGCACTTCCATTGCGAAGTTCTGATGAGTACGATCAAAGTGCTTCCAAGCTTCAGCGTCAACAGGATGCGTGATCTTGTTTTCATCGTGTCGAACTTTATTTGCATGCCATCTCATGTGTTTAGCTGTCTTTGAAGACATATACAATCGCTGCAATCTAGGAGTGATAGGAAAGTAGCAGAGCGACTTGTGTGAAACTTCCTTTGATCTCGTGCTACCATTGCCTCTTGTCTTTGGCTTGAACCGAGGATGCCCACATGACGGGCATGATATGTCGTTTTCCTGCTCTTTGAAATACAACATGCAGTGATTTGGACAAGCATCAATCTTTTTGTAACCCATACCTAGAGCGTTGACCATAACTTTCGCACGATAGAAATTTTGTGGCAATTTCTCATCTTTAGGCAACATACTCTTCACAATCATGCACAAATGGTCAAAACATGATTGACTCAAATTATACTCGGACTTCAAATTCATTAGTTGAAGAACTGCAGACAAGATAGTGTGACTCTCACAACCGTTCCAAAGTGGCTCATCAGCATCTTTAAGTAAATCATAAAATCTACTAGCTGCATCGTTTGGTGATTCTTCATCTACGGCAGTTCTTACATCACTAAAACTCATAGCAGAACCCAGTTCTGTTCCTGCAACATCAAATATCAAATTCGTATATGGATTATCGTGCACCACATTCACCCGTGCATCAAAATCGTTTCTAAATTCTTCTCCATGAAACGTCCAGTTCTGATAATCACTCACAAAACCCTTCCTGTATAGGTGATGTCTAATGCCATGAGGTTCTACAAATCAATTATTCTTACAAATCTTGCAGGGACACCTAATCCGACCTGTGGGATCTACTGTACTGACACTCGCCGTTGCAAATTCAATAAAACTATTGACACCATCCATATATTCATGCGATAACTCATTGTCCACTATCCTACGATACATCCATTCACGGTTTGCAGTCATTCTGTCGTATGATGTTACGAATAGTATCCTAACGAATTAAGAAAAAAACAATCAGAATGCTACGATGAAGAAAATATCAAATTTATCATGCAATATACTATGTCAAACAATAACAAGAATTTTGATGCATGCATTGATAACTTAATATTTTCATGTGCAAACTATTAATGACACGATACAATCATTTGAAGCATGCTTTTATTATAAAATTTCACATGGAAGTCAAAATCAAATTGAAAGTAACTACATGCAAGCATGGATACAATTACATCAAACATTGCAATACATCATAATCATTCATATCAAATAAATGGCAAACATGTACCTGCAGCAAACACACTTCAATATCTCACTAACTACTACCATGCTTAGCATGGACTCCGTACTCCAAAAATAAGAACACTTCCATATTTCTACATTAAAATCATGCTCAGCATGATCTCTGAACTCCAACAAAGCAGTCCTAGATATCAACAACTAAGTGAGTGTGTGAACAATAAAGTGCTGCATTCAATAAATTAAATAACATGTGATACGTTTGCATCACTTACTCACCACGGGTATTTACCCGATTTGCATTGTTTTTGTCATTTACTTACCACAGGTGGCCGAGCACGAGTTGGTTTCGTTGAAAAATCTGCACAAAAACAAAACAAATTAAGTAACAAACTAACTAATCATGAAACAAGATGAAACACTAACTAAAAAAATTAAAACAACTCTAACTAATTGAAAGAAGAGAAAAGAAAAATAGTATATATGTTAAGCCAAATCTAACTAGAAGATGCTAATTTAACAAACCAGCTATAACATGTTGAACCAGTCGACTAACATAAAGTCATAGACAATTTCTAATCTGAACTACTTAGCAAAGGAATAGTAAATTTTTATCAGCAAATAGTCAATTTTTTATATATATATCAGCAGTTAGACATTCTTTTTAGCAGTTGATTTTATGACAGCATATTTATTATAATTTCCAGTAGTTTGATTCAATCTTTTCACAGCAGTTTGACAAATTGCAAATCAGTAGCTTGATTTATCATAGTTCAGTAGTGGATTTTGATTTCCACAAAAATTTAAGAATAGTTCTACTTTTATCGACATGATTTTCAAATACAACAATTTGTTTTCAATTTGTTAGTTTGTTTTCAATTTGTTAGTTTGAAAGCACGGCAGGGGGTTAAACCCCCTGCCTTTCCGGCAGGGAAGGGGGTTAAACCCCCTGCCGGAAAGGCAGTTCCGGCATGGGGGGTTGACCCCCTGCCGTGCCTTTACGGCAGGGGGGGTCGACCCCCTGCGTTTCCGGCAGGGGGTCGACCCCCCATGCCTTTCCGGCAGGGGGTCGACCACCCCTGCTGGAAACGCAGAGGGTCGACCCCCCATGCCTTTCCGGCAGGGGGTCGACCCCCCCTGCCGGAAACGCAGGGGGTCGACCCCCCCTGCCGGAAACGCAGGGGGTCGACCGCCCCTGCCGGAAAGCACGGGGAGCGGCGGCTGGCGAGGTCGCCGGTGGCCGGCGCAATCGACAGCAGAGAGGGGGAGACCTGGAGCGAAGCTCGGGGGCCACTGGGTCGCCGGAACTCAGAGCGGAGGCGAAGAGGTGGCTGCAGGGAGGATCATCGATCGTCGGCGGCTGAGGACGCCGGTTGCGAGTCGCCGGCGACCGAAGGGGAGACAACACCTCCCGGCAACAGCCACAGGGAGGAACAGCAGGGAGGAGGAAGAGGTCGGCGGCGGGTCGCTGGTGCTCGGGGTCCCTGGCGCAGCCGCTAGCCAAGCAGGGAGGTCGGCAGCGAGGATCGTCGGCGAGGCGGCGGCGGCCGGACGGTGGCGAGAGCCGACGGGCGGCGGGAGGGAGAGGGCGGCGGGCGGGAGCAATACAGCGAAACATGAAAAAGAGAAAGAGGGATGGGATTAGGGATTTACGCGACATTTAGCGACGGCTTAGCGACGGAAACATTCCGTCGCTAAGCCGTCGCTAAATCAAAATACAAAAAACGCGACGGAATATATTCTGTCGCTACGCCATCGCTAATTAGCGACGGATTAGCGATGACAGAGTTCCCTCTCTAAATCCATCGCTAAAATGGTGTTCTTGTAATAAAAAGTAGCGACAAAAAATTTAGTCGCTAATCTGTCGCTAAGTAGCGACGGATTTTTTCCGTCGCTAATTTCCGTCGCTAATTAACAATTTTCTTGTAGTGCAACATCTTTAAATTATTGTGGGTCTAAACCCTATCTTGCAAAATTAACCATGCCAAGACCTAAGATCGGGGGAAGGGCCCTTAGCCCATAACACACTCTCTGGGATCCAATCACCCCCCAAGAGGAGCAACAATATATACACTTTGTAGGTGTGGAACACACCACTTGGCACAATCGCCCATTGCAACCTTTGACCATTATTTTCTGCATCCCCAATTTGATCTCTGAAGAACGATAAAGCCCTCAACCACATGTTTCGCAAGTGCGAGATCGCCAACCCCCATGTTCCTTGTCAAACTAGTAATAAATCAAGAGCCCCATATTTAGCATGAAACAAACGACTACATGGATTACCTGATTGATGAGCCAACCAACATTGCTTGGCAACAAGTGCAATGCTCCTCTGTCTGGGTGCAAAAACTCCTAAGCCAGCCATACGCCTAGGTAACACCACCGTTCGCCAACCAACTAAATGACACTTACCCTGGAGGTGACACCCAAACCATAAGAAATCCGCCAGTAAACATGTAATCTACTTCTCCACTCCCACATGCATCACAAACATAGACATGAAAATTTCTAGAATAATCGAAAGAACATGTCTTATTAGAGTCAATCGGCCAACGATGGAGAGATAAGACACTTGCCATGAAATTAATTTTTTTTCACTTTTTGAATTGTTGGTGCCCATGCAGCTGAAGATAGGTGCTCCACTTATAACGACAAACCCAAATACGTCATCAACAACTAAAAAATCATGCAATTAAAAATCTTTTTTCCTGCTGCAAGCATAGTAGACTCAACATTGAACATAGTAAGTGAGCATTTGTTTTCATTTAGTGTAAGTCTAGATAGAGAGAGAAAGAACTGAAGGATTAGTTTGAATCTAAGCATCTGTTGTATATTTGCTCAACCAAAAATAATCATATCATCAGCATAAATAAGGATATGTTCTGGGAATTTTGGAACATCTAAAGGATCTATTAATTGCTTTGCCACTGCCCGCTTAAGCAACACCACTAGTCCCTCTGCAACTGCATTGAACAACAATGGCAAGAGTGGGCAACCTTGCCGTAATTCACACCCCAACTTGATCTGGTCTCCTCTTACACCATTAATATTTATCATGGTTGAAATAAGAAGGACCAATGCACAAAATCATAGGATTTATGAAAATTTAATTTTAGAACAAAATATGGATGACCGCTAAGTTGCAAGGAATGAGTGACTTCTGATGCCATGATGAAAGATTGTTGAACTCTCTTATTGTAGATAAATGCGAACTGAGTGACCAAAAAAATATGGTGTGCTACTGTTTTCATTCTATTAGCCAAAATTTTGGCAATCATACGATAGATAACACTCATAACAGAAATCAGGCAAAACCTTGAGATATCTGTGGCTACATCATCTTTCAGAATTAACGATATAATAGCCAAGTGAGTTTTTTTTAGGCAATTTGGAGTTATGATAGAAATCATCAAACATGTTAACTAGTCTTGACACAGTCCCAAAATATTTTGAAAAAATCCATATGCTCCTGGTGCTTTCCACCCCGATAAATCTAGGTTTATACTTTGATTGTCAGCAAATTGGATCCGAACCAACCCGCGGTTCAGATCTTGTTTGGCTTGGACCTATTTGGTAGGGATGTGAACAGGAAGATTTAGTTCGAATGTAGGCATTACTGAACCTAACCTAATCAAGACATTACACAAATTGGATTCAGAGTAGGGATGGGATTCAAATGTGAAAGCTAATACCAAATCTGGATTGGACTAGCTTAAATAGCTAACCAGTTATCACATTTACCTGTATTCAGATTTGGTATTCATCAGATTTTGATTTGGCTCGGATTCGTATTCGGACTTGAGTATAATACTCTACTGAATTTTAATCCAGTTATTAATCGGATACTTTCTGTTCTAAAGAATCCAACTGAAACAGATTTGTATTCAGTCTTATATACGTCCTGAATCTGAACCGTTGATACTGGTTAGGTGTTTGATGAAGAAAAAGAAATGCCATATTCCTATCAATCTTTTTTTTTGAAAGGAAGGATATATTAATATGAATAAAAGCTAATACAGATACACATCGATTAGAAGCAAAGAAGTCGAAAAACAACAAAAAGAAGCAGAATACAATCGAGAGAAAAAAGCCAGCCAGACATAATCAATTCAGTCTGTCTCAAAACTATAGCTGACCCAACACTGTCCATCTGAAGCAGCACCAAACGATTACAGCCCCATCAAAACGCCCTACCGAATGTGTCCGTGAGCAAAGTTGGAAGTGTGCCAGCATCTCAACTGGCAGTCGCACGAATCCCATAACCGGCAAGGGAAAAATCCGGCCACTTATGATGAATCTGATCTTGAACCTCCCACCACTGCTGAAAAAGAATTTCTTCCATGTCACAATTCTTGCCATTGAGATACAGTGATTTCTCTCCATCCAAATATGCTTTCAAGCCGACAAGATCGAAACTCTCCAAAGGAATTTTCATTGGGGGCCTTTAGATTTCAAGTGAGACTCAATCAAAACGCCTCTAAGAAAGGATATGCCACCCCAAGTTGCTACTTCATCAAAACTCGCTCGATGCATTAAAGTGCGAAAGAAATCACAATACCAAAAACAAGTGAGGCGTTGATTCCTCCTCACATAAGCAAAGTGAGCATCTACTAGCTCTGAGTGAAAACCCCCACGCTTGAGTCTAATTTCTGTACTTAATACATCATAGAGAATCATCCAACCCACAAAATGACCCTCAAAGTGGCGGCCATCGCTCCACAAAGTATACTTAAAAAGCAAAGCAAGTGATCGGGAGCCAAGAAAATGGTAGAAAGAAGAGGTCGTGAAGTCCCCATTACAAGAAAGAGCCCAGCTTATTGAGTCCTATTGTGACAAAGAGTACCCCAACAATAAATTCATAAGAGCAGTCCATTGTTGAAAAAACCAAGACTGTAGGCTCCCCACGTAAAATAATATCTCACACTTCCTTCTTGACTAAAAGTAACACACTTTACCAAATTCGATTATAGACACATCATAAAGAGTTGGAAATAAATCCCTTAATTTAGCTTCTCCACACTAAACATCTTACCAAAACAAAGTCCCACTATCACTTCCCACGTTAACTCAAACAATCATGTTAAAGAGATCTAGTAATTTAATTCAACCTTTCCAAATCCTCGAACCATTCCTTCATTTATGGTTTTGGACCAACCATTCAAGCAATATTTTTTTCAAAAATATTAAACTAATAGAGTTATCCTTCTTACAATTTCTCCACAACCATTTGGCCAGGAGAGGAGTGTTAAATCTTTTAAGTTATGAATCCCAAGCCACCCACATCCAAAGGTTGTGGACTTCCCCTCCAAGGAGCTAGCCATGCCAAATAAATTTTTGAGATATACCTATCAATCACTTTTTCTTTTCTTTAACTTTGGCTTATTTGAACTCTCTAGGCATATATAGTGGTATCAATGGGTCGGGTTTGACCCGGACCCTACCTGGTGATAAATAAGAAGGCCTGATTAGAATCTGGGTCAGACCCAAAGGGTCTGATTAATATATGGAGCCAGGTATGGTTTGTGAAATTTTATACCAGACCATGGCCTGACCCGAGTTCCGATTACAACAACAACAACAACAACTACGCCTTCATCCCAAAATAAGTGGGGTCGGCGATATGAACCAAAAAAGAAAATCATTATGGGTCTTCCACATGAATCCTTCTCCTCCAATCATTTCTATCCAATGCCATGTCCTTGGTGAGGTTCAAAGCATTCATATCCTTTCCTATGACCTCCATCCATGTCTTCCTAGGCCTACCCCGACCTCTTTTAACTAATATATTTTCCCATTTCTCCATCCTTCTAACTGGTGCATCATTAGGCCTTCGCCGAATATGTCCAAACCACCGTAAACGATTCTCTCTCATCTTATTTTCAATGGGTGCAACGCCTACCTTCTTACGTATCTCCTCGTTCCGAATCTTATCTTTTATTGTATTTCCACACATCCATCTCAGAACACACCCAAGTTCCGATTAAGATCCACAAAATTTCAATGTAAAATGATAAAAAATATTATTTTACTAGGTATGGTTCGGGTCTGGTTCATGTAATCCTTATAAGATCCAGGTATGGTTTCGCTTATAGTGGGTCCGATTGAACCCAACCTGATACCATCATCTCAAGTCAGGTTTGGGTCTGATTTTACATGGGTCCGAACCAAATTTGACACCCTGCTTTGCTCTCATCATCAACCACGCATGATTTTTGTTTAGTCATTTTAATGATTCATTGATTTATGAACTTAGTCAACTACTTGGGGGGGGGGGGGGTTGATGTCACAAGCTTCAATTGCATTTATGGAAATGTATTTTTTATGTAAAGCTTTCTGAGGATGGTAAACAAGCCAAGTTTGAATGGTTCAAACTTGGTTGATGTCACAAGCTTCAATTGCATTTATGGAATTGTATTTTTTATGTAAAGCATTCTGAGCATGGTAAACAAGCCAAGCTTGAATGGTTCAAACTTGGCTCATTTTTGTGGTGAGCAAAGCCGAGCTCAAGCTCATAAAGGACCCGACTTAAATGAGCTGAGTTCTAGTTTGCTTGTTTACAGAAAAGATACATAGTTTTAGATATGAAAGAAATAGGATTACAAAAAAATGCATTGTTTTAGTTCTAGAAATAAGATTTTACGGCAACCTAGTTTTTTTCAATTCAAATAATAGTTCAATCTTATGTTTACATATACTACTATATGATGTAAAATATATCTAAGATATATTTTTTACCACTTAACGAGCTTTTACAAGTTGAGCTGAGCCAAGTATTTATTGTTCATGCTCAGCTTGCGAGCCTATTTTACGAGTTTGAATGAGTGCTTTAAGAGCTGAATCATCACCAGCGACTCAACTTGTTTATCAGCCCTATTCTTGATGGTAGCCTTGAGATAAAAATAAACAATAAACTGCTTCCTCAAGTCTAATAGGTATTAATGAGGACATGCCCAGGATACAATTTGACACGGTCCCCTTTAGCCTTTAGAAGCTTACAAGAGGACCGCTTTGAGGTTATATTATATTATATTGGAGTCTTACCTTGTTTTTATATATTAAGCACCCTTTCATATATATATATATATATTGAACGTTCTACAAACGATGCCTTTGATGTTGGAGATGTGGCATTGTATATTCTTAGCCAATAGGCCTATATAATATTAAATTAGTAATGAATGGGTTCTCCAGATGCACCAACTTATTTGCACGAGAGGGTGGTGTGTGTTCTCCCCGAAACACAAATTCGCATGTTCGTGTGTGTATGGAGGAATATCTTGGGACCCGCGATAATTCATATGCTAATGTTGCCCACGATGACTTTATAATAAAATAACATATAAAAAAGGTAGATATGCTTTTGACGGAAATGTCCTCCCATAAGATAGATATGCATTGGATGAAAATGTCCTCCCACTCCCCGTAAATAGATTTGCATGTTTCGCCTTTGTTTTTAGCTTGTGTTACAACACACGGCCGCCTTCTTGTTCCTGCCTGATGAGTTGTAGAGCCTGATTCATAGTTTTTCCTCTTATAAAAAAGGGGTCTGAGGGTTCCCCCAAGCGCGGGTCCCGTTGCGCGGTCAGCGGACGGGGGTCGGGGGGGTCGTGGGGGGCAGCGCCCTCCCGAAAGATTTTTTTTTTTTGGGCTTATGTTTGAGACTCAGTTTCTTATGTATCAAACCCAACTTGTTTAGGTTTAGGGTTGTCTCCCTTGCCTTGTATAAATTCTTTCTTTTCTTTCTCTCTTGTAGCTGTTGAAATGAGCAATAAGATTTCTCTCTGAGTGACCGTAGTTTTTTTATTCTCTCTTTGTTGAAAATAGCGATTTACAATATAAATCAAATCAGAGAGTAGCAATTTATAGTAGAAATCAAATCAGAGAGTAGCGATTTACAGTAGAAATCATATCAAAGAGTAGCGATTTATAGTAAAAATCTGATTTGTACTGTAAATCGCTACTCTCTGATTTGATTTCTACTGTATATCGCTACTCTCTGATCTGATTTCTACTGTAAATCGCTACTCTCTGATTTGATTTTTACTGTAAATCACTACTCTCTTATCTGATTTCTACTATAAATCGCTACTCTCTGATCTGATTTCTACTATAAATCGCTACTCTCTGATTTGATTTCTAATATAAATCGCTACTCTCTGATCTGATTTATACTGTAAATCGCTACTCTTTGATATAATTTTTATTGTAAATCGCTACTCTCTGATCTGATTTCTATTGTAAATCGCTACTCTCTGATCTAATTTCTTCTGTAAATCGCTACTCTCTGATCTGATTTCTACTGTAAATCACTACTCCCTTATCAGATTTTTATTGTAAATCGTTACTCTACTTAGTTTGATGTTGCCACCATTATCTCTGCTGTAAATCGTTATTCTCTGTCTACTCAGTTCGATGCTTGCACCTTGGTATCATGATGAATAATAGACAGAATACTGATTTTTCTGGTAGTTCAACTATTTCTCAGGAACAAACGACAACAAAGGGTGCTCTGGCGATAATAAACAACGACGATGACAAAAAGTGCTCTGACGGTAGTAGACGACGACAAAGGGTGCTCCGACGACAATAGACAACGACAAAGGGTGCTCCGGCGGCAACAAACGACGACAAAGAGTGCATTATCAATCGAAGCTCCTGTTACAGCAGATGGTGCATCGTCAAAGGGTGATCCAGAACGTTTAGGGCAACATATTGTGAGGAGCTTCTATTAAATCAGAGGAATTTACTTCTTAGGGCGAAAATGATGATGATTTTAACACTTTCTGGCAAAAGGACATTTTTGCCATTTCCTCAAAATGTCGTTTTATGACGCTAATGGTGGGAAAGAGTACTTAAGTCTTTGCAAACACACCAAACTATGATGCTAAGTGATGCCGACACACGGGGAAATGAGCCCCACGTGATTACATATGTGGTGCTTATTCAGACCCGAGAACACGCACCTGCGTGTTTCGGGGGGGAACATATAACCTGCTTCGTATTTGCACCCCTCTTCCACGAGGACTTGAAATATTAAAACTAGGTGTGCGGGTGCTTTTAACTGGTGAGTTCTCTAAGAACTTGGGTGTTGGTGATCTCACCAGGGTGCCACTTATGGATTCACATGATTTTAAGCAGTGTCATGGGAATGGAAGTCATGGATATCTACATGTAAGACACATGGCAGATGGATACAACTTTAGGGTGTGAAGCAAAATTACCATGGTTAAATATCCACATGTAAGACACACAGCAGATGGATATGCTAATTCTGTATTTTTTCTAAGTCTGACATCCTTTCACAAATTTTACAGAAGCCAAATGGACAACATCCAATACGCTGAGGAGCTTGTAAGGGAGTTTCTTGTATTTAGAGGTTTTACTAACACCCTGCAAGCATTTGAGTCAGAGCTGTCCACTGATGTTGGCAAAGGATTTCAAGTAGATAAGATCTTGGATTTAATTTTCTCAGTTTATATTCCCAAGTTTGAGGCTGAAAAATTGGTTGCCCTTATGAGTTTCCTCCGGCGGTGCTTTCCTTCACCTTCAGACACAATATTTCTCATAGCATTGGCCAAATTGGAAACCTCGGTTTTACGTTTTTATATTGTCCACGCATTACAATCTGGAAGGAAAGATAAGGTAGTAGATTTTTTTGGACAATATGGAAATGATCTGCTTCAAAAAGCTAAAGATTGGTCCCCATGGTTTGGTTAGTATATGTATCTATCTTTAACACTTTTGGATGTCTAACTTTGCTTAGTTTTAATTATTTCCATTGAATATGCCATGCAGTTGTTCCTTATCTGAAAAATGCAAGTTTGGATCTACTGTTTCGGGTTTACTTCTCAAAGGAGTGGTTTGATGTCTTGCATCTTTCCTTCAAAAACTTCTTGAATGAGATGCTTCGCGGTACTCATATCCTGTTATACCATAGTCTAGTGATTCATTGCACTTGTTCTTGCACTATACCTGGCAATAGGCCAGGTTATATGTACTTCTAGTCCATATTCATATTCATTCCCATTTAACAATTGATTGGATATGGTTCTTAGGATGTACATACACCTAGTTTCAGGCATGGGTATAATACTCATATATATATATATATATATATATATATATATATATATATATATATATATATATAACCCTAAATTCTAACTAGATGTCACCAATGTCCATGATATTTTGAAAATATTGTGTTTTAGTTTTTCACATTCAAAGTGTAATAGGATAAATTTGTGCAAACACTTATTAGCAGAATATAGTATATATTTCTCCAAGCGGAGACATTTATTTAAAATCAATAATATGTCCATAGTGGTGCTACAAATTGACTGTAGTTGCTTGCAAGAAGTTCTTCATGGAAAATTTAGGAGTTTCTTGTTAAACATGAAAAGTGATATGATTAGTATCACCTCCTATACAATTTCACAATGACAAGTAATCAGACACCCGGATGAGTGTGCTATCCACTCCCACTGAAATATAAACAGAAGATCACTTCAACTGACAAGTCCATCTTTATTTAATGTCTCTTTATTAGGTTTATAGATGTCTCTTTATTTAATGTTTCATTATTAGATTTATAATGTTTATTTTTTTATAATCTCTGTAACGTAGGTTAAAACCTCTGTGAAAAAGGTTAAACCATCAGTCAAACCAGCAGCTAAAGAGGCCATATGAGGAGAAGTTATGCATTTTTGTTTATTCTAGTGAGGCAGAGAGATTCTATTGTCACAAATAAGCTAGAGACATGCTGATAAAAGTGTTGCTTGTTTGGTCATAATTTTCGCGTGATACTATTTTTTCTTTTAACTTGATCAATAACTTGTTTATTGAGGAGATACTCTTTGCACAGGCAGCTGCTGTGAAAACAACTGTGCCTTCAAAGACTGGGCTTTCATCAGCCCCCAAACGTAAACGTAATACAATTGATAGTTCAAGCACAGATAATAGTTCTGATGAGGACAAAGTAAGCAACTTTGTTCCTGTTTATTTATTTTCTTATGAAGCATCTGTACTTGTATGGTGTTAATTCAATCAGGACAAATACTTTTATCTGCACAGGTAGGTGTACAAAAGGTGACTATACCTGCTAAGAAGGTGCCATCAACAATTGCTTCAAAAAATAGGCCCGTGACAGCCCCAAAAAAGAAAGATGAATCAAGTGATAGTTCAAGTTCAGATAGCAACTCAGATGAGGATGATGTATGCCATATATACACTGTTGTTCATGTATCTGCCCATAAATCATTCATACTTGTATAGCCTTAATGTAATCGAGGCAACACTTCTATATGCATAGGTAGGTGGAGGAAAGGTGACTGTGCCTCCAAAGAAGGTGCCATCCACAATTGCTTCAAAGACTGGGCGTGCAACAACCACCAAAAAGAAAGATGAATCAAGTAGCTCAAGTTCAGACAGTAGCTCAGATGAGGATGAGGTGTGTGTGTGTCTACATGGCAGTAAAAAAGAATATATGTATGAGGATGAGGTGTATATATTTTCTCGATATTTATATTTCAAACAAATTTTTTATTTTTTTTTTAAATTTTGCGACGGATATGTATCCGTCGCTAAAATTCAGTGAAAATTCAAGCACAAAATAGCGACGCAATTTAGCGACGGATATTATCCGTCGGTAAATTTTAGCAATGGATTAGCGACAAATTTATATCTGTTGCAAAAACAAAATTAGTCGTTATTTAGCGATGAATTGTGGCATTCGCTAATCCCTCACAATTTAGCGCCTGAAGTAGCAACAAATCTTTTCTGTCGTTAATTAGCGACTGAAAATTTACGACGTACGCTATCCATTGCAAATCCATCACTAACAATTTTAGCGATGGATTAGCGGTAGATTAGCGATGGATAACGGCCATCGCTAATCCACATAATTCTTATAGTGGCAATGTCTGTGTCTTTTCAAAGCTAGATCTACGATCATGTTACTAGCAAGTGAGGATTGTTGAAGGTGATGAACCTAAGATGACTTGTGTCACTCGCTATGTTGATGCCTATGAATTCCTAGTGATGCCATTCGAGTTGACTAATGCACCAACCATATTTATGATATTGATAAACAAGATCTTCTACCCTTAGATAAGTTTGTGGTAGCCTATCTCGACGATATCGTGATTTACAAAAGTAGTATGGAGGAACATGTTGGGCACTTGCGTACAATGTTTCAGATGCTGAAGGAGAATGACCTCTATGTCAAGCGAGAGAAGTGTCTCTTCGACCAGAAGGATATCAACTTTCTTGACCACGTTGTGGGGCGTGCTTTGTTGCGCATGGACAAGCAGAAGATAAGAGCCATCCAAGAATGAAATCCGCTGACTAAGGTGCCAAAGTTGCGGTCATTCCTTGGCTTGGCCAATTATTATTGACGATTCATCGAATGCTACTCCCTCTTTGCTGCGCCCCTCACGAATTTGCTGAAGAATAATCGAGTATGGATTTGGATAAGAGCCTACCAAGATGCCTTCAATAGCTTGAAGAAGGACTTAGTGAGGAAACTAGTGTTGCGGTTGCCAAATCAATCAAGACCCTTTGAAGTCCAGACAGATGCTTCAGACTTTGCCATCGACGGAGTTATTATGCAGGAGGGACATCCAATTGCTTATTAGAGTCGAAAGTTAAAGGATATAGAGAGGTGCTACACTGTGCACGAGCATGAGATGACGACCATCATGCACTGCCTTAGGACCTGGTGACACTATCTTCTGGGTGCCCAGTTCATCATCAAAATATACAACGTCGCCATGAGCTATTTTCAGACATAGAAGAAGCTGACAACCAAGCAAGCTCGATGGCAAATGTTCCTAGCTGAGTTCACTTCGCTTTAGAGTATAACGTGAAGAAGACTAATGTTGTTGCTGACACCCTGAGTTACAAGGCAGAACTGACGGTTGTGCGAGCAGAGCCTTTCAAAGTTCACTTGGAGGGTGCGTTATTGGACTGCATCCGCGAAGCAATACAACTAGACACGACAGCGCAACACCTTGTCTCTCTTGCACATGCGAGAAAGACTCAGTGATTCTGGCTACGAAATGACCTCCTCGTGACTAAAGAGGGATATGTCTTCGTGCCACGGTGGAAAAGACTTCATCGCGAATTGCTTAAGGAGTGCTATGATACTTTATGGGCCAATCATTTAAGTCAAAAGCAGACCTTAGCACTCTTTGAGCACAGTTACTATTGGCTATTGATGAAAGATGATATGAAGGGGTATGTGCGAACATGCCTTATCTGCCAGCAAGACAAAGGGACCAACCAGAAGACTGCCTACCTCCCTGAGACTCTACCTATTTTAGAACGCCCTTGAAAAAGTATTTTCATAGACTTTATTGTCAGCTTGCCAAAGATAGATGGCTTCAACTCCATCCTGGTGGTGGTGAATCATTTTTATAAATATACCATATTTATCTCAGCGTCTAAAGAGTGCCCTAAAGAGAAGATTGCAGAGTTGTTCATCAAGCATGTTGTGAAGCACTGGGGTGTACCAAGAAGCATTGTGAGCGATCACGATGCTTGCTTCATGGGCAAATTCTGGCATGAAGTATTTCAGCTACTCGGTTTTGATCTGCTGTTTTCAACAAGTTTCCACCCACAGACAGATGGACAGACGATGCACATTAATAGACTATTAGAGCAATACTTTAGGCACTTTGTTAGTGCCAATCAGAAGGACTGAGTGAAGCTTCTAGACGTGGCCCAATTTTGCTACAATCTTCAAAATAGCGAGTCTTCAGACCACAACCTGTTCGAGATAACTATAGGGCAACAACTGCTGACCCCGCACACTCTAGCCGCATAGGAGAAGATAATGATATCCTTTGCCTATCAGTTTGTTCGAGATTGACATGAGCAAATCGAGCTGACAAAGGCGTTTCTACACAAAGCGGCTAAGAAGATGAAGAAATAGGCAAATAAAGCATCGTCGACTTACTGACTTCTGTATTAGGGACCAGGTATTGGTGAAGCTTTACCCGGATTGCACATGCATCTTTCGTAGATGACACCGCTGACTGATTAAGACCATTCACCATCACCAAGAAAGTGGGCAACCTAGCATACAAGCTGAACCTGCTTTCAAACTTCAAGGTGCACCCGATGATTCACATGTGCAACATAAAACCATTATATGTAGACGAGGGGGATCTGAAACATAGCATGCCACAACGCGCTCATATCCTGCATAGGGCCCCGGTAGCACAACGAGCCGAGAAGTGTATAAGCAAGATCCTTTACCATAAGGTCAACTACTTGAGCGAAGCAAAGAAGTATTTTGGTGCAGTAGGAGCCAACATTCTGGATGAAGAGTTGCTATCCAGTCGAAGTCAGGGCTTACCATGGAACAGATGACGCCGAGGGCGGTGCATGATTTGAAGGGAGAAGCCTGTTACCCCGTGACCTACTTTGTACAGTTGTGTCTAGAATCTATTTTGCTTTGGTTGAGTCTTGATGTCAAGTGTCGGGTCACTTGTAACTTTCTCTAAGCCACCTTTTTACTTTGGTTTAGGTTGATCAGTACCCTGAAGGGTTAACTCACAAAATTGTGAATGAATGCAAATGCGTTGAGCTTTTTTTTGTAATTGCTTTTGAGTGATTGCAATTTCTGTCTCTCTCTCTCTTCTTTCGCTCTATTGCACTCTCAGTTATCTAAGCTTATGCAAGCGGCAAGCGAGCGATCAAAAGACTTGCAGCGGTGAGGAAGGACCATCTCGCCGCAATGGCCTATTAAAGAAATAGTTATGTGACATGGGTGTTGTATTAAAAAACAAAAACTATTTTACATATAGGCACCTAAAGTGCAGAAAAAATGTATCTAGCGGCCTTAGTCTTTAAATATATAACATAAATGCCTAGCTTTTGAAAAGTTGCTCAGATAACCGACTAAGTTGGTTTTTATATCACCTAACTTTACTTAACTACTCCTTAAAATGATGCTTTAATATTTTCCTCTCTTTAAATCGTTGAATGTCACTTTTGTTGCTCCTCAATTTTGTACTCCCAGTAAAAGGAAAATAAGAAATTTCAATGGATTGGGCCTATATAGCAGGCGAAAAAACTGTTAGTATATGGAAGGATAAGCCACCTGATTAGCATCCTTTTTCCATAGTACTTAACTGTAAATATGTGTATTTTGTATCTAAAACTTTTGCAATATACTGGTAGGGTTCTTGCCTAACCCCAGCATTGCCTATCGAAAAAAAAAAGTAATTTCAATAAAAAATAACTTGGGCAATCATCTAAGTAATTTCTTAAAAAGTAGGCATTTATCTTAAATGTTTGGAATCTGAGGCAGCTAGTAAATTTAAAAAAAAAAACGACAAATTGTTATGGTATGTCGTTGTATACCTTTGTTGCTTCGACAAACTGATTTATCAACAATTTTATGTTGACAACCATACCCTTGGACAGGTAAATAAGCTTTTGAAAAGATTCCATTTAGGGGCCCCATTTTACCCAAAATGATAGAAACAGACCCAAGTTTTCTGAAATAACTGATACAATTGCCAAACCTTTTATTCAAACTGACAAAGAGGGCATGGAGTTAACTTCCATCAGGCAAAGAAACGAGAAACGTTGAAATTAATTGCTGTTAAGCCGCTTTTCAACCTTATGTAATTAAAAGAATACATTTGCCCTTAATTTTAATTTTCATAAAGCTACATTCAATAAACTTATTGCTTGCAAGCCAAACACTTCAACCATCTATACTTTATGATATAAAATATATTTGTTACCAGTTAACAAGCGTATACGAGCTGAGTCGAGCCAAACATTGGTGGCTCATGTTCAGTTATCGAGCCTATTTTGCATGTTCGAACGAGATTTTTACAAGCCGAATGTGAGCCAAGCCACGAGTGGCTTATCTCGTTTCCTAGCCCTAATTTTAACTTTCATAAAGCTCATTCAAGAAACATTATTTTCACATGTTATTCTGTCATTTAAAAAATCATAGATTTAATAAAATTTTCTGGGGTTCATCTCGTGTAATTCATAATACCCAATAGGTGAACATTCTCAATTGTCTCTAGTCTTTGACCAGCACATACATGTATTAGTTGGTGAGAGGGAGATGACCGCAATGAAGAAGGCACGTGAGACTTTGTAGAAACAGATAGACACAACAGTGGGGAAAAAGGGAGGAGTTGTTGGGGGTAAGAGGAAGGGGTTTTGGATGGAAAAAAAATGCAGTAAAATAACAAATTTTGGTTGTCAGGATATTATGGTCATCTTGTCATATTTATAGGTTCACTGAACAATTGTTGATATATATATATATATATATATATATATATATATATATATATATAAAGAATAAAATGTAAAAAAAAAAAGTAAAATGGTTTTTATTGTGATCAAACTCCGCCTGTGTATAACTGTTTAGTTATACACTGCCGGTCCCAAGCCCGAATAAAGAAGGAGAGTTGCGGTAGGCCTGTGACAGCCATCATAAAAACTTAGTCATACGCTATGAATATGAACCAACATGAGAATTTCGTTGGGGTGTTCCCTACTGAGCAACGCGCTGCACTCTATAGGCCCGGAGGCAGTGATAAATGGGCAAGGGTTGCTAGGTCGTCGCCCGGAAGCGACGCGACACACCGGCGCCCGGGTGTGGTGTCAAATAGGCAAGGGTTCCCTCACTTTGTTAGACGAGTGAGGGTAAATAAGTTAGTCCAAGACCATAAAATTAGGTTAGCCACTTGAAACATAGGGTCTTTAACTGGTAAGTTGGTAGAGTTAGTAGATGTTATGTGTAGGAGAAAGATTGATATTTTATGTCTACAAGAGACCAAATGGGTAGGTGAGAAAGCAAAATTGATAGAACCTTGGGGATATAAGATTTGGTATACAGGAATAAATAGGAATATGAATGGAGTAGGGATTGTTATGAGTCGTGAGTTTATAGATAATGTAGTTGAGGTCCGTAGGAAGGGTGATAGAATTTTACTTATTAAATTAGTATTAGATATAGATATTATTAATATTATTAGTGTTTATGCACCTCAAGTAGGTTTAGATGATTCCATTAAGCATCAATTTTGGGAAGATTCAGATGGAGTAGTACAAGGGATATCTTATGGAGAAAGGTTTTTTTATCGGCGGTGACCTTAATGGGCATGTAGGCATTAGTAGGGATGAATTTGAGAGTATCCATGGAGGCTATGGTATAGGAAAAAGAAACGAAAGTGGAAAAATGATTTTAGATTTTGGTTTGTCCTATGATATGATCTTAGCAAACACTTGGTTTAGGAAGAGGGAGTCTCACCTAGTAACTTTTAAAAGTGGGGTTAATACGAGTTAGATAGATTTTTTCCTACTTAGAAAGAGAGATAGGGGTTGTTGCATCGATTGTAAGGTTATACTAGGAGAAAGTGTAGTTACACAACATAGAGTCTTAATTTTAGATCTTAGAATTAGACAATGCCACAAAAGGGATAAACATAGGATAGATCCTAGAATTAAGTGGTGGGCACTGAAAGGAGCTAAAGAATGAATGTTTGTAGAGCAGGTAGTTAAGAAAGTTGATTGGTGTCTCGAGGAGGATTCAGAATCAATGTGGAAGAAGATAGCGGGTGGCATGAGAAAGGTGGCTAAGGAGGTATTGGGTGAGTCTAAAGGTGGTGCACCGCTAGGTAAGGATACATCGTGGTGGAACGAGGATGTCAAATTAGCTATTAAGGTTAAAAGAGAGTGTTATAAAAATCTAAGAGTCGTGATAATGAGAATTTGGAGAAGTATATGATAGCAAAGAAGGAAGCTAAAAAAGTAGTTCGAAACACGAGGGATAAAGTATATAAGGAGGTTTATGACAAGTTGGATACCAAAGAGGGCGAGAAGGATATTTATAGGCTTGCAAAAATGAGAGATAGGAAATCGAGGGATCTGGGTATGGTTAGATGTATCAAAGATGAAACGCAAAGGGTTTTAGTCAAAGACGAGGAGATTAAGGAGAGATGGAAAGATTATTTTGATAAGCTATTTAATGAAATTCATGCTCAGGATCTTGAAAACTTCTTCATTCCTTTTCATGAGATGAATCGTGGCTTCATGCGCAAGATTCAAAAGAAAGAAATTGTAGAGGCTTAGAAGAAAATGAAATCAAGAAGAGCGGTTGGCCCAGATGGTATACCTATCGAGGCTTGAAAATGCTTGGGAGAGAAAGGTTTAGAATGTTTGACAAATCTTTTTAACAAGATTTGGCGGACAAATAAGATGCCTAATGAGTGAAGGAAGAGTACTTTGGTGCCTCTATATAAGAATAAGGGTGATATACAAGATTCCACAGACTATCGTGGTATAAAACTCATGAGTCATACTATGAAACTTTGGGAGAGGGTGATTGAGTCTAGGTTGAGAAAGGTTGTCATGATATCAGAGAATCAATTTGGTTTTATGCCTAGAAGATCAACTATGGAAGCTATACATCTTCTTAGACAACTTATTGAGAGAAATAGAGAGAGAAACAAAGATTTGCATATGGTTTTTATTGATTTGGAGAAGGCATACGATAGAGTACCTAGGGACGTTCTTTGGTGGACAATGATGAAGAAAGGTGTTTCTATCAAGTACATTAGTATAATTAAAGATATGTATGGAGTAGTAACCAATGTCCGCACTTGTGGTGGGGTGACAACCAATTTTCCTATAACGGTTGGGTTACATCAAGGATCTACATTAAGCCCTTTCCTATTTGCTATAGTGATGGATGAGCTTACGAGATCAATTCAAGAAAATGTGCCTTGGTGTATGTTGTTTGCTGATGATATTGTTTTGATTGATGAGTCTAGAGCTAGGGTTAATGCTAAGTTAGAATTATGGAGACAGACATTGGAAGCAAGAGGTTTTAAGTTGAGTAAGAGTAAGACAAAATACATGGAATGTCGGTTTAGTAAGCAACGAAGTAGTGATGAGAGTGTAGTGAAGCTTGGTGAGCAAGAAATACTGGTGGATGATTGTTTCAAATATTTGAGATCTATCATTCAAAAGTATGGAGAAATTGATGGAGATGTAAATCATAGGATAAAGGTTGGGTGGATGAAATATAAAAGTGCAACTGGAGTGTTGTGCGATCGTAGAATGCCATTGTGGTTGAAGGAAAAGTTTTATAGGACGATTATTAGGCTCACTTTACTATATGGTACAGAATGTTGGGCTGCTAAGAGATATCATATTCAAAAAATGAGTGTAGCTGAGATGCGTATGCTGAGATGGATATGTGGAAATACAATAAAAGATAAGATTCAGAACGAGGAGATATGTAAGAAGGTAGGCGTTGCACCTATTGAAAATAAGATGAGAGAGAATCGTTTACGGTGGTTTGGACATATTCGGCGAAGGCCTAATGATGCTCCAGTTAGAAGGATAGAGAAATGGGAAAATATATTAGTTAAAAGAGGTCGGGGTAGGCCTAGGAAGACATTGATGGAGGTGATAGGAAAGGATATGAATGCTTTGAACCTCACCGAGGACATGGCATTGGATAGAAATGATTGGAGGAGAAGGATTCATGTGGAAGACCCAGAATGATTTTCTTTTTTGGTTCATATCGCCGACCCCAATTGTTTTGGGATGAAGGCGTAGTTGTTGTTGTTGGTTTTTATTGTGATCAGGTCAGGTCAATAATGTCACTGATGTGGTTCATTCCTGACCCCAAAAGTTGCCACATATTAAAAAAGAAAGAAAAGAGAATTAGACGTCACTAAGCAAGTGATGTAATGCCATCGACTTGGTCCAATCATGCAGCCATGCTTCCATTCTATAAATTCAAACGCATGCCATATTCCCTCCAGCCACACCATCATTCATTTGCCTCCTTACCAACTCCCCCTCTTCCATGGCTTCCCTATCTCATTGCCTTATAACTCTAGTGATCTTCACTCTCTTCTCTCGGTCGGTTTCCGACGCCGATGATGTCCTATACTCCGACGAAGTCCTCAATACAGGACAGTATTTGCACAAAAGGCCTATACACATACGTAATGCAAGCAGACTACGACTTGGTCCTATGACAACAATGTCTTAAGTAGGTTGGGCACATCAGGATAGGGCAAAAATTGCTACTTCTCTCTCACAAATTATGGCAACTGCTATATCTACTCTGGCTCTGGATCTGTGGTCTAGACATGATGTCAGGCTGGTGTCTACGGTGCTTACGTAATTATCCTGACAAGGTTTGGCTCTGTCTCTTTCTATGGACCACCGGGTTGCACCGGCACAACTCAAGCTAATCTGACGTTGATCACCCCATAGTGCCTAGCCAACTCTAGAAGCAGTATGTCGTTGTTGGCATGAGGTTGGTATACTTTTAAAATCCAGTGCTCGTACTGGTATATTTTCAAAAATCCAACGCCCGTACTGGTATACTTTCAAAATCCAGTGCTTGTATTAGTACATCTTTCAAAATCCAGTACTCGTACTGGTACATTTTTCAAAGTCCAGTGCTCGTACTGGTGCATTTTAAAAATCTAGTACCCATACTGGTACATTTTCAAAATCCAGTGCTCGTACTGGTGCAATTTCAAAACCCAGTGCTCATACTGGGGCATTTTCAAAAATCTAGTGCTTGTACTGGTACATTTTCAAAATCCAGTGCTCGTACTGGTATATTTTCAAAAATCCAGTGCTCGTACTGGTACATTTTCAAAATTCAGTGCGCGTATTGGTGCAATTTCAAAACCCGGTGCTCATACTGGGGCATTTTCAAAAATACAGTGCTCGTACTAGTACATTTTCGAAAATTCAGTGCTCGTACTGGTACATTTTCAAAAATCCAGTGCTCGTACTGGTACATTTTCAAAATTCAGTGCTCGTACTAGTGCAATTTCAAAACCCGGTGCTCATACTGGGGCATTTTCAAAATCCAGTGCTCGTACTGGTATACTTTCAAAATTCGGTGCTCGTATTGGTGCAATTTCAAAACCCAGTGCTCATGCTAGGGCATTTTAAAAAATCCAGTGCTCGTACTGGTACATTTTCAAAATTCAGTGCTCGTACTGGTATACTTTCAAAATCCCATGCTCGTACTGGTGCATTTTCAAAATCCAGTGCTCGTACTGATGCATCTTCAAAAATCCAGTGCTTGTACTGGTATATTTTCAAAATCCAGTGCTCGTACTGGTATGCCAAGCACTCGTGCTAGTGTCTAGCTGTTTGATCAGTTGACCCCCCAGGTTCAGTCTTTGCACTAACCATTCATCAAAATTCAAAGCTTTAATTCCGATTTCGACCTTCGGGTCATACAATTCTCAATTTCAAGCCTTTGGGTTACAATCTTCATCAATCTTTCCTCATTTTTTTCTCAATTTCTATCAATCTTTCATCAATTTCTATCCTTTTTCATCAACTCTCCTCAATATTATTCAATCCCCATTCAGGATAAGGGGATAATCCTGAAATTAGACCACATACAATTAACTATGATGGTCTTCTTCATTTGCAAGTCAAATAATCCAGTCCTCAAACTGGTCATTCTCAAAACTTTCAATCCCAGTCCTTGCACTGGCGATTTTCAAAATTCAATCTTCTGATTAAAGATTTTCCTTTGAGATTCGAGTTTTGACTCGAACTTCCAACTCTCCCTTGAGATTCGGGTTTCGACTCGAACTTCCAACTCTCCCTTGAGATTCGAGTTTCGACTCAAACTTCCAACTCTCCTTTGAGATTCGAGTTTTGACTCAAACTTCCAATTTCTTTTGGGGTTTTCCTTTTCCATTTTTATTTTTTTGTTTCTTTTTCTAACGGTTTCTACATTTTTTGTATTTTTGAAATAAAACTCTAAACTATGGAGAAAATAAGAGATTTAAAATTATTTTTTGTATTTTTGAAAAATATTTACAAAAGAGGGGTTTTATGAGAATTCAGGTTCAATTTGTTCAGAAAATGGGTTTAGATCTGGATTTTGAGAAAATATTCGAGTTTTTAACCTCGAATCGAGAAATACAGAGCATCGAATCCAAATGGACATCAGATCGATTGTCCGAGCCTTTCGAAAATTATTTTTGGTATTTTGCAAATTTAATTTTGAAAATTGGATAACGAGGCTCAGATTTGGATTTTAACACTGGGTTCGGATCCAAAATCGAGTCAGATATAGAAAATGGATTTGATTCCAGTAGATCCGAGAAATAAACTCTAGTTTTGATTGAAATTACTCAATTTACTCAGAAAATGGGGGCCATGGGCAAAAAGGGGATATTTTCAAGATTTTAAAAAATTTGGGGTGTTCACAGAACCCTGGGTCATAGTGAGGCCATACGTAAATAACTTAGTATTTACGTAAAGAGTAGTTTTGCCAAAAAGCGAAGCCTTTCCAATAGAGGCTTCATTCGTCAAGTAGAATCTTGAATGAGGAGCGGTAAGGCAATCACATTTGCGATTTGGAGTTGATCTCCATTTGAAGGCTCATTAACGCGCCATATATATAATATAAGCAGAAGTTTGTGCTTTATATGGTGGCGGCATAAAGGATATGCATATACTTATTGTTCGGGGTGTATAACCGAACGAAATATTCTACATATATATTTGCAGAAAGCAGAAGCCTTGGTGTCATTCAACGCCACAGCGTAATGTAAATGCATAATTGAAAATTATAAAAAGCAGGAGCCTTGGAATCGTACGATGCGACAATGTAATATAAATGCATAATCAGAGGTGCATGATTAGAAATTGCAGAAAGCAGGGAGCCTTGGCATCATACGACGCGACAACAAAGGTAAATTAAAAGGCCTTGGCGATATAAGACGCAATGGCAGTCACCAGACAATATACACAAAGTTCGGCATCAAACGAGAGTTACGAGGCAAGCGGGTAAACACCGAAGTGTCCCGAAGGGCTCAACCATGAACTAGGGTAAGATACCATTTTTAAGAATGCATATATTGCGTATTTAATATATATATCTGACAATAGTTACGAGGCAAGCGGTTGAACACCGAAGTGTCCCAAAGGGTTCAACCAAGAACTAGGATCAGATACTACTTCAGAAAGTATATGCTATATACAAACAAGCAAATACTTGAGAGAGATGGATCAACGAAGCAAACTTACTTCAATTTGCGAAAGAAACGGCTCTGGAAGGCTCCAACAACTTTGATGACTTCGATCCTCCTTTTGAGAGGTCAGACTAGGTCAGATTGGTTCGACCTAGTTGAGAAAGAGGAAGAATAGGTCAAGCTGCTCAACCTAAGTGGTTTGAACCAAACTGGGTTCAGTCCAAGTCAATTGGGTTCAACAGATTCGAACTTAGCCCAAGTAGGCTGGGTCCGGTTCAGAAAACCAAACCAGAATCTGGGACCAAAAGGGACCTTGACTTTTACTTCAAACCAACCCAGGTTCAAGTCAAGTCAACTGGGTTTAGACCAGGTCAAGTAGGCTAGGTCCAGATCAGGCAGGCTTAGACCAAGTGGGCTAGGTAGGGGAGGTTTAGGAAGGAGGAGAGAAAGTGAGAAGGCTAGAAAAGGGGGGGACATTTTTTTCTAAAGGGAGGCACCTCTATTTATAGAAAATGAAACTTGACCCCCAAGTTTTTCTTTTACCTTTATGCCCTTGGCTTCCTTTTAATTCCAAGAGATTCCTTGGTGTGGGGTCCACATGAAAATTCTAAGGGATATTTTTGTGGGTCCCATAAGATATTTTCTGAGAAATATTTTTGTGGGTCCCACCAACATTTCTGTGGGTCCCGCAAAAATTTTGGGCTTTCGACGATTTTTTTTTTTTTGAAAAATTCTGAGTACGTCATTCCCTTCGTATTGACGTAACTAAAAAAAGTTGGCTCGTGGAAATCTCTTGATTTCGTTCAGGTTTGAAGTTATAACTTTCAGAGTGTTTGAGCATAAATTCGTGAAGCGATGAATATCCTAAGTATATGTAATTCGTAGAAATTGATTTGTTTCGCATTCTGAGTGAACATGCTATTTTTACCGGTAAATGCCTCATGAATTTTATTGAGAAATTGTTTAAAAATTTGTGGGTCTTACATCATTACCCTCTTAAAAGAATTTCATCCACGAAATTCAGTTAAGAGTACAAGGCAAAGAGTTCAAGATACTTATCTCGCATATCCGATTCGGGCTCTCAAGTGCAATCATCGATTCCATGATGTTGTCATCTCACTTTAACAAGTGGAATGACCTTCGTTCTTAGCACTTGCTCCCGTCGGTCCATGATTTCTACTGGCCTTTTCTCTATCGTCATATCTTCTCGAATATCAATATCTTCATGTTAGATGACATGAGAAAGATCATGAACGTATTTCCTAAGCATTGACACATAGAATACGTCATGTATTTGCGCGTATTGTGGTGGCAATGCTACTCGGTAGGCGGTCTCTCCGATCCGACTCAAAACATCAAAAAGACCAACGAATCTGGGGCTGAGCTTCCCCTTCTTTCCAAAACGGAACACACTCTTGGTTGGGGAGACCTTGATAAAACCCTTATCTCCAATCGCAAAAGTGAGCTCCCTACGTCGTTGATCTGCTTAGCTCTTTTGTCGACTCTGAGCAGTCAGTAGCTTCTTTCTGATCATATGGACCTGCTTAGTGTAGTGCTGCAGCACAATGGGCGAGTCTAAGGTTCACTCACCCACTCCACCCTAATGGATTGGTGATCGACAAGGTCATCCGTACAAGGCTTCATACAGTTGTATCTTAATGCTAGTGTGATGGCTATTATTATAAGCAAATTCAGTTAACGCTAGATGGGAATCCCAATCACCTTTCTATTCCAGCATATAGGCTCTTAGTATATCCTCAAGAGTCTGTATGGTTCGCTCAGATTGCCTACCAGTTTGGGGATGGAATGTTGTACTGAACTTGAGTTTCGTCCCCAGGGCTCTCTGTAGCTGCTCTCAGAAGTGAGAGGTGAACTTCGGGTCACAATCAGATATGATCGATATCGATACTCCATGGAGTCTGACGATTTCCTGAATGTAAATTTCTGTCAATCTTTCTGTTGAATACCGAGTGTTGATTGGCAGAAAGTGAGCAGACTTTGTGAGTCTGTCCACAATCACCCATATTGAATCGTGTTGTCTCTTGGATCGAGGTAATCCTACGATGAAATCAATCGTAATACCATCTTATTTCCATTCTGGAATCTCGATCTATTGCATCTTTCCACCAGGTCATTGATGTTCGATCTTGACTTGCTGGTAGATCAAACATTTCGAGACAAACGTAGCCACGTCTCTTTTCATAATCCTCCACCAGTACTTCCTCTGTAAGTCCCAGAACATTTTGGTACCTCCAGGGTGGATAGTGTACTTGCTACTATGAGCTTCCTGGAGTACTTCATCTCTTAGCTCAGGGTTATTTGGAACCCATATTCTTTCTTCCATTCATATTCCTCTATCTTCTTTCAAATGAAAGAAAGTATCATCTTTTTCACCACGAGCTTTTAATTCCAAGTACTGAGGGTCGTTGAATTGTTCGACTACAATTCAATCAAAAATCTCGATGTGGATTGTCAAGCATGACAATCGAATTTTGCCAGAATCAGCCAAAAATGGCTTCCAGTCGACGAAATTCTCCATCAACTTTTATTGTCCTACAAGACTGACGAGAATGCCAACAGTCTTGCGACTAAGGGTATCTGCTACGACATTCGCCTTTCTAGGGTGATAGAAAAGCATGAATTTATAGTCTTTGAGGAATTTCATCCATCGTCGTTGCTACATATTGAGCTCCTTTTGAGAGAAGAGGTATTTTAAGCTTTTATGGTCCAACATCACCTCAAATTTCTCTCCATACAGGTAGTGTTGCCATGTTTTAAGCATGAACACCACCGCGGCAAGCTCAAGGTCGTGGGCTGGATAGTTTTTCTCATGTATTTTCAACTGTCGTGATGCATAGGTGATCACCTTGCCATGTTGCATCAATACGTAACCCAGACCCGTCTCTGAGGCATCCATGTAAGCTACGAATCCTCCTTGCTAGAAGGTAGAGTAAGTATAGGGGCAGTAGTAAGCCTCTGTTTGAGAACTTCGAAGCACTCCTTACACTGGTCGTTTCATTCGAACTTGACTCCCTTTTTCAACAGTTTCGTCATGGGTACGACGATTCAGAAAAAATCTTGTATGAATTTTCGGTAGTATCCGGCAAGTCCAAGGAAGCTACAGACCTCAATGATATTCTCTGGTTGTTTTCAGTCTATCACAGCTTACACCTTCGCAGGATTCACTGCGATCCCATCTTTAGAGATTACATGGCCAAGGAACATCACTTTATCTATCCAGAATTCACATTTTGAAAACTTGGCATAGAGTTGATTATCCTGAAGGGTCTTCAAGATGATTCTCAAGTGTTCACTGTGTTGTTCCTTGTTATCTGAATATACAAGAATGTCATCAATGAAGACGATGACAAAGCTGTCCAAATATGGTCTAAATATCCAATTCATCAGATCCATGAAAGCAGTAGGTGCATTAGTGAGTCTGAAAGGCATTACTACGAACTCATAATGGCCATATCTTGTTCTAAATGCAGTCTTAGGTATATCCTCCTCTTTAACACTAAGTTGATGATACCCAGACCTGAGGTCGATCTTGGAGAACACTCTCGCTGTTCTGAGTTGATTGAATAAATCCTTAATCCGAGGCAATGGATACTTATTTTTTATAGTTTCCTGGTTAAGCATCTGATAATCGATGCATAACCGAAGGGATCCATCCTTCTTCTTTACAAATAGCATCAGGGCTCCCCACGGTGATGCACTCGGACGGATGAACCCTTGTTCCATCAGTTCTTCCAACTGACATTTCAACTCACTGAGTTTAGCTGGTGCCATTCGATAATGGGCCTTTGATATCGGCATTGTTCCCGATATGTTTCCTGAGTTTAGCTGGTGCAATTCTAAATTCAACCTCACGAAGTGATGGAAGTCCTGACAATTTCTCAGGAAACACATCGGGAAACTCCTGTACCACTTCTAAACTCTCAAGGGACTGGATGTCTGAATTTTCCATTGAGAGGCTTAATAAGAAGGCTACACAACCCTTCCTAAGGTATTTTTGTGCCTTAAGAGCTGATATGAGCCGTTTCTACGGGACAGGTTTGGATAACCGATATTCCACCTTAGGCAATCCTGATCGAGATAGAATTACCCTACCCTCACGACACAAAATCCTAGCATTGTTCTGGGCCAACCAATTCATTCTCAGAATGACATCATACTGTACCATATCAATTAGGATGACATCAGTAGGCAAGTGTTGCCAAACTATTTCTATATTCAACTTATTCACACACCGGATACATTTGGTGCGTGAACCCAAGGGATTATACACTTCGATCATTTTATCAATCGGTTGCACCGAAGCGTAGAGTTGTTCGATGAAATCATCAGAGATAAAAGTATGAGTAGCACCACAATCAAACAAGATGTAAGCTGCATGTCCATTAACAGGTATGGTGCCTTCAATCAGGTCACCATTTTCGACTTGTTCAATCGTTACAGCGTATACACGACCTGTAGCAGACCTTTGTTCTACTTTAGTTGGTGGTACTTGTCGAGGGGGTCCGACAGATCCAGTATTTTTCTTTTGCTCATCCGCAAGCTTCTTATCACATTGTCTCGCAATGCGGCCCATTTTGCCACAATAGAAGCAATCACCTGTGTCACGAGGACACGGTCTCCCAGGGTGGTTTACATGGCACTTTGGGCAGCTAAAGTTGGGCTGCTGACTGTTGGGAGGCACATTCTGCCTGGGCTTCACGACTTGCTGAGCGACGTTCCCAACTTGGAACCTCCTCTTTTGAAAAGATTGTTGTGAACCTTGGTCACTTGGGAACATTCTCTTATGGTTCCCACTATTGATTACAGGCCTTTTTGCTATGACCCCTTTGGATTGTTCCCAATCTACATGAATTTTTGAAGTTGTCGTCACTGTAGCTTGAAAGGTTGAGGGCATGCTTGTTATACCTCGAGACCGCATCCCTTCTCGTAGACTATTGATATACTTGTCAGCTCTCTCCTGGTCTGTCTCAAACAACCAGGAGCAATATCGCTCTAGATTTTGAAATTTGGTGGTATAATTGATCAGACTCATACCCCCTGCTTTAACTCTAGAAACTCCATCTTTTTCTTGTTTTTGAAATGCAATGGGAAGTAGTTATCCAAAAAGGTTCTCTGAAAGTCCTCCCAAGGAACAACTTTGAGTTGTGAGAACTGGATCAATTTAGTGGTATCCCACCACTTTCGTGCATTGTCCTTTAATCTATATGTGCCAAAGTTTGTCTTTTTCTCCTCTGGTACTCTCAATACTAGAAAGGCACGTTCTGTCTCTTCGATTCAGCTTTCTACAAGCTTTGGATCGGCTTTGCCAACAAACACTGATGGGTCAAGTTTGAGGAACTTCTCATAAGTTATTCCTCTCAAATTCTCGTTGCGAGGTATTACTGGTTCTGACCTTGTCTCACGGATGACTGTTACCAGGTTATTGAGCGTCTCTAATGGGAATCCTTGTGTATGCGACTCCTCGCTCGACATGGTTCTCCTCATCGTATGAGCTATTTATCTATTCACATATAAGCATATTTTTAGTTTCTCAATATATATAGCGAAATAAAACTTTATTTATTTACTTATATACATTCTATTACACAAACATCGCCTCATATACAAGTATCACGCCACACTGGCAGACATAGGCGACAAGAAACTATATACATGAGTCTATTGACTCTAAAACATCACTACCAGTCTCTTAAGAACTAGATTTCTTTGACGAGTATGAACTCATAAAAGTCCATCGGTAGCCACATCGCCTTGGTTTAGGTATCACTAGAGTTGGCTTGGGTGGCACTTCCACACTCTCAAGCGAATCCTGAGGATAGATTAGGGATGCCGGTCCACTCTCCCAGACAGTAATATCAAGACTCTGGGAGTCTGAAATTATGATCGGCGAATAAAAGGAATCTCCTCTTTCATTCGGATCATTCAAGCTTGGCGTGTGTGATGTCGGGTGGTAGCTTGGTGAGCGATTGACTTTTCCAAGGAAGTTCAAATCAAAGTCTCTTACACTTGGTGATCCATCAGAAGCCATTGGGGGTACTGTTACTCCCAATACTTGAGTGAAGCGGTCCACTGACATGCGAGATCTCATCCTTAAGACCGTTGGATCCCCGCCGACCCATATCGGCGGTATATTTTCTTTGGCATTCGTTGGCAGAATGCCCATCCTCGCCACAAAACTGACAGTCTTGAACCTCATACGGGCATATCCACTCATCGTGTATGAACTTGTAATGATAACAATAACTGCACGAGTCGTGAGTTGCCATCTATACAAAGATGCACTCAAATGAGCAAGTTTAAAGAAAATATACTTACAGTGCGATATCGCAAACCTGATGGATCTTGAACCAGATTTCTCAGACACAGACTCTGAAACCAATTCTGTAACGCCCCAAATTTCCAAAACAAAGCTAAGTTAAAATTTTCATGAATTTCTTTTTTTTTCTTTGCAGCAGAACTCACAAAAGCTTTTAGCAGCAGAATCAAACAATAATGAGTCGTCAGTTTTAGAAAACTCTGGGCACATTACAAGTATGTGGTCAAGCAACTCATTGGCTACCAAAGTATTCCATTTTATCGAAAACCTCATGTTTATTAGAACATCACTGCTTGGGAAAGCAGCACAGGTTCAATAAAAGGAAGCAGTACAACTCTGTCTAGAGAAACCCTCAAACTCGATTCCGCCTTGCTCCGCATATCACAACGCAGGTTTAACACCTGAAATCCCCATAAAATGGGGCCAGAACCACTGATGGTCTGGTAAGCAAGCAATCACATATTCATTCAACTCAAGTAAATATGTTGACCACTCGGGGTCGCAGTTCGCAATAATGACTCTCAAGTCTCCACGACTTAGCGTATATCGCAAGAGCCTTCTCAGGGCTATGAGTTGAATATCTGCTCAAGTCTTCATGACTTAGCGCAAGTCTCTTTAGTGCTGTGATTTGAATCTCTCGCTCAAGTCTTTATACTTGGTACATCCGTATCTCACCCATCTAAGGACAACTCCTCGAGCTTCGCTTAGTCTTGCGGATACAACATGGGTCTTCGCTCAATCGGTTCAATCGTATACTAATTTAACACCTTCACAAAGGTTATGCAGGACTGACTCAACAACGTCTATTCACTCATACATTCAAGCATCACTGAACCTAAGCTAATGCTTTGTTTCGATAATTAACCTCTCTCCCTTGGCTTAAGGGAGGTATATCTGAGCACCAACGCGATAATCTGAGGGTTGATTATTCTATGCATTTTTAGATACCCCAGAGACCTGTTGACCATCCCCCTAGTAGGACGGTGTAATCATACCAGAAGAAGTCTCTACTAGGTATTTGAATGCATTCTGCTACTGCAGTAGTTGGGTTCAATCTTTAGAATTTAAGGATAACACGACCTTCTTACCTCTAAGTGACAGAGGCCATCATGAACTCTATCAGGTTCGAGGGAGATATAAGTCACTCAAGGCTGCACCATCTTCCTCAGTGAGAGATTCTGAAGGGGTCTGCTGGTCTGACAAGTTACTTAATGCATGCCTATATGGCAACCATTGAGGAGTATGTATTTGACCTCATTCAGTGTGCCCCTAACACAGTCATCAACCGCGGGGTCTTTTCATTTTATTCGTATGCATGCTTGACTCTACTCTTGGCACTGTGGCCATCACGAGCATCTCACCTCTTCTGGGTGGACAACGTACTCTGGCTCTGCAGCCCTTACGAGTCTAGTTGTATATTAATCTCTCGATGAGCATGCATATGAAACGATCACAATGGATAGGTTGCCCGACATATTTTTACGCAACAAGCCCACAACCTAGTCAAGGCGCAACCACTACTCTGGCGCAGCGGCCCTTACGAGTAAGGAGCCCTTACAGGTATCTGAGAGATGAGTCATTCTGGCATCGTTCCAACAATGGACATCATTTATGCCGTTTAACCGGTTCTGACAGCTCTTCTGCCAACCATTTCGTCAGCACCTCTCCTGCTCTATCGACAGTGGTGCGACGATCCTTTTTACATTGTAGAAAGTGTTTCATGAACTGGGTAGCACTCCGCTATATGATGGAGTATCCTGCTATGTTCTTTTTGAGCTATTTTTACCTTCTTCAGAATTTTCTGCAGCACTTCCTCTCTTTGAGAGAGAAAGCATGTGTTTCTTTTATCCATTTCAGCGGCATCTCCCCTCTTTAGCGGAAAATCGCTACGCTTAACTCGAGAAATGGATGTGCACCGTTTGTGCATACCTTGCATCCATCAAGGTTGTTTGGAACCCTGGGCCATAGCCAAGCCATACATAAATGACTTAGTCTTTACATAAAGAGCAGTTTTGCCAAAAAGCGAAGCCTTTTCAATAGGGGCTTCATTCGTCAAGCAGAATCTTGAACGAGAAGCGGTAAGAGAATCACATTGGCAATTTGGAGTTAATCTCCATTTGAACGCTCATTAACACATCATATATATAATATAAGCAGAAGCTTGTGCTTTATATGGCGGCGGCGTAAAGGAAATGCATATACTTATTGTTCGGGATGTGTAACCGAACGAAATATTCTACATCTATATTTGCAGAAAGCAGAAGCCTTGGTGTCATTCAACATGATGGCGTAATGTAAATACATAATCAGGAGTGCATAATTGGAAATTACAGAAAGTAGAGAGCCTTGGCATCATACGACGCGATGACGTAATGTAAATGCATAATTGGAAATTACAGAAAGCAAGGAGCCTTAGCATCATACGACGCGGTGGCAAAGGTAAATTACAAGGCCTTGGCGATGTAAGATGCGACGGCAGTCACCAGACGATATACACAAAGTTCGGCATCCAATGAGAGTTACGAGGTAAGCGGGTGAACACCGAAGTGTTCTAAAGGACTCAACCAAGAACTAGGGTAAGATACCATTTTTAAGAACGCATATACTGCATATTCAATATATATATCCGACGATAGTTACGAGGCAAGCGGTTGAACACTAATGTGCCTCAAAGGGCTCAACCAAGAACTAGGATCAGATACTACTTCAGAAAGTATATGCTATATACAAACAAGTAAATACTTGAGAGAGATGAATCAATGAAGTGAACTTACTTCAATTTAAGGAAGAAATGGCTCTGGAAGGCTCTAACGGCTTTGATGACTTTGATCCTCCTTTTGAGAGGTCAGACTAGGTCAGATGGGTTTGACCTAGTTGAGAAAGTGGAAGAGTAGGTCAAGCTGCTCAACCTAAGTGGTTTGAACCAAACTGAGTTCAGTCCAAGTCAACTGGGTTCAGCAGGTTCGAACTTAGCCCAAGTAGGCTCAGTCTGGTTTAGAAAACCAAACCAGAATCTGGGACCAAAAGGGAACTTGACTTTGACTTCAAACCAACCCAGGTTCAAGTCAAGTCAAGTCAACTGGGTTTAGACCAGGTCAAGTGGGTTCAGACTAGGTCAAGTAGGCTAGGTCCAGATCAGGCAGGTTCAAGCCAGGTTAGGCAGGCTCAGACCAAGTGGGCTAGGTAGGGGAGGTTTAGGAAGGAGAAGATAAAGTGAGAAGGCTAGAAAGGGGGGGAGGATGATTTTTTCTAAAGGGGGGCACCTCTATTTATAAAAAATGAAACTTGAGCCCCAACTTTTTCTTTTACCGTTATGCCCTTGGCTTCTTTTTAATTCCAAGAGGTTCCTTGGTGTGGGGCCCACATGGAAATTCCATGGGATATTTTTGTGGTCTCACCAGATATTTTCTGAGGAATATTTTTGTGGGTCCCACCAACATTTCTGTGGGTCCCACAAAAAAACTGGGTTTTCGGCAAATTTTTTTAAAATTTTTGAGTACGTCATTCCCTTTGTATTGACGTAACTAAAAAAGTTGTCTCGTGAAAATCTCTTGATTTCGTTCAGGTAGAAAGTTATGACTTCCAGAGTGTTTGAGCATAAATTCATGAAGCGATGAATATCCTAAGTATATCTGGTTCATAGAAATTGATTTGTTTCGCATTCTGAGTGAACATGCCATTTTTACCGGTAAATGCCTCATGAATTTTATTCAGAAATTGTCTGAAAAATTGTGGGTCTTACAGTTATGGCAAGGGGTATTGCCTAGTTATGAGGCAACCTGAGTTCAAATCTCATTGACCACATACACGAATTTTAACAAGAGGACGTGGCTTTTTGTCAAAAATGCCTAACGTCCATAAAGATTTAAGTAAATTAAGTAAGATATAAATTGCAATGAAATAGAAAGTAGTGTACTAGTGGGGTTCATTGCCCCTTAGGGAGAAGGACTCAAGTTCAAATCCCCCGGTGCGCTACGGAGACTTTTGCTAAAACCGACATTTTTAAATTAGGTTTTTGAAATTCGAAATGAGCCATAAATTAGGTATTTAAGAGAGCATTAAAACCAAGGAGTGCATTTTTTTTTAAGGAAGGCTGGGTGGGTAGCCAAGGTTGGAAACTCAGCCGTTTGGAATGGGAAAGGCAATTCCATGATTTTTTCAAAATAGGAAGTTCTATTCCATATTGGGCCTCCCACGAGTTTTAATAGGATGGGAGTTTCAAGACCTCAATAATGAGGTGGGTTACAAGGGAAAAAAAATGGAAGCCAAGGTAGGGTTTACAAAAAATGAGTTTCTTTTTTGGAATCCTTCCCTTTCTCTCTCAACTTCCCCTCTCAGTCGTGTGACCCTCTTCCTTGCTTTTCCTTCACATTTTTTTCCTCACTTCCATTATTTCTGGTGAAGAGCTTGCATGAGACTATCTGACGTACGTGAGAAGAAGAAGCATGTTTCCCTCCGGACTTCGCATCTTCAACAAGGTAAGGGCATTCTATCTTTATGTGTATGCCCTGTGACATGGAGCACATGTATCCGGCAAACCATCTCTCTCTCTCTCTCTCTCTCTCTCTCTCTCTCTATATATATATATATATATATATATATATATATATATGAAAATACATATATCCAGCTGTGTGGTTTAGGCATGGCAAATGTGAGATCTAGTAGGTACTCTGACTTAGTGTGTGTGCGTATGATTGTAGGTCGTGCATATCAAATTTTTGTTCATGCTATAAGTTCCTAAAATCCAGTATTTTTAATCAGCCATGTTTATTGTTTTTGCTATATTGTGAATTTCTAAAACTTGCATTTTGATCAGCCATATTATTTTTAACATAAAAATAGAATTTGTGTTTATCGATGTTTCCTCTATTATGAAAATCTGGAATCTTTATTTGAACTGCTATGACAATGATTGTTATCAAACATTTATTCAGTGGTTACCGATTTTTCTCATATGGTAGGTTGTGATTTTCATTTTGTCAGCTTGTATTATTGCCTGGAAAAAATAAATAAATTGGTAAGTTCCTTGAGAATGATAGGCGATATCATTCTTCAGGGGAATATGCATGCACTTAGAAACAATTTATGTGTGTAGGCATAGGTGTTCTGGTGAAAGGAAAATTCCATATGGTCTGGACACCTATGTGAATCCCAAAAGAAAAAAAGAGAGAAACCAGATTTACTTGAAACGTTTTTGTCATTGAGAGTAAGAACATTTTATCTTTATGTGTGCACTTAGTGATATGGAGTACACGTATCCAACATATTGCTTGAAGATATATATAGATATATATATATATATATATATATATATAGTTATGCAGTCATGGTTTCTCTAAAGTATGAAAATACACTTGTTGCGTGAACGTTGAGTCAGTCGAATCTCCAGTGAGTTTGATTGTTTTCTTTTTGTTGTAACTTCTGAACTGGATGGGTTAGAATTATTCATTTAGCTTATGAATATCATAGTTTTCTATTTGAAAGAAGTTTCAATATATATATATATATATAATTGCATTTGTAGATCTGGATATTCATAAGGGCATTTGGTTTCTTTCAAACAAAAAAAAAATGGCATTTGGTGGTTGCAAAGTAGCAGACCTTAATTACCAAATTGTGGAGATGATAATGTTTGATAACGTAGCAGTTTATTTCATGTATTGTGATGTGCCACGCGATGAATTCATGTACTAAAGAGTATGGTGGGGATATTAATATTTCATCATTTCCTTAACAACGTGCGAATTGGTAAAACTATGCCTTTGCTTTTAAGCAATCGTGTCTCCACTTTATGTTGGCTTTACATCTATTTCCTAGAATAATATATTGTGGCCTATTTGCATTGACCTACAGATCTACTTCCATCACATCTGCCAATAAAGTGGTTCTCATGACTTTGCATGCAAATATGACGTTATATCTCTTCTATCTAGCTGTAGCTTTAAGGTGGGAGCCCGGATTTGAAATCATTGGAAGCTTTAAAATGTGGCCTATTAATTTCTTGTTGCCATTCCAGTTTCTTTCATGTGATTTCCTTTTTTTCCACTGATTATTGAGAAGCTTACTATTAAGATTAAAACCATCATTTGGTTGAATTGGTGTATAAGTTAAAGCTTTCAAGGTCAATCTGCTTATGCCAAACTGGGTTAAACCAGGTGCTGGCAGGGTAGTTAGGGAGTGTGATCATTGCAAAAAAAATTCTCTTTCATTCTTTTCCTCTTTTTGAGTGGAAAAAGAAGAGAAGAAAAACACTTTGCAATGTCTCACTTGACCTTTTGAAAGAAAGATAGATTTTGAAATTACTCGCCTTTGTTTTGAAATTTTGCAGAAAAATGGGGAGACAGGATTCGCTCGTCGGTACGAGGTTCAATCGTTCCTGGCGCCTTTACCAGGAGTAATGGAACCAATGATCGAATTTATGCCATTTGCTTTGCCTAAATTTGTTTAAGGGATTATTCTAAAAATCATAAATGCACATGGAATCATGCTTGTTGTAACACCCCAGATTTCCAAAACAAAGCTAAGTTAAAATTTTCATGAATTTCTTTTTTTTTCTTTTGCATCGGAACTTTGAAAAGCTTTTTAACAGCGGAATCAGACGATAATGAGTCATCGGTTTTAGAAAACTCCGAGCACGTTGCAGGTATGTGGTCAAGCAACTCATTGACCACCAAAGTGTTCCATTTTATCGAAAACCACATTTTATTACAACATCACTGCTTGGAAAAGCAGTATAGGTTCAATAAAAGGAAGCAGTACAACTCTGTCTAGAGAAACCCTGGAACTCGATGCCGCCTTGCTCCGCATATCGCCACGCAGGTCCAACACCTGAAATCCCCATTAAACGGGGTCAGAACCACTAATGGTCTGGTAAGGAAGCAAACATATGTCCATTCAACTCAAGTATATATGATGACCACTCAGGGTCGCAATTCGTAATAACGACGCTCAAGCCTCCAAGACTTAGCGTATATCACAACAGTCTCCTCAGGTCTATGAGTTGAACATGTGCTTAAGTCTCCACGACTTAGCCTTGACCTCTTCCGGGTCTCAAAGGGATGTCTAGCTCAAGTCATCATACTTGACACATCTGTATCCCACGCATCTAAGAACATCTCCTCGAGTTTCGCTTAGCCGTGCAGATACAACACGGGTCTTTACCCAGTCGATCCAGTCGTATACCAATCATGACACCTTCACAAAGGTTATGCAGGACTGACTCAACAACGTCCATTCACTCATACATTCAAGCATCACTGAACCTATAGCTAATGCATTATTTCGATAATTAACCTCTTCCACCCTTAGTACGCAGGCGAAACAATTGTCCGGGCATCAACTCGACGTTCTGGGGGTTGATTATTCTATGTATTTTAGATACCCCAGAGGCTTGTTGACCCTATCCATAGTAGGGCAGTGTGTTTCAACTGGGAGAACCTTACTAGGCCCATATTCGGATGCATCCTTTACTTGCAGTAGTTGGGTTCAATCCTTAGATCTTAAGGATAACCACGACCCCAAAACACATGAGTGACTGGGGCCATCGTGGACTCTATCAGGTCCAAAGTTTAATACATGTCACTCAATGATGTACCATCACTGTCATTCCACAGTGAGCATAATTCCTGAAGGGGTCTGCCAGTCTTACAATTACTTGGACAAATATTTGCATGTCATTTAGGCAGCCCTTGCCTCAGCACTACGGGAGTATGTACCCGACCCCATTCAGTCTGCCCCAACACAGTCATTAACTGAGGGGGTACCCCTAACACGATTTTCAACAGCGAGGTATGTGTGACCTTAAGTCTTATTCATATGCATACAGAACATCGCTCTTGGCACTACGACCACCACGAGCATCACACCTCTTTGTGTGAAAACAACACACTCTAGCTCTTCGGCCCTTACGAGTCTGGTTGCGTAACCGTTCTCAATGAGCATGCATATGACTCGATCTAAATAGATCGGCTACTCGATGTATTTTTACGCAACAAGTCCAAACCTTGCCAAGGCGCAACCTCTACTCCGGCTCAGCGGCCCTTACGAGTAAGGTGCCCTTGCAGGCACAGGGATACGAGCCATTCTGGTATCGTTCCATCAACGGACATCATTATGCCGTTCAACTGGTTCTGGCAGCTCTTCTGCCAACCATTTCGTCAGCACCTCCCCTGCTCTATCGGCAGTGGTGTGACGAACCCTTCTACGTTGTAGAAGGCATTCCATGAACTGGGTAGCACTCTGCTGTATGACAGAGTATCCTGCTACGTTCTTTCTGAGTCATTCTTGGCTTCTTCAGAAATTTCAGCAGCACTTCCTCTCTTTAACGGAGAAAGCGTACGTTTCTTTTATCCATTTCAGCGACATCTCCCCTCTTTGGCGGAAAATTATTACACTTAACTCGGGAAATGGATGTGCACCGTTGTGCGTACTTTGCATCCATTAAGATTGCAGGAACCCTGAGCCATAGCCAGGCCATACGTAATTGACTTAGTCTTTACATAAAGAGTATTTTGCCAAAAAGCGAAGCCTTTCTAATAGGGGCTTCATTCGTCAAGCAGAATCTTGAACGAGGAGCGGTAAGGAAATCACATTGGCGATTTGGAGTTGATCTTCATTTGAACGGTCATTTACGCGCCATATATTTAGTATAAGCAAAAGCATGTGCTTTATATAGCGACGGCGTAAGGAAAGGCATATACTATTGTTCAGGGTGTGTAACTGAATGAAATATTTTACATATATATTTGCAGAAAGCAGAAGCCTTTGTGTCATTCAACATGACGGCGTAAGTAAATGCATAATCGGAAGTGCAGTAATCAGAAATTGCAGAAAGAATGAGCCTTGGCATCATACGACGCGACGGCAAAGGTAAATTACATAGCCTGTGCGATATAGGACGCGTTGGCAGAATCAGCAGATATACACCTAGATCCGCATCCAACAATAGTTACAAGGCGAGCGGGTGAAGACTGAAGTGTTCTGAATGGCTCAACCAAGAACTAGGGCGAGATACCATTTTAAAAACGCATATACTGCGTATTTGAACATATATATCCGACGATAGTTACGAGGCGAGCAGGTGAACACTGAAGTGTCCAAAGGGGGCTCAACCAAGAACTAAAGCAAGATACTACTTCAGAAAGTATATGCTATATACAAACAATCAAATACTTGAGAGAGATGGATCAATCGATTTGAGGAAGAAACGATTCTGGAATGCTTCGATGCTTCGAACGAGGCTCGACTTCAAAAAGGATCAACTCCAGACTTCGGACGAAAAAGGACTTTGACTCCAAACCTAACTAGGTTCAAGTCAAGTCAATTGGGTTTGAACTAGGTCAGGTAGGTTCAAACCTAGGTCAGGTGGGTTAGGACCAGGTCAGGCAGGCTAAGACTAGATCAGGTCAGGTAGGCTCAGACCTACTGGGCTAGGTAGGGGAGGTTCTAAAGAGAGAAAGAGCTAGAGAGAAGGGGGGTGGCGATTTTTAGAGAGAGAAAGCACACCTATTTATAGATTCTGAAACTTGGGCCCCAAGTTTCAGAATTTCCATTTTAGTCCATAGCTTTTTTAGAAATTACTTTTGATCTTATCTATCTGATTGTTTGATCTTATCCAGAAGGAATATTCCATAGAATATTCCCTGGAAGGTGCTGGAAGGTCCTGGAATATTCTAGAATATTTTTTGAGAAATATTTCTATGGGTCGCACCAATATTTTCGCGGGTCCCTCAAAAAAGTCAAGTTTTTGGTATTTTTTTCCAAAAAATTCTGAGTAGGCCATTATCTTCGTATTGACATAACTAAGAAAGTTGGCTCGTACAAATCTCTTGATTTCATTTAGGTAGGAAGTTATGTCTTCCAATGTGTTTGAGCATATATTCGTGAAGATACGAATATCCTAAGTATATTTGGGTTGCAAGAATCAGTTTGATTCGCTTTACGGTAAAAATGCTATTTTTCACTAGGAAATGCCTCAAGAATTTATTCAGAGTTGAACTGAAAAATTGTGGGTCTTACACTTGTGTTGTGATGTATGCTCTTGGAAATATTTCAGAAATTTGGGTTTTTCAAGTGATTCTGAAATGGATTTGAAGATATCTTTTTAGGAAATGGTTCAGAAATTGAACTTAATTTGAAAAGATTGAAATTTGAATAAAAAACTTGGGATTGAAGTGAATTTGAAAAAAGAAATTTAGAAATTTAAAAATTTGAAAATTTAAAAGGTTGAAACTAAAATCAAAAGTTGAAATTACAAGCAGTTGAAATAAACTTGTGAGATTTCAGAGTTTAAAATTTGGAATTTCAAATCTGAATTGAAAATAAATATTTGAAATCGAAAATGGATTTGGAAAAGAGTGAAATTGGAAGATAAAAGACTGAATTTTGAAGTTGGAATTGAAAATTGAGTTTGTTTCTGAAATGGAATTTGAAATCGGATTTTTGAAATGGAAATTAGATTTTGAAATTGAAATTTTGAATTGATTTTGAAATTTGAATTGATGTTTTGAAATCAGAATTGAATTTAGAATTTGAATTGGAAATTCAAAGTGAATTCCAAAATTTGATTAAATTGAGAATTGAAATAAAGTTCAGAATTTTTGAATTTAAACTTGAAATGGAAGTAGAATTCAAAATTTGGGATTTTGAAAAGAAGTAAAGAATTGAACTTAATATTTGAAATTGAAATGAAATTCGAAGTTTAAAATATGAAATTCAAAAATGGGAAGTTTAGAAATAAGAATAAAAAATTGGAATTTGAAATAGGATTTAAAACTGAATGAAATTCAAATTAAAAATGAAATAAAAAAATGAAATAAAAAGATAAATTTGAATTTGTAAATGGAAATAAAAAATAACTTTGAATTTGGAGACGTATTTGAATATAAATGACAAGACCTTGAATATTTTGAAAAATTGCAGGCAAGATCAAAAGAATTGAATAAATCAAAAGAGAAAAAAGAAAAAACCTGAACAAAGAGGTATTCTCTCAAAACCCGCACAAGGGTCATACAAGAAATATAAAAATAATAATATCTTATTAACATGAGAATGCATAGTTACAATGATTTGAGTCATCCCCTTTTATATACAACAAGAGAGGCTCGTAGCTATATGCCTTCTAGTCAACACTATGTTGACTAGGTCAAAAAGAAGAAAAAGAATAAAAATACAGAAAAGGTATTTACAAAAATATATATACATAATATATATATATATATATATATATATATATATATATATATATATATATACATTTTAACAATGTGCTGAAATCTGGATTGGACTGTGGATCCAAGATCCAGTCTCACTGTGTTATCATACTACACTTGTTTGATTACCTTATTGCCTCTTCCTGCATAGTTTTTGTCTATTTGTTAACAAGGGTATTTGTGTCATATAAAAGGTGTCTGTTTAATATAAATGAGAAAAGGAATAGGGTACAACCCATATTGGGAATCGTGCAAGCTTCATCCTCTCTATGTTGTGTCTTCCTCTCTCTTCTTCGCAGGACTTCTAGTATGACCCACAATTTATCACATTGCACATGAAAATTGTCATTTTTATCTCAAGGTTGCCAAAAAGGAAGCAAATGTGGGAAGTGGAAGAGAGAAACAAGGGATTTTTTGATACAATGATACATATGAAATGGGAAGCATTTAGGTAGTGAATAAAGAAGTTTTAAGAATGCATAAATAAGAAGATTTAGGGTTGTTATACTATATGATATTACCAATTCATCAAAGATTTATTGGCTACATTTTTGGTTTTTGAAAGTATGAAGTATATATATTAATATACTATTGTCAGTCACAAAATAAATCTCTTACTTTTTACTGTATGATATTTGATTATGCATATATCAAATATAAAACATAATTTGACTTGACAATATCCAAGCAAAAATGATTATTATTAATACTACAATAACCAGGAAGCAACAAATAATAGATGAAGATTAGCATAACACAATATGAATTATATATAAGAGAGTACAAAACATTGTGCATGTTCTTATAATGAGAAGGCTTTGAAAGATTGTGCTGACATTTTTTTCCTTTAAAATGAATAATCTAAAATGTCTTTGAGGTTAATACAAATGAAAATATTTGCATTGTAAGAAATTATAAGAACAACTATTGTGCCATTATCACAATCTATTGATTATGTAAATACATTGTTTTTTAATAAAAGCTCAGTTATCATGTTGTAAATTTGATGGCTTTTTCATTTTCTTGATACAAAAGAAAGTAAGTTTTAACATAAAGTTAGTTGTTATGCCTCTTTGCATGACCCAATTTTCACATTGTCGAATTTGTTTAGAGTTGTTTAACAAAACAGGAGGTGAATATGCTTATACACTGAAATGGCTTCATTCAAAAAGCTATGAAACACAGGAATCATGTGTGAATTTTGTTTAATAATGTATCTTTCAGATGTATAAATTGTTGTAATATCTATCCTTCACATGTATAAATCGTTGTAATATTTATCCTTCACATGTATAAATCATTGTCTCATCTAGCCTTGCTTCATTTAGAGAATGGAAATTTTGAAAAGATTACTTGAATTAGTGAATCACAAACACTTTCTGCAGTTGCATGGTATGCTTGCTCTGGCTCAAACTTGAAAGGAGAAAAGTGAGGACTGTATTGGGCATGGTAGTGATATTTGAAGCCACTTCAGATGATCCCTTTGGAGATTGATAAGCTACAGCTGAGACTTTCACAGAACCCTGGTGAATAGGATCACCATTCACCTCAATGGATCAATTAACAAAAATTAACTAACAATAATTAATAGTAATTAACTAACAAAAATTAACTGCTAACAGAAATTAGAAATCAGAAATTACAATAAAACAAGAAAGTCAAGAGAATAAGACACAACCTGATAGTATCATCATTCAAATAACGATAAGATTTATATTTTTACTAAACAAATATGATATTCTAAATATTTATATTTTATCAAATAACAATGTCTAAAATATTTATATAAACTACTTAAACACTACTCGTCTAGTTGTTTTAGATGCAAAAATATTTATTAAATCAGTATAATCAAGTTGTTCAACCATTTCTTTCTCAATTGACAACATAGCCAATCCATTCAATCTGTCCTGAGACGTAGTTGATCTAAGATTAACAGACAAAGAACATTCTCCCCATTTCCTAAAGAAGTTGTGCCAAAAAGCTTTCAGATTTGGTAGGACAAGTTAACCATTTAAAATAGTCTTGATGATAGACTTTGTTTATAAGATTCAAGAATCAAAACAGTGTTGGTCACAAACTTGAATATCCAAAGAACAACATTACTATATGCACATGACAAGTATTATGACCTTTGACCCAAAAAAAAAAACACTTTCTAAAAGAAAAAGGCACACCAAGCTAATATTAAAGGAATATTTTTCATATACAGTAACAATTTTCTAAACTTTCCTTCAAAAAAATCCTAAAAAAAAAAAGAACTTACAATTAGTGCCTATTCATCTAAACGAAAATAACATCCTATGTAGTTTGTGTGAAAATCCAATGTACTCACTGTTTGTCTCCAGCAAAGGATGATGGAAAACACACTCTTTTGGGTCCAGATGCAATTCGTGAAGATGAAAATGGCCTCAACACCTCTTACCGCAACAGATTTTTGAACCTCATCTATCTCACATCGAAAACAATAGTTTTTGGATAAGCTTGTATCTGCCTCTTAGAAAACTTTTAGGTGCCTGCAATGAAGATTGAAAACCATGATTTCAGGACATGAAAATTGAAAACCTGAAGGAACTGACACGCTCATTCAGCAAGAAGTTTTTTTTTTTTTGCTTTTGCCTGTTGGGCCTGATAATAACAGGCACAGTTAGATGCACAGACCTCAGTAACCCAATTGAGATAGACCTCATTGGACCTCCTGCAGATGACAACACAGAAACAGAATATCACCTCCCTCTACTTATCTGCCTCAATCAAATGTGCCAGCATTTCCTTTGGAGCTTTCTGAATTAGAATAAAGAAGAAGAGAGGCTAGTACAGGAGAATTAGATTGAAGAAGAAGAAGAAAGGCCAGCGTAGGGGTTTTAGATTGAAGAAGACGAGGGGGCACATGGGTTTTTAATGTTTAATCGGATCCGGATCAGGTAAAGAATCCGGGTCTGATCCTTTACCCGAACCTTTTCTAAACAAATGGGGAGCTCAGGCCTTAAAAATGGGCCCCTAAATTTTTTTTTGGCCCAGGCCCAAGCCTCATTGGCCTCTTTACAGGTCCCGCTCTGTGTCTTACCAGTTATATGTTTGTTTTCTTTCTGTATGGGAAACATATATATGTTTGTGGCAACATATTATATACATCCGCTTTACTAATAGCCAACCAGTTGATCTTTTTCTTGCATAAAAGTGAAATTTTGGTTATACTGTATCAAACATCCACGATCAACTAAAATTGAGGCATTTTGCATAATGGCGTAAACCTTGAAAAGACAAAAATTTAGAGACTTCCTCTGGATGGATACTTTCTTTTTTTTTTTTTAAGGAATAACGGTGGGGGATTACCCCGAATTTATATTAATCAATGAAAACAATCACCCTAATTGTGTAGCCAATCCAGAGGCTTGTCCTTCCAAAAAAGATAATCACATGTACATTTACGTAACGTAACAAGTATCTTGCCCATGGCCAGAAGTGGTCCCCTTACAAAGGACGTGATCTACATTGATAAAAATAGAGCACCAGCTGAAGAAGATCTTCGCCCTTCTCTAGCAGCTCTGACAGAGGAAAACCAACGAGAAAAATTCGAGATCATCCACACACGCTGGCCCTGGGTCGCCTCAGAGAAATAATGGCAGCACTCAGCTTCAACCAAATTCCTACCATGAGGTCTCTTAATTCCACCAATAAGAAGGAATTGTGATTGGTCATATACAACAAATGATACCAGATCATGGCCTCTAAACGTCATAGATGCAAACCTGAACATGATGTGGTCATGATCAACCAACCAAAACTGGTCTGCTATAAGACCAGTGGATGCAAAGAGCTGAACCTGGTCATATTTCTCCATATATATTTTTTTTTCATTGGAGGACCTCAGCATGAGGCAATATTTATATTTTTTTTCATTTGAGGCCCTAGGCGGTGGCCTATATAGACCAAAATTGAGATTGGGTCATCCAGTCTGGACCTAGTAAGATATGAGCCAAACCTGGATTGGTCCCTTTATTTGGATCCACGCCAGAGCCAACCTGGTGAGTGAGATCAATGACTTGGGACATGCACCGCAGGCACGCATGAACGCACAAACAAACGAAATCCTACCTATAGGCAAGAGTTGTTAGGTTACTGGCCTACTCGGCCGATCTGGTGGAGTCTGGAGTTCCAGGCAAACTATGCCAAATGTTTGGAGAGCTAGTCGCCTGCATGCTTTAACTTGGACCCTCTTTGTAGGTAAGTTGTCTGGTTACGGATTTTCTTTATGAAGGAAAAAAAAATCTGTGGTTTACACTAGTAAATTAAACTAAATGTTAAGTTAATTACAAAAATTACTCAAATTTTTAGCTATTTACATAAAGTTGCTTTTCCTTTTTTTTTTACATTAATCAATTGATTTTTTTTCTTTTGCTTTTACAACAAAAACATGCTTGGTTCTATAATTTTTTTATTGGATCATGATTCATATATATTCTTAAAAAAAAGACCATAATATGTGTGTGTGTGTGTGTGTGCGTGCGCGCTCAAAAGGATAAGGGTGAGTTATTTCATCAAGCAAAAATGGAACATAGTTTTGCGCCCAGAGCAGGTGCTTCAGGTGGGTTAGGAAGTGACAAAGGGTTGGGCTCTAAAAGGTGAATAGGTGATGAAATCAAGCATTTGTTAGCAAACGTATAATTTATTAGTGCCTTTATTAGAGTGCAACTATAACATCCCAATAGTTTTTTTTTTGGGTTCGGTGACCTCTCGTGACCTCCACTACTTTGTTCGTTACGTTTCATCAGCTCACATTTAATGAAAATTATCTTATCCTTAAGAGCGCTTTTAATACACGGGACGCGCCCTACCTGGCTGTGTCCCCTGTTTGATTACAAGCGGACAACGCAAGCTGCGCAGGACGCAGTGGTCCTGTGCAGTGGTTTTTGGCAGGACGCACTGCATGCGACCTGCCCGTTCACGACAAACGCTACAGTGTGGCATTCAGGACAAACTTGTGGCGTTTGTCCTGAGAGTCAAACACGCCCTAAAAAAAGATCTTGTTCCAGTTGCCTATTTCTTTTATTTTCGATAGCCAAGCCAACGATAGCTCCCAGTCATTCGAACGTGAGACCCTTGGTTATGATAGAGAATAGTAACCATCCAGTTTTTGACCCATTCTGGTTACAAATTTCTTTCTCGTTATAATTGTTGGCAAAAAGACAAATGGAAACACAACTTATCAGAAGATGCCATCGTCGGCCTGATCGAAGCAGCTCGTGTAGACGTGGGTGGTCGGCGTTCTCCTCAGCCTGTCAACGTCCTCAATGAGCTCATACCGTAAAGGTGAGCAGGACCCTTGAACCCAATGTATGAAAGAGATCACCCTTTGGTTGCTCCCATCATTATAGGGATGACAATGGACCGGGGCGGGGGTGGGGGACAGGGTCTCCACCCCCGCCCCCTCTCAAGATTAGAACCTTCATCCCCGCACGGGGATGGATTTTAACCACCATCCCTGCCTTCATCCCCGGTTCAAACGGGGATGAGGCGGGGCGGGGCCCGTTTCCCCGTAGTCTATTGCCATCCTTTAGAAGGACGGGGGATGGGGCGGGGCGGGGCTAGGCAGGGATCTTGGCAGGGCGGGGAAAATTGTAAGTTCATCCCCGCCTCCATCCCTGAACGGGGATGGATTTTAACCTTCATCCCCGCCTCCATCCCCGTTTCATACCCTTCATCCCTGGTCCAAACGGGGTGAGGCGGGGCCTCACTTTCCCCTACCCATCAAGCTACCAAGGACCTTTTTATACATTGGAGAAGAAGTGGGGGCTACATGCATGTAAAACCTTTACATTCCATAATGAATGTGAACTCTTCACATTCACGTTACAGCCCTCCCCACTTCTCCTTGTCCTTTGGTGTGTCTTGTGTCAAACCGGGTTGCCTTCGGTTGGACCCAATCCAAAATGTTCAATGTTCTCCCACTTGACCCATTGACACGAAAAAACATATAATTGAGGTTCTTTATCGTTATCTCGATTCAATTTTCATGTGGGTTCACATGCTACCCTGTATCACAAAAATGAATCATATGAGTCATGGAGATGAATACTTGTATACGAGATGTCATATTTTTATACACTATAATATTATTCATTTTCAGTATTTTAGCATGTTAAAATTACTTTTATGAATGAGTTAGTCTCTAATACTCATTCTATTGGTCTTTTTTAATATTGTTATTTTGCTATTCTCTCTACCAAAATTAGAGATATTTTACACAAAATCAACAATACACAAAACCATAGAGAATCAATTTAATTTCATAAATGTGATCACATATAACTATAGTATATTGTCATACATCATAAGGAATCAAATAGACACATCACTATTACATATTAAAAATATAAACTCGATGCTAGCCTTTTAGTAAGAAGATCTGCAATAATTTTCTTCATACCAATTGTATCAATATACATTAAATGATTCTCTATTCTTTCTTTAACAATAAAGTATTTTAACTCCATGTGTTGACATGAAGTAGAACTCTTGTTATTTGAGGACACGACAACTTCATTATCATAAAAGATCTTCAATGGTCTTTCAATAGAGTTCACAATCTCAAGACACATAATGAAGTTTCTTATCCAAATGGCTTGAGATGATGTCTCATATAGAGCAATAAATTCTGCCTCCATGGTAAGAACTGCAGTTGTAAACTGTTTTTTGCTTCTCCATGAGATGTCACCACCTGCCAGTAGGAAGACGTATCCAGTAGTAGACTTTCTACTGTCAAAACATCCTCCTAAATTTGCATCTGAGTATCCAATAACCTCTAGGTGGTCAACATTTCTGTAGGTTAATATATATTCCTTCGTTCCTTGCAAATAGTATATGACCTTCTTCGTTGCCTTCCAGTGTGCACTGTCTGGATTAGATTGATATCTACCAAGCATCCCCATAGTAAATGTGGTATCTGTTCATATGCAGGTCTACATTTATTGCAAACTCTCAATCATCGAAGCATACGAGACAATTGCCATTTGAGCCTTTTCATTATCATGCTGATGACAGTTTTTTAGGATCAATTTATCTCCTTTCACTATGAGTGTTGATCCAGGAGAACGATTCTTCATCCCATATATTTTAAGAACCTTAAGCATATATGATTTCTAAGAGAGGCTAAAGACACCCTTAGTTCTATAACAACAGCTCTCAATTCCATGGATATATATAGCCTCACCCATATTTTTTATATCAAAATGAGTGAAAAGAAATTTTTTGTCTCATATAGCATACTCAAATCATTTGTTGCAAGAAGAATATCATCAACATATAAAACCAGAATTATGAACTTACTCTCACTAGCCTTAAGGTATATACACAGATCAACAATATTTTTAGTGAATCCAAAGTTCAAAATCACCTGATTGAACTTTTTATACCACTAGCGGAGAGCTTGTTTAAGTCCATAATTTGATTTCTTCAATTTGCAAATTAAATTATTCGAGTCTTCTATATTGAAACCAAGGAGTTGTTGCATATATACCTCCTCTTTTAGATATTCATTTAGGAAAGTTGTTTTCATATCTATTTGATGTAGCTCTAAATCAAAATGAGTTACGAAGGCCATGATTATTTTCAACAATTCTTTAGTTGACACAAGAGAAAAAGTCTCATTATAATCAATATATTTCATCTGTGTGAATCCCTTTGCAATGAGCCTAGCCTTGTACCTCTTCACTAGCTTTTTGGAGTTTATTTTGGTCTTAAAGACCCACTTACAATCAATAGATCTTACTCTATCATGTCAAGATACTAGATTTCATACTTAGTTCATTGTCATAGAGTCAAACTCTTCTTTCATGACATTGATCAAATATGTCGATCTTTTACTTTCAATGGCTTTTGTAAAAGTTAAGAGATTATCATCAATGTCTATGAAATCATTGAGCTCTTGTAAATACATCACATAGTCTGAATGAATAACAAATTTTTTTGTTCTCGTGGACCTTCATACAGGTGTTATAGGTGGTTCAAGATGAACTTCTAGATCCTGTTGTTGTTATTGTGTATCTTCATCAACTTGTTTTACTTAGGATCGACCAGATTTTTCTTAGCATCATCCAAAGGGACAATGATCGAAAAAATTAAGTATTTTTTTCGTAAGTTTGAAAATTGAATTTTGCAATTTCTCAAATTCAAAACTTTGAAATGCATTTATCCCAATATAACTATTTTAAAAAAATCTTGCTTTATTTGGTTTCACTATTTGTGGTGTATAAGATAAACAATAAAACCTAAAGCCCTTATATCTTTCTGGATAACCAATAAAAAATCCACTAGTTGTCTCAAGATCAAATGTTTTTATATGTGGGTTATATAATTTAGCTTTAGCTGAACATCCCTATATGCGCATATATAAAAAAGAAGGTTTTCTACCAATCCATAAGAGTCATTTGGATAGCCTTTATAGGAACCTTGTTTAATATATGCATTGTTGTCCTAAGAGCTTCACCCCACAAGGTCAAGGGAAGGTTTGAGTGATTTAACATTACTCAAACAACTTTTTTAAGCATAAAGTTTTTTTTTAGCTACACCATTCTGATAAGGACTACCATACATCATATATTAAGGTACAATGCTTTCTTTTTTTAAAAACTATGTTAATGACCCTTACTTTTATCTTATCTTAGTGAAATGACCATAATATTCGTCACCTCTATCAAACCTAATTATTTTAATAACTTCACTGATTTATTTCTCTAATTTTTTCTTGAAGTCCTTAAAAACCAGAAAGACTTCAGATTTCTCAAATAATAAGTAGAGATACATATACCATGAGTAATCATCTATAAATATAACAAACTATTTTTCACCTGTATAACACAAAAAAAAAATCTGCAAACATCTGTATATATAATCTCTAATTTTTCATTACTATGTTAGACATCTTTCTTATATGTGTTGAATTGTTTAGCTTTTATGCAGTTAACACATGGTTTAGTTTCAGTGAAATCAAGAGATCCAAGAATCCCTTCTTTCATAAGTCTTTGGACTCTCTCTTTCGAGATGTGTCATAACCTTCGATCCCAAAGTAAATATGATTGATCATCCTTTAGACTACTTTTATTACCAATCATTATATTCTCAACAAAGCGAGATTCATATATTTAAAATTTGGTTTTCAATCAATACAAACCATCACACATATATGCAGAACCAATATGAATAGAATTTTTAACAACAATAAACTTGGAATTTTTAAACTTAAATACAAATCCAAACTTATCAAGTTTTGAAATAAAAATGAGGTTTCAACCAAATAATGAAACATAAAAAGTATAAATCAAATCCAAAATAAATTTAGACTCCAACACAACTCTGCAGGTCCCAACATTCTTGACATGCGAACGTATCTTATTTTATGAGAAGATGTTTCTTTCATTTTTTGTTGGTTCCCTTTTGTTCATAAATGCCTACAAAGAGTTGACAATGTGCAATGTGACATCATAATCAATCCACTAATTATGTAATGAAACATAGATTAAATTGCACTCATGAGAAACAAATGACTCATTACCTCTATTCTTGAGTCATTTTTTATGCTTAAGGCAGTCCAACTTCTTATGTTTCTTCTTCTTGCAAAAGAAACATTTTATAAAAGAACCTCCTATCTGGTATTTGACTTTTGCCTGAAAGTTAAAACTCTTCCCAAAGGATTTCTTTGTGTTCTTCTTCTTGAAGGAATCTTTCTTTGCCCCCAACTTATATTTTTTCTGATAAGAAACCATATGTGTACTCGTCACCTCCGCACTCTTTAATCTTTCTTTCTCTTCAACATACTTGGTCATGAAGTGATTAAAGAACTATTCATCATTATGTGTGTTATAAGAGATCTTGAAGGGTTTGTATTCAATAGGCAAGGAGGTTGAAAAAAATAGACTATAAATGAGTCTGAAATGACGAACTTCATGTCATTCAATTGAGATGCAATGTTTATCATTTTTAAGATATGTTGTCAGATGTGACTATCACCAAAATATTTCATCAACACCAACTTAGACACCAGGTTACTGACCCTAGCCTTATTAGAATTGACAATCTGGGCCTTAATGGATCCAAGAAATTCTTTCACTATCCAAAAATGAGGGATGATGCCTCGAATATTCTTAACCACTCTTGATTGCAAAAGCAACATGCTAAGTCTATTCAAGTGCTCCCACTTCTCAAAGGTAGCCTTCTGATCGGCTATACTCTGCTCTGTAAGAGCGGGAGGTTTGTCAATTCTAAGAGTCAAATCTAGGTCCATGTAAACCTGAGTGAACAACATTATTTCTTTTCAATATAAAAAATTTGATTCATTTAAGATATAGATATTATTAGAACCGTCAATAATATCTATATCTTAGACCAACTTAGACACCAGGTTACTGACCCTAGCCTTATTAGAATTGACAATCTGGGCCTTAATGGATCCAAGAAATTCTTTCACTATCCAAAAATGAGGGATGATGCCTCGAATATTCTTAACCACTCTTGATTGCAAAAGCAACATGCTAAGTCTATTCAAGTGCTCCCACTTCTCAAAGGTAGCCTTCTGATCGGCTATACTCTGCTCTGTAAGAGCGGGAGGTTTGTCAATTCTAAGAGTCAAATCTAGGTCCATGTAAACCTGAGTGAACAACATTATTTCTTTTCAATATAAAAAATTTGATTCATTTAAGATATAGATATTATTAGAATCGTCAATAATCAAACTAGTTAATGTTGTAAGAACGAAAAAAAAAAAGACTATATAAATGTTCAAATGAGACTCATGTTAAAAAGGTAAAATTAAGATAATTTATTATTTATCTTTTTTGAGGCAAGCATAATAAGGTCATTACCATTTCACTTTAATGAAAACGATAATACTCAAAGCTGATTTGTTTCCTCAATTATCAAGGAATTGACTTTAATTGGTTAAACTAGAAAATTATGTAACCAAAGGTAATTCAACATTGTACCTTTGGGTATGAACATGCTTTATGGGTTGATATACACCTACTATTATACCCTATATGAATTTGAAACATAATGACTTTCTTTTGGGTAGAATCATTGTTTCATAAAGTCACACACAATCACAATATCAAATCTTAACACAATCCAAAGAATCATCAATCAACACAACTTAGATCACTTTAGTGATTATACAAATCAGTTAATCAAGATCTTTTACCGTAAACATATTCGAATTATAGCACATGTCCATGCACACATGATAATGCATGTATATTCAGGACAAATTATATATTATAACTTCAAAAACATAAATTCATACTTCATCTCATATGCATAAATAAAATTTTAATGAAACACATTACATATGTCATGAATTTAATCATAATTCATGCTTAAATATTATGGATAACTGAAAACAACATAAAATGCATGCATGAGTCATACAAAAGTCATGCATCTATGATAATAAATACAAATAAAGCATGAGAAAATAAAAAAACATGTTTTTACAGGTAATACCAGGTCTAAAATGACCTCAAACATGTCCCAAAATAGCTAAACCGGTTTGAAACATGCACTAAAGCCTATAAACCCTTAAAACTGAATGAGAAAACCCATGCTATTTCTTAGATATGCCAAAATAGGGTCTTCTTATACAGAAGCCGGTGAAAAACTAATTGGAACCGGTCAGAAAAGGCTTTGAACCAGTCCCAAAAAAGCTCGAATTGGTTACAAAACTAGTTCAACTCTTTAAAATGGGTAAATAGTGTCTGGACCCGATTTCAAACCTGATCCGTTCTGGTTCAAATCCAAATCTAGTCTCAATGGATCTCAAGTTAGATCCCATGATTCCGACCTAATTTAGATCCAATCTAAAATGGATCTCGAGTCGGATCCCACAATCCAGACTCGGTTTCAAGTCAGATACCGGGTTGGATTCAGATCATGGACCCATATTGCATCCAACAGGTCCGAATCGAGTCTACCAGGGACGGGGACATACCCAATCCACCCCGAACCTATAACGGGTCTGGGTACGGATTGGGTCTCGGGGTCATATTCATAAAACAATCCACCTAGAACCCATTTTCTAGGTATGTGTCCCATATCGAGGCCATCAGGGTGGGTGTAGACCCGATCTATCGAAAAAATAGGTTTCGGATCCGAATTGGGTCTGGCCCAGGGGGCGGGATCCGCTGTAGTTTGCTAGAGTGAAACGCAATGGCCACCTTGTCCCAAAACTGAAGGGTGTTCGGTTTCACATGGTGCCCCCCACCACACACACACACACCTCTGCCACTGGCAACCGCCTCGGGCGGGCAGCCTCAGTTGCCGCAGGAGACGACCGACCCCCAATGGTTGCGGCGGTGAGGCCTTGGAAGGCAAGAACCCCCCTCCCGAAAACCTGATTTTTGGGTTTTGCCCCTCGCCCCACGTCGACCACCGACGACTAGCCGAGATATCGTCGATGTCCCTTCACCGATGGTCGGGGGAAAAAATCCCAAACCGAATGGATTTTGTTTTTTTTTTGTGAAACGACCCACAACAGTCCAACTACATCCGGCCTCCGCCACTGGTTCCAACCGTCAGCCCTGAGAGATTTTGGCATTGGTTGACCACCAGTGGCCGGCCCTTGATGCCAGGGTTATCTGTGTGGTTAGATTGAGTTGATACAACTTGAACCTCCCATTAGTTTCGTACCTTCATTAGTAGCTATATATATATATATATATGCCACTTTAAAAACGGATAGCTACAGTTCCTTTTTTTTCTAATTTTAAATTAATCTACCACGGTTGATGTATTTATCATCCTTTATCTATTACAAAGCATGCTTTGGGTCAAATTGTTTTTTATAGAAATGCTTGATTTTTTCCATTGGGAAGTTTTGATGCAACATAAGAAGTTCCTCTTATCTAATATATCTTCAGTAAATAAACTATAAAAATCATAAAGTAGGGTTTACATCCCTATTCAAAAGCCACATGTGCATCTCTTGCCGCCGAGTGCCTACCTTAGATACGTAGTTAGGTTTTACGTAAATGAACCTGGTGAGTTGGATGGTTTTTCTTTGGTTATCCAAAAATAGATGAGTGAGAGAGTTCATTTTAAGGGTCCAAGATCTTTGTGAGTTTCATTGGTTCCAAATGTTGGGATGTCCCCTTTCATTATTGCCAAGCGCTATACAAAGAGAGACTTCTTAGTTCCTTTGATTCTAAGGAAACTTGTCTAAAAGAATCGTTGACATCTCTCTCTCTCCTAAGGAGGAAGCCACATCAGATATCTCGCGATTTAGACCTATATCACTGTTAGGGAGTTTATATCGCATTATCGCCAAGGTCTTAGCTAACAGGATGCGGTCAATTGCTCCTAGGATTTTTTCGGAGGCACAGTTCGCCTTCATTCCTAACAGAAGACTTCAACATTCCTTCATTCTGGCCACAGAAGTGTTGCACTCTCTCAAGATCAGCGGGGGGGCCTTTTTCACTCTGAAGCTTGACTTTCATAAAGCCTACGACTCGGTTCATTGGCCGTTCCTCTTCAACACGTTGGCAAACTTGGGCTTCGGTAGGCGTTTCTCTAGCTGGGTGCATGAGCTGGTAACCAATGCCCAATCACAGTTTCAGATCAATGGGGTCAAAGGAAAACAGTTCAAACTTGGTTGTGGTCTTCGACAAGGATGTCCTATGTCTCCGTTACTCTTTAACGTTGTCTCTGAAGGCCTGGTGGTTTTGGTTAAGAGGGCAGTGGAGGGTGATCTCATTGAATCTCTCGGTATTCAAGAGTGTTGTAGTCAGATCCTGACCTACGCTGATGACATAATTATCTTCGGAAGGGCCTCCATCCAACAAATGTTAAGATTCAAGCTTGTCCTTTTTTTTTTCCAATCGTTGTCAGGTCTATCCTTAAACTACGAGAAGTGTTGTCTATCCATGGTCAACGCCCCTCCATCAATGTTGGACATGGGCCAGCGGATATTCGGATGCTCGGTTTCGGATAACTCTTTTTCTTATCTGGGTCTGCCGCTTCAAATCAGTCGTGTATCAACGGCAGCCTGGAGCACCACTATCCAAAGGGTTTAGAAAAAAATATCAGGCTGGTAAGCGTCCTACCTTTCTATCGCGGGTAGACTAACTCTCATCAAGCACGTTCTTTCTGCTATGCCAGAATTTTTTATGTCTATGTTCCTGATGCCTATGGGGGTTAGTAAGAAGATAGCTCAGGTAGTGACACACTTCCTGTGGTCTGGGCGAGATTCCAAAAACAAACGCCATCTAATAGGGTGGGACACTCTTCGACTTCCCCCAAATAGGGGGAGTTTGGGAATCAAGGATCCTCGGCTGAGGAGTATGATTCTTGTCGTGAAGCAGAGCTGGCTGGCACAACAACCTGGGTCTCCGTGTGCAAGCGTGCTTCTAGCTAAATACGGTGGTGTGGAATCATTGGTGGGGGCCACAAGCGTGTGTCAGCGAACTATGTCTAAGCTTCAGCGGTCATGGATCCAAGCATGGTCTGCAGTTCTGTCACATAATGGCAATGTTGACTCGCAATCTCAGTTCTTTGGTCGTAACCTTGCTCTGAACGGATCTTTTCGCTCAAAAGAAGGGTACCTCGCTCTCCTTCCGTCGGGGGTGGACCGGTTCCCGACGAACCTGATCTGGGGCAAGGGTCCCACTCCGAGATCATGTTTCCTGGCTTGGCTAATCTTACACGATCGGGTGCAAACTGATAACTTCCTCAAATCCATCGGATATCATCTGCCGAGTAAATGTGTGTTGTGTGAGGCGGCTGAAGAATCTGCCTTTCACTTTTTTGGGGAGTGCTTTGTCTTTCAAAACATCTTTAAGGTGACTTGGAATAAGCCGGGGGTCAGCGTGCGCCAGGAATCGTTCGCCAACGATTTGTTGTGGGGTCCTCAACAAGTTCGTCATTGCAACAAATGGCGTATTATTTGGCGAACTTGGCTTCTCTCGTCATGGTGGGCCGTATGGATGACTCGCAACAACGCTATTTTTCGGCATATTCCGGCAGTGTTCAACAAAATGGTGAACCTTATTTTGGCGGACGTATACGCCATTCTCCGCACCAACATCCCTGATCTGCAACACCATCTGCCTCCAGGGACCATTCATGATCCAGGATGATGCTCGTCGCCTAACTGTATTTGTTTCTTGTTTCTTGTTTCTTTCTTCCTTCTCTCCTTGCATCTCTACTTTTCTTTTTTCCTTTTTTGGGGCTCCTTGGCATGTCTTGGGCCCGTGTTTGGTTACCCGGTAGGTTCAATGTTGGTTGAACCTGTTTTTGTATCGTAATGTTGATGGTTATAGTTCGGCTCTCTCTCTCTCTCTCTCTCTCTCTCTCTCTCTCTCTCTCTCTCTCTTTGAGGGCAGGGTGGTGTGTGTTCTCCCCCGAAGACGGTTGTTAGCTACATCTCATGTTCGGGGGTCCTAATGAGTGCCACGTATAAGAGCTCATAGAGCTCGTATCCCTGTGTGTGTCGGCATCACTTAGCATCGAAATCTGGTGTGGTTGCAAAGACTTAAGTACCCTTTTCTGTTATGCTCGCCATGAAACGACGGTTCAAAAAAATTACAAAAATATCCTCCATTCAAAAGAAGGGAAATGACGGTTCAAGAAAAGGACAAAAAAGTCCTCCATTCAGAAAGTATGATGTTAACTCTTCAAAGTCCAAATGTTCTATTTTCGCCCTAAGCAGTAAATGTTTGCGCCAACTGCTATAACAAGAGCTCCCTTTGACAATGCAAACTTTACTGTCATCTCGAGTCGAGGTTCCCGCCTTATTTTTTAGCCTGTTTTACAACATATTGTCGCCTTCTCGTCTCTGCTTTGTGTTACAAAATATTATCGTGTTCGCGATCGACTGGTTCGATCATTGGTGGGCATCATAGGCGAATTTGTCGACCATCTCTTTTTACAGTCTTCTTTTCTTTTTCTTTGTCGTTAGGCATTATGAAAGAAAACAATGACGCACAAACATTCCAACCAGTGCCATTAAGGCATCGTGAGTACCTTTCCATGTCATCATGCTATCGTTGAAGAACGTATGTCCTCTTTAGTGCCATTAAAGCATTGTTTTGTTATTGCAGGTGGATCTTGTCCTTTCGATGGTTGAAAACTTATCGATATTTATAAGACGCTGGGACCTGTTGACAAGAATGCTTGTTTACAAATGCAATGAAGGGCCTCTACCCCATTTGGTATCCTCCATTCACTCAGTATATGAATTGTATCTCAAATTGCGATTTTAGTAACATACTACCAATTTGTGAGATATTGTTTTGTTTTTTAATATCGATTTGTTTACTATTATAATGAATTTTTGTATCAATTTGTAATATATTTTACGATATATTTATCGATTTGTAAGATATTATGTGTTTTGTAGTGTCGATTTGTAAGGTATTATGCTGAATTTTCGTATTGATTTGTAATATATTATGCGATATGTATATCGATTTGTAAGATATTATGTGTTTGGTAGTATATATTTGTAAGATATTTGTAGAAAGACTTTTAAAACGTGTGCGTGCAAAAATACATTTTTACGCGCTAGTGGTGGCGATTTCCATATTCAAATCGTTGCTCATTTGGTGATTTCTATTGAACTCTCTTCACAGCATCGTAGATATAATGAAAGTGCTATCGTCAACACGCATGTATGACATGTCATTTCTTTACAAACCGCAGTTGCTTTTATACTGTGATTTATTAAATCGTTTCTTTGACTTGCTTAACCTTATTGGTATCCATTGTTATATGCATCTTGAATAAATCGTAGTAAATGTATGCGCTTGCTAATGCAAATTAATATCTTGCTTATAACAGTGGTGAGCTTATCATCTGGTTGTAATGAAGATGATTTATCTCAATCATTTGAAAGATATGAAGAAGTGAACATATGTATTAATGACGCACCTGAAGAAGTGAACACGTGTACTAATGATGCTCATGATAACAAGGGTGCAGACATTGGATTCACTCTTGACTTGAATGTTTCAGCAGAAGAAATGCAATTTAATAATGAGGTAGATGATCCTGACAGTACACTTGATAAAGGTGCAGGCACTGGGAATGTACATGATAGTACACCTGACTCTGTTCCCGTAGAGGAAATGCAGTTTAATACTGAGGATGTTGCATATACATGTTACAATGATTATGCCTTAAAATTTGGCTTCAGTGTTAGAAGGTTTTCTTGGTCAAAAAATATACAGGGTGTCGTGGTGAGAAAGACATATGTTTGTTCTAAGGAAGGTTGGAAGAAATCAATTGGAAATCCAATAAGGAGCATGCCAAAATCAAGATGTAGATGTCTAATGAAAATGATGTTAAGAAGACTTCCAAATGGGAAATATGTAGTTTGTACTTTAATCAGTGATCATAATCATGATTTATCTGCTTCATTTATAACTCTTATGTTAAGGTGACATCGTAAAGTAACTATAGTGTATGCTGCAATAACTGAAATAGCTGATAGCGCTGGCATTGCACCATGGAAGACATACAATTTATTTGTGCACATAGATGGTGGTCGCGAGAATGTGCCATTCACACCTATGGATCTAAGAAACCACTTGAAAATGAAGATGACAGATAACATGAAGAATGGAGAAATATGTTCTTTGATTGATTACTTATAGAAGAAATCAAGCATTGACCCTGGTTTCTTTAGTGCAATGCAACTGGATAAAGATGGATATGTTTTGGGCAAATTTAAAGTCAACATATTCACAGGCAAGAGTAGATTATGAATGCTTTAATGATGTGCTTATTTTTTATATGACAGTGAAGATTAATACTGAACAGTGGTCATTTGCGCAGTTTGTCGGAGTGAACCATCACTCACAGAGTTGTATATTAGGCGACATTTTTTTGTATGACCAAATCAAGAAAAGCTTTGAGTGGTTGTTTAGAGTATTTACACAGGCAATGAATGGGAAGCAACCTGAAGTTGTACTTACAGATGATGATCACGCAATTGCGGCTGTAATGTTTCATGTGTAGCTAGATGCACATCATCGCCTATGTTTATGGCATATCTTTCAAAATGCAGCAAAGAACATAGGACACATATTTAATCAAAAGACAAGGTTTAACAAAAAGTTTACAAGGTGTGTACTTGAGAACGTAGACGAGGTCACCTTTATGTCAGATTGAGAGAAAATGATTCAGATATATGACTTTGAAGATTGTCTGTGGTTACAAAATTTATATGCAGAAAAAGAGAAGTGGGCATTGGTATATGGAAGACAATACTTTTGTGCAGGTATGATAAGCACACAAAAAGCTGAATCTATGTATGCCATGCTGAAGAAAACCATGTATTCATGTTTAACAATGTTTTGCTTCATGGAACAATATAAATTATTTGCAGACGGTCTAAGACAAAATAAGCTTGAACAAGATGTGAAATGCTTTAATACATGCCCTGTAACTTTGGGCATGAAAATATTGATGTGACCTGTAGATCTGTATACACTAACTGTATTTGAATGAAATAAAAAAGAGGTTATACATGTCATGAATTGCAACATAGAAGGATTCGTGAAAATCAAGAATATGCACAAATACCATATTTTATGTGAGGGCGAAAAGCACCAGAAAAGGCAAGAAGCACATGTCACGTACAATGTTGACAACGAAAAAGTTGAATGTATGTGCAAAATGTATGAATTCAAAGGTATTTTATACCGTCATGCATTAAAAGCACTTAATCAAGAGAAGATACAAGAAATACCTCAGTCATGTTTAATGCGAAGATGAAGGAGACAAGCAAAGATTGAACTACTGAATATGGATAATGTCAGTCAATCTGGTGTTGATGAGAAGTGTCACATAGCCTCCCGTTACCAACAACTGTGTAGGTCATTTATGGATATTGCAGATTTGGCATCGAAAAGTGAAGAAGCCTATGTATGCATGAGAAAAGTGTCAAGAGAGTTAGTTGAAAATATGCAGTTAATTCACCATCAGTCTGTTGCAGCTCATGAATACTAGTCCAAGATAATGGGATCAAACAACGTAGGTGATAATCACGCTTCCCTTGACACTCCTGAGAAGTTGCGTCGAAGCGTAAACATCATCTTCAACAAGTCAGTAGTGAACGTTGTTGATTATGATGGAAATATTCACCAAGCAAAGGGTATCAAAATAAAACCTGCCTCTTATCGCAATCGTCAGAGGGCAAAGAGTGCACTAGAATTGGTTGTCAAGAAAAGGTCTAAGGAACAACCAACCTCTAATCAAAAGCAACAAAACCCTTCGCATAAACAGGTATGTAAGACATTATATTGCTTCCCATATAAATTGTATTATGTGAAGCTTATCAATATCTAACTTCTGTAATTTCCAACATACAACAATACCCTACAGACGTAATTTTCAACGTTGTAACCTTCGATCCTCCCGACTAGATTTCCCGAAAATGATAGCTCCAGTTTTACAAGTCTTTTGGTATGTAATCAATGTTGGGAGGATGTTTGCATTTCTTGTGAAACTTAATGCAATGTCTTATATTTTCTGTTTCATGACAGACTCAGATAAATTCGAAAGTGAGCTATGGAACACATGAATCACGTGTGGACTATTTTTATGTATTACCATCAAGTTAGTTGTCATGCCTCTTTGCATGACCCAATTTCTATATTGTCGGATTTGTTAAGAGTTTAACAAAACAACAGAGCTCGTTTACTGAGAAATAAGGTACAGTGGGATGCCATTACTACTGAGCTCCTTTACTTGGAGAGGATGTATTCTCAGTTGTTCATAGACATTGTAACCAACTACTAATATTTTTTATATGTGAATGTGGTTGTAAATCATATAATTCATGTGAATTTGTAGTTACGAAGTTACGATGACAACAATATGTCTTTGTTTTTATTTTTGAACGAAATTGTTTGTATTCAAGAATCTGACTCAATTTTTATCGTTTAAGCAAAACCTGAAATCCTTAAACCACCTTTTCCAATTGCCCGTAAAAGCGATTAGGAAAAATTGATGACATAGACATTGCCCGTAATAGCAAATCGCTACACCATGTAGCCTTCATAGGTTATTGTGTAAATTGTGATGGTACGTATCGTTCACTTAGACAAAGCTCGTTGTCTAAAAGATAGACGTCATTTTGTAAATCGCGATGGTATAACGATTTACGGATTGACATCTATGTCGATCACAATTGGATGACAATCGCTCTATTCATGAGCACAAATCATGGTAAAGGTGCACTGTGATTGCTTGTGCAAATCGATTTCACCGTTTACTAATATTTTTGCAAATAATGTTTGTACACTTATATAAAGTCATGTTCAAGAAAATAGCTCATTTTCATTTTACACAACGTGAATCGCTTGAATGATTTTTAGTTATGAAGGGCAAAATAACAACGATTTGTTTTTACTATATAACAGTCCAATTTATTGGTGTATTTAGTGAAATTAAAATTTTATTTATTTGAACCTAGTGATATTTACATAATTTGTATACATAGTCTATAAGAATTGTTTATACAAAAGTTGGTTGTACAGTCTATAAAATCTACTGAAAGTCGATGCACATCAAATTACTCTTGCGTGGGGGGTCCTGTCGTACGTTGCCTTTTAGGTATTCTTGCCGACTGAGTTATTTTCTCTTCCGCAATTAGAAATGCCATCAATTTTCTGCATAGTTATGTGCAGAATCCAGGCATATCAACCTGCGAAAAAAATGTAATATGGCACCAATATAGACATTGAGTCCCCAATAACAAAGGGTAATAAAGAGCATACAACATCAAAATAAGGTTCTCGACCATCATATGTCGCTTCAATATAGTTCATTACAAATACACCACAATCGATGTCATTATTTTGTAAAGGAGCATGGTTTGCAAAGCGAAAGATCCACTCGCTAACATTGACTCCCAAAATGTCTTTGACAAAACTGACTTGTGATTAATGCAGAAGAAAGTAAATTCTTGACCACCGTACATGATACGATACCCTTATAGATGAAATCTTACAAAATGTGAAATGTCAAGTTGTAAACCACTGTGTGAGTCCAACGAATTGTAACACCATAGTTGTTTTTCATGTAAATCCATCACGTATAAGACCCAATGCTTTTTAGATTGCCAGAGTTTAGGAATCAATATCTGCAATCGTTCGTACAAATGGCGTTAGGACTGTTATGCCGTAACCTTGCACCAGAGGTTTGTTCACTTACTTTTTTACTTGACCAAAAGTCTGCAATGATCATTGTTAACCCAGTATGGTAGTCCATCTTGAAATCCAATGGAGTATGAAAATTGATGTATGATACTCTGTTGACCGAAACAGTGATAATAACAATGTTAAAACACGAAACAACAAGAGTAAATAAAAAACCAAAATAAACATAAAAGAGAACTGATATACCATGAAATAAGGGTTGACGATGCTTCTAGTTTTGCTTATTGCATTGCTTTTAATATACTTGACGAAATCGGATATAGTCTGTTTGCAACAAATATGAACTTGTTAACATACATACCCATGGCATATGTAAATAGAAAATTGATAGTGGTTTCATATGAACAAAATTATTGATAGTGTTTCCTTCTGCGAATTCATCTTGCAGCCGATTGATGTTGTCTTGGAGTGATTTGCTGAGTTTTCACCCAACTTCTTTGGTGGATGTTCCACTGACATTAGCAGAATATTCAATAAATGATAATGAAATTCCATTATATAGTACATAACACAAATCGCATAAACGGCATAAAAGAGATGAATTGTGAAGAAAATGAACACAATGTTTAGACAATATACGCCTGAATCGCCATCACTGGTCGTGTAAATGTCGTCATCTCCTTCCTTGTCTCCTTCATCGATATTGATACCCCATTCGTGATGAAGCTGGTTATATGTTCGATTCATGAGCACGAGGTTTATAAAGGAACCGTCGGTTTGTCTATTCCTCGTTCACGAAGCAGAGGATAATCACACCCAGAGCTGGACCTATAAAGAGGCCAATGAGGCTTGGGCCTCATGGCCCCTGGGCCCAAAAAAATTTTAGGGGCCCATTTTTAAGGCCTGAGCTCCCCATTTGTTTAGAAAAGGTTTGGGTAAAGGATCAAACCCGGATCCTTTACCCGACTCGGATCCAATTAAACATTAAAAACCCATGCGCCCCTCGTCTTCTTCAATCTAAAACCTCTGCGCCCTCTCGTCTTCTTCAATCTAAAACCCCTGTGCTGGCCTTTCTTCTTCTTCAATCTAATTCTTCTGCGCTAGCCTCTCTTCTTCTTCAATCTAATTCAGAAAGCTCCAAAGGAAATGCTGGCACATTTGATTGAGGCAGATAAGTTGAGGGAGGTGAATATTTTGTTTGTGTTGTCATCTACAGGAGGTCCAATGAGGTCTATCTCAATTGGGTTATTGAAGTTTGTGCATCTAAATATGCCTATTATTATCATGCCCAACAGGCAAAAGCAAAAAAAAAAAAACTTCTTGCTGAATGAGCGTGTCAATTTCTTCAGGTTTTCAATTTTCGTGCCCTAAAATCATGGTTTTCAATCTTCATTGCAGGCACCTAAAAGTTTTCTAAAAGGCAGATACAAGCTTATCCAAAAACTATTGTTTTTTATGTGAGATATATTAAGTTCAAAAATTTGTTACGGTAAGAGGTGTTGAGGCCATTTTCATCTTCACGAATTGCATCTGAACCCAAAAGAGTGTGTTTTCCATCATCCTGTGCTGAAGACAAACAGTGAGTACATTGGATTTTCACACAAACTACATAGGAAGTTATTTTCGTTTAGATGAATAGGCACTAATTGTAAGTTCTTTTTTTTTAGGATTTTTTTGAAGGAAAGTTTAGAAAATTGTTACTGTATATGAAAAATGTTCCTTTAATATTAGCTTGGTGTGCCTTTTCCTTTTTGAAAGTGATTTTTTTTGGGTCAAAGGTCATAATACTTGTCATGTGCACATAGTCATGTTGTTCTTTGGATATTCAAGTTTGTGACCAACACTGTTTTGGATTCTTGAATCTTATAAACAAAGTTTCTCATCAAGACTGTTTTAAATGGTTAACCTATCCTACCAAATCTGAAAGCTTTTTGGCACAACTTCTTTAGGAAAGGGGGTGAATGTTCTTTGTCTGTTAATCTTAGATCAACTATGTCTCAGATTGAATGGATTGGCTATGTTGTCAATTGAGAAAGAAATGGTTGAACAACTTGATTATATTGATTTGATAAATATTTTTGCATCTAAAACAGCTAGACGAGTAGTGTTTAAGTAGTTTATATAAATATTTTAGACATTGTTATTTGATATAATATAAATATTTAGAATATCATATTTGTTTAGTAAAAATATAAATTTTATCGTTATTTGAATGATGATACTATCAGGTTGTGTCTTATTCTCTTGGCTTTCTTGTTTCATTGTAATTTCTGATTTCTAATTTCTGTTAGCAGTTAATTTTTGTTAGTTAATTACTATTAATTATTGTTAGTTAATTTTTGTTAATTGATGTTATTGCTAGTTAAATCTAAAAATAATATAAATATTTGTATTAGTTAATCTCTGTTAATTAATGTTGAACAACTTGATTAAACTGATTTGATAACTATTTTTGCCTCTAAAACAATCAGACGAGTATTGTTTAGGTAGTTTATATAAATATTTTATATATTTTTATTTAATATAATATAAATATTTGGAATATTATATTTGTTTAATGTGAATGCAAATTTTATTGTTATTTTGATTCTTTAAAAAAAATCGGAGGCGCTGCCCCCGAACTCCTACTATTAATAGGGGGCCCATTTTTTCCCTCCGCCTGAGGCCCCATAAAACACAGGTACGGCTCTGGTAAGACACCACTGATACTACCCTTGGCTCTTAAAATTCAGCTTATAGATATGTTCAATAGAAAAACACACTTGATATGTTAATCACAGTAGGTTCCCAGGACCACGTTCGACCTGCACCAGTGGCTAAAGAAGCAGTATCAAGAGACAAAAGGGCCATGGGGCCCCTGGTCCCACCGGGTGTGCAGGTACCTTTAACTGGTGGGCTCCGTAAGGGCTTAGGTGTCGGTGACCCGATACAAGGTCTACCTCACAGAGACGGGCCCATTAAGTGATCCAGTTCTCTGTGAGGGTTCCTCGTTATAAAAAAAAACACTTTTATGAGTAAAATGCTAGCAGAAAAATTAAACTATTTGTAAAGACAAAACGTATAAAATACAAAAAACATATAGCAAGAAATCATGATATTCACAGGAGACGGGATGTTGGGACTACATCATCCAAACAAGCACTTACGGATGTTATGGGGTTGGATATACCCGACTGAACCAATCAGACCCGGCCTGACCCAATCATGTTAGACCTGTGGAGTTTGAGTCCGATACAAAATCTATACCAGTATAAAAAAGGGCTGGATTTTCGTAAGAAAGATATGAACCTGAACATATTTGCACCTGATCGTTTTCATACCCAACCAACTGGTTGTGCAATATTACCCAAACATACCTGAAGCCAGGGGCGGCTTGTATGCAAACCTGAATCCCCTTAGTACCCAAACCTGTTCTAGGTGAAGATTTTTTTAAATCACTAAATTCTGGTATGCTCTAGATTAGTGAATTTTGTAAGCTTTTCAATTTACAAAGTGTTTATAGTAAGTTGGTTAATATATAATCCTTTTGATCAAACCCTCTATACCTAACTCAATACATATCAGACCCATTACCTCATACAAACACATGCTACACATTCACCATGACAACAATTATTGATCAAACCTTTGCCATAGCCTAGCCAAAATAATTTATTTCATAAAAAATAATTTCAAGCATTTTAATTTAAAGCCTGCAGAGTTTCATTCAACCCTAACGTCATTATTGAACAACAATCTTTATAACAAGCATTTAAGGCATACTAACTTGAATTAATGCATATAAACAAGATTTAATATACATAAACATGATTCAAAACATGTGAACATGGATCAGGGTATGCAATGGTTCATGCTAACATAATTTACATCTAAAATTCTGAAGCAAGTATCCAAAGTATATTTAACATTTTAAATTACAAGTTTTTTTGTATAATAACTTACTTTGATTTTTACGTAGTAACCAGTATATCGAGGTAGGATAAACGGATCACTATTGGTAGTATTCTGGTAAAAACATTTATCATATTAGATTATATTTTCTACTAATTTTTGGGCAATACCTACCCTATATAAACTAAAGAAGATCCTTTTAAGAACCTCTGAAAAATCTAAAATACTATTTTAAAATAATCTTAAATTTTTTTATAAATTTTTTAAAAAGTTTCCTCTTTAATAACTCAACTATTTGAAAAAGGTCTTGAACTCGAATTTGAGTAGTAAAAATTCTGATAAGACTTTGCATTATAAAATTTTTAATAAAGGTTTTTCAAAAAAAAAAAGATTCGAATATCTAAAAAGGTTTTAGAAAAAATTTGACAGAATTCTCTTTATAGAAGTTCAAATTTTTTAAAATATTTACAAATTTTTTGACAAAACTCCTGCTAAAATAATTCAAAATGTTTAAAATGTTTGTAAGATTTTTGCCAGAACTCTATTTATAATAATTCAAAATTTCAAAAATATTTATAAAAATTTTACTAGAACTATTGCTATATAATAATGCATGGAATGCATATTATATTATCATAAAATCATGCATTCATACAAACTTTTATAGATTAAACACCTTTGTTTATGTTGTTTTAGGTGTGAAGGAGCTACGGTTCAAATTTCATCAGAATCAGAGTTAAAACAAGAAAATTAGAGCATTTTCTGATAAATCAGGCTCGTATTGATGCAAATCAGATCCAATCCAGAATTATGTAAATAGCATTGGGATCTGATCCACATGTCCTCTTAAATCCAAATCCAAGATCCACAAGTGAATACTTTTAAAAAAATCCTTTTTAAAAATGGCACAGACACTGTTTAGCAACTTTAAAAGGTTTTAGGTATTATTTTAGAAATAGTTAAAATAGGGACCAATTTTATAATTTTCATAAATTATTTTTATAAAAGAAAAATGTCCAGCCATTGTTCATTGTCTTCCCCTAGGGTTTCATGCCACCCTCTCTTCCAAACCCTTTCTTCTCTTTTGCTTTCTGATCTCTTTTTCTTTTTCCATGTTCTTCCTCGTCCATGATTTTCGATCTTCTTCCCCTACATTATTTTAGTGATTTTTTTTAGTTATTTTGGTTTTGTTTTTATTGCAGATTCACACGACTGAAGGCTTTGCTTCGGACTCGTTTCGCTGTCTACCATCATTGAAGACTGACTGTGTTCTCTCTTCAACCAGTCTTCCCTCTTTTCTCCACCATCAATCTCCATTTTCGCCAACTCGGTCTCCAACGTGCTGCAGCCAAAAATGAATTTCAGCAACAAAAAATATGTTTGTGACATGAAAATCAAGGTGTGAGTCTGCTCCCCTCTATCCCCATATTCGTCGGGCAGCCCTTGAGGTGCACCTTTCTCCCTCTCTCTACTTTTCGATCTTTAAACCCTTGTTTTGTATAAAAAACAGAATCTTGGCTCCTTTTTTTTCATTTTATTTTGAGTTTTTGGTATTAGGTGTTATTTGGTGTCTAGAATACGTTTATGCGGTCTAATCATTTTCTTTGTGGTGTTTCGTTTGAATCTTGTTTCATCTGGGTCTAAGAACTTAAACGAAAAGGCCTGTCGAGAAAGTTCTGTTTTGTAAAATTTGTATATAGAGATTTGTAGCGTAGTTTATTTATATTTCTGATTTGATTTAATTAATTTTAGAGTAGATTTATATTAGATCAGAGTTTCTTGGTTTCTAGATTTAGTTTTTCTAAAAAAAAAATAGAAAAAAATTATGGTTTTTTAGTTTTTAGTGTTTTTCTTCATATTTTCTTGAAATCATTAGTTGTAGAATAGGTTATTTTTATTATTTTCATGATTTTTTATTAGTTTAGGTTCAAATCTAGGTTAGGTTTAATTTATCATAGTTTTTTTTAATTCATTATTTAGTTTTAATCAATTATTTATTATTTTTTCAATAGCTGATTTAGGGTTTTTTGTAGTTTTCTTAATTCTTTTTAATTTTCGTGATTAGATCTGATTAATTCTTGTTTGTTTTTAGTATTAGGTTAGTTAGTTAGTTATTATTTAATGCATGTTCTTGATTTGGTTTAATTGCTTTAGTTAATTTGTATTCAATTATTTATTTAAATTAGAAATCAATAGTATAAATCCTTAGTTATTTTAATTCTTTTAATTCAGCAAAATAGATTAGAGTTATTTATTGTTTCTATTAGTTAGTTAAAATGAATATTTAGTTTCAGAAATTACTTTTTAGCAATTAGATTAGAAATAATTGTTACAATTCAATTATCATTGTTAGTTAATTAGAATTAATTTTAGCCGATTTAGGAATAGTTAGTTATTTTATTTATTTATTAAATTCAGATCATGTTAATGTCTCGTAGTTAGTTCATGTCATTAGATTAGTCTCGTAGTTAGTTCATGTCATTAGATTAAATTATATTAATTGTTTAGAAATTATTTTGTTTAGATAGATTAATTCAAATAGTTTAATCAGTTTTCTTTCTTGTTATCAATTATCGTTTTTAGCATAGCTAGGTTATTTTCATTCAATCATGTTTTGTTGTAGTTTAACATTAGTCTAATTCAGATAGTGATGTTTAGTCTTATTTTAATTCACGTTAGTTAATTGTTAGTACAGTTTTTGTTGAATCTTCTATAGTTTAGATTAAATTAGCATAGCCGATTTATTGTTTCTTATTTAATTCATTGACTAAGTTAATTAGCTTTGATAGCTTAGGTTAGTTTCATTTTGCTAAAGATTTGTTATTTAGTCTAGCATTAAATTCCGTACAGTTGAGTTAGATAGGTTAATTGTTAAATAATATTCTTGTTAGTTAGTTAGAGTATTTTCTTTTAATTCTCAAATTCTTGCATAATCGGTTAGGTAGTTTCCTTGTTTTCCTGTTTCTTGTCTAGTTAGTTTTAGTTAATTGTTATTGTATTCTAGTTGTTATTAGTTAGATTTTGAAGTTAGTTCCAGCAAGTTAGTTATTAATTAAATTAGTTAATTTGTTAGTTTGTTACTTATTCTTGTTAATTAGTTATTCGTTAATAGTTAATTTTAGTCAATTCTTGATTTTCGGCTAGTTAGTGCTTTTTGAATTTTAATTAGTTAGAATAGATTATTGATTAATTAATTAGTTTTAAAGTAATTAGTTAGATTTTTTTCATTGAATTCACATTTTATTAGTCAATTTAGTTAATGGCAATGTCCCTCTTTAAGAGCCCTTTATAGTTTTCCAAAATTTTGTAAACCTTTTATATGGTCCCCTTAACATAGTTCCCTCTTAATTTAGTTCCTTTAGTTTAGTCCGCTTTTATTTTAGTTCCCTCAAGTATTTAGTTAGTCTCTATATTTTCTTTATTTGATATTTCTTTGCTTATTTTTTAGAATAGGGTAAGTCCCTTTTTGTTTTTTGTTTTTATATTACAGGTCCCTACTATGCCAGTGTAAGGAGAAAGGGTGGACTGAAGTGGATATACAAAGAAGAAGATTATACAACTCCCTAAATATTATTTGAGGGCCCGAGCATATTAGAATTTTTATTGTTTTTATTTCCTTTTGTTTTTTCGTTAGCTTATAAATAAAGAAATGTGTAATTTTCTCTTCTCAGTTGTTAATAAAGTTAAATTTAGTGAGTTATTTTTGCCTAAATTTCGTTCTCTGTGGAGACAATCCGACTTGCTACTCTACAATGAGTGCAAGAACTGGTTTTTAATTTATTATTTAGTGTACAGTTCTTGATTTAAAAATTATCATTTTCGAAATCGTCACCAAATTTTTGACATCGTTGACGGGGAACAACGAAAGGAAAATAGTTCACTTTCTTGCTTTATTAATATTTGTGTAGTTAGTTTCTAACATAGTTAGCTAGATTCAGGTTTTAACATAGTAAGTACATATAGGTTTACTTTATTTTGTTTAGCGCAGTTTGATTTTTTTTATTAAATTAGGTTCGTGTGCATACTGGGTCCAGGCACCAGTGTATGCAAGGGAGAAGGACCTTAGGTAATCCGTTGCATCCCTTTGTCGATGATCTCAAGAAAATTATTCATTCTCCTCGAAGTCCATGCAAAATGGGTGATATGGAGCCTAATGGACCTACACACCCTTTGAGGGAGTACTTCCTACCCACGGAGTACACCCAATGTAGGGGCGCCATAGTATGAGATTAAGGCTAGTGTGATACAAATGTTATCTTCATTTTATGGCCTTAGTCATGAAGATCCCTACAGGCACTTAGATGTGTTCCTCAAAATTTGCTCTACCGTAAAGATCCAGAACTTTGGGGACGATGTATTGAAGTTTACCCTTTTCCCGTTCTCACTGAAGGATAAGGATAAAAATAAGGCTAAGTACTGGCTAAAATCCTTAGACACCATCAAAATAGGGTCGTGGGATCAGTTGCAAAAAAAAATCTTGAAGAAGTACTTTTTTATTGGTCGAACAAATCAGTTTAGGCAAGCCATCACCAGTTTCTCTGAACTAGAAGGTGAGTAATTTCATGAAACTTAAGAAAGGCTGAAAGATCTCCTTAGAAAGTGTCTTCATCACCAAGTGCCGAAATGGCAGTTGGTCCAATGCTTCTATGATGGTCTATCTGAGAGAAATTGTCAGATGATTGATTTGTCATGTGGGGGAACTTTCATGTCGAAGAGTGAGGAAGAGCTATGACGACTATTTGATACATTGGCAGAAAAATCTTTACACCATGCCTCTAGCTCTCGTTCTGAGAGGACCACACCTAGCATTGTCAAGAAAGGTGATGCTCTAGAGATCGGAGAAGCTGCTGAGTTGAGGAACAAAGTTGATTTGATTACTCAAAAGTTTGACCAACTTCTCGCAGGCCCATCACCTTTTCATCAGGTGTGTACTCTCTGTGTCAGTCCGGCACATTCTGTTACTGAGTGTCCTTCGACATCTCAGTACTCTGAATTTCTTCATGAATAAGTTCAAGTTGCTCAAGGGTTCGCCAAACCCATGAATGACCCATATTCTTTGACATATAATCCGGGTTGGCAAAACCCTCCTAATTTTTCATGAAGAAATTCACAAGCATCGATTCATGTTCTTCTGAATCAACATGTTAGGCCTAGCGCTTTCACTCATACTTATGAGAAGCCAAACTATCTCCAGACCTCTCTGATCTTTCCTGCAGTTACCCCTTAAGAGACTGCTCCACAATTGTCTTTTGAGGAAAAACTTTCCCAAGCACTTCAGGATGTGTCAACCTTCAACCAAAATGCTTTCGAAAAGTGTAACCAAGTGCTAAGTTCCCATACCCAATCCATAGCCAAGCTTTAGCAGCAAATGGGATAATTAGCAGAGGCCCTAATGTGGAGAATTGAGGGTAGTTTACCCAGCCAACCTGTCATGAACCCCAAGGGCAAGGAACCCATGTCTGGCCTGCATATGACTGATATTCATCAACAGGCTAAGACAATGATGGCCCTTAGGAGCGGACACGAGTATCATGTATCCCCAAGAGAGATAACTGATGAGCTCGATGAAACTATGTCATCCACTTCTGTTGAGTCATCTATCCCCGATAAGAGAAACGATAGAGGTGAGTCTCCTCAGGAGGAGGAGGAGGAACCCCTAGAATATGTCCCCTAAACCACCCTATCCTAAAGCATTAGAATCTCATGTTCGCATGAGCAAGCAAGGGGTTAAGATGCAAGACATGCTTGAAGTATTCAAGCAAGTGTGGATCAACCTTCCCTTGCTAAATGTCATTCAGCGAATTTCGGCGTACGCCAAATTCATAAAGGAACTTTGTACATAAAAGCGTAAATATAGAGGCAAAGTTCCTACTAAGGTTCTCCTGACCGAGTAGGTGAGTTCAGTGCTTCAGCACCAAACTCCACTCAAGCTCAAAGATCCTGGTGCCCCGATCATTTCATGTGTTATTGGAAATATCAAAATCAAGCGAGCATTATTAGATTTAGGGGCTAGTGTGAATATCCTACCTGGATATTTCTATGATTCTTTTGGGTTAGGAGAAATGAAGCTGACACCTATGACCCTGCAACTAGCAGATCGTTCTATTAAAGTTCTGAGGGGAATCCTAGAGGACGTGCTAGTCATGGTCGATGAGTTTTATTTCTCAGTCAACTTCATCATCCTGGATATGGAGGGCGTAGAAAGCCATTGACAGACTCCGATCATTTTAAGACGACTATTTCTAGCGATGGCCAATGTGTGTATTAGTTGTCATACCAGAGCGATGGATTTATCCTTTGGCAACAGGATGGTAAGACTGAATATCTTTAATGCTGCCATGGGACCCGTCGGAGATGAGTCTTCTTTTCATGTAGATATTGTTCAGGAGTTGATAAAAGAAAACTCAAACTTGTTGTTTAGAGATCCACTCGATGTTTATTAAACATTCAGATATAGCCTAGAAAGAGACTTTGTAAATGTGTCTTCGGTTGTGTCAAAGGAGGAGATTGTGCTCGGGCATATTGTAACCAAGAGAGGAATAAGATAGGATCTGAGCAGAATCGTGTACCATATGTAATATAGTAAGAGTAGGTTTAGATTGTTCTTTTCTTTTCATCTTTGTTTTGCTTTTGATTTGACTGTTTCATTTCTTTTCATTTTTATTTTTTGATCTGATTTGTCATGCATCTATGCTTTAATCTTTTTGTACTTCAGCGTCATGAGCTTCAAGTTATAGGACACAAGGCACTTTTATAGGAACATACCATTTTCCAGACCAGCAGAAAATCATGCATTGTGGTGGTGTGAGGACACAACAACAATTAGTTGAAAAGGCTTTGCGCATAATCAAGTTGTATCTCTCCTTTCTCCATATTTATTTATTTTATGTTCTTAGGTGTGCATATACATTGCATGTTTGCATTTTTTGTATGTCACTAGGTACAGTGTCATTCAAGCATGGGGGAGGGTATGAAATGCACACCCCAATTTTTTTTCTATCCATGTATCTATTTCTGATAAAAACTCATAGAATCAGGCTTTTAAGAAACAAGTCTTAAGCATATATGAATGTTTTTACATGATCTAACATTTTAGAGATTTTTAAGCCCCATATAAAAAAAATGTTGAAACTAATATAAAAAGAGTGGTTATTTATGTGGATTTCAAAGAAACGATTGTATATGAATGTTAGAGTTTGTTTTGAATCACAAATATGAATATGCACAGTCGTATTTAAAAAAAATTAATCAAATGAAAAATATAAAAAAATAAGAGCTTAAAAGAAAAAAAACATATGTTTAGTTTATTTGATATCTTGGTTGCTCCCTAGTAGCTGGGTTGAGACACAAGTTGACGTGTTTGTTTTTCGTGTTGAAAAGGACAAATAAGAAAATCGCTTCTGTGTCTAGTCAACATTTGTGACCTATTTGGTTCGAGCAAGTAGAGCCTGAGTGGTGTTTACACCTGATGCCCTAACGTCATCTAGTTTGGGAGCCACCGACCTGAAAGCCTATTACATCGACTTAATAGAAAGCCTAAGAGATGCAGACATTGCACATGACAGCAAGAGAACTATACATAACTATAAAAAACTAAGGTCTAGTGAGTCGAGCAATTAAGTCTGAAGGATACTCTGTATATGATGCCTTAAGGTCGTTTGGCCTGAGAATCACTGACTCAAAGCTTGCTACATGAGTCACAAAAGCCTAAAAATTAATATAGTGCTCAACTGAAAAAAAAAAAAAGAGCCTAATGAAAAATTCATTGCTTAGAAATACTTATGAAAAATTGTGCAGAAAACATATAAGTAATAATAAATAAGTAATAGCATTATTGTACTTGATTTTTTGAGAGAAAAGCATAGATATTTGCAAATTTTAGAAAAATGAAAGAAAATATTTTTCTTCTGTGGAGGCATATAAAACTTTGAATGTGTTGTGAGAATGTAATTGTATAAAATATTTGTTTAAACTAATTTCTTAATTGCCTAATACTTTTTAAAAAAAGTATACTTATGCATGACAAAGATATTTGTGGGTAGCATAATTGCAAACCCTCATGAAACCTTACTCGTCCATTGGGATGACCTAGGAGTTTAAAGGGCGTGTTGCATAGAACAAATGCAACCGTGATTTCTACGAAAGTGAGTTAAGATTTTATTATTATTTTCTTTGAATTCATGCATTATTTATTTTTAATTTCTTAGCAGAGTAGTCTAGATTTAGTTTACTCGGGGACTAGCAAACGAATAAGCATGAAGCATTTGATAATACATGAAATGCATATCATATTATCATAAAATCATACATCCATATGAACTTTTATAGCTTAAACACCCACTTTTATGTTGTTTTAGATGTGAAGGAGCTACGGTTCGAATTTCATCAAAATTGAAGTTAAAATGAGAAAATTAAAGCATTTTCTGAGAAATCGAGCCTATACTGATGCAAACCGGATCCAAATCCAATCCAAAATTATGCAAATAGCAATGGGATCTAGTCCACCATCCTCCTAAACCCAAATCCAAGATCCACACGTGAATACTTTTAGAAAAATCCCTTTTAAAAATGACACAAACACTTTTTAGCAATTTTAGAAGGTTTTAGGTACTATTTTAGAAATAGCTAAAATAGGGGCCTATTTTATAATTTTTTAAAATTATTTTTATAAAAGGAAAACGTCCAGCCATTGTTCATTGTCTTCCCCTATAGTTTTATGCCACCCTCTCCTCCCTTTTGCTTTTTGATCTCTTTTTGTTTTTCCATGTTCTTCCTCGTCTGTGATTTTCGATCTACTTTCCCTCCATCGTTTTTGTATTTTTTTTCGTTATTTTGGTTTCATTTTTATTGTAGGTACACATGACTAGAGGCTTTGCTTCGAATTTGTTTCACTGTCTACTATCATTGAAGACTGGTTGTGTTCTCTCTTCAACCGATCTTCCATCTTTTCTCCACCATCAATCTCCCTCTTCGTCAACTCGGTCTTCAACGTGTTGCAACCAAAAACAAATTTTAGCAACAAAAAAGATGTTTGTGGCATGAAAATCAAGGTGTAAGTCTGCTCCCCTCTACCCCCACATTCGTCGGGCAACCCTTGAGGTGCACCTTCCTCCCCCTCTCTACTTTTCGATCTTTAAACCCTTATTTTGTATAAAGAACCCAATCTTGGCTCCTTTTTTTTCATTTTTTTTGGGTTTTTGGTATTAGGTGTTATTTGGTGTCTATAATATGTTTATGTGGTCTGATCGTTTTCTTGGTGGTGTTTAGTTTGAATCTTGTTTTGTCTGAATCCAAGAAATTAAACGAAAAGGCTTGTCGAGAAAGTTCTGTTTTGTAAAATTGTATATAGAGATTTGTAGCGTAGTTTATTTATATTTCTGATTTGATTTAATTAATTTTAGAGTAGATTTATATTAGATCAGAGTTTCTTGGTTTCTAGATTTAGGTTTTTCTAAAAATAAATTAAAAAAATAGGATTTTTCAATTTTTAGTGTTTTTCTTCATATTTTCTTGAAATCATTAGTTGTAGAATAGGTTATTTTTATTATTTTTATGATTTTTGATTAGTTTAGGTTCAGATCTAGGTTTGGTTTAATTTATCATAGTTTTTTTAATTCATTATTTAGTTTTAATCAATTATTTATTGTTTTTTCAATAGCCGATTTAGGGTTTTTTGTAGTTTTCTTAATTCTTTTTAATTTTCATGATTAGATCTAATTAATTCTAGTTTTTTTTAATATTAGGTTATTTATTTATTATTTAATGCATGTTCTTGATTTGGTTTAATTGCTTTAGTTAATTTTTATTCAATTATTTATTTAAATTGGAAATCAATAGTATAAATCCTTAGTTATTTTAATTCTTTTAATTCAGCAAAATAGATTAGAGTTATTTATTGTTTCTATTAGTTAGTTAAAATTAATATTTATTTTCAGAAATTACTTTTTAGCAATTATATTAGAAATAGTTGTTTTCATTCAATTATCATTGTTAGTTAATTAGAATTAATTTTAGCCAATTTAGGAATAGTTAGTTATTTTGTTTATTTATTAAATTCAGTTCACGTTAATGTTGTTCATTAGATTAGACTGGTAGTTAATTCATGTCATTAGATTAAATTAGATTAATTGTTTAGAAATTAGTTTGTTTAGATAAATTAATTAAAATAGTTTAGCCGATTTTCTTTCTTGTTATCAATTATTGTTTTAGCGTAACTAGGTTATTTTCATTCAATCGTGTTTTGTTGTAGTTTAATATTAGTCTAATTTAGATAGTGATGTTTAGTCTTATTTTAATTCACGTTAGTTAATTCTTAGTCGAGTTTTTGTTGAATTTTGCATAGTTTAGATTAAATTAGCATAGCCGATTTATTATTTCTTATTTAATTCATTGACTAAGTTAATTAGCTTAGATAGCTTAGGTTAGTTTCATTTTGCTACAGATTTGTTATTTAGTCTAGCATTAAATTTTGTATAGCTGAATTAGATAGGTTAATTGTTAAATAATATTCTTGTTAGTTAGACTATTTCTTTTTTAAATCTTGAATTCTTGCATAATCGGTTAGGTAGTTTCCTTGTTTTTCTATTTCTTGATTAGTTAGTTTTAGTTAATTGTTATTGTGTTCTAGTTGTTATTAGTTAGATTTTGAAGTCAGTTCTAGCATGTTCGTTGTTAATTAAATTAGTTAATTTGTTAGTTTGTTACTTATTCTTGTTAATTAGTTATTCATTAATAGTTAGTTTTAGTCCATTCTTGATTTTCGGCTAGTTAGTGCTTTTGAATTTTAATTAGTTAGAATAGATTCTTGATTAATTAATTAGTTTTGCAGTAATTAGTTATATTTTTTCATTGAATTCATGTTTTATTAGTGAGTTCAGTTAATTTAGTTAATGGTAATGTCCCTTTTTAATGTTTTCCAAAATTTGTAAATCTTTTATATGGTCCCTTGAACATAGTTTCCGCTTAATTTAGTTCCTTTAGTTTAGTCTTCTTTTATTTTAGTTCTTTCAAGTATTTAGTTAGTCTTTATATTTTCTTTATTTGATATTTATTTGCTTACTGTTTATAATAGGGTAAGTCCTTTTTGTTTTTTTTTTATATTACAGGTCCCTACTATGCCAACGTAAGGAGAAAGGGTAGACTGAAGTGGATATACAAAAAAGAAGATTATACAGCTCCCTAAATATTATTTGAAGGCCCGAGCATATTAGAATTTTTATTGTTTTTATTTTTTTTGTTTTTCAGTTAGCTTGTAAATAAAAAAAAGTGTAATTTCTTCTCAAATATTAATAAAGTTAAGTTTAGTGAGTTATTTTTTTCTAAATTCCATTCCGTGTGAAGATGATCTGACTTGGTACTCTGCAACGAGTGCAAGAACTGGTTTTTAATTTATTATTTGGTGAACAATTCTTGATTTAAAAATTATTGTTTTCAAAATGGTCACCACTATAATAGTTCTATTTTTCAAAAAACTTTATAAATTTTTTTTGATTAAAACTGTGTTTGCTTAAAGAAATATTTAGACGTCATTAGAAAATGTATCTATTTAAGACCAGAGCCATTTATACCTGACCGATTCATATTTAGGTCCACAAGTCCAGTCATATCCCAACCCAGAAGCCGACCTGAATCAAATTGGATTGGATTCTAGTTCAAATTTTGACCCGATCCTATTTGAGCTACTCCCCAGCAAGCACTGCACTGCCGTCTTTGAAACCATACAAAACAACGAAATAGTTCTACGACATTCTTCAAAGAACCGGCATCATGAAGAGAGCATCAGTACACGATTTTTTATAGTTCCATTTTTTCTCAAAAGGAACAACGAGCATTCGCTTAGTAAAAGAGAGTACATTTTATTGATTGACACAAGATTACAAAAAATGATCAAACAGATCGAGCCAAAATGCATAAAACATGACCACTGAGGCTCTGTTTGGGAGCCCTCGTTGGAGAGGTGATGGAAAGGGGTCCTTAAGGATCTAGTTGAAATTGGGAGATGGGAGGCGAAATCCCTTACCATCTCCCAAATCCAGGACCCCATACAACGAGGGTGTAGGGGATTCAGTGAATCCCTGTCTCGCTCTCAAATCCGGCTCCCATACAGAGCCCCTAAACAAAAGGTGGCATGCGATAATATAAAAGAGGATAAAAAGAAAAGATTTCTACAAATTTATTTTGATGACCAGATTGTCTTGAGGTTACCAAAGTAAACCTCTGAAGGGGGGCCGGAATCGGCGATCTGCTGGATGTTTTAGCAGGATTGGATTTCATTGCCACACTTTTAATGCTGCAACTCAAAATTCAGATAGATACAATTCCTGGATTACATATGCAGAATACCAAAAGCAAATAGCAATAACCTTATGCGTGCAGTTTAAATTTACAATCTAGACATTTTCCAAGGCCTCTATGGGCTGATAACTAATATAAAGTATAAACTACAGGCATTAATCCGACTAACAGAAGGCTTCAGATTGCTGCCATGCACCACCTACGTCTATAAGCAAGGCAGTCAAAACAATTATGAAACAGGATCAAGTAATACCGGTTATCACCATTTTCAGTGATAACCCAATATGGCAACCACACCTAGTTTCCTTCATGGAGCCCCATTTGACCCAATCTTGGTGAAAGTCAAGGAGCTAGAACCTAAACCTTGGCAATCAAATCAATAACATATAGCTGACAGTGGCCATTTCACCCTAGTTATCATACAGGGTCAAACATTGGTATGGAGTGAGAGTAATTATGCTGATGTCCAAAACTCTCCAGGAAAGCATACCTTGAGGTGATGCCCATTGCTGAATTGGGGGATGCACCTGCCAGTTTTGAATTCCACTCCTGAAAAAATGTGTGAAAACTACTGCACATCAAATTCTGCTTTAAGTATGCAGCAAAATGTTAGTAGCAAATCATCATTGATCATTTCAGAAATGGAGATCCAGTGATTTAAAACCCATTTTCATTGTTTAACATTGATAGATAACTTGCAACAGCGACATATCGGAGTGGTCTTAACAAGTTAAAATGGTAAAGATATATATAACGCCCCAAATTTCAAACTTACGAACCTTTTTAGAAAAACAAGCAAGAGACTAGAAATATCTCTTTCCTTCAGAGTTTGTTTATAAAATCAGCGGAAGATTTTTCTTTTGATAAATCATAAGGCAAGCTGAACACTTTGGGCACGTTAGCTAAAAGAACCAAAATTCACAAGATTCGGATATCCTAGGGGAAATCCGATACAAACTCAAGCGTCCAGGACGCGAGCTAAGAGCAGGAAGAAGAAGTCTTGAAGTCATCTTGCAATCGCGCCATCGCCCGTAGTATACCTAATCATCACCTGTACCCATAGAATGGGTTAGTTTCGCGAAAAACTAGTAGGTGCACAAAAGAGACTACAAGAAACTGAATTAAGTACATTTAATTTAGTAGGTTACGCAGTTTAAAGCAGATATGCAGTTAAACAGGTAAGCAATGCAAGGAGGTAAATAGTGAAAATGCGTAAGCAATTCACAGCAAGTAAGCAGTTCAAAGCAAGTAAGCAGTGCAAGCGAGTAAGGCATGCAAGCGCATAAGCAGTGCAAACCGTAAGCAGTTCAAAGCAAGTGAGCAGTGCAACTGACAAATGCAACATACGATTCAATTGATCGTAGGCTGTGAACCACCACGCAACTAGCTTGTTCTCGTTCCTAGAACGAGGCCTCTGCATCTAATCACCATCAGGACATCGTTTGTCGCTCACTGCTTCTAACAAACGCTTTGTCCTAAACAACCTTAATCTATTCTCATCTCTTAAAGTCTTACGCGGCTAACTGTCACCGGTTATGACTCACTAAGGCGTCATACTTTCTCAGAAAAGCTCACCCTTCCGTAGAAGGTCCAAAACATGATCACTAACTCAAATCTCTAACGATCTGATTCTCACACCTGAGTCATGCATGTAATCATGCTAAAATAGAAAGCCGAAACTATGAATTCATAGTTGGCCATCACAAACAATCTCAGAAGATCAACATAGCTCACCATAACTTTTTATGGTAAGCAAAAACACAAGATCCACGTCGGATCGCTCAGCTCAGGAGATATACGACCTGACAGGGAATTACCGCCCTAGAGGGTATACCTGATCTTGGACCATACACTTCCTCACAGGAGTTCACCGACTTCGCGGCTACCCGTTCGTGGACAGTGTACATCCTCATAGAGATTTTATCGCTCTAGCCGGATTACTCGATCTGGAAAATATATAACCTCACAGCGACACATTTGGGAAGCCGGTCCCCAACAAATGCCATATCCAATGAAAATCATTGTGATACACGCATCAACGCAAATGACCGCTCTCAGGGTCGATAGCCACTATTACAATCAACAAGATCAACGCCGGATCACCTCGTCTGGAAAATGTATAACCTCACAAGGAATTACTGCCCAAGATGGTATACCTAGTCTTGGACCATACACTTCCTCACAGATAATCCTTTGGAGATCAAGTGCTCGACAGACACCCCTACTCAATGATAAATGCATCATTAATCGACTGCCTTGAACCATTGACCGTCTCGGGGTCGATAGCCACAATATAGGCACAAGCATGCATATCAACAATATGCATCGTATCACTTCACATAGAAGCATATAATCCTACACATCGTGTTATTGCCACAAGGAATATTGCAATCCTCAAATAGGCCTTCAAAGCATGTGTAAACGACACATGAGAACGAGCAAATATGGCAATCTCGTTGATTCTATGGGTGAAGGGTAACTAACTCTACTCGTCAGCCAAACAAAACAACTGAATAAGACAAGCACTCATAACAATGCTCGTAAAACACATAATTACCATAAAATGACTCAGTCCATCAACAAGTAATTAAATTAATCATAAGGCATAAACCATTGCATCACAAGCCATTCATAAGCAATCATACGGCAACAGTTATATCACAATATGTAAGCAGCTTATAAGACAAGCGGCCACATCAATGCTAGTTGCCACCAGTTCGTAGATTACGAGCTGTATGCAATCACATTAATCATAAGAGAATCAAGCCAACAAGTGCTACACTACAATAAGCACCAAACAGTTCGACCAAGGGATAAAGCAAGTCACACGCTAATATGTAGCAACTTGCATAATGCTATTATTATAAGCATTTAACTAGTATGAGAATCTCATTATTACTCCGCAAAGAACTGCATAAGCAATTTAACCAACTAGAGTAACGCCTTGACAGGCGTGCACAGCTCAACGAGTAGCATACTGAACTATCGAGCAAACAAGCGAATTAGTAGTGCAAGCAAAGCAGTAGTGCAAGTGAATCAGTAGTGCAAGCAAAGCTCATGACCCAACGACCAGTGAAACAGACCTTATGTTTCGATAATTACGAACCTGCAGGTACGCACAGGCAAATCGTGGAACCAACTGAGACTAGTTCGAGCGTCTGTTATTCTATGTATTTTCAATAACCCAAATAGCTAGCTGAGTTCGCTCCAAAGGGACGGCTTTAGCCGAGAGAGGATTCCCCAAAGGAGGTTGTGCCACGGATGCATCCAACTTCTGCAGAAGTGTTGAGCTAACTAATGTAGCCTCTTTCTCCTAACTCCAATGACTGGGGAGGTCGGATCGTTGCACGTAGGGTGGTTGTTAACAACCTATCCATTGGAGTTTGTATTGCTCTATCCTCTCCCTTGACAGACACATAGAAGCGAATAGGTACATTAGGGGTTGCTTAACTAACGACCCATTCTATGTTGTGGTCTTTAAACCACTCGACCATCTTGCCTGTGAAGGCGAATGTGAGGCCATTTATGTGATTACAATATTTTGCATTTAGCGTTGTTCGATGTAGCACGACCGTCTCATCCGATCATCGCAGTACTAGACATGTCATGCACGACTACAAGTACTCTAGGATGAAGGGGGTATAGCTCCTCAATAGAAGCCTCAACAGAAGTGTTCCACAAAGATGTAAAGTTTATCAACTTTACTTTATTTTCTGAAACAACAGTACCTTATGCCAACATTATGCATGTAATTATCTCGAATCACATCCGCTATCGAGGTAGCTACATTTCTCGCATGACTCGATACCGGCCTCGATAGATGGGATACGGGTTTCTCAACAGAACACCTGCTAAGAAGTTCGCTCGAACCCCCAATTCGGGATCCCCCGAGATATGCCAAAAAGGCGATCAGAATCAGTTAGTCACATCCTTCCAAATGCTTCGATTTGGAGCAGTCTTTGATGCTTTTACGCAGCTCCCTAAAATCTAAAGTCGACTCTGCAGGATTGCGCACACGAAGAGCCAGGATCCTTGCGAGGTATCCCTCTCCTTAGATGAGGATGTGTCGCTCGCTCCCGACTGAACTCTTGTCGCAAGAGCAAGAGTGGTAAATTCCCCTTGCATCCTCCACGAGGATGCCTTTAAGGCATACGCAAAGAGCAAGAACCTGCACGTCATCTGCAATAGCAAGGCAATACCAACACATATGCAAAAGCAAGAGCCTAGGCGCAAAGCGTGACGGCAAAGTAAAGGCGGTAAGCAGAAGTGCAATGCAAACCCTCGGCACAACGCGCAACGATAAAGTAAAGGACAAGGATCGCGAAACTACGTCCTTGAGTTAAATGCGTACTTGCATAAATATATATGATATATATATATATATATATATATATATATATATATATATATATATATGCATATATATTTATTTAATTATCCTTTTTAGTTAATTGAACTCAATTCAATTGTCCAAGTCTTATGTGCAATCTTCCCCTACCTTGAGAGGTGACGGTCCTCATATGCCAGCTGCGTAGGTAAGCACGCGCGCAAGCCATGAAGAGCGAGCATGATTCACCGTTCAACCTACGATGCTTAGAACTTTAGTATGCTATACCATAAAGAAAACAACAGGAGATGAGTCCGACAAGACCCGATGCGAAGCAAAACAAGGGACTTCGCTCCCTGCAGACAAGCTGCGGAAGCAGAGGCCAGGGGCACGAGCCCTGCTTAGCACGACAGGAACAGGAAAGGAGAGCCCTGGCTTTTTGCCAACGAACAGAGGCAGGGAGGCCTGCTCCCTGCCAGCCAAAGCAGACCGACAAGACAAGAAGGGAGCAGTCGCTCCCTATTTGTAGAAGACTCAAGCGGCTAGGGTCCATCCCTTGCCGACCTGCCAGAGGACGAGGGGGGCGGAGCGGAGCGGAGCGGAGCCCCCCTATTGGAACAACAAACGAAGGCAAGGGGCGGCAAAGGCATCACCCCTACCTTCCGACCAGAAAGGAAGGTGGCGGCAGAGGGGCGTCGCCTCTGCTAGTCCGCTGGAAAAGGTGTCAACAAGGGCATAGCCCCGTCAGCGGTCAAAAGAAGAAAAAGAGAAGGGAAGGGGGGTTTGCGCCCCTTCCCTGACCTCACCGAGCGGAGGGTGCCAAAAGGCTGGTGCCCTCCGATCGGCCAGCAAGAGAGAGCAGGGAGGGAGGTCGCGGCCCTCCCTGTCAAACGAGAAGAGAGAGAATAGGGAGGGGGCCGGGCCCCTTCCCTGTCGAATGGGAAAACAAAGGGAAGGGGGTTACGCCCCTTCTCGGATATCAGCGAGCAAAGGGAAAGGGGCACAGCCCCTCCGTGGTGACTTAAAGGAGAAGAAGAAAGAGGACAGAAGAAGAAGACAAGGGTGCAGTGAGGGGGGCTCGACCCCTCTCTGACCAAAAAAGGTAGCGGGGAGGGCTCAACCTCCCCTGTCATCAAAGGTAGCAGGGAGGGTTCGACCCTCCCCTGCCGTAGTGAAACACAAGGAGCAGGGAGGGGAACTTGACCCCCTCCCCCATAACAGCACATAGAGAGGGGCTCGACCCTTCCCCTGCTAACAGAGGCATCAGGAGGGGACTGGGCCCCTCCCTTGCAAAACCCACCGCAAGGAGGGGGCTCTGCCCCGCCCCTGGGGTTGTAATGCAGCAAGGAGGGGGATTTGCCCCTCCCTTGCAATTGAGGGAGGCAGGGAGGCGGCTCAGCCCCTCCCTGCGCAACAGAGAAGTGAGGGAGAAAGAGACAGATGAAGAAGGAGAAGAGGGACAAAGGGAACATACCTGGAGGTTACCGGATAGAGAGGCGTCGCCGACGAGTCGCAAAGGGAAGGTTGTCGCCGACAAGGGTGGGCTCCGGTGGTGTTGTCGTCGTCGGCGGCGGCCTGACAGAATTCTTCGGCAAATCACATAAGAGGAGGGAGAGTCGGGGGGTATCGGGGAGAGAGAGCGAGAGAGGAAGAAGGGGGCAGGCGATCTCTTTGAAACCCCTGCCTCCCTATCTTAAAAACACGAGAGGCGGTGCCTCCATTCGGGTCCGGGTCTGGATCCGACCCGAAGCCAAACTTAAATTTTTTTCCCAGTTTATTACATCTTACCATCCTTAAAAGAATTTCGTCCACGAAATTTCTATTACATTTATTGGTCAAAATACAAGTCAGGGTATTTTTCCCTATTATTTGACCATTCGTCAGCAGAATCTTTGTTCGAGTTCGTTGCCATCCTTGGACTAAACAAGGAATACCCAAGATCAAAATCTCAAAAAACTCGAAAAAGAAGCCAAAAACATTTGTACTATTCATGCGTAACATGAGTAGTTTACAAAAACCCAGCAATGTTGGTACATAAGTAGAACACGTCAAGTCACTTAGCTTAACAACGCTAAAAACATCTATAAAATAAGAAAAATTACATACTTACAGCACGATGCGGGTGCTCAATGGTCAAGAATCCTTACTTCCCTTAGCTTTGATACCAAGTTGTAACGCCCAAAATTTCAAACTTGCGAACCTTTTCAAAAAAATAGGCAAGAGACTAGAAATATCTCTTTCCTTCAGAGTTTGTTTATGAAATCAACGGAAGATTTTTCTTTTGATAAATCATAAGGCAAGTTGAACACTTTGGGCACGTTAGCTAAAATAACCAAAATTCACAAGATTCAGATATCCTAGGGAAAATCCGATACAAACCCAAGCGTCCAGGACACGAGCTAAGAGCAGGAAGAAGAAGTCTTGAAGCCATCTTGCAATCGCGCCATCACCCGTAGTGTACCTAATCATCACCTGTACCCATAGAATGGGTTAGTTTCGCAAAAAACTAGTAGGTGCACAAGAGAGATTACAAGAAACTGAATTAAGTACATTTAATTCAGTAGGTTACGCAGTTTAAAGCAAATATGCAATTACACAGGTAAGCAATGCAAGCAGGTAAATAGTGCAAACGCGTAAGCAGTTCACAACAAGTAAGCAGTTCAAAGCAAGTAAGCAGTGCAAGCGAGTAAGGCATGCAAGCGAGTAAGGCGTGCAAACGAGTCAGCAGTGCAAGCGCGTAAGCAGTGCAAACCGTAAGCAATTCAAAACAAGTAAGCAATGCAACTAACAAACGCAACATACAATTCAATTGATCGTAGGCTGTGAACCACCACACAACTAGCTTGTTCTCGTTCTTAGAACGAGGTCTCTTCATCTAATCACCATCAAGACATCGTTTGTCGCTCATTACTTCTAACAAACGCTTTGTCCTGAACAACCTTAATCTATTCTCATATCTCAAAGTCTTACGCGGCTAACTGTCACCGGTTATGACTCACTAAGGCGACATACTTTCTCAAAAAAGCTCACCCTTTCGTAGAAGGTCCAAAACATGATCAGTAACTTAAATCGCTAACGATCTGATTCTCACACCTGAGTCATGCATGTAATCATGCTAAAACAGAAAGTTGAAACTATGAATTCATAGTTGGCCATCAGAAACAATCTCAAAAGGTCATCACAGCTCACCATAATTTTTTATGGTAAGCAAAAACACAAGATTCACGTCGGATCGCTCAGCTCGGGAGATATACGACCTGACAGGGAATTACCGCCCTAGAGGGTATACCTGATCTTGGACCATACACTTCCTCACAGGAGTTTACCGACTTCGCGGCTACCCGTTCGTGGATAGTGTACATCCTCACAGAGATTTTATCTCTCTAGCCTGATTACCCGATCTGGAAAATATATAACCTCACAGCGAAACATTTGGGAAGTCGGTCCCCAACAAATGCCATATCCAATGAAAATCATTGTGATACACGCATCAACGCAAATGACCGCTCTCAGGGTCGATAGCCACTATTACAATCAACAAGATCAACGCCGGATCACCTCGTCTGGAAAATGTATAACCTCACAAGGAATTATCGCCCAAGATGGTATACCTAGTCTTGGACCATACACTTCCTCACAGATAATCCTTTGGAGATCAGGTGCTCGACAGACACCCCTACTCAGTGATAAATGCATCATTAATCGACTGCTCTGAACCATTGACCGCCTCGGGGTCGGTAGCCACAATATGGGCACAAGCATGCATATCAACAATATGCATCGTATCACTTCACATAGAAGCATATAATCCTACGCATCATGTTATTGCCACAAGGAATATTGCAATCCTCAAATAGGTCCTCAAAGCATGTGTAAACGACATATGAGAACGCGCAGATATGGCAATCCAGTTAATTCTATGGGCGAAGGGTAACTAACTCTACCCGTCAGCCAAACAAAACAACTGAATAAGACAAGCACTCATAACAATGCTCGTAAAACACATAATTACCATAAAATGGCTCAAACCATCAACAAGTAATTAAATTAATCATAAGGCATAAACCATTGCATCACAAACCATTCATAAGCAATCATACGACAACAGTTATATCACAATATATGAGCAACTTATAAGATAAGCGATCACATCAATCTTATTTGCCACCAGTTCGTAGATTACGAGTTGTATGCAATCACATCAATCATAAGAGATGCAAGCCAACAAGTGCTACGCTACAATAAGTACCAAACAGTTCGACCAAGAGATAAAGCAAGTCACATGCAAATATGTAGCAACTGGCATAATGCTATTATTATAAGCATTTAACTAGTATGAAAAGCTCCTTATTACTCTGCAAAGAACTGCGTAAGCAATTTAATGAACTAGAGTAACGCCTTGACAAGCGTGCACAACTCAACGAGTAGCATACTAAACTATCGAGCAAACAAGAGAATTAGTAGTGCAAGCGAAGCAATAGTGCAAGTGAATCAGTAGTGCAAGCGAAGCAGTAGTGGAAGCAAATCAGTAGTGCAAGCGAATCTCACGACCCAACGACCAGTGTGAACAGACCTTATGTTTCGATAATTACGAACTTGCGGGTACGCACAGGCAAAACGTAGAACCAACTGAGACTAGTTCGAGCGTATGTTATTCTATGTATTTTCAATAACCCGAATAGCTAGTTGAGTTCGCTCCAAAGGGACGACTTTAGCCGAGAGAGGATTCCCCAAAGGAGGTTGTGCCACGGATACATCCAACTTCTGCAGAAGTGTTGAGCTAACTAATGTAGCCCCTTTCCCCTAACTCCAATGACTGGGGAGGCCGGATTGTTGCCCGTAGGGTGGTTGTTAACAACCTATCCATTGGAGTTTGTACCGCTCTATCCTCTCCCTTGACAGACACATAGAAGTGAATAGGTACGTTAGGGGTTGCTTAACTAACGACCCATTCTATGTTGTGGTCTTTAAACCACTCGAGCATCTTGCCTGTGAAGGCGAATGTGAGGCCATTTATGTAATTACAATATTTTGCATTTAGCGTTGTTCGAGGTAGCACGACCGTCTCATCCGATCATCGCAGTACTAGACATGTCGTGCACGACTACAAGTACTCTAGGATGAAGGGGGTATAGCTTCTCAATAGAAGCCTCAACAGGAGTGTTCCACAAAGATGTAAAGTTTATCAACTTTACTTTATCTTCTGAAAAAACAGTACCTTGTGCCAACATAATGCATGTGATTATCTAGAATCACATCCGCTATCGGGGTACCTACATGTCTCGCATGACTCAATATCGGCCTCGATAGATGAGATATGGGTTTCTCAACAGAACACCCGCTAAGAAGTTCCCTCGAACCCCTAATTCGGGATCCCCCGAGATATGCCAAAAAGGCGAGCATAATCAGCCAGTCACATCTTTCCAAATGCTTCGATTTGGAGCAGTCTTTGATGCTTTTGCGCAGCTCCCTAAAATCAAAAGTCGACTCTGCAAAACTGCGCACACAAAGAGCCAAGATCCTTGCGAGGTATCCCTCTCCTTTGACGAGGATGTGTCGCTCACTCCCGACTGAACTCTTGTCACAAGAGGAAGAGTGGTAAATGCTCCTTGCATCCTCCACGAGGATGCCTTTAAGGCATATGCAAAGAGCAAGAACCTGCACATCATCTACAATAGCAAGGCAATACCAACACATATGCAAAAGCAAGAGCCTAAACGCAAAGCGCGATGGCAAAGTAAAGGCGGTAAGCAGAAGTGCAATGCAAACCCTCGACACAACACGCAACGACAAAGTAAAGGATAAGGATCGCGAAACCACGTCCTTGAGTTAAATGTGTACTCGTATAAATATATATGTAATATATATGCATATATATTTATTTAATTGTCCTTTTTAGTTAATTCAACTCAATTCAATTATCCGAGTCTTCTGTGCAATCTTTCCCTACCTTGAGAGGTGACGATCCTCATATGCCAGCTGCGTAGGTAAACACGCGCTCAAGCCATAAAGAGCGAGCAGGATCCATCGTTCAACCTGCGATGCTTAAAACTTTAGTATATTATACCATAAAGAAAACAACAGGAGGTGAGTCCGACAAGACCCGATGCGAAGCAAAACAAGGGACTTCGCTCCCTGCAGACAAGTTGCGGAAGCAGAGGCCAGGGGCACGAGCCCTGCTTAGAGCGGCAGGAACAGGGAAGGAGAGCCTTGGCTTTCTGCCAACGAACAGAGGCAGGGAGGCCTGCTCTCTGCCAGCCAAAGTAGACTGAGAAGACAAGCAGGGAGCAGTCGCTCCCTATTTGTAGAAGACTCAGGCGGCTAGGGTCCAGCCCCTGCCGACCTACCAGAGGACGAGGAGGGCGGAGCGGAGTGGAGCCCTCCTATCAGAACAACAAACGAAGGCAGGGAGCGGCAAAGGCATCACCCCTACCTTCCGACCAGAAAGGAAGGTGGCGGCAGAGGGTCGTCGTCTCTGCCAGTCCGCTGGAAAAGGTGTCAATAGGGGCATAGCCCCTGTCGACGGTCAAAAAAAGAAAAAGAGAAGGGAAGGGGGGTTGGCGCCCCTTCCCTGACCTCACCGAGCGGAGGGTGCCAAAAGGCTGGTGCCCTCCGATCGGCCAGCAAGAGAGAGCAGGGAGGCGGCTCAGCCCCTCCCCACGCAACAGAGAAGTGAGGGAGAAAGAGACAGATGAAGAAGGAGAAGAGGGACGAAGGGAACATACCTGGAGGTCGTCGGATAGAGAGGCGTCGTCGGCGAGTCGCAAAGGGAAGGTTGTCGCCAACAAGAGTGGGCTCCGGTGGTGCTGTCGTCGGCGGCGGCGACCTGACAGGATTCTTCGGCAAATCACATAAGAGGAGGGAGAGTATTGGAGAGAGAGAACGAGAGAGGAAGAAGGGGGCGGGGGTTTTCTTTGAAACCCCTGCCTCCCTGTCTTAACAACCAACACGGGAGGCGATGCCTCCATCGGGTCCGGGTCCGGGTCCAGATCCGACCCGAATCCAAACTTAAATTATTATTTTTTCCCAGTTTATTACATATATATATATAGAGAGAGAGATATAGATATATATATATATATATATATTGCCGCACCCCTGCACCCAAGGTTTTTGAAAGTGCCGCACCCCCGCACCCGCAACCATGTGACATAGACCAGAACCAAGTGAAGAACCACTTGGGCTTGACCTGAAACCTTTACCCGTATAGTTGCTAAAGTCTGCCCACAAGATATTATAGTAGCGACAAGTGGAGGATGCTGCTGAGATAAGAAGTTGGTACAAGGTACATGATGAACTCACCTTTGACTGCAACACAGTATAGCATGAATCAGTACCAACTAATATGATAATGAAAATTAGATTTACGGTGGTGATGTAGGAAATCTTTCGAGAAAGCATGTTATTCAATAAAAAATATGTGCACGATGTTTACATAATCATATTCAATGATTAAAGAAAGCAAACAGAGTCATCATAGAACAAAGACAGCATATAATAAAGTTGAAAAGTTATGCATATTGAACAGAAACATGTTTCATGCAAAATCCAGTTTGATGTTATTGTGCTAAAGTCATAGCCAGACAACGCCATGTTATCAAGGCACATCACCTCCACATTGAAAGACATTTCCCGGATACTAACCTTCAACTATCGACGGATAAGTTGGGCACAAAAAAGCATTAACTTTAGACCCAATCATATTCATCAAGAACAGCAATGGAACAAGATCTTACTAGAGGACTCAAACATACAACAACTGACCTTCATAATGAGAAAAGCCAACGAAACGAAAACAATCACAAGATTACCCTCTAACTAGCTCAATGTATGGAGACTAAGATCAGATGGATCTAATGTAAACCAACTCGGCCAGGGCAACTTGGGGATGTGAGCATTGACAGATACAGAATTCAAGATGTTGATGTTAGAATATGTTCATGTTATATATATATATATATATATATATATATATATATATATATATATATATATATATATATATATATATATATATATATATATTGTAATAAGAAATACCCTTTAGGGGTATTTTGGTAATTTCACCAATGTAATAGGGTCTGCCCATTAAGGACAAAACAGTCTTTTTTCTATTTATTTTTGTACTTTTCTTTTTATTTTTTCACAGGGGCATTATGGTTTTTGTAACCATAGAGTTGTTGGGGGCCTTCCCAACTGCTCTAATGGGCCCATAATGTCCCATTTGAAGTGTATAAATAGGGACCTATTGTCCCGATTGAGGTTATGCATTCTTTGTGCATTCCTCTAACACTAAAATATTATTTTTTATTTTGTCTCTTGGCCCTTAGTGGCCTTTTGTGATTAAACCCATTTTTGGATTATGTTAATGCTCTTGTGTGAGGTTGGAGAGCTCTTTTCATTTCATTACATGGTATCAAAGCTTTGAAATTTTGAATCGTGTGGACATGAGTTTGTGGATCGTGTAATCGTGGGCTTGTGATGTCCAAAAGAACTTTGCTTTCATTCTCATTCTCTCCTTCATCTATTACTATGGAAGAGGAACGAGAGACCATCGTCACCATTCCCGTGAGACTCAATGATACCAATTATGTGATGTGGGGAGTCAATCATAAAACATCAAGTTTGGAGCAAGGGTCTATGGGGTTTGGTGGATGGTACCGAAAAGGAGCATAAACTTGTGCTTATAAAGAATGACAACGAAAAATAAGTAGTGCTTCAAAGAGATGATATGACTAAAGTCGTTGCCCATTACGAGAAAAAATGGAAGGAATGGAATATGGGTCATTCTAAAATTATGGAGTTACTCATTAATAGTATGGACATTAAGAAGTGTTCAAACTTCGCAAAGTTTGATTTGGATAGTGATGCTTGAAAATATATCCAAGATATGTATTCCTTAAAAGATATTGTTCATACTTGTAATATCTAAAATAAAGTGAGAACCATGACCCAAAAAGACATGAGCAAGAGAATATTATAACGCTCTCTCTATCTTTTGGGATGAGTTAGCCCTCTTAGAGCCCAAATGGCATGTCATATGGACATTGAGCTTCGTGAAAAACAAATCAAAACGGAGCATTTTTATCAATTTGTTAACGGATTTAGATTCGAATTTGAGGAAACTAAGCTCGCCCTCCTTCAGAGGGAGGTGTTTCTTCCATAGTTAATCTTTAGAAAAAATTAACTATGGAAGAAAAATAGGTTCAAAAACCCACCTCTTCCAAAGATGAAGATTTCGTTCTTACTATGTCAGGACCTAAAAAACATACAAGGACTTACAAGCCTCCATATTTTAAAATAAGCTCCAATGATTATGAATAAAAAAAAAATATTATGTCATTTTTGCAATGAGTCGGGCCACATTAAACCTTTTTGCTAAAAAAAGAGAAGAGAAAAAAAGAAAGTGGCTTCTATGGGGCCATCATTTGAGAAAGGTGGTGTATATGAAAGCTTTAAAAGTATTGGATCAATATCTTATGGTCAACTAATGGAGGCACTACAACCATTATTCAAGAATCAAGTATCCTCTTACAGGTGTGGATGTATCTACATGCGTGGATTCTTGGATTCTTGATTCTGCTATCTTGTCTTCTTTGATATTGAATGAAATTTGGATGATTGTGGGACTCAGTAACTTGAGATTCGTTACAAGTTATCTCATTTATGTCTTCATTTAGTAGAGGGATATTTCTAAAAACTTGTATTCACTTTCATCTTTGGATGAAACAATATCAAAGTCATTTTTTTATTCTAGAAATGTGACATTCCTAGAAATATAAAGCTTGTTATTTTTAGTATCATAACACCTAAATCATTTTTGGCTTTCTCTATATCCTAAGAATATACATGGAATTATTAAGAGATAATTTATCATTCTAATGGGTGAGAACAAAGCATCTACACCCAAAGATCCTTAGTTTAGGATAATCAGGAAAGAGATTATAATTTTTTTTCATATGGTCAAAGATTTTGAATTTTTAAAGAAGGTAGCTTATTTATAAGATATACAGAGGTGAGAGTTGCTTCAACCCAAAAATATTTGAGAACACTTTTAGATATGAGAAGAGTTCTAGTAGTCTCTATTATGTGCCAATGTTTTCTTTTGGCCAAACCATTTTGATGTGGCGTATTAGCACATGACCTTTGATAAAATATTCCATTTTTCTTAGATAATGTTGAAAGTCATTAGACATATATTCACCCCCTGAGTCAGAACGAAAAATAAATATACAGAACTTTAAGAGATTTGTCACTAACTTATGAAAGTTTTTAAAATTCTCAAATACTTTATATTTATGTTTGAGAAAATATATCAAAGTATAACATGAGTAATTATCCACAAAAATAACATAATAAATATATCATCCCTTGAAGGCAACAGGGGCAGGACCCCAAACATCAAAACAAATTAATTCAAGAGGTTTAGTAGCAGAGAAAAACCTCTCTTGATGTGGAATTGATTTCATCTTTACAATAATACAATCGGTACAAAAGATTTGTTCATTACAAAAGATCCTCAGATGAGGAATATTGGATAATTTATACATACTAGGGTATCCTAGTCTTTGATGCAACAAAACTTTATCCAATTTTTTAACATTAAGGCAAAATGTCTTGACAAGAATTTTCAACTGATCCATATAGTACAAGTCTCCTTCTCTATGCCCTTCCCCAATCTGCCTCCCAAACTGGAGATCTTGTATTAAGCATTGGTTAGAAGTAAAGGAGACTCTACATCCATGATCAGTGGTTTGAGAAACAAAAAGTAAGTTTAAATTTAGTTTTGGAAAAAACTTTATTTGAGAAATGCTAAAACTAAGACGTTTTTAAAAAATTTTAATTCCATTAATACCAAGAGAGGTTTCATCGGTAGTGCAAACATTTCTCTTACTAGTAAAACTTCTACAATTAGAAAATATAGATTTATCATATGTTATATGAAATGATGCATCTGAGTCTAAAACCAAGAAGTCATACCTCAAGGAGAAGACGACGACACCAATCACGGATTGTCCTTTAAGAAGAAGTTGCAATGCTTTCATAAGTTGAGAGATTCATTTGAAGTAGTCTTGTTTGAAGAGTGATCATGCATAATTTCTGCATTTTATACATATATTCATATGCATGATCCATAAAAAAATTGCATTAAAAACTCATTCTTATTAGTGTTTTTGAGAAACTACTTTAAAATTCAAAATAAAGGAAAAATCGCATATTTAAATCTTCCATGTATTTTTCAGTGTTTTGATTAGTTTAGGACTTTTTAATTACTAGACTAATTAGTTTAGAAGTGTTCAACTAATATTTTATTTTTTTTAGAAGTTTTTTTTATGAATATGTGTTTTTCTAAAAGTAGGCTTTTTAAAATTTTCAAAAACTAATTGGACCTCTTCTGAAAAAATCGTGTAACCTAATGGGTTTAATATAAAAACCCAACTTTCAGCAGAGAGGAGTGTCTCCCTCTTGAGAAAACACGCCCTCTTTTCCCTCTTCCTCCTCTCATCCTCCTCCTCCTTGTTCCCAACAGGTTCTCCATATTCTCTTTCTCTTTCTCTCCCATTCTCTTCTTGCTTTTAATCCCTTCTAACACCGGTTTTTCTTATCCCCTTCGTCAGAGGCACGTGCAGCCCGAAGAAAAGACTGTTCTTCTTCTCAACCCCTCCGTTGAAAATGGATCGCGGGGCACATTTCTTCTCCCCCATCTCTTTGTTGGAGTCGTAGGTAGTTGAGACTTCTCTTTAGTTCATTGCATACATAAAAACATATTTTCAGCAATGCATATATCGTATTTTATTTTCTGTATTTGCATAGCATCTAGGATAAGTTGCATCATTTAGTAGTTTCTTAAAATTAGCTTTCGTTCTAGTAATTTTAGAATAGGCAGCCTATAGATAGTTTGTTGAGACATGTTTTTCTTTCTTTTTCGTAGTTTTCTTTTGTTTTGTTTGGAGTGCGTTGTTCTGATAGAGATCAGCATGATTGCTGATCGGTTCTGCATGATATCCACACTCGACCCATCGTCATTGGCAGTTGAGATTGGATCTCTCTTGAAAGGCATCATTTTTTAAATGAAGTGAGGATCTTCCACAAAAGTACCTAGATCCGCAAGAGAGAGTGTCTAGAGAGACACTTGAACATAACCCTTGAAAAAGGTATAACAAAAAAGAAATAGAAAATAATCTTTATTGAAAAATGATAAAATGCTTAAGAAGCATTAAGTAGACTATTACAAGAGGGGATGCACCCCTTTATATACAAGTGAGAAAAGGAGAGCTCTTAAGGAGTTCTCCTTGTAACCGTTGGACTAGTCCAATGCCAATGGTTAGAAATGTAACCGTTGGACTAGTCCAATGGTTACCTTACTAGTTAAGTTCCAAGTGGAACTTAACTAGATAGAGTTGTCTAGTTCTATTAGAACTAGACACTAAAAAACTAAAAAGAAAAAATAGAAAAATACAAAAAAAATAAAAGATAAAATTACATAAATATATATAATAATAATATGAATATCATTATATATATTACATTTTAACACTCCCTCTCAAACTTACGGTAGAATGAGCGAAAGTTTGTCTAAGAGGAAGTGAAATCTAGGAGCAACGAGAGGCTTTATAAAGAAGTCTGCTAACTGATATTCTGAAGTAGCATATGACAGACTGTAAACACCCCAAATTTTTACCCTCATCCAGTGTTTATATATTTCATGTGTCATTGCATATCATTGCTTTTATTCAGCATACCATTTCATTGCATTGCATAGTATTGCATGTCATTGCATCTCATTTTCGAGATCCAACACTCCTGTTTTCAAAATATTTAATCCAGATTCGGGTTTTAAAACTTTTCTTTCAAAATCAATTTTTAAAACCTGGGTTTTTAATCAGCATTCTGTCATTTGCCAACCCCTAGGACCTTATATTTTGAAATGTTTTCTCAGACAACAATCTGGATTTGTTTTAAACTAAATTTTCAACCGATTTCAATTCTCAGATGAGACCCATTTAGGTGGTGTCGCTTCTGGATTCCTTTACTTGTCAAAAATTTCAGAGTCCTAGTTGGATCAGGACTCTTTTTCCAGAGTCCAATCGAATCAGAACTCTACTTTTTACTACCTTTTTTACCTGTTTTCGGAGAAAACCTTTTAAAATCTTCCGTTTTAGCCAAAATCCCAGAGTCCCAGTTGGATTAGGACTCTTTTTCAAGAGTCCAGTCGGATTAGGACTCTTCTTCAGAGTTTCAATCGGATTAGGACTCTATCTTTTGTCACTATTTGTACTTGTTTTAACCAAATCTTTTAAAACTCTTTTTAAAATGAGTCAAAAACTCAGAGTTTTGGTTGAACCAGGACTCTCTTTGAAAGAGTCCTAGTTGGATCAGGACTCTGATCCTTATTTCAATTTTGAAAGAATCTTTCAAAAATCTTTCCATCTATCAAAACTGTTACACTTTTATCAAAGAATTTCAAAATTCTGAGGTTTTATCCCAGAGTCCTGATCAAATCAGGACTCTACCCCAGAATCCTGATCGGATCAGGACTCTATCCAAAATTGGTTTTCATACTTCATTTTCACTGGTTTTCAAAAGCTTTGCCCAAATTTCATCATTTGCTTATCAGAAAACCAAAATTCTTAGAGTTCTGATCGAATCAGGACTCTTTCTTAGAATCCTAATCAGATCAGGACTCTGAACAAAAACTTCAATTTCATCCTATTTTTAACTGTTTTTCAAAATTCTCTCATTTGTTTTCTCAGAAAATCCAAAAAATCTGAGAGTCCTAGTTCAATTAGGACTCTGTCCCCAGAGTCTCAGTTGAATCAGAACTCTGGTTTATTTCAATATTTGTTATTATTTTCGCTGCTTTCACAAGTTCTTTCATCTATTTTTTCAGAAAATACCAAAAAAATCTAGAGTTTCAGTCCGATCAGGACTCCGTCCCAGAGTCCTAATCCAGTCAGGAGTCTGTTTTAAAGTTCATTTTTACTTCCATTTTTATTTATTTCTATTTGTTTTAAAAAATTAGGTCATTTTGTAGAGTCCAGTTAATTCAGGACTCTATTTCAGAGTTCTAGTTGAGTAAGGAGTCTAACCCTGACTGTATTATCTGACTTATTTTACCATTTCTGATAAAATCTTTCAAAAACCTTCTTTATTTGGCTTTTAAAATCCAAAATCTTAGAGTCCTAAAATTTCAGGACTCTAGCCCGGAGTTCTAGTTTACTTGAGACTCTATTTTCAAAGATTCTGAATTTCAATTATTGATTTTAACCCCTTTTCAAAGTTATTTTCAGTGTTTATTTCAAATTTTTCAAAACCTGATGTGGGCCCACTTAGTTGGCGCCACATCCAGAGAAGTTCTGACCCAGTTGAAACTCTATGCCATTTCAAAACTTTTAATTTCAAAATTACTTTTGAAGATCTTTTGAAAATTCTCTCAATTTCAAGCTTTAAAATCATTTTTGAAAATTCAAGTGGGGCCCACTCAAGGTGGCACCACATTTGTAAAAGTCAGGGTTAGACTAGGATTAGTCAATGTCCTACCTAGGTTAGATGTCTAGATGAGTCAAAATTTAATTTTAAAAACCCCTATCTTCACTCTAGTTTCTAACTTTGATTTTAAAGTTTTAAAAAAATTAGTTTTTTTTGAAAAACCCAAATGGCGCCACATTTGAGGTCTTTAGGTCAATTAGAGGTCTAATTAGTAGTCTTAGGTTAGTTAGGAGCTTAATTAGGAAGGTCAAGAGTCAAAATCAATTTTAAAAATCCATTTTATTTATGTTTTAAACCATTGGTTTTTAAAGGTTTTAAATTCAAGTTTTAAAAACCAAATGTGGGTCCATACTAGGTGGTGTCACATTTGGACTTTCTAGGGTTTAATTAGGTGTTGATTAGGGATTAATTAGAGTCCATTTAGGTTAGAATTCTCCAAAAAATCGTCCTCCCCATGTGGTTTATCAAAAACAATTAAAAAGAGTCCAAAAAATCAAAACTCTTCGTAAACAAATCCAAAAAAAAAATCTATAAATAGGGGACCTAAAGGGGGTCAAAGAGAGCTCTTTTCTCTCTCAAATTTTTGTGGCTTCTCTCTCCTCTCCAGCACCACCACCTTCCTCCATTGCAGGTGCAGCCCCAAGGTGAGTTATTTAATATTATTTTATTATTATTTTATTAGTTTTTTATGATTTTTCAATAGATTTCACCATGGAAACTCCCCTTTCATGGATTTAACCATGGATTCAACCTCAAGAACCTCAAGTTCAATTCAAGAAGATGATCTAACCCTGTTCCATGTTGTTTTCCATGATTCTAATTCATTAGAATTGATTATTGCATTATTTTTTATATTCTTAACCAAGAAAACATGAGATTTATCCGATTAAATGAATTAAATTCATGGTTTCAAGGGTAAAAGCAATTTCAGCCATGGATTCCCTGTGTTTATTTATTTTTTTTACTTATTCATGTTTATTACATGTGTTCCAGCATAGAAATTAATTTTGTTTTACTGTTTAAGTATTTTTTTATTGTTTTCATTGATTAAAGCATGTTTTATTGAGTTTTATTAAATTTCTGTGTGTTTTAAGCTTAGATGAGTAAAGAGCATGTTAGTTCGTATTGAAGTACTCACTGTAAATTTTTGATTTTTTTATATGTGATACACGGATATGTCAGTGAACTAATGTAAAAAAATCAGATGTTTTGGGATTCGGGAACCCTGTTAAAAAAATAAAAGATTAAACCATGATTTTCAATCGTTTAGAATCGTTGTTGAAATTCATAGGTAACTTGCAGTTGTGTTATTTCTCTCATTTGATATCTGATTCAAGATCCGTAAAGTGCAATGGATTCATGTTGATGTGAATTATGTACTATGAAATTTTGATAATTTTTTGCTTCTGTTTAGTATTTTTCCTCTGTCAGAGAGTCAAATTTTAAATTTAAAACTCGTTAGGGTTTACCAAAACTCTAATCTGACTTGTGATGATCATAGATCTCAAACCGTAGATCCGATTCATAATATGTAAAAACGGAATTTCATTATTTTTCTGTCTAATGTTCACTGCTAAAATTTCAAGAATTTTTTATGAGATCTGATATTTGTTTCTGTATTTTCAATTGGAAGTACCTGTTTTAACCAATGTTAGATTCATTAAATTTTAGTCCGGATTGCCGGAAGGGTTTCTCCCTCATCGAAGATTCTTTTTCCAAACTGTAAAAAGAGAAATATCATATTAGGGTGCTTCCTGATTAATTTTATGTTTATTTGACTTCATTTGAACCCTAAACCCAAAGTTTTTTCCAAAATATTTTCTGAAAAACTACAATTTCAAGGCCATAGTCTTGCTATCAAGAGCATTTTGGTCATTTGACCTCAATTTCGAAATTTTAAACCCTAAATTTCTCATTTTTAATTATGTCATATCATATTTGGTTTGATTTATTCTCATTTGAATTTCAAAAGTTGTATTTTGCCAAATATCTTTCTGAAAACCCTGATTTCAAGGCCATAGTCTTGCTATCAGGGGTATTTTGGTCATTTTGACCCCAATTTCGAATTTTCAAATCTCATATTTATTATTTTTTTAGTTTTATTTCATATTTCATTATGTTTATATCAGAGAATCATGGAAAAAGACTTATGTCTAGCAAAATCCAGCAATTTCCAGATATTGCTGGAAAAACCTAGAAAAGCCAACATATCTTCACTAACAAGTTTTCTAGTTTTGCAGGGACATTGAAGACTTTACTTTTATGCATTTAAATTCAATTAGTGATGTAAATTGTAATTAAATTTGGAATAAGAATTTCAATTTCTGCTTAGATTAGGATTTGCATTGCATATAAATTAATTCTGCAAATTTTAATATCTGATGAATGCATTATTCATGCACATATTACAAATCCACTATGGTCCACACGAATGGCACGTGCACTAGCTCTTATGAAGTTGACAAGCTCGGTGGAATTCGTATTTATGGCCATAGTTAGAATATGAATGAGACCCAGATTTGTGATCTTCGTATTAGGCACATTCAGCCTACACTCTTAGGATAACATCAAAATGCACTGCATTTCTTAAAAACTCAAAAGGATTTTCTCAATTCCTTAAAAAAAATATCTTTCAAATCCATATTCATTCATTTCATTCATTTGCAAATCCCAATTCCAATTCCAAGAAATCGATTTTCTCAAAATTTTCTAAGTTTTATACAGAAATCGATTTTCTCAAAAACATTGAGTTTTCAAAGGATATTTCAAGTGTTTCTCAAGTTCAAAAATCATGATTTTCCAAGTTATATATTCAATTTCAAAGTCTGAATTCATAGAAATCAAGTTTTTCCAAAGTGACTTGAAATTCCTCAGAAATCCATTTTTACAAAACACTTGGATTCTTCATAAATCGATTTTCATTTTCCTCAAAAATATTCTTTCACCATGATTCACGATTTTCAAAGTGACATCTTTTCCAAGAATTTTCCAAGTATTTCAGTTATTCTAAGCAAACATCATGTTTTTAAATCTGTATTTTCAGAAAATTCATATCACATGCCTAATTCTTTGTGCATTTAGGAAATAAAACACGATTTAGACAAGTTGAGCAAAGCTAAGCACACAATTGATCCTTGGTTCAATTACCCCTGGTAAAGGCGCCAAGAACGGTTGAACCTGGTACCGACAGGCGAGTCCCATTCTTCGGAATTATCCCGCATTTTAAAATGGAGGCGAGTTATTTTCAAAATCTTTTTCAAAGGTCAGTTTGACTTGCAAAAGTAAAATTTTGCGATGACAACAGGTTTGGCAACCATGATGGGACCTGTCTTTGCCTGGTCAATTGTGTGCTTAACTTAGTTCAAATTGTCAAAATTGTGTTCCATGGAATGTCAGCTTTTATTTCATGATATCATGTGAACCTAGGAGCCTAGACTTGAACCCAATTGACATGGATTGCATATAGACTAGGCATGGTTTGGTAGGACCATATTGAGGAGAATTATTCATGCTCACATAGACTTAGGTCTAATACAACACTCATCAATCTAGGATTTATATGAAAACAATGTTTGCTTCTTCAAAAATTTTAAAATCTCTATCTTTTTAGGTTTTAGAGCCTTCTGATTTTCTTGCATGTGCTCATGTTTTCAAAAACCACCCCACCTATCTTTACCCGGTCTTCACGTTGCTGGACTTTCTTCCAGAACCATAGTTCGAGACAAAGCCTCACAACTGGGCCACCTATTTGGGTGAAAACCCCCTGCCACGTACCAAGGGCCATAGTCCAACGTATATCGGCAGGCGCTCAAGGATGTTGGAAAACTTGAACCTAGAACCGGAGAAATTGATTTTATGCCACGTACATCGAGCCTCGGCTCGAGTATACAGGCATAGCATGATTGGACACAGATGATCTGAACCTTAGAGTTAGGATTAAGGTCCTACAGCTATTTCAAAACTTGTGCATCTAGAGTCAGCTTTTAGGGAATGCCGTATGTGCATACTTGTTTGTACAGAATGTGATTGAATGTCAGTTTCTTTTATTACATTTTTCTATAAGTTTTCTAAAATACTGGACGATTTTCAAAAATCTTCAATTTTTCCATCTGTTTCCATATACTATCTAAAATTCCTGTTTTATTCAAACCCTGGATGATTTTTCAAATTCTCCTTTATTTTCCTCAAAACTCCAGGTGATTTTTCATCCTTTCGTTCTTCTGGTTCTCGAATTTCCTGCTTCATTTTTATCCTTCCTGCATTCTTTTCAAAATTCATGTATTTTCCCAAGTCTTATTCCAATTCTCCATGTTTTCCAGTCTGATGGCATCCATTCAACTCGATTCAGTCTTTCCTGAAGGTCACACCTCCTACGAGGTGTGACAAGGTCTTCCAGAACATCGAGTCCTCAGCACTGTATCCTTCCTTCCCTGGTGGTATTATTCATGGCTCAAGAACTTTTCTCGTATGTTTCCGGACTATTTGAACGATTGTGGATTGGAACTGGCATTCACAGTGGGAAAGCAGACAGTTAACGGCAATTTGATCCATGCACTGGCAGAACAGTGGAATCCGAGCACTAGTACCTTCTGGTTCCCATGGGGGGAAATGACTTTGTTGATGGACAAATTCTCAGAGATTATGGGATTACCTGAACCAGTTGGTCAGCCTGGAGATCCATTGGAGAAACAGTTTTTGATCAATGTCAAGGGTCTGGATCCCCGAGACGCTTTAGCTCGCCTGACAGGACGCAAGTCTTGGCCATTGATCGAGGAAAATGGAAATGAATATGTGAACCTGCTTGAAATCTACAGACAATATGGGGCATTCATGGAAGTCAGTTCCTTATCTCGAACAGCTCGAGAGAGAATCCAACATGCGATGGTCTTATGCACTGTAGGATTGGCTCTCTTTCCAGATGGACGAAACTACATGGATATCAGGATAGTTCAACTGCTGCGAAGGTGAGGAAGTCGACAGACCAATCGCCTCTCCATAGCCATGGCCGCACTCGCTTTTTTGTACCAAGGGTTGACTCATTTCACACTCGGAGAATCAATTCTAGTTGAAGGGTGCACCTACGCCTTACAATCTTGGTTCCTCCGGCATGTGCCAGCCCGAGCCAGTTCATTCAGATACAATGGTGAAAAGTTTCTTCTAGTTGCTCGATACCGATTCTTGATCGATAACCTTCAGGAGGAAGAAGTCGTATGGGACTACTTTGATCGTCAGGAATCACCTCCCAGATATACCTATGCCTACGGCAAGCGATTCAGGCTACTTGACCCATTTTTCTGCGCATACTATCATCCAGAGCGGTGTGTCAGGCAATTCTCTCAGAGACAGAAGCGCATAGAAATTCGTCTATTATCAGGTATCTTGCCAGAGTTCGATCTCACATCAGATCAGTGGTTCGGAGCGTACTATTCTGCCAGACATGGCTGAGATTCTTTTATTACTCTCACTATTTTTCCTGGTCCTCGAGTGTCCTCTGATTATCAGGAGTGGTGGAAAATTGTTTGTCCCCCTCCCCTTTATCAAGTGTATTATTAATAAAATCATGTCTTTTTCCTTCAATAAAATTCCCTTAATTTTCATCCTATCTTCGTTTAACGACCTCGCCTAGGTAACAAGGCGCATTTTTAGTTGTTTATTTTGCAAAGAATAGCAGCGCAATTGTCGTGACTCCAGCGATGACTCAGCTCCTAGTAATGGGGCATCCTTCCAATTGTCTACCAGATATTCAATAAATATTTCTTATTCAAAACCATTTTCAGCAGCTAATCCTCAGTTTTGCCCTGCAGAGAGCACTTGCATCCTTACATGGTTCAGACGAGGTCCGAAAAAAAAACCGCGCCAGTCTAGATTATCAGTTCTCCGTCAGCTTCAGTACAAGAAATGGCCTCTTCACAATCTGCCGGAAATAGAAGACAACAAGCTAATGATGACATCGATCCTCAGATGTATTCGTTGTTCCAAAGAATGTTGAGTAAATTATTGTCTGAAGAAACAGGGGTTAGTTCAGGAAAAGCCCACAATAAGAAAAAGGTAAAAGGCCGAACAACGAAGAAGAATGTGAAGATCACCAGAAAGCAGAATCGTCATAAAGAAACATCTGATGAATCAGCAGGAGATACTGATGAGGAATATGAAACTCACCAGGCATCTAGAAAATCGATTCAAGGGCAGGGGTCGGCCTATAAATCCAGGAATCAATCTGTCAATGAACCTACTCAACCACAGCTCAAAGACGTGGTGAAAATGGTCAAGGATCTGCAGGCCCGTGACAAGGGCAAAAGGGTATTCACAAGTGAAGATTTTTAAGACGGACTGGATGGGGATGATGATCTTGATAATCTCCCCAAGAAATTTATCAAATTCGATGGTTTGGGTGACCCAAAGGCACACCTCGCCCTTTTCTTTGCAGAATGTTCCAAGTTCAGGAGGAATAACCGAGTCTTATTTCTTTGTTTCCCTCACAGTCTGAAGGGCATTACAGCAAAATGGTATTCAGAGCATATTAATCCTATAGAGCTGAAAGAGTTTGACAAAGTGGTCAATTTGTTTATTGAACACTTTTTATTCAATGCTGAGGCCCTCCCGACTCTCAGTTATCTCTACAGTCTAAAGCAAAAGGAAAACGAGAAAGCCAGGGATTTTATTCATAGGTGGACATCCGCTTGTAACAAGATGCGTGATCCGATATCAGAGGGACATGCACTATCTTTGATCTTGAGTAACTTCTCGCAACCCCTAAGGGGACTGATTTTCAACTCTCCATCCAAGACCTTTATAGAATTGACAGAATGAGCTGAATGGCTCAAGTTGAGTATGGAAAATGGATCTTACGAGGGTTTCATCTTCACCAAGAATAGCAATCAACAAGAATCGAAAAAGAAAATCAATTTCATCTTCTCTTCCAACGCCGGCCACAGTGACTGCAAAAATAGCAAGAGCAACCATACAGGCCAAAAAGAAAAGTCTTCAAGGCAAAATAAAAAGTTGGATCAACAGAAAGAAAAGATAAAGCGAGATGGTTGGGGTAGCGATCGCCAGTTTACTCCTCTTGAGCAACCTCTCGATGAAATCATTGAATATATGTTGACCAAGGAATTGGTAAAGCTTCCAAGAGCTACAAATCCTCCCACAATCATGGGAAGATTCATGGATCAGTTTTGCAAATTTCATCGGGTAGTAGGGCATGATACTGACCATTGCTTCGTCTTCAAGAACATCGTTCAAGACTGCATTGACAAGAATCTCCTTGTTGAAGATGAAAAGAAGGACCAACCATCCTGATTAAGTTTTTTCCTCAATCACTCAAGAAGCTGACAATGCTAGCATTTCTCATTTTGCATTTTGTTTTCATTACTTTGAGGGGATGATGAAATCCCATTTACCTTTCCCTGATTTGTCATTTTTCCTTCACTACATCAATAAAATTATCAATTTTCCTCATAAGCTTGATGCCATCTCTTGTTCTCCTTCTCCACAAAATATTCTTTCATGTGGAATGACCCTTTTCAGAGTCCCTCGTGAATCAATCAAAAGTCGATTGCTTTATTACCTTCAAGGCGCGTTCTTCGAACGACAATTATTTTTTTTCTAACCAAAACTTGTTTCCTCTGTTATATTGGGGCATTACTTTGAAAATTGTCTTTAAAATATCCTGTATGCAGGTATGATCAAACAAATCTCTCATTTTGCATGCATATGCATTCATTTGCATTCATTTGCATGTATCTGCATTCATTTGCATTCAGTTTACATCAGTCTAACTACCCATTCAGGATAAGGGATAAATCTTGAGACCCCAACAGTTGTCCAAGTCATCGTGAGAATAAAGACTGAAAATCTCTCATCAGAATTAGATGGGTAAGATTTTCAAAATCTAGTGTTCATGTTGGTAAATTTTCAAAAAATTAGTGTTCATGCTGGTAAAATTTTGAAATCCAGTGTTTGTGCTGATAATTCTTCAAAATCTAGTGTTCGTGCTAGTAATTCTTCCAAAAACAGTATTCGTACTAATCCATTTTCAAAATCCAGTACTTGTACTGGTTCATTTCCAAAATCCGGTATTCACACTGGTACATCTTTCAAAATCCAATTGTTATTGGTCGGACTTTCAAAATCCAATTTTAATTGGTCAAACTTTCTAAATCTAGTTTTACTGGTTAATGTTTTTTAACCTAATCCATGTTGGTCTAGTCTTCTCGCGGGATTCGAGTTCCGAATTGAATTTTCTTTCCTCCTGGATTCGAGTTCCAACTCGAATTTCTTTCCCTTCTGAATCGGTCTAGAAGATTTGAGTTCTGATTTGAATCTTCTTCCAAATCCAATTCAGAATTGGTCTAGAAAATCCGAGTTCCGACTCAAATTTTTTTTCAAATCCAATTCATCTAGTTTTCTTTCCTTCAAATGTCTTGAATTGGTCTAGAAGATTCGAGTTCTGATTCGAATCTTCTTCCAAATCCAATTCAGAATTGGTCTAGAAAATCTGAGTCCCGACTCAAATTTTCTTCCAAATCCAATTTGTCCAATTTTCTTTCCTCCAGATTCTAGAATTGGTCTAGAAGAACCGAGTAACGACTTGAATCTTCTTCCAAATCCAATTTACCTAGTTTAAAAGTTTGAACTTCTACTCAAACTATCCTGCAAATTGGTCTAGAAAATCTGAGTTCCGACTCGAATTTCCTTTCCTTCTAATTGATCTAGTTTTCCTTCAGGATTCGAGTTCTGACTCAAATTTCTTTTCCTTCCAAATTGATCTATTTTTCCATTAAGATTCGAGTTTCGACTCGAATTTCTTTTCCTTAAAACCAAATTGGTCTAAGTTTTTCCTTTAGGGTTCGAGTTCCGACTCGAATTTCCTTTCCTTCTGAACTTTTCAAGTTTTTCCTTTAGGATTTAGGTTCCGACTCGAATTTCGTTTCCTTAAATCCAAATTGGATAATGTTTTCCTTTAGGGTTCGAGTTCCGACTCGAATTTCCTTTCCTTTAAATCCAAATGGGTCTAGTTTTTTCCTTCGAAGATTTGAGTTTCGACTCAAAATTTTCTTTCCTTCAAAACCAAACTTTCTAGTTCTCCTTTGAAGACTTGGGTTACGACTCAAACTTTCCAATTTTCCTTACATGATCTGAGTTTTGACTCGGTCGTTCTTTCAAAACCAACTTCTGAGTTGGACGTACCTTCAAAATCCAGCATTGTGCTAAGACTTACTTTTAGAATTCCAATTTTGTATTGGATTTACCTTTAAAGTTTAGGTTCGTGTTGGACCTTCATCCAGAATCCCACTGATGTGTCAACTCGGATATCAAACGATTTCTTTCACCAAAGATTCCAAAAATATTTTGCCAATTTGTCATTAAATATTTGTTGATTTCAAAACCTTTATTGCATAAAAGAATTACCTCAAAATTACCTTCAGTATTACTTCCAAAAGGACAAAGCTTTTGCGAAGAAAGATTCAAAATTCAAAATCTTTCTATTGGTCAACCAAAAGGATGAAGAATAAATCCGCGATATGGCCAACAAAGAAAATTCAATGTTGTTGCAAAGCCATAAGTGATTGATATTGATCGCAGTCAATGTCACACTTTTAAAGATCATTCTTGGAAAATAAAGCAGTCGAAATATCCTGGGTGATAGAGAAAAATTCACTCAATCTCCATATCTCCTCAATCATCTAAGCTGCAATTAAATATCTACAAAAGGGATCTCTCAATTGTCGTCAAGATGAAGGCGAATTAGGCAAGTCGACCCCCGGAGCCAAATAAGATTTGAATCATCTCCAAGATGACGGATCCTTCTAGGGAAAGTCCAAAGCACTTTCGAGATGAAGGCAGATGCGATGAGCCTCCCGACAAACCCTAAAAGATATTTAATTTATGTTATCATCAAGATATTTACAACCAAAGAGCCAATAATCGTCATTATAATCCCTGAGAGAAAAGAAGGATCGAAACATCTCTGAGATGAAGGAGTTTGTGACGTACCCTTCCAAAAAAAAGAGAAAGAGAGAAAAGTCAAGACATCTCCAGATTAAAGGATGATATAATCCCCGAATACCCAAGAAAGCTCCAATTCTATCAAAAAGACAGTGCAGAAAGATCATCGTGAGAAAAGAATCCCAGGATATCAGACTGCTGAATCTATCAAGAATCTTCTTTAATTTAGTGAAATTCTTTTATCAATATTCTTTCACCAATAGCTCTCGCAATATCAAAAATACTTTCTTTTTCATCCCTATCAAAGAAATTGATAGCTTCCTTGAAAGAAAGCCAATTGTAAGTAATTTGAATTTGAATCTTGATTCTACGGAGTTAGCCCAATTGGAGGTAATACTTTGGGTAGAAAAGAGAAAAAAAATTTGTACCGATATACATCATTGTTTAGTATTTTGAATCAACAAACAATTTTTAACATTTTGGCAATATTTTCTTACTATCTTGACATGAAGTGAAGAGCTCAATGCCCATCTTGACACATTCTGGCATCACCTTTTGCCTCCTTGAGAGAATAACCTTTATCATCTTTCGCGTTGTTGAAAGATTAGCCTTCTCTCCAGAAGGATAGCCTTTGTCGTCTTTCGCGTTGTTGAAAGATTAGCCTTCTCTCCAAAAGGATAACCTTATTCATCTTTCGCGTTGTCGAAAGAATCGCCTTGTTCCTTTGGATCACTATATTCATCTTTCGCGTTGTCAAAAGAATCACCTTGTTCCTTTGGAACACCTTATTCATCTTTCGCGTTGTTGAAAGAATTGTCTTGTTCCTTTGGATCACCTTATTCATCTTTCGCGTTGTCGAAAGAATCGCCTTGTTCATATGGATCACCTTATTCATCTTTCGCGTTGTCGAAAGAATCACCTTGTTCCTATGGATCACCTTATTCATCTTTCGCGTTGTCGAAAGAATCACCTTGTTCCTTTGGATCACCTTATTCATCTTTCGTGTTGTCGAAAGAATCAACCTGTTCTTTTGGATCGCCTTATTCATCTTTTGCATTGTCGAAAGAATCGCCTTATTCATCTTACGCGTTGTTAAAAGATTAGCCTTTTCTCCGAAAGAATAGCCTTATTTATCTTTCGCATTGTCAAAAGAATTGTCTTCCATTGCCTTATTCATCTTTCACGTTGTCGAAAGAATCGCCCTGTTCTTTTGGATCGTCTTATTCATCTTTCACGCTGTCGAAAGAGTTGCCTTATTCCTCTTCAAGAAAGTCGTCTTATTTGTCATCCAACTTACCATTTCTATTCCCGATCAGGTTAAGGGTATAAACCTGGGCCTCATTTGATGAGGTATTCCATTTTCCGCCCAATCAGGTTAAGGGTATAAATTTGGGCCTCATTTGATGAGGTATTTCATTTTCCGATCAGGTCAAGGGGTTAAACCTGAGCCTCATTTTGATGAGGTGAATCTTCTTCTTTCTTCTCTATTCCATATCAACCATCATCATCTGAATTAATTCTTTCACACTCAGTCAGATTCTCCTATCTGGGGCATTTTTTTTTATATATAGTCCAAATTTGGTGTGTTTTCTTTGCCACTAAGCTCGGCATACAACCGGCTTAGTAGCAAAGAGAGGCATCTGTAAACACCCCAAATTTTTACCCTCATCCAGTGTTTATATATTTCATGTGTCATTGCATATCATTGCATGCATTCGGCATACCATTGCATTGCATTGCATAGTATTGCATGTCATTACATCTCATTTTCGAAATCCAGCACTTCTGTTTTCAAAATATTTAATCCAGATTCAGGTTTTAAAACTTTTCTTTCAAAATCAATTTTTAAAACCTGGGTTTTTAATCAACATTCTGTCATTTCCCAACCCCCAGAACCTTATATTTTGAAATGTTTTCTAAGAAAACAATCTGGATTTGTTTTAAACTCAATTTTCAACCAATTTCAATTCTCAGATGAGACTCATTTAGGTGGTGTCGCTTCTGGATTCCTTTACTTGTCAAAAATCTCCAACAATTCCAGAGTCCTAGTTGGATCAGGACTCTTTTTCCAGAGACCAGTCGGATCAGAACTCTACCTTTTACTACCTTTTTTACGTGTTTTCGGAGAAAACCTTTTAAAATCTTTCATTTTTGCAAAAATCCCAGAGTCCCAGTTGGATTAGGACTCTTCTTCAAGAGTCTAGTCGGATTAGGACTCTTCTTCAGAGTTTCAATCGGATTAGGACTCTGTCTTTTGTCACTATTTTTACTTGTTTTAACCAAATCTTTTAAAAATCTTTTTAAAATGAGTCAAAAACACAGAGTTTTGGTTGAACCAGGACTCTTTTTGAAGAGTCCTAGTTGGATCAGGACTCTGATCCTTATTTCAATTTTGAAAGAATCTTACAAAAATCTTTCCATCTATCAAAATTGTTACACTTTTATCAAAGAATTTCAAAATTCTGAGGTTTTATCCCAGAGTCCTGATAAAATCAGGACTCTACCCCAGAGTCCTGATCGGATCAGGACTCTATCCAAAATTGGTTTTCATACTTCATTTTCACTGGTTTTCAAAAGCTTTGCCCAAATTTCATCATTTGCTTATCAGAAAACCAAAATTCTTAGAGTTCTGATCGAATCAGGACTCTTTCTTAGAATCCTAATCAGATCAGGACTCTGAATAAAAACTTCAATTTCATCCTGTTTTTAACTGTTTTTCAAAATTCTCTCATTTGTTTTCTCAGAAAATCCAAAAAAACTGAGAGTCCTAGTTCAATTAGGACTATGTCCCCAGAGTCTCAGTTGAATCAGAACTCTGGTTTATTTCAATATTTGTTATTATTTTCGCTGCTTTCACAAGTTCTTTCATCTGTTTTTCAGAAAATACCAAAAAAATCTAGAGTTTCAGTCCGATCAGAACTCCGTCCCAGAGTCCTAATCCAGTCAGGAGTTTGTTTTAAAGTTCATTTTTACTTCCATTTTTATTTATTTCTATTTGTTTTCAAAAATTAGGTCATTTTGTAGAGTCCAGTTAATTCAGGACTCTATTTCAGAGTTCTGGTTGAGTAAGGAGTCTAACCCTGACTGTATTTTCTAACTTATTTTACTATTTCTGATAAAATCTTTCAAAAAACTCCTTCATTTGGCTTTTAAAATCCAAAATCTCATAGTCCTAAAATTTCAGGACTCTAGCCTGGAGTTCCAGTTTACTTGAGACTCTATTTTCAAAGATTCTGAATTTCAATTATTGATTTTAACCCCTTTTCAAAGTTATTTTCAGTGTTTATTTCAAATTTTTTAAAACCTGATGTGGGCCCACTCAGTTGGCGCCACATCCAGAGAAGTTCTGACCCAGTTGGAACTCTATGTCATTTCAAAACTTTTAATTTCAAGATTACTTTTGAAGATCTTTTGAAAATTCTCTCAATTTCAAGCTTTAAAATCGTTTTTGAAAATTCAAGTGGGGCCCACTCAACGTGGCGCCACATTTGTAAAAGTCAGGATTAGTCAATGTCCTACCTACGTTAGATGTCTAGGTGAGTCAAAATTTAATTTTAAAAACCCCTATCTTCACTCTAGCTTCTAACTTTGATTTTAAAGTTTTAAAAAATTTAGGTTTTTTTGAAAAACACAAATGGCGCCACATTTGGGGTCTTTAGGTCAATTAGAGATCTAATTAGTAGTCTTAGGTGAAAGTGCACTAGGATCGAGGCAACGAGCACTAGAGGGGGGTGAATAGTGCTTTTAAAAATTTTTGCGGAATATTGAATGATTTTGCAAATCTCAAAGCAAACACACAAAGAACACAAGATTTTATCCTGGTTCGGTCTATCCCGACCTACATCCAGTCCCCAAGCAAAACCAGCTTGAGATTATCCACTGTCAACCTTGTTAACTACAAGATCACACAGACCATAATCGGTCCCACTTTCAGTAACAATCCTACTGAAACCAAACAACTCCTTTACACCAAGGAGTCCTTCTTTTTACAGAAAAGAAATAACAACTTACAATACAACCTATGAGCCTTCCTTTTGAATGCAAATGAGATGCAATTGCCTTTTGAGGTTGTTGAAACACTCTACTCACGAATTCACTATCTCTCAAAGTGATTTGAGTAAAAAACTGAAGTGAAAATATCACGTGAGTGAGAAAACAAATACTTGAATGAATAGGAGTGAAAAGCAAGAAGTAATTCAATATAATTCTATTGAATTTGATTGTTTCTCTGTGTTTTTTAGTGTAAAATGCACTCATATTTATAGTTAAAAGATTCCATACGTTGAGAGTATGAAAGGGTGTCAAAAAAGTCCATTTCGAACGATCAAAACGTTTGAAAAATGAAAAGACACGCCTTTTTAAAGTTTCAGGAAAACAGCAAAATTAGTCGACTGAAACATCAGTTAGTCGACTAATAGTTAGTTATTAGTAGACTGACAGTTATCTTCGGTCGACTGATCTGTTAATCGAGCCGTTTGAAAATCTGAACTTTTGAAACTTAGTCGACTTAAGAAAAGTTAGTCGACTGATAATATCATCAGTAGACTGAAAAACCTTTTAGTCGACTGCTGCTAAAAACTTCTGAAAAACAAACATTTTGTTCGGTCGACTGATAAAAAGCATTAGTCGACTGCTGCTAAATTTTCAGAAAACACATGTTTTGTTCAGTCGACTGATAAAACCATTAGTCGACTGCTGCTAATTTTCCAGAAAACAGACATTCTGTCCAGTCGACTGATAAAATTTTCGGTCGACTAATTTGACAAGAATGACTTTTTAGAAAATATGGCGCGAAAGGATTAGTCAACTGGTAAGTCTATTGGTCGACTAATAAACATGAAAATTTAAGAAGAGAGTTTTCTAAAAAGATTTTCAAAAGTGTTTCTTTTAGAAAAGTTTTTCTAAAGACTTTTAAGGTGAAATGCAACTTAAATATGCACTCTAAGTAAGGCGCTTACAAGAATATAAGGCTTTTAATGAATTAAACATTTGCACACTAGTCTTCAAAAATTCTTCATCGAATTCTTCATTTTCTTCATAGCCTTAGCTGAAATGCAGTTGATTCCACTTGCTCATCATCAAAACCTTGTACTTGAAGTATCATGTATAGCTTCATTGTCGTAACAATCTCCCCCTTTTTTATGATGACAAACTTAATCATAGATGAAGCATTTAGATGCATAGATGGAGATTTTATTTTACTCCCCCTATCAATATGCTGCAAAACATTAAAAGTTAGCACATTTAAAGCACATATATCACATATTGATTGGTTTGCATTTCCATTCATCATTTCTCCATGCATTTAGAAATACATTCATTCAAAGCTTTCTTTTTCTCTTAATTTTGCATTTCTCGTGCAAGATCTCCTGCAATGTAATTGCTATCATCTTTTTCTCAAGATCTCCTGAAAGTTCAATGTAATGCTATCTTTATTTTTTTCTCCCCCTTTGTCAGAATCAAAAAGAGTAAGGGCAAAAATAGCATAAGCAAAATAGAGATACAAGTTTAAAAATATTACAACCCACAAAGTATGAAAGTTCAGACAACAAAGATTAGAAAAGTGAGTTGAGCAAATCCTTAATTGAAGTAATCTCTTTCTGTAAATTGAGCCAAAATAATCAAAAGTAACAACCCACTGAAAAGGGATGTCGATTCTCCACAGATTTTAGGCAAGATGGAAGAGACGATCCAAAAGTATCATATAAAAGAGGATTTAATGGCTGACGGTGAGTGAGAAGTCGACCACAAGGGGATTCCGGCAATGCACTATCACACAAGAGGGTTCCGGCGTGTTTTGAAGATGCGCCAGTTACTGCAGGAGGATTCCGGCGTTTCAAGATCACGGCCAGAAGATTCCGGCGTCTCCTTGTCACGGCAAGAAAATCCCGGTGAAGATGGAATCGAACGTCACTCCGAGGGTTTTTCGGAAGAGAGAGAGGCAAAAGAGAAAGAGGGGTTTTCGTTTTTTTAAGGGTTTCGTTTTTAAGAAAAACGAAAGGGTTCGAAGTAAAACGATGCCTCTTTTAAAAAAAATGGGTTTTAAAACAAATCCAAGGGGTGTCGGGTCCCTTCATTTAAAAATTTTTTAAAAAAAATTTAGTCGACTAAAACTTTATCGGTCGACTAAAAAGTGCGACTTATTCTTAAAAATATCATCAGTCGACTAGAAATATATCGGTCGACTAATATGGTGAGATACATTTTAAAACACCAGTCGACTAGAATTTTATCGGTCGACTAATATAGTGCGATTTTGAGATTTTGTTCAAAAATCAGCATTTTTATAAATCCAAAAATGAGCAAATACCTAGTTCTCTCCTAATTCTCATAAAATCTTCATTTTTAAGAGGTTTAGTGAAGATATCGGCATGTTGTTCTTTAGTGGAAATAAAATTTAACGAAATATCTCCTTTTAACACATGATCTCTTAAAAAATGATGTCTAACTTCAATATGCTTAGTTCTTGAGTGCTGAATAGGATTTTTCGAAAGATTTATAGCACTAGTGTTATCACAATAAATAGTTGTTGTGGAGTAATTCAAACCAAAATCTTTTAAGGTCTATTTCATACAAAGTACTTTTGAACATGCTAAACTAGCCGCTATATATTCTGCTTCAGTTGTTGAAAGTGATACTGAATTTTGCTTTTTACTAAACCAAGAGACTAAGGAATTTCCTAAGAAATGACAAGTTCCACTAGTACTCTTGCAATCAGATTTACTTCCTGCAAAATCTGCATCACTATATAAAACTAAATCAAAGGAAGATGATTTTGGGTAAAACAAACTGAAATATGAAGTATCTTTCAAATAACGAGGAATTTGTTTTACTGCAGTTAAATGAGATTCCTTTGGATTAGCTTGAAATCTTGCACACATACAAACACTAAACATAATATCAGGTTGACTAGCAGTTAAGTATAATAGAGATCCAATCATACCTCTGTAGAGCTTAGTATCTACACTTTTACCATTTTCATCTTTATCAAGAGAAGTAGTTGTACTCATAGGATTCCTTCTTGATTTCGATGAGTCCATCCCAAATCTCTTGAGAAGTTCTTTTGTATACTTAGCCTAATAGATGAAGATTCCTTCTTCAGTTTGCTTTATTTGAAGTCCAAGGAAGTAGTTTAATTCACCCATCAAGCTCATTTCAAACTCTTCCTGCATAGCTTTAGCAAATTCGAATTCTCTTGTGCTACAAAACACATGTTGGCGACTTCTTCATTAGATTCTTCTACCTTTGACGTACCTTCGTGTGTCACGAGAAGAGTATGTCAGATTTCATTTGCTGTAGAGCATTGAGAGATGCGATTGAATTCTACCTTGTCAACGCCACAATATAATGCATTCATTGCCTTGGCATTAAGTGAAGCAGTCTTCTTTTCTTCATCGGTCCATCGGCTGAAATCAGTTGATGGAGTTTGGTACTTTTCTGAAACAACTCTCCAGATATCGAGATCCATGGATTGCAGGAATATTGTCATTATTACTTTTCAGTATCCATAGTTTGTTCCGTCAAAGAGAGGAGGACGAACAGAGGAGCTTCCTTCTTTGTGCTGAGATGTTGTAGTTGCCATGCTAGATGATGGTCAAATCAAAGTAATAGCAAACCTGTGCTCTGATACCAAATGAAAGTGCACTAGGATCGAGGCAACGAGCACTAGAGGGGGGGTGAATAGTGCTTTTAAAAATTTCTGCAGAATATTGAATGATTTTGCAAATCTCAAAGCAAACACACAAAGAACACAAGATTTTATCCTGGTTCGGTCTATCCCGACCTACATCCAGTCCCCAAGCAAAACCCGCTTGAGATTATCCACTATCAACCATGTTAACTACAAGATCACACAGACCATAATCGGTCCCACTTTCAGTAACAATCCTACTGAAAGCAAACAACTCCTTTACACCAAGGAGTCCTTTTTACAGAAAAGAAATAACAACTTACAATACAACCTATGAGCCTTCCTTTTGAATGCAAATGAGATGCAATTGCCTTTTGAGGTTGTTGAAACACTCTACTCACGAATTCACTATCTCTCAAAGTGATTTGAGTGAAAAACTGAAGTGAAAATATCACGTGAGTGAGAAAACAAATACTTGAATGAATAGGAGTGAAAAGCAAGAAGTAATTCAATATAATTCTATTAAATTGATTGTTTCTCTGTGTTTTTTAGTGTAAAATGCACTCATATTTATAGTTAAAAGATTCCATACGTTGAGAGTATGAAAGGGTGTCAAAAAAGTCCATTTCGAACGATCAAAACGTTTGAAAAATGAAAAGACACGCCTTTTTAAAGTTTCAGGAAAACAGCAAAATTAGTCGACTGAAACATCAGTTAGTCGACTAATAGTTAGTTATTAGTAGACTGACAGTTATCGTCGGTCGACTGATCTGTTAATCGAGCCGTTTGAAAATATGAACTTTTGAAACTTAGTCGACTTGAGAAAAGTTAGTCGACTGATAATATCATCAGTAGACTGAAAAACCTTTTAGTCGACTGCTGCTAAAAACTTCTGAAAAACAAACATTCTGTTCGGTCGACTGATAAAAAGCATTAGTCGACTGCTGCTAAATTTTCAGAAAACACATGTTCTGTTCAGTCGACTGATAAAACCATTAGTCGACTGCTGCTAATTTTCTAGAAAACAGACATTCTGTCCAGTCGACTGATAAAATCTTCGGTCGACTAATTTGACAAGAATGACTTTTTAGAAAATATGGCGCGAAAGGATTAGTCGACTGGTAAGTCTATTGGTCGACTAATAAACATGAAAATTTAAGAAGAGAGTTTTCTAAAAAGATTTTCAAAAGTGTTTCTTTTAGAAAAGTTTTTCTAAAGACTTTTAAGGTGAAATGCAACCTAAATATGCACTCTAAGTAAGGCTCTTACAAGAATCTAAGACTTTTAATGAATTAAACATTTGCACACTAGTCTTCAAAGATTCTTCATCGAATTCTTCAATTTCTTCATAGCCTTAGCTGAAATGCAGTTGATTCCACTTGCTCATCATCAAAACCTTGTACTTGAAGTATCATGTATGGCTTCATTGTCGTAACATTAGGTTAGTTAGGGGCTTAATTAGGAAGGTCAAGAGTCAAAATCAATGTTAAAAATCCATTTTATTTAAGTTTTAAACCATTGGTTTTTAAAGGTTTTAAATTCAAGTTTTAAAAACCAAATGTGGGTCCATACTAGGTGGTGCCACATTTGGACTTTCTAGGGTTTAATTAGGTGTTAATTAGGAATTAATTAGAGTCTATTTAGGTTAGAATTCTTCAAAAAAATCATCCTCCTTATGTGGTTTATCAAAAACAATTAAAAAGAGTCCAAAAAATCAAAACTCTTCTTAAACAAATCCAAAAAAAAAAAATCTATAAATAGGGGACCTAAAGGGGGTCAAAGAGAGCTCTTTTCTCTCTCAAATTTTCGTGGCTTCTCTCTCCTCTTCAGAACCTCCACCTTTCTCCATTGCAGCTGCAGCCCCAAGGTGAGTTATTTAATATTATTTTATTTTATTTTATTATTTTTTATTAGTTTTTTATGATTTTTCAATAGATTTCACCATGGAAACTCCCCTTTCATGGATTTAACCATGGATTCAACCTCAAGAACCTCAAGTTCAATTCAAGAAGATGATCTAACCCTGTTACATGTTGTTTTCCATGATTCTAATCCATTAGAATTGATTATTGCATTATTTTTTATATTCTTAACCAAGAAAACATGAGATTTATCTGATTAAATGGATTAAATTCATGATTTCAAGGGTAAAAGCAATTCCAGCCATGGATTCCCTGTTTTTACTTATTCATGTTTATTACATGTGTTCCAGCATAGAAATTAATTTTGTTTTACTGTTTTAGTATTTTTTTATTGTTTTCATTGATTAAAGCATGTTTTATTGAGTTTTATTAAATTTCAGTGTGGTTTAAGCTTAGATCAGTAAAGAGCATGTTAGTTCGTATTGAAGTACTCATTGTAAATTTCTGATTTTTTTATATGTGATACACAGATGTGTTAGTGAACCATTGTAAAAAAATCAAATGTTTTGGGATTCGGGAACCCTGTTAAAAAAATAAAAGATTAAACTGTGATTTTCAATCATTTAGAATCGTTGTTGAAATTCATAGGTAACTTGCAGTTGTGTTATTTCTCTCATCCGATATTCGATTCAAGATCCGTAAAGTGTAGTGGATTCATGTTGATGTGAACTATTTACTGTCAAATTGTGATAATTTTTTACCTCTGTTTATTATTTTTCCCTTGTCAGAGAGTCGGATTTTAAATTTAAAACTCGTTAGGGTTTACCAAAACCCTAATCTTACTTGTGATGATCATAAATCTCAAACCGTAGATCCAATTCATGATATGTAAAAAAGGACTTTCATTATTTTTCTGTCTAATGTTTACTGCTAAAATTTCAAGAATTTTTTATGAGGTCTGATATTTGTTTCTGTATTTTCAATCGGAAGTACCTGTTTTAACCAATGTTAGATTCATTAAATTTTAGTCTGAATTGCCGGAAGGGTTTCTCCCTCATCGGAGATTTGTTTTCCAAACTGTAAAATGGAAAATATCTGTTTTTCTGTCTAGTCTACCTCTGTAAAATTTCAAAAATGTTCATGGTGATTTGACCCCTGATTTGGGTCTAACATTGAAACTGGTCTATGACCAAATGAAAAAATAGCTTATTTTAGGGTTTTAATACAATTTTCGAATTGGAATAATATCAAAAATATTTTTTTATGATCCCAATCTGATTTTAGGGTTATAATAAGTGCAGGTTTCGGTTTTTATGAATTTTGGAATCCATTTGATGCTTGAATGGATCAAATTGCAAAACAGGATCCAAAAACACTGCCAAAATCATGACTTTCATGATATTTCTTGATTTTCATGTATAAGTTCACATTTTTAGGGTTGTTCATGTTTAGAATCATATTAGGGTGCTTTATGATTAATTTTATGTTTATTTGACTTCATTTGAACCCTAAACCCAAAGTTTTTCCCAAAATAGTTTTTGAAAAACCCTGATTTTAAGGCCATAGTCCTGCTATCAGGGGCATTTTGGTCATTTGACCTCAATTTCAAAATTCTAAACCCTAATTTTCTCATTTTTAATCATGTCATATCATATTTGGTTTTATTTATTATCATTTGAATTTCAAAAGTTGTATTTTGCCAAATATCTTTCTGAAAACCCTGATTTCAAGGCCATAGTCTTGCTATCAGGGGTATTTTGGTCATTTTGACCCCAATTTCGAATTTTCAAATCTCATATTTATTATTTATTTAGTTTTATTTCATATTTCATTAAGTTTATATCAGGGAATCATGGAAAAAGGCTTATGTCTAGCAAAATCCAGCAATTTCTAGATATTGCTGGAAAAACCTAGAAAAGCCAACATATCTTCACTAACAAGTTTTCTAGTTTTGCAGGGACATTGAAGACTTTACTTTTATGCATTTAAATTCAATTAGTGTTGTAAATTGTAATTAAATTTGGAATAAGAATTTCAATTTCTGCTTAGATTAGGATTTGCATTGCATATAGATTAATTCTGCAAATTTTAATATCTGATGAATGCATTATTCATGCACATATTACAAATCCATTATGGTCTACACGAATGGCACGTGCACTAACTCTTATGGAGTTGACAAACTCGGTGGAATTCGTATTTATGGTCATAGTTAGAATATGAATGAGACCCAGATTTGTGATCTTCGTATTAGGCACATTCAGCCTACACTCTTAGGCTAACATCAAAATGCACTGCATTTCTTAAAAACTCAAAAGGATTTTCCCAATTCCTTAAAAGAAATATCTTTCAAATCCATATTCATTCATTTCATTCATTTGCAAATCCCAATTCCAATTCCAAGAAATAGATTTTCTTAAAATTTTCTAAGTTTTATACAGAAATCGATTTTCTCAAAAACATTGAGTTTTCAAAGGATATTTCAAGTGTTTCTCAAGTTCAAAAATCATGATTTTCCAAGTTATATATTCAATTTCAAAGTCTGAATTCATAGAAATCAAGTTTTTCCAAAGTGACTTGAAATTCCTCAGAAATCCATTTTTACAAAACACTTGGATTCTTCAGAAATCGATTTTCATTTTCCTCAAAAATATTCTTTCACCATGATTCACGATTTTCAAAGTGACATCTTTTCCAAGAATTTTCCAAGTATTTCAGTTATTCTAAGCAAACATCATGTTTTCAAATCTGCATTTTTAGAAAATTCACAGCACATGCCTGATTCTTTGTGCATTTAGAAAATAGAACACGATTTAGACAAGTTGAGCAAAGCTAAGCACACAATTGATCCTTGGTTCAATTACCCCTGGTTAAGGTGCCAGGAACGGTTGAACCTCGTACCGACAGGCGAGTCCCATTCTTCGGAATTATCCCGCATTTTAAAACGGAGGCGAGTTATTTTCAAAATCTTTTTCAAAGGTTAGTTTGACTTGCAAAAGTAAAATTTTGCAATGATAACACAGACCAATTGTCCCATATAGATATTCCTCTCTGACGTAGTAACAATTTATTTTAATGTGTTTGGTGCATTCGTGGAATGTTCTATTGCTTGCAATGTAGATCGCAATCTTGTTGTTATAACACATTCGTGAAGCTTTTATTGTTTCAACCCCCATGTCGGCAAGCAGATGTCGGAGCCAAACTACTTTCATGGTCGTGGTTGCCATAGTTCGATATTCGACTTCGGTGGATGAGAGAGAGACCTTTTGCTGCTTTTTGCACCTCCACGAGATTAAAGATTCATCTAAGAAGACACAAAAACCAGTGGTTGAGTGTCTGCTATTGGGATCACTTCCCCAATCAGCATCAATATATGCAATTAAATCAAGGGGGGAAGAGGAAGATAAGAAAGTCCTCGTGAAAGAGAGGACTGAATGTATCTGATAATACGCATGACTACTCCCATGTGAACAGAAGTGGGAGCATGTTGAAACTGGCTTGCTATGTGAACATGTGTTATATCTGGTCTGGTAATGGATAGATATGAAAGTGCTCTGACAAGCTGTCTATGACTCTATAAGGAGTAGGTGTTAGAACATTAGTTTCCTCCTGGGCTGATCTGCAAAAGAGGAAAAAGTGAGATAAAAAAGATAGAAAGAAGATGTAAGGTTGAGTCAATTTTACTGCACACAGGCTGACGATATTTTTCAATCTATTATCGTGACCTGGTTTAATGTATTTAAGCATTAGGTATTAGGTTACAACTTAACAATTTACAATATTACATGCGTGCCCCAGTAAACACGTCAATAGGATTTCCCAGCTTGGGTCTGGGTCAAACCCAAACTGGATCCAGGCCCAAACTGGGTCCAGCACACGACACTTAATACTCTCCCTCAAGTTGTGCATGGTCTTGAACCATGGACAACTTGTTCTTCAGGAATCAAAATATGTTTTTCGTCAGACCCTTTGTAAACAAATCTGCCACTTGGTCTTCTGTAGAAATGAAATGAGGTTCAATCTCTTTGTCTTCAACCTTCTGTCGAATGAAATGCTGATTTATCTCAATGTGCTTTGTCTTACTGTGGAAAATAGGATTAAAGGATATGTTAATGGCACTTTGGTTGTCACACAATAAAATAGACTTGGAAATTTGTTCCTCCAATTCATGCAACAAATGCCTTGTCCAAGTAGCTTCAGCAGTTGCAGCAGCCATTGATCGATATTCAGCCTCAGTACTTGATCTAGCTACGATTTTTTGTTTTCTACTGCTCCAGGATACTAGGTTCTCCCCAAGAAAGATGCAATATCCGGAAACCAACCTCCTTTCATCAGGATCTCCTGCCCAGTCCGCATCACTGTAGACCATGATATCATGCATGCTTCTTTTTTTCCAACTTTTCTGATACACCAACCCATCTCCAATAGTACCTTTTAAGTATCTCAACACCCTCTCGACTGCATCCATATGCCCTGTTCGTGGCTCATGCATGAACTGCGATACTTGATTGACAGAATAAACAATGTCAGGGCGAGTAAAGGTAAGATATTGAAGCATGCCAACTACACTTCGATATCTTGTAGGATCCGGGTACAAATCTCCATCCTGTGAACTGAGCTTTTGATGTAAGACACTCGGTGTAGACAAAGGCTTGCAGTCTTGCATACCAAATTTCTTCAATAAATCTAGTATGTATTTATGTTGTGTCAAGGTCAGATACCCATCCTTCCTGTCTACCTCGACCCCAAGGAAATAACGCAAATCTCCCAAATCTTTCATCTTCAACCTTTGACTTAATAGTCCTTTTATTTCTTCAATGTGATTCATGGAATTCCCTGTAACTATAATATCATCAATGTATATCAACAACAAGCTGGTTATGCCTTTATCCTTGAAGATGAATAAGGAGTGGTCTAAGAGAGATCTACAGAACTCATACCTCTGTATTTCTAAGGAGAAACTCTCAAACCACGAGCGTGAGGCCTGCTTCAAACCATATATGGCTCTTTTTAGTCTGCATACATATGTGCTTGGGTCTCCCTCAGCATATCCTGGAGGTTGTTCCATATAAACTTCTTCCTTCAAGTCTTCATGAAGAAACACATTTTTGACATCTAACTGACTTAATGTCCATCCATGTTTGACGGCTAAAGACAATATAATTCTTATTGTCCCCATTTTGACCACGGGACTGAAAGTCTCATCATAGTCCTGACCATATTCCTGTGTAAACCCCTTTGCAACAAGTCTTGTTTTGTATCGTTCTATAGTGCCATCGGGTCTGTATTTGATTTTATAAACCCACTTGGAATCAACAACATTTCTGTTAGGAGGTCTGGCAACAATTTCCCATGTCTGACATTCATGAAGCGCTTCCACTTCTTCATTCATGGCCTCAATCCATTTGTTTGATTTCACAGCATGATGAAACCCTATAGGTTCATCATGCTTATCAACCTGAGACAGAAAAAGTTGAAGATCCATAGAAAAATTATTGTAACTGACCCATCTGTGAATAGGATGTTTGATTCTATTCGAACTCCTCAGGTTTCCAATAGGCATATAAGTATATGATCCAATGTGAGGAGCAGGGGGAGTTGTTATCATCGCAAAATTCTTCCCCTCCCTTGCGAGAGAGAAACGAATTTCGCGAGTCAAATTCGACCAAAGTTTTGAAAATAGTTTTTGAAAATTAACTCGCCTCCGTTTTGAAAATTTGCGAGAAAATTCCGTGGAATGGGATCCGCCTGTCAGTACGAGGTTCAACCGTTCCTGGCGCCTTTACCAGGGATAATTGAACCAAGGAACAATTATGTGCTTTAACTCGACTCAAATAGCTAAATTATGCTATATTCTTCCTAGAATGCACAAAGAATCAGGCTTGTGCTATGAAATTTTGAAAATAATGCAAGTTTGAGAAAATATGATGTTTGCTTTGGAAAATTGAAATATGCTTGAAAATTGATTGGAAAAGTACTTGAAAATTGAATTCTTGAGAAAATCATTGAATTTCATTGAAAATCAGAAATTTGCATTGGAAAGTGATTTCTCAGGAAAATTTGAACTTTAGAAAATTGATTTTGAAATTTGGAATTGCGTTTCTGAGGAAATGGATTTGAAAATTCTGAGAAAATCAAGAAGTTCATTGGAAAAGGGATTTCTGAAAGGGAAAATGAATTCTCAGGAAAACGGGAATTCTGAGAAAATGGATTTCTGAAAACTTGGGATTTTGAAATTTGAGAATGTTAAAACATAGGAAAATCTTGATTTGAACTTGGGAAGTACTTTGAAATCTCATTTGAAAATTTAGAATTCTGGGAATATCCAATCCTGGGAAAGACTTGGTAAATCCTTGAGAAAATTGATTTTTCTAAAATTGAAATTGGAAAATGAATTTGAAAATAATGCAATTTGAATGATATGAATGAATGAATATAAAATTGAAAAGGAAATTTCATTGAGGAATTGGGAAATCCTTTTAAAACTTTGAGAAATGTAGTGCATTTTGAAGTTAGCCTAAGAGTGTAGGCTGAATGTGGCTAATATAAAGATCATAAATCTTGGTTTTCTTCGTATTCTTACTATGGCCATAAATACGAATCCCACCGAGTTTATAAACTTCATAAAAGTTTGTGCACGTGCCATTCGTGTAAACCGTAGTGGATTTGAAATAAATGCATATGATACATCAGATATTGAAATTTTGCAGAAATTAAACTATATGCAATGCAGCCCTATTCTAAGCAGAAAAGTAACTCTTATTCCAAATATTACATTGATTTTTACATTGAATTGAAATAAAAGAAATAAAAGCTAAATCTTCTTCTTGAATGTTCCTGCAAAACTAGAAAACAAGGTTAGCACAAAAATGTAGGTTTTTCTGAATTTATCCAAAAATATGGGAAATTATCGGATATTATTCAGATATAAACCCAAAATCATACCCCCTTTGATATAAACATGATAAATAATGAATAAATTTCGAAAATAAACTTTAAAATTCGAAATTGGGGTCAAAATGACCAAAATACCCCTGATGACCTTGAAATCAGGGTTTTCTAAAAGAATTTTTGTAAATTTTAGAATTTTGAAAAACAAATGAAATAAATCAAACATAATATGATAAAATATGATGATATGCATGAAATTTTGGATAATTAGAAATTGAAATTTCGAAATTTAGGTCAAAATGCCCAAAATACCCCCAATAACAAGACTATGGCCTTGAAACCAGGGTTTTCTGAAATAAATTTTGCAAAAATGAAAAATGTGAAATGCAAATGACATTGAAATTAACCTTAATATAATTCTATATGCTCATGTACATGATAAAAACCTTAAAATGACAAAAATATCATAAAATAACAAATTTAACCTGATTTTTGCCTGATTTTCGCTTCTGAACTTAAAGATAAACTAACACATGAAGCAAATGAACTTGGAATTATACCAAATTTGGCATAGACACCTAAAATATCCCTAAAAACAGAATGGAGCTCGAAAATCTAATTTGTTGTATTTTTAAATATGGAAATTCAAGTAAAAACCCTAAATTTTGTGATTTTTGCCTAAAATGCTGATTCTAATGGGGATTTAGGATATCAAACTTCCATAAAAATTTCCCAAATTTTATGGGGTGCCAGAGGCCAGTAAGGAAAGAATTTTTTCCTTTTACACTTTCTGGTTTTGACCTATGGTCGGAGCTGTCCCACTCCGGCAAATCGGATCAGAATACGGCGACTCTAGGATTTGGGGGAAACAGATAGGTTTCGGTAAAAAATGTGGTAAAAATAGAAAACAGATGGAAAAAAAGCTGAAATTGTGGGAAAAGGTTCTTGACAAACAGGTAAAAGTTTGATCTTTTGACACAATTGGGATTTGAGTTATGGTTTGGAAAAGGTCATACTGTTATCAGAGACCTAGATCTCTGAGATTTTTGGATATTGAAATCTGTCAGACAGAAACTACAAATCCGTAAAAAATACTGAAACAGATCCAAAAATTCCCAAATTTTGGGAAATGACAGGAAAACATGTTAGGAACAACTTTCATGTTGAAAGTTTTTGCAGAAAAGTTACAGATTGGATGGACTCGGTGCATTAGGGTCTGTCTATACCCTGACGAAGGAAAATCAAGATTTTCCCAGAAGTCTGGAAAATCCGATTTTTTCAGAGGTCAAAACTACTTGAAAAAACCTAAAAATTTTCAGATCACTAGTAGATTCAATTATGAATCCACTGTGATTTTTGGAGAACAATCTGAATCTCTCACAAGGGTGGTGCCGGAGGTTTTTGTCTGCTAAAGCAGAAATTGAAATTTTTGGAAATATGAAATCTTAGTCTGGAATTCGGTTTCTAGAATGAAGTTACAAAACTCAAGTTAAATCAAATCTTTGACAAAGAATCAATAAACTGCAAACCTATTAAATATAAAATTCCTGATATTTATTGATGAAAATTTATGCACAAAATAACGATTGGACAATACTTATAAAATCAAAACCTATAACTATAAAAGGGATTCCAATGAGACTAAGTTAGAATAAATGGAATAAACATAACATGATATAATGCTATACTTAAATCATGAAATTTACATGAAACTAATGCTAAAATAAAATAAAATTACCAGGGAAATATGATCCACTTTTACTGTTGGCCATCGAAACAAGGGGGGTCTGATCCATTCGTTGGATGAATCTCCCTTATTTAGCCTTGATCATGGCTATTCATTGAAAGTTTTAGGAAAATATTATTTCCAGCCATGTGAATCCAGTCTTAAATTGGATTCACATAGTAAATTCCTAGGAAAAAGAGGAGAAAATGTAAGAAGGGTCTTATCTTGAGAGGCTTTCACTCCAATCAGCTGAAGAAGGGGCTGACAGTAGAGGAGATGGCAACGTTTGAAGGTAGCTGGTGGTGTTTGCTAAGGCAAAGATGGTGTAAACCTTGCTGCAATGGCTAGAGGGACTCGCTTGATGGTAGATGGAGCTACTACAATGGTGAAGGTTAGAGATGGGTGCTGTGGTGATAATGGCACTGTAGCTGGAGATGACCGGAGGTGTTGGGCGTGGAGGCTGCAACTGGCTGGACTGGAGGTGCTGAAGAAGGTTGTAATGGCTGGGCGTTGTTGGAGGTGTTGAAGTGGAAGCCGACTGTTACTGAAGGAGTTGCTGGTGGCGGTTCAAGGTGGTGGCTGCCTTGGTGCAGCTGAAGATGCTATGGCTGGAGTGAGAGGAACGGTTGAAGCATTGAAGGTGCAGCTGCTATTGACGATGATGGAGGTGGCTGTTGAAGGATGAAGGCTGCTGTGTAGAAGAGGTGGAAAAGCTGCTGTGGATGTTGCAGCAATGGTGAGGAGTCTTTAGGTTGAAGGAGAAGCTGTTGGCTGCTGGGCGCAGAGCTGCTTCAAAGGGGAAGCCGCTGGTTGCTGGGCATGGAGCTGCTGGGCATGGAGGCTGCAAGCTGGCTGAAGATGCAGCAAGGTGGGCTGCTAGAAAGCTGGTGCCGGTGGTGAAGATGATGCTTTGAAGCGGAGGCCGGTTGAAGCAAGGTGGAGGAGTTGGCTGCAACAAGGAGCTGTGGTGGCTGGGCTCTTGCTACCACCAAAGAAGGTTGTGATGAAGAAGAAAGGGTGTTGTGGCTGGAGCAGCCAAGAAGAGAAGAATGGAGGTAAAGGGAGAGAGAGAGAGAGAGAGAGAGAGAGAGAGAGAGAGAGAGAGAGAGGTGCGTTGAATGAGAGATAGGCAGACGTATGCTCCTTTTGTTCTTGTTTTGACAACTTAGGTTTTGATAAAAATCAAAACCTAAGTTTTTAATATTGTTTCATGAAACAACATACGTGAATGGTTGTAGCCATTTGGTTTTTGAAAAAGATGGAAGGGAAGTAAGGAAGAAGGGGGAAAGAAAGAAGAGAAGGAAAAGGAAAGAAGAGGGGAAGAAGGAAAAGGAAAGAAAGGGGAAGAAAGGAGAGGGAAAGAGAAAGAAGAAGGGGGGCTGGGCTGCCATACGTGAGTGGCTGGGAGAGGAAATAAATGAGGAAAGAAAGAAAGAAAGAAAAGAAAAAGGAAGAATAAAGAAAGAAAAGAAAGAAAGAAGGAAAGAAAAGAAAAAAGAAAAAAGAAAAAAAAAAAGAAAATGGAGGAAGAAAGAAAGGAAATGGGCTGGAGGTTTGGGCGACCCCCTTGTGGGTCCCACCTTAGGAAGAATAAAATAATTTAAAAAAATTAAAATAAATAAAATAAAACAAACCAAAAAAATAAAGAAAAAGATAAATTTTTTTTTCTTTTCTTATAAATTAAAACAAGAAAATGCAAATGGATGGGCCATCTCAGAGCGGGTCCAAATTCCACTTTTGAAACTCATTTTGACGATTGGAGGGGTAAAATAGTCTTTTCAAAAAAAATTTAGACGAAACGAGCTATTTTTGGCAGTTTTTTAAACGAGCTCGGATTTTGAAGTTCAACACCCTGTTGCGAAGCAAATCCAGTGTAGAAATTAAAAATTTGATTTTGAAAGAAATCCAGATTGTTTTTCTCGAGAAAATACTTCCAAATTTATTTCCAGACGAAACGAGCTATTTTTGGCAGTTTTTGAAACGAGCTCGAATTTTGAAGTTCAATACCTCGTTGCGAAGCAAATCCAGTGTAGAATTTAAAAATTTGAGTTTGAAATAAATCTAGATTATTTTTCTTGAGAAAATATTTCCAAATTTAGACTCTCGGGGTTTGAAATTGATTTCTGAAAACTTTTAAAACTCAATCTGGATTGAAATTTATAAAACTGGAGTTCTGGACTTCGAAAATGAAATGAAATGTGATGAAATGTTATGAAATGCTGAGAAATGATATGAAATGATGAGAAATGACATGCGAAATGCAGCCCCTGAATGAAGAATTTTGGATGTTAGACCCCGATTGACAGTTGTACTAGTTCAAAAAGCATTAAAATTGATAAAATTTGCAAAATAGCTCAAGAAATGGTTTTTGGGACTCTACTGGGCTAGAGTGACACTGAAAATTGGGGTTCGAGCTGAATTGAACTAAGATGAGCTAGATTTAGCGGGATTCTAGAGTTTCAAAACTCAAATGAACTGACTAGACACTAACTGAACTGACCTTTCCGACTGAATTTTCAAGAAAAGCTGTCATTTTAAAAGAAATGGTACGAAATGGTCACTAGAGCGAAGTGAATTACGAACCTGAACTAGGTTTGAGCTAAAACAAAGGTTACTAATATTGATATGAACTAAAATCAAAGCTCAAACACTGGCTCGACTGACTGAACTCAGCTCAGTTTCAGCTGAAAGAGCTGAAATGGGCTCCTGGACACTTGGAAATGGTTTTGAACTGAAACTGGAACACTCGAACTCCTGGTGAGCTCAAGTTAGACTCTGAGGAGTATGACTGACTATGAATGACTGACTCAGAGACAATTGGCTTCGATTTAAGTGAGAAATGATCCAATTTTGGCAGGAATTGTCAGAAATGAAAATGGTCTTCTCACTGTGAGCTCAGATGAGCTTTGGAATGACTGATATTCTAAATGTTCTGAACTGACCAGTGAGCTTTGTTGACTCCGACTGACTAGGGTCCGGGATGACCTAGGGGTAAAATGCTAAATTTCCTATTGAAAATGGGTAAAATGATGATTTTCTGAAACTGACTCGAGGTTTGACTCCTACACTGACCTAATAGGGTTGGCACTGCCTGAGGAGGATTGTTTGAGAATGGATGTGGAAAATTTGGGGTGTTTACAGATGCCCCTCTTTGCTACTAAGCCGACTTGAAGACGAGCTTAGTGGCAAAGAAAAACACACCAAATTTTGGCCATAAAAATGCCCCAGTTTGAAGGATCTAACTGGGTATGAAGAAATTAGCCCTAATGAAAATGGTAGATATGAAGTGAAAAATAAAGAAGAAGATTTTACTTCAAAAAGAAGTGAGATTCAGGTTTTGCCCTTAACCTGGATGGGACGGAAAAATACCTCGTGTAGAAACGAAACTCAGGTTTGACCCTTAACCTGACCGGAGAATGAAATACCTCATCAAAGGAGGCTCAGGTTTGTACACTTATCCTGATTGGGAGGAAAATGAAATACCTCATCAAAGGAGGTTCAGGTTTAACTCTTAACCTGATCAGGAAATGAATTACCTCATCAAAATGAGGCTCAGGTTTAACCCTTAACCTGATCGGGAAATGAAATACCTTATCAAAGAAGGCTCAGGTTTGTACCCTTATCTTGATTGGGCGGAAAATGAATGGAATCCTCGAAGGAAGAAACCATGATGGAACCTTCGGATCTCCGCACAATGAGTCCCATACGGATTTTGCAAAAGAATAAAATTAGGGTCCCTAAAGCTTGAAAAGGGGTTTGATTTTGGGAGCCTCATTGCTGAGACTAAATAACTTTTGAAATTGGTGACCTTTTGCGAGAAAATGACTTGTGACTTAACCTCAAGCCGAAATTGGACTGTCTATGGTGGGACAGTGGGGACATAGGGAAGTGTGTGAATCTGAGAGCCTAGGCGCTCAGATTATACCAACAGAAGGGAAGGAACCTTGAAAACTCCCGTTATCAAGTCCTAAAAGGGATAACAACTGATGTCAAGATGCACCAAAGATGAACCTCAAACTCGCGCTTCACGCCAGGATAGCTAGAAAATGTTGTCAAAATGTTGAAAATTATTGTTGATTCAAAATGATTGAAAGTGATGCACATTGTTTTAAAAATATTTTCTCTTTTCTACCTGAAGTATTACCTTCGACTGGGCTTAACTCCGTAGAATCAAGATTCGAATTCAAATTTCTTGCAATTGACTTTCTTTCAAGGAGGCTATCTATTTCCCTGATATGAACAGAAAAGAGAGTATTCTTGATATTGTGAAAGCAATTGGTGAAAGAACATTGATAATAGAATTTCACAAAATTAAAGAGGATTCTTGACAAATTCGACAGTCTGATATCCTGGGATTCTTTTCTCATGATGATCTTTCTACCCACTTTTTTTTTATTGGCAGAATTAGAGTTCTCTTGGGTTTTTATTACATCATCCTTCATTTTAGAGATGCCCTGACTTTTTCCTCTCTTTTTTTTTGGAAGGGTAGGTCACAAACTCCTTCATCTCAGAGATGCTCTGATCATTCTTTTCTCTCAGGGATTATATTGACAGTTATTGGCTATTTGGTTGGAAATCTCTTGATGTAGCAGAAATTAAATATCCTTTAGGGTTTGTCGGGAGGCTCATCGCAGTCGCCTTCATCTTGACGGTGCTTTGAACTTTCCCTGGAAGGATCCGTCACAAACTCCTTCATCTCGGAGATGATCCAAATCTTCTTTGGCCCCGGGGGTCAACTCACATAATTCGTCTTCATCTTGACGACAATTGAGAGATCCCTTTTGCAGATATTTAATTGCAGCTTAGGTAATTGAGGAGATATGGAGATTGAATGGATTTTTCTGTATCACCCAGGATATTTCGACTGCTTTATTTCCCAAGAATGATCTTTAAAAAATGATCCATTAACTGCGATCAATACCGATCACTTATGGCTTTGCAACAACATTGAATTTCTTTCGCTGGCCATATCAAGGATTTATTCTTTATCCTTTTGGGTTGGCCAATAAAAAGAATTTGAATTTTGAATCCTTTTCCGCGAAAGCTTTGTCCTTTCGAAAGTAATATTGAAGGTATTCTGAGGTAATGTTTTTGCGCAATAAAGATTTTGAAATCAACAAATATTTAATGACAAATTGGCAAAATTTTCTTGAAATCCTTGGTGAGAGCGAGCATCTGAAGCACAACGCAACGCATCCATGACAGAAATTTTCTTCTCCTTTCCCCAAAGGAGAAGATTTAGAAATTGGAAATAGGAATTACTCCTCTCTTCCCTGAAGAGGTGTTTGCAAAATGAACTTTCGAAGAGAAATTAAGCTTTCGTCAAAACTTCCTAACATTAGGCTTCTCTTATGGAAAGGGGGCCGGTATTGGTGAGGTTGGTGAATTGGTCATGAAGGAACGAGTCCATCACACTCTCCCTGAAAAGAGGGTCCTTCATGATGAAATGGCCTAGTATGAAATTGTGGTCACAAGGAAAGCGAACTTCCGGCGAAGCTCTCCCTAAACTAAGGGTTCCTTGTATGAAATTGAAATTTTGTTTTGCAAACAGTTCACATAGACACGAGTCCCTTCAAACTCTCCCTGAAAAGGGGCTAGGTGAACAAAAGATATCATGCGAAAAGAACGAGCTCCCTTGAACTCACCCTGTAAAAAGGGTCTCCCGCAAGAGGAAATGACTGAAATTGGTATTGGGTGACCAAAAGGGTCGAAAATGGAAATTGAAATTTTGAAATTTGATATTTGAAATTGGAAATTGGAAATTTGGAAATTGATATTTGGAAATTGATATTTGGAAATTGGAAATTGATTGACCCGAAGGTCGAAATTGGAATCGATTGACCCAAAGGTCGAATTTGAAGATTTGACAATTGGTTGACCCGGAGGTCGAAATTAGAAATTTGGAAATTGAATGACCCGAAGGTCGAAATTAGAAATTTGGAAATTGGTTGACTCGGAGGTCGAAATTGGTAATTGGGTGGCCCAAGGGCCAAAATTGGAATTGGAATTTTGAATTTAGAAATTGGAAATTGGAAATTGAAAATTAGAAATTTTGAAATTGATTGACCCGAAGGCCGAAATTGGAAATTAGTTTATTGGGAACAACATGGGTTCAATAGGAATTCAGCCTAAGAATGACACTGGTTCAATTGAGAACGACATTGGTTCACTGGGAACGACATGAATTCAATAGGAATTCAGCCTAAGAACATGGATCAGGAGGACTTCAACCTACAGATCAAATATTTGAAAAATACCAATCCAAAAGGAGTTCGACCTAAGGACTGTAAAGAATATTGGATCAGGACGACTTCAACCTACAGATCAAATTTTTGGCAGTGGGATTAGTTCTGAAGGGGTTCAACCTAAGAATCGGGGATCAATAGGAATTCAACCTACAGATCGAATTTTTGAGGATGAGACTGGTTTGAAAGGGGTTCAACCTATAAATCACATTGGTTCCGCAGTGGTTCGACCTACGAACTATCAATTCCATAGGAATTTAACCTAGGGATCACAGTCTAAGAAGTAAGGATTCAACTTGTGAGCTTTGAATGGACCAGGTGTTAAACTGGGTTTTAAGGGAAGATTCAAATCGGAATTCAAATCTTCAAGGAAAAATTAAATGAATTGGGTTTTAAAAGAAAATTCAAGTCGGAACTCTAATTTTCTAGACCAATTCTAGACATTTGAATTGGATTTGAAAGAAAATTCGAGTCGGAACTCTAATTTTCTAGACCAATTTCAGGCATTTGAATTGGATTTGGAAGAAAATTCGAGTCGGAACTCTAATTTTCAAGACCAGTTCTAGGACATTTGAATTGGATTTGGAAGAAAATTCGAGTCGGAACTCTAAACTTCTAGACCAATTCAGAAGGAAAAGAAAACTCGGGTCGGAACTCGAATCTTCGAAGGAAAACTAGATCCATTGTGGAAGGAAAAGAAATTTGAGTCGGAACTCGAATCCTGAAGGAAAAGTAGATCAATTTGGAAGGAAAAGAAATTCAAGTCGAAGCTCGAATCCTGAAGGAAAAAAATGGATCAATTTGGAAGGAAAAGAAATTTGAGTCGGAACTCGAATCCTAAAGGAAAAATAGATCAATTTGAAAGGAAAAGAAATTCGAGTCGGAACTCGAATCCTGAAGAAAAGGTAGATTAATTAGAAGGAAAGGAAAATTCGAGTCGGAACTCGAATCTCGAAGGAAAACTAGACCAGTTAGAAGGAAAAGAAATTTGAGTCGGAACTTGAATCCCGAAGAAAAACTAGACTAATTAGAAGGAAAGAAAATTCGAGTCGGAACTCGAATCTCGAAGGAAAACTAGACCGGTTAGAAGGAAAGGAAATTTGAGTCGGAACTCGAATCCCGCAAGAAGACTAGACTAGCATGGATTAGGTTTGAAAACATTAACCAGTAAAACCAGATTTAGAAAGTTTGACAAATAAAAATTGGATTTTGAAAGTCTGACCAATAATAATTGGATTTTAAAAGATGTACTAGTGTGAATACTAGATTTTGGAAATGAACCAGTATAAGTACTGGATTTTGACAATGGATCAATATGAATATTGTTTCTGGGAGAATTAACACGAACACTGGATTTTGAAGATTTACCAACACGAATACTGGATTTAGAAAATTTTACCAGCACGAACACTGGTTTTTGAAAATCTTACCAGCACGAACACTGGATTTTGAAAATTTTACCAGCATGAACACTGGATTTTTGAAAATCTTACCAGCACGAACACTGGATTTTGAAAATCTACCAGCACAAACACTGGATTTAGAAAATTTTACCAGCACGAACACTAGTTTTTTTGAAAATCTAACCAGCACGAACACTGGATTTTTGAAAATTTACCCAACTAATTCTGATGAGAGATTTTTAGTCTTCATCCTCACGATGACTTAGACAACTGTCAGGGTCTCAGGATTTTTCCCTTATCCTGAATGGGTAGTTCAGGTTTATCCCTTAACCTGAAGGGGAAATGAATTTGATGCAAATGAATGCATGTAAATGCAAATGTATGCAAAATGATGTAAATGAATGCACATGCATGCAAATACAAATGAATGTAAATGAATGCAAATGATGTAAATGGGTGCACATGCATGCAAAATGAGAGATTTGTGTGATCCTGCCTGCATACAGGACGTTTTGAAGACAATTTTCAAAATAATGCCCCAGTATAACTGGGGAGTGAGAAGTTGGATGAAAGGATAAGTAATTGATATTTGAAGAATGCTTTCTGACTTTGGATTGACTCTAGGACTCTGAAGAGGGTCATTCCTCATAAAAGAACATTTTGCAGAGAAGGAGAATAAAAGGTGACATCAAGTTCATGAGGAAAATGGGTAATTTATTCAATCATTGAAGAGAAATAACAAGTTGGTAAGAAAACTGAGACTGTATTGTTCTTTTAAAATGACCAAAAGCAAAATGATTAAAGATGACATAGCCTTGATATTATCAGTTTCTTGGAAAACTTGATCAGGATGGTCAACTGGTATCTGAAATTCCACTAGAGGGGGGGTGAATAGTGAAATACGATAAAGATCGATAAAATAAAATAATCAGGCAATAAGGCACAACACATAAAACACAGAATTTATACTGATTCGGTCAGTACCCAGACCTACATCCAGTCCCCAAGCAAACCACTTGAGCTTTCCACTATAACATCCGAGTCACCGGATAAATAGTACAACACCCTCTTCCTCAGAGGTCTTCTTCTCTCAACAGAGAAGGAGCACACCCTCTTCCACAGAGGTCTTCTTCTCTCAACAGAGAAGGACAACACCCTCTTTCTCAGAGGTCTACTTCTTTCAACAAAGAAGGAATACAGTGAATAACAGAAAGTTACAATACTTCCTATAGAACCTTCAGAATGATATGAAGGCATGAATGAAGGCTTCTCAGAATGTTCTGTTTGTCACTCAGAGGATACTCTTTGTCAAAGAGCTGGACTTGACTATTTCTCTTTTCTTTCTTTTCTTTTTCTCTTTCTTTTTCAAGGCTCTCTTTTCAAATAATGAATAGAATTTTTCTCGTTGTAAGCTCACACGTCTATTCCATTCCCCTGTAGAATAGTTTATTTGAGTGTGTTTATATAGCTTTCAAAAAAGTAGTCGTTACATTTTGAAATCGTAGCCCTTTTGAAATGTGAAATGTTATGTCATTTCAAAAACATCTTTTAGAGAAATTCGAGAATGCCTTTTTCCATAAAAGTAAAATATAGGGTACACTAGTCGTTGTAATATTTTATGTAATACATATTTTATGTAAAAAGTCTATTTCTTACAATAGTACATTGAACGTTGGATTGTAGTTTTGTCTTTATTCTAATTAATGATTTGAGGTACATAAGTACTTCTTTACTTTAAATGAGTGTAGGTACAATGAGTGCTTTGAGATATTTATTTGTACATAGTCATGTCAAGTGTTTTCTTTATGTTGTGTTTTTCAAAGTCTTCAGAGAGAATGAGGACTACAAGAAAGTCGACATTCTTGAGAAGGATATTTAACAAGGATTTTTTTACAGGAGGTATTTAATGCTTGTACAAAGAGAATGATGACTTCAAGTAAGTCGACATTCTATGGGTTTGTAAAAAGGTAACTAGAGTCTTTATCAAAACATATTATATTTGTTTTCTTTATGTAGCCGATTTCATGTTTTGTCTTTTACCCATATTAAAAACATTTCTTTAAAGAAGGTAACTAGAGTCTTTTCAAAAACATATTATATTTGTTTTCTTTGTGTAGCCGATTTTCATGTTTTGTCTTTTACCCATATTTGAAATCATTTCTTTAAAGAAGGTAACTAGAGTCTTTTCAAAAACATATTATATTTGTTTTCTTTGTATAGTCGATTTTCATGTTTTGTCTTTTACCCATATTTGAAATCATTTCTTTAAAGAAGGTAACTAGAGTCTTTTCAAAAACATATTATATTTGTTTTTCTCTATGTAGCCGATTTCATGTTTTGTCTTTTTTCTACATTTCTTTTCATGTTGTCTTATATATAATGTAAGGTACAATTATTACATGTCAAAATACCTTTTTCATAAAGGGTTGTAATAAGGTACAATTATTAGTTTTCAAAAAAGAGCTTTTTGAAACTATCGTATACTTTTATGATATAGTTTTTATGAATGAGTATGTAATAAGCAATATGCATGTTCCTGAAGGTTCTGTTACATATGACTCTAAAGAAGAAAAAAATCTTCATCTTGAGGTAGCCGATTTCTTCAGTTGATCTTTAGGAATGCATGGCTCATCAAGCTTTTTCTTTAAGGAGTATGATTTCACTAGTTGTACTTGAACAGGAAGTCTCCATCCTTTTTGGGTGAGATATCCTTGCATCAAATACTCGTTAGATTTATGGCAAAACATATTCAGTCATAATATAACATTTTTCAAGAGGACATATTATCATATCATATAAAATCAAATACGACAGTGTATCATATTATGTGTCATCAAAACAGAGTTTCTCAACATTCTCCCCCTTTTTTATGATGACAAAATATGCTCCCTCTGTCAAAAAGACATTATGCATAGAAATAATAATATGATAAAATATTAAAAATTGTTTAAAGAGAGTATTTCTCCAATAATGGAGACAGGATTTCTCCCCTTTTGTCATAGACAAAAAGGAAGGGATCAGAGTAAGAGAGTTATTACAGACCAAAAGTAATTAAATATTACAGTCAAAAGAAATAAGTTTATCCCGAAGGTGGAGTATGTTGATGTGTTCGGTTGACTTGATCTGAGAGGGATGGAGGATAACTTCGTTGTGAAGGGGTACTTTGAAGTATTTGAGAATGGGAGTTATGAAACACCCGAAGAGAAGAGGCTTGAATTTCTGATAACGAATAAAAAGGTTGAAAAGAATGGAGGACCAGTTTATCGGAGTAGAAGAAAAAATTGCGTAGATAAGAAGAGAGATTTTTCGTGGAACTAATCCCTTGCGAGGAAGCTTGGGATAGATGTTGTGGAGAAGAATCTGGGCAAGTAATTGAGCATGAGGTTGGAAATTCCTCATGTGCCAGGGAAGTGGGTAGCAGTTGGTGCAGAGAAGAATTTTTCGAAGTACCGATCGTTCGATTGGTACTATGGTGTTGAGGTCTGTGCCGGTGGAAGGTAGGTTTAGAATTCTACCTAGTGAGGAAGCATGAAAGAACATCAGTTGTCTGCGTACTTTGGTGGTGATAGTAGTTTGTTCATGATCAGTAGAAAAGTTTGTATAGAATAGTCGAACTAGTTCAGGATAATAGGCAGCGTGGGATGAAGATCCTAGTAGATGTTTGAGTTCGGGGAGATAGTTGTCTAGGTCAAATAGCATGAAGTCTTCATAGTGAACTAATTTTCCTTCATGAATGGGTCGAGAGCAAAGTAGGTTGTAGTCATGAAAAAGATCGGGATACCTTAGATCTGCGGCAGTGATTGCAGAGTTGGAGGAAGAAGCCATTGCAAAAGGATGTTGAGAGGGATGAGTTTGAAGATAGTGAGCTACGAGTGGTATTGGTGAGGAATGAACCAATCGATTAAATAGAAAAGAGAAAATAATTGTGACAATAATTTGAATGACAATGGAAGTGAATGATTTTTGGATTGTAGTTTGAATGAGAAAATTCGTGAGTTGTAAGTTAAGGGGCTTGTGAATGACAAATCAAATCAATGGTGGAAGATAGTGTATCATATTGGTATGTAAGTTAAGAGGGACATAGATTTGAACAAATAAACTATGGGAGAGTGTATCGAGTAGTGAGAAAAGTTATGAATGTAGTATGGAGTGACATATTGAAGAGAGTGAAGAAAATAATGGCCTAATAAAACAAACAACTTTTTCTACATGATGTTACTTGATGTGGAAGCATTCCAAATTCGTGAAGAGTGATTTTGGAATAAGACAAACAGAAAAGAGAGTGAGAGGCAATAATGTGTTAATTAATAAGTATACATTTTGATATGTGTGAAAAAAGAATGAGTAGACATAAAGTTATAATTGATATGAATTATTGTTTATTTGATAAACATATTTTTAAAGAAACTCGATTTGAGGAAGTTCATAGAGAATAGAGTTAAGTTTTAAATGAGTCACAAGCTTGGTTTGACAAGAATGGAGAATCAATTTGTATAAGAGAAAGAAAGTACTAAAGGTACTTAAGAGAATAAAAGTAAAGGACACGGTTTTAATGAGTCTCTATTGGAGGGAGATATAGGATGAGAGAGTGATGGTCACAGATGAAAAGGAGCTTCGTATAATATAGAGAGAGGGAGAGAGAAAAATGATACGTATATGTAGAGAAATGAGAAAGGACAACTATCACTTGATTTAGATATGACATAAAGTGGAGTTAGGATAGACAAGAAGTAAAGTTTTGCTTGAGGACAAGACTTTAATGAGTCTCGATTTTAGAGAGAGATAAAATATATGAGAGAGTCATGGTCATTGATGGAAGGTCACTTCATATGAGATAAAGAGAGAAAGAGGTAATAAAAAGGTGGTACGAGTAGTATTAAAAAAATAATAGAGGACAGGTTGTCGAAAAAGGAGAGTGACTAGTATTATTTCATAAAAGATGTGAAGGATGAAAAGGATGATAATAGATTATACTTAAGCTATGAAATAACCGATGATATAGTAAAAAATTTACGTGAAATATAATCACTAAAAAAATACTCACTTTGAATTTTTTTTTTTTTTTTTATAAAAGGTTTTGAAAGGGAATATATCACATGAATATAATAATTAAAGTTATGAGAAATATAATATCATGGTTGGAGGTCGGCTAGCTTATCGTATGAGAGGTTGTCACAAGAAGACAAAAGAGATGAAAGATGTGAACAATGTTATGATAGCTTTTAATATAATTAGTTTTTATGGATATGAGTGAAAGGAGATAGGACAAGAGGTCATTATGAGAGTGTACTTAAAAGATGACAAGTTGAAAGACATAAAGAAAGTGTCATGATGAATGTGTTTCTATGAGGATTGAGAGTATACGAAAATATGGAAATATAGTTTGACTTTGAATAACAAAAAATCGATAAGAGGAAAATCCTTTTAAAACAAGATTTTAACAAAACTTATAAGGAGTAATAATCTTAATAAGTGTGATTAATTTATAAGTCACTTAGTTTGCATATTCCGAGTTCTCTTCTAATTCGTGTAAAGTCTTCATGTTTTAATGGTTTAGTGAATATGTCTGCTAACTGTTGATTAGTGGGTATGAATTCGAGTTTAATAATGTTGTTTAAGACTTGTTCTCTTAAGAAGTTATGTCTTATTTGAATGTGCTTAGTTCGTGAGTGTAGAATAAGATTTTTAGATAAGTTTATAGCACTAGTATTATCACAGAAGATAGTTGTATTTTCAAAATTTAAACCAAAATCTTTTAAGGTTTGTTTCATCCAGATAACTTGTGTACAGGCTAGGCTAGCAGCAATATATTCGGCTTCAGTAGTTGATAAGGATACACAGTTTTGTTTCTTACTGAACCATGATACAAGTGAGTGCCCTAGCATATGACATGTTCCACTTGTGCTTTTTCTATCAGATTTACTTCCAGCAAAGTCAGCATCGTTGTATGAGATTAGATCAAATGTAGAGGATTTTGAATAGAATAATCCAAAATCAACTGTGTCTTTTAAATATCTCATTATTCTTTTTACAGCTTTAAGATTTGATTCTTTTGGATTTGACTGAAATCTAGCACACAAGCAAACACTGAACATAATATCTGGACGGCTAGCAGTTAAATATAGAAGTGATCCTATCATACCTCGGTATACCTTTGTATCAACAGACTTACCATCTTCATCTTTGTCCAAAACAGTAGTAGTGCTCATAGGAGTAGATTTTGAAGCAGTTGAGTTCATGTTGAACCTCTTCAGAAGTTCACGAGCATACTTAGACTGATTGATGAAAACTCCATCCTTGGTTTGCTTAATATGCAGTCCAAGAAAGTAGGTGAGTTCTCCCATCATACTCATTTCAAATTCTTTCTGCATGGACTTAGAAAATTCTTCACAAAGAGTGTTGTTAGAAGATCCAAAGATGATATCGTCTATATATATTTGAACAATTAGGGTATGATTATTCACTATTTTAACAAATAATGTAGAGTCTGCTTTGCCTACAGAAAAACCAGTTTTTAACAAAAAGGTTTTAAGTCTATCATACCAAGCACGAGGTGCTTGTTTTAAGCCATACAAAGCACGTTTGAGTTTGAAAACATGATCTGGATACTGTTCATTTTCAAATCCTAGAGGTTGTTTTACATAAACTTCTTCATTTATAAATCCATTTAGAAAAGCACTTTTAACATCCATTTGATATAATTTGAAATCCATATAGCTTGCATATGCTAAAAACATTCTAATAGATTCAAGTCTAGCAACAGGAGCAAATGTTTCATCAAAATCAATACCTTCCTCCTGGTTGTATCCTTGAGCTACTAGTCTGGCCTTGTTTCTTATAACATTACCTGTTTCGTCTAGCTTGTTTCTGAAGATCCATCTTGTCCCAATGATTGGATGATCCTTTGGTCTTGGTACAAGATCCCAAACTTTATTCCTTTGGAATTGATTCAGTTCTTCAGTCATGGCTAGCATCCAGAACTCATCAATGATGGCTTCATCAATCTTCTTTGGTTCAAGTTGAGAAATGAAATTCATGTTTGCAATTCGTTCTAGCTAAGCTCTAGTTTGAACCCCCTTTGTCAGGTCTCCCAAAATCTGCTTTTGAGGATGATCTTTGATATCGACATATGTTCTTTGATGATCATCTTCATTAGACTTAGCTGTGTTATCTAACAATAAATCTGTACTTTCAACATCATCATCGTTAGTTTGCTTATGAACAGATTGATCTATAGATTCACAAAAGCTAACATGCAAAGATTCTTCAATAGTATTAGAACTCTTATTGAAAACCCTGTATGCTTTACTATGACTTGAATATCCTAAAAATATGCCTTCAATAGATTTAGCATCAAATTTATCTAGGCTATCTTTTGTGTTTAGGATAAAGCATTTACAACCAAAGACTTTGAAATAGTCTATTCTTGGAGTTCTGTCATAGAATAGTTCATAAGGAGTTTTATTTAATAAGGGTCTAATGAGAACTCTATTTGTTATGTAGCATGCAGTGTTAACAGCTTCTGCCCAAAAGGATTTAGTAAGATTATTGTGTTGGAGCATAGTTCTAGCAGATTCCTGAAGGGTTCTATTCTTTCTTTCTACTACACCATTTTGAGGTGCAGCTCTAGAAAAGGCAAAGTTATGAGAAATACCATGCAAGTTACAAAAATTTTCAAAAAGTTCATTTTCAAATTCTCCTCCATGGTCACTACGGATTTTAACAATAGAACAAGATTTTTCATTTTGTAATTTTTTATATAAGATTTCAAATTGACAAAACGTGTCACTTTTGTTTTTCAAAAATATTACCCAAGTAAATCTTGAGTAGTCATCTACAATAACAAAAACGTATTTATTGTGATTATGACTAGCTACTCTAGAAGGTCCAAAAAGATCCAGGTGGAGAAGTTCTAAAGGTCTTTTACTTGAAATGATATTTTTTGATTTGAAAGATGATTTTGACAGTTTTCCTAATTGACATTCATCACAAAAATAATCCTTTTTAAAAGATATTTTGGGTAACCCACGTACTAACTTATCTTTAGCTAATTTAGACATGTATTTAGAATTGACATGACCCATTCTCATGTGCCATAGATGTTGAGTGTCATTATTAGCTATAAGGCAATGTTCTGTGATGTTTTCTAGGTATAGTTCATATATATTATTCTTTCTTATACCTTTTAAGATGATGTTTTCGTTGGTGTCTGCTATGAGGCATGCATCATGATTAAAGCTAACATTATAACCTGTGTCACACATTTGACTGATACTTAGTAGGTTATGTTTTAAGCCTTTAACAAGGAGAACGTCTTTGATAAGAGGTGTATCTATGTTACCAATATTACCAATACCAATTATCAAACCTTTGTTGTTATCTCCAAAGGTGACGGTTCCTCCTTTTTTATGATGAAGAACAGCAAAAAGGTCTGGATGTCCTGTCATGTGCTTTGAACATCCACTGTCTAGAATCCATCTGTTCTTCTTATTTGGAGCCTGCAAATCATCAAGTAAAATTTCTTTTTGGTACCCAATCGGGTCCCTTTTTGTTAGACCTTGGAACCCATATCCATTTGGATTTGGGTTTGTCTACAACCTTAGAGGAGTTAAAAAAATTGTAATACTCTTTATTTGGTTCAGACGAACTTTTCACAAACGTGGTCTTTTGATTCATACAAGAAGGCTTTTTGAAATGAGAGTAGCCAATACCATTCTTGTAGAAGGAGACTTTTTGAGAAGATAGGAGTTTATCCAAGTTCTCTTTTCCTTTAATAAACTTGAAAACCGTTTTCATAAGGTTTTCAGTTTTACTTTTTAATTCTGAAATTTCTACTTGCAGATTTTTAGTCTTGAAGCTAGTAGATAAGATTTCAGAAGCAATAAGAAGATTTTTTTTTTTCAACTCAGAGTTTTCACTGCTGAGTTTTTCATTTTTCTGGAAAAGCTCTAAATTTTCAGATTTTAATGTTTTATTTTTGGAGCTTAATTTTCTAGATTCTTCAAATAGTTCTTGAAAAGCATCTAGAAGTTCTTTAAAGGAAAAATTAGAAATTTCACTTACAGAGCTTTCGTTTGCCATGAAGCACATGTTTGCAGTTTCGGCTTCATCATCACTTGACTCTTCACTGGTGGATGGTTCTGAGTCATCCCATTGAGCATGCAGAGCCTTTTTCTTGAAGAACCTCTTCTTTGGTTCCTCGGTCTTGGATTTTCTTTTGAGAAGGGGACAGTCACGCCTTAAGTGACCTGGCTTATTACACTGATAGCACATGGGATCTTCCTTAGGATCTTTTTTTTCCTTGTGCCTGTTTGGAAGCCGGTTCTTTCTCATGAAGCGCTGGAATTTTCTGGTTAGTAACGCAATTTCGGTTTCTTTATCTGAGTCTTCATTCTCAGATAGAGCTGGGAAAGCTAGAGTTTTCTTTATTCGTTGCTCTTCTTCCCTTCTTTCTTTCATGTGGACTTCATAGGTCATAAGATTGCCTATTAAGTCGTCCAAAGTAAGCTTGGATAAATCTTGAGCTTCTTCAATAGCTGTAGTCTTTTTCTCTCAATCAGTTGTGAGAGATCTCAAGATTTTCTTCACTTTTTCTGTCTGGGAATATGTTACACCCAGAGATTTCAGATCGTTGGTGATGTTGGTGAATCTGGTAAACATCTCTGTGATGGGTTCATCTTTGTTCATTTTGAACAACTCATATTTTCTAACAAGAGATGAGATTTTGGCTTCTTTTACTTTGTTGGTTCCTTCATGAATAACCTCCAAAGAATGTCAAATGTCATATGCAGATTCACATGTAGATATTCTATTGAATTCGTTCTGATCAATGGCACAATATAAGGCATTCATAGCCTTTGCATTTAGGTTTGCCATTTTCTTTTCTTCATCAGACCATAAGTTATAGTCTGCGGATGGAGATGTGTATGGATGCTCAACAGTTTTCCATACAACAAAATCTATGGATTTGAGAAATATAGTCATTCTGCACTTCCAGTATTCATAGTTGGAGCCATTGAAGAAAGGAGGACGAGATGCGTGTTGACCTTCAATATCACGAGCATAAGAGGTAGATGCCATTTGTGCTGGAAGACTTGTTATGTCGAAACCAGCAAACCTGCTCTGATACCAAATGAAATTCTACTAGAGGGGGGGTGAATAGTGAAATACGATAAAGATCGATAAAATAAAATAATCAGGCAATAAGGCACAACACACAAAACACAGAATTTATACTGGTTCGGTCAGTACCCAGACCTACATCCAGTCCCCAAGCAAATCACTTGAGGTTTCCACTATAACATCCGAGTCACCGGATAAATAGTACAACACCCTCTTCCTCAGAGGTCTTCTTCTCTCAACAGAGAAGGAGCACACCCTCTTCCACAGAGGTCTTCTTCTCTCAACAGAGAAGGACAACACCCTCTTTCTCAGAGGTCTACTTCTTTCAACAAAGAAGGAATACAGTGAATAACAGAAAGTTACAATACTTCCTATAGAACCTTCAGAATGATATGAATGCACGAATGAAGGCTTCTCAGAATGTTCTGCTTGTCACTCAGAGGATACTCTTTGTCAAAGAGCTGGACTTGACTTTTTCTCTTTTCTTTCTTTTCTTTTTCTCTTTCTTTTTCAAGGCTCTCTTTTCAAATAATGAATAGAATTTTTCTTTTTGTAAGCTCACACGTCTATTCCATTCCCCTGTAGAATAGTTTATTTAAGTGTGTTTATATAGCTTTCAAAAAAGTAGTCGTTACATTTTGAAATCGTAGCCCTTTTGAAATGTGAAATGTTATGTCATTTCAAAAACATCTTTTAGAGAAATTCGAGAATGCCTTTTTCCATAAAAGTAAAATATAGGGTACACTAGTCGTTGTAATATTTTAGGTAATACATATTTTATGTAAAAAGTCTATTTCTTACAATAGTACATTGAACGTTGGATTGTAGTTTTGTCTTTATTCTAATTAATGATTTGAGGTACATAAGTACTTCTTTACTTTAAATGAGTGTAGGTACAATGAGTGCTTTGAGATATTTATTTGTATATAGTCATGTCAAGTGTTTTCTTTATGTTGTGTTTTTCAAAGTCTTCAGAGAGAATGAGGACTACAAGAAAGTCGACATTCTTGAGAAGGATATTTAACAAGGATTTTTTTACAGGAGGTATTTAATGCTTGTACAAAGAGAATGATGACTTCAAGTAAGTCGACATTCTATGGGTTTGTAAAAAGGTAACTAGAGTCTTTATCAAAACATATTATATTTGTTTTCTTTATGTAGCCGATTTCATGTTTTGTCTTTTACCCATATTAAAAACATTTCTTTAAAGAAGGTAACAAGAGTCTTTTCAAAAACATATTATATTTGTTTTCTTTGTGTAGCTGATTTTCATGTTTTGTCTTTTACCCATATTTGAAATCATTTCTTTAAAGAAGGTAACTAGAGTCTTTTCAAAAACATATTATATTTGTTTTCTTTGTATAGCCGATTTTCATGTTTTGTCTTTTACCCATATTTGAAATCATTTCTTTAAAGAAGGTAACTAGAGTCTTTTCAAAAACATATTATATTTGTTTTTCTCTATGTAGCCGATTTCATGTTTTGTTTTTTTCCTACATTTCTTTTCATGTTGTCTTGTATATAATGTAAGGTACAATTATTACATGTCAAAATATCTTTTTCATAAAGGGTTGTAAGAAGGTACAATTATTAGTTTTCAAAAAGGAGCTTTTTGAAACTATCGTATACTTTTATGATATAGTTTTTATGAATGAGTATGTAATATGCAATATGCATGTTCCTGAAGGTTCTGTTACATATGACTCTAAAGAAGAAAAAAATCTTCATCTTGAGGTAGCCGATTTCTTCAGTTGATCTTTAGGAATGCATGGCTCATCAAGCTTTTTCTTCAAGGAGTATGATTTCACTAGTTGTACTTGAACAGGAAGTCTCCATCCTTTTTGGGTGAGATATCCTTGCATCAAATACTCGTTAGATTTATGGCAAAACATATTCAGTCATAATATAACATTTTTCAAGAGGACATATTATCATATCATATAAAATCAAATACGACAGTGTATCATATTATGTGTCATCAAAACAGAGTTTCTCAACAGTATCTTCCTCATTTTCAATAAGGATCTTGTCGATGCGATCTTGAATGATGTTCTTCAGGACGAAACAATTCGCAGTGTCATGCCCTACTGCCCGATGAAATTTACAGAATTTTTCTTTGAATCTGCCCATGACTGTTGCAGTATCAGCTACTTTAGGTAAACATATCATATCTTTTGTGAGCATGTATTCCAGAACACTCTCTAGTGTTTGATCCAGAGGGGTGAACTTTGGATCCTTTCTCCAATCCTTGTGTTTTGACTTTTCTTGATCTTTCTCTTTATGTTGAGGACTAGATTGAAGAGGCTTATCATTGTTGGAGAACTTTTTTTTTTTGCTCTTAGATCCCTTTGAATAGTTATCATGATTGCAATCATCGGCAGAAAGAGTAAAGTGAGTCTCTGGAGATCCGACCATATCTTTTGTGAGCATGTATTTCAGGAAACTCTCGAGTATTTGATCCAATGGGGCCATCTTGCGGTCCTGGTTCCGACCGTCATGTTGTACTTTTTGCTGATTGCTTGACTTCGGTTGAAACTTGGCCGAGATAGTTGACCAATATTCTTTCTCATTCTCAACGAAGAAATTTTTGTCGATATAATCTTGGACAATGTTCTTGAAGACAAAACAGTGGTCGGTATCATGCCCTACCGCCCGATGGAATTTGCAGAACTGGTCCATAAATCTTCCCATGATTGTGGGAGGATTTGTGACTTTTGAGAGTTTTACCAATTCTTTGGCCAATATATATTCAAGGATTTCATGGAGAGACTGCTCGAGAGGAGTAAACTGGCGATCGTAAACCCAGCCGTCCCGCTTTATCTTTTCTTTATGTTGACTCAATTTTCCACTCTGCTTAGAAGATTTCTCTTTCTGACTTGTATGATTGTCTTTGCTATCTTTGCAATCATCGTGGTTGGCATTAACGAAGAAGGCATACTTCATCTTCTTTTTTGGATCTTGATTATTCCTGACAGGAGTGATGCCTTCGTAGAGGTTTTTGCTCGCGAAGACCTTCTTGCCCTTGTCACGGTCTTGTAAATTTTTAATCACCTCAACCATTTTCTTCAACTGCACTTGGACTAGATCATCCATTGCTTGACTCTTCAATTTATAGGCTATCCCTTGTCTATGAGGGGATCTTTGAAATGCTTGCTGAGCTTCATATTCTTCATCAGTGTCCTCTACTGATTTCCCTTCATTTTTTGTATCAACATCCTGAATAGGCTTCTTAGACAACTTCAAAACCCTTTTGACTACCTGGCCCTTTGCCTTCTGCTTGACTTGGGTCTTCTTTGCACTGACTTCAGCTTGTTCTGCTAGCATCTTGCTCATCATCTTTTTGAACATGGCATATATCTGAGGATCCATGTCATCCTCAACCTGCTGCCCTTGATTTTTGCCCGAGCGCGGGGAATCCATCTCTTCGTCTGAAGCTGTTGAATACGCGATCCCCTCGACTGTTGCAGTTTTCTTTCCTGACCTTGTCTGAAACATCGAATATCACGAATGCTCTCCGGGGCAAAATTGATGATTAGGCTTTTGAAAGAGATTTTGATTGAAAGAGAATATTTGCTGAGAATTTTGATAAACAATTAAAAGAATATCCCATTACCAGGGATTGAGTCATCGCTGGGATTACGACAATTGCGTTGTCATTCCTTTGCAAAGAAAATAAACAATTGAAAATTATGCCTTGTTACCTAGGCGAGGTCGTCAAACCAAGAATTGAAGAATTTGCAAGATTTTTATTTATTGAAAGGAAAACATGATTGTATCAATAATAAACTTGGGAAAGAGGGGGCAGACAGACACTTTGCCACCGCTCTTTATAATTAGCAGAGACACGAGGGCCGGGAAAAAATGGAAGAGTAACAAAAGAGTCCCAGCCATATCTGGCAGAATGGTATGTTCCGGACCACTGCGCTGATGTAAGGTCGAATTCTGGCATGACTCCTGATAGCAGCCGCATCTCTATGTGCTTTTGTCTCTGAGAAAATTGTTGAACACACCGCTCTGGATGATAGTAAGCACAGAAGAATGGACCAAGCAACTTGAATCCCTTGCCATATGCATAGGTGAATCTGGGAGGCGATAATTCTCGATCAAAATAGTCTCACACCACTTCTTCCTGCAGATAATCGATCATGAATCGGTACCGCGCAACTGGAAGAAGTTCCTTGTCGTTGTATCTGAACGAACTAGCTCTGGTCGGCACATGCTGAAGGAACCAAGACTGAAGAGCATAGGTACATCCCTCGACTAGGATGGACTCTCTAAGTGTGAAGCGGGTCAGTCCTCTGTATAGAAAAGCAAGCGCGGCCATAGCTATCGAGAGACGGCTGGTCTGTCGATTCCCCCATCTTCTCAGAAGCTGAACTATTCTGACATCCATATAGTTCTGTCAGTCTGGAAAGAAAGCGAGTCCCACAGTGCACAGAACCATTGCATGTTGAATTCTCTCTCGAGTTTTCCTGGACAACGAGTTGACTTCTGCGAATTCTCCATATTATTGGTAGATCTCGATCAGACTCACGTATTCATTCCCATTTTCTTCAATCAGTGTCCAAGACTTGTGCCCTGTCATGCGAGCTACGACATCTTTGGGGTCCAGACCCTTGACATTGATCAGAAATTGCTGCTCTAACGGATCTCCAGGCTGACCGGCTGGCTCAAGCAGTCCCATAATCTCTGAAAACTCATCCATCAGTAGTGTCATCTCGCCCCACTGGAACCAGAATGTGCAAGTGCGCGGATTCCACCGCTCTGCCAGTGCATGGATCAGATTGTCATTAACTGTCAACTTCCCCACTGCAGATGCCAGTTCCAACCCACAATCGCTCAAGTGGTCCGGAAACATACGAGAAAAGTTTTTGAACCAAATATAGTACCACCGGGGGAAGAAGGGTCTGGTGCTGAGAGCTCGATGCTCGGGAAGACTTTGTCGCACCTCGTAGGAGATGTGACCCTCAGGAAAAACAGAATCAAGCTGACTGGATGCCATTGGACTGAAAGATAGGAAGATTAGAAATTAGACTTTTGAAAAAATAAAAAGCTGGAAATTCGAAGTCTAGAGGAACGAAAGAATAGAAAATAACCTGGAGTTTTGAAGAAAAGGTGAATAATTTGAAAAAAATCATCCAGGGTTTTTGAGAAAAATGAGATATTTCATAAAAGATGGAAAATGAGGTATTTTGGAAAATTGTTCGGTATTTTAGAAAAATTGGGAAAAATATGAGAAAATAAGGCGAAAATGAATATCATACATTCAATTACAAACACGTATGCACATACAGCAATCCCTAAGAAGCCAACTCTAAATGCATTGATTTTGAAAGAGCTTTAGGACCCTAATCCTGACTCTATGCTCAGATCAATTATGTCCTATCATGCTATGCCGATATACTCGAGCCGAGGCTCGATGTACGTGGCATAAAACTCATCTCCGGGTCTAGGCTTGTGTTTTCCCAACATCCTTGAGCGTCTGCCGATATACGTTGGACTATGGCCCTTGGTACGTGACAGGGGGCGTTAGCCCAAATAAGTGGCCCAGTTGTGAGGCTCTGTCCCGAACTATGGTTCTGGAAGAGAGCCCAGCAACGTGAAGACCGGGTAGACATAGGTGGGGTGGTTTTTGAAATATGATCACATGCAAGCAAACAGAGGGCTCTAAATCCTAAAGAGATAGAATTTTGATTTTTTTTTTTTTGAAGAAGGAAACATTGTTTTCATACAAGCCCTAGATTGAGGAGTGTTGTATTTCAGACCTAAGTCTAAGTGAGCATGAATAATTCTCCTCAATATGGTCCTACCAAACCATGCCTAGTCTACATGCAATCCATGTCAGCTGGGTTCAAGTCTAGACTCCTAGGTTCACATGATATTAGAAATTAAAAGCTGACATTCCATAGAACATAATTTTGATAATTGAGCTAAGTTAAACCACATAATTGATCAGGCGAAGACAGGTCTCATCACGGTCGCCAAACCTGTTATCATCGCAAAATTCTTCCCCTCCCTTGCGAGAGAGAAACGAATTTCGCGAGTGTAAACACCCCAAATTTTCACCCTCATCTAGTGTTAAAATTTCATATATCATCGCAATATCATTTCATCCATTTGGCATGTCATTTCATTGCATTGCATGTCATTACATCTCATTTTCGAAATCCAACACTCCTGTTTTTAAAATATTCAATCCAGATTTGAGTTTTAAAACTTTTTCTTTCGAAATCAATTTCAAAACCTGGGTTTTTTTCAACATTCTGTCATTTTCTAAACCCCAGGACCTTATATTTTGAAATACTTTCTTAGAAAACGATCTGGATTCATTTCAAACTCAATTTCGATTTTAATTCTCAGATGAGGCCCATTTAGGTGGTGTCGCTTCTGGATTCCTTCACTTATCAAAAATCTCAAAAATCTTAGAGTCCTAATTGGATCAGGACTCTTTTTCCAGAGTCTTAGTCGGATCAAAACTCTACTTTTCACTACCTTTTTACCTATTTTTGAAGAAAACCTTTCAAAATCTTCTGTTTTGGCCAAAATCTCAGAGTCCTAGTTGGATCAAAACTCTTCTTCAAGAGTCCAGTCGGATCAGGACTCTTCTTTAGAGTTTCAATTGGATTGGGACTCTAATCTTTTACAACTATTTTATCTATTTTCAATCAAATCTTTTAAAATCTTTCAAAATGAGTCAGAAACTCAGACTTTTAATCAAAGCAGGACTCTGTTCAGAGAGTCCTAGTTGGATCAGGACTCTGATCCTGATTTCAATTTTGAGAAAATCTTTCAAAAATCTTTCCATTTATCAAATTTGTTACACTTTTATCAAAGAATTTCAAAATTCTGAGGTTTTATCTCAGAGTCCTGATCAAATCAGGACTCTACCCCAGAGTCCTGATCGAAGTAGGACTCTATCCAAAATTGATTTTCTCACTTCATTTTCACTAGTTTTCAAAAAGCTTTGCCCAAATTTCATCTTTTGCCTACCAGGAAAACCAAAATTCTTAGAGTTCTGATCGAATTAGGACTCTTTCTTAGAGTCCTAATCGTATCAGGACTCTGAACCAAAATTCGATTTTATCGTGTTTTTAACTGTTTTTCAAAATTCTTTCATTTGTTTTTCAGAAAATGCCAAAAATCTAGAGTTTCAGTCCGATCAGGACTCTGTCCCAGAGTCCTAGTCCAGTCAGGAGTCTGTTTTGAAGTTTGTTTTTATTCCATTTTTTTTTATTCCATTTGTTTTCAAAAATTAGGTCATTTTGTAGAGTCCAGTTAATCCAGGACTCTAATTTAGAGTTCTGATCGAGTTAGGAGTCTAACTCTGACTGTATTTTCTGACTTGTTTCACCATTTTCGATGAAATCTTTTCAAAAATTTCTTTATTTGGCTTTTAAAAACCAAAATCACAGAGTCCTAAGAGTTCAGGACTCTAATTCGGAGTTCCAGTTCGCTTGAGACCCTATTTTCAAAGATGTTGAATTTCAAATACTGATTTTAACCCCTTTTCAAAGCCATTTTCAGTGTTTATTTCAAAATTCTTCAAAACTCGATGTGGGTCCACTCAGTTGGCACCATATCCAGAGGAGTTCTGACTCGGTTAGAACCCTATGCCATTTCAAAAATTCTAATTTTAAGTTTACTTTTGAAAATCTTTTGAAAACTCCTTCAATTTCAAGTTCTAAAATCGCTTTTTGAAAAACTCAAGTAGGGCCCACTCGGGGTGGCGCCATATTCGAGTAAGTCAGGTCTAGACTAGGGTTAGTCAGTGTCTTAGTTAGTGTTAGGGGTTTAGAAGAGTTAATATCATTTTGAAAACCTATTTTGAAGTTTAGTTTTTAAAACTAGTGTTTTTAAAGGTTTTTAAAGGTTTTTAAAAAACCAAATGTGGAAGATGCCAAGTGGCATCACATTTGGACTTTCTAGGGTTTAATTAGGGGTTAATTAGGGATTAATTAGAGTCCCACCTAGGCTATAATTCTCTAAAAAATCGTTGCCCCCTTTATTGGATTTATTAGAAAGAGTTCTAAAAAAATAAAACTCCTTAATTAACCCTAATTAAAGAGGTTTTGAAAACCTATAAATAGGGGACTTCAAGAGGTCAAAAGGGGCTCCTTTTCTCTCAAATTTTCGTGGCCTCTCGCTCCTCTATAGAACCTCTACCTTCCTCCATTGCAGCTGCAGCCCCAAGGTGAGTTTATTTAATATTAGTTCATTATTATTTTATTAGTTTTTATGATTTTTCAATAGATTTCACCATGGAAACTCTTGTGTTCATGGATTTAACCATGGATTTCATCCAAGAACCCCAAAATCGACCCAAGAAGATGATCTAACTCAGTTTGAGGGTGATTTCAAGGATTCTAATCCATTAGAATCGATGAGAGGTACGTTTTTCATGTTCTTAACCGACGAAACGTGAGATTTACCCGTTAAATGGGTTAAATCCATGATTTCAAAGGTGAAAGCAAATTCCAGCCATGGATTCCCTGTATTTTATTTTTTTCTTTCCTTATTCATGTTTATTACACGTTTTCCAGCATAGAAATAATTTTTATTTTACTGTTTTATGGTTTATTTTATTGTTTTTCATTAGTTAATGCATATTTTCTCAAGTTTCTTAGATTTCTGTGTGTTTTTAGTTTAGAACAGAAAAGAGCATGCTGTTTTGAATTGAAATATGTGTTGTTTATTTCTGATTTTTTTATATGTGATTCATGCGTATGTGATTGATCTACTGTAAAAAAATAAGAGATTTTGGACTTCGGGAACCTTGTCAGAAAAATCAGACATCAAATCGGGTTTTTAAAACTTTAAAATCATTGGTAAAATCAAGAGGGTAACTTGTTGTGATGATATTTTTCTCATCTTATATCCGATTTTAGATATGTAAAGTGCCATGGATTCATGTTGATTAGATCTGTCGACTGTGAAATTTTCAAAAAATTTTATTACTTTTTAGTATTTTTCCTTTGTCAGAGACTCTGATTTTCAATTTAAAACTCGTTAGGGTTTACCAAAACCCTAATCAGACTTGTGTTGTTTATAAATCCCAAACTACAGATCTGATTCATGATCTGTAAAAAGTGAGTATTATTATTTTTCTGGCAACTGTTTACTGTTAAAATCTCAGATATTTTGAATGAGTTCTGCTATTTATCCCAGAATTTTCAATTGAAAGTATCAGTCAGGACCAAAGTTAAAATCAATATATTCAAGTCCGGATTGTCGGATGGGTATCTCCCTGGTTTTAAAAGCTTTTTCATATCTGTAAAAAGGAAAAGTTTTGTTTTCCTGTCTATTTGGTCTCTGTAAAATTTCATAGATTTTCATGGAGGTTTGACCCCTGGTTCTGGTCTTGGACTGAGACTGGTTGGTGAACCAGGTCAAAAATATCATATTTTTAGGGTTTGATGTTATTTTCGGATTAATTTAATGCCAAAAAAATATTTGTATATTTCTAATTTGATATTAGTGCTATCAAAAGTGCAGGTACCAATTTTAAGGATTTTTAGAATCCGTTTGATGCTTGAATTGCAAAATAGGGCACCCGAAGAATTCCAAAACACTGCAAAAATCACAAAATTTGTGATATTCTTGGATTTTCGTGCATAAGCATATATTTTTAGGGTTTAATCATATTCATAATCCTATTAGGATACTTTAGGTTAAATTTGATGTTCATTTGATTTCATTTAGTGCATAAAACCTAAGTTTTACCAAAATATTTTCTAAAAACCCTGATTTCAAGGCCATAGTCTTGCTATCAGGGGCAATTTGGTTATTTGACCTAAATTTCGAAATCTCTAACCCTAATTTTCATATTTTTAATCATGTCACATCATATTTAGTTTGATTTATCTTTATTCGTATTTCAAAACTTGCATTTACCAAATATCTTTCTAAAAACCCTAATTTCAAGGCCATAGTCTTGTTATTAGGGGTATTTTGGTCATTTTGACCCCAATTTCGAAATTTCATATCTTATATTACTTATTTATTCAATTTTATTTCATACTTTATCATTTTGATTTAAGGGAATTATGGCAAAAAGGCTTATATCTAGCAAAATCCAGTAATTTCTAGATATTACTGGATAAACCTAGAAAAGCCAACATATCATTACTAACAAAGTTTTCTAGTTTTGCAGGTACATTGAAGACTTTATTTTTCATGTATTTAAATTTCAATAGTGATGTAAACTAAATTAAACTTTGGAATAAGAATTTACATTTCCTGCTTAGCTTAGGCAGCATTGCATATAGTTTATTTTTTTAAATAATGTTAATGTGTGATGGATGATGATTCATGCATATTCAAAATCACTATGGTCTACACAAATGGCACATACACTAGCTTTTATGAAGTTTATAAACTTGGTGGAATTCGTATTTATGGCCATAGTCAGAATATGAAGGATATCTAGATTTATGATCTTCACATTAGCCACATTCAGCCTACACTCTTAGGCTAACTTCAAAAATGCACTGAATTTCTCAAAAATACAAAAAGTATTTCTCAATTCCTCAAACCCATATTCATTCATTTCATGCATTTGCCAATTCCAATTCAAATCTCAATTCAAAGAAGTTCCTTTTCTCAAATTTTTCTAAGTCTTATTCAAAAATCGATTTTCTCAAAATATTGATTTGCCAATGATATTTCAAGTATTTCCCAAGTTCCAAATTCGATTTTTCTAAGTTATATTTTAAATTTCAAAGTTTGAATTCAAAGAAATCAAATTTTTCAAAGTTATTTCATATTTCTCAAAATCGATTTTCACAAAATCCTTACATTTCTTCATAAATCGATTTTTACTTTTCTCAGAAGTACATTTCAAATCCCAATTCACGATTTTCCATGTGATATCTATTCTAAGTGTTTCAGTTATTCAAAGCAAACATCATGTTTTCAAATATGCATTTTTAGAAAATTCATAGCGCATGCCTGATTCTATGTGCATTTAGAAATTAGAATATGATTTAGACAAGTTGAATAGAGCAGAGCAGTAGATTGATCCTTGGTTCGATTACCCCTGTTAAAGGTGGCAGGAACGGTCGAACCTCGTACCGACAGGCGAGTCCCATTCTTCGGAATAATCCCACATTTTAAAAACGGAGGCGAGTTATTTTCAAAATCTTTTTCAAAGGTCAGTTTGATTTGCAAAAAGTTAAAAAAAAATTGCGATGATAACAGCGAGTCAAACTCGACCAAAGTTTTGAAAATAGTTTTTGAAAATTAACTCACCTCCGTTTTGAAAATTTGCGAGAAAAATCTGTGGAATGGGATCCGCCAGTCAGTACGAGGTTCAACCGTTCTTGGCGCCTTTACCAGAGGTAATTGAACCAAGGACCAATTATGTGCTTTAACTCGACTCAAATAGCTAAATTATGCTCTATTCTTCCAAGAATGCACAAAGAATCAGGCTTGTGCTATGAAATTTTAAAAATAATGCAAGTTTGAGAAAATATGATGTTTGCTTTGGAAAATTGAAATATGCTTGAAAATTGATTGGAAAAGTACTCGAAAATTGATTTTTTGAGAAAATCATTGAATTTCATTGAAAATCAGAAATTTGCATTGAAAAGTGATTTCTCAGAAAAATTTGAACTTTAGAAAATTGATTTTGAAATTTGGAACTGCTTTTCTGAGGAAATGGATTTGAAAATTCTGAGAAAATCAAGAAGTTCATTGGAAAAGGGATTTCTGAAAGGGAAAATGAATTCTCAGGAAAACGGGAATTCTGAGAAAATGGATTTCTGAAAACTTGGGATTTTGAAATTTGAGAATGTTAAAACATAGGAAAATCTTGATTTGAACTTGGGAAATACTTTGAAATCTCATTTGAAAACTTAGAATTCTAGGAAAATCCAATCCTGAGAAAGACTTGGTAAATCCTTGAGAAAATTAATTTTTCTAAAATTGAAATTGGAAAATGAATTTGAAAATAATGCAATTTGAATGATATGAATGAATGAATATAAAATTGAAAATGAAATTTCATTGAGAAATTGGGAAATCCTTTTAAAACTTTGAGAAATGCAGTGCATTTTGAAGTTAGCCTAAGAGTGTAGGTTGAATGTGGCTGATATAAAGATCATAAATCTTGGTTTTCTTCGTATTCTTACTATGGCCATAAATATGAATCCCACCGAGTTTATAAACTTCATAAAAGCTTGTGCACGTGCCATTCGTGTAAACCATAGTGGATTTGAAATAAATGCATATGGGTCATACATCAGATATTGGAATTTTCAGAAATTAAACTATATGCAATGCAGCCCTATTCTAAGCAGAAAAGTAACTCTTATTCCAAATATTACATTGATTTTTACATTGAATTGAAATAAAAGAAATAAAAGCTAAATCTTCTTCTTGAATGTTCCTGCAAAACTAGAAAACAAGGTTAGCACAAAAATGTAGGTTTTTCTGAATTTATCCAAAAATATGGGAAATTATCGGATATTATTCAGATATAAACCCAAAAGCATACCTCCTTTGATATAAACATGATAAATAATGAATAAATTTCGAAAATAAACTTGAAAATTCGAAATTGGGGTCAAAATGACCAAAATACCCCTGATGACCTTGAAATCAGGGTTTTCTAAAAGAATTTTTGTAAATTTTAGAATTTTGAAAATCAAATGAAATAAATCAAACATAATATGATAAAATATGATGATATGCATGAAATTTTGGATAATTAGAAATTGAAATTTCGAAATTTAGGTCAAAATGACCAAAATACCCCCAATAACAAGACTATGGCTTTGAAACCAGGGTTTTCTGAAATAAATTTTGCAAAAATGAAAAATGTGAAATGCAAATGACATTGAAATTAACCCTAATATAATTCTATATGCTCATGTACATGATAAAAACCTTAAAATGACGAAAATATCATAAAATATCAAATTTAACCTGATTTTCGCTTCTGAACTTAAAGATAAACTGACACATGGAGAAAATGAACTTGGAATTAAACCAAATTTGCCATGGACACCTAAAATATCCCTAAAAACAGAATGGAACTCGAAAATCTATTTTTTTTGTATTTTTAAATATGGAAATTCAAGTAAAAACCCTAAATTTTGTGATTTTTGCCTAAAATGTTGATTCTAAAGGGGATTTAGGATATCAAACTTCCATAAAAAATTCCCACATTTTATGGGGTGCTAGAGGACAGTAAGGCAAGGATTTGTGCCTTTTACACTTTCTGGTTTTGACCTATGGTCGGAGCTGTGCCACTCCGGCAAGTCGGATCGGAATCCGGCGACTCTAGGATTTGGGGGAAACAGATAGGTTTCGGTAAAAAATGTGGTAAAAATAATAAACAGATGAAAAAAAGGCTGAAATTGTGGGAAAATGTTCCTGACAAACAGGGAAAAGTTTGAGTTTTTGAAATAATTGGGATTCGGGTTACGGTTTGGAAAAGGTCATACTGTTATCAGAGACCTAGATCTCTGAGATTTCTGGATATTGAAATCTGTTAGACAGAAATTACAAATCCGTAAAAAATACTAAAACAGATCCAAAAATTCCCAAATTTTGGGACATGACAGGAAAAAAACATGTTAGGAACAACTTTCATGTTGAAAGTTTTTGCAGAAAAGTTACAGATTGGATGAACTCGGTGCATTAGGGTCTGTCTATACCCTGACGAAGGAAAATCAAGATTTTCCCAAGAGTCTGGAAAATCCAATTTTTTTCAGAGGTCAAAACTACTTGAAAAAACCTAAAAATTTCCAGATCACTAGTAGATTCAATTATGAATCCACTGTAATTTTTAGAGAACAATCCGAATCTCCCACAAGGGTGGTGCCGGAGGTTTTTATCTGCTAAAACAGAAATTGAAATTTTTGGAAATGTGAAATCTCAGTCTGGAATTCGGTTTCTAGAATGAAGTTGCAAAACTCAAGTTAAATCAAATCTTTGACAGGGAATTAATAAACTGCAAACCTATTAAATATAAAATTCCTGATATTTATTGATGAAAATTTATGCACAAAATAACGATTGGACAGTACTTATAAAATCAAAACCTATAACTATAAAAGGGATTCCAATGAGACTAAGTTAGAATAAATGGAATAAACATAACATGATATAATGCTATACTTAAATCATGAAATTTACATGAAACTAATGCTAAAATAAAATAAAATTACTAGGGAAATATGATCCACTTTTACTGTTGGCCATCGAAACAAGGGGGGTCTGATCCATTCGTTGGATGAATCTCCCTTATTTAGCCTTGATCATGGCTATTCATTGAAAGTTTTAGGAAAATATTATTTTCATCCATGTGAATCCAGTCTTAAACTGGATTCACATAGTAAATTCCTAGGAAAAAGAGGAGAAAACGTGAGAAGGGTCTTACCTTGAGAGGCTTTCACTCCAATCGGCTGAAGAAGGGACTGACAGTAGAGGAGATGGCAACGTTTGAAGGTAGCTGGTGGTGTTTGCCAAGGCAAAGATGGTGTAAACCTTGATGCAACGGCTAGAGGGACTCGCTTGATGGTAGATGGAGCTGCTACAATGGTGAAGGTTAGAGATGGGTGATGTGGTGATAATGGCGTTGCAGCTGGAGATGACCGAAGGTGTTGGGCGTGGAGGCTACAACTGGCTGGACTGGAGGTGCTGAAGAAGGTTGTAATGGCTGGGCGTTGTTTGAGGTGTTGAAGGGGAATCCGGCTGCTGCTGAAGGAGTTGCTGGTGGTGGTTCAAGGTGGTGGCTTCCTTGGTGCAGCTGAAGATGCTATGGCTGGAGTGAGAGGAACGGCTGAAGCATTGAAGGTGCAACTGCTATTGATGATGATGGAGGTGGCTGTTGAAGGATGAAGGTTGCTGTGTAGAAGAGGTGGAGAAGCTGTTGTGGATGTTGCAGCAATGGTGAGGAGTCTTGAGGTTGAAGGAGAAGATGTTGGCTGCTGGGCGCGGAGCTGCTTCAAAGGGGAAGCCGCTGGTTGCTGGGCATGGAGCTGCTGGGCATGGAGGCTGCAAGTTGGCTGAAGATGCAGCAAGGTGGGCTGCTAGAAAGCTGGTGCTGGTGGTGAAGATGATGCTTTGAAGCGGAGGCCGGTTGAAGCAAGGTGGAGGAGTTGGCTGCAACAAGGAGCTGTGGTGGCTGAAGAAAAGTTGCAGGTGGCTGGGCTCTTGCTGCCACCAAAGAAGGTTGTGATGAAGAAGAAAGGGTGTTGTGGCTGGAGTAGCCAAGAAGAGAAGAATGGAGGTAAAGGGAGAGAGAGAGAAAGAGGTGCGTTGAATGAGAGATAGGCAGACATATGCTCCTTTTGTTCTTGTTTTGACAACTTAGGTTTTGATAAAAATCAAAACCTAAGTTTCTAATATTGTTTCATGAAACAACATACGTGAATGGCTGTAGCCATTTGGTTTTTGAAAAAGATGGAAAGGGGGAAAGAAACAAGAGAAGGAAAAAGAAAGAAGAGGGGAAGAAGGAAAAGGAAAGAAAGGGGAAGAAAGGAGAGGGAAAGAGAAAGAATAAGGGGGGCTGGGCTGCCATACATGAGTGGCTGGGAGAGGAAAGAAATGAGGAAAGAAAGAAAGAAAAGAAAGAAAGAAGGAAAGAAAAGAAAATAAAAAAATAAATAAAATAAAATAAAATGGAGGAAGAAAGAAAGGAAATGGGCTAGAGGTTTGGGCGACCCCTTGTAGGTCCCACCTTAGGAAGAATAAAATAATTAAAAAATTAAAATAAATAAAATAAAACAAACCAAAAAAATAAAGAAAAAGATAATTTTTTTTCTTTTCTTATAAATTAAAACAAGAAAATGCAAATGGATGGGCCATCTCAGAGCGGGTCCAAATTCCACTTTTGAAACTCATTTTGATGATTGGAGGGGTAAAATAGTCTTTTCAAAAAAAATCTAGATGAAATGAGCTATTTTTGGCAGTTTTTAAAACGAGCTTGGATTTTCAAGTTCAACACCCCGTTGCGAAGCGAATCCAGTGTAGAATTTAAAATTTTGATTTTGAAAGAAATCTAGATTGTTTTTCTCGAGAAAATACTTCCAAATTTATTTCCAGACAAAATGAGCTATTTTTGGCAGTTTTTGAAATGAGCTCGGATTTTGAAGTTCAATACCTCGTTGCGAAGCAAATCCAATGTAGAATTTAAAAATTTGAGTTTGAAATAAATCCAGATTATTTTTCTTGAGAAAATATTTCCAAATTTAGACTCTCGGGGGTAAAAATATCAATTTTGGAAACTTGGGGTTTGAAATTGATTTCTGAAAACTTTTAAAACTCAATCTGGATTGAAATTTATAAAACTGGAGTTTTGGACTTCGAAAATGAAATGAAATGTGATAAAATGTTATGAAATGCTGAGAAATGATATGAAATGATGAGAAATGACATGCGAAATGCAGCCCCTGAATGAAAAATTTTGGATGTTAGACCCCGATTGACAGCTGTACCAGTTCAAAAAGCATTAAAATTGATAAAATTTGAAAAATAACTCAAGAAATGGTTTTTGGGACTCTACTGGGCTAGAGTGACACTGAAAATTGGGGTTCGAGCTGAATTGAACTAAGATGAGCTAGATTGAGCGGGATTCTAGAGTTTCAAAACTCAAATGAACTGACCAGACACTGACTGAACTGACCTTTTCGACTGAATTTTCAAGAAAAGCTGTCATTTTTAAAGAAATGGTATGGAATGGTCACTAGAGCGAAGTGAATTACGAACCTGAACTGGGTTTGAGCTAAAACAAAGGTTACTAATACTGATATGAACTAAAATCAAAGCTCAAACACTGGCTCGACTGACTGAACTCAGCTCAGTTTCAGCTGAAAGAGCTGAAATGGGCTCCTGGACACTTGGAAATGGTTTTGAACTGAAACTGGAACACTCGAACTCCTGGTGAGCTCAAGTTAGACTCTGAAGAGTATGACTGACTATAAATGACTGACTCAAAGACAATTGGCTTTGATTTGAGTGAGAAATGAGCTCATTTCTGAAGAAATGATCTCATTTTGGCAAGAATTGTCAGAAATGAAAATGGTCTTCTCACTGTGAGCTCAGATGAGCTTTGCAATGACTGATATTCTAAATGTTCTGAACTGACCAGTGAGCTTTGTTGACTCCGACTGACTAGGGTTCAGGATGACCTAGGGGTAAAATGGTAAATTTCCTAGTGAAAATGGGTAAAATGGTGATTTTCTGAAACTGACTCGGGGTTTGACTCATACACTAACCTAACAGGGTTGGCACTGCCTGAGGAGGATTGTTTGAGAATGGATGTGGAAAATTTGGGGTGTTTACAGGAGTACCTTTTTCTCTTCGCACATACACATACCCTTTAAATTTGTTAATAGGATGTGATTGTGGGTCTGCCCCTTCTTCAGTGTGTGAAGCTCCACCGACTTGATCCCCAGATTGAGGTAAGCATGCTTGGCCTGAGTGAATATTATTTTGGTCAGCCAAGTTTGTTTCTTGAGTACACTGAGGTGAGCAATCACCATAAGTATCTGCAAATAATTCTGCATTCATCCACAGATGATAAACTTTTTCTCTTTTTCTCTGAGAATCCTTTGACAAGTATTAAATGATACATCTTCAAGATTATTATCGTCAAACACAACATTCCTGGAAATCTTAATACGCTTAGTCATGGGGTCATAGCATCGATAACATTTATAATCATCAGCATATCCCACAAATCTACACTTGGAAGCCTTGGGTTGGAATTTGTTCCTAAGAGAATCATCAACATGAACATAACAAATGCATCCAAACACATGCAGAGCATTATAATCAGGTTGAATGCCGAAAAGAGAATAGAATGGTGAACTATTTTGCAAAATTGTCATAGGCAGACGATTTATAATATAGACAGCTGAATGGAATGCTTATGTCCACAAACTAATGGGAAGATTATTGTTGTGCATCATGCTCATGGCCGTTTCAACAATATCCTATGCTTTCTCTCAGCGACCTCATTTTGTTGTGGCGTATGTGAACTAGACACTCTACGCTTTATTCCATTACTTTGGAGAAAATCAGTAAAATCCTTCGATGTATACTCACCACCTCCATCACAATGAAAATGCAAAATATTGGTAGAGAAATGGTTTCGAACAAAGGCATAAAAGTTGCGAAATATGGAAAAGGTTTCAGACTTATGCTTCATAAAGAATATCCAAGTATAACGAGAGTAGTTGTCAATGAAGATGAGATAATATCTGCTGCCAGAAGAAGAGCATACGGGCGCAGGACCCCAAACATCTGAATAAACAATTTTAAAGGATCTTGAAGCTCTTTTATTTATAGAATCAAAAGGGAGTACATAACTCTTACGCATCAGACAACTGGGACACTTTTTATTACTTATCTCAAGAGCTAAGCTTGATTTAGGAATTAATTTGCTTGATACAAGTTTCTCAAGACAAGAATCACTACAATGACCAAGACGATCATGCCAAAGACTTGGCTTATTACATTTGGAAAGACTAAAAACAGACTCAGGACCTGACTTAGATAACTCAGACTGAAAAGACTTAGACTTCAATAAGGGCTTCAAGATGGGACTGGTACGCGCAAATGGATCTTCCTTGAAGATGTACATATTTCCTTTTCGCTCCCCTTCAGCGAATGTCTCCCTCGTTTGAAGATCCTTGACATACACAGAAGAGGGAGTGAATTCAACATAAGAATGTGTATCATCAACAAGTTTAGACACAGAGATGATGTTTTTTTTTATGTTAGGAGCATGAACAACATTTGACAAATTGAGAGATAATTTTGACAGAGGAATGATTGCATTACCAATGTGAGAAATGTGATGGTGAGATCCATCTCCAGTAACAATACTATTTTTACCAAAGTAAGAAACCGAGTTCGAGAGCTTACCAACATCGCCTGTAACATGGGTCGCTGCTCCTGAATCAACATACCATGATCCTTGATCATTCTGTTTCAAGTGTAACCCAGACAGTGCGACCAACAAAAGTTGTTTCACCTCCCCATCAGACTTGGTAACATTATCTTCCTTCTTGCTCTCAGTGTTTTGCAACTTGCCTTTATTTTGAGGATTAAACCAGCAATTTGCCTTAATATGTCCCTTTTTATTGCACAGGTAACATGTCGGGACAACTCTTTGAGTTTGGCTCTTCGCATTAGAGTTGAACGACATATTGGGTGTGGGAAGCAAACCTGGACCTGCAAATCTACCACGACCTCTTCCTCCTCTGAAGCCATTTCCTCCATGTCCACGACGAAAGGAGAACCCAGTGGCTAAGACATCTTGGGAGTCAGATTGAGCACTAGAATCTTCAGTGATGCCTTTCAATGACATTTTGTATTGTAGAAGTTTTGCTCGGAGGTCTTCAAATGTGGGAAGCACGGGCAACCACAATAATGATGTCACCAATACGTGATAATCTGGGCCTAAACCATTCAATGTCTGTTGCACTTTATCCTTGTCTGGCACTTCACATCAAATAATGGTTAATTGATCTATAATAGTCTTCATCTTATTCAAGTAATTCATGATAGATAGACCACTTTTTTTAAGAAGCTGGAATTCTCGCTTAGGAATAAAACTCTTGCTTCAAATATCTGAGAGTATGTCTGTGTCAACTTGTTCCACAATTCTATCGCTATGCAGTCGTCGAGGATAGCAACTAGTACTTCTTGAGACAAGATAGAGGTGATGTAGGCAATTAATGCCTGATCTTTTCTCATCCAAGAGACATAATCCGAGTTGCGAACAAGGTGAGTAGATGCAGCCTCATGAGCGTCTGTTTCCTCCTTTGCAATGAACTCTGGTGAGACTGGAATTGATCCATCTAGATGACCAAAGAGATCTTAGCCCCTGATAAAAGGAACTATTTGCCTCTTCCAAGTCAGGAAATTGGAGTTATTTAATTTTTCATAAACAAGTTGACTAAGGAAGTTTGATGACAAACCAGACTGGGATGGAAAGGAATCCATGGTTACGAGACACGAGAATATAAAATGGAAAACACTCTAAGAAAAAGGCAATCAAATGATTACTTAAAACTCAAGATAATGTGACTGTTCAAAATCAGTCCAGAAGAGAACTCGCTATAACAGAACTCGAATCTTTTTTTTATATCAGATCATGAGAATACTCAACTTATCTACTCAATATTTATGAATCAAGCCAAACTAATCAACGTTGTGCATATTCAAGTTATCGGATCACGTGAACAAGGTCCAAATCATGTTGATTAACTGAGTTTTCAGATTAATCAACGATGAATATTCAGATAAAGGAATAAGAAAACAGTTTCAACATAAAGAAAAGAAAAGAAAGCACGAGCGACGATTCAAGAGATGTTGATTGATCATATTTTCGGATTAATCAACAATAAAGGAATAAGAAAACAAATTTTAGAGAAGTAAGAAAGAAGAAATCGTGTTTTTCAGATGAAGGAAGAAAGAGGAAATCACGAGTTTCAAGATAGGGTTTCAGATGAAAAACACGACAGTGCTTTCAAGAAAAGAAAAACTGGATGAGAAGAAGAGATTGTGGTTTGAGAGAGAATATGATAACCCAGATTGGAAGAGGGAAAGTTTTTTGGCCGAAATCAGATGATCTCTAAGGTCATACCTTTTGGAATCAACACCGAGCCCTAGGTCCAACCATGCTCTGATACCATGTTAGAACATCAGTTTCCTCCTGGGCTGATCTGCAAAAGAGGGAAAAGTGAGAAGAAAAAGATAGAAAGAAGATGTGACGCTGAGTCGATTTTACTGCACACAGGCTAACAATATTTTTCAATCTATTATTGTGGTCTGGTTTAATGTATTTAAGCATTAGGTATTAGGTTACAACTTAACAAGTTACAATATTACATGTGTGCCGCAGTAAACACGTCAGTAGGATTTCCTAGCTTGGGTCTGGGTCAAACCCAAACTGGATCCAAGCCCAAACTGGGTCCAGCACACGACACTTAAAAATAGGGTCTTCAAGAAGTTCTCCATCATCAATCTTCATTTTAACATTGACAACTTCTGGAGTGTCTACTTTCTTATCATCTATAATTTCAGACCTAGAAACAATATCAAAAGCAAATTTTGTCAGAGATAATAAATATCTCGTAGGAGAATAGGCGACTTCAATGCCTAAAAAGTAACTCAATAAACCTAAAGCAGTCATTTCAAAGTGAGATTTGAAAAGTGTTTATACGTTTTCAACTCCCTGTTTATCACTTCTGGTGATGATCATATCATCCACATATAGAAGAAGCACAATAATTCCAGCATAAGAATTCTTAATAAACAAAGTAGTGTCAGTCAAACTGAATTGAAAACCAATATTAAACATAACACTACTAAACCTATCATATCAAGCTTTTGGTGTTTGTTTAAGGTCATAAAGAGTTTTTTCTAAGCGAAGAGTTTTACCCTTAGGAATACTAAGACCTGGAGGGGCTTCCATGTACACTTCTTAAACTATGTTTCTATTTAAAAATGCATTTTTGACATCCATCTGAAATATGAACCATTTCTTGATGGAAGCTAAGGCAATTAAGGTTCTGACTGTTGTCATACGAGCAACAAGGGCAAAGGTTTTTTCATAATCAATGTCATATTCTTGGGCATAACCTTTGACCACTAATTGGGCTTTATATCTTTCAAGAGTGCCATTACTTTTGGTTTTAACCTTATAAACTCATCGACATCCTATAGGTTTCTTGCCTAGAAGAAGGTCTTGAATAGTCCATGTAGAAGCTTTTTTAAGTGCATCTAACTCAGCTTTCATGGCTTCTATCCATTTGATATCATTTCTGGCTTGAAAGTACGAAGATGGTTCCTCATATGAGTGAATTAATGCAATGACTGCCCTATATATAGGTGAGAAGAATTCGTATGACAAATTTTCCCGGAGGCCTCGAGACTCGGGATGACCTTCTGGTTGGAATGTCAAAATATCTTTTAAGTGCACATGGAAGATTAGGCTCTCTTCGTCTTGAATATTGTACACTAGTGTCTCTATGAACTTCTTCATTGTCAACATTATGATCAAGATCAATAATACCTTGATCATTATAAAAGCTATAGTCAAGATCATATTCTTCAGATTTTAATGTCAGATCTAACAAAAAGGAGTACTCAATAACTTTCTTTGGTTTTTCAAAATCAAAGAAGCTCTCTTTTTCTAAAAAGGAGACATTTCTTGATACATATAATCTATCATTCTTGAAGTCAAAATACCTATAACATTTTTCATTTTCTGCATATCCTAAAAAGGCACAGGGAATCGCATGAGGAAAAAGTTTATCATTTTTGTCCATAAATATAAAACACTTGCATCCAAATACTCTCAGTCTAGAGTAATCTAGAGAAAGGTTCACAAGTTTTTTGATAGGAGTTATATTTTGCAAAGAAGATGATGGTATTCAATTAATCAGATACGTGGCAGTTATGACAGCTTCTGCCCAAAAATCTTTTGGCACTTGATTTGCTATTAATAAAGTCTCAGTGGTTTCCATAATATGGCGATGTTTATGTTCTGCCAGCCCATTTTGTTGAGGTGTGTATGGGCAAGACCCTTGATGTGTGATGCCATATAAGTTAAGGTAATTTTTAAAATCTATGGACAAAAAATTTTCCCCTGAATCTGTGCAAAAAATGGAAATATCATTTTAAAACTTATTTTTAACCATATTATGAAATGTCTGAAAGTATGAAAATACTTCAGACTTATGTTTAAGAAAATAAATCCAAGTATGTTTGGAAAAATCATCGACAAAGATAACATAATAGGCAAATCCACCTTTAAAAATTATTAGTGTAGGACCCCAAACATCCTAGTGTAATTCAAGTGGTCTTGAAGAAACAAAAGTTTTGTTCTGAAATGGTAATCTTTTTATTTTGCCAAGAATATAATCTTTACAAGTAAATTTTTCAGAATTACAAAATTTTCCTAGATTTGAAAAATATTGGATTTTGGCTATATATGGATGACCAAGTCTTGTGGCACAACTCAAACTCGATTTTATGAATGTTATAACAAAAGGCATTCTTCGGCATTTCCAAAAAATCCATGTAATAGAGTCCTCCTTCTCTATGGCCTTCTCCATTCAGCTTTCCTGACTGACAATCCTGTACCCAGCAACCATGAGAAGAAAAGAAAATATTACAATCATGGATAGATATTTGAGAAACGGATAAGAGATTTAAATTTAATTTGAGAATATATCTAACTTCTGGGATAAAAAATTTCTCAGTTTTATGGCTTTTTTCAAAATTACCTATTCCTTATATTTCTAGAGAAGTTTCATCAACTGTAAATACTTTTGACACGCTTGTTTTATTTTTAACGCATTCGGATAAGCTTTTATCATTTGGAGTCATATGGAATGAAGCACCAAAGTAAAGAAGCCAAGGAAAGTTACCTAGATCGGAAAAAGATGAAGCAGTTGCCCCAGTCGAAGCTTCAGATGAAGAGGAAACTCCTTTGATGAGTGGTTGAAGAATTTCCATTAGATGAGCCATAGAAACTGGTGCATCTTGATCTTTGGGCTCCAATCCAGCAATCGTAGCTCTTTTTTCTCTAAGTTCTTTAAGCTTGGGACACTGAAACCTGTAGTGTCCCGGTTCATGACAATGACGGCAAATAACCATTTTCTTGTCATAGTCACCACTTTGTCGGTTAAAGTGAGGTGGTCTATACGAACGTACATGATTACCCAGTTTAGATACCGCTAGAACGGAATCATCTTTGGATTTTGGAGTATTCTTCTTGATTTTGTTTTCCTCCATAGTCAATTTCTCTATAGTATCGATAATAGAGGAAACTTTTTCTCGATGAAGAAGAGTTGATTTAGTCCACTCAAATTCGGGTCTTAGACCGTTTACAAATTGGTAAATATGCTCCATATCAAGTTGCCTTTGACGGAGCTCAATGTCCTCGGGACAATGCCATTTTGGCTCCAAAAGAGTCAATTCTCCCCAAAGTTCAGACAACTCATTGTAATACTCTCGTATGGTTTTGTCACTTTGGGTCAGAGTCCTAACTTTTTCTTGAAGATTGCACACATGTGCAATATCTTTGAGGGAATACATATTTTTGAGGTATTCCCAAAGCCTTATCGACATGCTCAAACTTAACAAAACTAGAGCATTTTTTGATGTCAATGCTATTGATTAGCCATGACATGATTTTTGCATGCCCTATCTGCCATTCTTTTCAACTTTTTCATAGTTGGTCAAAGCTTTACTTTTCTCTCCTTCAGTTAAGAGAACCTCTTTATCACCTTCCATTTTGGTGAGGACTAGTTTAGGTTCCGAATCGGAACCATCTACTATTCCCTAAATGCCCTTTCCCCATATGTGATGCTTCATTATCAAAGCCCACATTACATAATTTGTGTCATTTAGTTTCATGAGTATGATGGTGATTTTTATCATGATCATCCATCTCATACAAAGGTGATAAAGAGAGAGAGAAAGAAAAAATAAGACAAAGCAAACTCAATATTTTATTGCAACGAATCTTCCTTTCTTCAAAAGGAACTTTAGGAGCCTCAACCAAGGTGATGAAACACCTTTGCAATCTTGGCACGGAAAATGAAACAAGAAATCTTCACGATATAGGATTAACCTTGCTCTCATACCATGAAATGAAGTGAGGATCTTCCACAAAAGTACTTAGATCCACAAGAGATTGTCTAGAGAGACACTTGAACATAACCCTTAAAAAAGGGTATAATAAAAAAGAAATAGAAAATAATCTTTATTAAAAAATGATAAAATGCTTAAGAAGCATTAAGTACACTATTATAAGAGGGAGATGCACCCCTTTATATACAAGTGAGAAAAGGAGAGCTCTTAAGGAGTTCTCCTTGTAACCGTTGGACTAGTCCAACGGTTAGAAATGTAGCCGTAGGACTAGTCCAACGGTTACCTTACTAGTTAAGTTCCAAGTGGAACTTAACTAGATAGAGTTGTCTAGTTCTATTAGAACTAGACACTAAAAAACTAAAAAGAAAAAATAGAAAAATACAGAAAAAATAAAAGATAAAATTACATATATATATAATAATATGAATATCATTATATATATTTATTTATTTATTTTATTTTATATTTTATATTTTAACAATTTTGGCTTGATCAAGTCCGATCATACCAAAGTAGCTCTAACATTAGCAGATCGGTGAGGTGTCATAGTGTTGATCTGTTCATGCTGAAGCATCTGAGTGCACGTGGATCTGCACAAGTCGGTTCATACGTTGAATCGTGAGAACCAATTTGTGCAGAATATTTTGTTTGGTACCAGCATGATTAGTAGGGTCGGTTTTCTCGTAAGTTGGGTTTCAATTAGTTAGTTTTGAAGTGCTGTTTGTTCGGCGTCGTGTAGTCAGTTCATTAAAATTGAGTCTTCATCTTCCATAGTTTATTTTGTTTTGAATTGTTCTATAGTAGGTAGTTAACATAATTTTAATTTTTAGAATAGTTAAAATTCTGTTTTCATTCGTTTAGCATTTAGAATGATAGCTATTCAAAGTTGAATTCACGTTTTCTGTGTGTGTGTTAGTCCCATTCAATAAATTAGGTTAGTTATTTATACCAGAGTGCTCATGTCAAATTAGTGATCTAGATGCTTGTTTATGTTAGTCATAACTTTACCCGTGTAATCCTTTTATACATCAATTAGTTGTCTAGTAATTCGGCATTTAGGCTAATCATTGTTTTTAGTGTAATTGAGTAACTTAGATTCATTTATTTCGTACGTTTTAATTAGTAGTTAAATTAATGTTTTCTTGAATTAGAATTAACAATTGTTTTAGTTTATTTCATATTTGATTGGATTCATTTAGTTTTAGTTTAGTTAAGTTACATTCACGTCTTTATTGATTTGAATTAGTTAGTTTAAGTTCACGTTTTTCTTGTTTTTATTTAGTTAGTTCATTTTAGTTTGTTTCAAGATTAGTTAGTTGTTTTTAATTTGTTTCATAGTTTGTTATTGAGTTTGTTATGCAGTTAGTTATTTGTTACAAGGTTGTTTTAAGTTTGTTATAGTTAGTTAACTTTTTGTTTTTTTGTTTTTAACTAACTTTTCTTTTCTGGTATAGTTTCTTTATTTTGTTATGCTTGTTTTGTCTTTTTGTTTTGCGGGGAAGTGGTTGTGCGTGCGATAGGCCCTCAAAAGTGCCCCCGAAGAGCCCTCTGAGTTTCTTAAAAGGTCACCTAAAGGTCCTTAAAAGGCCCCTCGGAGGGCCTCCAAAGTACTGATCATATTAAGATGTGTGAGAAACATAAACAGTGAAGATCAAAAGCACTAAAGCTCAAGCAACTGAAGACACTTTTTTTTTTCTTTTATATTATGGTCATTTATTTATTTTTAATTTAGATTTGTAATAAGGCCATTTATTATTTTTTTGATCTCTCTGCAAGAGGGTGATTTGTTGTAATAACTACTTACTTTTACTTATTTATTTTTAAAGGCAATAAAGCATATCCTTACGTGGAATACAAAGTTTCTTCTCCCGTTCTCTGAGTTTGACCCGGATCTCACTCTAGCTTGAGCCGATTTTTATTATTTGGTGTCTGGCTTTCACAAAACGTTTTTATCAAAAATATATCTTTAAAAATCTATTTCATAAAACTTACACCAAATTTTTGGCATCGTTGTCGGGAAACGGCGATAAAAATGAATATTCACTTTATTGCCTCTTATGTGTTCTTGTTTTATTTAGGATTGTTATTTTCCTTTCTGTTATTTATTTAGGATTGCTAGTTTATTTTACTGCTCATTAATTAAGATTGTTAGTTTATTTTTGTCATTAGAATTTGTAGAACCACACAATTTGCGAGCCCTAGAGACCAGTTTATTTTTCTTACACGGCTCACCTAGTAGGTTGCCCCTTAGTAAGTGACTGTGCACGATTGGTATTGTGCACGTAGTTTGCTTTCTGCAAAAAATCTATTTGGGTGCAAGTGTGTGGTGTGTGTTTACTGTTTTCTGCTTTATTTATTTCTTTTATTTTGTTTGCTTCGTGGTTTGTGTGGTTGATCACGTGCGCACGCTAGGTTTAGGTAGAACACCCTTCTTTAGGACGGTTGCTACATCGATCTACTTTCAGGTGTATGCAAGGGTGATACTCGCTTGACCCCAAGCTTGCTAAGCCAGTAGAGGACCTTGAGTCTATCATTAGGAGAGCACATCGATCTGGCCCCATGACTAAGGATTAACAGTTGACCTCCCCTCCAGGAGTATTTCATTCCTACTGAATATACTCACACCTCCTGTATTGCTAGACCCGTTGTAGGAGCAAACCAGTTCGAGATTAAGGTCAGTATTATCCAGATGTTACCGTCCTTTTACGGCCTTAGTGATGAGGACCCCTACCGTCATCTTGACGAGTTCATTGAGATCCGCTTTACAATATGGATCAATAATTTTGAAGATGATGCATTGAGGTTGACCTTGTTTCTGTTCTTCCTCAAAAACAAAGTCAAGCACTGGCTGAAGGCTTTAGACACGATCCAGATTACTACTTGAGAATGAATGCAGAGAGAGTTTCTCAAGAAATACTTCTCAATTGGTAAGATGAACTAGTTTCAAAAAGTCCACCAGTTTTTTCCAGATTGAAGGAAAATAGTTTCATGAGACATGTGAGAGGATGAAAGATCTTCTCTGAAATTGTCTCCACCACCAGGTGCCCCGTTGACAACTGGTGCAATACTTTTACGATAGGCTAACCAAGAAAAATCGTCAGATGGTTAATGCAGCTTATGGGGGCACTTTTATGTTGAAGAGTGAGGACGAAGTGTGGGTTTTGTTTGAGACCCTTAGCGAAAATTCGATGCACCACGCTTCGGCCTCACGATCTGAGAAGGTTGCACCTGCTTATGATGGAGCAAAGAAGGTTGGGATTCTCAAGATAGGGACACACCTTGAGTTGCAAAACAAGGTTGACCTACTGACCCAAAAATTGGACCAGTTGTTGTTGAATCACTCATCAATTGTGCAGGTGTGCGCGTTGTGTGCTAGCCCAGCACACCATGTTTTTTACTGTCTTGCGGCGGTGGCGCAGTACTCTGAGTTTGTCCAGGAGCAAGCTCAAGTGGTACAAGGTTTCGTTAAACCCGTACCCAATCCTTATTCCAACACCTATAACCCAGGTTGGTGAAGCCATCCCAATTTCTTGTGGAGGAATCCATAACAACAACCCTCCCCCCCCCCCCCCCTCCCATCCCTTCCCAGAACCAACCCAGGCAAAGGCGGTTATGCGCCTAGTTTTCAGAGATCTAGCTGCCTTTCAGCCCAGCTTTCCTTTAGTCAGCCTTCATCTCAAGAGTCTGTTTCTAACATGTCCTTCGAGGACAAGATGCTGCAGGCTTTTTCAGATATCAAGGCGAACATGAATTCTCATGCGCAGTCCATTGCCAAATTAGAGACGCAAATGGGACAGCTCGCCGAGGCGCTAAGCAGGTGAAGCGAGGGGATACTACCTAGTCAGTCAGTGGTTAACCCTAGGGGTAATGAGCCAATGCATGGCCTGCACATGACAGATGTTCATCAAGAGCATGCTCAAGCGGTTATAACCCTTAGGAGCAAGAAGTAATATAGAGCGAGAGAGGTTGCAGAAGAAAGTGAGAGATCTAGTGTTGCATAGTCAGTCCCTATCGAGACGCCCCAAGAAAGCGGGAGGGCTCCCTCATCTGAGCCTTACAAATCCTATATACCCAAAGGCCCCTTGTCTGAGGCATTAGAGAAGCCAAAATCGTTCGGCAAGCAGGGGATGAAGATATAGAAGATGCTTGAGATTTTTCAAGCACATTCAGATAAACCTCCCCTTGCTTGACGCCATCTAACAAGTCCCTACATACGCAAAGTTTTTTAAGGAGCTTTGTACGCAGAAGAGAAAGTTGTGGTCCAATATGCCGAAGAAGATATATCTTATTGAGCAGATGAGTGCAGTGCTACAACACCAAACTCCACCTAAGCTCAAGCACCCAGGGGCTCCTATTATCTCTTGCATCATAGGAGACATTACTATCGAGCGTGCTTTGCTCAACCTCGGGGCAAGTGTGAACATCTTGCCGGGTTTCTTTTACGATGCATTTGGGTTATAGAAGATAAAGTTGATACCTATGAGCCTGCAGTTGGCAGACAGATCAATCAAGGTCCAGCGAGAGATTCTTGAGGATGTTTTGGTTAAAGTGGAGGATTTCTACTTCTCTATTGAATTCATAATCTTAGATATCGAGGGAGTGGATGATGTGAGGCAGACGCCCATTATTCTAGGTCGCCCCTTCCTGGCTACTGCCAACGCGTGCATCAATTGTCGTACTGGTGCAATGGATGTCTCATTTGGTAATAGGAATATAAGGTTGAACATCTTCAATACAGCAATGGGCCCTACAGGAGCGGATGCTTCTTTCCAGGTCGATTTTGTTCAGGACCTAGTGAAAGCAGAACCGATTTGGACGTTAAGTGATCCACCTCAGGAGGAGGTTGATGAATCACTCATGGGAGAGAGCTATGGTTTGCTTGATCGATTGACAGGCGAAGCGCAGTGGACCTGGTAGTTCGAACCACTCCCTGATTTGGCAGAGAAGCTTGCTAGTCCTTCCATCGAGAGTTTGTCCGAACTTGAGTTAAATCTCTTGCCGGACTCGCTCAAGTATACCTTTTTAGGCAAGGATCGGACACTCCCTGCCATCGTTTCAACAGACCTGGCTGACACTCAGGAGTGTCAGTTTCTTCAGGTGTTACATGAGCATAAAGAGGCAATTTGATGGTCTATGACGGATCTAAAGGGGATAGACTTCTCCTTTTGCATGCATCGGATTATCATGGACGAGAGTGCTAAGCCCTTCAGAGAAATGCAAAGGAGGTTAAATCCCCACGTGAATGAGGTGGTGAAGAAGGTCATCAAGTGGTTGAACGCAGAGATCGTCTATCCCATCTCCGATAGTCAGTGGGTGAGCCTCACCCAGGTTGTCCCCAAGAAGTCTGGGCTCACCATTGCGATTAATGAGAAAGGAGAAAGTGTCACCATGAGGACTACCACGGGGTGACGAGTATGCATTGATTATCAAAAGTTAAACAATGCAACACAGAAAGATCGTTTCCCAATCAAGTGGTTGTTCACCCCAAGGACCAGGAGAAGACTACCTTCACCTATCCTTATGGCACCTGCGTATTTAGGAGAATGTCGTTTGGGCTCTGCAATGCCCCGACAACATTTCAGAGGTACATGATGGCCATTTTCTCCCACATAGTAGAGGATGTCCTTGAAATCTTTATGGATGACTTTTCGGTGTACGGCTCTTCGTTTGATGATTGTCTCTAAAAGTTAGTGAGAGTGTTAAAATGATGCATGGAGACAAATCTTGTGTTCAGCTGGAAGAAGAGTCATTTCATGGTTCAACAGTGGTTTGTTCTTGAACATATTGTCTCCGAGAAAGAGATTGAGGTCGATAAGGCCAAAGTAGAGTCCATTGCCAAATTATCTCCACCGACCTCAGTGCGGCAAGTGCGATCATTCTTAGGGCATGCAGGTTTCTATAGATGGTTCATTAAGGATTTTAGCATAATTTCTAGACCATTATGTAACCTACTCGCGAAGGACTAGCCATTTCTTTTCGATGATGTCTGTCTGAAGACATTTTTATCTCTGAAGGAGGCCCTGACCTCAACTCCTATTCTTTGATCTCCCAATTGGTCAGTATCTTTCAAAATCAGTGACGCTTCTGATTATGTGGTCGGAGTCATTCTCGACCAGAAGATCGAACAAAAGTATCATGTCATCTATTACGTTAGTAGGACCTTCTTCGATGCTCAAATAAATTATACGACCACCGAGAAGGAACGGCTAGCTGTAGTATTTGCCCTAGAGAAGTTTCGTTTATATTTGTTGGGCTCCAAGGTTATCGTTTACTCAAATCATGCTGCTTTGCGATATCTGATGAGTAAAAATGATACCAAACCGCGCCTCATTCAGTGGATCCTTCTACTACAAGAATTTGATCTCGAGATTCGAGATAAGAGTGGATGTGAGAATCTTATAGCAGACCATCTGTCCAGACTGACTATGGAGACATCCACTGATCAAGGACATATTGATAATTCCTTCCCGGATGAGCAATTTATTCATGTCAAGCATCAACCCTGGTTTGCGAACATCATCAACTATTTGGTGACTGGAAAGTTTCATGCGCATCGGAACAAGAATGAGAGAGATCGGTTTATGGCGCAGGTGAAACATTATTTCTGGGAGGATCTAGAGTTGTTTAGATTATGTCCCGACCAGATGATTTGAAGATGCATCCCCGAGGAGGAGTTCGCATCCATTCTAGAGTTTTGTCATTCCTTGGCCTGTGGAGGCTACTTTTCTAATCAGAAGATCGTTGCGAAGGTCCTCCAGTCTGAATTTTGGTGGCTAACACTGTATCGAGATGCTCATGAGTTCTGTAGGAGATGCTTACACTGCCAGCAGACAGGGAGTATTTCTAAGCGTGATATGATGTCCCTTCTCCCCATTCTTGTCATAGAGATTTTTTATGTTTGGGACATTGACTTTATGGGTCCCTTCCCGCCTTCGTTCGGTTATGTTTATATCTTAGTAGCAGTCGATTATGTATCCAAATGGGTCAAGAATGTGGCCACGCGAACCAATGATCACAAAGAGGTGCTTAGATTTATCAAGTACAATATGTTTAGTAGGTTCGATGTCCCGAGAGCTATGATTAATGGAAGTAAGCACTTCAAGAATGTGCATGTTGCTTCCTTACTCAGGAAGTACTCTTTACATCATCAGACTGCTACGTTATACCATCTATAGACGAGTAGTCAGGTGGAGGTCTTCAACAGGGAGATCAAACGGATTCTTAAAAAGACAGTCCAACCATACCGAAAGGATTGGTCTCAGCGCTTAGATGATGCATTATGAACATACAGGACTGCTTTCAAGACTCTGATTGGCATATCCCCTTACCGATTGGTTTTTAGAAAGTTATGTCATCTCCCTGTTGAGTTGGAGCATAGGGCGTATTTGGCGATTAAGAAGTTTAATTTTGACATGGCCCAAGCTAGCGCAGAGCGCAAGTTACAGGTAAGTGAGCTTGAGGAGTTGCGAAACGATGCGTACGAGAGCACCAAAATCTATAAAGCTTGAACTAAGCATTTTCAGGATCAACATATTTTGAGGAAGCAGTTCAAGCCTGGTCAGAAGGTTTGGCTTTTCAATTCGCTACTCCAGCTATTTCCAGGAAAGTTGAAGTCTAGATGGGATGGCCCGTTTATCATCCAGAAAGTTTTTCCACATTGTGCTATTGATATCTTGGACCCACAAACAGGCAACAATTTCAAGGTCAATGGGCAACGGCTGAAACCCTACATTTCTGAGGTCGTTACTAGTCAAGACATCGAGGTCATTGACCTCGTTGATGTGTGAAGCAATGCACATTGTATGTCTGTTGTACTATTAGTATTTAGATTCATTTCCTTCGTAGTTTTTCAGTCTCTTGCATATTTCTTTGTCTTGATTTCTGAGCATAGATGATAGATCATGTATACATTTCATTCTTTTTTATATGATTTATGAGTTATAGGTAACAGAACAGATTCTATAGCACGGATCAGGTGACTTCTACTCCTTCCCTGACATGTCTTTTGTTTCATAATGTGAATTCATCTAGTTTCATTTAAGCATGGAGGAGTGTCACTGAAGACAGTGTCATTCAAGCATGGGGGAGGGTTTAGTTTGCATACAAATTTTTTTTCTGTCCATGTATTTGCACTGATGAAAACTTATAAAATTTAGGCTTTTAAGGAATGAGTCTTAACCTATATGAATATTTAACATAATCTAACGTTTTAGAGAATTTTTAAGCCCAACAAAAAAAATCTGACAACAATCTAGAAAAACGGGGTCGCTTACGTGGATTTCAAAGAAATGATGATAGATACATGTTAGAGTTTTATTTTGAATCACAAGTATGAATATGCACGGTTTATTTTTGAAAACTCAGCAAATAAACAACATTGAAAAGAAGAGCTAAAAAGTAAAAAAAAACATACGTTTAGTTGTTTGATCGCTTCGTAAAAGTTGAAGTGTTTGATTCTTATGTCGAAAAGGATAACGAAAGAAATCACTTCCTTTTCTATGTTGATATTTGTGGCCTATCTGGTTCGAGCAAGTAGAGCCTAAAGGGTGTTTACACCTGGTGCCCTAAAGCCATCTGGTTTGGGATTCATCGGCCCGAAAGCCCGTTACATGGACTTTATAGAGAGCCTAAGGCATGTTGATATTACACATGACAAGAAGCAAATTATACATAAAAATATAAAACTTGAAGGTCTACTGACTCAAGCAATTAAGTCTGAGGGATACTTTGTATATGGTGCCCTAAGGTCATCTGGCCTGAGAGTCACTGACCCAAAGCTCGTTACACGGGTCACAAAAACTGAAAATTTGATATAGTGCTCAACAAAAAGAAAGAAAAAATGTAGAAAAATTGAAAATCTAAAAAAAAAAAGATAGAAAATCAAGAGCATAAAGATAAAGTTCGCTGCTTAAGAATAATTTTTGAGAAACATGTGCAAAAAACATATAAGTGAAGATAAATAAACAATGACATGTGTATATTCGATTTTTTGATAATAAAGCATAAATGATTATAATTTTTCTTAGAAAAGTAAAAGAAAAAGTTTTACTCGATAGTGGCATATAAAAGACTCTAAATATGTCTTGAAAGTGTAATGGCATGAAATATTCGTGAAAACAAATTCCTTAGCTACCAAATGTTTCTTGAATAGGAATCTTATGTATACATGACAGAGATGTTTATTGGTAGCATCACTGCAAACCCTCACGAGACCTTACTCGACCACTAGGGTAACCCAAGGGTTTAAAGAGCTTGTTGCATACGCTAAATGCAACCATGATTTCTACGAAAGTGAGTTAGGTTTTGTTTTGTTAGTTTGTTTTTTATTTTTGTTATTTAGAGTCAGTTTTTTCAAGGACTAGCAAACGATAAGCATGAGAGAATTTGATCATGCATAATTTTTGTATTTTATACATATATTTCTATGCATGATCCATCAAAAAATTGCATTAAACCCTCATTCTGATCAGTGTTTTTTATAAACTATTTCGAAATTCAAAATAAAGGCAAAATCACATATTTAAATCTTTCCTGTGTTTTTCAATGTTTTGATTAGTTTAAGACTTTTAAATTATTAGTCTAATTAGTTTAGAAGTGTTCAACTAATATTTTATTTTGTTTAGAAGTGCTCTTTTATGAAAACATGTTTCTCTAGAAGTAGGCTTTTCAAAATTTTCAAAAATTAATTGAACCTCTTCTAAAAAAATCGTGTAACCTAATGGGTTTAATATAAAAACCCAACTTTCAACAGAGAGGGGTGTCTCTCTCTTGAAAAAACATGCCCTTTTCTCCCTCTTCCTCCTCATCTTCCCAACCGGTTCTCCCTATTCTCTTCCTCTTTCTCCCCCATTTTCTTCTTGCTTCTAATCCCTTCTAGTGTTGGTTCTTCTTATCCCCATCATCGAAGGCACGTGTAGCCCAGAGGAAAGATCATTTTTCTTCTCAACCCCTCTGTCAGAAACGGATCGCGAGGTATGTTTATTCTCCCCCATCTCTTTATTTGAGTCGTAGGTAGTTAAGACTTCTCTTTAGTTCATTGCATACGTAAAAACATATTTTCAGCATTGCATACATCGTATTTTATTTTCTGTATTTGCATAGCATCTAGGATAAGTTGCATCATTTAGTAGTTTCTTGAAATTAGCTTTCGTTCTAGTAATTTTAGAATACACAACCTATAGATAGTATGTTGAGACGTGTTTTTCTTTCTTTTTCGTAGTTTTCTTTTGTTTTGTTTTATGTGTGTTGTTTTGATAGAGAACAACACAATTGTTGATCGGTTTTGTGTGATATCCACACTCGACCTCCCGTTATTGGCAATCGGGATTGGATCTCTCTTGAAAAATGCCATTTTGGCTTGATCGAGTTTGATCAGACCGGAATAGCTCTAACATTAGCAGATCGGTGAGGTACCATGGTGTTAATATGTTCATGCTAAAGCATATGAGCGCACGTGGGTCTACACAACTCGGTTCACACGTTGAATCATGAGAACCGATGTGTGCAGAATATTTTGTTTGGTACCAACGTGATTAGCAGGGTCGGTTTTCTCATAAGTTGGGTTTCAATTAGTTAGTTCTAAAGTGTTATTTATTTGGCGTCATGTAGTCAGTTCATTAAAAGTGTGTCTTCATCTTCCGTAGTTTATTTTGTTTTGAATTGTTCTATAGTAGGTAGTTAACATAGTTTTAATTTTTAGTATAGTTAAAATTTTGTTTTCATTCGTTTAACATTTAGAATGATAGCTATTTCAGAGTTGAATTCACGTTTTTTGTGTGTGTTAGTCCATTCAATAAATTGTTATCCTTTTTATACATCAATTAGTTGTCTAGTAATTCGGCATTTAGGCTAACCATTGTTTTTAGTGTAATAGAGTAACTTAGATTCATTTATTTCGTATGTTTTAATTAGTAGTTGTTAAATTAATGTTTTCTTGAATTAGAATTATTAGTTGTTTTAGTTTATTTCATTTTCGATTGGATTTCATTTAATTTTAGTTTAGTTAAGTTACATTCATGTTTTTATTTATTTGAATTAGTTAGTTTAAGTTCATGTTTTTCTTGTTTTAATTTAGTTAGTTCGTTTTAGTTTGTTTCAAGATTAGTTAGTTGTTTTTAATTTGTTTCAAAGTAGTTAGTTTGTTTCATAGTTTGTTATGCAGTTAGTTATTTGTTACAGGATTGTTTCAAGTTTGTTAGAGTAGTTAGTTAACTTCTTGTTTTATTGTTTTTAAGTAACTAACTTTTATTTTTCGGTATAGTTTATTTGCTTTGTTCTGCTTGTTTTGTCTTTTTGTTTTGCAGGAAAGCGGTTGTGCGTGCGATAAGCCCTCAAAAGTGCTCTTGAAGAGCCCTCTGAAGTTCCTAAAAGGTCCCCTAAAGGTCCTTAAAAGGCCCCTCAGAGAGCCTCCAAAGTATTGACCAAAGTACTGACTATAAAGATGTGTGAGAAACATAAGCAGTGAAGATCAAAGGGACTAAAGTTCAAACAACTGAAGACCCCTTTTTCTTTTCTTTTAGATTAGGATCATTTATTTATTTTTAATTTAGATTTGTAATAAGGCTATTTATTATTCTTTTTGAGCCCTCTGCAAGAGGGTGATTCATTGTAATAGCTAGTTGTTAAAAGAAAACTATCATTTGTAATCTCATAGCTTATCTCATATGTAATCTTTTTTAGTTTAATTACATAGTCTAGTTGGGTTAGGATAGTTATCTTCCTTTTTTTAGTTTCTTTTTAGACACTTTTAGCCTTTGTGCTTTTTGACCAAAGTCAAAAAGCACAAAGAAGAGTGAGCCATTGGATTCCCAACGGCTCTCAATAGAGTCGTTGGGAGCCCAACGACTCCCTATTCCCTCTCATTCTCTTGTATTATAAATAGGGATTTTCCCCTCTTATTTTGTATTCTTGAGTGTAGGTTTCTCTCACTTGAATGAAAGTATTTTCTTATTCCCTTTTGCTTTGCGTACTCTTTTTGAGTTTGGTATACGAACCCTAGTGGTTCTTGTGAGTGTATGCTACTTGTGAACCTCCATGGTTCTTTTGTGAGATTGGTTGTGACCATCATTTGAAGATCCAATTGTAGATTTCATTTCCTTACATGGTATCAAAGCCATTGGAGTGATCAAGCTAAGGTTTCTTGGTGCATTGGAAAATGTGTCATTCAAAATTCATTTTTTTGAAAGAAAGAGGTGAAGTACTTTACAAGTGGTGATTGTGTAAAAGCTTGGGAGATTGGAGGAATTCTTGTGCACATCATCCGTGGTGGAGTAACATTGCCTTTGGTCCTCTCTTTCTCCATCTTCTTCTTTACTCTTCTCCTCGTCATTTCTTTTCTCAATACTTATAAAATGGATGACAACGATAATGTCATCATTAAGCCCATCAAACTAAACGAGTCAAATTATGTTACATAGGCTTCTTGATTCAGGTGCCTCCTTTCACGTGACACCAAATATAAACATATTATCTGAATGTCATAACTCAAATGAGTCAAATGTTTTTACCGCTGATGGGACATCACTTGAAATCAAAGGAATAGAGAATTTTGAAAATAATTTCAAAGACTCAAAAGGTTTTTACATTCCAAAAATTAGATATATCCCTAAGTTAAACCTCAATCTCTTATTTGTTTCTTAATTATCTGCCCATGGATATAATGTTTCCTTCTTTTCTCGTAATTGTCGAGTTCAGGATCACCAATCAGAGAAGCTGATTGGGGAAGGTCATAGAGAAGGAGGCCTATATTACATGATTTTTTTGGAAATTTCCAAGAATGATTTATGTTGTAATGTTTAAAAAATGGACTTGGATCTATGGCACAAGAGACTTGGCCATCCTAGTATATCCAAGATTCAGTTTTTTTTAAAGATGGAACATTTTTGTAATTTTGAGTCATTTAAATGTGAAGAATGCATTCTTAAAAAAATGAAGAAATTATCCTTTCAAGAAAAAAATTGTCTCTTCTCGACCACTTGAGTTAGTCCATTCGGATGTATGGGAACCTGCACCTGTCATATCCAAAGGAAGTTTTACATATTATGTCATCTTCATAGATGACTTTACAAGGCATACTTGGATTTATTTTCTCAAACATAAGTATGAGGTTTTCTTACACTTTCAAATATTTCACAACTTAGTTAAAAATCAGTTTAAAAATGATATTTTTATTTTTCGCACTGATTCAAGGAGAGAGTACTTATCAAAAAATTTAAAGACTACTTAAATTTATATGAAATTACACATTAAAGGTCATGTCCCTGTACTCCACAACAAAATGGTTTAGCAGAAAGAAAGCATAGATATATTATAGAAACAACAAGAACTTTACTCATTACTCACAAAGTACCAAAAAAAATTGGGCCGAAGCTACTCTAACTGCAGTCTATCTCATTAATAAAATGTCATCATCTTCACTAAACAATATATCTCCTATTGAAAACTTTTCAAACAAATCCCAGATTATTCAAGATTGTATTTGGGTGTAAATGCTTTATTTTTTCTAACAAAAATGACAAACTCTCTCATCGTGCTATTCCGTGTGCGTTTCTTGGCTACGCAAACCATCAAAAAAGTTATAGATGTTTTGATCTCAAAATTAGAAAGTTATATGTGTCAAGGAATGTATCTTTTCTTGAAAAAGAAAGTTTTTTTGAAGTCAAGAACTCTAGAGAAATAGATGAATACTCTTTCCTATTGGACTTAGCTCCAAAGATCAGTGAAGGCGATATTGATCTAGAAGATCAAAATGACATAATGAGTACTGAATCATCTCATGATAATCAAGGATGTATTCAATACTCCAGAAGGGTCAACTCTGAACAACCTTGTGCTCTAGAAAAATATACTAAAGCACAAGATCAAATAGTAACCAGGAGATCATCTAGGGTGTCAAAGGTTCCCAGAGAATTTGTATTCTATGAGTCTTTCTCACCAAAACATCAAGCTTACATCACTTTAATACACTCTTACACATAACCTTATAATTATAATACAACAAAAGAATACCCTGAATGGGTGGAAGCTATGACAGCAGAGTTAAATGCCTTAGAAAAGGCAAATACGTGGTTTATTCAAGATATTTCGTCAGGTAAAAAGCTCATAGGATGTCGATGGGTATACAAAGTTAAGACCAAGGGTGATGGTACTCTTGAGAGGTTTAAAGTCCGACTAGTTGCCAAAGGCTATTCTCAAGAATATGAATTAGACTATAAAGAAACATTCACATCAGTCGCCAGAATGACCACAGTTAGGATCTTAATTGCTCTTGCCTCTGTAAAGAAATGGCATATATACCATATGGATGTCAAGAATGATTTTCTCAATGAAAGCCTAGCTGAGGAAGTATATATGGAACCACCTCCTAGCATTAAGATCCCTCAAGGGAAAGCTCTTCGCTTACATAAAGCTTTGTATGGCCTTAAGCAAGCCCCAAAGGCGTGGTATGACAAATTTTGGTCAAGTTATGCCTGATTTTGGTTTTCAATATTGTCTTACTAACACAACTTTGTTTGTTAAGAATTTTGATGTAGGTATTATTATTTTCTCTATGTGGACGACATGATCATCACAGGAAGTGATAAACAGGGAGTTAACAATATCAAAAAATTTCCCAAAACACATTTCAAAATGAGTGATTGGGGATTCTTAAAAATTTTCCTTGGTATAGAAGTTGCTTATTCCTCTAGAGGTTATTTGTTAACTCAGACTAAATTTGCCCTGGATATTATTGACAAGTCTGGTATCTCTGATGAAAAACATGTTGACACTCCTAAAGTGGTGAACGTCAAAATAAAGATTGATGAGGGAGAGCCACTAGAAAACCCTACACCTTACAGACAACTTATCGGGCGTTGTCGTATCTCTCTATTACCAGACTCGACATTGCGCATATTATCCACACCGCAAGTCAATTCCAGCATGCGCCTACTACTGTTCATATGAGAGTTGTTTTACGTATTATTAGATACATTAAAACTTTCATCTTTAGAGGACTTTTTTTATTTGTTTCTTCCTCATTAAAATTAACTGCTTATACTGATGCAGATTGGGGAGGTGATCCTAATGATCGACACTCAACTAGTGATTTTTGTGTGTTTCTAGGTGAATCTTTGATTTCATGAAGGTTCAAGAAGCAACAAAGTCTCTTTCATCAACAAATTCTGAGTACAGAGCCATGGCTACAACCACCATGGAAGTTATGTCACATGGGTGCGGGTGCGGGTGCGGGTGCGGGTGTGACATGGGTGCGGCATAATTTTAAAATTTTTGGACACGAGGACTCGGCTATAATATATATATATATATATATTATTTAAAAAAAATCGTGATTGTGCACAGTGCAGCAGTGACTGTGCACAGTGCACAACACAGTCACTATGATTGTGCATTGTGCATTGTGCACAGCAGTCTATATATATATATATATATATATATATATATATATATATATATATATATATATATATATATATATATATATATATATATATATATATATATATATATATATATATAATCGTTTCTTTTATTTTTTTCACCCTAAAATAGACAAATATAGACTCGATCAACATTGACCGAGTCCAAAATGAAGACGGACTCGACCTCGATTCGTTGACCGAGTATGGGTTGTGTCCTAAGCCGCCCTAGCCGAGTCCATGTGACATAGCATGGAAGTAGTTTGGCTAAGGTGATTGCTTCAAGACATGGGAGTTATGTGCACAGGAGCATCACGGCTGTGATGCAACAACAAAAGTTTTATTTACATTACCAGCAACTGAACATTTCATGAACGGACTAAGCATATCGAGATGGATAGTCACTACGTATGAGAGGAATTCTTACGCGGCACCATTGATCTTCTATATGTCTTCTCAAAATATCAACTGGTAGATTTCTTTACCAAACCTCTCGCTGCTCTTCGATTTCACTTTCTCTTAGACAAACTTTCAGTTATTCAACCGTAAGTTTAAGGGAGAGTGTTAAAAGAAACCTATCATTTGTAATCTCATAGCTTATCTCATATGTAATGCATCCCTCATATGTAATCTTTTTTTAGTTTAGTTACATAGTCTAGTTAGGGTTAGGATAGTTATCTTCATTTTTTTTTTAGACACTTTTAGCTTTTAGGCTTTTTGACCAAAGTCAAAAAATATAAAGTGCTTTTTGACCAAAGTCAAAAAATATAAAGTGATTTTTGACCAAAGTCAAAAAGCACAAAGAAGAGTGAGCCATTGGACTCCCAACGACTCTATTGAGAGTCATTGGGAGCCCAACGACTCCCTCTTCCCTCTCATTCTCTTGTATTATAAATAGAGGATTCTCCCCTCTTATTTTGTATTCTTGAGTGTGGGTTTCTCCCACTTGAATGAAAGTCTTTTCTTATTCTCTTTTGCTTTGCATACTCTTTTTGAGTTTGGTGTATGAACCCTAGTGGTTCTTGTGAATGTATGTTATTTGTGAACCTTCGTGGTTCTTTTGTGAGATTGGTTGTGAGCATCATTTGAAGATTCAATTGTGAACTTTATTTCCTTACACTAGTTACTTTTACTTATTTATTTTTAAAGGCAATAAAGTTTGTCTTTCTGTGGAATACAAAGTCTCTTCTCTCATTCCCTGAGTTCAACCCGAATCTCATCCTAGTGAGCCGGTTTTTATTATTTAGTGTTTGGATTTCATAAAACATTTTTATCAAAAATATATCTTTAAAATTTTATTTCATAAAACTTACACCAAAGAGTCTTGATCAACTCGTGAAGTACCAACTGTGGCAACTTTTTTTTCTTCTTTGTTCTTAAATTCCAGACAAAAAGGTTTGATATAACCCGATTCTCTACAATTATGACAAAAAATATCTCCTCTTTTCCTTCCATCTCATTTACCCTCATACACATGATTCTTGCCATAGTTATTGTTCTTGTAAAAGTGTACGGGTTTGTATGTGTGAGTGTTGGCTCCCAATTTTGAAACGGCTAACACATTGTCCTTAGCTTCTCTTATTTCATTTTGAGACATTAATCTAGTCTCTTCCATGCAAACTTGAGCTAAAATCTCTTGAATAAAAGAAAGCTCATCTTATCTTCTACGAATGATATTGCTTCTCATTTGCTCAAACTCAGGTCGCAACCCTCTCATAAATTGAAAAAATTGCTCATTGTTTATTTGCTTCTTTCTAAGTAGAGCATCATTGGCAGTTTCCCAAATAGGCTCTAACTTAGCCATTTAATCACACAACTTTTTTAAAGAGCCAAAGTACTCTCTAATATTTTTGTCTCCTTGTTTACAATTGTGAATCTTATATTGAAGCTTCCATCTAAATACAATATCACAATGAGTATATGTTTGTTTGATGAAGAATCATACTTCATTGGCTTGTTCAAACTCCAAAATAGTTTCACATGTATCTTCGTTCATACTTCCCATAAATAAGGAAAGTAGCTTGGCATGGGCAATTTCTCATTCCTTCAAAGCTTTTTTATAACCTATAAGAGTTTTTTCCTTTTCTTCTCCTTTAAGAACTTCTTTAATGGTTTCATCATTTTCTTTAGTAGTTTTTGTGAGAGTGAGTTGTAGTTCTATTGTGGAACCATCAACATACTCCCACAATCCTTTACCAACAAGAATTCTTTTAATGGTGGTAGCCCATAAGTTGTAGTTCTTTTCATCAAATTTGATTGGAATTGTCGTCACCACTTCTTTTTTTGCCATAGAACCAAAGAGTACAAAACAAGAGGAAAGAAAGAAAAAGATGAAGAGGAATAAATACTTGAGCAAACTTTCAACTCTTTTTGAAGCACCAATGTCTCTATGCATTCATAAAAATACCAATCTTAAAGAAGGTTGGTAAGCATATTTCCCGAAGCAAGGCCCGATCTTCATACCACCTCAAAATATGTTTGAAAATGAGATGAATATCACTAGGTAGTCGATAGGCTCTGATAGCATGTCACAAACTGATGTATATGCTTTAGAAAGACACTTGTGGACAAGATAATACTTTGAGAATGTGACCTCTTATGGGTCAATACAAAGACACAAGGATAAGCTACTTATGGGCTGAAACTCACACAAAAAAAAATGTACAGGAGAAATTCCCTTGAGAAAAGAATACATGGAGAGGGGGGGATCAACCCCTGTATATACACATAGAGAGGGCTCTATAGAGCCGTTGGGACCTACCCAACAGCTAGAAATATAGCCATTGGGTAGGGCCCAACGACTCTATGGAGTATTCCCCAAAATCCCTTGAGGCTGGGAATATTTACAAAAATAAAATAAAATAAAAATACACTTATTGTGTGTTTATATGTGAAAAAACCAAAATACCCCTGAACTATAAATATACAAAAAATGTACATAAATGAATATGTAAACATACATATACATATATGTTTACATTTATTAAATTTAACAGTCATGGCCATGACTTCTGAGTTGGTGTGGTTGAGACAATTGCTAGAAGACTTGGGTGTTCACATAGTGGAACCTTCAAGACTATGTTGTGACAACAAGAGTGCAGTCTACATTGCATGCAACCATATATTTCATGAGTGAACCAAACACATCGCCAAAGGGAGAAAGTTCATAAGTTGTAGATAGGTTTACAAGGTTAAAACAAAGAGTCATGGCTCCCTAGAACAATATAAGGCTAAGGTAGTAGCCAAAGGGTATTCCCAAGAATATGGTATAGACGGTTAAAATTGTATATATAATATTAGCAATGGCTAAAGAGCCCTCTCTTCTCTCTTTACTCTCTTTTTCTTTCCCTTTTCTTCTCTTATAAATATTGGTGGGTGGGTGCTCTGTAAAGTGAGAGAGTGATGGGTAGTTTAGGTGTGTGTGAGTGTATTTTATATTTCTTAATAATGAAATTATTTATTCTCAAACTCTTGTATTCTACTTTTGTTTTTGTATTGTTCATATCCAAATGCATTGTGATATGGCATTTGGATTTCATTTGCCTAATAAGATTTAGTTTAATCTTCTTGGAGTATCTTGGGTTTCGCACCATTTTGTGACAGGTCTATCCATTAGGGACAGAACAGTCTTTTTTTCTATTTATTTTTTGTACTTTTCTTTTTTATTTTTCCACGGGGGCATTATGATCTTTGTAACCATGGAGTCGTTGGGACTCCACGACGGCTAGATTTCTAGCCATTGGGGCATTCCCAACAGCTCTAATGGGCTTATAATGCCCCATTTGTAGTGTATAAATAAGGACCTCTTGTCCCTCTTGAGGTTATGGATTCCTCTAACAATAAAATATTATTTTTTATTTTGTCACTTGACACTTAGTGGCTTTTTGTGATTAAACACACTTTTTGGGTTATGTTATGCCTCTTGTGTGAGGTGTGAGAGCTCTTTTCATTTCATTAAAATTGATAGTGATGAAAAAAAATCCATGAAGACATCTGATTGTTTCAGTATCTCATGGCATCCAAATCCTATGAGAGCATCAGAGTTATGTTCCCCTAGCCTAAGTGGAATGAGAACCTGCCTAAGTAAGCACATGCATGCTGAGATATCCAGAGACTGATCTTCCATTTTTGTGGTCATTCAAGCTGCCTCAGGAACATAAAATGTTTCATGATACAATATCCTTGGGGCCTCCATCCATCAGCCCAATTTGACATCATTTTTTTCAAATGTTTCAGACAAATCTTATCATCACAAAAAAGGAAGAAAAAAGGAAAATAAGCAGTCCTATTGTCAACAATCAACAAGACATTCAAAGCTGTTTGTTTTGCAGATCCAATTACCACATATCGTTTCTAACTGCCTCCACTATATCACCAGCTGGAAAGACCAACAAGATAGCAAATAAACAAACTTAGCAACTCGTTGTCATTTCAGTCACCTTCCTGTATTCAATTCAGATCTTCATACGATGTGATTCAGAGGGCAAATAATCTCCTCAGGTTTATTTCACTTCCTGAACCCTTTCAGACTACTGTAAGGAGTACGCTTAACATACCTAAAGTCACTTGACCAAAAGGTTTCATCTCTTTCATTATTTACTTTGTAGTTGTCTATGAATTATCAAACTGTTACAGAGATTATGAACCATGACTGCTATGTTCTTTGCTTTTTTATCAGCAGGGAGGAAGGTTTAGAGATGACATTAAGTTAATGGGCTATGTTTTCTACATGTTTTGCTTCACTAGTCCTAGTTTTATTTTAGCCATGCGTCAGAATTTAATTATGCAAATGCCTATCAGGAAATATTCCTGAATCTATATTCCAAAACATGCTTTTCTCTGCTTCATGGGTTTAACCTGCATTGATCTCTAATTGTAATCTAGCCACAACCTTTTCTAATGAACAGAATCATGGAATTCTGTCCTATAAAGAAAAGAATTAGTTTCTCTCATTTCCTTTCGTCGACGTATTCTAATATACAGAGCCTACATCTTTAACCTCCAAAGATTGTATCATTATATGGTGTAGCATTTGTGAATGAGTACTCCAGACATATTTGGTTTTTCTCATCAAAAGCCAACAATGTGCTTATATTTTCTTAGCTTTCATTACATGCTAAAACAAGCCAGGATACAGAACAGCACTCCTACATTCATTCACAAGAAGCAGCCATTTTCTTTATTTTTTTCTTACATTTAAAATTATTACTAATAGATTGTAAGAAGAAAAAGAAGGCAAAGTTCAGAGACTGCTTGTGAATCATTCATTTTGCATTGGTGTTTAGCAAATTTTAAGCAAAATATGTTTTATGTGTACTAGATCTCATTAACAGGTTTCTGTCCTCAGCCAAATCATGTTATTCTCTGGCTGAGATTGTTGCCCTATCATAGAAAAAATTTGCGCTTACTGAACTATAGAAAAAAAAATTGCATGCTTGTCTTGTTTTTTTTTTCAGACTAAGGGAGAGAGAATGATCTCCTTTAGTTATTAAATGCCTTCTACTATATGTTTAGTTAGAGAAAAAATAATGGGGTTATATTCCTATCAGAAGAAATCGAAGGTCTGCCTTTCATGTGCTTTTGGAACAAAACGAAATCCAGGGAAATGAAGACAAGATCAACATGTGTTTTGAGCAAGTGAAAATGCCCATTCTAAAGATATTATGATAAGTGTCGAATGTTCACTTTTTCAATAGAACAAACTACAGCTGCATGCATCCCATATGAGATGGTAAACTTTTGAAAAATGAAAAAACAAATATTTAAATTTCATCAGATTATAAACTGAGGCATTTGCAACTTTCAATAAATCTCCTTCACAACAAAAAAAAATCAAAAAAATTGCATGATTACGTAATAAGAAATTATGTCTAATCTTCCCCATATTCAACCAATTCTCCTCTTCCACAATTGATCATACAAACCAGATACCATGCAAAATACAGCCTTAATCATAAATTACCAAAAAACCAAAACGATTGATCAACAAATTGATAATGTGATGATAAACTTCACAACCTTTCTGGTCTCCTTTTTTTGAACAGCTACTGCAAATCCCATCACAAAATTTCCCGTGATCACAACATTAAAAAATGAAATAAAACTCATGATTTTGATAGGATGAACGAGTTAAGGAATGAGTAGAAGACATTTAGAATTCCGATTTCTCAAAATATCAAGAGTGCGAAAAAAGTGAAAGAAATGCACATATAGTCATACAGAATAAGAACAAACTGAAATCAATTCTCCTAATTAGGGTTATGATTCACAAAACATCAATAACTTCATATAGCCAACAAATCCACACAAGTAATCGTAACTAATTCAAATCAAGCAGGTGCGGTGATCCAATCGGCACAATCCATTTCTATCACAACATAGTAGTAAAAGAAAAACTCATGATCCTGATCAAACGTGAGAGCCAAACACACACATAACGGAAAAGTTACGGTTCAAGTTCTTGAAATACTGAAAATTCCAGACACACGAAAGGAATTCATAACGGAGAATCCCAATGAAATCAAAACAATCATCCTAATTCAATTGCACGGTTCCTTGAAATCGCGAAGAATATACGAAAGAAACGCTAGTGACCTCGGTCAAATACGAGGTTCAAAACACGCCAGAATAGAAAAATCAGAGAACCGACTTTCAAAAACAGCTCGAAATCCATAAATCTGAAAGAATTCCACGCGTGCAATCGAATCGGAAAGAGGCAACCGGAAAACGAAACGTGAAAGCCATCAGGATAGAGAGGGAAGGGAAGAAAAACCAGATCGGATTGAGAGGAAACCGATCGATGAAATCGATTCGGAAGCACACGATAAGGAAAAAGAGGAGAAGGAGGGTTTGGCGCTTGCCTTGTTCTGGTTAGCGTTGAGTTCCCCAGAGACGTAGGCCTTCTCGTTCATCATCCGCCACCTCTCCGGCCGCCGGAGAGGTGCCGGAGTAATCTGGCGCGGAGGAGGGAGGAAGCGTGCAGCGTACGATTTGCGCCATCCCTCCCTCTCCTGTGTTGGCGCGCGGGAATGGGATCGCTTTTCTTTTTTCCGCGTCAAACGACGGTTGGGGGTGTAAATGGATCGGATTAGGTCGGAGGTATGGTCCGAATCCAATACCTTATTTTCGGAGCGGAATGCGGGAATAGGACTCATATGGTAGGACAGTTTCCAGATAGGACTCGGATTTGGATCAATAATTTCTGTTGAATCTGGATCGTAAAGCATATATGAGCCGAGCATGAAGAAGGGGTGCCTTGCTCAGTTCGCCTTCCTGTAGGCTCGTTGATATATATTATTTATATTTTTTATACATGTTGTATAAGTTATATATTTTACACATATATAATCAAATTTTAAAAATTAATTTATAAAATAAGCTTTTTTACAAAACAAGCCTGCTCATGATCAGCTTGTAGAGCTGGGCTCTTAACAAGCTCGGTTTTGGATCCGCTCATTATGAGCTCACAAGCCGAGCACAAACAGGGGTTCGCCCTTAATGATCAAGCATGAACAGCCTGAGCTCAACTCATTTGGCTCATTTGTCAGCCTTATTTGCATGTCAAACACATGCTTTAAACTTATACCACAAAATCTTGTTCTCGAAGAGCCTGGTGTTTCTCGAGAAAATATCAGCATACATAACGATTACACACACACAAATTAGTGCATCATAATTCAAATCTAAACTTACTATGGCCTGATACTCGAATCTGCTCATTCTAGAGGCCTTAGTTCTGATCTAAATAGGCTCAACTGGATGGACATTAATATAAAGAACATGTTGTAGATGGCATGATGACAATGTTTGAAATATTCTATTTTCCTTTTTTTTTAGGGCAATGAAGCATATGAACAATATTGCATGCAAATTATTTTTCATAAGATTTTTAAGATAACACTTCTTATATAATAATAAAAAAATTACCTTGGTGTTGCATTTTGATAACATAGATGTGAGAAATATGAAACAAGTTGCATGGTTGTGGATAATTATTGTAAAAAAACAACAGCATAGTGTTCAAATTTTGTCAGTGGGCAAAAAAAAATTGTCATAGCAAAATAGATCAATACATTAACTATTGTTTTTTTTTAAAGAACGCTGGGGTTACCTCTAAATCATATTAAAAGAATGAAAGAAATACAAACGATCACCCACTTGGGGTAGCCAATCCTGTGGCTTGTCCTTCCAAGCCAAATTATTACAAGAACCAAGCAACAAAAGAACATATCCCATGGCCAGCATAGGGCCCTTATGGACCATATCATCAATAAACTAAACAAAACACCAGCTGATGAGGAAGCACGACGCCCATCAGTAGCAGCTCTGACTGATCTCCACCATCTCTTACTATTGGAAATCATGAAAACGTGCGTACCTTGCGGAATATCCAAAAACACAGACAAACACTCTCCTTCAGTGAAGTCTGATTTTCTGATTCTCTTCGTACCCCCATAGAGGAATAAGCCATCCAAGTGTTTTCGGGTCGTTTTTTATGAATATGACCTTGCTGATGGGTTTAACATGGAAACAACACTTAGATCATGTTTTTTAAACAAAAATACATTATTTTTTAAGCCTTGAATATTTACAAAAATCTTAGACCATCAATTTTAAACCTTATGAAAATACCTGCATGTCAGAATTGGACGAACTAAGATTCAATGTCTATAGCATGTATAGCTATGCTCAGATTTAAGGAAAACATGAAAAAATCCTTCAAAACCTCAATAGGCAGGCAATCTATTAAAAAGGTGGTAGACAGCTCTCTCTCTCTCTCTCTCTCTCTCTCTCTCTCTCTCTCTCTCTCTCTCTGCCGAGGATGAGAGGCAAGTCGCGGGGGTCCAATCGATTTTGGAGTATCTCTTGTAGTCTTTCTGTTTCTCACAACAAAGAGGCTCTCCTGGAGTTGGCGGATGGGATTAATGCTTGGGCTTTTGCGGTGTCGCTCTGGAAGTGGGGGGCTCCAGTTAGGGTCCCTTTCAGGTTGTCTCAGCGATTCTTCACATCCTTATCTGGGTTCTTGGTCCGCGGCTTGTATCGATGAGCGCTTGATTTAGGTAACGTCTGGTGGTTTGTCAAGTCTCTTTGCAGGGAAGCACTTGAAGACAATGAGATTCAGGGGTTGCTCAGTGCTCCTTTTTTTTGGCCGTGCTCTAACAAGGATGTATTAAAGGGATGGAAGTTGGTTAGGTCGGTATGGCAACCTTCTTTCTGTAACCTTTGGCGACGGGCCGATGTGGGTCGGGCGAAGCCGGCGAACTGGTGGTGTAATGTCTATTTCAATCGCAACTTCCGTTCAAGAGTTTTTTGTCACAGGTGTGGCTCGGATAGTTTAAGAATTCGATGTATTGTTTGCCTCTCCGGTGAGTCTCGTATGTCAGAACCTTCACCACAGGCCAGACACCGGGTACCTGCTCCTCGTCGACCTGGTGTATCTTTTTGTGATGTGGCGCAGGTGTGCATCTTGGAGGCGGGCACCTCTCCATTTTCGACGGTAAAGATAAGATCGATCTAGGTACCGTTGAAGATATTTGATGTCGTCTGTTCATCCTGCAAGGCCGATCGTTTACTGAAGTTCTACCGCTCATATCCCGGAGCGGCCATCGGGAAGCGTCCTTCTCAATTGGCAAGTTGTCACATTCGCCCTGACGAGTTAATGAGTATGACTGTTCTCGGGATTGAGTGTGGGTCCACTTGCATGGAGAATTCTTTGGGCTATGTACGTACATCCCCCATACGTTCATCTGGTTTGCCTCTTCGACTATTGGGCCGTCAGCACGATCTTGCTTCCAGGAGGTGTGTTGCATTTATCGCCCATGATAGATCCAGGGCTCCTTCATTTTTTGATGATCGTAGAATCTTTCGTTCTATCGATTCTACCCTTCGTATCTTAACGATATTTCTACTGTGTGAAGGCGTCCTGGTGTGCATGGGGTCCTCCCCGACATGTTTTTTTGGTTTTACCTGCATGGTCTCTTTTTCACCTTGCATGCCGCAACAAACTCAATTTCTGTGTTCGGAGGACTACTTGCCCGATCAAGATGGGGGATGTCCCATGGAGGTTCTCGGAGCATCTGTTCAGGGGGGCTCGGAGGTCTCTTGCTTGCAACCCGTGCATCCACAACCTTGCCCAGATTCGTTAGGTTCGAGGTGTGGGTCACAGGGGGTCGATGACATGTTCATCATATGGGGTATGTTCTTCGTCGAGGCTGCGCGGGCACTAGGAGTGCATATTTCACTCGACCAGCTTTCTTCGATCCAACAACAGATTGTTCCTAGTGTACGATCGGTGGTCAGGGTCACAAATAGTCTTTGTAGAGCTAAATCATTGGTCCATTCGCAAGCGCAGCTTCAAGAAGATGGATCCAGTTCAGTTTGACGCTCAGTCAAGCAAAGGCGTACTAGGGTGCTCCCTGATTATTTATCATGAATATGTGTATTTGGAATATTAGGGGCATGAATTGCTCCTGCAAGCGCTTGTTTTTAGCTAATTGGATTAGATATGAAAGTTCGAACGTCGTTGCAATTTGTGAAACCAAAATGGAGGATATTTTGTTATCAGTGGTGTCTTACTTATGGAGAGGTGTGGCATATGCTTTTAAATTGGTCGTTGAGTTTGCTGGGGACATCCTGATTCTTTGAAAAGCTTCTCTTAAGGCGATGATAGTCGATATTGGTCATTATTTCATCTCTCTTTCCGCAAACTTATTGTCGTCGCTACAAGATGTCGTCTTCACTTTTGTGTATGGCCCTGTTGTGTCGGCCTCGCAACCAACTTTCTGGGTTGACTTGGATCGAGTTTTGTTTACTTTTGGAGCTCTTCAGTGTTTAAGAGGAGATTTCAATTTCCTGTTGTCCACACAAATTTCTAGTCTACCAGTTCTTCTCAACCCCTCCATTAGGGGGTTTCAAAAGTTTTTTCGATGGAACCAGCTTTACTCGGTACCTCATGTGGGGAGCAATTCTCGTGGTCAAATATGAGGTCTCGGCCTTGCTTACAGATACTTGATCATGTATTTTTCTCACCAGATCTATTTCACGCAGTCCTGGATGTCACTGCATGCTTGCTGTCGCGGACCCTGTCTGATCATGGAGAACTGATTGTTTCTTAGGGTGCATGATTCAAAGCGTGTTGTAGGTTCTTCTTTGAAGAGTGGTGGTTTCGTGTGCCATACTTTCAGTAGCTGGTTGGACAATCGTGGGCTCAACCTGCTACAGGATCTTGGGCGGCCATCTGCATCCATGCAAAGCTTCTTCGTCTTCGGCAACGTATTAAGGAATGGCTCATCTTTAATAACCTGAACAAGTTTAGGTTCATCGGCCAGTGGGAAGCTGAGCTCTTCTCTCTGGCTCAACGTCAGGTTGATCTTGTTGGTGTGTCGGAGGGTCAAGTGCTTCAATTGCAAGAGTGTATCGTCGTCCTCTCTGCCCTCGTTGCAGAATGGAGAGCGCGAGATGAGCTTAGATGGAAGTTGAGGGCCAGAGTTGCATGGTTGGCTAATGGCGATGATAATACATAATTTTTTCATATGAACGCATCAAATAAGTACAGTAAGAACCGATTCCTCTCGGTTGAGATCGATGGATACCAGTTTTGGTCAGCAAAATTGCCTGCCAGTTATTACTTTTTATTTTTTCAAGTTGTATTTGACCGACATAGGCGTTGGGGGGGTCATCGGCGATATGGGTTATAAGCAGTTGGCGGCAAACCAATTTGTTCCTCTGCAGGCTCGATTCACCGAAGCTGAGATTTTTAATGCTATTAGCGGCCTCTCTGAATGGAAGGCCCCAAGCCTTGATGGTTTCCACGTAGACTTCTTCAAAGCTTTTTGGTCAATCATTAAAGCTGACCTGCTCCACTTGTTCGATGAATTCTATCGTAATGTAAGGATGCCTAAATCATACCATGTGGCAGTCATCTCTTTGATTCCTAAGAGGCAAGGGGCGTCAGACATATCCAACTTCAGGCCGATTTCGGTGATGGGTGCTCTATATCGCATTAGATCTAAGGTGTTGGCTAATCGGTTGTGCGTTGTCATCGATCAACTTGTCTCTCTGAACCAGGGGGCTTTTATTCCAGGTCGAAGTGTGCAAGGGTCTTTTATTTGTGCAACTGAGCTTCTTCACTTTTTACCATCGACTAGAGCATCGTACTTGTTAAAATTGGATTTTCACAAGGCTTATGATAGTCTGGCATGGGATTTTCTGTTTGAATCTCTAACAAATATGAGGTTTGGCAGCTAGTTTATAGCATGGGTTAAGGAGCTGGTTACGAAATCTGTGTCATCGGTTTGCATCAATGGACTGAGAGGGGAAGAATTCAAGTTGGCTACAGGTGTGCGACAGGGTTGTCCCCTAGCCCTTATCCTTTTTAATATCGCGGCAGAGGGTTTAATTATTCTCATGAAAAGGGCAGAATAAACAGACTTCTTGGATGCCTTGGGCATTCCTGGTTTTGTTGGTCACACAATACAATATGCAGATGATACTATAATATTTGGTCATGCGAATGTTAATCAAATGTCTAGGTTGTACTTCATTATTAAAGTAGTCGCTGCAATTTCAGGCCTTCGCCTGAACGAGAGTAAGTGTGCTCTGGTCTTACTCAATGCTGACCCTCTTCTCCAATCGGCTACTGCAAGGATCTTCAACTGCTCGATATTTGACCTTCCTGTTAATTTCTTGGGTCTATCGTTGCACTCACTGCAGCCGTCGAAAACTTCGTCTTGGATGTCTACTATAGAGCGGGTGCAAGGGAGATTGCAGTCTTGGAAGGCCTGATATTTATCTTTTGTAGGACTATTGACGCTAATTCGCCATGTTTTGGCCCGATTACCATATTTTCGTATGAGCATGTCCATTATACCGACGACAGTAGAACGAACGATTAACCATTTGCTTTCGCACTTCCTTTGGTTTGGAAATGCGTCTCACAAAAAGTACCCGCTTGTTTCTTGACAGCAGATCGTTCTTCTGAGGCAGCGAGGTGGCTTGGAGATTCCGGCTTTGAGAAAGAGGAACATCGTTTTAGTTTTGAAGTGGGCCTGGGTCACTTCTACATCTCCATCTCCTTGGGCTACATTTGTTAGGCAAAAATATGAGTCTACTTGAATCCCTTCTTTCGACGCCTAGTTTAGTGTGTCATTCGTCCCTCTGGTTGGAGTGGCGGAAGACACTTCGCTCCTTCAGTGGCAGGGATCTTAGGTCTGGCCATGGCCGCTCGTGGCTTCACTGGGCCATGGCGAGCGGAAATAGGTTCTCCATTAAGCAAGTTTACCATTTCTTGTTGCCATTCAGGATGGACTGGTTTTCCACTGATTGTATATGGGGTAAAGGGCCCGCTCCAAGGGCAAAAGCTTTGGCGTGGCTAGTGGTTCTGGATCGTGTTCAAATCCAGATTAATGTCAGGAAACAGGGGCTTTAATTTCCCAGCATGTGTGTTCTTTGCGAGAAGGCAATAGAGGACACGACTCACCTATTTTGGTTTTGCCCGGTCGTTCTAGACCTATTTTTTCAAACTTGTGGTGCACCATCTGTTCAAACTCGTTCGAGTTCCGTTATTCGGGACCTCTTGCTTGGTCCCATGATTTTACGACAAAAAAAAATGGAGATTATTGTGGTTGCTATGGTTGGTTTCAGCATGGTGGGTGATCTGGACGGAAAGAAACATCTTTTTTAGGGGCATCAAATTCGATTTTGGAAGGCTTCACAAGCGGGTTATGTCTGATGTGTATCTGGCTCTTAAATTACATAGTAGAGACGGGGGTTGGTTCTGCTTGTATTCTGAATTGTGCACAATCATCATCTAGATTGTGGCTGTCTTACTCTTATGTTCCTCTCTCATCCAATATTCTATTGGATGTATTTTGGTAATGTTGAATGCTCTCTCTCTCTCTCTCTCTCTATATATATATATATATATATATATATATATATATATAGAGAGAGAGAGAGAGAGAGAGAGAGTTGCCTACAACTTTTTTAGCCTACTGCAAGCGAACAATGTTTTTAGATTGTTTTTCGTCAGCAACCAGCCCACTTCTGGCAAAAAGAAGTATCAGATTTTTCTGACAGGCCAGTCTAGAGCAGCAAAATATTCAAAACATGAGACCAAACAAGATCAGCAGGTCTGCTTGGTAACACCCCCTCATGATACGATGCATCTCATTAACTATTGCTTACTCCTCTGATTTTGTGCCTTTTATCCTAAACATAAGCCACACATTAACTACTTGATTACGGATAATTAAGGATAATGATGCTCTAAAGTTAACTGAAACAAATACATAAAAACTACAATCACTTTATTGCAGGCCTCATGAATAAGGGACTGTTCTACACCACCACTCCCTCCAAATATACATTCAAGAGTTGGGGATAAAAAACAATAGATCAAGGTGTAAGAAATCCTGTAGTGGTTGCCTAACGCAACCACGTTGGAAGTTCTAATAAACAAGTCTTTACATGATGATTAGGAAACTAGCCAATGCAAGTTAAAATTGAAGCCAAAAAACCCTCAACCATTACTAGGAATTATTTGGAAGTAGTAAAAATAGAGTTGCTCATTAACAAGCAATACTATTGTATTCGCATCACCAAAAATTTCCGACTTCCGGTGAGCCATTGATGATGTAATAGGAAGCTTCAATTTACCTCACCAAGTCACGAATTCCAATCTGTTTGATCGGGTAGAAATGCTGTTCATAAACTTGTTCACATTTTACGTGGCATTCACATGCACTTCAAAGGCCTCATTTTCTTGTTTTAGATAGAAAGATACAGATAAGACACGTTTTCTAAAATAAGATTCTTGTGACTTGTGAGGGCTTTTCAGTAGTCCATACTCCATCATTTCAACACATCCCCTCTAATTTGTTTTTCCAGACATCACAAATGCTGATACAGCTTTAGCCTTAACCTTTATGATATTATTAATTTGAGATGGTGGTGCTAGGCCAACGTCCTCCTGCTATAAGAGTAGAACATCAAGAATGTATGTGTGCTCATACAATATAGCCAAAGTAACCATTTATGAACTTCATTTGGAAATAGAAAAATCTGATCACAATGAGCCTTCATGCATCACAGATCACTTCATGGATCCTTTAGTCCAACCATATTATCGTGTACTACTCACCAATCAACAATTCACCATCATTGCCATGGTGATTATGATGATGCAGTCAAGCTGGCTAGATTATTGCTGTAGAACACAAATGCCAGGTCCTGCGAAATGCTTTGAGCTCAAATCTGACATGTAAATCACGAGAATCACTAAAAGCATACAAGAATGATAAAAAAGAAACCTTCGATTTGCATTGAACTCTTTTTAGTGAAATCTATCACCCTTGAATGGCCTAATTATTTATGCATAAAAGAATTACGCAAGACAATTTTGATGCTATCAGTAGCATATCCTCCTGTTAGTGCAAATAACACCCTCACTCCCTTTGGTATCCCTTTCCATATTTGGAAAGTCCCCAACACAAGCCCAGATCACAACAGATTTTTCTGAGACCATGCATGCACTGATCAATGGGTGACTTTGTTATGAACAGTTACTTTGTAGCAAGCGTATGGGCTTCTTTTTATTCTTGTATCTCTCCACCTCTTTCCCAATAAATAAGCAGCATCTATGGACACTGAGATCCAGAATTGGCACATGGTGCACAATGTTACAGATGCTCCATGCCTTGTCTAACCTTTACATAAGTTTCAAGAGCTCACTTCCACTTGTCCGACAGCAAATTTGTGAGCTTCACCCTTGATCGAAACCCAACTACACCCAGCCTGCTTCTTAATTCCTCTTGCTTTCATGTGTTGCTTCACTTGAGCTACATCCTCCCAGTTTCCTTCAGCAGCATATAACTTTGAAAGCAACACATAGGCTGCATCATTGTCTGGTGTTACACGAAGAATTTGTTTGGCAGCCACATCGCCCACCTTTTTGTTTCCATGAATCACACAAGCACTCAGTAAGCATCTCCATAGAGAAGGCCAAGGCTCAAAAGGCATTTTGTCTATAACTTCTTTTGCTTCTTCAATATGACCGGATCTTGCAAGCAAATCAACCAAGCAAGCATAAATTTTCTTTGACAGTCTCATTCCATAAACATGATGGATTAAGTCGAAGAACCACTTTCCCTGATCAACAAGGCCCATGTGGCTAAACGCTGAAATTATGGAAACAAATGTAGCATGATTTGGCTGTAAATTCAGCTTCTGCATTCCTTGGAAGATTTCAATGGCTTCATCAGTAAGGCCATGCTGTGCATAAGCAGTGATCATTGAGTTGAAAATGATAGGATCATCACCTTTTACAGAAAGATCAAAAGCCAACCTTGCACTATTTATATCTCCACATTTAGCATATATATCAATAACTGAGCTTGTTATGCATACATCCTTCAGCCCAGATTTAAGGACATGGGTATGGAAACTTTTACTTAGATCTAATGCAGCCAGACCAGCACAAGCTTTTAAAGCACTGCCCATGATGAACTCATCTGGGTTTTGACCTGTTTGTCTCAACTCCTTAAGAAGTGATAGCGCTAAATAGCCACATCCTTGCTGTGAAAAGGCAGAGATCATGGCACTCCAGGAAACCAAATCTAAACCTTTGATGCTACTGAAAATTTTAAGGGAATCATCAACCAGCCCCATTCTTGAATAACACATTATCAATGAACTAATGACAAATGGGTACAAACTGAAAGCAGATTTAATTATACTGGAATGAATTTGTCGTCCAATTCTCTGATGTTCATGACTAGAACAAGCTCCCAATATGCTCGAGTATGTATATTCATTTGCTCTGATGCCTGATTTGTGGAAATCACTGAAGAGACTTAATGCCTTACTGCTGCAATCATTCAAGACATACCCCATAATCATCTCATTCCAGGCAGTTATATCAACAATACTAACACTATTAAAAATTGCATGCGCATTTTCAACCAACCCACATCGAGCAAACATATCAATAAGAGATTTGGTGATAGGAGCATTGTCTGCGAGTCCACGCTGATAAGCAAGAGAATATAACTGAAACCCAAGATCAATGTCACCTACAGAAGCACAGAGCTTAAATAAGATCTGGAAAGTGATTCTATTTGGTCTAAATTCTTCCAGCAACATCTTACAGAACATATCTACAGCTTCTTCCAGATTCTCCTCTTGAGCATACTCTGAAATCATGGTATTCCAAGAGATTATATCTCTTGCATCCATCTCACCAAATACCTGAACTGCGGAATCCACGTTGCCACACTTAAAGTACATGACAACAAGCGAATTCATCACCGGTGTATCAAATGAAGCCCATCCAGACTTGCAGATCAATCCATGGATCCGTCGCCCGTAATCAGAATTCTCTGTCATCGAGCACCCTTTAAGCACACCGGTTAAGGTGAACTGGTCAGGTTCCATGCCTCTATGAATCATACAGGACACAAGTTGTATGACGTCCTCTCCATATCCATTACTCACATAACCACCAACCATCGCATTCCAGCAAACCAAGTCCTCACGCTCCATAATACTATCAAATACCCTCTCTGCTGCATGAATGGTTCCACACTTTGCATACATGTCCAAAAGAGCACTACCAACATACAGATTCATCTCAATTCCAAGTTTCCAACCCAAACAATGAACGGAGGTCCCAAATTCAAGAGCTCCAAGACTACCACAGGCCTTCAACACGCTACCCAGAGTGAACTCATTAGGCTGGATTCCAGACATCTTCATATGGACAAACACGTCCAGACCTTTCACAAAGTCACTACGATGGACGTATCCTGCTATCATGGATGTCCAAGACACAAGGTTTCTTTGAGGCATTTCGTCGAACACTTGGCGCTCATATTCCAACAGGCCGAGTCCATAGAAAATGGTGAGGAGATGCTTGAGAGAGAAAGCGTCATCAAAGAATCCTGATTTGATGATGTTGGCGTGAAATCGTGTGGCTGACAAGGTGGAGTTGTGCCTCACACATGACGTCAGAGCAATGGCAAATCCAATAGCATTGTTACATTGAGCGGGTCTTCTGAATAGAAACGGCGGATTGGCGAACATGGATGCTTTGGCAAGTCTACCAGTGATACATTTTACGATGGCCACTTGAGCAACAAGTCGTTGTAATTTAGTGTAGAGCATTCCCGCCTGTCACGCGGGTGACCCGGGTTCGATTCCCGGCAACGGCGTTTTTTATGAATTTATAATTTTATCTTAGTTTGGGATCCCTTTCTTTCTTTGAAAATATACTTATGCAACAACCACGGTGGAAAATGTCGGTTATATTCACAAATGACATGATATTGTTAAAATCGGATAGTATTGGAAACGATATATTTTCATATTATATACTTGTATTTTTAACTTAGTTTGGGACTTCTCTTTCTTTACCTTTTCTTTTATCAAAAATATACTTATACAACAATCATGATGAAAAATGTCGTTTATGTTTCACAAATGTCTTGATATTGTTAAAATTGTATACTATTAGAAATACCATGTTTTCAAAATAGACAACACTTGTGCCGACATTTTGTAAAGATTTTCCCTTGAAGAGCAATTTTTTTTATTTATATGATATTTTTCCTCATCGAGAAAATTCTCGACATTGTTATAAATTGTTTACACCTCAATTTCAGCCAACTAGGGTTTTGAAAATGGATAATTTATCTGAAGTTCAAAAGAGTGATTTTCTTTTAAGTATAATTTTGACTCCAAAACGACCATTTTCTTTCTTATACCTATGATTGTTATACCTGTGAATTGAAGTATAAGACAAGCTTTCCAATGATCTAAGAATCATTCAAGTCCAATATCGTGACGTGAAGTTTATGGCTGAAACAAGTAAAACACTAACGGTTGTGGAGAAGCCTTTGTCTGTTCAAATGAAGTCATGGCTCTTTAACGCCAAGTAAACTAACTTTAACAACTCTTGGAAATCAAAGAGGAAACTAGATCCAGCCTTTCTTACCTAGGAAGCAAGTGTGTAGGGCCCACCATATTACTCTAGCCTCGCACTCCATTTAAAAAACTAGATATGCTAGATATTGGATATTGATTATTGCCACTTCAAAAAATAATATGGTCAACCAATGTTGTGTTATACTAGATATTGGATCTTGGATCTAAAAGATCCACTGTACAATATCTATAAAGAAGGGGTCACCCTTCTCAATTTTTACCACCTTAGCCATCAGGTTTTCCAGCCCTCTTTGAGCCTAGTTAGCCAGATCTAGCCAAGTCTAGCCACCCTTGTTGCTGGCTCAGTCTTGTATCCTATCTTAGAGCCAATCATTTTATCTACGGTTGCCCCTAGCCAGAAATAGAGGTTAGACAAACTCAGTTTAATCGTTTAAGGTGCCAATGGGCATCTGGTAAAAAACGTTATCAACTGAATGAACTAAAATAACACCCCTATGAACGTAACACAGATGGATGGATGCAAATGGGTCGGATCCGGAACAGCTAAATACATGGGGAGTTGGATCTCAATCGGGTAATTTTTTTACATTGGACAGGAATTTTTTTTTTGAGAGAGAAGAACCGGAAAGTATTAAATGAAAATAAAAATTTAACCCACGTTACAGATGATCATAACTAAACAACACAATGCCAACGTACAAAATAATATTCATAACCAACAGACAAACGCTCTAGGAAAAAGCTCTCTTCTTTCTACCAAGAAATAGGAAAACAAAGGAAGACAGAAGAACCTGGACTCATACAGCAACATACATCAATTATATGGTCAATCTTAACGACAGAAATATATAAAATCTTATCTCAGTTCTGGAACTCCAGACTCAAGTTTTTAACAACAGATGGCAAAGAAAGAAACTCATGCATAGCAGCATCAAACATTAGAGTGAAACCTCCCAATGGAGCGATTAGGAGCCTCCACAAAACCTAGACCTACAAAATCAGCACCCGCTCTCAATCTGGAAAAAGTCTATTTACAATCCACGCCGACAGCTTCCTGGACTGACTTGATACCATCCCTTTCCAAGCATTTAGCCAGCTCAGCCTGCAATCAAACCACAAAAAAATCAAAATATTATGTTATTCATTGTCATATAAATCGTTGTTTTTCACTGTTCCTGTTGCCTTCTGTACTAAATGGGTTGCAACTCATAGTGAAGCCTATTACTGAACCAAACATTGACCAACACTAACAGCAGCAATTGCTGGGCCTTGAAATCAATCCAAGTTCCAGATTCAGTAGACAAACCTCCACTCACGCAATCAAACACATGGATACGGTGCTTATCACATAAGTTTCTCACCCCCTTCAATATAACACATTAAAATGAAAATTAGGGAATAATCAGAGTGCACATATGGCACATAATAAACAATTTTAAAAGGCAAAATGGAGCAGTAGATAGAGCAACAAAATCAACAATTTCAAATGAAGGCAGCTAGAACATGCATGCACATGGAATGTCGTGATTAAATTAATAAAGAATAATCATGCCATGAAGGTTTAAGCACTGCAACCATTTTTACCCAACGTTCTACTATGTGAGACCTCAAAGGACATCATTGATGACGTTTCTGATCAGATGACTGAATCGAAAGTATATCCAACCAATGCTACATCATCAATCAATAGATGAAGACCCAGAAAGAGCCTAAGATGAGATGTTACATATATGATATACTTTGGAATTCACCAGTTCAAAAAATAGAATATTAATGGAGCATATGCACAAATAAACCATAACCATAAAAACCATGTGAGAAAATCAAATGTCACAAGCATGATTATTATTGCTCAAGTGATGATTCATATAAAAATTTAAACATAAGATTCCAAACTAAATCATGAAGATGCTTGTAGTTTCAATCAAAGTTCACAGATTTAGCCACAAAATATGTTTAGAGAACTAAAGAAAAGAGACTAAAATAAAAGCGTAAAAAGGCAGCCGTAAGTTGACACCTATGTAGAGTGTCAAGAAGTGACTATCACTACAGACACGATACAGTGACACTTCGATAACATTTTCAAAGCTAATGTCTTTTATCTAACATGTAATAGAGGGGTATATTTGTAATTGTATTCATTCCTCGCTAATATAAATGATGGTATCCCAACCCAAAGCTAACTTGAACAATTATTCTGGCTGCAACCCTTGTTCTCCATTCTTTTTCTATTGCAAGCTATGTCACATGGATATGGCAGTGGATAAAAGAATGCGGCCATTTTTTTGAAGTTTTCAATATGACTAAATATATAAGGGGACACTATGTGCGGGCCAAAATGGAGTGTCCAACATCCATGTGACATAGATTGCAGGTATCTTGAACAAACGATCATCATGTATTAAAAACTAGAGCCTCGTGTTAGTGTCAAATAACTGTCATGTGTCTGATTATGATACTAGCATGTCTAACAGGTAGAAGCATCCAGCCGACATAGCCAACAATTAGAATGATACTTATGGCATAAGTCCTTAGCATCCATCACTAGCTGTTAAAATTAATTGAAAGTTTACATAACAAACAGTGCAAGTGTTTCACCTAATTTACTAGGGCCACCAACAGATTGGATCTGATTAGGATCTAGGATGACAAAGACGTGCACCTGGACCAGGATCTCATTCCAACTTAATCAAACAAGGTCTGACAAACATACACCCGATCCATAGAACCGACTATTATAGTGGAAAAAACTCTAGCTAATCCAACTCATCATTCTTGAGTTGGATGGACCTAAGCTGATATAGGGCTGTATTTCTTTCAGAGGTTCCAGATCCCACGTGTTTCCAGATTTAGTCAGAAATCTCTCATGTCCAATATATAGGTCCACAGTCAAGGACAAATCCAACCCATCATAAACCCTATCATTTGTGAAACAGAAATCCACAAAAATTATATTTTAAATAAGAATAATCATCAAAACTTTTGACATTTGATCTGCCTCATTACAAACTTCGGCACTCAAGAATTGTACCTTCATTTGTGGGATCAAAGCAGGTCCCTCATACGCAAAAGCTGTATACAGCTGAACAAGGGTAGCTCCTGCCCGTATCTTCTTGTATGCATCCTCACCACTAAATCAAACACATTTTTCAACAAGCCAAACTCATTGAAATTTGAGAAAAAGACTTCAGGATAAAACTATAATCTTTTAGGTGCATATTTACAATGAAGTAACAATCTTTTGATAACTATACCTGATAATACCTCCACATCCGATGAGAGTAATTTTTCCCTGATTGTGTTAAAAAAAAAAACATAAGCACACTTCCACCAGCAGAAAGAAGGATACAAAAGCAACAGTAATAGCGTGAAGCAAGATTGCAATCATGAAAACCAAAAGCAGATGAAGAATATAAATTAGACAAATGAATTAGTACCCCTTGGTGTTGCTCAATTTCATATACAGAATTATAGATAGATCACTGAAGGATAAGAAAGGAAGTTCTGTTTTATATTTTTCTTTCTAGCACTCCAGAATATTAATTAACATACTTGTGTTAAAATATACATCTCCTTGAGAATATCTGTTGACAATCTAAATAGAGGCTTTCCACTCAATCCACCAGGCTCTTCAGCCACAGGCAGCTTGTTTACAGACTCTGGTCTTGAGATGGTTGTGTTTGATATAATCTGCAGAACATCCACATGAAAGTCAATAGCAAGACAATATTCTCATCAAAAGATTGTCCAAGTTGGACTGGCAAGTCTATGCGGTATCTTGAAGAGGTTTTTTTTAAGGGAAGTTAAAAACAATGTAGTTTTTCTTAAGGAAATCTCACAAAATACTAGGTTTTTCTAAATATAATATCACAAAATTTAAAAAAAAATAAAAAAAAAATTGAATTCCTCAAAAACTATTGCAACACCATCATAATATTTTCAGTCTAACTTTTTTGGCAAAATATAGTAATATTTTTGCCTTTATTCAATTTTGTAACAAAACCTTAAAACACATTGTTTTTATAATACTATGAGATTTGGTAACTATGATCCAAAGTAAAATCAATGATCAAGGTTTTGTTGTGACATAAAGTTGGCTGCGTAGCCTATAGAGGCATGCCCCACCTAAATTTTTCATCACACAAACGTCCAATTAGATTATTTTTAAGCATAGACACAAATCTCACTCTTGGGACATTCTTGGCAACATATATCTTTGAATATATTTTAAAAAATTGCTTTTTTCGAAAATTTCTCAGAAAGTTTTAAAAAGCAAAAAAAAAAAAACTAAAACTTAACTATATTTTTTCTAACTGGAAATGACAAACCTAGCATACAGATAATTGGTAGATAGACCCACTAGCCTGTAGGTGAGTAAAACCCCTTGCAGGTCGATTATGAAACACCCCTCTTCACAAGGCATCAAGTGTTAACAGGTAATGCCCATGTGAAATGGGCATGATGATTAATGTTTTTTCACTCAATTTAAATGGTTTTTTAGGTTTTGAAAGTTGAAGTAAGGCTGAAAGACAAAATTGCTATGTTCGTACTTAGATTAATGATTTTATCATAATTTTATCTAAAAAGAATGTGATACAATCACAATAAACTCAATTTTTCCCATAAATTAAATGTCACATATAAAGCATGTATCTTCTGTTTAATAAGTTTATCAGATTTTTTCATGATAAATTAAAAATACCAATGATACTTGTGAGTTGTGACTACAGTTTTAAGAGAGTAGAACAATAAGAAGGTCCAATGGCCAATGGAAATGTCCATACCAGTCCATCCAACTGCAGAGCAAGAGCAACCTGGAAGTAACATAGATGTTCAGATCACTAATGTTGAGCATAACAGAAGAGTAACATTTTAAATTTGGTATTTGGTGAAACATTTTTTAAATTTGATATTTGGTGAAACATTTTAAGTGCATGGAATATAACATACTGCTGCAATATCTTCAAGGTCTTGTCTTGAAAGATCAGGGGCAATTTTCACAAGCAAAGGAGGAGGACCTTGTTCACCCCATTGCATTTCATCACGAGCAGCTTGAACCTAGTAAAAGTAAAATCCAAATTAAGTATTGCAAGTTTTTGTCCATCACAAACAATTGTCAAGAATCAAATAAAATGTTTGTCCATCAGACCAAAGCTGATAACCTTTCTAATGAGGTCTTGAAGTAGTTTTCTTCCTTGAAGTTTACGTAACCCTGGAGTATTTGGAGATGAAACATTTATAACCTGCAAGTAGAAACCACGCAACATGCAGTCAGAATCACCTTACTAGATTGGTAACAGCACTTTACGTCGGATCTAAAATGGCATTTAAAACTAAACAAAAAACTATTAACACAACTAAATCTCAAACAGAACCAGAGAGATCATTTTTTTGTAAATTATGATGATATAAAAGCAAAGATGAATCATATTAGAATGAAATTACTTTCTTTTAATATCATGTGCAAACTAACCATGGCAATTATGTATTTTCAAACTCATCAGCTCAGAAACATCCTCTCTGTCATGCCTTTTCAACTTGTTCAACTATTTTGTTTTTCAACTTTATAAAATTTCATCATTTATCATATCAACCGATCAGGAGGTGTTAAATTTCAGGATAGCAGAATAATATGCAATGGAGAAAATATTTGGAGGCATCAGTTTCAGATTCAGATTCAGTTTCAGTTTCAGTTCCAAAGTGTAATTCGTAAGCTGTAGAAATTGTTAAAACAAATTTTGGAGACTATCATCATTGGTAGCTTATATGTTATGGCTCAAAGAGTAGCTACAATACCAGATAATCAGCAAACTGAGACAAGGAATGAACTCCTTTTACATAATCTGCTGCAGCATCTTCACTTGTCTTATTCTTGCCAATATTTACACCAAGGATGCCAGACCCAGATTTTCCAGCATGTTTTACATCATCAATTGAGTTAGAAACATTTGATATCCGTTCAAGCTTCCTCTTACCATGCAGTGCACCCAATCTTTTTGCGACAGCCTCAATACCATCACTGTTAAAACCATAGCGATTGATGATAGCACTAAACAGAAAAACAGTTAAAACATTGTTGATCAGAAAAAAGGATGAAGCATAATCCCTTGGCAACAATTTTTGGAATAACACGAGAAAGCATTCATACTACACAAAAGAATGGAACGGTACGTAAAAATTAAAAAAAGCAAAGAATATTTAATTGAAATTTGACTCATAAAACCTGCATTTACAAAGACTTCAGATGATGTTTATTCAAAAAATATGTCCACTTGACATGCTTTTCATGTATCAAATAATTATTTTAAAAAGAGTACACTGGACATACTTTGAATGTGATAGAACACTGAGACTCAGAGAAGCCAGACTTTCTGTTAGATGCTCTGAGAAAAGGCAATACAAAGCTTCTCAATATAACTACTTTTAAAGAGAAGAAACATGTGCAAAGAGCAAAATAAACAAGAGAAGAAGAGTTGGTGAGAATTCGTCTAAACTACGTTGAACAGAACACAAGAACATGGTGGAACAACAAAAAAAAAATAGAAGACGACTTTGATGTGATCCGACTTCAATGAACAGGAAAATGACAACATTCTCTTCAAACTAAAAGAAACCAACTGATGTTGAATCACGCCAATGAGATGGTTTCTAGCACTGCATACATCTTTCTAAACCTCCTGGCTTCAGAGACTTGAAGTTAACAGCAATTTCTAACTTGTTTCTGTTAAATCTTTGTGATGCTTCAGAAAAGAAGTTTATAGAAGGCAGTAAGAAGCAACATACATGCTTACCCCTCCTGCCGCAATCTGAATACACGAGGCTTTGGATTACCCTCTTGTGGAAGAGGTGTTACAGAACCAATTTCAACAAACCCAAAGCCCATTCCTAACAGACCCTCAGCGGCTTCAGCATTTTTATCAAAACCTGCAGCAAGCCCAACCGGATTTGAAAACCTTCTGCCCCAGACTTCAACTTCCAGGATTGGTGGATCAGGCCTTTTTTCTTTTGGGACCAGGCCATATGATGAAGCTAATATTGCCAGACGGTGAGCAACCTCAGGATCTAAAAGAGCAAAGAAAGGGTTCAAAGGCTTTGTTGCTTTAAACAGGCAGTCACTGCAAAAAGGACAAACATAACCTAAACACGCATGAGAAGAAAAGTGTAGCAGCAAGACAAAAGGGAAATAAAGCTTTCATATGTCAATCATAACCACATAAGTAATGATGAAGATGTCAACATTGTTGACGATGATGATGATTATGTTAATGCATACTAAAGGTGACTTATATAAGAAAGAACGTCTAAATATCAAATATTAAGCACTTAAATACATGCACTGAAATTAGATAAGCCATCAGAAATGCTACAAATAACACGCATAACAGGCAATAACTTAGACAAGCCCAAAATGGAAGAATACCCAAAATTCACTCATTAATCTAACACTCAACCATGCTTCGAAGCGTATGGTGGCCAAAACCCAGCTAAAATTGTTGCAGTTTGATAGCAAAAAAAAAGGTCAAACTTCCAGGTGGAATATCAACATTGTTACCATCAAGACAGAAAGACCTTTGGGAGACATTGATACCTCAGACCAGCAGAAACACAAACACCAGAAACTCATCTGATAAGAACATCCAGGTCTTCGCATTTAAAAACAGTCTTAAAACTGCATGTGAGAAATACACAATCTACATCACCAATGTTCCTCCACAGGTAACATCCACAAGCTCAATGAAATCCAGTTGCTTGAAGAATGTTATCCAAAAAGATAACCCCAAACCACGTCCCTGGTTGTGGGGAACAAAATCGTTCTGTGATTCATATTAATGAATACAGGAGAGGGCCTTAATTTTCATAAATAAATTTATGTCATCGATTTCCATTTATTTCTAACTTTGTAAAATTCCACAGAAATATTGTGATAATTCAATCTACCGATGATCTTCAGAAACATATAATACAACCAACATGTAAAAGATTTAAGGAAAATTGTATCTTGGCCCATTCAAGAGTTTCAAAAAAAAAAATCCTGATAACTGTTTGCTGCCACTTGTAAAGTTATGAAAGCTTTATCCTTGAACCCTTCAGCCAAATCCAAAACATGCCCTGATTGCAAATTGGCAGCAGACCATGACAACAACTTGGCCCTTGGAGTCCTAAACCTCCATAGAAACATCTCATTACTTAGGGCAGGCAAACAAGCCAAAAGAACAAAGGTACTGGGATTTGGGCTTGGATCATGCAGGCAGAAACCCTCAGGTTTCTGCAGCATGCAAACACCCCCTAAATGTGCATGCACTATCTTGACAAGCCTATCCAAGTCAAACCAGGCTGAGCAACCCTTTGTTGGGACTCGGCTCACTAAACTTACAAGCTCAAGAACAAACTTGTTTTGCCAAGCCTATTTAACAAGCTCGAGCAGGCTACAAATCAAGCCAAAATGAGATTTCGTAAGCAGGTCAGTTAGTTTACCAGCTCTACAACTGTTCAAGCTTTAATGTGAACCGAGTTCTGATGAGCTAATATTTTTCATATATACCTGAAAGTCGCCTCATCTACTGTACTAACATAAGCTCCGCCAGCTATTACCATGCCTAACACGGTTCCTGTCAGTATTCTACCCTGCACAAATTTGGAACAGAATTAAACCAAAACAAGAAGTTGGTTAAAGCATGAAAAAAACTATGTAATAAGTTACAAAAATATATTATGCACAAATTCATGGCACAAGACAATCGGGAATGAAGAAAGAGGAAACAGACACGTGGTAAAACATTGATGCATTATGGTGTCTCAATAAATTTTGAAATCACAAGTATGATCATTAGAATCCACTTATTAGAAATCGTGCCATTCATGGTAAGAGTGACCATCAATGCATCTGCATACCTTAAAAAGAAAAAAGAATGTTCTCAACTTCTCCCTTTTCATTCTCGTTGTTTACCTTCCAATTATCCTTTCACCTTTATGCAAGACAATTGATCGAATACAAAAGGAAATGAGCCATCTCAATATATATATATATATATATATATATATATATATATATATATATATATATATAGAGAGAGAGAGAGAGAGAGAGAGAGAGAGAGAGAGATGAAAGCATGCTAAATGGGTTTTTCGAGCTCTTTTGTTTTATTTTTAAAATTTGACGGTACAGATGTGATCCACGCGTTTGAAAACTCGATGGTCTAAAATCTTCGTAAAATTTCGAGGCGCAGTATATTATTTTTTTAAACGAAAAAAGCATTATCCTAGTGTCGATTCCAAGTAAATCGACCAGGACGAAGACATCTAAGGGATCAGAATTGCGAAAAAAGCACAGGAAGCCCCAAAAGAACCCATTTAGCATGTTTTAATTTAGAATATTTTATTTAGCATTGTTCCTTACCAACACCTGGGCGTGTGTTTGTGTATCTGAGGTGAAAAATTCTAGAATACGATCAGCAATAAGAGTGCGTCAATGACACGCAATAAAAGAATAACGATCAGATTCAAGAAATGCGAAAAAGAATAACGATTCGATAAAAATCAACCAAGAAAACGATAAAGAAACCAAATTTCAAAGAAAAAATATAAAAGACTCACCTTCTTGGAGAGTAGAGGGGTCTTCTGACGGCCCGCTGCGGACGACGAGGAGGAGCTAAACCCTCTCGCCATATACAGAACCTCTCGGAGCAAAACCCTACCCGATCTTCCCGCCATTCCACTCATGGATTCAAGAAAAATGAAACAGAGGGAGAAAACACGGAACGAGCAGCGTGGAAGTGAAAATCACGGATTGTAGATACAACGGGGGAGGGGAAGGGAGAGAGAAACCTAGAATGGGAGGAAAAACGGAGGAATCAGAAAAATAGGGTTTTTTCTGGTCTTGAAGATCTAGTAGCTTCACACTCTCCAAGGAGGAGGAGGAGAAGAAGAGAAGTGTGACGTATGGAGAAGAAGAGAAGTGTGACGTATGGAGGCAAAGCAGAGGAGGGCGGCAGCCTGAGCCTCAGCACCCACAATCATTCCCATGGTTGGCCCAAAGCAGGAACCCGGTCACAAACAGGTTGCAGTTCGTCACTCGCGAGTCAACTCGGATGGATCTCATGACTCGGTTTTTTTCTTTTCACATGACACATAAATTGTGCTTAACATAAATTGCTATTATAAAAAACAGAAATACACTTAAAATTCAAAAAAGAAAATGAAAGGGGGTTCATTTATTTTTTTTTAAGCAAAGCAGGGGATAACCCTGGTAAGATTTGACCCTAAAACCAATGTCAACTTCTATTTGAATTGGCCCATTCACATGGAATCAGGCATTTTTAAAGAAACGGCTGATTTCATTAGATATTTCATGAAAATGGCCTGAAACAAATGGGCATTTAGTTAAAATCCGAGTCAATCAAGAGATAACTTCTGATCTCACGTCTGTGTTCGGGGGTCTGAATGAGCACCACGTATACAAGCACATGGGGCTCGTATTCCCGTGTATGTTGACATCACTTAGCATTGGAGTTGGTGTGGTTGCAAAGACTTAAGTACCCTTTCTTGCTATTCTTCTCGTAAAGCGATGGTTTGAGAAAATGACAAAAATGCCCTTCATTCAAAAAAGAAAAAACATATAGTTTAAAAAAAGGACAAACATATCCTCCATCCAGAAAGTCAAGGATGATATTGACTCTTCAAAGTCTACCCAGCGAAACGAACCTTAATCGTTTCGCCGATGGTGATCCGGCGAAACGATGGTGAGCCGACGATCCGATGGTGAGCCGGCAATCCGATGGTCATCCGACGAAACAAACCTGAGCCATCAAAAATGTCTGTTTGAACTTTTCATCATCATCTTCTTCTTCTTCCTTCTCCGTAAAACACTGTAAAACCATCTTTCTCTCTAAAGAAGAAATCAAGGGAGGCAAAGAGTTCCCCCTGGAGAAGACCATGAACATCAATCATCTCACTCTCTCTCCCTTCTCTCTCTACTTCTGTGCACATCCAACAAACGATCCTACATTTCTCCATCAAACACCGACTGACCTGCACACTGACTGTAGCATCGTTCAACTTGATGAGTTGTGGAGCCTGATTTAGAGTTTTTGCCCTTACAGGAGGGGGGTTTGGGGGCTCCTCCCAGCGTGGGTAGCATCATTCAACTTGAAGAGTTGTAGAGTCTGATTCAAAGTTTTTACCCATTCATGTTTTAAGGCATTAGATCTCATGTTTGAACATCCACGCATATGCAGTTTGCTTTCATCATGTTCAGTTGCTTTCTAGATTATACTTTGAATTCTGGTTACATACAAATCGATAGATCTAAAATGCACCAGAATTCAAAGTATAATCTAGAAAACAACTGAACATGATGAAAGCAAACTGCACATGCGTGAATGTTCAAACATGAGATCTAATGCCTTAAAACATGAATGGGTAAAAACTTTGAATCAGACTCCACAACTCTTCAAGTTGAATGATTCTACCCACGCTGGGAGGAGCCCCCAAACCCCCCTCCTATAAGGGCAAAAACTCTAAATCAGGCTCCACAACTCATCAAGTTGAACGATGCTACAGTCAGTGTGCAGGTCAGTCGGTGTTTGATGGAGAAATGTATGATCGTTTGTTGGATGTGCACAGAAGTATAGAGAAAAGGGAGAGAGAGTGAGATGAGGTTTTACCCCTCTCCTGTAAGGGTAAAAACTCTGAATCAGGATCTACAACTCATTTAGTTGAATGATGCTACCTACGCTGGGAGGAGCCCCCAAACCCTCCTCCTGTAAGGGTAAAAACTCTGAATCAGGCTCCACAACAGTCAATGTGCAGGTCAGTCAGTGCTTGATATAGCAATGTAGGATCTTCTACTGGATGTGCACAGAAGCAGAAAGAGAATGGAGAGAGAGAGAGTGAGAGGGTTGATGTTCATGGCCTCCTCCAGGGGAGATTTCTTTCTCGGATAATCCTGCAGTGCAAAGAGTGGGTCTTAAATAATCATCTTTGGGGCACTTAAGTCTTTACAACCACTTCTTTTCAAGAATCGTCATTTTTTTTTTACACCAATGGAGGAAAGGGTACTTAAGTCTTTGCAATCGCATCAAACTTCAACACTAATTAATGCTGACAAACATGGGGATACGAGACACACATGGTTACATACGTGGTGCTCTTTGGAACCCCCGAACATGAGATGTAGCTAACTCCCCTGTTCGGGGGGGAACATATAACCTGCTTTGCCAAATTGGGGTTGGCGACTGCGTAGCGTGGTGGGGCCATGGCATAGGCTACGTCCCTCTTCTTCTGTGCAAACTAACGCCTTAGCATAGGCCCTTGGGGCAGGGCAGGGGTCCTAGCCTCCGAGTGTTACACTGCCGCATGACGACCGTATGTATGGCAGGCTGTGAGTCTGTGACCAGGTTTCGGGTTATAAATTCATAAAAAAAAAGCAAAAACAATCTGAATGTCTAGGATCGAATCCCACTCTTGCATCGGGTCCAGCGTTGCTTTATCAGTTGGGGCACGTAAGGCTGGGTGATAGCATTTACAACCCCAGAGTTTTACCTCGCAGAGTGCTGGACCCATTTAAGTGACCCGGTTCTTAGTGAGCTTTTTTTAAGAAACAAACAAACAAGAATGAGGTTGTAGGGTCTCACTGTAACGTACCAAGCAAAGGTTTGAGTTGGCATAATCTATTAATCAAGGCATGATCGTGAGTAAAAAAAATCTTGTTATTTTGTTATAGGCCCAACCAAAATGATATGCCCGAGTTTAACATCTCCCACTGTGAGTTGGATCCAGCCTAACTTGACCTACTTAAACCCTCGCATCGTAACCTTTAAAGAATTTTGGTATAGGCCTAAATTCTGCACCAACTTTCTGTCTACGTAAAACGGGATTTGATGCTAGGAGCTGATCACATCAAACCACGCCAGGTCCTACTAAACTGACCCAATAAAGGCCATCAAGCCTCCTACCCTTGCTTCGATTTGATTGCCTTCAATATGATATTGGAGATGATATGAGATCTTGGGATTTCAAATATGAGGATTTGAGATATGTGAGTGAGGATCTGGAATTAGTGTTTGATGGTTCTCATGCCCTCTACCACATTGTCAAGTTGTGTGTGTCACACCCTAATTTTTATCAAGCATTTTTTTTTAACTTTGGTGAAATACTTTTAGCTTTATTCAAAAGCATAAAAGCTATATAAAGATTTTTTCTAAACCATTTCAATTAAATCAGGATTACTAATGAAAATGAGTTTGAGCACTTAGTCAATAATTATCATATTTTATTCATTCACAAAATATACGAGTTTTTACATCACATCCCCAAAATTCCAAAAGATTCTTCAGAAGGAAGTCCAAAAATTCATCCATCCATGTCCACAAGCCTCCAATGTCTGTTGCGTTTTATTCTGCATGCGCCTTAGTCCTTAAAACTTTTAATGACAATGATGAGAACAACTTATCATTGTAATGTCCCATTACTCACATAATCACCCGTGAGTATGAGCCAAACCAAAAGTTTATTTGTCAAAGATCCTTAATTCTCAAATACGAAGAGTCGAGCCCTCTCATAAGACTTAACCTTCAAGTTTATTCAACAGAAGATGACAACTCAAAAGAGTCAACTCACCCCAACTGGGATCGACTCATAGACCAAAAAGCACACACACAAAAAGAGTCAACCTGCAATCTCAAGAGTCAACCGTTAGAAAAAAACTTAACATTAATAGACCCAAAAAAGAGTCGACCCTTCACACAGGGTCGACCCTTTAAAATATAGAATATTAACTACACAAGAGAAGTTGACCCTCTAAACACAAGAGTCAACTCTCATAACAGAAAGTCATAACTATATTCAAAAGGAGCCAACTAACCAAACATAAGGGTCAACCCTCAGCTGTAATAAAACATTAATTCAAAACAAACAGGGGTCCTTATAGTACCCAAGGCATTAACTCACAAACTCATGTCATGCCTACTTTTACATGCATGAATATTTTATTAAATCTTTCATTTAATTTCTTTTGTTTTATATGTTATGCTTAACATGCACATTTTTGTTATGATCATGTTTTCTATCTAAAGAGCACCATTCTCTTGACCCCTATGGGCATCTTTGACCTATCCAGGGGTGTTTATTCAACCAATTCCTTGCGGCTTTTAACCTTTGGTAAATACTGAGACATTTGCACCAGAGTTTAGGACCCTTCATCAAGGGGTTCTTCTCCCCATAACCTAGAATACAAGACATATCTTTTTTAAGTCAACGTAGTGCACTAGTAGGCATATTGCAATAACTCTACTTATGCCTCGAGTATCAGAGTTCTGTTCTCTAAATCCCTATGGCTAGGGACGGTCTACAGTTGACCAACTAGTGTTACATGCTTTGCCATAAGGTTGGTGCTAATGCTTGTTCACATTTTCTAAACTTGCTCCAGTCACATACTTTAGCGAGCACAAATCAATCATTTAGTATAACTTGTTTTAATTAATTCTTTATACATAATATCATACCCTCAAAGTACCTCGAACCAATGCCCACACAAGCCACACTCAACTGACATCATTCTTATATCATGCATTAAGTCACGTATTGCACATTCTTGCAATACAAGAACTAAAATCTCGTACTCACATAAGTACTATAACATGTATTGCAACACTTGCAAATATGAACACAAGCAAAGTCATAGATGCAACATTCATTTTACCAGAAATACTGAAAAGAATAATATGCACAAACATATTCATCATACCATGCATGCATGCTCATGTACGCATAACTTGAGTCCCTCATTAGAGTATCAAACATAATGTTAGGCTATAAACTAAAAAATATCAGAAATATAAGCCTCTCAGTTTTTTCCCAGGGTGATCAAACCCAAACCCGAACTCAAAATACCAAGAATAACCCATTTGAAAAACTCAGGAGTTGACTCTTGGCTCCCAAGGGTCGACTTTTTTAAAAAGGGTCGATTCTCAACATTCAGGGGTCAACTCTTTTTCGAAAAGGGTCGACTCTCTGAAAACGATGGTCGACCTTTGGCTGGCTTTACATATAGAACAACAAGGGGGTCAACTCTTTGATCATAATGGTCGACTCATGTGCTACAAAATAGACCGACCGAATGTGAGAAATAACATAAGTTGACTCCTGCCTTGTAGATGTTGACTCCTATGTTTAGACAAAGTTAAAAACAATCTGAAAACTCTAGAAAAACAATGGTTCAAGCATGAATTCAGGCTCAAATTTTGTTCTTTTACACAGAGAATCAAAACTACACAATGTAAAGTTTCAAAAACACATGCTAAACATATTTCAATTCATATATTAAGCGAAAACATGAAGTTTTTCAAAAATCTCTCCTTTTCTAACATGATTTCTTAAAAACACATACATATAAAACATTTACATGTTGCATACTTCCTAGAAATCATAAGAGTAAGACATTGTACCTCTTGGATTAAGTAAGAACACCCAAATATAATCCAATAATATCCCAGCTCAGTCCCAACTTCGAATGAACTTCCCAAAGTATGAAAAGTCCTCCAAGTCATGGATTAAATATATTCAGCCCCTCCTTGCAATTGTTTCAACAAAGTTTGAGAAGAGAAGAAGATGGAGGTGATAGAGAGAAAAAAAAAGGCAATTGTGCTTACAGTTTGGTAGTGAGGGGGAGAAGGTAGTAGAGACAAGAAGGAATATACGTAAACATAAATGGGTTACTTAAGGTTAACTCACTTTTTATACTCATTTTTAAGATGGTTTATGTGTCAATTAAGGAGGAAAAGGGTGAGGCCACTTGGCTTCACCTATACACCTGTTACCCACAATAAAGATAGATTTGCCCTTAACCAAATTTTTATCTCAAATTTATCCTTTTTAGCAAACTTAATTACAAGAATGCCATAAAAAACTAACATTTTTTTTAGAAATTCTTTCTTTATGATTAGGACAATAATACCCTAATTTTTATTAGTAATATTGAGCATGACCCTTGCCCAAAAAGTTTATTTTTTTTTCAAAAATAATGACAATGCCCCGGAATCTAAATGGGGTTGATCCAAACCCAAATTCAATTGGTTTTGTAATGACCCCAACACATCCCTATTGAAAAGTAGATTTTTTTTTAAACAATTGCAAAAACCAAAGCCCAAAGATCTGGGGCCTAATAGACTCAACAACATTCCAAACCACAAGGGATCTCTACATTGAACCATTCAATCAAAATAACTAACTTTCTTAATTAAAAAAATCAAAGTCTGAGAACAAAATTAAATTAAAGTTTAAAATCCTAAAGTCACACTGTCCAAGAATAATAGAAGTAAGTCACGCAGTTTTGTAGGCTCCCTGTGGCAGTCATCATCATCATTGAGCTCCAGATCTTTTGAAAAACATAGAGAGTACTGGGTAAGAATCAATGATTCTTTGTAGAATTCTTCTAAAAATCCAAATAGGCAAGAAACAACATAAATCAAATTTATGCAAGTTTTCAGAGGAATATAACTACAACAATCTCATAATTCAGTTATCATTCGATCATTTAAAAGCAATTATCATGCAATAACAATATCTCACATGAAACAGAATTAATAAGAATGCACGAACTAATGCAAAATAGTAAATTTGCACGATTCAATGCATATGCATGAATAATTTATTAAGTTATTATCAGAGTTCTCTTTTGAATGCATATCCCTATTAAATGCACACAAGTTTAGTTCTACTTTTCATTAAAACTCGTGGATACTCAAAACATGCATAACAAATTTTTGAAATTCAAGATAGGTTTCTAGTTGTATCTTAATACATAATTTGTATTTTATTATTGAGTTTTATACTTGTTCCTCGATCGATATCAGGAATCAACACCATCCATCGGAACATTAAAAATCAATATCTAATGTCAGAACACCAAAAAAATTAACATCCACTAATGTCACTTTCTTAATATATCAATAACAACATTTGTGTCTACAACACCACCTCCCGGCAAAGTGACAAAGAACTCTTTAAAATTGTGGCCGGAAGGCGAACCACCATATCAGATTCAGGGGCACAATCACACATAGAGTTTTAGTATCCTCACAGTTTCTCCAAAATTGTCATCCAAGATTTTCACACCGTGAAAAGGATATCTTGGAAGAAAAATATTAATTAAACTATTCTTTCTTTTATCTTTTTATTAAAAGTCAATTTCTTTATAAAAGAATCATTTTGTAAATCAACATGCAAAACACAACATGGGACCTTGGCTCGTTACAATATTTAACAATGCAATTAATTTAGAAAGTCAATAATTTCAAAATAGATTTTGCAATGTATAAACACAAATCTTAGAGTTGCACCTGCTCGTGGCCCACATGGCCTACAATGGTTCATATTTGACTACCGATGCATCTTATGCAAAATTCCTCAGCGAACATGTAACCACACAATTATTCAAACATATCCATAATGCACACTAATTCATACACAATAAGAATGTACATATAAAACAAATTGCATATGCATATGAACACTTGCAACAATATTTTTCTTTCATGATTCATCTCATGCATAACATCCAAACATACACATGATTATGTTAATGCAACATTAAAATAACTTCAAAATTTATATGTTCATGATATCCGCATTTATGCCAACATAATATTCAATTCCATAAGCATAAATAACCAACAAACACTTTCACCAATTCAAACATTTTTGAGATACAAAACATAATTACCAAGTTGTAGCTATGCTGCCCCCAAGCGTAGGATATCACTAGCATGCTATTGGCAGCATGTTTCTCATGCATAGGCATGCAGCTAAAAGTAGTGGACATCAGATAATCTTGCACAAAACATGTGCAGCACTGGTCTACCTCATAACTGCCCACATAATTCATAATTACAACACATTTAACAACATTATATCAGATCGTATGACAGCAATAAGAACAAATTAATATTCAATCTAATCATGATAACATAATTTTTTTTTCTGACATAATGCTAACATAGATCACAATTGAAATTTCAAGGTTGTTTCGATGTCAGCCCATATAGCAGCATCAAACAACTTTATAATAGTTATATCGTAGACAAACCAAGTATGAGCATCTTACTCCTGACCCTCACAGGAGTCGACTTTGAGCTCGACAATAAAACAACAGTTCATAAGATAATATAAAAAAATAATTTTAACCAACCTAATGACATTAAATATAATTCTGATATGAAAGCAATTATGACAACCTCGAAATATCTTCATTATAACATGCTAAAATGCTAAAAAAATTTGTTATTCATCTTAATAGAAAATCAGGTTTTCTTTTCTTTTAACATTCAAGGATTTTAGCATATGCACATAGGCCTTAATGTCAAATTTTAAAATTTTGTTAATCAGCATACAAGGACGTGAGAAAGATCTGTATTCAAATAAAACAAACGTACATGGCAGATTTGGATATATATATATATATATATATATATATTGCAAATCTGCATACATATATACGTATATGCTCCAGATCTACACACGTATATGCCTATACCGATCTGATAACAACAGAAAATTAATTTCGGTTGCATAAATAAAACACTCAATAGATCTGAATAAAGGCATATACGACTGCATATATATATATATATATATATATATATATATATATATATATATATATATATATATATATATATATATATTGTTGATGACAATTTATAACACGGTAAATTTAAAAAAAAGTCATAATTTTGCACGTATATAAACACTTTTAATGACAGTTTGTGCACATAAACAATGTTGGAAACTAACTTCATATCGCTGCCCATTATGATCGAAAAGCAGCACCACTTCGTGGTACACCCAACCAATTTTTAGTGTCATTAAAAACGTAAAATGAATCAGTTTTGCAAGCATATTTATATCTACAACTATATATATATATATCAACATGATGGAACTTTGTAACAGATTTGGTTTTGGATTAGATCTGATCCAACACCGAACTTTGAATGGGTCAGCCAAATGTATAGTCAGTCCCGCACATATATATGTAAATATATATATGCTAGACCTATGACAGGCCTGGTTTGGGTTAGGTATGATCCCAAACCATGGCAGTGACATATACGGGGTCGATCCTTATATATATTAAGCAAGATATTGTTATAAAATCAAAAGTTTGAACATGAATAACCATAACACAAGCCCCGTATACATCAAAAATCAAGATTTCTACCCTCGTACATCAATACATGTGATTGAACATGCTAAAAAAAATCAAATCTATTGTTTTCATCTAAAATTCTCATATAAGTTTGATTTAAACTTTTTCTCCCCATTCGAATCGGTAGAAAAACCTGTACCTTTGTTTAAAAATGAAAAAGGACAAAAAATAATGTCGGATAATCGGAATGAAAGGAAATCCTCTTCCTTCTTTCCTTTCTCTTTTCCCTTTCTCTCTCATTCCTTCTCTTTTTCTCTTTTTTTTTGAGTTTTTATAGAGGATAGGCTCCTCTAGAGGGTGACGCCCCTCTAGAATCCTGTTTTAGCTTTGAGATATAGTTCTATAAGTGTAGAACTCTATCTCTCCCTCTCTCTTTAACTACTTTTATCGCTTAATTTATTTTTATTATTTTAATTACTCTTTTTGGGTTTTTCTAGAGGGTGACGCCCCCTCTAGAATCTCATCTTCATTTGGTAGAGTTACACAAATGTAGAACTCCACCATATCTAAAATTTAATTTTTGAAATTAATTAATTATTATTTATTAAATAATAATTTTTAGAAAGTTCTAAAGGGTATCTCACCCATCTGGGAGTCTTTTTAACTTCAAATTTTATTCCATTTAACCTTTATATTGAATTTAAAACTTTTAATTCGTTGGACCTAGATTTTAGTTCTGGATCCGGATTCAAGATCTATATATATATAATATCCATATGGATCTTAAACTGGACCATATCCTAATTAATATGGGTCTTAGACTAGGTCTAGATCCATATTAACTTGGATCATATGGATCTGATCCGATCCGATCCGATCTGATCCAATCTAAAACTGGTCACATCGAGACAGGTCATTTTTTGAAAAAATGTGATTTTCGGGCGATTGTAGCCCAAATTCAGAAAAACAAAATATCAATGTTTTCATAATTTCAAGACGCATCTAATGATATATTACTTGAATTTTGCCTCTGAAATTTGATTGACTTTAACCAAATTTTGCTCGATTTTAAAGGTAAAAAGTAAAATTTTTTATCAAACCTTAATTGGCTCGTTTAGGCTTGTCAATGGGTCCTAGGCCAAGCTCAAACTCAACTAATTCCACCTAAAATCAAGGATTTCTATCGACTTTAGGAAACACAGCTAAATTTTTATGAAGTTCAAGAATTTAATATTATAGAAAAATACACGATATTACATCCCCACCCCTTTAAAAGAATTTCGTCCATAAAATTAGAACATACTGAATAAATGTAGGTAGTGGTCGCACATATTGGCCTCGGTCTCCCAGATGCACTCGTTCAGTTCATGATGATGCTAACTCACCTTCATGAATGGGATCGTCGTAGTACGCAGTGTCCTCTTCTGGGGATCCACAATCTCCACTGACCTCTTATATGTCGTCAAGTCAGCCTGTACCTCAACCACCTCGTAGTGGATCACGTGTGAGGGGTCAGGCACATATTTCTCAACATCGAGACATGAAAGATGTTATGAATCTGGAAAACATGGAGAGGAAGCGCCACCTGATACGCTGACTTGCCAATGTGCTTGAGAATCTCGAAAGGTCCAACACATTGAGAACTCAACTTCTCCTTCTTCCTGAATCAGAATACTCTTCGTAGGTGAGATCCGAACAAACACATGATCGCCCGCGTCAAAACTAAGCTCTCTATGCCGATGATCGGTGTAGCTCTTCTGCCTGCTCTATGCTGCGATCAACCTTTGTCAGATCAATCGTACCTAGTTCAAGTAGTGATGGATGACCTCTGGAGACTCCACTGCTCTCACTCCAACTTCATCTCAGCACACTGAAGATCTCCATGGTCTGCCATGCAGAGCTTCACATGGAGTCATACCTATACTGACATGGTAACTGTTGTTGTACGAAAACACTACAAACTTTACATGTCTGTCCCACTCCATTGCCCAATCTAGTGCACACGCTCTAAGCATATCCTCAAGCATTTGTATCGTGTGTTGTGTCTGTCCATCAATCTATGTGTGAAATGACGTGTTGAACTTCAATGTGATACCAAGGGCCTTCTGCAATTGGTGCCAAAAATGAGACGTGAAACAAGGGTTTTGGTCTGACACGAACGAACATGGCACCTCATAAAGTTGGACAATCTCATCCACATAAAGATTTGCTAGACTCTCTAAGCTCTGACTGGTCCTAATCGATAGAAAATGGACTCTTCATCAACCTGTCCACTATCACCTAGATGGCGTCATGCTGACGACAGGTCATCGCCAACCCCATAATGAAGTTCATCGAGATGTCATCCCACTTTCACTCTGAAATGTCTAGTGGCTAAAGAAATCCACCAGTCCTCTGATGCTCGATCTTTACCTACTGACAAGTGAGACACCGAGACACAAACTCTGTGATATCTAGTTTCATCCCGTTCCACCAATAAGTCTGTTGGAGATCCTTGAACATCTTGGTAGAACTAGGGTGAACGGAATACCTCAACCTGTGTGCTTCACTCATCAGCTTCTCTCGCAGTGCCCTCGAAACCCATTATCTATATTCGAACATGATGGTCTCGTCATTCTCAAAGCAAAACTATGCATCAAGCTTCTGGGCACTCATGCACAACCTCTCGAACTCTGGATCGGCTGACTGAAGCTCCTCGATATAGTCTATAATCTCAGGTCATGCTTGTATCTCAACACAAAGGATGAATCTATAATCATCTGCAAATGGCTACCACCTGACAAACTCTTCGATCAAATCTCAATTGTGCCCGATCAAACTGACTGTTGTGACTAAAGTCTTTCTACTGAGCGCATCTACCACTATATTCGCCTTACCAGGGTGGTAGGCGATTGAGAACTCATAGTTCTTTAGGAACTCCAACCACCTGCACTACCTTAAATTCAAATCATGCTGCGCGAAAATGTACTTGAGGATCTTGTGATAAAAAAGAATCTCGAACTATTTCCCATACAAATAGTGATGACAAATCTTCAATGTGAAGACAATAACTGTTGATTCCAAGTCATGCATGAGATAGTTCTTCTCATACACCTTCAGCTGCCGAGAAGCGTACGCGATGACCTTTCTGTGTTGTATCAAGACACAACCCAGTCCGGTCCCTGAAGCATCGTTATACACTACGAACCCGCCCGTCCCAGAAGGCAAAGAAAACACTTGAGCTAAGGTCAACCCCTTCTTCAGCTCCTGAAAGCTTTTCTCATATCGAGGTGACCAAACAAACTTCACCCCTATCTGCAGAGGTTGAGTCATTGGAGTAGCTATTCGTGAGAAGTCCTGTATGAATTGACGGTAGTAGCCTGTCAATCCCAAAAAACTCTTGATCCCTGTAACTATCTTCGGTTGCTCCCAAGACAACAATGCCTCTGCCTTGGTTGGATCAACCTTCGCGCCCTTCTTTAAGATCATGTGGCCGAGAAAAATCACTATCAAGCCAAAACTCACACTTCAAGAACTTACAATACAATTTATGTTATCTTAATGTCTGCACAATCTGTAGATGCTCTCGGTGTTCCTCCATGCTATCAAAATAGATCAAAATGTCATCGATAAACACAATGACAAATGAATCCAACTACAAACTGAAGACCCGATTCATCATATCCATAAATATTGTTAGGGCATTGGTGAGTCCAAAAAATGTCACTAGGAACTCATAGTGCCCATATCTGGATCTGAACGCAGTCTTCAGAACATCCTCTGCCCTGATCTGCAACTGATGGTACCTGAAATGAAGATCGATCTTGAAGAATACATTTGCCTTCCTCAACTAGTCGAACAAGTCATCAATCCTAGGCAAAGGGTACTTGTTCTTCACCGTCACCTGGTTCAATATGCAATAATCTATCTAGAGTTGCATGGACTCATCATTTTTCTTGACAAAGAGAATAGGTGTACCTCAAAGGGACACACTCGGCCTGATGAAGCCCTTGTTAAGAAGTTTTTGCAGCTACTTTTTTAGTTCAACCAGATCTGTAAGTGCCATGCGATATAGAGCACGTGAAACTGGTGTCATGCTAGGCACTAGCTCGATCGAGAACTCGATCTCCCAGTTAGATAGAAAACCAAACAAGTCCTCGAGAAAAAAGTCTGCAAACTCATGAACCACATCCAACTGCTCCAAAGGTGTTGCCTGACTGTCTGTCGTGGACATGCTGGCCAAGAACACCATACAACCCTGCTTGTGGTACTTGGAGATCATCAACACTAAGACGACCTTCATCTTACTCACTGACCTAGTCGCTTGGAACACCAATGCAGACAAGTCGGGGCGCTCCAACAAAACTTTCTTTCCCCAACACTGAAGGGTAGCATTGTGTTTGGACAACCTGTCCATACCGAGAATGATGTCATATAAAGTCATATCCAATTTGATCAGGTTGGCAGGCAACTTATGCTCTTCGATGACCACTTAAACTACAGAAAGATATTTTTTGCAACAAGATGTACCCATCAGAGATCACATAGAGAGCTTTCTCTAGACTAGATGGAACAAGGTCGAACAAACTCGCAAAAAAAGATAAAATGAAAGAATGGGTATCACTTGAATCGAACATCACACGAGCATAGTGGTCAATGACTACGAAAATACCTTTGAACAAGTCAGACTGATCGCCCTGCATGGCAGCTATAGCAACGTACACTCTCCCGTTCGTCCTCCATTGTGCCTACTGCTGATGCCTTTGCTGCTACTGCCCCGTAGCCCGAATTAAAAAAACAAAATATTATTGTTTTCAGAATTTTGATACTCGTCTAATGATATATTATTTGAATTTTGCCTGAATTTAGCCTCAATTTCGCTTGGTTTTAAAGGTAAAAAATAGAAAGTTTTATCAAATCTTAATTGGGTCATTTATGCCTTGTCAATGGGTCCTGGGCCAATCCTAGACTCAGTTGAATCCACCTAAAATTGAGGATATCTATCAACTTTACAAAATACTTAGCTAAATTTTTATGAAGTCCTATAATTTAATATTATAGAAAAACACACAATATTATAGGTTTGAGATCCAAAACCACATAAACGCATATCTATCAACAATAAGACATTTATTTTACAAACATGCACACTCTAACTGAATTTCATTATTTAAAAAGTTTGAAAAAGTCAAGATGTTACATAGTGTTGGTAAGATATCTAACAAAACAAAAACCGTATCTTTAATAATTATATTTTTTAAATGTTAAATAAATTCGTTATATGAAATTGAACCCTATGGATCTTGAACCAGATTTGGATATCCATCGAAATCCATAAGCTCGATCCAAATAATATTCGGATATGGATCTTTTACTGGATCTGAATACTGATCTAAACCATATCCAAAAACAAAATGGATTCTTTAATGCATCTAGATATTTTTCAAACATGTATTTTTAGCGGATCTAAATATTTTTCAAACATATATTTTTAGTGGATCTAAATATTTATTTGAATCCATATTTTAACGACATTCTTGTATATATTTAAATTAACATGGGTAAAATGATAATTTTTTAGGTGCATAATATAAAATACTAAAAAATATAAAGTTAACTTTTGAAATTTATATAAAGAAGTAATAACAAAATAATAAATTATCAGACATTAACCAATGCCTGACAACCTCCAAAACACCTCCTCATCTGGGGGTAACACTCAGGGGGGCGACACCCGTGGGCCTATAAATACCACCTTGGGGTGGTTTTTTCTCACTTTAACTCATCCTCCCTCAGAGCTTCTCTCTCCTTTTTATCTCTCCCAAAACCTTCTCTATCCTATTTAATTACCCTAACGGATGCAATGATATGGTTTGGACTCGGTACACACCGATCCACAATCCAGGATCCAGGATCCAAACGGATCTAAATGCATGTGGAAGCTTAAATGATAGAGAATTTGGACAGAACTCTGAGAAACAAGTTTTTGGGACCCGAGAACCAGATTTCAACAAGAATGATCCAACTGAAAGTTGTGTGCGACTCACACAACTTTCCAATGAATCTAGAAACACCAGATTCGGATCATAAGTGTCCGTTCCACGGACTCGGAACCGGGACTGCTACACAAGTCCAACACAAATTATTGGATTTTAAGGTCAGACTGTTCGAAGGAATTTTTGGACCCACAAACATTAGAGTTTGCAAAAACTCACAACTGACGAAACAAAGATCAGCTCTAGACCTTTCCAGAACACTAAAGATCACAATTTTCTAAAATACCTACAACCCACTATGAATTTTTGAAGTTATAAAATGGTAATATTTAACGAGCATGAAACCAAAAACTCCAAGCAAAATAATAGTAGCATAAATTGATATTTTTGGAGTACAAAAACAATGATTCAATGAAATCTTCAAACATGAAATATGTAGGTTTAGATCTTATCTTTTCACAGAATAAAAAAAATCTAAATTTCATGCAGGGAATCTTCCGATAATGAGAAAATACTGAACACAACTATGATACGAATAGGGATGAGTCTTACAACTCAAACCTAACTTGGTCATGGCTTCGACCGAAATCACGTTCTCACAACAACCAAAATCTATGATGAAACTGTAAACTTTCCCATTGATGGTACAAGCAGACTCAAAGATGTGAGTTCTTAGCCATCGGTTATTCATTTCTTGCCGCAGAGCTAAACAAATCTGCCTAGAAATGAGTGCTTCGCCTCTATCAAGCAATAAAACTTCTTCCACATACTCTTCTTCAATATCTTCCTTAAAATCTTCTTGTTCTTGATCATAAACAGGATTGGACTCTGAATCGAATCTTAGATCATCCTCAATTGGCGATCCTTCGATGAAGAGCGCCTTGCCACGACACTCTGTGGACTTATAACCGGGTTCTCCACAAGTATAGCACTTGATGGGGTTATTGGAACTAGAAGTTTGAGCTTGGGTTCCTACCTGAGCATTCTGACTCATAACCCTAGACGGGTTATTCGCATTGGGGTGTCGGTAGGGTGGGTCAACTTTTCCACTTGGGACTACTGGGCCCCGCACTGGGGGTCTAGTAGTCAGACTTGAGTTCGTCAAGGTCTTTCACTGGGTAGACCTTTCCCATTGACACACTTTTTGATGAGCCTCAAACATAGTCCAACACTCGACGAAGTTAAGCATATCCTGTAATTGAAAGTTCAGACCTCCAATATATTTCGATACTAACTATTCTTCGCTTTCACGGATGTCATTCTGAGCAATGAGATCATGAAAATCTTCGGTGTATTGATATACCAAACAGGTTCTTTGCTTAAGGCTTTGGTATTTTTTATAAAGTTTTTGGTGATAGTTCAATGGTAAGAATTGAGCACAAAGTTTTTGCTCTTTGTGCTCCAAACGCTCAATCGGGGCACGACCCTGATGTTTGCGCGTTTGCTTGAGCTGTCAGCACTAGGCTGCAGCTCGACCCTTTAATTTGAGGGATATCAATCCCATATGACGATCTTCGGGTACCTCCTTAAACTCAAGGATTTCACGAACTTCGCTAATCCAATCTAGGAATTTTTCAGGAGTTCCAGTTCCCTTGAATTCTGGGATATCAAAACGTAAGCCTGAATCTCAATGAGATCTCGTAGGCTGTAGGTTATCTCTCCTCTCTGAACTTCATCGATATGACTCAAAGTCTTCATCAGAATCATACAAATGAGTTTCACGAGTTCCTCGAGAACTGTGCGAACTTTGCTCTTCACGTTGATCGTTAAATCTAATATTTTTGGCCATTTGACGAGTTAAATCCTCAACTAGGCGATTAGCCTCAGTGAATTATCTGTGCAGATCTCGCACCTCATATCGGTGGTCACGATCATCGTTTCCTCTATTAAAATTATTTTGACTTCGACCGCCCATTCGACTCGCCATAGTGAATGGTGCCTAAAAAAATTTTTTTGGACTCCCCACAACATCGGGAATCATGTCGGATTAAAAAATCCAATAACCCACGCTCTGATACCAAAATGATGCAATGATATGGTGTGGACTCGATACACACCGATCCAAGATCCAAACGGATCCAAATGCACGCGTAAGCTTAAACGATAAAGAATCTGGACAAAACTCTGAGAAATGGGTTTTTGGGATCCGAGCACCAGATTTCGACAGAAATTATCCAAATGAAAGTAGTGTGTGACTCACACAACTTTCCAATGAATCTGGAAACACCAGATTCAGAGCAGAAGTGTCCATTCCACGGACTCGGAACCAGGACTGCTACACAAGTCCAATAGAGATTATTGGATTCCAGGGTTAGACTGTTCAAAGGAATTTTTGGACCCGCAAACATTAGAGTTTGTGAAAACTCACAACTGGCGAAATGAAGGTCAGCTTCAGATCTTTCCATAACACTAAAGATCGCAATTTTCAGAAATTCCTACAACCCGCTATAAATTTTTTAAGTTATAAAACGGTAATATTTAACGAGCATGAAACCAAAAACTCCAAGCAAAATAATAGTAGCAAAAATTGATATTTTTGGAGTACAAAAGCAACGATTCAATGAAATCTCCAAACATAAAAAATATAGGTTTAGATCTTATCTTTTTATAGAATAAAAAAAATCCATATTTCATACAGGGAATCTTTTGATAACGAGAAAATACTGAACACAACTATGAAAGTTCTGTAATAGCAAAGAGACAATGGACTTCTGTCAGTCCGACGTCTTGACAGTGAATTTTAGAGGTTCAAATGGATGAATCTTAAAAAGGTCTCAACTACAAAGTTGGATACAATCGTCTTAGCTTTCTGGGAAGCTAAAGAACACGAAAATTCATTTAAAAATGAGTCTGACACAGATGTTTTATCAGATATGCCTCTGTTATCTCGTAACATCGTTTTGGTCTTTTGACAGGATCTGAGTTTCATCCACACATATCAATATTCTGAGAAAACTCAAGATCAAAATAGCCAATCCACAACATAAAAACACTTCTAACATGCATTTGCAAGTCTCTAATGATCCAATATAACTTAACAACGATAAATTAAGAATAATCATAAAACAAATGCGAATAAGAGTAGTAAAAGACTAGAACAAAGAACCAATGGTAATATCTGTATTGAAGATGATAATGGCTGCCATTGTGAAGCAATCAATGCCACAAACGATCCATAAACTATAGGAATGGATTCCAACCACCACGAACAAGTTATCACAACCACCACGAACAAGTTATCACAACCACCACGAGAATGACTTCTCAAAAGCTCACTCTCCACCTCACAAGGTGATACACGGTTTCACCTTCTTCTCCAAGCAATCTTCCACCAAACATCCATACCCAAAAATTCCAGCAAGAACTCACGATTTTTCAAAATGAAGAAGAAGCCTCCATTGCCTTGGTCGACCTCCCCTAATTAGGGACCTTGGTGCTTGGGAAGGGCCGCATTAAAGAGGGAATGGGTCTTCCCAAGCCTTGCACCAAAAATGAGCTTGCATGGGCCTCATTTTTGCCAAGGGCTATTAAATCTCCAACAACCCAGTTTTTGACTTTGGGCTGGTCAAATTAATTTGAATGAGGTCCAAGATGGACCACACCCATTTGGCGCCAACTAAGATCCCTCATTGAATACGGATCTCGATCCAAATCCGGATCGAGCAGTGAAATGGATCCTGCACCAAAATACATTAGAGAAGCAAATTTACAAAAAAATAAAAAACTACCCTTGGACCCCATACACCCTCTAGTACCACAAAAAGATCCTACAGGGTAGCTGAACTATCCGGATCCGTAGAATCCGGCTCCTAAAAAAATAAAAATAAAAATAAAAATAAAAAACATGTTTAATGCGATTCCTCACATGCCAAAATGGAATTGAAATAATAAAAATACAACATCTAAGAAAGAGGCAAAATATCTCAAAAATTGAAACATGATAATCAAAATGGGTCTGGGTTGGCAGAGATCCAATTGGACCCGGATAGTCCTGCATGTTTGGATCTGCCTCAGATTGCATCCTGGAGTGAATCTTAGGAATTGGATTTGGATCCAATTCATCTTCAAAGTTCGGATCTTCAGGATGCTCTACATCACTAACCTTGTTTATTTTTCTATTCATCCATCTATTTGACCTCATAACTCAACCTGCCTATCTAGGATACCTGCTAACCATAAAAAATCTAGTCATTTTTTAATCAATAGCGAAAACCCTATCTTTCTGAAGGCAAATTTAAGATACTACCGTAAAAGCGCTGTTAAAATCTCTGTTCACCATTGTAGGATTTGAGAAAGCACAGTGGAAGCACTGCTAAAATCACCATGATCAAAGGCAAACTTTAGAATGCACTGCTTAAATTTTCACTTTTAACAAATAAATAAGATATGTAAACATAGAACTTATTTGGGCCTTCATATGGATTTATATAATCTCCTAACTCTCTTCCGAACCCTTGGAATTTCTTTTATAGACCAAAATGCGATAATTATGTCAAATTTTTTGATCAATTATACTCCCATATAAAGAAAGTTATGTCAAAATTTTTAAAATAACTTTTGAACTTTTTATACTAAAATAGGAAAAATTTTCTCAAAATGTCTAAAATAATCTATGATTTTTTAAAATTAAAATAGGCCAAATATTGTTTAAATTTCAATAAATTCATAGACATTAAAAATAGAGCAAATGATGTCCAAATTTTTAAAATAATTTTTGGAACTACAATCTGAAATAGGGCAGGTACTTCTTGATATTTCAGAAATTCCCAAAATGAGAAAAAAAATCTCAGAATGATTCATATGAATTTATTTGAATCATTGTTTAATTTTTAGAATTTCCAAATTTTAAATATGTGTATGCATATTTATGGTTGATCCACGACTACTAATCTAGAACTCTAAAATTCTTCTAAGATCCATTTGTGAATGAAAAAACATAATATGATGCATTGATACAAATGTTATATCATTTTTTATAATTATTTATGTTTAAATGATTTGAAATGAAGACTGTGATGCATAAATATGTGATGAAGTAAATGTATACTTCAATTATAAATTCATGCTATTTGTATTATAAACATAGTTTTTTAAAATGCATATTGCATAGCATTAATTTTTTTGTGAGTATTGACCTAAAAAGTGTAACTTATTGTAAATTTTGGGCATGCTATATTTATTGTGAAAATGACATGCATTGAAAAAATGTTCTCAAGAAAATAAGAAAAATTGTACTAATGATTTGAAGCTTGTTACAATTGAAAAATTATGGACGAGTATGTCAGTTAAATGTGAACCGATGTCAACTCTAATCTCGATGTTTTTTCTGTAATCATTATGAGAATGAAAATCTAAGATCAGGAGGATGAAAATCCATGATTAGAAAATCTAAAGGACACCAAATCATTTTCCTCAACCATAGTGGATTGGGGGCTTTTTAGGCTCGGCTAAAAGATCTGGTAGTTCAACCACGTACATGTGTTTAGCAGTTGCACTATGATCCTTGACTATCAAAATTTGTGAATCCCTCAAAAGTTAGTCACGAGAATCCTTGACAAATACTTTGGTGTTAGGACCTCCACTAGTTATCGGTAAAATGTAAAATAAAATTTGTGAATGAACACTCCCTTGAAAGTATGAACACTCGCAATGTACCGAGCTAGTGGTGCCTCTTGTATTGAATTGAGATGATCACTAAATTTTGTGTGATGTTTGATAGCATTATAATAATCAATTTAATTAATTACTTAAATTGATTATTATAATCATAAAAAATATAAGATGTAAAATTTTTTATGATTATTTAAATTAAATTATTTTGGTTATATATATAAATTATAAGAGATTATGAGATGCAAGCAATTCCTTATAATTATTCAATTAATTGCAAATAATTAGATTTAGTTAAAGAGATTGATATATGAAATGAAATAATAAATATATTAATAAATGCATATTTTAATTGTGATTGCAAATAAACACATAAAGAAGATGTGTTTTATGTATGAATATTATGTAATGTCATATATAAGAGGTGTAACATATTTTTGTGTATGTGATTCTATACATACTAGAGACCTGATAAAGTCTACTAGAATATACTTTGATATTAAGTTGTCTCACTTGTTTTTATTTAAAAAATTATAGGTTTAAAGAAATGAGTGGACCAATGCTATAGTATATGAGGACTCAACTGAAATTTTGGTATAGATTAAGTTGATTTTAATTCTATGAGTCTTTGTGTTTTTTGTTTGTACAAACTTTGATATTTATTCAATGAAATAAAATATTTTTGAAATAATTGTTGTATGGTTTTTTGTTACTTTTCAATGTGCGATGAGCCCAAAGATTAGAACAGATTTCTATTTTAAAAATGATTTTACTATATTTTAGAAAAAAGATTAAAGTAAAAAATTTAAGTCTCTAAATTTTCAAAGTGTTACACTGTCCACATATATCCGGTATCAGACTCAGATCAACCCCAATAATATTGAGGTCGAAAGTTTTTTGTGCCCATAATCATGTTCCAATCAGGTCATGTACCTGATGCAAATCAGAACCATTCAAACATAGGTGGGACTGCATCTAGTTTTATCAGACTAGGATCGAGTCGGACCCATATGTGAAACTATCTAACTGGTGAATCATGAATGACAAAGAGGAACCGTTCGAATTCGGATAGGATGTGGTCAATACCGTATTAAACTAATTCGATATTTTCTAAACCGATTCAAATTCAGACTCAGATTCGGATGGTGAAAGCTTCATACCATATCCTGTTTTTACATGTAAACAGATTCAAATATCCATCAAATCTGGATATTTGTCGGATTTGGTAGCGAAAAAATCAAAACCATATCAGAATCCGATTATGGGATATCGTTGACTTACCAACTCCTATTAAACGAAGTCTGATTCAGTCGGATATCACGTAAAATCCGATCCATCGACATCTCTAAAAGTCTAAATTGACAAAGGATATGCCCTTGACGACGACCGTTGGAAACCAACTCTCTCTCTCTCTCCGACGAACCATCGTTGAACCGCCTCCTCCCTCTCCAAGAACCGCCCATCTCCTTCCTCACCACCCCACGAGGCTCTCCTTTCTCAGGCGGTGGAATCATCTCCCAGTCTCTTCCGATATCTCCGTGTCCCCTTCCTCTTCGGAATCGCTGTTCGTTTCCTCTCTCTCTCTCTCTCTCTCTCTTCTCCTTGCACTTTGTTTAGGCAATTTTGATGTTAAAAAAAAAAAACTTCACCCAACTCGCCCAATCTCTCGATTACCTATTTTTGCCTTTGGTGGTATTGGTGGTGTTTAAACCCACAAGGTATGTTCACCCCCCAAACAAAAACTTCTCTTTGTTTTCCCCTTTTAATTAACTATGGTGTGATAAGTGTGCCTCCGGGAGAGATTCAAGCAACCAATTTCTGTTTATATGGAATGTATACGTATAGGTTGGTGCGTAAGTTGTTCTGATCCATTACATTCAACTGCATAACTCTAAACCCTGTATTCTGACGTTAGTAACGATTGAAATAACCAAAACGCATTAAAAAAGTGAAAATGTCTTCATAAGGTTTGGGTACTTCTAGAGGTAGATTAAGCCTTTTGTTTTGGACAGAAAAAGACAAAGTTCAAAAAAGGGATGCTTTAATAATCTTCTTAAAAAGAAATAGGAACGTTACTGGTTATACATATATTTTTTTATTGTTTTTACTATGCACATTCACAACTACAAGATTAAGTGAATACTCTTTAAGGGCCTGTTTGGTTGTAAATCCAGAAATTTATTTTTCTAGTTTTTTACTTTTCAACTTTTTAAAACTTCATGTTTTGTTAAATTCTGGATAAATACAGTGTTTGGATATATTTAAAAATATGGAAAGAAAATCTCGATCTTAACTTTTTATATGTTTCGATGAAAAGGATTTCTAAGATTTTAGATAAACATTCTTCATCTAAATAGTTTAACTTCAAAGATCTCAAAGCAACAACTTCCGGAATTCCACCAAAATAGAAAATCCCTAATGCAAGCAATCCATCCCTGCCTCTTCAGCTCACATCCGTTTTTTTTCCTGTTTTTATTAATCCAGGTATGCCGTGGATTAATTAATAAATATCTGGCTTTTTTAACTAATCTGGTTTTCGAATAACTTAATTAGTTAGCCAAACGACGGAAAAATATAAGCCTAGTTTTTTATTTTTCCAGCACCCCATTTATCTGGATAATTCATTCTAACCAAACGGGCCCTAAGCATGCACCGCACAGTCCATCTTCCTTGACAAGTCCCATTTTCAAGTACCATTTGGACATTCGAGTGTTATTTTCAGCACTCATGGAAAATAACATGGTATTTTTTGTTACGCGTTCAAAATTTTCACCCAACGCAAGCAAACTCTTTAGTCTGGCAAGAACACTTGGCCTTTGATTTTGCCAATGCCATTGATGTCACTGATGGTCATGTTACGTAAGATTTAGACTAACAAAGTACTTTATAAAAATAGCTGATTAAAGCATTATGCATATTGATTAAAGAACATTCTTGAATGAAGCATAAAGGAGCATTTAGTGTAATCGCTTGTTAATCATACAGAATGGAAAAAAATCAAACATACTCTTTCAGAAATTTTCCAATTTTGAGTTTTTATTCGAACAAATTCTCTAGTTGCACAAGACAAATGATGTAGCTACAGAAATTCAAGGCGCAGTTGTTTTCTTATATGGTTACTGTAGTCTCTGTTTGTGGTTAGAACACATTAAACAACAGCAGGGTAGGCGATAATTTTGTTAGCGCTTCATATTTGCTTCCTAGTGCATTTCTTTGTGACATATACCTAACAAGATGTTCCTTTCTGCTTCTTTCTCCGTTTAAAAATGATGCAGGATGATCTGAACATCCTTTTTCTCTTTGAAAGTTTGGATTGTGCAATTGAGACTATAAATATCAATGCCAACCCAGCTTGATGGGAAGTGTTGTCAGTACCGTTGCAGATGGAGCTGGTGCAGCCTTAGGGACACTAATCTCAGCTCCCATCAAAACTATATTTGGTGGATCATGCGAGTAAGCATCTTTGAATTTGAAAATCTATGAGCATGAAGGGATTTCCTTCAACATACAAGTCCTATTGGAAAGAGAAGAAAGATAATGGAAGAAATGTGCAAGTGTGGGGTGCCATTATTTGTAGCACAGCAAATCATTCGTACATCTTTCTTTCCTTACCTTTTCAAGAGATTGTTCTCACTTTGTGATATCAAAGGGTAGTGCAACTTACAAGTTGATTAGTTGAGCACGGGCAAAGCATATGTGATATCCGTTGGAAGTCTTGCATGTTGAAGACAGCTTTTGTTTGTTTGTAATGAGCAGAGAACATTCCTGGTATAAGAAAAAACAGCAAAAGGCTAAAATGCCTCCTAGTCCTTCAATACAGTGAATTTTGAAGCAGCAAAGGATTAATGAGAGATGGGACTCTACCTTTCCAATTTACCAATCTTCAGACTATGGACCTGTAAGCTTTCCAGACAAAGTTATGACGTGAATAACTAAGAGCATCCCCATTAAATTTTGCAGGAACATCTGTGTGGGAACATGGGACATATTTTGCTTCATCGAGCACTTTTGCATCTCAAGTTTAGTGAGGGTGGCTATGGTTTCTCTCCTCATCTACATAAGTGAGTTTGCCTTCCATGTTCTCTCTCAGTCTTCGTAGCATGTCTACTGTCTTTCCCTTTCCACTTGCTCTCTTCAGAAGCATACAACTATTCACTACATGGGAATAGCACCCAGAAATTACACCATGCCTTAAGAATCAGAAGACTGTGAAAAGAATCCTTCTTCTACCAACATGGTTCCAATTTAAAACCATCGTATTTAGCATGATGCTACTAAGTAGGGATTGGTATAGAACATGAGTAAAGATATCAAGTTGGAAAGAAATCATGTGAAATACAATGTCCATGTTCTTGCCAATGAACTACATAATATTCAAATTTAGAGTTTTTAATATAATATTTCATCAAAACTGCCAGTTTCTCACTAGCAGAATCATAATCAGATAGTACGAACCTACTGCAATTTCCTGCTTCTGCCCTCTACTAAGAGTTTATATACAGTTTCTTCAATGATTTCCAGGTTCAAATTTTGGCGTTGGTAATCTTTCAATTATTGCAGACTTATTTACATATCTACCTATTTTATCCACAACTTAAATTCTTTGTTATTATCAGTGTGCTTATAACTAGGTTTATGTGCAGTCATGCTGTTCTTTTATCTTCTGTACCAAGTTGGCATCATTCAGTGCATCGGTAGAAGCCTTTGCAAAATGACGTGGGCCTGTTGTGAGACATACTGGTTCGCAGTCGAAGATATCTCATGTTTTCTATGGCACAAGCTACGGAATGTAAAACGTGTATATCGTCGTCGTCACGACCTTGAAGCAGCATACAGTTCGAGTGATGAAGAAGAATATGAAGATGGATCAGTGAACAACTGCGAGAGCCTGAGAGTGGCAATAAGCAGAAAGCGACCAGTAAGGGACAGACGGAGAGATCGAATAAGGTCGTCTTTGAGGCCTAGAAAGCATTCGTCAAGAAGTTGGAGCAGGCATTCACATAAGCGTGCCAAATGGAAGACCAAAGTTAGTCGGAGTTATGAGAAAGTCCACCATTATTAAAGTTCTTAAATACTTTTAAGCAAACAAATCTTCGATCTTGATCTGTTACTGGCAGCAGCCGCAGCCGCAGTCGCCACAGCGTGGCCCATATTGTCTTTATTCCTTTGCTAATTCTCAGAGGGCTGATAATGAACACAAAATCATGAAGTATACACAGGCCATCTACATATACAGAGATTACAATATTCAATAGATTTGGTTTTTTTGACAGACGTGCAGTCCCCAGTTTTGTAGGATAAAGTGCTCCACTTGGGTCTATAGCTGCAGTCAGTATGTATATCATGTCCAAGACTAGACAATAGTTTCGTCAGTTTCTGCATGCAAACTTGAGAGAGAGAGAGAGAGAGAGAGAGGGAGAGAGAGAGAGAGAGAGAGAGAGAGAGAGAGAGAGAGAGCACCCTAGACTAGGCTCTATGTATAAGTCGCATAAGTCTACTGCAAACCAAGGACCTGATCCAGCCCACTGAAAACAGGTTAAGGCCCCTAAGTGTCAGACCGAGATGCACGCCGTCCCACCTGTTAGCTTTCTAAATTGTCTTGTAGATGTTTAACAAGGGAGGTGACAATTAATAATGTTGCATTCTCCACTGTGATAAGTTCATCACTAGAAAGGATAGAAACAGTGGTGCATTGTTTTCTCTTTTGAAAGCACAATACAGTGGCCATTAAACGTTTTATCTGAATCGTCTATGACCATCAAAGATGCATGAGTTGTCAAAGGATGCGGGGGTTTTCTTATTAATACAAAATCTTCCAACTACAAGTTTGAATTTCACTTTGGCCCATCAGACATGGATTGACATACAGCGGAACCACAGTACTCTCCGTTTTAGGGGAGGTTACTCTCATCAGATTCCAAAGATATAATGTTCGTTACTCGAATACAGGATGAAAACCAGAATTTTGGCCTGGGTCTGATCTGGACCTGACCCTTATAGGCAAATTCTGTGAGATGTATCCAAATCCAGTTCAGAATTGGAAGAAATATGTTTGGGTCCAGTGAGATCCAGATAAGAATTGGGTAAACAAATATGGTCAGAAGCAGGTCTAACCCAACCAATGCTCATTTTTCAGCAGATCCAGTACCACAGGAACTCAGACCATACCCGTAAAATGCTTCCAGCTTCCTGTGTGTTGGCTGAATTTCTTGGTTTCAATTCTCACTTGGAGGAAGACGGTAACTTTTTTTTTTTGAAGGAAAAATTCCTCTGACGATTCTTAATAGTTCAAAGAAGCAGTTATCTACATTTGGCTGATCATTTAACAAAAACTTATAAATCCAGTCTTACAACCAGCAAAGCATCATCCTGTTCACATAACCCTCCAAAGGTTTTGTCCACTAAATCAATTCTTCTAATACCACTGAGCATAGGAAAGATGACTTATTTTGAAATCATCGCAATATCAGTTGATCAATAAGATTTTTCTTTTTGGATAATCCAAGGAAAAACCCCTCCATCACCAACTGCACATTTGGCATCCGGTTGAAAAAACCCTTGAGGTCCCCCTGCGCACCAGGGAGTACACCCAGCTTTGCCCTTACGGCAAGGGACACCACTCGTAGGTTTCAAACTTGCCACGTACAGTCAACTTGGTTACATTCACAAGTTTCCCCTACCAGATGAGTGGAGCCCTTGTTGGCAGTTGATTGGTAAGATTTGCCAGTATAGCTTCAGCAGTCTGCAAATAACCCGTGAATGCATAGAACATTCACCGGCTAAATGTGCATATGGAAATGGTCAATGCCATAAGAAAAGTTTAACATTTAAAAATGCACTTGGAGATTCCATAGTTGCAAGTAAGCAACATCTTCAACCTTCAATGGAGTTTAGAAGAACCAGCTGATACATAAGCATCTCAACACAATAGAGGATTTATAACCTTTTTTTTAATAATTCTCAACGTCTTGTATTGTCATAAGAATATGATGTTTGGTAACAACTCAAGATTCAAGGGGCCGCTTGCAATTCTGATTCATCGACTCCAAATCAAATTCGCATGTGGCCCAGCAAACCGAACTTAAGCGTGTAAATAAATCACCAAATCCTATTACATCTAAGACTCAACAAAAATATATGAAAAATGTCTAAACATGTCATTCACAAGCGGTTTGCATCAACTGCCAAGCATCCGTACAAAATTTTCCTCTATAACCATAATTCATAAACTTAAGCATGTCAACAAAAATATGGAGTTTTGCATTTCCACCTGTCACATCACCATCCTGAATGCCTCATCTCTTTCAGCCACACCTGAACTGAATATTTGCTACTCTAGGCAATAGTAACAACCTTATAATCCAAATCTGTGGGAGGCAGAAGTGAAAAAAGTACTCTTGCCTAAAGTTAGTAAACATTATCAAAGGATAAAAAATGGCAAGACAACCAAACATGGTATGCAAAATCCATTTTACCTTTATAAGCATGAGCAGCTGCCCCTACCATTCATCATACACAAATCCAAACAGATCTTAATTACTTTCTCCAACAACAAGGTTGTAATGCAGACAGAATAGGTGTGAGAATAGGAGGCTGACCACAACATCAACAGAAAGAATCATGGAGTTTTGCATTTCCACCTGTCACATCACCATCCTGAATGCCTCATCTCTTTCAGCCACACCTGAACTGAATATTTGCTACTCTAGGCAATAGTAACAACCTTATAATCCAAATCTGTGGGAGGCAGAAGTGAAAAAAGTACTCTTGCCTAAAGTTAGTAAACATTATCAAAGGATAAAAAATGGCAAGACAACCAAACATGGTATGCAAAATCCATTTTACCTTTATAAGCATGAGCAGCTGCCCCTACCATTCATCATACACAAATCCAAACAGATCTTAATTACTTTCTCCAACAACAAGGTTGTAATGCAGACAGAATAGGTGTGAGAATAGGAGGCTGACCACAACATCAACAGAAAGAATCATTCTATAATGTAAAGTGATTCGACTTGATGTTTGCAATCTTGTTTCTCTATTCTCTCCTTTGTCTTTTCTTGGTTTCCAAAGCACCTTTGCTCAATAACTTTTAAATTTGTCAATTCAAAAGGAAAAGAAAATATTCAGACTTCAGAGCAGTGCCTCGTTACATGTACAAACTTTAACCGTTCAAAACTTCATGTATAAATATCTGTGACACTACTGTATCATAAAGAGAAAAACATCAATTCAACAAATACAAATTCATCTTCATTCACAACTTTCACCAGTCTGCCACTGAGGATGCACTCTTAGAGTAGAAAAAGGGTAACATGAAACCTCAGAAACCAACATCATGCACCATCAACATGAAACATGATCATTGTCCACTTTTCCCTACAAAAGATAATAATAATAAAAATAAATGATGTTAATAAAGCTATCTAGTAACTTTGATCAGCTCAGTAGTTTCATGAGCTCCATAACTAAGATACACAATTTTGCAGCTTTATTCGTCTTACTTGGAAGAGGGGGAAAGGAAGAAAGAAAAGAGGTTCAGTGGGTAAACAAATGAAAGAAACACTGGGCAAACAGGGACACCAGGGATGTCCAAGGTTTAAAGGTCATATAGAGAGAATTTATGTTAATGATAAACCACTTGCAACAATGCTTTATGAAAGAAACACTTGGCACAGTATCCCCAGAAAAAAAAAGAAACACAAGGATAGTAGTGTTATAATAAGCGACTAGCAAGATTGCTTGTGGTCTACGCTGATAATGGAATGAAATGTTGCAACACAAATGACCAAGGTATACTTGAGCCATTCAAGCAAAGTTCAAGCATTTATGATGGATGACCATATAAGACCCCTGGCCCAGTTAAACTTGGAAAGGTGTATGATAGGCATTTATTCAGTAATAAACTATGATATTACAGACTTTCATCAACCACACATACAAGCATCAATTAATTAATGAAACCAACATAAACTCACCTATATACATCATATTTTCCTGGATGTATTATTCTATATCACTGTCTTTTAGATACAAAGGAAAAAGAAAAAAAGGGAAGAAAGTTCAGCCGCATAACATGGGAAGCACATTGACCAAGAAGCGGAGAATCCAATGGTACATTGATCATATGATTACAGACCCTTATCATCACAAGTACATAATCATAGTCTACATTTCCTTCAAAGTTCTAATATATAGGTGTACATAAAATCATAGTCACAGATATCGTGGATAAAATGAAAATACTGGCTATATAATTTTTTTTCTTCGGGAAAACGATTTAAAAGGTAAAATATTGTGATATTTTTATAAATAATTTTATAGTAATATTATCACGATAATATCATGATATTTTCAGTTCAAAATTTCCATTATAACTGTGCATATAAGAATGGCAATGCTGATGGTAAAATTTTAAGTCCGAGTTTTGATGAGGAAGAGAGTTCGTCAAGAACTACTCTAGGACATAAAATTTTACCATCAACATTGTCGTTCTTATGTGCACAGTTATAATAGAAATTTATAAACCAGAAATTAAAAGAAAAAAACTCTCGGAAGGCTAAAGCAATGGTAAGATCTATATCCCTTCAGCAACATTTTAGAGATAAGGTTGCCTCAGTTATAGCAGACATCAAGTCATCACTAAGACAGGAAGTAAACAACAATCACGATCAAGGTTGTAATTATCATATCGTTACCCGTATTAGTTGGGCCCAAAATAAGATACGTATCGTATCATATCGTAAAAAAATGTATTTTTTAATAATTTTTTTTTTATTTTTTTAAAAAATCATAAAAAACTAGCAAAAATTCTAAAAAAATCATAACACATGAAACAATGATGAATTGTACAAAATACAACTACAAAATCACATATGAAGCGTTTATGTTTCTATGAGATGCATAAGACATCATCAAACATCAACTATCTTATAAGAACAATGTAAAATATTAAATATCTTGCAATTAAAAACATGCCACAAGACTCGTGCTTTAATATTACATAAACAAAAATATTATGGCAATAGTTGCACTCGATTTTCACTCATTACTTGAGTGTCTCATTACTATGCCAGATCATCTGATGCCATCTTTATTGGAGGAGTGGGGAGCTTGATACATACCTTGATATAAATCTCTAATTTCTGCGGATTGCGGTGAGTTGGCTGGAGGTTGTAGGGGGGCAGCACCCCCCGAGGCAATTTTTTTTGAAAGGTAACTTTGTAATTTTACTTATAATAAAGATTTTTTACCTTAACCCACTTCCTTGAGTGAAAAAGGTGAAATGCACTTTTACTTAGGCAAACCGCCAAAAACCTCTCCCTTGCGCACAGATCAGCCCTCAAATTGCTCTCACGATTCCCAGGGTGCATGAATACCTCTCTAATGGCTTCTACACAAATGAGAGAGTCGACCCTCAAGAGGTCTTTAAAACCCAAAACTGAAAAATTATGACTTGAACATTTTTTAAGCGTGTTGACCCTATATCGTATGATACACCCCGTATCATACGATACGGGCATGTATCGTATGATACATACAATACAATTACGATACACACTCATATCAAAATACAAGTGCATGTCGTATCGATATTCTTTATAGTAACAATATGTGGTATGATACGGTAAAATATGTACAACATTTATCACAATATACCTTATTTTGGTAAGGATAAAAAAGAAAAATTCATTAAGAAAAACTAGAACAGTTGCAAAATGAAGGTGCCACAAAATCACCATGATGTAAGATAGAGAAAACATAAACAAAATATAAAAGACATGAAATATAGAAAGACTTAACTATGATGCACACAACATGCAAGGAGAATCCAATCCCATTTTGCAAGACCCAATCCATGACAAATCCCCTCCCACTTAATTGGCAGACACGTCTTACTGTCCTAGTGTCATGTTCAAGAGCTCATGCATTGAGAGACAGATTTCAGCCTTCATTTTAAAAGGTGTTATCTACATCTAGACAAAATATGCCACCCTGATAGCCAAAGTCTCCAAGATATGAAACAATTTTTCCCACATTCATTAGCCAAATTAAACAACAACAACAACAACAACAACAACAACAACAACAACAACTACACCTTCATCCCAAAACAATTGGGGTCGGCGATATGAACCAAAAAAAGAAAATCATTCTAGGTCTTCCACATGAATCCTTCTCCTCCAATCATTTCTATCCAATGCCATGTCCTCGGTGAGGTTCAAAGCATTCATATCCTTTCCTATCATCTCCATCCAAGTCTTCTTAGGCCTACCCTGACCTCTTTTAACTAATATATTTTCCCATTTCTCCATCCTTCTAACTGGAGCATCATTAGGGCTTCACCGAATATGTCCAAACCACCGTACATGATTCTCTCTCATCTTATTTTCAATGGATGCAACGCCTACCTTCTTACGTATCTCCTCGTTTCGAATCTTATCTTTTATTGTATTTCCACATAAATATTCCAAAGCCTAGATTTCTGAGTGGCAATATCATTATCACCCAGAAATGTTGAAAAAACATGTCAAACTCTTGCAAAGTTGGACTCACACATGGTGCAATGGCCCATAAGTTTCTAGATTCGCAGATTATCTATTACAAGAGGTTTCTCACACAACTAGACAAGATCCATATGTCCAGTATCATGGCCCTTTATCCTGATCTGAACTTCAAGTGGCTCCACAGAAATTTTTAAGTCCCATGTATTGCAATTTCAATCATTGACCTTCTTCTTTTGAAAGATGGAATCTTTCATCTCTCTCTCGAAAAAATGAAAACTCCGAATAAGGCCTACCATTGCCTGTAGCCATTGTCCATTTCTCCAAATATGGCCCACCATCGCTTGGCAAACATGTTAGTAAACTCAAGGTGCCAACATGCTCTTAGCTGATCACGAACAAAACAATACACCCAGCGGTTTTCATCAACTTTGATAGTCAAAGGAAATAAGGTCCATTGCATGTAGTCATTGGTACTCTCCTTTGAACCACTTAATTATTCATTTCTAGCAATATGTAACTTTTCTTAGCAAAAAAAGAAGAAACTAAATTTTCAACTGAAGCTGCCAACATGTTCTTACCTGACGTTCAACAAACAATCAAGTTCCATACAGATTAGATGCATTGTTGTCTAGTCCCTCTAGAATTAGGTTCTTTCTCTTAAGTAAACATTCAAAATTAATTACAAAGAAAGCTCGGAAAATATGCTGATGCTTAAGCACAACCTTGACAGTGCAAAAGAAGAGGGGCACTGCCACTTTTAGTTGTCCAACCATTATCTCAACAAACATCATTTCACTGTTTCCAATCCCTTACTAAAAATAATATTCTCTAAAATCTGATAAGATGGCATACACCACGCAGATCATGTCATATATACTTATCGTATAAGCACTACAAAATATTCACATAATCATTTGACAACAAGATTGCTAATTTGCGCTAGAGAAGATAATATACAAACAATTGAAGTGTAAGATAATTTCTGACCATTTCAAAAGCTAAATTTCCCTAACTACATTCTTGACACAGTAAAACAAGGGATCTTGGCCTTATGGAGCCATTATATATTATAGAGAAATCCCCATCAAGAAATCCCATGGCATTATATCCCCTTATATACTATTTCACATGGATTCTTCACTCCTACATCCATTCATTGTCCCTTTATATATAGTTCCTAACAGAGGTTCCAACAAGTATAGCAATATCTTGCATCATGCAGCTCTACACAATAATGCCAAATGGGTGCAAAAGTTGTACATTCATGCCAACAAAAGAATTACCAACTTATGGAGTCACTAGAATATGAGAATTACCATGTGAACCGGGCATTTCCAATGCTTTGTATTTTTTATGAAAAAATATGATTTTTGGATGCTTGAATATTTATGAAGATTATCAGTGTTGATTTTAAAGCCTCAAAAAATCTTGTTTATGCATCGTAATCAGATGACTCAAGAGCTAGTCCTTATAAAACCAAGCATGTAGATCACATCCGTACGGTTAGGTTTAAGAGAAAAGAACAAAAAAATCCATGAAAATCACGGTTCACACGGTAGTTCTCATATTTCCAGATCTCATATTCTAGTGACTCCCAACTTATGCACACGTGTCTTATAAAAAAATAATAATAATTCCATGAGGCGAGTACTCCCATGAGACGCTCCATCCATAATGAATTGATGTAGAAAACTTACAAGATAATTTCTAAGTACCCAACATACACCTGAAAAAAAAACTCAAGACAGGATTATATGATCTCGAGTCCAAATAAATGATGCATTCGAAACACGGTAATACATATCGAACCTCTGTGATTCTTACACTTTTATTGCTTTCAGAAAACAAAAACTCAAGTTTCATTCTTAAAATGAATCCAAGATAGCACTTGGATTTGCACAAAGATGAATGTAATATTACCAAGGAAGACAAAATTCAATAATAGTTCTAACTCCCCACATGATAGAACAAACAAAGACTAATATCAAAGAGAGACAACAAAGAAGATAAAGCACGAACAACAGAAGTATACCTCTCACAGTCAATCTAAATCCTCATTCCTGGTCTCTGAATTCAAATCCCGACTACCTGAGTTGCTGTTTGCACCACCCTCACTGTTCCTTATTTCTCTGCTGTTGCTGGCCTCCGCTTGCGACCCAGAGGCCCTAAACGGCCATGACAATGGCAATGAGATCCTAAACCTCCGGCTGGGTGTACCCGGTTGTGAGGCCACTCCAGCCGATCCAGTCCCTCCTGCTGCCTCCGCCTGTTCTCCCCTTGCCCGCTGCTCGTATTCAGGATCGTCCGTCGGAAGCTCGTAACGGCACACCGGGCACGAATTATGCGACTCCAGCCATGGAAGAATGCAATCAGCATGGTATACATGCTTGCACGGCATCTGCTTCGCCGAAGACCCACCTTCGAACTCGTCCTTGCAGACCGCGCATTGTGCTGCATCCGTGCCGAGCAATTTGCTCGTGATCGTGATGTCTGGCAACGACTCCACCGCGGACTTCGACGCCGGTGGGGTCCCGTACCGGTTGGGATCATTCTCTGCCAGCTGCTGGATAAGCTGCTCGAGCCCCGGTCCTATGAAGTAGTCTCCGAGGTTTGCCGGCAGCTGGATGCCCCCGCCATCGCCGGAATGGTTCTCGAGGACAAACTGGATGTTGGTGCCACCAGCGATCAGATTCTGGAGGAAAAGGAAGGGGTTGAAGGGGTCGGGGTCCTGGATGGAAGGGGCGGATCTTGGTGACAGATCGCCGGAGAGATCGAGACTGCCAGAGGAGGAGAAAATGAGGGGGAAGTCGGCGAGGCCGGTGGGGAAAGGCGACGCCCCGCCGCCAATTCCCGCAGCCTCCGGCGAGGAGAAGTGGTCTTGGAGGTTGAAGAAGAAGGGGTTCTGGGTGAAGGGGTGTGGGCTAGGGTTGGGGACGGAGTCGATCTCCTCGACGAACCCGCTGTGGCAATTAGGGCAGAGGAGCTCCCCCGAGGGAGAGGGGACGATGGTCACCGAGCCACCGCATTGGTGGCACCAGAAGGATTGCGCCGCCGAGGTGGAGGAGGACATCGGAATTTCCTCCCTCCAGCAGCCGGAGAAACGAGAGACAGAGAGGGAGAGAGAGAAACGGCGTTTAAATATGAGAGAGGCATGTACGGTCAGGAATTTGGGATTTTTTTTTGAAGGCAAGCTGAGGTTAGGCAGACCCTTAGCAGAGATTTGGTAAGACAGAGATTCGAACCTGGGCCTTCAGCTTGGCACAGGACCCCGCTTCTCGGTGGTAGGAGTCTGCTAATTGTTGTAGCGTTTTCCACCGTTTGGTGTGAGGGTTTTTTTATCATTTAGCTATCCTGCTCGGGTTGGGCCCGGAACCGGAAGGTTCGGGTCGAGCTGACGTTTCTGAGCCTCTGACTTCCAAAGTTCAAGCCCCTTGATCTCCAAAGCTTGCAAACGGGTTGGATCCGACCCAGCTTGGCTTTCACGAATGGAATGGCTGCCTATATAACATATATCGGCGACATTTTTAAAATACCTTATTTTATGAGGATATTTTCAAAAGCTGGTGCTATCTGAAAAAACCGAGATACTTATACGGTATTCTCCGTTTTAAAAAATAAACACATTAGTTTAAACTGATTTACGTAAATCCACAGACCCTTTTACAAAATTAATTATAGCCACCAAAGTTTTTAAACTTTCAAAGAACAACCAAAGTTTTGGCACCGTTAAGAAAACATCACTTCTCTACCATCGTTTGTTTAATCTTGGAGCTAATATTGACTATAAAAATAGAATTAGTATGACTATACAATGGTGGTCCTTATGAATTCATTGTGTTCTTATGAACTAATTGGTTTGCATTGGTGTAGCTTGCATTTCATGAGCTTGTTTTGCACATATTCTGAGAAAGTGCATTTTCATTACATTATTTACAGTGGAGGTGGAATGGTGGAAGTTTTGTGACCTCTCTCATCTAAACTCATGCAAAGACAGCATAAAAGTGCTACTTGTTAAAATATTAAAAAAGAACTTCACACGTCCTATTTCAATTGTTTCATGAACCAGGCATATTAAATAAAAGTGATGGAATATTATGTTTATATAAACGTTATTAATCATGTGTTAAAGAGATTTGAGTTCATCAAGCTTTTAATGAGTCTATATTCAAGCTTCAGTCTGACTTATTTATTAAATAATCAAGCTTAACCCAAGCCCAAGCTTCTAAAAAAAAAGGTTATTTTGCCCACCTCATTGTTAAGGCTATTTATCATCTGGATGCGATATATTCAAATTTGAAGATGATTTTTTTTTATGCTTGATTAAAGATATGCTAAGACTGAAATGGGAAATAAAACGAAAAACCACAGACTAATATTTGAAAAGAAGAGTATAGCTGATTTGGGCAATTTGGTGTACATTCAAGTGGAGAGCGATCTCTCAGGTTTTCTTTCTCAGATAGAAACAATAATCCTATGAATACTGAAACAGGGTGGTTCAGTCTCTTACATTTTAGCTCTCAGTTAACAGAAGTTCTAGATTCTGAGAGGTACTGTTCTAAAAGGTGAGCCCATTTAAATGTTTTTGGTCTTCATGTCCTTCTCCTTTAAAGGTTTCATTGGCAAGTTTTGTCTGCCATTTGGTGGAAAGAATTTAGTAGCAAGAAATGACAAGAAGGCCCTCAAAATTGATACTACTATTGCATTTTCATTTGCTTATTCCGTTGATAGATCATCGAAAATACAAGCTGCAGTCTACCTTCTTGAGGTGGTGTCTTTTACCATCTTTTGTTTCTCTGAGCAATCGATGATGATACTAATCTTTGCTTTATGTAATCAAAATTCTTATCTTTGTTGGCATTTCTAATTAATTCTGATAGAAGAGGTGTTTATGTTTAAACTAGATAGGATCACTGGTTGCATTTATATGCATTCCAGGAGAGAAAATACAGAAGTGATTCTGCTAAAAGTTTCAATGTTTTTTAACTACAAAAATTCTCTCCTTTGTTGAGTGATATTCCTGTTCCCTTGGTCTGTAACGACTGAAAGTGGTGGGCCTATAATTGATGTTATGCTTGTTATAGATGCTGGGCCATGAGAAATGTGCTTTTTTAACCATTTGACCAAAAGACTGCATTTCAGAACTTGCTTCTTCTGATTATATCGCTTTGGTAATAATTGTTGTAAATCCGAAGGAATACAAATTAAGGCAGATTAAAGGTTGTAAATATTGATCACTAAGTCACAGGGACTCGACAAAGCAGGTGCCGCACCCGCGTCGATGCGACACTACACGGGTGTGTGTGCGTGCGGGTGCGGCACCCGGTGCAGTCAATGCACTCAGGGTCATTTTCGTCTAATTTTTTAACATAATTTTTTTTTGTTGCCTCATCAAAAGGGGCTACGAAAGAGGATTAGGGAAAAATTTGTTTGTCCTGATCCTCTCCTCTCCTCTCCCATGCAGCTCTGCTCTCTCACTCGCCTTCTCTCCTCTCGATGTCTCACAGGGGAGCCCGACGCCACCTCCTCCTCTCCCTCGTCGCAGGTACCCTCTCACTCTCTTGTTGGGTTGGCAGGAGAGGGGCCGAGCCCCCCACCCTGCTCCTTCTGATTTCAGGGGAGGGGCCGAGCCCCTCCCCATTTTTGGTAGGAAAGGGGTCGAGCCCTCTCCCTGCTCCCTCTAATTTAAGGGGAGGGGCCGAGCCCCTCCCCGTTTTCGTCAGAAAAGGGGTCGAGCCCTCTCCCTGCTCCCTCTGATTTAAGGGAAGGGGCCGAGCCCCTCCCCATTTTCGTCAGGAAAGGGGCTGAGCCTCCCACCCTGCTCCCTTTGATTTCAGGGGAGAGGCTGAGTCCCTCCCTGTTTTCGGCAGGGGAGGGGCCAAGCCCCCCACCCCGCTCCCTCCGATTTTAGGGGAGGGGCTGAGCCCCTCCCTGTTTTTGGCAGGGGAGGAGCTAAGCCCCCCACCCTACTCCCTTTGATTTCAGGGGAGGGGCCGAGCCCCTCCCAAGAAAAATTTTCTTATGGGGGGGCACTGCCTCCCTACGACTCTCTGTCAGGGGTGGCCCCCCCTGAACCCCCGCACCGGGGGGGGGGGAGCCCCCGAACCCCCTAGTAAGGATAAAAACTCTAAATCAGGCTTCACAACTCATCATTGAACTCGATATTATAAATCTTAATTGTCTGCATACTTTTTTTTTTTGTGTTTTCAGGACAAAAATGACGAATAAAGGGAAAGGACTTGCATTATCTTCATCCCCATATGTGAGTTATGCTGCTAGTTTTGTTGATAATTGTAGTGGGAGTGATGATGTAGGGCCACTATGGGTATATGTAGATAAGCTTGCAAAAACTAGAGAAGGAGGTGGTGGAAACAAGAGATTTTGATGCAAGCTCTGTGAAAGAGATTTTGTTGGGTCTTACACAAGACTGAAGGCTCATTTGTTGAAGATACCAGAATATGACATTTCAGGATGCAGAAAAGTTGATGAGGCAATGCGAAGACAATACAAGAATAATATGAGAAGAGAAAGACAATGAGTGATTCTTGTGCAATTAGTGTGTCATTTGAAAGCCACCAAAAAGATGCTGAAAAAAAAGAAAAGTCAATATAGGAGGTAGAGAAACGATACAAGCAACATTCAATACATATGGAAGGGAGGATATGGATAGAAAAGTAGGGAGGTATTTTTATTCTAGTTCACTCTCATTTAATGCGGCTAAAAATCCTTATTGGAAGGACTTAGTAACATCTTTGGCAAATTATAATTTGAGTTGCTATGTGCCTCCAAGCTAAAAAAAAATACGAACCACACTTCTTGCAGAAGAGAGGGCAAATGTGGAGAGGTTGCTGGAGATTAAAAAATATTCATGGGAGCAAAATAGAGTTTCTATTGTTTCTGATGGATGGACAAATATTCAAAGGCGTCCACTAATCAATTTCATTGCTTGTTTGCTTAGTGATCCAATATTCTTGAAAGCAGTTGATGCATCTGGGGAATATAAAAATGCAAAGTATTTAAAGATGTTGTTTATAGAAGTCATAAAAAAAGTCGGTGATCAGAAAGTTGTATAAATCATTACAGACAATGCTCCAGTTTATAAAAGTGCAGCGTTGAGTTTGGAGAGTGAGTACCCTCATATTTTTTGGACTCCTTGTGTAGCACACAACTTAAATCTGACCCTAAAGAGCATCTGCAACTCCAAAGAAGAAAAAAATTCACAAGCATATGCTTTATGTTCATGAATTGAAGATTTAGAAAAAAATGTCAAAAGTATTAGGAATTTTGTTGTTAACCACCATCGTGGTAATGCTATATTTAATAGGCATTCTGACCTGAAATTGTTGAAGGTCGTTGAAACACGTTTTGCATCCATCATTGTGATGGTGAAGAGGATTAAAAAAGTGAATAATGCTTTAGTTAACATGGTGACTGATAAAAATTGAACATTCTATTATGCTGATGATGATATCAAGGCTCAAGAAATTAAGAAATTCATTCTTGATAATGAGTTTTGGGACAGAATGATATACTTTATTTAATTTACACAACCTATTTGGAAAATGTTAAGAGAAGTTGATAAGGATGTGCCAATGCTTCACAGAGTTTATGAAATGTGGGATAATATGATTAAAAAAATACAAGCTATAATTTTCAAGCATGAAGAAAAAAATCCTGCATTGGATGATTCAAATTTTTTTAACCATATTCATTCAATTTTAGTCAGAAGATGGGATAAGAGCAACACTCCTTTGCATTGCATGACACATTCTCTTAATCTAAAATATTATGCAAATAAGTGGCGGGCAGGTGATATTGGTCGTGTCTCTCCAAATTTAGACCCAGAGCTATCAAGACATAGAAATATATGTATGGCAAGACTTTTTTCAGAAGCATATCTTCTACATTAAGTCATACAAGAGTTTGAAAATTTTTCATCTTCGAGATTATATGGACCAACATTATTCATGAGAGAGGAAGATAATATAGATCCTATCACATGGTGGTTAACATTTGGATCAGAAACACCTATTCTTCAATATCTTGCATTAAGATAGCTATTGCAGCTTGCTAGTTCATCTTGTTGTGAAAGAAATTGGAGCACATATTCTCAAATCCATAACATGAAGAGAAACAAACTCACCAGAAAGCATGCAGAAGATTTAGTATATGCACATTCAAATCTTTGATTACTTTCGCGAACCAATGATGAATACAGGTACTAATTTGCTATCTTAGTTATTTGATTATTTCTTAGTTTTTCATTTAAATATACTTGTATTGCATTTAACATTTTCAAATTGGGTTTGTAGCATACAAGAAACATCAAAATTTTGGGATGTAAACCCAGAAGAGCGTGACTTCGAGGGAGAGCATGATTTAAACATGACAAACATGAATTTAGCTAAGCCCAGTATTCCTTCTAATGATGCATTTGATGATGAAGAAGAAAATTATTAAGATCCATTACTTCATCGTCGTATACATTATAGGATATACTTTTGGTATGTAATTTAGTTCTTTTTTGCTTTACTTATTTGATTGATATTTAGGTTGATATATTGCATGCATTATGAATGATATTATGACAATGTTAACTGTTAAAACTTTAAAATTATATATATATATATATATATATATATATATATATATATATATATATATATATATATATATATATTATATTTTTGCCCTGCCGCACCCCCATACCTAAGGTTTTTGAAAGTGCCGCAACCCCACACCCGCACCCATGTGACATAGATTGATCATGATCATAATCCCCGACTAATTCAAGAGTGCAAGGTTTTTGGCCTGCCCACATTCATTCTTTTCGAGAATGGGCAGAAAGTTCAAGAAAGCTGAAGGGAAGGTGCAATAACAAAGAATAAACTCAAAGCATACCTTGATAATCTTTTGGATTTAGTTAAAGTCACATAATCCAGGGATGATAGCCATGCTTTTTTAGTGCCTATCAAAAGGATTCAGTCATGTCTTGAGCACACTACCTGATTATTCTTGTCATAATCTGTTAGAAGGCGGTTGTAGTGTTCTTGTTTTTATTTCGGAAAAATCAATAAATTTTCTTATTTTTCTTTTTGAATGGAAAAGATTCGCACATATACAATGCACAAATCATATGTGCACGAGTATGAGACCATTGGCACCAAATGAGAGGCATAAAGGCTGCAAGCATATATATATATATATATATATATATATATATATATATATAGAGAGAGAGAGAGAGAGAGAGAGAGAGAGAGAGAGAGACTTGGGGGAAAAAATTGTTTATGGAAAGGGTGCTCTAGTAGTTTTTAAAACCAAATTTTTACCATAAAAAATTGGTTTCATTTTTTTTCTTATCAAAATGCATGTTATACAACACTTGAAAAGATAGTTTTCTGAAATTGTCTTCGGTATGCCCTCTAGTTTCTACAGAGCACTTGTTCGCATGCATTGCATAAGCAGAATGCATGGCTGGATTTTATGTGACTATGTTCACAGTGATCACTAGTTCCAGATTCATTTTCAGTTGGAAATTTTCATGTTACTATCGAGTTAATGCATAGATGAACATTATGCTACCTCAGGAAGAGAATAAAGCTTTACAAACTTGTCTGTTGGGCATGCTTCTAATTGAGGTTCATTATGGACAAATTGAACTGTTAACTTTGGATAGCATTTTTGACTTGCAAGCATTAATTTTTGACAGGGACTAAAATTACCGTGGGAAGATGACTGCTTAACTACAAACTCATCGAGAAAAGTTGCTGCCATTTCGTATTGCTGCCCCTAGAGTTGGTATGCTTTTTCCGGAAAGTCACCTGAACCTATTTGTTAATTTCCTGGCTGCCCTTTTGCGGACGCACATGGTCTAACCACAACGCCTTCACATATTGTTTGGAGTTGAACGGATTACTAGTTCGTTGTATAGCATATTTGCAAAAACTTTGCCTTAAAGAAAAAGCAAAGCAAAGGAAAGCACATGGAACCAGATTGTTTTACAAGTAACAAAGTTCTCAATTGTTATCCCAAAATAGTTTTTCTGTGATTCTAATGTTTCTGGTCTTTGGATTTTGTGCCCTCCTGCATAGACTTGTATATAGTATCTCAGAAAAATGCAGTTGAGGGAGAACACCTTCTCCATCTAACAAGTTCTCTCACTGTCCAACACATATAGCAAATCTTTCTTGGTAGTGAAACTGGGGGATAGAGTTGTTTTAATTAATATCCAGTTATCATATTTGACCCAACAATTTAGATTTTTGCTACTGGGGAAGCTTAATTTGAAAGCAAGAAACTCCTAGCTTCAACGAAAAGAGGAAAAACATTGGAAACCTGCTTCCTAAATATGGGAAACTCAATTTCCTTTAGTGGAAAACCCGTTTCCTCATCATCCTATTAAGATTGTCTTTCTTTCCTTTGAGAATTTTCATCAGAGAATTTCCATCAAGACGTTTACTAGGAAGCCTATTGATCAGATAGCAGTCAGTAAGAACATCACTCCAGAAGTATTTGGGAACATTCATTTGAAAAAGTAAGGCACAAGTTTTTTTTCAACATATGCCTATTTTTCCGTTAGGCGACTCCATTTTGTTGAGGTGTCCCAACACAAGAAAATTGATGGTCAATGTCATTTTCTTTTACAAATAGCTCAAAGAACTGATTCTTAAATTCAGTTCCATTATCAAACCGAATAGCCTTAATTTTGGCTCCATATTGAGTCTCAACAAACCTGTAAAACTCCCTGAACTTAGTAAGCACTTCATTTTTTGTTTTCAACATATATACCCAAGTAAGTTTAAAGAAATCGTCTATAAAGGTCACATAATATCGAAAACCAGAACATGAGTCAATAGGGGCTGGTCTCCACACATCGGAATGAATTAATTCAAACATGCAAGAAGAAACAGTCTCTGAATTAGGAAAAAGATGACGTGATAATTTTGCAAGTCTACAAATATCACAATTATTGTAATCAAAATTATGGTCAGAAAATAAACTCTCAAAAGCATAATTAGATGGATGTCCAAGCCGAAGATGTCATGATTTACTTTATTCTCCCTTTGACATGAAAGCTCTACAGTTTTGCTCGAGAATATATAGCCCATAAACTTTTCTTCCTTCACCAATCCTCCTCCTCGTCTTGCGGTCCTGAAACAATATGATTAGTTGAAGAAAAGGTGACAGTGCAATTGAAGTCTTCAACTATTATGACAACAAACAACAAATTTGATGTAAACTGAGGAATATAGAGAACTTTAAAAACAGATTGATTGTTAAAGAAGTGTATTTTTCTAACCCCTTTCACTTGAACGACTTTTCATGATCATAACTGAAATCTTTAAGAAGAGAAACATTTTTCGCAATATGTTCTGAAGCTCCACTATCAATTATCCAAGTGTCATAAGAGTTAGAAGATATACCTTTATTTGAAGAAGATATGGCAGAGTGGGAGAAAGCAGTTTCAGCCTGTCCATCTTTTAAAGATTAGAGATCAAAGATTTTATCTAAAGCTTGAGTGTTATCAGATCTTTGTTCTATAGCAGCATGAACCTGTTCTTTTTTAGGTCTTTCAGTGCCAGCTCGCTCACGTGAATGCCCCTCCTTTTTGCAATGAGTGAAAAATCATTTCTTGTTTTTCCTCTTTCCACGATCATCAAGAGTTTTCAAGGATTTTGTTTTAACATTGAAGGCAGTCTTATCAGGAGTTTTAATTCTATTGACATGGTCCATAACTTTCCTTCTTGATTCTTCTCTCATAAGAGTAGCAAAGACAAAGTTTAAAGAAGAAATTTCAGAATTCATAAGGATCTGACTTCGCATTTGTTCAAAATCAGATCCAAGGCCAGCGAGTAATTAGAAAATGCGTTCTTGCTCTTAAGCTTTATGGAGAAACCGAAGATCAGTGATAGTGAGGGAATAGGAGTCTAATTCATCCCACATCATACGTATTTTACTAAAGTACTCACTAAGAGGAAGATCACCCTTTTTTAAATCATGTATGCCTTGAGACAACTGATACATTCAGGCAATATTATATTGTTCTCCATACAGTTCACTAGTTGACTGCCAAACATCTTCAGCAGTATTAAGAAACAAAAAACCTTCAACATTTTTTTGTTTCATAGAGTTAAGTAACCATGACATAACTAAGTCATTATTGGATTTCCAATCATCATATTTTGGATCTAACATTTTGGGATTAACGATTTTCTCGGTTATAAAGCCAAGTTTAGATTTGCCACTCAAATAAAGCGTAACTGCCTTAGATCAAAAAATGTAGTTTGTCTCATTTAACAATATGGATGTGATTTTAGATCTAGGACTGACTTGTTCGTGCACAAAAACAGTCGTGCTAGAGAAAGATTGGCTAGTATTTTCATAGTGTCGATCCACCATGATCTTGTTTCGATAAAAACAAAAAAATGGCTGCAACACAATAGCTCCTCTTGTTGATCTGATATGCAGATAAGATCTTCAGCAAACACACTGTTCTGGCTCCACTTGTAGCAGCACCCTGATGGGAATGCACCTTATGAACTACCCTGTTCCAAGGACTTTGGATCACAGAGCAGATCCCATGAGTCAAACTTGACCAAAGTTTGAAAATGTTTTTGAAAATACTTGCCTCCGTTTCGAAAATAGCAGAAAAATCCGTAGGATGGGGCTCGTCTGTCGGTACGAGGTTCGACCGTTCCTGGTGCCTTTACCAGGGGTAATCGAACCAAGGATCAAAGAGTGTTTAGCTTAACTTAATTGCCAAAATTGATGTCCTATAATAGATGCACAGAGAATTCAGGCATGTGCTATGAAGATTTGTAAAAATGCATATTGGGAAATATGCTGTATGCTTTTGAAAATATTTTGGAGAATGAAAGAGAAATATTTCAGAGAAAAGGGGAATCAATTTCTCAGAGAAACCCTAATAATTTTGATAATCTTTAGAAAACTTTGAAGACTTAAGGAAAATCGACTTCCCTAATTTTGGAAAATGCACTTTCAAAAGTCATGTATGAATTCAGAAAGTGAGTGAAAATCCTTGGAAAATAGAAGGAGTTTTGAGAAACCCTAACTATGGGAGAACGAACAACTTTAAGGAAAAGCACCTCTTGAGAATCCAACTTTGAAAATCGATTTTGTTTTTAGAAAATCATTGGAAATTCATGGGAAATCCTTTTAACAAGGAAAAATATAATCTTTGAGAAAAGTGAAGTTTCGAGAATACTAGCTTTGAGAATTTGAAAATCAATTTTGGGATTTTGAAAATTCACAGAAAATCCTTTTTGAGAATTAAATCTTTAAGAAAATTGAAAATTTTAAGGAATTCCAGGGTATCTTTGGAGAAATCGATTTTCTTAAAATAGGATTTTCTTGAGAAAACCAAAATGCACATAATTCCATGATGCAAGCTAGCTTAAATGAATGAATGCAACTTTCTGAAGATAGTTTATGAGAAAATCATTTGAAAGATGCATCTTAAAATTGAATCAAGGTAAATTCATCATATATTTCCGACTATGGACGCAAATATACTTGGAAGTTAACTTATTTAATTCTAAAACATTTTGCAAGATGTGAAATATGTTATGACTTTTGAAAATAGCCTAATAGTGTAGGCTCAATGTGACTAATACGAAGATGATGAATCTAGGTTTCATTCGTATTCTAACTATGGCCATAAATACGGGCTCCACCGAGTTCATCAACTCCCTAAGAGCTGGTGCACGTGCCATTCGTGTTCATCCATAGTGGTTTTTAAAGAAGATGCATGAATCATATATTAGGATATTACAAAAAGTAAACTATATGCTATGCGCCCTATTCTAAGCATAAAAGTAACTCTTATTCCATATTTTCATTTTACATTTACATCACTAAAATAAAAGAAATAAAACACGAAACTCAACTCCTCCTTTCGAATATCCCTGCAAAGCTAGAAATTGGATTAGTATAGACATGTAGGTTTTTCCAGATTTTTTCGATAATATCCAGAAATTAGCGAATTTATCTAGATATAAACCCAATCTTATGACTCCTTGATATGAATATGATTTGAAATCATGGAAGTGCAAGAAAATAGGATAAGAAAGATTTTGAAATTCAAAGATGTGGTCAAAATGACCAAAATACCCCTAATAACAAGTTGGTGACTTTGAAATTAGGGTTTTTGAAGGGATTTTGATAAAATATGGGAGTTTTGAAATTCAAATGATAATGAAATAAAGAATGGAGCATGATGGTATGCTGCTAAACATCATAAAACATTAAAATCAGAAAAATTTTATAGAACTTGGCCAAAAATATGAATTTTGCTTTTTATTTCGCTCGAGACAGGGTCCTGCGGGTACCCTGTTTTGATGATACGACTAAGTCGGACATCAAATAAATGTAAAATCCTGCCAAATTTGACATGGGCAGTCCCATCATCCTCAGAAATAGAATAGTACCAAAAATTGGATTTTATAGTATTATTTTAATATGAACTTTTGAGTAAAAGCCTAAACTAAGCTAAATTTTTTCCGCAGGTGTGAACTGAACGCGGTTTTCAACACAATAATAGAGTAATTCACCATGAAAATTCTTGATATTTTTCAGGATGCTGGCAGACATAAAAATAAGCAATTTTGGCTTTTACAGCCTCTGGATACGATTTACAATGACTTCGGTAGCACTGGTCCAACTCTGACACATATAGATTTAATAGGATTTTCCATAAAATAGATAAAAAATAGTAATATGTTACAGAAATTTTCTAAAATTTAAGAGGGTACTGCTGCTACATAGATAAGCAATTTTTATTTTTGCAGACTCAGCATTTGACTTCCTAACAGTGAAGATTTAAATACAACAACTAATTCATGAAGTAGAAGAATAGGAACGAACAATGAAACCACCGAATTATTCCAAAATTATTGCAAAGCTATCAAATCTATTATAAAAATTATGAAAATTTAACCTCAAATAGTATACACTCTGAATATGAACTTCCTCTTTTACAACCCTTGCTTTAGAGCCACAGATTGAAAACTATGATCGACTCAAGTCGATCCAGATCTCCAGGAACTCGTATCAGGCTCTGACACGTGGCCTCTGCTCTTCAATTTTTGACAGACTGTAAAGCTTTTTAAAAAACTTTGATAAAATCACATCAAATACTAGACTGAATTCTGAGACTCTTGCATTTTTTGGATTAGTAATTGGATCTCTCATGAGAGAGATCTCGGATTTACAATCCAGAACTCGACACATTTAGTGTTTTCCGAGTCTAAAAACCCGGTCCAGTATTTTGAACTTTGAATACAACAAACAATTTAAAATGATTCTAAAATTTTTGCAGGATATATGGAACGACCATATGCATATTATATGATTTTTTTAGGATTTTTTGAAGAAAATATGAACATGAAATAACATATGGACTGAGCATGAAAAATCAGAGTGCTACAGAAATGCAACAGAAGCTATTGACATGCATGATATATCAAGATAAATCATAAAGAAAAATGTTACTAATAAATAAAGAAAATTTCTTCTAACATGAAATATGCATATTGATGATGACAAGATATGGAAAATCGATCAAGGAAGATGATCATTCATTTGATGTATATCATCTCTGAGGAAGGTTATGTCCATTTATTTGGACGAGCCTCTCCTTTCAGACGGTGTCTACAAAGAAGATTATATTAACATGGATCTTAAGAACTGATTTCATGACATCTATATATATAGAAAGAATCCCGGATATATGAAATCACAAAATATGAAACGAAAGGAGGATGGAGGCTTTACCTTATCATTTTCACACTTGGCTTGAGCTAATAAGGATCCACGTTGTGCTAGTAGGTCTTGTAACAATGGAAGATATGGCTGCCTTAGTACTCAACTGCTCCTTGAATGCTCGACGGAAGGTGGAAGGATGAAGGAAGTAGGTGTTACGACAATGAAGCTGTACATGATACTTCAAGTACAAGGTTTTGATGATGAGCAAGTAAATCAACTGCATTTCAGCTAAGGCAATGAAGAAATTGAAAAATTCGATGAAGAATCTTTGAAGACTAGTGTGCAAATGTTAAATTCATTAAAAGTCTTAGATTATTGTAAGAGCCTTACTTAGAGTGCATATTTAGATTGCATTTCACCTAAAAAGTCTTTAGAAAAACTTTTCTAAAAGAACCCTTCATGAAAATCTTTTTAGAAAACTCTTTTCTTAAATTTTCGTGTTTATTAGTCGACCAATAGACTCACTAGTCGACTAATCCTTTCGCACCATGTTTTCTAAAAAGTCATTTTTGTCAAATTAGTCGACCGAAGGTTTTATCAGTTGACTGGACAAAACATGTGTTTTCTGAAAATTTAGCAGCAGTCGACTAATGCTTTTATCAGTCGACCGAACAGAATGTATGTTTTTCAGAAGATTTTAGCAGCAGTCGACTAAAAGGCTTTTTAGTCTACTGATGATATTATCAGTCGACTAATTTTATCTCTAGTCGACTAAGTTTCAAATCTTCAGATTTTCAAACAGCTCGATAAACAGATCAGTCGACCGACGATAACTGTCAGACTACTAATAACTAACTATTAGTCGACTAACTACTGTTTCAGTCGACTAATTTTGTCATTTTTCCTAACACTTCAAAAAGACATGTCTTTTCATTTTTCAAACATTTTGATCATTCAAAATGGACTGTTTTGACACTCTTTCATACCCTCAACGTATGAAAACTTTCAACTATAAATATGAGTGCATTTTACACTCAAAAGCACTTCAATTCAATCAATTTGAATCAATTACTCTTTGCTTTTCACTCACTTGATATTTTCACTTCAGTTTTTCACTCAAATTCTTTTGAGAAATAGTGAATTCATGAGTAGAGTATTTCAACAACCTCAAATGCCAATTATATCTCATTTGCATTCAAAAGAAAGGCTCATAGGTTGTATTGTAAGTTATTACTTATTTCAATTTTCTGTAAAAGGAAGGACTCCTTGATTTAAAGGAGTTGTTTGCTTTCAGTAGGTGTGTTACTGGAAGTGAGACCAGATTTGGTCTGTGTATGATCTTGTAGTTACACAAGGTTGATAGTGGAAATCTCAAGTGGGTTTTGCTTGGGGACTGGATGTAGGTCGGAAAAGACCAAACCAGGATAAATTCTTGTGTTCCTTTGTGTGATTGCTTTTCAAATTGCAAAATCCGTTAATATTCCGCAGACAATTTTTAAAAGCACTATTCACCCCCCCTCTAGTGCTCATTGCCTCAATCCTATTGCACTTTCATTTGGTATCAGAGCGAGGTTTGCTATTATTTTGATTTGATCATCATCTAGCATGGCAACTACAACATCTCAGCACAAAGAAGAATGCTCCTCTGTTCGTCCGCCTCTCTTTGACGAAACAAACTATGGATACTGGAAAGTGAGAATGACAATATTCTTGTAATCCATGGATCTCGATATTTGGAGAGTTGTTTTAGATAAATACCAAACTCCATCAACTGATTTCAGCCGATGGACCGATGAAGAAAAGAAGACTACTTCACTTAATGCGAAGGCAATGAATGCATTGTATTGTGCCGTTGACAAGGTAGAGTTCAATCACATCTCTCAATGCTCTACAACAAATGAAATCTGGCATACTCTTCTCGTGACTCACGAAGGTACGTCAAAGGTAAAGGAATCTAAAATTGCTTCTTTAGTTCATAAATTTGAATTGTTTAAAATGAAGCAAAATGAATCTATATCGGACATGGTAACAAGAATGACCGATATAACGAATACTCTAAAATCCCTTGGAAAAGAATATTTACAAGTGGATTTAGTCAGAAAGATCCTAAGGTGTTTAACTCCTGAATGGGAGAGAAAAACCACTGCTATTGAAGAGGCAAATGATTTAAACACTCTCACTCTTGAAGATTTGGTTGGTAACCTAATGGCATACAAACTTCAACTTCAAGACAGACAAGAAGAAGAACCCAAGAAGAAATCTCTTGCTTTTAAGGCTACTTCTGACTCTGAAAATTCAGAAGAAGATGAAGATGAAGATGAAGATGAAGATATTGCCCTCATCACAAGGCAATTCAGAAGATTCATCAAAAAGAGAAGATTTCAAAGAAAGGTAAAGAAAGCGGATTCTTCCAATCCCAATGAAGTCAAGTGTTTTAATTACAAAAAGGCTGGACATATCAAGAAAGATTGTCCTCTTTTCAAAATCAAGCCCAAGGACCAATTCAAGAAGAAAAAGGCATTTCAAACATGTTGGGATGATAGTGACTCCTCTTCCGATGAATCAAATGAAGAAGTCGCCAACATGTGCTTTGTAGCACAAGAAGATTCGGTAAGTCAATTTGACTATGATGAGTTATTAGAAGCATTTAATAATTTATATGCTAAATTTAAGAGTCTAAGTTCTAAAAATAAAGAGTTAAAAACTGAAAATTCAACTCTTGACTCTCAAAACAAAGCATTACTTCAAGAGATAGAAGATCTCAAGAAGGAAAACTCTTCCCAAGCATTTGAGATAAAAGAAATTGGAGTTAGAACCAATCTCTTACAAAAAAAAATAATTAGTCTAAAAGACAAATCAAATGATCTTCTTTCTATAGTGACCAAATTCACAAATGGTCAAGAGAATCTAAAAAGACTTCTTGGTTCTCAAAGATGCTCGGTTAATAAAACCGGATTGGGATATAGTTTCTTTGATACTCAAAATAGACCAAACTATGTTGTGAAAAATCAAAGACAATATTCTCAACCATTTGTTCATAGAACTAAATTTTCTAGTTCTAATAGAAATGCATCTAATCATGAAACTTATAATGCTTATAAGCCTAGACATGATTATTCTAGAAATGCTAAATCTTTTTATAGAAAGAATATTTATTATCAAAGGAAACCAAAATCCAAATGGATATGGGTTCCTAAGACTAACTCTCATGGACCCAAAAATAAAAAGGGGTCAAATGCTCTGTCTTCTAATTTTGTTGTAGATACACAAAATAAAGAACAAATGGATATTGGACAGCGGTTGTTCCAAACATATGACTGGAAGGCCGGAATTATTTTTCACCCTCCAAAGTAAGGATGGAGGAACCGTCACCTTTGGTGACAATAGCAAGGGAAAAGTAATCGGTATTGGTAATCCAAAATTTCCCTTGATAGAAAATGTTCTTTTAGTAGATGGTTTAATGCATAATTTATTATCTATTAGTCAATTATGTGATAAAAGTTTTCATGTTTCTTTTGAAAATGATTTATGCTTAATTTCTGATCTAAAAAGATCATTTTTAAAGGTAAAAGAAAGAACAATGTGTATGAACTATATCTAGACGAGTTACCCACTTTTAATGAAAAATGTCTTATTGTTTCAAATGAAATTCAATGGTTATGGCACAAGAGACTTGGACATGTTAACTTTAAAATTATTTTCAAGTTATTCAAGAATGATATTGTAAGAGGCCTACCTAGAATACCATATAAGAAAGATCACTTATGTGATGCTTGCCAAAGGGGTAAACAAATCAAGAGTTCTTTTAAAGCAAAAGATATAATTTCAACAAAACGTCCTCTTGAACTTTTACATTTAGATCTATTTGGACCTTCTAGAATTCAAAGTTTGAATGGTAGCAAGTATGCTTTTGTTATAGTAGATGTTTATTCTCGATTTACATGGGTGATTTTTCTAAAAAGCAAAAATGATGCTTTTTCTGAATTTTCCAAACTTTGTAGAAGAATTACAAATAAAAAATCTACATCTATTATTAAAATTCGTAGTGATCATGGTGGTGATTTTGAAAATGAATCTTTTCTAAAGTTTTGTGATCTACATGGTATATCTCACAACTTTGCTTTTCTTAGAGCGGCTCCACAAAATGGAGTTGTTGAAAGAAAGAGTAGAACTTTGCAAGAATGTGCTAGAACCATGCTTCAAGATAAAAATTTACCAAAATACTTTTGGGCTGAAGCAATAAATACAACATGTTATGTTTTAAACCGTGTTCTTATTCGACCAATCTTACATAAAACATGTTTTGAATTGTATTATGATCGTATACCAAAGATCTCATATTTCAAAATTTTTTGTAGTAAATGCTTCTTGTTAAATACCAAAGATAATCTTGATAAGTTTGATTCAAAATTAGATGAATCAATATTTCTTGAAGCTTATCGTATTTTCAATAAAAGAACATCTTGCATTGAAGAATCTTTACATGTTGCATTTGATGAGAATTGTGAGCAGGTTATACCTCTAAGCGAAGGAGAAGAAGTAATACTTCAAGAAGAACCCTTGATAGAGAATACTTCTCAAGAAAATGTTCCTCTTCAACCTGTTTGGAAAGAAGTTCCTAATCATCCACATGAACAAGTTATTGGAGAAATAAAAAGTGGTGTCCAAACTAGAAGGCAATTAGAAAAATATATTGCAAATGTTGCTTTCATATCTAAAATAAAACCAAAGAATATCAATAAGGCTTGTGATGATGAATTTTGGCTTTTGGCCATGTCTGAAGAACTTAACCAATTTACTAGGAATGATGTTTGGGATCTAGTTGATAGACCAAAGGATCATCCAGTAATTGGAACAAAATGGGTTTTCAGAAATAAGCTGAATGAAAATGGTGAAGTCATTCGTAACAAAGCAAGGCTATAATCAAGAAGAAGGCATAAATTTTGATGAAACCTTTGCACCAGTGGCTCGATTGGAGTCAATTCGAATGATGCTTGCTTTTGCTAGTTACATGAACTTCAAGTTATATCAAATTGATGTTAAGAGTGCATTCTTAAATGGACACATCAATGAAGAAGTTTATGTAGAGCAACCTCCAGTCTTTGAAAATGAGAAATATCTAGAAAAAGTCTACAAATTAAAAAGAGCTTTGTATGGACTTAAACAAGCACCAAGAGCGTGGTATGAAAGACTACGAAATTTTCTAGAACAATCCGGTTTTTCCATTGGTCGGGTAGACTCCACTTTATTTATTAAAAATCTTAATTCAGATATTCTTATTGTGCAAATTTATGTTGATGACATAATATTTGGTTCTACTAATGATTCTCTTTGTAAAGAATTTGCTAAAGCTATGCAGGAAGAGTTTGAAATGAGCTTGAATGGCGAATTAAACTACTTCCTTGGACTTCAAATAAAGCAAACTGAAGAAGAAATCTTCATCAATCAGGCTAAGTATACAAAAGAACTTCTCAAGAGATTTGGGATGGACTCATCGAAATCAAGAAGGAATCTTATGAGTACAACTACTTCTCTTGATAAAGATGAAAATGGTAAAAGTGTAGATACTAAGCTCTACAGAGGTATGATTGGATCTCTATTATACTTAACTGCTAGTCGACCTGATATAATGTTTAGTGTTTGTATGTGTGCAAGATTTCAAGCTAATCCAAAGGAATCTCATTTAACTGCAGTAAAATAAATTCTTTGTTATTTGAAAGATACTTCAGATTTTGGTTTGTTTTACCAAAAATCATCTTCCTTTGATTTAATTTCATATAGTGATGCAGATTTTGCAGGAAGTAAATCTGATAGCAAGAGTACTAGCGGAACTTGTCATTTCTTAGGAAATTCCTTAGTTTTTGGTTTAGTAAAAAGCAAAATTCAGTGTCACTCTCAACAACTGAAGCAGAATATATAGCGGCTAGTTTAGCGTGTTCACAAGTACTATGGATGAAACAGACCTTAAAAGATTTTGGTTTGAATTACTCCACAACAACTATTTATTGTGACAACACTAGTGCTATAAATCTTTCAAAAAATTCTGTTCAGCACTCAAGAACTAAGCATATTGAAGTTAGACATCATTTCTTAAGAGATCATGTGTTAAAAGGAGATATTTCGTTAAATTTTATATCTACTAATGAACAACATGCTGATATCTTCACTAAACCACTTAAAAATGAAGATTTTATGAGAATTAGGAGAGAACTAGGCATTTGCTCGTTTTTGGATTTATAAAAATGCTGATTTTTGAACAAAATCTTAAAATCGCACTATATTAGTCGACCGATAAAATTTTAGTCGACTAATGCCTTAAAATTTTTAGAATGAATCACACAATATTAGTCGACTGATAAAATTTCTAGTCGATTGATGTTTTAAAAAAAAATTTAGAATGAGTCGCACATTCTTAGTCGACCGATAAAATTTTAGTGGACTAATTTTTTTTTAAATTTTTAACTGAAGGGACCCAATACCCCTTGGATTTTTTTAACACCCATTTTTTTTTGGCATTGTTTCATTTTTGTACCTGTTTGTTTTTTTTAAAAAAGGAACGAAACCCTTAAAACGAAACCCTCTCTCTCTTTTTCCTCTCTCTTCAGAAAAACCCTCGAAGTGCCGTTCGAACCTATCCTCGCCGGAATCCTCTTGCCGTGACAGGGAGACGCCAAAATTCTCTTGCAGTAACCGCCACATCTTCAAATCTCGCCGGAATCGTCTTGCCGTGACGGTGCATCTTCAGTTTTCGCCGGAATCCCCTTTGTGGCAGCCTCCTCGCATCTACCGTCATCCACCGCAGACTCCTCCTCGTCTATTCACTGTTTCTGTTGCATTGGTTCTCCTTCATAACGTCGGACAACATCTTCCTTCTGTCGGACGTCGTTTGGAAGCCGACATTCTTTTTGATAAATATGTTTTTAACCATGCCTCATTCGAAGACTGCATCTGCAAAAGGTTTAGGTTCTCCTCCTCCTACACCTTCTTCAAGACATGAATTTTCTCTCAGATTACTCTGAAATCCTCTTTTATATGATACTTTTGGATCGATTTCTGCACTACCTATTTTACCAGGCCGAAATGTACTGTTTCATCTGTTTTCTTGTTACAAAATAAGAGAATTATTTCCAGAAATTTCACATCTTTTTTATGCCTGTGCATACACCCTTCACTATCCTTTTCTGATTCACTTGTTTTATACAAATTTACATTTTGATCATGAAACTAGAGTTCTTTCCTTTCTTGTTTGTGATGTTGAAATTGAGTTTGATTCTAAACTACTTTGAGAAATCCTAGAAATTCCACCTTCAGACACTCTTTTTAATACTGTTGAACTAAATGATGAAAGAATTTTTGAACAAATTCTTCTTCCTGGTGCACCTCACTGCCCTCCTTTCAAAAATACTAATCTTTAAACTCGTGCACGCATTGCTGGACGAATCCTTGCCCACAATGTTCTACCTAAAACTGGTTCTTTTGATTACTATTCCACAGATCTTTGTACGGCTCTTTATGTCTTATTTGGAAATATTTCTGTAAATTGGGCCAATGTGTATTTTACAAATTTGTGGAAACAAAAACCATTTCTTCCTTATGGATGTCTTCTAACTCGTATTTTCAAACATTTCAAAGTTCCCTTAACTAATGAAAAATATATTGAGCAAAAGGAGTTCTTTGATCAAACTATTTTTAAAAGGATGAAAATCAAATATCTGCCTCCATTAAATGTTGATCAAACTGAACCATCAATTTCTGAACCCTCACCATCTTCTGCGACACCTTCATCTCAAGCAAAAAGAAAGAAATTTTCTACAAGTCAAGACAATGATGAAGTTTTGCAGCGATTGGAAGCTTTGAATCTGCATCAACGCACTTTTCGTGAATATGTGACTCAACAACTTTCTTCGATTCAGAAAGATGTTACTCCAATCAAGGACTTGCTCAACTCACTTTTCTAATCTTTGTTTTTTGTCTTTACTGAACTTTGATACTTTATGGGTTGTAATATTTTAAACTTGTATTTACATTTTGCTTATGCTATTTCTGCCCTTACTCTTTTTTATTATGACAAAGGGGGAGAAAAAGATAGAAAAGATAGACCTTGCACGAGAAATGAGAAATTTAGAGAAAAAGATAGAAATTGCATATTGCATTATGACATGAAAATTACATCATGTGAAAGCACTGAAAATTTCATTTATGAAAAAGACTTAAAAATGCATGAGATAATGATGAAAATGCAAACCAATCAATATGTGATATATGTGCTTTGACTGTACTAACTTTTAATGTTTTGCAGCATATTGATAGGGGGAGTAAAATCTCCATCTATGCATCTAAAATGCTCCATCTTTGATTAGTTTGTCATCATAAAAAAGGGGGAGATTGTTACGACAATGAAGCTGTACATGATACTTCAAGTACAAGGTTTTGATGATGAGCAAGTAAATCAACTGCATTTCAGCTAAGGCAATGAAGAAATTGAAAAATTCGATGAAGAATCTTTGAAGACTAGTGTGCAAATGTTAAATTCATTAAAAGTCTTAGATTATTGTAAGAGCCTTACTTAGAGTGCATATTTAGATTGCATTTCACCTAAAAAGTCTTTAGAAAAACTTTTCTAAAAGAACCCTTCATGAAAATCTTTTTAGAAAACTCTTTTCTTAAATTTTCGTGTTTATTAGTCGACCAATAGACTCACTAGTCGACTAATCCTTTCGCACCATGTTTTCTAAAAAGTCATTTTTGTCAAATTAGTCGACCGAAGGTTTTATCAGTTGACTGGACAAAACATGTGTTTTCTGAAAATTTAGCAGCAGTCGACTAATGCTTTTATCAGTCAACTGGATAGAATGTATGTTTTTCAGAAGATTTTAGCAGCAGTCGACTGTAAGGCTTTTCAGTCTACTGATGATATTATCAGTCGACTAATTTTATCTCTAGTCGACTAAGTTTCAAATCTTCAGATTTTCAAACGGCTCGATAAACAGATCAGTCGACGATGATAATTGTCAGTCTACTAATAACTAACTATTAGTCGACTAACTACTGTTTCAGTCGACTAATTTTGCCGTTTTTTCTAAAACTTCAAAAAGGCGTGTCTTTTCATTTTTCAAACGTTTTGATCGTTCAAAATGGACTGTTTTGACACCCTTTCATACCCTCAACGTATGAAAACTTTCAACTATAAATATGAGTGCATTTTATACTCAAAAGCACTTCAATTCAATCAATTTGAATCAATTATTGCTTTTCACTCATATTCATTTTCTCACTCACTTGATATTTTCACTTCAGTTTTTCACTCAAATTCTTTTGAGAAATAGTGAATTCGTGAGTAAAGTATTTCAACAACCTCAAATGCCAATTGCATCCCATTTGCATTCAAAAGAAGGGCTCATAGGTTGTATTGTAAGTTATTACTTATTTCAATTTTCTGTAAAAGGAAGGACTCCTTGGTTTAAAGGAGTTGTTTGCTTTCAGTAGGTGTGTTACTGGAAGTGAGACTGGATTTGGTCTGTGTATGATCTTGTAGTTACACAAAGTTGATAGTGGAAATCTCAAGCGGGTTTTGCTTGGGGACTGGATGTAGGTCGGGAAAGACCGAACCGGGATAAATTTTTGTGTTCCTTTGTGTGATTGCTTTTCAAATTGCAAAATCCATTAATATTCTGCAGACAATTTTTAAAAGCACTATTCACCCCCCCTCTAGTGCTCGTTGCCTCGATCCTACTGCACTTTCAAAAGGATGAAGGAGGAAGGAAGTAGTGGTCGGTTTCCTTGGGGGATGTTGTGTAATAGAGAGGCAAAAAGATAGAGTTGGAAAAGGTAAAGCTTGGATCTCTAAGGAAATTTCATGGGATCACAAAGGGGCGGCTAGAGATACTTTCAAGAAGGAGATGAAGATGGATGGCAAATGGTTGTTTGATGGCTAGGGGAGGGTTAATTGGGCTTCAAAAAAAATCATAGATGATCCCTAGGGTGGATGGCTATGGTGTTTTTAAAGAGAGGGAGCTACATCTTAGGAAAAGCAAAAGTAGGTTTGCTTTTCCGAATTTATAGGAAAAGCAAAGGGAACCATTTGATTTTTGAATTTTTTTTATTTTTACTTTTTCTAAAGAGGCCTCAAATATGGTGCCACCTCATGGTGAGTCACATTTGTTATTTAATAAAATGAAAAATAAAAACAAAATAAAATGAAAAGATGCTCTGGAGAGGCACCACCTCAGAGGGAACGAACTTGAACTTTTGAAAATTTTTCATTTACTTTTCCTAAAGTTTAGCTAAAGCAGGCTACTTTTAGAGTAGCTTCAGATGTGGTGCCACCTCAGGGTGGGGCCACAATTTATTTTTGAAAATAAAAAGATTTTTTTTTATTTTTTTAGGTGGCGCCACCTCAAGGTGGGACGCCCCTATTTTCTAGGCTTTTTCAAAATTCAATTTAAAAGCTACCTATTTGTGAGAAAAAGCAAATGTGGCACCACCTCAGGGTGGGCCCACATTGCTTTTAGAATAATAAGAAACAAAAAATAAAAAAAGGATATTTTTGGAGGGACGCCATCTCAGAGTGGATGGCTCCTCAATTTTAGGTTTTTCAAAAAGTTAAAACAAAGACCTAATTCTAAAGAGGAGCTAAGGTGGTCCGACCTCAGAGTGGGCCCACATCCAGTCCTTTATTGGTTAAAAATCGAATTTAAAGACTAAAAAGTAAAAAGTAAAATTTTAAAACCTCTTTTTGGAATTTTCATAAAACCTATACTAATTGGCAATTATAAAGAATATTTGACCTAATTATGAAAAATTTTGGAAGAAAGTGGCCCCTCAGAGCATATTTATAAAAATGATTTTGAAATTGTTGATAAAGGGGGTGAAATAAAGAGATTTTTTGAAATTCAAAGTCCTTTTGCAAAATTTAAAATGAAAATTCAGAGCTTCGTCCCCTTCTCTAGGTAGAGCCAGTCCAGTTTACAAAATTTAAAAATCAATTTTGAAAAGTATCCAGATTGTTTTCTCGAGAAAACAGTTTGAAATTTAGAGTCCTGGGGGTTAGAATGGGAAAAGATGACAATTTTGAAGACCCAGGGGTTGGAAATTGATTTCAAAAATGTTTAAAATTCGAATCTGGATTGAAGATTTTAAAACCATGAGTTCTGGACCTTGAAATGACATGTTGTGCAGTGAAGTGATATGAAATATTGTGCGATGACATGCACTGACATGTTTCAAGAAATTTAATTCTAAACAAGGAATTGGAGATTCCAGTCTCTTAATATGAGTAAGACTTTGGAAATCTGTGACTTGGGGTGAAGATTTGAGCCAAAATATGGAAATTTTGAGAATTGTAATGAAATTTATACTTTTGCATGGTCTAGGCTAAAAAATTGACAATTTTGCCCTCTGAAGATCTCGAAGGACCAGTTGCGATGATTGCGTGGAAGTGCTGGGGAGGTGAGTGAAAATTTGGGGTGTTTACAGATGCCCCTCTTTACTGCTAAGCCGGTTTAGAACCGAGCTTAGTGACAAAGAAAACACACCAAATTTGGGGCTATATATAAAAAAATGCCCCAGTTAGAAGGATCTGACTGAGTATGTGGATACTAGCCCGATGAAGATGGTAGATATGGAATGAAGAATGAAGAAGAAAGATTCACTCTATGGGAGTGAAGTTTAGGTTTTGCCCTTAACCTAGATGGGTACAAAAAATACCTCGTATGAAACGAAGCTCAGGTTTGACCCTTAACCTGATCAGGAGGAAATACCTCGTGTAGAAACGAGGCTCAAGTTTAAAACCCTTAACCTGATCGGGTAATGAAATACCTCATCAGAATGAAGCTCAGGTTTAAGCCCTTAACCTGATCGGGTAAAAGAATGGAATCCTCGCAAGAAGAGACCATGATAGAACCTTCAAATTTCGCACAATAAATCCGATAGGGGTTTTGCAAAAGGAAGAGAATGGGGATCCCTAAAGCTTGAAAATGGATTAGTCTTGGGCGTCTCATTACTGAGACTAAATCAACTTTTAAAATAGATGACCTTTTGTGAGACAAATAATCGTTGGTTTGACCTCAAACCGAAATGGGACTCTCTATGGTGGGACAGTAGGGAACACAAGAAACTGTGCGAATTTGAGAGCCCGAGCACTCAAATTATAAAAAGAAGGAAAGGAATCTTGAAAACTCCTGTTATCAAGTCCTAAAGAGGGATGAAAATGGTGTCAGGATGCGTCAGACTGAACATCGAGCTCTCGCTTCATGCCGAAATAGCTAAAAAATATTATCAAAATGTTTAAAATTATTGTTGATTCAAAGTAATTGAAAATGATGCACATTGGTGCAAAAATATTTCCCCTTTTCTACCTGAAGTATTACCTCCAATTGGGTTAACTTCGTAGAATCAAGATTCAAATCCAAATTGCTTGTGATTGGCTTTCTTCAAAGAAGCTATCAATTTCCTTGATATGAACAGAAAAGAAAGAATTAACATTGTGAAAGCAAATGGTGAAAGAATATTGATAATAGAATTTCACAAAATCAAAGAAAATTCTTGGCAGAATTGGCAGATTGATATCTTGGGGCTTTCTCATGATCATCTTTTTGCACTCTTTTTGGGACATGAAATTTGAGCTCTTTTGGGTTTTTGGAGAGAAGCTTATTGCATCATTCTTCATTTTGGGAAGGGTACGTCACAAACTCCTTCAACTTGGAGATGTTTCAAGCCTTTTTTGTCTCGGGAATTATATCATTGATCGAAGGTCTCTTGATGATAGCGAAAATCAAATATCTTTTAGGGTTTGTCAGGAGGTTCATCGCATTCGCCTTCAACTTGACTATGATTTGAACTTTCCCTAGAAGGATCCGTCACAAACTCCTTCATCTTGGAGATGATCCAAATCTTCTTTGGCCTCGGGGATCTAAGTCATCCACCAATCTTCAACTTGACGATGATTGAGAGATCCCTTTTGCAGATATTTGATTACAGCTTAAATGACTGAGGAGGTATGGATTGAGTGAATTCTTTTTATCGCTGAGGACATTTCCACTGCCTCATTTTTACAAGAATGGTCTTTAAATATGTGCCATAGCTACGATCCATATCAATCACTTATGACTTTACGACAATATTGAATTTTCTTTGCTAGCCATATCAAGGGTTTATTCTTCATCCCTTTGGTTGGACAATAGAAAGAATTTGGATTTTGAATCCTTCTTCACAAAAGTTTTGCTCTTTTTCGAAGTAATGCTGAAGGTAGTCTGAGGTAAAGATTTGTGCAATTAAGATTTTGGAATCAACAAGTGTTTGACGACAAATTGACAAAAATGTTCCTAGAATCCTTGGTGAAAGCAAGCATCTGAAGTTTGACTTAACGCCTATATGACAAAATTCTCTTCTCCTTTCCCCAAAGGAGAAGACTTAGAATGGTAAATAGAAAATACTCCCCTCTTCCATGAAGATGAGGTGTTTGCAAAACAAACTTTCGAAGAGAAATTAAGCTTTCATTAAAGCTTCCTAATGTTAGGCTTCTCTTATGAAAAGGGGGCCGATAGAAGTGAGGTCGATAATTGGGTCATGAAAGAACGAGTCCATCACACCCTTCCTGAAAAGAGAGTCCTTAATGATGAAATGACCTAGTATGAAAATTGGAGGGGGGGGGGTGCATAAGGAAAGTGAGTCTCTCCCTATAAAAAGGATTCCTTGTGTGAAATTGGAAGATTGTTTTGCAAATGGTTCACAAAGACACGAGTCACTTCAACTCTCTCTAAAAAGAGGCTAAGTGAACAAAGAGTGATAGCATGCGAAAAGAATGAGCTCCCTCGAACTCTCCCTATAAAAAGAGTCTCTCGCAAGAGAAAGTGATTGAAATTGAATATTGAGCCAATTGGCGAAATGATTCTGACGCAAAGATCGAACCATAAATGACCATGATTGGCAAATGTGGCCCATGGGCCAGAATGATTGAGATAGAATTGATAATTTGAAGATTTGAAATTGGCTGACCTGGCGGTCAAAATTTGGAACTGGTTGACCCGAGGGTTGAAATTGGGAATTAAAAATCGAGTGACCCGAAGGTCGAAATGGGGAAATTGAAAATTGGGTGACCCAAAGGTCGAAATTGGAAATTGGATGTTGGTGGACCTGAAGGTCAAAGTTGAGAATTGACTGACCCAAAGGTCGAAATTGGGAGTTGAATTTTAATGAGGGTTCTGTACAAAGACTGAACCTGAGAGATCGACCAATGTGACCGATAGGTAGGATACTAATGCGTGGCTTAGATTTTGGAAGTGTACCAGTGGGAGCACGAGATTTGAAAAATGTACCAGCACGAGTATTGGATTTTGAAAATGAACCAGTGTAAGAACACTAAAAATGTACTAGCACGAGCTCTGGATTTTTAAAGATGAGCTAGTGTAAGGACACTGGGTTTTGAAAATATACCAGTACGAGCACTGGATTTTGAAAATGTACCAGTACGAGCACTTGATTTTGAAAATGTACCAGTACGAGCACTGAATTTTGAAAATGTGTCAATGCTAATGACTGACTGGCATTTTCATGATTTTTGAGAATTGTGATGTGACTGATTGCCGGGATCTCGAGATTATCTTTTATCCTGAGCGGGCAAGTTAGCATTGATCATTGTACTTGAATGCAAATGGCTATGAGTAATTGCAAGTGAATGCAAATTAATGCTCATGGGTGCACCAGTGTGCAAAAAAAATGAAAGGTTTGTTTATCCTGCCTGCATATATGACATTTTTGGATAGAGACAAAGATTTAAAATGCCCCAGTGTAATTGGGAAAGAGAATTTTGATCATTATTGAAGGAAATAGGAGATTACAAAAGGAAGAATATGTGCTTCAAGCATAGAACTTTTTCAAGTGTCTAGCATTGATGAGATCTGACAATTCTACTCCATCGGCATTGATGAGCCGATATGAATTGCGGGGTAACGCTTCTTTGACGACGTATGGACCTTCCTAATTTGGTGACCATTTGCCGCCTGGATGATATTTGAGATAAGCGGTGGATCTAAGCACTAGATCATTGACTTGAAATCTTCTTTCAATGACATATTTTGCATATTGTCTGGCTATCCTCTGGCGATAGGATTGAGCGTGTTTCGCTGCTTTTAGCCTTCTCTCATCGATCAAGTCAAGTTGTACCAATCACTGCTGTTGGTATTGATCAAGCGGTAACTCTAGAAGTGATGCGAACTTCAGAGCGAGTTTCTGAATGTGCAGAGGCAATACTACTTATGTTCCATAAACCAATTCTGATGAAGTAACATTAGTTGGAGTGCGAATGGTGGTCCTATATGCCCATAGTGCATCGTGGATCTTCTCATGCCAATCTCGACCTGTTTCCACAGTTCGTTCCAAGATACGAATTAGGATCTTGTTGGTGGATTTTGCCTGGCCATTCCCTTGAGGATAGTATGGAGCTGAGAAATGATGATGAATTTTGAACTTTGAGTAGAAACTTTTCATTCTTTCATTCTTGAAGTGACTGTCGTTGTCTGACACGATGTCGTGCGGCAAGCCAAAGCGACAAAGGATATTCTTGTGGATAAATGAAACCATGTGTCGACCTTCTACTGTGCGTAGAGTGATAACTTCCACCCATTTGGTGAAGTATTCTGTTGCGGCAAAAAAGTATTTATGGCCATTTGAAGCCGAAAGAGTGATAGAACCTACGACATCAAAGACCCACATAGAAAATGGCCATGGAGAGACGACAGATTGCAGATATGTTGCCGATGCATGCATTTGGCATTGAACACACTTCTTCACAAAATGATAGCAGTCTTGCTGCATAGTTTTTTAGTAATATCCTGCTCGGATGATTTGCTTGACAAGGGTTTGGTAGCCGACATGGCCACCGCAAATGCCTTTGTGTGCTTCCTGCATGACTTCTTTGGCTTTGTCTTCGTCTAATTATCTGGAATATTTAGAACTGAATCCATGACGATAAAGAACATCAGCAAGAATGAAATAGCGAGTAAACATGCGCTGAATCGCGCACTGCTCTTTCTTTGGGAGCTCTGAAAGAAATTTGCTAGTCTCTATGGAATTTTTGATATTGTAATACCAAGGCTTCTTCTTTTGCTCAACCTGATTTACTTGTTCTACTGGAAGGAAGGCGGGTTGATCAAGTCTGCCAATTTTGAAGGAGAGACATGATTCTCTGTTTTTGAACGCCATAATGGAGCCTAGATTGACTAAACTGTCTGCAACTTGATTGAAGTCTCTCTTGATATGGAATAGCTGAAATTCTTCAAAACTACTGGCAAGAGCTGAAATAATCTTTTGATAGGGAAACAATTTTTGGTCCTTTACTTGCCACTTGGCTCAGACTTGATTGACGACGAGCAGAGAATCACTATAGGCATGCACTTTCTTGACATTAAAGTCTTGCAGAATTTTCAGGCCTTGTACTAGAGCTTCATACTCGGCCATATTGTGAGTACATGGAAAATCGAGCTTGAGAGAAAAGGGAATCATCTCTTTCTCAGGTGTGATTAGTAAAATCTTGATTCCTATTCCAGCCATGTTTTTGGATCCATCGAAGAATAAGCTCCAAATTGGAGGCTGTTGGATGTTACATATTTGCTCATCGGAGAAATTAACTTCAGCTTTCATTTCATCTGCTAAAGAAAAGTCGGCTGATGATGCATGAAATGCACATCATGTAAACAAGTTTTTCATGCATTTTGTATCAAGTTTAAGGTTTTAAACCCATGTTTAGATGTATTTTGATAGTAAGGGGCTATGGTTCGAATTTCAGAAAAATCGGAGTTAAAATGAGAGAGTTATGGATATTTCAGTGTTTGGGCATGGATTTCGAGGTGGATCGGATCCATATCCGACCCAATTAGGTCAATTGGACCTTGGATCAACTCTTAGAAAGCCCAAAACCCAACCCACACGGCTATCCATATCCATTTCAAAAAGTTTTTCTGAAAACCCCCCAGAAAGAGGCGCCTAGAAAATATATTTTTTATAACAGTGTTTTTGCAAATTCCAAAAAGTATAAATATACTTTTTAGAGAAGCCCTAGGCGTCTTTGGCTGTGTTTGGACGCCCCTTGCAGTGAATCTACTCCAGCAACATCTTCCTCTCCATCTCCCCCACGTGATGGCCATTGAAGACCGGTCTATGCTTGATTTTCAAGCATATTTTCGATCTTTCTTTGTGTTCTTTTCATTTCTTTCTTGTTCCTTGCTGTAGTACTCACCATTTTTCTGTATTTTTGCAGGTGTAGCAGAGGTGGAGACCATTAACTTTGGGCGGGAGTGCGCAACACACCACCAAGGTGAGCCGGCCCTACCTCCATCCGGCTTTCTACACCCTCCGATCGAGAATCGGCTCACATTCCATCGTCGGTGGATCTCCAACGTGTAGCAGCTGCAAAGATGCCATTTTTTTGGTGAAGTACAACATTCCCGAACTGCGTAGGACGTCCATCTCCAGCCACGGTCCGCTCTTCTTCATCCCCCCCGGTCGTCGGATCTTCCAAAAGGTAGGTCTTCTTCTTCCTTCTCTTCTAGATAAAACCGAATTGGGTGTTGGTTTTGTTTTTCTTATTTTCTGAGTGTTTCTTGTTTTTATTTTCATTTCAACCTTAGATTAGATTGCGTGCATAGGCCAGCACGTTAGATTAGGTTTATTTGTTTGTTTGAGTCATTGAAATCGAATTTTTTTATTTTTCTCATTCTTTTCATTAAAATCGGCTAGATCTTTATCTAGCCGATTCTTTAAATTTCTCATAGGCGTTCTTGGGGCTGTTTTACAGAAAATCCAATAAAAAAAAGTGTTCATTTTGATTTACTTTATTCGGTTTTTGTGTGGGTTGCATTTGATTTTGATTGAAAAGCAAAATCCAAAAAAATCGGCTAGACTCATTCTAGCCGATTCTTGATTTTCACAAAAAAATATTTTTTTTTTGTTTTGATATTTTTGTTTTGTCTAGCATGTGTACTGTGTTGTTTTGCTGAAAATCTCATTAGAAAATTTCATTTTAGTTTATTTTATTCGTGGGTTGTGCTTGTGTCTTGTGTTGATTTTATTTTTGAAAAAGAAAAAAAATCGGCTAGAGATATTCTAGCCGATCTTTGCATTTTTGTTAAAAGGGTGTTTAGAGTGGTAAGTCGTGTTGTTTACTGCGTGTTTAGTATGTTAACAGTAGTATAAATTGGTGTTAGTCATTTCATTGATGTAGGATTGATTTAATTAATCGTTTTAATCATTTTTTGTTTTTGTGTTTTGAGTCTATTGAAGAAAATTACAAAAAAAAAAATCAAGTTTTCTTTTCTTCATGTTTTTAATTCCAGCACAGTGCTGTTCTTGTTAGCATTTGTGTAATTATGAGTCCTTTTTATTATTTTCTAATTTAGTTTTATCAAAATAGTGGTTATTTAGTTTTATTACATTTTGTTAATTTATATTTTATTTTTTTATTTTTCGTATGGATCTTCTTCTTCCCCAAGGTGGGGCGGCAGCCATTAGAGCTCCCCTTGAGCTCTTGGTCGAATTTTTTAGCAAGTCTTAATTGTCATTAATTAAATTAGGAAGGTGTCTAGGTTCAATGTATTAGGGTTTAGTGTCTTAGCCGTTTTTAGGGGTTATTTAAGTTAAGTTTTGGGGATTAGGTTAGTATTTAATCCTAGGAAATCGTTTTGCTATTTAAGATCTTTTATTTCCTAGATAGAGTTAATGCTATTAGTTTAGAAAGTAGTCTCTCTTGAAGTTGGCGATTTTGGAAAAAGGAGGCTCTTCAAAAGTCGTGTGAATCATTTAAGGAAAATTTGAATTTTGAATGGGTATTAAAGAAGGAGTTACTCCTTAACTTTGGAAAGTGTTTTTGGCATTAACCAAACATTCCAATCTAGACTACACAATTTCCATAGAGTATTAAAAGCATTTTAATTTCATCTTGAAAAGCAAAAATCGTGTACTTTTAGATTGGTCTTTCCATTTTGCCAAAAGGAGCATTAAAGGCAATTAAGGAGTGTAACTCCCTCTTTAAATGGGGCGATTTTTGAGAATCCAAAGCATTTCAAAATTTGAACATTGGTAATTATTACATTCCTTTTCCAACCTTCTCCATTAAAATCGTTAACTTTGAATTAATTGTAGGAATTAAGAGGTTACTACTTTAGTCTAACCCTAACCCAGTCAACCCTAACCCTAGGTCGAGTCAAACCTAGTTCAACCCACTTGAGTCTAGTCAAGTCAACCTTAGTTTGAGTCAACCGACCCTACCTATTGAACCTAATCTAACCTAGTCAATTAGGTTAACTTGGTTAGGTGCGCCTTGTGTCAAAGTCAACTTGAACTCTAGCCCAAGTCAAATACAACTCGAGCCTAGTCAAAGAACTAGACCTAACTCGAGTCAAACCTTAGTCTAAACCAAGTCGAGTCAACCGAGTGACCCTAACCTTAGCCTTCGTTCTTTAGTGAATTAATTTCATTTAGTATTATTTATTTTGATTTTTATACTAATTAGTTTATTTATCTACTTTAGTTGTAGTGTAGAAGTATGTGTGTGTATATCGTATTTGTTTTGTATGTGTGAAATGTGTTTTGTGAGTGTTTGAATTGGTAATTAGATATTCTTTAACTTAGTAGTCGGATTACATTTTATTGTTTAGCATAGTTTCATTTACATTGTTAGTTAACGTAGTTATAGTCATAATTTGCTTATCGTGCTTTGTTCACCGTGCATTTAGCGTATTCGTAATAGTCATCTGCATATACACTGTTATACAGTATCATTTAGATTGCATTAGGTTTGATTTGTCTTTTAGAGTGTTAAAATAGATTCATAAAGTGAATAGTGCACTCAAATAAAAATCAGATTTTTGCCCTGTCGCACCATCATTATTTTCTGTGCAAAAACACTGTGTTTTCCAAAAAAATTTCTTCTATTCACTTTATTGACGTGTTATTTAACTGCAGACCGAATTTCAGCTCATTCGGAGTTGATTTGGTCTGATTTTTAAGCGTTTTGCGAAAACTGCTTTTTCTTGATTTCAAATTACAGGACTTGCGATATCCTGATTTTCCCCAGATTTGAAACGCTTATATCTGGAGTTCCAGATACTTTTTTTCAATTCTGTAAAAACTGTCAGTTTGTTTAATCTGTCAGTTGCAGAACAGAATAAATTTCGAGAAAATCAGACCTTGTTTGCCCTGTCAAACAGCGGTTTTCCGATAACCTATCAGAATGCTATTTTACACTAGTTAGGGGCAGTTTCATAATTTTCTTAGTTTCGGCAATTTAGACTTGTTTTCAGTAGTTTCTGCATTTTAGGAGTTGCATAATCCTCATACAACATTAGTAGAATTAATTTGGTTAATTTTAGAATTAATTTAGTATTTTATTTAATTTTTGCTTGATAAATAGCATTTGTTTTATTATTTTCGTACAATTAGAATTAGTTTTAGTTATTGTTTGCATTGTTAGAATAGAAAACTAACTTTGTATTTTTCTGCATTTTTAGGTTGAAAAGCATATTTAGTTTCCAGGGTTATTGTCCAAGTGAGAAGATTTTCTAATTGGCGAAAAGACGGAAATACCCTTGGTGTGGAGCAGAAGACTGAGTGCTTGTTTACTTTTCTTTTAGTGATTATTTGTAATTGTATTAACTTTATAATTGTAGATTGATATTTGTCATTAATAAATTAAATTTTCTAGAAATATTGTGTTTAATTCTTGTTCCCTGAGGATTCGACCCGTACTTACCACTTTGTGGAAAGTCGATTTTTATATTTTTGGTTGACGATTTTCCAAAGTTTTATTGAAAATAATTGTTTTTTAAAAGATCATTCCAAAATATCAACCAAATTTTGGCGCCGTTGCCGGGGAACGGCGAATTAATTACTTTATTTCTTAGAGTTTGATTTATTAATTTGTTTTAGTTAGCTAATTAGTTGTTTTATTTTTAGTTAGTAGGATTAGTAAGTGAATATAGGATTAACATAGTTAGTAAATATAGGATTCACGTTTTGTTCTTTCTAGGATTCACTTGAAATTCATTCTGCAAGGAGCGATTAGACAGGTGGGTGTTAGAAAAACTTAGTGTGTGATTGCCTGTATTTATCTTTTCAGTACTTTAGAGTAGTTTAATTTGTTATTTCATTTACTTAGTTAGATCATTCTGACATAATTAGTTTAGTATATTTGTTTAGTAGTTATTTATTTTGTGTTATTTATATTTAGTACCGGTGTTAGTTAATTTTTTTTTAGATTTAGGTCGTTTTGCTTACATCTGGTCTTAGTACCAGTGTATGCAGGGTCGACGAGGTCTAGGAACCCCATTACACCCATTTGTTGACAACCCAGAGAGAATTTTACATTCTCATCGAAGTTCGGCAACAATGGCTGACATGGATCCTCCACCTCCACCCTCAGTTCTTTCACGCCCTCTGCGGGAATACTTCATTCCCACAGACTATGTTCAGGCATCCTGCATTCAGAGACCCGATGTAGGAGCGCCACATTATGAGATTAAGGCCAGCATTATTCAAATGCTTCCATCCTTTTATGGCCTTAGTCATGAGGATCCCTACAGACATTTAGATGAATTCCTCGAAATCTGTTCTACTGTTAAGATACAGAATTTCGATGATGATGCTTTAAGGTTGACTCTATTCCCATTTTCATTGAAGGACAAAGCCAAGTAATGGCTAAAGTCCTTAGATTCTGTAGAAATAGAGTCATGGGATCAATTGCAACAGGAGTTTCTCCGGAAATATTTTCCCATTGGTCGTACGAACCAATATCGTAGAGCCATCACTAGCTTTTCAGAGCTAGATGGTGAGCGCTTTCATGAGACCTGGGAGAGAATGAAGGATCTCCTCAGGAAATGTCCCCATCATCAGGTGCCGAAATGGCAACTGGTGCAGAGCTTCTACGATGGATTGTCTGACAAGAATCGTCAGATGATCGACTCTTCATGTGGAGGGACATTCATGCTGAAGAGCGAGGACGAAGCATGGAGGCTATTTGATATATTGGCTGAGAATTCACTCCACCATGCTTCGAGCTCTCATTCTGATAGAGCCACACCCAGCATTCAGAAGAAAGCTGGTGTTCTTGAAGTTGGTCCATCTACTGCACTACAGTGCAAGGTAGACATGATTGCTCAGAAGCTGGACCAGCTTCTCTCAGGACCATCCACTACACAGCAGGTGTGTACTCTTTGTGCCAGTCCGGCACACGAGATCACTGAGTGCCCTTCGGCAGCTCAGTACCCTGAATTTGTTCAAGAACAAGTTCAGGCAACTCAGGGTTACGTCAGACCGCCAAATAACCCATTTTCATCGACATATAATCCGGGTTGGCGTAACCATCCCAATTTTTCATGGAAGAATCCACAGTCTTCCATGCAGATGCCTACTTTCTCTCAGCCAGTTCAGCAGCCATCTTTTACTCAGTCATTTCAAAGACCGAACTATTCTCAGTCTTCTTCTTCTGTCACTCCCCCGATTCAGCAGGAGTCTGCCCCGCAGACATCTTTTGAGGAGAGACTTCTCCAGGCATTCCAAGAGGTGAAAACCTCTAATCAGAATGCCTTCGAGAAGTGTAGCCAGATTTTGAGCTCACATACGCAGTCCATTGCGAAGTTAGAGTCGCAAATGGGACAGTTAGCTGAAGCTATTAGTAGGAGACCCGAGGGTACATTGCCGAGTCAGGCTGTCATGAACCCGAAGGGTAAGGACCAGATGACTGGAGGCCTATTTCATACCGAGACACAGCAGCAGGCTAAATCAGTTATGGCCTTGAGGAGTGGACGTGAGTATCACGTCGAGAGCAAAGAGCGAGAGAGTAGAGAGAGGATAGAGGAGCCAGAGACCATTGTTTCACCTACGTCGGCTCAACCATCATCCCCATCCCCATCATCATCTTCATCATCATCTTTATCTTCATCCTCAGAGGAGAAGAAGGATAGGAGTGAGCCTTCTCATAAAGAGGAGGAGCCAGCAGAGTATATTCCCCCACCTCCCTATCCCAAAGCATTAGAGTCTCCTGGATATAGAGGAAAGCAAGGTGCGAAGATCCAGGACATGCTTGACATCTTCAAGCATGTGCAGATCAACCTACCTTTGCTCGATGCTATTCAGCAGGTGCCGGCATATGCCAAATTCCTGAAGGAACTATGTACGCAAAAGCGTAAATCTAGAGAGCGAGTTCCTAACAGGGTCCATCTGACTGAGCAGGTGAGTTCAGTACTTCAGCATCAGACACCACCAAAGCTCAAGGACCCTGGAGCCCCTATCATTGCGTGTACTATAGGGAACATTCGGATAGAACGCGCATTGCTCGATCTTGGAGCAAGCGTGAACATTCTGCCCGGATATTTCTTTGATTCTTTTGGGCTAGGAGAGATGAGATCGACTCTGATTACACTGCAGCTGGCAGATCGTTCCGTCAAGGTACCGAGAGGTGTCTTGGAGGACGTGCTAGTTAAGGTGAATGACTTTTATTTTCCAGTCGATTTCATTATTCTTGATATGGAAGGAGTGGATAGCCAACACCAGACTCCGATTATTTTAGGCAGACCATTCTTGTCAACTGCCAATGCGTGTATCAACTGCAGAACCGGAGCCATGGATCTCTCATTTGGCAATCGAAAGGTCAAGCTGAATATTTTCAATGCCGCGATGGGACCAGCAGGAGACATGGACTGCTTTCATGTAGATATTGCACATGAGTTAGTGGAGGAGCAGCCCGAGTTGTACATTACTGAAGATTCTTTAGATTTGTACCATATAGAGAAGAATAGCGGTGTAGATAGTGTAGATGTGTCTAGAGTGTCGTCAGAGAGACCACCTTGGGGAGCGGTCAGGGAGCCTCTTCCACCACTTACGGAGACCCCCGCCAAATCGTCGATCGAGTCGCCTCCGAAACTTGAGCTGAAACCCTTACCGGATTCACTCAAGTATGAATACCTCGGAGATGAGGAGACTCTGCCTGTGATCATCTCATCCTTGCTCACTGAGGAGCAGGAACAGAGATTGCTGACTATTCTTCGAGAGCACAAGGCAGCGATTGGCTGAGGAGTTGCTGATCTGAAGGGGATTGATCCTTCATTCTGCATGCATAGGATCCATTGTAATGAGGAAGTCAAGCCATTTAGGGATATGCAGAGAAGGCTAAATCCCAACATGAAGGAAGTGGTGAAGTGGTTGGATGCCGGAATCATTTACCCTATTTCTGATAGCCAGTGGGTCAGTCCGATTCAAGTTGTGCCGAAGAAGTCAGGACTTACTGTGGTTGAGAATGAGAAGGGTGAGAGAATTCCGATGAGGACCACTACAGGATGGCGAGTCTGCATCGATTATAGGAAGTTGAATGTGGCAACTAGGAAAGATCATTTCCCATTGCCATTCATTGATGAGATCTTAGAGAGACTCGCAGGACAGAGCTACTACTGCTTTCTAGATGGATATTCAGGATACAATCAGGTAGTTGTCCATCCTGACGACCAGGAGAAGACCACGTTTATATGTCCTTATGGCACCTTCGCGTTTAGACGTATGCCTTTTGGGCTCTGTAATGCCCCAGCTACTTTTCAGAGGTGCATGCTTGCTATCTTCTCGGACATGATTGATGATGTGATGGAAGTTTTTATGGATGACTTTTCTGTGTATGGCTCTTCTTTTGAAGATTGCCTCCAAAAACTTGCTCGAGTACTGAGTAGGTGTGTGGAGACCAATCTCGTCCTGAGTTGGGAAAAGAGCCATTTTATGGTCCAGGAGGGGATTGTGCTAGGACACATTGTGTCCAAGCGAGGTATTGAGGTTGACAGAGCGAAGGTGGAATCCATTTCCCGTTTGTCTCCACCCACCTCTGTGAGGCAGATTCGATCGTTTTTAGGGCATGCAGGATTTTATAGGCGGTTCATAAAAGATTTCAGTAAAATCTCTCGACCTCTTTGCACTTTATTGGAGAAAGACCGGCCCTTTGTTTTCGGTGAGGATTGTATGAAGGCCTTTGAGATTCTCAAAGAGGCCTTGATTACTGCACCTATTTTGAGACCTCCAGATTGGACTCTCCCATTTGAAATTATGTGCGATGCATCTGATTATGCTATGGGGGCCATTTTAGGACAACGCATTGATAGGAAGCCCTATGTGATCTACTATGCGAGTAGAACTCTGTCTGATGCTCAGATGAATTATACTACGACAGAGAAGGAACTACTTGCGGTAGTTTTTGCATTGGATAAATTCAGGTCCTATTTACTCGGTTCGAAGGTGGTTGTCTATTCTGACCATTCTGCATTGAAATATTTGTTGAATAAGAAAGACACCAAACCGAGATTGATTCGTTGGGTCCTACTACTACAGGAGTTTGATCTCGAGATTCGAGATAAGAAGGGAAGCGAGAATGTAGTAGCAGACCATCTTTCTAGACTGATCGTGGAGACCACGCATAATCAGAGGCCGATCAGTGATTCTTTCCCCGACGAGCAGATCATGTCAGTCAGTACACCGCAGTTACCCTGGTTTGCAGATATTGTGAACTATCTGGTTTCGAGGCAGATACCTGAGTATTGGAACAAGAATGAGCGTGAGAGATTCCTATCTCAGGTAAGACACTATTATTGGGATGAACCAGAGTTGTTCAAATACTGTGTAGACCAGATCATTAGGAGATGTGTTTCAGAGGAGGAGTACCAGTCCATTCTGAATTTTTCCCATTCTTTAGCTTGTGGAGGGCATTTTAGTAGTAGGAAGACGACTGCAAAGGTTTTGCAGTCAGGATTTTATTGGCCCACACTCCACAGGGATGCTCATGAGTTCTGTAGGCGATGCCTGCGATGTCAGCAGATTGGGAACATGTCCAAGAGGGACATGATACCCTTGCTTCCGATTTTGATAGTCGAGATTTTTGATGTTTGGGGCATTGATTTTATGGGACCATTTCCGCCTTCCTTCGGAAATTTATACATTCTGGTGGCGGTTGATTATGTGTCCAAGTGGGTCGAGGCTGTGGCAACCAAGACCAATGATCACAGAGTAGTGCTTAAGTTCATTAAGCACAACATTTTCAGTCGTTTTGGTGTGCCACGAGCAATGATTAGCGATGGTGGTAAGCATTTTAGGAATGTACAGATAGCTTCTCTGCTGAGAAGATATTCTGTCAATCATAGATTCACCACTCCATATCATCCGCAGACTAGTGGACAGGTTGAAGTGTCCAATAGGGAGATTAAGCGAATTTTAGAAAAGACAGTTCGTCCGGACCGCAAGGATTGGTCCCAGCGATTAGATGATGCACTTTGGGCATATAGAACTGCATTTAAGACTCCCATTGGCATGTCCCCGTATCGCCTTGTATTCGGGAAAGCATGCCATCTTCCTGTCGAGCTAGAGCATAGAGCGTACTGGGCTATCAAGAAATTGAATTTTGACCTCACCCAGGCTGGCAAAGAGAGAGCACTGCAGCTATCAGAATTAGAGGAACTCAGGAATGATGCATATGAGAATGCCAAATTTTACAAAGCTCGCACAAAAGCATTTCATGATAAGCATATTGTCAGAAAAGTGTTTGAGCCAAATCAGAAAGTGTGGCTATACAATTCTCGTTTACATTTATTCCCAGGGAAGTTAAGATCGAGATGGACAGGTCCGTACATTGTGAAAGAAGTATTTCCCCATGGAGCAGTGACATTATTCGATCCTATGACCCAAGGTACATTCAAGGTAAATGGGCAAAGACTGAAGCCATTCATTTCAGATGCCTTGCAGGATGGTGAGTGTGAGATAGTGCATCTCACGAAGGCATGAGGATTCGACCAGAGGATGAACTTAACATTTAGTGTATCAATTACCAGGTACAGAGAAGAGCTTTCAAAGAATTCAAGGATCAAATGAAAATCAACTTCAGAAGCTCAGAGCAAATCAGGTTGTATCTATCCTTTCTCCCATATTTTTGTTTGTGTCTTTTAGTGTGCATTTGCATTACATTTTTATTCATTTTGTATGCCACTAGGGACAGTGTCATTCAAGCATGGGGGGGGTGGTTTAGATGCATGCACACAAAAATGTCAATTTTTTTTGTATGACTGGTAATCAAAGTAGGCATTTGAGAACAAAGTGAAGCATATATGATTGTTTTTGGCATAATCTAACAGTTTATAAATTTTTAAGCCCCATAAAATTTTTATTTTCTGAACTGAGTCAAATAGAGTAGTTATTCATGAGAAAATTCAAAGAAAAGATAGTATTTGATTGTTAGAAAATTTTGAATCACTTTTGTATAAGTATGCACAGTATGTGTTCTGAAAGAAATAAGCAATGGAAAGATGTGTTTGAAAAAATGAGTTTAAAAGAATAGAGCTACGTTTAGTTGTTGATGTCTTCGTGAATCCTAGTAGTGTAACTCAGACACGAGATGAAGTCTTTGAGTATCTTAACGAAAAGGATAACGAAGGAGATCATCTTCTTGTCTAAGTCGATATCTGTGGCCTTTGTAGTTCGAGTAAGTAGAATCTGAAGGGTGTTTTACACCTGGTGCCCCAAAGCCAGCTGGTTTGAGAGCCATCGGTTCGAAAGCTTGTTACATGGACTGCATAGAAAGCCTAAGAGATAGAGACATTACACATGACGAGAGGAAGACTATACGTAAACTATTAGAATAGAAAGTCTAGTGACTCGAGCAATTAAGTCCGAGGGATACTTTGTATCTAGTGCCCTAAGGCCGGCCGGCTTGGGAGTCACTGACCTAAAGCTCGCTACAAGGGTCACGAAAACTGACCATTCGAAATAGTGCTCATATGAGAAGAATGTGCAAGAGATCAAAAGTTGAAAAAAGAGTGAAAATGAAAGAAAAAGAATGTGCTGAATGAGAAAATTTTCATTGCTTAGGTATATATGTGTATTACTGTGCAGAAAATATACAAGTGAGAATAAATGAGTAAAACATGAGAATACTTGACTTTTAGAGAAAAATCATGAACTAGCTACAATATTAGAAAAGTGAAGGAAAAGAATTTTTACTGTGGCGGCATGAGATTTTTAAACTTGTTTTGAGAATGTCAATTACATGAAATATTTGTTCCAACTGCATTCTTAAGAGCCTAATATTTTTGAAAAATCATCCTCGCACTTCATTGATGTTTGTGGGTAGCATCTCTGCAAACCCTCACGAGACCTTACTCGTCCACTAGTGTAAGCTAGGGGTTTAAAGGGCTTGTTGCATACGCTAAATGTAACCGTGATTCCTACGAAAGTGAGTTAGTATTATGCATTCATGCTTAGCATTTCTTGTCTTCGTTGCAAATCATAATTAGGGTTTGTTAAGGGACTAACAAATATTCAAGCATGGGGGTATTTGATGATGCATGAAATGCACATCATGTAAACAAGTTTTTCATGCATTTTGTATCAAGTTTAAGGTTTTAAACCCATGTTTAGATGTATTTTGATAGTAAGGGGCTATGGTTCGAATTTCAGAAAAATCGGAGTTAAAATGAGAGAGTTATAGATATTTCAGTGTTTGGGCACGGATTTCGAGGTGGATCGGATCCATATCCGACCCAATTAGGTCAATTGGACCTTGGATCAACTCTTAGAAAGCCCAAAACCCAACCCACACGCCTATCCATATCCATTTCAAAAAGTTTTTCTGAAAACCCCCAGAAAGAGGCGCCTAGAAAATATATTTTTTATAACAGTGTTTTTGCAAATTCCAAAAAGTATAAATATACTTTTTAGAGAAGCCCTAGGCGTCTTTGGCTGTGTTTGGACGCCCCTTGCAGTGAATCTACTCCAGCAACATCTTCCTCTCCATCTCCCCCACGTGATGGCCATTGAAGACCGGTCTATGCTTGATTTTCAAGCATATTTTCGATCTTTCTTTGTGTTCTTTTCATTTCTTTCTTGTTCCTTGCTGTAGTACTCACCATTTTTCTGTATTTTTGCAGGTGTAGCAGAGGTGGAGACCATTAACCTTGGGCGGGAGTGCGCAACACACCACCAAGGTGAGCCGGCCCTACCTCCATCCGGCTTTCTACACCCTCCGATCGAGAATCGGCTCACATTCCATCGTCGGTGGATCTCCAACGTGTAGCAGCTGCAAAGATGTCGTTTTTTTGGTGAAGTACAGTATTCTCGAACTGCGTAGGACATCCATCTCCAGCCACGGTCCGCTCTTCTTCATCCCCTCCGGTCGTCGGATCTTCCAAAAGGTAGGTCTTCTTCTTCCTTCTCTTCTAGATAAAACCGAATTGGGTGTTGGTTTTCTTTTTATTTTATTTTCTGTGTGTTTCTTGTTTTTCTTTTCTTTTCAACCTTAGATTAGATTTCGTGCATAGGCCAGCACGTTAGATTAGGTTTATGAGTTTGTTTGATTCATTGAAATCGATATTTTTTAGATTTTTCATTCTTTTCATTAAAATCGGCTAGATCTTCATCTAGCCGATCCTTCAAATTTCTCATAGGGGTTCTTGGGTCTGTTCTACTGAAAAACCATTTAGAAAATAATTCATTTTGATTCATCTTAGTCGGTTTTTGTGTGGGTTGCATTTGATTTTGATTGAAAAGCAAAATCCAAAAAAATCGGCTAGACTCATTCTAGCCGATTCTTGATTTTCACAAAAAAATAAAATTTTTTTGTTTTGATATTTTTGTTTTGTCCAGCATGTGTACTGTGTTGTTTTGCTGAAAATCTCATTAGAAAATTTCATTTTAGTTTATTTTATTCGTGGGTTGTGCTTGTGTCTTGTGTTGATTTTATTTTTGAAAAAGAAAAAAAAATCGGCTAGAGATATTCTAGCGGATCTTTGCATTTTTGTTAAAAGGGTGTTTAGAGTGGTAAGTCGTGTTGTTTACTGTGTGTTTAGTATGTTAACAGTAGTATAAATTGGTGTTAGTCATTTCATTGATTTAGGATTGATTTAATTATCCGTTTTAATCATTTTTTGTTTTTGTGTTTTGAGTCTATTGAAGAAAATTACAAAAAAAAAATCAAGTTTTCTTTTCTTCATGTTTTTAATTCCAGCATAGTGCTGTTCTTGTTAGCATTTGTGTAATTAGGAGTCCTTTTTATTATTTTCTAATTTAGTTTTATCAAAATAGTGGTTATTTAGTTTTATTACATTTTGTTAATTTATATTTTATTTTTTTATTTTTCGTATGGATCTTCTTCTTCCCCAAGGTGGGGCGGCAGCCATTAGAGCTCCCCTTGAGCTCTTGGTCGAATTTTTTAGCAAGTCTTAATTGTCATTAATTGAATTAGGAAGGTGTCTAGGTTCAATGTATTAGGGTTTTATCTCATAGCCGTTTTTAGTGGTCATTTAAGTAGGTTTTGGTAATTAGGGCAGCATTTAAGTTTAGAAAATCGTGTTTTTCAATTAGGCCTTTTGCTTACCTAGGTGAGTCTTAAATTCTTTGGTAGTATATTCTTAATTTAGAGTTGGCGATTTTGAGAGGGGAGGCAATTAAGGTAATTGCATTTAAAAAGTTTTTGGAAAGAGTGGATTCCCCAAAAAATCGTGTGGGATATTTAAGGAGGAAATAAATTTTGGATGTGCATTAAAGTAGGAGTTACTCTTTGATCTTGGAAAGTGTTTTTGAAAATTAAACTAAAATTCTAAATTAAGTCCCACGATTTTCAGAAAGGAATAAATGTTCTTTACTCAAGTTGGGAAAGAAAAAATCGTGGGGTTTTCTTCTAAGTTGGACTTTCCATTTTCCAAAGTGAGAGTTTGAATACAATTAAGGAGAGTAACTCCCTCATTAAGTGGGGCGGTTTTTGGAGAATCCAATTTATTTCAAAGTTTGAGCAATTACCATTATTACCTTATTTTCCCAACCTTCTCCATTAAAATCGTGAACTTTGGATTAATTGTAGATTAATTAGGAGGTTACTACTTTAGTCTAGACCTAACCTAGTCAAACCAAGCCTAGGTCGCGTCAAACCCTAGTCTACACCCCCTTTGAATCTAGTCAAAACCGAGCCTAGGTCGAGTCAAACCCTAGTCTACACCCCCTTTGAGTCTAGTTAAAACCTAGCCTAGCTTAAGTCAAAGCCTAGACCACACCTAGGTCGAGTCTAAGACCAAAGCCTAATCTTAGTCAACCTTAGTGGAGTCAACCCTAACCTAAGTTTAGGTCAACCTAGTCTACCTAACCTATCCTAGTCAAACCTAAGTTGGGTCAAACTTAGTTGAGTCTAAGTCAACCCGAACCTAGTTGACTAAGTCCACCCTAAATCGAGTCCACCATAGTCCTAGCTAAGTCAAACATAGTTCGAGCCTACCCAAGTTAACCCCACCTTAGCCAAGCCTAAACCGAGTCCATTGAAGTCAACCGACCCTAGTCCTAGTAGAACCCATTTCCTATTGTTTCATTTTAGTCCCATAATTTTTTGATTTACCTATAACGATTTTAGATTAGCTAATGTAGTTATTTCTTTAATTGTTTAGCCAAAATTTATAATTGTGATTTGATTGGTGTTTGTTAGTTTATCGTTTGTTGATTAGTTAGTTAGTATAGTGTAGTTGGTTTATAGTGGGTACATCATTTAGTCATATATTTAACTACATTATTTAGTGTTTCGATTGTAATTGCATTAGTATTTCATTTAGTGCATAGTCATAACACGCATGTCATATTTCGTGTAGAGTTCATTTAGTTTTATTATAGTTAGCATCTGCATATAATCAGTTATATAGAATTAATTAAGTTTGCATTGCATGAAGATTACATTCTTAGTGGGTAAAATAGCTCAAATAGTGAATAGTGCACTCAAATAAAAACCAGATTTTTGCCGTGTCGCACCAGCCTTATTTTCTGTGCAAACATTCTGTGTTTTCCAAATTTTTTTCTTCTATTCACTTTATTGACGTGTTATTTAACTGCATACCAAATTTCAGCTCATTCGGAGTTGATTTGGTCTGATTTTTAAGTGTTTTGCGAAAACCGCTTTTTTTGGATTTCAAATTACAGGACTGTCGATATCCTGATTTTTCCCAGATTTGAAACGCTTATATCTGGAGTTCCAGATACTGTTTTTCAATTCTGTAAAAACTGTTAGTTTTTTTAATCTGTCAGTTATAGAACAGAACAAATTTCGGAAAAATCAGACCTTGTTTTCCCTGTCAAACAGTGGTTTTCCGATAACCTATCAGAATGCTATTTTACGCTAGTTAGGGGCAGTTTCGTAATTTTCTTAATTTCGGCAATTTAGACTTGTTTTCAGTAGTTTCTGCATTTTAGGAGTTGCATAATCATCATCCAGCATTAGTAGAATTAATTTGGTTAATTTTAGAATTAATTTAGTATTTTATTTAATTTTTGTTTGATAAATAGCATTTGCTTTATTATTTTCGTAAAAGTAGAATTAGTTTTAGTTATTGTTTGCATTATTAGAATAGAATACTAACTTTGTATTTTTCTGCATTTTTAGGTTGAAAAGCATATTAGTTTCCAGGGTTATTGTCCAAGTGCGAAGATTCTCTAATTGGCAAAAAGACGGAAATACCCTTGGTGTGAAGCAGAAGACTGAATGCTTGTTTATTTTGATTTTAGTGATTAATTGTGGTTGTATTAACTTTATAATTGTAGATTGACATTTGTTATTAATAAATTAAATTTTCTAGAAATATCGTGAGTAATTCCTGTTCCCTGAGGATTCGACCCGCACTTACCACTTTGTGGAAAGTCGGTTTTTGTATTTTTGGTTGACGATTTTTCAAAGTTTTATTGAAAATAATTGTTTTTAAAAGATCATTCCAAAATATCAACCAATTACATCCTGCACAAACAATTATGCACATATATCATTCTCTAAGAGGCTGACTCTAAATGCATTATTTTGAAAACAACTATAGGACCCTAATCTTGACTTTAAGTTCAGATCATCTTTGTCCAATCAAGTTATGTCGATATACTTGAGTCGAGACCCGAAGTATGGGGCCCTAAAAATTTCATCTCCGATTCTAGGCTTGTGTTTTTCCAACATCCTTAAGCGCCTACCAATATACTTCGGACTATGACCCTTAGTACGTGGCAGGGGGGCGTCAGCCCAAATAAGTTTTTGTCCTAAATTATGGTTCTGGAAGAAAGCCTAGCAACGTGAAGACCGGGTAGAGATAGGTAAGGTGGTTTGGAAAAATGATCACATGCAATAAATAGAGGGCTCTAAAACCTAGAGAGATAGAATTTTGAAAATCTTTGAAGAAGCATACATTGTTTACATTCAGATCCTAAATTGAGGAGGGTTGTATGAGACCTAAGTCTATGTGAGCATAAAAATATCTCATCAATATGGTCCTACTAAACCATGCCTAGTTTATATGCAGTTTATGTCAGCTGGGTCAAAATCTAGGCTCTTAGGTTCGCATGATATTGAAAGTAAAAACTGACATTTTGAGAACACAAATTTTTTTAATGGAGCTAAGCCAAGCACATAATTGATCAGACGAGGACAAGGTCCCATCTCGGTCGCCAAACCTGTTATCGTTGCAAAATATTTCCCTTCCCTGCGGGAGAGAGGGGAAAGATTCTGCGAGTCAAACTTGACCAAAGTTTGAAAATGATTTTGAAAATACTCACCTCCGTTTCGAAAATAGCGAGAAAATCCGTAGGATGGGGCTCGCTTGTCAGTACGAGGTCTGACCATTTCTGGCGCCTTTACCAGGGGTAATCGAACCAAGGGTCAAAGAGTGCTTAGCTTAACTTAATTACCAAAATTGATGTCCTATCCTAGATGCATAGAGAATTCAGACATGTGCTATGAAGATTTGTAAAAATGCATATTGGGAAATATGATATATGCTTTTGAAAATATTATGGAGAATGAAAGAGAAATATTTCAGAGAAAAGGGGAATCAATTTCTCAGAGAAACCCTAATAATTTTGATAATCTTGAGAAAACTTTGAAGACTTAAGAAAAATCGACTTTCCTAATTTTGGAAAATGCACTTTGGAAAGTCATGTGTGAATTCAGAAAGTGAGTGAAAATCCTTGGAAAATAGAAGGAGTTTTGAGAAACCCTAACTATGGAAAAATGAACAACTTTAAGGAAAAGCACCTCTTGAGAATCCAACTTTGAAAATCGATTTTGATTTTAGAAAATCGTTGGAAATTTATGGGAAATCCTTTTAACAAGGGAAAATCTAATCTTTGGAAAAATTGAAGTTCTGAGAATACTACCTTTGAGAATTTGAAAATCAATTTTGGGATTTTGAAAATTCACTGAAAATCCTTTTTGAGAATCAAATCTTTGAGAAAATTGAAAATTTAAGGAATTCCAGGGTATCTTTGGAGAATTCGATTTTCTTAAAATAGGATTTTCTTGAGAAAACCAAAATGCACATAATTTCATGATGCAGGCTAGATTAAATGAATGAATGCAACTTTCTGAAGATAGTTTATGAGAAAATCATTTGAAAGATGCATCTTAGAATTGAATCAAGGTAAATTCATTATATATTTCCGACTATGGCCGCAAATATACTTGGAAGTTAACTTATTTAATTCTAGAACATTTTGCAAGATGTGAAATATGTTATGACTTTTGAAAATAGCCTAATAGTGTAGGCTCAAAGTGGCTAATACGAAGATGATGAATCTAGGTTTCATCCGTAATTTGACTATGACCATAAATACGGGCTCCACCGAGTTCATCAACTCCCTAAGAGCTGGTGCACGTGCCATTCATATTCATCCATAGTGATTTTCAAAGAAGATGCATGAATCATATATTATGATATTACAGAAAGTAAACTATATGCTATGCACCCTATTCTAAGCATAAAAGTAACTCTTATTCTAGATTTTTATTTTACATTTACATCACTAAAATAAAAGGAATAAAACAAGAAACTCAACTCCTCCTTTCGAATATCCCTGCAAAGCTAGAAATTGGATTAGTATAGACATGTAGGTTTTTTCAGATTTTTCCGATAATATCCAGAAATTAGCAAATTTATCTGGATATAAACCCAATCTTATGCCTCCTTGATATGAATATGATTTGAAATCATGAAAGTGTAAGAAAATAATATAAGAAAGATTTTGAAATTCAGAATTGTGGTCAAAATAACCAAAATACCTCTAATAACAAGATTGTGACTTTGAAATTAGCGTTTTTGAAGGGATTTTGATAAAATATGGGAGTTTTGAAATTCAAATGATGATGAAATGAAGAATGGAGCATGATGGTATGCTGCTAAACATGATAAAACATTAAAATCAGAAAAATTTTATAGAACTTGGCCAAAAATATGAATTTTGTTTTTTATTTCGCGCGAGACAGGGTACTGCGGGTACCCTAATTTGATGATACGACTAAGTCGGACATAAAATAAACGTAAAATCCTGCCAAATTCGACATGGGCAGTTCCATCATCCTCAGGAACAGAATAGTACCTGAAATTGGATTTTATAGCATTATTTTAATACAAACTTTTGAGTAAAAGCCTAAATTAAGCTAAATTTTGCCCGCGGGTGCAAACCGAACGCGGTTTTCAACACAATAGCAGAGTAATTTACCATAGAAATTCTTGAGATTTTGCAGCCTACTGGCAGACGTAAAAATAAGCAATTTTGGCTTTTACAGCCCCTGGATCAGATCTACAATGACTTCGGTAGCACTGGTCCAACTCTGACACATATAGACTTCACAGAATTTTCGATAAAACAGATAAAAAATAGTAATATGCTACCAAAATTTTCGAAAATTTAAGAGGGCACTTATGCTATATAGATAAGAAATTTTCATTTTTACAGACTTGGCATTTGACTCCCTGACTGTAAAGATTTAAATACAACAACTGATTCATAAATCAGAAGAACAGGAACGAACAATGAAACCACTAAATTATTTAAAAATTACTGGAAAGCTATCAAATCTATTTTAAAAATTATGAAAATTTAACTTTAAATAGCTAACAATTCGAATATGAACTTCCTATTTTACAGACCCTGCTTTAGAGCCACAGATTGAAAACTATGATCGAATCAAGTCGATCCAGAGCTCCAGGAACTCGTATCAGGCTTTGACACGTGACCTCTTCTCTTTGATTTTTGACAGACTGTAAAACTTTTCAAACAAATCTTATAAAATCACATCAAATACTAGACTAAATTCTGAGACTGCTTCATTTTTTGGATCAGTAATCAAATTCCCCATGAGGGAGATCTTGAATTTACAATTCGGGACCCGACACACTTAGCGTTTTTCGAGTCTAAAAACCCAATCCAAAACTTTGAACTTTGAATAAAGAAAACGATTTCAAAATTTTTGCAAGATATCAGGAACGACCATATGCATATTATATGATTTTTTTAGGATTTTTTGAAGAAAATACAAACATGAAATAATGTATGGACTGAGCTTGAAAAATCATAGTGCTACAAAAATACAACAGAAACTATTGACATGCATGATATATCAAGATAACATAAAGAAAAATGTTACTAATAAATAAAGAAAATTTCATCTAACATGAAATATGCATATTGATGATGACATGATATGGAAAATCGATCAAGGAAGATGAGCATTCATTTAATGTATATCATCTCTGAGGAAGGTTCTGTCCATTTATTTGGACAAGCCTCTCCTTTCAGACAGTGTCTCCAAAGAAGATTATATTAACATGGATCTTAAGAACTAATTTCATGACATCTATATATATAGAAAGAATCCCGGATATATGAAATCACAAAATATGAAACGAAAAGAGGATGGAGGCTTTACCTTGTCATTTTCACACTTGGCTTGAGCTAATAAGGATCCACATTGTGCTAGTGGGTCTTGTAACAATGGAAGATATGGCTGCATTAGTACTCAGCTGCTCCTTGAAGGCTCGACGGAAGTGGAAGGAGGAAGGAGGAAAGTAGAGGTCGGTTTCCTTGGGGGATATTGTGTAATAGAGAGGCAAAAAGATGGAGTTGGAAAAGGTGAAGCTTGGATCTCTAAGGAAATTTCGTGGGATCACAAAGGGGCGGCTAGAGATACTTTCAAGAAAGAGATGAAGATGGATGGCAAATGGTTGTTTGATGGCTAGGGGAGGGTTAATTGGACTTCAAAAAAAATCATAGATGATCCCTAGGGTGGATGGCTATGGGGTTTTTACAGAGAGAGAGCTACATCTTAGGAAAAGAAAAAGTAGGTTTGCTTTTCTTAATTTGTAGGAAAAGCAAAGGAAACCATTTGATTTTTAAAAAAATTTTATTTTTACTTTTTCTAAAGAGGCCCCAAATGTGGCGCCACCTCATGGTGAGTCACATTTGTTATTTAATAAAATGAAAAGATGGTCTGGAGAGGCGCCACCTGAGAGGGAACAAACTTGAACTTTTAAAATTTTTTCATTTACTTTTCCTAAAGTTTAGCTAAAGTAGACTACTTTTAGGGGAGCTTCAAATGTGGCGCCACCTCAGGATGGGGCCACGTTTTATTTTTGAAAATAAAAAGATAAATTTTTTTATTTTTTTAGGTGGCGCCACCTCAAGGTGGGATGCCCCTATTTTCTAGGCTTTTTCAAAATTCAATTTAAAAGCTACCTATTTGTGAGAAAAAGAAAATGTGGCACCACCTCAGGGTGGGCCCACATTGCTTTTAGAATAATAAGAAACAAAAAATAAAAAGGATATTTTTGGAGGGACGCCACCTTAGAGTGGACGGCTCCTCAATTTTAGGTTTTTCAAAAAGTTAAAACAAAGACCTAATTCTAAAGAGGAGCTAAGGTGGTCCCACCTCAGAGTGGGCCCACATCCAGTCCTTTATTGGTTAAAAATCGAATTTGAAGACTAAAAAGTAAAAAGTAAAATTTTAAAACCTCTTTTTTTGAATTTTCATAAAACCTATACTAATTGGCAATTATAAAGAATACTTGACCTAATTATGAAAAATTTTGGAAGAAAGTGGCCCCTCAGGGCATATTTGTAAAAATGATTTTGAAATTGCTGATAAAGAGAGTGAAATAAAGAGATTTTTTGAAATTCAAAGTCCTTTTGCAAAATTTGAAATGAAAATTTAGAGCTTCATCTCCTTCTCTAGGTAGAGTCAGTCCAGTTTACAAAATATAAAAATCAATTTTGAAAAGTATCCAGATTGTTTTCCCGAGAAAACATTTTGAAATTCAGAGTCCTGGGGTTAGAATAGGAAAAGATGGCAATTTTGAAGACCCAGGGGCTGGAAATTGATTTCAAAAGAGTTTGAAATTCGAATATGGATTGAAGATTTTAAAACCATGAGTTTTGGACCTCAAAAAGATATGCTGTGCAGTGAAGTGATATGAAATGTTGTGTGATGACATGCACTGACGTGTTTCGAGAAATTCAATTCTGAACCAGGAATTGGAGATTCCAGTCTCCTGATATGAGTAAGACTTTGGAAATCCGCAACTAGGGGTGAAGATTTGAGCCAGAATATGTAAATTTTGAGAATTGTAAATGAAATTTGTACTTCTGCATGGTCTAGGATCAGAAATTGACCATTTTGCCCTCTAAAGATCTTGGAGGTCCAGTTGCGATGACTACATGGAAGTGCTGGGGAGGTGAGTGAAAATTTGGGGTGTTTACAACCACCTAGATGGGTCTCATTTGAGAATTGAGATTAGTTAAAAATTGAGTTTAAAATGAATCCATATCGCTTTCTAAAGAAAATGTTTTGAAATAAAAATCCTAGGGGTTGGCAAATGGCAAAATATGGATTTAAAAGTCAGGTATTTGAAATTGAGTTTGAAATAAGGTTTTAAAACTCGAATCTGGATTGAAGATTTTGAAAAACCAGAATGCTGGATCTCTAAAATGATATGCAATGCCATGCAATGCAATGACATGACATGAAATGATATGAAATGAGATGCAAAAGGCAAACCCTGGATAAGGGATTTGAAGTCCCGGACCCCTGACAAAGACAAAGAATTGAACATTTCTGTTCAAGGATGAGAATTGATACTTGAAAATAAGCCAAAATAGAGATTAAATTTTGATTGTGAGATGAAATATTTGGATTTTGATGTAAAACTTGGCCCCTAAATAGCTCTGGTTCAGATGACAACCAACTGATCCTCTGAAAACTTCAGAGAGTGGGCCCCAGTGGCAGGAGGCAGGTGTTTGTGAATGAAGATGAAAATTTGGGGTGTTTACAAAAGTGAACTAGCCTAAATGGTAGTTGCATGTGTTACCTATGGCTTAAGTTAAAGATACCTTGTGAAAGGCCTTTTGGGTATACCTTGTTTCGTCAAGGTATGCTTAACCGATTACTTGACAACGATATACCTTAGAGAGGTTAGAAGGTATGAAATTCTTTGAACCCTTCAGTTTGACTCGCGAGAGACAATTCCTCGCCAGGTCCTCCATCCAGAGAGATTAGGGAGACCAGGACTGTCAGTTCGTCCTAAGTGGCAGTTTCTAGGTACTTCTGCAGAAGTGAGTGATCATGATCATCGTTGTGATGCAGGTGTCATGCCCCCGAATAGAGTTCTCTCAGAGCAGCCATTTTTTCTCATAGTTTTGAGCTCCATCCTTGGAGAATATGACTCAGAGGGCTACTTAGGCATAATAAAATACATAGCATAATAAATACTCAAGCTAGTCAGCCTGTTTCAGGTTGGTTTACGTCATACCCAAGTAGACCGAAAAATCAAGATGAAACACAAATTTCTTGCTCATATTACTTTATTACACTTTATTTTACTTTACTTTATATTACTGTAAATTATTCTTGTTCCTGAAAGTTGGTGAATTCATGCTCATTGATATATGTCTTGTTCTTATCTGAAGTTTGATGTTAGCATATTTGATATTGTTATTCCATACTTGCTGATGAATTTTGAATTTATGAATTGCTTATAAAAACTTTATATCTGCCTTGTTGATAGTTGATGAAAAATCTAATATACTTATATCATGCAAGCTTTATGTGTTGTACATTGCATTAGCTATGTGAGTTTTACTTAGACTTTTCAAAGTCTCATTCTTTCAAAATAAAATGTTTTTCAGAAGACATGTGATGACCAGAGCGAGTGCAGGAAGTTGGAGGGGGTTGTGCACACTAATGTTTTCGATGATCTCAAGAGCTTCTTATTTTATTTGAATTTTAATACTTTCTTAATTGCTAAAGTACATTTAATCAGACATTTGATCATTAGTTAAATTTTGAATTTCAGTTACTTTATGCATAGTCAATGTCTATTCAGATATGCGATTATAGCAGTTTTCTTAATGTAATGTGTCCGAAGATTTAACTAAGGAACCAGTTTATAAAATTGATTTCAAAAATTAATATTTATCTGTTGTGTTTACTTACCTAATAATAACATAAGGATTCTATCAGTTAGATGCTTTAACTTCGAACCTTGTTCTACGAAGTTACTAAACGTCGGTGCATGCCCATGCTAACTCCTTAAAGCTTGATTCGATTAAGGCAAAGTCAATGATGAAAAACTTGGTATATAAATAATTTCTTTTATGTAATAGTTCAATCAGATTCGTTAATGGATGGTTTTGTACTGCATCTAATACTAGGAGGCTAAGACACGCTTGCGTTTGCTATCAGGCGGGCCGTCTAGTACTTAGTACATAATCATGCATAATATTTTGCATTATATTCATACATTTTTATGCATGATTGTAAACACCCAAAATTTTCACTCACCTCCCCGACATTTCCACCCAGCATCATCATTCACCTCCCCGAAAATCGCCGAAGGGCAAAATGGTCATTTTCTGAGCCCCGACCTTACAGAAGTCTAAATTTCATCTACAACTCTCAAAATTTCTCTATTTTAGCTCAGATGTTCAAAATTCTATTCCTGACAGGAGACGGGAATCTCCAAATCCCGGTTTTGGAGTATATTTCATAAGGCATATCATTGCATGAACATTTCATATCACTGCACTGCACAACATGTCATTTCGAGGTCCAGAACTCTTGATTTCAAAATTTTCAATCCAGATTCGAATTTCAACTCTTTTCAAAATTAATTTCAAAACCCTGGGTCTTCAAAATTATCAATTCTTCCCATTTTACCCCCAGGACTCTGAATTTCAAAATATTTTCTCAAGAAAACGATCTGGATAGTTTTTAATATGGATTTCAGCCACCTTATCTCAGATTTCGCTCTTTTGTCAACAATTTCAAATATCTTCCTTTTACAAAATCGCCCTACAGGGGCCAACTCTTTTCAAAAATTTTGTTTTGCCAATTAGTTCAGATCTTATGAAAATTCCAAAAAAGAGGTTTTGTTGTCTTGTCTTTATTTCAATAAAGAAGCAATGTGGGACCCACACTGAGGTGGTGTTACATAGGCTTTTCTTTTGAAAAACCTGAATTTTGAAAAACCCAAAAATATAGGAGCCTTGTCCCTGGATTGGCGCCACTGGGTCTTTTTCTCTCTCCTCCCATTTCCTTGCCACGTGTCAGCGTGGGGTTCACCTTAAGATGCCGCCACATGTCATTAGACATCCTCTTCATTCCATGACACGTGTCAGTGTCCACCATCTTCACCCTGTGCCATGTGTCATTCCAAGGTCACCATGAGATGCCACGTGTCATGTGTTGTCCTGTTCAGAAAAAGTAAAGCTTGTCTCCTCTGAGGTGGCACCAGTTGAAGTGTGTCTCCTGCAGAGGACACGTGTCAATCTCTCCCTCCTTCAGAAAAAGCAGGATGACACATGTCTCTCCCTACTTTTCTCAGAAAAGTAGGTGACACATGTCACTCCTAGCTTCCTTCAGAAAAAGTAGAAGACACGTGTCACCCCTGACCTTCTTTAGAAAAAGCAACCATTCAAAAAAATTCAAACCCAGGCTGAGGTGGCGCAAATCCTGAACCTTACCTTTTCTATCTAGCCTAAGATGGCGCCACATGTTCCTTGTTCCTCCCTCCTTCCACATGGCATTGTAGGAGCCACCCTGAGGTGGCGCCACATGGCCAGACCTCCCTGCATCAGAAAAAGTAGGAACAACTCCCCTCTGAGGTGGCGTCTTCTGCTTCTTCAGCTCCTGCCTCCTGACACATGTCAATGTGGAGCCACCCTGAGGTGGCTCCACATGTCAGTCTCTCCTTTTCTCTAGAAAAAGCAGAAATTTAAATTTCAAACTCTCTATGAGGTGGCACCATCTGAATCCTCTGCCTTTCCTTCTGACACATGTCAACGTGGATGCTCTGAGATGGCGCCACATGGCAGTCTCTCCTCCTTCCAGAATAAAGCAGAATTTGAATTTCAAACTCTAAAACAACACCCTCTGAGATGGTGCCACATGGAGGGCTCAGATTAAGCCTCTTTGAATTTCAAAATTTTCCAAAAATTTCTATAAATACAAGGCCCCACGCCCAGCCTAGGGGAGCTCCCTTTGGATTTAGCATTTTCACTCTGAGTGCCCTACTACACGATTTTGATGTCCTGAATTCACGCCCCCCATGGGCTCAATTGAGAGGGTGCATCGAAGTACCAAGCTTGCTCGCATCAATTCCAACTCGATCTAGGCGTGTGGATCGATTTTTGTGAACCTTCGGAAGCCCGGGTCGAAGGACTAAAGAAGCCATCCATAGCCATTCATTTCGGGAGTTCCAAAACAGCAAAAGAACACAAGGTGCACCTCTATTCTAATTGGTTTTATCGAAATAATGCCTTTGTCTTGATTTGCACTTTCGTTTTGAAGAAAGAGCTCATCCGAATGATGGATCGAGCTATTATCATAAAATGACATATATTAAAAGTAGAATTATGCCTTCTTGATGATTTTAACATTCATGCATTAATTAGATTTAGTTCATATTTCATTTCGTTGATTAGTATATTTTAGGAATTAATTAGATTTTTTTTAGCCTTTGTTTCAATTCTGCTTCATTTCTGTAATTTTCTGTTTTTGTCAGTTAGTCCACACTTCATTTCATGCATGTATTTTTCGTTAAAAATTCTAATAAAATCATAGAATGCTCTCTTAGGTGTCCCTAACAAGCTTCCAAAAATTCGGAATGATTTGAATCTGTTTACTGTGGTAAAAGTTCAAAATAGTAGGTCGGGTTTTGTTACCCGGGATACATTTTGAAAATTTACTTCCAACTTGTAAAATCTAGATCTCTTTCATATGAGATCCGATTTTCGATCCAAAAAATGTCCTGAACTTGGAATGATGTCTAGTATTGAATATGATTTTCTTAGATTTTTCAAAATTTGTTTGATGTTTGACAAAAATCCGAGATTTTGGGACACGTGTCAGAGCCTTATTTGGGTCTCTAAGATTTTGGATCGACTTAAGTCGATAGGTTCTCCTTGGGTATTGCTCCAAATCCAAATCTGTAAAAAGTGAATGTCATGTTCGGGATGTCCTCTATTTGAATCTGAAAGCTTATGATTTTTAGAACAGTTTTAATATCTGTTTCAGATTTTTCTTGTCAATCTTCTATTTTGTGATATTTATCTGCTCTGTTGATTTAGGCATAAAAAGTCGTATTTTTATCTCTGTTCCTGTTGATCAAATGCCAAAATTATAAAAATGAAAGTTGTTATTGTGTGTCGTTAGTTCCTTTGTTAAATATCAAAAATTTCTATGGTGGGATGCTATTTTTTATGCAATTTTACATCGAATCAGATTGATTTTTCCTCCATCAGAACCAAATTCTCGTTACCGAACTCACCGTAGTTCAAATCCCGGGGCTGTACAAGACAAAATTGCTTATTTTCATGTCATTTGCAAAATCTCAGATGTTTCTATGGTGGAATTCTCGTATTACTGCATTAAGTGTTGCATTTGGTTCGAGTCCGTAGGTGAAATTCACCCTTTTTAGCATTTTCTTTAACTTTTAGTATCTAAACCATGTCATTTCGTGAGTTTTAACATTCTAGGATGTTTATCAGAATAGGTAGATGCTCCATACCGAATTTGATGGCATTTGGAATTCATTTGAGGCTCGGTTTAGCTATATCATCAAAACAGGGCCCCGCGGGACCCTGATCCAAGCGAAAATCAAGCGAAATTCATTATTTTTGATGAATGATAGCATGTCAAAATTCTGATTTTACCATGTCAAAATTCTGATTTTACAATCCTAATGTGTTTAGCAGCATGTCATCATACCTTATACTGCATTTCATCATCATTTGTTTCAATTCGAATTTCAAAATCTCAATTTTACCAAAATTTCCTTCAAAAAACCCTGATTTTAAAGGTGTAACTTCAATATTAGAGGTATTTTGGTCATTTTGACCACAATTTCGAATTTTAAACTATTTTCTACTGAATTTCTTGCATTTATATCATTTCAAATATCAAGAAAGCATGGAAATAGGGTTTATATCCAATTAAGTCCAATAATCTTAGAATATTATTGGAAAATTATGGAAAAAACCCACATATTTGAGCTAACCTCATTTCAAGTTTGGCAGGGACATTCAAAAGAAGGAACTGAAGTCTGCAATTTCCCTTTATTTCATTTATTTAGTGATGTAATAATGTAAATTTTGGAATAAGAGATTTAATTTTTTGCTTAGACTAGGATGCATATCATATAGTTTAAATTCCTGCAATATCCTGTTTATGTGATTCATGCATTTTATTTCAAAAGCACTATGGATGTACACGAATGGCACATGCACCAACTCTTAGGGAGTTAATGAACTCGGTGGAGTCCATATTTACGGCCCTAGTCGGAATATGGACGAGACCCAGATCCATCATCTTTCTACCAGTCACACTGAGCCTACACTCTTAGGCTATCTTAAAATGCACATCATATTTCCAATTTTGCAAAGTATTGTGCATTAAATCAATTAAACTCTGAACATGTTCATGGCCACAGTCAGAATATGTGAAGGATTTATTTTGACTTAATACACATTTTCCCAACAAATTTCTCAAAAAATCTTTTCAAAGTGCATTCATTCACTCATATCATTTGCATCATGAAATCATTACTTTTCTCAGGATTTTCTTAAGAAAATTTCATTCTCAAGAAATCGATTTCTCAAGAAACTCTGAGAATTTTTCAAAATCGGTTTTCCCAAGTCCAGTTTTTCCACAGTTTTCCATGGAAAAAGTTATTTTCTCAAGATTTTCAAAAGAAGTCTCTCACCTTTCCCAAAGATCAAAATCGATTTCCAAGTGTTTCAAGGCTAAGATTCTCAGGATTTCAGTTTTTCGAGTTTCAATTCTCCCTCTCCAAAGAATTTTCCAATGAACCTCAACCATTTTCCAAAGAAAGCTTTCAAAAACTTGAAGCTTTTCCTGACAAGCATTTTCCCTTCAAATGTTTACCCTTTTCTCAATAATTCTTTCCATTTTCTCAGGATTTTCATCCATTCATGATTTTCCCACACCTTTATGAACTTTCTCGTGATTTCAAAACCCCTTTCATCTGAGTTTCCTGAGAAATATCTTTCAACTCCAAATATTTTCCAAGCATACATCATGTTTTTCCTACTTCCATTTTCCAAAATCTCATAACACATGCCTGGATTCTCTGTGCATTTAGGATAGAACACGATTTTGATGATTTAACTAAGTCAAGCACAATTTTGGTCCTTGGTTCGATTACCCCTGTTAAAGGCGGCAGGAACGGTCGAACCTCATACTGACAGGTCGAGCCCCATCCCATGGATTTTCCTGCAATTTTCAAAACGGAGGCGAGTATTTCAAAACAATTTCCAAAATCTGGTCAAGTTTGACTCGCGAAAAAGGTTTCCCCTCTCTCCCGCAGGGAAGGGAAATCAAATATTGCGACGATAACAATGATCCATCGAAAAATTGCATTAAAAACTAATTCTTATCAATATTTTTAATAAACGGCTTTGAAATTGAAAATATCAGAAAATCACATATTTCAGAATGTGCCCTGCGTTGTTCAGTGTTTTGTTTTGTTTAGAAGTTTTCAGTTTGTAGTTTAATTAGATTAGGAGTTAATTAACTAATTATAATTAGTTTAGAGCTTCTTTTGAAAAACACATTTTTGAGGAAGACCCTTTTTAGAATTTGTGAAAAAATTTCAAACTTTTATAGAAAAATGTGTTTTGACCTAATGCTTAGTATAAATAATATTTTTTCTGCAAGAACCCATATTTTTTCCCTTAGAGAAACTACAGGCTTCTTCTCCCTCATCCTCTTCGTTCTCAATCGGTTCTTCCTCATTCTCTTCTTTTCTCTCTTTTTGATTCGTCTTGCTTTTGATCTCATTCTATCATCGGTTCTTCTTACCTTGGTCATCAGAGGCATGTGCAACTCAAGGAAAAACCATCTTCTTCTCAACCCCTCCATCGAAAGTGGATCCTACAGTTTGCTTCTTCTCCTTAATCTCCGTAGTTTTTATGATCATTGCATCATATTTGATTTTTCGCATACTCATTGCATATAGCATAACCTGATTTTGATCTGTTTTGTTTTCACATCTTAGAATAATTTATGCATCGTAGAAATTAGGTTTGCTGCGTTTCTTTTATCATACTTGAATTTTTATTTTATTGTTCTTTTGTTGTTTCTTTTTGTTCTATTTTTTTCAGTTTGTTGAGTTGTTGGAACCGTTTAAATCTGTGTCCATCAGCTATGGATCAGAAGTGTTGTAGGAAACATGGTTCGTCTTCTTTGTTGAAGTACCCAAAACGTGTAGCCTGCAGGCAGATGCACAATCGTTGTAAGCCAAAACAACGTCCTATACTGCTCTTGTTTTCTTTTCACTATTAACGCTAATAATGTGTCAGGTGTGATTGACCCTAACAGTGTGTCTTCAGCAAGGTGCACGATCCGAGTGTCGTAGCCCCAGACCATAGCAAGTTCATCATCGCTACAACCTCGAATTAGTTGACTCTTCCTGGTCTGCAGTCGTGTGAACATGGTCACACGATGTTCACGTCACCAGCGTCAAATACGCAGTAGGTGTGATTGATGTTGAGTCATTTTTTTTTGGTTGCGTGTTCGATGTTGGTCTGATTCCAGCATGTTTTGTTTTAAACTTTTTTATTTCGTATAGCGGAGTATAGGATAATTAAGTTAATTTTATTTTGCAGTATTTAATAAATTCAGTTTAAATTACATATTTTAATTTACGTCATTTATTTAGAGCAGGTTGTGCGACCAGCTGAAACACATTCATAGTTGAGAGCAGGGCCAACTTTAATTGATTTAGGAATTTGCAAATTTAATTAGGAATTTCCAAATTTAATTGATTAGAAATTAAGTTAGGTGTTTCATAATTAATTAAGTGTTAGTTAGCTCGTATATTTAATTTAGTTTGATTCCATGAATTCTGGAATCTAGCGCTTAAAGATTGCTTACATTGTTTTATATTCAGTTAGATTTTGCATTGCAATAATTTAGTCAAGTTAAATTCATGTTTTGTTTATTAGTTAAATTAGTTGAATTGTTTTAGTGGTCTTTACGAGTATTAGTTTATTTCATATAATTCATGTGTTTTAAATTCCATGGTTCTATATCTGTTTTAGTTTAGTTAGATTTCCCTACATTTGATTATATAGTTGGTTTTACTATTTCGTCTTTTAGTGTTTTAGTTAGTTTGACTATAGTAATTTGGATTCTTGTTTTGCTGATTTTTAATTCAACTAACCTCGAGTTTTTGTCTAGTGTGTGCGTTGTTTTTGTTTTGTGTATTGTTTTGTAGGGAAGCAGTTAAACGTGAAGTGAGCCCTCGAACGAGCCCCCGAAGAATCCTTTGAGGTTCCCAAAAGGTCCCTTTGATCCCCTCAGGGAGCCCTCAAAAGCATAGAAGAAGAGAGGAAATCAGAGATCAAAAAGGACTAGAGCTCAGAGCACTAAAGACCTTTTCTTTCATTTTTAGTTTAGGGTGTTTATTTTATTTTATTTAATTCATTGGGTTTGTAATAAGGCCACTTTATTATTTTATTTGTTTAAGCCCTCCGTAGAGGGCCATACTCTTAGTTAATTAATTAATTAATTCTTTTATTTTTTAGGAAATAAAGATTAGATTAGTTTATGTGGAATACAAAGTGTTTCTCCTATTCTCTAAGATCGACCCAGACTCCACCACTCGTGCAAGCCGGTTTTTTATTATTTGGTGTCTGGCTTGCATAAATCGTTTTTATCAAAAATATCTTTAAAAATCTATTTTATAAAACTCACACAAAATTTTTGGTTCCGTTGTCGAGGAACGATGATAGAAAGACGAGTATTCACTTTATTGCCCATTGTGTGTTCTCGTTTTACTTAGGATTGCTAGTTTACTTTTTGTTACTTATTTAGGGCTGCTAGTTTATTTTTCTGTTCATTAACAGAGACTGGTAGTTATCTTTTGTATTTAGGAGTTTCAGAACCATATTGCTTGTAAACCCTAGAGACCAACTTACTTTTTCTACATGGCCCACCTAGTAGGCTTCTCCTTAGGAGGTGATTGTGCATGATTGGTACCATGCCCATAGTTTGCTTTTATGCAAAATATATGTTTGGGTGCAAGTGTATGGTGCATGTTTATTGTTTTTTTGCTTTATTTTATTTTACCCGCTTCATGGTTTGTTGTGGTTTGATCACGTTGCACGTTAGGTAGGTAGAAAGCCCTGCTTTAGGATGGTTGCTACACTGGTCTACCTTGAGGTGTATGCAAGGGCGATGCTCGCTTGACCCCAAGCTTGTTGAGCCTGTTGAGGACCCCGAGTCTATTATTAGGAGAGCCTGCTGATCCATCCCCATGGCTCAGGATCAACAGTTGACCCGTCCCTTGAGGGAGTATTTCATTCTCAATTAATATACTCCTACCTCCTGTATCAATAGACCTATTGTAGGAGCACTACAGTTCGAGATCAAGGCCAATATAATTCCAATGTTACCATTCTTTTATGGCCTTAGCAACGAAGACCTCTACCGTCATCTCAATGAGTTTCTCGAGATCTGCTCTACAATGCAGATCAACAATTTTAGGGATGATACATTGAGGTTGATGTTGTTCCCATTCTCCCTCAAGGACAAAGCCAAACACTGGCTGAAGGCCTTAGATACAGTTCAAATTACTATTTGAGAATACATGCAATGAGAATTTCTCAAGAAATACTTCCCAATTGGTAAGATGAACCAGTTTTGAAAAGTCATCACTAGTTTTTCTCAGATTGAGGGAGAACAATTCCATGAGACTTGGGAGAGGATGGAAGATCTTCTTCGGAAGTGCCCCCACCACCAGGTGCCTCGTTGGCAACTGATGCAGTACTTTTACATGGCTTGACCGAGAAGGATAGACAGATGGTTGATTTTTCGTATGGGGGCATGTTCATGATCAAGAGCAAGGACAAAGCATGAGCCCTATTCGAAAGATTGAGTGAAAATGCTATGCACCATGCCCTGTCATCGAGACTTGATAGGACCACATCTGTTCCTAGTGGTCCTAAAAAGGAAGGGATTTATGAAGTTGGGTCTGAACATGAATTGCAAATCAAAGTGAGCCAGTTGATCGGGAAAGTTGATCAATTACTGGCCAACCCAGCTTCATTAAATCACATAGGAAAAGTATGTGAGCTATGCACTAGCTTTGTACACTATATTTCGGATTGTTCGGCAACGCCACTCTATCATGAATTTGTTTAGAAGCAAGTGAGTACTGCCCAAGGTTTCGCCAGACCGATGCACGATCCATATGCAACCACCCATAACACGGGATGATGAAATCTCCCCAACTTTGCATGGAGTAATCCACAAGCCACACCCCATCTGCCTTCCCAAACATAACCCAGACTGAGTAACCCCCTACAAGGTTACCCGCGGTCCACATTCCCACAGGCTACTCCTAGCTTAGCGTGCCTTCTCCTCAGGAGCCCACATTGAGTCAATCTTTTCAGGAGAAGCTTTTCGAGACCTTATCTGATATCAAGGCCAACCTCAATTCTCATACGCAGTCGATAGCGAAGCCAGAAACCTAGATGGGATAGTTGGTTGAAGCTTTGAGCAGGCGAAGCGAGGGAAGCCTCCCAAGTCAGTCTGTTATCAACTCGAGAAGTAAAAAACCCATACACCACGTCCTACATCTCATAGAGTCTTATCAAGAGCATGCCAACTCTGTTATGACCCTCTAGAGTGGAAAGAAACTTCACCCTACTTAGGAGAAGACTGAAGAGCCCAGTGACAGACCTATTGATTAGTCAATCTCCCCTACAGACCCAACGAAAGCTGGCAGAGCCCACGACCAAAGCGGGCAGTTCCTTTTCCTCAAGCTTTAAAAAAATTGAATGATTTTGGCAAGCAGAGAGCTAAAATGCATGAAATGCTTGACATATTCAAGCATGTTCACATAAATCTCCCCCTACTCAATGTCATCCAACAGATGACTGCTTATGCAAAGTTTCTTAAAGAACTTTGCACGCAGAAGAGAAAATTGAGATCGTTGCCCAAGAAGATCTTTTTGACCGAGCAGGCGAGCTCGGTGTTTCAGCACCAAGCCCACCTAAACTGAAGGATCCTATGACACCAATCATCTCTTATGTCATAGGGAACATGACCATCGAGCGTGGATTGCTCAATCTTGGGGCAAGTATAAATATACTGTCAGGTTCTCTTTATGATACTTTTGGGATTGGAGATTTAAAGCCCACGACGACCATCTTAAAGTTGGCCGACAAGTCTACCAAGATCTTCTGAGGAATCTTAGAAGATGTGTTAGTCATGATCGAGGACTTTTATTTCCCTGTTGATTTTCTCATTATGGACATGAAGGGCACTGATGTCGCTCACCAGACCCCCATCATTCTTAGCATATCATTCTTGGCTGTTGCCAACGCTCGTATTGATTGTCATACTGGAGAGATGGATGTTTCTTTTGACAACATGCATTTGTGCATAAATATTTTTTATGTTGCCACGAGAGCGACAAAAAATGATGAATGCTTCCATGTGACTGATGTTCAATGAAAGCAATCCAATCCGCAGTTGGATGATTATATAGGTAGATATTCGGTTTATGGCTCACCATCTTGTGAGAATAGTCTTCACGTGGAGACTAAGCTCATTCTTAGCAGGCTAGATAACCATTGTAGGGTCTAGCGGGGTAGAGTTAGAGGAAATGTTGTAGGCAGGGTCATAAATAAAACCATTTTCCTTAGACCTCTTGATTGAGCATGACTTCACATTCATTGATCTCATGGATGATAAAAGGTTACCAGAGATTTGTCTGGCTGAATACACAAATTTAGCGCTCTATGAGAGGCAGCCCATATTAGTGTTATGATATTAGTAGTTTTGCTATTTTTTCTGTCATTTTCTTTGTTCATGGGCATGAATGTTAGATCATATATGCATTGTATTTGATGTATTTTTATGAGTTGTAAACATTGGGACATGTAGAATCTCTGTAGAGCCAGTATAGGGCAGCATCAGGTAAGATTCCACAGAGTGAATTAGGTGACTTCTACTATTTTCCTCCTAATTTTTCTGTTTCTCATATGCATTTATATAGTTTCATGCAAGCATGGGAGAGTGCCACCGAGGACAGTGTCATTCAAGCATGGGGGAGGGTATAGTTTGTACACCCAAATCTTTTTCTGTCTTTATACTTGCACATTGATCAAAACTCATAAAAAATGGGTTTTTTAAGGAATGAGTTTGACCTTATATAAATGCTTTACATAATCTAATGTTTTAAGAGAATTTTTAAGCCCCACAAAAAAAATTTCTGACACAAATATAGAAAAACATGGTTATTTATGTGGATTTTAAAGAAATGGCCATAGATGCGTGTTAGATTATTTTTTTGAATTACAAATATGAATATGCATGGTTTATTTTTTGAAAACTAAGCAAATAAACAACATTAAAAATAAAAACTCAAAATGTGAAAAAGAGCATACATTTAGTTGTTTGATCTCTTTGTATTCCCTAGTAGTTGGGCTCAAACACAAGTTGAAGTGTTTGATTTCCATGTCGAAAATGATAATGAAGGAAGTCACTTCTTTGTCTAAGTTAATATTTGTGGCCTATTTTGTGCAAGCAAGTAGAGTCTTAGGGGTGTTTATACCTGGTGCCCTAAAGCCATCTAGTTTGGGAGCCACCGGCATGAAAGCCTGTTACATGAACTTTATAGCGAGCCTAATAGATGTTGACATTACACACAACAAGAAGCAAGCTATACGTAAAACTATGAAAATTGAAGGTCTAGTGACTCAAGCAATTAAGTCTGAGTGATATTTTATATCTGGTGCCCTAAGGTCGTCTGACTTGGGAGTCACTGACCTAAAGCTCGTTACACGGGTCATGAAAATTGGAAATTTGATATAGTGCTCAACAAAAAGAAAGAAAAAAAATATGAAAAAATTGAAAAAAAGGAAAAAATAAAGAAAGTCAAGAGCATAAAGATTAAGTTCACTGCTTATGAATAAGTATTGAAAAAACCTATGCATAAAACATATAAGTGAAGATAAATAAATAATGACATGGGTGTATTTGATTTTCTAAGAATAAAGCATAAAGGATTATGTTTTTTCCTAGAAAAGTAAATGAAATAATTTTACTCTGTGGTAGCATGTAAAAGGCTCTAATTATGTTTTGAAAGTGTAATTGCCTGAAATATTTGTGAAAAAAAAACTCCTTAATTTCCTAATGATTCTTGAATTGAAATCTTTATGCATACATGACAAATATGTTTGTGGGTAGCATCTTTGCAAACCCTCACGAGACCTTACTCATCCACTGGGGTAGCCCAGGGGTTTAAAGGGCTTGTTGCATACGTTAAATACAACTGTGATTCCTACGAAAATGAGATAGGTTTTTGCTTTGTTTGTCTTTTACTTTTTGTTCAGGGTTAGTTTGCTCGAGGACTAGCAAACGATAAGCATGAGAAAATTTGATCTTGCATAATATTTTGCATTTTATTCATACATTTTTATGCATGATTCGTCGAAAAATTGAATTAAAAACTCATTATTATCAGTGTTTTTAAGAAAATGCTTTGAAATTGAAAATATAAAAAAATTACATATTTTAGAATATGCCATGCATTGTTCAATATTTTGTTTTGTTTAGAAGTTTCTAATTTATAGTTTAATTAGATTAGGAGTTAATTAACTAATTGTAATTAGTTTAGAAGAGTTTTTTTTTTAAAACACATTTTTGAAAAAGGCACTTTTTGGAATTGATGAAATTTTTTCAAACTTTCATAGAAAAATGTGTTTTGACCTAATGCTTAGTATAAATAATATTTTTCCAGCAAGAACCCATGTTTTTCTCCTTAGAGAAAATGCAAGCCTCTTCTCCCTCATATCTTCTCTTCGTTCCCCAATTGCTTCTTCCCCGTTCTCTTCTTTTCTCTCTTTTTGATTCATCTTACTTCTGATCTCGTTCTATCACCGGTTCTTCTTATCTTGGTCGACGGAGGCACGTGCAGCTCAAGGAAAAGCCATCTCCTTCTCAACCCCTCCATCGAAAATGGATCCTACGGTTTGTTTCTTCTCCCCTATCTCAGTAGTATTTAGGATCATTGCATCATATTTGATTTTTTGCATACTCATTGCATATAGCATAACCTGATTTTAATCTATTTCATTTTCACATCTCAGAATAATTTATACATCGTAGAAATTAGGTTTTTTGCGTTACTTTTATCATACTTGAATTTTTATCTCATTGTTCTTTTGTCGTTTCTTTTTGTTCTATTTTTTTTGGTTTATTGAGTTGCTGGAACTGTTTAAATCTATGTCCATCGGATATGGATCAAAAGTGTTGCAAGAAACACGGTTGTCTTCTTTGCTGAAGTACCCAAATTGTGCAGCCTGCATGCATATGGACAATCGTTGTGATCCAAAACAACATACTATGCTGCTCTTGTTTTCTTTTCACTGTTAACAACAATCACGTGTCAGGTGTGATTGACCCTAACAATGTGTCTTCAGCAAGGTGCACGTGTTGGACATTTTGGGTTACGGGTCCAACCCACAGTCTGACCCGGTTTGACACCATCTTAGTGGGTCATGTAAATGGCTGTTTAATGGAGATAGTGGGTGGGAGTTACGTGAATGTGGAGAGACCACATTCACGTAACTGCCCAATTCCTCCATTATATAAAGAGGATAGGGGTTACGAAGTTGATGAGAATTCGTAACGAATCTCTGCCCAAATTCAGTTCCGCATTCAGGATTAGCAGAACAGGGTCCTGCTCACCGTCGACATTAGGCCTGGACTCATTGTGGGCGTCGACCGGCTGAGGAGAACGCCAAACTTCCTACACAATCAATGGCGAATCCAGGTACGCTCCCTGTCTTGTTGTATTTACAGGGTTTCGCCCAACATTGGGTTATGGGCCCACTGCCACGCATTTCTGCTGCGCATGGCCGTGTAGGCTGTATCGGCGTTTTGGGCGTCGGTGGAGTCGCCGTGGGGCGACAACCACCGATAACCAACAGATGAAAACCCAGAATCGTCTGTGGCCATTGGGCTGCAGAGGGGTTTATCTTCTGTCGGTGAGCCTTCACCTGAAAATGTGACCGACAGATGTCGAAAGGGGTTTAAAAACCACTTTAATCTCTGTTTTCCATTTCCATCATCGGGCGAGTTGTTTTTGCCAGAAAAAAGCAGAGCTGTCAGTGGCAGTCTTGCCGGCGTCCAGGTTTTCCCACCTCATCGCCGGAGTTACCAGATAACCGGCGGCGACAATAAAAAAAAAATTATTTAAACCCTTACCTGTCGCCGAGGAGGAGGTGGGTTCGCCAGGCGAAGATGGTCGGCCGTGGGGTGTTTTGCCGGCAAGGGCAGCCATTGGGGCGGCGACAACCTTGCTGACACCGCCGGGGACGTCGCCGTAGGGGAACGTCGTTCGTTGATGGGAGGGCGACGTGGGTCGCCGAAAGTTTTTTTTTGGGCATTTTAAAACAGCAGCAGGATCTTTGATGCCAGAGTTGTCGCCGGATTGGACCATCGCCGTGGGCGAGATGCTGGCTGTATCATCCACCGTTCGCCGGCGATCTTGTCGGCACTGCAGTTCCGACCGTGCCCTTCAGCCATTGGACAACTCAACCTCCATCGTCGCCGTGGGGCAACGTCGTCTGACGAGGAGGGGGGTTGTCGCCGGACCGGCGTCACCGTGGGATGACGCAGGTCGCCGGCAACCGGCGCCGGTCACCGTGACGACGACGTGGGTCACCGTGGAACCGAAAAGGGTGGAAACCGAAAACCCCCTTTTCGGTTTCCTTAAAATTGAAACAGAAACCATCGGGTTTCTGTTTAAGTTTTTAAAATCGGACCGGATCGGGTCCGGCGAAGAGACCCGAGGACAGACCCGATCCAAACCCTTTTAGGTGGATCGGTCTGCTCTTTTATTTTTTGGATCTGACCCGGACACATAAAGGGGACCAGGTCTGGGTCTGATCCGAAAAGGATCGGGTCCGATTCGGACCCATTTTGGATCGGGTCCGATCCGGGATCATTAAGGACTGGGTCGGACCCGGGTCCGGTTTGAACCGGGTCATACCCGGGTCCATGTAGGACCGGGTCATACCTGGGTCCATGAAGGACCGGGTCATGTTCGGTATCTGTTTTGGACCGGGTCCGACCCGAGTTTGTTTTGGACCGGGTCCGACCCGGGTCACTGTTGGACCGGGTCGAACCCGGTATCCGGTTTAGACCAGGTCACACCCGGATCCATGTAGGACCGAGTCATACCCGGGTCCATGTTGTACCGGGTCGAACCCGGTATCCGGTTTGGACCGGATCATACCCGGATCCATGTAGGACTGGGTCATACCCGGATCCATGAAGGATCGGGTCATACCCGGTATCCGTTCTGGACCGGGCCCGACCCGGGCCTGTTTAAGACCGGGTCTAACCCGGGTTCTGTTCGGGCCGGGTCTGATCCGTATTAAGTATGGGTCGGGTCAGACTCGGATCCCATTTAAAACTGGGTTGGATCCATAAGAAACAGGATCCAAACACTATTGAGACTGAATCGGATCAGGAACCTGATCCGACCCCTTCCGGAACCGGTTCGGAGCCGTTTTTGACCGGTTCTTTCCAGTTTTTCACCGGTTTCGAGATGCTGAGACCCTGTTTTCATAGATATAAAGAAATACAGGGATTTTGGCATACGGTTATAAGGTTTTATGAACTTTTGTTCATATTATGTATCGGTTTATAAGGTTCAAAATCGGTTCAGACCCTTAGATGAACGGTTCGGGACAGTTTCAGACCGGTTCAGAGTGTTTTTAGACCGGTTACTACTTGAGGACCCTGGGTTTTACCCATATGAGCATGCTTTTGTTATTTTTCTTGCTTTATAAAGTATTTATTTTGAATAATGCATGACTTATGCATGTTAATTCATGTATTTTGCGTTGGTTAAGTTATGCATGGTGATTTTAAGCATGAATTGTAACTAAATTTATGACAATTAGTTTGTGCATTTTTGTTGAAGTATGAACTGATATTATGTCATGAATATACATGCATTAAAATGTGTGCATGGGTGTGCTCCATAATACGAATAAGTTTTTCGGTAAAAGATTTTGATTAACCGATTCATGTAATCACCAAAGTGATTTGAGTCGTGTTAATTGAGGATTCTTTGGACCGTATTAAGATTCTTAATTATGATTGTGTGTAAATTTATGAAACATCGATTATATCCAAAGGTAGGTCGTTGTGTTCCAAATTTACACAGGGCGTAATAGTAGATGTGTATTTCAGCCCATGAAGCATGTTTGTACCCAAAGGTACAGTGCTGAATTGCCTCTGGATTCATGATCTACTAGTTTCACCAACTGAAGTCAATTCCTTGAGAATTGAAGAGACAGAGCAATTATGAGTATTATCGTTTTCACCAAAGTGAAACGATAATGACTCAACTATGCTTGTCTCAGAAAAGGTGAAAATAAAGGGTCTCACTTTTACCTTTTCAACACGAGTCTCGTTTGAGCAATAATAGTAACATCTTTCCGTTTTTCGTTCCTTTGATTTATCAGGTTCCTTCCATATCGATGGTTCTAGTAGTATCCCTATCTTAGACGGATCGAATTTTTCTGATTGGAAAGAAATTGTGTTATTCACTTTGGGCTATATGGATTTAGATCTGGCTCTTAGAATTGACGAACCTCCCGCTCTTAATGAGCAGAGCACAGCCGATCAGAAGGCTGCCTCTGAGAAGTGGGAGCGCTCGAACAGACTTAGCCTATTGCTTTTGCAATCTCGGGTGGCTAAGAACATTCGAGGCGCAATTCCTCATTGTAGGACTGTGAAGGAATTTCTGGGAGCCAATGAGGCTCAATTTGTCACTTCTAATAAGGCAAGGGCCAGTATCCTCATGTCCAAATTAGTGTCTATGAAATATGCTGGTGACAGTCACATCCGACAGCACATTTTGGAAATGAGGAATATTGCGACTCAACTGAATGACATGAAGTTCGCCATCTCTGACTCCTTTTTAGTCCATCTGATCTTAACCTCATTACCTACTGAGTATGGACCCTTTAAAATCTCCTACAACACACATAATGATGAGTGGTCTTTTAATGACCTCTTGAGTAAGTGTGTTGAGGAAGAGGAGAGATTGAAGGGTGAGAGGGTGCCAAGTGCACATATGGCCTCTCATAAGGATAAACAGAGGTCGAGGCCAAAGAAAAGCTCATTCAAAAAGAAGAATCAGAAGAGAGCCACTGGGGAGAGTTCAAACTCTCAGGCGAAAGCCAAATCCCAGTTAGGTGGCCCTTCTATAAAGTGTTTCTTTTGCAAAACGAAGGGGGCATAAGAAGGTGGACTGTTTGAAGTTCAAGAAATGGCTCAAAAATAAAGGTAATAAGTCATTCATTTCTCATGAGTGCAATCTAATTCATGTTCCATTGCATAGTTGGTGGATTGATTCTGGTGCCACGGTGCACATTGCCAACTTTTTGCAGGCATTTCTGAACAAAAGGGAACCAACGGAGCATGAAAAGAGCATCTTCTCAGGAAATAAGATGCGTTCACATGTCAAGAGCGTTGGGACCTGCAGAATTGTGTTGGAGTCGGGATTCATGTTGGATTTGGTCGATACATTTTATGTTTTATCTTATAGTCGGAGCCTAATTTCAATTTCAAAACTTGATAAGTTTGATTTTGTGTTTAAATTTGAAAAATCTGAACTTATTATTATGAAAAATTCAATGAATATAGGTTCTGCATATATGTGTGATGGTTTGTATCGATTAAGAACCAAACTCCAAATTCAGGAATCTCACTCCATTGAGAACACAATGATTGACAATAAACGTGGTCTAAAGGATGATCAATCCTATTTGCTTTGGCATCGGAGGTTAGGACATATCTCGAAAGAGAGAGTCCAAAGACTCGTGAAAGAGGGAATCCTTGGATCCCTTGATTTTACGAATATAGAGCCATGTGTTGACTGCATAAAGGCTAAGCAGTCTAACACATACAAGAAAGATGCCAAACACAACAATGAAAAGTTAGAAATAGTGCATACGGATGTCTGCGGCCCTTTTTCACCATATTATACGGGTGAAAAGTATTTTGTCACCTTTATAGACGATTACTCACGATATATGTATCTCTACTTATTATCTGAAAAATCTGAAGTCTTTCAAGTTTTTAAGGACTTCAAGAAAGAAGTAGAGAAACAAACCGGTGAAGTTATTAAGGTTGTCAGGTCAGATAGAGGTGGCGAATATTATGGTCGTTTCACTGAGATGGGACAAAAGGAAGGTCCATTAGCACGGTTTCTAAAAGAGGAAGGCATTGTACCTCAGTATATCATGCCTGGTAGTGCTTATCAGAATGGTGTAGCTGAGAGGAGAAACCATACGCTTAAAGAAATGGTTCGAGCGATATTGAATAACTAAAACCTTCCTTTAACCTTGTGGGGTGAAGCTCTTAGGACTGCAGTGCATATTTTGAATAAGGTTCCTACGAAGGCTATTCAAAAGACTCCTTACGAGTTATGGATAGGTAGAAAACCTTCTTTATCATATATGCACATATGGGATGTCCAGCAGAAGCTAAATTATATAACCCATATATAAAAGCTTTTGATCCTAGGACAACTAGTGGTTTCTTCACTGGTTATCCAGAAATATCGAAAGGCTTTAGGTTTTATTGTCCATCTCATACACCACAGATAGTGGAAACAGATAAAGCAAGATTTCTTGAAAATGGTTCTGTTGGGATAGATGCATCTCAAGATATTGATTTTGAGGAAATGCAGGATTCAGGTTCTACACTTGCTGAGGATAATGACCTGATTTTCTCTATCATTGTTCCTTTGAGTAATGTAAGAGAAAGTCCAGTCAATGAACATCAATCCCAACTAGATCCAGTTGTTTATGAGGATATACAACAACAAAAGGATACAGAGGCTCATTTTCAACCACCTGTAGTACCTGTATGGAGGTCCACCAGAATTAGGAAATCTGCTATCCATCCGGACTATGTGGTGTATTTACAAGAGTCAAATGATTTCATAGACATTGATGAAGATCCCTTCACATTTGTAGAAGCCATTGAAAGTGAAAGATCAACACATTGGATCAATGCCATGAAAGAAGAGCTTGACTCTATGGCAAAGAACCAAGTGTGGGATCCTGTACCTCGACCTGATGGAGTTAGACCTATTGGTTGTAAATGGGTTTACAAAACCAAAACAGACTCTAAAGGTCATGTGGAGAGGTACAAGGCTAGGCTTGTTGCAAAAGGTTTCACACAGATAGAGGGCATTGATTATAATGAGACTTTTTCTCCTGTCTCAACTAAAGAATCATTAAGAATAATCATGGCCCTCGTAGCTCATTTTGATTTAGAGATGCATCAGATGGATGTGAAAACCGCCTTCCTGAATGGGGATCTGGATGAGGAGGTATACATGCAACAACCTCCTGGTTTCAGTATAGATGACTCAAATAACTTAGTTTACAAATTGAATAAGTTAATTTATGGACTTAAACAGGCCTCCCGCCAGTGGTATAAGAAGTTCAATCAGGTAATAATGAACTTTGGATTCACTGAAAACATTGTTGATCAGTGTATTTACATTAAGACTAGTGGGAGTAAGTTCATAATTTTTGTTTTATATGTTGACGATATTCTTCTTGCAACTGATGATTTGAGTCTTTTACATGAAACAAAATATTTTCTTTCCTCTCATTTCGATATGAAAGACATGGGTGAGGCCACTTATGTCCTTGGAATCGAGATACGTTATAACAGAACTAAGGGTGTCCTTGGTCTATCTCAAAAATCCTATATCCTTAAGGTTCTTAAAAGATATGGGATGGAGAATTGTTCTCCTAGTTCGGCACCTATAGTGAAAGGGGATAAATTGAGCTTGAAGGACTGTCCTTAGGATGATATTGCGAAGGCTCAGATCGATGTTGTCCCATATGCTTCAGTAGTTGGGAGTTTACAGTATGCGCAGACCTGCACTCGACCTGATATAGCATTTGTTGTGGGAATGCTTGGTAGATATCAGTCAAATCCAGGCATTGCGCACTGGAAGGCAGCAAAGAAGGTCATGCGCTATCTACAAGGAACGAAAGACTATATGTTGACCTACAGAAAAGCTGACCACCTAGAGGTCGTTGGATACTCTGATGCGGACTTAGGAGGGTGTATTGACAGTAGAAAATCCACTACTAGATACATTTTCCTTCTAGCGGGTGGTGCTGTCTCATGGAGAAGCGAAAAGCAGTCTACCACTGCTGCTCATACCATGGAGGCGGAATTTATTGCTCTATACGAGACTTCGTCACAGGCCATTTGGATAAGAAACTTCATTATGGGTCTTGGTATAGTGGACTCTATTGAGAGACCACAAAAGATCTTTTGTGATAATGAAGCAGCCGTGTCCTTTTCAAATAACAACAAGAGCTCAACATCGTGTCGACACATGGAGTTAAAATATTTTGTTGTTAAAGAAAGGACTGAGAATCATCTGGTATGTATTGATACAATTGGGACGAAGGAAATGACTGCGGATCCCCTTACTAAAGGGCTAGCACCGGGATTGTATTCCCAACATGTAAAGGGGATGGGTCTTTTTGATTCCTTCTGATGTATGACAATACATTATGTAATCACATTTGTGTTTATGTTTTGATTCTCTAAGGTTTTGAGTTATTGTTGATTTTGCATAAAGAATCTCTCATATGGGTTAGAGAGAATAGCAGAATAACAATATTAAAGGACCAATAGAATAGGTGAGAGACCAACCTATTCATATAGGTAATTTCTTTACATGCCTAAGCACTGAAGGTGAATTGTAGTGTAGTACAAGGAAATATGACATTTCATAAAGGGGTGTTCATATCCTTGACTCATACAATTCATCCTTGTGATAAAGGGTGGTATGTGAACCCACATGAAGAATTAAATTGAGATAACAGTATACACCTCGATTTATTACACTTTTGGTGTCAATGGGTCAAGTGGGAGAATGTTGGACATTTTGGGTTACGGGTCCAACCCACAGTCTGACCCGGTTTGACACCATCTTAGTGGGTCATGTAAATGGTTGTTTAATGGAGATAGTGGGTGGGAGTTATGTGAATGTGGAGAGACCACATTCACGTAACTGCCCAATTCCTCCATTATATAAAGAGGATAGGGGTTACGAAGTTGATGAGAATTCGTAACGAATCCCTGCCCAAATTTAGTTCCGCATTCAGGCTTAGCAGAACAGGGTCCTGCTCACCGTCGACATTAGGTCTGGGCTCATTGTGGGCGTCGACCGGTTGAGGAGAACGCCGAACTTCCTACACGATCAATGGCGAATCCAGGTACGCTCCCTGTCTTGTTGTATTTACAGAGTTTCGCCCAACAGCACGATCTGAGTGTTGTAGCCCCAGACCATAGCAAGTTCATCATCGCTACAACCTCGAATTAGTTGACTCTTTCTATCTACAGTCGTGTGAACATGGTCACATGATGTTCACGTCACCAGCGTCAAACACGCAGTAGGCGTGATTGATGTTGAGTCATTTTTTTTGGTTGTGTGTTCGATGCTGGTCTGATTCTAGTGTGAAAACACTGATTCCAATGTGTTTTGTTTTAATCTTTTTTATGTCATACATCAGAGTGTGGGATAATAAGTTAATTTTATTTTGCAGTATTTAATAAATTTGGTTTAGATAACATATTTTAATTTATGTCATTTATTTAGAGCAGGTTGTGCGACTTGCTGGAACATGTTCGCAGTTGCGAGCAGAGCCAACGTTTCATGTTGTTTCCACATTCCAGACTTAGGAATTTTTAGATTTAATTGATTAGAAATTAAGTTAGGTGTTTCATAATTAATTAAGTGTTAGTTAGTTTATATATTTAATTTAGTTTGATTCCACGAATTCTGGAATCTAGCGATTAAAGATTGCTTACATTGTTTTATATTCAGTTAGATTTCGTGTTGCGATAATTTAGTCAAGTTAAATTTATGTTTTGTTTATTAGTTAAATTAGTTTAATTGTTTTAGTGGTCTTTACGAGTATTAGTTCATTTCATATAATTTGTGTGTTTTAAATTCCATGGTTCTATATCTGTTTTAGTTTAGTTAAATTTCCTTACATTTGATTGCATAGTTGGTTTTACTATTTTGTCTTTTAGTGTTTTAGTTAGTTTGACTGTAGTAATTTGGATTCTTGTTTTGCTGATTTTTAATTCAACTAACCTCGAGTTTTTGTCTAGTGTGTGTGTGTGTGTTTTTTTTTGTGTATTGTTTTGTAGGAAAGCGGTTGAACGTGCAGTGAGCCCTTAAATGAGCCCCTAAAGAATCCTCTGAGGTCCCCAAAAGGTCCCTTTGATCCCCTCAGGGAGCCCTCAAAAGCATAGAAGAAGAGAGGAAATTAGAGATCAAAAGGGACTAGAGCTCAGAGCACTGAAGACCTTTTCTTTCATTTTTAGTTGGGATTGCCTGTAGAACCTCATGTTTTTGCTCTTGATGTTCACACTCCTGTTAGAAACTCTTCCTTGTGTGTTTCTCATATTCAAGACGTTAGTATAGAGTTGCATAGATAGGTTTTACCTACTGACCTAGTCCTACTTGACATGAAGAAATATGATGTTATTTTGGGTATGGATTGACTCTTTGAGCATTACGCTAGTGTTTTGTGTTGAGAGGAAAAAGTAGTAATTTCGAGACCAGAAGTTCCAGAGGTTGTGTTCTGGATATCCAGACCTACCTTATATAGTAGTATCATCTCGACTGTGAAGACTCAAAGATGTTTGGATAAGGGATACACCGCCTTTTTGGTTTGTGTTGTTATGGTAGAGTCTGAAGTTCCATCGATAAAGAACCTCAACATAGTTAGGGAGTTTCTAGACGTGTTTTTGAAAGACCTACCAGGACTTCCGCTAGTCAGAGAGGTGGAGTTCAATATCGACTTATTGCTCAGGATAGCACCCATATCCAAAGCAGCTTATCCTATGGTGCCCCCAGAACTCGGAGAACTGAAGAAGAAATTACATGAGTTAGTGAATCGCGGTTTTGTTAGGCCAAGTGTTTTGCCATGGGGAGCTCCAGTATTATTCATCAAGAAGAAAGATGGATCGATGAGGTTGTGCATAGACTTCCGTTTGCTCAACCAAGTGTCCATTAAGAATAAGTACTCATTGCCCAGAATTAAAGACTTGTTTGACCAGTAGCATAGAGCTAGGATCTTTTTGAAGATCAATCTATATTTGAGCTACCATCAGCTACGTGTGAAGGAGGACATCCAGAAGACCGCCTTTCAGACGAGATATGGACACTATGAGTTTGTAGTGATGTCATTCGAGCTTACAAATGCCCAATCCACATTTATAGATTTGATGAATCAAGTGTCTCACCCTTACCTTGATTCTTTTGTTATTGTCTTCATAGACGATATCTTGTTATATTCAGAGAGAAGGGAACAACATCAGGATCATTTGCAAATCATACTCAGTACACTCAAAGAACATCACGTGTATTGTAAGTTCTCTAAGTGATGCAACTTTTTCAATAGAGTATTTAAAAAAGATATTTTCAATAAAAACGTTTGTGCAAACCGTGCATCAAATAATAAAAACCAGCTTGCACGAGTGGTGGAGTTCGGGTCGATATCAGGGAATGAAAAATACTTTATATTCAAGCAAATAATTAAACTATGCTTTATTGCCAAAAAGAAAAATCAATTAATTGAGTAAATAAGGAGAGAGTGCAGCCCTCTGCGAAGGACTTTAAACAAATGAATAAGCGGTCTTATTACAAACCTAATTAAATGAATAAAATAAAATAAACCTTAATCTAAAAATAAAAGAAAAAGTCTTCAGTGCTTGAGTTTCTTTAGTCCCCTTCAGATAATGCTTGTTTTCTTAAACTTTTGCCTCTCTGAGGGATATTCTGAGGGCCTTTTGAGGGGACCTATTAGGGACCTTAGAGGGTTCTTCGGGGTTACAAAAAGAGGCTCACCACACGTCTAAACGCTTTCGATGGAAGGATTGAGAAGAAGAATATGGTCTTTCCTGCTACAATCAAACAAACTTTGTTCTCTCTCCAACAAAGGGGATGCGATGAACCGATGATGATAGGGTTTAAAAGACATATTGAAAAACATAAGAAGAAAGAAAAGAAGATGGTAGGAAACCGGTCGATCGAAAAACGAGAACAAAAAAAGAAGGGGAGGCAAATAGGAGAGAGAGGAGAGCATAGGCTACAGGGATGGAAAAAACGTGTATGCATGCTGAAAAAGAACTATTTATATTAAAAAATTAGGTTTACACGATTTTTCAGAAAGCTCCAATTAATTTTCAAAATTTTTTGAATAGTACTTTTGAAAAAAACATTTTCACAAAACTACCTCTCCTAAATCAATTTAAATACTACTTACACACTTCTAAACTAATTAGATTCATAATTAAAAAGTTCTAAACAAAACAAAATAATGAAAAATGCAGGGCAAGCTTTGAAATGCATGATTTTATGAGATTTTTAATTTCAATATGGTTTCTCAAAACTAATGATACAAATTAGTTTTTAATGCGATATTTTCATGGATCATGCATAAAATAGTATGAATAAAATGTAAAATGTAAAATGTAAATTGTATGCATGATCATTAAGTGTGAGTTTTGGCTCAAGAAAGTCGTGTTCTTGGGCCATGTGATCTCGAAGGATGGAGTTGTCGTAGACCCTACTAAGGTAATTAAGTCTTTTAACCATTGTTTTGACGTAGCATACTCATAAATTTATTTATTTTTCCTTTCTTCGCTAAAAGTTTTGAACAATTTGGAAGGTGATCGCCGTCCTAGATTGGGATCAGCCGAAGAATGCTTGTGGTATATGAAGTTTTTTTGGATTAGCGGGCTATTACATACATTTTATTTAAGACTTCTCACGAATAACTATGCCGATGATGAAGCTTCAGAGGAAGGGAACAAAGTTTGAGTGGGATGCCAAGTGTGAGGAGAGCTTTTATACCCTAAAGAGGAAGCTCACGTCAGCCCCGATTTTGACTTTATCGTCCGACAGTGGAGACTTTGTGGTTTATACCGATGTCTCAGGCACTGGATTAGAATGTTTCCTTATGCAGCATGGGAAGGTGATTACTTACGTGTCTCGTCAGCTTAAGATTCATGAGAGGAATTATCCCATTCATGATTTAGAGTTGGCATCAGTTATCTTCGCATTGAAGATATGTCACCACTATTTGTACATAGAGAAGTTTGAGGTATTCTCAGATCATAAGAGTCTGAAATACTTATTCTCACAGAAGGAGCTTAACATGAGGCAAGGAAGATGGTTAGAGTTGAATAAGGATTACAATTTTGACATCTCTTATCATCTGGGAAAGGCCAACGTCATGGCAGATGTGCTTAGTAGGAAGTTGAGAGGTAGTTCAACCAGTTTGTTGATAGCTGATTGAAAACTGTTGGAGGACTTTGTGGCTTGGAAGCCCTTCGCAGCAGATGCGAGAGTGATCCAGTTGTCCAGTGTGACCGTCTAGTCAGATCTAGTTGCTCGGATTATTGAGGCCCAAAAGGAAGACCCTCATTATGAGAGATTGCAAACTCTTGCTCGGTTGGAACATTCATCCTTTAAGCAGAAAGAAGATGAAGGTATATAGATGGGTGAGCGTATTTGGGTTCCCAGCAATCCCAAATTGAAAGAAGAGTTGCTAGAGGAGGCTTATAGAGCTAAGTACACCATACATCCGGGGAGTACTAAGATGTATACGGACTTGCGAAGGAAGTATTGGTGAAATGGAATGAAGCAAGAGATTGTGTGATAGGTAATCTTATATAGTTTCTGAATAACGTGATAGTATATATATATATATATGTGTGTGTGTGTGTGTGTGTGTGTGTATATATTATGAATTTAAAACCTTATTACCGTCTCTTTTTGTAAGGTTTGCCTCGCGATGTTTGACTTGCCAGCAGGTCAAGATCGAACATCAAAGACCAGGTGATACGATGCAACTTTTAGAAATCCCACAGTGGAAATGGGAGGAAATTACGATGGACTTCATTGTAGGTCTACCTAGGACTCGACGCTAGCATGATGCGATTTGGGTGATTGTCGATATACTCACCAAATCAACACACTTTTTACTGATCCATATCAACCAATCCTTAAACAGTCTAGCTGAGTTATACATTCGAGAGATAGTTCATTTACACGGTATCCCCATATCGATTATATCTGACCGAGATCCTCATTTTAGTTCTCACTTTGGGGGACAATTGTAGACAGCTCTGGGTACGAAGCTGAAGTTCAATATAACTTTCCATCCCTAGACAAACGGTTAGTCAGAGCACAAGATTCAGACCCTTGAGAACATGTTGTGAACTTGTGTTTTTGATTGAAAAGATGATTGGGACACATATTTGGCGCTAGCCAAATTTATGTATAATAATAGTTATCACACTAGTATTGGTATGGCCTCGTATGAGGCTCTTTACGGGAGGCCTTGTTGATCCCCAGTTTACTGGGATGAGGTTGGTGAGAGTGCAGTGGAGTCGCCTATCATTTTGCAGTATTATACCGAGCAGGTTCAGAGTATTCATGACAGATTACGTACAACCCAGAGTCGGCAGAAGAGTTACACAGACAGAAGGCACAAGGAACTCACTTTTATAGTGGGAGATTTCATGTTTGTCAGGGTGTCTCCTACCAAAAGTGTGTTTTGATTTAGGAAGAAAGGGAAGTTGAGTCCTAGATACATTGGACCCTTTGAGATTTTGGAGCGTATAGGTGATGTAGCTTATCGTGTAGCTTTACTTCATCAGTACTCGAAGATACATAACATCTTTCATGTGTCTATGCTGAGAAAGTACGTTTCAGATCCCTCACACGTGATCTAATATGAGGATGTGAGTATTAGGGAAGATTTGACTGTAGAAGAGAGTCCCATAGCGATCGTTGATCGAAAAGAGTAGGTGTTGAGAATGAAGACTATCCCTTTAGTGAAAGTATGATGGCAGCATCATGATATCGAAGAGTGCACTTGGAAGCTAGTATGCAGGAGAAATACCCTCAGTTGTTTTGAGTCTTTTGTGTATCAATTTTCGGGAACAAATTTTTTATGGGGGTAGGATGTTAAACCTGTGATTTTTTTGATAATTAAAACAAATATATGATGGTATTGATGTGATTATGACTATATTTGGGCATTCTTGATTGTCTTGATTTTTTTGAAAATCTTGAATTGGTGATATTCTTGATTTCCTTAAATTTCTGGATTTTCTACATTTTTGTGATTTTCTTGTTTTTGAGTAATTATAAATATTTGTATTAATATGTAAATAATATTTCAAGAATAATAAAAAAAGATAAGTCATAAAGATTTTTTTCATGTTGTTGTGATTTGGATCTCAAATTTAAGTTATGGATCCAAAATCGCTATTTGGATCTAAGTTGGATCTGGCGTTTGGTTTGGATCCAATTCTAATTAGTATTTGGACCCAATGGGTGTGTTTTGGACCCTTATGAGGGATGTCCAATGTAGATCTCCATTTGGATCCAAGAGCCCACACAGATTCCATAACCTCTAGTTTCAAATTCATAAAAATTTAAATTACGCAAAATAAAGGGGGGATGATTAAGACCTTTAAATCAAATATTTTTAAAGTTTTAAATATAGGGGACGTCCCACACATCTAGAAGTGTCCACATGAGTTTTCAAGTTGGAATCAAATGTCGAAAAGTCAAACTTTATTATCTTATAAAAGAAATAAAGTATAAAATAAAAAGAAAATCAAAATAAATAATAATTAGGAGTCTAATTTTTTTTTTAGAATAGCCCTTTCTCCCCCTCCACATGTTTTTGGCGAGGGAGAGTCTAGATCTTATTGATCTAGGGCTGGGGAGAGTATAAAAATACACCCCTCTCACGTGCCCCTTACTTTTTGAGAAAATCTCTCTTTCTTCTTCTTCTCTCTTCTTTTCCTTTTTCTTCTTGCTTTTTGGGTTTTCTCTCTCCTTCAAAATGTGTAGGAGCTTGGAGAATCCTTGTGCAACAATTAGACCTGCACTTAGTTATTGGGTAGTGGTAGAATAGGAGTCAGATCATCCATTTTCTTTGTTCTAACCATGAAAATCAATCATAGACAGGTAAGATTTACATAGCCGTTGTGTTTACATCCTTGGAGCATGTATGATTGAAGTATTTTAATTTCTAGCAACTTTGAATATGTTCTTGAACGGTTTTATATATTTTCTTGGTTGAAGAAATTGTTTCTTGAATCAAAAAATACAAATATTACATTTTTTTCCCAAAAATGATTTTGAGAAACATGTGAAATTAGAACTTTGTTATTATTTTGTGTTAGATCTAATCATAATATAATTCTTTATGATGTTATTCATGTATTAACCTGTATTAAGTTTGATTAAATAAAAATTAATTAGATTCTAAAGGTTTTATAATCTTAAAAAGGGCTTTTACAAAATTGTTTTCTAAGAAACCTAAAGCTATGATGTCTGATAAATTTTTCTTGACCTATTTTGTAAACAAATCAATAACTCTATAAATACCTATCCAAAAAATCTAAATAAAATAACTACAATTATCTACACATCTTGATCTTAAATTTAGAATCTTGTTTCACTCATTTTGAATCTAACTGATATAGATATTTCTATTTTAATAGAGCCCCAATTTTTGCTGTATTTATAGGATGATTTACACCCATCTTTGATAAACATTATAAAAGCCTATAAAAAATGACTTTAAATATTTTATAAAAAATTTGGGTGAATCTTAATACCTAATACCGGACCGTGTAAAAAGGGTTTTGTCAAAAACATTCTGAAAAAATTTCAAGAAATACCTAAATCTGATTAAATTCCTGCAGATTATGGATTCTTGACTGAAACTCTATCAGAATAGGATTTCATAAAAGATTTTTAATTATTTGTGTATTTATTTGTTTTGTGAAAGGTTTGTGGGGTTGTATTTCTGATAGGTACAAGTAACCATGGTAAAAATATCATGATTTTATCGGTGTTCTTCTATTCTCGACAGATTTTATAAGATCGGGTTACCGGAGATCTGAATTTGTTTCAACAACTTATACTTGTTTTTAATTAGCAACGTGTTAGAAACTTATGATTTTGATATATTTCTGACATGTATTGTAATATCGCATATTTCCACACTTAGTCATTTTGAGATTTTTTGAAAAATTAGTTTAGGCAAAAAATTATTTAAACCTCAATTTTAGATCGATGCTTTTGAGTCTGGGCTTCACTCAGGTCTCATTGTCAAGGCCTAAATGAGCCACTCAAAACATGAGAAAAAGTTTTATTTTTGACTTTTAAATTCAAGCAAAATTTGAGTTATTTTTGAATAATTTTTAGAAGCAAAATTTGAGTTATGTATCATTGGATGCATTTCGAAAATCTGAGCGTAATGATATTTTATTTTCCTTGATTTGGGCTACGGTTGGCCCAAAAGTTGTATTTTTTTAAAAATTGAGCAGTTTGTCGGTTTGGATCCAGATTTAGATCTGACTAGATTCAATACTTTTGATCCAAATTAATATGGATCTGAACTCTATCTAAGACCCATATTAATCTGGATTTGCTCTAGTCCAAATTTCATTTGGATTTTAGAAGATAGATTTGGATCTTGGATTCAGATCCAGAACCAAATCCATGCTCAATGATTTTACAGCTTTAAATTCATTTAAAAGCTTTAATTTAGAGTTAAATAAGGTAAGAAGTCTCTTAAGTTAATTTGTCTATTTTTGAAAGCTTTTAGATAATTATTAATTAATTAATTATTTTTTATTAATTCTGAATTTTAGTTACGGTTGAGAAGGACTTCTAAATGGAGTCCTTGTACATGCCTAAGAAGGTTAGAGTAGGTTTTAGAAAAGACTTCTACAAAATTTAGAAACTTTGAAAAGTCAAGTTTTAAAAGAGTTGAAAAAAATTGGAAAGAGTTGAGAGAGTCCCAAGGGGGAAACTCTCCTTCTCCAGCCCATCTAGAGAGGGCTGAAGAAGAGGGGGGGGGGGGGTCACCCTCCCTCTTGGCTTACTTAAACAAAAAAAAAGGAAAGGAAAGGGAGAAAGAGAAGGAAAAGAGAAGGGCGAAAAGAAAAGAAAGAGGAGAGAGAATGAGAGGAAAAGAGAGAAAGGAGGAGGAAGAGAAAGAAGAAGAAGCCTTCTTCTCCAGCCGTCCAATACTTTTCAACATTTATTTTTTTGTTATCTTCAATTTACGAAAAGGTACAAGTCTCTTCTCTTGAAATCGAGTAGAATATTGGGTATAGATCAAATTTCCATGCAATAATTGATGAAAATTCATAGAGAAAGAGTAAATCTATGTGTTTTCTCTAAAATACACGGATGAGGATCCATGGATCCTTTTCCGTGTATGCATTTTTTGTTCCTTTCCTTTCCTGAAGGAATAAATTTCTGTATATGCTAAAACAGAATTTTTAATTTATGTATAAGCATGCATTTAAAGCTTATTTTTGATGAAAATCGATTTCCATGGATGTGTTTTTTATTCTCTTTATCTTTTCAAAGTAAAATTCTATACATAACTATTATTATGCTAAAACATAATTTATTTCATGATAAAATTTAGTTTGTTAAGTGTTTACATTATGCCATTGTCGATTTCCATGGATGAGCCATAATATGTATTGTTAGAAGCATGTAAAGGAGCGATAAAATATTGAGTATACATGTAATCTTCGTAGAAAGCTTGCATAATGGAGTATGAATTAGAGCATATTCTTTTAATGAAGTAGCATGCTCATGCTTGCATGTTAGTTATGGTATATGCATAGTACATTTGCTTGAAGGCATGCACACAAATAAATGCATACATAGATCCTAAAATCTGGATGTGTTTGTAAGAAGACAAAGAAAAAAAACATTATTTTAAAAAAAGTTTTATGGAGGCTTTTTGTTCTGTCTGGCCAGATCTAGCTAGATTGTTTTGTGTTATCAGACAAATTTTTGACAGGCCTGATTTGCTACTGCATGGCCCAATCGAGTAGCTCGACCTGGGCAATAATTTTTTTTTTTATAAAAAATGGGGTTGTAAGGGGTCTGGTCAGCAGACCAGTCAAGTGGCTCGACTGGCTAAGCGTGACCAGACCTGGCCATGCACTGTCAAGGCAGTCGACCCAGTTGAACCAGAATAGCTGGTCTGACCAGCCAAGCTTTTGGAGCCCAGTTGAGTGGGCTTGGTTGTGCAGGATTTTGTTTTTTTTTTTCAAAAAAAAAGTGTATATGTTGTGTTTAGTGGGTTGAAAGTGCAACCCCTGTTGACCTGAATGTTGAAGTTACATGTATAACAAATTATTCATATTTTTATAAATGGTTGTATGCTCAGTTCATGCATAAGGGCCAACTTAAATACTTGATCTTTCGGTAATGTTCATGATTATGGAAATCTGGAAACAAGTTCAGTGGTGTAGGAAAGTTTCCAGATTTCTCTAAGTGTAGTTGTTTAAAACCCTTATACATGTTAATGAGTGAAATTCCTCATATGCTTTGACCTGTTATGACATGCTTATGCCATATGATATTTCAAGTTTGTTCATAGTGCATGTGCACACATAAAGTGAATGGTATGTAATAAAATTTCCAAATTTTTATTTGCATTAGGTTTGCTTATGATAACAACATTGGTCTTATACGTTAACATGAACTTTCTTATCATTTCACTTGAGTATGCCATGCTTAATTCGAGGTGTCATCACAAACTTTGTTTCACCTGTATGTGAATCATGCAATAGATATGTTTTGCATGTACATAATTGCATGCATGCTCACAGGTTCAGTGGGAGTGATTCATAAAGGAAAGAATGTATGTGACATGAATATGTGTTTCAATTAGATGCATATACTTAACATGAATGTATAAACTCACGCACATGCACATGACCATTATTATTTCATGCACATAGTTAAATTGGCATACATGAATGTGCATTTGGAAACAGTTTAACATCACTGCATACATGACATGTTGATATGGTTTTTGCATATGATGCATCAATGATCAAAAGAAATCACTGCGGTCCTGGTGAGCCCTGAGCTTGGATTGCTCCTTTACTTGTTTTTATGCATCGCAGAAATTATATTTTGACATTTTTTTTATACTGCACTGTTCTGCATTTTTCTATGGGCTGGTGTCCGTGATGAGCCTCACATTTGAAAATGCAAATTTATGATATTAATTTGGCATACTGAATTGAAATTAATGAAACAACTATTAATAACAACTTAAAGAAAAAGAACAGTGTAATGTACATTCTGAGATGTCTCGTCTGAAGTACGAGACTCTTGGATTTGTGGTTTTGGGAAAACCGAAAGGATACAAAAACTCCATGTGCTTTGTTGTTACCCTTGAACCTGATATTGAGGTTCTTCCCTTAACCACTGTTTTAGGGAGTTTTCGGCACTTTGCTTGAGGGTGATGTGTAGACACAACTGTTCTTTTGATATACAAAAAAATGTGGCACTTGTAGATGTGTGGTCTCTGGTGTCTTGACATTAGATGAGTGGTCTAATGTTTCGAAAGCTGTTTTGACCGAGGGCTATGTTTGGAACCCAGTAATAAAATACAACTTGTGTGCTAAGTTACCCTAGAAACCCTACTTGACCTCGAGAATTCTTACTTGTTTGGTGTATCCGCATACAACTGTAATAAAAAGAGAAACTTAAATTTGTGCATCTTAATAGAGACACATATATAATAAGAGAACTTGATAAAGATGATAATTTATTCATGCATGTGCATTGATATCATGCATCTTTCTGTTATGCATTAGATCATGCATATTTATTTGTGTTCCTTATGATGCATGGTTGAAGTTTATAATATTGCATCATGTTGCATGATGAATGTTTTTACTGCTTATTAAATTATAAAAAATATTTTAGTAGCATCTCTTTAAATTATTGCATGAATTCTATATGTATTCTTTATACTTGTTTGTTTCATTTGGGGGATTCGTATACCGAATTTCTTGGATTCTTATACCCTACTTTTGGTGTTTTTCGCAGCCTCATATGCCTAGTGAGGCAACTTGCTTATGAGAAGAGCTACAAGGGGATCGCATGACTATTTGACAGACTTCTATGGACAACGAGAATCTTTTTTTTTTATTTTTCTCCTTGCACTATGATGTTCTAATTTATTTGTCTCGTGACTCTATCATTTCTTAATTAATAAGTGGATTCAGTTTGGGTTTGGATTGAAAGATGCGGTATGAGATTCCTTGTGGTGTGTCGAGTTTACTTCCGAGTCTCTTAGAAGATTTCCATAATTGATTTTAAAAAAAAATCCATACTTTTTCTTGGGTATGAGTTGGGGTCGTTACAGGTTTGGTATAAGAGTTACCATAATATCTTATATTTTTATCATCTTCTTAGCATTTAAGTTTTTAATTTTGGTATTTGAACCCTATCCTAAAATGTCAGCAAGTCGTGCCTCATGCTCCAAAGTAGTCTCCATCACTGGTAAGGCTATTTCATACTTTTAAGATTGTTAAAATTATTTGTGATGGCATGTTAGTATAGCCAAATGTGAGTTTCTTGTAATAAAATATATGCATTGTTAAAACTTAATTCTTTTGGTGTGAATTAAGAGATATTGATATGATTGCATGGTTGTAAATGTACGAGATCAATCCTAAGAGGGTATGATTGATTAGGGTATAAAATTTTAATAATTTATCATATTTTAGATGTATACCCACACCTTTTCAGTACATTCTAATTTCATGGACGAAATTCTTTCAATGAGATAGGCATGTAATATCACATATTTTCACGCTTAGTCGTTTTGAGACTTTTTGAAAAAATGACTATAAGAGAAAAATCTTTTGAACCTTGATTTTAGATCGATGCTTCTGAGTCTGGGCTTGGGCCATGTCTCATTGTCAAGGCCTAAACGAGCCACTCAAAACGTGAGAAAAAGTTTTATTTTTTACTTTTAAATTCAAGCAAAATTTGAGTTATTTTTGGGCAAATTTCAGATAAAAAATTTGAGTTATATATCGTTGGATGCATCTCAAAAATCTGAGCATATCGATATTTTATTTTCCTTGATTCGCGCTATGGTTGACCCAAAAATCAAAATTTTTCAAAAATTGAGTAGTTTATCGGTTTGGATCCAGATTTAGATTGGACTAGATCCAATAGTTTTGATCCGACATAATATGGATCTGAACTCTATCCAAGATCCATATTAATCTGGATTTGGTCCTGTCTAAATTTCATTTGGATTTTAGAAGATGGATTTGGATCTTGATGCAGATCTAAATCCATGCTCAATGATTTTATAGCTTTAAATTTATTTAAAAGCTTTAATTTGGAGTTAAATAAGGTTAAGAAATCTCCTAAGTTAATTGAGCTATTTTTGGAAGCTTTTAGATAATAATTAATTAATTAATAATTAATTAAGTATTTTTTATTAATTCCAAATTTTAATTAGGGTTGAGAAAGACTTCTAAATGGAGTCCTTGTACATGCCTAAGAAGGATAGAGTAGGTTTTAGAAAGGACTTCTAAAAAAATTGGAAACTTTGAAAAGTCAAGTTAAAAAAGAGTTGGAAAAAAATTGGAAAGAGTTGAGAGAGAGTCCCAAGGGGGAAACTCTCCTTCTCCAACCCATCTAGAGAGGGCTGGTGAGGGGGGGGGGGGGGGGGGGGGTACCCTCCCTCTTGGCTTAAACAAAAAAAAAGAAAGGAAAGGGAGAAAGGGAAAAAGAAAAGAAAGAGGAGAGAGAAGGAGATGAAAAAAGAGGAGCCTTCTTCTCCAACCATCCAAACCATTTATTTTTCTTGTTCTCTTCAATTTACAAAAATGTACGGGTCTCCTCTCTTGAAATTGAGTGGGATATTAGGTATAGATCGGATTTCCATGCAATAATTGATAGAAATTCATAAAGAAAGAGTATAATTGATAGAAATTCATAAAGAAAGAGTAAATCTATGTGTTTTCTCTAAAATACACAGATAAGGATCCATGAATCTCCTTTCATGTTTGCGTTTTTGGTTCCTTTCCCTTCTCAAAGGAATAAATTTCTGTATATGCTAAAACAGAATTTTTAATTTATGTATAAGTATGCATTTAAAGCTTATTTTTGCTGAAAATCAATTTTCATGGATGCGTTTTTTATTCTCTTTATCTTTTCAAAGTAAAATTCTGTACATAACTATTTTTATGCTAAAATAGAATTTTTTTCATGATAAAATTTAGTTTGTTAAGTATTTACATTATTCCATTGTCGATTTTCATGGATGAGCCATGATATGTATTGTTAGAAGCATGTAAAGGAGCGATAAAATATTGAGTATACATGTAATCTTTGTTGAAAGCTTGCATAATGGTGTATGAATCAAAGCATCTTCTTTTAATGAAGTAGCATGCTCATGCTTGCATGTTAGTTCCAGTATATGCGTAATGCATATGCTTGAAGGCATGTACGCAAATAAATGCATACATAGATCCTAAAATCTGGATGTGTTTGTAAGAAGAAAATGAAAAAAGATATTATTTTAAAAAAGTTTTTATGAAGGCTTTCTATTCTGTCTGGCCAAATCTGGCTGGACTGTTTTGTGTTATCAGACATGTTTTTGACAAGACTGATTTGCTACTGCACGGCCTAGTCGAGTTGCTCGGCCTGGGCAACAATTTTTTTTTTTATAAAAAAAGGGGTTGTAAGGCAGGTCTGGTCAGCAGACCAGTCGAGTAGCTCGGCAGGCTAAGCATGACCAGACTTGGTCATGCACTATCAAGACAACTGACCTAGCTGGACCAAAACAGTTGGCCCGGTCTGCCAGGCTTTTGGAGCCCAACCCAGTGGGATCTGCTGGATAGGATTTGTTTTTAAAAAAAAAATGTATATGTTGTGTTTAGTGGGTTGAAAGTGCTACCCCACTTGACCTGAATGTTGAAGTTACATGTATAACAAAATATTCAAATTTTTATAAATGGTTGTGTGCTCAGTTCATGCATAAGGCCAACTTAAATACTTGATCTTTCAGTGATGCTCATGATTATGGAAATCTGGAAACAAGTTTAGTGGTGTAGGAAAGTTTCCAGATTTCTCTAAGTGTGGTTGTTTAAAACCCTTATACATGTTAATGAATGGAATTCCTCGTTTGCTTTGACCTGTCATGACATACTTATGCCATATGATATTTCAAGTTTGTTCATAGTGCATGTGCACACATAAAGTGAATGGTATGTAATAAATTTTCCAATTTTTTATTTGCATTAGGTTTGCTTATGATAACAACACTGGTCTTATACATGAACATGAACTTTCTTCTCATTTGACTTGAGTATGCCATGCCTAATTTGAGGTGAATCATGCGATAGATATGTTTTGCATGTACATAATTGCATGCATGCTCACAGGTTCAGTGAGAGTGATTCATGAAGGAAAGAATGTATGTGACATGAATACGTGTATCGAATAGATGCATACACTTAACATGAATGTATGAACTCACACACATGCACATGACCATTATTATTTCATGCACATAGTTAAATTGGCATATATGAATGTGCATTTGGAAACATGTTAACATCACTGCATACATGGCATGTTGATATGGTTTTTGCATATGATGCATCGATGATCAAAAGGAATCACCACAGGCTTGGTGAGCCCTGAGCTTGGATTGCTCCTTTACTTATTTTTATGCATTGCAGAAATCATATTTTGACATTTTGATCTATACTGTATTATACTAAATTTTTTCATGGGCTGGGGTCCCGTGATGAGCCTCGCTTTTGGAAATGCAAATTTATAATATTAATTTGGCATGCTGAATTGCAAATTAATGAAACAACTATTAATAATAACTTAAAAAAAAAGAACAGTGTAATGTACATTCTGAGAAGTCTCGTCAGGTGTATGGGACTCTTGGAGTTGTGGTTTTGGGGAAACTGAAAGGATACAAAAACTCTATGTGCATTGTTGTTGCCTCTTGACCCGATATTGAGGTTCTTCTCCTGACCACGGTTTTAGAGAGTTTTCGCCACTTTACCAGGGGGTGGTGTGTAGATACAACTGTTATTTTGGTATACCAAGAAAAGTGGCACTTGTGGATGGGTGGTTTCTGGTGTCCCGACATTAGATGAGTGGTCTAATATTATGAAGGTTATTTCGATTGAGGGCTAAGTTTGAAACCCAGTAATAAAATACAACTTGTGTGCTAAGTTACCCTGAAAACTCTACTTGACCTTGTGAATTCTTACCCATTTGGTGTATCTGCGGGTAACTGCAATAAAAAGAGGAACTTAAATTGTGTGCATCTTAATAGAGACATATATATAATAAGAGAACTTGATAAAGATAATAATTTATTTATGTATGTGCACTGACATCATGCATCTTCCTGTTATGCATTAGATTATGCTTATTTATTTATGTACCTTATGATGTGTGATTAAATTTTATAATATTACATCTTGTTGCATGATGAATGTCTTTACTGCTTATGAAATTATGAAAAGTGTTATAGTAGCATCCATTTAAATTATTGTATGAATCCTATCTGTATTCTTTATGCTTATTTGTTTCATTATATAGAGTCGTACGCAGAATTCTTTGAATTCTGCTACCCTAATTTTGGTGTTTTTTTGCAGCCTTAAATGTGCAGTGAGACAATTTTCTCATGAGAGGAGCTACGAGGGGATCACATGATTGTCTGACAAACTTTATGGATAGTGGGGCTCTTTCTTTTATTTTCCTCCTTGCACTCTAATGTTCTAATTTATTTGTCTCATGACTCTATCATTTCTTAATTAATAAGTGGATTCAGTTTGGGTTTGGATTGAAAGATGGGGTGTAAGATTCCTTGTGGTGTGTCGAGTTTCCTAGTTATGGTGGAACTGTAAAGGCCCCAAGTCTCTAGAACGATTTTTGAAATTGATTTAAAAAAAATTATACACTTTTTCTTCGATATGAGTTGGGGTCGTTACATGTATTGCATATTATTAGTGATTTTATGTCATATTGCATCAAGATTAATAGGCTAGCCATGTGAGAAGATCTGATGTTTATGTGAATCGTATGTGTAATACATGACTTTGTTCTTATTGTTTTATAAATATATTATTCTGATTGATTTTAAAAGGCATATTTCATTGAGGTATGAATTGTTGGTAGTTTGTATAACATGAACTGAGTTTAAGTAATGTGTATTTATCTTGTTTAAGTACTATTACAACTGAACATAATTAGAAATATGTAAGTCTTTCCGATTTGAACAAAGCATGTGAAAAATGAATAGTGAGCATGTTAATGTTATTTCATGTTGGCCATAGATGCAGATACATAATGATATATATGTGATATTGTTGCATGTTTATCCTGAAATATTAGAAATTGTATATTGTTGCATTAGTGGATTGCTCAATAGAATGTTAACATGATTCCAGACTTTTGAGAATGCATGTTATGATTTTGGTATGCGGTATTTGTAAATAAATGCAGAAAGTGTGATATCTCATAGGGTTTGATGGGCACTTGCTCTGCTTAATGAAATTAAGATAATAATGGTTCCATAAGACAGAAAAATGATATAGAAAGTGCACTAACCTAAATGGTAGTTGCATGTGTTACCTATGGCCTAAGTTAAAGATACCCTATGATAGCCTTTTCGAGTATGCTTTGTTTCATCGAGGTATGCTTAACCGATTGCTTGACAACAATCTACCTTAGAGAGGGTAGAAGGTATGAAATTCTCTGAACCCTTTAGTTTGACTCGCGAGAGGCAATTCCTCTCCAGGTCCTCTAGCTAGGGAGATCAGGGGGACCAGGACTGTTAGTTTATCCTAGGTGGCAGTTCCCGGTTACTTCTGTAGAAGTGAGTGATCATAATCATCGTTGTGATGTAGGTGTCACTTTCCTGAGTAGAGTTCACTTAGAGTGGCCATTTTCTCTCACAATTTTGGGCTCTGTCTTTGGGGGATACAACTTAGGGGGGCTACTCGGGCATAATAAAATACATAACATAATAAACACCCGAACTAGTTTGCCTGTTTCAGATTGGTTTACGTCATACCCAGGTAGACCAAAAAATCAAGATGAAACATAAATTTATTTCTCACATTACTTTATTGCACTTTGCTTTACTTTACTTTATATTACTATAAATTATTCTTGTTCCTGAAAGTTGGTGAATTCATGCTCATTGATATATGTCTTGTTCTTATCTGGAGTTTGATGTTAGCATATTTAAGATTGTTATTCTATACTTGCTTATGAATTTTGAATTTATGAATAGCACGTAGAAACTTTATATCTGCCATGTTGATAGTTGATGCAAATTCTGAGATACTTATATCATGCAAGCTTTATGTGTTGTACATTGCATTAGCTGTGTGAGTTTTACTGGAACTTTTCAAAGTCTTATTCTTTCAAAATAAATTTTTTTTAGGAGACATGTGATGTTCAGAGCGAGTACAGAAAGCTGGAGAGGGTTGTGCACACTGATGTTTTTGATGATCTTAAGGGCTTCTTATTTCATTTGAATTTTAATACTTTTTGAATTGTTAAAGTACTATTTGATTGGACATTTGATCATTAGTTAAATTATGAATTTCAGTTACTTTGTGCATAGTCAATGTCTATTCGGATATGCGATTGTAGCAGTTTTCTTAATATAATGTGTCTAAAGATTTAACCAAAAAACTAATTTACAAAATTGATTTCAAAAATCAATATTTTTTCACTGTGTTTACTCACCTAATAATAACATAAGGATTCTATTAGTTGGATGCTTTAACTTAAAGCCTTATTTTATGGAGCTACTAAACGTCGATGCATGCATAGGTTGACTCCCTAGAGCTTGATTCGATTAAGGTGAAACCAATAATGAAAAACTTGGTATATTAATAATTTTTGTTATGTAATGGTTCAATTAGATTCATTAACGGATGGTTCCGTACTGCATCTGGTACTAGGAGGCTAAGACATGCTTGTGTTTGCGCTCAGGTGGACTGTCTAGTACTTGGTACTGTTGAAACGAGTTCATTGAAGAAACCATTGCATTATTACATTTTAGAAAGAAAAAAAGAATAAAGGAAAGAAAAGAATAGATTCAACCATATAAAAAAATTTCTGGTATTTTTTGTTTGAAATCGTTCGGGCCATTACATACTCCCAGGCCAGACGACCTTAGGGCACTAGATACAGAGTATCCCTCAGACTTAATTGCTCGAGTCACTAGACCTTTTATTTTTATAGTTTTACGTATAGTTTTCTTCTTGTCATGTGCAATGTCGACATTTCTTGGGCTCTCTATTAAGTTTATGTAACGGTCTTTCGGGCCGATGACTCCCAAACTAGATGGCTTTAGGGCACCAGGTATAAACACTCCTCAGACTCTACTTGCTCGAACCAAATAGGCCACATATATCAAGTAGACAAAGAAGTAATCTCCTTCGATGTCAATTTCAACATGGGAAGCAAACACTTCAACTTGTGTCTGAGCCCAGCTACTAGGAAACAACCAAGATATCAACCAACTAAATGTATGTTCTTTTCCTTTTGAAGCTCTTATTTCTTTATATTTTTTATTTACTTAGTTTTTCAAAAATAAAGCTATGCATATTGATATTTGCGATTCAAAATAAGCTCTAACATTCATATACAATCCTTTCTTTAAAATCCACATAATTAACTATTCTTTCTAGATTAGTTTTAGAAACAATTTTTTTATGGGGCTTCAAAATTCTCTACAATGTCAAATTATGTAAAACATTCATATATGCTTAAAACTTATTTCTTAAAAGCCTAATTTTTATGAGTTTTTATCAGATACATGGACAAAAAAAAAATTGGTTGTGCAAACTATATCCTCTCCCATGCCTGAATGACACTATCCTCAGTGACACTCCCCCGTGCTTATATGCAACTAAATGAATGCACACTAGAGAATAAAAGAAATACGAGAGAAATGATAGAGATCACCTGATGTATGCAATGGAACCACGCTTGCTAATTTATGCGTCAACCATACACCACCACCACACATACATGGATGCATGATGTTCTCTCGAATTAGATTTGTAGTTGCTCTTAGAGAGGCTTCAAGCCATCCTATCACCTGTAACTCATAAATACTATCAAAGAAGTGAACTATATACATGATCTATCATTCATGTTCATAAAACAAAAAGAAAGAAATATGCAATAGAAACTACTAGATTACCAAAATATGTATCCTAATTCTAACATAATATACAACAACGCACTTCTTTATACATCTACGAGGTTAATGACCTTGATATTCTGATTCAGTGCGATATCAGAAATGCAGGGCTTCAACCTTTGCCCATTGACCTTGAATCTTCAGCTCGTTCTTGAGGAAATACTTCTTGTACTACAAACATGTCCCATCTAGACTTTAGCTTTCTTGAAAACAATTGGAGTCACGAGTTAAAGAGCCAAAGTTTCTGACCAGGCTTGAACTGCTTTATCAAGATATGCCTATCGTGAAAGTTCTTAGTCTAAGCTTTGTAAATTTTGGCACTTTCATACGCGTCATTTCGCAACTCATCGAGCTCGCTCAATTGCAGCTTACGTTCTGTGCCGACTTGGGCCATATCAAAATTGAATTTCTTTATCGCTCAATAGGCCCTATGTTCCAATTCAACAGGGAGGTGGCATGGTTTTTTGAATACCAATCGATAAGGGGACATGCCAATTGAAGTCTTGAATGCAGTTCTGTACGCCCATAAAGCATCATTCAAGCGCTGAGACCAATCCTTGAGGTCTGGTCTAAAATCCATTTGATCTCCTTGTTAGAGACCTCAACCTGGCCACTGGTTTGCGAATGGTATGGTGTAGCAATTCGATGATGCACATAATACTTCATAAGTAAGGAAGCAACTTGTACATTCTTGAAATGCTTACCCTCATAACTAATTATCACTCTTGAAACTCCGAGAATGCTAAAGATGTGCTTAATGAACTTAAGCACCTCTTTATTATCATTGGTTTCTGGTGGCCACGACCTCGACCCACTTGGAAACGTAATCAACCGCCACCAAAATGTAAATGTTTCTAAATAAAGATGGGAAGGGAACCATAAAATTAATGCCTCAAACATCAAAGATCTCCATAACTAAAATAGGGAGTAGGGGCATCATATTTCTTTTAGAAATGTTTCATGTTTGCTGGCATCGCAAGCATTGCTTGCAAAACTCATGTGAGCAGTATAGACCACCAGAAACCAGATTAGAGAACCTTAGTTGTAGTCTTCCGACAGAAAAAACGACCTCCACATGCAAGGGAATGACAAAAGGCCAATATTGATTCACTCTCCTCTTTTGGGATTCACTTCCTAATCATATGGTTTGAGCATAACTTAAATAACTTTGGATCCTCTCAGAAATAATGTTTCACCTGTGCTATAAATCGATCCTTCTTATTTTTGTTCCAATGCGCAGGAAACTTTTCGATCACCAAATAGTTAATAATATCTGCCAACTAGGGAAGACGCTTGACGTGCAAAATCTGCTTATTCAGGAATGAATCATCTATCTGTTCCTAATCAGTAGATGACTCCACTATCAGTCTGGATAGATGATCTGCTACTAGATTTTCACATCCGCTCTTATCTTGAATCTTGAGATCAAATTCTTGCAGTAGCAGGATCCAACGAATGAGACGCGCTTTGGTGTCCTTTTTACTCATCAGGTACCACAGAGTGACATGATCTGAGTAAACAACAACTTTCAAGCCCAATAAATATGATCATAATTTTTCCAACACAAAAACAACAACTAGCAGTTCCTTCTCTATGGTAGTGTAGTTCATCTGGGCATCAGAGAGGGTTCTACTAGTGTAGTAAATAATGTACAGTTTTCGTTCAATTTTTTTACCTAGAATGGCTCCTACCGTGTAGTCAGATGTGTCACACATGATTTTGAAGGGCAATGACCAGTCGAAAGATCTCAAGATGGGTGTTGTGGTCAGAGCTACTTTCAGAGTAAGAAATACCTTCAGACAGACATCATAAAAATGGAAAGGCTGATTTTTTGATAGCAGGTTACAAAGCGGTCATGAAATTTTGCTGAAATCTTTAATGAATCGCCTGTAAAACCCTGCATACTCTATAATTGATCGAACTTGTAGCACATAGGTCGGTGGAAAAAGTTTTGCAATGGACTCCACTTTCGCTTAATCAACCTTAATCCCCTTCGCGAACACAATGTGTTCCAGAACAATCCCTTGCCTTACCATAAAATGTCTCTTCTCTCAGTTGAGCACAAGACTGGTCTCCATGCATCGTTTGCGCACTCTCAATAACTTGAAGACATTCATTGAATGATGAGCCATACACTGAAAAGTCATCCATGAAGATTTTAAGGACGTCATCCACCATATATGAGAAAAAAGCCATCAAGCACCTTTGAAAGGTTGCTGAGGCATTACAGAGGCCGAACGACATTTGCCCGAAAGTGATGATGCCATATGGACAGGTGAACGTAGTTTTTTCCTGGTCTTCATAGTGAACGACCACTTGATTATATCCTGAATATCCATCTAGAAAACAAAAATATTGCGGACCTGCGAGTCGCTCTAATATCTGATCAATGAACGATAACGAAAAATGATCTTTCTGTGTTTTATTGTTCAACTTTTGGTAATCAATACATACTCGCCACCCTGTAGTAGTCCTTATGAAGACGCTTTCTCCTTTGTCATTGATGGTCACAGTAAGCCCGAATTTCTTAGGGACAACCTGAGTTGGGATCACTCACTGACTGTCGGAAATTGGATATATAATCTCAACGTCTAACCACTTAACTACCTCCTTCACCACCTCCTTCATATGAGGGTTTAGCCTCCTTTGCATTTCTCTAGAGGGTTTAGCACCCTCTTTTATGATGATACAATGCATACAAAAGAAATGATCTATTTCTTTTAAATCCGCCACTGACCAACCTATCACTTCTTTATGCTCATGCAAAACCTGCAGAAGTTGACACTCTTGAATGCTCGTGAGGTCTGCCACAATAATCACAAGCAATGTTTGTTCTTTTCCTAAGAATGCATACTTGAGAGAAGCTGACAGGTTCTCAAACGAAGGTTTGGCAGGTTGCTCTGCCAAATCTGAAAGGGGCTCGAAGTACCAGGTCAAATTCAGCTCACCTGGCAATCTATCAATCAATCCTACGCTATCCTCTCCTAGTGATTCATCCTCCTCCTCCTGAAGTGGATCACTTAATGTCCATAGCGGCTCTGCTTCTACCAGGTCTTGAACCAAATCGACCTGAAAGCAAGCATCCTCGCCTGCAGGGTCCATGACAACATTGAAAATATTCAACCACATCTTCCTTTTGCCAAATGATACATCCATTGCTCCTATACAATAATTAATGCATGCATTGGCAATATCTAAAAAGGGTCGTCCTAAGATAATGAGCGTCTGCCTAACCTGATCAACTCCCACCATATCCAGAATGATGAAGTCAACAAGAAAGTAGAAATCTTCTACCTTAACCAATACATCTTCAAGAATCCCTCACGGGACCTTGATTGATCTATCCGCTAGTTGCAGGGTCATAGGTGTAGGTTTCATCTCCTTTAACCCGAAAGTGTCATAAAAAAAACCTGGCAAGATGTTCACACTTGCCCCAAGGTCGAGCAAATCTCGCTCGACAGTAATATCACCAATGACACACAACATAATAGGAGCCACTGGGTCCTTGAGCTTGAGAGGAGTTTGATGTTACAACACCGCGCTTACCTGATGAGTCAAGTGAATCTTTTTGGGCATATTGGACCTCAACTTCCTCTTCTGGGTACAAAGTTCTTTTAAGAACTTTGCATATGCAGGTACTTGTTAAATAGCATCCAATAAGGGGAGGTTAATTTGAACGTGCTTGAATATCTCAAGCATCTTCGGCATCTTCACCCCTTGTTTGCCAAATGATTTGGGCTTCTCCAGTGCTTAAGAAAGGGGGCCTTGAGTACATAAGATCTTGAAGGCTCAGGTTGTGGAGCCCTCCCACTTTCTTAGGGTATATCTAAGGAGACCGACTGCTCACTTGTATGTCTCTAAAATTGTTCAGTAGTCTTCCTTGTTCTATGAAATTCCTTCCCACTCCTAAGGGTAGTGATCATCTTAGCCTGCTCTTGGTGTGAATCAGTCATGTGCAGACCATGAATAGGTTCATTTTCTCTATGGTTGACCATCGGTTGGCTAGGTAACATCTCCTTGCTATGCCTACTTAACTCCTTGACAAGCTGTCCCATCTGTGTCTCTAGTTTTACTATAGACTAAGTATGGGAGTTCAGATTTGCCTTTATGTCAACAAAATCCCGAAGCATTTTGTCCTCAAAGGTTTGACTAGAAGTAGGCTCTTGAGACTAAGCCTGGCTAAATATGGGCTAAGCCTGAGGGAAACTAGATCTCTGGTAGCTTGATTGATAGCCACCTGGTCTAACTTGGGTCTGGGAAAGGGCAGGGGGTTGTTGTTGATTTCTCCATGAAAAGTTGGGGCGGTTTCACCAACTTGAGTTATAGGTATTGGAAAATGGGTTATTTGTAGGCTTGGCAAAACCTTGCGCCACTTGAACTTGTTTTTGCACAAATTCAGGATATTGTATCGTGGGACATTCAATCACATGGTGTGCTAGGCTAGCATACAATGCACACACTTGCATAGCTGGGGAGGGATTTGACAACACCTGATCCAATTTTCTGGGTTAGAAGGTTAACCATGCTTTACAACTCAAGGTTTGTCCCTATCTTGTACATGCCAGCCTTCTTCGCTCCAACAGTAGCAGGTGTTGCCCTTTCTGCTCTAGAGGCCAAAGCATAAAGTTTTCAACCTCATACTGGGGTGCTCCTACATTAGGTCTCACTTTGCAGGACACCATATTGTACTCCGTAGAGACGAAGTACTCTCTCAAGGGACGAACTCGGGCAATTTCTTCTGCCATGGGTTTGGTTCTACGAGATCTCCTAAGGATTAATTTAGGGTTTTCAACAGGATCTATAAGTTCAGGGCTTGATGAATGTTGCCCTTACATATACCATAGAGTTGAGACCTGACACAACAAACATCCTAAAAGTTGGTTTTTTGTCTACACTAGCGTGCAATCATGATCAAACCACAACACGAAGCAATAAAAAATAGACAAATAATGCTGAAAATAAAAAAATGTCACTTAAGTGCAGATATATAGCTTAAAAACAAACAACATGCACAATCACCTAAGATGGTACCCTAGTAGGTGGGTCGTGCATAAAAAATTAAAGTAGCTCTATGGTTTGCACTCAACGTGGTTCTAGTAGTCCTAAACAATAAGCAAAAGCAAACTAAGCAGTTCTAATAAAAATACAAAAGCAAACTAGCAATCATAAATATATATGAAACAAAGGCAATAAAGTGAGTACTTAGTTTTAAATCGTCATTTTTTGGTAACGGCGCAAAAAAAACTGATGCAACTTTTCTTTAAAGTATTTTTAAAAGAGATTTTTTGATAAAATTATTAGTACAAACCGTGCATCAAATCTTAAAATAACTGGTTCACACTAGTGGTGAAGTCCGGGTCAAACTCAGGGAACGAGTTTATAACTATTGTACTCTACATAAGAACAAGCTTTATTGCCTTAAATGAAATGTAAATAAAATGAACTACCCTATTACAGAGGTTCGAGCAAAAATAAAAATTATTACAACCCGATAAATTAAATGGTCTGTGACCCTAAAAATAAAAATAAAGACAAGCAAAAAATTGCAGGGCTTTGTTCGCTCGATCTAGCTTCCTTGGTTCACACATGCACGACCCTAGCTATCGCATTTTACTCAGCAATGTACCAACCTGTAAAACACAAAACTACAAAACAAACAACACAACTAGACCACCTAATCTAGTTAATGTTAGTTGCAGAAAATAAAGATTAAATAAAAAAAATCAATACAAGAATCTAATTATATCTAATTTTAAAGGCAATCAAATTCTAAACTAAAGTTCAATAAGGGCCTAATCTAAAAAAAAAAATGGACTAAAGAGAAACAGTTAGCAAACAAACATTGAAATCAACCATGCCTCTATTTTTTATCTTTCGAATTCAATCAGATTTGTCAGTTCTGTGCAGGCCTGATACGTTAGTCGAATCCAACCAAATTTTATCTGGTTCGATTTTTAATCAGTTCAGCAGACCCAAAAAAATTGTGCAGATTGAAAGCTGTTCAGTTTTGAGGCTAGCTTAGCCTAACAAGATCTTAATCTGGTCAGGTCATGCGGGCCGGTCTCTACACTGCTGTGGGCTGCAGGTTTGATTTATTCAGATCGAGGTCTAAAAAAACACAGATCAGATCTGCCGCTGTTGAGAGGTTTGATGAAAGTAAACCCGACTTAATCGGCTTGGTCTGGCTTAGCCAATCAGCTGGTCATATTAAGATTGGCTCTACAATTCAAACCAGGCGAGAGAAAAAAATATTTCACAGATCAGTCTGCGTTGGCACACTGATCAGCGTGGACTTGGTTCAACTAGCAGTTTTGCTCGGTCAGACGTATGTTGAATTAGAACTAGCAGGCTTAAAAAATATTTCTGCAGATTGGGTCTACATCTGCAGGGCTGATCAGCAGCAAGGCTTCAGGTTGGTTCAAGACTAGTTGGATCGGCGATGGCAGCAAGCTGGATTTATGAAAAAAAAACATAGATTGATTTTAATAATAAAAAATTATTTTTGGTGTTTTAATATATACAAATGATTTTAATGAAATTTTATTAAAAATAAATAAAATAGTATTTTAAATATTAAAATAATGCCTCTACGTGTCATAGTCATGTCATAGCTGTATGACTCGTGTCAACCATGACACGCCCCTAAATATCATGTCATTTACATAGGTTTTGTGCCAACTTGTGTTATTAGTTTCAATTTTAAACACTCCATGACAATGGTACAATTGTTTTCTAGAGCATAAATATAAACAAGAAAAAATTATAAGACCAACTCATATTTAGGCAAAAACAAGGTGTTCCTAAGCAAAAATAATAGATATTTTTTTTTCCAAACAACACCTTTATAAATAGTGCAATGTTTTGAATTGGCATTTCTTTGAGGAACAGTGAGAGGTTAGGTCTCAACTTACTAATTTCTCTTGGAGCAGGTCATCATGTAAAGAATGATCACCAATCATGAGGGTTTTTTTTTCTGTGGACATTCAACATGAAATTATAAGTGGTGCCTAATATTTCAAATATTTGCATTACCACGGTCATCATGAGGCTTTAATATATCCAATAAACTCTTGATCATGTGACATCGTGATGGCAGTGGATTGGGGGGGGGAACCGGTCTCAAAATCCTGCCCTCCATTAATCTTGATTTTAACCTTCATCCTCATTTCATATCCTCCATCCCCGGTTCAAACAAAACGAGGCAGGGCAGGGCTCAGTTTTCCCTCGGACCACTGATCGGGGATGGAGCAGGTCGGGGATTGGAGACGGGGACCCGTTTTCCGCCTGTCCACTGCCATCATCGTGCCTCTTTATGATGATCCCCATCTTCTGATTTTTCATTCAACTCAACTGAATGACTCCTCGTAACGGTGAAGCCAAAGGCCCAAAGATATATCTGTGTATCCATGAAAAGAAGAAAAGCAATACCCATAAAGAAGAAAGAAGAAAAAACGTTGAATCCTTGATGATTATCTGGGGCTACTTTGCAAATCTTGAACAAGGGGAACACATTAAGAACCCCAAAAAGGCGAACCACCACAAGCCCATCTCGTGCAAATAAATCCCCTGAACAATACATAAAAAAAACCGGTGTTGTTAATACAACAAACATAGGCTCCCAGATGACAAGAAAAGAAAAATACTGATCAATCTTAAACCCACAACATTTAGAAACCAAACACCCTAACCCCTCTTTAACCAAAATTGTGGGTGTGACGCAACAGAAGGGTCGAGTGTACACCATTGGCCTAAGACTGAGAAGCTAGCTAGGTGGAGCTGCCGCAGCAGCAGTTATCTGATTAAACCCTGGCTCACCGGCCATCAAATGGCTTTTCTCATGGTCCTCGAGATTAGAGACCTATGGTACGGTTGGTTCGATCTCATGAGATTTACTTTCTCATACACTTTAGAAATTGAATCTTATTTGCAGAAGCAATCAAAAGTAAAAAGCGCATTTGCACGAGACTCAAATCAAATGCGACCTCATGAGATTTAGAAAGTGAATCTCATTTGCACAGTACGGCAGCGTAAAACTCCGTGGGCTTACGCATGCGTCTTGTACTTGAGCACAACAAACCCTATTATTCCTTTCAACGTGATTGAGGGGAAAGCAACAAAAAATAGTAAAAAGACATTTCAGCCATAACTATTTATCAAATGACAGCTTAAAACCAAAAGGGTTGATGTTGTGATTTTGAACAATTTTATAAATAACATTCAACCTAGACCACTTATCTTTGTCATTTTGAAAAAGTTAAAACACAGTTAATTTTTGGTTCATTAATGCCCCTCATCCCTTATAATGAATACATTAGTATAGATACAGCATGTGATGCAACTGTCACGGTCTATTTAGTGTACACGTGATTCGAGCTGAGTGATTTGGGCCATTTTCTTGATTATTTCACGTTGGAGTGATTGATCTGTCAGCTTTATATTTTTTCCCGTCATCTGAGATGCCATCTTAATATCAAATAACATATGATAAAATCATTATTGTGATCTGATTTATACGCGTGGGCAATGGGTCAGCCCGGTTCAAGCTGGCCCATTGGCAGATAGATACTCAGCCCACGGCCTATTTGGGCAAAGCCATGTATATTGTGTGTGTGCGCGCGCGCACGCGCGCTAGGAGTCCAAACAAAATAAATTTGACAATAGTGAAATCATATCACAGGCTAGACCTGCTTTTGATGGTGGAACGTGACCAGAAAACGCTGGACAGTTTCACCATCCTGGTACACTCAAGTGTAATGAAACCTTTTTTTCATATATATATATATATATATATATATATATATTAATTAGTTTTTCTATAATCATAAAAGCAAACAAAAATCATCATTCTTTCTTTCCCATTTTTAGAAATCATCCCTCCATTTCTGCCAACCATCTCAAAACCATCGTGAAGGTAACCAGACATCTCACCCCAAGGGAGGCTGGCGTAGTGGGGTGGGGGCCCTGGCACTAGATGGGTGGTCAAGGTTTGATTTTCATGGGTGTCTCCTTTCTGCACAATTCGAGCGCCCAACAAAGGCCACGGGGATGGGTCCTAGCCTTGAAATTAATTTTATGCCGCCTGCAGGACTACCATATATATGGCAGACTGGGCCAGCACAACCAGGTTTCGGGTTATAAATCTTTAAAAAAAAAACTATCAAAACTGCATTTGCCCTAAGATTTTAAAATATAAAGATGATTTTGAGAAATCAATTGTAAGGTAGGGATGCTTTCGGGCGTGTATCGTTCTTAAGATAGGGACTAATATGAAAAAAAGACTCTAAATACACTTAAAAAGTGTATATATATGGTAGTGTATCATCAAACCAGACATTGTTGACTAGATCCGTCTACTTTGCATGCTTCAGGCTGATCGGTTTGGGTGTTGGGACTTGGGAGTTTGCTTCTTTGACATTGGTAGGCTAGTGGAAAATTGTTTTTCATATAGGAACGGAAAACCCACCCAGAGGGTTGTAAACCCGGGCGCACCCGTTCACCCCAGGTAGAGAACGCCGGACGGAATTGAACCCGATTGCCCGTCCAACAGTCGATGCTCGTTCCAACTACGCTACCCCTCAAGTCAATAAGCTAGTGGAATTTGGATCATCAACTTTTTTTTTTTTTGTCTCAGAACGCCTAGAACCACAATAATTGCTTTGCTAATCAGTTTTTGTCATTATCAATAAAGTTCCACTTGTCTGATACGTGCAACTGGTAAAAGTTACCAGGACGTTGAAGGGGACATCAAGAGTTGGAAATCCATGGAGGTCGAAGTTGAGTGTACTTACCGCTGGGCAAGGGGGACCTCAATCAAAGGCCTGTCAACATGAGGTCGTTGATGGCGGGTGCCCTTTGGCCTAAAAAATAAAAATAGTAATTGCCACCGCACAATATATATATATATATATATATATATATATATATATATATATATATATATATATATATATATATATATATATATGATTATGTGATGACACAGTATGAAAGTTTTGAAATTACCCTATATCGGATCCTAATTGTTAAGCACATTTTATTTGGTAACTTTGTCTCACGAGGAAATTAATGTATGCCCTCACATAAATTTGGACCTTACATTTCGAGGGTTCTTAATTTTGATCAGTCTTATCCAAGTTGGAAAAGTGGGAAATTGAAGGTTATCTATTTTGTCACGCTCCTAGCCATCTACTGTTCATTTGAAAGGTACTCCAATTAACGTAATATTTCCAAGGACCCTTGTTTAAAAAAGTATTAGTGCTTTTTAGGGGTGGGCAGGCCTGCCCGGTCAGTTTAGAGCTCGACTCATCGAGCTTTAAGTTCAGCCTGGCTCGAAGATGGCTTGGTTTTTAACGGGTTTAGGTTTGAAGGGCATCCCATGGCTCGTTGGGCCAATGTGAAGTGGATTAGTCCAGCTTGGCCCGCCCCAAATCCATTTATAAATAGTAATAATTCACAAGTTCTCAACTTTTCATGCACCCAATTAATGATTTTTTAGTTTTCATAAAATTAATGGGACTAATTAGGTAAATAATAATAGTTACTATGCAATAGTTAATTTTTTTTATATTATTAAAAAATAATAAATAACTCAGGCCCAATCCACATACTTAACTAGCCGGATTTCAGCACGGTACCTAACGGGCTTAGGCCTAAAACCTTGGTCCAAACCCAGCCCATGGTACGTAGGCCGGGTCGGCTTGGCCCATCAGGCTGCTCTGCCCGTTGCTCACCCCTATAGTGCCATTAATGTCCCAAAGCAGCATGCGTTTATGATCACATGTCTTAATTATCTGAAGTCTTAATCGCAGATCCCATGGTCCTTAATTTCCTTGTTCACATGGATAGCATTGAAACAATGGAACCTTCCACGAAGGAGATTCTGAAAGTATTTTTACCAATTTCCACAGCTTATTCTTAATTCCCACCATAGCATTGTTTTGCATTGAAGAATTCTGATGGAATCGGGAAAGGATAAAGGAATCATTTTACAATGTACCTTTGAACCATTGTGCCACTGTAGGGTTGGGAAACAAGCTAGCCCACCCACTCATGGTTGTAATTAAACTGTTCCCTCAAACTAGTAACATCGACTCCTCAAGCCAAACATGAATAATAAACATTTGTTCTAATTTACAACATAATTTAGAAAAAATTATTTTATACTAAAATAAAAGAAGAAATGTTTGGATTATTTGATTTGCATGCAATAGGTTCAGGCACAGAGCTTCGTTGCTTCCAACTCTGAAACAACCTAGTGTTCCATACCAACAATGATGTAGATGACACTAATTTTTAGCACAATACTACAACCTACCTGAACTAAAATATACTAAACATGACCAAATTATTTTTTTCTTGACAGTTTTGCTCTTTTGTTTGGTTGAAATCATGGTGCAGAACAACTTACATGTCACCTGATTTTTTTTAGGGAAGAACTTGTACAAATGGTTTGACCATGGCGCCAAAATTTTCAGGTGATAAAAGAGTAAAACCATTAAGAAATCAATTGGCCAGATTTGTCATATTCTAAGTGGTGAATCGTCATATTTTTTTGTAGTCGACCGAAATACAATGTGGCACCAAAAATGAGTGTCATCTACATCTTTGCCGTATTTCTTTTAGCTTTTTTTTTTTTGTATAATTCAAGAAAAAACCCTCTCATCACCCACCACACGTTGGCTGGCATGTGGTTGGTAAAACCCTTGAGGTCCCCCCTACCCATCAGAGAGTACACCCAGCTTTGGCCTTGAAGCAAGGAACGCTACCCGTGGGTTTTGTAATTGTAAAAAAAGAAAAACAAACTCACAATGTAATTTTGTATAAACCAACCAGTTGGAGCTTGGCTTGTGTAGCACAGGCTCATTATGAACTTGAACTTGATGAGCTCTGATTTGCTCGGCTCGTTTACAAGCCCTAACTACTATTTATTACACATGCGCATATATATATATATATATATATATATATATATATATCAAGAGAGAGAGAGAGAGAGAGAGAGAGAGAGAGAGAGAGAGAGAGAGAGAGAGAGAGAGAGAGATCCTGCAGATAAGATGCTAGAGTACATAAGTATCCTCCAGTCTAGGATGGTCCATCACTCATAGACGTTGATATTAATATGTCCTGGCATGCCTTCGAATCCAATGTAGAGGCCTGCCCATCCTTAGGACAACCTTTTCTCAGATTGGTGGCATTGGGTTTCACCAAGCCATTTATGGATCAATCTACCTAGGAAATTTGGTGAAAAGATCAAGTGCAATCTGATTGCACAAATATTTGTGCATTAAGCACATGATCACCCTCCATCTTGAGGACCAGGCGTGTCAGTTGTGGGGCCCAAGGCCTGATGGAGGGCAATCAAGTGCTTAATTTACAAAATTTGTGCCATGTGATTGCACCTGGGACTCAGACATTTGTGATCAGCCTGTCGGTGGTCCAAGCTATTTGCAAGATCCGGTCCACTCAGTGACACTGAGTCACATCGAGTCTTTCTGAGTCAGACCAGGTCAACCATGACTTGATGTAGACTTCTGGCTCAGAATTCAGGACCAGGTGAGGTCAGTAGATTCAGTACATCCATGTCATTTGATCAGTTGACCATTTCTTGAGAGAAGTTGGCTGCGGTTAGATGCACCCATTTATGGCTTTCCGATCACTTATTAATTGACTCATTCATGAGCCAAGTCAGGTGGATGGCTGAATCAATACGATCTTTAACTTAGCCACGGGGGATGAGAAAGGGTCAGAGGTGGATCCTGGTGCAACCGTCAAGAACTGAACCAAATCCAGAACATATCCATACACTCTGCAGAAACAAACTTAAGTTTGAAATACAAGGCAAGTGGAATCATAGTGACATATATTGGGGATATTTTGAAAATAATGTTGTTAAAAAATCTGATACACTTTTTTTTTTAGATTTTTTTTACAAGAAAATTCAATAAAAATAAAAATCTGGCTGCCGTTTTTTGGTTGTTTTAAGCTTTTCCCACTACGAGTAGAATCTGAATAGTATTCATGCGATCGGTTCCAGATCTAGTCAGGCCAAATATGGCATATTGGTTATTAGAGAAAAAATGGCATCTGATCATTGTTGGGTCCAATCTCGAATATCCAACTTATTTTCACCTGAGAACGGGTTGGGCCCAAAAAAGCATGAATGGACTAGCAACCATGGTTCCTAAATCAGCTGTCATTCCTTTTCATGATGTTTGGAACCAAGATCCCATGAAGCGCCAAAATGCATCAAAATTCACAAGTAGGAGTGGGCACCGGGTCAAGTTAGGCCCAGCCCAAGCTCTGACTGCCGATTACCCGATCCCATTCTTATCAGGCTTGAGCCGAAAATACAGGCCCATGTAAACACATAACCTGGTCGGGCTCATGCCATGTCAGGCTGCGCTCCATTGACATGATATTTTACCCGAACCCGAGGCTGGTCTTGTTTACTGTTTGACCCGGGCCTTATTGGGTTTTGGGTTGCACATGCAGACCGCACGTTGTCCATCCCAGGCAGGGTATTTGGAAGTGCATTGGGTGCCCGACTCGATGTCTACCCCTAATTACAATGGTAGGTGGGTGTAGAGTCGCAAAGAGATTAGATCATTATCAGAGCCTTATTTGAGCCTGAGCTGATATATAGGTCCAACTGAATGATGGGCTTAATGGGTTCGGTTGGTATGATCCAATTCCAAACTCCACATAAAACCTTTAACCTAGTAAGGATTTTCATAACCAGGATTACTGAGACTATGGGTGAAGGATCCAGCAGCGAGAACTGGGGCACATGGAGACCGGGTCCAAGTAAGTGGGTTGCAGACCTGGGGCATTGGTATGACTATGTATAATGGAGTGGAGGAGGGGCCTTTCAAAAAAAAAATGGAGTGGAGGGACATGAATGGTGTGGAAGCAAAACCCCATTGACTGCGTCGAATGTTTGGGTCAATCGAGCACTTTGACATGTCAACGAGACTACCATATCCATAGGGGGCAGACCAAGAGAGAGAGAGAGGGAGGGATGATTTACAGCATTGTCACTGGATGCCCATACATTGAGAGAGATCCCATTGCTATCGCATGTGTTGGAGAGGGAGGTGCGTATTTTTTTATGCAATGAGAGAGAAGAGAGAGAGAGGGGTAGGGGTGTTATTGCCCTCCCTTACGATTACGAGAGGGAAAGGGGGGAGAAGAAGAGTAACGTCATAGAAGAGAGAGAGAATGAATGATCCTACATCTTTGCCTTATGTCAAGCTGGGTGTGGTCCCAACTCCACCACCTCTCTCTCTCCTCAATCATTACATCCCTACATCGTCTCTCTCTCTCTCTCTATACAGAGCGCGGAAGCATACTCCCAAAACCCTTCGATACAGATAGATATCAAGGAAAGATTTTTATAATTCTCTCTCCCCCACACACGCGCCCACACACACAAGCCTCTCTCTCTTTTCGATGTCTACAGACGGTGGTGGCGGGGGAACCAGCACCACAACAAGCGCAGGAGGCGGAGGAGGAAGAAAAGTAGGGGGAGGGTCAACGCTAGCAGGCCCCCGTCACCACCAACAACAGCGGCCCACCTCCACCACCACGACAAGCATCAGCGCGGACCCACCACCCTCCTCCTCCTCCCCCGTCCCCGCGAAGCCCCAGCCGGCCAAGAAGCCGCCATCGAAGGACCGACACAGCAAGGTGGATGGCCGCGGCCGCCGCATCCGCATGCCCATCATCTGCGCCGCCCGCGTCTTCCAGCTCACTCGCGAGCTCGGCCACAAGTCCGACGGCCAGACCATCGAGTGGCTCCTCCGCCAGGCCGAGCCCTCCATCATCGCCGCCACCGGCACCGGCATCACCCCCGCCAGCTTCTCCTCCGCCACCTCTGCCTCCCTCGACCACAAGCCCTCCTCCGCCGCCGCCGCTGGCTCCCACCCTGGTCCACCCTTCATCCTCGGCAAGCGCCTCCGCCCCGACGACGATCCTGCCACCGCCCCCGCGGCCTTCCTCGCCCTCCCCGCACGGCCAGAGGCCGGCCAGTTCTGGAGCTTCGCTTCCCCGGAGCTCGTCGTCTCACAGGCGGCGGCCACCGGAGCGAGATCCAGTCGCTTCACCGCCTTCCCGGCCCCGCCGCCCTTGCTGAGCGAGGCATCCGCCGCCAGGCTCGGTAACTACCTCCCGCTGGGGCAGGGCCACCTGAACCTGCTCGCTTCCTTCTCCGGCGCTCCGGTTTCCGGCCGTAGGGAGGATGATCACCGTTGATTAAGGCTTGTGTTTGGTGGTGAGTGTGGGGAAATTATACTTTTATGGTCTTGTTGTTGTTGATGATGATGATGGTGGTGGTGGTGGTGATGGGTGTTGTTCGTTGTTATATATAAGTGTATCTGTGAGTTGCTGTGAAGAATTTGGAAGGTGGAGATTTTACCAGCATGTAAGTCTTTTCTTTTTCTTCCGCCCCCCCCCCCCCCCCCCCCCCACTCCTTTTGTTCAATTATCTTTTTTTTCAAAAGCTTTTGCTTTTCTTCTATCGGGATTTGGGGCTAAGCATTTTGATTAGAATCATTAGTTTGGAGAATAAGGAGTCATATTGTGTAATTTCTCTGTTGTTTCTGGTGCAATTTATGTCGCAGTATTGGACTGACTGGTGTAATTTGATTGATTGGGTGGCTAGTGTGAATAAATATTTAGTTGGGTTTCGTTTCTATTATGCAATGATCCATTTCTTTTCCTTTTTCGGTGCTTGGTTCATGGTGGTTGTGAATTTGAAAGTGGTAATCAGATCTCATCTTGTTTTGAGATCGTGAGTTTTGGGTACTGTTTAATCAGTCATGTACTGTTTAATCAGTCATCTTTTACTCTGTTCGATTGATTCATGCAACTTTGCTGAACTTCGCCTGTTGTTGCTGATTGACAATGTGGCAGGTATTCTTTTATGATTGAAGACCAGTCACTAATGGCATTATAGCATGTATTTCTAACTAGAACGGGAAACACCGGTGCTGAATTATTGGAGATGCCAATCACTTTGGAGTAGGAGGCATTCTTGTGAAGTTATTGAGATTCAATGGAGTGTTTTGGTGATCGTATGCGTATAGGCTTTTAAAACAGAACCTCGACAGTGTTCTGAGAGCAAATTTTGAATATTGATGCCTTTTTTCTCTCGGCTTCTGTTCTTTAGTTTACCTTAGATGTGGAATCCCGTAAATCTTAAATCAGAAATAACTACATTGTTGAACTAGTGTTTTGTCATCATATTGATAGGATGGTTGTTGTAACTGGCGCATTAAATTCTAGATGCAACTTTTATTCGAATGCGTAAGGTGCCCAGATGTATCAGTGGAAACGGGCTACTTTCAGGAGCTAAGAGTGAGATGACGATAGAGTTACTGGTTTTTGTAGTGAACAGTGTTTCTTGAGTCCATAACAGGGTATTAGTGGCACTGGCCATTTTTCCATGATTCATTGACATTCATTCGGGTTTAGATTCATTATTTATAGACTATCTGAACCAGAGGTTAAAAAAAAAAAATCCGCTTTTTGGATGTTCTCCTTTATAACTAATTAACTTATATCATGTAAAGAAACGGAGCACGCTAAGGTTTTTTATCATGTTGTTGAAATCTTAGGGTAGGTAAGCCTTCTCTGGTCCCTCTCATCTTGATTGCTTCAGAGTTCCCCTAGTTCTTTTTGGTGTTAAAATTTTCTGCTGCTTTTGCTATTCCGTTATATATAAGGTAATTGCTGCAGAATTTATGATCCGAGCATGTTTCATGTTTTGTTTTATTTTATTTTAATCTCTAAAATATTTGGCATGCTTTCCTTGGGTCGTTCCTTGACCACGTAACCTAATTTCATTGATGAGTACCTGTTATTTTTTTCTTTCGTGAATTTATTGCTTCATCTGTAGCTACAGCATGATAGATGACTCCTCATTTCTTTTATCCTGTTTGGAGGCGGACCGTAATTAAATAATGATAGTCACAATATGATCTCATTTCTGATTTTGCTTCACTTTGAAATAATTATTACTTCTCTGATAGGAAACCGTGTATCAGTTATGGTTTTAACTGAGATGGAGGTTGGTAACTTTTTTCTGATTGTGCTTGCTTCTCCTCAAGCTTCAGGTTGAATATTGTGATCTTCCATTCACAACATGATTTTGTTGTTGTGTTAGCAGCATGGATATTTTCCTGTAGCAAGAGGTTCCAGTATCACTTGAAATGTATACCTGTCATAAAGCTAAAATAGAAGATGATTTATATGGTCTCTAATGAAGGGCTTTTTCTCTTACCTTGCTTGATTCACTTGCTGTTTCACCTGCAACAGTACTGTAATTTAGCATGATCTTGAAGAAGATGAGCTCATTTTGCCCTCTGTTAGTGTAATTCAACATGACCTTGAAAACAGTATGCCCATTTTGCACTCTGTTAGTGTGATTCAACATGACCTTGAAAACAGTCAGCCCATATTGCCGTCTGAGCTGCAAATTCATCTCGTAGCTGCACACAGTCAAGAGGGGATGTATCGATGGTTTCACTACCATGTATGTTATACCGCCTTTTTAGCCTGGGTCCGGGTGCATATTTTTCTTCTCGCTGTCCCACTAGTAAAATAATTGAAGTGTTTCTTGTATCATGTTCACTCTTATCGAGATTTTGTAGTGATTTTTCAGGAGCCAGTATAATCCCGATAGTATTGCCTATAATATTAATGCGATAAAAAACAAATTTCAAAATCAAATTTTTATGTATTTTACAGTTTTCCTCTATATTCTTGTATAGTTTCTTTACATTTAACAATTTTATTTTTTGCTGATATTTTTCCTGATAACAACAGAAAATTTATTTTACCATGAGATTTTAGGTCATGCCCAGATTTTTGACATTGATATAAAATACTTGGTCGAAATGGAACTTAGGATGAAGGTGGTACAGTCCATGATAGTTTAATGTTATGCTGAACTCCTACTGCACAAGCTTAGCCTAGTCTTCCAAGAACGGTGTAACACTCTGTAATCGTCTTAGTGCATTTTTTTATCTCAATCTTGAGAAATGCTGTTGTTTTTGTTCTCCGGTTGCTGGTTCTTATAATAACCATGGTACTCTTGATGCTATTTTGGTAGTTTATGTTAAAAAACATGCTTCGTTTGATCAGTTTGGTGAAAGGTTTAGGTTCATTCCCATGTGGATGGTATGTTGCCTTGTGCTTTTCTTGTCACTCAAGCTGAGGTTGGGCCCCACCTTAGCAATGTAGGGGATCAATATCTGGTTTTGCTATTCTGTTAACTGATTTTGGGCCACATGGCTGACGCCGCATATATATATACACTAAAATGGGTTCATGCTAAACGGCATGGTAAATGAGTTTTTCGGGCTTCTCCTGTGCTTTTTATGTGGTTCTGGCCCCATAAATGTGTTGGGCATGGTCGATTTACTAAGGATCCACACCGGGATCATGTGTTTTTGATGAAAAAAATGATGTTTGGAGCCTAAAAATTTTACAAAGATTTTGGACCGTTGATTTTTTGAACTTTATAAAAACCCACCAATGAGTTGGAATCAATAGCTTCAAGAGCTGATCCCTCTAAAATAAAGTACATAGATCACATCTGTACGGTCAAAATTTAAGAATAAAAGGAAAGAAGTTGGAAAAATCCATTTAGCACCAAATTGGTTTAGCACAAACCCACTACTCTCCCTCTCTCTCTATATATATATATAGTCCTTTGAATATATGAACTGAAATATGAGAACTCTAAATATGGGCATTTCCAACACATTTTTTGCAAATCCAACCATGTGGATGTGCTTGGTACGGTGAATTTGCTAAGAATCAACCATTGGATTGTGTATTTTCGATGAGAAAATGCGATTTTTGAATGCTTGAATATTTATGAAGATTATGAGCCATTTATTTTAAAGCCGTAAAAAACAACCTTTTATGCATCAAAATTGAATGATTCAAGAGCGGGTTTTCATAAAACCAAGCATGTAGATCACATTGGTACGGTTACATACGTGTTCAGCATGATTGATTAACTAGAAATCGACACTTGGATCATGCATTTTGGATTAAAAATAGTATTTGGAGCTTCAAACATTTATGAAATTGTAGGCCGTTGATTTTTGAAACTTTATAAAAACATATCAATGCATCAAAATCAAATGCCCAAAGAACTAATTCCTATAAAAACAAGTGCAGATATCACATCTGCAAGGTCAGAATTTTAAAAAAACACCGAAAATCTGATAAATGGTTTTTTAATGGGTAGGTTTTCATTCTATATAGATATAGATAGATGGGAGTAAGCGCTTGATGACATTGATGATGAAATTCATTTTCCTTGTTGCACAAACAACCCTAACCGCATTTCACACCCCACTAATCTCTGTTAATAGTCACCATGAGAGACGGCTTGCAATTGTATCCCTGTTTCTGAGATGTCACTCCTATGAATGGTATGTGGAATAAAAAGAGAGCCAACATCACGGAGATGGATGGGGATAAGGGATACGCTCAATCAATATAAGTATTTAATAGTATTGCTTGATTAATGACCAACCAAGAATAGTTTGACTAGTGGATTTGCCATCGACTGTGGGTTTCTGTTTTCTCAATGCTTCATTAGCAACTGTCTGACATGTTCGAGGGTCATGGCGGCAACTCAGGGCACACATTCTGACGTGCTGTTGTGAGAGAGAGAGAGAGAGAGAGAGAGAGAGAGAGAGAGAGGTTTGGATTTATTCTACAGGCCCATTGTGACAAAGCAGTATCAGTAATTTTTAATTGAAATAGAGAGGAAGCAATCTTAATGACGTTAGCGAGGAAGTTTCTGGTGTTCATTCCTGTAGATAGAACATTTGAATGCCTTTACAGGTGGGCCTTGTCTTGTTTGATTCTGGAATTGAGGGTTGATTCCATGAAATACATAAAGAAATTTCACGTTGACCCATATCATCATATATTGTTTCTGATCCATAGAATCTGCATTTTGCAAAGAATAACTGCCCAAAATGTTGTTTTCGTCAAAACTTTCATTCAGTATGGACTTCAATTCTTGTGATTCCCAACAAATTTCTTGATTCCAGACTTTCAGTTCAATGATCCAGGAAGGCCACAGAGGGTCAAGTTGATGTGCAAATTAATTAAAAAAATAAGCCTGCAAATCTTAGACTGTTTTAATATTTGCTTTTCGCTATTGATTTCCTTCCCCTAACCATCTTATCGTAGTTTAAAACGCGTGTTTGTTAACTTTAATAACATCTTTTTTACTTGGTGGTTGCTGCTTTATGAATATTAAAATATCGAACTTGCAATTAGTGGAAAACGTGAACGCGGTGAAGGATTAATTATTTTAAACCCAAGACCATGTGTCCGATATATCACAAACAACTTAAAAAAATGAACAATTGCTCGCTGTCTATTCCTGTTAAAGCTAAATTTGACAAAGGAGAACGTGGGGGGGTTGGTTTCTGAACTGTTCCACAGATAATTGGGTCTTTGGGAGATTATTATAAATGATGTCTGGTTCTCTTCCAAAGCTGAAGAGAAAGAAAATACCATTCTATTGCTTCGTCAAAATGATAAGAAGATTGATGTGGTTCTGTTTTTTTTTTTGGTTTTTGATTCCCATTCAGATCTCTTGGTTACATGTGCACCGGCCTCAAGGGAATTTAAGAGGGATGTTTTCCTTCTTGTCCGTCGGAAGAGGAATATTGAAAACCGGATGCTTATTTTATAGGGGAATTTTCATTTAGGGAACAACCTTTTGCCCATAATTTCAAAAAAATAGGCCTCGCTTTTTTGAAATTCTAAATTTCGCGCCACACTTTTCTTGAAAACTGCCAAACAAGGGCCTACGTTTATTAATGTCCTTTAACTTATGTTAAATCATAAGTCAAATTATAAATACAATACTAACCTTCATCATTAAGAGTTCTAATTGTGTAGCTTTTCTTTTTATGAGGATGAATGAGTTCAAAGTACAATACAAGAAACCAAAACATAACCAAAATTTTCATGTTGATAGATGTTGACCTCCCTATTTGACTATTTTCATGAAAAGTTTGGCCCTTATTTCAGATTTCTGAAAAGTGAGGCTCATTTCTGGAATTATGCCAAAAGGTTGGCACCTAAATGAAAATTTTCTTATGTTATAACTTGTTATAACATATGGGAATTTCTCATTTTGAAAACATGGGTCTGCCTGTTGGGAAGATCAGTTGTCCAGAATCCAATCTCTCTCTCTCTCTCTCTCTCTCATATGTAAACTTTTTTAACAGGTTTAATCTTTATCAGTACGTCATGTGATTCAAATTTTAAGAAGGTAAAAAATAATGGTTCACAATTCATGAAGATAGAAAGGGTTTACAAATAGCTCAAGACATCACGTTGAAATAAATTTTTTTTTTAATTACCTGAAGAAAATGCATTTGGGATCAAAGATCTGTTTGGGTTGGATCAGCCTGCCATACCTATACCTACTGTTGTCATTCATAAGGCATAAAACTCTCAAGGTTAAGAACCTTGCCCCCAAGGGCCTATATTAGACGTCGATGTTGGAGTCAGCTAAACAGACGAAATTAGTAAAATAGAACACGACACAAACAATCAAAAAGTCGGTTTTAAGGATTAGTGATGGCTGGGCGAAGAAAGTCGAGAGGTCGATGACGAGTTGGGAGGAATAGGTGGTTCAGGGATGAGAGAAATCCTTTCACTGCTGGTCGTCTCCCACCAAATGCATATAGGCTTACAGCCGTTATTGGAGGATAGTTCTTGGGGAATCCACTGGAGACAGTGTAGGGATGCCAACCAGGGCTTTCTCAACAATCTCTGCAGGATGTTGGAAATATCAACTACCAACCCTACGGCTCAAAGCACTCATAGTTTCGATCAGGGCTTCTTCCTGAAACTCTCCCGCACTCTCAAGGATTGTATCGATGCTGGCTCTATGCTGTCCATTCTTTCATATGTGGTGTTCCCCACAGGTCTTATTGGACTGCAATATATAAGGCATTTACGTCCTTTCCTTTCTTTTATTTACAATGTCCATTGGATTCGGATGGCCCTTGGATGCATAGTTGGATCGGACCTCCAACTGGGTCACTCATTCAGGACTGCCGATTTACATGCCTCTTATGTGTTTTTTCATATATTTTATATTTTTAATGCATAATTTTTATAAAAGAATACTTGTTATAAAGACTTATATGTTTTTAAATCATAAATATTAATAATTAGGTATTGTAGTTGAATACTTATATAGCTTAGTCATTGATGTTGTCATGGGCTTACTTTTTTCAATAAGCCAATGTGGCATGATGGTCTTTCCTTACCGCCGCAAGCCTTTCTATCGCTCTATCACAAGCATAGAATGCTTCGCAAACTCGCGACCTACCAAGCTGCCCATACTGGCTAGCCTAACGGCCAAAGGCCGCATACCAACACCTTTTCATGTGCTGAATCATTTTCATTGACCCAACGCACCACCCCGTGCACAGCTGCCTAGCGAAAGTTGATCAAACACATTTCTAAATACGCATTCCATGTAGTTCATGCCGCTTAGTGCATAATCGTCTCATACCAACTATTACTTCTAAAAGAGGCACAAACTTTATCTTGGCCTTGCATGCCATGTAGCGTATTGCAGCTCCATGCGTATGACATAGCAAAACCTCGTCACTGAAGGAACAAGACCTTGCAGCCTCGAGTCTAAAGACCAGTTGATGATTGAACACCATAGCAAAAAGCACCATACAGACTCATTTGCCGGTGGTGCCTAGGCATTCACTCGCCTAGCCCCGAGCCACGATACTCGGTTGGAATCACCTAATATGATCAATGGAGGAATTAGCCCTAACCCACACACACCTCGTGCATCCAATCGCTACGTGTGGGACCTTTTTGCAAGCCGAGAAGTCCTTAACCAAATCTCCAAAGGCAACATCCTCTGATCTGCTGGCACTGCTTGACCGAACAATGCTCTATGTCTGTGCCGCCACACAGCGATGCACTAATGACGATACTGATGACTATCGCATGTCATGCTACCAGCACACATCACTGATCAACCGAACACATACCGCGCGCTCCTACACTCGATGCATTTCCACTCAGTAGAGCTTCGCACTACACACGCCTCATTCTGAAAGATTGGCCTGAGACATTTCTCTCTACCCAAAACCATTATCGTCATCGATAATGCTGGTGCAGGTAATAACACAGTCTTCACTGATATGCCAGTTTCCCTTTCTATTTATCTTTGGTTTACTCTTTTTCTTCAGCCTACTCAACTTATTCTGGATTACATCCACCATTATCGCAACCTTTAACATGCCAAGTTTCATTCCTTAACACATCTCCAATCACTTAGACAACAGTCTTCTATATTATCAACATCGAGCATTCTCTGTTCGTGAGACCCCAGTGTAGTCTCAAACACAAACGGGTCATCCTCGCCAACACGACAAACTTGTCATCTTCATGCTCATGGTTGGGCTGCCTTCCAACCCCAGCAAGGGCAAGTCCAAGCACTTCGTGGTCCTCACAAAGAAAGACGACCACCAATGAGCACCAACTTGCAATTTTTCAATGGTCCAAACTAGTCATCAAGTGGAGGACGCCTTCTAAAGTATCACCCCAAAGTGGTCATTCAAAGCATCTTCCTGAACACTCATCCTCACATGGACACTTTGACCTAACGTTGGAACTTCCCTCCCAAAGCCAACATGTTGTAACTCTTTCTTAGAGTCAACAAAATGTTTCCACAGGAACCAACGAATCACGAACAATAACTTTTTCTGCACACACAATTCATTGAAGATATGCCAACTCAAGGGACCAAAACAACGAGCATTCTGCTTAACATGGGCACTCCGCTAACCCACAACCTTAGAAGAGTATCTAGAAGTTTAATTGAGTTTCCCATTGTAACGCCCAAATATTTAACTCAAAAATTTTGGAATAATTTTTTTTTCTGAAACAACAACGGAAATATTTTATTACTTCCTCAGTCAATTTATTTGGGCGGGTTATAGGTGATAGTACTAACTCAATAACATTAGGCGAATTAAAACCTTGACTTGGAATCTTACAATTTATAAATTACAAACTTAATGAATTTCTTAAAGTTAGAGTTCCTCAGGACATCCACAAAAGATATGGTCTCATGACACTATTTGCAGCGACAACCGTAATTGCCCATCTTCATCTATTTCTTGAAAATATTAATTCAGAAAGGGTCAGACTATCCCGTCTGAGTAAGAAGCATAATATCTATATGAATGTGCTCAGTGTCATATGTACAAGTATATGTGCAACACATTGATATAAGAAATGACAAACATCTAAACAAGTTCTGAATGTATAGTGCACTAAATTCCAACATTTTATGATTTACTACATAACAGAAAAACATCCATGAATAACACATCATATGAATGAATCATATTTAGGTTATCACATTTTGAATGTAAAGAAAAACATTGTTAAGCTACGCATCACGTGAGTAAATCACAATCATACTGTAACAAATGCAACATCAAGTATTGTGTGTATACTTGAAGACTTTCAAAAGTGTATTGACTTTATGTTTCTCTTGTTAATTACCCTGTGGGTACGTACAGACATTCGACATCGTAGCGGACCGAGACCATACGGGGGTCTATTATATATATATTTTTAAAATTAATACCCCATATGACTAGCCATATGAATATCCAAAGGGGACGGTCTGTGACCGAGAGAGTACTCCCCAGTGGCTAGAACTAGAATTAGGATGCACCCTGGTAACTTCTGCAGAAGACTTGGATCTATCACCTAAGATGTATTGGTAGTCCTGGCCCCCTAACTCTGAGGACTGGGGACCGAGTGAGACGCCTAGCTCTCACAAAAATATAATTGTCCCACGGAGCTTGTACCACCTACCCTCTCCAAGGTAGACCATAGGTCCGGTAACATACACCATCTTTCAGGTGTACCCAGAATCCTGAGAAACCAATAATATATACCGTTGTCAGGTATACCCAGTATCCCAGAAAACTGGCAACATATATTGTCTTTCAGGTATACCCATAATCCCACATTTAGTTTATGTGTGCATATTTTTCATTCTTGTTTGTTTTTTTGTGCAAGTCATTGCACCACAGAGGATTTCCAAAATCTCAACCCACACTCGGGGTTATCTTAGTGTATGCACATTACCCATCGAATGCCCCATAGGCATCAATCATAATTTTTTAGAATTTTGGCTCGACTCTGAGTTGAGTACTTATACTTATAGCATTTTAAAGTTTTATTTCTGAGCTCAGGTGTACGTTTCGTACCCCATTGACCATGCACTCATATGACATGTCTCAACTACAACTTTTCATAAGTGCTCGTATGGCACTACAATGGTCCTGCAAGACCGCAAGATCGGTTTTGAGCTTTCACATGACCATGGCATGAAAAAATGTCCTTTATTATGCAAATTTTTGCAGAACAAGCATAGATCAACTAGCACAGCAATATGTCATAACATTTACATGCAATCATGATTCAATTATATACAGTTCACTTAGCATTATATGTGTCCATATGGCACTACAAGGATTTGACATGCTCCGTTTCAATTTGTACTATCGTGCCTTTATCGTTTTCCCCTTATTTGTTTAATTATAACAAAAATATGCATTTAGCAACATGCTATTCATGCATTGAAACATTGGTCGCAACCTTCATATGTCAATCACTTAAAAAAAAAACATGTGCAACATGAATATGTTATCTCATTCATTTGCTACTTTATTGTCACATAATGTTCTTTTCATAAGCACATAATAAAATCATCATGCTATTTAAACATGTGCACTAAAGTGAGCTTTTGCCCTAACCAATGTATGTGCACATCAATGCGTTTCAGACGAGTATGTGCATAATAGTGAATCTCAAATATACACATATTTTATTTTTAGGAGAAATAACAAATATAATTGGTATTTCATAACTCAAGAATGAGATAAACATTCATTTTAAGAACAACTAGTGCAAAAATTGCAACTCTCGCAAAAGTATGTCTGCGTACACTATGATGGCCAAAACCATTCAAATTTGTATTTTGTTTTTTTTTAGAGTATCAAATAGAACAAGGATACGTATACCATTGACGTTTTGTAATTTTGAGAAATTATTTTCTTATAAGATTGTATTGAGCCCCTTTATCTTCTCAAAATGTTTTATCATATATATATATATATATATATATTTGAGGTGGCTGTTGGGTTGCGAAAAGTCATTGGTATGCTACAAATTTGTTGCAGCCACGAAATAGGTGCACCAACAGGGCAGTGCACCCGGCTGGTTGTTGGGGTATAAGACAAGAGGTCATGCCACCCCAGCCTACTGCACAAGCACGAAGCGACAATCGACTAGCGCCTCGGTGACCCAAACAGTTTTGCCAAATTCTTCTTCTTCTTTTTCTTTCAAACCCATACTTTAAAATCACATATTAAAAAGCTTGACTTCCTACATAGATATCATTTTCTACAAAACCAATTTTTAAACCATAGGTCACTATGTAGTTCATAAAATACCTATATATATATATATATATATATATATATATATATATATATAAAATACATTAAACTACGTCACTGATTGAAAATGGACATTAAAACAAAGATTGAGTTTGTTGGAACTTTGATTTTTAAACCATTAATTAGTTGTTGCAACATATGTGACCATTTTTTTTATGAGGATCTGCTGGCTACGGTAGACCCTCATGGGTTTGTAGCCCGTAGCACCAGCATTCAACCTACTTATGAATACTTGGGTCACTAGGCTGGCAGGGGACATATTGGATAGATGGGTCGGATCTGCCCAGTCGGTTCTTACTAGAAATAAATCAAGGTTGAGGTGTGGAACAACCACTACCCGACTCCCTGTAAACACCCCAAATTTTTCAAAGTTTCAAAAATTTTCTTTTTTCCCCTAGCACCCACCTGCTGAGTTATTCAGAAGGGCAATTGAGTCAATTTTTAATCATTTCTCGGATTCACTTCCTTGTTGAAGATCCGAAATCCAATTTCATTTTCTATACTTGATCCAACCTCGGATCCAGATCCAATTCGAAGCCCAGATCTTCTATCTTCAATCCAGATCTAAAATTTTTAAGATCAATTCTCTGTATAGCTCAAGTATTTTATCCAAAATCAATCTCCATTTGGATCCATTCCTCCCATTTTTCCTTAGTTCGAGATCCAAACTCGATATTTACTCAAAACCTCAGATCCAGATCCATTTTTGAAACTCAAATTTTAAAATTAATTCTGCTATTTCACAAACTCTCCTTTTATAAAATCCTCCAATCTCAAAACAAATATTTTACAAAATCTTTAAAAAAAAAACAACCTCATATGGATCCCATCTCTTAAATCCCTCATATTTTTCTTGTATTTTAGATTTTCTTTCAAGAATATCATAAAGGGGCAAAATTTTAGAAAAAGTAAACTTTAGGGTTTTTGAAAATCTTTGTAAATAAAACCCTCTTTAAAAAATTTTAAAACCTTGAGGGACCGTTTTTGAAAAAATTGTAATGGCCTCCTCCATTATAAACCAACGCAGGGGAAGGCAGAAGGATCATGGAGCATTACAACGAGCTCTCCCGATCTCTCTTCTCCTTCTTCCTTTTCCTTTCCTTATCCCCTTACTCTCTTCTTCTCCTTCTTCCTTTTCCCTCTCTCTCTCTTTGTTTCCCTCTGGTTTTTCTCTTCTTGATCGACTCAAGAAGATCAATCCAGCAGTAGCATCCAGAGGAAGCACTTCTCTCCTCTCAACCTGAGCTAACCTACAGTGAAAATCACTCTCTCTCCCTCTTTGCTTGAGTATTTTTTCTTCTTTTTGATTGCATCAGCTTTCTATTTCTTCTCCATTGAAGCACAATATGCAACATCAATCTGCCTATAGTAGCATTGATCTGCATTTTGCAATAGGATGTTGACCTTTTTCTTTTATTATTATCTTCCTTCTTTTCTTTTGTAATTCCTTGTTACATTTTTCTTGTTCATTCTTGCATTTGCTTATAATTCCTATGATTGCTTCATTGAATCATTATTTGTTTCTCTGTTGCATTCAATTTCTGTTACATTACATAGTTACATTTTTACATCTCATCCACTGCATTGTGTTCTTTTTTTATTGCATAGAATCGGATTAGCATCATCGTTTCCTTTGTTTTTCAACTCACCTTTAGCACCCAACATGGCATTTCATTTTGTATCTTCTGCATTTACTCACTCTGCATTTCATAGCATATGCATGGGCAATAGTCTGCAAATAATGTCTTCAAATGTTGTCGGATGCAATATAAATATTATCAGAATCGATTATTCTGAGTATTGCTGAGCGTCACTCATGACATGGCTTGCAACAACACTGTGTAAGTTTAGTCCGCAAGAATCGATTGCTGAAATCAATTTGACTGTTGAAACCACCTTGTGAAACCAATCTGATTTATGAAATTGATTTACTGTGAAAGGTCGATTTGGAAAATCTGTTGTGTAAATTCAATTTACAGCAAAGTCTACTGTGAGAGTTTGATTTGCTAAAGTTGATTGCTGAAATCGACTTGATTTGAGAAATCGATTTGGTTTATGAAATCAATTTGCCTATGCAAACCTCTTTGTGTTTATCTATGCTTTGCTTTTCTTTTAGATTTCATTTTAGCATGCATATATGCTTTATTTCCCACATTTCATCACAAGATACGTTTATGCTCTCAAATCCTATAGAGCACATGTTGATGTTTCATCACAACGTGCTTTCATTTTTTGTTTGTTGATTCAGCATATTGCTTATATTTTTTTATTTTCTCATCATTAATTCTTCTGTAATTTCACTCTCAAGTGTTGTTCATACAACGTATCATTCAAGGCATTTCATTGCTAAACCTTAGGTGATATATACTTAGGAGTTTTGCATTTAGGTATTATTCATCTACTGTGTTATTTCCACTTTTGCATTCTCGGTTTCAGTTGCATCTCCACACCCTTTGTATAATCTACATATTTCACAACACTTGCACTCTAGACATAGCCACAATTATGGATGGCTACTTTAAGCAAGGAAAAAAAAATTGCCTTTGATTTGCATGGAGAAATGATAAAGGATGGTGTGAGACCAAACATTTTCACACTTGATGCTCTTGTCAATGGATTAAAAAAGAATGGGAAAATGGAGGAAGCTGAAAGTTTGTTTAGAAGTATGGTGCATGGAGGGATTAGTCCTGATCTAGTCAATTATACCTCTCTGATGGATGGGTTATTCAAAGCAAGGAAGCCATCGACTGCTTTAAAAGTTGGTGAAGAAAAACTTGAAGCCTGATGTTGTTGCTTATAATGTATTAATAAATGGTTTGTTCAAACTGGGTAGGCCAAAAGAAGCCCAGTCTTTTTTTCAATGAGATTAAGGAGATGGGTTTAAGTCCAAGCATGTTTACTAACAATGCCATAATGTTTGCAAGCTGCAAGTCAGAAAATTGGAAAATGGTTCTCGAACTAAGAACTGAAATAAAGAGTAACAGAGTATTGCCCAGTTTTGCCACTTATAGTTTGCTAATACAGGGACTTTGTGAGAGTGGAGAGGTTGATGCAACAGTAAATGTGCTAAATGAAATGATCATGGCTGGGTTTCATCTGAATTCCACCATCCATAGAATATTGTTGCGTGCCTCCTTGAAAAATGAAGGGATGAACTCAGTTTTCCAAATGCACAGGCGTTTGATCGAGATGGGACCTGTAGTGGAGTTAGCAGTTTACAATAACCTCATTGACATTTTATGCATGCATGGGATGACACGTAAAGCTACTGGTGTGTTGAAGGAGATGATGAAGAGGGGCATTTTAGTGGATGTAACTACATATAATTCCCTTATCTATGGATATTGCAAAAGCAGTCATTTAAAGAATGCATTAACCACATTTTCACATATGCTAGTTGAAGAAATTGCTGCTAATATTGTGACCTACAATATCTTATTATCGAGATTTTCAACTGCTAGTCTGATGCAGGAAGCAGATAAATTAATAGATGAATTGTTGCGACATGGACTGACACCCAATTATGATACTTATAATATTTTGATCAGTGGCCATGTAAAGTTGGGAAATAAGAGGGAATCTGTTAAGCTTTACTGTGAAATGGTGAGTAATGGCTTTATTCCAAAAGTTGGAATGTATAATATACTTATTAGTACCCTTGCTAAGGCAGGAAAGATGGATCAAGCCAAGGAATTCTTCAATGAAATGCAAAGGAGAGGCATCTCCCCTAATGCATCAACATACAACATACTGATCAGTGGTGGTACAAACAAAGAAATGCAACAGAGGTGAAAAGATTGCGCCAAGAGGCAAATGCAGGTGGCCATCTTCTTAGTGAAATCACCCTTCGACTTATTGCCCTTGTGTTTGCAAAGCGGGGAAAGAAAGGAAAAGCTCGCAGGTTATTAGAGAGATTGTATAAAAAAAATAAGAGAAAAGATAAGGAGCATCACATAGAATAATGTTGGATATAAAAATCATTTGACCATATTTATAATAGCCACTGAGTTCACCTCAATGTGTTGTGATCATCGCAAAATTTTTCCTCTTGGTATTCTCTCTCTTCCTTCTCTTTTCCTTTCCAACCTCTATTTTCCCTTTTTGAAGGGGAAACTAAAAGACATAAAACAAGAGAGAAGAGAAAAGAAAGAAGAGAGAGAGGAACCCTTTTTGCAAAGGTCTCACTTGACCTAATTTTGAAAAGATTTAAAAGATTACTCGCCTCCGTTTTAAAATATTTGCGGGAAAATTGGGAGACGGGGCTCGCTCGTCGGTACGAGGTTCAACCGTTCCTGGCGCCTTTACCAGAGGTAATTGAACCAAGGATCAAATTTATGCCTTTTTGCTTTGCCTAAATATTGTCTAAGAATTTATTCTAAGTCTAAGGATGCACAAAGAATCATGCTTGTGTAAATGCAAAGGATGTATGCTCTTTTGAGAAGAATTGAAAATTTTATCCAAGTGATTTTGAAATTATGAAGAGTATGATGAAAAAAGGGTTTTTGAAAGTTGAAGACGGATTTGGAGAAGTTAGATTTTCTAACTTAAGATTTAGAATAGATCTTGAGTTTTGAAATAATCAAAGATTGAGATGAACCTAAATTTGAAGAAGGAAGATTTGAAAAATAAATATAGACTTCAAAAATGGATTGCAAGTCAAGATGGAATTTGAGAAATGGAGTGGAATTCTAGAATTAAAATTTGAAATCAGAATGGATCTTGGGTCTAGGTGGAATTTGAAAACAGAATTGAATTTTAGATCTGGATTTCAAGATGGATTTGAATCTGAAATCTGGAATCCTAAATGGCATTAGATCAGAAGTCTGAAATTCAAGATGAGATTGGATTTGAAATCTGGAATCCTAAATGAAATTGAATTCGAAGTCTGGAATCCAAGATGGGGTTGAATTCAGAATCTAGAATCCTAAATGAAGTTGGATTTGGAGTCTGGATTTTGAATGTGTTTGGGTTTTGTGATCTAAACTGAATTTGGGTTCGGATCTTTAAAATATCCAAGTTGAATTTTAAAGTGAAAAATCAGATTTTGAGAAATCCGGAATTGAATTTTGAGAATCCATATTGAATCTGAAGTGGATTTGAGAAATTCCCATGGAATTTGAAAATAGGATTGGATTTCAGAATTCTAGATGAAACCTGGAATTGGATCTGAGAGATCTAAATTGACTTTTGAAATTTGAAAGGAAGGATAGAGAATAAAACTTGAATCAGAAGATGAATCTAAAAATTTCAAAGTTAAATTGAACTTTGAGAAATTTGATCTAAATGTTGAATTGAATTTGAATTCTGAAGATGAATTTGAAACTTCGAAGTTGAATTGAACTTTGAGATTCGATTTGAATGGGAATTTGAATTTTTGAATGTAAAAAATGAATTTGAAATTTCAAAGTCAAATTGGACTTTGAAATTGAAATTTGAATTTTAAAATGAGATAGAATTGAGAAAAAAATGAATTTAAAATAAGAGTTGAAGGTTTGATTTAAGAAATAAAGAAGATACTTTGGAGAATATATCTCAAAATCACTTGGATTTCGAAAAGGAATGTTTGAAAATATGATGTAGTTCTAGCCTAAATGATAAAATGAATTAAAGAATTTGAAATTTGGTTTTTGAAAAATCATATTTCATTCTTTAAATGAATTGAAATAAGATCGAAAATATAATACATCTCTTACTATGGTCATGAGATGTATTATATAATAATCATACTTAAATTCAAGTGAAGAATAAAACATATTTTGGTGCTTTTATAGAGTTTTAAAATGAATTTAACTCTCAATATATATTGACTATGGCCATTGATATATATTTTGAGTTAATTTTAAGTTAAACTCTGATAAAAGAAGAAAATATTTAAAAATATGATGATTTTTTAAAAAGATCCAGTGTGGATCCAGTGTTATTGGATAAAAGATGAAAAACCCAAGTTTTGTTCACACCTTGACTATGGCCATTGATGCAAATCGTCAACTTAGGATTTAATCCCCTTTTATTAGAATGGTGCACATGCCATTCGTGTTCCCATTCGTAAAATTTTAAAATAAAAGAGAAAACGACATGAAACAAGCATTTCTAAAAAGCATACATGCTCATACATTCTAATCTAATGCAGGAAATGTAACATTCTCATTAAATGTCTAGCTATTACATCATTTAAAATTTAAAAATTGCAGGATCCTAATCTAGGAAAGAGATTCAATAATTTACATCTTTCTGTAAGACAAAGTTAGCAAAATACACTATGTAGAGGAGAATGAAAAAGATGCCATCTTAAGAATCAGATAGACCAGCTCGTGCATGCGACCAATGAAGGAAATGTGCATACGTATATCTAGATTTATCTAAATATGAATGCTCATGAAACGATGAGAATATGAGGCATATGCAAGAGGTTGACGCACTGGCAATGAGATATGCACAAATTCTAGGGGAAATGTAGGGAATACAGATGAATGATATGCAAATGCCATCATGACAGATGATGAAGCTAGGGATTAATATGTAGAGGCTATCCCACTATGGTAGATGCAAACAGGCGTCAACTGGTAGTAGTACAGTACACAGGTGGCAAATGGAATGTTAAGGTGCTGCAAGAGGTGAGGCAGTAGGTAAAAGTTATGATATGATCATGTGGCCTGAAAGTGTAACTGCAGGGGATTCATAGGGGTGTGAGGAAGATAATCAGTTGCAGCAGTATCCAGCACTGCCACAAATGGTCATAGAGAGACCATAACAATGTTTGGTCACTATTCTCAAAATGACATTACAACAGTGCTTTAAGCACTAAGCACTGTTGTAGATACATGAAAGGGGCTAATTGCGGATGGCTGGACAATGCAAAGTTGGCTATGGAGGCATGGAAGAAGTAAGGGGTGTTAGCAACGCTGATAGTGAATATGCTGCATGAGATATGGGCACACAGCTGGAGACATACAGTAAATGAAGCCTAATGCTGGAATGGGTTTATTGTTACGGGTCCAACGAAGATAGTGAATGTAGATAAATATATAGCATGTTGGTACAACTACTGTAAGTGGTGGACAGTAAGGAATGATGCAGTGGATACCTAATATACCGTAGATGGAAAAGGATGCAATGGTTATGAAGGAAGTGACACGATACCAGCCAATTACTGTGTTGGTAGTGTGCTGCTATAACAGTGAGAGGTTGTACTGTAGGTGTTAAACAGTGAGGGAGATAGAAGGGCACAGAGCTACCGTGTCATGAAGACACTCACGGTAAATTATAGCAAAGCATATCATTGTTGTGTTACGAAGCACTACTGTGTTATGAAACTGTAGCAGCCCACAGGACTACTTAGTCGCAAAGAGACAACAAACCACAGGATTACTGTTGTGCTAAAGGGCATAACCATGGTGCAGAAAAGTGAAGTAATACTAGTAACTAGAGTGCACAGGTGGGTAATGCAGTGTATAAGTGGCATGAGAGGTGATAAGAAGTGAAGAATGGAAATAATACAGCTACAAGGATGAGGGGATAGGTAATATTGCATGATGTGATGAATACTTATTGTGCAGTGAAAACAATGACGTATTACTGTATGGTTTAATGAAAAATGCCTAATGGATATGGGAATACTAAGGTGAAACAAAGAGGTTTTCAATAATATGTAGGTGAATAAGCAATTCTGTATAACCCAGAAAAATTCAATACAAGAATGAAATCAACTTAAATTTTAATGGCATACTTACCGATGCCACTTCTGCCCTATGAATACCAAATCTCGGTGTTATTCCAAGTTTAAAACTTCCTATCACGATCAGCCTATAATACCACGGGATGAGAGTACCCTGCATAGAGACCTTTTAGTCCTTTGAATGTTGGATCATTCTGATGTCATCAGTAAATCAGAAATTGAGATTTGCATTTATTCACTTCAACAGCCTCTGTTTGAGAGCCAACACCCCTGGAGGCGAATGCTTCAGGTTCCGCAGAGGAATCAATGAATATACAGGTAAACTTTGCAACAAAAAATAAATAAAGATAAGAGACAGAGAAACATGTGGCATAGAGAAATTTCGTGCAAGGATTTCAGAAATCCATTCATGGATCTGTGATCTGAGTGTAATGATATGCAATGATGTATGGTTAATGTCATATTACCCTAATGTATAAGAATGAAAAATCGGTGGGATGTTATATCTACTTGCAATATGATTAACATGGTGCAGATTCTGCCACTGCAATGCACGCATACGATTAAATGTCCATGAACAAATTTGGAGATTGACAAGGGTACATAAATGCAAATGACTTAAAACATATATGATGAAACACAAGAACTACAATAGTTAATTAATATTGACCAAGAGATTTACCGAATGCAGGGCTTAACATCAAGTGAACTCAGCTCAATTCTAAACAAGTCAATCTCTATTGTTTCAGATATGCAGAACCTCTGCCAGTAGATGCAGAATCTTTGTGGCTCCATAGTGAAATGCATGCGAATCTTACCGACTTGATCATCTGTATAGATCAATGTTAAGTTTTCCTCCTGACTTCTGAGATTTCAAACGATCAAGGTTATGTTTGCTCTTTTTTTTTTGATAATTTTATATCAGAGAATATTCTACAAACCAGACAACCCAAGCCACATAAATCGGTTGTTCATGGTGGAATTTTTCTGACTGCCATCCAATCAAATTCGACCAATTCCAGTTTATACTATGGACCAACCATCATTCATATTGCAATATGGGACTTGTAGGGGATTCAACATTTTCATCAAATCCAGACAATACATCAAATGTGTGAGGCTCTCAGTCTGGAATCAGTGTCATATACTGCCACAAATCAATTGGCAATCACTATTCACGAGGCTAGCAGATCTAGCTAATTGATACCAGGAAGACATGAATAGACAACCCATGTAAGTATTTGCAAAATCATAATGCAATACCGCAAATGCAAAAAACTAAATCACTTGGATGCATGGTTACAACTGAGAACGAAAATGGCATATGATGCTGGGATACTGCAATAAAATAGGGATGAGGCGATGATGCTGGATCTAAACGACCAAATTATAATAGGGAAATGACAGAAGAATCAGCTGAATCAATAAACCACCAAAATCTAAAGAAATATGTGGAATACAGAGATGGATGATAAAGAAAAACAGAAAATAATGATGCGGATGACAAATCAAAACAAAATGAATGAACGTCGAGATGCTGATAATGTCACGCAGATGAAATGATGCCATAAGCTAGATACAAATAAAGACCTACAGATGAAGTGTGTTGCAGAATCGAAGAACGATGATGAAATGCCAGACAGTATACATAAACAGGTATTCAAAGCAAGAGAACCCTGAAATAAATTACAAAGAAAGAGAGAGAGAAAACAGAGAATGTTGGAATCTATGTATTCCATTGATGTTTCCAGATGTAGGCCGATCCTGCTATCCGCAGATTGACGCTTACAAAAGAGGCTTTGCTTGTTAAAAGACGAAGAACAATTCAGAAATTCGTAAAAACAGAAAAGAAAGAAAATAAGTAAGTAAATAAAAATAAGAGAAAGGAAGCACATAGAGATTTACTCACCTTGGATTCATAAGATATTGAGATCAAGAAGAGGTGATTCCTCTACCTGTTACTACTTGATATGGTCGGGTTCGTTGATCGAAGCAGGAGCTTTGGCTTGCTTGTGATTCTCGGCTTATGAGGTCAACCTTCAGTCGACAGGGAAGAAATTGGTGGCTTATAATTCAGGATTGAGACTCATGATTGCGAGATTTCAACTGAAGAGGGAGTTCCGTCCCTCTATAGGCTGTTATAGTATGAGATGCACCCTTTTCTTCAGCCCATTGGGAGAAAATACATAAGAATAAGACAGAGGGAAGGAAGAAGGTAGAAGAAGAAAATAGGGAAGAAGAAGGAGGAAAATGAGAAGCGTGAAGAAGCTGTGGAGGGGTGAAGATGATCGTGAAGGAGAAGGGACGATGGCAGGGTGGAAACGGATTCTTAGGGCTTCCCTTGCGTGCCCTTTTTAAAGAAGAAGAAGAATCCAGAAGAGAGGGGGGGGGGGGGCAGAACTGTTGGGGATCAATGGCTGAGGCGAGAAGGATCCCGATCGAACGAGTGAAAGAGGAGAAGGCAGGTAAGAGAGGCATTCGTTGGAGATTGAGGGTGGAGGTAGAAAGAGTCAGGCGGTTTTGAGCGAGAGTGAGAGAAAGAGAGATGAGAGTTCGTGAAGCCATTCCAGGTTTTTCAGAATTTCCAAAAACAAGGTTCTAAAAGGAAAATTTTCTTAAACAAGGTTTAAAACTTATCTTTTTTGTAATTTTCTTTGTATTTTCTATTTTTTGGTGTTTTTGAAATAAAAGCTTTAAAAACTAGAGATTTTTAAGCTAATTTTGTGAAATATTTACAAAGGCAGTGTCTTCTGAGGATTCAGACTTTTATTTTTGGAACTTTTCTCAGAAAATCGGTTTGGATCCGCTTCGGATCAAAATTGGGTCAGAGATAAAACTTTGAGTCTGAATTCTAGCGAATCCAAGGAATGAATGGAATTTTGGTTAAAAATTAACCCGATTACTCAGAAGATAGAGGTCAGGGGCAAAAAGGGAATTTTTGGAGTTTTTGGAAAATTTGGGGTGTTCACAGATGCCCCTCTTTGTTGCTAAGCCGGTTGTAAGCCGAGCTTAGTGGCAAAGAAGACACGCCAAATTTTCTTAAAAATGCCCCAGTCAAAGGTCTGGACTGGGTGTGAAAGAATTGTTTTTGTAAACATTATTCTCAGGTTTGGCACCTTATCTTGAAAGGTTTTGGGAAGAAACGAAATCCTCAAGAATGAAAATAATTTGGATAAAAGAAAATGAGAAAATCGAGATGGGACTTTGGGATGAATATCCCGAAATGGAAAAGGAGAGATTTTGAAAAAGTCTCATAGCTGAGACAAAGATAAATTTTTTTGAAAAGACACAGGTTTAGCCCTTAACCTGGATGGGACATTTTTTGAAAAATACCTCGAGAGACGAGATTCAGGTATAATCTTTATTTGAATGGATATACAAAGCATGGATCCCTTGATGAGGAAAAACCATGATGGGACTTGGAGAAATACCTCACCAGAATGAGGCAATTCTCTTTGAAAAATATAAACAATGCTAGGTTGTATCAAAATAGATATTGAGCATTGCAAATCAGTAGGAGTTCAACCTAAAGATCGTGGATCAGTAGGGGTTCAACCTAAAGATCGATTGAAGGAAAGAGTCCTAAAGGGGTTCAACCTAAGGGTTGCGGATTCGTAGGAGTTCAACCTAAAGATCGCAAATCAGTAGGGGTTCAACCTAAAGATCGACTGGAGGAAAGGGTCCTAAATGGGTTCAACCTAAGGACTACGGATCTGTAGGAGTTCAACCTAAAGATCGCGGATCAGTAGGGGTTCAACCTAAAGATCAACTGAAGGAAAGGGTCCTAAAGGGGTTCATCCTAAGGACTGCGGATCCGTAGGAGTTCAACCTAAAGATCGTGGATCAGTAAGGGTTCAACCTAAAGATCGACTGAAGGAAATGGGTCCTAAAGGGGTTTAACCTAAGGACTGCGGATCAGTAGGAGTTCAACCTAAAAGATCGTGGATCAGTAGGGGTTCAACCTAAAGATCGACTGAAGAAAAGGGTCCTAAAGGGGTTCAACCTAAGGACTGCGGATTAGTAGGAGTTTAACCTAGAAGATCGCAGATCAGTAGGGGTTAAACCTAAAGATTGATTGAAGGAATGGTCCTAAAAGGGGTTCAACCTAAGGACTACGGATCCGTAGGAGTTCAACCTAAAGATTGCAGATCAGTAGGGGTTCAACCTAAAGATCGATTGAAGGAAAGAGTCCTAAAGGGGTTCAACCTAAGGGTTGCGGATCCGTAGGAGTTCAACCATAAGATCGCAGATCAGTAGGGGTTCAACCTAAAGATCGAGTGAAGGAAAGGGTCCTAAAGGGGTTCAACCTAAGGACTACGGATCCGTAGGAGTTCAACCTAAAGATTGCAGATCAGTAGGGGTTCAACCTAAAGATCGACTGAAGGAATGGGTCCTAAAGGGGTTCAACCTAAGGAACCACTGGGTTGAGAAGGACTTCTGGTTCACAAAGAGATTCAACCGGTGAGCCATATTGGTTTGACAGAGGTTCAACCTACAAATTATCAATTTTGTAGGGGTTCAATCTAGAGATCACAATTTTAAGAATGGAGGGTTCAACTTTGTGGATTGAAATAGACCATCATAGCTAGTTGTATGTGGCCTGATTTTCAGGATTAACCCTTTATCCTGAATAAGGAGGAATAAAATTTGGGAAGGACTGATGAAAAGAGATAGAAATTTGATGGAAGATTTGATAAAAATGGAGAAAAGTTGATGGAAATTTGTCTTGAAAAGGAATTCTCATAGCTAGCATTATTGCTCCTATGAGGGGTCTCAGGATTATCCCTTATCTTGAATGGGAAATGAATACAATTGGCAAAATTTAACAAAATTGATAAAAGGTTGAAAAAGAATTGATAAAATGGTAAAGAATCAATAAAATTGATAAATAATAAGAATTAATAAAGAATTGACAAAGATTGACAAAGATCTGGTAAAAATTGATAAAATTTAGTGGAAAAACTGAGGATACTTGGAAGACGATGAAAGACTTTAGGGTTATCCCTTATCCTGAAGGAAGAAGGACCTCACAGGACGAGGTTCAGGTTTATCCCTTAACTTGAGTGGGAATAAGAAAAAAAAACAGAATACCTCATGGGAAAGAGGCATCAAATTTATCCCTTAACCTGAAAGGGTATTTAAAATAAGAATTGACAAGAAAAATTAAGAAAATCAATGAAGAATCAATAAAATTGACAAAATTGATAAGGATGAATAAAAATTGATAAGACTGATAAAAATTGACAAATGAAAAGAAAAAATTGAGGAAAAGAATTTGTTTGATCCTGCCTGCATGTGGGATCTTTAAAGTGAGATGAGAATGTTTATGAAAAAATCATTTTTAGAAAGAGGATCAACTGCGAGGTTGATCAATGCGAGTGTTGTTCTTTAAAGAAGGACCAACACAAGGGTTGATTTTGAAGAGAGATCAACATGAGGGTTAATTTTTTAAAACAATGGTTCGAAATCATTTTTGAAAAGGAAGATCAACGCGATGGTTGATTTTGAAAGAGATTGAACCAAAATTTTGAACTTTTGGTGATCATGACGAAGATTTTGCAGAAAAATTCATGATTTTGGAAAACTCTCATAGGTAATTTCATTTCTCTCGTGGATGATGTCAGGATTGCCCCTCATCCTGAAAAGAATAGGAATTTGATGGTAAAAGAATATTTTAAAGTGTAAATGTAATTTTAACAATAAAAGATGCCCCAATATGGCGAAAGAAATAAGAATCAAAGATAGGAAGGAGATTGATATTTTATTTATAAGCAAAACCGATAACAAAGACTGAAATATTTACAAGCATCTTGACCAAAAGGTCATAAAAGACTCAGGCTGACTTGCCCTCACAAGATGGTTGGTAAAGAAAATGGAGGAAAGCAGAAAGACTCTTAACATCATCAGTTTTTTTAATGATCTGGGAAAGGCTTGGTCAGGACGGCGGGTTGCTCTTCATCTTCATCCTCTATCAGAACGTTTTTATCGATGCAATCCTGGATGATATTTTTTAGAACGAAGCAGTGCTCTGTGTCATGCCCCACTGCTCAGTGAAACTTGCAGAATTGTTCCTTGAATGTAACGCCCCGGATTTCCAAAACAAAGCTAAGTTAAAATTTTCATGAATTTCTTTTTTTTTTTTTTGCAGCGGAACTTAGAAAAGCTTTTAGTAGCTGAATAAGACGATAATGAGTCGTCAGTTTTAGAAAACTCCGAGCACGTTGCAGGTATGTGGCCAAGTAACTCATTGACCACCAAAGTGTTCCATTTTATCGAAAGCACATGTTTATTACAACACTACTGCTTAGAAAAGCAGTGAAGGTTCAATAAAAAGAAAGTAGTACAACTCTGTCTAGAGAAACCCTGGAACTCGATGCCGCCTTGCTCCGCATATCGTCACGCAGGTCCAACACCTGAAATCCCCATAAAACGGGGTCAGAACCACTGATGGTCTGGTAAGCATGCAGTCATACATCCATTCAACTCAAGTACGGTGATGACCACTCAGAGTCGCAATGCGCAATAACGACACTCAAGCCTCCAAGACTTAGCGTATATCACAAGAGCCTCCTCAGGGCTATGAGTTGAACATCCGCTCGAGTCTTTATGACTTAGAGCAAGCCTTTTCAGGGCTGTGATTTGAATAACCGCTTAAGTCTCCACGACTTAGCCATGACCTCTTTCGGGTCTCAAAGTGATGTCTAGCTCAAGTCTTCATACTTGGCACATCCGTATCCCACGCATCTAAGGACAACTCCTCGAGTTTCGCTTAGTCGTGCGGATACAACACGGGTCTTTGCCCAGTCGGTCCAGTAGTATACCGAACATGACACCTTCACAAAGGTTATGCAGGACTGACTCAACACGTCATCCACTCATACATTCCAAGCATCGCTGTACCTAGAACTAATGCATTGTTTGATAATTAACCGCTCCCGCCTTTGGTACGCAGGTAGAGCTATTGTCCGGGCATCAACGCGACGTTCTGGGGGTTGATTATTCTATGTATTTTAGATACCCCAGAGGCCTGTTGACCCTATCCATAGTAGGGCAGTGTGTTTCAACTGGGAGAACCCTACTAGGCCCATATTCGGATGCATCCTCTACTTGCAGTAGTTGGGTTCAATTCTTAGATCTTAAGGATAACCACGACCCCAAAACCCATGAGTGACTGAGGCCATCGTGGACTCTATCAGGTCCAAAGTAAAATACATGTCACTCAAGGCTGTACCATCACTGTCATTCCACAGTGAGCATAATTCCTGAAGGGGTCTGCCAGTCTTACAATTACTTGGACAGAATCTGCATGCCATTTAGGCAGCCCGTGCTTTCAGCACTACGGGAGTGTGTACCCGACCCCATTCAGTCTGCCCCAACACAGTCATTACTGAGGGGGTACCCCTAACACGATTTTCAACCGCGGGGTATGTGCGACCTTATGTCTTATTCATATGCATGCAGAACACCGCTCTTTGGCACTTCGGCCACCACGAGCATCACACCTCTTTGGGTGGAAACAACACACTCTGTCTCTTCGGCCCTTACGAGTCTGGTTGCGTAACCATTCTCAATGAGCATGCATATGACTCGATCTAAATAGATCGGCTACTCGGCGTATTTTTACGCAACGAGTTCAAACCTAGCCAAGGCGCAACCTCTACTCTGGCTCAGCGGCCCTTACGAGCAAGGTGCCCTTGCAGGCACAAGGATACGAGCCGATCTGACATCGTTCCATCAACGGACATCATTATGCCGTTCTATTGGTTCCGGCAGCTCTTCTGCCAACCATTTCATCAGCACCTCCCCTGCTCTACCGGCAGTGGTGCGATGAACCCTTCTACGTTGTAGAGGGCAAACCATGAACTGGGTAGCACTCTGCTATATGTCAGAGTATCCTGCTACGTTCTTTGTGAGCTATTCTTAGCTTCTTCAGAAATTTCAGCAGCACTTCCTCTCTTTTACGGAGAAAGCGTGCGTTTCTTTTATCCATTTCAGCGGCATCTCTCCTCTTTGGTGGGAAATCGCTACGCTTAACTTGGGAAATGGACGCGCACCGTTGTTCGTACTTTGCATCCATCAAGGTTGCAGGAACCCTTGGCCATAGCCAGACCATACGTAATTGACTTAGTCTTTACGTAAAGAGCATTTTGCCAAAAAGCGAAGCCTTTCCAATAGGGGCTTCATTCGTCAAGCAGAATCTTGAACGAGGAGCGGTCAAGGAATCACATGGGCGATTTGGAGTTTGATCTCCGTTTGAACGCTCATTTACGCGCTATATATGTAGTATAAGCAGAAGCTTGTGCTTTATACAGCGGCGGCGTAAAGAAATGCATATACTATTGTTCAGGGTGTGTAACTGAACGAAATATTCTACATATATAACAAAGCAGAAGCCTTGGCATCGTTCGACGCGACGGCGTAAGTAAATACATTGCAGAAAGCAAGAGCCTTGGCATCGTTCGACGCGACGGCGTAAGTAAATGCATAATCGGAAGTGCAGAAAACAGGGAGCCTTGGCATCATACGACGCGACGGCAAAGGTAAATTACATAGCCTGTGCGATATAAGACGCGTCGGCAGAATCAGCAGATATACACCTAGATCTGTATCCAACGATAGTTATGAGGCGAGCGGGTGAACACCAAAGTGTTCTGAAGGGCTCAACCAAGAACTAGGGCGAGATACCATTTTAAAAACGCATATACTGCGTGTTTGAACATAGATATATCCGACGATAGTTACGAGACGAGCGGGTGAACACCGAAGTGTCAAAAAAGGGCTCAATCAAGAACTAAAGCAAGATACTACTTCAGAAAGTATATTCTATATACAAACAGTCAAATACTTGAGAGAGATGGATCAACGAAGCGAACTTACTTCAAATCGTGGAAGAAACGGCTCCGGGTTGCTTCTTTGGCTTTGAGCCTTCCTTCGAGAGGTCAGACTAAGTCAGATGAAGCTGACTTAGTTGAGAAAGAGGTAGAGTAGGTCAAGCTACTCAACCTAAGTGGTTTGAACCAAACAGGGTTCGATCCAAGTCAACTGGGTTCAGCAGGTTCGAACTCAGCTCAAGTAGGCTAAGTCTGGGTTCAGAAATCCAAACCGGAATCTGGACCAAAAAGGACTTTGACTTTGACTTTAAACCCAACTAGGTTCAAGTCAAGTCAACTGGGTTTGAACCAGGTCAAGTGGGTTCAGACCCAGATCAGGTGGGTTAGGACCAGGTCAGGCAGGCTCAGACCAGGTCAGGTGGGCTCAGGTGGGCTAGGCTAGGTAGGGGAGGTTTAGGAGAGAGAGAGAAGGCAAGAGAGAGAGGGGGTCGATTTTTATGAGAAGAGAGAGAGTGGGGAGGGCTATTTATAGCCCAAGCCCACCTCCTCTTGGTTTGTTTCCATGCCCCTTCTACCCCTTGGCTTCTTTTTAATTCCAAGAGGTTCCTTGGTGTGGGGCCCACTTGGATATTCCATGGGATATTTTTGTGGGTCCCACCAGATATTTTCTGAGGAATATTTCTGTGGGTCCCACCAATATTTCCGTGGGTCCCGCAAGAATTTCAGGTTTCCGGTGATTTTTTTTTTCGAAAAATTCTGAGTACGGCATTCCCTTCGTATTGACGTAACTAAGAAAGTTGGCTCGCAGGAATCCTTTGATTTCATTCAGGTAGGAAGTTATGGCTTCCAGAGTGTTTGAGCATATATTCGCGATTCGACGAATATCCTAAGTATAACTGGCTCGCAGGATTTGATTCGTTTCGCATTCTGAGAAGAAATGCTATTTTTACCGGTAAATGCCTCATGAATTTTATTCAGATATTTTCTGAAAAATTGCGGGTCTTACATCATTACCCTCTTAAAGGAATTTCGTCCGCGAAATTCAGCTAAGAGTACAAGGTGAAGAGTTCAGGATATTTATCCCGCATATCTGATTCGGGCTCCCAAGTGCAATCATCGATTCCATGATGCTGCCACCTCACTTTAACAAGTGGAATGACCTTCGTTCTTAGCACTTGCTCCCGTTGGTTCATGATCTCCACTGGCCTTTCTTCTACCGTCATATCTTCTCGGATGTCAATGTCTTCATGTTGAATGACGTGAGAAGGATCATGAACGTACTTTCTAAGCATTGATACGTGAAATACATCATGTATTTGCGCGTATTGTGGTGGCAATGCTACTCGGTAGGCAGTCTCTCCGATTCGGCTCAAAACTTCGAAGAGACCAACGAATCTTGGGCTGAGCTTCCCCTTCTTTCCAAAATGAAACACACTCTTGGTTGGAGAGACCTTGATAAAAACCTTATCTCCAACCGCAAAAGTGAGTTCCCTACGCCGCTGATCGGCGTAGCTCTTCTGTCAACTCTGAGCAGTCAGTAGCTTCTTTCTGATCATGTGGACCTGCTCAGTATAATGCTGCAACACAATGGGCGAGTCCAAGGTTCGCTCACCCACTTCACCCCAATGGATTGGTGATCTACAGGGTCGTCCATACAAGGCTTCATACGGCGTCATCCCAATGCTAGCGTGGTGGCTATTATTATAAGCAAATTCAGCCAACGCTAGGTGGGAATCCCAATCACCTTTCCATTCCAGCATACAGGCTCTTAGCATATCTTCAAGAGTCTGTATGGTTCGTTCTGATTGCCCATCTGTTTGGGGATGGAATGCTGTACTGAACTTGAGTTTCGTCCCCAGGGCTCTATGAAGCTGCTCCCAAAAGTGAGAGGTGAACTTCGGGTCACGATCAGATATAATCGAAATCGGCACTCCATGGAGTCTAACGATTTCCCGAATGTAGATCTCTGCCAATCGTTCAGTTGAGTATCGAGTGTTGATTGGCAGGAAGTGAGCAGACTTGGTGAGTCTGTCCACGATCACCCATATCGAATCGTGTTGTCTCTTGGATCGAGGCAATCCAACGATGAAATCCATCGTAATGCCTTCCCATTTCCATTCTGGAATCTCGATCCGTTGCATCTTTCCACCAGGTCGCTGATGTTCGATCTTAACTTGCTGGCAGATCAAACACTTCGAGACAAACGTAGCCACATCACGCTTCATACCCTTCCACCAGTACTTTCTCTGTAAATCTCGGAACATCTTCGTACCCCCAAAGTGGATAGTATATTTGCTACTATGGGCCTCCTGGAGTACTTCCTGTCTTAGCTCAGGGTTATTTGGAACCCAAATTCTTTCTTCCATCCATATTCCTCCATCTTCTTTCAAATGGAAGAAAGTGTCATCTTTTTCAGCACGAGCTTTCAATTCCAAGTACTGGGGATCCTTGAACTGTTCGGCTACGATGCGATCGAGGAACTCAATGTGGATCGTCAAACATGACATTTGGATTCTACCTGAATCAGCCAAAAATGGCTTCCACTTGACGAAATCCTCCATCAACTTCCATTGTCCAGTTAGGCTGGCCAGAGTGCCAACAGTCTTGCGACTAAGGGCATCTGCTACAACATTCGCCTTTCCAAGGTGATAGAAAAGCGTGAATTCATAGTCTTTGAGGAATTCCAGCCATCGTCGTTGCCGCATATTAAGTTCTTTTTGAGAAAAGAGGTATTTTAGGCTTTTATGGTCCGACATGACCTCAAATTTCTCTCCATAAAAGTAGTGTCGCCAAATTTTAAGTGCGAACACTACCGCGGCAAGCTCCAAGTCGTGGGTTGGATAGTTTTTCTCATGGACTCTCAACTGTCGTGACGCATAGGCGATTACTTTGCCATGCTGCATCAACACACAACCCAGACCTGTTCCCGAGGCATCGGTATAAGCAACGAAGCCTCCCTGACCAGAAGGTAAGGTAAGGACAGGGGCAGTGGTAAGCCTCTGTTTGAGAACCTCAAAGCACTCCTTACACTGGTCAGTCCATTCAAACTTGACTCCCTTTTTAAGTAATTTCGTCATCGGTACGGCGATTCGGGAGAAGTCTTGTATGAACTTCCGATAATATCCGGCAAGTCCAAGGAAGCTACGGACCTCAGTGATATTTTCTGGCTGCTTCCAGTCCATCACAGCTTCCACCTTCGCAGGATCTACTGCGATTCCATCTTTCGAGATCACATGACCAAGGAACATCACTTTGTCTAGCCAGAATTCACATTTTGAAAACTTAGCATAGAGTTGGTTATCTTGAAGGGTTTTCAAGACGATTTTCAAGTGCTCCACGTGTTGTTCCTTGTTCTCAGAATATACGAGAATGTCATCAATAAAGACGATGACAAAGCTATCCAAATATGGTCTGAATATCCGGTTCATTAGATCCATAAAGGCAGCAGGCGCATTAGTGAGTCCGAAGGGCATTACTACGAACTCATAATGGCCGTATCTCGTTCTGAAGGCAGTCTTGGGTATATCCTCTTCCTTTACTCTGAGCTGATGGTACCCAGACCTGAGGTCGATCTTGGAGAACACCCTTGCTGTTCTGAGCTGATCGAATAAGTCCTCAATCCGAGGCAACGGGTACTTTTTTTTAACAGTTGCCTGGTTAAGCATCCGATAATCGATGTATAACCGAAGGGATCCATCCTTCTTCTTTACAAACAGCACTGGGGCTCCCCACGGTGACACACTCGGTCGGATGAACCCTTGTTCCATCAGTTCTTCCAACTGACACTTCAACTCACTGAGTTCAGCTGGCGCCATTCGATACGGGGCTTTGGATATCGGCGCTGTTCCAGGTAAGGATTGAATTCCAAATTCAACCTCACGAAGTGGCGGAAGTCCTGGCAATTCCTCAGGAAATACATTGGGAAACTCCCGTACCACTTCCAAACTCTCAAGGGGTTGGTCGTTGGATTTTTCCACCGAGAGACTCAACAGGAAGGCCACACAACCCTTCCTAAGGTATTTTTGTACCTTAAGTGCTGATATGAGCCTTTTCTGTGGAACTGGTTTGGATAATCGGTATTCCATCTTAGGCAATCCGGGTCGAGATAGAATCACTCTGCCCTCGCGGCACAAAATCTTGGCATTATTCTGAGCCAACCAATTCATTCCCAGAATGACATCATACTGTATCATATCGATCAGGATGGCGTCAGTAGGCAAGTGTTGCCCTGCTATCTCAATATCCAAATTTTTCACACACCGGATACATTTGGTGCGTGAACCCAATGGGTTATATACTTCGATCATTTTATCAATCGGTTGCACCGAAGCGTGGAGTTGTTCGGTGAAATCGTCAGAGATAAACGTATGAGTAGCACCACAATCAAACAAGACGTAAGCTGCATGTCCATTAACAGGTACGGTGCCTTCAATCAGGTCACCATTTTCGACTTGTTCAGTCGTTACAGCGTATACACGACCTGCAGCAGGCCTTTGTTCTACTCTAGGTGGAGGTCGTTGAAACTGAGAACGTTGTGGTGCTGGTCGAGAGGGTCCGACAGATCCGGCATTACTCCTCTGTTCATCTGCAGCTTTCTTGGCGCAATTCCTTATAAAGTGGCCCATCTTGCCACAATACAAGCACCCACCAATGTCACGAGGACATGGCTTTCCGGGGTGGTTCATACGACACCTTGGGCAGCTGACCATTCGGAGTTGGGTTCTGTCTTGGCCTCACGACTTGCTGAGTGTTGTTCCCTCCTTGGAACTTCTTCTTTTGAAAGGGTTGTCGTGAACCCTGGCCACTTGGGAATGTCCTTTTACGATTCCCACCATTCACTATGGGCTTCTTTGCTATGATCACTTTAGATCGCGCCCAATCCTCTTGGATTTTTGAAGCTGCTGCTATCGCAACCTGAAAAGTCGAAGGCATGCTTGTTATCACTCGAGATCGCAGCCCTTCGCGCAGACCATTTACATATTTGTCGGCCCTTTCTTGGTCTGTTTCGAACAATCGAGAGCAGTAGCGCTCTAGATTCTGAAATTTGGTGGTATAGTCCATTAGACTCATACCGCCCTGTTCCAACTCCAGAAACTCCATCTTTTTCTTGTTTCTGGAATGCAACGGGAAGTAGTTATCCATAAAAGTCCTCCGAAAGTCAGTCCAAGGAATGACTTCGACTTGTGAGAACTGAATAAGTTTAGTGGTATCCCACCACTTCCGTGCATTGTCTTTCAACCAATACGTGCCAAAGTTGGTCTTCTTTTCCTCTGGTACTCCCAGTACTGAGAAGGCACGTTCTGTCTCTTCGATCCAACTCTCCGCGAGCTCAGGATCGGCTCTGCCAACGAAAACTGGCGGGTCAAGCTTGAGGAACTTCTCATAAGTCACTCCTCCCAGGTGCTCGTTTCGTGGTGCGACTGGTTCTGGCCTCGTTTCACGGATGGCTGTAACCAGGTTGTTGAGTGTCTCCAACAGGAATCTCTGCGTATGGGACTCCTCGCTTGGTATGGTTCTCCTCGTCGTAGGAGCCATTTATCTATGCACACACAAGCACTTGTTTTTAGTTTCTCAATGTATATATGGAAGTAAAAGCTTTATTTACTTAATATACATCATATTTACACAAACATCGCCTTAAACAAAATGTCATGCCGCACTGGCAGACTTTAGGCGCTGAGGAACTATATACATGAGTCTACTGACTCCAAAGCATCACCAGTCTCTTTAAGACTTGGATTTCTTTTATGATGACGAACTCCAAAAGGTCCATCTATTGCCACATGACCTTGGAGCAGGCACTACTAGCTTTGGCTGGAGCGGCACTTCCGCACTAGCAAGCGAATATTGGGGATATATGAGGGACTCCAGTCCACTTTCCCAGTCAGCAAGATCAAGACTCTGGGAGTCTGGAATAATGATTGGCGAACAGAGAGAATCCCCTCTTTTGTTCTTGCCATTTAAGCTCGGCATATGTGATGTCGGATAGTAGCTTGGCGAGTGATAGACCTCCGTAGGGAAGTTCAAATCAAAATCCCTCAGCCTTAGTAATTCATCAAAAGATGTTGGGGTATGGTTGCTCCCAACACTAGAGTGATGCGGTCCACTGACACGCGAAGTCTCATCCCTGAGACCCTTTGAAGCCCGCCGACCCATATCGGCGGTATATTTCCTTTGGCATTCGTTGGCGGAATGCCCATCTTCGCCACAGTATTGGCAGTCTTGGACTTCATACGGGCATATCCACTCATCGTGCATGACCTTACAGCAATAGCAGTATCCACGCGAGTCATGAGTTGCCATCTATACAAAGATGCACCCAGATCAGAACAAAAGTATAAAAACATATACTTACAGTGCGATATCGGGACCATGACGGATCTTGAACCAGGTTTCTCAGACTCATGCTTTGATACCAATTCTGTAACGCCCCGGATTTCCAAAACAAAGCTAAGTTAAAATTTTCATGAATTTCTTTTTTTTTTTTCTTTGCAGCGGAACTTAGAAAAGCTTTTAGCAGCGGAATAAGACGATAATGAGTCGTCAGTTTTAGAAAACTTCGAGCACGTTGCAGGTATGTGGCCAAGCAACTCATTGACCACCAAAGTGTTCCATTTTATCGAAAGCACATGTTTATTACAACACTACTGCTTAGAAAAGCAGTGAAGGTTCAATAAAAAGGAAGTAGAACAACTCTATCTAGAGAAACCCTAGAACTCGATGCCGCCTTGCTCCGCATATCATCACGCAGGTCCAACACCTGAAATCCCCATAAAACGGGGTCAGAACCACTGATGGTCTGGTAAGCATGCAGTCATACATCCATTCAACTCAAGTACGGTGATGACCACTCAGGGTCGCAATGCGCAATAACGACGCTCAAGCCTCCAAGACTTAGCGTATATCGCAAGAGCCTCCTCAGGGCTATGAGTTGAACATCCGCTCGAGTCTTCATGACTTAGAGCAAGCCTTTTCAGAGCTGTGATTTGAATAACCGCTTAAGTCTCCACGACTTAGCCATGACCTCTTTCGGGTCTCAAAGTGATGTCTAGCTCAAGTCTTCATACTTGACACATTCGTATCCCACGCATCTAAGGACAACTCCTCGAGTTTCGCTTAGTCGTGCGGATACAACACGGGTCTTTGCCCAATCGGTCCAGTAGTATACCGAACATGACACCTTCACAAAGGTTATGCAGGACTGACTCAACACGTCATCCACTCATACATTCCAAGCATCGCTGTACCTAGAACTAATGCATTGTTTGATAATTAACCGCTCCCGCCTTTGGTACGCAGGTAGAGCTATTGTCCGGGCATCAACGCGACGTTCTGGGGGTTGATTATTCTATGTATTTTAGATACCCCAGAGGCCTGTTGACCCTATCCATAGTAGGGCAGTGTGTTTCAACTGGGAGAACCCTACTAGGCCCATATTCGGCTGCATCCTCTACTTGCAGTAGTTGGGTTCAATTCTTAGATCTTAAGGATAACCACGACCCCAAAACCCATGAGTGACTGAGGCCATCGTGGACTCTATCAGGTCCAAAGTAAAATACATGTCACTCAAGGCTGTACCATCACTGTCATTCCACAGTGAGCATAATTCCTGAAGGGGTCTGCCAGTCTTACAATTACTTGGACAGAATCTGCATGCCATTTAGGCAGCCCGTGCTTTCAGCACTACGGGAGTGTGTACCCGACCCCATTCAGTCTGCCCCAACACAGTCATTACTGAGGGGGTACCCCTAACACGATTTTCAACCGCGGGGTATGTGCGACCTTATGTCTTATTCATATGCATGCAGAACACCGCTCTTTGGCACTTCGGCCACCACGAGCATCACACCTCTTTGGGTGGAAACAACACACTCTGTCTCTTCGGCCCTTACGAGTCTGGTTGCGTAACCATTCTCAATGAGCATGCATATGACTCGATCTAAATAGATCGGCTACTCGGCGTATTTTTACGCAACGAGTTCAAACCTAGCCAAGGCGCAACCTCTACTCTGGCTCAGCGGCCCTTACGAGCAAGGTGCCCTTGCAGGCACAAGGATACGAGCCGATCTGACATCGTTCCATCAACGGACATCATTATGCCGTTCTATTGGTTCCGGCAGCTCTTCTGCCAACCATTTCGTCAGCACCTCCCCTGCTCTACCGGCAGTGGTGCGATGAACCCTTCTACGTTGTAGAGGGCAAACCATGAACTGGGTAGCACTCTGCTATATGTCAGAGTATCCTGCTACGTTCTTTGTGAGCTATTCTTAGCTTCTTCAGAAATTTCAGCAGCACTTCCTCTCTTTTACGAAGAAAGCGTGCGTTTCTTTTATCCATTTCAGCGGCATCTCTCCTCTTTGGTGGGAAATCGCTACGCTTAACTCGGGAAATGGACGCGCACCGTTGTGCGTACTTTGCATCCATCAAGGTTGCAGGAACCCTTGGCCATAGCCAGGCCATACGTAATTGACTTAGTCTTTACGTAAAGAGCATTTTGCCAAAAAGCGAAGCCTTTCCAATAGGGGCTTCATTCGTCAAGCAGAATCTTGAACGAGGAGCGGTCAAGGAATCGCATGGGCGATTTGGAGTTTGATCTCCATTTGAACGCTCATTTACGCGCTATATATGTAGTATAAGCAGAAGCTTGTGCTTTATACAGCGGCGGCGTAAAGAAATGCATATACTATTGTTCAGGGTGTGTAACTGAACGAAATATTCTACATATATAACAAAGCAGAAGCCTTGGCATCGTTCGACGCGACGGCGTAAGTAAATACATTGCAGAAAGCAGGAGCCTTGGCATCGTTCGACGCGACGGCGTAAGTAAATGCATAATCGGAAGTGCAGTAATCGGAAGTGCAGAAAACAGGGAGCCTTGGCATCATACGACGCGACGGCAAAGGTAAATTACATAGCCTGTGCGATATAAGACGCGTCGGCAGAATCAGCAGATATACACCTAGATCCCTATCCAACGATAGTTACGAGGCGAGCGGGTGAACACCGAAGTGTTCTGAAGGGCTCAACCAAGAACTAGGGCGAGATACCATTTTAAAAACGCATATACTGCGTGTTTGAACATAGATATATCCGACGATAGTTACGAGACGAGCGGGTGAACACCGAAGTGTCCAAAAAGGGCTCAATCAAGAACTAAAGCAAGATACTACTTCAGAAAGTATATTCTATATACAAACAGTCAAATACTTGAGAGAGATGGATCAACAAAGCGAACTTACTTCAAATCGTGGAAGAAACGGCTCCGGGTTGCTTCTTTGGCTTCGAGCCTTCCTTCGAGAGGTCAGACTAAGTCAGATGAAGCTGACTTAGTTGAGAAAGAGGTAGAGTAGGTCAAGCTACTCAACCTAAGTGGTTTGAACCAAACAGGGTTCGATCCAAGTCAACTGGGTTCAGCAGGTTCGAACTCAGCTCAAGTAGGCTAAGTCTGGGTTCAGAAATCCAAACCGGAATCTGGACCAAAAAGGACTTTGACTTTGACTTTAAACCCAACTAGGTTCAAGTCAAGTCAACTGGGTTTGGACCAGGTCAAGTGGGTTCAGACCCAGGTCAGGTGGGTTAGGACCAGGTCAGGCAGGCTCAGACCAGGTCAGGTGGGCTAGGCTAGGTAGGGGAGGTTTAGGAGAGAGAGAGAAGGCAAGAGAGAGAGGGGGTCGATTTTTATGAGAAGAGAGAGAGTGGGGAGGGCTATTTATAGCCCAAGCCCACCTCCTCTTGGTTTTTTTCCATGCCCCTTCTACCCCCTTGGCTTCTTTTTAATTCCAAGAGGTTCCTTGGTGTGGGGCCCACTTGGATATTCCATGGGATATTTTTGTGGGTCCCACCAGATATTTTCTGAGGAATATTTTTGTGGGTCCCACCAATATTTCCGTGGGTCCCGCAAGAATTTCAGGTTTCCGGCGATTTTTTTCTGAAAAATTCTGAGTATGTCATTCCCTTCGTATTGACGTAACTAAGAAAGTTGGCTCGCAAGAATCCTTTGATTTCATTCAGGTAGGAAGTTATGGCTTCCAGAGTGTTTGAGCATATATTCGCGATTCGACGAATATCCTAAGTATAACTGGCTCGCAGGATTTGATTCGTTTCGCATTCTGAGAAGAAATGTTATTTTTACCGGTAAATGCCTCATGAATTTTATTCAGATATTTTCTAAAAAATTGTGGGTCTTACATTGAATTTGCCCAAGATTACTGGAGGATCGACAACTTTTGGCAGACGGATCATACTTTTCATGAGCATATATTCCAGGACTTCCTCGAGTGTCTGTTCCAAAGAGGTGAACTCGCGGTCAGGACTCCAATCCTTGCGTTTGGGTTTTTCTTGATCTTTCTCCCGCTGCTGAGGATTGGATTGGGAAGGCTTATTATTGTTGAAAAACTTTGTTTTCCGACCTCTGAATCCTTCTGAATTGTTGTCGTGATCATTCTTGTTACCCTTGTTGTCAAACGAGAAACTAGCAGAAAGAGTGAAATGGGCTTTCTTCTTTGCATCTTGACTACCCCTTGCCAGGGTGATACCGTCATAGACTCCGTTATCCATTCCCATCTCGAGCCATTCAGCTCGTTCAATGAGTTCGATGAATGATTTTGATGGGTAAGTGGAAATAAGGCTCCTGAGAGGTTGAGAGAAGTTATTCAGGATAACTTGGAGCGCGTGCTCCTCTGAGATGGGGGTTCTCATTTTGTTGCATGTATCTCTCCACCTCCGAATGAAATCTATGGCCTTTTATTTGTCCTCTTGCTTCAAGTTGTATAAGTGATTAAGGGTTAGGAGTGCCTCAGTATTAAACATGAATCTCTCTACAAACAGGTTAACGACCTTGTCAAAATCTCGCAGCTCAATGGGATTGATGTGTTCTGCATACCATTTTGCTGCTACGCCTTCGAGACTGCGCGGAAAGCACAAGAAAAAAACACGGTTGTCTTCGCTGAATCTGGCACATTCTGCGAAAAACATTGCAAGATGGGCCTTTGGGTTGCCTGATCCATCAAATTTAATGAATTTTCTGAGGAGGTCTTCCAAGCTGCTGTCCCCATCTAGACCGAGGTAGAAGTCTTGTATGGTATATACTTTCTTTCCCTTGTCTCGGATTTGCAGATCCTTGACCATCTTAGTCTGTGCTTGAATTAAATCTTCTGCCGGGATCCCCTCTATAGGCTTGTTCACTGACTCGGGCTCTTCTACCATCTTCTTGGGTTGTCACAGATGTCTTGGGACAAACACGAATTGCTCTTCTTCGGAGTCCTCTTCTTCCGATTATGTACTCTCAGATGCGTTGTCCTGCTGAATCCTCTTTTTGTTGATCCTGACATGCTTCTTCACTGGTTTTCTCTTGATCTTGTTCTTAGAGGATGTTTTCTTCGAACCTACCCCAGTTTGTTCGGACATCATTTTTGCCATAATCTTTTGGAATATCTTGTACATTGTTGGGTCGACATCATCCTCTTTTGAATCATATTTCTGGGATAATCTGGGAGAGTTCACTTCCTCCACTTCACTGTCATTGCCTTGCTGAGCTGCTCTCCTTCCTGCTCTCGTTTGAACCATGATGGAATGTCAATATTCTCTCTAAAGAATAGAGAAAGGGTTTAGATCGAAAGAATTTTTGAAAAGAAGAGAGATAGTGAAGAGAAAGTTTAAAAGATTTTGAAAAGAGATCTCCTGATAACAAAGATCTTGGATGAGAAAATAGAATTTGAAGACATATTTGACGATGGGTGACAAGACCTGAATATTTTAAAAAATTGCAGGCAGGATCAAAAGAATTTAAATAAATCAGAAGAAAAGAAGAAAATACACCTGAACTTTTTGAAAGATAGAGGAAAAAAACTTAAAAGAATGTCTAGGGTTTAAGAAATTTATGAAAGAATAAAAAAATGAGAAATAAACAGTCCTGGATTTGAGAAAATAAAAGAATTTTTGTGAAATAAACATTCAGGGTTTTGAAAAATAAGAATTTTCAATATAATATCTACAAAATAATCAAATTATACAAGCAATGATGCACATAATAGCACTCTCTAGAAGCTGACTCTAAATGCAATATTTGAAAAGGCTCGTAGGATCTTAATCCTAACTCTAAGGTTCAGATCATCTGATTCCAATCAAGATATACCGATATACTCAAGCCGAAGCTCGGAGTACGTGACATAAGAATATTTCTCTGGTTCTAAGGTAATGACTTCCCAACATCCTTGAGCACCTACCGATATACCTCGGACTATAGCCCTTAGGTACGTGGTAGGGAGGCGCTAACCCAAATACGTGGTCCAGTTGTGAGACTCTCTCCCGAACTATGGTTTAGTGAGACAGCCCAACAACGTGAAGACCAGGACAACATAGGTAGGGATGTTTTAAAAAGCAAGTTCAACATGCAAGAAATCAGATGGCTCTAATGAAAGTCCTAAAGAGAGAGAATTTTAAATGAAGAGAAGCATACACTTGTATACATTGTTTGCATTCAATCCCTAGAATTGAGGAGAGTTGTATTTCTGACCTAAGTCTAAGGTAAACATGGAATAATCTCCTCAATACGGTCCTACCAAACCATACTTAAATCCTATATGCATTATGTCATCTAGGACAGAGTGTAGACTCCTAAGGTTTGCATGAAAATGAAGCTGACATTTGTAGAATAAAGACTTAGAAAATATCAAAGCAAAGCAAAGGCATAGATTCGATCGAACGAAGACGAGTCCCATCATGGTCACCAACTTTTGTGATCATCGCAAAATTTTTCCTCTTGGTATTCTCTCTCTTCCTTCTCTTTTTCTTTCCAACCTCTATTTTCCCTTTTTGAAGGGGAAACTAAAAGACATAAAACAAGAGAGAAGAGAAAAGAAAGAAGAGAGAGAGGAACCCTTTTTCCGAAGGTCTCACTTGACCTAATTTTGAAAAGATTTAAAAGATTACTCGCCTCTGTTTTGAAATATTTGCGGGAAAATTGGGAGACGAGGCTCGCTCGTCGATACGAGGTTCGACCGTTCCTGACACCTTTACTAGGGGTAATCGAACCAATGATCAAATTTATGCCTTTTTGCTTTGCCTAAATATTGTCTAAGAATTTATTCTAAGTCTAAGGATGCACAGAGAATCATGCTTGTGTAAATGCAAAGGATGTATGCTCTTTTGAGAAAAATTTGGAAATTTTATCCAAATGATTTTGAAATTATGAAGAGTATGATGAAAAAATGGTTTTTGAAAGTTGAAGACAGATTTGGAGAAGTTAGATTTTCTAACTTAAGATTTAGAATAGATCTTGAGTTTTGAAATAATCAAAGATTGAGATGAACCTAAATTTGAAGAAGGGAGATTTGAAAAATGAATTTAGACTTCAAAAATGGATTAAAAGTCAAGATGGAATTTGAGAAATAGAGTGGAATTCTAGAATTAAAATTTGAAATCAGAATGGATCTTGGGTCTAGGTGGAATTTGAAAACAGGATTGGATTTTGGATCTGGATTTCAAGATGGATTTGAATCCGAAATCTGGAATCCTAAATGGCATTGGATCAGAAGTCTGAAATTCAAGATGAGATTGGATTTGAAATCTGGAATCCTAAATGAAATTGGATTTGAAGTCTGGAATCCAAGATGGGGTTGAATTCAGAATCGAGAATCCTAAATGAAGTTGGATTTGGAGTCTAAATTTTGAATGTGTTTGGGTTTTGTGATCTAAACTGAATTTGGGTTTTGGATCTTTAAAATATCCAAGTTGAATTTGAAAGTGAAAAATCAGATTTTGAGAAATCCAGAATTGAATTTTGAGATTCCATATTGAATCTGAAGTGGATTTGAGAAATCCCCATGCAATTTGAAGATAGGATTGAATTTCAGAAATCTAGATGAAACCTGGAAATGGATCTGAGAGATCTAAATTGACTTTTGAAATTTAAAAGGAAGGATAGAGAATAAAACTTGAATCATGAGATGAATCTGAAAATTTCAAAGTTAAATTGAACTTTGAAATTTCATCTGAAATGTTGAATTGAATTTGAATTTGAAACTTCGAAGTTGAATTGAACTTTGAGATTCGATTTGAATGGGAATTTGCATTTTTGAATGTAAAAAATGAATTTGAAATTTCAAAGTCAAATTGGACTTTGAAATTGAAATTTGAATTTTAAAATGAGATAGAATTGAGAAAAAAATGAATTTAAAATAAGAGTTGAAGGTTTGATTTAAGAAATGAAGAAGATACTTTGGAGAATATATCTCAAAATCACTTGGATTTCGAAAAGGAATGTTTGAAAATATGATGTAGTTCTAGCCTAAATGATGAAATGAATTAAAGAATTTGAAATTTGGTTTTTGAAAAATCATATTTCATTCTTTAAATGAATTGAAATAAGATAAAAAATATAATACATCTCTGACTATGTTCATGAAATGTATTATAATAATCGTACTTAAATTCAAGTGAAGAATAAAACATATTTTGGTGCTTTTATAGAGTTTTAAAATGAAATTAACTCTCAATATATCTTGACAATGTCCATTGATATATATTTTGAGTTAATTTTAAGTTAAACTCTGATAAAAGAAGAAAATATTTAAAAATATGATGATTTTTGAAAAAGATCCAGTGGGGATCCAGTGTTATTCCATAAAAGATGAAAATCCTAAGTTTTGTTATGGCCATTGATGCAAATCGTCAACTTAGGATTTAATCCCCTTTTATTAGAATGGTGCACCTGCCATTCGTGTTCCCATTCGTGAAATTTTAAAATAAAAGAGAAAAACGACATGAAACAAGCATTTCTAAAAAATATACATGCTCATACATTCTAATCTAATGCAGGAAATGTAACATTCTCATTAAATGTCTAGATATTACATTATTTAAAAATAAAAAATTGCAGGATCCTAATCTAGGAAAGATATTCAACAATTTACATCTTTCTGTAAGACAAAGTTAGCAAAACACACCATGTAGAGGAGAACGAAAAAGATGCCATCTTAAGAATAAGATAGACCAGCTCGTGCATGCGACCAATGAAGGAAATGTGCATACGTATATCTAGATTTATCTAAATATGAATGCTCATGAAACGATGCGAATATGAGGCATATGCAAGAGGTTGATGTACTGACAATGAATTATGAGCAGATTCTAGGGGAAATGCAGGGAATCCATCATGACAGATGATGAAGCTAGGGATTAATATGTAGAGGCTATCTTGCTATGGTAGATGCAAATAGGGGTCAGCAGGTAGTAGTACAGTACACAGGTGGCAAATGGAATGTTAAGGTGTTGCAAGAGGTGAGGCAGTAGGTAAAAGTTATGATATGATCATGTGGCCTGAAAGTGTAACTGCAGGGGATTCATAGGGGTGTGAGGAAGATAATCAGTTGCAGCAGTATCCAACACTGCCACAGATGGTCACAAAGAGACCATAACAATGCTTGGTCACTGTTCTCAAAATGACATTACAGCAGTGCTTTAAGCACTAAGCACTACTGTAGATACATGAAAGAGGCTAATTGCGGATGGCTAGACAATGCAAAGTTGGCTATGAAGGCATGGAAGGAGTAAGGGGTGTTAGCAGGGCTGACAGTGAATATGCTGCATGAGATATGGGCACACAGCTGGAGACATACAGTAAATGAAGCCTAATGCTGGAATGGGTTTATTGCTACGGGTCCAACGAAGATAGTGAAGGTAGATAAATATACAACATGTTGGTACAACTGCTGTAAGTGATGGACAGTAAGGAATGATGCAGTGGATACCTAATATACCGTAGATGGAAAAGGATGCAATGGTTATGAAGGAAGTGACAAGATACCTGCGAGTTACTGTGTTGGTAGTGTGCTGCTATAACAGTGAGAGGTTGTATTGTAGGTTTTAAACAGTGAGGGAGATAGAAGGGCACATAGCTACCGTGTCATGAAGACACTCACTGTAAATTATAGCAGAGCATATCATTGTTGTGTTACGAAGCACTACTGTGTTATGAAACTGCAGCAGCCCACAGGACTACTTAGTTGCAAAGAGACAACAAACCTCGGGATTACTGTTGTGCTAAAGGGCGTAACCATGGTGCAGGAAAGTGAAGTAATACTAGTAACTGGAGTGCACAGGTGGGTAATGCAGTGTACAAGTGGCATGAGAGGTGATATGTAGTGAAGAATGGAAATAATATAGCTAGAGGGATGAGGGAATAGGTAATATTGCAGGATGTGATGAATACTTATTGTGCAGTGCAGTGAAAACAGTGACGTATTACTGTATGGTTTAATGAAAAATGCCTAATGGAGATGGGAATACTAAGGTGAAACAAAGAGGATTTCAATAATATGTAGGTGAATAAGCAATTCTGCATAACCCAGAAAAATTCAATAGAAGAATGGAATCAACTTAAATTTTAATGGCATACTTACCGATGCCACTTCCGCCCTATGAATACCAAATCTCGGTGTTATTCCAAGTTCAAAACTTCCTATCACGATCAGCCTATAATACCACAGGATGAGAGTACCCTGCATAGAGACCTTTTAGTCCTTTGAATGTTGGATCATTCTGATGTCATCAGTAAATCCGAAATTGAGATTTGCATTTATTCACTTCAGCAGCCTTTGTTTAAGAGCCAATACCCCTGGAGGCGAATGCCTTAGGTTCCGCAGAGGAATCAATGAATATACAGATAAACTTTGCAAAAAAAAAAAATGAAGACGAGAGACAGAGAAACATGTGGCGCAGAGAAATTTTGAGCAAGGATTTCAAAAATCCATTCATGGATCTGTGATCTGAGTGTAATGATATGCAATGATGTATGGTTAATGTCATATTACCCTAATGTATAAGAATGAAAAATCGGTGGGATGTTATATCTACTTGCAATATGATTAACATGGTGCAGATTCTGCCACTGCAATACACGCATACGATTAAATTTCCATGAACAAATTTGGAGATCGACAAGGGTACATAAATGCAAATGACTTAAAACATATATATAATGAAACACAACAACTACAATAGTTAATTAATTTTGACCAGGAGATTTACCGAATGCAGGGCTTAACATCAAGTGAACTCAGCTCAATTCTAAACAAGTCAATCTCTATTGTTTCAGATATGCAGAACCTCTGCCAGTAGATGCAGAATCTTTGTGGCTCCATAGTGAAATGAATGTGAATCTTACCGACTTGATCATTTGTATAGATCAAAGTTAAGTTTTCCTCCTGGCTTCTGAGATTTCAAACGATCAAGGTTATGTTTGCTCTTTTTTTTTTGATAGTTTTATATCAGAGAATATTCTACAAACCAGACAACCCAAGCCACATAAATCGATTGTTCATGGTGGAGTTTTTTTTACTGCCATCCAATCAGATTCGACCAATTTCAGTTTATACCATGGACCAACCGTCATTCATATTGCAATATGGGACCTGTAGGGGTGGTATCATCGCAAAATTTTTCCCCTCCCTTGCGAGAGAGAAACGAATTTTGCGAGTCAAACTCGACCAAAGTTTTGAAAAATGGTTTTGAAAATTACTCGCCTCCGTTTTGAAAATTTGTAAGAAAATTCTGTGGAATGGGATCCGCCTGTCGGTATGAGATTCAACCGTTCCTGGCACCTTTACCAGGGGTAATTGAACCAAGGATCAATTACGCGCTTTAACTTGACTCAAATATCTAAATTATGCTATATTTTTCCTAGAATGCACAAAGAATCAGGCTTGTGCTATGGAATTTTGAAAAATGCAAGTTTGAGAAAATATGATTGAAATGCATTTAAAAAAGGACTGGAAAATGCTTGAAAATGGAATTCCTAGGAAAATCATTGAATTTTATTGGAAATCAGAAATTTGCATTGGAAAGTGATTTCTCAGGAAAATTTAAACTTTAGAAAATCGATTTTGAAATTTGGAATTGCTTTTCTGAGAAAATGGATTTGAGAATTCTGAGAAAATCTAAGAAATTCATTGGAAAATGACTTTTGAAATGGAAAATGAATTCTCAGAAAAAATGGAAAATATAAGAAAATCGATTTCTGAAAAACTTGGGATTTTGAAATTTGAGAATTTGAAAACATAGAAAAATTTTGATTTGAACTTGGGAAATGCTTTGAAATGTCATTTGAAAACTTAGGATTTTGAGAAAATCAGATCTTGAGAAAGACTTGGAAATTCTTGAGAAAACTGAATTTTTTGAAATTGAAATTATAAAATGAATTTGAAAACAATGCAATTTGAATAATATGAATGAATGAATATGAATTTGAAAAGGGAATTTAGTTGAGGAATTGAGAAATCCTTTTGAAGTTTTAAAAAATGCAGTGCATTTTTGAAGTTAGCCTAAGTGTGTAGGCTGAATGTGGCTAATATGAAGATCATAAATCTTGGTTTTCTTCGTATTCTGACTATGGCCATAAATACGAATCCCACCGAGTTTATAAACTCCATAAGAGTTTGTGCACGTGCCATTAGTGTAAACCATAGTGAATTTGAAATAATGTGCATGAATCATACATCACATATTAAAATTTACATAAATTAAACTATATGCAATGCAACCCTATTCTAAGTAGAAAAGTAACTCTTATTCCAAATATTACATTGATTTTTACATTGAATTGAATAAAATAAATAAATAAAATGTCTAAGTCTTCTTCTTGAATATTCCTGCAAAACTGGAAAACAAGGTTAGCACAAAAATGTAGGTTTTTCTGAATTTATCTGAAAATATAGGAAATTATCGGATATTATTCATATATAAACCCAAAATCATACCCCCTTTGATATAAACATGATAAATAATGAATAAATTTCAAAAATAAACTTGAAAATTCGAAATTGGGGTCAAAATGACCAAAATACCCCTGATGACCTTGAAATCAGGGTTTTCTGAAAGAAATTTTGTAAATTTTGGAATTTTTAAAATCAAATCAAACAAATCAAACATAATATGATGAAATATGATGATATGCATGAAAATTTATGAAATTGGAAATTGAAGTTTCGAAATTATGGTCAAAATGACCAAAATACCCCTGATAACAAGAATATGGCCTTGAAACTAGGGTTTTCTGAAATAAATTTTGCAAAAATGGAAAATGTGAAATGCCAATGACATTGAAATTAACCCTAATATGATCCTACATGCTCATGTACATGATAAAAACCCTAAAAAGGCGAAAATATCATAAAATATCAAATTTAACCTGATTTTCGCTTGATTTCCCCTTTTAAATTTAAAGATAAAATAACATATGACTCAAATGAACTTGGAATTAAGCCAAATTTGGCATGAACACCTAAAGTAATCCTATAAACAGAATGGAGATCGAAAATCTATTTTTTTGTATTTTAAAATATGAAAATTCAAATAAAAACCCTAAATTTTATGATTTTTGCCTAAAATGTTGATTCTAAAGGAGATTTAGGATATCAAACTTCTATAAAAAATTCCCAAATTTTATGGGGTGACATAGAACAGTAAGGCAATGATTTTTGAATTTTACACTTTCTGGTTTTGACCTATGTTCGGAGCAGTGCCACTCCGGCAAGTCGGATCGGAATCCGGCGACTCTAGGATTTAGGGGAAACAGACAGGTTTCGGTAGAAAATGTGGGAAAAATGGAAGACAGATGGGAAAAAGGCTGAAATTATGGGAAACTGTCCCTGACAAACAGATAAAGATTTGATCTTTTGACACCATTGGGATTCGGGTTATGGTTTGGAAAAGGCCATACTGTTATCAGAGACCTAAATCTCTGAGATTTCTGGACATTGGAATCTGTTAGACAGAAAGGGAAAATCCGGAAACAATAATTCAACAAATCCAAAAATTCCCAACTTTTGGGAAATGACAGGAAATTATGTTAGTAACAACTTTTATGTTTAAAGTTTTTGCATAAAGGTAACAGATTGTATGGACTCGGTGCATTAGAGTCTGTCTATACCCTGACAAAAGAAAATCGATATTTTCCCAAGGGTTTGAGAAATCCGATTTTTTTACAGAGGTCAAAACTAATTGGAAAAACCTAAAAATTTCCAAATCATTAGTAGATTCAATCATAAATCTACTGTGATTTTTGGAGGACGATCCGGATTTCCCACAAGGGTGGTGCTGGAGGTTCTTATCTGCTAAAGCAGAATTTAAAATTTCTGGAGGGTTCAAAATCCAAGGTCAATCTTTTATTTTTTTATGAAACTCCGAATTTCAAACTAATCCAAATTTTTTACAGGATTTTAATGACACATGAGTCTAATGATCATGAAATTTACAGAATTTATGAACGAAAAATCTTGCATGAAATTCTAACTGGATTCTACGCATATACATAAAATTATAAACCACCAATGGAACTTCAACAAAGTTAAATTAAATAAGCAAAATGAATATGAAAACAACGTAATAAAACTAAACCTATGGTCTAAAACATGAAAGCTATATAAGAAATGAAAATGAAACCAAAAATCAATAGGGGGCACGATTCATCTTGATATGGGCCATTGCAAGGAGGGATCCGATCCATCCTTTGAATGGATCCCTTCTCTCACATGGCCAAACATCCATCTTCATAAAAAGAAAAGAAGCATTTTAGCTTGCTTGAACCTAGTTTGGCTTTCTTACGATCATCATACGGCATGGATTCAAGATAAAACTCATGAAAGAAAATGAAAAATAGGCTTTACCTTGGTTTGCCTAGATTGATTGAAGGTAGGTTGCTGCAAAAGATGGCCAAGTCATCTAAAGTGGCTGGAACAAGTAGGGTGCTGGTTGCTGTGCTGGATGAAGAAGAGCTGCAAGGCGATGGAGGATGGTGCTTCAAAGTAGATCTGCTGACTGCAAGGAAAAAGATGGCTGAACTGTTCTCGTGGTGGCTGCAGCTTGCGTTCGATGGCTAGGCATCCAAAGAGGTGGCTGTAGAGAGGTTGGAAGGCTGTTGTGGCTGTAGCAACCAAGGAGAGAAGAAGGGAGGTAAAGAGAGAGAGAGAGAGAGAGAGAGAGAGAGAGAGAGAGAGAGAGAGAGAGAGAGAGAGACGTTGAATAGCCTTTCTTTGTGGTAGCCGTCCATGGTTTTCTTGATAACTTAGGTTTTAATCCATTAAAACCTAAGTTACCAATAATAATAATGGCTAACTTGACTTTCTTTTTGTGTACTAGCTGCAGCCTTGGCTTTTTTTTCTTTTCTTTTTTTTGTTTTGTTCTCCCTAACTATGTCCTAATAGGATCTTTTCTAAGTCTTTGATAGAAAAATGAGAGAGAGATATACGTGAATGGTTGGGCAAGAGGGAAAGGTAGGAAGGAAGAAAGAGAAGAAGGAAAGGAAGGGAAGAAAAGAAAGGAAAGAGAGAAGAAAAAGAAAATGAAAGAAAGGAAGAAGAAAGGGAAAGAGAAAGGGAAAGAGAAAGGGAAAAAGAAAAAGGAAAGGAAGGAAAGGAGAGGGGGCTGGAGGTTTGGGTGACCACCTTGTGGGTCCCACCTCCTCTCTAAAATAAAATAAAAATAAAAATAATAAAAATCAATAAAAACAAAACAAACAAATAAAAAAAAACATTTTTTTAATAAAGTAGAAATGCAAATGAATGGGCCATCTCAGAGCGGGTCCAAATTCTGATTTTGAAATTCATTTTGACGATTAGAGGGGTAAAATAGTCTTTTCAGAAAGTTTCCAGACGAAATGAGCTATTTTTGGCAGTTTTTGAAACAAGCTCGGATTTTGAAGTTCAATACCTCATTGCGAAGCAAATCCAATGTAGAATTTAAAAATTTAATTTTGGAAGAAATCCAGATTGTTTTTCTTGAGAAAATACTTCCAAATTTATTTCCAGACGAAACGAGCTATTTTTGGCAGCTTTTGAAATGAGCTCGGATTTTGAAGTTCAATAGCCCATTGCGAAGCAAATCCAGTGTAGAATTCAAAAATTTGCGTTTGAAATAAATCTAGATTATTTTTCTTGAGAAAATATTTTCAAATTTAGACTCCCGAGGGTAAAAATGTCAATTTTGAAAAACCCAAGGTTTGAAATTGATTTCTGAAAACTTTTAAAACTCAATCTGGATGGAAATTTATAAAACTGGAGTTCTGGACTTCGAAAATGAAATGAAATGTGATAAAATGTTATGAAATGCTAAGAAATGATATGAAATGATGAGAAATGACATGCGAAATGCAGACCCTGAATGAAGAATTTTAGATGTTAGACCCCGATTGGAAGCTGTACTAGTTTAAAAAGCATTAAAATTTGCAAAATATCTCAAGAAATGGTTTTCGGGACTCTACTGGGTCAGAGTGACAATACAAATTGGGGTTCGAGCTGGATTGAACTGATATGAGCTAGATTGAGCTGGGTTTTAGAGTTTCAGAACTCAAATGAACTCACCAGACACTGACTCAACTGACCTTTCCAACTGAATTTTCAAGAAAAGCTGTCATTTTTAGAGAAATGGTATGGAATGATCATTGAAATGAAGTGAATTACGAACCTGAACTAGGTTTGAGCTGAAATAAAGGTCAGTAATACTAAGGTGAACTAAAATCGAGGCTCAAACACTAGCTCAACTGACTAAACTCGGCTCAATTTCAGCTAAAAGAGCTGGAATGGACTAAAATGGGCTCCTGGACACTTGGCAATGGTTTTGAACTGAAACTGGAGCACTTGAACTTCTGGTGAGCTCAAGTTAGACTTTGAAGAATATGACTGACTGTAAATGATTGACTCAGAGACAATTGACTTGAATTTGAGTGAGAAATGAGCTCATTTATGAAGAAATGTTCCCATTTTGGCAGGAATTGTTAGAAATGAAAATGGTCTGTTCATTGTGAGCTCGGATGAGCTTGAGATGACTGATATTCTAACTGTTCTGAACGGACCAATGAGCTTGGTTGACTCCGACTGACTGGGGTCCGGGATGTCCTAGGGGTAAAATGGTAATTTTCCTAATAAAAGTTGGTAAAATGATGATTTTCTGAAACTAACTCGAGGTTTGACTCCTACACTGACCTAACAGGGTTGGTACTGCACGAGGAGGGTTGTTTGAGAATGGATGTGAAAATTTTAGGGTGTTTACAGATGCCCCTCTTTGCTACTAAGCGGGCTTGAAGACGAGCTTAGTGGCAAAGAAAAACACACCAAATTTGGGCTATAAAAAATACCCCAGTTAGAAGGATCTGACTGGGTATAAAGGGATTAGCCCTGATGAAAATGGTAGATATGAAATGGAGAACAGAGAGGAAAATTTTACTTCAAAAGAAGTGAGATTCAGGTTTTGCCCTTAACCTGGATGGGACAGAAAATACCTCGTGTAGAAGCGAAGCTCAGGTTTGACCCTTAACCTGACCGGAGAATGAAATACCTCATCAAAGGAGGCTCAGGTTTGTACCCTTATCCTGATTGGGAGGAAAATGAAATACCTCATCAAAGAGGCTCAGGTTTGTACCCTTATCCTGATTGGGAGGAAAATGAAATACCTCATCAAAGGAGACTCAGGTTTGTACCCTTATCCTGATTGGGCGAAAAATGAAAATACCTCATCAAAGGAGGCTCAGGTTTGTACCCTTATCCTGATTGGGCGGAAAATGAAATACCTCATCAAAGGAGGCTCAGGTTTGTACCCTTATCCTGATTGGGCGGAAAATGAAATACCTCATCAAAGGAGGCTCAGGTTTGTACCCTTATCCTGATTGGGCAGAAAAATGAAATACCTCATCAAAGGAGCCTCAGGTTTGTACCCTTATCCTGATTGGGCGGAAAATGAAATACCTCATCAAATAAGGCTCAGGTTTGTACCCTTATCCTGATTGGGCGGAAAATGAATGGAATCCTCGAAGGAAGAAACCATGATGGAACCTTCGAATTTCCGCACAATAAATCCGATAGGGGTTTTGCAAAAAGATGAAATTTGGGTCCCTAAAGCTTGAAAAGGGGTTTGATTTTGGGCGCCTCATTGCTGAGACTAAATAACTTTTGAAATTGCTGACCTTTTGCGAGAAAATGATTGGTGGCTTAACCTTAAGCCGAAATTGGACTGTCTATGGTGGGACAGTGAGGACATAGGGAAGTGTGCGAATCTAAGAGCCCATGCGCTCAGATTATACCAACGGATGGGAAGGAATCTTGAAAACTCTCATTATCAAGTCCTTAAAAGGGATAACAACTGATGTTAGGATGCGCCAAAGATGAACCTCAAGCTCTCGCTTCACACCAGGATAGCTAGAAAATATTGTCAAATTGTTGAAAATTATTGTTGATTCAAAATAATTTAAAATGATGCACATTGTTTTGAAAATATTCCCTCTTTTCTACCTGAAGTATTACCTCTGACTGGGCTTAACTTCGTAGAATCAAAATTCGAATTCAAATTTCTTACAATTGACTTTCTTTCAAGGAGGCTATCAATTTCCTTGATATGAATAGAAAAGAGAGTATTCTTGATATTGTGAAAGCAATTGGTGAAGGAATATTGATAATAGAATTTCACAAATTTTAAAGAAGATTCTTGACAGATTCAGCAATCTGATATTCTGGGATTCTTTTCTCATGATCTTTCTGCCCACTTTTTTTTTTCTTTTTTGGCAGAATTAGAGCTCTTTTAGGCTTTTGGGGATTTTATTACATCATCCTTCATTTTGGAGATGTCCTGACTTTTCTTTCTCTTTTTTTTTTGGAAGGGTACGTCACAAACTCCTTCATCTTGGAGATGTTCCGACCCTTCTTTTTCTCTCAGGGATTATATCGACGGTTATTGGCTCATTGGTCGGAAATCTTTTGATGATAGCGGAAATTAAATATCTTTTAGGGTTTGTCGGGAGGCTCATCGCAGTCGCCTTCATCTTGACGGTGCTCTGAACTTTCCCTGGAAGGATCCGTCACAAACTCCGTCATCTTGGAGATGATTCAAATCTTCTTTGGCCCCGGGGGTCTACTCGCCTAATTCGCCTTCATCTTGACGACAATTGAGAGATCCCTTTTGCAGATATTTAATTGCAGCTTAGGTGATTGAGGAGATATAGGGATTTAATGGATTTTTTTGTATCACCCAGGATATTTCGACTGCTTTATTTTCCAAGAATGATCTTTAAAAATGTGCCATTGACTGCGATCAATACCGATCACTTATGACTTTGTAACAACATTGAATTTCCTTTTGTTGGCCATATCGAGGATTTATTCTTCATCCTTTTGGTTGGCCAATAGAAAGAATTTGAATTTTGAATCATTTTTCACAAAAGCTTTGACCTTTTGGAAATAATACTGAAGGTATTCTAAGGTAATGTTTTTGTGCAATAAAAATTTTGAAATCAACAAATATTTAATGACAAATTGGCAAGATTTTCTTGAAATCCTTTGTGGAAGCGAGTATTTGAAGCACAACGCAACGCATCCATGACAGAAATTTTCTTTTCCTTTCCCCAAAGGAGAAGATTTAGAAATTGGAAATAGAAATTACTCCTCTCTTCCTTGAAGAGGAGGTGTTTGCAAAACGAACTTTCGAAGAGAAATCAAGCTTTCGTCAAAACTTCCTAATATTAGGCTTCTCTTATGGAAAGAGGGCCGGTAATGGTGAGGTCGGTGAATTGGTCATGAAGGAATGAGTCCATCAAACTCTCCCTAAAAAGAGGGTCCTTCATGATGAAATGGCCTAGTATGAAATTGTGGTCACAAGGATAGCGAACTTCCGTCGAAGATCTCCCTGAACTAAGGGTTCCTTGTATGAAATTGGAATTTTGTTTTGCAAAGACACGAGTCCCTTCAAACTCTCCCTGAAAAGGGGCTAGGTGAACAAAGGATAGCATGCGAAAAGAACGAGCTCCCTTGAACTCTCCCTATAAAAAGGGTCTCTCGCAAGAGAAGATGATTGAAATTGGTATTGAGTGACCAAAAGGTCGAAATTGGAATTTGAAAAATTTGAAATTTTGAAATTTGAAATTTTGAAATTTTGAAATTTGAAATTTGATATTTGAAATTGGAAATTTGGAATTTGGAAATTGAAAATTGATTGACCCGAAGGTCGAAATTGGAATTGATTGACCCAAAGGTTGAAATTGAAATTGGTTGACTCAAAGGTCGAAATTAGAAATTTGAAATTTGAAAATTGGAAATTGGGAAATTGATTGACCCGAAGGTCGAAATTGGAATTTGGAAATTGGTTGACCCGGAGGTCTCAAATTGGTAATTGGGTGGCCCAAGGGCCGAAATTGGTAATTGGATGGCCCGAAGGCCAAAATTGGAAATTGGATGGCCCAAGGGCCGAAACTGGTAATTGGAATTTGAACTTTGATGAATGATCAACACAAAGACTGAACCCGAGAGGTTGAGTGATACGACCAACCAGAGAGACACTAACCACAAGTGCTCAACTTTGAAAGAACACCAGCATGAATACCGGGTTTTGAAAATATGTCAACATAGACATTGGATTTTGAAAATGTACCAGTTCGAGCACTGGATTTTGAAAACATACATTGTTTTTAAATTGAAATTTGAATTTTTGAAAGAGACCTATGCTATTAAAATATTTGGGAATTATAACGAGAATGAGTGTCGGGGTCTCAGGATTATCCCTTATCCTGAATGGGTAACAAACTTGATGCAAATGCATGCCAATGAATGCAGATGTATGCAAATATGAAAATGATATAAATGAGTGCACATGTGTGTAAAGTGAGAGATTTGTTTATCCTGCCTGCATATAGGATATTTGTAGATAAAAAAAAAACAAATTTTTTAAAAATGCCCCAGTATAACTGGGAAAAGAGAATCTGATCATTATTTGAAGAAAATTTGAGGAATTACAAAGAATAATTTAAGTATAAAATTTTTTCAAATGTCGAGCATTGATGGGATCTGGTAATTCCACTCCGTTGGCATTTATGAGCCGATATGAATTACGAGATAATGCCTCTTTGACAACATAGGGACCTTCCCAATTTGGTGACCACTTGCCACCTGGGCGGTGCTTGAGATAAGCCGTTGATCTGAGCACTAGATCATTGACTCGAATTTTTTTTTCAATGACGGGTTTTGCATATTATCTGGCTATCCTCTGACGATATGATTGAGCGTGGTCTGCTGCTCTGAGTCTTCTTTCATCTAGCAAATCAAGTTGTACTAGTCGCTGTTGCTGATACTGATCAAGAGGTAATTCGAGAAGTGATGCAAATTTCAGAGCAGGTTTCTGAACATGTAGAGGCAATACTACTTCAGTTCCGTAGACAAGTTCTGACGGAGTAGCATTAGTTGGAGTTCGAATGGTGGTTCAATACGCCCACAATGCATCATGAATCTTCTCATGCCAGTCACGGCCTGTTTCCAAAGTTTGCTCCAGGATTCGAATCAAAATCTTATTGGTGGCCTCTGCTTGGCCATTTCCTTGAGGATAATAAGGAGCGGAGAAATGATGATGAATTTTAAACTTCAAACAGAAAGTCCTCATTCTCTCATTCTTGAAATGACTGTCATTATCTGACACAATATCATGTGGTATGCCGAAACGACATAGGATATTCTTATGGATGAATGAGACCACATGTCGACCTTCTACTGTGCGTAGAGTGATTGCTTCTACCCATTTAGTAAAATATTCTGTTGCGGCAAGAAAATATTTGTGGCCATTTGAAGCAGAAGGAGTAATGGGGCCTACGACATCAAAAGCCCATATGAAAAATGGCCATGGTGAGACGACGGATTGCAAGTATGTCGCTGGCGTATGAATAGAAGGTGCATGCATTTGACATTGAACACACTTCTTCACAAAACGATAGCAATCTTGTTGCATAGTTCTCCAGTAATTTCCTGCTCGAATGATTTGTTTGACAAGAGTTTGGTAGCCAACGTGACCACCACAAATGCCTTCATGTGCTTCTTGCACAACTTCTTTGGATTCTTCTTCATCCAAACATCTGTAATATTCAGAATTGAATCCACGACGATAAAGGATGTTGGCAAGAATAAAATATCGAGCAGACATGCGCTGAATTGCTCGCTGCTCTTTCTTTGAGAGCTCTGAAGGAAATTCACCAGTTTCAATGAAATTCTTGATGTCATAATACCAAGGCTTCTTCTTTTGCTCAGCCTGGTTTATCTGCTCTACTGGGACGAAAGCAGGTTGATCAAGTCTGCCAATTTCAAAGGAGCGACAAGATTCTTCGCTCTTGAAAGACATGATGGATCCCAGATTGGCTAAACTGTCTGCAATTTGATTGAAGTCTCTCTTGACATAAAAAAGTTGGAATTCTTCGAAATTGCTGACAAGAGCTGAGACAATCTTCTGATAAAGAAGTAATTTATGATCCTTCACTTGCCATTCAACTAAGACTTGATTGACGACGAGCAAAGAGTCGCCATAAGTATGCACTCTTTTAACATTGAAGCCTTGTAGAATTTTCAAACCTTGTATCAAAGCTTCATACTCGGCCAGATTATGAGTGCACTGAAAATCTAATTTGAGAGAAAAGAGGATCATTTCCTTCTCAGGTGTGATCAACAGAATCCCGATTCCTATGCCTGCCATATTCTTGGAACCGTCAAAGAATAAATTCCAAATTTGGGATTGTTGAATATTGCAGATTCGCTCATCGGGGAAATCATCCTCGACTTTAACATCCTCTACTAGAGGAAAATCTGCTAATTGATCTGCAATTGCTTGGCCCTTGATAGATTGCTGAGAGACATATTCCAAATCGTATTGCATCAATAGAACCTGCCATTTGGCAATCCGTCCACTGAGGAAGGGTTGCTCTAGAATGTACTTGAGAGGATTTAATTTGGATAGGATCTTGACTTCAGATGCCAACAGATAGTGTCTCAATTTCTGACACATCCAAACCAGAGCTAGACATGTCTTCTCTATCTGAGAGTATTTCTTCTCATAATCAATGAAGGTTTTGCTCACATAGTAAATGGCATGCTCTATCAGACTGTCTTCTTTGTATTGCGCCAAGAATCTGCCACAAGCCACTTGATTAACTGAAATGTATAGCAGTAGGGGTTTCCCCAATTCTGGCGGCTTTAACACAGGAGGATTGAGCAAATATTTCTTGATGCGTTCGAATGATTGCTGACACTCTGGTCCCCATTCGAATTTCACTTCTTTCCTGAGCAAATGATTGAAAGGCTCACATCTCATGGCCAAATTGGATATGAATCGCCGAATTGATTGCATACGTCCCTGAAGGCTACGCAATTCTTTCAAATTAGTCGGGGGAGACATGTCAATGATAGCTTTGGCCTTAGCGGGATCAACTTCTATCCCCTTTTTGCTGACTAGAAAGCCCAACAGTTTGCCAAATTCGACTCCAAAAACACATTTTTGTGGATTGAGTCATAGCTTGTAAAGAATGAGCCGCTTGAAAACTTGATTGAGAGCTTCGATGTGATCTTCCTCTTGTTTGGACTTTACCAGAATATCATCGACATAGGCATCCATGATTTTGTGCATCTGATCATGGAAAACGACGGCCATAGCATGCTGATAAGTGGCTCCAGCATTCTTAAGCCCAAATGGCATGACTATATAATAAAAAGTGCCCCAAGGAGTAGTGAAAGACGTCTTGGACTGATCACGAGCGGCCAACTTGATATGATTATATCCGGAATATCCATCCATAAAAGCGAACATAGCGTGACCTGCTGTGCTATCAATCAAAAGATCAATATTAGGAAGTGGATAATCATCCTTAGGAGTCGCTTTATTGAGATCTCTGAAGTCGATGCAAATTCGAACTTTACCATTTTTCTTGGGAACAGCGACAATATTTGCTAACCAATCTGGATAGTCAATGGTTCGAATGAACCCTGCTTTGAGTAGGTCTTCCAGACCTTCCTTAACTTGTTGTTCCACTCGAGGATCCATCTTTCTTAGTTTCTGCTTAACCGGCTTGACATCTGGTTTTAGGATGAGACGATGCTCAACCAATTTGGTATCTAGACCTGGCATGTCCTCATACGTCCACGCGAACACTTCTTCATGTTGCTTGAGAAAATGGTGAGTCTTTCTTTCTCTTTCGGGCTCAAACTGCTGCTAATCTTGAGAATTTTAGGATCGTCTTCTGATTCAATATTGATATCCTCAGTCGGATCCTGAACTAAGGATGATGGCTCATCTTGTTTCTGAATTGCTGCAAATTCTGGTAATTCTTGAAGAGTTGAATCAAATTCTGCAGGTTTTTTTTACTGCTTTATAATCTGACTACATTTTGCTTTTATTTTAACCTGATGAATCACTGTTGGCTTCGAAAAGGCCTCTGGATTAAGAACGAGCTTCTTGATAGATCGGGAAGACATTCTGAAAATTGAAGAATAAATCGATTCAGGGAAATCGCCCATTATAAAACAAACTGCTTTTATTGAGAAAATAATTGGAAAAATGAAAGAGCAAAATAATGGCAATTTTGTAAAGATTTGATAATGAGAAGTAAAGAGACAAATGGCATCCAGACAGACAAAGGAAATTTGCAACTTTATTGAAAGATTGAATTGAGGACAATGATTGAAGTGAAACGGGATATCATCCTAAATGTGAAAACAAAAGAATAGAAATGAAAGACAAGCAGATGCCCTTAGTGCGTCCCTTTGACAAAGATAGTGCCCTTCTGAGATCTTCTGCCATTTAAGCCCAATCCGGCCCTCTAAGGATAGTGCTGAGGAATTACTGGCTCGAGACGACCATCTCCATTTTTTCCCAGGCCTTGAAAAGGCTGATAACCATGCTTTACTAACAGATCAAATCCCTTTTTGGCCTTCATAAATTGGGAGAACAATGGATGATTTTGAATGTGCTATAGTCAATTCGTCCTCCAATCTTGAAAAACTGTGGGCCTCTCCATCGAGTCATGACCACTGTATGTGCTGGCTGTTCAGTCGTCTGCAGTATTCCTGAGTTTTCTTTGAAACTGGCCTCATCAATGCCTCTAATGCTAGGGATATCAGTAGTGAAAGTGGGCCTAGGAACCATGGGTTGTGCAAGCCTCTGTTCTGGATCTTCGCCCAAGACTGTTGTGATCATCCCACCTTTTGACCATTTGACACACTGATGCAGAGTAGACAGCACAACGTTCGTATTGTGAATCCACGGTCTCCCGAGAAGCAGATTATAGGTGGGTGGCACATTCACCACATAAAAAAGGACAGAGTGAACTGAATAGTCAATGAAAATCTTCAAGAAAATTTTTCCTTTCGCTATCTGACCATGATTATCAAACCCGTAGATAGTGATCGGGTCCGGGATATATTCCTCTTCTTTGATGCCCAAAGCTTTGGCTGTCATTTCTGGGCATATATTGAGGTTGCTTCCTCCATCTATCAGCACATGAGGAACAGTCATTCCTCTGGCTCGAATCACAACATACAAAGTGTTGTTGTGAAACACATGCGGCTTGGAAAGATCTTCATCTGAGAAAGTGATCAGAGCATTTGTCATGGTCTGATTGACTATCTGGGCCATGTCTTCTGGTGTTATGCTCGGTTTCACTTTGATTTTCCGCAACAGATCATTCAACACCTGCTGGTGTTTGGTAGAAGCTTGAGCTAAGTCCAAAATTGAGACATTGGATAATGCTGTTATCGGCTTTGGTGTGGATGTCTCACTTTTCTCTGGGGCGGGCTTAATAAAGTGTTTGGGGAGCCATGGCATTCTTTTAGCAACCTCAGGAGATACCCCAGCGGGTTTATCAGATACTTTCATTTTACCAAAAGCTGCAATGAGATCCATTTTCTGAGCTTTGGACTGAGCCTGCTGCAGTACAAGGACCTAAAGTTGGATTTGCATATCCCTTTTAGAGCATGGCCTAATATGCTCCTGCGACTGAAAAGGCTGTTCAGAGATGACTGTCGTAGAATGATGGGGAAAGGGTTTCTTTAGAATGTCCATATTTTCATCTTCGGCACCCTCTACAAGAAGATTCTTGTCGATGAGATCCTGAACAATATTCTTGAGAACGAAGCAGTTCTCAGTATTGTGCTCCACTGTTCTATGAAATTTACAAAATTGATCTTTGAATTTCCCCATGGGAACAGGGGGATCAGCCAACCTAGGCAGTTTGACCATCTCCTTGGTCAACATATATTCGATCCCAGTCTTGAGTGATTGATCCAGCGGAGTGAATTTCCTGTCATAACTCCACCCTTCATGCTTTACTTTTTCTCGGGGCTTTGGTCCCTGCTCTAGTTGAAGTGGCTTATTGAATTGAGGAACTGACTTGCCTTTTTGGTCATTCTTGTTTGAACTTCCTGCCCCATAACAAAAATCTCTGTTTTGCCCCTTATGGTGGTTCCAATTATTATTTCTGACAGAATGAGTGAAGTGAGTCTTCTTCTTCTGCTTAGTTTGGCCGTTGTTTTTAGTGAAGGTGAAACCTTCATAGAAACCATTTTCCATACTCAATTCGAGCCATTCGGCTCGCTCTGTCAAATCAATGAATGTCTTCGATGGTGCAGTAGAAATGAGACCTCTTAGAGGCTGTGAGAAGTTACTCAGAATTAGGGATATAGCATGTCCTTCTGATATGGGGTCCCTCATCTTGTTGCAAGCTGACCTCCAACGGTGAATGAAATCTCTAGCCTTCTCATTTTCTCTCAATTTGAGGCCACATAGGTGACTGAGGGTGGGAAGCGCCTCGGCATTGAAGAGGAATCGCTCGATGAACATGTTCACCACTTTGTCAAATTCTTTCAATTCAATTGGATTTACATGCTCCGAGTACCATTTAGCTGCGGTTCCCTCCAGACTGCGAGGGAAACATAGGAAAAGTGTGTGGTTGTCTCGCTTGAATCTGGAGCATTCAGCAAAAAACATGGTGAGATGAGCTTTAGGATCGCCAGAACCATCGAATTTGATAAACTTTCTGGGGAGATTCTCGAGATTGTCATCCCCATCCAAACCATCATAGAAGTCTTCGCTGGTGAAGACTTTCTTGCCCTTGTCGCGGGCGTGCAGGTCTCCAAGCATTCTGACCACCTCTTTGAACTGCGGCTGGTCAGAGTCATTGACGGACTGCTCTTTGAATCTGTGGGCTGACCCCTGCCCCTGAGTAGATTTGCGGAATGCCTGATGAGTCTCAAACTCTTCATCTGAATCCTCTGCTGATCCCTCTTCATCAGTTGTATCAATATTCTGGGTAGGCTTTTTAGATATCTTCGCGGCTTTCTTGACTGTCTGACCTTTTGTCTTTTTCTTTACCTGTGTTTTCTCTGTACTGGCTTCAGCTTGCTCTGCCAGCATCTTGGTCATCATCTTCTTGAAGTTGGCATACATCTGAAGATCAATGTCATCCTCAACCTGCTGCCCTTGATTTTTGCCCGAGCGCGAGGAATCCATCTCTTCGTCCGAAGCTGTTGAATATGTGATGCCTTCAACTGGTGCAGTTTCCTTCCCTGACCTTGTCTGAACCATTGAATATCACGAATGCTCTCTGCAGGGCAAGATTGAAGGTTAAGCTTTCGAAAGAGATTTTGACTGGAAGAAAGATATTTGCTGAGAATTTTGGTAGACAATTGAAAGAATATCCTATTACTAGGGATTGAGTCGTCGCTAGGATTACGACCATTGTGTTGTCATTCCTTTGCAAAGAAAATAAACGACTGAAAATCATGCCTTGTTACCTAGGCGAGGTCGTCAAACCAAGAATTGAAGAATTTGCAAGATTTTTATTTATTGAAAGAAAACATGATTACATTAATAATAAACTTGGGAAAGAGGGGGCGGACAGACAATTTGCCACCACTCTTTATAACTAGCAGAGACACGAGGACCGGGAAAAAGCGGAAGAGTAACAAAAGAGTCCCAGCCATATCTAGCAGAATGGTATGCTCCAGACCACTGTGCTGATGTAAGGTCGAACTCTGGCACGACTCCTGATAGCAGCCGCATCTCTATGTGCTTATGTCTCTGAGAAAACTGTCGAACACACCGCTCCGGATGATAGTAAGCACAGAAGAATGGACCAAGCAAATTGGATCTCTTGCCATATGCATAGGTGTATCTGGGAGGCGATAATTCTTGATCAAAATAGTCCCACACCACTTCTTCTTCCTGTAGATAGTCGATCATGAATCGATACCGCGCAACTGGAAGAAGTTCCTTGCCATTGTATCTGAACGAACTAGCTCTGGTCGGTACATGCTGAAGGAACCAAGACTGAAGAGCATACGTACATCCCTCAACTAAGATGGACTCTCCAAGTGTGAAGCGGGTCAGTCCTCTGTATAGAAAAGCAAGCGCGGCCATGGATATCGAAAGACGGCTGGTCTGTCGACTTCCCCATCTCCTCAGAAGCTGAACTATTCTGACATCCACATAGTTTTGTTCGTCTGGAAAGAAAGCAAATCCCACAGTGCACAAAACCATCGCATGCTGAATTCTCTCTCGAGCTGTTTTGGACAACGAGCTGACTTTTGCAAATTCTCCATACTGTCGGTAGATCTCGATCAGGCTCACGTACTCATTCTCATTTTCTTCAATCAGTGTCCAAGACTTGCGCCCTGTCATGCGAGCTATGGCATCTTTGGGGTCCAGACCCTTGACATTGATCAGAAACTGCTGCTCTAACGGATCTCCAGGCTGACCGGCTGACTCAGGCAGTCCCATAATCTCTGAAAATTCATCCATCAGTAGTGTCATCTCGCCCCACAGGAACCAGAACGTGCAAGTGCACGGATTCCACCGCTCTGCCAGTGCATGAATCAGATTGCCGTTGACTGTTAACTTTCCCACTGCAGATGCCAGTTCCAACCCGCAATCGCTCAAGTGGTCCGGAAACATACGAGAGAAGTTTTTGAACCAGACATAGTACCACCGGGGGAAGAAGGGTCCGGTGCTAAGAGATCGATGCTCAGAAAGACTTTGTCGCACCTCGTAGGAGATGTGACCCTCAGGAAAAACAGAATCGAGCTGACTGGATGCCATTGGACTGAAAGACAAGAAGACTGGAATTAGACTTTGGAAAAATATAAGAATTTTGAAAATTGCAGGCAGGATAAAATGAAAGCTGGAAATTCGAAGTCCAGAGGAACGAAAGAATGGAAAATCTCCTAGAGTTTTGAAGGAAAAGGTGGATAATTTAGAAAAATTGTCCAGGGTTTTTTTTTTGAAAAAAAAGGGAGATATTTCATAAAAGATGGAAAATGAGGTATTTTTGAAAATTGTCTGATATTTTGGAAAAATTGGGAAAAACATAAGAAAATAAAATGAAAATGAATATCATACATTCAACCACAAACAATTATGCACATACAACATTCTCTAAGAAGCTGACTCTAAATGCATTGATTTTGAAAGGGCTTTAGGACCCTAATCCTGACTCTAGGCTCAGATCAATTGTGTCCAATCCAGTTATGCCGATATACTCGAGCCGAGGCTTGATGTACGTGGCATAAAATTCATCTCCGGTTCTAGGCTTGTGTTTTCCCAACATCCTTGAGCGCCTGCCGATATACGTTGGACTATGGCCCTTGGTACGTGGCAAGAGGGCGTTAGCCCAAATAAGTGGCCCAGTTGTGAGGCTCTGTCCCGAACTATGGTTCTGGAAGAGAGCCCAGCAACGTGAAGACCGGGTAGACATAGGTGGGGTGGTTTTTGAAATATGATCACATGCAGACAAACAGAGGGCTCTAAGTCCTAAAGAGATAGAATTTTGAAAATTTTTGAAGAAGCAAACATTGTTTTCATACAAGTCCTAGATTGAGGAGTGTTGTATTTCAGACCTAAGTCTATGTGAGCATGCATAATTCTCCTCAATATAGTCCTACCAAACCATGCCTAATCTATATGCAATCCATGTCAGCTGGGTTCAAGTCTAGGCTCCTAGGTTCACATGATATCAGAAATTAAAGCTGACATTCCATAGAATATAATTTTGATAATTGAACTAAGTTAAAGCACATAATTGATCAGGCGAAGACAGGTCCCATCACGGTCGCCAAACCTGTTATCATCGCCAAAATTTTTCCCCTCCCTTGCGAGAGAGAAATGAATTTTGCGAGTCAAACTCGACCAAAGTTTTGAAAAATGGTTTTGAAAATTACTCGCCTCCGTTTTGAAAATTTGCAGGAAAATTCCGTGGAATGGGATCCGCCTGTCGGTACGAGATTCAACCGTTCCTGGCGCCTTTACCAGGGGTAATTGAACCAAGGATCAATTACGCGCTTTAACTTGACTCAAATATCTAAATTATGCTATATTTTTCCTAGAATGCACAAAGAATCAGGATTGTGCTATGGAATTTTGAAAAATGCAAGTTTGAGAAAATATGATTGAAATGCATTTAAAAAAGGACTGGAAAATGCTTGAAAATGCTTGAAAATGGAATTCCTAGGAAAATCATTGAATTTTATTGGAAATCCGAAATTTGCATTGGAAAGTGATTTCTCAGGAAAATTTGAACTTTAGAAAATCGATTTTAAAATTTGGAATTCCTTTTCTGAGAAAATGGATTTGAGAATTCTGAGAAAATCTAAGAAACTCATTGGAAAATGACTTTTGAAATGGAAAATGAATTCTCAGAAAAAATGGAAAATATAAGAAAATCGATTTCTGAAAACTTGGGATTTTGAAATTTGAGAATTTGAAAACATAGGAAAATCTTGATTTGAACTTGGGAAATGCTTTGAAATATCATTTGAAAACTTAGGATTTTGAGAAAATCAGATCCTGAGAAAGACTTGGAAATTCTTGAGAAAACTGAATTTTTTGAAATTGAAATTGGAAAATGAATTTGAAAACAATGCAATTTGAATAATATGAATGAATGAATATGAATTTGAAAAGGGAATTTCCTTGAGAAATTGAGAAATCCTTTTGAAGTTTTAAAAAATGCAGTGCATTTTTGAAGTTAGCCTAAGTGTGTAGGCTGAATGTGGCTAATATGAAGATCATAAATCTTGGTTTTCTTCGTATTCTGACTATGGCCATAAATACGAATCCCACCGAGTTTATAAACTCCATAAGAGCTTGTTCACGTGACATTCATGTAAACCATAGTGAATTTGAAATAATGTGCATGAATCATGCATCACATATTAAAATTTACATAAATTAAACTATATGCAATGCAGCCCTATTCTAAGCAGAAAAGTAACTCTTATTCCAAATATTACATTGATTTTTACATTGAATTGAATAAAATAAATAAATAAAATGTCTAAGTCTTCTTCTTGAATATTCCTGAAAACTGGAAAACAAGGTTAGCACAAAAATGTAGGTTTTTCTGAATTTATCCGAAAATATAAGAAATTATCTGATATTATTCAGATATAAACCCAAAATCATACTCCCTTTAATATAAACATGATAAATAATGAATAAATTTCAAAAATAAACTTGAAAATTCGAAATTGGGGTCAAAATGACCAAAATACCCCTGATGACCTTGAAATCAAGGTTTTCTGAAAGAAATTTTGTAAATTTTGGAATTTTTAAAATCAAATGAAATAAATCAAACATAATATGATGAAATATGATGATATGCATGAAAATTTATGAAATTGGAAATTGAAATTTCGAAATTATGGTCAAAATGACCAAAATACCCATGATAACAAGACTATGGCCTTGAAACTAGGGTTTTCTGAAATAAATTTTGCAAAAATGGAAAATGTGAAATTCCAATGACATTGAAATTAACCCTAATATGATCCTACATGCTCATGTACATGATAAAAACCCTAAAAAGGCGAAAATATAATAAATTATCAAATTTAACCTGATTTTCGCTTCTAAATTTAAAGATAAAATAACATATGACTCAAATGAACTTGTAATTAAGCCAAATTTGGCATGAACTCCTAAAGTAATCCTATAAACAGAATGGAGCTCGAAAATCTATTTTTTTTATTTTAAAATATGAAAATTCAAATAAAAACCCTAAATTTTATGATTTTTGCCTAAAATGTTGATTTTAAAGGAGATTTAGGATATCAAACTTCCATAAAAAATTCCCAAATTTTATGGGGTGACAGAGAACAGTAAGGTAATGATTTTTTCCTTTTACACTTTCTGGTTTTGACCTATGTTCGGAGCAGTGCCACTCCGGCAAGTCGGATCGGAATCCAGCGACTCTAGGATTTAGGGGAAACAGACAAGTTTCGGTAGAAAATGTGGAAAAAATAGAAGACAGATGGGAAAAAGGCTGAAATTATGGAAAACTGTTCCTGACAAACAGAGGAAGATTTTATATTTTGACACCGTTGGGATTCAAGTTATGGTTTGGAAAATGGCATACTGTTATCAGAGACCTAAATCTCTGAGATTTCTGGACATTGGAATCTGTTAGACAGAAAGGAAAAATCCGGGAAAAATAATGCAACAGATCCAAAAATTCCCACATTTTAAGAAATGACAGGAAATTATGTTAGTAACAACTTTCATGTTGAAAGTTTTTGCATAAAGGTAACAGATTGTATGCACTCGGTGCATTAGGGTCTGTCTATACCCTGACGAAAGAAAATCAATATTTTCCCAAGGGTCTGAGAAATCCGATTTTTTATAAATGTCAAAACTGATTGGAAAAACCTAAAAATTTCCAAATCATTAGTAGATTCAATCATAAATCTACTGTGATTTTTGAAGGACGATCCGAATCTCTCACAAGGGTGGTGCTGGAGGTTTTTATCTGCTAAAGCAGAATTTGAAATTTCTGGAGGGTTCAAAATCCAAGGTCAATTTTTTATTTTTTTATGAAACTCCGAATTTCAAACTAATCCAATTTTTTTACAGGATTTTAATGACACATGAGTCTAATGATCACGAAATTTACAGAATTTATGAACGAAAAATCTTGCATGAAATTCTAACTGGATTCTACGCATATACATAAAATTATAAACCACCAATGGAACTTCAACAAAGTTAAATTAAATAAGCAAAATGAATATGAAAACAACGTAATAAAACTAAAACTATGGTCTAAAACATGAAAGCTATATAAGAAATGAAAATGAAACCAAAAATCAACAGGGGGCACGATTCATATTGATATGGGCCATTGCAAGGAGGGATCCGATCCATCCTTTGAATGGATCCCTTCTCTCACATGGCCAAACATCCATCTTCATAAAAAGGAAAGAAGCATTTTAGCTTGCTTGAACCTAGTTTGGCTTTCTTACGATCATCATACGGCATGGATTCAAGCTAAAACTCATGAAAGAAAATGAAAAATAGGCTTTACCTTGGTTTGCCTAGATTGATTGAAGGTAGGTTGCTGCAAAAGATGGCCAAGTCATCTAAAGTGGCTGGAACAAGTAGGGTGCTCGTTGCTGTGCTGGATGAAGAAGAGCTGCAAGGCGATGGAGGATGGTGCTTCAAAGTAGATCTGCTGGCTGCAAGGAAGAAGATGGCTGAACTGTTCTCGTGGTGGCTGCAGCTTCCGTTCGATGGCTGGGCATCCAAAGAGGTGGCTGTAGAGAGGTTGGAAGGCTGTTGTGGCTGTAGCAACCAAGGAGAGAAGAAGGGAGGGAGAGAGAGAGAGAGAGAGAGAGAGAGAGAGAGAGAGAGAGAGAGAGAGAGAGAGAGAGGCGTTGAATAGCCTTTCTTTGAGGTAGCCGTCCATGGTTTTCTTGATAACTTAGGTTTTAATCCATTAAAACCTAAGTTACCAATAATAATAATGGCTAACTTGACTTTCTTTTTGTGTACAGCCATACGTGAATGGCTATAGCTGCAGCCTTGGCTTTTTTTTCTTTTCTTTTTTTTGTTTTGTTCTCCCTAACTTAGGTCCTAATAGGATCTTTTCTAAGTATTTGATAGAAAAATGAGAAAGAGATATACGTGAATGGTTGGGCAAGAGGGAAAGGAAGGAAGGAAGAAAGAGAAGAAGGAAAGAAAGGGAAGAAAAGAAAGGAAAGAGAGAAGAAAAAGAAAATGAAAGAAAGGAAGAAGAAAGGGAAAGAGAAAGGGAAAAAGAAAAAGGAAAGGAAGGAAAAGAGAGGGGGCTGGAGGTTTGGGTGACCACCTTGTGGGTCCCACCTCCTCTCTAAAATAAAATAAAAATAAAAATAATAAAAATCAATAAAAACAAAACAAACAAATAAAAAGAAACATTTTTTTAATAAAGTAGAAATGCAAATGAATGGGCCATCTCAGAGCGGGTCCAAATTCTGATTTTGAAATTCATTTTGACGATTAGAGGGGTAAAATAGTCTTTTCAGAAAGTTTCCAGACGAAATGAGCTATTTTTGGCAGTTTTTGAAACGAGCTCAGATTTTGAAGTTCAATACCTCATTGCGAAGCAAATCCAATGTAGAATTTAAAAATTTAATTTTGGAAGAAATCCAGATTGTTTTTCTTGAGAAAATACTTCCAAATTTATTTCCAGACGAAACGAGCTATTTTTTGGCAGTTTTTGAAATGAGCTCGGATTTTCCAGACAAAAATTTGTGTTTGAAATAAATCCAGATTATTTTTCTTGAGAAAATATTTCCAAATTTAGACTCCCGGGGGTAAAAATGTCAATTTTGAAAAACCCGAGGTTTGAAATTGATTTCTGAAAACTTTTAAAACTCAATCTGGATTGAAATTTATAAAACTGGAGTTCTGGACTTCGAAAATGAAATGAAATGTTATGAAATGCTAAGAAATGATATGAAATGATGAGAAATGACATGCGAAATGCAGACCCTGAATGAAGAATTTTAGATGTTAGACCCCGATTGGCAACTGTACTAGTTTAAAAAGCATTAAAATTGATAAAATTTGCAAAATAGCTCAAGAAATGGTTTTCGGGACTCTACTGGGTCAGAGTGACAATACAAATTGGGGTTCGAGCTGGATTGAACTGATATGAGCTAGATTGAGCTGGGTTTTAGAGTTTCAGAACTCAAATGAACTCACCAGACACTGACTCAACTGACCTTTCCAACTGAATTTTCAAGAAAAGCTATCATTTTTAGAGAAATGGTATGGAATGATCATTGGAATGAAGTGAATTACGAACCTGAACTGGGTTTGAGCTGAAACAAAGGTCAGTAATACTGAGGTGAACTAAAATCGAGGCTCAAACACTAGCTCAACTGACTAAACTCGGCTCAATTTCAGCTAAAAGAGCTAGAATGGACTAAAATGGGCTCCTGGACACTTGGCAATGGTTTTGAACTGAAACTGGAGCACTTGAACTCCTGATGAGCTCAAGTTAGACTTTGGAGAATATGACTGACTGTAAATGACTGACTCAGAGACAATTGGCTTGGATTTGAGTGAGAAATGAGCTCATTTATGAAGAAATGTTCCCATTTTGGCAGGAATTGTCAGAAATGAAAATGGTCTGTTCATTGTGAGCTCGGATGAGCTTGAGATGACTGATATTCTAACTATTCTGAACTGACCAATGAGCTTGGTTGACTCCGACTGACTTGGGTCCGGGATGTCCTAGGGGTAAAATGGTAATTTTCTTAATAAAGTTGGTAAAATGATGATTTTCTGAAACTAACTCGGGGTTTGACTCCTATACTGACCTAACAGGGTTGGCACTGCACGAGGAGGGTTGTTTGAGAATGGATGTGGAAAATTTGGGGTGTTTACAAGGGGATTCATCATTTTCATCAAATCCAGACAATACATCAAATGGGTGAGGCTCTCAGTCTGGAATCAGTGTCATATACTGCCACGAATCAATTGGCAATCACTATTCACGAGGCTAGCAGATCTAGGTAATTGATACCAGGAAGGCATGAATAGACAACCCATTGTAAGTATTTGCAAAATCATAATGCAATATCGCGAATACAGGAAACTATATCACTCGGATGCATGGTTACATCTGAGAACGAAAATGGTATATGATGCTGAGATACTGCAATAAAATAGGGATGAGGTGATGATGCTGGATCTAAACGACCAAATTATAATAGGGAAATGACAGAAGAATTAGCTGAATCAATAAACCACCAAAATCTAAAGAAATGCATGGAATACAAAGATGGATGATAAAGAAAAACAGAAAATGGTGATGCGAATGACAAATCAAAACAAAATGAATGAACATCGAGATGATGATAATGTCACGCAGATGAAATGATGCCATAAGCTAGATATAAATAAAGACCTAAAGATGAAGTGCGTTGCCGAATTGAAGAACGATGATGAAATGCCAGACAATATACATAAACAGGTATTCAAAGCAAGAGAACCCAAAAATAAATTACAAAGAAAGGGAGAGAGAAAACAAAGAATGTTGGAATCTATGTATTCCATTGATGTTTCCAGATGTAGGCTGATCCTGCTATTCGCAGATCGACGCTTACAAAAGAGGCTTTGCTTGTTAAAAGACGAAGAACAATTCAGAAATTCGTAAAAACAGAAAAGAAAGAAAATAAGTAAGTAAATAAAAAGAACAAAAAGGAAGCACATAGAGATTTACTCACCCTAGATTCATAAGATATTGAGATCAAGAAGAGGTGATTCCTCTACCTGTTACTACCGGATATGGCCGAGTTCGTTGATCGAAGCAGGAGCTTTGGCTTGCTTGTGATTCTCGGCTTATGAGGTCAACCTTCAGTCGATAGGAAAGAAATTGGTCGCTTATAATTCAGGATTGAGACTCCCAATTGCGAGATTTCAACTGAAGAGGGAGTGGCATCCCTCTGTAGGCTATTATAGTATGAGATCCACCCTTTTTTTCAGCCCATTGGGAGAAAATACAGAAGAAGAAGACAGGGGGAAAAAAGAAGACAGAGGAAGAAAATAGGGAAGAAGGAGGAAAATGAGAAGCGTGAAGAAGCTGTGGAGGGGTGAAGATGATCGTGAAGGAGAAGGGATGATGGCAGGGTGGAAACGGATGCTTAGGGATTCCTCTGCGTGCCCCTTTTAAAGAAGAAGAAGAAGAAGAGTCCAGAAGAGGGGGGGGGGGGGGGGGCAAAACCGTTGGGGATTAATGGCTGAGGCGGGAAGGATCCCGATCGAATGAGTGAAAGAGGAGAAGGCAGGTAAGAGAGGTGTTCGTTGGAGATTGAGGGTGGAGGTAGAAAGAGTCGAGCTGTTTTGAGCGAGAGTGAGAGAAAGAGAGAGAGATGAGAGTTTGTGAAGCCATTGCAGGTTTTTCAAAATTTCCAAAAACAAGGTTCTAAAAGGAAAATTTTCTTAAACAAGGTTTAAAACTTATCTTTTTTTGTAATTTTCTTTGTATTTTCTATTTTTTGATGTTTTTGAAATAAAAGCTTTAAAAACTAGAGATTTTTAAGCTAATTTTGTGAAATATTTACAAAGGCAGTGTCTCCTGAGGATTCAGGCTTTTTTTTTGGAACTTTTCTCAGAAAATGGGTTTGGATCCGATTCAGATCAAAACTGGGTCAGAGATAAAACTTTGAGTCCGAATTCTAGCGAATCCAAGGAATGAATGGAATTTTGGTTAAAAATTAACCCGATTACATAGAAGACGAAGGTCAGGGGCAAAAAGGGAATTTTTGAATTTTTTGGAAAATTTGAGGTGTTCACATGTGTGCACATTCACTAAATTCACTAAACCGTGTGCACATTCACTGAAGCACTTCATTATTCATTAAGATCACTTCATTGTGTGCACATTCACTGAGACGTTTTCACTGTGTGCATATTGTCACACTACATACCCCTCTAGCTTAATTCATTTCTTGTCCATCGAGCAACCTGATCTACACAACATTTCGTTTAATGGACGCAGCAGTCCAGAAAGTACAAGCTTAATCCAGCATTTGCCTCGTTTACTGCAAAATCTAGATCTGAACTTCTGCTGGATTTTCCAAGAATTTTCCGCTGCACCTTACTGTTGCATTTCCTATGTATATATTTCATCACATCAGTTTCAACTTATACATCTACATCTTATTGCATCAAGTGGTGCCTACGATGGTTTGTTACACAGCATAACACCCTCTTCACCCAACATTGCATCATCAAAATTTCCTGCAACTACATATTTTTCATCTTACGATTCCTATACATTTCTATTTTTTTTATGCATTTCTTCATTAAGCATAGACATTGCACTTAGGCAAATGCATATGCATTTCTTCATAAGCATAGGCATTTCACTTAAGCAAATGCATATGCATTTCTTCATTAAGTATAAGCATTGCACTTAGGCAAATGCATATGTATTTCTTCATTAAGCATAGGCATTGCACTTAGGCAAATGCATATACATTCTTCATAAGCATAGACATTGCACTTAAGCAAATGTATATACATTTCTTCATAAGCATAGGCATTGCACTTAGGCAAATGCATATGCATTCTTCATAAGCATAAGCATTACACTTAGGCAAATGCATATGCATTCTTCATAAGCCTAAGCATTGCACTTAGGCAAATGCATATGCCCTTCTTCATATTCATAGGCAGATGCATATGCATCTTATTCATGCATAGGCATTGCATATTCACATATGCATATGCATTTCTATTAAATCATAGGCATAATCATATATATGTTAGTTTTAACATAGCCTTTTTAATTTTCTTTTGCAGGGAAGGATGAAAGATCCTGATTTTTTTTTCTAGATTAGAAAATTTCAATATTCAATATTTAATTTTAATTTAAGATTGTAATGATTTCATATTAATGAGAATTTTTACCTTTCTGTTTAGATTAGAATGTATGGGCATATAGTTATATTTTAAATTGACTATAGCATATCATTTTTATATTTTCTTAAAAAAAAAAATACTATGGTGAAACACGAATGGCACGTGCACCATTCTAATAAGAGGTAAATAACCCTAAGTAAACGATTCGCATTTATGGTCATAGTCAGAATGCGAACAATACTTAGGATTTTTCTCTTTTATGGAATAAAATTTGACCTACACTTTAGGTCATTTCTGAAAAACAATCACATTTTCTAAAAATGGATATCTTTTTCTTCCTCTATCAGAATTTTGAGATATATTTGTGGCCATAGTCATGAATATATTAAAAATTAATTTTATTTTAAATCCTATAAAGGCACAAAAACTTATTTTATTCTTTGTTAGAATTCAAATAAAGATTAAATTAGAACATGTTTGTGACCATAGTCATGAATGTATTATAATTTAATCTTATTTCAATTCTATTAAAGAATAAAATTTGCTTTTAAAATTCTAATCGTTAAACAAATTCTTTTAAAGCATTCATCATTTAAGATAGAATTGCATCATGATTTGCCATCTTTTTAGTTATTTTTAAAATTTCAAGTGATTCTTGAAGTAGATTTAAAAAAAAATAATTTTCACTTCCAAATTCAAAGTTATTTTCGATTTCCATTTACAAATTCAAATTTATCTTTTTATTTCATTTTTTAATTTCATTCAGTTTTAAATCCTATTTCAAATTCTAATTTTTTATTCTTATTTCTAAACTTCCCATTTTCGAATTTCATTTTAATTTCAAATATTAAGTTCAATTCTTTACCTCTTTTCAAAAATCCCAATTTCGAATTATACTTTCATTTCAAGTTTAAATTAAAAAATTCTGAATTTTATTTCAATTATCAATTTAATCAAATTTTGGAATTCACTTCAAATTTCCAATTTAAATTCTAAATTCAATTCTGATTTCAAAACATCAATTCAAATTTCAAAATCAATTCAAAATTTCAATTTCAAATTCTGATTTCCATTTCAAAAATCCGATTTCAAGTTCCATTTCAGAAACAAACCCAATTTTCAATTCCAACTTCAAAATTCAGTCTTTTATCTTCCAATTTCACTCTTTTCTAAATCCATTTTAGATTTCAAATATTTATTTTCAATTTAGATTTCAAATTTCAAATTTCAAATTTTGAACTCTGAAATCTCACAAGTTTATTTCAACTGCTTGCAATTTCAACTTTTGATTTTAGTTTTAACTTTTTAAATTTTCAAATTTCTAAATTTCCTATTTCAAATTCACTTTAAATTCCAAGTTTTTTATTCAAATTTCAATCTTTTCAAATTAAGTTCAATTTCTGAACCATTTCCTAAAAAGATATCTTCAAATCTATTTCAGAATCACTTGAAAAACCCAAATTTTTGAAATATTTCCAAGAGCATACATCACAACATAAGCATGATTCTATGAGGATTTAGGATTTTTAGAATAATCCCTTAGACAAATTTAGGCAAAGCAAAAGCATGGATTCGATCTTTGGTTCCATTACCCCTGTTAAAGGCACCAAGAACGGTTGAACCTCTTACCGATGAGCGAATCCCGTCTCTCTAATTTTCTGCAAAATTTCAAAACGAAGGCGAGTAATTTCAAAATCTTTATTTCAAAAGGTCAAGTGAGACCTTGCAAAGAGTTTTTCTTCTCTTTTTTTTCCCCTCAAAAAGAGGAAAAAAATGAAAGGGAATTTTTTTGCAATGATCACACTCTCTAACTACCCTGCCAACACCTGGTTTAACCCAGTTTGGCAGGAGCAGACTGACCTTGAAAGCTTTAACTTATACACCAATTCAACCAAATGATTCTTTTAATCTTAATAGTAAGCTTCTCAATAATCAGTGGAAAAAAAGGAAATCACAGGAAAGAAACCGGAATGGCAACAAGAAATTAATAGGCCACATTGCAAAGCTTCCAATGATTTCAAATACGGGCTCCCACCTTAAAGCTACAACTAGATAGAAGAGATATAACGTCATATTTGCATGCAAAGTCATGAGAACCACTTTATTGGCAGATATGATGGAAGTAGATCTGTAGGTCAATGCAAATAGGCCACAATATATTATTCTAGGAAATAGATGTAAAGCCAACATAAAGTGGAGACACGATTGCTTAAAAGCAAAGGCATAGTTTTACCAATTCACACGTTGTTAAGGAAATGATGAAATATTAATATCCCCACCATACTCTTTAGTACATGAATTCATCGCGTGGCACATCACAATACATGAAATAAGCTGCTACGTTATCAAACATTATCATCTCCACAATTTGGTAATTAAGGTCTGCCAGTTTGCAACCACCAAATGGCAGTTGTTTTTGTTTGAAAGAAACCAAATGCCCTTATGAATATCCAGATCTACAAATCCAATTATTATATATATATATATATATATATTTGAAACTTCTTTCAAATAAAAAACTATGATATTCATAAGCTGAATGAATAATTCTAACCCATCCAGTTTAGAAGTTATAACAAAAAGAAAACAATCAAACTCACAGGAGATTCGACCGACTCAACGTTCATGCAACAAGTGTATTTTCAGACTTTAGAGAAACCATGGCTGCATAACTCTATAGTTTCACACACACACACACACACACACACACACACACACACATATATATATATATCTTCAAGCAATATGTTGAATATGTGTACTCCATATCACTAAGTACACACATAAAGATAAAATGCTCTTACACTCTCAATGACAAAAACATTTCAAGTAAATCTGGTTTCTCTTTTTTTTTTCCTTTGGCATTCACATAGGTGTCCAGACCATATAGAAATTTCCTTTCACCAGAACACCTATGCCTACACACATAAATTGTTTCTAAGTGCATGCATATTCCCTTGAAGAATGATATCGCCTATCATTCTCAAGGAACTTACCAATTTATTTATTTTTTTCCAGGCAATAATATGAGCTGACAAAATGAAAATTACAACCTACCATATGAGAAAAATTGGTAACCACTGAATAAATGTTTGATAACAATCATTGTCATAGTAGTTCAAATAAAGATTCCAGATTTTCACACTAGAGGAAACATCGATAAACACAAATTCTATTTTTATGTCAAAAGATAATATGGCTGATCGAAATGCAAGTTTCAAAAATTCACAATATAGCAAAAACAATAAACATGGCTGATTAAAAATACTGAATTTCAAGAACTTATAGCGTGAACAAAAATTTGATATGCACGACCTACAATCATATACACACACACACACACACACACTAAGTCATAGTACTTACTAGATCTCACATTTGTCATGCCTAAACCACACAGATGGATATATGTATTTTCATACATATATACAGATGGTTTGCCAGATACATGTGCTCTATGTCATAGGGCATACACATAAAGATAGAATGCCCTTACCTTGTTGAAGATACGAAGTTCGGAGGGAAATGTGCTTCTTCTTCTCACGTGCATCGGATAGTCATATGCAAGCTCTTCGCCAAAAATAAAGGAGGTGAGGGGGAAAAATGTGAAGGAAAAGGGAGGAAGAGGGTCACACGGCTGAGAGGGAAAGTTGAGAGAGAAAGGGAAGGATTCCCCCAAAAAAAACTCATTTTTTGTAAACCTGTAAACACCCCAAATTTTCACCCATATCCCCAACACTTCAACCAATCACTGCAGTCTGTCTTCTAAGACTTTCAGAGGGCAATATGGTCATTTCTGAGCTCGAACCCCACAGAAGTCCAAATTTCATCCCCAATTCTCAAAATTTTTCTATTGTTTTGCTTAGAATCATCTCCAGTCACAAAATCCTATTCACATCAAGAGATGGAAATCTTCAGTTCTTCATGCAGTATGAAATCCCCCAAGACATGTCATTGCATATCATTGCATGAGCATTTCATATCACTGCACGACACAACATGTCATTTCGAGGTCCAGAACTCCTGATTTCAAAACTCTCAATCCAGATTCGAGTTTTAACTTTTTCAAAAATGATTTCAAACCTCCTGAGTCTTCAAAATTGCCACTTCTTCAAATTTTACCCCCAGGACTCTGAATCTCAAAAGATTTTCTCAGGAAAATGATATGGATAGTTTTCAATATGTATTTTCAAAATTTTATCAACTGGATCAGCTATGCCTGAAGAAGGGGATGGAGCTTTGAACTTAGCAATTTTATCTCAGATTTTGCCCTTTTGTCAGCAAATTCAAATATCATTCTTTTACAAAATCGCCCAACAGGGGCCACCACTTTTCAAAATCTTTGCAATTAGGCCAAGTATTTCTTATTTTCCAGTTAGTCTAAGTTTTTATGAAAATTCCAAAAAGAGGTTTTACTTTCTCGCTTTTATTTCAATAAAAGAAGCGATGTGGGGTCCACCCTGAGGTGGCACCACATAGGCTTTCCTTTTGTAAAACTTGGATTTTGAAAAACCCAAAAATATAGGAGCCTTGTCACTGGGCCCTTTCTCTCTCCTTCCATCCTCTGCCATGTGTCAGTGTGGGGTTCACCTAGACGTGGCGCCACATGTCATTTTCTCTCACCTTCCATTTCTTCGTCATGTGTCTATGTGAAGTCACCCTGAGGTGGCGCCACATGTCTTCAATCACCTTCTTTTATTTCATGCCACGTGTCATTGTGGAGCTTCCCTAAAGTAGAGCCACGTGTCCACCACCTTTATTTTTCTCTCCCTTGCCACATGGCACTCTGGGGTCACCTTGAGTCGCCACATGTCCATTTCTCCTTTCTCCAGAAAAAGTAGAATTGTCCCCCCCCTCTGAGGTGGCACCATCTGAGGTGTTTTCTCCTGCAGCTGACACATGTCAAGCTTTGCTTTCCTCAGAAAAAGCAAGTGACACATGTCTCTCTCTGCTTTCCTCAGAAAAAGCAAGTGACACATGTCTCTCTCTGCTTTCCTCAGAAAAAGCAAATGACACATGTCTCTCTCTGCTTTCCTCAGAAAAAGCAAGTGACACATGTCTCTCTCTGCTTTTCTTAGAAAAAGCAAATGACACATGTCTCTCTCTGCCTCCTTCAGAAAAGCAACAATTCAAATATTTAAACTCCAGATTGAGGTGCCGCAAATCCTGAATTTTCCTCCTTAATTTCATTTTTTATCTGATTTGAGGTGGCACCATCTGCTTTCTCTGCTCCTGCCTTCTGACATATGATAGTGTGGAGCCACCCTAAGGTGGGCCACATGTCTGTCTCTGCTTCCTTCAGAAAAAGTCAGAGTTCAAATATTCAAATTCCATATTGAGGTGGCGCAAATCCAGAATTTTCCTCTTTAAATTTATTTTTTTTATTTGCTTTGCAAAATCCCAAAGTGGACCCACACATAGGTGGCGTCACATGAGAAGCTCCTGCAGAGAAAATCAAGCCAACCTCATTTCAAAAAATTTAAAATTTTGCGGAGGTGTCTTATTTACAAAACTTGCATTTTATTTTTATTCCAAAAATCCAAAGTAGCATCCCCTGAGATGGCGCCACATGGAAGGTCCAAATTTACTCTGTTTGAATTTCAAAAATCTCCAAAAATTCTATAAATACCCTAGCCCACGCCCAGTGAGAGAGGCTCCTTTGTTAGATCTGAACTTCAACTTAGAACTTCATTTTTTTTAGCTTCTTTTGTTTTCCTCTGAATTCACACCCTCTCTGGAGTCCATTCTCAAGGAGCTATCCCGTAGCCTCCCGTCTCTGAGTTTTTAAAACAGCAAAAGAACACAAGGTGAGTTTACATTCTAAGTGGTTCTATTGAAATAATGCCCTTGTCTCGATTTGTATATTGAATTTTCGTTTTGAAGAAAGGGTTCGTTCGAATGATGGATTGGACCATTCCCATAAAACAACATATATTAAAAATAATTATGCTTCCTTGATGATTTTTAACATTCATGCATTAGTTAGATTCAATTCATATTCTATTTCATTAATTTAGCATATTTTAGGAATTAGTTAGTTCTTTTTTAGCATTTATTTCAATTCTGTTTAGTTTCAGTAATTCCCTATTTTTGTCAATCAGTCCACTCGTTATTTTATGTTTTTATTTTTCTCTAAAAATGCCAAAAAATTATATTACGTGCCCTTATCTGTCCTGATAATTTGCAAAAAAATCAGAAGCATTTGAATTCATTTACTGTGTTCAAAGTTCAAAATGCCAAGTCGGGTTTTATTACCCAGGAAACATTCTGAATATTCGATCTCGATTTATAAAATCGATATATCCCTCATATGAGATCCAATTTTTGATCCAAAAAATGCTCGGAACTCGGGATTGAGTCCAGTATTTAATATGATTTTATAAAATTTTATGATGTTTTTACTATCTGACAAAAATCTGAGAGTTTGGGACACGTGTCAGAGCCTAATTTGAGTCTCTAAGACTCTGGATCGACTTAGGTCGACTAGTTTTTTATGAATATAGCTCCAAATCCAGATCTATAAAAAATGAACTTTATGTTCTGAATGTCCTTTGTTTTATTCTGAAATTTTGTAATTTTTAGGATAGTCTTCATGCCAGTTTCATATTTTTTATTTCAGTCTCCTATTTTGGCATTTACATCTATTCTTCTGGTTTATGCGTGTAATGTCATATTTTTATTTCTCACACAGTTAATCAAATGTTGAATCCATACAGATAAAAGTTGTTCATATCATGTCAGTAGTTCCCCATTTAATTTTCAGAAATTTTGATGGTAAATTATTATTTTTTATCCATTTCCACATCAGATCCTGTTGATTTTAGTCCCGTCAGAACCAAATCTCTGTTACCAAACTCACCGTAAGTCAAATCCCGGGGATGTAAAAGCCAAAGATGATCATTTTCATGTCCTTTAAAAGCCTGAAAAATATCAAACATTTCTATGGTGGATTTTTTCATTATTACGTTAAATGCTATGTTTGGTTCATACCCACATGCGAAATTTGCTCATCTTAAGGTTTTCTTTGAAATTTTGTATCTAGGCCATATCATTTCATGCATTATATCATTCTATATTGTTTCTAAGGATAGAGGAATTCTCTCTACAGAATTTGGCATGATTTGAGTACCGTTTGATGACCAGTTTAGCCGTATCATCAAATCGGGGTTCTCGAGGGACCCTGATCCAAGCGAAAAACAAGCGAAATTCATTATTTTGGCCAAGTTTCAAACATCAATTCTGTTTTTTACAATCCTAATATGTTTAGCAGCATGTCATCATGTCTCTTCATACATTTCATCCTCATTTGGTTTAATTCAAATTTCAAAATCTCAAAATTTACCAAAATTCCTTCAAAAACCCTGATTTTAAAAGTATAACTTCAATATTAGGAGTATTTTGGTCATTTTGACCACAATTTGAATTTTCAAACTATTTATTATTGAATTTTCTTGCATTTTCATCATTTCAAATATCAAGGAAGTGTGAAAATCGGGTTTATATCCAACTAAGTCCAATAATCTCAGGATATTATTGGAAAATCTTGGAAAAACCCAGATATTTGAGCTAACCCCATTTCAAGTTTGGTAGTGACATTCAAAGGAAAGAGCTGGAGTCTGCAAATTTTCCTTTTCTTTTATTTTATTTAGTGATGTAATAATTTAGTAAAATTTTGGAATAAGAGCTTTACTTTTCTGCTTAGATTAGGATGCATATCATATAGTTTGAATTTCTGTAATATCATGATTATGTGATTCATGCATTATATTTCAAAATCACTATGGACGTACACGAATGGAACGTGCACCAACTCTTAGAGAGTTGATGAACTCGATGGAGTCCATATTTACGGCTCTAGTTAGAATATGGAAGAGACCCAGATTCAACATCTTTTTACTAGTCACACCGAGCTTACACTCTTAGGCTATTTTCCAAAAATTTACTGCATATCTTTGATCTTTACAAAATATTTTAGAATTAACTAAGTAAGTTACAAGCATATTTACAGCCATAGTCGGAATATGTAGTAATCTTACCTTAGTTTAATTTTAAAATTGCATATTTTTCAGAAAAGATATTTTTATAAAGACATTCATTCATTCAGGATAGTTTGCATCATGAAATCACCTGCACTTCTCAAACTTTTCTCAAGAAAAATTTCACTCCATGGAAATTGATTTCTCAAGAAACTCTAAAAAATTTTCAAAGTTGGATTTTCCAAATTAAGTTTTCCACAATTTTCCCTGGAAAATGTTCCTTTTTTTTAGATTCATTTTTAAAAGGAATTTCTCATCATTCTCAAGAATCAAAAATCAATTTTCAAATACTTCAAGGCCAAGATTCTCAGGATTTCACTTTTCTGAGTTTTGATTTTTCTTCTCCAAAGAGTTTTCCAGTGATTTTCAATCATTTTCCAAAGAAAATTTTCGAAGTTGAATTTTCCCTAACAAATAGTTCCTCTTCAAGTGTTTTCTCAAGGATTATTTCTACTTTCCCAGGATTTTCATCCATTCATGATTTCCCCAAATCTTTATAAACTTTCTTATGAGATTTCAAATCCTTTTATCAGAGTTTTCCTGAGAAATTGATTTCCATCTTTTGCCTTAGAAATATTTTCCAACTCCAAAGCATTTTCTAAGCATACATCATGTTTTCCAACTTATATTTTTACAAAATTTCATAGCACATGCCTGAATTCTCTATGCATTTAGGATAGAACACGATTTTGATGATTTAACTAAGTCAAGCAAACATTTGATCCTTGGTTTGATTACCTCTGTTAAAAGCGGCAGGAACGGTCGAACCTCGTACCGACAGGTCGAGCCCTATCCTATGGATTTTCCCGCAATTTCAAAACGGAGGTGAGTATTTCAAAACAATTTTCAAAATTTTGGTCAAGTTTGACTCACAGGATCGTTTCCCCTCTCTCTCGCAGGGAAGAAAAAATTTTTGCAATGACAACAGGTTTGGCGACCGTGATGGGACTTGTCCATGTCTCATCAAAAGTGTGCTTGACTTAGTTCAATTATAGAAACCGTGTTCTCAAAATGTTAGCTCTTTTGCTTTCTGATATCATGCGAACCTAGGAGCCTAGATTATGACCTAGCTGACATTGATTACATATAGCTTAGGCATGGTTTGATAGGATCATATTGAGGAGATATTTTCATGCTCACATAGACTTAGGTCTAAACACAACTCTCCTCAATTTAGGATCTGAATGCAAACAATGTATGCTTCTTTAAAAGTTTTCAAAAATCTCTCTCTCTGGGACTTAGAGCCCTCTATTTCTTGCATGTGATCATTTTTTCCAAACCCCCTTACTTATCTTTACCTGGTCTTCACGTTGCTGGGCTCTCTTCCAAAACCCTAGTTCGGGACAGAGCCTCACAACTGGGCCACTTATTTGGGTTAATGCCCCCCTACCACGTACTAAGGGCCACATTCCGAAGTATATTGGTAGGTGCTCAAGGATGTTGGAAAACTTTACCTTAGAACCGGAGTTGAAATTCTATGCCACGTACTTCGGGTCTCAACTCGAGTATATTGACATAACTGGATTGGACAATTATGATCTGAGCTTAGAGTTAGGATTAGAGTCCTACAACTGCTTTTCAAAATGATGCATCTAGATTCAGCCTTTTAGGGAGTGTTGTATGTGCATAAGTGTTTGTGCAGGATGTGACTATTTTATATTATCTTTATTCCTCTCATATTTTTCCCAAAAATATTAAACCATTTTCCAAATATCCATATTCTCATTTTTTTCTTTTATTTTCTCAAACCCTGGATGATTTTCCAAAATGTCTAATTTTTCACAAAACTCCAGGTGATTTTCCATTCTTCCGTTCTACTGGATCTTGAATTTCCAGCTGCATTTTTATCCTGCTTGCGATTTTCCAAAATCATATGTTTTCTCTCATTGGATTTTCAGTTCTTTTGTCTATTTGCAAAATTCTTCACCTTATTTTCCTTGCACATACCTTGATTATTGCAAGGGAAATTGTTGATCCACCTTTCCTCTTACCGTCTTTTTTATTCTAAATCCGTTTGCGGATTATTTTTCCAAGAGATATCTCTTTCCTTTAAAAAATGGTATTTTCCTTGTGGTTGACGACCTCGCCTAGGTAATAAGGCACATTTTTCGTTGTTTATTTCTCTTACAAAGAATGACAACACCATTGTTGTGATTTCAGCGATGACTCCATCCCTAGTAAAGGGGATATTCTTCCAATTGTCTACCATATCATTTTCCTCCCAATCCAAAAATTTTCTCAGTGTCTGATCAAGACTTTATCCTGCAGAGAGCCTTCGCAACATTTGATGGTTCAGACAAGGTCAGGGAAGAAGACCGCACCAATTCAGCGTATTATCTACTCCTCGGCTTCAGAAGAAGAAATGAACTCACCAAGATCAGTCGGGAGTCAGGGTCAACGAGAAGATGATGGCATAGATCCTCAGATGTATGTCATGTTCCAAAAAATGATGAAGAAGATGATGAGTGAGCAGGCTGGCACCAGCTCAGACAAAAATCCTTTCAGTCAAAGAATTAGAGATCGTGGGGCCAAGAAAGCAACCAAGTCTTCTGAGAAGCATGTTCAAGATACTTCAGACGAAGAAGAATCAGCCAATGATGCCATGGAAGAATGCGAGTTCGTTCAGGAAGCAACTCGCAAACCAAAGGTCCAAGTAATAAAAGACCCACTGCAAGCTCAATTGAAGGAAATGGCTAGGGTAGTCAAGGATTTGCAAGCCCGGGACAAAGGCAAGAAAGTCTTCACTAGTGTAGACTTGTATGATGGCTTAGAAGGGGATGATGATCTCGAAAACCTTCCCCAAAAATTTATCAAGTTCGATGGTTCCGACGACCCCAAAGCACATCTCGCCATGTTTTTCACCGAATGCTCAAAGTTCAAGAGGGACAACAGAGAATTGTTCTTATGCTTTTCTCGCGGCCTGGAAGGAGCCACAACCAGATGGTATGCGGAACATATCAATCCTATAGAACTGAAAGAGTTCGACAAAGTCGTGAATTTGTTCGTTGAATGGTTCTTGTTCAATACTGAAGCGCTACCAACGTTAAATCACCTCTGTAATCTGAAGCAGGGAGACAATGAAAAAGCCAAGCACTTCATTCGTAGATGGAGAGAGACCTGCAATAAAATGAGGAGCCCAATTTCAGAGGAGCATGCACTCTAAATTATCCTGAACAACTTTTCACAGCCTTTGAGGAGTTTCATTTCTACCTCACTCTCCAAGTCTTTCATTGAACTCATTGAACGAGCTGAATGGCTCAAGATGAGAATGAAGAATAGAGAATGGAGTCTATGAAGGCATTACCATTGCAAGAAACAGTCAAGATGCCAAGAAGAAGACTCACTTTACTTTTTCGGCCAATAATAGCAAAGGCAACAAGAATAATCATGGTAACAATTTGTAAAGATTCAAAAGGCAAAAAGGGAAGGGCATCAACAGTGATAAACTTCTCCAATCTAGCCCTCAGCATAAGAAGAAAGATCAGAAAAAACCAAAGCGCAAGGACTGGAGCACTGATTGAGAATTCACCCCTCTAGATCAGACACTCGAGAGTATCCTGGAGTATATGCTTGCGAAAGACATTGTCCGGTTTCCTAAAGTCGCCGATCCCCCAACAATTATGGGCAGATTCAAAGAACAGTTTTGCAAGTTTCATCGAGCAGTAGGGCACGATACGAAAAACTGCTTCGTCCTTAAGAACATTGTTCAAGACTGCATTGACAAGAAGCTCCTCGTTGAAGATGAAAAGGAGGACTAGTCATCCTGACTAAGCTTTTTCCACAATCATTCCAGAAGATGACAATGCCAACACTTTCCCATTTCTCATCTTGCTTTTTCAAAAGAATAATGTAATCCCAATCTCTTTCCTTGATTTTAAAGCATTAATAAAAGCATCAAATTTTCCAATAGCTTGGTGCCATCTTATTTGTTTCTCCTTCCTTTTCACAATGTCTCTCTTGTGAGGAATGATCTTAATGACGTCTCTCAGTCAAGAAGTTTGTCGCTTTATTCATCAATTATCCTTCTTTTATTCAAAATTTTCCTCCCTAGTTACATTGGGGCATTTTTTTGAAAATTTATCTTTATCTCAAAACATCCTGTATACAGGCAGGATAAACCAATCTCTCATTTGGCATGTATATGCACTCATTTGCATTAATTTTGCATTCATTTGCACTCATTCTTATTCATTCGCATTCAATTTGCATCAAACTTCCCCTTCAGGTTAAGGGATAAACCTGAATCATTTTCCATGATTTTCCCAAAATTCTTCAATTTCTATTCACTTCCCATTCAGGATAAGGGATAAAACCTAAGACTATGAATGATTTCTCATCTTAATCATCAATCCCTAACTTCAGTTTACAATCTCTATTGATTTTTTCTCAAAATTCTTCAGATATAATCCTCTTTCCAAAATCCAGTCCCCACACTGGCGATTTGCAAAATTTTGATTCTCTAATCGGGTTCTTCTTTGAAGATCTGAATTTCGATTCAGACTTCTTTTCTTTCAAACCCAACTCTCAGGTTGGTCCATTTTTCTTTTAGAAATTCGAGTTCCGACTCAGATTTCTTTCGTTTCAAAATCCAACTTTCAAGTTGGTTTATATTTTTCCTTTGAAAATCAGAGTTCTGACTCAGGTTTTCCTTTAAATTATTTTTTCTTTGAAGATTCGAGTTCCGACTCGGGTTTTTCTTTAAATTATTTTTCCTTTGAAGATCCGAGTTCCGACTCGGGTTTTCCTTTAAATTATTTTTCCTTTGAAGATTCGAGTTCCGACTCAGGTTTTCCTTTAAATTATTTTTCCTTTGAAGATCCGAGTTCCGACTCGGGTTTTCCTTTAAATTATTTTTTCTTTGAAGATCAGAGTGTTACAACAATGAAGTCGTACATGATACTTCAAGTACAAGGTTTTGATGATGAACAAGTGAATCAATTGCATTTCAGCTAAGGCGATGAAGAAATATGACAATCATTGAAGAATTCGATGAAGAATCTTTAAAGACTAATGTGCAAATGTTAAGTTCATTAAAAGTCTTAGATTCTTGTAAAAGCCTTACTTAGAATGCATATTTCGGTTGCATTTCACCTAAAAAGTCTTTAGAAAAACTTTTCTAAAAGAACCCTTTATGAAAATCTTTTTAGAAAACTCTTTATTTAATTTTTCGTGTTTATTAGTCGACCAATAAACTTACCAGTCGACTAATCCTTTCGCGCCAAATTTTATAAACAAAATGTCATTTTTGTCAAATTAGTCGACCGAAGGTTTTATCAGTCGACCGGACAGAATGTCTGTTTTATGAAAATTTAGCAGCAGTCGACTAATGATTTTATCAATCGACCGGACAGAACATGTATTTTCAGAAAAATTTAGCAGTAGTCGACTGAAAGATTTTTCAGTCTACTGATGATATTACCAGTCGACTAATTTTTTCTCTAGTTGACTAAGTTTCAAAACTTCAGATTTTTAAACGGCTTGATAGACAGATCAGTCGACCGACGATAACTGTCAGTCTACTAATAGCTAATTATCAGTCGACTAACTACTGTTCTAGTCGACTAATTTTGTCATTTTTCCTGAAACTTTTAAAAGGCATGTCTTTTCATTTTTTAAACATTTTGATCGTTCAAATAGATTATTTTGACACCCTTTCATACCCTCAACGTATGAAATCTTTCAACTATAAATATGAGTGCATTTTACACTCAAAGGCATAGCAATCCAATCGATTTACATTGAATTACTCTTTGCTTTTCACGCATATTCATTTTCTTACTCACTTGATATTTTTCACTTCAGTTTTTCACTCAAATTCCTTTGAGAGATAGTGAATTCGTGAGTTGAGTATTCCAACAACCTCAAAAGCCAATTGCATCTTATTTGCATTCATAAGAAGGGCTCATAGGTTATTTTGTAATTTGTTACATATTTCAATTTTCTGTAAAAGGAAGGATTCTTTGGTTTAAAGGAGTTGTTTGCTTTCAGTAGGTGTGTTACTGAAAGTGGGACCAGATTTGGTCTGTATGATCTTGTAGTTACACAAGGTTGATAGTGGAAATCTCAAGCTGGTTTTGCTTGAGGACTGGATGTAGGTCAGGAAAGACCGAACCAGGATAAATTCTTGTGTTCCTTTGTGTGATTGCTTTGTGAATTGCAAAATCCGTCAAAATTTCTTAGACGATATTGAAAAGAACTATTCACCCCCTCTAGTGCTCGTTGCCTCGATCCTACTGCACTTTCATTTGGTATCAGAGCAGGTTTGCTATTATTTTGATTTGACCATCATCTAGCATGGCAACAACATCTCAGCACAAAGAAGGTTGCTCCTTTGTTTGTCCTCCTCTCTTCGATGGAACAAACTATGGATACTGGAAAATGAGAATGACAATATTCTTAAAATCCATAGATCTCAAAATTTGGAGAGTTGTTTCAGAAAAGTACCAAATGCCATGAACTGATTTCAGCCAATGGACCGATGAAGAAAAGAAGACTGCTTCAGTTAATGCCAAGGCTATGAATGCATTGTATTGTGTCGTTGACAAGTTAGAGTTCAATCGCATCTCTCAATGCTCTACATCAAATGAAATTTGACATACTCTTTTTGTGACTCATGAAGGTACATCAAAGGTAAAGGAATCTAAAATCGCTTCTTTAGTTCATAAATTTGAATTGTTTAAAATGAAGCAAAATGAATCTATATCGGACATGGTAACAAGAATGACCGATATCACTAACACTCTGAAATCCCTTAAAAAAGAATATTCACAAGTGAATTTAGTCAGAAAAATTCTAAGGTGTTTAACTCCTGAATGGGAGAGAAAAACCACTGCTATTGAGGAAGCAAATGATTTAAACACTCTCACTCTTGAAGATTTGGTTGGTAACTTAATGGCATATGAAGTCCAACTTCAAGACAGACAAGAAGAAGAACCCAAGAAAAAATCTCTTGCTTTTAAGGCTACTTCTGACTCTGAAAATTTAGAAGAAGATAAAGATGAAGATATTGCTCTCATTATAAGGCAATTAAAAAGATTCATCAAAAAGGAAAGATTTTAAAGAAAGGTAAAGAAAGCAGATTCTTCCAATCCAAATGAAGTCAAGTGCTTTAAGTGCAAAAAGGCGAGACATATCAAGAAAGATTGTCCTCTTCTCAAAATCAAGCCCAAGGACCAATTCAAGAAGAAAAAGGCATTTCAAGCATGTTGGGATGATAGTGACTCCTCTTCCGATAAAGAATCAAATGAAGAAGTCGCCAACATGTGCTTTGTAGCTCAAGAAGACTCGGTAAGTCAATTTCAGTATGATGATTTATTAGAAGCATTTAATGATTTATATGCTAAATTTAAGAGTCTAAGTTCTAAAAACAAAGAGTTAAAAACTGAAAATTCAACTCTTGACTCTCAAAACAAAGTGTTACTTCAAGAGATAGAAGATCTCAAAAAGGAAAACTCTTGTCAATCATTTGAGATAAAAGAAATTAGAATTAGATCCAATCTCTTACAAAAAAAATAACTAGTCTAAAAGAAAAATCAAATGATCTTCTTTCTATAGTGACCAAATTCACAAATGGTCAAGAGAATCTAGAAAGACTTCTTGGTTCTCAAAGATGCTCGGTTAATAAAACCGGATTGGGATATAGCTTCTTTGATACTCAAAATAGACCAAACTATATGGTGAAGAATCAAATACAATATTCTCAACCATTTGTTCAAAGAACTAAATTTTCTAGTTATAATAGAAATGCATCTAATCATGGCACTTATAATGCTTATAAGCCTAGACATGATTATTCTATAAATGCTAAATCTTGTTATAGAAAGAATATTTTTTATCAAAGAAAACCAAAATCCAAATGAATATGGGTTCCTAAGACTAACTCTCATGGACCCGAAAATAGAAAGGGGTCAAATGCTTTGTCTTATAATTTTGTTGTAGGTACACAAAATAAGGAGCAAATGGATATTGGACAGCGGTTGTTCCAAACATATGACTGGAAGGCCGGAGTTATTTTTCACCCTCCAAAGTAAGGATGGAGGAACCATCACCTTTGGTGACAATAACAAGGGAAAAGTAATCGGTATTGGTAACATTGGTAATCCAAAATTTCCCTTGATAGAAAATATTCTTTTAGTAGATGGTTTAATGCATAATTTATTATCCATTAGTCAATTATGTGATAAAGGTTTTCTTGTTTCTTTTTAACATGATTTATGCTTAATTTCTGATTTTCAATCTAAAAAGATCATTTTTAAAGGTAAAAGAAGGAACAATGTGTATGAACTTTATCTAGATGAGTTACCCACTTTTAATGAAAAATGTCTTATTGTTTCAAATGAAATTCAATGGTTATGGCACAAGATACTTGGACATGTTAACTTTAAAATTATTTCCAAGTTATCCAAGAATGATCTTGTTAGAGGCCTACCTAGAATACCATATAAGAAGGATCACTTATGTGATGCTTGCCAAATGGGTAAACAAATCAAGAGTTCTCTTAAAGCAAAAGATATAGTTTCAACAAAACGTCCTCTTGAACTTTTACATTTAGATCTATTTGGACCATCTAGAATTCAAAGTTTGAATGGTAGTAAGTATGCTTTTGTTATAGTAGATGATTATTCTTGATTTACATGGGTGATTTTTCTAAAAAGCAAAAATGATGCTTTTTCTGAATTTTTCAAACTTTGTAGAAGAATTACAAATGAAAAATCTACATCTATTATTAAAATTTGTAGTGATCATGGTGGTGAATTCGAAAATGAATCTTTTCTAAAGTATTGTGATTTACATGGTATATCTCACAACTTTGCTTTTCCTAGAGCGGCTCCACAAAATGGAGTTGTTGAAAGAAAGAATAGAACTTTGCAAGAATGTGCTAGAACCATGCTTCAAGATAAAAATTTACCAAAATACTTTTGGGCTGAAGCAATAAATACAGCATGTTATGTTTTAAACTGTGTTCTTATTCGACCAATTTTACATAAAACATGTTTTGAATTATATTATGATCGTATACCAAAGATCTCATATTTCAAAATTTTTGGTAGTAAATGCTTCTTGTTAAATACCAAAGATAATCTTGATAAGTTTGACTCAAAATCAGATGAATCAATATTTCTTGGATATTCTTCTAGAAGTAAAGCTTATCGTATTTTTAATAAAAGAACATATTGCATTGAAGAATCTTTACATGTTGCATTTGATGAGAATTGTGAGCAGGTTATTCCTCCAAGCGAAGCAGAATAAGTTATACTTCAAGAAGAACCTTTGTTAGAGAGCACTTCTCAAGAAAAAGTTCATCTTCAACCGGTTTGGAAAGAAGTTCTCAATCATCCACATGAACAAGTTATTGGAGATATAAAGAGTGGTGTCCAAACTAGAAGGCAATTGCAATATATTGCAAATATTGCTTTCATATCTAAAATAGAACCAAAGAATATCAATGAGGCTTGTGATGATGAATTTTGGCTTTTAGCCATGTCTGAAGAACTTAACCAATTTACTAGGAATGATGTATGGGATCTAGTTGATAGACCAAAGGAACATCCAGTAATTGGAACAAGATGGGTCTTTCGAAATAAGTTGGATGAAAATAGCGAAGTTATTCGAAACAAAGCAAGACTAGTAGCATAAGGCTATAATCAAGAAGAAGGCATAAATTTTGATGAAACCTATGCACTAGTGGCTCGATTGAAGTCAATTCGAATGATGCTTGCTTTTGCTAGTTACATGAACTTCAAATTATATCAAATTGATGTTAAGAGTGCATTCTTAAATGGACACATCAATGAAGAAGTTTATGTAGAGCAACCTCCAGGCTTTGAAAATGAGAAATATCCAGAAAAAGTCTATAAATCAAAAAGAACTTTTTATGGACTTAAACAAGCACCAAGAGCGTGGTATGAAAGACTACGAAATTTTCCAGAACAATCTGGTTTTTCCATTGGTCGGGTAGACTCCACTTTATTTATTAAAAATCTTAATTCAGATATTCTTATTGTGCAAATTTATGTTGATGACATAATATTTGGTTCTACTAATGATTCTCTTTGTAAAGAATTTGCTAAAGCTATGCAGGAAGAGTTTGAAATGAGCTTGATGAGCGAATTAAACTACTTCCTTGGACTTCAAATAAAGCAAACTGAAGAAGGAATCTTCATCAATCAGGCTAAGTATACAAAAGAACTTCTCAAGAGATTTGGGATGGACTCAACAAAATCAAGAAGGAATCCTATGAGTACAACTACTTCTCTTGATAAAGATGAAAATGGTAAAAGTGTAGATACTAAGCTCTACAGAGGTATGATCGGATCTCTATTATACTTAACTGCTAGTCGACCTGATATAATGTTTAGTGTTTGTATGTGTGCAAGATTTCAAGCTAATCCAAAGGAATCTCATTTAACTGCAGTAAAACCAATTCTTCGTTATTTGAAAGATACTTCAGATTTTGGTTTGTTTTACCCAAAATCATCTTCCTTTGATTTAATTTCATATAGTGATGCAGATTTTCCAGGAAGTAAATCTGATCGCAAGAGTACTAGCGGAACTTGTCATTTCTTAAGAAATTCCTTAGTTTTTTGGTTTAGTAAAAAGCAAAATTCAGTTTCACTCTCAACAACTGAAGCAGAATATATAACGGCTAGTTTAGCGTGTTCACAAGTACTATGGATGAAACATACCTTAAAAGATTTTGGTTTGAATTACTCAACAACAACTATTTATTGTGATAACACTAGTGCTATAAATCTTTCAAAAAATCCTGTTCAGCACTCAATAACTAAGCATATTGAAGTTAGACATCATTTCTTAAGAGATCATGTGTTAAAAGGAGACATTTCGTTAAAATTTATATCCACTAATGAACAACATGCCGATATCTTCACTAAACCACTTAAAAATGAAGATTTTATGAGAATAAGGAGAGAACTAGGCATTTGCTCATTTTTAGATTTATAAAATGCTGATTTTTTGAACAAAATCTCAAAATCGCACCATAGTTGACTGATAAACTTCTAGTCGACTGATGTTTTAAAGATTTTTTTACTGAAGGTATCACACCTTATTAGTCGACCGATAAAATTCTAGTCGACTGATATTTTTTTAAACATTTCAACTGAAGGGACCCGATACCCCTTGGATTTTTTTTAAATCATTTTTACCCATTTATTTTTAACACACCGCTTCATTTTACGCCCATTCATTTTTAAGGGTTTCTTTTTAACAAAACTCTTTCTCTCTCTCTCTTTTCCGAAAATCCCTCAGAGTGTTGTTCGAACCCCTCCTCGCCGGAATCCTCTGGCCGTGGCCGGTGCATTTTCAATTTTTTTGCCAGAATCCTCTTGACGTGACCGGTGCATCTTCAGTCCTCGTCGAAATCCCCTTGTGGCAGCCTCCTCTCACCTGCTGTCATCCACCACTGACTCCTCATCAACGAAACCCTCCTGTTGCAACTAAAGAGTTTCTACTGCAACGCCTAATGACATCCATGGCAATGTTGAAAAGCCAAACAACATCTATTGTGTCTCAACCTGCTCTTCTCTGAGACTCATCGTTTTTCTGTAGCAGCCAACTTCTCTACAGAGTCTCTACTTGTTGATCAATCACTCTCACCAGAGGACATTTAGAAGCCGACATCAACTGCGATTCTTCTTTGATAGGTGAATCAGTTTTGTTCTTAACAACCATGCCTCGTCAAAAGACTGCATCCGCACAAGGTTCTCCTCCAACTACATCACAAGCACGTCATGGATTTTCTCTCAAATTACTCCGAAATCCTTTTTTATATGACACTTTTGGATCAATTTTTGCACTTCATATTTTACCTGGCCGAAATGTCCTGTTTCATCTGTTTTCTCGTTACAAAATCAAAGAATTATTTCCAGGTATTTCACACCTTTTTTATGCCGATGCAGACCCCCTTCATTATCATTTTCTGATCCACTTGTTTTACACAAATTTACAAATTGATCATGAAACTAGAATTCTTTCATCTCTTGTTCGCGATGTTGAAATTGAGTTTGATTCTAAACTGCTTGGACAAATCCTAGATATTCCACCTTCAGACACTCTTTTCAATACTATTGAACTTAATGATGAAAGAATTTTTGAACAAATTCTTCTTCCCGATGCACCTCATTGTCCTCCTTTCAAAAATACCAATCTTCAAACTCGTGCACGCATTGCTGGACGAATTCTTGCCCACAATGTTATACCTAAAACTGGTTCTTTTGATTATTATTCCACAGATCTTTCTACGACTCTTTATGTCTTATTTGGAAATATTTCTGTAAATTGGGCCAACATGTATTTTACTAATTTGTGGAAACAAAAACATTTTCTTCCGTATGGATGTCTTCTTACTCGTATTTTTAGATATTTCAAAGTTCCCTTAACCAACGAAAAATATATTGAACAAAAGGAGTACTTTGATCAAACTATTTTTAAACGAATGAAAATCAAATATTTGCCTCCTTTAAACTTTGATCAAACTGAACCATCAATCTCTGAACCCTCACCATCTTCTGTGACACCTTCATCTCAAGCAAAATGAAAGAAATTCTCTACTAGTCAAGACAATGATGAAGTTTTGCAGCGAATAGAAGCTTTGGAGCTGCATCAACACACTTTTTGTGAAGATGTGATTCAACAACTTTCTTCGATTCAGAAAGATATTGCTGAACTCAAGAAGATGCTCAACCAACTCTTTTGATCTTTCATTAATGTCCTTACTAAACTTTGATACTTTATGGGTTGTAATATTTTGAACTTGAATTTGCATTTTGCATATGCTATTTCTGCCCTTACTCTTTTTTTATTATGACAAAGGGGGAGAAAAAGATAGAACTTGGTGTCTCTTGGTAGACACATGATGGAAATTGTAAGAGAAATAGATAGAACTTGCATGAGAAATGTAAGAGAAATAGATAGAACTTGCATGAAAAATTAAGAGAAAAAGATAGAAATTGCATATTGCATTATGACATGGAAATTACATCATGTGAAAGCATTGAAAATTGCATTTATGAAAAAGTTTTATCTTTTCATGAAGTAATGATGGAAATGCAAACCAATCAATATGTGATATATGTGCTTTGAATGTACTAACTTTTAATGTTTTGCAGCATATTGATAGGGGGAGTAAAATCTCCATCTATGTATCTAAATGCTCCATCTTTGATTAGTTTGTCATCATCAAAAAAGGGGAGATTGTTACGACAATGAAGCCGTACATGATACTTCAAGTACAAGGTTTTGATGATGAACAAGTGAATCAACTGCATTTCAGCTAAGACGATGAAGAAATATGACAATCATTGAAGAATTCGATGAAGAATCTTTGAAGACTAGTGTGCAAATGTTAAATTCATTAAAAGTCTTAGATTCTTGTAAGAGCCTTACTTAGAGTGCATATTTTGGTTGCATTTCACCTAAAAAGTCTTTAGAAAAACTTTTCTAAAAGAACCCTTCATGAAAATCTTTTTAGAAAACTCTTTATTTAATTTTTCGTGTTTATTAGTCAACCAATAGACTCACCAGTCGACTAATCCTTTCGGGCCAAATTTTCTAAATAAAATGTCATTTTTGTCAAATTAGTCGACCAAAGGTTTTATCAGTCGACCAGACAGAATGTCTATTTTCTGGAAATTTAGCAGCAGTCAACTAATGATTTTATCAGTCGACCAGACAGAACATGTATTTTCAGAAAAATTTAGCAGCAGTCGACTGAAAGATTTTTCAGTCTACTGATGATATTATCAGTCGACTAATTTTTTCTCTAGTTGACTAAGTTTCAAAACTTCAGATTTTCAAACGGCTTGATAGACAGATCAGTCGACCGACGATAACTGTCAGTCTACTAATAGCTAATTATCAGTCGACTAACTACTATTCCAGTCAACTAATTTTGTCATTTTTCCTGAAACTTTTAAAAGGCATGTCTTTTCATTTTTTAAACGTTTTGATTGTTCAAAATAGATTGTTTTGACACCCTTTCATACCCTCAACGTATGAAATCTTTCAACTATAAATATGAGTGCATTTTACATTCAAAGGCATAGCAATCCAATCGTTTTACATTGAATTACTCTTTGCTTTTCACTCATATTTATTTTCTCACTCACTTTATATTTTTCACTTCAGTTTTTCACTCAAATTCCTTTGAGAGATAGTGAATTCGTGAGTTGAGTATTCTAACAACCTCAAAAGCCAATTGCATCTTATTTGCATTCATAAGAAGGGCTCATAGGTTGTTTTGTAAGTTGTTACATATTTCAATTTTCTGTAAAAGAAAGGACTCCTTGGTTTAAAGGAGTTGTTTGCTTTCAGTAGGTGTGTTACTGAAAGTGGGACCGGATTTGGTCTGTATGATCTTGTAGTTACACAAGGTTGATAGTGGAAATTTCAATCTGATTTTGCTTGGGGACTGGATGTACGTCAGGAAAGACCGAACCAGGATAAATTTGTGTGTTCCTTTGTGTGATTGCTTTGCGAATTGCAAAATCCGTCAAAATTTCTTAGACGATATTTAAAAGCACTATTCACCCCCCCCTCTAGTGCTCGTTGCCTCGATCCTACTGCACTTTCACCGAGTTCCGACTCGGGTTTTCCTTTAAATTATTTTTCCTTTGAAGATCCGAGTTCCGACTCGGGTTTTCCTTTAAATTATTTTCCTTTGAAGATCCGAGTTCCGACTCAGGTTTTCCTTTAAATTATTTTTCCTTTAAAGATCCGAGTTCCGACTAGGGTTTTTTCTCAAATTATTTTTCCTTTGAAGATCCGAGTTCCGACTCGGGCTTTCTCTCAAAGTATTTCTCTTTTGTTGATCCGAGTTCCGACTCGTGATCTCTTTACTTTATTCGAGCTCTGATTCGAGCTCTTCATTCTCCTTTGTTGATCCGAGTTCTGACTCGTGATCTCTCTACCTTATTCGAGCTCTGATTCAAGCTCTTTATTTTTCTTTGTCGTTCCGAGTTCCGACTCGGGTCTTTTCTCAAATTATCTCTCCTTTGTTGAACCGGGTTCCGACTCGAGATCTCTTTACCTTGTTCAAGCTCTAACTCGAGCTCTCTATTCTCCTTTGTTGATCCGGGTTCCGACTCGAGATCTCTTTACCTTGTTCGAGCTCTGACTCTGAGCTCTTTGTTCTCCTTTGTTGATCCGAGTTCCGACTCGTGATCTCTTTACTTTATTCGAGCTTTGACCCAAGCTCTTTATTCTCCTTTGTTGATCCAAGTCACTTTGATCTTCAAGATTAGTTAATTTCTCAAATTTAACCTTTTGTCCACCAATTTCCAATTTTCGGATCATTCAATTCTTCAATTTCGACCTTCGGGTCATTCAATTCTTCAATTTCGACTGTCAGGTCATCCAATTTCCATTTCTCCATCCAGAATAAGGGGATAATCCTGAAACCATTCATAGAAGCGATCCAACTCTCTATAATGGTCCTCGTTCTTCATTGAACTGATAGTGTTCCAAGTGAACTGATAGTGTTCCAAGTGAACTGATAGTCGTTCTTCATTGAACTGATAGTGTTCCAAGTGAACTGATAGTCGTTCTTCACTGAACTGATAGTGTTCCATTGAACTGATAGTCATTTTTCATTGAACTGATAGTGTTCCAAGTGAACTGATAGTCGTTCTTCATTGAACTGATAGTGTTCCAAGTGAACTGATAGTCGTTCTTCATTGAACTGATAGTGTTCCAAGTGAACTGATAGTCATTCTTCATTGAACTGGTAGTGTTCCAAGTGAACTGATAGTCGTTCTTCATTGAACTGATAGTCGTTCTTGATCGAACTGTTATTGTTCCCAACGAACCGATGGTCGTTCTTAATTGAACTGATATTGTTCCCAGCGAACCGATGGTCGTTCTTAATTGAACTGATATTGTTCCCAGCGAACCGATGGTCGTTCTTAATTGAACTGATATTGTTTCCAGTGAATCAATGGTCGTTCTAAATTGAACTTGTATTGTTCTCAATGAACCGATGGTCGTTCTTAATTGAACTGATATTGTTCCCAGTGAACCGATGGTCGTTCTTAATTAAACTGATATTGTTCTGAGGCTAAATCCTTATTGAATGTTTGAGTTTATCTTCTATCAAATACTAAATCCTTTGTTAGTCTAGCATAAGTCTTCTCCTTTGGAGAAAGAAGAGGATAATTTTCGTCACGGATGCGTTAAGTCAGACTTCAAATGCTCTCTTTCACTAAGGATTTCAAGAAAAAGTTGTCAATCAATTACTTGTTGATTTCAGAATATTTATTACACAAATCTTTACCTTCATCATTACTTTCAAAAGAGGCAAAGCTTTTGCGAAGAAAGATCCAAAATCCAAATTATTTCTATTGGCCAACCAAAAGGATGAAGGATAAATCATCGATATGGCCATCAAAGAAAATTCAATGTTATTGCAAAGCCATAAATGATTGATATTTATCACAGTTATGGCACATCTTTAAAGACCATTCTTGCAAAAATGAGGCAGTGGAAATATCCTGAGTGCTAGAAAAAGATAGAATTCACCCAAGCCTTGTCTCCTCAAAATCACCTAAGCTGCAATTAAATATCTGCAAAAGGGATCTCTCAATTGTCGTCAAGATGAAGGCGAATTAGGCGAGTAGACCCCCGTGGCCAAAGAAGATTTGAATCATCTCCAAGATGACGGAGTTTGTGATGGATCCTTCCAGGGAAAGTCCAAAGCACTGTCGAGATGAAGGCAGATGCGATGAACCTCCCAACAATCCCTAAAAGATATTTAATTTCCGCTATCATCCAAAGATCTCCAACCCATGAGCTAATATCATCAACATAACCCCTGAGGCAAAGAAGGATCGAAACATCTCCAAGTTAAAGGAGTTTGTGACGTACCCTTCCAAAAAGAGAGAAAGAGAGGGAAAAGAAATAGAGAAAAAGTTAGGACATCTTCCATAATGAAGGATGATGTAATAAACTGTCCTGAAGCCCAAGAAAGATCAAAAGAGTGCAGGAAGAATATCATGAGAGAAGCTCTCAGGATATCAAATTGCCAAATTTATCATGAATCTTCTTTGAATGTGTGAAATTCTATTATCAATATTCTTTCATCAATTGCTTTCATAACATTAAATTCTCACTTTCTGTAAACACCCCAAATTTTCATTCACCTCTCCAACATTTCTACCAAGCATCAGCATCCAGCCTCTGAAATCGACGGAGGGCAAAATGGTCATTTTCTGAGCCTGGACCTTACAGAAGTCTAAATTGCATTTGCAACTCTCAAAATTTCTTTATTTTTGGCTCAGATGTTCAAAATTCTACTCCTGACCGGAGACGAGAATCTCCAAAGCCCGGTTCAGGATTACATTTCATAAGACATGTCATTGCATAGCATTGCATGAACATTTCATATCACTACACAACATGTCATTTCGAGGTCCAGAACTCTCGATTTCAAAATCTGCAATCCAGATTTGAATTTCAACTATTTTTTTAATCAATTTCAAAACCCTGGGTCTTCAAAATTATCAACTCTTCCCATTTTACCCCCAGGACTCTGAATTTCAAAATATTTTATCAAAAAAACAATCTGGATAGTTTTCAATATGGATTTCAGCCACTTCACCTCAGATTTTGCCCTTTTGTCAAACTATTTCAACTATCATTCTTTTACAAAATCGCCCTACAGGGGCCAACTCTTTTCAAAAAAAAATTTGTTTTACCAATTAGTCCAGATTTTATGAAAATTCCAAAAAGAGGTTGTTGTCTTGTCCTTATTTCAATAAAGAAGCAATGTGGGACCCACACTGAGGTGGTGTCACACAGGCTTTTCTTTTGAAAAAACTGAACTTTGAAAAACCCAAAAATATAAGAGCCTTGTCCCCTGGATTGGCGCCACTTGTCTTTTCTCTCTCCTTCCATTTATCTGCCAAGTGTCAATGTGGGGCTACCTTAAGAAGCCGCCACATGTCATTAGACATCCTCTTCATTTTATGCCACGTGTCAATGTCCACCATCTTCACCCTTTGCCATGTGTTCCAATGTCACCATGAGATGCCACATGTCATGTGTTGTCCTGTTCAGAAAAAGTAGAGCTTGTCTCCCCTAAGGTGGCACCATTTGAATCATGTCTCCTGCAAGTGACACATGTCACTCTCTCCTTTCCTCAAGAAAAACAGTCTGATACATGTCACCTTCTGCTTTTCTCAGAAAAGCAAGTGACACATGTCATTCCTAGCTTCCTTTAGAAAAAGTAGAGGACACATGTCATTTTCTACTCTCTTCAGAAAAAGCAGAATGACACATGTCTCTCCCTACTTTTCTCAGAAAAGTAGGTGACACATGTCATTCCTAGCTTTCTTCAGAATAAGTAGAGGACACGTGTCACCCTTGGCCTTCTTCAAAAAAAGCAACCATTCAAAAAAATTCAAACCCAGGCTGAGGTGGCGCAAATCCTGAAGTCTCCTCCCTAAATTCATTTTTTGAGATGGTGCCACGTGTCCCTTTCCCTCCTTTTCCTCCCTCTTGCCACATGGCATTGTAGGAGCCACCCTGATGTGGCACCACATGTCCACCCTCCATTCCTCCAGAGCCAACCTCATTTGAATTTCAAATTTCTTCCCTGAGGTGGCACCATCTGAAGAACCTCCTCCAGCTAGCTGACACTTGTCAAAAGCATAACCATCCTGGACTGCCACATGTCCAGATCTCCTTTCATCAGAAAATTAGAATTCAAACTCCTTTGAGGTGGCACCTTCTGAGCCCACTGCCCTGTTCTTCTGACACGTGTCAAGAGCCACTCTGATGTGGCGCAACATTGCATGCTCCTACTGCTTCTAGATTCAAATCTCAAACACCTTTTGAGGTGGCACCATTCCAGAGCCCCACTAGGCTTCAATTTTCATTTTTTTATTTTATTCAAAATAAAAATAGCCCCATGAGGTGGCGCCACATGAGGGCTCCCTGCAAAAAGTAAACTTTGAATTTCAAACCCCAGGTAGCACCCTCTGAGGTGGCGCCATTTGGGAGACTCCTGCAGAGAAAATCAAGCTACATTTTGAAAATTTCCAAGAAAATCCCTTGCTGAGGTGTCTCACCCAAAAATTTCCCATTTTATTTTCTCAAAAAATCAAAATAGCACCCCCTGAGATGGCGCCACATGGAGGGCTCAGATTGAGCCTGTTTGAAATTCAAATTTTTCAAAAAAAATCTACAAATACAAGGGCTCACGCCCAGCCTAGAGAACTCCAATTTGAGACTCCAATTTTGATTTTGAACTTCAGCCTAGATCCCTTTTAGAACTCAATTATGTTCCTTGGAATTCACGCCCCCTTGGGCTCAGTGGAGAAGATGCAGTGAAGTACCTACATTGCTCGTGCAGTGGCCAATTCGATTCAAGCGTGGGTCGATCTTGGTGAATCATTCGAAGCTCGGATCGAAGGACGAATGAAGCCATTGGTAGCCATCACTTTCAAGAGTTTCAAAGCTGCATAACGAAGCAAGGTGCACCCCTTTTCCTCTTGATTTTATCATCATTTGATTCATGTGTCGTTTGAAGAAAGATCTCATTCGACGAATGGATTGAGCTATTCTCATAAAATGACAAATATAGAAATATATAATTATACTTCTTTGATGATTTTTAGCATTCATGCATTTAGCTAAATTTAATTTGCATTTTATTTCGTCAATTTAGCATGTTTCATGAGTTAATTAGGTCTAATTTAGCATTTATTTCAATTCTGCTCAGTTTCAGAAACTCTCTGTTTTTATCAGTCAGTCCACACATCATTTCATGCGTTTACTTTTTGTTAAAAAATCCAAAAAAAATCATGGAATGCTCCTTTAAATGTCCCTAGAAACGTGCCAAAAATTCGGAAGCATTTGAATTTGTTTACTATGGTAAACATTCAAAATGGTAAGTCAGGTTTTGTTACCCGGGATGCGTTTTAAAAACTCATTTCCGACTTATAAAATCTTGATCTCCCTCATGGGAGATCCGATTTTCGATCCGAAAGATGTTCGGAGCTCGAGAGGATGTCTAGTTTGTAACCTGATTTTTGCAGATTTTTATGATGTTTTTTAATGTCTAAAAAAAATCCGAGAGTGCCGGACACGTGTCAGAGCCTGATTTGGGCCGGACACGAGAGAGCCTGATTTGGGCCTCTAAGACTTTGGATCGACTTAGGTCGATGGGTTCTCTTTGAGTATTGATCCAAATCCAAATCTGTAAAAAGTGAATGTTATGTCCAAGATGTCCTATGTTTGAATCTAAAAGATGGTGATTTTTAGAACAGTTGTGATATCTGTTTCAGATTTTTCTTGTCAGTCTTCTGTTTTGTCACATTTGTATGTTCTGTTGATTTAGGCATGAAAAGTTATATTTTTATCTGTGTTTCTGTTGATCAAATGCCGAAGTCATGAACATGAAAGTTGTCCCTGTAGGTATCGTGAGTTACTCTGTTAAATATCAGAAATTTCCATGGCTGTGTTTTAGTTTTTTAGCATTTTATATTAGATTAGGTCGATTTTGCCTCCATCAGAACCAAATCCCCGTTACCGAACTCATCATAGTTCAAATCCCGAGGCTGTAAAAACCAAAAGTGTTTCATTTTGGGTTCTTTAGCAGTCTGCAAAATATCAGAAGTTTTTATGGTGTAAATTTTGCATTATCATATTAAGCATTGCATTTGGTTCGGGTCCATAGGCGAAATCCACCCTTTTTAGGACTTTCTTTAAAATTTAGCATTCAAATCATATCATTTTGTAATTTTTAGCATTCTAGACTATTTATCAAAGTAGGTAGATGCTTTATACCGAATTTGGTGTAATTTTGAATTCATTTGAGGCTTGATTTAGCCATATCATCAAAACAGGGCCCCGCGGGACCCGGATCCAAGCGAAAAACAAGCGAAATTCGTTATTTTGGATAAATTGCAAAATGTCAAATTCTGATTTTACAGTCCTAATGTGTTTAGAAGATGTAATCATGTCTCATACTGCATTTCATCATCAATTTATTCAATTTGAATTTCGAAATCTCAATTTTACCAAGTTTTCCTTAAAAAAACCCTGATTTTAAAGGTATAACTTTATAATTAGGGGTATTTTGGTCATTTTGACCACCATTTCAAAATTTAAACTATTTTCTACTAAATTTCTTGCATTTTAATTATTTCAAATATCAAGGAAGCATGAGAATAGGGTTTATATCCAATTAAGTCTAATAAATTCGTAATATTATTGGAAAATCTTGGAAAAACCCACATATTTGAGCTAACCTTATTTCAAGTTTGGCAGGGATATTCAAAAGAAGAAGCTGAAGTCTGCCATTTCTTTTATTTCATTTATTTAGTGATGTAATAATGTAAATTTTGGAATAAGAGATTTAATTTTCTGCTTAGACTAGGATGCATATCATATAGTTTAAATTCCTGCAATATCCTGTTTATGTGATTCATGCATTTTATTTCAAAAGCACTATGGATGTTCACGAATGACACATGCACCAACTCTTAGGGAGTTGATGAACTCGGTGGAATCCATATTTACGGCCCTAGTCGGAATATGGACGAGACCCAGATCCATCATCTTTCTACTAGTCACATTGAGCCTACACTCTTAGGCTATCTTAAAATGCACATCATATTTCTAATATTTTCAAAATATTGTGCATTAAATCAATTAAACTCTGAATATATTCATGGCCACAGTCAGAATATGTGAATGATTTATTTTGACTTAATACACATTTTTCCAACAAATTTCTTAGAAAATCTTTCAAAGTGCATTCATTCACTCATATCATTTGCATCATGAAATTATTGATTTTCTTATGATTTTCTTAAGAAAATTTCGTTATCAAGAAATTGATTTCTCAAGAAACTCTGAGAATTTTTCAAAATCAGTTTTTCCCAAGTTAAGTTTTCACAGTTTCCATGGAAACCAGTTTCTCAAGAGACTTCTAAAATCTCCAAAGTTGAATTTCCAAAATCCAAGTTTCCTTCGTTTTTCCTTGGAAATGTTATTTTCTTAAGATTTTCAAAAAGAGTTTTCCAATCTTCCTCAAAGATCAAAATCGATTTCCAAGTATTTCAAGGGTAAGATTCCCAGGATTTCAATTTCCGAAGTTTCCGTTTTTTCTATCCAATGAGTTTTCCTATAAATTTTCCATCATTTTCCTAAGAAAATTCTCAAAGTCTGAGTTTTCCCGAGAAGTGTTTCCTTTTTCAAATGTTCACCTTTTTCTCAAGAATCACTTCTATTTTCCCAGAATTTTCAACCATTCATGATTTTCCCAAATCTTCATAAATTTTCTCGTGATTTCAAAACCTCTTTCATCTGAGTTTCTTGAGAAATTGACTTGCACCTTTTTCTTGAGAAATAGCTTTCAACTCCAAATATTTTCCAAGCATATATCATGTTTTCCAACTTACATTTTCCAAAATCTCATAGCACATGCCTGAAATCTCTGTGCATATAGGATAGAAAACGATTTTGATGATTTAACTAAGTCAAGCATAATTTTGGTCCTTGGTTCGATTACCCCTGTTAAAGGCGGCAAAAATGGTCGAACCTCGTACCGACAGGTCGAGCCCCATCCCATGGATTTTCCTGCAATTTTTAAAACGGAGGCGAGTATTTCAAAACAAATTTCCAAAATCCAATCAAGTTTGAATCGCGAAAGCGTTTCCCTCTCTCTTTCGCAAGGAAGGGAAGATGGGAAAAATTTCGCGACGATAACACTTTCCTGTTCATATCAAGGAAATTGATAGCTTCCTTGAAGAAGATCAATCACAAGCAATTTGAATTCCGAATCTTGATTCCATGAAGCCAATCTCGTTTGGAGGTAATACTTTAGGTAGAAAAGAGGAATATTTTTGCAACAATGTGCATCATTTTCAAATCCTTTAAATCAACAACAAAATTTTTAACATTTTGATAATATTTTCTAGCTATCCTAATGGGAAGTGAGAGAGTGATGTCCGTTCTTAATATGTTCTGACCCCATTTTCCTTCCTTTTGCAAAAACCCTGGCAGATTCAATGTGCGAAATCCAAAGGTTCCATCATGGTTTCTTCCTTCGAGGATCCATTCATTTTTCGCCCGATCAGGTTAAGGGTATAAACTTAAGCCTCATTCGATGAGGTATTTCATTTTATGCCCGATCAGGATAAGGGTACAAACTTGAGCCTTAGTTGATGAGGTATTTCATTTTCTTTCCGATCAGGATAAGAATCAAACCTGAGCCTTTTCCCTTGCGAAGCATTTTTCGTCCCATCCAGGATAAGGGAAAAACCTGAACTTCACTCTCGCAGAGTGAATCTTTCTTCTTTATTCTCCATTTCATAACTACCATATTCATCAGGGCCAATTTTCTCATACCTTGTCAGATCCATCTAACTGTGGCATTTTATATAGCCCAAATTTGGTGTGTTTTCTTTGCCACTAAGCTCGGCCACAAGCCGGCTTAGTAGCAAAGAGGGGCATCTATAAACACCCCAAATTTTTACCCATATCCCCAACACTTCCACCAATCACTGCAGTCTGTCTTCTAAGACTTTCAGAGGGCAATATAGTCATTTCTGAGCTCGAACCCCACAGAAGTCTAGATTTCATCCCCAATTCTCAAAAATTTTCTATTGTTTTGCTTAGAATCATCTCCAGTCACAAAATCCTATTCACATCAAGAGATGGAAATCTTCAGTTCTTCATGCAGTATGAAATCCCCCAAGACATGTCATTGCATATCATTGCATGAGCATTTCATATCACTGCACGACACAGCATGTCATTTTGAGGTCCAGAACTCCTGATTTCAAAAGTCTCAATCCATATTCGAGTTTTAACTTTTTCAAAAATGATTTCAAACCTCCTGAGTCTTCAAAATTGCCACTTCTTCCCATTTTACCCCCAGGACTCTGAATCTCAAAAGATTTTCTCAGGAAAACGATATGGATAGTTTTCAATATGTATTTTCAAAATTTTATCAACTGGATCAGCTATGCCTGAAGAAGGGGATGGAGCTTTGAACTTAGCAATTTTATCTCAGATTTTGCCCTTTTGTCAGCAATTTCAAATATCATTCTTTTACAAAATCGCCCTACAGGGGCCACCTCTTTTCAAAATCTCTGCAATTAGGCCAAGTATTTCTTATTTTCCAGTTAGTCTAAGTTTTTATGAAAATTCCAAAAAGATGTTTTACTTTCTCGCTTTTATTTCAATAAAAGAAGCGATGTGGGGTCCACCCTGAGGTGGCACCACATAGGCTTTCCTTTTGTAAAACTTGGATTTCTAAAAACCCAAAAATATAGGAGCCTTGTCACTGGGCCCTTTCTCTCTCCTTCCATCCTCTACCATGTGTCAGTGTGGGGTTCACCTAGAGGTGGCGCCACATGTCATTTTCTCTCACCTTCCATTTCTTCGTCATGTGTCTATGTGAAGTCACCCTGAGGTGGCGCCACATGTCTTCAGTCACCTTCTTTTATTTCATGTCACGTGTCATTGTGGAGCTTCCCTAAAGTAGAGCCACGTGTCCACCACCTTTATTTTTCTCTCCCTTGCCACATGGCACTCTGGGGTCACCCTGAGTCGCCATATGTCCATTTCTCCTTTCTCCAGAAAAAGTAGAATTGTCCCCCCCCCCTGAGGTGGCACCATATGAGGTGTTTTCTCCTGTAGCTGACACGTGTCAAGCTCTGCTTTCCTCAGAAAAAGCAAGTGACACATGTCTCTCTCTGCTTTCCTCAGAAAAAGCAAGTGACACATGTCTCTCTGCTTTCCTCAGAAAAAGCAAATGACACATGTCTCTCTCTGCTTTCCTCAGAAAAAGCAAGTGACACATGTCTCTCTCTGCTTTCTTCAGAAAAAGCAAATGACACATGTCTCTCTCTGCCTCCTTCAAAAAAATCAACAATTCAAATATTTAAACTACAGGCTGAGGTGGCGCGAATCCTGAATTTTCCTCCTTAATTTCATTTTTGATCTGATTTGAGGTAGCGCCATCTGCTTCCTCTGCTCCTGCCCTCTGACATATGGCAGTTGGAGCCACCTTGAGGTGACGCCACCTGTCTGTCTCTGCTTCCTTCAGAAAAAGCCAGAGTTCAAATATTCAAATTCCATATTGAGGTGGCGCAAATCCAGAATTTTCCTCTTTAAATTTATTTTTTTTATTTGCTTTACAAAATCCCAAAGTAGGCCCACACATAGGTGGCTCCACATGAGAAGCTCTTGCAGAGAAAATCAAGCCAACCTCATTTCAAAAAATTTAAAATTTTGCGGAGGTGTCTTATTTACAAAACTTGCATTTTATTTTTATTCCAAAAATCCAAAGTAGCATCCCCTGAGATGGTGCCACATGGAAGGTCCAGATTTACTCTGTTTGAATTTCAAAAATCTCCAAAAATTCTATAAATACCCTAGCCCACGCCCAGTGAGAGAGGCTCCTTTGTTAGATCTGAACTTCAACTTAGAATTTCATTTTTTTTTTAGCTTCTTTTGTTTTCCTCTGAATTCACACCCTCTCTGGAGTCCATTCTCAAGGAGCTATCCCGTAGCCTCCCGTCTCTGAGTTTTCAAAACAGCAAAAGAACACAAGGTGAGTTTACATTCTAAGTGGTTCTATTGAAATAATGCCCTTGTCTCGATTTGTATATTGAATTTTCGTTTTGAAGAAAGGGTTCGTTCGAATAATGGATTGGACCATTCCCATAAAACAACATATATTAAAAATAATTATGCTTCCTTGATGATTTTTAACATTCATGCATTAGTTAGATTCAATTCATATTTTATTTCATTAATTTAGCGTATTTTAGGAATTAGTTAGTTCTTTTTTAGCATTTATTTCAATTCTGTTTAGTTTCAGTAATTCCCTATTTTTGTCAATCAGTCCACTCATTATTTTATGTTTTTATTTTTCTCTAAAAATTCCAAAAAAATCATATTACGTGCCCTTAGCTGTCTCTGATAATCTGCAAAAAAATCGGAAACATTTGAATTCATTTATTACGTTCAAAGTTCAAAATACCAAGTCGAGTTTTATGACCCAGGAAACATTCTGAATATTCAGTCTCAAATTATAAAATCGATATCTCCCTCATATAAGATCTGATTTTCAATCCGAGAAATGCTGTGAACTCAAGATTATGTCCAGTATTTAATATGATTTTATAAAATTTTTCTGATTTTTTGTACTGTCTGAAAAAAATCTGAGAGTTTGGGACACGTGTCAGAGCCTAATTTGAGTCTCTGAGACTCTGGATCGACTTAAGTCGATTGGTTCTTTCTGAATATAGCTACAAATCCAATCTGTAAAAAATGAAATTTATGTTCTGAATGTCCTCTATTTTATTCTGAAATTTTGCAATAATCAGAACAGTCTTCATGCCAGTTCCATATTTTTTATTTCAGTCTTCTATTTTGGCATTTATATTTGTTCTTCTGGTTTATGCATGTACTGTCATATTTGTATTTCTCATTCATTTGATCAAATGCCAAATCCATACAAATTAAAGTTGTTCATATGAATGTCAGTAGTTCCCTATTTAATTTTCGGAAATTTTGATGGTCAATTATTATTTTTCATCCATTTCCACATCAGATCCTATTGATTTTAGTCCCGTCAGAACCAAATCTCTGTTACCGAACTCACCGTAGGTCAAATCTCGAGGTTGTAAACGCCAAAGATGTTTATTTTCATGTCCTTTAGCAACCTGTTAAATAACAAACATTTCTATGGTGGATTTTTGCATTATTATGTTAAATGCTATGTTTGGTTCGTACCCGCATGCGAAATTTGCTCATCTTAGGGTTTTCTTTGAAATTTTGTATATAGGCCATATCATTTCATGCATTATATCATTTTATATTGTTTCTAAGAGTAGAGGGATGCTCTCTACCAAATTTGGCATGATTTGAGTACCGTTTGATGACCGGTTTAGCCATGTCATCAAATCGGGGTTCCCGCGGGACCCTGATCCAAGCGAAAAACAAGCGAAATTCATTATTTTGGCCAAGTTTCAAACATCAATTCTGATTTTTATAGTCCTAATATGTTTATCAGCATGTCATCATGTCTATTCATACATTTCATCCTCATTTGGTTCAATTCCAATTTCAAAATTTACCAAAATTCATTCAAAAACCCTAATTTAAAGGTATAACTTCAATATTAGGGGTATTTTTGTCATTTTGACCACAATTTTGAATTTAAAACTATTTATTATCGAATTTTCTTGCATTTGCATCATTTCAAATATCAAGGAAGTGTGAAAATCGGGTTTATATCCAACTAAGTCCAATAATCTTAGGATATTATTGGAAAATCTTGGAAAAAGCCACATATTTGAGCTAACCCCATTTCAAGTTTGGCAGTGACATTCAAAGGAAGGAGCTGGAATCTGCAAATTTTTCTTAATTTTTCTTTTTTTTTAATTTTATTTAGTGATGTAATAATTTAGTAAAATTTTAGAATAAGAGCTTTACTTTTCTACTTAGATTAGGATGCATATAATATAGTTTGAATTTATGTAATATCATGATTATGTGATTCATGCATTATATTTCAAAATCACTATGGACGTACACGAATGGAATGTGCACCAACTCTTAGAGAGTTGATGAACTCGGTGGAGTCCATATTTACGGCTCTAGTCAGAATATGGAAGAGACCCAGATTCAACATCTTTTTACTAGTCACACCGAGCTTACACTCTTAGGCTATTTTCCAAAAATTCACTGCATATCTTTGATCTTTACAAAATATTTTAGAATTAACTAAGTAAGTTACAAGCATATTTACAGCCATAGTCGGAATATGTAGTAATCTTACCTTAGTTTAATTTTAAAATTGCATATTTTCAGAAGAGATATTTTTATAAAGACATTCATTCATTCAGGATAGTTCGCATCATGAAATCACCTGCACTTCTCAAACTTTTCTCAAGAAAAATTTCACTCCATGGAAATCAATTATTCAAGGAACTCTGAAAATTTTTCAAAGTTGGATTTCCCAAATTAAGTTTTCCACAATTTTCCCTGGAAAATGTTCCTTTTTTTATATTCATTTTCAAAAGGAATTTCTCATCATTCTCAAGAATCAAAAATCAATTTTCAAATACTTCAAGGCCAAGATCCTCAAGATTTCACTTTTCTGAGTTTTGATTTTCCTTCTCCAAAGAGTTTTCCAATGAATTTCAATCATTTTCCAAAGAAAATTTCCGAAGTTGAATTTTCCCTAACAAATAGTTCCTCTTCAAGTGTTTTCTCAAGGATTATTTCTACTTTCCCAGGATTTTCATCCATTCATGATTTTCCCAAATCTTTATAAACTTTCTTATGAGATTTCAAATCCTTTTATCAGAGTTTTCCTGAGAAATTGATTTCCATCTTTTGTCTTAGAAATATTTTCCAAAACGAAAGCATTTTCTAAACATACATCATGTTTTCCAACTTGCATTTTTACAAAATTTCATAGCACATGCCTGAATTCTCTGTGCATTTAGGATAGAACACGATTTTGATGATTTAACTAAGTCAAGCACACATTTGATCCTTGGTTCGAATACCCCTGTTAAAGGCGGTAGGAACAGTCGAACCTCGTACCGACAGGTCGAGCCCCATCCTATGGATTTTCCCGCAATTTCAAAACGGAGGCGAGTATTTCAAAATTTTGGTCAAGTTTGACTCGCAGGATCGTTTCCCCTCTCTCCCGCAGGGAAGGGAAAAATTTTGCGACGACAACAAAACCCTACCTTGGCTTCCATTTTTTTTCCCTTGTAACCCACCTCATTATTGAGGTTTTGAAACTCCCATCCTATTAAAACTCGTGGGAGGCCCAATATGGAATAGAACTTTCTATTTTGAAAAAATCGTGGAATGGCCTTTCCCATTCCAGACGGCTGAGTTTCCAACCTTGGCTACCCACCCAGCCTTCCTTAAAAAAAAATGCACTGCTTGGTTTTAATGCTCTCTTAAATACCTAATTTATGCCTCATTTCGAATTTCAAAAACCTAATTTAAAAATGTCGATTTTAGCAAAAGTCTCCCTGGCACACCGGGGGATTTGAACCTGAGTCCTTCTCCCTAAGGGGCAACAAACCCCACCAGTGCACTACTTTCTATTTCGTTACAATTTATATCTTACTTAATTTACTTAAATCTTTATGGACGTTAGGCATTTTTGACAAAAAGTCACGTCCTCTTGCTAAAATTCGTGTATGTGGTCAATGAGATTTGAACTCGGGTTGCCTCATAACTAGGCAATACCTCTTTCCATAACACCACTTCACCCCTTGTTGCATTATTGGTCTTTGTTTATTTGTTTATATACGAATTGGTTTTCGATGAATCTCACGTACGAGTTGATTATATTTTAGATCTTCTGAACTCTCTAACTAGATTTTCCGATCTTGATTGCAATTAGACCATATTTGGATCCATTAAGATCCAATTGGATTCTAATTGGGTTTTAGATCCATCCAAGATCCGAATATATTCGTCGTATCTGAATCCAAATACTGGATCCATTTGATCCCGTTTAGATTCAAGATCCATTTGGATCAAATCCATATCACGTTACCGTATTTATTTTGAAGAATTTTAATATTTATTTATTTTAATACTTATCAAAATTTTGCAGGTTTTATATCCATACCCAAAGGTGCAAATCCATCTAGCTGAATCCAACATGCATTCTCTGCATGCACAAGGCAAACATCATGCTCCACTTGTGAGACTAACCCACAACTGGTAGGAATCTTTGGCTTATTTACGTTCCCTTAGCCAACTAAACAACAACCTTACACTTCTGCTTGTCATCGACAAGATGTCCCATACCATCCTACCAACATCTTGCTTTTGTGATAGGTCAACCACACTTCAGTTGCGAACATTTGCATAACCAAGATAAACCATCATTGTCCTCTACAGTGTCACACATAATGAAGAACAAGGTCTCCATGAATCTTTCTGCTCTGATGCCAATTTGTCACGGGCTTACTTTTTCTAATAAGTCAGTGTGGCACGACGGTCATTCCTTACCACCGCAAGCCTTTATATCGCTCTGTCACAGGCATAGAATGCTTCGCAAACCTGCGATGCACCAAGCTGCCCATGCTGGCCAGCCTAACAGCCAAAGACCGTGTACCAACACCTTTCTATGTGTTGAATAATTTTCATTGGCCCTACGCACCACCCCATGCACAACTTCCTAACGGAAGCTGATCAAACACATTTCTAAATGTGCATTCTATGTAGTTCATGCCGCTTAGTGCATAGCCGTCCCATATCAGCTATCACTTTGGAAAGATGCACAAACTTTGCCTTAGCCTTGCGTGCCATGAAGCGTATTGCAGCTCTATGTGCACGGCATAGCAAAACCTCGACACTGAAAGAACAAGACCTTGCAACCCCCAGTCCAAAGACCAGTTGATGATTAAACACCATAGCGAAGAGAACCACCCAGATTCATTTGTCGATGCCTAGGCATTCACTCGCCTAGTCCTGAGTCACCATACTCGGTTGGAATCACCTAATGTGATCCTTGGGGGAATTAGCCCTAACCCACATGCACCCCCGTGCATCCAACCACTATGCGTGGGACCTTCTTGCAAGCTGAGAAGTCCTTAACCAAATCTTTAAAGGCAACATCCTCTGATCTGTTGGCACTGCATAAGCAAACAGCGCTCAGTGATGCACTAACGATGATACTGATGCCTATCACATATCGTGCTACCACCGCACATCATTGATTAAGCAAACACACACCACATGTTCCTACACTCGATGCATTTTCCACTCAATAGAGCTCCACACTACACATGCCCCATTCTGAAAGATCGGCCCAGAACAGATGTCATGTGCTAAATTTAGTGATTATACAATATGAATTTTGATTTTCTTCATATCTTAACATTAAAAAATGCATAGTCCTAACTCGTTTGAGTTATTGAGTTGACCAATTGATTCACAATTCAAGGGTTGGGTGATCAGATTATAAGTCCCAAGTTTTCCAACTATGATTGGATGTCGGTTGTTTCCAAAAAAGAGCAGAGAATCAAAGCTATGCTTTGAAAGGCAACCAACTACCCAGCTCGGCCGGGCGACTGGTGGTGCAAGAAGTGCAGCTCACACAATCTCAGATGCCTCAAATTATGTTTCAAGTGTGGCTTCTGCAAGAAGAGAAACAACCCAAACCTTTTTGTTGTTAAGGCGCCTACTCTAAATTGGGTTTATCATCCTCGTTATCCTCAACCACCTGAACTGACAAAGGTTCATCAATAGTTTGATGTGTCTTGATTGAATGTTGGACTACCTAACTACTATCATCAATCCAGATTGGCACCATTCAATTCCCCATCTTTCCTAAACATCATCGTTCGCTCCGACCTTCATCTATAGGTCTGATGGTTCCTGCTTCAAAGTTTTTGGTGGGAGATGAAACACCAGCAACCCTGCAGTGGGGACTCTAGTTGGATAACGTGGAGTTGGTATTTCCCAAAGCATGCAGTGCACCCCATCATTTTATTAATGATGACTTAATGATCACCTCGAACGTGGGTGCGTCGTTATGACCCTATTATCTCCACTTAAATCCATTATTCATACCCACCTCAATTCCAATTTCTTCCCCCTCACGTTCTCCTTTCTTAACAACACCGTTCCCCTCCCCATATATCATTAACATTCCTTTAACACATCCCAACCCCTTTCGATCATTTCACATTGTATCCCAACTCTTTCACTCGCTCAACCATTTCCCGACATTCTCGCTTCCGCTTTGTCCACACCTGCTCGCGCGGGTGCTTCACTCTAAGGTGGAACGCTCCCCTACCTATGCATTTTTACATCCCACAGCTTCGGCAGATCGCTTAGCTCTGTTCATCTTTGGCGCAAGAGTGCTCGATCAGTGAGCTATTACACACTCTTTCAAGGGTGGCTGCTTCTAGGCAAACCTTTTGGATGTCTCTACACCCCTACCTCCTTTATCACTAAGCGGTCATTTAGGGGCCTTAACTGGTGATCCAGGTTGTTTCCCTCTCGACGATAAAGCCTTCACTTGCTGTTAGAATGAGCAAATCACAATAATCTCTATCATGATCTGAGATATGCGATAAACATTGGGATAATGATAAGATCCAGCTAATTTTGTGGACATGCTTATATATATATATATATATATATATATATATATATATATATATATATATATATATATATATATATATATATAATGTGTGTGTGTGTGCCATGTACATTGGTATTTCATTCATAAAATAGAATTCTATTTTAAACTTGCACAAGTTGTTTTCTTCTCAGAGGTTGTCTTTAAACCTCATAACCATATTCTTAATATGGTATCAAAGCGTAGCTCGAATCCTGTGAGCCTGACCTAGGTTGTGCCTCCTCCTGTATGATTGGCATCATTCTTTCGCTGCAGATCTTCTGGTGCGATGAGCGTGTTTTTTGGCTGAGAAACCTCCTCGTGACTCCAGAGTTGAGCAACTTCAGTGCCTCTTTAGACTTGATGCACCTGTTCATCAAAGAATCAAAGAAGTCATGCTTGACCACCCTTATCTTCAGCGTAGTCAAGTGAGTCCTTAATCATAGAGCAAGAGCACTCTAGCTCCTTTGTCACAAATTTGTTGTTCCTCTTGTTCTTCAACTCCCAGAACAGAACGTGGTGTTCTCTGCATATTGTCTCTGCACTACTGAGTGGTGCAGAACTGCTACTTTCTATGTTTCTTTTACAGACTGCTTACCAGTTATCCTCTAGCATAGTTTTGTTGATTTTTGGTTGCTCAAACGCTATTTTTTTTGTTGATTGGTTCAATCACCTCTAATCTACAACACACACAGATTCTCCAACAGCAGAATGTGTGTTTGCTCTAAGGTCGGGTTCTACCTCGTATTTACTATAGGTCAGCTGCTGTATTTTTTTACTGCTGTATTTTTTTACCGATCTGCTGCAGTTCAGGCTGATCGGTTTGTTGCCTCTATCCAGATCAGATCCACAGTCCGTGCATTCTAATCTGTGTGTATCTTCTTGCCATCTAAATCAACTTCTGCACAATACACAAGTGCATGGGTGAATTCGATGACGCAAAGCGAAGATGTTGTCCCACCACAGATCACACCTGAACAATATAATTTTTTCATAAACATCATGACACAAGGTAAATCAAAACCTGAAGCCAATTTAACAGGTAAAACTCTAGCCTTTATCTCATTCTTCTTGTTGGATAATAGACACTAGGGCTACTTACCACATAGCTTATAGCCTGGATTTATTACATTCTCCACAAACCATCGTTAATCTACAAATAGGATTACCCACCAGACTATCTGCTCTAGTCACTCACATTGGCAGTGCCAACATAAATCCACAAATATTTCTCATTGATGTCTTATGTGTTCCTAGTTTTAAGTACAATTTGATATTTGTTAGCAAGTTGACTAAAGATTTACAGACGATTGGAGTAAGTAAGATGCAAAATGGACTTTAAGCCAATTTATGCATACACCAAGGATGCCATATCTTGATGTTGCACAGAGGCACTTGAGCTATCTTAAGTCCACGCCAAGTCAAGGCATACTATTGTCATCTGATAGCAAACTTCAATTGTCTGTCTATTGTGAATTAGATTGGGTATCATGTTCAGAAACTCGAAGATCTACCTCAGGTTATTGTACCATGTTGAGAAATAGTCCAATATCTTGGAAAACAAAGAACCAGACAACAATATCAAGATTGTCAATCGAACCAGAGTACAGATCGATGACACTTGCAAGTTGTGAATTAACATAGTTAAAATATTTGTTGACAAATTTAGGAATCAAACATCCCCATCCTATGTTGATGTTCTTTGACAACCAAGTATCATTGCATAATGCGGCAAATCCGGTATTCCACAAACGTAATAAACATATAGAGATTGACTGTCAGGTTATAAGAGAAAAAATTCAAAGTGACTCAATTAGAACTCAATATATATATATATATACACACACACACACACTGTACATTGAAAATAGAATTCTATTTTAAACTTGCGCTAGTCGTTTTCTTCTGAAAGGTTTTCTTTAAATCTCATAACCATATTCTTAATACTTGCTCAAACATCTCCCCCTTTCATCACCTCCAGTTCCCTCAAGCACTCTTATTTCCCTCTCACCTAACGACTGATGCTTACCTTCTACCTCCCCATCGTCGCCTCCCCTACCTCACCACAATGTTGGTCTTGTGGATTTGGAGGTATCATTGTTGGGTTCTTCAATACAACATGCATTGGATTCGCTAGGGGTCTTGGTTCCCCTTAAGAAGTCCAGTGACTTGCAAAAGCTCCTACATTCTAAAATTCAAGCCTGAGATTTGGAAGTTATCGAGTGCCACAAAATTAAAGCGAGATATCAGGAATTTGGGAGCCACTAATGCTGCTGCTATCGCTTGCCCTAATGGCAGTCGACTCACTCGAAGGGATAGGAAGATTGCCACTCTTTTACAATGAAGGTGGTCATTTGGAATGCAAGGGGGCCTGAACTCCAGGGAGCGTCAAAGATTTCTTGCAAACTGGAGGAACGATTTAGCTGCGGAATTGATCATGGGGCAGTCTTACCCTTATAATTGCCACTGATCATGGGGCAGTCTTAATGGATTTCGATAGAGACCTTAAACCTTCTAGGCGATTTCTATTTGTGGAGTGATGATGGCTCACAATCCCGGGTTTCTATGATGCGGTATCAAATAAATGGGCTTGCGAAGTGGATGGAAAGTGGGCTGCTTTCTGTATCGCAAATATTGCGGGCATTGATTCCCTTTATGAGGTCGTGGATTCGAGACAATGGTGGGTATAGTTTTGCTGACATTCATAAATGGGAGCAGCAATTAATTTTCTGAGTTGCAGAGACAAGTTGATAACGTCTCTCAAACTGACCCTTCAAGAGTGGCGACTTGGGGACAAGATTAAATGGTGTCAACGATCTAGAATTTTCTGGCTCGAGTGCGGAGAGCAAAATAATAATTTCTTTCGTCTTCATTCTTCGCATAGAAGGCACCATAATAGGATATTGAATCTCTAGTATTGGACGGCCCCACTCATATGCTTCTTGGCATAATAGAATATTTAAAAAATATTTTTTCTACGCCTAAGACGTCATTTGGGAAGCTGGATCGGTTTCCCTTTGCTATGCTAGAGTCTCCACGGATCAGGTTGCTGATTTGGTGAAGCCTCTCTCAATGGACGACTGTCATTTGGTCACCCGGGCGGGCGTTGCCATTCAGTTAGCCTACCCACTTCTTCAAATCATTTTGGGATGATTACAAATTTGAACTTTGGTGCTTTGTATATGAATTTTTGTCCAATGGTGTAAAGCTTAAAGAGTTCAATCGTTCGGAGTTTCTCTTGATCCCTAAAGAAGTGCAAACTGAGGATATAACAAGGTTTCGATCCATTTCACTATTAAACAACTCGTAGAAAATTGTGGCCAAGGTATTGGCGAAAAGGCTCTAAAGTGTGTTGTCATCTGTTATCTCCTCATGTCAATCAGCATTCTTAAAGTGATAAATACTTCATGATGGCGTGCATGTTCATTGCCAACGGGCTGCTTCAATCGTTGGTGCAGTCAGGTATGCCTTTCTTTATTTTAAAACTTGATATTTTCAAAGCCTTCGATATGATTAGTTGGGACTTTCTCTGCAAGACATGGCCTTTCCAAATGCATTCATAAAATGGATCTTGGAGTTGGTTTCAACGACCAATATCGCTGTCTCGGTTAAGTGGTTCCTTAGGCCCGAGAATCTGAATTCATCGACGAGCTCCCAGTGGTTGATCCTTGTCACTACTACAATATGTGTTGGGTGTAAGAAGAGGAGAAGAGGGAATTCAAATAATGGAAAACAATGGGGACCACTCATTTTTTGGAGTATGTTTGGTCTTGATGATGTGGAATAGTCCCATATTGAAGAGTTTCAAGTATGTTGTGGGCTTTATAACCTACATGGAATCTCTTACACTTGTTCTAAAGAACAAGGGAGTGGGATGACTACCACACACACACGCGCGCTTGCCCGCCGCACCGGGTTTGGGGTACTTCAGAGCCATATCCAATCAGAGTCTAATGATCTTTTTGTCTCAATTTTCTATTTTTATTTGGATTAGATAATGGGTTAAGAGAATAGATAACAGATAGATCTGTTATCGGGTCACAACCCCTCGTATTCTGTAACGGGTCTCTTCCACATTTTTGTAACCATTCGTGGGTTATAAAAATATAGTTAGGGTTGGGGTTACCAATACAGAGGAAGTCGTCTGAGTCTTCATTTTCTCTCTTCCTGCTGCTATCTTTCTCTTATTCTCCTGAGTTTTCCCAGAAAGGGGTTTTCTGCAACAATGGTTCCAAGAGGTTGTCTTCGAAGGATGATCTACCGTTGAAGTGCACCGATCCGGATGGTAGAGGCTATTGTATCCTGAGGGAAGAACGCCAGACCCTATTTACACCGTATGCGGAGGCGAATCTTCTCTAAGGGGAGTACTTTCGTACGCCTTAGCCTATTACATAATATTAACATGTTTTTGTTGTTTCTATTATGTTTTATGCATCTGTTTGGTCATTTTCTTTTGTCTGAATTCTGGTATTATGTAAAAATCGACATGTTTGCTCCCTATTCATGTTTCAATCAATTGTTAATCTTGATTACCGTGTTGATTCATATCCTGATTTATGTCATGATGTTGATTATGAAATAATGTGATCTGAAATATGATCCAACAGTCTTAGAGAAGATTCTAAACATGTTGACTTCGTCTAGTTTTGTACCAAAAGTGGACATGTTCGGTATGCCTAAAAATTTGCCGGTCAAAATTTCAAGCATTGACAACAACGCATGAAAATCTGGTTCACGACTATAGGCCTGTTATCTATTCTAGAACTCAAATGCTCTTGAGTTTCTGAGACTGACCCTGATCCCACTGCGGTTAATGCGGTTGCAGAGTGGAAAGAGAAGGACAATATATATCGTGGTTGCATTCTGTTGGCTTTAACTAACACTTTGTTCAATGTATATTGTTCCTCGTCTACCACTGCTAAAGCCTTATGGGATCAACTTGATAAAAAGTATAATACCGAAGACCAAGGTCTTGAGAAGTACTCGGTTGCCAAGTTTCTGAAATATTAGATGGTAGAGGGCAAATCGGTCACTGAACAAGCACATGAGTTTCTGTTGTTGCAACACAGTTTAGCTAAGACTGATATGAAACTTCCTGAGAAGTTTTAAATTATGACCATCGTGGAAAAATTTCCTAAGTCTTGGGTAGACTTTGGTATATCTCTCAAGCACCGTAGAGAAAAGATTTTTCTGGATGATCTTATAGTAGCCATAGCCATTAAGGAAGAGCATAGAAGTCAGAAACATGTTGTGATGCCAACTGAACAACCTAAAGTGAACATGATGACCGAATCTTTTAAAGGCAAGGGACAAAAGCTGAAACCTGCAATGAAAAACAAATTTAAACCTAAGGCCAAAATCCAAAAGAAGGCAAAGAACAAATTGTGCTGGAACTGTGGAAAGGTTGGGCACTGAGCTAAGGAATGTCTTTCCAAAAAGACCAAGGCTCATGGGACCACAGATGGAACACCTTAAGTCAATATGGTGACTGAGGTCATTGGGACCAGTACTGGGTACGTTTCTGTTAACCCACAAATCTATCATGTTTATGAGCCGACTGAGTGGCTGATTGACACTGGGGCTAAAGACAGTAACCCTTTTGAATAGAGTTCCTCAAAAGCATAAAGACAGTAACCCTTTTGAACTCTAGAGAAATAGAAAATCTAGTTTGAAATACCTTAAAGTGTGGGGGTGCCTTGCAAAGGTACTTGTCCCAGAGCACAACATGAAGAAGCTGGGTCCTAAAACCGCAGATGCTGTCTTTTTGGGTTATGTAGAGAACAACTATGCCTATAAGTTTTTAGTAATTAAGTCTGAGATATCTGGCATAGATGTAAACTCTATTGTTGAGCTTCGAGAAGCTACATTTTTTGAGGATGTATTTCCCATGAAAGTTAGTGTACCTCAGAGTCTTTCTTCTTTAGATATACCTTCAACTTCTGGTTTCATTCCCGAACATGTGGAAAGGATGACAGATGTAGGGGTTGAGCCATCTTATTCCCACCCTAGACCAATTGAGTCTGAGGAAGTGGTTGAACCAAGGAGTAAGAGACTACGAACTACAAAAAATTTGGGAAGTGATTATATCACTTACCTTATCGAGAATGATCCTTCCACTTTTCGAGATACAATGGATTCACCTAAAGCAAGGCATTGAAAAGAAGCCATAAAGAGTGAAATGAACTCCATTGTCTCTAATGACACTTGGAAACTGGTTGACCTCCCTCGTGGTAGTTCCACTATTGGGTGCAAATGGATCTTTAAGAAGAAGTTGAAACCAAATGGATCCATTAATAAAATACAAGGCGAGACTGGTTGCTAAGGGGTTCAAACTCTAAAACCCACAGTTCAAAAAAAAATTTATTAATTGTATTGGACTCGAGCTAGGTCGGGTCCAGACCCGACCCGGGCTCATCATCGTTAGGGTTTTAATAACCCGACTCAGGAAGAGGATTTTAAATCCTCTTCCCGAGCGCTGCACCCCCCCTTCCACCTTCGTTTTCGGAAGGATTAGGTAAACCCATCGGGGTTTCCCCTTTCATCGCCCCCTGAGGCCTTTAAGATCAACGTAGGAGGGTGAGGGGAGGCACGCCTCCCTCTCGAAGCCCTTCGCTCCCATCGTGTCGACCTCCTCCTTCCCTGCGCACGCCACCAGCGCCGCCGTAGCTGCGACCCACGTCGACGCCGGCCACTGTCGTCGTTCTCCTCCCAGGTACGCCATCTCCACCCTCTTCTCCCCCCCTCTTCTGCCCTCTCTCTGTCACTTCGCCGGAAGGCACGACAGGAGGCCCATGGCCCCTGCCGTACCCTCCCTTTTTCTCCCTTCTTAAGGGTCTGCCGGGAGGTCAACAGGCAGCGCACGGCCCCTGTCGTGCCCTCCCGCTCCCTCTATGACCATCAGAGGGTCGACAGGGAGCCCTCAGCCCCTTGTCATCTTCCTCCTCCCTCTTGGGGCTGTTAGAGAGCCGGCAAGGGTTCAGTCACCCCTGTGGCACCCTCTTTTTCCCTTTTTTTTGGTGTCGTCGTGACTCTGTCAAGCAGGGGCTGCGACCCCTGCCATTGATCAATTCTTCAGGCAAGGGGTCGAGGCCCCTGCCATCCCCTATTTTGTACGAACAGGGGTCAAGGCCCCTACCGTTTATAATTGTGCCAGGCAGGGGCCGACACCCCTGCCATTTCTTGTTCGCCATGCAAGGGGCCAAAGCCCTTGTCGTTCTCTATTCTGCCTGGCAGGGGCCGAAGCCCCTGCTTTTTTATTAATTTGTTTGGCAGGGGCCGAGACCCCTGCCATTCAGTGTTGGCAAGCAAGGGGTCGAGGCCCTGCCACTTATCGCCTTGCTGAGGCCCCTATCGGCTGTTTTGTCAGGTAGGGGCCGAGGCCCCTACCATCCAATGTTTGTCAGGCAGGGGCCGAGGCCCCTGCCATACATTGCTTTGTCTGGCAGAGGCCGAGGCCCCTGCCCTTCGCTTCATTGTCAGGCAGGGGCCTCGGCCCCTGCCATTCGCTATTTTGTCAGGCAGGGCTCGAGGCCCTTGCCATTCACTATTTCGTCAGGCAGGGGCCGAGGCCCCTGCCATTTGTTGTTCAGTTAGGAAGGGGACGAAATCCTCAGTTGCCTAATCCTACCCTTGCCCCCGTCGCACGATTAAATTAAAATTATCATAATTGAATAGTCACACTTTGTAGACTTCGCATCGAACCCCGCTCTGGCTCCGCGGCCTGAGCCTCGTGTCATCTACACTCGTAGACACACGCAGTTGCACGACATCCCGAGGTAGGGGAAAGTCGCACGAGGATTTTGGATGAATGAAATAAATAAGACTTCTGAGATATAATAGTTATTTTACATACTTGCTTATCTGAAGAAGTATTTAACTTATGATTGTCTGGTCAATGTTTTCCTCATTCTGATTCTTTTGAAATTGCATGCTTAATGTAAACTCTATGGGTAGGCTCATTCTAGAGAGAATCAAGTAGTTTAATTGGCATACCTGCTTACTTGTAGGATTACTTAACTTGTGATTGTCTGTTCTGCATGCTTATTGCATACTTAAAGTAAACTTTGTAAATAGACTCATTTCTAGAGAGAAACCCACCACAATTGCTATTCTAACCGGACCTTAAGACAGGTACGATATAAGTTTTACAAGAGGTAATGAAGTACCCTGAAGTGGGAAATCAACACCTTATAGATATTAATGAGATAATGTCGGTCGTCACAGGCCAATTGCTCAAAGAGCAATGCATGTCATGTATGAACCAAAAGAATCATAATACATTAATTGTTACCCTCTCATCTTAGTCGTACCTCTAGAAAGGTACAATCGTACTTTTAGACAAGTACGTCCCATGTGTGTTACAATGGTTCGATGATGAGGTTGTAGCAACCTCGATGTGTGCATTTAGCACAATGCTGAGATCACGTAGATGGTGACAACTCGCTTTCACAGGCAAGATGCTCGAGTGGGTCTAATAGACAAGAGCATGTAGGATGGGGTGGCGGTTAAGAAACCCCCATCGTACCCATTCGACTTTCACGGTTCATCAAGGGAGAGGATGGATGGTACAAAAACTCCGATGAACAGGTTGTTAATAACCACCCCATGGGCAAAAGACTCGGTTTCCCCAGTCATCGGAGTTAGGGGAATTGGGATTACCATAAATTATCCTAGGTGGTAACTCCCAGGTACTTCTCCAGAAGTTAGATGCATCCATGGGCCATGAATGCCTTTGAGGATTTACTCTCTTGGTCACTGACCGTCCCCTTAGGAGCGGACTCAGTCAGCCATCCGGGTTAATGAAAACACCTGACATAATAAACCCCCGGATCGGTATCGGTTGTTTCTACGTTTCGCGTCTGTGTGTACCCACAGGCCAGTTAATATCAGAACTTAAAGAATATATGTTTGAATAGTTGTAGATGATTAAGACTTACACTACTTGAAATGCTTCAAACATTAGCTCTTTGCACATATTACACTTGTTAGAATAAATTATAATTGTATTGATTGTTTTAATATAATAACTACTTATCTCATGAATGTTCTGCTTATTTTCATTCTACTTATCTATTCGTGCGCCTACTGGTTTGTTATGAAACTGACCCATTTCATGGGCAGATGAGGAGTAGGACTTCACAGGTGGCCGATGGCGTGGTGCAATATGGCTCAAGATTTTTCTTCTTTCTGTTGGCGGCTTGGCTCTGAGTCTTTTTGAGTTTTTCTTTAGATTATGGAATTTTGGGAAGACGCTCATTTTGTAATAATCTGCAGATTTTTAATCTATTGCCTTATTTTCTCAATTCCTTTAAGTTTTTGTTCATGTGAGTGATGGTTTTTCCGCTAACGTACCCAGGATTATTGACTTGTGCTCCTTTCTAAATGTCTTCTACTGTCGTTTTTAAAAGTAAAAACTTTAAATCTTTGAAAGGTTTTTCGATAATGTTTTCGAAATCACAAGTCAAAATTTTGGGGTGTTACAACTTGGTATCAGAGCCAGATCAGAAAGAGGTGAACCTTGACTATTGAGCAACTCATCGCGTTGTAAGTAAGTCTTTGATACTTTATAACATGTTTAGACTAAATTATATTCTTGTTTTTATTCGTAGTACCGTTGGATAGATGAATTTGTTTACTGGTTCTAGTGGTAGTCGTGGTAGGGGCACGCGTAGGGTGCGTGGCCGTTCCGTAAGGGAGAGGGGCGGACATGGGATGTTCGGGGCTGGTTACTGGGCTAACCGCCCTCCTCTACTGTGAACACCCTAAATTTTTCCAAAAAATCCAAAAATTCCTTATTTGCCCCTGACCTCCGTCTTCTGAATAATTGGGTCAACTTTCAACCAAAGTTCCATTCATTTCTCAGGATTCGCTGGAATCCAAACTCAATTTTTATGCTTGACCAAATTCCTGATCCAAATCGGACTCGGATTCATTCTGGAATCCTAATTTTTCAAATCTAAACCGATAATTTCGAGAAACCTCATTTTTTTAGAAAATCCTAGAATTTCAAAGCAAATATTTTGTAAAAATACTTCAAATGCAATCTATTAAAATCCTCATGTTTTCGGATTTTTCCCTTTCAAAAACTTAGAATTTTATTTAGTCTTTAAAAACCTCTTTTTCTTTTAAGAAAACCTTTTTAAGAGTCTTTTTGAAAATTTTGAAAAATTCAGAGGTTTTCTTTTGAAAATTTCAAAAACAGCTTTCCGTTAGCCGCAGTAGCCCTCTCTCCCTCCAAGATGATCGACCATTCGATCATCTTCCTTTTTCTTCAGCCCTCGATCACTAACTGACGCTATCTCTCGATTCTTCTATTTATGCTTATAAAAAGAGGCATCCATCGCCTCATTCGGGCATCCGTTTTCACCCCACCATGATATTATTTTCGATCTTCTTCATTTCTCCTCCCTCTTTTTTCTTTTCTTCTTACTTCCTCGGTTTTTCTTCCACCTGACGGCTGGGAGTCGACCAGAAGCTTCTGCAACCACAAGTAAGTATCCCTTTTTCCCTTCATTTTGATCTTTCTAATTTTCCTGCTTTTATCCCCTTTGAAGCACATTCGGTAACGTTGGATTGCCTATGGCAATGTCGATTTACCCCGTGCAATATCAATGGAGCTTTAGAATTTCAACATTTTTCTGCTGTTTCATTTTTTTATTTTATTTTTTTTATTTTTTATTTTTTTTTATTTTTACGTAATTTTCATGTTTTTTTTTTCCTTTCTTCTCTTTCGTTCTTCTCTTCCTCTGCTGTTATATTTCAAATTTTATCTTTACATTTTTTTTATCATCATCGTTTGTTTCTATTTTCTCTAATATTGCATTGTGTATTTACTATTATCTTGGCAATTCTGAACGATTTCCACTCTTTGTTCTACATTTTGATGTCACGTTTCATATTTTAACTCAATTTGAGCATCGCATCTATACCTTGGTAAATTTTAATTTCTACTTTAATTTATGGATTTAAGCCCCATTAATGCACTACCGAGTGGGTTGGATTGCCTATAGCAACGTCAACTCCTCTCCTGTGCAATAGCAAATGGAATCTGTTGATTCCAACAATTATTTTTGTTTCTTCTGCATGCTTCCTTACTGTAAATTTTAGATTTCTGTTCCGATATTCGTATTCCCTTTCCATTTTGATCTTACGTTCCTGTAATAAGTTATTTCTGAATGTGGTTTAAATTCGTATGGATAATCTGTGTTCTGCATCTCATTTGGTACATGATTCCTCACCTTCTGCTTTTCCTTTTATTTTCCCTGTGATATTGTGAATTTTGCCTTTGGAATTTTGCCGGGAAGCCAGTTGAATCTATTAAGGATTCAGCCTTTAGCTTCAACTTTGAAGTTCTATAATCCATCAAGAGATGATTGACTTTCCTCGAGAATTATCGATTTCGTTGTGAATTTGTTATGTACACTGCTGAAATCGGTTTATGAAAATTGATTCATCATTGCAAGTTTTTTTCCCTTTTACTCCCAAATTAAATTGGTTGAAAGAGGCATTCATGATGGGTTGTTTAAATCATTGTTCAAGCACCCTAAAATCATACATCCAGGTGTCATTCAAAGACAATCAGCATTAGCTTATCTTCATATATATCTCAGCATCGTTCTTGTGTCAATTCCCATTACACCATCGTCCATGTTGGACATCACCATTGCATCTCAAAGGTGGCATTCACACCCTACTGTTTCATAGTATGTCTTCATGCGCATCATTACATCTTCATTTTTTTTTTCTTCTTTTCTTTCTTCTCTCTTTTCTTTCTTTTCATGTATATATAATACCCATCAGAACGTTAGGCACTGAAGAATTCCTTCATAGGTTTTATCCTGATTTTTCCATATTTTTCCAAAAAGAAAAAGAAAAAGATAAAGAGGGAAGCAAATCCTGTTGGGAAAGTATGTTTTTGATGTCACATAATATGATACACTGTTTTATTTGATTTCATATGATATGATAATATGTCTTCTTGAAAAATGTTATATTATGACTGGATATGTTTTGCCATATATCTAACGAGTATTTGATGCAAGGATATCTCACCCAAAAAGGATGGAGACCTCCTGTTCAAGTACAACTATGGTGCAATCATACTCCTTGAAGAAAAAGCTTGATGAGCCATGCATTCCTAAAGATCATCTAAAGAGATCGGCTACCTCAAGATGAAGACTTTTTTTCTTCTTTAGAGTCATATGTAACATAACCTTCAGAAGCATGCATATTGCATATTACATACTCATTCATAAAAGCTATTTCATAAAAGTATACGATAGTTTCAAAAAGCACCTTTTTGAAAACCAATAATTGTACCTTCTTACAAAACTTTATGGAAAAGGTATTTTGACATGATATATTAGCTCATGATTTCAAAAAGCAATAATTGTACCTTCTATCATGTATAAGACAACTTAAAAAGAAATGATTTCAAATATGTAGGAAAAAGACAAAACATGGAAATCGGCTACACAAAGAAAAACAAATATAATATGTGTTGAAAAGACTTTAGTTACCTTTTTACAAACCCATAGAATGTCGACTTACTTGAAGTCATCATTCTCTTTGTATAGCATTAAATACCTCCTGTAAGAAATCTTTGCTAATATCCATCTCAAGAATGTCGACTTGCTTAAAGTCTTCATTCTCTCTGTAGACATTGGAAAACACATCATAAAGAAAACTTTTGATATGACTATGTACAAATAAAGATCTCAAAGCATTTATTGTACTTACACTCATTTAAGTAAAAAAGTACTTATGTACCACAAATCATTAATTTGAATAAAGACAAAACTAAATGACAGTCTACAATCCAACGTCCAATATACTATTGTAAGAAATAGACTTTTTACATAAAATATATAATACCTAAAATATTACAACGACTATTGTACCCCATATTTTACTTTTATGGAAAGAAGACTTTTTCGAAAATCCATAAATTTGGTTTTTGAAATGACATGACATTTCACATCTCAAAAAGACTACGATTTCAAAAAGGTAACGACTACTTTTTTAAAGCTATATAAACACACTCAAATAAACTATTCAGATAGGGAATGAACATGTGAGCTTACAACGAGAAAAATTCCTATTCAATATTTGAAAAAGAGCCTAGAAAAAGAAAGAGAAAAGAAAGAGAAAAAGTCAAGAATAGCTCTTTGACAAAGAGTATCCTCTGAGTGAAAAGAACAGAACATTCTGAGAAACCTTCATTCGTGCATTCATATCATTCTGAAGGTTCTATAGGAAGTATTGTATTTTTCTGTTATTCACTGTATTCCTTCTTTGTTGAAAGAAGTAGACCTCTGAGAAAGAGGGTGTTGCCCTTCTCTGTTGAGAGAAGAAGACCTCTGTGAAAGCGGGTGTTCCTCTTCTCTGTTGAGAGAAGAAGACCTCTGTGGAAGAGGGTGTGCCCCTTCTCTGTTGAGAGAAGAAGACCTCTGAGGAAGAGGGTGTTGTACTATTTATCCGGTGACTCGGATGTTATAGTGGAAAGCTCAAGTGGTTTACTTGGGGACTGGATGTAGGTCAGGGTTTTGACCGAACCAGTATAAATTCTGTGTTTATGTGTTGTGCCTTTATTGCATTATATTTTTAATTTATCGATCTATTTAGTATTTCACTATTCACCCCCCCTCTAGTGGAATTTCATTTGGTATCAGAGCAGGTTTGCTGGTTTCGACATAACAAGTCTTCCAGCACAAATGGCATCTACCTCTTATGCTCGTGATATTGAAGGTCAACACGCATCTCGTCCTCCTTTCTTCTATGGCTCCAACTATGGATACTGAAAGTGCAGAATGACTATATTTCTCAAATCCATAGATTTTGCTGTATGAAAAATTGTTGAGCATCCATACACATCTCCATCCACAGACTATAGCTTATGGTCTGATGAAGAAAAGAAAATGGCAAATCTAAATGCAAATGCTATGAATGCTTTATATTGTGTCATTGATCAGAATGAATTCAATAGAATATCTATATGTGAATCTGCATATGATATTTGGCATTCTTTGGAGATTATTCATGAAGGAACCAACAAAGTGAAAGAAGCCAAAATCTCATCTCTTGTTAGAAAATATGAGTTGTTCAAAATGAACAAAGATGAACCCATCACAGAGATGTTCACTAGATTCACCAACGATCTGAAATCTCTGGGTGTAACCCATTCCCAGTCAGATAAGGTGAAGAAAATCTTGAGATCTCTCACAACTGATTGGGAGAAAAAGACTATTGCTATTGAAGAAGCTCAAGATTTGTCCAAGCTTACCCTGGATGACTTAATAGGCAATCTTATGGCCTATGAAGTCCACATGAAGGAAAGACGGGAAGAGGAACAACCTTTAAAGAAAACTCTAGCCTTCTCAGCCCTTTCTGAGAATGAGGACTCAGAAAAAGAAACTGAAATTGCGCTACTCACCAGAAAATTCTAGCACTTTATGAGAAGGAACTGACTTCCAAACAAACACAAAGAAAGAAAAGACCCCAAGGAAGATTCCATGTGCTACCAGTGTAATAAGCCAGGTCACTTGAGACGTGACTGTCCTCTTCTCAAAAAAAAATCCAAGACTGAGGAACCCAAGAAGAGGTTCTTCAAGAAAAAGGCTCTGCATGCTCAATGAGATGATTTAGAACCATCCACAAGTGAAGAGTCAAGTGATGATGAAGCAGAAACCGCCAACATGTGCTTCATGGGAGAAAGCTCTGTAAGTGAATCCCTTGATTTCTCCTTTGAAGAACTTCAAAATGCTTTTCAGGAACTTTTTGAAGAATCAAGGAAAACGATTCTCAAAAATAGACATTTGAAATTTGAGAATCTAGAGCTTATACTGGAAAATGAAAAACTCAGTATTGAAAATTCTGAGTTACAAAAGAAAATTTTTCTTATTACTTCTGAAATCTCTTCTACTAGCTCCAAGACTAAAAATCTGCAAGTAGAAATTTCAGAATTAAAAAGTAAAACTGAGAACCTTATGAAAACGGTTTTCAAGTTTACTAAAGGAAAATAAAACTTGGATAAACTCCTATCCTCTCAAAAAGGCTCTTTTTACAAGAATGGTATTGGCTACTCTCATTTCAACAAGTCTTCTTGTATGAATCAAAAGACCACTTTTGTGAAAAGTTCTTCTGAACCTAAAAAGGAGTATTATAATTTTAATTCCTTGAACTCCTCTAAAGTTGTAGACAAACCCAAATCAAAATGGATCTGGGTTCCAAAGTCTAACAAAAAGGGACCCGACTAGGTACCAAAAAGAAGTTTTACTTAATGTTTTGCAGGCTCCAAAGAAGAAGAACAGATGGATACTGGACATTGGATGTTCAAAGCACATGACAGGACATCCAGACCTTTTTGCTGTTCTTCATCATAAAGAAGGAGGAACTGTCACCTTTGGAGATAACAACAAAGGTTTGATAATTGGTATTGGTAATATTGGCAATATAGATAAACCTCTTATCAAAGACGTTCTCCTTGTTAAAGGCTTAAAACATAACCTCCTAAGTATTAGTCAAATGTGTGACACAGGTTATAGTGTTAGCTTTAATCATGATGCATGCCTTATAGCAGACACCAACGAAAACATCATCTTAAAAGGTATAAGAAGAAATAATATATATGAATTATACCTAGAAAACATTACTGAACATTGCCTTATAGCTAATAATGACACTCAACATTTATGGCACATGAGAATGGGTCATGTCAACTCCAAATATATGTCTAAATTAGCTAAAAACAAGTTAGTACGTGGGTTACCCAAAATATATTTTAAAAAGGATTATTTTTGTGATGCATGTCAATTAGGAAAACTGTCTAAATCATCTTTCAAATCAAAAAATATCATTTCAAGTAAAAGACCTTTAGAGCTTCTCCACCTGGATCTTTTTGGTCCTTCTAGAGTAGCTAGTCTTAATCATAATAAATATGCTTTTGTCATTGTAGATGATTACTCAATATTTACTTGGGTAATATTTTTGAAAAACAAAAGTGATACGTTTTGTCAATTTGAAATTTTATGTAAAAAATTACAAAATGAAAAATCATGTTCTATTGTAAAAATCTATAGTGACCATGAAGGAGAATTTGAAAATGAGCTGTTTGTAAATTTTTGTAACTTGCATGGTATTTCTTATAACTTTGCCTTTCTTAGAGCTGCACCCCAAAATGGTGTAGTAGAAAGAAAGAATAGAACCCTTCAGGAATCTGCTAGAACTATGCTCCAACATAATAATCTTGCTAAATCTTTTTGGGCAGAAGCTGTTAATATTGCATGCTATATAACCAATAGAGTTCTTATTAGACCCTTGTTAAATAAAACTCCCTATGAATTATTCTATGACAGAACTCCAAGAATAGACTATTTTAAAATCTTTGGATGTAAATGCTTTATCCTTAACACAAAAGATAGCCTGGATAAATTTGATGCAAAATCTATTGAAGTTATATTCTTAGGATATTCAAGTCATAGTAAAGCATACAGAGTTTTTAATAAGAGTTCATATTCTATTGAAGAATCTATGCATGCCAGTTTTTGTGAATCTATTGATCAATCTGTTCTTAAGCAAACTAACGATGATGATGGGATCTTTAGAAACAAGCTAGATGAAACAGGTAATGTTATAAAAAACAAGGCAAGACTAGTAGCTCAAGGATACAACATGAAGGAAGGTATTGATTTTGATGAAACATTTGCAACTGTTGCTAGACTTGAATCTATTAGGATGTTTTTAGCATATGCAAGCTATATGGATTTTAAACTTTATCAAATGGATGTCAAAAGTGCCTTTCTAAATGGTTTTATAAATGAAGAAGTTTATGTAAAACAACCTTCAGGCTTTGAAAATGAACAATATCCAGATCATGTTTTCAAACTAAAACGTGCCTTATATGGATTAAAACAAGCACCTCGTGCTTGGTATGATAGACTCAAAACCTTTTTATTAAAAACTGGTTTTTCAGTAGGCAAAGCAGACTCTACTCTATTTGTAAAAATGGTGAATAATCATACCTTAATTGTTCAAGTTTATGTGGACGATATCATCTTTGGATCTACTAACAACACTCTCTGTGAAGAATTTTCTAAGTCCATGCAAAAAGAATTCGAAATGAGTATGATGGGAGAACTCAACTACTTTCTTGGACTGCATATTAAGCAAACCAAGGATGGAGTTTTCATCAATCAATCCAAGTATGCTCATGAACTTCTAAAGAGGTTCAACATCAACTCAACTGCTTCAAAAACCACTCCTATGAACACAACCACTGTTTTGGACAAAGATGAAGATGGTAAGTCTGTTGATACAAAGGTATACCGAGGTATGATAGGATCACTACTCTATTTAACTGCTAGCCGTCCAGATATTATGTTCAGTGTTTGCTTGTGTGTTAGATTTCAGTCAAATCCAAAAGAATCACATCTTAAAGCTGTAAAAAGAATAATGAGATATTTAAAAGACACAGTTGATTTTGGATTATTCTATTCAAAATCCTCTACATTTGATCTAATCTCATACAATGATGCTGACTTTGTTGGAAGTAAATCTGACAGAAAAAGCACAAGTGGAACATGTCATATGCTAGGGTACTCACTAGTTTCATGGTTCAGTAAGAAACAAAATTGTGTATCCTTATCTACTACTGAAGCTGAATACATAGCTGCTAGCCTAGCCTGTACACAAGTCATCTGGATGAAACAAACTTTGAAAGATTTTGGTTTAAATTTTGAAAATACAACTATTTTCTGTGATAATACTAGTGTTATAAATCTATCTAAAAATCCTATTCTACACTCACGAACTAAGCATATTCAAATAAGACACCACTTCTTAAGAGAACAAGTCTTAAACAACATAATTAAACTCGAATTCATACCCACTAGTCAACAGTTAGCAGATATCTTTACTAAACCATTGAAACATGAAGACTTTACACGAATTAGAAGAGAATTAGGAATATGCAAACAAAGTGACTTATAAATCAATCACACTTATTAAAACATCTTATATGTTTATACCTGTGGATCACTTAAAATTTCACACACCTCCCCTGTTACAACCCCTGCCTATCGGTATTATTACTGTCACTATAGTATCTCTTCCACAGCACAACACTTCATGTACCGCTGCCTCACATTCCCAGTGCACAGTATGTCCCATCCACAATACGTATCATCCTGCATTTTACAAATACAACAGTCATATGTTGGCACTCACTTACAATAAAGAAGTGCTTTGTTCAACTCAAGATCCAATTTCAAATTATCCCTATCTGCTGAATTAAAAACTTGAGTTTAGGTTCCATTTTTATTTGCTTTAAAATCTTGGTTCATTAGATTAAAAACCAGGTGCTTAGCTAAAAATAGAAATCTGCTTTGCTGAAAAGCCCCGGGTTGCTAAGCATTGGGTTCAATTTTGTCACCAGCTATGTTGTTCATAATTATCACCATACCTGTATATTTATACCTCCCTTACTGTCCCCACTTTACTGCATCAACAACCCATCCCAACAAATCATACACTGTTGTTAGAATAACATCCACCTGTGTTTCCTGCAAAACCATATTACTCTCCATCTCACCTTTCCCAGTGCCCTTTAGCCATCTAAATATTTACAGCAAAGGTATTATTGTTGTAAGCTTCTTACAGCAAGTGTTTGGTCTTGCTGTAAGCAATTGCAGCAAATACCCGATATTGTTGTAAATTCTTACAGCAAACTGCTCGGTACTGCTATAAGTGTTTATAGCAAATGTTTTGTGATGAATATTTACAGCAAATACCTTAAATTGCTGTTATTTTTCACAACCTCTATGACCATGTCTTCTATTGTTGTGACATCTACATCGATATTTGGAATCACCACAACACTTACCCACTTTGATTCCTTCTGTTAGTATAACATCTTCATGTTTTGTATATTAATGCATCAACACTCAGGCACTTTTTTACTTAGCTGTATGCACAATTCCCAGCAACTGTATGCTACCATTCACCTACATAGCCGCTTTATCATCCACCATTCGTTCTATATATATATTTTTCATTAAAACCTTGTATATGCTTTCTTGAATGAGGATTTTTTTGCCTATGGCATTGTTTATATACACCTCTATATACCTATATATACATATATATATATATATATGTATATATATAAGTACACCTATATGTATACATATTAATATGTATAAGTATATATGTGCACATTTCTTTCATGAACATAGAACATGCCATGTGCCTCTTTTAGTATGGCGTAGCACCTTAAGTTAGCATTGATTTCTTCCATTTTCTTTTATCTTGAGGCGGTGCTAATTCTTCTTTCTTGCAGGAATCTCTAAAAATATTGATGTCCTTCTTAGATTAGGATTTCAAATTCAGTATTAAATCATTGTAATAGTTAGATATAATGAGAACTATTTACATTTCCTGTTTTAGATAGAATGTATGAGCATTGTAAACATCATGAATTGCTTGTTTTCATGCATTTTTGCCTTTATTTCTCAATTTTTCACAATGGTGAAACACGAATGGCACGTGCACCATTTCGTAAGAGGTAATTAATCCTAAGTTGATGATTTACATCAATGGCCATAGTCAAGATGTAAACAAGACTTAGTATTTTTATCTTTTATAAAATAACATTGGATCCACACTGGACCCTTTTCCAGAAATCATCATATTTGCTTTAAATATTCTCCTCTTTTATCAGAATTTAATCTAAAATTAACTCAATATATATACCAATGGCCATAGTCAGGGTATATTGAGAGTTAATTTCACTTTAAATTCTATAAAAGCACCAAAATGTATTTTATTCTTCACTTGAATTTAAATGTAGTTATTACATAATACATTCAATGACCATAGTCAGGGATGTATTATGTCTTCAAACTCATTCTTAATTCATTTAAAGAATAGAATAGCTTTTCAAAATCCAATTTCCATTATTTAGATTCATTCATCATTTAGGATAGAATTGCATCATATTTTTAAAATTCTTTTAAAAACCCAAATGATTTTGAACATCTTTCTTTAAACTTCTATTTCAAAATTCCAATTCTATCTCAATTTCAAAGTCCAATTTGACTTTGGAATTTCAAAATCATTTTATATTCAAAATTCCAATTCAATTCAAAATTCAAAATTTCAAAGTTCAAATTTAACTTTGAAGTTTCTGATTCATTCTCAAAACCAAAATCAAGTTTATCTTCTTATCTTCAATCACAGTTTGAGATTGATTATGAATCTCAAAATCTAAATCTTCCTAAAGTTTTAAAATTTAATATGGGTTTTTAAAACCCAGATCCATCTTTAAAGGTCCTAGTTGGACTTTTCAGAATCTGAATCCAAAGTTAAAACCTAATCCCAACTTGGATCCAGATTTCCAAGTGTAAACTCTACTTTTGTATCTCAGATTTCAGATCCAATTCTATTTTTAGGATCCAGAATCCAACTTCACTGGGGATCTCAGACTTCAGATCCAATTCTATTTTTAGGATCCAGAATCCAACTTCACTGTGGATCTTAGACTTCAGATCCAATTCCATTTTAGGATCCAGAATCCAATCTCATTGTGGATCTCAGACTTCAGATCCAATTCCATTCTAGGATTCAGATCTCAATTTCCCTTCGGATCTCAGATCTTAGATCCAATTCCATTTAAAAATCAGAATACAATTTCATCTTGGATCCTAGAGTTCAGATCCAATTCTCACTTCGGATTCTAAATCCAGAATTCGATTTTAAATCTCAACTCTATTTAGAATCCAAACTTTGGATTCAAATTCCATCTTGAATTCCAACTTTCAAATCAATTCTATTTCTCAATTCCCTTTAGATTTCCCACATTTCATTCTTCAAAGTTAGAATTCAATTCCATTTCATTTTTTTCTAATTAAAAGTCCATTTATGACTTTGAAATTTCCTTGCTTCTCCTTTTATCTCAAAATTCAAAAATCATCTCTTTTTCAATATCCAGATTCATTCTTCCCAAACTTTGACTATTTCCAAAAACTTAGAATTTTAAATTTTAAATTTTAAATTTCTAAGTTAGAAATCATTTCTTCGCTCCATTATCAGATTCATTTTAGAGACACTTGGGAAAATTTCAAAACATTTTAAAAAAGAGCATACATCTTTGCATTTGCACAAGCATGATTCTTTGTGCATTTAGATCTTTAGGATAAATTCTTGGATAATTTCTTAGCAAAGCAAAAGGCATAAATTCGACCCTTGGTTCGATTACCCCTGGTAAAGGCACCAGGAACGGTCGAACCTCGTACCCGACGAGCGGATCCCGTCTCCCAGTTTTCTCGCAAATATTTCAAAAACGGAGGCGAGTCATTTTCTCAAATATTTTTAAAATTAAGGTCAAGTGAGACCCCGCAAAAGAGTTCCTCTTCTTCTTTTCTCTTTTCTCTTTCTTTTTCTATCTTTTATTCTTCTCCCTTCAAAAATGAGGAAAATAAGAGGTTAGAAAAAGAAAAGAGAAGGAAGAGAGAGAAACCACAAGAGAGGAAAAATTTTGCGATGATCACAGTTTTGGCGACCGAGATGGGACTCGTCTCCGTCCGATCGAATTATGCCTTTTTCTCTTTTGCTTTGATATTATCTAAGTCTTTATTCTTCAAATGTCAGCTTCATTTCCATGCAAACCTTAGGGGCCTAGATTTTGTCCTAAGCTGACATCATTGCATATAGGATCTAAGTATGGTTTGGTAGGACCATATTGAGGAGATTATTCCATGTTCACATTAGACTTAGGTCTTAAATACAACTCTCCTCAATTCTAGGGATTGAATGCAAAACAATGTATGCAAGTGTATGCTTCTTTTCATTTTAATCTATCTCTTTAGGACTTGCATTAGAGCCTTCTGATTTTTATTGCATGCTGAACATGTTTTCGAAAACATCCCTTACCTATATTTGTCCCGGTCTTCACGTTGTTGGGTTGTCTCACTGAACCATAGTTCGGGAGAGAGCCTCACAACTGGACCACTTATTTGGGTTCGCGCCCCCCTACCACGTACCTAAGGGCCATAGTCCGAGGTATATCGGTAGGTGCTCAAGGATGTTGGGAAGCCATTACCTTAGAACCGGAGAAATATTTCTATGCCACGTACTTCAAGCTTCGGCTTGAGTATATCGGCATATCTTGATTGGAATAAGATGATCTGAACCTTAGAGTTAGGATTAAGGTCCTACGAGCCATTTCAAAATATTTGCATTTAGAGTCAGCTTCTAGGGAGTGTTATTCTGTGCATTATTGCTTGTATAAATTGATTCTTTTGTAGATATTATCTTAAAAACTTCTTATTTTTCAAAACCCTGGATATGTATTTCATAAAAATTCTTTCATTTTCTCAAGTCCAGGATTGTATATTTCTCATTTCTTTATTCCTTGATTTCTTAAAAACCTGGACATGTCTTTTCAGCCTTTCTATCTTTCAAAAAGTCAGGCATATTCCTTTCTTTTTCTTCTGATTTATTTAAATCTTCTAATCCTGCCTGCAATTTTTCGAAATATCCAAAGTCTTGTCATCTTCAAAAATACTTTCTATCTTCTCCATATAAAATCCTTTTTATCGAGAGATCTTTTAAAAATTCTCTTTCACTATCCCTCTTCCTTTCAAAAAAAATCTTTGTCCTGAACCCTTCATTTATTTATTCAGAAAACGTCAAACATTTCATCATGGTTCAAACAAGAGCGGGAAGAAGGGCAGCTCAGCGACACAATGACAGCAAAATGGAAGAAATAAACTCTTCCAGATTGTCCCGAAAACATAATTCAGGGAAAGATGATGTTGACCCGACAATGTATAAGATCTTTCAAAAGATGATGGCAAAAATGATGTCCGAGCAAGATGGGGCAAGTTCAAAGAAGACATCCTCTAAAAGCAAGACCAAGAGAAAGCCAGTAAAGAAGCATGTCAGGATTAACAAGAAGAGGGTTCAGCAGGACAACACATCTGAGGGCACAGAATCAGCGGAAGAGGATTCTGGGGAAGAACAGTTTGTGTTCATCCCAAAACATCTGCGACAGCCAAAGAAAGTGGCAGAAGAACCTGAATCGGTCAACAAACCTAAAGATGGGGTCCCAGCAGAAGATTCAATTCAAGTATTGACTAAGACGGTCAAAGATCTGCAGATCCGAGATAAAGGAAAGAGGGTATATACCAGACAGGACTTCTACCTTGGTTTAGATGGGGACAGCAGCTTGAAAGATCTCCCCCAAAAGTTTATTAAGTTCGATGGGTCCGGCAACCCAAAGGCCCATCTCGCAATGTTCTTCACCGAATGTGCCAGGTTCAGTGAAGACAATCGGGCCCTCTTCTTGTGCTTTCCTCGCAGTTTGGAGGGCGTAGCAGCTAAGTGGTATGTGGAGCATATCAACCGTGTCGAGCTGCGGGATTTCGATAAAGTTGTCAACCTGTTTGTAGAGAGATTCATGTTCAATACTGAGGCACCGCCAACCCTCAATCACTTATGCAATTTGAGGCAGGATGACAAGGAAAATGCAATAGATTTCATTCGTAGGTGGAGAGATACCTGCAACAAGATGAGAACCCCCATTTCAGAGGAGCATGCCCTTCAAGTCATCCTCAATAACTTCTCCCAACCTCTGAAAAACCTCATTTTCCCATACCCTTCCAAGTCATTTATTGAGTTGACTGAGCGAGCTGAATGGCTCAAGATGGGAATAGATAATGGAGTCTATGATGGTACCACCCTGACAAGGGGCAATCAAGATGCAAAGAAGAAAACCCATTTCACTCTTTCCGCTGGTCCCTCATCTGACAACAAGGGTAACAAGGATGATCATGTCAACAATTTAAAAGGATTCAGAGGTCAAAAAGGAAGGTCTTCCAGCAACAATAAGCCCTCCCAACCTAATTCTCAGCAGCGGGAAAAGAATCAGGAAAAATCAAAGCGCAAGGATTGGGGTCCTGACTGCGAATTCACCCCTTTGGAGCAGACACTCGATGAGGTTCTGGAATATATGCTCACAAAGAATATGATTCGTCTGCCAAAAGCTGTCGATCCTTCAGTAGTCTTGGGCAGTTTCAAGGAACAGTTCTGCAAGTATCACCGAGCAGTGGGGCACGACACAGAGCACTGTTTTGTTCTGAAAAATATCATCCAGGACTGCATCGATAAACACCTTCTGATAGAAGAGAAAACTGAAGAGCAACCCGTCGTCCGGACATAGCCTTTCTCCAGATCATTCAAAAAGCCGATGATACTAGAGTCTTTTCTGTTATCCTCCATTTTCTTTACCAAACCATCCTGTAAGGGCAAGTCCGCCCGAGTCTCTTGCAACCTTTTGGTCAAAAATACCTGTAAATATTTCAGTCTTTGCTATCAATTTTGCTTATAAATGAAATGTCAATTTCCTTCCTATCTTTGAGGTTCAATTCTTATTTCTTTTCGCAATATTGGGGCATCTTTTATTGTTTTAATTTTTCATTTACACTTCAAAATATTCTTTTGCCATCAGATTCCTATTCTTTTGCATCATTCATGAGAGAAATGATATTATCTATGAGGGTCTTTCAAAAATCATGAAATTTTTTATATTTTAGTCCAACCCTTTTCAAAGATCAACCCTAGTGTTGATCATCTTTTCCAAAAATTGGTTTTCAACCATTATATTCAAAGATCAACCCTTGTGTTGATCATATTTTTCAAAATTGGTTTTTCAAGCCATCACATTTAAAGATCAACCCTTGTGTTGATCATATTTTCTAAAAAATTGGTTTTCGAACCATTGCATTTCAAAGATCAACCCTTGTGTTGATCATATTGATTTTGAACCATTGTATTCAAAGATCAACCGTTGTGTTGATCATATTTTTCTGAAAATTGGTTTTTCGAACCATTGCATTCAAGGGTCAACCCTTGTGTTGATCATATTTTCTGAAAATTGGTTTTCGAACCATTGCATTCAAGGATCAACCCTTATGTTGATCATATTTTCTGAAAATTGGTTTTCGAACAATTGCATTAAAGGATCAACCCTCGTGTTGATCATATTTTCTAAAAAAATTATTTCGAACCATGGCATTCAAAGATCAACCCTCATGTTGATCATATTTTCTAAAAAAATGATTTCAAACCATGGCATTCAAAGATCAACCCTCGTGTTGATCATATTTTCTAAAAATTGGTTTTTAAATCATTGCTTCAAAAAATTAACCCTCATGATGATCTCTCGTGAATGATCCCCTTTCAGAGATCAGCTCTCGCAGTTAATCTTTCTTTCCAAAAATGATTTTCTCATATTCTTCTCTCATTTTAAAGATCCCACATGCAGGCAGGATCAAACTCTTTTTCTCAATTTTTATCAACTTTTTATTTATCAATCGTTATCAGTTTTATCAGCTTTTATTCATTTTTATTGATTGTTCATCCATTTTATTAATTCTTCTTGTTAATTCTTATTTCAAAATTCTACCCTTTCAGGATAAGAGATAAACCTGATGCCTCTTTCCCATGAGGTATTTTTTTTTCCTTCTTGTTCCCCCTCAGGTTAAGGGATAAACCTGACCCTCGTTGTCCGAGGTGTTCCCATTCAGGATAAGGGATAATCCTGAGACCCCTCGTAGGAGCAATTACGCTACCTATGAGGATTCTTTTGTAAATACAAGTTTCATAAACCTTCATTGATTTTCTAAGTTTATATCAATTTATCTTTATTTAAATTCCTTAAAATTCTTTTTCCCATTCAGAATAAGAAATAATCTTGAAAACCACTCATAGGAGCAACGATGCTACCTGTGAGAATTCATTTACAAAGATAAATTTCCTTGATTCTTCTCTCTTATCAAATCTTCCATAAATTTCTATCTTTTCTCATCAGTTTTTTGCAAATATTATCTCTTCCCCAGCCAAGATAAAGGGGCAATACTGAAAACCGGACCATATACAACTAACTATGATGGTCTATTTTCAATCCACAAGTTGAATCCTTTCTTCTCAAATTGAGATCTTTAAGTTGAATTCCTATAGAACCAAAAGCCCACAGGTCAAACCTCTGTCAAACCAATATGGCTCATAGGTTAAATCCCTCTTGAACCAAAATTCCTTCTTAAACCGATCGATCTTTAGGCTGAACCCCTACTGATCAGCGAGCTTTAGGTTGAAGTCCTACTGATTCGCAGTCCTTAGGTTGAAATCCTTTAGGACCATTTCTTTTGATCTTTAGGCTGAACTCCTACTGATCAGCGAGCTTTAGGCTGAACTCCTACTGATTCGCAGTCCTTAGGTTGAAATCCTTTAGGACCATTCCTTCCATCGATCTTTAGGCTGAACCCCTATTGATCAGCGAGCTTTAGGTTGAAGTCCTACTGATTCACAGTCCTTAGGTTGAAATCCTTTAGGACCATTTCTTTTTATCTTTAGGCTGAACCCCTACTGATCAACGAGCTTTAGGTTGAAGCCCTACTGATTCGCAGTCCTTAGGTTGAAATATTTTAGGACCTTGTCTTCCCTCGATCTTTAGGCTGAACTCCTCCTGATCAGCGAGCTTTAGGTTGAAATCCTACTAATTTGCAGTCCTTAGGTTGAAATCCTTTAGGACCATTCCTTCCATCGATCTTTAGGTTGAACTCTTCCTGATCAGCGAGCTTTAGGTTGAAGCCCTACTGATTCGCAGTCCTTAGGTTGAAATCCTTTAGGATCATTTCTTTCAATTTTTAGGCTGAACCCCTACTGATCAACGAGCTTTAGGTTGAAGTCCTACTGATTTGCAGTCCTTAGGTTGAAATCCTTTAGGACCATCTCTTTCGATCTTTAGATTGAACCCCTACTGATCAGCGAGCTTTAGGTTGAAGTCCTACTGATTTGCAGTCCTTAGGTTGAAATCCTTTAGGACCATTTCTTTCGATCTTTAGGCTGAACCCTTACTGATCAGCGAGCTTTAGGTTGAAGTCCTACTGATTCGCAGTCCTTAGGTTGAAATCCTTTAGGACCATTTCTTTCGATCTTTAGGCTGAACTCCTACTGATCAATGACCTTTAGGTTGAACTCCTACTGATTCGCAGTCCTTAGGTTGAAATCCTTTAGGACCATTCCTTCCATCGATCTTTAGGTTGAACCCCTACTGATCAGCGAGCTTTAGGTTGAAGTCCTACTGATTTGCAGTCCGTAGGTTGAAATCCTTTAGGACCATTTCTTTTGATCTTTAGGCTGAACCCCTACTGATCAGCGAGCTTTACGTTGAAGCCCTACTGATTCGCAGTCCTTAGGTTGAAATCATTTAGGACCATTTCTTTCGATCTTTTACTGATCAGTGAGCTTTAGGTTAAAGTCCTACTGATTCGCAGTCCTTAGGTTGAAATCCTTTAGGACCATTTTTTTCGATCTTTAGGCTGAACCCCTATTGATCAGCGAGCTTTAGGTTGAAATCCTACTGTTTCGCAATCCTTAGGTTGAAATCCTTTAGGACCATTCCTTCCATCGATCTTTAGGCTGAACTCCTACTGATCAGCGAGCTTTAGGTTGAAATCCTACTAATTCGCAGTCCTTAGGTTGAGATCCTTTAGGACCATTTCCATCGATCTTTACGCTGAACTCCTACTGATCAACGAGCTTTAGGTTGAAATCCTACTGATTCGCAGTCCTTAGGTTGAAATCCTTTAGGACCATTTCTTCTTTCGATCTTTAGGCTAAACCCCTACTGATCAGCGAGCTTTAGGTTGAAATCCTACTGATTCGCAGTCCTTAGGTTGAAATCCTTTAGGACCATTTCTTCCATCGATCTTTAGGCTGAACTCCTACTGATCAGCGAGCTTTAGGTTGAAGTCCTACTGATTCGCAGTCCTTCGGTTGAAATCCTTTAGGACCATTTATTCCATCGATCTTTAGGCTGAACTCCTACTGATCAGCGAGCTTTGGGTTGAACCCCTACTGATCCGCGATCTTTAGATTGAACTCCTACTAATTCGCAGTTCTCACTTTGAATCCCCTTCAAACCATTCATAAGTCAATCTGTGGGTTGAATTCCTACCGATCTATATTCTTTTGCGGTTCTTAGGTTGAACCCCTATTAAACCAAAATTTATTTTTTTCCAAATTTTAATCTGTAGGTTGAATTCCTACTAATCCATTTTCTTTTATGGTTCTTAGGTTGGATTCCTATCAAACCACATTCATTTTTCAAAAAATTAAATCTGTGGTTTGAATTCCTACTAATGTGTATTCTTTGGCGGTTCTTAGGTTGAAATTCCTATTAAACCAAAAATTCATTTTTCAAAAGAATCAATCTGAAGGTTGAAGTCCTACTGACCTATATTGTTTTGCAGTTCTTAGGTTGAATTCCTATCGAACCAAATTCATTTTGTAGGCTGAATTCCTACTGATCTATATTGAATTCCTATTAAACCAAAATTCATTTTTTTTCAAAATTTCAGTCTGTATGTCAAATTCTTACCGATCAAGTATTCTTTTACGGTTCTTAGGTTGAATTCCTATTAAACCAAGTTCATTCTTCAAAAATTCAGTCTATAGATAAATTCTTATTAGTCAAAAATTTCTTTTGCAAATTCTTAGGTTGAATTCCTATTAAATTAACTTCATTTTCAGTCTGTAGGATGAATCCCTACGGATCTAATATTCTTTGCGGCTCTTAGGTTGAGTCCCTGTTGAGCCAATGTTGTCCGATAAAACCAATATTTTTCATGTTATTTCTTCCAAAAATTCAGCTAAAGGATGTATCAAAATCTATATTGAGCGATTATTTCACAAAAGAATTCTGGAACATTATGCCAATTTGCTAAAAACAGTTGTTGACTCCAATATTCTTACTACACAAAAGAATCACCTCAGATTACTTCTAGTATTTCTTTTCAAAAAGTGTGAAGCTTCTTTGCAAAAAAGAGGTAAGATTCAAAATATTTTCTTGTTGATCAACCAAAAGGATGTGAGAAATATCCTCGATATGATAAGTGAAAGAAATCTTCAATGATGTCGAAAAGCCAAAAGCGAATTGATATTGATCATGGCTATGGCGCATGTTTAAAAATGGCTATCTGGCAATTAGGCAATGGAAATATCTTGAATTATAAAAAGAATCCACTCAACCCATAACTTCTCATTCGTTTAAAGTTGCAATCAAATATCCGCAAAAGGGATCTCTCAACTGTCGTCAAGATGAAGACAAATAGGCGAGCAGACCCTTGGGGCTAAAGAAGATTTGAATCATCTCCGAGATGAAAGAGTTTGTGAAGGATTCTTCCAAGGAAAGTTTAGATCACCGTCGAGATGAAGGCGAGTGCGATGAACCTACCGACAAACCCTAAATGATATTTGATTTCTACTATCATCTAAAGACATTTTGAGCCAATATCATCAATAGAATCCCTGAAGTAAAAGAAGGATCTGAACATCTCCAAGATGAAGGAGTTTCTGACGTACCCTTCCCTGAAAAAAAGAGAGAAAAGTCAGGACCCATCCAAATGAAGGATGATGTAAAAGCCCGAAAAGCCCAATGACTCAAAAAGAGTGCAAAAAGATCATCGTGGGAAAAACACCCAGATATCAAACTGCCAAAGTTGCCAGAAGTCATCTTTTCTCATGCAAAATTCCTTTTATCAATATCTTCTCATTACTTCTTTTATGAAATTAAGAATATTTCTTCTCTTCTCATATCAGGGAAATAGATAGCTTCCTTGAAGAAAGTCATCAGTACTAAAATTTTGAATTTTGACTCTTAGAACTGAGGAGTTAACCTCATTGGAGGAAATACTCTAGGTAAAAGAGGGAATATCTTTGCACATACATGCACATTTTCAAACGTTTTGAATCAACTATAATTTTATCTTATTGGCAAAATTTTCTAGCTATTTCAAGAATGAAATAAATATTCAATATTCATTTTGATGCAACCTAGCGTTGCTTACATTTTCCAAAAGAGTTGTCGCCCTCAGGAGAAGTGTCTCTTCTTGTCCCATCACGGTTTTCTCATTGAAGAATTCTGTATGGACGACCCACTCAGGATAAGGGTCAAACTTGAACCTTCTGCGAAAGGTCATTGATTTCAAAAGCTATTTCAGTCTTAGCAATGAGACGCCCAATTTCTTCCCCTTTTCAAAGCTTTAGGGAACCCTATATTTTCCTCCTCCCGTAAAACCCCTTTCGGATTTGTTCGTCCAAATTTCGAAGGTCCCATTATGGTTTCTCCATTTGAGAAACCCGTATGGTAGATTTCCTATTCAGGCTAAGAGTTAACCCGGAACCTCGCTTCGCGAGGTATCTTCCTTTCAGGTTTGGGTTAAACCTGAGTCTCGTTCCAAACGAGATTCCTCATTCTAAACGAGATGTTTCCTTCTAGTCCCATCATGGCTCTTCCCATCAAGGAACCCATGCTTCATATATCCGTCTAAAAAAGGATCCTACTTGAGCTTCATTTCACGAGGCATTTTCCAAAAATGTCCCATCAAAATTCTCATGTATTCCATTCCTCACCTTATTCATCTTGATATATCTTCGTCCCATCCAGGTTAAGGGCTAAACCTGAATCATTCCAAAAAGAGTATCTTGTCTCACCCACGAGACTTGATCAAAATTCTCATTTCTCACCATTTTGGAATTTCCATCCAAAGTCCCCTCACGATTTCCTCATTATCCAGTCACATTATTTTTCGAGGATTTCGTCTCCCCAAAACCATTCAGGATAAGGTTTTAAGCCTGAGAAGCCATGTTTTTAAAAATAATTCTTCCATACCCAATTCAGATCTGCTGACTGGGGCATTTAAAAAAAAAAATTGAGTGTTATCTTTGCCACTAAGTTCAGCTTTCAACCGGCTTAGTAGCAAAGAGGGGCATCTGTGAACACCCCAAATTTTTTCAAAAAATCCAAAAATTCCTTCTTTGCCCCTGACCTCCGTCTTCTGAATAATTGGGTCAACTTTCAACCAAAATTCCATTCATTTCTCAGGATTCGCTGGAATCCAAATTCAATTTTTATGCTTGACCAAATTCCTGATCCAAATCGGACTCGGATCCATTCTGGAATCCTAATTTTTCAAATCTAAACTGAAAATTTCGAGAAACCTCATTTTTTTAGAAAATCCTACAATTTCAAAGCAAATATTTTGTAAAAATACTTTAAATAGAATCTATTAAAATCCTCATGCTTTCGGGTTTTTCCCTTTTAAAAACTTAGAATTTTATTTAGTCTTTAAAAACCTCTTTTTCTTTTAAGAAAACCTTTTTAAGAGTCTTTTTGAAAATTTTAAAAAATTCGAAGGTTTTCTTTTGAAAATTTCAAAAACAGCTTTCTGTTAGCCGCAGTAGCCCTTTCTCCCTCCATCGCACCCTCTTGCTTCCCAAGATGATCGACCATTCGATCATCTTCCTTTTTCTTCAGCCCTCGATCACTAACTGACGCTTTCTCTCGATTCTTCTATTTATGCTTATAAAAAGAGGCATCCATCGCCTCATTCGGGCATCCGTTTTCACCCCACCATGATATTCTTTTCGATCTTCTTCATTTCTCCTCCCTCTTTTTTCTTTTCTTCTTACTTCCTCGATTTTTCTTCCACCTGACGGCAGGGAGTCGACCAGAAGCTTCTGCAACCACAAGTAAGTATCCCTTTTTCCCTTCATTTTGATCTTTCTAATTTTCCTGCTTTTATCCCCTTTGAAGCACATTCGGTAACGTTGGATTGCCTATGGCAATGTCGATTTACCCCGTGCAATATCAATGGAGCTTTAGAATTTCAACATTTTTCTGCTGTTTCATTTTTTTATTTTATTTTTTTTATTTTTTATTTTTTTTATTTTTACGTAATTTTCATGTTTTTTTTTTCCTTTCTTCTCTTTCGTTCTTCTCTTCCTCTGCTGTTATATTTCAAATTTTATCTTTACATTTTTTTTTATCATCATCGTTTGTTTCTATTTTCTCTAATATTGCATTGTGTATTTACTATTATCTTGGCAATTCTGAACGATTTCCACTCTTTGTTCTACATTTTGATGTCACGTTTCATATTTTAACTCACTTTGAGCATCGCATCTATACCTTGGTAAATTTTAATTTCTACTTTAATTTATGGATTTAAGCCCCATTAATGCACTACCGAGTGGGTTGGGTTGCCTATAACAACGTCAACTCCTCTCCTGTGCAATAGCAAATGGAATCTGTTGATTCCAACAATTATTTTTGTTTCTTCTGCATCCTTCCTTACTGTAAATTTTAGATTTCTGTTCCGATATTCGTATTCCCTTTCCATTTTGATCTTACGTTCCTGTAATAAGTTATTGCTGAATGTGGTTTAAATTCGTATGGATAATCTGTGTCCTGCATCTCATTTGGTACATGATTCCTCACCTTATGCTTTTCCTTTTATTTTCCCTGTGATATTGTGAATTTTGCCTTTGGAATTTTGCCAGGAAGCCAGTTGAATCTATTAAGGATTCAGCCTTTAGCTTCAACTTTGAAGTTCTATAATCCATCAAGAGATGATCGACTTTCCTCGGGAATTATCGATTTCGTTGTGAATTTGTTATGTACTCTGCTGAAATCGGTTTATGAAAATTGATTCAGCATTGCAAGCTTTTTTCCCTTTTACTCCCAGATTAAATCGGTTGAAAGAGGCATTCATGATGGGTTGTTTAAATCATTGTTCAAGCACCCTAAAATCATACATCCAGGTGTCATTCAAAGACAATCAGCATTAGCTTATCTTCATATATATCTCAGCACCGTTCTTGTGTCAATTCCCATTACACCATCGTCCATGTTGGACATCACCATTACATCTCAAAGGTGGCATTCACACCCTATTGTTTCATAGTATGTCTTCATGCGCATTAGTACATCTTCATTTTTTTTCTTCTTTTCTTTCTTCTCCCTTTTCTTTCTTTTCATTTATATATAATACCCATCAGAACGTTAGGCACTGAAGAATTCCTTCATAGGTTTTATCCTGATTTTTCCATATTTTTCCAAAAAGAAAAAGAAAAAGAAGGAAGCAAATCCCATGGTTACTAGTGGTACATTCTTGACGCAAGAGATATTAGGCTCTGTAGTGACAGATGGAAGCTCTGGTTCAGCCTTACCAAAAATCAGAAATATTAAACAATTGACCAATGGCAACATTGTTTCATCTGATATTCTCTCTTCAAATTTTCTACTTCTCCCTCTTCATCGGTGGTTTTTGCTTCAACTCCTTATTCGAGTTCGAACCACCTTCCACTTCCACCCCCAACTCTTCATCCGATTACCTTCAAAATGTCCCATCATGAATGGTAATTCTGGGAAGAAGTTAGGTCCAGGCATGAGATATCTGCATAAAAGTGGTAATTTACATAACATGACGTCCAATAATTATCTCAGAAAATTATTTAGTTGGAGATGCTTCAAAAACAAAATTCATTACCTTGTTTGGATGTTGAAGTCAATTCAGTTGCTGGAGTCTCTGCAGTCGGGAATGCGTGTCCCACAGCTTGAAGATTATGTCTGGATGCATATCTGTGGTTGATGCTTGCCTGTCTTCTGTGGAGGATTATAAAAGGGAGGTTTGTGCTGATACATGTATTGATTCCAACATCACTGAGGAAATAACAGAAACAAAAGCCAAACAGCGTGTGATTCTAATTGTGAGTGTCCTAAAGATCACATCCCCATTTTGATCTAAGAAGAGCCTTGCATTGTAATCTGTAGGTTCGGTAAAGATGGCATTGGCCAGCCAATCTTCAGCTGCATTGGGCTCTTCTTGGCAGTAGTGTTCAAGATACAGTAACATGCTGGTGGGGTTTATGTCATGAATCTCTTTAGTTTTCACAGGTGATATCTTTGCTGCTATATTTTTTGTTGACGATACTTCCTGAATAAAATTGCTGGAGCCCAAGGCTCTAAGCTCACCTAGGTCCAGTGAATTTATGATCGATGGTCCACGCCATCCTGCATTTTTTTTTTCTAATATCAATTTATTCTCTCAGATTGCAGATGTGCTTAATACTACTGGAAGCTGGAACCATTTTTGGTGTTATGAGTCTAAGTGTTGTTAATGCTTTTGTTGCCTCCTCAGTGGTCATGTCTGCGGCATTAGGAATTTGTTCCTGTATTACTTCTTATGTTTTGCATGAAAAAGGGAAGCTCAACCCAATTTTATTCAAATGCCATCAATCATTTGCTGGATTCTCCCTTTCCTTGGCCACTGAAAATTCATTTTTTGTTAAAGTCTATGACTTTATTCCTAAATATGCTTCTCCTTACTGCATGCATTCTTATCACAACATTATACCTGTGGATCACTTAAAATTTCACACACCTCCCCTGTTACAATCCCTGCCTACCGGTATTATTACTGTCACCATAGTATCTCTTCCACAGCACAACACTTCATGTACCGCTGCCTCACATTCCCAGTGCACAATATGTCCCATCCACAAATCGTATCATCCTGCATTTTACAAATACAACAGTCATATGTTGGCACTCACCTACAATAAAGAAGTGCTCTGTTCAACTCAAGATCCAATTTCAAATTATCTCTATCTGCTGAATTAAAAACTTGAGTTTAGGTTCCATTTTTATTTGCTGCAAAATCTTGGTTCATTAGATTAAAAACCAGGTGCTTAGCTAAAAATAGAAATCTGATTTGCTGAAAAGCCCCGGGTTGCTAAGCATTGGGTTCAATTTTGTCACCAGCTATGTTGTTCATAATTATCACCATACCTGTATATTTATACCTCCCTTATTGTCCCCACTTTACTGCATCAACAACCCATCCCAACAAATCATACATTGTTGTTAGAATAACATCCACCTATGTTTCCTGCAAAACCATATTACTCTTCATCTCACCTTTCCCAGTGCCCTTCAGCCATCTAAATATTTACAGCAAAGGTATTATTGTTGTAAGCTTCTTACATCAAGTGTTTGGTCTTGCTGTAAGCAATTGCAGCAAATACCCGATATTGTTGTAAATTCTTACAGCAAACTGCTCGGTACTGCTATAAGTGTTTATAGCAAATGTTTTGTGATGAATACTTACAGCAAATACCTTAAATTGCTGTTAGTATTCACAACCTCTATGACCATGTCTTCTATTGCTGTGACATCTACATCGATATTTGGCATCACCACAACACTTACCCATTTTGATTCCTTCTGTTAGTATAACATCTTCATGTTTTGTATATTAATGCATCAACACTCAGGCACTTTTCTACTTAGCTGTATGCACAATTCCCAGCAACTATATGCTACCATTCACCTACATAGCTGCTTTATCATCCACCATTCGTTCTGTATATATATTTTTCATTAAAACCTTGTATATGCTTTCTTGAATGAGGATTTTTTTGCCTATGACATTGTTTATATACACTTCTATATACCTATATATACATATATATATATATATATATGTATATATATATATAAGTACACCTATATGTGTACATATTAATATGTATAAGTATATATGTGCACATTTCTTTCATGAACATAGAACATGCCATGTGCCTCTTTTAGTATGGCGTAGCACCTTAAGTTAGAATTGATTTTTTCCATTTTCTTTTATCTTGAGGTGGTGCTAATTCTTCTTTCTTGCAGGAATCTCTAAAAATATTGATGTCCTTCTTAGATTAGGATTTCAAATTCAGTATTAAATCATTGTAATAGTTAGATATAATGAGAACTATTTACATTTCCTGTTTTAGATAGAATGTATGAGCATTGTAAACATCATGAATTGCTTGTTTTCATGCATTTTTGCCTTTATTTCTCAAATTTTCACAATGGTGAAACACGAATGGCACGTGCACCATTTTGTAAGAGGTAATTAATCATAAGCTGATGATTTACATCAATGGCCATAGTCAGGATGTAAACAAGACTTAGTATTTTTTTCTTTTATAAAATAACACTGGATCCACACTGGACCCTTTTCCAGAAATCATCATATTTTCTTTAAATATTCTCCTCTTTTATCAGAATTTAATCTAAAATTAACTCAATATATATACCAATGGCCATAGTCAGGGTATATTGAGAGTTAATTTCACTTTAAATTCTATTAAAGCACCAAAATGTATTTTATTCTTCACTTGAATTTAAATGTAGTTATTACATAATACATTCAATGACCATAGTCAGGGATGTATTATGTCTTCAACCTCATTCTTAATTCATTTAAAGAATGAAATAACTTTTCAAAATCCAATTTCCATTATTTAGATTCATTCATCATTTAGGATAGAATTGCATCATATTTTTAAAATTCTTTTAAAAACCCAAGTGATTTTGAACATCTTTCTTCAAACTTCTATTTCAAAATTCCAATTCTATCTCAATTTCAAAGTCCAATTTGACTTTGGAATTTCAAAATCATTTTATATTCAAAATTCCAATTCAATTCAAATATCAAAATTTCAAAGTTCAAATTTAACTTTGAAGCTTCTGATTCATTCTCAAAACCAAAATCAAGTTTATCTTCTTCTCTTCAATCACAGTTTGAGATTGATTATGAATCTCAAAATCTAAATCTTCCTAAAGTTTTAAAATTCAATCTGGGTTTTTAAAACCCAGATCCATCTTTAAAGGTCCTAGTTGGACTTTTCAGAATCTGAATCCAAAGTTAAAACCTAATCCCAACTTGGATCCAGATTTCCAAGTGTAAACTCTACTTTTGGATCTCAGATTTCAGATCCAATTCTATTTTTAGGATCCAGAATCCAACTTCACTGTGGATCTCAGACTTCAGATCCAATTCTATTTTTAGGATCCAGAATCCAACTTCACTGTGGATCTCAGACTTCAGATCCAATTCTATTTTAGGATCCAGAATCCAATCTCGTCTTGGATCTCAGACTTCAGATCCAATTCCATTCTAGGATCCAGAACCCAATTTCCCTTCGGATCTCAGATCTTAGATCCAATTCCATTTAAAAATCAGAATACAATTTCATCTTGGATCCCAGAGTTCAGATCCAATTCCCACTTCGAATTCTAAATCCAGAATTCGATTTTAAATCTCAACAATATTTAGAATCCAAACTTTGGATTCAAATTCCATCTTGAATTCCAACTTTCAAATCAATTCTATTTCTCAATTCCCTTTAGATTTCCCACATTTCATTCTTCAAAGTTAGATTTCAATTCCATTTCATTTGTATTCTAATTCAAAGTCCATTTATGACTTTGAAATTTCCTTGTTTCTCCTTTTATCTCAAAATTCAAAAATCATCTCTTTTTCAATATCCAGATTCATTCTTCCCAAACTCTGACTATTTTCAAAAACTTAGAATTTTAAATCTTAAATTTCTAAGTTAGAAATCATTTCTTCGCTCCATTATCAGATTCATTTCAGAAACACTTGAGAAAATTTCAAAACATTTTCAAAAAGAGCATACATCTTTGCATTTGCACAAGCATGATTCTTTGTGCATTTAGATCTTTAGGATAAATTCTTAGATAATTTCTTAGCAAAGCAAAAGGCATAAATTCGACCCTTGGTTCGATTACCCCTGGTAAAGGTGCCAGGAACGGTCGAACCTCGTACCGACGAGCGGATCCCGTCTCCCAGTTTTCCCGCAAATATTTCAAAAACGGAGGCGAGTCATTTTCTCAAATATTTTTAAAATTAAGGTCAAGTGAGACCCCGCAAAAGAGTTCCTCTTCTTCTTTTCTCTTTTCTCTTTCTTTTTCTATCTTTTATTCTTCTCCCTTCAAAAAGGAGGAAAATAAGAAGTTAGAAAAGGAAGAGAGAGAAACCACAAGAGAGGAAAAATTTTACGATGATCACGGTTTCCCACTATCGATCGCCTACCAAATACCCTTGGTAGCAACGTGGGCTGAGGTGTATGCTCGAGAAGGTGGATTCATGCCTTCACATATTCAGATGCACCATCAGACACCACAAGACTCATTGGGAGATTTTGTTCTCCCTGAGTTAGCAGAGGAGTGCGTATTCTATGGAGAATCAGGGCACACCATGGATGCTTGCCTCCGCAAGGCCAAGCATGATGGCAGGATCGCAATTTCGACTGTAGGTGAGCAACTGCCACCTCCAGCCGACCCAATGGGCTGTGTATCACCTACATACACGCCTGCAACTGATTCGTCAAGTTATAGTCTTGGCTCACCGGAATATACTCCAGCGACGCCCCTCTACGGACAGGATACCTACGAGGAGCCACCTCCCTTCACCCCTAAGCGCAGATTCAGGCACACAGGCAATAGAAAGGAATGTCTTAGGAAGTACTCTAGTCGTCCCTAAGGGGAGGTAGCACCTTTCAAGTTTTATTGGAGTCTGTGAACTCATTTATCATTACAAGAATAAAACTTTTGTTTATGTACCAGCACGGCTGGATTCAAAATAAATGACTTTCGTAATAAAGATCTATATTTTTGCCTTTTCTCCTATACTTATGTCTTCTTGTGCTTCTTCAGTATTTTTGACTCTTAACCTTGATTTCTTTTTAAAGAAGACGGGAAACTCAAGCAACAACATGGATGATGAGTTGCGTGAGCAGAGGGGATTCATGATGGATACCCTTAACTCCTTGGCAGAGGCAATTCGTAACCAGGGTCGCACCGAGCAGGATCCGGGTTCTCTTGTTGGGAACACACCAACCGCAACATATGAAAAATTTCTGAAGCTTGACCCTCCTACCTTCTCTGGCAAGGTTGACCCTAACTTGGCGGAGAGTTGGGTCAAAGAAATGGAATGGGTGTTCCAAGTATTGTCCGTTCCTAATGATAAGAAGACGATGTTCGGGTCCTTTCGATTGAAGGACGACGCTCGCGAGTGGTGGGACACTACCCGGGAGGTGCAGTTCCCAGGTGCTGAGGTGATTCCTTGGGAGGCCTTCCGGAGAGCTTTTCTCAGAAACTATTTCCCTCTGCATGCGAGGGAAAAGAAGAAGGTGGAATTTCTGGAGCTATGTCAAGGCAGCTTAAGTTTGAATGAGTATATCACTAAATTTCAACGGTTGGAGCGCTGCTGTCCTCACCTATTCGAGGATGATCATGAGCGGGCTGGGAAGTTCATTCGTGGTTTGAAGGAAGGACTCAGGCATAGGGTTCTCACCAGCATGCCCGCAACATTTTCTGTGGTTGTAGCAGCAGCCACCCTACTGAACGAAGATTGGGAGCGTTCAAAGAGTGTTCAGGCAAAAAAGTCACCTGTGACAGGTGGTGATCAAAAGATGACCTATTCCGGCGACCCAGAGCAGTGACCACCACTACCCGTGAAGACTCAGGGAGGGAAGAAACAGTTCCCTCCGGCAAAGCGCCAACGATAGCAAGGCCATCCACCGCCCAGACAGCCGTCTGGGGATAACTGCCCTAAGTGCAAGAGGCCTCACGTAGGACAATCTTGTCTGCGGGACACTGGTAGATGCCTGTACTGTGGCAAGATGGGTCATTTCATATGTGACTGCCGAAAGAAAACAGCAGACGACTTCAAGCGAACCGTCAACGTATCTCAACCTCCTCGACCACCTCATCAGCAGCAACAGCGAGCACAACCAAACAGTGTAGGGAGCCGGGTCGAGTTTATGCAGCCATGGTCGATCAATTGACAAAAGGGGATCTCGTTCAAGGTACCATTCTTGTTTCTCCTCAAGCAGCTTTTGCACTCTTTGATTGTGGTGCTACACACTCGTTTGTTTCAGAAAAAATCGTAAAACAATTGCATATAACTGTAAAACCACTTGACAACGCTTTAGACGTGTATAACTCTGTTGGGAAGAACACAGTTTGCACCACTTACATACATGAATTGGACATAGTTGTGGCAGAGCGACACTTGCCTGCTTGTGCTATCTTGCTTAAGATGACAGAATTTGACATCATCCTAGGCATGGATTGGTTGCACAAGTATCATGCCAAGATATTTTGCCGTGATGGCAAGATCGTTTTATCACCTCCAGGCTCTCCGAGAGTAGAATTCAGAATTCCCAGACTTGTACGAGCAAGCCGGATGATCTCGGCGCTTAAGGCGCAGAAGTTCTTGCGGAAGGGATACACTGCATTTTTGGTTAGTGTTATCTAATCGGATCCAATGCCTATTCCCATCAGTGAGCTGGATGTGGTTCGCGATTATCCCGACATTTTTTCTAAAGAACTATCGGGACTTCCACCATCTCGTGAGGTAGAATTCAATATTGAATTGCTACCAGGTACGACGCCAATCTCTAAAGCATCTTACAGAATGGCGTCAGCTGAGCTTGAGGAGCTGAAGAAGCAGTTGTAGGAGTTGTTGGAGCAGAGATTCATTCGCCCCAGCGTATCTCCTTGGGGAGCTCCTGTGCTTTTTGTGAAGAAGAAGGACAGGACCTTGCGTCTGTGCATCGACTATCGAATGCTCAAAACAAGTACCCATTGTTGCGTATCGAAGACTTGTTTGATCAGTTGCAGAAGGCTAAAGTTTTCTCGAAAATCGATCTTAGGTCTGGATACCATCAACTCGGAATTAGGATTGATGATATTTCTAAGACGGCTTTTCAGACGAGATACGAACATTACGAGTTCATAATCATGTTGTTCGGACTGACCAATGCCCCAACAACTTTCATGGACTTAATGAATAGGGTGTTCAAGCCATTTTTGGACACCTTTGTGATCGTGTTCATTGACGACATCTTGGTGTACTCAGAAAGTCGAGAGCAACATTGGAAACACCTAACCATCTTGTTGGAGACCCTACGAAAGGAACAATTGTATGCTAAGTTCTCTAAATGTGAATTCAGGCTCGAGGAAGTCATGTTTCTGGGACACGTTATTTCTAAGGAAGGTGTGTTCGTGTTGAGGTTGTACTCAGTTGGCAGCAACCAAAGAACGCACGTGATATCAGGAGTTTTCTTAGACTAGCGGGTTACTACAGAAGATTCATTCAGGATTTTTCAAAAATTGTGTTACCCCTAACAAAGTTGTTGAAGAAAGAGGCTAGATTCTTATGGGACGAGAAGTGCAAGGCGAGTTTTCAGTTATTGAAGGAGCGACTTACCAATGCTCCTATTTTGACCTTACCTTCTGGTAAAGGCGGATTCGTGATTTATACTGATGCCTCCGGGTCAGGCCTAGGGGTCGTGCTGATGCAGAACGGGAAAGTGATCGCTTACGCCTCTCGACAACTTAAAATTCACGAGAAGAACTACCCAACTCATGATTTAGAGTTAGTTGCGGTGGTGTTCGCACTAAAGATATGGCGACACTACTTTTATGGGGAACAGATTGAAGCATTCACCGATTATAAGAGCCTTAAGTATCTATTTTCGCAGAAAGAATTGAACATGAGGCATCAGCGTTGGCTAGAATTCCTTAAGGATTACGACTTCACCCTCTCTTACCACCCAGGAAAGGCGAACGTCGTGGCTGACGCCCTCAGCCGCAAAGCACCGGAAGTTTCGATTAATGCTTTATTTGCTGGATGGAGGTTGGTTGAAGACCTAGCCTCTTGGGAACCTTTCGCAATCACTCAAGGTTCAATCGGTTTATCCCACCTTGTTGCTCAACCTGAGCTACTAGCGAAAATCATCAATGGGCAGAAAACGGATACACGCTACGAGAAGTTGAAGGCTCAAACGATATTGGCAGATACACCTTTTCGTTTAAAAGAGGATGAAAGTATATGGTTAAAGGAGCGCCTTTGGGTTCCTGATGACCCGGTCTTACGAGATGAAATTCTTACGGAAGCCCACAAGTCTAGATACACCATTCACCCTGGTGGCACGAAGATGTTCAAGGACCTACAACGGAGTTATTGGTGGAACGGTATGAAGCGAGACGTGGCTGAGTATGTCTTAAAGTGTTTAACGTGTCAGCAAATCAAGATCGAGCACCAGAGACCCGATGGGGTCATGCAACAGATAGAGATCCCTCTATGGAAGTGGGAAGATGTTACTATGGACTTCATAGTCGGACTACCGAGGACGCGGAGGAAGCATGACGCGATTTGGGTGATCGTTGATAGACTCACCAAGTCTGCTCACTTCCTACCTATCTGTCTCAACCAATCATTGGATAGTCTCACTGATCTCTATGTTAGAGAGATTGTGAGGCTGCACAGTGTTCCGGTCTCGATTATCTCCGATCGTGATCCTAGATTCACTTCAAGGTTTTGGGGGCAACTTCAGCTGGCTTTGGGCACAAAGTTGAAGTTCAGCACTGCGTTTCACCCTCAGACTGATGGCCAGTCGAAACGTACGATTCAGACCTTGGAAGACATGCTTTGAGCTTGTATGATGGACTAGAAGAGAGAGTGGGATTCCCACATCAGTCTGGCAGAATTCGCGTATAACAACAGCTACCATGCGAGCATCGAGATGGCCCCATACGAAGCTTTGTATGGAAGGTTGTGTCGATCACCTGTTTACTGGGATGAGGTTGGCGAACGAAGATTAGAGGCACCTATAGTCTTGCAACACTATACTCAACAAGTGCAAATGATTCGAGAACAACTCAGTACCGCTCAGAGTCGGCAGAAAAGCTATGCAAATAGACGCCGACGAGAGCTTACCTTCGAGATTGGCGAGATGGTTTTTGTTAAGGTATCTCCGACGAAGAGCGTATTTCGGTTCGGGAAGAAGGGAAAGCTTAGTCCTAGATACGTCGGATCATTCGAAATCCTGGAGCGAGTTGGAGAAGCAGCTTATCGCGTGGTGTTACCTCCTCAGTATGCTCAGATCCATAATGTTTTTCACGTATCCATGTTGAGGAAGTACGTTCACGATCCATCGCACATCATTTATTATGATGATGTGGACATTAGAGGGGACTTGATCTTCGAAGAAAGATCAGTGGAGATCATCGATCGTCGTGACCAAGTGCTAAGATCAAAGACCATTTCCTTTGTAAAGGTTCGATGGCAACATCATGGAATTGACGAATGTACTTGGGAACCCGAGAGCGATATCAGGAAAAATATCATGACCTGTATTTTGATTCTTGAAGGCAATAAATATTTCGCGGACAAAATTCTTTTAAGAGGGGTAGGATGTAAAACCCACAGTTCAAAAAAAAAATTATTAATTTTATTGGACCCGGGCCCATCATCGTTAGGGTTTTAATAACCTGACTCAGAAAGAGGATTTTAAATCCTCTTCCCCAGCGCCACACCCCCCCCCCCCCCTCCCCCCTTCCACCTTTGTTTTCGGGAGGATTAGGGAAACCCATCGGGGTTTCCCCTTTCATCGCCCCCTAAGGCCTTTAAGATCAACGTAGGAGGGCGAGGGGAGGCACGCCTCCCTCTCGAAGCCCTTCGCTCCCATCGTGCCGACCTCCTCCTTCCCTGCGCATGCCACCAGCGCCGCCATCACTGCGACCCATGTCGACGCCGGCCACCGTCGTCGTTCTCCTCCCAAGTACGTCGTATCCACCCTCTACTCCCCCCCTCTTCTCCCCTTTCTCGGTCACCTCGCCGAAAGGCACGATAGGGGGCCGATGGCCCCTGTCGTATCTTCCCTTTTTCTCCCTTCTTAAGGGTCTGCCAGGAGGTCGACAAGCGGCACACGGACCCTATCGTGCCCTTTCGCTCCCTCTATGACCATTGGAGGGTCGACAGGGAGCCCTCAGACCCCTGTCATCTTCCCCCTCCCTCTTGGGGCTATTAGAGAGCCGGCAAGGGTCCAGTCACCCCTGCGGCACCCTCTTTTTCCCTTTTTTTGGTGTCGCCGTGACTCTGTCAAGCAAGGGCTGAGACCCCTGCCATTCATCGATTCTTCAGGCAAGGGGCCGAGACCCCTGCCATCCCCTATTTTGTACAAGCAGAGGCCAAGGTCCCTGCCGTTTATAATTGTGCCAGGCAGGGGGCGAGACCCTTGCCATTTCTTGTTCGCCATGCAAGGGGCCGAAGCCCTTGTCGTTCTTTGTTCTGCCTGGCATTGGCCAAAACCCCTGCTTTTTTATTAATTTGTTTGGCAGGGGCCGAGACCCCTGCCATTCAGTGTTGGCAAGCAAGGGGACGAGGTCCTACCACTTGTCGCCTTCGTGAGGCAGGGGCTGAGGCCCTTGTCGGCTATTTTGTCAGGTAGGGGTCGAGGCCCCTACCATCCAATGTTTGTCAGGCAGGGGTCGAGGCCTCTACCATACGTTGCTTTATTTGGCAGGGGTCGAGGCCCCTGCCCTTCGCTTCATTGTCAGGCAGGGGCCGAGGCCCCTGCCATTCGCTATTTTGTCAGGCAGAGGCTGAGGCCCCTGCCATTTGCTATTTTTGCCAGGCAGGGGCTAAGGCCCCTGCCATTCGCTATTTTGTCAGGCAGAAGTCGAGGCCCCTGCCATTCACTATTTTGTTAGGCAGAGGCCGAGGCCGAGGCCATTCGCTATTTCAGTTAGGAAAGGGCTGAAATCCCCAGTCGCCTAATCCTACCCTTGCCCCCGTCACACCATTAAATTAAAATTATCATAATTGAATACTCACACTTTTGCAGACTTCGCATCGAACCCCGCTCTGGCTTCGCAGCCTGAGCCTTGTGTCATCTACACTCGTAGATGCACGCAGCTGCACGACATCCCGAGGTAGGGGAAAGTTGCACGAGGATTTTGGATGAATGAAATAAATAAGACTTCTAAGATAGAATAGTTATTTTACATACCTGCTTATCTGAAGAAGTATTTAACTTATGATTGTCTGGTCAGTGTTTTTCTCATTCTGATTCTTTTGAAATTGCGTGCTTAATGTAAACTCTATGGGTAGGATCATTCTAGAGAGAATCGAGTAGTTTAATTGGTATACCTGCTTACTTGTAGGATTACTTAACTTGTGATTGTCTGTTCTGCATGCTTATTGCATACTTAAAGTAAACTTTGTAAATAGACTCATTTCTAGAGAGAAACCCACCGCAATTGCTATTGTAACCGGACCTTAAGACATATACGATATAAGTTTTGCAAGAGGTAATGAAGTATCCTGAAGTGGGAAATCAACACCTTATAGATATTAATGAGATAATGTCGGCGTTCACAGGCCAATTGCTCAAAGAGCAATGCATGTCATGTATGAACCAAAAGAATCATAAAACATTAATTGTTACCCTCTCATCGTAGTCGTACCTCTAGGAAGGTATGATCGTACTTTTGAACAAGTACGTCCCATGTATGTTACGATGGTTGGATGATGAGGTTGTAGCAACCTCGATGCGTGCATTTAGCACAATGCTGAGATCACATAGATGGTGACAACTTGCCTTCACAGGCAAGATGCTTGAGTGGGTCTAATAGACTAGAGCATGTAGGATGGGGCGGCGATTAAGAAACCCACGTCGTACCCATTCGACCTTCACGGTTCGTCAAGGGAGAGGATAGATGGTACAAAAACTCTGATGGACAAGTTGTTAACAATCACCCCACGGGCAAAAGATTCGGCTTCCTCAGTTATCGGAGTTAGGGGAATTGGGATTACCATAAATTATCCTAGGTGGTAACTCCTAGGTACTTCTGCAGAAGTTAGATGCATCCATGGGCCACGAATGCCTTTGGGGATTTACTCTCTTGGTCACTGACCGTCCCCTTAGGAGCGGACTCAGTCAGCCATCCGGGTTAATGAAAACACCTGACATAATAAACCCTCGGATCGGTATCGGTTGTTTCTACGTTTTGCATCTGTGCGTACCCACAGGCCAGTTAATATCAGAACTTAAAGAATATATGTTTGAATAGTTGTAGATGATTGAGACTTACACTACTTGAAATGCTTCAAACATTAGCTCTTTGCACATATTACACTTGTTAGAATAAATTATAATTGTATTGATTGTTTTAATATAATAACTACTTATCTCATGAATGTCTTGCTTATTTTCATTCTACTTATCTATTCGTGCACCTACTGGTTTGTTATGAAACTGACCCATTTCATGGGTAGATGAGGAGTAGGACTTCACAGGCAGCCGATCGCATTGTCCAATATGGCTCAAGATTTTTTTTCTTTCTGTTGGCGGCTTGGCTCTAAGTCTTTTTGATTTTTTCTTTAGATTGTGGAATTTTAGGAAGACACTCATTTTGTAATAATCTGCAGATTTTTAATCTATTGCCTTATTTCCTCAATTCCTTTAAGTTATTGTACATGTGAGTGATGGTTTTTCCGCTAACGTACCCAGGATTGTTGACTTGTGCTCCTTTCTAAATGTCTTCCATTGTCGTTTTTAAAAGTAAAAACTTTAAATCTTTGAAAGGTTTTTCGATAATGTTTTTGAAATCACAAGTTGAAATTTTGGGGAGTTACACAAACAAAAGGAGAAAATAGATTATTTTGACACATATTCTTCGGTTAATCGGATGACCATAATTAGGGTGCTTATTGCACTGACTTTCATTTATGATCTCTTGGTCCATCAAATGGACGTGAAGACTGCCTTTTACGTGACGATCTTGAAGAAGATATCTATATGGATCAACCTGAGGGTTATGTGGCTCCTGGTAATGAAAATAAAGTTTTTAGACTTGTTAAGTCATTATATGGACTAAAAAAAGCCCCTAAACAATGGCATGAGAAGTTTGATAATGTTATTTTATTATTTAGCTTTGTTGTCAATGAATCTGATAAATGTGTTTATTACAAAGTTAAAAGTGATGCATGTATCATTTTATGTCTGTATGTAGATGATATTCTATTGTTTGGTTCTAATATGAGAATTATGAATGAGACAAAGTCATTTCTTAGTAGTAAATTTGATATGAAGGATATGAGTGTTGCAAATGTGATCTTAGGCTTAAAGCTGACTCGTTCAGCTAATGGTCTAGCTATCTCTCTATCTCATTATGTTGAGAAAGTACTTGAGAAATTTAGTTATAACCAAGGAAGATCTGTAGCAACTCCATATGACCCTTCATTTCTCTTTATAAGAATACGACTGATGTCCCTATGTCTCAATTAAGATATTCCCAAATTATTGGAAGTTTGATGTATCTTGTAAATTGCACAAGACCTGATATTTTGTTCTCTGTAACAAAATTAAGTAGATACACAAGTTGTCCAAATCACGCTCATTGGAAGGGATTGAACATGGTACTTAGATACCTGAAAGGAATCATTTTCTTGAGTTTGCATTATAAGAGATTCCTTGTCGTTCTTGAGGGATATAGTGATGCGAGCTGGATAGCCGTGAACTTTGGGAGTTATGACATAACAGGGTATGTATTTACCTTGGGTGGCAATGCAGTCGTCTGGAGATTAGCAAAGCATACCATCTTGTCACGATCTACTTTTGTGGCTGAACTCTGTGCATTAGACATCACAGGAATGAAAGCTGAGTGGTTAAACAGATTTCTTGAGGAACTTCCTTTAATGAGCAAACCAATTCCTGCAATATCTATGCATTGTGACAATATGGCCATAATTGCAAAAATCAAAAGCATAAAATATAATCAAAAGCAGAGAAGACACATTCAAGTCAGAATAAAATCTGTAAGGGAACTGGTGTCTCAATTAGTGGTTGTTGTGGACTATGTTGGATCCAAAAAAATACAGTTGATCCATTAACGAAAGGACTAGATAAGTCATTAGTCCTAAAATCCAGAGAGGGGATGAGACTGAAACTCATCAGTAGTTCATCTACAGTAGCAACCCAACCTATCTAAGTGGAGATCCCACAAAGTAGGTTTAATGTGGTAATAACAAGTTGTAGGGTGAACTGGATAGCACCTTCTTAATGTGATACTATGTATCTGTATCTGTTCCCCTGATTACTCTGAAATGGTGTTGTAGCTGCAAGTTAAGGAAGAGTTAAAAGTCTGAATGGGTTCAAAGCCTTCTTGGCGAGATGTTAGCAGTGCATCTCTAGAGAAGCCCACCTATGTGAGTGTGATTGTGTGGCCGCAGTTTAAGAAATTGGGTTATTCTTGAAGTCACTCATGAAACAGGATTCAGGCGCATGGCCTTTAACGCGCCGCCCCTAAAGATTACAACCAGAACCTTTATCGTGTTGTTGCTAATGGACACTCCTACACCAAAAGTTCAAGTTCAAGACTTCAATTCACTTTGTTCCTGTAGGGGTAAAGTTAGTCCACTAAGGTAGTGGTTCAAACCGGAAGGTACCATTACTGAAAGCATGATATGTCCTGTTGCAGATTACTCCATCTTGCATCTTAGTTTCCACCTATTTTCATTCTTTGAATTTATGGGAGAATGTTGGGTGTAAGAAGAAGAGAAGAGGGAATTCAAATAATGAAAAACAATGGGGACCACTCTTTTTTTGGAGTATGTTTGGACTTGATGATGTGCAATAGTCTCATATTAAAGAGTTTCAAGTATGTTGTGGGCTTTATAACTTACATGGAAGCTCTTACACTTGTTCTAAAGAACAAGGGAGTGGGATGACTACCACACACACGTGTGTGTGTGTGCCTGCTCGTCGCGTCGTGCCGTGCCGAGCCAAACCGGGTCAGGTCTGGTTCGAGTTTGGGTTTGGGTAATTGGTCCTTTAGGGCCATATCTAATCAGAGTCCAATGATCTTTTTGCCCTGGTTTTCTATTTTTTTATTAGATAATGGGTTAAGAGAATGGATAACAGATAGATTCGTTATCGAGTCACGACTGTGATCATTGCAAAAAAAAAATCATCTTGTATTCCTTCTCTTCCTTTCTCTTTTCCTTTTTAGCCCTTATTTTCCATTTTTTGAGGGGGAAAATAAAAGACAGAAAAGAAGAGAGAAGAGAAAAGAAAAGAAGAGAGATGGAAACTCTTTTGCGAAGGTCTGACTTGACCTTAATTTTGAAAAAATTTAAAAGATTACTCGCCTTTGTTTTGAAATACTTGCGAGAAAAAGGAGACGGGGTCCGCTCGTCGGTACAAGGTTCGACTGTTCCTAGCACCTTTACCAGGAGTAATCGAACCAAGGATCGAATTTATGCCTTTTTGCTTTGCCTAAATATTGTCTAAGAATTTATTCTAAGTCTAAGGATGCACAAAGAATCATGCTTGTGCAATGTATGCTTTTGAGAAAACACTTTTTGGAAATTTGAGATTTTTCAAGTGATTCTGAAATAAATGTGATGATGGAGTGAAGAAATGATTTTTGAAAGTTGAATCTAACTTAAAGCTTGAGATAGATCTAAAAAGATATTTGAAGTTCTAAGTTTTTTGTTTGAAATAATCAGAGTTGGAAAAATAAATCTTGAATTGAAAAGAATGAAGAGAAAGGGGGATTTGAAACTAAGATAGAAAAAATAAAGTTTCAAAGTCAAAATGGACTTTGAATTTAAATTTTGAATTTGGATTTCGAAGTGGAGATGGAGTTTGAAATGGAATTGAATTCCAGATTTAAAGTTCAAAATCAGGATGGAATTTTGGATTTAAGAAATCCAAATGAAATTTAAAAATAGAATTAGATTTAAGAAGTCCAGATGTGATCTGAAAATGGAATTGGTTTTGAAATCTGGAATTCAAGATAGAATTGGATTTAAAATCTGGAATTGGGAATGAAATTAGATTTAAAATCTGGGTTCCAAGATGGAATTTGAATTCAAAGTCTGAATCCTAAATGGAATTGGATCCGAAGTCTGGAACCCAAGGTGGAGTTGAATCTGAAATCTGGAATCCTAAATGGAATTGGATCCAAAGTCTGGAATCCAAGATGGAGTCGGATCTAAAGTCTGGAATCCTAAATGGATTTGGATCCAAAGTCTGAAATCCAAGATAGAGTTGAATCCGGAATTTAGAATCCTAAATGGAGTTGGATCCAAAGTCTGGAATCTAGTATGGAATTAGAAGTTGAATCTGGATTTTAAGAATCTAGATGAGATTTAAAGATAAATCGGAAAATTTGGAAATCTAGATGAGATCTGAAGATGGGTCTGGGCTTTGAAAATATAGATGGAATTTAGATTTTGGGAACCCATATAGAACTTGAAATAGGATTTGAGGAATCCTAGATTAATTTTCAAAATTTTGGGAAGAAGGATATAGAATGAAACTTGACTTTCAAACTTGAATTTTGAAATTAGGAGATGAATATGGAAATTTCAAAGTTTGAATTAAACTTTGAAATTTGATTTTGAATATTAAATTAAATTTGAAATTGAATCATGATTCTGGAATTGAATTTGGAATTTCAAAGTTGAATTTGAACTCTGAAATTTGATTTGAGTTGAAAATTGAATTTTTGAATTTTGAAATTTGAAATTTGAAATTTCAAAGTTAAATTGAACTTTGAAATTGGGATATTGAATTTTAAATTTTTGAAGTGAAATAGAATTGAGAATATGAAGATGAATTTGAATTTTATGAATTAAAGAAGATATTTTGAAGAATTGTCTCAAAATTACTTGAATTTTGAAAAAGAATGATGTAATTCTATCCTAAATGATGAATGAATTAAAGACTTTTTGAAAATCGAATATTTGAAAAGCATATTTTATTCTTTAAATGAATTGAAATAAGATTGAAAATATAATACATCTCTGGCTATGGTCATAAGATGTATTATATAATAATCATATTCAAATTCAAGTGAAGAATAAAACACATTTTTTGTGCCTTTATAGAGTTTAAAATGAAATTAACTCTTCAATATATCTTGACTATGGCCATTGATATATATATATTTTGAGTTAATTTTAAGTTAAACTCTGATAAAGGAAGGAAATATTTAAAAAATATGATGATTTTTTAAAAGAGATCCAGTGTTATTCCATAAAAGATGAAAACCATAAGTTTTGTTCACACCCTGACTATGGCCATTGATGAAAATCATCAACTTAGGGTTTGATCACCTTTTATTAGAATGGTGCATGTGCCATTTGTATCCCCATTCGTGAGTTTTTGAAAGAAAAGAGAAAAATGACATGAAACAAGTATTTCTAGCAAATATGCATGCTCATATATTCTAATCTAAGACTGAAAATGTAAATTTCTTATTTATAATATAGCTATTACAATCTTAAAATTGAAATTGAAAATATAGAACTTCTAATCTAGGAAGGTAATAAGCATTTTCCAGGTTTTTTCTGCAAAACTGAGTTAGCCCAGGACAAGATGCGAAAATACAAAGGAAACTGAAAAAAATACTATATCAAAATCCAATGTGCGTATGGTCATGCCTAGGCTAACGATGAAATGTAAATATACCTATTACTATACTAAATGAGGGGTGCAACTTGGTTTAAAGGTGATGCACAAGTTCATGAGAGAAGTTACATGTTAGAATGCCTCTATATGATACACCAAACTAGTGAGAAAGGGGTGTAGACACATGGAATCTACAACTTTATTTGGATTGTTATGAAGAGGGTGGAGCTGATTCATGCAAGCAGTGAAGTGGAAGATGCTGAAGGTGAATATGTTGTGTGTTAGAGGGGAAGATAGTCATAGTGGCAGTGTGCTGCTAAGTATAATGGAGAGATGCAAGGTGAAGCAGGACTGTAGGTGGAAGTGTGGATGTTGGTTGGGTGCTAAGAAGGTAAAAGTGAAAGGGGAAAGTGGTTCTACTGTATAACAGGGACAAGTGAGGGGACATTTGGCTGCAGAGATATGTTGTATTTTTAGTAGGTAGCAGGGGATATGGAGATGGCTGGTTGGTATTTTTGTGAAGAGAATGGTGAGGGGTATGGGTGTTTAAGTGGCCTAAAGCTATGTAACAAGGAGTTGTTGTTAGTGGTAGAGTTTAGGTGTGGTGAATAGTGGTAGGTATAAGATATTACAACAGATGACAAGTGAGGATACAACAAGAGGCTACTGTGGTGCAAAGAGTCGATGATAACAAATGCTTAGATGAGGAGGTTGTTGTAAGGTTCAGCAAGATGATGAAATGCATGTGTTATATGTGAGAGTTGGGTGGAAGTGGTGGAAGGTGTAAAGTATACGAACTCTTGGGCTACTGTGGTAAAAGGTGATGGTAATATCAAATAAGGTAAATGCAAGAAATTTAAAATGGACTGTAGAAATGCTTCGGCATTCTTGTGGGTGCTCACAGCAGTGTGTTGGAACTATTGTAGGCATATTAGAAGCTACAGCAGTGCTAAGCACTGTTGTAGGTGAAAGTGTTATAAATGTGCTGAGCAAAGTGATGATTGATAAGATGTGCATGATAAGTGAGAAGAGTGAAGCGTGGTGTTGTAGCAGGGCTGTTGGGATTGAAGATGGTATATGAGATACAGCTAATGGAGGCTGGGTGTTGGAAAGCGTGAAGGCAGTGGGTGACAAGAAGATGCAAGAGCTTGTAATAGGGTATTGCAGCAGTAAAGTATGACAAACAATGTGCTGGTAGGTGTTTTGTGATGAGTTAATCATCTATGACTTGGGTTATTGCAAACAAAATACAAGAATGTGATATGACCTATATACAGATGACCATAAAATGCAAGTGGACCCTAGATAAGTGATAAAATGGAAGAGAAAGAAATGACATAGAATACATGTGTTAATCTATCCTAGCACCCAAACATTTAATCTAACAAAATATACAGTGGATGAATACTATTTTGGTATGGGCCAAACTCAAGTGATGACATTGGGGCAGTGATGAAGGTGTAGGCTACAGTGGAGGTGAATAGTGATGTTTGCAGAGAATGCAGAAAAACACCAACAGCATGTGCGATGTGTAGGTGTGGATGACTACAGCGCAATGGGTATGGTGAGGGGAGATGTGGAGATAGTGAAGGTGTTTAGATCAACGACTGTATGACCCTTGCAGAGTAAGGTGTTTGTCTTGATATCCAAAGCTTGTCCCCTGAGGTACATAGAGAACCAGACCGTCTTGCAAACTTTGTTATAAGTGCCAAAGATATTACAGGATCCACTTCAGCTTTTGGATTGATGGACTTGCACCACTTAAAAAGCTTGGCATCGCACACACGAAGGATAGAAGCAGGGAGCAAACACTGAATGTGACTCTCTCTTTTTTTGTTTTTTCGGCCCCATTTGTTTCAAGAAAGCCAAAACACTCTCCTTCTTGAACAGCAAAGCACAAAGAGTCAACAGCAACCTTTACATGATCTTTCCTTCCCCCAGGATACACCTTGCGAAGATTAGATAAGCTGATTATACTGTTTTTGGCTGCACCAAAGAGGACTCTCTGTCTTTCTACTTGAACATCTATGTCTTCATCAAACTCACACTTGTAACATTCTAAAGATGACCTCAACAAAGGCTCAAGTGAACTCTCAGGGACATCATGCATGAATCCTCTTACAATTTTTTTTTTCACCAACTTGTTTCTTTGCACAAATCCAACTTGGACCAAGGCAGAAGTTCAATCCCAAGAACAAACGCAAAGTAAATGATACTCTCTAGTCCCAAATAACAGATTGAAGCACCAGTGACATTCCAATCTAAGATTCCTGACCCAAGCTTTATTCCTTGTCTGCGAAGAGCAAGTGAAGCAATCCCATCCGCCAAGCAAAATCCAGGAGATAGCCTAAAAAATTTCTTAAGAAAAATATTTGCATTTTTAGTAGCTTTTATGAGCCCCATTATGAATGATATTACCATAAGAACAAGTCCACTGAAGAAATGGACCAAGAGGACCATGTTTTGTGCCACTGAATGATCTGAAAAGAAAAAGATAAGGCAATATGTTGAAGCAACAACTGCTAGTCCATACTTCAAAAACAAAAATACTGTTGGCCAGAAAGAACCAACCCCAATAAACTGATTAAGGCCAAATACTGTAAAGAGAATTATTGCAAGAGAAGTAGGAAACAGGAAGTTGATGAAGTCCCAAATATATGTAGAAATCCAATATGCAAGGATAGACACCCCACTGATAATTTGTTGGTGCTTGGCCTTGACTTCCCTTTCCTTTACAATAGCAACTGCAAATGATGCAGGTATAAAGGAGAAAGCAATATTAATGATAATGGCAGCTGAAAATGTATCCAAATCATGATGTTGTGAGCGTTGAGTAGCTGTCATCGGTAGTGGATGGTTTCGAGTACGAATAACCATATTTTTGTCATGCATAGCAAGTCCCAAAATTGCGTTATTGACTAAATTGATGTAGGTTAGAACTGCATGCTGACAGGAACAGTTGTGAAGCACAATATAACCAATGCTCTCATCCACATTTTGTTCATCCATTAAAATTGTGCCATATTTCCATTCACGGGGATGATTCGAGACATAAGGGTCAAATTGTCGATCAAGCTCCAACTTCTCCACAGCTACACAGTATCTCTCAAATTCGTCCAACAGCCATTTAATGGCACCAAGGGCAGTATGAAGCTCCCATCACCATCATGTGAACTCAACTTTTATTTTTGCTCTTGTTCCCACGCTTTGTATGCAGTTTCCATTATACCTTTCAACCGCTGATCAAACTGGTTGGCTATCTCCTCCCTCCCCATTGATAACAATAATAGTAAAACCCCACAAAATCAAAGCCCATATGCCCGAGTACCAAAGCACCCAGACATACAGGCTTACCTTCCCTTATTAATTCAAATCGAGAGGGATATTCTCAGCAAATTTCGAAAAACAGGAAAATAGGAAATCGATGACATAGAGAAACAGGGAACTTCTATACTAAAAAAGGATTATAGAAATCAAGAAAATAGGAAATCGCACTAAGGCTTCCAGGAGGAAAATTGATCAAATATAAAGGAGAATGGAAATTAATTAGAATATAACAGGAAATGTGAATGAAACACCGATAAAGAGAGAAAAAAAAAACGTAATAAGAAATAAATAGCAGGAATGAGACAAAACTTTAATCAAGTGACAAAAGGCTAATGCAAAATGAAGGATGTTGATGCAGTGTACACGTAGTAGACAATATTAATACCAAAGAGCAAGAGTATCTTTACACCATGGATTACAGAAAATAACAGAGAAGTGCATGATGGAAAGTAAGAAATCTAAGGCTAAAGAAAATTTTATAATTAAAGAAAATAGATGTAGGAATCTGAGGATTCCATTCGATATCGCACAATGTGCATGAATCAATGTTTTCTATATGCAAAACTGATATCACAACAGTGCTCTAATGGGGCTACGAACAAGAGAATTCACGAAGAAATCAGAAACAACAAAGGAAAAGAAAGAGAAAAAAAAGGGGAATGCGGTAAAACATAAGCTCTTACAGAAAATCAGAAACATAAAGAGGAGATGATAGTTACTTACCGTGGCTTGTGGGATTGATCGTTCTCTTCAGCGATGGGGAAAATCAGAGAAGAGGAGGAAGAAGGGGAAACCGAGAATGAGAAACTATGGTGGGGTGAAGGCGATGAGGAGAAGTCGAGCCCTTCAGCTGTTTAAATAAGGGGGAGAGAAGGATCGAGAGAGTGGTGTTTGTTGGAGATGAACGGGAGAGAGAGAGAGAGAGAGCATGATCGAGAGCTCCCAGGAGAGAGAGCTCATGATCGCAACGGAAAGCCGTTGCAAGATTTTCAATTTTTTCAAAAACAGGGCTCTCTTCAAAAATTTTCTCAAAAAGGGGTTTTTAAAGCCATTTTTTGTATTTTTCTTTTCTTTTTCTTTGTATTTTCTATTTTTTGGTGTTTTTGAAATAAAAGCTTTAAAAACTAGAGATTTTTAAACTAATTTTGTAAAATATTTACAAAGACAGTGTCTCTTGAGGATTCAGGCTTTTATTTTTGGAACTTTTCTCAGAAAATAGGTTTGGATCCGATTCGGATAAAAAACTGGGTCAGAGATAAAACTTTGAGTCCGGATTCTAGCGAATCCAAGGAATGAATGGAATTTTGGTTAAAAATTGACCCAATTACTCAGAAGACAGAAGTCAGGGGCAAAAAGGGAATTTTTTGATTTTTTTTTTTTTGAAATTTGGGGTGTTCACAATGACCCCTCATATTCTGTAACAGGTCTCTTCCACATTTTTGTAACCGTTTGTGGGTTATAAAAACATGGTTAGGGCTGGAGTTACGAACACAGAGGAAGTCGCCTGAGTCTTCATTTTCTCTCTCTCTGGTGCTATCTTTTTCCCATTCTCTTGAGTTTTTTCAGAAAGAGGTTTTCTGCAACAGTGGTTCCGAGAGGTTGTCTTCGAAGGATGATCTACCGTTGGAGTGCACCGATCTGGATCGTCGAGGCTATTGTATCCTGAGGGAAGGACGTCGAACCCTATTTGCACCGTATGTGGGGGCGAATCTTCTCTAAGGGGAGTACTTTCATACGCTTTAGCCTATTATATAATATTAACATGTTTCTGTTGTTTCTATTATGTTTTATGCATCTGTTTGGTCATTTGCTTTTGTCTGAATTCTGATATTATGTGGAAATAGACATGTTTGCTCCTTGTTCATGTTTCAATCAACTGTTAATCTTGATTACCGTGTTGATTCATATCTGATTTATGTCATGATGTTGATTGTAAAACGATGTGATCTGAAATATGATCCAACAATATGGAGATATAATTTTATTTGGTTCCGCAAACCCATCGCAAATGGCTGCTCCTACTAGCTTTAGAGATTGTTATAATATGGAGGAGACATAAAAGGATCATAACAAAAATGCATTTGTTAACTCAGACCTACTATATATGCAGAAATCTCATTGAAGTGGACTTTGAGGATAAAGGGCTCCCTCGATATCCCAAACACTCAGCACACTGGTACTCTTAACTTCCTCAAGAAGAACAACGTGAACATTGAAGAGCTTAATGCATCTGCAACATCTCAATCTACACAATAGGTTGAGTAATTGATTCCTATGGTTGCAACTACCAAGTTGATTGGGCCTTCTCATTTTCTAATTTATGAAAAAAAGCTTCAGAAATGCATAACATGAGCTAATGGTTGAAGATTTTGGTTAGGACTTGAGACCTTGAGTATGAGGATCATCCATGTGTGCTATAATGTCTTTCTTGACCTGATCTCAACTGTCAAAAATCTATATTTTAAGCAAGGCCTACATTTTATTTGGATGCACATACAATTGTGAATGCCACTTTAAATATGAAATTCTGTTTTTTTTTTTATTTGCAAGTTTCGTAGATCAGGAAAAGTGAAATTGTTTTTCTCCCCATCCGATGGTTTCTTTGATTGTTTTATTTGATGGTACAATTCAAATATTATATCACTCAAGTGGCTTTTGATGGATGTTAAGTTTCTTTCCAACTACAACTTACTGTAAACTTTAAATAGATCACACAAGAACAAAACTAAAATTCAAGTTAATTGGACTAAATTTGGCATCATAACCTACATTCTATCATGAGAAAGTATTGATTGCTCTTGCCAGTATATTGTTCTCTTAAAAATAACCTGTTTTAAATAATTATTGTTTTTTTGAAGATCAAGCAATATAAATATCATCAACATGTTTTATTTAGTAAATAACATGTTTTGAACCGTTTTATTGCATTGTGTAAGCAAGTTTTTAAGATACTTAAAAAATCAAAAACCTAAAAAATACACCCAAAACCACAAAAGGTATCCAGACGATTTGACAAACACACAAAAGGTATACATACGACCTTAACATTATATACATGAAATTAAACACAACATCCGCGCCACCAAGCCTGCAAGAGTTGTACGAGATATTTTGGCAATTGCAGTAGTGTTGGATCCCCATATATAAGTTGGTTATTGTCAAATTTCGCTTTGAAAATATCTATGGTAGAGAAAATTATGAACTATATGTGCATCTTATTCTTAAAGAATTTAAGAAGTTGTATTTCGAATATGCAAGTATTTTGTCTAATGTTTCATTTCATGGGGATTCTTTCTATGACACATCAAATATTGTGGATAATGACGATGATGAAATAACAAGATTTTATGCACATGGGCTATCATCAATCAACCTATCAAAGGTGAATTAAAAATGTATATGGAAGAACCTCTAGAGACTTCACAAAGTGTTGGTGATTTATTCAATATCTTAGAATGATGGAAGATAAGGTCATGTAAATATCAAGTTCTTGTAAGAATTGCACGAGATATTTTGGCACTTCCAATATCATCAGTTGCATTTGAGTTTGCATTTAGCACAAGCAGGAGAGTGCTTGATCAAGCTCGATGCTCAATGAAACCAAAGTCAGTTCAAGCATTAATTTGCACCCAAAGTTGGATTTGAGTTGAATTATTGAAGGTCTCAAATGTTTCTAATGCAAGGCAATTAACAATTTTTGGTAATTGAATCATTTAGATATGGTGTTTATTAATCTTTATGTAGGAACTAATTTATTTGCTTATTGTTTGAGTTTGTTATGAAATCACCAAAAGAGTTGGATGATGATACGGATTCAGACTTTTAGTGAAAGATGATAAATTTGTTGTGGTTTGTAATTTTAATTAGAATAATTGTAATTATTTTTAAATATTATTGCATTATTTTTTTTGTAGGTTATGTTGCATAATGGTTAAACCATATCAATGGATCGAAGAAAACATGTTGTGTTGCAAAGGAGGACTATAACTCAAGATTGTGCATTATGTTATTTTAGAAAATTGATGTTGATTTATTAGTTCAAATGCTATGCCATGAATGAAATATTGTTATGAACTTTTGATTTGGATACTTTCAACATTATTAGATGTGAAATTTTGAATTTATTTTTTTGGTATTCTAAAAATTAATTTATTAATTTTTTTAAAAATAACCTACAAATGGGTTTGGGCTGGGTTCGGCCCAGCCCGGCCCGCTTCACATTGGCTCATTGGGCCAATGAGCCGGGTCATGGGTTGCTCTTCAAACATGAGCCCTCTAAGAACTGGGCCAAAACCCGACCCATTGGTAAACGGGCCATGTCATCTCTTGGTCTGACTGCACTTAAAGCTGGGCGGGGGCCGATCTCTAAACAGGCCCGGGCCAACCCGATGCCCACCCTTATTTATTAGGAATGAAAATGGCCGGGAGTTTTAAATTTTAACCCTGGTTCAAACTGGATTCAGCTCACATTATCTGATCACGATAATATATATCTGAATCTAGTTCAGATCTAGACTAGACAAAGTCAGGATCTATTTAGATCTTGGTTAGAATAATATAAGCATACGTGGACGGTTCTGGATTGTAATGAGTTCAAACTAAAGTTATTTATCTTTTCCCTTAAAAATCAGTTTATTTATTCATTTTCTTGGATCCAGTAATATAAGGTCCCATTTTTTACCTGAATCCTGAGCATTATTGTACAATTCAAGTTGGATTCATATATATCTGAAACCTAATCCACCCTTCAAAAGTAGGAACAAGTATTGAGATCTGTCCTGATCTGACCCATATCCAGCCTATTTCATTATTCTGAAACTCTGCAAGAAGATTTTCTAAAACTGGAAGTCTATTTTGGCATTACATGCCTTGAAATGAGAAATGTCTTTTTCATGTAAAAAAATTGCATTTTCTGTATTAGTTTTATATACTAGTTCACACATAAATAAATATTTTTAACAAAAAAGGATTCAAAAGAATCAAAGCTCATTTTAAGTAAAAGAATAGCATCTTTTGACAACCTTCTCATGTTATTTTATTTGCTATTCATTCTCGTTATTGCTTCTTGCTTATTTATACCTATTGCTTCATGTCTTCATGCATCGAAGCATTCTTGAACGTATCGTTTCATGCCTCACATGTGCATCCCCAATACGTAATATAACCTTCCAAGGGTGTGATTATAGTAGTGGTTGGGGATGTCAACGGGTCGGATGTAACCTGATATCCAACCCCATTCTGAATCCGATTAGTCAGATTTGGTAGCCAAATCCGGTAAAAATCAGATGCTGATTCGGTATTATTTTTGCATTGAAACCCGAATCCGATTAAGATCCGAATCTGTTTAAGTGTAGATATCGGATTTTAGATTAGTCGGATCGGTTTTACCTTTTTTCATCCTACTCCAAATCCGAATTTGAATCCAATTAGGTCAGATCTGATTCGTTTTTTTCTTTTTTCATCAGACTCCAACCCGAGTCTGACCCGATGACATCCCTAATTAGAAGTTTTTAGTGTGGCTCCTTTTCTCTTGGTGGTTTTGATGGACCCAATTATGTGTGATAACTTGGAAAATTGCATTATAGCTAAACAAAAACGCAATTTCCCAGATTGTCTCACTTTTCTGGGCAAGTGGGTGCATCCAAACATAGCGTTAGGAAGCATTTGAATTGTCAATGATATGATCCTATCTCAGGTCTTTGGTTTTTCTTGTTCAAAACCCAACCTTCTATTTCATTAGACCAGGAAACCACGGATTCAAAGCATTTTAGAGATCTCATATCCTAAGATTTGAAATCCCCATTTGCATGAGGCCCAATGTAGCATGTTGCCCTTGCCAGATCTGACCTTGAGCTGTGAGTCGGTGATTAATATCGAACACATGTTTGCATTGCCCCCCGCCCTTAACGGAGCAGATCTAATGTTTGGAGTCGAACGCATGTTTGCAATGCCCTGTGATTTTTTGTTCGAGTGATTACTTTCTCAAGGTTGGTGAAAATATGAAAAAGTAGTTGTGATTGTGATTTGCCAGCTTTGATTGTTTTTTCTTTTTTTTTGCCTTGAAACTTGCAATGAATGCGTTTGGTCCCAGCCACTCTGGATGCCGCGTCAATGCCTAGCTTAGGCCTTTAAGAAAGCCCCCCAAGGGATGCAAATGGACTGGATCCAGATTGGGTAGGTACAGTAAAAAAAAAATCATAACAGTGGCGTACTGGATCTGGTCTGTTTAGATCCCTACACTACACAGAAAGGGCCGAACACAGCAACATGCGTGCCCCCCCTTAAGGCACGTCCAAAATGTGGTATGAATCCTGCCTGGGGACTGATTTGTCCTGCACGCAGCGGGATTTGGCATTTGAAACAGGTCGTGGACGTGGGACAAAACGGTGCTGATGGGGGTGTGAGTTTTGTTCTGTGGACAAATTGTGTCGGGTGCAAATCCTAAGCAGGACAAAGCACCGTTTAAAAACATGGTTACCTCGATCGGTGGTGTTCTCACAAGGCAGAATCCTTCATGGTACCTCGGATTCCTATTGAAAAGCTTAATTAAAAACATCTTATTATGGGGAATTGGATCTCAAGATCCAACGGCTCCCTCACCATCAAATAAACATTTAAATATTAGAAAAAAAACAAATCTTTGTGCTATTTAGATCTTTTGATCTTAATTTACCACGTTCAGGTTGCTGACAATGCTTAATGTGTCTTAGCACTCATCCAATCTGATGTCACTGCAGTGTAATATCAACAGACCTAGTTGGTTATGGACATGGGCATGGGTTAACCACCCAGACACGTGTAGTCATAGACAATGAACATCTTGAAATATATTGCCAAAAATTCAAAATCTTGCTTGTTTCTAACATATCACAAATTTCAGTATATTTCTTGAGAATGAGATTCGTGACTATGCCCTTAATTACCAGAACCACTATCTACATCTCAGTAAAAAAAAGAGAAAAACTTTCTCTCGCATGTACAAAAATATTGGACTTTCAACTATTAAAAGAGGCCATTTCGAAACATGGTCTTAGATTGCACAAACGCTGAATCCAGATCCATACATTTTAACCCTGTAGTTATCTGGGAATATCTCTGTCAGGATTTCACGGCTTCTGTAGCTTTTCATAATAATGCTCATACGTACCGACAATGATGTTTGTTTGTTTTTCTCTTTTCTTTTCGATAGGTACAGCCTTGTTTACCAATGGGGCTCCACGTGGTTTGTAAGAGCTGTCAGTTGTGGTGTGACGTTGCAGGTTCAAACCCCAGTACGTTGAATAATAACTGGTAGGGGCTGCCTAAAACCAGCTTGCTTGTTTAATTGATTTTTGGGCTTTTTTCCCAAAATCATCCTTGACTTATGAGGTATAACCAAAATCACCCTTGATCAAATTACTGAAACCCCATGACAATCAAGAAACCCCTAAAACGAGCTACAGAACAAAAACAACTTTAGAAACCATCACAGCTCCTTCCAATTCAACAATGAACATAACAGAAAGAAGCAACTGCTTGACGTTTGCATATATGAAACAAGAATTAAACCTGAAAAAAATCTTCCTAAACTAAACAAAACAAAGGATATAAAATTTTCAAAACCCTAATATCACTCTTCTATTTCTTTCTCTCCTAAATGCCTAACAAAATTGATTATGGAAAATTTATGCGTTAAATCTAGTAGATACCTAAAAACCAAAGACACCATCAAATAAAAAACACTGATGTTTGCGTTTCTTCATACAAAATAAAACTCGCAACAAAACCCAATTTGAAAGATTTGTGGGGAGAGAGAGAGAGAGAGGTTCTGTGCTGCCAGAAATAGTGCCACTGAAGGTGTCATGCGCTGCCAGACTGCACAAGTAGGAGTTAAGTTGGAAGCAGGGATAAGTTGGTCATTTCTTGAAAAACTTAATCATGGTCAGTGTTTGATCATGGTTAGTTTAACGTCAGGTTGACATGGATGCATTTGTCCTAACAACACAAAAGTGGTGGATGATTTGTATCACGATATGGTAGGGATGATTTTTTTTTTTTAAACCCTTAATTTTCTTGAGGAAAGGTATTGTTCCCTTGTGACTTACATTGTACAGTTGTGCTTAGAGTCTATTTTGCTTTTGTTGAGTCTGATGCAAGTTGCCCAGTTCAGGTGAATCAATACCCCGAAGGGGCAGCCCGTATACTTGAACTGTAATAGCCTGTAGGCAAAATTGTGAATGAAGTAAATGCGTTGAGCTTTCTTTTGTTCACCCTTGTTGTGATTGCTTCTTATGATTACAATTTCTCTTCTTTTATTCTCTCTTGCATTCTGATTACAAGCTTTCGCGATTGGCAAACAAGCTGACAAGTAGGCTTGGGGCGGTGAGGAGGGACTGTCGCGTTGCGCTGGCCTATTGAAGAAAATAGACCCATGACAAGTGATACCAGAGTCCGTTCTCGTGCTGGGGAAGGGACTCCAGAGTCTGAGTCGACAGACACGTCGACAGGCTGCGATTTGTGAGCAAGACATCGTGGCGCCTTATCAAAACTTGCGCAACACCAAAGGCAAGGCAATTGCCGAAGCTGAGGAGATGGGTTCATCTCGGGACCAAGAAGAGTTGGTTGCAACTGTTAACAAGCTGGTAGAAGATGTGACTTCGCACGAGGAAGCGATTTCACGCGCATGTGAATCATTCAGTGGACTGAATGATGTGGTGGCGAGCCTGCAAGAGCAGGTAAACTTACTAATGGGGCAAGTCACTTCGTTGACGATTATAGTGGCCGACTTGCAGACTGAAGTAGGGGAGCCTCAGTTGAAGAACCGTATGTTGCAGCGGACAATGACCCTAAATGACGAAAATGGTGAAAGACCATCAATGATTGATGTGCCAAGACCCATAAAATTCAATGGTTCTCGTGATAGCAAGGGCATTGAAAACTTTTTGTTCCAAGTAGAAGACTACTTGGATATCAATAATGTGATCATTGAGGATCTGAGGATTAAGGCTGCAGCAACCTTACTTGATAGAGATGTCATCGCTTGGTGAAGGCGGAAGTGCAACGACATGGAGAGGAGTCAATGCGTGATAGACACCTTTGACGACTTCAAAATGGAGTTGTGTATCTATTTCATGTCAAAAAATACGCAGAAGCAGGCGTACCAGATGGTTCGTGAGCTCAAACACTTTGATTTGTTGCAAGACTATGTCAGAACGTTCCAGAAGCTTATGTTGGAGATGCCTAATGTGTCAGAAGACGACATGCTCAACTGGTTCATTATGGGACTTCAACCATGGGCACAGTCTGAAGTGAAAAGGAACAACTCTCATATTTTGGAAGATGCATATATGGCGGTCAAGCGCTTAGTTGACACTCAGCGCAAGCCTTTCACTCCATCTACCAAAGTCGGAAAGAAACTTGACCACAGAGGCAAGAAGGATAAGCAGCGCGATGATAAAGGTGAGGTGTCGACACGCCATCAATCCGAAAAGAAACAAAACTACACAAAGCATAACAATAGCAACAAGGGTGCGGTTGTGACATACTGGTTATATGGCGATAGACACATCACCAAGCAGTGCCCAAAGCACCTCGTGAAGGACAATGGGCAAGCCAACGCTGCACAGGAAGAATGCAGCGATACTGAATGTAGTGACATTGAGATGATGCAACCAAGGATGGGGGCCATGTGATCGATTAATGCAGCTAGAAGTTGGGTGGCTAAGAACATGCAGGTCAGTAAAGAACTTATATACTTGGAAGTCATTATGAATGGAAAGTCTACTTCAGCAATGATAGACTCAGAGGCCACACACAACTTTGTCTTGCGAGAAGAGGCAGAGCAGTTGGGCTTGAAGCTTGAGCCAAAGCAGAGGACCATCAAAACGGTAAACTCTGAGGCCAAATCCATCCTTGGTGAAGCAAGAGACGTGGCTATTCAAGTGGGGAGTTGGGTCGGCAAAGTTAACTTCTCTGTAGTGCCCCTGGATGATTTCAAGGTAATTTTGGGTACGAAGTTTCTGCGAAGCCAGAATGTTATGATATTGCCAAAGTTTAACATGTTGACGATCATGGGGTCAGACCTGTCCCACACAATGCAGTGTCTTATGCAAAAAGGCAAGTCTTCAGTGCTATCGGCAATGTAACTGAAAAAGGATGTCAAGCATGGAGAGCAGACATTCTTAATTGCAGTGTGCGCAGAAGAAGAGAAGGTAGAAGCAGTAATGCCACCTACCCTAGCCCCACTATTAGAGGAATTTTGGGGGGTGATGCCTCCGGAATTGCCAAAGCATCTTCCTCCAAGACTTGAGGTCAACCACAAGATTGAGTTGACCCCGGGAGCGAAACCTCCTTTAATGGTTTCATACTGTATGGGGTCAGCTGAGGTGAAGGAGCTGCGTAGGCAGCTTGATGAGATGTTGGATGCAGGCATTATTCGTCCATCGAAAGCCCTATTTGGTGCCCCAGTCCCTTTTCAAATGAAATATGATGGCTCTAAGCGGTTATGTGTGGATTACCGTACTTTAAACAAAGTCACGGTGAAAAACAAGTACCCATTGTCATTGATAGCGGACTTGTTTGATGAGCTAGGTAGTGCCCGTATCTTTTTCAAGTTAGATCTGCGATCGGGTTACTGACATGTGAGGATTGCTGAAGGTGATGAGCCAAAGACAACTTGTGTCACTCGCTATAGTGCTTATGAATTCTTAGTAATGTCATTCGGGTTGACAAATGCTTCAGCTACATTCACGACTTTAATGAACCAGATCTTCTACCCTTACTTAGACAAGTTCGTGGTAGTCTACCTAGATGATATCGTGATCTACAGCAACAACATGGAGGAACATGTCGGGCACTTGCGAATCGTGTTTCAGGTGCTGAAGGAGAATCACCTCTGTGTTAAATGAGAGAAGTGTCTCTTCGGGCAGGAGGAGATCAGCTTTCTTGGTCACGTTGTGGGAAGTGGTGCACTGCGTATGGATGGGCAAAAGATAAGGGTCGTCTAGGAATGGGTTTCGCCAAGCAAAGTACCAGAGTTACGGTCATTCCTTGGTTTGGTAAACTACTATTGGCGTTTCATCGAAGGCTATTTCTTCATTGTTGCGCCCCTCACTAATTAGTTAAAGAAAAATTGAGCATGAATCTAGACAGGAGCGTGCCAAGATGCCTTTGATGGCTTAAAGAAAACCTTAGTGAGGGAGTCAGTGCTGCGACTGCCTGATCATTCGATACCCTTTGAAGTCCACACAGATGCCTTAAACTTTGCCATTGACGGAGTTATTATGCAAGATGGTCATCCGATTGCATATGAGAGTCGCAAGCTGAAAGATGCAGAGAGGTGTTACACAGTGCATGAACTTGAGATGACTGTCATTGTGTACTGCCTTAGGACCTGGCGGCACTACCTCTTAGGTGTTGAGTTCGTCGTCAAGACGGACAATGTGGCCACGAGTTATTTTCAGACACAAAAGAAGTTGACGCCTAAACAAGCTCGATGACAAATGTTTTTTGCTGAGTTTGACTTTGCCTTGGAGTACAAGATTGGAAAGACCAATGTTGTGGCGGATGCCCTGAGCCGTAGGGCACTGGCAGCTGCGTGCGCGGAACCTTTTGAAGTGCATTTGAAGGGCACATTATTGAGCTGCATCCACAAAGGTACACAGCAGGATCTGACTGCACAACACCTTGTTTCTCTAGTGCAGGCAGGGAAGACTCGGCAATTTTGGCTACAGGATGACGTCCTTGTGATAAAAGGGGGATGCATCTTCGTACCGCGGCGGGGAAGCCTCCATCGAGAACTACTTAAAGAGTGTCATGATACACTATGGGCCAGCCATCCTGGTCAGGAGCAGACCTTAGCACTCCTTGAACGCGACTACTATTGGCTGCAGATGAGAGACGACATTGAGGGGTATGTGCGGACATGCCTCATCTGCCAGCAAGATAAGAGGACAAACTAGAAGGTTGTCGGTCTCCTAAAGCCTCTACCAATTCCAGAATGTCCTTGGGATAGCATCTCTATGGACTTTATTGTTAGTCTGCCAAAGGTAGAGGGCCTCAGTTCTATTTTAGTTGTGGTGGATCATTTCTCAAAGTATGTCACATTCATCTCAGCTTCCAAGGAGTACCCTGTAGAGAAGACTGTAAAGTTGTTCGTAAAGCATGTGGTGACGCACTGGAGCATACCAAAGAGCATTGTGAGTGATCGCGATGCTCGCTTCACGGGCAAGTTCTGGCGTGAAGTATTTTGGATACTTGGCTCTGATTTGCTATTTTCAACAAGCTTCCATCCGCAGACAGAGTGAATCAACGGGATACTTGAGCAATACCTTAGGCACTTTGTTAGTGCCAATCAGAAAAATTAGGTGAAGCACCTTGATGTGGCACAATTTTGTTATAATCTGCAGAAGAGTGAGTTTTCAGGCCACAACCCATTTGAGATAGCCACGGGGCAGCAGCCACTGACCCCGTACACTCTTGCAGCACAAGAAAAGGGAAGGTCATCCTTCGCCTATCAGTTTGTTCGCAATTGGCACGAGCAGAATGAGTTGGCGAAGGCATTCTTACACAAGGTGGCAAAGAGAATGAAGAAGTGGGTGGACAAGCATCGTCGGCCCGCGGGGTTCCAAGTTGGGGACCAAGTGTTGGTGAAGCTATATCCTGGTCGTACAGGCATCTTCCGCGGGCGGCACCGCAGACTGCTCAGAAAGTATGAAGGACCCTTCACCATCACAAAGAAGGTGGTCAAGGTGGCATACAAGCTGAAGTTCCCCCAGACTTCAAGGTGCACCCGGTGTTTCACGTGTGCAACCTCAAGCAGTTTCATTCGGATGATGGAGACCCAAAACACAGTGTGCCACAACGGGCTCCCATCATGCAGAAGGCCCCGGCAGCACAACGGGCTGAAAAACACCTCAGCCAGATCCTTCGCCACAAGGTCAACTACTTGGAGGAGGCGAAGAAATACTTGATACAGTGGGAGGAAACAGTGAAACCAACGTGGGAGCCTGCATTCCAAATAAACAGCCGCTACCCGGCTGAAGACAGAGCTTACCACGAAACAGATGGCGCCGAATGGGGGAGCATGTTCCCTTGCGACTTACATTATACAGTTGTGCTTAGAGTTTGTTTTGCTTTTGTTGAGTCTGATGTAAGCTGCTCAATTTAGGTGAATCAGTACCCCAAAGGGGCAGCCTGTATACTTGAACTGTAATAGCCTGTGGGCAAAATTGTGAATGAAGTAAATGCGTTGAGCTTTCTTTTGTTCACCCTCGTTGTGATTGTTTCTTGTGATTGTAGTTTTTCTTCCTCTATTCTCTCTTGCTCTCTTGCACTCTGATTACAAGCTTTCGCGATCGGCAAGCGAGCTGACAAGTAGGCTTGTGGCGGTGAGAAGGGACCGTCTCGCCGCACTGGCCCATTGAAGGAAATAGGCCTGTGACAATACACATAGCCTTATTTATTATATCAGCAGTGAATTGGCCAAAATATTTTCAGTTTGGCTTTGTTGTGGGTCGACCTCTAGCCTAGCCCCCTTAGGGTTTAATAATTCAGAAGAGGTGCTATTACAAAAGAAAGATGAACCACCGAATCAAAAAATTTAGCAACAATCTCTATAGGTAATCAAATGACGCAATTGTATTTTTTTTAAATGTGATTTTGTTTGTTTGTCTAGATTTTTTCTTTCTTTCTTCATTTTTTAGTGAAAGACACGCTTTTAAAGCTAGAAAGTTTTATAAGTGGATTGATCCGATTCCAGTGCAAACTGATTTAGATTTTTGTCACAAATATCTCCAATATTCTGAAAATTTCATGATATATATTTGCATAGAAATTTCATAAAGTGATGATATCCCAAAAACATTCTCATTTTCCTAACATTGCTATCTTTGAAATTATCACACCGACACAACGGGAATAATCTTATATGGTTGAGAGGTTCCTAATTTCTTCATATTTACCATTTTTTGTTTTTCACCTAAACTTTAACGAGATCGTCTTCAAAAAAGACAAACTTTGCGTGAATTTCCTGCCAAAGAGGTTTCCAAGATATTTCTGAGAAAGATATTGTATAGTTTGGATATTCATGACAGATAGATTGGATCGTGACATGTATGTATATATATATATTTGAAAGGCAAGCTGGTGTTAGGCAGACCCCTACCAGAACAACAGCCGCCCCATGTGGGGGAGGGATTTGATCCTGGGACTTCAGCTTAACACAGAACCCCCCTTATCATATGCGGTCATATATCCACATAATATGACCACAAAAGAATGGTATCTTTTGCCATATCATGGATTATAATCAATCAAATAAATTCAAGAGCTAAAATCATGGATTTCATGATCAGAGGTAGACTTGGTTAAGGGGTATGCCATTTGGTAACAGAGAGATCTAGCCAGTGAGTCTATTTTGTCTTTCCTTTCGTTTAATTTCCCCTTCTCTTGTTAATCCCCTAATATTTATTTCTTAACAAAATAACATAATGTAAGTTAATTTACAAAACACAAAAATATAAAAAAAAAGTAATTGTATACCTTGAGCAGGTATTTGGAATCGATTTAGACAAATAAGCAGCTTGTTGAATGTAATATCCAAAAACGTTGTGCAGCTTTCTGTAAATAGCTGAGAATGGGACGTCTTCTTACAAATTCACTGGAAACTTTTATCATAGAAGGATGAATTTCAGGAAATTGATAAAAAACAAAAAAGAGCCAAAGAAATGAATAAATGTTGAGTTCATGAACTTGATCAAACAAACTATTAGAACATAAGCCTTTATAGCAAGAGTTTATGAACCAGATCACCTGATTCTCGAACACAGACTAAGACCCTAATTCTATTGATTTATTCTGCCAAACCCATTTCAATTTTCTGCAAGAACATCACTTTGACGCTGCTATTACCTATACGTGCTTGAGCACTTAAAAAAAACATGCGAACATGCATACACATACTATAACAAACGCAAACGCCTGTTGCCCTGGACTGTGTTGGTAGCCCACAAGGCTGAACCATAGATGACAACGTTCCCATCGGTCTGGACGATCAGACGGTACGTATTGGGTCCGCGCGCACTGTTACTAGTCCATATAACGTCGGTTCCGGAGAGGATGACCAAGTTGCCATTGTTCTGTAGGGTTGCCCTGCAGTTGGTGCCCTTCCCGTCTGTACCTGAAGCCCATAGTGCCCTATTCTGGCCATTGTACAGAACCAGGTTGCAGTCGGTCTGCATAATGAACTTATATGGGCCGTTCTGTAGAAACTGTCCAGTGTTGAGAGTCTCCCCATTGAAAATCATTTCTTCGGACGCGGCCAGGCTGAATATCACACTTACAACAAGCAAGAAGGTTGGTAGTCTTAGGCAGGCCATGGCTACAGGGGTCTCCCTCTCCCTCTCCCTCTCTCTGTCTGGGATACAATGTGGCCTTGGGGAGCTGTGGTGCCTTTATAGCAGTTGTAATGTGAACTCTATGACTTCTTTTTGTTTTTTGCAACGTTTTATCTTCATTTTCATTGGTGTTTGTTGACCCTTTAAATTACCAAATTGGGCTTGTATTCTGTAACAGTGACGAAACCAGTTGGTGTGATCGGGTTCGGGTCTCTGGATCCTAACACAAAGCCGTGAACTTGGTCTGTTGTAGAGTGCTAAATTGCTAAAGTCGGCTATCCATGCATAGTCAGCTTGGCCTTGAACTGTTAGAACACTATGTGATGGCTGTGAATGTGTTGTTGCATTAGCGAGCCAACTCATATGGCCTGGAGTCTGTCATCTGGTCGACTTGGCAATGATTGGCGACATGCATGCTCCAATTTTTTGCTATTTGGAAGGACTTTAAAGATATTTTGATAGAATTTCTCCAAGCCACAGCACCACCCCACCCCCACCCTCCTTTTGTTTTTTTTATACAAGAATTTCAAAGATGCTGATGCACGTGATGGTGGGGGCAGTTTGTAAAGAAACCAAACAATATCGCATTTGCCTTGTTTATGCAAAAAACCATTTTAGATCCAGGTTTTGAATGAACCGGTTCAAACAGGATCCGGGGGCTACCACAATCCCCAAAATGTCCCACACTGTTTCCTTTACTCGTCCATTTAAATTCAAAATTTACTTGTACTACAATTCTGCAATAGGATTGCAAGTGGGCTGAGTAATTAGCTCAAGGGTCAAGTAGGTTTAGAAGCATGAGAGATGGTCAACGCGTGTCCCGGTGTATGTACAGAGGGTAAAAATGAAGTGTCAAGGTGTCGACACGGGGATATGAGTGTTGACACCGGTACAGATAAAAAAAATAAAGTGTCCAGCTACCATAGGCTGAAACTAAACCTCTCATATGCCACAGTTTATAACTTCATCATTAACAAAAGTATTTGTCATGTTTAAGACGATAACGTTCAACCTGGTGAAGGCACTGATATACAATATTCAATAACTTTTGAGCTTCCTTATTTTAGATAGTCAGAGCCTCATGTGAGTTAAAAGGCTTCCTGCCGCTGTACCGAAGATAGGCAAGCATATCCCTATCAGATTTCAACCACCTAGAGCGAAAGAATTCTTCTTTGAATGAGTGGAAAAACTCTTCCAGATGAGTGTATTGAACTCTATAAATTGAGACTTATCCCTATACCTTGATGTAATAAACGAAAAAAAAATTATCTTGGATTTGGGTCGGATCCGGACCCGACCCGGACCCAAATGGGGGCACCGCCTCCCTCGCACTTTCTAAAGACAGCGAGAAAGGGAGGGGTTTCAAATGCGAAAGCCCTTCCCCTCTTTTGCACTATCGTTCTCTTCTCCCCCCGACTCGCTCTCTCGTCGGTGATGCCTCTGTACCCGACCTCGCATCTGTCGAGTAGTGGCCACCGACGGCCCCCTCCTTCCGGCAAGCTCTGTTCCGACGAGCCCCTCCTTTCGACAGCCTCCGACGCCGCCACTTGCGACCCCCCTCCGACGTCAACGCTGTCACCGCCGGCAACCATCAGGTACGCCTCTCTCTCTCCTCTCTACTTCTCCTGTCTTTTCTCTCCCTCACCTCTCTGTGTGGCCACGGGAGAGGTCAAACCCCCTCCCTGTGCCCCCTTTTTAGCAAGGGAGGGGCACGACACCCCTCCCTGCTTCCGTTACGGTAGGGGAGGGGCCGGGCCCCTCCTCCCTGTCCCCTTTTTGATGTGTCAGCAGGGGCCGATGGCCCCTGCCTTTTTGTTGTGCCAGCAGGGGCCATCGGCCCCTACCTTCTTGTCTGCCAGCAGGGACCGATGGCCCCTGCCTTTTTGTTGTGCCAGCAGGGGCCATCGGCCCCTGCCTTTTTGTTTGCCAGGAGGGGCCATCGACCCCTGCCTTTCTGTTTGCCAGCAGGGGCCGATGGCCCCCTGCCCTTTGTGCGCGAGCCTATACCCTTGGCCCGGGAAATCTTTGGAAGCTACATCGTGATGGGGATAGATCATTACAACTGTTGGTCTCCAACGAGGAATTCCTAGTAAGCGTGAGTCATCTGCTCGCATTGACTACATCCCTCTTTTGGCAGCAAGGGTCATTTGGCCCTGCCCCATCCTTTTTTTTTTCAAGGCAATTGGGACGGTTGGCCCCAGCTCTATTTATCGGAGAAGTCGAGCCTTATCCTTGCTTTTGCTTTTGTCTGGGTTGCATGTTAATATCGCATATTTTCAGCTACGACGGATCTCACTCGCGCTCCGCGACCCGAGCCGCCAATCGCGTACATCCGCGAACGACAGCAAGCTTGCAACTCTCAAAGGTAGGGGAAGATTGCACAGAAGACTTGGACAATTGAATTAAGTTCACTTAACTAAAAAGGGACCATTAAATAAATATATAAATATAGAAATATATATATATTTATACGAGTACACATTTAACTCAAGGACGCGGTTTCGCAATCCTTGTCCTTTACCTTGCCGTCGTGCATCGCGCGAAGGCTATGCGTTGCACTTCTATTTACAGTCTTTACTTTGTCGTCGCGCTTTGCGCTAGGCTCGTGCTTTTGCATATGTGTTGGTATTGCCTTGCTATTGCAGAGGTGCAGGTCCTTGCTCTTTGCGTATGCTTTAAAGGCATCCTCCTGAAGGATGCAAGGGGCATTTGTTGAGAAACTCTGTTTTGATGTCACATAATATGATGCACTGTCTCATTTGATTTTATATGATATGATAATATGTCCTCTTGAAAAATGTTATATTATGACTGAATATGTTTTGCCATAAATCTAACGAGTATTTGATGCAAGGATATCTCACCCAATAATGATGGAGACTTCTTATTCAAGTACAAATATGGTGCAATCATACTCCTTGAAGAAAAAGCTTGATGAGCCATGCATTCCTAAAGTTCAAATGAAGAGATCGGCTACCTCAAGATGAAGACTTCTTTCTTCTTTAGAGTCATATGTAACAGAACCTTCAGGAACTTGCATATTGCATATTACATACTCATTCATAAACACTATATCATAAAAGTATACGATAGTTTCAAAAAGCTCCTTTTTGAAAACTAATAATTGTACCTTCTTACAACCTTTTATGAAAAAGATATTTTGTTATGTAATAATTGTACCTTACACTATATACAAGACAACATAAAAAAAGAAATGTAGGAAAAAGACAAAAACATAAAATCGGCTACATGGAGAAAACAAATATAATATGTTTTTGAAAAGACTCTAGTTACCTTCTTTAAAGAAATATTTCTAATATAAGAAGAAGACAAAAACATAAATCGGCTACACAAAAGAAAAACAAATAAAATATGTTTTTAAAAAGAACTCTAGTTACCTTTTTGCAAAACCATAAAATGTCGACTTACTTGAAGTCATCATTCTCTTTACAAAGCATTAAATACCTCCTGTAACAAATCCTTGTTAATATCCTTCTCAAAGAATGTCGACCTTCTTTTGGTCCTTATTCTCTCTGGAGACTTTGAAAAACACAACATAAAGAAAACACTTGACATGACTATGTACAAATAAATATCTCAAAGCACTCATTGTACTTACACTCATTTAAAGCAAAGAAGTACTAATGTACCTCAAATCATTAATTAGAATAAAGACAAAACTACAACCCAACGTTCAATGTACTATTGTAAGAAATAGACTTTTTACATAAAATATGTATTACCTAAAATATTACAACGACTAGTGTACCCTCTATTTTACTTTTATGAAAAAGCATTCTCGAATTTCTCTAAAAGATATTTTTGAAATGACATAACATTTCACATTTCAAAAAGTTACAATTCCAAAATGTAACGACTACTTTTTAAAAGCTATATAAACACACTCAAATAAACTATTCAAACAATGGAATGGAATAGACGTGTGAGCTTACAACGAGAAAAATTCCTATTCGATATTTGAAAAGAGAGTCTTGAAAAATAAAGAGAAAAAGAAAAGAAAGAAAAGAGAAAAAGGCAAGTCTAGCTCTGTGACAAAGAGCATCCTCTGAGTGACAAACAGAACATTCTGAGAATCCTTCATTCGTGCATTCATATCATTCTGAAGGTTCTATAGGAAGTATTGTAACTCTGTTATTCACTGTATTCCTTCTTTGTTGAAAGAAGTAGACCTCTGTGAAAGAGGGTGTTGCCCTTCTCTGTTGAGAGAAGAAGACCTCTGTGAAAGAGGGTGTTGTCCTTCTCTGTTGAGAGAAGAAGACCTCTGTGGAAGAGGGTGTGCCCCTTCTCTGTTGAGAGAAGAAGACCTCTAAGGAAGAGGGTGTTGTACTATTTATCCGGTGACTCGGATGTTATAGTGGAAAGCTCAAGTGGTTTGCTTGGGGACTGGATGTAGGTCTGGATACTGACCGAACCAGTATAAATTTTGTGTTTTATGTGTTCTGCCTTATTGCCTGATTATTTTATTTTATCGATCTTTATCGTATTTCACTATTCACCCCCCCTCTAGTGGAATTTCAGCATTTACCCCTCTCCCTCTTGCGACAAGAGTTCAGTCGGGAGCGAGCGACTCATCCTCGTCTAAGGAGAGGGATACCTCACAAGGATCCTGGCTCTTCGTGCGTGCAGTCCTACAGAGTCGACTTGAGATTTCAGGGAGCTGTGCAAAAGCATCAAAGACTGCTCCAAATCGAAGCATTTGGAAGGATGTGACTGGCTGGTTCTGCTCGCCTTTTTGGCATATCTCGGGCGATCCCGATTTGGCGGTTCAAGCAAACTTCTTAGCGGGTGTCCTGCTGAGAAACCTGTATCCCGTCTATCGAGGTCGGTGTTGAGTCATGCAAGGCATGTAGATACCCTGATAACTGATGTGACTCGAGAAAATCACATGCATAATGTTGGCACAAGGTACTACTGTTTCAAAAGATAAAGTAAAGTTGATAAACTTTACATCTTTGTGAAACACTCCTGTTGAGGCTTCTATTGAGGAGCTATACCCCTTTCATCCTAGAGTACTTGTAGTAGTGCATGACACGTCTAGTACTGCGATGATCGGATGAGACGGTCGTGTGACCTCGAACAACGCTAAATGCAAAATGTTGTAATCACATAAATGGTCTCACATTCGCCTTCACAGGCAAGATGCTCGAGTGGTTTAAATACCACAACATAGAATGAGTCGTTAGTTAAGCAACCCCTAACGTACCTATTCACTTCTTTGTGTCTGTCAAGGGAGAGGACAGAGCAGTACAAACTCCAATGGACAGGTTGTTAACAACCACCCTACGGGCAACGATCCGGCCTCCCCAGTCATTGGAGTTAGAGGAAAGGGGCTACATTAGTTAGCTCAACACTTCTGCAGAAGTTGGATGCGTCCGTGGCACAGCCTCCTTTGGGAAATCCTCTCTCGGCTAAAGCCGTCCCTTTGGAGCAAACTCAACTAGCTATTCGGGTTATTGAAAATACATAGAATAACAGACGCCCAAACTAGTTTCAGTTGGTTCTACGTTTTGTCTGCGCGTACCCGCAGGTTCGTAATTATCGAAACATAAGGTCTGTTCACACTGGTCGTTGAGTCATGAGATTCGCTTACACTACTGTTTCGCTTGCACTATTGCTTCTCTTGCACTACTGTTTCGCTTGCACTACTGCTTCACTTGCACTACTAATTCACTTGCTTGCTCGATAGTTCAGTATGCTACTCATTGAGCTCTGCACGCCTGTCAAGGCGTTACTCTAGTTGGTTAAACTGCTTACGCAGTTCTTTGCGGAGTAATAAGGAGCTTCTCATACTAGTTAAATACTTATAATAATAGCATTATGCCAGTTGCTACATATTAGCATGTGACTTGCTTTATCCCTTGGTCGAACTGTTTGGTGCTTATTGTAGCGTAGCACTTGTTGGCTTGCATCTCTTATGATTGATGTGATTGCATACAGCTTGTAATCTATGAACTGGTGGCAACTAGGATTGATGTGGCCGCTTGTCTTATAAGTTGCTTACATATTGTGATATAATTGTTGCCGTATGATTGCTTATGAATGGCTTGTGATGTAATGGTTTATGCCTTACGATTAATTTAATTACTTGTTCATGGACTGAGTCATTTTATGGTAATTATATGTTTTACGAGCATTGTTATGAGTGCTTGTCTTATTCAGTTGTTTTGTTTGGCTGACGGATAGAGTTAGTTACCCTTCGCCCATAGAATCAACTGAATTGCCATATTTGCGCGTTCTCATGTGTCGTTTACACATGCTTTGAGGGCCTATTTGAGGATTGCAATATTCCTTGTGGCAATAACACGATGTGTAGGATATTATGCTTCTATGTGAAGTGATACGATGTACATTGTTGATATGCATGCTTGTGCCCATATTGTGACTACCGACCCCGAGGCGGTCAATAGTTTAGAGCAGACGATTATTGATGCATGCATCACTGAGTGGGGTGTCTGTCGAGCACCTGATCTCCAAAGGATTATCTGCGAGGGCGTGTATGATCAAGACCAGGTACCCGACTAGAGTGGTAGATTCTCTGTGAGGATGTACACTGTCCACGAATGGGTAGCCGCAAAGACGATGAACTCCTGTGAGGAAGTGTATGGTTCAAGACCAGGTATACCCTCTAGGGCGGAATTCCTTGTGAGGTTATACATGTCCCAAACCAGGTGATCCGGGTGTTGATCTTGTTGTTTGTATTAGTGGCTATCGATCATGAGAGCGGTCATTTGTGTGGATGCGTGTACCACAATGATTTTCATTGGATATGGCATTTGTTAGGGACTGATCTCTCAAAGGTTTCGCTGTGAGGTTATACATTTCCTAGATCAGGTGACCCGGCTAGAATGGAAGATCTCTGTGAGGATGTACAATGTCCACGAACGGGTAGCCGTAAAGACGGTGAACTCTTGTGAGGAAGTGTAGGGTCCAAGATCAGGTATACCCTCTAGGGCGGTAATTCCTTTTTTGGTCGTATATCTCTCAGACCGAACGATCCGACGTGGATCTTGTGTTTTTGCTATCCAAAATCTGCAAGTTTTGCTATCCACTGACAGACAGTGCCCTCTGCAAATCCCCACATCTGCAGTCTCTGTCGTCTGCTGTGATCATCGCAAAATTTTTCCTCTCGTAATGTTCTCTCTCTTTCTTCTCTTTTCCTTTACAACCTCTATTTTCCTCCTTTTTGAAGGGAGAAAAATAAAAGAGAGAAAAGAAGAGAGAAGAGAAAAAGAAAGAAGAGAAGAGAAGAGGAATGCTTTTGCGGGTCTCACTTGACCTTAATTTAGAATTTTTTTTTTGAAATAACTCGCCTCCATTTTTGAAATATTTACGGGAAAACTGGGAGACGGGATCCGCTCGTCGGTACGAGGTTCGACCGTTCCTGGCGCCTTTACCAGGGGTAATCAAACCAAGGGTCGAATTTTATGCATTTTGCTTTGCAAAGAATTTATCTAAGTATTTATCCTAAGTCTAGATGCACAAAGAATCATGCTTGTGTAAATGCAAAGATGTATGCTCTTTTTGAAAGTGTTTTTGAAGAATTCTCAAGTGTTTCTGAGATGAATCTGATAAAGTGAAGAAATGATTTCCAACTTAGAACTTAAGATTGAAGTTCTAAGTTTTTAGAATAATCAAGAGCTTGGGAATATGAATCTGGATTTGGAAAATGATCTTGAAACTGCGGGAAAAGAGAAGAAAGGAAATTTCAAAGTCATAAATGGACTTTGAATTAGAAATTTGAACTTGGATGAATATTTGGAATGGATCTGAGAAAATCAAATGGTATTTAAGAATAGAAATGGATTTAAGAGATTCAGATGAGATCTGAAAATGGAATTGGATTTGAAATCTAAAATTGGGAATGGAGTTGGATCTAAAGATGGATTTAAGATCTGAGATCTGAGATCCGAGATAAAATTGGGTTCTGGATCCTAAGATGGATTTGGATCAGAAGTCTAAGATCCAACATGTGATTGAATTCTGGATCCTACAAGGAAATTGGATCTAAAGTCTGAGATCCAAAAGTGGAATTGGAGTTTGGATCCTATAAGGAAATTGGATCTGAAGTCTGAGATCCGAAAGTGGAATTGGAGTTTGGATCTTAAAGAGGAATTGGATCTGAAGTCTGAGATCCAAAGTGAAAATTGGTTCTGGATCCTATAAGGAAATTGGATCTGAAGTCTGAGATCCAAAAGTGGAATTGTATTTAGAAGACTAGATCCAAGTTGATCCGATTTTGGATTTGGAATTTCCAAAATTGATTTGAAAATTTGAATTTTGAAAATGCAAATGAATTTCAAAGTCAAATTGCACTTTGAAGCTTGAATCTGGAATTTAGAAGATGAATCCATATCTCCAAGTTTTGAATGAAATTTAGGAATTGAATCTTGGATATACAAATGAATTTAAAAGTCAAGTTAGACTTTGAATTTTGAATTTTTGAAATTTAGAAGATAAAAAAGAATCTCAAAGTTTAATTTGAACTTTGGGTTTGGTTGGAGTTTTGAATAAAATGAATTTCAAAGTCAATTTGGACTTTGAATTTGAAGTTAGAATTTGAATTTTGGATATAAGTTGATTCTAAAGTTTTCAAAGTCAAATGGGACATTGAAATTGAATTCTTGAATCCTTTTGAGAAATAGAGTTGAATTTGAATTTATGAATAGGATTTGATCTGAGAAATGAAGGTAAGAATCACTTGGATTTATGAGAAAAAAAAATTAAAATATGATACAATTCTATCCTAAATGATGAATTTAAATTTTTGAAATTGGATTTTGAAAAGCTATTCCATTCTTTAAATGAAATAAAATAAGATTGAAGATATAATACATCCTTGACTATGGTCATTGAATGTATTATATAATAATCTATATTTAAACTCAGGTTAAGAATGAAACACATTTGGTGCTTTTATAGAATTCAAAATGAAATTAACTCTCAATATACCCTGACTATGGTCATTGGTATATATTTTGAGTCAATTTTAAGTTAAATTCTAATAAAAGGAGAAAATACTTAAGAAAATATGATGAATTTTGAAAATGGATCCAGTGTGGATCCAGTGTTATTTTGTAAAAGATAAAAATGCTAAGTTTTGTCCACACCCTGACTATGGCCATTGATGTGGATCATCAACTTAGTATCAATTACCTCTTACAAAATGGTGCACATGCCATTCGTGTTTCACCATCGTGAGAATTTGAGAAATAAAGGCAAAAATGCATGAAAACAAGTAATTCATGATATTTACAATGCTCATTCATTCTAATTTAGTGTGAGGAATATAAATTCTACATTATTGAATGGATCCTAAATTAAGAAGAAAAAAAAAAACTGTTCCCCTATAACTCCTGCAGAATTTGAGTTAGTCATAAAGTAACATATAAAATATGAAAAGAAATTAAAATGGCTAGAATGCATAAGATGACGCCTAAATGAGAAAAATATACAAAAAGCAAGAGTGTATATACCAAATCCTAAACTAATCGTGAATTCTAGGACATCTGTATAATACATTGTCTTAATGAAGAGCACATATTACAATAAATGTAACAGAATGATATGGGAATGGATGTTGTGATATTTCTTGCAACAGGTGGCAGCTAATGAGTAGTAAAAGTGTAAAAGGCTGTGGAGTAAATATCTGACCACAGGTAGTGCAATGGGAAGCTTACAGGGGGTTATGCATTATGTGGCAGGTATGGTGGTTAGTAGGGGATGTTGGCTGCTGTGAAGGAACAGCTTATGCTCAGGCTGCTGCAAACATCACTGTAGCAGCGAAAATAACCAGTGATAGGGGGAGGTAAGGTATCATGATGAAGATCATAATGGTAGAAGATATGACCTCATACCAAGGTTTTATGAATCTAATCCATCCTTACTCACTAACTGAGATGGAAACATTAAGCTCAATGGAAGATCACTAGTATTATAGATTTCTCAAACTCAGGAAGGTTCAACATACATGGCGTAAAAAGCCTTGATCAAAATTCTGGCCTGGATGAAATCACATCAGACATACTTCTTGATATGCTCCCTAATCTGGGGCTTCATCGTTTTGTCTTTGAAGAATGGGTTTTACTGGAGCCGACTTGCACATGGTACTGTCAGCTCAATGACACTCCTGTTCTACAAAACTTTTTGCTGTAATTGGTGCCTATCGGTACCATTTTCACATTTATGGTGGCTATGGCATAGGTTGGGAGAATGGATGTGCAAGTGACAGGGATGATACATCACGAGTGACAACAAAGGACGTAGCAGAGAATTGTACAGAAAGGAAAAGAAAAAAAATGGGTGTTGAGATAGCCAACGTGTTCAAGCTTTGATGTCCTGCTCCAACCTACAAAATTGATAAAACCAAGATTACTACCCCATTACATTCTCTTATGTACCCAAGCCTAATGACCTGGATATAAAAGGTAAGCCGATTCCAGCACATCTGTTGCTAATATAATATATATCATATGGTTCCAGAATTTACATATATGTAATAAAATGCCATATGAATATACAGATTGGCATAAATGGACATACACAGCCCCTTAACGTCGCATGGAATGAAGCTTAAACAAACCTATTTGTATGTGCATTCTGGGACCAAATCTCCATTTGATAAAAAAATATCATTGACTTCATGGTAGCATATGTCAAAAAAAAATTCTGACATACTTTACTTGTAATAATTGAAGCACATGAGTACATTGGTCGCCCAAGTCTGTACAGATGAACTCGACACCAAGATGAACATGGGATGCTACAGTGGTGATTTTAGAAGTGACTATAGTGGATGTGTACAGTGGAATGTTAACCCAGTATGTGAATAGGAGATAGGAAATAAAAGGTATTAGGTTGGAAAATATAGGCAAGTAATTTATAACACAGGTGGGAATCACTGAAGTCCTAGATTGAGCCTTGGGTAATAGCCCCTCTTTTTTTTTTTTTTTAAATGATCTCATACGATCGGTTAGCCTTATTACAATAGGCCTCCGCAATCTGAGACTCATGCTATCGAGATAATCGATTACGCCAACCATTTCTAATGAACCTGAATTTGCACAATACCACTAATTGTAACCCTCCAGCTGGAATCATTAACAAACGATGATTGCAACCCAACAAGGTTGCCAGAGTGAGCAACCATAGAAGTATCAACTTAATGCGCAAATTACAAAGCAAATGCACAGTGTAACTCATCAAAATACATAGTCAATTGACAAATGAATGAATTAATTAACATACTAAAATGCATGATGTGGGTATATAAATGGTGCTTGGATGAAATGGTGTGAATGCTTAATCACATGGAAAATAATCTGTGCATAACAGTTGCACAATCTGAATATTAAAAAGTGAGATTACTAACCTGCCGGGAAGAGAAATCAGAACATATTGACAGGAGGCCTTACTGCAGCTCTAAATACGAAGAAATGATCAGAAATTTTTCTCTAGTGAACAACCTTCTCAAACGATCAGAAGTGGTGTCAAATCCAATTTGCAGTGGGCCTTTAGTTAAAACTTTCACCACAAGCTGATGTCTGCCAAGTGGTGGATGTGGCCCATCCTTTAAAGCTGGATCGTGACAGAAATTCTTATGGCAAGTTGGTAGCAATCTAGCCAACACCCTTATTAGTACCAACGTGATGAACCTGGGGCCTATAAGTGTGATCATCCGAGGTGTATCTTGCCAGGTTTTTTTGTGGCTCCAAACGAAATCGTAACAGAGGTTGCAGAAGCAAAACAAATTACAGAAATGATACAAAGAACAGAAAAAAAAGGAAGAAATGACGTGAAGGCTGGGAAACATTAATCTGACATAAATAAATATTTAGAAAATAATAAATCAAAAGAGTGTCACGAGACCGGTCCAAGTGAATCTTGGCAGGACGCCACCGACTCACTAACAGAGGTATGAACGCAGGGCATCTCCTTTGATGTGAAGAATCCATGATGGGCAACACCATTATTAAATTGCAGATATACATTATCAGATCAAAGAAAACTGAGAAAAATGTTATGATGCATGCCAGCAGAACCCTATAAAAACCACAAAAGATCTTCAAAAGACTGAGAGATCGAAAAAAAAAAAAAAGAATCACAACAAAGTTTTATTGGAACCTAATCGTTCCTTTTGATGTTAGCATGTTTACATAGGTTGATGTTTGCTACAGGCAAAATCAACACCAAGTAGGTGCTCTAATAAAGCCACAAACAAGAAAATTATCAATATGAAGATAAAAGCAACTGAAAAAGAAAAAAAAAAGAATCGGGAATAAGCTGAAAGGGGGTATTACAAACACCGAATTTTTTTTTTTTACCAGAAGTCGAGGTAGGATGGAAGTAATTGCTTACCTTCGATTGCAGGAGAGCTCGATCTCCTTAAAACTTCAGAGTGGAGTTTTCTTTTCAGGAAGAGTAAAAAATGGGGAAAACTGAGAAGGAGGTTAAAAAAAATCACATGCGTAGAAGGGTGAGGGGGTGAAGAGCGGTGGCTGTAGGGTTTGCCTCTACCAATTCTTAAAGAAGAGGAAGAAGCCTCTCGAAGGGGGGTTTGTTAGAGATGAGAGGTGAATGGAGGATCCGGGCGATGGTTTCACGATGGAGGGTGCGCCATGGTGAAGAGAGAATGGAGAGGGGGGCGACAGTTTTCCCTTTTCCTTATGAAGACAAAAAACCCTAAAGAGTTTTTTGCAAAAGACCCCCTCCCTTTGATTTTTAAATTTTTACAAAAAGGGCGTTCCCGAGGTTTTTAGCAAAATTAATTTTCAAAAAGACCGAAAATCATTTGCTTTTTCTCGTAGTTTTTCCAATTTTTTGGTTTTTGTGTTATTTTTCAATATTTTTTTTGGAATAAAATCCTAAATCTTGTGAGAAAACAAAGATTGAAGCTAATTTTTTTGTGTTTTTGCAAAAATATTTACAAAAAGGAATTTTTCTAAGAATTTAAAAAAACCATTTTAAGAAAATTTCTTCATAAATGGGTTTTTGATCCGGATTTTGAGGAAATATGGATTTAAAGTGTTGGATTCGGATCCAGAGTTGATTTTGAATATATCAATATGAATTTTAATTCAGAGAATCTGAAGAAATGACTTGATTTTCTCAGAAAACGGGGTTAGGGGCAAAAGGGTCATTTTTACAAAACTTTGAAAAATTTGGGGTGTTCACAGATGCCCCTCTTTGCTACTAAGCCGGTTGAGAGTCGAGCTTAGTGGCAAAGACAACACTCCAAATTTTGAAAATGCCCCAGTCAGCAGGTCTGAACTGGGTGTGGAAGAATTATTTTGAAAATATGGTTTTTCAGGCTTTGAAACCTTATCCTGAATGGTTTTGGGAAGACGAACTCCTCGAAGATTATATGATTGAGTAGAAAATGAGGAAATCGTGATGGGACTTTAGATGGAAATTCTGAAATGGTGGGAAATGAAAATTTTGATCAGGTCTCATGGGTGAGACAAGATACTCTTTTTGGAATGATTCAGGTTTAGCCCTTAACCTGGATGGGACGAAGATATATCAAAAAAATGAATTTGGAAATGAGAAAAGGAATACATGAGTACCTTGATGGGACATTTTGGAAAAGGCCTTGTGAAATGAAGCTCGAGTATGATCCTTTCTTGGAGGAATATATGAAGCATGGGTTCCTTGATGGGAAGAACCATGGTGGGACTTGGAAGAAAACATCTCGTTAAAAACGAGGAATCTCATTGGAATGTGACTCAGGTTTAACCCAAACCTACAAGGAAGATACCTCGCGAAGCGATGTTCCGGGTTAACTCTTAATCTGGATAGGAAATCTACCATACGGGTTTCTCAAAAATGGAGAAAGCACGATGGGACCTTCGGAGTTTGGACGAACAAATCCGAGAGGGGTTTTTGCGAAAGGAGGAAATATAGGGTCCCTAAAGCTTTGAAAAAGGGAAGAAATTGGGCGTCTCATTGCTGAGACTGAAATAGCTTTTGAAATCAAATGATCTTTCGCAAATGGTTCAGGTTTGACCCTTATCCTGAGTGGGAGAAATCTACCATACAGGTTTCTCAAAAATGGAGAAAGCATGATGGGACCTTCGGAATTTGGACGAACAAATCCGAGAGGGGTTTTTGCGAAAGGAGGAAATATAGAGTCCCTAAAGCTTCGAAAAGGGGAAGAAATGTTGCGTCTCATTGCTGAGACTGAAATAGCTTTTGAAGTAAATGATCTTTCGCAAATGGTTCAGGTTTGTCCCTTATCCTGAGTGGGGGAAATCTACCATACAGGTTTCTCAAAAATGGAGAAAACCATAATGGGACCTTCGGAATTTGGACGAACAAATCCGAGAGGGGTTTTTGCGAAAGGAGGAAATATAGGGTCCCTAAAGCTTCGAAAAGGGAAAGAAATTGGGCGTCTCTTTGCTGAGACTGAAATAGCTTTTGAAATCAAATGATCTTTCGCAAATGGTTTTAGGTTTAACCCTTATCCTGAGTGGGTTATCCATACGGGATTCTTCAATGAGAAAACCGTGATGGGACAGGAAGAGATACTTCCTTCAGAGGCAACTCTTTTTGGGAAATATAAACAACGCTTGGTTGCATCAAAAATGAATATTGAATGTTTATTTAATTCTTGGAATAGCTAGAAAATTTTGCCAATAAGATAAAATCATAGTAGATTCAAACACTTCTAAATGTGCACGTATGTGCAAAGATATTCCCTCTTTTACCTAGAGTATTTCCTCCAATGAGGTTAACTCCTCGGTTTTAAGAGTCAAATTCAAAAATTTAGCGTTGATGATTTTCTTCAAGGAAGCTATCCATTTCCTTGATATGAGAATAGAAGAAATATTCTTAATTTCATAAAAGCAGGAAATAAAGAGATATTGATAAAAGAATTTTGCATGAGAAAAGATGACTTCTGGCAACTTCGGCAGTTTGATATCTGGGTGTTTTTCCCATGATGATCTTTTTGCACTCTTTTGAGTCATTGGGCTTTCTCGGTTTTTCACATCATCCTTCATTTGGATGTCCTGACTTTTTTCTCTTTTTCAGGGAAGGGTACGTCACAAACTCCTTCATCTCGAAGATGCTCCAATCCTTCTTTCTCTCAAGGATTATATATGATATTGGCTCAAAAGGTCTTTAGATGATAGCAGAAATCAAATATCTTTTAGGGTTTATCGGTAGGTTCATCCCACTCGCCTTCATCTCGACGGTGATCTGAACTTTCCCTAGAAGGATCCGTCACAAACTCCGTCATCTTGGAGATGTTTCAAATCTTCTTTGGCCCCGGGGGTCTACCCGCTTAATTCGCCTTCATCTTGACGACAATTGAGAGATCTCTTTTGTGGATATTTGATTGCAACTTTAGAATGAGAAGATATGGATTAAGTGGGTTCTTTTTGTAGCTCAAGATATTTCTATAGCCTGATTGCCAGAAAGTCATTTTAAAACATGCGCCATAGCCACGATCAATATCAATTTGCTTCTGGCTTTTCAACATCATTGAAGATTTCTTTTATTGATCACATCAAGGGCGTTTCTTACATCCTTTTGGTTGATCAACAGGAAAAGATTTGAATTTTACCTCTTTTTCGCAAAAAGTTTCACCTTTTGGAAGGAAATACTGGAGGTAATCTGAGAAAATTCTTTTTGTGGAGTGAGAATATTTAGAATCAACAATTTTTTAGCAAATTGGCAAAGTTTTCATGAATTCTTTGTGAAATAATCACTCAATATAGATTTTGATGCATCCTTTAGCTGAAAATTTTGGAGGAAATAACATGAAAATACTGGTTTTATCACACAACATTGGCTCAATAGGGACTCAACCTAAGAGCCGTAAAGAATATTGGATCCATAGGGATTCATCCTACAGATTGAAATTTTGAAAAAAAATGAATTTTAATTTAATAGGAATTTCAAACCAAGAATTTTGTAAAAGAATTTGTGACTAATAAGAATTTATCTATAGACTGTATTTTCGAAAGAATGAATATGGTTCAGCAGGATTTCAGCCTAAGAACAACAAAAGAAATATGGATTAGTAGGAATTCAATCTACAAATTGGATTTTTGGAAAAATGAATGTTGGTTTAATAGGATTTCAACAAAAGAATATAGATCAGTAGGAATTCAGCCTACAGGTTTACTTTTTGAAAGATGAATGTGGTTCGATAGGAATTCAACCTAAGAACCGCGGAAGAATAGAGATTAGTAGGAATTCAAACTACAGATTGACTTATGAATTATCTAAAGGGGATTTAAAATGAGAACTGTGAATTAGTAGGAGTTCGACTTGAAGATCGCAAATCAGTAGGAGTTCAGCCTAAAGACCAAAAAAAATGGTCCTAAAGGATTTCAACCTAAGGACTGCGAAGCAGTAGGACTTCAACCTAAAGCTTGCTGATCAATAGGGGTTCAGCCCAAAGATCGAGGGAAGGAATGGTCCTAAAGGATTTCAACCTAAGGACTGCAAAGCAGTAGGTGTTCAGCCTAAAACTCGCTGATCAGTAGGGGTTTAGCCTAAAGATCGAGGGAAGGAATGGTCCTAAAGGATTTCAACCTAAGGACTGCGAAGCAGTAGGTGTTCAGCCTAAAACTCGCTGATCAGTAGGGGTTCAGCCTAAAGATCGAGGGAAATGGTCCTAAAGGATTTCAACCTAAGAACTGCGAATCGGTAGGACTTCAACCTAAAGTTCGATGATCAGTAGGGGTTCAGCCTAAAGATCGGAAGAAAAGGTCCTAAAGGATTTCAACCTAAGGACTGCGAATCAGTAGGACTTCAACCTAAAGCTCGCTGATCAGTAGGGGTTCAGCCTAAAGATCGAGGGAAGGAATGGTCCTAAAGGATTTCAACCTAAGAACTGCGAAGCAGTAGGACTTCAACCTAAAGTTCGCTGATCAGTAGGGGTTCAGCCTAAAGATCGGAAGAAAAGGTCCTAAAGGATTTCAACCTAAGGACTGCGAATCAGTAGGACTTCAACCTAAAGCTCGCTGATCAGTAGGGGTTCAGCTTAAAGATCGGAAAAAATGGTCCTAAAGGATTTCAACCTAAGGACTGCGAATCAGTAGGAGTTCAGCCTAAAGCTCTTTGATCAGTAGGGGTTCAGCCTAAAGATCGAGGGAATGAATGGTCCTAAAGGATTTCAACCTAAGAACTGCGAAGCAGTATGACTTCAACCTAAAGTTCGCTGATCAGTAGGGGTTCAGCCTAAAGATCGAAAGAAAAGGTCCTAAAGGATTTCAACCTAAGGACTGCGAATCAGTAGGACTTCAACCTAAAGCTCGCTGATCAGTAGGGGTTCAGCCTAAAGATCGGAAGAAATGGTCCTAAAGGATTTCAACCTAAGGACTGCGAATCAGTAGGAGTTCAGCCTAAAGCTCTTGATCAGTAGGGGTTCAGCCTAAAGATCGAGGGAAGGAATGGTCCTAAAGGATTTCAACCTAAGGACTGCGAAGCAGTAGGACTTCAACCTAAAGCTCGCTGATCGGTAGGGGTTCAGCCTAAAGATCGACGGTTTAAGAAAGAATTTTGGTTTGAGGAGGGATGTAACCTACGAGTCATATTGGTTTGACAGGGGTTCAACCTATGGGCTTTTGATTCTATAGGAATTCAACCTAAAGAAATGATTCAACTTGTGGATTGAAATAGACCATCATAGTTAAGCTATACGTGGCCTGGTTTTCAGGATTAAACCCTTATCTTGAATGGGGCTGAAATAAAATTTTGGCAAGAATTGATAAAAGGTTTGATAAAGAATCAAAAGAATCAGCAAAGCTTGAAAATTTGATAAAGAAGAGATTTGGTAGAGATTAATGAAGCTTTAAAGGAGGAGGAAAGACATTCAAGACTATTCCTTGTTTTGAAGAAATAATGACCTCGTATGATGAGGTTTCAGGTTTATCCCTTAACCTAAAGGGGAGGAGAAGAATAAAAAAATAATACCTCATTAAAAGGAGGCATCAGGTTTATCCCTTAACCTGAAAGGGTAAGATTTTGAAATAAGAATTTGACAAGAAGAATTAATAAAAAATGAATGAATAAAATAAAATTTTGATAAAGATGAATAAAACTGATAAGACTAAAAAGAAGATTTGATAAATAAAAATTTGAAAAAGTTTGAGAAGAATTTGATCTTGCCTGCATGTGGGATCTTCAAAATGAGAGAAGGATATGAGAAAATCATTTTTAGAAAGAAAGATTATCTGCGAGAGCTGATCTTTGAAAGGGGATCATTCATGAGAGATCATCATGAGGGTTAATTAATTTTTTGAAGCAATGATTTGAAAATCAATTTGTAGAAAAAATATGACCAACACGAGGGTTGATATTTGAATGTAATGATTAAAATCAAAAAAATTTTTAGAAAATATGATCAACGTAAGGGTTGATCTTTGAATGAAATGATTTAAAATCAAATTTTAGAAAACATGATCAACACAAGGGTTGATGTTTGAATGTAATGAAATCAAATTTTGGAAAATGAGATCAACACAAGGGTTGATGTGTGAATGTAATGATTCAAAGTCATTTTTTTTGGAAAAATATGATCAACACAAGGGTTGATTTTTTAATGTAATGATTCAAAGTCAATTTTTTTGGAAAAATATGATCAACACAAGGGTTGATCTTTGAAATGCAATAATTCGAAATCAATTTTCAGAAAATATGATCAACGCAAGGGTTGATCTTTGAAATGCAATGATTTGAAATCAATTTGTAGAAAAACATGATCAACACAAGGGTTGATCTTTGAAAAAGGTTGTAATAAAATATTTGAACTAAAATTTTCATGATTTTTGAAAGACCCTCATAGGTAATATCATTTCTCTCATGAATGATGTCAGGATTGTCCCGAATTTTTGAAAAAGAAATTTTAATGCCCCAATATAGAAATAAGAATTGAACCTCAAAGATAGGAAGGAAATTGTCATTTCATTCATAAGCAAAATTGACAGCAAAGACTGAAATATTTACAGGTATTTTTGACCAGAAGGTCACAAAAGACTCGGGCTGGCTTGCCCTTACATGGTGGTTTGGTAAAGAAAATGGAGGATAACAGAAAAGACTCTAGTGTCATCGGCCTTTTGAACGATATGAAAAAGGCTAAGTCAGGGCGGCGGGATGCTCTTCAGTTTTCTCCTCTATCAGAAGGTGTTTATCGATGCAGTCCTGGACGATATTTTTCAGAATGAAACAATGCTCTGTGTCGTGCCCCACTGCTCGATGATACTTGCAGAACTGTTCCTTGAAGCTTCCCAAGACTACTGAAGGATCGTCAGCTTTTGGCAGATGAATCATATCCTTTGTGAGCATATATTCCAGAACCTCATTGAGTGTCTGCTCTAAAGGGGTGAATTCACGGTCAGGACCCCAATCCTTGCGCTTTGTTTTTTCTTGATTCTTTTCTCGCTGCTGAGAATTAGGTTGGGAAGGCTTATTGTTGTTGGAAGACCTTCCTTTTGGACCCCTGAATCCTTCTGAATTGCTAACATGATCCTCCTTGTTACCCTTGTTGTCGGATAAGGGACCAGCGGAAAGAGTGAAATGGGTTTTCTTCTTTGCATCTTGATTGCCCCTTGCCAAGGTGGTACCGTCATAGACTCCATTATCTATTCCCATCTCGAGCCATTCAGCTCGCTCAGTCAACTCAATAAATGATTTGGAAGGGTATGGGAAAATGAGGCTTTTCAGGGGTTGAGAGAAGTTATTGAGGATGAGTTGAAGGGCATGTTCTTCTGAAATTGGGGTTCTCATCTTGTTGCAGGTATCTCTCCACCTATGGATGAAATATATGGCCTTTTCGTTGTCATCCTGCCTCAAATTGCATAAGTGATTGAGGGTTGGCGGCGCCTCAGTATTGAACATGAATCTCTCTACAAACAGGTTGACAACTTTATCAAAATCACGCAGCTCGACAGGGTTGATGTGCTCTGCATACCACTTAGCTGCTACACCCTCCAAACTGCGAGGAAAGCATAAGAAGAGGGCCCGATTGTCTTCACTGAACCTGGCACATTCGGCGAAGAACATTGCGCGATGGGCCTTTGGGTTGCCGGACCCATCAAACTTAATAAACTTTCGGGGGAGATCTTCCAAGCTGTTGTCCCCATCTAAACCAAGGTAGAAGTCTTGTCTGGTATATACCTTTTTTCCTTTATCTCGAATCTGCAGATCTTTGACCATCTTAGTCAATACTTGAACTGAATCTTCTGTCGGGATCCCATTTTTAGGTTTGTTGACTGAGTCAGGTTCTTCTGCCACTTTCTTGGGCTGTCGCAGATGTTTTGGGATGAACACAAATTATTCTTCTTCGGAATCCTCTTCTGCTGATTTTGTGCCCTCAGAGGTGCTGTCCTGCTGGACCTTCTTCTTGTTGATCCTGGCATGCTTCTTTACTGGCTTTCTCTTGGTCTTGCTCTTAGAAGATGTCTTCTTTGAACTTGCCCCTTCTTGCTCAGATATCATCTTTGCCATCATTTTTTGAAAGATCTTATACATTGTCGGGACAACATCATCTTCCTCTGAATTATGTTTTCGAGACAATCTGGAAGAGTTTATTTCTTCCACTTCATTGTCATCGTGCCGCTGAGCTGCCCTTCTTCTCGCTCTCGTTTGAACCATGACGAAACATTGACGTCTTTCACTGATGAATAAATGGAGGATTTTTAGAAAAGATCTAGGAAGGAATTTTTTAGTAAAGTAAGAAATCACAATTTGACAAAAAATATCCCATTACGAGGGATCGGGTTGTCGCCAAAATTTGCGACAACCGCATTGTTTTTCTGAAAAAGGATAAACAAGTAAAATATGAACAAAGATTAATTTTGAAAAAGGACATCTCCTGACAAAAGGTGTTTTATTGTAAATGAGGGTAAGGAATAGAATATAGAAAAGGATTTTCAAAATTTTTGAAGAATTGCAGGCAGGATAAAAAAGAATTAGAAGAAATTAAGAGAAAAAAGGAAAATACACCTGGGTTTTAAAATAAAGAGGAAATTTTGAACAATATATACCCAGGGTTTTGAAAAATATAGGGAATATATAATATCATACAATCATAGATATACAAACAAGGATGCACAAACAGCACTCCCTAGAGGCTGACTCTAAATGCAATACTTTGAAATGGCTTGTAGGACCTTAATCCTAACTCTAGGGTTCAGATTATCTGATTCCAATCAAGATACGCCGATATACTCAAGCCGAAGCTTGAAGTACGTGGTATAGAAATATTCCTCCGATTCTAAAGTAATGGCTTCCCAACATCCTTGAGCACCTACCGATATACCTCGGACTATGGCCCTTAGGTACGTGGTAGGGGGGCGCGAACCCAAATAAGTGGTCCAGTTGTGAGGCTCTCTCCCGAACTATGGTTCAGTGAGACAACCCAGCAACGTGAAGACCGGGATAATATAGGTAAGGAGGTTTTCAAAAATATGTTCAACATGCAAGAAATCAGATGGCTCTAATGTAAGTCCTAAAGAGATAGATTAAAATGAAGAGAAACATACACTTGCATACATTGTTTTGGCATTCAATCCCTAAAATTGAGGAGAGTTGTATTTAAGACCTAAGTCTAATGTGAACATGGAATAATCTCCTCAATATGGTCCTACCAAACCATACTTAAATCCTATATGCAATGATGCCAGCTTTAGGACAAAATCTAGGCTCCTAAGGGTTGCATGAAAATGAAGCTGACATTTGAAGAATAAAAGACTTAGATAATATCAAAGCAAAGAAGAAAAGGCATTAAATTCGACCGGATGAAGACGAGTCACATCACGGTCGCCAAAACTGTGATCATCGCAAAAATTTTCCTCTCGTAATGTTCTCTCTCTTTCTTCTCTTTTCCTTTCCAACCTCTATTTTCCTCCTTTTTGAAGGGAGAAAAATAAAAGAGAGAAAAGAAGAGAGAAGAGAAAAAGAAAGAAGAGAAGAGAAGAGAAGAGAAGAGGAATTCTTTTGCGGGTCTCACTTGACCTTAATTTAGAAAAAAAAATTTGAAATAACTCGCCTCCGTTTTTGAAATATTTGCGGGAAAACTGGGAGACGGGATCCGCTCGTCGGTACGAGGTTCGACCGTTCCTGGCGCCTTTACCAGGGGTAATCGAACCAAGGGTCGAATTTTATGCCTTCTGCTTTGCAAAGAATTTATCTAAGTATTTATCCTAAGTCTAGATGCACAAAGAATCATGCTTGTGTAAATGCAAAGATGTATGCTCTTTTTGAAAGTGTTTTTGAAGAATTCTCAAGTGTTTCTGAGATGAATCTGATAAAGTGAAGAAATGATTTCCAACTTAGAACTTAAGATTGAAGTTCTAAGTTTTTAGAATAATCAAGAGCTTGAGAATATGAATCTGGATTTGGAAAATGATCTTGAAACTGCGGGAAAAGAGAAGAAAGGAAATTTCAAAGTCATAAATAGACTTTGAATTAGAAATTTGAACTTGGATGAATATTTGGAATGGATCTGAGAAAATCAAATGGTATTTAAGAATAGAAATGAATTTAAGAGATTCAAATGAGATCTGAAAATGGAATTGGATTTGAAATCTAAAATTGGGAATGGAGTTGGATCTAAAGATGGATTTAAGATCTGAGATAAAATTGGGTTCTGGATCCTAAGATGGATTTGGATCAGAAGTCTAAGATCCAACATGTGATTGAATTCTGGATCCTACAAGGAAATTGGATCTAAAGTCTGAGATCCAAAAGTGGAATTGGAGTTTGGATCCTATAAGGAAATTGGATCTGAAGTCTGAGATCCGAAAGTGGAATTGGAGTTTGGATCTTAAAGAGGAATTGGATCTGAAGTCTGAGATCCAAAGTGAAAAATGGTTCTGGATCCTATAAGGAAATTGGATTTGAAGTCTGAGATCCAAAAGTGGAATTGTATTTAGAAGACTAGATCCAAGTTGATCCGATTTTGGATTTGGAATTTCCAAAATTGATTTGAAAATTTGAATTTTGAAAATGCAAATGAATTTCAAAGTCAAATTGCACTTTGAAGCTTGAATCTGGAATTTAGAAGATGAATCCATATCTCCAAGTTTTGAATGAAATTTAGGAATTGAATCTTGGATATACAAATGAATTTAAAAGTCAAGTTAGACTTTGAATTTTGAATTTTTGAAATTTAGAAGATAAAAAAGAATCTCAAAGTTTAATTTGAACTTTGGGTTTGGTTGGAGTTTTGAATAAAATGAATTTCAAAGTCAATTTGGACTTTGAATTTGAAGTTAGAATTTGAATTTTGGATATAAGTTGATTCTAAAGTTTTCAAAGTCAAATGGGACCTTGAAATTGAATTCTTGAATCCTTTTGAGAAATAGAGTTGAATTTGAATTTATGAATAGGATTTGATCTGAGAAATGAAGGTAAGAATCACTTGGATTTATGAGAAAAAAAATTTAAAATATGATACAATTCTATCCTAAATGATGAATTTAAATTTTTTAAATTGGATTTTGAAAAGCTATTCCATTCTTTAAATGAATTAAAATAAGATTGAAGATATAATACATCCTTGACTATGGTCATTGAATGTATTATATAATAATCTATATTTAAACTCAGGTTAAGAATGAAACACATTTGGTGCTTTTATAGAATTCAAAATGAAATTAACTCTCAATATACCCTGACTATGGTCATTGGTATATATTTTGAGTCAATTTTAAGTTAAATTCTAATAAAAGGAGAAAATACTTAAGAAAATATGATGAATTTTGAAAATGGATCCAGTGTGGATCCAGTGTTATTTTGTAAAAGATAAAAATGCTAAGTTTTGTCCACACCCTGACTATGGCCATTGATGTGGATCATCAACTTAGTATCAATTACCTCTTACAAAATGGTGCACGTGCCATTCGTGTTTCACCATCGTGAGAATTTGAGAAACAAAGGCAAAAATGCATGAAAACAAGTAATTCATGATATTTACAATGCTCATTCATTCTAATTTAGTGTGAGGAATGTAAATTCTACATTATTGAATGGATCCTAAATTAAGAAGAAAAAAAAAAACTGTTCCCCTATAACTCCTGCAGAATTTGAGTTAGTCATAAAGTAACATATAAAATATGAAAAGAAATTAAAATGGCTAGAATGCATAAGATGACGCCTAAATGAGAAAAATATACAAAAAGCAAGAGTGTATATACCAAATCCTAAACTAATCGTGAATTCTAGTTCATCTGTATAATACATTGTCTTAATGAAGAGCACATATTACAATAAATGTAACAGAATGATATGGGAATGGATGTTGTGATATTTCTTGCAACAGGTGGCAGCTAATGAGTAGTAAAAGTGTAAAAGGCTGTGGAGTAAATATCTGACCACAGGTAGTGCAATGGGAAGCTTACAGGGTGTTATGCATTATGTGGCAGGTATGGTGGTTAGTAGGGGATGTTGGCTGCTGTGAAGGAACAGCTTATGCTCAGGCTGCTGCAAACATCACTGTAGCAGCGAAAATAACCAGTGATAGGGGGAGGTAAGGTATCATGATGAAGATCATAATGGTAGCAGATATGACCTCATACCAAGGTTTTATGAATCTAATCCATCCTTACTCACTAACTGAGATGGAAACATTAAGCTCAATGGAAGATCACTAGTATTATAGATTTCTCAAACTCAGGAAGGTTCAACATACATGGCGTAAAAAGCCTTGATCAAAATTCTGGCCTGGACGAAATCACATCAGACATACTTCTTGATATGCTCCCTAATCTGGGGCTTCATCATTTTGTCTTTGAAGAATGGGTTTTACTGGAGCCGACTTGCACATGGTACTGTCAGCTCAATGACACTCCTATTCTACAAAACTTTTTGCTGTAATTGGTGCCTATCGGTACCATTTTCACATTTATGGTGGCTATGGCATAGGTTGGGAGAATGGATGTGCAAGTGACAGGGATGATACATCACGAGTGACAACAAAGGACGTAGCAGAGAATTGTACAGAAAGGAAAAGAAAAAAAATGGGTGTTGAGATAGCCAACGTGTTCAAGCTTTGATGTCCTGCTCCAACCTACAAAATTGATAAAACCAAGATTACTACCCCATTACATTCTCTTATGTACCCAAGCCTAATGACCTGGATATAAAAGGTAAGCCGATTCCAGCACATCTGTTGCTAATATAATATATATCATATGGTTCTAGAATTTACATATATGTAATAAAATGCCATATGAATATACAGATTGGCATAAATGGACATACACAGCCCCTTAACGTCGCATGGAATGAAGCTTAAACAAACCTATTTGTATGTGCATTCTGGGACCAAATCTCCATTTGATAAAAAAATATCATTGACTTCATGGTAGCATATGTCAAAAAAAAATTCTGACATACTTTACTTGTAATAATTGAAGCACATGAGTACATTGGTCGCCCAAGTCTGTACAGATGAACTCGACACCAAGATGAACATGGGATGCTACAGTGGTGATTTTAGAAGTGACTATAGTGGATGTGTACAGTGGAATGTTAACCCAGTATGTGAATAGGAGATAGGAAATAAAAGGTATTAGGTTGGAAAATATAGGCAAGTAATTTATAACACAGGTGGGAATCACTGAAGTCCTAGATTGAGCCTTGGGTAATAGCCCCTCTTTTTTTTTTTTTTTAAATGATCTCATACGATCGGTTAGCCTTATTACAATAGGCCTCCGCAATCTGAGACTCATGCTATCGAGATAATCGATTACGCCAACCATTTCTAATGAACTTGAATTTGCACAATACCACTAATTGTAACCCTCCAGCTGGAATCATTAACAAACGATGATTGCAACCCAACAAGGTTGCCAGAGTGAGCATCCATAGAAGTATCAACTTAATGCGCAAATTACAAAGCAAATGCACAGTGTAACTCATCAAAATACATAGTCAATTGACAAATGAATGAATTAATTAACATACTAAAATGCATGATGTGGGTATATAAATGGTGCTTGGATGAAATGGTGTGAATGCTTAATCACATGGAAAATAATCTGTGCATAACAGTTGCACAATCTGAATATTAAAAAGTGAGATTACTAACCTGCCGGGAAGAGAAATCAGAACATATTGACAGGAGACCTTACTGCAGCTCTAAATACGAAGAAATGATCAGAAATTTTTCTCTAGTGAACAACCTTCTCAAACGATCAGAAGTGGTGTCAAATCCCATTTGCAGTGGGCCTTTAGTTAAAACTTTCACCACAAGCTGATGTCTGCCAAGTGGTGGATGTGGCCCATCCTTTTAAAGCTGGATCGTGACAGAAATTCTTCAATCAGATGGCAAGTTGGTAGCAATCTAGCCAACACCCTTATTAGTACCAACGTGATGAACCTGGGGCCTATAAGTGTGATCATCCGAGGTGTATCTTGCCAGGTTTTTTTGTGGCTCCAGACGAAATCGTAACAGAGGTTGCAGAAGCAAAACAAATTACAGAAATGATACAAAGAACAGAAAAAAAAGGAAGAAATGACGTGAAGGCTGGGAAACATTAATCTGACATAAATAAATATTTAGAAAATAATAAATCAAAAGAGTGTCACGAGACCGGTCCAAGTGAATCTTGGCAGGACGCCACCGACTCACTAACAGAGGTATGAACGCAGGGCATCTCCTTTGATGTGAAGAATCCATGATGGGCAACACCATTATTAAATTGCAGATATACATTATCAGATCAAAGAAAACTGAGAAAAATGTTATGATGCATGCCAGCAGAACCCTATAAAAACCACAAAAGATCTTCAAAAGACTGAGAGATCGAAAAAAAAAAAAAAGAATCACAACAAAGTTTTATTGGAACCTAATCGTTCCTTTTGATGTTAGCATGTTTACATAGGTTGATGTTTGCTACAGGCAAAATCAACACCAAGTAGGTGCTCTAATAAAGCCACAAACAAGAAAATTATCAATATGAAGATAAAAGCAACTGAAAAAGAAAAAAAAAGAATCGGGAATAAGCTGAAAGGGGGTATTACAAACACCGAATTTTTTTTTTTTACCAGAAGTTGAGGTAGGATGGAAGTAATTGCTTACCTTCGATTGCAGAAGAGCTCGATCTCCTTAAAACTTCAGAGTGGAGTTTTCTTTTCAGGAAGAGTAAAAAATGGGGAAAACTGAGAAGGAGGTTAAAAAAAATCACATGCGTAGAAGGGTGAGGGGGTGAAGAGCGGTGGCTGTAGGGTTTGCCTCTACCAATTCTTAAAGAAGAGGAAGAAGCCTCTCGAAGGGGGGTTTGTTAGAGATGAGAGGTGAATGGAGGATCCGGGCGATGGTTTCACGATGGAGGGTGCGCCATGGTGAAGAGAGAATGGAGAGGGGGGCGACAGTTTTCCCTTTTCCTTATGAAGACAAAAAACCCTAAAGAGTTTTTTGCAAAAGACCCCCTCCCTTTGATTTTTAAATTTTTACAAAAGGGGGTTCCCGAGGTTTTTAGCAAAATTAATTTTCAAAAAGACCCAAAATCATTTGCTTTTTCTTGTAGTTTTTCCAATTTTTTGGTTTTTGTGTTATTTTTCAATTTTTTTTTGTATTTTTTTTGGAATAAAATCCTAAATCTTGTGAGAAAACAAAGATTGAAGCTAATTTTTTTCTGTTTTTGCAAAAATATTTACAAAAAGGATTTTTTCTGAGAATTTAAAAAAACCATTTTAAGAAAATTTCTTCAGGATGGGTTTTTGATCCGGATTTTGAGGAAATATGGATTTAAAGTGTTGGATTCGGATCCGGAGTTGATTTTGAATATATCAATATGAATTTTAATTCAGAGAATCTGAATAAATTACTTGATTTTCTCAGAAAACGGGGTTAGGGGCAAAAGGGTCATTTTTACAAAACTTTAAAAAATTTGGGGTGTTCACATCTGCTAACTGACAGGGCCGCCTACAGATCCTTGCATTAACAAGCTCTACTGTCTGCTGAGTAATAGGGCCATCTAAAGACCCTCACATTTGTAGGTTTTGTCATCCACTAACAGACAATGTCATCTGATGACCCTCACATTTGCAGGTTTCACCATCCATTGACAGACAATGTCATCCGTAGACCCTCATGTATGCAGGTTCCGCCATCTACTGATAAACAGTGTCGTCCACAGACCCTCATGTTCGCAACACTCTTTTGCTTCTTTTTTGTTTGTATAGTTTGCATTAGATTCATGCATCAACATTAGGCTTAAGTTTTTCGCACAATTGTAAAGACCCTTGCCGATGATTTGTATGATCATATAGAAGATAGAAAAAATACAACTTCCAGCAAGTTAGGGCTTTGTGTGAGACACTGTTTGATTCTATTGTATGCTTCTCATTTTTATCTTCTTCTCTCTTAAGAAAAGAGTCTTTTTGTTTATTAAGAAATTTTGAAAATCTCTTATCTTATCATTTGGATCATCTGATCCCTCCACTAGTACCTTTCAGTTGTTAACTGAGGTATGTCAATGGCGATACCATTAAAGCTGGATTCTCCAGACTAGAAATCTTCAGTTGTTAGCTGGGGTATATCAGTGTGGACCTAGAAGGGAACTCTAAACCTAAAACTTGAAGAGACCTCACAGATCAGTGGATACAACTTTCTAGGGTACATAATTGTCTTGAAAATCTCTCATTATTTGTTTGGGTTTATTTGAATAAATTGCTTGGGGTATAATATATACTTGATTGAAATCCCACAAATCCAAAATCCAATCTATCCTAGAGGAACCACCTCTAGAGAATTCCACATACGGGATGCTACCCTATATAATGCAAAACTTCATATTCGATGAGGATCCTGAAGAGAGGACCTATACAAACAATTCTGATAAGTCTATGGATGATCAGAAAAAAAAAATGATGCATTGCTTCTTGAGTGCAGATCACGTCAGTACCCTCATGGATCTTATAAAGTCCTTCACGCAGGTTACGAGACAAATGATTCTGGCACATATGAGTCTACCAAAAGACAAGTCTCCAAGACTTCACATTTCAAAGCTTGGTCTGAAGAATGACATCCCCATCAGTTTTGTAAAGTCCCTCACCCGGGTTATGAGACAGACAACTATAGCACAGATGAGTCCACAAAAAAATGAACCCCTAGAACCTCGCATTTCAAAACCTGATCTAAGAAAGTGGATATGCTAGTACATGCCAAAAGGATTATAAAATAGATGAAGGATAAAATAAGAGAAATCTAAGAACAATTAAGACGAGAACAAACAATAGTCAAAAGATGAGCCCGAAGATCCCATGAGTGAGAATTTGAGAGGGCACGATCCGACAAAGAGAGAAGAACCAGACATACTCTAGAACCACAAGAAGAGTATAGTCAGTGGAGAGAGTCCCAAGTGTTTGATATGGAGAGGAGAGTCTATAGATCCCGACTGACCTTACTAGTCCAGACCATGTTATCAGAAGCAAATAGAATAATCAAATCACTGGAAGACACGGTCTATAGCCTAATATTAAGAATGAGATATATGGACATGAACCAAAAAGAATACTCCATAGATGACTTCTTTCTCGAGGGATGTGACAACGACAATGATACACCCCTAAGTTATTGAAATTTAGTGAAAATGGGAATCCAAGAACTCACTTTTCCCTATTCATGGGAAGTATGACCAAATATAGAAATAATGATGAGACTAATTAATTGGTTCTCCAAAAGCCTGAAAAGAGATGCACTGAAATAGTTTGGCACCTTGAACCTTCAAAATATGAGGGAGTTCAAGCAGATCATAAATATGTTCATGGAGTGATTCATGTTTAATGTTGAAGCCCTTCCTACCATAAGTGAGTTGTATGACCTAAAGTAGAAAAAAGAGAAAGGTGCCTATGAGTTCATAAACTGATGTTGATCCATGGCCAGAAGGATGAAAGAGTCGATCAGAGACTCTCATGCACTGGTCATCCTGATGAACAACTCCACTCAACCTCTACAAAGCCTTGTCAGCATAGCTCAGGATGAAATGTATGCCGAACTCATTAAGAAGGCTACAACCTTCGAGATAGGCATCAAGAGAGGAGTGTACGACATGCTCCTAAAGAACAATAAAGAAGACAATATCTATAGAAAGTCAGATCTGTCTAAGGGCCAAGTCAACACTGTAAGAACCTCATGACAGAACTCCAGAAAGAACAACGATAAGAGATGAAAGGTGGACAATCAGAATGACTCCCCAAAGCAAAAAAGAGAGAATGAATATGGGGGTAATTCTAAGTGGACTAGAGATCGAACATTCACCAAGTTCGAGCAACCTCTATCATAGGTCATAGATTTTCTATTATAGGATGACCTACTCAGGTCACCCGAAGTGTCTAACCCACCGCAAATAAAGAAAAATGATTCAACTAAGTATTGCCGATATCACAGAGCTGTGGGACACAACATCGAAAGATGTTTTATTTTGAGACATATTATCCAAGACCACATATAAAGTGGAAAATTGCTTCTGAACAAACAATAACCATAACCAAGAAACAAGGACTACATCAAAGGAAAAACAGTTTAGGCTTCTGAAGCAAGAGAAAACTAGTTCTAGGAGAACAATATGGAACAAGGGTCCTCTGTTAACACAATGATATATATTTTATGAGCCCTCATTTGTAGTAATTGTTCTTGCTTGATGCCTTTGTTAACCCAAATCTATTACCAAGGAGGGCCAAAGGTACAAGAAAGAAAAATTCTATGAGAGAATCAGGAAGTCAATCGAATAAATGTGAAGTATCTGGACCCACCTGACAACAATCATACCAGGGCTCCTTCCCTAACGCGTATAATGAAAAAGGACAACTTTCTGTATAATTTCCATTGTCCAGACCCCAGGAGCAAGCTGACACATTGACTATTCTAGAAGTAACCACCACATCCACAAGCTCAGTCATAAATGTGGTATCATCAAGTTCAGGCCAAGTGTCAGTCAGAGACCTCTATAAAAGACCCAAGATTATAGAAAAGCCTCTCCCCAACTGCACTTAGAGTGTGAACCCAAAGACTTAATCACAAATGACCCAAAAAAAAATGGCAAAAAGAAAAAACTCTCCTGAGTCCTGAAGGACCATTTCAAAAAGGGCCACCACCATAAGCTCAATGAAAGGACTGGTCACATCATAAAGCACAAGACCAACTCTTCTCCTATAAGGACTCAGCCTAGGATGGAAAAAACTACAAGGTAGCCTGGACTCCGTTGTCTCTCCTTCATAAAAAAGAAGGCACTTTTCTCATAACAAGGTTTTCATAGGTTAGGGCAGAACCACCATGTTCTGAAAAAAAAAATGTTTGACATGGGACATCATCCCACGGCCTCAAGTAAGTATTCAAAAGCCGAACTTTATAATTAGATTTTTGAAAAACCAAAAAAAACTATTTTTTTTCAAAATCCAAAAAAAAATAAAATATTAAAAAAATTATATAAGAAAATTCAAAAAGATTTTTTATGGTCCAAGCTATCCCCTTCATTATAGGAGCATGCTATTCCTATTGACGAAACTAAGGAAGCTTTTGATCGATTTTTAAAACATTCTCAATGATATTTTTCTATCCAAAATCATGTAAAGGCATGTCAAAGGAGTCTGAACATACCTTAAATCCAAGGATAAGGCATTGTAAAGTCATTTAAAAGTTTAAATCTCTTAGACAAGAGAGAACCTTTAGTAGCCAATCATACAAATCCTCAAACCGGTTTGACCTCGTTTGACGAGACCCAAATGGTCTTGAAATCTTAGTTTACCTCTAAACATTGGTTTGTTATCATTTAGTGAGACCAACAATGGTCTCCACATCTCAGTTGGCCTGACCTCGTTCGACAAGACCAAAAACGGTCTTGATGCCCCAGTTATTCTTGAACTGATATAACCTCGTTCGACAAGATCCACAATGGTCTTGGCTGTCTAGTTCACCTTGACTCCCATAATCATAGAAAGATGATAGAACTTTATCATGATGCAAAGTATAACATTGATAGATAATTAAAGGTTAGAGATCTTATCTCAAAATGAATCTAACTTTCTTTAAAACAATCTTTTTCTCAAGTAGGTCCTTACACTCGAGAGTTTACCACGTAAGACATCCAAGTCTTTGAGAAAGATAAGACAATAACATAATGAAGCCAAGGAACTTTAATCCAATAATTGTAGTCCATGAGTCTATAAGGGCGATTTATAAATCCATGAGATTATTATCGATGCATAAATATAGATTCGATAAAAACCTACTTAAGTGATCAACGTTTCAAGAAAAAAAACTTGGATGTTGAATACCTTCAATGCTAATCAGCTTCATAGGCTAGCCTTCTGAGGAGCCTTTTCTTTTATTTCAAGAGAAAACATCAAAAAAAGAAAAAGAAAAGAAAAAAGAAGAAAAAGAGAAAAAAAAAAGAAGAAAAAGAGAAATAAAAGAAGACCAATACTCGCATGTAGATTTATGGCATAGTTGCAGGCTCCGGTCATATGATTGCCTCACGAGCAGAGGTTGGAATAAAAAAAATGAGATCTAGGAGAAATCTAATATTTACCTCTAAGCTTATAGCAAGGTGGCAAACTTCGATCATAGGGCCTTTGGAAGCAGATGTTGGATAGCTAGGAGTATCTCTTCTAGACTAGAAAGTCATGAAACCAATTGTTCCCAGGCCTCACGTCAAAAGATGACAAAACTGAGGAATAAAGCCTTCTGAGTTAACAACAAGGGTAAAAAGGAACTTACCTAGGGGCAAAAGATGTACTTGAATGCATTCTCAGCAATTTTGAGTAGAGACTGTCAGACCTAACATGAATGCCTTAGACCTAACATCCAACTTATTTATAGAGTTCAGTACTCATCCGAAAGAGTTTTTCCAATACAAAAACTCATCCAAAAAAGAGTCATTCTGCCTTGAGAGATATACCAAGTAGTTGGAAATGTATAGGGATAAACTCAGACCTATCAACGCATGCTCGGTATAGTAGATGATGGTCTAATTGTGTCATCTCCTAGCAGACGACACTCCTTGTTTTGTCATCCAATAACAAACAACATTATGGTTCTACTATCTAGTAATGGATGGTGGTATGTTCTGTCTCTAGTGAGAGGAGATCCAATTTGATACCTGCAAACACTTGTCTTAAGAAATATATCAATAATAGAGAAATTTTTGGGTGTCTATAGACAACCATATTTGTCATTAATCGATATGATTCAGTTTATGACAAATAAGTAGACACTCAAGGCTTGAAACATTAGGTCGTCGGGACTGAATTCAGTTCTGTCGAGTGAGGTTAAACTAATGTTCAAAGGAGAACTGGATTGTCAAGATCGTGATTGGTCTCGCCGAACGAGATCAGTGACAACATCCGAAAAGGAAAGTTGGATTGTTGAAACTGTTATGGGTCTCAGCAAGTGAGGTCAGATTAGTTCAAGGACAACTAGATTGCCAAGACTATTTTGGTAGTCTTGCCAGGCGAGATCGGTGACAGTTTCAGGATGACTAGATTGTCAAGGCCAGTTGAGGGTCTTGCCGAGCGAGATTGGTGTCAGTTCAAGAAATATTTTGTTTATAGTTGAGAGAAAATATTGGGCGTTAGGCAAGGATAGCACAAGAAAAATATTGCTCCCTTTTAGGCTCATTTTGATTTTAGATGCATTTTGATTGTTTCTTTTTAAGAATTTGTGAGGGAAAACATCAGGAATCCTACACCTCTTGTGGGTTCATGGATAGAATAGAGTTGTCTCAGTAAGGTCTTAGGATGGAGATACATTTTCTAAGATCAATTTAGACTTGAAACTTCCTACCCCAGTGAGAGGAATCAGGCATATTTCGATTACCGAACAAAGCTTTCTGAGTATTCTTCAGGCACAAGATCCTTATGGTTAGATTCTTTGATACATGCAACAATCTTTTATGATATACAGTGGGACTCATGCATTTGTAATAGAGTGGGTAGCTTATGACAACTATGAATAATTGATCATATAAAGTCACGGACTTTTGCTCTTTCTTCAAAAATTAAAATCTTCTTAATAAGTTGATTCTTGCACTTGAGATTCCAAAGCTTTAGACCTTTTTTCTTCCCAGGTTAGTCTATGATAGCGACACACTCCTTGTCCTGACGACATTGAAGAATGCTCATAAGTACATGAAGGAGCTATTTATTTCAATCTTATTTAATCTTTGGATTAGTTACTTATACATTTATTATATCTTTTGATTTATAAATTCAAATCCGCAGCTGCACGATTTGAGTTACGAAGATTAAAAAACCTGTCTCGTCTTTACCTTTTTGTCGGGCTAAGGATGATCAAAATTTGTAACGGCTTTCCCTACCTTTTCAACGAATGTAGGTAAGTCCCATCTTCCTAACATACAAATTTATTTGTCAATACACACAAAGAATACCTACAAGACTTGTAATTGTAAGCAGCCGCTACCGGGCAATAGTGTCTGCCACCCAAACTAGGTCTTGGTCAAGCCAAGTAATGAGATCAACAGTCTTTCATCCCTGGTTCACCATCTTGACAATGGCTTTTGAAGGATGATATTCATTGCCAACATTAAGCCAAAGAGTTTTTTTGTGAGGGACTTGGTTTTATTAGAATAGTTCCTAAAGATGGGCCTTAGGGCGATGAGTCATGACAAATCAATTGATCCTCGTTTTAGTTTTGAGAAGGGCAATATGGTCTTTTCCAAGACGAACCAAGACTTCATCCGACCCGGATCAGTGTCTACTACGGTTTGGCGATTGTGTATGTGTAGAGAGAGAGAGAGGCTTCACTTGTGGACAATAACAAATCAACGCGTCTAGCTGTCAAGCAAAACGGCAGGATTTATAATGATGCTTGAGTTTGTTAGGTAGAATTTGTTCCAAAGCATTAAAGATAAGGGGTGGCTGGCATCTGTGGCTCGCATCTAGAGAGAGAGAGAGAGGCGTCTAGAGAGAGAGAGAGTCTTTTCATAACTCAATAATAAAGCTTTCCTATTGCTGGAATTGCACTCTAATATTGTAATAATTTTGTTGCTTAAAATATGTTTTGTTATAAAACTTACATACATTGTGGATATCTGTGGGTAAAAGGGTTAAAAGAAGCATTTAAATAAGAGCACAAAACTTATTTGAGTTATTTCTGCAACTTTCTCCTTGCTTCCATTGTTGCTTTAAAGGATGAATTCAAATTAGAGCACACAACATATTTGGTCTTTTATGTCACTTTTTACGTGCTTCAATTGTTGATTCTTATTACCTTTGCTTCATAAAATGCTTCACACATTTCTTCAGACTCCCTTCGTGCTTCATGTATCGCTCTTTGCTTTTTGCACCCACTTCTTACTTCAGTACCTATGATTATTACTACTTGCCAAGAATTTTTCTGTTATTAATTAAATAAAAAAGTCCGTAGTTGGTACACAACTTAGTTGCAACCCCTCTCTTTTTTATTCATTGGGTATCGATTGCTTGTCGATCTCATCCCATGTGTAATTTGCTTCTCAGAGATTCATGAATTGTGTTGCTTCTCCTAAAATAAATATTTAATCAAACCTTCCCCATTTTTATTTACATGCATTTGTTTTATTATTTGCCAATAGTTATGATTTTTTTTTTTCAAAATGTTTTCAGGTTTTAACCTTGTAAAATTATAAGCTCCCAAGCTCCAGCAAATAATGATTCATTGTTTGCCTTTGATATCTTCAGTAGTCGATCGGTGTGCTCAGAGGTCATTAAACACAGTATAAGCAAATAGAAATGAAATATGATGCACGGGAGTCTATCCATCGCATATATGCTTCAAGGAAGAACATGGCATTAATGATCGAGGTAAAACAGGGACCTAAAGGATAGAACAATATGTAGACAAGTAATTCTTTTGTCAGTTTCAATGTATTCTTTCGTAAGGAGATTCATCATTTGAAGGGAAGTAGACTAAATAATTTCACATTTATGTTGTAATTGAATGACCAGTTGAGGAAGTAGAGGGAAGAATAAAATACATAGTCTGTGTCCTATGCTTGAAGATGTCTTGCCGACAAAGTAAAAGTTGGTAAAAAATAGCTCATTAATGACTAAATGTAGGTCAACTTCCTTTGATCCCGTAATGTCTTAACTGGGGAGCCAATTTGTCTCAAGTTCACCAATTATTGACAAAGGGTACTAACTTTTTTCAAACTAGAGTATTTTATTTGAGAGATTTACAGTCAAAGGTCAATTCCTATCACGGGCTTGGTGCTCTGAATTGGTAGTGAATTGATTTACTCAGCTAAGTCCTACTGATTTGAGAGTTTGTACTGGACCTTGCAAGGCTTGGCTTGACTTAGCTAGTTGAGCCAAGCTTGGCCACTGGCACACTTGTCACTCTTGACACAGGTCCATCCAACTTCAACTGCTTCTTTCACAATTGATTATACAGAGAGAGTAATGTGTTCCTTAGGCCCTTTTCTTGTTAGGATCTTTCAAAAATCATAGTTTTAAGTATTTTTTCTCACATATAACACTTAAAAATAAATAAATGTTGTGAAGAAGAAAAGGAGCAGGAGATAGAGGGTGTTCCTCCCGGCACCGCTGCTTTGAAAAAAATAAATAAATAGAGGCAAAGGGAGGGGCAGTGGCTATACTTAGACTATGTTGTTTGTAGAGTGATTCATATGTTTGGTCAATACCATTGACTCTGTAGTTGTCTACACTGATTGCTATACTTAGAAAGTTATTTTCAGAATATCTGATTAGTATATGATGTTGGAGAATGTTTACTCTAGAAATAAGGAAGGATTTTAAGAAAGGTAAAGAAAAAAATAAAATAAGGATAAAATATGTAAACAACATGTATATTAGTTAGAGAACTAAACTCAAATTAAGAGCTTAGAGCTCACTATAGTTATAACGATCATGCCTTATATTTGTAAATGAAATCTTACTGAGTTTTAGACTCACCTCCACTTGATTACAACTATAGGATCAAGAAGCGTTGCAAAAAAGAGGACATGACTCATGAACTCAGCTACTGGTGAACAATGAAGTACTTGGGAGTACTTTATCTTTACTTCTACATTTTTTTGTTTTTAGACTTATAATGTAAATAGTTTAGTTTTAATAAACATGAATGGTCCATATGTGATGTTGGATGGATGAATTTAATATTTAAGCAGATCATGTTATATAAAAAAATAAAATTCTAGCTTGGTTTTGAGATTGTTTTGGTAATTTGCTCTGAAAAGTGACGTCCACGAATCCGAACTCGAGAGGTCCTGGTTTGGGTTGTAAAATGAATCCATCAATGAGGTCAGATTGAGTAAATATGACACACACATGATTTCCAACTCATTAAGATGGTTAGGTCGACAGTAGCAAATGTTAACCATATATATAATCTACACAAATGACAAATGAGAAAACACCAATTTCATAAACTCTCGCTTCACTTTGCTCCTATAGCTAGTCTTCCCAGTGTCCATAAGTGTAAAACCCTAGATCCATTTATCCACCAAGGGTGCACCTACATTCAAGAGAGGATTCAGTGATCAGACCAAGTACTTTAAATTGCAATGCAGTCGGTCCTTTTGAAGAAAGGGATAAGTGTGGGACTCCCTTCTGATGGAGAGGGGAGTTGTGAGATGGGGCAGTCAGTGATTGGGCAACCTATGTTACAAAGATATGTCAACATGACGACCTGTGACACGGATTTGACTCACAAGTTCAATTTGTTTTTTTTTTTTAAAACTAGGACGTGAGGACATGTGTTTTAAAAAATTTGATTAACTTTTTATATTTTAATATTTAATATTTATTTTTTATTGAAATAATACTTAAAATCATTAAAATATTGGCAGCACGTGTCAGTGTCAAAGCATGTCTGCTCGTTTCATGGGGGACACTGTGACATAGACTATTACAAAGCAGTAGAGTTTATGAAATTGGTGTTTTCTCATTTGATGACAACTTATCCCTAAAAATTCAAGTTTCAATTATATGGTATCTTTTATCATAAACATTGGATTTCATGAACCTAGTCAAACTTAACTGGACACATACTACTACAACACCGTAGAACCTAATCTCCAAACAAACTTTCTTCAAAGACCTTTAAGAAAAAAAGAAGGAAAGAGTAGCATTTATTCACCATAAACCCTTAACAGAAAGATACTATGACTTGCATGGCTCATTTGAACAAGATCTGTGATGTGGTGGTATTGAGCTTGTGCTGGCTGCTGGGTTGGACAGTGTTAGTTGCCCACGTGGCACCACCATAAATCACCACGTTGCCGTCGGTCTGGATGACCAACCGGTAGGTGTTGGGCACCCGGGTAGACCTGCTAGACCAGGCCACATCTGAGCCCGAGAAGATGACCAGGTTGCCATTGTTTTGTAACAGAAGTTGGCACGAGTTGCCGAGCCCATTAGTTCCAGTAGCCCACAGAGCCTTGTTCTGATTGTTCTGTCTTGCATACAAAACCAGATTGCAGTCACCTTGCATGATAAATTTATATGGACCATTCTCTATGAATTGATTTGTCAACAATCTCTCTCCACTGAACAAGGTGTCCTCTGCTAAGAGAGGCAAAGTTACACATGAGATTATCACGATAGTAACTAGAAACTTGGTGCTCATAGCCATGGTTATTGGGAAGCACAAGGTGCAAGGGTTAGGAAAGGATGAACTCAGGTGTAGGGATGAAGGGTTTAGTCTGAGAATATTTATAGAACGGGAGAGTTTGGAAGAGTGGAGAATGATTCAGCCATCATAAAAGTGAACCCAACTAGAGAAGAAAATGGGGGTTGGAAGTGTATTGGCCACTCGGGTTTATCATGAATATATTTTGACTATGAGATAAACTGAACATGCCCATCAATGGCTTGTGGATTCCACCTAGGGCAGAAAATTAATGGCTTAATAGATGTGGATGGATTCTTTAAAAAATAGAGAGGTGGATAGATGTTAGGGTTGGCAGTAGCCTGGGGCGGGGGCGGGGGACAAGGTCTCCACCCCCGCCCTGTTTCAAAATCCGAACCTTCATCCCCGCCTCCATCCCTGCACGGGGATGGATTTTAACCTCCACCCCCGCCTCCATCCCCGTTTCACGTCCTCCATCCCCGGTTCAAACGGGGGTGAGGCGTGGCGGGGCCCGTTTCCCCTTAGTCTATTGTCATCCCTTAAAGGATTGGGGATGGGGCGGGGCGGGGCGGGGAAAAGCGTAAGTCCATCCCTGCCTCCATCCCCGCACGGGGATAGATTTTAACCTTCATCCCCGCCTCCATCCCCGGTCCAAACGGGGAGAGGCGGGGAGGAGCCCCGTTGTCCCCCGGTCCACTGCCATCCCTAATAGAGGTCCATTGATCCATTCGTTATGGTGAGCTCCTGATCTGTTCAATTAGATTCAAATTAGCCCCAGACCCGTGTACAGAAGTAGCCTAAGTATGAATGAGTGTCAGGTTGGGTCTCTCTCTCTCTCTCTCTCTCTCTCTCTCTCTCTCTCTCTCTCTCTCTCTCTTTCCAAAAACATGTATATACTACGAATCAAACAGTGATAGAGGGCTGCAATATCGACACAGGCTTAGCTTCCAATGTTTCTTATACCTAGCTAGATAGCTCAAACCTATGCCAAAAATATTGCCGATAGTTTGAAAATGTTTGAAAATGTTCGAATTTTGTTATATTTTCCAAGGTTGACATTATACTGAAAAGAATGCGACATGCATTTTTCTAAAAAATTGCCTAAAGTTTTAAAATATCGTAATTTTATCATTATATTAACATAATAGAAACAGTTATGTTTTTTTTATTATTTATTTTTATTTACATTGTTGTATGTGTTTTTTAAATATATTTTTTTAGTTTTACTTATGCTGATATTTTCTTAAGATTTTTTGACACAAAAATTCCAAAATTTGACAGGTTTTTCCTTTCCCAGATTTTTTTCCTAGAATGGATTTGTCACATTGGCTCGAACTTGTTAATGACCTGTAAGGAGCAGAGGCGATTCAGTGATTGGACCGACCGCAACGGAACCGATGTGAGCCATAATAACGGTGAGCTAGGTGCCTCTCAAATGGGAATCGACAGGGCTAACACACTCTTTAAGAGGATCTTCTCGTGTATTTCACTCTGCATTTTTTCATTTTTATCCAGAGGTTGTTCTTATCATTTTAATACGATATATTCCACCCTTAAGAGCCGTTACCCTATAGAAACGGCCCACCACAAAACAATATGGCCCACCCGTTGAGAGATGGGGTGTGTGCAGTTTACCCAAAACTGAACTTTTACTTTGGTAAAATGTCTTTGATAAAATAAGTGTGTTGTAAAAATCAGTTTGGTGGAAAACCCATAGTAAGACAATATTTTCCTCAGTTCACATAATTAGGATGGTGATCAAGTTCTCACTAATTAGGTGAACTCCGGGTGAGGCTTACTTGGACACCAGCCTTATCTCTAAGGTTAACAACTTCCACTTGGCCAAGTGGGCAGAGTCATTTTTTATGTTGAAAGGCGAGTGAGTGGAATCATGATGCAACAACTTGTTCTCACTATTTAGGACTTCTTCAATTGTATCAAACTCTAGTTACATGAGGTTTTGTCATCTCAACTGGATCATATTAACTTAAACATATCTTAAACCCATAAACAATACATGTTTCAAAAATAATTCCTCAAATATGCCATTTGTCAAGGGGTCGGCTATCATATCGGAATTTTTCAAATAGCTAACTATAATTTCATTCTTTTTAATCATGTCATGAACATAACAGTATTTTACTATTATATGTTTGCTTCTGGAGCTATCTGGGGCCGTCGACTATATCCAACTTCAAATCTTTAATGAAGTAGTTTATCCAAACAATGAAAGTAGTAGCAACATTGCAGAAAACATACTCCATTTTCTGCAAAACCTTGTTTCTTACAAGACCTAAAAACTGCTCTTCCATTGAAAAGAAAAACATAACCGGAAGTGGATTTGCTATCTCCCTTACTTTCAGCAAAATCAACGTTGGAGTATTCATTTTTTTCCAATTCATCTGCTTGATAGCATAACTTTAGATTTCTAATTCCTTCTAAATATAAAAAAAAAAATAATTGTTTGCCAATGTGACCAACCAGGATGACTCTGATAATGATTAACGAGACTCACAACAAAACTAATATCTGGTCTAATATATAACATGACATACATCAAGCTTCCAACAACTTGAGCATAAGGGACATTCAGTCTTCTTGTCCATCACTCGAATTGTCATTCTTACTCAACTTAATCCCTTTAACCACGAGAGTACTCATCGGTATACAATCATTCATAGAAAATTTTCTGAGTATGTGATCAATGCATCTTTCCTAACTTAGACATAAGTCTATACTTTCTCTTCCGTGTAATCTTTATTCCAAGAACATATGATGCCTCTTTCATATCCTTCATTTCAAACTATGAACCTAACCATGACTTAATTTTGACAATTATCTCAGTTAACAGGATGCCATCCAAATAAAGGGACAAGATAACAAACTTGCTCTCACTTTTTCAAACATAAATACAGTGGTCAAGTTCATTAGCCACATACACAATCCCAATAATAGCTTTATGAAACTACAAATACCATTATCATGGTGACCGCTTAAGAGCCTATAAAAATTTCTTCAACCTTACACTTTATCTTCATGGCCTTTAATCACATAATCTTTTGGTTTCATAAAAATGGTTTTCTTAAGGTTACCATTAAAAAAAATGGTTTTGATGATATCAAATTGGTATAGGTTCAAATCATATTGTGCAACTATATCCTAAAATATTCTTATAGATGCAAACTCTGCAACCATTAATATGTGTGAACAGAATCCACTCTTTGCATTTGGAAAAATTCCTTGGCCACTAACTTGGCCTTAAATTTATCAATATTGTTGTTAGACTTATATTTCTTTTTTAACACCCATTTACAATCAATGAGTTTTCTTCCCTCAGTTTGATCAGACAGGGTTCAATTTCTCATCTATGGCTTTCACCCAGTTTGATGATTCATGCGAGTCAATCGCTTCGTGATAGGTTAAATTATAGACCGTATCATCAATATCTCTTCAGCTAAATAAATATAATAATCATCTAAATATGATGGAGGAGCTTTGGGCCTCCTATGGTCAATAGTCTGACGAGAAGGGAGAGAATCACATGATTGTTCTGATGAATCATCAAATTCATAGATAATATCATACTAGTAATCAGTATCATCTTTGGGAATATCAAAATCCATATTTTGCTCACTGAGACATGGCTACACTTAACATGTAGGGATGGCAGTGGACCGGGGGAAAGCGGGGCTCCACCCTGCCTCGCCCCGTTTGGACCGGGGATGAAGGGTATGAAACGGGGATGGAAGCGGGGATGAAGGTTAAAATACATTCCCGTCCGGGGGTGGAGGCGGGGATGGACGTGCACCTTTCCCCGCCCCGCCCCATCCCCGCCACGATCCCCGCCTCATCCCCTCCCCAACCCCGCCCCGACCACTTTTCCCCGCAATATCTCTGCCCCGCCCCGCCTCATCCCTGTTTGAACCGGGGATGGAGGACATGAAACGGGGATGAAGGCGGGGGTGGAGGATAAAATCTTGAGGCGGGACGGGGGTGGAGACCTTGTCCCCCGCCCTGCCCCCCGCCCCACTGCCATCCCTATTAACATGGCACCTCTTAGCCCGTAACGGAGGTTTTTCTACGTTATTGAAAAACAGACACACCAACTCACATTTATATTCCAGTGTTATGCACAAATTCATTTATTCAAAATTTATTCCATGACATGAACACAACCCTAAACAGACACCAACATGCATGGTATTTATTCCATGACATACACATATACAACAGGCACCAACATGGTATATTACTAGAACGTGAACTTGCTTGAGCCTATTTGGCACAAACTCACACATGCATCAACCAAACAAAATGACCTAATGACACTCATAGTGTAATTAATGTTATAGGCCATGCGTAATATTATTCTTAAGTAGTAGCCTCATGCCAACAACGACATACTGCTTCTAGAGTTGGCTAGGCACTATGGGGCGATCAACGTCAGATTAGCTTGAGCTGTGCCAGTGCAACCCGGTGGTCCATAGAAAGAGACAGAGCCAGACCTTGTCAGGATAATTACGTAAGCACCGTGGACACCAGCCTGGCATCCTGTCCAGACCACAGATCCAGAGCCAGAGTAGATGTAGCAGTTGCCATAATTTGTGAGAGAGAAGTAGCAATTTGTGCCCTGTCCTGATGTGCCCAACCTACTTAAGACACTGTTGCCATAGGACCAAGTCGCAGTCTGCTTGCATTACGTATGTGTATAGGCCTTTTTGTGCATATACTGTCCTGTATTGAGGACTTCGCCGGAGTATAGGACATCATCGGCATCGGAAACCAACCGAGAGAAGAGAGTGAAGATCACTAGAGTTATAAGGCAATGAGATAGGGAAGCCATGGAAGGGGGGGGGGGGGAGTTGGTAAGGAGGCAAAAGAATGATGGTGTGGCTGGAGAGAATATGGCATGCGTTTGAATTTATAGAATGGAAGCATGACTGGACCAAGTCGATGGCATTGCATCACTTGCTTAGTGACCTCTAATTCTCTTTTCTTTCTTTTTGAATATGTGGCAACTTTTGGGGTCAGGAATGAACCACATCAGTGGCATTATTGACCTGACCTGATCACAATAAAAACCATTTTACTTTTTTTTTTACATTTTATTCTTATATATATATATATATATATATATATATATTATAAATATGACAAGATGACCATAATATCCTGACAAGCAAAATTTGTTATTTTACTGCACTTTTTTTCCATCCAAAACCCCTTCCTCAGTTGTCCCTTACCCCCAACAACTCCTCACTTTTTCCCCACTGTTGTGTCTATCTGTTTCTACAAAGTCTCACGTGCCTTCTTCATTGCGGTCATCTCCCTCTCACCAACTAATACATGTATGTGCTGGTCAAAGACTAGAGACAATTGAGAATGTTCACCTATTGGGTATTATGAATTACACGAGATGAACCCCAGAAAATTTTATTATATCTATGACTTTTTAAATGACAGAATAACATGTGGAAATAATGTTTCTTGAATGAGCTTTATGAAAGTTAAAATTAGGGCTAGGAAACGAGATAAGCCACTCCTGGCTTGGCTCACATTCGGCTTGTAAAAATCTCGTTCGAACATGCAAAATAGGCTCGATAACTGAACATGAACCACAAATGTTTGGCTCGACTCAGCTCGTATACGCTTGTTAACTGGTAACAAATATATTTTATATCATAAAGTATAGATGGTTGAAGTGTTTGGCTTGCAAGCAATAAGTTTATTGAATGTAGCTTTATGAAAATTAAAATTAAGGGCAAATGTATTCTTTTAATTACATAAGGTTGAAAAGCGGCTTAACAGCAATTAATTTCAACGTTTCTCGTTTCTTTGCTTGATGGAAGTTAACTCCATGCCCTCTTTGTCAGTTTGAATAAAAGGTTCGGCAATTGTATCAGTTATTTCAGAAAACTTGGGTCTGTTTCTATCATTTTGGGTAAAATGGGGCCCCTAAATGGAATCTTTTCAAAAGCTCATTTACCTGTCCAAGGGTATGGTTGTCAACATAAAATTGCTGATAAATCAGTTTGTCGAAGCAACAAAGGTATACAACGACATACCATAACAATTTGTCGTTTTTTTTTTATTTACTAGCTGCCTCAGATTGCAAACATTTAAGATAAATGCCTACTTTTTAAGAAATTACTTAGATGATTGCCCAAGTTATTTTTGATTGAAATTACTTTTTTTTTTCGATAGGCAATGCTGGGGTTAGGCAAGAACCCTACCAGTATATTGCAAAAGTTTTAGATACAAAATACACATATTTACAGTTAAGTACTATGGAAAAAGGATGCTAATCAGGTGGCTTATCCTTCCATATACTAACAGTTTTTTGGCCAGCTATATAGGCCCAATCCATTGAAATTTCTTATTTTCTTTTTACTGGGAGTACAAAATTGAGGAGCAACAAAAGTGACATTCAACGATTTAAAGAAAGGAAAATATTAAAGCATCATTTTAAGGAGTAGTTAAGTAAAGTTAAGTGATATAAAAAGCAACTTAGTCGGTTATCTGAGCAACTTTTCAAAAGCTAGGCATTTATGTTATATATTTAAAGACTAAGGCCGCTAGATACATTTTTTCTGCACTTTAGGTGCCTATATGTAAAATAGTTTTTGTTTTTTAATACAACACCCATGTCACATACCTATTTCTTTAATAGGCCATTGCGGCGAGATGGTCCTTCCTCACCGCTGCAAGTCTTTTAATCACTCGCTTGCCGCTTGTGTAAGCTTAGATAACTGAGAGTGCAATAGAGCGAAAGAAGAGAGAGAGAGAGACATAAATTGCAATCACTCAAAAGCAATTACAAAAAAAAAGTTCAACGCATTTGCATTCATTAACAATTTTACGAGTTAACCCTTCAGGATATTGATCAACCTAAACCAAAGTAAAAGGGTGGCTCAAAGAAAGTTACAAGTGACTCGACACTTGACATCAAGACTCAACCAAAGCAAAACAGACTCTAGACACAATTGTACAAAGTAGGTCACATGGTGACAGGCTTTTCCCTTCAAATCATGCACCGCCCTCGGCGTCATCTGTTTCATGGTAAGCCCTGACTTCGCCTGGATAGCAGTTCTTCATCCAGAATGTTGGCTCCTACTGCACCAAATACTTCTTTGCTTCGCTCAAGTAGTTGACCTTGTGATAAAGGATCTTGCATATATGCTTCTCAACTCATTGTGCTATCGGGCCCTATGCAGGATAGGAGTGTGTTGTGGCATGTTATGTTTCGGATCTCCCTCGTCTGCATAGAATGGTTTTAGGTTGCACACGTGAAACATCGGGTGCACCTTGAAGTTCGGGGGTAGGTTCAACTTGTATGCTAGGTTGCCCACTTTCTTGGTGATGGTGAATGCTCTTAATCAGTCAGCGGTGCCGTCCACGAAAGATGCATGTGCAATCCGGGTAAAGCTTCACCAATACCTGATCCCTAATACGAAAGTCAGTAGGTCAACGATGCTTTGTTTGCCCACTTCTTCATCCTCTTAGCCGCTTTGTGTAGAAACACCTTTGACAGCTCGATTTGCTCATGTCAATCTCGAACAAACTGATAGGCAAAGGATATCATTCCCTTTTCCTATGCGGCTAGAGTGTGCGAGGTCAGCAGTTGTTGCCTTGTAGTTATCTTGAATGGGGTGTAGCCTGAAGACTCACTATTTTGAAGATTGTAGCAAAATTGGGCCACGTCGAGAAGCTTCATTCAGTCCTTCTGATTGGCACTAACAAAGTGCCTAAAGTACTGCTCTAATAGTCTATTGATGTGCATCGTCTACCCATCTATTTGTGGGTGAAAACTTATTGAAAATAGCAGATCGAAACCGAGTAGTCGAAATACTTCATGCCAGAATTTTCCCGTGAAGCAAGCATCACGATCGCTCACAATGCTTCTTGGTACACCTCAGTGCTTCACAACATGCTTGACGAACAACTCTGCAGTCTTCTTTGTAGGGCACTCTTTAGACGCTGAGATAAATATGGTATATTTATAAAAATGATTCACCACCACCAGGATGAAGTTAAGTCATCTACCTTTGGCAAGCTGACAATAAAGTCTATGAAAATACTTTTTCAAGGACGTTCTGAAATAGGTAGAGGCTCAAGGAGGTAGGCAGTGTTCTGGTTGGTCCCTTTGTTTTGCTGGCAGATGAGGCACGTTCGCATATACCCCTTCATATCATCTTTCATCAATGGCCAATAGTAATTGTGCTCAAGGAGTGCTAAGGTCTGCTTTTGAGTTAGATGATTGGCCCATAAAGTATCATGGCACTCCTTAAGCAATTTGCGACGAAGGCTTTCCCATCGTGGCATGAAGACATATCCCTCTTTAGTCACGAGGAGGTCATTTTGTAGTCATCCAGTTGTATTGCTTTGCGGATGCGATCCAGCAATGCACTCTCCAAGTGAACTTCGAAAGGCTTTGCTCGCACAACCATCAGTTCTGCCTTGTGACTCAAGGCGTCAGCAACAACATTGGTCTTCTTCACCTTATACTCTAAAGCAAAGTCGAACTCAGCTAGGAACATTTGCCATCGAGCTTGTTTGGGTGTCAGCTTCTTCTATGTCTAGAAATAGCTCATGGCGACATTGTATATTTTGCTGATGAACTGGGCACCCAGAAGATAGTGTCACCAGGTCCTAAGGCAGTGCATGATGGTCGTCATCTCATGCTCGTGCACAGTGTAGCGACTCTCTGTATCCTTTAGCTTTCGACTCTCATAAGCAATCGAATGTCCCTCCTGTATAATAACTCCGCCGATGGCAAAGTCTGAAGCATCTGTGTGGACTTCAAAGGGTCTTGATTAGTTCGGCAACCACAACACTAGTTTCCTCACTAAGTTCTTCTTCAAGCCATTGAAGGCATCTTGGCAGGCTCCTATCCAAATCCATACTCGATTATTCTTCAGCAAATTAGTGAGGGGCGCAACAAAGAGGGAGTAGCATTCGATGAATCGTCAATAATAGTTGGCCAAGCCAAGGAATGACCGCAACTCTGACACCTTAGTGAGCGAATTTCATTTTTGGATGGCTCTTATCTTCTGTATGTCCATGCGTAGCAAACCACGCCCCACGACGTGGTCAAGAAAGTTGATCTCCTTCTGGTCGAAGAGACACTTCTCTCGCTTGACATAGTGGTCATTCTCCTTCAGCATCTGAAACATTGTACGCAAGTGCCCAACATGTTCCTCCATACTACTTTTGTAAATCACGATATCGTCGAGATAGACTACCACAAACTTGTCTAAGGGTAGAAGATCTTGTTTATCAATATCATAAATATGGTTGGTGCATTAGTCAACCCGAATGGCATCACTAGAAATTCATAGGCATCATCATAGCGAGTGACACAAGTCATCTTAGGTTCATCACCTTCAACAATCCTCACTTGCTAGTAACATGATCGCAGATCTAGCTTTGAAAAGACACAGACACTGTCACTATAAGAATTTTGTGGATTAGCGATGGACGTTATCCATCTCTAATCTACCGCTAATCCGTCGCTAAAATTGTTAGTGATGGATAGCGTACGTCACAAATTTTCAATCGCTAATTAACGATAGAAAAGATTTGTTGCTACTTCTGTCGCTAAATTGTGAGGGATTAGCGAATGCCACAATTCATCGCTAAATAACGACTAATTTTGTTTTTGCAACAAATATAAATCCGTCGCTAATCCATTGCTAAAATTTACCGATGAATAATATCTGTTGCTAAATTGCTTCGCTATTGTGCCTGAATTTTCACTGAATTTTAGCGACGGATACATATCCGTCACAAAATTTTAAAAAAAAAATTGTTTGAAATATAAATATCGAGAAAATATATACACCTCATCCTCATACATATATTCTTTTTTACTGCCATGTAGACACACACACCTCATCCTCATCCGAGCTACTGTATGAACTTGAGCAAAGTTGCTTACTTTGTCCTCATCAGAACTATTATCTGTGCTTGAACTATCATTTGTATTACATTTACGTTTGGGGGCTGATGAAAGCCCATTCTTTGAAGGCACAGTTGTTTTCACAGTAGCTGCCTGTGCAAAGAGTATCTCCTCAATAAACAAGTTATTGATCAAGTTAAAACAAAAAATAGTGACACATACGAAAATTATGACCAAACAAGCAACACTTTTATCAGCATGTCTCTAGCTTATTTGTGACAATAGAATCTCTCTGCCTCACTAGAATAAACAAAAATGCATAACTTCTCCTCATCTGGCCTCTTTAGTTGCTAGTTTGACTGATGGTTTAACCTTTTTCACGGAGATTTTAACCTATGTTATAGAGATTATAAAAAAATAAACATTATAAATCTAATAATGAAACATTAAATAAAGAGACATCTATAAATCTAATAAAGAGACATTAAATAAAGATGGACTTGTCAGTTGAAGTGATCTTCTGTTTATATTTCAGTGGGAGTGGATAGCACACTCATTTGGGTATCTGATTACTTGTCATTGTGAAATTGTATAGGAGGTGATACTAATCATATCACTTTTCATGTTTAACAAGAAACTCCTAAATTTTCCATGAAGAACTTCTTGCAAGCAACTACAGTCAACTTGTAGCACCACTATGGACATATTATTGATTTTAAATAAATGTCTCCGCTTGGAGAAATGTATACTACATTCTGCTAATAAGTGTTTGCACAAATTTATCCTATTACACTTTGAATGAGAAAAACTAAAACACAATATTTTCAAAATATCATGGACATTGGTGACATCTAGTTAGAATTTAGGGTTTTATATTATATATATATATATATATATATATATATATATGAGTATTATACCCATGCCTGAAACTAGGTGTATGTACATCCTAAGAACCATATCCAATCAATTTTTTCAAATGGGAATGAATATGAATATGGACTAGAAGTGCATATAACCTGGCTTATTGCCAGGTATAGTGCAAGAACAAGTGCAATAAATCACTAGACTATGGTATAACAGGATATGAGTACCGCTAAGCATCTCATTCAAGAAGTTTTTGAAGGAAAGATGCAAGACATCAAACCACTCCTTTAAGAAGTAAACCCGAAACAGGAGATCCAAACTTGCATTTTTCAGATAAGGAACAACTGCATGGCATATTCAATGGAAATAATTAAAACTAAGCAAAGTTAGACATCCAAAAGTGTTAAAGATAGATACATATACTAACCAAACCATGGGGACCAATCTTTATCTTTTTGAAGCAGATCATTTCTATATTGTCCAAAAAATTCTACTACCTTATCTTTCCTTCCAGATTGTAATGCGTGGACAATATAAAAACTTAAAACCGAGGTTTCCAATTTGGCCAATGTTATGAGAAATATTGTGTCTGAAGGTGAAGGAAAGCACCGCCGGAGGAAACTCATAAGGGCAACTAATTTTTCAGCCTCAAACTTGGGAATATAAACTGAGAAAATTAAATCCAAGATCTTATCTACTTGAAATCCTTTGCCAACATCAGTGGGCAGCTCTGACTCAAATGCTTGCAGGGTGTTAGTAAAACCTCTAAATACAAGAAACTCCCTTACAAGCTCCTCAGCGTATTGGATGTTGTCCATTTGGCTCCTGTAAAATTTGTGAAGGAATGTCAGACTTAGAAAAAATACAGAATTAGCATATCCATCTGCTATGTGTCTTACATGTGGATATTCAACCATGGTAATTTTGCTTCACACCCTAAAGCTATATCCATCTGCCATGTGTCTTACATGTGGATATCCATGACTTCCATTGACACTACTTAGAATCATGTGAATCCATAAGTGGCACCCTGGTGAGATCACCAACACCCAAGTTCTTGGAGAACTCACCAGTTAAAAGCACCCGCACACCTAGTTTTAATATTTCAAGTCCTCGTGGAAGAGGGGTGAAAATACGAAGCATGTTATATGTTCCCCTTCGGAACACGCAGGTGCGTGTTCTCGGGTCTGAATGAGCGCCACGCATGTAATCACGTGGGGCTCATTTCCCCGTGTGTTGGCATCACTTAGCATCAGAGTTTGGTGCGTTTGTAAAGACTTAAGTACTCTTTCCCACCATTAGCGTCATAAAACGACATTTCAAGAAAATGGCAAAAATGTCCTCCCGCCAAAAAGTGTTAAAATCATCATCATTTTTGCCCTAAGGAGTAAACTCCTCTGCTTTAACAAGAGCTTCTCGCAATATGTCGCCCTAAATGTTCTGGATCCCCCTTTGACGATGCACCATTTGTTGTAACAGGAGCTTCGATTGACAATGCACCCTTTGTCGTCGTTTGCTATCGTTGGAGCACTCTTTGTCGTTGTCTACTGTTGTTGGAGCATCCTTTGTTGTTGTCTGCTGTCATCGAAGCACTTTTTGTCATCATCATTGTTTATTATCGCAAGAGAACCCTTTGTCATCGGTTGTTCGTGAGAAATAGTTGAACTACCAAAAAAAATAACATTCTGTCTATTATTCATCATGATACCAAGGTGCAAGCATCAAATTGAATAGACAGAGAATAACAATTTACAGTAGAGATCATGGTGGCAACATCAAACTAAGTAGCATAACGATTTACAATAAAAATCAGATAAGAGAGTAGTGATTTACAGTAGAAATCATATCAGAGAGTAGTGATTTACAGTAGAAATTAGATCAGAGAGTAGCGATTTACAGTAGAAATCAGATCAGAAAGTAGTGATTTACAATAAAAATCAGATCAGAGAGTAGCGATTTACAGTAGAAATCAAATCAGAGAGTAATGATTTATATTAGAAATAAAATCAGAGAGTAGCGATTTATAGTAGAAATCATATTAGAGAGTAGCGATTTACAGTAGAAATCAAATAAGAGAGTAGTGATTTACAGTAAAAATCAAATCAGATAGTAGCAATTTACAGTAGAAATCAGATCAGAGAGTAGCAATTTACAGTAGAAATCAAATCAGAGAGTAGCGATTTACAATACAAATCAGATTTTTACTGTAAATCGCTACTCTTTGATTTGATTTCTACTGTAAATCGCTACTCTCTGATTTGATTTATATTGTAAATTGCTCTTTTTAACAAAGAGAGAATAAAAAAAACTACGGTCGCTCAAAGAAAAATCTTATTGCTCATTTCAACAGTTACAAGAGAGAAAGAAAAGAAAGAATTTATACAAGGCAAGGGTGACAACCCTAAACCTAAACAAGTTGGGTCTGATCGATAAGAAATTGAGTCTCAAACATAATCCCAACAAAAAAAAATCTTTCGGGGGGGCGCTGCCCCCCACGACCCCCGCTGACCGCTCAGCGGGACCCGTGCTTGGGGGAACCCTTGGACCCCTTTTTTGTAAGAGAAAAAACTATGAATCAGGCTCTACAACTCATCAGGCAGGAACAAGAAGGCGGCCATGTGTTGTAACACAAGCTAAAAACAAAGGCGAAACATGCAAATCTATTTACAGAGAGCGGGAGGACATTTTTATCCAATGCATATCTATCTTACGGAATGACATTTCCGTCAAAAGCATATCTACCTTTTTTATATGTTATTTTATTATAAAGTCATCGTGGGCAACATTGGCATATGAATTATCACGGGTCCCAAGATATTCCTCCATACACACAGGAACATGCGAATTTGTGTTTTGGGGAGAACACACACCACCCTCTCATGCAAATAAGTTGGTGCATCTGGAGAACCCATTCATTACTAATTTAATATTATATAGGCCTATTGACTAAGAATATACAATGGCACATCTCCAACATCAAAGGCATCGTCCGTAGAACGTTCAATATATATATATATATGAAAGGGCGTTTAATATATAAAAACAAGGTAAGACTCCAATATAATATAATAGAACCTCAAAGCGGTCCTCTTGTAGGCTTCTAAAGGCTAAAGGGGACCGTGTCAAATTGTACCTTGGCATGTCCTCATTAGTACCTATTAGACTTGAGGAAGCAGTTTATTGTTTATTTTTATCTCAAGGCTACCATCAAGAATAGGACTGAGAAACAAGTTGACCCACTGGTGATGTTTCAGCTCTTAAAGAGCTCATTCAAACTCGTAAAATAGGCTCGCAAGCTGAGCATGAACAATAAATACTTGGCTCAGCTCAACTTGTAAAAGCTCGTTAAGTGGTAAAAAATATATCTTAGATATATTTTACATCATATAGTAGTATATGTAAACATAAGATTGAACTATTATTTGAATTGAAAAAAACTAGGTTGCCGTAAAATCTTATTTCTAGAACTAAAACAATGCATTTTTTTGTAATCCTATTTCTTTCAGATCTAAAACTATGTATCTTTTCTGTAAACAAGCAAGCTAGAACTCAACTCATTTAAGTCGGGTCCTTTATGAGCTTGAGCTCGGCTTTGCTCACCACAAAAATGAGCCAAGTTTGAACCATTCAAACTTGGTTTGTTTACATGCTCAGAATGCTTTACATAAAAAATACAATTCCATAAATGCAATTGAAGCTTGTGACATCAACCAAGTTTGAACCATTCAAGCTTGGCTTGTTTACCATCTTCAGAAAGCTTTACATAAAAAATACAATTCCATAAATGCAATTGAAGCTTGTGACATCAACCCCTCCACCCCCCAAGTAGTTAACTAAGTTCATAAATCAATGAATCGTTCAAATGACTAAACAAAAATCATGTGTGGTTGATGATGAGAGCAAAGTAGGGTGTCAACGGTCGGATTTGGTTCGGGCTCATATAAAAACAGACCCAAACCTGACTTGAGATGATGGTATCAGTTTGGCTAATAGAATGAAAATAGTATCACACCATATTTTTTTTTGGACACTCAATTCACATTTATCTACAATAAGAGAGTTCAACAATCTTTCATCATGGCATCAGAAGTCATTCATTCCTTGCAACTTAGCAGTCAACCATATTTTATTCTAAAATTAAATTTTTATAAAGCCTATGATTTTGTGTATTGGTCCTTCTTATTTCAAATGTTGTCAAATTTTGGTATTGGTCATCATTTTTCTGAGTGGATGAGGGAATTGGTTTCAAATGCTCAGGCCATGATAAATATTAATGGTGTAAGAGGAGACCAGATCAAGTTGGGGTGTGGATTATGGCAAGGTTGCCCACTCTCGCCATTGTTGTTCAATGCAGTTGCAGAGGGACTAATGGTATTGCTTAAGCGAGCAGTGGCAAAGCAATTAATAGATCCTTTAGATGTTCCAAAATTCCCAGAACATATCCTTATTTATGCTAATGATATGATTATTTTTGGTCGAGCAAATGTACAACAGATGCTTAGATTCAAACTAATCATTCAGTTCTTTCTCTCTCTATCTAGACTTATACTAAATGAAAACAAATGCTCACTTACTATGTTCAATGTTGAGTCTATTATGCTTGCAGCAGGAAAAAAGATTTTTAATTGCATGATTTCTGAGTTGCTGATGACGTATTTGGGTTTGCCGTTATAAGTGGAGCACCTATCTTCAACTACATGGGCACCAACAATTCAAAAAGTGAAAAACAAATTATTTTTGTGGCAAGTGTCTTATCTCTCTATTGTTGGCCGATTAACTCTAATAAGACATGTTCTTTTGATTATTCTAGAATTTTTCATGTCTATGTTTGTGATGCATGTGAGAGTGGAGACGCAGATTACATGTTTACTGGCGGATTTCTTATGGTATGGGTGTCATCTTTAGGGTAAGCATCATTTGGTTGGTTGACGAAAGGTGGTGTTACCTAGGCATATGGTTGGCTTAGGAATTTTTGCACCCAGACAGAGGAGCACTGCACTTGTTGCCAAGCAATGTTGGTTGGCTCATCAATTGGGTAATCCATGTAGTTGTTTGTTTCATGCTAAATATAGGGCTCCTGATTTATTACTAGTTTAACAAGGAACATGGGGGTTGGCGATCTCGCACTTGTGAAGCCTGTGGTTGAGGGCTTTATCGTTCTTCAGAAATCAAATTGAGGATGCAAGAGATAATGGTCAATGGTTGCAATGGGCGATTGCGCCAAGTGGTGTATTCCACACCTACAAAGTGTATATATCGTTGTTCCTCCCGGGGGGTGATTGGATCCTAGAGAGTGTGTTATGGGCTAAGGGCCCTTCCCCCCGATCTCGGGTCTTGGCATGGTTAATTTTGCAAGGTAGGGTTTAGACCCACAGTAATTTAAAGAAGTTGGGTTTTCAATTTCCAAGTTGGTACGCGCTTTGTCAAGCTACTGAAGAAACAACGTTTCATTTATTCTGGTCATGCCCAATCTTTGTGAAACTTTTTAATAGGACGTGGAGACATCCGGAAGTGATTGTTAAGGAGGAGTCTTTTTGCGCTAGATCCAGTGCGTATTAGACAAAGCAAAAGGTGGAGGATGATCGAGAGGATGTGGTTGCTTATAACATGGTGGTTTGTATGGATGGCGCGCAACGAAGCAATTTTCTGTCAAATTTTGGTTGTCCTTAATAAATTAGTGCATAAAATCTTGGTTGATGTATATGTGATTCTGTGTATACATCTTAGAGATCACCCATCTATGGTGCCTTCTTGTCCAGCAGATCCTGGTTGAGCTTGGATATGATATCTGTTTCAGTCTGTCTGTAGTTATTTACTTAAGCTTTCCTATTTTTGTTTTCGTGCTTGTTCGGTTCATGGGTTCAACATTTTGTTGATCTTCATGAGTGGTAATGTTGAATATCTCTCTCTCTCTCTCTCTCTCTCTCTCTCTCTCTCTCTCTCTCTCTCTCACTCACACACACACACACACACACATCTGTGCACAAACTGTGCATCATTACATGTTGCACTTAGTGTAACCTACGAAAGCATACAACGAATTTCAATTTTGAGCACGTTTGTATGCATATCCTTGTGAATATTTTTCCGTAGGCAAAATCAACAAACATAGCCTCTGATAAAGCTAGTTTTTTTTCCATTATGTAGATAATATATATACTAACCCAAACATGGCAAGTGACATATTTAAGACTTCATGGAGGAACCCTTATTACAAATTAAAGAAGCACCCTAAACACAGACATATGTTGACATAGAGGGACGTGCGTAGAACAACATATAAATACGTAGCAAGGCCAAACACAAGCCTTGCAACCATGAGTATTTCAACTCACTTGGGTTGCTAGGCTAAGAAGCTCCCTAGCCACTCAATGAACCCAAAGGGAATAGTACCCCTTTGAGCTAGCCATGTCACTTGTGCAACCAATGGGGTGATAGATGATGCATGCACCATCCCTTTCCAGCAACACAACGTAGTCACCTTTCACACCCCTTCTACCCCTCTGCCATATGGGCTTATTCTCGCCGGTAAATATGGTGAATAGTCCATCGTTGCTCAGGGTACAATAGCAATTCATGCCGAGTCCTTTGGTGCCGGATCTGTAGATGACCGTGGTGCCCTTAAAGAGCAGCAGATCACAGTCGTTCTGCATCACCAACTTGTAGTCGTTCTTAGAGAGATAATCCCCTGAATTCAATCGTTCGCCACTGTAGAGTGCATCATCATCGGCGGTGGAAATCGATCTGAAAATGGCAGTCAAGAAAAGCACAAACAAGATCAGGTGAGCTGTGGAAGCCATAGGGGTGTGGATCAGTAAGGGGATCTAATAATGTGTCGTATTTAGGGAGAGGCTTGAGGTTGTAGTGCATTTATAGATGAAATTATCAACAATGGCGGTCCTTTCCCAAAAAAAAATCTGGAGAAAATGGGTGTGATTTTGATGCCCATTACACAATTTGAGCTGTTTGGGAGGCATTTGTGCATCCAAGCTCAAGTACTCGTCTCATCATTTTCTTTTTTTGCTTTTTGTGTAGTGCACATCTCATTCACATGAACATATTAGAAGAACTTTGATAGTATCTAACATATGCATGTAGGATGAAATCATGCATTTTCAAGTTACAATATTTCTCCATATATACATTGATCCTGCATTTACATGCTCTAAATTCCTTGTTATATATGTTATTTTCTTCTATGATTACATCTAAGGTTTCCAATGGCTATTATTAGACTACCATATATAATATGAACTAAACCTTGACTAAGCATTCAAAATGTCTGGGCTAAGAGCATTACGAAGCGCCTTACTTTTATGTCATTATGTGCAATGCGAATCAATGCATTACATTTGGCATGGTATGTGATGTGGGCGTTCAAACTTCAAACAACAAAAAAACGAAACTGTGGTTGCATGCATCATGTTATGCTATTCAAACTAACACGCATGCAATGCAATTGTGGGGTTCCTCTTGTTTGTAGATTAATCGAAACTTTTAAATGCAACTTAAATCTGTTCAGATGTTGCGATTTGGTGGTTTTGAAGGACCACCGTTGTATCCAAAAAGACCCATGCCACTTCTATTGTAACCTGGTGTTGCCTTTGCGTGAGGGAAATGTAATACCTTCAAAAGGACTCTGGTTTTTCAATTACATTCTTTTCTTTTCTGTTTTTTTTTTAAGAAGCTGGGGACCCTACCAGTTTATCTGGCTAAGGAGTAGATTCTTTTGATAGCAAGAACGGATTAGCGAGCGACAAACATCTGTCCCTATAATTAATGAATCTTATGAAAATAGCGACGGAAGATAGTCTGTCGCCTAGTCCGTCGCTAATTAGCGACGGATGTTGCGACGTACTATTTTGTCGTTACGATCGCACCATTTACCGACGACGTTCGCGACGAAATCTAGTCTGTCGCTAAATAGCGACGGATGTGAAGACAGAATATCATCCATCGCTATTTTCGTAAATTTGATTTTACGTTGGCTTAGCGACGGAATAAATACGTCGCTAACTTTCGAATAACCCTAATCCGAGGCAGCGTTTCCTTTTCTTCTTTCGCTGCTCCCGCTGTTCGCCGCTCCCGCCGTTCGTCGGTCCCGCCGTTCGCCGGTCCCACCATCCGCCGGTCCCACCGTTCGCCGCCCGGAGAAAGGTAAAGGACGCCCCCATGACGTTTCCGGCAGGGGGTTAACCCCCTCCCAGTTCACGCAGGGGGTTAACCTCCTGCCGTTTCCGGCAGGGGGTTAACCCCTTCCCAGTTCACGCAGGGGGTTAACCCCCTGCCATTTCCGGCAGGGGGTTAACCCTCGTTTTCACGCAGGGGGTTAACCCCCTCCCGGTTCACGCAAGGGGTTAACCCCCTGCCGTTTCCGGCAGGGGGTTAACCCCCGTTTTCACGCAGGGGGTTAACCCCCTCTCGGTTCACGCAGGGGGTTAACCCCCTGCCGGAAAACGCAGGGGATTAACCCTCTGCGTCCCATGCCGTTTCCAGCAGGGGGTTTACCCCCTCCCGTTTCCGACAGGGGGTTAACCCCCTTCCGGAAAACGGAGGGGGTTAACCCCCGCGTTTTCCGACAGGGGGTTAACCCCCATGTTTTCCGGCAGGGGGTTAACCCCCGCGTTTTTCGACAGGGGGTTAACCCCCTGCGTTTCTTGCAGAGGGCTAACCCCCTGCGTTTTTCGGCAGGGGACCCTTGCCCCCTGCCTTTCCGGCAGGGGGTCGACCCCAGCAGGGGGTTAACCACCTGCCGTAACAGGCTGGGGGTCGACCCGCTGCTCGAACAGGGGGTCAGTTAACTCCCTACGTTCCGTAAGGGGGTTAACCCCCTATGTTCCGTAAGGGGGTTGACCCCCTGCCAGAACAGCAGGGGAGTCGACCCCTTGCCAGAACAGTTTTTTTTTTCGTGGTGACTTCATTTTAAAATAGTGTTTTTTGTGCAGATTTTTCAACAAAACTCGCTTGTGCCCCGCCACCCGTGGTAAGTAAGTGACAAAAACAATGCAAATCGGGTAAATACCCGTGGTGAGTAAGTGATGCAAGCACATCACATGTTATTTAATTTATTGAATGTAACACTTTATTGTTCACACACTCACTTAGTTGTTGATATCTAGGACTGCTTTGTTGGAGTTCGGAGATCATGCTGAGCATGATTTTAATGTATGAATATGGAAGTGTTCTTATTTTTAGAGTACAGAGTCCATGCTAGGCATGGTAGTAGTTAGTGGGATATTGGAGTGTGTTTGCTGCAGGTACATGTTTGACATTTGTTTAATATGAATTATTTCGATGTATTGCAATGTTTGATGTGATTGTATCCATGCTTGCATGTAGTTACTTTCAATTTGATTATGTCTGTCATGTGAAATTGTATACTGAAAGCATGCTTCAAATGAATGTATCGTGTCATGAATAGTTTGCACATGAAAGTATTAAGTTATCAATGCATGCATCATAATTCTTGTGATTGTATGACATTATATATTGCATGATAAATTTGATATTTTCTTCATCATAGCATTCTGATGGTTCTCTTTTAACTGGTTAGGATACTATTCGTAACTTCATACGACAAAATGACTGCAAACCGTGAATGGATGTACCGTAGGATAGTGGACAATGAGTTATCGCATGAATATATGGATGGTATTGACAGTTTTATTGAATTTGCAACGGCAAGTGTCAGTACAGTAGATCCCACATGTCGGATTAGGTGTCCCTGCAAGATTTGTAAGAATAATCGATTTGTAGAACCTCATGGCGTTAGACATCACCTATACAGGAAGTGTTTTGTGAGTGATTATCAGAACTGGACGTTTCATGGAGAAGAATTTAGAAACGATTTTGATGCACGGGTGAATGTGGTGCACGATAATCCATATACGAATTTGATATTTGATGCCGCAGGAACAGAACTGGGTTCTGCTATGAGTTCTAGTGATGTAAGAACTTTCGTAGATGAAGAATCACCAAACAATGCAGCTAGTAGATTTTATGATTTACTTAGAGATGCTGATGAGCCACTTTGGGACGATTGTGAGAGTCACACTATCTTGTCTGCAGTTCTTCAACTAATGAATTTGAAGTCCGAGTATAATTTGAGTCAATCATGTTTTGACCGTTTGTGCATGATTGTGAAGAGTATGTTGCCCAAAGATGAGAAATTGCCACAAAATTTCTATCATGCGAAAGTTATGGTCAACGCTTTAGGTATGGGTTACAAAAAGATTGATGCTTGTCCAAATCACTGTATGTTGTATTTCAAGGAGCAGAAAAACAACATATCATGCCCGTCATGTGGGCATCCTCGGTTCAAGCCAAAGACAAGAGGCAATGGTAGCACGAGATCAAAGGAAGTTTCATACAAGTCGCTCCACTACTTTCCTATCACTCCTAGATTGCAGCGATTGTATATGTCTTCAAGGAAAGCTAAACACATGAGATGGCATGTAAATAAAGTTCGACATGATGAAAACAAGATCACGCATCCTGTTGACGCTGAAGCTTGGAAGCACTTTGATCGTACTCATCAGAACTTCACAATGAAAGTGCGAAATGTTAGACTCGGTCTATGTACAGATGAATTTAATCCATTTGGGGGTAGATCAACTTCATACTCATGTTGGCCAGTATTTGTAACTCCATACAACCTTCCACCAAGCTTGTGTATGAAACGTCCAAATCTTTTCTTGTCTTTGTTGATCCCTGGTCCGACCTCACCTGGCCAAAATCTTGATGTATATCTAAGGCCATTGATTGATGAACTAAAAGTATTGTGGGATGACGGTGTTACCACGTATGATGCCCACAAAAAACAAAATTTCAACATGAAGGTCGTTGTTCTATGGACAATCAGTGACTTCCCTGCATATGGTATGTTATTTGGTTGGAGCACACATGGGAGGTTGGCTTGTCCGTACTGCATGGAGGATTCCAAAGCTTTTAGATTGAGGCATGGAAGAAAGTCTTGCTGGTTTGAGTGCCATCGTCGATTTCTACCAAGCGATCATCCGTTCCGACGACAAAAGAATGTGTTTAAAGCAGGCACAACTGAAACGGAAGGTCCATCCTCAAGATTGTCTGGCATAGAGATTCTAAGAAGATTGCGATACTTTCCATATGTATTAACAGATGCCCGCAGTCCTACACCCTTCCGTGGATTTGGGAAGGATCACAATTGGACGAAGAAATCTATTTTTTTGGAACTACCGTACTGGCCGACCCTATTGATACGACATAATTTGGATGTGATGCATGTAGAGAAAAATGTGTTTGATAATGTGTTCAATACAGTAATGAATATTAAAGGAAAAACGAAGGATAATCCGAAGGCCCGTATGGATTTAAAATTAATATGTAAAAGACCAGAATTGGAACTCAAAGAGTATAATGGCAAAGTACTGAAACCAAAGGCAAAGTACGTGCTCGGACCTGATCAAATAAAACACGTATGTCAATGGTTGAGACAACTGAGATTTCCAGATGGATATGTCTCTAACATTACTCGGGCTGTGAAGATTGACGATGGAGAGTTATATGGGTTGAAGAGCCATGATTGTCATATCTTTATGCAACGATTAATACCCCTAGCATTCCATGATATGTTAGACAAACCTATATGGGGGGTATTGTCTGAGTTGAGCGGATTTTTCAGAACATTGTGCACATCGGAGGTCGTTGTATCAGATGTAAAGAATCTCGCGGACTCTGTCATCACCACTGTTTGTCTGCTAGAAAAGATATTTCCGCCAGCATTTTTCGATATTATGGAACATTTGATCATATATCTGCCATATGAACTAAGGGTTGGTGGCCCTGTGCAATATCGATGGATGTACCCATTTGAAAGGTATATGTTTTTTTATATTTGTCTCTTTAATGACAGATATTTAAAATTTGAAATATATATTCTTGTCAGATGCATGTTCGACCTAAAAAAAAGGTTCGTAATAAAGCAAGAGTAGAAGGCTCTATTTGTGAGGCGTACACTTTAGAAGAAATTTCAAATTTCTCATCTATGTACTTCGAACCTCATATTCCAACACGTTACACATGCCCGCCACGTAATGATGATGGAGAACAAGTAATTGTAGCTGACAAGCTGTCGATATTTTAATCACTTGGGCATGCATTTGGTAGTTGCTGATCAAGGCTATTGACAGTTCGAGAGCAAGATGCAGCACACATCTATATTCTTTTTAATTGCTCAGCGATCGACCCATACATCGAGTAAGTATATGTATATGCAACTCAATTATAAATCCTTTTATGTTCTATATGTGGATACATGGCTCAGTAATATAAGTATTTGTGGTTTGCAGACGATTTGATCTGGAGTTGCAAAGCGAAGTTTCACATCTCACTGATGCAGAAGTACAAAAAGAACATGAAACTAAGTTTGTGGAGTGGTTGAAACAGTTGGTAAAGAAGCTAACATAAATTTTGTACTTATAAACAACACTAAGTTACTTAATTGATCGTGATCACAATCATTGTTTATGTATATGCGTAGGTTCGCCATGGTGATGTTAAAGATCAAGGAATATGTGATTTAGAAAATGGTCCGACCAAAGTTGTGCAATGCTACAATGGGTATATCGTAAATGGTTATCGATTCCATACAAAAGACTACGGTATAAACAAATCAATGATAAATAGTGGCGTGTGTGTCAAGGGTAGCAGCTACGGTGAAAATGAACATGATTACTACGCTGTTATAGAGGAAATAATGGAGTTGACTTACTTAGGCATGAATAACAGAGTTACGATATTCAAGTGTCATTGGTTTGATCCAACTGCAACAAGACTCAACAAAGCTTCAAGCATTGTGGAGGTGAATCATAAATCTAGGTTTGGAACATATGAACCATTCATATTAGCCTCGCAAGCTCAAAAAGTTTATTATACTTCATATCCGAGTATAAAAAAGTCAGATAGAAATGAATGGTGGGCAGTTTTCAATGTGAAGTCCAAACTATACCCTGAGTATGATCAGTTACAGGAAGATAAGTTAGCTGAAGACAACGATTACTATCAATCAGATGATGTCTATGACTTCGCTTATGGTCACGATGTTGTGCATGATATGCATGTCATATCTCCATTGGCCGATGAAACATTCATAGAGGAATATGATCCAAATGATGTACCAAGTGGATGGGCAAACAATAAAGAAGAAGAAGAAGAAGAAGAAGAAGAAGAAAGTCAAACTAGTAATGAGGAAGAATTCTCAAGCTAGTGAGCAAAATCTTATACTACAAACCTCTAATTAAATGCATTGCAGTACTTGATGTGAGTTGTATTGCAATACTTGGTGTGAATGATTAAAAATTTTATTTGAATGTATTGTAATACTTGATACGAATGATTCGAATGCATTGCAATACTTGGTGTGAATGATTAAAATTTTTACTTGAATGTATTGTAATACTTGATACGAATGATTCGAATGCATTGCAATACTTGATGTGAATGATTTGAATTATTTGAATGTATTGTAATACTTTATGCAAATGCATGAGTTGTATTGCAACACTTGATGTGAATGATTAAAAATTTTCTTTGAATGTATTGTGATACTTGATACGAATGATTTGAATGCATTGTAATACTTGATGTGAATGATTTGAATTATTTGAATGTATTGTAATACTTGATACGAATGATTCGAATGCATTGCAATACTTGATGTGAATGATTTCAATTATTTGAATGTATTATAATTTATGCAACGAATGATTTGAATTATTGCAATACTTGATGTGAATGATTTGAATTATTTGAATGCATTGTAATACTTGATGCAAATGATTTGAATGCATTGCAATGCTTGATGTGAATGACTTGAATGCATTGTAATACTTGATGTGAATTATTTGAATGTATTGTATGACATATGTTATTTGTTAGAATATGGTTCATGGAGGTTATAGTGGTCGCTCATCCAGTAGTAGCCAGGCTCAGCCTTCATCTTCACGGGCTCCTGTGATAGGTATATCATATAACTAATTGGATGCTTGATTAGTTCAAATGCGCATTCTGAGAATTTCTAACGTATTTTTTTACAGATGATGTTGCGCCTGTACACGACCCACCTACACCAGTTGATCACACAAGTCAAGAGCCAACACAGGAAATAGGGTCTTCTCAGGCTGGCACAAGAAGACTCATTCGAATAGTGTATATCGATAATCGACCGTAAGTATTTTGTTTTCAATTATTGCATATCTTATAAATATTTTATATTAATATTTACTGTGTAACAATTCATGTGCAGCACGAGGTTTGAGCCACAAGAAGTAGTACGGGAGATTAGGAATTCACTTCTTCAACATCTACCAGGACCGGTTGCTCAATGGAAAGAGTACCCAAAGGAGGTGTTAGACAGATTGTGGTCCTCATTCATGGTATACAGTTTTTCCTCATAGTTAATGTGTTTCGTATTTAATTTATTTAAGTAATGTCTACTAACTTTCTGAAAATATTTATAGGCTTCGAATCGCTTCGCAACTACGGTGGAAGAAAATGATGCAAGGAAGGTGTGGCAGAAGGTGGTTGTCAATCGATTTGCAGACATGCTGCACACTATGAAGACTGCAGCAAAAAAAACATCTGACGTAGTAGATGATCCATTACTGTGGAAGGGCCACGGTCCTATTACTATCAGGAGAGATTACTGGGATGAAATGTGTGATAAGTGGGCGGGAGATGCATTTAGAAATCGTTTTGCGAAGGCTGCACAAAATCGATCGAAGATGCCCGAAGCTCATCTACACACAGGTGGATCTAAGACATTTGGGAGCCACCTGAAGAAAATGGTAACTCATCAATATATAATATTAATTTTATAAGTATTGTTGCAAACTTGTGTACTAAATCTTTTGTCATTTAACTTTACAGGAAGCAGAAAAAGGAGGCAGTGTACCATATAAGGATGTGTTTGTTGAAACACATAAACAGAAGACCACGAGAGTCTTCGTATCAGAGAAGGCGAGAACGACAATGGTATGTATTTATTCTATTAATAATCATTGCAATATATATGCAAGTTATCATAATGTTATCATTAATTATTAATGAATACTTTAAACATTATTTTGTAGGAGGCATATGAGCAACAGATGGTAGAGCGATATGGCGATGACGCTACTCAGCATCCATCATTTGATCCTACAGCATAGGTGACTGCAGCAGGTGAACCCAAAAAAGGTCGTGTGTTCGGGTTTGGGAGTAATATGAACACTTCACCAGTTATTGCTTCTTCCAGTTACGGCTCACCGACTTCTTGGGCCGACATAAGCTCCAAGCAGCAGACTATTCTTTCCGGTGATGATGTACGCTAGATCGTTACGGAATCACTGAATAACTACTTCCATGACATCGTCGCCCCCTTTCTTCGAAATGAGATCAACAATCTTGTTCTGAACAGGGGATCTTCGATTCCAGGTCCCTCTCAGGTATAATCACATATTCAGTTTTGTGTCTGCCTTAGAATACATATGAGCATAATCAAATCACATATATAACTTTTTGCCTGCCTTAGAGCACATATGAGCATGATAAAATCAGATATAGAGTTTTTTGCCTGCCTTAGAGCACATATGAGCATGCTATAATAACATATAGAGTTTTTTTATTGCCTTAGAGCACATATGAGCATGCTATAATCACATATAAATTTTTTTGCCTGCCTTAGAGCACATATGAGCATGCTATAATCACATATTCAGTTTTTTGACTGCCTAAGAACATATATGAGCATGATAGAATCACATATAAAGTTTTTTTTACTGCCTTAGAACACATATGAGCATGATAGAATCACATATAAAGTTTTTTTGACTGCCTTAGAGCACATATGAGCATGCTATAATCACATATTCAGTTTTTTGACTGCCTAAGAACACATATGAGCATGTTATAATCACATATTCAGTTTTTTGACTACCTTACCACACATATGAGCATGATAGAATCACATATAGAGTTTTTTTATTGCCTTAGAGCACATATGAGCATGCTATAATCACATATAAAGTTTTTTTGCCTGCCTTAGAGCACATATGAGCATGTTATAATCACATATAAAGTTTTTTTGCCTGCCTTAGAGCACATATGAGTATGCTATAATCACATATTCAGTTTTTTGACTGCCTAAGAACACATATGAGCATGTTATAATCACATATTCAGTTTTTTGACTACCTTAAAACACATATGAGCATGCACAAATCACATATACATTTTTTTTACTGCCTTAGAACATATATCATTTATGATAGAATCACATATAAATTTTTTTTCTTTGCCTGCCTTAGAGCACATATGAGCATGCTATAATCACATATTCAATTTTTTGACTGCCTTAGCACATATACGAGCATGATCGAATCACATATATAGTTTTTTGCCTGCCTTAAAGCACATCTGATCATGGTAGAATCACATATAGAGTTTTTCTAGCTGCCTTAGAACACATATGAACATGCTATAATCACATATTCAATTTTTTGACTGCCTTAGCACACATATGAGCATGATAGAATCACATATATAACTTTTTGCCTGCCTTAGAGCACATATGAGCATGATAGAATCACATATAGAGTTTTTTTATTGCCTTAGATCACACATGAGCACATGATAGAATCACATATAGTGTGTAATTTATTTCATTATATTTTGTTTATCAATACTGACTGTTCTTTTCTTGTGTAGGCTGCTAGCGATAATCAGCGTAGTGGAGCTGAAAGGACAGATAAAGACAATGAACAAGAAGACGCACAAAATCTTGGCGATGATTAGAGAACTGTGTTGAAGAAGTTCTATTTTTTTTTGTTTCCTAATTGTAATTGTTAAATTGTAAATAATTAAACTTGTTAATTTTAAGGTGGAACGATTAATTGTTGTAGATTCTTGTTATATGGAATTTTTTTTGTGGTTTGTTTTTTATTTACAGGAAATATAAATTGTACCGTTCTCGGTATTTAATTTTCAAATAAATTTGTTTTAATTTTTTTTCGTGTTTGCGACGGATTAGCGACGGAACCATCCGTCGCTATACATATAAATCTAGCGACGGCATAGCAACGGAAGTAAATCCGTCGCCAAGCCGTGGTCGCCGTTTAGTACCGGCGGATTGGCGACGGAATACAACGCTCGTTAGTCTGTCGCAATTAGCGATGGGCCTGGCGACGGAATAAATCTGTCGCCAGTTAGCGTCGAAATATTCGTGACGTAAGCATACCGTCGCCTCGTTGTCGCTAATCCGTCGCTATGCCTGTTAGCGACGGATTAGCGACGGAATGTGGTCGTAGCTAATTTGCTGCTTTGTTGTAGTGACATGCAGCCATAGCCAACATTTCAGGAAACTAGGCCACAATCAATGGCTGACCATGGGGGCTCCGCTTATCACGTAGGGATGACTTGTAAGCATCACCAAGTTAACCAAGTTGACGGGACGTCACAAGTTTGCAATCTACAGGTGACAAAAGGCTGAAGCTGGGCATACTCTAGTGGACAAGGGAGACCTGAGGTGTTACACCGATGGACTTGGCCCTAAACCACATTTTTATGAGCCTGACCCATGTGCACACTGCCTCGATAGATTACTTATGTGAATCTGAATTCCTTGAATGACAAGGTTAATTTAAGTGCATTTTCACGTTAGTCAAGGGCCTTATCAGGTGAATATTTTAGGGAACTTGCTTTTGGTTTGTTTCTGAAAGGGCATTTATGTGACTACAAATCATTTTAAAAAATGTGAATCAACACGTTTTTCTTCCAGTGAGTCCAAATTAATTTGCATTGTTCTTAAAACTTGCCACCTTCGTCACATGAACATGCTCATAAAGACACGTGATAGGCCACATTTATGTAGTTTGTTCTCCAGTAGGAATAACATAGAATGGGACACGCAACACCAAGTATTCTATCTTTTTTTGTTTTACCACAATCATTACTCCTTTCTTTCTTTCTTTCTTTCAAGCAAAGCAAAGTTTTCTTTTTGAAAGAAATAAATATTTATTAAAAAAATAAAGTGTTCGGAAAACAGAGTTCTCTGTTTGGGAGCCTTGAATTCAGATGGAAACGCTATCTCCATGTATTGCTAAAATATAGTTTTGTCAAAATGGGTGTGGAGGATAGAGTTGTCAAAAAACATCTTTTTTCTGAATGGTGTTGGGGCTAAGGCCGAGTAAATATTGCATTAACACCACCGAAATTCATCTTTAACACATCTTTTTTCTGAATGGTGTTGGGGCTAAGGTGATATGTCATTAACACATATTTTTTGTGTTTTGAAATCACCACCGAAATTCGTCACTGATATTTTTTTTTTAATTTATAACCCAAAGAAACAGCAGCCGGCATTGAGACCTGATTGCGCTCGCTCAGCCATGCTTACGGTCATTGTGCCAGCAGCGTAAAATGCTGGGGCTAGAACCCTTGCCTCCAGGGCCTATGCTACTCATTGGCTTGTGCAGAGGGGCGACACCCATTAGAATTGAACCTTGACTGTCAGTCTAGCAACCAAGGCCCCACCCCACTATGAGAGAGAGAGAGAGAGAGATTGGATTCCCTATCACAAACAAGGGGAGAAGGATGTTAAGATAGTCTATAGAAAGAGAGAGGGTACTTCATTGCTATCTGTGAGCTCATCAGAGGAGGGATATTGATAATATATAGATCATACTCTACCATCTCTCCCTCGTACTAGAGTTGTATCCTAATAGTGGGATACCTGGGAGTGACGTCCCGTATGTATCTCTTCCCTTATCTTATCCTGAGTCTCTCCCCCGAACCGGCTAGAGGCTTGCTTGCTTATTAGTTTAATATGTACTGCTCGGTCACTTTTCGCCCTGACTCTATCAATTGTATCACTCCCTCTCATTAATTTAGGTTCTAAAGAACGGGTAAGTCTTAACTTTCAGTAAAAAAAAACATCACTTAGTATTAGGATTTATAGATCATCTCGTTCTGTTTAGGACAAATTTTCTGCACATTCAAAGGGGGAAGGGGGCAAACGAATTAGATCTAAAAGAAAAAATTACCCCATAAAAAATCACCTGAGACACCAATATCATAGCCAAAGATGAGACCACCAAAGGCTGCCACAATGCAAGTGATCACCACAAAGGAGGTGACCTTCCCTGCATAATGCTTCACTTCCCCTTGATGGACAAATGCCCTCCTGCCATCTTTTGCCCCGCCCTTTTTTTCTTCTTTTTCTAATAACTATCTTTCTTTTGGGTCTCTTTTGTTTTCAAAAGCCCTAGTTGGGGGTTGTCTCTCCTTTACAAACCTTAGATTCACCCTTACCCAGTCCTTGCTCACTGTCCCCAGCTTTCCACCCTCTTATATAGCTTTCCTACCTTCCAATCTGCATTCCTACCATAGATAATTAGATTCAATGATCTAAAGTAGTGAGTCATTGAGATATGAACCAATAGGATAGTGGTGGGCCTACTTCACATTGGATTCCTTGCATGTTTGAGAATTCAATGAGATGGTTATGGCTTGCTAATGGATAATCAGGGGAGGATAAGTGTTTTAGCTCCTGCCTCTGCTTGTTATACAGACAACGCTTGATAATTACATCAAGGAATCCCCCATGAAGTGGGTCATTTACAGGAAATCTCTCATCCTTCTTTCTTATTTTCTCTTTACTGTTGCTCCTCCTTTGGGCACACCACAATTCAAATCCTTCAAAAAACACAACATTGTGATTTAAAAATTGAATTTTATTAGTCAAAAAATATGAATCGAGGGTCGATTATTACTAATAAATCTGCCATGATGAATCCATCTATTAGGTCAAATTTGATCAAAATAACTTGCATGAATAAGACTTCTAAAGGTGTACGAAGATGGGGGATGACACAGGAGATCAAATCAGACCCACTCATCCCATATGTCATCCCTATCTACACACCCCCTTCAAAAATCAATAGTTGACAAAATTCTATTTTTTGATTTAAAATTGTCAGAATTTCTTAACCAGATCTTGAGATCAATCCTCATTGGAAAGAAGATACAAAGTTGGTAGATCCTTCAGGATCTAATGAAAAGCATCAGAAACATAAGGAGCTAGAGTCGGTCATATCTTGATAATAAAGATAAAAAGAAGAACCAGTTGTGCCTTATACCAAAACTGAAGATTGTGTTGTTGATCTCAAGAGGAAAGAGTTTCCTATAGCTAGCAAACAGTTGCAAGTAAAGAAGATGGAGTTTCCTATTACATGTACTTAATCCACATCCAAGTGAAAATGCGAACCAATTTTGGCCATTGATTGGATGACTAAGATTGGATGTATGGAATCTGTTCTATGTCAAAATAGGGGATCTGTACTCAGAACAACACACCTGGAATTGGAACTCTAGACCTTCGGGTTACAATAGCAAAGCTAGACTCGTTCAAGCATGGCCAGAGCTTATACACTGATTCACTAGAGCACAAACATATTCACTGTTCATGAACATTTTAGCCAACTAACTTCATCTCAAAACATGACACAATCTTTCCAATCTGCCACATAAGGAACGACATGTACAACAGTATAAGCGACCATGTGTTGTGTGTTCTCCCCGAAACACAAATTCACGTGTTCTAGTGTGTACAGAGGAATATCTTGGGACCTGCGATAATTCATATGCCAATGTTGCCCATGATGACTTTATAATAAAATAACATATAAAAAGATAGATATGCTTTTGATAGAAATGTCCTCCCGTAAGATAAATATAAGTTGGACAAAAATGTCCTCCCGCTCCTTGTAAATAGATTTACACGTTCTGTCTTTGTTTTTAGCTTGTGTTAACACACGTGGCCACCTTCTCGTTTCTACCTTGTGTTAGATAGAAAACATTCTTGGGTTTGTTCCTACCTTATGGAGATAACTATAAATTGAACGATTGGTTCGATCATTGGCGAGCGTCATAGAGGGATTTGTCGGCCATCACTTTTTACACTCTTCTCTTTTTCATTTTTGTTAGGCAGTAGGAAAAAAGCAATGACACACAAACATTCCAACAAGTGTCATTAAAGCGTCGTGAGTACCTTTCCATGTCATTATGCTATTATTGAAGAATGTATGTTGTCATGAGTGTCATTAAGGCATTATTTTGTTATTGCAGATAGATTTTATCGTTTCGACGGTTGGAAACTTGAAAATATTTGTAAGGCAGTGGGATCTGCTGACAATAATGCTTGGTTACATATGCGAGCAAGGGCCTCTAATCCCATTCGGTATCGTCTATTCACTCAGTATATGCAATGTAATGCAAATCGCGGTTGTAGTAACATGTATATTGATTTGTGAGATATTGTTTTGTTTGCTAATATTGATTTGTAATATATTATGTTGAATTGTTGTATATCGATTTGTAAGATATTATGTATTTTCTAGTGTCGATTTGTGAGATATTGTTTTGTTTGTCAATATCGATTTATAATATATTGTGCTAAATTGTCGTATATCAATTTGTAAGATATTTTATGTTTTCTAGTGTTGATTTGTGAGATATTGTTTTGTTTGTTAATATCAATTTGTAATATATTATGTTGAATTGTCATATATCGATTTGTAAGATATTATGTGTTTTCTAGTGTCGATTTGTGAGATATTGTTTTGTTTGTTAATATCGATTTGTAATATATTATGCTGAATTGTCGTATATCGATTTGTAAGATATTGCGTGTTTTCTAGTGTCGATTTATGAGATATTGTTTTGGTTGTTAATATCGATTTATAATATATTATGTTGAATTGTCGTATATCGATTTGTAAGATATTATGCTGAATTATCGTATACCGATTTGTAATATATTATGCTGAATTGTTGTATATCGATTTGTAAGATATTATGTGTTTTCTAGTATCGATTTGTGAGATATGGTTTTTGTTTGTTATTATCGATTTGTAAGCTATTGTGTTGTTGCTTTGATATTGTGATTCATTCAATCATTTCTTTGACTTGCTTAACTAATCAGTAGTCGTTGTTATATGCATCTTGAATAAATCATAGTAAACGTATGTGTTGGCTAACGTAAATTGATATTTTGCTTATGACAGTGTTGAGCTTATCAACTAGTTTGCAGTGAAGATGATGTATCTCAATCATTGGAAAGTCATGGAGTAACGAACATTCATACTATCAACGCACCTGAAAAAGTGAATGTGTACTAATGATGCACATGATAAGAAGGGTTCAGGCATTGGATTCACTCTTGACTTGAATATTCCAGCAGACGAAATGTAATTCGATAATGAGGTAGACGATCATGACAGTGCACTTAACAAAGGTGCAGGCACCTCAAATCTACATGATAGTACACTTGACTCTATTCTCGTAGTGGGAATGCAGTTTAATAATGAAAGTGCATACAAATTTTACAATGATTATGCCTTAAAACTTGGCTTCAGTGTTAGAAGGTATTCTTAGGCAAAAAATGCACTGGGTGTCATGGTGAGAAAAGCATATGTTTGTTCTAAGCAAGGTTGGAAGAAGTTAAGTGGAAATCCAACAAGGAGCAAGCCAGATTCAAGATGTGGTTGTCCAGCGAGAATGGTGTTAAGAAGACTTCCGAATGGAAAATATGTAGTTTGTACTTTAATCAATGATCATAACCATGAATTAGCCATTTCATTTATGACTCCTATGTTAAGGTGACATTGTAAAGTAACTGAAGTGCATGCTGCAATTGCTGAAATAGTTGATAGCATCGGCATTAAACCAAGGAAGATATATAATTTGTGTGCGCACATAGATGGTGGTCGCGAGAATGTATCATTCACACCTATGGATCTAAGAAATCACTTGAGAAAGAAGATGTCAGACAACATGAAGAATGGAGGCATATGTTCTTTGGTTGATTACCTACAGAAGAATTCAAGCAATGACCCTGGTTTCTTTAGTGCAATGCAACTGGATGAAGATGGGTATGATGTGAATATGTTTTGGGCATATTCAAAGTCAGGAGTAGATTATGAATGATTAAATGATGTGCTTGTTTTTTATACGACAATGAAGATTAATATAGAACAGTGGTCATTTACACAGTTTGTCGGAGTAAACCATCACTCACGGAGTTGCATATTAGGCAGTGTTTTTTGTATGACCAGACTAAGTAAACCTTTGAGTAGTTGTTCAGAGTATTTACATAGGAAATGAATGGGAAGCACCCTGGAGTTGTACTTACAGATGGTGATCATGCAATTATGGCTGCAGTGTATCATGTATGGTCATATGCACATCATCATCTATGTTTGTGGTGTATCTTTCAAAATACAGCAAAGAACATATGGCACATTTTTAATCAGAAAACAGGGTTTGATAAAAAGTTTAGAAAGTGTGTATTTGAGAGCATAGACGAGACCACCTTTATGTCTGATTGAGAGAAAATGATTTAGATGTACGACCTTGAAGACTGTGTATGGTTATAACATTTATATGCAGACAAAGAGAAGTGGGCATTAGCATATGGAAGAATACTTTTGTGCAGGTATGATAAGTACACAAAGAGATGAATCTATGCATGTCACACTGAAAAAAATCTTGTATTCATGTTTAACAATGTTTCGCTTCATGGAATAGTATGAATTATTTGTAGACGGTCTTAAACAGAATGAGATTGAACAAGATGTGAAATGCTTCAACACCCTCCTTCTAACTTTGGGCATGAAAATATTGACGCGACCTGCAGATCTATATACACTAACTGTATTTGAATGGACTAAGAAGGAGGTTATATAAGTCATGAATTGCAACATAGAAGTACGTATGCAAACTGAGAATATGCAAAAATACCATGTTATATGAGAGGGTGAAGAGCATCCAAAAAGAAAAGAAGCACATGTTACGTACGATGTTGACAATAGAACAGTTGAATGTACGTGCAAAATATTTGAATTCAAAGGTATTTTATGCTGTCATGCATTAAAGGCACTTAATCAAGAGAAGATACAAGAAATACCTGAGTCATATTTAATGTGAAGATGGATGAGACAAGTAAAAATTGAACAGTTGGATACAAATAACGTCAGTCCATCTATTATTGATGAGAAGTGCCACATAGCCTCCTGTTACCAACAACTATGTAGGTCACTTATGCATGTTCCAGATTTGTCATCGAAAAGCGAAGAAGCCTATATATATATGAGAAAAGTGTCAATGGAATTACTTGAAAAAGTAAAGTTAATTCACCATGAGTCAGTTGCAGCTCATGAAGACCAATCTAAGAAAATGGGATCGAACAGCGTAGGTGAAAATCATGTTTTCCCTGACCCTTATGAAAAGTTGTGCCGAAGCGTAAACATCATCTTTGACAAGTCAGGAGTAAATGTTGTAGATTATGATAAAAATATTCACCTAGCAAAGGATATCAAAAGAAAACCTGCATCTGATCATAGTCATCAGAGGACAAAGGGTGCACTAGAATTGGTTGGCAAGAAAATATCCAAGAAACAACCAACCCCTAAGCAACCAAGCCCTTCGCATGAACAGGTATGTAATACAGTATATTGCTTCCCATGTAAATTGTATTACGTGCAACTTATCAATATCTAACTTGTGTAATTTCTAACGTGCAGTAATACCCTACAGATGTGCACTATAATGTTAGAACCTGCAATCCTCCCGACCTGTTTGAGTAGAACGATGGGATGAGTTTTATAAGTCTTTTGGTATGTAACAATTTTGGGAGAATGTTTGCATTTTTTATTGAACTTAATGTAGTGTCTGATATTGTTCTATTTCATGACAGGCTGAGTTCAATTCAAAAGGGAGCAACGGAACAAAGGAATCGCGTGTGGATTCTTCAGCTACAAAATAGTTGTAGCATTTAACTTTCATTAGTATAAATCATTGTAATGTTTAGCATTCTATAATTCTTTGTTGTAATTCTATAATTATTTGTTGTAAATCGATAATTCTTTGTTGTAATTCTATAATTCTTTGTTGTAAATCGATAATTCTTTATTGTAATGTTATAATTCTTTATTGTAATTCTATAATAGAAAACATATTATAAATATCATAAAAAATGACACTAGAAAACACATAATATCTTACAAATTGATATACAACAATTGAGCATAATATATTTCAAATCGATACGGCAATTCAACATAATAGCTTACAAATCGATATTAACAAACAAAACAATATTTCATAAAAATCGATAGAAACGATTTGTCCTATCGCGATTTACACAATGACTGATAAAAGGCGAAAAAAGAGAAAAAAATAACAAATTGACACGATGTTTATTGATAGCAATATCTTAAATCTGTATAATATCCTATAAATCTACAAATCGATAACTTATCTTATAAATCGATATAGAAATTCCTATTAATAGCTTAGAAATCGATATTAAGAATCAGCATACAAATTGATATTAAGAATCATAACAATATCTTAAATCGATATAATATCCTATAAATTTATAGTAGACAACATGTTAGGAAGCAATATTTGCAAATTGATGATAAAATATCATAAAAATTGAGAGGAAAATTCCTATTAATAGCTTAGAAATCAATATTAAGAATAAGCATACAAATCGATATTAAGAATCAATTTGTAATATATTATGCAATATTATAATGATTTGTAAGATGTTATGTGTTTACTAGTGTTAATTTGCAAGATATTTGTATTATGATTTTGAAACGTGTGCATGCGGAATTTACATTATTGCGATTTGTGCGCTTGAGGTGGCGATTTGTGTATTCAATACACGTGTGTCAGGTGCATAATTTTGGTTTTTGGATCAATGTGGATTTTGTACACAGTCTTACAAAATTTGTATACACAGTTTATAAAATCTGTTACAAATGTCTGTACACAAAAAAATTGTCATGTTCGGTAAATTGAATGTTGAACCAAAAATTGCTATCTCTCTCTCTCAGCAGTAGAACATAACTCTCTTCACGTTATCCTTGAGAACAAGTAGACGTTTAAAATGACTTCCTCTTACTCCTGGGGACCTCGCGTCCTTCGTTGCTTTCTAGGTAATCTTGCAGTCTGGGTTTTTGTATCTTCCACAATTAGAAAATCTATCAATTTTTCGTATAGTTCTGTGCAGAATCTCAGTTTATCATCCTGCAAAAAAAAATAGAATGTCAGACCAATATAGAAATATAGTCACCAATAATATAGGATAATAAAACATGTTTAAGTATACAACATACAACGGTGAATTCTGGTTCTTGTCTATAGTATATTGCTTCAATATACTTCATTACAAAGACGCCACAATTAATGCTATTATTTTGTAAAGGAGCATCCTTTACGATATGAAGCCTCCACAGGCCAATGACAACACCCAACATGTATCTGAAAAATTCAACATATGGTTTATGCAAAAGCAAGTAAATTTTGGGCCACGGTAGAAGATACGATAATCTTATATATAGAAACTTACCGAGTGCACAGTGTCATGGTCTACACCACTGTTAAAGTCCAAGGAGTTGTAGAACCATATTTTTTATTTTCGTACATCCAACACATATAAGACCCAATACTTTTTTGATTGCCATAATGTAGGAATCAATATCTGCAAATCGATTATAAAATATCTTACAAAATCGATATAGAAATGCGTATTGATAGCATAAAAATCGATGTTAAGAATCAGCATATAAATCGATATTAAGAATCAAAATAATATCTTAAATCGATATTAGGAATCAGAACAATATCTTAAATCGATATGGAAATTCCTATTGATAGCTTAAAAATAGATATTAAGAATCAGCATAGAAATCGATATTAAGAATCAAAACAATATCTTAAATCGATATTAAAAATCAGCATAGAAATCGATATTAAGATTTAGAATAATATCTTAAATCCATTTGAAAATTCATATTGATATTTTAAAAATTGATATTTAGAATCAAAACAATATCTTAAATCGATATTAAGAATCAAAACATCTTAAATCGATATGGAAATTCCTATTGATAGCTTAAAAATAGATATTAAGAATCAACATAGAAATTGATATTAATAATCAAAATAATATCTTAAATCGATATTAAGAATCAGCATAGAAATCAATATTAAGATTCAGAACAATATCTTAAATCGATTTAGAAATTCGTATTGATATCTTAAAATCAATATTTAGAATCAAAACAATATCTTAAATCGATATTAAGAATCAAAACATCTTAAATCAATATGAAAATTCTTATTGTTATCTTAAAAATCGATATTTAGAATCAAAACAATATCTTAAATCGATATTAAGATTTAAAATAATATCTTAAATCGATATTAAGAATCAGCATAAAAATCGATATTAAGAATCAAAACAATACCTTAAATCGATTTGGAAATTTCTATTGATATCTTAAAAATTGATATTTAGAATCAGCATAGAAATTGATATTAAGAATCAAAACAATATCTTAAATCGATATGCAAATTCCTATTGATAGCTTAAAAATCGATATTAAGAATCAAAACAAGATCTTAAATAAATTTAACTTTTTACAAATCGATATAGTCATAAACCTTTTCACTTGACCAAAAGTCTGTCATTTTGTCATTGTTACCCCAGTATTGTAGTCCATCTAGAAATCCAGCCGCGTGTGGCATTCGGTGGATGATACTTTGTTGAACGAAACAGTAATAGTAGTAAGTTTAAAACACAAAGGTACATTAGTAAATCAAAAAGAAAAATAAACATATAAGATAATCGATATACCATAAAATAAGGAGTGACAACGCAGACCAGCATGGTCGTTCCCTTGCTTTGAATATATATGACAAAATCGTGTATAGTCTGTTTACAACAAATATGTACTTATTAATATACATACCCATGGCATACGTAAATGTATAACTGATAGTTGTTTCATACGTACGAAATTGCTAATAGTGTTTCTATCTGTAAATTCATCTCGCATCCGGTCGATATTCTCTTCGAGCACTTTGCTGAGTTTTCTGACACATTGTTTTGTGGATGTTGCATTGAAATTAACTGAATATTCAGTAAACGAACTGTAGTATTATATTGCAATTCCTTTCTACAGTACATAAAACAAATCGAATATACGATATAAAAAAGGTGAAGCAGGTTAAAGGAATCGAAGGTACCTTTTTTTGTGGATGTTCGACTGAATTGTAGTGTCTTTCTTCGACATCAATACAGCTTTTGCGACGAAGGAGGTTAAGGGAAACATTGGTTTTTTTGTTCGTTGCTCACAAAGCAGGTTATAAGAAAGGCTTTGGTTCTTCTTTAAATGAAATGCCGCCTATTCCTTGCTCTTAAAAGAAATGTCTTGTGTTCTTTAAGGAACACACTACTGAAGTTATGTGATGCTTCATTCATTTATATGTCTTCACGTCGTTTCACGTCCTGCCCATTTTTAACAATCACGTTCAAAGAATATAATAAATAAATAAATTACATTGTGCATTAATTAAAAGATGTCATTTTATTTGCTAGTATCATCGAAACGATGTTAGTACATATAAATGAATGGCACGTCGCATAACATTAGTAGTGTGTCAGATGATGTTTTCCTAAACTCTAGACCCTAAACTAATGTTATGTGACGTTCCTTGTTCTTAAAGGAAACTCTATAAATAATAAACCCTAAACCGGTAATCGCTTAACGATTGAGCAAACCTAAGTACAAATCATGATAACTTTATAATCATTTTACCTAGTAATCGTTATACTAAGTAATTGCTATTACAGGAATCGCTATACATAATAGACTCAAAACTAGTAATCACTATATGATTTAGCAAAGGTAAATACAAATCATGGTAACTTCATAATCACTATACCTATTAATCGCTATACTAAGTAATCGCTATCACAGGAATTGCTATAAATAATAAACCCTAAACTAGTAATTGCTATACGATTTAGCAAACGTAAGTACAAATCATGGTAACTTCATAATCGTTATACATAGTAATCATTATACAGAGTAATCGTTATCACAGAAATCGTGATCCATAATAAACCCTAAGCCAATAATTGCTATACGATTTAGCAAACGTAAGTACAAATCATGGTAACTTTATAAATCGTTGTTGCTTCAAACGTACAAATCACTGCTTCGAACATTCAAATCGTTGTAGAAATTGCACCCAACATAGTAAATGAAACTTTTATAATTTTTTAAACTTAAGTTTATGTAGTTTTGTAGATTTTTCAGTGGCACTTCTGTGTTATACTTATTAATGAAAGAATTATATAATTACAACAAAGAATGATAGAATTATAACATAGAATTATCGAGATACACAAATCACATAATATGTTTATTCACTGGCACTTGACGACTCAGATGGACATACAAATCATCTTTTTTTTTGCCTTGGTGGAGTCTCTTTATTCGGTGGCCTCTTCGTTCCTTTGATCTTATTAAACCCACTAGTAATCATCTCTACCAATGTATCATATTATGACTGCATTTGTCTCCCCAAATTCTGTATGTGCTTCTGTAACTTCTTATTCTCTCTCTCCAGCATTACTAACCTTTTGGCGGACACTACCTTCTCCTTTGTGAGCTGTGTTTGTTCCTTATCGTATACTGCAGCAGAGGGAATCGTAGTATCTACCAAAGAGACACGATGGACGTTACGTCTATGCTGAAAGACAACATGCTCGGAGACACGAGTGACCTTACTTTCAGGTTGCTTCTCCTCAATCTGTCAATTTCGATGCATGGGTTGCTAATATTGTTTGAAATAGTTGGGGTTATATTGTCGTTCTTTATAATCATATGGTATGACACGAATACCTCCTTTCTTTTATCTATCCAATTGTTTCCTGAAGCGTTTGTGCCAATTCACATTCTTGGCCCCACCACTATTCATCTTCCTTCTCAATACTACAGGCACTTTTGGTATCGATTGTCCCAAGCCAACTTGTAGGAGTACTCAACTACCATGTTGCAACTCGGCTTCACATTTGCTAAAGAGTCAAATATCGCATATAGACAGTATCGCAGCCTCAGCAATAACATCTTTGTCATCTTCCTCTTCATCTTCATATGATCTCCACACAACCTGTACAATCGAGATTGTGGTTTAGATATAGACATAATTATTCATGCAAAATGTTGAATGCGATAACGATTTGTACTAAGAAAGACAAAATGTTAAATGTGATGATTACTTAAGAATGCTAAATATTACAATGATTTACGCTAATAAAAGTTTGATGCTAAGGAGATAACAATTTGTACTAAGAAAGATAAAATCCTAAAGCGATGATTACTTAAGAATGTTAAACATTAGAACGATTTACGCTAATAAAAGTTAGATGCTAAGGAGATAACGATTTGTACTAAAGAAGACAAAATCCTAAAGCGATGATTACTTAAGAATGTTAAACATTTCAACGATTTTAAACCATTTACCTAATTTATTTACAGACCATCTAAAATGAACTGAGCATTATCCTCCTTGACATTTATTGTAGCCCACTGGTCGATCTTGGGAAAACCACAAATCGCAGGGTCATACTGAGGATACAAGGCGACAATATGCTTCCACGTCCAGACCTACAAAAATAATATATCAGTAAGACTATAACCTTCAACGAGCTTAGTCTACAAGTACTAAATATGTAATAAATAAATACCTGAACAAATGGCTAAAACCCCCCGATGGTTTTTATATCTTTAATTGCATGGTAAAGTTGAGTGTACAAGTGTGCGAGCATAGCAACACCCCATGCTTAGTTGTCGATTTCATCTAAGTCTTCTAGGAACTGCAGCCACAAGTAACTTATTCTCGAACCAGAATGATCGAAAAATAAAGTAAGTCCAAAAAAATAAAAAAGGAAGTCGTGCAACTCTTGGTCAGCTGCTTCAGATGCACATGCAGCAAACCGGCCTTCCCATTTATTACGAAAAAAGTAAACTTTCATCGATGTGGAATTGCTTCCACTAGAAATACACTCACGTCATTTCTCCATCGACATTCCTACAAGGGTCGTGCACTTGTCCCTTGGGTTATAGTTTGAGTCCTGTGTTAGGATAGCACTTCCATGGCACTTAAGACCCATAATTTGTGCCACATCTTCTAGGGTCATGGTGATCTCAAAACCCCCAAACTGAAACATGTTCGTCTTATGGTTCTACTTATTGACCAAGTGGTTCATGGTGTTCCAACAATTTTTAAAATAATGTTGGTCCAGGATGTTGTCGAAGTACACCTTTCATAATCAGTCCTTCTGATATTCACCCAGCTTTCTGTACCACGACAGAACTATAGGCCACTAACATTTCCTTTTCAGCTTTTCACTTGCTGCTCTGCTTCTCTTCTAACCTGCCTGTAACACAAAATATCAAAACACAATTAGTCCCATTATACATAGTAATCGCTATAAATAGTAATCACTATACATAATAATACCTATCACAGTAAATCATGGCCGACTGGAGCGATTTGTGTATCAAATCACTTTTAACAAACATCATTTTATTTGCTCGTATCATCGCTATACGATTTAGCAAACTTAATTACAAATCATGATAACCTCATAATCGCTATACATAGTAATCACTATCATAGTAATCGTTGTCATAGTAATTGCTATTATAGTAATCGCTATCACAGTAATCGCTATACAGAATAATCACTATACATAGTAATCGCTATACAAAATAATTGTTATCATAGTAATTGCTATACAGAGTAATCGCTATACATAGTAATCAATATCACAGTATTCTCTATACAGAGTAATCGCTATTCATAGTAATCACTATACATAGTAATCGTTATACATAATAATACCTACAACAGTACATCGCGACAAACAGTAGTGATTTACGTACCTTGGTCACACTTTTTTCCTCTTCATCTCCTCCCTTGTTCTGCTTTTGTACTTTTTCCTTCCTTCGCTCTTTCGCGTTCATCCTTTGCTTTTTCCTTTCCCTTTCCTTCTCTTCCTTCTCTTACTTCTTCCTTTCTCTTTTCTTCTATTCCTCGTCCTCCTTCTCCTTCCTTTGTTTTTCCTTCTCTTCCTCGTCCTCCTTCCTATGTATTTCCTTCTCTTTCTTATCCTCCTTCTCCTTCTTTTGTTTTTCTTCTCTTCCTCGTCCTCCTTCTCCTTCCTTTGCCTTTCCTTCTCTTCCTCGTCCTGAATTTACTTCATTTGCCTTTGCTCTTCCTTCTTCTTCAATTGTCTTTGCTTCTCTTCCTCCTCCTTCTTTTTCAACTGTCTTTGTTTCTCTTCCTCTTTCTTCTTCTTCTTCAATTGCCTTTGCTTCTCTTCCTCCTTCTCCTTATTCTTCCTTTGCTTTTCCCTCTCCCCCTCTTCCTCCTCCTTTTGCCTTCGCTTCTCTTCCTCCTCCTTATTCTTCATTTGTTTTTTCATCTCCTCCTCCTTCTCCTTCTTTTGTCTTTTATTCTCTTCCTCGTCCTCCTTCTCCTTCCTTTGCCTTTCCTTCTCTTCCTCATCCTGAATCTGCTTTCTTTGTCTTTCATCTTCCTTCTTCTTCAATTTTCTTTGCTTCTCTTCCTCCTCCTCCCTTTTTTCAATAGTCTTTGCTTCTCTTTCTCCTTCTTCTTCTCCAATTTTCCTCGCTTCTCTTTCTCCTTCTCCTTATTCTTCTTTTGCTTTTCCCTCTCCTCCTCCTCCTTCTTTTGCCTTTGCTTCTCTTCATCCTTCTCTTTATTCTTCCTTTGCTTTTCCTATCCTCCTCTTCCTCCTTTTTTTGCCTTGATTTCCTTTGCTTTTTTTTATTATCCTACTCATTCCTTTGCTTTTCCTTTTCTTCGTCATTCTTCTTCTTGTTTTCCATCTATACTTCTTCCTCATCATTCTTTGTTGGATTATCATCTTCAATATCTGATGGATTAGGCTCTGCTCTATACTTTACCAACACTTGCTCAATTTCTTTATCATTCTCAATCATCATTATTCTGTAGTACGCTTCTAATTGCACATACAAAGCATATTGTTCAACGATTTTGTTCAGAGTCATCCCCTCTAACGACGAAGTGTTTCTTCTCTTACGAATGTAAGCCATTAGTAACCTGCACAACACAAAAACATCATTGTAAGATTTAGCAAACCTAAGTACAAATCATGGTAACTTCATAAATCATAAAAACACATGGTTACACGAAACTCACCAAGACGGCAAAGGGTGCTCCAGCGAAAGCAGATGATGGCAAAGATTTTTTGTGGAACGTTTAGGGGGAAATATTGTGAGGAACTCCTTTTATAGCATAGGAGTTTAATGCTTATGGGACCTGTCAAAGATTTTATAATAAAATAGCATATACCTTTAAGCGATTTACGTTTTAGGCAATTTACGCAATGATGTCTTTGTCGGCCACAACAATTTGCCTTTGTTACAAAAATATTGTCATAGTATAACGCAAATCAATGATCAAATATCATACAAATCGATATAAAAATTCTTGTTGATAGCTTACAAATCGATATACAGAATCAACATACAAATCGATATAAAAATTCTTGTTTAGGGTTTATGGTTTTAGGGTTTTAGGGTTTAGGTTTAGGTTTTAGGATTAGGGTTTAGGTTTAGGGTTTAGGGTTAAGGGTTTACATTTGAGGTTTAGGGTTTTAGGGTTTAGGGCTTAGGGTTAGGGTTTTAGGGTTTAGGGTTTAGGGTTTAGGGTTAGAGTTTAGGGTTTAGGTTAGGGTTAGGGTTTAGGTTTAGGTTTATAGTTTAGGGTTTAGGGTTTAGGGTTAGGGTTTAGGTTTAGGGTTTAGGGTTAGGTTTAGGTTTAGGTTTTGGTTATGGTTTTGGTTTATGGTTTATGGTTTATAGTTTAGGGTTTAGGGTTAAAGGGTTTAGGGTTTAGGGTTTAGGTTATGGTTTAGAGTTTAGGGTTTAGGGTTTAGGGTTTAGGGTTTAGGTTTAGGGTTTAGGGTTTAGAGTTTAGGGTTTAGGGTTTAGTAATATATTAAGGGTTTAGGGTTTAGTGTTAGGGTTTAGTAAGATATTAAGGGTTTAGGGTTTAGGGTTAGCATTTAGGTTTAGGTTTAGATTTAGGGTTAGAGTTTAGGGTTTAGGGTTTAGGGTTTAGGGTTTAGGGTTTAGGGTTTAGGGTTTAGGGTTAGGCATTAGGGTTTACGGTTTAAGGTTTAGTAATATATTATGGGTTTAGGGTTTAGCGTTAGGGTTTAGTAAGATATTAAGGGTTTAGGGTTTAGGGTTAGAGTTTAGTAAGATATTAAGGGTTTAGGGTTTAGGGTATAGGGTTAGGTATAGTAATATATTATGTGATATGTGTACTGATTTGTAAAATATTTAGTGCTTTCTAGTGTCGATTTGTTAGATATTTGTAGTATGTAATTGAAACCTGTGCATGAGGAATTTACATTGTAGTGACACGAGGTGGTCATTTGCGTGTTTAAATCATTGCTCATTTAGTGATTTCTATGAAAATCGCTTCAAAGTGTCATACTTGTAATTAAATAGTTGTCACGTGAATCGCTATCGTCAACAAGTATAAATCGTTATTGCATCAAACATATAAATTGTTCCTGCTTTAAACATACAAATCGCTGCTTTAAACATACAAATCGATATAGAAATTGCACCCTTCATAAGTATATATTGTTGTAACGTTTGGGCTTCAACAATAAACATCATTGTACGATTTAGCAAAATTGAGTATAAATCTTGGTAACTTTATAAATCATAAATTGCTACTACATTAAATATATAAATCGTTGCTACTTTAAATGTATAAATCATAAATTATAAATTGCCACAATGATTTGCCTTTGTTACGAAAATATGTGTCATTCATTTATAAAAGAAATGTCGTTTCACATCTCGTTCGTTGTCAAAAATTGATATGCCATGTGAGACTTGGATTCAGGTTGATGATTTATGCGATTTACGCAATGATGTCTATGTCGACTACAATTATTTGCCTTTGTATAGAAAATATTGGAATAGTATAACGCAAATCGTGGTTGTAGTAACATACTATCGATTGTGAGATATTATTTTGTTTGTTAATATCGATTTATAAGTTATTAAGATGAATTTTCGTATCAATTTATAATATATTATGCGATATGTATACATATTGTGTTTGCTAGTGTCGATTTGTAAGATATTTGTATTATGATATTGAAACGTGTGTGCGACATTTACATTATTGCGCGATTGTGATGGCGATTTACGTATTCAAATAGTTGTTCATTTAGTGATTAAAATTGAAATTGCTTCACAACGTTATAGCTATCATTAAATCAATGTCACGTGAATTGCTATCGTCAACACATATATACAATAAGTCATTTCTTTTATTGGCACGATAAATAATAATTTGATGCATAGTATAGTGTGATGCAATTGACGATCATGACAGATAACATGAAGAATGATGTGCATGTAGATTTAATTTTATATGGTCGACAGGAAGAAATCCTTTTGCCTCATAAGTGCGCATAGTTTTCATTCTCCTCCTCCTTCCTTTGCTTTTCCTTCTCTTCGTCATCCTTCTTCTTCTTCATCATCTTTAGTTCTTCCTCATCCTTCTTTGTTTGCTTTTCATCTTCAATATTTGATGGATCAGGCTCCGCATAATAAATATCCAACAATTTATTTTTGTCTTTTTCATTCTCAATGTTCATTATATTTTGGTACTTTATATAACCCTCATATATATCGGATTGGTGGATGATTTCTCCAAGAGTCATCCCCTTCAACGGTGAAGGCTTTCTTGTCTTACGAATTGTAATCATTGCTAACATGCACAACACATAAATTTAACCGCATCATTATATGTTACAACCGACTCCCCAAGTATATATTACTACAAATTATCATATTCGTTACACAATCACCAACATTACAAGTCGTCACAATATTTGGCTTCATAAGTAAACATCGTAGTACGATTTAGCAAAATTAAGTACAAATCGAGGTAACTTCATAATTACACATCGCTACTGCATAAAATGTATAAATCATTGTTGCTTCAAATATACAAATCGTTGTATAAATCGCACCCTTCATAAGTACATATCGTTGTAACATTTTGGCTTCACAAGTAAACATCGTAGTATGATTTAGCAAACTTAAGTACAAATTATGATAACTTCATAAATCATAAATACACATGACTACTACTTCAAACGTATAAATCGTTGTTGCATCGAACGTACAAATCGTTGCTTTAAACGTACAAATCATTGTAGAAATTGAACCCTTCATAAGTACATATTGTTGTAAATCATAAATCACTACTACATTAAATGTATAAATTGTTGTTGCTTTAAATGTATAAATCATGAATCATAAATCATAAATCGCTACTGCTTTAAACGTATAAATTGTTGTTGCATCAAAAAAATCACTACTGCATTAAATGTATAAATCATTGTTAAATTCAAACTTATAAATTGTTGTAGAAATTTATCCTTCATAAGTACATATCGTTGTAATGTTTGGCTTTTATAAGAACAAATTGTGCTAACTATTTTTTGACGCCCAGAAGGTGGATAGATACAAATTGATTTGTTTTAGTATGGAAATAGGTGTTATTTATCATGAATAGTATAACCAATTGTAAGATTTAGCATTCAGATTTACAAATCGGTTTATTTACATAATGAAACCTTACACAAAACTCACTGAAAGGATACAAGTTTTGCTAATCCGACAGTGGAGGAGAAACACCTAGAAGGTAGATGCAGCCGATGGTGGCAACGGTGCTCCAACTACGCTCTGATGGCAGTAGACGACAAAAAGGGGTGCTCTGGCAGTAGTAGACTATGGCAAAGGGGTGCTTCAATGGCAGCAGATGATGGCAAAGGGTGCTCTCGCGGCAGCAGACGATGTCAAAGGCTGCGTTGTCAAAGGGAACTCCTGTTACAGCAGATGGTGCATCGTCAAAGGGTGATCCAGAATGTTTAGTGTGACATATTGTAAGGAGCTTCTATTAAAGCAGAGGATTTTACTCCTTAGGGCAAAAACGATGATGATTTTAACACTTTCTGGTGGGAGGACATTTTTGTCCTTTACTTAAAAAATCATTTTATGGCGCTAATGGTAGGAAAGGGAACTTAAGTCTTTGTAAATGCACCGAACTCTGATGCTAAGTGATGCCGACACACATGGGGAAATGAGCCCCATATGCTTACATAGCGCTCATTAAGACCCGAGAACACGCACCTGTGTTTTTTTGGGGGGGACATATAACCTGCATCAGTATAAGCAACAACAAAGTGGGCATTCAACTTACATTGAAACTGCAATGCAAACTTTATGTATAGGTCACATGTTTTAGCTCAACGAGGATACGTTACATAAGTATTCTGATCATTTATGAATATAATGGTCTTTAGAATTTTCTTTTCCATCTCTAAATACAAATAAACAACGCTTTGAAGAAAAAGAAAATACAACAAAAATGAGATACAACAAATAAGAAAGCCACGCTATCCAACATACTCGTCCATCAACTAGTCTTAACTGCTTTGTCTTCTCCAAAGATCCCCACCTTGTGTTCTTATTGCAATATCCAACAAGTTATCCCCATAACCCAAATCTATATGTGTTGGATCTATCCATGAAGAAACCGCTCATAAAAAGATGAATTCTTGATCAGCACCACCAAATCATCATCATTGGCATTATCATCTTCCTATTTTGCACCATGCCTTGTCATTCATGCATTCGCTTTGGCATTTGCTAGTTGGACATTGCCTCTATCCTCCTCTGCAAGGAGGACCTTCCCCCAAAACCAGTGTTCCCTCCACACCAACACTATCTCTTCAATAGGCACGTTCTTGGTCTCTAGCAAGAAGAAGAAGATGAAGATGGTCATGATGAGCACCCACCCAGCAAAGAAGAAGAGCCCAAACTTCAAGTGGCAGAGCATGGCCAGGAAGACTTGGGCAATGATGAAGGTGCAGAGGGGGTTAATCGATGTTTTGATGCCCTGCCCAGTGGATCGAACCTCCAATGGAAAGATCTCACTGGGAACCAACCATCTGAGTGGGCCCCATGACCAAGCGAACACAACGATGTACGTGCAGATCAAAAAGAGGACGAAGTTGGTGGTTCCCTTGGTTATGTGTCATGTGCCAGACAGCCCAAAGGTCTTGCCTAGGACGATGCCTATAAGGACCTGCATCAACCACAAGATATACCAAGTTGGCAGTGGGTTGGTCTCATATCTATTGTAAATAGGGATGGGAAACAAGCCAAGCAGTTGTCGTTTGGCTCGACTCTGCACCAGAATTGAGCTCAATGAGCTGAGCTACAATTGAACTTATTTAGCCCAAGTGAGATGAGCAGGAACATGGCAAGCTAGACTTGTATAGGTTCATTTTACGTTGTCTTCATTATATTATATACATAATATGCATATTATATATGTTTTATATATATATATATATATATATATATATATATATATATATATATGTATGTATATGTATATATATTATTGTCAAGCTTTAAAAAATACTAAAAAAAACTTTTTTAGAAAATGAGTCATATGGTATTTGCTCATTAAGCTTGGCTTCACTCATGACGAACTCACAAGCCGAGTCTGAGCAGGCGCTCCCAAGTCCAAACAGCCCAAGTTTTGGTTGTTTATGGAAGGGTGTTGCGTGTTCTCCCCCGAAGATGCATTGTTTGCTACAGTGCGTGTTTGGGAGTCTGAATGAGCACCACATATATAAGTATGTGGGGCCCGTATCCCCGTGTGTGTCGGCATCACTTAGCATCAAAGTCTGGTGTGGTTGTAATGACTTAAGTACCCTTTCCTACTATTCTTGCCATGAAACGATGGTTCGAGAAAAGGACAAAATGTCCTTCATCCATAAAAGGGAAACAATGGTTCGAGAAAAGAACAAAAATGTCCTCCATCCAGAAAGTCGAGGATGATGTTAACTCTTCAAAGTCCAAACATTCGGTTTGCACTATCTGTTATAAAAGGTGCTCCCTTTGACGATGCACCCTTTACCGTCGTCTGCTACCATCGAAGCACCCTTTGTTGTCGTCTCGAGTCTAGGTTTCTACCTTGGTTTTTAACTTGTGTAACAACACATTGCCACCTTCTTGTTCCTGCCTTGTGTTACAAAACATTCTCGGGCTCGTTCCTACCTCGTGGAGATAACTATAAATCGATCGATAGTTCGATTATTGGTGGGCGTCATAGAGGCATTTGTCGGCCATCTCTTTTTACAGTCTTCTCTTCTTTTTCGTTGTTGTTAGGCAGTATGGAAGAAAGCAAATGCACAAACATTCCAACAAGTACCATTAAGGCATCGTGAGTACATTTCCATGTCATTATGTTATTGTTGAAGAATGTATGTCATCGTGAGTGTCATTAAGGCATTGTTTTGTTATTACAGGTGGATCTTGTCCTTTTGACGGTTGTAAAATTAAAGATATTTGTAAGACGCTGGGACCTGTTGACAAGAATGATTGTTTATAGATGCGAGGAAGGGCCTCTACCCCATCCGCTATCATCCATTCACTTAATATATGCAATGTATCACAAATCGCAGTTGTAGTTACATACTACCGATTTGTGAGATATTGTTTTGTTTGTTAATATTGATTTGTAAGCTATTATGCTGAATTTTCGTATCGATTTGTAATATATTTTGTGATATGTATATCAATTTGTAAGATATTATGTGTTTTGTAGTGTCAATTTGTAAGCTATTATGCTGAATTTTCGTATCGATTTATAATATAATTTATGATATGTGTATCGATTTGTAAGATATTATGTGTTTTGTAGTGTCGATTTATAAGCTATTATGTTGAATTTCTGTATCAATTTATAATATAATTTGCGATATGTATATTGATTTGTAAGATATTATGTGTTTTGTAGTGTCGATTTGTAAGCTATTATGCTGAATTGTTGTATCGATTTGTAAGATATTATGTGTTTTCTAGTATCGATTTGTAAGATATTTGTAAAAAGAATTTTAAAACGTGTGCGTGCAGAAATAGATTGTTGTGTGCTTGCGATGGTGATTTTCGTATTCAAATCGCTGCTCATTTAGCAATTTCTATTGAAATCGCTTCACAGCATCATAGATATAATTAAATCATTGTCACGTGGATCGCTATCGTCAACACACATATATGACAAATTGTGTCTTTTATTGGCATGGTAAGTAACAACTCGATGCATAGTATAAGCAAATTACAATTCATTGTTACTTTTATATTGTAATTCGTAGAATCGTTTCTTTGACTTGCTTAACCTTATTGTTATCCGTTGTTATATACATCTTGAATAAATTATAGTAAACGTATGCGCTGGCTAACACAAAATGATATCTTGCTTATGACAGTGGTGAGCTTATCACTTGGTTGCAATGAAGATGATTTGTCTTAATCATTGGAAAATTATGGAGAAGTGAACATTTGTACTAATGATGCTCTTGAAGAAGTGAACTAATGATGCACATGATAATAAGGGTGCAGGCATTGGATTCACTATTGACTTGAATGTTCCAGCAGAAGAAATGCAATTCGATAATGAGGTAGACGATCATGACAGTACACTTGATAAAGGTGCAAGCATTGAGAATGTACATGATAGTACACTTGACTCTGTTTCCGTAGAAGGAATGTAGTTTAATAATGAGGAAGCTGCATACAAATTTTATAATGATTATGCCTTAAAACTTGGCTTCAGTGTTAGAAGGTATTCTTGGTCAAAAAATGCACAGGGTGTCATGGTGAGAAAGACATATGTTTGTTCTAAGGAAGGTTGGAAGAAGTCAAGTGGAAATCTAACAAGGAGCAAGCCAGATTGAAGATGCGAATGTCCAGCGAGAATGGTGTTAAGAAGACTTCCAAATGGGAAATATGTAGTTCGTACTTTAATCAGTGATCATAACTATGATTTAGCAGCTTTATTTATGACTCTTATGTTAAGATCACATCATAAAGTAACTAAAGCACATGCTACAATTACTGAAATAGATGATAGTGTCAGCATTGCACCAAGAAAGACATACAATTTGTGTGTGCACATAGATGATGGTCGCGAGAATGTGTCATTCTTATCTATGGATCTAAGAAACCAATTAAGAAGGAAGAGGACAGATAACATGAAGAATGGAAAAATATGTTCTTTGGATGATTACTTACAGAAGAAATTAAGCATTGACCCTGGTTTCTTTAGCGCAATTTAACTGGATGAAGATGGATATGTTATGAATATGTTTTGGGCAGATTCAAAATCAAGAGTAGATTATGAATGCTTCAATGATGTGCTTATTTTTTATACGACAGTGAAGATTAATATGGAACAGTGGCCATTTGCGCAATTTGTTAGAGTGAACCATCACTCACAGAGTTGTATATTAGGCGACGCTTTTTTGTATGACCAGAAAAAGGAAAGCTTTGAGTGGTTGTTTAGAGTATTTACACATGCAATGAATGGGAAGCAACCTGAAGCTATACTTACAGATGGTGATCACGCAATTGCGGCTGCAGTGTCTCATATATGGCCAAATGCACATCATCGCCTATGTTTGTGTCATATCTTTCAAAATGCAGCAAAGAACATAGGACACATATTTAATCAGAAGACAGGGTTTGACAAAAAGTTTACAAGGTGTACTTAAGAGCGTAGATGAGGTCAGATTTATGTCTGATTGAGAGAAAATGATTCATATGTACGACATTGAAGATTATGTGTGGTTACAAAATTTATATGCAGAAAAAGAGAAGTAGGCATTGGCATATGGAAGATAATACTTTTGTGCAGGTATGATAAGCACATAAAGAGCTGAATCTATGCATGTCACACTGAAGAATACTTTGTATTCATGTTTAACAATGTTTCGCTTTATGAAACAATATGTATTATTTGTAGACGGTCTTAGACAGAATGAGCTTGAACAAGATGTGAAATGCTTCAACACCCGCCCTGTAACTTTAGGCAAGAAAATATTAATGCGATTTGCAGATTTGTATACACTAACTATATTTGAATAAACTAAGAAGGAGGTTATACAGGTCATGAATTGCAATATAGAAGGACACATTCAAACCAAGAATATGCATAAATACCATATTGTATGGGAGGGCGAAAAGCATCAAAAAAGGCAAGAAGCACGTGTCACGTACAATGTTGACAACGGAACAGTTGAATGTACGTGTAAAATGTATGAATTCAAAGGTATTTTATGTCGTCATGCATTAAAGGCACTGTTATCATCACAAAATTTTACTTTTGCAAGTCAAACTGACCTTTAAAAAAGTTTTTGAAAATAACTCGCCTCCGTTTTAAAATGCGGAATAATTCCGAAGAATGGGACTCGCCTGTCGGTACGAGGTTCAACCGTTCCTGACGCCTTTACCAGGGGTAATTGAACCAAGGATCAATCTGGTGCTAACTTATCTAAATCGTGTTCTATTTCCTAAATGCACAAAGAATCAGGCATGTGCTATGATTTTCTGAAAATGCAGATTTGAAAACATGATGTTTGCTTAGAATAACTGAAATACTTGGAAAAAATGTCACTTGGAAAATCGTGAATCATGGTGAAAGTATTTCTGAGGAAAATGAAAATCGATTTCTGAAGAATCTAGAGGTTTTGTGAAAATCGATTTCTAAGGAATTTCAAATAACTTTGGAAAAACTTGATTTTTCTGAATTTAAACTTTGAAATTGAATATATAACTTAGAAAATCATGATTTGAACTTGATAAATACTTGAAATACCATTTGAAAGCTCAAAATTTTGAGAAAATCAATTTCTGAGTAAGACTTAGAAATTTTGAGAAAATTGATTTCTCTGAATTGGAATTAAAATTTGCAACTCAATGAAATGAATGAATATGGATTTGAAAGACTTGATTTTGAGAAATTGAGAAAATTATTTTGTATTTTTGAGAAATGCAGTGCATTTTGAAGTTAGCCTAATAGTGTAGGTTGAATATGGCTAATACGAAGATCACAAATCTGGGTTTCATTAGTATTCTGACTATGGCCATAAATACGAATTCCACCGAGTTTGTCAACTCCTTAAGAGCTAGTGCACGTGCCATTTGTGTAGACCATGGTGAATTTGTAATATGTGCATGAATAATGCATTCATCAGATATTAAAATTTGCAGAATCAAAGTATATGCAATGCATCCTATTCTATGCAGGAATTGAAATTCGTATTCCAAATTTAACCATAATTTACATCACTAATTGAATTTAAATAACTGAAAATAAAGTCTTCAATATCTCTGCAAAACTAGCAAACTTGTTAGTGAAGAAATATCGGCTTTTCTAGATTTATCCAGTAATATCTGGAAATTACTAGATTTTGCTAGATATAACCCTTTTTCCATGATTCTCTGAGATAAATATAATAAAATATGAAATAAAATAGAATAAATAATGAAAATAAGATTTGAAAATTTGAAATTGGGGTCAAAATGACCAACATACCCCCGATAGCAAGACTATGGCCTTGAAATCAGGGTTTTCAGAAAGATATTTTGTAAAATACAACTTTTGAAATTCAAATAAGGATAAATTAAACCAAATATGATATGACATGATTAAAAATGAGAAAATATAAGTTAGGGATTTCGAAATTGAGTTCAAATGACCAAAATGCCCCTGAAAACAAGACTATGGCCTTGAAATCAGGGTTTTTCAGAAAATGTTTTGGTAAAAACATTGGGTTTAGGGTTTAAATAAAATAAAATGAACACAAAATTGATCATGAAGCATCCTAATATGATTCTAAACATGAAAAACCCTAAAAACATGAACTTATACACGAAAATCAAGAAATATCATGAAAATCGTGTTTTTAGCAGTGTTTCAGGATCCTACTGGTACCCTGTTTTGCAATTTGATTGATTCAAGCACCAAACGATATCCAAAATTCATACAAATCGGTGTGTTCAATCCTTTTAACCTTAAAATTGGATTGGAAATAGAAAGATTCAATTTTGACACAAATTTTAATTCAGAATTTGCACAAAACCCTAAAATTTGCTATTTTTGCCCGCGGATATGTACTTGTTTCAGTGTTAGACCCGAATCAGGGGTCAATACACTATGTAAATTCTTGAAATTTTACAGATACAAAATAGACAAAAAACAAAGAATCTTTTTTTTACAGATCATAAAAATCATCTTTGATGAGGGAGATATCATTCCGGCAATCTGGACTTGAATATAACGAATATAAAATTGATTAAAACAAGTACTTTCGATTGAAAATACAGAAATAAATAGCATTCATCATCAAAATTTTCTGAAACTTCAGCAGTGAATATTAGACAAAAAAATAATGAACTTCCCTTTTTAGAGATCATGAATCAGATCTACGGTTTGAGATCTATGATCAGTACAAGTCGGATTAGGGTTTTTATAAATTATAACGAGTTTTTAAAATATGGATCCGACTTTCTGACAGAGGAAAAATACCAAATAGAGGCAAAAAAATTTTAAAAATTTTACAGTAAATATCTTAAATCAACACAAAGCCACTGCATTTTACGGATCTCAAATCGAATATCGGGTGAAAGAAATAATGCAACTGTAAGTTACCTATGAATTTCAATAGCGATTTTTAACGATTGAAAATCACGGTTCGATCTTTTATTTTTCTGATAGAGTTACCGAATCCCAAAACCTCTAAATTTTTTACAGAACCTTACTGACATATTCATGTATCACATATAAAAAAATAAGTAATTTATAATGAGTATTTCAGTACGAACTAACATGATTTCTATGAATCTAAGATTAAAACATACAGAAATCTAAGAAACCCTAATAAAACATGATTTATTTAATGAAAACAATAAAAAATATATATAAACAGTAAAATGAATCCTATTTTGATGCTGTAATACATGAAATAAACAGTAATATGCTAAAAAAATAAAAATAAAATAGGGATCCATGGCTGGAATTGCTTTCACCTTTGAAATCATGGATTTAATCCATTTCATCGGATAAATCTCATGTTTTTTGGTTAAGAACATGAAAAACATACTTCACATCGATTCTAATGGATTAGAATCCTTGAAATCGCCCTCAAACTGAGTTAGATCATCTTCTTGTGTCGATTTTGGGGTTCTTGGATGAAATCCATGGTTAAATCCATGAACACAAGAGTTTCCATGGTGAAATCTATTGAAAAATCATAAAAAAAACTAATAAAAAATAATAAAATAATGTTAAAAAAACTCACATTGGGGTTGCATCTTCAATGGAGGAAGAAGAGGTGCTGGAAATAGGAGGGAGACCACAAAAATTTGAGAGAAAAACAGCCCCTTTTGACCTCTTGAAGTCCCCCTTTTATAGGTTTTCAAAAAGTCACTTAATTAGGGTTAATTAAGAGGTTTTTCTTTTTTTCAGGACTCTTTCTAATAAATCCACTAAGGACCAGCAATTTTCCTAGAGGGTTTTAACCTAAATGAACTCTAATTAATCCCTAATTAACACCTAATTAAACCCTAGAAAGTCTAAATGTGGTGCCACCTAGTGTGGACCCACATTTGGTTTTTAAAACTTGAATTTAAAACCTTTAAAAACCAATGGTTTAAAACTTAAATAAAATGGATTTTCGAAATTGATTTTGACTCCTCTAAACCCCTAACCTAACTAGGACATTGACTAACTCTAGTCTAACCTTGAATTCTTCAAATGTGGCGCCACCCCGAGTGGGCCCCACTTGAATTTTCAAAAACGATTTTAAAACTTGAAAATGAGAGGTTTTTCAAAAGAGATTCAAAAGTAGACTTTAAGATTGAAAGTTTTGAAATGGTACAGAGTCTTGACTGAGTCAGAATTCCTCTGGATATGGCACCAACTGAGGGGGGGGCATCGAAGTTTTGAAAATTTTGAAATAAATATTAAAAATGGCTTTAAAAAGGGTTAAAATTAACAGTTGAAATTCAAAGTTTTGAAAATAGAGTTCTAAGCAAACTGGAACTCTGGACCAGAGTCCTGAACCAATTAAGACTCTGAGATTTTAGATTTTAAAAGCCAAATGAAAGAGTTTTTTTTTGAAAGATTTTATCAAAAATGGTAAAATAAGGCAGAAAATGCAGTCGGAGTTAGAGTTCTAACTCAACCGAAACTCTAAAATAGAGTTTTGAATCAACTGGGACTCTACAAAATGACCTAATTTTTGAAAAACAAATGGAAAAGAGTAAAAATGGAAGTAAAAATAGACTCCTGACTGGATTAGGACTCTAGGACAAAGTCCTGATCGGACTGAAACTCTAGATTTTTTGGTATTTTCTAAAAAACAGATGAAAGAACTTGTGAAAATAGTGAAAACAATAACAAATATTGAAATAAAACAGAGTCCTAATCCAACTGGGACTCTGGAGACAGAGTCCTAATTGAATTAGGACTCTCAGAATTTTGGATTTTTTGAGAAAACAAATGAGAGAATTTTGAAAAACAAGTGAAAACAAGATAGAATTGAAGTTTGGTTCAGAGTCCTGATCTAATTAGAACTCTGAAGAGGAGTCCTAATTCGATTAGAACTCTGAAAAATTTTGGTTTTCTAAGAAGTAAATGGTAAGATTTAAACAAAGCTTTTGAAAACCAGTGAAAATGAAGTGAGAAAACAAACTTTGGATAGATTCCTGATTCGATCAAGAATGTGGGATAAAACCTCAGAATTTTGAAATTCCATTATAAAGGTATAACAATTTTGGTTCCTGAAAGGATAAATAAAAAGATTTTTGAAAGATTCTTTCAAATATGAAATCAGGGTGAGAGTCCTGATCCAACTAGAACTCTTCAAACAGAGTCTTGGTTCAACTAAAACTCTGAGTTTTTTACTTCTCTTTGAAAGATTTTGAAAGAATTGATTAAAAACAGGTAAAAATAATGATGAAAGATAGAGTCCTGATCCGATTGCAACTCTGAGGAAGAGTCCTAATCCGACTAAAACTCTAAAGTTTTGGCTAAAATAGAAGATTTTGAAAATCAGATGAAAAGATTTTAAAAACAAGTGAGAATTAAGAATAATAGATGAAATCGGGATAGAGTCCTGATTCAATCAGGACTCTGAGAAAGAGTCCTGATTCAATTAGGACTCTGAGAAAAGTCCTAATTCGACTGAGACTCTAGAATTTTGACAAAAAAACAAAGGATTTTGATAGGTTTTCTCAAAAACAAGTAAAAGGGTAGTAAAAAATAGAGTTCTGATCTAACTAGGACTCTGGAAAAAGAGTCCTGATTCAACTAGGATTCTGGAAAAAGAGTCCTGATTGAACTGGGGTTCTGAAATTTTGGCCAAAAATGACAAGAATGAGTAAGGATATGACCACAGCTGGTTTAAAATCAGAATGGGTTTTAAAAAGATTCAAATAGATGAAAATACAGAGTCCTGATCCGACTAGGACTCTAAAGTTGTTGAGATTTTTTATAAATAAAGGGATCCAGAAGCGACACCACCTAAATTGGACTCATCTGAGAATTGAAATCAATTGAAATTGAGTTTAAAATGAATCCAGATTGTTTTCTGGGGAAAACATTTCGAAATATAAGATTCTGGGGGTTGGCAAATGGCAAAAATGTTGATTTAAAACCCAGGTTTTGAAGTTGATTTTGAAAGAAAAGTTTTAAAACTCGAATCTAGATTTAATATTTTGAAAACAAGAGTCCTGGATCTCGATAATTAGATGCAATGACATGCAATGCTATGCAATGCAATGAAATGACATGTCAAATGCATGCAATGATATTGCAATGATATATGAAAGGTAAACATTGGATGAGGGTGAAAATTTGGGGTGTTTACAGGCACTTAATCAAGAGAAGATACAAGAAATACCTTTGTCATATTTAATGCAAAGATGGACGAGACTGGCGAAGATTGAACTGCTAGATACAGACAATGTCAATCAATCTGATGTTGATGAGAAGTGTCACATAGCCTCCCGTTAGCAACTATGTAGGTCACTTATGCATGTTGCAGATTTAGCATCGAAAAGTGAAGAAGCCTATGTATGCATGAGAAAAGTGTCAAGGGAGTTACTTGAAAATGTGCAGTTAACCATCAGTCCATTGTAGCTCATGAAAACCAGTCCAAGAAAATGGGAGTGAACAGTAAAGGTAAAAATCATGCTTCCCTTGACACTCATGAGAAATTGCTCCAAAGCATAAACATCATCTTCAACAAGTCAGAAGTCAATGTTATAGATTATAAAAGAAAAATTCACCTAACGAAGGGTATCAAAAGGAAACTTGCCTTTGATCGCAGTCGTTGAAGATAAAAAAGTGCACTAGAATTGGTTGGCAAGAAAAGGTGTAAGAAACAACCAACCTCTAAGCAAAAACAACCAAACCCTTCGCATGAACAGGTATGTAATACATTATATTGCTTTCCATGTAAATTGCATTACGTGCAGCTTATCAATATCTAACTTGTGTAATTTTCAACCTGCAGCAATACCTTACAGACATGCACTACAACGTTAGAACCTTTAATCCTCCCGACCAGTTTTTTCGGAATGATAGCTTCAATTTTACAAGTCTTTTGGTATGTAATCAATGTTGGGAGAATGTTTGCATTTCTTGTGAAACTTAATGTAGTGTCTTATATTGTTCTGTTTCATAACAGGCTCAAATCAATTCGAAAGCGAGCTATGGAGCACAGGAATCGCATGTGAATTTTATTTAAGTCTTACTATAAAGTTAGTTGTTATGCCTCTTTGTATGACCCAATTTTTTTGTGGGATTTGTTATGAGTTTAACAAAATAGGAGGTGAATATGCTTATACACTGGATGGTTTTATTAAGAAAGAGTTTTTGGATGAAGCCATTTTCATGAATCGTTAATAGAATTGTTAATATTTTTGTGGATCACTGCTCATGAAAAAATAGGAATCGCGTGTGAATTCTGTTTAATAATGTATCTTTCATATATATAAATTGTTGTAATATGTATCATTCACATGTATAAATTGTTCTCTCATCTAGCCATATGTATATCGATTTGTAAGATATTATGTGTTTTATAGTGTCTATTTGTAAGCTATTAAGCTAAATTGCCGTATTAATTTGTAATATATTATGCGATATGTATATCAGTTTGTAAGATATTATGTGTTTTCTAGTATTGATTTGTAAAATGTTATACCATGTAGTGTCTTATCGTGATCTACACAATGACATTTATGTCAGCCACAATTGGATGAAAATTGAAATGTGCATGAGTACAAATCACGATAAAAATGCATAAACAAATCATTGTCTCTTCTAGCCTTCAAATATACACATCATTGTACAACTCAATCCAATCACTGCCTCACCTAAACCCATAATACAAATCGATGTGAAATTCAACAAAAAAATCAAGGTAAATTCAAAGTGATTTACAGCATAAAAATGATTTACGTTTTATACAAAATAATATTTTAGTAACAGTTGCAAATTGATGAGTAAATCACAATATTATATATCGATATTGTTCACAAAGACAAACAAAGATATATCGTTGTTGTTATAGCTTCTTAAATACAAATTGATGTTATTTACAACCACATTCATTTACCAAAAATATTAGTATCTATTTTCAATACATCATGACCAATGGTTTGGCCATTAAATCATTTACACAATGACTGATTAATAAATGGCTGAAAAGAAAAACAATAAACAAAGCCACACGATGTATAGACTTAGTAAATTATAAATCAAGAATAATTCAACGATATAAATTAAGGTAACTTTATAAATACAAATCGATATCAATTTGTGTATACTTGCGTAAAACCATGCAAAATGTAAAACCCTAATATAGATCTATATAAAGCCCTACCCTACCTGACCCAACCCATTGTTTAGGTCTAAAACCCTAATCTATTTAACATGTCTTCCTCTTTTCTGCGGCAACGCAGCTTCTTCTTCTTCTTTTTTCTCCTCCGCCTTTGTCTTCTTCTTCTTCTTCTTGTCCTTCTTCTTCTTCTTTATATTTTTCTTTTTTCTTTATTCTTCTGTGTTCCTTCTACCTGTGCTTGATAGATGGGGTTTGATGTTGATAACGTAGTTGTTTCATGCCATGAGAAAAGATTTGTATAATCTTCGATGATGATTATGGTGGTTATCTGCATGATAGACAAGGAGGTAATGCTAATATCCATCTATTTGATCCATTCCTACTGTCGGACCCTCCATTGTTCGCAAACCATACTTCACAGTTAAAAATATATCTGCCTAATCTTCGATATACTTCATGACAAATACGTAAAAATGACTTATCATGTAGCCCCTCGGCTCCTTCAAGGGGACAGTGTCTGAGCTTAAGTTATGAAGCATATTGTCAAGAGTGCACCAATGCTAGAGTCTCTAAGAATCAACCTCAGTCCGAGAAAAATGGTGTAGTGTGCTGCCATTACTAATGAGCTTGTTTTCTTGGAGATGATGTATTCTTAGCTGCACATAGAATTGTTTTACAGCAGAAAATGAACTCGACGATGAACGATATGGATGTTTTTGTGCTCTCTTCTGTAAAAATAGGAGTCTCTAAAAGATAGATATGTATTTGACAAGAAATATCCTCTCATAAATAGATTTCCACATTCTGGCACCTGGATTGCATTAGAAGCATGTCATTATTTTGGACATGGGTTTTATATTGGTGATGCTATCTGTTTTCTTTGATGAAGATGGTGGTCATGTATTGTATCAAAGCCAAATCATTGGTCATGATGTATTGTAACTAAATACTAATTTTTTTTTGTATAAGAATGTGGTTGTAAATCATGTGGATTTGTAGTTACAAAGTTACGGCAAGAACGATATGTCTTTGTTTGTCTTTGTGAACGAAATTGTTGAAGTAAAACCCAAAATCCTTAAACCTAAAACCTAAAACCTAAACCCTCAACCCCAATCGCCCGTAAAAGCGAATAGAAAATATCGTTAACATAGACATAGCCCGTAAAAGAAAATCACGTTAGCATGTAACCTTTATACGTTATTGTGTAAATCATGATGGTATAACGATTTACACAATAACGTCCATGTCAGCCACAACTGGATGAAAATCACATTGTGCATGAGTACAAATCACAATAAAAGTGCACGGTTTGTGCAAATCGTTTCAGTCATTTATCAATGTTTATGCAAATCGTTCCAACTGTATATAAATGCTTGTTCAATTTTTATTACCATAAAGTTATGGAACACATGAATTGTGTGTGAATTATGTTTAAGTCTTAACATAAAGTTAGTTGTTATGCTTCTTTGCATGACCCAATCGCGTGTGAAATCTTTCACATGTATAAATCGTTATAATCATTTTCCATTATACACAACGCTAATCGCTTTTACGATTTTCATTTATGAAGGGCTAACATAACAACGATTTGCCTTTGCTGCAAAGTCCAACTTATTAGCGTGTTTTGTAAAATTGAAATTTTATTTATTTAAACCCAGAGAGATTTACATAATTTGTATACACAGTCTTACAAAATTTGTATACAAAATTTGATTGTACAGTCTACAAAATCTGTCAGAAGTCGATATACATCATATTACTCTTGAAGGGTCGCGTTGTTCATTGCCTTCTAGGTATTCTTGCCGACTGAGTTTTTTTCTCTTCTGCAATTAGAAACTCCATCAATTTTTTGCATAGTTCTATGTGGAATCCAGGTATATCATCCTGCAACAAAAAGGTAATGTGACACCAATATGTAAATTGAGTCCTCAATCATAGAGGATAATAAAACATGTTTAAGTGTAGAGCATACAACGTAGAAATCAGGTTCTCATCCATTGTATATTGCTTCAATATACTTCATTACAAATACGCCACAATCGATGTCGTTATTTTGTAAAGGAGCATTGTGTACTGAGCGAAATCTCCACTCGCCAATGTTGACATCCAAAACATCTTTGACGAATACCACCTATGGTTAATGCAGAAGTAAGTAAATTTTTGGCCACCGTACATGATACGATACCCTTATAGATGAAAACTTACCAAATGCAAAATATCACGATGTACACCAGGGTGAAAGTCCAATGAGTTATAGCACCATATTCATTTTTTCTGTAAATTCATCGTGTATAAGACCCAATGCTGAGCAGTTTGCCAGAGTGTAGGAATCAATATCTGCAAATTGATACAATATCTTACAAATTTATAGTATAAATCGTGTTAGGACTGTTATGCCTAAACCTCGGACAAGAGGTTTTTTCACTTACCTTTTCACTTGACCAAAAGTCTCTGCAGTGATCATCGTTACCCCAGTATGATAGTCTATCTTGAAATCCAATAGAGTATGACAATCGGCAGACGAAACTTTGTTGAACGAAACAGTGATAATAGTAAGGTTAAAACATGAAGCAACAAGAGTAAATCAAAAAAGAAAATAAACATATAAGAGAACTGATATACCATGAAATAAGGGGTGACGATGCGTCTAGTATTGGTTGTTGCATTGTTTTGAATATACATGACAAAATCGGATATAGTCTGTTTGCAACAAATATGCTTGTGTTAACATACATACCCATGGCATACGTAATATATAACTGATAGTGGTTTCATAGGTATAAAATTACTGATAGTGTTTCCTTCTACAAATTCATTTTGCAGCCATTTGGTGTTATCTTGGAGCTCTTTGCTGAGTTTTCAGGCACCACTTTTTGTGGATGTTCCACTGACATTAGCAGAATATTCAAGAAACGATATTGAAATTCCTTTCTACAGTACACAATATAAATCGAATATACGCCATAAAAGAAACAAATTTTAAAGAAACTCATCACGAGGTTTAGAAAATATATGTCTGATTTGCCATCGTTGGTCGTGTAGTTGTCGTCTTCTCCTTCCTCGTCTCCTTCCATGACATTGATACCTCATTTGCGATGAAGCAAGTTATATGTTTGATTCACAAATAAATCATTTATAAAAGAAATGTCGGTTCGTCTATTCCTTGTTCATGAAGCAAAGCGATGCAACACCGTCCTGAACTTGTGTGATGTGCCATTCATATATAAAGGAAACATTGTTTCACATACCGCTAGTTTTCAAAAAATACCACCAATTTTTAAAAAGTGCGAGCAAGTAAATTGTATTGTGCATTAATTAAATTAAAAAACGTCATTTCATCTGCCTTTTACAAAAATAGTCAACGTGATAGGACGTATCAAGCAAATTGCGATAGCAAGTATTGTAAATTGATTTGCAACTAAGTCTTGATTTATAGTTTACTAAGTGTAAACATTGTGTCGATTTATTTATTATTTTTCTTGACATATTGTTCACATTGACAAAGCTCGTAACAATAAATCATGATAGGACAAATCGTTCACATTACCAATAAACATCATGTCGATTTATTTTTTCATTCTCTTTTTTGTCTTTTAGTAGTCATTGTGTAAATTGCGATAGGAAAATTGTCAACATAGACAAAGCTGGTCAAAGCAACTCATGATAGGACAAATCGTTGCAATGAAATCGATTTGCAACTGTAACTTAAATCGGTATCAAGTTGTAAATTGATTTGTATTTAAGAAGTAGCCTCGATTTTTACTTTATCTATTCTAAACATCGTCTTGATTTTTTTATTGTTTTAGTTTTCTGCCTTTTATTAATCGGTTATTGTGTAAAGCGTGATTGGATATATCGTTCACATAGAAAAATCTTTTCAACCCTAAAGCCAAAAATCTAAAAACCTAAAACACAAAGCTCGTCAATCGTGATATTATATATTGATATTGTTCACAAAGACAAACAAAGACATATCATTGTCGTGATAACTTCATAAACCCTAAAGCCTAAACCCTAAACCCATAAACCATAAACCAACCTAAACCCTAAAACCCTAAACCCTAAACCCTAAACCCTAATCCCTAAACCCTAAACCCTAAACCCTAAACCCCAATCCCTAAAACATAAAACCCTAAACCTCTAAACCCTAAACCCCTAAAACCCTAAAATCTAAACCCTAAACCACTAAACCCTAAACCTAAATCCTATAACCTAAACCTAAAACCTAAACCCTAAACCCTAAACCCTAAACCCTAAACCCCTAAAACCCTAAACCGCAAACCCTAAACCCTGAATCTTAAACCATAAAGCCTAAACCCCTAAAATCCTAAACCCTAATTGCGATTGGGCATATGATGATGTATGTTTTCTTTGATTTATAGTTTACTAAATCTAAACATCGTGTCGATTTATTTATGAATCAGTCATTGTGTAAATCGTGATACGACATATCGTTCACATAGAAAATGCTCGTAAAAATAAATCGTGATAGGACAACAAACCATATTCCTGATTCTTACTAATATAGCATTATTGTGTAAATCGTGATTTTTATTTATGAGTGTTAAACGTGAGTTGATGATTTATAATAACGGGTTCTTATTAGTATAGCATTGTGAAAATCGTGATAGGACATCGTTCACATGGACAAAGCTCGTAAACGCAAATTGCGATAGTTTAAATCATTTTCGCTTTATGTTCGTTGTTATACAGATCGTGATAGAACACCTATAAAACAGTGTTAGCGATTTGCAACTTTTACTTAAATATTTATATCAAGTCTTAAATTGCGATAGTGTAAAAGTTACTTAAATACTTTACTAAGTCTAAACGTCGAGTCGATTTATGTACACGTGGGTAAAACCCTATTCTATGTAAAACCCTAATATAGATCCGTGTAAAATCTTATTCTATTTAAAACCCTACTTGACCTGATCCAACCTGTTATCCACGTCTAAAACCCTAATCTATTTAACATCTCTTCCTCTTTTCTGCTGCAGCGCAGTTTCTTTTTTTTTCTCCTCCGCCTTCATCTTCTTTTTCTCCTTCTTCTTATTCTTCCTTGTATTTTTATTTCTTCTTTGTTCTTCTATGTTCCTTCTACCTGTGCTTGATAGATGGGGTTTGATGTTGATAACGTAGTTGTTTCTTGCCATAAGGAAAGATCTGTATAATCTTCGATGATGATTATGGTTGTTATCTTCTGTGTATACATCGATATATTCATGACACATACGACTGTGGCATATTTTTCGTGAAGTATATCGAAGCTTACACAGAATATAACAAACATAATAATTTTTAATTGTTGTCGTCATATCAGAGCAAGCACAAATATTCAGCATGATAGACAGGGGGTGATGCTGATGTTCATCTATTTGATATATTCCTATTGTGGTCCCTCTATTGTTCGCAAACCATACTTCACAATTGAAAAAAAATATGTCTAGTCTTTGATATACTTCATGACAAAATGGTGCAGTGCAGTGGGAGTATCCTCAGCTGCACATACAATCATTTTGAGTTCATTTTCTTGGAGAGGATGTACCCTCAGCTGCATATAGAATCATTTTGCAGCAGGAAATGAACTCGATGATGAACGATATGGTTGTTTTTATGATCTCTTATGTAAAAATGGGAGTCTCTAAAAGATAGATATGCATTTGACGGAAACGTCCTCCCATAAATGGCTTTTCATGATGTATTGTAACTAGCGAAGACCACTCAGTAAACTGAAGGTGCTAGTCGTGCGGGCTGCATCTTCTCTACCTATTGCAATCCATACCTTCGATATACTTCAGTTATGCCTGAAAGCAAGATGGATTTCATGCACATCTGAATTGCACTCGAAGCACATAACTATTTGGACATGGGGATAATGATATATATTGTCTTTGATGATGATGGTCATGTATTGTAACTAAATACTCATATATTTTATAAATGAATGTGGTTGTAATGTATCATCTAAGTAGATTTGTATTTATTCGCCTTTTATTAGTCAATGTAAATTGCAATAAGACAAATCGTTGTACGTATAATGTATCTGAATCGTTATACCAGATATTGTCCCAGAGCGATTTACACAATGACAATGTCAATTTTTTCTTTACTAAGTCTAAACATTGTGTCAATTTGTGTAAATCACGATGGAACGTATCGTTCGCTTAGACAAAGCTCGTAAAGGCAAATCGTAATAGGATTTTCCAACAAATTTGGTTCGATTATCTGATGGGTTTTGGTGGCATGGTTGTACAGATCGTGATATAGCAAATTGCAATAGTACGTAGTCTTTATACATACAAATCATTTTATCCTTTTATCAATGTCTGTATAAATCGCGATATGAAGACAACTCGTAAAAGCAATTCATAATTTGCACAGTACATAATGTTAAACGCTTCTTCAATTTTTTTTAATGAAGGCCAAACATTACAAGGATTTGTTTAGTGGCACTTGTGTGTTACACTTATTAAAAAAAGAATTATACATTTATAGAATGTCACTTTACAAAAAAAAATTATAGAATTACAACAAATAAATATCGGGATAAAAAAAATCATATAATGTTTATTCAGTAGCACTTGACGACTCAGATGGACTTTGACATACAAATTGTCTCTTTCTTTTTCTTGGTGAACTCTCTTTCCTCGGTGGCCTCTTGGTTCCCACGATCTTATTAAAACCACTGGTAATCAGCTCTACCAATGACCGCATTTGTCTCCCCAAATTGCCCACCTGCTTTCGTAACTCCTTATTTTCCCTCTCCATCATCTCAAACCTTGTGGTGGAGTCTACCTTCTTTTTTGTGAGTTGTGTTTGCTCCTCATTGTGTACTGCAACTGAGGAAATCATTGTTGTAGTCGGAGGGACATGATGGACGTGTTTTGTATGCTGGGAGACGACATGATGGGGGACAGAAGGGACGCATGGGTTTCCAACATTTTCACGTTCCTTATTCTCAATCTCCAGATTTTGGCGCATGGGTTTCTAATATTTTTTGAAATAGTTGGGGTCATATTGTCGTTCTTTATAATCATACGCTATGGCATGAACTCCTCCTTTGTTTCAGCTATCCAATGGTTCCCTAAAGCGATCGTGCCAATTCACGTTCTTGGGCTCATCACTTTTCATCTTCCTTCTCACTTCTACAAGCTGCTTTGGGGTAGACTGTCCCAAGCCAGCTTATAGGAGAACTCGACTATTATGCTGCAACTCGGCTTCGTAATTGCTAAACAGTCGAATATCGCAGGCAGAAAGTCTCGCAGCCTGAGCAACAATCTCTTTGTCCTTGTCCTCCCCATCTCCATACAGTCTCCACACAACCTGTACATTGGAGATTATGGTTTAGGTATAGACATAATTATTCATGCTAATGAATGCTAAATATTAAAATAATTTATAATAATGAGTGTTAAATATATTACGACTATTACTAATGAGAGCTTTATATTAAAATGATTTACACTAATGAATGCTACATATTACAACGATTTACAATAACGAATTCTAAATGCTAAAAAGATAATGCTTTGTACTAACAAAGAAATAATCCTGCAACGATCATTACTTAAGAAAGCTAACGATTACAACGATTTACATGCGATAATGATTTGTACTAAAGAATACAAAATCCTGCAATGATCATTACTTAAGAATGCTAACGATTATAATGATTTACACTAATGAAAGTTAAATGCTAAAGCGATAACGATTTGTACTAAGGAATACAAAATCCTGCAACAATCATTACTTAAGAATGTTAATGATTTACATTAATGAAAGTTAAATGCTAAAGCAATAACGATTTGTACTAAGGAATACAAAATCCTGCAATGATCACTACTTAAGAATGTTAAACATTAGAACGATTTGTACTAACGAAGTGAAAATCCTGCAGTGATGATTACTTAAGAATGATAAACATTTCAGCGATTTATACTAATGAATTATAAATGCTGAAACGATTATAAACGATTTTAAATCATTTACGTCATTTAATTGTAGACCATCTAAAATAAACTTAGCATTATCTTGCTTTACATTTATTTTAGCCCACCGACCGATCTTTGAAAAACCATAAATCGCAGGGCCACACTGAGAACCCAAGGTGACAATATGCTCCCATAACCAGGCCTACAAAATTATATATATTAGTAAGATTATAACCTTCAACTATCTTAGTCTACAACTACAAAATATGTAATAAAGAATTACCTAGACAAATGGCCAAAACCCTGCGATGGTTTTTGAACCATTACTCGCACGATAAAGTTGATTATACAAGTGTGCAAGCATAGCAGCACCCCATGCATAGTTATCAATTTTATCTAAGTCTTCCAAGAATTGCAGCCACAGGTAATTTATTATCGAACCAAACAAATCAAAAAATAAAGTAAGTCCAAAAAAATAAAGAAGGAAGTTGTGCAACTCTTGATCAACTCTTTCAGATGCACATGTAGCGGACCGACCTTCCCATTTATTATGAAAAGAATAAACTTTCATCGATGTGGAATTGCTTCCACCAGAAATACATTGCCTCCATTTCTCCATCGACATTCTTAGAAGGGCCATACACATGTCCCTTACAACATAGTTTGAATCCCGTAATAGGACAACACTTCTATGGCACTTAAGGTCCGTAATCCATACATCTTCTAGGGTCATGGTGATCCCAAAAGAATCAAACTGGAATATATTCGTCTTATTATTCCACTTATTTACCAGGTGAGTCATGGTGTTCCAGCACATTTCAAAAGAATGTTGGTTTAGAAGGTTGCCGAAGTGCATATTTCGCAATCGATCCTTCTGATATTCACTCAGTTCTCCATACCATGACAGAACTACAGGCCACTGACACCGTCCTCAGAGCTTTTCACCTGGTTCTCTACTTCTCTTGTGACCTCCCTGTAACACAAAATAGCATAGTATTCGTATCAAATCAAAATTAGTCGCACGTGTACTTCTACACATCATTGTACACAATAATCGCTATAAATAATAATTGTTGCACACTTGCTATATATAGTAATCACTATCACAGTAATCGTTATACATAATCATACTTATAACAGTAAATCATTCACAGTAATCGCTATACATAGTAATCGTAATCACAGTAAATCGTTCATAATAATCGCTATACATAGTAATCGCTATCATATTAATCGTTATACATGGTAATAACTATCATAGTAAATTGTGATAGACAAGATCAATTTATGTACCTTGGTCACACTTTTCTCCTCTTTATCCCCTCCCTTTATTCTCTGCCTTTCTTCTTCCTTCCTTCACTCATTTGGCTCCCTACTCTGTTTTTCAATTTCTTCCTTCCTTTCCATTTTCTTCTCTTCCTCCTCCTGATTTTTCCTTTTCCTTTTCTTCTCTTCCTCCTCTTACTTTTTCATTTCTCTTTTCTTATCTTCCTCCTGTTTTTTCCTTTCCCTTTCCTTCTCTTCCTACTCCTGCTTCTTCATTTTCCTTTCCTTATATTCCTCATCTTCCTTTGCCTTTCCTTCTCTTCCTCATCCTCCTTCTCTTTCCTTTGTCTTTCCTTCTCTTCCTCGTCCTCCTCTTGCTCCTTCCTTCTCCTTTCTTTCTCTCTCTCATCCTGATGCTTCTTCATTTGCCTTTCCTCTTTCATCTTCATCATTTGCCTTTCCTTCTCTTCCTCCTCATCCTTATTTTTTTTTCCTTTCTCTCTCCTCCTCCTCCTTCTTCCTTTGCCTTTGCTTTTCATTCTCTTTTTCCTTCTTTTATTGCCTTTCTCTCTCCTCCTCCTTCCTTTGCCTTTCTCTCTCCTTCTCCTCCTTTTTCATTTGCCTTTGCTTTTTATTTTCCTCCTCCTTCTTCCTTTGCCTTTCCCTCTCCTCTTCCTCCTCCTCCTTCTTCATTTTCATTTTCTTTTTTTGCTTTTCATTCTCCTCATCCTTCCTCCTTTGCTTTTTCTTCTTTTCATCATCATTCTTCTTCTTCATCTTTACTTTTTCCTCATGCTTCATTTGCTCTTTAGTCTCAATATCTGATGAATAATCCTCTGCATAATACAATTCCAACGCTTTGTTCCTTTCTTTATCATTCTCAATCTTCGTTATATTTTGGTATCCTTTATAACGCTCATATAGATGGGAATTGCGGATCATTTCATTAAGTCTCATGAAATCAAATGGTGGGGGATTTCTTGTCTGGCGAGCTTTAGATATTGCTAACCTGAACAACACATAAATTTAACCACATCATTATATGTTACACCCGTCTCTCCAAGTATATAATATTACAATTTATCCCATTCATTAAAAAATCACCAACATTACAAATCGTCGCAATATTTGGCTTCATAAGTAAACATCATTATAAGATTTAGCAAACTTAAGTACAAATCAAGGTAATTTCATAAATACACATCGTTAATGCTTTAAATGTATAAATCATTGTTGCTTCAAACTTACAAATCATTGTACAAATCACAACCTTCATAAGTACATATCATTGTAACATTTGGGCTTCATACGTAAACATTGATGTACGATTTATCAAACTTAAGTACAAATCGTGATAATTTCATTAAATCGTTACTACTTCAAACGTATAAATCATTGTTGCTTTATAAGAAGAAATCATACTAACTATTTTTTGATGCCCAAAAGGTGGATAGGTACAAATTGATTTGTTTCAATATGAAAATAAGTGTTATTTAGCATAAATAGTAAAACCAGTTATAAGATTTAGCATTCAAATTTACAAATCGATTTGTTTGCATAATGAAACCTTACGAAACTCACCGAAATGATACGAGTTTTGGTAATCCGATAGTGGAGGAGAAACACCCAGAAGATAGACACAGCCGATGGTGGCAACGATGTTGCCACTGCAAAATCGTTGTCTCAAGGATGCTTCAACGGCGGCAGACGACCGCAAAGGGTGCTCTGGCAGCAGCAGATAAAGGCAAAGGTTGCTCCGAAGGTAGCAGACGATGGAAAAGGGTGCTCTGATGGCAGCAGACGACGGCAACAGGTACTCCAATAAAAGCAGACGACGACAAAGAAGGGTTTGATGGCAGCAGACGGCGGCAAATGGTGCATCATCAAAGGGAGCTCTTGTTACAGCAGATGGTGCAAAAGTTTACTGCTTAGGCCAAAAATGGAACATTTGGACTTTGAAGAGTTAACATCGTTCTTGAATTGACATTTCACTTTTCTAGATGGAGGATCTCGAACCGTCGTTTCACTTTTCTAGATGGAGGACATTTTTGTCCTTTTCTCGAACCATCGTTTCTTGGCAGGAATGGCGGGAAAGGGTACTTAAGTCTTTGCAACCACACCAGACTGTAATGCTAAGTGATGCCGACAAACACGAGGATACAAGTCCCATGAGGTTATATATGTGACGCTTATTCGGACCCCCGAACACGCACTGTAGCAAATTGTGTGTCTTCAGGGAGGAGGGGACATATAATCTGCTTCGGTTTTGTCATTTACCTGGCAGATGAACATTTGGATGCCACCTTCAAGGAACAAGGCTTTACTACCAAATTTATCAACTGTGGAGATCGACACGAAGGTGGCGATGACATTGACGAGGCCAGATATCACGGTAGACATGAGGGAAGCATCATCTCTGAACCCAATGGTCTTGAAGAGCACAGGGGCATAGAACATGATGATGTTGATGCCAGTGAACTGCTGGAACAAAGGAATGGCAACGAACATGACGAGTTGAGGCTTGTACTTCTACTCGAGAATGTTGGCTCATGGGTTCTTCACTTTCTTGGAGGCTTCACTCGCATCAATGAGGTCTTGCAACTCAGCATCCACATCAGTAGTGCCTCTGATCTTCTGCAACATGGCCCTGGCCTTCTCCTTGTGCCTGCGCTCAATGAGGGAGTTGGGTGTGTCAAGCAGGAAGAGTGCGTCGGTGAGCAAGATTATTGTTTGCACAACAGCTAATGCTAGAGAAATCCTCCAGCCATACCTACCCTTGATATTGTTGGTGTCATAGTTCACAAGATTCGCCGCAAAGATGCCAATGGTAATGGTCAGTTGGAAGCACAAGTTGAGTGCTCTTCTGATGTTGGTTGGTGCCATTTTAGAGAGATAAACTGGAATAGACTGCAAATAACACACCCCAAAGCTTTTATTAGCACTATGTTTCAAAGACATGCTTGGCCATGGAAAATGAATGATTAATTTAGTGGAATGATTGACTACTGCCTACCTAGTTGGCGAACCCAACACCAACGCCAAGAAGGAGATGGCAGATGATAAGCATGGACACGTTCATGGAAGCTCCATTGATGGCCGCACCAACCAAAAAGGTGAGGCCGCCGACGAGCATGGATGGCTTTCGGCCGAAGTTCCTCGTCACCGATGACGCGAAGAAGGATGCCAGCAGCCCAGCTATGTAGAGGGATGAAGTGAAGGTGGTGAGCAGTTGGTTGTCGAATTTGCAGTACTGGTTCTCATGGGAAGCATCCATCTGCATCTTAGCATAGACCGATGGGAAGAACTTCTTCAAGAATGCGTCCATGGAAGTCACCCCATCTGCAGCAGCCCATCAATCAATCCACGTATTCATTAATCGGTATCTTCATCATCATTGCTCGTGTTATGATCAACTAATTTGCTAAGTTGGATGCTTATGGAATGGCCTAACACTATGTGCTAAATATTATAATGAGACCGCAAACCGTTCTTACAACATGTGGGTCTCACTTCCAACTAATGGACGAGACAAAATCATGTGATATTGAAAATCACAAATGGTGGTGGTGTTTCTCAATATACACCGCTCATCCTGGTGGATGAAGGGTCGGATGCCAAATCTGTCATTCAAAAGAATTTGAGAGATTTGCATCTAGTTGAAAACAATCGAAACATTTTATCCAAAACCCTAATTAATGAACCCTCATGTGTGTTACAAATCGTGATAGAACACCTTCTATAAAAAATAAATTGTGATCTCTTATATACAATTGATTGCAAGTCAATCGTGATCTCTTATAAAAAACAAATGTGATCACTTTTATTTATGAAGGTCGAACATTACAACGATTTGTTCAGTGACACTTGTGTGTTATAATTATTAAAAAAAGAATTAAATAATGTTACATTAAAAAAAATTATAGAATTACAATAAATAATTATCAGGATAAAAAGAATCGTTATCGTTTATTCAGTGGCACTTGACGATTCATATGGACTATGACATACAAATCGTCTCTTTCTTTTTCTTGGTGGACTCTCTATTCTCGGTGGCCTCTTGGTTCCCTCGATATTATTATAAACACTAGTCATCATCTCTACCAGTGACTACATTTGTCTCCCCAAATTGATCACCTCCTTCCGTAAGTCCTTATTCTCCCTTTCTAACATCTTGAACCTTGTGTTAGAGACTACGTTCACTTTTGTGACCTGTGTTCGCTCCTCATCCTGTATTGTTACTGCGATAATCATCGTTATAGCTAAAGGGAGACAATGGACAGGTATTCTATGCTAGGATGCAATGTGATGGGGGACAGGAGGGAGGCATGGGTTCTCAATATTCTCAATCTCCAGATTTCGACGCATGGGTTCTCAATATTTTTGAAAATAGTCAGGATCATATTGTCGTTCTTTATAATCATACGCTATGGTGCAGACACCTCCTTTGTTCTAGCTATCCAATTGTTCCCTTTAATGTTTATGTCAATTCACGTTCCTGGCCCCACCACTATTCATCTTCCTTCTGACTTCCACAAGCTTCTTTGGGATAGACTATCCCAAGCTAGATTATAGGAGAACTTGACTACTATGCTGCAACTCGGCTTCATAATTGCTAAACAGTCAAATATTGTGGTCCGATAGTCTCACACCCTCAGCAACAAGTTTTTGGTTCTCGTCCTCCCGATCTCCATACGGTCTCCACACAACCTATACATTGAAGATTATGGTTTAGGTATAGACAATTATTCATGCTAATGAATGATAAATATTAAAATTATTTATAATAATGAGTGCTAAATATATTACAACGACTGTTACAAAGAATGCAAATGATTATTACGATTTACAGTACTAAAAGATAAATGCTAAAGCGATAACGATTTGTAGTAACAAAGACAAAATTCTGCAATGATGATTACTTAAGAATGCTTAACATTTCAATGATTTATACTACTGAATGATAAATGTTGAACTGATTGTAAACGATTTTAAACCATTTACCTCATTTAGTTGCAGACCATCTAAAATGAACTTAGCATTATCCTCATTGACATTTATTCTAGCCCATCGACCGATCTTTGGAAAACTACAAATCGCAGGGCTACACTGAGGACGCAACGCGACAATATGCTTCCATGCCCAGGCCTACAAAAATAATATATTAGTAATACTATAACCTTCAACGACCTTAGTCTACAAGTACTAAATATGTAATAAACAAATACCTGAACAAATAGCCAAAACCCCCCGACGGTTTTCGTACCCTTACTCACACGGTAAAGTTGTACAAGTGTGTAAGCATAGCAGCACCCCATACATAGTTGTCGACTTCATCTAAGTCTTCTAGGAACTGCAGCCAAAAGTAACTTATTCTCGAACTAGAACAATCATAAAATAAAGTAAGACCAAAAAAATAAAGAAGGAAGCCGCACAACTCTTGGTCAGCACTTTCAGATGCACATGTAGCGGACCGGCCTTCTCATTTATTACAAAAAGAAGAAACTTTCATCGATATGAAATTGCTTCCACCAAAAATACATTGACTTCATTCATCCACCGACATTCCTAGAAGGGTCATGCACTTTTTCCCTGCATTATAGTTTGAATCCCGTAATAGGCCAGCACTGTTATGGCACTTAAGGCCAGTAATCTGCTTCACATCTTCTAGGGTCATGGTGATCTCAAAAGAATCAAACTGGAATGTGTTCGTCTGATGATTCCACTTATTTACCAGGTGGGTCATGGTGTTCCAGCACGTTTCAAAATAATGCTGGTCCAGAAGGCTGCGAAAGTGCATATTTCGTAATCGATCCTTCTGATATTCACTCAGTTGTCCATACCACGACAAAACTATAGGCCACTGACACCGCCCTTCAAGCTTTTTACCTAATACTCTATTTCTCTTCTGACCTCCCTGTAACATAAAATAACATATTATTCATATCAATTGTAAATTAGTCACATTTGTACTTCTACGGCTCGTTGTAGACAGTAGTCGCTATAAATAATAATCGTTGCACACATACTATCACAATAATCGCTAATACAGTAATCGCTATACATAGTAATCGCTATACATAGTAATCGCTATATATAGTAATCGATATCACAGTAATCGCTATACATAGTAATACCTATCACAGTAAATCTTTCACAGTAATCGCTATACATAGTAATTGTTATCATAGTAATACCTATCACAGACAGGATTGATTTATGTAACTTGGTCATAATTTTCTCCTCTTCATCCATTCCCTCCATCATCTGCCTTTCTTGTTGATTCGCCACCTCCCACTGCTTTGCTACTTCTTCCGTTCTTTGCTCCATCACCTCCCTCCTCTGCTTTTCAATTTCTTTCTTCATTCTCTTCCTCCTCCTATTTTTTTCTTTCCCTTACCTTCTCTTCCTCCTCCTGCTTCTTCCTTTCTCTTTCCTTATCTTCCTCGTTCTTCTTCTCCTTCCTTTGCCTTTCCTTCTCTTCCTCATCTTGATGCTTCTTCCTTTGTCTTTCATCTTCCATCTTCAGCATTTGTCTTTCCTTCTCTTCTTCCTTCTTCTTCTTCTTTAATTGTTTTTCCCTCTCCTCCTTCTCCTCCTTCTTATTCTTTTTTGCCTTTCTCTCTCCTCTGCCTCCTTCATTTGCCTTATCCTCCTTTGCTTTTTAAAATATTTTTGCTTCGTCAATTGTCTTTCCTTCTCTTTATCCTCCTTCTTCCTTTGCTTTTCCTTCTCTTCGTCATCCTTCTTCTTCATCATCATCTTTAGTTCTTCCTCATTCTTCCTTTGGACTTCAGCCTCAATATCTGATGGATAATCTTTCGCATAATACAATTCCAACACTTTCTTCCTGTCTTTATCATTCTTAATCATTATTATATTTTGGTATCTTTCATAATGTTCATATAGATAGGACTGGCGGATAACTTTTCTAATATTCATCCCATATAACGAAGGGGGATTTATTGTCTGACGAGCTTTAGACATTGCTAACCTGCACAACACAAATTTAACCACATCATTATATGTTACAACTGCCTCCCCAAGTATATAATAATACAAATTATCTCATTCGTTAAACAATTACCAACATTACAAATCATTGCAATATTTGGCTTCATAAGCAAACATCATTGTAAGATTTAACAAACTTAAGTACAAATCGAGGTAACTTCATAAATATACATCGCTAGTGCTTTAAATATATAAATTGTTGCTGCTTCAAACTTACAAATCGTTGTATAAAGCGCAACCTCTATAAGTATATATTGGTGTAACGTTTGGCTTCATATGTATACATTGTTGTACGATTTAGCAAACTTAAGTATAAATCGTGGTAGTTTCATTAAATCGTTATTGTTTCAAACATATAAATCGTTGATGCATCGAACATACAAATCATTGTAGAAATTTAGCCTTCATAAGTACATGTCGTTGAAATGTTTGGCCTTCATAAGAACAACTCGTGCTAACTGTTTTTCGATACCCAAAAGGTGGATAGGTACAAATTGATTTGTTTTAGTATGATAATAGGTGTTATTTAGCATGAATAGTAAAACCAATTGTATGATTTAGCATTCATATCTACAAATCGATTTGTTTGCATAATGAAACCTTGGTAATCCGACAGTGGAGGAGAAACACCCATAAGTTAGATGCAGCCGATGGTGGCAACGATGTTGCCACTGCGCAGACGACGGCAAAGGATGATCCGGTGGCAGAAGACGACAGAAAAGGGTGCTCCGACAGCAGCAGACAACAACAAAGGGTGATCTGGCGTGGACGACAACAAAGGATACTCCGACGGCAGTGGACGACGGCAAAGGATGCTTCGACGGCAGCAGAAGATTATACAACTGCTACTCTGGTGGCAAGAGACGATGACAAAGTTTGCATCGTCAAAGGGAGTTTCTGTTACAACAGATGGTGCAAAATTTTATTGATTAAGGCGAAAACAGAACGTTTGGACTTTATACAGTTAACATCATTCTAGAACTGCCATTTTCTTTTTTTTGAATGGAGGACATTTTTGTCATTTTTTTAACCATCGTTTCATGGCAAGAATGGTGTGAAAGGGTACTTATGTCTTTGCAATCGCACCGGATAACGATGCTAAGTGATGCAGACAAACACGAGGATACAAGCCCTGCGAGCTTATATACATGGCTCTCATTGGGACCCCCGAACATGCACTATGGCTAACAGCCATCTTCGGAGGGGGGGGCATATAACCTGCTTTCGTCACAAAGGAGGTGACCTTCCCGGCATAATGCTTCACTTCCCCTGGATGGACAAATGCCCCTCCTGCCATCTTTTGCCCCGCCCTTTTTCTTCTTCTTTTTCTAATAACTATCCTTCCTCTAGGTCTCTTTTGGTCTCAAAAGCCCTAGTTGGGGGTTGTCTCTCCTTTACAAACCTTAGATCCACCCTTACCCAGTCCTTGCTCACTGTCACCAGCTTTCCACCCTCTTATATAGCTTTCCTGCGTACCCTCCAATCCACATGTACTTTGCTTTCACATTTTACCAAGTTTTTAACTTAATTTTTAGATAATTAGAGAGTTATCTCATCTGGAAACAACCCTCCTAAATTTTGCAGTCATATATGATCTGGCATTCATTCCTGAACCGATATGGTTATGAGAGGATATGGTCTCACAAAATAGGATAAAATGGGCTCTGTACAGTTTAGTAGCTATCTTTAAGTGGCTGACCTGCAGCTTCCTAGTCTTATGATCTTATCTTTCTGTAGATATTATTGGTTTTTTAGGATTTCAGTTGGTTCCTTTCATCCAACGCATGGTTTCTGGTAAAATAAACAAATGTTCAGTATATATAGTTGAGTACGCTGGATTTGAGGTTCTCCCCTTGGAGTTTCCATTTATTTCATGATTCTAGTAGATCTCCGATTAGAGATCCAAGGATGGCAGCTTTCACCTCTTCTTTCTCTCTCTCCCACCAACAATAACAACAACGGCCATCGAGTTTTGCATCCAAATCCAAGTGAAATGCAAATTTAACTAAAATTTGAATCCCGATTGCATGTAAATGTCGAATTTAAAGCTTGTCAGTTCCAGGTTCGGTTTTGTCTTATCCCCCCCATTCAACTCTGAATCCAAAAGGAGAGATCATTTTAGGTTGGACTCAGTAAGGCCTAGATGGGACCCGAGTCCAACCCATATACACAGTAAAGCCAAGCAATCCAGACCAGGCCCGTATTGGGTTCGGACAGAGTCCACATGCTATCAGGTTTGGGTCCAGTCAGTTCTTGCCTCATTGTACCCATAAGGACTCATTTGGGTCGTGCAGGATTTTATTAATTGAATGTCTTTTTGCTGAGACCAAACCCCAAGCATGTTCATTTTTTGGGCCAATGTCAAGCCCGAGTCCATTGGGTTTTGGTCTTTTGGGCTGCACAGGGAACTAAATCCCAAATGCATACTGAACCCATGTAGGTTGGTCCTGATCCAGGTTTTACAAGGTCAGATCATATTTTAACCAGTCCTAAGTTAAGTATTTGATAAAATGCCATCCTGACATTGAATCATGATGTGCATCTAGTTGGCATGACAACAAGAATTGCCAAAGTTGAAGAGGCCAATGGATCAGTTGTGTCTGATATCCAGAACCATTTAGTATGTTTCATAGAACAAACAACATCCAATTGATAATTGGATTTGGATGGGAGTCTTATATCAACCGTAAATCTGAATCCAAATTGAACAAATATCCAAAGTCAATTACGCGTACTATGCATATCCCGTTAGCTGGTCTGAACCATCATCGGCAAATACAATGTTGCCTTTCCCTACTGAATCAGAATCTAACTTTGGACCCGATTAGGTCGGATTCAATATAAATACGTACATTCGAAGTGAATCCGACGCATTTACATCGCTATCCCCATAGAAAAACTCCAGCCCTAAATTCACCCAAAAAAAAAACAGAAAAAGAAAAAATGCCAAACCTTAATCCTAAAATTTTCTTTACAATAGACAGCACAATTCAAGAGAGAAACCCAAACCCTAATCCTAAAATTTCTTCTGCAATAGATATATACTACTTATAAAGGGAAATTAGCTGTAGTGTTGCACAAAAAAATTCTTGCATTTAAAGAATCTCAAAATGATGGGGTTCTCTGTCGTATGAGTTTTAAGTCTGATCTTAAATTACTGCCAAAAATTTTGTTTCTAGCAAAATATTCCCTCACCCAAGAATTTGTCAAAAACATAAAACTCTTAACAAACAACGTCGTCATTTAATTTACTAATATATATGAGCAAAGTTAATTAGTATATCCAGATCAATGATCCAACCAAACCCGATATGTTCCAAATCCCTACCCATCTTATCTTGGCAAAATCCCACTCTTGATATCCATGTGCGTCGTTATCTGACAGGATTAAGTCCACATTTTTGGGATCATTTGCAGTTGGGTTCGTATCCAATTGGAGGTCTTAACCAAAGTCAGGTTTAATGTGGATCTCAGTCTGAACTCGGGTGGGGCCAGGGTTTGGTGTGAAATTTCACAAACCAGACTCAGCTTCATATATTAATCTCAGGCCTTTCTGGTTCGGCTCGAACACTACAAGAAAATACGTTGTTAGCGACGAAATACTTCTGTCGCTAGTTAGCGACGGATTAACGAGCGAAAAAAATATGTCGCTATAATGAATGAAGTTTATGAAAATAGCGACGGAATAGCTCTCGTCGCAAACTCCGTCGCTACTTAGCGACGAATTTTGCGACATAGTGTTTCGTCGTAACGGATGCAACATTTGGCGACGGCCTTTGCGACGGAAGATTTTCCGTCGCTACTTAGCGACGGACTGTGCGACGGAAAAATTTTCGTCGCTAGTTTCATAAATTTGATTTACGTTGGCTTAGCGACGGAATTAATCTGTCGCTAATTTTCGAATAACTTTAATCCCAGACAGTTTTTCCTTTTCTTCTTTTGTTGCTCCCGCTCTCGTCGTTCGCCCGTTACGGTCGTTCGCCCACTCCCGTCGTTCGTCGGTCCCACCGTCCGCAGGCCCCGCCGCCGCCCGGAGACAGGTAAACGATGGGTCCCCCCCCCCCCCCCCCCCCCCGTGTTTTCCGGCAAGGGGTCGGCCCTGCCGCGTTTTCCGACAGGGGGTCGACCCCGGCAGGGGTTTAACCCCCTGCCAAAACAGAGGGTCGACCCCCTGCCAGAACAGGGGGTCAGTTAACCCCCTATGTTCCGTAAGGGGGTTAACCCCCTATGTTCCGTAAGGGGGTCGACCCCCTGCCGGAACAGCCTCTTTTTTTTTGTGACTTCATTTTAAAACAACATTTTTTGTGCAGATTTTTCAACGGAACCAGCTTGTGCTCAGCTACCTGTGGTAAGTAAGTGACAAAAACAATGCAAATCGGGTAAATACTCGTGGTGAGTAAGTGATGCAAGTGTATCACATGTTATTTAATTTATTAGATGTAACACTTTATTGTTCACACACTCACTTAGTTGTTGATATTTAGGGTTGCTTTGTTGGAGTTCGAAGGTCATGCTGAGCATGATTTTAATGTATAAATATGGAAGTGTTCTTATTTTTGGAGTACGGAGTTCATGCTAGGCATGGTAGTAGTTAGTGAAATATTGAAGTGTGTTTGTTGCAGGTACATGTTTGTCATTTGTTTGATATGAATGATTACGATGTATTGCAATGTTTGATGTAATTATATTCATGCTTGCATGTAGTTACTTTCAATTTGATTATGACTTCCATGTGAAATTGTATAATGAAAGCATCTTCAAATGATTGTATCATGTCATTAATAGTTTGCACATGAAAATATTAAGTTATCAATGCATGCATCAAAATTCTTTTTATTGTATGACATCATATATTGCATGATAAATTTGATATTTTCTTCATCGTAGCATTCTGATTGTTCTCTTTTAATTCGTTAGGTTATTATTTGTAACAGCATAAGAAAATGACTGCAAACCGTGAATGGATGTACCGTAGGATAGTGGACAATGAGTTATTGCATGAATATATGGATGGTGTTGAAAGTTTTATTGAATTTGTAACGGCAAGTGTCAGTACAGTGGATTCCACGGGTCAGATTAGGTGTCCCTGCAAGATTTGTAAGAATAATCGATTTATATAACCTCATAGCATTAGACATTACCTATATAGGAAGGGTTTTGTGAGTGATTAGCAGAACTGGACGTTTCATGGAGAAGAATTTAGAAATGATTTTGATGCACGGGTGAATGTGGTGCACGATAATCCATATACAGATTTGATATTTGATGCCGCAGGAACAGGACTGGGTTCTGCTATGAGTTCCAGTGATGTAAGAATTGTCGTAGATGAAGAATCACCAAACGATGCAGCTAGTAGATTTTATGATTTACTTAGAGATGCTGATGAGCCACTTTGGAATGGTTGTGAGAGTCACATTATCTTGTCTGCAGTTTTTCAACTAATGAATTTGAAGTCCGAGTATAATTTGAGTCAATCATGTTTTGACCGTTTGTGCATAATTGTGAATAGTATGTTGCCCAAAGATGAGAAATTGTCACAAAATTTTTATCGTGCGAAAGTTATGGTCAATGCTCTAGGTATGGGTTACAAAAAGATTGATGCTTGTCCAAATCACTGCATGTTGTATTTCAAGGAGCAGGAAAACAATATATCATGCCCGTCATGTGGGCATCCTCGGTTCAAGCCAAAGACAGGAGGCAATGGTAGCACGAGATCAAAGGAAGTTTCATATAAGTCGCTCCGCTACTTTCCTATCACTCCTAGATTGCAGCGATTGTATATGTCTTCAAGGATAGCTAAACACATGAGATGGCATGCAAATAAAGTTCGACACGATGAAAACAAGATCACGCATCGTGTTGACGCTGAAGCTTGGAAGCACTTTGATTGTACTTATCAGAACTTCGCAATGGAAGTGCGAAATGTTAGACTCGGTCTATGTACAGATGAATTTAATCCATTTGGGGGTAGATCAACTTCATACTCATGTTGGCCAGTATTTGTAACTCCATACAACCTTCCACCAAGCTTGTGTATGAAATGTCTAAATTTTTTGTTGTCTCTGTTGATCCCTGGTCCGACCTCACCTGACCAAAATCTTGATGTATATTTAAGGTCATTGATTAATGAACTAAAAGTACTGTGGGATGACGGTGTTACCACGTATGATGCCCACAAAAAACAAAATTTCAACATGAAGGTCGTTGTTCTATGGACAATCAGTGACTTCCCTGCATATGGTATGTTATCTGGTTGGAGCACACATGGGAGGCTGGCATGTCCGTACTGCATTGAGGATTTCAAAGCTTTTAGATTGAGGCATGGAAGGAAGCCTTGCTGGTTTGAGTACCATCGTCGATTTCTATCCAGCGACCATCTGTTCCAACGACAAAAGAATGTGTTTAAAGCAGGCACAACTGAAATGGAATGTCCATCCTCAAGATTGTCTAGCATAGAGATTTTAAGATGATTGCGATACTTTCCATATGTATTAACAAATGCCTGCAGTCCTACACCCTTCCGTGGATTTGGGAAGGATCACAATTGGACAAAGAAATCTATTTTTTGGGAACTACCATATTGGCCGACCCTATTGATACGACATAATTTGGATGTGATGCATGTGGAGAAAAATGTGTTTGATAATGTGTTCAATACAATAATGAATGTTAAAGAAAAAATGAAGGATAATCCTAAGGCTCGTATGATTTAAAATTAATATGTAAAAGACCATAATTGGATTTCAAAGAGTAATATGGAAAAGTACTGAAACCAAAGGCAAAGTACGTGCTCGGACCTGATCAAATAAAACATGTATGTCAATGGTTGAGACAATTGAGATTTCTATATGGATATGTCTCTAACATTGCTCGGGCTATGAAGATTGATGATGGACAGCTATATGGGTTGAAGAGCCATGATTGTCATATCTTTATGTAATGATTGATACCCCTAGCATTCTATGATACGTTAGACAAACCTATATGGGGGGTATTGTCTGAGTTGAGCGGATTTTTCATAACATTGTGCGCAACGGAGGTCGTAGTATCAGATGTAGAATCTCGAGGACTCTGTCATCACCACTGTTTGTCTGCTAGAAAAGATATTTCCGCCAGCATTTTTTGATGTTATGGAACATTTGAGCATATATTTGCCATATGAACTAAGGGTTGGTGGCCCTATGCAATATCGATGGATGTACCCATTTAAAAGGTATATGTTTTTTATATTTGTCTCTTTAATGACAGATATTCAAAATTTGAAATGTATATTTTTGCCAGATGCATGTTCGACCTCAAAAAAAAGGTTCGTAATATAACAAGAGTAGAAGGCTCTATTTGTGAGGCGTACACTTTAGAAGAGATTTCAAATTTTTCATTTATGTACTTCGAACCTCATATTCCAACACGTTACACATGCCCACCCTGTAATGATGATGGAGAACAAGTAACTGTAGCTGACACGCTGTCGATATTTCAACCACTTGGGCATGCATTTGGTAGTTACCGATCAAGGCGCTTGACAGATCGAGAGCAAGATGCAACACACATCTATATTCTTTTTAATTGCTCAGCGATCGACTCATACATCGAGTAAGTATATGTAGACGCAACACAATTATAAATCCTTTTATGTTCTATACGTGTATACATGGCTCGGTAATATAAGTATTTGTGCTTTGCAGACGATTTGATCTGGAGTTGCAAAGAGAAGTTTTACATCTCACTGATGCAGAAGTACAAAAAGAACGTGAAACTAATTTTGTGGAGTGGTTGAAACAATTGGTAAAGAAGCTAACCTAAATTTTATACTTGTAAACAACACTAAGTTACTTAATTAGTCATGATCACAATCATTGTTTTTGTCTGTGCGTAGGTCCGCCATGGTGATGTTAAAGATCAAGAAATATGTAATTTAAAAAATGGTCTGACCAAAGTTGTGCAATGCTACAACGGGTACATCGTAAATGGCTATCGATTTCATACAAAAGATTATGGTATAAACAAATCAATAATGAATAGTGGCGTGTGTGTCAAAGGTAGCAGCTACGGTGAAAATGAACATGATTACTACAGTGTTATAGAGGAAATAATGGAGTTGACTTACTTAGGCATAAATAATAGGGTAACTTTATTCAAGTGTCATTGGTTTGATCCAACTGCAACAAGACTCGACAAAGCTTCACACATTGTGGAGGTGAATCATAAATCCAGGTTTGAAACATATGAACCATTCATATTAGCCTCGCAAGCTCAACAAGTTTATTATACTTCATATCCGAGTATAAAAAAGTCAGATAGAAATGAATGGTGGGCAGTTTGCAAGGTGAAGTCTAAACTATACTCCGAGTATGATCAGTTACAGGAAGATGAGTTAGCTGAAGACAGCGATTACTATCAATCAGATAATGTCTATGACTTCGCTTATGGTCATGATGTTGCGCATGATATGCATGTCATATCTCCATTGGCCGATGAAACATTCATAGAGGAATGTGATCCAAATGATGTACCAAGTTGATGGGCAAACGATGAAGAAGAAGAAGAAGAAGAAAGTCAAACTGGTGACGAGGAAGATTTCTCAAGCTAGTGAGCAAAATCTTGTACTACAAACCTCTATTTAAATGCATTGCAGTATTTGATGTGAATGATTTGAATAATTTGAATTATTTGAATGTATTGTAATACTTGATGCGAATGAATGAGTTGTATTGCAATATTTCGTGTGAATGATTAAAAAATTTATTTGAATGTATTGTAATGCTTGATACGAATGATTCGAATGCATTGCAATACTTGATATGAATGATTTGAATTATTTGAATGTATTGTAATACTTGACACGAATGATTCGAATGCATTGCAATACTTGATGTGAATGATTTGAATTATTTGAATGTTTTGTAATACTTGATATGAATGATTCGAATACATTGCAATACTTGATGTGAATGATTTAAATTATTTGAATGTATTGTAATTTATGCAACGAATGATTTGAATTATTGCAATACTTGATGTGAATGATTTGAATTATTTGAATGCATTGTAATACTTGATGCGAATGATTTGAATGCATTGCAATGCTTGATGTGAATGACTTGAATGCATTGCAGTACCTGATATGAATGATTTGAATGTATTGTAATACTTGTTGTAAATCATTTGAATGTATTGCAATACTTGATGCGAATGATTTGAATTATTGTAATACTTGATGTGAATGACTTGAATGTATTGTAATACTTGATGTGAATTATTTGAATGTATTGTATGACATATGTTATTTGCTAGAATATGGTTCGTGGAGGTTACAGTGGTCGCTCATCCAGTAGTAGTCAGGCCCAGCCTTCATCTTCACGGGCTCCTGTGATAGGTATATCATTTAACTAATTGGATGCTTGATTAGTTCAAATGCGCATTCTGAGAATTTCTAACGTATTTTTTTATAGATGATGTTTCGCCTATACACGACCCACCTACACCAGTTGATCACACAAGTCAAGAGCCAACACAGAAAGCAGGGTCTTCTCAGTCTGGCACAAGAAGACTCATTCGAATAGTGTATATCGATAATCGATCGTAAGTATTTCGTTTTCAATTATTGCATATCTTATAAATATTTTATATTGATATTTACTGTGTACCAATTCATGTGCAGCACGAGGTTTGAGCCACAAGAAGTAGTACGGGAGATTAGGAATTCACTTTTTCAACATCTACCAGGACCGGTTGCTTAATGGAAAGAGTACCCAAATGAGGTGTTAGACAAATTGTGGTCCTCATTCACGGTATACAGTTGTTTCTCATAGTTAATGTGTTTCATATTTAATTTTTTTAAGTCATGTCTACTAACTTTCTGAAAATATTTGTAGGCTTCGAATCGCTTCGCAACTACGATGAAAGAAAATGATGCAAGGAAGGTGTGGCAGAAGGTGGCTGCCAATCGATTTGCAGACATGCTGCACAATATGAAGACTGCAACAAAAAAAGTATCTGGCGTAATAGATGATCCATTACATTGGAAGAGTCATGACCCTATTTCTATCAGGAGAGATTATTAAGATGAAATGTGTGATAAGTGGGCGGGAGATGCATTTCGAAATCGCTCTGCGAAGGCTGCACAAAATCGAGCAAAAATGCTCGAAGCCCATCTACACACAGGTGGATCTAAGACATTTGGGAGCCACCTTAAGAAAATGGTAACTCGTCAATATATAATATTAATTTTATAAGTATTGTTGCAAACTTGTGAACTAAATCTTTTGTACTTTAACTTTGCAGGAAGCAGAAAAAGGAGGCATTGTACCATATAAAGATATGTTTGTTGAAACACATAAACGGAAGACCACGGGAGTCTTCGTATCAGAGAAGGCGAGAACGACAACGGTATGTATTTATTCTATTAATAATCATTGCAATATGCAAGTTATCATAATGTTATAATTAATTATTAATGCATACTTTAAACATTATTTTGCAGGAGGCATATGAGCAACAGATGGTAGAGCGATATGGCGATGACGCTACTCAGCATCCATCATTTGATCCTGCAGCATGGGTGACTGCAGCAGGTGAACCCAAAAAAGGTTATGTGTTCGGGTTTGGGAGTAATATGAACACTTCACCGGTTATTGCTTCTTCCAGTTACGGCTCACAGACTTTTTCCGCCAACATAAGCTCCAAGCAGCAGCCTATTCTTTCCGGTGATGATGTACGCCAGATCATTAAGGACACACTGAATGACTACTTCCATGACACCGTCGCCCCCTTTCTCCGAGATGAGTTCAACAGTTTTGTGTTGAACAGGGGATCTTCGATTGCAGATCCCTCTCAGGTATAATCACATATTCAGTTTTTTGTCTGCCTTAAAACACATATGAGCATAATCGAATCACATATATAACTTTTTGCCTGCCTTAGAGCACATATGAGCATGATAGAATCACATATAGAGTTTTTTGCCTGCCTTAGAGCACATATGAGCATGCTATAATCACATATAAAGTTTTTTGCCTGCCTTAGAGCACATATGAGTATGATAGAATCACATATAAAGTTTTTTTGACTGCCTTAGAACACATATGAGCATGCTATAATCACATATTCAGTTTTTTTACTGTCTTAGAACACATATGAGCATGTTATAATCACATATTCAGTTTTTTGACTACCTTAAAACACATATGAGTATGCCAAAATCACATATAGAGTTTTTTACTGCCTTAGAACATATATCATTCATGATAGAATCACATATAAAGTTTTTTGCTTTGCCTGCCTTAGAGCACATATGAGCATGATAGAATCACATATAGAGTTTTTCTGTCTGCCTTAGAACACATATGAGCATGTTATAAGAACATATTCAATTTTTTGACTGTCTTAGCACACATATGTGCAAGATCGAATCACATATATAGCTTTTTGTCTGCCTTAGAGCACATATGAGCATGGTCGAATCACATATAGAGTTTTTCTAGCTGCCTTAGAACTCATCTGAGCATGATATAATCGCATATAAAAAAATTTTAATGCCTTAAAACATATATAATTCATGATAGAATCACATATAGAGTTTTTTGTTTGCCTTAGAGCACATATGAGCATGATAGAATCACATATAAAGTTTTTTTATTGCCTTAGAACACATATAAGCACATGATAGAATCACATATAGTGTGTAATTTATTTCATTATATTTTGTTTATCAATACTGACTGTTCTTTTCTTGTGTAGGTTGCTAGCGATAATCAGCGTAGCGGAGCTGAAGGGACAGATAAAGGCAATGAACAAGAAGACGCACAAAATCTTGGCGATGATTAGAGAACTGTGTTGAAGAAGTTCTATTTTTTTTTGTTTCCAAATTGTAATTGTTGAATTGTAAATAATTAAACTTGTTAATTTTAAGGTGGAATGATTAATTGTTGTAGATTCCTTTTATATGAAATTTTATGTGTAGTTTGTTTTTTATTTACAAGAAATATAAAATGTACCGTTCTCGGTATTTAATTTTCAAATAAATTTTTTTATTTTTTTTCGTGTTTGAGATGGATTAGCGACGTATGTTTATGTCGCTATGCATATAAATCTAGCGACAGCTTAGCGACGAATGTAAATCTGTCGCCAACTGAGGTTGTCGTTTAGTACCGGCGGATTGGCGACGGAATACGTCGCTCGTTATTCCGTCGCAATTAGCGACGGACCGGGCGACGAATTTATTCCGTTGCTAGTTAGCGTCGAAAAAATCGCGACATAAGCATACCGTCGCTTCATCGTCGCTAAGCCTGTTAGCGACGGATTAGCGACGTAAAGTGGTCGTCGCTAATCCACTGCTTTGTTGTGGTGGGATGCTAATCGGACCTTCTTATTTATCACTACATCCAGACCCTATGAGGTTTGGTACGGGTCAAACTCGACCTATTGACACACAGTGTTGGAATGCAATTAAAATTGCTTGAGACTTATAGCTGCCCTATATATATATATATATATATATATATATATGAGTGTAGCTGAGATGCATATATATGTTGATGCTGAGATGGATGTGTGGAAATACAATAAAGGATAAGATTCGGAACGAGAAGATACGTAAGAAGGTAGGCGTTGCACCCATTGAAAATAAGATGAGAGAGAATCGTTTACGATGGTTTGGACATATTCGGCGAAGGCCGAATGATGCTCCAGTTAGAAGGATGGAGAAATGAAAAAATATATTAGTTAAAAGAGGTCAGGGTAGGCCTAAGAAGACATGGATGGAGGTGATAGGAAAGGATATGAATGCTTTTAACCTCACTGAGGACATGGCATTAGATAGAAATGATTGAAGGAGATGGATTCATATGGAAGACCTAGAATGAGTTTCTTTTTTGGTTCATATCGCTGACCCCAATTGTTTTCGGATGAAGTTGTAGTTGTTGTATATATATATATATATATATATATATATATATATATATATATATATATATATATATATATATATATATATATATATATATATATATATATATATATATATATAGAGAGAGAGAGAGAGAGAGAGAGAGAGAGATTTGAAGCTAAACGTGATGACATAACTCATCATAAACTCAAAACAACAAGCAATATCAGATTCTAATCAAAAGTGGATATTGCAAAATAATGCAATAGGGAAATACTACAGCCAGATCTTGACTTGTGCTTCCATAGTTCCATCTACAACTAGCTTTTTTGTTCAATAAAATAGAAAAATGTCAAATGTTCCAAAATATCGACTTACTCTAACATGAGGCATGCTCTAAGCACCACCATCCTCTGGGCCTTTCCCTTTTCTACTATTGTCACTACACGAGCTGTCTTCTCTATTTCATAAAACTACCAGAAAGTGTCACATGACAAACATGTCATGATAAGTTGGCAAGTATTTGGTCAGTCTCTTACTAGGAAGATTATTTGAGCATGCAAGTGCAACTAGGTATTAGAGAGAGAGAGAGAGAGGCATATACTTTGAGCTTTGGGTTTTGCCAGAATAACTGAAGAAGATGGGTGGTGGTGGAATCACAGTCGGCCATGGAGAGGTGAAGGAATATGCAGGGAGCGTCACTTGGTGTGTCATATTCACCTGCATCATCGCTGCACAGGTGGCCTCATCTTCGGCTATGACATTGGAATCTCAGGTATGTATATAGATATAGATTTTGCTCTTTTGATGACAAAGGAAAATGCCCACTGGTCGGGAACTGAGTCAAGCGGGATTCGATCCTGCGCCTTCAGCTTGACACAGGATCCCGCTGACCACCATCTTGTTTCTGTGTTTGGTTCTTGGTGTTTCTATGGTTGGTCACGTTTCCCTTCGCACATGAACCTAACCTCATCAAGCAATTTTCAATTCTTCCAGGGGGGTGTGACATCCATGGACGTCTTACTCAAGAAGTTCTTCCCTTAATTCTGTGTACCGAAAGATGCACCTGCAGGATGCAAGCAGCACCAACCAGTACTGCAAATTTGATAGCCAAGTACTTTTGACCACGTTCACGTCCTCGCTGTACCTCGCCGGGCTCATTGCATCCTTCTTTGCCTCGCCCATCACAAGGCGGTTCGGTAGGAAGGTCTCAATGGTATCATGTGGGCTCATGTTTCTGGTTGGAGCTGCCATTAACGGTGCCGCGGTGAACGTCGTGATGCTCAACATCAGCCGGATTCTACTCGGCATCGGTGTGGGGTTCGCCAATCAGGTTAGCCTACCTTATCAACCCACCATGATAGAATTGTGTTGAGTTGACTGCTTACTAGATTAGACCAGGCTCAGCCTGGTAGTAGGCCAAAATTCTGAACCCTGATTGATTAGAGTCCGGGTCCACATGGCCACTTAGGGGATGTATCCACATGAGTCCTGATAAAGACGGACTGTGAAAGCAGTTGATGGTTCTGAACCAGCTGCCTACGGTCGTCCATCTCTTAGATCAATGGCTAAAGTGTGCCCAATAACAATCTCTTGCTTAGCTTTAGCTTGGTTTCATATTAAATTACCTTATGATAAAGTGATTAGGATGGGCCCAAGTCATGCCCTGATCCACTTAATTAGAGTACTGACATGATTATAGTAGGATCCTTACATGGATCGGGTCAAGTTCACTGGATTCAGGCCAAGCCAATAGTAGTTAAGATTTATTAAGGGCTTATGGATTCAACCAAGCCATTCAACTCTTGGCTTAGTTACCTATGGGTTGAGCCACGGTAGGGTCTTGCCTAGCCAGTCAACACATGCATCGTCTATATATATGTCCTGAATTGGGTACGGATCCAAACGAGTATGTATCCTACCTGCGAAGCAGGTTATATGTTCCCCCCCCGAACAGGGCAGTTAGCTACATCTCATGATCGGGGTCCCAAAGAGCACCACGTATGTAAGCATGTGCGTCTCGTATCCCCATGTTTGTCAGCATTAATTAGCGTTGGAGTTTGATGCGATCGCAAAGACTTAAGTACCCTCTCCTCCATTGGTGCAAAAAAAAATGACGGTTCTTGAAAAGGAGTGGTTGTAAAGACTTAAGCGCCCCGAAGATGATTATTTAAGACCCAGTCTCTGCACTGAAGGATTATCCGAAAAAGAAATCTCCCCTGGAGGAGGCCATAAACATCAACCCTCTTACTCTCTCTCTCTCCCTTCTATTTCTGCTTCTGTGCGCATCCATTAGAAGATCATACATTGCTCCATCAAGCACCGACTGACCTGCACATTGACTGTTGTGGAGCCTGATTCAAAGTTTTTACCCTTACAGGAGGAGGGTTTGGGGGCTCATCCCAGCGTGGGTAGCATCATTCAACTCTCACTCTCTCTCTCTCTCTCTCCCTTCTATTTCTGCTTTTGTGCACATCCATTAGAAGATCATACATTGCTCCATCAAGCACCGACTGACCTGCACATTTACTGTTGTGGAGCCTGATTCAGAGTTTTTACCCTTACAGGAGGAGGGTCTGGGGGCTCCTCTCAGCGTCGGTAGCATCATTCAACTTGAAGAGTTGTGGAGTCTGATTTAGAGTTTTTACCCTTACAGAAAGGGGGGTCTGAGAGCTCCTCCCAGTGTGGGTAGCATCATTCAACTTGAAGAGTTATGGAGTCTGATTCAGAGCTTTTACCCTTACAGAAGGGGGGTCTGAGGGCTCCTCCCAGCGTGTTCATGGCCTTTTGCCCTTACAAGAGGGGGGTCCGGGGGCTCATCAACCCTCTCTCGCTCTCTCTCCCTTCTATTTCTGCTTCTGTGCACATCCATCAGAAGATCCTACATTGCTCCATCAAGCACCGACTGACCTGCACATTGACTGTTGTGGGTCCTTACTGATGAGCTGCCTCTAAATTTATTCGACTCTGGGTCCTTACTGCACTTGAAGTTGAGTCGTTGTATTTTTTGTTATTCGGTGGGTGGTGAGGCCCTCCTCTACTCTCTCAAGACTCTTAGCTTGGGCAATCTTTCTTTTGATGATTATGGTTGTAATCATCAAAAGAAAGATTGCCCAAGCTAAGAGTCTTGAGAGAGTAGAGGAGGGCCTCACCACCCACCGAATAACAAAAAATACAACAACTCAACTTCAAGTGCAGTAAGGACCCAGAGTCGAATAAATTTAGAGGCAGCTCATCAGTAAGGACTCACAACAGTCAATGTGCAGGTCAGTCGGTGCTTGATGGAGCAATGTAGGATCTTCTGATGGATGTGCACAGAAGCAGAAATAGAAAGGAGAGAGAGAGAGTTAGAGGGTTGAGATTTCTCCAGTAAGATCCGTAGTCCTTGCTGCTAACTCTTTACATTTGCAGGTTGTTTCTTCAAATGATTATAATAATGACAAATATGCGAAGGAGTTCAGTATCAGTGTTTCTAATGCGCTTGCTACTTGTCCTGCTCGGGTTTTGCCAACTCCTCGTGTGAGTTGATCATATGTAATTTATTATTTTGTTCATTATTCTGATCAACTCACACGAGGAGTTGGCAAAACCCGAGCATGACAAGTAGCAAGCGCATTAGAAACACTGATACTGAACTCTTTTGCATATTTTTCATTATTATAATCATTTGAAGAAACAACCTGCAAATGTAAAGAGTTAGCAGCAAGAAGGACTACGAATCTTACTGGTGGAATCTCAGTAATCCAATCGAGATGAGCATGAGGGCCAGATTCTGCTTACTGAGAAGCACTTAAGCAGCAAGCAACAAACACAAACAATCAAAGCAAGAAAGAGATGCTTCAAACATTGCAATCAAAACAGATTCAACTAAAGCTGGCATTATGATAAATAACCTTTGAAATGTTGTTTTGCCTATCAGTGGGACGTTGACATGTTGCTCTGAGCATAGCTGTTTGGAAGGGTGAAGCCCAACTGTTGCAGCCAACCGTTGGAGAGGTGGAAGAAGAAGAGGAGGTTGCGGCGTTTGAGACGTCGATGGAAATGCCACCCCTCGAAGCCGAAATCAAGTCCGGCAGGGCAGATTGGTCCGGAAATTGCAGGTTAGAAGGTGCAATAAGTCCGTTGCCCGGGCTGTCCGACTGGTTCCGGCGACTGGAACCCAAGTTCGGAGGAGGTTGGAACAAGGTTGGGATCTACGGGGCTTTGAAGGCATCCTTAGGGAACATAAAGTGCCAGGCTAACGTGATAAGGGCTCTATTTGAAGCATGGTGCTGGGAGACCAACACCTTTGTGTTTCCGTGGGGAGAGATGACGATCACCTTGGAAGATTTGGCGATGATGGGACTCCCATTGCTTGGAGAGCTCGCTCGAGAGGACCCCAATAATTTCAAAAGCAACAGTGCAGAATCCGGCAAGGCTTGGGCAATCTTTCTTTTGATGATTGTGGTTATAATGTATCGTTGAAGTTAAAATGGGGAATGAACTGACAATAGAAATCGCTGAAAATTTACAGAAATAAACTAGACTCAATAACGAAGACACCACTTTTTACGGATTTGGAATATGACCTCCGGTTAGGGAGATATGGCCCTGACAAGTTGGTCCTAATTCGGGTAGGGATTTACAGCGATTTGCTTACTGAATAACACTACAAATCGCTATAGCGATTTGCGGAAGACACTACAAATCGCTATAGCGATTTGCGGAATTATTTACAGAGCCGGTACTGAGATCTCATGTTCGGGGGTTCCAAACCGCGACGCGTATAAGATGCAGACCGGCATGTATCCCCATGTGGGTCGCCATCATATTGCATCGTAATTTGGTGCCGCAGCAAAGACTTAAGTAACCTTTACCGCCATTCGCTTCCTCTTCCTCGGACGGACATAAATGCCCTCCTTCTAGAAAACTGAATCGTTGGTTCATGAAAATGACAAAACTGCCCTCCATCGATATCGCGGGAAAATGTTCCGCAGGTGGTTGTAATGTATCGTTGAAGTTAAAATGGGGAATGAAATGACAATAGATATCGTTGAAAATTTACAGAAATAAATGCCCTCCTTCTAGAAAACTGAATCGTCGATTCATGAAAATGACAAAACTGCCCTCCATCGATATCGCGGGAAAACATTCCGCAGGTGGTTGTAATGTATCGTTGAAGTTAAAATGGGGAATGAAATGACAATAGATATCGCTGAAAATTTACAGAAATAAATGCCCTCCTTCTAGAAAACTGAATCGTCGGTTCGTGAAAATGACAAAACTGCCCTCCATCGATATCGCGGGAAAACGTTCCGCAGAGTTTGCGTATGTAGCAAGCGTTATGTTGTATGATACAAATAGTTCAAAAAAATCCTTTCTCGCTCTAAGCACTCTATCGGAGATTCTTTGCTTTCATCTCGAGTTGCCGGAGCATCCTTTCCTTTTTACCAGAGCATCTGTTTTCGTCTTACGCGCAGTCGCAGCATCGTTGCCACTTTCTGTTGTGTATTAGTTGTTACTGTTGCTTACTCTACAGTTGGAATATCCAAATTCCCATCGTTTCGGTGAGTTTCGTGTAAGTTTTCTTTCTTTAATCTGAAGATTGGTTCTTATACAAAGATTTGTATTATGAACCCAAATATTCCGACGATTTCTAATGATGATGATCGTGTATTGTGTTGTGCAGGTTAGCAATGTCTGCGCCTCATCAGATTAGAGATACCCCGTCGTTCTATGGGTTGTCTATTAGAGAAGTGATCCGCCAGTCCCATCTATCTAAAGTTTTTGAAAGATACCAAAATATACTTAAGATTGAGAACGATGAAGACAGGGAAAAAGCCTTGGAATCGTATTTTGCGGAGGATTATTCATCAGATATCGAGGCTGCGGACCAAAGGAAGAACTCTGAAGAACGAAAGATGCAAAACAAGGATGACGAAGAGAAGGCAAAGGCCAGAAATATTGATGAGAATATAAATAGAAGGTGGAGGATTAACGCACAACAGATGAAAAAGAGGAAGAAGAAGGCGGAGGAGTGGGAAAGGGATGTTAGCAATATGATGGCGGAGGCTCATAGGAGAAACTTGGAGAGTAGAGCAATGCGACACAAGGAGGCGGAGGAGAGGCGAAGGCAAATGAATAAGGAGGAGGAAGAGAAGGAACAGAATATTCCTCAGTTTGAGGAAGACAAGGAAAGGCGAAGGAGGGAGTTGGAGTTCGAGGAAGCTAAGGAAATGCAAAGGCAGCAGAAGGAGAATGAGGAAAAGAAGGAAAGGCAACGGAAGGAGAAGGAGGAGGAGGTAGAGAAGGAAAGAGAAAGGAAGAAGCAGGAGGAAGAATTGCAGGAAAGAAGGAAACAACAACTGCAAGAGAAAGAAAGGCGGCGGAAGGAGAAGGAGGAAGAAAAGGAAAGGGAAAGGAAGAAGCAGGTGGAAGAACTGCTGCAAAGAAGGAAACAAGAAATCAAGGAGAAAGAAAGGCGGTTGAAGGAGAAGGAGGAGGAAGAAAAGGAAAGGGAAAGGAAGAAGCAGGAGGAAGAGGCGAAAAGGGAGAGACAAAGGAAGCAGAAGGAGGAGGAGATAAAGAAGAGAGAAAGGAAGGAGAAGGAGGAGGATGCGAAAAAGGAGAGAGAAAGGATGCAGGAGGAGAAAAGGGAGAGAGAAAGGAAGGAGAAGGAGGAGGAGAAAAGGCAGAGAGAAAGGAAGCAGAAGGAGGAGGAGGAGAAAAGGGAGAGAGAAAGGAAGGAGAAGGAGGAGGAGAAAAGGCAGAGAGAAAGGAAGCAGAAGGAGGAGGAGGAGAAAAGGGAGAGAGAAAGGAAGGAGAAGGAGGAGGAGAGAAGGGAGAGAGAAAGGAAGGAGAAGGAGGAGGAGAAACGCGAGAGAGAAAGGAAGCAGAATGAGCAAGCGGAAAAGGAGAGAGAAAGGAAGCAGAAGGAGGAGGAGGAGAATATGGACAGAGAAAGAAAGCAGAAGGAGGATGAGAAAAGGAAGGGGAGAGAAAGGAAGGCGACGGTGGAGCCGGTAGAGATGGAGATTGAAAGGCAGTTCGAGGCAGTGGACCCACCAGAAAGTCCCAGGTTGGAGCGAGAACAGCAGAAAATAGCGACCAAGGTAAATATATCCGTCCTGTGTTAGGTATTGATATTTATAGCGATTACTGCGATAGTATGTCTGCAACCGATATTATTTATAGCGGTTAGTAGAATAGTATTTATAAGTACAAATGGAAGTAATTTATAATTTGTAGGAATAATATGTTATTTTGTGTTACAGAGAGGTCACAGGAGAAGTAGAGCACCAGGTGAAAAGCTCGGAGGTCGCTGTCAATGGCCTGTAGTTCTGTCTTGGTATGGTCAACTGAGTGCATATCAGAAGGACCGACTACGAAATATGCACTTCGGTGGCCTTTTGGACCAGCAATATTTTGAAACTTGCTGGAATACCATGACTCACCTGGTAAATAAGTGGAATGATAAGACTAACACATTCCAGTTTGATTCTTTTGAGATCACCATGACTCTAGAAGATGTGGCGAGGATCACTGGCCTTAAGTGTGATGGCAGTGCTGTCCTATTACGACATTCAAACTATAACGCAAGGGAAAACTGCACTGCCCTTCTAGGAATGTCGATGGACGAATGGAGTCAATGTATTTCTGGTGGAAGCAATTCCACATCAATGAAGGTCTCAGTTTTTCGTAATAAATGGGAAGGCCACTCCGCTAATTGTGCATCTGAAACAGCTGACCAAGAGTTGCGCGGCTTCCTTCTATATTTTTTTGCTCTTATATTATTGTCCGATTGTTCTGGTTCGAGAATAAGTTTCATGTGGCTGCAGTACCTGGCAGACTTAGACGAAGTCGACAACTATGCCTGGGGTGCCGCTATGCTCGCACACCTGTACAGTCAACTCCACCGTGCGAGTAATGGTACGAAAACAGTTGGCGGATTTTGGCCATTTGTTCAGGTATTTGTTGATTACATACTTAGTATTTGTAGACAAATCTCATTGCAGTCTGTGGCGTTGCTAATAATATTTTTTTGTTAGGCCTGGGCGTTGGAACATATTATCCCATTGCGTCCACGGTGTGGCCCTCCGATTTGTGGTTTTCCAAAGATCGGTCGCTGGGCCAGAATAAACGTTGCAGTTTATAATGCTAAGTCCATTTTAGATGGGCTGCAATTAAACGAGGTAAACGTTCTAAGATTGTTTACAATCGCGTCAGTATTTACCATTGAGTATTATAAGTCGTTGTAATGTTCAGCATTCTTAAGTATACATCGCTGCAGAATTGTCTTCCGTAGTGCATATCGTTGTTGCCATATCATGCGTAAATAAATTTTAATATATTTGTCATTCGTTATTAAAAAGAATTACCAATGTACAGGTTTTGTGGAGACCTTATGGAGATGGGGCGATGATGAAGACGTTGTTGCGGAGGCTGCCAGATTGTCTGGCCGCGATTTGTGGCTATTCTGCAATTTTGAAGCCGAGATGCAGCAAGGTAGTCGAGTTCTCCTACAATCTGGCTTGGGGCAGTCTATCCCAAATAAGCCTTTGGAGGTGAGAAGGAAGATGAATAATGGTGGGGGCAGGCACGTGAATTGGAGCGATCGGTACAGGGACGAATTATTTAATTGGAACTCAGGTGGTTTCCCTGTCGTACCGTATGATCATGAAGGACGACAATTTGATCCCTTCTATTTCGAAAACTATTGGGAACCAATGCGGCGAAATCGGAAGATTGAGAAAATTGTCAACCCAGCCTCCCAACTGTCCCTTCTCATGTTGTAGCCCAGCCTCTACAACCAAAACGTCGCCTCGATCTAGTTAATACGACTAGTCCATCAGTAACAAATCACGAGGAAGACCGAACTCTTGCTCCAAAAGAGAAGACTGTCTCTGCCGCAAGGTTCAAACTTATTGAGAGGGAGAATAAGAAATTAAGGACAGAAGTAAGCACTATGGGGACCCAATTGAATGCAGTGGTGGACATGATGAACAGTCTTCTTAGGCAAGGTTTGGGAACGAGGAGGCCACCCAGGATAGACGGTCCACCAATAAAAAGTGAGAGACAAGTCTATGAAATTTCATCATATTCGTCCAGTGACTCGGAATAAATCCTAGATTTTCATTTTTTTCACGCTATACATTTGTTGTAATTGTATAATGAGTTGCGGTAACGTGAAATTCTTTTACTGTTTAATTCTTTATTATTACATCTTTCCGACTTTGGGTCTCGGTAATAAATAAACTTTTCTCTATGGGAGGATTAGTAGGTTGATAAGAAGGATGGTTGTCTTCATCTATATTTTCTTTTTTACTAAACTAATTGAGTTCGTCATCACTAAAAATATCATCATTTCTAGATAGTAACTTAAACAAGAAAGAGTAATCCATATTCTCTTTATGGGATTCATCCTTCTCAAAACCACTAACGTTTCCTAAGAAAGTCACATTCCTAGAAACATATAGTTTGTCGTTCTTAACATCATAGCATCTAAATCTTTTTTGAGTTTCAGAATATCCAAGAAATGCATAAGGAATGACTTTTGGTGAGAGTTTGTCATTTTTGTCGGTAAGGACAAAGCATTTACATCCAATGATTCTTAACCTATTTTAGTCGGGTTCCTTTTGGTATAAAATTTTAAAAGCTGAAGTTTTGTTTAGATTTTTTGAAGAAAAGTGATTTATAAGATAAACGGATGTAAGAGCCGCCTCGGCCCAAAAACTTTTTGGAATGTTTTGAGAAATGAGTAAAGTTCTAGTTGTTTCAATAATATACCTATGTTTTCTTTCAACTAGACTGTTTTGTTGTGGTGTTTTTGGACAAGATCTATGATGAACTATTCTATGGTTTTCAAGATAGTTTTTTAAATCATTTGAAAGATACTCTCCTCCGGAATCAACTCTAAAGATTTTTAAATTATCATTAAATTGATTTTTAATCATCACATGATATGTCTTAAACGATGCAAAGACTTCATGCTTATGTTTAAGGAAGTATATCCAACAAAATCTTGAATAATCATAAAAAAAATAACATAATAAGCAAATCCTCCCTTAGATACTACGGGTGTCGGTCCTCGAAAGAATAGCGCACAAAGTATTGGCGAAGACAAATACAGCGATTGTTTGCCATCGCTGATTACAGCGATGCAAATAATCAATAGATAAGGAAAGGATTTGTTGCCATCGCTGGATACTTCGTGCTTTGAGTCGGAGAGCGATCTGTGGCATCGCAGCATAAATCCGAGTGCACAAGTTCAAAAGATTTGTTTATAAACGTAGATCTTTGTTCAAAAGTCAAGCTTCTCATTTTTCCAAAAATGCAATGATTACAATTGAAATTACTATTACAGAGATCTTTGTCCTCGCAATCGCTGTATTTGTCTTCGCCTCGAAAGAATAGCGCACAAAGTATTGGCGAAGACAAATACAGTGATTGTTTGCCATCGCTGATTATAGCGATGCAAATAATCAATAGATAAGGAAAGGATTTTTTGTCATCGCTGGATACTTCGTGCTTTGAGTCGGAGAGCGATCTGTGGCATCGCAGCATAAATCCGAGTGCACAAGTTCAAAAGATTTGTTTGTAAACGTAGATCTTTGTTCAAAAGTCAAGCTTCTCATTTTTCCAAAAATGCAATGATTACAATTAAAATTACTATTACAGAGATCTTTGTCTTCGCAATCGTTGTATTTGTCTTTGCCTCGAAAGAATAGCGCACAAAGTATTGGCGAAGACAAATACAGCGATTGTTTGCCATCGCTGATTACAGCGATGCAAATAATCAATAGATAAGGAAAGGATTTGTTGCCATCGCTGGATACTTCGTGCTTTGAGTCGGAGAGCGATCTGTGGCATCGCAGCATAGTGATTTGTGGGTATTGTTTGAATGTCAAATCACACGTGGAAAACATATTTTTGAATATTTAAAACTTAATGAGCGGCATGGAAAGACGTATTTTTGAATACTTCGAACGCAAACATTTAATTTGGCGGCGGTTATCAAAAAAAGGCGGCATGCGAAAAGCCGTATTTATATTTTTTTAAAACGCAATCAATTAATTAGCTTCGTGCTTTGAGTCGGAGAGCGATCTGTGGCATCGCAGCATAGTGATTTTTGGGTATTGTTCGAATGTCTAATCACACGTGGATAGCGATATGTGGCATCGCAGCGTAGAACGTTGTTGATTATTGTTGGACTGTCAATCTTAGCGTGATGCGAAGGATTGTTCAAGTGTGCTGCGATGTGTGGCATCGCAGCGTAGGACTGTCAATCACTGTGCTGCGATGCCACAGATCGCTATTCAACGATAACCACAAATCGCCATACACCTCCAGTCAACTTCTTCTCCAGCAAATCTTTCGCGTTCACGACACCTCCACTTGCCTTTTGAAATCATTATTGTCATTTCTCTATTTGAAAGCATTAGAACACATATATGCATGATTGAATCACTATGAAGTTTTTTTGACAAACTTAGAACATATATATGCTTAATTAAATCACTATGAATTTTTTTTGACAACCTTAGAAGACATATATGCTTGATTGAATCACTATGATTTTTTTTTGACAACATTAGAACAAATATATGCAAGATTGAATCACTAGAATTTTTTTGACAACCGTAGAACACATATATGCATGATTGAATCACTATAATTTTTTTTTACAAACCGTAGAACACATATATGCATAATTAAATCACTATAAAAAAATTTTACAACGGTAAAACACATATATGCATGATTGAATCACTATAAATTTTTTTTTCAAAAGCTTAGAACATATTTATGCATGATTGAATCACTATTATTTTTTTTTTGACAACCTCAGAACACATATATTCAATATTGAACCACTATGATATTTTTTTGACAGCCTTATAACACTTTTTTGCATGATTGAATCACTATGATTTTTTTTATGAGAGCGTTAGAACACATATATGTAAGATTGAGTCACTATAAAAATTTTTTGGTAGCCTTAGAACACATATATGCATGATTGAATCACTATGATTTTTTTTTACAACCTTAGAACACATATATTTAATCACAAATATATGCATGATTCAATGTCTAAGATTTTTTTTTGACAGCAATAGAACACATATATGCATGAGTGAATCACTATAATGTTTTTTGACAAGCTTAGAACACATATATTCATGATTGAATCAATATAAAAAAATATTGACAGCGTTAGAACACATATATGCAAGATTGAGTCACTATGAAATTTTTTTGGTAGCCTTAGAACACATATATGCATGATTGAATCACTATGATTTTTTTTGACAACCTTAGAACACATATATTTAATCACAAATATATGCATGATTCAATGTCTAAGATTTTTTTTTGACAGCAATAGAACACATATATGCATGAGTGAATCACTATAATGTTTTTTGACAAGCTTAGAACACATATATTCATGATTGAATCAATATAAAAAAATATTGATAGTGTTAGAACACATATATGCAAGATTGAGTCACTATGAAATTTTTTTGGTAGCCTTAGAACACATATATGCATGATTGAATCACTATGATTTTTTTTGACAACCTTAGAACACATATATTTAATCACAAATATATGCATGATTCAATGTCTAAGATTTTTTTTTACAGCAATAGAACACATATATGCATGAGTGAATCACTATAATGTTTTTTGACAAGCTTAGAACACATATATTCATGATTGAATCAATATAAAAAAATATTGACAGCGTTAGAACACATATATGCAAGATTGAGTCACTATGAAATTTTTTTGGTAGCCTTAGAACACATATATGCATGATTGAATCACTGTGATTTTTTTTGACAACCTTAGAACACATATATTTAATCACAAATATATGCATGATTCAATGTCTAAGATTTTTTTTTGACAGCAATAGAACACATATATGCATGAGTGAATCACTATAATGTTTTTTGACAAGCTTAGAACACATATATTCATGATTGAATCAATATAAAAAAATATTGACAGCGTTAGAACACATATATGCAAGATTGAGTCACTATGAATTTTTTTTGGTAGCTTTAGAACACATATATGCATGATTGAATCACTATGATTTTTTTTGACAACCTTAGAACACATATATTTAATCACAAATGTATGCATGATTCAATGTCTAAGATTTTTTTTTTACAACAATAGAACACATATATGCATAAGTGAATCACTATAATGTTTTTTGACAAGCTTAGAACACATATATTCATGATTGAATCAATATAAAAAAATATTGACAGCGTTAGAACACATATATGCATGATTGAGTCACTATAAAATTATTTGGCAACATTACAACCCATATATGCATGATTGAATCAACATAATTTTTTTTTACCGACTTACAACACATATATGCATGATTGAATCACTTTGAGTTTTTTTTTACAACCTACGAACATATATATGCAAGATTGAATCACTATGAATTTTTTTAGGGCCTTAAAATACATATGTGCAAGATTGAAATTTTTTTGAAAGCCTTGGAACACATATATGCATGATCGAATCACAAAAAAAAAAAAATTTAACAGCCTTACAACACATATATGCATGATCGAATCACAAAAAAAAAAAATTTAACAGCCTTACAACACATATATGCATGATTAAATCACTATGAATTTTTTTTGTCAAACTTAGAACACATATATGCATGATTGATTCTAAATGAACTTTTTTTACAGCCTTAGAACACATATGCATGATTGAATCACTATGAATTTTTTGTCAGCCTTAGAACACATATATGCATGTTTGATTCTTAATGAACTTTTTTTTATAACCTCAGAACACATATGCATGATTGAATCATAGTGAAATTTTTTTGAGAGCCTTATAACACATATATGCTTGATTGCATCACTGTGATTTTTTTTGGCAGCCTTAGAACATATATATGCATGATTGAAATTTTTTTGATAGCCTTTGAAAAAATATATGCATGATTGGATCACTATGAAATTTTTTTGACAACCTTAGGAAACATATATGCACGATTGAATCACTATAATTTTTTGGACAACCTTACAACACATATATGAGTGATTGAATCACTATGAAGTTTTGTTGACAGCCTTAGAACATATATATGGCAGATTGAAAATTTTTTGACAGCCTTAGAACACATATATGCATGATTGAATCACTATGATTTTTTTTTTGACAACCTTAGAACACATATATGCATGATTGAATCACCATGAAATTTTTTTATAGCATTATAACACATATATGCATGATTGAATCACTATAATTTTTTTTGGCAACCTTAGAACACATATATGCATGATTGAATCACTATAAAAAAAATCACAATCTTAGAACACAAATATGCATGATTGTGTCACTATAAATTTTTTTTGACAGCCTTAGAACACATATATGTATGATTGAATAACTACATTTTTTTTACAAAAAAGCCGTATTTATATTTTTTTTAAACGCAATCAATTAATTAGCTTCGTGCTTTGAGTCGGAGAGCGATCTGTGACATCGCAGCATAGTGATTTGTGGGTATTGTTCGAATGTCTAATCACACGTGGAAAACGTATTTTTGAATATTTAAAACTTAATGAGCGGCATGGAAAGACGTATTTTTGAATACTTCGAACGCAAGCATTTAATTTGGCGCGGTTATCAAAAAAAGGCGGCATGCGAAAAGCCGTATTTATATTTTTTTTAAACGCAATCAATTAATTAGCGGGTTGTTTTCAAAAAATGGCTGCACGTTAAAGGACTTTACCTTTGTAGGTGAGGACGGCGTTTCAGTATCTCCGTTGCAAAGGTGCCATCGATATCTCCGTCCAGGCATGGCGCCGAAGAAGGGGACAATCAGAGCAGTACGACCAGCCATGGCGGACAAGAAGAGGACTAGTGGAGCAATACGACCCGGCACGACGCCAAAGACGATGGGAGCACTACGATCGGGCACGGCGGCAAGGAGAGGACGATGGTAGCAAAACGACCAGGCACGGCGCCAGAGGAGTGGACGAGGGGAGAAAAACGACCAGGCACGGAGCAAACGGATAGGAGGATGGGAGCTAAACGACCAGGCACGTTGACAATGGAGTGGACGATGGCAGCAAAACGGCCACGCACGGCTCTGAACAAGAAGACAACCACATCCACAATACCAGGACTAGCGCTTAAGAGGTATATTCTTTGAAACGCCTGAGCGGTTTAGTGAACATTTGGCTTTTCATGTCGTATTTGGACTAGTGTTGTTTACTGTAAACAATAATCTCAATGTCCAATCCTGAATACCACGCTCATGGTGCACTCAGTGTAACATCCATAGTCTCGGGTGGGCGGCAACGCCCTGACGAGTTCGTAGATGACATCGAGCAGATGCAAGATGAATTTGCAGATGGGAACACTATCAGTAATTTTGTAAGTATTTATCCACTATCAATTTCTAGGTCATCGGTTTGCATGTTCTGAAGTTCGTAACTCTGTGCAACCAGACAATGTATGATTTTGTCAATTACATTCAGAGCAACCCAACGAGCAATACAGTACGCATCATCAGCCCGTATTTCATGGTATGTCTGTGCCGCTGTTGTTCTGTTTGCTTTCATGACGTACTCACGTTTCTTGGTGGTTAAACCTTGCTATTTCGTGCAACAGATGTACGTCCGGCGAAAGCCATACGGCATAGGATTCGAAGATGCACTACCTTGTTGGAACAGCGATGATGAGTGCATAGACATTTCGAAATTTGGAAAGGTAAGTGAACAAACCTCTTATCCAAGGTTTATTCGTAACATCCCCATTACGATAAGTCTCTGGAACGAAAAATGATTTTATCGATTCGCAGATTTTACTTCCTACACTCTGGCAACATCCAGACCATTGGGTCCTATACGAGATGAATTTTCAGCTAAAACAACTATGGTGCTACAATTCATTGGACTGCCACAGTGGCGTAGAACGCGATGCTATGCATTTGGTAAGCTTGTACCCAAATGTGAAGTAGCTATTCGAGGTGGACCGGACTGTAATATATTATCCCTTTTTCACAGGCGGGATTCCTTAACGGGCAAATGGGTGTCGACATTGGTGAGTGGATGTTGCTCTGTGCTGACGATGCTCCGTTACAAAGTAATGGGGTCGATTGTGGCATATTTGTAATGAAGCATATTGAAGCAATATACAATGGAGAACAACCTTGTTTCCACGTTGTATGAGCTTCGTATCCGATGTTATTGGGTATTCCTGTTATATATTGGATTTCACATTACCTGTTTTGTTGCAGGAACATATTCCGGTAATACGCGACGAAATATGCGGAAAATTGATTGAGTTTAAAATGAACGACATACAAAATAATATAAAGTGAAACCTATCGATTACTCTGTCTGTACAACCTAACGAGGCCCTCCATCACCGTTCTCGCCGTCCTCCTCGACAGTAACCCAGTAGGTGCAGTCGCGCTGAGGGTGGCCAGCAGGAGCTCCGCCAAGTCATGTAGTGTATAACTGTAATGTTTCAAGGTGTTAGTGGGTATCTAAATTTTTGTCATGTAGTGTAAAAGAGGGTCGACCCCTATATGTTGTAACCTTTTCAGGGTTTTTTGCTAATGAAGCTTAAGTTGTCTTCCCTCTCTATTCTCCTCTCTTCTCCTTTTGTTCTTGCTGGTTTTCCGATTTCAATATGGTATCAGAGCTCTATTGAAAATGAAAGGGTGCTTTGTTGAAGATCGGTGAGAGGAAGAAGTTTCATCTGGATCGGTCGTGTTGGGACCCACCTCAGTTTGTGTTCTCCATAGCTGACGTCCGTACCAACCTTGAAGTCTTGAACTTTTGGTTGATTGATGTTGGATTCCATTAGCTCTTGATTTTTGTGATTGAATGAATCAAGAATTTTAATGGTCGGATGAAATCTCAATTTTTAGTGGATTTTCTTGTATTTTCTGAAAAAACTGATGAACAGTACCCTGAATGCAAAAAGTTTGTGATTGTGATGCTATCGGTGGGTTTTGTTTGCCCAAATCAATTGTAATCTTGTTATTTTTTGGTGTGTAATAGATTGAGACTGATTTGAAGGGCTATTTGGGTGTTTGGGTGCAATTTTGATGATAGATTTGGGTTCTTAGTTCAGGCGGTAACCCATTTTTTGTAGTTTTTCTCTGTTTCGACCAGCATATTGTGTTGGGTTGCTGGTGCTTTTGACCAACACAAGTACGACCAGCATATTTTTCTCTGGCGAAAGATATTTCTAAATATCGCATTACATGAACTTATCAATAAGAAAGGTTTGTTCTTAGAAATTGCTGTATTGATGAACCGACGGTAATGTACACCTAAGGCGATTTCTTTAAACGTACTAGTGGATTTATTTGAGACCCAAGGATTCGGTCCAATCGCATTGACTACCATTCAGAATAGCCCTCTAGCATGACATTGTTTTTATTAATGCAGAGTGCTTTTTTATTTAAGATTTGCTTTTGGTTTAATGAAACTGACGTATATACTCGAAAACTGACGGAGGGTGATAGGATGTGTCATTAATATTTGAAAGACACAACACACAGTTCCACTTTGCTTCGCGAATAAGGAACCGACATAATCGACAATTCCTGCATACACGACTTATTCTTGAATCGAGTGCATAGGCGGCTTCGACGCAGTTGTCATATCCGTCTATACCTTTTTCATAGGTCTGTAAAATCATAATTGAAGAAACCGTCGTTTAAAATTCAAGCAATTTTCAAATGCTGCCACAGGTTTTCATGGTCGTAGCAGTGTAGTTTGACGTTAGACCACCAAGCGTATCGCTTTGTACTATTCGTAAAATAAGAACGCGACATTAAAGCGATGTTTAAGCATACAACATTTCATAGCGATGTTGAATATCATCATTTCGAACATTAGAAGTCTTTGTTCATTGCACACATCGTAGTCTCACCCTGCGACTGTCAATCCCGCGGGTTGAGCGCACATCTTTTATCAATTACAAGCCTTTTAGATCCTCGCCTCCGTCAGTTTCTCCTCCGAAATTAGAAAGGATGTCAACTTTTTGCAGAGTTCTTCGCGGAATCCGGGTATATCAACCTGTAAAAACAGATTGTAAACTAGAAGCAATAGACATGCCCTTAATTGCCAATAACAGAGGCCAAGGAATGGCATACAGCGTCGAAACAGGGTTCTGCACCATTGTATATCACTTCAATGTACTTCATTACAAATACGCCGCAATCAACGCCATTATCTTGTAAAAGAGCATGGTATGCCGTGCGATAGATCCACTCGCTGACATCGACTCCCAAAATGGCTATGAGGAAACCGATCTGAGAATAATGTGACCGAAAGTAAATTCATGACCCCAGTACACTACACGATACTCATATAGATGGAATCTTACGAGATGGGAAATGTCTAGCCGTAAATCACTGTCAACTTCCAACGAATTGTAACACCATAGTTGTTTTTCGCGTAAATCCATCACGTATAAGACCCAATGCTTTTCAGACTGCCAGAGTGTAGGAATCAGTATCTGCAAATAGATCGAAAAAATGTTGTTACCACTGTCACGCTGTAATATTGCACTGTAGGTTTGTTTGCTTACCTTTTCACTTGTCATAAGGTCTCTGCAGTGATTACCGTTAACCCAATAAGGTTTGTCATCTTGAAATCTACTGGAGTATGGCAAACGACGTAATATAGTCTGCAAACCGAAAGAAACATTGTTAACACCAACGTTAACATACGAATCAATTGGACTAAATCAATAATGAAAAGTAACATAAAATACAACCGATATACCATGAAATATGGGCTGACGACGCTCACAGTTTGGCTTGGTGCGTTGCTTTTAATATAATTTACGAAATCGGATATAGTCTGTTTGCAACAAATATGGTGTTGTGTTGATCATACGTACACATGGCTTACGTTTATAGACAACTACTACTAGTTTCATACTAACAAAATTACTGATCATGTTGAATTGTGCGAATTCACTGCGCATTCGGTTGATGTCCTCCAAGAGTGATTGACTAAGTTTTCGCCCAACTTCGTCGGTGGATGTTCGACTGAAATGAATGCGGACATTGCAACGACCGATATTTAAATTACATTATATAGTACATAAAAACAAATCGCAAAAAACGCATGAAAGAGACGGATTTTGCTGAACATGTAGACTATGTGTAGACAATATACCCAGGATTCGCCATTGTTGGTCGTGTAGCTGTCTTTGTCTGCCTCACCGACTATAATTTTCTATGTTCGAGGGCGGATCTCCAGGTTTATGAAGGAACCGTCGGTTTGGTTGTTGCCGGTTCACGAAGTAGAAGACAAACACACCTTCCAGTGCTTGTGCGACTATTTATGACCTAAAAGATGTACTGCTCAACCAACATGATCAATGAATATTGTACAACAACTCAAACATTTATGGGTATCCGTTGGAAAATACACATTGAGTAGCCTTTTATTTATAATATATGGATACAACTTTTCATAAGATAACAATAATGATTTCAAAAGGCAAGTGGAGGTGTCGGGAACGCGAAAGATTTGTTGGAGAAGAAGTTGACTGGAGGTGTATGGCGATTTGTGGTTATCGTTGAATAGCAATCTATCATATCGCAGCACAGTGATTGACAGTCCTACGCTATGATGCCACACATCGCAGCACACTTGAACAATCCTTCGCATCACGCTAAGATTGACAGTCCAACAATAATCAACAACGTTCTACGCTGTGATGCCACATATCGCTATTCAACGATAACCACAAATCGCCATACAGTGATGTCATCATTCGCCTTCCTGCAGAAGCAAAAACCCGCTATCTATCGATTTGAACAAATTCAACCACGAACCGCAAGTCGTCAATGACAAACGACTATAAACTCTCAAAAAATCCGGCATTGTGGAGATCGGGTCATGCAAAGAGGCATGACAACTAAATTAATAGCCCACACGAGATTCCTGTGTCCCAAACCTATCTGTCGACTGCATCGTAGCCTGTCATGAAAGAGAAAATATTAGACACTGAATTATGTTTCACAAGAAATGCATACCTCCTCGCAACATCGATTACATACCAAAAGCCTTGTAAAACTGTAGCGATCGTTGTCGGAAATCTGGTCGGGAGGAATGTAGGTTTGAACGTTTGCCGGTACTTCTGCAGGGTATTGTTGCATGATGGACATTACACGAGTTAGCTATTTGACAAGCTTCACGCAATGGGAAGCAATATAATGTTTTACATACCTGTTCATTCGAAGAGCTTTGTTGTTTTTTATTACAAGTTGGTTGTTTCTTAGTCCTTTTCTTGCCAACCAATTCTAGAGCACCCTTTGCCCTCCGACGACAGCGATCAGAGGCAGGTTTTCTTTTGATACCCTGCGCTTCATGAATATGTCCATCATAATCAACAACGTTCACTACTGACTTGTTGAAGATAATGTTTACGCTTCGGCGCAACTTCTCGGGAGTGTCAAGCGAGACATGATTTTGACCTACGTTGTTCGATCCCATTATCTTCGGCTGGTATTCATTCGCTGCAACAGACTTAATGTGAATTAACTCCATTTTTTCAAGTAACTCCGTTGCAGCTTTTCTCACACATGCATAGCCTTCTTCGCTTCTCGATGCCAAATCAGCAACATGCATGAATGACCTACACTGTTGTTGGTAACGGGAGGCTATGTGGCACTTCTCGTCAACAGCAGATTTACTCGCATTGTCCATAACGAGCATTTCAATCTTCGCGCGTCTCGTCCATCTTCGCATTACGTAAGACTCAGGTATTTCTTGTATCTTCTCTTGATTGAGTGCCTTTAATGCATGACAGCATAGGATACCTTTGAATTCATACATTTTGTACGAACATTCTACCCTTCCGTTGTCGACATTATACGTGACATGCGCTTCTTGCCTTTCCTGATGCTTTTCGCCCTGACAAAAAATATGGTATTTATGCATATTCTCGGTTTGCACCAGTTCTTCTATTCTGCAATTCATGACATGCAACACCTCTTTCTTGATCCATTCAAATACAGTTAGTGTATACAGAGCTGCAGGTCGCATCAATATTTTCATGCCAAAAGTTAGAGGTCGTGTATTGAAGCATTTCACGTCTTGTTCAAGCTCATTCTGTCTTAGACCGTCTACAAATAATTCATATTGTTCCATGAAACGAAACATTGTTAAACATGAATACAGGGTTTTCTTCAGCGTGGCATGCATAGATTCGGCTCTTTGTGTGCTTATCATACCTGCACAAAAGTATTGTCTTCCATATGCCAATGCCCACTTCTCTTTTTCTGCATATAAATTTTGTAACCACAGACAGTCAGCAAGGTCGTATGTCTTAATCATTTTGTCCCAATCTGACTTAAAGGTGACCTCGTCTACGCTATAAAGTACACACCTTGTAAAATGTTTGTCAAACCCTGTATTCTGATTAAATATGTGTCCTATGTTCTTTGCTGCATTTTGAAAGATATGCCACAAACACAGGCGATGATGTGCATCTGGCCACACATGAAGCACTGCAGCGGCAATTGCGTGATCACCATCTGTAAGTACAGTTTCAGGATGCTTCTCATTCATTGCCTGTGTAAATACTCTGAACAACCACTCAAAGGTTTCCTTGGTCTGGTCATACATAAAACACTGCCTAATATACAACTCTGTGCGTGATGGTTCACTCCCACAAACTGCGCAAATGGCCACTGTTCAGTGTTAATCTTTACTGTAGTATCAAACACAAACACATCATTGAAGCATTCATAATCTAATCTAGACCTTGAATCTGACCAAAACATATTCACGACATATCCATCTGCGTCCACTTGCATTGCACTAAAGAAACCATGTTCATTACTTGATTTATTCTGTAAATAACGAACCAAACAACATATTTCTCCGTTCTTCATGTTATCTGTCCTCTTCCTGCTCAAGTGGTTTCTAAGATCCAAAGGTGTGAATGGCACATTTTCGCGACCACCATCAATGCGGGTAAACAAATTGTATGTCTTCCTTGGTGCAATGCCGGCGCTATCGGCTATTTCAGTCATTGCAGCATGAGCTACAGTTACTTTACGATGTGACCTTAGCATAAGAGTCATAAATGATGCAGATAAATCATGATTATGATCACTGATTAAAGTACGCACGACAAATTTCCCATTCGGATGTCTTCTCAAAACCAATCTCGCCTGACATCCACATCTTGATTCTGGCGTGCTCCTAGTTGGATTTCCCATTGATTTCTTCCAACCTTGCTTGGAACAGACATATGTCTTTCTAACCAAGACACCCTGTGCATTTTTTGACCAAGAAAACCTTCTCACACAGAAGCCAACTTTTAAGGCATAATCATTGTAAAATTTATATGCATCTTCTTCGTTATTAAAATGCATTCCTTCTACAGGAACATAGTCAAGTGCAATTTCATGTACATTCTCAGTTCCTACGGTTTTATTAAGTGTACTGACATCAAAATCAGGATCATTATTGAATTGCATTTCTTCTCCTGGAACATTGAAGTCAGGTGTACTTCCGTGTACATTCCCGGTGCATACACTTTTATTATGTGCGCTGTCATGGTAGTCTACCTCATCATTGAATTGCATTTCTTCCACTGGAACATTCAAGTCAATAGTGGGTCTAATGCCTGCACCCTTCTTTTCATGTGCATCGTCAGTGCAGATGTTCAATTCTTCAGTTGGGTCATAAGCATAGATATTCAATTCTCCAGATCTTTCTATTGATTGAGCTACATCGTCTTTATTACAACCTGATGATAAGCTCAATAATGTTTTAAGCAATATATCAATTTGAGTTTGCATGAACATGGCAAACAAGTCGATATTATCTCACAAAAACGAGAGTCTGTTACTAATACAGCGGTTTGAGATACAATGCATATGATGAGTGAATGTAGGATACCTGATGGGGTAGAGGCCCTTCCTAGCATCTGCAAACAAGCATTCCTGTCAACAGGTCCCAGCGTCTTACAAATATCGATAAGTTTCCAACCTTCGTAAGAACAAGATCTACCTGCAATAACCAAACAAAGCCTTAATGACACACAAGACGACATGCCTTCTTCATCGATAGCATGATGCTGGGAAGCTACTCACGCCGCCTTGATGGAACTGGTTGGAGTGTTTGTGCATCATTGCTTTCTTCCTTAATGCCTAACAACAACGACAAATAAAATAAGACAGTGGAATGTTTTGTAAGCAATATATCAATTTCCGTTAGCAAGCGGCATAGGTTTACTACGATTTAATCAGGATGCATATAAGAACGGATACCACTAGGGTTACGCAAGTCAAAGCAACGATTTAATGAATGAAAGTATCAAAGCAAGTGCGGTTTGATGTTTGCTTGTGCTGAGCATCGACGTGTCGCTTACCATGCCAATAAAATAAACATGTCGTAAATGTGTGTTGACGATAACGCTCTCATAGTATCCACGAGGCTCTAAAGCGAGTTCAATAGAAGTCGCTGAGAGAGCAACGATATGCATGCGAAAATCGCCCCGCCATGCGTGTCAAGATGTGTTTCTGCACCCAAACGTTTTCAAAGTCTGTGTACAAATATCTTACAAATACATATTACAAAACATATAATATCTTACAAAACGATATGTATAGCGATTTGTCAGATATTGAAAATCGATACGGCAGTTCAGTTTTTATAACTTATAACTCGACGATACAAAAACATACTATCTAAAAGGTCGATAAATATATCGCACAATAAATTACAAATCGATAAGGAAGAACTTGAACATAATAGCAAACAAATCGATATTAACTAACAAAAATGTATCTCACAAAAACGAGAGTCTGTTACTAATACAGCGGTTTGAGATACAATGCATATGATGAGTGACTATAGAATACCTGATGGGGTAGAGGCCCTTCCTAGCATCTGCAAACAAGCGTTCTTGTCAACAGGTCCCAGCGTCTTACAAATATCGATAAGTTTCCAACCTTCGTAATAACAAGATCTACCTGCAATAACCAAACAATGCCTTAATGGCACACAAGACGACATGCCTTCTTCATCGATAGCCTGATGAGATGAAAAGCTACTCACTGTACCTTAATGACACTGGTTGGAATGTTTGTGAATCATTGCTTTCTTCCATGATGCCTAACGACAGCAGTAATGAAGAGAAGACACTGGAATGTTTTGTAACACTGGAACGTTGATAATGGGAGCACTGTTACAGCAGATGGCGCAGGCGAACGTCTCCACTTTAAATGGTTAACATCAAACTTTCTGGAAGGAGTACTTTTTTGTCCTTTTCCCCACCCGTCGTTTCACAACTTCTGAATGGAGGATATTTTTGTCATTTCCTCGAACCGTCATTTCAGGGCAAGAAAAGCAAGTAAGGGTGATTAAGTCTTTGCAACAGCACCAGAGTCCGATGCAAAGTTATGTCAACATACACGGGAATACGAGCCCCATGTGCATGAATACGTGGCGCTCATTCGATCCCTCGAACACGGACGTGGGATTCAGTGAATCATCGGGGGCGAACATACACAACCCTCCCATATTTTGGCCTCTTTATTATTATTATTATTGTTTTTTAACAATGTCCTGGAATCAAAGAGGCCCTAGTTGGTGGTTTTCTCTCATTTACAAACTATGGACCAACCCTCACCCCCAGCTTTGCACCCTTTTCCAAAGAGATACGGGACACGAGGGGTGAGTGTTGAACTTGTTGCCATCCTGAAAGCCCATTGAATATCACAATGGAATACTGCCTCAACAGAAACAATCGATTTAAATGAACAACCATAAGAAAAACAAGCATCTTTGCTACCCTTTTCCATGCCTGAGCAGAGCCTCATGATATCTAGGGCTGTCAATGGGCCAGGTTTGTTCGGATACCCGACCTGAACCAGGTTAATATTTTTGAGTCTGGCAAAAAGTCCAGATTCATACAAAATATTGTCAGGTTTGGGAGCAATTTTTCAAACCCAATCGGTTTCGGTTCCAGGTATGGTTAGTGTGTAGGAGCCTTGCATCGGGCACCCGACCAGATAAAAGCATAGTTCAGTTTTAACATTTGGGGCGGATATCCGACCCGTTCACTCATGAAATGCCATTCTTACCTTTAGAAAAAGCACATGCTGAGAATCGGACTCCATCTCATCTAACAGTCGAAAGCTTTCCCATTGTAACACGCTTCTTTGTTTGTTTGGTCCAAAGTAATAGATAAAACCAATTAAAGACCCAACATCAAACCTTGATCTGACCCGCTGTTAGATAATACTGGATATGGGATTCTGCAACTTAAATCTTGTCGGGTATGAGATCTTTGATAGCTGACCCGGAAATACCCGAACCCGCCTATATATTATATGGTCCGGTTTGAGAAATGCAAATGGGACTTCCTTCAAAAAAAAATAATAAATGTAAATGGGACTGGTATCCATTAGGGATGGCAGTGGGGCGGGGCGGGGCGGGGGACAAGGTTTCCACCCCCGCCCCGCCTCAAAATTTTATCCTCCACCCCAGCCTCCATCCCCGTTTCATACCCTTCATCCCCGGTCCAAACGGGGATGAGGCGGGGCGGGGCGGGGATATTGCGGGGAAAAGTGGTCGGGGCGGGGATTAGGCGGGGATCGTGGCGGGGACGGGGCGGGGCGGGGAAAAGTGCACGTCCACCCCCGCCCCGCCTCCACGGCGGGGATGGATTTTATCCTCCACCCCCGCCTCCATCCCCGTTTCATACCCTTCATCCCCGGTCCAAACGGGGCGGGGCCCCGCTTTCCCCCGGTCCACTGCCATCCCTAGTATCCATCCTTTTAACAATGCTAGTCATGTCGCAGATGCCATCCTAAATTATTCCAAGATAAAAGGCAAAATGAATATTAATCAATTCTAAATTTTAGTCACCTGCAAGCAAAGCACACATGTAAACCAATTCAAGTTAACTCTTTCTGTGAGTATGATATACATATTTTATGGTACAAAGCCCAAATTGACCATTATGATTTTCAATTAAGTGCTTCATTAATTATAGGTTCAACAGAGTTCCCTTCTATAGAACATATCAACTTAATGAGAATCTTTAACGGACATTTTGAGCACATATTGGGGGTAGAACTTCCCTATTTTCTCTAAAAATCTCATCAAGGAAAAAAAATCACGTTGAATAAGAGACCAACAAATATAAAAGAGTTAAGTTGATTTTTTTTATCCTGTGTGATTGTGATTAGGGATGGCAGTGGACCCGGGGAAAGTGGGGCCCCGCCTCGCCCCGTTTGGACCGGGGAGGAAGGGAATGAAACAGGGATGGAGGCGGGGACGAAGGTTAAAATCCATCTCCGTCCGGGGGTGGAGGCGGGGATGGACATGCACTTTTCCCGGCCCTGACCACTTTTCCCCGCAATATCCCCGCCCCACCCCGCCTCATCCCCGTTTGAACCGGGGATGGAGGACATGAAATGGGGATGAAGGCCGGGATGGAGGATAAAATCCATTCCCCGCCGGGGATGGAGGCGGGGGTGGAGGATAAAATCTTGAGGCAGGGCGGGGGTGGAGACCTTGTCCCCCGCCCCGCCCCACTGCCATCCCAAATTGTGATGTTACTTTTTTCCACGTCCTTGCTACTTTTCCATAAGGGGAACTTGTTGGCCTCCGTTGCTTCAGTTAGACCTAATAACAATATATCATCAGGTAACACTAATGTAAACTTGGAAGGTAACAATAAGCTAAGTGCATAAATCACCCAATAAATAAAACTGACAAAGACATAGATGGCACGCACTTTTGAAACCATTTTGTGTTTTGGTCAAGACTGAAAAATCTGACAATCATGGCCAAATGACGACTCAAATATGCCAAATCTAGCCAATTTGTTTTTTTAGCAGTTTTACCTTTTCGTTGTCTGAAAAACTAGCTAGTCTCCTTGGTCAAACCACTTGTCTAAGTTGTCTCTTGAAAAATCTGGTGCCATGTAAGTTGTCTCACGAGCCATGATTTCTACCTAACAAAAAAAAAACTATAAAAAAAAATTAGTAAATTGGCCATGTTATATTTTCTTGTTTGCGATCAGTTATGACATTGTGCTAAAAATTAATGCCAAGTAAACAACAAATAAATATAAAATTATTGTACCCTTTTATACTGCTTCTTAATTATGAAACCTCGGGTACAGGTGTGCAAATTTGTTTGGCTTTAGAAACTCAAAAAGATTGACGCATGAGAACAAAATGCATGCCCTCATCATATACCACCCATGGTGCTTATGTAAATTTGTACGAAATTTTGGCAATTATATCATATATCACAGAAATAAACTTATTTGTTTTTAATTTGGATATCCCTCTCTCTCACTCAGGTCTTTTGGTTCTGCTTGACCGGCGGTTAAGGTTCGATTCACATGGGCTTCGCCCCCTCACCGCAAGCCAATGCGTAGCATAAGCCCCTGGGGCAGGGGTCCTATCCTCGGAGTTTTACACTGTCGGAGTATGGCAAGCTGAGGCAGCACGACCAGGTCTTCATGCCGGGGTGAGGTTTGTTCTTTTCAAATATATTGTCCGACTCCAAACAACCTCACGTAGGAAATGGCAATTATGATCCAAGATCACTGAGGGAGCTTCCAAACAAGTAATAGAAATTACTAATTCTAGAAAGTTCAACTACTTTCCTTATCAATTCATGGATTCCATATTTCCCTACCACAGCTACCCTCTCCCAAATAGAGCCTTAATATCTTCTTCGATCACAATCAAGCTTAGGGAAAAACTCAAGATGTTTCATAATCACTCCAATTTTGCACTATACCATGGTTGGGGTCCCGTATATTGTTTACATATATCAAGAATCTAGGTGAACTATGATCTACATGATAACGAGTCCTTCCAAAGCTTAGCTATTAATCCATTGTCCCAAGATAACGTATGACTTCTTCCAACGTCATGAATGCTTGGACCTCTCAAGAGTGAAGATGATGGATGATAGTAGAAGCCGATTGAACAAGCCTTGGATTTTTCTTTTAAAAGATGACCTTGGATAGTGGGATTGACCGCATCTAGGTTCAATTGGTCTAACATAGTTTAGTTGAAACTAAGCGGGCAAGATACGTATACGTGCATGCGTATAGGTAAGACTATTGTCATGTAGGGCTAACCCCATCTAGGTTCAGGTGGGTGCGTATAGGTTTGATCTTGGTTTATTGAACATGACTTGATCTAGACTTAGGTAGGTGGGTTGGCTGTGCGGGGCTCCATTTTAATTGACCTAGGTTGGGTTGAACTTAAACCTAGTTTTGTACGTTCTAAAACATAAAACATCTTAGATCCAAGACTTGGTCGCTAGTGTGCGCGTGTGGAGAGAGAGAGAGGGTAAAGATTAAATCGGATGATAGCTGACCGTCCGACCAAAACCCTAATCCCGTTTTCTCTCTCTCTCTCTCTCCGATAGATCGACCTTCTGTCTCTTGGATAACTCTCATCGTCGTTCTTTGATCCTGCAGCGAGAAGAAGACGTCTTGAAAACAAGTATCCCCCGTCTCTCTCTCTCTATCGCTCTCTCTCTTGAACAGGTGGGTTGATGTGTAAAGATCTATTGGTCGTTGAAGATCAAAACCTTTTCGATTGCCATATATCATATATGTCTCCAGTGTGGCGCAAGAAGATATTTAGGGTTCATATAATCTGTAGGAAAAAAATTTGGTGGAAGTCATTTGGTATAGATCGAAAAAAGAGAAAGTGATCTTTCTTTGGATTTTTTCCCTTCCTTTTCCCAAGTTGGTTCTATCATTTATTTAATGGGTTGTTGCGTTTTAGGCTTCTTAGAGGTCATCTTTGCTATTTGTTGTTCTATTCATTAGTCTTTCCATTTTCTCCGTGTGCGTGCGTGTTTTTTTTTGCTGTCTCATAACGAGGACCAGATAGTGTTTTGCATTTGAATCGTGGTTTTGGGTATTCTTCCTTCTCACCATGTTTAGCAAGCAATCTAGTGGGAAATTATTGGTGGCACTGGTTACTTGTGCTCATGATATTAATTAGTACAGATTTTGTGAGTTCTTCAGCATTCAATCACCGTGGTTGTTGGAACCTATGCTAGATTTGTCTTGGAAAACGATGTTTGTGAAAAATATAAGGACTTAAGAGTCTTATATTGATGACAGATGCTCTTAGACATGTTTGTGAATGCAAGACATGCTCTAACTGTAGCTAATTTTTCGTATTAGATACGTAACATGTTGGTATAGAGCATTATGACGGGAACCTGAAATGTGAGCGATTATTAGATCTTCTATGGATGCATAATGTCAGGTCATGTTAAAAGAATTTTCTCTCAAAACACATTTGATTTCAGTTATCAATTGTCTAAAAAACTTTAGTAAAGTGTATTGTGTTTTATTTTGTGCACAGTTCAATGGCTTTGCAATGCCGAACAAGATAGCCACCATGTTAATTTTGTATTTACAGAGTGAGGATGTGATGGTATCAATCTAGGTATCAGGAAAAAAAGGAAATGAGCCAGTTTTATGTATGGAGTTCGGAGAATGTATGGATGGATGATTCTCAATCTGTAGCTGTAGTCCGATTTAGAGAACAGAGGCTCCTGTTTATCTGGATACCTCCTGTGCTTAAAGTATATTCTTATGAAGGTTTCAGCATAAGTATTGAATGTGCAGTGATTATAGCTTACATGTTGGGCTAACTGAAGGCAACATGCAAACATGGTCATATTAGGTAATTCTTATAGGAAGATTTATTCTATTTTAAGGTTTGGTTTTGAATTATATTCTTAGTACGTGTTGACAAATATGATTTAAATTTAATTTCATGGTTAGGTCTATCTAATCATGGCAGACCAATCCTTGGTCATGTACTATCGATTAGATCAATGAGAGCTTATCTACTCGTTAGGTTTTGTTCTCAGGGTAGAACTCAGGATTGTGAGAGATCAGTGCATGTTGTCATGTTTTCAGTGTGAAACATATCTAAAATAAAAGGAAGACAAAGAAAGGCATCATGTGTCAGTGGAAAATCGAGAATCAACAACTTGAAAGATTGTTGCTATTCTGTTGGCACACAAGAATTTGAACTGGAAGCTTCATCTGAATTTATCCAAAGGTTGTGTGTGCCTTGGACAGAAAAGGGTCAGTTTCTGTGAAAAGGCATAAAAAGCCCATTCCCTTGCGCCCACTTCTGAACGCAAACAAGGGGCCACTTCCCTTGCAGAAAGCAACCCCCCAAATGAATCTTCCCCTTTTTTATTTCCATGGTAACAATTCCTGGGTGGGTGGGACTTTGTTTCAACGGAAGAATGTTTCACGCCAGTTTCATGTGGAACCTCCTTGTATGTGATGCAAACACAGAAAGCGTACCATGGCTTAGTAAAACAGACCCATCAAGGCCGATTCAAGTTAAAAGTGGATGATAGTGTCATAATGCTCTTAGGATATTAAAAGGTGTACAAAGTCTCTTCATGGTTGTTAAAGGCTAATGTGGTTTCTTAGTCCACTCAAGCTACAGGTGGCACCTTGCCAACTACCTTGACCTAGGAGCTTAGTCGAGCTGGGAAGTCTTGGACTCATCTAGGTAGAGGATGCTCCCTATGGAAACCATGAAAATTGTTGTTTTGGGTGGGGGACTTTGGTAATTCTTGAAAGTAAAACCATTTCTTCCTTATGGAAAAGTTTAGAAATTTCTCTCTCTCTCTCTCTCTCTCTATATATATATATATATATGTGTGTGTGTGTGTGTGTGTGTGTGTGTGTGTGTGTGTGTGTGTGTGTGTGTGTGTGTGTGTGTGAAGAACTTGAAGATCACCATTAAGAAGGTTATCCTTGTGAACATAATTTATGTCAGACCTGGTGTACGCCCTCTTAGTCATCGACCTTATGTAGTTGGCGTTCGGATAGATGGAAATGATTCTACATGACAAGTGTGAAGAGTATGCTTAGATTATTGGAGCTTAAATTCGTGAACAATTAGAGTAAATGCACCCTGCCTGTTTCTGCTTAAATGAGCAAAAAATTTGTACTGCTAAAATTTTTCAGTTTCTCAATTCCACCATTGCATGTGCATCTTTATGGGTACACAAGCTTCTCAACTTGGGCATAGAAAGCAAAACCAAGCTATTAATCTTGAGGATCGGTAGTAAGAAGATTTGACCTTGTGAATCAAGCTATGTCTCTAGATTTTGTTGACAGCTCAACAAACAAAAACTGAATGTGAGAAAAAAGGATCCATGCTGGATATGGTGTTTCAGGATCATTATGGGCTTGGATGGAACAATTACATGGGAATAAATGTGGAAGGGGTGGTTACAGGTATTTAATACTTTTCTAGAAGCTACTTGAACATGAGTAGACAATTGAATGTTCTTTCTTTGGAAGGATTTGTAATTTAGACTATTTTTTTTAGAGTTGTATAGTTGCTTGGCTGGATACATTGGATGTGAATTGTGTTCAAGGATTGCCTCCAGAGGGACGATTCCCTAGCTTCCAAAAAGGGGATTGAAAGGAATAATGTGAGACCTGGCCAACCTTGTGAGAACTTTGGAAGGATGTGTGCCTATATCACCTGGGTATGGGTATAGAGGGTACAACACGGCAATTTAAAAAAAATAAGGGTATGGGGACACGGCTATATATATATATATATATATATATATATATATATATATATATATATATATATATATATATATATATATATATATATATATATATATATATATATCGAGAGAGAGAGAGAGACTTGTTTTTAAAGGTTTTTTTAGCTTTGTTGACCAGGTTTGGATTTGTCCAAACCTGTTCAATGAAACCAACTTTGTTTGTTGCTGCGAGACGAAGAAGAATAAGAGAAGGAGGTACTCTCTGGCTATCGATTTCCCTCTATGTCTCCCTCTCTTTCTCGCTCGCTCTCACGATTTCTCTCTTTCTGGTCTCGCTCTCCCCCTCCTCTGGCTCTTGTCTTCCCCCTGTCTGTCGAGACAGATAGAGGGAGACAGAGGGGGGAGACGAGATCGAGAGAGAGTCAAGCGTTTTGTGGAGGGGTTGTTTTATGCTTTTTTTTTTTAGGTTCGGGTACCAGGTGTACCCGTGCCTGGTACCTGTACCCTTGTCGACACGGGTACGGTAACTAAAATGTCGTGCCACGGTGACATATGCTTTAGAGCTCTCAAAGATGATTACATAATTTGGAGATGGAACGGTAAGCACTTATTTCATGGTTCACTCCTGCTTTTCTTTAGTGGAGCCAATGGATTCATGAGTTGTTTCAAGGACTATCCACTGTCATTGCTTTAGGCTATTCACTCTTGGAGCCATCTGGTAGCTTGGCTTGTCTATGCAGTGAGAGTCAATGGTGGACTACTACTCAAAAAAGTGAATGACAGATGAGGGAACGTGAGATTAGGGCAAACCTCATGAAAACCCTTGGATGATATGTGATAAAGCATTTGGAAGAGGATGGCATGATATAGAGATGAAAAAATAAGTCAGGGTTGTCTCATGCTTTTTCTCTGTTTAATGGCTTCATGTTTATTGAAATGCTAGGTATCAATGACCTTTTCCTAGGACTGTAACCTTATGTTGGCTGGTTTCATATCATAAACCTCCTTCAAGTGACAGCTTAGCAAGCTGGGTGTCTGTGTTTTGTGAATCCTTACATGCTCTCCTCTTTTTACAAGGAATGGTTTTCTCCTTTTCATATATTGCCTATTGACTTTTTTATTCATTGTGGCCTTGAAGGTGCTTTAAATAGTATGATCTTGTAACCTTTAACCGCTTTATAGTAGAGGCAAAAAAGCGCAAGTGCATTTAGGTTTCAATAGTTTAAAATATTTAAACATGTGATTTGAGAAAAAAAAATTAAAAGTATTCTTAAATTCTGACTCCCCTTTTTTTATAGTTGTTATATTTTCCTTATAAAACAGTATACCTTAAGGTTGTTATTTTATTCAAAATTAAATAATCAGTATTTTGTCATCTTGTGTGTCATTCTTGTGAGGATTCCATTGTTGGGTGTTGATTTTTGTCTTTGACCTCTTTCTTAATGATGATCCTTCTATGGCTTTCTATTCTATTGATTTTGATGTTCCTTTTTTCGTTTTTAGAGCCGTGAACAGAAAAGGAAAGCATACAAGGGTGACAAGAAGTTACTTTTGTAGCTGGTCCACATGATCATTGGGTGATCCAAACTTAGAAGCAGAAACAGTTGGCTGGCCTTTTTGAGCTTCAATTCAGCTCTAACACATGCTGCAACAGCTTTAGTGGAGTCACAACTTACAAGATTCTCTCTCTCTCTCTCAATGCGGCAAAAAGTTTAATGGAGCCACATGATCCTCAAAACATATGCTGTCTCTCTCTCTCTCTCTCTCTCTCTCTCTCTCTCTCTCTCCCTTCCCCTTCCCCCTCCAACCAGATTGTTATATCTTGTCTGAGTTGCCTCCCAGGCTAAAGGTGTATATCTCCTTCCTCCATCTCTCTAACTTTACATGTGGTTTTATTGTTTTTGGGTTCAGAGAAATATTGATTACCCGGGTGACTCTATTTTCCCAAGTCCATGATTGGCATTTTCATAATGTTGTATCACATGTAATTAATGAAATAGTTGAAGAACAGAAAAATTGCCAGACGTGCTTTGTTTCCAATAACTCATGATTTTTAATTCTCTTGTTCCAACCAAATAATACCTATTGAAGCGGGAATACCCATTCTTAATTTGCTCTCTCTCTCTCTCTCTCTCTCTCTCTCCACGCTACACACGTGCACAATGAGTAAAGTTGATTCTGGGGTAGACATGAGAAGTTATATGATAATAGCATTATTTAGATTACAGTGGTGTCTTCTGTAGCTTCTAATGCATATGAGAGAGGGATAGATACATATCTGATTGATGAGGATATGTGTTTCCCCTAAAAACTAGGATAATGACAGATGAACTCTCTCTCTCACTTTCAAACAGACAAGTTATCTTGATAGATCAGCTTTAATCACCTAATACTCGGTAAAATTGTGAACATTTCTGAAACTTTTGAGAAGCCTAATCACTTCCCTTCTTTTATTTGGAAACGTTCCTCTATGAGGGTCTGCTTGGCCTCTGTAAGTGTGCATGTGTGTGCACTATGTCACATGTATACTCCATTTTTACTGACATCATTTCCCTTTACATACTTGTAATAGCGGGAAACTCCATAAAGTGGGTTGTGTTCCATATCTAAAGTTGTATCCATGTGACATAGATGTGCACCTGTGTATATGCTGAAGGGAAATATTTTTAACAGAAATAGCCATAGTGTGCAAGTCGTCCATGAACCAAAAAAGTCAGAGCAGATCCGTTCCCACTCAGCACAAACTTTTATAATTGGAGAACACTTCATGACATTTAGGTGACCCAAACTCTAGTCCTGCATTGGGTAAGGTTGTATTGATGCGTAATTGCTGTGTAACATTCTAACAAAACTGGCTGTAGGCTGCAGCGTTCCTTCACACTTTCTATTAAGTGGTGTAAAGCCACTTCCTTCAATTGTGCTAATTCTCCTAACCTTGCCCATCATCTAAGATGAACTTCCTAAATGGTCTCAAGAAGATGTCCTCATCTTTTATGTCCTCATCTTTTGGCCATGGCAAATTAAAGAGGTGAAAAAAGGGAATCTACCCATTAGTCAAGAAATTCAAGCTTGTTCATTTTCAGAGTGAGAAGCTTGTGGTGTGAAACAAGCCAAGCAGCAACCGATGCTCTTGGCAAGATCCCATGCTTTGAATAGCCTTTGCTAAAAAAAGTGAATCTAAAGGTTTTGCGAATGACATTGCCAGTTCTTTCACTTTTTAAAGTAATCCTGTAAGTCTCTCCATTCCATGTGCTTCTTCTCTTCAAGGCCTTGTTTATCCACCAAAATCCTTCCACAAAGTAATATTAATTTTGTTTGTGCATGAATGCAACTATCTGCGAAGTTGCTCTTTGAGCAGTTTATTTAGTAGCCATGGTTGTTCCAAAAGCTAATCCTCATGTATTCTCCATCATCTGTTTGATCATTTGAAAACGTGTTTGCGGTCCACCCCAACCACATGGGTAATCTAGTTATGTTTTATTGTTGATATCTTAGCCACCATCCTTAAGTCATAATAGCATGGTTCAAAGGTCATTGCTTTGAATAACAAAGCCACCCATACAGGTGGAGGGAGTGGCTAGGTTCCAATTGGCTAGATATGCACATTTTCCCAAACTTGTTTCTGTTCACAGAAATGTTTCTACTTTGTGTTGAGTTTATCAATAGTGGACTTAGGCATAAGGAAATTTTATGAAAGGTGTGTGTGTGTGTGTATGTGTGTGTGTGTGTGTGTGTAGTTTGCTGACCAGCTGTGCCAGCTCTTTGAGAGCCTCACGAAGGAACAATTATTTGGTTATCATGTTGAAAACATGTACAGATGATTCTAGAACCTGTATTTTTGCTTCTTTGTGATTGGTTCTAACTCTTTAGGAATCATACCAGTATGATTCTCAAGTAAAATTCATCTAAATTTTCAATTGTTTTGCATACCAGTAGCAGGACCCAGTACTTGTGCTTGTACCAGAGTTACCAGAAGCTTCTTAGGTAGGTGGGAAGCTTGCTTCCCGAAAACTCACTTCGGAAGCGCGATACTCCTCGCTTCCGAAACTTCATGGGAATCTCGATTCCCCCATGCTTCTTCTATGCTTCTCACACACATGGTTTATGCTTCCTATATGCTTTTCTCACATTTCTTTTCATATTTTTCATGTATTTTTTCTCAAGCTTTCACTCACTTTTCATGTACTTTCTTTAAATTAGTAACCATCTTTGTTAGATTTTAACAAAAATTTAACTCTTTTACTGAAAAATCACAAAATATAAGAATGATCAATTTTATTTTAGTTTTTATTTGTTTCTTGTTCATAATTATTCAATTGCCATATTGCTTCATTTTTTTAATATTTTTCTTTTAAATTAATACTTCGCTTCCCGCTTCCTATAAATTTTAAAATACTTCGCTTCCACTTCCCATATCATTTCTTGCTTCCACTTCCCATATCATTTCTTGCTTCCACTTCCTAGTTTGGCAACCTTGGTTTGTACCAATATGTCATCTCTATAGTTCATCTCATCTCATCCACAACAGCATGCAATGATTCTGCTGCATCCCGTAACCTGCAAATGATTATACAACTCAAGGGTACTGTCATCTGTATTCATACAAAAAGTATGGTCATGCCATCTATGTGGAGATGGCTGCAGATTCTCTTAATCTCAGTGCTTGTGCTTGTACCAATATGTCATATAGTTCACCTCATCTCATCCACAACAGCATGCAATGATTCTGCTGTATCTCATTGCCTGCAAATGATTATACAACTCAAGGCTACTATCATCTGTATTCAATTTCAAACAAAAAGTATTATCATGATTCCATTGTGGAAATGGTTGCAGATTCTCTTAATCTCATGCTTTATAGAATTGCTTAAACAACTTAAACTGGCTGGTTCAGCTGGCAAAGTTTTTGAACAGGTTAAATGGGAATTCATGAACGACTGAAAACATTTTCAACTTTTAACTAATTCATGGTGAGCTTTAGTTATTATTATTTCATTGTCCACTGTTGCAGTTAACAAGATAATGCAAAAGATGAAGTTCCCAGTTACCCAAAAAGGGCAGCAAGAATCATCTCAGTTTCCAAAAAAAGAAAATAGACATATTTAATTTTATCACATAACAATTTATCTAAATCATAATTATTTCCTAGAGATATACTGTAATCACCAGATTCTTCTGCCTTTTTAAACCTTGTAAGCTCTGTCCCATGCTCAATGTGACTACAGGATGAGGATATACAGCTTTTACTACCTAAGAAAGCCAAGATATAGTTTAAACAACAGGGATGTAATCTCCTCCAACTCATAAGTTGTCTTCAAAATTTCAGTGACTGAGAAGGAAGCATAAATTAAAGGAAAACATATAACCATATCTAGAACCTGACATGTCTACATAGCTTAATCCAGTGTTGGTTAGGCTTGAGTTTTCCTCAATCATGTTTGGAGTTTCACATTATTCTCTCAAAGTTGAGAAGAAAAGTATTTGAATTATTCTCTAATATGCCTTATGAAGAATCTGGCTTCCTTTGCAACATTCAAGAAAATGAGAAACCCTTCTTTTGCATAGCTCCCTGTATTGCTTGTCAACAAACGTTCATTTTAGACAATTTTCTTTTCTTATCTATCTGGACATTTTTTATGATTTAGCTTTTTTACCCGGTCCTTTGATTTAGATGACTCGAGTAATAAGCTGGGTCCAACCAACTGGTCTGAGAATAATGGCTCCCACTTTAGTTGCAAGGAAGTTCAACATGAATCTCGTTCAATTTTGTCAATCTCCATATCAAAATCCTTTATAGCATGTATGATCTGTGCAGCTGTCAATAGCAACTGATGTTAAATGGAAACTGCAGTTTTAATTCTGCATTCTACAGCTTATAAATTGGATCTCTCTTTCTCAAATTGGGTCTGTTTAGATTAGTGACCAGAAAATAAGATCAAAAGAAGAATAACAGAGTTTCTTCTGCAGATTCCAATTATTTATCAATTTACCAAAAAAGGAAAAACTCATCTCATGGTTTTCTAGTTGCATACTTTTAACCTAAAGAAGGTAAAATAGATGCTAAAACTAGCTCTAGAATTCTTTTATTTGACTATAATCCCTGTTCAATATTGTCTCCTATCAGATAAGGAAGCATAAATTAAATGGCTGACACCCATGCATGAGTCTAACTGCACTGAGTTGAGTTCCTCAAAGTGCATCACTTTCCTGATTCATGACTTGTCTCTCTATTATGATTATGTTACATTATAGGCATGCCACTCAGCTTTGTATTCTGAGCAGAATGAGCAGAGATATGTTGATCCAGGGTAGAACCCAAAATCAAGTTCTGCTTGTTATGGTCTCAAATTCCATAAGAACAGTACTTTTGAGAAGGTGGATGAGGTTTTTGGGAGAGAGAACTCCACTAACTTTAAACATAGTGGCATAAAGCAGTGACCATGTTTTAGACTCAGTTCAAAGTGGAGAATAAGTGCAGTTTACTCAGCTTGGTTCTCTGATGAATTTGTTGAAAATCTGATTCACGTTCATTGCATAACCAAGTTGATAGCAACAGTGTTTGTGGGTTATGTTGTAAAATCTGATGTGAAATAGAGGGAGCTATATGAACTGAAAATGAAAACACAAAATGGAAGCTTGGCCTACTTATATCCTCCATTTTTGAAAATTTCAAGCGTCGTCTTATCATTCCCCATCGTAATCCTTGTCTTGAATGAGTTTTTGATAAAATTTATGTTCATATTGGTTACCTATGTCACAGGGACTCTCCAACTAGGTGTCGCACCCTCGTCACACCCACACCCGATGCGGTCAACTGACTCTGGTTGCAGTCAATGCACCCAGGGTCATTTATATCCAACTTTTGGACTTTATATATATATATATATATATATATATATATATATATATATATATATATATATATATATATATATATCACAGGGATTCGGTTAGCAGGGTGCCGCACCCGCGTCGACGCGACTCGACGCGGGTGCGGCACCGGGTGCATTGACCACACCCAGGGTCATTTCGGTCCATTTTTTGGATTTTTTTATTTTAATTTTGCCCTATGAAATGGGCTGTGGAATTTAAAAAAAAAACTTTTTTTTGGGGGGGGGTGCGCTGCCCCCCCCCCCCCCCCCCCCTCTTGGACCCGCGCCGGGGGGAACCCCCGGCCCCCCATTCTCTCTCTCTCTCTCTATATATTTATTTTTTTTACATTTTTGCCCCTGCCGCACCCCCGCACCCAAGGTTTTTGAAAGTGCCGCACCCCCGCACCCAAGTTTTTTGAAAGTGCCGCACCCGCACCCATGTGACATAGTTGGTTACAGAATGGTCAAAAATTGCGTATTTAGAAGTTCCAGGGCTCTTGTTGAATGATATATTTATTCTTTATTGACAATTTTGATTACGTGCCCACTGCTATTTGATGCAGGTTTCGTAGGATGACTGAACCTTCAAAAGTTCTTCATGTCCGAAATGTGGGGCATGAAATATCTGAGGTAGTTATGTGATGTCTTTTTTTTTTACTTGAAGAAACCGCCCCAGGCGCAGAGACATAGCCGTGCTGGCTCAGCCTGCGTTTCTACATTCTCTGTCCATGTCTGCGTAAAACTCCGAGGGCTTAGCCCTCGACCCCAGGGAGTCGCCAAGCTTCAGTTTATGCAGGGGTTGATGCCCATGGGATTTGAACCTAGAGTCCTAGACTGTTATGTGATGTCTTTATTGCAATCTGAATCTATTACTCAATTTTGTTACCTTACCCTTATAATTTGGAACTTTGCAGCATGATCTACTTCAACTGGTGGAACCATTTGGTGCTGTCGATAAGCTTGTAATGCTTCGAGCAAAAAACCAGGTTTTATGAGGTTCTTCTAGTGTGTATTTGCCTTTTCTTGGGATTTCAAGTCAAGGCCTTATTGATGGTTGTTCTTTGTAGGCTCTACTTCAAATGCATGATGTTGCTTCTGCTATCAGTGCACTACAATACTATGCAACTATTCAGCCAAGCATCAGGTATGTGTATGCCATTTTGAGTTTGGAGAAACCATAAATTTAGTCAAATATCAGTAATTATTCTTAATTTTAATCAAGGTTTTCAACTCTTTTTTTTTTTAATTTGCATAGCCCTTCATATGGCCACTCTTATACAAGATAATTCTTTGTTTTTTCCCCAACAGTTTGTCATTTTAGTTAAAATTGGATAGACTCTCTTGCTAGTCTTTGTTGCTGGTTTCTATTTTCTTATGCTCCAAGGAATCTCTCCTGTCAGGGGAAGGAATGTTTACATTCAATTCTCTTCACATCAAGAACTGACAACAGTGGATCCTAATTCTCAACGTAAAAATGGTGACCAGGTCAGTGTTTGGTTGTAACTTGTGAGAAGTTCTTTTATGGAATTATGTGGACAATGTCTGGAAAATTCAGGGACCTTCTGGTTTTACGTTTCAGCAAAATTTACTTTCCTTATCTCTACATTTTGAAATGCATAAGATGTGATCTTATTTCTTGGGCATGGTCATGCTTGAATTTTTTTTAATGATTAAAGTTTTAAAGAGTTTTAGTTACTTTTCTCTGTTGAATTGTAATATGTGACCATTTAGTTGGTCTCATTCAATATGCTTCATCTTTTGACCATGTTATGATAAATGGATTGCAGTGAAGTTATTTCACTTGATTGTTTCTTTTTATATCCTCTGTAACAAATTTGGTTCTCATATTTTTATTTTGTATTAGTTTCTTGTTGAATGTGTGAATCTCCTGTACTCTCTCTCTCTCTCTGTCTCGTCTCTTATTTCTGTTATGTTGTTGACCACACCCAGGATTCTCAGCCCAACCGAATTCTCTTAGTTACAATTCACCAGCTGCTATACCCTATAACTGTGGAAGTGCTGCATCAAGTTTTCTCTCCGCATGGATTTGTGGAGAAGATCGTCACATTTCAGAAGACAGCCGGTCAGCTTCTTCAAGTCTTTATTTTTATTTTAAGAAAAGAAATTGACTGTGTTTTCTTGCTTAATGCTTCTAACTTCGTTGAAGCTTTTCTATTTTGTTTCTATTTTTTCTTTTGTTTAAATTTTTGACAAAGTACTTTTGACACAATTATAGAATAGAAATGGGAAATTTTGGTGCAGATATTTCTTCTCTGCCACCTTCCCTGATTATGTTGGAATCATACACTGGCTAACCTTTCACGTGGTTTTTCTTCATGATTTTAGGTTATCAAGCTCTCATACAGTATCAGAGTTGCCAAAGTGCTGTCCAAGCCAGAAATGCTTTGCAGGTAAGAAATCCCTTTTCTTTTCAATGGTTAGACTAATGCATAGTTTGAAATCAAGTTCAACATGATCTATATGTGTATCTGGTTACCCAGGGACGGAATATATATGATGGCTGCTGTCAGCTTGATATTCAGTTCTCCAAGTATGTCCTTATCAACATAATATAGTTCCTATCTGATAGTTATATGGTTCCGTCCCTTGTTAGCTATTTCCTTATCCATTTGTTGTTTTCTGATGGTTAGCCTGCCTGAGTTGCAAGTGAACTACAATAATGAGAGATCTAGGTAAATCGATATCTTTATATTTTTTATCTTTCCTTGTTTGTAATGTTAATGTTTCCAAATTTGCTCTGTTTAGCTGGAATTTGTTTCTAGAGTCTAAAGCATTCGTCATTCTGCAGAGATTTCACAAATCCATCTTTGCCTATTGAACAGAAGGGCAGATCCTCTCAAGTAAGTTTCAATCATGGGACCCTCCTTGGTTATAGTGCTAGTGTTCCTTTTGTCAAGTATGCATGTAATGGGCTTTATTACTTAATAAATTGGGCCACTTCATTGAACCGGTTTGGTTCCTTAGATTGGAGCTGATCCTGTTCAATTCTGTTTGGAATGGTCAAAAGTGAGGTTCAACCGTGTCAGTCAAACAGGAAAATTAGTTAAATTGGGCTGATTTAGTGTAACTTGGTGAATTACATTTGAAAAGGTTTTTTATCTAGATCTGACATTTGTTGCCATCAAGGTTCAAAAACCCAGAGACTTAGGGCTCAACTAGCCCATGCTTTGACCCAGGATCAGCTAAATTGAACAAATTTAAGCCTAGTCTTGGGATAAACCTGGTTACTACTGCATCAACCAGGTTAGGTGCTGATGATGGTTGACTAGGGCAAATCGCTAGCTTGGCTCGCCAGGTTTTAAAACTCTGGTTGTCATGTCCAATTTGAGTCAGTCAGCTTGTCTAGATTGTTATGCCACTGATCAGGCTGCCTAAATTCAATGACTGCTTATCTAAGTATACATTTGATTCAAGTCCTGGTTGGTCATGCATTTGCTGCTTCTTAGTTCTCTTTTATGCCTTGAGGATTTGTGTGGCTCCAGGTCCTGTAGGATTTGGCCTTGGTATGTCTGGTGCAGATGTCAGCTGTTAGTATCTGATCAGTTGACTTAGTCACAGAAGTCTATTATGACACTGTTTGTTGGACTATTGTATTCCAAAATGTGAAGCCCTTACTGGGTTACCTGGAGATTTATATTGCTAATCTGCATTTCTTACTTTCATTTGGTGAGACAGAGCGGATATGGTGATGCTGGAGGGCTGTATGGACTTCAACCTGCTGGTATCTTCTTCTCTGCCTGTTTTAACTTTTTCCGTCTTTTCATTTCGTCTTTCTGTAACTAACTGTCCTTAATTTCTTCTCCAGTGTCATTCTCACAGGTGAGTTTGCTGGAGTTTTGATCAGAAGCTTATCCAGGTTCCATGTAGCCATCATTCTTGACATTGTGACTTTTTTTTTTCATCTGTTCTTAAATGCCAAAATTAAGACTGCTTAGCACATTTAACTGCATGTTTCCTTTGTAGATTGGTACTTCAGCTGCTGTTGCAGCTGCCTTTGGTGGAGGTCTGCCTCCTGGCATAACGGGCACTAACCATCGATGCACAATTTTGATATCCAATCTAAATTCTGATGTAAGTATTCTAGTCAATTTTTTCATGCTCTATACACCAAGAAGATGCAAGCTGGCCAAAATTAAGTTAGGATGAAAAAACAACAGAAATTAATTTCCAAATAGCGATATTCCAGTTGTTTGTCTCAGGCAAGAGCAAGGTTGCCAAACTAGGAAGTGGAAGCGTGAAACGATACGGGAAGCGAGAAGCGAGGCATTTTTAAATTTATAGGAAGCGGGAAGCGAAGTATCAATTTGAAAGTGAAATATAAATAAAAAATGAAGCAATATGGTAACTGAATAGGAATATAACAAGAAGTAAATAAAACCTAAAATAAAATTGATTATTTTATATTTCATGATTTTCAGTAAAAAAAAAATTTTGTTAAAATCTAACAATGATGTTTACCAATTTAGAGAAAGTACATGGGAAGTGAGTGAAAGAGTGAGAGGAAATACATGAAAAGCATGACAAGAAACGTGATAAAAGCATGTAGGACACAAATACCATGTGTGTGCGAAGCATAGAAGAAGCGTGGGAGAATCGTGATTCTCGTGAAGTTTCGGAAGCGAGGAGTATCGTGTTTCCGAAGCGAGAAGTATCATGCTTCCGAAGCGAGTTTCCGGGAAGCGCGCTTCCCACCTACCTAAGAAGCTTCCGGTAACTCTGGGCAAGAGTCACTGCTGGCCAAAAAGGACCTCTGGGATGCCTCGTGATCTCTAGAACAATCCAGCATGAATGACTCCAAGGAATATGTTCCCAATTTTTTTCTCTGGGCCCCAGGTTGAAAGTTGTCTGAAGGACTGACTGCAGTGAAACTATCCGGATTGTATTTGTAATTATTTGCATAGCTTTTGGCAGGATTGGCCAATGCTTCGAGTTGTGTTACCACTGGAAAAAACTCCCGAAGTGTCATTGCCACTTGCACATGCACACAGTGCACGCACACACAAAGTAGGGAACCAGTTGATAATCTCGACTTGATTTTTTTTCCTGTGTTTCAGAAAGTTGATGAAGATAAGCTTTTCAATCTATTTTCCATCTATGGTAACATCATCCGAATTAAACTGCTACGGAACAAACCAGATCATGCACTGATGCAAATGGCAGATGGGTTCCAGGCTGAGATGGCTGTGCATTTTTTGAAGGTTCTGTAGGTTACTTATTTGAATCTAGCTGTGTCTTTGTTTTTTTTTTATTTGGCACAACCAACCAAATGGTTCTCGAGTCTTGATAATATGGTTGTCATTCTACCTCAGCAGATGCATGCTGGAGGGGCTGCCAATAAATCACTGCATTGATACCATCTTTCTATTATAGAAATTTTTGTGAAATTTTTGGTAAAGCAGCTAATTGCATATAACTTTGTTGATGCTCTGTTCTCAACATGGTAAGTGGTGGGCCGGTGGCAGTGTATATTGCAGGACCTGCACATGCAGGTACACCACGCGATCATTAAGATGAACAAAGAGCGGTATTGCCTGAAATATTAATGCATTGATACCATCTTTCTATTATAGAAATTTTTGTGAAATTTTTGGTAAAGCAGCTAATTGCATATATATAACTTTGTTGATGCTCTGTTCTCAACATGGTAAGTGGTGGGCCGGTGGCAGTGTATATTGCAGGACCTGCACATGCAGGTACACCACGCGATCATTAAGATGAACAAAGAGCGGTATTGCCTGAAATATTAATGTACTTTGGTTCTAAGAAAGCTAGAAAGCATTGTGGTAAGTTTACGCTAGTTCATCTACTGACATATTATTTAATGGTTGCAGGGAGCCATGCTCTTTGGTAAACGCCTTGAGGTAAACTTTTCCAAGCATCCAAACATCACACCAGCCCAAGATACCCGTGATTACTCTGTGTCAAACCTGAATCGGTACCACCGAAATGCAGTGAAGAATTATCGTTACTGTTGTTCACCTACCAAGACTATTCATATATCCACCCTCCCTCAAGACATCACAGAAGAGGATATCATTGCCCATCTAGAGGAACATGGCACTATACTGAACACCAAGGTATTTGATGTGAATGGCAAGAAACAGGCTCTCGTGGTGTTTGAAACAGAGGAACAGGCTACTGAGGCACTCGTTTGTAAGCATGCCAGCACCTTGGACAGATGCATTATTCGAATTTCATTCTCACAGTTGCAGAACATCTAGATTCGTTCAGAATGAATGTCGGGTGCACCATGCAAGAATTTCTGGACTGTTGACTTGCAGGTGAATCTACTGCTGCATTCCTTCCTAACACCTGTTTTCCACTTTAGTTGGTTTGCTACAGCAAAGTCTAGGGCTTGCACGCTTCTGTAACCCCACACTCTCTTGTCAAGATGTATACTCTCTCTCCCTATTTCAACTAAAACTTTGTGTATCTATTTTGATTGAGAAGTAGTTGAATGCTGGTGAAAATTTGGAATCCTAGTCTCTGGTCATTAATGGGTATGACCGCATTTGGATGTGCATGCAATCCAGTACCACATTTAGGGACAAGTAGAGGTAGTGTGAATTTATTGAGTGCCTTGTGGACCAATGAGGAAATCAAGAATGATGTTATCAATTCTGCCAGGCTAATTGCATTGTTGTGGAGATGTCTGATCACGTTGTCATTGTACAGCGACTTGGTGGGTGATCTTTCAGAGGTTTAAAATCCTGGCTTGTATCCCGGACTAGATCAATCTGACTTGGGATAATTGATGATGATGGGCAAGCCCACAGCACTCATGTGAATAAGAGTTGATGCCGTAGCTTGTCTCCTGCCATTAGGCTAAATTGCAAGATATATGGAAAGGTTCTGCGTGGTTTTAACCATTATAATCGGCATCATTCTCGGCATTTATCACTGTGTTGTTGTAGCTTCATTTTCTTTAGTACTTGGGTAGTGGTGTTAAAATGCTGTTGGGATTCTTCATGGTAGCACATGTTTGATGATCTGTTTGTCCAAAGCAAAAAAAAAAATGTCAGGGTTGGCTTAGAAGTAGGTGGCTAACCAGAGCTACCCTTAAGTGGTGTATGACTTTGACTGAGACTTGAGACCTCTAACCAAATGTGAGCCAATATATTTTATTGCCCCCTATCGGACTATATTTCACAGATTATAGAATCCAGATCCTACTTCGGGATCAGTTTTTTTTAACATACACCGACTTAAATGTGAATTCGATTACGAGAAACCCGTACCAGATCCACTTAGTGGATTCACTCTGTTTTTTTTTGTTTCATTTTTTTTTGAAAGTCAAGCTGGGTGCTATGCAGACCCCTACCAGTTATACGACTATACCATTGGGTTTTGAACCTGCAACGTCCCAACACAAGGTCCCGTGCACTAGCTGCTCCTACCAGACAAGCAAATTAACAGGACTGCTTTAGCTTGGACAGTTTGTTACGGATCAACAGTTAGGTTGATGGCGGCTCTCTTTTGGTGTACGGAATGTAAAACTTAATGCTTTCCCCTGCAGGATAAGGTTAGAGGCACCTTTGACATATAACCATCGGAGGTGCGTTGAAAGCTTTTCATTTTATTTGCTGCAACCCATTCACCATGGTTGGACAATTTACCTCTCAGATGGGTCTGACAAAAAATTTCAGATCCATTCATCTTGTAGATGACCGGCATCTAAAGCACGAAAAATGAACGGCTGAAAAAAAAGAAAATTTGGTGGCGTTTGGGCTGCCGTTCATCTGACCTGATACATCCTCAACTTGAACGCGTACATAGACCCATCTAAGCAAGCGTTTTGTGGGCATATATCATATAATGCTTACTACGATGTTAATTGTTAGACCCCACCTGCAATCCACTTCGAGATCTTATTGCCACTCATCTTGGTTTCTATACAGAATTTTTTTTACATGACAGCTGGGAGAATTAGGGCCGCTTACCTTTTACAAAAAGCGTTTAGCCAACACCCAGACAGGCCAGAAATCTGTTCATATTACCAGAAAGTTGCTCAACCACCCATATATACCAGAGGGGTTTGAACTTGCAACATCCCATCACATAGTCACTTGCACAAACTGCTCCTACCATATGATCGGAGCCCCTAGTTTCTATTGAGATAAATTCAACAAGAGTGAAAAAATGCCTATATGATGATGAGTTTTAGGCTACAACCAACCCCACTTCGGGATGTTCACAAGGTGGTCCCAATCTATACAATTTTGTCACGATAAAATTATAAAAGGAAAATTTATAAAAAAAATCAGGTTATCATTTTTTCAAGTATTGCAATTATATTGGTGCGTTAATGAGATTTTAATATGGTTTTCACTTGGATTATAAAAAAAAAAAGGCCGCAAAAGATGCAAATTAATGTATTGAAAATTAAACTATCAAACACGTCAAACAAGGTAATCAGTTGAAAGAAATTAGAAAACCAAATGAATATACGCCATCATAGACTAAATTTTATTCAAGTTTTCTTTTTCTTTTTTCAACAGAAAGCTGGGGTTAGGCAGACCCCTACCACTTATACAATCATATACCATTGGGATTGGAACTTGCAACGTCCCAACACAAGGTGACTGCATTAACTGCTGCCAGAAGCGGAGCATAGATGCAATAACAGGACTGCTTCAGGATCTGTTTCTTAATAAGATTTTAATAAACAAACATCTTACTAAAAGATCAATACTAACAATTTCCATTTTCTGGCCATCTAAGGGACAAGACCAAAACATGAAAGAGATAAAGTACAAAGAGTTTCGATAAAGTGTAACTGGTGCAATACTTTGGATACTGGAGACAACGAAAGGCATTCAGATGACTCTCTCTCTCTCTCTCTCTCTCTCTCTCTCTCTCTCTCTCTCTCTCTCTCTCTCTCATTTACAAAAGGATCAAACCGTTCCAAAGCAACAAAAGACTGTGAACAAAGACGGCCAAAAAAGGAACCAGCTTCCAGTTCCTGCCATAATTTAGAAGCTTGTCCCATACTGATTCAGCTTTGATTAATCCAGGAAGGGCTTCTGCTGGCCACTTTTCTTTGACATCACCCAAATTTCTAGGTTCCATAATCATCATCATCAACTTGCTGAAATAAGGACTAAGAATTATTTCCCATCAGTGTCAAATTCCTCTCATTGCAAATGGACCTCCACTTTGTGTCAACCACCGGTTTCTTCCTGCTGGGCTGAATCCAACACTTTCAAGGAGAAGAAAGACTTCATGATCTCCTGTTCTTTAAGGCTCTAATTTTCATAATGCTTGTCCTTCAAATAGGCTGTCATTGGATAAACACCATAAGAACACAAACTTTAATGCATTATAGAACAATACACTGTCGGTCATCTTTTCTAAGTTGCACATGCTTCCGTCCATATATATATTTAAACATCACCTCTCCATATTTTTCATAGTCAAGAATTAAGTAAATGGAAATCACGTTAAAGAAACAGGATGATATCGATATGTGATGCAATAACACTAGTAAAAAGTAAAGCACATGATCTTAGCTCAGGTGTTATCCCGGTGCACTATGAAAGCAGACCACCAACATTACACAAATATGGCTGGTCCTATGGACCCAGGCCTGGGGTCTCCTCAACTGGATCTGGCTAAATCCTGATAGAAAATCAGGGAAAGCTCATCTCATCCAGACAGTGCAACATGTAGACAACATAAATTTTTTAATGACAATTCTGCCCTATTTAGTTGGGCAAGCACTCTGTGGAGTGAAGCCTGGAGACTGATTTGCAGACAAACACATAAGAACCAAATAGATTTGGACCTGCAGCCATCTGAAGCAATCAGATCCATCCATGTGATCAAATTTTGGACAAATGCAGTTTCCCTAGTTATGATAATGCAGGTTCAACCACCCTTGCAACTGAAAGGATTTACCACTCATCAGCGACGAACAAGAAAGTCTTGCAATGAAGAACCAGCTATTCCTTTTTGTCTCTTAACCTGAACCAAATACCAGTAACAGAAATTTCAATTAGAACCTTCGCCATTCTACCAAAGGTTTGAAACTAGAGTTTCATCTCAATACTCATAGTAGTCCATGTTAAGACAAGATGCTAATGGAGATAGATCATACATGGCTCACACTCAATCCAGTGGCACATGTAAATGAACAAAAAACAATGTAACCAATTCAAACCATCCTGAACAGTGTTATTAAAAATGCGCCTCAAGGCGCAAAAAGCGCGGCTCGCCTCAAGGCGAGGGCCTTTGTGCCTTGAAGCGCAGTCATGAAGCGTAAAAGCATCGAGGCGTACTCCTCATACACCTTGAGGCGTACGCCTCGAGGCGAGGCGCGCCTCAACGTGAGGCCCGCACGCCTCATGTTGTTGGTCAAGTGAGGGTCAAAGCCCTCATTTGACCAACATTAAAATGTTACCCCCAACCCTAATGAGGGTCGGGGGCCCTAATTTGTCTCTCGCAGCCTCTTTCTCTCTCTCTCTCTCTCTTGTCTCTCAGTCTCTCACCTCTCGTCTCGGTCTCTCCCACCTCTCTCTCGTCTCTCGCAGTCCCTCTCTTTGTTGTCTCTCGCAGACCCTCTCTCTCGTCTCTCACAATCTCGGCCTCCTCCTTCTCGCCGGAAGCAGCCGCGATGCCGACAGTCCTTGCCAGACCCCAGGTAACCCCGACCCCCTTCATTTTTTTTCCTTCGTGTCTGCTTCCCTCTCTTCAATCTCTCCATCAGGCAAGGGCACGACCCCTGCCGTGCGATTTATTCCGGTAGGCAGGGCCCTTGGCCCCTGCCGATTGTGGTCCCTATTAGGCAGGAGCCAAGGCCCCTGTATTTATTGTTTTAAGCAAGGCCCAAGAAAAATTTCTTAGTGGATTGCGCTGCCCCATAGAGACCCGCCAGGGGTGGCCCCCTGGACCCCCACCCGCTGAACGCGCAGCGGGACCCGCACCGGGGGACCCCCCAGACCCCCCTCCCTGCAAGGGCAAAAACTTTGAATCAGGCTCCACAACTCATCATGTTGGTCCTACATTTGGTGTCCCTGTCAACTGCAAGCTAGAATCTTTAGCAGCCTGTCATGTGTTATGCTCCTTTTGATCTTGTTTCTGTAGTACGAAGTCAACTTCGGCATGTATTTGATCATCTCTAACTTCATGTGTTTCTAATTATGACATGATGTTGTTAATGCTAATATGCATTTCGTTGTTAATGTTAATTTTTTATTGAATGAATGCTCATATTTTATTTCTTAGATACTTACATAGATCAAGTTGTTGCATTAATGTTACTTTTACATGTTAATCTCATATCTTTTCAGTATTTATTTGAGATTTTTTATTTCTTGTTGGTTGTTGCTTCATCAATAAAGCATTTTTTATTTATTTATAATTTTAGATCTTTTTTATATATTTTTTTAAGTTAAATTTTTTTTTAGGCTTTTGATTTACGCCTCGTCTCAGATTTTGGTGGAGCGCCTCGCTACACCTCAACACTTTTTACAACACTGATATTGAATGATCTGCAGTAGTTTAACAAACTGACACGAGTTCAGAATCAGCTTTCCATGCTGTAAACACTATTTTCAACATTCACCAGGCTATTAGCTTAGCTGAATCAGGTAAAGAATGTTAGCCATACCCTTTCAGCATTGAATAAGTCTTCTGCAATGGCTCCGGCTTGCTTCTGCTTCTCTTCTCTCACAAACTTTTCTCATTCTGATTGACCTTCTGATTCACTAGAAAGAGCAGAACACATACATGATGATGATGATGATAGGATGACTGGAAGGTCAGAACCATTTACTTGAGTAAAATTTTTCAAAAGAGAAACAAGGTAAAGAGATCCAACATTTACATGTATGGATCCTTCGAGAACGGAATCAGATCCTTGAAGCTGTTACAATCTACACACACTCTGAATTTACAAGAAAATCCCAGCACAAGGAGAAGTTGCAACAGAATTAGAGTATAATTATAAAGGTTGCCAGTGGATGCATCTAACTAGGAAAATATAATTGCAGACAAGCATACATGTTTTTATCTCGTCAATGAAAGAAAAGTTACCTTTTTAAAGCATTTAAAGTTAACCACCTTTGGGGTTGATGAATGGTCTAATTTTGGTCTAGCATCATTCTCACAATCAGGTCTTGACTATATATGATCTCTGAATTCTGATATTCTGGCTCCTCTGCATCTGCCCCTCTACCATTCCTCTCTATGGCATGACCACCTTTAGTAAAGTGCTGCAATTTTTCATTCTGGGACGTGACATTGTATGGTGGGATCACTTTGTTCTCATATTTTCGGACTTCTGATTGAGCTACACCAGCATTTCCATGAGAGACCGCACTATCCACCTCAACATCAGAATCCTCCACAATAGTCTCCTCAGTGGAGTGTGATGAAGAGACAGCAACTACAAGCCCAACAAGGTATGCACATAAGTTCCAGACCACAGACAAGAGAAACCAGTTGAAACGACCAAGTACTCTAGCTTGAAACTGTGATCCGAACTCAGGACTCGGCCCATGCCAAAGCTAAATGGATTTCAAGTTACTTGGAACCATAAATTGAAAAGGCAGCTTGGCTCAACTGATCCACAGGCAATTCAGACTGAACCCAATTCTCTTCAAAGAATTTCCTATTGACCAGGTTGAGCCAGTCCCACATGTATGGCATCCCAAAAGAGGAATCAGATCATCAATTTGATGCAAATCCCAAAACATCTAAGAAAGATGCACTATTTTCAAATATAGTAAGAAAAAGAGTTATTTAGGAAATGGTTGATTAACAAGAAAAATTGACAACTAATTTGCAGTCTTCCGAAAAGCCAACAAGCATTTTATGGCTGCATTGTGTTGCAGAGAGAAGCTGATTTTTGTTGGTCTCGAATGCAACCACCACCATGGAATTAGAAAGAAAACCGAATCATTCGAGGTTCAGGTTCCATGCATGGAGTTCAGGATTCAGGTCAACACGGATGCACTCTATGATTAAAAGAAATGGCAATAACAGCTTTTCAAGAAACAGAGCATTCTTGTACACAGACAAGCTGGAAACCTCAGACAAAGTGCATAATAGATAATTTCATAAATTCATCATGGACCACCATGATGGAATTCAACATTTCCCTAGAAAGTGACTAAAATGCTTACTAGAGGGCAATTCAACAAGAGCCTTGTCCAGGTGTCCAGATAAAACCACACGAATCAAATTAATATCATTGATTCTAGGCAGTGAATTGACGGAACAGAGTTTGTCAAATGCATTAGTAGACTCGACAGGGATAACAAGAATAACCTTGTTTCTTCCATCTGCAGGAACCTGGCATCCAAAAGTAAAAGAAAAATATATCAACCAGTCTGCCTCATCAGGGGTTTCCTAGTAGAACTTTATTGAAACAAGCATTTAAAAATGAAAATTAAAATAACATATAATCCACCTGTTTTTAGAATTTGAGCCATAGGAAAATATAGGCCACAGAAAATATACTAAATTTTTCAGATCGTTTGGAAAATTAAAGAATATGTGAAACTCACTCAGTTTTAGTATTCGATCAAATAATTAAAACAAATATAGCCACAGACGACATGCCACAACATTCAGAATTCTTTACCAGTAAAAGCAGATGATACCACATATCATCAATACTATAACCACTTAGGAACAAAGATCAATGTGAATGTGATATTACAGCATCGGTGGAATTTTTTAATTAAAAAAAATGTTTGCACTACTGACAATGTAAGCATTAAGGTCAATTGTTTCAATAAAGATAGTCAACATGATACCAAATTGCACTAAATTTGGTACGTGCTAGAAAAATTAACAACCATGAAATCAAGGAAGGAGATTCAGGAAGGCTGACTTACTGGGTTACTTGAACCGAAGGCATCAATTGAGAAAACCTTGGCACCAGAACCTTCGAGCAACAACTTTAACTTTTTACCAAATTTCTACTGCATAAACATAATTTCATTGGAAAAACCAACATGACTTACTATAAAATCAAAATGAAACAAGAAGTTACCATATGTGGAGATCCCAATAAAAGAGTATGTTATGCTAAACAGTTTTCTCCCACTTTTGGGACCACAATTTTGACTGGTGCAGAAAATTCTCCTCCCAATGTTAGGGTAGGAGCATCAAAGAAGAAAACTCAGTTGGTTAGCTTCAAAAAAGAATTTCTTAATTGCAGAATCAAATGATTCCAGAAAAAATAACAGCAATAAAGATGCTTCAGGTGGTTGAGATAGAATCAAAAGCAACACTTAGGAAGAGCAGCTCGGGATTCTAAATATTGATAATCATAGATCAACAAAACAACCAAAAGATCCCAAAAAAAGAACGATAAATATCTTTTTTTTTTTTGAAGGGCAAGCTGGGCTTAGGCGGACCCCTACGAGAACAACAGCCGCCCCATGTGGCAGAGGGATTTCTAAAAAAGAACGATAAATATCTGAGACTCTAGAATCCATCAAGTTACAAAATCACAAAAATTGGACTAAGAACAGGCATGAAGCAAGGAATAATATATAAGGCAAAGCTTGATATCCTAGAATCCATTAATTTACAATTCACAAAAAAAGTTAGATATCTAATGCATGCTGGGAAAAGAACAATTATATAAGGCTTCAAATGTACCAGAATAGGTATAAGTATCTCAGGGACAAACATGAAGTTGGATACAAGATGAATCACGCTCAAAATCCATAAAATAAAGTGCATATTCAGTAGTTGTCTTTGAGCAGCAGAGAATTTAGCACCCAAATGTCAAAATTTAGATGTAATGTATAAGATTGTCATGAAAATGGCATGAATCCCGATGCACTCTGGAATGATACCAAAAATAAAAAATACAGCGTATTTGAATACATACTCACCACAAAAGTAAAAATGGAGCACAATAATTATAAAATAAATAATTTCATTAAGAATGAAATTCAAATAACACAAAAAAAATGCAAAATTACAAACCTCACTATAAACACTCAAAAGCCTAAAAACTATTCATCACTATCGAACCATACAAGGCACGCACCCATTTCTATTTATAGGAGAAAAGAAGAGGGAGAAATAGAGGAAAGAGGTGACTACTTCTAGCCGTTGGAGCTAGTCTAATGGCTATAAATAGTCAACTTTAGCCAACCTAGGTTGACTAAGATATATATATTTATATATTATATATAAATATATATATAATATAATATATTATATATAAATATATATATAATATAATATATATATATATATTATATAATATATATATTATATAATATATATATTAATATAATATATTATATTAATATATATACAAGCATATATATATATATATATATATACACACAAAAGAATATAACTATCTTAACACCTCCCCTCAAACTTCCAATGACTCAATGTAAGTTTGAAATTACAAAAGAAGAACACCATTACATAAAATATCTTCATAGACTTCATCAAGTTTTTCCATTTGGTGCTTCTTTAAAGGGTGCTCGATCATATGCTTCATTACAAAGAGGATCTTCAATATCATAAATTCTTGAAAAACCTGTAAATAGAGCTAACAAAACATCTCAACTATACACATGTATCATAAGAAGATTTCAAAGAATAACTACATTAGTTATATATTATGGAAAGAGGATGACCAAGCACACAAACATACAATATATAGAAAATATTTAATAAGTCAATTTAATATTTTTTAAATCATTTAAAGTAAGAATTAATTTTTAAAAAATCATTAATTTCAAACACGAGTCATTAATCACTTTAATCATTCATGAAAATCATGTACACATATATCTATTATAAAAGGCACATTAATGCATAACAAGCATAGATTTTCAACATCATCAATTGTTAAAATATGTGTACTAGTACACATATATGTTGAAATATAATCCTTAAATGTACATATATATATTTATATATATATATATATATATAAAGATACGTATACATATATATATATGTAAAAGTATCTCTATTTATATATATATAAATATATATATTTTATCTTCCTAAAATACCCTCAAGGGTATTCTTGTAATTTGTCATTTTACGCATATTCCAATTGGAATATGCATTGTAATATTTTCTTTAATTTTCTGTTTTTTATTTTTTAATTTTCGTATTTGTACCATATTGGGGGGCTCCCAATAGAGACGTTGGGAGCCCCCAACGGTCACAAATGTGACCGTTGGGGGCTCTCCAACGTCTCCTTTGGGAGCCCCCAAGGTGGTCCCTTTTGTGCTTATAAATAGGGGCTTGCCTCTTTATATTCTTCACTCCTTGGAGGAGCTTATGCTCCATTGTATAGGGTTTTTACCCTCTTCTTCCTTTTTCTTCAATAATATTCAACTTATGACTTTAAGTCATATTTACCCCTTTTATGGGTTTATGTATTAGCACATGATGTGCTTGTGTTGTTCCCTTGAGTGGGTATATTCGCACTTCATGTGTATGGGTTCATTATCGAACCTAAAGTATTCAAAGCCACTTTCTAACATGGTATCATAACAAAGTCACGATGGGGTTGTCCTTTGATGCAACGGAAAGCGTGTTGATCAAAAAAATGGTGAAGTATTCATTGTCCTTCTCTTTTTCTTAAGTTTTCGGTATGTATCTCTTTTCTTAACATATTATGCATTATGAAACTATTTTTTGCATATGTAGTGTTTATAATAGTTGAATCACTTCTTTTCACATTTCGCATGTTCAAAAATTTTAAAATATCTCCTTTTAAATTTAGTAAACTTGTTTGCTATTCAAATATATAATTCTTGTTTATATGTTTATCGATTACTCATCACATATAAATAGTAATTTATGTTTTTTTAAAATTATCTTCAATTATATGGGATTTATAATGTTTACATAAGTATTTCATGATTGACCTATAAATTAACTTTTAAAATTATATATGATTTCTTGATTAATGATCTTTATTTAAAAACTCTTTTCTCTCATATAAAGTCTAATTTGTTTTGAGTTCCTCTCTTGTTTATGGATTTTAGTGCATGTTTCAATGTTTTTGGTTTATTTAAAGGATTTTTGAAAAATTGTTTGTGATAAATAGGTTGTTCGAACCATTGTAAAAGATCTTTTAAAAGAATTTCCCACACTATATAGAATGCATAGTGTATCTATTGCATCCTTTGGTATAAAAGATTTCATTTATTTTTATTTTTCTTCTAATGATGCAACTTTATAAACGTATTTGTTTGTATTTTTCACATATTGATTGTATCTCTAAGGATGCCTACATTGGCCATAATATGGTCTTCTTTATCTTAAATTGCATTTATCAAGCATATAATTGCATAATTAAAGCTTGAGAGTCTCAAGCATTTGCATCTTTTATGAAATACATGCATTATTGCATGTTTGATATTATTACGCTTTTTGCGTATTTTGTTCAAGTGTTGTGAGAGTGTCTTCGTACACTTCTTTTATAAAGTATTCATGCTTGTATGCGTATTGTCTATTCATAGACATTTTCACATGGTACTACTATCTTTTCAATAAAGAGATGTTTTTATTGCCTTCTTTAGGGCTTGTGTTTGTTTTTTTAATGGACTTGTAAGATTGTTTCTTTTATCATTCCGCGATATCTTGGTACATGTTGTCCTAAATTTACCCATTTAAGATTATTGCCATTTTACATCTTGATATACGTATAATTGCAAATTATAAAGGCTTGATTTGTTTCTTGGATTATTCCAATTCCTTTCTCACACATGACATAGCTTAAATATTTCATGTTGTGTTTATTAAAGTCTTTTTTTTTTATAATGATCATGATTGAACATAATTTCGTATTATATGCAACATTATTGTTATATGGCATATTGTTGTGATTAATTATGTTGGACCTTTGAATCGGCCCTCTTTGTAAAATCACATATTTGAAAAATGTTTTCCCTAAGAGTTCATTGCCTTTTTATGACATTTTATCTTCTATCCATCACATGTTATATGATGCATCAATCCTTTTTTATGGCCTTATTATTGTATTAGAGATGGTTGTTGAAGTGAGTTATGGGCACCTTGTGTTATGTCATTTTAGATTGTCCACTTGTCATATTATAGATGGTGATTGAGGTGAGTTATGGGCACCTTGGGACTCTAGAATGATTTGGTATATAATCTCTAATTATGAGTGTGTCACTCGTTTGTTTTTTGTCATTGATTTTATGGATGCTCTTATTTATATATAAATGTGATGGATATATGATGTTTGAAACCTTAAATGTTTTAAGGTATATTAAAATCAAGGTTTTGGGGATTATTACCCAACCTTTTATTGTTTATGAATCTTATGAGTGCATTTGCACATTCTAATCCATGTAACTTCTGTCGTGCCTGCAGCCATCGACCTGTATTCAGCCTCTGTACTCGATCGTGCCACTGTCTTTTGTTTTCTACTGCTCCAAGACACTAAATTGTGTCCAATATATACACAATATCCAAAGACAGGTCATCTCTCATCTGGATCCCCTGCCCAATCTGCGTCTGTATAAGTGATGAGTTCATGTCCTTTATGTAGGTTATCATTCTTGTGATAAACAAGTTTGTCTCCTATAGTTCCTTTTAAATAACGTAGAATGCGCTTTACAACTTCCATACCATCCCAGCTCTTTCCAGAAGATCAAGAGTGTATTTCTGTTGCATGAGTGTCAATGTGTCTTTTTGTCTGTCAACCTCCACACCAAGGAACTACCTTAACTCCCCTAAATCTTTCATCTTGAAAGTTTTCATCAGAAACCGCTTCACGTCTTGTACATGATTATCTGAACTCCCAGTGATCACAATGTCATCAACATATATAAGAAGTGTAATGATGTCTGTCTTCTGGTAAATAAAGAGCGAGTGGTCCAGAGTATGGTTGTCAGTCGAGGAAGCGGGAGCGGGAAGCGAGGCACTTTCAAAATTTTAGGATGCGGGAAGCGTGGGACTACTTAGAAGCGAGTCACGAACCATCTCGGAAGCGACCTAGGAAGCGAGGGGGAAGCGAAAAAAGAATAAAACAAAAATAAAAAATAAAAAATAAAATGGAAAAAGAGGGAAGTGAGGGGGAAGCGAGGGGGAAGTGTGGAGAAAGCGCGCTTCCCCTAAATGGGAAGTGTGTTTCCCATAAAAGGGAAACATGCTTCCCATAAAAGGGAAGCGCACTTCCCAAAAAAAGGGGATGCTTCCCCATGCGTTTCGGAAGCGCGTCGTTTCGCGCTTCTGAAGCGCGTATCGGGGAAGCGCGCTTCCCCTACTATAGGGGAGCTTCCGGTAACTCTAGTCCAGAGCGCATCTTCTAAAACTATAGCCTTGAATTTGCATGGAAAAACTTTCAAACCAAGAACGAGACGCATGTTTCAACCCATACAGAGATTTCCTTAGCTTGCACACCCAGGCAGTAGGATCCTTCTCGGCTTACCCAGGAGGTTGCTCCATATATACTTCCTCCTTTAAATTTCCATGCAAAAATGCATTTTTAACATCCATCTGGCTAAGCTTTCATCCTCGATCGACCGCTAAGGATATGATGACACAAATTGTGCCCATTTTGACTACCGGACTAAAAGTTTCATCGTAATCTTCACCATATTGTTGTGTGAATCCCCGAGCAACAAGCCGCTCCTTATATCTGTCAATACTTCCTTCGGGCTTATATTTTGTTTTATAAACCCATTTTGAGTCAACTACATTCTTTCCTTCTGACCGAGGTACTATTTCCCAAGTTTGGCACTCATGAAGAACTTTCATTTCTTCATTCATAGCCTCAATCTAATAATATGATTGAAGAGCTTGATTAAAACAAGTGAATTCATTCTGCTTCGTGAGCTGAAACAAAAACAACTGAAAATCAAGAGAAAAAGTCTCATAGCTCACCCATCAATGAATAGGATGCCTGATGCGTGACGGCCTTTGAGTCAGAGCATTAAAAAAGATTTCTACCCTTCGGTCTTGTATTTATGTCCCTTCTAGTGTATATCTGTTTAGAGAAGCGTGCAACTGGAGGTGGCTCAACTGAAGATGGCTCAACATACATCTGTGAGTCATCCAACTCCCTACTCAAGTCGAAGGAAGGACAAGTCGCCTGACATGTCTCTCCTGTATTGGCAAAAAGATCTGCGTTCATCCATGTATCATATACCTCTACTTCTGGAGATGACAATTCTTCGGAGTCATTGATTTAAAAATTTTGCTCATCAAAAACAACATTCCTGGAGGTCCTAATACGTTTTGTAGTAGGGTCATAACATCGATAGCCTTTGTATTCATCCGCATACCCAACAAATTTGCACTTCGCGGCCTTGTCCTAAAACTTATTTCGCAAAAATGAATTAATATGCACATAACATGCACAACCAAAAACACACAACTCATCATAAGAGGGATGTTGCCCAAATAAAATATAATAAGGGGATTTTCGATCCAAAAGTACCATAGGAAGACGATTTATGACATGAATAGATGTGTGAAAAACTTTTGTCCAGAGACTAATGGGCACATTGCTGTCATGTAACATGCTCATCACACTTTTCACAATATGCCTGTGTTTCCTCTCTGCAACCCCATTTTGTTGAGGGGTATGCAGTAAGAAACCTGTCGACTTATTCCTTTATCCCGAAAAAAGGCAATAAACTCCTTCGATGAATACTCACCTCCACCATCACATTGTAAATGCACAATATCACAGGAAAAATTTGTTTTGACCATCGAATGAAATTCCCGAAATATTTGGAAAACTTCATGTTTATGTTTCAAGAAATATATCCAAGTATAGCGGGAATAAGAATCAATAAAGATAACATAATAACGATTGTCAGAGAAAGAAGGAATAGGTGCGGGTCCTCAAACATCAGAACAAACAATCTCAAATAGCTTTGAAGTTCTTTTATTAATAATATGAAAAGGAAGAACATGATTTTTGCAGAGTTCACAAGATGAACATTTTTTATTCTCTAAAAAGGAACATAAACTAGACTCTGGAAGAAGACCATCAGATACAAGACTTTCAACGAAACCCCGACTACAATGTCCCAAGTGACTGTGCCAGATATCTTGCTTATTATAATGAGATGAATTAAAAACTTCCAATGGAGTGAAAGACAAAGACTCTGAAGACGAAGACACTAAAGAATGCTTGGATGGCTTCAACTGGAGAACTGGAAGTGAGGGAATCTCCTTGAAGATGTACATGTTTCCTCATTGCTCTCCCTTAGCGAACGTCTCTTTCATTCGTAGATCCTTAACATAAACAGAAGATGGAGTAAATTTGACTGAAGAATTCATATCGTCAACAAGTTTAGCTACAGAGACAATATTCTTTTTAATATTAGTAGCAAGAAGGACATTGGACAAGTAAAGTGAGGACTTTGACATAGGAATATATGCACTGCCGGTATGACTAATGGAGTGATAAGTTTCATCTCCCGTAACTATACTACATTTTTCAAGATAAGGCAATAAGTGAGATAACTTACCCACATTACATGTGACACGTGTAGCAACACCAGAATCAACATATCATTCTCCTTGTTCATTTTGCTTGATCGTCATCTGTGACAATGCTGATAACAAAAGTTGTTGCACATCTGTAGATGACACTTTCGTGTCCACAGTAGTAGCTGACTTATTCTCAATTTTGTTTATTTTTCATCTGTTCTGCAGATTAAACCAACAATCAGCTTTCACATGCCCTCTTTTGTTACATAAGAAACAAGTGGGCACTCTCCTCTGATTCCCTGCATTAAAAACACCCAAAATATTAGGTGTAGGCAAGATACCATGTCCTCCCTGCCCAAAACGTCCTCGGCCTCTGCCTCCTTGATGCCCTCCATTCCCTCGTCCAAAACCTACAGAAGTGTCCATGGCCAAAACTGAATGAGAACGAGCTGATTCATTTCCTTTTGCTCTTTGTTTCATAATCATCTCATGCTGGAGAAGTTTCGCTTGAAGGTCGTCAAAGTTGGGCAAGTGGGGAAGACATGACAAAGCTGTGGTAAACATGTCAAAATTAGGGCCCAATCCATTAAGGAGTTGTTGTACTTTATCTTTATCTGAAATAACACTTTCAATAACAGTCAATTGGTCAGTAATACTCTTCAAGCAACCTATGTGTTCCATAACTGTCATGGAGCCTTTCTTCAAACTTTGAAACTCATTTTTCAAGTACATAACTCGGGCTTCTGATATCTGAGAGTATGTCTGAGACAGCTTACTCCATAGATGTGCCACAGTGCAATCATCTGAAAGAGTAGCCAACACTTCTTGAGAGAGTGTTGACGTAATATAAGCAACCAAAGACTGGTCCCACTTTCTCCAAGCTGTATACTCTGGATTCTTAACAGATTTAGTAATTATGTCACCCTTCTCATCCTTGGTTTCCTGTAAAATAAGCCGTGGTGGTACAGGGACAAAACCATCCAGATGTTCATCGAGATCCTGACTCCGTATAAACGAAAGAATTTGTCTCTTCCATGTCAAGAAATTAGAATGAGTAAGTTTTTCTGTAACGAGCTGATTCAAGAAATTTACAGAGGGACCAGATGACAAGGAGTAATCCATATCAATGGAACAACGAATAAGCAAACAAGACGGATGAAAAGAAACAAACTGATTTGAGATCACTTAATCAATCAACAGAGCTTCAATAAAACATGTATTGTGCAACCAATACCTTGAAAGGAATTTTTTTTTTTTTGAGTTTCAGAATTAAGAATATAAATTGTTACAATCTGCCTATAGACGTTGCACATAAAACACTAATTTTACTGCTGATTGAAAAAGAGGAAGGACAACAATACAAGTTTGTGAAAATCTGATATAATGGTGAATGCTAGACTACGACAGCAATAAAAAAAACTGATATGAACGTCCAGCAATAAAAAAACTTCAACAATATGGGAAGCAAAAGATTCACAACCTAGATTGAGATGGAGATTTCGGCCATAATTTATTTGACTTAGAAAAAAAAGAATCGGATAGCACGAAGCTAACAAATTCAGAATGGAGGTAAAGATTTATTGCAGAAAGAAAAACCCACAGAAAGGAAAAGAATCAAAAAGGAGGAAGTGGCTGCAATCAAGGAGGCTGCAATCGTTGATGGTGAAGAAGAAGATGCAGTGGTTGATGGTGAAGAAGAAGCTGCAATCGTTAATGGTGAAGAAGAAGAGGCAGATGATGTTGATAATGAAGAATACTATGAAGAAGAAGAATAAACGAGTATTCACGACAGAAATTTAAGAAAAAGAAATCAAAGATGAAACAGAAAAAGAAGGGAAGAAGAAGAATAAACGAAGATGAATTAAAACCTATGTCACATGGGTGCGGGTGCGGGTGCGGGTGCGGGTGCGACACGGGTGCGGCACAATTTTAAAATTTTTGGACACGGGGACTCGGCAAAAAATATATATATATATATATATATATATATATATATATATATATATATATATATATATAATTTTATTTTATTTTTAAAATGCCACAGGTGTCTGTGCAGTCACAGACTGTGACTGTGCACAGGCACAGCACTGTGCACTGTGCACAGTGCACACTGCAAAGACTGTGCACAGTGCACACTGCAAAGACTGTGCACTGTGCACAGTCACAGACTGTGCACTGTGCACAGTCTGTGACTGTGCACACTGCAAAGACTGCACAGTCACAGTGCCTTTTTTATATATATATTTTTTTAAATAAAAAATATAAAAAATTAGTTTTTTAGAGACATTTTTGGACTCGGTCAAAGTTGACCGAGTCCAAAATGTGGACGGACTCGGCCTGGACTCGTTGACCGAGTCCGACTCGGCGTTGACCGAGTCCGGGCCGAGTCCGAAGCCGCACCCGAGTCCGCACCCGTGTCGGGGCGTGTCGACTCGGGTGCGGCACCTCCTTAGCCGAGTCCGTGTGACATAGATTAAAACTTGCTTCTTCAGATCTCGTTGAACATGCTTCTGGTAGGGTTCTGCAACCGAAGCTTTGATACCATATGAGATATCGTGAGGGGTCTGTTCAGCCTGCACAGGAAACAGAGAAAAGGGAGAGAGGGAGATGCACAATGGTTGGGGCGGCAAATGTAAACTCAGCCTCCAAGCCCTAATCTCATTACGTTAAAAGGCTTTTACAATGGGGACTAAAATATCACACCATAACATTCATATTACATAAATGCCATTAATGAAAAGGACGTCAGTTGCATAGTTAAAAGGATTGACGTGCGTATGAATCTGGATCCAGATCTAGATCCATGTGCATGCTCTATTTTAACACGTAGTGACAATCCATTTCGATATGCTTGGTGCATTCGTGGAATGTCCAGTTGCTGGCAATATAAATAGAACTTTTATTATCACAGTATAGTCTTGATGCTCCTGTACTTTCAACACCCATGTCATGAAGCAGACACCTTAGCCAGACCACTTCCATAGTGGTTGTAGCCATTGCTCTCTATTTGGCTTCAGTTGACGAGAGAGAGACTTTTTGGTGTTTCTTACATTTCCACGAAAACAATGATTCACCTAAAAACACACAAAATTCAATAGTTGAGTGTCGATCATTGGGATCACCTCCCTAATCTGCATCAATATAAGCAGTTAAATCGAAGGAGGAAGAAACAGATAAAAAAAGTCCTCGAAAAACTAAAGTTTTGATATATCGAATAATGCATAACACAGCTCCCATATGAACAATGGTAGGAGCATGCTGAAATCGACTCATTGTGTGGACGACATGTGCAATGTCGGGTCTGGTAATAGAGAGGTAAGACAGTGCTCCAACAAGTTGTCTGTAAGGTGTTGGATTTTCAAGTAATTCTCCATCATCAATCTTCATTTTGATGTTTACAACTTCAGGAGTGTCAACCTTCTTTTCGTCTGTGATACCAGACCTGCCAATAATATTCAAGGTGTGTTTTTCATTGTGTGTTTTTCCTTGGTCCATAAGTGACCATTTTTCTTATTGATATCTCATTATAGCTTTTTGTGGCATTTCTTTGAGATATTGTTTGTTTCGTTAGTTAGTTTTATAAGCATGTGTTCTTGAAAGTTTTTCATTGTTATCTCTTGAAAGGATTTTTTAAAATTAGTCCATAAGTAATTTTTTCGTTGATTCTAAACTATTGCATGATTCATTCATATATGCATTAGTTGTGTGGTTAATATTGCTTCTAAAATGTAATAATTAATTGATTTGTGTATTTGTTTTTTCTTAAAACTCTATTGAATGATTAAAATCATTTCTTGTATCTTCCTCTATGTAAAAATGTTTTAATAATTTGTACTCTTCTGTGAGTTATTTCTTCATGATATTGATTGTTAGAAAGTAGCTTTGAATACTTTAGGTTCAATAATGAACCCATACACATGCACATGAAGTGCGAATATACCCACTCAAGGGAATAACACAAGCACATCATGTGCTAATACATAAACCCATAAAAGGGGTAAATATGACTTAAAGTCATAAGTTGAATATTATTGAAGAAAAAGGAAGAAGAGGGTAAAAACCCTATACAATGGAGCATAAGCTCCTCCAAGGAGTGAAGAATACAAAGGGGCAAGCCCCTATTTATAAGCACAAAAGGGACCACCTTGGGGGCTCCCAAAGAAGACGTTGGAGAGCCACCAACGGTCACATTTGTGACCGTTGGGGGCTCCCAACGTCTCTATTGGGAGGCCCCCAATATGGTACGAATACGAAAATTAAAAAATAAAAAACAGAAAATTAAAGGAAATATTACAATGCATATTCCAATTGGAATATGCGTAAAATGACAAATTACAAGAATACCCTTGAGGGTATTTTAGGAAGATAAAATATATATATTTATATATATATATATATATAAATAGAGATACGTATACATATATATGTATACGCATCTTTATATATATATATAAATATATATATGTACATTTAAGGATTATATTTCAACATATATGTGTACGAGTACACATATTTTAACACCCCCCTCAATCTTTGCGGGGAAACGAAAAGATTGAAAAAAGGGGAAGACTCCAAGAGGCTTCGGCAAGGATGCAATTGAAACTTGAAAATGCCTTCCTCCAATTGTCTTCTAATGGTGAACACATTTCCCGAACCATCCAGGGTACTTCTCTTTGTCCTATCTCCAAGATCCTGTGGAATAACAACAAAGAACAAGTAAAAAATATCTTTGCACTTTACTCAAATGGAACATTCCTAACAAGGTGCAAAATTTATGCATAATAAGATAATTACTTTAGTATGAAACGAAAATTTAGAAAACCAAAGATCCAAAAAACAAATATCATGTTAAAGAGTAAGCGGAAACGAATTGCAAGAATGCATAATGCATTCATAAGGTTCAATATTGGACAAACACAACCCCATAATGGGGAATAACAAAATGGTCCACTAAGGGACACCACAATAAGCCTACAAAGAGGCATAAGCTACATATGCTTTATTGAATGAGGGCCTAAAAGACCATAATGAGCATATGCATTTATTATCATAAAATGAATTAACACTTAAAGAAATCATTAATGAACATGCTCCAAACATACTTTAGTCAAAATGAACACAAGAGTTCAAAAGGTTTTTAAAAGAACACGGATACAAATGTCCAAAGGCATGATGAATATGATCTTCAATAAGAGGGGCTTTATAAAGGTATATTTAACACGCATAATAGAGTTTTTCATATCTTTAAGGAGAAGATCTATGTCAAACAAATGTCATAAATAAGAAGCATGATTTGACTAAGTATATTAAAATATTCACCCTAGATTCAAAAATGAATATCATTTGAAACAAAAGACTCATTTTGCATATCAAAAAGTCGCCGAAAAAACTGTAAGCACTTAATATATAGATTAAATGCTACAATATCAATTTGATTTAAAAACATATCATGGATATGATTTACTTAAAAACACAAGTTATGAATGAAATTTTTGCAATTTTCAATAGTAGTTCATCCACTACAAGCAACTACCTCATTAGTCCTCCAAAACCCATAAATCAAGTGTATAAGCTACTAGATCAAGAATATAAATATAATGCCATTAAAGACCAAATAACACACACAAAGGTGTGCAAAAAAACCTCTTGTCTACATGTAATAATACTTGAAATGAGTGTATCAACGATAAGAACAAGAGAATACACGCCAACATGGACCAAAAACATCTCTTGTCTACGTAAAAATACACTCAAGACCAAGTATGTTCAGCTACTAGAACAAGAGTATCAAGCCAACCATGGGCTAAAAACACAATACATCTCTTGTCTACATAAAATGACACTTGAATTGAGTGAAAGAAGTCAACCATGGGCATACATCTCAGCGACTAGAACAAGGACACAAATGCCAACATGGATTAAAGATCACACACCATGGTGTGAATCAACGTGCCTTGTCTACATATGATAATACTCAAGACAAGTGTGTTTAGCTACTAGACCAAGAGAAACAAAGCCAATAAAGGGCTACCAACACACAAAGGTGTAATAAAATTCTTGTCTACATATGATAACACTTAGATAAGAGTTATAAAAGGAGAAGACTTTTGAGGCAATAAAACTTGTAATGACAAACATATAAATAAAACCTTGAATCAATAGAACAATATTCTTCAAAAAGAATACCCATAACAACAATGTTTTGGAATAAATGTGTGAATATACACACACCAAGAATACTTGTGCACAAAAGCACAAAACACGTGATCTTGGGGAGACAATTATTCGATCATTTCTTCTATGCGACAATCAAAGCGCAATAAACATTACGTGTAATCCTATTCAGCATAGCAGAACGAAGCATATTGAGATTGATCAACATTTTATACAGCAGAAAGTCGAGATAGAACTACGTCATGTTCGAACAAAAGATCAAGTGGCACTTGTTTACCAAAGGGTTAACAGCACGACAATTTTGGCAATTGAAGAGCAAGTTGTACATGCTCCAAAATCATGTACAACTTGAGGGAGGGTGTTAAAACAGAGCATGTGCATGGATCTGGATCTGGATCCAAATCCATACGCACGTCAATCCTTTTAACTATACAGCTGACATCCTTTTCATTAATGGCATTTATGTAATATGAATGTTATGGTGTGATATTTTAGTCCTCATTATAAAAGCCTTTTAACGTAATGAGATTAGGGCTTGGAGGCTGAGTTTACGTTTGATGCCCCAGCCATTGTGAATCTCCCTCTCTCCCTTTTCTCTGTTTCCTGTGCAGGCTGAACAGACCCCTCACGATATCTCATACTACGTACAAGAGGAGTTCCTACATGGCACCATTGATCTACCATATGTTACCTCAGAATATCAACTGGCAGATTTTTTTACCAAACCTCTCACTGCTCCTCGATTTAATTTTCTCTTGGACAAACTTTCAGTTATTCAACCAAAAGTTTGAGGGGGAGTGTTAAAATGTAATAAGCATTTATAATATATTTAGTTAATTATTCTATCTGCATAGTCTAGTTAGTTTGTAATTAGGATTAGGTTGTTTTTTTACTTTTTGGACTTCTTTTTAGCCTTTTTGGACTTTAGTGCTTTTTGACCAAGTCAAAAAGCACTTTGTTTTGGACTTTAGTGCTTTTTGACCAAGTCAAAAAGCACTTGTACCATTAAAGTCGTTGGACCCCCAACGGCTCTTAATAGAGCCGTTGGGAGTCCAACGACTCCCTCTTGGCTCCAATATTGTGAGCATTATAAATATGGGGTAAAACCCCTTTGTAAAGATACTTTGGTGTGTGGGCTTTATCCCACTTTAATGAGAAATATTTTCACTCTTTTGTGTGTGCACTCTTTTGAGTATTTCGGTTGTTGTATGAACCATTGTGTTCATTGTGAAAGATCGTTTGTGAACTTTTTGAAGTTCCGTTTGTGAGCTTCCTCTTCTTACATGGATATCCTTTGTGTGTGTGCATGCACATGCAGATATGCTGCCATCTTTAGTATCGTATTATCTGGTGGGAAATCATAGTTTCGAGCTTCATCTGCTCAATCTGATCCAATGGTTCATTTATTAGGAAACACACCTTGGATCAAGTCCTTTAAACATAAAGTCCTCATGTTTCAAGACGAAGTTTTTGTGAATTGTAGTTCTTTTAGGAGCTCTTGAGAAACTGGTTTACGCATCACAATTACATGATCCAACATCTTCACTCCTAAAGAAAACTATGTAGATCATCTCTTAGGGCTTAATCTATAAAACATTCAAAAATTTGTTAAAAACTGGAATGGTCTACAAGAAACTAACAATAACCATATATATATATAGGATTTTGAAAACCTACCCACTAAAAAACCATGCCAACCTTACCCACCATACGTATTATTGGAATTTTGGTGTTTTTTTCAATATTCTGACTGTACAGATGTAATCGCTTGTTTTGATAGGAATCAGTTCTTGGAGCATTTGATTCCGATGCATGGATAGGTTTTTATAAGTTTCAAAAATCAACGGCATACAATTTTCGAGGCTCCAAATATCATTTTTTATTCAAAATTCATGTTCGAAGTGTCAATTTATAGTAAATCAATCATGTTGAACACATCTGCACGGTCAGAATTTTGAAAAAAAAAAATATCAAAAAATGTCCAGTGGGTAGGGTTGGCATGGTTTTGGGTGGGTAAGTTTTCATTCCTATATATATATATATATATATATATATATATATATATTTCACCTCTTCATCCAACAAATAGGGACAATGGATCCTATGTATAGCTCTTTTTAACAATATGTTGTCCAATTTTTGTCAGACAAATGTATGGGTGCAGTTCCACAATGCTACAAGGCATGTTTCCTACATGATGCATCAAATCTTGATTTACAAGTCATAGATTAGCAGGGAACTTTACATTGACATATTAAAATTTCCTCTCTAAGATTAATCATGTTCTCAGAAGCACTTCTTTAGCAAAAAGTGGCATCATGAAAATAGGCCAAGCAAAACAAGGATTTGAAATGTACTTTAATCCAGTGGCTAAGAACAACAGGTTTTTTGTCACTACGGCCTCAATAACATCTTTTGTTACAGGTGAAAGTTCATCAACAATCACATGTGTGCACTCTGGGCACCATTTGTGGAGAGCACATCCACCTATCCAACATAAACACTAAAACAGTTGCGGGCTATCAATTAATCAAAGAAAATATTGAGGGAAGCAAGATGAAGAACAATGCAAAATGTCAAATAGTAAACAAAAAGGTTGGTAGATACACAACTTAAAAGCTGATTCACTTATAGCTCACAAAAAAATGCTGCTGTTACTAGCTTTAGGCCAATTAAGCTAATTTTGTAGTTAAAATTATATTATCATTCCAAAAGACCAATTACGCCACTTGCTGCCAAAAAACTTCATACTTCTATGGGCATACAATTAGGATCAAATGTTTTGTTTTTCCATATATTTGCTAAGCTATTTCATATCTTCATGGAAAGACATAAGTCTTAGAGAAATGTACAAACACCAATGCAGCATCTTCAATATGCCTTTTTAAACAGATAAGAGAAATTAAACAAACCATTTGTGCGAGAGGAGATGAATCATAAAGCTCAGTAACATGACTTTACATGACATAACAATCAATAGCTTTTAAAATTAAGATTGGATTTGCAAATTCACAGTATCTTAAGTTTCGTAGCATCTTTAGCAACAAATAATTTTAAATCTTTTTACATAACTAATTGCTTAAACAAGTCACTGACATTCAGGTTAGCAAAAGCACAAAGTCCTTGATGACAACACTAACCAATGAATAAGACAAGATCTTGAAGAGAGTGCATCGCATTTGAGGCCTCTGTTTGATGAATAAATATCAAGAGTGGATTGAAGCAAAACCTGCAAAGAAAGAATTTTTGAATAACATATAAAAATAATGTGAGAGCAACTTTATGAAACAGGTGGAATGAAATAAAAATGTTACAAGTTCCAAGAAAAGAACTTCCAGCATTAAAAATTATGCTCAAGGAATGCATGTTAAGTTAATCACCATTCAAGAAGCAACAAAACTTTGTTAAGGTAAAAGATGACAATCACCTGAATGTTGCATTACCAGTTCCAAAAGAGACTAAGTCTCCATCTTTTAAAGGTACTTGATTGTCTGGTAATGAAAAAATTGGCTTGGACCCACTTTCCTTGTTTACAAATGTGCCAAATTTTGACTGGTCTTTCAAAAGACTTTTGAGTGACCATTTAGGTTTTTCTGTAAAGGGTCCCAATCAATTACCACCTCTGCATGAACACATGAAATTGTTCTAACCGTTTGAACAACCACATCACAATCTAAGACCACAAAGGCAAATAGCCACTGTTTAAGTTCTAAGAAAGTGAAAAATTAAAATGATGAAGAGTACACAAAACTAATCTTAAATGACAAACAATTGGCAAAGCATAATGGAAATATATCAAGATGAAAATATTTTTTAATTCAACAACATAGATTTGTTTGTAATAAAAACAATAGAAATAAACAACCTAATTAATATGATGAATCATAAGAAGAGGCATCTAGATCTTTGTTTCACTATTTTCCAAATTATTTTTAATTTGTGAGAGGCCTAAACCTATTTTAAAGGTACAACATACAATTCCGCCTTGCCTCACCTCAATGCTTTTGACAATAGTGTTTCTAATAAAAATACAGTACTAAGTGCCACAACTTCAGGTTTTAACAGCTTAAATGTTTGTGTTTAAGTCATTCTGATTTCAACATGACAAGAAAACCATCAGCATCCACAACCACCACTAGCATCAACAATAACCCCTAATGCCACTATCATCATCATCATCATCATCTGCCACTTCAAATGCTATCACCAAACACTCAACTATTATTCTCTTAGTTTCGCAGGTTCTCTTCTAGAAGAGTCCTTTGATTCCATGAATAGGAAAATAGGGCCTCAGAAAAAATGGGAGCCCCCTTTTTTGTCAATTCCATAGTGTAATATGCAGTATAGTAAATATTAATATTGCATATATATATATATATATATATATATATATATATATATATATATATATATATATATATATATATATATATATTTCTCTTTTTTTCTTCCTACTCTATATCATACATATCATAAATACATGTTTATATATCATTCAAATTCCTCAACCGGGTGTCTTGAGCTAGCCATGAATTAATTATTGGGAATTTGGAATAACATTCATGCACTTCATTTTGAAAATTTGAATTAATTGAAATTCACAAAGACAAAGTGACTATTTGAAATTTAAAACATTATTTCTTATTTGTATGGAAAGCTACTCAATGATGACCTTCCATGGATTCACCTATCTAAGTCATAGCAAAAATCAGAATTGAATACTGCTTCTGAATAATCTGAGGAACATCACAGGTATAGGATTAGGAACACTAAAGTACTGAAAAAAAAAGAACAACAATTACCAATTCATCAGCAACATATTCTCCAAAAATCAAAAACTAAATGACAAAGGTTTTGTAAAATCTTCTAAGACATTAATTGGTAAAAATATTACAGTTGGTTGAATGTATTCACCAAAATAACTACTCCCTTTTTAGTAAGGACTGCATAGAAATATGCCACTGAAGTGGGTATAGCCGAAGCGGCAGTAGTATATGTTGAGACTAAGATGTTTTTAGTAAATAAGTTTTTCTAAACTAGAGGTTATTTGAATCTTATTCTTTAATGAGGGACCTGGGTGTAATTTTGTTCCTTGGACTATCTCTATTTAATATAGAGATTAGCCCTAATTGAATATGGAAGTTCTATTATTCTCCAGCCGTCTCTCTCTCTCTCTCTCTCTCTCTCTCTCTCTCTCTCTCTCTCTCTCTCTCTCTCTCTCTCTACCTCGGTTGCTGCGCATCTCACCTTACCTTCAACATGGTATCAGAGCCATCGTCCTTGGGAGCGTGATCTCATGCCCTGCGCCAAGTTCGAGTGATTACAGAAAAGGTGTGATCGATCTTTGTTTCGAAATAAGTAATACAGATCTTATAACAAATCTGAGATCTGACAAATGTCATGACTCAGATCTGTAATCAGATCTAATGGTTATGGTGAATATCTATATACATGTTGATAAGTACGAGTGCTGAGCAAAAGTCGTGAAACTGATTTTATTTTGGCTGTCGTGATTTATATTGCTGGGAGCAGCTGTCGTGAATACCTTTATCCATATTGACATGCCTTAGTATTATTGCAAGATAGATTGTAAAATCTCCAGCTTTCCTTTTAACCTCTATTCCTGGAAGGATGGCAGATAAGGTCATCTTTGTCTCTTAAACAATCTAAGGTGTCTGTTATGCAAAACCGCAACAGAAATGAAGCAAACCATAGGATAAAGAGAAGACACAAGATTCAGGTGGTTCAGTACTCAGGCCTACATCTATGGGTGAAGGAGGAGCAAGAAATCCACTAGAAAATGTGAGGAAATACAGAGTCAAGATATAGAGCTCTCAAAACCTTAATTCCCAATACACCCAAAACTCTCATGCCCAACTCTTAAAAGGAGGCGGCTATATATATGACGGCGGGCATAAAACCCCAGTCGGTACAAAAGGGAAAATTATAAAACTAGTCAGGTCCATACCACGGGGGCTCCGCCATCCCCGCACCCGCCCCCAAAAAAAAAAAAAATCCCCATTGCACGGTCATCAAAATATTTTGGGTCGAATCATTGATCGGAGCAGGTCTAAAATTCAAGACACCCAGAACAGTGACTCCTCATCTTTCTATTAAAATTACCCTCTTTCTCAACAAAATAGGCTATACGAAAGATTCCAGTATACCACCTATTCGCTTTCTTAAACAGATCAAAGCCATGGAGACACAACACTAATGCAACACCTAGAACACACACCATCAAGTACAATAACATGCAAGATCAAAAGCATACTGTGCTGGTGACTAACAGGTTGCTGCCTCACAGCCACATGAAAGAAGCAGCTCGATGAATCGAATGCAGTTCCAACACCAAGTAAGTATTCAAAGTCGTAAACAAGATACGATTCCCCTTCCTCATTGAGAAGCAAAACAAGCACATTCAAACCTTTGCCTAAGTTTAATAGGAAGATTAGTAGCACATGCAAGCGCATCTCTCACTACGTTTGAAAACCGACTGCAAGAATAACTACAGATTACAATCTCATGGCTGAGGATTAGAACTTGATATTTACACATGAAAATCTCTAATCATCTCTTCCATCCATGGTGGCATTAATGAAATTGCTTCTAAAGCAAACAATCAATGTTCCCACCAACATATTCATCGGTACGCCAATTATAATTGTCTACCCATCTTTTCACAACACCAGGAAACTAGTCAAAAAAGATGTCTAATTAGTAAAATCAAATACCCACCATTTAAAAACAAAAGATACATGCACATGGAACTTCAAGAATTGTTGATGTGTAACACGACAAAGTTTCCAATCAATACTCTAATGAAACTTCAAAGTAGCGATTAACAAAACTGCCAAAAATAGAAAGATACGAAAATGGTGAAGTACCAACAAAAAATAAGGGGAAAAGGAAATTAATGGGTTCTGGATTCAACACCAAAATTGGTTCAAAGAAATAATGGCACAAATCAGAAATATACCAAGAGAGGGGTCGACCGGGAATAGTCCCCACACCATCTTTGGCAAAATATATTGGGATTCAGCAAGTAGGGAATATCAATACCGGCTATTATTCTCGGTCGCCGACTTCACCAGAGTGTCGAATTCGGAGAAATAGGACTCTCAAAATGGCGGGAAGGAGGCTAAACGTAAACCCCGGTTGGGAATATGAGAGGGTGTAGGTTAACAAAGAACAACCACGTAAGAACTTTCTTGGCTTAATTAAACAGTAAATTTCAAATGACCGCCAAACTTTTTAATCCTAATTAATATATCCTCAAAAAATTTCTCATTTTTTTAGAACAGGGAGAGTTTCATTAAGGCCAGCATTTTGCTCTTCATCCCAAAACAGTATTCAAGTTTCTAAATTTCTTGATATGGGCCTTAAGTTACCGTTTGGATGACACCCAAAACCCAGTTATAAACTTAGTTTTGTACCCAAAACCTAACCAGGTTTTGGTGTGTTTGAGTAACACCAAAACCTGGCTAAGTGAAAAAAATGGGTCCCCCCAAGTTTACAACCTGGTTTATCGGAAGGCACCCCCTCCCAACACCCTCAACTCTCTTTCCCTCCAGCCACCGCCGCAACTCTGGCCGAAAAATGACCAGACTAGTACCCCTATCGTGAGTGGTACCTGTCAGGCCATTTTTCGGTCGATATCTGGTCGATATGGTGTCGTTAGGATGGGCAACATCATCCCGGCTAGTGGGTGACCGGAAAATGGCCGTCCTCCCCTTTTTATTTTTTAGTGTTTCAACCATTTTCCAACCACATATATGCTGGACCATGACTGGGATGGTGTCGCCCTTCCTAGGCAACACCAACCCGACCATTTACCAGCAGGTGGGTGATCAGAAAATGGTCGGCCTCTTTTTTTTAGTTTTTTTTAATATTTTGATTATTTTTCGGCCACCCTCCAGCCAAAAAATGACCGGGATGTTGCTGCTAGTGCCTGAGCAAGGCAAAACCCTCCCGGCCATTTTCTGACCGATGGGTGGTCGAAAAGTAGACAACCTCATTTTTTTCCTTTTTTTTTCTTTGTTTTTGGATTTTGTCACCCAAACACCTTGTAATCTATGTTTCTGGTTTTGAGGCAAAACCAAAAGCTTCTCATAAACCTGGTTTTGCCCCTATCATCCAATTAGGGCTTAAAGAGCGACATGTTCTTACCATTAAGCATTAACTAAATTGAGTCAAATGTCTAAAATATCACCCTCTCTTTCCTAACTCCAAAATATTATAAAAGCACATTTTCTAAATCCAAAATATTATAAAAGCGTATGCAAAGGTAACAAGTGCAAAAAATTGAATGCTTTATAACTTTTTCTTAAATTGACATTGTTGTTAAGTGGATTGAGAATGTAATTAAAAATTTGTATGGGTATTTGCATAGGATCTTCATTTTAAAAAAAGACTACTAATGTGCTATATAGCCCATTGTAATTTCTTGACAAAATAATCACTATCTTAACTCTCTCTCTCAATAAGCTTAAAATAAGCAAACTCTTTTTTTTTTTATATTTACACGAACAAACTGCCCCTAAGAAGAATGACCTAGCCACGCTGGCTCTATGATGCAGTACATTTGGACCAATATGATACATGCGAGGAGCTAGAGGATGATTCATCATTGAAGATGACTCGCTCCAAGAAAGCATAATCAAGTATACCTAAAGAAAAAATGACTCATTTGTGCCAAAATAGGGTATAAGAATATTTTTATCAATTTATATTTTTGTATTTTTGATCTTTTTTTATAATATCTTAAAAACTTACTTAGCTGGCTTAGTTTCAATTTTTATGATTTTTAGAACTATACAAATATTTTTTTTGTTTTTTAATTAGATATCGGGTTCTATGGATCTGGATAATTTTAGTGTCTATTAAGATCCGCTTTGGTACTAGAGGGTGTAGAGGTATTCTTCATAGATTTTTGTTTTTTTTTTCAGCAATGAATCTGAATCTTGAATCTACTTTAATCTTTGGATTTAAAATGTTCAATCCACCCAAGATTGGATCAATGAGACATTGGACACAGAAGACATGGCATCTTGGAGTAGCCAACCCAAGAGAAGTCAATTCATTGGCTCGGCATTAGCCAAAGGAGAGTAACCTGAGAGGACCACTCTCTATGATTTTAAAAGTTTATAATTGGCCTAGAAAGGAGAGACAAATCATTATGTTGTGTTTCTCATTAGACCTTAAGTGAGGTGGCTTCCCATGAGAGTTAATGAAGTCACATTGCCTTTTCTTTTCTCCATGTAAGACTACTAAAAAAAAACATTGAAAGCTGAGAAGGAAGGTGTTATCATCACAAAAATTTTCTCCTCTCTTGCGAGAAAGAAACGATCCTGCGAGTCAAACTCGACCAAAGTTTTGAAAAATTGATTTTGAAAATTACTCGCCTCCGTTTTGAAAATTTACGGAAAAATTTCGTGGAATGGGATCCGCTTGTCAGTACGAGGTTCAACCGTTCCTAGCGTCTTTACCAGGGGTAATTGAATCAAAGATCAAATGTGCGCTTTGACTAAGTTAAATTATCTAAATTATGCTCTATTTTTCTAGAATGCACAAAGAATCAGGCTTGTGCTATGAAATTTAAAAAAAATGCAAGTTTGAGAAAATATGGTGTTTGCTTGAAAATTTGAAATATGCTTGGAAAATGATTGGAAAAGTACTTGAAAATTGAATTCTTGGGAAAATCATTGAATTTCATTGGAATCGGAAATTGAATTGGAAAATGAATTCTTAGGAAAACTTGGACTTTGAAAAAATTGATTTTGAGATTTGGATTTCTTTTCTGAGGAAATAGATTTGAAAATTCTGAGAAAATCAGGAAGTTCATGGGAAAATGATTTTTGAAATGGAAAATGGATTCTCAGGAAAATGGGAAATCTGAGAAAATCGATTTTTGAGATTGGAAAATGAAATTGAGAATGTAGAAATCTTGGAAAATCTTAATTTGAACTTGGAAAATACTTCTAAATCTCATTTGAAAGTTCAGAGTTCTGATAAAATCGAATCTTGGGAAAGACTTGGAAATTTTGGGAAAATTGTTTTTTCTGAAATTGAATTGGGAAATGAGTTTAGAAATAATGCAAATTGAATGAATGAATATGAATTTGAAAGAGAATTTCATTGAGAAATTGAGAAATCCTTTTGAAACTTTGAGAAATGCAGTGCATTTTTGAAGTTAGCCTAAGAGTGTAGGCTGAATGTGGCTAATACGAAGATCATAAATCTTGGTTTTCTTCGCATTCTAACTATGTCCATAAATACGAATCCCACCGAGTTTATAAACTTTATAAGAGTTTGTGCATGTGTCATTCATGTCAACCATAGTGATTTTGGAAAATGTGTATATGCAGCATATATCAAATATCAATTTTTTCAAAAATCAAACTATATGCAATGCAATTCTATTCTAAGCTGAAAAGTAACTCTTATTCCAAATTATTATAACTTGATATTACATTGAATTGAAATAAAAGAATAAAAGAATAAAAGCTAAGTCTTCTTCTTAGAGGTTCCTGCAAAACTAGAAAACAGTGTTAGCACAGAAATGTAGGTTTTTATGAATTTATCCGAAAATATTAGAAATTATCAGATATTATTCAGATATAAACCTAAATTCATGCCCCCCTTGATATAAACATGGGAAATAGGAAATAAATTTTGAAAATAAACTTGGAAATTCGAAATTGGGGTCAAAATGACCAAAATGCCCCTCATGACCTTGAAATCAGGGGTTTCTGAAAGAATTTTTATAAATTTTGGAATTTTGAAAATCAAATAAAATAAATCAAATATAATACGATGAAATATAATGATATACATGAAAATTTATGGAATTAGAAATTGGAATTTCGAAATTTAGGTCAAAATTACCAAAATACCCCTCATAACAAGACTATGTCCTTGAAACCAGGGTTTTCTGAAATGAATTTTGCAAAAATGAGAAATTGAAATGCAAATAAGATTGAAATTAACTCTAATATGACATGACATGCTTATTTATATAAATAAAACCCTAAAATGGCGAAAATATCATAAAATATTGAATTTAACTCGATTTTTGCCTCTGAATTTAAAAATAAACTCACATACAAAGCAAATAAACTTGGAATTGAGCCAAATTTGGCATGGACACATATACTAACTCTATAAACAGAATATAATCGAAAATCTATTTTTTTGTTACTTTCTTAATATGGAAAATAGCTAAAAATCCTAAAAAATCCAGAATTTTGCCTAAAATGTTGATTCTAAATTAGATTTCGGATATGAAACTTCCATAAAAATTTCTCAAATTTTATGGGGTGACATAGGACAGTAAGGCAAAGATTTTTTTCTTTAGAGATTCTGGTTTTGAGCTATGGTTGGATCTGGACAGCTCCGGCAAGTCGGATCAGAATCTGACGACTCTAGGATTTAGGGCAAACAGATAGGTTTCAAGAGAAAATGTGGGAAAAATAGCAGATTGATGGGAAAATGGTTGAAATTGTGAGAAAATATCTCTGACAAACAGAAGCAAATTTCTTCTTTTTACATCATTGGAATTTGGGTTACGGTTTGGAAATATGCACACGGTTATCAGAGACCTAGATCTTTGAAAATTCTGGATATTGGAATCTGTCAGACAGAAACGATAATTTTGATAAAAATACTTGGACAATTTCAAAAATTCCCAAATTTTGGAAAATGACAGAGAAATGGGTTAGGAACAACTTTTGTGTTGTAAGTTTTGACAGACAACTCATGGATTGAACGGACACAGCACATTAGGGTCGGTCTATACCCTGACAAAGAAAAATCAAGGTTTTCCCAAAAGTCTGGAAAAATTGATTTTTGACAGAGATCAAATCTGCTTATAAAGATCCTAAAATTTTCAGACAATTAGTAGATTCCACCACGAATCTACTACAATTTTTAGGAGAAGATTAGGATCTTCCATCTAGGAGATCTTGGATGCTTTTGTCTGCTAAAATAGAAGTTGAAATTTCGGGAGGGTTCAAAACACGATTTAGAGTTCGATCTATTAGAGAGGGTTTTGAAACTCAAATCAATTTGGGTTTTTGGCAGGATAACACAGACAGATCAACTTAACTACCATAAAATTTTTAGGATTTTTAAATGAAAAATTTAACACGAAATTATAATTAGACTACACGCATGGATTTAAATTTACAAACTATCAATGAAACTTTAAAAAGATAACTAAATGAATGAAAAACAAACTAAACATGTCTAAAACATGAAAGTTATATGATAGAAAATAAGAAAACAGAAAAAAAATAAATAAATTGGGGAGGCATGCTTGAAATTTGTTTTAGCTATTTGGAATAAGGGGCTTCATCCATTGAACGGATGGACCACCTCATCCGTATAGCCCTAAGTTCATGTAAAACATAAAAAAAAGAAGAGAGAGCTTATTACCTTGGCTTGGTAGGCTGGAGCCAATGGAAGGTTGGTCGGAGTTGCTTCGAGGTCGATGAAGAGGCTGCAGTGATAACTGCTGTAGTGGAGTCGCCATGGTTGAAGGAGGAGCTGCACAGGTAGCTGTTGTAGTGGAGTCACCAAGGTTGAAGGAGGAGTTGCACCGGTAGGTGCTATAGTGGAGTCACCAAGGTTGAAGGAGGTAGTGCTGCGGCTGGAGGAGCTAAACCAATGGAGAAGGCTGTTGCACCACTTGTTGTTGTGTCTGCTACCAAGGCTGAAGGAGGTGCTTGGTGGAGATGGTTTCCAAGGAAGAAAGTGCAGCAGTGGGGGCTGCAGCCCAAAAGAGAGAGAGAGAGAGAGAGAGAGAGAGAGAGAGAGAGAGAGAGAGAGAGACGTGAATGCCTCTCTTTCCTTTTTTTTTTTGTTTTAAACTTAGGCCTTAATGAATTAGGGCTAAGGTTTTTTAATGAGAGGCTAATGAAAAGGAAAGAAAAGCACGTGAATGGGCTGGAGAAGGGAAAGAAGAAAGGGAAGGGAAGAAAGAAAGAAAAGAAGAAAAATGAAGGAAGAAGGAAAAGAAGAAAGGAAAGAAAAGAAAAGAAAAAAGAAGAAGGAAAGGAAGGGAATAAAGAAAAGGAAGGAAGAAGGAAATGGGGCTAGAAGCTTGGTCGACCCCCTTGTGGGTCCCACCTCCTCTCAAAACGCAAAATAAAATAAAAAAAAACAAAACAAACAAATAAAAAGAAAATTGAAAGGGAATAAAAGAAATATTTTTTTTAATAAAAGGGAAATGTAAATGAATAAGCCATCTTAGAGTGAGCTTATTTTTCAAATTTAAAATTCGTTTTGAGAATCTTTGGGGTAGAATAGTCTTTTTAGAAAAATTTCCGGACGAAACGAGCTATTTTTGGCAATTTTTGAAACGAACTCAGAATTTGAAGTTTAATACCCCGTTGCGAAGCAGATCCAATATAGAATTTGAAATTTTAAGTTTGAAAGAAATCCAGATTGTTTTTCTCGAGAAAATATTTCCAAATTTAGACTCCCGGGGGTAAAAATGTCAATTTTGGAAACCCAGGGTTTGAAATTGATTTCTGAAAACTTTTAAAACTCAATCTGGATTGAAATTTATAAAATTGGAGTTCTGGACTTCGAAAATGAAATGAAATGTTATGAAATGCTGAGAAATGATATGAAATGATGAGAAATGACATGAAATGACATGCGAAATGCTAACCGTGAATAAAGAATTTTGGATATTAGACCTCGATTGACACTTGTACCAGTTCAAAAAGTATTAAAATTGATAAAATTTGCAAAATAATTAAAGAAATGGTTTTCGGGCTCTACCGGGCCAGAGTGACACTGAAAATTAGGGTTTTAGCTGGATTGAACTGGATTGAGCTGGGTTTTTGAGTTTCAAAACTCGACTGGACTCTCCGACTAATTTTTCAAGAAATACTGTCATTTTTAGAGAAATGGTACAGAATGGTCACTGGATTGGAGTGAATTATGAACCAGAGCTAGGCTTAAGCTAAAACAAAGATCAATAATACTGACATGAACTAACATCAAAGCTCGAACACTAGCTCAACTGACTGAACTCAACTCAATTTCAGCTGAAAGAGTTGAAACAGGCTAAAATGGGCTCCTAGACACTTGGAAATAGTTTTGAACTGAAACTGCAACACTTGAACTCCTGGTGAGCTCAGGCTAGACTTAGGGAAACATGACTGACTGTGAATGACTGACTCAAAGACAATTGGCTTGGATTTGAGTGAGAAATGAGCTCATTTATGAAGAAATGATTCCATTTTGGCAGGAATGGTCAGAAATGAAAATGGTTTGTTCATTGTGAACTTGAGTGAGCTTGAAATGACTGATATTTTAACTGTTCTAAACTGACCAATGAGCTTGGTTGACTCTGACTGACTGGGGTCTGGGATGACCTAGGGGTAAAATGGTAATTTTCCTAATGAAAATGGGTAAAGTGGTTACTTTCTTGAAACTGACTCGGGGTTTGACTCCTACACTGACCTAACAGGGTTGACACTACACGAGGAGGTTTGTTTGAAAATGGATGAGGAAAATTTGGAGTGGTTACAGATGCCCCTCTTTGCTACTAATCCGGTTTAGGGCCGAGCTTAGTGACAAAGAAAAACACACCAAATTTGGGCTATAAAAATGCCTCAGTTAGAAGGATCTGACTGGATACGAAGAAATTATCCTTGATGATAATGATAGATATGAAGTGGAGAATGAAGAAAAAAAATTTACTTCAAAGAAGTAAGATTCAGGTTTTGCCCTTAACCTGGATGAGACAAAAAATACCTCATGTAAAAACAAGGCTCAGGTTTAACCCTTAACCTGACCAGGGAATGAAATACCTCATCAAAATGAGGCTCAGGTTTAACCCTTAACCTGACCGGAAAAATGGAAATAATGAGATTCTCGAAAGAAGAACCCATGATGGAACTTTTGGACTTCCGCACAATGAATCTGATAGGGGTTTTGCAAAAGGATGAAATTGGGGTCCCTAAAGCTTGAAAAGGGGTTTGATTTTGGGCACCTCATTGCTGAGACTAAATAACTTTTGAAATTGATGACCTTTTGCGAGAAAATGATTGATGGCTTAACCTCAAACCGAAATTGGACTGTCTATGGTGGGACAGTGGGGACACAGGAAAGCGTGTGAATCTGAGAGCCCAGGCGCTCAGATTATACCAACAGAAGGGAAAAAATCTTGAAAACTCTCGTTATCAAGTCCTAAAAGGGATAATAAATGGTGTCAGGATGCGCCAAAGATGAACCTCAAGCTCTCGCTTCATGCTAGAACAACTAGAAAATATTGTCAAAATGTTGAAAATTATTGTTGATTCAAAATAATTGAAAGTGATGCACATTATTTTGAAAATATTTCCTCTTTTCTACCTGAGGTATTACCTCCGATTGAGCTTAACTCCGTAGAATTAATATTCGAATTCAAATTGCTTGTAATTGACTTTCTTTCAAGAAAACTATCAATTTTCTTGACATGAACAGAAAAGAGAGTATTCTTGATATTGTGAAAGCAATTGGTGAAAGAATATTGATAATAGAATTTCACAAAATTAAAGAGGATTCTTGACAGATTTGGCAGTCTAATATTTTGAGATTCTTTTCTCATGATGATCTTTCTGCCCACTTTTTTTTTTATTGGCAGAATTAGAGCTCTCTTGGGTTTTTGAGGATTACATCATCCTTCATTTTGGAGATGTCCTGACTTTTCTCTCTCTCTTTTTTTTTGGGAAGGGTACGTCACAAACTCCTTCATCTCAGAGATGTTCCGATCCTTCTTTTCTCTCAAGAATTATATTGACGATTATTGCCTCATTGATTAGAAATCTCTTGGTGATAGCAGAAATTAAATATCCTTTAGGGTTTGTCGAGAGGCTCATCGCAGTCACCTTCATCTTGACGGTGATCTCAACTTTCCCTAGAAGGATCCGTCACAAACTTCTTCATCTTGGAGATGATCTAAATCTTCTTTGGCCCTGGGGGTCTAACTCGCATAATTCGTCTTCAACTTGACGACAATTGAGAGATCCATTTTACAGATATTTAATTGCAGCTTAAACGATTGAGGAAATATGGAAATTGAGTGGATTTTTCTGTGTCTCCCAGGATATTTCGACTGCCTTATTTTCCAAGAATGATCTTTAAAAATGTGCCATTGACTGCGATCAATACCGATCACTTATGACTTTGCAATAATATTGAATTTTCTTTGTTGGCCATATCGAGGATCTATTCTTCATCTTTTTAGTTGGCCAATAGAAAGATTTTGAATTTTGAATCTTTTTTCGCGAAAGCTTTGTCCTTTCGAAAGTAATACTGAAGGTATTCTAAGATAATTCTTTTTGTACAATAAAGATTTTGAAATCGACAAGTATTTGACGACAAATTGACAAAATGTTCTTGAAATCCTTTATGAAAAAAGCATTTGAAGCATGACTCAACATCCATGACAAAAATTTTCTTCTCCTTTCCCCAAAGAAGAAGATTCAAAAATGGGAAATAGAAATTATTTCTCTCTTCCCTGAAGAGGAGGTGAACAAAGGATAGCATGCGAAAATAACGAGCTCTCTCGAACTCTCCCTGTAAAAAGGGTCTCTCGCAAGAGAAAATGACTGAAATTGGTATTGAGTGACCAAAATGTCGAAATTGAAATTTGGAAATTGGAGATTGGAAATTTGGAAATTTGAAAATGGGAATTTTGAATTTTGAATTTAGAAATTGGAAATTGGAAATTGGAAATTGGAAATTGGAAATTGGAAATTGGAAATTGGAAATTGGAAATTGAAAATTGAAAATTGGTTGACCTGAAGGTCAAAACTGGAAGTCAGAACTTGGGTGACCCGGAGGTCGAAATTGGGAATTGGAACTAATATAAAGATTGAATTTGAAAGAATGACCAATACACATACATGAACTGGTAAAATAACCAATGCGAGGTTAGATTTTGTAAAAGGACCAATTTGAGGATTGAATTTGGGAAGGACCAGTGCTAAACCGGATTTGGAAGGACCAATTCGAAGATTGGTTTTTGGGAAGGACCAGTGCTAAATCGGGTTTGGAAGGACCAATTCGAAGATTGGTTTTTGAGAAGGATCGATGCTAAATCGTGTTTTAGAAGGACCAATTCGAAGATTGGACTTTGGGAAAGACCGATGCTAAATCGGGTTTTGGAAGGACCAGGTGCTAGACTGGGTTTAGAAGGACCAGGTGTTAAACTGGGTTTGGAAGGACCAGTGTTAAGCTGGGTTTGGAAGGACCAGGTGCTAGACTGGGTTTAGAAGGACCAGGTGCTAAACTGGGTTTAGAAGGACCAGGTGTTAAACTGGGTTTGGAAGGACCAGGTGCTAAACTAGGTTTAGAAGGACCAGATGTTAAACTGGGTTTGGAAGGACCAGGTGTTAAACTGGGTTTAGAAGGACCAATTTGAAGATTGGACTTTGGGAAGGACCGATGCTAAATCGGGTTTGGAAGGACCAGGTGCTAAACTGGGTTTAGAAGGACCAATTCGAAGATTGGACTTTGGGAATGACCGATGCTAAATCGGGTTTTAGAAGGACCAGGTGCTAGACTGGGTTTAGAAAGACCAATTCGAAGATTGGACTTTGAGAAGGACCGATGCTAAATCGGGTTTTGGAAGGACCAGGTGCTAGACTGGGTTTAGAAGGACCAGTGTTAAACTGGGTTTAGAAAAGGCTTAACCCGAAGGTTGATTTTGACAAGATTGGCAAAAATGGTTTTGATAAAGGACTTGACTCGTAGGTCAACTTAAAAAAAAATGATGTTTTTGAAAAGTGTTTGTTGGTCACGATGGGAGATTTTCAATCTTCATCTTTGCGATGACTTTTGGATGACTTTGTTGAGGTCTCAGGATTTATCCCTTATCCTGAATGAGTAGTTTAGGTTTATCCCTTAACCTGAAGGGAAAACTTGATGCAAATGCAAATTGATGCAGATGAATATGAATGAATGCATGCAAATGCAGATGAATGCAAATGATGTAAATGGGTGCACATGCGTGCAAAATGAGAGATTTGTGTGATCCTGCCTGCATATAGGACGTTTTGAAGACAATTTTCAAAATAATGCCCCAGTATAATAGGGGGAAACACACTTTGGATAAAAGAAAAAAAATTGATGTTCGAAGAATGCTCTTTGAAAGTAACAAAGTAACTAACTTTTGATTGATTCAGGAGGAACTCTGAAGAGGGTCATTCCTCATGAAAGAACATTTTGCAGAGAAGGGGAATAAAAAGGTGGCATCAAGCTTATGAAGAAAATTGATTGTTTTATTGATGCACTGAAAAAAAGGTGACAAATCAATGAAAAATAAACGGTATTTACATTATTCCTTCAAAATAATAAAAGCAAGATGGAAAATGGGAAGATGCTGGTATTGTCAATTTTTTTTAAGTGATTAAGGAAAAGCTCGATCAAAACGACTGACTAGTATCCTTTTCATCTACCACAAGGAGCTTTTTGTTGATGTAGTCTTGAATAATGTTCTTGAGGATGAAGCAACGCTCAGTATCATGCCCCATTGCTCGGTGGAACTTGCAGAAATGATCTTTCCATTTCCCTAGGGCAGCTGGAGGATCGACAACCCTTGGAAGTTTGATCAAATCTCTTTCGAGCAGGTATTCGAGAACTTCCTCAAGTGGCTGATCTAAAGAAGTGAATTTATGGTCATAACCCCAACCGTCACGCTTTATCTTCTCTCGAGTGCTTGGTTTCTGCAGGGAGCCAGAAGACTTGTCATCATGCTTGAGGGCATTCCCCCTTTTGCTTTTCACGTTGCTGCTATTACCTTGGCCTGTGGTGTTGGTTGCGCAAGTGGCTCGTACCTTTCCTTTGGCATCTGCGCTATTTTTTGAGAGCGTGAGGTTCTCATATACACCATTTTCTATCTCCATTTCAAGTCATTCAGCTCGTTTTATTAATTCGATGAAAGATCGCGCTGAGGAAGTAGAGATCATGCCTCTCAAAGGTTAGGAGAAATTATTCAGGATGACCGATAACACATGCCCTTCCGATATCAGATCCTTCATTTGATTGCAAGTGGATCTCCATTTGTGAATGAAGTCTCTAGCCTTTTCATCATCTTTTTGCTTCAGATTGTAGAGATGATTGAGGGTTGGTAGCACCTCGGTATTGAATAAGAATCTTTCAATGAACATATTCACTACTTTGTCAAATTCTTTCAGCTCAATCAGATTCACATGTTTTGAATACCACATAGCTGCGGTTCCCTCTAGACTACGAGGGAAACAAAGGAAAAAGCCCGATTATCTCGCTTAAATTTGGCACATTCAGCGAAGAATATAGTCAGATGTGCCTTGGGGTCGCCAGAACCATCAAATTTGATAAACTTTCTAGGGAGATTCTCGATATTATCATCCCCGTCTAAACCATCATAGAAGTCTTCGCTGGTGAAAACTTTCTTGCCCTTGTCGCGGGCCTGCAGATCTCGAACCATTCTAACCACCTCTCTGAATTGCGGCTGGTCAGAGTCATTGACAGACTACTCTTTGAATTTATGGGCTGACCCCTGCCCCTTAGTAGATCTACGGAGTACCTGCTGAGTTTCAATCTCTTCATCTGTACCATCTACTGATTCCTTTTCATCAGTTGTATCAACATGTTGGACACGTTTTTTAGATATCTTCACCTGCTTTTTGACCGTATGACACCTAGCCTTTGGTTTGACTTGGATCTGCTCTGTACTGACTTTCGCTTGTTCTGCCAGCATCTTGGTCATCATCTTTTTTAACATGACATACATTTGAAGATCAATGTCATCCTCGACCTGCTGCCCTTGATTTCTGCCTGATCGAGGCGAGTCCATCTCTTTTTCTAAGGCCGTTGAATATACGATGCCCTTGATTGGTGCAGTTTTCTTCCCTGACCTCGTATGAACCATTAAATATCACGAACGCTCTCTGCAGAGCAAAGTTGAAGATTAGGCTTTTGAAAGAGATTTTGATTGGAAAAAAATATTTGCTGAAAATTTTGGTAGACAATTTGAAAGAATATCCCATTACTAGGGATTGAATCATCGCTGAGATTACGACAATTGCGTTGTCATTCCTTTGCAAAGAAAATAAACAACTGAAAATTAAGCCTTGTTACCTAGGCGAGGTCGTCAAACCAAGAATTGAAAAATTTGCAAGATTTTTATTTATTGAAAGGACAACATGATTGTATCAATAATAAACTTGGGAAAGAGGAGGCGAACATACAATTTGCCACAACTCTTTATAATTAGCAGAGACACGAGGACCGGGAAAAAGTGGAAGAATAACAAAAGAGTCCCAGCCATATCTGGCAGAATGGTATGTTTCGGACCATTGTGCTGATGTAAGGTTGAACTCTGGCATGACTCCTGATAACAGCCACATCTCTATGCGCTTCTGTCTCTGAGAAAACTGTCGAACACACCGCTCTGGATGATAGTAGGCGCAGAAGAATGAACCAAGCAGCTTGAATCTCTTGCCAGGTGTATCTAGGAGGTGATAACTCTCGATCAAAATAGTCCCATACCACTTCTTCTTCCTGCAGATGATCAATCAGGAATCGGTACCGCACAACTGGAAAAAGCACCTTGCCGTTGTATCTGAACGAACTAGCGCTGGTCGGCACATGCTGAAGAAACCAAGACTGAAATGTATAAGTACTTTCCTCAACTAAAATGGACTCTCCAAGCGTGAAGTGGGTCAATCCTCTGTATAGAAAAGCAAGTGCGACCCTGGCTATCGAAAGACGGCTGGTCTGTCGACTTCCCCATCTTCTCAGAAGCTGTACTATTCTGACATCTACATAATTCTGTCCATCTGGAAAGAAAGCGAGTCCCACAGTGCACAGAACCATCGCATGCTGAATTCTCTCTCGAGCTGTCTTGGATAGCGAACTGACTTCCGCGAATGCCCCGTACTGTCGGTAGATCTCGATCAGACACACATATTCATTCTCATTTTCTTCAATCAGTGGCCAAGATTTACGCCCTACCATGTGAGCTAAAGCATCTTTAGGGTCCAGACCCTTGACATCGATCAAGAACTGCTGTTCCAATGGATCGCCAGGCTGACTGGTTGGCTCGGGCAATCCTATGATCTCTGCAAATTCATCCATCAACAGGGTCATCTTGCCCCACGGAAACCAGAACGTGCAGGTGCGCGGGTTCCACCGCTCTGCTAGTGCATGGATCAGATTGTCGTTAACTGTCAACTTTCCCACTACAGATGCCAGTTCTAACCCATAATCACTCAAATGGTCCGGAAACATACGAGAGAAGTTCTTGAACAATGTATAGTACCACCTGGGAAAGAAGGGTCCGGTGCTGAGAGCTCGATGCTCGGAAAGACTTTGTCGCACCTTGTAGGAGATGTGATCTTCGGGAAAGACAGAGTTGAGCTGACTGGATGCCATTGGACTGAAAGATAGGAAGATTGGAATTAAACTTTTGGAAAAGTACAAGAATTTTGAAAATTGCAGGCAGGATAAAATAAAAAGTTGGAAATTTGAAGTCCAGAGGAACGAAAGAATAAAAAATCACCTGGAGTTTTGAAGAAAAGGTGGATAATTTGGAAAAATCATCTAGGGTTTTTGAGAAAAAGAGGATATTTCACAAAAGATGGAGAATGAGGTATTTTGGAAAATTGTCCGATACTTCAGAAAAATTGGGAAAAATATAAGAAAATAAGATGAAAATGAATATCATACATTCAATCACAAATAATTATGCACATACAATAATCCCTAAGAAGCTGACTCTAAATGCATCAATTTTGAAAGAGCTTTAAGATCCTAATCCTGACTCTAGGTTCAGATCAGCTGTGTCCAATCATCCTATGTCGATATACTCGAGCCAAGGCTCGATATACGTGGCATAAAAATTCATCTTCGGTTCTAGGCATGTGTTTTCCCAACATCCTTGAGCACCTGTCGATATACGTTGGACTATGGCCCTTGGTACATGGCAGGGGGGCGTTAGCCCAAATAAGTGGCCCAATTGTAAGGCTCTGTCCCGAACTATGGTTCTGGAATAGAGCCCAGCAACGTGAAGACCGGGTAGACATAGGTGGGGTGGTTTTTTTAAAAACATGAGCACATGCAGACAAACAGAAGGCTCTAAGACCTAAAGAGATAGTGATTTTGAAATTTTTTGAAGAAGCAAGCATTGTTTTCATACAATTCCTAGATTGAGGAGTGTTGTATTTCAAACCTAAGTCTAGGTGAGCATGAATAATTCTCCTCAATTGGTCCTACCAAACCATGCCTAGTCTACATGCAATTCATGTCAGCTGGGTTCAAGCCTAGGCTCCTAGGTTCACATGATATCAGAAAACAACAACTGACAATCCATAGATCACGATTTTGATAATTGAGCCAAGTTAAAGCACACAATTGATGAGACGAAGACAGGTCCCATCACGATCGCCAAACCTGTTATCATCGCAAAAATTTTCTCCTCTCTTGCGAGAAAGAAACGATCCTGCAAGGTCAAACTCGACCAAAGTTTTGAAAAATTGATTTTGAAAATTACTCGCCTCCCTTTTGAAAATTTGCAAAAAAAATCCGTGGAATGGGATCCGCCTGTCGGTACGAGGTTCAACCGTTCCTGGCGCCTTTACTAGGGGTAATTGAACCAAGGATCAAATGTGTGCTTTGATTAAGTTAACTTATCTAAATTATGCTCTATTTTCCTAGAATGCACAAAGAATTAGGCTTGTGCTATGAAATTTTGAAAAAATGCAAGTTTAAGAAAATATGATGTTTGATTGAAAAATTGAAATATGCTTGGAAAATGATTGGAAAAGTACTTGAAAATTGAATTCCTGAGAAAATCATTGAATTCCATTGGAAATCGGAAATTGAATTGGAAAATGAATTCTTAGGAAAACTTGGACTTTGGGAAAATTAATTTTGAGATTTGGATTTCTTTTCTGAGGAAATAGATTTGAGAATTATGAGAAAATCAGGAAGTTCATGGGAAAATGATTTTTGAAATGGAAAATGGATTCTTAGGAAAATGAGAAATCTGAGAAAATCAAATTTTGAGATTGGAAAATGAAATTGAGAATGTGGAAATCTTGGGAAATCTTCAAAATCTCATTTGAAAGTTCAGAGTTCTGAGAAAATCGAATCTTGGGAAAGACTTGGAAATTTTGGGAAAATTGATTTTTCTGAAATGGAATTGGGAAATGAGTTTGGAAATAAAGCAAATTGAATGAATGAATATAAATTTGAAAGAGAATTTCATTGAGGAATTGAGAAATCTTTTTGAAACTTTGAGAAATGCAATGCATTTTTGAAGTTAGCCTAAGAGTGTAGGCTGAATGTGGCTAATACAAAGATCATAAATATTGGTTTTCTTCGCATTCTGACTATGTCCATAAATACGAATCCCACCGAGTTTATAAACTTCATAAGAACTTGTGCACGTGTCATTCATGTCAACCATAGTGATTTTGGAAAATGTGCATATACAGCATATATCAAATATCAAAATTTTCAGAAATCAAACTATATGCAATGCAATCCTATTCTAAGCTGAAAAGTAACTCTTATTCCAAATTATTACGACTTGATATTACATTGAATTGAAATAAAAGAATAAAAGCTAAGTCTTCTTCTTAGAGGTTTCTGCAAAACTAGAAAACAGTGTTAGCACAGAAATGTAGGTTTTTCGGAATTTATTCGAAAATATTAGAAATTATCAGATATTATTCAGATATAAACCCAAATTCATACCCCCCTTGATATAAACATGGGAAATAATAAATAAATTTTGAAAATAAACTTGGAAATTCGAAATTGCGGTCAAAATAACCAAAATGCTCCTGATGACCTTGAAATCAGGGTTTTCTGAAAGAATTTTTGTAAATTTTGGAATTTTGAAAATTAAATAAAACAAATCAAACATAATATGATGATATACATGAAAATTTATGGAATTAGAAATTGGAATTTCAAAATTTAGGTCACAATGACCAAAATACTCCTGATAACAAGACTATGGCCTTGAAACGAGGGTTTTCTGAAATAAATTTTGCAAAAATAAGAAATTGAAATGCAAATGAGATTAAAATTTACTCTAATATGACATGACATGCTTATTTATATAAATAAAACCCTAAAATGTCGAAAATATCATAAAATATCAAATTTAACTCAATTTTTGCCTCTGAATTTAAAAATAAACTAACATACAAAGAAAATGAACTTGTAATTGATCTAAATTTAGAATGGACACCTAGACTAACCTTAGAAACAGAATAGAATCGAAAATCTATTTTTTTGTTATTTTCTTAATATGGAAAATAGCTAAAAATCCTAAAAAATCCAGAATTTTGCCTAAAATGTTGATTCCAAATTGGATTTCAGATATCAAACTTCCATAAAAATTTCTCAAATTTTATGGGGTGACAGAGGACAATAAGGCAAGGATTGTTTCCTTTTAAAGATTCTGGTTTTGAGCTATGATCGGATCTGGACAGCTCCGGCAAGTCGGATCAGAATCTGGCGACTCTAAGATTTAGGGCAAACAGACAGGTTTCAGAAGAAAATGTGGGAAAAATATCAGACAGATGAAAAAATGGTTGAAATTATGGGAAAATATCCCTGACAAACATAAGAAAATTTCTTATTTTTATATCATTGGGATTCAGGTTACGGTTTGGAAATGGGCACACGGTTATCAAAGACCTAGATCTTTGAAAATTCTGGATATTGGAATATGTCAGACAGAAAAGATAATTTTGGTAAAAATAATTGGATAATTCAAAAAATTCCCAAATTTTGGAAAATGACAGATAAATGAATTAGGAACAACTTTTATGTTGTAAGTTTTGATAGACGACTCATGGATTGAACGGACACAGCACATTAGGGTCGGTCTATACCCTGACAAAGAAAAATCAAGGTTTTCCCAGAAGTCTGGAAAAATTGATTTTTGACAGAGGTCAAATATGCTTATAAAGATCCCAAAATTTTCTTCCACCTCTAATCTACTACAACTTTTAGGGGAAGATTAGGATCTTCCATCTAGAAGATCTTGGATGCTTTTGTCTGCTAAAACAAAAGTTGAAATTTCGTGAGGGTTCAAAACCCAATTTGGAGTCTGATCTATTAGACAAAGTTTCAAAACTCGAATCAATCTGGGTTTCTGGCAAAATAACACAGACAGATCAACCTAACTACCATAAAAATTTTAGAATTTTTAAACGAAAAATTAAACATGAAATTGTAATTAGACTACACGCATGGATTTAAATTTACAAACTATCAATGAAACTTTAAAAAGATAACTAAATGAATGAAAAACAAACTAAACATGTTGTCTAAAACATGAAAGTTATATGATAAAAAATAAGAAAACAGAAAAAAAATAAATAAATTGGGGAGGCATGCTTGAAATTTGTTTTAGCTATTTGGAATGAGAGGCTTCATCCATTGAACGAATGGACCACCTCATCCGTATAGCCCTAAGTTCATGTAAAACATAAAAAAAAGAAGAGAGCTTATTACCTTGGCTTGGTAGGCTGGAGCCAATGTTGGGTTGGCCGGAGTTGCTTTGAGGTCGATGAAGAGGCTGCAGTGATAGCTGTTGTAGTGGAGTCACCATGGTTGAAGGAGGAGCTCTACCGGTAGCTGCTGTAGTGGAGTCACCAAGGTTGAAGGAGGAGTTGCACCGGTAGGTGCTATAGTGGAGTCACCAAGGTTGAAGGAGGTAGTGCTACGACTGAAGGAGCTAAACCAATGGAGAAGGCTGCTGCACCACTGGTTGCTGTGTCTGCTACCAAGGTTGAAGGAGGTGCTTGGTGGAGATGGTTGCCAAGGAAGAAAGTGCAGCAATGGGGGCTGCAGCCCAAAAGAGAGAGAGAGAGAGAGAGAGAGAGAGAGAGAGAGAGAGAGAGAGAGAGAGAGAGAGAGAGAGAGAGAGAGAGAGAGAGAGAGAGAGAGAGAGAGAGACGTGAATGCCTCTCTTCCCTTTTTTTCCTTTTTTTTTTTTAAAACTTAGGCCCTAATGAATTCGGGCTAAGGTTTTTTAATGAGAGGCAAATGAAAAGGAAAGAAAAGCACGTGAAGGGAAAGAAGAAAGGGAAAGAAAGATGGAAAGAAAGAAAGAAAAGAAGAAAAATGAAGGAAGAAGGAAAAGAAGAAAGGAAAGAAAAGAAAGAAGAAGAAGGAAAGGAAGGGAAGAAAGAAAAGGAAGGAAGAAGGAAATGGGGCTGGAGGCTTGGTCGACCCCCTTGTGGGTCCCACCTCCTCTCAAAATGCGAAAAAAAACAAAACAAACAAATAAAAAGAAAATTCAAAGGGAATAAAAGAAATAAAATTCTTTTAATAAAAGGGAAATGTAAATGAATAAGCCATCTGAGAGTGGGCTTATATTTCAAATCTGAAATTTGTTTTGAGAACTTAGGGGTAGAATAGTCTTTTTAGAAAAATGAGGCAGGGGGGCGACCCCCCCTGCCAGAAAAAAAATGAGGCAGGAGGGCGACCCCCTACCGGGAAAAAAAAATGAGGCAGGCGCCCCCCCCTGCCGGAAAAAAGAACGAGCCAGGGGGGGAGACCCCCTGCAGGAAAAAAAATGACCCACTTATCTGGGAGACCCCCCCCCCCTGCTGGAAAAAAAAGCGACAGGGGGTCACCCCCCCCTGCCGGAAAAAAGAGGCAGGGAGCGACCCCCTACCGGGAAAAAAAATGAGGCAGGCACCCCTCTGCCGGAAAAAAAGAACGAAGCAGGGGGGTGACCCCCTGCCAGAAAAAAAAATGACCCACTTACCTGGGAGACGCCGGGCAGCGGGTGGTGGAATAGGGGAGGGACGGGCGGCGGGCCAGAGAGTGCGTCAGGCGGGAGAGGGCGGCGGCCGGGGGAGTGCGTCGGGTGGGACAGACAAAACAGGAAAGAGAAAGAAGGGTTCTGATTAGGGATTTACGAGAAACTTAGCGACGAATTTGGCAACGGCCTACGTCCGTCGCAACTTCATCACAAATTTACATGACTAGTTAGCGACGAAATATTTCCGTCGCTAACGTCATCACTACGTAGCGACGAAAAAACCTCCATCGCTAAATACCGCGAGAATATTTTTGTCGTCTCTAATTAACGACGGATTTGGCGACAAACGTTTTTCCGTCACTATTTTCGTAAATATTACGGATTTTAGCAACGAATTTGTTTCTCTCGTTAATCCGTCGCAAAGTTGCGACAGACAAAATCTATCACAAACTTCTGTCTCTAATGGCCATTTTTCTTGTAGTGATATTATCCAAAACATGAACAAAATCTTAAAAGATATAAAAAATAATAAGCAAGCACAATATTTCAAGATCTAAAAAAAATTACATATGCATGCTAAAAATTCCTCTCCCATACCAGGGTAGAGATCCAAAGCAAATCATAATTGGGTCAAAAAAGTTTTACCGAATACAACCAAGTTTATAAGAAACTACATGAACATCTTGACCCAATTTAGATCTAAACCTGTTTGGATAACTCATTCCCGCCTGTCATGCGGGTGGCCCGGGTTCGATCCCCGACAACGGCGCCAAAAATTTGGTGTACACTTTGAAAGTATAATTTTAAAAGATATTTTTATGAAAAATGTTTATGAAAGATGGCCACCAAATTTTAAAATTACAACTCTCACAAGTAGTGAGAACCGGGTCAAATACAAGGAATAGGTTGAAATAAACTTCGTATTCTACCAAATGCGAATTGTTTATTGCCTTAAAAAGAAAAATTAAAATAATTAAGAGTGCTTACAAACTGAATATTAAAGAGTTATTATAAACCCAAACAATGCTGAAATTGAAATTAATTACAAGGTTTGAATGTGGCCAAAAAGGCCCTAATTAACAACGAATTAAAAAATTGCTAAAAAGCTAAAATTAGAGCTCTTTCGCCTTTGCTTCTTCAATTGGACTTCAGATCCACTTCACTTCACAATATAAAATCAGCAAATGGTGCTACCTCCTGTAGAAAAATTAGAAAAAATGCAAAAATATGGAATTCTATGCTACTTTGAATTACTACACGAATTTACAATTCTACCACTATCTATTACAAAAATTTCTGTCAAAACATGTTTCTATAATTTGACAGAATCAGATAGTAAATGGATTCCAATTCTTCTCAATTTTTTCCAGATATAATCTCAAGACATAAATGAAGAGGATCCAAATTACAAAATTATAAAATTTATTGTAGAACTTGATTTATTCACTAATGAACAACTTTAAAAACTTGTAATTGTCTGTCAAAATTTCTGACAGCTTCTGATCTTCGACATAATTGAAATAGTAAATCAAATTTTATCTTGATGAAAATTTTACAATAAAAACTAGATAAGCTCAAGGATCCAATCCATTTTATAAAATTAGATTAAAAGTTCAGAAACTTCAGATCTAATAAAAAAAATACAGAAAAATATAGGAATTAGAAATTACTAGAAAAACAGAGTTGCCAAAATATCTCGCCGAAAAAAACATATAACAGCCTATGAAATGGAATCCAAACTTGCTGAATTTTTGCAGAGAGATAGAGGATTCAAGAAAAAATCAGATCCAATTTACGGATCATGATTTGGATTCTGAAAACTCTGTTTATGACTCAAACAAAAAGCTAAACAAAATTCAGAAAAATGAAATTCCAGAATTCTAGAATTTCACACTTTGATCTATTGAATTAGATCAAAGAATGATCAATTCCAAATTCATGGAATCAGATCTATCTATTTAACTAATCTAACTCTAGAAAAACCACAAATAAACAAGAATTAAATTGCAAAAATTGAAATCTAATCTTTAAGATGTATTGATCTAATGCTCTAATTGAATTGAAATCAATCAAGCATAGATCCTCACCTTGTTTTTGGATTTTCTTAAGAACAAAAAGAAAATTATAGCAAAAGAGAAATTGCAACAAACAAATTTCAAAATGAACAAAAAAAATCAATGAAAAAAGACAAGAAAAACTAAAGAGAATTCATAGGAAATTAAGAAGAAGTGAGGGATTGGAAAACTCACCAAACCTTAGATCTAATGAATTCAATTGATCATCAACCTTGTAAATGTATGCAAATTCACTCCAGATTTGGCTCCAATTACTCTTTCAATGCTGATTTAGAAGAAAAGAAGAAGAAAGGAAAAAGAAGAAGAAGAAGAAGAAGAAGAAGAAGAGAAAGGAAAGAGAAAAGAAGAAAGCAATAAAAAAATCACTTGGAAAAAAGAAAGAAGGGGAAAGGAAGGAATGAAGTTGGCTTGAAATGGGCTGAGATGCCCTTCACTCCAACCCATTAGTGCTATTAAAATTAAAAATTAGGTTTAATTAACAATTAAAAATTAACTACCTAAAGTTTTCTTATTTACATTTTAGTACCTAACTACTAAAAAATTCTAAAAAGGGGGTGACATCATTTTTAAAAAGGGTTTTAAAGAATTTATGAAATGGATTTAAGATTTAGCATTTGCTGAACACATTGGCATTGGATCTAAGATTCAATTAATGTATTTTGGACTGGATCATGATTCGAATTGCCCTGGGATTCGGTCTAGAACCGTAAAACAACAATAACTTCATCGATTTAACTTTGAATTTCATAAGATTCGAACCATGACTTCTCTAACTTAGAATCATCATAAGCATGAAATGTCAACCACTAAAATATCTTAAAATGCATGATTTATGTATTAAGAGTGAATACAATATCATATTCTGTAAACCAGAAGCACTTTTTTGCAAAATTAGAAAAGTCAAAACAGTTCTGGGTAAAATCAACAAACTAGAGCATTGAAAATAACTTTTTAGAACATTTTGAGTTAAATAGAAAATTTGAAGTGGTTTTCTATAATTTTAGAAAGATTGAAACCCTGTTTTGAGAAAAATATAATTTCAATCATGTGTCTGATATTTTTCAGAGAACAGTCGTGTTTATGAAATTTTCCAGAAACAGAAGCCCACAAACATAATATTGAATAAAATAGTGACTGAATATGAAAATAAAATAAAATAAAGGGTTTTCAATTTTTCGAGAAACCCTAACTCTCTATTTCATTTTTCTTTCATCTTTTCTGTAGGTTCCTCCGCGGCCACCACCGTGGTTTCCGACAACCACCCGACGAAGTGGGGTATCACCATACCTCCCGATGGTCAGCTGACCAGAGTTCCACTTTGTTGTTGCCATTGCTACCGATGACGACCTCTGGCCATGCTCCTTCCCTAGGAACACCACCACAATGAAGTAGTTATTTGTAAATAGAAGGCAACGGGTGTCCCCCCATCCAACACATCATATATTTCTAAATGCCCTACACCGTCATCGTGTGCAGCGTCGCCAAGATCGTACTCTTTCGATGGTTGAGGGCATGCTTGATGTAAGACTAGTCACAGATCATCCTCTGACAGGGTCCACCTAAGAGGGGGGGGGGGGTCTCCTCTTCCTCCCACGTGCACTAGTGGAATCCCTCTGCCTCTGCGTCGTCGACAGTGGGCACCGGAAGCAGTGAGTGGGCTCCCCTAATTTTTTTCTTTTCTTGATACAAAAAGGGGAAACCCGATTAGGGTTCCCTCTTTATGAGAGGGAAGAAGGAGAGGCGATAGCTACCACCCTCTTCCTCTTGTCCATTTTTCCTTTTTTTTATCCATTTCCTCTATGCCGCCACGATTTTTAGTAATCGCTCATCAGGTGGAAGAACCTCCACCACCTCCATGGTCGTGCTTTTGCCAAAGACGTTCTTGTCATGGTACCAATCAATGATGGAGTCTGAATGGGAGTTAGCGTCGAATGAGGACAAGACAATGAGGGAAAAAAAAGAGAAGAAGGAAACGTGAGTGCGGATGGTGGAGCGGCAAAGTCGGGCAATCGAGGCAGTGATGACGATGAGTAGCACACTCCACAGTAATGAAGGATCAATTTCCTCTTCTTCTTATTCAAGATTGGAGATCTTGAGAGAGGGCTTGGGATTTCTTCCTCGGTCACTGCCTCTCACGACAATAGGTGTGCGATAGGGAACAACCTCCTCAACCGTCATCCCTCACGGAAGCATTGCTGCCACTCATGATGAGTGTCAATAGAGGGGATCTCCACCGCTCCTCTATTGAATATGAAACTCGCTGCCCCAAAGGGCATCATGCATGAGTGGCGTTTTGCTTGACACTCTCCGACGGATCACTGACATTGCACATCAACTGGTGGTCCAGTCACGCCTACACCTAATGAAGACAAACTGGCTATTTCTTGCCACCCAATGATCACAGCGATGGGGGAATCTCTGCCTGAGCCCTCATCCTCGATGACATCTTATGCATTGCAACTACTGATCGCAAACCCTGACCACGCGCCACGCTAAATCCAACTAGCGGCTTGAGGGCGAAGGAGCCGAGCCTGTTCCATGGCTTCTAAACCTCCTCTTCTATCAGGCTTAGCCATCTGGTGGTCAACGAAGCACGAAGGGGAGATTTCCCTCTTCAAACTCGACCATCTCCTCTATCGGTGTTGCCTCATTTGCCTGAGCGACACCATTTTTGCACTTGTTTCACCCGCCCATACCACCCGATGCCAGCATGTGGGGTGTCTTCCCATTGCGGGTGACCGCGTACTTGATGTTGCAGACCCCCAACAGGAACTCCATCACCCAAGCTTCCCATCTGCCACTGTGTAGTGTAGGGGGTCCACTTGTTCAAGTTGACCCAATCGACGTTGTCATTGGCAGAGATGCAGAACAGGCTAGCAGCGTCGACCACCCTAATCATAAGGAGTTCTCCCTGGCAGCCTCTCTTCGGCTACTGTGTCACACTTTGCTACAATCGATTCTCTCAGACAGCACCATCATGGGTGCACATCAGAACCTGGAACCTCATACACTGGTATGGTAGACCTACTTCTCTCCTACAACCGCTGGTGGGAAGGGTCCTCTACTTTATTGCCTATTTCTACAACATGCAACACTGTCAATCGAGTCCATTGGTTCTTAAGTTTTTCTATGAGGGTTGTAACTACACTGATCAACAACAGTCTTTGTGTATACCAAAAACCATGGCTTTGATACCACCGAAGGATCTAAATAGTGGTGCACGCAAAAGAAGAGTAGCAAAGAGGAAAGAAGAAAGAAGGATGAAAGATTTATTGTAAACAACCTACTTCGGGGGGGATTCCTCAATGTAATTATCGAGCTCTGTCTGTATAACTTGCAGAGGCAGGGGCTGGGATACTTATCCTCCCTTGGTTATCCATTTCCCAACCATAACCATCTCATTGGATTCCCAAATATGCCGGGAATCCAATGCAAAGTGGGCCCACCACTATCTAGTGGTTCATATCTCAATGGCCCACTACGTAAATGTGTCATTGGATTCCTGGCCCATTACTTTGGATAATTGGATTTAATTACCTAGATCCATGTTTCAGATCTATTACCCGGATCCAACTCTGGATCACATATGTGTTTCATGTGTAAGATCCATTGGCCACACGGGATCTATACGAAGATCCAACATTTTTTTTGCCTTTGATTTTTGAATCGCCAAAAATTCCTACATACAAGTCGGATTTCGGTGATCTAAATGTTGACATTCACTAAATGAATGATGTAGATCACATCTATATATGGAGGTCAATTTGATCAAAACAACTTGCATCAATGAAATGACAAAGTGGGGTATGAAGATAGGGATGCGCTTTGGGGATGAGTGAAACTGAATTGCTAAACGAGAGCCTAGTTTAAGTGCCACGGTGATGGTTTAAGAGTTAAAGCCCTAAAAGATCATTTTATTGTAAGAAAATTAAGGAAAGGTTAGACAGCGAATGTGAATAAGTGGAAATATATAGCAAAATATAAAAAAAATCTTGGTTGTAGTTGCAGTTTCCATGGTCAGCGTGGTCTAAAATAAAGCATGGTTGTACCAGAAACAAGGGTTTTGGATCAAAGGATATTATTGAAAATCACCATCATGATCATTTTCAAGTGTTTTGCACTGGATGCCAATTGCCCAAAATTCTTTTGTATGGGGGATTTGTCATCCGGCCTTTGATCCACCATGATGGGTGATGAATATTGAAAATTACTATCAATGGTGATTTTTCAATATCACTGACCCATCTCGACAACAAGGCACGTTGAATCTCAATTCCAACTGTGAACAAGCCTCATTTAATGCATGCCAAAATAGAGTTGGGTTCTACTCATCCACCATCTTCATGCCCAACTTAAATCTTATGAATATTGGTTGTTTTGATCAAATATATATTCTGATGCAATAGATGGATTCAGCATGGTCGATTTAATAAGAATTAACCCTTAGATCATATTTTTTTAAGAAAAAAAATATTATTTTTTAATTCACAAAATTTTGTACTTTGCCAACCATTAATTTTTTAATCGCCAAAATATCCTGAACACAGGTGGGATTCTCGCTATTTAAATGTTAACCTTTACTAAATGACTGAGGTAGATCACATCTGTGTATGTGGAGTCCGATTTGATCAAAACAACTTGCATAAATGAGATCCATGGAGGAGTATGAAGATACAACATCGACACTTGTGAATAATTAACTGTAAGAACATATAATTAAAGATGTAAAACAAGTAGAATAAAATAAATTCAAAACAATTAATCAACTTGCCTCTTAAAAACTATTAATTAACCTGATAAAAAAAAACTAAATATGACCAAATTAATTGTGTTTTCAATAGCTTCAAAATCAGCAATAACCAAAACAAAAGAAGGAAAAAATTAAAGATTGGGTTGTGCATGGTGATGAATCCATCTAGACTCTGCAGATTTCAATTCCGTTCTTGCTCTTGTCGTCTTCTTCAACATCATCATCAGCAGCAATAGGGACTACCCACTTCCAGAACCAATGTCTCCTCCACACCGAGCTCATCTCTTTGATTGGCACGTTCTTCGTCTCTGGCAGCAACAAGTAAATGAAGAGATTCATTATGAGGACCCATCCAGCAAAGAAGAAGAAGAAACCAAACTTGAATTTGCAGAGCATCACTGTGAAGATTTGGGCGATGAAGAAGGTCATGAGCAGATTGACTGATACATTTGATGCTCTGTCCTGCTGATCGAATCTCAAGTGGGAAGATCTCGCTAGGCACAAGCCAGCCTAGGGGACCCCATGACCATGCAAATGCAGCAACATAGGCACATATGAAGAACAAGAGGAGCCAAGCATACCCGGTGGACATGGACCCGGAAGGTTCCGGATACTCCGAATTTCAAGCCTAGCAGGATCGCGACTGCCACTTGGCAAACAAACATCTGGACCCCACCTTCTAGAAGGAGGGGCCTACGCCCATACTTGTCAACGGTGAATATGGACACGAATGTTGCGAGGACGTTGACTCCTCCACTAATGACAGCGGATATGAGTGAGGCATTGGATCCGAGTCCAATTGTCTTGAATATGACTGGGGCATAGAACATGATGGTGTTGATGCCGGTCAACTGCTGGAAGAAGGGGATCAGGATGGCCATGACCAGATGAGGCTGGTACTTCCTCTTGATGATGTTTGACCAAGGGTTATTGACTTTCTTAGACGCGTCTCCGGCAGCGACTAGGTCCGCGAACTCTTCAGAGACATCGTGGACCCCTCGTATCCTTCGGAGCATGGCCATGGCATCTTCAGAATTGCCGCGCTCGAGGAGAGAGTTTGGCGTCTTTGGGAGGGAGAAGGCACCGGCTGTCATGATCACGGCAGGAACGGCCGCGAGAGCGAGCGAGATGCGCCACCCGTAGCTCCCCTCAATCTTGTTGGTGCCATAGTTGACGAGGTTGGCTGCGAGGATGCCAATGGTGATGAAGAGTTGGAAGCCTATGTTTAGTGCTCCTCTCAGCTTGGCTGGGGCCATCTCGGCCAGATACAGGGGCACAGACTACATACACCAATTCAGAGGAACAAGAAAAACACAATCCACAAGTAAGTAAAAGGAGATATGACATGTAAGATACATACCCGTTTGGATCCGTACCCAATTCAGAACATATATATAGACGATGCATGTGTTGACTGGCTAGGCAAGACCCTACCGTGGCTCAACCCATAGGTAACTAAGCCAAGAGTTGAATGGCTTGGTTGAATCCATAAGCCCTTAATAAATCTTAACTACTATTGGCTTGGCCTGAATCCAGCGAACTTGACCCGATCCATGTAAGGATCCTACTATAATCATGTCAGTACTCTAATTAAGTGGATCAGGGCATGACTTGGGCCCATCCTAATCACTTTATCATAAGGTAATTTAATATGAAACCAAGCTAAAGCTAAGCAAGAGATTGTTATTGGGCACACTTTAGCCATTGATCTAAGAGATGGACGACCATAGGCAGCTGGTTCAGAACCATCAACAGATTTCACAGTCCGTCTTTATCAGGACTCATGTGGATACATCCCCTAAGTTTCCCCTAAGTGGCCATGTGGACCCCGGCTCTAATCAATCAGGGTTCAGAATTTTGGCCTACTACCAGACTGAGCCTGGTCTAATCTAGTAAGCAGTCAACTCAACACAATTCTATCATGGTGGGTTGATAAGGTAGGCAAACCTGATTGGCGAACCCCACACCGACGCCGAGTAGAATCCGGCCAATGATGAGCATCGCGACGTTCACCGCGGCACTGTTAATCAAGGTTGTTAAAAGCGATGAGGCGAAGCGAGGGATTAAGCCTGTTATGAAGCGAGGCGTAAGCCTCGAGGCGTTGAAGCGTAGGCTTCATGATCAAAATAATAAAATATATAATATTAATAAAATAATAAAAATTTTAAATAAGAACTACTAATAAATGACAGTATAAAATAAATACTACTTTTCTATAATTAACTCGTATCATTCATTAATTTTAAATGGTTGATGAAGAGTATTTTTTATAAGATTGTTGTACATTATATTCCTAAGTTGTCGCAAATTGGTGCAATTATCAAAATTGCATGAATGTCGTTTCTACTGCAACAACAATTTCTGTCAGGATTACAAAAATTAAAAAAAGAAAAGAAAAAAGAAAAAAGAAAAACAACAAAATTTGTACATTAAACACCTGATTGCCCTCCATCAAGCCTTAAGCCTCACAACTGACAGGCTTGTCCATAAGATGGAGGGTGATCAAGTAACATAGTTCCTGAGAGTCGCCTCTAACTCTAAAAAGAGGAATTGGGGAATGAAACTACGCAACTGAAGAAAGAAGCAACTAGTTGAAACCAGAACAGGATCTTCATCAGTGCCTCACTAACTATTTTAACGAGATGCAAGAACGAAAAGAAATAAAAACTACTGAACATTGAAACATGGATTGAACCCGCCGTATTTCAAATTAACAAAATATGCATCAAAAGAAACAGTAGCTACAGATTATGAACTGAGATCAATCACAGATTGTTTGTTACAAACCATAAAGGGGAATTTTTTAAAATGAATATTTGCTTTCAAGCAATAAAATTGAGCTTAAATTCTATTATAAGAACCATCCTCCGACCAACATACAATAAATTTGGATAGCTGCAAGACAAATTATTAAGATCCCACTAGTTCCAATTCAAAAGAAAGCCCCAACTGAAAATCGGAAAAACGAAAATCCCAACCTAAAACCTAGTATTCTTAAACTAAAAGACTAAAAACATGCAAAATGTTCGAAACAAAATCACAATTCGCAGAAAGCAAACAAATCAAATCAAAAGATAAGAACGGGAGTCCCGATCTGACTTGAACCCGATATTTCATGGCAAGACTGGCGATGGTGTCGCTGCACTGGAGGCGGTGCGAGACGGCGAAGCGGCGTAGCCGATTGTCCTGCCAGAAGGCATTGGAGGATGGGCTCTCGACGATCTCCTTCAGCTTCCAGAGAGATCAAAACGATCGGGTTAGGATCTCGCGATCGGAGGAAATACAACGCCAGAGTCGGCAGACGCAGGCAGCCCGCGCGAGGTCGGCAAGGCGAAGGCGCTCAAGGATGCCTCGAAGGACGTTCAACGAGGATAGGGTGGCAAAGTTGGCTATCAAATTTGCAGTACTGGTTGCATCCTGCAGGTGCATCTTTCGGTACACAGAAGGGAAGAACTTCTTGAGGAAGACGTCCATGGATGTCACACCCCCTGGAAGAATTGAAAATTGCTTGATGAGGTTAGGTTCATGTGTGAAGTGAAACGCGACCAACCAGAGAAACACCAAGAACCAAACACAGAAACAAGATGGTGGTCAGCGGGATCCTGTGAAGGCCCAGGATCGAATCCCGCTTGACTCAGTTCCCAACCGGTGGGCGTTTTCCTTTGTCATCAAATGAGCAAAATCTATATCTATATACATACCTGAGATTCCAATGTCATAGCCAAAGATGAGGCCACCCGTGGCAGCGATGATGCAGGTGAATATGACAAACCAAGTGACGCTCCCTGCATATTCCTTCACCTCTCCATGGCCGACTGTGATTCCACCACCACCCATCTTCTTCAGTTATTCTGGCAAAACCCAAAGCTCTCTCTCTCTCTCTCTCTCTCTCTCTCTCTCTCTCTCTCTATATATATATATATATATATATATATATATATATATATATATATATTCTTTTTCTTTCTTTTTTTTGGTGAATTTAGGGCTGGAGTTTTTCTTTGGGGATAGCGATGTAAATGCGTCGGATTCACTTCGAATGTACCTATTTATATTGAATCCGACCTAATCGGGTCCAAAGTTAGATTCTGATTCAGTAGGGAAAGACAACATTGTATTTGCCGATGATGGTTCAGACCAGCTAACGGGATATACATAGTACGCGTAATTGACTTTGGATATTTGTTTAATTTGGATTCAGATTTACGGTTGATATAAGACTCCCATCCAAATCCAATTATCAATTGGATGTTGTTTGATCTATGAAACATACTAAATGGTTCTGGATATCAGACACAACTGATCCATTGGCCTCTTCAACTTTGGCAATTCTTGTTGTCATGCCAACTAGATGCACATCATGATTCAATGTCAGGATGGCATTTCATCAAATACTTAACTTAGGACTGATTAAAATATGATCTGACCTTGTAAAACCTGGATCAGGACCAACCTACATGGGTTCAGTATGCATTTGGGATTTAGTTCCCTGTGCAGCCCAAAAGACCAAAACCCAAAGGACTCGGGCTTGACATTGGCCCAAAAAATGAACATGCTTGGGGTTTGGTCTCAGCAAAAAGACATTCAATTAATAAAATCCTGCACGACCCAAATGTGTCCTTATGGGTACAATGAGGCAAGAACTGACTGGACCCAAACCTGATAGCATGTGGACTCTGTCCGAACCCAATACGGGCCTGGTCTGGATTGCTTGGCTTTACTGTGTATATGGGTTGGACTCGGGTCCCATCTAGGCATTACTGAGTCCAACCTAAAATGATCTCCTTTTGGATTCAGAGTTGAATGGGGGGGATAAGACAATACCGAATCTGGAACTGACAAGCTTTAAATTTTCGACATTTACATGCAATAGGGATTCAAATTTTAGTTAAATTTGCATTTCACTTGGATTTGGATGCAAAACTCGATGGCCGTTGTTGTTATTGTTGGTGGGAGAGAGAGAAAGAAGAGGTGAAAGCTGCCATCCTTGGATCTCTAATCGGAGATCTACTAGAATCATGAAATAAATGGAAACTCCAAGGGGAGAACCTCAAATCCAGCGTACTCAACTATATATACTGAACATTTGTTTATTTTACCAGAAACCATGCGTTGGATGAAAGGAACCAACTGAAATCCTAAAAAACCAATAACATCTACAGAAAGATAAGATCATAAGACTAGGAAGCTGCAGGTCAGTCGCTTAAAGATAGCTGCTAAACTGTACAGAGCCCATTTTATCCTATTTTGTGAGACCATATCCTCTCAAAACCATATCGGTTCAGGAATGCCAGATCGTATATGACTGCAAAATTAGGAGGGTTGTTTCAAGATGAGATAACTCTCTAATTATCTAAAAATTAAGTTAAAAACTTGGTAAAATGTGAAAGCAAAGTGCATGTGGATTGGAGGGTACGTAGGAAAGCTATATAAGAGGGTGGAAAGCTGGGGACAGTGAGCAAGGACTGGGTAAGGGTGGATCTAAGGTTTGTAAAGGAGAGACAACCCCCAACTAGGACCCCAGAGGAAGGATAGTTATTAGAAAAAGAAGAAAAAAAGGGCGGGGCAAAAGATGGCAGGAGGGGCATTTATCCATCGAGGGGAAGTGAAGCATTATGCCAGGAAGGTCACCTCCTTTATGGCGAAAAAAGGTTATATGTCCCCCTTCCCCCGAAGATGGCCGTTAGCCACAGTGCGTGTTCGGGGGTCCCAATGAGCGCCATGTATATAAGCTCGCGGGGCTCGTATCCCCGTGTGTGTTTGCATCACTTAGCATCATTATCCGGTGCAATTGCAAAGACATAAACACCCTTTCCCGCCATTCTTGCCATGAAACGGCGGTTCAAGAAAATGACAAAAATGTCCTCCATTCAAAAAAAAGAAAACGCCGGTTCTAGAATGATGTTAACTGTATAAAGTCCAAACGTTCTGTTTTCGCCTTAATCAATAAACTTTTGCACCATCTGCTGTAACAGAAGCTCCCTTTGATGAAGCAAACTTTGTCGTCGTCTCTTGCCACCAGAGTAGCAGTTGTATCATCTTCTGCTACCGCCGAAGCATCCTTTATCATCGTCTGCTGCCGCCGGAGCATCCTTTGTCGTCGTATGCGCTGGATCACCCTTTACTGTTGTCTGCTGCTGTCGGAGCACCCTTTTCTGTCGTCTGCTGCCGCCAGAGCATCCTTTGCCGTCGTCTGCGTAGTGGCAGCATCGTTGTCACCATCGGCTGCATCTAACTTCTGGGTGTTTCTCCTCCACTGTCGGATTACCAAGGTTTCGTTATGCAAACAAATCGATTTGTAAATATGAATGCTAAATCTTATAACTGGTTTTACTATTCATGCTAAATAACACCTATTTTCATACTGAAACAAATCAATTTGTACCTATCCACCTTCTGGGCATCGAAAAATAGTTAGCACGATTTGTTCCTATGAAGGCCAAACATTTCAACGTGTACTTATGAAGGCTAAATTTCTACAATGATTTGTATGTTTGATGCATCAACGATTTATACGTTTGAAACAGTGACGATTTAATGAAACTACCATGATTTATACTTAAGTTTGATAAATCATACAACAATGTATACATATGAAGTCAAACGTTACAACGATATGTACTTATAAAGGTTGCGATTTATACAACGATTTGTAAGTTTGAAGCAACAACGATTTATACATTTAAAGCACTAACAATGTGTATTTATGAAGTTACCTCGATTTGTACTTAAGTTTGCTAAATCTTACAACGATATTTACTTATGAAGCCAAATATTACGATGATTTGTAATGTTGGTGATTGTTTAACGAATGAGATAATTTATATTATTATATACTTGGGGAGGCGATTGTAACATATAATAATGCAGTTAAATTTATGTGTTGTGCAGGTTAGCAATATCTAAAGCTTGTCAGACAAGAAATCCCCTTTTGTTCTATGGGATGAATATTAGAGAAGTTATCCGTCAGTCCTATCTATATGAGCATTATGAAAGGTACCAAAATATAATGAAGATTAATAATGATAAAGATAGGGAGAAAGCATTGGAATTGTATTATGCGAAAGATTATCCATCAGATATTGAGGTTGAAGACCAAAGGAAGAATGAAGAAGAACTAAAGATGATGAAGAAGAACAAGGATAACGAAGAGAAGAAAAAGCAAAGGAAAAAGGAGGAGGAGAATGAAAAGCAAAGGCAAAGGAAGAAGGCGGAGGAGAGGAAAAGACAAAGGAAGAAGAAGAAGAAAAAGGAGGAGAATGAAAGGCAAAAAAAGAATAAGGAGAAGGAAGATGAGAGGAAAATGCAAAAAAAGAATAAGGAGAAGGAGAGGGAAAGGCAATTGAAGAATAAGAAAGAGAAGGAAAGGCAACTGGTGAAGCAAGAATATTTTGAAAAGCAAAAGAGAATAAGACAAATAAAGGAGGCGGAGGAGAGGGAAAGGCAAAAAAAGAATAAGGAGGAGGAGAGGGAAAAACAATTAAAGAAGAAAAAGGAGGAGGAAGAGAAGAAAAGACAACTGATGAAGCAAAAATATTTTAAAAAGCAAAGGAGGATAAGGCAAATGAAGAAGGGAGCAAAGGAGAGGGAAAGGCAAAAAAAGAATAAGGAGGAGGAGGGGGAGAGGGAAAGGCAATTAAAGAAGAAGAAGAGAAGGAAAGGCAAATGATGAAGATGGAAGATGAAAGGCAAAGGAAGAAGCATCAGGATAAGGAAGAGAAGAAAAGTCAAAGGAAAGAGAAGAACGAGGAAGAGAAGGAAAGGAAAAGGAAGGAGAAGGAGGATGAGGAAGAGAAGGAAATGCAAAGGAAGGAGAAGGAAGACGAGGAAGATAAAAAAAGCGAAAGGAAGAAGCAGGAGGAGGAAGAGAAGGCAAGGGAAAGGAAAAAACAGGAGGAGGAAAATAATGAAAGAGAAATGAAGGAAGAAATTGAAAAACAGAGGAGGGAGGCGATGAAGCAAAGGACGGAAGAAGTAGCAAAGCAGTGGGAGGTGGCAGAGCAACAAGAAAGGCAGAGGAGTGAGGGAGGGGAAGAAGAAGAGAAAATTGTGACCAAGGTACATAAATCAATCCTGTCTGTGATAGGTATTACTGTGATAGCGATTACTATGTATAGCGATTAATGTATAGCGATTACACTGTGAATGATTTACTATGATAGGTATTACTATGTATAGCGATTACTGTAATATCAATTACTATATATAGCGATTACTATGTATAGTGATTACTGTATTAACGATTACTATGATATTATGTGTGCAACAATTATTATTTATAGCGATTACTGTTTACAACGAGCAGTAGAAGTACAAATGAGACTAATTTATAATTGATACGAATATCAGAATGAGGAAGAGAAGAAAAGGCAAAGGAAAGAGAAGGAAAGACAAAGGAAGGAGAAGGAGGATGAGGAAGAGAAGGAAAGGCAAAGGAAGGAGAAGGAGGACGAGGAAGATAAGGAAAGAGAAAGGAAAAAGCAGGAGGAGAAAGATAAGGTAAGGGAAAGGAAAAAACAGGAGGAGGAAGAGAATGAAAGGGAAATGAATGAAGAAATTGAAAAGCAGAGGAGGGAGGCGATGGAGCAAAGGATGAAAGAAGTAGCAAAGCAGTGGGAGGTAACGGAGCAACAAGAAAGGCAAAGGAAGGACGAAGGGGATGAAAGAAGAGAAAATTATGACCAAGGTACGTAAATCAATTTTGTCTGTGATAGGTATTACTGTGATAGCGATTACTATGTATAGTGATTAATGTATAGCGATTACACTGTGAATGATTTACTGTGATAGGTATTGCTATGTGTAGCAATTACTGTGATATCAATTACTATATATAGCGATTACTGTATTAGCGATTACTGTGATAGTATGTGTGCAACGATTATTATTTATAGCGATTATTGTCTATAGTGAGCCATAGAAGTACAAATGAGACTAATTTACAATTGATATGAATAATATATTATTTTGTGTTACAGGGAGGTCAGAAGAGAAGTAGAGCACCAGGTGAAAAGCTCGAAGGGTGGTGTCAGTGGCCTGTAGTTCTGTCGTGGTATGGACAACTGAGTGAATATCAGAATGATCGATTACGAAATATGCACTTTGGCAGCCTTTTAGACCAGCATTATTTTGAAACATGCTGGAACACCATGACCCACCTGGTAAATAAATGAAATCATCAGACGAACACATTCCAGTTTGATTCTTTTGAGATCACCATGACCCTAGAAGATGTGGAGCGGATTACTGGCCTTAAGTAATATAGCAGTGCTGACCTATTACGAGATTCAAACTATAATGCAAAGAAAAAGTGCACGACCCTTTTAGGAATGTCGATGAACGACTGGAGTCAATGTATTTCTAGTGGAAGCAATTTCACATCGATAAAAGTTTCTTCTTTTCGTAATAAATGGAAAGGTCGGTCCGCTGCATATGCATCTGAAAGAGCTGACCAAGAGTTGTGTGGCTTCCTTCTTTATTTTTTTGGTCTTACTTTATTTTCTGATTGTTCTGGTATGAGAATAAGTTACTTGTGGTTGCAGTTCCGGAAAGTGCTTTAGGATCGAGGCAACGAGCACTAGAGGGGGATGGGGTGGGGTGGGGTGAATAGTGCTTTTAAATATCGTCTTCAGAATTTTAACGGATTTTAAAATTCACAAAGCAATCACACAAAGAACACAAGAATTTATCCTGGTTCGGTCTTTCCCGACCTACATCCAGTCTCCAAGCAAAGCCAGTTTGAGATTTTCACTATCAACCTTGTGTAACTACAAGATCATACACAGACCAAATCCGGTCTCACTTTCAGTAACACACCTACTGAAAGCAAACAACTCCTTTAAACCAAGGAGTCCTTCCTTTTACAGAAAATTGAAATAAGTAACAACTTACAAACAACCTACGGGCCCTTCTTATGAATGCTAATGAGATGCAATTGGCTTTTGAGGTTGTTGAAATACTCAACTCACGAATTCACTGTCTCTCAAAGGAATTTGAATGAAAAACTGAAGTGAAAAATATCAAGTGAGTGAGAAAAAGAATATGAGTGAAAAGAAAAGAGTAATTCAATGTAATTCAATTGGATTGCATTCAATTCGATGTTTTTGAATGTAAAATGCACTCATATTTATAGTTGAAAGATTTCATACGTTGAGGGTATGAAAGGGTGTCAAAACAGTCTATTTTGAACGATCAAAATGTTTGAAAAATGAAAAGACACGCCTTTTAAAAGTTACAGGAAAAACAGAAAAATTAGTCGACTGAAAAAATAGTTAGTCGACTGATAATTAACTATTAGTAGACTGACAATTATCGTTGGTCGACTAATGTGTTTATCAAGCCGTTAGAAAATCTGAAGTTTTGAAACTTAGTCGACTAGAGAAAAAGTTAGTCGACTGATAATATCATCAGTAGACTGAAAAATCTTTCAGTCGACTGCTGCTAAATATTTCTGAAAATACATGTTCTGTCCGGTCGACTGATAAAATCATTAGTCGACTACTGCTAAATTTTCAGAAAACAGACATTTTGTCCGGTCGACTGATAAAATCTTCGGTCGATTAATTTGACAAAAATGATATTTTGCTTAGAAAATTTGGCGCGATAGGATTAGTCGACTGGTGAGTCTATTGGTCGACTAATAAACACGAAAAATTAAATAAAGAGTTTTCTAAAAAAGATTTTCATGAAGGGTTCTTTTAGAAAAGTTTTTCTAAAGACTTTTTAGGTGAAATGCAACCGAAATATGCACTCTAAGTAAGGCTCTTACAAGAATCTAAGACTTTTAATGAATTTAACATTTGCACACTAGTCTTCAAAGATTCTTCATCGAATTCTTCAATTCTTGTCATCTTTCTTCATTGCCTTAGCTGAAATACAGTTGATTCACTTGTTCATCATCATAACCTTGTACTTGAAGTATCATGTACGACTTCATTGTCGTAATAATCTCCCCCTTTTTGATGATGACAAACTAATCAAAGATGGAGAATTTACCCCCCTATCAATATGCTGTAAAACATTAAAAGTTAGTACATTCAAAGCACATATATCACATATTGATTGTTTTGCATTTCCATCATTACTTCATGCATTTCTAAAACTTTTTTATGAATGCAATTTTCAATGCTTTCACATGATGCAATTTCCAAATGTGTCTTTGTCTCATGCAAGTTCTATTTTTTTCTCCCCCTTTTATCATAAGCAAAAAGAGTAAGGGCAGACATAGCATAAGCAAAATGCAAATTCAAGTTCAAAATATTACAACCCATAAAATATTAAAGTTCAGTAAGGACAATAAACAAAGATCAAGAGAAGTGTTGCTTGATTATCTCCTTGAGTTCAAAAATATCTTTTTGAATTGAAGAAAGTTGTTGAGTCACATCTTCACGAAAAGTGTGTTGATGCAGCTCCAAAGCTTCCATTCGCTGCAAAATTTCATCATTGTCTTGACTAGTAGAGAATTTCTTTCGTTTTGCTTGAGATGAAGGTGTCACAGAAGATGATGAGGGTTCAGAGAGTGATGGTTCAGATGGTTCAGTTTGATCAAAGTTTAAAGGAGGCAAATATTTGATTTTCATACGTTTAAAAATAGTTTGATCAAAGAACTCCTTTTATTCAATATATTTTTATTGGTTAAGGGTACTTTGAAATATCTGAAAATACGAGTAAGAAGACATCGATACGGAAGAAAAGGTTTTTGTTTCCACAAATTAGTAAAATACACGTTGGCCCAATTTACCAAAATATTTCCAAATAAGACATAAAGAGTCGTAGAGAGATCTGTAGAATAGTAGTCAAAAGATCCAGTTTTAGGTAAAACATTGTGGGCAAGAATTCGTTCAGCAATGCGTGCGCGAGTTTGAAGATTGGTATTTTTGAAAGGAGGACAATAAGGTGCACCGGGAAGAAGAATTTGTTCAATTTTTTTTTCATCATTAAGTTCAATAGTATTGAAAAGAGTTTCTGAAGGTGGAATGTCTAGGATTTGTCCAAGCAGTTTAGAATCAAACTCAATTTCAACATCGCGAACAAGAGAGAAAAAAAATCCAGTTTCATGATCAATTTGTAAATTTGTGTAAAACAAGTGGACCAGTAAAGGATAATGAAGGGGGTCTGCACCGACGTCAAAAAGGTGGAAAATGCCTGGGAATAATTCTCTGATTTTATAACAAGAAAATAGGTGAAACAAGACATTTCGGCCTGGTAAAATAGGAAGTGCAGAAATCGATCCAAAAGTATCATATAAAGAGGATTTCTGAGTAGTCTAAGAGAAAATCCATGACATGCTTGTGGTGTAGTTGGAGGAGAACCTTGTACGGATGCAGTCTTCTGACGAGGCATGGTTGATAAGGAATGAAACAAATTCACCTGTCAAAGAAGAATCGCAGTTGCAGAGAGTGGTTGATCAACACAATCGTTGAGAGGAACAAGTGGAGATGCTGTTGATGTTGGCTTCCAAATGCTTTAAAAATGACGTCCGGCGGGAGGAAGATGTTTTTGGGTAAAACAAACCAAAGTCTGAAGTATCTTTCAAGTAACAAAGAATTTGTTTTACTGCAGTTAAATGAGATTCCTTTGGATTAGCTTGAAATCTAGCACACATACAAACACTAAACATTATATCAGGTCGACTAGCAGTTAAGTATAATAGAGATCCCATCATACCTCTGTAGTGCTTAGTATCTACATTTTTACCATTTTCATCTTTATCAAGAGAAGTAGTTGTACTCATAGGATTTCTTCTTGATTTCGATGAGTCCATCCCAAACCTCTTGAGAAGTTCTTTTATATACTTAGCCTGGTTGATGAAGATTCCTTCTTCAGTTTGCTTTATTTGAAGTCCAAGGAAGTAGTTTAATTCGCCCATCAAGCTCATTTTAAACTCTTCCTGCATAGCTTTAGCAAATTCTTTACAAAGAGAATCATTAGTAGAACCAAATATTATGTCATCAACATAAATTTGCACAATAAGAATATCTGAATTAAGATTTTTAATAAATAAAGTGGAGTCTACCTGATCAATGGAAAAACCAGATTGTTCTAGAAAATTTTGTAGTCTTTCATACCACGCTCTTGGTGCTTGTTTAAGTCCGTACAAAGCTCTTTTTAACTTATAGACTTTTTCTGGATATTTCTCATTTTTAAAGCCTGAAGGTTGCTCTACATAAACTTCTTCATTGATGTGTCCATTTAAGAATGCACTCTTAACATCAATTTGATATAACTTAAAATTCATGTAACTAACAAAAGCAAACATCATTCGAATTGACTCCAATCAAGCCACTGGTGCATAGGTTTCATCAAAATCTATGCCTTCTTCTTGATTATAGCCTTGTGCTACTAGTCTTGCTTTGTTTCGAATGACTTTGCCATTTTCGTCCAGCTTATTTCGGAAGACCCATCTTGTTCCAATTACTGGATGATCCTTTGGTTTATCAACTAGATCCCATACATCATTCATAGTAAATTGGTTAAGTTCTTTAGACATGGCCAAAAGCCAAAATTCATCATCACAAGCCTCATTGATATTCTTTGGTTCTATTTTAGATATGAAAGCAATATTTGCAATATATTGCAATTGCCTTCTAGTTTGGACACCACTCTTTATTTCTCCAATAACTTGTTCATGTGAATGATTAGGAACTTCTTTCCAAACCGGTTGAAGAGGAATATTTTCTTGAGAAGTACTCTCTATCAAAGGTTCTTCTTGAAGTATTACTTCTTCTCCTTCGCTTGGAGGAATAACCTGCTCACAATTCTCATCAAATGCAACATGTAAAGATTCTTCAATGCAAGATGTTCTTTTATTAAAAACATGATAAGCTTTACTTCTAGAAGAATATCCAAAAATATTGATTCATCTGATTTTGAATCAAACTTATCAAGATTATCTTTGGTATTTAACAAGAAGCATTTACTACCAAAAATTTTGAAATATGAGATCTTTGGTATACGATTATAATACAATTCAAAACATGTTTTATGTAAGATTGGTCGAATAAGAACACGGTTTAAAACATAACATGTTGTATTTATTGCTTCAGCCCAAAAGTATTTTGGTAAATCTTTATCTTGAAGCATGGTTCTAGCACATTCTTGCAAAGTTCTATTCTTTCTTTCAACAACTCCATTTTGTGGAGCCGCTTTAGGAAAAGCAAAGTTGTGAGATATACCATGTAAATCACAATACTTAAGAAAAGATTCATTTTCAAATTCACCACCATGATCACTACGAATTTTAACAATAGATGTAGATTTTTCATTTGTAATTCTTCCACAAAGTTTGGAAAATTCAGAAAAAGCATCATTTTTGCTTTTTAGAAAAATTACCCATGTAAATCGAGAATAATCATCTACTATAACAAAAACATACTTGCTACCATTCAAACTTTGAATTCTAGATGGTTCAAATAGATCTAAATGTAAAAGTTCAAGAGGAAGTTTTGTTGAAACTATATCTTTTGCTTTAAAAGAACTCTTTATTTGTTTACCCATTTGGCAAGCATCACATAAGTGATCCTTCTTATATGATATTCTAGGTAGACCTCTAACAAGATCATTCTTGGATAACTTGGAAATAATTTTAAAGTTAACATGTCCAAGTCTCTTGTGCCATAACCATTGAATTTCATTTGAAACAATAAGACATTTTTCATTAAAAGTAGGTAACTCATCTAGATAAAGTTCATACACATTGTTCCTTCTTTTACCTTTAAAAATGATCTTTTTAGATTGAAAATAAAAAATTAAGCATAAATCATGTTCAAAAGAAACAAGAAAACTTTTATCACATAATTGACTAATGGATAATAAATTATGCATTAAACCATCTACTAAAAGAACATTTTCTATCAAGGGAAATTTTGGATTACCAATGTTACCAATACCGATTACTTTTCCCTTGTTATTGTCACCAAAGGTGACGGTTCCTCCATCTTTACTTTAGAGGGTGAAAAATAACTCCGGCCTTCCAGTCATATGTTTGGAACAACCGCTGTCCAATATCCATTTGCTCCTTATTTTGTGTACCTACAACAAAATTAGAAGACAAAGCATTTGACCCCTTTCTATTTTTGGGTCCATGAGAGTTAGTCTTAGGAACCCATATCCATTTGGATTTTGGTTTCCTTTAATAAAAAGATTTAGCATTTCTAGAGTAATTATGTCTAGTCTTATAAGCATTATAAGTTCCATGATTAGATGCATTTCTATTATAACTAAAAAATTTAGTTCTTTGAACAAATGGTTGAGAATATTGTCTTTGATTCTTCACCACATAGTTTGGTCTATTTTGAGTATCAAAGAAGCTATATCCCAATCTGGTTTTATTAATCAAGCATCTTTGAGAACCAAGAAGTCTTTCTAGATTCTCTTGACCATTTGTGAATTTGGTCACTATAGAAAGAAGATCATTTGATTTTTCTTTTAGACTAATTATTTCTTTTTATAAGAGATTAGTTCTAATTCCAATTTCTTTTATCTCAAATGCTTGACAAGAGTTTTCCTTCTTGAGATATTCTATCTCTTGAAGTAACACTTTATTTTGAGAGTCAAGAGTTGAATTTGCAGTTTTTAACTCTTTGTTTTTAGAACTTAGACTCTTAAATTTAGCATATAAATCATTAAATGCTTCTAATAAATCATCATACTCAATTTGACTTACCGAGTCTTCTTATGCTACAAAGCACATGTTGGCGACTTATTCATTTGATTCTTCATCGGAAGAGGAGGCACTATCATCCCAACATGCTTGAAATGCCTTTTTCTTCTTGAATTGGTCCTTGGACTTGATTTTGAGAAGAGGACAATCTTTCTTGATGTGTTCTGCCTTTTTTGCAGTTAAAGCACTTGACTTCATTAGGATTGAAAGAATCCACTTTCTTTACCTTTCTTTGAAATCTTTCCTTTTTGATGAATTGTTTGAATTGCCTTGTGATGAGGGCAATATCTTCATCTTCATCTTCTTCTGAATTTTCAGAGTCAGAAGTAGCCTTAAAAGCAAGAGATTTCTTCTTGGGTTCTTCTTCTTGTCTGTCTTGAAGTTGGACTTCATATGCCATTAAGTTACCAACCAAATCTTCAAGAGTGAGAGTGTTTAAATCATTTGCTTCCACAATAGCTGTGGTTTTTCTCTCCCATTCAGAAGTTAAACACCTTAGAATTTTTCTGATTAAATCCACTTGTGAATATTCTTTTCTAAGGGATTTTAGAGTGTTAGTGATATCAGTCATTCTTGTAACCATGTCCGATATAGATTCATTTTGCTTCATTTTAAACAATTCAAATTTATGAATTAAAGAAGCGATTTTAGATTCCTTTACCTTTGACGTACCTTCGTGAGTCACGAGAAGAGTATGTCAGATTTCATTTGCTATCGAGCATTGAGAGATGCGATTGAACTCTACCTTGTCAACGACACAATACAATGCATTCATAGCTTTGGCATTAAGTGAAGCAGTCTTCTTTTCTTTATCGGTCCATTGACTGAAATCAGTTGATGGCATTTAGTACTTTTCTGAAACAACTCTCTAAATTTCGAGATCCATGGATTGTAAGAATATTGTCATTCTCACTTTCCAGTATCCATGGTTTGTTCCATCGAAGAGAGAAAGACGAACAGAGAAGCATCATTTTTTGTGCTGAGATGATGTTGTAGCCATGCTAGATGATGGTAATATCAAAATATAGCTAACCTGCTCTGATACCAAATGAAAGTGCTATAGGATCGAGGCAACAAGCACTAGGGGGCGGGGTGAATAGTGCTTTTAAATATCGTCTTCAGAATTTTAACGAATTTTGAAATTCACAAAGCAATCACACAAAGAACACAAGAATTTATCATGGTTCGGTCTTTCCCGACCTACATCCAGTCCCCAAGCAAAACCAGCTTGAGATTTCCACTATCAACCTTGTGTAACTATAAGATCATATACAAACCAAATCCGGTCCCACTTTCAGTAACACACCTACTGAAAGCAAACAACTCCTTTAAACCAAGGAGTCCTTCTTTTTACAGAAAATTGAAATAAGTAACAACTTACAAACAACCTACGAGCTTTTCTTATGAATGCTAATGAGATGCAATTGGCTTTTGAGGTTGTTGAAATACTCAACTCACGAATTCACTGTCTCTCAAAGGAATTTGAGTAAAAAACTGAAGTGAAAAATATCAAGTGAGTGAGAAAAAGAATATAAGTGAAAAGCAAAGAGTAATTCAATGTAATTCAATTGGATTGCATTCAATTCAATGTTTTTGAATGTAGAATGCACTCATATTTATAGTTGAAAGATTCCATACATTGAGTGTATGAAAGGGTGTCAAAACAGTCCATTTTGAATGATCAAAATGTTTGAAAAATGAAAAGACACGCCTTTTAAAAGTTATAGGAAAAACAACAAAATTAGTCGACTGGAACAGTAGTTAGTCGACTGACAGTTATCGTTGGTCGACTAATGTGTTTATCAAGCCGCTTGAAAATCTGAAGTTTTGAAACTTAGTCGACTAGAGAAAAAGTTAGTCAACTGATAATATCATCAGTAGACTAAAAAATCTTTCAGTCGACTGCTGCTAAATATATTTGAAAATACATGTTCTGTCCGGTCGACTGATAAAATCATTAGTCGTCTGCTGCTGAATTTTCAGAAAACAGACATTCTGTCCGGTCGACTAGTAAAACCTTCGGTCGAATAATTTGACAAAAATGATATTTTGCTTAGAAAATTTGGTGCGAAAGGATTAGTCGACTGGTGAGTCTATTGGTCGACTAATAAACATGAAAAATTAAATAAAGAGTTTTCTAAAAAGATTTTCATAAAGGGTTCTTTTAGAAAAGTTTTCCTAAAGACTTTTTAGGTGAAATGCAACCGAAATATGCACTCTAAGTAAGACTCTTACAAGAATCTAAGACTTTTAATGAATTTAACATTTGCACACTAGTCTTCAAAGATTCTTTATCGAATTCTTTAATTCTTGTCATCTTTCTTCATTGCCTTAGCTGAAATGCAGTTGATTCACTTGTTCATCATAAAAACCTTGTACTTGAAGTATCATGTACGACTTTATTGTCGTAACAGTTCCTAGAAGGCTTAGATGAAGTCAACAACTATGCATGGGGTGCTGCTATGCTTGCACACTTGTACAATCAACTTTACCGTGCGAGTAGGGGTACGAAAACCGTCAAAGGGTTTTGGTTATTTGTTCAGGTATTTGTTTATTAAATATTTAGTACTTGTAGACTAAGCTCGTTGAAGGTTATAGTGTTACTAATATATTATTTTTGTAGGCCTGGGCATGGGAGCAAATTGTCGCGTTGCGTCCTCAATGTAGCCCTGCAATTTGTAGTTTTCCAAAGATTGGTCGATGGGCTCCAATAAATATCAAGGAGGATAATGCTAAGTTCATTTTAGATGGTCTGCAACTAAATAAAGTAAATGGTTTAAAATCGTTTACAATCGATTCAACATTTATCATTCAGTAATATAAATCTTTGAAATGTTTAGCATTCTTAAGTAATCATCATTGCAAAATTTTGTCTTCATTACTACAAATCGTTATCGTTTTAGCATTTATCTTTTACTACTGTAAATTGTAGTAATCATTTGCATTCTTAGTAACAGTCGTTGTAATATATTTAGCACTCGTTATTATAAATAATTTAATATTTAGCATTCATTAGCATGAATAATTGTCTATACCTAAACCATAATCTTCAATGTACAGGTTGTGTGGAGACCGTATAGAGATCGGGAGGACGAGGACCAAGAGATTGTTGCTGAGGGTGCAAGACTGTCTGACCGCGATATTTGACTGTTTAACAATTATGAAGCCGAGTTGCAGCATAGTAGTCGAGTTCTCCTACAATCTAGCTTGAAACAGTCTATCCCAAAGAAGCCTGTGGAAGTCAGAAGGAAGATGAATAGTGGTAGGGTCAGGAACGTGAATTGGCATGAATGCTACATGGAATAATTGGATTGCTAGAACAAAGGAGGTGTCAGCACCATAGCGTATGATTGTAAAGAACGACAATATGATTTTGACTATTTCCAAAAATATTGGGAACCCATGCGTTGAAATCTGAAGATTGAGAATATTGAGAACCCATGCCTCCCTTCTGTTCCCCATCATGTCGCATCCCAACATAGAATACATGTCCATTGTCTCCCTTTATCTATAACAATGATTACCGCAATAACAGTACATGATGAGGAGCGAACACAACTCACAAAAGAGAACGTAGTCTCTAACACATGGTTCGAGATGTTGGAGAGGGAGAATAAAAGCTTATGAAAGGAGGTGAGCAATTTAGGAAGACAAATGCAGTCACTGGTAGAGATGATGACTAGTGTTTATAATAAGATCGAGGGAATCAAGAGGCCACAGAGAATAAATAGTCTACCAAGAAAAAGAAAGAGACGATTTGTATGTCATAGTCCATATGAGTCGTCAAGTGTCACTGAATAAACAATAACGATTCTTTTTATCCTGGTAATTATTTGTTGTAATTCTATAATTCTTTGTTGTAATTCTATAATTTTTTTTGTAATGTGACATTCTTTAATTATTTAATTCTTTTTTTAATAATTGTAACACACAAGTGTCACTGAACAAATCGTTATAATGTTCGGCCTTCATAAATAAAAGTGATCATATTTGTTTTTTATAAGAGATCACGATTGGTTTGCAATCAATTGTATATAAGAGATCACGATTTATTTTTTATAGAAGGTGTTCTATCACAATCTGTACAGCCATCCCACCTAAACCCATCAAATAATCGAGCCAAATTTGTTTGAATATCCTATTGTGATTTCCTTCACGAGCTTTGTCCTAGGGAACGATACGTTTCATCGCGATTTACACAATGACATTCAAAAATGACGAAAAAGAAAAAATAAATAAATCGACATGATGTTTAGACTTAGTAAAGAACAAATCAAGTTAACTTGACTGATACAGACGTCATTGTGTATAACGCTCTGAGACCATATCTAGTATAACGATTCAGATACAATACATGTACAATGATTTGTCTTATCGTGAATTACAAATGACTGATAAAAAATGAAAAGTAGAAAAAAATTTATTGAAGGTTATAGTCTTACTAATATATTGATTTTGTAAACCTGGGCGTGAGAGCATATCATGGCGTTGCGGCCTTAGTGTGACCCTACAATTTGTGTTTTTTCAAAGATCAACTGGTGGTCTAGAATTAATGTAAAGCAAGATAATAATAATGTCATTTTAGATGGTATACAATTAAATGAGGTAAATGGTTTCAAATAATTTATAATCATTTACAATCGTTACAACATTTATCATTCAGTAGTATAAATCATTGAAATGTTTAGCATTCTTAAGTAATTATCGTTCCAGGATTTTGTCTTCATTAGTACAAATTGTTAGTGCTTTAGAATTTATCTTTCAGTACTGTAAATCATTGTAATCATTTTCATTCTTAAGTAATGATCTTTTCAGGATTTTGTATTCCTTAGTACAAATCGTTAACACTTACGTATTTAACTTTCAGTACTATAAATCATTATAATCATTTGTATTCTTAAGTAATGATCTTTGCGGGATTTTGTATTCCTTAGTACATATCGTTATGCCTTTAGCATTTAACTTTTAGTACTATAAATCGTTGTAATCATTTGTATTCATAAGTAATGATCGTTGCAGGATTTTGTATTCCTTAGTACAAAATCATTATCGCTTAAGCATTTAACTTTCAGTACTGTAAATCGTAGTAATCGTTTGTATTCTTAAGTAATGATCTTTACAGGATTTTGTATTTCTTAGTACATATCGTTATGCCTTTAGCATAATGATATTACTGTAAATCGTTGTAATCGTTTGCATTCATAAGTAATGATCGTTGCAGGATTTTGTATTCCTTAGTACAAATCGTTATCGCTTTAACATTTAACTTTCATTAGTGTAAGTCATTGTAATCGTTAGCATTCTTAGTAACAGTCGTAAGATATTTAGCACTCGTTATTATAAATAATTTGAACAATACATTACAACCACATTCATTTACATGAGTATTTAGTTACAATACATCATGACCAATGGTTTGGCTTAGATACAATACATGACCATCATCATCATCGAAGAAAACAAACATCATCATCAGCATCAACCCACTTCCAAATAGTGATGTGCTTCAAAACATACATCATCAATATCATCATTAGCATCAACACTTTCAGTTTAGTTAATGACCTTCGCTAGTCACTGGGAACAATTGAAGTCAAATCTATCTACCAATGGAGGTCCTTATCTATTTGCAAGTTTTTTTTCACGATGTATATTGGCAGCAGATAAAGGTATGGATCCCAATAGGCAGAGAAGATGCAACACACATGACTAACATATTTGTCATGAAGTATATCGAAGATTATGCAAATATTTTTTCAACTAAAAAGTATGGTTTGCGAGTGATTGAGAGTTTGATAGTAGGAATAGATCAAATAGATGGTCATCAGTACCCACCTGTCTATCATGCAGAATATCTGTGCTTGCTCCAGTATGGCAGCAAAGATTGAAGATGATTATAGTCATTATATACTACGTAAGCTTTGATATACTTCACGCAAATATGCCACAATCGTATGTGTCATGAATATATCGATGTATCCACAGAAGATAACCACTATAATCATCATCAAAGATTATACAGATCTTTTCGCACGGTATGAAACAACTATGGTATCAGCATCAAAAATCATCTATCAAGCAAAGGTAGAAGGAACACATAAGAACAAAGAATAAAGAAAAATACAAGGAATAATAAGAAGGAAAAGAAGGAGAAGAAAATGAAGTTGTAAGAGAAAAAAGAAGTTGCTTTGCCGCAGAAAAGAAAGAGGAAAATAGGTTAAATAGATTAGGGTTTTAGACCTGGACAATGGGTCAGGTCGGGTCACTCCCCCACCTAAACCCATCACATAAATTGAGATGTTGTTCAGACTACAAATCTAGGTAACTTAATAAATATAAATCTAGGTAACTTAATAAATAAAAATCGACTTACAACCATAACTCTTTAAGTTTCATAATTTAACAATATTTGTTCTATTACGATTTGTTATTATGAGCTTTATCAATGTGAACAATATGTTCTATCACAATTTACACAATGACTAATTCATAAATAACAGAAAAGAAAATAATAAACAAATCAACATGATGTTTAGACTGATACGTCATATCGCGTTGACTAGTTTTGTAAAAGGTAGCTGAAACAATGTTTTTTTATTTAATTAATACACAATACAATTAATTTGCATACGAATTTTGAAAATGGGTGGTAGGTGAAACAACGTTTCCTTTATATATGAATGACACGTCACACAAGTTTAGGAGGGTGTCGATTCACTTTGCTTCATAATTAAGGAACAGACAAACCAATGATTCCTTTAGAACGACGTGTTCATGAAACAAACATATAACCTGCTTCGTCGCAAAGGGGGTATCAATATCGAGGAAGGAGATGATGATGGCTACACGGTCAGTGATGTCAATGAAGAAGATGACAGCTAGACAGCCAAAAATGGCGACGAAGAAGATGACCACAGCTACACGACCAATGATGACGATTCAGGCATATATTTTCTAAACCTCGTGACTAGTTTCTATAACATTTGCCTCTTTTATGGCGTATATTCAATTTGTGTTGTGTACTATAGAAAGTAATTTCAATGTCAAATACTGAATATTATGCTCTTGTCAGTGGAACATCCATAAAAAAAGGTGGGCGAAAATGCTGCAAAGAGCTCAAAGAGAACATCAATCAGATGCAAGATGAATTTGCAGAAGAGAACACTCAGTAATTTTGTACGTATGAAACCACTATCAGTTATATATTTACGTATGCCATGGGTAAGTATGTTAACAAGTTCATATTTGTTGCAAACAGACTATATCCGATTTCGTTATGTATATTAAAAACAACACAACAAGCAATACTAGACACATAGTCACCCCTTATTTCATGGTATATCGGTACTCTTATTTGTTTTTGTTTTTTTGATTTACTCTTGTTGCTTCGTATTTTAACCTTACTATTATCACTCTTTCGTTCAACAGACTTACATCTGCCGAAAGCCATACACCATTGGATTTCAAGATGCACTACCATGCTAGGGTAACGATGATCACTGCAAAGACTTGGTCAAGTGAAAAGGTAAGTGAACAAACCTCTTGTCCAAGGTTTAGGCCTAACATTCCTAACACAATTTATCTATTGATTTTTAATATATTGTAGCGATTCGCAGATATTGATTCCTACACTTTGGCAAACTGCTGAGCATTGGGTCTTATACGTGATGGATTTACGAAAAAAATAACTATGGTGTTACAACTCATTGGACTTTCACACTGGTGTACAACGTGACATTATGCATTTGGTAAGTTTCTGTCTATAAGTGTATCGTATCTCATTGTCTATGTGAACGATATATCCTATCACAATTTACAACTTCATGTCGATTTAAGTCATAGTTGCAAATCGATATCGCTGCAATGATTTGTCCTATCACAATTTGTTTTGACGAGCTTTGTCTAAGTTAACAATTTTCCTATCATGATTTACACAATGACATATAAAAGACCAAAAAAAGGTTGAAAAACAAATCCACACGAGATGTGCTATCGTGATTTGACTGCTACGTCCTACCGCGTTGATTAGTTTTGTAAAAAGTAGATGAAATGATATTTTTTAATTTAATCAATGCGCAATGCAATTTATTTGCTCACGCTTTTTAAAAACTAGCATTATTTTTTGAAAACTGATGGTCTGTGAAATGATGTTTCCTTTATATATGAATGACACGTCGCACAAGTTCTGGATGGTGTGGCTTCACTTTACTTCATGAACAAGAAACGGACAAACCGACGGTTCCTTTATAAACGACGTGTTCGTGAATCGAACATATAACATGCTTCATCGTAAATGGGGTATCGATATCGGTGAAGGAGTCGAGGAAGGAGAAGACGACAGCTATACGACCATCGATGGTGATTCAGGCGTATATTGTCTAAACATCGTGTCGATTTTCTTTAAAATTTGTCTCTTTTATGGCGTTTGTGCGATTTATGTTGTGTACTGTTTAACGGAATTTCAATATCGTTTCTTGAATATTCTGTTAATGTCAGTGGAATATCCACAAAAGGCGGTGCTCGAAAACTCAGCAAAGAGCTCCAAGATAACATCAAATGAATGCAAAACGAATATGCAGAAGAGAATACTATTAGTAATTTTGTACGTATGAAACCACTATCAATAATATATTTATGTATGTCATGGTATGTATGTTAACAAGTTCATATTTGTTGCAAACAAACTATATTCGATTTTGTCAAGTATATTCAAAGCAACACAACAACCAATATTAGATGCATTGCCAACCCTTATTTCATGGTATATTGGTTCTATTTTATGTTTATTTTGTTTTTTTAATTACTCTTGTTGCTTCGTGTTTTAACATTACTATTATCACTGTTTCATTCAACAGAGTATCATTCGTCGAATGCCATACTCCATTAGATTTCAAGATGTACTACCATACTGGGGTAACGATGATCATTGCGGAGACTTTTGGTCAAGTGAAAAGGTAAGTGAACAAACCTCTTGTGTAAGGTTTCGGCATAACAGTCCTAACACGATTTGTCCTATCGATTTGCAGATATTGATTCCAACACTCTGGCAAACTAAAGCACATTGGGTCTTATACATGATGGATTTAAAAGGAAAACAACTATGGTGCTATAATTCATTGGAGTTACATAGTAGTGTACGACGTGACGTTTTGCATTTCGTAAGTTTCCATCTATAAGGATATTGTATAATGTATGGAGGTCAAGAATTTACTTTCTTCTGCATGAACCACAGGTGGGATTTGTCAAAGATGCTTTAGGTGTCGACATTGGCGAGTGGATCTTTCGCTCAACACAAGATGCCTCTTTACAAAATAATGGCGTCAATTATGGCATATTTATAATGAAGTATATTGAAGCAATATACAATGGAAGAGAACTTGATTTCGACGTTGTATGCTGTTTATTACCCTCTATTATTGGGGACTCAATCTATATATTGATGTCACATTACATTTTTGTTGCAGGTTGATATGCCTGGATTTCGCACAGAACTATGCAGAAAATTGATGGAGTATCTAATTGCGAAAGAGAAAAAAACTCAAGCGGCAAGAATACCTAGAAGGCAACAAACGATGCGACCCCCCATAAGTAATATGATGTACATCGACTTCTAACAGATTTTATGTATTGTATAACCAAATTTTGTATAAAAAATTTTGTAAGACTATGTATACAAATTATGTAAATATCTCTAGGTTGAAATAAATAAAATTTCAATTTCACTAAACATGATAAATAAGTTGGACTGTTATATAGTAAAAGCAAATCATTGTTATGTTTGGCCTTCGTAATTAAAAATTGTAAAAGCGATTAGCGTTGTGTAAAGTAGAAACGAGTTGTTTTCTTTAACATGACTTTCTATAAGTGTATAAATCTATTTTAATAAGTGTAGCACACAAATGTCATTAAATAAATAGTTGTAATGATCGGCCTTCGTAAATTAAAATCAAACAAGCGTTTATATAAGGCTTAAATGATTTGCACAAACATTCATAAACGACGATCATGATTTGCACAAGCATTGACAATGCACTTTAACATGACTTTCTATAAGTGTATAAATCTATTTTAATCAGTGTAGCACACAAATGTCACTAAACAAATAGTTATAATGATTGGCCTTCATAAATTAAAATTGAACAAGCATTTATATAAGGCTTAAATGATTTGCACAAACATTCATAAACGACGATCACGATTTGCACAAACATTGACAATGCACTTGTACCACGATTTCTACTCATACACATAGCGATTTTTATCCAGTTGTAACCGACATAGATGTCATTGTGTAAATCGTTATACCTTTGTATTTTACACAATGAAGTCTGTCTTTAAGACAATGGGCTTTGTCTAAGTGAACCATAAGTACCATCGTAATTTACACAATGACATATGAAGGCTACGTGCTATCATGATTTGCTTTTATGGGCAATGTCTATGTCAATGAATATTTCTAATCGCTTTAATGGGCGATTGGGGTTGAGGGTTTAAGGATTTTGGGTTTTACTTCAATAATACAAAATGAGTTAAATTCTTAAATATAAATCGATTTTATTCGCAAATACAAACAAAGACATATCGTTCTCACTGTAACTTCATAACTACAAATTCACATGATTTATAACCACATTCATATAAAAAAATATTAGTATTTAGTTACAATATCTATAGGAAGACAATTCCGTCGAACACATATCTATCTTTTAGAGACTCAAAATTTTACAGAAGAGATCACCAAAACATCTGTATCGTTTATCGTTGCGTCCTTTTCAAATATTCTTTGGTCCAACCTTTGTCAAAATCAACCCTCGTGTTGGTCATATTGACGAAAATAGGTTTTCGAACCGTTGCACTGAAAAATCAACCCTCGAGTTGATCATGTTTTCAAAAATAAGTTTTCGAACCATTGCATTAAAAGGTCAACCCTTGTGTTGGTCTTATCTTCCAAGATTGATTCTGAAACATTTATATCCAAAGATCAACCTTTGTGTTGGTCTTATCTTCCAAAATGGGTTTCAAATAATTTATGTCCGAAGATCAACCCTTGTGTTGGTCTTATCTTCCAAGATTGGTTTCAAAACATTGCATTCAGAGATCAACCCTCGTGCTGATCATATTTTCTAAAAATTGATTTCGAATCATTACATTCAAAGATCAACCCTCGCGTTGGTCATATTTTCTAAAAATTGGTTTTTAAATCATTGCTTCAAAAATTAACCCTCATGATGATCTCTCGTGAATGATCCCCTTTCAACGATCAGCTCTCGCAGTTAATCATCTTTTCAAAAAATGATTTTCTCGTATTCTTCTCCCACTTCTTAAAAGATCCCACATGCAGGCAGAATCAAACAGAATTCTTTTTTTTTCTCGATCAACTCTTTCTTTTTATTATTTATTTGTCAATTTTATCAGTCTTATCAATTTTTATTCATCTTTATCAATTTTTATTCATCTTTATCAATTTTGTCAATTTTATTGATCCTTCATTGATTTTGTTAATTTTTCTTGTCAAATTCTTATTTTCAAAAATTACCCTTTCAGGTTAAGGGATAAACCTGATGCCTCTTTCCCATGAGGTATTCCTTTTTTCCTTCTTCTTTTCCCATTCAGGATAAGGGATAATCCTGAAACCCCTCATAAGAGCAATAATGCTACCTATGAGAATTCTTTTGCAAATACAAGTTTCATCAATCTTTATTGATTTTCTAAATTTATATCAATTTCTCCTCATTCCATCATTTTCCCATTCAGGATAAGGGATAATCCTGAGACCCCTCATAGGAGCACCAATGCTACCTGTGAGAATTCTTGTTCAAAATAAATTCCTTTAAATTCTTCCCCATCTTTATAAATTTTATTCAATTTCCCACTCAGGTTAAGGGATAAACCTGAATTTCCCTCTCAGGTTAAGGGATAAACCTGAACCTCGGCCTACGAGGTCCTTCTTCCTTCAGGATAAGAGATAGTTTTGAAGTCTTTTATCATCTTTCAAGCATTATCAATTCTCCGTCAATTTTATCAACTCTTACCAGATCTTTGTCAATCTTTATCAATCCTTGTCAATTCTTTATTAATTCTTATTCTTTATCATTTTTTTTATTTTTATCGATTTATTGATTCTTTATCATTCTTTATCAATTCTTTTAATTCTTTATCAACCTTTTATCAATTTTGTCAATTTTGTCAATTTTTATTATTTCCCTTTCAGGTAAAGGGATAAACCTGAATCATCTTCCATTTTCATCAATTTTTAATTTTCTTTTTATCTTTTCCTTTTAAGATTCGGGTTCTGACTCGGGTCTTCCTTTTTATCTTTCTTTTGAAGTTTCGAGTTCCGACTCGGGCTTCCCTTTGGTTCTAATGCTCGCATTGGACTAATCGTTTTCTTTTATCTTTCATCTTTTCCTTTTAAAGATTCGGGTTCTGACTCGAGTCTTCCTTTTATCTTTTCGTTTGAAGTTTCGAGTTCCGACTCGGGCTTCCCTTTGGTTCTGATTGAACCAATTGTTTTCTTTTATCTTTTACCTTTTCCTTTTAAAGATTCGGGTTCCGACTCGGGTCTTCCTTTTATCTTTTCTTTTGAGGTTTCAAGTTTCGACTCGGGCTTCCCTTTGGTTCTGATTGGACCAATTGTTTTCTTTCATCTTTTCCTTTTAAAGATTCGGGTTCCGACTCGAGTCTTTCTTTTATCTTTTCGTTTGAAATTTCGAGTTCCGACTCGGGCTTCCCTTTGGTTCTGATTGGACCAATTGTTTTCTTTTATCTTTTCCTTTTAAAGATTCGGGTTCCGACTCGGGTCTTCCTTTTATCTTTTCTTTTGAGGTTTCGAGTTCCGACTCGGGCTTCCCTTTGGTTCTGATTGGACCAATTGTTTTCTTTTGTCTTTTCCTTTTAAAGATTTTGTTTCCGACTTGGGTGTTCCTTTTATCTTTTCGTTCGAAGTTTCGAGTTCCGACTCGGGCTTCCCTTTGGTTCTGATTGAACCAATTGTTTTCTTTTATCTTTTATCTTTTCCTTTTAAAGATTCGGGTTCCGACTCGGGCCTTTCCTTTTATCTTTTCGTTTGAAGTTCCGAGTTCCGACTCGGGCTTCCCTTTGGTTCTGATTGGACCAATCGTTTTCTATTATCTTTTATCTTTTCCTTTTAAGATTCGGCTTCTGACTCGGTCTTCCTTTTTATTCTTTCGTTTGAGGTTTCGAGTTCCGACTCGGACTTCCTTTTGGATCCAATGCTCGTATTGGAACCAATCGTTGCGTCGAAAATTCGAATTCTCAAACTCAATTTTCTCTTTTATCTTTTATCTTGAAGATCTGGGTTCCGACTCGGATTTTCCCTTTTATATATTCCATCTTCTTGAATATCCGAATTGAGTTTTATTCTCTTTAAAATCCCTTCATTCCCATTCAGGATAAGGGATAATCCTGAAACCATTCATAGAAGCAGCGCAGCCTTCTATAATGATCCTTCCAAATCGAGTCTAGCACTGGTCCTTCATCACAAAATCCTTCGTAAAACCCAATTCTCACATTGGTCCTTCCAAATCCAGTCTAACACTAGTCCTTCATAAAAAATCTTTTGTCAAATCCAATTCTCGCATTGGTCCTTCCAAATCCAGTTTACACTGGTCCTTCATCAAAATCATTCGTCAAATCCAATTCTCACATTGGTCCTTCCAAATCCAGTCTAGCACTGGTCCTTCATCAAAAATCCTTCCAAAATTCCAATTTTCACAAATTGGTCCTTCAAAAATTCCAATTTTACGCTGGTCTTTCAAATTCCAATTGGTCCTTCATTAAATTCCAATGTTTTCATTGGTCCTTCCAAATTTCAATTCTATGAATTGGTCCTTCAAAATCCCAATTGGTCCTTCAAAATTCCAATGTTTACATTGGTCCTTCCAAAATTCCAATTTTCACAAATTGGTCCTTCAAATTCCAATGTTTTCATTGGTCCTTCCAAATTCCAATTCTATGAATTGGTCCTTCAAAATCTCAATTGGTCCTTCAAAATTCCAATGTTTACATTGGTCCTTCCAAAATTCCAATTTTCACAAATTGGTCCTTCCAAAATTCCAGTTTTACGCTGGTCCTTCATCAAATTTCAATGTTTTCATTGGTCCTTCCAAATTCCAATTCTATTAATTGGTCCTTCAAAATCCTAATTGGTCCTTCAAAATTCCAATATTTACATTGGTCCTTCCAAAATTCCAATTTACAAAAATTGGTCCTTCCAAATTCCAATTCTATGAATTGGTCCTTCAAAATCCCAATTGGTCCTTCAAAATTCCAATGTTTACATTGGTCCTCCCAAAATTCCAATTCTCACAAATTGGTCCTTCCGAAATTCCAGTTTTATGCTGGTCCTTCAAATTCCAATTGGTCCATCAAATTCCAATGTTTTCATTGGTCCTTCCAAATTCCAATTCTATGAATTGGTCCTTCAAAATCCCAATTGGACCTTCAAAATTCCAATGTTTACGTTGGTCCTTCAAAATTCCAATTTTCACAAATTGGTCCTTCAAAATTCCAATTTTACATTGGTCCTTTAAAATTCCAATTTTCACAAATTGGTCCTTCAAAATTCCAATTTTACACTAGTCCTTCAAAATTTCAATCAGTTCTTCAAAATTTCAAACAGTCCTTCAAAATTCCAATGCGTATATTGGTCCTTCAAAATTTCCAATTTTCTAAAAAATTGGTCCTTCTCAAATTCCAGTTAACACTGGTCCTTTACCAAAGTCTTTTTTTTTTTACCAAAAATTCCTTTACCAAATTCTTTTACAAGATTCTTTACCAAAATTCTTTACTTAACCTCATTCTTTAAGTTGGTCTCGTAAAACCCAGTTCTACTGATCAAGATTGCCAAAAATAAAAGATGTTCAGCCCGAGGTCCTATCAAAATCTATATTGAGTGATTATTTCACAAAGGATTCTCGAAAACTTTGCCAATTCGCTAAAATATGTCTTGATTCCAATATTTTACTGCACAAAAAGAATCACCTCATATTACCTCTAGTATTCTTTTCAAAAGGGTGAAGCTTTTTGCGAAAAGGAGTGAAAATTCAAATCTTCTCTCTGTTGGTCAACCAAGAGGATGCAAGAAAGATCCTTGGTATGATTAGCAAAAGAAATATTCAATGATGTTGAAAAGCTAGAAGCGAATCGATATTGATCATAGCTATGATGCATGTTTTAAGACGACTTTCTGGCAATCAGGCAGTGGAAATATCCTGAGCGTTAAAAAGAATTCACTCAATCCATATCTCCTCATTCATTCATTTAAGATTCAATCAAATATCCTCAAAAGGAATCTTTCAATTGTCGTCAAGATGAAGGCGAATTAAGCGAGTAGACCCTCAGGGCCAAAGAAGATTGGAAACATCTCCAAGATGACGGAGTTTGTGACTGATCCTTCCATGGAAAGTTCAGATCACCGTCAAGATGAAGGCGAGTGTGATGAACCTACCGATAAACCCTAAAAGATATTTGATTTCTGCTATCATCTAAAGACCTTTTGAGCCAATATCATCAATAGAATCCCTGAGATAAAAAAAGGATCGAAACATCTCCAAGATGAAGGAGTTTGTGACATACCCTTTCCCGAAAAAGAGAGAAAAGTCAGGAAACATCCAAATGAAGGATGATGTAGAAACCCAAGAAAGCTCAATGTCCCAAAAAAAAGAGTGCCAAAAGATCATTATGGGAAAATCCTCAGGATATCAAACTGCGAAAATTGCCAGGAATCATCTTTTCTCGTGCGAAATCCTTTCATCAATGTCCTTTCACTGCTTGCTTTTATGAAATTAAGAGTATTTCTTCTCTATTCATGTCAAGGAAATGGATAACTTCCTTGAAGAGACTCAACAGCTTTAAAATTTGAATCTGACTCTGGAATCTAGGGAGTTAACCTCATTGGAGTTAATACTCTAGGTAAAAGAGGAAATATCTTTCGCACATACTTGCACACTTCAAGCATTTGAATCAATTGCAATTTCATCTTATTGGCAAAAAATTTCTGGTTATTTAAAAATGAAATAAATGCCCAATATCTATTTTGATACAACCTAGCATTCTTTATATTTTTCAAAGAGAATTGTTTCATTCTGGTGAGGTATTTCTCCCAGACCCATCATGGTTTTCCCCGTCAAGGAAGCCATGCTTTGTATATCCATTTCAAATAAAGGATTATACCTGAACCCCGTCCCACGAGGTATTTTTCAAAAATGTCCCATCTAGGTTAAGGGCTAAGCCTGTGTCTTTTAAAAAATCCTTATCTTCGTCTCAACCTTGAGACTTCTTCACGATTTCCTCATTTTTTTTTCTTTGTCCAGATTATTTTCATTCTCGAGGATTTCGTTCTCTTCCCAAAACCCTTTCAGAGTAAGGTACAAAACCTGAAAAATAAATCTTTCAAAGCCAATTCTTTCACACCCAGTTCAGACCTTCTGACTGAGGCATTTTTAAAGAAAATTTGGCGTGTCTTCTTTGCCGCTAAGCTTGGCTTACAACAAGCTTAGCAGCAAAGATGGGCATCTGTGAACACCCCAAATTTTCCCAAAAAATCCAAAAATTCCTTCTTTGCCTCTGACCTCCATCTTCTGAGTAATCAGGTCAATTTTTAACCAAAAATTCCATTCATTCCTTGAATTCGTTAGAATTCGGACTCAAAGTCTTATCTCTGACCCAATTTTGATCCGAATCGGATCCAAACCCCTTTTTGAGAAAAAATTTAAAAATAAAAACCCGAATTCTCAAAAAACTCTCTTTTGTAAAAATTTATCAAAAATACAAAAAATAGTCTTGTCTCTCGTATCGCTTAGGCCTTAGGGTTTTTACTTCCAAAAATGACAAAAAAAATCAAATCAGAAAAGACCAAGAAAAGAATAAAAGAAAAAAATCAGAATAGTAAAATTGCAGAAAAATGACTTTAAAAACCCTTTTTGAGAAAAAATTATTTAAAAAGACCCTTTTTGGAAAATTTTGGAAAAAAAAAACACTCCTTTACAAAGCCGAGTTAGGGTTTTCAGACCCTCTCTCTCGCTTTCTCTCCATTCCTTCATCTCCCTCTCTCGCCCGAACCCTCCAGGGCCAACCCTCCATGTGCGACCATCCTCCATCACCCTCCATCTCCAAACCCCTCTTCCTCTGCCATCGATGCCTAACGGCACCCTCCTCCTCCAGCCGCTCATCTTCAACGAACCGCCTTCCCGAATCTCCTTCTCCCTCTTTAAAAGGGGCACGAAGGAGAAGCCTTCACTATCCGCCTTCTACCCCTCCATCTCGACGATCATCTCCTTCTTCCCCTTTTCCCTCAGACCCGTTTTCACCCTTCCACCCTTCTGCATATGCGATCAGATCATCTTCAGTTTCATCCTTCTCCTCCCTCTTTCTTCTCCTTCTGCTTATTTCCTGGGGCTTCTCTCACCTGACAGAAGGAAGCCGACTACTCGGGGTATTTGTAATTATAGAAATCAGCCTACGAGAGCTCGTTTTGTTTAAGCTAAACTGGTGTAAAAACTACCTGCAGGATACAACATCTATGAGCAATTTCGGACTCTGCTTTTATCTCTGAAGGCTACAAGCTCACCACAAAAGCAATTCCTTCATACAGCCCAAAGTGCTTCACTTCACCTTCCTGCTAATTTCCTGCAAGTGCACACCACCACCTCAGGTCAGTCAATGGAATACTAACATCTATTATGTATTTGCAGCAAAATCATCAGGTAAGCCGTAAATAAAGGCTATGCTATTCTCTTGCTTTTCGTTGTTTTGATAAACTCATGATTTTCAAGATTTCATGTGTTAATAGTTTGTTGTTTTCCTTTTTGCACTTCAGACTTAATAAAATTATAAAGATTTTTTTTTATACTACCTGTTATGCATTAGTAGCCCCAACACTTACACTTCATCTCTTTTTGCTGTTTCACAGTATTACCCACAGCTGCACCTTTTTATGCTCTCCACTACTCTCCACTTAACCTGTTCACATTTTCTTTGCACTTTCTTTACACAGCACAACCACCCTGTAGCTGTATCCCCAGTTGCCTTCACTACCATCAACACACACCCTCTTGCTGAGTGCCTCTATTAGCACTTCACCTGCATTTTATGCAAAAGCGCCCAGCCTTGTTGGGGCTGTTCTTTCAGGGTATCTGCAACAATACTGTTGTGATTTTCATGTATCCATAGCCATGCCAACACTGATGTGGCACCCATTTTCGTGCCTTTAGCAGTGTTCAAACTTGTTGTGATCCTCCTGTCACCTACACTTATCAACCAACTAGCAGCTTCCATGTAACATTACAGCACCATGGTGCAAAACCCTCAACTAGTTCACTGCTATCATGGGGATCTTGTAACACATTACCCACTGTCATATATCACAGCCCCTTATATCTTTAGCACACTCCATCTATGTCACCCATTCTCAACACCCCATGTATGCTCACAACAGTGGTAAACACTGTTGTGATTCCCTGTACACCACCAATGCCCACCACCCTGCTACAATACTATTTGCAGCAACATCACCGTGCTTACAACAGTAGGTATTGTGCTTACAACAGTAGGTATAAGGTCATCCTCACTCCCATCTCAAACACAGCCACTAGTCATTGCTTTGCAAAGTGATAGATGAAAGTGCACTAGGATCGAGGCAACGAGCACTAGAGGGGGGGGGGGTGAATAGTGCTTTTAAAAATTTCTGCAGAATATTGAATGAGTTTGCAAATCTCAAAGCAAACACACAAAGAACACAAGATTTTATCTTGGTTCGGTCTATCCCGACCTACATCCAGTCCCCAAGCAAAACCCGCTTGAGATTATCCACTAGCAACCTTATTAACTACAAGATCACACAGACCATAATCGGTCCCACTTTCAGTAACAATCCTACTGAAAGCAAACAACTCCTTTACACCAAGGAGTCCTTCTTTTTACAGAAAAGAAATAACAACTTACAATACAACCTATGAGCCTTCCTTTTGAATGCAAATGAGATGCAATTGGCTTTTGAGGTTGTTGAAACACTCTACTCACGAATTCACTATCTCTCAAAGTGATTTGAGTGAAAAACTGAAGTGAAAATATCACGTGAGTGAGAAAACAAATACTTGAATGAATAGGAGTGAAAACCAAGAAGTAATTCAATATAATTCTATTGAATTTGATTGTTTCTCTGTGTTTTTGAGTGTAAAATGCACTCATATTTATAGTTAAAAGATTCCATACGTTGAGAGTATGAAAGTGTGTCAAAACAGTCCATTTCGAACGACCAAAACGTTTGAAAAATGAAAAGACACGCCTTTTTGAAGTTTCAGGAAAACGACAAAATTAGTCGACTGAAACATCAGTTAGTCGACTAATAGTTAGTTATTAGTAGACTGACAGTTATCGTCGGTCGACTGATCTGTTAATCGAGCCGTTTGAAAATCTAAACTTTTGAAACTTAGTCGACTTGAGAAAAGTTAGTCGACTGATAATATCATCAGTAGACTGAAAAACCTTTTAGTCGACTGCTGCTAAAAAATTCTGAAAAACAAACATTCTGTTCGGTCGACTGATAAAAAGCATTAGTCGACTGCTGCTAAATTTTCAGAAAACACATGTTCTGTTCAATCGACTGATAAAACCATTAGTCGACTGCTGCTAATTTTCCAGAAAACAGACATTCTGTCTAGTCGACTGATAAAAACTTCGGTCGACTAATTTGACAAGAATGACTTTTTAGAAAATATGGCGCGAAAGGATTAGTCGACTGATAAGTCTATTGGTCGACTAATAAACATAAAAATTTAAGAAGAGAGTTTTCTAAAAAGATTTTCAAAAGTGTTTCTTTTAGAAAAGTTTTTCTAAAGACTTTTAAGGTGAAATGCAACCTAAATATGCACTCTAAGTAAGGCTCTTACAAGAATATAAGACTTTTAATGAATTAAACATTTGCACACTAGTCTTCAAAGATTCTTCATCGAATTCTTCAATTTCTTCATAGCCTTAGCTGAAATGCAGTTGATTCCACTTGCTCATCATCAAAACCTTGTACTTGAAGTATCATGTATGGCTTCATTGTCGTAACAATCTCCCCCTTTTTGATGATGACAAACTTAATCAAAGATGAAGCATTTAGATGCATAGATGGAGATTTTACTCCCCTTATCAATATGCTGCAAAACATTAAAAGTTAGCACATTTAAAGCACATATATCACATATTGATTGGTTTGCATTTCCATTCATCATTTCTTCATGCATTTAGAAATACATTCATTCAAAACTTTCTTTTTCTCTTAATTTTGCATTTCTCATGCAAGATCTCCTGCAATGTAATTGCTATCATCTTTTTCTCAAGATCTCCTGAAAGTTCAATGTAATGCTATCTTTATCTTTTTCTCCCCCTTTGTCAGAATAAAAAAGAGTAAGGGCAAAAATAGCATAAGCAAAATAGAGATACAAGTTTAAAAATATTACAACCCATAAAGTATTTCAAAGATCAAAGATCAGAAAAGAGAGTTTAGCAAATCCTTAATGGCAGTTACATCCTTCTGATCAAACTCGATTTCAACATCATGAACCAGAGAGGACAAAACTCCAGTTTCATGATTCATTTGTAAATTCGTGTAAAACAAGTGAATAAGAAACAGATAGTGAAGGGTATCTGCACAAGCATAAAAAAGATGTGAAATACCAGGAAATAATTCTCTTATTTTGTAACGAGAAAACAATTTAAATAGAACATTTCAGCCTGGTAAAATAGGTAGTGCAGAAATTGATCCAAAAGTATCATAGAGAAGAGGATTGCGAAGTAATCTTAGTGAAAAACCATGTCTTGAAGTAGGTGTAGGAGGAGGAGAACCTAAACCTTTTGCAGATGCAGACTTCGTACGAGGCATGGTTAAAAACAAATTTACCAAAAAATGTCGGCTTCCAAATGACGTCCGACAAGGGGAAAAAGCTTTCCGGCGATAAAAAACGAAGGACGATGCGGTGGCTAACGGCGAGGAGAAGTCGGCCACAAAGGGATTCCGGCAAAGCACTGTCACGGCAAGAGAGTTCCGGCGTGTTTTGAAGATGCGCCAGTCACTGCAAGAGGATTCCGGCATTTCAAGATCACGACCAGAAGAGTTCGGCGTCTCCCTGTTACGGTAAGAAAATCCCGGCGAAGATGGAGTCGAACGGCACTCCGAGGGTTTTTCGGAAGAGAGAGAGGCAAGAGAGAAAGAGGGGTTTTCATTTTTTTTTAAGGGTTTCGTTTTTAAGAAAAACGAAAAGGTACGAAGTGAAACGATGCCTCTTTTTTAAAAAAAAGGTTTTTAAAAAAAAAATCCAAGGGGTGTCGGGTCCCTTCATTTAATTTTTTTTTTTAAAAAATTTAGTCGACTAAAACTTTATCGGTCTACTAAAAAGTGCGACTTATTCTACAAATATCATCAGTCGACTAGAAATATATCGGTCGACTAATATGGTGCGATACATTCCAAAATATAAAACATCAGTCGACTAGAATTTTATCGGTCGACTAATATAGTGCGATTTTGAGATTTTATTCAAAAATCTGCATTTTTATAAATCCAAAAACGAGCAAATACCTAGTTCTCTCCTAATTCTCATAAAATCTTCATTTTTAAGAGGTTTAGTGAAGATATCGGCATGTTGTTCTTTAGTGGAAATAAAATTTAACGAAATATCTCCTTTTAACACATGATCTCTTAAAAAATGATGTCTAACTTCAATATGCTTAGTTCTTGAGTGCTGAATAGGATTTTTCGAAAGATTTATAGCACTAGTGTTATCACAATAAATAGTTGTTGTGGAGTAATTCAAACCAAAATCTTTTAAGGTCTGTTTCATCCAAAGTACTTGTGAACATGCTAAACTAGCCGCTATATATTCTGCTTCAGTTGTTGAAAGTGATACTGAATTTTGCTTTTTACTAAACCAAGAGACTAAGGAATTTCCTAAGAAATGACAAGTTCCACTAGTACTCTTGCGATCAGATTTACTTCCTGCAAAATCTGCATCACTATATGAAACTAAATCAAAGGAAGATGATTTTGGGTAAAACAAACCGAAATTTGAAGTATCTTTCAAATAACGAAGAATTTATTTTACTGCAGTTAAATGAGATTCCTTTGGATTAGCTTGAAATCTTACACACATACAAACACTAAACATAATATCAGGTCGACTAGCAGTTAAGTATAATAGAGATCCGATCATACCTCTGTAGAGCTTAGTATCTACACTTTTACCATTTTCATCTTTATCAAGAGAAGTAGTTGTACTCATAGGATTCCTTCTTGATTTCGATGAGTCCATCCCAAATCTCTTGAGAAGTTCCTTTGTATACTTAGCCTGATTGATGAAGATTCCTTCTTCAGTTTGCTTTATTTGAAGTCCAAGGAAGTAATTTAATTCGCCCATCAAGCTCATTTCAAACTCTTCCTGCATAGCTTTAGCAAATTCTTTACAGAGAGAATCATTAGTAGAACCAAATATTATGTCATCAACATAAATTTGTACAATAAGAATATCTGAATTAAGATTTTTAATAAATAAAGTGGAGTCTACCCGACCAATGGAAAAACCAGATTGTTCTAGAAAATTTCGTAGTCTTTCATACCACGCTCTTGGTGCTTGTTTGAGTCCATACAAAGCTCTTTTCAATTTGTAGACTTTTTCTGGATATTTCTCATTTTCAAAGCCTGGAGGTTGCTCTACATAAACTTCTTCATTGATGTGTCCATTTAAGAATGCACTCTTAACATCAATTTGATATAACTTGAAGTTCATGTAACTAGCAAAAGCAAGCATCATTCGAATTGACTCTAATCGAGCCACTGGTGCATAGGTTTCATCAAAATCTATGCCTTCTTCTTGATTATAACCTTGTGCCACTAGCCTTGCTTTGTTACGAATGACTTCACCATTTTCATCCAGCTTATTTCGGAGGACCCATCTTGTTCCAATTACTGGATGATCCTTTGGTCTATCAACTAGATCCCAAACATCATTCCTAGTAAATTGGTTAAGTTCTTCAGACATGGCTAAAAGCCAAAATTCATTATCACATGCCTCATTGATATTCTTTAGTTCTAATTTAGATATGAAAGCAACATTTGCAATATATTTTTCTAATTGCCTTCTAGTTTGGACACCACTCTTTATTTCACCAATAACTTGTTCATGTGGATGATTAGGAACTTCTTTCCAAACCGGTTGAAGAGGAATATTTTCTTGAGAAGTACTTTCTATCAAGGGTTCTTCTTGAAGTATTGCTTCTTCTTCTTCGCTTAGAGGTATAACCTGCTCACAATTCTCATCAAATGCAACATGTAAAGATTCTTCAATACAAGATGTTCTTTTATTGAAAATACGATATGCTTTACTTTTAGAAGAATATCCAAGAAATATTGATTCATCTGATTTTGAATCAAACTTATCAAGATTATCTTTGGTATTTAACAAGAAACATTTACTAGCAAAAATTTTGAAATATGAGATCTTTGGTATACGATCATAATACAATTCAAAACATGTTTTATGTAAAATTGGTCGAATAAGAACACGATTTAAGACATAACATGCTGTATTAATTGCTTCAGCCCAAAAATATTTTGGTAAATTTTTATCTTGAAGCATGGTTCTAGCACATTCTTGCAAAGTTCTATTCTTTCTTTCAACAACTCCATTTTGTGGAGCCGCTCTAGGAAAAGCAAAGTTGTGAGATATACCATGTAAATCACAAAACTTTAGAAAAGATTCATTTTCAAATTCACCACCATGATCACTACGAATTTTAATAATAGATGTAAATTTTTCATTTGTAATTCTTCTACAAAGTTTAGAAAATTCTAAAAAAGCATCATTTTTGCTTTTTAGAAAAATCACCCATGTAAACTGAGAATAATCATCTACTATAACAAAAACATACTTGCTACCATTCAAACTTTGAATTCTAGATGGTCCAAATAGATCTAAATGAAAAAGTTCAAGAGGACGTTTTGTTGAAACTATATCTTTTGCTTTAAAAGAACTCTTGATTTGTTTACCCCTTTGACAAGCATCACATAAGTGATCCTTTTTATATGATATTCTAGGTAGGCCTCTTACAAGATCATTCTTGGATAATTTTGAAATAATTTTAAAGTTAACATGTCCAAGTCTCTTGTGCCATAACCATTGAATTTCATTTGAAACAATAAGACATTTTTCATTAAAAGAGGGTAATTCATCTAGATATAGTTCATACACATTGTTTCTTCTTTTACCTTTAAAAATGATCTTTTTAGATTGAAAATCAGAAATTAAGCATAAATCATTTTTAAAAGAGACATGAAAACCTTTATCACATAATTGACTGATAGATATTAAATTATGCATTAAACCATCTACTAAAAGAACATTTTCTATCAAGGGAAATTTTGGATTACCAATATTACCAATACCTATCACTTTTCCCTTGTTATTGTCACCAAAGGTGACGGTTCCTCCATCCTTATTTTGGAGGGTGGAAAATAAGTCCGGCCTTCCAGTCATATGTTTGAAACAGCCGCTGTCCAATATCCATTTGCTCCTTATGTTGTGTACCTACAACAAAATCAGAAAACAGAGCATTTGACCCCTTTCTATTTTCGGGTCCATGAGAGTTAGTCTTAGGAACCCATATCCATTTGGATTTTGGTTTCCTTTGATAATAAATATTCTTTCTATAAAAGGATTTAGAATAAACATTTCTAGAATAATCATTTCTAGATGCATTTCTATTAGAACTAGAAAGTTTAGTTTTATGAACAAAAGGTTGAGAATAATGTCTTTGATTTTTCACCACAAGGTTTGGTCTATTTTGAGTATCAAAGAAGCTATTTCCCAATCCGGTTTTATTAACCGAGCATCTTTGAGAACCAAGAAGTTTTTCTAGATTCTCATGACCATTTGTGAATTTGGTCACTATAGAAAGAAGATCTTTTGACTTTTATTTAAGACTAAATATTTCATTTTGTAAGAGATTGGTTCTAACTCCAATTTCTTTTATCTCAAGTGCTTGGCAAGAACTTTCCTTCTTGAGATCTTCTATTTCTTGAAGTAACACTTTATTTTGAGAGTCAAGAGTTAAATTTTCAGTTTTTAACTCTTTATTTTTAGAACTAAGACTCTTAAATTTAGCATATAAATCATTAAATGCTTCAAATAACTCATCATAGTCAAATTGACTTACCAAATCTTCTTGTACTACAAAACACATGTTGGCGACTTCTTCATTTGATTCTTCATCGGAAGAGGAGTCACTATCATCCCAACAGGCTTGAAATGCCTTTTTCTTCTTGAATTGGTTCTTGGGCTTGAATTTGAGAAGAAGACAATCTTTCTTAATATGTCCTGCCTTTTTGCAGTTAAAACACTTTACTTCATTGGGAATGGAAGAATCTGCTTTCTTTACCTTTCTTTGAAATCTTCCCTTTTTGATGAATCTTCTGAATTGCCTTGTGATGAGGGCAATATCTTCATCTTCATCTTCTTCAAAATTTTTTGAGTCAGAAGTAGCCTTAAAAGCAAGAGATTTCTTTTTAGGCTCTTCTTCTTGTCTGTCTTGAAGTTGGACCTCATATGCCATTAGGTTACCAACTAAGTCTTCAAGAGTGAGAGTATTGAGATCATTTGCTTCTTCAATAGCAGTTGTTTTTCTCTCCCATTCAGGAGTTAAACACCTTAGAATCTTTCTAACTAAATCCACTTGTGAATATTCTTTTCCAAGGGATTTCAAAGTGTTAGTTATATCGGTCATTCTAGTTACCATGTCCGATATAGATTCATTTTGCTTCATTTTGAACAATTCAAATTTATGAACTAAAGAAGCAATTTTAGATTCCTTTACCTTTGACGTACCTTCGTGTGTCACAAGAAGAGTATGCCAGATTTCATTAGCTGTAGAGCATTGAGAGATGCGATTGAATTCTACCTTGTCAACGCCACAATATAATGCATTCATTGCCTTGGCATTAAGTGAAGCAGTCTTCTTTTCTTCATCGGTCCATCGGCTGAAATCAGTTGATGGAGTTTGGTACTTTTCTGAAACAACTCTCCAGATATCAAGATCCATGGATTGCAGGAATATTGTCATTCTTACTTTCCAGTATCCATAGTTTGTTCCGTCGAAGAGAGGAGGATGAACAGAGGAGCTTCCTTCTTTGTGCTGAGATGTTGTAGTTGCCATGCTAGATGATGGTCAAATCAAAGTAATAGCAAACCTGTGCTCTGATACCAAATGAAAGTGCACTAGGATCGAGGCAACGAGCACTAGAGGGGGGGGGTGAATAGTGCTTTTAAAAATTTCTGCGGAATATTGAATGATTTTGCAAATCTCAAAGCAAACACACAAAGAACACAAGATTTTATCCTGGTTCGGTCTATCCCGACCTACATCCAGTCCCCAAGCAAAACCCGCTTGAGATTATCCACTATCAACCTTGTTAACTACAAGATCACACATACCATAATCGGTCCCACTTTCAGTAACAATCCTACTGAAAGCAAACAACTCCTTTACACCAAGGAGTCCTTTTTTTTACAAAAAAGAAATAACAACTTACAATACAACTTATGAGCCTTTCTTTTTGAATGCAAATGAGATGCAATTGGCTTTTGAGGTTGTTGAAACACTCTACTCACGAATTCACTATCTCTCAAAGTGATTTGAGTGAAAAACTGAAGTGAAAATATCACGTGAGTGAGAAAACAAATACTTGAATGAATAGGAGTGAAAAGCAAGAAGTAATTCAATATAATTCTATTGAATTTGATTGTTTCTCTGTGTTTTTTAGTGTAAAATGCACTCATATTTATAGTTAAAAGATTCCATACGTTGAGAGTACGAAAGGGTGTCAAAACAGTCCATTTCGAACGATCAAAACGTTTGAAAAATGAAAAGACACGCCTTTTTGAAGTTTCAGGAAAACGGCAAAATTAGTCGACTGAAACATCAGTTAGTCGACTAATAGTTAGTTATTAGTCGACTGATAGTTATCGTCGGTCGACTGATCTGTTAATCGAGCCGTTTGAAAATCTGAACTTTTGAAACTTAGTTGACTTGAGAAAAGTTAGTCGACTGATAATATCATCAGTAGACTGAAAAACCTTTTAGTCGACTGCTGCTAAAAACTTCTGAAAAACAAACATTCTGTTCGGTCGACTGATAAAAAGCATTAGTCGACTGCTGCTAAATTTTCAGAAAACGCATGTTCTGTTCAGTCGACTGATAAAACCATTAGTCAACTGCTGCTAATTTTCCAGAAAACAGACATTCTGTCCAGTCGACTGATAAAAACTTTGGTCGACTAATTTGACAAGAATGACTTTTTAGAAAATATGGCGCGAAAAGATTAGTCGATTGGTAAGTCTATTGGTTGACTAATAAACATAAAAATTTAAGAAGAGAGTTTTCTAAAAAGATTTTCAAAAGTGTTTCTTTTAGAAAAGTTTTTCTAAAGACTTTTAAGGTGAAATGCAACCTAAATATGCACTCTAAGTAAGGCTCTTACAAGAATCTAAGACTTTTAATGAATTAAACATTTGCACACTAGTCTTCAAAGATTCTTCATCGAATTCTTCAATTTCTTCATAGCCTTAGCTGAAATGCAGTTGATTCCACTTGCTCATCATCAAAACCTTGTACTTGAAGTATCATGTATGGCTTCATTGTTGTAACAATAGAGAATCCATCTTTCACTGAAAATCGTTTTATATGAAGATTACGTTTAGGCAATACGTGGATAATCCTTCATTAAACATGTACATATGTTTAGGTATATATCCATGAATTTCTATTCTGTGAATATGTTTTTCCTATATAGGGGTTTTTCACTAGCATAATGTATATTCATTTCTTCCTACGTATATACACTTCATCATTGACATTAGTACAAATCTTCTAGCATTTGCCTTATAGATTCAAGATTATAAACCTCTTTGTTATATGCATCATTTACTTTGTGTTAACTTGCATTTTGCAGAAATTAGGCTATTTTTCTTCTTGGATTAAGAATGTGAATCTCAATTTCATTCTGTTAAACAACTAGATATTAATACAAACTTTACATTTCCAGCACTAGATAGAATAAATAAGCATAGTCAATGTCATGAATGACTTGTTTTCATGCTTTTTGCTTTTTCTCAAAATCTCACAAATGGAAACACGAGTGGCACGTGCACCATTTCGTAAAAGGTAATTAATCCTAAGTTGATGATTTACATCAATGGCCATAGTCAGGATGTAAACAAGACTTAGGATCTTTATCTTTTATAAAATAACACTGGATCCACACTGTATCCTTTTCAAAATTCATCATATTTTCCTTAAATATTTTCTTCTTTCTATCAGAGTTTGAATTAAAATTAATTCGATATATATACCAATGGCCATAGTCAGGGTATATATTGAGAGTTAATTTCATTTTAAACTCTATAAAAGCACCAAAATATGTTTTATTCTTCACCTGAATTTAAATATAGATTATTATATAATACATTCAATGACCATAGTCAAGGATGTATTATATTTTCAATCTTATTTCGAATTCATGTAAAGAATTGTAAACACCCCAAATTTTCACTCACCTTCTTTATATCGCCCTCAATCACCACATTTCGGTTCTCCGGAACCCATGAAGGGCAAAATGGTCATTTCTAAGATTGAACCTTGCAGAAAGTCCAAAATTTTATTCTTGAGCCTCAAAATTTCCATATTTAGGTTCAGAGACATCTTCAAATGGCAAAATTTCAAAATCCTTTTTCTGGACAAAAAGCTAAAATTTCCAAGTCCGAGCTCAGAGTGACATTTCATAGAACATGTCTTTGTATAGCATTGCATCATTTCACTGCATAGCATGTCAGTTTGAGATCCAGAACTCCTGATTTTCAAAATTATCAATCCAGATTTGATTTTTAAACTTTTTCAAATTGATTTTTAAAACTCTGGGTATTCAAAATTACCAAATTTTCCCATTTTACCCCCAGGACTTTGAATTACAAATTTTTTTTTTTTAAGAAAAACAATCTGGATATTTGGATATTGATTTTAAAGATTTTATCTCAAAACTTTTTGCAAAAAAGGATTTTAAATCTCTTTACAAAATTTTTACATTTACTTTATCCATATTTTTGCCCTGAAAAACCAATTTTTTCCAAATTCTTGAAAACAAATAATGTTTTTATCTCGTATTTTCAAATAAATAGATCAAAACCCGCATTTGAAACTAGCATCATACTCAGGCTCCCAGGTAAATTTCTTATTCTCAAGCGGGACCCACCCGGAGATCGTACCAATTTGCAAATTTTTCTTTTTAATTTCTCAATATTATTCATTTTTAGTTAGTAGGCCCACACACATGTGGCACCCCAATTGAAAATAAAAGAAGTTGCCAACACAAAATAAAGCTTTATTTTCAAAAGAATTTTAAAGATGGTTGAGGTGGCATCTCCCATTTATTATTATCATTAATTTTTTTTTATGATATCACTATTCATTTTTTAGAAACAGTTTTTAAAAAAAAAAAAACCACAGCCAAACTTGCTTAAAATGCTTAGTTATCTAAGACATAGGTCAACAAACCCAAAATGATTTTAAAAACCTAAGATTTTGTCCAGACCCTAAAATGGCGAGTTTTCAAAATTCAGTTACAAAACTTTCAAAAAGTTTTCAAAAAAAAAAAATTGTAACGGAAGGAAGGGGCTGCGTTTTTTTTTTTTTTGGAGAAAGAAAAGTTTTAAAAGGGGCAGGCACTCACGAAGGAAAGGGGGGGATGGAAATTGCTCTTTTGAGTTTTGGCAAGGGAGGAGAGTCGATTGAAGGGAGGGTTTTGTTTTCGGTTTTGGGGGGGTCTTCCACCATCACCACTAGCATCATCCTTCTTCAGCCACCAGACATTCCAACGTGTTCCTGCTCCCATTTCATCTTCAGCCCAGCCAAGGATTCAACGGATTGCTGCCATCTTTTCAGCCCCTGCCGCACATTCACCTCCACTTCAGTCCAGCCAGCAGGAGGGTTAGCGTGAAGACCATCTTCTTCAGCACACCAGCCAGCCGAGGTCCAACAATTGTTGCCGTTTCATCCTTCTCCAGCCTAGCTGTGGCAGAGGACACCAACGGGTTCCTGCTGCCCATTCTTCAGTCCATCAACAGAGATTCCTTGGTGCAGAAAACGCAGCAGGGTCATTCGGTCCATCTTTCTTCAATCCATCAGGGTTGTTGCCCATTCTTCTTCAGCCCAGCAAGGTCCATTCCACATTTCCTTCAGCCTGGTCGATTGAGACCCAGCAGGTTTGTTGCTCTTTCTTGCTGCCTATCTTCCTTTCTTCCAGCCCCTATCGAATCAAAGTATTGATAACAGGATATATAGAGCTTATCAATGATACAATTTTATAAAATGCTGTAGGAGATATCCCATTTGATTTTTTATTCGTATATGACGTTTCTGTTATCATAAACTTTTCTTTGATCTTACTTTCTTCAATTTTTTTTTCTTTTTTTTTTTCTTTTTTTTTCTTTGTTTTCTACATGCTTTCTGTTTGATCTGGGCATAACCCAACCCTTCTGCATTTAACGCCTAACAACCTCCTCTTTAGGCTGGCGTTGTGCTCCATTTCACCCACACTTCAATAGCCCACTGTAGTGTTTCTATTTGTTTTCAGATCTTATGTAACGTCATACTCCATGAAAAGCATAAAGAAATGCCCTGTTAGACATGCCACACCCTTATTCTTGCAACATTACCTTCTCATACATTATGGGGATATTATTACAGCCCATTTTGCGGTTTCATGTTGCTAATTTGTGTTTCTTAAAATCTCTTTTCTGTAGTAAGTTAGTTTAGATATCAATTCCTGTATCATTCTTATGCTAAATGCTATATATCATATGTCATTCTGCCTATACACAGTTCACATTTTTTTTTTACAGCATGTACTCTATAGTCATTTTCTATATTTGTGTTGGTTCATTATCCTATTATTCTGTAAGTTTTCTGCACATAGTCTGTAAATGCTTCCTGTCAGTAGTGATTGGACGCTCACCAGCATCCTCGATCTACTCAGCTCATGTCTATGAGAGAAAGTGGGGCGCCAAATTGAATCTGCTGCAGTTATCATGATTTCACTCTGGTCATCGGCTGGAGTATTTGAATGGATTTGCTGATTGATCCATTTGTTACATAGGGTTTGAGTGATCCATGTCTGCAAATAAATCTTCACATCCATCTTAGAACTCCTTTTACCATAATATACTTGCATTTCCCCTTTGTGCATATATATATAGTCATTTTTTTTCTTCTTTCTTTGCACATGACAATATAGCTGTATTCTCTCTTATTAACTCAGCATCTCATAGTTATAGCCATCCTTTATTGTCATTTGGCATCCCTTTTACTGTGTATAAAAATTCATTCTTCTGCAGATGTGCAGTCTTGATAATTAGCCATATTCATGAACGGATATATTCATATCCGTTCATGATCTATATGCCATCTTTCACAAGCTTCATTATTGATATATAGGGAAGTTCTATACCCATTTTTATCGAAAATTATCTTGTAATTTGTGAAATACGGTTATGTAAAATCGCCTACAGAAACTGTATATAACTGTATTTTCTAGTTTTACCCATTATATGGAATTTACATTAATATGTATATTTTCTCAATATAGGTATATATATATCTATATATATATTTATATCTATGTATATCTACCTATATGTATACGTATATATGTATGTATATATGTATATATATATCCCTTCATGTGCCCTTATTTTCATATATGAGTATCTATATATCTATTTTCTCATATAAATATACCTCCATTGTTACATATCATTTAGCATCAATTTTAGTAATTTTTGATATACATCTCTTTGTTGTATATAATATATATATATATATATATATATATGTCCATTCCCTTGGTTATCTGGTACTAACTCTCATTTTGCAGGAAAATCTAGAAGATGTTGATTCCTTGGCTCCATTTCATTTTTTTTACTTTATGATATGCAATGTAACAACCCAATATAAACCTTGGAATAAGATTTACTTTTACTGCCTAGATTAGGCCGCATCTCATATAGTTTGATTTCAGTAATATCCTGATTATATGATGCATATATCTCAATTTTTCAAAATTCACCATGGATGAACACGAATGGCACGTGCACCAACTCTTAGAGAGTTGATGAACTCGGTGGAGTCCATATTTACGGCCCTAGTCAGAATATGGACGAGACCCAGATCCATCATCTCTCTACCAGTTACATTGAGCCTACACTCTTAGGCTATCTTGAAAATGCACCTCATATTTCCAATGTTTTCAAAATATTGTGAATTAATTCAAATAAACCCTGAATATATTCATGGCCACAGTCAGAATATGTGAAGGATTTACTTTGGTTTAATCCACATTTTTTTTAACAAATTTTTCAGAAAGTTTTTCAAAGTGCATTCATTCATTCAAATCATCTGCATCATTCGTTTTTCTCATGATTTTCTCAAAAGATTTTCATTTCATGGAGTCAATTTCTCAAGAAACTATGATGATATTCGGAGTTGGATTTTCCAAATCAAAGTTTTCCTATGATTTTCCTTGGAAATGTTATTTTCTTAAGATTCTTTTCAAAAGGAATTTCTCATCTTTCTCAAGAATCAAAGTTGATTTTCAGACATTTCAAAGACAAGATCCTCAGGATTTCAATTTCCTAAGTTCTAAATTTCCTTCTCCAATGAATTTTTCCTACAAATTTTTCATCCTTTTCTTAAGAAAATTCTCAAAGTCTGAGTTTTCCCAACAAGTGCTTTCCTTCTCAAATGTTCATCTTTTCTCAAGAATCCCTTCCATTTTCCTGAGATTCTCATTTTTTCATGGTTTTCCAAGTCTTTCTAATCTTTCTTAAAATTTTCCTGATATTCTTATTTCCTCATGGTTTTCCAAGTCTTTCTAATCTTTCTTAAAATTTTCCTGAGATTCTTATCTCCTCATGGTTTTCCAAGTCTTTCTAAGCTTTCTCAAGATTTTCCCAAAATTCTCATCTAAAATTTCTCAAGATTTTCTTGAGATTCTCACCTCTTCAAGATTTTCTAAGTCTTTATAAACTTTTCCGAGATTTTCAAACCTTCTTCGTCTGAGTTTTCCTGAGAGATTGATTTCCATCTTTTTCCTGAGAAATGCTTTTCAACTCTAAATGTTTTCTAAGCATACATCATATTTTCCAATTTACATTTCCCAAAATTCTCATAGCACATGCCTGAATTCTCTGTGCATTTAGGATAGAACACAATTTCGGTAATTTCACCAAGTCAAGCATAATTTTGGTCCTTGGTTCGATTACCCCTGTTAAAGGCGGCAGGAACGGTCGAACCTCGTACCGACAGGTCGAGCCCCATCCCATGGATTTTCCCGCAATTTTCAAAACGGAGGCGAGTATTTCAACATAATTTCCAAAAACTGGTCAAGTTTGAATCGCGAAAGCATTTCCCTCTCTCTTCCGCAAGGAAGGGAGGATGGGAAAAATTTCGTGACGATAACAAGAATGAAATATGGTTTTTCAAAATCCAATTTTAAATTCTTTAAATTCATTCATCATTTAGAAGAGAACTGCATCATATCTTCAAAATTCCTTTTTCAAAAACTCTAAGTGATGTAAATATCTTCAATTCTTGTAAAATCCAATTCATCTCTTCATTTTCAATTCTATTTCATTTTCAAATCTCAAAGTTCAATTTAACTTTGAGATCTCAAAACCATTTTGTATTCAAAAAATTCCAATTCAAATCAGATTTCAAAGTTCAATTTGACTTTGAAATTCCAAAAATTCATCTTATATTCAAAAACTCCAATCAAATTCAAAGTTCAATTTAACTTTGCAATTTCTGATTCATCTCCTGGTTCCAAATTCAAACTTCAAATTCAAGGTCTAATTTGACTTTGAAATTCATTCGTATATTCAAGATTCAAATTCTAAATTTCATTTTCCAAGTTCAATTTTACTTTGAAATTCTTGATTCATCTTCTTAATTCCAAAATTCAAGTTTTCAAATTCAAAGTCCAATTTGACTTTGAAATTCATTTATATATTCAGAAATCAAAATCTCAAATCAAAATTCCAAGTCCAAAGATAGATCCTAATCTCAACTTGGATCCAGATTTCCGAGTATAAATCTTCATTCTTTGGATCTCAGATTATAGATCCAAGATCTATTCTAGGATTCAGAACCCAATTCTACTTTGATCTCAAACTTCAGATCCAAGATCCATTTTAGGATCTAGATCCCAATTTCACCTTTGGATCTCAGACTTCAGATCCAAATTCCCTTTAGGATCCGAAATTCAATCCCAATCTTGGATCTCAGACTTCAGATCCAAATTCCATCTTGGATTCCAGATCTCGGATCTAATTCTATTTAGGATCCATAATCCAATTATATTCCTAAATTCTAGATTTCAAATCCAAAATCCATTTTCAGATCTCATTTGAATCCATTTTTATTTCCTATACCATTTGGATTTCTCAAGTCCATTATGATTTCAAATTTGAAATTCAAAATCCACTTCAAATATTCATTTCCTTTCCTAAATCCAAGTTTAAAATTCAAAGTCTATTTCTAACTTTGAAACTCCATTTCCTTTCATTTTAGCTTCAAATCATTCTTTCTCAAAATCAAGATTTATTCTTCCAACTCTGATTACTTCAAAAGACTTAGCTCAAATTCTAAGTTAGATTCTACCATTCAAAAACCATTTCTTCTCTCCATTATCAAATCTACCTCAAAAAACTTGGAGATTTCCAAAAATATTTTTTTCAAAATAGCATACATCCTTGCATTGCACAAGCATGATTCTTTGTGCATTCTTAGACTTAGGATAAATTCTTAGATAATATTAAGGCAAAGCAAAGGGCATAAATTCGATCCTTGGTTCGATTACCCCTGGTAAAGGTGTCAGAAACGGCTGAACCTCGTACCGACGAGCGAGCCCCGTCTCCCGATTTTTCTCGCAAATATTTCTAAACGGAGGCGAGTAATCTTTTAAATCTTTTCAAAATTAAGGTCAAGTGAGACCTTCGCAAAAGAGTTCTTCTCTATCTTCTTTCTTTTCTTTTCTCTTCTCTCTCTTCTTTTCTGTCTTTTATTTTCCTCCTTCAAAAATGAGGAAAATAGAGGTCGGAAAAGGAAAACAGAAGCAAGAAAGAGAAAGATACAAGAGAAAATTTTTTGCGATGATCACAGTTTTGGCGACCGAGATGAAACTCATCTTCGTCCAGTCGAATTTATGCCTTTTCTTCTTTGCTTTGATATTATCTAAGTCTTTATTCTTCGAATGTTAGCTTCATTTCCATGCAAACCTTAGGAGCCTAGACTCTGTCCTAAAGCTGACATCATTGCGTATAAGATCTAAGTATGGTTTGGTAGGACCATATTGAGGAGATTATTCCATGTTCACGTTAGACTTAGGTCTGAAATACAACTCTCCTCAATTCTAGGGATTGAATGTAAACAATGTATGCAAGTGTATGCTTCTATTCATTTAAATTCTATATCTTTAGGACTTGCATTAGAGCCTTCTGATTTCTTGCATGTTGAGCATATTTTGAAAAACCTCCCTACCTATATTGTCCTGGTCTTCATGTTGCTGGGCTGTCTCACTGAACCATAGTTCGGGAGAGAGCTTCACAACTGGACCACTTATTTGGGTTCGCGCCCCCTACCACGTACCTAAGGGCCATAGTCTAAGGTATATCGGTAGGTGCTCAAGGATGTTGGGAAGCCATTACCTTAGAACCGAAGAAATATTCTTATGCCACGTACTTCGAGCTTCGGCTTGAGTATATCGGCGTATCTTGATTAAAATCAGATGATCTGAACTTTAGAGTTAGGATTAAGATCCTACGAGCCATTTCAAATATTGCATTTAGAGTCAGCTTCTAGGGAGTGCTATTCTGTGCATCATTGCTTGTATAAATTGATTCTTTTTTTAGATATTATCTTGAAGATTCTTATCTTTTCAAAACCCTGAATATTTTTTCTTTTATTTTCTCAAAATCCAGGATGGTATATTTCTTATTTCTTTATTCTCTCATAAATTTCTTAAACCCTGGACATTCTTTTAAATTCTTTCCCCTATCTTTCAAAAGTTCAGGCGTATTCTTCTTCTTCTGATTTATTTAAATTCTTTTGATCCTGCTTGCAATTTTCAAAAATATTCAAAGTCTTGTCATTCATCTTCAAAAATACTCTTCCTCGTATATTCCATCTTCTTCATATAAAATCCTTTTTATCGAGAGATCTCTTTAAAATTCTATTTCATTATGTCTTTTCCTTTCAAAATTTCTTTGATCTGATCCTTTCATTTATTCGCTAGAAAACACCAACAGTTCCAATCATGGTTCAAACGAGAGCAGGGAGAAGGGCAGCTCAGCAGCACAATGATAGCGAAGTGGAAGAGATGAACTCTTCCAGGTTGTCCCGAAAACATGATTCAGATGAGGATGATGTCGACCCGGCGATGTATAAAATCTTTCAAAAGATGATGGCAAAAATAATGTTCGAGCAAGCTGGGGCAGGTTTAAAGAAAACATCCTCTAAAACCAAGGTCAAGAGGAAGTCAGTAAAGAAACATGTCAGGATCAACAAGAAGAGGGTCCAGCAGGACAGCATCTCAGACGGTTCAGAGTCAGGAGAGGAGGATTCCGAGGAAGAACAGTTTGTGTTCATCCCGAGACATCTGCGATAAGTCAAGAAGGTGGCAGAGGAACCTGAATCAGTCAACAAGCCTAAAGATGGGGTCCCGGCGGAAGACTCAGTTCAAATATTGACAAAGATGGTCAAAGACCTACAGATCCGAGATAAGGGAAAGAAAGTGTATACCAGACAGGACTTCTACCTTGGCCTAGATGAGGACAACAGCTTGGAAGACCTCCCCCGAAAATTTATTAAGTTTGATGGGTCCGGCAACCCAAAGGCCCATCTCGCAATGTTCTTCGCCGATTGTGCCAGATTCAGTGAAGACAATCGGGCCCTCTTCTTGTGCTTTCCTCGCAGCTTAGAAGGCGTAGCCGCAAAATGGTACGCAGAGCATATCAACCCCGTTGAGCTGCTAAATTTTGACAAGGTCGTTAATCTGTTTGTAGAAAGATTTATGTTCAATACTGAGGCACTACCAACCCTCAATCACCTGTATAACCTGAAACAAGGAGACAAGAAAAAGGCCATAGACTTCATTCGGAGGTGGAGAGATACCTGCAACAAGATGAGAACCCCCATTTCAGATGAGCACGCACTCCAAGTTATCCTAAACAATTTTTCTAAACCTCTTAGAAGCCTCATTTCCACTTACCCATCTAAATCATTCATAAAGCTTATCGAACGAGCTGAGTGGCTCAAGATGGGGATGGACAATGGGAATTATGAGGGTATCAAGGGCGGCCAAGACCTAAAAAAGAAGGTAAATTATACATTCTCAGCTAACTCTGGGGGCAGTAGCAGTAAGGATAGCACGAACAAGCAGATGGGGCAGCGAGAGGAACCCTTCAAGAAAAATGACAAACCAGTTCCAGCCAAGAAGAAGGAGAAGATAAAACGTGAAGGTTGGGGTTATGACCGCCAATTCACTGCTCTTGAACAGTCCCTCGAGCAAGTTCTGGAGTATATGTTGAGTAAAGATATGATTAAACTTCTGAGAGTTGATGATCCTCCGGTCGCCCTAGGAAAATGGAAGGACAAGTTCTACAAGTTCCACCGAGCAATGGGGCACGACACCGAGCACTGCTTCGTCCTAAAGAACATCATCCAGGACTGCATCGATAAAAATCTTCTAATAGAGGACGGAGAAGAAGAACAACCCGCTGTCCTAACCAAGCCTTTCCCGGACCACTCCAAATGATGTTGAAGTTTCCCTGTTTTTTTCTCCTTTTCTTAGTAGTCATCTTGTAGGGGCAAGTCAGCCCCAGTCTCTTGTGATCTCTTTTTATCACTTGTAAATATCCAAGTTTTGTTTTCAGTCATTACTTATCAATGAAATGGCAATTTTCTTCCTATCTTTTGTTCAATTCTTATTTCTTTCACCATATTGGAGCACATTTTATTTTTAAGATTGCATTTACGCTCCAAAATACTCTTTTGCCATCAGATTCCTATTCCTTTGCGGAATAATCCTGACATCATTCATGAGAGAAATGATATTACCTATGAGGGTTTTTTCAAAAATCATGAAATTTTGAAAGTCATCATTATGATGACCAAAGAGTTCAAATATTCTTTGGTCCAACCTTTGTCAAAATCAACCCTCGTGTTGGTCATATTGACGAAAATAGGTTTTCGAACCGTTGCACTGAAAAATCAACCCTCGAGTTGATCATGTTTTCAAAAATAAGTTTTCGAACCATTGCATTAAAAGGTCAACCCTTGTGTTGGTCTTATCTTCCAAGATTGATTCCGAAACATTTATATCCAAAGATCAACCCTTGTGTTGGTCTTATCTTCCAAAATGGGTTTCAAATAATTTATGTCCGAAGATCAACCCTTGTGTTGGTCTTATCTTCCAAGATTGGTTTCGAAACATTGCATTCAGAGATCAACCCTCGTGTTGATCATATTTACTAAAAATTGATTTTGAATCATTACATTCAAAGATCAACCCTCGCGTTGGTCATATTTTCTAAAAATTGGTTTTTAAATCATTGCTTCAAAAATTAACCCTCATGATGATCTCTCGTAAATGATCCCCTTTCAAAGATCAGCTCTCGCAGTTAATCATCTTTTCAAAAAATGATTTTCTCGTATTCTTCTCCCACTTCTTAAAAGATCCCACATGCAGGCAGGATCAAACACAATTCTTTTTTTTTCTCGATCAACTCTTTCTTTTTATTATTTATTTGTCAATTTTATCAGTCTTATCAATTTTTATTCATCTTTATCAATTTTGTCAATTTTATTGATCCTTCATTGATTTTGTTAATTTTTCTTGTCAAATTCTTATTTTCAAAAATTACCCTTTCAGGTTAAGGGATAAACCTGATGCCTCTTTCCCATGAGGTATTCCTTTTTTCCTTCTTCTTTTCCCATTCAGGATAAGGGATAATCATGAAACCCCTCATAAGAGCAATAATGCTACCTATGAGAATTCTTTTCCAAATACAAGTTTCATCAATCTTTATTGATTTTCTAAATTTATATCAATTTCTCCTCATTCCATCCTTTTCCCATTCAGGATAAGGGATAATCCTGAGACCCCTCATAGGAGCACCAATGCTACCTGTGAGAATTCTTGTTTAAAATAAATTCCTTTAAATTCTTCCCCATCTTTATAAATTTTATTCAATTTCCCACTCAGGTTAAGGGATAAACCTGAATTTCCCTCTCAGGTTAAGGGATAAACCTGAACCTCGGCCTACGAGGTCCTTCTTCCTTCAGAATAAGGGATAGTTCTGAAGTCTTTTATCATCTTTCAAGCATTATCAATTCTCCGTCAATTTTATCAACTCTTACCAGATCTTTGTCAATCCTTGTCAATTCTTTATTAATTCTTATTCTTTATCATTTTTTTTATTTTTATCGATTTTATTGATTCTTTATCATTCTTTATCAATTCTTTTAATTCTTTATAAACCTTTTATCAATTTTGTCAATTTTTATTATTTCCCTTTCAGGTTAAGGGATAAACCTGAATCATCTTCCATTTTCATCAATTTTTAATTTTCTTTTTATCTTTTCCTTTTAAGATTCGGGTTCTGACTCGGGTCTTCCTTTTTATCTTTCTTTTGAAGTTTCGAGTTCCGACTCGGGCTTCCCTTTGGTTCTAATGCTCGCATTGGACTAATCGTTTTCTTTTATCTTTCATCTTTTCCTTTTAAAGATTCGGGTTCCGACTCGAGTCTCCCTTTTATCTTTTCGTTTGAAGTTTCGAGTTCCGACTCGGGCTTCCCTTTGGTTCTGATTGAACCAATTGTTTTCTTTTATCTTTTACCTTTTCCTTTTAAAGATTCGGGTTCCGACTCGGGTCTTCCTTTTATCTTTTCTTTTGAGGTTTCAAGTTCCGACTCGGGCTTCCCTTTGGTTCTGATTGGACAAATTGTTTTCTTTCATCTTTTCCTTTTAAAGATTCGGGTTCCAACTCGAGTCTTCTTTTTATCTTTTCGTTTGAAATTTCGAGTTCCGACTCGGGCTTCCCTTTGGTTCTGATTGGACCAATTGTTTTCTTTTATCTTTTATCTTTTATCTTTTATCTTTTATCTTTTATCTTTTCCTTTTAAAGATTCGGGTTCCGACTCGGGTCTTCCTTTTATCTTTTCTTTTGAGGTTTCGAGTTCCGACTCGGGCTTCCGTTTGGTTCTGATTGGACCAATTGTTTTCTTTTGTCTTTTCCTTTTAAAGATTTGGTTTCCGACTCGGGTCTTCCTTTTATCTTTTCGTTCGAAGTTTCGAGTTCCGACTCGGGCTTCCCTTTGGTTCTGATTGAACCAATTGTTTTCTTTTATCTTTTATCTTTTATCTTTTCCTTTTAAAGATTCGGGTTCCGACTCGGGCCTTTCCTTTTATCTTTTCGTTTGAAGTTCCGAGTTCCGACTCGGGCTTCCCTTTGGTTCTGATTGGACCAATCATTTTCTATTATCTTTTATCTTTTTCTTTTAAGATTCGGCTTCTGACTCGGTCTTCCTTTTTATTCTTTCGTTTGAGGTTCCGAGTTCCGACTCAGACTTCCTTTTGGATCCAATGCTCGTATTGGAACCAATCGTTGCGTCGAAAATTCGAATTCTCAAACTCAATTTTCTCTTTTATCTTTTATCTTGAAGATCTGGGTTCCGACTCGGGTTTTCCCTTTTATATATTCCATCTTCTTGAATATCCGAATTGAGTTTTATTCTCTTTAAAATCCCTTCATTCCCGTTCAGGATAAGGGATAATCCTGAAACCATTCATAGAAGCAGCGCAGCCTTCTATAATGATCCTTCCAAATCCAGTCTAGCACTGGTCCTTCATCACAAAATCCTTCGTAAAACCAAATTCTCACATTGGTCCTTCCAAATCCAGTCTAACACTAGTCCTTCATAAAAAATCTTTCGTCAAATTCAATTCTCGCATTGGTCCTTCCAAATCCAGTTTACACTGGTCCTTCATCAAAATCATTCGTCAAATCCAATTCTCACATTGGTCCTTCCAAATCCAGTCAAGCACTGGTCCTTCATCAAACATCCTTCCAAAATTCCAATTTTCACAAATTGGTCCTTCAAAAATTCTAATTTTACGCTGGTCTTTCAAATTCCAATTGGTCCTTCATCAAATTCCAATGTTTTCATTGGTCCTTCCAAATTTCAATTCTATGAATTGGTCCTTCAAAATCCCAATTAGTCCTTCAAAATTCCAATGTTTACATTGGTCCTTCCAAAATTCCAATTTTCACAAATTGGTACTTCAAATTCCAATGTTTTCATTGGTCCTTCCAAATTCCAATTCTATGAATTGGTCCTTCAAAATCCCAATTGGTCCTTCAAAATTCCAATGTTTACATTGGTCCTTCCAAAATTCCAATTTTCACAAATTGGTCCTTCCAAAATTCCAGTTTTACGCTGGTCCTTCAAATTCCAATTGGTCCTTCATCAAATTTCAATGTTTTCATTGGTCCTTCCAAATTCCAATTCTATGAATTGGTCCTTCAAAATTCCAATTGGTCCTTCAAAATTCCAATGTTTACATTGGTCCTTCCAAAATTCCAATTTACACAAATTGGTCCTTCCAAAAAAACAGTTTTACGCTGGTCTTTCAAATTCCAATTGGTCCTTCATCAAATTCCAATGTTTTCATTGGTCCTTCCAAATTCCAATTCTATGAATTGGTCCTTCAAAATCCCAATTGGTCCTTCAAAATTCCAATGTTTACATTGGTCCTTCCAAAATTCCAATTCTCACAAATTGGTCCTTCCGAAATTCCAGTTTTATGCTGGTCCTTCAAATTCCAATTGGTCCTTCATCAAATTCCAATGTTTTCATTGGTCCTTCCAAATTCCAATTCTATGAATTGGTCCTTCAAAATCCCAATTGGTCCTTCAAAATTCCAATGTTTACATTGGTCCTTCAAAATTTCAATTTTCACAAATTGGTCCTTCAAGATTCCAATTTTCACAAATTGGTCCTTCAAAATTCCAATTTTACACTAGTCCTTCAAAATTTCAGTCAGTTCTTCAAAATTTCAGTCAGTTCTTCAAAATTTCAGTCAGTTCTTCAAAATTTCAAACAGTCCTTCAACATTCCAATGCGTATATTGGTCCTTCAAAATTTCCAATTTTCTCAAAAATTGGTCCTTCTCAAATTCCAGTTTAGCACTGGTCCTTTACCAAAGTCTTTTTTTTTTACCAAAAATTTCTTTACCAAATTCTTTTACAAGATTTTTTACCAAAATTCTTTACTTAACCTCATTCTTTAAGTTGGTCTCGTAAAACCCAGTTCTACTGATCAAGATTGCCAAAAATAAAAGATGTTCAGCCCGAGGTCCTATCAAAATCTATATTGAGTGATTATTTCACAAAGGATTCTCGAAAACTTTGCCAATTTTCTAAAATATGTCTTGATTCCAATATTTTACTGCACAAAAAGAATCACCTCATATTACCTCTAGTATTCTTTTCAAAAGGGTGAAGCTTTTTGCGAAAAGGAGTGAAAATTCAAATCTTCTCTCTGTTGGTCAACCAAGAGGATGCAAGAAAGATCCTTGGTATGATTAGCAAAAGAAATATTCAATGATGTTGAAAAGCTAGAAGAGAATCGATATTGATCATAGCTATGACGCATATTTTAAGACGACTTTCTGGCAATCAGGCAGTGGAAATATCCTGAGCGTTAAAAAGAATCCACTCAATCCATATCTCCTCATTCATTCATTTAAGCTTCAATCAAATATCCTCAAAAGGGATCTCTCAATTGTCGTCAAGATGAAGGCGAATTAAACGAGTAGACCCCCGGGGCCAAAGAAGATTGGAAACATCTCCAAGATGACGGAGTTTGTGACGGATCCTTCTAGGGAAAGTTCAGATCACCGTCAAGATGAAGGCGAGTGTGATGAACCTACCGACAAACCCTAAAAGATATTTGATTTCTGCTATCATCTAAAGACCTTTTGAGCCAATATCATCAATAGAATCCCTGAGATAAAAAAAGGATCGAAATATCTCCAAGATGAAGGAGTTTGGGACGTACCCTTTCCCGAAAAAGAGAGAAAAGTCAGGAAACATCCAAATGAAAGATGATGTAGAAACCCAAGAAAGCTCAATGTCCCAAAAAAAAGAGTGCCAAAAGATCATTATGGGAAAATCCTCAGGATATCAAACTGCCAAAATTGCCAGGAATCATCTTTTCTCGTGTGAAATCCTTTCATCAATGTCCTTTCACTGCTTGCTTTTATGAAATTAAGAGTATTTCTTCTCTATTCATGTCAAGGAAATGGATAACTTCCTTGAAGAGACTCAACAGCTTTAAAATTTGAATCTGACTCTAGAATCCAAGGAGTTTACCTCATTGAAGGAAATACTCTAGGTAAAAGAGGAAATATCTTTCGCACATACTTGCACACTTCAAGCATTTGAATCAATTGCAATTTCATCTTATTGGCAAAAATTTTCTGGTTATTCAAAAATGAAATAAATGCTCAATATCTATTTTGATACAACCTATCATTCTTTATATTTTTCAAAGAGAATTGTTTCATTCTGGTGAGGTATTTCTCCCAGACCCATCATGGTTTCCCCCGTCAAGGAAGCCATGCTTTGTATATCCATTTCAAATAAAGGATTATACTCGAACCCCGTCCCACGAGGTATTTTTCAAAAATGTCCCATCCAGGTTAAGGGCTAAGCCTGTGTCTTTTCAAAAATCCTTATCTTCGTCTCAACCTTGAGACTTCTTCAAAATTTCTCCTTTTATCATATCGGGATAGTCATCCCAAGAGTCCCATCACAATTTTCTCATTTTTTTTTGTCCAGATTATTTTCATTCTCGAGGATTTCGTTCTCTTCCCAAAACCCTTTCAGAGTAAGGTACAAAACCTGAAAAATAAATCTTTCAAAGCCAATTCTTTCACACCTAGTTCAGACCTTCTGACTGAGGCATTTTTAAAGAAAATTTGGCGTGTCTTCTTTGCCGCTAAGCTCGGCTTACAACAGGCTTAACAACAAAGATGGGCATCTGTGAACACCCCAAATTTTCCCAAAAATCCAAAAATCCCTTCTTTGCCTCTGACCTCCGTCTTCTGAGTAATCAGGTCAATTTTTAACCAAAAATTCCATTCATTCCTTGAATTCGTTAGAATTCGGACTCAAAGTCTTATCTCTGATCCAATTTTGATCCGAATCGGATCCAAACCCCTTTTTAAGAAAAATTTTAAAAATAAAAACCCGAATTCTCAAAAAACTCTCTTTTGTAAAAATTTATCAAAAATACAAAAAATAGTCTTGTCTCTCGTATCGCTTAGGCCTTAGGGTTTTTACTTCCAAAAATGACAAAAAAAATCAAATCAGAAAAGACCAAGAAAAGAATAAAAGAAAAAAATCAGAATAGTAAAATTGCAGAAAAATGACTTTAAAAGCCCGTTTTGAGAAAAAATGGTTTAAAAAGACCCTTTTTTGGAAAATTTTGGAAAAAAAAAACACTCCTTTACAAAGCCGAGTTAGGGTTTTCAGACCCTTTCTCTCGCTTTCTCTCCAATCCTTCATCTCCCTCTCTCGCCCGAACCCTCCAGGGCCAACCCTCCATGTGCGACCATCCTCCATCGCCCTCCATCTCCAAACCCCCCTTCCTATGCCATCGATGCCTAACGGCACCCTCCTCCTCCAGCCGCTCATCTTCAACGAACCGCCTTCCCGAATCTCCTTCTCCCTCTTTAAAAGGGGCACGAAGGAGAAGCCTTCACTATCCGCCTTCTACCCCTCCATCTCGACGATCATCTCCTTCTTCCCCTTTTCCCTCAGACCCGTTTTCACCCTTCCACCCTTCTGCATATGCGATCGGATCATCTTCAGTTTCTTCCTTCTCCTCCCTCTTTCTTCTCCTTCTGCTTATTTCCTGGGGCTTCTCTCACCTGACAGAAGGAAGCCGACTACTCGGGGTATTTGTAATTATAGAAATCAGCCTACGAGAGCTCGTTTTGTTTAAGCTAAACTGGTGTAAAAACTACCTGCAGGATGCAACATCTATGAGCAATTTCGGACCCTGCTTTTATCTCTGAAGGCTACATGCTCACCACAAAAGCAATTCCTTCATACAGCCCAAAGTGCTTCACTTCACCTTCCTACTAATTTCCTGCAAGTGCACACCACCACCTCAGGTCAGTCAATGGAATACTAACATCTATTATGTATTTGCAGCAAAATCATCAGGTAAGCCGTAAATAAAGGCTATGCTATTCTCTTGCTTTTTGCTGTTTTGATAAACTCATGATTTTCAAGATTTCATGTGTTAATTGTTTGTTGTTTTCCTTTTTGCACTTCAGACTTAATAAAATTATAAAGATTTTTTTTTATACTACCTGTTATGCATTAGTAGCCCCAACACTTACACTTCATCTCTTTTTGCTGTTTCACAGTATTACCCACACCTGCACCTTTTTATGCTCTCCACTACTCTCCACTTAACCTGTTCACATTTTCTTTGCACTTTCTTTACACAGCACAACCACCCTGTAGCTGTATCCCCAGTTGCCTTCACTACCATCAACACACACCCTCTTGCTGAGTGCCTCTATTAGCACTTCACCTGCATTTTATGCAAAAGCGCCCAGCCCTGTTGGGGCTGTTCTTTCAGGGTATCTGCAACAATACTGTTGTGATTTTCATGTATCCATAGCCATGCCAACACTGATGTGGCTCCCATTTTCGTGCCTTTAGCAGTGTTCAAACTTGTTGTGATCCTCCTGTCACCTACACTTATCAACCAACTAGCAGCTTCCATGTAACATTACAGCACCATGGTGCAAAACCCTCAACTAGTTCACTGTTGTCATGGGGATCTTGTAACACATTACCCACTGTCATATATCACATCCCCTTATATCTTTAGCACACTCCATCTATGTCACTCATTCTCAACACCCCATGTATGCTCACAACAGTGGTAAACACTGTTGTGATTCCCTGTACACCACCAATGCCCACCACCCTGCTACAATACTATTTGCAGCAACATCACCGTGCTTACAACAGTAGGTATTGTGCTTACAGCAATAGGTATAAGGTCATCTTCACTCCCATCTCAAACACAGCCACTACTCATTGCTTTGCAAAGTGATAGACAGTCCATCTTTCACTGAAAATCATGTTATATGAAGATTACGTTTAGGCAATACGTGGATAATCCTTCATTAAACATGTACATATGTTTAGGTAGATAGCCATGAATTTCTATTCTGTGAATATGTTTTTCCTATATAGGGGTTTTTCACTAGCATAATGTATATTCATTTCTTCCTACGTATATACACTTCATCATTGACATAAGTACAAATCTTCTAGCATTTGCCTTATAGATTCAAGATTATAAACCTCTTTGTTATATGCATCCTTTACTTTGTGTTAACTTGCATTTTGCAGAAATTAGGCTATTTTATTTCTTAGATTAAGAATGTGAATCTCAATTTCATTCTGTTAAACAACTAGATATTAATACAAACTTTACATTTCCAGCACTAGATAGAATAAATAAGCATAGTCAATGTCATGAATGACTTGTTTTCATGCTTTTTGCTTTTTCTCAAAATCTCACAAATGGGAACACGAATGGCACGTGCACCATTTCGTAAAAGGTAATTAATCCTAAGTTGATGATTTACATCAATGGCCATAGTCAGGATGTAACCAAGACTTAGGATCTTTATCTTTTATAAAATAACACTGGATCCACACTGTATCCTTTTCAAAATTCATCATATTTTCCTTAAATATTTTCTTCTTTCTATTAGAGTTTGAATTAAAATTAATTCGATATATATACCAATGGTCATAGTCAGGGTATATATTGAGAGTTAATTTCATTTTAAACTCTATAAAAGCACCAAAATATGTTTTATTCTTCACCTGAATTTAAATATAGATTATTATATAATACATTCAATGACCATAGTCAAGGATGTATTATATTTTCAATCTTATTTCGAATTCATGTAAAGAATGAAATATGGTTTTTCAAAATCCAATTTTAAATTCTTTAAATTCATTCATCATTTAGAAGAGAACTGCATCATATCTTCAAAATTCCTTTTTCAAAAACTCCAAGTGATGTAAATATCTTCAATTCTTGTAAAATCCAATTCATCTCTTCATTTTCAATTCTATTTCATTTTCAAATCTCAAAGTTCAATTTAACTTTGATATCTCAAAACCATTTTGTATTCAAAAAATTCCAATTCAAATCAGATTTCAAAGTTCAATTTGACTTTGAAATTCCAAAAATTCATCTTATATTCAAAAACTCCAATCAAATTCAAAGTTCAATTTAACTTTGAAATTTCTGATTCATCTCCTGGTTCCAAATTCAAACTTCAAATTCAAGGTCTAATTTGACTTTGAAATTCATTCGTATATTCAAGATTCAAATTCTAAATTTCATTTTCCAAGTTCAATTTTACTTTGAAATTCTTGATTCATCTTCTAAATTCCAAAATTCAAGTTTTCAAATTCAAAGTCTAATTTGACTTTGAAATTCATTTATATATTCAGAAATCAAAATCTCAAATCAAAATTCCAAGTCCAAAGATAGATCCTAATCTCAACTTGGATCCAGATTTTTGAGTATAAATCTCCATTCTTTGGATCTCAGATTATAGATCCAAGATCCATTCTAGGATTCAGAACCCAATTCTACTTTGATCTCAAACTTCAGATCCAAGATCCATTTTAGGATCTAGATCCCAATTTCACCTTTGGATCTCAGACTTCAGATCCAAATTCCCTTTAGGATCCAAAATTCAATCCCAATCTTGGATCTCAGACTTCAGATCCAAATTTCATCTTGGATTCCAGATCTCGGATCCAATTCTATTTAGGATCCATAATCCAATTATATTTCTAAATTCTAGATTTCAAATCCAAATTCCATTTTCAGATCTTATTTGAATCCATTTCTATTTCCTATACCATTTGGATTTCTCAAGTCCATTATGATTTCAAATTTGAAATTCAAAATCCACTTCAAATATTCATTTCTTTTCCTAAATCCAAGTTTAAAATTCAAAGTCCATTTCTAACTTTGAAACTCCATTTCCTTTCATTTTAGCTTCAAATCATTCTTTCTCAAAATCAAGATTTATTCTTCCAACTCTGATTACTTCAAAAGACTTAGCTCAAATTCTAAGTTAGATTCTACCATTCAAAAACCATTTCTTCTCTCCATTATCAAATCTACCTCAGAAAACTTGGAGATTTCCAAAAATATTTTTTTCAAAATAGCATACATCCTTGCATTGCAAAAGCATGATTCTTTGTGCATTCTTAGACTTAGGATAAATTCTTAGATAATATTAAGGCAAAGCAAAGGGCATAAACTCGATCCTTGGTTCGATTACCTCTGGTAAAGGTGCCAGAAACGGCCGAACCTCGTACCGACGAACGAGCCCCGTCTCCCGATTTTTCCCGCAAATATTTCAAAATGGAGGCGAGTAATCTTTTAAATCTTTTCAAAATTAAGGTCAAGTGAGACCTTCGCAAAAGAGTTCTTCTCTCTCTTCTTTCTTTTCTTTTCTTTTCTTTTCTCTTCTCTCTCTTCTTTTTTGTTTTTTATTTTCTCCCTTCAAAAATGAGGAAAATAGAGGTCGAAAAAGGAAAACAGAAGCAAGAAAGAGAAAGATACAAGAGAAAAATTTTTGCGATGATCACAGTTTTGGTGACCGACATGGAAATCGTCTCCATCCAGTCGAATTTATGCCTTTCCTTCTTTGCTTTGATATTATCTAAGTCTTTATTCTTCGAATGTCAGCTTCATTTCCATGCAAACCTTAGGAGCCTAGACTCTGTCCTAAAGCTGACATCATTGCATATAAGATATAAGTATGGTTTGGTAGGACCATATTGAGGAGATTATTCCATGTTCACGTTAGACTTAGGTCTGAAATACAACTCTCCTCAATTCTAGGGATTGAATGTAAACAATGTATGCACGTGTATGCTTTTATTCATTTAAATTCTATCTCTTTAGGACTTGCATTAGAGCCTTCAGATTTCTTGCATGTTGAGCATATTTTGAAAAACCTCCCTACCTATATTGTCCTGGTCTTCACGTTGCTGGGCTGTCTCACTGAACCATAGTTCGGGAGAGAGCCTCACAACTGGACCACTTATTTGGGTTTGCGCCCCCTACCACGTACCTAAGGGCCATAGTCTGAGGTATATCGGTAGGTGCTCAAGGATGTTGGGAAGCCATTACCTTAGAACCGAAGAAATATTCTTATGCCACGTACTTCGAGCTTTGGCTTGAGTATATCTGCGTATCTTGATTAAAATCAGATGATCTGAACTTTAGAGTTAGGATTAAGATCCTACGAGCCATTTCAAATATTGCATTTAGAGTCAGCTTCTAGGGAGTGCTATTCTGTGCATCATTGCTTGTATAAATTGATTCTTTTTTTTAGATATTATCTTGAAGATTCTTATCTTTTCAAAACCCTGGATATTTTTTTTTTATTTTCTCAAAATCCAGGATGGTATATTTCTTATTTCTTTATTCTCTCATAAATTTCTTAAACCCTGGACATTCTTTTAAATTCTTTCCCCTATCTTTCAAAAGTCCAGGCGTATTCTTCTTCTTTTGATTTATTTAAATTCTTTTGATCCTGCCTGCAATTTTCAAAAATATTCAAAGTCTTGTCATTCATCTTCAAAAATACTCTTCCTCGTATATTCCATCTTCTTCATATAAAATCCTTTTTATCGAGAGATCTCTTTAAAATTCTATTTCATTATCTCTTTTCCTTTCAAAATTTCTTTGATCTGAACCTTTCATTTATTCGCCAGAAAACACCAACAGTTCCAATCATGGTTCAAACGAGAGCAGGGAGAAGGGCAGCTTAGCATCACAATGATAGTGAAGTGGAAGAGATGAACTCTTCCAGGTTGTCCCGAAAACATGATTCAGATGAGGATGATGTCGACCCGGCGATGTATAAAATCTTTCAAAAGATGATGGCAAAAATGATGTCCGAGCAAGCTGGGGCATGTTCAAAGAAAACATCCTCTAAAACCAAGGTCAAGAGGAAGTCAGTAAAGAAACATGTCAGGATCAACAAGAAGAGGGTCCAGCAGGACAACATCTCAGACGGTTCAGAGTCAGGAGAGGAGGATTCTGAGGAAGAACAGTTTGTGTTCGTCCCGAGACATCTGCGACAAGTCAAGAAGGTGGCAGAGGAACCTGAATCAGTCAACAAGCCTAAAGATGGGGTCCCGACGGAAGACTCAGTTCAAATATTGACAAAGATGGTCAAAGACCTACAGATCCGAGATAAGGGAAAGAAAGTGTATACCAGACAGGACTTCTACCTTGGCCTAGATGAGGACAACTGCTTGGAAGACCTCCCTCGAAAATTTATTATGTTCGATGGGTCCGGCAACCCAAAGGCCCATCTCGCAATGTTCTTCGTCGAATGTGCTAGATTCAGTGAAGACAATCGGGCCCTCTTCTTGTGCTTTCCTCACAGCTTAGAAGGCGTAGCTGCAAAATGGTACGCAGAGCATATCAACCCCGTTGAGCTGCTAAATTTTGACAAGGTCGTTAATCTGTTTGTAGAAAGATTCATGTTCAATACTGAGGCACTACCAACCCTCAATCACTTGTATAACCTGAAACAAGGAGACAAGAAAAAGGCCATAGACTTCATTCGGAGGTGGAGAGATACCTGCAACAAGATGAGAACCCCCATTTCAGAGGAGCACGCACTCCAAGTTATCCTGAACAATTTTTCTCAACCTCTTAGAAGCCTCATTTCCACTTACCCATCTAAATCATTCATAGAGCTTATCGAACAAGCTGAGTAGCTCAAGATGGGGATGGACAATGGGAATTATGAGGGTATGACTCTCATCAAGGGCAGCCAAGACCTAAAAAAGAAGGTAAATTATACATTCTCAGCTAACTCTGGGGGCAGTAGCAGTAAGGATAGCACGAACAAGCAGATGGGGCAGCGAGAGGAACCCTTTAAGAAAAATGACAAACCAGTTCCAGCCAAGCAAAAGGAGAAGATAAAACGTGAAGGTTGGGGTTATGACCGCCAATTCACTGCTCTTGAACAGTCCCTCGAGCAAGTTCTGGAGTATATGTTGAGTAAAGATATGATTAAACTTCTGAGAGTTGATGATCCTCCGGTCGCCCTGGGAAAATGGAAGGACAAGTTCTACAAGTTCCACCGAGCAATGGGGCACGACACCGAGCACTGCTTCGTCCTAAAGAACATCATTCAGGACTGCATCGATAAAAATCTTCTAATAGAGGACGGAGAAGAAGAACAGCCCGCTGTCCTAACCAAGCCTTTCCCGGACCACTCCAAATGATGTTGAAGTTTCCCTGTTTTTTTCTCCTTTTCTTAGTAGTCATCTTGTAGGGGCAAGTCAGCCCCAGTCTCTTGTGATCTCTTTTTATCACTTGTAAATATCCAAGTTTTGTTTTCAGTCATTACTTATCAATGAAATGGCAATTTTCTTCCTATCTTTTGTTCAATTCTTATTTCTTTCACCATATTGGAGCACATTTTATTGTTAAGATTGCATTTACGCTCCAAAATACTCTTTTGCCATCAGATTCCTATTCCTTTGCGGAATAATCCTGACATCATTCATGAGAGAAATGATATTACCTATGAGGGTTTTTCCAAAAATCATGAAATTTTGAAAGTCATCATTATGATGACCAAAGAGTTCAAATATTCTTTGGTCCAACCTTTGTCAAAATCAACCCTCATGTTGGTCATATTGACGAAAATAGGTTTTCGAACCGTTGCACTGAAAAATCAACCCTCGAGTTGATCATGTTTTCAAAAATAAGTTTTCGAACCATTGCATTAAAAGGTCAACCCTTGTGTTGGTCTTATCTTCCAAGATTGATTCCGAAACATTTATATCCAAAGATCAACCCTTGTGTTGGTCTTATCTTCCAAAATGGGTTTCAAATAATTTATGTCCGAAGATCAACCCTTGTGTTGGTCTTATCTTCCAAGATTGGTTTCGAAACATTGCATTCAGAGATCAACCCTCGTGTTGATCATATTTACTAAAAATTGATTTCGAATCATTACATTCAAAGATCAACCCTCGCGTTGGTCATATTTTCTAAAAATTGGTTTTTAAATCATTGCTTCAAAAATTAACCCTCATGATGATCTCTCGTGAATGATCCCCTTTCAAAGATCAGCTCTCGCAGTTAATCATCTTTTCAAAAAATGATTTTCTCGTATTCTTCTCCCACTTCTTAAAAGATCCCACATGCAGGCAGGATCAAACACAATTCTTTTTTTTTCTCGATCAACTCTTTCTTTTTATTATTTATTTGTCAATTTTATCAGTCTTATCAATTTTTATTCATCTTTATCAATTTTGTCAATTTTATTGATCCTTCATTGATTTTGTTAATTTTTCTTGTCAAATTCTTATTTTCAAAAATTACCCTTTCAGGTTAAGGGATAAACCTGATGCCTCTTTCCCATGAGGTATTCCTTTTTTCCTTCTTCTTTTCCCATTCAGGATAAGGGATAATCCTGAAACCCCTCATAAGAGCAATAATGCTACCTATGAGAATTCTTTTGCAAATACAAGTTTCATCAATCTTTATTGATTTTCTAAATTTATATCAATTTCTCCTCATTCCATCCTTTTCCCATTCAGGATAAGGGATAATCCTAAGACCCCTCATAGGAGCACCAATGCTACCTGTGAGAATTCTTGTTTAAAATAAATTCCTTTAAATTCTTCCCCATCTTTATAAATTTTATTCAATTTCCCACTCAGGTTAAGGGATAAACCTGAATTTTCCTCTCAGGTTAAGGGATAAACCTGAACCTCGGCCTACGAGGTCCTTCTTCCTTCAGGATAAGGGATAGTTCTGAAGCCTTTTATCATCTTTCAAGCATTATCAATTCTCCGTCAATTTTATCAACTCTTACCAGATCTTTGTCAATCTTTGTCAATCCTTGTCAATTCTTTATTAATTCTTATTCTTTATCAATTTTTTTATTTTTATCGATTTTTTTTATTCTTTATCATTCTTTATCAATTCTTTTAATTCTTTATCAACCTTTTATCAATTTTGTCAATTTTGTCAATTTTTATTATTTCCCTTTCAGGTTAAGGGATAAACTTGAATCATCTTCCATTTTCATCAATTTTTAATTTTCTTTTTATCTTTTCCTTTTAAGATTCGGGTTCTGACTCGGGTCTTCCTTTTTATCTTTCTTTTGAAGTTTCGAGTTTCGACTCGGGCTTCCCTTTGGTTCTAATGCTCGCATTGGACTAATCGTTTTCTTTTATCTTTTATCTTTTCCTTTTAAAGATTCGGGTTCCGACTCGAGTCTCCCTTTTATCTTTTCGTTTGAAGTTTCGAGTTCCGACTCGGGCTTCCCTTTGGTTCTGATTGAACCAATTGTTTTCTTTTATCTTTTACCTTTTCCTTTTAAAGATTCGGGTTCCGACTCGGGTCTTCCTTTTATCTTTTCTTTTGAGGTTTCAAGTTCCGACTCGGGCTTCCCTTTGGTTCTGATTGGACCAATTGTTTTCTTTCATCTTTTCCTTTTAAAGATTCGGGTTCCAACTCGAGTCTTCCTTTTATCTTTTCGTTTGAAATTTCGAGTTCCGACTCGGGCTTCCCTTTGGTTCTGATTGGACCATATGTTTTCTTTTATCTTTTATCTTTTATCTTTTCCTTTTAAAGATTCGGGTTCCGACTCGGGTCTTCCTTTTATCTTTTCTTTTGAGGTTTCGAGTTCCGACTCGGGCTTCCCTTTGGTTCTGATTGGACCAATTGTTTTCTTTTGTCTTTTCCTTTTAAAGATTTGGTTTCCGACTCGGGTCTTCCATTTATCTTTTCGTTCGAAGTTTCGAGTTCCGACTCGGGCTTCCCTTTGGTTCTGATTGAACCAATTGTTTTCTTTTATCTTTTATCTTTTATCTTTTCCTTTTAAAGATTCGGGTTCCGACTCGGGCCTTTCCTTTTATCTTTTCGTTTGAAGTTCCGAGTTCCGACTCGGGCTTCCCTTTGGTTCTGATTGGACCAATCGTTTTCTATTATCTTTTATCTTTTCCTTTTAAGATTCGGGTTCTGACTCGGTCTTCCTTTTTATTCTTTCGTTTGAGGTTCCGAGTTCTGACTCGGACTTCCTTTTGGATCCAATGCTCGTATTGGAACCAATCGTTGCGTCAAAAATTTGAATTCTCAAACTCAATTTTCTCTTTTATCTTTTATCTTGAAGATCTGGGTTCCGACTCGGGTTTTCCCTTTTATATATTTCATCTTCTTGAATATCCGAATTGAGTTTTATTCTCTTTAAAATCCCTTCATTCCCGTTCAGGATAAGGGATAATCCTGAAACCATTCATAGAAGCAGTGCAGCCTTCTATAATGATCCTTCCAAATCCAGTCTAGCACTGGTCCTTCATCACAAAATCCTTCGTAAAACCCAATTCTCACATTGGTCCTTCCAAATCCAGTCTAACACTACTCCTTCATAAAAAATCTTTCGTCAAATCCAATTCTCGCATTGGTCCTTCCAAATCCAGTTTACACTGATCCTTCATCAAAATCATTCGTCAAATCCAATTCTCACATTGGTCCTTCCAAAATTCCAATTTTCACAAATTGGTCCTTCAAAAATTCCAATTTTACGCTGGTCTTTCAAATTCCAATTGGTCCTTCATCAAATTCCAATGTTTTCATTGGTCCTTCCAAATTTCAATTCTATGAATTGGTCCTTCAAAATCCCAATCGGTCCTTCAAAATTCCAATGTTTACATTGGTCCTTCCAAAATTCCAATTTTCACAAATTGGTCCTTCAAATTCCAATGTTTTCATTGGTCCTTCCAAAATCCAATTCTATGAATTGGTCCTTCAAAATCCCAATTGGTCCTTCAAAATTCCAATGTTTACATTGGTCCTTCCAAAATTCCAATTTTCACAAATTCGTCCTTCCAAAATTCCAGTTTTACGCTGGTCCTTCAAATTCCAATTGGTCCTTCATCAAATTTCAATGTTTTCATTGGTCCTTCCAAATTCCAATTCTATGAATTGGTCCTTCAAAATCCCAATTGGTCCTTCCAAAATTCCAATTTACACAAATTGGTCCTTCCAAAAAAACAGTTTTACGCTGGTCTTTCAAATTCCAATTGGTCCTTCATCAAATTCCAATGTTTTCATTGGTCCTTCCAAATTCCAATTCTATGAATTGGTCCTTCAAAATCCCAATTGGTCCTTCAAAATTCCAATGTTTACATTGGTCCTTCCAAAATTCCAATTCTCACAAATTGGTCCTTCCGAAATTCCAGTTTTATGCTGGTCCTTCAAATTCTAATTGGTCCTTCATCAAATTCCAATGTTTTCATTGGTCCTTTCAAATTCCAATTCTATGAATTGGTCCTTCAAAATCCCAATTGGTCCTTCAAAATTCCAATGTTTACATTGGTCCTTCAAAATTCCAATTTTCACAAATTGGTCCTTCAAAATTCCAATTTTACATTGGTCCTTCAAAATTCCAATTTTCACAAATTGGTCCTTCAAAATTCCAATTTTAGACTAGTCCTTCAAAATTTCAATCAGTTCTTCAAAATTTCAGTCAGTTCTTCAAAATTTCAAACAGTCCTTCAAAATTCCAATGCGTATATTGGTCCTTCAAAATTTCCAATTTTCTCAAAAATTGGTCCTTCTCAAATTCCAGTTTAGCACTGGTCCTTTACCAAAGTCTTTTTTTTTTACCAAAAATTCCTTTACCAAATTCTTTTACAAGATTCTTTACCAAAATTCTTTACTTAACCTCATTCTTTAAGTTGGTCTCGTAAAACCCAGTTCTACTGATCAAGATTGCCAAAAATAAAAGATGTTCAGCCCGAGGTCCTATCAAAATCTATATTGAGTGATTATTTCACAAAGGATTCTCGAAAACGTTGCCAATTTGCTAAAATATGTCTTGATTCCAATATTTTACTGCACAAAAAGAATCACCTCATATTACCTCTAGTATTCTTTTCAAAAGGGTGAAGCTTTTTTGCGAAAAGGAGTGAAAATTCAAATCTTCTCTCTGTTGGTCAACCAAGAGGATGCAAGAAAGATCCTTGGTATGATTAGCAAAAGAAATATTCAATGATGTTGAAAAGCTAGAAGAAAATCGATATTGATCATAGCTATGACGCATGTTTTAAGACGACTTTCTGGCAATCAGGCAGTGGAAATATCCTGAGCGTTAAAAAGAATCCACTCAATCCATATCTCCTCATTCATTTAAGATTCAATCAAATATCCTCAAAAGGAATCTCTCAATTGTCGTCAAGATGAAGGCGAATTAAGCGAGTAGACCCCCAGGGCCAAAGAAGATTGGAAACATCTCCAAGATGACGGAGTTTGTGACGGATCCTTCCAGGGAAAGTTTAGATCACCGTCAAGATGAAGGCGAGTGTGATGAACCTACCGACAAACCCTAAAAGATATTTGATTTCTGCTATCATCTAAAGACCTTTTGAGCTAATATCATCAATAGAATCCCTGAGATAAAAAAAGGATCGAAACATCTCCAAGATGAAGGAGTTTGTGACGTACCCTTTCCCGATAAAGAGAGAAAAGTCAGGAAACATCCAAATGAAGGATGATGTAGAAACCCAAGAAAGCTCAATGTCCCAAAAAAAAGAGTGCCAAAAGATCATTATGAGAAAATCCTCAGGATATCAAACTGCCAAAATTGCCAGGAATCATCTTTTCTCGTGCGAAATCCTTTCATCAATGTCCTTTCACTGCTTGCTTTTATGAAATTAAGAGTATTTCTTCTCTATTCATGTCAAGGAAATGAATAACTTCCTTGAAGAGACTCAACAGCTTTAAAATTTGAATCTGACTCTGGAATCCGGGGAGTTAACCTCATTGGAGGAAATACTCTAGGTAAAAGAGGAAATATCTTTCGCACATACTTGCACACTTCAAGCATTTGAATCAATTTCAATTTCATCTTATTGGCAAAAATTTTCTGGTTATTCAAAAATGAAATAAATGCTCAATATCTATTTTGATACAACCTAGCATTCTTTATATTTTTCAAAGAGAATTGTTTCATTCTGGTGAGGTATTTCTCCCAGACCCATCATGGTTTTCCCTATCAAGGAAGCCATGCTTTGTATATCCATTTCAAATAAAGGATTATACCTGAACCCCGTCCCACAAGGTTTTTTCAAAAATGTCCCATCCAGGTTAAGGGCTAAGCCTGTGTCTTTTCAAAAATCCTTATCTTCGTCTCAACCTTGAGACTTCTTCAAAATTTCTCCTTTTATCATATCAGGATAGTCATCCCAAGAGTCCCATCACGATTTCCTCATTTTTTTTTCTTTGTCCAGATTATTTTCATTCTCGAGGATTTCGTTCTCTTCCAAAAACCCTTTCAGAGTAAGGTACAAAACCTGAAAAATAAATCTTTCAAAGCCAATTCATTCACACCCAGTTCAGACCTTCTAACTGAGGCATTTTTAAAGAAAATTTGGCGTGTCTTCTTTGCCGCTAAGCTCGGCTTACAACAGACTTAGCAGCAAAGAGGGGCATCTGTGAACACCCCAAATTTTCCCAAAAATCCAAAAATTCCTTCTTTGCCCCTGACCTCCGTCTTCTGAGTAATCAGGTCAATTTTTAACCAAAAATTCCATTCATTCCTTGAATTCGTTAGAATTCGGACTCAAAGTCTTATCTCTGACCCAATTTTGATCCGAATCGGATCCAAACCCCTTTTTGAGAAAAATTTTAAAAATAAAAACGCGAATTCTCAAAAAACTCTCTTTTGTAAAAATTTATCAAAAATACAAAAAATAGTCTTGTCTCTCGTATCGCTTAGGCCTTAGAGTTTTTACTTCCAAAAATGACAAAAAAAATCAAATCAGAAAAGACCAAGAAAAGAATAAAAGAAAAAAATCAGAATAGTAAAATTGCAGAAAAATGACTTTAAAAACCCGTTTTGAGAAAAAATTGTTTAAAAAGACCCTTTTTGGAAAATTTTGGAAAAAAACACTCCTTTACAAAGCTGAGTTAGGGTTTTCAGACCCTCTCTCTCGCTTTCTCTCCATTCCTTCATCTCCCTCTCTCGCCCGAACCCTCCAGGGCCAACCCTCCATGTGCGACCATCCTCCATCGCCCTCCATCTCCAAAGCCCCCTTCCTCTGCCATCGATGCCAAACGGCACCCTCCTCCTCCAGCCGCTCATCTTCAACGAACCACCTTCCCGAATCTCCTTCTCCCTCTTTAAAAGGGGCACGAAGGAGAAGCCTTCACTATCCGCCTTCTACCCCTCCATCTCGACGATCATCTCCTTCTTCCCTTTTTCCCTCAGACCCGTTTTCACCCTTCCACCCTTTTGCATATGCGATCGGATCATCTTCAGTTTCTTCCTTCTCCTCCCTCTTTCTTCTCCTTCTGCTTATTTCCTGGGGCTTCTCTCACCTGACAGAAGGAAGCCGACTACTCGGGGTATTTGTAATTATAGAAATCAGCCTACGAGAGCTCGTTTTGTTTCAGCTAAACTGGTGTAAAAACTACCTGCAGGATACAAGATCTATGAGCAATTTCGGACCCTGCTTTTATCTCTGAAGGCTACAAGCTCACCACAAAAGCAATTCCTTCATGCAGCCCAAAGTGCTTCACTTCACCTTCCTGCTAATTTCCTGCAAGTGCACACCACCACCTCAGATCAGTCAATGGAATACTAACATCTATTATGTATTTGCAGCAAAATCATCAGGTAAGCCGTAAATAAAGGCTATGCTATTCTCTTGCTTTTTGCTGTTTTGATAAACTCATGATTTTCAAGATTTCATGTGTTAATAGTTTGTTGTTTTCCTTTTTGCACTTCAGACTTAATAAAATTATAAAGATTTTTTTTTTATACTACCTGTTATGCATTAGTAGCCCCAACACTTACACTTCATCTCTTTTTGTTGTTTCACAGTATTACCCACAACTGCACCTTTTTATGCTCTCCACTACTCTCCACTTAACCTGTTCACATTTTCTTTGCACTTTCTTTACACAGCACAACCACCCTGTAGCTGTATCCCCAGTTGCCTTCACTACCATCAACACACACCCTCTTGCTGAGTGCCTCTATTAGCACTTCACCTGCATTTTATGCAAAAGCGCCCAGCCCTGTTGGGGTTGTTCTTTCAGGGTATCTGCAACAATACTGTTGTGATTTTCATGTATCCATAGCCATGCCAACACTGATGTGGCTCCCATTTTCGTGCCTTTAGCAGTGTTCAAACTTGTTGTGATCCTCCTGTCACCTACACTTATCAACCAACTAGCAGCTTCCATGTAACATTACAGCACCATGGTGCAAAACCCTCAACTAGTTCACTGTTGTCATGGGGATCTTGTAACACATTACCCACTGTCATATATCACATCCCCTTATATCTTTAGCACACTCCATCTATGTCACCCATTCTCAACACCCCATGTATGCTCACAACAGTGGTAAACACTGTTGTGATTCCCTGTACACCACCAATGCCCACCACCCTGCTACAATACTATTTGCAGCAACATCACCGTGCTTACAGCAGTAGGTATTGTGCTTACAGCAATAGGTATAAGGTCATCTTCACTCCCATCTCAAACACAGCCACTACTCATTGCTTTGCAAAGTGATAGACAGTCCATCTTTCACTGAAAATCATGTTATATGAGGATTACGTTTAGGCAATACGTGGATAATCCTTCATTAAACATGTACATATGTTTAGGTAGATAGCCATGAATTTCTATTCTGTGAATATGTTTTTCCTATATAGGGGTTTTTCACTAGCATAATGTATATTCATTTCTTCCTACGTATATACACTTCATCATTGACATAAGTACAAATCTTCTAGCATTTGCCTTATAGATTCAAGATTATAAACCTCTTTGTTATATGCATCCTTTACTTTGTGTTAACTTGCATTTTGCAGAAATTAGGCTATTTTATTTCTTAGATTAAGAATGTGAATCTCAATTTCATTCTGTTAAACAACTAGATATTAATACAAACTTTACATTTCCAGCACTAGATAGAATAAATAAGCATAGTCAATGTCATGAATGACTTGTTTTCATGCTTTTTGCTTTTTCTCAAAATCTCACAAATGGGAACACGAATGGCACGTGCACCATTTCGTAAAAGGTAATTAATCCTAAGTTGATGATTTACATCAATGGCCATAGTCAGGATGTAAACAAGAATTAGGATCTTTATCTTTTATAAAATAACATTGGATCCACACTGTATCCTTTTCAAAATTCATCATATTTTCCTTAAATATTTTCTTCTTTCTATCAGAGTTTGAATTTAAATTAATTCGATATATATACCAATGGCCATAGTCAGGGTATATATTGAGAGTTAATTTCATTTTAAACTCTATAAAAGCACCGAAATATGTTTTATTCTTCACCTGAATTTAAATATAGATTATTATATAATACATTCAATGACCATAGTCAAGGATGTATTATATTTTCAATCTTATTTCGAATTCATGTAAAGAATGAAATATGGTTTTTCAAAATCCAATTTTAAATTCTTTAAATTCATTCATCATTTAGAAGAGAACTGCATCATATCTTCAAAATTCCTTTTTCAAAAACTCTAAGTGATGTAAATATCTTCAATTCTTGTAAAATCCAATTCATCTCTTCATTTTCAATTCTATTTCATTTTCAAATCTCAAAGTTCAATTTAACTTTGAGATCTCAAAACCATTTTGTATTCAAAAAATTCCAATTCAAATCAGATTTCAAAGTTCAATTTGACTTTGAAATTCCAAAAATTCATCTTATATTCAAAAACTCCAATCAAATTCAAAGTTCAATTTAACTTTGCAATTTCTGATTCATCTCCTGGTTCCAAATTCAAACTTCAAATTCAAGGTCTAATTTGACTTTGAAATTCATTCGTATATTCAAGATTCAAATTCTAAATTTCATTTTCCAAGTTCAATTTTACTTTGAAATTCTTGATTCATCTTCTTAATTCCAAAATTCAAGTTTTCAAATTCAAAGTCCAATTTGACTTTGAAATTCATTTATATATTCAGAAATCAAAATCTCAAATCAAAATTCCAAGTCCAAAGATAGATCCTAATCTCAACTTGGATCCAGATTTCCGAGTATAAATCTTCATTCTTTGGATCTCAGATTATAGATCCAAGATCTATTCTAGGATTCAGAACCCAATTCTACTTTGATCTCAAACTTCAGATCCAAGATCCATTTTAGGATCTAGATCCCAATTTCACCTTTGGATCTCAGACTTCAGATCCAAATTCCCTTTAGGATCCGAAATTCAATCCCAATCTTGGATCTCAGACTTCAGATCCAAATTCCATCTTGGATTCCAGATCTCGGATCTAATTCTATTTAGGATCCATAATCCAATTATATTCCTAAATTCTAGATTTCAAATCCAAAATCCATTTTCAGATCTCATTTGAATCCATTTTTATTTCCTATACCATTTGGATTTCTCAAGTCCATTATGATTTCAAATTTGAAATTCAAAATCCACTTCAAATATTCATTTCCTTTCCTAAATCCAAGTTTAAAATTCAAAGTCTATTTCTAACTTTGAAACTCCATTTCCTTTCATTTTAGCTTCAAATCATTCTTTCTCAAAATCAAGATTTATTCTTCCAACTCTGATTACTTCAAAAGACTTAGCTCAAATTCTAAGTTAGATTCTACCATTCAAAAACCATTTCTTCTCTCCATTATCAAATCTACCTCAAAAAACTTGGAGATTTCCAAAAATATTTTTTTCAAAATAGCATACATCCTTGCATTGCACAAGCATGATTCTTTGTGCATTCTTAGACTTAGAATAAATTCTTATATAATATTAAGGCAAAGCAAAGGGCATAAATTCGATCCTTGGTTCGATTACCCCTGGTAAAGGTGTCAGGAACGGTCGAACCTCGTACCGACGAGCGAGCCCCGTCTCCCGATTTTTCCCGCAAATATTTCAAAACGGAGGTGAGTAATCTTTTAAATCTTTTCAAAATTAAGGTCAAGTGAGACCTTCGCAAAAGAGTTCCTTTCTCTCTTCTTTCTTTTCTTTTCTCTTCTCTCTCTTCTTTTCTGTCTTTTATTTTCTCCCTTCAAAAATGACGAAAATAGAGGTCGGAAAAGGAAAAGAGAAGGAAGAAAGAGAAAGATATAAGAGGAAAAAATTTGCGATGATCACTGGGAGCACTGGTTCTGGGGAAAGGTCCTCGCTGCAGAGGAGGATGGAGGCAATGTTCAACTAGCAAATGCCAAAGTGAATGCATGAATGATGAGGCATGGTGCAAAACAGGAAGATGATAATGCCAATGATGATGATCTGGTGGTGCTGATCAAGAATTCATCTTTTTTATGAGCGGTTTCTTCATGGATAGATCCGATGCATATAGATTTGGGTTATGGGGATAACTTGTTGGATAATGCAATAAGAACACAAGGTGGGGATCTTTGGAGAAGACGAAGCAGTTAAGACCAGTTGATGGACGAGTATGTTGGATAGCGTGGCTTTCTTATTTGTTGTATCTCATTTTTGTTGTGTTTTCTTTTTCTTCAAAGTGTTGTTGGCTTATATTTAGAGATGGAAAAGAGAATTCTAAATACCATTATATTCATAAACGATTGGAATACTTATGTAACGTATCCCCGTTGAGCTAAAACATGTGACCTATACATAAAGTTTGTACTGCAGTTTCAATGTAAGTTGAATGCCCACTTTATGGTTGCATATATTGTTCTTCTACCTGTCGTTCCTTATGTGGCAGATTAAAAAGATTGTGTTATGTTTTGAGTTGAAGTTAGTTGGCTAAAATGTTCATGAACAGTGAATATGTTTGTGCTCTAGTGAATCAGTGTATAAGCTCTGGCCATGCATGAACGAGTCTAGCTTCGCTGTTGTAACCCGGAGGTCTAGTGTTCCAATTCCAGGTGTGTTGTTCCGAGTATAGATCCCCTATTTTGACATAGGACAGGTTCCATACTACATCCAATCTTAGTCATCCAATCAATGACCAAAATTGGTTCACATTTTCACTTGGATGTGGATTGAGTACATGTAATAGGAAACTCCATCTTCTTTACTTGCAACTTGTTTGCTAGCTATAGGAAACTCTTTCCTCTTGAGATCGGCAACACAATTTTCAGTTTTGGTATAAGGCACAACTGGCTCTTCTTTCTATTTTTATTACCAAGATACGACCGGCTCTATCTCCGTATGTTTCTGATGCTTTTCATTAGATTCGAAAGGATCTACCAACTTTGTATCTTCTTTCCAATGAGGATCGATCTCAAGATTTGGTTAAGAAATTCTCACAATTTTAAATCAAAAAATAGAATTTTGTCAACAGTTGATTTTTGAAAGGGTGTGTAGATAGGGATAACATATATGGGATGAGTGGCTTCTGATTTGATCTCCTGTGTCATCCCCCATCTTCGTACCCCTTTAGAAGTCTTATTCATGCAAGTTATTTTGATCAAATCTGACCTAGTAGATGGATTCATCATGGTCGATTTATTAGTAATAATTGATCCTTGATTCATATTTTTTTACTAATAAAATATAATTTTTTAAATCACAAAGTTGTGTTTTCTGAAGGATTTGAATCGTGGTGTGCACAAAGGAGGAGGAGCAATAAAGAGGAAAGAAGAATGAAGGATGAGAGATTTCTTGTAAATGACCCGCTTCATGGGGGATTCCTTAATGTAATTATCGAGCTATGTCTGTATAACCAACAAAGGCAGGGGCTAAAACACTTGTCCTCCTCTAGTTATCCATTACCCAGCCATAACCATCTCATTGGATTCTCAAACATGAAAGGAATCCAATGTGAAGTGGGCCCACCACTATCCTATTGGTTCATATCTCAATGGTTCACTACTTTGGATCATTGGATCTAATTACCTAGATTCATGTTTCAGATCCATTACCTGGATCCAACTATAGATCCAACATATGGGTTCCATGTGTGAGACCCATTGGCCACACTAGATTCGCAACAGGATCCAATATCTCTCACTTGGCCATATGAGACGAACAACCACATTGTATCATAACCAGTGTATTATGTATTGCACTCATAATTATATGACGTTATGAGGTTTTACATGCATTAGTTGGATTTCTCCTTCATGATATATCTCTATCATGAGGTTATTCACAAACTAGGTTGTTTTTTCATCATGTCATAAATTTTATAATAACCTTTAACGTGCAATAGTTTATTTCAAGTATGCATCATTCACTTCATACTGAGTCATGCAATCCATAATTCTAAAAAAAAAATGACCACATCATAATGTGGGCCTCATATAGTCATGGGGTTCTTGTGGCTCTTTCATGGTCATACCATAGGTGGAGTACACTTTGAAAGTGTGATTTTAAAAGATATTTTTATGAAAAATGTTTATGAAAGTTGGCCACCAAATTTTAAAATTTCAACTCTCACAAGTAGTGAGAACCGGGTCGAACACAAGGAACGGGTTGAAATAAACTTTGTATTCCACCAAATGTGAATTATTTATTGCCTTAAAAGAAAAAATCAAACTAATTAAGAGTGCTTGCAAACTGAATATTAAAGAGTCATTACAAACCCAAACAATGTTGAAATTAAAATTAATTACAAGGTTTGAATGTAGCCAAAAAGGCCCTAATTAACAACGAATCAAAAAATTACTAAAACGCTAAAATTGAAGCTCTTTCACCTTTGCTTCTTCAATTGGACTTCAGATCCACTTCACTTTATAATATAAAATCAGCAAATGGTGTCACCTCGTACAGAAAAATAAAAAAAATGCAAAAACACAAAATTCTATGCTACATTGAATTACTACATGAATTTACAATTCTGCCACTATTTATTACAAAAATTTCTATCAGAATAAGTTTCTGTAATTTGACAGAATCAGATAGTAAATGGATTACAATTCTTCTCAAAAAAATTTAGATATAGACTCAACACATAAATGAAGATGATCCAATTTATAGAATTATAAAATTCAATATAGAACTTGATTTATTCACTAATGAACAACAACTTCAAAAACCTGTAATTGTCTATCAAGATTTTTTATAGCTTTTGATCTCTGACATAATTCAAATAGTAAATCAGATTGTATGTTGATGAAAATTTTACAAAAGAAACTAGACAAGTTCAAGAATCCAATCCAATTTACAGAATTAGATTTGGAGTTTAGAAACTTTAGATCTAATCAAAACAAAATATAGAAAAATACAGGAATTAGAAATTACAGAAAACAAAGTTGCCAGAATATCTCACCGGAAAAATCATAGAACGACCCATGAAATGGAATTCGATATTTTTGAATTTTTGTAGAGAGATATAGGATTCAAGTAAGAATCAGATCCAATTTACAGACTGTGATTTAAATTACGAAAACTCCATTTATGACTGAAAGAAAAAGCTAAAAAAATTTAGAAAAATGAAATTCTAGAATTTTATACTTTGATATATTGAATTAGATCAAAGAATGATCAATTCCAAATTCGTGGAATCAGATCTCTCTATTTAACTAATCTAATTCTAAAAAAACCACAAAGAAACAAGAATTAAATTGCAGAAATTGAAATATAATCTTTTAGATAAATTGATCTATTGCTCTAATTGAATTGAAATCAATCAAGCATAGATCCCCATCTTGTTTTTGGATTTTATTAAGAAAAAAAAAGAAAATTATAGCAAAAGAAAAATTGTAACAAACAAATTTCAGAATGAACAAAAGAAATCAAAGAAGAAAGACAAGAAGAACTAAAGAGAATTCATAGGAAATTAAGAAGAAGTGAGGGATTGAAAAACTCACCAAACCTTAGATCCAGTGAATTCGATTGATCATCAACCTTTTAAATGTATGAAACTCCACTCCAAATTTGACTCCAAGTACTCTTTTATTGCTGATTTAGAAGAAAAGAAGAAGAAATAAGAAAAAAAAAAGAAGAAAAAGGAGAGAGAAAAGAAGAAAGCAATAGAAAAAGCACTTGGAAAAGAGAAAGAAGGGGAAAGGAATGAATGGAGTTGGCTTGAAATGGGTTGAGATGCCCTTCACTCCAGCCCATTAGTGCTATTTAAACTAAAAATTAGGTTTAATTAACAATTATAAATTAACTACCTAAAGTTTTCTTATTTATATTTTAGTACCTAACTACTAAAAATTTTTAAAAAGAGGGTGACACCATTTTTAAAAAGGGTTTTAAAGAATTTATGAAATGGATTTGGGATTTAACATTTACTGAATACATTGAAATTGGATCCAAAATCCAATTAATGTGTTTTGGACTGTATCATGATTCAAATTGCCTTGGGATTCGATCTAGAATCATAAAATGATCATAACTTCCTCGATTTAACTTCGAATTCCACAAGATTCAAACCATGGCTTCTCTAACTTAGAAACACCACAAGAATGAAATATAAACCACTAAAATATCCAAAAATATATGATTTATGTATTAAGAGTGAATGCATTATCAAATTCTCCCATGCTTATTGTTTGCTAGTCCTCGAGCAAACATTAAATCTAAACTATTGAAAAAACTCCATGCAAAAACTAAAAAAAAAATACCTAATTCACTTTCATAAGAATCACTATTGCATTTAACATATACAACAAGCCCTCTAAACGCTTGGGTTACCCGAGTGGATGAGTAAGGTCTCGTAAAGGTTTTCAGTGATGCTACCCACAAACATTTCTGTCATGCATATTTTTCATAATTTTCTTAAATATCAAGCAAGTAAAAAGTGTTTTTTAATAAGTACATTTCAGATATTCACATTTTTTTTCATTTATTGAATCATCTATGCCTCCATAGTAAAAAAACTCTTAAAAATCTTTTTAGACTTCTAGATCATGTATGTTTTATTTTTAGAAAAACTTGCTTACTCATGTCATCCTCTATTTATCATTACATAAATACTTTTGCACTGTTTTGTAAAAAATTTTAAGCAATATTTTTGTTTTTTCTTAAGCTCTTTTTATTTTATTTCATTGAGCACTATGTCAATTTTCAGATTTCATGACCCATGTAACGAGCTTTAGGCCAGTGACTCCCAAGTTAGACAACCTTAGGGCACTAAACACATAGTGTCCCTTAGAAGTCACTCGAGTCATTACATCATGGATTTTCAAAGTTACATATAGTTTTTTCTCCCTTCTTAAGCAACGTCTCTACTAACTGAGATTTCTAATTGATCTTTGCAGCGAGCTTTGGGCCAATGGTTCTCAAACCAGATGGCTTTAGGGCACCAGGTGTAGAACACCCCTTGGGCTTACTTACTCGAATCCAAGAGGCCTCATGTGATAATTGCACAGAGAGTTTTGACATTCTAGCTACCCTATTCACTTGAGTATAAACATTTCAACTCGTGTCTAGGCCTAATAATTAGGAATTCAATCATATTGGTGTAAGCACTTCAACTTGTGCTTGTACATTGCTTTTAAATGCACTGAAGCTAGAAGTGTCAAAATACTATTTGTATGCTCTTTCTTTTCTTTCTTTATTAACATTGCTCATTTTTTAAAAAATTCAGTACACTTGTATTTATGTAATTCATAATAGACTTTAACAATTATAAATAAATATTTTCGTCAAATGCTACATAAGTAACATTTTCGTCTAAATCGATTTTGGTAAAATTTTCACATGGGGCTTAAAATTCATTTCAAAATGACAAAGAAATGCAAAAGCCATAATATATTGTTAAACTTTTGCTTTAAAAATGCCCAATTTTATGAGTTTTTCTTCATGGACAAAACTTTTTAGATACATCATACCTTCTCCCATGCTTAAATGTCATTGTCTTCAGTGACACTCCCCCATGCTTAAATGAAACTATATGAATGCATGAATGCACATAAACAAAATAGGGAAGCAAAAGAAGAAAAAGATACGATCAGAAAAATTGTTAAAGATAAGATGTCTTCTACTACAAAGCTCCAGATTGTCCTATTCTTGTAACTCATTACAATCTGTATGCATGATTTATCATTTACACTCATGACACAAAAAGCAAAAGAAATCAAGAAATAAAGCAGCAAAACTACTAATTTACAACACTAGTGTGGGTTGCCTCCCACCAAGCGCTAATTTTTACGTCTTCAGCCAGACAGATCACTGGTTTCCCTCCATTGTCTATGAAATCAATGGACAGATGGTCATGCTCAATCTGAAGGTCTTAAATAGATTGTTTTATCTTTTGCCCTTTCAACCATATTACCCCCAACTGGTCCCAAACTCACCCTATGGTAGCTCTTTTTATGATTTTCAATATTATCATCATCCACAACTAATTATTATTCAACGTGAAGTATGTGTGGATGTGCGGCAGAGCGACAAACCGAGTATTTTAATATGCCCTTATCCAACTGTAGATCAGAATGCTTATCAGAAAAGCATTCATCATTTCCTGAATTTTCCATGGCAGTATCAAATATGTTTATTCTGATTTTCTTATTACCAAAGGAAAGATCCATGTCTCCTGTTCTACAGTTGATACATGCATTGGCAGTGGCCAAAAATGGCCTGCTTAGAATGATAGGGGTTTGATGAGTGATGTTAGTGCCTTCCATATCTAGAACAAAGAAATCTACAGGAAAATAAAAATCCTTGACCTTTACTAAAACATCTTCCAAGATTCTATGAGGAAGCTTGGTGGACCTATCAACCAACTTAAGAATGGTCTTAGTGGGTTTTAAATCCACAATCCCAAATATGTCATATAGAAAACCTGGCAAAATGTTCACACTAGCTCCGCGATCGAGCAAAGCACGGTCGATATTCTTGTTCCCAATAACACATGAAATGATCGGTGCCCCGGGATCTTTAAGTTTAGGTGGTGCTTGGTGCAAAAGCATTGAGCTCACCTATTTAGATCAGAATGCTTATCAGAAAAGCATTCATCATTTCCTGAATTTTCCATGGCAGTATCAAATATGTTTATTCTGATTTTCTTATTACCAAAGGAAAGATCCATGTCTTTTGTTTTACAGTTGATACATGCATTGGCAGTGGCCAAAAATGGTCTACTTAGAATGATAGGGGTTTGATGAGTGATGTTGGTGCCTTTCATATCTAGAACAAAGAAATCTACAGAAAAATAAAAATCCTTGACCTTTACTAAAACATCTTCCAAGATTCTATGAGGAAGCTTGGTGGACCTATCGACCAACTTAAGAATGGTCTTAGTGGGTTTTAAATCCACAATCCCAAATATGTCATATAGAAAACCTGGCAAAATGTTCACACTAGCTCCGCGATCGAGCAAAGCACGGTCGATATTCTTGTTCCCAATAATACATGAAATGATCGGTGCCCCGGGATCTTTAAGTTTAGGTGGTTCTTGGTGCAAAAGCATTGAGCTCACCTGTTTAGATCAGAATGCTTATCAGAAAAGCATTCATCATTTCCTGAATTTTCCATAACAGTATCAAATATGTTTATTCTGATTTTCTTATTACCAAAGAAAAGATCCATGTCTCCTGTTCTACAGTTGATACATGCATTGGCAGTGGCCAAAAATGGTCTGCTTAGAATGATAGGGGTCTGATGAGTGATGTTGGTGCCTTCCATATCTAGAACAAAGAAATCTACAAGAAAATAAAAATCCTTGACCTTTCCTAAAACATCTTCCAAGATTCTATGAGGAAGCTTGGTGGACCTATCGACCAACTTAAGAATGGTCTTAGTGGGTTTTAAATCCACAATCCCAAATATGTCATATAGAAAACCTGGCAAAATGTTCACACTAGCTCCGCGATCGAGCAAAGCACGGTCAATATTCCTGTTCCCAATAACACATGAAATGATCGGTGCCCCAGGATCTTTAAGTTTAGGTGGCGCTTGGAGCAAAAGCATTGAGCTCACCTGTTTAGTCAGAAAAATTTAAAGATCTAGATTTTCTTTTCTGCGTACAAAGTTCTTTAAGGAACTTTGCATATGCTGGTACCTGTTGGATGACATCAAGCAGAGAAAGGTTTATATGAACATGCTTGAAAATGTCAAGCATTTCTTGCATTCTAGCACCCTGCTTGGTAAAAACACTTGCTTTGTTTAAGGCTCAAGAAATGGGGCTTTAGGAATGTATGAAGGAGAAGCCTCAGGTCGTGGGCCTTGGCCACTTTTCTTGGACCTAGAAGAAGTTGATTGTTCTATGGGTGGGTCTTTGTATTCTTCAGTCATCTTCTAAGGTAGGTGAAATCCCTCTCCACTTCGACGGGTCATGACAATGTTGTCCTGCTCTTAATGAGACTTTGCCATGTGCAGGTCGTGATGCATTGGTTCTTTACCCCTTGGGTTAATTACAGGTTGACTTGGTAAGCTTTCCTCACTACACTTGCTTAATGCATCAACCAACTATTCCATTTGAGTCTCTAGCTTCATTATTGACTGTGTATGGGAACAAAGGTTGACATTTATGTTAGAAAAGGCCTCAAGATGCTTCTACTGAAAGAATTGACTTGACGTGGACTCTTGAGGAGAAGGTAGGCTCTGCTGAGGGGGATGTTGAAAAATAGATCTTTGGTAACTTTGCTGAAAGTTGCCTGGCCTGACCTGTGGGTGAGAAATGGGTGGGACTTGTGGATTTCTCCAAGAGAAGTTAGGGTGGTTTCGCCAACCTTGGTTATAAGTGGGTGCATATGGGTCATGTGCAGGACTGGCAAAACCTTGAGCAACATTCACCTTTTTCCTGAACAAATTCAGGATAGAGTGGTGATGCAGGACAATCAGAAACATAGTGTGCAAGACTAGAACATAGCTCGCACACTTGACTCACTTTATTTGAAGTTGGGTTGGCAATCAATTGATCCAATTTTCTAGTCAACTGGTCCACTTTAGTATGCAAGTATTGATTGGACCCAACTTCAAATATTCCTCTCTTTTTAGGACCACTAAGATCAGAAGTGGTCCTATCAAATCTAGAAGATAAAGCATGGTACATAGAATTGTTACTTAATATTTTAAAAAAGTGACCATGCTTCGTCTTCATTTTTAGCATAAACATACCCCTGCACACATCTACCATTTGACGATTCTTTTCAGTAAGACCGTCATAAAAATATTGCATAAGTTGTCATTTTGGAACTTGGTGGTAGGGACATTTCTTGAGTAGGTCTTTCAACCTATCTTAGGTCTCATGAAATTGTTCTTCCTCTATTTGCAAAAAACTGGTTTGATACTGATTCGTCTTGCCAATGAAAAAGTATTTTTTTTGAAATTCTTTTTGTAATTATTCCCATGTAGCAATGTGAACTGCGTCTAAAGACTTAAGCCAATGTTTTGCTTTGTCTTTTAGGGAGAAAGGAAACTGAGTTAACTTCAAAGCGTCATCTCTGAAGTTGTGGATCCGCATAGTTGAGCAGATCTCTAAAAATTCATTGAGGTGACGATATGGGTCCTCATTACTAAGGCTATAGAACGAAGGTAGCATCTGTATCACACTGGTCTTAATCTCAAATTGGTTTGCTCCCACATCCGGTCTCATGATGCAGGAAGCAGGGGTATAGACATTGGAAATAAAATATTCTCGAAGTGGACGAGTAAGCCTTTGATCTTCCTCCATGGGGATAGATCAATGGGATTTCTTGACTAAGGACTCAGGGTCCTCGAATGACAATACAAGCTCAGGATTTTTTGACCTATGCCCTTGCATATACCTAACGTGAGACCGGTATAATCAAACGTCCTAGATTTGGGTTTTCTACCTAACTAAGGTGCACTCGCGATCAAACCACGCAAATCATGAAGCAACAATTATTTTGGAAAGTAAATAAAGCAAGTAAACAAACAAACAAACAACACACACTTGCAATTATGCAATTGATTTTTCAAAAATTAAACTAAGTGCAAGGTACCAATCAAGCACAAGTCATCACCTATGATAGGATTTTCCTATTTAGGTGAGCCATGAAAAATGTAAACACAAAACTATGGCTCTTCGGATCTCTCCACTAGTACCCTTAAGTTGTTAGTTTGGGTATATCGGTGGTGGTACCATTGGAGTCAGATATTTCACACTAGTATTCTTAAGTTGTTAGCTTGGGTATATCAGTGTCGACCTGAAGGAAATGCTGAAACCTTAGAACCCAAAGAGACTTTGTGGATCAGTGGATATAACTTTTTAGGGTACTCTTTATTTTAAAATATCTCATTACTTGTTTTGGGCATGTGTGAATCAATTGCGTGGAGTATAATGCATATATGATCTAAGACCTGAAAACTTCAAATTCAATCCATCCCAGAGGAACCACCTCTAGAGAATCCCATGTACGAGATGCCACCCTATATAATGCAAAACATCATATTCAATGAGGATCCTAAATAAAGGACCCATATGGGCATTCTTGATGAGTCTATGGATGACCAAAAAAAGAGAAAGGACCTGATGTTGCCTGAGTCCAACTCACGTTAGTACTCTCATCGGTCTTGTAAAGTCTTTCATATGGGTTATGAGACAGATATTTCTAGCATGAATGAGTCTACCAAATAACAAATTCTTAGGACCTCGCATTTCAAATCTTGATTTGAAGAATGACACCCTCATCAATCTCGTAAAGTCCCTCATATAGGTTACGAGACAGAAAGTTCTAGCATAAGTGTGTCTACCAGAGGATGAACCCCTAGGACCTTGCATTTCATGCTAGCACAAGCCAAATAGAACATGGAAATGATGGAGAAAAAGTTGAGAGAAATTCAAGAGCAGACACAAGCTGATAGCAGAGTCAAAAGAGCCCAGGAACCAAAATATGAAAAGGCATAGGCTAACAGAAAGACGAGACAAACTCTAAAGCCACAAGAGGATAGAGAGAGTCAGTGAGGAGAGTGCCAAGTGTCTAATATGGAAAGAAGAGTCCATAGACCCAGACTGATCCGTCCAGTCTGAACTATATCCTCTGAATTAGACAAAAATATCAAATCACCAGAAGACATGGTCTAGGACCTAAGCTCAAGGATGAGATACATGGACATGGACCGGAGAGTATTAAAATAGTAAATCAGATTGTATCTTGATGAAAATTTTACACAAGAAACTAGATAAACTCAAGAATCCAATCCAATTTACAAAATTAGATTTGGACTTCAGAAACTTCAGATCTAATTAAAACAAAATATAGAAAAATACAGAAATTAGAAATTACAGAAAACAGAGTTGCCGAAATATCTCACTGTAAAAATCATAGAATGGCCCATGAAATGGAATCCGATCTTGCTGAATTTTTGCAAAGAGATAGAGGATTCAAGCAAGAATCAGATCCAATTTACGAATTGTGATTTGGATTCTAAAAACTTCGTTTATAACTGAAACAAAAAGCTAAAAAAAATCAGAAAAATGAAATTCCAAAATTCTAAAATTTCACATTTTGATCTATTGAATTAGATCAAAGAATGATCAATTCCAAATTTGTGAAATAAGATCTATCTATTTAACTAATCTAATTCTAGAACAGCCACATGAATTAAAAAAATTCTAAACTAACTAAAACACCAAAAAATGCAGGGTCAAACTAGAAAATGCAATTTTTTCTGAAAATTCAATTTAGAACACTTTCTTGAAAGCAACGATAAAGATAATTTTTTAACATGATTTTTCCATGGATCATGCATAAATATGGATGAATAAAATATAAAAATATATGCATGATCAATACATATATCTTATCTCATCTAAATGAGTCTAGATGAGGTGACCCAAGCCAAACACTTTATTCATGCTCAGCTAATAGCAGCTTGTGGCACAACTTGCCAACTACATGACTAATCATGAATGAGTCCAGAACAAACTGACCCAAGCCAACCACTTTGTTTGTGCTTGACTCGTATATGCTTCACAAGCAACTATTTTCAAGATTTATAATATTGGCAGCTAGATCCACCTATGCAAAAGAGTGATCAGACAAACGATGAACGATGAGAGTGCATTTGGTACGCAAGATGCATCCCACCTAGGGACAAAGCGACCCTGTGATAGGCACATTCTTGCGCTTCCAGCCTTGTTTGGTATAACAATACCAGTTAAGTTTCAGCAATCATGAAATCCAGAAACATGTATAGACCGAGTCTTGCAAAAATAACTAACCTAGAAAAGCATGAAGGGACTTCCAGGCTTCATCATTCAAAAAAGTACACCATGCAATTAGACACAAACATAGATCTAAGCAATTTAAGAGGAAACCAGACAAAGGGAATTGCTACCCTTTTGACCAAAGAGAACACATACAAATGGGCTTGATAGAAGAAACAAAAAATAACTATATTGTCATTATACAATAGCACAATTTTGAAAATGCCTTGTAAATTGTCGAAATTCTCTCCATATCCAAAATCTCTTATTCCTGACTTTTTAGGACATTTTTTCTCCTTCATAAATATGGTATGCTCATCGAAGATCATTTTTGTGAAAGTCGCCCAAACTGTGTGAACCTCCTTTAACTATATTTCTTGATGTATGTTCACAAATATAGTATGACCTTCAGAAATAATTTATGTGAATGTCCCCAAACTATGCAAACCTCCTTTATCTATATTTTTTGAAGTACATCCACAAATATAGGATGACCTTCGCAAATAATTTGTGTGAATGTTTCCAAACTATGAGAATATATTTTAACTAAATACTCTTGAGGTACATCCACAAATACATTACGACCTTCACATATAATTTATGTGAATAACCCAAAAATCAGTTAACCACCTTTAACTAAATACTTACATCCGCAAATATATAATATGACATTCATAAATAATTTGTTTATATGTCTTCAAAATTTGTGAATCTCTTTTAACTAAATACTTACGTTTGCAAATATAGTACAATATTCTCAAATTATTTTTGTGAATATCTCAAAATATGCAAACTTGTGTATGCTCATTAAATGTGACGCTTCGTATGTTCAAAAGGTTTGTTTCATATTTGAGGTCTATTTTTGCATAAAATTAGGTTTTTTTGGTCTCCAACTTATTTCTTTTAATAATATTTTTATGTGTCTATTTTTGGTGAAACTCTGGCATTATTGCTTTATCTTAGTCATGTGGCAACACATCACCACTGGCTTTTTTAATGTCATGCATATCATCGACGATGAGATATTCTGCTAAGAACATGTTTCGCTCTTTGCAACAGTTGAATCAATGGCATGAATCAACTATTTTTTGAAACATTGACATGAATTAGTTATTTTATAAAATAATTGCATGGTTCTCAAGTTATCTTTGACGTAGCCACCTGCAGTGGTGAGATAGAGAAGGAGAATGTAGATACTGTGAGGATAAAAAGGGTGAAGGTGAAACTTCAACAATGGGAGGGTGTCAAGGCTGAGATAGAGGAGACTGTGGAGAAGAATTGCCTCTAATTAACAAAATGATCGATGAAATGAAAGAGAAGAAACCTCATCAAATGGAGGAGTCGAAGGGTGAGGTGGAGAGTGAGAGTATGGTAGGTCAGAGGGTAGAAGAGGATCCTCAATAAAAGGAAGAAGTTGAGGTGGACATGGTGAAGTATCCTCGGGGGGCTAACGTGGAGAGGGCAGAGAAGGATTCTCAAGGGGTTGAGGTGGAGAGGGCAGAGAAAGATCAGGTGGAAGATTATCCCCTGGAGGAGAAAGTGCATGCTTCGATGAAGAGGTCGAAGTGACAAACAAGGGTCAATGCTTGTGTACAGGTACTTCCTTAATTTGTTAGTGTATGCAATATATTTGCAATCAATTTCAATGTTATATTAAATTATTAATTAAATTATCATATGTACGTGTGAAGCACATTTGTAAGATAACTAGTTTGAATATTATAATTCAATGATTAAATTGTGATGTTGTGTATGTGAAACATGCTTGTAAGTTAATCAATTTAAATATTAAAATTCAATAATTAAATTATGATGTGTGTAGGCATGAAATATGTTTGTAAAATAACCAGTTTGAATATTGCAATTCAATGATTAAATTGTGAAATGTATGTTTGTGAATCATGTTTATAAGATAACTAGTTTGAATACTGCAATTCAATGATTAAATTATAATATATGTGTGTGTGTGTGTAAATTATATTTATAAGATAACCAGCTTGATTATTGCAATTCAATGATTAAATTATGATATGTGCGTGTTTGAAGCATGCTTATAAGATAACCAGTTTGGATAATGCAAGTCATGATCATATATTAAATGCAATAGTAGATTAGTTATATTTATTATGTGTAGTAATATGTAGTCTACTAAAATAAATTAATTTGAATGTTATATTCAATAATTAAATTATGATATTAACTCATTTCATGCAAATTATATTATAATTGCAAGATCCGCAACCACAAAGAGCATAAGATCCAAAAAACCTTATGCATCGGTTCCACTGGTTCTAAGTGATGAAGCACGATAAGGGCTACATTTCTATATTTAAATGCATGCATTTTTATAGCTTTTTAACATAATTGCCCATACTTATGACTAAAAATTGCATAACAAAGAATTGATGACAAAAGTATAATTTTAGGTTTTGGAGCATAATTTTGGATTTGGATCTCGGTAGGGGATCCAATTGGTCCAACCCATGACCCAAGACCCATATCCATTTGGATTGGATCCATGGTGTATTGTGGATTGGATATGAGATCCATAAAGTCCACACCTGCCAGAAATTCAAATTCTTGAATTTCTCTTTTTCTGCAAAAAGCTAAGTTGGCAGACATTAATTGCAATATATTTTTTTATTGCAAAGGAGGAAGGATAAGGGGGACGATTTTTACAAAGTTCACCTTCCGTTTTCATCTTAGACACGAAGAAAGGAAACAAGGAAGGAGGGGGCATGAATCCCAAAATCACCCCCTCCACTTTTAGAAGTTTTGGAAAAATAAAAAGAAGAAAAACTAATAAATTTTTGAAAAAAAGAAGGAAAACAAAAAAGCCAAAACTTTCTTGTTTCGTCCTCCTCCTTCCACTTTCACGCGTATTTTAAAAGAAAAAGTGGCCAACCAAATCCACCAAATCATCCCCTTCTAAATAAAAGCTTCTCAGAAAAAGATTTTGTTAAAGGTGGTTAACTAATTTTTGGGTTATTCACATAAATTATATGTGAAGGTCGTAATGTATTTGTGGATGTACCTCGAGAGTATTTAATTAAAATATATTCTCATAGTTTGGGAACATTCACACAAATTATTTGCGAAGGTTGTCCTATATTTGTGGACATACTTCAAAAAATATAAATAAAGAAGGTATAGTACAAAAAATCTGTTATAAATCATATATACATCCATACACAAAAACTTACTATAAATTATACATATATTTATATTTAGAAAACACAATATACACATTAAAACAAAAGTATATATAAATAAATATACAGGTTTATTCCAATTTAAACTACCATTCACTTACAACTAATTACAATAAAAACATATACAAATTATAAGAGTATCCATGCAACAGATAAATGTTTGTGAATCCGATCAGAACTGTGAGAAATTTAGGACTTGTGACTCTTGTGGATGTTGCATATGACACCCTCATACTCGTAGCTCTTTAAGTTTCTTATCATTTGTAGAGAGCAACTATACTTGAGTTTGCAAAAGCCCTTCTTTTAGAAAAATCTTATTTGCTTTATGCAAATTCTGCAGCCTACGGATTTCAACCCTTGTAAGAGCTAACTCTGCCATGACATTCACTCTACTTAAAGTCCTTCTAAGCTTCGGTCTCCTAGCCCCAATTTGCTCAGTCTCCTTAAATTTGTAATCAAAGTATATATATATATATATGTATATATAACTGTCTGAGATAATAAATTTGTAAACAAAGTTAATTTGTAATCAAAGTATAATTAAATTATAATCAAATTATGCATAAGTACATTACCATCTCACTGCCCCTCTTGGTGTTGGAACTGCTTAGCAATTGCTAGTTGTGAGTAGTTATGTCCTCCTGACAAACGCATACCATAGAATAGAATACAATGTCATATTCATTGTCGCATTGGTTTTTGAGTTCAAAGAATAACAGGGTGGGGTAATAGTTTGATTGATCCTTTAAACAACATGAGTCACCTTTGTTAACACAAGGAGGGTGATGGGGTTATGGCTGCACATATCCAAATTGTTAGACCACTCGGCTAGTCATTTGACATTCAACTTCATTTATGTTGTACGACCAAATGTCCTTTGTGATTTTCATGGCATGGACAATCACATCCCCCTCATCTTTTACATCTTTTTTATAGGGGCATCACATTACCTACAAAATAAAGTTTCATTTATGGTCATAATCCTATATTGTATTATTTATAAAAATCTATACTTTTTTCATGTATACTTACATGTACTTCGATCAGCATACTCAACTTTGCAGTGCAAAGGGTCTTTTTCAACTGAGAACCCATCCATCTTTCTCTTCCTCTTTGTCTAAATTTTTTCCCTTGCATGACCTACTCTATATAGCAATACATGGGAATCTAAGGACTTGGTCATGTCTAAGGGGACTTCTAATGGATATGTGCTGATATATCCAAACTTGCAAGGATCAATATATGAATTAATATACATTTAGTACATAAAGATAACAAAATCATGTTTTTATATGAATCAAATCAAATCAATGAATATATATTGACACCTCCAACAAAACCAACATGCTAGTGAAGTTTTTTATTCTACACTTCACTTGACTCAAACTTGTATAAATGTGTGCAAGTGAAGTTGTTCCTCATGCATATTCATCGACATGATCTAGGTCATGCACCAGTTGCACATATTATGCATGAATCGATTTTCCATCAGTGTCGATGTATATACAGGTGTCAAAGAAGCAGAGCAAGAATGTCCTCAACTTATTTTCTATCGTAAGATTGACCTTCTCTCTAATACAAAGTATATTATCTTTGTCTTGTTGTTGTCATATGTCTTCCTCAATCATGACAATTTCAACCTTTCACCTTTTAATGCATCATCGGGTGTCCCAAATAAAACTTTACATTGGTACTTAAAATTTCTAAATTGAGGTACATTAATTGGATTTTTGTGGCACTTCAATCCTGTAATATGCACCACGTCTTTCAAGGTGATGGTCATATCAAAATCGGATAACTAAAACATGTTCATTGCTGGATTCCATAACTACACTATGAAATTTATGAGACCATGACTAATGTTTCATGGTGTAACATCCAAGAATTTTTTAAAATACATTTGACCCAACCAACCCCTTTGCATCCTCTATTAGTGTTAAAAATCACTCATGTGCTTAGTGGTGTGATTTTATTTTGAAATATGTATTCCAATAAAAACTAAGTGTAAACTGTACACCAAATTTTAATAACCGGTTCACACACTAAAGTGGTGAAGTTCGGGTTGAATCCATAGGGAACAAAGTTAGACTAAATATTCCACTCAATTCACAATTCTTTATTGCCTTAAAATAAAAAAATTATAAAAATAAATGAGCACCAAGCCTATTACAAGTGTTGAGCAAAAAATGAAAATTAATACAACCCAATTTCAAAATTGGCCTAAGGCCCTACTTAACTAAATGAAATAAAAAAAATAAAATTAAAATAAATGAAGCTAGCCACTTGATGTTCTTATCACAGTGATGTACGCAAAAGGGCTATCTTCACCTATAAAAACACTGCAAACACAAAAAGAAAAGAAACTTGCTTGCACACGAGTTAGTACGACCAAACCTAATCTAAACCTTAAATGAGAAATGCATACCTAAATGCAACCTAAAAACAGACCTAAATAACTTTAAGATGGCAGGACATAACTATGAATATAGTTTAGAACAACCGTGTGACTAAACTGCACCTTCGACTAAATTTAGGTATAGCCGATTGAACCAATTTTAACAAACAAACCAAGTCTGATTTTTTGACAAAAATCAACATATGGTATGTTGTAACAGACGTGGTTAGACCTCCAGAATGTGTTGGGGTCCTCCTTACACCTATGTTTAAGTAAAAAGGCAAGTTTTCCCTTCCCTACGCTAACCTAGCGGGTCGAGTAGACTAGATGCCTAAATGCTTGCAACAAACTAAAGCTAACCTAGTTGGATGTCTGACCAAATCCAACCTGGGCTAGAACTGACTCTAAACAAACTAAAAATAATATAAAACAGTAAAAAAGATTGAAAGAAAATAGCTAAAGTAGACTCGGGTATACCGACACCCAAGCCCACTCACCGAACCTACTTGGAACTATGTTGTCCCGCAATAGACCCAGAAAAAACAGTCTGTTAAAATCTCTGTCACCAACTGCTCCAAATAGTGGTGACTGTGAAACCTTAACAGTAGGTTGTTGTGTTTGTCAGCGAATTACAGCCCCAAACTAGGCTAGATTTGACCAAAAATTGAGTATAAAATGATGTCAACAGTGTCAGTCAGTTAAATTCCTGACAAGATCCAACAAATCGGTTTGTGATGTCTAAAACTCCATGCTTTGATATCAAAAAAAATCCAAAAAAATCAGAATACGAAATAAACAAAAAGCACTTCAATACAAAAGAAAAAGAATCAGAAAAACTCGAAAAATTAAAGAAAATATGTGCTTAACAAGATCAACTTGATAGATTTTGACTACACCTGGCATCAGGGACGCCTCTTGACTTTTGAATTTTATAAGTCAAGATCCTGTGGTCGGATTCATGCCAAAATTTAGCATAGACTTGTTGGATGTGTTATCTGAAACATATCCAAAAATCAGATTGGTCAGAGATCGGCAACTGCTTGAATCTGGTCATTTTTGATCGGATAGGCCTGCTGCAGATCCATAAACCCATTTTCATAATCAGGTGATTCTGACTTGATCCAGAATGCAATTCTTCTAAAAAAATAATGTCGAGAGAAGCCTTCTCTAATCAAAAATAATTTTTTGAGAATTTTTAGATTTGGAGAAGGCTGTCAAATTTATGCTAGAACAAAGAAGGGTATACACGGTGACGATCCTACCTCAGTGATGGGTTCTGTGTGCAAAGTTGAAGGGATTAAGTCAGCCAACTCCTTCGACTTTGCCTAGGAGGTAGAGAGGGTTGAAGAAGAATATAAGACATGGTACAAAATACGAAGATCCTTGAATGGAGTTGGTACTCAGCCTGGAGCAGAGGAGGAGGGGGCCTCTGCATAAGGAGGGACAATTTTTTTTTCAGGAGGATGAATAGGGTTTTAATGTATATATTGTGTTTTCTAAATATGAATATATGTATAATTTATAGTAAGTTTTTGTGTATGGATGTATATATGATTTATAACGGATTTTTTGTACTATAAATGTTTAGATGTATATACTATATTTTTTGTGTATGGATGTATTGATAGGTTTTTGTGTATGGATCTATATATAATTTGTAACAGATTTTTTATACTGAGGACATGTAAATAATAAGTGTTTAAATTGTATTTGAATGATGACATTGTTCACATCAGAGTGTGCAAACATTAAGACATTCTCTTCGAAGTAGTTACTAATGACAGCCCAGGCATCCTCCTGGGTGATCTCAAAGTCATCATTTTTCCATGTTGACATCCTCTCTAGCGTACATCTTTTCAACAAAACCAAAAACACTAACTCCCTCAAGAAAGCCATTAGCGCTTGTTAAAAAACGCTTTTAAAAATCAACAAAACTCAAGAGCGATAAACCAAGAAATCGCAGAAACCCTCTCAAGTTATGAGGCATCTACCAAGATTAGGATTAGGGCAATGAGAGAGAAACATGTCACTGATCAGTGATTGTGGAGTGTGAGAAATTGAAAACCCTAGATTTCTTGGACGAAGCTCATGAGAAACCAGGCAATCAACAAAAAAGTTTTTTGCCACTTTTTTTCAATTTTATTGATGATTTTCTTTTTGTTTTTTTCTTTCCTGTTTTGAATCATCCATTTTGGGGGAGGGAGGGAGGGAAAGAGAGTGCCAGACTCGTTTCCGAAGCAAACAAAAGAGAACAAGAACTAGATGAGCAAAGGGTTTATATAGTGGCAGGAAGCATCAAGTAACTGTAACCAACTCTCTTCACATACTAATGTCAATGGGTCGGATATTACATGAATTTGAACTTCCATTAGTCGAATTCGGTGTAAGATTTTGTAACCGTCCGAATCCGGTTACATGTATTTAATTGGATTCAGTTTGACTTCTCCTCTGAATCAGACTGATTAGCGAGATCTGGTATTGGCTATACTTGACCAGAATCAGAAGTGTTTACATACTGACCTCTTCTTAGTGGGTCGGGACAGAATGGGTCTGAAACCGGATGGAATTGAATCAACAGGCTCCAAATGGACTTCAAAGTCGAACCAGTACATTGAGTGATGTTGGTCCAGGGGTGCAAACGGATCAGAATTGGATTGGATCTTGTCAGATTTAAATATGAATCTGAATCCAAAACTGATGGTTGAACCCAAATTCAAAATGCATGTGGCAATACTGGATCCCAGAAAAAAATAAAAACAAGCTATTTACATGTAAAAAAAATGCAATCAGATTGGATTTTGATCCGGGATCCAAACGAACTCTAACTTAAACTATCAATCCTCGGAAATAATCTGATTTAACAAATCTGAATCCTATCCAAATTCACATTCAGATTTTACTTAAGCGAAATCTCGGACTCAGATCAGATATCTACCCATATCCGATCCATTTGACCCACTTGCGTCTGGAAAGGTCTCCTTAAGTCATCCATGCTTACCATGGAAGTTTTGGAAGTTGCTGTTTTGAATCAATTGGTCAAGAACCAAAGTTCAGTGACTACCAAAAAAAGGAGAGAGAGAGAGAGAGAGAATTCTGGTGCCTCAAAAAATTTGATTGGTTTTCAAAATTTCAGCAAAAAACTAGTCATACATTGAAAAAACTAATCATGTTTGAAAAGAAAAAGGGAAATCCCAACAACAACAACAACAACTACGCCTTCATCCCAAAACAATTGGGGTCAGCGATATGAACCAAAAAAGAAATTCATTTTGGGTCTTCCACATGAATCCTTTTCCTCCAATCATTTCTATCCAACGCCATGTCCTCGGTGAGGTTCAAAGCATTCATATCCTTTCCTATCATCTCCATCCAAGTCTTCCTAGGCCTACCCCGACCTCTTTTAACTAATATATTTTCCCATTTCTCCAACCTTCTAACTGGAGCATCATTAGGCCTTCGCCGAATATGTCCAAACCACCGTAAATGATTCTCTCTCATCTTATTTTCAATGGGTGCAACACCTACCTTCTTACGTATCTCTTCGTTCCGAATCTTATCTTTTATTGTATTTCCACACATCCATCTAAGCATCCGCATCTCAGCTACACTCATTTTTTGAATATGATGTCTCTTGGCAGCCCAACATTCCGTACCATATAGTAAAGCGGGTCTAATAGTCGTCCTATAAAACTTTCCCTTCAACCGCAATGGCATTCTACGATCGCACAGCACTCCAGTAGCACTTTTCCATTTCATCCACCCAACCTTTATCCTATGATTTACATCTCCATCAATTTCTCCATACTTTTGAATGATAGATCCCAAATATTTGAAATAATCATTCACCGGTATATCTTGCTCACCAAGCTTCACTACACTCCCATCACTACTTCGTTGCTTACTAAACCGACATTCCATATATTCAGTCTTACTCTTACTCAACTTAAAACCTCTAGCTTCCAATGTCTGTCTCCATAATTCTAACTTAGCATTAACCCCAGCTCTAGACTCATCAATCAAAACAATATCATCAGCAAACAACATACACCACGGTACATTTTCTTGAATTGATCTCGTAAGCTCATCCATCACTATCGCAAATAAGAAAGGGCTTAAAGCAGATCCTTGATGTAACCCAACCGTTATCGAAAAATTGGTTGTCACCCCTCCACAAGTGCGGACATTGGTTACTACTCCAAACGGAAAAAGGGAAATCCCATGAAACATAAAAATGCCATCCAAACGGGCATTCAGTTTTTCATAAAATTCATACCACCTCCAAACGTGGCCTTGACAAATTTACACACCCACCCACCAGTCTATTATCCTACTAGCTGGAATCCTTTACAAAAGGGGATATAATCATGAACTCTTGAAATATATAGCTTCAGCTTTGGACTTGTTTATTTATTTCCTTTGGTCAGTCTAAGGGGATTCCTAGTTCATAGCATTTAGACCTCACCTATAGTTGATCCCAAGAGAAAGTGCAAATAAGTCCGGTGTCTGCTAAAAAAACGAAGTGAAAGATCAAGGCAAATGAAAAAATTAATCTTGTTTGAAAAGAAAAAGGAAAACACCATGGCACCAAAAAGTGTCATCCAAACGGGCATTCAACTTTCCCATAAAATTCATACCACCTCCAAACGTGATCTTGACAAATTTATACACACAGACCGGTTTATTATCCTACTAGCTGGAATCCTTTACAAAAGGGGATATAATCATGAACTCTTGAAATATATAGCTTCTGCTTCGGCCTTGTTTATTTATTTCCTTTGGTGAGTCTAAGGGGATTCCTAGTTTATAGCATTGAAGTGGACATCACCTATAGTCGATCCCAAGAGAGTGCATACGAGTTTAGAGTCAGAAAGAGAAGAGCAAGTGAAATAATTCTAACCTTTATGATAACTCGATGTAATGCAGTTTAAAGAAGTGCACCCATGACCAACTTAGATGAACTTTGAATCATGAATCAAAGACTAGAAAGAAATGCAGGCTCAATCTCATAGACTATGATAGCCGGAAACCATGGACATCCTGTCGCAACCTTTCCAAAGAGATCGGGCTTTTTATCTCTTATTTCCAAAAGAATAAATAAACAGTTATCGTTAACCATGAAACTAAAAATGTCATCCACCGTAATTCCCATTATAAATTACCAATAATCCATGCAAGAACATCTTCCCAGCATGAAATGGTGGAATCGATTTCGATCGCGTGCAATTATCTCTCGATCATAAACCTTCGAGGTGAGTTTCATAAAATTGTGACAATCAGTACAGAAGCGAAGGTTTTTTACGATGCGTATGGGCATGGCAGACTTACTGTCTGTGTGAATGAGCCCAAATGCAACAGCCAACTTCTCACTATGAACAGACAAAGCCTGCTCCCTTTCCTCCTCTTCTACATCAAACAACACTTGCTTTGTATCAGGAACATACCCTTCTTCCGTTCTCAACCTCTGATGGATCTCACTTAACATCAGACATACCTTTTGATGTTCTGGATGTGACTTATCGCCTGCGAGAAATTGGTGAACACACCCCATCATCTCTATGAAACTAAAACCAGGAGGCTTTGAGACTCCTCGGGTATTCATCATCTTTCTCACTTTCCTTGCATCTTCCCATTTGCATGCAAATGCATATATGTTTGACAGAAGAACATATCGCCCACTATGCTCTGGCTCAAGTTTGATGAGGCGTTTGCCAACACTCTCGCCAAGCTCAAAATTCCCATGGATTCGACAAGCACCCAGTAGTGCACCCCAAGCACCAGCATTGGGTTCCATTGGCATTGAGCTTATGAGCTCCATGGCCTTATCAAGCAACCCAGCGCGACCAAGAAGATCAATAATGCACCCGTAATGTTCAACTTTAGGGCTGATATTGAACCTACTGCCCATGCAATCAAGCAGCTGAAGTCCCTCGTCAACCATACCTGCATGGCTGCATGCACTAAGCATTGCAACTAAGGTAATGTCATCAGGTTTAGTCCCTGAGTCAATCATCTGCTTGAAGAGTCGATAACATCTCTCGACATGGCCATGCATGGCTAACCCAGCTATAATTGTATTCCAAGCTAGAACATCCTTTTCAGAGATCAAGCGAAATGCTTGAATAGCTGCTTCTATGTTCCCACATTTTGCATACATATCAACTAAAGCAGTGCCTAGAACCGTGCTCATCTGAATCTTGTGTGCATCAATGTAGGAATGCAACCTCTTCCCTTGATCAAGTGCACCCAGATGAGCACAAGCTGAAAGGATGCACACCAATGTAGCATCCGTCGGTCTCACCTGAACTGCTTGCATGTCATCAAATAACAACAGAGCCTCGTTCGAACGCTTGCATTGTGAATAACACGCAATCATCGCGTTCCATGAAACAACATGTCGTCGGGGCATTTGATCAAACAACTGGCGCGCCGATTCGACATCACCACACTTAGCGTACCCAGTCAACATGGCATTCCAAGAAACAACATTTCTCTTGGGGCTTTCAACAAACAGTTTGCAAGCATCTTCCAGAAGCCCAAGATTCGAATACCCGGTGATCATGGTGTTCCAAGAAACAACATCTTTACAAACCATTCGATCGAATATCGAAAGTGCAACCGCCAAATCACCTGATCGAACATATCCATCGATCATCGCATTCCACGAAACGACGTCCTCCTCAGAACTTCTAACAAACAGTTGGTGGGCATCCTCCAATCTATTCAAACACGAGTACATATGGATCAGAGAGCTTTGGACGTATGCATCTCCATCTAGACCGGATTTCACGATGTGGGTATGGACGGAAATGCCAAAATCGGCAGCCGACGACTCAGCACAAGCCTTAACAAGAAAGGGGAATGTGAAATTGTTAGGTTGGAAATCACCTGCTAGCATCTTGGGGAAGAAAGCAATGGCTTCTCTGGGATTGTTGCTAGCAGCGAGGCCTCTGATCATACAATTCCAAGTGAAAATGCTCGGGTTGTCTATCGTTCTGAAGACGGCCTTGGCGTAGTCTATGCAGCCGGAGGGTGAAACTGCGGAGAAGGCCACAACCTTGCTGGATGCGAAGGTATCGGCGGAGAGGCCGGATGTAATGAGGTGGGCATGGATTTGGTTGAGCTCTCTCATGCTCTTGCATGAGTCCAATAAAGAGAGGAGTGAGAGATTCGGGTTTGGGGCGCATTTTCTCAGTCCAGGAAGCCATTTACTCATGTAGAGCGTCTCCTCCTGCGTCTGGCTATAGTGGCATCGGGGAGAAGGCCAATAAATAATGACTCGCACGGCTAGGAAACGAGATGAGACGCTCGTGGCTCAGCTCGTGAAGAACTTGTTCGAGCTCGTCAAATTAGTCTCAGCGAACACGAGCAACGGGTGTTCTACTCGGCTCGGCTCGGCTCGTATAACTCATTAACTACTAATAAGGTTTTTTTTTATGCAGCCGCAGCTGATGACCATCCATCTCAACATTTCTCGAGATGGACACCACACCCATCTCTAGAAATGACAAGATGGGTGACTGTCAAGCAGGTCGCTGCATGACCACCATGCAGTTGCACTGCATACAATGTGAATATTAGATGTATTTTATGCCGTAGAAAACACAGGCTGAAGTTTTTTAACAAGCAAGCAATAAGCTTAAAGTTCAAGTTCTGTTGCTTACAACTTTGAAATAATGCAATTATTCGATAGGTTTTTAATCAAAATTTTATTATTTTTATTATGAAAATTTAATTATTTTTATTTAAAAAATATTTTATTTGTAAATGAGCCAACTCAAGTTTGGTTCAGCTTGCGACAAAAACTATTAGGTTTAAACCTAGCCTAAATCGGCTAGCTGCTAAAGCTAGGAAATTAGACTACACATTGGTGGCTTGACTCATAAATATCTCATTCAAACTATTAAAATAAGCTCATTAAATCAAACACAAATAAAGGAAGGGTGTTGCGTGTTCTCTCCCAAAGATGCAAGGTTTGCTACAGTGCATGTTCGGGAGTTCAAATGAGCGCCACGTATATAAGCACGTGGGGCTCGTATCCCTGTGTGTGCCAGCATCACTTAGCATCAGAGTACGATGTGGTTGCAAAAACTTAAGTACCCTTTCTTGCCATGAAACAAGGGTTCGAAAAAAGGACAAAAAATATCCTTCATCCAGAAAAGGGAGGATGATCTTAACTCTTTAAAAAGTCCAAACGTTTCATTTTCGCCCTAAGCAGTAAACTCCTATGCTGCCAGTGGATCACCCTTTGACGACACATCATCTGTTGTAACAAGAGCTTCTTTTGACGACACACCTTTTACTGTCGTCTGCTATCGCTAGCGCACCCTTTGTCATCGTCTCGAGTCCAGGTTCTCGCCTTGATTTTTAGCTTGTGTTACAACACGTTGTCACCTTCTCGTTCCTGCCTTGTGTTACATAACATTCTCGGGTTCGTTCCTACCTCATGGAGATAACTATAAATCGATCGACTGGTTCGATCATTGGTGGGCGTCATAGGGGCATTTGTAGGCCGTCTCTTTTTACAATCTTCTCTCCTTCTTTATTTTTGTTAGGTAGTATGGAAAAAAACAATGATGCACAAACATTCCAACAAGTGCCATTAAAGCGTCGTGAGTACCTTTCCATGTCATCATACTATTATTGAAGAACGTATGTCATCGTGAGTGTCATTAAGGCGTTGTTTTGTTATTGCATATGGATGTTGTCTGTTCGGTGGTTGAAAAATTAAAGATATTTGTAAGACGTTGGGACCTCTTGACAAGACTGCTTGTTTACAGATGCGAGGAAGGGCCTCTACCCCATCCGGTATCGTCCATTAACTCAATATATGCAATGTAACGCAAATCGCGTTTGTAGTAACGTATTACCGATTTGTGAGATATTGTTTTGTTTGTTAATAACGATTTATAAGTTATTACAATGAAATTTTGTATCGATTTGTAATATATTATGTGATATATATATTGATTTGTAAGATATTATGTGTTTTATAGTGTTGATTTGTAAGCTATTATGCTGAATTGATGTATCGATTCGTAATATATTATGCGATATATATATATATATCAATTTGTAAGATATTATGTATTTTCTAGTATCAATTTGTAAGATATTTGTAGAAAGAATTTTAAAACGTGTACGTGCAGAAATACATTATTGCACGCTTACGGTGGCGATTTTCGTATTCAAATCGCTCTCATTTAGCGATTTCTATTGAAATCGCTTCATAGTGTCGTGGATATAATTAAATTGTTGTCATGTGAATCACTATCGTCAACACACATATACGATAAATCATTTCTTTTATTGGCATGGTAAATAACAACTCGATGCATAGTATAAGCAAATAACAAATCATTGTTGCTTTTATATTGTGATTCATTCAATCGTTTCTTTGACTTGCTTAACCTTATCGGTATCCGTTGTTATATGCATCTTGAATAAATTGTAGTAAACGTATGTGTAGGCTAACGCAAATTGATATCTTGCTTATGACAGTAGTGAGATTATCATCTGGTTGCAGTAAAGATGATTTATCTTAATCATTGAAAAGTTATGGAGAAGTAAACCTTTGTACTAATGATGCACCTGAAGAAGTGAACATGTGCACTAATGATGCATATGATAAGGGTGCAGGCATTGGATTCACTTTTAACTTGAATATTCCAGCAAAAAAAACACAATTCGATAATAAGGTAGACGATCGTGACAATATACTTGATAAAGGTACAGGCACTGAGAATGTACATGATAGTATACTTGACTATGTTCTTATAGAAGGAATGTAGTTTAATAATGAGGAAGTTGCATATAAATTTTATAATGATTATGCCTTAAAACTTGGCTTCAGTGTTAGAAGGTATTCTTGGTCAAAAAATGCACAAGGTGTTGTGGTGAGAAAGACATGTTTGTTCTAAGGAAGGTTGAAAGAAGTCAAGTGAAAATCCAACAAGGAGAAAGTCAGATTCAAGAGGTGAATGTCCAGCGAGAATGGTGTTAAGAAGACTTTTGAATGTGAAATATGTAGTTCATACTTTAATCAGTGATCATAACTATGAATTAACAGTTTCATTTATGACTTTTATGTTAATGTCACATCGTAAAGTAATTGAAGTGCATGCTGTAATTGCTGAAATAGCTTATAGCATCAGCATTGCACCAAGGAAGACATACAATTTGTGCGTGCACATAGATGGTGGTTGCAAGAATATATTATTCACACCTATGGATCTAAGAAATCACTTGAAAAGGAAAAGAGCAGATAACATGAAAAATAGAGAAATGTGTTTTTTTGTTGATTACTTACAAAAGAAATCAAGCATTAACTGTGGGTTTTTTAGTGCAATGCAAGTGGATGAAGATGAATATGTTGTGAATATGTTTTGGGCAAATTCAAAGTCAAGAGTAGATTATGAATGCTTCAATGATGTGCTTATTTTTTATACGATCGTGAAGATTAATATTAAATAATAGTCATTTTCGCAATTTATCGGAGTGAACCATCACTCACAGAGTTGTATATTAGGTGACACTTTTTTGTATGACCAAACCAAGGAAAGCTTTGAATGGTTGTTCAAAGTATTTACACAAGCAATGAATGGGAAGCAACCTAAAGTTGTACTTACAGATGATGATCACGCAATTGCGGCTGCAGTGTCTCATGTATAGCCAGATGCACATCATCACCTATATTTATGGCATATCTTTCAAAATGCAGCAAAGAACATAGGATACATATTTAATCAGAAGACAGAGTTTGATAAAAAGTTTACAAGGTGTATACTTGAGAGTATAGACGAGGTCACCTTTATATCTGATTGGGAGGAAATGATTCAGATGTACGACCTTGAAGATTGTGTGTGGTTACAAAATTTATATGCGGAAAAAGAGAAGTAGACATTGGCATATAAAAAACAATACTTTTGTGCAGGTATGATAAGCACACAAAGAGCTGAATCTATGCATGCCACACTGAAGAAACCCTTGTATTCATGTTTAATAATGTTTCTCTTTATGGAATAATATAAATTATTTGTAGACGATCTTAAACAGAATGAACCTGAACAAGATGTGAAATGCTTCAATACACACCCTGTAACTTTGGGCATAAAAATATTGATGTGGCCTGCAGATCTATATACACTAACTGTATTTGAATGGATTAAGAAGGATGTTATACAAGTCTTGAATTACAACATAAAAGGATGCGTGCAAACCGATAATATGCACAAATACTATATTGTATGAGAGGGTGAAGAGTATCTAAAAAAGTAAGAAGCACATGTTATGTACAATATTGACAACAGAACAATTAAATGTATGTGCAAAATGTATAAAATCAAAGGTATTTTATGTCATCATGCATTAAAGGCACTTAATCAAGAAAAGATACAAGAAATACCTGAGTCATATTTAATGCGAAGATAAACAATACAAGCAAAAATTGAACTGCTGGATATAGATAATGTCAGTAAATCTGGTGTTGATGAGAAGTGTCACATAACCTCTCGTTACTAACAACTATGTAGGTCACTTAAGCATGTTGCAGATTTGACATCGAAAAGTGAAGAAGCCTGTGTATACATGAGAAAAGTATCAAGGGAGTTACTTGAAAACGTGCAGTTAATTCACCATCAGTTTGTTGCAGCTCATGAAGACTAGTCCAAGAAAATGTGAACGAACAACGAAGCTAAAAATTATGCTTCACTTGACCTGCATGAGAAATTGCGCTTAAGCGTAAACATTATCTTCAACAAGTCAGGAGTCAACGTTGTAGATTATGATGAAAAAATTTACCTAACGAAGGGTATCAAAAGAAAACTTGCGTCTGATCTCAGTCATCGAAGGACAAAGGGTGCACTAGAATTGGTTGATAAGAAAATGTCTAAGAAACAATCAACCTCTAAGCAAAAGCAACCAAACCCTTAGCATGAAAATGTATGTAATACATTATATTGTTTCTCATATAAATTCCATTACGTGCAGCTTCTTTGAAGAGTTAACATCATCCTCGACTTTTTGGATGGAGGATATTTTTGTCATTTTTTTGAACCGTCGTTTCTCTTTTTTGGAAGAACATTTTTGTCCTTTTCTCGAACCGTCGTTTCATGACGAGAATGGCGGGAAAGGGTACTTAAGTCTTTGCAATTGCACCGGACTCTGACGCTAAGTGATGTTGACACACACGAGGATACAAGCCCCACATGCTTATATACATGGCTTTCATTTGGACCCCCGAACATGCAATGTACACTACAAGAAACCTGTGGATTAGCGATGACCTAAATTCGTTGTTAATCCGACGCTAATCCGTCGCTAAACTGTTTAGCGACGGATTAGCGTCGGATTAGCGACTGAAAACTTTCATCACGAATTTTTCGACGCTAATCTGTGCCAGAACTTATCCGCCACTAAGTCCGTCGCTAATTTGCGACGAATTAGCGACGGATATGATCCATCGCGAGTCCTTCGCTATTTTAAATTAGCGATGGATAATATCCGTCGTTAAATTTTAAAAAAAAAAAAAATTGCTCGCTGCCTACGCGTTCTCCGGCAAGGAGCAATTTTTTTTTTCACAGAACCAGCGCGTTCCGGCAGGCTGCGACTCCGCGCGGATCCGAGGGAAGCTCCTCTTCAAGTTTCAGGTCTGCCACGAGAACCAGCCGAAGAGCTTCACGACAGTGGCGCGTTCCGGGGGGAGCTCCTCTCTTCAAGTTCCAGGTCTGCCACGAGAACCAGCCGAAGAGCTTCACGGCGGGGGCACTCAGCTTCAGTTGAGACTCTGCGTAGATCTTCGCGAGCTGTAGGGGGAGGAGCAACGAGTACGGCATCTTCGCAACTCCGGCAGGCTCTTCGCGACTTCGCGCAGATCTTCGCGACTCCGGCAGGCTCTTCGCGACTCCGGCAGGCTCCAGTGGCTCCCCAACAGCAGCCACCTCTTCGTCGCCACTCTCTTCGACTCCGGCAGGTTGCAGTGGCTCCCCAACGCCTCCTCTTCGTCGCCCCCTTGACGTCTCGGCTCCGACGAAGCCACGACGGCTCCATCAGCGACTTCTCGTGGGGATCGACTCTTTGTGTGTGTGTGTCGTCAGCGGGGCTTCCAGCGTCCTAAGAAGCGCCTCAAGTGGGGATGGTTTAAATTGAACGGGGGGGGACAAAGGGCGGAAAATTTTTGAACGAAGGGAGGGAAAATTTCGTGCCTCAGGTGGGACGAAAATTAGCGACGGAATTTTTCCGTCCCTAATCCGTCGCTAATTAGCGACGGAAAAATTCTCTCGCTAATTCCGTCGCTAATTAGCATTTTTTTGTAGTGTTTTGGCGACGAAACAATGTTGTCGCTAATCCCTCGCTAATTAGCGACGGAGATATTTTCGTCGCTAATTTTGCAAATATTTCAAACGTTAGCGACAAATAGTTTTCGCTCGCTAATCCGTCGCTAATTGGCGACGGAAAAAATCCGTCGCAAATTTCCGTCGCTAAGTAGCATTTTTCTTGTAGTGGTAGCAAACAGTGCATCTTCGGGGGGAACATATAACCTGCTTCGCAAATAACGGGTCTTCGGCTTGACTCAGCTCGTAGAGGCACGTTAAGTAATATAAAAAATAAATATACATCACATAATGTAGTGTAAAATAAATCATAAAAGTTTGGCTTTCAAACAATAGGTTTAGAGTTTAAATCCTATTGTTTTCATCTTTAAAGTAATATATTGTTTTTTCTGTAGGCTAGTCGCTTGAGCTTGATTCAATAGGTTCAAAGTTCTAATCCTATAATTTCCACTTTGAAACAATGTAGTTTTTTGTCAATAGTACGGGTGCCACGAGGTCAAGACCATGGAGCCAACTTGAACTACCTAGGCTCATTTAGACGATTAGTTTGTTCGGCTTGTTTACCAGCATTCAGAGAGAGAGAGGCTATTTAGGGATCATATGGCTGAAGAAGCAAAAAGAAAAGAAATAAAGCCAAATTTAAAAACAAAATATTAGAACAGTTTCATGTTGCTATAAAGTAAATCATACATGTAAAAGTTTGTGATGAAATAATTGGGATGTCATCGTTATAAAAAACTAACAAAGTGGCATGCACACATGGCTATGCTTAAACTTTTTAAATAAAGAAAAAAAGAAAAAAGAAAATGGACGGATGGTGCTGATCTCTCCGTTTAGCTGAACTTATTAGTGTTTGCCTGTCATCCTCACCAAAATAAGACCCTCTTATAAAACACATCTCCTCTTTTGTCTCCACTCCTCAACGATAGTCCGCACAGAGCGGCTGCTCCCTCCCTCCGGTTTTCTATTTTTTATCTTCTTCCCCCCTCCATTCCAGAGAATAGCCTTATAGTGACGTCTCTCAATCTTTTTTCATGTGCCATTCCCACCACCCTGATATTAAAAGCCTCAACCAAAAAGTCTATCCTGGGGCTTCTTTTGGGACCTGCCTCATGGCAAGGCTCCAAAGTTTCCCCTCTCTTCTTCTTCTTTCTTGAGAACTGCATACATCAGACTGCAACCATCAGTAGAAATATACTGCCCTTCCTCCAGGTAAATCTCTCTCTGTTTTCATGCGCGTGCGTAGATCAGAACCACATTTGATGGGATCAGATCTAAAGGTTCTGGTTGGGAGCCTTGCAATGATATGGAAGCACCATTTTCATGTGCTGCCAACATGCAAATTGGATCTGCTCATCCCTTATGTCATCCCTATCTTCATACCCTCTGTGGGATTTCATTGTTTGATCAAATCGAGCTCCATAGATGTGATCTAGGTCATTCATTTAGTAAAGATTGGCATTTAAATCACCCAAATCTGACTTGTGTGCAGGATTGTTTGGCAATTCAAAAATCAGCGGTTGACAAAATATAAAAATTTGTGAATTAAAAAACCTATTTTTCATCAGAAAAATATAGGATCCAAGGGTTGATAATTCTTATTAAATTAACCATGTTGAATCCATCTATAATGTCAAATTTGCTGAAAGCAACTTTCATCATAAGAAGATGGGGGCATTGGGGATGACTTGGACCGGACTCGCTAAAATGTGGAATTGCTAAAAACATCCTCTTGTAAATGGTGTTGAAATGTGGTGTGGGGGCGACCAACTTCTATCCTAATGCAGTGTTTTGGCAACACCTCTGGTAACAAACAGAAGAGAGCATGGGAGCGCTGGGGAAAACAGCTACACCCCCAATCCAAAGCTCCCAAACAGAGTCTCATTCGTTCGTGGGGTGAGATGGGCCAGTTCAAGGTTGCCATTTCCAAATGATGCGCGCTGTCTATGTCACGGTGCATGAGTACCATGTAATCGCATAATCATGCGATCATTGGTTCTACAAATGTTATTGCTCCTCCCATTTCTCATGTTTGGTTAAACCCAGTCTTTTTCTTTATTTTTTGATGATGTGGAAAGTGGAAACCCTCACCGAGGACAGGGTGACTTAACGGGATCCCCGAGCAGGGACATGATCACCCCTACTTACATGTGGCAGCCATGATAACTACTTACACACCCGTGTGCCAGCAGGGTCCAATCTTCTATCAGTTACCTTAACGCCTTCATGCATACTCCAATAGCCAAGCTACAAAATGGGCATGCTGCTAAATGAAACATACTAGTGTATTTTGGGTATTTTTTTGAAATTTTGACCGCACATATGTGATCTATATGCTTGTTTTTACAGGAATAACTTCTTGAAACATTTGATTCTGATGCATGGATAGGTTTTTACATGGTTTCAAAAGTCAAAGGCCTACCATTTTCATAAAATTTTGAGGCTTCAAATACCATTTTTTTCATCCAAAATGCATGATCCCAATGTTGATTTCTAGTAAATCAATCATGTTGAACACATCTGTAAGGTTAGAATTTCAAAAAAAAAAAAAAACAGAATATCCATTAGCATCTTTCATTTTGTAGGTTTATATATATTCTTTCTTTTTAACAATAACCAATGAGATCCTCTATGTTATTCAGGGTGTAGGGGGAGGACAGAAAATTGTCCAAGAAATTAACCCTGTCCATCGTTCGTCACTAAGATCATCGATACCCAATACTCTCCCAAGTGGTCCGCACATTGATGAGTGCATCCTACCCATTCATTTTGCAGCCATAGATGCCACTCATCCGGAGAGTGAATCACACTGCAAAGACTTGTGGGGGGCCATCCACATGGAAGGCATTCATTTGGGATGTTTTGGGTGTCATTCCAGGGTTCCCTGGACAATTTTGTGTCCAAGGATATCCTAACCATCTTTATTTTTGGAAAGAAGTGGCTGCTCTCATGACTCAATTCCATGTAACCAATTACAACACTAGCAGGCCTAAACTCAAAATTTGAGCCAAACCTATAGTCCTGATCAAGAGCAGGTGGGTCAGGGTTTTCACCTACAGTTCATACCCACCTTCCCCTTTGTGAGCAAATGTTGGCTAGCAGTCTACACCACCAATGCCTAAATATGGTGTCAAATTGGGTTCAATCTTAGATAGATACTAAGGGTATGTGGGGCAACTAGCAGGGAAAATTTTGATGTTGGGGAGAAATATGGGATCTAATTAGTTGCTTCCACTTTCACGCATGGTGAAAATTTTGTTATATGAACGGAAATTCTCTACCTATTGATATTATGAAAATTTTGTTAGGTACCTATCTTAGGTGAATCTTTAGATATATCGGCACACCCTTGGCTTTCCCAGGTAAATTTTTTCCACCCTCCCAGGCTTTTCCATATGCATCATAGGAAAAAGTTTTCATATGAATATGTGTGTGTGGGTTCATGCGCTCAACCCTTCTTCGTGCTCAGCCTGGAAAACCTTCAGGATTAGCTCGTGGCTTTGCTCACCAAGCCCATTCGACATGCTCAGACGAATTCTTTTAATGAGTCGTACTGAGCTTCAAGCTGCTCATATCATTTTGCCGCTCTAGAATCTCTTGCTGTCTAAATTTACATCTGATCCACTCTCCTACACTTATTTCCACGAAGGGGAGATGATGAAGCCAATCTGGGCTCAAGCTTAAGCTAAGGTCATGTTGAAGCTTGATTACAGATTCAACCAAACATAACCCAAACAATCGTGCAAATATATATATATATATAGAGAGAGAGAGAGAGACTGTAATATGTTTACCAACCAAATATGTTTGCTGGTATGAATCGAGATTTTTATAGTTTTTTTGTAAATTTAACCCTGCAGATGCATTCAACATGGTCCATTTGCTAGGAATTGACTGTTGGATCATCGCTATCAGATTGAAGTGTGATTTTTTATGCTTGAATATTTATGAAAATTCTAAGCCATTGATTTTCAATCCTTAAAAGATTCTTCTTACACATCTTAATTGGATGTTCGAAAAGTCTGTTTTTATAAAACCAAGCGTCTAGATCACATATGTATAGTGAAATTTTTATAAAAAAAAACTATAAAAATCTTTGTTCACACCAGTAAACATATTTGGTTGATAAACATATTTTAGTTACCCGTATATATATATACACACTTATTAATTTTCACTTCTATAAACTAACTAAATCTACCTTTTCTGACACTAATCCGGAAGATAAATGGAGAAGAAGGGCAGTATCTTGATGCAGAAATATGAGTTGGGCCGGCTCCTAGGCCAAGGCACATTTGCTAAGGTCTATTATGCAAGAAACCTTGTCACAGCGCAGAGCGTTGCCATCAAGATAATTGACAAGGAAAAGATACTGAAAGTAGGCATGATCGGCCAGATCAAACGTGAGATCTCGATCATGAAGCTGGTTCGCCACCGGAACATAGTCCAACTCTATGAAGTCATGGCCAGCAAGTCCAAGATATACTTTGTCATGGAGTATGTGAAAGGAGGGGAGCTATTCAATAAGGTGGCCAAAGGCAAGCTCAAGGAAGACGCAGCAAGGAAGTACTTCCAGCAACTCATTGGAGCAGTAGATTTCTGCCACAGTCGTGGTGTGTACCACCGTGATCTTAAGCCTGAAAACCTACTTGTCGACGACAATGGCAACCTCAAGGTGTCTGATTTTGGTCTCAGCGCACTTAGCAACAGCCAGAGGACTGATGGGCTGCTCCACACAACCTGTGGGACTCCGGCATATGTCGCCCCAGAGATCATCAACAAGAAGGCATATGATGGATCCAAGGCCGACACGTGGTCATGCGGCGTGGTCCTCTTCGTGCTCCTGGCTGGCTACCTCCCTTTCCATGACACCAACATCATGGAGATGTACAGGAAGATCAGTAAAGGGGAGTTCAAGTGTCCACCATGGTTTTCTTCAGAGGTCAGGAAACTCTTAATCCGAGTCCTCGATCCAAACCCAAGTAACAGGATCAACATAGCTGAGATCATGAAGAATCCGTGGTTCGAGAAAGGGTTCAAGACAGTCAAAGCCCCTACACTTGACAATGAGATCAACCTCGGGGACATAGATGCGGCCTTTGTATCAGATCATGATCATGAGAACAAGACTGAGAATTTATCTCTAAAACCAACTTGCATGAATGCATTTGACATCATATCCCTCTCACCTGGATTCAATCTTTCTGGGCTGTTTGAGAAACAGAACAATGTGAAGCACGAAGCGAGGTTCACAACACAAAAGGCTCCATCCGACATCGTGTCGAAGCTGGAGGAGATTGCAGAGACAGAGAGATTTACGGTGAAGAAGAAGGATGGGATCGTGAAGCTGAAGGATAGCAAGGGAGGGAGGAAGGGTCACTTGTCTATAAATGCTGAGATCTTTGAGGTCACTCCCTCCTTCTATGTAGTAGAAGTCAAGAAATCATCAGGGGACACATTCGAATATCAGAAGTTTTGTGATAATGGTCTTAAGCCATCTCTCAAGGACCTAGTATGGACGTGGCAAGGGGACCAACAACCCCAAAACCAAGCTAATGAAAAGCAGCCTCAACAGTCTTAGTTGAGTTGTAATTTTCTTTTCCATTTTGGCTTTTTGTTCTCTCATTATTTGGCATGTATGATGATGCTTATATCCTATCCTACTTATCATTTTGTAGGCTGTGTTTAGCGCCGTCTTTAAAAGCAGAAATATTTATTATATATTTATAAAAAAAGATGAGAATGGATATAGAACAGTGTTTTTTGGATTGGCACTCGTTATAGAACAGTAACGAGTAATAAAAACTGTCAACATTTCTATTCCCTTATTGTCGTTAAGAGTAGCTGAGATCTCATGTTGAAAGGTGACATTTAAATATGAACATCTAACCTCCAATGGTTATGTTCCCCTTTACGTCTTAGAGTTCATGAACTTGGTCATGTTCTACAAGATGCAAAAAAAAAAAACTCAATGTCTGCAAAGTGTAAAACTGTAGTTTGTGGGAGTGGGAAGATGTTAAATTCTTGGAAGAATCCTGCTAGTACTATATCTTCTACACGATGTCCATTATGGATGCCAGTGGCAACAGAAGAAATTTGAAGCAAAAAAATGTCAAGTGCACTCAGACACGAAACTCATGGAAAGCACAAAACCTTGGGGAAAGCAATGCAGTAAGCATATGAGAACCGTAATGTGGAAAAAAAATGCAGTGCTGGTCAAAATGTTGAAAACTAGGGACAACAAGCTTTTGAAGGATGGATTTGCAGACACAAGATCGGTTGCTGTCTGTTGCTACCCCATTGGATTTATCAACTTTAGGATTCATGTTTGTGCAAAGTGAGTGAAAAGAAACCTTTTTCTCTACCGGACAAAATTTGCTTTCAGGAGAAAGTGAAATTCCCGCTAACCAAGTAAAGGGGAGTTCAGTTTCCTTTTCTTATAGCAAGTGAGTCCTCGTGAAATCCGAAACAGGTACCTCTCGGTAGGATGAATCGCAACCATCACTAATCCAGCTATAACATACATCAAGATCCATGAGGAAAGTTCTTGGGAAAGCTTTTTCCAATCAACTTTTTGATATAGCTTTTCCAAAGTTCATTTCTAGCTTTTTGGTGTAACCTTGTTTTCCACTCAAGACAAAACTCTTTCCTTTGAGAGGGCCACTTTGTAGGGTAAGTGCTTCCGGGGGGGGGGGGGGAGGAGAGCTATGAAGAATGAACCCATTTGACAGGAAACCAGCTTTTTTGAATTTATTATGTGGGTTATGTTTGTTTCAGCCTTTGTAGGAAAAAGTGCCTATTTCCTAAGAAAGACAACCTCTAGGGCATGAAACAAACGCCCCCTTACATCCTTGGAAAAAATAAATCCACTACCAACCATACCATCATTAACAGTCGTAATTCATTTTTTTTTCTCATTATATCCATTCTGAAGTAACAAAAAATTTCATCATCTTGTATTGGATACCCTCTTGACCTCCAGAAGGTGTGCCACTGACCACAAGTTCTTACATGACACTCGAGACTTCAAATCAAAACCTTGCATTGATTTGGAATAACAAAAAATTCCATCATCTTGTATTGGACACCCTCTTGACCTCCAGAAGGTGTGCCACTGATCACAAGTTCTTACAAGACACTCATGCCTTCAAATCAAAACATTCTTGATCATGTGTGGCACTGTTCTTCAAGTTCCAGCTCCATGGATATTTGTTGGTCTTTTGAAGACATGAAGGATAAAACACTTCATTAGCCACCATAAAGTATGGAGATATATCAAATTCGCCAGTATCAAGAGAGAGAAGATAAAAATAAAATAAAAATACAAAGCAAATAAAAATAAAATAAAAGGAATAAAGGAAACTTTAAAAAGATGCAAAAAACGAACTAACATATGTATAATTGGTGATTTGATTCTTTTGGGGGTTTATACCAACTCTTGGAAATCGTAATATTTTCAAAATATGGCAGATTTTTGACAAACGGGACTCATTGCAGGCTTGCTGCATAATTCTTTGGTTGCTTTTGAGATGATATACAGATAGACAAGATCTCACGTACCTTATCACTTTCTTCACTTCCCTGATTCTGCGCAGGCATGCTTTCGCCTTCTCCATCGCCACATCTGCACCGTCCGTCCATCCATCACCACACGCCACGACAACTTCTCGCTTCGCAACACCCAACTGAACGCCAAACCCCCTCCCACTTCCACCGTCGATGCACTTCCTCTTTCTCATCCTATTGGAAGATGCTAGAGAGAGAGAGAGAGAGAACATCGATGGGTCATATTTCATTTAAGAATTTTGATTCCATGCGACGTTGGATTTCCAATGTTTGGATAGTTTCCAACACCCGCAAAGTATTTCCAAATCGGATATGGTTCCGATCAAATTATATTCAAATCCGAAATCACGCAACAAATAAATGTGGATCCGGATGTGATTGTGATTCGTGACCTATTTCATTAAGAGCAACCCGGGTGCTGTTGGACCCGATTCGCGTTGCTATCGGAGTCATGCCCGACCAAATGACAGCACTCGCCTCGCACGCAAGCAACAAAGCGCAGCGCAGTTTGGATAGTTTCATCCATACCCGATAATATGGATCGGATCAAGATCCGATCAATCTGCATCCACAGAGAGAGAGGGTGAGAGTGCTCACCTGCCGTACAGGCAGAGGAGGAGCCGGAGGCGTCGGCGGGTAGGCTGCGAAGATGGAAGGGAGAGGACGGGGAAGGCGAGGGGCAAGGGAAGAAGGACCGAGCCTCTGAGAGCAGGGAGGCGACCTCGTGCTTCAGGGAGTCGAAGCGGTGTGGGTGCTGGAACTCCAGAATCCGGAGCTCCTCCTCCGCCCGCTCCGCCCGCTCCGCCACCCACGCGTAGTCCGATGCCGTCCACACCTCGAACGCCATGGGATCCGACGGCAGATAATGCCCGCTGGAAGCAGCTGACCGGAGAGATACGACGTCGCCGCCGTCTCCCTGACTTCTCTGGTGCGCGTCGAAACAGAAACGAAGCAAAGAAAATGAAAAGTAAAAAAAAAAATGATGGAAGAAATGCCGCCACCTTGGTCGTACGTCCTTTAATTGATTAACGTGCTCCTAAATCACTTAAATACCCCTGTCCTACTCATAAATTACCACAACAGCCGATTCGCCTAACCGACGCCATTTTGGGGCTCAGTCTTGAGATGGAAAGCTGTTCTGGTGATTGTCCGAATCGAATCGGCCGACTCGAATTAAATTGGTTCTTCATCATTTTTCTTGAAAATAGCTGAATCGATTTTCTTTTAAATTTGTGTTCCGATCTGATAATTATAACGTTGATTGACTATTTGATTGTTTAGGCATTAATTGCATATTTTAGAATTTCATTAGACATGCAGGTCATTTTGTATTTTCATAAATTTTGTTAACAAACCTTTTTTTATTTATTTTTTATTTTCAAAAATCATGTTTTATTTTCGAGATATTTATACAAAACACGCAATATTTGTCATGTGCACTTGGCTGCTAAGCCTATCGCTGAATGGTAGAGTTCGTTTCCGGACCGGTTCTCCAAACTTTCAAGTCGGAAACTCAAAAGGGGGACGAAGAGCAGGGTATTTTAGTCATATCGACGTTTGCAAATCCAATCTAGCGCGATTTTCGTTTCACAGAATGACTGATATACTTTGTCCTTTAATGACTAAAATGTCCCGGCCCGACTGTAAAACATTCATTGTTGGACAACAATCAGGTAAGGCTGTACGTGTTGGGGCAGCCATAAGTAGGGGTATTTTGATCACGTAAGTTGTAATTTTCCAGATGCATTGTCTCGTCAGTATCTTCTCCAAACGCCTTTCACTTCTCAGGTGCATCAAAATAAATGAAAATTGAGCGTAAAATTACAATAATGCCTAATTTTTTTTTTTATGTATGTGAATGTTTTTAAAGTTTTTCTTTAAAATTATATATATTTTTCAATATATTATGAGAAAAAAATTATAGTCACCTCGCTCGTCACTTAACTGCTCATTCATCTGTGTGGCCAGCGGAGTGGTTGTCTGGGACGAAGACACTGGATCGAACCCCACAGGCGCAAAGGTGTGTTTGTAGTTTTGAGATGGGCAATGTAAGGCAAAGTGGTCACGGGGCCTCACCTGAGATTTTTCTCACTAACCAGCTGATTGATGTAAAACCCCATGACCTCTTATTAGCTAGTAAGTGCACCCAGCTTTGCCCTGGCAGTAAAAGATGCACATCAATGAGTTTCAAGCTCATGGTGCTCTTTCAGCTTGGTGACATTCGTGAATGGGCCTTACCGAATGAGCAGAGCCCTTGTCGGCTTTATTAGTGATTTTTCTTCACCTATATTTGATGTACACTGCTTGAGTTTGGGTCAGATATTTGATTGACCTAAGTTCGGTTCGTCTAAGGCTGTCAACGAGTCCAGTTTGTATCGAGTTTCTGGGTATGAGCATGAAAAGTGTCTCTGTAAAACCGATCCGAGCAATATTCATGCCAGGTTTTGGTCATGATGTTTGCCTAGTACCTAACTTGACTCAGATTTGTTGCCAGGTACCCAACTCGACCTTAGTATTATATATATTAAAATTAATATTTTTAAATTATACTTATCCGAATTTGGGATTCTATTTTTGTGACCAAACAAAACTAGAACAACTCAGTTATTAATTATATGGGTGGGCCCAAGTATATCCTGACCATACCCGTTGTCAACCCTAGCTTTGTCTGATTAGTCAAAGAGACAAATGTCGTTCATTACTTGATTAGTTAAGACTGAGTTGGGTTTCCCGACTGCTTGCTTTAGTCACAATTGAGATGAACAATAATGTTGGATCTTGGTAACAAATGCAGATATGGTCATATGATCTCATGCTAAGAATAAGGCATTATCTTTAAAGTAATGGTAGAAATTAATCCAATCCTTCGTGACTGCCTATATAAGATTTAAAGTTATGGTAGATGATAAACAGAGAGCAATCATTCAACTCTTTTTGATGATTGTAAAAACTCAAACTTTGAGATGAACTAAGATAACTCAATTAGGTAGAGTGTGTGATTTTACCATGAACTCAATTAGGTAGAGTGTGTGGTTTTACCATGTTGGAGGTTCAACTCCTTCCTTCTAACACATGCACTATTATCGGGTGACCTTCCATCAAATCCAAAATCCAGGTTTGGGACTACTAAGATCCAGAGTTGACAAAAGTTTCAACTGCGATTGTGAATTCAACAAACACAACTTAGTATTTTCCCGTGTTTTACTAAACCTTGAAAAAGTGACATGATTTTTTCTTAGATGAAGTTTTCTGATTTACTCTTCACTCAAAAAAAACGAAAAAGGGTCTGACCTAATCTTGTAATATCAGGATTTCCAAAGGGTGCTTTAGACATACACGATTAAATAAATGAAAAGGGCAGGATTTCCAGGGAGCAATAAGGCAACGCCGCCGTGTCACCCCGCCCGAGAAAAACAGCCACCGCAATTTAATATTCACGCGTGCCCATCCGGCTACTCGTCACGGTGAAAACGAGTCGGATTTGAGGGACTTTATTTTTAAATCCGATACATAATATGGATATGGTATATGGATCTTAAAATATGATCAGAAAGTATACTTGAATCTGATTCGGATTACATTATAGGACTTTTTGGGATTCGGATCCACATTCAATCTGTACTACTGGATTACACACCCTTGTGACAGCTTTGCACCCTACCCTCATCTACAATGTATCGTCCGATCTCTGGGAATTCGGAAAAATAAAGGTGAGACCCGAGACATATTTGGTGGCCCGCCCACAGACAAAATACAACCCAGTTAGGTTTAAGGGGAACAGGTTCAAGAAAAAGGGCCACGACCGCCAGGGGCATTCTCTCGGTTGTACTCCAAGCTTCGAGATTAAAAGCCCCAAGATCATGGTGTTTTTTTTTCCCAGACAGAGAACGCGAGAACGCTGGGGTTAGGTAGACCCCTACCGGTTATACAACCATGCTAGGGGTTCCAACTGAAAGGGTGTTGTATGTTCTTTTCAAAAACAGATTCGTGTGTTCGGGGGTGTACCCAAGAATATCTTGTGACTAGGGATGGCAGTGGACCGGGGAAAGCGGGGCCCCGCCCCGCCTTGCCCCGTTTGGACCGGGGATGAAGGGTATGAAACGGGGATGGAGGCGGGGACGAAGGTTAAAATCCATCCCCGTCCGGGGGTGGAGGCGGGAATGGACGTGCACTTTTCCCCGCCCCACCACGATCCCCGCCTCATCCCCGCCCCGACCACTTTTCCCCGCAATATCCCCGCCCCGCCCTGCCTCATCCCCGTTTGAACCGGGGATGGAGGACATGAAACGGGGATGAAGGCGGGGGCGGAGGATAAAATCTTGAGGCGGGGCGGGGGTGGAGACCTTGTTCCCCGCCCCGCCCCGCCCCACTGCCATCCCTACTTGTGACCCATGATAATTCATATGCCAATGTTACTGATGATGATTTTATAATAAAATAACATATAAAAAAGATAAATAACATATAAAAAAATAGATACGTGTTTGATGAAAATATCTTTAAAGATAAATATGCATTTAACAAAAATATCCTCTCGTAAATAGCTTTGCACATTCCCGCAAGTCTAAGTTATCGCCTTAGTTTTTAGCTTGTATTACAACATATTGTTGCCTTCTCGTTCCTACCTTATGTTACAAAACATCCTCGAGTTCATTCATATCTTGTAGAGATAACTATAAATCGATTGACTGGTTCGATCATTGGCGGGCGTCATAGGAAGATTTATCAGCCATCTCTTTTTACAGTCTTCTTTTTTTCTTCGTTTTCTTTAGGCAGTATAAAAAAAAGCAATGATGCACAAACATTTCAAAAAGTGTTATTAAGGCATCGTGAGTATCTTTCCATGTCATCATGCTATTGTTAAAAAACGTATGTCGTCGTAAGTGTCATTAAGGCATTGTTTTGTTATTTTAGGTGGATGTTGACTTTTCGACGATTGAAAAATTAAAGATATTTGTAGGATACAGGGACCTGTTGACAAGAATGCTTGGTTACAGATGCGAGGAAGGTCCTCTACCCCATCCGGTATCGTTCATTCACTCAGTATATGTAATGTATCACAAATCGTGGTTGTAGTAACATACTATCGATTTGTGAGATATTGTTTTGTTTGTTAATATCGATTTGTAAGCTATTATGCTAAATTACCGTATCAATTTGAAATATAGTATGCAATATGTATATCAATTTGTAAGATATTATGTGTTTTCTATAGCGATTTATAAGATATTTATAGTATGATTTTAAAATGTGTGCATGTAGAATTTATATTGTTACGGGCTTGCAGTGGCAATATGTGTATTCAAATCGCTGCTCATTTAGCGATTTCTATTGAAATCACTTCATAGTGTCGTATATATAATTAAATCATTGTCACATGAATTGCTATCGTCAATACACATATACGATAAATCGTTTCTTTTATTGGCATGGTAAATAACAACTCGATGCATAGTATAAGCAAATAACAACTCGTTGTTGCTTTTATACTGTGATTCATTCAATCGTTTCTGACTTGCTTAACTAATCAATATCTGTTGTTATATGCATCTTGAATAAATCGTAGTAAATGTATGCGCTGACTAACGCAAATTGATATCTTGCTTATGACAGTGGTGAGCTTATTATCTAGTTGCAGTGAAGATGATGTATCTCAATCATTGAAAAGTTATGGAGAAGTGAACATTTGTACTAATAACGCACCTGAAAAAGTGAACGTGTGCACTAATGATGCACATAATAAGAAGGGTGCAAGCATTTGATTCACTCTTGACTTGAATGTTCCAACAGAAGAAAAGCAATTCGATAATGAGGTAGACGATCATGACAGTACACTTAACTTTATTCCCATAGAAGAAATGCAATTTAATAATAAGGAAGCTGCATACAAATTTTACAATGATTATGCATTCAAACTTGACTTCAATGTTAGAAGGTATTCTTGGTCAAAAAATGCACAGGGTATCATGGTGAGAAATATATATGTTTGTTCTAAGAAAGGTTGGAAGAAGTCAAGTAGAAATCTAACAAGGAACAAGCCAGATTTAAGATGTGACTGTCCAGCGAGAATAGTGTTAAGAAGACTTCCGAATGAAAAATATGTAGTTCGTACTTTAATTAGTGATCATAACCATGAATTAGTAGCTTCATTTATGAGTCCTATATTAAGGTCACATCGTAAAGTAACTGAAGTGCATGTTGTAATTGCTGAAATAGCTGATATCACCGGTATTGCACCAAGGAAGATATACAATTTATGCATGCACATAGATGGTGGTCGCGAGAATGTGTCATTCACACCTATGGATCTAAAAAACCAATTGAGAAGAAAGAGAATAGATAACATGAAGAATGAATAAATATGTTCTTTGGTTGATTACTTACAGAAGAAATCAATCAATGACCCTGGTTTCTTTAGTGCAATGCAACTCGATGAAGATGGATATGTTGTGAATATATTTCAGGCAGATTCAAAGTCAATAGTAGATTATGAATGCTTCAATAATGTGCTTGTTTTTTATACGACAATGAAGATTAATATTGAACAGTGGTCATTTGCGCAGTTTATCGGAGTGAACCATCACTCATAGACTTGCATATTAGGCGGTACTTTTTGTATGACCTGACCAAGAAAACCTTTGAATGGTTGTTCAGAGTATTTACATAGGCAATGAATGTGAAGCAACCTAAAGCTATACTTAGAGATGATGATCACGCAATTACGGCTGCAGTGTCTCATGTATGGTCAGATGCACATCATCGCCTATGTTTATGGCATATCTTTCAAAATGCAGCAAAGAATATATGACACATTTAATCAAAAGGCAGGGTTTGATAAAAAGTTTACAAGGTGTGTAGTTGAGAGCGTAGACGAAGTCACCTTTATGTCTGATTGAGAGAAAATGATTCAGATATAGGAGCTTAAAGCCTATGTGTAGTTACAAAATTTATATATAGACAAAGAGAAGTGGGTATTGGCATATAGAAGACAATGCTTTTGTGCAGGTATGATAAGCACACAAAGAGTTGAATCTATGTATGACACATTGAAGAAAACCTTGTATTCATGTTTAATAATGTTTCGCTTCATGAAACAATATGAATTATTTATAGACGGTCTTAGATATAATGAACTTGAACAAGATGTGAAATACTTCAACACACGTCCTGTAACTTTGGGCATGAAAATATTGATGCTACCTGCAGATCGGTATATATTAACTGTATTTGAATGAATTAAGAAAGATGTTATACAGGTCATGAATTGCAACATAGAAGGACGTATGCAAACCAAGAATATGCACAAATACCATATTGTATGGGAGGGCGAGCACATCCGAAAAAGCAAGAAGCACATGTTACGTATAATGTTGACAACGAAACTTTTGAATGTACATGCAAAATGTATGAATTTAAAGGTATTTTATGTCATCATATATGAAAGGCACTTAATCAAGAAAAGATACAAGAAATACCTAAGTCATAGTTAATGTGAAGATAGACGAGACAAACAAAGATTAAACTGCTGGATACAAATAATGTCAGTACATCTGGTGTTGATGAAAAGTGCCACATAGCCTCCCGTTACCAACAACTATGTGTGTCATTTATGCATGTTTCAGATTTGACATCGAAAAGTGAAGAAGTTTATGTATGCATGAGAAAAGTGTCAAGGGAGTTACTTAAAAACGTGCAATTAATTCAGCATCAGCCTGTTGCAGCTCATGAAGACCAGTCTAAGAAAATGAGAGTGAACAACGAAGGTGAAAATCATGCTTCCCCTAACCCGCATGAGAAGTTGCGCTAAAGCATAAACACCATCTTCAACAAGTCAGGAGTCAACATTGTAGATTATGATGAACAAATTTACCTAACGAAGGGTATCAAAAGAAAACTTGCCTCTTATCGCAGTCGTCGGAGGACAAAGGGTGCACTAGAATTGGTTGACAAGAAAAGGTCTAAGAAACAACCAACTCTCAAGCAAAAGCAATCAAGCCCTTCACGTGAACAGGTATATAATACATTGTATTGTTTTCCATGTAAATTGCATTACGTGCAGCTTATCAATATCTAACTTGTGTAATTTCTAACATCCAACAATACCCTACAGATGTGCACTATAACATTGAAACCTTTAATCCTCCCAACCAGTTTGAGTGGAACGATAGCATTAGTTTTACAAGTCTTTTGGTATGTAATCAATGTTGGAAGGATGTTTGTATTTCTTGTTAAACTTAATGTAGTGTCTTATATTATTCTGTTTTATGACAGACTCAGTTCAATTCAAAAGTGAGCAATGGAACATAGGAATCACGTGTGAATTCTTCAACTACATAATTTTATAAATAAATTGTATTAAAAGTAAAAAATCATTGTCTCATCTAGCTTTCACATATATAAATTATTGTACATATATTGTATTTGAATCGTTGCACAAAATGTTATTTTGTGAATAAACTGTATTAAAAGTAAAAATCGTTGTCTCATTTAGCCTTCACATATACAAATCGTTATACATATACTGTAGCTAAATCATTATGCAAAAACTATTCTGTGAATAAACTGTATTAAAAGTAATAATCGTTGTCTCATCTAGCCTTCATATATACAAATCATTGTACATATATTGTAGTTGAATCGTTGCGCAAAAAGTTGTTCTGTGAATAAACTATATTAAAAGTAAAAATCGCTGTCTCATCTAGCCTTTACATATACAAATCGTTATACATATACTGTAGTTGAATCTTTGCGCAAAAAGTTGTTTTGTGAATAAACTGTATTAAAAGTAAAAATTGTTATCTTGTCTAGCCTTCACATATACAAATCGTTATACATATATTGTAGTTGAATCATTACGCAAAAAGTTGTTATGTGAATAAACTGTATTAAAAGTAAAAATCGTTGTCTCATCTAGTCTTCACATATACAAATCGTTGTATATATACTGTAGTTGAATCAAAAAGTTATTTTGTGAATAAACTGTATTACGTATAAATTATTTCAGTCTTTTATCAATCATTGTGTAAATCGCGATAGAAAGATATTTCATAAAAGCAAATCATAATTTTTACAATACACAACACTAAACGCTTCGTCGATTTTTATTTATGAATGCCGAACATTACAACGATTTGTTCAGTGGCACTTGTGTGTTACACTTATAAAAAAAATAATTATATAATTATAGAATGTCATGCTACAAAAAAAAATTATAGAATTATAACAAATAATTATAGAATTACAATAAATAATTATCGAGACATCGATTTATATTTATGAAGTTACCGCGACAATGATATGACTGTTTATCTTTGTGAACGATATCGATATGTAAAATCACGATTTACTCATATTGGTTTGCAACTATTACTAAAATATTGTGAATGAAACAGTAATAACGATTTGCAACTGTTACTTAAATCAGTATCAAGTTGTAAATTGATTTGTATTTATGAATTATCTCGATTTGTACTTTACTAAGTCTAAACATTATATTGATTTGTGTGCACGTGCATAAAACTCTAATCTATGTAAAACCCTAATATAGATTTGTGTAAAACCATATTCTATGTAAAACCCTACCCGACCCGACCCGTTGTTCAGGTCTAGAACCCTAATCTATTTAACCTCTCTTCCTCTTTTCTATGGCAGTGCAACTTCTTCTTCTTCTTTTTTATCCTCTGCCTTCGTCTTCTTCTTCCTTGTATTTTTCTTTCTTCTTTGTTCTTCTTTGTTCTTCTTTATTCTTCTGTATTCCTTCTACCTATGCTTGATAGATGGGGTTTGATGCTGATAACCTAGCTGTTTCACATCATGAGAAAAGATCTGGATAATCTTCGATGATGATTATGGTGGTTATTTTTTGTGTATACATCGATATATTCATGACATATATATCACAGTCATCGTCCTTAAATCGATGCCCGCAGGCATGAGCTTGGTTGCTTATTGGTCAGGTGAAGCCTTATATGTGCTTGATCTAAAACAAACGAGGAGACCACAACTGTGGCATATTTGTCGTGAAATATATCAAAGTTTATGCAAAATATAATAATGACAAATATGCTACAGTCGTGCGGTTTCATCTTCTCTGCCTGTAGAAACATATCGATGATGATGGGATTCCATACATTCTGCAACTTCGTCAGCTCTGCCTCGAAGCTTTCTGCACTAGCAAGCTGGATTTCATGCACACCTGGATTGCATTCAAAGCACATCATTATTTGGATGTGGGTTTGATGCTGATGATGATGTCTATTTTCTTTGATGAATCTGTTACAAATCTTTGTACATCATATTACTCGGGGGGGGGGGGGGGGGGGGGCGTCATTCGTTGCCTTCTAGGTATTCTTGCCATTTGAGTTTTTTTCTCTTCTGCAATTAAAAACTCTATCATTTTTTTGCATAGTTCTGTGCGGAATCGAGGTATATCATCCTGCAACAAACATGTAATGTGACACCAATATATAAATTGAGTCCCCAATAATATAAGATAATAAAATATGTTTAAGTATAGAGCATACAACATCGAAATCAGGTTTTTGGCCATTATATATCGATTCAATATACTTCATTATAAATACGCCACAATCAATGCCATTATTGTGTAAATGAGCATCATGTGCGCAGTTAAACCTCCACTCGCCAATGTCGACACCCAAGACGTCTTTGAGGAATCCCTCCTGTGGTTAATGCAGAAGCAAGTAAATTCTGAGCCACCGTACAAGATATGATACACTTATAGATAGAAACTTATCAAATACATAATGCCATGTTGTATACTAGTGTGAAAGTCCAATGAGTTGTAGCATTGTAGTTGTTTTTGTAAATCCATCACGTATAAGACCCAATGCTCAGAAGATTGTCATAATATAGGAATCAATATCTGCAAATCGATAATAAAATATCTTACAAATCGATATAAAAATTGTTATTGATAGCTTAGAAATCGATATTAAGAATCAACATACAAATCGATATTAAGAATCAAAACAATGTCTTAAATCGATATAATATCTTACAAATCGATAATACAAATCGTGTTAGGACTATTATGCCTCATAAGCCTTAGACAACAGGTTTCTTCAGTTACCTTTTCACTTTACCAAAAGTCTTTACAGTGATCATCGTTACCCCAGCATTATAGTCCATCTTGAAATCCAATGGCGTATGACAGTCGACGAACAAGACTCTATTAAACAAAACAGTGATAATAGTAAGGTTAAAACACGAAGCAACAAGAGTAAATAAAAAAAATAAAAAAATATACAAAAGAACCGATATACCATGAAATAAGATGTGACGACGCGTCTAGTATTGGTTGTTGTGTTGCTTTGAATATACATGATGAAATCGTATATAGTCTATTTGTAATAAATATGCATGTGTTAACATACATACCCATGGCATACATAAATATATAACTGATAGTGGTTTCATACGTATAAAATTACTGATAGTGTTTTCTTCTGCAAATTTATCTTGCAACTGGTTGATGTTATCTTGGAGCTCTTTGTTGAGTTTTCAAGCACCTTTTTTTTGTGAATGTTTCACTGACATTAGCAGAATATTCAATAAACAATTTGTAGCATTATATTGCAATTTCTTTCTATAGTACACAAAACAAATCGAATATACGACATAAAAGAGATATATTTTGAAGAAACTCATCACGAGGTTTAGAAAATATATGTCTGATTCACCATCGTTGGTTGTGTAGATGTCGTTGTCTCCTTCCTCGCCATCGATACCCCTTTTGCGATGAAGAAGGTTATGTGTTTGACCCACGAATACGTCGTTTATAAAAAAAAAACATTGATTCAACTATTCCTTACTCACGAAGCAAAGAAAAGCAACACCCTCCTGAACTTGTGTGATGTGTCATTCATTTATAAAGGAAACATTGTTTCACATACCACTTGTTTTTAAAAATTATGCGCAAAGTATATAATAAACAAATAAATTATATTGCACATGAATTAAAAAATATTGTTTCATTTGCAAATCACTATAGAAAATAAATTAAAAAATATCATATCGATTTGTTTATTATTTTTCTTTTCTGCCTTTTAAAAAAAAGAATTATAACTAGTTGCAAGTCAATCGATATCAAGCAAATTGCGATAGCACATAGCATTCATACGTAGAAATCATTTCAGACTTTTATCAATCATTGTGTAAATCATGATAGAAAGACAACTCGTAAAACCAAAGTGATATGACTTTGTTTGTCTTTGTGAACGATATCAATATGCAATATCGTGATTTACTTATATCGATTTGCATCTGTTACTAAAACATTATGAACAAAATATTGATATCGATTTGCAATTGTTACTTAAATCAGTATCAAGTTGTAAGTTTATTTGTATTTATGAAGTTACCTCGATTTGTATTTTACTAAGTCTAAACATCGTGTCGATTTATTTATTGTTTTTCTTTTCTGTCTTTTATGAATCAGTCATTGTGTAAATCATGATAGGATGTATCGTTCACATAGACAAAGATCATAAAGGCAAATCACAATTGGATATTCAAACGGATTTGGTGGGATGAGATATATTCGATTGTCGGATGGGTTTAGGTGGGGGAGTGATTGGATTGGGTTGATTGTGAGACCCATTTAGCTCTCATCAAATCCAAACTCAATCTAAACTATTATATATATATATAATTAAATTTATTTAGGTCTCAAATGAACCCAAATTCTATTTATTTAAGTAGGGTCTATTTGGGTCTCGAATTGAATTCAGATCCAAACAAATTCATTTTACCTTCATGAGATCCATTTAGGTCTCAAGTAGATCCAAAAGCCTTATTTACTTATTGGAATCCAATTGGATCTCCAAATTGGTCCAAATGTTAATTTACATAATGGGATCTAATTGAGTCTTCAAGTTGATTCGATATCTTATTTTCTTAGTAGGATTTAATTTGGTCTCTAAATGGATCTAAAATATCTTTTATATTAGATTAGATTTATTTGAGTCTTAAATGGATCTAAATCTCTTATAGGTCTGGTCCAAACCCTGATCTGAGTCTAAACTCTTTTCATATCCATGATGGTTATGTAATGAATTTAAGTCAAACCATTGGTCATGATGTATTTTAACTAAATACACATATTTTTTGTAAATGAATATGGTTGTAAATCACATCGATTTGTACTTATGAAGTTATCGCGACAACAATATGTCTTTGTTTGTCTTTGTGAACGAAATCAATTTGCATTTATGAAGTTACCTCAATTTGTATTTATGAAGTTACCTCAATTTGTACTTTACTAAGTCTAAACATCGTGTCAATTTATTTATTTATTTTCTTTTCCGCCTTTTATGAATCAGTCATTGTGTAAATCATAATAGAACATATCGTTCACATAGACAAAGCTCGTAAAGGCAAATCACAATAGGATATTCAAACGAATTTGGTAGGATGAGAAGTATTTGATTGTCGAATGGGTTTAGGTGGGGGGAGTGATTGGATTAGGTTGGTTGTGAGACTCATTTAGCTCTTATCAAATCCAAACCCAATCTAAACTATTATATATATAGATACACATTTGCATACAACAACAACAACTACGCCTTCATCCCAAAACAATTGGGGTCGGCGATATGAACCAACAAAGAAAATCATTATGGGTCTTCCACATGAATCCTTCTCCTCCATTCATTTATATCCAATACCATGTCCTCAGTGAGGTTCAAAGCATTCATATCCTTTCTTATCACCTCCATCCATGTCTTCCTAGGCCTACCCCGACCTCTTTTAACTAATATATTTTCCCATTTCTCCATCCTTCTAACTGGAGCATCATTAGGCCTTCGTCGAATATGTCCAAACCACCGTAAATGATTCTCTCTCATCTTATTTTCAATGGGTGCAACGTCTACCTTCTTACGTATCTCCTCGTTCCGAATCTTATCTTTTATTGTATTTCCACACATTCATCTCAACATACGCATCTCAGCTACACTCATTTTTTGAATATGATGTCTCTTGGCAGCCCAACATTTCGTACTATATAGTAAAGCGGGCCTAATAGTCGTCCTATAAAACTTTCCTTTCAACCGCAATGGCATTCTACGATCGCACAACACTCCACTTGCACTCTTCCATTTCATCCACCCAACCTTTATCCTATGATTTACATCTCCATCAATTTCTCCATACTTTTGAATAATAGATCCCAAATATTTGAAAGAATCATCCACCGGTATTTTGTGCTCACCAAGCTTCACTACACTCCCATCACTACTTCGTTGCTTACTAAATCGACATTCCATGTATTCTGTCTTACTCTTACTCAACTTAAAACCTCTTGCTTCCAATGTCTGTCTCCATAATTCTAACTTAGCATTAACCCCAGCTCTAGACTCATCAATCAAAACAATATCATCAGCAAACAACATACACCACAACACATTTTCTTGAATTGATCTCGTAAGCTCATCCATCACTATAGCAAATAGGAAAGGGCTTAAAGCAGATCCTTGATGTAACCCAACCGTTATAGGAAAATTGGTTGTCACCCCTCCACAAGTGCGGACATTGGTTACTACTCCTTCATACATATATTTAATTATACTAATGTACTTGAGAGAAACACCTTTCTTTATCATTGTCCACCAGAGAACGTCCCTAGGTACTCTATCGTAAGCCTTCTCCAAATCAATAAAAACCATATGCAAATCTTTGTTCCTCTCTCTATTTCTCTCAATAAGTTGTCTAAGAAGATGTATAGCTTCCATAGTTGATCTTCAAAGCATAAAACCAAATTGATTCTCCGATATCATGACAATCTTCCTCAACCTAGACTCAATCACTCTCTCCCAAAGTTTCATAATATGACTCATGAGTTTTATACCACGATAGTTTGTGCAATCTTGTATATCGCCCTTATTCTTATATAGATGCACCAAAGTACTCTTCCTCCACTCATTAGGCATCTTATTTGTCCGCCAAATCTTGTTAAAAAGATTTGTCAACCATTCTAAACCTTTCTCTCCCAAGCATTTCCAAGCCTCGATAGGTATACCATCTGGGTCAACTGCCCTTCTTGATTTCATTTTCTTCAAAGCCTCTGCAATTTCTTTCTTTTGAATCTTGCGCATGAAGTCACGATTCATCTCATGAAAAGAAATTGAAAAGTCTCCAAGATCCTGAGCATGACTTTCATTAAATAACTTATCAAAATAATCTTTCCATCTCTCCTTAATCTCCTCATCTTTGACTAAAACTCTTTGTGTTTCATCTTTGATACATCTAACCATACCCAGATCCCTCGATTTCCTATCTCTCATCTTTGCAAGCCTATAAATATCCTTCTCACCCTCTTTGGTATCCAACTTGTCATAAACCTCCTTATATACCTTATCCCTCGCGTTCCGAACTACTTTTTTAGTTTCCTTCTTTGCTATCATATACTTCTCCAAATTCTCATTATCACGATTTTTACTTAGATTTCTATAACACTCTCTTTTAACCTTAATAGCTAATTTGACATCCTCGTTCCACCACGATGTATCCTTACCTAGCGGTGCACCGCCTTTAGACTCACCCAATACCTCCTTAGCCACCTTTCGCATGCCACCCACTATCTTATTCCACATAGATTCTGGATCCTCCTCGAGACACCAATCAACTTCCTTAACTACCCGCTCTACAAACATTCCTTGTTTAGCTTCTTTCAGTGCCCACCACTTAATTCTAGGATCTATCATATGTCTATCCCTTTTGCGGTATTGTCTAATTCTAAGATCTAAAATTAAGACTCTATGTTGTGTAGCTACACTTTCTCCCGGTATAACCTTACAATCGATGCAACAACCCCTATCTCTCTTTCTAAGTAGGAAAAAATCTATCTGACTCGTATTAACCCCACTTTTAAATGTTACTAGGTGAGACTCCCTCTTCCTAAACCAAGTGTTTGCTAAGATCATATCATAGGACAAACCAAAATCTAAAATCCTTTCTCCACTTTCGTTTCTTTCTCCTATACCATAGCCTCAATGGATACTCTCAAATCCATCCCTACTAATGCCTACATGCCCATTAAGGTCACCGCTGATGAAAAGCCTTTCTCCATAAGATATCCCTTGTACTACTCCATCTAAATCTTCCCAAAATTGACGCTTAATGGAATCATCTAAACCTACTTGAGGTGCATAAACACTAATAATATTAATAATATTCGTACCTAATACTAATTTAATAAATAAAATCCTATCACCCTTCCTACGGACCTCAACTACATTATCTATAAACTCACGACTCATAACAATCCCTACTCCATTCTTATTCCTATTTATTCCTGTATACCAAATCTTATATCCCCAAGGTTCTATCACTTTTGCTTTCTCACCTACCCATTTGGTCTCTTGTAGACATAAAATATCAATCTTTCTCCTACACATAACATCTACTAACTCTACCAACTTACCAGTTAAAGATCCTATGTTCCAAGTGGCTAACCTAATTTTATGGTCTTGGACTAACTTCTTTACCCCCACCCGTCCAACAAAGTGAGGGAACCCTTGCCTATTTGACAGCACACCCGGGCGCCGGTGTGACGCGTCGCTTCTGGGCGACGACCTAGCAACCCTTGCCCATTTATCACTGCCTCTGGGCCTATAGAGTACAACATGTCGCTCAGTAGGGGATGCCCCAACGAAATTCTCATATTGGTTCATATTCATAGGGTATGACTAAGTTTTTATGTTGGCTGTCACAGGCCTACCGCAACCCTCCTCCTTTATTCGGGCTTGGGACTGGCAGTATATAACTAAACAGTTATACACAGGCGGAGTTATACACATTTGCATATATATTTTAATTAAATTTATTTGGGTCACAAATGAACCTAAATTTTATTTATTTAAGTAGGATCCATTTGAAATTTAGATATATCCAAAACTTATTATATTATAGTAAAATTCACAATACACTAAAAAGATTCATTTAGATCATAAGTGAATCCAAATATTTTTTTCTTAAGTATGATCTATTTGGGTCTCGAATTGAATTCAGATCCAAACAAATTCATTTTACCTTCATGAGATTCGTTTAGGTCTCAAGTAGATCCAAAAGCCTTATTTACTTATTGGAATTCAATTGGATCTCTAAAGAGGTTCAAATGTTAATTTACATAATGGGATCTAATTGAGTCTTCAAGTAGATTCCATATCTTATTTTCTTAGTAGGATCCAATTTGATCTCTAAATGGATCTAAAATACTTTTTACATTAGATTAGATTTATTTGGGTCTTAAATGGATCCAAATAGTTTCATGGCCAAATTGTTGGTCATGATATATTGTAACTAAATACTCATATTGTTTGTAAATTAATGTGGTTGTAAATCACGTGGATTTGTATTTATGAAGTTACGACACAACGATATGCCTTTGTTTGTCTTTGTGAATGATATTGATATGTAATATCGTGATTTACTCATATCGATTTGCAACTATTATTAAAATATTATTTTAATATAAAACTTAAAAAAAGAATTATACACTTATAGAATGTCACGTTACAAAAAAGATTTATAGAATTATAAAAAATTATAGAATTACAATAAATAATTATTGAGACATCAAATTGTATTTATGAAGTCATTGCGACAACAATATGTCTTTGTTTGTTTTTGTAAACGATATCGATATGTAATATCGTGATTTACTCATATCAATTTGCAATTGTTACCTCGATTTGTACTTTACTAAGTCTAAACATCATGTTGATTTGTTTATTATTTTTCTTTTCTACCTTTTATAGATCAGTCATTGTGTAAATCACTATAGGATATATCGTTCACGTAGACAAAGCTCATAAAGGCAAATCATGATAGGATAAATTGTTTCTGCTTTATGTCTGTGGTTGTACAAATATCGCGATAGGTCAAACAGATTTGGTGGGATGGGATGTATTCGATTGAGATGATGAGTTTAGGTGGGGAGTGATTGGATTGGGTTGGTTGCAGACGAAACAAAGAAAAAGAAAAAAGAAAAAGATGAAGAAAAAAAAGAACGATATAAAAGAAGAGGAATAAAGAAGAAGAAAAAAAAAAAGAATGACATAAGAAGAAGAACAAAGAAGAAGAAAAAGAAGAATAGGTATACGTGCGTAAAACCCTAATCTATATAAAACCCTAATATAGATCTGTGTAAAATCCTATTCTATGTAAAACACTACCTGACCCGACTCGTTGTCCAGGTCTAAAACCCTAATCTATTTAACCTTTCTTTCTCTTTTCTGCGGCAACACAACTTCTTCTTTTTCTTTTTTCTCCTCTGCCTTCATCTTCTTTTCCTTCTTCTTCTTCCTTATATTTTTCTTTCTTCTTTCTTCTTTGTTCTTATGTATTCCTTCTACCAGTGCTTGAAACCTAGTTGTTTCATGTCGTGAAGAAAGATATGGATAGTCTTCGATGATGATTATGGTGGTTATCTTTTGTATATACATCGATATATTCACGACACATACGACTGTGGTGTATTTATCATGAAGTATATTGAAGTTTATGCAGAATATAACGATCATAATCATCCTCAATCGTTGTCGTCATACTGGAGCAAGCATAAATATTTTGCATGATAGACAGAAGGTGATGCTGATGACCATCTATTTGATTCCTACTGTCGGACCCTCCATCGTTCGCAAACCATCCTTCGCAGTTGGAAAAATATATGCCTAATCTTCGATATACTTCATGACAAATATGTTATAGTCGTGTAGGCTCCATCTTCTCTGATTGTTGGGATCTCATACCTTATGCAGCTCTGCCTCGAAGCTTTCTGCACTAGCAAGTTGGATTTTATGCGCACCTGGATTGCATTCGAAGCACATCACTATTTGGACGTGGGGGTGACGCAGATGATGATGTCTGTTTTATTTGATGATGATGGTCATATATTGTATCTAAGCCAAACCATTGGTCATGATATATTGTAACTAAATACTCATATTTTTTTGTAAATGAATATGGTTGTAAATCACATTAATTTGTAGTTATGAAATTACCGCGACAACGATATGTCTTTATTTGTCTTTGTGAATGAAATTGATTTGTATTTATGAAGTTATCTCGATTTGTATCGTTGAAGTTACCTTAATTTGTACTTTACTAAGTCTAAACATCGTATCGATTTGTTTATTATTTTTTCTTTCTGCCTTTTATGAATTAGTCATTATGTAAATCATGATAAGACATCGTTCATATAGACAAAGCTTGTAATTGCAAATCGTGATAGGACAAATCATTTCCGCTTTATGTTTGTGGTTGTACAAATCATGATAGAACACTTCTTCTATAAAAAACAAACCGCAATCTCTTATAGAAAAACTATATAATTATTGAATGTTATGTTACAACAAAGAATTATAATTGGTTGCAAGCCAATCGGTATCAAGCAAATCGTGATAGCACGTAGCCTTCATACGTACAAATCGCTTCAGTCTTTTATCAATCATTTTGTAAATCATGATAGGAAGACAACTTGTAAAAGCAAATCATAATTTCTACAATACACAACGTTAAATGCTTCTTCAATTTTTTTTTATGAAGGCCGAACATTACAACGATTTGTTCAGTGACACTTGTGTGTTACACTTATTAAAAAAAGAATTATATATTTATATAATATCGCGTTACAAAAAAGAATTTTAGAATTACAACAAAGAATTATAACATTACAATAAATAATTATCGGGATACAAAAATCACATAATATTTATTGAGTGGTACTTGACAACTAAGATGAACTATGCCATATAAATTGTCTCTTTCTTTTCCTTGGTGGACTCTCTTTCTTTGGTGGACTCTTGGTTCCCTCGATCTTATTAAAATCACGGGTAATCATCTCTACTAGTGTACCATATTGTGATCGCATTTGTCTCCCCAAATTTTGCACCTGCTTCCATAACTCCTTATTCTCCCTCTCCAACATCTCTAACCTTGTGGCGGAGACTACCTTCTTTTTTGTGAGTTGTGTTGGATCCTCATCGTGTACTATAACTAAGGGAATCATAGGTGTAGTCGGAGGGACACGATGAATATTTTTTCTATGTTGGGAGACAACATGCTGGGGGACAGGAGGGACGCATGGGTTCCTAATATTTTTATGTTGCTTCTTCTCAATCTCCAGATTTTGACACATGAGTTCCTAATATTTTTTTAAATAATTGAGGTCATATTATCGTTCTTTATAATCATATGTTATGGCACAAACACCTCCTTTGTTCCAACTATTCAATTGTTTCCTGAAGCATTTGTGTCAATTCACGTTCTTGGCCCCACCACTATTCATCTTCTTTCTCACTTCTACAGGTTGCTTTGGGGTAGACTGTCCCAAGCCAGCTTGTAGGAGAACTCAACTACCATGCTACAACTCTGCTTCAGATTTGCTAAACAACCAAATATCGTTGTCAAACAGTCTCACAACCTCAGCAACAACCTCTTGGTCATCGTCCTCCCCATCTCCATACGATCTCCACACAACCTATACATTGGAGATTGTGGTTTAGGTATAGGCATAATTATTTATGCTAATGAATGCTAAATATTAAAATGATTTATAATAACAAGTGTTAAATATATTACAACGATTGTTACTAATGAGTATTTTGTATTAAAATGATTTACACTAATGAATGCTACATATTACAACAATTTACAATAATGAAAGTTAAATGCTAAAGCGATAATGTTTTGTACTAATGAAGACAAAATCTTACAATGATCATAAGTTAAGAATGCTAAAGATTACAACGATTTACACTAATGAAAGTTAAATGCTAAAACGATAACGATTTGTACTAAGGAATACAAAATCTCGCAACGATCATTACTTAAGAATGTTAACCATTAGAACGATTTATACTAATAAATGTTAAATGCTAATATGATAATAATTTGTACTAATGAAGACAATCCTGCAGTGATGATGACTTACGAATGCTAAACATTTCAATGATATACACTAATGGAAGTTAAATGCTAAAGCGATAACGATTTGTACTAAGAAATATAAAATTCTGCAACGATCATTACTTAAGAATGCTAAACATTAGAACGATTTATACCAATGAATGCTAAATGTTAATGCGATAACGATTTATACTAACGAAGATAAAATCCTGCAGCGATGATTACTTAAGAATGCTAAATATTTTAAAGATGTACACTAATTAAAGTTATATGCTAAAGCGACAATGATTTGTACTAAGAAATACAAAATCCCGCAACGATCATTGCTTTAGAATGTTAAACATTAGAACAATTTATACTAATGAATGCTAAATGCTAATGCGATAACGATTTATACTAACGAAGACAAAATCCTGCAACGATGATTACTTAAGAATGTTAAACATTTCAACGATTTATACTAATGAATGATAAATGATAAAACGATTATAAATGATTTTAAACTATTTACCTCATTTAATTGTGACCATCTAAAATAAACTTAGCATTATCCTCCTTGACATTTATTGTAGCTCACTGGCCGATCTTGAGAAAACCATAAATCGCAGGGTCACACTGAGGACGCAAGGCGACAATATGCTCCCACATCCAGACCTACAAAAATAATATATTAGTAAGACTATAAGCTTCAACGATCTTAGTCTACAACTACCAAATATGTAATAAACAATTGCCTTGACAAATGGCCAAAATCTTCTGAAGGTTTTTGTACCCTTACTCGTACGGTAAAGTTGACTGTACAAGTGTGCGAGCATAGCATCACCCCATGCATAGTTGTCAACTTTATCTAAGTCTTCCAAGAACTACAGTCACAGGTAACTTAACCTCGAACCAGACAAATTCGAAAATAAAGTAAGTCCAAAAAAATAAAGAAGAAAGTCGCACAACTCTTGGTTAGCTCTTTCAGATACACATGTAGCGGACCGATCTTCTCATTTATTACGGAAAAAAGAAACTTTCATCGATGTGGAATTGCTCCCAACATAAATATATTGACCCCAGTCCTCCATCGACATTCCTAGAAGGGTCGTACACTTGTCCCTTGTGTTATAGTTTGAATCTCGTGTTAGGACAGCACTTCTATGGCACTTAAGACCCGTAATCCGTACCACATCTTCTAGTGTCATGGTGATCTCAAAACAATCAAATTGAAATGTGTTCGTCTTATGATTCCACTTATTGACCAGGTGGGTCATAGTGTTTCAACACGTTTCAAAATAATGCTAGTCTAAAAGGCCGTTGAAGTACATATTTCATAATCGGTCCTTCTGATATTCACTCAGTTGTCCATACAATGACAAAACTACAGGCCACTGACATCGCCCTCTCAGCTTTTCACTTGGTGCTCTACTTCTCTTCTGACCTCCCTAAAACATAAAATAGCATAGTATTTGTATCAAATAAAAAATAGTCTCATTTGTACTTCTACACAACATTGTACACAACAATCACTATATATAATAGTCGTTGCACACTCGCTATCACTGTAATCATATACACAATAATTGATATCAAAGTAATCGTTATACATATTAATCACTATATATAGGTCGCAATAATCGTTATATATAATAATCGTTATACATAGGTCACAGTAATCGCTATCATAATAATCGTTATACATAGTAATCACTATCACAGTAATCGCTATGCATAGTAATCATTATCACAGTAATCGCTATACATAATAATACCTATCATAGTAAATCATTATGTAATCGTTATACGTACTAATCGCTATTACGGTAATCGCTATACATAGGTCACAGTAATCGTTATACATAGTAATTGTTATCACATTAATTTTTATACATAGTAATTGTTATCATAGTAATCGCTATACATAATAATACTTATCACAGTAAATCATGATAGACATGATCAATGTACGCACCTTTGTCACAATTTTCTCTTCTTTATCCCCTCCCTCCATCCTTTGCCTTTCTTGTTGCTCCATCATTCACTCCTCCTCCTCCCTCCTCTGCCTTTCTTATTTCACATTCATTGTCTCATCCTCCTCTCCTCCTTTGCCTTTCTTGTTGCTCCTTCGCTCTGTCGCCCTCCTCCTCTGCTTTTCTACTTCTTCCTTCCTTCGCTCATTCACCTCTCTCCTCTGCTTTTCTATTTCTTTCTTCCTTTCCCTTTCTTTCTCTTCCTCCTCCTGCTTTTTCTTTTCCTTTCTTTCTCTTCCTCCTGCTTTTTCCTTTCCCTTTCATTCTCTTCCTCCTGCTTCTTCCTTTCATTTTCTTTATCTTCCTCGTCATCTTTCTCCTTTCTATGTCTTTCATTCTCTTCCTCATCCTCATTCTCCTTCATTTGTTTTTCCTTATCTTCCTCTTCCTCCTTCTCCTTCTCTTTCATTTGTCTTTCTTTCTCTTCCTCATCCTGATGCTTCTTCATTTGCCTTTCCTTCTCTTCCTCTTTCTCATTCTCCTTCTTCAATTGTCTTTCTTTCTCTTCCTCCTTATCCTTATTCTTCCTTTACCTTTTCCTCTCCAACTCATCCTTCTCCTTCTTCTTCTTCAAATGCCTTTTTTTCTCTTGATCCTTATTCTTATTTTTCCTTTGCCTTTGCCTCTCCTCATCCTCCTTCATTTGCCTTTTCTTCCTTTGCTTTTCATTCTCCTCCTCCTTCTTCATTTGCCTTTCCCTCTCCTCCTCCTTCTTCATTTGACTTTTCTTCCTTTGCTTATCATTCTCCTCCTCCTCCTTCTTTTGTTTTTTCCTTCTCTTCGTCATCATTCTTCTTCATCATCTTTAGTTCTTACTCATCCTTCTTCCTTTGCTCTTTATCTTCAATATCTGATGGATAATGCTCTGCATTATACAATTCCAATGCTTTTTTCCTATCTTTATCATTCTCAATCTTCATTATATTTTGGTATGTTTCATAACGCTCATATATATCGGACTGGTGGATAATTTCTCTAATAGTCATCCCATCGAACAACGGGGGTTTCTTGTCTTACGAATTTTAGTCATTGCTAACCTGCACAACACATAAATTTAATCGCATCATTATATGTTACAACTGCCTTCCCAAGTATATATTATTACAAATTATCACATTCGTTACACAATCACCAACATTATAAATCGTCGCAATATTTGGCTTCATAAGTAAACATCATTATAAGATTTAGCAAACTTAAGTACAAATCAAGGTAACTTCATAAATACATATTGTTACTGCATCAAACGTATAAATCGTTGTTGATTCAAACGTATAAATCGCTACTGATTTAAATGTATAAATCGTTCATGCTTCAAACTTACAAATCATTGTAAAAATTGCACCCTTCATAAGTATATATTATTATAACATTTGGGCTTCATAAGTAACCATTGTTGTACGATTTAGCAAACTTAAGTACAAATCGTGGTAACTTCATAAATCATAAATACACATCGCTACTGCTTCAAACGTATAAATCGGTGTTGCATCGAACGTACAAAACGCTATTACATTAAATGTATAAATCATTGTTGCATTCCAACGTATAAATCGTTGTAAAAATTTAGCCTTCATAAGTACATATCGTTGTAATGTTTAGCCTTAATAAGAACAAATCATGCTAATTATTTTTTGACGCCTAGAAGGTGAATAGGTACAAATAGATTTGTTTCGGTATAAAAATATGTGTTATTTAGCATGAATAGTACAACCAGTTGTAAGATTTAGCATTCAAATTTACAAATCGATTTATTTACATAACGAAACCTTAGACGAAACTCATTGAAACGACATGAGTTTTGGTAATCCAACAGTGAAAAAGAAATAGTCAGAAGGTAGATGCAGTCGATGGTGGCAACGATGCTCCCACTGCACAGACGACTGCAATGGTTGCTCTGACGACAGCAGACGACGACAAAGGGTGCTCTAATGATAGCAGACGATGGCAAAGGGTGCATCGTCAAAGAAAACTCCTGATACAGCAGATGGTGCAAACGTTTACTGCTTAGGGCAAAAACGAAACGTTTAAACTTTAAAGAGTTAACATCATCCTTCATTTTCTGGATGGAGAACATTTTTATCCTTTTCTCAAACCGTCATTTCCCTTTTCTGGATGAAGGATATTTTTGTCCTTTTCTCAAACCATCGTTTCATGACAAGAATGACAGAAAAAAGTACTTAAGTCTTTGCAACCACACCAAACTCCAATTCTAAGTGATGCCCACACACACGGGGATACGAACCCCATGTGCTTATATATGTGGCGCTCATTCAGACTCCTGAAGACGCACCTGCGTCTTCGGGGAAGGAACATATAACATGCTTCAGTTCGAACTTGCAACTTCCCAATATAAGGTGACATGTACTAATCACTCCTGCCAAACAAGCAGAAACCCCATTGATTTGACCATGATTTTTATACGAAGAATGAGACTGCACCCAAACAAATAAAAGCATGAAACTGGCAGGAACTACTAAGTTGCGCCTAGGGCTGTCAATGGGTCAGGTTTGTATCAAAAATTGGGATACGGAGTTTTGGTATCAGGTGGATCTGCATGGTTGGTAAGAGCTATCAGTGCATGTCTCCTTGTGGTGGGACGTTGAAAGTTCAAAACCCAATGGTATGTTGAATAACTAGTGGGGATCAGACTAACCCCAGCTTGCCTTTAAAAAAACCATCCTGACCCAGGTACGGGAGAGTCCAGATCGAATGCAATCACATGGCACAAAATTTGTGCATTAAGCACCTGGCCTTGGGCCCCACAACTGACAGCCCTGCACCCAAGATGGAGGGTGTTCAGGTGCTTAATGCACAAATAGGGTGCACCCTGATGTGCCGGACACACCAGCCTTTGATAGCCGTATCTCCACCAGGATGGCTGAGAACAAGAGATTTTATGTTGGGAGCATTTGAAGATTCAGTTGTTATGAGTCTCGTCTATTATGTTCCACCCTGCCATGTTGATTCCTCCTTACCTGATGTAAATACCTCTTAGGACCTCTGCGGGTGCACTATAAATAGCCTTTGGCCTAAGATCCCCCGTTAACCAAGAAAAGTAACGGGTCCCTCCCCCCCCCCCCCCCCCTCTCTCTCTCTCTTGCTCCCCCCCCCCTTTGTAATTTCCAACTTATGAATGGAAGTTGCTTTCTTTGTCTATGCTGCTATCTCTCTCTCTCTTTGCTGCTCTCTTTGAGATTGTGTTTGCGTGCTTTCTAAGGCTGACCTGGTTGGGTTGCCAGGTGCCGCACGTGGCTTCCAAAATAAGCCCGTGACAACTGGTAATCAGAGCCTAGTTGAGAATTTAGGAGAAGAAAGGAGGGGTACTTGCTGAAACCCTCGTGACGTTCAAGAATGGATGCAGAGTTTGGTGAACTCGTCGGAAAAGTTCATAAAGGGAAAAAAGGCGGAGAAGAAAAAATCTGTCGTAGAGTCGACAGAGATGTCTCGCCTTGACGAAGCGGTTAGTCCTCTAGATAAATCTAGAGTGACCAAGATGGAGAAAAAAATGACAGATTTGACAAGTGATGTTCATGGTTGCTCATCTGCGCTAAAAAGTGCACATGAAGATTTTGAAAAATTGAATAAGGATGTGAGGGTTGAGGCCGAAGAGCTAAGGGCCACAATCCAGGAATATGATCAGCTAGTGACTCAGGAAACGGACATGCGGGAACTTCGAGAACGATATGGAGTCTTAGAAAGACTATTGGGAAATGGAATTGGTGGTGTGGCCAATGCTGGGAATCGCGGGGGTAATGCAGTGATGTTTCACCATGAACGACCGAAATTGAAACCAGTGGAACCGGCAAAATTCAAAGGTGAAAGGGATGCCAGGATCGTGGAGAACTGGCTATGGGATGTAGAACAATTCTTTGATCAAGCAGAGATTGACATCGATGCTGATCGAATAGGCACGGCAACCAGGTACTTGATTGAAAATGTCGTTGTATGGTGGAGGACTCAATATTGTGGCATGGAACGTGGAAGAGTCCCTATTGAATCATGGGATGACTTTAAAAAGGAACTCAGGGGGTATTTCCTTCCACATAACGCTGAGAAACTTGCTCGTGACAAACTGATGGCTTTAAGGCATACAGGAAGTATTTCGGAATACGTAGTGGCATTCTCCACAATGATGCTTGACATAGAAGATATGTCAGAAATGGATCGCATGTATTGCTTCAAAAAGGGCCTACAGTTCTGGGCTCAACAGAAATTAACTCGTATGAGACCGATAGACTTGATAAGTGCAATGACTTATAGCGGAACAGATAGTGGAGAACCCAAATCGCGGGGGCCCTCAGGGACGACCAAATCAAGGCAATGTTGCCGGAGGTCAAGCCAGGAACCAGTATCGACCTCCCCCTAGAGATCAGAGAAATCAGCCACAAGCACGTCAGGAGGGGATTCTAGGGAACAGGCTGATACACCCAAATCTTCGATGTTGGTATTGCAGCGAAAATCACTTTGCTCGAAACTGCCCCAATCAAAATGCGGGGAATGCAGGAAGAAGGGCGGCTAATGCCATTGAGATGGAAGAAGCCCCAGTAGAGGAGGACGTCAGGATGGGGGCGGTACAAAGGGTGAATGCGCTAGGAGGATCTTCCTCTGCAACCCCCACGGTTAAGAAGGAACTAATGTACCTGGCGATGTCCATCAACGGAAGAGCTACGAAGGCAATGGTCGATACGGGGGCTACTCACAATTTTATGGCCGAAGATGAGGCCCAAAGGTTGGGCCTACAATGGGAACAAAAAGTTAGTCGCATGAAGGCTGTGAACTCCGAAGCATAACCTATTCTGGGAATCTCTCGAAATGTGACAGTTGGGGCTGGTCAGTGGGTTGGCAGAACAGACTTCTCTATTGTCCCGTTGGACGACTTCAAAGTCATTTTGGGGATGGAATTTTTACAAGCAAGCAAGGTCGTGCCTATGCCTCATTTGGATGTTGTCAGCTTTATGAGTGAAGAATCGCCATGTATGATTCCTGCCTCGACGTTGGGGGCACCGAATGTTCGTTTAGTTTCTGCCCTGCAGATTAAGAGGGGCCTCCAACGAGGTGATCAAACATTTCTAGTGACAATGCGAGAGGAAACCAGTGAGAAACTTCCTGCGGAAGTGCCGCCACCTATAGCTACAATATTGGAAGAATTTCAAGGAGTAATGCCCGAGGAGTTGCCGAGAAATTTGTCACCGCGAAGAGAAGTAGATCATCAGATTGAGTTGGTGCCAGGTGCACGACCCCCTGCCATGGTGCCTTACAGAATGGCCCCACCCGAGCTGGTTGAACTCAGAAGACAGTTAGACGAAATGTTGGCTGCCGGAATCATTCGCCCTTCAAAGGCCCCTTTTGGAGCCCCTGTTTTATTCCAAACCAAGCATGATGGGTCCAAAAGGCTATGTGTGGACTATCGGGCTCTGAACAAGCTGACTGTCAAGAACAAATATCCCCTGCCACTGATCGCTGATTTGTTTGACCAATTAGGGGAAGCCCGGGTGTTCTCGAAATTGGATCTGCGTTCAGGGTATTGGCAAGTCAGGATTGCCGAAGGAGACGAAGCCAAAACCACCTGTGTGACGAGGTATGGTGCTTTCGAGTTTTTGGTGATGCTGTTTGGCTTGACGAATGCTCCTGCAACGTTCTCTACACTGATGAATCAGATATTCTATCCTCACTTGGATCGTTTTGTGGTTGTATACCTCGATGACATTGTGGTGTATAGCCAGGACATGGAAGAACACATGAGACACCTGCGCATAGTGTTCAAGATTCTAAAAGACAATGAGTTATGTGTAAAAAGGGAAAAGTGTATGTTCGGCCAAGATGAGATAAGTTTCTTGGGCCACGTGATCGGGAAATGTTGCCTAAGGATGGATAGCCAGAAGATAAGAGCTATTCAGGATTGGGGAAGTCCAACCAAGGTTCCGGAGCTTCGATCCTTCTTAGGTCTGGCAAACTACTATCGGCGCTTTATCGAAGGATATTCAGCTATCGTTGCGCCGCTAACTGAATTATTGAAGAAAGACAAAAAGTGGGAGTGGACAGAAGAGTGTCAGCAAGCCTTCGAAGGTCTAAAAGACGTCATGGCCAAGGAACCAGTGTTGCAATTACCAGACCAAGGAAAACCATTCAAAGTCTATACAGATGCGTCGGATTTTGCAATTGGAGGTGTACTAATGCAAAATGGTCACCCAATAGCTTTCGAGAGTCGAAAGTTGAACAGTGTTGAGCAGCGATATACAGTGCATTAACGGGAAATGACCGTTGTAGTCCATTGCTTACGTGCCTGGAGGCACTACTTATTGGGGTCGACATTCATTACCTACACCGACAATGTAGCCACGAGCTACTTCCAAACTCAGAAAAAGCTTAGTCCAAAACAAGCTCGGTGGCAGGAGTTTCTAGCAGAATTTGACATGGTTTTAGAGTATAAACCTGGAAGGACTAATGTAGTGGCGGATGCCTTGAGTAGGAAGGCTGGACTGGCGGCCTTGTTGGAAGATGCTAGTATAAGTACTGGACCTCGAAGTGACCTCCTTGATAAAATTCGGGAGGGCTTATGGAAGGATCCCATGGCGCGACAATTGCTTTCTCTGGTGAAAGAGGGGAAAACCAGGCGATTTTGGGAACAAGATAGATTGTTGATGACAGTTGGGGGTCGAGTTTATGTGCCCCGGTGGGGGGCCCTGCGACGAGAAATATTGAAGGAGTGCCATGACTCCCTATGGGCTGGTCACCCAGGTCAAGAGAGAACCTTTGCCCTGATAGAGCGAGTTTACTACTGGCCGCAGATGCGCGACGACATAGATGGGTATGTGCGCACCTGCTTGGTTTGTCAGCAGGACAAGGCCATGAATCAGAAGACAACAGGATTGTTGGAGCCGCTACCTGTGCCGAGTCGACCTTGGGAAAGTATCTCGATGGATTTTATTGTCAGCTTACCAACAGTTGAGGGATGCAGTATCATCTTTGTCGTGGTTGATAGATTTTCAAAATATGCAACATTCGCGCCAGGCCCAAATCATTGTTCGGCAGAAGACACGGCTCAACTCTTTGTGAAGCACGTTGTGAAGTATTGGGGAATTCCGGAGAGCATTATTAGTGATCGAGATGCTCGGTTCACAGGTAAATTTTGGAGAGAAGTCTTTCGGTTATTGGGATCTGAATTGCACTTCTCTACTAGTTTTCATCCCCAAACTGATGGCCAGACTGAGCGTATTAACGGGATGTTGGAGGACTACTTGAGACACTTTGTGAATGCTAATCAGAAGAATTGGAAGGATCTACTCGATATAGCTCAGTTTTGCTATAATCTTCAAAAGAGTGAATCATCAAGGCATAGTCCCTTCGAGATTGTGACAGGACAACAGCCTCAGACACCGCACTCCTTAGTTGCTCGAGGTCGAGGAAAGGCGCCCTTTGCCTACAATTTTGTTAAGAACCGGCATGATCAGATAGAACTAGCAAAGGCATTCCTACACAAAGCAGCTAAGCGAATGAAGAAGTGGGCAGATCAGGGACGACGGGCCGTTGAATTCCAAGTTGGGGAGAAAGTGTTGGTCAAATTATACCTAGAGAGGACAGCTATATTTCGGGGGCACCACCGGGGACTCATTCGAAAGTATGGTGGACCCTTCCCCATTGTTCAGAGAATCGGCAAGCTAGCTTATAGACTAGACCTCCCTCCCAGCTTTCAGGTACATCCTATCTTTCATGTATGCAATCTGAAGCCATTCAACGAAGATGAAGAAGATCTGAGTCGCAGTCTGCCAAAACGGGCTCCTATTCCTCAACGAGCCCCCTCTACCACAGTGCCAATTTCACGAGAAGTTGATTTTATCATTGATCATGTCCATAACTATCTTGGAGAAGTGAAGAAGTATCTGGTGAAATGGAAAGGTCTACCAGTGAGTGATGCCAGTTGGGAGACTCCACAAAATATTTATCAGTTTCAGCAAGCAATCGAAGACTATCAAAAAAAAGATGGCACCGAGAACGGCGCCAGTTTGGGCAGGAGAGTGTGTTCCACCCTGCCATGTTGATTCCTCCTTACCTGATGTAAATACCTCTTAGGACCTCTGCGGGTGCACTATAAATGGCCTTTGGCCTAAGATCCCCCGTTAACCAAGAAAAGTAACAGGTCCCTCCTCCCTTTGTAATTTCCAACTTATGAATGGAAGTTGCTTTCTTTGTCTATGCTGCTATCTCTCTCTCTCTTTGCTGCTCTCTTGCTCGGATGTGATTGGACACCCTTGTGAGGAGCGTTTGCGTGCTTTCTGAACTGGGAACTCGGAAGGCTGACCTGGTTGGGTTGGCTTCCAAAATAAGCCCGTGACAATTACATGTCTCCACCACGGAAACTATTGAAATATGCCTATCGAAAAAAGAAAAAAACTATTGAAATCGCATCTTTTTGGTGAGATTTATAAGGCACAGGTGAGGATAAAGTATTCGGATTTATCACCTACCACAGACGTCAGATTTATTGTTTGGGTTTCACATGGAAAATGTATAAAGACTTATCAATACCGTCAAATTCTTAAGTATAAGGTTTCGGTTCCACGGTTTTGAGAGGACCTCTTCTCATCCCGCTTTTCTCCCTAAACTCCACAAGCAGCAGTACAGTGACCATCACAGCGGTACCACCACCTGAGCTGGCATTCTCCAGCTAAGCTATAATCTGTTGGTGAAGTCTCTCTCTCTCTCTCTCTCTCTCTCCAAGAGCATCCAAACCAAAGGAGAATTCTCTTTATTGAGAATTATATGAATCACACCCGCTCTCATTAAAATTCATTCGAACACATCTTAGAAGTTAGAACATTCAAATCACACCCGCTCGCAATACTATAAAATCAATGGAGTTACAAGATACTATGGTGCCATTGATGGCAACAAAGGCAAACCCATATTTTACAACTCAATTCAAATACCAACAGCATTATCGATCACACTCTTACTGTTCTTAACAACCAACAGCAACCAAAGATAAGTTCGGTACCATCATTACAGCCCCAAGGGGGGTGGCATAACCTGAGGGGGCCTTGGCCATTAGATGGATGGACAGGGTTCCATTTCCACGGGCGTGAGCTCGACCCCCTCAAATAAAAAAGGGCAAGGGCATTATTTCTTTTGCTCGTGCTCAAGTAATCAGAAAAAAAACAAAGGTAAGTTACCTTGTAATGTGGGCGTGCTAAGCAAAAATTCTCTCTTACCCGACTATTTGGTTGTTCTCCAAGGATGCCCAGATCATATACCTCCCTTTCAAAGTTGGTTGCTAGGCAGGAATTGCGGATGTCTTCCCAAGTCATAGATTGGTCATGATGTCTTTAACTGAGACCAAGCCAAGTTTTAAATCAACGTCTATAAGTCTTTGACTTTTTTTTTAAGGAAACCACCTGTGAGAAGCGGTTGCGGATGAATTCAGGCACAGCCCCCCTCAGGGACCTCAACCACCCCTCGTAGATGTAAAACCTCCAGATACCCCGCCCCCTCAAAAAAAAAACTACAAGATAAATTTCTCTAATATAACAGGAAAATGTGTAAAGCAGGTAAGTGGAGCAACAATTTAGCAATTTAAACCATCTTTTGAATGAAAGAGCATTTATGACCATCTTCCGATAAAAGATCCAACGCAAAAAAAAAAATAGATGAACAAGAGCAAAGAAACTCGTCTACTCAACTTCAGCAAGATAATCATCAATTTCAGATGGTTTCAGCACTCTGCATCAGCACATTGACAGAGCTGGTTAGTTGGAATTCCAAGTCTACTGACATGAGCAGGCATTCATGTGTGTGTGTGTGTGTGCACATGCATGCACGGATGGGATAGTGCATGCCCACATATGCACACTCATGTAAAAAAGCTATAGCATAAACAAAGGCTTCATTAACAGGGGGCAAGGAGTGGCCTCAAAAGAACTTGACACAGATTCTACATTAACCCGATATGCAAATCTTGAATTTGCCATGATTGGACACAATCTTGAATTAGGCCCTGATTGAAATCTAGGCACCGAGGTAGCCGGAGTGGGAAGTGTGGAATACCCATTGCCAAAGTCGTTTGGGATGGATGCAGTTGTAGGAAATGATGGAACTGGGATGGTATTTGACACCTCCAGTTCCACATCTCACTTCCCACCTACATGAGGTGGTAGTTGCCAAATACTACACCAGTTCCCATGCCGGTGCCTACTCCGATGACCTTCCCAATGCTCTTCCAGTTATAATTACAACTTTTCAGCTGCATTCCAAACAGCTGCACAAGTGGAAGTGGTAAATCCTTAGCTGAACCGTTACACTTATCCCAAACAACCATCTGGATTTGCTAAAACCACAAATTTTGGGAATTCCATAACTGCATCCTTAGCTACCACCAATTGGAAGATTCCAAACTTAGACATGTTTGTATGTGAATAGATGCATGAATTTGTGTAATGTCTGCTGCCCAAGGTGCATCACACCATAATATATCAGGAAAATGACAAACGTTTATGCAAAGCTGTGGTTCATGCAACTATTTAACTGCCATATCATGTGCATGGTGGGAACTGGGAAGCAGATCCAGGATGTTAAGATATACATGAAGAAAAGAAACATACACACAAACTCAGAAAATCACAGGCAAAGAACAATCTACCTGAATTGTCGATCAGCACCAATTATACCAATCTCAATATTTTTAGCAGAAATTTGGCCTTCAAACCTACAGCGATTGCAAAAATATAGCAGATAAGTACAGTATCGCAAGAATCCAAATAAATATTTGTATAGCAGGCATTCTTATCATGCACACCCTTCTTTTAGAGTCAATATGGCTGTATGTACAGCATCATCCAGCTCCATGTCATCTGTATACCTGCTCAAATGGATAGAAATATCAACTTTTCTAAGCATCTAAAAAGCACAAAAAGAAGTGCATAGCGTGTCAAAAAAAATTTGGAATTTGGATCGTGTAGTGAATGATCCACAAACAGAACAGAAGAATCAAGTTACTATTATGCTATATTATCATTTAAAATAATCAGGATTGTTTTAGGGCTAATAGAAAAGTGAAGAAGATCTGAAGAGAAAACTAATGACACCTTAAAGGCCACATCAGACAGCTAGCAGATTTTAGTTTTCAAACTCATGAATGGTTACTATTATGCTATATTATCATTTAAAATAATCAGGATTGTTTTAGGGCTAATAGAAAAGTGAAGAAGATCTGAAGAGAAAACTAATGACACCTTAAAGGCCACATCAGACAGCTATCAGATTTTAGTTTTCAAACTCATGAATGGTTATAGATAATTTTTTCCCTCAACGAGCCTATGAAAGGAATCAAACCCAAATAGTTACAAACTCCTGACATGGCTGATTTTCACATGAACTCAAGGAACCAGAGGAAATAAAGCAAAGCTTAATATACACAGCCACATGGGCAGATGGAAATGGACTGGGGCATCCATCATGAAGTAGGGCCAATATCATGCCAAAGGGTGATTTAACGCAGCACTAGAGAGTTATGTAGTTTTTGTTACATAGTGAAAGAAAATAGGAGAGACACGGCACATAAATGATGATTCTGTGTCAGAGCTCCACTAGTAGACGTGCTTGGGAGGGAGTATGGAGTGCATCAAGGATGGTTTTGGGAATTTACAGCAGCACCGGCAAAGTATATGGCCTTTATTATTTTGCAGAAAATAGACAAAAGCCTCATTAAGTTTGGTCACATAACCAAGTCTATTATATTTCGTCAACTTGGTATGTTGAATTGTGCTCATGGGACTAGCTTCATGACAATCACTTTCTTGTGTATGTTTCTTAGTTCGATTCTGCATATATTCCTCCATCTTTTGTGTTTACAGAACCATCACTAACTTGCAAAAGAAAAAAATACATATAAAATAAGTTACCTTTTCTCAAGAAAAGTCTTTGCGTTGGAAACATTCTTTCCCATGGCAGATGCTTTCCAAGAAAAATATGAACCTGAAGGATCCACCTACAATCAAAGAAAAGAGAACTCAACATGTCATTTGTCAAGTTTGAGAGGGTTTACCAGCCAAAAGTAAGAAGCAAAGAGCACTCATGAAAGTATCAAGGGTTTACAGGTAAGAATACTTGCAATAGTGAATAATGCATAAGGCAGAATTTATAGTCATATGGAGAGAGAGAGAGAGTGGGGAGTGTATATAAGCTGAGAAGAAAGCATGCCATGTTACATAAGGAGAAAATGGAATCCGTACCACATAGACAATCAAAAACTCCATAGCAAAAATTGGACTAGTGTTCAATATTTCCCATGGGGTCAATTTAAACTTTACAAACTAACTCTGTCAGAAATGAGGGTTCAGGTACGACCACTAACCAAGTGGCAGAAATCCATCAGATGCTAAGCTGCATACCTGGTAAAGTTGTGGGCCATTGTCATCATATCCAGCAACAAGCAATGAAACTCCAAAGGGTCTCACGCCACTGCAATCAAGCATGAGTCCATCAAGACAGTAGTTTATCAATAGGAAGTAGGAACACAACCCCATAAGGTTACAAGCTAGTTACCCAGATTGAGTAAATTCCTGCATGACAGCTGCAGTTTCCCTCACAAGTTGTGTAACAGGAACAGGCTCCTACAATTGTTATATCAGATGTTGCATAAGTGCTTTTTCTCATTTTTGTGTTCTAGAAACAACAGGAAACTCCATACACGTAAGTACTAATTATTTTGTGAAGATAGTAAAAACTAACTTAAAAAAAAGGTTGCATAAACAAAGGAAATGCCATATGATTACTTTATACAGTCTGTAATATTGTTGTGCTTGCTTCCTACTTTTCCGAACTAAAACTCGAAAGTCAGGTCCCATCCCACTGTACACAAAGAAGAAACCAGTGCTTTATTAGAGGAATATCAATTACAACTGGACGTAAAGGGTGTGGAAAAGGAATATATTTCCCTATGCCATAATGCAGGAGGTTCGCATTTTTTAGTTGACAAGCAATATATCAGTCTTTAAAAGCAACAAAAAGCTCTCGAACAACAATCATTTGCATGCACTTGCATAACATAAAACAATTCTATAGGAATAAGCCTTTTCCTTTTCCTCAATGTGAAACACAGAGATACAGTGACACTAATAAAGCAAGATAGAAGTTGTGGATGCATTACAAACAACAATCGCCTCTCAAGCTCAATAGACATGCATCCCTGAACATCAATTCCAACGACATTAAACAGAACATTTATGTACAATGATCATGATATTCTTCACAACTATTCGATCTCACTACATTTGACATAAAGCAGTTCATCAGGGCATACATGGATATGCTAACATTGCAAACACACCAATTATCATCAAAGTTTAGCTCACTTAGGATTTCAAAACATTGAACTAGCCCTCATTAAGCAACTAGTGAGAACTCAACTTGCGGATAGCTGCATTTTTCATCTGTTCTTAATTTCAAAATTAGAAGGAATGCCTTCATGTTGAAGAAAATAAACCAATGTCTAAGAGTATATTCATAAAATTTGAAGAATCCGAGTAACATCAGCTGCAACAATTTAAATGGCACGTGAATAAAAAAGCTTACCTCCATACTACACTAAGGTAACAAAATTTTATTGACCTTCAATATCACAGTTAACATGCATATTGTAGCTTATCTTATTGTACCATGGCCTTGCAAGAGACATAGGAAACCCTTGTGCCAAATATTCTACATAGATCAATTAATTAAAGATTAATGATGAAAAAACATGCATAAACTATTTTTTCCACACAACACACACAGCATGTGCATGGAATGCTAAAGGTACTAAAATCCTTAACTTTCAGAATTGCAGAAAGATGGGCAAAGTTACCTGTAAACAACTCCAATATTTTCTGTCAAAAGCTGAATCTTTTGTACCTGACAGGATGAAGTTTAAAATCATATTGTTACTAAAATCTATAAAAAAATATGCCAATCACTCCAAAAGCAGCCAAAAGCAAACTTCTGCAACTGTCAAATCATGCCAAAAATGACAAAAAGCTGTTAGAATATGCAATCACCAATGAGAGAGCAATATGTGGCGTTTTCATGTCGTTTCTTTTCAAAAAAAAACTTGCTTTTTATACATTTTTAGGCCGTGTTTTTTTATCCTGTGCATAACTCTTTAGTTATACATTGTCTGTCCCAAGCCCGGATAACGGAGGAGGGTGCGTTAGGCCAGTGACAGCCAGCGTAAAAACTTAGTCACACCCTATGAATATGAACCAATATGCGAATTTCATTGGGGCAGTCCCTACTAAGCGACGCTATGTACTCTATAGGCCCGGAGGCAGTGATAAGTGGGCAAAGGTAGCTAGGACATTGCCCAGAAGCGATGCGTCTAACCGGCGCCCGGGGGTGGGGTCAAATAGGCAAGGGTTCTCGCACTTTGTTGAAAGGGTGAGGGTAAAAAAGATAGTTCAAGACCATACAATTAGGTTAGCCACTTGGAACATAGGGTCTTTAACTGGTAAGTTGGTAGAGTTAGTAGATGTTATGTGTAGGAGAAAGATTGATATTTTATGTTTACAAGAGACCAAATGGGTAGGTGAGAAAGCAAAAGTGATACAACCTTGAGGATATAAGATTTGGTATTCAGGAATACATAGGAATAGTAATGGAGTTGGGATTGTTATTAGTTGTGAGTTTATAGATAATGTAGTTGAGGTATGTAGGAAGGGGGATAGGATTATACTTATTAGATTAGTAGTAGGTACGGATATTATTAATTTTATTAGTGTTTATGCACCTCAAGTCGGTTTAGACGATTCCATTAAGCGTCAATTTTGGGAAGATTTAGACGGAGTAGTACAAGGGATATCTCATGGAGAAAAGATTTTCATCGGCGAAGACCTTAATGGACATGTAGGCATTAATAGGGATGGATTTGAGAGTATCCATGGAAGCTATGGTATAGGAGAAAGAAACGAAAGTGGAGAAAGGATTTTAGATTTTGGTTTGTCCTATGACTTGATCTTAGCCAACACGTGATTTAGGAAGAGGGAGTCTCACCTAGTAACATTTAAAAGTGGGGTTAATAAGAGTCAGATAGATTTTTTCTTACTCAGAAAGAGAGATAGGAGTTGTTGCATCGATTGTAAGGTTATACCGGGAGAAAGTGTAGCTACACAGCATAGAGTCTTAATTTTAGATCTTAAAATTAGAAAATGCCACAAAAGGGATAGGCATAGGATAGATCCTAGAATTAAGTGGTGGACACTGAAAGGAGCTAAAGAAGGAATGTTTGTAGAACAGGTAGCTAAGGAAGCTAAATGGTGTCTCAAGGAGGATGCAGAATCAATGTTGAATAAGATAGCAGGTTGCATGCGAAAGGTGGCGAAGGAGGTTTTGGGTGAGTCTAAAGGTGGTGCACCGCTAGGTAAGGATACATCATGGTGGAACGAAGATGTCAAATTAGCTATTAAGGTTAAAAGAGAGTGTTATATAAATCTAAGTAAGAGTCGTGATAATGAGAATTTGAAGAAGTATATGGTAGCAAAGAAGGAAGCTAAAAAAGTAGTTTGAAACGCGAGGAATAAGGTATATAAGGAGGTCTATGACAAGTTGGATACCAAGGAGAGCGAAAAGGATATTTATATGCTTGCAAAGATGAGAGATATGAAATCGAGGGATCTGGGTATGGTTAGATGTATCAAAGATGCAACGCAAAGGGTTTTAGTTAAAAATGAGGAGATTAAGGAGAGATGGAAAGATTATTTTGATAAGCTATTTAATGGAAGACATGCCCAGGATCTTGGAGACTTCTCCATTCCTTTTCATGAGATGAATCGTGACTTCATGCGCAAGATTCAAAAGAAAGAAATTGCAGAGGCTTTGAAGAAAATGCAATCCATAAAGGCAGTTGGCCCGGATGGTATACCTATCGAGGCTTGGAAATGCTTGGTGAGAAAGGTTTAGTTGGCAAATCTTTTTAACAAGATTTGACGGACAAATAAGATGCCTAATGAGTGGAGGAAGAGTACTTTGGTGTCTCTCTATAAGAATAAGGGTGATATACAAGATTGCACAAACTATCGTGGTATAAAACTCATGAGTCATACTATGAAACTTTGGGAGACGGTGATTGAGTATAGGTTGAGGAAGGTTGCCATGATATCGGAGAATCAATTCGGTTTTATGCCTGGAAGATCAACTATGGAAGCTATACATCTTCTTAGACAACTTATTGAGAGATATAGAGAGGGGAACAAAGATTTGCATATGGTTTTTATTGATTTGGAGAAGGCATACAATAGAGTACCTAGGGATGTTCTCTGGTGGACAATGATGAAGAAAGTATCTCTCTCAAGTACATTAGTATAATTAAAGATATGTACGAAGGAGTAGTCACCAATGTCCACACTTGTGGAGGGGTGACAAACAATTTTCCTATAACGGTTGGGTTACATAAAGGATTTGCATTAAGCCCTTTCCTTTTTGCTATAGTGATAGATGAACTTACGAGATCAATTCAAGAAAATGTGTTGTGGTGTATGTTGTTTGCTGATGATATTGTTTTGATTGATGAGTCTAGAGCTGGGGTTAATGCTAAGTTAGAATTATGGAGACAGACTTTGGAAGCAAGAGGTTTTACGTTGAGTAAGATTAAGACAGAATATATGGAATGTCGGTTTAGTAAGCAACGAAGTAGTGATGAGAGTGTAGTGAAGCTTGGTGAGCAAGAAATAGCAGTGGATGATTGTTTCAAATATTTGGGATCTATCATTCAAAAGAATGGAGAAATTGATGGAGATGTAAATCATAAGATTAAGGTTGGGTGGATGAAATGGAAAAGTGCAATTGGAGTGTTGTGCGATCGTAGAATGCCATTGTGATTGAAGGGAAAGTTTTATAGGACGACAATTAAACCCGCTTTACTATTTGGTACGGAATGTTGGGCTGCCAAGAGACATCATTTTCAAAAAAGGAGTGTAACTGAGATGTGTATGCTTCGATGGATGTGTGGAAAGACACTAAAAGATAAGATTCGGAACGAGGAAATACGTAAGAAGGTAGGCGTTGCATCCATTGAAAATAAGATGAGTGAGAATCGTTTACAATGGTTTGGGCATATTCGGCAAAGGCCTAATGATGCTCCGGTTAGAAGGATGGAGAAATGGGAAAATATATTAGCTAAAAGATGTCAGGGTAGGCCTAAGAAGACTTGGATAGAGATGATAAGAAAGGATATGAATGCTTTGAACCTCACCAAGGACATGACATTGGATAGAAATGAGTGGAGGATAAGGATTCATGTGGAGGACCCAAATGATTTTCTTTTTGGTTCATATCGCCGACCCCAATTGTTTGGGATGAAGGCGTTGTTGTTGTTGTTGTTGTTGTTGTTGTTGTTGTTGTAATAAGGAGAAAGGAGAAACCTACATCACACGCTGGCTATCTTCTTTGAATTAAATATCTCAGACTAGGGAGTTAAAAAGGAGTCACTGTGACCAAGAAAGCCAATTTCAAATGGTACACATGAAACAGTAAGATCTGAATGGTAAGTCATTCTTTTCAGACTATATCAAACCATGAACTTTTATCAAGTAGAACAAAGAAGATCTGACACATTGGAAAGGCAAATGAAGATAGTAGAATGCAAAGCTTCTCTAAAGCCGAGGCCGATGCAGAGATAGTTTATATTCATGACAAGCAGAAGGGTCCATGAAATTTGATGCTAATAATCTTTTGTTTGCCCATCCAAAATTGCTTAAGGCCCACCCAGCCAACCGGGAATTTGGTAACACAAATGAGAATTTAAGGACTACCAAAAGAGATTTAGATTAACAAACAAATTGACGAAGGCAGACATCAATCTTTTCATTCCAAAAACTTGTGTTGAAAAAGCCAAATGACAGAACTCTCAATGCACACTACATGAAAAACTATGTAAACATTGAAGAGGTATTGTCCTACAGTATCCAAAATAGAAAACTACAAACATCTGCGAACCTACTTTACAAGGCATTATTTCCATTAACCTATGCTATGTCACATGGGTAAGGGTATGGAGGGCACGACACAGCAATTTCAAAAAGTGAGTATATGGGGACACGGGTATATATATATATATAAAGAAAGAGTTTGGGTATGGATCAGGTGTGTCTCTCCATTAGGATCTATATTAGAAATTTGAAAACAAAAGCCCCTAAATAGAAAAAAATTAAATGGTAAGGGGTTGAATGAAATATTTGAAAAGAAGGGGAGAAATTTGATTTCTTTTAATAAAAAGGAGGGTGGGGAACGAAAGGTCTCTCTTTCTCTCTTCTTCTTCTTCTTCTTCTTCTTCTTCAACTCCAGGTCAAAAGTCAAAAAAAATATTGTTATTTGGATCGGGTCAAGGTTGGACCCGACCCAATCCATACCAGCACTTACCCGTGTCGGGCGGTGTCGAGTCGACACGGATATGGCTGCTTGTTAGACGTGTCTATGTGACATAGCCATTAACTCTGACCAGGCTGCCTCATACTCTTTTCTGGCTACTTACTGTTGCCATACGTCCTTGAGCATTTTCACACCAAATATTGTTTAAAACTTACATAAACACCACACACTATTCTACCAGGTGACCCCTAGGCCATCACATGGAAAGATTCAAATCATTAGGTTGATTCATTCAGATGGCAAATAGGAAATGAAGCAAACAAGCTCCCATGGGTGGGATAAAAATAGGAAACGAGTAATTGTTTTCATATCATTGAGAACACACCCATATACAATGATTTAGAAGTTACTCTTAGATGTTATCCTGTCAATTTGTATTTAAGAATAGTATTTTTTCAGATAGAGCATCAATGTCATGGAGTACCTCCCAATAACATGACAGCTTAATGAGCATCAACCCTTCATTGACTATTCTATTTCTTGGGAAAGCAATGTTCATCCAATGCTTTCTTCCACTGGCATATAACTTTGCTCAAGCCAAAGTCCTGAAAATTGCTATCAACAACCCAGAAAAAAAAAAAGAAAAACTAGATACATCAATACTTAATTCAAATTTTAATAGAAAGAGAAATTACCACTAAGTGTCCATACTTCGTGAACTATGTAACACGGACTCTTCTAACAGGGCACGGCACCGCACCCGCACCCATGCGGGTGCAACACTTGGACATGGCTTCTTTTGTGTAAGGTGAAGTCAACCACAATGAGGTCCATTTCTGTCCAAAAGTAGATTCAGTTAACCCTAACCAAGTCCAGTTTTATCTATATATTGATGAGGTGTTATTTTATATATATATATATATATATATATATATATATATATATATATGCACCAGTGAGGTGTTATTTTTTAGTGACGAGGAATAGCAATTGTAAATTGTTAATTTGATTTATTGCATAAATTTATGCATGAAGAATTGATGATATGATAATTATTTTTATTTCATTAGTGTTAACTTAAAACTGTTAAAAATTATATATATACCTGTAAAAGTATCTTCATACGGAAGATCTATGACTCCTTTAAGATATGCTTCTCGAATATAGTGACAGTCCATCTCAATGTGTTTAGTCTGCTCATGAAATATATGATTTTTGGCAATATAAATTGCACTCTTATTATCACAACATAGCTTGGTGGACCCTTCAACATTGATCCCCATATCTTCTAATAATTGATGAATCCATACAATTTCCATGGTAGTTGTTGTCATGGCTCGATATTCAGCTTCAGTAGAAGATAAAAACACTTTTTGTTGCTTCTTGCACCTCTATGAGATCAACGAGTCTCCTAAAAACACACACAAACGAGTGGTGGGATAACGATTATTTGGGTCACCTCCCCCATCAGAGTTAGTATAAGCAATTAATTTCAATTCAGAAGAGGAGGATAAGAATATTCTCTTATTTAGTGTACCCTTTATGTATCTCACAATCCGCAAGATGGCACTCATGTGGACTGATGTTGGTGCATGTTAGAACTGACTTGCAGTATAAACTGCATGAGAAATATCTAATCTAGTACTACTCAGATACATCAATGAACCCACAAGCTCTTTGTAGGGGTGGGATCGGAGAGAGAAATGTCATCATCAATTTTCATTTTAGCTCCTACTATAGCAGGAGTTTCACAAACTTTATCATCCGTAATATCTGACCTGTCAATAACCTCATATGCAAGCTTAGTTTGAGACAAAAAATACCCTATACGAGAGTATGTTACTTCAATACCCAAAAAATAAGTTAAAAATCTCAAATCAGACATTTCAAATCTATCCTTTAAAATTGATTTTATACTTTTAACCTCTTTAGTATCACTTCTGGTTATTAGCATATCATCTACATACAAAAGCAGAATGACAATCCCTGCATTAGTTTTTCTAACGAACAAACCAGTGTCAGTGAAACAGGATGAAAAACCATTTTCTAACATTATGAAGTTAAACCTATCATACCAAGCCTTGGGGACTTGTTTTAAACCATAAAGTGTTTTTCGAAGTCGAAGCACTTTCCCTTTGGGAGTCTCCATCCCTAGTGGAGCATCCATATATACCTCTTCATTTAAATCGTCATTTAGGAAGACATTTTTAGCATCCATTTGATAAATGTTCCATTTGTTAATTGAGACATCAGACAGTGACCATTCGGGCCACAGAGACAAACATTTCTTCATAGTCAATCATGTATTCTTAACTATATCCCTTTGCAACTAACCAAGCTTTATATATCTCAAAAGATCCATCGCTCTTAGTTTTTACCTTAAATACACATTTGTACCCTATTGCTTTCTTACCCTTAGGAAGAACTTGAAATTTTCAAGTTTTTGCCTTGTTGAGAGCTGAGAGCTCACATTCCATTACTCTCAGCCACTCATCATTCTTTTTGGCTTCTTCGAAGTTCCTGAGTTCTACATAGGAATGAATGGCACTAAGACAGGCTCTATGTTTAGGAGTAAAGGAATCATATGAGATGAACCTAGAGGGCATCTTTCTATTTCTCTCAGTTTTTCGTAGATTTTCATCATTAGTTGAATTGAAACCATTAGGATCACTGTATCTTTCAATGGCACTCCTAAAATTGTTTCTGTCTCTATGAGTATATGTTATAAGGTCTCTCGATGTTCCTTCATCACTATGGGAGGGAAAATCTTCTTCGTTTTCTTTATCATTGGCCTCATTAGGAGTGAGTTCATCGTCACTATCATCATCATGAGCTAATAATTCAAATAAAAAGGAGTAATCCATATTTTCTTTAAAGGTTCACTTCTTTCAAAATCATTAACATTTTCCAGAAAACACACATTTCTGGAAACATATAATTTATCATTCTTTATATCATAACAACGAAACCCTTTTTGGGTTTCGGAATATCCAAGAAAGGCACAGGCAATAGCTTTCGGTGAAAGCTTGTCGTTCTTGTCAGTAAGAACAAAGCATTTGCAACCGAAAATTCTCAACCGACTATAGTCGGGTTCTTTGGTATACAACATTTCAAAAGGCGAGATATTGTTCAAATTTTTCGAAGGTAGCCGATTTATTAGATAGACAGATGCTAAAGCAGCTTCGGCCCAAAAACATTTTGGAATGTTTTGAGAAATAAGTAGAGTTTGAGTGGTCTCTATTATGTGTCTATGCTTTCTTTTGACTAATTCATTTTGTTGAGGGGTTTTCGGACAAGATCTTTGGTGAAGAATAGCATGACTTTCAAGATAATTTTTGAATTCACTTGAAAGGTATTCTCCACCAGAGGCAGTTCTAAAAAATTTTAGATCTCCGTTGAATTGATTTTTAATCATCATATGATAGGTTTTAAAAGTCAAAAAAACTTCATATTTGTGTTTAAGAAAATAAATCCAACAATATCTCGTGTAGTCATCAACAAAAATGACATAATATGCAAAACCTCCTTTTGATAAGACAAGTGTCGGTCTCTATACATCCGAATGGACAATTTCAAAAGGCCTTGTTGTAAACATAGATCTTTGACAAAAAAGGTAATTTTTTTATTTTCCCAAGTATACAGTCGTTACAATTGAAATCACTTTTACAGACTTTTAACAAAAGGTAAATGGAAAATTTTTACAATATTCGGATGTCCAAGTCTCATGTGCCACACACATTAATATCCTTTTGTTGGACAACATTACAAAAAGGATTTTTTGGAATTTGAATAAAATCGATGTAGTAAAGATCGCCCTTCCTAGAGCCTTCCCCAATCAACCTCTCAGACCAACGATCATGTATCCAACATTTGTTAGATGAAAACTTTATCACACCCATGGTCCGAGAGTTGAGAAACCGAAAGTAAATTTAAGTTTAATTTAGGTATAAATCTAATTTTTAGAATAAAAAAACCTTGTTTTTCAAAATTTTCAATTCCTTTTACTTCAAGAGATATTTCATCCGCGGTTGAAACAAAGAATGGGGAGCGATTATTTGAGTAATCGGAAAAGGAACTCATACTTGGGGTCATGGGAAATGAAGCACCCGAATCTAAAAGCCATGATGTATTACCAGGAGGAGAAGAGGTTGACATGGCGGCTCCAGAAATAGCCCATTTGAGAAGAGGTTGAAGCAGGGTTACCGGAAGCGCCTAGCTAAAAGGGGAAGCGCGCTTCCCCGAGACGCGCTTTGGAAGCGCGACACGCGGCGCTTCCGAAACGCACAGGGAAGCGCACATAAAAAAGAAGAAGCGCGTCCCCCTTTAAAGGGGGACGCGCTTCTCTTTATAGGGGGACGCGTCCCTCTTTAAAAAGGGACGTGTTTCCCTTTAAAGGAAAATGCGTCCCCCTTTAAAGGGAATCGCGTCCCCCTTTAAAGGAAATTGCGCCCCCCTTTAAAGGGGGGCGCCTTTACGAAATACCAAATTTACCCTTTTTTAAAACGAAATTGACACGTGAAAAACAATAAAAAAATCTGAATAAGGGTAAAACAGACATTTTACAAAAAATCATGAAAACTTAAGGGCGAAGGCAGGGTTTTTCTTTTTCACCCGACTCCTCTCTCTCTCTCTCTCTCTCTCTCTCTCTCTCTCTCTCTCTCTCTCTCTCTCTCTCTCTCTCTCTCTCTCTCTCTCTCTCATTTTCGGCCACCGGCGACGTCCGACGATCGGCGGCCTCCAACGATCGGCGACCTCCGACGATCTGCTACCTACGCCGATCTGCTACCTCTGACGATCGGCAACCTCCTCCTTTGTTGACATCATCTGAAGACCTCGATCGAGCAATGTCTCTGTTCAGGTATGTTCCTCTCTTCCACTGACGTCCGGCGACCTCCTCCATTGCTTAGCAAGGTTGTAAATGCGCAGGCTCAACGCCTCGCTTCGCCTCTGAGGCTCACAACACTGCCCCCCACATGAATCCTAGCTACGCCACTGCACTGAATCAATGAGGCAAAGCACCTCGCTTCGCCTCTGAGGCGCACGCCTCAGGTAATGAGGCGCACGCCTAAGGTAGGTAATGAGGCGCACGCCTCAGGTAGGTAATGAGGTGCACGCCTCTAACAACACTGCCCCCAAACTTCGGGGGCAGCGTCCCCAAATTTTTTTTTTTGACATAAAATAAAAAATGGCTACAATTATTAATAAAAATCTATTTCATATGGACAAATCGAACTATTTGCTGCAGTCAGGGCTGGGTAGGACTGGGCTGGGCTACAAAAATGAATAAAAATCTATTTCATATGGAATCAGGGCTGGGCTAGCCGGCTAGGACTGGGCTTTTAAAAAAAATAAATAAATAACTGTTACGGTAGCCTCCCGAAACAGTTGTTTATTTATTTTTTTTTAAAAGCCCAGTCCTAGCCAAGCCCTGATTCCATATGAAATAGATTTTTATCTATTTTTGTAGCCCAGCCCAGTACCCAGCCCTGACTGCAGCAAATAGTTCGATTTGTCCATATGAAATAGATTTTTATTAATAATTGTAGCCATTTTTTATTTTATGTCAAAAAAAATTGGCTGATTCACAAATTTTGCTATATTCATTGAGTCTTGGACTCTTGGCTGATTCATGTACTGATTCGTTAAATTTGATTTGATGGGCATATTCTGATAAAAATAAATAGAACTAGTCTGCAGTTCTTTTTAGATTGGATTTATCAAGCTTCTACCTATTTGTGATTTCCTGGGTTAAATTAAATCTGTGGTATTTCAAGTTTCAACTGTCATGTTTGTTTGAGATTTAGTTTGATTAAACTTGAATTTTAAGGCTTGATGCTTTCCTCTGTATTCATTACGGGTGTTAATGCTATTAGAAAAAAGAAATCTGATTGGTTTCATAGTTCTGAAATTTAGATTGTGACTGCGAAGCTGTGTGATACATATTGTCTGGATTATTTTAAGAAATGAGCATGATTAGTTTATGTGCGCTGACACTGAAGTTGTTTAGTAAACCCCACGGTATTTTACGGGAATTCGATTGCAAGGGGCGTTCATGGTTCACTTTGAGTCTTTTTTTTTCCTTTTGTTTTCGCATTCCACTCTCCATCTTTTGATGTTAATAATAGTTTTTTTAAAGTGTTCTAAAATGATTCCTATACTTTTATGATGCAGGTATATTTGTCTGTTCTTTGCTTCATTAATGACCATCACAAGCTATGATCACGATAATTATGATGACGATGATGATTCTTTTTACAATTTGGAGCATGAATCGTCTAGTGGTGTTGGGAAGGATAATGCAAGAAAGGGCAAGATTCCATATGAGTTTGAGAACAGAAATGAAAATTGTTTTGATGAGGAAGATGAAGAAGAATATGACTACTATTCTGAAGATGACCAAGATGATGAACCACCTAGCATGCATAAAACAACAGTGCTATGGCGCCATGTATTGAAACAAAAGAAGAGTGGGCAAGGAAAGCAAGGTGGAACCCAAGTTTTTATGTGCAGGCACTGCAAAAATATTTATCATGGGTCATATACTCGAGTTTTTGCACATCTCATGGGATCTCCAAAGGGACAAAGTGTTGGGATTGTCTTTTGCCCTGTAGTTGCAAAAAATGCAGAATTGGCAAAAAAAATTAAGAGGCAAGTTCATCGAGTGGAGGTTTCATCAAGTGCATTTGAGTTGAGGAGATCAAGAATTGATACTCCGAAGAAGCCTATTAGTATGATTACATCATCTAATGGAAACCGAAAAACAGTTGATATTCGTGATACCTTTAAAAAGGTAGAAAGAGATGATGTAGATCACAAAATTATCAGATTTTTGTGTGCAAATGGCATACCTTTCAATGTGCTTCGATCACCATATTGGGAAGAGATGATATCTGCAGTTAGTAAAGTGCCTGGATATAAACCCCCATCATATGAAAAAGCGCGAACAACGTTGCTTGACAGTGAGAAAGAGTGTGTTCACAGGGAGTTAAATGAATTTCGAGAAAAGTTTGAGGAGTTTGGAGTTTCCATTGTCTCAGACGGTTGGACAAATATCAAGAACAAACACTTGATAAATATACTTGCCTCAAACTGTTTTGGCTCGATGTTCTTATATGCAAGCGATTTTTCTAATGTGCAACAGTCAGCTGCAAACATTGCCGAGTTTTTGAAGACGGGATTTAAACTTGTGGGGCCTTCTAATGTAGTGCAAGTGATTACAGACAATGCAGCAAATTGCAAGTTAGCAGGTGAAGAATTAAAACAAATGTACAAGTATATTTTTTGGTCACCTTGTGTTGTGCACACACTTAATTTGATCTTCAAGGATTTGGCACATGAGTTTCATTGGTTGGGAGAAACATATTTGCAGAGTAAAGAAATTGTGAAGTATATCACAAATCATTCAAAAGCACTAGCAATCTTTAGAAGTAATGAAAAATTAGAATTAATAAAGATTGCAAAAACAAGGTTTGCTTCACATTATACTACTTTGAAACGCTTGCTTGATGTGAGGGAGAGCTTAAGGTTCACAGTAATTTCAGATAGATGGAGCGATTGGAAGCAATCATGCACGGATGACACTATGAAAAAAAAGGGCTGTTACAACAGAAACAACTGTTCTTGATGAAGAATATTGGGATTTTGTACGTTTAGCATTATTGATTACAAAACCCATCTATAAGATGATTAAATTTTGTGATCAGGAAGGCCCTATAATTGGTGAAGTGTATGAAGGCATGGACAATATGTTGGGGGAAATCAAAGACAATCTAAAAGGACAACCAGATTTATATGAAAAGATTCATAAGATTGTCTCAAATAGATGGGATAGAATGAATGTGCCTCTCCATAGTCTAGCCCACATGCTTACTCCAAAATATTACGAGTCAGAGTATCTCAAAATCCCAGCAGCAGGAGGGGTCAAACGAGTTTCTCCTGGTAAAAATTTTATTCTATCAATTTAATAAAGTTTAATGATTTAATTATTTTATTATTTCATTTGCATTTTCTTGTTATAGTTACTAAACATTTTTTTTTGCAGAAAAGGATAATGATATCTTAGACGGTGCAATGCTCGCGCTTGAAGTCATATCTTCTGGAAATGAAGAGCTATCTACACTTTATAGGTCACAACTTATGGCTTTTGCATCAAGAAGTGGAAGATTTAGCCGAAATGCAGCAAGAATAGATGCACTGAATCCTACAATGTCGGTGCTTAATTGGTGGCGTTTTTATGGTGGTGATACACCTGAGTTGAGAGCATTAGCCATTAAAGTTTTATCTCAACCTATTAGCACATCTTCTGCAGAAAGAGTGTGGAGCACCTATAGTTACATTCACAATGTTAAAAGAAATAGACTCAATGAAGATCGTGCTGATACCTTAGTATATATTCATTCCAATCTTCGATTGATTGACAGGTATAATTAAACTGTGTTGTACTTTTGTTTTGGTATTTTTTTTCTCTTTTTCTATCATTGATTGTTTATTAGCATTCATATTTTATATTCTTGTTATAAAAGGTGCAACGATCGCTACAAAGAAGGGCCTAGTCGAAAATGGGATATCAATCCAGAACTTCCTATTGTAGAAGAAAATACGTTGAGATTAGAGGATATGCGATGGAGAGATTTGGATGATAGTGCACAACAATCAAGCACTATTTCCAAATTCAAACATAAAGATGCACAACCAAGAGCTCCATTACCTTCAATAATCATACGTACAAATGAAGTTGAAGAGGATACAAATCAATCCAACAGAGCTAGTAGAACTGCAGATATACAAGAGCGACCATCAGTTCCTCAAGGTCGGATTGATCGTTTCTTTAGCAGGAGACCTAGGCAAGGTATGTTGATATTGTGTTTTTTATATTTTAAATTATGGTTTTTGAACATTTTAATTTTTTAAGGTATTCATTATAGGAAATGAAGGAAGGAGCAGAAGACATGGTCGTGGAGGACAAGAAGCACGTGATGATGCAGAAAGTTCACGATCTATTGCTGACTTGAAGGGGAAGAGAAAGATGACAGATTAATGAACTCTTGAATTATTAATTGTTTTTTTGATGATGTAGTTGGAGTAGTCCAACTTAAAAACTTTTATGTTATTTTTTTGTCATGGTCTTATAATATTTTTTTGGTATACTTTTATTTTGAATCTTGCATGATGAAGTGAAGTAGTGGATTATGTTAATTTTAAGGTTAGACTTAGAGTTTAGAACTTTGTAGCTTATAATTTACAAATTAGAAATTTATAGCTTCTTAGGTCGCTTCCTATGTCGCTTCCGAGACGCTTCCCGGTTTGCTCCTAAGTGGTCCCACGTTTCCCGCTTCCTAAAATTTTGAAAGTGCCTCGCTTCCCGCTTCCGCTTCCCATATCGCTTCCCACTTCAGCTTCCCGTATCGCTTCCCGCTCCCGCTTCCTCGACTGGCAACTCTGGGTTGAAGAGCATCCACAATTTCTTGCAATGATAGAGCTTCATTTGAAGATGATGAGCACTCTTCATTTTGAGGTTGGGATGTGGTAGCCATGGCTAGCAACTTCTTCCATTTTGGACATATTAGCTTGATGTGCCCCGGTTCCTTACAAAAGTGGCACACGAGTTTGCTATAATCTCTCTTTCCTCCTTGACCACTTGAACCTTGGTTTTGATTCTTAAAATGAGGAGGCTTGTAGGTCCTTAGATTGCTCCCCAGTCTTGAAACGGCATTAACACCTTCATTTTCTTCATTATTGGAACGTGTTGCTAGAACACTTGGGTTATTCTTACTTATACCCATACGTGTCTCTTCCCCACTTAGTTTAGTAATTACATCTTCAAGACAGGGGGAAGTGAAGGTGGATAAAAGAGACGATCGAATTTGTTCAAATTCGATCCTAAGCCCATTCAAAAAATTGAAGAAACGATCTTCTTCTAATTGCTTGTGCCTAAGCTCAATAGCCTCTCTGCTCCATTTGGGTTCAAGTATGGCAAGTTCATCCCAAATGGAAGACAACTCCGCAAAATACTCTCTAATAGTCATTTTGTTTTGTTAAAGGGTCAAGGCCCTTTTTTGAAAATAGTATTTGTGGGACAAATCCCTTAGTGTACATTTTTTCAAGGTATTTCCACGCTTGAGAAGCTTTCTTAAACTTTATAATATTGGCATTGATTCTTGTATCTACAGACGAAAAAATCCATGAGAGGATTTTGAAGTTCCTCATCGCCCATTCTTCATGTTTTTTGCTATAATCTTCAAGAGCTTTGGCTCTTTCTTCTCCTCCAAGAATTTATATTTCTCCTCTTCGTTAAGGTGATCTTAGGCTCCGGTTCGGAAATCGAGCCTTGGACATAGCCCTAAAGCCCTTTCCTTTAATATGCGCCTCCATATTTCTGGCCCAAACGTGATAGTTGAAACCATTAAGTTTAAAGCCGAGAGAGAAATGGGAGTTTTTTTCACCCATTGGAGAGGAGAAATGATAAAAAAAGATACGTACCTCAAGAGATTTTTAGATCTTTCTTAGTGAAAGAATCTTCTAAAGTATTGGATAAACGAAAGGATCCACCCCAATCACCAAATATTTTGAAGGCACATTTTTCGAGGCACAGAAAAATGTGAGAATCAACACGATCTTTCTTTCTCCAACCTCGCTCTGATACCATATAAAAGTATCTTCAACAAGATACTATGATCAAGACCTTAATATTCTTGATGATAAACACGTGCACAATAAGAACTCTTTAGAACACTTTGTACACAAAAGCACAACCCACTAAATCTCACAAATGCACACCAGCATAAAAATATAAAAAAATTGTATTGAAGAAATTGGAGAGCATAAGCTCCAAAGAATGAATTTACAAAAGGGAGAAGACCCCTATATATAACACAAAAAGGGGGGCCTTGGAGAGGCCCTAATGTGATCGTCGAAGCCCCTCCAACGGTCACAAATGTGACCGTTGGAGGGGCCCAACGATCATATTGGGTCCCTCCCAAGGCAATCCAAAAAATGAATAAAAGAAAAGTAAAAAAGAAAAAGGAATTACATGCACATTCCAAAGAGAATATGCGCAAAAATGAAAAGGACTAAAATACCCCTACAGCTGATATATATTTATATATATAATTAGATAGATATATATACATATATATGAAATATACATGTATATGTATCTTTCTTTATATATATAAAATATATATGGGCATTACAAGGATAATAGATTACAATTTAACAATACCCTCCCCGCACCCCCGCACCCAAGTTTTTTTAAAGTGCCGCATCCGCACCTATGTGACATAGTTGGTGAAGAATCTGAATATGACTTCCGCTGACATTTGTGCATCTTCTTGTTTTTAAAATCCAAAGCATAATTAGGGTGTATTAGGTATTAAAGATCGCACAATCCTTAGGTGTCTATAGGCAAATGAAAGGTTGAGGAAGCACTGTGTTTCTTGTGATTAACATTTTAAAAGTTAATATCCATCAATAATCTGTTTGCTTATATGTATAGAAAAAAGCTATCAAAAATTCCAAAAAAAGGATTGTACTTCTTTGTCATTTAAGCGTAATAAACTTTAGAATAATGGTGCAAATTGTACTTTAAAGATATGGGTGCATTATGGGTACATAGTGTATGGAGCCCCCCTCCCCCACCCAAAAAAAATCTCATATGACTACTTGAAGCACCCTTGTTACATAAACACAAGAATTTGCTTTCATACACTTAAAGAATAGTAGATAGTAGGTTCCAAAATTCATAGAATCAGTCGCTAAAAATGCTTGTTTATCTGAGATGGAAAAACTTAATGTTATGCCATGTGTTGGAATTTAGCATAACATCAAAGTGCTGCTTCTGTAGAACCTTGACAGAACAGTATATGTATCCTGAGGAGCATAGTCTAAACCAAACTGAATAGAGTTGTAAAACCAGTAATCTTAATAAAACAGACAAAATAAAAAACTTATGGAAACATCCCCTACCAATGTCCCACTTGTGCAATTTTCCTTTTTTCGAACAAAAGTATCTGATACAATTAGATAACAGTCTAACGATCAGGTAATAATGAAAGCACATGTATAGAAGTTTCGCTGTTAAAATCGTGTAAAATCAAATGCATCTTGCTAATCAGTAATCAGGAATAAATAGAGTACCCATGAAATAGATACATGTAGGTAAGAAAATAAGAAAGTTTGTAATGACCATGGTATATTTCCAATGACCAACATGAAACAAATAGCAGTTATGCACGCTTCTTAAATAGAAAAGTTTTGCGAAGATGTGAACCCAAAACATAACACAGCTATACATGCAAAAAATCTTTTACTGCAAAACATAGAAAAGGCATGCACAACCATGATGGTGATTAGCATCAATAACCAACAAATTGCCAGAATAAAATAAGTAAAACTCAATAATTAACAGTTATGTTTGTCCTAGAGAAAGCTGATTCTGAACCATAAGTGAAAGAAAAAATTCTCCATGATCTTCAACATAACATTGGTCAGAATGTCAGATTCTTACAGATGACTCGTCAACTAAAATGGATGGCAGTTTCTTCTCGGTGGCAATGACAACCCCATTAGCAGCTGCAAACAAAAACATAAAAGCTTGTGAGGCTCATTATCTAACAAATGGAAAGCCGAAACCTGGAGCTTAAAACAATAATGCATGTCCTTGCAAAAAAACGAAGTAAAGAGATAACAGCTGTAGACAAGTGTATAAAAGCAAATATATGCACATGCTCCCAGTTTTGTTACACACTGAAGCTAACGTGAATACAAAGAGTGTATTACAAATGCGACAACAAGTCTGTCTTTATAAACTACATCTTTCAAGGAGAAGTTAAACTTTCTTATCTGTATAATGCAAGTTATGATGCACGATATTCATGTTGACCATCTTATGTAACTACACTTTTCATGTTGTGATCAATCAGTATTTAAAGAAAAGGTGAAAATGCTTCATAAAATGAAAGACAATTGGTGTATAATCCAGTACATGAAGATGGGAAGCAGTGGATGATAAAGAAAGAAAAATTTGTGAGGTAGAAGCAACACAAAAGAGGATCGATTAGAGCAGCAAAGGAAAATGAGATGGAAAGGGTAGGACAGACAGGAAGCCTGATACATAAGAAAGCTAATCTAGTATGTCCAACTCCAATTTCTTTATGAAGAACTTCTCGAAACAATAAAACAAATGGCCATAAAAGAAACTGTGTATTTTGCTTCTCGAGTGCGCAAATCATGCAGCAGCTTTTTCTTTGATTTAGCAGCAATAAACAATTACTCCTCATAGGAGGAAAATCATGCCTGTTTTGACTCTGATTACATTGCCAATATTGTATTTATCACACCAGGGCGATTGATTGTCACTGTTTTCTTCTTCTTTTTTGTCCTAATAATGCTCTCTTTTTGTTTTGCCTACCAGAAAAGAAAAGGGCAACATTTGTATCAGGTCAATGTCAAACTTCGCATAAATGCACCCTGCAACAAATATAATCATTTGCTTCAATAATATAGCAAGATGTTCCATTATGCCACTGGTTGAAGATTCTCCAATGACTCACAAGTTCATATCCTACACAACATACTTTATGTTGCCTATATTTTCTTTTCCCACTCTGCTTGATAGCTCAAGACAGGCTTTTCATCCACTTCCCATGTGTAGCCCTCAAAAATTCAGGCCTCACTTCTAAGATGTTTTCCAGAAAAGGAGCTTGTCCGACTTCTTTACAATAACTCATTGTACCCAACGAGGAAGAATGTGCATAGCATATTTAGGATCCGGTTCTTTCATGGTCTTAGTTGTCATAGGCGCTAGGCGGAGCCTAGGTGGTGAGCCCCTAAAAAGGCCCAGGCGGGTCCTAAGTGGTAACTCAAATAAAAAAAATTTAAAAAAAAACATAATAAGAAACATGTATACAGTATAAAATCAATCAACAATAAGCAATAGACAAACAATATGTCATTAAACACTGTAAAGCAATTATGTTACATAATCTTAAACAAATTAAGAGTAAATTAACAATTGGATCCATACAACTAACAATGTAAATGAACAATACACAAAATATAAAATCATGTATACAAAAAAATTAACAACAATAGACTAATACAAGCAATAGACAAATAATGTTTTCTTCTTCTTCTCAATATCAGATATAATATAACTTCTTCTTCTTCTTCTTCTCAACAATAGACATAATACAAGCAATAGACAAATAACATGTCTTCTTCTTCTTCTTCTTCTTCTTCTCCTCGAATAAGAAAACAAATGATATGCCTTAAAAAATCTTCAAAAAAAAAACCTAGGCTCTAAAAAAAGCTTAGGCGGTCGCAGCCAAGGCGGTGCCTAGGCAGTAATATAGGGCCCCACCGCCCAAACCTGGTCGCCCAGGTGGTGGGGCTGCGCCTAGGCACTGCCTTTGACAAGTAAATTCATGGTATAACACACATAAAGCAACCAACAGCTTGAGTAAATAGGTACTTTTATTATGTTTATTATTTGAACAATCATTCTGGCTTCACTGTATTTCCTTTGCAAAATAGGTATATGCATTAGATTTGAGGCTTACTGTTTTGTTCATAGCATGCAGATTCTTCTACTTGAGAGTAGTGCCCATTGATTGCAGACACAACGCATGTGACAACCATCCTAAGCGTTTCTAGTATACTTTGTTAAGATTCTTCATAGCCTATGTCACATGGGTGAGGGGGGTGCGGCAAAAATATAAATATAAATATTAATATAAATAAATATATATATATATATATAAAGTTCAAAAGTTGGACATAAATGACCCTGAGTGCATTGACCACACCCAAGGTCAGGTTGACCGCACCGGGTGCCACACCCACACGCGCACCCATGTCGCGTCGACGTGGGTGCATCACCCAGTTGGCCGAGTCCCTGTGGCATAGTTCATAGCTAATTTTCCTTTTAAGTGACTCCTTATGGTTTCCTCCACTTGATTTGACTGCATGTGCTTTATGGGCATGCATCAATCAGGTAAGACTAAGACTTTCAAGTTTCAGCTTTATCACGAATATTAAATCTTCTGCCTGTAACGTTGAGGAACAAGGTCACATTAAGCATTTAAGCCGTCTGAGTGCTTTTGCCAGTTCTATTCCCTAATCGACCTCGAAATCCTTCCAGTTAATTCAATCTTCTGCCTGATTTCCAACAAAATACTACAAATATTCAATCTTTTCTTACTACAAACCCCATAATTTTTGCCTAAATCAAAAGTAAACAACCTATTATCCCAACGAAACTCACATCAACAGAAACCTTGTTGACATACACTGCTTAACATTGATCCATAAACAAGGTCACATTAAGCATTTAAGCAATCTTCGGAACAATCCACTGTGACGTTGAGGAACAAGGTCACATTAAGCATTTAAGCAGTCTGATCGCTTTTGCCAGTTCTATTCCCTAATCGTCCTGGAAATCCTTCCAGCTAATTCAATCTTCTGCCTGATTTCCAACAAACTGCTACAAATATTCAATCTTTTCTTACTACAAGCCCCAGAATTTTTGCCTAAATAAAAAGTAAACAACCTATTATCCCAACGAAACTCGCATCAACCAAAACCTTGTTGGCATACACTGCTTAACATTGATCCATAAACAAGGTCACATTAAGCATTTAAGCAATCTGCGGAACAATCCACTGTGACGTTGAGGAACAAGGTCACATTAAGCATTTAAGCGGTCTGAGTGCTTTTGCCAGTTATATTCCCTAATCGACCTCGAAATCCTTCCAGCGAATTCAATCTTCTGCCTGATTTCCAACAAGATGCTACAAATATTAAATCTTTTCTTACTACAAACCCCATAATTTTTGCCTAAATCAAAAGTAAACAACCTATTATTCGAACGAAACTCGCATCAATCGATCAACCGAAACCTTGTTGAATACACTGCTTAACATTGATCCATAAACATTTACATACAAATACAGAAACCATCAATCCCTGAATAGAATCAATTAATCTTCCGTATTTCGTCTACCGAGATTGGTAAGACGAACTACTGATCGAAAATAGATATGATAAAGTAAAACCCTAAAAACTGAGGGAACAAACGAGCAAGAAAAGGAAGAAGAACGCGAAGGACTTTGTACCTTTGATCCCAAGAGAGGTCTGGCCAGATCCGACGGCCATCAGAGCGTGCTCGATCTGAACTAGCTTACCGGACGGACTGCGGAGATAAGAATGAGAATACGATCAAAAACAGGGCCGACGCGTACAAATACGTATGAGACGACATCTAGGGTTTTAGCGGAATTGTGCGCACCTGAACGTGGTGAGGGAAAACGAATACTGGCTGTCTCCCATCGCGACTCAGAAGAGATCGAGAGAGGAACGAGAATGCGAGAGAAAGAGCGACGACGAATCGAGAGAGAGGAGACGACGAAGTTATACAGGAGAGGACATATAGGGAATTAGAGGGGTTGTTTCTTCTGTATTGTATCTAGTAAAAATACCCTCATTTTTTAAGAAATTGCAAAGTCACCCTTTCAGGTCGGATAGTGTTGACTGGCAAACGAGGAGTTAAACGAACCAAGGAGTTGGGGCGCATATTTACTCCGAGTTAAACGAGCAGAGTCCGAGCTGGTTCGTTTATAGAAAAAAAAACGCATTATTTTAGAGCTGAAATAAATAAGATTATAAAATGATACATGTAAAATATAATTAGAATATATTTCTTACTACTTAAAAGAATTTATATTAGTCGAGCTGAGCTTTTGGACAAGCTCATTACAAGTTGAACATGAGCCGAGCCACAAGCCGCTTGTCTTGTTTCCGAGCCTTAGTGTTCTAATATACTGGAATATACATCAAGCCAAAAATTAATCACAAGTCGGATATTATATGAATCCGGTTTAGTTTTTATTCTTATTCTAGACCCGGATGGGTACTAGGCTTATTAACAAGTTGAGTGGGTATCCAGTCAAGCATTTTGGGAGTCAATACGGGTTCGGTTTCCATGCCAATCGGGTTGGATCTACTGCAGTTTGAGGGGAAATTAGTTCGCAAATGAATAGGCTTGTGACTGAATGGATCAGGTTTCGCATAGTTCAGGTGCTCAACAAAATGGCTTGGGTCCATACGCGGCACTGGCGCATGGCCAGCCGGTCACAGTGGCGTTCCTATAATTTTGTGGAGAAATAAGGGTATCGACTCAGATGAAATTGAACCATTGTAAATCTTTTCCTCCGATGCAGTCTGACAAATATCGTGAGATTTATGAAAATCTTGCTATAATATCGCGAGAAATTGCCTCAAAGTTTAAAATGGCAATTCCTTGCGAGATTTACATAATATAATGAGATTTATGAAAAAACATAAATACCGTGATTTAAACGCGATATTTATGTTTTAAACGGCTATTTATCGTGAAAAAAAAACATGTATTTTTATTTTTAAATAATTTTTATTAATATTTTCTTATAAAAATCTTTTTTTATTTTTTAATTAATTTTTTTATTATCGACATTTTACCAAAAAATGCGAGAATTATGGATTTTTTTCAATTTCTTGCGAGTTTATAAAAAATGAGAAATTGCCGATAAAAACGTTTGTCACTATGTTCTGATGCAAGAAATGCATGAAAGGCTCTGATGTCCTCCCGACGGGTCGGATACAAGCCGGATTGTAGTCGATCCGGAATTGGATCTGAATTATAAGCAGATGATCATAACTATATCCAACTGGCATGAGATTGGATCTAATTTTATATGAGAATGTTGGTGTCACCCGCCTACTTTTTCAATAGTCCAGTGCAGTGCCACGGTCCTTTCTTACCGCTACAAGCCTACTTGTCGCTCTATTACGGGCATAGAATCTTTCACAACCCCGTGATGACGCTAGACTACCAGTCTCGCCAGCCTAACAACCAAAGGCCACATATCAATATTTTTCCATGTGTTGAATCATTTCCATTGGCTCTGCACACCACATGTGTGCGCTACCTAGCGAAAGCTGATCAAACGCATTTTCAAATGCGAATTTCATCTAATCCATGTCACTTAGTGCATAGTCGTCCCATACCAGCTATCACTTCTGAAAAAGGCATAAACTTGCCTTAGCTTTGCGTGACATGGAGCGTATTGCAACTCCATGCACACATTCTAGTAAAACCTTGCCACCAAAGGAATAAGACCTTGTGGCCTCCAATCTGAAGAACAATTGATGATTGAACATCATAGCGAAAAGCACTACCCAGACTCATTCGTCGGCACCTAGGCATTCACTAGCCTAGCCCCGAGTCACCGTACTCGGTTGGAATCACCTAAGATGATTCCTAGAGAAATTAACCCTATCCTACACGTGCCTCCGTGCGACCAACCATTATGCATGAAAATCTCCTATAAGCTGAGAAGTTCTTAACCGAATCTCTAAAAGCAACATCCTCTAATCCACTGGCATTGCTTAACGAAACAACACTCCACGTCATGCCCCCAAACTTTAAGGTGTGCTCGATGTTTTACATGTGCAACCTGAAACCATTCTATGTGGATAAAGGGGATCCAAAATATAGTGTGCCACAATGTGCTATCTTGTAGAGGGACCTGACAGCACAATGGGCCGAAAGCGTCTCAAAAAGATCTTTCGCCACAAGGTCAATTACTTGAGCGAAGCGAATAAGTATTTGGTGCAGTGGGAGGAGCCAGCGGAGCCAATATAGGAGCCAGCATTTCGGATGAAGAGTTGCTATCCAACCGAAGTTAGGGCCTACCATGAAGTAGATGGCACCGAGGGCGGCGCATGATTTGAAGAGGGGACCTTGTTCTCTTGTGACCTACTTTGTACAGTTGTGTTTAGAGTCTGTTTTGCTTTGATTTCGTCTTGATGTAAAGTGTCAAATCACTTGTAACTTTTCCTTGGCCACCATTGTACTTTGGTTCAGGTTGATCAATACCTTGAAGGGTCAACCTATAGATTTGAACTATAATATGCTTGCAGGTAAAATTGTGAATGAATGCAAATGCGTTGAGCTTTCTTTTGTTCACCCTTGTTGTGATTACTTCCGAGTGATTACAATTTCTCTTCCTCTCTATTCTATCGCTTTCTTGCACTCACAACTATCAAAGCGTTTGCAACAGCAAGTGAGCGATTGGAAGGCTTGAGCGCTACAAGAAAAATGTGTATTAACGACGAACACTTTTCATTGCTAACGTGTTTAACGACAGATTAGTGATGGATGAGTGATGAAAAGCATTTGTCGCATAATCTTAGTCTCTAAAATATGACAAAAATTTTCTAGCGTCAATCTGTTGCTAATTAGCGACGGTTTAGAGATGGATCATGTCCATTGCTAAATAAGGACTGATTTGGTTTTGCAAAGGAATATATTCTGTCGCTAAAATTTAACGATAAATACCTATCTGTTGCTACTGTCCATCGCCAATTTAGCGAGGATTAGTGACAGATTAAATTCCATCGCAAAACATCAATTGATTTAAATTGACGACGGATGTTAGCGACAGATAATATCCATCGCAAATTTTTAAAAAAAAAAATTTTTTTGAAATATGAATATCAAGAAAAAATTCTCGTTATACAATTTATATAACCTGTGTATAAAAAATAAAGTACACAAAAAATATATATACAAAGCAGGTGAAACAAATTTAATACAAATTATACGTTAAATAAATTTAACAACCCAGTACAGTCCTTGCCAAGTTCTAATTAGTTACAAGTACGTGAAACAAATTAAATACATGAATCTAATCCTCGTCAAGATTCAGGGCATCATCCTCTTCATTGTCTCGATCCACCCTTTCATCCATGCCTCCATCAGCTCCTCTACGCTGATCATCTCCAGCATCCTACAAGAGAACTGAAATATTAGTATTGATAAACAAAATATACTGAAATAAATGATATGCAATGCACTTAATCTAATGCAATCAAAGTAAAGGGCTGAATGACACGTAGACAAGCAATAAAGTGAAGGACAATAACAAAATTTAGATGTGTTCTAAGACTGACAAAAAAAATTCATAGTGATTCAATCATACAGATATGTGTTCTAAGGTTGTCAAAAAAATGTCACAGCGATTCACGCATGCATATAATGTTTATAAGGCTGTCAAATAAATGTGTTATGTATCACAATCATGCATATATGTGTTATAAGGTAGTCAAAAAACTTTTATAGTGATGAAATCATGCTTATATATGTTCTAAGGTTGTCAAAAAACTTTCATAGTGATTCAATCATACATATATGTGTTCTAAGGCAGTAAAAAAAATCATAGTGATTCAATCATGCATATATGTATTCTAAGGCAGTAAAACAATTTCATAGTGATGAAATCATGCTTATATGTGTTTTAAGGTTGTCAAAAAACTTTCATAAAACTTTCATAGTGATTCAATCATGCATATATGTGTTCTAAGGTTGTCAAAAAACTTTCACATTGATTCAATCATGCATATATGTGTTATAAGACAGTAAAAAAACTTTCATATATGCTAATAGCATGCTCATATGTGTTCTAAGGTTGTCTTCATAGTGATTCAATCATGCTCATACGTGTTCTAAAGCAGTAAAAAAGCTTTCATAGTTATTCAATCATGCATATATGTGTTCTAAGGTTGTCAAAAAACTTTCATATTGATTTAATCATGCATATATGTGTTATAAGGTAGTAAAAAAACTTTCATATATGCTAATATCATGCTCATATGTGTGTTAAGGTTGTAAAAAACTTTCATAGTGATTCAATCATGCTCATATGTGTTCTAAGGTAGTAAAAAAACTTTTATAGTTATTCAATCATGCATATATGTGTTTTAAGGTTGTCAAAAAACTTTCATAGTGATTCAATCATGCATATATGTGTTCTAAGTCAGTAAAAAAATTCATAATGATTCAATCATACATATATGAAAGTTTTTTGACAACCTTAGAACACATATATGCATGATTGAATTACTATGAAAGTTTTTTTACAACCTTAGAACATATATAAGTATGATTTCATCACTATGAAATTGTTTGACTGCCTTATAACACATGTATGCATGATTGAATCACTATGAAATTTTTTTGACAACCTTAGAACATATATAAGCATGATTTCATCACTATGAAAGTTTTTTGTCTGCCTTATAACACATATATGCATGCTTGAATCACTATGAAAGTTTTTTGATAACCTTAGAACATATATAAGCATGATTTCATCACTATGAATCATATGTGTTCTAAGGCAGTAAAAAAACTTTTATAGTTATCCAATCATGCATATATGTGTTTTAAGGTTGTCAAAAAACTTTCATAGTGATTCAATCATGCATATATGTGTTCTAAGGCAGTAAAAAAATTTCATAATGATTCAATCATGCATATATGTGTTCTAAGGCAGTAAAACAATTTCATAGAGATGAAATCATGCTTATATGTGTTCTAAGGTTGTCAAAAAACTTTTATAGTGATTCAATCATGCATATATGTGTTATAAGGCAGTAAAAAAACTTTCATAGTGATGAAATCATGCTTATATGTGTTCTAAGGTTGTCAAAAAACTTTTATAGTGATTCAATCATGCATATATGTATTCTAAAGGTGTCAAAAAAATTTATAGTGATTCAATCATGCATATATGTATTCAATGATGCATATACTAGCTTGAAATCTAACGGCATGAAACAAATTACATGAATCTTTATACCTGATGGGCACCGGAGCTCATGTTGAATGCAGACGAAGTTTCTTTGTCCTGAAAAAAGTTGCACAACTCATTATGGATAAGGTTGGGAATGACTTCATGTAAAAAGTCACACATTTTGTCCTCAAGACGCTAACAGACACCATCCCAAGATATAGCAGGGTCAATCGGACGATGGGAGTTGATGCTGACGAGAGAACTCTGAGAGCCTTGGCTGCAAGAGGCAACGACTGGTGTAGTGTTCATGTTATTCCCAAACCTGAACACACAATCCTTTTTGGGTTCACCGGTTGCAGCCATTCATGCTGCAGGATCAAAAGGCGAATGCTGAGTGGAGTCATCGTCATATCGCTCTACCATCTGTTGCTCGTATGACTCATACAAAGTAATAATTACAATATAAATTAATAATTAATAATTATAATATAATTTATAGTAAGTTGTATATTACAATATTTATTAATACAATAAATACATATCGAAGTTGGTCTCACCTTCTCTGATACAAATTCTTTCGTGCTCTTACGTTTTTGTGTTTCAATAAATACATCCTTGTAAGGCACAATGCCTCCTTTTTCTGCTTCTTGCAAGGTTAAAGGATAAAAAAATTAATTAAAAAGTATGCAGAAATACTTATAAATTTGACAATATATATATTGATGAATTACCATTTTCTTCTGGTAGCTCCTAAAAGTCCTAGATCCACCTGTGTGTAAATGGGCATATGGCATATTCGCTAGGTTTTGTGCAGCCTTTACTGAGCGATTTAGAAATTCATTGCTTGCCTACTTGTCGCACAATCCCATCCAATAATCTCTCCTGATAGTAGAAAGGTCATGACCCTTCCACTGCAGTGGATCATCTATCCTACCAGCTGCGTTTTTTGTTGCAGTCTTCATATTGTGCAGCATGTCGACAAATCGATTGGCAACCACCTTCTGTCACACTACCTTTGCGTCCTTCTTTTTGTTCGCAATTATGAAGCCTACAAATACTTTCAGAAAGTTAACATACATGACTATAACAAAAAATTAAATATGAAACACATTACTTATGATAAATGATTGCATACCATGAATGAAGACAATAATCTGTCCAATACCTCCTTTGGATACTCTTTTCATTGAGCGACCGATCTTGAAAGATGCTAAAGTAGTGACTTTCTAATTTCTCGTATTATTTCTTATGTCTCGAACCTCGTGCTGCACATGAATTGATACACATTAATAATCGACTATCGATATATATTATTTATAAGATAAGTATTGGACAAGTGACAATGAAATACTTATGGTCGACTATCGATATATACTATTTGAATGAGTCATTGTGTGTCAGACTGAGAAGACCCTGCATCCGGTGTATATATCTGCGATCCTATAAAGATGAAGGTTGAGACTGGTTATCACTGACCTGGGATCCTATAAAGACGATTAACAAGTAACAATTTTTATATCAACATATAAACAAAAACACAATGAATGTCTATATTTAAATATAACACAGAGACATCTACCTAATGATGTCCCACAACCTCCACTTGGTCCTCGACCACTGTTACCTCCATGAACCATATTCTAACAAATAAAAATGTTATTTGGATCAGTTACATGATATGCAATTTCATAGATACATAATTAAATCGAAAATAACTTCATGCAAGCATGGATACAGTCACATTAAACATGACAATACATTCAAATCATTCATATCACATCAATGTCAAACATGTACCTGCAACAAATACACTCAAATATCATGCTAACTACTACCACAACTAGTATGGTATCTGAACTACAAAAATAAGAGCATATGAGGAAGTGATGTGGTATGTATTACAAGATGTATTTTACTAGCTCGAGTATGCTTCTTCATCACTTGTTTGACTTTCATATTCTTCTTCTTCTTCCTCCTCCTCTTCGTCCGCTTTTTCATTGGGCGCTCATCCACTAGGTATATCATTTGGATTATATTCTTTCATACATGTGCCATCGAACAATGGAGATGTGATAGCAGACCATGTGTGACATCGTGACCATAAGAGAAGTCATATATATCATCTGACTGATAGTAATCACTCTCTTAAACAATCTTGTCTTCCTGTAACTAATCATACTCGGGGTATAGTTTAGACTTCACCTTGCAAACCACCCACCATTCATTTCTATCTGACTTTCTTGTATTCAGATATGAAGTATAATAAACTTGTTGAGCTTGCGATGCTAATATGAATAGTTCATATGTTTCAAACCATGATTTATGATTCACCTCTACAATGCCTCAGGCTTTGTCGACTTTTGTTGTTGTGGGATCAAACCAATGACACTTGAATAAAGTTACCCTGTTATTTAAGCCTAAGTAAGTCAACTCTATTATTTCTTCAATAACACTATAGTAGTCAAATTCATTTTCACCATAATTGCTACCCTTGACACACACACCACTATTCATCATTGACTTGTTTACACTATAGTCTTCTATATGGAATCAATAACCATTTACAATGTATCCGTTGTAATATTGCACAATTTTGGTTGAACCATTTTTGTAAATCACATATTCCTTGGTCATTAACATCACCATGGCGGACCTACAAGCATAAACAATGACTGTAAACACGACTAATTAAGTAACATATTGTTGTTTACATAGAAAGAATGCATGTCATTGTCCTTACCAACACTTTTAACCATGCCATAAACTTATTTTCACATTCTTTTTAAAATTCTGAATCAGTGAGATGGGGTAGTTTTGAATCAGTCAAACACATTTTTCTTCACATGCATCACATTCAAATTATGTCGTATCAATAAGGTCGGCCAATATGGTAGTTCCCAATATATAGATTTCTTTGTCCAATTATGATCATTTCCAAATCCAAGGAAGGGCGTCGGACTATGGGCATCTGTCAGTCCATATGAAAAGTATCGCAATCGTCTTAAAATCTCTATGTCAGACAACCGTGTAGGTGGACATTCTATTTCAGTTGTGTCTGCTTTAAACGCATTCTTTTGTCGTCAGAACGGATGGTCGCTGGATAGAAATCGATGATGACAATCAAACCAGCATGGCTTCCTTTCATGTGTCAATCTAAAAGATTTTGTATCCTTCATGCAGTACGAACATGCCAACCTCCCATGTGTGCTCCAACCAGATAACATACCATATGCAGGAAAGTCACTGATTGTCTGTAGAACAACAACCTTCATATTGAAGTTTTATTTTTTTTGGGCATCATACGTGAGAACACCGTCATCCCATAGTATTTTCAGTCCATCAATCAATGGCCTTAAATATACATCAAAATTTTGGCCCGAAGACGTCGAGCCAAGGATCAATAGAGACAAGAAAATATTTTGATGCTTCATACACAAACTTGGAGGAAGGTTGTATGGGGTGATAAATACTATCCAACATGAGTATGGGGTTGCTCTACCCCCAAATGGATTAAATCTATCTGTACATAAACTGAGCCTAACATTTATTGCTTCCATTGCGAAGGTTGCGAAGGTCTGATGAGTATGATCAAAGTGCTTCCAAGCTTCTGCGTCAACAGGATGCGTGATCTTGTCTTTATCATGTCGAATTTTATTTGCATGCCATCTCATGTGTGTAGTTGTTCTCGAAGACATATACAATCGTTACAATCTAGGGGTGAGAGGGAAGTAGCGGAGCGACTTGCATGTCACTTCTTTTGACCTCATGCTACCATTCCCCCTTGTCTTTGGCTTGAACCGAGGATGCCCACATGACGAACATGATCTACTATTTTCTTGATCTTTGAAATACAACATGCAGTGATTTGGACAAGCGTCTATCTTTTGATACTCCATACCTAAAGCGTTGATTATAACCTTCGCACGATAGAAATTTTATGACAATTTCTTATCTTTGGGCAACATACTCTTCACAATAGAGCACAAACGGTCAAAACATGATTGACTCAAATTATACTCAGACTTCAAATTCATTAGTTAAAAAACTGCAGACATGATAGTGTGACTCTCACAACCATTCCAAAATGACTCATCAGTATCTCTAAGTAAATCATAAAATCTACTAGCTGCATCGTTTGTTGCTTCTTCCTCTACCCCAGTGGGTGCATCACTAGGACCCTGTGATCATCGCAAAATTTTTTTCCTCTCGTAATGTTCTCTCTCTTCCTTCTCTTTTCCTTTACAACCTCTTATTTTCCTCCTTTTTGAAGGGAGAAAAGATAAAAGAACGGAAATAAAGAGAGAGGAGAAAAAAAAGAAGAGAAGGGAAGAGGAAACTCTTTTGCGGGTCTCACTTGACTTTAATTTTGAAGATTTTTGAAATAACTCACCTCCGTTTTTGAAATATTTGCGGGAAAACTGGGAGACGGGATCCGCTCGTCGGTACGAGGTTCGACCGTTCCTGGCGCCTTTACCAGGGGTAATCGAACCAAGGGTCGAATTAATGCCTTTTGCTTTGCTAAGAAATTATCTAAGTATTTATCCTAAGTCTAAAATGCACAATGAATCATGCTTGTGCAAATGAAAAGATGTATGCTCTTTTTGAAAATGTTTTGAAAAATCCCAAGTGAATCCGATAAAGTGAAGAAATGTTCTCTAACTTAGAACTTAAGATTAAAGTTCTAAGTTTTTAGAATAATCAGGAGCTTGGGAAAGTAAATCTGGAATTTGGAAATTATTTTTGAGATAAAAAGAGAATGAAGGAAATTTTCAAAAGTCATAAAGGGACTTTGAATTTAGAAGTTTGAACTTGAATCAATATTTGGAATGGAATTGAATTCCAATTTTTGAATGGGAAATCTAAAGGAATTGAGAGATGGGATTTTGCAAAAGTTGGAATAAGATGAAATCCGAATCCAAATTCTGGATTCTGAATAGAGTTTTGAGTTGATTTTTTTGAATTTTAGGATCTGAGATGGGAACTTAATCTGAAATCTTGAATGAAATGAAATTGGTTTTAAGAATTGGAATTTAAAGTGAAACTTGGATTTGGAATTTTGAAATGGAATCAGATTCAAGATTTGGAATCCAAGATGATATTTGGATCCGAAATCTGAGTTCCGAGATAGGGTTGGACTCTGAATCCTAGAATGGATTCGGATCTAAAGTCTGAGATCTAATGTAGAATTGGTTTCTGGATTCTAAGAATTGGAATTTGGATCTGAATCTGAGATCCAATGGTAGAATGAAGATCTGGATCCTAAAAGAAATTTGGACCTATGATTAGAGATCCAATATGGAATAAGGATTTGGATGGAATTTGGATCTATGATGGGAGATCCGAAATGGGATAAGGATTTGGATCCTAAGAACTTTGGAATTTGGATCTGAATCTGAGATCCAAAGCAGAATTGGATTCTGGATCCTAAGAATTGGATTTTGGATCTGAATCCGAGATCCAAAGCAGGGTTGGATTCTGGGTCCTAAGAATTGGATGTCGGATCTGAATCTGAGATCCAATGGAATGAGGATCTGTATCCTAAATGGAATTTGGATCTGTAACTGGAGATCCAAATGGAATAAGGGTTTGGATCCTAAATGGTGATGGGAAATCCAAAGTGAAATGGAATTTATACTTGGAAATCTGGATCCAAGTTGAGATTAGGATTTGATTTTGGATTTGGCTTATGAAAAGTCAAAAATAGGACCTTTAAAGATGGATCTGGGTTTTAGAAACCCAAATTTAAACTTGAGATTTGAATCCAAACCTTGATTGAAGATAAGGGGATGAACTTGGTTTTTGAAATCAGGAGGTAATTTTAAAGTTAAATTGAACTTTGAATTTGGATTTTGATTTGAGTTGGAAATTTGAAGTTTCGAATATGAAATGATTTTGAAATTTCAAAGTCAAATTGGTCTTTGAAATTGAATTCTTGAATCTTGAAGTGAGATAGAATTGGATTTGAATAAGATCTGATGAAGAAGAAGAAACACTTGGAATTTTAAAAAGGAAGTTTTGAAAATATGATGCAGTTCTACCCTGAATGATGAATGAATTTAAATTTTGAAATTAGATTTTGAAAATTGTATTTCATTCTTTACATGAATTGAAATAAGATTGAAGATATAATACATCCTTGACTATGGTCATTGAATGTATCATATAATAATCTATATTTAAACTCAGGTGAAGAATGAAACATATTTTGTGCTTTTATAGAGTTTAAAATGGAATTAACTCTCAACATACCCTGACTATGGCCATTGGTATATATATTGAATTAATTCTAAGTTAAACTCTGATAAAAGGTGAAATATTGGAAGAATATGATGATTTTTGAAAGAGGATCCAGTGTGGATCCAGTATTATTTCATAAAAGATAAGAATACTAAGTCTTGTTTACACCCCGACTATGGCCGTTGGTGTAAATCATCAACTTAGAATTAACTTACCTTTTATGAGATGGTGCACGTGCCATTCGTGTTTCACCATTGTGAGAATTTGAGAAAAAAAAATGCATGAAAACAAGCAAATCATGATTTTACAATGCTCATTCATTCTACCTAAAGCAGGAAATGTAAATTTTTATTCCAATCTAACTATTACAATGGATAAAATCAAATGTACAACCCTAAGTGATGATATCTTTTCCATATTTCCTGTAAAACAACCAGGTTAGTACAAGGGAAAATCATATATATATGAAAATTAAATGATGGAAATGATAAAAGGATGGAAAAGATATCTATATACTCACATGCATATATATATACATACATATATATAGGTATATTCACATAAATATACATATCAATGTATAGGCATATATACACATATATACATATAGAGGTATATTCAATGGAGGGATGTGCTGAGGGACAGATTATGTCCAGGTTGCTGCAAGCAACCCCTTTCAGTAATGAAAAAAAATGAGGTACATGGTGTTTGGGAAATGTGAATTTTAGGTGCAGCAGTGAAGGTCTTCATTTCAGCTGGTGATAACAGCTGGTGGAAGAATGTTGATGATGGATCAAGAATAAATGTGGATGCCATTCGATTGGATGATATAGTACATAGGAAATGAAGCACAAAGAGTCTTGGTTAACATGCAAGCACAAGGAAACATCTGATCAAAAGATAAATCAAGTATAATTCAAAACAGGAGATCACATATGAATCAGAAATCAATGTGAAATAGGCCATCTAGAGAAGAAAAAAAAAGTGAAACAGGGGATAGGGTGTAAATGTTGGTGTGAAGGGCAGTGTATTTAATGAATACAGCTAATTATGCCTGTTGTGGGGTTGATGATAGCTCACAACCATTGGTGGATCTGCTATAGCAAATGTGAAGTCACAGCAACTCAGGGAGTTGCTGTAGATGGATGGTGGGGATGATGTTGGTAGTGGACAGGGTATGCTGGTAGTGCTGTAGCTGAGCTAAAAGTAAGTGACAGCCATGGACGATAAGTGGAAGAGGTGTTAAGTTGATATAATACCAACTTTTATACTGTGGCAAACACAGTGTTTTGTGAAGGAAGAGTGTTGTGAGTTGCAACCATCGTGAGCTATTGTCAAGGGCTCGTAGCAAGGTGAACATGACTGTTACAGGGAAGTGAGAGTGTGCAGATGTATTACTGTGTGAGGTGCGCCTGAATCAATGATGCTACAGGTGACATTACAACAGGGGATGGTATATGCTATAAAAACAGTAAATGGGATATGACCATGATAGTTTCCAGGCAAAAACAATTTTAAAAGCAATAGAATTAAACTTCACAGTAAGGTCCAGAAGTCCACTTCTGAACCAGCAGCATTCACAAAGAAGAAATAGCAATATTTTAAGGCAAATTGGATGTTTAGCAGATAACCAAAACAGGTTTCAGTTAGTGGTTGGATACGGTGATGTTATCATGACTGTTTACTGTGCACAATGGTCACTCAATTCCTCCACGATATGAAGGTAAACTCTTCCACCTGGAAGTGTTTAGAATAGAGATAATGTTTACCGCATGGAACAGAGCGATTTCGCCCTATGAAATTTGAATCACATTGTTGTTCCAAACCTCTCATTCCTTGACCTCTGATAGGATAGAGGTATCATATGTATCTGTATATAACTTCCACATATAACACATTCTTTTTTTATCAGATTCCTTTCTGAAGACCGTAGAAGACTTTGGTTCTAGCACCAAAGAGATAATAGCAGGTCATTCTCTGCGAAATGACTTCATCAACAAATAGTCATCTGGCCTAGACAGTAATGGATCAACGTATTGATTTCAGCATAGATCCATTGATAGATGACCAGAACAATGCATCATCAACCAGAAAAATCACTTTATAGTAATCGCATTCTTCTTTTTCTTTTTTTTTTAGCAGTGTCCGAGTTTGATGTACAGGACAAAACATGTATGGCTGAATGAACAGGTAAAATGCACAGAGAAAGAAACATGGGATGCGAAAATAAAAAAAATGCATTGCAGAAATATGACTATGGACGTGACATAGCAGTGGAAATATATATTCCAAATGTAAAAGGCATGTTAAAAGGCAAAGTGGGGTACGTATGATTCATATGGATGAGTAGGTGAATCCACGGGTAATCTAATATAGAGATGAATTTCCAAAGCATAAATCGAGAGAAAATAAAAGGGGAATCACACTGAACTATACCGATAATCATATATTAACTTGAAACGGTAACGATGACCACAGGATTTTCAAAGACAATGCAGATGAATAATATAAACAATCAAACAAGTAGATATGGAACTAATGACGATGCTATAAAATATTGAATGAAAAACAACGTAAAAGGAATATGAATTAAATCAAACGAGAAATATGAATCAGATATGGGGGCTCATATCGCAACACCTGAAGCCAATTAAAACTGAGTAGAGAAGGGATGGTATTCAATACTGATGGCAATGGTAAATATGAAACAAAAAGTATCATTCGAAAATCAGGGGGAATCATAACTTTAACAGAAATCCGAATACAATGGCCGATGAAAATGGAAAATCAAATTCCCCAGACTAATAACACCAACAAGAAAAAGAAAAAAAAAAGTTTCTCAGAGAAATTGAAATGAAAGCAAAAATCATGGGATCCAGACGAGTCATATCAGATTATTGAATCTGATGGCACGAGCAGAGCAAGACAAAAAATAGCAAAATAAATAAACGAAAATACAGAAAAGAAATGTGGGAATCTCATATTCCTTTGTTGTAGCACAATGATATATTGGGATTGCTATAAGCAACCCAATACTGTCCAAGGTGCATTAACAGGGATCGAAAGATAGAAATCAAGAGAAAAATTTAGGGAATGCCAAGAAGGAAGAGGGGTACTCACCGAAGTGCTGTAGGGGCTCTGAATGAGAGAGTCGAGCTTTTCTCTTCTACCGTGAAGGTCTTTTTCGAAATGCTGCAGGAGTCCTGAATGAGAGAGTCGAGCTTTTCTCCTCCACCGTGAAGGTCTTTTCGTGACCTTGACAGAGAAAGAGATATTGGTCGAGACTCCTGATTTCTCTGCAAAGGGGGCGAAGAAACACCACCCAGTTTCCTCTAGAAACCAGAGAGAATGTTGAAGTTGCAGGGATAGTTGAAGGATAGGCAGAAGATCGATCGTGTATCGCTCTAGATCGAGGGAGGAGGAGGGATCGAATGCTCGATCAAGAGGAAGGGGTGGTGGGGTGAAAAACCGGTGCCCATTGGGAGCCATGCGCGCTCTTTTTAAAGAGGAAAAGGGGAAGGTTCGGGAGGGTTTGTTGGAGATGGGCGGCCGGAGGTGAATCCGTTGGTGATGGAGGGATTCAGGAGGAGAGCACATGGGGAGGAAGGTTTTGGAGAGGTTTTGTGAAGGCTGAGCAGAGAGAAGAAGAAGGCGGCTGGGCGATTAGGGTTCATTTGTAAACTCTTTTTTTTTTTTTTTGGTTTTTCCAAAAAGAGGCTCCCTTAACAAGATTTGAAAAAAAAAATGGTTTAAAAATGATTTTTTTAGCAAAATCGACTTTAAAAGGTTTAAACTCATTCATTTTTCTTTGAAATTTTCCATTTTTTTTGTTTTTTGTTTTATTTTTCTATTTTTTTTGTATAAAAATCCTAAGATTTACGAGAAATAAAAATTTTAAAACTGATTTTTTGTAGTTTTGCAAAAATATTTACAAAAGAGAGTTTTCTGAGAATTCGGGTTTTTATTTTTGAAATTTTTCTCAAAGAGGGGATCGGATCCGATTTGAATCAAAGTTGGGTCAGAGCTAAGACTTTGGGTCCGAATTCTAACGAATCTAAGGAATGAATGGAATTTTTGGTTAAAAATTTACCCGGTTACTCAGAAGATGGGCTTATGGGCAAAATGGTCATTTTGAAAACCCTTTGAAAAATTTGGGGTGTTCACAGACCCATAGCAGAACCCAGTTCTGGTCCTACGGCATCAAATATCAAATCCACATATAGATTATCGTGCACCGCATCCACCCATACATCAAAATTATTACAAAATTCTTCACCATGAAGCATCTAATTCTGATAATCACTCACAAAACCCTTCATTTATAGGTGATGTCTAATGCCATGAGGTTCAACAAATTGATTGTTCTTACACATCGTGCAGGGGCACCTAATCTGGCTGGTGGGATCCACTGTACTGACAGTTGCTATTGCAAATTCAATAAAACTGTCAACACCATCAATATATTCAAGTGATACCTCATTGTCAACTATCCTACGGTACATCCATTTACGGTTTGCAATCATTTTATCCTATGATGTTACAGATATTATCCTAACCAGTTAAAAGAGAATCATAAGAATGCTATGATGAAAAAAATATCAAATTTATCATGCATTCGTGGTAGATGTAATGATTTGATATATATATATATATATATATATATATATATATATATATATATATATATATATATATATATATATATATATAATGTCATTCAATTACAAGAACAATGATGCATGCATTGATAACTTAATATTTTCATGTGCAAAATCATTCATTTGAAGCATGTTCAAAGAATTGATAACTTATTATTTATTTCATATGCAAACTCATTCATAACACAATACATTCATTTGAAGCATGTTTTCATTATATAATTTCACATGGAAGGCATAATCAAATTGAAAATAACTACATGCAAGCATGGATACAGTTACATCAAACATAAAAATACATTTAAATCAATTATATCAAAATAATGTCAAACATGTACCTACAACAAACACACTCCAATATCCCGCTAACTACTACCATGACTAGTATGAAATCTGAACTCCAAAAATAAGAGCACTTCTATTTTCATACATTAAAATCTTGCTCAGCATGATCTCCAAACTCCATCGAAGCAAATATCCACAACTAAGTGAGTGTGTGAACAAAAAATTGTTGCATCCAAAAAATTAATTAACATGTGATACACTTGCATCACTTACTCACCACGGGTATTTACCTGATTTGCATGCTATTGCCTTTGCATTTTTTAATTTCTTTTTGCATTTAATTTTTAGCCGCATGTGATGCTTAGCACTAAGCATCATGCAATTAGCTCAGCTACGCACCTACAAAGCACAATTATATACGACCAAGAAAATGGGGGGAGGGGGGTGCAGGGGCCAAAAGGCCCCTGCGACTCTTGAAAAGGAGGAGGCAGGAGCCATCGGCCCCTGTTGGACCAAGACAAGGGGGGGGGGGGGGGGGGGGAGAGGGAGCAAAGGCCCTTGCAGCTCCTGAAAAGGAGGAGGTAGGGCCAATGCCCCCTGCCAGACCAAGACGAAAAAAAAGGGTGGGGGACGCAGGGGCCAAAGGCCCCTGTGGCTCTTGAAAAGGAGGAGGCAAGGGCCGATGGCCCCTGTCGGACCAAGACAAAATCACCTGAGGGAGAGGGAGCGCGGACAACGATGAGTGGGAGCGCGGACAGGGGGGATCCGGCGACTGAGGAGGCTCGAGAGGGAGAGAAATCGAGAGAGAGGAGTGGGTGGGTGGGGGGGGGGGGTGAGGTGACCGGACGAGGTCAGTCATTCGACGAGGAGGCACTGGTGGAGCTGCCGGAAAAGGGGCGGTGGTCAGACAGGAGGACCGACGAAGACAGAAGGGTTATGGTTCGATTTGGGGGAAATCAGAAAGAGAGGAGAGAGAATGTCGTGGCTTATATAAAAAAATAGCGGCAGAAATATTCTGTCGCAACTTTAGTCGCTATGTAGCGACTTTCGTAGCGACAAAAAACTTATGTCTTTAATCCGTCGCTAAGTTTTAGTGGAGTTTGACACGAAACTTTTCTGTCGCTAATTAGTGACAGAGTATGAGACAGAATGTTTCTATCGCTAAATCCACAACAAATTTTAATTTTAGCGACGACTACTTTTCTCTTGTTAAGTCGTCACAACTTTGGGACAGAAATAATCCATCACCAATTTTTGTCACTAATTAACATTTTTCTTGTAGTGGCAGCAGTAAAGAAGGATCGTCGCTCCACACTGGCCTATTGAAGAAATAAGTCTGTGACAGCCGGTATGGCCATAAATAAAGGGTGGGAAAAGGAAAAGAGACGTGTTCTTTGTGCGGTAAACAAAAAAACCAAATGGGGTGATTTTATCTGGTCACAATTATGTAACTGTAAAAAAGTTCGGTTTTAATCCAAATGTTTATATCAATCTTGTTTAAATATCTATATAAAAATGTTTGACTATATTGGATCAACTTGCTACCCATAGATGGTCAGTTCCTCGACAAACATAGTAGCTTGGACCCATAGGCATCTCAAGCCACAATCTTGACTAAAACTCAAGTATTTGATAACTTAAAATGCTAGTTTTAAAATTGACATCCCAAGACCAGACCACAAAAGGGTTATTTGTTTCCCCATGACCGGACTATAAAACGGTTTGTCGTCTAGAGATTGGATGGCAAAGTGGTTTTGCCATCTTGAGTCCGGATGGCAAAACGATTTGTTGTCCCAATACCCAACGACAAAATGGTTTTGCTTTTCAGGGATCTGCCAAGTTTTGAGGAAAATTTGGGTTTTCCTAATAATTATAGGATTTTCTAAGACGTGTGAAAAGACATGAGATTTTGAAGATCTTCACATTACAATCTGAGAAAATATTTTAAAAAATACTTTGACATCATAAAAAATTGGGTGTTTACACTTATATAATATCGTTAAGTAATACAACCTAAATATATTTTACAACACATTATAAAATATATAATATGTATTTGAATATTATATATATATATAATCACTAAAATATGAGAACTAATGTGTGAGCTGCGATTTTCAGGGATTTCTTGTTATTTACTCTTGAATCTAACTGTCCAAACGTGATCTACATGTTTGGTTTTACCATAACCTGCTATTGAATCATCTGATCTTGATGCATAAATGATATTTTTTTAAAGCTTTAAAATCAATGGCTCGCAATCTTCATGAACATTCAAGCATTACAAAATCACATTTTTTCATAAAAAATACACAATCCAATGGCTGAATCCTAGCAAATTTACCATGCCAAGTACATCCACATTGTTGGATTTGCAAAAAAACATTTTCGATGTATGGAGTGAATAGAATATGAGAACTAGAATATAAGACTAGAAATATGGGCATTTTCAACATGTATTTTTGATGAAAAAATGTGAGTTTTGAATGCTTGAATATTTATGAAGATTGTGAGCCATTGATTTAAAGCCTTAAAAAAAATTCGTTTATGCATCAAAATTGGATGATTTAAGAGCGGGTTCTTATAAAACCGAGCATGTAGATCACATTCATGGGTTAGATTCAAGAAAAAAAAACAAAAAATTCATGAAAATTACCATTCACACATTAGTTCTCATGTTCTAGTGATTCTATATATATATAAGTCTTGAGTGCAGATGTGCATATAGTATCATTGGGTTGAAATCATAGGTGCAGGTTGTTGTGACTCACTCGGACCCTACAGATGTGTTCTTAACTTGTTGGCTCTTGGTTCATGTTTTTTAAACCCCCAAAAAAGCTCATTTTTAAGCCACGAAAAAACTGGTGCATTCATGGCCATTGTTTTAAAAACCCTGAGCACTCACCCGATTCCAGTGGTTCAAAATTCAATCCCCATCAAACAGGCCATGTAGATCGTACCTATATGTCTAAATTTACTTAAAAGAACACGAGCAACGAGATATTGTTTGTTTGAAGTCATTGATATCGTGCAGATTAAACCCCCAACGACCCATCCAATAGGCTGATCTATTGATTTCAGCAAAAGGTCACAACATCAAAACATGGGTCGGTGCACACCATGGATCGGGTTCCAAGTGAGAAAGTTGGAGTAAAAGTGATACAAGGTGAGAAAACCGTATAGTTTTTTTGATCTTTCCAATCGAAAGAGACTTTTTATAAGAGTTTTTTCTAAAAAGTACATTTTTGATAGGAAACATTTCTCAAGGGAAAGGTGAACGAATATTTCTTAAAAAAAAAATGGTACACTACCTATCTCTTTACCACCACTACTACTCACTATTCATCTCACCACCACCACCATCACCATCATCCATCTCACTACCAACACCATCACCAAACTTTCAAAAAACTGTCATCCTCACAATGATTTTTTACCATCCATCTCACTACCACACACCTCTCAAAAAGTTGTGCAGGAGAAGCTCTATCCCCACCCCCACTATGATTTTTTACCACTATTACCATCACCCACCTCTCAGAAAACCGCACCCAAGAAGATCTACCACCATCCATCTTATCACCACCATCACCACCCACCTCTCAAAAAACTGCGCTGAAAAAACTCCACAACCACCCCTTTTTGCTTTCTCTTTCTATTTTTAAGATTTTTCATTTTATTTATCTCATGCTACCCAAACAAGTGAAAATTTTTCATTTTAGAAAAATTATCATATCAAAACTTTTCATAGATAAAATTTTATCTTTATGTGAGAGCTTTTCTTCCTTCCAAATGTGCCCTTAAGATTATAGTTGAAAATGGATCCAATTCGGCTGGACATTGGATCCTTAGGGATATATTATCTTCAAGACATGGATCTCAAAAATTTAGATCTGGAGGATACATGGATAGAATATTGTGTTAGACTGAACTCTTCTGCAATCATATTTGAATTTGGATCATTTTTTTTCTCTGCAATCTATATTGGGTTCCTGTCAAACACAATTAGGGATGTCAATGGATCAGATTTTATCAGATATCCGACCAGATCCGACCAAAACGATAGGTGCTGGTATTGATTTTTTAGTATCAATTCTGAAAAATATTCAGATTCAATGGATTTATGAATCTGATTACATGTAAAAATCCTGAGCATTTCATCACCCAAATCCTGAACTGAATTTGAACCCGTTTAGCCAACATCGGATTAGTTGGATCTGATATTAGCCACATCTGACCTGAAACAGAACCGTTTACATCCTTGCATCCATATCAATACCATTTACATGCAAGACCTTTTGTTTTAAACCCCTTTTAGTAGGATCTAGTATTTCTATCATCACTTAAACTATAAACGCATATTAGATTCTACAAAGATAGAGATTTGGATTCGAAGTTGCATCAAACATTTAGATTCAAATTTGGATTTACGAAAAAACATCCCTGTCATACCTGGGGCAGCCTAGCGGCACATTATGAACCTCCTCCTTTCACAGTTTTCACTTTGGTTTTAGTTTGTGGTTCACCCTTTTCAGTTCCGCTTTCGCGGCGGTGCGGCTTCCTATTGGCTATCGGCTACCTCTCCTTTGCCACCGATTCAGTCAGAATAATCAGTAACCTCTCTCTCTCTCTCTCTCTCTCTCTCTAGTTCAATCAGTCAAAACAGGGCAAGATGGCCCTTTTTCGGCCAGTTACTTTGGTTGCCTCTGACTGACCCTTCTTTGGTCGTTGTTTCCTTCTCTACTTTAACACGTATTGCGTTTTGAGATTCACTTTGAGAATCAGTATAAGCCAATTCACCTAAATTGTTGCCCGAAGTTGGCCAAATGATTTTGACAACAATTGCATGAGAAGACATGCTTGGACACGTAGACATTGGGACCGTTATAAAATGAGATATGAAGTGCAAGAACACCATGTAACATGGTTCAACACATACATGCCTACATCCATGACTAAAATCAACCCTCTGTTACTCGTTCATTCTTATGAACAACAAAGTACAATGCCTGTATAAATAGGCAAAATGGCTGGATTAACATTATAGCTACATTCCAGCAATATAAAAGGAAAGAGAATAACCGAAACATAGAAGGAAAATCTCTCATAGATCAAATGTCGTGATATTAGGAGGAGACCACTCTCCTAATACAATAACAATCTCCCCCTCAAGTTGGAGTGCAGATGTCAATCTGTCCCAACTTGCTAATGAGCTGATGATGCTTTTTTTTGCCTAGTTGTTTGGTAAAAACATCAACTAGTTGATCATTGCTTGCAACATGAGGAGTCTGAATGATCCGGTTTTGAATTTTTTCGTGAATGATGTGACAATCAACTTCAATATGCTTTGTGCGTTCGTGGAAGACTGGATTGGCCCCAATATGGATAGCAGCTATATTATCACCTTTAAGATCCATTGATAGAACCACTTCTATTCTCATATCCTGTAGAAGCACTTTGACCCATATTAATTTGCAGGCACATAATGCCATTGCCTTGTATTCAGCTTCAACACTTGATCGAGCTACCACATCTTGTTTCTTGCTTTTTCAGGTTGTCAAATTCCCTCCAAAAAAGGTACATAGCCCTATAATAGACCTTCTATCATTGGGATTCCCAGCCCAATCTGCATCTGCATATCCTATAACATCCAACCGGTTATTCCTTTTCATTAGAACTCCTTTACTCGGACTACCTTTCAAATACCGAAGTATTCTGTGGGTAGCTTCAACATGAGTAGATCTAGGATCGTGCATGAACTAAATGATCACACTGACTGCATAAAAAATATCAGGTCGCGTGATTGTTAAATAAATTAGTTTTCCTACTAATCTCTTGAAGCTTTCAATGTTGTTTACCACTTCTCCTTCATTTTTCTTCAATTTGCAATTTACGTCTAGAGGAGTATCAACTGCCTTTGATCCTAGAGTACCAGTTTCTTTTAGAAGATCTAGGGTATATTTTCTTTGACTGAGAAAAATCCCTTTATTAGATTGTGTTACCTCTATTTCCAGAAAATATCTGAGTTTTCCCAAATCTTTGATCTCGAAACATTTGTGCAATAATTTTTTTGCCTTTTCCATCAACTTGTGGTCATCTCCGATCATGATGATATCATCAACATACACCAGGAGAATAACAATGCTTGATGTCTTCTGACAGACGAATATAGTATAATCAGATGTGCTCCTTTGAAAACCAATGTCAATAAGAGCATCACTAAGTTTTGAAAACCATGCTCGGGGTGATTGCTTAAGCCCATAAATAGATTTTTTTAATCTACAAACTAGGCTTTTCGAATTTTCTCTTCCTGAGGGAGGATTCATATACACTTTTTTCTTTAGACCTTCGTGTAGGAACACATTTTTTATGTCCAACTGAAGAGTCTCCCAATTTTTGTTGGCGGCAGATAGAAGGATCCATATTGAACTCATTTTAGCAACTGGAGCAAATGTCTCAGTGAAATCAATTCCTTCCTTCTGAGTATATCCCTTTGGCAATAAGTCTGGCTTTGAATCTCTCAATCGTCCCATCACTATTGATTTTTATTTTGTATATCCATCGACACCCAACAATTTTCTTTCCTTGAGGATGAGAAACCATTTCTCATGCTTTATTTTTATCGAGAGCCTTCAATTTCTCACTCATGGCAATCCTCCAATTGGAGTCATTATTGACATCCTGAAAGTTTGTAGGTTCATGGTGGGCATAAGTTTTCACGAGGTAGGCCAGGTACAAGGGAGACAAATTTTCAAGGTTAAGAGTTTGATCAATTGGATGATGACTAGTATGAAAAGTACAATAGGTATAGTAGTCATCGAGCCGGCTTGGTGCTCTAGAGACCCTGAGTTGACCTTCTAACTAGAGGACTTGGCTCCAAGTCAGGTGGAGTTGAGTCTAGGTCAGGTAAGGAAGTAGGATTGTTTGGATTTGATGATGTATTAGGAATATGATTTTGGTTAGAATTCTCGAGATTTGAATTCATGGAGTTGGAGGTTTCTGGAGAGAAGGGGTTTGATTTTGAGGATTTTGAGGAGGAATACCCATGGGAAGAATGATATCACGATTCTGGTCATATTGATTCTCCCCCTCACGTTGGCCATCTGATTGCCAACTTGAAAAATATGCCTCATTTTAAAAAAAAATTACATCCTGAGAAACATGTAATTTTCCTGATTTATGATCAAAACATTTGTATCCTCTTTTTTATACAGAGTACCCGAGGAAGACACACTTTATAGCCCGCTTGTCGAGTTTGGATCGATTTTTCTCCTGAATGTGGACATAACACTTACACCTAAAAACTTTGAGATGTTGCAAAAAAAAATGATTTTTTCTTCAAGAGTTCCATGGGAATTTTGTCATTTAAACTCACGCTAGGAATCCGGTTTATGATATAACAGGAAACAAAAATAGTGTCCACCCAATACCTTTGCGGCATATACATGTGAAACATCAAAGATCGGGCAACATTTAGGAGATGTCTATTCTTTCGTTCGGCTACCCCATTTTGTTGGGGTGTTTCAACACAAGTGTTTTATGGAAGTATGCCTTTTTGAGTCATAAAATTCCTTAAGATGTTATTTATATATTCTCCTCCATTGTCTGACATGAGGTACTTAATATAAGCACTGTATTGAGTAAGTACCATGTTATAAAAATCTTTAAAAATGGAGGAAACTTTACTTTTATATTTAAGGAAAAATATCCAAGTGACACGAGATTTATCTTCGATAAAAGTGACATAATACCTATATCCAAAAAGCGAATAAACAGGGACTGATCCCCATACATCAGAATGAACTAGTTCAAATAAAACATCCGATCTATGGCCTAAGTTATGAAATGGTAGCCGAGTGGCTTTGGAGAATTCACAAGCGTCACATGCAAGATTAGAAGGACTTATACTGGAAATCAACAACTTTAGTATGCAGTTGGATGCATGTCCAAGTCTGGAATGCCACACGTTGAAAGAGGTACTTTGATGACCACTACTAAGCAGTGAACGATCATGCCCATGAAGCATGTATAGTCCATCGCATTTTATCCCTCTACCAATCTCCTTCTTCATCGACACATCCTGAAAAATCACCTCCATGGGGGGAAAATTGCCAAGCAGTTATGAGTTTTGGTTAATTTGCTAACAGACAATAGGTTAGCAGGAATTTTTGGAACATGCCAAATTTCTTACTCTATGCCTTGATTTAAAAACCACATTTTTTTTTACCCTTCAACTTGCATGGGTGACCCATCAGCCGTAAAAACCGAGTTATAGCAAAGTTTATCAAGCTTGTTTGATTTAAATAAATCGCTAGCCATATGATGAGTCACCCCAGAGTCTACAACCCTTCACAAGCAGAATTATGAGAGATATAAGCACAAATTTTACCTTTTGGTTTATCGTTTTCTTTCATTGGTTGATTGGTGGTTAGATTCATCTTGGTCATCTGCTGAAAAAATGGGGTCAGGTCTTCCTTGGTGACATAGTTTGCCACAACGAGTTTTTATTGATTTTGCTTGTCTTTGAGAGGATGACCTACACGATCCCAACACCACTCGCAGATATGACCCAACTTCTTACAATGAGTGCATCACATTCTGGGTCGGTTCTTGAACTTATCTTGCTGATTAACGTTCTGTTGCTCACAAGTTTCAATAGTGGGTTTAGACACAACATGAAATACCATTTTGTCTGGTTGCGCTTCAACATTTTGTGTGACCGGATTCATTACTTTCCATCAGGTGTCTTCACGTTGGATAATGGCACAAACAACATTGAAGGAGGGAAACGGGTTTGTCATGAGGATTTGACTTTTGAGGGCATCATAATCATGGCTTAGACCAACCAATGCCTTGAAAAGTTTATCTTCCTCAATGCGTTGCCGACTGACTAAGAGATCAACAATGGGAGGTCAATACTGCAAAAGTTTATCATACATGCCATGAAGTGTGCCTATATACATATTAAACGACACGTCACCGCGAGTGAACTTGGCAATGTCATGCTGGAGTTCATAAATTCGTGTCAAGTTTTGTTATTCTCCATACACTTCGTGAAGGGCCTCCCAAATTTCTTGAGTTGTTTTCAAAAAAAGAAAGCTTTTGACAATGGTCGACTCTATTGAGTTGAGGAGCCAAGACATCATAAGATGATTGCCTGACTCCCACTCATCATACATGGGGGTGGTTGTTTCATGCGATTTTATCTTGTTTGTAACATTTTTGAGTTTTGACTTCCCACTCAAAAAAAGGCTGGCAGCCTTCGACCAACTCAACTAGTCAGTACCATTGAAAAGAGTGGTGGTGATCTTCAGAATCAGATTTGAGTCTTGCATACCTGACTTTCAGAAATTCTGATTTGATTTGATGAAACATTGGTTTCAATCATGATGCATACCACTTCTAACACCACTACAAGAATTACGCGGATTAGAGGCGGACGTTATTCGACGCTAGTCCATCGCAATTCTGTCGCTAAACTGTTTAGCGATGGATTGACGATGACTTAGCGATGGATAGCGTCTATTGCAATTTTCTGGTCGCTAATTAGTGATAGAACTGATATGTCGCTACTTCTATCGTAAATTTATAACAGATTAGCGAATGTCATGACTCGTTGCTAAATAAGGACTGATTTGGTTTTGCGACAGATACATGTTCGTCTCTAATATCCGTCGCCAATTTAGCGACAGATTAGCGATTGATTACATTTCATCACAAAACATCGGCTGATTCAGTTTTTGAGACAGATAAATATTCATCCCTAACCTGTCGCTAAATTGACGATAGATATTAGCGACAGATATTATCCGTTGCTAATTCGTCAAAATTTTTTAAAAAAATAAAAAAAATTTGTTTGAAATATAAATATCAAGAAAAAATTTCTCGTTATACAATTTATATAAACTGTGTATAAAAAATAAAGTACACATAAAAAACACATATACAAAGCAGGTGAAACAAATTTAACACAAGTTTTAAGTGAAACAAATTTAACAACCTAGTATAATCCTCGCCAAGTTCTAATTTGTTTCAACTGAACATATACAAAGAGTCTCGTTTGAAACAACAAGTACGTGAAATAAATTCAACACATAAATCTAATCATCGCCAAGATTCAGAGCATCATCCTCTTTATTGTCTTGATTTGCCCCTTCATCCATGCCTCCATCAGCTCCTCTACGTTGATCATCTCCAACATCCTACAAGAGAGTCGAAATGTTAGTATTGATAAACAAAATATAATAAAATAAATTATATGCAATGTACCTAATATAAGGCAATCAAAGTAACATGACTGAATGACACATAGACAAGCAATAAAGTGAAGGACATTAATAATATTCAGAGGTTGTCAAAAAACTTTCATAGTGATTTAATCATGCATATATATGTTATAAGGCAGTCAAAATTTTTTTTTATAGTGATTCAATCATGCATATATGTGTTCTATGGTTGTCAAAACAAAGTTATAGTGATTCAATCATGCATATATGTGTTCTAAGTCTGTCAAAAAAAATTTATACTGATTCAATCATTTATATATTTGTTCTAAGGCTGACAAAAAAAATTCATAGTGATTCAATCATGCATATATGTGTTCTAAGGTTGTCAATAAAAGTAAAGTTCACAGTGATTCGATCATGCATATATGTGTTGTAAGGTTGTCAAAAAAATTACATAGTGATTCAATCATACAAATATGTGTTCCAAGGTTGTCAAAAAAAAATCATAGTGATTCAATCATGCATATATGTGTTCTAAGGGTGTCATAAAATTTTTATAGTGATTCAATCAGGCGTATATGAGTTCAAAAGGTGTCAAAAAAATTTATAATGATTCAATCATGCATATATGTGTTATAAGGTTGTCAAAAATTTTTTATAGTGATTCAATCATGCATATATGTGCTCTAAGGTTGTCAAATAAAATCCATAGTGATTCAATCATTCATATATGTGTTCTAAGGCTGTCATAAAAATTGTATAGTGATTCAATCATGCATATATGTTTTATAAGGCAGTCAAAAAATTTCATAGTAATGAAATCATGCTTATATGTGTTCTAAGGTTGTCAAAAAACTTTCATAGTGATTCAATCATGCATATATGTGTTTCAAAAAATTTCATAGTAATGAAATCATGCTTATATATGTTCTAAGGTTGTCAAAAAAAATTCATAGTGATGAAATCATACTTATATGTGTTCTAAGGGTGTCATAATTTTTTTATAGTGATTCAATCATGCATATATGTGTTGTAAGGTTGTCAAAAAAAATCATAGTGATTTAATCATGCATATATGTGTTCTAAGGCTGTCATAAAAATTGTATAGTGATTCAATCATGCATATATTTGTTCTAAAGGTGTCAAAAAAATTTATAGTGATTCAATCATGCATATATGTATTCAATCATGCACATACTAGCTTGAAATCTAACGACATGAAACAAATGACATGAAACTTTATACTTGATGGGCACCAGAGCTCATGTTGAATGCAGACGAAGTTTCCCTGTCTCAAAAAAAGTTTCACAACTCTTTATGGACAACGTTGAGAATGACTTCATGTAAAAAGTCACACATTGTGTCCTGAAAAAGCTGATGAACACCATCCCAAGAAATAGCAGGGTCAATCGGATGGTGGGAGTTGATGCTGGCGGGAGAACTCGAAGAGCCTTGACTGCAGAAGGCAAAGACTGGTGTGGTGTTCATATTACTCCCAAACCCGATCAATTGACCTTTTTTGGGTTCACCGATTGCAGTTGCCCATGATGCAAGATCAAAAGGTGGATGCTGAGTGGAGTCATCACCATATCGCTCTACCATCTGCTGCTCGTATGACTCATACAAAGTAATGATTACAGTATGAATTAATAATTATAATGTTTATGATAATGTAATTCATCGTAACTTGTATATTACAATATTTATTAATACAATAAATACATACCATTGTTGCTCTCACCTTCTCTGATACGAACTCTCCCGTGCTCTTACGTTTATGTGTTTCAACAAACACATCCTTGTAAGACACAATGCCTCCTTTTTTGGCTTCTTGCAATGTTAAATTATAAAAAAATCAATTAAAAAGTATGTAGAAATACTTATAAATTTGACTATATATATTGATGAGTTACCATTTTATTACGGTGGCTTACAAAAGTCCTAGAACCACCTGTGTGTAGATGGGCATCGAGCATCTTCGCTCAGTTTTGTGCAGCCTTTGCTGAGCAGTTTCAAAATTCATGGCTCGCCCACTTGTCGCACATTTCATCCCAATAATCTGATCTGATAGTAGAAGGGCCATGGCCCTTCCACTGCAATGAATTATCTACCCCACCAACTGCTTTTATTGTTGCAGTCTTCATATTGTGAAGCATGTCAACAAATCGACTGACAGTTACCTTCTGCCACACTAGCCCCGCGCCCTGCTCCTCCTTCGCAGTCGCGAAGCGATTCAAAGCCTACAAATAGTTTCCGAAAGTTAGTACACATGACTATAACAAAAAATTAAATATGAAATACATTAGCTATGATAAACGATTATATACCATGAATGAGGACCATAATCTGTCCAACACCTCCTTCAGGTACTCTTTCCATTGAGTGATCGGTCTTGAAAGATGCTGAACTAGTGACTTTTTAATTTCTCGAATCACTTCTTGTGACTCGAACTACTTGCTACATATGAATTATTACACATTAACAATCAACTATCGATATACACTATTTATAAGATAAGTATTAGACAAATGACAATGAAATACTTATGGTCGACTATCGATATACATTATTTCAATGAGTCATTGTGTGTCAGACTGAGAAGACCCAACATCCGGCAAAACATCATCTATAGAACAATGTGTTAGAAATTCATATAATGCACATTTAAACTAATCAAATATATAATTATTTAAATGATATACCTATCGAAGCATTACATAAAGATGAAGGCTGAGACTAGCTATCACTGAGCTGGGATCCTATAAAGACGTTTAACAAGTAACAATTTTTATATCAACATATAAGCAATAACATAATGAATGCTTATATTTAAATATAACACAAAGACATCTATCTAATGCTGTCCTACGACCTCCACTTGGTCCTCGAGCACTAAGTGCTCGACCACTGTGACCTCCATGAACCATATTCTAACAAATAAAAATGTTATTTGGATCAGTTACATAACTTTTGATGTTAGCATAGACATGACATATGCATGAATGTAAAGATTTAAAGGTCCTACATGAATCAATTTTATAACTATGCATGAACTGTGCTATATATGCTAAGTATGCATGAAATATAACATGATATGCTATAATGTTAAAATAGATGGTGCATATGAGAAAGTGATGTGGTATGTATTACAATATTTTCGTGTGTAACACTATCACATCATATTTACACATATCACAAGGTTATTTAGAAAATAAAATCACATTCACAAACATGATACATTCAATTTAAGCATGTTTTCATGATACAATTACACATGGAATGCATAATCAAATCGAAAATAACTTCATGCAAGCATGGATAGTCATGTCAAATATTATAATACATTCAATCATTCACATCACAACAATGTCAAATATGTACCTGCAGTAAACACACTCCAATATCCCGCTAACTACTACCATGACAAGCATAAAATCTAAACTACAAAAATAAGAGCACTTCTATTCCAATACATTCAAATCATGCTTAACATGATCTCCAAACTCTAGCAAAACAGTCCTAGATATCCACAACTAAGCGAGTGTGTGAATAAGAAAGTGTTGCATTCAAGAAAGTAAATAATATATGATGCACTTGCATCACTTACTCACCACATGTATTTACCCGATTTGCATGCTTTTGCATTTGCATTTTTCTTGTTTTTTTTTTGCATGGCATTTTAAGCCGCATGAAATGTAACATGATATGCAAAATATAATGTTAAAATAGATGGTGCATATGATAAAGTGATGTGATATGTATTATAAGATATATTTCACTAGCTCGAGTATGCTTCCTCATCACTTGTTTGACTTTTATATTCTTCTTCTTTCTCCTCCTCTTCGTCATATTCTTAATTGGGTGACCCACTTGGTATATCATTTGGATTATATTCTTCCATACGTGTGCCATCAGACAATGGAGATATGACATGCAGACTATGTGTGACATCATGACCATAAGAGAAGTCATACATATAATCTGATTGATAGTAATCACCCTCTTCAACAATCTTGTTTTCTTGTAACCGATTATACTCAGGGTATAGTTTAGACTTCACCTTGCAAACCGCCCACCATTCATTTCTATCTGACTTCCTTATATTCAGATATGAAGTATAGTAAACTTGTTGAGCTTGCGATGCTAATATGAATGGTTCATATGTTCCAAACCCTGATTTATGATTCACCTCCACAATGCCTGAATAAAGTTACTGTGTTATTTATGCCTAAGTAAGTCAACTACATTATTTCTTCAATAACACCGTAGTAGTCAAGTTCATTTTCACCATAACTGCTACCCTTGACACACACACTACTATTCATCATTGACTTGTTTGCACTGTAATCTTTTGTATGGAATCGATAACCATTTATGATGTACCCATTGTAACATTGCACAACTTTGGTCGGGCCATTTTGTAAATCACATATTCCTTGGTCATTAACATCACCATGACAGACCTACAAGCATAAACAATAACTGTAATCACGACCAATTAAGTAACATATTGTTGTTTACATAGAAAGAATGCATGTCATCGTCCTAACCAACTATTTGAACCATGCCTAAAACTTATTTTCACATTCTTTCTGTACTTCTGAATCAGTGAGATGTGAAAGTTCTCTTCGTAACTTTAGATCAAATCGTCTGCACTTAATAAATAATTATATTACAGAACCATGTACGTACGTAGAGAACTTAGTGTAATATATTATATATACTTACTCGATGTAGGGGTCGATCTCTGAGCAATTAAAAAGGATATAGTTGTGTGCTGCATCTTGCTCTCGATCTTCCAAGAGTTTTGACCGATAACTGCCAAAGGCATGCCCAAGTAGTTTAAATATCCATAGTTTGTCAGCCACAGTAACATGTTCTCTATCATCATTACGAGATAGGCAAGTGTAACGTGTTAGAATATGAGGTTCAAAGTACATAGATGAAAATTTTAAAATCTCTTCTAAAGTGCATGTCTCACAAATTGAACCCTCTACTCTTGCTTTATTCTTAACCTTTTTTTTGAAGTCAAACATGCATCTATCAACAATATACAACTCGTAATACAATAAATTCCCAATAGCATTAGAGAGAAAAATATAAATAAAAATATATCTTTCAAATGGGTACATCCACCGATATTGCACAGGAACACCAACCCTAAGTTCATATGGAAAGTGTATGATTACATGTTCCATAATATCGAAAAATGCTGGCAAAAATATCTTCTTTAGCTGACAAATAGTAGTGACGATAGAATCTTTGAGATTCTTTACCTTAGTTACTACAACTTTCGATGCACACAATGTTCTAAAAAATTGACTCAACTGGGATAATACCTCCTGTATAGGTTTGTCTAACATATCATGAAATGCTAGGGGAATCAACTATTGCATAATGGCATGACAATCATGGCTCTTCAACCCATATAATTGTCCCTCGTCTATCTTCACAGCCCGATCAATGTTAGAGACATATCCATCTGAAAATCTCATTTGTCTCAACCACCGACATACATGCTTTACTTGATCTGGTCCATTGAATTTACAATGGCAAGTATCAGTACAGTGGATTCCACTAGCCAGATCAGGTGCCCCTGCACGACGTGTAAGAATAATTGATTTGTAGAACCTTATGGTGTTAGACATCACCTATACAGGAAGGGTTTTGTTAGTGGTTATCAGAATTAGACGCTTCACGGTGAAGAATTTTAGAACAATTTTGATGCATGGGTGGATGTGGTGCACGATAATCCATATATGGATTTGATATTTGATGTCGTAGGACTAGAACTGGGTTCTACTATGGGTCCTAGTGAAGTACCGACTGAGGTAGAGAAAGAAGCAACAAATGATACAGCTAGTAGATTTTATGACTTACTTAGAGATGTTGATTATCCACTATAGAATGGTTGCGAGAGTTACACTATCTTGTATGCAGTTCTTCAACTACTGAATTTGAAGTCAGAGTATAATTTGAGTCAATCATGTTTTGACCGTCTGTGCTCTAGTGAAGAGTATGTTGCCCAAAAATGAGAAATTGCCACAAAATTTCTACCGTATGAACGTTATGGTCAATGCTCTAGGTATGGGGTATCAAAAGATAGATGCTTGTCCAAATCACTGCATGTTGTATTTCAAAGATCAAGAAAATAGCAGATCATGCCTGTCATGTGGGCATCCTCGATTCAAGCCAAAGATAAGGGATAATGTTAGCACGAGGTCAAAAGAAGTGTCATACAAGTCACTTTGCTACTTCCCTCTCACCCCTAGATTGCAATGACTGTATATGTCTTCGAGGACAACTAACCACATGAGATGGCATGCAAATAAAGTTTGACATGATGAAGACAAGATCATGCATCCTGTTGATGCGAAAGCTTGGAAGCACTTTGATTATACTCATCAGACCTTCGCAATGAAAGTGAGAAATGTTAGGCTCGGTTTATGTACAGATGAATTTAATCCATTTGGGGGTAGATCAACCCCATACTCATGTTGGTCGGTATTTGTCACCCCATACAACATTCCTCCAAACTTGTGTATGAAGCATCAAAATCTTTACTTGTCTCTATTGATCTCTGGTCTGACGTCTCTGGGCCAAAATCTTGATGTATATTTAAGGTCATTGATTGATGAACTAAAAATATTATGGGATGACAGTATTCTTACGTACGATGCCCACAAAAAACAAAACTTCAATATGAAGGTTGTTGTTCTATAGACAATTAGCGACTTCCCTGCATATGGTATGTTATCTAGTTGGAGCACACATGGGAGGATGGCTTATCCGTACTGCATGAAAGATACAAAATCTTTTAGATTGACGCATGGAAGGAAGTTGTGTTGGTTTGATTATCAGTGTTGATTTCTACCCAGCGACCATCCATTTCGATGATAAAGAAATGTGTTCTGAGCAGACACAACTGAAATAGACTGTTCACCTATACAATTGTCTAACATAAAGATTTTAAGACGATTATGATACTTTCCATATGGACTGACAGATGCTCGCAGTGTGATGCCCTTCCTTGGATTTAAAAAGGATCACAATTAGCCAAAAAAATCTATATTTTGGGAACTACCATATTGGTCGACCTTATTGATACAACATAATTTGGGTGTGATGCATGTGGAAAAAAATGTGTTTTATAATGTGTTCAATACGGTAATGAATGTCAAAGAAAAAATGAAGGATAATTCGAAGGCACGTATGAATTTAAAAGTAATATGTAAAAGACCAGAATTGGAACTCCTCAAAAAGAAACGCTCTTGTCAAGCATCTGAGATAAAAGAAATTGGAATAAGAACCAATATCTTACAAGAAGAAATAACAAGTCTAAAAGAAAAATCAAATGATCTTCTTTCTATAGTGACTAAGTTCACTAATGGACAAGAAAATCTAGAAAGGCTTCTTGGTTTTCAAAGATGCTCGGTTAATAAAACCAGATTGGGATATAGCTTCTTTGATACTCAAAATAGACCAAACTATGTGGTAAAGAATCAAAGACAAAATTCTTAATCATTTGTTTAAAGAACTAAATTCTCTAGTTATAATAGAAATACATCTAATCATGGTACTTATAATGCTTATAAGCTTAGACATGATTACTCTAGAAACGTTAAATCTTTTTATAGAAAGAATATTTATTATCAAAGGAAACCAAAATCCAAATGGATATGGGTTCCTAAGACTAACTCTCAATGACCCAAAAATAGAAAGGGGTCAAATGCTTTGTCTTCCAATTTTGTTATAGGTACACAAAATAAGGAGCAAATGGATCTTGGACAGCGATTGTTCCAAACATATGACTGGAAGGCCGGAGTTATTTTCCACCCTCCAAAGTAAGGATGGAGGAACCGTCACCTTTGGTAACAATAACAAGAGAAAAGTAATCGGTATTGGTAATCCAAAATTTTCCTTGATAGAAAATATTCTTTTAGTAGATGGTTTAATATATAATTTATTATCCATTAGTCAATTATGTGATAAAGGTTTTCATGTTTCTTTTGAACATGATTTATGCTTAATTTCTGATTTTCAATCTAAAAAGATCATTTTTAAAGGTAAAAAAAGGAACAATGTATATGAACTTTATCTAGATGAGTTACCCACTTTTAATGAGAAATGTATTATTGTTTCAAATGAAATTCAATGGTTATGACATAAGAGACTTGGACATATTAACTTTAAAATAATTTCCAAGTTATCCAAGAATGATCTTGTTAGAGGCCTACCTAGAATATCATACAAGAAGGATCACTTATGTGATGCTTGTCAAATGGGTAAACAAATCAAGAGTTCTTTTAAAGCAAAAGATATAGTTTCAACAAAACGTCCTCTTGAACTTTTACATTTAGATCTATTTGGACCATCTAAAATTCAAAGTTTGAATGGTAGCAAGTATGCTTTTGTTATAGTAGATGATTATTCTTGATTTACATGGGTGATTTTTCTAAAAAGCAAAAATGATGCTTTTTCTGAATTTTCTAAACTTTGTAGAAGAATTACTAATGAAAAATCTACATCTATTATTAAAATTCGTAGTGATCATGGTGGTGAATTTGAAAATGAATATTTTCTAAAGTTTTGTGATTTACATGGTATATCTCACAACTTTGCTTTTCCTAGAGCGGCTCCATAAAATGAAGTTGTTGAAAGAAAGAATAGAACTTTGCAAGAATGTGCTAGAACCATGCTTCAAGATAAAAATTTACCAAAATACTTTTGGGCTGAAACAATAAATACATCATGTTATGTTTTAAACCGTGTTCTTATTCGACCAATCTTACATAAAACATGTTTTGAATTGTATTATAATCATATACCAAAGATCTCATATTTCAAAATTTTTGGTAGTAAATGCTTCTTGTTAAATACCAAAGATAATCTTGATAAGTTTGATTCAAAATCAGATGAAGCAATATTTCTTGGATATTCTTCTAGAAGTAAAGCTTATCGTGTTTTTAATAAAAGAACATCTTGCATTGAAGAATCTTTACATGCTGCATTTGATGAGAATTGTGAGCAGGTTATACCTCTAAGTGAAGGAGAAGAAGTCATACTTCAAGAAAAACCTTTAATAGAGAGCACTTCTCAAGAAAATGTTCCTCTTCCACCAGTTTGGAAAGAAGTTCCTAATCATCCACATAAGCAGATTATTGGAAAAATAAAGAGTGGTGTCCAAACTAGAAAGCAATTGCAATATATTGCAAATATTGCTTTCATATCTAAAATAGAACCAAAGAATATCAATGAGCCTTGTGATGATGAATTTTGACTTTTGGCCATGTCTGAAGAACTTAACCAATTTACTAGGAATGATGTATGAGATCTAGTTGATAGACCAAAGGATCATCCAGTAATTGGAACAAGATGGGTCTTCCGAAATAAGCTGGATGAAAATGGTGAAGTCATTCAAAACAAAGCAAGGCTAGTTGCACAAGGCTATAATCAAGAAGAAGACATAGATTTTGATGTAACCTATGCACTAGTGGCTCGATTGGAGTCAATTCGAATAATGCTTGCTTTTGCCAGTTACATGAATTTTAAGTTATATCAAATTGACGTTAAGAGTGCATTTTTAAATTGACACATCAATGAAGAAGTTTATGTAGAGCAACCTCCAGGCTTTGAAAATGAGAAATATCCAAAAAGTCTACAAATTAAAAAGAGCTTTGTACGGACTCAAACAAGCACCAAGAGCGTGGTATGAAAGACTACAAAATTTTCTAGAAGAATCTGGTTTTTTCATTGGTCGGGTAGACTCTACTTTATTTATTAAAAATCTTAATTCAGATATTCTCATTGTACAAATTTATGTTGATGACATAATATTTGGTTCTACTAATGATTCTCTTTGTAAAGAATTTGCTAAAGCTATACAGAAAGAGTTTGAAATGAGCTTGATGGGCAAATTAAACTACTTCCTTGGACTTTAAATAAAGCAAACTGAAGAAGAAATCTTCATCAACCAGGCTAAGTATACAAAAGAACTTCTTAAGAGATTTGGGATGGACTCATCAAAATCAAGAAGAAATCATATAAGCACAACTACTTCTCTTGACAAAGATGAAAATGGTAAAAATGTAGATACTAAGCTCTACAGAGGTATGATCAGATCTTTATTATACTTAACTGCTAGTCGACCTGATATAATGTTTAGTGTTTGTATATGTGTTAGATTTTAAGCTAATTCGAAGGAATCTCACTTAACTGCAGTAAAACAAATTCTTCGATACTTGAAAGATACTTCAAATTTTGGTTTGTTTTACCCGAAATCATCTTCCTTCGATTTAGTTTCATATAGTGATGCAGATTTTGCAGGAAGCAAATCTGATCGCAAGAGTACTAGTGAAACTTGTCATTTCTTAAGACATTCCTTAGTAAAAAGCAAAATTCAGTGTCACTCTCAATAACTGAAGCAAAATATATAGCGGCTAGTTTGGCGCATTCACAAGTATTATGGATGAAACAAACCTTAAAAGATTTTGGTTTGAATTACTCCACAATAACTATTTATTGTGATAACACTAGTGCTATAAATCTTTCAAAAAATCCTGTTCAGCACTCAAGAACTAAGCATATTGAAGTTAGACATCATTTCTTACGAGATCATGTGTTAAAATGAGACATTTCATTAAATTGTATACCTACTAATGAACAACATGCCGATATCTTCACTAAACCACTTAAAAATGAAGATTTCATGAGAATTAGGAGAGAACTAGGCATTTGCTCATTTTTAGATTTATATTTTTTTTTTTAAAATGCTATTTTTGAAAATCTCAAAATTGCACCTTATTAGTTGACTGATAAAATCACACCTTATTTGTTTTACTTGAAATTTTTTAAGACTAACATTTTTATTAAACTTTGTTTACTGTTAATGCTTTGATAAAACAACATTACTTTTCATAAACTTTGTTAATTTCTGGGTTGTAATATTTTGAACTTGAATTTGCATTTTGCTTATGCTATGACTGCATTTACTCTTTTTTATTATGACAAAGGGGGAGAAAAAGACGGAAATTGCATGAGAAAAAGAACAAGACACATGGAAATTAGAGAAAAAGAACAAGATGAACAAGACACATGGACATGGCAATTGCATCATGTGAAAGCATTGAAAATTGCATTCTTAAAAAAGTTTTAGAAATGCATGAAGTAATGATGGAAATGCAAAACAATCCATATGTGATATATATATGCTTTGATTGTGTTAACTTCTTATGTTTTGCAGCATATTGATAAGGGGAGTAAAATCTCCATCTATGCATCTAAATGTTCCATCTTTGACTAATTTGTCATCATAAAAAAGGGGGAGATTGTTACGAAAATAAAGTCGTACACGATACTTCAAGTACAAGGTTTTGATGATGAACAAATGAATCAACTGCATTTCAGCTAAGGCAATGAAGAAAGATGACAAGAATTGAAGAATTCAATAAAGAATCTTTGAAGACTAGTGTGCAAATGTAAAATTCAGTAAATGTCTTAGATTCTTGTAAGAGCCTTACTTAGAGTGCATATTTTGATTGCATTTCACCTAAAAAGTCTTTAGAAAAACTTTTCTAAAAGAACCCCTCATGAAAATCATTTTAGAAAACTCTTTACTTAATTTTTCATGTTTATTAGTCGACCAATAGACTCGCCAATCGACCAATCTTTTCGTGCCAAATTTTCTAAGCAAAACATCATTTTTGTCAAATTAGTCGATTGGCGATTTTATCAGTCGACTGGACAAAATGTTTGTTTTCTGGAAACTTTAGCAGCAGTCGACTAACGATTTTATCAGTCGACTGAATAGAACATGTGTTTTCAAAAAAATTTAGCAGCAGTCGATTGAAAGATTTTTTCAGTCTACTGATGATATTATCAGTCGACTAACTTTTTCTTTAGTCGACTAAGTTTCAAAACTTCAGATTTTCAAACGGCCATGATAAACAGATTAGTCGACCGACGATAACTGTCAGTCTGCTAATACTTGATTTCAGTCGACTAACTATTGTTCCAGTCGACTAATTTTGCCATTTTTTTTGTAACTTTTAAAAAGCGTGTCTTTTCATTTTTCAAACATTTTGATCATTCAAAATAGACTGTTTTGACACCCTTTCATACCCTCAACACATGAAATCTTTCAACTATAAATATGAGTGCATTCCACACTCAAAAACATCAAATCCAATCGAATTACATTGAATTATTTTTTGCTTTTCACTCATATTTGTTTTCTTACTCACTTGATATTTTCACTCAAATTCTTTTGAGAGACAGTGAATTCGTGAGTTGAGTATTTCAACAACCTCAAAAGCCGATTGCATTCCATTTGCACTCATAAGAAGGGCTCGTAGGTTGGTTGTAAGTTGATTACTTATATTTTTTTTTGTAAAAGGAAATAACTCCTTGGTTTAAAGGAGTTGTTTGCTTTCAGTAGGTTTGTTACTGAAAGTGGGATCGGATTTAGTCTGTATGATCTTGTAGTTACACAAGGTTGATAGTGAAAATCTCAAGCGGGTTTTGCTTGGGGACTGGATGTAGGTCTGGAAGACCGAACCAGGATAAATTCTTGTGTTCTTTGTGTGATTGCTTTGTGAATTCCAAAATCCGTCATAATTCCAAAGATGACATTTAAAAGCACTATTCACCCCCCCTCTAGTGCTTGTTGCCTCGATCCTACAACACTTTCAGTATAGACATCTGAGTGAATATTAGAAGGATCAATTGCAAAATATGCACTTCGGCGGCCTTCTGGACCAACATTCTTTTAAAACGTGCTGGAACACCATGACCCACCTGGTAAATAAGTGGAATAATAAGACGAACACATTCCAGTTTGATTCTTTTGAGATCACCATGACCCTAGAAGATGTGACACGAATTACGGGCCTTAAGTGTCATGAAAGTGTTGTCCTATTATGAGATTCAAACTATACCGCAAGGGACAAGTGCACAACCCTTCTAGGAATGCCAATGGAGGACTAGAGGCAATGTATTTCTGGTGGAAGCAATTCCACATCGATGAAAGTTTATTCTTTCTATAATAAATGAGAAGGTCGGTCTGCTACATGTGCATTTAAAAGACTGACCAAGAGTTGTGCGGCTTCCTTCTTTATTTTTTTGGTCTTACTTTATTTTTTAATTTGTCTGATTCGAGAATAAGTTACCTATGGCTGTAATTCTTGAAAGACTTGGTTGAAGTTAACAACTATGCATGGGGTGCTGCTATGCTCGCACACTTATACAATCAACTTTATAATGCGAGTAATGGTATAAAAACTATCGTAGGGTTTTGGCCATTTGTCCAGATAATTGTTTATTACATATTTTATAGTTGTAGACTAAGATCGTTAAAGGTTATAGTCTTACTAATATATTGATTTTGTAGACCTGGTTATGAGAGCATATTGTCACCTTGCGTCCTCAGTGTGTGTGAACACCCCAAATTTTCCAAAAAATCCAAAAATGACCTTTTTGCCCTTGACCTCCACCCCTTTGAATAATCGGGTAAATTTTTAAACAAAAATTCCATTCATTCCTTGGATTCGTTAGAATTCGGACCCAAAGTCTTATCTTTGACCCAGTTTTTGATCCAAATCGGATCCGATCCCCTCTTTGAGAAAAATTTCAAAAATAAAAACCCGAATTCTCAGAAAACTCTCTTTTGTAAATATTTTTGCAAAAAATACCAAAAATCAGTTTTAAAATCTCTATTTCTCGTAAATCTTAGGATTTTTATACAAAAAATAGAAAATAAACAAAAACCGAAAAAATGGAAAAATTTCAAGGAAAACGAATGGGTTCAATCTCTTGAAAAAATCATTTTTTTTTTTGCTAAAAGCCTCGGCAGCCCCCTCTTTGTAAATACCCGAAAATCAGAGGGGGGTCCTCTACAAAATTGCTGTTTAGGTTTTTTTGTAAGGAGAAGAAGGCCGAAACCCTCAGCCGCCCTCTCTCCATTCCTTCATCGCCCTCTCCTTCTACAGGCTCTCGCCCTCCACCTTCTCCATGTGCGCACCCTCTTGCCCCGCCGTTGATCTCTAACGACCCCATCCTTCCCGAATCTTCTCCATCTTCTTTAAAATCGGCAAAAGAAGAAAACCCTAGGCACCGTCTTCTACCCAAGCATCTTCTTCTCCTTCGACGACCGCTTCTTCACCTCCCCATTCACCATCCTTCTTTCTCACGATCCGCTCTCACCCCCGCAGGCTTCTTTCCCTGGGACGTTTTCTCTGTAAGCCGGACTCTTGCGGAGCTATAGGAGCATCTCCCCATTGCCGACCTCCATTGTTCATCCCATTCCATCAAGACTCACACGCCAGTTTTTGCTTCTGGAGGGCTATCTGCAACGCTTCTAAAAGGGAGTCACCCGCCATTGCAAGTCCATGGTCTTCACAGCAGAACGAAGGGAAGCTTCTCCTTCATCCCTCAGAATTTCAATAGAATCCTGGTAAGTTGCCAATCAAACTTTATCCTAATTTCCTCTTCTTTGATTTCCTCTGAGGCTTTCCCATTTGCTCTCTTTTTGCTCCTCTCGTCGGATCTACAACATCCCTTTTCTGGGAACCCTTTTTTTTTAGTCTATTTCCCTTCTGTGCCGATTTCTATAGAGCATTCGTCATTTTGTTTTCTCATTTTTTTTTAGAAGCACTAAGGATAGGATCGACCTACATCTAGTAGGATCGATCGACCTTGTGCAATACCAATTGGAATGGCTCCATTTCAACACAATTTCTTTTTCTTCTTCTCTTTTTATGTTTCATTTATATTACGTCCTAACCCATGTCTGGTCCTATTTTCAATTTCATGCTTGCATGGTGATCTGATTTTCTTTCCAGCCCGATTTTCTGTCGCCATTTGATTCCCTATCTGTATTTGATTTCTCAGTGACATGTGATTTCTCGTCACATTATGATAATTGTCTTACATTTCGATTTCCCTTCTGACTTTCAGTTTTCTGTTTGCACCCTTTATTAATTTTCTTTTCTTTTCTTTTGTTTTATCTTAATCAATCTCGTCTGCATATGTTCTCTTCCATTTTTTTTTTACATCTTATCATCCATCCGTGATTCATCAATGTGTAAGTATGTTTAAGCCCCTTGTTCATTATCACATTTCACTCATTTGTTTCAGTTTGTTGATAAATCCAACCATGCTGTGTTATGATATTAGAACTATCTCCAAATTTCATTGTTATCATGATCGGCTGCAACACTTTTGTTTCTCTTATTTGATGTTATTTTTTTTTATCTCTAATGTTGCGGCAATGCTTTGGTTGTGTAACCTTGGCCCTGTTAAGCTAAAGAGGTTCCATGAGGATGATTGGTTGATTTCCAAACGTCTGGCTCCCTTCTGATTGGGGTGTCCACATCCTAAATGTATTAAGCAGGTTATCGACCTTTCAGAAGGTAATTCATATCTTCCTCCACAGAACCCATCCAATAAGCCATCCACTGTATTGGTTTTATCTTCTGTAACAATACTGTTACAACACATGCACGATCTCTTGACTTGAAGATAATAGAATATCCAAATCTGACCTGGTGGTGACCATATTCCCTTTAACGACTCAATAGTTTCCATAAAGGGAATGACGACAATCTCTGCTCTAGATACATTGCCCCCTCCCTCAGTTATCCCTATTCCTAGTGGCCCTTCTCTTGAAATCTCTGCAAACATGGCTCTTAAAACCCCCTATAGGATCAACATTGGAGAGAAATTGTTACCTCAAATCAAGGGAAGCTACAGGTTGAACAGAGGATGCTCATGTGCCTTTTTTTTATTTTTATTTTTTTTTATCCATCTTATTGTCTCGTTTCATGTAGAAAGCTTATAAGGGAATTACCTCATCTGGGAGCATTTTGATCTTCCTATTGAGAGATCCTCTGGAGATCGGCTGGATCGAAGTAATTCCACCTTCAGAAGTCGTTTCCCTTCACAAGATCAAAATAAAGAAGATGAGCACATTATGATATATTTCATAAGGAACTATCAACAGTAAAATTGGTCAGGGATCTTGTGAAGGCTGCCACCCTGATCTCGTGCTGCAACAGAAAATCGACGTTCTGAAAGCCACGAAAGGTAGCCAACTCCCCTGTTTGAAATTCCTGCATTTCCAGTTCGTTTTTTTTATCCTGTTGTATATTTATTCTCAGCAAATGTCAATGTTAATTCACTCCTGCACATACCTATTTATTTCATTGCACTGTTTCTGCGAAATACACTATTCATATATCTTCACCATCACTACAGTATGTCATTTACAATCCATTTACTGTTTAATTTTTGAGAAAATGATATTAGAGTTGGTCTGTTAATCAATTTAAGGCTTGAGTTTTGGTCCGAAATTGATCAACTAAAGTTGTTATTTGAGTTTAGAAAGTCTGATGTGTTAATCTGTTCATTGTATTTGAAAAGATCAGTGTTTGTACTTAAGTCACTATAAATCCCTCTGTCACTTATTGTAATCTTGATGAATGAAATAAGTCCTGATGCTTTTGAGGACTTATCCTTGGGTGATAGGATTCCACACTATAATAATATTTTGAGGTTTGCTGTCTTAAAAGAAGACCATGGCTTTATGGCAATTAGAGGCTGTTGGAGCAGCGGAATTGATGGTGGGAATCCATCCTTGGATCATACTGCTTTGATTCAAACAACTTTAAGGCACACTAAAGAAATTACCCAACATTGCATTCAGCATGTTTTCTATACAGGTCCCTTTGGTTAGTACTCCATATATCCCATCTTCCCACTGCATTTTTTTTTTATCCTTACTGCTGCTAGTTGCATTCACTTTGCTACTACACATTCATATCTCCCACTATCACCACCTGCTGAAACCTCTACACTGCCTTCGTCATCATTGGCCATTATAAACCTCCTGGGTCAATCGACTCGTTAAAATCAGAGCAGATGTATATAGTTCAAATGATGGGATCGAAACAGGATGACAAGCCGTTACTTTTACTTTCGTGAGGTTTTGTGTATAATCTGCGGTAGGACACCTCTATTTTACAATGCACATAAGCCACAGTGACCAACCCTGTTTACTTACCAGTCACTTTAACTTGCTGCTTGTATATCTACTGCTGTCATATTTTTTTCAGTCACTTTTAGCTCCTCCATCAAACTTAGGTATCACATTTAGATGAATGTGTGTGAGTTCAATCTCTGCAATGGGTTTTAAAATTTGGACATCATCAATTTAGGCAATCCCATCGTAGAGTAAGCATGATCATGTGTCTTTCCTCATTAGGCCTAAAGTCTTGTCTTTCGGTATGTATATTCCTTTTTGTATATATATATATGTAGACTCTCACACATCTTAAAAATTTCATTTTACTACTTGCTTTCTTGATTCCATAGGACATAGTCATCTTTCCTTGTGATTGTACTAATCCATTCTTTCAGGGAATATGATGAGAATATCATCATTTGAGATTTGTATTTTTCAAAATTCAAACCTTGTAATAAGTTAGGCCTTAAATTTCCTGTTTTAGATAGGATGAATGAGCATTGTAAGTATCATGAATCGCTTGTTTTTCATGCATTTTTGCCTTCATTTCTCAAATTCCCACAATGGTGAAACACGAATGGCACGTGCACCATTTCGTAAGAGGTAAATTAATTCTAAGTTGATGATCCACATCAATGGCCATAGACAGGGTGTGGACAAAACTTAGTATTTTTATCTTTTACAAAATAACACTGGATCCACACTGGATTCGTCTTCAAAATTCATCATATTTTCCTTAAATGTTTTCTTCTTTTATCAGAATTTAACTTAAAATTAACTCAAAATATATACCAATGGCCATAGTCAGGGTATATTGAGAGTTAATTTCATTTTAAATTCTATAAAAGCACTAAAAATGTATTTTATTCTTCTTTTTGAATTTAAACATAGAATATTATATAATACATCCAATGACCATAGTCAAGGATGTATTATATCTTCAATCTTGTTTTAATTCATCTAAAGAATGAAATAGCTTTTCAAAATCCGATTTCAAATTCTTTAAATTCATTCATCATTTAGGATAGAACTGCATCATATTTTCAAAACTCCTTTTTCAAAAACTCCAAGTAAATGTAAATATCTTCCTCAATCTATCTTCAATCCTTATCAAATCCGATTCACCCTTTCATTTTTTCAAAATTCTATGTTCAATCTCAAAGTCCAATTTAACTTTGAGATTTCAAATTCATTTTATATTCAAATCAGATTTCAAAAATCAAATTTGACTCTGAAATTCCAAATTCATTCAAAAAACTCTAATCCAATCTCCAAGTTCAATTTTACTTTGAGATTCTTGATTCATCTTCTAAACTTCAAATTCAAGGTCTAATTTGACTTTGAAATTCATTTGTATATTCAAAGATTCAATTTCTAAAATTCATTTTCCAAGTTCAAATTAAACTTGGAAGTTCTTGATTCATCTTCTGAATTTAACTCCAAATCCATTTTAGGATCCGGGATTCAACATTTATGTTGGATCTCAGACTTCAGATCCAATTCCTCTTTAGGATCCAGAGTCCAATTCCACTTTTGGATCTCAGACTTCAGACCCAATTCTCCTTTAGGATCCAGACTCCAATTTCACTTTGGGTCTCAGATTTCAGATCCAAATCCATGTTAGGATCCAGAAACCAACTCTACAATGGATCTCAGACTTCAGATCCACAACCCATCTTAGGATCCAGAACCAATTCTACTTTTGGATCTCAGACTTCAGATCCAAATCCATCTTAGGATCCAAAATCCAATTCTACTTCGAATCTTGGATTTCAGACCCAAATCCATCTTAGGATCCAGAACCCAATTTTATATCGGATCTCAGATTTTAAGTCCATCTTTAGATCAAATTCCATTCCCAATTCTAGATTTCAAATCCAAATCCATTTTTAGATCTCATCCAAAAACTCCCTAAATCCATTTCTATTCTTAAATACCATTTGATTATCTCACATCCATTCCAAACTTAAAAATCTAAATTCAATTCCATCTCAAGTATTCTAAATTCAAATCCAAATTCAAAGTCGATTTTGGCTTTGAAACTTCATTTCCCTTCATTTCAAAGCTTCAAGTCATTCTTTCTCATCCTGATTTACTTTAAAAGCTTAGAACTTCTCTGATCTATCTCAAGCTCTAAGTTAAAATTCAATCATTTCTTCATACCTTTTACAAGTTCATCTCAGAATACTTGAAAATTTCCAAAAACATTCTTTTCAAAAGAGCATACATCCTTGCATTGCACAAGCATGATTCTTTGTGCATTTAGAGTTAGAATAAATTCTTAGATTATATTTAGGCAAAGCAAAAGGCATAGATTCGATCCTTGGTTCGATTACCCCTGGTAAAGGCGCCAGGAACGGTCGAGCCTCGTACCGACGAGCGGATCCCGTCTCCCAGTTTTCCCGCAAATTTTCAAAAACGGAGGCGAGTAATCTTTTAAATCATTTTAAAAAATCAAGGTCAAGTGAGACCACGCAAAATAGTTCCTCTTCTCACTTCTCTTCTCTTCTTTCTTTCCTCTTCTCTCTTTCTTTTCTTTCTTTTATTTTTCTCCCTTCAAAAAGAAGGAAAATAAGAGGTTGGAAAGGAAAAGAGAAGGAAAAGAGAGAATATTACAAGAGAGGAAAATTTTTGCGATGATCACAGTGTGGCCCTGCGATTTGTGGTTTTCCAAACATCAGCCGATGGGCTAGAATAAATGTAAAGCAAGATAATGCTAAGTTCATTTTAGATGGTCTGTAATTAAATGAGGTAAATGGTTTAAAATCATTTACAATCATTTCAACATTTATCATTCATTAGTATAAATTGTTGAAATATTTAGCATTCTTAAGTAATCATCATTGCAGAATTTTGTCTTTGTTAGAATCGTTCTAATGTTTTAACATTCTTAAGTAATGATCGTTGCAGGATTTTGTATTCCTTAGTACAAATCATTATCGTTTTAGCATTTAACTTTCATTAGTATAAATCGTTGTAATTGTTAGCATTCTTAAGTAATGATCATTGCAAGATTTTGTATTCCTTAGTACAAATCATTCTAATGTTTATCATTCTTAAGTAATCATCCTTGCAGGATTTTGTATTCCTTAGTATAAATCGTTATCGCTTTAGCATTTAACTTTCATTAGTGTAAATTGTTGTAATCGTTAGCATTCTTAAGTAATGATCGCTGCAGGATTTTATATTCCTTAGTATAAATCATCATCGTAAATCGTTGTAATCGTTAACTTTCTTAAGTAATGATCATTGCAGGATTTTTTCTTAATTAGTATAAAGCGTTATCATTTTAGCATTGAGCATTCATTATTGTAAATCTTTGTAATATGTAGCATTCATTAGTGTAAATCATTTTAATACAAAGCTTTCATTAATAACAATCGTTGTAATATATTTAGTACTCATTATTATAAATCATTTTAATATTTAGCATTCATTAGCATGAATAATTATGTCTATACCTAAACCATAATCTCCAATGTACAGGTTGTGTGGAGATTGTATGGAGATGAGGAGGACGATGACCAAGAGGTTGTTGTTGATGCTACAAAACTGTCTGGCTACGATATTTGGTTGTTTAACAATTATGAAGCCGAGTTATAGCATGATAGTCGAGTTCTCCTACAAGCTGGCTTGGGACAGTCTACCCCAAAGCAGCCTGTGGAAGTGAGAAGGAAAATGAAAAGTGGTGGGGCCAGGAACGTGAATTGGCACGAACGCTTCAAAAAATAATTGGATACCTGGAACAAAGGAGGCGTTCGTGCCATAGTGTATGATTATAAAGAGCAACCAATGACCCCAACTATTTCAAAAAAATATTAGGAACCCATGCGTCAAAATCTGAAGATTGAGAATAAGCAACGTGGAAATGTTGGGAACCCATGCGTCCCTTCTGTCCCCCATTATGTCGTCTCCCAGCATAGAAAACACGCCTATCGTGTCCATCTGGCTGCAACAATGATTCTCTCAATTACAGTACACGATAAAGAATGAACACAACTCACAAAAAAGAAGGTAGTCTCTGCCACAAGGTTGGAGATGTTGAAGAGGGAGAATAAGGAGTTACGAAAGCAGGTGAGAAATTTGGGGCGACAATATGATACACTGGTAGAGATGATGGCCAGTGTTTATAATAAGATCGAGGGAACCAAGAGGCCATCGAGGAAAGAGAGTCCACCAAGAAAAAGAAAGAGACAATTTGTATATCATAGTCCATCTAAGTCGTCAAGTTCCACTGAATAAATATTATATAATTTTTTATCTCGATATTTATTTATTATAATTTTATAATTCTTTGTTGTAATTTTATAATTCTTTTTTGTAAAGTGACATTCTATAAATGTATAATTCTATTTTTAATAAGCGTAACACATAAGTGCCACTGAACAAATCGTTGTAATGTTCAGCCTGTATAAAAAATAATCGAAGACGCATTTAGTGTTGTGTACTGCACAAATTATGAATTGTTTTTACGAGTTGTCTTCATATAGCAAATTATACAAGCATTGATAAAAGGTTGAAACGATTTATACTTATAAAGACTACGTACTATCGCGATTTGCTTGATTACAATTGTCTTGCAACCAGTTCTATAAGAGATCGTGATTTGTTTTTTAAAAAGGTGTTCCATTACGATCTGTACAACCATCCCACCAAAACCCATCAAATAATCGAGCTTTGTCTAAACAAATGATATGTTTCATCGTGATTTACACAATGACTGATTCATAAATGGTAGAAAAATAAATAAATAAATTGACACGATGTTTAGACTTAGTAAAGAACAAATCGAGTTAACTTCAAAGATACAAATGTCATTGTACAAATATGTCCTTTCATGATTTACACAATGACTGATTTATAAAAGGCGGAAAGGAAAAACAATAAACAAATTGACACAATATTTAGACTTAGTAAACTATAAATTGAGTTAACTTCAACGATACATTACAACCACATTCATTTACATGAGTATTTAGTTACAATGCATCATGACCAATGGTTTGGTTTAGATACAATACATAACCATCATCATCAACATCAACCACACGTCCAAACAGTAATGTGCTTTGAAATAGACATCATCATACCTTCAGTTTACTGAGTGGCCTTTGCTAGTCATTGGGAACGATAGAAAGCAAATCTATCTACCAATGAAGGTCCTTATCTCTTTGCAAGTTTTTTTTTGCAGCACATTTGTAACTCTTGATTATGCATAGACTTGTTCCCATGTGTTCCTCCTAACGTATAAGAGCTGCTTGAAGGATCTCTGGGTGGATCATGGAGAACTTTTGCATCCTTCTCTGTCTCATGCACCCTGCCACTTTTACCAAAGATATGCAACTACCCTTTGACATCCACTTCTACCAAATATCTTAACATCAAAATCCAAATTACCATTATACTTGAACACAAAAAATTCTCCAAATTATAAGGAATGTGTGATCATTGCAAAAATTTTCCTCTGGTTTCCTCTTTTCCTTCGCTTTCCCTTTCTAGCCTCTATTCCCTTCTCGAAAAGGAATAAAAGATAGAAAAGAAGAAGAGAAAATGAGAAAAGGAAAGAAAGAGAGGAACTCTTTTGCAAAAGGTCTCACTTGACCTTAATTTTGAAAATATTTTGAAATTACTCACCTTCATTTTTAAAAATTTATGAGAAAATGAAGATACAAGATTCGCTCATCGGTATAAGGTTCGACCCTTCCTGGCGCCTTTACCATGGGTAATTGAACCAAGGATCGAACTTATGCCTTTTGCTTTGCCTAAATATTGTCTAAGATTTTGTTTTAAGTCTAAGAATGTACAAAGAATCATGCTTGTGCAATGTAAATGCAAAGATGTATGCTTTGAAGAATAATTTTAGAATTTTTTTGTTTTATCCAAGTGATTTTGAAATAAGTTTAAAAATATTATGAAGAAATGGTTTTTGAGAGTTGAAGATTGACTTGGAAAAGTTAGATTTTGAATCTAGCTTAAGACTTGAAATAGATCTGGAGAAGGAGACTTCAAATTCTAAGTCTTGGAATAATCAGAGAATAGATCTTGGTTTTAAAGAAATGAAGAGAAAAGGAGGTTTGAAACTAAGATAAAATATTTGAAGTAAGAATAAAATTTTTAAAGTCAAGATGAGCTTTGATTTTGAATTTGAATCTAGAATTTTGAATTTTGAGATGAATTTTGAAAAGGAATTGAATTCCGAATTTAAAGTTTAAAATCATAATGGAATTTGGATTTTTAAGAAATCCAGATAAGATTTGAAAATGGAATTGAGTTTAGAATTGGAAATCAACTTGGAAAATGGAACTAGATTTGAAAGTCTGAATCCTAGATGGAACTGGATTTGAAATCTGGAATCCTAGATGAAATTGGATCCGAAATCTAGAATCCTAGATGGAATTGGATCCGAAATATGGAATCCAAGATGGAATTGGATTTTAAATCTGGAATCCAATATGGAATTAGAAGATGGATCTAGATATTGAGAAATCTTGATGAGATCTGAAGATGGATTTAAGCCATGGAAATCCAGAGGGGATTTGAAGATAGATCTGGATTTTGGAGATTTAGTTAGAATTTGGAATTGGATTCAAGAAATCCAGATAGAACTTGAAGATGGATTTTAGATTTATCACTAATCTTTAGAATTTCGATCCTTAATTTCAAAGTGATTTGAAGATTTAGAAACTCAAAAGATTTCAGAAAGAACTTGGATATTTTGAGAATTTGAAGTGAAGAATAGAAAACTTGATCAGGAGATGAACTTCAAAGTTAAATTTGAACTTTAAAATTCGATTTGAATTGATTTTGAATTTGAACTTTTGAATCTTGGAAATGAATCTGAAAATTCCAAATTGGGATATTGAAGTTTGAATTTTTGAAAATAAGATGAAATAGAAGGATGAATTGGGATTTATAGATAGGAATTGAAGATTGATTTGAGAAATGAAGAAGATATTTGAAGAATCATTTCAAAATCACTTGGATTTTTGAAGGAAATTTGAAATAATTTAAAAAATATGATGTAATTCTATCCTAAATGATAAATGAATTAAAGAATTTTGAAAATTGGATATTGAAAAATACATTTCATTCTTTAAATGAATTGAAATAAGATTGAAGAGATAATACATTCCTCACTATGGTCATAAAATGTATTATAAGATAATCTATATTTAAATGCAGATGAAGAATAAAACATATTTTGGTACCTTTATAGAGTTTGAAATGAAATCAACTCTCAATGTATCCTCACTATGGCCATTGATATATATTTTAAGTTAATTTCAAGTTAAACTCTGATAAAGGAAGAAAATATTTAGAAAAATATGATAATTTTTGAAGAAAACTGAGTGTGGATCCTGTGTTTTCTCATACAAGATAAAAATCTTAAGTATTGTCCACATTTTGACTATGGCCATCAATGTGGGTCATTTGCTTAGGATAAATTACCTTTTATTAGAATGGTGCACTTGTCATTCGTGTTTCACCATGTGAAATTTTGAAATAAAAGAGAAAATTAATATGAAACAGGTAATATTTATATGCACATACATTCTAATCTAATACAGGAAATATAAAATTCTCATTAACAACTAGCTATTACAACTTTGAATTAAATTAAAATTAAAATTTCCTAAACTAAAAGGGAAAATGGCCTTTTCTACATAATTTCTGCAAAATTCCAAGTTAGCACAAATAATATGGAGAAGGAATATCATATGGGAAAACTAACATGTATGTGTATGTCTAAGGGATAAATGGGGAACATGTATATCTGAAATACATGGGTAACATCTTAAGTTGATGGAAAATGGATATGATAATACCTATATAGTATGCTAAACTATTGACAATATATATATATATCTATTGAAGGTATATGCACATTAATTCCTAAGTTAATGAAAAACATACTTGGGAAGATGTATATGATAGTATATGCATGTAGGTGGGAGGCAATAGATAGGTAGCATAAAAATGGATGATATGCTAGAGGCATGGGTACTAAAGTGCAATTGCATTTAGAATGTAAGTGGGTGCTGTAGTGCATGAACATACAAATCATGAGAATGCTTAGACTAATGAAGGAAGGCACAATGGGTAAGATGTCATGTGGCAGATGCTCTAAAATGAAGTGATGGGTAATATCGAGTGTAAAGGGAAAGGCTAGCAGGTGGCGGCTGGTAGTAGGGGAATGCATAATATAAACAGAGCGCTGGAGTATAGCTGCAAGGGTATGTAGAGTTGCAGTAGAGTGGAGTGGAAGTCTTAATGTGCTGGGAACTATGTGATGGCTATGAAGATAGAGTGAGCAAGTAAGCCTTTGAGTGAAACAGTGAAGTGATATAGGTGTTGGGATGATGGAGTGTAGTAGGTGGTGGATAGCAGTGAGTAGTAAAAAAAATGATGTTGTGACAGATAAAGTGGGGTGTTGCTGCAATGTGGTGACAACAATGATATGCAACAATGTTGGTACGTAGCGGAGGTTGATGTTATGCAATATCTGATGCCGGTGAGTGGTGGAGGTACAACAATGCAAAAACGTGCACCTGCTACTGCAAATGGGACTGTAGCAGCAGGTGCACAAGTGTTGGGTGTCTTGGAGTGATAAGTGCTAGAAGCAGCAGGTGGTGCTGTTGTGCAGTAGAGATGGAGAAGGTGTCGATGGAGGGTGTATGATTGTTGCTATAGTAGCAGCAGTAAAAGGAAGGTAGCTGGAAGAGGGTGGCAGCACAAACCATTAAGGTAATAGTTCCAGTTGTTCTTTATCTATAAAAGTGGATGAACTACTGTATTTAAAAATGCCTAACAGGGTATATAACAGGAAACTAATCAGTAACTCATGCATGTGATATATTCAACTTAGTGAGGTTCATTCATTAACTGATCTTGGCCTTACAGAGTTGGACTACATTTCATATCAAAGCACTGTATACATACCTCTAAAGTCCTAGCAAGAGTGCACCAACTTCAACACTAGCTTGGTAAGGCAGTATCTCGTCTTTGGGTGCAGCGGCACCCAGCTACATACCGGGTTGGTGTTTGGGACCGGCCAGCACCCTGTGCATCTGCTATGCATGTGTGGTGCCCAGGTTCTGAGCACCCGAACCAACCCCCCTGCCATTGCGACAACCCCGGTGAATCGGGAAACCTGCTGTAGCCGTGGTAGGTAGGTCGGTCCAGTCCAACACGACCCCAGCCTGCACACCTTATGTGTCAGGCTAGCAGCATCACCCCTAGTTTGAGCCACTTTGGCTCAGACCAGGGTGTGGTCATTTCAGACCAGAGCAAGTTTGGTCCCACCTGGACCAGACTTGGCTCACCCAATGTCTAGTTGGGCGCCCAGACAGTCGCTGTTTGGGGCAGCCTCTCTGCGGTCCGCAAGGCAGCGGCACGACTGCCCTACAGCCACGCTCCTTTTCACCATTCGGTTGGCATCTTGTTAGGGTGCTATTGCGCGGCCTGCAGCAAGCCTGATCCCTGGCGTTGGTGAGCGTTTTGGCCTGCAAGTAGGGTTGCAGCCTCTGTCATTGCGTTAAAACATATAAGTTTTTCTTCTTGTGCTTTATAACATTAAATGCAAATACAAAAAGGCATACAATATGAGTTGCAAATGCAAATGCAAATGCTTGCTACAAAATAATCACAAAACATGATATGACATAAAAACATCAATGCTATAGCATGAATGAAAACTTGCCACTTGCACATCATGTCACTGAACTCGAATGGATTGATTGAATCATGCTTATATTCAAGTGTCTTATGATTATTGTTGAACTATGAATGTGCAATGTTACTGTTTGCATAAGTGTCTCAAATGGACTCTTATATGTTTCATATCACATAGATGTATTTGCATATTTGTCCCTTGACTCATCCCGAATGACAAGGGGACATGAGATTCACAGTATGGTGATGACACGTGTTTGTAAACCTAGATGCATGCTTGGAACTCCATGGTGAGTTGTGTTGGGCGTTGGGCCCACTTCGTGAGTAAAGCTCACTTGTGCTTGTCATGTCATAAACCCCTAAATAATAAATGTATGATGGTCGCATTCACATGCGAAGTACTCTTGGTGACCGTGTGAGGCTTGAGCACGTGAATGAGTGGGCTAGACTTAGTTGTGTTGTTAGTATTGCTCTGCGAGGAACACAGGGTCAGATGGGACTAAGTACCTCAAAATGAGGGAATGTATACTAACTGAAGCCCTAAAAAGATAAATCGCTCGGTCACCCATTCACAAAATGGTTCACCTTGGAGAGAGTAGATGGTATAACCCTGAGTGATCGGTCAATTTTATGACATGTTTTAAGGAGCAAAGACATCCTTTGACCTCTAGTCACTCAGAGTTAGGGAGTTCAAGGTGATCTATTGAGGTGCCTCAGCTACTGTAGTAGTGTGCATTACAATCCGTTACCTATGTGAGGTTTTCTCTCGGCCACAGGTCACCCGTATGAGGTTTACTTAGTTTGTAGGTACTCCGGTTATCACATAACATAAAATAATAAATGCAGTGGTATTTTTCATAGAATGCGAGGTTCCTTTGCGTACCCAAAGGAGTAATCAAGACAAAACAATTAAACTAACTTGCTAACTACTGACTTATAAATTAATGCTTATGTCATAGTTCATTGCTTAATTGCTTAACTGCTTACTTGATTGCATGCTTAATTTTATTATCTCAGTATGCTAGTTACTTAAGGATATCACCTATTGCCCCTCTTACTTACTGTTCTTTACTTGTTACATTTACACTTGTTTAATTATTGCAAATGTTTCTTACTGGTCCATCATGCTAAAGTTACTTGTGTGGTTATAATAATTAGCCATGTTTGTTGTTGAATATCATGCTATTACTGCTCATGTTTTCCATAAATGGATAGTTGTGGATATTATCTCACCAACTCACAAGAGTATTGAACTCGTTTCATGGGGATAAAGGTGATGATTGCTAGAGGTGCGATCGTGACATGCACGACAAAGATTTTGGACAGACGCGGTCTTGGCAGTTGGTTTTGGGGAAATCTCTAGTTTTGGGAGACATTTTGTAAATGAAATGATGTACATTTTATTTGGTCTCATTTTGTAAATCAACAGTGAAGGAAAGTTTCTTTTTGTTGATCATTCTGTAACTCGCTCGAAATTTCCAACTATTTTTCTCTTATGGTTTTTTCGCTTGCCCAATGTTTTCAAAAAAAAAAAATCTTCTAAAAATCTAAGGACTTTCTAAGTTGAGATTTTGGGGCATTACAATTTTGAGATTTACAGGATTATGATTTTGGGAATTAGAATTTAGGGTTTAGTCGTAAACTGAGACAATATGTAAACTAGATAAAGTAAAAATCGAGGTAACTTCATAAATATAAATCGATTTACAACTTGATACCGATTTGAGTAATAGTTGTAAATCGATTTCACTCTAACGATTTGTCATATAGTGATTTACGTTGACGAGCTTTGTCTATGTTAACGATTTGTTCTATCGCGATTTACACAATGACTGCTAAAAACAGAAAAGAGAAAGAAAAAATAAATCAACATGATGTTTATTGAAAAAATACAAATCTAGTTAACTTGATAAATACAAATCGACTTATAACCAAAAGACTTAAGTTTCATAATATAACAATATTTGTCCTATCATGATTTGTTATTACGAGCTTTGTCAATGTGAATGATATGTCAAGAAAAACATGGGACAAATCAACACGATGTTTAGACTTAGTAAACTATAAATCGAGACCTAGTTGCAAATTGATTTCACTGTAATGATACATGCTATCACAATTTAATTGATACGTTCTATTGCGTTGACTAGTTCTATAAAAGGCAGATGAAACAACATTTTTTAATTTAATTAATGCGTAATATAATTTATTTGCGCACATTTTTTGAAAACAAGCGGTATGTGAAATAACGTTTCTTTTATATATGAATGACATGTCACACAAGTTCAGGAGGGTGTCGCTTTGCTTTGCTTCGTGATTAAGGAACAGATAAACTGATGTTTCCTTTATAAATGATGTGTTCATGAATCGAGCATAAAACCTAAGTTGTATTTTGCAAAGGGGGTATCAATGTCAAGGAAGGAGACGACGATAGCTACACGGCCAATGATGGTGAGGAAGAAGACAACGACAGCTACACGACCAACGATGGTGAGGAAGGCATATATTTTCTAAACCTCATGACGAGTTTCTTCAAAATTAGTCTCTTTTATGGCATAAATTTGATTTATGTTGTGTACTATAGAAAGAAATTTCAATATCATTTATTGAATATTCTGCTAATGTCAGTGGAACATCCACAAAAATCGGTGCCTGAAAACTTAGCAAAGAGCTCCAAGATAACATCAAAGGGCTGCAAGACGAATTTGCAGAAAGAAACACTATCAATAATTTTGTACGTATGAAACCACTATCAGTTATATATTTATGTATGCCATGGGTATGTATGTTAACACGTGCATATTTGTTGCAAAAAGACTATATCTGATTTCGTCATGTATATTCAAAGCAACACAACAACCAATACTAGACGCGTCATCACCCCTTATTTCATGGTATATCGGTTCTCTTATATGTTTATTTTCTTTTTTGATTTACTCTTGTTTATTGGTGTTTTAACCTTACTATTATCATTGTTTCATTCAACAGAGTTTTGTCCGCCAAATGTCATACTTCATTGGATTTCAAGATAGACTACCATTCTGGGGTAACGATGGTCACTACGGAAACTTTTGATCAAGTGAAAAGGTAAGTGAAGAAACCTCTTGTCCAAGGTTTAGGCATAACAGTCCTAACATGATTTGTACTATCGATTTGTAAGATATTGTATCGATTTGCAGATATTGATTCCTACACCCAAACTGCTCAGCATTGGATCTTATACGTGATGAATTTACAGAAAAAATGACTATGGTGCTACAACTCATTGGACTTTCACACTGGTGTATAACGTGACGTTATGCATTTGGTAAGTTTCCATCTATAAGTGTATCGTATCATGCACGGTGGCTTAAAATTTACTTGCTTCTGCATTAACCACAGGAGGGATTCGTCAAAGATGTTTTTGGGTGTCGACATTGGCGAGTGAACGTTTTGCTCAACACACAGTGCTCCTTTATAAAATAATGGTGTCGATTGTAGCGTATTTGTAATGAAGTATATTGAAGCAATATACAATGGATGAGAACCTGATTTCGACGTTATATGCTCTACACTTAAATATGTTTTATTATCCTCTATTATTGGGGACTCAATTTATATATTGGTGTCACATTACCTTTTTGTTGCAGGATGATATACCTGGATTCCACATAGAACTATGCAAAAAATTGATGGAGTTTCTAATTGCGGAAGAGAAAAAAACTTAGCCAATAAGAATACCTAGAAGGCAATGAATGACGCAACCCCCCGGGAGTAATATGATGTACAAAGACTTCTAACCAATTTTGTAGACTGTATATACAAATTTTGTAAGACTGTGTATACAAATTATGTAAGTCTCTCTGGGTTGAAATAAAATTTCAATTTTAGTAAACGCGCCAATAAGTTGGAACCACACAATTGTAGCGTATTTTTTATTGTTATATTCTGTGTAAACTTTGATATACTTCATGACAAATATGCCACAGTCGTAGTCCCCTCGTTTGTTTTAGATTGAGCATATATAAGGCTTTGTATGCGTTCATGCCTGTGGGCTAGTGCAGAAAGCTTCGAGGCAGAGCTCATGAAGCTGCATAAGGTATGAATCTCAATAGGCAGAGAAGATGGAGCCCACACGACTGTAGCATATTTCTCATGAAGCATATCAAAGAAAAGAGGAAGAGAGGTTAAATATATTAGGGTTTTAGACCTGGAAAATGGGTCGGGTCGGTGATGGACAACCTGAACAATGTATTATTTTTTTAAAAAGCGTAAAACACTAGTGCCACTGAACAAATCATTGTAATGTTTGGCCTTCGTAAATGATAATCCTAAAAGTGATTAGCATTGTGCACAATGGAAATCGTAATTTGCTTTTACAGACTGGCTATTATGATTTACACAATGATTGATAAAAGGTTGAAACGATTTGTACATATGAAGGCTACGTGCTATCGCGATTTGATTTTACGGGCTATGTCTATGTCAACGATATTTCCTATCACGATTTACAAAATGACTGCTTCAACAGTACAAATTGATGTCCCATTTAGAATTAGTAAAGTACAAATCGATGTAACACTAGTGCCACTAATCACTGTATTCCTTTTTTAAATAGATTAGGGTTTTTGTCTTGGACGATACAATTTGAGTTAACTTCTTAAATACAAATCAATTTTATTTACAAAGACAAACAAAGACATATTGTTCTTGCCATAACTTTGTAACTACAAATCTACATGATTTACAACCACATTCATATACAAAAAATATTAGTATTTAGTTACAATACATCACCACCAATGGTTTGGCTTAGATACAATACATGACCATCATCATCAAAGAAAACAACTATCATCACCAGTATGTAACCCACGTCCAAATAGTGATGTGCTTCTAATGCAATCCCCATCCAAATAGTGATGTGCTTCTAATGCAATCCACATCCAAATAGTGATGTGTTTCTTAGAGATTCTAGAAATGGTGCACTCTTACGAATATGCTTCACAAACTTCAGCTTAGGCACTGTCCCCTTGAAGGAGCCGATGGGCTACATGATAAATCGCTTTTACGATATAGGAACAAAGCTACATAATGTATGGGATACGAACACGTGGAGAAGATGAAGCTCACAACATATTTGTCATAAAATATATCGAAGATTAGGCAGATATTTTTTTAACTGCGAAGTATGGTTTGTGAACGATGGAGGGTCTGACAGTAGAAATAGATCAAATAAATGGTCATCAACATCACCCCCTATCTATCATGCAGAATATTTGTGGTTGCTTCGGTAAGCTTCGATATACTTCATGACAAATACATCACAGTCGTATGTGTCACGAATATATCGATATATACACAGAAGATAACCAACATAATCATCACCAAATGAACACTATTTGTACAACAACAGACGAAGGTGGAGAAAAAGAAAAAGACGAAGGCGAAGGAGAAAAAATAAGAAGAAGAAGAAGTTGCATTGTCGCAGAAAAGAGGAAGAGAGGTTAAATAGATTAGGGTTTTAGACCTAAACAACGGGTCAGGTTGGGTAGGGTTTTACATAGATCTATATAAGGGTTTTACATTTGCAGGGTTTTATAAATGTGTACACAAATCGACATGATGTTTAGACTTAGTAAAGTACAAATTGATTTAAGTAACAGTTACAAACCGATATAAGTAAATCAACATATCGATATCGTTGTCGCGGTAAGTAACAGTTATGTTGGCGGTAACTTCATATTAGGGTTTTATAAATATATCGATATCATTGTCGTGGTAACTTCATAAGTATAAATCGATGTCCTGATAATTATTTTTGGGATTCTATAATTCTTAATTTGTTATAATTCTATAATTCTTTTCTGTAACGTAACATTCTATAAGTGTATAAATCTATTTTAATAAGTGTAGAACACAAATGCCACTGAACAAATCGTTGTAATAATCAACCTTCATAAATAAAAATTGAACAAGCGTTTACCATTGTGTACTGTGAAAATGTCACTGATTTGCTTTTACGAGCTGTGTTCCTATCACGATTTACACAATGATTGATAAATGGCTAAAACGATTTGCACAAACATTGATAAATGGCAGAAATTAGGGGTGGCAATCGGGTCGGGTTGGCAGGTTGGTGGGTCAACACACCTCAACACGAACCCGACCTGTTTATTAAACGGGTCAACTGTGGCAAACACGAACCCGATCTATTTATTAAACGGGTAACCCGACACGACACAGTTAACCCGTTTAATAAACGAGTCAGGTCGGGTAAACGAGTTGGCGGGTCGGGTCGGGTTCGGATTCATTATTGAGGCCTGAATGGAACATACTGAAGAAAAAATGCACATTATTTTATACGAAATCAAATTACCAACACCATGTCAAATATTATGGGGGCATAGTGCAATCATGACTGTTGGTTGTCCAAGAATCCAGATAGATAATCAGTATCAGCCACTAATCGAAGAACAACACTACGTCACCAGTAATGTGTAATGAGATTGACGTCGTCTGGATAGCAAACCAACGATCTAGATGTGATCCAAACCATCAATCCCCCTTCTTTTAAGAATGAAGGTTGATTTGGCACGCCAATCAGAGTGCTTTTGTCTCTTTTTTTAGACCCGCAGTTATTATTCAATCGTACCACTAGGCTTTTAAACCTGCAGCATCCCACCACAGGGAGACATGCACTGACAACTCCTTTTTTATTGCAATCGATGCTACTGCTACTCACTGCTTAAGCAAGACAAAGGTAGTAGTAGGTATAGACCATCAGATTTGGAAATCGAACCATCTAGATGCAAAGTTGTCCCAATTTTTAATGGATTGTTTTACAGAAATGCAATACTTAAACTGGTAAACGGGTTGGCGGGTCAAGTTCGGGTAAATGGGTTGACCTGCCTACCTAACCCGTTTATTAAACGGATCAGCCGGGTTGGCGGGTTGGCATACCCCTAACACGAACCCGACCCGTTTAATAAACGGGTTAGGCGGGTCGACTCGTTTAAGACACAAACCTGTTTAAGCCAAACTCGAACCTGGCTAAGAAGCGGGTTGGTGGGTCGGGTTGGCAGGTCGTGTCAGATTTTGCCACCCCTAGCTGAAATGATTTGCACAAACATTGACCATGTACTTTTACCGCAATTTGTACTCATGCACAGTACAATTTTCATCCAATTGTGGCTGACATAGATGTCATTGTGTAAATCACGATAAGACACTACATGGTATAACAAAGAAAGATACCAAATAAATCACCATAGAGGTGATTTACTAATAGTTTAAAAATTATGCTACAGCGATTTAACAACGATCATGCACATGTAGTAAATGTAACAACTTTTTGCTTTTAAGACAGTTTATTTATAGGATAATGTTTTGCGTAATGATTCAACTACAGTATATGTATAACAATTTGTATATGTGAAGGCTAGATGAGAACGATTTTCACTAATTGTATAAGCACTGAGCAACGACGATTTACCTATGGTATCAAAATTGTAGCTCTGTAGGCTAGATGAGACAACAATTTATACATGTGAATGATATATATTACAACAATTTATACATGTGAAAGATACATTATTAAACAAAATTCGCACGTCATTCCTGTGTTCCATAGCTTTTTGGATGAAGCCATTTTTATGAACGGTGATCCACAAAAATATTAACGATTCTATTTTTGTAGCTCACGATTCATGAAAATGGCTTCATCCAAAAACTTTTTCTTAATAAGACCATCCAGTGTATAAGCATATTCACCTACTATTTTGTTAAACTCTTAACAAATCCGACAATATGAAAATTGGGTCATGCAAAGAGGCATAACAACTAACTTTATGGTATGACTTAAACAGAATTCACACATGATTTATGTGTTCCATAGCTCGCTTTTGAATTGATCCGAGCCTATCATGAAACAGAACAATATAAGGCACTACATTAAGTTTCACAAGAAATGCAAACATCCTCCGAACATTAATTACATACCAAAAGACTTGTAAAACTAAAGCTATAGTTTCAAAAAAACTGGTCGGGATGATTGAAGGTTTCAACATTGTAGTGCACGTCTGTAGGGTATTGCTGCATGTTGGAAATTACACAAGTTAGATATTGATAAGCTGCACGTAAAGCAATTTACATGGGAAGCAATATAATGTATTACATACCTGTTCATGCGAAGGGCTTAGTTGCTTTTGCTTAGAGGTTGGTTGTTTCTTAGACCTTTTCTTGCCAACCAATTCTAGTACACCATTTGTCCTCTAACGACTGCGATCAGAGGCAGGTTTTCTATTGCTACCCTTCGTTAGCTGAATTTTTCTATCATAATCTACAATGTTGACTCCTGACTTGTTGAAGATGATGTTTACGCTTCAGCGCAACTTCTCATGAATGTCAAGGGAAGCATGTTTTTTACCTTCACTGTTCGCTCCTATTTTCTTGGACTGGTCTTCATAAGCTACAACAGACTGATGGTGAATTAACTGCACATTTTCAAGTAACTCTCTTAACACTTTTTTCATGCATACGTAGACCTCTTCACTTTTCGATGCCAAATCTGCAACATGCATAAGTGACCTACATAGTTGTTGGTAATGAGAGGCTATGTGGCACTTCTCATTAACACCAAATTGACTAACATTATCTGTATCTAGTAGTTCAATCTTTGCTTGTCTCATCCATCTTTGCATTAAATATGACTCAGGTATTTCTTGGTTCTTTTCTTGATTAAGTGCCTTTAATGCATGTCAACATAAAATACCTTTGAATTCATACATTTTATACGTGCATTCAAATGTTCTGTTGTCAACATTGTACATAACATGTGCTTCTTACCTTTTCAGATGCTCTTCGCCCTCCCATACAATATGGTATTTGTGCATATTCTCGATTTGCATGCATTCATCTATGTTGCAATTCATGACCTGTATAACCTCCTTCTTAATCCATTCAAATACATTTAGTGTATACAGATCTGCAGGTCGCATCAATATTTTTATACCCAAAGTTACAAGGTGTGTATTGAAGCATTTCACATCTTGTTCAAGCTCATTTTGTCTAAGACCATCTACAAATAATTCATATTTTTCCATGAAGCAAAATATTGTCAAACATGAATACAGAGTTTTCTTCAGTATGGCATGCATAGATTCAGCTCTTTGTGTGCTTATCATACCTGCACAAAAATATTGTCTTTCATATGCCAATGTCCACTTCTCTTTTTCTGCATATAAATTTTGTAACCACACACAGTCTTCAAGATTATACATCTGAACCATTTTCTCTCAATCAGACATAAAGGTGACCTCGTCTACGCTCTCAAGTACACACCTTGTAAACTTTTTGTCAAACTCTGTCTTCTGATTAAATATGTATCATATGTTCTTTGCTGCATTTTGAAAGATATGCCACAAATATAGGTGATGGTGTGCATCTGGCCATACATGAGACACTGCAGCCACAATTGCGTGATCACCATCTGTAAGTACAACTTCAGGTTGCTTCCCATTCATTGCCTATGTAAATACTCTGAACAACCACTCAAAACTTTTCTTGGTCTGATCATACAAAAAAGTGTCGCCTAATATATAACTCTGTGAGTGATGGTTCACTCCAACAAACTGCGCAAATGGCCATTGTTCAGTATTAATCTTCATTATCGTATAAAAAATAAACACATCATTGAAGCATTCATAATCAATTCTTGACCTTGAATCAGCCCAAAACATATTCACAGCATATCCATCTTCATCCAGTTGCATTGCACTAAAGAAACCAGGGTCAATGCTTGATTTCTTCTGTAAGTAATCAACCAAAGAACATATTTTTCCATTCTTCATGTTATCTGTCATCTTCATTCTCAAGTGGTTTCTTAGATCCATAGGTGTGAATGACACATTCTCGCGTCCACCATCTATGTGTGCGTACAAATTATATGTCTTGGTACAATATCGACGCTATCAGCAATTGCAGCATGTGCTTCAGTTACTTTATGATGTGACCTTAACATAGGAGTCATAAATGAAGCTGCTAAATCATGGTTATGATTATTGATTAAAGTACAGACTACATATTTCCCATTCGAAAGTCTTCTTAACACCATTCTCGTTGGACATCCACATCTTGAATCTGACTTGCTCCTTATTGGATTTTCATTCGACTTCTTCCAACCTTCCTTAGAACAAACATATGTCTTTCTCACCACGACACCCTATGCATTTTTTGACCAAGAATACCTTCTAACACTGAAGCCAAGTTTTAAGGCATAATCATTGTAAAATTTATATGTAGCTTCCTCATTATTAAACTGTATTTTTTCTACGGGAACAAAATCAAATGTACTATCATGTACATTCCCAGTGTTTGCACCTTTATCAAGTGTACTGTCATGATCGTCTACCTCATTATCGAATTGCATTTCTTCTGCTGGAACATTCAAGTCAATAGTGAATCCAATGTCTGCACCCTTCTTATCATGTACATCATTAGTTTACATATTCACTTCTTCAGGTGTGTTTACTTCTCCATAACTTTCCAATGATTGAGATAGATTTTCTTCACTGCAACCAGATGATAAGCTCACCATTGTCATAAGCAAGATATCAATTTGTGTTAGCCAGCACATACGTTTACTATGATTTATTCAAGATGCATATAACAATGGATACCGATAAGGTTAAGCAAGTCAAAGAAACGATTGAATGAATTATAGTATAAAAGCAACAACGGTTTGTTATTTGCTTATACTATGCATCGAGTTGTTACTTATCATGCCAATAAAAAAACAATTTGTCGTATATGTGTGTTGACGATAGCGATTCATGTGACAATGATTTAATTATGTCTACGATGCTGTGAAGCGATTTTAATGAAAATCGCTACCACAAGCGTGCAATAATGTATTTTTGCATGCACATGTTTTAAATTTTTTTTACAAATATCTTACAAATCGATATACATATTGCATAATATATTACAAATCGATATGACAATTCAGCATAATATCTTACAAATTGACACTACAAAACACATATCTTACAAATCGATACGGAAATTCAGCATAATAGCTTATAAATTGATATTAACAAACAAAACAATATCTCACAAATCGATAGTATGTTACTACAACCGTGATTTGTGATACATTACATATACTGAGTGAATGAATGATACCGAATGGGGTAGAAGCCATTCCTCGCATCTGTAAACAAGTATTCTTGTCAACAGGTCTCAACGTCTTACAAATATCTTTAATTTTCAAACCGTCGAAAATATAAGATCCACTTGCAATAACAAAACAATGCCTTAATGACACTCATGACGACATACGTTCTTCAACAATAGCATGATGTCATGAAAAGGTACTCACGATGCCTTAATGGCACTTGTTGGAATGTTTGTGTGTCATTGTTTTTTTCATACTGCCTAATGAAAATGAAAAAGAATAGAAGACTGTAAAAAGAGATGGCCAACAAAAGCCCCTATGATGCCCACCAATGAACGAATCCGGCAATGTGTTGTAACCCAAGGCAGGAACGAGAAGGCGACAATGTGTTGTAACACAAGTTAAAAACCAAGACTGGAACCTGGACTCGAGACGACGGCAAAGGCTTTTTCGGTGACAGCAGACGATGGTAAAGAGTGCATCGTCAAAGGGAGCTCCTGTTACAACATGAGCAGATGGTGCAAAAGTTTACTGCTTATGACAAAAACAAGACATTTGGACTTTAAAGAGTTAACATCATCCTAGACTTTATGGATGGAGGACATTTTTGTCCTTTTCTCGAACCGTTGTTTTCTTTTTTTGGATGAAAGACATTTTTGTCCTTTTCTCGAACCGTCGTTTCATGGAGAGAATTGTGAAAAAGGGTACTTAAGTCTTTGCAATTGCACCGAACTCCGATGCTAAGTGATACCGACACACACGGGAATACGAGCCCCACATTATATACATGGTGTTCGTTCAAACCCCGAACATGCACTGTAGCTTCAGGGGAGAACACGCAACACCCTCCCCCAACATATTATCAGTATAAGTACTGGTTAGACTATTCCAAAGTACTTTTCAACAAAAGGGGGGCATGGCTTGAAAATTGAATGTATCAAGACTCAAGCATCGAAGACTTTACACCAACCACTATTACATGGTCACCTGCAACACTTAGTCTATACCAACAACATCATTCATCATACAAACTTCAAGGATATTGACCTAATTACCAGGCCACCACTACCACCATTGTCATGGCCTCCCTAGCTCATTTCCTCAACATTGTTATTGTTGTCGCTGCGGTTTATGTATCAGTTTCAGGTGAGGACATGCTCTTTGCTGGCGATAGCCTTAACAACAATGAGTTCATAGAGAACAACCGCTTCAGCCTGATAATGCAGACTGACTGCAACCTAGTGTTATATGTTGACTGAACCAGGGCAGTTTGGGCTTCAAACACCGTCGGTAGCGGCACGTCCTGTCGAGCTAGCCTACTCAACGACGGTCGACTTGTCATTGTTTCCGGAACGACTCAGTTGTGGGCTAGTGGGTCAGCCTTGGGTCCAAATAACTACAAGCTTGTTATGCAGGCTGATGGGAATGCTGTGATCTATGGTGCACCTGTCTGGGCTACCAACACCGTTTAAAACTGAGTCTTGGTTGATCATATTCATTTAGTTTGTCGAGTCATGTGTCCATGCACATGTACTACATGAAATAACAAATGCTGAAATGCACGATACATGTTATGTGCTTGATGTCAAAGTTTTATAGGACAAGTAACTTTAATTTTCTGAAGATTGAATGAAGGGAAGCTTTTGGATATAGGGTAGTAAATCTTATAGTTTTTTTACGGTTCTAAAAATGCAATTTAAATTCTTGGTCATGGAATATTATCAACAATTTTATTAAATACAATATGAAAGTATCTGCTCTCAAGCTACTTATACGCGAAGCCAAGCACTTCAAATATGAGAGAGAGAGAGAGAGAGAGAGAGAGAGAGAGAGAGAGAGAGAGAGAGAGAGAGAGAGAGAGAGAGAGTTTAATGGTGATTTCCAAAGGCAAAAAGAGCACTGCAGCAGAACCAACCCATTTCCCACCTACTCCACATCTGTAAATCCATGAGAGAATTGAAGCAAATCCTTGCCCAAGCCATCGTTTCGGGATACTCTCTGGATGACCATTTCTCCTCCAAAACACTTACTTTTTGTGCGATTTCAGAACATGGTGATCTCAATTACGCCTGTGGGATCTTCCACCAACTCATCCATCCCGCTGCCTTTGCTTGGAACTCCATCATCTGTGGCTTCTCGAAGAGCAAGACCCCAATTCGAGACATCTCCATGCATACACAGATGTTGGTCTTTGGAGTTTCGCCGGATAATTTCACCTTCTCATTATTCCTGAAGGCGTGTGCCCGTCTATTGTCTTCCTGCTTCGGCGAACCTGTCCATGTGCATGTCATGAAGAACGGTCTTGCATTCAACGTGTTTATTCAGAATTCTTTGATGCACAAATATGCTTCCTGTGGTGATATAACGAGTGCTAGGAAACTTTTCGACGAAATGCCTCAACGAAACCTGGTGGCCTGGAACACCATGGTGGACAGCTATGCCAAATGTGATGATGTGGAGAGGGAACGCTTCGTTGTTGATCAGATGATCAAAGCAGGTTATATGTTCCCCCCCAGGGCAGTTAGCTATATCTCATGTTCGGGGGTCCCAAAGAGCACCACGTATGTAAGCATGTGCGTCTCGTATCCCCATGTTTGTCAGCATTAATTAGCGTTGGAGTTTGATGCGATTGAAAAGACTTAAGTACCCTCTCCTCCATTGGTGCAAAAAAAAATGACGATTCTTGAAAAGGAGTGGTTGTAAAGACTTAAGTGCCCCGAAGATGATTATTTAAGACCCAGTCTCTGCACTGCACGATTATTCGAGAAAGAAATCTCCTCTGGAGGAGGCCATGAACAACAACCCTCTCACTCTCTCTCTCCCTTCTATTTCTGCTTCTGTGCACAACTAGCAGAAGATCCTACATTGCTCCATCAAGCACCGACTGACCTGCACATTGACTGTTGTGGAGCCTGATTCAGAGTTTTTACCCTTACAGGAGGAGAGTTTGGGGGCTCATCCCAGCGTGGGTAGCATCATTCAACTAAATGAGTTGTAGATCCTGATTCAGAGTTTTTACCCTTACAAGAGAGGGGTCTGGGGGCTCCTCCCAGCGTGGGTAGCATCATTCAACTTGAAGAGTTGTGGAGTCTGATTTAGAGTTTTTACCCTTACAGAAAGGAAGGTTTGAGGGCTCCTCCCAGCGTGGGTAGCATCATTCGACTTAAAGAGTTATGGAGTCTGATTCAGAGTTTTTACCCTTATAGAAGGGGGGTCTGAGGGCTCCTCCCAGCGTGGGTAGCAACATTCAACTTGATGAGTTGTGGAGCTTGATTTAGAGTTTTTGCCCTTATAGGAGGAGGGTTTGGGGGCTCCTCCCAACGTGGATAGCATCGTTCAACTTGATTCGTTGTGGAGCCTGATTCAGAGTTTTTGCCATTACAAGAGAAGGGTTTGGGGGCTCCTCCCAGCGTGGGTAGCATCGTTCAACTTGATTCGTTGTGGAGCCTGATTTAGAGTTTTTGCCCTTACAGGAGGGGGGTCCGGGGGCTCCCCCCGGCACGGGTCCCGGGTGTCGTGGTAAAAAAATGCATAGGGTGTCGTGGTGAGAAAGACATATGTTTGTTCCAAGCAAGGTTGGAAGAAATCAATGGAAAATCCAACAAAGAGCATGCCAGAATCAAGATGTGGATGTCAAGCGAGAATGGTGTTGTGCAACTCAAATAACACAAAATAATAAGGGTCTAGTTTTTAGTTAAAACGGGAAATGAAATGACAATAGAAATTGCTTAAAATTTACAAAAATAAACTAGACTCAATAACGAAGATACCACTTTTTACGGATTTGAAATATGACTTCCGGTTAGGGAGATATGGCCCTGACAAGTTTGTCCTAATTCGGGTAGCGATTTACATCGATTTGCTTACTGAATAACACTATAAATCACTGTAGCGATTTGCGGAAGACACTAAAAATCGCTATAGTGAGATCCAAAAACACTATAAATCGCTATAGCGATTTGCGGAAGACACTACAAATCGCTGTTGAAAAGCTGGATAACATTATAAATCATTGTGGGGCTCGTTGAAGACCCGAAAATACTACAAATCGCTGTAGGAAAGCCCGATAACACTACAAATCGTTGTTGGAAGGCCCCAAAAAAATTTGATCCGGGCCGGGGGGAGCTCCCGGACCCCCCTCCTGTAAAGGAAAAAACTCTAAATCAGGCTCCACAACGAATCAAGTTGAATGATGCTACCCACGCTGGGAGGAGCCCTTAGACCCCCCTTCTGTAAGGGTAAAAACTCTGAATCAGACTCCACAACTCTTCAAGTTGAACGATGCTACAGTCAGTGTGCAGGTCAGTCGGTGTTTGATGAAGCAATGTAGGATCGTCTGTTGGATGTGCACAGAAGTAGAGAGAGAAGGGAGAGAGAGTGAGAGAGTTGATGTTCATAGCCTTCTCTAGGGAGAACTCTTTGCCTCTCTTGATTTCTTCTCTAGAGAGAGAGAGAGAGAGAGAGAGAGAGAGAGAGAGAGAGAGAGAGAGAGAGGGTTTTACAGTGTTTTACGGAGAAAAAAAAAGAAGACTTTGAAGAGTCAACATCATCCTCGACTTTTTGGATGGAGGACATGTTTGTCCTTTTTTTGAAAGGAGAAAGAAGAAGAAGACTTTGAAGAGTCAACATCATCATCGACTTTCTGGATGGAGGACATGTTTGTCCTTTTTTTGAACTGTTTGTTTTTTCTTTTTTGAATGAAGGGCATTTTTGTCATTTTCTCAAACCATCACTTTATGAGAAGAATAGCAAGAAAGGGTACTTAAGTCTTTGCAACAACACCAGAGTCCGATGCAAAGTTATGTCAACATACATGGGAATACGAGCTCCATGTGCTTGTATACGTGGTGCTCATTCAAAGCCCCGAACACAGACGTGGGATTCAATGAATCATCGGGGGGGAACATACACCACCCTCTCTCAAATGATAGAGTGGGATGTGGTGACGTGGAGTGCGATGATTGCGGGGTATGTCTCGAGTTAAATCTGGAACCGGCTTGAGATTTATCATATTGGACCCATTCTAATGTCCAAAAGCTTAGAAGCAAGTCTTCTACCAAGAGAACTTACAGAAAAGTGATCATGAACAATTTGCTTGGGAATTGATTAAATCAAAGCATCAAACCTGATAATAAAGGTGGACAAATCTTACTCAATGAGGGATGAGTACGTTGTTAGCTTTATTTTTCCCCAAACAAATGAATTTGTCAGTCTCTATAAGTATTCGAAGCAAATCTTCTCACAAAGAGTTAGATACCAGCACCCAAAAGCTATCAGCTATTAAACCTGTTTTAATAAACAAAGATATAGATTTCTTCTGAGCAATTGGCCAATTAAGCTTAACAAATTGTTGTGTGTGTAACGCTCAAACCAAATCAACTACAGTAGACCTATTTAGCAAAAGACTTTCATGGTAGGACATATTTCTCAGCTTTCAAATATTTCAGCAAACAATGACGTCTCAGCAAGGTTTAAGCCACAGAGAATGAAAGCAAGACGTCATCGACCACTCCACCTTAGAAATAAAATCCGAATGTGAGATTCATTTTCTCATAAAATTTTCTCACATGTTTCTAAATCACTTGAGCAATAGAGCACAAAAAAAAGTTATGAACACGATTCTTCCCCCTTTAAACAAAAAGGGCATCTATTAGGCAGTGTTACTTCAAATCCCTTCAATCTATCCTCAGTTAGAAGTCTTCCATGTCCAGCCAAGTAATCAGAACCTTTTGTGGGCCAGACAAACACAAATCACTCATGGGTTAGCACGTCAATATAAATGGCATCTCAAACAGCTTTTCGACTTACCCTTTCAGTGCAAATAAATCTTTTTCATAACAATCTGTTAGGACCAAGAGTATTCTGAGAATAGGCAACTTTCAATCATATTAGGCTACAAGTTTTCAAGACCAGAAATGGGAGCGTGATGCTCCATGCATAACGCCACCCCATCCTTTAACACATTTTTTTTTTCAAGTACCAACCTACGTCTTTCCCTCTCAGGAAGTTGTGAGATTAGCAGGAAACCCATCAAAGAATCCATCTAAAACTGGATGACAGTCACTTCCACTACGATCTGTTTCCAACCCTATAGAATACTCTTCCATGATTTGGAACTCACATCCCAGTTTGCTCCTTAGAAACTTTTAGTTTGAAAGTACTTTGATCGCGGTAAATTTGGCCCACATAAAACCCTCATAGAATATATCAATCACAAGCTTTTCTAGATAAACAAGATTTAGCTCCTCAATCCTACTATGTCCAACTCCACCTTCCCTTTTAGGTTTGCAAAGCACCTCTCATGCCTCCTGTCAGATTCCAAATCCTGAACATGGTTTATAATTGTACCACCATTTTAACAATGTGTTCATGTTCAGTAACAGCTATAAAATAAAAACCTGACTTCCCATGCTTTCAAACAGTGATGAATTTTAACAATAAGCTGACATAAAAATGTATTCAACTAAACCACACAAAGAGAGCCCAACTATTTCAACGGAAGGTTGCTCACCTACCATCCATCTGGACAATTGTGAAACTTGCGTTCCAATTAAACCCGATTTGGATAGTCTGCTGTAGTTAAACCAAGTCAAATGGGGAGGGCTAGGTTTGGTCATGGATCTGAATTGCATATTCATGATCCAAACCACACGTCTCCAACTTGGGTTTGAATTGAACCCAATTTGGATAGACATTTGACATAGGCCTGCTTTGGGAAGTTGGGTCCTATAATAGGGATTGTGGCTTTGGACCATGCGATAAGAGGTTAGATCAGACCCACTGACACCCTTAGGGACATGGCGATTCGTGAATCAACCAGGAGATCCTGGAATGGCTCCCGTTTTTTTTCATATAGGAACCATTGATGAGCCCAATATCGAGAAGAAGGCAAGATCCAAAGCATATTGGACCCAACGTGGCCTGGTTCCCACCCTAAGAAGTGTGGACTCAAACGGGTTGGATATGTGTCCCACCATGCTTTACTTTATCCAACTTTTAATTTGAAGAGACTCGTTCTGAATCTGTGTCCAACTTGGGTCTCACAATGAAGTCCTAGATCCAGTTGTGATTTGAGTCTCCAATGTGGTATTGTATGTGTTCAAAATGGGCAAAATCTATTGAAGGTAAAATGATCAAGCCGTAAATAATTCTGATCCATATCCAACCATATTTGTTTACCCGACTATGACCACTACATCTGAAGAGATCTGACCATATTTGGTCCGTATCCTATCTGGAATCAGATATATAGTACACAGATCAAATAATATGACTCAGGTTCAGTTCAGACCCATGTTGAAACTGCGTGATTAATTTGCATCCCGACCAAGGGGTACAACTGATGTGCATAGTGGATCGGGTCAAATTGATTTCAGACCTGATGAAAAGGAAACCAATAATATTAGACCTCTTGAATAGGGGTGTCAATAGGTCGGGTTTGGTTCGGACCAAGGTGGAATCAGACTTGGACCAGATTTTTGGGTACAGTATCAGGTCCAAACCCGAGTTTAATCGGGTCGACTGAAGTTAGATTCCACAATGATCTGCTTAGTTCGAGAAAGATTTGGTTGGGTAGCAAGCTAGCCACCAGCAGGCAAGCTAGCTAGCTAAGGAAAGAAAGCAATAGGGGCCACAACGCTACATACACTCAGATAGCAGAATGCACACTGCAAAGAAAGCTCCTACCACGCTTACCACCCACACCCTCCCACTTCCCAGCCCCTAGCGCAATAAGAACTACATGAACCAAACATGGTAAAATGATATTTTTATCATTTTTACATTGAAAATTTGCGGGTCTTAATTGAAACTCGGGTTGGGTCCAGGTCTGGTATAAAATTTCACAAACTATACTCGAGTCCATGTATTAATCGGACCTTTGGGTCCAGACCCAAGTCTTAATCGGGTTTTCTTATTTATCACTATACCGGACCCTATAGGGTTTGGTTCGAGTCGGATCCAGCCAAACCAGGCCCGTTGAAATGCTTACTCTTGAGTAGGGGTGTCAACAGATCAGGTTTGGTTCAGACCCAGATGAAATCGGACACAAACCTGATTTGAGATGATGGTACCAGGTTCGGACTCAGATCTAATCGGACCCACCATAAGAGAAACCTTACCCTGATCCTATAAAGATTACATGAACCAGACCCGGTAAAATAATATAATTTTTTTTTATCATTTTTACATTGAAAAATTGTGGATCTTAATTGGAACTTAGGTCATTTCTGGGCCTGGTATGAAATTTCACTAACCATACATGGATCCAAATATTAATTGAACCCTTTGGGTCCAACCCGAATTCTAATTGGGCCTTCTTATTTATCACCAAACTCTTACCTTATAGGGTTTGGTACATGTAGGATCCAAGTTAAACCCGACCAATTGAAACCCCTACTCTTAAACTAGTCCAACATACACTACAAGAAAAATGCGTATTAGCGACAGACTCTATTCGTCGCTACGCCGTCGCTAATCCGTCACTAAATATGTTAGCGATGGATTTTGCGACAGATTAGCAATGAATAGCGTCTGTCGCATAACTCTAGTCGCTAAACTGCGACAGAATTTATCTGTCGCTAAGTAGCGACGGATTGGTGACAGATCATGTCCGTCGTTAATTTGCCGCTAAATAGAGACTAATCAGTCGCTACTATTTAGCGAGGGATACGTATCCATCGCTAATGTCCGTCACTAATTTGGCGACAAACATTAGTGACATATTTAATTTCGTCGCAAACCGATGACTGCTTTAAATTGGTGACGGAGTAGCGATGGATATTATCCGTCGCTAAGTTTTAAAAAAATTGTTAACACTTTTTCTTTTTTTTTGAAACTCGAGAAAATTTTTACGTTATACAATCATATAACCTGCTTATAAAAATAAAATACACATAAAAAATACATATGCAGGTGGAACAAATGTAACACAAGTTCTAAGTTAGGCAAACTTTGACAACCAAATACAGTCCTTGCCAAGTTATAATTAGTTACAAGTATGTCAAAGAAATTAAACAAATGAATCTAATCATCGTCAACATTTTGGGCATCATCATCTTCATTTTGTCAATTTGTGCCTCCCTCCATGCCTACATCAGCTCCTCTACGTTGATCATCTCCAGCATCCTACAAGAGAAAAAATGTTAGTATATATAAACAAAATATAATGAAATAAATTATATGCAATGCACTTAATCTAATGCAACAAAGTAAATGGTTGAATGACACAGAGAATAACAATAAACTGAAGGACATTAATAGAATTCAGATATGTGTTCTAAGACTGAAAAAAAAATGTACAGTGACTCAATCATGCAGATATGTGTTTTAAGTTTGTCAAAGAATTTCACAGTGATTCACACATGCATATATGGTTTATAAGGCTATCAAATAAATGTGTTATGTATCACAATCATGCATATATGTGTTACAAGACAGTCAAAAAACTCCCATAGTGATGAAATCATGCTTATATGTGTTCAAAGGTAGTAAAAAAACTTTATATGTGATTCAATCATGCCTATCATGTTCTAAAGCAGTCAAAAAAATTATAGTTATTCAATCATGCATATATGTGTTATAAGGCATTAAAAAACTTTCATATATGCTAATATCAGACTCATATATGTTATAAGGCATTAAAAAACTTTCATATATGCTAATATCAGGCTCATATGTGTTCTAAGGTTGTCAAAAAACTTTTATAGTGATTAAATCATGCATATATGTGTTATAAGGCACTAAGAAAAATTTATAGTGATGAATTCATGCATATATGTGTTGTAAGGTTATAAAAAAACCTTCATAGTGATTCAATCTTGCGTATATGTGTTATAAGGGTGTCAAAAAATTTGTATAGTGAATCAATCATGCATTTATGTGTTATAAGATGTCAAAAAAATTTATAGTGAGGCAGTCATGCATATATGTATTCAATCATGCATATACTATCTTGAAATCTAACAACATGAAACAAATGACATGAATCTTTATACCTGACGGGCACCAGAGCTCATGTTGAATGCATGCGAAGTTCCCCTGTCCTGAAAAAAGTTACACAACTCATTACGGACAATGTTGGAAATGACTTTATTTAAAAGTATTGCATTTTGTCCTCAAGACGCTGACATACATCATCCCAAGACATAGCAGCATCAATCGGGCGTTGGGAGTTGATGCTGGCGGAAGAACTCGGAGAGCCATGGCTGCAGGAGGCAACAACTGGTGTAGTGTTCATGTTACTTCCAAACCCGAACACACAACCCTTTTTGGGTTCACCAGTTGCAGTCACCCATGCTGCAGGATCAAAGGCAGATGCTGAGTGGAGTCATCGCCATATCGTTATACCATTTGCTGCTCGTATGACTCCTATAAAGTAATGATTAGAATATGAATTAATAATTTAGAATTACAATGTTTATGATAATGTAATTCAAAGTAACTTGTATATTACAATGTTTATTAATACAATAAATATATACAGATGTCGTTTTCGCCTTCTCTGATATAAAATCTCCCATGCTCTTACGTTTATGTGTTTCAACATACACATCCTTGTAAGGCACAATGTCTCTTTTTTCTGCTTCCTTCAATGTTATATATATATTGATGAATTATCATTCTCTTCTAATTGCTCTCAAAAGTCCTAGATCCACCTGTGTGTAGATGGACATCAGGCATCTTCGCTCAATTTTGTGCAGTCTTTGCTGAGCGGTTTCGAAATTCATTGCTCACCCACTTGTCGCATATGCCCTCCCAATAATCTCTCCTGATAGTAGAAGGCCCATGGCCCTTCCACTGCAGTGGATAATCTATCCCACCAGCTACTTCTCTCAGGTACTCTTTTCATTGTGTTACCGGTTCTGGAAGATGATTCAATAATGACTTCGTAATTTTTCGTATTACTTCTTGTTGGTCAAACCTCGCACTGCACATGAATTGATATACATTAACAATCGACTGTCGATATACACATTTTATAAGTTAAGTATTGGACAAGTGACAATGAAAAACTTACGGTCGACTATCGACATACACTATTTGAATTACTCATCGTGTGTCACACAAAGAAGACCCTGTATCCGACGTAAATGGGTCATGTGTAGCCGAAATAGCACCTACAAAACAATAAGTTAGAAATTTACACAATGCACATTTAAACTAATCAAGTATATAATTATTTAAATGATATACCTGTCGAAGCAACCCGTGAAGATGAAGGCTGAGACTGCCTACCACTGGGTGTTCGACGACTGTGACCTTTACGAACCATATTCTAACAAATAAAAAATGTTATGCAATACATTCAAATCATTCACATCAAATATTGCAACACATTAAAATATAAGATATCTTCATGGACCTACATTAAAACATAAGATATCAAATATTACAATAATTATCCTTAACTTGCAATACAATTAGATCAGTTACACAACTCTATATCTTCATGGATACATAATCAAATAAAAAAAACTTCATGCAAGACATTCAAATAATTCTAACATGTTACAATACATTCAATTCAGTAGTTGAAACCTACCGAAGATACATAATCAAATCGAAAATAAGTTCATGCAATACATTCAAATATTGCAATACATTTCAATACATTCAAATCATTCTAATCATTCAGATCAAATATATGTATGTATTACAAGATGTATTTCATTAGCTCAAGAATGATTCATCATCACTTGTTTGACTTTCATACTCTTTTTCTTCCTCCTCCTCCTCTTCGTCATCATCTTCTTCTTCTTCATTTAACGCTCATCCACTAGGTATATCAATTGGATCACATTCTTCCATGCATGTGTCATCGAACAATGAAGATATGACATGCATACCATGCGCGACATCGTGATCATAAGAGAAGTCATACATATCATCTGATTGATAGTAATCATCCTCTTTAACAATCTTGTAACTGATCATACTCGGGGTATAGTTTAGACTTCACCTTACAAACTGCCCACCATTCATTTCTATATGACTTTCTTGTATTTGGATATAAAGTAGAGTAAACTTATTGAGCTTGCGAGGCTAATATGAATGGTTTATATGTTCCAAACCTTGATTTATGATTCACCTCCACAATGCCTGAGGCTTTGTCGACTCTTATTGTTGTGGGATCAAACCAATGACACTTAAATAAAGTTAAGCTATTATTTGTGCCTAAGTAAGTCAACTCCATTATTTCTTCTATAACACCGTAGTAATCATGTTCATTTTCACCGTAGCTGCTATCCCTGATGCACACACCACTATTCATCATTGACTTGTTGACACCGTAGCCTTTTGTATGGAATCGATAACCATTTATGATGTACTCATTATAACAATACATAACTTTGGACGGACTATTTTGTAAATCACATATTCCTTGATCTCTAACCTCACCAAGGCAGACCTACAAGCATAAACAATGATTGTGATCACGACCAATTAAATATCTTATTGTTGTTTACAGGGAAAGAATGTATATAATCTTCATTACCAACTCTTTTAACCATGCCACAAACTTATTTTCACGTTCTTTTTGTACTTCTGCATCAGTGACATATGAAAGTTTTCTTCGCAACTCCAGATCAAATCATCTGCACTTAACAAAAACTTATATGACACTTCTTTTGACCTTGTGCTACCATTTCTCTTTGTCTTTGGCTTGAACCAAGGATGTCCACATGATAGACATGATATGCTATTTTCTTGATCTTTGAAATACAACATGCAGTGATTGGGGCAAGCATCTATCTTTTGATACCCCATACCTAGAGCATTGACCATAACCTTCGCACAATAGATATTTTATGGCAATTTCTTATCTTTGGGCAACATACTCTTCACAATAGAGCACAAACAATCAAAACATGATTGACTCAAATTATATTCTGACTTCAAATTCAATAGTTGAAGAACTGCAGATAAGATAGTGTGACTCTCGCAATCATTCCATAATGGCTCGTCAACAGCTCTAAGTAAGTCATAAAATGTACTAGTTGCATCATTTGTTGCTTCTTCCTTTACTCTAGTTGGTGCATCACTATGTCCCATAGTAGAACCCATTTCTGGTCTTACGGCATCAAATATCAAATCCACATATGGATTATCGTACACTACATTTACCTATGCATCAAAATTATTCCAAAATTCTTCATCATGAAGCGTCCAATTCTGATAACCACTAACAAAACTCTTCCTGTATAGGTGATGTCCAACACCATGAGGTTCTGCAAATCGATTGTTCTTACACATCGTGCAGGGGCATCTGATCTGACCGGTGCTATCCACTGTATTGACACTTGTCATTGCAAATTCAATAAAACTGTCAACACTATCTATATATTCATGTGACACCTCATTATCAACCATTCTACGGTACATCCATTCATGGTTTGCAGCCATTTTGTGGCACTTGAATAAAGTTAAGTTATTATTTATGCCTAAGTAAGTCAACTTCATTATTTCTTCTATAACATTGTAGTAGTCATGTTCATTTTCACCGTAGTTGCTATCCTTAACGCACACACCACTATTCATCATTGACTTGTTGACACCGAAGTCTTTTGTATGAAATCGATAACCATTTATGATGTACCCGTTGTAACATTACACAACTTTGGACGGACCATTTTGTAAATCACATGTTCCTTGATCTTTAACATCACCATCGCGAACCTACAAGCATAAACAATGACTGTGATCATGACCAATTAAGTATCTTATTGTTGTTTACAGGAAAATAATGTATACAATCGTCCTTACCAACTCTTTCAACCACGCCACAAACTTATTTTCACATTATTTTTGTACTTCTACATCAGTGAGATGTGGAAGTTTTCTTCGCAACTCCAGATCAAATCGTCTGCACTTAACAAAAACTTATATGACACTTCTTTTGACCTTATGCTACCATTTTCTTTTGTCTTTGGCGTGAACTAAGGATATCCACATGATATGCTATTTTCTTGATATTTGAAATACAACATGGAGGGATTGGGATAATCATATATATTTTGATATCCCATACCTAGAGCATTGACCATAACCTTCGCACGGTAGAGATTTTATGACAATTTCTCATCTTTGGGCAACATACTCTTCACAATAGAGCACAAACAGTCAAAACATGATTGACTCAAATTATATTCTGACTTCAAATTCAATAGTTGAAGAACTGCAGATAAGATAGTGTGACTCGCGCAATCATTCCATAATGGCTCGTCAACAGCTCTAAGTAAGTCATAAAATGTACTAGTTGCATCATTTGTTGCTTCTTCCTTTACTCTAGTTGGTGCATCACTATGTCCCATAGCAGAACCCTTTTCTGATCCTACGACATCAAATATCAAATTCACATATGGATAATTGTGCACTACATTTACCCGTGCGTCAAAATTATTCCAAAATTATTCACCATGAAGTATCCAATTCTGATAATCACTAACAAAACCCTTCCTGTATAGGTGCTGTCTAACACCATGAGGTTCTGTAAATCGATTGTTCTTACACATCGTGCAGGGGCATCTGATCCGACTGGTGCAATCCACTATATTAACACTTGCCATTGTGAATTCAATAAAACTTTCAACATCATCCATATATTCATGTGACACCTCATTATCAATTATCCTACGGTACATCCATTCATGGTTTGCAGCCATTTTCTGACACTTGAATAAAGTTAAGCTATTATTTGTGCCTAAGTAAGTCAACTCCATTATTTCTTCTAAAATACCGTAGTAGTCATGTTCATTTTCACAGTAGCTGCTATCCTTGACGCACATGCCACTATTCATCGTTGACTTGTTGACACCGTAGTCTTTTGTATGGAATCGATAACCATTTACGATGTACCAGTTATAACATTGCACAACTTTGGACAGACCATTTTGTAAATCACATATTCCTTGATCTTTAATATCACCATGACGGACCTACAAGCATAAACAATGACTGTGATCACGACCAATTAAGTTTCTTATTGTTGTTTACAAGGAAAGAATGTATACAATCGTCCTTACCAACTCTTTCAACTATACCATAAACTTATTTTCACGTTTTTTTTATACTTCTGTATCAGTGAGATGTGGAAGTTTTCTTCACAACTCCAGATCAAATCGTCTGCACTTAACAAAAACTTATATGACACTTCTTTTGACCTTGTGCTACAATTTCTCTTTGTCTTTGGCTTGAACCGAGGATGTCCACATGATGAACATGATATTCTATTTTCTTGATCTTTGAAATACAACATACAGTGATTGGGACAAGCATCTATCTTTTGATATCTCATACCTAAAGCATTGACCATAACCTTCGCACGATAGAGATTTGGTGGCAATTTCTCATCTTTGGGCAACATATTCTTCATAATAGGGCACAAACGGTTAAAACATAATTGACTCAAATTATACTCTGACTTCAAATTCAGTAGTTGAAGAACTGCAGATAAAATAGTGTGACTCTCGCAACCATTCCACAATGGCTCGTTAATATCTCTAAGTAAGTAAAAAAATATACTAGTTGCAGCATTTGTTGCTTCTTCCTCTACCCCAGTTGGTGCATCACTATGTCCCATAGCATAACCCATTTTTGGTCCTACGACATCAAATATCAAATCCACATATGGATTATCATGCACTACATTTACTCATGTGTCAAAATTATTCCAAAATTCTTTACCATGAAGCGTCCAATTCTGATAATCATTAACAAAACCCTTCCTGTATAAGTGATGTCTAACACCATGAGGTTCTACAAATCGATTGTTCTTACACATCGTGCAGGGGCATCTGATCCGACCGGTGCAATCCACTATACTGACACTTGTCATTGCGAATTCAATAAAACTGTCAACACCATCCATATATTCATGTGACGCCTCATTATCAACTATCCTACGGTACATTCATTCATGGTTTGCAGTCATTTTGTCCTATAATATTATAGATACTATCATCACCAGTTAAAAGAGAATCTTAATAATCCTATAATGAAAAAAATATCTAATTTATCTATTAATTCTTGTTTGATAATTGTTTATGAGCAATTTTTTGAATGTGTAATTTTTTTTTTGTAACACATCACATCATATTTATACACATCATGAGGATATTTAGAAATATGAAATCACATTTCATAAAACGATACATTTATTTGAAGCATGTTTTAAGGATACAATTTTACATGGAAGGCATAATCAAATGAAAAATAACTTCGTGCAAGCATGGATATAGACACATCAAACATTGCAATATATTCAAATCATTCATATCAAAACATATATCAAACATGTACCTGCAGCAAATACACTCCAATATCCCGCTAACTACTACCATGATGAACATAGAATATGTACTCTAAAAATAAGAGCACTTTTATTCTCATACATTAAAATCATGCTCAGCATGGTCTCCAAACTCCATCAAAGCAGTCCTAGATATCAAAAACTAAGTGAGTGTGTGAACAGAAAAGTATTGCATCCAATAAATTAAATAACATGCGATGCGCTTGCATCACTTACCACGGGTATTTATCCGATTTGAATTGCTTATGCCTTTGCATTTTTTTGTTATTTCTATTTGCATTACATTTTTAGCCACATGTGATGCTTAGCACTAAGCATCGCACAATTAGTTCAGCAACGTACCTGCAAAGTATAAATATACAGTACAATGCAGGGAGGAGGGCCGGGAGGTTACTTGTGAGGTCACCGGAGATGGGGGTAAGGCATCGGGGATGTTTGGAACATGAGCGAAAAAGAGGGGGAAAGGGGATGCCGAGACGGGCGTGTCGGCCTAGGTCGGGTGCGCGGCAGAAGGGGGTCGGCAAGGTTGCCGTAGAGGGAGGTGGTAAAAATGAGTTAGGTAGGAGGGTCGGCGGCGATGTTGTCGGGCCGGGGTGCGACAAGAGGTGGGCCAGGGGCGATGGGAGGCGGGCCGGGGGGCGACAAGAAGCGGACCGGGGGGCGACAGGAGTCGGGCCAGAGGGAAGACAGGAGGGGGGCGACAAGATTTAGGCTGGGGGGCGACAGGAGGCGGGCCGTGGGGCAATAGGAGGCGGGCCGTGGGGCGATCGGAGGCGGGCCAGGGGCCGACAGGAGGCGGGCTGGGGGGCGACGGGAGGCGTGCCGAGGCAACAGGAGGTGGGTCAGAGAAACGCGACAAAGATGAAACAGAAAAGAGAAAGAAAGATAAAAAATTAGCGATTAAATAAGAAATTAGCGATGGATTCATGATGGCCAAATTTTGTCGCTATTTAATGATGACTTAGCGACGAAATAGTTCTGCCGCTAATCCGTCGTTAAGTTACGACAGATATGGAGACAGAACAAAATCTATCGCTAATTCATCACAAAGTAGTGACGGATTAACGATAAAAAAAATTTTGTCGATAAAATCGTAAATAAATGATATTTTAGCGATGAATATCTTTCTCTCGCTAATCCGTCCAAAATTTAAGATGGATTTCATTCATCGCAAATGGCCGTCGCTAATTAGTATTTTTCTTGTAATGATACTATTAGTATCGGTACAGGTTAGACTATTCCAAAGTACTTTTCAACAAAAGGGGGCTATGGCTTGAAAATTGAATGGGTCAAGCATCCAAGACTTCACACCAACTACAATTACTTTGATGAAATGGTCAAACATGGCTTGAAAATTGAATGTATCAAGGCTCAAGGATCGAAGACTTTACACCAACCACTATTACATTGATTACATGGTCAAAGAAACACACCCCTACTCTTGGTCTATAAATTAACCCGCAACACTTAGTCTATACCAACAACATCATTCATCGTACAGACTTCAAGGATATCGACCTGATTACCAGGCCACCACTACCACCATTGTCATGGCCTCCCTAGCTCATTTTCTCACCATTGTTGTTGTTGTCGCAGCGGTTTCTGTATCAGTTTCAGGTGAGGACACGCTCTTTGCTGGCGAGAGCCTTAACGGCAATGAGTTCATAGAGAACGGCCGCTTCCGCCTGATAATGCAGACTGACTGCAACCTAGTGTTATATGTTGACCGAACCAGGGCAGTTTGGGCTTCAAACACCGCCGGTCGCGGCACGTCCTGTCGAGCTAGCCTACTCAACAACGGTCAACTTGTCATTGTTTCCGGAACGACTCAGTTGTGGGCTAGTGCGTCAGCCTTGGGTCCAAATAACTTCAGGCTTATTATTCAGGCTGATGGGAATGCTGTGATCTATGGTGCACCTGTCTGGGCTACCAACACCGTTCAAAACTGAGTCTTGGTTGATCATATTCATTTAGTTTGTCGAGTCATGTGTGAAATAACAAATGCTGAAATGCACGTATACATGTTATGTGCTTGATGTTAAAGTTTTATAGGACAAGTAACTTTAATTTTCTGAAAAAATGAATGAAGGGAAGCTTTTGGATATAGGGTAGAAAATCTTAGTGTTTTTACGGCTCTAAAAATGCGATTTAAATTCTTGGTCATGGATGTGTGTGTACTTTGTTAAAGTGTATAATCAACTCCATCGAGATCGAGTGAGATATGCGGTGATGATGGAATATTATCAGCATTTTGATTAAATACAATATGAAAGTATCTGCTCTCAAGCTACTTATACGCGAAGCCAAGCACTTCAAATATGAGAGAGAGAGAGAGAGAGAGAGAGAGAGTTTAATGGTGATTTCCATAGGCAAAAGAGCACTGCACCCGAACCAACCCATTTCCCACCTACTCCACATCTGTAAATCCATGAGAGAATTGAAGCAAATCCATGCCCAAGCCATCGTTTCGGGATACTCTCTGGATGACCATTTCTCCTCCAAAATATTTACTTTTTGTGCGATTTCTGAACATGGTGATCTCAATTACGCCTGTGGGATCTTCCACCAACTCATCCATCCCGCAGTCTTTGCTTGGAACTCTATCATCCGTGGCTTTTCGAAGAGCAAGACCCCAATTCGAGCCATCTCCCTGTATACTCAGATGTTGGTTGCGGGAGTTTCGCCGGATAATTTCACCTTCCCGTTCGTCCTGAAGGCGTGTGCCCGTCTACTGTCTTCCCGCCTCGGCGAACCTGTCCATGTGCATGTCATGAAGAACGGCCTTCCATTCAACGTGTTTATTCAGAATTCTTTGATGCACATGTATGCTTCCTGTGGTGATATAAAGAGTGCTAGGAAACTGTTCGAAGAAATGCCTCCACGAAACTTGGTCGCTTGGAACACCATGGTGGACGGCTATGCCAAATGTGGTGATGTGGTGACATGGAGTGCGATGATTGTGGGGTATGTCCAGAGCGAGGACTACAGGGAGGCCTTGGCCGTATTTGAAAGGATGGAGGTGGTGGGTGTCAAGGCTAATGTAGTCACCATGGTCAGTGTGTTGTGTGCTTGTGCCCATCTAGGTGCACTTGATGAGGGAATGAGAGTACATGCCTACATAGAAGATAATGGGTTCAAATTGACAATTGAATTGTGCACTGCCCTTGTTGACTTGAGGAGGCCATGAAGGCCTTTAGAGCAGTCCCACCTTATCAAACAGATGTGCTTATTTGGAATGCCATTATTGGTGGTTTGGCAATGCATGGATTGAGTACGGAATCACTTGAATTGTTTGGAGAGATGCTTGAGGTAAATGTAAGACCAGATGAGATCACATATCTTGCTCTGTTATGTGCGTGTGCCCATGCAGGCTTGGTGGAGGAAGCGTGGTGCTTCTTTGAGGCACTTGAGAGATATGGGATGACTCCTAAGATTGAGCGCTACGCTTGCATGGTTGACATCCTTGGTCGAGCTGAGCATGTGGATGAGGCATATGAATTTATAAATAGGATGCCCATTGAACCAACTGCACCAATGTTGGGTGCTTTGCTCAATGGATGCAAGATACATGGAAGGTTGGGTGTTGGTGAAGTCGTTGGGAAGCGCTTGATTGAAATAGAGCCTGCTCATGATGGTCGGTACATTGGTCTGCCAAATATTTATGCTGTTGCTAATAGATGGGATGATTCCAGAAAGATGAGGGCAATGATGGAAGACGGGAGTTAGGAAGGCTCCAGGTCATAGCTGCATTGAGGTGGATGGTAGTCTTCATAGATTTATTGCTCAAGATAAGACACATCCTCGTGCGGGAGAAATATATGTAATACTAGACTATATATCATGCCAAAGAAAGTTGGAAGTGGATCCATGGAGAGACCATGATGTACAACTCAGAATATAAGGGGGTGAAAAAGCATTGAATGATGTTGAAATCCATGGGGGCAGGCCTCATGTCATTCTTGAAATCTGCCATTGTTGTCCATGAGGATGGAACATGTAAATATTTGTGGATGACATACAATTGCAGAAAGCCAGACAGTTGGCAGTGAAAGCGTTGAGCTCATCCTTGAGCCACAGTAGCAAGGATCAGACAGAGAGTTCGTGGGTGGTGCTTTCCATGTGAACATATTCTCAGACAATGCATGGTGTTCTATGATACATGGATAATGGATTATTGTATTTGGATCTAGCAAATTATCCTGGTGACTTGCTTTATTTGAAAGACACGTTGCAGAAGTGCGAAAAGGTGAATGTTATCTAGCCTCCGCAAGCAACATGAAGGATCAACTGACAGATTGGTGTGGGTACCACTGGGGAACAGGAAGATAGATCCAGAATTATGTAAAAAATGCTAGAAGTCATTGATGACCACATTGTTTCCATTAATACCAGAGAGGAGCTCTGTTGGATATTTGTCAAACAGCATAGTTAACAGAATTTGACAGGTTAATATGCATGTTTTCAATAATCATCGTCAAGCTTTCTCCTTTTATTTGGGTTAGGCCCGTGAGTTTTTTATTTTTCAGTTTTCAAAACTGAGTACCTTCACTTTTTCCTTTGTCCCACTTTCATTATATCCCACAAAGTTTTTCATTTTCTTATTGTTTTCTCAACTTATATAAAGGAATTTGTAATACGAGGCATGGAATTATCATCTCTCTTTACCTCATACAGGCAATTGAGCTTTTTGTACCAACGCACCGAAAGGTCACACTCCTCTCAGATGCTCATCATCTATATTTGAGTAGTGAAATGGTATCAGACAATTGAACCTACAATTCAAGCAACCTGGAACTTTCAAATAGAAAAGGAGCATTTTAGAAATTAAAGTGTTAAATGGAGTTCTCAAAAGGCTGAAGGTACCTTTTCCACGGTATGGAATATCCTTAACTGATAAATATTGTGATATTGTCAAAGATATTGCAAAGATATCCTGATATATTTGTTCGAACTAAAATATCAGGATTTTATTGTGATGTTATTATGTTTATAATAACAAAAATTTGAGAAATACTGAGTTTTGTAAAGTGTTGCTGTTTTGTAGCTTTTATTCCTCACTCATATTTCGCAATAGCTTGACCATTTAAGACGGTCGCATTCAAAACATGGCACCCTTTGTTCACTGTTCTTTTCTCTCTCTCTCTCTCTCTCTCTCTCTCTCTCTGCAACAACAATTAGATCATTTCATTGGTTCTAGTCGTCTTGATGTACTGCATATCCATTTCTGGTTATTTATGCCCATAATTCACAGCTTGCCCAGTTTGGGTTTTTAAGATGATGATTTTACGTAGCCATCGACTTCTCATTACAAGAAAAACTCTAATTAGCGACGGAAATTTGCGATGAATTTTTTTCGTCGCAAATTTACGATGGATTAGCTAGAGAAAACTATCTGTCCCTAACATTCGAATTATTTGTGGAATTAGCGACGAAAAAACTTTCATCACGAATTTGTCACTAATTAGCGACGGATTTGCAACGGAAAAATTCCGTCGCAACTTCGTGACAGAAATTTTTCGTCGCAAATTCACGACAGAATTTTGCCGTCGCGAATCCGTCACTAAATTTCTCATAAATCCCTAATGTGAGCCTCCTTTCTTTTCTTTTCTTTTCTCTCGCAATACTTATCGTTAACTTGCAATACAATTAAATCAGTTACACAACTCTATATCTTCATGGATACATAATCAAATAAAAAAAACTCCATGCAAGACATTCAAATAATTCTAACACGTTACAATACATTCAATTCAGTAGTTGAAACCTATCGAAGATACATAATCAAATCGAAAATAAGTTCATGCAATACATTCAAACATTGCAATACATTTCAATACATTCAAATCATTCTAATCATTCAGATCAAATATAAGTATGTATTACAAGATGTATTTCATTAGCTCGAGAATGATTCTTCATCACTTGTTTGACTTTCATACTATTTTTCTTTATCCTCCTCATCTTTGTCATCATCTTCTTCTTCTTCATTTAGCACTCATTCACTTGGTATATCATTTGGATCACATTCTTCTATGCATGTGTCATCGGACAATGGAGATATGACATGCATACCATGTGCGACATCGTGATCATAAGAGAAGTCATACATATCATCTGATTGATAGTAATCACTCTCTTTAACTTGTCTTCCTTTAACTGATTATACTCGGGGTATAGTTTAGATTTCACCTTACAAACTGCCCACCATTCATTTCTATCTCACTTTCTTGTATTTGGATATGAAGTATAGTAAACTTATTGAGCTTGTGAGGCTAATATGAGTGATTCATATGTTCCAAACCTTGATTTATGATTCACCTCCACAATGCCTGAGGCTTTGTCGACTCTTGTTGTTGTGGGATCAAACCAATGACACTTGAATAAAGTTAAGTTATTATTTGTGCCTAAGTAAGTCAACTCCATTATTTTTTCTATAACACTGTAGTAGTCATGTTCATTTTCATCATAGCTGTTATCCTTGACGCACACGCCACTATTCATTGTTGACTTGTTGACACCGTAGTCTTTTGTATGAAATCGATAACCATTTATGATGTACCCATCGTAACATTGCACAACTTTGGACGAACCATTTTGTAAATCACATATTCCTTGATCTTTAACATCATCATGGCAGACCTACAAGCATAAACAATGACTGTGATCATGACCAATTAAGTCTCTTATTGTTGTTTACAGAGAAATAATATATACAATCGTCCTTACCAACTCTTTCAATCATGCCACAAACTTATTTTCACGTTCTTTTTGTACTTTTGCATCAGTGAGATATGGAAGTTTTCTTCGCAACCCCAGATCAAATCGTCTACACTTAACAAAAACTTATATGACACTTCTTTTGACTTTATGCTACCATTTCCCTTTGTTTTTGGCTTGAACCGAGGATGTTCACATGATGGACATGATATCTATTTCCTTGATCTTTGAAATACAACACGCAGTGATTGGGACAAGCATCTATCTTTTGATATCTCATACTTAGAGCATTGACCATAACCTCCGCACGGTAGAGATTTTGTGGCAATTTCTCATCTTTGGGCAACATACTCTTCACAATAGAGCACAAACGGTCAAAACATGATTGACTCAAATTATATTCTGACTTTAAATTCAGTAGTTGAAGAACTACAAATAAGATGTGACTCTCGCAATCATTCCACAATTGCTCGTCAACAACTCTAAGTAAGTCATAAAATGTACTAGTTGCATCATTTGTTGCTTCTTCCTTTACCCTAGTTGGTGCATCACTATGTCCCATAGCAGAACCCTTTTCTCGTCCTACGACATCAAATATCAAATCCACATATGGATTATCGTGCACTACATTTACCCGTGCGTCAAAATTATTCCAAAATTATTCACCATAAAGCATCCAATTCTGATAATCGCTAACAAAACCCTTCTTATATAGGTGATGTCTAACACCATGAGGTTCTGCAAATCGATTGTTCTTACACATCGTGCAGTGGCATCTAGTTCGGTCGGTGCGATCCACTATACTGACACTTGCATTGTGAATTCAATAAAACTGTCAACAACATCCATATATTCAGTCGACACCTCATTATCAACTATCCTACGGTACATTCATTCATGGTTTGCAGTCATTTTGTCCTATAATATTATAGATATTGTCATCACCAGTTGAAAGAGAATCTTAATAATCCTATAATGAAAAAAATATCTAATTTATCTATTAATTCTTGTTTAATGATTGTTTGTGAGCAATTTTTTGAATGCATAAATTTTTTTGTGTAACACATCACATCATATTTATACACATCATGAGGATATTTAGAAATATGAAATCACATTTCATAAAACGATACATTTATTTGAAGCATGTTTTAAGGATACAATTTTACATGAAAGGCATAATCAAATGAAAAATAACTTCGTGCAAGCATGGATATAGACACATCAAACATTGCAATACATTCAAATCATTCATATCAAAACATATATCAAACATGTACATGCAGCAAACAACTCCAATGTCCCGCTAACTACTATCATGATGAACATAGAATATGTACTCTAAAAATAAGAGCACTTTTATTCTCATACATTAAAATCATGCTCAGCATGGTCTTCAAACTCCATCAAAGCAGTTCTAGATATAAAAAACTAAGTGGGTGTGTGAACAGAAAAGTATTGCATCCAATAAATTAAATAACATGCGATGCGCTTGCATCACTTACTCACCACGGGTATTTACCCGATTTGAATTGCTTATGCCTTTACATTTTTTTCTTATTTATGTTTGCATTGCATTTTTAGCCACATGTGATACTTAGCACTAAGCATCGCGCAATTACTTCAACAACGTATCTGCGAAGCACAAATATACAGTACAATCCAGGGAGGAGGTCCGGGGGGCTACTTGCGAGGTCGCCAGAGATGGGGGTAAGGCGTCGGGGATGTTTGGAACATGAGCGAAAAAGAGGGGGAAATGAGATGTTTGGACGGAGGTGTCGACGTAGGTCGGGTGCGCGGCAGAAGGGGGTCGGCAAGGCTACCAGAGAGGGAGGGGGTAACAGTGAGTTAGGTAGGAGGGTCGGCGGCGATGTTGTCGGGTCGAGGGGGGGGGGGACAGGAGGCGGGTCGGGGGGCGACAGGAAGTGGGTCGGGGGGGCGACAGGAGGCAGGCCAGGGGGTGACAAGATTCAGGCCAAGGGGCGATGGGAGGCAGGCCGGGGGGCGACCGGAGGTGGGCCGAGGGTCGATAGGAGGCGGGCTGGGGGGCGACGGGAGGCGGGTCAGGAGCAACAGGAGGTGGGCTGGAGAAGCGCAGCGGAGATGAAACAGAAAAGAGAAAAAAATGGAAAAAGTTAGGGATTTACGAGGAAATTAGCAATGGATTCGTGATGGCCAAATTTCGTCGCTATTTGGCGATGACTTAGCGACAAAATAGTTATGCTAAAATCGTAAATAAATGATATTTTAGCGACAAATATCTTTCTCTCGCTAATCCGTCACAAATTTACGATGAATTTCATCGGTCGCACTATTAGTATCAGTAGTGGTTAGACTATTCTAAAGTACTTTTCAACAAAAGGGGCCTATGGCTTGAAAATTGAATGGGTCAAGACAAGCATCAAAGACTTCACAGCAACTACTATTACTGTCACGGGCTAATTTTCCAAGGCCAAATTTTTCGCATTTCAAGCCAAGGAAGGCCCGTGCGGCACTAGGCCTTACGGCCTAGTCAGCCTCACAGCACGTGTTTCCCACACGTAAACTTCTTACCCAGCGGAACGTCAACTTAACAAACCCTTCTTTTCAAGAAATCCTTCCGAACATGGTTCATCGTGCATCTGATCGCCACTTACGTGCCTAGCCGTCCCATACCGGCTAGCACCTTCAATGACCAAGCCAAACATGCCTTACAGCTCCCACAAGCAAGCGCACGTTGACAAGGGCTGAAACGTGCCTTCGCAGCACTACCGACTTAACCAACATCCAACACGGGTCATGGGGAGCATAACACATCCCAAAGCCTTTACTGATGCATGTCATGCCTCCAACCATCATTGCAAGCCACCTTTCCTCAAGCCCAACCATCTGAGCCAACAACGCACATATGCCTTAGCCTCGCGTGCCAGGGAGCAGATCGCAGCCCCATGGGCACGCCCCCAACATAACCTCACCACCGAAGGGACCAGGTCTTTCGACCCCCAGTCCGAAGACCAGTTGATGATTTCATGCCATAGCGATAAGCACCACCCAAACTCATTCGCTGGCGCTGTGCACTCACTTGCACAACCCCGTGCCACCATGCACGGTTGGGACCGCACCGCCGCACCAAGAGTCGCCTACCTGCGCACCCAAGGCCTTTGCCTACGTCCCATGGGGGATTTGCACTACACACGGACACCCCCATGCACTCCCAGTGCTGCCCGTGCGATATAGGGGGTGCCTATGCCAAACTGCTGCAACATGTGCCAGACAGCTCAAACAGGAGGTCCCCTATATAGGTATTTTAGGAGCCAGGCCCTTGCCAGCAAGAGGAACCCGAATAACACTTGGGGAACCATAAATTTCTCAACTTCAGAATTCTTCAAATCCGCCTTCACCCACGCGTTCCCCATAGTCCATTTACACGGTGAATCTTCGATCTTGGCCCCAAACAACTTCAAATGCTCATTGGATTATCGCCTCAAAGATTGTGCACGCAACTGTGCCCACACTGCGCACATTGCTGCACATGCCAAGCTCTGACCATGCTCACCGCAACTACGTGCCCACCGCATGATGTGCTTCGCACGCCACATGCACAACGCATGACAATGGTCTGTGCAACACACGACACCACTGTTATGCATGTGCACCAAACTCTGCACACATGGGCAAGGCCTGTTTGCCACGGGGTTGGCCCGACTGCCTCATGCACGCCGCAACCAACCAATCCATCACTCTTGGGGCACTTCCACCGCACTTCACACACATCCATGCATCTGTTGCCGCATTTGCACTGCACCACACCAGGCACATGCCACACTCCTTGCACAGCCCTGTGCCCCACTCCAGCACACGACACCATCTGTGGCATGCACGTGCCTCTTATGAATGTGCACTGCACCTTGCCAGTGCACATGTCACACACTCCTTCCACTGTCTAGTGCCAAGCTCAGGCACATGACGCAATCAGTGACATGCACACACCTTTTTCAGCACCTGCATTGCACCAACCCGTGCACACGCCAACTCCTTTGCACAGCCCAGTGCCAAGCTCAGGCACACGACACTATCAGTGGCATGCATACGTCTCTTCAACCCCATGCACCGCACCAAGTCCCATACCTATGGCACGTTGCAAGGCTCTCCGAGATTTCAGGTGCAACATTCTCCCCCACTCAAGCCATCGTCGTCCTCGACGATCTCTTCGCTTAACATCTATGGAGTTCCGTTCGACAACGCAATTCATCCGGATGATGTGCACCTTACCATTTAGCTCCTTTTCTCTTTTCATAATCACGGGACCCCAGCGTAGTCCCCATTCTCAAGCGGGTCTCCCATGCCCGCACGACATCTTGCCGTCTCAGCACGCTTCACACGTGTGCCCTCATTGCACACCACCAAGTTCACACTCGGGCGCCCCCATTCACCCCAACTTCACCACTCGACCATGCGGTTCACACACAGACCGCCAAAACAAGATGAAGCCCATTCTGGAGGTTACACTCACTTGGCTCCCCCGTAAGCCCTCATTGCCCACTCATTGGCTCGGTCACTTCAGGTTGCGCCACTTCGGCCATACTCGGTCTGCACACCACCTGTCATCCTGACTGTGGTCCGTGGAGAGTATGCCGGCACACACGAGCGACAACCGAGGCACTCCCTCTCGCGTTGCCCTCAACCAACTCACTTGACTCCCCTGTAAGCCCTCATTGCCCACTCATTGGCTCGGTCACTTCAGGTTGCATCACTTCGGCCATACTCGGTCTGCACACCACCTGTCATCCTGACTGTGGTCCGTGGAGAGTATGCCGGCACACACGAGCGACAACCGAGGCACTCTCTCTCGCGTTGCCCTCAACACAGAGCGCCAGTCGAGCTTCTCCTCGCACTGCACTCACCAAACACAGAGCGACAGTCGAGCTCCTCCTCGCACTGCCCTCACCAAACAAGGCACCCTTGAACCCAAAGGCGTGCCTACACTGTGGCTTCAACCCGCACTTGTCGCAACTTTCGAACACACTGAGTCCCATACCTCAGCGTGTCTCTAGCAACTCCAACAACGGTCCACCGCAATCCACTGCGACCTTCTGTCGCGCATAAGCCCTCATTCATAGGGCACTTTCTTGGTGGTTGGTGAGCTCGCAATAAGCAAACACTGCCCTTTCAGTGTTGACTTGACCCAAAGGATTCATTCCTTTTTAAACACACATTTTGTACGCCACTGTGCCTCGTAAAGCTTTCGAGGCATGAAGGAAAACAACGATCTTTCTTGCCCACACAGAAACTGCACATTGTTGTTCTGAGCTGACTATATAGTTGGCCCTCCACATAGCCAATCCCACTCCAACAAACCAGCCTTCATGTTAACTCCACCATGAAGCATCATAATTCGACTTCGGTGCTCCGAACATGCTTTGGCAACATGAAGAGAAACCCGGCCAAAGGCTCTCCAACATATCAACCACTTAGGCACTCGTATGCTCTGCTTTGATACCAGTTGTCACGGGCTAATTTTCCAAGGCCAAATTTTTCGCATTTCAAGCCAAGGAAGGCCCGTGCGGCACTAGGCCTTACGGCCTAGTCAGCCTCACAGCACGTGTTTCCCACACGTAAACTTCTTACCCAGCGGAACGTCAACTTAACAAACCCTTCTTTTCAAGAAATCCTTCCGAACATGGTTCATCGTGCATCTGATCGCCACTTACGTGCCTAGCCGTCCCATACCGGCTAGCACCTTCAATGACCAAGCCAAACATGCCTTACAGCTCCCACAAGCAAGCGCACGTTGACAAGGGCTGAAACGTGCCTTCGCAGCACTACCGACTTAACCAACATCCAACACGGGTCATGGGGAGCATAACACATCCCAAAGCCTTTACCGATGCATGTCATGCCTCCAACCATCATTGCAAGCCACCTTTCCTCAAGCCCAACCATCTGATCCAACAACGCACAGATGCCTTAGCCTCGCGTGCCAGGGAGCAGATCGCAGCCCCATGGGCACGCCCCCAACATAACCTCACCACCGAAGGGACCAGGTCTTTCGACCCCCAGTCCGAAGACCAGTTGATGATTTCATGCCATAGCGATAAGCACCACCCAAACTCATTCGCTGACGCTGTGCACTCACTTGCACAACCCCGTGCCACCATGCACGGTTGGGACCGCACCGCCGCACCAAGAGTCGCCTACCTGCGCACCCAAGGCCTTTGCCTACGTCCCATGGGGGATTTGCACTACACACGGACACCCCCATGCACTCCCAGTGCTGCCCGTGCGATATAGGGGGTGCCTATGCCAAACTGCTGCAACATGTGCCAGACAGCTCAAACAGGAGGTCCCCTATATAGGTATTTTAGGAGCCAGGCCCCTGCCAGCAAGAGGAACCCGAATAACACTTGGGGAACCATAAATTTCTCAACTTCGGAATTCTTTAAATCCGCCTTCACCCACGCGTTCCCCATAGTCCATTTACACGGTGAATCTTCGATCTTGGCCCCAAACAACTTCAAATGCTCATTGGATTATCGCCTCAAAGATTGTGCACGCAACTGTGCCCACACTGCGCACATTGCTGCACATGCCAAGCTCTGACCATGCTCACCGCAACTACGTGCCCACCGCATGATGTGCTTCGCACGCCACATGCACAACGCATGACAATGGTCTGTGCAACACACGACACCACTGTTATGCATGTGCACCAAACTCTGCACACATGGGCAAGGCCTGTTTGCCACGGGGTTGGCCCGACTGCCTCATGCACGCCGCAACCAACCAATCCATCACTCTTGGGGCACTTCCACCGCACTTCACACACATCCATGCATCTGTTGCCGCATCTGCACTGCACCACACCAGGCACATGCCACACTCCTTGCACAGCCCTGTGCCCCACTCCAGCACACGACACCATCTGTGGCATGCACGTGCCTCTTATGAATGTGCACTGCACCTTGCCAGTGCACATGTCACACACTCCTTCCACTGTCTAGTGCCAAGCTCAGGCACATGACGCAATCAGTGACATGCACACACCTTTTTCAGCACCTGCATTGCACCAACCCGTGCACACGCCAACTCCTTTGCACAGCCCAGTGCCAAGCTCAGGCACACGACACTATCAGTGGCATGCATACGTCTCTTCAACCCCATGCACCGCACCAAGTCCCATACCTATGGCACGTTGCAAGGCTCTCCGAGATTTCAGGTGCAACAATTACATTGATGAATTGAAAATTGAATGTATCAAGGCTCAAGGATCGAAGACTTTACACCAACCACTATTACATTGATTACATGGTCAAACAAACACACCCCCTACTCTTGGTCTATAAATTAACCCGCAACACTTAGTCTATACCAACAACATCATTCATCATACAGACTTCAAGGATATCGACCTGATTACCAGGCCACCACTACCACCATTGTCATGGCCTCCCTAGCTCATTTCCTCACCATTGTTATTGTTGTCGCTGCGGTTTCTGTATCAGTTTCAGGTGAGGACACGCTCTTTGCTGGCGAGAGCCTTAACAGCAATGAGTTCATAGAGAACGGCCGCTTCCGCCTGATAATGCAGACTGACTGCAACCTAGTGTTATATGTTGACCGAACCAGGGCAGTTTGGGCTTCAAACACCGTCGGTCGCGGCACGTCCTGTCGAGCTAGCCTACTCAACAACGGTCAACTTGTCATTGTTTCCGGAACGACTCAGTTGTGGGCTAGTGCGTCAGCCTTGGGTCCAAATAACTTCAGGCTTATTATTCAGGCTGATGGGAATGCTGTGATCTATGGTGCACCTGTCTGGGCTACCAACACCGTTCAAAACTGAGTCTTGGTTGATCATATTCATTTAGTTTGTCGAGTCATGTGTGAAATAACAAATGCTGAAATGCACGTATACATGTTATGTGCTTGATGTTAAAGTTTTATAGGACAAGTAACTTTAATTTTCTGAAAAAATGAATGAAGGGAAGCTTTTGGATATAGGGTAGAAAATCTTAGTGTTTTTACGGCTCTAAAAATGCGATTTAAATTCTTGGTCATGGATGTGTGTGTACTTTGTTAAAGTGTATAATCAACTCCATCGAGATCGAGTGAGATATGCGGTGATGATGGAATATTATCAGCATTTTGATTAAATACAATATGAAAGTAACTGCTCTCAAGCTACTTATACGCGAAGCCAAGCACTTCAAATATGAGAGAGAGAGAGAGAGAGAGAGAGAGTTTAATGGTGATTTCCATAGGCAAAAGAGCACTGCAGCAGAACCAACCCATTTCCCACCTACTCCACATCTGTAAATCCATGAGAGAATTGAAGCAAATCCATGCCCAAGCCATCGTTTCGGGATACTCTCTGGATGACCATTTCTCCTCCAAAATATTTACTTTTTGTGCGATTTCTGAACATGGTGATCTCAATTACGCCTGTGGGATCTTCCACCAACTCATCCATCCCGCAGTCTTTGCTTGGAACTCTATCATCCGTGGCTTTTCGAAGAGCAAGACCCCAATTCGAGCCATCTCCCTGTATACTCAGATGTTGGTTGCGGGAGTTTCGCCGGATAATTTCACCTTCCCGTTCGTCCTGAAGGCGTGTGCCCGTCTACTGTCTTCCCGCCTCGGCGAACCTGTCCATGTGCATGTCATGAAGAACGGCCTTCCATTCAACGTGTTTATTCAGAATTCTTTGATGCACATGTATGCTTCCTGTGGTGATATAAAGAGTGCTAGGAAACTGTTCGACGAAATGCCTCCACGAAACTTGGTCGCTTGGAACACCATGGTGGACGGCTATGCCAAATGTGGTGATGTGGGGAGTGCGCGCTTCCTGTTTGATCAGATGACAGAGCGGGATGTGGTGACATGGAGTGCGATGATTGCGGGGTATGTCCAGAGCGAGGACTACAGGGAGGCCTTGGCCGTATTTGAAAGGATGGAGGTGGTGGGTGTCAAGGCTAATGTAGTCACTATGGTCAGTGTGTTGTGTGCTTGTGCCCATCTAGGTGCACTTGATGTGGGAATGAGAGTACATGCCTACATAGAAGATAATGGGTTCAAATTGACAATTGAATTCTGCACTGCCCTTGTTGACATGTATGCCAAGTGTGGTTCCATTGAGGAGGCCATGAAGGCCTTTAGAGCAGTCCCACCTTATCAAACAGATGTGCTTATTTGGAATGCCATTATTGGTGGTTTGGCAATGCATGGATTGAGTACGGAATCACTTGAATTGTTTGGTGAGATGCTTGAGGTAAATGTAAGACCAGATGAGATCACATATCTTGCTCTGTTGTGTGCGTGTGCCCATGCAGGCTTGGTCGAGGAAGCGTGGTGCTTCTTTGAGGCACTTGAGAGATATGGGATGACTCCTAAGATTGAGCACTACGCTTGCATGGTTGACATCCTTGGTCGAGCTGGGCATGTGGATGAGGCATATGAATTTATAAATAGGATGCCCATTGAACCAACTGCACCAATGTTGGGTGCTTTGCTCAATGGATGCAAGATACATGGAAGGTTGGGTGTTGGTGAACTCGTAGGGAAGCGCTTGATTGAAATAGAGCCTGCTCATGATGGTCGGTACATTGGTCTGTCAAATATTTATGCTGTTGCTAATAGATGGGATGATTCCAGAAAGATGAGGGCAATGATGGAGGACAGGGGAGTTAGGAAGGCTCCAGGTCATAGCTGCATTGAGGTGGATGGTAGTCTTCATAGATTTATTGCTCAAGATAAGACACATCCTCGTGCGGGAGAAATATATGTAATACTAGACTATATATCATGCCAAATAAAGTTGGAAGTGGATCCATGGAGAGACCATGATGTACAGCTCAGAATATAAGGGGGTGAAAAAGCATTGAATGATGTTGAAATCCATGGGGGAAGGCCTCATGTCATTCTTGAAATCTGCCATTGTTGTCCATGAGGATGGAACATGTAAATATTTGTGGATGACATACAATTGCAGAAAGCTAGACAATTGGCAGTGAAAGCGTTGAGCTCATCCTTGAGCCACAGTAGCAAGGATCAGACAGAGAGTTCGTGGGTGGTGCTTTCCATGTGAACATATTCTCAGACAATGCATGGTGTTCTATGATACATGGATAATGGATGATTGTATTTGGATCTAGCAAATTATCCTGGTGACTTGCTTTATTTGAAAGACACGTTGCAGAAGTGCAAAAAGGTGAATGTTATCTAGCCTCCGCAAGCAACATGAAGGATCAACTGACAGATTGGTGTGGGTACCACTGGGGAACAGGAAGATAGATCCAGAATTATGTAAAAAATGCTAGAAGTCATTGATGACCACATTGTTTCCATTGATACCAGAGAGGAGCTCTGTTGGATATTTGTCGAACAGCATAGTTAACAGAATTTGACAGATTAATATGCATGTTTTCAATAATCATCGTCAAGCTTTCTCCTTTTATTTGGGTTAGGCCCATGAGTTTTTTATTTTTCAGATTTCAAAACTGAGTACCTTCACTTTTTCCTTTGTCCCACTTTCATTATATCCCACAAAGTTTTTCATTTTCTTATTGTTTTCTCAACTTATATAAAGGAATTTGTAATACGAGGCATGGAATTATCATCTCTCTTTACCTCATACAGGCAATTGAGCTTTTTGTACCAACGCACCGAAAGGTCACACTCCTCTCAGATGCTCATCATCTATATTTGAGTAGTGAAATGGTATCAGACAATTGAACCTACAATTCAAGCAACCTGAAACTTTCAAATAGAAAAGGAGCATTTTAGAAATTAAAGTGTTAAATGGAGTTCTCAAAAGGCTGAAGGTACCTTTTCCACGGTATGGAATATCCTTAAGTGATAAATATCGTGATATTGTCAAAGATATTACAAAGATATCCTGATATATTTGTTCGAACTAAAATATCAGGATTTTATTGTGATGTTATTATGTTTATAATAACAAAAAATTGAGAAATACCGAGTTTTGTAAAGTGTTGCTGTTTTGTAGCTTTTATTCCTCACTGATATTTCGCAATAGCTTGACCATTTAAGACGGTCGCATTCAAAACATGGCACCCTTTGTTCACTGTTCTTCTTTCTCTCTCTCTGCAACAACAATTAGATCATTTCATTGGTTCTAGTCGTCTGGATGTACTGCATATCCATTTCAGGTTATTTATGCCCATAATTCACAGCTTGCCCAGTTTGAGTTTTTTTAAGATGATGATTTTACTTAGTCGAGTGCTCATTACAAGAAAAACTCTAATTAGCAACAGAAATTTGCGATGATTTTTTTTCATCGCAAATTTACGATGGATTAGCTAGAGAAAACTATCCGCCCCTAACATTCGAATTATTTGCAAAATTAGCAACGAAAAAACTTTCATCACGAATCCGTCACTAATTAGTTACGGATTCGCGACGGAAAAATTTTGTCACAACTTCGCGACAGATCAGCGGCAAAATTTTTTCGTCGCAAATTTGCGACGGAATTTTGCCGTCACAAATCTATCGCTAAATTTCTCATAAATCCCTAATGTGAGCCTCCTTTCTTTTCCTTTCTCTCGCCTCGTTGCTCGCCCTCCCTTCTCTCCCTTTCAGAGATCCCCCTCCCTCTCTGGTGACCTCCTCCCTTCCCTTCTCCCCCTTCCGACGACCTCCTCCCTCTCCGGCGACCTCCTCCCTTCCCTTCTCCCCCTTCCGCCGACCGCCTCCCTCTTCGGCCACACCGACCGACGCCCATTCCTCTCCGACCACAAGGACCGACGCAATTTCCCCTTCTTTCCTCAGCAACCCCACCGACGACCCACCACCTGTTGCTCTGGCTCCGGCAACTCGACCGAAGTCCACCAACGACCACGTCGGTGAGCTCGCCTCTCACCAACGACCACGTCGGTGAGCTCGCCTCTCGTACCCTCGTGCCTCCCCCATGTCCATCTTTCCAACCTATTGGCAGGGGACCCCCCCCTGCTGCTGGTATTTTCCGGTAGGGGGGGGGGAGCCCCCTACCCTTATTTAAGCAACAATGGCAAGGGCATCTGCCCTCCCATCCATTGTGTTTGATCGACCGACAGGGAGCGGAGCCCCCCTGCTGCTGGTATTTTTCTACAGGGGGGCGGAGCCCCCCTGCTCTTGTTTAAGCAACAACGGCAGGGGGATCCCCCCTGCCATCGTTTTTGTTCGATCGGCAGGAGGGCCTGCACCCCTACTGCTGGTACTTTTTGGCAGGGGGTTTCGCCTGTTTTCTTTTATTTCTCCTTGTGTCTTTGTCTTTGCTCGGCAAGAGTAATGTGCATTGGAGGTGTGTAACAGAGCAAAATATGCAATGCTTAATGCTAAGCATCGCATGCACCTTAAAATGCTATACAAAAAGAAACAAGCAAAATGCAAATCGGGTAAATACCCGTGGTGAGTAAGTGATGCAAGCGCATCACAAGTTATTTAATTTCTTAGATGCAACACTTTTTTGTTCACACACTCACTTAGTTGTGGATATCTATGACTGCTTTGATGGAGTTCGAAGATCATGCTGAGCATGATTTTAATGTATGAAAATAGAAGTGTTCTTATTTTTGGAGTTTAGATTTCATGTTAGTCATGATAGTAGTTAGCGGGATATTAGAGTGTATTTGTTGCAGGTACATGTTTGACATTGTTTTGATATGAATGATTTGAATGTATTGAAATGTTTGATGTGACTGTATCCATGCTTGCATGAAGTTATTTTCAATTTGATTATGCCTTTCATGTAAAATTGTATCATGAAAACATGTTTCAAATGAATGTATCGTGTTATGAATGAGTTTGCACATAAAAACGAACGATAAGTTATCAATGCTTCAAATGAATGGTTTTGCACATGAAAATATTAAGTTATCAATGCATGCATCATAGTTCTTGTGATTGACTGACATCGTATATATATATATATATATATATGTGTGTGTGTGTGTGTGTGTGTGTGTGTATGATATATATATCAAATCATTACATCCATCATGAATACATAATAAATTAGATATTTTCTTCATTATAGCATTCTTATGATTATCTTTTAACTGGTTAGGATAATATCTGTAACATCATAGGACAAAATGACTGCAAACCGTGAATAGATGTACCATAGGATAGTTGACAATGAGGTATCACTTGAATATATGGATGGTGTTGGCAGTTTTATTGAATTTTCAATGGCAAGTGTCAGTATAGTGTATCCCACGGGTCGGATCAGGCGCCCCTGCACGATGTGTAAGAATAATTGATTTGTAAAACCTCATGACGTTAGACATCACCTATACATGAAGGGTTTTGTGAGTGATTATTAGAATTGGATGTTTCATGGTGAAGAATTTTGGAACAATTTTGATGCACGAGTGTATGTGGTGCACGATAATCTATATGTGGATTTGATATTTTATGCCGCAGGACCAGAACTGGATTCTACTATGGCTCCTACTGATGTACCAACTGAGGTAGAGGAAGAAGCAAAAAATGATGCAGCTAGTAGATTTTATGATTTACCTAGAGATACTGATGAGCCACTTTGGAATGGTTGCGAGAGTCACACTATCTTGTATGCAGTTCTTCAACTAATGAATTTGAAGTCTGGGTATAATTTGAGTCAATCATGTTTTGATTATTTGTGCTCTATTGTGAAGAGTATGTTGCCCAAAGATGAGAAATTGCCACAAAATTTTTATTGTGCGAAGGTTATGGTCAACGCTTTAGGTATGGGGTATCAAAAGATAGATACTTGTCCAAATCACTGCATGTTGTATTTCAAAGATCAAAAAAATAGCAGATCATATCCGTCATGTGGGCATCCTCGATTCAAGCCAAAGACAAGGGGCAATGGTAGCACGAGGACAAAAGAAGTGTCATACAAGTTGCTCTGTTACTTCCCTCTCACCCCTAGATTGCAATGTTTGTATATGTCTTCGAGGACAGCTACACACATGAGATGACATGCAAATAAAGTTCGACATGATGAAGACAAAATCACACATCCTGTTGACGCGAAAGCTTGGAAGCACTTTGATCATACTCATCAGACCTTCATAATAGAAGTGAGAAATGTTAAGCTCGATTTATGTGCAGATGGATTTAATCTATTTGGGGGTAGATCAACCCCATACTCATGTTGGCCAGTATTTGTCACCCCATACTCATGTTGGCCAGTATTTATCACCCCATACAACCTTCCTCCAAGCTTGTGTATGAAACATCAAAATCTTTTCTTGTCTCTATTAATCCCTAGTCTGATGTCTTTGGGCCAAAATCTTGATATATATTTAAGGTCATTGATTGATGAACTGAAAATACTGTGGGATGACAGTGTTCTCACGTACGATGCCCACAAAAAATAAAACTTCAATATTAAGGTTGTTGTTATATGAACAATTAGTGACTTCCCTGCACATGGTATGTTATCTGGTTTGAGCACACATGGAAAGTTGGCGTGTCTGTACTGCATGAAGGATACAAAATCTTTTAGATTAACACATGGAAGGAAACCGTGTTGGTTTGATTGTCACCATCGATTTTTACCCAACGACCATCCATTCTGACGACAAAGGAATGTATTCAAAGTAGGCACAACTGAAATAGAAGGTCCACCTACACGGTTGTTAGGCATAGAGATTTTAAGACGATTGTGATACTTTCTTATGGACTGACAAATGCCCGTAGTGTGAGGTCTTTCCTTGGATTTGGGCAGGATCATAATTGAACAAAGAAATCTATATTTTGAGAACTACCATATTGGCCGACCTTATTGATACAACATAATTTGGATGTGATGCATATAGAGAAAAATGTGTTTGATAATGTGTTCAATACGGTAATGAATGTCAAAGGGAAAATGAAGGATAATCTGAAGGCCCGTATGGATTTAAAAGTAATATGTAAAAAACCAGAATTTGAATTCAAAGAGTATAATGGCAAAGTATTGAAACCAAATGCAAGGTATGTGCTTGGACCAGATCAAGTAAAGCATGTATGCCAGTGGTTGAGACAGTTGAGATTTTCAGATGGATATGTCCCTAACATTGCTCTGGCTATGAAGATAGATGAGGGACAATTATATGGGTTGAAGAGCCATGATTGTCATGTTATCATTCAACGATTGATTTTTCTAGCATTCCATGATATGTTAGACAAACCTATATGGGGATATTATCCGAGTTGAGTCAATTTTTTAGAACATTGTGTGCATCGAAAGTTGTAGTAACTGAGGTAAAGAATTTAGAGGATTCTATCGCTAGAGAAGATATTTTCTTCAGCATTTTTTGACGTTATGGAACATGTGATCATACACTTGCCATATGAACTTAGGGTTGGTGGTCCTATGCAATATCGATGGATGTACCCATTTGAAAGGTAATTTTTTCTTTTATATTTTTCTCTCTAATGCTATTAAAAATTTATTGTATTACGAGATGTATATTGTTGACAAATGCATGTTTGACCTCAAAAAAAAAGGTTCGGAATAAAGTAAGAGTGAAGGGTTTAATTTGTGAGGTGTACACTTTAGAAGAGATTTCAAATTTCTCATATATGTACTTTGAGTCTCACATTCCAACATGTTACACTTGCCCATCTCGTAATGATGATGGAGAAAAAGTTATTGTAGCTGACAAACTATTGATATTTAAATCACTTGGGAATGCCTTTGGCAGTTGTTGGTCAAGACTCTTGAAAGATCGAGAGCAAGATGCAACACAAATCTATATCATTTTTAATTGCTCAGAGAATGACCCCTACATCGAGTAAGTACACATAATATATTACATTATGTTCTCTACGTACATGGTTCGGTAATGTAATTATTTGTTAAGTGCAGACGATTTGATCTGGAGTTGCGAAGAGAACTTTCTCATCTCACTGATTCAAAATTACAAAAAGAACATGAAAATAAGTTTGTGGTATGGTTGAAAGAGTTGGTTGTGAAAGATTTCAAGCTAGTATATGCATGATTGAATACATATATGCATGATTGAATCACTATAAATTTTTTTGACACCTTTAGAACACATATATGCATGATTGAATCACTATACAATTTTTATGACACCCTTATAACACATATACGCATGATTGAATCACTATAAATTTTTTTTGACAACCTTACAACACATATAAGCATGATTTCATCACTATAAAATTGTTTGACTGTCTTATAACACATATATACATGATTGAATCACTATGAAAGTTTTTTTACAACCTTAGAATGCATACAAGCATTCTTTCATCACTATGACAACTTTAAAACACATATGAGCATGATATTAGCATATATGAAAGTTTTTTTACTGTCTTATAACACATATATGCATAATTGAATCAATATGAAAGTTTTTTGACAACCTTAAAATACATATATGCATGATTGAATAACTATTAAAGTTTTTTGGCTGCCTTAGAACACATATGAGCATGATTGAATCACTATGAAAGTTTTTTTACAACCTTAGAACACATATGAGCATGATATTAGCATATATGAAAGTTTTTTTACTGGCTTATAACACATATATGCATGATTGAATCAATATGAAAGTTTTTTAACAACCTTAGAACACATATATGCATTATTGAATCACTATAAAAGTTTTTTGACAATCTTAGAACACATATAAGCATGATTTCATCATTATGCAATTGTTTTACTGCCTTAAAACACATATATGCATGATTGAATCACTATAAAAAAAATTTACTGCCTTAGAATATATGCATGATTGAATCACTATAAAAGTTTTTTGACAACCTTAGAACACATATAAGCATGATTTCATCACTATAAAAGTTTTTTGACTACCTTATAACGCATATATGCATGATTGTGATACATAACACATTTATTTGACAACCTTATAAACATTATATGCATGTGTAAATTACTGTGACATTTTTTTGACAACCTTAGAACACATATCTACATAATTGAATCACTATGAATTTTTTTTGTCAGTCTTAGAACACATATCTGAATTTTGTTATTGTCCTTACTTTATTGCTAGTCTATGTGTCATTTAGCCATTTACTTTGATTGCATTAGATTAGGTGCATTGCATATAATTTATTTTATTATATTTTGTTTATCGATACTAACATTTTGGTTCTCTTGTAAGATGCTGGAGATGATCAGCGTAGAGGAGCTGATAGAGGGATGAATGAAGGGGTAGATCGAGACAATGAAGAGGATGATGCCCCGAATCTTGGTGAGGATTAGATTCATGTGTTTAATTTATTTCACGTACTTGTAACTAATTAGAACTTGGCAAGGACTGTACTGGGTTCTTAAATTTGTTTAACTTATAACTTGTGTTAAATTTGTTTCACCTGCTTTGTATATGTATTTTTTATGTGTACTTTATTTTTTATACACAGGTTATATAAATTGTATAATAAATTTTTTTTCTCAATATTCATATTTCAAAAAAAATTATTTAAAATTTGTGATGGATTAACGACAGATATTGTTTGTCGCTAATATCCGTCGCCAATTTAAATGAGTCGATGTTTTGTGATGGAATTTAATTCATTGCAAATCTCTCGCTAAATTGGTGACGAACATTAGCGACAGATATGTATTCGTCGTTAAATTTTAGCGATGAAATACATTCTTTCGCAAAACCAAATCAGTTCTTATTTGGTGACGGATTAGCGATGGTTCATGTCTGTTGCTAATCCGTCGCTAATTAGCGACGAATTGACAACAGATAAATTATGTCGTATTTTAGCGACCAAGATTATGCAATGGACGATTTTCATCATTAATCCGTCGCTAAACACGTTAACGACGGATAGCGTTTGTCACTAATTCACATTTTTCTTGTAGTGTCTCTCAGTTGACCTGATTTTCCAAGAAATTTTGCTTTTTATAGCCTTTACAACAAGACGTTCAGGGATATGGAGACCTTGACAATGCCTTAAAAATCTTTTTTTGTTTTTGAAAGGCAAGCTGGGTTAGGCAGACCCCCACCAGTTACACAACATACTATTGGTTTTGAACTTGCCACGTCCCAAAACAAGGTGACTTGCACTAACAGCTCCTACCAGACAAGCAGAGCCCCCGTTGGTAAGGCCATAAAAATCTATCAAGTCAAAAACTCTGGAACTTGCACCATGTGGGACTAGATATGGCTGATTTATGATATAACCATCCAACACGTGTGATGGTAGGAGGTGGGGTTTGATTAAAAATTTTTTATTTAGTTACAGGGAGAAATCCAAGGCCTGGGAATGGGTAGATCATGGATCGACACCCCAAGGGAAAAACCCCGTGGATAGGACCCTCGCCCCAAGGGCCTATGTTAGGCGTCTTGTGCAGGGAGGTCACTGCCACAGGGATTGAACCTTAACCACGCCCGTATGGCAGTGGTGGAGCCAGGAGTTTTTCGTTGGGTGGGCAGACCTCGGGTCTCGGAGACAATGCTATGGTCTTGAAGGACGATCCATTTATTCGGATCAATGGCGGAGCCAAAAAAAAAAATCGTTGGAGGCACAGTCGAAGAGATAAAACTTAAATAAGCCTTTGAATTATATTGAAATCGATTGGTTCTCAATGTAAAAAAAATCAGCAATATTTATCACAATATACTCAAATCATTTGAGATCAGTCTTGCATACATTCAGCTCAAATAAACAGCAAGAAACCAGAACATTAAGTTGCTTTCCGAAAGCAGCTTCTAAAGCTTAAAACGCACAATCCAGAACCCGGTTGAATGCAGATTCGAACTCGGGGAGTGACAGACGCGGGTCCAGATTAGGTGGAAGCTTAGGGTGTATGTGATACCGCTGCCACGGGAAGACATAAACGTGTCAGCACCACTTGCTGATTGCTGTCCTGGGTGAGTGCTCGCTACCTAAAACAAACTGCATCTAAATGACAACACACCACAGACGATAATATCCAGAACAGATTGCTGGATTAAAAGTAAACATACACTTATTTTCTGTTTCTCACACACCAGACAAATTAAAACACACATAGCGGTAGGCATTAGCATACAAGAGTTAAAATCAGATTCTTTGTTAGTATTTTTTTTTTTTCGTTTCAAATTCTGGGGTGGGCGACTGCCCACCCCTGGCTCCGCCACTGCCGTATGGTAGCCAAGGCCCATCCCCACTAGGTCAAACCTTGCCTTGATTACCTTGGACCTCCAATTAGCGACGAGAGAAGAAACTTAAGTGTTAGGAAGAAAATTTCAGGCTTTAGAACCCTATGTTCCACGTTAGAAATGAAATTCCGAACAACCGGGTACATCCAATCACAGACGCTTTTAGCTAATTCACCTCCTATAACAATGAAACCAAGATCATTTGACCACTGCAAAATGTTGCATAGGGCTCACACGCAGAGTCAGTAACCACTTCTTAGCGTCTCTCTGAATATTTGGCCACTAGAGACACCTTAAGAACAAATAGCCCTACCTTTTGCACTCTCCTACCTGTGTGATTGAAGAGAGTGCATCCATCGAGCATCATTTATCGTCTAAAAAGTTCAAGGCATTGATTTCATTCATGTCGGCTGAAAGAAATAAACAGGCTCTTCGTGTGCAGACATGCATTTTGTTGGCCGTAGTGACAATCAATTTCTGGTATTGCATCCCTCCATGAAAGGCCATCCAGTATTGATCGTCATCTATCAAGTAGTAACCCAAAAAGATATGCAAACTAAAGAATCAAGTTCACACGAACGGGGGCTCCGCTTGTCTTGCAGGAGCAGTTAGTGCACGTCTCCTTGTGTACTTGGGCCGTTGCAAGTTCGAATCCCAATGGTATTAGTTATATAACCGGTAGGGGTCAGCCTAATCCCAGCTTTCTCTGTCAAAAAAAAAAAGAATCAAGTTCACAAGCTCAGGTGTATGCCCAAGGAAAACACTACCTTAATTTTCCCGCCCCTGAGAACTTGTGTAACAAGATACAGTGAGGGTTTTGTGGAAGCACAAGGCATCAAGCCTACATGATTATGAATCATTCACAATACAGCACAAAGTACCTGGCCTGAGGCAATATGGAGTAGCATAAAGCCACGTGAGTTGTTTCATGCACGCATGGTTTAGTAAAGGTACTTGGTTGAGTAATCCTTTGGTGCGATCACCAAACCTCTGCCTTTCCTAGCTCCGCGATACACCGTCTCAACAATGTCAACGAATTCTTGCTTGTCCTTCAGAGACCAGTTGATCTTGTTGTTGTTACCGGTGCCCAAGTCGAGCATTATGTGCTTGTTCCTAAAGAAGAACATCACGGTGGGTCATACAGGTCGTACATGGTGTTAAAGTCGGGCACCTCCTTAATATCAACCAGATAAATAACTGCAAAATTCTTCATGGTTTCAGCAACAGAAGCGAGCACCTCGTCCATCTGCAATCAATACATATGAAAGTGAGAACAGGAAAGCACCCACGGGCGATGTGCTTACTATCACTGGTGACATCTAATGTTGAGAAACAATTAGTGAAAGCCAAAATACTGCTTGTTTGACTGGAACACCACAGTCAATTATTCAGTGATTTTCCTTAAAGCAGTACAGTGTTCATTCACCTCTTAATCTAACAGATTCCTCTCACAACAGCCCAGACAGCCACAGCAGAGCTACTTACTTTTATACTTGGGAGAATTCACTCATAGCCTAGCACAACAGGCTCAAGGACATAGCCTTAGTGTAGCTTTTTATTTTCATATTGGGACTGCTGAGTGCCATAACACCATAACAGTATTAGCTGAAAACTAATTAGCATGGCAACTCTACCTACTGTGGTGGCCTTGCCTGGAAGAGAAGCCCAGGTTGATTACTAAGATCATTACCTTCAGATACATAGAAAAAGTAACTGAATCTTAGGATCTTCCATACTTCCAAAGGCTAGATTTATAGCCTATGCCTATGTTTTACATCCTTGATTCTTTATCATTTTACAGATATTTACGTTGAACATTGCTTCACAGATGCTGCAAAAAGGCACGTGAAATGCCACTTTCAGGATTTATCAACATGGCATATCAGGAAAAATTCAAAGGGCATATCCTAGAGAGTTTCATGACCCCGCTTAATAACGCCTTAATAGTTTATCCATCCCCAATTCATGCATGAAAGTCTATAAGAAACAGTGGAAGCGATCTTGTAGAATCAATGTCTTACACTGATTAATATATCATGTAGAAAATTTTACAAAGCATGCCTAACATTCGATGTATTTACAAAAACATGCCTATCTTTTAAGTATAAACTCCCCCGCTTAAGTTGGGAAAATAATTCTCAAACACATGCCTCTTAGGTCTACCATGGTTAGTTATGTACAAATGACTGTGTTACCCTCTACCTTTTCATCATTTAAGAAAAAGTAAAAATTTGGGTTTCTTTTCTTTCAATAAACAAAGAGGGTTTCTTCTTGCATTTCGTCTGAGCAAACATATGCCTATGTAACATGGACTCTTCTAATAGAGAAATGCACCCAGATCGCACCCGCACCAATGCCGGTACAATACTTGGACACATTTTCCTTTGTCTCAGGTGAAGCCTGTTAGATAAGATCAAGAGGGGTTAGGGTTAGAGGAGACTCAACAAAAGAGAAAGAGAACAAGTTAAACTATTCAATATCGAGAAAGAAGAACATCACACTAAAAAGGGTCGACCCTCTTGAGTACATAAAAAAGAAAAGACTGAAAAGACTAGTATACCCCCTTCATAATAGGGTATGTACATAATAGTCAAATAAGGTTATTTTACACTACTCTGTCCTATACTATATTACATAGACTTTCAATACTCACTTTCAAACTTGAAATGATGCAAAAGGAATCATTCCAAGTTTGGAAATGAAAGAACTGAAATGCAAAGGAGAAAGACTTTTTGTAAACATATATGCAATTTGATTATTTGAGTTGACATAATCAAAAGTTGTAATCTCATCTTCATAAGCCCTTCTTGTATAATGATGATCTATTTTAATGTGATTTGCACGTTCATAAAACTCTGGATTCTTTGCAATATCAATAGCGCTCATTGTCATAATATATCTGAATTCTTTTTTCACATGGAATTCTCAATTCCTTTAGTAGCCATTGAATCCAAATAATCTGAGCCACAACTTTAGTCATCGCTCTGTATTCAGCTTCTACAGTGGACAGGGCAACCCTTTGCTGCTTCTTGCTCTTTCACGAGACCAGGGAGCTTCCAAGAAAAATATAAAACCCTATGGTGGAAAGTTGATCTTTAGTAGAGCCTCCAAAATTAGCATCACAGAAAGCTCTCAACTCTTTTCCAGATAAAGAGGAGAAAAGCATGCCATAGGTAATAGAGTCGCAAACATACCTGATGATCCTGAGTACAGCTGCCAAGTGAACTAATCTGAGAGCACTCATAAATTGACTCACTACATGAACTGCATAAGTTAAGTTGGTTGAGATATAGTCAAATATAAAAGGCTCCTAACTAATTGTTTATATACTATAAGATCCTCTAGCTCGACACCATTATTTGCCCTTATCTTCAAGTTTGCCTCTATGGAAGAATTTACTCGTTTTGCATCACCTTTCATTCTTGCTTTTACCACCAAACCCAGAGCATACTTATATTGGGACAAGTACAATCTCCTTAAAGAGTAGGCTATCTCAAGCCCAAAAAGGTACTTCAACTACCCTAAATCTTTCATCTCAAACATATTGGCTACTTCTTGGTCTCATCAATCTTCTTTATGTCATTTCTAGTGAGAATCATATCATCTACATAAAAAAGCAATATACATTTTCCAAAAGTTGAGGAAGACAAACAAAGCAAGATCATGATGACTCTGCTCAAAACAAGCGATCTCACTACTGAGCTAAACTTCTCAAACCAAGCTCGAGGTGCTTGTTTGAGACCATATAGAGCTCTGCAAAGCTTACATACTTTGCCTTATGGATCTGAGTATCCTTGTGGTAATGCCATATACATTTCTTGTAAATCCTCATTCAAGAATGCATTCTTGATAGCTAACTGCCAAAGATTCCACTGTTCCATGGTTGTTACTGCTAGTAATGTACGAATTGTGGTCATATGAGCCACATGAGCAAAAGTTTATGCAAAGTCAATACCAAAATGCTTAGTACCCCTTAGCTATCAATATGGCTTTATAACTCTCCAGTGACTCATATGCTTTTGTCTTTACCTTGTACACTCATTTTTTGCCAATAATATTTTTATTGAGGAGGTTTTACTAGTTCCCATATCTGTAATATTTCAAATGCATTTATTTCATCAACCATAACTCTTTGCCACTTCTCCTTTCCTACTGCTTCTGTATAAAAATGGATTAAGGCTATGAAAGCACGATGATGATGTGTAAAAGACTTATAGAATAAAAAAAGATATAAAAGTACATAGGGTTTAGAACTTTTACGTAACTGGCCAAAAGAAGAAGTAGAAGGTAACTCTAAGTTTTGTTGTTGTTGTCCTTGATCAACTATTGCAGAAATGAGATCAAGATTGACATCTTCAATTCCTTGCTCTTCCACTTGATCTAAAAATAGAATTTCAATCACATCTTCACTTCTCTTTGAGTACGTCTAACCAAACCTATCTCCTCTAGCTAGAACTTTTTCTTCTTGACTCTCCTATAATAAAATAGATTGAATCCAATAAACATGCAAGAACACACTTTCAATCAAATAGAATACTTGATTGAATCATCAAACCGCTCACATAAGGGTCTAACAAATTTGTTATTGTATAGAGACACTAAAAAATGAGTTAAAGATACATGGCCACAGGAGGCCAATTTATAATACACAAGGAGCCAAGAGGGTGCAGCTTCATATGGCTATTGGGGTTGCACCCAACGGTCACAAATAATACACAAGGAGTCAAGAGAGTGCAGCTCCATATGGTTGTTGGGGATGCACCCAATGGTCACATTTGTGATTGTTGGGGCAGCTCCAACAGCTATATGGAGTTGTCCCGTCACTCTTAAACAAAGACAAAAAATAAAATAAAACAAAAAAATATCAACTCCTAATAGGTTGACGCCCTTTACAGTGAAAAGATTAAAATAACCTTGATGGATATATATATACCCCCTCAAACTCATGGTGGGACAATCGAGAATTTGCCAAGTAGAAAATGAAATCGAGGTGACAGAAGCGTTTTAGTAAAGAAGTCCAAAAGTTGGTACTCTGAGAGAACGTAAGGCAATGTGATGGTCTTCTTCAGAAATTCTTCACGAATATAATGGTGATTCATTTCAATATGTTTTGTCCTCTCATAAAATGTATGATTGCTTGCAATATAGACCACACTCTTGTTGTCACAACATAGTCTGAAGGGTTCTGCAATGTGAATTCCTAGATAATGTAGTAGTTGCCGCAACCATACTAACTCAAATGTGGATGTGGTTGTTGTCATGGCACGATACTTAGTTTCTGTAGAGAAAAGTGGCATTCTTTGATGCTTCTTACAATGCCATGAAATTAAGGAATCATCTACAAACACACATAAACCAGTGGTTGAACATCCATCATTTACATCCCCTCCCCAATTAAAATCAAAATATGAAATAACCTCTAATGAGGAAGAGAATGATAAAAATAATCCATGATTAATGAATTTCTTAATATATCTAACAATTCTCATTACAACACTCATATGCGCTATAGTGGAAGCATGCTGAAATTGACTAACATAATGAATAGCATGAGATATATCAGGACGAGTAATAGAAAGATAAGATAAATCTTCAATCATTTGTATGTAGGGAGTTGGATCTTGTAGATGTTCGCCATCATCTTTCTTTATTTTAGCATTTATAACCTTCAGAGTATCAACTCATTTTTTATCTGAAAATTCTGATTATTCAATGATCTCTGCTACATACTTAGTCTGTGACAAAAAATAACTATGAGTTGAGTAGGCAACTTCTATTCTAAAAAAATAACGCAAAAAAACAAGATATGTCATATCAAAGTTGGCTTTAAGCACATCTTTGATATGATTAACTCCTTGCATATCACCTCTTGTGATTATCATGTCATCTATGTAAAGTAGTAAGATCACCATCTCTGCATTGGAAGACTTAACAAACAACCCAGTGTCAGTAAAACAAGATTTAAAATGAAGTTGTGTCATCACTTTACTGAAACTATCATACCAAGCTTTGGGAGTTTGTTTTAAGTCATACAAGGCTTTGCGTAACCAAAGAGTTTTCATATGTGCTAAGTTCAAGCCTAGCGGAGGGTCCATGTAAACCTCCTCGTCCAGATTACGATTCAAAAACACATTCTTCGCATCCATTTGAAATATAGGCCATTTTTTATTTGAGGCTATAGCAATGAGAGTTCTAACAGTTGTCATTTGAGCAACTAGAGCAAATATCTCATCGTAATCAATTTTATATTCTTGGTTGTATCCCTTGTCTACTAACCTAGCTTTGTTTCATTCTAATGTTTCATCGTATTTGGTTTTTATCTTGTACATCCATCTACATTCTATAGTTTTTCTTCTATTAGGTAATGTTTGGATTTCTCAAGTTTTTGCTTTTTCCAAGACTTATAATTCCTCATTCATGACCTTAATCCATTCTAGATGATGTTTAGCATCATGATAAGATTGTGGTTCAGAGTATGAGTGTATGGTCATTAAGTAGGATCTATACCTTGGTTCAAAAGAATCATAAGATACAAATCTACTATGGGCTTTTGAAATTCATATAGATTTTCTAAGACTAGAAGGATCTACTTCTTGATTTTGAGAATATCTTTTTAAAGCACATGGTGGATGATCTTCTATATGTATAGCATAAGTTTGTATATCATTATGAGATGGGTCTATATCATTGAGACCCCTATTCACACTCTTATTTGCATTATGTGTGTCTTCATTTCTACTCTCATGTGTGTCATGAATATTTTCACATTGTTAATATTCATTGACAAGATAAAAAAAGAATGAGTAGTCACAACTTTCTTGGATTTTTTCCTTGCAAAAACCAAATTTATTTTCAAGAAAAATGATATTTCGAGAAACATACAATTTGTTTCTTTCAATGTCATAACATCTATATCTCTTTTGATTTTTGCTATAGCCTAAAAAAATATAAGGGATTGCTTTTAAAGAAAATTTGTCATTGACAAAGCATTTGCATCCAAAGACCCTAAACTCTTTATAATCGAAAGATGTTTTAAAAAGTTTTTCAATAGGAGAGATATTTTTAATGTTTTTTGAAGGCATTCTATTTATCAAATAGACTACTGTAAGGGCGGCTTCGACCCAAAAAACTTTTGGAATATTTCTAGACACAAGAAGTGTTATAGTAGTTTTAATAATGTGTCTATGTTTCCTCTCGGCTAGTCCATTTTGTTGAGGAGTGTATGGACAAAATTTCTTGTGAACAATCTCATTTAGGCCAAGATAATTTTCAAATTCTTTTGACAAATCCTCTCCCGTTATCGGTTCTAAAGATTTGAATATTAGTTTTAAATTGATTCTTAATATAACAATGAAATGTTTTAAAATACTCAAATACTTTCAATTTTTTTTAGAAAAAATATCCAAGAATATTTACTATAGTTATCTACAAACATAACATAATAGGATACCCCTGTCTGTCCCCATATATTCGAATGTACTAACTCAAATAGGTTCTTAGTTATAAAATATCTTGGTCCAAAGGGCAAAGACTTCATTTTGCCAAGAATGCAATTTTCACACACAAAATCTCTTTCTTTATAATTTGAAAGAAATGAAAATAAGTGTAATTTGGTCACACTAGAATGTCCTAGTCTTTTGTACCAAATTTTTATATATTTTTTTCATAAAATTATAAAACAGTTGTTTTGGTAACTCAAGATTGTTCATGACATAGAGATCTTCTCTTCTATGGCCTCGCCCAATCGACTTTCCGAACTGGAGATCCTGTATTAGACAATCATTAGATGAAAATAGTACTTTGCAACCATGGTTCATAATTTGAGAAATTGATAAAAGATTTAAATTTAATTTTGGTATCACTCTAATATTTGGTATGTGAAATATTGGATGTTTTTTAAAAATCTCAAAAAATTTGATTTTCAAAGTTGTTTCATTGACAGTTGAAACATAAGAATCGTTTGGGTTAAACTTGCATTCGGACAATATGGACTCATTTGGTATCATATGAAAAGAAGCACTGGAGTCAAGGATACAAGAAGTCTTACCATGTTCACCACTTGTAGATATGGTCGCTCTCGAGAAAGAGGAAGCTTGAGCTTTAAGCATGGGTTGTAGCGCCTCCATTAGTTGAGCCAAAGAGAGCGAGCCAATGTATTTAGAGTCGTCTATATCACTCCTTTCAAACAAAGCAACTCTTTTATCTTCTTTATAATCATCCTTATTTCTTTTGGGACAAAAAGGCTTGATATGTCTCAGTTCATAACAATGATAACAAATTATCTTTTCACCTTTTTTTATCACCCCTCTTGTCATTCCTTTCATAGTTGTTGGGATTTCTTTCATTCTTATTTTTTATAAAATGAGGAGGTTTGTAGCTTCTACTATGATTACTGGGCTTTGACATGGCAAACGCAGATTCTTCATCTTTTAAAATGGAAGGCTTTCTTAACTTATTCTCCTCCATCGTCAATTCTTCAAGAGTTTTCACTATGGAAGGAATACCTATGAAGTTGAGTCGACTTGGTTCCTTCAAATTTGGGTCTAAGCCCATTAATAAATTGGTAGAAATGCTCCATTTTAATTTGATTTTCACGAAGTTCTACGTCTTGTGGGCAATGCCGATTTGGCTCAAGAAGAGCCAATTTATCTCAAAGAAAAGAGTGTATTGTAGTATTCCCTAATGCTCATCTTTCCTTGAGTCATGTTTCTCACCTTGTTTTGAACATTACATATGTGTGCAATATCTTTAAGACTATACATGTCTTTAAAATATTTCTACGCATCACTAGCAAAATCAAATTTTGCCAAGCTAGAATATTTGTGGATGTCCACACTATTGATGAGCCATCCAATTATTTTGGAATGACCCATCTTCAACTCTTTCCATATTTTCCATTTTCTCTCCTTAAAGAGCAACTTCCTTCTCATTCTCAATTTTTGTAAGAATGAGCTTAGGCTTTTTTTTTATACCGTCCACCAAACCCCATAGTCATTTTTCCTATATTTTGTGTTTTACTATGGATGCATACACCACATAGTTTGTATCATTTATGCGTACGGGAATTAAGACTATTACTTCCCTCTTATTCTTCATTACTTTACGATGCGAAGAGAAAAAATAGAGAACGAGAGAGTAGAGAGAATAAGAGAAAGGGAAAAACTGTAATGCTTGAGAGATGGCATGCTTTCCGATGCAACAATCCACGATTTATTGTATCTGCTAAGCTAACTCTTGATATTGACATGATCTTTCTTCTAAAAATTGCTTTTGGACCACCAAAGCTCTGATACCATGTAATAAAATAGATTGAATCCAATAAACATGAAAGAACACACTTGCAATCAAGTAGAATACTTGAATCATCACACCACCTACACAAAGGTCTAACAAATTTGTTATTGCATAAAGACACTCAAAAATGAGTTAGAGATACAAGGCCACAAGAGGCCGATTTATAATACACAAGGAGCCAAGAGGGTGCAGCTCCATATGGCTGTTGGGGCTGCACCTAACGGTCACATTTGTGACCGTTGGGGCAACTCCAACAGTTATATGGAGTTTTCCCATCAGTCTTAAATAAAGACAAAAAATAAAAAGTGAAAAAAACAAAATAAAATACAAAAAGAAAACAAAAAATATCAGCCCCCTAAAGGGTTGAGACACCTATTATAGTGAAAAGACCGAAATACACTTGATGGGTATTTCGGTTTACTAAGATATATATATAATTAACATCTACATCCTCTCTCTCTCTCTCTCACCTTCTCATTCTTTGAAGGAAATAAAAGAGGCAAGTTAGACTCATTTTCTATCTTTTCTCTATACTGACTAAAGTATAGCATATTTTCTTGAAAAAAAAAACATGTCTAGATACCCACACTTTCTTTCCAACCGGATCATAGCAACTGTATCATTTTTTACCCTCAGAAAAACCAAGAAACAACATTTGACAGCTTTAAGAGATAACTAGCAGAACAAAATATACACAACCAAACACCTTTAACCTATCATAGTTTGAAACTTTTCCATACAGTTTCTGAAAGAGAGATATACCTTTAAGTACTTCAGAAGGCATGTGATTTATCTGATAAATGCTCGGTTGAACTGCACCACTCCAAAATCCTTTAAGTACTTCTCCACCAAACAGAAGAGCTCTTGTTGTTTCCAAGATATGCTTATTTTTCCTCTCTTCTACATCATTTTGTTCAAGAATGTAAGGATAGGATTTTTGGTGAACCACTCCTTTCTCTTATAGAAATCTTTCAAACACATAGTTAATGCCACCAGAGTCAGTATGCAGAGTTCTAATGTTAGCTGCAAATTGGTTTTCAAAATTGATTTTCAACCATGTCACAAAAGTTTTTAAAAAAATCAAAAAGATCACTTCTATTTTTTATAAAGTATATCCAAGTAAACATTATACAATCATCTATGAATGTCACAAAATATGATAATATTTCTTTTGACACAACAGGAGAAGGACCCCATACATCAAAATATATCAAATGATTCTCTATCACTAAACTTGAATAACAGAGCATGACTCTTGGCCAATCTACAACTCATACAATCTTTAATATGATTTGACAAAACTAGTTTGGATTTTCCAAAACTTCTCGAGGATACTAAACTTTGCAAACTAGAGCTAAAAATACGCTCTGGTCTCTGATACTACAAAACAAACTCATCCAAAACTAAAGCTTCATATCCGGTTCTAACTTTCTTCTGCTACCTCATATCAATCCAGTCCAGGTAGTACAAATCTCCTTTCTTATGGCCAATCCCAATCTTCTTCCTTGGCAATTGATCATGTACAACACAACCTACAAAGGAGAATATAACATTACAGTTAAGTTTGGTAATTTGACCTATAGAGATAAGATTAATGGCAAATGATGAAACATGATAAACTTGAGAAAGATTAAATTTACTACCAGGAAAAGAGTCACAAGTAATTGAATCTACTTTGGAGATAGACATACAAGAACTATCTGCAATATAAAAAATGCCATTGTAGGGACGACAGTTAGCTAAGACAAACTCATGAGGTGTCAAATGACATGAGGCCTCAGAGTCTATTAGCCAACCAGAGAAAGAATTTGAGATACCTGAGAAAGCAGTACAAGAGGAAGAGGCAAGAGCGGCGGAGGAAGAAGGGTCAACGACAGACTGAGCAAGAAGTTGCAGTTGTTGGATCTGATGTTGAATCTTCTGCTGAACATGCTCTAGTCTCTAAAGCTGCCCACTACCCATCATTTCACCAGTGATTGAAACAGAACCATCTGACTACTCATCTTTGGGCATTACACCCTCACTCTCAGTAGACGCTACATATGCATTACCTTTTTAAAAAAAAATGAGGCAAAAATTCTTCATACGACCAAAACCCTTACAATAGTGACACTGAACAACGCTTAAGTCACATCTTCCTCCAAATCTCATCTCCCATCGTCCTCTAGTTCTTCCACCACCCATCTACCTAGATACATCCATGACATTATCCCCAAAAGAAAATGTTCCAAGAGACCTTATCTTAGTCTCTTTCACAATCAGCTGAGCAATGACTTGGGTCACAGATGGTAAGTGAGAACGATGCAAGATGACACTCTTTGTCCCATCAAATTCTAGTCTAATAGCCATGAGAAACTCAATGACCTTTTCTATCTCCCTATGCTAATCAAGAAACTTCAAACAAGTTTGACATGAAGTGCAAGACATGCATTTTGTACACTTCTCACATTTCTTTTATCCCTCCATCAGTGCAAGAGCATCCCAAATCCTCTGCAATATTAGAATAAAATTATTCTATTGACTTGCTTCCTTGGTGCATACTTCTCAACTCTTCAGTGAGTTGATAATGTCGTGACCAGTTCTCTTGCTTATAAACTTGAATGAGATAAGTTTAAGCTTCTTTTGCCTCATGGAATTTCAAAAGGTTCATGACAATTCTCAGTTTCACAGACCCAAGCATCCAAGCCTTGATTGTTGCATTGTTTATGACCCATTCCTCTATAGACTTATCAAAACCCTCATTAGATACTTTAGGTTTTATTTTTTAACCATCCAAATAACCTCTCAATCCTTTTTCAATAACCACTGCTTCTAAAAAATCAGCCCAATATGCATAGTTTGTCTCATTTAAGTTGACAGACACAATTTGAATCCCTTCTTTATCCATGATACTACCCACAATGAGTATCACCAAAAAAATAAAAAAAGATTAAGCTTACCAAAATTCAACAAGAAGCACTTCAAGAGTCAAGTGGAAGGCACAAATGAGAACTGCAAAAATGCTTTTTAAACCTATGAAATATTGAATTTAACAAGGCACAACCCAAGCTCATCAACCAAGAGCAATCAACATTTTAAAAACGTTGAAAAAAGCTTACTGCAAGCAATGTATGCCCTAACCTTTATTCAAAACCTCTCCAAAACTTTAAAACAACTAACACAACCTCTTTTTCTAATCTTCTATGTCAAAAATAACCTGATAGACTTGATTTGAGCTTTAAAAAACCAAAAAACTAAGCCAAGTTCAATGCTTTCCACAAATTTGGACTGAAACTTTCAAGAAATCTAGAAAATCTTTAAAAAATACAAAACAAAACCAGATTCAATGGGGTTTGATTTTTAGAAATCTTAAAATCAAACCCTAGCAAGTGGAGAAACCAAACAAACTAAAACTAGTATGAATAGACTGGTCATTCCTCCAAGGATGACGTTAGTTGATGTCAGACTGTACTGACTTATCCTCCTTCCTGATTCAAAGCCTCCTCTCCCCTACGCATTCTAGCTCTGATACCAGGTTAGAAATCAAAGGAAATAAGAGCAAGAAGGGTTAGGGTTAGAGGAGACTCAACAAAAGAGAGAGAGAGAGAGAACAAGTTAAACTATTCAATATCAAGAAAGAGAAACATTACACACTAAAAAGGGCCGACCCCCTTGAGTACATCAAAAAGAAAAGGCAGAAAAGACTAGGATACCCCCTTCTTAATAGGGTATGTACATAATAGTCAAATAAAGTAATTTTACACTAATTTGTCATATACTATACTGCATAGACTTTCAATAAAGTCAACCAGTGCATGCATCGCCTCGTGTGACGTGCACGTCATTGCATAACAATGCGCATTAGTGTTGCACTGCACGCGCAACCTCATTGGTGCTATTTTTCTATAACATGATCCCTAGCTGCACCTCATCTAGTGTGCGCAAGGTGCAAGAACGAGACTGCATCCTACCGTTGCTGCAGCAAGTTCACTTGCAATCATATCTCAGTCTTTTAGGATGTGAACCTCCCTCAGTCAGTATTCTTATTATCTGTCGATTGTGTGGCAGAAGATTGTATTAAGGCTGAGTGTAGCCTAAAAGATGACAACCTCCCTTGTATTTAGTGTGTGATGAGTGTTCAAGTTTTATCTTGTTTTGAGAACTTGTAAACTAGTCACAGGCTAGACAAAACCCCCTTCTGACCTTGTAATAGTGTAGTGACATAGTGAAACTCAAATCACAAGCACACACTTCACAAGTGGCGCCACACACATGATCAAAGAAGAGTGTAGAGCTTAAAAAAATAGCTCAAAAAGATCAATCTTCCGCGCTTAAGGTTTTGAGAGACCTCGGTCAAGGTCTTTTGCCTTCTCAAATAGATCCTAAATCTAAGGTCCCACCAAGTGGTATCAAAGTCAATGAAGGTCATAGAGTGGATGAAGGTCCTAGCTCTCATTTTGGGGGTGAAGAGTTGACTAGATCATTGTATGTTGAAACTCAAACCGAGTTCATGAAAAAACTCACTCAAAGGGATAAAGAGTCTTATGCACTCATGGAGAAGTTTGAAACACTCATGTTTCAACTCACTTAAAATGTCAATAACATGGTGAGAGAAAAAAAGCAAGTGACTCCAATTCAAGATCATGAAACACGGTTTAGAGGTAATGAAAGGAGTAATGAGATTTCACCTTAGAATTATGTTCAAAAAGTAAAGATAAAGGTAGAGCTGCCTACTTTTAAGAGAGAAAACCTTAGAGAATGGTTGTTTAAAGTCATTCACTATTTCACATGCCATCAAACTCCTAATGATCGAAAAGTTGATGAAGTCATTTCAAGGTTAGAGGAGAATGCATTGAGATGGTACTCTTGGTATGAGATAATGTATGGAAATCCAAATTAGCAAACCTTCCAACAAGCGATAATGGAAAGATTTAGCCCTACATTGATGGTGAACCATAGTGTAACCTTTAAACAACTCAAACAAAGGAGAACATTAGATGAGTATTAAAGTGAGTTTGAAGAGATGTGTTTGATGCTCCCACCATTGGATCAAGAAACCTTGTTTGGTTCGTATGTAGGGGGATTAAAAGATTAGCTAAGGATAGAAGTAATTGTGATAAATGTGCACACAACTCGAGAGGCCTACAAAGTAGCTAAGCTTTTTGAAGAAAAAATGAGGTTAAGTACTTCAATTCAAAAATGGAAGGGAAAAGATAATTCAAAATATACCAAATCGAGTCCAAGAGAAGAAGGAAGAAAAGGAGGCTTGACAAAGCCTAAAATAGAGATTATGACAAGCACAACTCGATAAAAAAAGAAAAAAAGAGTATTTTCAATGCAGTGAATTATGGAATTCAAGCCACAAATGTAAATGTTTAAAAATTATCCAAATCCAAGAGGAGAAGGAGAGTGATGAATCCAAAGAGAAAACAGTAGAAGTAAGTGAAGGATATCATGCATTATCCGAAAACACAAGTCCAAATTCGATGAAGCTTGAAAGCAAGTTTAATGGTCATAAGGTTCAAGTGTTAGTAGATACCGAGGCAACACATAATTTTATTGAAGAAAAAATGGCATGTAAAATGGGTTGTCATATTAAGGAACATCAAATGTTCCAAGTATTCATCGGCAATGAAGAAAGTTTAAAATGCTTTCAAGTTTGCCAAGATGCTCCAATTATGTTCAATATGTCCAAATTTTTGGTAGATCTTTATCTACTTCCTATTCATGGAATTGATGTGGTCTTGAGAATAACATGGCTTAAGCAATTGGGAAAAGTTTCATGAGATTTTAGAAATATGGAGTTGAGTTATAACAAAGGAAATGAATGTGGCATTCTCAAATCAAGTAATTCAAAAGAGGTTGAAAACAAGGAAGTACTTCAAATAATGAAAACATCCAAGAGTGTCATTTTATATTTGGTTAAAAAATCGAAACAAAAGATAAACAAACAAACATTCCAAGTGATTTGGCTTTAGTGTTGGAGGAATTTCATATGGTGTTCCAAGAACCTAAGGAATTGCCCCCACAAAGGACACAAGATCATCACATTGTGTTGAATGAAAATTCCAAACCTATAAGTGTCCGGCCATACCGTTATGTCGTCACTCAAAAAGAAGTCATGGAGGAGATGGTGAAAGAAATGTTGGAAAGTGAAATTATTAAACCAAGTTCAAGTCCATTTTTTTCTCCAGTCTTGCTAGTCAAAAAAAAGGATAATACTTGGAGGTTTTGCATTGATTATCGAGTACTTAACAATATCACGATAAAAGACAAACATCTCATACTGGTTATTGAAAAGTTACTTTATGAATCACAATGAGCTAAATATTTCTCCAAGTTAGATTTGAGAGCAGGATATCACCAAATAAGGATGGCCAAAAATGATATATATAAGACCGCTTTTCGAACTCATGATGGGCAATATGAGTTCCTTGTTATGCCTTTTGGTCTTATAAATGATCTAGCAATATTTCAAAGAACCATGAATGATATATTTAGACCATTCTTGAGAAGATACATTTTTTATTTTCTTTGACGATATTCTCATCTGTAGTAGAAGTTGGGAAAAACATCTATGACATGTCAAGAAAACCTTGAGAATCCTAAAAGAAAACACCTTATATGAGAAAAGGTCTAAATGTGAGTTTGGTTTACCTCAAGTTATGTACCTTGGACATATTGTCTCAAACGATGGAGTGATGTCGGATCCCGAGAAAATAAAGAATATGAAGAAATGGCCAATGCCGAAGGCCATCAAAATGTTGAGGGGATTTCTCAGACTAATAGGGTATTATAGAAGGTTCATCAAAGGTTATGGAATGATTGTCGCTCCCCTTACACAACTGTTAAAAAAGAATGCTTTTGAATGGAACAAAAAAGTGAATCAAGCATTCATATTACTTAAAGAAGCCATGACTAATGCTCCAATTTTGTCATTACTGAATTTCTCAAATGAGTTCGTAATTGAAACCGATGTCAGTGACTATGGAATTGGGGCAGTTTTCCTACAAAATGAACATTCTATAGCATTTATGAGCAAAGCTATACCAAAGAAATTGAACACCATGAGTGACTATGATAGAGAAATGATTGCTATAGTATTAGCAATTGAAAAATTGAGACCTTACATACTTGGGAGAATATTCAAGGTATGGACTGATCACCACAGCCTCAAGTACCTTATAGAATAACGGATAACCACAGTCAGCCAATAGAGGTAGATTGTAAAGTTGCAAAGTTATGATTTCAAGATTGAATATAAGAAGGTGTCATGCAACAAGGTAGCAGATGCACTATCGCTCATGGAGAAAGAAAATTATAATGAAGACAAGTATGGCTTTGAGGACAAAGGATAGGCAGAGCATGGTGAACTGATGTGACACACAGTGAAACTGTGCGGGTTTGAGATGAGCGGTTGTATCAGTCAGCGCAATGATGCAGCTGAAGGCCGCACTTGCCAAAGTGGGTTTTTCATTTGTACATAGCAGGCGGCCAGCACAACATGCCACATCAACCAGTAGTCCATGGCCAGTCAGTTGCACAGTTGTTACTGCACCACAACAGAATGATCAGGTTTAGTGCATGGGAGCCTTGGGTGCCACTTTAGCAGATCGGATTCAATGAATGGGAGTTTGTTCAGTTGGGACCATTTATGACAATTAGAAAATAGTTGTGGTTTATACAGTCTGGTCTGTGGTTTTGTTCAACCTATAAACAAGGCTTCATTTCTATTGAATTGTATCTTTTGAAAACATTTGAATAGAATTGGGACTTTATTCTCTCTTTGGTGCCTTGTGCATTTGGTTTCCTTAATTAGGAAAATTCAGGATTGATGCTCAACATTCATCCTTGGGCCAATTACAGTTAGTTTCAAGCTAACTGAGTTGGATTCAGCCTTGATCAAGCGCTTCGTGCCTAGATTAGGTCCATCGCACATCCGACGAATTGTGGATTCTTTTGAAGCTTTCCATTGCAGCAAAGATGTCAAGATTGTAGTGCTGACCTTCTTGTATAGGTGAGTACTTGACGCCTCTTGCTCTTTAAATGTTCTACATGTTCAGCGCAAACACTAATGCACAGTCTAATGCATGTGTTGACTTATGAGGTGGACGATCATTGATGACTTCTACCCGAAAGAACTTACTTTGCTTACCGCAGAGGTGATCCTAGTTCTGCTAAGGTGAAGGAAGGTTTTTTGGATTAGATTGCCTCGTAGAGACGTCTACTACCGAATGCACTCTTTCAGTCGAGCAACACATAGTCAGGGCCAACACAGGCCTAGGATCATCATCTGGAACCTTGTGCAAACTACTAATGTGCAAGGCATTCGTGTGTGAGCACTGCAATCTTGACGTCTGCATGGGAAATACTTTGTTGCACAGCAATGCGCATTAGTGTCATATCGCACGTGCAACCTCATCTACGCCATTTTCCTATGACACGATCCCTAGCTACACCTCATCTATTGTGCGCATGGTGCAAGAATGAGACTACATCCTGCTGCTGCTATAGCGAGTTCACTTGAAGTCATATCTTAGTCTTTTAGGCTATGAACCTCCTTCAATCGGTATTCTTGTGATCAGCCGGTTGTGTGGCAGAGAATTGTATTAAGGCTGAGTGTAGCCTAAGAGACAAGTGTGTGAGGAGTATTCAAGTTTTATCTTGTTTTGAGAACTTGTAAACTAGCCACAGGTTAGACAAAACCCCCTTTTGACCTTGTAATAGTGTAGTGATATAGTGAAACTCAAATCACAAGCACACACTTCACAAGTGGTGCCACACACACGATCAAAGAAGAGAGTAGAGCTTAAAAAAATAGCTCAACAAGATCAATCTTCCGTGCTCAAGGTTTTGAGAGACCTTGGTCAACGTCTTTTTGCCTTCTCAAATAGATCTTAAATCTAAGGTCCCACCACACGGCTTTGGATTCTCCATGTATCTAATTAAAAAAGAAAAAAGAAAGAAAGAAAAGAGAACATTTCACTTTATCTACTTAGACGAATGGTGTCTAATACGGGGTTGGTGCAGATCGAAAATGCCTTGCTGGATGACGAGATTGACCAGAACGGGATGATCGACTACGCGTGTAACAAAAATTTGTATTTAACACTTATATATTTATAAAATTTTAAATCTTATACATAGTGATATTTGTCTCTCTTATCTCATCTGGTAGGTGTGACTTGTAAACCTCACCAAGTTGGTCTTTTTTGGGGGGGATAATACAAGGGGAAAATCTCATCACCGACTACACATTGGCTGCCCCCAGTTGGTAAAGCCCTTGACATCTTCCCAGGCCACTGGAGAATGCACCCAGCTTGGACCTTGCTGCAAGGGAGGCCACCATTGGGTTTTGAATCTGTTACTGTCGTCAACTTGGTAACATTCACAAGTTAATGGGACATCAAGAGTTAATAATTCAAAAGTGCAAGTGCAGGTCCTTAGGCCACCAACAGAGGGCTCTACTTGTCTGTGGACTTGGGGAAAATGGAGCTCCATCCTGCTTTGCCCGGTTTGGACTGGAGATGGAGGACATGAAACGGGAATGGAGACAGGAATGAAGGTTAAAATCAAAACCCATGCAGGGATGGAGGTGGGGGTGGCCTTACACTTTCCTCTGCCCCGTCCTATCCCCGATCCCAGTTAGTAAAATAACTAATATACCTATAGGGATGACAGTGAACCGGAGATGGAGGTAAAAATCAAAACTTGTACAAGATTATTAGTTGGGTCACTATTCGGTGGTTACCAACATTATCGGACTCATCTGACGTTATCGGATAATAACCCTTTGTGAATTTCCTTTTCACACATTGAAGTTATCGAATAACCACTGAAGCTTTATCTCTTTAATAACGTAGGACACTATAGTCCATCGTTATCTATTGTGCCTTGTTTCTCTATAAATATTGTATCAATGTATACCGTGTAATCATCAAAAGTTAGTGAAGATCGAATCATTATATTCCAGATCGTGTTTTCCAGCATCATCATTTTTCCATATTATTCTTTGTGTTTTATCATGGTATCCGAGCAGATATTATTATCCTGATCGATTTTTTTTACATCTCATTCAGCGTCTACACCGATTCAGATCGAGATCCAGCTTGATTTGGTCCTCTTTATCAGACGCTTGAAGATTTGTGCTCATTCAGATCGACATCAAGCTTGGTTCAGGCCTCTTCATCAGACGCTCAAAGTTTGTTACTCCCTGTGCTGACAAAGGATCGTTGTTCTCGAGTTTCTCTCTCACATCAGATCTGCTAATTTGACTAGATTTCCATGTTTTTTTTTTCTTGTGCACCATCATCAATGACGTCGAACAACACCAACAGCGAGATGATATCATCCGAGAACACCCCTGAATTGATGCTTAATTCATTTTCTCTTCATCACTCTGATAATCCAAGGATATCCTTGGTGTCACAGTAGCTCGTCGGAGACAACTACTCCATGTGGAGTAGGGCTATGGTTATGGCACTGAGTGCCAAAAATAAATTAGGCTTCGTTGATGGATCCATCACGAAACCAGAATCTTCGTCACCAAATGTTTCCATGTGGGAGTGATGCAACAATATGGTGCTCTCCCAGTTGCTTAATTTCATCCATAAAGATCTAGCAACCAGCGTCATTTACGTTCAAACGGTGGCTGAGGTTTGGGCAGAGCTCCGCGAACGATTCTCCCAATCTAACGTTCCTAGGATATACCAAATTCAACAGAAGATAATCAACCTCAAGCAAGATCAATCCCTCATAACCGTATATTTCACTAAGTTAAAAGGTTTATGGGATGAACTGAACACTTACATTAAGGTTCCACCATGTTCGTGCGGCGCCATGCAGGTTATTCAGAACCTCCACCAACGTGAGCGACTCATCCAATTTTTTGTGGGCCTCAATGATAGTTTTAGTGTCATTCATAGCCAATTACTCCTTATGACACCCTTACCGAATATCTCTAAGGTATATTCTTTGATTGTCCAAGAGGAGCGACATCGCGAACTTCGCCTTATGCCATCACATGAGCCAGCGGTGGCAGTCGTTGATCGAAGAAATATTTCTATCAAAACTGATGCACCAAGGACAGGATAGATGCGTCCATGACCCAAATGCAATCAGTATGGCCGTCTTGGACATACTAAGCAAAAGTGCTACCATCTTTATGGTTTTCCTAACCTCCCAAAGGGTCCTCCAAATGCTCAAGCCACTAGTCAAGCCAATGCTTGTGTCTCTATCACTGAATCTGAAAACTCGGTTTTAAGTTCCCCTCTTTTTAAACTCACCCAAGAACAATGTGAACAAATAATGGCCATCGTCAACCTTAGTAATCAATCTAATTCATCCATGGTCAACCTTGCAGGTAACATACCCACACCTTCAGTTTGCTTGATTGTATCTCAGAGTTGGATTATCGATTTTGGTGCCACAAATCATATCACTAACTCTATCTCCAACTTGTCTTCCCCTACACCGATTTCTTACCCACCCATCGATCTCCCCGATGACACATTTACTCACGCCACCCACATTGGCACCATTTCCTTGTGATCTCTATTGATCCATGTGTTTGTCATAAAGCCAAACAAACTCGATTACACTTCCTCTATGGGACCATCTCCTCCTCCAAACCATTTGAACTCATCTATTGTGAGATATGAGGGTCATATATGACCCCCTCTCTGTCTGGGCCCATTTTTTCTTGACTTTGTTGACGATTTTAGCAGATGCACATGGGTATATCTTTTGCGGTACAAGTCTTAAACTTTTAATATTTTTAAAACTTTCCTTGCATTAATTCATACTCGGTTTCAAACTCCTCTTTTATGCCTTTGATCTCACAATGGCATCGGGTTTATTTCTCATGATCTCCAAACTCTCCTTCAAGAAAATAGCATTCTTCATCAGCACAATTGTGTCGCAACACCTCAACAGAATGGTGTTGTTGAATGCAAGCATTGTGACTTGTTGAATGTTGCTCGGGCCCTTCATTTCCAATCTAATTTACCACAACATTTTGGGGGCAAATATATCCTTACCGCCACATACCTCATTAATTATCTTCCTTCCAAATCGTTGAAGGGACAAATTCCTTACGAAGTCTTATACCATAAACCACCCACTTACACTCAACTCTGTATTTTTGGTTGCTTGTGCTATGCCTTCAATATCAATCACAAACACAAATTTGATTCTTGGGCCAAACAATGTATATTTGTCGCATACCCATATGGTCAAGTTGGTTATAAAGTCTATGACATTGAATCTCAAACGATCTTCATCAGTCGAGAAGTCAAATTCTATGAAAGTCTTTTCCATTCTTGACCATCCAGCCCCTCCTGTCGACATCACTAATGTCCTACTCATACCCATCTTCGACCCTCAAGATTTTGCTTCACAGCCTCCGGCCATCCTCCTCTCGTCCACCATCCCAATTTCGTTCAACCCTCCCACACCATCGATCGCTCCACCTCTCTTGCCCATCACCCAGTCCCCTTCTGATCCACCCTCTCCTCGTCGCTCTGATTGTCCCCGCCAGCCACCCCCTTACCTCAAGGATTTCAAGTGTTACTCGGTAGCCCCTGTGCTCTCATCAAATACTTCTTGTGATGTGGCTTTCAGCACTCATAACCCCCCTCCACCATCACCTCGCCTACGACCATTTTTCTTTTTCACATCGTGCCTTCTTAGCTGCCATCACCCAAGCCATGCAACATGAGCATTGGTGTGACGCCATGGCTGCGGAAATCCGCGCTCTTGAGGAGAACCACACTTGGATGGTGACAACTCTCCCTGAAGGTAAACATCTTGTTGATTGAAAATGGGTCTATAAAATTAAGTTTCGCTCTGATGGTTCCATCGAACGCTACAAAGCCCACCTGGTTACAAAAGGGTACGCGCAAATTGAGGGCCTTGATTATCATGAGACCTTTGCTCTTGTTGCCAAGATGGTCATTGTTCGTTGCTTCCTTGCCATTGCCTCTCTTCGTTGTTGGCATCTCTTTCAAGTTGACGTCAACAACATTTTTCTTCATGGCAACGTTCATGAGAAAGTTTACAAGTGACTTCCTCCTGGCTTTTCTCAAAAGGGGGCACCTTTGGTCTGCCGCCTACACAAGTTCATCTATGGTCTCATACAATCCTCGCAGAACTGGTTTGCCAAGCTCACTTCCTACTTACACGAGATCAGTTTCATGCAATCAAGGGCCGACTACTCCTTATTTTTCAAAATCGGGCATGGTTCTCACTTATTTCTCTTGGTCTGTGTCGATAACATCGTTATTGCAGGTGATTCTCTCAATCAGATTTTTGCCCTCAAACAGGACCTCCATCGGCAATTTTGTCTTAAAGATCTCGGTGTTCTCAAGTATTTTTTGTGCATTGAAGTCGCTCACTCCATGTCTAGACTCTTTCTTTCGCAACGCAAGTATGCTCTAGATATTTTGGATGACATGGGCTATCTTGGTTCCAAACCATGTTCGTTTCCCATGGAGCAGCACTCGAAGTTCAACTACACTTATGGTTCGCCTTTGGAAGACCCGAGCTTGTTTCATCGGTTGATTGGTCGATTAATTTATCTCACCATCACTCGCCCTGATATCACTTATGTTGTGCATCTCTTGAGTCAGTTCTCCAGTCAACCACGCATACCTCATATGGATGCTGCTCTTCGAATATTGTGTTACCTCAAAGGCACCCCACCCAGGTCATGGCATCTTAATGAATTCCTCTGGCCCCATGATCATCATCGGCTATTCTGATTCTGATTGGGCCGTTGGCCCTATAACTTGCTGGTCTACCTCCGGCTACTACGTATTGCTCGGCTCGAGTCTGATTTCTTAGAAGTCCAAGAAATAATCTACTGTCTCTCGATCATCCGCAGAGGTCGAATATCGTGTCATGGCTCTTACTACTTATGAGTTTATCTGGATCAAATCCCTCCTCGTTGACCTTGGGATCTCTCACACTAAACCAATGATCCTCTTTTGTGATAATCAAGCCACAATACACATTGCAGCCAACCCAGTCTAACATAAACTCACCAAACACATTGAAGTTTACTGCCATCTTATTCGCAAAAAAAATCATGGGATCATTACTACTCAATTTGTTCTGACCCATTCTCAATGTGCCGACATTTTTTACCAAAGCCTTGGGTAGTGCACATCTATCCCTTTTGAAGACCAAGTTGGGCATGCTCGATCTGCATGCTCCAACTTGAGGGGGTGTATTAGCTGGGTCACTATTCGGTGGTTACCAACATTATCGGACCCATCCGACGTTATCGGATAATAACTCTTCGTGAGTTTCCTTTTCACACATTGAAGTTATCGGATAACCACTGAAGCTTTATCTCCTTAATAATGTAGGACACTATAGTCCATCGTTATCTGTTGTGCCTTGTTTCTCTATAAATACTATACCAATGTATACAGTGTAATCATCAAAAGTTAGTGAAGATCCAATCATTATATTCGAGATCGTGTTTTCCAGCATCATCGTTTTTCCATATTATTCTTTGTGTTTTATCAAAGATGAAGGTGGGGATGGAGGGCAGAATTTTGTAACAGAGCAGAAGGGATGGAGGGCAGAATTTTGAGACATGGTAGGAGTGGAGACCTTGTTCCCTGACTCCGCCCCGGTCCACTGCCATCCTTACTTGTCTCGTAGGAGCACCTAGACCTTGTGTCGGGACCTTGCAGGTTCAAATCCCAATGGTATGGTTGTTTAATCGGTAGGGGTATGCCTAACCCCAGCTTGCCTTTAAAAAAAAGTGCAGGTCCCTAGGTTGAAGCTGGGTGTATTCCTTACTAGTCAAGGGGTACTTGGGGTTGTACGCAAATGAACTCAGTGGGCAAGGCGGTTTTTCTATAGTTATCGGAAAAAAAATTCTCTTGAAAACAAAAAACTTAACTTATCCCATTTTTACCAGATCAAACCAACCAAATGTGCTCTGGTCCAATTAGTATATTGATCCTCTATGACACCTTTCAATCTTACCAACCCCTGTACTTGTTTCTCATTTGTTATCGGGTCTTGATCCGATCCACCTCCATTGCGTGAGCCTAATACTAAAATTTCCTTTTTTTCCCTTAATTTGCAGTGGAGACACAGATGGGAGAATTCCAGTGACTGCAACGAGGTATACATTGAACAAACTTGGATTGAAGATTCTAGAAGAATGGGTTCCTTGGTACCATCATCAGCAGGTATTCAACCGCAACCCCTTTTATTTGTTCTAGAACCTCAACAAAATGACTACAACTAGGATATTACTACTTACTAGTAGAGTTGCAAGGGATCAGGCTTGATCATGTCCAACCCGAATCCGAGTCCATGATTAACTAAGCTAAACTATAGGTCTGAACCGAAAGTCATAACCAAATGAGATCCGATGAGGTAGAATTGAATCTGGAACCAAGCCTATATGGTGATATTGGATCTGGCCCAAAAGACTGCAAACAAGCATCTTACTTTTGAAACTTATGAACACATCAGGTTTTATATGGATTTGAATATAGATTGCCAGGAATTATCGATTCTGGGTCTGGATACAAGAAGGTTCGATCACAAAAGGCTGCATCTGAATATACTTTTGGATCTTATTTTAAGATCCATATCAAAGAACAATGCCACGGCTCTGGATCGGAGGTCTGACCGAATTTCTTCTGTTTGCAACCCTAATTGCTGGTGGCCTAGAGGTGTTTATCGATCTCATCTGGGATAATACCCACACAATTTTCAACCAAAAGAGAACCACGTGTCCAATCAAATCAGATTTGGACCTGTATATATCCGGGTCCAGCATGACTGCTTCTTAACATATCCTGACTGAGGTTCAGGAAAGGAAGCTACGGATAGACGACCTGGATACAACAAGAGTCAAGAAGTAATGGGGTATGTCCAATTTGATCGATTCTGGGCCCACAGGATCAAAAGCAATATGGACCCAGGTTCCAATCATGAAAGATCTGGCCAGACCTAGACTCACACTAGCATAGACATGCATGTCCATAATCATTTTCTGATTAATCTCGCCTGTAAATCTCATTTTCAGGTTGGTTGATGGTCGGAAATTTATGATGGAGTTACATTTGTGACCATTCACGGAGCCGGGCACCAAGTTCGGAGGTTCGCCCCGGCCCGATCCTGTCAACTCATCAGGCACTTCTTGAAAAACGAGAAGCTTCCAACTGCACCGTTTTAGCAATTACATGTTTTCCCAGCAATTCCATGGAAAATGCATGATAAGATCTAAGAATTTTCCAAATTCATGATATTTTTCTTTGATCCATTTGGGCCATTGGATCCACTCATCATGTGGATCATCCATAGCTGATGTAGTTATAAAGTTAATTGCCTTTTATTAGAGAAAAATTAAATAATTTCAATTCAGAGCTTTTTCTAGAGAATAGAAGATTGCAGTGCTTTCATTTAGATGATTGTTACCGGCAAATTGGCTATCAGAATATTAGTTGAATCAATGAAATTGCATCGATTCAAATCTACTATATTTTTTTAATTGATAGACATTTAGAGGGTGTTCGATTTCATGGACAGGACTATGTAGAACTGTCTTATTTGGACACTGTTAGACGGGTGCAGAGATATCCTGGACAAACCTAGTTTTTGTCTCAAGTGTTTCACTCTTTTTTGTTTTTTGTTTTTTTTCTGATTTTTATACCGGGTGTCCATCACACCATTTCTCCAATGAGAGGGGTGGAACACCTAAAAGGCGTCCTACTGAACGCGTGAGATGCTCTGTTTCTGGTAACCCGTGCATCCACCATTTGTATCGAGTGCGTGGGGCGTGGACAACGGCGGCCCATGGATGCTGCTGTACTTGCAATCAAACACCCCCTCAGATACGGAGATGTAAGCCGTGATATTTGGTCCAGATCTATGCAAAACTGAACCAATCTAATCTTATGGAATAGAAATATGGGCTTGTTCTTAATCTTTTCTTGGAGGCTTTAAAATTGCAATACCTAATCCAACCCATCAATTGGACATCAAACCCAAATCAGCACGTGTCAGGCTTCCTTTGACTAGGGGAGCCAAGAATCTAAACTAGGGTGAGCATAGATGCACGTGCACAGTAAAAAAAGCTAAATTAAAGTATTAAATCTTAACAAACATTTTTCATTGATTTGCTAATTGGAAAAACCCTAAAATTCTAACCAAAATCGAGCATGCTTTTATGAAATCATTTTTAATGTTAATTAAAAAACACAAAAATACTTAATTAAATATTTATGTCATGTCTAATACTAATTAAAAAAACAAGAACCCTAAAATCATAACTAAATGTTTATGGCATTAAAAAAAATAAAAAGACCCTTAATCATAACAAACAACATTCCTAGACAAAAAATCAAAACCTTTAAAATTATAACCAAAATAAAAAATGCATTCATTGAATCATATTTATTGTTGATTGAAAAAATACAAAGAGAAGTAACTAATTAAATATGCATGTCATGTCTACTGCTAATTGGAAAAAAAAAACACAAAACCCTTAAAATTAAAATAAATATTTATGCAATTAAAAAAATAAAGACTTCAAACCTAACATCAGATATGCTAATTGAAAAAAACCCTAAAAGTTTAACAAAAATCAAGCATGCATTCATGGAATATGTTTAATGTTAATTGAAAGAAAAAATAGTAAGTAAATATTCATGTCATGCCTAATGTTAAGGAATACAAAAACTGTTAAACCCTAATTAAATATTCACACTATTAAAAAAAATAATAAATAACCTAAACCCCATCAAACATCATGCATGTTAATTGAAAAAATAACCCTACCAAGTGATTCATGGAATAATTTAAAAACAAAATTCTAAATTCATTGAGAGAGAGAGAGAAACTTTGAGCCAATCAACCACAGGAAATATAATATGCATATTTTGTACTTAGTCATTTCATAAGATTTTTGAAAATTTGGTTAAGTCTGAGAGAAAAATCGTTTGAGGCTAGATTTTTAGACCGATGTCTTCGAGTTGGGGCTTGGCCCAGGTCCCATCAACAAGGTCGTAACGAGCCAATAGAAGTGTGAGAAAGAATTTTATTTTTGACCATTAAATTTGAGCAAAATTCAAGTTATTTTTAGGCAAAATTCAGAATTTGATATTCCTGTAATATGTCATTGGATGCGTCTCAAAATTCTGAGCACAACGACATTTTATTTTCTTTGATGCGGGTTACGGTTGGTCGGAAAATTGAGTTTTTCTAAAAATTTAACAATTTGTCAAAACGGATCCGGAGTTGGATTGGTTTGGATCCAATGCCTATGATCTAAATTATTATGGATTTGGATCTTATTTAAGACCTACTTTAATATGGATTTAATCTAGATCTTGATCCATTTTCATTTTAGGTATGGGTTTGGGTTTTAGATCCAAATTCATATCCAAATCCAATGCGCAACGTTTTTACAAGCTTTAAATTTAGTTAGTGGCTTTAAATTGAAGCTAATTCTGTATAAAAAAGTTTTCCTAGTCAATTTGACTATTTTTTAAAGTTTTTAAATAATTAATAATTAATAAATACAAAAAATAATTATTTAATTATTTAATTTTTATTAATTCTGAGTTTATAATTAGGGCTGATTAGGGCTTCCTAAGATGGGTCCTCATAGTTACCTAAAAAGAGCTAAGAGGGTTTAAAAAGGACTTTAAAAAAAATTAGAAAGTTTTAGAAAAGTCAAACAAAATAATTTAAGTTTGGAATTTTTGAAAAGAATGAAGGTGAGAGATGGTCCCAAGGGGGAAACCCTCCCTCTCCGGCCCATCTAAAGAGGGCTGGAGAAGGGGGGTGTCACCCCTTCTCCCTCACTTTATAAAAAAAAAAGAAAAAAAAAGAAGAGAAAGAAGGGAAAGAGAAGAAAGAGGGAAACAGAGAGAGAATGAGAGGAAAGAGAGGAAGGAGGAGGAAGAAGAAGAAGGAAGATCTTCTTCTCCAAGCATTCAGCTACTTTTCCAACATCATCTTTCATTTTTTCTCCAAATTTTACGATGATATGGGTTTCCCTTTTGATCTCGAATGAGAAAAGGAGCACGGATTCGTTTCTCATGCAATAATTAATGAATCCAATGGGAAGAGGGTAAACTTTGATAGTCACCCTAATGATCCATGGATGAAATCAACGTTTTTTTTTAATCGCATATGGCTATACTGTTTTAATTGTACATAGCTTGAAAAAAATATATAACCCTCATTCTACATGTGATCATGCATATCTAATTTGTTCACATGAGTTTCTGATTTATTCTGTTTATAAAACCATATTCACTGTACTATTTTAATTATACATAACTTGGAATATATATATATATATATATATATATATATATATATATATATATATATATATATATATATATATATATATATATATATATATATATATATGCAACCATCATTTGACATTTGATCATGCCTATCTAGTCTATTCATATCGCTTTTTGACTTGTGCTGTTTAGAAAACATGTTTCAGGCATATTGTTGTTCTGTGTTATTTGCACAAAGCTTAGAAAAATATATATATGAAGCCTTATAAAAATTCAATCTTTTGATGAATTTTTACCGAACTTTTCATAAAGGTTTTTGACTTATGTTGTCGCGTATTGTTGTTCTATGTTTATTGGGAATAGCTTAGAAAAAAAAAACAGATTCATGTTAGTGTGATTATCTTCATCTAATCGGTTCATGTATGTTTCTTTTTTTTTGAGATGTTCTATTTATAACAAAAAAATCAGATTCCAATACAAGAAAATAGGTTATTAGCGACGGAATTTAGCGACAAAATTATTCTGTCGCTAATTAGCGACGGATTAACGAGTGAAACACATATGTTGCTATAATCAATAAAATTTATGAAAATAGCGACGGAATATATCCCGTCGCAAAATTCATCGCTAATTAGCGATGGATTTTGTGAGGAAATATTTTGTCGTAATGGATGCACCATTTAGCGACACTGTTTGCGAAGGAAGATTTTCTGTCGCTAATTAGCGACGGAATATATTTCGTCACCATTTACGTGTTTTGATTTACGGCGGCTTAGCGACGAAATTAATCTGTCGCTAATTGTCGCATAACCCTAGTCCCAGCCCTCTTTTTCTTTTCTTCTTTCACTGCTCCCGCTCCCTCCCGCCGCCCTCTCCCTCCCGCCGCCCTATCCGTCCCGTCGGCCTCTCTCTGGCCCCCACCGTCCACCGTTCCTCGGCTACTGATCTCCGTCAGCCTTCCGCTGCCGCCCAGAGACAGGTAATTTATAAAATTCTGGCAGGGGGGTCGACCCCCTGCGGTTTCCGGCAGGGGGTCGACCCCCTGCGGTTCTGGCAGGGGGTCGACCCCCTGCGGTTCCGGCAGGGGGTCGACCCCCTGCGTTTCGGTAGGTCATTGGGTGTTGGGCTTCTCAAGGCCTATGCAAGATGTTTTCATTTGCCTCGGTTTTTTTTTTTTGTGGTGACTTCATTTTAAAATAGTGTTTTTTGCAGATTTCTCAACGGAACCCGCTTGTGCTCAGTCACCCGTGGTAAGTAAGTGACAAAAACAATGCAAATCGGGTAAATACTCATGTTGCACATGTTATTTAATTTATTAGATGTAACACTTTATTGTTCACGCACTCACTTAGTTGTTGATATCTAGGGCTTCTTTGTTGGAGTTCGGAGATCATGCTGAGCATGATTTTAATGTATGAATATAGAAGTGTTCTTATTTTTGGAGTACGGATTTCATGCTAGGCATGGTAGTAGTTAGTGGAATATTGAAGTGTGTTTGTTGCAGGTACATGTTTGACATTTGTTTGATATGAATGATATGTATTGCAATGTTTGATGTAATTGTATCCATGCTTGCATGTAGTTACTCTCAATTTGATTATGTCTTCCATGTGAAATTGTATAATGAAAGCATGCTTCAAATGAATGTATCGTGTCATTAATAGTTTGCATATGAAAATATTAAGTTATCAATGCATGCATCATAATTCTTGTTATTGTATGACATCATATATTGCATGATAAATTTGATATTTTCTTCATTATAGCATTCTGATGGTTCTCTTTTAACTGGTTAGGTTATTATTTGTAACATTATACGAAAATAGCTGCAAACCGTGAATGAATGTACTCGTAGGATAGTGGACAATGAGTTATCGCATGAATATATGGATGGTGTTGAAAGTTTTATTGAATTTGCAACGGCAAGTGTCAATACAGTGGATTCCACAGGTCGGATTAGGTGTCCCTGATAGATTTGTAAGAATAATCGATTTGTAGAACCTCATGGCGTTAGACATCACCTATACAGAAAGGGTTTTGTGAGTGATTATCAGAATTGGACGTTTCGTGGAGAAGAATTTAGAAACAATTTTGATGCATGGGTGAATGTGGTGCACGATAATCCATATATGGATTTGATATTTGATGTCGTAGGAACATAACTGGGTTCTGCTATGGGTCCTAGTGATGTAACAACTGCAGTAGATGAATAATCATCAAACGATGCAACTAGTAGATTTTATGATTTACTTAGAGATGTTGATGAGTCACTTTAGAACGGTTGCGAGAGTCACACTATCTTGTCTGCAGTTCTTCAACTAATGAATTTGAAGTATGAGTATAATTTGAGTCAATCATGTTTTGATTGTTTGTGTATGATTGTGAAAAGTATGTTGCCCAAAGATCAGAAATTGACACAAAATTTCTATCGTGAGAAGGTTATAGTCAACGCTCTAAGTATGGGGCATAAAAAGATAGATGCTTGTCCAAATCATTACATTTTGTATTTTAAAGATCAGGAAAACAACATATCATGCCCATCATGTGGGCATCATCGGTTCAAGCCAAAGAAAAGAGGCAATGGTAGCACGAGATAAAAAAAAGTTTCATACAAGTCGCTCTGCTACTTTCCTATCACTTCTATATTACAATGATTGTATATGTCTTCAAGGACAGCTAAACACATAAGATGGCATGCAAATAAAGTTCGACACGATGAAAACAAGATCACGCATCATGTTGACGCTGAAGCTTGGAAGCACTTTGATCGTACTCATCAGAACTTTGCAATGGAAGTGTGAAATGTTAGACTCGATCTATGTACAGATGAATTTAATCCATTTGGGGGTAGATCAACTCCATACTCATGTTGGTCAGTATTTGTAACTTCATACAACCTTCCACCAAGCTTGTGTATGAAACGTCCAAATCTTTTCTTGTCTTTGTTGATCCCTGGTCCGATCTCACATGGCCAAAATCTTGATGTATATTTAAGGTCATTGATTGATGAACTAAAAGTATTGTGGGATGACGGTGTTACCACGTATGATGCCCATAAAAAACAAAATTTTAATATAAAGGTTGTTATTCTATGGACAATCAGTGACTTCCTTGCATATGGTATGATATCTGGTTGGAGCACACATGAAAGGTTGGCATGTTCGTACTGCATGCAGGATACCAAAGCTTTTAGATTGACGCATGGAAGGAAGCCTTGCTGGTTTGAGTGTCATCGTCGATTTCTACCCAGCGACCATCCGTTCCGACGACAAAAGAATGTGTTTAGAGTGGGCACAACTGAAATGGAAGGTCCATCCACAAGATTGTCTGGCATAGAGATTCTAAAAAGATTGTGATACTTTCCAGATGTATTAACAGATGCCCGCAGTCCAACACCCTTCTGTGGATTTGGGAAGGATCACAATTGGACAAAGAAATCTATTTTTGGGGAACTACCATATTGGCCGACCCTATTGATACGACATAATTTGGATGTGATGCATGTGGAGAAAAATGTGTTTGATAATGTCTTCAATACAGTAATGGATGTTAAAGGGAAAACGAAGGATAATCCGAAGGCCCATATGGATTTAAAAATAATATGTAAAAGACTAGAATTAGAACTCAAAGAGTATAATGGCAAAGTACTGAAACCTAAGGCAAAGTACGTGCTTGGACTTGATCAAATAAAGCATGTATGTCAATGGTTGAGACAATTGAGATTTCTAAATGAATATGTCTCTAACATTACTCGGGCTCTGAAGATTGACGATTGACAGTTATATGGGTTGAAGAGCCATGATTGTCATGTCATTATGCAACGATCGATACCCCTAGCATTCCATGATATGTTAGATAAACCTATATTGTCTGAGTTAAGTGGATTTTTTAGAACATTGTGTGCATCGGAAGTCGTAGTATTTGATGTAAATAATCTCGAGGACTCTGTCATCACTATTGTTTATCTGCTAGAAAAGATTTTTTCGCCATCATTTTTCGATGTTATGAAACATTTGATTATACACTTGTCATATGAATTAAGGGTTGGTGGCCCTGTGCAATATCGATGGATGTACCCATTTGAAAGGTATATGTTTTTTTATATTTGTCTCTTTAATGACAGATATTTCAAATTTGAAATATATATTTTTGTCAGATGCATGTTTGACCTCAAAAAAAAGGTTTGTAATAAAGCAAGAGTAGAAGGCTCTATTTGTGAGGCGTACACTTTAGAAGAGATTTCAAATTTTTCATCTATGTACTTTGAACCTCATATTCCAACACATTACACATGCTCGCCTCGTAACAATGATGGAGAACAAGTAACTGTAGCTGACAAGCTGTCGATATTTCAACCACTTGGGCATGCATTTGGTAGTTGCCGATCAAGGCTCTTGACAGATCGAGAGCAAGACGCAGCACACATCTATATTCTTTTTAATTGCTTAGCAATCGACCCATACATTGAGTAAGTATATGTAGACGCAACACAATTATAAATCCTATTATGTTCTATACATGTATACATGGTTCGGTAATATAAGTATTTGTGGTTTGCAGACGATTTGATCTGGAGTTGCGAAGAGAAGTTTCACATCTCACTTATGCAGAAGTACAAAAAGAACTTGAAACTAAGTTTATGGAGTGGTTGAAACAGTTGGTAAGGACGCTAACATAAATTTTGTACTTGTAAACACTAAGTTACTTAATTGGTCGTGATCACAATCATTGTTTATGTCTGTGCGTAGGTCCGCCATGGTGATGTTAAAGATCAAGGAATATGTGATTTAGAAAATCGTCCGACCAAAGTTGTGCAATGCTACAATGGGTACATCGTAAATGGTTATCGATTCCATACAAAAGATTACGGTATAAACAAATCAATGATGAATAGTGGTGTGTGTGTCAAGGGTAACAGCTACGGTGAAAATGAACATAACTACTACGGTGTTATAGAAGAAATAATGGAGTTGACTTACTAGGCATAAATAATAGGTTAACTTTATTCAAGTGTCATTGGTTTGATCCAACTGCAACAAGACTCGACAAAGCCTCAGACATTGTGGAGGTGAATCATAAATCAAGGTTTGGAACATATGAACCATTCATATTAGCCTCGCAAGCTCAACAGGTTTATTATACTTCATATCCGAGTATAAAAAAGTCAGATAGAAATGAATGGTGGGCAGTTTGCAAGGTGAAGTCCAAACTATACCCTGAGTATGATCAGTTACAGGAAGACAAGTTAGCTGAAGACAATGATTACTATCAATCAGATGATATCTATGACTTCTCTTATGGTCACGATGTTGTGCATGATATGCATGTCATATCTCAATTGGCCGATCAAACATTCATAGAAGAATGTGATCCAAATGATATACCAAGTGGATGAGAAAACAAAGAAGAAGAAGAAGAATATGAAAGTCAAACAAGTGACGAGAAAGAATTCTCAATCTAGTGAGCAAAATCTTATAATACAAACCTCTATTTGAATGCATTGCAATACTTGATGTAAATGATTTGAATTATTTGAATGTATTGCCAAAATCACAATTTTTGTGATATTTCTTGATTTTCGTGCATAAGTGTGTGTTTTTAGGGTTTGTTTATGTTTAGAATCATGTTAGGGTGTTTCATGTTTGATTTTGTGGTTATTTTAATCATAAATCCCAAGTTTTTACCAAAATCTATTTCAGAAAACCCTGATTTCAAGGCCATAGTCTTGCTATCAGAGGCATTTTGGTCATTTGACCTCAATTTCGAAATTCTAAACCCTAATTTTCATATTTTTGATCATGTCATATCATATTTGAGTTAATTTACACTTATTTGTATTTCAAAAGTTACATTTTACAAAATATCTTTTTGAAAACCCTGATTTCAAGGCCATAGTCTTGCTATCAGGGGTATTTTGGTCATTTTGACCCTAATTTCGAATTTTCAAATCTTATTTTCATTATTTATTCAATTTTATTTCATATTTCATTAAGATTATATCAGGGAATCATGGAAAAGGCTTATGTCTAGCAAAATCCAGCAATTTTCAGATATTACTAGATAAATCTAGAAAAGCCAACATATTTTCATTAACCAGTTTTTCTAGTTTTGCAGGAACATTGAAGACTTTACTTTCTTTTAAATTCCAGTATTTAAATTCAATAAGTGATGTAAATTAAATGTAAACTTTGGAATAAGAATTTACATTTTCTGCTTAGATTAGGATTTGCATTGCATATAGTTTTAAACTTTGATATATAACTGCAATGTATGCCCAATTCATGCACATTCTTTATAAATTCACTATGATCTACACGAATGACACGTGCACTATCTCTTATGGAGTTGACAAACTTGGTGGAATTTGTATTTATGGTCATAGTCAGAATACGAATGATACCTAGATTTGTAATCTTCGTATTAGCCACATTCAGCCTACACTCTTAGGCTAACTTCAAAATGCACTGCATTTCTCAAAAATACAAAAAGGATTTTCTCAATTCCTCAAAATCAAGTCTTTCAAGTCCATATTCATTCATTTCATTCATTTGCAAGTTCAAATTCCAATTCAGAGAAATCAATTTTCTCAAAATTTCTAAGTCTTATTCAAAAATCGATTTTCTCAAAACATTGATTTTTCAATGATATTTCAAGCATTTCCCAAGTTCTAAATTCGATTTTCTAAGTTATATTTTCAATTTCAAAGTTTGAATTCAAAGAAATCAAGTTTTCCAAAGTTATTTTACATTTCTCAAAATCGATTTTCACAAAACCTCTAGATTCTTCAGAAATCGATTTTCACTTTCTCAGATACAATATCTCAACCATGATTCACGATTTTCCAAGTGTTATATTTTCCAAGAATATCCAAATATTTTCAAATCTCAAAGCAAACATCATGTTTTCAAATATGCATTTTCAGAAATTCATAGCACATGTCTGATTCTTTGTGCATTTAGAAAATAGAACATGATTTAGACAAGTTGAGCAAAGTTAAGCATACAATTGATCCTTGGTTCAATTACCTCTGGTAAAGGCACCAGGAACGGTTGAACCTCGTACCGATAAGCGAATCCCATTCTTCGGAATTATCCCGCATTTTAAAACGGAGGCGAGTTATTTTCAAAATCTTTTTTTTAAGGTCAGTTTGAGTTGCAAAAGTAAAATTTTGGGATGATAACAGGTTTAGCGACCGTGATGGGACCTGTCTTCGCCTGATCAATTATGTGCTTAACTTAGTTCAAATTTTCAAAATCGTGTTCCATGTAATGTCAACTTTTATTTCATGATATCATGTGAACCTAGAAGCCTAGACTCAAACCCAGCTGACATGAATTGCATATAGACTAAGTATGGTTTGGTAGGACCATATTGAGGAGGAAATTTTCATGCTCCCATAGACTTAGGTCTAATACAACTCTCCTCAATCTAGGTTTGATTGAAAACAATGTTTGCTTCTTCAAATTTTTCAAAAAACTCTACTTCTTTAGGTTTTAAAGCCTTCTGATTTGCTTGCATGTGCTCATATTTTCAAAAACCACCCCACCTACTTTTACCCGGTCTTCACGTTGCTAGGCTTTCTTCCATAACCATAGTTTGGGACAAAGCCTCACAACTGGGCCACCTATTTGGGTGAAAACCCCCTGCCACGTACCAAGGGCCATAGTCCAACGTATATCGGCAGGTGCTCAAGGATGTTGGGAAACTTGTACCTAGAACCGGAGAAATTGATTTTGTGCCACGTATATCGAGCCTCGGCTCGAGTATATAGGCATAGCATGATTGGACACAGATGATCTAAACCTTAGAGTTAGGATTAAGGTCCTACAGCTATTTCAAAACTTGTGCATCTAGAGTCAGCTTTTAGGGAATGATGTATGTGCATACTTATTTGTGCATGATATGATTGAATAGGTTGTAGTCATTTCCTTTTATTTTCCATATTTCCACAAAATTTCTAAAATACTGGACGATTTTCAAAAATCCCCAATTTTTCCATCTGTTTCCATAATTCCTGTTTTATTTCAAACCCTGGATGATTTTCCAAATTCTCCTCTATTTCCTTCAAAACTCCAGGTGATTTCCATCTTTTCGTTCTTCTAGATCTCGAATTTCCTGCTTTATTTTTATCCTGCCTGCATTCTTTTCAAAATTCCTGTATTTTCCTGAGTCTTATTCCAAATTTTTCATGATTTCCAGTCCTGATGGCATCCAGTCAACTTGATTCAGTCTTTCCTAAGGGTCACATCTCCTACGAGGTGCGACAAGGTCTTCCAGAACATCAAACTCTCATCATCGGATCCTTCATTCCCCGGTGGTACTATTCATGGTTCAAGAACTTCTCTCGTATGTTTCCGGACCATTTGGACGATTGTGGATTGGAACTGGCATTCGTAGTGGAAAAACAGATAGTTAACGGCAATCTGATCCACGCACTGGCAGAGTGGTGGAATCCGAGCACTAGTACCTTTTGGTTCCCATGGGGGGAAATGACTTTATTGATGGACGAATTCTCAAAAATTATGGGATTACCTGAACCAACTGGTCAGCCTGGAGATCCACTGGAAAAACAATTTTTGATCAATGTCAAGGGTCTGGATCCCCAAGATGCTTTAGCTCGCATGACAGGACGCAAGTCTTGGCCATTGATCAAGGGGGATGGAAACGAATATGTGAGCCTGCTCGAAATCTAAAGACAGTATGGGACATTTGTGGAAGTCAGCTCCTTATCTCGAACAGCTCGAGAGAGAATCCAGCATGCGATGGTTCTATGCACTGTGGGATTAGCTCTCTTTCCCGATGGACGAAACTACATGAATATCAGGATAGTTCAACTTCTGCGAAGGTGGGGAAGTCGTCAGACCAGCCGCCTTTCTATAGCCATGATCGCACTCGCCTTTCTGTACCGAGGGTTGACTCGTTTCACACTCGAAGAATCAATTCTAGTCGAAGGGTGCACCTACGCATTACAATCTTGGTTCCTCCGGCATGTGTCAGCCTGAGCCAGTTCATTCAGATACAATGGTGAAAAGCTTCTTCCAGTTGCTTGATACTGGTTCTTGATCGACAACCTTCAGGAGGAAGAAGTCGTGTGGGATTATTTTGATCGTCAGGAATCACCTCCCAGATATACTTATGCATACGGCAAACGGTTCAAACTACTTGGCCCATTCTTCTACGCATACTATCATCCAGAGCGTTGTGTCAGGAAATTCTCCCAGAGACAGAAGCGCATAGAAATTCGTCTAGTATCAGGGATCTTGCCAGAGTTTGATCTCACATCAGATCAGTGGTCCGGAGCATACCATTCTGCCAGACATGGCTGGGATTCTTTTGTTACTCTTACTATTTTTCCTGGTCCTCGAGTGTCCTCTGATTATCAGTAGTGGTGGAAAATTGTTTGCCCCCCTCCCCTTTGTCAAGTGTATTACTAATAAAATCATGTTTTTCCTTCAATAAAATTTTTTAAAATTTCATCCTATCTTGGTTTGACGACCTCGCCTAGGTAACAAGGCATATTTTTCAGTTGTTTATTTTTGCAAAGGAATGACAATGCAATTGTCATAACCCCAGAGACGACTCAATCCCTAGTAATAGGATACTCTTTCAATTGTCTATCAAGATTCTCAGTAAAAAAAAATCTCCAATCAAATTTTCTTTCAAAAGCCTAACCACCAATTCTGCACTGCAGAGAGCGTTAGCAACTTCAAGAGAGCTTTCGTGTCATTCAATGGTTCAGACAAGGTCAGGAAAGAAAAGTGCACCAATCGAAGGCATGGCACACTCAACAGCTTCAGAAGAAGAGATGGGTTCCCCGCATTTCGGCAGAAACCAAGGGCAGCAGGTTGAGGATGACATTGATCCTCAAATGTATGCTATGTTTAAAAAGATGATGACCAAAATGCTGGCAGAGCAAGCTGAAGCCAGTACAGAGCAGACCCAAATTAAGCAAAAGGCAAAAGGCCGGGCAATGAAGGAATCCTCGAAGGCAGCCAAAAAGTCCATTCAGTATATCGATATGACCGATGAAGAAAAGTCAGCGAAAGATTCAGATGAAGAGTTTGAAACTCATCAGGCATTTCAGAAATCAACCCAAGGGCAGAGGTCGGCCCACAAATTCAAAGAGCAATTCGTCAATGATTCTGACCAGCCACAATTCAAGGAGATGGTCAGAATAGTTAGAGATCTGCAGGCCCGCGACAAGGGTAAAAGGGTCTTCACCAACGAAGACTTTTGTGACAGTTTGGAGGGTGATGACAATCTGGATAATCTCCCTAAAAAATTCATTAAATTTTATGGTTCTAGTGATCCCAAGGCACACCTCACTATGTTCTTTGCTGAATGTTCCAAATTCAAGCGAGACAACCAAGCACTTTTCCTTTGTTTCCCTCGCAGTCTGGAGGGAACAGCAGCCAAATGGTACTCAGAGCATGTTAACCCAATTGAGCTGAAAGAATTTAACAAAGTGGTAAACATGTTCATTGAACGATTCCTCTTTAATGCTGAGGCGCTTCCCACTCCCAGTCATCTCTGCGGCCTCAAGCAGAGAGAAAATGAAAAGGCCAGAGATTTCATTCATCGCTGAAGGTCAGCTTGCAATAAGATGAGAGACCCCATATCAGAGGGGCATGCTTTGTCCCTAATTTTGAGTATTTTCTCACAGCCTCTAAAAGGCCTCATCTCTACTGCACCATCCAGAACATTTATTGAGTTAACATAGCGAGTCGAATGGCTCGAGTTAAGTATGGAAAATGGTTTTTATGAAGGCTTCACTTTTGCTAAGAACAACAATCAGAATGAGTCAAAGAAGAAGACTCATTTCACTCACTTTGCCAGAAATGATAAATGGAATCATCGCAAGGGGCAGAACGGAGATTTTTGTTATGGGGCCGAAAGTTCAAACAAGAATGATCAGAAAGGGAAGTCGATCCCATAATTCAATAAGCCATTTCAGTTAGAGCAGGGACTGAAACCTCGGGAGAAAGTAAAACATGAAGGATGGAGCTATGATAGGAAGTTCACTCCACTGGACTAATCACTCGAGACCGTGCTTGAGTATATGTTGACCAAGGAGATGGTCAAATTGCCTAGACTGGTCGATCCCCTTGTGCTTATGGGAAAATTCAAGGATCAATTTTGTAAATTTCACAAAATAGTGGGGCATAATACTGAGAACTGCTTCGTTCTTAAAAATATTGTTCAGGATCTCATTGACAATAATCTTCTGGTAGAGAGTGTCGAAGATGAAAATATGGATATTTTGAAGAAACCATTCCCCCATCATTCTACAGCAGTCATCTCTGAACAGCCTTTTCAACCACAGGATCATATCAGTCCATGCTCTAAAAAGGATATGCAAGCTCAGCATCAGGTCCTTGTACTGCAGCAGGCTCAGTCTAAAGCTCAGAAGATGGATCTTATCTCAGCCTTTGGGAAAATAAAAATGTCTGTCGAGCCCGCTAGGGTGTCTCCCGAGGTAGCTAAAAGAATGTCATGGTTCCCCAAACATTTTATTAAGCCTGCTCCAGGAAAAAGTGAGACATTTGCACCAAAGCCGATAACCGCATTGTCCAATGTCTCAATTTTGGATTTAGCCCAAGCTTCCACCAGGCATAAGCAAGTGTTGGATGATCTGTTGCGGAAAATCAAGGTAACACCAAGCATAACTCCTGAGGATATGGCTCACATAGTCAATCAGGCCATGACAAATGCTCCAGTTACTTTTTCAGATGAGGATCTCCCAAAGCCTCATGTATTTCACAACAATGCTCTGTATGTTGTGATTCGAACCAGAGGGATGACGGTTCCCCATGTGTTGATAGATGGAGGCAGCAGCCTCAATATATGCCCATAAATGACGGCCAAAGCTTTGGGCATCAAAGAAGATGAATACATCTCAGACCCAATCACCATTTACGGATTCGATAATCATGGCCAAACAGCGAAAGAAAAAATCTTCCTAGAGATTTTTATTGATTACTCGGTCCATTCAGTTCTCTTTCATGTGGCCAATGTGCTACCTACCTATAATCTGCTTCTCGGGAGACCGTGGATTCACAACACGAACGTTGTGTCATCTACTCTTCATCAGTGTATTAAGTGGTCAAAAGGTGGAATGATCACAACAATTTTGGGCGAAGATCCAGAGCAGAGGCTAGCACAGCCTATGGTTCCTAGACCCACTTTTACTACTGATATCCTTAGCATTAGGGGGCATTGATGAGGTCAGCATCCAAGAAAATTCAGGAATACTGCAGACAGCGGAACATCCAGAGCATACAGTGGCTATGACTTGATGCAGAGGCCCACAATTCTTCAAAATTGGAGGACGAATTGACTACAGTGCATTCAAGGATCATCCTTTGTTCTCTCAATTCATGAAGGCCAAAAGGGGATTCGATTTATTAATAAAGCATAGTTATCAGCCTTTTCAAGGCCTAGGCAAAAATGAAAATGGTCGTCTCGAACCTATAGTTTCTCAGCACTACCCTAAGGGAGCCGGATTGGGTTTCACTGGCAGAAGATCTCAGAAGGGCACTATTTTTATTAAAGGGACACATTAAAAGAATTTGCTTGTCTTTTGATTTCTATTCTTTTGTCGGGATGATATCCCATTTCATTTTTATCATTGTCACTTGATCAATTTAATCTTTCAATAAAGTTGCAAATTTCCTTTATCCGTCTGGATGCCTTTTGTCTCTATACTCAATTCTTTGCAAAATTACTATTATGATTGCGCTTTTATCTTTCCAATTATTTTCTCAATAAAAACAATTTGTTTTATGATGGGCGGTTTCCCTGAATCAATTTATTCTCCAATTTTCAGAATGTCTTCCCCATCTATCAAGAAGCTCATTCTTAATCCAAAGGCCTTTTCGAAGCCAGCAGTGATTCGTCAGCTTAAAATAAGAGCAGAAAGCAGTCAAAATACAAAGCAGTCAGAAGAACCTATAGAGTTTGATTCAGCTTTTTAAGAACTACCAGAATTTGCAGGAATTCAGAAACAAGATGAGCCATCATCCTTAGTTCAAGATCCGACTGAGGATATCAATATCGGATCAGAAGATGATCCTAAAATTCTCAAGATTGGTAGCAGCTTGAGTCTGGAAGAGAAAGAAAGACTCGTCAAATTCTTCAAGCAACATGAAGAAGTGTTTGTATGGACGTATGAAAATATGCCAGGTCTGGATACCAAACTGGTTGAGCATCGCCTCGTTCTAAAACCAGATGTCAAGCCAGTTAAGCAGAAGCTGAGAAAGATGGATCTCCGAGTGGAACAACAAGTTAAGGAAGGTCTAGAAGACCTACTCAAAGCAGGGTTCATTCGAACCATTGACTATGCAGATTGTATAGCAAATATTGTCATTGTTCCCAAGAAGAATGGCAAAGTTCGAATTTGCATCGACTTCAGAGATCTCAATAAAGCGACTCCTAAGGATGATTATCTGCTTCCTAATATTGATCTTTTGATTGACAGCACGGCGGGTCACGCCATGTTCTCTTTTATGGACGGATATTCCGGATATAATCAGATTAAGTTGGTCGCCCGCGATCAGTCCAAGACATCTTTCACTACCCCTTGGGGCACTTTTTGTTATACAGTCATGCCATTTAGGCTTAAAAATGCTGGAGCCACCTATCAGCGTGCTATGGCTATTATTTTCTATGATCAGATGCACAAAATCATGGACGCATATGTCGATGATATTTTGGTAAAATGCAAAGAAGAGGAAGATTACATTGAAGCTCTCAATCAAGTTTTCAAGCGGCTCATTCTTTACAAGCAAAGACTCAATCCACAAAAAATGTGTTTTTGGAGTCGAATCTGGCAAGTTGTTAGGCTTTCTAGTCAGCAAAAAGGGGATAGAAGTAGATCCCGCTAAGGAAAAGGCTATCATTGGCATGCCGCCCCCGACCAATCTCAAAGAATTGCGTAGTCTTGAAGGACGCATGCAATCAATTTGGCGATTCATATCCAATTTGGCCATGAGATGTGAGTCGTTCAATCATTTACTCAGAAAATGAGTGAAGTTCGAATGGGGACCAGAGTGTCAGCAATCGTTCGAACGCATAAAAAAATATTTGCTCAACCCTCCTGTTTTAAAACCGCCAGAATTGGAGAAACCCCTACTGCTATACATTTTAGTCAATCAAGTTGCTTGCGACGGATTCTTGGCGCAATACAAAGAAGACAGTCTGATAGAGCATGCCATTTACTATGTAAGCAAAACCTTATTGATTATGAGAAGAAATACTCTCAAATAGAGAAGACATGTCTAGCTCTGGTTTGGATGTGTCAAAAATTGAGACACTATTTGCTGGCATCTGAAGTCAGGATTCTATCCAAATTAAATCCTCTCAAGTACATCCTAGAGCAACCATTCCTCAGTGGACGGATTGTCAAATGGCAAGTCCTATTGATGCAATACGACTTGAAATATGTCTCTCAGCAATCTATCAAAGGCCAAGCAATTGCAGATCAATTGGCAGATTTTCCTCTAGCAAAGGATGTTAAAGCCAAAGATGATTTCCCCGATGAGCGGATCTGCAATATTCAACAATCCCCAATTTGGAATTTATTCTTCGACGGTTCCAAGAATATGGCAGGCATAGGAATTGAGATTCTGCTAATCACACCAGAGAAAGAGATGATCCTCTTTTCTCTTAAACTGGATTTCCAGTGCACTCACAATATGGCCGAGTATGAAACTTTGATACAGGGTCTAAAAATTCTACAAGACTTTAATGTCAAAAGAGTGCATGCTTATGGCGATTCTTTGCTTGTCGTAAATCAAGTCCTAGCCGAATGGCAAGTGAAGGATCAGAAATTACTTCTTTATCAGAAGATCGTCTCAGCCCTTGCCAACAAATTCGAAGAATTCCAACTTTTCCATATCAAGAGAGACTTCAATCAAGTTGCAGACAGTTTAGCCAATCTGAAATCCATCATGTCTTTCAAGAACGGAGAATCTTGTCGCTCTTTTGAAATTGGTAGACTTGATCAACCTGCTTTTGTCCCAGTAGAGCAGATAAACCAGGCTGAGCAAAAGAAGAAGCCCTGGTATCATGACATCAAGAATTTCATTAAAACTGGTGAATTTCCTCCAGAATTCTCAAAGAAAGAGCAACGAGCAATTCAGCGCATGTCTGCTCGATATTTTATTCTTGCCGATGTCCTTTATCGTCGTGGGTTCAGTTCTGAATATTCCAGATGTTTGGATGAAAAAGAAGCCAAAGAAGTTGTGCAAGAAGCGCATGAAGGCATTTGCGGTGGTCATGTTGGCTATCAGACTCTTGTCAAACAAATCATCCAAGCAGGATATTACTGGAGAACTATGCAACAAGATTGCTATCATTTTGTGAAAAAGTGCATTCAATGTCAAATGCATGCACCTTCTATTCATGCGCCGGCGACATACTTGCAATCTGTTGTCTCACCATGGCCATTTTCCATGTGGGCTTTTGATGTCGTAGGCCCCATTACTCCGTCTGCCTCAAATGGCCACAAATACTTTCTTGCCGCAACAGAATATTTTACTAAATGGGTAGAAGCAGTCACTCTACGCACAGTAGAAGGCCGACATGTGGTCTCATTCATCCACAAGAATATCTTATGTCGTTTCGGTATACCGCATGATATTGTGTCAGATAATGGCAGTCATTTTAAGAATGAGAGAATGAGGACATTCTGCTCAAAGTTCAGAATCCATCATCATTTTCTGCTCCTTATTATCCTCAAGGGAATGGTCAAGCAGAGGCCACCAATAAGATTCTGATTCGAATCCTAGAGCAAACTTTGGAGACAGACCATGACTGGCATGAGAAGATTCATGATGCATTGTGGGCGTATAGAACTACCATTCGAACTCCCACTAATGTTATTCTGTCAGAACTTGTCTACGAAACTGAAGTAGTATTGTCTCTACATGTTCAGAAATCTGCTTTGAAACTCGCATCACTTCTAGAGTTGCCTCTTGATCAGTATCAGCAACAACGACTATTACAACTTGATTTGCTTGATGAAAGAAGGATCATAGCAGCAGAGCATGCTCAATCATATCGTCAGAGAATAGCCAGACAATATGCAAAATCTGTCATTGAAAGAAAATTTCAAGTCAATGATCTAGTGCTCAGATCAACGGTTTATCTCAAACACCGCCCAGGTGGCAAGTGGTCACCAAATTGGGAAGGTCCTTATGTTGTCAAAGAGGCATTACCTCGTAACTCATATCGGCTCATCAATGCCGATGGAGTGGAATTATCAGATCCCATTAACGCTCGACATTTGAAAAAATTCTATACTTAAATCATGTCTTATCCTTTGTAATTCCTCCAAAATTTTCTTTAAATAATTATCAAGATTCTCTTTTCCCAGTTACACTGGGGCATTTTTAAAATTTTGTTTTTATCTACAAATACCCTGTATGTAGGCAGGATAAACAAATCTTTCATTTTGCACGCATATGCACTCAGTTATACCATTTTCATATCTGCATTCATTTATGTAGGTATTCGTTGGCATGCATTTGCACCAAATTCATTACCCGATCAGGATAAGGGATAATCCTGAGACCCCGACAATCATTCTCGTTACAATTTTCAAATATTATAAGAGCCTAGGTCTCTTTCTGAATTTCAAAGATTCAATTTAAAAATAAAGTACATTTTCAAAACCCAGTGCTCGAACTGGTATATTTCCAAAATTCAGAGCTCAAACTGATATATTTTCAAAATCCAATGTCCATGATGACATATTCTCAAAATCCGGTATTTATAATGGCATTCTTTCCAAATTGAGCACTCGTGATTAATGTCTCACTGGTTGGTCGTGTCAGTCAACCTCTTGGGGTCAGTCTTCGCACTGATCATTCATCAAAATTCAAAATTCCAATTTTCAAATTGTCAATTTTGACCTCCGGGTCAATCAATTTCAATTTCGACCTTCGGGTCAATCAATTTTCAAATTCCAAATTTCCAATTTCCAATTTCCAATTTCCAAATGTCAATTTCCAAATTCCAAATTTCCAATTTCCAATTTCCAATTTCCAATTTCTAATTTCCAATTTCCAATTTCCAATTTCCAATTTCCAATTTCCAATTTCCAATTTCCAATTTCCAATTTCCAATTTCCAATTTCCAATTTCCAATTTCCAATTTCCAATTTCCAATTTCCAATTTCCAATTTCCAATTTCCAATTTCCAATTTCCAATTTCCAATTTCCAATTTCCAATTTCCAATTTCCAATTTCCAATTTCCAATTTCCAAATGTCGATTTCCAAATGTCAATTTCCAAATTCCAAATTTTCACTTTCAAATTTCCAATTTTCAATTTCCAATTTCCAATTTCCAATTTCCAATTTCCAATTTCCAATTTCCAAATTCCAAATTCCAAATTTCCAATTTCCAATTTCCAATTTCCAATTTCCAATTTCCAATTTCCAATTTCCAATTTCCAATTTCCAATTTCCAATTTCCAATTTCCAATTTCCAATTTCCAATTTCCAATTTCCAATTTCCAATTTCCAATTTCCAATTTCCAGTTTCCAATTTCTGAATATTAATGTCCAAATTCCAAACTTCCAATTTCCAATTTCAAATATCAAAATTCAAAATTTCAACTTTCAAATTTCGACCTTTTGGTCACCCAATACAAATTCCAATAATTTTCTCTTGCGAGAGACCCTTTGTACAGGGAGAGTTCGAGGGAGCTCATTCTTTTCGCATGCTATCCTTTGTTCACTTAGCCCCCTTTTAGGGAGAGTTTGAAGGGACTCGTGTCTTTGTTAACCGTTTGCAAAACAAAATTTCAATTTCATACAAGGAATCCTTAGTTCAGGGAGAGCTTCGACGGAAGTTCGTCTTCCTTGTGACCACAATTTTGTACTAGGCCATTTCATCAGGAAGGACCCTCTTTTCAGGGAGAGTGTGATGGACTCGCTCCTTCATGACCAATTCACTGACCTCACCATTACCGGCCCCTTTTCCATAAGAGAAGCCTAATGTTAGGAAGTTTTGACGAAAGCTTAATTTCTCTTCGAAAGTTCGTTTTGCAAACACCTCCTCTTCAAGGAAGAGAGAAGTAATTCCTATTTCCAAATTTTTGAATCTTCTCCTTTGGGGAAAGGAGAAGAAAATTTCTGTCATGGATGCGTTGCGTTGAACTTCAAATGCTCGCTTTCACAAAGGATTTCAAGAAAATTTTACCAATTTGTCATTAAATATTTGTTGATTTCAAAATCTTTATTGCATAAAAACATTACCTCAGAATACCTTCAGTATTACTTCCGAAAGGACAAAGCTTTCGCGAAGAAAGATTCAAAACTCAAGATCTTTTAATTGGTCAACCAAAAGGATGAAGAATAAATCCTCGATATGGTCAGCAAAGAAAATTCAATATTGTTGCAAAGCCACAAGTGATCGGTATTGATCGCAGTCAATGGCACATTTTTAAAGACCATTCTTGGAAATTAAAGCAGTCAAAATATCCTGGGTGATACAGAAAAATCCACTCAATCTTCATATCTTCTCAATCATCTAAGCTGCAATTAAATATCCGCAAAAGGAATCTTTCAATTGTCGTCAAGGTGAAGGCGAATTAAGCGAGTAGACCCCCGGGGCCAAAGAAGATTTGGATCATCTCCAAGATGACAGAGTTTGTGACGGATCCTTCCAAGGAAAGTCCAAAGCATTGTCGAGATGAAGGCATATGCGATGAACCTCCCGACAATCCCTAAAAGGTATTTAATTTTTGCTATCACCAAGAGATTTCCAACCAAAGAGTCAATAACCGTCAATATAATCCCTGAGAGAAAAGAAGGATTGGAACATCTCTGAGATGAAGGAGTTTGTGACGTACCCTTCCAAAAAAAAAAGAGAGAGAAAAGGACATCTCCAAAATGAAGGATGATGTAATCCTCAAAATCCCAAGAAAGCCCAAAAGAGTACAAAAAGACCATCATGAAAAAAGAATCCAAGGATATCAAACTGCTAAATCTACTAAGAATCTTCTTTAAATTTTGTGAAATTCTTTTATCAATATTCTTTCACCAATTGCTTTCATAATATCAAGAATACTCTCTTTTCTGCTCATATCAAGGAAATTAATAGCTTTCTTGAAAGAAAGTCAATCGCAAGCAATTTGAATTCGAATCTTGACTCTACAGAGTTAAGCCTAGTCGGAGGTAATACTTCAGGTAGAAAAGAGGGAATATTTTCAAAACAATATGCATCATTTTCAATTATTTTGAATCAACAATAATTTTCAACACTTTGACAATACTTTCTAGCAATCCTGGCGTGAAGCAAAAGCTTGATGTTCATCTTTGGCGTATCCTGACATCAGTTGTTATCCCTTTTAGGACTTGATAACAGGAGTTTTCAAGATTCCTTCCCTTCTTGGATATAGTCTGAGCGCTTGGGCTCTCAGATTCGCACACTTCCCTATGTCCCCACTGTCCCACCATAGACAGTCCAATTTTGGCTTGAGGTTAAGTCACAAATCACTTTCTCGCAAAAGGTCATCAAATTCAAAAGTTATTCAGTCTCAGCAATGAGGCGCCCAAAATCAAACCCTTTTTCAAGCTTTAGGGAGCCCAATTTCATCCTTTTGCAAAACCCCAATCGGATTTACTGTGCAAAATCCGAAGGTTCCATCACGGTTTCTTCTTTTGAGGATTTTGCCCAGTCAGGGATAAGGGTACAAACCTGAGCCTCCTTTGATGAGGTATTTTATTTTCCGTCCGATCAGGTTAAGGGTATAAGCCTGAGCCTCCTTTGATGAGGTATTTCATTTTCCCCAATCAGGTCAAAGGTTAAAACCTGAGCGTCGTTTCATACGAGGTATTTTCGTCCCATCCAGGATAAAAGAAAAACCTGAACTTCAATCTCGCAAAATGAATATTTCTTCTTAATTTTCCATTCCATACCTATCATGATCACCGTCAGAGTTGATTCTTTCATACCCAGCCAAAATTTTCTAATTTGGGCATTTTTATAATCCAAATTTGGTGTGTTTTCTTTGCCACTAAGCTCAGCTTTCAACCAGCTTAGCAGCAAAGAGGGGCATCTGTAAACACCCCAAATTTTCACCTTCATCCAGTGCTTACATTTCATGTGTCATTGTATATCATTGCATGCATTCGACATATCATTTCATTGCATTGCATAGCATTGCATGTCATTACATCTCATTTTCGAGATCCAGAACTCCTATTTTCAAAATATTAAATCCAGATTCGATCTTTTTAAACTTTTCTTTCAAAATCAATTTTAAAACCTGGGGTTTTAATCAACATTATGTCATTCACCAACCCCCAGGATCTTAGATTCGTTTTAAACTCAATTTTCAACTGATTTCAATTCTCAGATGAGACCCATTTAGGTGGTGTCGCTTCTGAATTCCTTTACTTGTCAAAAATCTTTAAAATTTTAGAGTCCTAGTGGGATCAGGACTCTTTTTCAGAATCCAGTCGGATCAGAAATCTACTTTTCACTAGCTTTTTACCTGTTTTCGGAGAAAACCTTTTAAAATCTTCTGTTTTGGCCCAAAATTTTAGAGTCCTAGTTGGATCAGGATTCTTTTTCAGAATTCAGTCAGATCAGGACTCTTCTTCAGAGTTTTAATCGGATTAGGACTCTAATCTTTTACAGCTATTTTATCTATTTTTAATCAAATCTTTTAAAATCTTTCAAAATGAATCAGAAACTCAGAGTTTTAGTCAAAACAGGACTTTGTTCAGAGAGTCCTAGTTGGATCAGGACACTGCACCTGATTTCAATTTTGAAAAAATCTTTCAAAAATCTTTCAATCTATCAAAATTGTTACACTTTTATCAAAGAATTTCAAAATTCTGAAGTTTTATCCCAGAGTCCTGATCAAATCAGGACTCTATCTCAGAGTCCTGATCGAATTAGGACTCTATCCAAAATTGGTTTTCATACTTCACTTTCACTGGTTTTCAAAAGCTTTGCCCAAATTTCATCATTTGCTTATCAAAAAGCCAAAATTCTTAGAGTTCTGATCGAATCAAGACTCTTTCTCAGAGTCCTAATCAGATCAGGACTCTAAACCAAAACTTTGATTTCATCCTATTTTTAACTGTTTTTTCAAAATTCTCTCATTTGTTTTCTCAGAAAATCCAAAAATCTGAGAGTCCTAGTTCAATCAGGGCTCTGTCCTCAGAGTCTTAGTTAAATCAGAACTTTGTTTTATTCCAATATTCGTTATTGTTTTCACTATGTTAACAAGTTCTTTCAGCTGTTTTTCAGAAAATACCAAAAAAATCTAGAGTTTCAGTCCGATCAGGACTCTGTCCCGAAGTCCTAATCCAGTCAGGAGTTTGTTTTAAAGTTCATTTTTACTTCCATTTTCATTTATTTCCACTTGTTTTCAAAAATTAGGTCATTTTGTAGAGTCCAGTTAATTCAGGACTCTATTTCAGAGCTCTGATTGAGTTAGGAGTCTAACCCTGATTGTATTTTCCGACTTATTTCATCATTTTTCATAAAATCTTTTCAAAAATTCTTTCATTTGGCTTTTAAAAACCAAAATTACAGAGTCCTAAAAATTCAAGACTCTAACCCGGAGTTTCAGTTCACCTGAGACTCTATTTTCAAAGATTTTGAATTTCAATTATTAATTTTAACCTCTTTTCAAAGTTATTTTCAGTGTTTATTTCAAAACCTGGTGTGGGCCCACTCAGTTGGCACCATATCCAGAGAAGTTCTAACCCAGTTGGAACTCTATGCCATTTCAAAAATTTAAATTTCAAGTTTGCTTTTGAAAATCTTTTGAAAACTCTCTCAATTTCAAGTTTTAAAATCATTTTTTGAAAAACTCAAGTAGGGCCCACTCAGGGTGGCTCCACATTTGAGAAAGTCAGGGTTAGTTTAGGCTTAGTCAGTGTCTTGGTTAGTTTTAGAAGTTTAGAAGAGTCAAAATCTATTTTGAAAACTCATTTTTAAAGTTTGGTTTTTAAATTGTTGTTTTTAAAAGTTTTAGTTAAAACTTTAAAAACCCAATGTGAGAAAATGCCAAGTGACACCACATTTGGAGGCTTTTTAGGATTACCTAAGGGTTAATTAGGAATTAATTAGGATAATTTAAACTAGGGGTAGATAGGTAACTCCACCCCAAAATAGCCCCCCTTAGAAGAGTCCAAAATTTTCAAAAGTGTGATTTTTAAAACCTAAAAAATTATTATAAATAGAGGCTATAGGGGGGATGATTTTTCAAGCTACCTCTTTGGAAATTCTTGGATCTTCTCTCTTCTCTCCAGCCCTTCCTCCATTGGTGCAACTCCAAGGTAATTATTTCTTCTAATTTCTTTAGTTTATTTAATGTTTTTAATGGTTTTAAATCAATTTTAACCATTGGCTCCATCTATTCTATGGATTAAACCATGGATTCAAGTCCAAGAACCTCAAGAGAGGTTCAAGAAGATGATCTAACTCTGTTTTGATGTTTTTCCAGGGATTCTAATCCATTAGAATCGATTATAGTGTGGTTTTTCATGTTCTTAACTATTAAAACATGTGATTTACCCGTTAAATGGGTAAAATCCATGCTTTTTAAGGTAAAATCGAATTCCAGCCATGGATTCCCTGTGTTTATTTATTTTTTTTACTTATTTATGTTTATTACATGTGTTTTAGCATAGAAATTAATTTATTTTTGTTGTTTGGTATTTTTTATTATTATTTTCATTAGTTAAAGCATGATTTATTAGGTTTTATCAAATTTCTGTGTGTTTTTAGTTTAGAACAGAAAAGAGTATGTTGTTTCGGATTGAAATATTTACTGTTAAATTCTGATTTTTGTATATGTGATACATGGATGTGTAAATGAACTACTGTAAAAAATCAGAGGTTTTGAGATTCGGGAACCCCATCAGAAAAATCAGACATCAAATCGAGATTTTCAAGCTTTAAAATCGTTGTTAAAATCAAAAGGGTAACTTGCTGTTATAATATTTTTCTCATCCTATATCCGATTTGAGATCCATAAAGTGCTATGAATTTGTGTTGAAATGATCTATTTACTGTGAAATTTCGGTAAATTTTTTTCTATGTTTAGTATTTTTCCTCTGACAGAGAGTCAGATTTTAAATTTAAAACTCGTTAGGGTTTACCAAAACCCTAATCTGACTTGTGTTGATCATAGATCTCAGACCGCAGATCCGATTAAGGATCTGTAAAAAAAGAGGTTCATTATTTTTCTGTATTCTGTTTATTGCTAAAATTTCAAAAAAATTTGATTAAATTTACTATTTATTTATGTATTTTCAACCCGAAGTATCTGTTTTAACCCCTGTTAGATTTGTTATATTTTAGTTCAGATTGCCGAAAGGGTTTCTCCCTAACCAGAGATGTTTTTTTAGATCTGTAAAAAAGAAAACCTCTGTTTTTATGTTTAGATTACCTTTGTTAAAATTAAGAAATTTTCATGGAGGATTGATCCCTGATTCGGGTTAAAAATAGCTTATTTTAGGTTGTTAATGCAATTTTCGGATTAAAATAATGTCAAAAAATTATTTTTATGATTTCAATCTGATTTTAGGGTCATAAAAAGTGCAGGTACCATTTTTTATGAAATTTGGAATCTGTTTGATTCCTGAATTAATCAAATTGCAAAACAGGGCACCCATAGGATCCCGAAACACTACCAAAATCACAATTTTTGTGATATTTCTTGATTTTCATGCATAAGTGTGTATTTTTAGGGTTTTTTCATGTTTAGAATCATGTTAGGGTGTTTCATGTTTGATTTTGTGGTTATTTCAATCATGAATCCCAAGTTTTTACCAAAATCTATTTCAGAAAACCCTGATTTCAAGGCCATAGTCTTGCTATCAGAGGCATTTTGGTCATTTGACATCAATTTCGAAATTTTAAACCCAAATTTTCATATTTTTTATCATGTCATATCATATTTGAGTTAATTTATCCTTATTTGTATTTCAAAAGTTGCATTTTACAAAATATCTTTCTGAAAACCCTGATTTCAAGGTCATAGTCTTGCTATGAGGGGTATTTTGGTTATTTTGACCCCAATTTCGAATTTTCAAATCTTATTTCCATTATTTATTCAATTTTATTTCATATTTCATTAAGTTTATATCAGGGAATCATGGAAAAGGCTTATGTCTACCAAAATCCAGCAATTTTCAGATATTACTGGATAAATCTAGAAAAGCCAACATATTTTCATTAATCAGTTTTTCTAGTTTTGCAGGAACATTGAAGACTTTACTTTCTTTTAAATTCTTGTATTTAAATTCAATTAGTGATGTAAATTAAATGTAAACTTTGGAATAAGAATTTACATTTTCTTCTTAGATTAGGATTTGCATTGCATATAGTTTTAAACTTTGATATATAACTGCAATGTATGCCAAATTCATGCACATTCTTTATAAATTCACTATGGTCTACACGAATGGCACGTGCACTAGCTTTTATGGAGTTGACAAACTTGGTGGAATTTGTATTTATGGCCATAGTCAGAATACGAATGATACATAGATTTGTAATCTTCGTATAAGCCACATTCAGCCTACACTCTTAGGCTAACTTCAAAATGCACTGCATTTTTCAAAAATACAAAAAGGATTTTTTCAATTCCTCAAAATCAAGTCTTTCAAGTCTATATTCATTCATTTCATTCATTTGCAAGTTCAAACTCCAATTCAGAGAAATCAATTTTCTCAAAATTTCTAAGTCTTATTCAAAAATCGATTTTCTCAAAACATTGATTTTCCAATGATATTTCAAGCATTTCCCAAGTTCCAAATTCGATTTTTTAAGTTATAATTTCAATTTCAAAGTTTGAATTCAAAGAAATCAAGTTTTCCAAAGTTATTTCACATTTCTCAAAATCGATTTTCACAAAACCTCTAGATTCTTTAGAAATCGATTTTCACTTTCTCAGATACAATATTTCAACCATGATTCACGATTTTCCAAGTGTTATATTTTCCAAGAATCTCCAAATATTTTTAAATCTCAAAGCAAACATCATGTTTTCAAATATGCATTTTCAGAAATTCATAGCACATGCCTGATTCTTTGTGCATTTAGGAAATAGAACATGATTTAGACAAGTTGAGCAAAGTTAAGCATATAATTGATCCTTGGTTCAATTACCCATGGTAAAGGCGCCAGAAACGGTTGAACCTCGTACCGACAGGCGAGTCCCATTCTTCGGAATTATCCCACATTTTAAAACGGAGGCGAGTTATTTTCAAAATCTTTTTTTTAAGGTCAGTTTGAGTTGCAAAAGTAAAATTTTGCGATGATAACAACTTGACAATATATATATATCATATAGTTGTTCGGCTCGAAACAGGTTGTTCGGCTGCAACTGCTGGACACTATAGCATGTTGACACGTTGGGGACTCACATCATCCCTAGTCCACAGCCGAGTTTGTCACCTGTGCACACAACACTTTGGCCTACTGTGTTGCACAGGGGGGGCAGTGGCCGCTGCACCTTTTTAGGTGCAGCAGGTAGATTCTTATTGAACCACCCGAGTGAAGGGTAAGAAAAAAAGTTACCAAAGGGGTCTTTGCTTGTATAACTGGAACAATGGACGCACGATGATTTCTGCAGGATAAGTCAGGTTGCATATTTTATGACAACTAATTAAGAAATAAAGAGAATTGGAAAAACATGACTCAAAACAAGCAGTATATATAGAGAGAGAGAGATGCATGCCCTGTAACAAAAACATAAATGAACATACGCAAGTGGCCAAGTAAGACAATTGAAAATGATGTTCCAGTAAAGATATACTATACTTAAGTTGTAATGGATGTCAGAAACAATTTGGCACCCTAACCAAAAATGTGGTGCAGGGCGTTGAATATGTCATTATGACACAACTTGAATCTTGCGAAATTGTTTGTCAAAATATGCTTGCTTGCTATTTATATGCTTGCATACAGGTTTAATGAAATTGAATCATGAAGGAGAGAAAGCATGTGATATGAATATGAGTATGGGATGGAAGCATACCCTTACCATGAATGTGTAAAATCATGCACATGCATATGAATATTGTTGGCTCATACACATGGTTAAATTGATATATATGGATGTGCATGACTATTATTGTTGCATGCACATTGTTATGTTGGCATACATGAATATGCATTGAAAGTATGTTGACATTATGTTATATGTGGCATAGTATTATGGTTTTTGCATATGGTGCATCGATGATTGAAATGAATCATCGTGGGTCGGGTGGGTCTCGAGCTGTGGTTTGTTCCTTTTATTTATTTTAAATGTATCGCAAAAATCATATTAATATTTTGCATTGTGTTGCACTATTCTATGTGTTTCCACGGGTGGGAGTCTGTGATGGCTCTCGCAGAGGTAGATGCGAGTTGTTGTCTTTGTTTGCATGCTGAATTACAAATTAAAGAAATAGGATAATAATAATCCAATAAAAATAGCATAACAGTGTAATGTAATTTCTAAGATGTTTCATCGGGAGTGCAGGAATCTTAGAGTTTCGGTTTTGGGGAAACCATGAGTATACAAAAACTCTGTGAGCATTGTTGTTACCCTTAAACCTGATATTGAGGTTCTTCTATTGGCCACGGTTTTAGAGAGAATCTATCACTTTGCCTGGGGGTGGTGTGTAGACACAGTTATTATTTTGGTATACCAAGAAAAGTGGCACTTGTGGATGGGTGGTCACTGGTGTCCCTGACATTAGATGGGTGGTCTAATGTTCTGAAGGTTGTTTCGGTCGAGGGCTATATAACGCCCTGAAATTTTAACCCAAATTTTGAAGAATTTTTTTTTATAACAGCGAAAACAATTAATAATATGAGGTTAAGCATTCTGGAACATTACAGCAGAGAGCAAGCAACATCACTTATTTTATTTCATTATCAAATAAATAATGACATCAGAGTTTCAATGACATGAACTAATAAATCAAGAGGAAATCAAACTATCCCAGAAAGCAGTAAATCAAATCCCGATCAAAGTTTCATCCCGCAACCGCTCATAAACTCTATTCTTCACCTGAAAATGATACATTTATAGGAATTAGACTACAACTGTCTAAGTAGGAAATACTGTAATTTTTCTTGCACGTATATCATGTGTGAAGTATGTGATGTGGGTGTCGTGTAAGATTTCCAGCATATGCAAGAATAAGTAAAGATTCTACACTATGACAACAACAGTTTATAAAAACTAACCAACAGGTCAAAGCATTAGCAGAATTAAAATATCTCATAGCCACAGATTTCATTGCATGCTAAAAGTAAATGCCCACACCTCAAAAGTAATTGTTTATGTGTACAATTGTAAATGTGTCACTACCTACTCAGATGTGATACCTAAGATGGTCTAATTCAAATGTTTATCTTTAATTGTCCTGCGGGTACACACGAGCCAAGGCAAATGTAACATAAGAGAACATTTGGGGGTTTATTATTCATTGATGTTTTATTAACCCGAATATTCTAACTGAAACTGTAAATCCTAAGGGAGTGGTCAGTGACCGAGAGAACCTCCCAAAGGCCCAAAACCAAAAAAGGATGCATCCCTAACTTCTGCAGAAGAACGTGCAGTTATCACCTACGACACATTTGGTAGTCCGGTTCCCCTAACTCCAAGAACTAGAGACCAACGAGTCATTGTCGCTCGAAGCAATAAACACATGTCCTCAGAGTTTTATACCACCTACCCTCTCCAAGGTAAGCCTGAATCTGAGTGGGTTACTCTCTTATTAATTTATATTTTCTGATGTGTCCGGGTTTTTTCTGAAGTACAGAGGCATTTTTCTAAATTTTATTTTTTACTATCATAGTAGTAGATCCCCAACCTTCGTTATATTACAAAGGTATATAATCCAAACTTTTCTCTATTTGATTTCACAGACCCACTCAGAGTGCTCCGGTAGCTTGAAACCGTCAAGCACGAATGCCCTCGGTACCTTTAAACCAGTCAGGCAAAAGAATTAAACTTCAATACATGTGTGTGTTCTAGTTATTAACCCGTGGCCACTGTGGACACTCTCACCTTAGCTTGGCAATTCAAACCACTGTTGTGATGTCTCATGTGCTACAACATCAATAATTTGCCCTCTATGTCACCAATGAGACCAATTTATATATGAACTATCGTGATTCTCACTATATTTCATATGAGAACAACTCGACTAATCAGATACAAAAGGAGAGAAAGGCATACACAAAACTCAAGCATGCATCAGCCATCGATGGCCCATAAAACTCAAAAGAAAATGCACGGGACCTAATCATGCTTCACCTCAATAGTTCATATAAAACTTAAAGAAAGTTACACAGGATCAAGTCATGAGATCTCCAAGCTTATGCACAGGACCAATTCATGAAATTCCAAAGATTATGCCCAGAACTATATCATGAAATTCAAAAGAAGATAGATATATACTAAATTGTGAAATCCAAAGGAATATACACATGTCTAAACCGTGTATTTCAAAGGAATATACACGGGGTCAGCTCATGAAATCTACCAGAATATGTACAGGATTTAAGCATGCCTCTATCATTGATTAATCTGATGAAATAAAACACAAGTCATTTACAACATTTAAGCATGATCAACACATTGCTTTTTCACCTAATACAGAAATAAATAAAACAACAAAAAAATGATCACTATTAGGCAATGTATACAGGCATGAACCCTAGTCAATATCTCGAATACAGGATCATTTAACTTATCAAATACATACAGCTTCTCCAACACAGATCATGCAATTATAACGGTTGGTGCATAGCACATACGCAAAACTAAGATTCTGCATTTGTGCTATGCCAAACAAAAAAATGGATTGTGATACCCTAGTTGGTAGGTTTGCACAGGATACACTGCAATTCAGTTGCTCAATGAAAAAAAAAAGATAGACAAGGTTGATTAAAGTGACTTAATGAAATTAAAGATTTTAGCAAAGTCAACACATCGGTGTACAGGGGATAGCATCAAACCCTTTAACATCCCTTCAATTTGGGGGTACGAGAATATAATACGGGCACCACCTAATATAGTTAGGCATAGAGATCGTGGACATGGATTTCCACAGGGATTGAGGAACCTACCAGATCTAGGTCATATTAGCTCTTTATGTTATATCACGTGTATTTTACATGAAGCATGGATTTGGATTTAACTGAATTCAAAAAAAGCCTCAACCATTTACAAAACCAGAATAAAATCCAACTAACACTTATTTGTTAATGAGAAACCAACATCCAATCCCAATCTAAAAGAAGCTATGAAAAGTAAATGAGCCTATCAACTCGAGATTTTTTTGGGATTTCGGATACGCAGACCCCCACACCTTCCTTTCAATAAAAGACTTACAGTCTTCTAAGACCCATAGCCTGTAAACATTTTGAATCAACCCTCCTTCTGAAATTCAAAAAACCCCAAATCAGAGATTTGGGGTTTTCGGTAGCGTAAGCCCCAACCCCCTTACTATTCAAATTAGGGCTTCCCCGCAACCCACATTGACTGCTCGAACACACTCAATACCCAAACAAGTAAAAATAGCAGTAAGACCTACTTGTTCGGTGCTTCTCCTTTGAGCTGCCATGCTTGGAGGGAAAACTGAAATCCCGCTCCTCTGGAAGTTTGTCCGCGACGGCAGTGGCGGCGGTCGAACGCAGGGAGCAAGAGGGAGGGTTTGGCGACGGGGAGAGAGGGAAAGAGAGAGCATGAGAGGAAGAGGGTTCGGGTGGGGATTTGTAGGAGGGTGGTCCCTCAAAAAGGAAGGACCCAGGTGGCTGCGCAACCCCTCCCCCTCCCCCCCCATCGATATGGCCTGCAGTAGGGTTCTGAGAGAACCCTAACGCCCTTCCTTATTGGGCAAGCTCTATAGCGTCCACTTAACTTAAACAATTTTTTTTTTACACGGGACGTAGCCCGAGTCGGGACCCGAGACCCGGGATCCAGTCGCAGGTTTGGACTTGCACCACCTTTACGATATGGATCCGCAGGTTGGATCAAATTGTGGATCCCTCAATATATATATATATATATATATATATATATATATATATATATATATATATATATATATATATATATATATATATATATATATATTCATTTATATTTAAATTTTTATAATATTATTAGCATTTATCATCATTTTTTTTTCTATTTCTTTCTCTCATAATTATATATCTATATGAGAATATATATGTAGACCCGTTATGGATCCTGGATCCAAAACTTGGATCCTAAGCACGATTCAGAAAATTACTTATTAGTTTAAGATAAAGTCAGGTAATAATAATAAAAAAAATCAGTGTTATTACAAGCTAAGTTTGAAACCCAGTAATAAAATACAAATTGTGTGTTAAGCTACTCTGAAAACCTAACTTGGCCTCAGGCATTCTATCTGTTTGGTGTATCTGCGGGCAACGATAATTAAAAAGAGAAACTTAAATTGTGTGTACTTAATAGGGACACGCATATGAAAAGAAATTTCTAATAAGAGATAATAATTTACTCATGCATTGCACTAAAGTCATGCATATTCATGTTATGCATTACATCATGCATGTTTACATGTTTATATGTTCTCTTAACTACTAAATGTTGGTGAATGCATAATGTTGTTTTCTATTGCATGTTAAATGGTTGTATTGCTTAAATTGTGATCCTTGTTATTTATTAAATATTTCTCCGTAATTAACAATTGCCTTTATTGCATGAATGCTTAATTAAATTATGGATTTGTCGTAAATGCATTTCCTCTAAAATATTGCATGAATTCTTGTATGTATTCTTTTTGCTCATTTGTTTTATTAGAGGTACTTGTACTCAGGATTTTAGTTATGACACCCCTACTTCTGTGGTTTTTCGCAGCCGTAGAGGATCAGTGAAGCAACTAGCTTCTGGGAGAGCTACGAGTATCACACTTTTGCTAGACAGTTTATAGAGGGACGGCATGGCTCAATTTTTCCTTATTTACTTTTATGTCATTTAAATAACTCTAATATGTCTCTTGCAATTATTGTTTAAACACTCTTTCTTTCATAATTAATAAATAATGAGTTGTTATGGTTTGAGGTGATAAATATAATATCTCTTGTGGTTGGTTGAGTTATCCAATGGTGAGTGAAACTGTAAAGGCCCCGATCTTTGGGAATGTTTCTGCAATGGTTTTTAAAAAGAAAATCTGCAATTTTTAATGGGTATGAGTTGGGGTCGTTACAGGTTTGGTATCAAAGCCACCACCAAATCTTATACTTTTATCATTTTTTTAGCATTAAATTTTTAATTTTGGTAAGTGAGCCCTGTCCTGAAGTGTCAGCAAGTCGTGTCTCGTACTTTCGCGCAGTCTCCTTCACTGGTAAGGTTATTTAATACTTTTATTTAAGCATTAAATCTCTTGTGCTTGCTTGCATTTATGGTTAATTTTCTTTTAATGTCTATTAAATATTTTGATGTAATTGTATGAATGAATTGTTCAGGATCAACCCTAAGCAGGTAAGATCGATCGAGGTTTAATTTTTGTGAAAAAATTGTATATTGTTGATGTATGAACGCATGGGTGCTTCGTCTTCTTCTGGTGTTCTCGCAAACTGAAAGGAACAGATGGATTTCATGATGAATGCCCTCCATACTCTGACTGAGACCATGACAGCGCAGACAGCTCAGGCAGTACAGATGGCATACGTTGCACAGGCAGTGCAGGCAGCCACCCGCATCCATTCCCCTGAGGTGATTCCAAACCCCGGTGGGGCTTCTTATTAGCGATTCTTGAAGTTGGATCTGCCAACTTTTTCAGAAAAGGCTGACCTAGAGGCAGCCGAGAGCTGGGTCAAGGAGACTGAGCGGGTGTTTGACATCCTACATGTTCTTGATGATAGGAAGATCACATTTGGTACATACCGTCTGAAGGGCGATGCCAAGAAGTGGTGGGACACACTGCGAAGGGTAAATTTCTCTGACAAGGACGTGATTCCTTGGGAGGTGTTCAGAGAAGAGTTTTTAGACGCATACTTTTCCTCTTACACCGAGGAGCAGATGCAGCAGAGGTTCTCCGACTTGACTTCGAGAAACATGAGTCTGATGAACTACACCACTAGATTCTGGAGTCTCGAAAGGTACTGCCTGAACTTCTTCAAGAGTGAGAAGGCAAGAGCGATGAAGTATGTACGCGGGCTGAAGGACAGACTTTGAGTATGGGTGTTGGGAGGTCGGCCCACTATACTAGCGAAGGCGATTGAGACTGCAGCGGTCTTGAATAAGGAATGGGAAAGGTTCAGGGGCGACTCACAGAAGAAGGGCAACAATGGAGCTAGTTCGGCTGGTGGTGTGAGTAAGAACCCACCCGCAGGTGGGAACGAGTAGGGAGGCAAGAGGCAGCGGACCCAGGGGAAACGTTAGCTGGGCGCGCAACAGGGACAACCTCAACAGGGGAAGGCCCAATCAGTGTGTCGCAGGTGTAACAAAAGTCATCCCCCATGTTTTTGCTCGATGTTTAAGGGGGGTTGTTTGCAATGTCATTAGCCTGGACACATTGCTCCCTACTGTCTGAACAAGCCAACGGCTTAGGCAAGACAGCAATAGCACTAGAGGTCTTAGGGGCAGCAGGGTCAGCGAATGACCAACGGGAGAGTTTATGCCGTTATGGCTACCACACAGGGAGATCAAACTGATCTGATCGAAGGTATCTTCTTAGCCGATAATCATTATACACGTGAAATATTTGATTTTGGCGCTAACCACAGTTGTTTGACACATTCTAATTTCGAGAATGAAATTCTTTTAAGGGGGTAGGGATGTAATATCACATATTTTTATACTTAGTCATTTCATGATATTTTCGAAAATTTAGCTAAGTTTGGGAGAAAAATCGTTTGAGGCTCGATTTTTAGACTAATGTCTTTGAGTCGGGGCTTGGCCCAGGTCCCATCGACAAGATCGTAACGAGCCAATAGAAGCATAAGAAAGAATTTTATTTTTGACCTTTAAATTCAAGCAAAATTTAGGTTATTTTTAGGCAAAATTTAGGTTATTTTCAGGCAAAATTCAAAATTTGATATTCATATAATATGTTATTTGATGTGTCTCATAATTTTGAGTGCAACGACATTTTATTTTCCTTGATTCGGGCTACGGTTGGTCTGAAAATCGTGTTGCTCTAAAAATTTAGCAGTTTGTCAAAATGAATCCAAAGTTGGATTGGGTTGGATCTAATGCCTATGATCTGAATTATTATGGATTTGGATCTTATTTAAGACCTACTTTGATCTGGATTTAATCTAGATCTTGATCCATTTTTGTTTTGGGTATGAGTTTGGGTTTTAGGTCCGAATTTAGATCCAAATCCAATGCTCAACATTTTTACAAGCTTTAAATTCAATCGTGGCTTTAAATTAGAGTTAATTATGTATAAAAAAGTCTTCCTAGTCAATTTGACTATTTTTGGAAGCTTTTAAATAATTAATAAATATAAAAAATTTTATTTAATTTTTATTAATTCTGAGTTATGGTTTGCCTTGAGTTATGGTTTGCTTCTTTATTTATTTTAAATGCATCACAAAAATCGTATTAATATTTTACACTGCATTGCACTATTCTATGTGTTTCCACAGGCGGGAGTCTCTTGATGGCTCTCCCATGGGTAGATGCGAGTTGTTGCCTTTATTTGCATGCTGAATTACAAATTAAAAAAATGGGATAATAATAATCTAATAAAAATAACATAACAGTGTAATGTATTTTCTAAGATGTTTCGTCAAGAGTGCGGGAATCTTGGAGTTTCGGTTTTGAGGAAACCACGAAGATACAAAAACTCTATGAGCGTTGTTGTTGCCCATGAACCCAATATTGAGGTTCTTCTCCTAGCCACAATTTTAAGGAGAATCCGTCACTTGAATGGTGTGTAGACTTAGTTATTGTTTTGGTATACCAAAAAAAGTGGCACTTGTGGATGGGTGGTCCCTGGTGTCCCCAACATTAGATGGGTGGTCTAATATTTCGAACGTTGTTTCGGTTGAGGGATAAGTTTGAAAACCAGTAATAAAATACAAATTGTGTGCTAAGATAACCTGAAAATCTAACTTGACTTCAGAAATTTTACCTGTTTGGTGTATCTGCGGGCAATGGTAATTAAAAAGAACTTAAATTGTGTATACTTAATAGGGACATGCATATGAAAAGAAAATTTTAATAACAGATAATAATTTACTCATGCATTGCACTGAAGCCATGCATATTCCTGCTATGCATTAGATCATGCATGTTTACATATTCTCTTAACTGTTAAATATTGGTGAATGCATAATGGTGTTTCTTACTGCATGTTAAATGGTTGTATTGCTTAAATTGTGATCTATGTTATTTATTAAATGTTCTTTCATGCTTAATAATTGTCTTTATTGCATGAATGTTTTATAGAATTATGAATTTGTCGTAAATGCATTTCTTCTAAAATATTGCATGAATTCTTGTTTATATTCTTTTTGCTCATTTGTTTCATTTGAGGTACTTGTACTCAGAATTTCGGTTCTGACACCCCTACTTCTGTAGTTTTTCGCAGCCACAGAAGATCAGTGAAGTAACTATTTGCTAGACAATTCACAGAGGGATAGTGTGGCTTAGTTTTTTCTTATTTACTTTTATGTAATTTAAATGACTCTGATATGTCACTTGCAATTATTGTTTAAACATTCTTTCTTTCATAATTAATAAATAATGAGTTGCTATGGTTTGAAGTGATAAATGTAAGAGCCTTTATGGTTGGTTGAGTTATCCAATGGTGAGTGAAACTGTAAAGGCCCGGGGTCTCCAGGAATGTTTTCGCAATGATTTAAAAAAAAAAATCTGCACTTTTTAAGGGGTATGAGTTGGGATCGTTATATGAAAAGAGTCTTAAAAGCTAACAAATTCATTTCCAAAAGAATGAAGAGAAAGAAGCAAAAAACTTGTCGATCAGAGATTGTTGGCCTTAAATTGCAATCCAAGAAAGAAAAAGAAAAAAATACAATTATGTTTGTGATACTCTGTGGAGAACATGAAAAACATAAAAATAAGAAGAAATGAGCATTCATGAGTGGGAGACGTACAAGAGAATTTCGGAGATCACCGAAGGTGTTGAGGGAAAGCAAATGCTAAAAGTTGTATGACATGGAGAAGACAAAGGAGGAAAAACATTGAAAGGTTCATAACATATTTATGTGAACGTCAAGAGGTTCACAGAAATATGTTGTGAAAGGTAAAATGGTTCTAAATAAGTCAGGAATTAATGATTTTAGAAATGCCGAGAATTTTAGCATATTTATAGGTTTTTGCAAGAATGTGTTATTTTTAAAATATAATATGGTCATTTTCTGAAATACAATCGAGCTCCCTTTAAGCTCCTTATCCAAAAAATACTATATTAGGTTTAGATAAAAAAATTTACTCATTCAGACCCATTTACCACGGTTAACCACTCCAAAAAATTCAAGTCAATAAATGGGGCCAGCTTCTACAAGTCAAAAACCTGCTCTATACCTGGGAGATTAGATGCAATATTTTTAACAAAATCTAAATATTAATCCAAATTGATATTTCAGATATATATGATTTTAATATATTTAAATTATTCAAGGACAAAATAGTAATTTCATAACTTAGAGGTATATTTTGGAAAATACTAAAATTGTCTAAGGGTAAGATGGTAATTTTATGATTGAAAGATATTTTTAAAAAAATAGTTAACTTACAAAAAGGTAAAATAGTAATTTATCATTCTAAGAGCATATTTAGGTAAATGACAATACCAAAAGGGATAAAAAGGTAATTTTCATACCCCAAGTGGCAACTTTGGTTACCTAGAATCATAAATAATAAAATAATCACAACACTAAATCTGAGTTGTCCGGTTAATTCTTGAAGTGTCTTCGAAACGCTTCACATGGTGCAACCATGACACTAATGGCCTTAAATGGTGACCCCCTATGTTGTGGAGTCATCACTATGGCATAACCCTTTGAGTGCACTTCTAGGTGCAAACACCTCTATTAAGGTGTATTTACACAGACACTCGTAACATCAAAGGCTTTAATGAGTCACCCTCTTTTGTTTGTGAAACCCCTTACCACTGTGTACCTTTCTTAGCACCCTTATCTTAGTTGAGGCGCTTTTCACGGTGCTCTCAAAGCACCGAAGGCCTTCTCAGCCACCCTCCTTAGTCGATGAACCTACTAATCCATAGGCACCGCCTAAGCACCTATCACAGTTCACTTACGACACTGGTGGCTCAGCTTCCTTTCATTGCCAGTGAACTTCTCTCTACACGCTTGCACTACTGCGTTTATCATTGAACATATCCAAAAAAAAAAAAAAAAGTCAAGAAAAATGAATGTGATGGTACAGGCTTTTTCTATCAGAAAGTACACTCTACCTATATTTATGTTGTGCATAAAAAGAAAGACCATGCAAATGCCATGGGTGAGCCCAGTAAGTGACCCGCTTGTCGGCAAGGGTATATTGTCATAAAGAAAAAAGTGAAGTACTTGTGCTTGCAAATAGAATTAAACTAAAATAAACAAGTTTCCCTCGGCCTTATCACCAGACTTAGAATAAGCCCAAAGCCTATATTTCTTCACAAACCCAAACTGAACAACCTAAATCTCAGCTCAACTTGGACATCACTAAAATCAACAACTTTCCTTGCCCAGACTATTGAAATTAGCTCGACTTCACAAACCAAACCTGAACAACCTAAAACTCATCTCTACTCGGACATTTATGCCACCCTATGTTGGGTACACAGAAGATCAAGACAGGATCCAATGATCTTTCAACTCATACCTAGATGTCTGGACCAATCACATGGCAGAATTCTATGCGGATCCTGCATTCAACTGCAGGCGGTACCCAGCCCATCAGGATGTACCCAAACCTTAAAAAACAGTCAACTACCAGATTTGGGTCTGGATTGGGGTTTGTTGGGTCATTAACTAAAATGAAATCCCAAATCTGAATTTGGATTATTTAAAGAGTTTATATTCATTAAAAATACGTTAAGATACGCAGGTCAAGAAGGGTTGGGTCTTATATCCTATAAAAATCATAGCCCAAACTCAACCCACATATTACTCGAGTCGGATTTGGCCCTAATAATATTCAGGGCAGCAATTTTTATGCCCATACCCAGCTGGTATCTTCAGGTTTAGATACAGACCTGACTCATTGACAGCCCCAAGTGGGTCCTTCCAATATCATCAGATTGGAGTTGTTTTAAGCAGGTCCTGCATATTGGGCTCTGTTTGGGAGCCCAGAATAGGGACTTGCGTTGTGGTTTCCTTGCGATCGTGCTTTCTGTTGTTTGGGAGAAGCGGTATTGCCAAAGCACCGCATTGGGAATGTCGGCAGTACCAACACCACACTTCAACCAAATAGGTTTGACTCATCTCCTGTGTCATTGATGCAAGTTGTTTTGATCAAATCGGACTCAGCAGATGTGATCTACTCATTCATTTGGTGAAGACCAATATTCAAATTGCCAAAATCCTACTTGTGTGCAGGATTTCTTGGTGATTCAAAAAATCAGCTGACAAAACAGAAAATTTTATTATTTAAAAAAAACATATTTTTTCATTGAAAAAATTATAGTCCAAGAGACGATTCTTATTAAATCGATCATGCTGAATCCATGTATAGGGCCGGATTTGTTCAGAACAACAGGGTTATGAAGATGGGGGATGACATAGGGGATGAGTGAAACAGAACCCCATTTCAACACCATTCATGAGATGATGTTTTTGGCAACTCCATATCCTCAACTCTATATTTTGGCTTTCCCCGGAATGGTGCTTCCATCTCAATACAAGGCTCCCAAACAGAGCCTAGACTGCAGTAGCTATTCCATGCAATACCCTCATTTTTAGATATTCAGCATTACTACTAGTAAGCAAGAATCTAAACAAATCCAAAAATATCTGGGCTTTCGTGCTTTGCGCTTCTTGAGGGTGTGGAAAATGCCGCACATTTTTGTAAGCAGCTAGATAAATTCCTTGACTGGAAATTTGCCTCAACGAAAGCATAAAAATTGTTTACACCAGTTTTTGTTGGAGTTTCTTTGCATCTTCTCTCAATAGGCGATTGAACAATGTAAAAAATTGTTTGCTTAATTAAATGCAGAGAACTCAAAGGAGAACAGCTTTAAAAGCGAGAAGAAGGCAGAGAACTGCCTGAAAGGAAGTGTGTGATCAATGACAAAGCTTGTTGGGGGACGTAGAGTGGGACCTCATGGCCTGCTCCCCTTACGGTTGCAAACGTTAGCCCCTCGTATTCCACCGTCCATCCTGCAGCCTGTTGCTTGTGGAACCAAGCCCTCCACCCTGACCTTTCCCTCAGCCGCATCGTGTTTAGGCTGTACCTTGTTGATGTCACCGGAATCCGGCCATCAGTGTCGCCGCTGCCATTAAAACCAATCAAACTATTTTAGCTCCTCTATAGGAGAACAATATTAGTAACACAATCTTCGTTTGGCATTCAAGATACCCAATGGGTATGAGTTAAATATGAAATTATTTCTACCATGATTCATTGATTCTAGCAGTATATTTGAATGTATGCCTTTAACTGGTGGGCTCTATGAGGGCATGGGTGCGGGGCATGTTTTTTTTAGAGATGGGATCAATTCCACTACCTGATGTTGTTGATCTCAAGATGAACGGCATCCAAAACCTGTACCAATGAGATGCCCATCACTAGGATGAGCCCTACTTTTTTTTTCTCGGCATCGAAATGGTTTAAAATGAACGGCTTACAATGAGTTCACTGTAAACCCATTGGAATGGAAGCAAGATCCTAAGAAAAGTTCATCATAAATTAACCCTCAGCTTTTCATGGTCATACCTGTAAACCCATACGCGTAACCGGGCCTTCATGAGCTTGCTGATGATGGGAAGGACACTGTCTGGAGCATCGTTCCATTTAGGGATGACTTCACTGTACAAAAAGATGCATGGGTTAGCAGAAATTTTCATGCTACCAAGGCTCAAGAACCAAAAACAGAAGAAGGGAATCAGATCAGGTCATGCTGAACATGAGCTCATGCCAACATCGTGGCCGTCTGTTTTTATTTTGGATGAATGCCACGTAGCATATAACTGTTCTGTTGACTTTTTAACTTTTCAAAATACAAAACGGACGGCCACGATGTTGGCATGAGAAAAAAAACTCATGTTCGGCATGACCTGATCTGCTTCCCAGAAGAAGACACAAGCTTTCAAGTTTCAACCAGTACAAATGATAGATTGGCCAAAACATTATAAAGAAAAGAACCCGCATATGATAAAACGGAGGGGATACCCGTAGGATATAGAGCCTCATTATCCATTAGTACCAATAAGTAGGGGCAGTGCGACGAGCTGAGCTAGCTCAAACACAAAGATAATTGCGAAGGCACGATCCTTTTCTAGGTGGACTTAAAATGGATATGGTTCATGTCTGATCCACGTACCCATTTCCTGCTCGAAACTGGGAATACATGGTATGGCTTCAATTTTTTATTTTTTTTAACCGGAAGAAACCACACCCGGCACGCACAAAGACCTTGTTGTGCTGGCTCAGCCTGTCATGTTGTCGTTGGTGGCATAAAACTCCGAAGTTACCCCTGCCCTCAAGAACTATGCTGGGCATAGGCTTGCGACGAGGAAAAACACCCATGAGAATCAAACATCAACCACCCGTCTAGCGGCCAAGACCCCAGCCCACTAAGCCAACCCCTTTTGGGGCAGGAGGGCTTCAATTTCAACCTTACAAGTAAAGACTTGAGAATGAAAGGTCAAGAGGCCATGAAGGAGCATCTATTGGCAGAAAGGAATCCTCCTCGTTTGGCCTGAGAGCGGTGAAAAAAGCTAGAAATCTCCAGAATTAGAATTTTCCACAGTAAGAAAAGTTTCCTTATACAGAAGAGATGGAGAAACAGAGAGAATAATCCTAACTATGATCATGGCCTTCACCTTCTTGCTATTTAAAAATAGACTCGATCTCTGAGTTTTGTTAGCATTGAGAGGGAAGCAGATCAGGTCATGCTGAATATGAGTGTTTTTTTCTCATGCAGACATCGTGGCCATCCGATTTGCCTTTTAAAAAGCTCAAAAGTCAACAAAACAACGTGGCATTCATCCAAAATACAAACAGACGGCCACGATGTCGGCATGAGAAAAAACGCTCATGTTCAGCATGACCTGATCTGCTTCTCATTGGGAGTAGGGGTGTCAACGGGTCGGGTTTGGTTACGACTCAGGTTAAATCAGACTTGGACCAGATTTTTGGGTATGGTATCTGATCCGGACCCAGGTCTAATCGGGTCTACTATAAGAAAAATCATACCCAGATCAGATAAGAACTACATGAACCAGATCTGGATCATACCCGATAAAATAATATTTTTTTATTATTATTATTATTACATTGAAAAATTGTGAGTCTTAATCAAAACTGAGGTTGGGTCCGGGTCTGGTATACAATTTCACAAATTATTCCCAGGTCCATGCATTAATCAGACCTTCGGGTCTTAATCTGGTCTTTTTATTTGTCACCTTACCCGGACCCTATAAGGTTTGATCCGGGTAAACCAGGCCAGTTGACACCCCTAATTGGGAGCAGTAAAACTACTACCATGGAAAACCAAAAGTCTTAAGATTGGGTTTTGAGTAAGGGTGGACACCGGCCAGACCCGGGCCAGCCCATGGGACCGTAAAGGCCTGACAAGCCCCAATGATATATAAATGTCCGCCCAGAGCTCGATCCGATTATTATTATTATGGGGCAAACACCTATCAGGTCGGGTTGGGCACCTGTTACGGTGCGCGGAGAGCCCGATATTGACCACTGCCCCATTATGCTCACTAATCTGATAATGGAACGACATCCTTAAATCTGATAAGTTGTCCGGTCGGACCAGGCCCTATTTTATTCGGGCAGGTTCCTTAATTCTGGGCCCGAGCCCGGCATGAGTTGGGCCAGGCCCATGTCCACCCTAGTTTTGAGGGAAATTTCAATTGAGAGTCTGAAAGACGTTTAAGACTTGACATTTTTACCAAAAGTGTTAAATACAGACCTCAGTTAGATTAGTTAAGGTTAAATTATGCATAATAAAATTACCAAACTGCCCCAAAATAACACCTTTCTAAACCAAATGTTAAAATGACACATTTTTATATACATCTTAACCAAGAAATCAACTTCCAACTTTCTTTTGACAGTTTCACTGAAAAGTTGGGTACCGAAATGTCGTTTGAAAATCATGAGGCTCTCTGGGTCTCCAAATGAAAATTTAACTTTATTCCCATGAAGCATAACTTTACATTTTACACTGCCTAATCGTCAAAGCTAGGTGCTTTTTTAGATGGACAAAAAGAAAACGGGCGGGGAAGTGGTTGCGCTCTAAAATTACAGAAGCAACCTTGGGTTCAGCTTTTGTCTATCAGGACGTCTTTTCAGACTCATAGGGGTGTTGAAAAAATCATTTTGGCGTATTAAAATATGAAAATCGTAGAAAAGGATGAAGTGGATATCTTTAATTTATCTGAGACACAGAGAGCAGTCTGGAAGGACATCAATGTAACTCCATTAACTGCAAAAGACCACAAAGGATAGAAGAGAAACAATAAGGTGGGAGAATAATGCCCCTTTGCTCTATCTGCCATCTGCCTGGATATATCTAAGCAAAAGGTGTTGACTTTTTGGATTAGGTTATACCGGATGTGACCCGGTTTGACTTAAGGTGCACCAAGAGGTGCAATTAGAGTTGAGGGACGTGGATGTGAAAGGTACCCTCAACTCATGTCCCACTATATATAGAGATCTACAGTAGCTTGATACCAAGGTGATCTCTCTTTGGGTTCCTGCTCACCTTTTGACGCCTGAGCTCATCAAAGGCCAATCACTCACGTCTATACGAACTTCAACCGAATCAACCATAACAGGTTTGGTAAGTTGTGTTCATATTTTTCACCAACAAAAAGATGTAAAAGAATGACAATCAAAAGAAGATAGCTCGTTTCAGGATGGATAAGGGGTGAGGAAACGAAGCAATTTCACAGAAAAGGAAGGATATTTTTTTCCGGGTCTTTATGGGAAGAAGAAAAGAAGCAATCAGTAGCTAAAGAAAAGTTAGTTTGCATATTGGCCAAACCTTAGCCAATCTAATTAATGCTTATCGCGTCTCACGTTATATTATGCCTTAATATATATAATATATATAGTCAACTTTTTATTATACGAAATAAATCATGATAAACACATCCTCACATCTATACCATAGATTGACCATTTGGTGGATAATTCCATGTAAACAAGAGTGTATCATAATATATATATATATAAAGAGAGAGAGAGAGTACCTGCAGGGCTTATACGAGTAGCTGAGATTCGTAACATTAGCATGCAGAGCATTCTGAACATCCTTCCTGTTAAGGTAAGCAGTGGTATATCTCCCCGTACAAGGGTCGACACCGGATGGCAGCCTATGCCAGAGCTCCTGACCAACAACACCAGGTGGACTTCTCAGAAAAATTATTCAAGAAGACGCCTCTTTTGGGAATATGCGGAGAAGCAGGGCTTTGCAAATTTGTAAGCAATGGCAATAACTTTATGCTAAAGTTGAGTGTTAACCAATGAAGAGAGAGAGAGAGAGAGAGAGGTTGCGTACGTGCTGAGAGAAGGCTCGGGGAGAGGCGACGAGGCGAGAGGCATGCTCTCTGTCTCTGGTGAGGGAGGCCACGCACACCGGCGTGTAGAGGCTGTAGATGTCGATGTCGTTGTAGGCCTGGAGGAAGGCGCCGGTGGCAAAGGTGCAGCGGACGGTCTGGTTGGCGGACTTGAAGTCGCACTCGCGCTTCACTTGCTCGTGGAGCTTGTCCGGTATCACCGCGTGGCTCCACGCATAGTCCACCATCCCCTCCTGGTCCGTCTCGTCGTTGAGCACTGCGTTCCCGATCTGAAAAGTTTCTCTTCATCAAAAGCCCATACGACCCTGCCGGCCGTGTTTGGTTTCAGGAAATTCAGTGGAAAAAATGGCCACATGATTTAGTGGAATTGTGTTCCAATTCCGCTAAATTCTCTCATTCCAAACACGCTACGAAAAATGAATACAAGAATGATCACACACAAGTTTGGAACAGCATTTTACCCGCTCATTTTTATTTCGATATTAAAATGCTTGTTTTCTCGTGTTTCGAATTATGGAGGAAAAACTTGCCAAAATAAACGGATTAAAAATTCGGAAATCATAAACATGTATACTTAAAGTAACTAGAAATTTTGATTTGGAGTTTTCTTCAAGAAATTGCTGACAAAATCATGATATTTTCAATATATCATGTTCTTGTTGCAGACTTTATCGCCTATTGGGATATTGCTTTTTTTCTTTTATAGTATTTTCAAGAAATCACAACATTTGTCTTATATATGTCCCATAATAGGATTGAACATGACCAAGTTTAGGATACCGATATTTCTATTTGAAAATCCACAAGATGAGCAGAATCAGAAAGTGGGCCCTCCCGTAATGGGCATTCCATCAGCGAATCAGATAAAACGTTTTATGTGAAACGATCATTGTGGAGGTGACACCTGTCGTGTGTGTGTGTGTGTGTGGGGGGGGGGGGGGGGGGGGGGGGACACACCAACTACTTTTTTGTTTATGCCAAACGAGAGAGGCTTCACTTCTCGTTTTAGGGATGCAACTTGTAAAACGCGGTTTTACTTGATCCGCTGTCTTCTTCAGATGAGAGGCATCGATGCACCTGATCCGCCCTCCTCCCTTACTTGGCCAATTAGCTATTTGGTAATTGGTACCCTATGGGCCCCAAATAATTATAGTGCACCAGCTGAGTGCATGTATGTGAGACGATGCTCATTGGTCCAAGAAAGTAACTGTTACGTACGTTCTTGGAAATTCAGCGAAGGATCTAGAGTAGATCCAGTACTCAGCCTGAGTAGCGGTGTAATGGCACCACATGTCTTGAGGCTGGGTCCCGCCATCCCCGAGTAGACAGCCTGGAGGTGACTCGCTCCGCCTGGTTGATCTATAGTTGCCAGGAAACGAAATGGATAACGAGAAGGGATGTATGAACCGGAACCGGAAGTGTAGAAGCGACTGTTAAAAAGTAGCATTAAGCCAGAAGCAAAATTGGTTTAAACGCAATTGTGGAAACATGTAAGTAAAAAAACGGAAATGCGAAGGAAACGAGGAGGAGGTGAGGGAGAAGCAAGTAGAAAGTGAAGGGGAAATAAAAAATATAAATAATAACATGAAAAATAATGAAAAAAAATATATGAGAAAGTGAGAAGAAACCATAGAAATTGATCGGATAATGAAAGGGATGTAATTTGAGAAATGAGAGAGGTGTGCTTCCAATAAATAGAAAGTGGGAATTCTTACAAATGGAAAGTGAGTTTTCCCATGTGTCCACGCGAAGGTACTTCTAGGGATGCACACGAGCCGAGTTTGAGTTGGCTTTGCTCAAATCAAAAAATAGATATTTAAGCTTGGCTTGAGCTCAAGCCGAGCCAAGCTTGAACAACTTTTGTCCTAACTCGGCTTGAGTTAGTAAAACAAAATGAACTTCACTGAATACAGTTGGTTTCAAACTACCCACCTACTCGGTAAGACTCTACACCTTACCGTCTGAGCAAGGTGAGTTGATGTGTTAAATTTGTAAACATAAATTGTACATATAGTTTAATCTGGGCATTATCTAACTACGCAAACCGAGTTTAATCGGGCTAATCGAGCTCAACCAAGCTTGTTTGCTTGATCAAGCTCGGCTTGTTTATGTGTACCGAGCTTGAGATTGTGCTCAAACTCTGATATTGTTTGTCTACCAGAACGAGTTCGTGCCAAGCCCGAGCTAGCTTGGCTTCTTGTGCATCCCTATGGGTTGACCACCGTTATAGGGATGGTAGGCCGGGTGTCAGCTACTGCTCCAGGCCTGAGGGTCCGGTCACTTCCTCTTTACTCGATGTAGGCTGAAGGACAGGGACTCCAGTAAGAGTTGTATAAGCTTTCCAAGATTTCATGTGAGACCCAAGCGTATACCTCAACACGCATGGCTCTCATTTTTCAAAACAACAAAGATACGAAGAGTCCACATTCATTCTTTTATATCTCACCATAATCCCTTTGAGGTTGATATAGGAACCTTTGCTGGCGTTCTTGTTATGATCGTATATTTGTTCAGCAAGCTGAGGAACATAGTGCCCTGCGAAGTATGCGAAAGAATTATAGCCATAAAGCCTAAAACGAAGAGAGAGAGAGAGAGAGAGTATACCGGCGTAGCTCTCTCCAGCAATGTAAAAATCATGTGATTTGAAACTCGGGTACTTCTCGAACCAATTGAGAAGGAAGGCATGAGAATCTTCTGCGGTAATCCGATCTCCAAGCTTCGTCAGATCTTCGGATCTGTTGGTGTAAGAGAAACCCACTCCCACCGGCGTCTCAAGGAAGAGAAGGTTCGCCACTGAGCAGATCAAAGAAAACCTGCGTTAGTCCCCTTTGGTTTTATTTTAGGGTGGATCTCCGGCTGGCTCGATCCACCTTTCCCGATCTGATGCCCATTACAGCTTGACGGCTAAGGAGACTCAGACCTGACTCTTATTGGGCATGTGCTGGGCCCAGGTCTTATCACAATAGGGTTGGGTACCTGGCATCGCACCGGGCTTGAATGGGTTGGAAGGGCCTGATTGAAATGCTTCTTCACGCAGACCTGAGCCCAGCATGGTTTACTGTTCATGGCAGATCAGGCCTCCTTTTTATCAGATTTGGAGCTGTGTGTGTGCACCCAAACTCAACCAATGCCGGGTCAGGTAACCCACCCAATGTTCACCCTTGGCTCTGTTTGGAAAATGACCATCGGAAGTCACGGAGTGGTGAGTGTGAAATCCCCCACTTCCAAAACTGTTTCAAAGCCGGGTAAAAGGGAAAAAATAGGAACTGGCATGACCTTTGCTAGTTCTATTTCCTATTTCCAGATGCTACACCGCAGTGACACTTTTGATGGTCAGACCGGTGACCTTTTCAGTTCATTATAAGAGTAAAAACTGCATTCCAAACAGCATGAACATGGAAGTGAGGAATCCCTAGTGGATTTTAAAGACTGCTCCCAAACAACTCTAAGGATTTGCTAAATCCATGACCATTATCGAATTTACTTTTAAATTTCCAATAAACAGTTTCCAAACAGAGCCTTAATTATGATCTATTCAAGCATGATATATTAACTGTCTCAATGCTTCTGTATGATAACTGTCTTTTAATTAATGGCTTCAGTCAGAATCCTGTTAACTTTCCTCAGCCATTGAATTGCTGAACGTGATCAGTCTGTAAGATGACAAAACGAAGGCCCAAAGAGTGCCCTCTAACCAGAAAGCACAATACAATGTTAAATTCAGTTTCACACATGGAGTAGCAATACCATTTCAGATTTCATGTGGTGCCATCATTTCACGAGATACTTTTCAGAAGAGAACAACAAAAGGTAAAGACAAACGCAAATGATGCAGAGCCAATAGAATTTTCTGCCTTTCACGAATGGAAAATAAAAATCAAGAGAAAATAAATGATACAAGGAAAAATAATTGAAGTCATTAATGACAGTGAAGGTGTCATAATGGCCAATATAAAAATATGCAGGCACAAGTGTAGGAGTTCATACAAAATGCTCAATTTCCACAGCGAACAAGTTAGGCGAAACTACTTAACATTTAAAAGCTTTGAAGGGAAGGCAAGCCATTTGGTGTGACGTTGTACACGAAACTTCTACTCTTATGAAAGACGAAAATCTCAAGCAAAAACACCCAATTAGGGCCCGTTTGCATAGGGCAGAAAACCGAGCGTTTAGACCGGGAGAAAACATGGCCCCGCCCCTCCTCGCCCTGTTTGGACCAGGGGTGGAGGTTAAAATCAAAACTCGTGTGAGGATGGACTTACGCTTTCTATCGTCCCATCCCGATCCTAGCCTTGCCCTGCCCCGTCCCCAATCCTTCCTTAGGGATGGCAATGGACCGAGGAGAAATGGGGTTCCGTCCTGCTTCACCCCGTTTGGACTGGGGAATGAGGACATGAAACCAGGATGACGATTAAAATCAAAACCCGTGCGAGAATGGAGGGCAGGATTTTGAAATGGGGCGGTGGTGGAGACCTTGTCTCCCGCCCTCACCCTGGTCCACTGACATCCCTAAAAACAGGCCACCATGGTGATGCAAATAGGAGAACCTCCTTCAGCGTGGAAGGAGGCCCCCAAAACTGCAGTAACGTTTCCTGTGGGTGTAGGGGTGTCAACGGGTTGGGTTAACCCCGACCAAACCATATAGGGTTCGGGTATGGTGATAAATAAAAGAACCCGGGTTCAGACCTGAAGATCTGATTAATACATGGAACCGGGTATAGTTTGTAAAATTTTATACCAGAGCTGAGCCTGACCCGAGTTCCGACTAAGACCCACACTTTTTCAATGTAAAAATGATAAAAAAAAAATATTATTTTACCAGGTATGGTTAATGTAGTTCGGGTCTGGGTATGGTTTCTCTTATAGTGGACCCGATTAAACCTGGGACTCAACCCAATACCATATTTGAAAATTGAATCCAAGCCTTCCACCTGAGTCCGAACCAAACCCTACCAGTTGACACCCCTATGTGGGAGTGTGTGTGTGTGTGACAATATATATGAGCTAAATCAAGCGTATAGGATATGCCCTCAATAGTAATTTTTTTCATCACTTAATGATAGTAGTGAATACTTAATAGCAAGACCATTTATAGTTCTCCTGATCAATGTTTCCTGAAGCAGCTTGGTAAAATGAATTAAATAATCAACCGCTTTCACTGTAGACAGGTTGGCCTTGAAAACGAAAGAGAACAAGGCTCGATGAAGTTGAAGAACAAAAGGGTAAAAATTGCCAATTGGTGTCACGAAGTACGGTCATACCCTGAAATTCTGAACCCCTTAAGAAGTTTGTTGGGCGCCCAGATGTTTTAAAAAACAGATAAAGTAGGGTTGCAAGCGGGTCGGATTCAAGATGGGGTTTTTACAAATTTTGGCTGTCCTAGATCCGAACCGATTGGATTAACCAATATTTTTTTTATCCTAAAATCCGAACCGTTTGCATCCCTAGCTAAAAGCAATCAATAAAAAACATGAGCTTATAACAAACTAAAGCTTAAAGGACCTCAGAAAGTTCTAATCTCACTTCACTACAGCATAAAGAAGATCCATGGGAGTTGCTTGCCTGGGCCAATTTCGTCCTTGGTGAACCCGAAGGTCTCTTACAACGGGATAACGATACGGCGATGTTTGTCTCTACGGTTTAAAGCTTCTCGTGATAAGGACAATTGATCTACTGACGCACGAATGAGTGAACGCGAAGTTCTGACGTTCTCGAAGAAAGTTAAATATTCTCCAAGCAAGACTATCCTGAAATTTCTTTTTTCTTTCTGTTAATTTCAAATTATGCTTTGTACAACTGGCAGCATGGCCATAGAAGAGCTTGACTTTTGGATTCTTCCGGTTGTGGAGATTTCGATTAAAACATTGCTTGAGCTGGGGTGAGATGCATAGTAGTTGGGGAGTTGGTGAGACGCTTTCAAGTTTTTAAATTAACACATGATTTTAAAATTTTGACCATCATAAAAAAATAGGATTTTAAAATGTAAAAGTAAGGAAATGAAAGGAGAAGAAGCTAAACAATTTAAAAAAGCATTAATGAGCACACCAACGGTAAGGAAAGGCGTGAATGCTGAGGCAGATCATGTTGGGAACCCCCAGAATGTATTTGGGTCCCTCGGATTGCGTTCATCCATGTGATGAACGGCACCAAACAACCATGGTTTTTTGTTCTGTTTTCAGGCGGTCCGTTCATTGCGACATAAATGCCATTTATCGCGAGCATGAACGCCGCTCAAAATTTTATGGGGACCATTTGAGGCATAAGAAACTGGCTGTGGTGGTTGGATGCCGTTCGTCCCCATGGATGAACGGCATCCCAGGACCGGCAGCGGTCCCCCGTGACCTGACCCGCACTCTTAATGAAAGGGAGTATCAGGAGGTACCTTTGTTCCATGCATAGTCGTTCAACATGAGCTGTGAATGATTGTTTCGCACCAGGAAAGGACCGAGCTCCTGCAGAGCTCCGTAGGCAATGGAAGAGCAGCCCGGACCTGCAACAGTTTCAAGTTCTCAGGTAAATCCCATTAATGCACACACGCACGCTCACGCAGAAAGACGTTAGGTAGGTGGCCGAAAACGAAAAGACAATTGGTTGTTTATAATGGATATGGATCCATATACGTCGATAAGGCACGATTTGGTTCCTTTCTTCATGGATGCAGATCCGAGCATGGTAATTCCGACCCGCATATTGCATTTCACAAGCAAGCAACAAAGAATGGGGCTTTATCAAATCAGGACGCGCACCATTCATCCCCCTTCGATCCACACAAGTTAACCGGCCAACCGGTCCAAAAGCAAGGAACAAGCCAGACTTTTCCGGCAAAACACCCTATAAAATATCCAACTCAGACCGGATCAACAGTCTGGCACAGACATGAGCCAACAGTTTGGTTTATATATCTGGACATGTTGTCGGGTATCGGTACCGGCCCTGAATCGTTTGGCCACCGATTCAGCTGTATCGGCTGATACCGATACTCAAGTGAATTGGATATTTAAAAACAAAAAGAAAGTAGGAAATTTTCCATTTAGGGGCAAACCGTTTGCCCTAGTTCCAAAGATGAGGCCTCATTTTTTCCAAAAATGGTCAAATAAGGACGTCAGGTTAACATTTATCATCTTGAACAATGGGATTCCTTTTTTTTTTCCTGCGTTAACTTTTGAAAACTCAAAAATACACAAAGGTAAACAGTTTGATCTCTTAATGACGAAGGCTATTGTTGTAATTTGACTTGTGAATTAAATAATAAATGAAACATTTTTTGTCTGTTTTCAGGAAAACAGAGGACCATAACTGAAATTTCAGAAACAAGAAATTTAATATATATATATATATCAGAAATCGGAGGAAGAGAAGAAAAGAAAAAAAAAAACCCGTTCTATTCAATAAATACAGCCGCAAAGAGCGATACTCGAGCAGTAACTCTTACCGCGGTGCAGCACCTCAGTGGGCCAACAAATAAACCAAAAGAATTTATAGTAAAAAAATTATGACAAGGTCAGTTTCCTCAGAACTTTACAGCCGATCTGAAACTCCCTTCTCCAGACCCAACTTCGTTCCTACCACCACAACCAACAGAGAGGAAAAACTGAAAATGAAAACAACAGAGATGAAAACAGAAAATAAATTGACCTATTCACATAACTTCCCGTTCAGCAGCCTACTTTTTATCAACATTTTGTTTCAAAAGCTTGCTTGGTCTTAAATTCACTCAGTTGGTCATTATTCTGTCAGCAAATTAACACATGCACCATCATCTTTGTTGCTGAGCAAACAGCAAATAAGCATACAATGATTTTTTATATTGACGAAGGACAAAATCATTCAGCCGCACGCGATCTTTGAAATAAATGAAGAAGCGACATACGGTATAATGTAATAAAGAAAAAAATCGAGCGGCTTTTTCATAATTTACTTTATAAAATGAAACCGGGCAATTTTCTGTATCTCACGCGGATTGTGAACTGTGAAGTATGAACCCTGGCCTGGTTTACCCTTGATGACCAAGATGCCCCGCTATCCCGCCTCCCAAATCTCCAAAACAACCAAAATGTCCGTCAGAACGCGATCCATTTCCGCTCTCGTCAATAGGGTCGGGACTCTGGATTAGAAAACAAAAGCCGAAAGGGAGAGCGGAATTCCCGGAGAGGGACAGAACGATGTCGCCTCGCCGGCAGACACCGAACGTGCCCCGACTTTTCTACTGATATCCCTAGGGATGTCTCCAACAAAGCCGGTGGGAATAGGGCTATTTTGGTCATTTGATGTAATGTCAACAAAGTCTCGGCTTCAGCTTTTTCTCGGCGAGGGATTAATATTTCTTGAGAATTTTAAAAAGATATAAGAAAATATAAAATCTTAATAAATAAAATATACGGTAAAATCAGATGACATGAACTTTTAACACAAGATTGAAACCGGCTGCAAACTAAAAACAAAAAATATGACTTTTTTTTTTTTGACAGTTTTGCTCTTCGTGAGCCTAAGAAATGAGCCGCCATGGTCAAAACCACTTTTTTTACGAGGAACGGGATGCCACCCTCGAAATAGTAGAAGCTTGCCATGCCTACGGTCACACTACCTTTGATGGTATAAACCCGTGGTGCACTTCTTGCCTTTGCTAAGTCCTGAAGGCCTTTGGTTGATCTATATTTATCTTGGAGTTATCGAAAGCTTCTTAGATAGGTGAAAAGCTTGCTTTTCAAAAACTTTTTTTGGAAGTGTGATACAAGCTTTTAAAATTGATAAGAATCTAGATTCCCTCAGGCTTCTCTTATACTTAACACGTTTCAGATCTTCTTATTTATTTATTTTTTGCTTTTCATGTTTTTTATGTATTTCTTTTCACGTGCTTTTTATAAATTGACAGAAATTATTAAGAATTTGATTTTTATACTAAAAAATTATAAAATTTAAGAATAATCACTTTTGTTTTTATTTGTGTTTCCTTATTCTCATTCAATTCTTATATTATTTTTTTCTCGTTTTTAGTTTCTTATACATTTTAAACCTTTTTATCCTGATTATTGGCCAAGGCCCCTTCTGCTGTGTCAAACCCCATTAGGCTTCCTTGCTCAAAACCACTTGCTTACTAGTCTGGTGCCTGGTTTTTTCAGGTGTGAAACTTGTTTTGACGCAGCTGCATAATCTTTCGAAAGGCCAAAGGACAAAACCGTGAAGAAAAAAGTTAATTGTGCAGATTTATTATATTTTTTAATTTGCAGCAGCATTTTGCCCAAAAGCTAGGTGACATCTACGTTAATTTCGGTAAAATATATATAAAAAAAAGTAAAATATTTTAAAATTTTACAAAGTGGTTTTGTTAGGTACGTCAGCTTAATACGGCGATATTTCTCGACAATGTTATAAAAATATCGGCGAAAGTTGTTCCACTGGACATGACGACGCTCGATTATGAACTTTTAATGTTTTTCATTTTAACTTTTTTAGGCACGGCGTCGAAAGCAAGCTGTGCCTGAAATGGAAAAAAAAATTCCGGTGGGCCTTCGTACTTTCCGCCGAAGAAAAGTTGCACAAAATTGAAGGAAACAGAACGGAGAAGTCAGACGTCCGGCGAGGAAACGTCGTAGAACGCCATCCATCTCATCCTTTCCCGCTCAAAAGCTCCAGAGCGAAAAACTTCACGAGAAATGCGTACGAAATTTGAGGTAAAAAAGAAGATGCTGGAAGAAAGAATCCTCCGACATTCGCCGGTAGGAAATTGCAGGAGTTCTGGTAAACTTGTAGGAACAAGAAACTCCTTTGTGCCAGTAAAAAAAGAGAACAATAACCATTCACATATTATTTCACTATAAAAGAATTTCTCGAGATGCGGTAAATAATTTTTCGTTCAATTAATTGTTTTAAAAGATTCACTGCCACCGTAAAATCCTTCAACAGTAAAAAAAAGTAGGAACTAAATGTTTTGATATTTTTTTCTACTATATCCAAAAGAGAACAGTCTAAAACTTTTGATTCTTATCAAATAGATGACCCGGAGTTAAACGCGAACTTATTTAGAGGTAAAAAAAATCATCCATTTTTACCGCGACAAAAACTTTTAAAAAAGCTCAAAAATTTGCTCATCGGCTTGTAAAAGCAGCATTGACAGCTCATCCTTCAATTCAATAATTGAACCCGAACCGCAAAACTCCGCCACTCGAAGTAGATAACGTTTAAAATCGAAAAATAGAGACCGTTTTTTACAACTCAAGGAAATTTACAGCAAGTAATTTCCTGCAAAAATCGGTGAAAATTACAAGTTACTCGATTTTTATGCCACTTTTTACTCGATTTTTATGCCAAACTTGCAAATCCTGATAGATTCCTACGTTTTCTTCAAAATCGCTATATGCCGCAGTAAATCTCCACTGACACCCAAAAGTAGTCAAAGAAGATCTTGAAATCGCGTTCTAGTCACGAGTCTAAAACAGTAGTCGAGAAATGAGTAAGATTCGCTCTCTTTTGAAGCGAATTCGTCTTGCGAATTCTTTGTTTGCTGATTCAGATGAGTGCAAGATATCACAAACAAGGGAATCATCTCAGAGAATAAATCGTGAAAAAGAAGGCGCAGGCCTAATCGTCCTCGCCTCAACGAGTCAACAAGATCACTACCGGATTGCAACGGGATTGATCTAAAGCGAGAACAAGCAACAGGATCGAGAAAGATAACAGAGAGAGAGAGAGAGTGAGAGATGTTCGCTTACCTCCGTTGAGCCACAGGAGGATCGGCTTCTCTTTTACGCCTCCCTGTGCCTCGAAGAACCAGTAGAAGAGCGCTCGCTCGTTCTCCTCCCGCAACCGGATGTATCCGGCGTAGTGCCGGAACTTCACGTCGGGCTGCCCCGGGAGACCCCTCACCAGATCGGATTCCGGCAATCTGTAACCCCCGGAGTACCCCTCTCTACCTCTCGCTACCGTAAGAAGGTGGAGGAACGAAATGGCGACGATGGCGAAGAGGAAAGCGGAGAGGCGGACGGAATTCGCCATCGGAATTCAGCTTCAATCTTCCCTCTCCTCTCTGTTCCGTTCTGTCGCTCTCTCTCGAAAGGTTGGAGCTATATGCAGAGTGAATACCATTTATGCCCCTGCTTTTCTCATAAAATCACATTATGAGGTCATTCTTCAGTCAAGCTATTACAAATATAATAAAAAGACTAAAATACCTATAGAAGCCGACGGTCCGTCAGCGTTAGCTGCAAACGGATCGGATACGGGTCGGATTATTTTTGTCCAAATCGTAATTTGAGAAGCATGTAATAGATCGGACCTCTTGATGCCAAAGTAATGAAGTATGCATGAATCTGAACCCAAAATATGCACGGCAATACCGGCAAAAAACAAGCTCTTTACATGTAAAAATCTAAAAATACAAGTAGCTTGGATTTGATCCAAAGTCGAACATATCTTACATTAAGTACTGACTCGAATCAGATCTGAAGCTGAGAAATAGCTTAATTAGACAAATCCATATCTAATCTACAATCTGAATGCACCTTCGGATCTCAGTTTCAGGATCTGTGCACGAAAATAAAGTGTTGGATTCTGATTGGATATCTGAATCCATTTACCCGTACAAATTCATTCACGGAAGTTTTCATGCAGCTTCCCGTCTTCACTCCGTATTTTAGCGGCAGACTTGTATTTTCAAAGATATTTATTTTTATTTATGATAGGGAGAAACCACCCTCAGACTAGAAAGTGCTGGCTATACTTATGGTCATCGTCCTGATAGTGTAAAACTCCGTGGGTACTCTCTTCGTCCCTCAGGAGTCACCTTGCTTTAGCTAATGCAAATTTTAGAGATACACTAGAGCTAGTTATTATAGCTTATTTAATCAAAAACTACTTAAAGGAGATTCACAAAGGCTTCCTCAATGCAGTTGAGAGCAGCTTGTATTTTTTTGCCGCAAGGATGAAGGATGCATCTGGATGTACTCTCTAAATGTCAAGAAGGCTGTCGGGTTTTACATTGATTAAGCACAGGCCAACCAATTTTTAGATCAGGTTTAGAAATATGTCCGATAGACTCGACCTGAACCCGGCCTAGTTTCAATACTCGTTCCGTGAGGATCCCACCATTTATTCTGAGTAGGTAAAGTTAACAACAAAAGATATAAAGGTAATAATTGTGTCTTCTAGAACCCTCAGTCCACTATAATTGGTCAACAATAAATAAAAAGCTTAAAATAAGTAGGCACCCAATTTTTTTTCAAGATGCTTAAAATACTAACATCTTTAAAAGAATCAAGCTTTAGGTTGAAGTTTACAAAGAGGACAATGCAAAAAAAAATCAGAAAATCTATAAGACGGCTTAAGTAGTTCCACTACAAGAAAAACATTAATTAGCAACGAAAATTTACGACGAATTTTTTTTGTCGCAAATTTGCAACGGATTAACTAGAGAAAACTAACAGCCGTCATAATTGAAATTAGCGATGAAATTTGCGACAGAATTTTTTCATCGCTGATTAGCGACGGATTAGCGATGAAAACATTTCATCTCAAACTTCATCGAAACTTCACGACGGATGAGCGATAAAATTTGTTTGTCTCTAATTTCATTGCTAATTAGCGACGGATTTTGAGACAGAATATTTCTGTCGCTAATTTTTTATTTAAACCGCGAATTTTTTTTCACCCCCTTCACACTTTTTCCCCTTTCACTGTACGCAGCTGCCCCCCTAGCCTTCTCTTCTTCTCCTTTCTCTTTCTCTTCCTCGTCTGCATACCGGTCGAAGCCACGTCGTCGCCCACCCCCGTCGGCCGACTCTTGTCTTCCCCTCCTTCCTCTCTCCTTTCCCTTCCCTTCTTCTTTTCCCCTCTTCCTTTCTTTCTCTTGTGTTTCACCTTTCGTTCGAGTTTATAACTTTCTTCTCCGCCATCGACGCTCTCCCGAAGGAAGAACCGGACTCCATCTCCTTCGTATTCTTCTGCGCCCACGAGGATCGTGTACAAAGGGTCCATCTCCCTCGTTCTCTCTTTCTGGCAGCAAAACTGGTTCCTTCTTACCCTTTTCTCCATGGGAGCTTCCCTTTTAGCTCTTTCTTTCTTCCTTCTCCTCAATCTCGACTACGATCTCTCCTACACGTCCTCTGTTTTCTCCAATCCTGAAGGCGTTGAGGTTCACTATTGCGATCTTGACTTCGATCGTGTACAGAGTTTGTGATTTGATCTATTCTGAGTGTGTGCTTGTTTTCATTCACTATTGTGAATGTGAACAAATATAAGAACGATTAATTGTATTGCAACTTTCTATCTCCAAAGATCGGGCGATAAAAGAAGAAGCTATAAAGGTGGAAGCTATAAAGGAGAAAGCTGCACTACAGCAGCTGCTCAAAAGAAAGACAAAGGTGACAGTTTTGTGCTACATAGATGAATATATGTTGGATCGTTTTGTCGTTTAAAGCAGAATGTGTTACAGCATGCAATTAAGTGTAAACATTTCTAGTTTTATGCAACAAGAGCTAGTCCAGTCAAATGCGGAGTGTTCCAAATTACAGGAGAGGAGTTTAGCTCTAGTAAAAGAGCTTGCTGCACACAAATTGTAATAAATCTTTTGTCGTTCAATGGCATGAAAACAGTACAATGTAGGTTTGTTTTGTTGACATGATTGTGTTTTTTGTTTTTCTTATTGATCCAGGGTATCTAATTTGGAACTAGATGAAGAAGAGATAACTAGATTAAGATTTGTTGGTCATGCAAACAATAGCATGGATGTTATTAATACCTTGACAAAGTCTTTAATCTTTCGAAACAAGTAAGCATTTCACAGAGAAGACAGTATTGCTTATAATTGTGTGTCTTTTATAGCATGATTGCTTTCTTTGATGCCATGATGCACTATGATGCACTGCATTATTCTTTATGCAATTAAAGATGGCTTATTGAAATCCCAGACATGTAAAACTGTTTGGGTAGTATTGATTGATTTGGGAATTGGTTTGCTTGGCCATGATACTCAGCACAAGAGAGAAACTCCATCATAATAGCCATGCTTTATTCATCATCATTTACACACATTAGTGAAATGTTGCTAAGATCTCCATCTTTATGATTCACCACTCAGAACTGTGCTCTAGCATTTGAAATATGATTATCATTGACCAATGTTTATTAGCATATACCATGCAAACAATGGACGGCCTCACATTCCAACCAAAGCCATGTAATTTAAATAGTGTGGAAGAGCCTTAATTTTTAAAAAGAGCATCATGGTTTTGTTTGAACAGAACATATTGTTTCGAAATAAAAAATAAAAATATAAAAACATATATGAAATTGTAAAAAATATAAAAATTATTTTCAGAGACATGTTAGTATCAGGATATTTTGAAAAAAAAAATGAAATTGTAAAGATAACGTGATTTTATCATGATTTTGTATTTTGGACATAGTCTCAAACCTAACTAAACCCAGCCTGTGATCCCCACCGTTCAGCTTATCACAAGCATCCTGTGATGATAACAAAAAATGTTTAAATCATAATGAGGAAATGAAATCTGACCAGGCCTGTGTGGCCTCCAATTCACTTCATTCTCTCGTTTGCATGACAGTCTGAATCTCATCAGACATTACCAAACATGCATGTTCAAAAAGCTGTCATTTTAAATCAGTTTTTCTCAAGAAAAAAGACTGGAGCATGGGCATCAACTTTTTTAATTTCTTCAGATAAACTTTATCTTATTTTTTTGTTCATGCAGTCAAGCAAGGCCTTAGCAGAAAAGCTCATGATAAACTCTGTTATTGGCTATCCTCATACAAATCTCAAAAGTTCTACATATTTAAAGTTTAAAAATCACAAAAACACGTTCTCATTTGTGTTTGTCCAACCAAATGAAGGTATAAACCATCCAAAACACCTTTGCAAATCAATTATAGAAGTTTTTTTTTTTTTTTGGCAAATTTGACTGTACGGATGCGATCTTCATAATAAAAAAAACTTGAGAACCAGCACTTGCAGCAAATATTTTTTCAGTGTTAATATAGGACTTTATAATGCAATAAAAAATCAATGGTTTGAAATTTTTTAATTTTTTCTAAATCATAAAAATTCAGTCTACGCATCAAAAGGTAATATTTGCTCGAAGAGTGATCAGTTCTTAGGTTTATATGCTCATGAAAATTATCTGTATGATCAGATTTGCCAAAAAATGAGTTTTCATATGATTTTTAAAAGTGGTTTTGGATGGTTTATACCTTCCTTTGGTTGGATAGTCCCTCTTCTACATTGGCCCAGCCAAATTATGGGCATGGGCCTAGCAGGAGTGCTGTGGACCAGACATTCAGCAATAAGCAGGCTTAGGCCGGGCTCGGCGATTGACAAGCCGGACTTTACTGGGCCTAGCCCCAGTAGGCCCGGTCCATTAGTAGCCATTGCTTTTTCAACCGATCTGGAAAGTAGGACAATCGTGTCAGAAAAACATGATCCAAAAAATGGTTTTCTACTAAACCAAACATGTAAATCACATTTGAAAGGTTAGATGTGAAAAACAAAAAATAAAGTTTTTTCACTGGGAGCTTGAAATCCACGAGGGTAGCAAACATTATCCTGACTTAACCGGGTCCGTTTGCACCCTTAATTGCAAGCACTAGAGGACTTTGCTTGTACATGATGGCCCAATGTGTCCTAACCAATGTTGTCAGTATCGATGCAGAGTTCCACTGGTGCTTTCATTAATTGACCCATTAACACATTTTAAAAACTTGAGATTATTATATCAATTAAAGCATTCATTTGTAAGAAGTGGGGGAAGGCTTGATGATGATGATGATGATGATGATGATGATACTCCTAATTATGGTTGTGATAATTATCATGATGATGGTTTGGATTAACTGATTGGGTCTTATAGCTGATCGCCTAAATCCCACAGGACCATGATCCATATCCGGCAAGGAGCTTCCGAGTTGTACTTCTTCCTACCCTGATCCGGCACCAGATATAATTATTGAAGAGGGGATCCGACTCTGATTTCACAGTGTAGTTCCGGTTCCAACTATGAGACTGGGTCCTTGCGGTGGAAAAGTGAATATGAGTTGGGTCAGACCCGGACCCCACCAGATGAGTTTAACTGAGTTTCGTGGATATAAAACACGTGACAACACTTGTGGTTGTGGGGGATCTGACCCAGATAAGGATAGAAATCTGAGTAGGATCGATTTCATATTTTTTTTTAGAAAAGGATCGAGTTCATATATATTCGGGTTTCAGATCTCTCTCTCTCTCTCTCTCTCTCTCTCTCTCTCTCTCAACAGGTTGGGTACCCCACCATGAAGGTGTACCCGAACCCACCCAAATAACAATTGTTGGATTTGGGTTTTGCTAGGTCATGAAAATAAAATCTCAAAACCTGATCCATATAATTTCAGAAGTTTGCTTTTACTAAAAATACATATAGAACACAGGAGTTGGGTCAGCTGCCCAGCAGAAAAAGTCAGGTTGGGTTGAGTACTCAGCAAAATTCATGACCCAAACCTGACCCGCATATTGTTCAGGTCGAGTTCAGGTAGACCCCAAGATTATTCACATCGACACTTTTTTATGTTCATACCCAAAAATTTAAGTTTGGATCAGATCGAGTATCCAATACAAACCCAGCCCATTTACATCTCTCTCTCTCTCTCTCTCTCTCTCTCTCTCTCTCTCTCTCTCTCTCTCTCTCATTTTACAAACCGGTGTGGGACCTGAGGGAGGGGGTGAGCTCCCCATGGCAACTCGTGACTTGACAGTATTATTAGTTTTGGGAAAAGGTCTGTCATATCTCCTCCCTTCCAGACACAAGCTTACATATTTTCTTTCAATCCCTCCTTTGGCTTCATGGTCTCTGGTGGTCATTTGGTTTCATTATTATTATTATTATTATTATTATTATTATTATTATTATTATTATTATTATTATTATTATTATTATTATTATTATATTAAATATATATATATAGCAACAAAAAAGTATGGAAGCCTTTATTTTAAAATTTATAATGCTCACTTTTAAACTTTTTTAATCTCATGCACGTGTCCAAATAGGGCCTAGTAAGCCCTTGACAGGCCCGACTCCAATTCAAGCCCAACATATGTCTAAGGATGTAAACTGTTCGGATTTTGGTCGGATCTAAGCATTACCAAGTCTGACTTAATGAGGTTTGGCCTAGTCGGATTCGGATTCAGATGAAAAAATATAAAACCAAACCTGTATCCGACTAGATTAAAACCCGGTATTTACACTTAATTGGATCGGATTTTGTCGGACTTAGGTTTTAGTCATATTTGGATTCGGATTTAAATGCAAAACTTAATACCAAACCTGGATCCGATCATTAATTAGATGCAGATTTAGCTACCTAACCCGCTTAATAAACTCGGATTCGGGTCAGGTATTGAGTTGCACCCCAACCATTTACATCCCTGCATATGTCCAGTCCGATTAGAATGTGTTCGGGGCTGAGCCCTTTAAGCCCAGTTAATAGTTGCCGGAATTTTATCTGGCCGGCCATCTGATTAGACGTTCACCCCTGCTCATGTGATTGTAAACCCATCAAAAGCTTCTCTTCTGCTGCTAAAGTGTCTTGTTAGAAGCACGTTAAAAAGTAATTTATTTATTCAATAATTTGAAAATATGTATATGTTTCTGAAATGTGTAAACAACAATTGCCACTAATAACTCATGGAAAACCAAATTTACTTTTATGAAGAATCTTTACGTGATTAGCTGTGGTTACATGCTTGGATTTCTTCTTGTGAAATATTTAACAAAAAGGATGTCAAGAAAATGCCTTTCTACATATATAATTTAAAAAACTTTTATATTTGCTAAACTTGTAAATTGACGATTAATTACTAGCTCATGTTCATTCCAAAAAATTTATTACTAGCACAAGTCCATTCAAAATAATTTATTACTAACACATGGAAAACAAACACTTTTTTATGGTTTATTAGTATATTGTCAACTTGAAATTTTATATGTTAAACATATGAATTGCAGTTACCATTACCAACACATGGAAAACAATTTTACGAGGGCATTGGCATTGCTACATTTAGAAACTATGGTTGGCGATAGGTTTTCCGATAAGAAAAAAAAAATGTAGTTGGTACTAGTAGGTTATTATCACTTCCACAAGGCAAGGTGAAGCAATGAGGCTCCTTGGGGGTTGAAGGGAGTAGAGTTTTATATCATCGGAACGGTTGGCAATCTAAGACCAAGGGAGGATCAAGTGCAATGTAATTACAAACTTTTAACGTGTTACTCTATCTTATCACCCTTCATCGTTGCTTAGGCCCCAAAGATTGAGCAGCAGCTTGTTAGGTACATTAGCATACTCAGTCCTAATTTAATTTATGTGATGAATTTAATTGTAGTAAGACAGACAAGCCGATATGCAATGAACGTGGATAAAAACATTAAAACCAAAAAAATGAGTTAAGGGAGATTTGTCCCTACAACCTAAGTTGGGTCCTTCAATCAATTTCTCTAATCCAAAGTTGGTAAGGCAAACTCTAAATCCCCACAGTGAGACAAGGATTTAGGACCCGCCTATAATATTAGGTCCAACACTCACTGTAACAGTTGTTTTTGTTGTCAAGGGTTGAGACATCTTGCAGCTCGAACCAAGTAGACACATTTAGCTGATTAGGACACAATGGGTGACGAGACTGAGCATGTTGATGTTAAGGATGTGATTGAGTCTGATAATGATAGTGCTATAGATTAAGTTATTGAATTTGTCCTACATTGGTATTCCCATGTGCTCTCACAGGTAGCAAATAGTTGTAGAATAATATTTTTTTTAATCATTGCAAAATTGAGGGTCATGTGTGTAATATCATTATTGATAGTGGAGCTTGCAAGAATATAGTGTCTTCATAAATGATTGAAATGTAAAATTTGAAAACCATATAATATGGCTTGGTTCAAGCGTAAGGAACGAGGTTTCTATCACTCAGATGTCTTTTAAAACTAACAATTGGACTATACTATACCGATGAAGTATGGCATGACGTAGCATGTATGGATGCATGTCATATCTTGATATGATGTCCTTGGCAATACAATATGAAGACTATTCATATAAGACCCAAAAACACACTCTTTTAAGTTTCATGGCAAAAGATCATTATTTTGCCCAACAAGAAGACGGGGTTTCCTAAGGTAGCCAAACCAGTCAAATTTTCAAGACTAGTTGGTTTGTCATATAAGAAATTCTTGGATGCTTGTCATGACAAAAATTATTGTTATGTCCTAGTAGCAAAAGCGGTTTGCAGTATTATTCCTAGTGTACCAGATGCTATAGCACCTCTTATTTTGAAGTTTCAAAACATCAAGGCCTGATGAGTTACTTGGACTACCGCTTATGAGGTTGGTCCAACAAGTTATAAACCTTGCTCCTGAAGCTAGTCTTCTAACTTGCCTGTGCATATCATATGAATCCTATGGATAATGCATAGTTACAATGCAACTTGAAGAGTTACTGCAAAAGGGTTTGCAAAGAGTAGTCCTTGTACAAAGCACAAGTGTACCGCAGATAAACAAGATTATTGTGAAATATTGTCTCTCTTTTTCTCAACTTAGATGATATACTAGACGTGTGATGGCTCTAGAGTTTTCTCAAAAATATATTTAAAAGGTGAGTATCATCAAATTCACATTCACAAGAGAGAGATATAAGACAGCTTTTAAAATTAGAGATGAGGTCTATGAGTAAATGGTCACGCCCTTCAGTTTGTCTAATACACCCAATACTTTCACGAATGTTATGACACAAGAAATTCAAATTTCTCAAAAAAAAACTGTGGTTGTGTACTTTGATGATATTCTACCGAGTTCCATAGAAAAGAAGCACAAATTTTCTAAAAAAAAAGTCAGCTTAGACTTATGAAAAAGTACAAAGGGATTTGAACATAAAAAAAAGGCAGTTGTGTCAACGTAGCATTTTCTCATGGATATTTGTTAGGTAGGAAAGAGAGAAAAAGGGTGACAGCTCTGCAATTTCTCATGACAACTGCATGAGACAATGGGTGCTTTATAAATACTTGAAGTTTGGCGGTGATTATTGCATTGGGAACATCAAGCACATTGTTTCACCATATCTACACACTGCCCTTATTTTCTATGAGATCTACACACTGAAATGGATGTTGGACATTGACCCCAAAAAATTGAATTGAAGGGAACCACACGCTCAAAGGGGTCAGGCACACTGCTGATGATTGACCCCCACGGCCCGACCTTCCCTGAGATTCATTGAATTATATAATGCAGAGTGAAAAGAATGATGAAAAAAATGGACCCAACATTCACAGGTCATTGGTGAACAAAGTGGTAGGTAAGTGTTCCTTCAAACAGCAAAATGCACAATGGTTGCTGCATCAAACAGATGAATTGTGTACTACTGAAGAACAGAGGATGTGAGACGAACAATCTATGCCCATAACCCCATAAATGCAAGTCCTGAAATTCATTTGATCACCACCTGCGGCTCCCTAATTTCTCTACAATTAGTTGCAACCTGAACAGAAAATTCAGGCTCTGGATTGCATGATGAGTCTCCAAAAGAATCTCTACATTAGGTGTTTCTTCGATTTAGCTGCCAAGCAAGCTGATCAACTGCCACAATTGCCTGAGAAGCTGCACTGATAGAACCGTCATACCTAGAAGTGGATTCAGGATATACAAAGAGAAGATCAAATGTCAGTACAAGGGCTATAATTATTAAGATTGGGACAATCCATGTTCGACCATGAAGTTGTTGTTCCCATACATGCAAGTGTGTGTGTGTGTGTGTGTGTGTGTGTGAGAGAGAGAGAGAGAGGTACATTGTAACCAAGATTAATGAAGCAGTCTGCATAACAATGGCTCCTTCACCAGTTGGCTTAGATGTATTTATGCACCTGGCGCAAAACCAGCTCTCATGGATTGACGTGACCAAATCTGTCAATCACTCACAGTAACAATCCTTCAGAAAACCACAAGGGGCGGGGTATGGGGGGAGGTGGGAACGAACAAAAATGAAAATCTTGGATGCAGCAAAGGACATGGTGGCATCCACCTTTCCTGCTTTCAATCATTTTAGAAGCAGCCTACACGAAAAACAGAAGGAATTCACTATAGCAGGCCAATTGTAACAGATACCTTGCAGATGCCATGTTCAAATATGTCCCTAAAGATTGCTATGCAATATTGGTCTCTCTCGAGTACAAAACAAGAACTTGGACCAAAGGCTTCAAGATGTCAACAATTAATCCATTTCCCAAATGACAGCTTAACCATGAAAAGCTAGAAGAAATTGAGATATAAAGAGAAATAGAACAGCAGACAAAAAATAACACTCGAGGACAACCTAGTTTCTATTGTTAGTCAATGTCTCAAACGCCAGAGTCAACTGCTCTGTCTCAACCAAGTCAGGTTGAGTATGCTTTGAGATGACTCAGTTGATAATGGAAAATCAATAAGGCATTCTCTAAAGCACCTTTATAAATATGTGCATACAAACCAAAATAGGTCAAGCACCTCTAGATAAGCAGGCTACTATGTGTAGCTCTAAAGCTTGTCACATAACAGTACTAGGCTTCTGATGTTGACAGCACTGCCTTCAAATTCTCATATGGAAGACCTGAATGTAAACCATACAAAATTTAGCCATACACAAGTTTCTCAGCAAAAGAGCACTCACATTCATTGGCTCCAATGACAAAGTGTTCCATCTGAAGGTTGTCCCGTTTGATAATGTCAAGAAAGGGGCGCTTTGATCCCATATTGTTCTGCTCTGCCAGAATAAGACAATACATTAACTTAAATACAATTCAAGCATTAAAAGTTTAAAACATAGCAATACATGCAGCTTCATAGACAAGGAAGTTGTTTATCAATAAGCCATGAGATATACGCACCTTAAGAAACATGGAAGCAACAAAAGACGAAACTATTCACCCAGAAGGAATTCAAGAGATGAAAGTTGTCAAAACAATTGGTTGCATTTGGCTTTCCTAAAATTGAGCTCAAAGATAATGGGGAGAGCAAAGTGACAAAACATAAGCTGATCTGAAAACCATTGATGTAAAGAAGCAAGAGGCACATGGACGCAATTCAGTTTTCAGGAAAATTGAAGTACAAGGTCCTAAACCTTGTCAAAATGTTGAAATAATTTAGTGAAAAATGAAAAAATATCAAAAAGGTCAAGAAAATTCTCAACAGGATAAATCAAGGAGGGTGCAATGTTCCTCATGCATTTTCCCAAACAAAGAACAAGTGAGAGTTGTAAAACCTTTCCCTGGTCCAACCAAAAAATATTCTAGACTTTCTCATCACAGACGTAGCCTACATAAATTATCAGTATCAACCTTAACCTATTGTTATGAAGAGGACTTGAAACTTTCTTGAATTCAAATTTGGCTAGTTATTGTTGTAAAAAAGAGGGTCCACCTTGAGAGACATTTGATAGGGAAAAACAATTTGTCAATAGAAAGGACCTATGGTTACACTTTTTTTTTTATATTTATCAAGGGAGAACCTCGCCAGTTCAGATGGTGGGGCCCTGAAGAGATTGACGGTCTGCCGTATGGCCAACACCCAAGTAATTAAAACCCCTTGGCTGGCCCCCTTGCCCATCAGGAACCCTACTGCTTTGGCCAAAAGGCAAGGGACACACACCGCGGATATGGAACTCATGACATCCTTTAACTTGAATGTCTTGCGCCAACCCACCTAGCCAGATGTGCGAAGTGCCTATGGTTACACATATGCCAAAGAATTAGAAAACATCCTTTGGGATATACAGCAGCACTTCAGGGCAGTGCAGGTTGACCTTCAGCCATAGTCACAAATGCAACTATGTATCTTAAGTGCTAAGCTACAGTGGTGCACCAAAGACAAGGTTGCAAAAGAGAAGGGAGGTGCTCCATCCACACTTGGGGTGACTCTAGAAGAAGTGAAAGATCCAGTTCCTGCTAAGCCACATGGCCTAGACGGCAAGGCAAGTCTTCATGAGGCTCAAGCATACAGGTATGGTTTGTGACCATGTAACACATTTTTCCGGCCTCATTTGATATAAGAGAAACGTCTGAAGAGAAAAACCAGACCATTGCAGGCCTAATAAAACCACAACCCTTCCATGCTTTTTTGGAAGCTTCAAAACATTTTTAAGAATGTTGTTTCAATCCATACAATGATTTCATCAACTTAATCACATAGTTTATACATTTGCTTCAAGAAAGTATCAGGACTGCTCCTATATACTTCTTTGAGTTCTTCCAACATATATACATATATATATATATAACATCAAATATATACAAAGTCAACCATAAGACTTACGAACCTGAACATGACAATTTCTGACACCACAAATCTAGGTCATGTCTTTGTAACTTTTTTGTTACCAATCTCCTTTGAATTTTCTATGCCTTCAACGGTTCATCCATATTACCACTCTCATGCAGATCATAAACTATTCTTTAGAGCATATAAGTCAATCAGTTTTTGTTTTTGTGATTAATGGTGTATCACTTACCCTACGACTACAATGATATCATGCAAGAATATAGCTTGGTTGTGTTTAAGTGTACTTTTTATCACCTCTGCATCTAAACAGTAATCTTGCATAATCAGTTTGCCGCTGGAACCATAGTGACAAAAGTTTAAAACGTGTTTTTTTCGGCAGTAAAAAACTAATGAGAATTTGATTTTTTTTAAATCTCGCATTTTTTTGGCAAATCTCGGCAATAAAAAATAAATTAAAATATAATAAAAATAAATTTTATAAGAAAATATAAATAAAATTATTTAAAAATAAAAACCACACGATTTTTCATGATAAATAGTCGTTTAAAACGTAAATATCGCATTTAGATCATGACATTTATGTTTTGCCAAAAAAAGTCACGATATTTTGAAAATCTGGCAAGAAATTGCCGTTTTAAACTTAGGCAATTTCTCGCGATATTTATCACTATGGCTGGAACCATATGTATCCACTATATCGAAAAAGGCAAGCTGGATCCATATTCCATGCATAAAATAGTTCTTCCGTTTTTATTGGTTCAACTGCATAATAAAAAATAAGACAGGACAGAATCATTCTGTGAAGTATTTGCGGATGCTTGGATGCAGCACAACCACCAATTTTTTTTTTGATTGGCAAGTTTGAGCAATGTGTTCAGAAATTTAGGGAACATGAATGGTATGCCATTTTTCACTCTTATTAGACCAAATCTCTCCTTAATCGTTTATATAACTCTATAGGTAGAGTTTCTCTCATAATTTGATGCCCCCAGCATCTTATCTTGCTACAACAGGCTCTTTGCAACAGCATTATACTATGCATCTCCAACATTCCAAAAAAAACATCCAACATTTAAAACCATATTATCCAAACAACCAAAAATTTAGAAAAATGACCAAGAAGAACATACTTGCAGTTTAACGAGGGTATTAAAATAAAAGGGAAAAAAATAAAAAGCAAGTGAACAGGAAAGCGCATCGTCAAGATTAGAAATACAAACTTACATTGTTAAGAAATGGAAGGCATGTAGCAATACCAAATAGGATACCAAAATAATAACAGGAAAGGAAACGAAACGAAAAGAAAAGAAAGCAAGACATAGATTCTTACATGACAGATACATAACGGGATGGCCATTTCGGTTCATAGTTGAGAAGTAAAGCTGCCTTCAATGGTTTCCCTACAACTCCAAAACAACAGAGAGAGAGAGAGAGAGAAGATTAACAACTCGCTACATGTTCAAAGGGTGAAAACTGAAAACCCAAGAAAAGGAAAAGGAAGAAAAACGCAAGAAAAGAGAACTCTGCCCTTCTGCTTACCAGAAGAACCAATGTGATTGGAAGCCCATTTCTCCCATAACCGATGCAGATGCCCCCAATCCACCATCTACAGTTCACCAAACAAAACCCCAACAGGCGACACCTAAAATTCTATCCACATCAATTCAATAGGCATTAGAACACTAAATGGTGAAAATCATCACTTCCTCAATCAATTAAACATGGACAAATGAAGCAATTAGAAACAGTCCCACGCTACCTTTTTTTTCTCATCGATTTCAGAATCTAGTACGCCCAAACTTGTCCTTCTTGGGTAATGGACTCTGGAGACGACTCGAAATTTGGTAAAGACCATCTTAGCGCATCAGCGAGAGGGTTGCGCTGTTATTTGTGAGGTTGCGCGAGAAGATTCGAGGAGAGATGGGAGAAGGGAAGTTTCTTGGAGAGAGAGAGAGAACCTGGCTTTCCGGCGGCCGGGGATCTGGGAGAAGAGGGTGTGCCCGAAGCCCAAACCGTTAGCAAAGAAGGGTATCGTTGAAATCAGCAAAACAATATAAGATGATTTTGAAAGAGACACTTTCAAGAGCTGCCGAGGCTGATTTTTTCAAACCACTTCCTTGCTTTATGAAAAAACTGTTTTATTTAATAGAAAAGTTGAGCAGTTTTTGGGATCGTGATTATTCGACGCAATCATAGTAACAAATGTTTAAATCGACAAAACAGCGGCCGCCAAATTCTTCTGAAAATTTGAAAATTTTATTTTTTGAATTATTATCAACGAAATATCAGTGAAAATGAATAAAATAAAAATACAAAATAAATTTGTAAGGAAAAATAACAAAATATATATAAATCAAAAGTATCATTTTCTGTTAAATAGGCTACATATCATGATATTTTTGGCGTTTAAACCAGCAACCAAAATATTTTTTTATTTTAACAATTTCGTCTGACATTTGTCACTATGAAATGTGGACCCTATTATGAGTTTGACAACTAAGCTCTCAAGGGTTGCCCCAGGAGCAATGCTGTCAGTATCTGTATCGGCCGATACCGATACTCAAGTGAATCATTTTGTATCGGCTTAAAATTAATAAAAAAATATTAATTATGTGTGACTCAATCATAATGTGACACGTGTTAAAACCATTAAAATAATAGTAAATAATATAAAAAATTAAATTTTGATATTTTTATATTTATTAAAAAATAACCGATTCAGGCTTGCATCATATCTATTTTCTGCCGATATGATGTGTATCGGCCGATACTGATAACATTGCCCAGGAGGTTTGGCATAGCCGGGGTTGGTTAGGCCCTTAAATGAGCGGTCCAAGTTCGATTCCTGCGGGCGTCACTCCCTGCACAAGCTGACATCCAGCATATGCCTTAGGGGCACGGGTCCTAACCTCAAACTTTTGCACGTTTGGGATGACGACCATATATGCATGGCAAGCTAAGCCAGCACAATCAGGTCTTTGATCCCACACAATTTCTTCAAGTCATTTATAAAATATAACAAATACAAAATATACCATGTGGACTTATTTTAAGGATCTCACAACACTAAATATACCTTTGGTTTTGTGACAGCAGCATTGCACAGAAATTTGAGTCCCCTAGTATGGAGTTGGATTTAAGCTTTATGAGCCTTTAAGTTAATCCCGTTCAGCAACAAGGTCAAGTAATATTTCCCTGCCAAGTTCTTCAATTAGAAATAACAGCCCAACATCCAAATGTGGATTTAGTCATAGTAGAAAAGCCTTGGATTGTGACAGGAACAACATCTCCATGTGCCAAATGATTTCGCCAAAATATGGTATTGAGGATGTATTTGCCAAAAAATATGCTCTTGTGAATGGCGTTAAAATGTGGTGTTGCTCCATAACCAATGCAGTGTTTTCACAAAACCACTGCACCAAAACAACAAAGAGCATGAAAACACCACAACAGACCCATTCAAGGTTCCCCAAACAGAGCCTAAGATGAACCAATGCTGTGTTTTGACAAAACCACTGCACCCAAACAACAAAGAGCATGAAAACACTAGAAGAAACCACAACAGACCTATTCAAGGTTCCCCAACAGAGCCTAAGACGGTGCCAGCATCTTCGGCTCTGTTGGGGAACCTTGAATTAGTCTGTTGTGGTTTCTTCTAGTGTTCTCATGCAAGATTTCAACTTATCTGAAAGTCTGGGAACGCATCGTTATTTCTTATAACATAACTATTAAATAACAGGAAGAAAAAACCTGAAACCTTGTTCCCATTTTCGGTTTTCATTAGACAAGATTATCAGCCGCTGGCGTTAAACCAACAACGCAGGAACAGAGACCATGGACAAAAACAGCACATGGTTCCAGCCCAATAGCCATCCAGATTATACCAAGTTTTAGACTCCAAAGAATTACTGGATCATTTTTCCCGGGTAATCCATATGTCTCGTTCTTGGGATTTTCTCAGCAGGGGAAAATCTTGTGATAAATTGAAATCGTTTGTTTTTTAGCCAGAAAATATAAAGATCTTGGTATATATTGATCCTTTTTTTGGATAATCCAAGGGTAATATCCCCCTCCCATATGGCACATTGGCTGGCATCTGGTTGGTAAAAACCCTTAAGGGTCCCCCCATGCCCACCGGTGGGAGTAAAACCAGCTTCGACCTTGCGGCAAGGGACGCTACCCATGAGATTTGAACTTGTGATGTCCTGTCAACTTGGTGAAATTCACAAGTGACCTTTACTGGATGAGACCACACCAGTTACTATTCAACGTACCACTGGGTTTTGAACCTGCAACGACCCACCGCAACTAGACGTGCACTGACAGCTCCTACCAACCACGCAGAGGCCCGTTGGTAAGAAGTGATCAATTGAATCAGCTGCATGATAGCACAAATAGCATTTAGATGCAAGCTGAAATCCGATACGTTGAAGGCAGTCCTGCGTTAATAGGGAATTCGACATAGCCAGTGATTGCAGCTCGAGGAATATAATGCTTAGGCCAAACAAGTTTGTAATGACGTGCAGTAGAGGCGTGATTAGGTGATCGGGCCTGAGTAATTACAAGGTACTCAGGCAACTAAAAACACAGAAAATCACTAACGTGAGTGCAGCCCAAGGCCAGAACCACTGGATCTGCTCCGGGTGAAGTAGCACCTTTATCCCTTACAAAATTCCAGGGTTGGTATATTGATAATTAAGAATACTAAAAACATGTAAATTGTTTAAAATATTAAAATATGATGATACTGTGATGAAATCCTAATAATATCATGACATTAAAAGTAGGCAAGGCTTTAAAAATCTCGCAATAATATCAAGATTTTGAAAATCCTACAAAATTATCAGGCGTGATACTACAAAATATTCACCATATTTATGTCACTGGTCAACCAGCTTGGGCAGAGTGGCATAAATATGCACCGGTGGATTCAAAGATAAAAGAGGGAACAATCTTTAGACCCAGAACTCTCGGAGATAGTAGCAAGCTCATAGTTTAGGATACAAAATTGAAATTCAATATAATCCAAAAAAAATCACCTCAAAATCATAGCAGAGACTGTTCAAACTCTAAAATCATAAAACCTAAACCAAACAAAATCCTCTAGTGAAAGATTAGAGGCTCGCCTAAACTGCAACAGATGGCTTTGAGGCTGCTGCAGAAAGCCTGGACCTCTTCTTTGCTAAGCTCTCGCTTCTGCGCTCACGCTGCTCCTTTAACCTTGTTGCCAACAGCTTCTGATAGTCCGCAGCCTCAGATTTGGCTTTGGTGATCCTCTTCTTCTTCTCCGCAATCCTTGCTCGCTTCCTCTGAAGAGTCAGTGGTGTCACAAGCCTCTGAATCTTTGGAGCCTTGCTGTACTCCTTACCTGACAAATAACAAAGTATTCCACTATCAAACAGAGCACAATCATAGATAACCCATGCACCATATTATACAGCCGACACCCCCGCCCCAAATACATTAATAATGGAGCAGGAGAACAGTAAGTTGATTCTGATACTCAACATTCATGCAAACAAATGCCGACACTAAGAACACTTGGACGATGATGACTGCAGCAGCAAGGGACAATAAGGACTGATAATAATCCCAATAAGCTGATAATCTTGTGGTGTGTGACGGCAGTAATGATCACAATCTTCACAAACTCAGGCAATGACGGTTCTTGCAGAATACACTGCTAATAACATGAACAGCAACACAATATGGATATAAAATAGGACCATCATAGCCATTGTGGCCTCTAGACTAATAGTTATAAACGTATAATGACGTCAATGACAGGCATGTGAATGCTAGCAATCAATTCATACTTCACCTGCATTTTACAAGCACTACTATTAGCAGTTGCAATAGCAACAGCAGGGGAAGCAACAACAAGCCACTAAAACTAATTTACCAACATAGGAAAACGTACAATCACAATTTTCGAAAAATTGAACAGAAATTTTATTCTTATGAAAGATCTACGATAAAATCATGGTACAACCAAATTTATTTGAAAATAAACCAGCACCTGATTTTGTTGTAAATGTCCTCCTGTATGTGTTAACATATTTTCGTACATCATCTTCCTTGGAAAGGTTGAATAGCTTCCTGATCTTTGATGCCCTCTTTGGACCCCTCATTCTTGGTTTCTCTGTGTCTGTCAGTCCAGGAAGATCATTCCCACCCTTCTTCACAATGACCAAGTTCAGAACTGCGAGATCAGGGCTAACAATGCAACCACGGACAGACTTTCTCCTGCGCTCACCATTGCGTCTTCCATATCCACGGAAGCAAGGTGTTCCTATTCAATGATTGCATAGACCAATCCAGGTCAGCCATATTTGGCACACAATGATTAACAAACTTAAAAGCCATGAAGCTGAAGCCTTACCTCTGTGCAGCAACAGGCGAACGCGCCCAGGAGTCAGTACTCCCTGCTTCATGGGGAAACCCTGCTTGTCACATCCACCCATGATCTTGAATACATATCCCTTGAATTCCTGAAAACACAACAATCATAAGCATGAATTCATCCCAAGAATAAAAAAATGACAAACATGGAAGATTGCTATAGAATCATACCTCACCGAGAGCATCTCCGCTAACCTCTTGGGAGATCCTCTTGTCAAAAAATGCCCGGCTGCAAAAGTATAGAATTTTCAGCAGCCGTGGAAACAAATACTACCATAAAAATGTCTACATTGAATAGAATAAGCAATAGAACAAGAGTCTCTTAAGCATGCAAACTATGAAGAATTGACATCACCGATTCCAAGACAAGCAGACTTCTGCTAAGGAGACAAAACACAATTACCTCCTTCCAATTTCACTAACTAGTCCACCACCAATCAGCATTCCAAACAATGAAAAGGGAAAAAACAATGAAACAAAATATGGAGCTTTAAACCAGATAGAGATCATCTACATATTTCATAATCTAGATTCATATCTTCATCCAAGTACAATGATCAATGATGAATATGTTGCAAAGCTGCTTAGTGTCCATATGTAGGAAACATATTGCAGTTCCAGTGGACTTTGTTTCAACATGTTTATATAGTGCACACCAGAAACAAGGCTGAAACAATAGAAAACAGGTCGCATGTCCTTTTCTATTTTGTATCAAGAAAGAAATGCTCACTGCTAGGGAGTAGATTATATTTTTGTGGGCAATGAAAGCAAAACACTATTGTGCTTCATTTTTGTATACATAGTACATAAAAGATTCTCCATGGCATACAATTCACAATAGTATATCACCTAATTCACATATGCAAAACTTAAACTGGTGCCAAAACTTAATCGAACATTTTTTTCTCAAAGAAGACACTCGGCTCACTCAATAGACCACTATTCATGTTGATTGTCAACTTCTTGAGCCAATAAAGGCCCAAAAGAAACTGGTGTGGAACCCTGACCATCCATCAGAGAGAGAAACTGTCCTAGCTGAGCTTTAAATCCTTGATTCAAGAAGAGCTCAAAGATTGGAGAATACGAGGTTAGCAACGTCCAAACGTTTTCCAAGCGAGCCATGGTGGTCTAGGTTTTGCCAGGTAGCCCATGGTACACCTTTCAAATAGTTGCATCCATAGTTGACCACACATTGATTCTGAAAAAAAGATTGGGTTCCCCGACATTGATTTGACTCCCATCCCACATAACTTTAGTTTCTCTTAGGCTTCGTGCTCTTGCCTGTAACGATGTGTCCAACTTATGTCCCCGGCAACGGTGCCAAGGATGGGTCTCCAGCAAGGCTGGAGGTCTCTAATAAATCAGATTTTAGCAGAATCAATTTCGATCCCATACTTGTGGGCAGGCATGACCGCCTGTGGAGCCATTCGGCACAATAGAGAGTGAGTATGATGTCTCAAGGATAAAAAACCTCCACTTCATCGAAAACCTGGTGGATCCAGAAAACTGGTATTACAAATACCATTCTTCTCCCATTGCTTCCGCTGCTCTGCACTTGCTCGTTCCGAAGAAGAGAAGGCTCGCTCCGAAGTGGAGAAGAGTCGCCACTCTACACTCATAGGCCTAGCTTGAGTCTCCAGAAGGCAGTCAAAGAACGAAGAAGTCAAGTCAGTGTTGTGAGTGGCGACTTTGATAGATGTTATTAGTCAGATAGTACTGCAATGATTAGGACAGAGTCATCCTTAGAATGATGAAAGTGCTGTCTGGAGTGGAGGGAAGTGATTCAAATTGATTGTTCATATTTTTTGGTGAAAGACACTCCTTATATGTAATTGTTAAAACTCTACCACCTTGGACATGCACCAGCTACTTATACATCAGCTAAATATGCCTCAAGTAATCCTATCTTGGTTGCAGGAGTCCACAAAAAGCAAGCTCCATAGAATGCCAAGTCAACTCCTTCAATACAATGGACAAATAATACTAGAAATCATCCTGTTCTCCCTATAAACAGATGCAGACCATATGCAATGTCTTCCTCATCAAACATCATTTAAGATAAGCAAGAAAAAGAGTAAAAGAATAGCCAGTGCAGAGTCTATGCTCATTACATGGTAAAAATTTGTATCATTCAACTACATAAGAGTTGACTACGCAGTTGGTGATAAAGTATGTATTTTGGGAATATGTATGGTGGTACTTTATGGACACCATTACTAATTATATGCCCACCTAAAGACCACCAAAACCTCAAAGAAATGAAATTTTGCTTTCTGTCCACATTTACAGCAAGCACACATCTAAAGTGGCCTACCAAGAATTAGGACATCTTTTGAAAATATTAAAAAACAGCTTTGATGAGATCCATGAATAATGGTAGCTAGCATCACACGCAAAGAGAAAGTTTGTTGTCAAATCTAAGCAAAACACTTTTTTAAAATAAAGCACTAAGATCCAGAAAAGATACTGATAACAAGTCAATGACCAAAAAAAATAAGAACCATATTAACAATAAAGGGTTGTCGTGTAAGTAAATCCGATGGCAGCACATAATTTGTAATTATCAAAAAGAAACAGCAGGCACATGCTCACAAAAGTATTATTTTGGATAGGTATTGCTCAAAATTTCATCTGATTAACTAAGTATGATTTCAGATGGGTATTGCGCAAATCCCATTTGATTAAGCAAGTGTGCAAGAAAAAGATTTGGAAAACTGCTTTTGAAAGGGATGAAATAAGTTCCAAATCTTCAATAACATGTTTGGTGATGATATGACAAGTTATGGGGAAAATTCCAGAACAGAGATTGACAAGTAAACAAAGTGAATTGTATTATTGTCATAGAGAAGCATTTCACTGACATCCAAACAGTGAGAATATGGATGATGGAAAAGACATGAAAATCATTAATATACCCAAATCATATACCAAATAAAATGTATTCTGAAAGATATGCATATGAAGGCCCATCATGCAAATTCTGCTACTGATGGTGGTATGTAATAACCCCTGCAGGACAGAAACGCTCAACCAAGATCACAAGATTGGCGAAAGAATTTTGCATCACAATTTTCCTTAATGATATGCCATGCTTGCAGTCTATTTAGGTCATGATAATCCCACAGCTTCTATTTATCAAAATCACGCACCATATGGTTTGCTCTGTGTGGAACGACAAGAGAATTCTACAATCATAACAAAAGAATAAGAAGCAACAAAACATTAATGAAATCAGCTTTCAGATACCGATTCTCTGCCCCAAACAATCCTACAATAATAAATAATTTCAATTCAATGAAAGAAAGCATGAACCCTTAAATACCTCTAGGCTTGTTCTTAATATTAAGTAGTCAACATCGAACTGAAGACATGGCAAAGTTGTTCGCAGTCAAAACAACATAAAAAAGCTGAGTGGACATTAACAAAACTTAGAATAGTGACAGCAGTGACTTTCAGCAGGGCACCTCCAGACGAAACATTTAAGCACCACGTACCCATTTCACACAGTCGAGTAATCAAAATCACTAGGCCGTCAATCATGCCAAGTTCACCAAGAGCAACAGAATCTCACACGCACAACAAAAAGACAATCCACCCGTAAACATGTTGCAGGAACAGTTAACAACATAGAATTCGAAAATTTGACACTCCCATCCACCAAAACCACCTAACTCTCAACTAGTAACCTCTTCATTCACTAATTACCCTCAGCATGCAGACTGCCTAGAATCAAATATTGTATTGTGTCAATCTCTTCATCAGAGATAAATACAGATTCTGAATCTACGATTTGATATACAAAAGACCATAATCTTCCCCCTGTCAATCGAATAATTGAAACCTCGAGTTCTTAAATAGCAACCACTAGCGAGTATTTTTCAAGCTCACAAGCTTCGTGCCGTTTCTTACTTTTTCCCTTTATTATACACTTAAATAAGTCGTTCACTTTCATTACATATATCGCTTCTCATTATAGCAAAAAAAAAGTAGTAAAATAGTTCGGATTGAGAGAGAAAGAGAGAAGAACAAAAAGAATCAATAATCCATCAAAGACCATTAACGCACACGGTAATACATCAGATACATAATACAAAGCAAAAGATAAAGTTTTCTATCATCCGTGAATCAGCCATACGCAGAGATCGAGCTAGGGTTTCTGAATCAACGACGGTGAAGCACAAGATCCACGAGAAAACGCAAAAAAAAAAAGTACTCACAGTTTCTGGTCATCATCGATTTCCAGCTTCTTCTGGCAACCGGTGGTCGGGTTAGCGATGTTGAACTGCACAACAAGAGGGTAAGACGTAAGAAACCCAAAGCACGGCAAGAATTAGGACAAAATCGGACGGCGTATCTCAGGGATCCGACGGAAAATCTAGAGAATACCTTCATTTTGGGGCGATTTCTCCACCGAGAGCAATGGCGGGAAGAGCCTCGCCGTCGCCTCCCACGAAGACCAGAGAGCGAGGGGGAAAGGGGGAAGTGGGTGAAGCGACGGTAGGGTTTTGGCTTTTATAGCCACGGGGAGGGTCGAGTGAGGGTTTTCTTGTAACCCTGGCTTTGCCTTTACTGTCAAAAATGTCCCTTCTCACTAAACAGCGATGCCAAAGAGTCGGGATCCGGACCCGACGTAGTCCATATCCATGGATTTTAAATGAGTTCTGTGCTGACTTCTGTGGCGGTTTGAATCCGAGCACAGTGAAGCCGATTACAGTGTGGATCGGGGTCAATTTTGCTCGACCCAGTGGAACGTTCAATATATCGCAATATTTTGAAGTTATTGCTATTTCAACGTGACAGTCATGTTTTTATCAGTGAACTATGGAATAAGCATTTACTTGATTTTTTTACATGTCTTTAAATTGTACTACCTTTTTATTTTTAGTTTTTTAAATTTATGGATATCTTGGTGGACAAGATGATAGTAGCACTGGTACTGCCCAAACGTAGAGATACGGTGCTCAATGGGTCAGGTTTTTATCAGGTACCAGACCCAAACCCGAATACCTGGGTCTTTTGAATCATGTGGTAGCAGCCATAGTTAGTTAACTGGGTAAGCAAAGCCCTCAATTGAAATGTGTCTCCAAAAGTTTTGGTACGAGATTATAATATACATTGATGAGAGATTCTGCTACATGGTTTTCTTGACAATGATGCCAGTTTTTTTAAATCAAATCACATTATTTAGCTTGTAAAAATAATAGCTATAGCAACCGACCATCTCAAGCTATATGCAAAAGCATGATGATAACCAAATAAAAAAATGTAGAACAATCGTCTCATCCTAGAGTTTTAGATTTTAGATAGAAGAGGAGGAAACACAGAATGAACGGCCCTCGACGAGAGATTTTTGCAAAGTCAAAATATGGCCTGAATGTCTTTAGAGGAATGAAGACCACTGATTGGCGACCAAAAGAGCCCTATAATTAAAAAAAAATAAGGCATTTTCATGCAAACAAGGGTTTGAGAAATAAAACATCATTTATATACAAAGGGAGAGAGAAATTTTGCAATAACATTACGATTCATACTTCTTAAGAATTTTGTAATATAGGACTTTCGCAATTTTTTAGTAATTTTGCAATACTTTATGCGATACTCCTTGAGAATTTTGCAAGGTAAAAAGATTTTTGCGTACTTGTATTTTTTTAAACTATAGTGTATTGTTGCACCTTGAGATTTGCCATAAACCTCAACTCATTCATAGTACGGTGTATCATTATAATGTGAGGTTTGTCATAAACCTCAACTTATTGGTTAGTGTATGAGCATGTCTAGCGAGATAGTGGCCTCGTATACGACTCCTCTTCTTTGCGCTGCTTATGAGTTCTGGTGCACGTAGGCAAAAGCCGTAGACTCAAAAACACAACCAAACGACTTGCAACTCTCTCCACTTCTCTTTTGTCATCGTTCATTCCAAAGAGCAAAGCAGAGCATTCAGAGAGAAATGGTGTAAGCCTTTCTAAATGGAAATGAAATGGGTGCTCTCACAAAGGGATGAATTTCAGGTTACTCGTATGTTTTGTAATACAAAGATGGTGATAATTAAACTGGTTTTCAAAAAGATCAATACTTTTGTATTTGAAAATCAACAGGTATATTCTAGGAAATTATTGTTATAAAAAATGATTTTACAAACCTCAAGTAAAAGGTAAATCCAGGTTGTTTCTATATGCATATCAAAGATTTTGATGTATGTGCAACTAAAGTATACATAATCGAAGTCTTGCATTTGCCCGTTCAAAAATAAATTCAGTTGTATATTCTTGAAACGTATCAAAGTTATTCTTTTTGAACAACTTTTAAAGTTTTAACCGTATGGGGTTAATGTTTTATAAAGTTTGACATTTGAAATGTCTCATGCATGCGAACCAAAATCTCATATACATGCTTTTAAAAAGTAAATTAAAGCACATGTACGCACATAAAAGTATGTAAGTAAATCACTTATAATTTAAATAAAGCAGCATATGCATAAATGTTATCGTAAATAAATGCATGCATAATTTAAATAAAGAAAGCAGACGCAAAATTGCATATGTAAATAAATGCATACATAATTTAAATAAAACAGTATGTGTATAAATATCATTATAAATAAATATGCACGCAATTTAAATAAAGCAAGCATAGGCAAAACTACATACATAAATAAATCATACATATATATACATAATACATATATCAGGACCGTACAAATATGGTCATCGCATATATTTTTTTACCTCAAAAAATGTGTGATCCTTCAGCAAATCTGAGTGTAGGCGAAGGCTTGCCTATGCCTCGGTATTTATGATGGAGATACGAGAATGCACGTGATTGTAGCGCTTATGCAAGATTGCAAAATGATGCAGCAATTTGTGGCAAGAGGTGGCAGTTCGTGGAAGGAGAATCGACAAAGCAACATTCGGCTTGGGACGAGACGTGGTCCGGTGAAAGCGGCAATGAAACTGGTGAAAAAATGGATAGTTAACTTTGTCGACCTTTGGCCTACCTCATTTCTAAGAAAGAGGGGTAGGCACCACAGGGCTTGGGTGGCTGGAGGCTCAATTGAGTCGAGCCCATCCCCCACTAGAGATGTAGGGACACCTCGGAGCTTGGGTGACTGGAGGGTGTGGTAGGAAGCAGCAGTAGCATTGTTGTCGCAAGTTCATCAGAATCGACTGATGTAGAGGAAGGTCAGTCAGCTTGGACGGTGGCGACAGCTGGGCGCCGAAAAGCAGAAGGAAGGCAAAAGAGGAGGTGGGCCTCCGGACTGCCTCAATTTTGACAGAAACACGCAAAGGGGGAGTGTTAGAGGACTCTTTCCTCATTTGGCTGAAAAGGAAAACAAAGAAGAAGAAGGGGAGGGAGTTCATCTGCGTATGGGGGCTTGGTGTGCTTCTGCAGAGAGACACAAAGGGAAGGGGAGGCAGCCATAGGTGGTTCTGGTAGAGGAGTGGTGGTGCGTGGGTGCAATGAGGTGCACAGTTAAGGGAGAATGAGAGGGTGGTGAGGGAGTGAATTTGAAAACACGATGGTGGTGAGGGGAGTTTATAACACTCAAGAATCGAAGCAGGTTATATGTTCTCCCCCCCCACCCCCCCTCTCCCTGAAGATGCGTTATAGCAAACGTTTTGTGTTCGGGGGTCCGAATAAGTGCCACGTATATAAGCACATTGTAACGCCCCAAAATTTTTAACCCAAATTTATGTGGTTTTTTTATTATTATTATAACAACGGAAAGAATAACCAATATAGGGTTAAGCATTTTGGAACATTACATTTGAGATAAAACTCGACACAGGTATTTCATTTCATTATGATATAAATATTTAAATTACCATAGACCCAAGGAATTAATGGAACAGTAAATCAACAATCTTGATTCAATGCCTCATCCCGTCATAAGTCTACTCGTTCACTTGAAAATGGTAAAAATTATAGGAATTAGACTACCACGTCTAAGTAGGAAAACTGTAACTTTTAATGCAGGTATGTCATGAATCTAGCATGTGATGTGGGTGTCAAAGGTGAATCTCAACATATGTCTAAACAAGTAGGCAGTTTATGCAACAACAACCAACATTCATATACATGAGTATGTGAACAGTTATACAACAATCATAACTGAGCAGGTAAAGCATAGTGTGCAACATTAATAAGCATGCGAGGTATGGTATGCAACAGTCATAATAATAACAGATTGTAACATTACTAAGTGAGATGTGTATTGCAACATTCATAATCATTAACATGTGCAACTCTCAGATAAGTGTTTAACTACCTCATATCTACATATTTCATAATTTTATTTCATCACAAGCTCAGAATATAAAGCATGTTAAAGAACATAAACACATACCTCCAGTATTTCCACTCACTGTGATACCTAACTGCTCTAAAATTATGTTTAAATTATCTTACCCCGCGGGTACACACGGGCACAGGTGACCATCTGAGAAGAGAACGTTCGGGGGTATATTATTCAAGAGTATTTTATTAACCCGAACATTCTAACTAAGACTGAATCCCCAAGGAAGCGACCAATAGCCGAGAGAATCTCCCAAGGGCTCAACTCAAGACAGGATGCATCCCTAACTTCTGCAGAAGACATGGAACTACCACCTAGGACACATAGGTAGTCCTGGTCCCTAACTCCGAGGATGGGGACCCACGAGCCGCTTCACGCTCGTAACACAACACAAGTCCTCGAAGTTGTGTACCACCTACCCTCTCCAAGGTAAGCCTCAGAAACTTGTTTCATTGTTTAGTTATTGTTCCGAAGTTCAGGGCATTTCCCCACTTCCTCTTACTACCTTAGCAGTTGATCACAACTGTAGTAATTTTACCAAGGTTTATAAAACAGTCTCAATCATTTATAGTATTGATTTCATAAACCCACTTAAAATGTTTTGATGCCTTTAAACCAGTCAAGCACACAATATTTACAATTAAGTTTTCATCATTTGATTGCCATAGCACAAGCTAATAGTCTAAGTACCCACATCGGGTAATCCATTCATATTGCCCATTAGGCAAAGCATATATGCATATGTCACTAAGTGCACCATCATATATTTGTAACCAATATAACAACCTCATTCCTCAACACAGATAACAAGTTGCATACAAACAATTCAAATTATACATTTTCTGACAAAAAGCAGTTTAAGCACGTGGTATTTCATGTAAATCAGTTACATCACTAGAGAAACCTGGAAGAACGCAATTTAAAGAACCCTGTATAGCCCAAACAGCAACTGGGTGCAACAATAATCTATTGTCATATACATTTCAAGTTTACATGATTTCATGATTCTACCCTCAGAGACACTATGGAATGGAAAACTCTCAGTGTAGGATATACCTTTAATAAATGTGTGTACAACCCATATATCTAACAATCGATGTGGTGATGCAACAATGGAAAATCCAAAGTGTAAACTAATGCCATTTCATCAGAACAAGAGAATGTAATTATTTCATTTTATCTGCATAAACAAATGTATATGAATGTACTATTATACCATCATTTACACTCATTAAAAAAAATGACTGGCATCTCAGACCTTAATCATTTGACTGATTACCAGAAATTCTTAAAGTATACATGCTTCACTGATATACCAATATGTAAGACTTTGAATGAACACATAGAATCGGATAACTAAAAATGAATCGCAATTAAGTCTGATAACAGGTGATTAACCTATAGGTGTTCGGACTTAATGTTAATTAATAACGGCACATGAATGAATAGAAAACAGGTGACTAGACCATATAGATTCAGACTGTGTTAGTTACTGACAGCACAGGATTAGCTAAATGGATAGAAATCAAGTTTGTTAACAGGTACTAAAACATAAGGATTCAAGCTTATTGTCAGTTAGTAACAACACAGGAAAATGAGTAGAATTCAAATCTGTTAATAAGTAACTAAAATACAATGATTCAAATTAACATAACCGGGGTTATATAAACATTGCTTGGTAATATTACATGGAATAGACTCACAAGATCGGCTAACAGCAATTCACAAATCATGTTGTGTTCTGCTAACTAAAAGGGTTACAATTAATTTATGAATCCCTTTACGTCTAACAATGTATGCAATAAGAATAGTGACATACAGAATTAGATAATTCTATATTGTATTACTTTGTACAACCAAGAATCGATCTCCCCTCCTTGGAAATCTGGGTTTATCGGCTCCCGGTAGGAAACCCCCAAATCTGGGGTTATCCAATCCAAGAAACCGGAAACCCCACGACTGGGCCTTCCCATGCTTCAGCCAAGAAATCTCAATCAACAAGATTTGGGGTTTTCCATATTAACGTTAGGTAAGTGAAACCCCAAATTATTTCGATTTGGGTTCACTGGGTTAGGGTTAGACCAGGACCCCCCCCCCCTCAAATGGGTCATCATCCCTATCGGAAACCCTAACTCACAACGTCGATTTTTTTCTGGTAGCCAAGATTCCCATAGGAACCCTTGGAATGTAAGAAAAAATCAGGGTATTGCTCTCCCCTTGACCCATCCCAAACACTACCGGATTCAGTCCACACCCATCCAGAAAAAAGTAAACAACATCCTATCTGTTTTTCGGCGAATGAAGAAGGAGATGGTTGGCGCTGGCTGTCCGAGAAATACCCCGCCAAACTTCGAGGGGGTTGCCTTGACATCCAAGATCGGGAGCAGGGAGGTTGTCGGTGTTGCAAGAAAAAGGGTTGTCGACGTCGATGGCTTGTCGCAGATGGTCGTAGAGCCTCCCGACGTCGGTGACCTTGTGTGCCTGCACGAAGCCAACGAGAAGGGAGTGATACAGAGAGAGAGCGGGAGGAGGAAGAGAGGAGAGATAGCGTGAGAAAAAGAGGGTGAGAGAAAGATGAGAGTAGGGGGAAAAGAAGGGCGAGACTCCCCTTCCCCTTTGGATCTTGCAAGAATCGTGCCCCCCCAGCACGATTCTTGTTTTCGTGTGTTTTTATAAAACAAAGCTCGGGTCCGGGTCTGGGTCCGATCCGTGACCCGCAACGCCGGATCCATTCTAACATGGATTCGGGTCGGCTTTATAATGTTGGATCCATCCTCACATGGATCTGGATCAACCTAACATGAGGGATCCAAATGGATCTGGGTCAGCGTTGAACTGTAGGATCCACTAGCTGGGTCCATTTGACTCCAATGTGGGTCCAAACCCCAATTACCCAAATCTTTCATTATATATACTCTTTTGGATCTGATAATGGATCTTGGACCCTAAATGCATAAACTTACTCAAAAATTTTGGGTTATTACACACATGGGGCTCGTATCCCCGTGTGTGTTGGCATCACTTAGCGTGGAAGTTCGGTGTGGTTGCAAAGACTTAAGTACCCTTTCTCGCCATGAAACGACGATTCGAGAAAAGAACAAAAATGTCCTTAATCTAAAAAAGTGAAACGACGGTTCGAGATCCTCCATCTAGAAAAGTGAAACGTCGATTTTTGAAAAGGACAAAAATGTCCTCCGTGCAGAAAAAAGGAGAAGGATGTTAACTCTTTAAAGTCCAAACATTTTGTTTTTTCCCTAAGCAGTAAACATTTGCACCATCTGCTATATCAGGAGCTCCCTCTGACGATGCACCATTTATCGTTGTTTGCTGCCACCAGAGCACCATTTGTCATCGTCTATTGCCGCTAGAGCACCCTTTATCATTGTTTGTTGTCGTCGAAGTACCCTTTGCCATCGTTTGCGCAATGAAAGCATTGTTGCCAGCATCGATTGCATCTACCTTCTGGGTGTTTCTCCTCCATTATCGGATTATCAAAACTCATGGCGTTTCAGTGAGTTTTGTTTAAGGTTTTATTATGTAAACAAATCAATTTGTAAATCTGAATACTAAATCTTACAACTGATTACAATATTCATGCTAAATAACACCTATTTTCATACTGAAACAAATCGATTTATACTTATCCACCTTCTGGGCATCAAAAAACAATTAGCACGATGTGTTCTTATAAAGGCCAAACATTACAACAATATATACTTATGAAGGTTAAATTTCTACAACGATTTGTATGTTGGAATATAACAGTGATTTATACATTTAATGCAGTAGTGATTTATACGTTCAATGCAGCAATGATTTATACGTTTGAAGCAGTAGCGATGTGTATTTATGATTTATGAAGTTACCATGATTTGTACTTAACTTTGCTAAATCGTACAACAATGTTTACTTATGAATCCCAAGCGTTACAATGATATGTACTTCTGAAGGTTACGATTTCTATAATGATTTGTAAGTTTGAAACAACAACGATTTATACATTTAAAGTAGTAGCGATGTGTATTTATGAAGTTTCCTCGAGTTGTACTTAAGTTTGTTAAATCTTACAACGATGTTTACTTATAAAGTCAAATATTGCGATGATTTATAATGTTGGTGATTGTTTAACGAATGGGATAATTTGTAATATTATATACTTAGAGAGACAGTTGTAACATATAATGATGCAGTTAAATTTATGTGTTGTGCAGGTTAGCAATGACTAAAGCTTGTAAGATAAGAAAGCCCCGTCGTTCGATAGGATGACTATTGGAGAAATTATTCTCCAGCCCCATATATATGAGCATTATAAAAGGTACCAAAATATAATAAAGATTGAGAATGATAAAGACAGGGAAAAAGCGTTGGAATTGTATAATGCTCCCATCAGATATTGAGGTTGAAGAGCAATAAAAGAAGAATGAGGAAGAACTAAAGATGAAAAAGAAGAAGAAGGACGACGAAGAGTAGGAAAATCAAAAGAAGAAAGAAAAGGAGAATGAAAAGCAAAAAAAAAAAAGGCAAATGAAGAAGGAGAAAAAGGAAAGGCAAAGGAAGAAAGAGAAGGAGAATGAAAAGCAAAGGAAAAAAAGGCAAATGAAGAAAGAGGAGGAGGAGAGGGAAAGGCAAAGAAAGAATAAGGAGAATGAGGAAGATAAGGAAAGACAATTAAAAAAGGAGGAAGAGGAGAGAGAAAGGCAAAGAAATAATAAGGAGGAAGAGAAGGAAAGGCAATTGAAAAAGTAGAAGGAGGAGGAGAGGGAAAGGAAGGAAAGGCAAATGGTGAAGATGAGAGAGGAAAGGCAAAGAAAGAAGCATCAGGATGAAGAAGAGAAGGAAAGACAAAGGAAGGAAAAGGAGGACGAGAAAGAGAATGAAAGGCAAAGGAAGGAGAAAGAGGAGGATGGGGAAGAGAAGGAAAGGCAAATCAAGGAGAAGGAAGACAGGGAAGAGAATGAAAGGCAAAGAAATGAGAAGGAGGACGAGAAAGAGAAAGAAAGGTAAACAAAGGAGGAAGATAAGGAAAGAGAAAGGAAGAAGCACGAGGAGGAAGAGAATGAAAGAGAAAGGAAAAAGCAGGAGGAGGAAGAAAAGGGAAGAAAAATGAAGAAAGAAGTAGAAAAGCAGAAGAGGGAGGCGAAGGAAGAAAGAAGTAGAAAAGCAGAGGAAAAAGGCGGCGGAGCGAAAAAACAACAAGAAAGGTAGAGAATGAGAGGAGGAGAAAATAAATAGGGAACAAGAAAGACAGAGGAGAGAGGAGGAGGAATGATTGATGAAGCAACAAGAAAGGTAGGATGGAGGGAGGGGATGAAGAGGAGAAAAGTGTGACAAAGGTATGTAAACCACTCATGTCTGTCACGATTTACTGTTATAGGTATTATTATGTATAGTGATTACTATGATAGCGATTAGCGTTGTATAGTGATTAATGTTATAGTGATTACTATGTATAGCGATTACTATGATAGGTATTATTATTTAAAGCAATTAATGTAATAGCGATTACTATGTATAGCAATTAGTGTGATAGCGATTACTGTGAACGATTTACTGTGATAGGTATTATTATGTATAGCGATTACTATGTATAGTGATTACTGTGATAGTGAGTATACAATAATTATTATATACAGTGACTACTATGTACAACGACATGTAGAAGTACAAATGTTACTAATTTTGATTTGATACGAATAATATATTATTTTGTGTTACAGGGAGGTCAGAAGAGAAGTAGAGCACCATGTGAAAAGCTCAGAGGGCGGTGTCAGTGGCCTGTAGTTCTGTCGTGGTATATACAGCTGAGTGAATATTAGAAGGATCGATTACAAAATATGCACTTCAGCGGTCTTTTGGACCAGTATTATTTTAAAACGTGTCGGAACACCATGACTCACCTGGTAAATAAGTGGAATCATAAGACAAACACATTCTAGTTTATTCTGTTGAGATCACCATGACCCTAAAGGATGTGATGCAGATTACAGGTCTTAAGTGCCATAGAAGTGTTGTCATATTACCATATTCAAACTATAACGCATGGGACAAGTGCACAGCCCTTCTAGGAATATTGATGGAGGACTGAGGTCAATGTATTTCTGGTGGAAGCAATTCCACATCGATGAAAGTTTATTCTTTCTGTAATAAATGGGAAGGTCGGTCCGCTACATGTGCATCTAAAAGAGTTGACCAAGAGTTGCGCGACTTCCTTTTTATTTTTTTTAGACTTACTTTATTTTCAGATTTGTTTGGTTTGAGGTTAAGTTACTTGTGAATGTAGTTCTTGAAAGACTTAGATGAAGTCGACAACTATGCATGGAGTGCTGCTATGCTCACATATTTGTACAGTCAACTTTACCGTGTGAGTAAGGGTACAAAAACTGTGAGAGGGTTTTGGTCATTTGTCCATATAATTGTTTATTACATATTTGGTAGTTGTATACTAAGATCGTTGAAGGTTATAGTCTTACTAATATATTTATTTTGTAGGTCTGACGTTAAAGCATATTGTCGCCTTGTGTCCTCAGTGTGGCCCTGTGATTTGTGCTTTTTCCAAGATCGGTCGGTGGGCTAGAATAAATGTCAATGAGGACAATGCTAAGTTCAATTTAGATGGTCTGCAATTAAATGAGGTAAACAGTTTAAAATTGTTTACAATCGTTTGAGCACTTATCATTCATTAGTATAAATCGTTGAAATGTTAAGCATTCTTAAGTAATCATTGCTACAGAAATTTGTCTTCGCTAGTACAAATCGTTATCGCATTAGCATTCAGTAGTATAAATCGTTCTAATATTTAGAATTCTTAGGTAATGAGCGTTGCAGGATTTTATATTTCTTAATACAAATCATTATCGATTTAGCATTTAACTTTCATTAGTGTAAATCATTGTAATCTTTAGCATTCTTAAGTAATGATCATTGCTGGATTTTGTCTTTGCTAGTACAAAGTGTTATTGTTTTAGCATTTAACATTCGTTATCGTAAATCATTGTAATATGTAGCATTCATTAGTGTAAATCATTTTAATACAAATCACTCATTAGTAACAATCATTGTAATATATTTAGCACTCATTATTATAAATCATTTTAATATTCAGCATTCATTAGCATGAATAATTATGTCTATACCTAAACCATAATCTTCAATGTACAAGTTGTATGGAGATTGTATAGAGATGGGGAGGACGAGGACCAAGAGGTTGTTGTTGAGGCTGTGAGAGTGTCTGGCTGCGATATTTGGTTGTTTAGCAAATCTGAAGCTGAGTTGTAACATGGTAGTGGAGTTCTCCTACAAGATGGCTTGGGACAATCTACCCCAAAGCAGCCTGTGGAAGTGAGAAGGATGTTGAATAGTGGTGGGGCTAGGAACATGAATTGGCATGAACACTTTAGGGAACAATTGGATAGCTGGTACAAAGGAGGTGTTTGTGCCATAGCATATGATTATAAAGAACGCCAATATGACCCCAACTATTTTAAAAATATTGAAAACCCATGCATCAAAATATGGAGATTGAGAAAAAGCAATGTAAAAATATTGGTAACCCATGCGTCTCTCTTGTTCTCCATCATGTCGTCTCCCAGCATAAAAAAACGTCCATCATTTTCCTCCAGCTACAACAACGATTCCCTCAGTTGCAGTACACGATGAGGAGCTAACACAACTCACAAAAAAGAAGGTAGTCTCTGCCACAAGGTTAAAGGTGTTGAAGAGGGAGAATAAGGAGTTACGAAAGCAGGTGAAGAATTTGGGAAGACAAATGTGATCACAATATGGTACACTGATAAAGATGATTATCAGTGGTTTTAATAAGATCGAGGGAACCAAGAGGCCACCGAGGAAAGAGAGTCCACCAAAGAAGAGAAAGAGACGATTTATATATCATAGTCCATCTGAGTCGTCAAGTGCCACTGAATAAATATAATATAATTTTTTTATCCTGATAATTATTTATTGCAATTCTATAATTCTTTATTATATTTCTATAATTCTTTTTTGAAACGTGACATTCTATAAATGTATAATTCTTTGTTTAATAAGTGTAACACACAAGTGTCACTGAACAAATCATTGTAATGTTTGTCTTCATAAAAAAAAAAATCGAAGAAGATTTAGCGTTGTGTACTGCAGAAATTATGATTTGCTTTTACAAGTTGTCTTCCTATCATGATTTGCACAATGATTGATAAAAGGCTGAAACGACTTGTACGTATGAAGGCTACGTGCTATTGTGATTTGCTTGATACCGATTAGCTTGCAACCAATTATAATTCTTTGTTGTAACATAACATTCACTAATTATATAGTTCTTTCTATAAGAGATCGTGACTTTTTTTATAGAAGTATTCTATCACAATCTCTAGAGCCACGAACATAAAATGAAAACAATTTGTCCTATCATAATTTGAGTTTACGAGCTTTGTCTATGTGAACGATATGTTCTATCATGATAGGTTTAGACTTACTAAAGTAAAAATCGATTTTACTACTTCGTTTATAATATGATTTACAACTTGAGACCGATTTAAGTAACAGTTGCAAATCAATTTAACTATTTTGTTCATAATATTTTAGTAACAATTGCAAACCGATATGAGTAAATCATGATATTACATATCGATATCATTCACAAGTATAAACAAAGACATATCATTGTCTTAGTAACTTCATAAATACAAATCGATGTCCCAAAATTTATTTTTTGTAATTCTGTAATTTTATAATTCTTTCGTGTAAGGTAACATTCTATAAGTGTATAAATCCTTTGTTGTCCTATCATGATTTGCTTTTATGAGCTTTGTTTATGTGAACAATATGTCGTATCGCGATTTACACAATGACTGATTCATAAAAGGCAGAAAGGAAAAACAATAAACAAATCGACATGATGTTTAGACTTAGTAAACTATAAATCGAGGTAACTTTAATGATACAAATCAAGGTAACTTCATAAATATAAATCAACATCATTCATAAAGACAAACAAAAACATATCGTTGTCGCGGTAACTTCATAATTACAAATTAACGTGATTTATAACCATATTCATTTATAAAAAAAATATGAGTATTTAGTTACAATACATCATGACCAATAATTTGACTTAAATACAATGCATGACCACCACCATCCAAGAAAACAGACATCATCAGCATCATCATCCCCACAACCTAATAGTGATGTGCTTCGAGTGCAATCCACGTGCGCATGAATTCCAGCTTGCTAGTGCAGAAAACTTAGAGGCAGAACTGAACAAGTTGCACAAGGTAGGAATCCCAATAGGCAGAGAAGATACATCCCTTACAACTAGCATATTTGTCATTAAGTATATTGAAAACTAGACATATAATTTTTCATAAGCGAAGGATGGTTTGCGAATGATGGAGGGTCCGACAGTAAGAATAGATCAAATAGATGGTCATCAACATCATCCTCTGTCTATCATGCAGAATATCCGTGTTTGCTCCTGTGTACAAGGAAGAAAAAAAAAGAATATGAAGAATGATCAAGAAAAAGAAGAAGAAGAAAAAGAAGTGCTACCACAGAAAAGAGGAAGAGATGTTAAATAGAATAGGGTTTTAGACATGCGCAACGGGTTGGGTCGGTCGGGTAGGGTTTTACACAGATCTATATTAGGGTTTTACATATACTAGGGTTTTATGCACGTGTACACAAATCGACACGATATTTAGACTAGGTAAAATACAAATCGATGTAACTTCATAACTACAAATCGATTTACAACTTGATACCAATTTAAGTAACAGTTGCAAATCAATTTCATTGTTTCATTAACAATATTTTAGTAACAGTTGTAAACCGATATGAGTAAATCACGATATTACATATTGATATCGTTCACAAAGACAAATAAAGACATATCATTGTCGCAATAACTTTATAAATACAAATTGGCATCCCAATAATTATTTATTATAATTTTATAAAAAAAATTTAACGTGACATTCTATAAGTGTATAAATCCTTTTTTAATAAGTGTCATGTCGTGATTTATACTTTACTAAGTCTAAACATCGTGTCGATTTGTTTATTATTTTTCTTTTCCCCCTTTTATGAATCAGTCATTGTGTAAATCATTTCATGGCCAAACCACTGGTCATGATGTATTGTAACTAGATACTCATATTTTTGGTAAATGAATGCGGTTGTAAATCATGTCGATTTGTATTTAAGAAGCTACCTTAACAATGATATATTTTTGTTTGTCTTTGTGAACGATATCGATATATAATGTCATGATTTACTCATATCGATTTGCAACTGTTACTAAAATATTGTTTCTGTATAAAACGTAAATCAGTATCATGTTGTAAATCGATATGTATCGTTGAATTTACCTTAATTTTTATCATTAAATTTTACGTCAATTTGTATTTATGGGTTTAGGTGGGGGAGTGATTGGATTGGGTTGGTTGTGAAACCCATTTAGCTCTCATCAAATCCAAACCCAGTCTACACTATTATATATATATACTTTTTTTGAATTAAATTTATTTGGTACTTTTAGTAGTATTTATTTACAAAACAACTCTTTGCGCAATAATTCAAATATAGTATATGTACAACAATGTGTATATATGAAGGCTAGATGAGACAACGGTTTTTACTTAAACTTTTACTGTGATTTGTACTCATGCACAGTGCAATTTTCATCCAGTTGTATCCGACATAGACGTCATTGTGTAAATCATGATAGGACACTACATGATATAACGATTTATATACCAAATAAATCACCATAGAGGCGATTTACTAATGGTATAAAAATTAAGCTACATCGATTTAACAACGATCATGCACAGGTAATAAATGTAACAACTTTTTACTTTTAAGACAGTTTATTTATAGAATAACTTTTTGCTCAATGATTCAACTATAATATATGTATAACGTTTTGTATATGTGAAGGATAGATTAGACAATAATTTTTACTAATGGTATAAGTACTGAACAACGATGATTTACCTACGATATCAAAATTATAGCTCTATAGGCTAGATGAGACAACGATTTATACATGTGAAGGATACATATTACAACGATTTATACATATAAAGGATACATTATTAAACAGATTTCACACGTGATTCTTGTGTTCCATAGCTCACTTTCGAATTGAACTGATCCTGTCAGGAAATAAAATAATATACGACACTACATTAAATTTTACAAGAAATGCAAACATCCTCCCAACATTGATTACATACCAAAAGACTTGTAAAACTGATATTATCGTTCCACTCAAACTGGTCGAGAGGATTGAAGGTTCCAACATTGTAGTGCACGTCTGTATGGTATTGCTGAATGTTGGAAATTATACAAGTTAGATATTGATAAGCTACACGTAATGCAATTTACATGAGAAGCAAAATAATGTATTATATACATGTTCATGTGAAGGGCTTGGTTGCTTCTGCTTAAGGGTTGGTTGTTTCTTAGACCTTTTTTTGCCAACCAATTCTAGTGCACCCTTTGTCCTCCTTCGACTGCGATCAGAGGCAAGTTTTTTTTTATACCCTTCACTAGGTGAAATTTTCCATCATAATCTAGAGCATTAACTTCTGACTTATTGAAGATGATGTTTACACTTCGACACAACTTCTCATGTGGGTCAAGGGAAGCATAATTTTCACCTTCATTGTTCGCTCTCATTTTCTTGGACTGGTCTTCATGAACTGCAACAGACTGATGGTGAATTAACTGCACGTTTTTAAGTAACTCCCTTGACACTTTTCTCATGCATACATAGGCTTCTTCAATTTTCGATACCAAATCTACAACATGCATAAGTGACCTACATAGTTGTTGGTAACGGGAGGCTATGTGGCACTTTTCATCAACACCAGATTGACTGACATTATATGTATCCAGCAGTTCAATCTTTGCTTGTCTTGTCTATCTTCGCATTAAATATGACTCAAGTATTTCTTGTATCTTTTCTTGATTAAGTGCCTTTAATGCATGACAACATAAAATACCTTTGAATTCATATATTTTGCACGTACATTCAACTATTTTGTTGTCAATATTATATGTAACATGTGTTTCTTACATTTTCAAATGCTCTTTGCTCTCCCATATAATATGGTATTTATACATATTCTCGGTTTGCATACGTCCTTCTATGTTGCAATTCATGACCTGTATAACCTTCTTAATTTATTCAAATACAGTTAGTATATACAGATCTGTAGGTCGCGTTAATATTTTCATGTCTAAAGTTACAGGGCGTGTATCGAAGCATTTCACATCTTATTCAAGCTCATTCTGTCTAAGACCATATACAAATAATTCATATTATTTCATGAAACGAAACATTGTTAAACATGAATATAAGGTTTTATTCAGTGTGGCATGCATAGATTCAACTCTTTGTGTGCTTATCATACCTGCACAAAAGTATTGTCTTCTATATGTCAATGCCCACTTCTCTTTGTCTGCATATAATTTTTGTAACCACACACAGTCTTCAAGGTCGTACATCTGAATCATTTTCTCCCAATCAGACATAAAGGTGACCTCGTCTACGCTCTCAAGTACACACCTTATAAACTTTTTGTCAAACCTTATTTTCTGATTAAATATATGCCCTATGTTCTTTGCTATATTTTGAAAGATATACTACAAACATAGGTGATGATGTGCATCTGGCCATACATGAGACACTGCAGCTATAATTGCGTGATCACCATCTATAAGTACAACTTCAGGTTGCTTCTCATTTATTGCCTGTGTAAATACTCTGAACAACCACTCAAAGGTTTCCTTGGTCTGGTCATACAAAAAAGTGTCACCTAATATACAACTCTGTGAGTGATGGTTTACTCCGACAAACTGCGCAAATGACCACTATTCAATATTAATCTTTAATGTCGTATAAAAAATAAACACATCATTGAAGTATTCACAATCTACTCTTGACTTTGAATCTGCCCAAAACATATTCACAACATATCCATTTTCATCCAGATGCATTGCACTAAAGAAATCAAGGTCATTGCTTGATTTCTTCTGTAAGTAATCAACCAAAGAACATATTTCTTTATTCTTCATGTTATATGTCATCTTTTTTCTCAAGTGGTTTCTTAGATCCATAGGTGTGAATGACACATTCTCGCGACCACCATCTATGTGCGCACATAAGTTATATGTCTTCCTTGTTGCAATGTCAGCGCTATCAGCTATTTCAGTAATTGCAACATGCGCTCCAGTTACTTTATGATGTGACCTTAATATAAAGTCATAAATGAAGCTGCTAATTCATGGTTATGATCACTGATTAAAGTATGAACTACATATTTTTCATTCAGAAGTCTTCTTAACACCATTCTCGTTGGACATCCACATCTTGAATCTAGCTTGCTCCTTGTTGAATTTTCACTTGACTTCTTTCAACCTTCCTTAGAACAAACATATGTCTTTTTCACCATGACACCCTGTGCATTTTTTGACCAATAATATCCTCTAACACTGAAGCCAAGTTTTAAGGCATAATCATTGTAAAATTTATATACAGCTTTCTCATTATTAAATTGCATTTCTTCTACGGGAACATAGTCAAGTGTACTATCATGTGCATTCTCAGTGCCTGCACCTTTATCAAGTGTACTATCATGATCATCTACCTCATTATCGAATTGCATTTCTTTTGTTGGAACATTCAAGTCAAGAGTGAATCCAATGCTTGTACCCTTGTTATCATGTGCATCATTAGTGCACATGTTCACTTCTTCAGGTGCATCATTAGTACAATTGTTCACTTCTTCATAACTTTCCAATGATTGAGATATATCATTTTCACTGCAACCAGATGATAAGCTCACCACTGTCATAAGCAAGATATCAATTTGTGTTAGCCAACACATACATTTACTATGATTTATTCAAGATGTATATAATAACAAATACCAATTAGTTAAGCAAGTCAAATAAATGATTGAATGAATCACAATATAAAAGCAACAACGATTTGTTATTTGTTTATACTATGCATCGAGTTGTTATTTATCATGCCAATAAAAGAAACGATTTATCGTATATGTGTGTTGATAATAGCGATTCACGTGATAGCGATTTAATTATATCTATGACATTGTGAAGCAATTTCAATAGAAATCACTAAATAAGCAGCAATTTGAATATGAAAATCGTCACCGCAAGCACGAAACAATGTATTTCTACACGTATATATTTTAAAATCATACTACAAATATCTTATAAATCAATACTAGAAAATACATAATATCTTACAAATTGATATACATATCACATAATATATTTTAATCAATACGGCAATTCAGCATAATAGCTTACAAATCGACACTACAAGATACATAGTATCTTACAAATTGATATACATATCACATAATATATTACAAATGGATACGAAAAATCAGCATAATAGCTTACAAATCGATATTAACAAATAAAACAATATCTCACAAATCCGTAATATGTTAATACAACCGCGATTTGCGTTACATTACATATACTGAGTGAATGGATGATATCGGATGGGGTAGAGGCCCTTTCTCGTATATGTAAACAAGCATTCTTGTCAACAGGTCCTAGTGTCTTACAAATATCTTTAATTTTCTAACTGTCGAAAAGACAACATCCATCTGCAATAACAAAACAACGCCTTAATGTCACTCACGATGACATATGTTCTTCAACAATAGCATGATGACATGGAAAGGTACTCACGATGCCTTAATGGCACTTGTTGGAATGTTTGTCCGTCATTGCTTTTTTCCATACTGCCTAACAAAAACGAAGAAAAGAAGATTGTAAAAAAAGATGTCTGACAAATGCCCCTATGACGCCCACCAATGATCAAACTAGTCGATTGATTTATAGTTATCTCCATGAGGTAGGAACGAACTTGAGAATGTTTTATAGCACAAAGCAGGAACGAGAATGTGATAATGTGTTATAACATAAGCTAAAAACCAAGGCGGGAACCTGGACTCGAGACGACAGCAAAGGGTGCTCCGGCGGTAGCAGACGACAGTAAAGGGTGCATCATCAAAGGGAGCTCCTGTTACAGCAGATGGTGCATTGTCAAAGGGTGATCCGCTGGCAGCATAGGAGTTTACTGCTTAGGGCAAAAATGAAACGTTTGGACTTTTTGAAGAGTTAAGATCATCCTCCCTTTTCGGGATGGATGTCATTTTTGTGAGCCATTGTTTTATGGCGAGAATGGCAGAAAAGGGTACTTAAGTCTTTGCAATCGCACCAGACTATGACGTTAAGTGATACTAACATACACGGAGATATGAGCCCCTCGTGCTTATATATGTGGCGCTCATTCGGACCTCCAAACACGCACTATAGCAAACCCCTCATCTTTGATGGAGAACACACAACACCCTCCCCTCAAGAATGGCAGTGAGTGTTTTTGGTTAGGGTTGGATCCATTAGAATCCAACCCAAACTGGATTTTAAAAAGGGGGTCAAAACAGGCTGGGTTGGATCATAATGGGTCCAACCCAAACTGAGCGAAGGTGTGGGTATTGGGTTGGATCCCTTAAAATCCAACCCATTTTCTTAAAAAAAAAAAAGAGAATAAGGGTGTTCCCTTGGATCCAATCCATATAGTTGATGGGTCTTTTTAGTTGGGTTGGGTCTGAATGGACCCAACTCCTATGTCATTCTAAATGAGACTCACTTTGGATTTTTTTATCTAAATATGGGTACATATATATATATATATATATATATATATATATATATATATATATATATATATATATATATATATATTGTATATTTATATTTTAATATGTTTATAATTGGTTCGACTATATGGATCCAATTTTAGACCCAATATGTTTAACATTTTGGATCCCTTCTGGATCACTTGTTTTGGGATTTGATCCACCTAATGGATCCAAATCTCATACTTAAAGTTTGAAAAACTTGGACCCCTTTATAGATCAAAATTTGAAGTTTAAATTTAATTTGCGTCGGGCCCAAATAAATGGATTTATATCATGATCATATCGTTTTACAAATTTGGATCTCTCTCTAGATCCAAACTCAATTAAATTATTTGATCCAAGGGATCTAAAGTATTCTAATTGCATAGTTTTGAACTGGATTTCATGGGGGTAGGGATGGCAGTAAACCGGGGGAAAGCGGGGTCCCGCCTCGCCCCGTTTGGACCAGGGACGAAGGTTATGAAACGGGGATGGAGGCGTGGACGAAGGTTAAAATCCATCCCCGTCCGGGGGTGGAGGCGGGGATGGACGTGCACTTTTCTCCGCCACGATCCCCGCCCCAACTCCACCCCGACCATTTTTCCTCGCAATATCCCCGCCCCGCATCGCCTCATCCCTGTTTGGACCGGGGATGGAGGACATGAAACGGGGATGAAGACGGGGGTGGAGAATAAAATCCATCCCCGCCAAGGAGGCGGGGCGGGGGTGGAGGATAAAATTTTGAGGCGGGGCGGGGGTGGAGACCTTGTCCCCCGCCCCACTGCCATCCCTACATGGGGGTCTATCCTTGTGGATCCCCTATTGAGATCCAAATCCAAATATGTTTTAAAACCTTGTAGGTCTTATGTAATTATCAAATAACCTAATAAAAACCAAAATAGCATTGATAATTAATCGTCAATTAATTATCCATAAACATATCAGGACAACCCTTTATTATTTTAAAAAAATCTAAAAAAATTATAAATTTTACAATTGATGCATCCAATAATTATTTATGGCTCATGATGGAGCCTGAGTTTATGGATCCTGGTTGGCTATGCGGAACATGTTACTAAATGTTTTTATGTCACATGAAATGATGTATGAATTGCATGAATTATGCTTCATATTGGAGCTTGTGGTACCTTGATAATTTAAATTACATAAGTAGCATGTGAATTATTATTAGTATGGTACTTTAAGACATGTAAGGCATGCTCGTACACTTATAAACTCATGAATGGTTGGGGTTTGGAGTTTTATAATAACTCGACGTGCGAAAATGCACCAAGTTATAAAAAATACATACATAATTAATTTTTGGAATCGCCTTCACAAGAAAGATGTCTGATCGGTTTGAAAGCATCGAGTACATTGAATGAGTTATGATAATAGACAAAACAATAAGAACCTACTCAGATAGGATAGATGATGCCTAATGATACATGACATATGTAATATGGTAAATCCCCTTAATAAAAGAGGCCTAATAATGCATTCATACTTGGCTATTACATGGAATGATGGTAGGTGGTACAAGCTTTGATGGACATTGTTGTTAATTAATATGTTTCTCGAGTAACAACAACTCGACGTCTCAAGTCATCGGAGGTAGGAAACATGGTTTCTAATAATTTTTCTAAGTGGTAGATATCACAACTTCTGCAGTAAGTTTAGAATGCATCATTGTTTATCAAGGTTTATGGGGAGTTCTCTCACAGCCAATACATCGTCCCCTTTAGAGTGAATTCAGCTAGTCATTTAGAGTATTGAAATACATGACATAATAAACTCTCGAATGATATTAGACTGTCTATGCGTTTTTGTCGTGTGAGTACCCTCAAGTAGGATAATATCGAAACAAAGAATTTGTTTTCACATTGTTAATTGGAATGAAAAGCATGCCTTATTTATAAAATTCAATATATTATACAATTGCATATTTTATGATATTTATTGATGTATATCATATGATTGAATGCATGATTGCTTGTTATATATGTGTTAGTTCTTTACTTGACATTATTGTTTCTACCAAACTAGATGTAGTGACCCCTTATCATTTAAGGTAATGAGTAGACTGTTAATATGCAAAATGGCAAGATAGTGCAAACCAGTTACGAAACCACATATTGTCTATTTTTGCTTCCTAGATGTGCTTGATATTTAGAGATGTTAATTATTATGTTAAACAATTTTCAATTTAGTTATCATTTGAAGTCCTATTTAGAATTAATCGTCTTTGAAATTTCGCCTTCTTTATTTTAAAATGTGTCTGAGATCTATGATTCATTCCTTGTTATCATGTATTTATTTGTAACCCGCCTAAGGTTGCTAACTTAGATCTTTTGAATAAGTTTTTTGTTATGTGATCGATTTGACTATGAAAAGTTATTCATTACAAAAAAAGAATTTATTTTCTAAATTTTTCAAGTTAGAAATTTTAGAATGTTACATATATAGGATCGAAGGCCCCACCCCAGTGTGCCAACCCCCGTTGGGGTGGATACAAGCATACTTGAAATCTATAGCCTTGCAAAACTACAATTATCAAACTAAAATTGGTGATGGGTATATATTCTTCGTTGGATAGAATTTGGGTAGAGTAACCAAAGCTAGTCTACATTCTGGTTAAGCCTACTACCCTAGGCTTGCGGTAACTCGTTACAATGATAAAAAGGTTTGTTCAGAAGAGGTTATTTCATGGGGTACGTAGTTTTTTCTTAAGGCAAGCTAGGGTTAGGCAGACCCCTACCAGTTATGCAACTATACCATTGGATTTTGATCTAGCAACATCCCAGCACAATGTGACATGCGCTAGCTGCACCTACCTGACAAGCGTGGTTTCAAAAGACTGGTAAAACAAACATCGTGCCGATTAGGTGGAAGATAAATATGAGAATGTTAGTTGTAGCCTGTCAAATTGAGTTATGTAGCTGATTGAAAATAAAACCATAGCTAATCATGTTCAGGTAAGCATAAAAAAATCAATTGAGTTAAGGGTCCATCCAAAACTTAATTGCAGATCCTTCTTGAACATGACAAGAGACCGAAGGCAAAACGAGCCACCCTACCTATATAATGCCCTTCCATGACCGAGACTCTCTGAGAACCGGTCCAAATGACCAAATACTGCTGTGTGGTTGATATTTAACACATGAATTTAGTCGAAATAGAAGATTTGGTAATGGTAAGTACCAACAATGCCATAAAGACCAGGCTCAGCTTGTTAACAACCTAGAGATGATGTGAGCCAACACCACCTTCCACTAAAATGGGCAGCACAAGGTACTCCATTTAATTAAATGTAAGTGTAATTGTGTATCAAAACCATTGAAAGGATATTTAGATGGTCTAAATGACAAAATAGTGTGATGAAAAACCAGAAGCCAATGTGAATTCATGAGTGAGAGTATATACATTTTTTTTATATTCACATGGAGAAACCATGTAATATCCAACAATGTTAATAATATTGATATAAAATATTATGGAATTTTAAAGATATATTTTTTGGTACGTGGTCACCACTACAACAAAGCAGTAGATTAGCGACGACCACATTCCGTCGCTAATCCGTCGCTAACATGGTTAGCGACGGATTAGCGACAACGAGGCGACAGTATGCTTACGTCGCGAATATTTCGACGCTAACTGGCGACGGAATAACGAGCGCTATATTCCGTCGCCAATCCGCCGGTACTAAACGGCGACCATGGCTTGGCGACGGATTTAATTCCGTCGCTATGCCGTCGCTAGATTAATATGAATAGCGACGGAATCATCCGTCGCAAACACGAAAAAAAATTAAAAAAAATTTATTTAAAAATTTATATTTCCTGTACAATTTCTATTTCCTGTACAATTTATATTTCCTGTAAATAAAAAACAAACCACACAAAAAAATTCATATAACAAGTATCTACAATAATTAATCGTTCCACCTTAAAATTAAGAAGTTTAATTATTTACAATTCAACAATTACATTTAGGAAAAATAAAAAAAATAGAACTTCTTCAACACAGTCCTCTAATCATCGCCAAGATTTTGTGCGTCTTCTTGTTCATTGTCTTTATCTGTCCCTTCAGCTCCACTATCCTGATTATCGCTAGCAGCCTACACAAGAAAAGAACAGTCAGTATTGATAAACAAAATATAATGAAATAAATTACACACTATATGTGATTCTATCATGTGCTCATGTGTGATCTAAGGCAATAAAAAAACTTTATATGTGATTCTATCATGCTCATATGTGTTCTAAGGCAGTCAAAAAATTGAATATGTGATTATAGCATGTTCATATGTGTTCTAAGGCATCTAAAAAAACTCTATATGTGATTCTACCATGCTCAGATGTGCTTTAAGGCAGGCAAAAAACTATATATGTGATTCGATCATGCTCGTATGTGTGCTAAGGCAGTAAAAAAATTGAATATGTGAATATAGCATGCTCATATGTGCTCTAAGGCAGGCAAAGCAACTTTATATGTGATTCTATCATGCTCATATGTGTGCTAAGGCAGTAAAAAAATTGAATATGTGATTATAGCATGTTCATATGTGTTCTAAGGCATCTAGAAAAACTCTATATGTGATTCTACCATGCTCAGATGTGCTTTAAGACAGTCAAAAAAACTATATATGTGATTATACCTGAGAGGGACCTGGAATCGAAGATCCCCTATCCTGAACAGCGGCCCTGATCTCATTTCGGAGAAAGGGGGCAACGGTGTATTGGAAGTAGTTATTCAGTGATTCATTAATGATCTCGCGTACATCATCACCAAAAAGAATAGTCGGCTGCTTGGAGCTTATGTCGGCGCAAGAAGTCGGTGAGCCGTAACTGGAAGAACCAATAACTGGTGAAGTGTTCATATTACTCCCAAACCTGAACACGCGACCTTTTTTGGGTTCACCTGCTGCAGTCACCCATGCTGTAGGATCAAATGATGGATGCTGAGTAGCGTCTTCGCCATATCGCTCTACCATCTGTTGCTCATATGCCTCCTACAAAATAATGTTTAAAGTATTCATTAATAATTAATGATAACATTATGATAACTTGCATATATATTGCAATGATTATTAATAGAATTAATACATACCGTTGTCGTTCTCGCCTTCTCTGATACGAAGACTCCCGTGGTCTTCCGTTTATGTGTTTCTACAAACACATCCTTATATGGTACACTGCCTCCTTTTTCTGCTTCCTGCGAAGTTAAATGACAAAAGATTTAGTACACAAGTTTGCAACAATACTTATAAAATTAATATTATATATTGATGAGTTACCATTTTCTTTAGGTGGCTCCCAAATGTCTTAGATCCACCTGTGTGTAGATGGGCTTCGGGCATCTTCGATCGGTTTTGTGAAGCCTTCGCAGAGCGATTTTTAAATGCATCTCTCGCCCACTTATCGCACATTTCATCCCAGTAATCTCTCCTGATAGTAATAGGACCATGGCCCTTCCACAGTAATGGATCATCTACTACGCCAGATGCTTTTTTTGCTGCAGTCTTCATAGTGTGCAGCATGTCTGCAAATCGATTGACAGCCACCTTCTGCCACACCTTCCTTGCATCATTTTCTTCCACCGTAGTTGCAAAGCGATTCGAAGCCTACAAATATTTTCAGAAAGTTAGTAGACATTGCTTAAATAAATTAAATATGAAACACATTAACTATGAGGAACAACTGTATACCATGAATGAGGACCACAATTTGTCTAACACCTTCTTTGGGTACTCTTTCCATTGAGCAACTGATCCTGCTAGATGTTGAAGAAGTGAATTCCTAATCTCCCGTACTACTTCTTGTGGCTCAAACCTCGTGCTGCACATGAATTGTTACACAGTAAATATCAATATAAAATATTTAAAAGATATGCAATAATTGAAAACAAAATACGTATGGTCGATTATCGATATACACTATTCGAATGAGTCTTCTTGTGCCAGCCTAAGAAGACCCTGTTTCCTGTGTTGGCTGTTGACTTGTGCGATCAACTGGTGTAGGTGGGTCGTGTACAGGCGCAACATCATCTGTAAAAAAATACATTAGAAATTCTCAGAATGTGCATTTGAACTAATCAAGCATATAATTAGTTATATGATATACCTATCACAAGAGCCCGTGAAGATGAAGGTTGAGCCTGGCTACTACTGGATGAGCGACCACTATAACCTCCACGAACCATATTCTAACAAATAACATATGTCATACAATACATTCAAATAATTCACATCAAGTATTACAATGCATTCAAGTCATTCACATCAAGCATTGCAATGCATTCAAATAATTCAAATCATTGACATCAAGTATTGCACTAATTCAAATCATTCGTTAATTGCATAAATTATAATACATTCAGATAATTGAAATCATTCACATCAAGTATTACAATGCATTCGAATCATTCGTATCAAGTATTATAATACATTCAAATAAAATTTTTAATCATTCACACCAAGTATTGCAATACAACTCACATCAAGTATTACAATGCATTTAAATAGAGGTTTGTAGTATAAGATTTTGCTCACTAGCTTGAGAATTCTTCCTCGTCACTAGTTTGACTTTCTTCTTCTTCTTCTTCTTCTTCTTCTTCTTCTTCTTCTTCATTGTTTGCCCATCCACTTGGTACATCATTTGGATCACATTCCTCTATGAATGTTTCATCAGCCAATGAAGATATGACATGCATATCATGCGCAACATCGTGACCATAAGCGAAGTCACAGACATCATCTGATTGATAGTAATCACTGTCTTCAGCTAACTCATCTTCCTGTAACTGATCATACTCGGGGTATAGTTTGGATTTCACCTTGCAAACTGCCCACCATTCATTTCTATCTGACTTTTTTATACTCGGATATGAAGTATAATAAAATTGTTGAGCTTGCGAGGCTAATATGAATGGTTCATATGTTCCAAACCTGGATTTATGATTCACCTCCACAATGCCTGAAGCTTTGTCGAGTCTTGTTGCAGTTGGATCAAACCAATGACACTTGAATACCGTAACCCTGTTATTCATGCCTAAGTAAGTCAACTCCATTATTTCCTCTATAACACCGTAGTAATCATGTTCATTTTCACCGTAGCTGCTACCCTTGACACACACGCCACTATTTATCGTTGATTTGTTTATACCGTAGTCTTTTGTATGGAATCGATAACCATTTACGATATACCTGTTGTAGCATTGCACAACTTTGGTCGGACCATTTTTTAAATCACATATTCCTTGATCTTTAACATCACCATTGCGAACCTACGCACAAACATAAACAATGATTGTGATCACGATCAAATAAGTAACTTAGTGTTGTTTATAAGTACAAAATTTATGTTAGCTTCTTTACCAACTGTTTCAACCACTCCACAAACTTAGTTTCACGTTCTTTTTGTACTTCTGCATCAGTGAGATGTGAAACTTCGTTTCGCAACTCCAGATCAAATCGTCTGCAAACCACAAATACTTATATTATCGAGTCATGTATCCACATATAGAACATAAAAGGATTTATAATTGAGTTGCATATACATATACTTACTCGATGTATGGGTCGATCGCTGAGCAATTAAAAAGAATATAGATGTGTGCTCCATCTTGCTCTCGATCTGTCAATAGCCTTGATCGGCAACTACCAAATGCATGCCCAAGTGGTTGAAATATCGACAGCTTGTCAGCTACAGTTACTTGTTCTCCATCATCGTTACGGGGCGGGCATGTGTAACGTGTTGGAATATGAGGTTCGAAGTACATAGATGAGAAATTTGAAATCTCTTCTAAAGTGTACGCCTCACAAATAGACCCTTCTACTCTTGCTTTATTACGAATCTTTTTTTTTAGGTCGAACATGCATCTGACAAGAATATACATTTCAAATTTTAAATATCTGTCATTAAAGAGACAAATATAAAAAAACATATACCTTTCAAATGGGTACATCCATCGATATTGCACAGGGCCACCAACCCTTAGTTCATATGGCAGATGTATGATCAAATGTTCCATAACATCGAAAAATGCTGGCGGAAATATCTTTTCTAACAGACAAACAGTGGTGATGACAGAGTCCTCGAGATTCTTTACATCTGATACAATGACCTCCGATGCGCACAATGTTCTGAAAAATCCGCTCAACTCAGACAATACCCCCCATATAGGTTTGTCTAACATATCATGGAATGCTAGGGGTATCAATCGTTGCATAAAGATATGACAATCATGGCTCTTCAACCCATATAACTGCCCATCGTCAATCTTCACAGCCCGAGCAATGTTAGAGACATATCCATCTGGAAATCTCAGTTGTCTCAACCATTGACATACATGTTTTATTTGATCAGGTCCAAGCACGTACTTCGCCTTTGGTTTCAGTACTTTGCCATTATACTCTTTGAGTTCCAATTCTGGTCTTTTATATATTAATTTTAAATCCATACGGGCCTTCGGATTATCCTTCGTTTTTCCTTTAATATTCATTACTGTATTGAACACATTATCAAACACATTTTTCTCTACATGCATCACATCCAAATTATGTCGTATCAATAGGGTCGGCCAATACGGTAGTTCCCAAAAAATAGATTTTTTCGTTCAATTGTGTTCCTTCCCAAATCCACGGAAGGGTGTAGGACTGCGGGCATCTGTTAATACATCTGGAAAGTATTGCAATCTTCTTAAAATCTTTATGCCAGACAATCTTGAGGATGGACCTTCTGTTTCAGTTGTGCCTGCTGTAAATGCATTCTTTTGACGTCGGAACGGATGATCGCTGGGTAGAAATCGACGATGGCAATCAAACCAGCAAGGCTTCCTTCCATGCCTCAATCTAAAAGCTTTGGAATCCTCCATGCAGTACGAACAAGCCAACCTCCCATGTGTGCTCCAACCAGATAACATACCATATGCAGAGAAGTCACTGATTGTCCATAGAACAGCGGCCTTCATGTTGAAATTTTGTTTTTTGTGGGCATCATACGTGGTAACACCGTCATCCCACAGTACTTTTAATTCATCAATCAATGGCCTTAGATATACATCAAGATTTTGGCCAGGTGAGGTCGGACCAGGGATCAACAGAGATAAGAAAAGATTTGGACGTTTCATACACAAGCTTGGTGGAAGGTTGTATGGAGTTACAAATACTGGTCAGCATGAGTATGGAGTTGATCTACCCCCAAATGGATTAAATCCATCTGTACATAGACCGAGTCTAACATTTCGCACTTCCATTGTGAAGTTCTGATGAGTACGATCAAAGTGCTTCCAAGCTTCAGCGTCAACAGGATGCGTGATCTTGTTTTCATCGTGTCGAACTTTATTTGCATGCCATCTCATGTGTTTAGTTGTCTTTGAAGACATATACAATCGCTGCAATCTAGGAGTGATAGGAAAGTAGCGGAGCGACTTGTATGAAACTTCCTTTGATCTCGTGCTACCATTGCCTCTTGTCTTTGGCTTGAACCGAGGATGCCCACATGACGGGCATGATATATCGTTTTCTTGCTCCTTGAAATACAACATGCAGTGATTTGGACAAGCATCAATCTTTTTGTAACCCATACCTAGAGCGTTGACCATAACTTTCGCACGATAGAAATTTTGTGGCAATTTCTCATCTTTAGGCAACATACTCTTCACAATCATGCACAAACGGTCAAAACATGATTGACTCAAATTATACTCGGACTTCAAATTCATTAGTTGAAGAACTGCAGACAAGATAGTGTGACTCTCACAACCGTTCCAAAGTGGCTCATCAGCATCTTTAAGTAAATCATAAAATCTACTAGCTGCATCGTTTGGTGATTCTTCATCTACGGCAGTTCTTACATCACTAGAACTCATAGCAGAACCCAGTTCTGTTCTTGCAGCATCAAATATCAAATTCATATATGAATTATCGTGCACCACATTCACCCGTGCATCAAAATCGTTTCTAAATTCTTCTCCATGAAACGTCCAGTTCTGATAATCACTCACAAAACCCTTCCTGTATAGGTGATGTCTAACGCCATGAGGTTCTACAAATCGATTATTCTTACAAATCTTGCAGGGACAACTAATCCGACCTGTGGGATCTACCGTACTGACACTCGCCGTTGCAAATTCAATAAAACTATCGATACCATCCATATATTCATGCGATAACTCATTGTCCACTATCCTACGGTACATCCATTCACGGTTTGTAGTCATTCTGTCGTATGATGTTACGAATAGTATCTTAACGAATTAAGAAAAAAACAATCAGAATGCTACGATGAAAAAAATATCAAATTTATCATGCAATATACTATGTCAAACAATAACAAGAATTTTGATGCATGCATTGATAACTTAATATTTTCATGTGCAAACTATTAATGACACGATACAATCATTTGAAGCATGCTTTTATTATAAAATTTCACATGGAAGTCAAAATCAAATTGAAAGTAACTACATGCAAGCATGGATACAATTACATCAAACATTGCAATACATCATAATCATTCATATCAAATAAATGGCAAACATGTACCTGCAGCAAACACACTTCAATATCTCACTAACTACTACCATTCTTAGCATGGACTCCGTACTCCAAAAATAAGAACGCTTCTATATTTCTACATTAAAATCATGCTCAGCATGATCTTCGAACTCCAACAAAGCAGTTCTAGATATCAACAACTAAGTGAGTGTGTGAACAATAAAGTGCTGCATTCAATAAATTAAATAACATGTGATACGTTTGCATCACTTACTCACCACGGGTATTTACCCGATTTGCATTGTTTTTGTCATTTACTTACCACAGGTGTCCGAGCAAGAGTTGGTTCCGTTGAAAAATCTGCACAAAAACAAAACAAATTAAGTAACAAACTAACTAATCATGAAACAAAATGAAATACTAACTAAAAAAATTAAAACAAATTAAAACAACTCTAACTAATTGAAAGAAGAAAAAAGAAAAATAGTATATATGTTAAGCCAAATCTAACTAGAAGATGCTAATTTAACAAACCAGCTATAACATGTTGAACCAGTCGACTAACATAAAGTCATAGACAATTTCTAATCTGAACTACTTAGCAAAGGAATAGTAATTTTTTATCAGCAAATAGTCAATTTTTTATATATATATCAGCAGTTAGACATTTTTTTTAGCAGTTGATTTTATGACAGCATATTTATTATAATTTCCAGTAGTTTGATTCAATCTTTTCACAGCAGTTTGACAAATTGCAAATCAGTAGCTTGATTTATCATAGTTCAGTAGTGGATTTTGATTTCCACAAAAAATTAAGAATAGTTCTACTTTTATCGACATGATTTTCAAATACAACAATTTGTTTTCAATTTGTTAGTTTGTTTTCAATTTGTTAGTTTAAAAGCACGGCAGGGGGTTAAACCCCCTGCCTTTCCGGCAGGGAAGGGGGTTAAACCCCCTACCGGAAAGGCAGTTCCGGCATGGGGGGTTGACCCCCTGCCGTGCCTTTACGGCAGGGGGGGGTCAACCCCCTGCGTTTCCGGCAGGGGGTCGACCACCCCTGCCGGAAACGCAGGGGGTCGACCCCCCATGCCTTTCCGGCAGGGGGTCGACCCCCCCTGCCGGAAACGCAGGGGGTCGACCCCCCCTGCCGGAAAGCACGGGGAGCGGCGGCTGGCGAGGTCGCAGGTGGCCGGCGCAGTCGACAGCAGAGAGGGGGAGACCTGGAGCAAAGCTCGGGGGCCACTGGGTCGCCGGAACTCAGAGCGGAGGCAAAGAGGTGGCTGCAGGGAGGATCGTCGGTCGTCGGCGGCTGAGGACGCCGGTTGCGAGTCGCCGACGACCGAAGGGGAGACAACACCTCCCGGCAGCAGCCACTGGGAGGAACAGCAGGGAGGAGGAAGAGGTCGGCGGTGGGTCGCCGGTGCTCGGGGTCCCTGGCGCAGCCGCTAGCCAAGCAGGGAGGTCGGCAGCGAGGATCGTCGGTGAGGCGGCGGCGGCCGGACGGTGGCAAGAGCCGACGGGCGGCGGGAGGGAGAGGGCGGCGGGCGGGAGCAATACAGCGAAACAGGAAAAAGAGAAAGAGGGATGGGATTAGGGATTTACGCGACATTTAGCGACGGAATGTTTCCGTCGCTAAATCAAAATACAAAAAACGCGACGAAATATATTCTGTCGCTACGCCGTCGCTAATTAGCGACGACAGAGTTCCCTCTTTAAATCCATCGCTAAAATGGTGTTCTTGTAATAAAAAGTAGCGACAAAAAATTTAGTCGCTAAGTAGCGACAGATTAGCGATAAAATTTGTTTCCTCGCTAATCTGTCGCGAATTAGCGACAGATTCTATCTCTAGCTAATCTGTCGCTAAGTAGCGACGAATTTTTTCCGTCGCTAATTTCCGTCGCTAATTAACAATTTTCTTGTAGTGTACGTTTGTAACAACATTTTGAAAAGAACATTTTTTATTTCACTAAAATCAGAGTTGGAAGGAATCGGAACTCGCTAAACAATGTTTAGGGGCAAAATGATTATTTCACGAATAGATAAAGGGACAGTTATGACTCAAGGGACATAATCATCCAAACCCCCGGTGATGGACTCAGTCAATTACTTATAGACACAGAAGGCAATTTCATTTTTATTAAATGCCATTTTTGTAAATTTTGCTTTTAGGGAGTTAACTGGAATTAAATAAACATGTGAGGACCTAGTTACATTAAGTAGGTTAACAACTAACTAAACTAAGCCTGTTTGGACCTGGATTGCACCATACCAAATCCAACCCATTTTTTATAACTCTATACGTGGCCCTTCACCACTTTACACTTGTAATTCACCTTACTCCACTTGTCTTAAATAACCCTCCACTTGTTCTCTTGTTCTTGCCAATTGTCACCCCAAGACACCACTTGTCCTCTCCCCCTCACCACTATAAATACCCATGCATCCCTCTTCAATTTCACTTAACTTCAATCTCTCTCTACTACACGAGGTCTCCCTCTTACTATTGTAATCTCTCTCACTTGGTGAGGGTGTTTCCTTACCACCCGACCACCATGTTGTGCTACTCCACCCTCATTTGATGCCACTAGCATAGCCACCATCGCTGGACTGAGCTCGGCTCAGCCCAGCTTCGTCAACCCTCCCCTTGCTGCACCACCACCGCTATTACGAGCTTCGACCACCGTCACACCCGTTGTTTGCGGTCCCCATTGATGCTGAAGTCTGACCCTCATTGCGGCATCTCTGCCCTCAGACTCGCATACCAGTGTGATACTAGCACACAGTCCCAAACTTGTGGCACAAAACTTGAGGAGCACGCACGAGTCCGTCACCCATGTTTGCGTCCACTGGTTAGCACACTTGATGAGACGTACTTTGACTTGGCGCACCTGCATAGACCTAGGCTACTTGCGCGACTGTCTTTTCGTACTAGGAATTTTTGTGTTGTGAATAATGTACATGGTTATAAATAAATAAATACATAAATAAATAGATATCTATATAGAGAGAGAGAGAGAAATGGGCTTGTGTCATTATTTACAAATAAAATATATACTTGCATTTGATATTTTAAATATGTGCGCATGTATTGAGATTTGCGAATAAGATATTATGCATCATTTCAAATAAAATAATTGTGCATGCATGGGATTTTGATGGATAAAATATTTGTGCAAACATCAAAATTGTTACAAATATAAATTATGCATGCATTAAAATATATAATTGTGAATGCATTGGTTTGAATAAAATATGTATTGATGAATACATTGTTTTGGAATAGAATATATATATATATATATATATATATATATATATATATATATATATATATATATATATATATATATTTGTGCATGCATTTGATATTGTTTTGAAGAAAAATATATATAAATATATCTGCATGTGTTGATAAATATATATATTATGTTGAAAATGCATATTATTGGATTTGAATTTCATATGTTTGTTAAATATACATGTAAGATGGACTATGCATGAAATTGTGCTTACTTTGGAATGTGCTTGTAACTTGTTAAAATACATATATGGCTTGTATAAACTATGCACGCATGAGTTTGAAATGCTTCTTGACATACACAGGGTTGTAGGTTTATGATGACTTAGTATATGCACATAAATGTAGGTTACTTGAAATTTGTCAATACTTTCATGTTGTGTAGTTATAAATAAATATATATATATATATATATATATATATATATATATATATATATAATTGGTTCAATTTGCATGATAAATTAACTGTTGAGTTGACTCATCAAACAATTGAGTAGACCCTCGTACAGAATTTGAGTCAACTCATCAATGGATGAATCAACCCCTAGACTTTGGTGAGTCAACCCTTGTTGAGTGAAGGTCGACCTCTACTGCACATAATATGACTCTTGTACCCTGAGAGTCGACCCCTGCTTCCTGATGAGTCGACTCATGGGAAGCATAATGTGATTTATGGTTATTTTAAGTTCAGAAAAGGGCTACTAAGCTTGGGATTTCAGTGAATCATTCCTAGGACAGATGGTAATACTTGATCTTACTATAATTTCAATTAGAAATGTAGCGCTAAGTGCTTAGTGGTGTAATAAGGGACTCATTTCATAGGTGTATAAAGATGTGATATATGAATGTAGTTGATTTTGCTTATAATATGATGATGTACATATGTGGTGCATAATGACCATGATAAAAAATATAATATGCAATTGTTTTACTGGATCAAGTGAATAATTGAGCCCAGCCTGATGGTCACGACCATAAGAATGGTGTTCTGAACCAAGATATGTTAGTGCCCTAACCAGGTGGCCGATAACCTTACAATAGGTTAACTGAAATTATGCATACTTAGGCCCAGTAGAGGCTATTGAATTTGTAAAAGATTAATTATAGTTTTAAAGCATGTATGCTAATAAAATTAATTAAATTATAAAGAATGTGTATGTTAACTAATTTATAGCTTATAATAATAGAGCAAGTGATACATAAAGCTATATGAGGTATTATTAAGCACGAAAGATTGCTTTCTCAACTGCAAAAATAAGGGATAGCTACCACCGATGCCGCGGGGTGATAGTGAAGAAGGTTGTCGTTGAGGTTTCTTCTTTGACTAAATTGTCTTTTACCCTGAGATAAGATAAGAGATGCAAGACACACATAATAAGATACAAACTGATTGAATATACTTTTGAGCTGAGTTTGTAATTCATATATTTGTGTTGCACGCACTGAGAGTTATAAAATAAAAAATAAATTATAATGTGCATATAGTAAAGCATGTCATGCATCATCTAAGAAAAAAAATATAAATAAAGAAGAATTATAAAGTTACTTGTGCTATGTTGAATGCTTCGTCTACATTGGTAAGTCATGCATAGATTGAATGTTCATGCATAAGTAATATTTATTGTTAAAATGCTTATATACTGATTATTGAAAAACATGTTTCAAGTATGCATATTTATATGCATTTATGCTTAGTCATTGTATTTATGCTGAGACTTATTCCAACTATTTACTAATAACCATTTTAGGTAATGAGTAGCTGAGCTGGAGCAATTGCGAGAAGTTGAGGCGTGTCAAGGGACTAATTATTTTTCTTGAATTCTTGACTTATATCATTAAATTTTTGGGAAAACAATATTGTTATTCTAAATTTTGTAATTCCCCTATCTTATGGAATGACATTATTTTGGAAAAATATTATCCACTATAAATTCAGTATTGTTATGATTGATCAATCTATAACCCGCCTAAGGTTTTGAACCAAAAGTTAAAGAGTTTTTTGCTGATGATTTAAAAATAAATAAATTTTTACATGTTTTTTTAGGTTAAAATCTTGGGGAGTTACAAACCACCCCCAGGATAAAAAACTTGTCGCATTGGTTTTTGCTTGCCGTACGTATGGACGCTAACTTGGCAGTGTAAAATTCTGTGGGTTTACCCCTTGCCCCTAGGGAGTTGTCACTCTTCAGCATGCGCAAGGAGTGACACTCATTGGATTTGAACCTAGACCTGCGAGTATATACTTAATTAAGCAAAGTCAACATGCATAGAAACATGTATTGAAGGTTGTGATTGAATATATTGGATATTGAGATTTGAGGATCTCAGGTCCATACCCTTCCCTCCACGGAAGCAGATCAGGTCATGCTGAATATGAGCGTTTTTGCTCATGCTGACATCGTGGTCGTCTGTTTGCAATTTAGATGAATGCCACATGGTTTTGTTGACTTTTGAGCTTTTTAAAATGCAAATTGAATGGCCACAATGTTGGCATGAGCAAAAACGCTCATGTTCAGCATGACCTGATATGCCCCAGCCCCCCACCCTCTCCCTTGGATGGATTTTAAATCCAATATCTCTATCTTTTGTCTCACAAAAGAAAAGATCTCATATCCAAGCTACCTTGAAATTGAATATGAGATACACGTCTGATGGCACTTTGGTTTTAGGTATGAGGCATGTGCCACATCTAGAGGTGCATCGTGTTGTCCTGGCATAGCTCAGGCTTGTTTATAACCTAGTCCATCGGACTTTGAGCATGACCCAACCCGGAAACAAGCTTGCCCATTTAGTAATGAGTCGAGTTTACACTCTATTCTTAATGGGCTCATGTTTGAAATGCAACCCGTCACCCGGCCCATTGACCCGATGGGCCAATGTCCAACGAGTTTGTTAGTCCAACCTAAATGTATTTGCAATTTTTTTCAAATTAAGATAATAAATTAATTCATATCTGATAAAAACATATGAATTAAATGAAAATTCACAAAATCCATATAAAAAGTTTATTACACCATCTAATTATTTTTATGGTTTCTATACAACTGATGCAACTAATTAGGTGAATGGTAACTGTGATCATCACAAAATTTTCCTCTCATATTCCTCCTCTTCCTTTCTCTTTTCTTTTCTAACCTCTATTTCCCTTTTTGAGGGGGGAACAAAAGACATAAAAGAAGAGAGAAGAGAAAAGAAAGAAGAGAGAGATGAACTCTTTTGCGAAGGTCTCACTTGACCTTAATTTTGAAAAGATTTAAAAGATTACTCGCCTCCGTTTTGAAATATCTGCGAGAAAATTAGGAGAGACGGGATTCGCTCGTCGGTACAAGGTTCGACCGTTCTTGACGCCTTTACCAGAGGTAATCGAACCAAGGATCGAATTTATGCATTTTTTCTTTGCTAGAATATCATCTAAAATTTTATTCTAAGTCTAAGAATGCACAAAGAATCATGCTTGTGGAAATGTGAATGCAAAGATGTATGCTTTTGAGAAGAATGATTTAGAAATTTTAGGTTTTTCTAAATGATCTTGAAATAAATTTGAGAATATGGCGAAGAAATGGTTTTTGAAAGTTGAATCTAACTTAGAACTTGAGATAGATCTGAAAAGAGATTTGAAGTTCTAAGTCTTGGAGTAATCAGAGTTGGAAAAATAAATCTTGAATTGAAAAGAATGAAGAGAAAGGGGGATTTGAAGCTGAGATAGAATTTCGAAGTAAAAAATGAAGTTTCAAAGTCAAAATGGACTTTGAATTTGAATTTGATTCCCAAAAATCGATTTTGAAAAAGGGATTTTTGGTTTTGAATTTTGAATTCAAAAACTAAAATAGAAATTTTTTATTTGGAAATTGAATTTAGAATTGGAGAAAATGTGGTTTGGGGAAATAGAAATTGAAATTGGAATCTTGAAGTCTAGATGAGATTTGTAAATGGAATTAAGTCTGGAATTGAAAATCAATTTGAAAAATGGGGTTGGATTCGAAAATCTGAATCATAGATGGATTTGGACTTGAAAACTGGAATCCAAGATGGAATTTGATTTTTGAAATCTGGAACCCAAGATGGAATTGGATCCGAAATTCGGAATCCGAGATGGAATGAGATTTGGAATCCGATATGAAATTAGAAGATGAATATGGGAATCCAGATAGATTTTGGATTTTGATTCAGGAAATCCAGATAGAACTTGAAGATGGATTTAGATTTGAGAAACCTTGATTGAATTTGAAGATGGACTTGAATTTAGGGAAGATCATATTTTGAGATCCAGAATCAATCTCAAAGCCTTGATTTTGGATAAATGAATTGAATTGAGAATCAAGACTCAATTTTTAGATAGAACTTTGGAGATTTTGAAAAATAAAGAATAAACTTGGTTTTAAACCTTGAGTTTTGAAACCAAAAGACGAATCAGGAATTTCAGAGTTTTAAATTTGAACTTTGAAGTTTGATCTGAAATGCTAAATTGAACTTGAAATTGAATCCTGGAAATGAAAATGAATTTGAATTTTCATAGTTGAATTGAACTTTAAATTTGGATTTGGATTGGAAATTGAATTTAGAACATAGGAATGAATTTGAGATCTTAAAGTCAAATTGAACTTTGAAACTGAAGTTTGAATCTTTGAAATAAGACAGAAGGATGGATTTGAATAAGATTTAAAGATTGATTTGAGAAATGAAGAAGATACTTGAAAATATATCTCAAAATCACTTGGATTTTGGAAAAAAATGTTTTGAAAATATGATATAGTTCTATCCTAAATGATGAAATGAATTAAAGAATTTTGAAAATTGAATATTTGAAAAGCATGTTTCATTCTTTAGATGAATTGAAATAAGATTGAAGATATAATACATCCCTCACAATGGTCATTGAATATATTATATAGTAATCATATTTAAATTCAAGTGAAGAATAAAATACATTTTTGTGCCTTTATAGAGTTTAAAATGAAATTAACTCTCAATATATCCTGACTATGGCCATTGATATATATTTTGAGTTAATTTTAAGTTAAACTCTGATAAATAAAGAAATTGTTTAGAAAAATATGATGATTTTTGAAAAGAGACCGAGTGTGGATCCAATGTTATTCCATAAAAGATGAAAATCCTAAGTATTGTTCACACCCTGACTATGGCCATTGATGCAAATCGCCAACTTAGGATTTAATCATATTTTACTAGAATGGTGCATGTGCCATTCGTGTTTCCATCCGTGAAATTTTGAAGTAAAAGGTAAAATGATATGAAACAAGCAATTTATGATATTTACAATGCTCATGCATTCTATTATAATGCTAGAAATATGAAACTCTCATTGATACCTAGCCATTACAATGTTGGAATTGAAATTGAAACTACAAATCCTAAGCTAAGAAAGGAGATAACATTTTCCATATATTTTCTGCAAAAACTGAGTTAGCACAAGGTAAAATTGCAAAATACAAAGAAGATGGAACAAACTATGCTAAAGACCAACATACATGTGATCCTATGTCTAGGCTAGTGATATGATGTAAATGAATCTGTTAACTGTAGGGCTCATGGAAGATGAATGTGTATATGCCTAAATGCTATACATGTGTATATAAAAAAAATGCATAGGTAAGGTGCCTATATGCTAATGAGGGGAAAACTTACATAAAAATGCATATGCATTTAGTGAGTATAGTGATGGACTGGGATTACAGCAAATGAGGACATTGGCTAAGACTGTGAGACTGTATGCAAGGACTGAGCTTCTCAATCCAAAGTGGTATGAAGGAATTATGGCAAGTGGGTATGGGTGAGGCTGTTAGTATGTGATTATCGTGAAGGCAGCAAGTGCAATTGGTGACAACAGGTGTGGTGGAATGAAGCCAGTGATAGGGTAGGCGTAGCAGTTGAAATAGGGTTGGATCTTAGGAGGCTGATGGAAATGAACAGAGGGAACAAGGTATGCTCCTGCCACTGCTAATAGCATTGTAGCAGGGAGATGACAGGGTAATAAATGGGGAAGCTATTACTTTTGACTGTCATAGGTTGACTCACAGCGATACTAGCAACTGAGCTTTGATGATATCAGTGGGCATGTTTTGGCAACACCCATCCACAAATTTCGATACATCAATCAAAAAAAAATCTAACATAGATTTTAACTAGTAGATCATTCACAGTGTTGAGTTATCTCCAACACAGCCTAACCAGGTAACTCCCCAACCAGTATATTAGGACAACTTTGATTTTGGACAAATCAACTTCTCAAACCAGTTATATGCTATTCAGTAACTTAAGTATTTGATGTGCTGAGGCATTAAGGCAGTAATGATGAAGCATTAGTAATGTGTTTCATATGGGCCAGGAACTGGATTACTATGGATGACAACCAAGAGGTTGTCCATTCAGGTTAAGTCCAAATAACCACCAACCGTGTGAAGCACAGGGTGTGAGAGCATAGTTATATGCTAAAATATATATCCAGCACATTCAGCAGAGACTACAAAATTCCAAAAATCCCTTATACTACTGGCACCCAAAATATAATGGTTGGAATTCATAACCAATGAGCTTGCTTCACGTTTCAAAATATTCAAAAGCACATATTACATTCAACAAATTAAACTCTCAACAATTTCCATTTCTATATCTAATGAACCAAAATACTAAAATTACCTTCAGAGCACAATGTGCTTGGTGCACGATACCTCTGTCACTAACATGGAAGCAACCAGAATCAATCATCATAAATCCAACAATCCAGCGCTGAGCCGATGATGCCCCCTTTTCCCTTTTTTTTTTGCTGAGAACCATATATGCTCTCAATGAGAACTACACAACCCACAGAGGATATTTCAGCATTGGGGACAACCAGAGGTGATATCCACGTGATTATAAAAGAACTGAAGACACAAGTAGCTGAAGGACGCTCTTAACAACTGACAGTAACCTGAAAAGACATGGTTAACAAACAAAATCTACTGCAAGCAACTCCCTTATCAACAATTAGAAGCATTAGTTCAGAGTATCATATTTCAGCAGTCCAAGATGCGATGTTAAGGGAATGGAGATGGTAGAATGTGGAAGCTGTGGTTTGTGGTGGCTACCAGGTGAGATGGTGGCAACAGAGTGGACGATGTGGTAACAAATCAAAACACACAGACACTGCAAAGACAAACACAGGTGCACGGGTGATACATGACGTTATTGTGCTAAGTTAGAGAAAAACTTACGAATGCAAAGACAGAGATATTCAGACTAGACCATAATGGCTCTGGCAGACTGAGTCACACAGAGATGATAGTTGAAATGAAATTGTAAGACATCACATACTAAAAACATGGAAACTACTGAGAATCAAATTCCGATCCAGGAGGATGGATATGGATGATATGATAATCACCATACATGTAGAAGCTAAATGCAAACATATACTAGTTGTAAATAAAAAAAAGTGAAAAATCAGATTCAGATATGATAATCGAGAACAAATTGAGCATAAAAGGGGTGCCAGACAAACAAAACGTCAGAATGCAAAGTGGGGCAGGGAATGCTAATTAAGGTTTTACCGCTCGAACCAGCCTGTTAAAATATTGAAATGCGTCAACTAAAGCAAAACTTCCTAAGTCTGGATGATAGGCTAACACTATTGGATTTCATATCTTACCAACATACTAAGGTACAAATGAATTAACTAACTAGATATGATGTAAAGCATTACACAAACACATGGTCGAAAATATACAGGTGGGGGTGAATACACGCTATCAGAAACAAGAAGCTGATATGTAAATAATGGCAGTGAGGACGGGGAAGGGAAAAGAGACGCAGGGGTGTTGCTGATATAATGTAAACAGACAAATGAAGGAGTTATAAGACATTTAAATCAAACGAAAACAATAAAATACTGAAAAGAGAATCTGGATGTAGGAAAACCCAATGAAGCAAAATGTATTTAACAATGTGAAAACGCCATCAATCAGGGTGATCAAAATGTATTTAAGAGTAAGAGACAAAGGGCAGCATCGTGAAGGAGTTCAAAACTGCATTCGCATGATACAACTAGTTATAAAATAAGGAATCTGGTAGGAACTTAAACTCACCATGACAGTTGAGATCAACATATCATCAGAATGAAAACAATAATTTGAAAATCAACAAATGACCACAACGAAACAAGAATTCATGCGTCAATGGATGATCAAGACATAAGCCGATTATTGAAACAAAATTGGTAATCAGACGTGAAATAGAAACAATAACAACAATCAGAATGAAACATGACATAAACCAGTCTTCGGATAAACTATAACAGACCATTGAATCTAATTAGCAAAAGAAGAGAAGAAAAAAAAAGGCATCCACGTAAAATGGAGAAAACTCAAAATAAATCATAAAGTCAGAAAGAGAGTGTCGGAATAGTAATTGCACAAATGTGGATTGAGATTACGATAAGTAATCCAACATCACAGAAGGTGCTTTCATGAAGTTATAAACATGAAAAAGGCAAAACAAGAATGAAAGAGGGGAAATACAGAATTAACTAACATTCAAATCACCTGTGTATAAGGAAATTTTAGAAATGAAGAAAACAAAATGTGTTGGAATCAGAGATTCCGTTGATATTGCATATCCATAAACCGTATATGCTATATACAAATCGAGATTATAGAGGATGCGTTAATGGGATAAAAAAAAAAACTAAAGGAAATGCCTAAAAAAAAGAAGAAGAAGGGAAACAGAAAACAAAAGAGAGGAGGAGAGGGGGGACTCGCCATGATCTTGCTGCGGTTGATAATCCCCCTTTTGTTTTTGTTGATTCTGAAAACTAGACGGAGAGCGGAAGCTCTGCTGCGGGACCCCTCTCAAAAGAAAAAGAAAAAAATGACGAAGAAGAAGGCTGGGGAAAAGGAGAAATAAAGAAGAAGATCGGGTGGAGGGGTGAAGCGCGGTCAAAGGAAGCGTAAAATATGCTGGGGTGGAGACAGAGATGATCAACGAAGAAGGGAAAAGGGGGAACGAGAAAGCAATGAGGATGGATGACGTCGAAGATGGATTGAAAAAGATGCAAGAAGGGGGCTGGGATGAGAACGGATGGCCCAGGGCTTCCCCTGCGTGCCCCTTTTAAAGTGGAAGAGGAAGGCTCTGGAAGAAGGGGGTTCGTTGGAGATTGACAGGTTGAGGAAGGTGGGTTAGGGATCGATGGTGATCCGCGAAGGAAGAGGCCGATGGGGGGGGGGGTCCTCGATAGGACGATGGCGATCGAGCGAGAGCGAGCAAGAGAGAGAGAGAGACTTCGGTAACAAAAAGTTTTGTTAAAGGCCCTTCATCAAAGAACGAGTCTTCATTTTTAAAGGTTTTAAAAAAGGCGGTCCTTTTCAAAAGTTTTCTCAAAAAAGTGGTTTTAGCTAAAAGATGTTTTCAAAAGGAGGTTTAAGAGCTATTTTTTGTATTTTCTTTGCATTTTCTGATTTTTTTGTATTTTTTGACATAAAAACTTTAAAACTAGGGGAAAACAAGAGATTAAAAACTTTTTTTTTGGATTTTTGAGAAATATTTATAAAAGAGGGGTTTTCTGAAAATTCGGGTTTGATATTTGGATTTTTTTTAGCAAGCGGGTTTGGATCCAGGTTTTGAGAAAATATTCGAGTTTTAAACCTCGAATCAAGAAATACAGAGCCGTGAATCTAAATGGACACCTGATCGACTGTCTGAGCCTTTTAGAAATTATTTTTGGTATTTTTATAATTTTAGTTTGAAAATTGGATAACGAGGTTGAGATTTGGATTTTAATGCTGAATCCAAATCCAAAAATTGAGTCAAATATAAAAATGGATTTGATTCCAGTAAATCCGAGAGATAAACTAGAATTTTGAGTGAAAATGATTCAATTTACTCAGAAAATGGGAGTCAGGGGCAAAAAAGAAATATTTACAAAATTTTGAAGAATTTGAGGTGTTCACAATAACCCAACATTTACTAAGTTACCATGTAGCCACTGCTCGATAGCCATGGGTCAACTTGAGACGGGCTCATTTACATAATAGGCCGAGCCTAAAACCCAGTCCATGGTGGGCCGCAAGCCACACAACCCATTGCTCACCCTTAGCCACATTATTGAGCTACCATCTCAGGTCTACAAATACAATAGTTAGCACAACTAATTGGATATGAAAAGGGTTCCTTCTACCATTGAAACCAGAGAGTATATCTAGTATTAGGCCTGGGGTACTTTACAAAGCACTTGAACACGAGACGTGCAGCTACGTCTCTAGTTTCTTCGCGTAAATATAAATATAAAAATGGCTTTCTTTGTAAACGAACTAACTCGACTCCAGTTCGTCCCGTTTGTTTACCTGTCCAGCTGTCCTCACAGTAGTAGCCATTCGTTTCTTGGAGGAAACTTGGAAGAGAAGCATCAGAAGGGGCTAGAGTTGCATTGGAGGCTTTATCGACCATACATTGCGGCGTCATATTCATTGTAGAAGGTATTATGTTTCAATTCATCCTCTCTATCTTATGTTGTTTGTTGCATAAATTTGTTAAAGGGCTATGTGCAGAAAATATATGGGGTTTTAATGTTTTTGTGCCATGGATGCGTCTTGATTGTTGGATCTATGGTTTTAAGGTTCTGTTCGACTGCGCATCCCGCGTGTCGCGTGGGATGCCGCGGACAGGCGCGCAGACAAACCGCGAACGCTTCCGCCCGCCCATGGGACGCAAAAAAGCCTTAAAATGTTTTGATTATCCGGGGCATAACCCTCGACTATCTCTCATTACGCCCTCACCCCGACCTCTACTCTCCTCATTCCCCGGCGACTGCAGCTTTTCCGGCGTGTCTAGTAGCTTCCCCGGTGGCGATACTCCCGGACGTCTCTCTCTCTATCTCTCATTGTGGCCGGCCCAATGTGACGGGATTTGTATTGGTTTATAGTTAGAAATTTGGGGCTTTTGTATGATCTTTTTTTTTTTAATGATTTTATGGTTTATATGGTGTGAATGACATGCATCTTGGGTTGAATATGATTATAACTGTCCCAATGAAGCCTAATTTTTACTGATTTAGGTTTAGACATTTGAGACTTTTGTATAATCTATGTTTATTCTATGATTTTATGATTTATATGATGTGAATGCCATGCATTTTGGGCTGAATATCATTGTCGCCGGCTCAATGTGATCATATTTTTACTGATTTTAGAAATTCGTGGCTTTTGCATGATCCATTTTTTTTCTTTGATTTTATGGTTTATATGATGTGAATGACATGCATTTGGGTTGAATATTATTGTAGTCGGGCCAATATGGCCGGATTTTTAATGGATGAGGGTTAAAATTTTTGGGCTTTTGCCTGTTGGGGTTTATGTCTTTGATTTTATGGTTTATATGATGTGAATAACATGCATTTTGGTTTGAATATCATTGTGGCCAATCTAATGTGGCCAAATATTTATTGTTTTAGGGACTTTGAGTAGGATTTTTGCATGTTTTTTGTATTTTTTTTTGTTTTTATATGATACATGAATGAATATATGCACTTAAGTGTTGTTTGATTTTCACTGTGCGTATTGAATCAACACACTTTGTATTGTTTGTATTGTTTTTATGTTTGTTATGATGAACATGGATATTAGATTATTGTCTGAATGATATATATTTTCTTTCAATATATGTATTGTTTAAATGAAAGTAGTATTCAATATGGGTTTTGCTGAAATGGATGAAGTGCAAAAATTGCACGCTAGCCAGGTGGACAAAATGCAATGGGTGATCCACTAGGTGGACTGTATATTCGACTGCATGTTCGAGCAATCAAGGATACTTGTTATGAAATGTGGTGATGAGTTAAAAGATAAAACAATGAAGATGGTTGAAAAGCATATGATAGAGAATTTGGCCTCAAATATACTTTGGATAAAATAAAAAGCAAGTTAAAGTGTGCCAAGCCTAACTTACAAACCTTGAACCAAATATGAAACACAAATTGGTTTGGATTGGATCCAAAATGAATATACTTGTGGTGGATACTCAAATATGGGTTGAATGTATGAGAAAATACCCCTCATGGAAGCCTTACAAGAAGTCCCAAAAATGAAGGTACTATGAATAAGCATTGAAAATTTATAAAGAATCCACTATTATAGGTAACTATAGGATCATCCAATCTGAACAACCACTGTCACCACCTACCTAGGGTCCTCAGATTGAAAGTATAGAGGAGATCAACTCATCATCACAAACACCTCGTGATGAAACACTTATTGGATAGTCCACCTCCTAGCATGTCATTATCCTCTACGAAGCAAGCAAGTAAAGTAAAACATAAATCCTTTGGTGATAACTAGGTCTTAGACATACAATGCAACAATTGTGGTATGTGACCCTTTATTGTTAGGTAGCGGGGTGATGCACCATTGATTCTCTTTATACAGACAAATGTTGCCTATCATGTCTGAGACCTGATTATCGCTAAAGGAGTTGCACTTTCCTTTACTTGCTTGTCTCATAGAGGACGATGGCATATTGGAGGTGGTCTATTCATAAGTGTATCATCACAATGAGTTGATCTCCTCCATACCTTCAATTTGAGGACCCTGAGTAGGTGATCACGGGCGTGGCAGTGGTTGTTCAGATTGGATGATCAAATAGTTGCCTGTAGCTGTGGCTTTTTCATAAAGTTTCAATGCTTGTTCATAGTGCCATCATTTTTGGAGTTTCTTGTAAGGCTTCCATGATGGGTATTTTCTCACATATTCAACTCATATTTGGATATTAACCATAGGTATCTTCTTTTCTGGGTCCCATCCAAATCCACTTGTGTTTATTATTTGGTTTATGATTTGCAAGTTAGGCTCGACACACTTTAACTTATTTTTTATTTTATCTAAAGTGAATTCGGGACCAAACTCCTTTATCATATGTTTTTCAACCACCTTTTTACTTTATCTTTTAATCCACCACCACATTTCATACCGGTATCCTTGACCGCTCTAACATGCAGTGGAATAGGTAGTGCACCTGGTGGATCTCACATTGCATTTTGTCCACTTGGCTAGTGTGCACTTCATCCATTTCAGCATCACCCATATTGAACACTACTTGCATTCGAGCAATACATACATTAAAATAAAATTTATATCATTCAAACAATAACCTAATATACATGTTCATTATAACAGATATAAAAAAATACAAAGCATGTCCATTTAATACAAAGAAATAGTGAAAATCAAACAACACTTGAGCGCATATATTCATTCATGTATCATATAAAAACAAAAAATATGCAAAAACCCTAATTTAAATCTTTAAAACAATAAAAATTGAGCTACATTGATATTAAAACCCAAATGCATGTCGTTCACATCATATAAACCATAAAATCAAAGAAATAAATGGATCATGCAAAATTTTCAAATTTATAACCCTAAACCAATAAAAATCTGGCCACATTGGGCCGACCACAATGATATTCAATCCAAAATGCATGCCATTCACATCATATAAATCATAAATTAAAAAAAAAATGTATCATGCAAAAGCCGTAAATTTCTAACCTTAAATCAGTAAAAATCTGGCTACATTGAACAGACGACAGTGATAACAAAAAATGCATGCCATTCACATCATATAATCTCATAAAATCATAGAAAAAAGGATCTTACAAAAACCCGAAATCAGTAAAAATCTGGCCACAGTGACCTATCGACAGTGATATTCAACCCAAGATGCATGCCATTTACATCATATAAACCACAAAATCATAGAAAAAACAAAAACCCCAAAATTCTAATCCTAAATCAATAAAAATTTGGCTACAGTGAGGGGGAGACACAACGAGAGAGAGTATCTTCGCCGGGAAATCTGCTAGACACACTGGAGAAGCCGAGGAGAGGTCGGGGTTTGAGGGCATAATGAGGTAGTATGGGGCATACCCCCGATAATCGATTTTTTTTCTTAATTTGTCCCCCCTATCCCCATCCAAATCGTAACGGGGGGTTTCACCTTTTTTTTTGCGTCCCATGGGACAGGTGGATGCATGTCTGCAGTTTTTCGGTGCACGCGTTCGTGGTGTCCTGCGGGACGTACAGTCAAACACACCCTTATTCTCACCTTCAGTGTACTAAGACACATCACCCATGTGTTTTTTCTTTTTTCCCAGCATTTATGTAAACATTCGCAACACAAAAGGCTTCAATCGATTGTGTCCTTTACACGATCTGCAATGGAAGCAGAAGTTGTAGATGCAGATATTCTGCTGCCCTCTGTTCTTCCTTTTAAGAGGACACAGATGTTGGAGAAGTATCCCAAAGGTCATGCAAGAGGTAGGCACTGGAAACATCTGAAGCCGATTCTTCAAGCCGAGAACTATCAAAATTGTTCCGCCGACGAACCAAATTGTGGGTATTTTCTGATGCTTATATGGTTTCTTGAGTCAATGTGGTAAAGCTTGCCTGAAGCAAACTGCAGATTGGTCTTTGTTAATTTTCAAATTGCAAGCCTATTCCTCTTTTTCCCACAACCTCCCTTTAGTTATTGCCTCTTCTAATTCAAGTTTCTCGTATAATGCTAGTATGTTTTGTTAACAATAGCTGTATTTTCTTTGTCATGGATTTTGTGCATATGCCCGCCTTAAAGTTTGTTCTATGCAATGTCACTAAGTCCGTCTTGCTTTGTTCTCTCATGAGTTAATATGACCTATTAATGAGCCATTGTCACTTGTCAGCTGTATCTTACCTTTATTCTTTTGAAACAAACTACCTGAAAACTGATTCTCAAGATCTTCAATTTAGACACCATTCGGATCTATGTAACACAAACTCTTCTAACAGAGCACTGCACCCGCGTCGCACCCACAACCAGGCAGGTGCGACACTTGGATACAACTTTCTTTGTGTTAGGTGAAGTCAACCACATTGAGGTCCATTTCTATCTAAAAGTAGATTCAGTTAACCCTAATCAAGTCCATTTATATATATATATATATATATATATATATATATATATATATATATATATATATGCACACACATACATGTAGTGTTAACTTAAAACTGTTAAAAATTATATATATACCCTCCCCGCACCCCTGCACCCTAGTTTTTTTAAAGTGCCGCATCGCCGCACCCGCACCTGTGACATAGATTCATATCAATAAACTGTTAAAATATATCTATATATACATATATATATATATATATATATATATATTCTATTCATGTAAATCAAAATACCTAATAAGGGTATTTTGGTCATTTCATACCTGAAATAGGTACTGTCCACTAAGGACAATTTTTATATTTTTTCTCTTTTACTTTTTTTGTATTTATTTTAAAGGGTCTGCCTCCAATAGTCACATTTGTGACTGTTGAAAGCTCCTCCCAACAGTAAAAAAAGGTGATGGTAAAAAAGGTGAGTCTTGGGAGCTATTCCATCTTCCTCTACTAGAATGTATATATATATATAGGGACACTTGTCTCCTTTTGTTTATGCTTCTCTATGAAAGATTTCCACCGCAGCCCTATTCTGCAAAAAATAAGAGAAGAATAGAAGAGAGAGAGACCTGCGGGAAAAGGGAGGAGGCTGCACACGTTAACCCCTCTCAACCCTAATATGATTACTTATATAACATGATTTACAATATGTGAATATTACAAAGTACCACTGATTAGTGAAAAGAATATAGCACATGCAGAAAACAATATAAGGGAGCAGTTTGGATCCATCAGACGTTTGGATCTGGACCCAAACGTTCCCATACTCGATGCATGACCTCTTATCACCCTCCCTCAAGTTGTACATGGTCCTGGACCATGAACAACTTGCTCTTGAGAAACAAAAACTGATGTTTCGTTAATCCTTTAGTGAGAAGATCTGCAACTTGTTATTTTGTACAAACATACAATGGTTGGATTTCCTTAGTCTCCACCTTTTGTCTGATAAAATGCTGGTCTATCTCAATATGTTTGGTGCGACTGTGATTAATAGGATTAAAAGTAATGTTAATGGCACTTTGATTATCCACCATTAACACTGAATCCTTGACCTTTTCTCCAAGATCCTCAAGCAGATGTCTAATCCAAGTCACTTTGGCAGTATCGGCTGCCATAGATCGATACTCAGTTTTCGTGCTAGATTGTGCCACAACTTTCTGTTTGCGACTACTCCATGACACAAGATTTTGCCCAATGAATATGCAGTAACCAGATGTAGACCTCCTCTCATCAGAGCCTCCGACCCAATCTGCATCTGTATAAGTAATAAGCTTATGCCCGGTCCTACCTCCCTCACTCTTACGATAGACAAAACCATCTCCCACTGTTCCCTTCAGATAACATAATATCCTTTTAACTGCATCTATATGAGTATCTCTTGGATCATGCATGAACTGAGAGACCTGATTAACATCATAAACAATATCAGGCCTAGTAAACGTAAGATACTGTAAATCCCCAACAATATTTTGGTATCTAGTGGGATTAGTGCATAACTCTCCATCATCTGCACTTAATCGCTGGTTTAAAACACTAGGAGTCCCAACATGTTTACAATCCGTCATGCCCGTTTTGTTCAACAAATCAAGAGTGTATTTCTGTTGTAGCAGAATAAGAGAATCGGTCTGCCTGTCAACCTCTACCCCAAGAAAGTATTCGAAGGTCTCCAAGATCCTACATTTTAAAATTTTTCATTAGAAGAGTCTTCACTTCCTCTATATGTTTCTCTGAACTCCTAGTGATGACAATATCATCAACATATATGAGCAATAAAGTGATTACGTTTTCACTTTTAAAAATAAAGAGGGAGTAATCTAGGGCACACCTGCGAAATCCACATTCTTGGATTTTGAGAGAAAAACTGTCAAACCACGATCTCGAGGCCTGTTTGAGACCATAGAGAGACTTCCGCAATTTACAAACCCATAGCTGAGGACATCCATTTGCATATCCACGAGGTTGGACCGACCATGCCATAAATCTGGCTTATTACATCGAAGTGAATTATCAACATCTGACTGAAGACAAGAACTATGAACTGATGACCAAGAAGATGAAGGATGACTTGGCTCCAAGGCTAACTCCAATGAAGACGATGAATGATGGGCAAGAGGCTCCTTGAAGACATACATGTTTCCTTGTCGCTCCCCCTTAGCGAACGTCCTCTTCGTTTGAAGATCCTTGACATACACAAAGGAAGAAGTGAATTCAACAGAAGAATTCGTATCGTCAACAAGTTTAGAAACTGAAATAATATTCTTTTTAATATTTGGAGCAAGGTCAACATTAGACAAAGACAAAGAAGAAGATGACATAGGAATGTGTGCACTACCAATGTGAGTGATGGGGTGAGTTTTTCCATCACCAGTGACTATTGCCTCTATCGAAATAAGGTGATATACTAGACAGTTTTCCTGCATTTCCCTTCACATGGGTGGCTGCCCCTGAATCAACATACCATTCTCCTTCTTCGTTTTGCTTGATCGTCATTTTTGACAGTGCAGTCATTAGCAACTGTTGTATATTATGGCCCTTTGGTTCTGCCCTATCTGCCTATTCTCTGCTTTGTTTCCTTTATCCTTATTTTGGGGATTGAACCAAAAGTTTGCCTTTATGTGACCCTTCTTGTTGCACTAGAAACAAGTAAGAACTCTCTTCTGACCCCCTGACTGAAACCCTCCTGGAGTGCTAGGTGTAGGAAGAATGCCATGACCCCTTTGTCCAAACCGACCACGCCCTCTTCCTCCTTGATATCCTGCATTTCCGCGTCCATGTCCAGGTAATGTGTCCATAGCCAACACATTATGTGAATTCCCACCTTGGTCACCACTGCCTGTCAAGTGTTGCTTCATAGTCATCTCATGTTGCAATAGCTTGGCTTGTAGCTCTCCAAAAGTGGGCAACACAGGTAAGACTGAAAGAATGTAGCAATCCCTAACAAGGATTGTTTCTTCAACACTCACAAAGAGGATTTATGAAACAAAGGCATTCATACAAAGGAGCTCACACTCATACACAATACCCAAAAAAAGGGTATACATAAAATGAAGAACAAGATTTCATAAACTTGGGAGAAGACTCCCACAAGAACAAAGAACAAAGAATTACTTTACAAGGGGAAACAACCCCATATTTATAAAAGGGGAGAGGAGCCTCAAGGGAGTCATTGGACTCCCAACGACTCTATTAGAGCTGTTGGGAGCCCAACGGCTCCCTTGGAGCTGCACCTTTTTGACTAGTAAAAAAGGTAAAGCCTAAAGGTGTCCTAAAATTGGGTTTTAAGTGAGTTCTAGTTGGGTTTAAACTAGAACTAAACTAACTAAAAGAAAGAAAAACATTACAAGGGATTACATGAGCTGTCTATGAGATTACATATGAGATATGAACTGTCTATGAGATTACATATTTTAACACTCCCCCTCAAACTTACTGTTGGATAACCGAAAGTGTGCCTAAGAGAAAGTGGAATCTAGGAGCAACAAGAGGCTTGGTGAAGAAATCGGCCAGCTGATATCCTGAAGCAACATAGGGAAGATTGATGGTGCCGCGCAAGAATTCCTCCCGAACATAATGACAATCCATTTCTATATGCTTGGTACGTTCGTGGAACGTTCGATTGCTTGCAATGTAGATAGAGCTCTTGTTGTCACAACACATGTCGGAAAACAGTCATCGAAGCCAGACTACTTCCATAGTTGTAGTAGGCATAGCTCTGTATTCAGCCTCTGTTGATGAAAGGGATACTTTCTGTTGCTTCTTACTGTAATGAGATATGCGAAAAAACAAAGAGTGCTATAAGCACTTACAATGTCCACCAATGGACAACCAAAAGAGATGACACCCAAATCCACAAAGGGACAACACAACATAAAAAAGGAAAAAAGAAAGTGCAAAAACTAAATACAAAAAGAGGAAAATAACAAGTACCCTATCAGATACTTGTGAAATGACGAAAATACCCCTATTGGGTATATTAGACTTATATATATATAGATTACATGTATTTTAACACCCTCCCTCAAGCTTTACGGGGACATAACCGAAAGCTTGTTAAGGAGAAACATAAAACGAGGAGCGACAAGGGCTTTAGTGAAGAAGTCCGCCAACTGGTACTCGGATGTGACGTAAGGTAGTGCTATGGTTCCTCTTAGGTATTTATCACGCACGTAATGGCAATTCATCTCGATGTGCTTAGTATGCTCATGGAAGGTGTGATTGCTTGTGATATAGATTGCGCTTTTGTTGTCACAACACATCTTCGAAGGAGTAGATATGACAATGCCCATATCTATGAGGAGACTTCTTAGCCATACAAGCTCCATGGTTGTAGTGGCCATATCACGATATTTCGCTTCTGTTGAGGACAATGATACTTTGTGCTGCTTCTTGCATCTCCAAGAAATCATAGTCACCTAAGAAAACACAAAAACCCGTAGTTGAGACTCTATCATTGGGATTTCCTCCCCAATCAACATCAGTATAAGCAATTAAATCAAGTGATGAAGAAGAGGAAAAAAAACTCCCTTAGTTATGGTGTTTTTGATGTATCTGACGATTCTTAAGACTGCACTCATATGCACAGTTGTAGGTGCATGTTGAAACCGACTGATTGAGTGCACGACATGAGCTATGTCAGGCCTAGTGATGGATAAGTAGGTCAGAGACCCAACAAGTTGGCGGTAGGGAGTAGGATCCTCGAGGAGTGTTCCATCTTCCAACCTTAACTTTGCATTGATAACTTTGGGGGTTTCTGTCTTCTTATCATCGGAGATACAAGACTTAGAACAAATGTCAGCAGCAAGTTTCATTTGAGAGAGAATGAACCCCCGAAGAGAGTACACTACATCAATTCCTAAAAAATATCTTAAGAAACCAAGGTCAGACATGTCAAATTTTTCTTTTAAAACTTTCTTAATATCATTAATTCTTTAAGTGATGATCATATCATCAACATAAAGTAGTAGAATAACTACTGAAGGCCCTGCACTTTTCACAAACAAAGCAGTGTCAGTATAGCATGAACGAAAGTTCAAACTTGTCATTACATTGCTAAATCTATCATGCTAAGCCTTTGGGGCTTGCTTTAAACCATATAATGCTTTTTTAAGTTTGAGAATTTTATTTTTACCAATACATACTCCCGGTGGAGGATCCATGTAAACCTCTTCATTTAATTCACCATTTAGGAATGCATTCTTAACATCTAATTGATAAATAGGCCATTTTTTAACTGACGCAACCGCAATAAGAGTCCTAACACTAGTCATCCTAGCTATGGGTGCAAAAGTTTCTTCATAGTCTATACTGTATTCTTGAGCGTATCTTTTTGCTACCAATCGAGCTTTATAGCGTTCTAATGAACCATTACTTTTAGTTTTAATTTTGAAGACTCATCTACATCCAATCGATTTCTTTCCAGTGGGTAATGAAGTTATTTCCCAAGTCTGCCTTTTTAAGGGCACTAAGTTCTAAGTTCATGACTTTAACCCATTGGGGAATGTTTTTGGCTTCATTATAATGTGAAGGTTCATGAAATGAGTGTAACGCAATTAGACACGCTCTATACCTTGGAGTTAGAGACTCATAGGAAACAAACCTATTAGGAGGATTGAAGATTCGGCCGGATCTCCTTAAAGAGGTTTCTTCTAAGTTGGAATCTTGAGAGAATTTTTCTAAGGCACTCATTGGAGCTTGTTGACCACGCCTAACATAGGTTTGGATGGGTCTATCACTTTCATTTTCAACATTGTTAAGAGGAATATCCTCTAGACCATTCAACAAATCATTAGAGATTTCCTCTTCTTGAGGAGTCTCATCTTCTTGAGAGAGAAGATCAAATAAGAAAGCATATTTGCTTTCGTCAATATCTTTAGTTTTCTCAAAACCATTTTCATTTTCTAAAAAGGTTACATCTTTAGACATATAGTTTGTTATTTTTAAGGTCGAAGCATCTAAAACCCTTTTGATTTTCTCCATATCCTAAGAAAACACATACAATAGCTTTAGGAGATAATTTATCTCTTTTATGTGCAAGGACAAAACATTTACACCCAAAAATTCTTAATCTATTGAAATCGGGTGTTCTTTCAAATAATTTTTCATATGAAGATGTATTTTGTAAGGATGAAGATTTCATTCTATTTATCAAGTAAGTTGAGGTTAAGGCGGCTTCGGCCCAAAAACTCTTTGGAATTTCCTTGGAAATAAGGAGTGCCCTAGTGGTTTCCATGATGTGTCTATGCTTTCTTTCGACCAAACCGTTTTGTTGAGGAGTCTTAGGACACGATCTTTGATGACAAATTCCATTTACTTCTAAATAATTTTGAAATTTATTTGATAGATATTCTCCACCCGAATCGGATCTAAGAGTAGAGATATTACTTGAAAATTGATTTTTGACTATCATATGAAATTTCTTGAAGAAGTCAAAGACTTCGGATTTTAAATTGAGAAAGTAGATCCACACATATCTAGTGTAGTCATCAATGAAAGTAACATAATAGGAGTATCCTCCTTTAGATATGACCGAAGAAGGGCCCCAAACGTCCGAATGGACTAACTCAAAAGGTATTTTGGATACAAAAGTTCGATTTAGAAAAGGAGTGGATTTCATTTTGCCAAAAATACAATTCTGGCAAACAAAATGTTTATCATTACAAAATTTCTTTCCAAAAGGAAATGAGTACATTTTTGAGAAACTTGGATGTCCAAGTTATTGATGCCAAGTTTCAATATTTTTATCTTGGACATGGTTACAAAAAGAGTTAGTGGGAAGTTTCAAGTTGCTCATGTAATAGAGATCTCCCCTCCTATGGCCTTGCCCAATCTGCTTCCCGGACCAGAGATCTTGTATAGTGCAATCCTTAGTTGAGAAGGAGATTTCACATCCATGATCACATATTTGAGCAACAGAGAGGAGATTTAAATTAAGTTGAGGTACCACTCTTACGTTTGGCACAAAGAAATCTTTGGAAAAATTTAAAGTTCCAAACTTTTTACTTGTAAAGATGTACCATCGATGGTTGAAATATAGGAGTTTTTAGAGTTATTACACAAATCGGAAAGCCCATTTTCAGGAGGGGTCATATGAAAGGAAGCTCCAGAATCAAGGATCCAAGAAGACATACCTGGAGGAGAGGAAGAAGCTATGGCGACACCCGAGGTTGATGGTGATTTGAGTAGAATTTGTAGTGCTTCTGATAGTTGAGCAAGAGAAAAAGACTCATTCCCTTTGATAGTTTCCTCCTTCTTTTGAGTAGCTTCTTCAACGGAGACAACCTTATTCTTAGGTGCTTCATTTAGCTTAGGGCAATTAGGTCTTATATGACCCGGTTCTTGGCAATGATGGCAAATGACTTTTCTATAGTTGCCATTATAGTTATTTTGCCTCCTAAAGTGTGGAGGCTTATAGGCTTTCACATGATTGCCGGGTTTAGACACGGCCAAAACTTCATCTCCTTCTTTAATCATGCCAAGACGAGTTTCTTCTTGACATATTTCGGCTATGACATCTTCCAAGGGAAGAGGCTTAGACTATGAAGAAGGAAAGATCTAAATTGTTCATATTCGGGCTTAAGCCCATGTAGAAATTGGAAAAAGTGTTCTTTTTCCATTTGTTCTCTTCTTAGTTCCACATCTACACTAGAAACCCACTTTGGTTCTAGTAAAGATAGTTCATCCCATAAGGGTCCAAGAGTGCTAAAGTAATCCCTTACACTCATTTCTCCTTGCTTGATAGTCCAGATTTTTTCTTGGAGGAAAAATTAATGAGCAAGGTCTTTTTGAGTAAACATACCTTTCATAATGAACCATGCTTCATTAGCCATCCAAAATTTAGCAATGTTGGCGCAAATTTTGAGCTCCACATTGTTTATGAACCAAGCAAGAATCTTTGCATGCTTACTTTCCCAATCTTCCACTTTAGATTGATGATTTTCAATGGCCTTCATGCGGGCATTTCCTTCAAGTGCTTTTTCTTGATCACCATCCATCTTGGTGAGTTGGAGTTGTGGTTCCGGAATGGTGCCCATAACGTATCCTCAAAACTTTTTACCCTTGAGGTTGTTCTCCATGGCGGCGGCCCACATCATGTAGTTGGAGCCATTAAGCTTGAAGGAGAGATCAATCTTTTGTTCCCCTTCCATTTAATCTCTCACAAGAAGACAAACAAAGAGAGATACAAAATAAACAATATATAACTACTTAACTAGCTATATTAAGAATCAAGAGCATACACAAGGCTCTTATACCATGTAATGAGATGCGAAAAAATAAAGAGTGCTATAAGCACTTACAATGTCTACCAATGGACAACCAAAAGAGATGACACCCAAATCCACAACAGGACAACACAACATAAAAATATAAATGTCTCTTATTGAAAAGAGAGAGAGCTCTTAAGAGTGAAAAATACAAGAGGGGTTCACCCCTATATATACAAAAAGGAGAGTGAGGGGTGGCCTTATGACCTTAAAAGAAGAGCCACAAAGGGGGCTCCCCATGGAGTCGTTGGGAGCCCCCAACGGTCACAAATGTGACCGTTGGGGGCCCCATCGACTCAATGGTGGGGCCCCTTATGTGGGTAAAAAATAAAATAAAAAAGAAAAAAAGAAAGTGCAAAAACTAAATACAAAAAAGTGGAAAATAACACCCCTATCGGGTACTTGTGAAATGACAAAAATACCCCTATTGGGTATATTAGACTTATATATATAAATATATATATAGATTACATGTATTTTAACACTTACATCTCCATGAGATCAACGATTCTCCCAAGAAGACACAAAACCTGTCGTTGAATGACGATCATTCGGATCACCTCCCCAATCTGCATCAGTATAAGCAAGAAGTTTGAGATTAGAAGAAGCAGACAAAAATAGACCCCGAGATATAGAATTTTTAATGTATCTGATAATTCGCAAAACTACTCCCATATGGACAGAGGTTGGAACATGTTGAAATTGACTGGCTGTATGGACACCATGTGCAATGTCAGGTCTTGTAATGGAAAGGTATGACAAAGCCCCGACAAGTTGTCTATACGGAGTTGGGTTTTAAGAGGTTCTCCATCATCACTCTTCATCTTGACATTTACAACTTCTGGAGTGTCCACATGTCTTTCATCTGAAATGCCTGACCTGACAACAATATCCCAAGCAAACTTAGATTGTGTTAGCAAATATCCTCTAGAAGAACAAGCAACTTCTATACCAAGAAAGTACTTTAAGAAACCCAAATCACTCATTTCAAAGTGAGTTTTGAGAATTTTTTTAATATTGCACACTCCCTGTTTGTCACTGCCAGTGATGATCATGTCGTCGACGTAGATGAGGATAATGATACCTGCATTAGAATTTTTAACAAACAAAGCAGCGTCAGTAAGACAAGATTGAAAACCAAAATCAAGCATCACCTTGCTAAATTTATCATACCAAGCTTTCAGAGCTTGTTTAAGTCCATATAAGGCTTTATTTAGACGAAGAGTTTTTCCTTTAGGAACATCAATTCCTGGTAGTGGATCCATGTATACTTCTTCAGTTAAACTACCATTTAGGAACACATTCTTAACATCCATTTGATATATGGACCATTGCTTTATAGAGGCAAGGGCAATTAGGATTCTAACTGTGGTCATTCTGGCTACTGGAGCAAAAGTTTCCTCATAATCTATTCCATATTCCTGAGCGTAGCCTTTGGCAACTAATCTAGCCTTAAACCGCTCAAGACTGCCATCACTTTTAGTCTTTACTTTGTAAACCCATCGACAACCAATAGGTTTCTTGTTAGGCGAAAGTTCTTGTATAGTCCAAGTGTTTGCCTTTTCTAAGGCTTCTAATTCCACTTGCATAGCTTTTACCCATTCCAGTTGAGTTTTGGCTATAGCATAACTGGGAGGTTCTTCATAGGAGTGAATTAAGGCTATAAAGGCTTGAAATTTTGGCAAAAAAGATTTATATGACACAAATTTCTCAAGAATTTTTGAGATCCTAGTAGATTTTCTTATTGACATCTTGGGTTCTGATTCTGCAGAGTATCTTTCAAGGGCACATGGTCTTTCTGGGTTTCCTCGTCTAGAATATTGAATGAACTCTTGGTTATCACTAATTGGTTCAATAGGAGAAATATCACTTTGATCATCTTGCTCAACGTTACATTCTTCATTCTTTGAGACTAAATCAAATAGAAAGGAATACTCATCTGTTTCTGCAGATGCTTTGGTTTCAAATGGACTTTCATTTTCTAAGAAGGATACGTTTCTTAAGACATATAATCTATTATCTCTAAAGTCAAAACATCTATAACCCTTTTGATGACTTGCATATCCTAAGAAGACACAAGGAATAACTCGAGAGGAAAGCTTATCATTTTTATCTGAGAATAAAAAACATTTGCACCCGAATACCCTTAACCCAGAGTAATCAGGAATTTGTTTAAGAAGCTTTTCGATTGGAGAAATACTGTTTAACGACGAAGAGGGCATCCTATTGATGAGATAAACAACATTTAAGACTGCTTCAACCCAGAAAATTTTTGGTTCTTGATGTGATATGAGGAGGGTTCTTGTTGTCTCAATAATGTGCCTATGCTTTCTTTCAGCTAGGCCATTTTGTTGAGGAGTGTAGGGACATGACTTTTGATGTATAACTCCATATTGATTTAAATAATCTTTGAATTCCTTTGATAGAAATTCTCCTCCTTAATCGGTACGAAATATTGAAATGTCCTCTTTAAACTGATTTTTGACCATATTATGAAAGATTTTAAAATGCGAGAAGACTTCGGATTTATGTTTAAGAAAATAAATCCAAGTGTGTCGTGTAAAGTCATCTACAAGGATGACATAATAAACAAACCCACCTTTTGATATAATTGGTGCAGGACCCTAGACATCAGAATGAATCAGCTCAAGTGGTCGTGTAAAAACAAAAGTTCTTTCCGGAAAAGGTAATCTTTTTATTTTTCCAAGAATACAATTTTCACATGTAAAAGTTTCAAAATTACAAATTTTTTCTATGTTCGGAAAGTGTTGAATCTTGGATATACAAGGATGTCCAAATCTTTTGTGCAAAAGATCCAAATCCAACTTTTGAACATTGTAACATAGTGTGTTCTTGGGAAAATCCAAAAAATCCATGTAGTACAAGCCTCCTTCTCTATGACCTTCCCCAATCAACTTCCCTGACTGGTGATCTTGTACTCGACAATCACGAGAGAAGGAAACATTACACCCATGATCAGTTAACTGAGATACAGATAAAAAGTTTAAATTAAGTTTTGGGTATATATTTAATTTTCGGAACACGAAATTTGTTTGAGTTTTGAGAAGAATTTTCAAAACATCCTATTCCCTTAATCTCAAGAGAAGTGTCGTGGGCAGTCAAAACGTTTGAACCACTTGAGTTATGATATTGAGACAATAATTCTATGTTAGGGGTCATATGAAAAGATGCACCAGAATCAAGAAGCCAAAGAGGTTTACCTGGATCCAGTGTTGTTAAAAATGCGCATCAAGGCGCAAAAAGCGCGCCTCGCCTTGAGGCGAGGGCCTTTGTGCCTTGAGGTACAGTAAAAAAGCGTAAAACCATAAAGGCGTACGCCTCATGCGCCTTAAGGCGAGGCGCGCCTCACCCTGAGGCGCACATTAAAAAAATCGGATGGGCTCGGACTCGAGTCCGGCCCAGACCCGGACCCGTATTCTCGAGTGTTCGAGAGAACCTGTGTCTTTAAAAAAGACACAGGCGCCTCAGGCGAGGGGTAAAAGCCCTCGCCCCTTCTTTCTCCACTCCGTCCCCTCTCGCCCCCCGCGATCATTGTCGCCGGCGACCACCCGCCGCCGGTCATCGCCTCTTCCACCTTCTTCTTTCCTCTGCTGAGAAGGCGCTGGCGTCCCGCCGGCTACCACCATCTTCTTTTCTCTGTTGCGAGGGCACCAGCGACTCACCGCCACCGCCGTCCGTTCCGACGACCTCAACCGACATCCCCGATGCTGCCTTTCCTTTGCATTTTTCGGTGACATCGGAGTCGCCGCCACCAGGTAAACCCCTCTTCTTTACTTCTTCTCCGTGAGGGGTCGACCTGTGTGATTTGAAATCTCAGGGGTTGCCGTGATTTTGAATCACAGGCTGCCTGAAATCTCATGTTCGGTTGAACATGAGATTTCACACTTTTAAATGGCTATTCTGTGGGAACGAACCAAACGTCTTTTTTGCTTGTACCACCCTTATCCTTCTTCCCACTCCCAACTCGTTTTTGACATTGAACCAGTTCTTCTCTGGTGGCGCAGGGTTTCGTCGGAACGAGGCCCGGGAGCCAGAGCCTGGGATTGCCGGTTTCCGGCGCGAGCGGATTCATCAGTGAGTCGTATTGAGGCACGGGGGTCTTCCTCCCCTGTGTCGTCCGTACAGACGTTTGCTATAAGAGGAAGCCCAGTAAGCCTGCTTTTTGTAATTTTTTTAGTTCTCTCTCTCTATCTTTTCGGTATTTTCTATTGCTAATTAGGCTCTTTGGTATTTGTTGGTAAATTAACTGGGTGGTCGTTTCCTTGTTACGTTGTCTTTTGGTTAGACAAAAAAAAACAAATAAGTGGTGGTCTTGTGAATTATATTTTCAAATGCATGGTTTCTTTCATTTGCCATCTTTGTTTCTTGGGTCCCTTTTAGTAGTTTCTTTTCATTTTTGGGGCTTCTGTCACTTGGCTTTTAAATGGGAGGCAAAACATGAAAGTGGGTATCAACAGAAAACTTGTTAAATGAATGCCTCATTTGGTCTTGGAAAAGAAAAAAGCAATTGCACCAAACACTGCATCCTACTTTATTGGTGAATATTTCCTTAAAACCTGGCCCTGTTAATTTTTATTTCATGCAAAGGGTTGGTGTGGTCTTTTACTCTTTTCCATGAGCCATTTACCCTGTTTGGAAATTAGTAGCTGGGATAGGAAGTGCCATTTGAGGAAGTGGGATCTACCAAATTCTGGATTTGGCAGCTACCACCTCTTGGAGGTGGTATCTATGGATTCTATTCTTTAGTATAAATACAAAGGTGAGAGGACCTCACTTCCCATCCCCAATGCATAAACACTCATCCCAGCTACTAGTTTCCAAACCACCATCCCAAGGTAGTTGTTGCATTAATGTTACTTTTACATGTTAATCTCATATTTTTTTCGTATTTATTTGAGATTTTTTATTTCATGTTGGTTGGTGCTTCATCAATAAAGCATTTCTTATTTATTTATAATTTTAGATAATTTTATAGTTTTTTCAAATTTTTTTCGAGGCTTACGCTTTGCGCCTCGAGGCTTACGCCTCGCCTTAGATTTTGGTGGAGCGCCTCGCTACGCCTCAACGCTTTTCACAACACTGCCTTGATCGGAGATGCTTACTGAAGAGACCACAACTCCAACATATGGGGAAGCTCCTTTAAGAAGTGGTTGAAGTGCCTCCACTAACTGAGATAATGACATGCTTCCAATAGATGTTTCTTTTGTCTCTTGCTGGGCTTCAACAGTAGCAACCTTCTTTTCATAAGGCTTCTTTAACTTTGGGCATTACGTCTTGACGTGCCCAGGTTCACGACAATAATAACAAATTACTTCTTTTCTTTCCACCTTTCTTCCGTATTTCTTATCATATGTTCTTCCAAAATGTGGAGGTTTATATGGATGAACATGATTCCCTGGTCTTGAAACAACTAAAACTAAGTCATCATCATTTTTTGAGATTCTTTTTTTCAGTCGGTTTTCTTCCATACTCAATTCTTCAATTGTGTCCTCAATAGAGGGAACCTTCCCTCGACGAAGAAGAGCGGACTAGGTTGTCTCAAATTCCGGTCTTAAACCATTAATAAATTGAAAAAAATGCTCCGCATTTATTTGATTTTGGCGAAGCTCTATATCTTGTGGACAATGCCACTTTGGTTCAAGGAGAGCCCATTTTTCTCATAGCTCGGACAAGTTATTATAGTATTCTCTAATACTTTTATCTTCTTGAACCATATTGCGAACCTTTTCTTGAAGATTACATATATGGGCAACATCTTTAAGAAAATACATTCTCTTGAGATAATCCCAAGCATCATTAGCGTGTTCAAACTTTGCAAGGCTTGAACACTTCTTTATATCCACACTAGAAATGAGCTAAGACATAATTTTGGCGTGACCCATTCTCCATTCTTTCCACTTTTTCTCATAAGTGGAAACGACTTTAACTTTTTCTACCTCCGAAAGAGGTATTTCTTTTCCTTCTTCTTTAGTGAGTATTAGTTTAGGTTCCTCATCGGTTCCATCCACTAATCCCCATAGCCCCTTTCCCCAAATGAGGTGCTTCATGATAGAAGGTCGTGTTACATAGTTAGAATCATTGAGTTTTATGGGCTTAATAGTGACATTATCGTTGTCATCCATTTTACAAGCTTAGGAAAAGAAGAAGGGGAGAAGAATGAAAGAAAAAGAGAGAAATACACCACCACAAGAAGCAAAAATATCTAGTCTTCCAAGTTTCGAAGGCTCCACACAACTAGCCTTTCAAAGAGGCTTCTTTCCTTTGAGAAAAACACGAACAACACACTTCCCAATGTACAAGAAGAACTCCAGACTGATTGCTTCTATCAACCTTGCTCTGATACCATGAAAGAATGTAGCAATCCCTAACAAGGATTGTTTCTTCAACACTCACAAAGAGGATTTACGAAACAAAGGCATTCACACAAAAGAGCTCACACTCATACACAATACCCTAAAAAAAGGTATACATAAAATGAAGAACAAGATTTCATGAACTTGGGAGAGAACTCCCATAAGAACAAAGAATAAAGAATTACTTTACAAGGGGAAACAACCCCATATTTATAGAAGGGGAGAGGAGCCTCAAGGGAGTCATTGGACTCCCAACGGCTCCCTTGGAGCTGCACCTTTTTGACTTGGTCAAAAAGGCCTTTTTGACTAGTCAAAAAGGTGAAGCCTAAAGGTGTCCTAAAATTGGGGTTTTAGTGAGTTCTAGTTGAGTTTAAACTAGAACTAAACTAACTAAAAAAAACATTACAAGGGATTACATGAGCTGTCTATGAGATTACATATGAGATATGAACTGTCTATGAGATTACATATTTTAACAAAGACCTCAAGAGCTGTAGTGAAAGCATAATACCCACTAAGAGTTTGCTGAACCTTTTCTTTATCTGAAATCACACTTCCAACTATTCCCAATTGATCTTAGATGGTCTTAACACGATTGAGATACTCCATAATTGACATTGATCCCTTACTTAGATTCTGAAATTCCTTCTTCAAGTAAAGAACCTGAGCCTCTGATATTTGAGAATATGTCTCTGCAAGCTTTGCCCATAATTGTTCTGCTGTGAGACCATCTGTGATGGAGATTAACACTTCTTGAGAAAGAGTAGAGGTGATGTAAGCAACCACACACTGATCCCGTTTCATCCATGTAGTATATTCTGGATTGTGAATCTGCTTAGAAGAAACTGTCTCTCCTTTCTCATTCTTGATTTCCTGCAAAATAAACTGTGGTGGGGCCGGTGTAGAACCATATAAGATGCCCAAAGAGATCTTGGCTCCTTATGAAATGATTTGTCTTTTCCAAGCCAGGTAATTAGAATGGTTAAGTTTTTTAGAAATGAGATGGGGAAGAAAGCTCGAGGACATACCATTTTGAGTACAGGCGGAATCCATTAAAGATTGAAAGGACAGAAAAACAAATATTCAACCAAGCAATACAAACTGAATGAGCTGTTCCAAACAATATGTAAACCTATGCCCGTGAACCCCTTTTTTTTTACAGTCTCAGCAGTAAAATGAATAGATCGCCTGGTCGACGTTCAGACAGGAGGCACTGATTTATGAGCGTTGTAAAATTCAGTTGTAAATAACCGCTCACAATAAACGAAGAACACCAATATACGTGATCTTACGTTGTTGGCTGAAAAGGCACAAAAAATATGGTTTTTGAGAAAACAACTAAGATGACAGAAGACAGTAGAAAAGACGTTTTGTTGATTCCGGCTGCTAGCAAACAGAATGCAATCACACAGTAGAAATATAAGCAAAACAGAAATTTCATATAATAAAATGAGAGTATCAGATCAGAGAATAAATCAAATCTCCACAACAAAAAGGAACTGAATGATTTGACGTCAGGCCCAAAACAGAAACCGACTAGATTTGACGTCAAACAAAGGCAAATCTTAACGACAACACAAGAATATTAGGTTTTGAGAAGAAAAAAATTGATTTAAGATAAGAGTAGGAAGAAGCTCAGGCGATGAGAGAAAGAACAGAAACAATAGGAATAGGAGAATGAATAGAAAGAAGTACACACATTTGGATTTGACTGAATCAGATCTCTCTGGGCATACCTTCAGGCAAGACAGCCGAACCTTGCTCTGATACCATGAAAGATTTCCACCGCAGCCCTATTCTGTAGAAAATAAGAGAAGAAGAGAAGAGAGAGAGAGACTTGCAGGAAAAGGGACACACGTTAACCCCTCTCAACCCTAATATGATTACTTATATAACATGATTTACAATATGTGAATATTACGAAGTGTCACTGGTTAGTGAAAAGAATATAGCACATGCTGAAAACAATATAAGTGAGCAATTTGGATCCATCAGACGTTTGGATTTGGACCCAAACGTTCCCATACTCGATGCACGACCTCTTATCACTCTAAGCATGTTATGTGCAATAAAATATATATCTTTTACATTGTTATGTTGATCTTTTTGACTCTTTGAAGTCTTGTGTATGCCTTAGTGCTTTGTGTATTATCCCATATTGGGTTTGTAATAATGCGTGTGCACTTTGCTTTGTATTTATGCATACTTGGTTACATGGTATCAAAGTCATAGTGCTCTTGGACTTGTGGAGAGTGGCCATCAAGTCTTTGCGTGCTCGTGGTAATTGAGGTGATTCAAAGAGGTATTATTTCATATTTACTTCTTTATCTCTCTTGTTCCTCACATTCAAAATAGAGCATGGTTTTAAGATAGACCTCTCATTCAAATTAAATCGTACAAATTATATGTTGTGGGCTTCTGCCATGTAGAATAATCTTAAAGGAAATAAGCTTTGGGGATACGTGATGGGCGGCACTATTCACGAACCTCAACTTTTGCTCACCAAGAAAGAAGGAGAACAAGTCAAAATTCTTGAAGGAGATGATCATGCTAAAGTCATTATTGATTATCAATCCAAAGTAAAGGATTGGGAGCGCAACCATGCAAACATTCTTGCATGGTTTATGAACAATTTTGAAATGAAAATATGTGCCAACATTGCTAAGTTTAGAAAGGCCAATGAAGCATGGCCATTTATGAAGAGTGTGCATACCAAAAAAGATTTTGCAAGGCAATATTTTTTGTAGGAAAAGATAAGAACTACCAAGCAAGGGGACATGAATGTCCGTGACTTTTTTAGTGTCATATCCCCTCTATGGGATGAGTTGGCACTGTTGAAGCTTAAATTTGTTTCCATTGAAGATGTGGAACTTATGTGCTAACAAATAAAAAAAATGCAATGTTTTCAATTCTTATATGGTCTCGCCCCGAATATGAGCAAGTGAGATCTTCTCTTCTCCATAGTTCTACTCCTCTTCCCCTAGAGGATGTCGTTACCGAAATATGCCAAGAGAAAACTCGTCTTGACATGTCTAAAAGATGAGAAAATGAAGTGTTGGGTATCTAAGCACAACAACCATGTCAAGTCTTACAAGTCTCCACACTTTGGGAGGCAAAATAAGTAGTCATAATAATAACTATAGTAGTGGTGGTAACTATGGTGATAGAAAAGCTATTTGCCACGATTGTAATGAGCTGGGACATATAAGGCTTAATTGTCCTAAGCTTAATGGTAATTTCATTAACAAAGTGGCTTCCATTGAAGAATCCATACCCGAAAGGGAGGAGACTCTAAAGACACATTTTCTCTTAACTATCGGCGTCACTTTAACAAATACTCAAATCATCATCTATATCCGGTACTGCTATTGCCTCTTCTTCCCCTCTAGGTATGTGTTCTTGGATTCTTGATTCAGAAGCCTCTTTTCATATGACTCCTTATAAGGACTCTCTTTTCGATACATGTACCAACCCAAATTTATTGTTTGTTTCAATCACCGATGGGACCTCTTTAAAAATTGAAAGTATTGGGACTTTAAATTCAAATTCCTCTAAAAAAAACTTTGTTAAAAAAATAAGAGTTGTTCATAAACTTAATTTAAACATTTTTTCGTTTCTCAAATATCCGATTATGGATGTGAAATCTCTTTTTCATCAAAAGGTTGCATTGTGCAGGATCTCCGGTCCGAAAAGCGAAATGGGCAAGGAACTAGAAGATGAGATCTTTATTACATGGATTTTTTGTCTATTTCCTCTAAGTCATTTTGTAATTATGTTAAAAAAAAGGACAATGAAATATGACATAAAATACTTGGACATCCTAGCTTTTCTAAGATGTATATTCCCATTTGCGGAGACTTGTTGGAATGAAAAAGATATTACTTGTAAAGATTGTATCTTTGAAAAAATGAAATCTATCACTTTTTCTCAAAGAACTTTTATTTCAAAAAGACCTTTTGAGTTGGTGCATTCAGATACATGGGGACTCTCTCCGGTCATATCAAAGGGTGGTTACTCTTACTATGTTGTTTTCATTGATGACTTCACAAGATATGCATAGGTCTACTTTCTTAATTTAAAATCAAATAATTTTTCATTCTTTGAAGAATTTCATATGATGGTCAAAAATCAATTTCAAAGTAACATTTCTATTCTTAGATCTAACTCGGTGAAGAATTCATGTCAAATGTGTTTCAAAATTATTTAAACAAAAATGGTATTTGTCATCAAAGATCGTGCTTTATAACTCCTCAACAAAATGGGTTTTCAGAAAGAAAACATAGGCATATCATGGAAACCGGTAGAACCCTACTTGTTTGTAAAAAAATTCCTAAAAGGTTTGGGCTGAAGCTGTCTTAACTTCAACATATTTAATAAAGAGAATGCCTTTGGTTTTGCAAAATACTTCTTCATCTGAAAATTTATTTAAAATATCACCCAATTTCAAACGATTACGTATTTTTTGTTGTAAATGTTTTGTACTTTCCTACAAGAATGATAAATTGTTTCCAAGGGCAATTGAATGTGTCTTTATGTGATATAGAGAAACTTAAAAAGGATATAGATGTTTCGAATATAAGAATAACAAACTTTATCCAAGGATGCAACTTTATTAGAAAAAGAAAATGGTTTTGATAAAGAAAATAACAAAAAAGAAGTAAAATATGCTTTCTTGTTTGATTTCTTGCCAAGGCATAAGATTGATTCTCATGAATCAAATGAGTGTAAATTGAGTCATGATATCTCTTTGAATGATACTTGCTTATATGATCAAGATCCCGATAATGGTAATTTAGAGTTATTCCATAATAATTAATGATAATTTAGTTGAGAACCCCTCTCAAAATATTCAAGTTTATACTTAGCGTAGTCAAGAAAACCAAACAAATGCTTATGAGAGATACTCTCAAGACCTTTTGTTAGATGCTCCTAGTCACCATTTGTCAAATAGAGACACCATACTTAGGAAATCCGATATAACTTCCATTCCACCTAATAGGCTTGTATCCTACGAATCATTCTCATCAAACCACAAGACATGTCTTCTAACTATTCATTCTTATCATTAACCCTCTCGTTATAGTGAAGTCAAAGATTATCCTCATTGGATTGAGGAAGCACTTCGTAGGGCCCATACTTGGGCGATAGTAAATTTTCCTTTTGAAAAAAATCTATAAGATGCATATGGGTTTTTAAAGTTAAAACTAAAAGTGATGGAACCTTAGAACGATACAAAACTAGGTTAGTTGTCAATGACTATTCACAACAATATGAAATTGACTATAAAGCTATGTCACAGGGATTCGGCTAGCAAGGTGCCGCACCCGCGTCGACGCGACTCGACGCGGGTTCGGGTGCGGTCAACCCGACCCTGGGTGCGTTGACCGCACCCAGGGTCATTTTGGTCCATTCTTGGCAGAAGCGGGTGGCAAGCTGGGCACACCGAGGACGATGTCGATGCAGAGGTTCCCGAGCATCGCAATGTCAACGTTCTTCGCCTCGATGTCGCTGGCTTCGCGAGCTCCCATCGATTGCTGGTGGTCAGAGTCGATCCTCTTCGGGGTGGCGGAGTCGAGATCTTCGCAGTTCCTGATCGCGGGAAGCCCATGCTTGATGTATGGGAAACCGGGGGATTTCGCGAAATCGGTCCTGAAAAAACCGGGAAAAACGCGAAATCGGGAAGATGGGTAGAAGCGGAGATGATTGTCGACCAGAATGGGGCTCTCCGCGATCGGAAATCTTAGGGTTTGGGGATGCATCGATGAGAGAGAGAGAGAGAGAGAGAGAGAGAGAGAGAGAGAGAGAGAGAGAGAGAGAGAGAGAGAGAGAGAGGAAAAATTGCGGGAAGACGGGAGCAGATATTTCGTTCTTTATTTATTCCAGTTTTATTTTTTTTTCAGTAAATTTATCGGGTTTTTTCTAAAGTAAATCCAATAAACCCAAAACTTATCTAACATTTACAAAAGCAGCTTAAACTTTAATTATTTGCATTTAACTGCGATTGAGTAGATCGTTGATTTGCCAAATCGGTGTTATGAGATCATCACCCATTCGTTCTCTTCATCTAAGGCTGTCAACGGGTCTAGTACACGACCCATTAGGGTATATCTGACCCCCCCCCCAAATAACAAATCACAGGCTCGAGTTTAGGTTCGGGTTTATCGGGTTACAAAAGTGGAATTCCAGATTCAGACCTGCATAATTTCAGATTTTTTATTATAAATAATGCATTTTATACTTGGATCGGGTCAGGTACATGACAAAAATCATGACCCAAATCCCGCCTGCATATTACTCCCCTTAACAGCCCTAATCACCACCATTTATTGTGCAAAGGACCCAAGCTGATAGCCCACATAACGTCACTATTATCAGCAACCAGTGTTCATAAACAACCCAGCTTGGGGTGTTCAAACTTGGCTTATAACTCCAGCAATCCGATCAAGATTGAGCTCATGACAAGCATGAGTTGAATGAACCACACTCAGCTGGCTCAATTGCAAACTGCTTTTTTTTTTCAAAATTGGATGCAATAGGATAACCCCCAGACCCCCCCCCCTTATATATATATAATTTTTTTTTTTTACATTTTTGCCCCTGCCGCACCCCCGCACCCGGGTTTTTTGGAAGTGCTGTGCGATCGTAGAATGCCATTGCGGTTGAGGGGAAAGTTTTATAGGACGACTATTAGACCCGCTTTACTATATGGTACGGAATGTTGGGCTGCCAAGAGACATCATATTCAAAAAATGAGTGTAGCTGAGATGCGGATGCTTAGATGAATGTGTGGAAATACAATAAAAGATAAGATTCAGAACGAAGAGATACGTAAGAAGGTAGGTGTTGCACCCATTGAAAATAAGATGCGAGAGAATCGTTTACGGTGGTTTGGACATATTCGGCGAAGGCCTAATGATGCTCCAGTTAGAAGGTTGGAGAAATGGGAAAATATATTAGTTAAAAGAGGTCGGGGTAGGCCTAGGAAGACTTGGATGGAGATGATAGGAAAGGATATGAATGCTTTGAACCTCACCGAGGACATGGCGTTGGATAGAAATGATTGGAGGAAAAGGATTCATGTGGAAGACCCAAAATGAATTTCTTTTTTGGTTCATATCGCTGACCCCAATTGTTTTGGGATGAAGGCGTAGTTGTTGTTGTTGTTGTTGTACATTTTTGCCCCTGCCGCACCCCCGCACCCGGGTTTTTTGGAAGTGCCGAATCCCCGCACCCTCACCCATGTGACATAGCTATAAAGAGACATTTGCCCTGTAACTAGGATGACTACTGTTTGAACTCTCATAGCTATTTCATTCACCTAAAATTGGCCTATTTACCAACTAGATATGAAAAATGCATTTCTTAATGGGGATCTTACTGAGGAAGTCTGTATGGATCTTTCGTCGGGCTTTAAGATTGAACAAGGAAAATTTTTAAAATTAAAAAAGGCTTTATATGGCCTTAAACAAGCTTCTAAGGCTTTGTATGACCGTTTTAATACTCTTATAATAAAATTGGGTTTTCGATCATGTTATACTAACACTGCTATCTTTGTTAAGAATATAGTTACAGATATCGTGATATTTGTTATTATATGTTAATGACATGATAATTAATAAAAAGAATTAGTGAAAATAAATTTGTTTAAAAAAAAATTTGATGTCTTATCTGGGTTTCTGAGATATTTCTTAAGTATATAGGTTGCCTATTCTTTCATAAGATGTATCTTATCACAGATGAAGTTGGCAGTTGACATTTGTATTAAGTCAGGTATTTCCGATGACAAGAAGGTTGAGACTCCTGTGGTTGTCAATACAAATTAAGACTTTAAGATAAGAGTCTTTTTGAAGATCCTACACCGTATAGACAATTGATCGGATCTCTCACCTATATCTCCGTTACTATACCTGACATAGCCCATGCGGTTCATGCAGTCAGCTAGTTTCTGCATGCCCCAACGACTGTGCACATGAGTGCAGTGTTAATAATTATTCGATATATAAAAAAAACTCAATAAGCAAATAACTTTTCTTATCCTCATTCTCCTCTTTAAATTTGCTTGCCTATACTAATGCTGATTGGAGAGGAAACTCTAATGATAGAATTTAAACTACTGGTTTTTCTGTTTTCTTAGGAGATTCTATAATTTCGTGGAGGTGCAAGAAATGGCAAAAAATATTTTTGTCTTCAACTGAAGTTAAATATCGTGCGATGACCACAACTACAATGGAGCTTGTGTAGTTAAGAACTCTTCTCAAAGATATGAGAGTGATTATCTTAAATCCTTCGAAGATGTGTTGCGATAATAAGAGTGTAATCTACATTGCGAGCTACCACACTTTCTATGAGCAAACCAAACACATTGAGATGGATTGTCATTACATATGCGATGAATATCTGAGAGAAACTATTGAGTTGACATATGTTACATCGGAGTACTAACTTACATATTTCTTCACAAAAGCTCTTGCTGCACCTCAATTTATTTTTCTCCTTAATAAACTTTCGGTAATTTCACCTTAAGTTTGAGGGGGGTGTTATATATATATATATATATATATATATATATATATATATAGAGGAACAAAGATTTTCATATGATTTTTATTGATTTGGAGAAGGCATATGATAGAGTACTTAGGGATGTTCTCTGGTGGACAATGATGAAGAAAGGTGTTTCTCTCAAGTACATTAGTATAATTAAAGATATGTACGAATGAGTAGTAATCAATGTCCGCACTTGTGGAGGGGTGTGACAACCAATTTTCCTATAACGGCTGGGTTACATCTAGGATCGACATTAAGCCCTTTCCTATTTGCTATAGTGATGGATGAGCTTACGAGATCAATTCAAGAAAATGTGTCGTGGTGTATGTTGTTTGCTGATGATATTGTTTTGATTGATGAGTCTAGAGTTGGGGTTAATGTTAAGTTAGAATTATGGAGACAAACATTGGAAGCAAGAGGTTTTAAGTTGAGTAAAAGTAAGACAGAATATATGAAATGTCGGTTTAGTAAGCAATGAAGTAGTGATGGGAGTGTAGTGAAGTTTGGTGAGCAAAAAATACCGGTGGATGACTGTTTCAAATATTTGGGATCTATCATTCAAAAGTATGGAGAAATTGATGGAGATGTAAATCATAGGATAAAGGTTGGGTGGATGAAATGAAAAAGTGCAATTGGAGTGTTGTGCGATCGTAGAATGCCATTGCGGTTGAAGGAAAAGTTTTATAGGACGACAATTAGGCCCGCTTTACTATATGGTACGGAATGTTGGGCTGCTAAGAGACATCATATTCAAAAAATGAGTGTAGCTGAGATGTGTATGCTTAGATGGATGTGTGGAAATACAATAAAAGATAAGATTCGAAACGAGGAGATACATAAGAAGGTAGGCGTTGCATCCATTGAAAATAAGATGATTGAGAATCGTTTACGGTGGTTTGGACATATTCGGCGAAGGCCTAATGATGCTCCAGTTAGAAGGATGGAGAAATGGGAAAATATATTAGTTAAAAGAGGTCGGGGTAGGTTTAAGAAGACTTGGATGGAGATGATAGGAAAGGATATGAATGCTTTGAACCTCACCGAGGACATGGCATTGGATAGAAATGATTGGAGGAAAAGGATTCATGTGGAAGACCCAGAATGATTTTCTTTTTTGGTTCATATCGCCGACCCCAATTGTTTTGGGATGAAGGCGTAGTTGTTGTTGTTGTTGTTGTATTCATATAAACCAAAATACCTAATAAGGGTATTTTGATCATTTCATACCTGTAATATGTACTGTCCACTAAGGACAATTTTTATATTTTTTCTCTTTTACTTTTTTTGTATTTATGTAAAAGGGTCTGTATTTGTGACTGTTGGAAGCTGCTCCCAACAGTAAAGAAAGGTGGCAGTAAAAAATGTGACTGTTGTTGGGAGTTATTCCCTCTTCCTCTATTGTAATGTATATATATAGGGACACGTGTCCATTTTTGTTTATGCTTCTCTAAGCATGTTATGTGCAATAATATATATATATATATATATATATATATTTTACATTGTTGCGTTGATCTTTTTGATCCTTTGAAGTCTTGTGTATGCCTTAGTGCTTTGTGTATTATCCCATATTGGGTTTGTAATAGTGCCTGTGCACTTTGTTTTGTATTTTTGGATACTTGATTACATAACGTCTTTGATAACTTTTCTGGAACTTGGTAAAGGGTTACAGTAATCAATTAAAAATTCTTGAGTAAAATGGTCCGATACAAGCACAGTTGCATGCATGTACACACCTACATTCAGCCATGTTTATATGCATACACACATAAATATATACATATATAAGATCTGCATTGGTTATACAAGCCATTTAAGTTATTTGCTATTTTTCTTTAGCATAGGTATTGATATTGTTGTTTTATTGCTTACATAAGTTTTATTTTCAACTGCATCCTTTAAAAAAAATTAGATGAAGGTTTTTAAATAATACAGATGCAGTGAAAAAGTGAACCCATTCAAAACTACAATGGTGACTGATAAAAGGACAAAGGATGGACGTGGGATTGCTTATGCATCTCCTCCTTTAGGCTTCAATTACTACAATGCAGATGAGGATCAAAGTGAAATCCGTTCTGAAAAGCTCAAAAAAATTCTGTAGTTTTTTCAATATCTTGTAGGACTATTTTCTTTTGTTGATATATATATATATATATATATATATATATATACTAAGTACATCATTATGATTCCGTTTATACCATCTCCTTAATTCTGCATTATCTCTATTTATTGAGGATGATTTACCCTAATCATGATGTCAGTTTTATTTATGTTCTTATTGGTACTATCTTCTTCAATCTCTTTTGCAGTAGTGTAGACATACAATCTTATTGTTTCTCTTGAGTTAGTTTCCAAGCTCGCGTCTTTGTGAACACTGCAAATTCTCTTCAATCAATTTTTTTTTTACAGTACTCTCTCTCTCTCTCTCTGAAAAGAACTCCAGGACTTTTCAGAATCAAATGTACACTATTTTCATTCGCTAAATACTTTTTGTATTGATGTGACATCTCATTGACCGGGTTGTCAAAGCATTATACATGTGAATGAATAGATTGGCAGTTCCAGGTTTTGATCACAGTACATTGCAATATCTATGTTAGTCCATTCAAAAGAAGTAGTGGGCATTTAAGCTATTTTAGCTAATATGAACCAATTTCAAGTAGTACACTGATCACTAGTTTATCTTGATTATTTTGTTCATGAAAAGTACCTTTTCTAGTTTTCTTCATGTTCATTGAAGATATTTAATATTTACCCAATTCGATACTTGAAAGGATGTTTCTCAAACTGATTTATTTACTTTTTCTTGCAGATGTAAATATTGAATCTCCTCCTTCTATGTACCCTGCTAAGAAGCATTGTGATATTACGGGATTTGAGGTTAGTAATCATGTGCTCTTAGCAATCATAAGCACTATTTGTACTTGCTTTCATTTCACTAATGTTTTCATTATTGTGAAAATGTCTTCAAAGAGACAACGGACATAAGAATACTAAGTTCTTAGTGAGAAACACATGCACAAAGGCACAATAAGAACACTTGGAACAAATGTGCACAAAGTCCCAACACATTCAAGAGAACCCAAATGCACAAAGGCATAAAAAATATAAATCTTTAATGAAGAAGTGAGAGAGCTTTGACTCAAAGCTTAAAGAATTACAAAAGGGATGGCCCCTATTTATAATACATGGATGAAGGCCTTGGAGGGGCTCCATATAGACGTTGGAGCCCTGCCCAGCGTCTTTATGGTGGCCCCCCCAAGGTAAAAAAGAAAAGAAAATTAAAACGAAGAAAATAAAAAAGAAAAAAAGAAAATACAATCATATTCCAAGTGGAATATGCATAAAAAGGAAAGAGGAAAAAGACATTTTTGCCCTTATTGGGTATTACAAAAATTATATATATATATATATATATATATATATATATATATATATATATATATATATATATATGGACTTTATATTTTAACAATTATAGTGTCACTTGACTATTTCTTGAACCGCCATCCAACATATTTTGTAATCCCAAATTCCAACCCGTCTTTGCTGTTGTAATCTAGACCAAAATGAATATAATTTAAACTAGACCAAAACTACTTGGATCCAATCCAAACTGAATCCGATTGTATCATACTTAATAAGTGGTACAGGAGGATTCTGTGAAGAGTCTTACACAATCAAGTTTGCAAACTTGACAAAACATACATTCACCCAATATGGTAAACCAAAATAGCATACAAAATGCTCCACGGCACGAACATAAGAATAGTGCATAAATGCACTCGAATCTGAATATGTGAGGTAAAACCTATGTCACATGGGTGCGGGTACAGGTGCGGGTACGAGTACTGGTGCGACACGGGTGCAGAGCAATTTCAAAAATTTTGGACACGGGGACACGACTATATATATATATATATATATATAACAATAAGATCTGACCCCGATACCATCTTGGATCTGGGTCGGGTCCGGATCTGGACCCGACTCGAGTCCAAATTAATTTTAATAAATGGACAAAAATAAACTCGTTCAAAGTTGATCGAGTCCAAAATGTGGACGGACTCGGCCTCGGTGCGTTGACCGAATTCGACACTTAGTTGACAGTGTCCGCCCCGTGTCCGAAGCCGCACTCGTGTCGACGCTGGTGCATCGACTTTTTAGCCGAGTCCGTGTGACTTAAGATAAAACCCTCTACCCTTTAATTGCATTACAATGGGCAACATGCCCTTATTTATAGAGAGATTACATGAGAGGAGCTATTGGGATAGCTGTTGGGCTACTCCCAACAGCTCTAGTCAAAATTGACAAAACCTGACAAAAAGACTGTTTAACTGTTTGACAGCTCAACAACTCTAGTCAATTATGACAATTTGACAAAAAGATAAAAAAACATAATAAAAAAAGAAAGAAATAAAATTACAGAAATAAATAAATAAAAATGTATTACAAGAATATACATACATACTTTAAATATATATATATATATATATATATATATATATACATATATATGTTATTTTCTAACAGTCTCCTTCAAACTTACGGTGAAATCACCGAAAGTTTGTCAAGTAAAAAGTTGAATCTTGGTGAGCAGAGTGCCTTAGTGAAGAAGTCAGCAAGTTGATATTCCCATCTTTATATGCTTTGTTCTTTCATGAAACGTATGATTTCGAGCAATGTATATCAAACTCTTATTGTCACAGCACAATCTTGTAGGATTCTGAAGGTTAATCCTCATATCTGAAGTGAGCTGTTTGAGCCACACGACTTTCATAGTAGTAGTTGACATTGCTCTATATTCAGCTTCCATAGATGATAATGACACATTTTGTTGTTTCTTGCACCTTCATGAAATCAAGGATTCACCTAGAAACACACAAAAACCAGTTGTTGAGTGCCTGTTATTTGGATCCCCTCCCCAATCAGCATCAGAATATGCAATAAGGTCTAAGGAGAAAGATGAGGATAGAAAGACTCCCTTATTTATAGTGCCTCTGATGTATTTAATAATTCTCATGACTGCACTCATATGAGCTGATGTTGGAGCATGTTAAAATTGACTGGCTATATCTGGTCTTGTAATACTTAAATAAATAAAAGATCCCACTAGCTGTCTGAAGGGAGTTGGATTGTCCAAAGGAACTCTATCATCGGCTCGCATCTTCATCCTGACAATCTCTGGAGTATCAACAACTTTATCATCTGAAAGTCCTGACTTGTCAATAATATCTGAAGCAAACTTTGTTTGTAACAATATGTATCCTCTGTTAAAGTATGAAACTTCTATACCAAGAAAGTATGTTAGAAACCCAAGATCTGTCATTTTAAAAGAATTTTTCAAAAACTGTTTTACTTTCTTGATTCCCTCTTTGTCACTTCTTGTAATCGACATATCATCAACATATAAAAGTAAAATTATAATACCTGCAAAAGAGTTCTTGATAAACAAAGTTGTATCAATATAGCATGGTTTAAAACCATACCTTGTAATAATATTGTTAAAAGTGTCAAACCAAGCTCTAGGTGCTTGTTTGAGGCCATATAGTCCTTTTTTAATTTAAGCACTTTACCTGAAGTAATTATTAATCCAGGTGGAATATTCATATATACTTCCTCATTGAGATTCCCATTTAAAAATGCATTTTTAACATCCATTTGAAATATATTTCAATTTTTAATAGCTGAAATAGCTACAAGCATTCGAACAATGGTCATCGTGGCAACAGGAGCAAAAGTTTCTTCATAATCTACGTATTCTTGAGAATATCCTTTGGCAACTAGCCTGACTTTATGCCTTTCCAAGGATCCATCACTTCTGGTTTTTACTTTAAAAACCCATCTACAACCTATTGTCTTCTTTCCTATAGGTAAATCCAGAATTTCTCAAGTATTAGCATCTTTAAGAGCTTCTAATTCTACGTGCATAGCTTTTATCCATTCGGGTAAATTTTTTGCTTCATTTAAACATGAGAGTTCAAAATATGAATGGATAGCTATAAGACATGCTCTATGTTTAGGAGAGAATGAATCATAAGACACAAACTTATTTGGGATTCTTGAGGTTCGCTCAGATCTACGAATAGCGGTTTGTTTTGAAGGAATTTCTTATGCTTCATGATTACTTTGATTTACACCTTCATTGGATGCATTTCGATTTCTTCTAGTGTATACTATTGGTTCAACTGTTGTTCTAATTTCAATAGGAGGTTCTACATAAATATTTTCATCATTAGATAGTAGTTTGAACAAGAAAGAATAATTAGAGTTTATGTCTTCCGACATGTTTTCTTCAAATCCACTTTCATTTTCAACAAAATTAACATTCCTTGAAATGAGAAGTTTATCATTTTTTGTATCATAACATTTAAATCCTTTTTGTGTTTCTAAATAACCAATGAACGCACAAGGGATAGCTTTAGAAGATAGTTTATCTCCTTTATCATTCAAAACATAACATTTGCAACCAAAGATTCTCAATCTTTGATAGTCAGGTTGATATTTGAATAATTTTTCAAAAAGAATTTCATTAGATAAAGTTTTGGAAAGCATCCTATTTATAAGATATACTAAGGTTAATGCAGCTTCAGTCCAAAGAATTTTGGAATATTTTTAGCAATAAGAAGAGTCCTTGTAGTTTTCATAATATGTCTGTGTTTTCTTTCTAAAATTCCATTTTATTGTGGGGTTCTAGGACATGATCTTTGATGTAAAATTTCTTTGTTTTTCTAAAAATTGTTTAAACTCATTTGACAAGTATTCTCCTCCAGAGTCAGTTATGAGAATTTTGAGTTTACTTTCAAATTGATTTTTAATCATGTTATGGAATGTTTTGAAGGTTGCAAATACATCTGATTTAAACTTAAGAAAGTAAATCCAACAATATCTAGTGAAGTCATCAATAAACACAACATAGTAGGAGAATCTTCCTTTAGAGGCTACAGGAGGAAGACCCCATACATCTGAATGAACTAATTCAAAAGGCATTGAGGAATAAAAAGTTCTTTGACTGTAAGGCAAGACTGTCATTTTACCAAGTAAACATTCTTTGCATTCAAAATTATCTTTACAAAGATTCTTGGTAATAGGTACAAAATTTAATTTTCTTATATTTGGATGCCCAAGTCTATGATGCCAAGTCTGTATGTCTTTTGTTTGGGCAGTGTTACAAAAATAATTCCTTTGAAATACAAAAGAAATTTATATAATAGAGATCTTCTTGCCTAGAACCTTCCCCAATCAATTTTTCGGACTGGCGATCATGCACCCAACATTTACTTGATGAGAAAATAAAATCACATCCATGATCCGAGATTTGAGAAACATAAAGTAGGTTAAGATAAAGTTTTGGTATAAGTCTTATTTTTGGAATATAAAAGTTGTTATGTTTTGACAAATCATTTTAAAAAATTCCAACACTCTTTATTTTCAAGGCAGTACCATCGGCAATGGAAACAAAAGATGCATTTGAATTAGGTTGACATTCAGATAGTATAGATCTATGTGGGGTCATATGAAAAAAGCTCCTGAATCAAGAAGCCAAGAGCACATACTAAGAGTAGAAGATGTTGCAATGTCTCCGTCAGTTGAGATAATGATTTGATGAGGTCTTTGAGATTCAAAGTATCTTCATCTTGTTTTGATGGTATAGCGGCAACACGTTTTTCTCGAGGCCTATATTTGTATCTAGGACATTGAGGCCTAATATGACCGGGCTTATTACAATTATGGCAAATGATTTTTTATTCTCCTCGATTCTTATTAGAATGAGGAGGTTTATATGGCTTGATATAGTGTCTCGGTTTTAATGCGCCAAGTGCGCAATCATCTTCTTGACCATTGTTAGAAGTAGCAAGTATACTAACATTTTTACTCATGTTTAGCCTAGTCTCTTCTCCACTAAGTTTAGTGAGAATCTCATGAATAGGAGGAGGTGATGAAGATGATAACAAAGAGGCCCTTGTTTGTTCAAACTCGGGTCTCAAACCATAGAGGAAAGCAAAAAGTCTATCTTCTTCAACTTGAACTCTCCGCATTTTTATTCACTTTCCTTCTCATTTGGGTTCAAATTGGGCAAGTTGGGTCCAAATGAACTCCATAAAATAATCTCTTACATTCTTATCTCCTTGTTTAATGTTTCTAATTGTTTCTTGGAGATAATACTTGTGAATCATATCTTTTTCGGTAAATATACCTCTAAGATATTCTCATGCTTCATTTGGCTTTTTGTAACACAAAAGGTTTGAGGCAATTTTTGTCTCAACTCCACTAAACATCCATGAAAGAATTTTGACATTTTTCATTTTCCATTCATCTAATTTTTTTGTAGTATTCTTCCATGGCTTTGTTTCTTTCTTCAAGACTAGTCTCAACATCATTTTCACCTAATGTAATTTTGGGGAGTGGGTTCAAGAATAGTACCTCTTACAAATCCCCACAAACCTTGACCCTTGATGAATGTCTCTAAGTGTCTCGCCCAAATGTTTTAGTTGCTTCCTTCAAGTTTGAATGGCGAGATGAAGTTGGAGTTGCTTGTATTGTGTGGAAAAAATTCACCCATGATGAATCCAAAGAGAAAAAAAAAACCATCAATCATGAAAGAGATAAGACACACTTTACGAGGCAGCTCACCAATGCACGGTTGATCATACACCAAGCTTTGATACCATGTAAAGAGTCTTACACACAATCAAGTTTGCAAACAACTTGACAAAACATACATTCACCTAATATGGTAAACCAAAATAGCATACAAAATGCTCCACGGCACAAACATAAGAATAGTGCATAAATGCACTCGAATCTGAACATGTGAGAGGTAAAACCCTCTACCCTTTAATTGCATTACAATAGGTAGTATGCCCTTATTTATAGAGAAATTACATGAGAGGAGCTATTGGAATAGCTGTTGGGGGCTACTCCCAACAGCTTTAATTAGAGCCGTTGGAGTAGCGCAACAGCTCTAGTCAAACAGTCAACATTTTGACTGTTTCACAGAACCTGACAAAAAGACTGTTTGACAGCCCAACAACTCTAGTCAATTATGACGGTTTGACAAAGAGACAAAAAAACATAATAAAAGAAAGAAAGAAATAAAATTACAGAAATAAATAAATAAATAATTATTACAAGAATATACTGACATACTTTAAATATATTGTTATATACATATATATATATATACAAGTATACATACTCTTGTATTAGGAAGAGTATGTATATATATATTCAAGTATATACATATATATGTTATTTTCTAACAGATCTAACCATTGAAAGGTAAGATGATAAATACTCTAATGCATGAGATTACAAAAAGCTACTTCAGAGCTTATTCAGACTGAATTTTTCTGTTAGTAGATCCACTTCCTTTGAATCTACGGATGTAATTTGATATGAAGGCTTGTTGGATATGATATATGGTATGGAAAATTTGAAGTTAACTTCCTAGGCATAATATAGTTGATCGTGCACAATATTTTTGGTTTGAGGAGCTTGATGAGGTCAACATCTTATAGTGTGGGCCCATAACTCACAACATGTTTGTCAAGCATATTTTCTTCCAGATTGCATCGGAAATCTGCATATTTTCTTCCAGATTGCATCGGAAATCTAACTCTTCCTACTTTTATGTGATCCATGTGTTCCATCTACTGGAACAGCTTCTTGCACGTGACTGCTATTTAGATTGTAATCCATATGTATCTAACTATACCTACTTGGGTGCTATTTAGATTGTAAGAATGAAGTTTGACTTAGACTTTGCTATGACTCACTCGAGCCCTGATTAACTTAACTCAAACTCAGACTCTCAAAGTAAACTTAATTCAGTCCAAGGTCCAACCTTGTTTAAGGTAACATTTATATACCAATAAGTTTGAGGTAAGAAAGGGATTTTTTAAGTTTGATTATTTTATGGAATAAATTTCAATATTGTTTCCTGATTTAAGGTTAATCCTAAAATTATGATGCCTAACAAGAAAACCTTTGTCGTCCACAACTGCTAGCTCTACTAAGATCTAATGATTAAGATAAGGGAGTAAGTTGTCATGAGTTCAGTTTCCCCTGGGATCAAACCTGTGACTGTAAAACCCATGGTTAAAAAAATAATAATAATAATAATTATCGGACCCGGGCCGGGTCGGGTTTGGACCCGGGCCGGGTCGGGTTTGGACCCGACCCGGGCCCGTCCTCGTTGGGGTTTTAAAACCTGACTCAGGGGGAGGATTTCTTTTTTTTAAACAAATCCTCTTCCCGAGCGTCGCACCCCACCCGCGCCTTCGACCTGATAAGGGAAACCCATCAGGGTTTCCCCATTTATCGCCCCCCCCCCCCCTTTAAGAGCATCGCAGGAGGGCAGAGGGGGCACGCCTCCCTCTCGAGTCTCCTCCTCCTCCTCGCACTGGCGCCCCTTCTCGTGAACCCCGACGTCTCCTCCCTCTGGTCCGATCGACATCATCGCCACCACCATCGCCGTCGATCTTCTCCTAGGTATGCTTTTCCCCCCTTCTCCTCTCCCGTTTTCTAATCCCTCTCCCTCTGTGTCTATCGGAGGGTCGACAGATGGCCTACGGGCCCTTGTCGTCTCCTCCTCTCTCTTGAGGTTGTCGGAGGGTCGGCAGGGGGCCAGTGGCTCCTGCGGCACCCGCCCTCCCCTGTGGGCTATCGGACGACCGACGAGAGGTCGGTCGTCTCCCTGTCACACCCTCCTCTCTCTGACGTCTCGCCGGGAGGCCGATGGCCCCTGCTGTGCCCTCCCTCTTTTCCCCTCCTTGAGGGCTTGCCGGAAGGTCGACACGCGGCGCACGGCCCCTGCCGCGTTCTCCCGCTCCCCTCTGTGCCATGCCTTTTTCATTTATCTCCCTTTTTGTCGCCGTTATTTTTTCAGGCAGGGGTCGAGGCCCCTGTCGTTGTTGTTTGGTCAGGGCCCCTGCCATTCTCTATTTTGTCCGGCAGGGGCCGAGGCCCCTGCCATTCGGTGTTTGTCAGGCAGGGGCCGAGACCCCTGCCATTCGGTGCTTTCGTATGGTTTTGGGCAGGCAGGGGCTGAGGCCCTTGCCATTTACTGGTCTGTCAGACAGGGGTCGAGGCCCCTGCCATTCCACATTTATCAGACAAGGGTCGAGGCCCTTGCCATTTCCACATTTATCAGACAGGGGCCGAGGCCCCTGCCACTCTTTGTTTTTGGCCAGGCAGGGGGCGAGGCCCCTGCCATTCGCTGCTCTGTCAAGCAGGGGCTGAGGCCCCTGCCATCCGCTGTTCGCCGTTCAGTTCGTTCCTAGTAAGCAGGAGTCTCAACCCTTGTCGCTCATGCTTTCCACTGACAGGACAGGCCTTACTGCTCTTCTGTTCTTTTTGACAACTGTAGCATAATAACTCTCACACTCTTGCAGACTTCGCATCGAACCCCGCTCTGGCTCCGCAGCCCGAGACTCGTATCATCTACACTTGTAGACGCACACAACTGCACAACATCCCGAGGTAGGAGAAAAATCGCACGAAGACTTTGTGAAATGTTTGGATTCTGAGATATTGCATGTCTATATAGATAAGTATGACTTATTCCTGTTTGTCTCGGACTTGTTGAGACCTTAGTGTTTTTCCTTGTATCTTGCATGCAGGAGCTTGTACTAAGTTACTTTGCCATTATTGCTTTTCCTGTACTAGTTAGCTATTATTATCACATTGTGGATGCTTAATTTTGCTATCATACTTTTGTTTTGAGTGTTGCCCTCGGGCAAGCCTCGTAGGGTGCGCAATTGCACATACAATAATTCATAACCGTTGGAAAGAAGTGCAAAATTGAGTTTAGGCATAGTAGTGTCGATGATAGGGCCTTCTTGGTGCAAGGCTTGACTTATCGAGCTCAAAGGCATAAATGTAAAGCAGATGTCTCTCCTTGGAAGTTGCTAGTTATAACTCTCTGTACTTTGTGTTCTTGGGTCAAAAAACTAGCTTGCTCGCATATATTATGCCATGCTGTGTTGGGTTGTCTCTCGAGAAACCCACAATCTACCATTGTAGTCGGATCTCTAGACAGGTACTGCTTGTACACTACGATGAGTAGGATGTGAGGTCGATGAGTACCTCGAAGCGTGCTTTGAGCACTGGATTGAAACATATAAGAATAATGATGTACGCCTTTATGAGCAAACAAGAGCAAAATATATAGATTTAAACCAAATAAATTGCAATATAATAATTGTTTTCCCTCTCATCGTAGTCGTACCTTCAGACGGGTACGATCATACTTTTGAACAAGTATGTCACTTTGGTGTTACGATGTTAGGATAAAGAGGTTGCGGCAACCTCGAATTATGCTTACAGTAGATTGTTGAGATCACATACATGATGACTTTTTGCCTTCACAGGCAATATGCTCAAGTGGGTTGATAGGCCAGAGCATGGAGATTGGGGCGGCGGTTAAGAAACCCCCGTCGTGCCCTTTTAACCTCACGGTTCATCAAGGGAGATGATGGATGATACAAAAACTTCGATGGACAGGTTGTTAACAACCACCCCACGGGCAAAAGACCCAGTTTCCCCAGTCATCGGAGTTAGGAGAATTGGGATTACCATAAATTATCCTAGGTGGTAACTCCCAGGTACTTCTGCAGAAGTTGGATGCATCCATGGGCCACAAATGCCTTTGGGGATTTACTCTCTCGGTTATTGATCGTCCCCTTAGGAGTGAACTCAGTCAGCTATCCGGGTTAATAAGAAAAACACTTGACATAATGGACCCCCGGATCGGTCTCGGCTGTTTCTACGTTTCGCGTCTATGCGTACCCACATGCCAGTTATATATCAAAACTTAAATAATATCCTGCTCATAGAAGTTGTAGATTTACATTAGTTGTTGTTTCTGCCTATGATGTATGCCCTGTATAGCATAGTGATAATCATGATGAAATGCTATATTAGACTTAAGTCTCTTATTTCCTAGTTACACCTACTTTTACTGTTACGGTTATGGTTACTGTCACTACACTTAATAAAATATTGCTTATCTTATGCATATCCTGCTATATTCTACATTGTTTAGTTGTGCACCGTACTAGTTTGTCACAAAACTGACCCATTTCATGGGCACGTGAGGAGTAGGATTTTTCGGGTAGCCGATGGCGCGATGCAACGTGACTCAAGCTTTCCTTCTTTCTGCTGGCGTCCTGGCTCGGAGTTTTGAGATTTTGTTGGGATTTTGGATTGTGGAAAAATTGTTATTTGTTAAACCACAAAGTTTATTAATAAATGATTGCTTTTGTTCCTTATTACTCTGAGAAATTGTTTGATGATTGGTCTTCGAGCTAACGTACCCAGAATTCATCCACTTGTTTTCCTTCTCTAAAGTGCTTCCGATGATATTTTCGAAATTTTAAAAAGGGTTGTTACTAATGTTTTCAAAAGCACAAGTGGAAAATTTTTGGAGCGTTACAGTGACAGGTGTGGAGTAGCATGTGGTGCTGGTCCACTCCCTCAGGGTTTACCACTATAGGGCAGCCAATTAGGGCTCAATCCTGATGTGTTGTCATTAAAAAAGAAAAAAAAAGCGAGTAGATGCTATAGAATCTCCCAATCATTGCTCACTCTCTCTCTCTTAGGTCTCTCTTTTATAAAATAGATGCAGCACCAAGAATTTTTTTGCCTATGGGACATGGAAAAAACTTCTAGGATAAAATCTGGGGAAACCAAAATTCTCCACTAAAAAGAAGTAATGACCTAGAGGTTGCAGACCTTTTCCCTTCTGTTTTTTCCTTTTGAAAAACCTTTTTATCTTTCTTTTTCTTGCACCCGTGTGCATCAATCGTTTATTCATCAAACACAGTAATTAGTTGCTCTTGGTAGAGAAAAGTTCAAAAAAAATCTGGTGAAAATATCTTATGCGATAAAATTACCCCTCAAGTCTCTTCTTATTTAATGACTCGTTTCTTTCTTCACAAAACATAAAACTGCTTGCCAGACTATGCTTGTGCTAGTCTTTGGTCACCAGGAAATTGCAATGTTTTCTCTTGAATTTAATTATTTTTCTTGGCAAGCAGTTAGGGACAATGAATATACTGGTTGTTGGAGCTGCAGGACCGATGCCTAGATCATGGAAAGATGCAAACCTATTATCAGGATTTGCAATTTGTATTTTTACTTCCCCTTCATTTTAATGCTTGTGTGAAGGAAATGCATCACTCTGGTAACCCCTGCAGCCCTTTTAGCCGAGGATGAGATAGACAAGTAAACCTCTCTCTCTCTCTCTCTCTCTCTCTCTCTCTCTCTCTCTCTCTCTCTCTCTTTTGGCTTCCCTCAACAGCAAGGTGTTAGAAGTGTTGAGGCGATGTGAAGCATTATATACTCTATGAAGTGCAAGTACCGAGGCATTGGAGCATAGGTATCACAACTATTAATCTCATAGAATAAGAAAAACAAACAAATATGCAATAAAACAGAAAAGAAGCGACATAAATAACCTATAAGAACAAAAACTTTTCATTTTCCAACAAAAAACAAGGATAACATGCATGCATATACATACACTTACACCCAGTTCCCCCAATACACATACACACACATACGTGTGTGCACACACACAAATGCATCTGTGGGAGCTCCATAGAGCCTATCCAAGTACGAAAACAAACATGAATTCCAATCTAAATTCTCAACATAGGCACCTATATTAACATTGAAAATAGTCACATAGTATCACTGTCAACTAAAAAGTGCTAATCAATTTTGTCAATCAAATTAAACATACAAGTCCTGGACTAAGCCTTACAATAGGAATCATGGGATATGCATAATATATACCAAATGTGTAAGAAGAAGGATGGGTTTTAATCAGTCTATGCCTAAGGCAGGTGACATCATAGCAGCAGCTTAATGAGTGAGAAGAGAAAGAGAAAAGGAACAGCCAGAGCCCATGTTAACTAAACCCTCTAATATTACATCCAAGACTCGTCTTCCAGTGAAAATAACTAAAACCTACAGACTAGAACTGTACAGGACAATGAGCAATGAACAACATCATACAACAAGAGAGGACAGTCAGAAATATCATAACTGTTGGTGAAGCATGGATAGTTAGATGATTGCCCTGCTACAGCCAAATAACCAACAATACTTCCAGCAAGCCCAGAAACCCACCTCTTTGCTATATAACTCTCTACAACTTCAATTCTTTACTGCAACAACAAATAATTACAGACTATTTGCAATAAATAATCTCCTAAATAGCAACCCTAGCAGACACCAAACCCATCGTCTTCATTCAATTGCAACGACAAATTCCACACAAAATTAGCAGAATTGCAAGCCACTCAATTGATAAAAAAAGAGTCCAAAAGCCTAACTTCATTGAAATTGTCAACTAGAACACACAAACACTCAAAAACAAACCAAAAGAAACAACCAACAAATCAGAGAGAGAGAAAGAAACTAAATTCTGGTACTCAGTCGTTGAAAACAACCAACCATTCGTCAACCCTGCTCTTCTCCTAACTGTTTGTAAAGTGGAAACACTTAACGAACATAAAGTATACAACCGGTCAAGCGCAGCCCCCTCTTTATTTTATTTTTGGTTTTATAATTAAGTCAAACGGGTCAAGCACCAATCGATCCCCTTCCATGACCCAATTTAATCGTGTTGTGACTTGTGAGGCTCATGCCTCACCTTGAGTCGCAGTTCTCAGGTTGAGGCACACACCTCGTAAGCCCATATGCCTCTGCCTTGCGCCTCGAGGCATGAGGCATATGCCTCACCTTGAGGCATAAGCTTCTTGCCTCAAGGCGCAAGTATTTAACAACATCGCTCACCAGGGAAGGTCATCCCTACTTTATATTAAGTGGATCCAACAAAGTGGGATGCATGTCATTATTGCAATGCATTGTGATGGTTGCTTGTCAAAACAGGTTCAATCTGATTCCATCCCTGCCTGGTAATGCTTTTCTTCTATATGATCAGTGGGTACCCTAGCCAAGCTGCTTGGAATTTTGTACCTAGGGCAGCTTATTTTTTGTTTGACAACTAATAGGTTTGGATTCCTAGCTCATGCCATCATCTATTGGTACCAGTTAGTACTGCTGGTTCATATGATTATAGTAAATGCAAACTTCTGACGCTCTAACTTCACTGTTATACTGTTAAATTATGTACATAATCATATAATGTAATATATATATTATATATATATATGGTAATACATATACATATATTAATATATATGTATATGTATCTACTTATTATATATATAAAATATATATTTCTATTTGTTTAGCCGTAGGGGTAGTTTAGTCTTTTTCCCTGTTTTACGCACATTCACTTTATGGATGTGATTGTAAATTTGTTTTTATTTTCTTTCTTTTTGTTTTTTTATTTTCTTTTATTTCTTTTATGTAAAGTACCAAAAGGTACCTTGGGGGGCCCACTAACATAGACGTTGGGCCCTCTCCAACGGTCACATTTGTGACCGTTGGAGGGGCTCCAACGTCTATGAGTTGAGCCCCTCCAAGGCCCCTCTTGTGTTCTTATAAATAGGGGTTCTCCCCTTTGTATTTTCTTATGGCTTTGAGTCAAAGCCCAAGTGCTCAATAAATTGATTCCATTATTTTTATGCCTTTGCGCATTTGTGGGTTATTTGTGAGTTGTGCTTTTGTGCACAAGTGTTCTAAAGTGTTCTTATTGTGCATTCGTGGCGGGTTTATTATCAAGAATATTAAGGTCTTGATCTTAGTATCTTATTGGAGATACTTTTACATGGTATCAGAGCCTCGTTGAAGGAGGAGGATCGTGTGTCCCGCCACTTGTGAAGTACCTCGAAAATCGTGCCCTCAAGTAAATGAAGTTTTGGAGTAAATCTTCTACTTCGGGCAATATTTTAGAAGCAACTTTTGTCAAGAAAAGTTTGAAAAACTTTTAAGGTACGCTTTATTTTCTATCGTCTTACCTCTCTAATGGGTGAAAAAGACTCCCACTTCTCCCTTGGGTTTAAACTTAGTGGTTCGAACTACCATGTTTGGGCCGGCAATATGGAAGCCCATATCAAGGGGAAAGGCCTTTGGGGATACGTTCAAGGTTCCATATCGGAACCCGAACCCAAACTTTCTATCATAGAGAAAGGGGATATTAAGATTCTTGAAGGTGAAGATTGACAAAAGGCCTTAGAAGAATATTCAAAAAAGCATGATGAGTGGGAAATGAAGAACTTCAAAATTTTATCTTGGATTTTCTCATCCGTTGAAACCAAGATCAATGCCAACATCATTAAGTTTAAAAGGGCCTCCGAAGCTTGGTTGTACCTTGAAAAAATGTATACTTCAAGGGACTTATCTCACAATTATTATCTCCAAAAGAAAGCTTTGACCCTTCAACAAAATGATTTGTCTATTCGGGAATATTTTGCCGAACTATCATCTATTTGGGACGAGCTTGCTATGCTCGAACCAAAATGGAGCGGAGAAGCTATTGAATTAAGACACAAGCAACTAGAGGAAGATCGATTCTTCAACTTCCTAAATGGTCTTAGACCCGAATTTGAGCAAATTCGGTCCTCTCTCCTATCCGCTTTCACATCTCCCTCTATTGAAGATGTCATCACCAAGCTAAGTGGTGAGGAAACACGTATGGGGATTAGTAGAAATAACCCAAGTATCCTTGCTACACCTTCTCAAAGTGATTATGAAGTGGTTAATGCCGTGTCAAGACCCGGAAATAATTTAAAAACCTACAAACCACCCCATTTCAAAAATCAAGGGCAAGGAGGAAATGATCGATATGGCAAGAGAGACTATAGCAAATTAACTTGCCATTTTTGTAAAGAACCGAGGCATATCAAACCCCTTTGTCCCAAATGGAAGAAATTTCTTGCCGCGGCTTTAGCATCCCAATCAGAGGAACGACCTTCGTCATCAAATGAGTCTCTTTCGCTTCAAAAAATTATGGATGCTCTTCAACCTATTCTCAAAGGAGGCATTTCTGGAGCCGCTATGTCATCCTCATCCTCTCTCGGTAAGACATCTTGGCTCCTTGATTCCGGTGCTTCATTTCATATGACTCCAAGTCCTTGTTTTCTTTCTGATTATTCTAAAAAATTTCTTCCATCTTTTGTCTCAACGGCGGATGGAACACCTCTTGAAATTAAAGGAATGGGCAATTTTGAAAAACAAGACTTCTTTATCCCAAAAATTCATCTTATACCAAAACTAAACTTAAACTTACTTTCCGTTTCTCAACTCTCGGACCATGGTTGCGATATAAAGTTTTCTTCTGATAAATGTTGGATACAGGATCGCCAGTCCGGGAAGTTGATTGGGGAAGGCTTTAGGAGAGGAGACCTCTACTATGTTGATTTTCTTAAAATTCCCAAGAATCAATTTTGTAATGTTGCTCAAAACAAAGATATTCATGTATAGCATAAGAGATTGGGTCATCTCAACATTGTTAAAATCTCTTATTTGCCTTTTATTAAGCATCTTTGTAATGAAAATTTTGTTTGTAATGAATGTATTCTTGGAAAAATGAGAAGTCTTCATTTTCCTCAAAGATCCATGTTTACAACAAGACCTTTTGAAATTGTTCACTCCGATGTATGGGGTCCGGCTCCGGTGATATCTAAGGGAGGTTTCTCATACTATGTTATCTTTGTGGACGATTTCACTAGGTTTAGTTGGATATATTTTCTTAAACATAAACATGAAGTTTTCTCAACTTTCAAAACATTTCATATGATGGTTTTAAATCAATTCAATGGAAATTTAAAAATTTTTAGAACCGATTCGGGTGGAGAATATCTTTCCAATGAATTTAAAAGTTATCTTGAAAATTATGGAATTCTTCATCAAAAATCTTGTCCTAAAACCCCCCAACAAAATGGGTTGGCGGAACGAAAACATAGGCACATTATTGAAACAACACGAACTTTGCTTATTTCACAAAATATTCCAAAAAAACTTTGGGCTGAGGCAGCCCTTACATCTGTCTATCTCATAAATAGACTTCCATCTAAAAACTTGAACAAGATTTTCCCATTTGAAAAATTATACGAAAAAGAACCTGATTACAGCAGGTTAAGGGTGTTTGGATGCAAATGTTTTGTCCTTACTAATAAAAATGACAAACTCTCTCCTAAGGCCATTCTGTGTGCCGTTCTTGGTTATTCTGAAACTCAAAAAGGCTTTCGCTGTTATGATATTAAAAGTGATAAACTTTATGTTTCCAGAAATATAAGCTTCTTGGAAAATATTAGTGGTTTCGAAAAACTTGAAACTAATAATAAGAATATTGACTATTCATTTCTGTTTGATTTATTGACTGATGATGATACTAGTGATGATGAATCAAATCATAATAACTTAAGTAATAATGAAACCCATTCTGAGTCCTCAACACTTCATCAACATATCAGTGAAGAACCACATAGAGATCCCATAACCTACTCTCATAGAGATAGGAATACTTTTAGAAGTACCCTCGAAAGATATGATAATGAGTCTACACCTTTGAGTGAAGAAAGCCTTCGTAGGACCGAAAGACTAAGAAGACCTCCTTCTAGGTTCATCTCATATGAGTCCTTTTCGCCTAAATATAGAGCCTGTCTAAGCGGCATTCACTCTTACATAGAACCTAGGAACTTCGAGGAAGCACGAAATTGTCCGGAATGGATAGTCGCTATGAATAATGAACTTGAAGCTATAAAGAAAGCAAAGACATGGGAGTTTCAAGACCTCCCTAAAGACAAGAAAGCAATAGGGTGTAGATGGGTGTTTAAAGTCAAGACTAAGAGTGATGGGTCCCTTGAGAGATATAAGGCCCGCTTAGTTGCTAAAGGATATGGTCAAAAATATGGGATTGATTATGAGGAGACCTTTGCCCCGGTAGCTCGGATGGTCACCGTCCGATGTCTTATAACCGTTGCCTCAATCAATAAATGGAACATCTATCAGATGGATGTTAATAATGTTTTTTTAAACGGAGATCTAAACGAAGAAGTATATATGGATGCTCCTCCTGGAATGGAATCTCCTAAAGGAAAAGTGTTTCGCCTTCGGAAAGCACTTTATGGTTTAAAACAAGCTCCCAAGGCTTGGTATGATAGGTTTTACTCCGTAATGTTAGATAATGGTTTTTCATCCTGCTTTACTGATACTGCTTTGTTTGTTAGAAAATCTAATGAAGGGATTGTTACTTTGCTACTATATGTGGATGACATGCTTATAACTGGGAGCGATTCTAACGGGATTAAAAGCATAAAATCCATTTTAAAGGATAAGTTTGAAATGTCTGACTTGGGTTTCTTAACTTATTTTTTGGGTATTGAGGTTGCATACTCTCATAGAGGATATTTTTTGTCTCAAACTAAGCTGGCATCTGAGATTATTGACAGGTCAGGTATTACGGACGATAAAATTTGTGAAACTCCTGCTATAGTAGGAGCTAAAATGAAGATTGATGATGGTGTTCCTCTCTCCGATCCTACTCCCTACAGGCAGCTAGTAGGATCGTTGATGTACCTAAGTATCACCAGACCAGATATCTCACATGCGGTGCATACGGCAAGTCAGTTTCAGCATGCACCAACTTTTGTTCACATGGGTGCTATCTTACGTGTCGTGAGATACCTAAAGCACACTATTAATAAGGGAGTTTTTCTGTCTTCTTCTTCTGAGTTAAAATTAATTGCTTATACTGACTTTGATGGGGAGGTGACCCAAATAACCGTCACTCCACCACTGGTTTTTGTGTATTCTTAGGAGACTCATTGATCTCATGGAGATGCAAGAAGCAGCAAAAGGTGTCTCTCTCATCAACTGAAGCTGAATATCGTGTCATGGCAACTACTACCATGGAAATTGTTTGGATTCATCAGTTGCTGGAAGACATGGGAATCACAATTGAAGGGCCCACCAAGCTATGCTGTGACAACAAAAGTGCGATTTATATTGCTAAAAATCACACCTTTCATGAGCGGACCAAACATATCGAGATGGATTGTCACTATGTTCGGGAGGCGTACCTCCAAGGAATCATTGACCTTCCATATGTCACGTCCGAGTATCAGTTGGCGGATTTCTTCACTAAAGCCTTGTGTGCTCCGCGTTTCAACTTCCTTCTTAGCAAACTCTCGGTCATCCTGCCCTAAGTTTGAGGGGGGGTGTTAAATTATGTACATAATCATATAATGTAATATATATATTTTATATATATATGGTAATACATATACATATATTAATATATATGTATATGTATCTACTTATTATATATATAAAATATATATTTCTATTTGTTTAGCCGTAGGGGTAGTTTAGTCTTTTTCCCTGTTTTACGCACATTCACTTTATGGATGTGATTGTAAATTTGTTTTTATTTTCTTTTATTTCTTTTATGTAAAGTACCAAAAGGTACCTTGGGGGGCCCACTAACATAGACGTTGGGCCCTCTCCAACGGTCACATTTGTGACCGTTGGAGGGGCTCCAACGTCTATGAGTGGAACCCCTCCAAGGCCCCTCTTGTGTTCTTATAAATAGGGGTTCTCCCCTTTGTATTTTCTTATGGCTTTGAGTCAAAGCCCAAGTGCTCAATAAATTGATTCCATTATTTTTATGCCTTTGCGCATTTGTGGGTTATTTGTGAGTTGTGCTTTTGTGCACAAGTGTTCTAAAGTGTTCTTATTGTGCATTCGTGGCGGGTTTATTATCAAGAATATTAAGGTCTTGATCTTAGTATCTTATTGGAGATACTTTTACATATACATCTATAGTTTTATCATATACCATTATCTTCGCTGCCACTGGGAGATATCCTTCTGGTGCTTATCTTTAGCTTATGTTCCAATATCGCACTATTTGAGGTTCTTGTTATGGTCTTTGCTATATTGCCGGTTATTGTTTTTGGAGTGCATTAATTTGATTGCTTTGAAAGATTGCAGCTGACAATGGCTCCAATGAAGGATTTTCATAAGATTCATTTTTCTTGTATATTTTTGAGAGATTTTTAATCTATTCTGAAATGTGGATTTTGTTTTGCAGTCTCGATACACGGATCCAAGGACAAACCTGCGATATGCAAACACTAAAGTTTTCAAGCGCATTAGATCACTGCCTAATGAGTATGTGCAGAGATACCTAGCTCTAAGGAATGCTGCAGTCATTTTGAAATAGCTTGCACATGGTTTCTTGGTGAGAATTGATACAAAAGAGTTCTTTAGCACGAGTCTTAGAGAGGAGTGTCATGACTGGTTAAAGATTTTGATAGCCGTAACCATTCTCAGTCCCATGTGTTCATCAAACATTGTGCAACTATGCTAAGCTCTTTTAGTCAAAATGCTATACGAGCTTGGAGGATCATATATGAATTGCATTGTAGCTGTGCATATACTGCATGCCATCATGGGCCAGTCCTTCCAGTTGAACATGGGGGCACTTAAAAGTCAATGATTGTGAATAATGGAACATGAATTCTGCATCTGCACTTTCAGCAAGCAAGGATTGGCAGATGTCCTCTCCTTTTGGAAAAAAATAAAAAACGACACTGATGTTCTTTGGTGGGTATAAACTTATATAGTGAACTTAAGTTTTTTAACATTCAATATATATTTGAATTTGTGAACAGCTATAACACATCCGATCATTCCCTTTTCCTCTATTTCGTAATCTCTACTTCAGCTTCCTCACTTCCCTGGATATTCATGTATTCTCTTATCATTTTTGCTATGTTTTCTTATGATCGTCATCATCACTGTTATTATTATTATTATGATGATGATCCTGTTGCTACCTTATTATCATTCCTTCACAGTGGCATAGGTGGGTTCAAACCTGCATATGCTAGACTCCTCTTAGATTAGTTTAGCTTTGTCTGCTAATTAAAATTTGCCCAAGACAAATCATGGTCGGACAATTCTAGGATATACTTCAAGGCACATTATTTCAAGTTTTGTTGTTTAAAGTACGCCTGCTATTTCAAGTTTGTGGTTCTGTTTTCTCTCTCGTTCTCTTTTCTTTTAAATAGTTTCTAAGCCGAGTAGCCAACTTTATGATATGGTTTTGATTGCTCAAAAATTATTTTCCGGTGCACAAGAACTGTGCTTAAGGAATTCAACATATATACAGGAAACAAGATCCGTTTTATGAGGGAGTTGGCAGTTCATATACCTGTCTGATACTATGCGGCCTCTAGTTTTCTATTTTTTCATTTGCATGACGTTATATAATGTGTTATGGCCCTCTGTACAAGCAACAACACATGTTTGTCCATGAAGTTGAGCACACGGATGACATTGGTGATGGTTTTAGGCAGTCTTTTGAGTTTTGACAAGTTGCTTTAAATGATCCTATTTGTTCATACATTCACCATCTTTTATACTATATTATTTTCTGAGAATGGTCATGTGATCCTTGTGCCAGTTCTGCTTGGTCCCATTTCTTGTCATCAGTCACTTTTATATGGAATTCTTGGTCATGAACCTGCTCACTCCTCTATTCATGGGGCAAAGTGTAGGATGATAGTGCAAGTCACCAAGTGTTGGGACGTTATCAACGGGGTCTCCCCTTGTGTGGCAGGAGCAGTTAGTGCACGTCACCTTGTATTGGAACGTTGCAAGTTCAAATCCCTATGGTATAGTTATTTGACTGGTAGGGGTCTGCCTAACCCCTGCTTTCTCTGTCTAAAAAAAAAGTGTTTGGACGTTGCAAATTCAAAACCCAATGAATTTGGATCCTAAACATTCCTCTATAAACTATGAAGATGCTCTCATTATATCATTAAAGACCCAAATGGACCTGCTAAGGTATTGATATAGGATAGAGCACTATAACTTGATAGCAAAGCTAAAGTAGATCGGTTCAAGTGGGTCTAATTACAGATCTAGCAGTCCCTCCATGAAGCATGAACAAATTGCATGAGCTGCTGTTTGGACAAAAGGTACCAAGATACGAAATGGATTCAGAAGCAACGAGTGAAGCAGAAGCAGGGAAATGAGTGTTAAAGCTTGGTATAAAGTGTGAAACAAGACTCGTTTGTGGAAATGTGTGAAGTGAAAAAAGAAACATGCAGTAAGCAAGTGGGAAGTGCGGGGAAAGTGAAAAAATAAATATTAATATGAATAACATTTAAAAAAGGGGAAAGCAAGAAAGAGAAAAAATAAATATTAATATGAAAACATAAAAAAAAAACAAGGGGGAAAGTGAGTGAGAAGGGACAGGAATTGAGTAGGAAGAGAGCTTTCCCTCTTAGGGGATGCTTGGTAACTATGGCTTGGACCTATCAGGAACTCAGCTTTATGTACTTGACCTGTTCGCAATACAAAATGCATAAATTCATGCAAAAACCAGTATCAGGGATATTTTTTTTTTGTTTTTACTTCATGATGATGATGATTGAGAATTTCTAGACTTCTCAACTCGTGGATGGGAGTGGGACAGGTCTTGATAATGGGTCAAAATTTTTGTAAAAGCAATAGCACAAGAGCTCACATGTGAAAAGGAAGAGTCTAGAAGCCACAACAGCTGCAGGTGAGGCTTTGTGGGTTCAACTGGTGCAAAAGCCTTGAGCCTAATATCCTCATAAAGATTTGCTGCTGTCTTAGATATCCCGGGCAATAGACCCCCTTGTATTTAAACCAGTAACCTTTTGGCGTAGATATTACAATCTCATGAGTCTAGTTTTTACCTCCCATCAAAGAATTGCCTATTTCTAGAATTGAATTTTTGTTTCTAAATTTGTCGAAGTTCTATCAAGTAAATGTGTTCTGATTTTTTTTTTGGATAAATTCTATGATATGGAAAATGTTAATTGACCTGTTACTGCTAACTACAAGTCATAGATAATCCAGATATCATCTTCCTCACCACCACCACCATGGCTTTGTACCCCCAAATGGTTCATCTTATTTGTCATATTCTTTTGTTTCTTTTTCCAAGGTTAGACCTTTCAGATTCTCTGTGATACATGTGCTAATGACTTTTCAACTACTAATGGAGTGCTTACATCATACATGGTTTTGTAATTACTCATCACCACCATGATGTTGTCTATGATGCTTGTCTTTCTTGATACCTTCTTAAAGGCAAATAATGCACTATTATCTCATCCTTTCTTCAACCAGTCATGTGAGAATCATTTGAAAATTGACTTGTCAGTATCGGTATCGGCCCTGTATCGTTTGGCCAACGATTCAAGTAGTTCGGCCCATACCGATACTCAACTGAATCGTTCTGAATCAGCCAAAAGTTATTAAAAAATATCACATGTCAATCAGAACGTGACACGTGTTAAAACCATTAAATTAATATTTAAATAATATAAAAAATAATTTTAAGTGTTTTTTATATTTATTAAAAAATAGCCGATTCAGGGGTTAAATTTTTCTCCCATAATAAAACTCTGACACTCCCATCTGCCGTTGCCAATTGTTTATTAGCTTTAGCCATCCTTACTTTTTTTTTTTTTTTTTGACAAAGAAAACTGGGGTTAGTCAGACGGCAAAACTGTTCCTACCAAACAAGCGGCCCAGTTGGTTAACCATCCTTACCTTATCCAGCAAGCATGGCTGCCAGAAGTCTCAAAGATCTTTTAATTTAAAAACAATGATGTAGAGTATGTCGCAATTTATTATCGGGATAATGTACCTCTTCGTGAAAAAACTTTTTATTTTTATTTTTCTTGTACATTGGTTTAGCAGAAACTGACCCTTAGATCATGTTTTCCATCGTGTATGTAAAATTTTTCGGGCATTAAAAAGTAAATTGTATAGAATGTACCCAATTTTCAACCCTTAAATAATCATATTCTTACCTCAAGAAAATATAATCGAAGGGATTATTCTTACTATTTTAATCACGTTGAACACGTTCATGTGTCAGATTTGATGACAATAACCTTCTCTTAGGGTGCGTTTGCATAAAGGGACAAACGCCCCGCAGACGGGACGTACGGCGTTTGTCCCAGACTCTTCAGGCGATTGCGCGTCTTGCACAGACGCTCTATAAAGCATCGCACAAGATGCACTTTGTCCTGTCCTGGACAAAGCGTCACACCACACATATCAAACGCAGGACAGGAACAGGGCTGTCCCCGCAAGGGTGTGTCCCGTGTATCTAACACACCCTTATTAGTTTCAACTAGAGGGTTCCTTACCCGCGAAGGTAGCTCTCTCTCTCTCTCTCTCTCTCTCTCTCTCTCTCTCTCTCATTAACAAGCTAAAAAATTAAATGATTTATTATTAAGTGGATTGTTTTCCAGATATTTGTACTTTTATCTGGCTAAAATGCCAGTGTAGTGTTTGGGTCCCAGCAACCTCATCCAGATCCAAATGAAATATAAAATAAACGTGCCTCACCCATATTAAAATCTGATCAGCTGATTCCAAACCCATACCGATCATATTGACGCATCCAATCAGCACCCGTCAACTAACCAGATTTCAATCCCACAGAAAAGGGTACTGCATTGTGTTTATTCAATTCCAAATAGGTTGTTAATTAATGGGTTCGGTTGATCGAATCTTACCCAACCTCACCTGATATGGGCCTGGCGCCGTTAGGGTCTGGACCTGCTTAAGTAGGTTCTTGGACCCACAAGATACGAGTAACATATGGATCTGGTCCTAATTTGGAAGCTTCCGACCAATATCCAAATAAAATCTTGCTCTTTTAAATTTTATATACTTAAAGAGAGGTTAAGTGGGTCTGATTCTTGCCATCCAAACCACGGACACATAACTGGTTCTGCTAAGTCAGGCACCTGCATGACCCGGACCCAGACCAACAACTCAAAATCTGAACGGGTACAGATTTACAGGATACAGGCCAGATCCAGCCTGATAACCGCCTAAAGCATGATGGCAGTTTTTGACTTTGTGCATTTCCTGCTCCAAAAAAAAAAAATCAACTCCCATACATTTTTTGGACGACAATGATCATCCATTCTCGAAAATCAACGATCAGGATTTGTCCAATATAGCACTTTACACTTTACAAGCCCCCACGTTCTTATAATGGTGATCACGTGCACCCACAAAAAATTTGCAGTGACTTTGAGATTTGAGATAACTAAGCTTGCTTATTGAGAAATTAACTAAAATGATAGTTGTATAATACTATAATAGCAAAAAATAGACAAATGCAGTACTTTGGTACAATGTTGTCAGAATCTGCCTGTATGGGCAGACACGTATCGTATCGGCAGAAAATCGATACGATACTAACCTGAATTGGCTATTTTTTAATAAATATAAAAATGCTTAAAATTAAATTTAATATTAGTTTAATATAAAATTAGTTGTGTTCACACGTGTCACGTTCTGATTGACATGAAATATTTTTTAATTATTTTTTAGCCGATTCAGAATGATTCACTTGAGAATCGGTATCAGCCGAATTCACCTGAATCGTTGGCCAAGGATTCAGGGCCGATACCGATACTGACAACACTGCTTTAGAATCAACAAGTTACCTTTTTAAATTCAAATGTTAATTGCAAAACTAACCTTGGACTAAGATGGATTTGTAATGAAAGTTGTAGCTAAGATCCTCTAAGTTTCATTAACTGTGCCACAAATATCAAATTCATGAAACAAGAATTTTCTAATAAATTTCCTGTAAGTTCAAAATACAACTTTTCAAAAATATTGTGCCTGTATAATATTCCTGATTTTGTCAAGAAATACCAAGAACATGATTTGCGACCCTGACTTCAATGCCTTACCCAACCCAGATTGTGTGAAGTGGTTCAAGTAGTAGCTTATTTGGGGTGTTGAGGGTCATACCCAACTTAGTTTGTGGATGAATTGGGCCCACTGACTTGATTGGTGCAGGTCTAGAGTCCCATTCAGAGTTGGCTCAGACTTTGGCAAGAGTTGGCTCAGACTTTGGCAAGAGTAAGCTCAACCTGCAGACCTGGATGATAGGCATTGGCAAAGGCTATAGGTCTCTATGACAGAAAGTCCCAGACTTTGAGTCGGAATAATTTAACCAAGTCAATCCTCAGTCTTTAGCAAGTCATTAAGTTGAATAATTAACTTAGTGCTAGGAGGCAGGAACATAGCATCAAACTATACAGTTGCTTGACTTGGAAGATGGAACAAAACAAGGAGAGCACAACTTTTGATCACTTGGTCAAGTCGTTGCCGTGCCATTTTGCTTTTGAATTCAAACTTAAGAACTCATATTATTACCTTTTAATGGTTACAATTTATGATAACACCCTCCCCCTCCCTTCCCAGGACCCTTCCTCCCCAACTTCAGACCATAGGATTATATATAATAACTCACATCACCATTAAGCCCCACTGTGCAATGGCTTCCAAAGGCCAGAAAGTCCGAGCACAGAGGTCTTGCTTCCCTGCATGTTTTGGGTTTTCCAGTGCCTTCGGCAAGCCGAGGAAGAAGAAGAAGTCTGAGACAGAGATCGATTCCAGAGTTACGTCGAAAGGTAGGCCTGGAAATCAGAATGCATGGATGAATTGGTCTTGGTTCAGGCTGAAGAAATCAGTCCTGAAAACCGTTCCAGTCGATTCAAGAACTGCAGAAAAGGTGGAAAGACACAAACTTGGAGGCCAAAACAGGGTAGAGAAGGTGATGATGATCATCCCCATAATTGAGAAGATTGATGGTCACACAGAGACCAATCTGGAACTGGGATCCACACCAGTTAAGGCATTGCCAACTTCAACAACCACACTTTCAAAGACAGAACAAGGCCAAGAGGTATCTTGAATCTATAATGAAAAAGACTGGGATGTCTACTCAATATTTATGAGCTGTGATGATTGATTATTTTGGTGTCTGTATAAATTCTTTGGTCGTTATGGAAAGCTTGTTTTGATGAGATTCCAAGATTTTTTTTTTTTAGCTTCCAAGAAGTTTTAAAGTGCAGAAAATTGTGGTTTTGCTTCTCACTGAAAGGGTTTTACATTAAAGCTATGTGTGCATCATGTGGTAAATCACCAAGTTCGTAAAACTTGTTTTAATGAGCTTCTAAGATGTTTTGAAGTGCAAAAAATTGGATTTTGCTCTTCATTTAAAAAAGAAAAAAACAGAAGTATATCTAATTGGATTATACATTAAAGCTATGCTTTCATCGTCTGGTAGATGACCAACTTCATAAAACATGTTTTCAAGAACTTCTAGGATGCTTTAAAGCATAAAAATTGGCCTTTTCATCATATGGTAGATCGCCAACTTCAGAAAACTTGTTTTCAAGATCTTTTAGAATATTTTAATGTTCAAAATTTGTGATTTTGCTACATTGAAAACAAACGAAACAAAATTTTGCCTAAAAGGATTAGACATTAAAAGCTATGTCTGTGTCATGTGGTAAATCATAAAATCACCAAGTTCATGAACTTTTACATTTTCACTGGTACTATGTTTCCAGCTGGCAAAGTTTCAAGACAAAGAATCGGAGTTCCATGAAAATTTGATTAGAGAAAACCAAGAAGTGATAGAGGTACCAGAGAAACAAGTTGTAACCAGTCAAGATCCATTAAAGACTCGTCAGAAGTCCGGCACGGATCGAGCTTCCTCACATAACAAGAAGTCCCAGAAATCCATTCCCGTGTCGGAGGTTTACCAAATTCCGATCAAGAGAGCAAAGAAGTCGATCACAGAATCCGGATCCATGATAGGGGTGTCAATTATGTTTATAACTCTAACTACACTGCTTCTATGGGGTAGACTGTGTGCTATATTGTGCACCTGTGCTTGGTTTTACTTGGTCCCTAGGCTAAGGAGGTTGACCGAACCCGGTGAGGTTGCGACAAAGAAGGTAGGGGAGAATCCGGGTCAGTTGGATATGGACTCATTTGAGTACAAGAAGAAGGTGATCATGGAAGACATTTTGGAAAGACACCATAACAACTTGACCCAAACTTTGTTGTGTTCAAGGTGAAGTTGGAGGGTTTTCTTTTTTTCCTTTTTAAATTTGTTTGTGTGTAAAGAGGCTAACATGTTTTTGAGAACATAAAGAGTTTGTTCACATGCTTTGATTGCACGTTTTCGACCAATAAGAATTCATTTTGCCACGATTTCATGGCAATGTGCTTGATTATTGACCAACAGATGTCTCTAGTGTGCTAAAGATTTGGCTTCCTTTTCATGTTTTCCTTGCCAGGTTACCTTATCAGTGCCGGGTATTAGGGCTGTTTTGGGGTCCAACAGGATCCGGATATGGGGTCCATAGGAGATGACCTGTTAGATGTTTATTGGATATGGGTATCATCCAAATGAGATCCCATATCAAGATCTTGATTCTGTGCAGGTCGCAGGTCTCGTTTCTTGGATTTTCTCTGTAAGAGAAAAATCTCATAATAGTTTTTTTTTATAATTAGATTTTTTGTCTGATAGGCAATCTGGGGGATCCCGTGGGATTTGAACCCGAGACCCCTTGGTTTTGATAGATTTTTTTTCTTAGAAAAATATTGGAAATATCTTGGTACACTTATGTTTAAGAAATATAAGGAAATTAGTGTATGCTATCATAATTGTAATATATTAAAAATAGGTAATATTTTGAAAATATCTCAATATTATTGGAATTTTCATGGCTTTTGAATATCTCGTCATAACATTGAGAGATTTTCAAAATCTTGGCAATTTCGTATTGACTATGACTGTGTACCCGTCATTAGTAATATAAAAAAAACATGATAAAAACATAATATATTATAAATAGACAAGATTTCGATTTTTTCATGATATTGCTGGTTTTTGAGATTTTCATGGCTTGAGAAAAATTCATGATAATTTGTGCAACTAAGTTGAAAGATCACCGATATTTGTCATTAAGCGTGGGACAAGACTTGATGATGACGATGGCAGAAGCATGCCTCAACGGGCCAAGCCATGGAGGAAAATTGGCCTGATTTATCACACCCATTTTGGATCTAGGTGGGCATATCTGAATTGAATATGGATCAAATGGATCAGACAAAGTGGTCCTGATTTCTTCATGAAAAACCAAGGTCAGTCTTAGCCCAACGTGTTTTACCTGGTTTGAATCCGAATGCCAAAGACCTGACTCAAGTCTGGGTCAAGTTTTCGGCGGAAAGATGCATCAATATGACCCAATGACGACCATCAGCGATGGGTGGGGTGGGGGCTATTGTCACTCAACAAGGAGGAGATCGACGGGCACATTGGCTGGATGTAGGCCAAATCCACAGCAAACAGATCAGATTCAAGCAATTTGGTGTCAGTTCAGGTTATTTTTACAATTTTCCAATTATTTCTATCTATTAAGTTCATAAAATGACAAGGCTGCCAGCTACCTTTCATAATTGAAAGTTATTAACTGCATGCAATCATTCAAGCTTTGTGCTAAACTTCAGGACAGAGATTTGTCATACAGGACAATACAGGAACCTGGAAACCACATTTATAACATGGTAGAGAAGATTTCCTAGTTATGATACTAGCAATAATAATACACAAGGAATATGACAATTATGTTATCAAAGCACATTAATAGACCTTACTAGTTTCTTTATACAGATATGCAAACAATTATAGTTGGTAATGGATAGAGTGGAACAAGGTCTGCAGCAGGAGAATCATGCTGCTGAGGTCCCACCCACCTACTTCCGCAACTGGCCTAACACCAAGTGAACCCCACTCCCTAAGGAACTGGTAGACACTAGAAATGACACAAGCAACTAACTTTTCAATTCAGGAACAGCTGCATCCAGATGAACTTCGAAGAGATGCAGCAAGCCTTCATATATGAAGACAAAGGAATGCATCCTGAACTTTTAACATTGTTTTCCAACATATAAGAAATGTAGTCAAATAGGTGAGGTAAAGAACTGCAATATATTTTTATATTTCCTTTTCTGAAGAAGAAAGGGAAGAAAAAGATCACCCAATTTGTAAATAGGGAGCTGCATCCTGACTAAAGAGTCACAAGTTGCAGAAGTCAAAAAATGAAATTTCTTTCATTGATGAAAAAGCAAGTCAATAACATACTTTTCAAGGAATCAGCAAGACAAACGGGTTACTTGATAGCAGCTCAGAGTGAATGAAAGGTGTACATTGCGGGAAAACAACAGAGCATGCTAGACATAAAGGGAAGAAAAAGTGGTGAAGACAATAGCTGCGACGATCAGATCAGATCATGTCGTTTGTACCTCCGAGCTTCAGTGGTGAACTTAAAGTTCGAGCTTTCCAACGTTGATGATCATCAACCATTCTGATGATATTTTAAGCTTTTCGATGATTAAAGCCAATATGAATCTTGAGTTTCTGTGAAACATCCATGATGAACAAGCAACATGGAAAAACTGGATATTCACATTTCAGATGAATAAGCATGGCTTTAGAAAGGTAAATTCAGTGTCGAAAAACAACCAACTAATCAAGCATCCCAACAAATAGTAAAAATTGTTACTCTGGGAAACTAGATCTGCACAGACAACCAAAGCAAAATTATTCAAGGATGACTTGTTAGCTTAAGCAATTCCTAGCTTGAGCTGTAGCATCTTAGTGCATATTTTGATCTTCCATTGAAATTGCAACCAAGCCATTTCTGTCTTTTGGTGAACCTTACCATTTACATAATTGGACATTGGGCAACAATGCTACTCGATGCAAAATTCCCATGGAACCACATACAAGCTGCATTTTGAAATACAAGTACTTATCTTTTTCGAATAGATGTATAACTTTTGGCTATCTGCTGTTCAATAACTACAATAAATTTTATTTTCGATAGGATCTACAATAAAAACTCCATCTCCAAAAATTAGGCAACTAAATTAGCCAAAAAAAATGAGGCAAATCAAATATGCTTGCTCCAAAGATGACTAGAGACAAATTAGCAGCTATTAATCAACTCTACTTTGAACCACAGATGTCATTCAGAACAGACCAAGGTCCACCTACTCAAAAAGGACTACACCCGTGTTTCTTCAATGTGTGCAAGCTTTATGTAAAAGAGCCTTCATTTGTCTAGCCTTCTCAGTAAAGGTTCAGAATGAAGACTCTTAAAAAGCTTAATATGTATTTTATCAAACCTTACTATGAACTTGTCTGAAGGACAGAAGACACTGACAATTCCTTCAGGGGTCAAACCTTCAATCTTAATGAAAGAACAAAACCTCAGAAATGTTGATGCAGAGCAGGCGGTACCAGTACCAGTACCAGGTGACCCTGGCACGGCCAGGGAACCCGATCCACCAGTGGGAATGGACGATCGGACCCAGCAGCAGGGTCCGACCCCAGGTGAGTTGACTCGATGCAGGAAGATAACGCGCACCTACTCCAGAAAAGGGAAGACCCGGCTCAGCACCGATCCAGTCCAGAATTGAAGCCTTCTCGGGTCCGGGTCCGGACCCGGATCCAGTGACCATCTTTAAAAAGCACAACCTAGGGCTGCGTGAGGGAGTTTTTTTGGAGAATAACGACAGCGTCTTTTCTTTCCTCAGCAGCCTTGTTTTTTTTTTTGGTTCCTTTCATTCATTACTTTTATCACAGTTCGTAGTTCTCTTCATTCTTTATTCACTTGTTTATCAGTAATCTGCCAGAGACTTTGAGTATTTAATAAGATCAGTTTCACTCATCTTTTGGGTGAGAGTTATTGCTTTATAAGACTGTTCAGCATCCGATTACGCACAGTCGTGCCTGTCCAGCCTTCATCAAGGTAGCGTGGAGACTGGAGTGAGACTCGACAAGCCGAGTCTTCACTGATCTCATCACAGCCCTTTAAAGGTTGCATCAACGTGGTATCAGAGCCCGGACATCCTCCGTCAGCAGCCGCATGGCTCAAGAGACGAGGGACGACCCAGCACGCAGCAAGGAATGGGACGAAGTCATTACCGAGGACCCAATGATGCGCATGATGGAGATGATGACAAAGATGCAGGAGAATATGCTGCGCCTGAACCGGGAGATGGCTGGAATCACAAAGAGGATGGACGGGATTGACTGTCGACTCGTCGCCATTGAATCGACCCCAGGATTGAACCCGACGACGACCCAACCAGTGGAGGCCCCTGTGGGCGACGCTGGTATCCTCACGGCTGCCATGAACGAAACAGCCCAAGTGGGTCCCCAGCCTGCGGTGACTCAGGAGGGTTTTGGAGAAGGCCTGCGCCGGACCGTCTGTCGAGAAGTGCGTCAGCAAGGTACGCCCCCCCTGAACTCTGGTGGGACTGCGATGCAGCCGACCCCGGGACCTTTTGGAGATCCTCCCCTCACTGGCACAAACCAGCAGGCCTGGCATCGACCCACGCACTTGGGAATGCAGGCTGGACCTGGCCTGCATGACCCGGGTTTGACACCGACTCAGGCCGTGGGTGTGCCCGCGTCGGTTCGTGCAGGGAGGGGTCTGTCAACCCTCCCGGCACCCGCGCGCAGGGTTGTGGTTGCCGGCAGCTCGAAAACTAAGGGGACCGATCCCCTGTGGTCCGGACATGAACCCTCAGGGATCGGTCAGGAGGTTATTTTATTCGGGTCCGGATCCGATTATCGAGGACCACCCTTTGGGTTCTCAGGAGCGGGTTCGGGTCTGGCAGCCCCATACTCAGCCTACCCAGTTGGGTTTGGTTCGCAGTTCGCTCTGAATCCGACCCAACCCGTGATGTTTGAAACCCAACATGGATCTCATACCGACCCGAACTTGTATCGGACCCGGACGGAACTCCAGCTTGATCTTGAGCCGGGTCAAAACCAGACCCATACTCATATGGACCGTGGATCGAGTTCGAACAAAACCTTTTATCCCCACAACTCGATCCCCGATCCAGCCTACCCGAATCTGGGTCCGACGAATAGTTTAGGATTAGGCCCGATCCATATCCAGTCGGGCGAACCATCCCAGTCCTACCCCAACCCAACTAGATACCCGAACTCTAACCAACCCAATAACCCCTTCCCGATCCAAAACCCAGTACCTCGCCCGACCTTACACCCTTATCCTAACCCAAACCCTTACTCCCCCTTTCCTACCTACTTAGAGCCAGAGGCCCAACCCAACCCCCCACCTTTAGTAGGACCCCCTTACATACCAGTACCACAGCGACAGCCACAGGCAGCGCCCGCCCGCGGGCAAACCCGGCCGCGACAATTTCAGCAGGGAGCGGCACGACCTGAGCGTCGACCACCCCTCGGTGGAGTCCGTCAGCACCAGCATCCCGGCGAACAGTACCGCATAGAGGACGATGAAGCAGCTTGGGACGACGACGCGTTCTGGAGTGAGTATCCTGCAGGAATGGTGGAGGCTCGACAACAGAGGGCAGCAGAGCATCCCTCCACTTATGGAGTGAAATTGGACCTTCCGAAGTTTGCAGGACGATTCGACGCCGAGCAGTTCTTTAACTGGTCATATGCCGTACAGTTTTTCTTTGACTACCACACCGTAGCAGAGCACCGTCGTGTCTCTTTAGCGTCCACTCGGTTGAGAGCGTTAGCACGGACATGGTGGGTGGAGTTGCAGCGATCGAGGGAGCGGCAGGGGCTAGGGCGTGTACAGTCGTGGGAGGAGATGCAAAGACTGATGCAATCAAAATTCGTGCCTTCGGATCACGCTGAGAGAGCTTATAAGGAGTATCTAACCCTGCGTCAGGGCACTCGTACTGTGGCGGAGTACACTGCCGAGTTCCATCGTCTTTCTCTACGGGTGCAGATCGAGGAAACTGCCCGCCAACAGGTCACGAGGTACGTCTCTGGTCTCCGTCCTGTTATTTCTGACGACTTCAGTTGTATCACGGTTGAGACATTAGATCAGGCCAACAGTTATGCCATGAACGTCGAGGAAAAGTTGAAACGGAGGCAGGAATATAGGACCTCCCGTAGTGACCAGTCGAGTCGACCCAAGTCGAGTTTTCCAACCAGGGGAGCGAGCTCCCCTAGGAAGGAGGACTCAAAGTCTACCCCTAGAGCGGAATTTAGCAAACCTGATCCGTCCGGACCCGCATTCAATACCCGGTCTAAAACCAAACCTAGTGAGTCTACCATCCGTTGTTTTAGGTGTCAGGAGCTAGGGCATGTCGCATCTAGGTGTCCCACTGTGGCCAAAAACACCCATCTCGTCGAAGGTATTGTGGAGTCAGCATCCGAGAGTGAGAGTGAGTCCTTGGGCGAGGATGAGGATGAGAGGGAAGTCGTAGAGTTCGACGGCAATGTCGACAATCTATTATCCATCCGTCATGTCCTGACCGCACCCCATGAGTCGACCCCTGCCGAATGGCTACGGAACAACATCTTTAGAACCCGATGCAACTGTGAGGGTCACGCATGTGATGTTATTATCGACACTGGTGCTTGTGAGAACATGGTGTCCGAGAGCGTTGTGTCTACCTTGAACCTGAGAACCGAGAAACTGTCTCACCCCTACAAGATGGCGTGGTTCAAAAAAGGAAACAAGGTCTCCATCACCCAGCGTTGTTTAGTCCGATTCTCCATGGGGGAGCACTACCACGACGAGGTGTGGTGTGATGTGGCCCCTATGAGTGCATGTCACATCCTGTTGGGACGTCCTTGGCAGTTTGATCACAAAACCATTCATGATGGCCGTAGGAACACGTACTCGTTCATCTTTAAAGGTCATAAGATAATCCTTCTCCCCATCAAGGAGACGGGGTTTCCCACGGTAGATAAGCCTGAGCGAGTTCCCCGACTGGCCGGACTATCCTACCGGTCTTTCTTGAACCAATGTCAGGAGGATGGTTATTGTTATGCTGTAGTGACTAAACCCTCAGTGAGTACGTCGTTACCAGTTCCTACGGACATCAAACCCCTTATTGAAGAGTTTAGCGACATTATGCCGGATGACCTTCCAGATGGTCTTCCTTCCATGCGTGTCGTGAAGCATGCTATTGATTTTGTGCCAGGGTCGAGTCTTCCCAATCTCCCCGCGTATCGTATGAACCCCTCCAAGCATGCCGAGTTATTAAGGTAGGTCCAGGAGTTACTGCAAAAGGGCTTTATTCGTGAAAGTGTGAGCCCTTGCGCAGTACCCGCCTTGCTCACCCCTAAGAAGGATGGGTCCATGCGCATGTGTGTGGATAGTCGAGCCATAAACCTCATAACTGTCAAATACCGTTTTCCCATCCCTCGTTTGGATGATATGTTTGATATGTTGGCTGGTGCTTCCATTTTCTCCAAAATCGATTTAAAAAGTGGGTATCACCAGATTCGTATCCGAGAGGGGGATGAGTGGAAGACGGCATTCAAGACAGGTGATGGGTTGTACGAGTGGTTAGTCATGCCGTTTGGGTTATCCAATGCCCCCAAGTACTTTCATGAATATGATGACCCAAGTGCTACGTCTTTGTATAGGGAAATTTGTCGTGGTATATTTCGATGATATTTTGATCTATAGTTCGTCTTTGTCGGACCATTTGAGTCACCTGCGTCAGGTCTTAGAAATTTTAAGGAGAGAAAAATTGTATCTCAATGCGAAGAAGTGTGAGTTCATGACGTCCAGTGTTGTTTTCCTAGGCTTTATTGTGTCATCTGATGGAGTTAAGGCAGACCCCGCGAAGGTTCGTGCGATTGTCGATTGGCCTGTCCCAAAGACTATTGGAGAGATCCGTAGTTTTCACGGCTTGGCCACTTTTTACCGACGTTTCGTGAGAAATTTCAGCACCCTCATGGCCCCCATCACGGAGTGCCTCAAGGGTACTAGTTTTCAGTGGACGCCTGCTGCGGCAAAAGCCTTTTCTATCATCAAAGAGAAAATGACCAGTGCCCCTGTCTTAGCCCTTCCTGATTTTAGTGTTGTCTTTGAGGTTGAGTGCGACGCCTCCAAGGTGGGAATTGGCGCAGTCTTGAGTCAGAATCGCAAACATGTTGCCTTCTTTAGTGAGAAGCTAACGCATGCCAGGTGTCAGTATTCCACGTATGATGTTGAGTTTTATGCCGTTGTACAAGCTCTTCATTATTGGAGACATTATCTCATTTATAAGGAATTTGTCTTGTACACAGACCATGAAGCATTGAAGTATCTGAATAGTCAAAAGAAGTTGAGTGCTCGTCATGCTAAGTGGGTCAGCTTCTTGCAAGAGTACACCTTTTCAATTCGCCATCAATCTAGTACCCTCAACAAGGTGGCTGACGCTCTTAGCAGGAAAAACAGCATTCTGATGACTATGTCAGTGCAGGTCGTAGGGTTCGAACAGTGCAAAGAGTTATATCCCACGGACCCGGATTTTCAACAAGTCTGGGAGGGGTGCATCTCTTCTGATCGCACCCTCGACCCCCGTTTTAGTATTCATAATGGTTACCTCTTCCGTGGGAACAAATTATGTGTGCCTGATTTCTCCCTTAGGCTTCAGTTGATTTCTGAATTACATGAAAGAGGGTTAGCAGGGCATTTCGGGCATGATAAGACGTTCGCTCTGTTAGATGAACGATACTTTTGGCCTAAAATGCGCAAAGATGTTGTCAAGTTCATCCAAGGGTGTCATGTGTGTCAAGTGTCCAAGGGTCATCGTCAGAACAGTGGTCTGTATACTCCATTACCCATTCCTGAACGGTTGTGGGAGCACGTATCCATGGATTTTATCGTGGGCCTCCCAAGAACGCCACGTCGTTTTGATTCAATTTTAGTCGTGGTTGATCGGTTCTCCAAAATGGTTATTTTCGTCCTGTGTAAGCGAACCACCGATGCCTCTTTAGTAGCGTCCTATTATTTCAAGGACGTCGCTCGCTTCCATGGTTTACCCCACACAATCACTTCTGATCGTGACACGCGTTTTATGAGCCATTTTTGGAAATCGTTATGGGCTTTGTTGAAGACCAAGCTTCAATTCAGTAGTGCGTACCACCCCCAAACCGATGGCCAAACCGAAGTTGTGAACCGCACCTTAGGAAACTTGTTAAGGAGCCTAGTAGGGGAAAATGTTAAAACCTGGGATCTAGTCTTGCCTCAAGCCGAGTTTGTGTATAATAGTTCCATCAATAGGTCCACAGGCAAGTCTCATTTTCAAGTGGTTTATGGTCGGTCGCCCACTCATGTCGTCGATCTAGCTCCAGTGTCCAGTCTCCCTGACCCCGCCCCAGACGCCTTTGATGTTGTTGAATACATGCGTGATATACATAGGCAAGTCCGGGCCAAACTCATTGAGAGTTACGAAGCGTACAAAGCCTTCGTTGACCAAGGTCGTCGCGACATTCAGTTTCAAGTCGGTCAGCTTGTTTGGGTCTACCTGCGTCCTAAGCGTTTTCCAGTGGGCACCTATAATAAACTGAGTCCTAAGAAATATGGTCTCTTCCAGGTCCTACGACGTTTAGGGTCGAATGCCTACCTTATAGAACTGCCTCCCGATTGGAACATTTCCCCAATTTTCAATATGTCTGATCTATATGCTTACTGTGGAGACAACAAGTCGTCGGAGCCGACTTCTTCCCAACCAGGGGAGAATGATGCAGAGCAGGCGGTACCAGTACCAGTACCAGGTGACCCTGGCACGGCCAGGGAACCCGATCCACCAGTGGGAATGGACGATCGGACCCAGCAGCAGGGTCCGACCCCAGGTGAGTTGACTCGATGCAGGAAGATAACGAGCATCTACTCCAGAAAAGGGAAGACCCGGCTCAGCATCGATCCAGTCCAGAATTGAAGCCTTCTCGGGTCCGGTCCGGGTCCAGACCCGGATCCAATGACCATCTTTAAAAAGCATAACCTAGGGCTGCGTGAGGGAGTCTTTTTCGAGAATAACGACAGCGTCTTTTCTTTCCTCAGCAGCCTTGTTTTTTTCTTTGGTTCCTTTCATTCGTTACTTTTATCACAGTTCGTAGTTCTCTTCATTCTTTATTCACTTGTTTATCAGTAATCTGCCAGAGACTTTGAGTATTTAATAAGATCAGTTTCACTCATCTTTTGGGTGAGAGTTATTGCTTTATAAGACTGTTCAGCATCCGATTACGCACAGTCGTGCCTGTCCAGCCTTTATCAAGGTAGCGTGGAGACTGGAGTGAGACTCGACAAGCCGAGTCTTCACTGATCTCATCACAGCCCTTTGAAGGTTGCATCAAATGTGCACATGCAGATTTTTCCTATATCCATCTTCTAAACAAAGGGAACATTTCTTGTTGCCATCCCATCCTAATTTCAGTTCAACCTTCGGTTTACTTCCAACATAAAAAATGAAATCGGCCAGGCCCAGTATGTTAAGAACAGGATCTTACAATCAACTAGGTGGTTCAACATTGCTACCTTGTCATGTTCTTGAATCAAGAAAGATTGAGACTCTCATTGACAAGTCATCATCCTAGTACAAAGCAAAGAGAAGCATGTAGACACATAATTTCCATCATGGATATGTGAGAAGCCGCTCCACCATTCTACAAGATCAAGTCCAGAAAAGGTCATTTCTTGTCACTTGGTATGCCTTATCTTGTAGCATGCAGGACCTCTAATAGAGTTGTTTTGCCAATGCTTTTATTCTTAATTTAGAGTTAGAACAGTTGAATGTGAATATTTTTTTTTTTGCATGGCGAGTTGAAAGAAGATATTTACATGACCCAACTAGCCCCTGTGTCCTGTGATCGATGCAGTATCAAAAGCACAAACAATAAGAGAAGTATAATAAACAACAGAAAAATACAAGACGTTTAAGATTTACGTGGTTCACTCGAAACCTATGCCACAAGGCCACAACAAAGAGAGAGTTCTAACTATATCCAAGAGAAAATATATGGGTAAACTCAAGACTCCAAGAGGACGCACCGAGAGGATCCATGGATTCTCCAACCAAATGTCCAAAACCAACATTCCCAAAGCATAAGAAGACAAGCCTACACTATTCTCCCCCCTCTCACCCGCACTCTACCACATGACCCCTCTTGCTTATTTATAAGAGAAATCCTTTCCAAAATCTACAACTTTCTTACCTGGTTCACAAGAAACTTCGAAAAGAAAGCTTTCTTAGACTCTCATACTTGCTACCCAAGTAAACCCAAAAACAAAAAGATTTTTTAAAACTTCTTTCTTGTATCTCAAAGAATTACCTTTATTATGTTATTTCTTATTTTCATAAGAGTGGGTCTTACATAAGGTTTCCCAAGTCAAAGAAGAAAAAAGACTTCACATATCCCTTCCAAACAGTGATATTTCTAACATTCAAAAGGTCTACACAGACAAAAATCCAGCTGATATGTTGAATAAGCCCATTGTCACAGGTTTGTCCTCTTATGCTTTGAGAGTGACAGTTTCATCCATTTAGTCCGAAGAATCCATACATCCTCTCAATACATCTTCTTGGAATCTTGAGTTTGTGAGCAAGCTCCTTGAATTGAAAAGAATATGGTTTCAAACCTTTATAATTTCTCTTGATATAGTGGAAGCTATCTGATTCATGTGGAAGACCCAGAATGATTTTCTTTTTTGGTTCATATCGCCGACCCCAATTGTTTTGGATGAAGGCGTAGTTGTTGTTGTTGTTGTATAGTGGAAGCTATCTCCTTGTTGCTACTCCACAAATGTAGACTTCAGCCAAACCACATAAATCTTGAGACTTTTGTTTCTGTTTGTTGCTTTTTATACTTTCTTGTGCTTTGAGTTTTTTTATTTTGCATCGATCACAAGATGTAAAGGGTTGTGCCCTATGTCACACGGACACTTCATTTGGCATGTGTATCCCATATCGACACAACACGGCACTCAGACACTTCAAGGACACCACACAACATTTCATGGACATGGCCAAACCAGTTTTTCACACAGTCAACATTGTGTCATTAACTTTATTTATTTTCTTTTATGATCTTATTTACTTATTTTTCATTCACTGGAGCTCTTTTTCTTTTAAAATTTATCATCAATTACATTACATGTCAATTCCAACTTGATTTCATTATTTGGAAGTGATTTAGAATTGTTGTTTTATACACACACTCACACGCATACATATGTATATGTGTGTACGGTCATGTCCCCTTGTCCTAATTTTTTAAAATTATCGTATCATATTAAGCGTATCCGCATTGTATCCTGCTTCTACATCTGTATCCATGTGACATAGGTTGTGCTTATTTCCTTACATCCGATACTATTCACCACTCTTCAATAGTGCATCGTTCACCGAAAAGATGGATCATGTATGATATTCTCTCAGTTGATTTTCAAGCTTTTATTATCACATGTTTGCAACATGATAAAAGACCTAAGTGTTCGAAAAAGCTTGTGAGAATCAATGTTAATTAAGGCGATAAATGAAGAGATTGCTTTCTTGCATGAATGTGGAACCTGAGAACTCCTTGATAGGCCACAAAATATAAATGATGTGAGATGCAAATGGTTATTTAAGATTAAGCAAAAGGTTGATGAAAGTGTAGAATGATTCACGATGAAACTTGTGGAAAATTCCTATAGTTAGGATTGTAGACTTGATTTTAATGGGATCATTAGTTGAATCTTTTGTATAACCTCTAATCCAGCTAGATATAAAGAATGGATCACGCATGGTTACTTTCATGAGGTATATATGGAGCATCTTCTTAGATACCTTAAAGGTGACACATAGACAACCATATTAGGACCAAGAAGGCCATACAACGTTACCAACAAGCTTCTCGAGTCTAGTTTGATACTCTTAGCACTATTATTCATTCTTTTGGGTATACGAACTTGGTATGATTACACTTTATTCATACATTATGATGAGATTGACATTACTATTATTTTTGTTTATGTTAATGACATTATTCTCACTAGTAGTAGTGCAACCCCCATTGAGCAGCTAAAGGATATATTATATAAGTCTCACCATGAAGGATTAGGCCCATAAAGATCCTACTTTGTCATCCAAACTGATCAAAATAATGAGTCGCTAACCTTGACTATGACAAAACATTGGACTTATTGAACAAGTTTGGAATGAATGATAGCAAGCATGGCATAACTCCATTGCTCTTAATTGCAAGAATCAAAGAAAAAATAAGAAAAGGAAGGATAATACTTCAATTGCAGAATCCAAGCAGTTTAGGAGCCTATTGGGGACTTGGGGCTCTCCAGTAATTGACCTTCAACAGCCAGATATGGTGTATTTACTTAACCAAGTCTCCCAACATAATCCAAAGAGTTATGTGGATGTTGCTAAGAGAATATTAAGGTATATTAAAAGGACACTTTTTGGTGGCTTGATCGACAAATGAAGTCTATACTCATTATGCTTAACTATTTAGATGCAGATTGGGGAGGTGATCCTGATACCAAGAGATTAATGACAAGATCTCCCATCTTGTTCCTTGATCAAGTAAACAACAAACAACTGTAACTCTGTTCAATACCGAAGTTTATCGGACCATGGCAGCAAATTGTAGCTGAGGTGTTGTAAACCTGGTATTTACTTTTCTCACTATACCAGACTATTGGCAAATAATTGCTATATTGAGATAACAGAAGTGCAAGGGCTATATCTACTAATCCCGTCCAGCATGGGAAGATGAAATATGTAGTTTAGACCAGCATTTTGTGAAAGAGATGGTGGAAGACAAGAAAATTCAATCACTTTTAATTTGAGGTAAGGAGGAGTATGTCAATTTATTTACTAAAACATTATTTAGTATTTACATATTGTCATTGGTGGTTAAAACTTAAAAGCAAACGGTCAGTGGTTCTTGCCCATGCACAATTTGAGTGATTGTATTAGGAAAGCATTTACTCATGATTATGCATTAGCAATTATGTGTACATTTGTTTACATTGAAGGTATTCTGATCATTTGAGTTATATTAAGCTTGCACGCCACTTACATTGAATAATAGGGTATTTTGGTTACCGTCCCTTTATATATTATGCGATAGACAACATCTAGCCTAATCCCTACTGATGTGACATTCCCAATATTGAAGCCATTCTCTCCTTTGTTTCTCTCTTGTATGTGCGGAGCATGAATTTCCAAGGCAAATCTTGCAGTTATCACACATCCTCTACCCTTCATTACTTTCCACTTCATGGCTAGTTACCTTGAAAAGAAGGTGCAGCTTAAAATGTATAAATTACACAACAAAAACAAGATAATAAATCCTGCTATAAGAATGGTTGGTATGCAGCTCAGACCACGTCAACCAGTATTAACACTGAAAGGTATGTATACAGGACCTAATCGTGAATCTGCAATAAAGTTTCCCACCAAACAAGTCCCAATACTGCATAATATGTGAAGCTATAATTTGTGTTTGCGTTAAACAGCCTGTGGATAACTGAAGGCACACTACTTTCATCATGAAATCCCCTCCCCCAACAAAATTCTCACCATTTGTCAATTTCTTTATGCTATGTAACATGTAAACCCAGTATAGCTAAAATCGTCATCAAATATCTAACTTTAACTATAAAAGTACGAGGAAACAAAGACATCTATGAACCACAATAATCAAATGAAATGAGTCATGCATTGCATCTAAAATTAATTTTACAAATACAACCTCTTGTCTCAGTTTATTATATGTCAATTAACATCGCATAGTCCAACAACTAATGACAGAAAATGAGACCACCGTAGCCTCCCCCCTCCCACAAACACACATTTTGAAATAACAAAATAACTTGATCCCCAACACCATTTCCATACCTTGGTCATTCTTTCCGAAAATTAGAAAAACAAGAGGAAAGAAAACCCTTTTGTGGGCATACTTCTAGAATCAACCAAACCCATACAATCAAAACACCCAAATTTCCTCATCGTCTTAAAAAACCCAGAAATATAACAAAAACACTAGAAACTCACTAAATTCTATGCCTTCAAGGAGAGAGAGAGAGAGAGAGAGAGAGAGAGAGGGTTGTCTCAAGGGCAGAGGAAGCGCAGATCGGAGGTGAAGTAGTACCTACTGAGAACCCCACAAAACCATCACTGAATCAGCCTAGTTCTCCTTGTTCCCACCACTTCCTGCTCCTCCCGCACCACTAGCCGGGGCCGAGGAGTCGCCGACGGCGTCGGTGACAAGCGAGATCGGGCGTTGCTCGATGACCTCGTCAATGAGGCCAAACTCCTTGGCCTCGTCGGGCGACATGAAGAGGTCCCTCTCCATGCACGTCTCGATGCGCTCGATGGGCTGGTGGGTGTGCTTGGAGTAGATGCCGTTGAGCCTTTCCCTGAGCTTGAGGATCTCCTTGGCGTGGATGGCAATGTCGGTGGCCTGGCCGGAGGCCCCGCCGGAGGGCTGGTGGATCATGACCCTGGCGTTGGGGAGGGCGCGGCGCTCGCCGGGGCGGCCGGCGGCGAGGAGGAGGGAGCCCATGGAAGCGGCCTGGCCGACGCAGAGGGTGGTGACGGGGGAGCGGATGTACTGCATCGTGTCATAGATGGCGAGACCGGCGGTGACGAGGCCGCCGGGGGAGTTGATGTAGAGGTGGACGGGCTTCGCGGGGTTCTCGGACTCGAGGAATAGGAGCTGCGCGACTACGACGGCGGCGGTGTCGTCGGAGATGGCGCCATTGATGCAGACGATGCGCTCCTTCAGCAGGCGGGAGAAGATGTCGTAGGCCCGCTCCCCGCGGGAGGTGTGCTCGATCACCATGGGGATGAGACCGTAGGAGCGGCAAGAGAGGAAGGAGGGGGAGTGTATGGCTCCGACTACGGGTGGGATCGGTGGTGGGGAGAGGAATAGTCGAGAGAGGGGAGATGGGGAGGCGAGGATTCTCCTTAGCATGATTGCGTGGTCGGTGTTTTTCCTTTTTCCTGCTACACACACACACAGAGAGAGAGAGAGAGCACCCCACCCTGGTGGGAGTGAAGATGGAGGGTGGGGAAGAGGAAGTCGGAATGAACTGAAGAGGTTTGATGGGGAGGAGGAATTTGAGAGAGAAAGAGGGAGAGATGATGATGATCCGAAGTTTCAACTGGGCTGCATATGATCCGGTGTGGGAAAACAATAAACGATGCGATATGTGTGAGAACCGGATAAGGGAAAATCTTGGTACTTACGGAGAAGAACCAAGAGATTGGGAAATGCGTCGATTCCGTTAGGGGGGTGCAAACGGTTCCGATACGAAATAGCTAAATACATGAAATTTGGATCGGAATCGGATCCAAAACAGCTAAAAACTGCAAACCACCATCCTGGATCCGACCCATTTGCATCCCAATAAATACATCAAAGAGACCTTTTCTCTTTTCTCTTTTTGGATTTTTCCCTGTTCTGAGAAACAAATATCATAAAAATGGAAACGTCCTCGTGAAGAAGGCATTGCAAACCCCGAATGTTGTTCAGGTCAACCCCCAACCCAACTCAACGTGTATAGGTTATGACTTTTGTCAAATATGTGACCTGATATAACTGGCTATGGTACTGTTTTCTAAATCAGTTTTTTCAAACCCCCCTCCCCCCTTTTTCCCGAGAAGGTGTTGTGTGTCCGAAGACGCACGATTTTATAAAGTGCATGTTTGGGGGTCAGAATGACCGCCACATATATAAGCATGTGTAGCTCGTATCCCCGTGTATGTCGGCATCACTTAGCATTGAAGTCTGATATGGTTGCAAAGACTTAAGTACCCTTTTCTCGACATTCTCGTTATGAAACAATGGTTTGAGAAAAGAACAAAAATGTCCTTCATTCAAAAAAGGAAGTTCTGATCATAACTCTTCAAAAAGTCCAAGCGTTTCATTCTTGCCTTAAGCAGTAAACTCCTATGCTGCCAGCGGATCACCCTTTGACGATGCATCATCTGTTATAACAGGAGCTCCTTGACGACGCACACTTTACTGTTGTCTACTGTCGTCGAAGCACCCTTTGTCGTCGTCTGCTGTCGCCGGAGCACACTTTGTCATCCTCCTGAGTCCAGGTTGCCGCCTTCTCGTTCATGCCATGTGTTACAAAACATTCCCGAGTTTGTTCCTACCTCGTGGAGATAACTATAAATCGGTCGACGAGTTCGATCATTGGTGGTCGTCATAGGGGCATTTGTCGGCCATCTCTTTTTATAGTGTTCGTTTTTTCTTCATTTTCGTTAGGCAGTATGGAAAAAGCAACGACACACAAACATTCCAAGAAGTGCCATTAAGGCGTTGTGAGTATCTTTCCATGTCATCATGCTATTGTTGAAGAATGTGTGTCATTGTGACTGCCATTAAGGCGTTGTTTTGTTATTGCAGGTGAATGTATTTTCAACAGTTGGAAAATTAAAAATATTTGTAGGGTTGTGGGACCTATTGACAATAATGCTTGTTTACAGAATCGAAGAAGGGCCTCTACCCCATTCAGTATCGTTCATTCACTCAGTATATGCAATGTAACACAAATTGCGGTTGTAGTAACATAATATCGATTTGTGAGATATTGTATTGTTTGTTAATATCAATTTGTAAGCTATTATGCTGAATTTTCGTAGCAATTTGTAATATATTATGTGATATGTATATCGATTTGTAAGATATTATGTATTTTGTAATGTCTATTTGTAAGCCATTATGTTGAATTGTCGTATCAATTTGTAACATATTATGTATTTTCTAGTATCGATTTGTAAGATATTTGTAGTATGATTTAAAAACGTGTGCGTACGAAAATACATTGTTGCGTGCCTAAGGTGGCGATTTGGGTATTCAAATCGCTGCTAATTTTAGTGATTTCTATTCAAATCACTTCACAATGTCATACATATAATTAAATCGCTCTGACGTGAATCGCTATCGTCAACACATATATGTTAAATCAATTTTTTTATTGGCATGATAAATAACGACTCGATTCATACTATAAGCAAATACTATGATTCATTCAATTGTTTCTTTGACTTGCTTAACTAATCTGTATCTATTGTTATATGCATCTTGAGTAAATCGTAGTAAACGTATGCGCTGGCTAACGCAAATTGATATTTTTCTTATGACAACGGTGAGCTTATCATCTGGTTGTAGTGAAGATGATGTATCTCAATCAATGGAAAGTTATGAAGAAGTGAACATTTGTACTAATGATGCACCTGAAGAAGTGAACATGTGCACTAATAATACACATGATAAGAAGGTTGCAGGCATTGGATTCACTCTTGACTTGAATCTTCCAACAGGAAGAATGCAATTCGATAATGAGGTAGACGATCATGACAGTACACTTGACTCTGTTCTCGTAGAAGGAATGTAGTTTAATAATCAAGAAGTTGCGTATAAATTTTACAATGATTATGCATTAAAACTTGGCTTCAGTGTTAGAAGGTATTCTTGGTCAAAAAATGCATAGGGTGTCATGGTAAGAAAGACATATGTTTGTTCTAATGAAGGCTGAAAGAAGTCAAGTGGAAATCCAACAAGGAGGAATCCAAATTTAAGATGTGGTTGTCTAGCGAGAATGGTGTTAAGAAGACTTCTGAATGGAAAATATGTAGTCTGTACTTTAATCAGTGATCATAACCATGAATTAGCATCTTCATATATGAGTCTTGTGTTAAGGTCACATCGTAAAGTAACTGAAGCACATGCTGTAAATGCTGAAATAGCTGATAGCGTCGGCATTACACCAAAGAAGACATACAATTTGTGTGCGCAGATAGATGGTAGTCGCAAGAATGTTTCATTCACACCTATGGATCTAAGAAACCACTTGAGAAGGAAGAGGACATTTAACATGAAGGAAGGAGAAATATGTTATTTGGTTGATTACTTACAAAAGAAATCAAGCAATGACCATGGTTTCTTTAGTGCAATGCAACTGAATGAAGATGAATATGCTATGAATATGTTTTGGGCAGATTCAAAGTCAAGAGTAGATTATGAATGCTTCAATGATGTGCTTATTTTTTATACGACAGTGAAGATTAATATTAAACAGTGATCATTTACGCAGTTTGTCGGAGTGAACCATCACTCACAGAGTTGCATATTAGGCGACATTTTTTTGTATGATCAGACCAAGGAAAGCTTTGAGTGGTTGTTCAGAGTATTTACACAGGCAATAAGTGGAAAGCACCCTGAAGCTATATTTATAGATGGTGATCACATAATTGCGACTGCAGTGTCTTATGTATGGCCAGATACATATAATCGCCTATGCTTGTGGCATATCTTTCAAAATACAGCAAAGAACATAGGACATATATTTAATCAGAAGGCAGGGTTTGATAAAAAAGTTTACAAGGTGTGTACTTGAGAGCGTAGACGATGTCACCTTTATGTCTGATTGGGAGGAAATGATTTTGATGTACGACCTTGAAGACTGTGTATGGTTAGAAAATTTATATGCAGACAAAGAGAAGTGAGCATTGGCATATGGAAGACAATACTTTTGTGTAGGTATAATAAGCACACAAAGAGTTGAATTTATGCATGCCACACTGAAGAAAACCATATATTCATGTTTAACAATGATTCACTTTATAGAACAATATGAATTATTTATAGACGGTCTTAGACAAAATGAGTTTGTACAAGATATGAAATGCTTCAACACACACACTGTAACTTTGGCCATAAAATATTGATGTGATCTGCAAATCTGTATACACTTACTGTATTTGAATGGATTAAGAAGGAGGTTATACAGGTCATGAATTGCAACATAGAAGGATGTATGCAAACCGAGAATATGCACAAATACTATATTGTATGGGAGGGCGAAGAGCATTCGAAAAAGCAAGAAGCATATGCTACGTACAATGTTGACAATGGAACAATTGAATGTACATGCAAAATATATGAATTCAAAGGTATTTTATGTCGTCATGCATTAAAGGCACTTAATCAAGAGAAAATACAAGAAATACTTGAGTCATATTTAATGCGAAGATAGACGAGACAAGCAAAGATTGAACAGCTAGATACAAATAATGGCAGTTCATCTGGTGTTGATGAGAAGTGTCACATAGCCTCTCGTTACCAACAACTATGTAGAACACTTATGCATATTACAGATTTGACATCAAAAAGTGAAGAAGCCTATGTATGCATGAGAAAAGTGTCAAGGGACTTACTTGAAAATATACAGTTAATTCACCATCAGTCTATTGCAGCTCATGAAGAGCATTCTAAGAAAATAGGAGCGAACAACGAAAGTGAAAATCATGCTGCTCTTGACCCACATGAGAAGTTGCGTCGAACCGTAAACATCATCTTCAACAAATCAGGAGTCAATGTTGTAGATTATGATGAAAATATTCACCTAACAAAGGGTATTAAAAGAAAAACTGCCTCTGATCGCAGTTGTCGGAGGACAAAGGGTGAACTAGAATTGGTTGGCAAGAAAAGATCTAACAAACAACCACCCCCTAAGCAAAAGCAACCAATCCCTTCGCATGAACAGGTATGTAATACATTATTATATTGCTTCCCAAGTATTTTGCATTACATGCAACTTATCAATATTAACTTGTGTAATTTCCAACATGCAACAATACCCTACAGACGTGCACTTCAACGTTGTGGCCTTCAATCCTCTCGACCAGTTTCAGTGGAATGAAGGCATCAGTTTTACAAGTCTTTTGGTATGTAATCAATGTTAGGAGCATGTTTGCATTTCTTGTTAAACTCAATATAGTGTCTTATATTGTTTTGTTTCATGAAAGGCTCAATTCAGTTCAACTACGAGCAATGCAACACAGGAATCGCGTGTGAATTCTTTAACTACATAATTGTATTTGATTGTCTTTCCTGCATGTTCGATCGTTGTAATATGTATCCTTCACATGTATAAATCGTAAAAGCAAATCGCGATATGACAAAAACTGTTATTCTATGAAACTTAAAGAAATCTGGTTATAAGTCGATTTGTATTTATCAAGTTACCAAGATTTGTAGTCTATCACTAAAAATCTTCATGATTTGTTTTTTCTTTGTTTTTTTTGTCTTTTATCAGTCATTGTTTAAATCACGATATAACAAATCGTTTCAGCTTTATGTCCATGGTTGTACAAATTGTTATAGTAAAATCGATTTGCAACTGTTAAACCGATATCAAGTTGTAAATCGATTTATAGTTTACCAATAAACATCGTGACGATTTGTTTTTCCTTTCTCTTTTTTGTATTTTATCAGTCATTGTGTAAATTGCTATATAACATATTGTTGACATAGATAAAGCCCGTAAAAAAATTTTGTGATAGGACAAATCGTTTCAGCTTTATGTCTATGACTGTAAAAATCATTACAGTGAAATAGATTTGCAACTGTTATTAAATTGGTATCAAGTTGTAAATCGATTTGTAGTTTACCAATAAACATCGTGTTGATTTGGTTTTCCTTTCTCTTTTCGTATTTTATCAGTCATTATGTAAATCGCTATATAACGTATCGTTGACATTGTCAAAGCCCGTAAAAGCAAATCGGGATATAACAAATCTTTTCCGCTTTATGTTTGTGGTTGTACAAATCATTACAGTAAAATCGATTTGCAACTGTTAAACTGATATCAAGTTGTAAATTGATTTGTAGTTTACTAATAAAAATCATGTCAATTTGTTTTTCCTTTCAATTTTTTATCTTTAACCAGTCATTGTGTAAATGGCTATATAATATGTTGTTGACATAAACAACGCCCGTAAAAGCAAATTGCGATAGGACAAATCGTTTTAGCTTTATGTCCATGGTTGTACAAATCGTTACAGTGAAACTCATTTGCAACTGTTATTAAACCAATATCAAGTTATAAATTGATTTGTAGTTTACCAATAAACATCGTGTCAATTTATTTTTCATTTCTCTTTTTCGTCTTTTATCAGCCATTGTGTCAATCGCTATATAACATATCATTGACATAGATAAAGCCCGTAATAGAAAATCGTGATAGGACAAAAGTGTTTCAGCCTTTTATCAATGTTTATGCAAATCGTTTCAGCCTTTTACCAGTCATTGTGTAAATCACAATAGTACAAATCATTTCAGACATAAGAAGAAGAAAAAAGAAGTAGGAGAAGAAAAAAGAATGACATAATAAGAAGAATAAGAGGTACATGTGCGTAAAACCCTAATATATGTAAAACTCTAATATAGATGAGTGTAAAACCGTGTTTTATGTAATAGCCTACCCAACCCATTCTCTAGGTGTAAAACCCTAATCTATTTAACCTGTCTTGCTCTTTTTTGCAGCAATGCAGTTTCTTCTTCTTCAATCCCTTTTTTCTCCTCCGCCTTTATCTTTTTCTTTTTCTTTTTCTTCTTCTTCTTCTTCTTCTTCTCCTTCTTCTCTCATGTATTTTTCATTCTCCCTTGTTCTTCTGTGTTCCTTTTACCTGCGTCGATATCCTAGTTGTTTCACGCCGTGAGGAAAGATCTGGATAATCTTTGATGGTGATTATGGTGGTTATCTTCTTTGTATATACCTTTAGTAGTTGAAAAAATATTTGCCTAATCTTCGATATACTTCATGACAAATATGTTACAGTCGTGCAGATTCATTTTCTCTGCCTGTTGGCATCCATACCTTATGCAACTTTGTCAGCTCCGCCTCCATACTTCTCTCTAAAGTAGTGCACAAGAGTGGTGAGGAAAATGGTGCAGTGGGCTGCAATTACTAATGAGTTTGTTTGCTTACAGAGAATGCATCCACAGTTGCACCTAGAATCGCTTTGCAGTAGGAAATGAACTCAACGATGAACGTGGGTTTCATGTTGGTGATGAATGTGGACTGCATTACGAATATTTTTTTTTAAATGAATGTGGTTGTAAATCATGTGGATTTATAGTTATGAAGTTACTGCGACAACGATTTGTCTTTGTTTATGTTTGTGAACAAAATCGATTTGTATTTAAGAAGTTTACTTGATTTGTATCGTTGAACTTATCTTGATTTGTACTTTACTAATTTTAAATGGGACGTTGGTTTGTACTGCAGCCATGTGTGGCTTGGGTCACGGTGTGACCAGGCCCCTTTAGAAGTAGAAAAAAAAAACCTGGTCCCTATGGCGTTAGTTTCCCCTTTTCTTTATTGTTGTTACTTCTTACTTTTGTTGGGTTGTGGGTTGGCGCAATGAGCCCGAATGGTCTTAACAGGTTGGGGTCGACTTAGGACAGACGCCCAACACCCTTTAGAAGTTGTGGACCAAACCATGGGGCTATGGTTCGAGTAGGTTGGAGGCTGCACGGTCTGGTCCAGCGGACCAGACCCTTCAGCCAACCTTGTTACACCTCGTTTGGAGTTGGGCGACATGCGGGTGACCCGCGCGCCCAACATGAAACGTCCAGATTTTTTTTAAGCTTCATGTTTCTTTTTTTTTCTTCTTTCTTTTTTTAAACTTGTCTTGGGCTTAAGTGTCGGTCTGAACCATGGGTTCAGACTAGCACTACAGCCAGGTTGGGCCGGCTGGTGCGTGAACCTAGACCCAGCCTGGACTTGGCAATTGGTGCCAGCCCCGTTTCTTCTTTGATTGGAACCAGGTGGAGCCATTGGGTGTTGAGCACCCAGGCCCTTTTCGTTTCGGCTAACCTACTTCTGAGTTCAGGTCTGAACCAAGTTCAGACTTGAGTGCCTTGGCAGCCAGGCTGGCACACGGTGCCAGCCTTGGTTTTCCCTTTGTTGGAGCCGGGTGTCAGCCGCATGGTGCTGGGCACCCAGGCTGTGGGTGGCCGACCCTTGGGGCTTCAGGTCTGAACCAAAATGTTCAGACCTACATATGTTTGTTGACAACAGTCTGGTCCTATGGACCAGACTCTTCTGACCAGACCCCTTAGCACCCAGTTTGTGGGGTTACCCGCGGCTGCCCTATTGGCGGCTTGTTTCAGCCCCAACCGAACCACTAACGTGGTCTGGTCCAAACAGAGAATCGGACCAGATTCTCATGCTGGACTTAGTTGTCTGGTCCAGAGGACCAGACCTGCGTATGCGCATAGGCCCCTTTGACAGCTTGTGTGCGACCTCTTTGCCAGAAACCCACGCAGCCTAGACACTCCACCGAGTTGGCTGTCAGTAATAATAACCCCTTTTCTTTTAAGACCAGTACAAAAACCTACCCTTAACCGAACCATAGTGGTTCAAACTCGTAATTGTCTTACCCTGCACCCTTTCGCACTTCGGTTAGGGTGTTGGCATGCGAGCACATGCCTTAGGAAGCACTGGATTTGGGTAATTGTATATATATATATATATATACATATACATAGGTCGATAACCGTGAACCTCACAACACATACATGTATATATGTTAAATGCACGTGATTGAGTACTTCGGTGCGACCGAATGGACATGTGACACTCTTGTGTCCCGTCCAAGTGTTTCTTCAACGGGTGCTGGGTGCAAGCTGGACGATCCCAGCTCGGTCCAGTGCACCCCAGCAAGGTTTCCATGACCACGGACACGCCATGGACCCAACAACAAAAGCAAAAGGCACCACAAGAAAAGTTTCAAGGTAAAATGAGAAAGAAAGAAGACAAGAAGAAGAAAAAGCAAGATGCTATTGTAAATGAAATGGCATGTACAAACTGCAGCAACCCACAACGCAATAATGGAGATTTAAATGTCAAAAACATGGACAAGAAAAGTTAAATCAAGCTAATCCACCGCTGGAGCATGCATGCATGGATGCATTGCTCCATCGGTTTCATGAAGTAACGAACTATTGTATATGGAGTTGAATCTTCACCTTGGTGTTTAAAGGAGGAAGGTAGGCAGCAATTGCACTATGCCAGTGGTGGGACACTCCCACGACTCGAGGAAGAAGAAGGTGAGAGGGAAGAGAGTGTAGGGGAGAGAGAGAGAGAGATTTTAGGAAAATCGTCCCACAAAAGGGGGCTCGACTTTTTCTAAAGGGTTTTAAAGAAGTTGGGGTTAAGATGGAGGGTGGGGAAGCACCCCTTCAAGATGTAGAGCTGGGGTGGAACACGGTTTTCCACCGCTGCCCAGCCCTTCCACTCATGTTAAGAGATTCAAATAGACTTTTTAGAAATAACAATGATGTCATGGGGTTGCCGCCCCATGCATCCAATGGGACACATTCCACTCTAATGATGGCTCTTCCCTCTTGGGAAGAGCCCTTGGGATCTCTCCAAGGTCTCACGCCCTTCCCAAGAGGGAAGGTTGACCTCCCAAGCCATGCAAGACTCCCTCCAACAAAAATGTCATCTCCTAAAATGACAAGACTTATTGTTTAAAGTTTTAAAATTCTTCTTTTTAATGATTTGGGTAGGGCCAATCGTGGCCCTCCCTTTATGAGCTACTAAATTCTTTTACAAAGTTGCCACTAACCCAGTTGGTCAACGTGACCAGCTGGTTCCATGGCCTTGGTCATCCCAAGTCCATCCAAAGTGGATGAATGGGGCCTTGGTCGACCTTGACCAATGGAAGAAAGGATAATTCATGTTATCGATTTTATTTTTCAATTAAATTTCAAATATTTTTCCATGATGTGCAATAATTTTATTTTATATTTTCAAGGTAAATGACACTACACAGCTACTCAAGCAAAGAAATCTTCGTTTTAAACGAAATTGGTCTCGTTTAGGCCCTCGCTAAATTTCTAAGCGATCTCCCGTAATTCACATGCACTGACGAGGTTTTTTCGTCGTTCGGACCTCAAATTCGGGGTAAATCACCATAGACCTATTCTAAACTTGCTCTAAAAAATTTTGAAGTTAATTCGCTCTAGATTTCTCTCAATTGCCCTTTTACATAAAATTATGTGATTTAACCTGATTCTTAAAGTAGGCTAAATTGAAAAAATTGCCAAATCAATAAAATTTCACCGATCTCAACACATTTATGTAATATTACATCAAAATAAATCATGGACCTTACAAGAACACTTCCTCTAAAACAACAAATCGTTGTTTGTTATACAATATTTCGTTATTGGTATCAAGTCAGTCGGTATCAAGCAAATCGTTATACATGTACTGTATCTGAATCGTTATACCAGATAATGTCCCAGAGCGATTTACACAATGACGTCTGTATTGTTAATGTTAACCGGATAGCATTGTGTTACTAATATAGTATTGTGTAAATCACGATAGGACATTGTTCACATAGACAAAGCTCATAAACGCAAATCGTGATAGGACAAACTGTTTCTGCTTTATGTACGTTGTTGTATATATCATGATAGAACACCTTCTATAAAACAGTGATAGCGATTTGCAACTTTTACTTAAATATTTATATCAAGTTGTAAATCGATTTATAATTTACTAAGTCTAAACGTCGTGTTGATTTGAATACACATGGGTAAAACCTTATTCTATGTAAAACCCTAATATAGATATGTGTAAAACCCTATTCTATGTAAAACCCTACCCGACCCGACCCGTTGTCCATGTCTAAAACCCTAATCTATTAAACCTTTCTTTCGCTTTTCTGTGGTAGTGCAACTTCTTCTTCTTCTTTTTTCTCCTCCGCCTCTTCTTCTTCCTATTTTTCTTTCTTCTTGATAGATGGGGTTTGATGCTGATGATGCAGTTGTTTCACGCCATAAGGAAAGATTTGTATAATCATCGATAATGATTCTGGTGGTTATCTGTATGATAGAAAGGGGAGTGATGCTAATATCCATCTATTTGATCTATTCCTACTGACAGACCCTCCATTGTTCGCAAACCATACTTCACAGTTGGAAAAACATCTACCTAATCTTCGATATACTTCATGACAAATACGTAGCTTCTCGGCTCTTTCAAGGGGACGGTGCCTGAGCTTAAGTTGTGAAGCTTATTGTCAAGAGCGCACCAATGTTATAGTCCATGCATAATCATTACTTCGTAGTTGGAAAAATATTTGTCTAATCTTTGATGTACTTCATGACAAAATGGTGCAGTGAGCTGCCATTACTAATGAGCTCATTTTCTTGGAGAGGATGTATCCTCAGCTGCACATAAATTCATTTTGCAGCAGTAGGAACACATGAGAACAAGTTTATGCATAATCAAGAGGTTCACATAGGAAATGGAGCTAACAACTGAAATTATCACTATGTGCTGCAAAAAAATCTTGCAAAGAGATAAGGACTTCCATTGGTAGATAGATTTGCCTTTTATCATTCTCAGTCACTACCGAAGGCCACTCAGTAAACTGAAGGTGCTAGTCGTGCAGGCTGCATCTTCTCTGTCTGTTGCAATCCATACCTTCGATATACTTCAGTTCTGCCTGAAAGCAAGATGGATTTCATGTGCACCTGGATTGCACTCGAAGCACATAACTATTTAGATGCGGGGATGATGCCGATAATGACATATGTTTTTTTTTTTTATGATGATGGACATATTGTTCACATATACATAGCTCATAAAAGCAAATCGCTAGAGGAAAACTATTATTATATTATGATACTTAAAGAATTATGGTTATAAGTGGATTTGTATCTTTCAAGTTAACTTGATTGGTTCTTTACTAAGTCTAAACATCGTGTCGATTTGTTTAGTTTTATTTTCCATCATATATGAATGTCATTGTGTAAATCGCGATGGAACGTATTATTCGCTTAGACAAAGCTCGTAAAGGCAAATCGCAATAGGATATTCAAACGAATTTGGTTTGATTATTTGATGGGTTTTGGTGGCATGGCTACCGTGATATAGCAAATCACGATAGTACATAGTCTTTATACGTACAAATCATTTTATCCTTTTATCAGCGATATTACGCTCATAAAAGCAAATCGTGATAGGACTACAAACCCTAATCCCGATTCTTACTAATATAGCATTATTGTATAAATCACAACTTTTATTTATGATAGCTAAATGTGAGATGACGATTTATAATAATGGGTTCTTAATAATATAGCATTGTGTAAATCGCGATAGGACATTGTTCACATAGACAAAGCTCATAAACGTAAATTGACTAGTTATAAAATAGTCTAAACGCCGTGTCAATTTGTGTACACGTGGGTAAAAAACATATTCTATGTAAAACTCTAATATAGATCTGTGTAAAACCCTATTATATGTAAAACCCTACCCGACCCGACCTGTTGTCTAGGTCTAAAACCCTAATCTATTTAACCTCTCTTCCTCTTTTCTGCGGCAACGCAACTTCTTGTTCTTTTTTCTCCTCCGCCTTCGTCTTCTTCTTCTCATTCTCCTTCTTCTTCTTCCTTGTATTTTTCTTTCTTCTTTGTTCTTCTATGTTCCTTCTACCTGTGCTTAATAGATGGGGTTTGATGCTGATAATGCACTTGTTTCACGCCGTGAGGAAAGATCTGTATAATCTTTGATGATGATTATGGTTGTTATCTTCTGTGTATACATTGATATATTCATGACACATACGACTGTGGCATATTTGTCATGAAGTATATAGAAGCTTAAGCAGAATATAATGATCATAATCATCTTCAATTGTTGCCGCCACACCAGAGCAATTACAGATAAATAGCTTTTCATGATGTATTGTAACTAAATACTCAATCGTTTGCTTAGACAAAGCTCGTAAAGGCAAATCGCAATAGGATTTTTAAACAGATTTAGTTCGATTATTTGATGAATTTAGGTGGAATGGCTGTACAGATCATGATAGAACACATCCTATAAAAAACAAATTATGATCTCTTATACAACGGGTAGCAAGCTAATCATGATCTCTTATGATAAACAAATCGCAATCACTTTTATTTATGAAGGCCGAACATTACAACGATTTGTCCAGTGGCACTTGTGTGTTATAGTTATTTAAAAAAATTAAACAATTAAAGAATATCACGTTGCAAACAAAATTTATAGAATTACAACAAAGAATTATAGAATTACAATAAATAATTATCGGGATAAAAAGAATTGTTAACATTTATTCTGTGGCACTTGACGACTCATATGAACTATGACATATAAATCATCTCTTTCTTTTTCTTGGTAGACTCTCTTTCCTCGGTGGCCTCTTGGTTTCCTCGGTCTTATTACAAACATTGGTCATCATCTCTACTAGTGTATCATATTATGACTGCATTTGTCTCCCCAAATTCCTCACTTGCTTTCGTAAGTCCTTATTCTCCATCTCCAATATCTCAAACCTTATGGCAGAGACTACCTTCTCTTTTGTGAGTTGTATTCGCTCTTCAACGTGTATTGCAACTAAGGTAATCATTGTTGTAGTCGAAGGGAGAAGATGGACATGTTTTCTATGCTAGGAGACAACATGATGGGGGACAAGAGGGACGCATGGGTTCTTAATATTCTCAATCTCCAGATTTCGATGCATGGGCTCCTAATATTTTTTGAAATAGTTGGGATCATATTGTCATTCTTTATAATCATACGCTATGTCACAATCTCCTTTTTTGTTTCAGCTATGCAATTGTTCCTTGTAGCGTTCATGCCAATTCACGTTCCTGACCCCACCACTATTCATCTTCATTCTCACTTCCATATGCTACTTTGGGATAGACTGTCTCAAGCCAAATTGTAGGGGAACTCGACTACCATGCTACAACTTGGCTTCAAAATTGCTAAACAACCAAATATTGCAGCTAGATATTCTCGCAGCCTCAGCAACAACCTCTTGGTCCTCGTCCTCCTTATCTCCATACGGTCTCCACATAACCTGTACATTGGAGATTATGGTTTAGGTATCGATAATTATTCATGTTAATAAATGTTAAATATTAAAATAATTTATAATAACGAGTGTTAAATATATTATAATGACGGTTACTAAGAATGCTAGCGGTTACAACGACTTACACTAACGAAAGTTAAATGCTCGAGGGATAACAAATTATAATAAGGAATACAAAATCCTGCAACAATCATTACTTAAGAATGCAAACAATTACAACGACTTACACTAACGAAAGTTAAATGCTTAAGGGATAACGATTTGTAATAAGAAATATAAAATCGTGCAATGATCATTACTTAAGAATGCAAACGATTACAACAATTTATACTAATAAAAGTTAAATGCTAAAGCGATAATGATTTATACTAAGGAATACAAAATCCTGTAATGATCATTACTTAAGAATGCAAATTATTACAATGATTTACACTAATGAAAGTTAAATGCTAAAGCGATAACGATTTATACTAAGGAATACAAAATCCTGCAATGATCATTACTTAAGAATACAAATGAATACAATGATTTACAATACTAAAAGTTAAATGCTAAAGCGATAATGATTTGTACTAAAGAATACAAAATCCTCCAGCGATAATTACTTAAGAATGCTAAACATTTTAACGATTTATACTAATGTATGATAAATGCTGAAATGATTGTAGATGATTTTAAACCATTTGCCTCATTTAATTGCAGACCATCTAAAATGAACTTGGCATTATCTTTCTTGACATTTATTCTAGCCCACCGGCTGATCTTTGGAAAACTTCAAATCGCAGGGTCACACTGAGGACGAAAGGCGACAATATGCTCCCACAATCAAGCCTACAAAATCATATATATTAGTAAGACTATAACCTTCAACTATCTTAGTTTACAACTACAAAATATGTAATAAACAATTACCTGGATAAATGGCCAAAACCCTGCGACAGTTTTTTTACCATTACTTGCACGGTCAAGTTGATTGTACAAGTGTGCAAGCATAGCAACACCCCATGCATAGTTGTTGACTTCATCTAGGTCTTCCAAGAATTGCAGTCACAGGTAACTTATTCTCGAACCAGATAAATCAAAAAATAAAGTAAGTCCAAAAAAATAAAGAAGGAAGTCACACAACTCTTGGTCAGCTCTTTCAGATGCACATGTAGTGGACAGACCTTCCCATTTATTATGAAAAGAATAAACTTTCATCGATGTAGAATTGCTTCCACAAAAAATACATTGCCTTCATTCCTCTATCGACATTTCTAGAAGGGCCATGCACTTGTCCCTTGCGTTATAATTTGAATCCCATAATAGGATAACACTTTTATGGCACTTAAGTCTCGTAATTTGTGCCACATCTTCTAGGGTCATGGTGATCTCAAAAGAATCAAACTGGAATGTGTTCGTCTTGTTATTCTACTTATTTACCAAGTGGGTCATGGTGTTTCAGCACGTTTCAAAATAATGTTGGTCCAGAAGGCCGCCGAAGTGCATATTTCGTAATCGATCATTCTGATATTTACTAAGTTGTTCATACCACGACAACACTACAGGCCACTGACACCGCCCTCTAAGCTTTTCATCTAGTGTTCTACTTCTCTTCTGACATCGCTGTAACACAAAATAACATATTATTTGTATCAATTGTAAATTAGTCTCATTTGTACTTATACACGTCACTATACACAATAATCACTACAAATAATAATCATTGCACATATGCTATCACAGTAATCGCTATATATAGTAATCGTTATACATAATCATACCTATAACACTAAATCATTCACAATAATTGCTATACAGTAAATCGTGACAGACAAGATCGATTTATGTGCCTTGGTCACACTTTTCTCCTCTCCATCCCCTCCCTCCATCTTCTGCCTTTCTTGTTGCTCTGTCGCCTCCCTCTGCTTTTCTACTTCTTCCTTCCTTCGTTGTTTCGCCTCCCTCCTCTACTTTTCAATTTCTTCCTTCATTTCCCTTTCATTCTCTTCCTCTTGTTTTTTCCGTTCCTTTTCCTTCTCTTCCTCCTTTTGCTTTTTCCTTTCCCTTTCCTTCTCTTCCTCCTCTTGTTTCTTCCTTTCTCTTTCCTTATCTTCCTCATCCTCCTTCAAGTTCCTTTGCCTTTCCTTCTCTTCCTCATCCTGATGTTTCTTCCTTTGCTTTTCCTCTTCCATATGTATCATTTGCCTTTCTTTCTCTTCCTCCTTCTTCTTCTTAAATTGTCTTTCCCTCTCCTCCTCCTTATTCTTTTTTTTCTTTTCCCTTCCCTCCTCTTTCTTCTTCATATGCCTTTTCTTTCGCTGTTTTTCAAAATATTCCTACTTCATCATTTGCCTTTCCTTCTCTTCCTCATCCTTCTTCTTCTTCAATTGTCTTTCCCTCTCCTCCTCCTCCTTCTTCATTTGCCTTTTCGTTCTTTGCTTTTCATTCTCCTCCTCCTTCTTCCTTTGTCTTTCCCTCTCCTCCACCTTCTTCCTTTGCATTTCCCTCTCCTCCTCCTCCTTCTTTGTTTGCCTTTGCTTTTTATTCTCCTCCTTCTTTCATTATTTTTTCTTCTCTTCATCATCTTTCTTCTTCTTCTTCATCTTTAGTTCTTCCTTATTCTTTTTTTGCTCTTCAGACTCAAAATCTGATGGATAATCCTCCACATAATACAATTTCAACGCTTTGTCCCTGTCTTTATCATTCTCAATCTTCATTATATTTTGATACCTTTCATAATACTCATATAGATGGGACTGGCAGATAACTTCTCTAATAGTCATCCCATAGAACAATGGGGGGTTTCTTGACTGATGAGCTATAGACATTGCTAACTTGTACAACACATAAATTTAATCGCATCATTATACGTTATAACCGCCTCCCCATGCATATAATAATATAAATTATCTCATTCGTTAAACAATCACTAACATTACAAATCATCGCAATATTTTGCTTCATAAGTAAACATCGTTGTAAGATTTAGTAAACTTAAGTACAAATCGATGTAACTTCATAAATACACATCACTACTGCTTTAAATGTATAAATCATTTTTGCTTTAAACTTATAAATCGTTGTATAAATCACAACCTTCATAAGTACATATTATTGAAATGTTTGGCCTATATAAGAACAAATCACGCTAACTGTTTTTTGACACCCAGAAGGTCGATAGGTACAAATCAATTTGTTTCTTTATGATAATAGGTGTTATTTAGCATGAAGACGGTCACCAGTTGTAAGATTTAGCATTCAGATTTATAAATTGATTCATTTGTATAACAAAACCTTACACGAAACTCATCGAAACGATAGGATTTTTGGTAATCCGACAGTGGAGGAGAAACACCCAGAAGGTAGACACAGCCGATGATGGCAACAATACTGCCACTGCGCAAATGACGACAAAGGATACTCCGACGATAGCAGAAGAAGACAAAGGATGCTCCGGCAGCAACGGACAGTGACAAAGGGTGCTCTGGCGGTAGCAGACGACGACAAAGGGTGCTTCTGCGACAGTAGACGACGACAAAGGGTGCTCAGGTAGAGTTTGCTGCTTAGGGCGAAAACAGAACGTTCAGACTTTTTAAAGACTTAAGATCATCCTCTCTTTTTTGGATTGAGAATAATTTTGTCATTTTCTCGAACCATCGTTTCACTTTTCTAGATGGAGGGCAGTTTTGTCCTTTTCTTAAACCGACGCTTCACTTTTCTAGATGGAGGGCATTTTTGTCCTTTTCTTGAACCATCATGACGAGAATGGCGGTAAAAGATATTTAAGTATTTGCAACTCCGATGCTAAGTGATGTTGACACACACATGGGGATACGAGCCCCACGTGCTTATATACATGACACTCATTCGGACCCCGAACATGCACTATAGCTAACGACCGTCTTCGGGGGGGGGAATATAACCTGCCTTGTTTTTTCCCTATTGGGCCTATTTGGATGACAGAGCAAAACTTGGCTTTTGGTAAAGCAGGTTTTGCATAAAAACCAGGCTTTTAGCAAACCTGGTTTGCCAAAACCAACCAAAATGATTGTTTGGGCGATCAAAACCTGATTTTAAGGATTTTAATCACCAAAAACTATATAAAAAAAACAATAAGAGAAAAATAAGGTCAACCATTTTTTGACCAGACATCAATGGGAAGTGGCCTGACTGGTGTCGCCTGGCACGAATGACACCAATAAGGCCATTTATTGACAAAGAAAAAAATACAAAAAATAAAAATATAATGCATGACCATTTCCCAGTTGGTGGTTGGTTGAAAATGTCTGACCATGCAAATATATGAAAGAAAAAGTGAAAAAAAACTTGTGGGTCATTTATGTTGGACTATGAAACGGGTCCAACCAGATGTGACCCGGTTTAACATGGGTCTATCTAAGAAAACATAGAGTTTTCATTGTGGTGGGATCTATTACTATTCAATTACCATTTTGAATTGCATGGTAGTTATGGTAACCTTCCACGTTTCCCATTATTTAGAGACCACAAACGTTTGAAGAGAGTGTGCAATATTGGTTTCTTTCTTTGGGGTTAAGGGTCCTGCTCTCCTCTCTATTTCAAGGCCTGCATTCATTGAGGGTGTCAATTGGCTAAAGAGAACACCAACAACCTATAACATCTCTAAAAATCCAATCTTTTAAAAGCTTTTTTCAAAAACCAAAATTTCAAGAAAATTTTTAAAAATTTATTTAAGTAAAATTACATATAACTTTCAAATGTAATGTGTTAAAGAGTTCATCTAGGGTTACGTTTCAACCATTCCAAACACTGGACGACCTACTTGAGCGCAAGCGTGAGTGTACATTTGCCTCTCAATATCAGATACAATACGAAACCATTCATAGACTCAACTCGATTGGGCTTATTACTCTATTGGTATTTATATATTAAATGTGGAAGACAACATTTATTTAAGTGTGAAGACAATTGAGGAGTTACGTAAAAGTTTGAGATTTGAAATAAAACTCCTAATTTGCATACAAAAAAGAAACTTGCATCCATAAGTTCATCTTATTCTAAAATATTTACAAGTCTTTAACCATAAAATTCAAGACAAGAGTCATGATCCAAAACAGTAAAAGATTTTATAAGTTTTTAAAACGAAAATAAGTTTTGATCCCTCAAAGGATCGTAGTAGGTAATAGTGTTCTTTGAGTGCACAGCAACCCGTTCTTATTTTCAGTTCTCCAAGATGATATTTGTAATTTTGTTTGGGCGTTAATACAACGCACCCGTAAGATACACCGAAACTAAATTTGAAGAGTAAAAATAAAATTTATATTTGTATAACCAAAGTGTGATTCCCATCATTTATAAAATGAGGGTCAAGAGAATTCACATTCATTCGCATTGCATTCATTCATTCATATATATATTTTCATAGCAATCATTTACATAAATGAATAAACAATTAAAATACATCAATATAATTGCGTAAAGCAAAGCGGTCAAATCTTATTGACCATATCCTGCGTGAAACATACACACATGCTTTTTAAACAAGTCACGACATATAAGTCCCTCAAAATCATAATACATGCATTCACAAGTTATATATAACAAATAAGCCAAAATCCTGTTTGTCCATCCTAGCGTATATTATACGTAAGACATACAAGTCTATAATTATTTAAGACTTTCACATTAATTCTTTCATAAATGAATAAACAAATCAATCACATGACTATGATATACATTTATGCATTTGTGTATCCCACATATCAATTCTTCATGACCATGTTATGCATTTTTGCATTATCAAAAAGAGAAACATGTCGATTCTCATGACCTTTTCAGTGTGTATCACACACGCATAAGCATCTCATATGCATTTCAGTTAACTTTAACTTGAATCATTTAGTTGATCATATGACCCGATATATGTCTTTTCCATCCATATGCATGCTCATACACAATGACATTCATAAAGATTAGCAATCTACATGTCTACTTCATGATGTTTATGCATATAATAGAAATGATTATAAAAATTGAATACATTGTTTCTCTTTATTATTTTAAGCTCATCTAGTACAATAGAGGGTATAGTCACCTAGAAACAACCAATGGGGGTGTTTATTATTTTATGTGTCTTATTATTTTTTTGATGACTTAACTAGGTCTATCCCGAGCAATCAACCATGCAGTGCAGTGGTTGAAAGAATGATCTGTCATCTTTGTATCGGCCTACGCTAGGCTAATATCAAACATGCATCCCTAACTCTATAGAGTTGTGCTACTACCATGTAAGACTCACTGGTAGACATGTCCTCTAACCTCTGTGGGACGAGGATGAGAGACACCTCTAGCCCTCTATAAATATTTTTTTTTATGTCCAATGAAGCTTGAACCGTCTTTCTCTCTCTAAGACAAAAGATTAGGATAGACTCAACCATCTCATTGAGATCGAAACAAAATTAGTCACCTCGAAGAGCCCAATTTCACTAGTGCCTTATAAGGACCCATGGTCCCAAGGTTATCTTTCATTTTACATCATAGGTCACATTTTCAATGTCATTTTCTCACATGATAACCCCCTCATTCCCTTATACATAACTCATTCACAAATACTTTCATGCATTATTCATTCACACATGCTTTTATGCATGATTCATGCCACATTCACATCCATGCTCTTATGCATGATACATGATACATTTCATTTATACTTTGATGCATGATATATGTCATATTTTATTCATGCTTATGTGCATGATTCATGCATTTCGCATTCTTATGCATAACACATTCATGACATATATGACATGTTTCACATATATTCATTTTGCATATGTATTCATTTCAGTCATGTATTTGCATTATTCGCAGATACATTCATTTCAATCATGCATGCACAAAAATGTACCTGCAAAAATATTCTATATTCTGCTATTATAAAATCATGTCAAGTATGATATATGTACTATAACAAAAAAAATACTTCTATTATCATACATTCAAATCATGCTCTGCATGATCTTCAAACTTCTTTCAGTATTTGTGTGATGCAATACATCATACACACTTACTATCGGTAGTTTACCCGATTGCATTTTTTGCATGTGCATTGGCTTTTAGCCTCTTTACAATACTTAGCATTAAGAATAATATTTTTTTATGGTAACCGCATGATAATTCACATATATACATGGTACAAGCATTTAAGCATTTAATACATGTCTAACATTTGAATTGATGTGTGTACATTCAAATGAGAATACCAACAATATATAAGCATTTGTACAAAACTGAAAATACAATGTGCATGTTAACCTAGCTAACTATGCACATTTGCACTTGCTTGTCTGCATTTATGATGCATCATATGCATTTATGATGCACATAAGGCATAATAAAAAATTATGACAAAAATGTATATAAAAACCACTTCAAAACTGAGTTTAAATCCACATAATCAACATTTAAAAACTACTTTTGAAACTCTTTTAAAACTGCATTTAAATCTGAAAATTTTCTCTCTTAAGCATTTTACCAAACACTTAATGTACAACACAATTCCCAAAACAAAAACTGAAATTTCATAATTTATAACTTGTGAAACAAAATTTATTTTGTTAAATAAATAATTCCAATTACATGTTCAAATCACTAATTAATCTAACATTAATGATATCTAGCAATTAAGCACATAGAAAAACCGATTTACGCTAAAATTAGACTATGCTATATACATACCTAATTTAACAATAAAACAACATGATTGCGACAAAACAACCTAAATAAGTATTCTAGAAGTTTAGATAAGGGTCCGTACCCTCATAGATCCAATAAATAAATGTGGCAAAACCTAGAATTCTTAAGGGTTTCACAATCCGCAACAAACCACAACTAAAGCAAATAGTCAAAAACTTGCATGCACGTGCAACACCAAGAAGAAATAACATAATGAGTTAAGTTGGGGTGCTCTCACACTAACGAAGAGTGCTATATGACCACATGCAATTCGAGGCAGCTGCGTTGTTTCAACATGCAAAAAAATTGCCAAATAAATGGGCGATTTGGGCAATTTTTTTCCAAATAAGCACACAACCAACAAATCAGGTATAGCGGCCTGGTCGGCTGAGGTGTCTTCAATACCTGGGCATGAATCATGAGGACTACATGTTTTCCCATGTTGTTAATGACATAATTTCCTAGAAAAAATATGAAATAAGGGGTCGGCTATGAGGAATCATACAAACAACATAACACAATGAAGAATGAAGGAAGAAGAAGATGTTGAGAAGGAAATACACACACTTGCATAATAGAAGGGGTTGGCATGGATTCTTATGTGCTGGCACGATTCCCAATGCTAAGACGTATGCACAAACCCAAAATAATCAATCAAAGAGGGGATCAATTATAAAAAAACATAAAAAATAGGAAGAAGAAACAAAGAAGATGAAGAAGAAAGTGGAAAAGAGGATGAAGAATTCACCTGAGCATGAATCCCTAAAAGAATGTTGTTGTAGGTGGCGCAAATTCTCCAAAAAAACAAGCGTAAACCCCAATTGAAGGGGTCGACTAGGGTGAAGGAAGGAGAGAGAGAGAGAGATAGTTTTCTCAAAACCAAAAAGAGGAAAAAGGAGATGATAGGGGTGTCGACTATTGGGATTGAAAAAAAATAGGGGGGTCGGGTGCCCTAGTGGGTCCCACCAAGCCCCTCTATTTGCCCCTTATGCGCCCTCCCAAATTGGATTCAATTTGGGTCCAGTTATGTCCCAAACCCTAAATCGGGTTCTATAGAAAATAAAAAATCAAAAACTAAGATAATAACAATATTATTTTCATATATATAACATTTAAAATTTAAAAGATACAATTACATATATATTTCTTTAATTTAAAATCCATAAGAATTCTAATTTGTGTCGACCCATTGGATCCAAACCTATATAGACTACATGTCCATATAAAAAATCTGTTTTCTTTTACTAAATAAAATTTTAAACTTTGTTAAAACAAAAAAACCATTTTAACTCCAAATAAATTATTGTTTTAGAACTTTTTTAGTTAAAAAAATTACAGTACTCGCTTAATTTATTTTTGACCAAAATTTCCTTTTTAATAAAAATTCATTCACGAGCTAATTAAACACCTCTAGTTAAGCTCAAAATACTGTACAAACACTTGATAACTTATACATACTTAATTATATATATATTTAAGTATAAATTAAATATTTTTAATAATTAATTGCTTGAAATAATTATAAAAAATATTAATCATACCCTTATTGGCCAAAAACAAGTAAATGAATATGTAATACATCAATAAATGAAATTCAAAAGCCAGAACCAAATTTCTAGCGCGATCATAAAGGTGTTTGCTTTATTTATTTATAAATCTCAAAATTTACAAGTCTTACACAACCCACATCCACTGAAGCTTCCTTAGAATCGATAATGGCCACTTCTGGTAAGTGGCGCTCTCCCTTTATGTTTTTTTTGCCAACAATTTCCGGTTAGTGGACATTGCAACTCTGCTGAGAGAAACATATGAGGGAAAGCTGCCTCTCTGAACAATGCAGACATTGTTCTTAGGGTAAATTTTGATCAGTTGGATGTTCTGTTTTGCTAGTAAATATAAATGGAAAGATTGATTGTTTACATGAAAATGTCTTATATTTGTTTTCACACCAAAGGGTAAGGTAAAGGAGTTCCATTTGTCTTTTTTTTTTTAAAGCAAAATATTCATTTGTTAGAAGAAAGATACCGGACTTGGTTCATGGGCAAACCTAAGGGTGGCAATCGGGTCGGGTTGGCAGGTTGGCGTGTCAGCATACCTCAACCCGAACCCGACCCGTTTATTAAACGGGTCGGCTGTGACAAACACGAACCCGACCCGTTTAATAAACGGGTAACCCGACACGACCCGCCAACCCATTTAATAAATGGGTTGGGTCGGGTAAACGGGTTTTCAGGTTGGCGGGTTGACGGATTGGGTTGGCGGGTTGGCATACCCCCAACCCGAACCCGATCTGTTTAATAAACGGGTTAGGGGGTCGACCCGTTTATTCAACTGGTTGGCTTAAGCCCAACCAGAACCCGCCTAAGAGGCGGGTTGGCGGGTCGTGTCAGAAATTGCCACCCCTAGGCAAACCCAACCCCTTTGCACCCTTACAGTAGTCACCTTACCGAGTGGATGGCCAATGGGTTGGCAAACTGAATAATTTTCTGATGCAGACCCACTTTTTGCCTGGAATTCTATTTCAGTACTATTTTTTCTAAGAATTCTGATACAATCTCAAGTTATATTAACAATGGCCAAACCAAGAACCTGGAGTTAACCTTCCTCATGCACAACCAAAAAATGGTTCCGAACTACTCTAGAATCTCTATTTTACCCTTATTCATTATAACTACATAATCGCCTTTCCTACAAGTTACAAACTCTATCTTTTATCCAGACTTGAGACTGGCACTAGTAGGGTCAAAACCAATGTTGTCAGTATGGGTATCGGCTCTGAATCGTTTGGCTGCTGATTCAGTTGTACCGGTCCCTACCGATACCCAGCTGAATAGTTCTGGATTGGCTCCAAAATAATAAAAAATATTATATTTTTTAAAATCATTAAAATAATTTTTAAATAAAAATATTTTTTGTAAATTTTTATATTTATAAAAATTTAGCCAAATTGGCCCCACAGTCGGACCAAAATTCTACTGATACGATCAACAGATACAGGTGTTGATACAGGCTTATATGCACCGATACTGATAATATTGGCCAAACCCCCCCATAATGGTGGAGTTAAGCTGTGAATTGACATCAACCCACCTTCAAATGTTACTAACTTACGAGTAGCCACAATGAGTTAGAGTTCTAACCCAAATCCAAAATAGATGTTAACTAGATTCTCATATTTGGTGTCAAATATGTGATAAAACATAACCATCTAAATTTCTTAAAAACAATTTTAACTCAAGTTAACTGGTTTAGAAAAAAGCGTAATGGCATTTTTGATATTTCAAAATATTTAACTCAGGTTAGCTAGATGAGGGTAAATGTAGGTCAAAGTAGATTCTTGTCTGATCATCGTCAGCAAAAGAGAGGACTGTATCAGGAATTTCAGAAAAAGTAGTCTCGATATAGAATTTCAGGTAAAATGGTGGAACCGTATCGGGAAATTACGCAATTTTTAACTTTGCCTAAGATACCAGAACTACCCTTATGGGCGCCCTCAGTAAACACCGCCATCGGCGCTCTGCTTCTCGCCCCCTTTCTTTCCCTCCCCGTCCAGAGAACGATCCGCGAAAGGGAAGGACTTCCGGTCGCCGTCCATCTCCCGAGATCGACGGTCATCAAGGTGAAATCCCTCTCCCCAGAACCCTACTCTCACGACTCTAGGGTTTTTCTTCCCAAATTCGTCTTCCTTCCATATTCAGAGACTTGATCCATCGTTTCTGGGGCGACAGTGGCAGAAATAGCGAAATCCGTTCACGACGAAGCCCTTATTTTGCGAATCTAGGGTTTCTTCCCAAGCTTGAAAACTCTAGATTCACAAATCTAGGGTTTCTCTCTTCCGGCATTCAAGGAAAGATTGCTCGTTTCTCGTTGCGATCGCTGAAACCGTGCAGTAGCTGTGTGATCGAAACCCCGATTTCGTGAATATAAGGTTTATGGGGAACTGAGGAAGCCTAGAGGATCCGGAAAATTCTACTCCCATGGGTGAAACGGTGCCTTCTTCTGTTCTGAAATCCGATCTCCTCAAATTCTCGATGCGGAATTTGAAGCTCAAGACCAAACAGCAAGAGCTTCTCACGCGGTTCGCGATCCTCTTGTTGGTCTACATTCTCGCTTTCATCGTCCGCCTTTTCAGCGTCCTCCGGTACGAGAGCATGATCCACGAGTTTGATCCCTACTTCAATTACAGAACCACTGTCTTCCTCACCGAGAATGGGTTCTACGAGTTCTGGAACTGGTTCGATTCGGAGAGTTGGTACCCTCTGGGGCGGATTATTGGTGGAACCCTCTACCCTGGTCTCATGGTCACCGCTGCCTTGATCTACCGATTGGTTCGTTTCCTCAGCTTTGCTGTCCACATACGTGAGGTATGTGTGCTGACGGCACCCTTCTTCGCATCGAACACCACTTTGGTCGCCTACTTCTTCGGGAAGGAGCTCTGGGACTCGGGTGCTGGTCTCGTAGCGGCTGCCCTCATTGCAATTTGCCCTGGTTACATCTCCAGATCGGTTGCAGGTTCATATGATAACGAGGGCGTAGCAATCTTTGCCCTCCTGCTGACATTCTTTCTGTTTGTGAAGGCAGTGAACACGGGATCCTTGGCGTGGTCATTGGCATCAGCATTCTCGTATTTCTACATGGTTTCTGCATGGGGAGGTTACATCTTCATAATCAACTTGATCCCACTTTATGTTCTTGTGATGCTTGTGACTGGGCGGTCTTCGATGAGGTTGTACATAGCGTACAATTGTATGTATATTTTGGGAATGCTACTTGCAATGCAGATTCGATTTGTTGGGTTTCAGCATGTTCAATCAGGGGAGCATATGGCTGCAATGGGCGTATTCTTCCTGATGCAGGTAAAGAGTATTGCCGCTTTATTGGTTTTCTTGACTTGCCGGATTGATGCCATCTTGACCTTTTCCTGATTGATTTTCTTCACAATGACTGATAGTCTAATATTATCATCTGTGGTGCTAAAATACTGGGATTGGCAGTTTGAAATTGGTCTTGGACTTCCTTTCCATTATGGACACTTCTCTTTTTCTGCTTTCCTGCTTGCCATGTCACTTTGAATTGGACCTGTTGTTGAAGTATTTCAAAATTTTTTCTTGGAGTTTGTTTGAATTCTCCATGAGGAATAAATCAGACTAGGGGTAACCGATGAAAACCTAGAAAAAGAAACCGACTTAAAGCTTCTGACATAAACAAATCAATGAAGAAGGATGATATTGAGGGAGATGCCACAAATTCATAGGTTCACTTTCCATATAGACGTATTCATTTTATATTTTTTTTCAAACTAAACTCCAAAGCATATGGCCTGAATTCAGACAGACTGGGCCCAGTTTCTTTGTTTGAGGTATTCCATGCATGGAGATCAGGCGGCATTTGTTCTCATGAATTCAAAAGGTGCATGGCTTCATAGGATCGGCATTCAAGCATATAAAGACACTCATGCAAACAGGTTCAATTCCTTTTGCCACTAAAATTCAAAGCAGACGTGGACTGGGTCTGATGGATTAGACCAAATTCTTTTTTGTTGATCTTTGTTGTCTTGGGAAATGCAAGCATGCGGAGAAGTAAAGGAAGGAAGGAAGGAAATCAGAATGCCACAGGCTCAGATGCAACCTCAATTAGCCCTCTCATTGGGCAGATGTAGGGCTGGGAAACAAGATGAGCTTGCTGTTTGGCTTGAAAATCGAGCTCAGTGAGCGGAGCTATGAGCCAGCTCGTTTAGGTTAATGAGCTGAGCACAAACGTGACAAGCTTGGCTCATATGAGCTCGTTTTGCATATTATACATTTATATATTATTAATCTTAGAAAGCACTTAAAAAAAATAGGCCAGCTTGTGATCTACTCGTAATGAGCTCGGGCTCGGGTTGGCTCGTGACGAGTCCAAACATCCCAAGCTTGGCTTGTTTGGCTCGTTTACCAGCCCTAGGCGGATGGCTATGATTGTTAAAATATGTAATCCATCTATATATACATGTAGTGCATATATTTTTATATACATACATATACATATGTATTATATATATATATATTTATTTTTATTTAGTTATTATATTTTTGGCCAACTAAAGTTGACCTTGACTAGCTGTTAGAGCTGGTCTAACAGCTAGCAAATCTAGCTGTTAGTTTAGGTCTAATGCAGAGTTGCCAGTCGAGGAAGCGGGAAGCCATACGGGAAGCAGAAGCGGGGAGCGGGAAGTGAGGCACTTCTAAAATTTTAGGAAGCGGGAAGTGTGAAAAGAATTTGGAAATTTTATCCAAGTGATTTTGAAATTGTGAAGAATATGCTGAAGAAATGGTTTTTGAAAGTTGAAGAATGACTTGGAGAAGTTAGATTTTCTAACTTAGGATTTAGAGTAGATCTTAAGTTTCGAAATGATCAAAGATTGAGATGAACCTAAATTTTGAAGAAGGGATTTTAGGAAATAAGAATTGAAAGTTGAATATGGATTCAAAAATGGATCTAGAATTGAGAGTTAAGATGGATTTTCAAGATAGAGTGGAATTCTAGATTTAAAATTTAAAATCAGCACAAAAGGTGGAAGAAATCTAAATGGGGGGTTTGGAATTTAGAATTGGGTTTTAAGAGATCGAGATGGGATATGAAAATTGGAATTGGGTTTTGGAATCTGGAAATCAAGATAGATTTGGATTTGAAATCGGGAATTGGGAATGAAATTGGATTTGAAATCTGGGATCTTAAATGGATTTGGATTTGAAGTCTGAGATCCAAGATGGAGTTGAATTCTAGGATCCTAAATGGAATTGGATTTGAAGTCCGGGATCTAAAATGAAGTTGAATTCTAGGATTCTAACCTGAACTGGATCCAAAGTCTAGGATCCAAAATGAAGTTGAATTCTGAAATCTGGATTTCTAAATGGAGTTGGATCTGAAGTCTGAGATCCAAAAATGAAGTTGAATTCTGGAATCCTAAATGGGATTGGATTCTAATCAGAAAGCCCAAATGGGACTTTTGAAGATGGGTCTGGGTTTTGAAAACCCAGATTAAATTTAAGACTTGAGAAATAATCGAATTTTGAGATTCAGAGTCAATCTCAAAACTTTGATTTGAATTTTGAGAATTAAGACTTAATGAGAAATGAAGGATGGACTTGATTTTAAAACTTGAGTTTTTGAAATCAGAAGATGAATCAGAAATTTGAAAGTTTAAATTTGAACTTTGAAATTGATTTTTGAGATATTGATTTTGAATCTTGAAAATGAATTTGGAATTTCAAAGTTGATGGGTAACTTTGAATTTTGGATTTGAATTGGAAATTTGAAGTTTGAATAAAATGATTTTGAAATTTCAAAGTCATATTGGATTTTGAAATTGAATTTTGAATCTTGAAATGCGATAGAATTGAATTTGAATCTATAAATAAGCATTGATTTGAGGAATGAAGAAAAAAATCACTTGGAGTTTTGAAAGGGAATTTTGAAAATATGATGCAATTCTATCCTATATGATGAATGAATTTAAAGAATTTGAAATTGGATTTTGAAAGCATATTTCATTCTTTAAATGAATTAAAAATAAGATTGAAGATATAATACATCCCTTACTATGGTCATTGAATGTATTATATAATAATCATATTTGAATTCAGGTGAAGAATAAAACATATTTTGGTGTCTTTATAGAGTTTAAAATGAAATTAACTCTCAATATATCCTGACTATGGCCATTGATATATATTTTGAATTAATTTTAAGTTAAATTCTAATAAAGGAAGAAATATTTGAAAATGTGATGATTTTTTAAAAAGAGATCCAGTGTGGATCCAGTGTTATTCCATAAAAGATGAAAATCCTAAGTCTTGTTCACATCCTGACTATGGCTATTGATGTGAATCATCAACTTAGGATTTAATCACCTTCGATTAGAATGGTGCGCGTGCCATTCGTGTTTTTCCATTTGTGAAATTTTGCAATAAAAGATAAAATGAGATGAAACAGGCAATTTCTAAAATATACAAATGCTCTAATGCAAGAAATGGAAATTTAGTATCATCTAAATATTGCAACTTGGAAAATGGAATTAAATTTACAATTTCTAAGCTAAGAAAACAAAATGACATTTTTCATATATTTTCCTGCAAAACACTGAGTTAGCACATGATGATAGAGAAATATAAATAGAAATTGCGAACATCACATTGAATTTAGAAATGCAAATGATGAGATACTCACGCCTATGTTTTATGCTAATGGGAAAATGCAATGCATCATTTAAAACATATATCAGAATGGCACATTGAGCAAATGAGGAAATATAAAATGAGGAAATATATATATGATATCCTAAGATGATGATGAGAAATAGATGTATATGATGTCCAAAGCTACTTAGAATATATATGCATTATCTAAATGGGAGTATAACAATTGTATTTGATGATGAAATGCCTATATTAATACCTATGTGAAACCTATTCATGCATTTATATATATACTGCCAGCATGAGCATATCGTTTACAAGTGTGATAATAACAAATGAAGGTAAAAGAGGATGCAACATGTTCATGGGATGTAAAAGGGGAGTATAATGAGAGAATACAGTTAAAGAATGATGTACAGCAGATTTTGATAATACAGGGAACACAAAATGAATATATAACAACTCGATCAACCTGAGCAAGGTGAATACTTACCTCGGTTCAAGTTCCTAAATGAATTTATCTCCTCACGGCAGTTCAATGAATCACTTTCAGCAACAGGTTGTTTTATAGTACTGTATGTATGCATGTGATGAAGGTCAAATATGTACCGACATATATGGGAAAATGGTGACAAACCATGTTTCGGTTATGGTGATACCAAGCCAATGGTCAGAAGCCACTGAATGCAACTATAAACCCTCCCCCAAAGGGGCCAGCACAGAGTTGACCTCTTTGAAAGAGGCACAACCATTGTTTCAGCACTAAATTTTTCCACAGTCCAGAAATCAGAACTGGGAATGTAAAAGAAAACTTGCTCATCCAGACTCCATTAGAAACCTGATTCGAGTACCAAATTTGATTCGATTACCTAGTCTGACTCTCTGTATCAACTCAACAAAATTGATAATCACCTGATCAACCTGGGAAACACTAGAGGGATTTGGATGATCTGGAAAATAGACAAGAACAGGGATTCAAAGGGGTCAACTAGCAGTGGCCCCAGAAACACTAGAGGAGGTCAAAAGAGACCTCGATTTAGACTTTTACAGTTTTGAAATTCATGTCAACAAACCTATTTTACCATAGTCGTCTTCAACGAATCAGACCTCCATGATGTCATTAACTGTAATTCAAACTCATGTTACAGAAGCTCCGATGCTTGCTCCACCGGATCATGATGGGTGACTTTGATTAATGTAAGACAATTTTCAAATAGGATGGGAAGAGCTAGATTATAAATAACATCACTCTAATGCAGGTTTATTTGGACAGGAATTGCTTCACAAAATCAAGGCCCAAAAGTACATCATAATGAACCAATTAAAGGCTAAAAGATCGGTACTGCATGAACAAGAAAATCATCCCCAAATGAATATTTGATCTGAAAGAACCATCATCATTTAACTTCATCCATCCAAGTCACACTTAAAATTACATTTTTGTTTTGCAGTGAAATTCTTATAACTGAAACATTTATGGAATCTAATGTATTAAATTTTATCACTACAAACCATAGGTGTTTGACCGATAACAATTCAACAAAGCAACAACCAGAGTGAAAATCAGCCAATATGATTGCACCGGATCTGGTCACATGCCAAGATGCTGCCATTTCTCTAAATTGTAATTCCCCTTGGAAGGCCCTCCTTGAACATACTATAGATAGCAGAACATAAACTAAGCAAATCACAACAATGTGGGCATGAATACAGTGGTACAATATGTATGCTGAGGATGGGTCGAGAATTGAGTGACTACAACAATGGTGTTTGTGAAGGAGGGGTTTGTGAAAAGCATACAAGTGATGGGGGTACGATATTAGTGCAAGTGCTTCAACAGTGAAGGGAAGGTGAAACTGTCAGGAGAATGAAGTGGAGTGTTGTGAAGAGACAGCATGCTGTGTAAGTATCTAACTACATATCATATACATACTGAAAATACAATGAAAGGAAAATGCAAAAGCAGGCGTTGACATAGATGCAGGTGGGAATGCTAAAGAGATGGTGCTGATAAAATGATGCCAAGGAAATCTATCTTTCATTTACCTGATTCACCGAAAATTCAGTACTATCTCCTGTTAATTGATCAAAAATGAAAATTACCTGCGAAGACCTGATCTGCATCATCCTCTGTGATGAAACTCGCCACAAACCTTTTCTGTAATAGATCTATACTCCAGATTTTTTTTATATATTCCTTTCTTAAACAGATAATTCAACGTGCCTGCAGGATTTTCTGATTTTCAACTAGATTATAAAATACAAGGTGAGATAAACTTTCATAAGGTATGAGTAGATGAATAGCCTTCCGGTGCCATAAGCTTGAATCGCAGGGCTGAATCGTGGCATCCTTCTGCAAGTGACCTTCAAACGAAAAGAAATCCAGCTACAGGCATTACCTCATCTGATGAAGTTGAATCCAATAGCCTGAAGATAGTAGGCCCAAGAATCTCAATGTGGGCATTTCACGATTCCTAACAATAGCATAAAACAAAGTAAGAATATTAGTGACGACTGAAATACACCCAATGGACATTGTCCTCATCTTTAATTCAGAGCTCTGAGGTTCCATGACGGCGGATAGAGACCCTATCGTCGCTAGTTCATATGAGAGGTGTCAGGGTCTCCCTGAGTATCGTGATCTATCTCTTTCAAAAATCGGGTATGCAGTGACACCCATTGTCTCTGTGATAGCAAATTCACTGAAAAGGCTAAGTCAATCTGACTCTGAGAGATGGGGCTATGTATCACGATTCTCTCCAGACATTCTTTTTGTAATGTCAGCACATCCTTTTTCTTTTTGGGCCCTGTAAATTGCTTTTCTGTCTCAAGAATCATTCAAGTTCAGCACGCCAACTGCCTTCCAGATTTTCGCAACTAGTATCTGATTCCTTTGCTGGTATTTTCCCCATCTTTGGTAAACTTTCATCATCAGATTTTACCTCTCTTGTGCCTTCCAGTTGAAGAAGGGCAGGGGCGTAGGTGAATATTAATACAAAGGGAATCATGCGCGGGAATCCGAGATGCAGCTGAATCATACTACAATATGACATGGATGCATCGATCTATTACACAAAATATGCATATAATGGTGGGGGGTGAAAGAGTGATATGCGAATACTATGGAATTGCAGTAACGATGCAGGAAAATACGGAAGCAAACGAGAATGATGCAATGTATTGCAGAACAAAGAATGAATTCTAAGCAAAGTAGGGATCAAAATTATCAGAAAATTGAATCAAAATATTAGCCAATTATCGAAAATGGAATCAAAAGTTCAGATGTAAACAGGAAATCGTAATGAAACAAAGGAAATAACAGAAATCAAAATAAACTGCAGCTTGAAATTCACAAAAACATAAAATACAAAAGAGGATGAAAAGAAACCATGTTGGAACGAAGATATTCCATTGCTGTAGCGATAGGGGGATCGGTCCTGCTATATGCAGATCGATACCCCCACTAGTGCTTTACATAAAAAAAATGAAAACGAACGAAAGTCGAAACAAAGGAATACTGTAAGGAAAAAAAATTTATAGAACATCAAAGAAGGGGAGAGATGCTTACTGTGACTCTCCTGAACGGTGGTCGACTTTCAATCGATCAAAGGGGGGAGGTACCAGGAGAAGATATATCCTCTTGCTTCTGTAGCAGGGCCGACGTGGGGCTTGCAGTAACGTGGAATCCTTTTCCTCTGGTTGATTTAGAGCAACTGAGAGGAGGATTGGGATTCGGTTGTGAGACCTCTTTCAAAAAAGTGAAGAAGAAGGAAAATTGGGGATGTAAGAGATGAAGAAGGAAGGAAGAATCGAGAAAGAAATTATGGTGGGGTGATAACGGATGAGGAAAGCTTCTCCTGCGTGCCTCTTTTAAGGAGAGGGAAGATGGTTCAGGAGGATGATTCGGTTGGAGATGAGCGGAGGAGGAGCTTCTGAGAGAGAGAGAGAGAGGGAAGAGAGAAAGGGAGGGTTTGGAAGAAAAGGAAGCTTGCGTGCGAAGCTTTTTTGCATTTTTTTTTAATTTTCCAAAAAGGGGCTCCCTCAAAGAAGACTTTTCATAAACTGGTTTTTCAAGAGAGTTTTTTAGCAAAAGGGATTTCAATAAGTCGATAAAACTACTCTTTTTCTAAATTTTTTGAAGATAATCCGAAAATATGAGGGTTTTAGCAATCGGGACCCAAATGAGTTATTTGAAGCAATTTTATAAATTTTTGTTTTGAAATTGTAAGGTTCTCTGAGAAATGAGGTTTCTGGAAATTATCGGTTTAAATTTGAAAAATAGGATTCCAGAATGGATCCGAGCCCGATTTGGATTAGAAATTGGGTCAGGAATGAAATTTGATTTTGGATTCCCGCGAATCCGAGAAATGAATGAAATTTTGGTTAAAAATTGACCTAATTATTCAAAAGATGGACCCAGGGGAAAAGGGGAAATTTTGGAGTTTTTTTGGAAAATTTGGGGTGTTCACAGGAAGCGCGTGACGACTTAGGAGCGAACTGGAAGTGACCTAGGATTCGAGTGAAAAGCGAAAGGAAAACAAATAAGAATTGAAAGGAAAACGAATATCTAATTATATATTTTTATTTTATCCAAAAATAAGATTTATGTCATCATTGACAAAATAAAACATTTATTTAAGACAATAAATAATATAAGTTGCGATTATCTAACAAATGCATCATATTGCAATTTTCAAGCATTTAAAAAATAATACATCAAGAGAAGATCATAATTCACATTCTTGTTCATGTTTGCAACCATTTAACAAATGCATGCAAAAACTAAATAATGCATTAAGAAAACTAATAAATTTGATTAAAAAGTGTACGTTTTTCAACAAAAGAATCAAATAACTTGATTGTTGTAAATCTTGTGATCTTATCAACATAGAAAATAAGAAATCAATAAACTCAAATATTACATAGATATATGATTAAATTTTTAAGCTATAAAGTCCTACGTTGTAAACTTAAAATTAACACAATCAATTACTTCACTTCATCATGCATGCTTAAAAATAAAAAGTACATATCAAACCAACAAAATATTACAAGACCATGATAAAAAAAGTAACATAAAAGTTTTTAAGTTGGACTACTCTAACTACATCATCAAACGAATAATTAAGAACTCAAGAGTTCATTTCATTGTCAACAATCAATAATTTGTCATCTTTCTCTTCCGCTTCAGGTCAGCAATAGATCGAGAAATTTCTGCATCATCACGTCCTCCTTGTCCTCCACGACCATGCCTTCTGCTCCTTCCTTTATTTTATATAATGAATATGTTTAAAAACCTTAATTTAAAATATAAAAAATACATATATAGAATAAAGTAAAAATAAAAAACACAAGATCAATGTACCTTGCTTAGGTCTCTTGCTAAAGAAATTATCAATCCGACCTTGAGGAACTGATGGTCGCTCTTGTATATCTGCACTAGTTCTACTAGCTCTGTTGGATTGATTTGTATCCTCTTCAACCTCATTTATACGTATGATTATTGGAGGCAATGAAGCTCTTGGTTGTGCATCTTTGGGTTTGGATTTGAAAATAGTGCTTGATTATTGTGCATTATCATCCAAATCTCTCCAATGCATGTCTTCTAATCTCAACATATTTTCTTCTACAATAAGAAGTTCCGGATTGATATCCCATTTTTTACTAGGTTCTTTTTTTAGCGATTGTTACACATTTTTATAACAAGAATATAAAATATGAATGCTAATAAATAATCAATGATAAAAAAGAGAAAAATAAAATACCAAAACAAAAGTACAACACTTTAATTATACTTGTCAATCAATCAAAGATTGAAACGAATATACACCAATGTATCAACACGATCTTCATTGAGCTTATTTTGTTTAACATTGTGAATATAACTATAGGTGCTCCACACTCTTTTTGCAGAAGATGTGCTAATAGGTTGAGATAAAACCTTAATGGCTAATGCTCTCAACTTAGGTGTATCACCACCATAAAATTTCTACCAATTAAGGACTGTCATTGTATGATTCAATGCATCTATTCTTGCTGCATTTCGGCTAAATCTTTTACTTCTTGATGCAAAAGCCACAAGTTGTGACCTATAAAGTGTAGAGAGCTCTTCATTTCCAGCAGATATGACTTTAAACGCTACCATTGCACCATCTAAGATATCATTATCCTTTTCTGCAGAAAAAAAAAATGTAACAACTATAACTAGAAAATGTAAATCAAATAATAAAATAATTAAATCATTAAACTTTAAACTTTATTAAATAGATAGAATAAAATTTTTACCAGGAGAAACTCGTTTGACCCCTCCTGCTGCTGGGATCTTGAGATACTCTGACTCGTAATATTTTGGAGTATGGGCTAGACTATGGAGAGGCACATTCATTCTATCCCATCTATTTGAGACAATCTTATGAATCTTTTCGTACAAATCTATTTGTCCTTTTAGATTGTCTTTAATTTCTCCTAACATGTTCATGCCTTCATACACTTCACCAATTATATGGCCTTCTTGATAACAAAATTTAATTATCTTATATATGGGTTTTGTAATCAATAATGCTAAACGAACATAATCTCAATATTATTAATCAAGAACAGTTGTTTTTGTTATAACAACTCTTTTTTCATAGTTTCATTAGTTTATGATTGCTTCCACTCGCTCCTTCTATCTGAAATGACTGTGAGCCTTAAGCTCTCCCTCATATCAAGCAAGCGCTTCAAAGTAGTATAATGTGAAATAAACCTTGTTTTTGCAATCTTTATTATCTTTAATTTTTCATTGCTTCTAAAGATTGTTAGTACTTTTGAATGATTTGTGATATACTTCACAATTTCTTTACTCTGCATATATGTTTCTCCCAACCAATGAAACTCATGTGTCAAATGCTTGAAGATCAAATTTAGTGTATGCATAACACAAGGTGACCAAAAAATATAATTATACGTTTGTTTTAATTCTTCACCTAGTAACTTGCAATTTGTTGCATTGTCTGTAATCACTTGCACTACATTAGAAGACCCCACAAGTTTAAATCTCGTCTTCAAAAACTTGGCAATATTTGCGGTTGACTATTGCACATTAGAAAAATCGTTTGCATATAAGAACATTGAGCCAAAACAATTTGATGCAAATATACTTATCAAGTATTTGTTCTTGATATTTGTCCACCCGTCTGAGACAATGAAAACTCCAAACTCCTCAAACTTTTCTCGAAATTCATTTAACTCCCTGTAAACACACTCTTTCTCATTGTCAAGCAACGTTGTTTGTGCTTTTTCATACGATAGGGGTTATATCCAGGCACTTTACTAACTGCAGATATCATCTTTTTCCAATACGGTGATCGAAGCACATTGAAAGGTATGCTATTTGTATACAAAAATATGATAATTTTATGATCTACATCATCTCTTTCTACCTTTTTAAAGGTATCACGAATATTAACTGTGTTTCGGCTTCCACTAGAAGATGTAATCATACTAATAAGCTTCAGTTTATCAATTCTTGATCTCTTGAACTCAAATGCACTTGATGAAACCTCTACTCGTCGAACTTGCCTCTTAATTTTTCTTGCCAATTCTGCATTTTTTGCAACTAAAAGACAAAAGGCAATCCCAACACTTTGTTGCTTTGGAGCTCCCATGAAATGTGCAAAAACTCAAGTATGTGACCCATGATAAATATTTTTGCAATGCCTTCACATAAAAACCCGAGTTTCACCTTGCTTTCCTTGTCCGCTTTTCTTTTGTTTCAATACATGACGCCATAGCACTTTTGTTTTATGCATACTAGGTGGTTCATCATCTTGGTCATTTTCAGAATAGTAGTCATCCAAGTCATATTATTCTTCATCTTCCTTATCAAAACAATTTTCTTTTCTGTCCTTAAACTGATATGGACAATTAGAAGACCCCTTGCCCTTTCTTGCATTGTCATTCCCAACACCACTAGACGATTCATGCTCCAAGTCCAAATTGTACAGAGAATCATTATCATCATCATAATTGTCGTTATCATAGCTTGTGGTGGTCATTAATGAAGCAAAAGAACATGCAAATATATCTGCATCATAAAAGTATAGGAATAAGCCTATAAAACACTTTAAAATTTTAAATAAGCATCATTCATAGAGGTGAAAGATCTATCTATAATATATTATAATGAAGAAGACAAAATTAAAAAAAGAAAAAGAAAAAAAGAAAAAAGTTCTTTCAAAAGTTTTCATTTATGAAAAATTGTTAAACAAAGACAACATCGCAATGAAAAAAGACAAAATTCAGATTGACACTGAATGGGAATTGGGTGAGGTAAATGTAACCCGAGACAGAAATATGCATCTAAAGTCTCAACAGATTAAGACCATTAAAACATATATGGTTGTCTTTACACAGAGACAAGTTCACAATGACAAATGGATGACACTAAAAAAGAATGTAGATAACAAAAGAGCTCGATTATGCAGCACATCAAGTACCAGTTCTTACTGCCCATGGACAAGTTACCTTCAGCCTAATACTTGTAGTAATTAATTTGAAGTCATTCATCTAAATATGAAAAACTTTGACTAGCAAAGTTGTTGGAGAAAATGCATTACTTCATAGAAATTAACAATATGAATCATTAATTACTCTTTCTGAAGTCTCCATCAAACAATTGGCTACCAATCTAAGGATTCTAAACACACAAAGTGAAAACTAAAAACTCAGATGGGTCAACAAATACATTTTTGCTACTCTAGAATCTAGACACAATAAAAAATCAATTTATGTCATGCTGCAATCATCTATAAAGTCTGACAAAGTAATGCAAACATGTATAACACCAGATGCATTCCAAAAGACAGAGATTACAACCTCAAAATTGTTAGAGGAAAAGGGCAAAGCAATCAACTGTGAACAATATCAAACTTTGGGAACCCAGTCCGAAACAAAAATATGTAGTTCGGTTCTCAAGAACGAATAGGTGAAGGTGAACTGAGCTATGCAGAGTCGCAGACCCGTGCTCAGTCTCAAATACTTCAGCATGAACAGGTCAGCACAGGTATGCCTCACGGATCTGCAATGTTGGGGCTATTTCCGTCTGATCAAGAAGCAAATGCTTGACTAGGCAATGACATGTCAAGTTATTAGTACAAAATACAAATAACAAAATCGCACAAAAAGTGTGTTGTGCCATCTCCTTGGTGGCATGTGCCTAGTTTAGATGCAGACACCGCAAAATTTAAGATGGTTCTGACATTTTTCTTTAGAGACATGTTTGTTATTTGAATCCAACATGTATTTTTTGGACAGAGAAAGCTGGGGTTAGGCAGACCCCTACCAGTTATGTACAACCATACCATTGGGATTTGTACTTGCACTAACTGCTCCTGAGCCTCCCTGTTGGTGAATCCAGCATGTTCCAAACGAAGAAATGGAATAGCCCCAAGGGCATTGGCCAATAGGCGGGCAGGGTTCCATTTCCATGAGCATCAGCCCCTTGCCTTAAATGAGGGTAAGGGAAGTCTCTTGCTTAGGCTGAAGTTTGGCGACTCCCTAGGGAAAAGGGTACACCACATGTTTACACCATCTAAACAACAACCATAAGTATGCCAGCCTTAGCCAACGCGATCCGACACCGTAGGTTCACCTATGGAAACCTATTATGACTTCTCCTTCCTCTAAATGATAAGGTTCAGTGAACTTTCCGCGACGTCGTAGGCGGCGAACCGCCTCCGTCACCGCGATTCGACACCAGACCATTCAATCGGTAGGAGCGACCGACGGTGAGTAAGGATAGAAATTGTACATGAATATAGTCATCGCTGGTCGGTAGAGATCGTCGGACGTCGGGAAGGTCACCGAAAATGTCGCCGGAAAGGTTGTTGTAAAGGGTCATCGGAGAAGGTCGCCAAATCGACTGAGCGAGAGAGGGAGGAAGAGAGGCTCGAAAGAGGCATGAAAAAAAAACCCTAAGCTTCTTTTGAGTTTTATTTTTCATGATTTTTTAAAATTTCCCATTTTACCCTTAGTGAAAAAATTGTGTCGTGGTGTATGTTGTTTGCTGATGATATTGTTTTGATTGATGAGTCTAGAGATGGGGTTACTGATAAGTTAGAATTATGGAGATAAACATTGGAAGCAAGAGGTTTTAAGTTGAGTAAGAGTAAGACATAATATATGGAATGTCGGTTTAGTAAGCAACGAAGTAGTGAAGCTTGGTGAGCAAGAAATACCGGTGGATGACTGTTTCAAATTTTTGGGATCTATCATTCAAAAGTATGGAGAAATTGATGGAGATGTAAATCATAGGATAAAGGTTGGGTGGATGAAATGAAAAAGTGCAACTGGAGTGTTCTGCGGTCGTAAAATGCTATTGCGGTTGAAGGGAAAGTTTTATAGGACGACAATTAGGCTCGTTTTACTATATGGTGCAGAATGCTGGGCTGCCAAGTGTCGTCATATTCAACAAATGAGTGTAGCTGAGATGCATATGCTTAGATGGATGTGTGGAAATACAATAAAAGATAAGATTCGAAACGAGGAGATACGTAAGAAGGTAGGCGTTGCATCCATTGAAAATAAGATGAGAGAGAATCGTTTACGGTGGTTTGGACATATTCGGCGAAGGCCTAATGATGCTCCGGTTAGAAGGATGGAGAAATGGGAAAATATATTAGTTAAAAGAGGTCGGGGTAGGCCTAAGAAGACTTGGATGGAGATGATAGGAAAGGATATGAATGCTTTGAACTTCACCGAGGACATGGCATTGGCATTGGATAGAAATGATTAGAGAAGGATTCATGTGGAAGACCTAGAATGATTTTCTTTTTTGGTTCATATCGCCGACCCCAATTGTTTTGGGATGAAGGCGTAGTTGTTGTTGTTGTACCCTTAGTGAAAAAATTCTTTCTTTAAAAAAAAAGGGTAAAATGCCTATGCGTACCCCATTAAAAGGGTACGCGTCCCCCTTTAATGGGGTGCGCATCCCCCCTTTAATGGGGGGTACGTGTACCCCATTAAAAGGGGATGCGCTTCCTGTCATAAACATGCACTTCCTCGTGCATTTCGAAAGCACCGCGTTTCGTGCTTCCGAAGCGCATATCGGGGAAGCGCGCTTCCCCTACAACATAGGTGCTTCCGGTAACTCTGGTCTAACGTCTAGAAAGCCTCTTTCCCTCTCCTCTCTTTTATGTGTATAAATAGGGGTTCTTCCCCATTCAAAGTATGTTTTTTTGCATACTTGAGTTGAATCAATAAAATAATATTTTTATATTGTGAGCCTTCTTTGTGTGTGCCCTTTGTGGGTTTTATGAGTGTCCTGTTTGCCTATTTTGATTCTTGGATATTTTGGTTTGTAATTGAAGGCTCTTGGTTCTTTACATGGTATCGAAGCACGACGGTGCTTGCTCATTGGTGATTCCTATTCAAATGTTTGTATCCAAATGTGTGCTCTTTAAAATTGGTTTGGTTTAGGTGCTCGTTGATCCTATCCAAAGTTTGTGGTGGTGCTCGTGCTCGTGCTCCCACTCTTTCTCTACGTCTATCTCTTTCTCATCTCATCTTTTTCTCCCTCTTTCTATCTCTTTTCCTTATAAAAATGGATGAAAAGAAAGTGTCACCATCATGGCCATTAAACTTAACGATACAAACTATGTAATGTAGTTTTCAATTATGAAACACCATATTTGTTGAAAAGGGTTGTGACGATTAGTGGATGGATCCGACCCCGAGCCTAAACTAGTTTTCACTAAGGTGGAGAACAAGAAGAAAGTTCCTCTTTCGGATAGAGAGAAAACTAAGGCCATAACTAATTTGTGAGAAAAAATGAAAAGAGTGGAGGATGAGATATGCCAAGATTATATCTTGGCTAATTAATAGTGTCGACATCAAAAACTGCTATAGCCTTGTGAATTTTGAGCATGCCAATAAGGCTTGGGAATATCTAAAAAATATGCATTTCCTTAAGGATATTGCATATGCGTGCAACTTGCAAGACAATGTTCGAACTATGATCCAAGTTGACAAAAGTATTAAGGAATATTACTGAGTTATCGAAACTTTGGAAAGAGTTGACTCTTCTTGAGCAAAGGTGGCATCACCCCAAAGATATTGAGTTCCGCCAAAAACAAGTTGATGTGAAACATTTCTATCAATTTATAAATGGTTTGAGATCACCAAATTGGCTCTTCTTCATAGGAGACAAATTCCTTCTATTGTTGATACTATTGATGAGCTAAGTATTTAGGAGAATATGTTAAAAAGATGTACCTCCAAGAATGAAGATGATTCTGTTTTAGCAGTTTCTAGGCTGGGAATTTACACATGTACATACAAGCCACCACACTTCGGGAGACAAGACAATGAGTACAATAATAGGAGAAAGATCATTTGTCACTATTGCCATTAACTGGGACACATTAAGTCGTTATGTCCTAAACTAAATAGGAGGGAAGAAAAAAAGGTGGTTTTGGTTGGATCATCTCAAGTGACCAACGACGTAAGCAACCCACAAGATTCATTCATTGGCAACATGTCCTTGTCTCAATTGGTAGAGGCATTTCAACCCCTTTTTAAATGGGCATCATCTTCAACTGGAGCCGCAGTCTCATCCTTCACCAATCTCGTTTAGTCCCCTTGGCTTATTGATTCCGGTGCATCATTTCACATGACCCTCAATATTAACTCAAATGTCATACTAACTCAAATGAGTCGAATGTCTTTATTGCCAATGGTACATCTCTTGAAATAAAAAGAATAGGAAATTTTGAAAATAATCTTTAAAACTCTAAAAAAATCTATTCCAAAAATTAAATATATTCCTAAGTTAAATTTAAATCTTTTATTTGTTTCTCAAATATCAGACCATGAATGTAGTCTCATTTTCATCTAATAATTGTTGGGTGCAGGATCACCAATTAGGGAAGCTGATTGAGGAAGGCCATAGAGAAAGTGACCTCTAATATATGGACTTTTTAGAAATACCCAAGAATACCTTTTGTTATAATGTTTACAAATTGAATTTGAATTTATGGCATAAAAGACTTGGTCTTCCTAATCTATCCAAAATTCAATGCTTTTCAAATTTAAAAGAATTTTGTAATTCTGGAAATTTTACTTGTAAAGATTGTATTCTTGGTAAAATGAAGAGATTACCTTTTCATGGAAGAGCTTTTGTCTCTTCTAGACCGCTTGAGTTATTAATTCAAATGTTTGGGGCCCTACAACGGTTGTATCAAAGGGTGAATATGCATATTATGTAATTTTTGTTGATTATTTTTCTATGTATACTTGGATCTATTTCTTTAGACATAAATTTGAAGTATTTTAAAGTATTTTATAGTTTGGTCAGAAATATATTTGAAAATGATATTTCTATCTTTCCTAGTAGGAGAATTTTTATCAAAAGAATTTAAGAACTACCTAGATTTACATGGCATCACAAATCAAAGATCTTGTCCATCAAAACCACCTGATAAGTTTGTGTTGTATGACTCTTTTTCTTCAAAATACAAGGCCTATATTACGTTAATTCATTCTTATACAGAACCTTCAACCTATGCTCAAGCCAAAGAACACTAAGTGGGTAGAAGCCATAAGGGTAGAGTTAGAAGCTATAAAGAAAGCCAACACTTAGACTTTTCTTGACATTCTAAGACAAGAAACCTATAGGTTATAGGTGGGTTTACAAGGTGAAAACCAAGAGTGATGAGATTCTTTAAAGGTATAAAGCCAAATTAGTTGTTAAAGGATATTTTCAAGAATATGAAATAGATTACGAAGAAACCTTTGCTCCCGTAGCTAGGATGACCACCATTAGGACCAAGGTTGTAAGTATCGTATTGTTACCGATATCGGTCGGGCCCAAATTAACATCGTATCATATCATAAATTTTTAATAAAAAATTTCAAAAAAAATCTAGAAAAATAAATTAGCATAAATTCTTAAAAATCATATCACATAAAACAATGATGAATTGCACAAAATACAACCATAAAATCACACACAATTTAAATTAATAACAAACCATGCAACTATAATGTAAATAAAAGACAACTACATAATTTAAATTTTAAACACAATTAAAGCCTTACATTTAACCAACTAACAATATTAAATTCACATCCAAGTCATATTAAAATGTCATAAGCTATAACTGAACTACTAAGAGTTCATGATGACTAAAAACATGACATTTAACCAACGTCTTACATGTCAATCTTCATCTCTAAAGTTCTAAACTATAAAGATTCTAAAAACTAAACTATCTTCTAGAGCTTATTTAAAAAACATCAAGATAATATTTTCTCACTTCTGCATCTAATTACCGCTCGATGATCTCTTTACGTTGGGTCTTTTTTTGACAAGTGGGTCATCATCATCACCATCTTCAGAGTCTAGAACAATGGTTGGAAGTCCTTCATCTTTGCATTTTTGCAAAATTCTTTTTCTTCGAATTTCTAGTTAAAAATTGATATAAACACGAAAAGTTGCAGGAATAGATGGCGAATCACATGGATGTACATTTTGATATTGACCTACAATATGTTGCTTAAATTTGTGTAGTCTACCTATAATAATAGCATCACAAAACAAACATCTCAAATTCAGTGACAACCCTAGTCGTGGTATATCATCAATGCTTATGCAATATTGCCATGCAAGATCATCTTTAATATAACATGAACGTGAAGACGGCATCGAAGGATCTAAAATAAAACGTAACCATTTAAACAACTCAATAAAAAGTAAAGAATAAGAAGCATAAGACACACCTTTCCCCCAAAACACTCAATAAGAAGCACCAAACACACCTTTCTCAAAAAACACTCAATAAGAAGCAAAAAATATGGATTTTGTAGCTTAACCCACTTTCTTTAGTGAAAAAATGGTGAAAATGCACTACTGATAAAATCACAAAAGCCCTGTCTCTTGCGCACGAATCAGCTCCTAAATTGATCTCACGGAACCTAGGGTTCATGGGTTCCTTTCTAACGGACTCTAGACATATGAAGAACTCAACCCTCAAGGGGCCTTTTAAACCAAAAAATTAAAAAAAGATAACTTTCAGCCTTTTTTAAGTGCATATGTATTGTACGATACACCCGATATGAGTGTGTATCGTATCACAAAACACAAAAGTAACGATATGTGTCGTACCGCATCGTACAATACGGTACGATATTTACAACCTTGGTTAGGACCTTAGTAGTTGTAGCTTCTCTTAGAAAATGACCTATATATCAAATAAATGTAAAAAATGCCCTTTCTTAATGGAGATTTAGTTGAAGTTTTTATTGAAGCACTTCCTAGTGTGAACGTTCTTAAGGGAAAAGTTATTTGTTTGAACAAAGCACTTTATGGTCTCAAAACAGCACTGAAAGCTTGGTATGACAGGTTTAGCAAAGTTGTGCTTGATATTGATTTTAGAACTTGTTTGACTGGCATAACTTTATTTGTTAAGAATACCAATACAAGTATCATTATTTTCCTTTTGTATGTGGACAACATAATCATCTCCAGAGGAGACAAATAGGGAGTTGATAATATTAAAAAACTTCTCAAAAGTTATTTTGAAATGACTGATTTGGGTTTCTTAAGATATTTTATAAGGATTGAATTTGCTTATTTCCCCTGGAGAGTATTTGTTGTCTCAATCTAAATTTGTTTATGATATTGTTTTCAGGGTTGGAATAATAGACAATAAAAGAGTATATATGAGAATTGATGATGGAGAACATCTCAAAGATTCAGCTCCTTATAGACAGCTTATTAGAGCACTCTCTTACTTTTCGATTACTAGACCTGATATCTCATACGTTATATACACTAGTCAATTTCAACATGCTTCTACTTTTGTTTAAATGGGAGTTGTTTTAAGAATTATTAGATTTATTAAAACTTCTCTTTCTAGGGGCTTCTTCTTGTCTGCTTCATCTCAATTAGATTTAATTGCATATATTGTTGCTGATTGGGGAGGTGATCCCAATAACAGACACTCAACCACGAGCTTTTGCGTATTTTTAGGTGAATCTTTGATTTCATGGAGGTGCAAGAAGCAACAAAATGTCTCATTTTCATTAACTGATGCTGAATACCGGAACATGGCCACTACTACAATGTAGGTAGTCTGGCTGAGGAGATTGCTGGCAGACTTGGGAATTTCAGTAACAGGCGCTTCTAAAATATGTTGTGGCAACAAAAGTGTGATCTACATTGCCAACAACCATACATTTCACGAGCGCACCAAACATATCGAAATGAATTGTCACTATCTACGAGAGAAGTATTTACAAGACAATATTGATTTTATATATGTTATATCAAAGTACCGGTTGACAGACTTCTTCACCAAACCTCTCTCAACTCCTAGATTTCACTTCATTTTAGGCAAACCTTCGGTCATTATACTGTAAGTTTGAGGGTGAGTGTTAAAATATGTAATCAATTTGTATATACATATAGTGTATATATATATATTAATTTTATTTTATTTTATTTAGTTATTATATTTTTGGTCAACCAAAGTTGACCTTGATTAGCCGTTAACGTCTAGAAAGCCTCTCTCTTCTCTCATTACTCTCTCCCTCTCCTCTCTTTTATGTGTATAAACAGGGGTTCTTCCCCATTCAAAATATGCTTTTTGCATACTTGAGTTTCAATAAAATAATATTTTTATATTGTGAGCCTTCTTTGTGTGTGCCCTTTGTGGGTTTTGTGAGCCTCTCCTTAGAGGCCACTTTTGTGTTTGTCCATTTTGATTCTTGGTGAACATTTTGATTCGTGATTGAAGGCTGTTGGTTCTTTACTGTGACAGCTATCACACTGAGGAGCAAGTAACAACATGACTGACATGTTCCTGTTATTGTCCCTATACCTTGAAACCTGGAGTTAAACATCACAGTCTCACTGCTGGATGATCTCTTGAGCTAGTTGGGGCAGGTAATGTTGGTTCACATCTGCCATAATCTCATAATGCTGGTCCTTGGTTATGCCTGTGTCAATTACAGCATACCCAAGATGAAGCTAGGGCGTTGAAAGTGGTGAAATTTACTCCAGAAAATTACGTCCATATCATGTATTCACACAGAGACCCTAGTATCAATAAAAAATGGATCTGAGAACATATTTATTAATAAGGTTAATAAGGCAATTGACCAAAAGGCATTGTATGATACATTCTCTGTGTTTAAAAGTATTTTTTCTTGCAAGGTTGCAACAGATGCATATGGTCTATCAAAAGGATATGTTTTTTAGTTTGATTCTGAAGAGGCAGCTCAAACTGGTGATGATGACCTAAGTAAAACTTTTTTGGCAAATATGGAGGCATCACCGGTATTATAATAATGAAGATGGAAATCAAAATGTTTAGGATTTGTAAATTTTAAAAATGCTGCAATGTCATGCTATTATCATAACATTTTCTCCAGAAGTTGTTTTGAATTTTATCTAAAATTTTATTTTTAATTATTTATTATCTATTAAATATTAAAAGCTCAGAGATTGTGTATGCTATGTCACATGGGTGCGGGTGCAGCGATGCGACACTTTAAAAAAACTTGGGTGTGGGGGTGCGGGAGGGTATATATATAAAATTATATATATTATATATATAATATAATAGTAACACTAATGAAATAAAAAACAATTATCATAATATCATTAAATCAATTCATCATCATGCATGAAATAAATCAAATTAACAATCTACAATTCTATTCTACATCATAAAAACTAACACCACAATTAAATCAACTTAACTATTTTATAGAAACAATCAAATAAGTAAAGCAGAAAAGAAGTAAATTATACAATATACTAATAAAAGAAGCAAACAATGCATAATTATATACCAAAAGTATATCCTAGATAATGTATATGACGATGAGGTAATGGATCCTAATAATTTTTTGCTTCATCATCAAATACATCATAAGAAATAATACTTGGTTTGGATAAATCCATGTTTGTAATGTTGAAATCATGCTCCCCCTTTTAAGTCACACTCTTTTGGGTTTACATTTCAAAATTTGGATGATCCTTGTCTGCATTACAAACCCAATTTAAAAATGTTAAATACAAGTATATTTAAATGAAAAAACTAAGAAATAATCAAATAACTAAGAAAGAAATTAGTACATGTATTCATCATTGGTTTGCGAAAGTAGTCGAAGATTATAATAAACATATACTAAATCCTCTGCATGCTTGTCGGTGAGTTTGTTTCTCTTTATGTTGTGGATTTGAGAATATGTGCTCCAATTTCTTTCACAACAGGATGAACTATTAGGCTGAGATAACAATCTCAATGCAAGACGTTGGAAAGAGGTGTTTCTGATCCAAATGTTGACTACCATGTGATAAGATCTATATTCTCCCCCTCTCTCACTAGTAATGTCTGTCCATATAATCTCGAAGCAACTTTTTCAAACTCTTGTGTGACTTGATTTATAATATGTGATTTTGGATAAAGTCTTGTCATACAATATTTCTATGCCTTGATAGTTGTGGGTCTAAATTTGGAGGGACACGACCAATACCACATTTTTATCACTTTTTTGCATAATATTTCGCATTAAGAGAATGTGTCATACAATGCAAATGAGTGTTGCTCTTATTCTATCTTCTGACTAAAATTGAATGAATATGATTAAAAAATTTTAAATCATCCAATGCAGGATTTTTCATTCATCCTTGAAAATTACTTGTATTTTTTCAATCATATTATCCCACATTTCATAAACTTTATGAAGCATGGACTCATCCTTATCAACCTCTCTCAGTATTTTTCAAATAGATTGCGTAAATTGAATGAAGTATACGACTTTGTTCCAAAACTTATCATCAACAATGAATTTCTTAATTTCTTGAGCCTTGGCAATATCATCCGCACGATAGAATGCCAAATTCTCATTAGCACCATGTTAACAAAAGCATTCTTCACTTCCTTAATCCTTTTCACCATCACAATGATGGACGCAAAACGTGTTTCAGCGACCTTCAACAATTTCAGGTTAGAATGTCTATTAAATATATCAATAGCATGATGGTGGTTGACAACAAAATTCTTAATGCTTTTGACATTTTTTTCTAATTCCTCAATCCATGAACATAGAGCATATGTTGGTGAACTTTTTTTATTCTTTGGGGTTGCATATGTTCTTGAGGGCCAGATTCAAGTTGTGTGTTACATAGGGAGTCAAAAAAATATGAGGATACTCACTTTCTAAACTTAATGCTGCACTTTTACAAATTGGAGCATTGTCTTTGATGATTTGTACTACTTTCTGATCACCCACTTCTTTTATTACTTCTATAAACAACCCTTTCAAATACTTAACATTTTTATATTGCCAGATGCATCAATTGCTTTCAAGAATATTGAGTCACTATTGAATATCTGTCCACCCATCAGAAACAATGAAAACTTCATTTTGTTTTCATGAATATTTCTTAATCTCTAGCAATCTCTCAACATTTGCCTTTTTTCTGTAAGAAGTGTGGTTCATAGTTTTTCTGAGCTTTGAGGTACATAGTCACTCAAATTACAATTTGCCAAAGAAGTAATTAAATCCTTCCAATAAGGATTTTTAGCTACATTAAATGAAATTGAACTAGAATAAAAATAGTGCCCTACTTTTCTATCCATCCCCTTCATTCCATATGTATTGAATGATGCTTCTATCATTCCTCTTCCTCTACCTCCTACATCCACTTTTCTCCTCCTACATCCATTTTTTTTAGCATTTTCTTGGTGGCTTAAAAAGGGTAAACTAATTGCTCAAGAATCAATCATTGGCTTCTTCTCATATTCATCTTGTATTTTCTTGTATTGTCTTCGCATTGCTTCATCAACTCTTCTGCATCCTGAAATGCCATGTTCTGGTATCTTCAATAAATGAGTCTTAACTCTTGTGTAAGACCCAACAAAATTTCTTTTACAAAACTTACATCGAAATCTCTTGTTTTCACCACCTCCTTCAGTTTTTGCAATCTTATCTACATGTGCCCATAGTGGCCCCCCATCATCACATATTGCAGCTAACAAACTTGAATCAACACTCCCACTAGAACTACCAGCAACACTAGCAGCAAAACTCACATGTGGGGATAAGGATGACGTAAGTTCTTTTCCTTTATTCATCATTTTTGTTCTGAAAACAAAAAAATGTTATATTAAAATCAATTATGCACACAATCAAGATTGAAAATATTGAGTGCAAGGTCAATAACATATACAATAGTAGACTAGTAGTAGTACTGTACATATAAATAAATACCGAAAGGTACGAGAAAAATATATAACAATTGTGAAAATGTCTATGATAAGACAATACGCATACGAACACAAATAATATAGAAAAGATGTGCACGAAGGCACTCTCACAACACTTGAACAAAGTACGCAAAAGCGTAAAAATAATAAACATGCACTAAGGCATGTATTTCATAGAAAGAACTGGATGCTTGAGACTCTCAAGCTTAAGAAATACAAGGGGGGAACACCCCTATTTATACAAATGCAAGAAGGTGCAAAGGGGGCTCCCAAAGGAGTCGTTGGGAGCCCCCAATGCACATTAAAAAAATGTGAAAAATAAAAAAAGAAAAAAGAAATTACAAAAATAAAAAATAAAAAGAAATTTACAACATATTCCAAAAAGGGAATATGCGCAAAACAAGAAATGACGGAAATACCCTTTCGGGTAAAAGTATATAAATATATATATTTATATATAGAGAGATATATGTACACATAATATATTATATGTAAATATATCTCTATGTATATAAATATATATATTTATATTTACAATAATGATAATGATTTTTAGGAGATACATTTTAACAACAATAACATTAATGCAACTTGATCTATCTAAGTATTTAACTAGTAACAAATTTTTAGCATTAGATTAGTATGTTACTAAAATTTTAACTAGTAACAATAACAAATTTTAAAAATATCTAAGTATTTAACAATAACAATAGTGGACTAGTAGTAAGTTAGTAATAAAAATATGAGCATTCAACCAAATTTTAAGTAACAAAATAAGTAATAACAATCAAATTACCTAACATCAAAGTCATCAACAAATAATACACATTATAAGCAACCATATATCACTGGGAAAACTCAGTTCGTCTTGGCTGGGCTTGTGAAAACTCAGTTTGGCTTGACTGAACTTGTGAAAACTCAGTTCGGCTCATTAATTGAGTTTGGTGAGCTGAGCCAGCCAGCATGTTGTGCAAAATGGTTGCTTAAGGCAGCAAAATATTTTTTGACATACCCTCATACGGGCCATACCAATAGGATTCGAACTTGCAACGTCCCAACATATATATTATGTATAATGTTTAAATGTATACTATGTATGATGTTTATATTACATAGGTTTTACATGTAAAAACTCTTAAAAGATAGATTTTTGAGAAAATGAGTCAGTTCGTGATCAACTCTTAACAAGCCGAACTGAGTTTTCCCTAAAATGGGTATAATATTTTTAAAAAAAATGGGCAACAACGATGTTTAGCCGAGACTGAGAGAGAGAGAGGAACACAATGACAGATGAAAAAGGGAAACATAGAGAGAGAGGTAGCCGAGAGATTGAGAGATGAGTGGAGAGAGAATTTGAAGGAGAGAATGAGAGAGAGAATGCATACCTTGGAGATGGAGAAGAGGCGTCGTTGGACGGTGGCAGCTCGTACGCATCGCCGGGGTCAGGAGACAGGTCGTAGACTTGCAGCGGCGGGGTCGGGAGACAGAGGAGAGGGCAAAAATGTTTTGCCCTAGTCCTCCTCAGCCCATTTCATCGGGCTTTTTTTTTAAGTCCAAAATTTGGACATATATGATCTTGGGTGCGTTGACCGCACCCGGGGTCGAGTTGATCGCACTGGGTGCCGCACGTGCACGCGCACCAGTGTCACGTCGCGTCGACATGGGTGCGTCACCTGGTTGGCCGAATCCCTGGGACATAGTGTGTATGTATGTGTGGGTATTATTTGGTGTGGTTTTGCATGTGATAAGTTTTGTGTGGATATGTATATCTCATGTATTTATGCACCTAGGCTAGATTTGACCTTGTGGATGCGTTTGTGATGGTTTCCATTTCAGATTAATTGATTCAGTATTTATATACATTTTTTAGATCATTGCACATTCATATAATCTGGTTCATCAATTGTTGTCCTGCTTTAAGGAAAAACAGTATGGCATTTAAATTTCTTGATTTGAAGCATGTTAATGTGTGAATGATCAAGGGAACCATGTTGATACCTTATATGCTGTATGATCTACTCAAAAGTGCATGAATGTATAGGGTTTTTACTCGTCCCTTCTAAATCTACTTTAAATGCTTTTTGCCTCATATATGTGTTGATATTTTGATGGTGTTACAATGTTAATTTATTTTTAATACTGCCCAGATGTAGCCAGAGCCACTCTCCTAAAGTGCTTATATAGTACCCTTGCTATGAATAGCCATTGATATTTTGACTATCCTACTGTGGCCCGCAACATGTTTGTACAATATGCTTTGCTTTATAAATGTGTTGATAAAGATAGAAGAAAGATATTTGCAATGGTTTTAAAATGTTTTCTGTTCATTCAAGATCATTTGAATCTGTTTTTCTCAAAATATTTCCAAATAACTTGTTTTATTCATTGCTATGAGCGACAAAAAACTTGCCCATGTGCAGATGCATATGCACTAAAGGCACACATGCACGTACGTACAATGTGAATATGTTTTTTGCTTTCAATATTCTGATTGTGCTAGATTCGTATATTTTTGAACAATTGACAACTATTTGCTCTTCTCAAGTAGACTCTGCTGCTTGTTTCATATTGAATTATAAACCAATTATTATCTTTATACTGAAGTAGACTCTGCTGCTTGTATCATATTGAATTATAAACCAATTATTATCTTTATACTGAAGTAGACTCTGCTGCTTGTATCATATTGAATTATATACTAATTATTGTATTTATAAGCATGCCATCTGTCATGTTTCTGTTATGAAAGTTTAATCTTTTTGTGCTCTGTAAGGGGATCTTTACTCTCTGATAGGCATTTCTTTTCCATTTTAAACTTTTATATTGCCCACTGTGAAGTGTGTAAGAAAAAGCAATAAACAGATTTGGGTTCTGACTTGCATGCACTTTTCTTCTTCCTTGTTTAGGTATTTTACTTCCTAGACTGGGTCAAGTATCTTCTGGATGATGCAAAGTTATTTCAAGCCTTTTTGAGGATCACTGTGACATGTGCCGTAGCAGTGGGTGTTCTTGCACTTGGAGTTGGTATGGCATCGGGCTATATATCCCCATGGACAGGACGCTTTTATTCCCTACTCGATCCAACATATGCAAAGGATCATATTCCTATTATTGCCTCAGTGTCTGAGCATCAGCCGACAGCTTGGTCTTCTTTTATGTTTGATTTTCACATTCTGCTTATTCTGTTCCCAGCTGGACTTTACTTCTGTTTTAAGCGCTTATCAGATGCCACAATATTTATTGTTTTATATGGTCTCACAAGCATGTATTTTGCTGGTGTGATGGTTCGTTTGATTCTTGTAGCTACTCCTGCAGTCTGTCTCATCAGTGCTATTGCAGTGTCTGCCACTTTAAAAAATTTAACATCTTTGCTTCGGGCAAAAACCAAGTCTCTGCATTCTGGTTCCAGCAAGGGCACAGTCAGCCAGAAAAGCTCAGCTAAGGTAAGCATCATGGTTTTATATTCTTAAACAGGTTATTTTGTCATTTATTTGCTTTCCTAAGAGGATATGATTTATACATTGAGTATTCATTTTAGTTCATGGTTGATTAATTGTCTTTGGGATTTACTGTGCTGATAGGCACTAATATTTTTACTGGGCTACTATCGGCAAGGGAATTCTTGAGGAATTTAACAACTGTGGGGTTTCCTCAGAAGATATCAGCAGTTTTTTTAGTAAAAAAGAAAATTCTGAGAAATAATTATTTTCGTAGAAATTTTAATGTTTCCTTGTGATGCTTACAAGCAGTGTCAATTTTGCAGTCTTTTCATGATATTTTCACCTGATTTTTTGTGAGAAATTTAGTTATTCTGAGTTTATTCTGAAAATAGCTTAAAGTCTTCTCAAAAGAAAAAGACTGGCAACTGGAGCTATATAGTCAAGAACGTGAGAATGTTGCTTAATATTTGACACTTTGATCTACCATTTACCATTGTTGATACAAAGTGCTTCATAATCTTCCTGTACACGTATTCTGAAGCAAAATTATTTTCCTGTAGCATGTATGTGCTTTCCTTTTACAGAATCCCTAAGCTAGTTGCTTTCGTTTGTGCCCCTTTTGGCTTCCTTTTTCTGACTATTGCTATGTTCTCTGATTATGATGAACTGCTTCCTCTTGCATGGAGAGTTGGTAACTTGGTAGGGCTTTTAACGCCAACCAGTAGTATAAGGTGTGACACAGTTAGGATGATGGTTTCATTTCAACTTGCATATGTTAACAGGTTAACATCGAACTTTGTTTTTGTGAGGCGCATCACTTGATTCATCTCTCCCTTTCCAAAGAGATGGAGCTATTCCTCTGCTTGTAGCTGCATTTTACCATGATCTCATTTCCACTTGCATATGTTAACAGGTTAACATTGAACTTTGTTTTCGTGACAGGCATCACTTGATTCATCTCTTCCTTTCCAAAGAGATGGAGCTATTGCTCTGCTTGTAGCTGCATTTTACCTACTATCCAGATATGCTATACACTGCACATGGGTCACATCAGAGGCATATTCTTCACCTTCCATAGTCTTGGCTGCAAGGGGTGCCCATGGTGGCAGGGTTATCTTTGATGACTATCGTGAGGCTTACTTTTGGCTGCGCCAGAATACACCTCCAGATGCAAAAGTTATGTCATGGTGGGATTATGGTTATCAGATAACTGCCATGGGAAACAGAACTGTAATTGTGGATAATAACACATGGAACAATACACACATTGCAACTGTTGGACGTGCGATGTCATCATATGAAGATGAGGCGTATGAGATAATGCAAGAGTTGGATGTGGATTATGTGCTTGTTGTTTTTGGAGGTGTTACAGGGTATTCTTCAGATGATATAAACAAGTAAGTGATGGGATAAACTTCCTGAGTTGTGAATTGTTGCTTTGTTTTATCTGTTAGATGCTGCATATTTTTTGTTTTCTTGCTGCAACTTCTCACCAAGGACACATTGATGTTCTAAAATTAGATTTTTGTGGATGGTACGCATTGGAGGAGGAGTATTCCCAATCATTAAAGAATCAGATTACCTTGTGAATGGTGAATACCGGGTTGACAAAGGGGCAGCTCCAAAGATGTTGAATTGTCTCATGTAAGTTTCTTTGATTTGTATGTCAACTGCTGGCTTTGTCTTGATGGCTAACTTAAAATTGAGTTGAAACTTTGTACTCTTTTGTTTTTGAGAAGAGAGATGAAGTTGTACTGATTTTGGTTTGTCAATTTGTTTTCTGCCTAATGTTTATATGGCCATTGATATTCATTGGTTCAACCTTATTCTTTGTTAGATGTCAAAGTACAAAAGAGAACTTCAGCATCCAGCTTTTGTAAGCTGTCATATTTTACATATATATACTGTATAATTGCATCTACTATGAATAGGACATTTTCCCAGTTTTCTGTATTTATCAGACTTAGATACTGAATGCTGATGCACATGATCACTCGAAGGCATGTATGATGTTCTATGTATAAGTAGCCTTCCACTAATGGTTGTTTTTAGCTTTGATTTCTTTGTCTGATATTGTATAAAGTTGATACTTGGTAAAACATGTTTGCCATAATTCCTTGAGGTTTTGGAATCTCTGTTAAGTTTCTTATACACTTGAACTTTGAAATGAAGTGGCTACAGTTTCAGGTGAATATGGAGCTTTTGGTCATAGGGCATCTTATCTTCTGTTTTTTCTGTAGATATAAGGCCACTTCTTTGTCTGCAGCAACTAGTTGTTGCTTGATGATGTGGAACTAAACACTAGATGAGTTTATCTTCAAAACTATATGTGCATGCTGGATGCTCAAAAGTGAGAGTTTTTAAGGTGTGCAACTTGAGTCTGGGACCTATTTGTGGTGCTTATACTTGAGACTTATTTGTGACAATTTTAAGGCTTGAACCCCTGGAACTATTTAGATCTTCCGTGAGTATGAATTTTCAGAAGTGGGTGGGACTCTTAGATATTTCTGCATTTTTGGTGATATTTTATTTGTTTCCTTAAACTTTCACTGACATACTTGAAAGCTACCTTAGTGCTAACTTATTGAAAAGTTCTGAGGTAAAAATTTTGAATCTTCTGATTTATGGAATGTAACAAAATAAAAAGTGCATAACCATTCTGATCTACAACAGTGGCTTCACTCATCAGTCAAAATGATTGTTTTCACACCAAAAAGTGCATCACCACTAGAAAGAGTGGCTTGTGTTATGTTTAGGATACCAATTACAATGTGAAAGACACAAGATCAAATGGGTAATTTTGTGTTCCCTTCAACTGTTGAAAGCATTTTGGTGTGAAAACACAGGCCAGTGGTAGGTGATGATGAAATACACAGGCCATAAAATGTGTATAAAAGTATAGGGTTTGTTACTGGAAGGCATCTGCCTGTGAAAAAGAGAAATGAAAGCATATTGTTGAGATAGTCTGGGCTTGACATGGTATCAAGATTTTATAACAAATGATTTCAAGGATATTACTGCATTGGCTATACTTCATACTCAACCATGCTGAGTGGCTTCTGCATGTCAGTATGTCAATGTTGACTTAAACAAATCACTTCAATTAGTAGCAGGGTTGGGGGAGGGAAAGGAAACATCTGTCAATAAGAAAGTTTGAACATCTTGTTGATGTGTCCACATCTTGACATGGAATAAGCTATTGGGTTGTTTGATTTTTAGTTGCCTTCTGTCTAAGCTTGATATCAATCGCCATATTTTTTTGCAGGACCAATTCAAATTTGTGCATCATTTTGATGATTTTGTGCTGCTATAACTGTTGTTTTGAGGTTTTCAGGGTCTCCCATTTGAGTTGTGTTTTTCAACCCAGCCTTTTGCCATCTCTTAACGTTTCAAAAGTAGTTACTAAATCTGGAAGGGCGTTATCATTTGGTTCCTAACACTATCGACATTTTGCACTAGTTTTTCCCTCTACTCTTTGCAATAATTTGATCATTTTGATTAAGAACAATTAGTTTATTGTCTTTTCAGTTCAAATAATTTCATCTACTGAGTGAATTTAAAGGTTTTATGCTGCTGTTTTTGTTTTGTGATTATCTTCTTTGTAATTTCTCTTTCATGCATGTTGAGCCAATGATTATTATTCTTTTAGCCAATTTGAACAAGAATTAGTTTTCCACTGATTTTTTTATTTGCTGCCTGGGTTGCATGTGAATCTTGTTGGTATTACACTAGCTCAAGTTTATAGTTTGACTTATACCATCTGATGATCGGTTTTGGCACTCATCTTATAAATAATTTAGTTTTTTAGTGTGTCAGAGTATTCTTGAATAGAGTTTGGCTTTGAATTATTAGATGACTGCTGCCTCCAAGGTCTCCCTCTAGGAGTTGAGAGGTGCTTAGTTGCTAATATTTTTCCTCATTTATTTCTCTGATTCCCTTTATATTTCCAGCCCTGAATTATCGTTTTTGTTATATAATGGTTTGGAATGTGGGAGTCCAACTATTTGGTTTCAAGAAGACTTATGGTGCTGGTGCATGTATTTTGCTGTTGAGAAAAGTTTTGTCGTCTCATCAATGGTGTGGACCTTAATGAGCTTTATTCATTTAGGAGCCTGGTTCTGTTTGTACAGTCATTCTGGTATTTTTGGATCACTTTCATGTCTTATGCAGCATTATCGATTTCTGACCATGCTTGGGATGTTTTATAAGTTTCTGCCCTGGATATCTTTGTTCTTTGGATGTTTATTATACTTTAGTCTTGAGGATAGGATGCTGTGCCGTTTTTGAGGCACCATGTTACTGTTTCTTTGCTAAATTATTTTTTGTTTGACCTATTCTTGCCTCTAAATGCTTATAAATTCTTCTAAGCTTTAGGGAATATTTATCTTTTTGTGTATGAGGTCAAAGTACCAAGGGCATTCAACTTGGATGTTGTAATCCAAATTCGTGCTTGATGTCAACTATAGAGTGTTTGCTAAACCTGTCACCTTACAAATGTACCATATCCCATCTAGTGTGATTTTTAAGATGTGTCTCAAGTAAATGCTTCTGTGCATAGATACTATGGTTTTAGTTTTCTCATATGCTGAAGTTTGCTAGCATTTGTGGAGGATCTCGAAGGTATTGATGCATCCATTTGGCGTTCTGATGCTGTATATAGGCATTTGACTGCAATTTTCCACTTTCATAACATAAGAATATTGCTTCCAGTGAAATTAGCCTTGCTGCTATATATCTCACAGCTCAGTTCAGTTCTCTTATCATCTGCATTTGAATTACTCAATAGGTATAAGCTTTCCTACTATCGGTTTGGGGAGCTGCACACAGAGTATGGAAGACCTCCAGGGTAATTGCTTGCCATATTATAGCTTCCTCTTCTATCATTCTAGCAGCCCAAGTGTACAATAGTATTTGATGCCCATACCTGTTCGATACAAAATTTTAAATCCTATTTTGCACTGGCATGCAGTTGGGATCGGGCCCGGGGGGTAGAAATTGGAAATAAAGACGTGAAGCTTGAACATCTTGAGGAGGCTTTCACAACATCAAACTGGATCGTGAGAATTTACAAAGTTAAGCCACCAAGCAATAGGTGGTGAAGCAAATGAAAATTTATAATCTAGATTTTGCAGAAAGGAAACCATGCGGTCTACACGTAATGTTTAGAGGAGTTTTTGCAATAATGTAATTTATATGATTTTGTTGAAGGAACCCCAGTCTCATTTTCTTTTAGTTGGTTAGTAGCAATTAGATTATATTTGCGATGAGGCTTCTTAGGAGAACCTATTTGAGTTGCAGTTTTTAGTAGCATGCTTGCCAATTAGTGTAACATGAAATATGCTGAGTATTACTCTGATGAAAACTTTTGTGCATTCAACATGGGTACGAAGATGAGAACATTAGTGGCTATTATGATTTACAGAACTTGACCTGTTCTATTTTTTGGGTAATGTTTCTTGTCTTTAAGAGTAAATTTATTACTTAAATCTTAGTAATACTGAACTTTCGCCCATATAGTCAGAAGTTATTGAAAGAAAACGCTTTGAAATTGCTTTAATTAGCTATTTTGGGTTAGGAGAGAACTTGGCTGTGGTAGGCATATTTATTTCCACCTGTCTCAACTTTAAATGGCTTGAAACATAGAAGTGCTATGCAACTTTTGAGGGTAGAGGACGAACACTCTTGGGAAAATTTCGAGTGCCTGCTCTTTGTAGCTTCGGCATATGGGTGATCGATGATATTCGTCTTTTTCCCTTTTTTTGGTTCTCTGTGATGTCATTCTCTCTGACAAATTATTCAGTTGCTCTGTGTATTAACTATAAACTGATTATAATTTGAAGACTGAAGGCCTTTGTGGGTTTTAAATGCCGAGACAAGATTCAACTTGTGTACCTTATTGGTGTGAAGTATACAAAAGCATCTGAAAGTTGAGAATGCAGCTTGAATGGCATGATCTTGCACAACCACAAAAAACAATCACCTACATCAGAACAGTGCAAGCTACTGTATGCAATATACAAATAACAAGCATACCTTACAACAGCTTTTGTTAAATACGGGACGGACACAATTCACTAAAATTTCAGGGGATTTCTTAAACTTGAGCTTACACATATTTTGCTGCTTGGCCTTAATAAATCCAATCTTAATGATAGGGAGCAGATCGAAACAGCAGAAGCAATGTCGGTGCTGTGAAGAAGCCTTCCATCGTTAGTTGTAGCAGTCACATAATACTCCTTATACTAGCTGACAGGACCAATTGTGGGTGGTGAAGCAGCAAAAATGGTAAAACATGAACTTTCACTTGGACAGTTAAACTAGGCAATACTTCTCAAATCACAATTCACTCTTTTTAGCTTTCTTTCTGCCCTGCCTTCACATACTTAAACACTCCATATGCAACCGTGCCGCCCAAAAACAGGACGACTGTTGGCGTAAACGATGGATACAAATACTTTACAAACAAGTTATCCCATTCCTCAGGTAAGAAACCTGCAAAAGAGAACACTTGGTTTAATACAATGTTTTTTCTTCTGAGAGTTTTGGGAAAGTGATTAAGATAGAATGCTCGGCACAAAACAATGTTTCTTCTTCTGAAATTTTGAGCTGTCATGATTAAGCACTCAGACTAAGATTTTTATTTTCTTCATTTACTTCTAACAGATTTAGACTAATCATGATTAAGCATTCGTTCTATCTGTGCTATATACCATAAAAGGAGGCTAATGGTGCTGACATTTGTAAGATCTCATCCCACCACCCTCGAAATAAATCCATGAGGCGCTGATTCACTGCTGGGCATTTCAGTTGAAAAGGGATCCAATAAACCACGAATATTGATACTTTAGCATGTGATGGTGGTTGATTCCCCAACACCTTGGTAAAATTGAAAACCATCAGCTACCTTGCAAGGTATAATTTGAACATAAAGAATGACGCGAAAATTTATTTTTTCAGTGCATGTGTGTGGAACCCATAGTTATCAGGTTAGGAAATGGACACAGGATGCGATGTGGGAAGTATGAAGCATGAAGCATGAAGCAGAATGTGTTTTGAAAGTGAATGTGCAAGCGTGTGAGAAGCCAAAAAGAAAACATGCAAGAATCGATGGAAAAACAAAGGGAAAGCGAGGGGAGAAGAAAATGGGAAGCAAGAGAGAATGAGGGAGAAGCGAAAAAATAATAAATTTAATATGAAAAACATAAAAAACAAGAAGAAAACGAGGGGGAAGACAGTGGGAAGCATGTTTCTTATAATATAGGAAGTGCGCTTTATACAAATGGGAAGCGAGTTTCCCTCACACTTTAACCTTTCGGGGGACACATGCGCTTCCCACTTTGGAAGTGCACTACCTGGCAAGCGTGCTTCCCCTCCTAAGAGGGTGCTTCTGAACCTGTTTTGCAAAGGGTAGCTGAGAAGAAACCAGTAGAAAATAACAGGATTGCAATCTAGGAAGTAACCCATAATTGGCCTGAACAACTGAGCTTGTTATTTTGGGGGAAGAACTTACGAGGATCAATCCCATCACATTCTACAGCAGCTGGATATGTACCACAAATTTGAGCAGTTCTACATTCAGACAAACTGAAAAAGGAAACTGCAGTAGTGGAATCTTGTAAAAGAGATTCAAGACTTAATGGAGTCAAATCACAAGTGAAGCAAAAGATCCCACTGAAGATCAAGACTGAACCTGGTTCATTACTTGAAATCTGAAGTGCACATTACATCAAAATACACTGCTAATCTTGCATGTCCATGCTTATCAATTCCCTTAACACACAAGTGGATGACACTGGATACTTAGCTCAGGAAGAGATACAGATGAAAAAGATGCATAACTGGTGCAAGTGAGAACATGAACATTAATGTCAGTCGGCATCTCTACTACCATGTGTTTCGCAATTTCCTTTTGCCTTTATGTTCATTTTAGGCTGGCAGGAGGCCTGAGTGCCAGGTTATGGCCCAGTTTTGTTTCACAAAATGGAAAGAGTTTTTTAAACTGTGTGGATAGAGACGTTTTTATTGAGGGGAAAAAAGACCTTAGACTCTCTCTCTCTCTCTCTCTCTCTCTCTCTCTCTCTCTCTCTCTCTCTCTCTCTCTCTCTCTCTCTCTCTCTCTCTCTCTTCTGCAGGAAAACATGGGTTTTTGCAGGCATATCTATCCAAGAGAGTTTCCCCATGTTTCTTGTATGTAAAAGAAGCATGGCAGCCCACACTTTGTCCAGTAAATTCTTCCTTTTTCCACTTGAATCAAATCCACATGGCAACTGTTCTTCTTCTTTGAGAGAACGAGATTTTGAGATAAACTTTGTTCTACCTAAGAAATTCTCAAGGATGCCCATATGGAAAGGACATCTGCTTATGAGGCCATCGGCATGTTTTCAAAGGACTGAAAGAGGGTGACCTGTCTATCTTCTCGAAAATGACATTGATATGTGCTAAGGTTTCCTAAACACAATGGCTGAGAGGAGAGTTTTTCATGCTCAGGAGTCAGGACAGACTTGTCAAAGCATGAATTATATAGTTTAGTATGACACCTAGAATCTAGATTATAATATAGTATCTTTCACAATTATAGTTGGGGGATGAGAAGTTTTATTAGATTGCAATAAATGCTTGTAAGCAGTAAGACAAGAAAAGTTACAAGCACATAGGCAGAGTAAATCCATGGACCAATATTTCTAAAGATTTGTTCCATTGTCAATAGAAACATCACCAAGTCCCTCAACGACAAAAAAGAAACACGACCAAGTTCCTCAATTGTGAGCGGAGAATTGGCTATCACAAGTCGAAAGGCAGGAATACAAGAACACATTTAATTTGTAGTGTTGGTAGTTTTCTGCTAAATATATCAACAAATCCATCAAACAAGAAAATCTGCACAACTTGCAGATGTACCGTATTGTGCAGCACAAAGAAGTTGACAATTCCAGTCAGCGTAGGATAGAACAATTTGCATCAATTTGATTCATAGATCCTATTAATAGTCATAGAACTAGGAAAAGTGAACCGGGAGATAAGTGAAGAAACAGCAACAGACTATAAAAAGATAAGCATGAAGAGAAAGGAGAAAGCAGAGAGACTTTGTCCATTTTATTTTTTATTTTTTATTTTTTTTAAGGTCATTATACTCTAGAACCTATTGCTCATTCTGATAAGCAACTCCATCACTCAGTGAGTTCTGGAAGCCAAAAAGGCCGGCTTCCTGTAGAGGATGACTAAAGCACACTTAGGCCCGTCCTCTGTGCCTGGTTTTCTTACTAGAGACAGGAGGACATCGATGGTAGCACAATAATGCAATGTCCCAAGTTATCTAGATAATTGGATAAGTTGGAATGCTACATTCTGCTTCGTAATGCAGTTTACCAACTTATCTAGGTAATTGGATAAGTTGGGATGCTAGATTATGCTTCATAATGCAGTTTCCCAACCTATTCCAGATTCAGACATAAACGAGTGCATCCAAACGCCAACTTAGCATGTCAGAAAACGAAATTGGTGGCACTTTCTTTATACAAATGCAAATTTAATGAATGTAAGAGCATGGAAGTAGATATGATGTCTCTTGCTTGAATGGATTTTAAGGCTTTAAAAACAATAACTGTGTATGCATATTTTAGAATAATAAGAACGTGAATAACAAAAATCGTCTAACATGAAAAAAAAATGATATCAAGGAAGTTCAATTTGTCGATAGAAAAATCTTTCCATTTCCCAAAACTTATAGAGCTTCGGAAGCGCCAAAGAAACTTGCAGGTTCGTGCTTTAGAAGAGAGTTTCCCTAGATTCAGGAAGCGATCTTCTGATTTTTTTTACGAGCCGAGTTTGGGCTGTACGGGCTCGGCTCGTTACGGGTACACCCCTGCTCGGGCTCGGCTGGTGAGATTGTCATGAGCCGATCCGATCCGATCCTGAGCCCTATCTAGTTACGAGCTGATCACAAGCTGGCTCGTTTTTAAAAAAATTGTTTTTAAGTATTTTTTTAAGCTTGGTAATATATAAAATGTATATAATATATGCACAATACGTGCAAAACATACTCAATATGTATCTTATATATAATATATGCATAAAATCTATAATATATAAATATATAATATGTAAAACAAGCCAAACCGAACAGAGCTTGCCATGCTTGTGCTTGGCTCATTTGCCTAAACGAGCTGGCTCGTATATCGGCTCGAATCGACGAGTCGATCGGCGAGCTGCTCGTCTCGTTTCCCACCCCTGGCATCAAAATTCAGCCAATACCTGATGCTGCCAAAGCAATGCCTTCGACGAGGATGAGAAACCCGAGAGCGAGCCACCCAAGGAGGAAGGCCCTCTCCTGCTCCGGCAAAGCACCACCACCATCATCCTTCCCCGTCGCCACCGGCTGAATCAACGGCTTCTGCACAGGCGCCCGGCGGACGACCTTGCTCTTCCTGCTTCCTTTGCCACCGCCGCCGAATCCAACCCCTCCGGCGCTCTCCCTCTTGGGATCTGTAGCGGCGGGAGTCGATGGTGCGGGATGTGCTTCGTTTGCGCTCTCCCCCGGGCCATCTCCGGCCGTTGTGGCTCTCACCACGTTTGTGTTTCTGGTTGTACAAGAGACGAAACAGTGAAGGCGTTGGGCAGGTGGGGCGGAGAAGCAGAGGCGCCGGTGGCTTCTGCTCGCAGCGGGCAACGCCCCCGCGAGGCTCACGCTCGCGCTCATCCTGGTATTGATTTGAGGGGCACCTCTGTGTGTGTGTGTGTAGGATCAGAAATGGTTGGGAATGAAGATGAACGAGATTATGGATTGGATGAATATCCGACTGATCTGATCTGTTTGCGCTGAAATTGATAAGCGCCTTATTCGGGTACGGTTCGAATCAGAGCTAATACGGATCCAGCACCAAAGTTTGTGACCAAATCAGACCTTTTTGGGTAGGGCTGACAATGGGTGGAGTATCTGATCTGTCAGGGTGCACCCAAATCTGGCCAAATGACTAGTTTTCAGGTGGTGGTGGTGGTGTTTGCATTTTGTCGGGTCAAAAAATGAAATCTCAAACCCAGATTCATACAATTCACGGTGCTTCTTCTCACTGAAAATACGTACAAAATACTTGGGTCAATCTGGATCAGGTCAAATATCTGACAAAAAATCAAGTTGGAGCCATTGTGAATCTGTAAACGTGCAGGGCTACATGGATAGAATATTCAACAATGAATATACATTCGGATCCAAAAGTTCGACCACACAATTCTGAATCCAAACGAATTATACATTCGAATCTCGTTTTAAGATCCATATTTAAATATATCATAGACGGATTGATAAATTGGAAAACTACATTTAAGGGCAACTTTTTGCCTCTAATTTCATGAATAAACCTCACCTTTGTGAAATTAGTGATATAGACATAGATTTTCTGAAAACTATAAAAAGGACCTCAGGTTAATGGTTATCTGAAGAGAAAAAAAACGTGATTTTACTAGTTTTCTGTTTTTGTCCTTTATACTTATTAAAAATACATTCATTTTTAATAATTTTGGGCATTTGATTACCAAGGCTATTGTTATAATATGACATAATTTAATTTGAGCAAAGACTTTTATTTTTGAACCATCACCCGTTGCACATTGCTTCGATTGGTAAAACAAATGTTGTCATGATGGGTATCGTGTTGGCAGAAAATCGATACGCCTAAATCAGCTATTTTTTAATAAATGTAAAAAAAAAAACTTAAATTCCTTTTTAATATTATTATAATGACTTTAACAACCCTCCAAATCAAGAGAGCGGATCAAGTAATCTGTCAAATCACTTAGAGTGATTTGGCATCCTGACCTTCCACAATGTACACAAGATCATGAGGTTCTTGTGGGAACACAAGCAGTGGACGGCGAAGATGTCAAATCCCTTTCTTAAAGTGATTTGACAGATCACCGGATCTGCTCTCCCAAATCAACGCTCCAAACCCCCTTTCTACGGGACGCACTCCCTTTCAGCGGAAGGAGATTTCCACGGGGCCTCTCCTTCAGCGTGATGCAAACAGAGGACGCATCAGAAAACTCGTAAATGCGAGGCTCATTTCCGAAACCAAGGTAAAACTTTGGCCTCAAAAGGACACGCTGCTCAATCCGCACAAGTTTGAAGGTAAAAGGACACGAGATACGTTATTTTTGTGCCACTTTTTTTTATTAAAAATAGTTTACAAAAGGACATGACACGAGAGCAAGTTTAAGAATCCCTGTGACGTAAGTTTGAATCAGCGGGCGGGAGACCTTTCAAGTTTCAATTCCCTAACTCTCTCTCTCTCTCTCTCAAGGGGAATGCCACGTGTTTCTCTCTCCTCTGCCTTCCAGTGTAACCCCAAGGAGATCACAGCGCTCATCAATGCCCCTCGTTTCTATCTCGCTTCCTTCGCCTTGTATGGCGATACCTTCCATAGCCAGCAAGCTGATCCTCAAAAACCCATGTCTTCTTCTGGAGAGCTGCCAAAGTGTAACGCCTTCCGCTTTGGGTGGATAAGGGAGGAGGGGGACGTTACCCCCTCTCCCTCTCTCACTAATGGAAAGTGGGGAGAGAGAGGGGGGAAACGTCTTCTCCTTTCCTGTATCATTTTGCAAAAAAAAGGAAGACAAAGTAAATATTGAGAGAGAGAGAGAGAGTTGTGTAGACATGGTTGCTAAGGGATATATAGTATTAAATCTCAGAATGTTTCCTGATATTAGAATTTAAGGAAGTGGATGTCATCTTGGGTATGGATTGGTTATCTTACCATAATGCATTGATCAATTGTCAAAAAAAAAACATCAGTTTTTAACATTTTGAAACCTTAATATTCATCTTTTAGGTTGTTAAAAAACTAGCAAAATCGACAATCATTTCATATCTTAAGATCAATCATTACCTACAAAAGGGTTGTCTTAGGTATTTGGCTTATATGAAGACAAAAGTTGATGATAACCTCTCAGTCTCGAACGTAGATATTGTTCAAGAATTCATGAATGTTTTCTCTAAAGAACTTAGAGGACTTCCACCACATAGGAAAGCCAAATTTCAGATCGATCTAGCTCTTGACATGTTACCTATCTCTATTGCATCATATAGGATGGGACTTCGTGTAATGCCCACGATTTTTTGAGGGATTTTCATAAATTTTTGAAAATTTTTACAATTTTCTTTATGTATGATCAATTAAAAATGATAATTCGTACTAAGTGATATATCATGGGTCATGAAAGACTTAGAAAAAAAATTAAATATATGAAATACACTCACACGCCCAAGGGTCTTATCGGCCCTAGTGAAACTCTTGTTGTTCAAAATTTATTTTTGAAGAATCCAAATTAGGTTAGAAAGAAATAAAAGTATAAATAAAAATTTGAATTAGTCAAAATTTTGGTTCAGAGACACATACACATATTTGAAAATAATTTGAATGCCATTTAGTGTCATTTCACTTAATTCTAAATTTTAGTTTTATGAGAATTGAAATCTAAATTATTAAATTAATTAATTAAATAATCAAGTGGAATGAACATTTTGATTTAATTAAATTTAATAAAAGTGTAAGAGTCCATAGGTGGGCCGTCTCATCCTATGTGGCACACATTTTCAACTTTAAAAAGTTAAAATAAAAATTTAGCTTTAAAATCAATGATATTTTAAAACTTACTAAAAACCAAAACAAGACATTAAAAGTCAAAACTTACATTTTCAAAATATAGCCTCCCAAGGGGGGAGGGGTGTCCTCTCCTAGATGTTTATAAGATGAGGATGGCTGGAATAAGAAGAAAAAGGAAGGGGTCATGAAAAAAGGAAAGAAAGAAGAATATATGTATATATAAGAAAAACTAATCAAACTTGCTTGCCGAGTAAGCAAGTTTGCAAATTGATTTAAGGAAAGGTCCAACCCCATGGGGGTCGACCAACCCATATTTTTCTTTAGTTAATATGGTATAATATATATTGTAACATGTATACATTTAACATATATTATACCCTAAGCTAGCTAAAATAAAATACAATGAAAAAATTAAAGAAGAAAAAAAAATCGAAACAATGGCTTGATTGAAATCAAGGGCTGAGATTAATCCAACTCTTGAACTCATACTTAACTCTAATAAAACCACAGGAGGAGCTCACGCACCACCTATTTGCCCCTTTTGATATTTTTACTTCTTGCTCTCCCTTCTCACCATTTGCTTTCTTGATTCCCCTCCTTTCTCCTCCCTATTCATTATGTTTTCCTTGTGTTTCCCCTCTTAGCCCAACAAGGAGGGCATTCACGTGCGTGGTTGGAGTGTAAGGAGTATGTCAGTGCAGTCGCCATACGTATTAGATGAATGGTTCATGTATGAAGCACATTTTCGCAAGCTACAGGAGTATTTTTTTAAAAGAGGTAGAGAGTTTGATTCTCTACACGTAAATTAGAACTCGTAAGCATGAGTCTTTTCGATTATTCATAAGAACAGACCCTATACCACACCCACTATACATGGGTTTGGCGTAAGGTTTGTCAAAATATAAAATGGAGAGGGTTTCAGAAGAAAACCACCTCTCAAAACTGATTTCTCCAAAATTATATTTTTGAACTTGATTCAAACTATTATTAAAAAGAAGATTTTTATAAGAATGCATGTTGGACTTAATTAAAGAGAGTTTGATTGTGATTTTTTCCTAGAAGAATCAGTTCATCCCCCTAATGGATGAAATTTTGAAATCTAAAACGAAAGAAAACAAGTATCGCATGATAAGGACTTTGTCATAAATAAAAACTATAATTTTTTAAAAAATATATGTAATGTTTATTTGTTTCTATCAAAATTTTAGTTAGAAATTATAGTTAATATTAATGTGCATGTATTGTGGTTCTTAACCTGCTTTTTCTTACTTTTGTCATGAAAAAATACGTGTTTTATGTATCTTGTTGCAAAAATTATCGAAACTATTTTTGAGGAAATAGGGTTCAAAGAGATGGATCGATTTTCCGGCCTTACAGTTACGAAAATGAGATTTGTGTATGGTAGATTAGTTAAAATTGATTTGACATTATTTTAAAAGATTTATTTAATATATTCATGTGAACAAAATTTGAAAGTATGAATTCAGGTGGCCAGTTTTGTCCCACCCAAAGGCTTATTCCTTGTTAATACGTATTTTTGGCATGACACCTAACCGTTAAATCATTCGTATATTCCTCGTCCAGAGGAGTTTTTATGAACAATTTATTACATTAAAATGCTAATAAAATTTCACAAATTCTATGAAATTTTGAACTATATTCATGGAGAGTACACTGAACTATGATAGTCGGAAAATAAAAGTATAAGCCTTCACTAAATCGTTTATAACTCCCTTGTTTGAAGAAATTTTTATGAACGGTTTATGGCATCAAAAAATTGACAAAATTCTTTACAAATTATAAAAAATTCAGTTCTCTTTGATTAATATAAAAAAAAAATCATTGATTAATTTGTTCGTATGCATATAAGTTTAAAATGGAAAAAGTATGAGCAATGATACTAAATTCAATATTTTGAAATGTGCATCCATAGGCTCTGAAGTGGTTGAATCTCTTTAGTAGATTCCTATACGGTATTGCATGTAAAGTAGTTAATTTAAGAAGTTTAAACATGTAACACTAAATATTGGTGCTTATAAGGAGAGAGCAAGTGGTACTTACGAATTCGTGAAAAATGTTTTGAGCACATGAAGGTTGCTCATCTCCAACCACAATGATAGAGTAAACTTTTGCAATAGACTATAATATAGAAAAAAGAAACTCACGAGTGAAAAAAGGATGCATCGAGATGATGGTGTTGGGAGTGCTCGCTCGATACGCTCGTTCCTCACCCGCAGGACTAGTGAAAGGTATCCAGACAGGCCAAAGCCACCCTTATTTAAAAATATTGTTTGCGCCATGACACTGGTTCAGGTTTAAGCCCGTGTTAGTACCCACAGGGCTAAGAGTTGAAACTTAAATTATTATGCATTAGATTGACATGACATGCATTATATAAGAAAGAAAATTTAATTAAAGGTAATAAATAACTCATGCATACCAACGACCTCTGAAATGGTAAGCGCGTGCATTTTTAAGCTATTCATGCATCTTTATTTGTTCATGTTCAAGTGAATGAATACTTGAATGATATATTAGAAATTTATGTTTGTATTTGTGTGGTACTTAATCTTGTTCAATGTATGAAAGATAGGAGTAAATGCATGCTTACTTGTTTTAATTTATGTGTTTTGAATAACTTTACCCTACTGAGACATTATTTGTCTAACCCTATTAATTTTAAATATTTTTAGGTAGTGAGTGAATCCGCATTCGATGTCGAGAGGTTGCAGCAGAGACCGAGCCAAGCCTTTCTCATTCCTTCGAGTGTTTTGGACTGCGAGTATTTTAGAATGCACGAGACCCTGACAATTGATTTAATTTTTACATTGACTGTTATTATTTTAATTTTGAGATGTAATAGATAATTATTTGATTATGGATGTTTAAATTTAAATTTATTGCATGTATGGTAAATGAATGTGATCGTTTAAGTAACACGCCAAGTTTTTATCTCATTTAGATTTCCGCTGCAGTTTTTATAAAATCGTTTAAAAAAATCATGATTTTTGGGATACGAAATTTGGGGTATTATAACTTGGTATCAGAGTAGAAGGTAAAGACCGACTCAAATCATGTCCAACTAACCGACATCGTTGCGAGTATGTTCCATTTTTTATATTTTTATGCAATGCTATAAAGATAATGGTCTTAATTGTTTACATTTTATAAATTATTGTAAATTCAGAACATAAATGCCTAGTAAAGACATCAAAAACAATATTTCATTTATGCAAAACTTAAAATTTTACTTTAAATTAAATTTATTATACATGATTGCACGACAGCCTACGAGTTGGACTGCCTAGAGGGACTTTCTCTTAGAAGCCCTTGCCACGCTTACTGCCACTTGCCAGAACCTCGCCAATAACGGGGGTAATGGCAATGGGAATGTCCATCATCCTGATGGCAATGCGGTGTCAACTGGTACGAACCATGGAGTGTCCTACAAACGCTACGCTTTATGGAACTGAGTCCTCTAACCTTCACTAGGAAGGAGGACCTAGATGCAGCTAAGGAGTGAGTTCGCGCTATTGGTGAGATCTTCGACATCATTGAGATTTATGTCGAGAGATGGGTAGCCTTCTCCACCTACCGACTCAAAGGCGACGCCAAGAGTTGGTGGGAGACTGTACGAGAGAAGAGTGATGGGTGATCACGTGGGCGCAGTTTTCAGAGGTGTTCCTCGATACCTTCTTTCTGAAGTATACTAGAGATCGCAGGATGCAGGAGTTCTTAGATCTCCAGCAGGGCAGCATGAAGGTGACAGAATACACTACTTGGTTCTGACACCTTAAGAAGTACTGCCCAAATACCTACACGATTAATAAGGCATGGGCAAAGAAATACGTGCACGAATTGCGATACAGGTTGAGGTCCCGAGTGTTGATGAGTCGACCCCAGAATCTCAAGTAGGCCATTGATATAGTCACTATGCTACAGGTGAAAAAAAATAAATTAAATTCTTTTTATAAACCAAAGATAACCCCAAACATATAGTAACAACTACTTTTGTATCGCAGGACGATTGAGAGTCCTCTAGGAAGACTCAACCCAAGAGGTTTGAGAAGCCGAAGGGTAATAGAAACAAAACCCCAAGACCCGCAACTAACTCGAGCAGAGCATCACCTGTGAAGGAGGCCAAGGTGCAGAACCGTGGTTCCAGTCGACCACATCAGACAACTATAGTGTATTCTTTCTACAAGAAGACACACACATGAGTCTGCCAAAGGGCATTAGGAGATTTCCTGATGTGCAGAGAGATAGGACACTTCATCAAGAATTGTTGAAAGAGGTTGGCTCAGGAGGGAGCAAACACTGCACCTCGAGGGCAACAACAACAACATCAACGTCAGCAACAGTTCTAGGGATAGAGGAGAGCGTCCGATCAAGTTTACGCGACTTCTGCAGAGGGGTTAAAAGAGGATGCAAACATCATCGAAGGTACTATCTCCATCGCAAGATTTGATGCCAAAGTTTTATTTGATACGGGCGCCACACACTCTTTTGTATCTACATGGTTTGCAAAATTAGTTGATATAAGTTTGATCACCTTGGGTTATATTCTGAAAATTATCACACCATCGAGCAGTAGATCCATCACTCGTACTTATTTACCCGATGTAGAGGTGATTATCTCAGGGCAGAACCTCTCTGCCAATCTGATCTTATTGGACATGGTGGGCTATGATGTGATTCTCGGTATAGATTGGATATATGAGCATTATGCTTTTATGATATGTCATGAGCGACTTATACAGTTTAATCATTTTGATCAGCCTGTACTTGAGTATAAGGCGAGTAAGAAGGAAAGCAAATGAAGGATAATCTTAGCGATGAAGGTGCAACGATGCATGAAAAAGGGTTGTGAGGCCTTCTTCACCAGTGTTTTCATGATAGAACTCAACATGACCCCGATGAAGGACCTAGGCGTGGTTCGTGAGTTCGTGAATGTCTCTCCAGATGACTTCTCAAGCATATCGCCTTCAAGAGAGGTTAATTTTGCTATAGAGTTGGTGGCTGGTACACCCCCAATATATAGAGATCCTTATCTCATGGCCCTCGTAGAGTTGGAGGAATTGCAAAAACAATTGCAAGAACTGATGGATAAGGGATTTATTCGGCCAAGCATTTCACTATGGGGTGCTCGAGTATTGTTCATCAAGAAGAAGGATAGGTCAATGAGCTTGTGCATTGATTATCACATATTGAATCAGGTGATGAAAAAAACTAAGTATCCACTTCCATGGATCGATGACTTGTTTGACCAATTTCGGGATGCTAAGGTCTTCTTAAAGATAGATCTTCGATCTAGTTATCACCAATTGAGGATCAAGGACTCAGATGTGCAGAAAACTACTTTCAGAACGCGGTATGGTCACTGTGTATGTGCATCAACTAAAAGAAATTGAATGCGGTGATAGTAAAGAATAAGTATCCACTGCCAAGGATAGACGATTTATTCGACCAAGTTTAAGAAGCAGCCTATTTTTATAAGTTGGATCTATATTCCAGGTATCACCAGTGGAAAATTTGAGAGGACGGCGTGGCCAAGACAACTTTTTGGTCAAAATATATGCATTATGAATTCTTGGTCAGGCCCTTCGGTCTGATGAATGCCCCAACTACATTCATGGATTTAATGAATCAGGTGTTCGGGTCATTTTTGGAAAAATTCATGGTGGCATTCTCATTTATTCGGTCAAGAAGGAACAACATACAAAACACTTGAGAATAACTTTGCAAATACTTAGAGAACATAAGTTATATGCTAAATTCTCTAAGTTTGTGTTCTGGCTAGATCAAGTCTCATTTTTGGGACATATCATTAGTAAAGAAGAAGTAATGGTTAACCCAACAAAAGTTGAAGTGGTGACCAACTGGTCTACACCCAAGAATGCCACAGAAATTCAAAGTTTCTTTGGTTTAGATGGATATTACAAGCGCTTTGTTGAAGGATTTTCAATATTGACAACCCCAATGACTAAGCTGACAAAGAGGGATGTGAAGTTCGAGTAGAATGAGAAGTGCGAGCAAGGTTTTCAAGAAATCAAAAAGTGATTAACCATTGCACCGGTGTTAGTTCTACCCTCTAGCACAAACAGTTTTACCGTTTATAGTGATGCATTGCTTAAGAGATTGGGTTGTGTCCTGATGCAACACGACAAAGTTATCGCATATGCATCTCGACAATTAAAGGTGTACAAGATGAATTACCCACTCATGATCTAGAGATAGTAGCAATAGTGTGTGCACTCAAAATTTGGTGATACTATTTATATGGAGAACAATTTGGGGTCTATATTGACCATCAAAGTTTAAAATATATGTTCTCTCAAAATGATTTGAATATGAGGCACAGAAGATTGCTTAAGCTACTCAAAGATTGTGATTTTAAATTAAAGTATCATCTAAGGAAAGCCAACGTAGTGATTGAGGCCCTTAGTCAAAAAGCAAAGTCAGTCATAAGGCTATCTATATCAAGCCTATTGTTCAACATTGTGTAGCAAAAAGCAGAAGTACAATGTCTTCCAGGTCAGTTGACGTTTATCCAAATGACTTTAGGGTCTGAAATTTATGACAAAATAAAAAAGAAGCAACCTTTAGATCAAGAATTAGAATGAATAAGATCAACAATATCTAAAGGTAAAGATCCAGATTTTACACTGGATGATCAAGGTATTATGAGATCTCGAGATTGAGTATGTATTTCTAAGGATGAGGAACTTAGGAAACAACTTCTTAAAGCGCATCATTTCAGATACTCTATTCAACTTGGCAGTACGAAAATGTACAAGGACTTGAAAGATAACTTTTGGTGGAATATAATGAAGATGAATGTTGCTCATTTTGTCAATAGATGCCTTGTATGTCAGCAAGTAAAGATCGAATATCAGAGGTCAGGTGAACTCTTGCAACCACTACCCATTTTTGTATGGAAGTAGGCATATATAACATTAGATTTTGTCACAGGATTTGCAAAGACCAAGGAAGGATTTAATGCAATATGGGTGATTGTTGATAGATTGACTAAGTCTATGCATTTTTTTACGTACAAAGTAACGTGTTCTTTCGAACAGTTTGCTCATCTCTTTATTAGAGAGATGGTAAGATTGCACAGAGTGCCAGACTCTATTGTATCCGACAGAGATTCGAAGTTCACCTCCAAGTTTTGGCAAAGCTTTCAAGAAGCAATAGGGACTCAATTGAATATGAGCACAACCTTTCATCCTCTAACAAATGGACAATCAGAAAGGACCATCCAAACACTAAAGGATATGTTGCGAGATTGTGCACTAGAGTATCACGACTCTTGGCACGAGATTCTGCCATTAATGGAGTTTACTTATAACAATACTTTCCAGGGCAACATTGATATGACTCCCTACAAAGCTTTATATAAGAGATGTTGTAGAACACCTCTTTGATGGGACCAAGTAGGTAAAAGGAAGACCTTAGGGTTTGAATTGGTTCGACAAATGAAAGAGCATATCAAATTCATCTCTGAAAGACTACTAACAGCTCAAACTTGTTAGAAAAAATATGCAGATAAGAGGTGACATGAGTTAGAGTTCAACCAAGATGACAACATTTTCTTGAATATATCACCTTTTAAAGGGGTAATGAGGTTAAAAAAGAAGGATAAATTACGCCCAGGATATATTGGGCCCTTCAAATTTTTTGAAAATGATAGGATCTATGACCTATCAGTTGGCATTACCCTCATCGTTATCCAGGATGCACAATGTGTTTCGTGTATCCATATTAAGGAAGTACGTGTTAAATCATTCGCATATACTGAACATGGTATAATCGGTGTTGGATATCTAAGAAGACTTAAGTATTAGTGAAGAACCAATCAAGATCTTAGAATTCAAAAACCATAAACTGAGAAATAAGATTATTTTGATAGTCCTAATAAGTGGGAAGCATCACAGTAAGAATAAAGCTACATGAGAGAATAAGGCAGATATCCGTGCATAATTTTTCCAATTACTTTTTAGTAAGATTTGGTATGAATCTTCTTTTAAGGAATGTGTAGTTGTAATGTTGCCTGCTTAGGGCGGTTACGAGAGGAGGGGGTCGTTACCCCCTCTCCCTCTCCCACGAATGAAAAGTGAGGAGAGGGAGGAGGGAAACATCTCCCCTGATAAAGGAAATAGAGAAGTAAGGGGGGTAACGGCTACTCCTCACTCATGGCTATAAAAGTCAAGGATCCCCTCTTCCTTCTCTATCGTTTTCTACAAAAAGAAGAGAGAAAGAGAAACCCTAAGAGAGGGAGAGAGAGAGAGCGAGGCCCAGTGGCAGCAAGAAACGCCACCGTCATCCTGGTAATCTTCCCCATTTTTTTGAAAAAAAAGGGCACCGGTAACCATGTGGTTGCCGACGATTTATAGAGTCGCATGGACATGGTGGACCCTATCCCTGCCTCTCATAGCAATGGTGAGGCACAGAAGGGATTCCCTCTGTCCTCACAGTCGACAATCGACAGGTTGCCTGTGATGGAAAAAATAAAGGGAGAAGCGGTAGGGGCAGGGGGCGAACCCTATTGCCTATTGTTCGTGATGAGGAGGCGTAGAAGGGTTTGTCTCCTCTGTCCTCACCATTGGCTAGTGCCAGCAGCTCAAGATTTTAAAAGAAAATATAAACGCGGTAGTGTTGCCACGTTCAGGTGGACGATAGAGGGGGGGGGGGCTGCAACAACCGTGAGGTTGCTAGAGGCAGTTGCACAGTGAAATAGAGGGAGCTAGAGTCAACCGAGCATCAGGCATACTCGGTCTGCATTTAATAGCAGGCTAAGCTGAGCCGATAGGCATGATAGTTGGACAAACCGACTTGGTCAGGACAGACTGAGTCGGACCCATAATTAGTGTAGACCGACTCAGTTTAGACAAGATCGAGTCGGGTCTTTGTTTGGTGAACCGACGTGGTCCAAACTGAGTCAGGTCTATTGGTAGACCAACTCAGTTTAGATTGAGGCAGGCCAACAATTTGGGTTAAATCAAGTCGGTCAGATTATATATATATATATATATATATATATATATATATATATATATATATATATATATATATATATATATATATATAGAGAGAGAGAGAGAGAGAGAGAGAGAGAGATGGACTTGTACATAGAGAGAAGTGAAAATTGAGATGGTGAAGACCTCGATTTTCCCAATAAGACTTTGATCCAGGTTTAGATCTAAATTAGATCCAAACTCAAATCGAATTGCATGTACCTAAATTGGATCCAAAACTATTTGGATCTAGTTGAATTTAGTCCAAATTCAAGTCTTTTCTATCATTGGCGTCTTACTTTTGCCAAACCATTACAAAAAGGTTTGGATAGGACGTACCGAATCTAAGATCCAGTGAGAGTTATAGTTGAAACTTAAATTATCCGCTTTAGAATAAGAATAGATCTGGATCCAAAATTCAATCGAAAGATCCAGTTAAACTAAATTTGAACTATAGTGAATGCGAATTAGGTGTGGTATAAAGACAAAATGAATAAAAAATTTTACATGAACCCATGGATGGTCGAAGAGTAAAAATATCATTTTACCCTCGATATACTTAATTAGTAAACGAGAAATAACTTTTCACCCAATATCGCATTTAAGTAATTTTTGGATCCTTGGATTCTTCTCTTCGAGGAGGATCCATTAACAGAGAATGTGATGACAAAGAGTTAGAGTTTGGCATGAAAGCCTGTGAGTATTTTATTAATTTTTATAAAGATGAGACTTTAAATGATGATACGGGATATTCGTCTATTTCATATGCGAACTTGCGAGAAGATTAAGGTTATTCCTTAAAGTTGGAATTTCAGCATTTCAAGTAAGTGAACATTTACAAATTTTTCTTTAGTTAAATAAAATATATGCTAGTTGGTTTATGCATCTTTTGATGTGATTCCATGTGTTTTAACTATGCTAGTTTTATTTTATTTTGTATAGAAGAATTGTTTAGCATGCTTAGCAATCCATAACCTTAATGTTATGTTTTTTGAATTATGACATAATTTAAATTATAAGTGTATCCTGTGTGGAGATAATCATGACATTACTGCATATAAAATATTGATGTGTGATTTTGAGAAATGAGTGTAGAGTTCCAGAGTTGCAAGATAGGATATGTCCTAAGAATGTCACACTTATGCCTTGGAAGAGACATTGTAAGTGTCATGATTTAATGAGTTGACTTTGTGGTGGGTTGTTATCCTTAAATATATGACATGTGAATACGTGTTAAAAGTAGTTAGTGGACTTACATTGGAAATTATATAAGGCACTAACTTTAAGAAATCAAAGTTGAAATAATAATGTGCATAGAGTAACAATACAGAGCATGATGAAAAACTCTACTAGGTGAGGCATGGTCGAGAAAATGATTGGTGGTTCGACCTCGAACCGAAATGGGACGGTCTATGGCGGGATAGTGGGGACACAAGGAAGTGTGCGAATCCGAGAGCTTGCGTTCTCAAATTATAAAAAGAAGGGAAGGAATCTTGAAAACTCCTGTAATCAAGTCCTAAAGAGGGATTGAAATGGTGTCAGGATGCGCCAAAGATGAACCTCAAGCTCTCACTTCATGCCAGGATAGCTAGAAAATATTGTCAAGATGTTGAACATTTTATTGTTGACTTAAGATAGTTGAAAATAAGACACGTTGTTGCAAAAATATTTCTTCTTTTCTACCCAAAGTATTACCTCCAAACGGGATTGACTTCATAGCTCGTACGTACCTTGGGATTTGCTCAAAAATTCTTTGGTGACCTTTAGGGATTAAAACATTGCCCACTAGATACATATAGGATGTAACATTAATCACAAAACTTTGGGGACGGGTATAGCTCCTTGACACCTTGGTGGCAAGTATAGCCACTCGAGGTCTTTGGCTAGCTATCAATGAACACTTTGTGGTTCTCAGCTTGCAACTGCAACACTTATGTATATAGTCTGGGTTAGTTTAGAATATGTTGTTGTGAGTGATTCATATGTCTGACCAACGCTGTAGACTCTAAGTTGTTTATACGGATTGCTACGCCTAAGGAGGCTATTTATGAAATAACCGATTATAACCAAATGCGAATGTTTACTTTGAAAATGATGATATAAAATATGATAAAGGGGGTAAAAATCTATAAACAATATATATGCATTTAGTTATCGAACTAAACTAAGATTAAGAGTTTAGATCTCAGTACAGTTGTAACAACCATGTCTAATTTGTAAATAAAAACTTACTGAGTTGTAAACTTACCTTCTCTCTTGGTTGCAATTGTAGATTCATGGACTGCTGCCTACAAAAGGAATTAATTGTGAACTTGTGACTCAACTGCCATCAGACTCCACCACACTTGAAATATTATTCAGTTTATATTTTCTATTTATTTAGTTTATATACTTATGACAATTTTGGGTGGTAATATTGATGGATTATGAAGTTTTAAGTCTTATAAACAAAACAACATGATTTTGAGGTTATTTTGTTAATTTTTTTATGAGAACTAACGTCTACCGGATGGAGAGGTCGAGCATTTTCTACTAAACACCATGATACGGAGATTCTTGAAAGCTCGATGACCCAAAGAAGCCGTTTATTTTTTCGCCTGAATGCTCCGAAGGGGCACGAGTCCTAACCCGCAGACTCTTTCCTTTGTTGGGATGTTAGGCAGATATCTGAGTAACCTAGGAATAAATCATTAAAAAATAGCAAAATGGGTTATGCAGTGCTTATAAAGAACAAAGGATTAGATGCTGATATACAGGAAGTCAAATCAGTTAGAGATCATTGGGTATTTCGATTTTGATTTTGCTAGATGTCAAGGCAGTCATAAATCCACGTAAAGTTATGTTTATCTATTAGCCGAAGGAGCTATCTCTTGGAAGAGTGCTAAGCAGACACTCGTTGCATCTTTCACTATGGCGGCAAAGTTCGTAGCCTGGTATGAGGCATCTAATCATGGAATATGGTTACGCAATTTTGTTACTGGGTTGTGGATCAAAGATAACATTGAAATGTCGTTAAAGTAATTTTGTGACAATAATTCAATAGTACTATATTCCTACAACAACACGAGTTCATCGAAGTCAAAACATATAGACATTAAGTTTCTTGTTGTTAAAGAAAGAGTGCAGAATGGTCAAATATCTATTGAACATATTGGCACAAACTCCATGATTGTAGATCCGCTTACCAATGGTTTACCACCTAAGGTCTTTCATGAGCATACTGCTCGAATGGGTATTGCATCATTTAATTATATATTGGTTTAGTGGGAGTTTATATTCAAATGTTCTAAAATAAAACAAAGTTTTATTTTATTACTGCAGTATAAGGCTCAAGCTCAAGTTTCATTCTCTACTTATTTATTGTGATCTCACTAAAGAATAAGGCAAGACCAATTCAAATTAGGCATGTTCAGATTACATTACATTTTCATGCTTCACATCCATACTTGATCTATGTCAATGTATGTGATCATTGATGGGTCTATTTACGGTGAATGTAATGAAGATTTATTTGGTTCTATGTTGACATGATTAATGGATCAAATTATTAGAGATGTCATCCGATAAGACTGTGTTTTTTAGCTCATAAGGTTATTATATAATGTGTGATTGTATGGTGACATATGTGACCAAGTGGGAGATTGTTAGATACTGTATGTGGGCCTACATATGTAACTAATCATTCATTATAAAATGTCTAAGGTGAAAACTCATTTAAAGTGATCTTATATGGTTGGGCCATATGATATCTTATAAAGTATGATTATAATAATGTGTAGATACCTTGTGTACCCTTATATGTCAATTTTCGATTTTATGATGGGCTAAATCGAAAAGAAGACAATAGGGTGGTTACAATTAGGTTATGGTATCTAAAACCATATATAGTGGATGCTCTCTTTTTCATCACCATCAAGAAAGAAAATTGTCCCCTCTCATTAGGATTAGAGAAGAAGGAAAAACCACCAATAGAGGTTTTGGAAAATCTAACCCCATTAAGATCTATCAGTGCAACGATGGAATCAGGTACGCTTCTGTATTATGTTTTATTTATTTTTTATCTTTTCAATGATTTAGCATGAACAAATTTAGGGACGAATAAAGATGTTTTCTTTGAATAAATCCAATAGTTAAAACTCCTCAGTTAACGATAAACACATGTAATGGTTCAGATTAAGCATAAAACACTTAAAATTATGATTTTTTATGGTCTTAATAATGACAAAAAAAAAACATAATGATTCTCGTTCTTATATATATTTGTTGATATGGTAATGAAGGTAAGAAACTATTGAGCTAGAATCATAGATGCAAGTTGTATCGACTGAATCTAACCACATACATATGATTACCAAGTAAAAAACAGAACAACAAATGTATCTTGTCAAGTGAGATGGCACGTAGTGGTCTCTCTTGTAAGAAGCAGATGTTTAATTGTGGTTTGATAATAAAATGATACAATGAGGTTCACTAACTTGCATGACAAGTATATGTTGGTTGAAGCATGTTGTGTCTTTAGATATCTAAACTGGATCAAAGTTGTGATGTGATCATCAAGTGACCTTGAGTTCGAATGACACCGAAGGGGACCCTAGCATATGAATATATATGACCTGACCAAATGTATTCTCGGTGGCTATGGTTCATAAATAACATTTGTTTTACGAGCGAATTGATTTGAAATAAATGTACATTTAGTCAGATCTGGGTTAGAATAAATGCTAGGATCCAAACCATGTTAGAACTGGTTTAACTAATTTTATTCGTTTACAGAGGTCACATCTTCGTGAGCCATTGGTAAATTAATGTAAGTAAGCTTCACTATAAAACTGGGGAATGGACAGTTAGTACTGATTTGCCAATCAAACATGTAAACAAGTTGTATGTTGGTTAGTACTAAGTAGGTATGGGTATCATATATGGATATTGAGATAAATTCTCATCAGGAAATAGGTTGTGTAAGGATATTATGAAATGGATATATGGTTACTGGTTAGCCATGGGTCTGCATTAAAAACAATGACAATCAGGGTTTGTACCATTGTTGGCTTTAACCATTGCGTAACATGATCTCCTGACTTTATTTAAGCACTAGATGAGCATGGATCCAGTCTGGTCAGGCCAGATTCATCTTAAGATCTAACCCCACTGTTAGCCCTACCAAGTAGGGCTCGTAAACTTGTTGAACGAGACAAGCTTGAAGAGTTCAAGCTTGGCTCGTTCTTCTGGCGAGCCAAGCTAAGTTCGAGCTCATAATGAGCCGGAGTTAATATGAACTACCTTTAATGTAACGACCTTATCTCATACCTGTTGAAAAGTGTTATTTTTTTTTTGCAATTACGGAAAATACTCTTAGTGACCAAGGGTCCTTACAGTTCCAGCACAACCATAACCACAATAAATCTTACACCTATTGTCTAAACCATAGCTAGCCAACTTTATTAATTTAAAAATAATAGAGTCACGAGACAAGTGTAAAATATCAAAGTGCATAAAAATCAAATGAAAAGAAAAGAGTCACGATGTCCAAGAGAGTCTGTGAAGCAGTCATGTAATCTCCTCGTAGCTTTTTTAAAAAACAAGTCGCCTCACTGGGCCAAAAATTTTATTTACGAATCTCTCTAATGAAATAAATAAATAAAAAGAGTATAAATAAAATTCATATAATATTTTAGAGAAATGCAATTATGACAATTTCATAATTTAAGCAATCATTTAAGCAACAGAAAATAAGTGTTAAACAAGAGGGAACAACTACTATCAATAGGGAACATTAATTATGCATTAAAGACATGTTATCATGCAATAGAGAGCAAATATCATGCAATCACCCATACATCACAAGGGACAAAGATGCATAGCAGAAATATGTATGATTTCTATGCACATGCATGAATAAATTATTATCTTTTATCGAGATATTATTTTTATATGCATGTCCCTATTAAATGCACATAATTTAAGTTTCTTTTTTTATTATCGTCGCCCACGAATACACCAAAAAGGTAAAAATTCATGAAATCAAATAGGGTTCTTAGGGTAACTTAACACACAAGTTGTATTTTATTATTGGGTTCCAAACTTAGCCCTCGATCAAATCAACCTTCAAAATATTAGACTTTTACATCTAATGTCGGGACATCATGAACCTCCATATCCACAAGTGATACTTTCTTAGTATACCAAAACAACAATTGTGTCTACACACCACCCTCTGGTAAAGTCGCATATTCTTCCTGAATCTGTGGCTAGAAAAAATAACCTCCATATCGGGTTCAGGGGTAACAATAATTCACACAGAGTTTTTATATCATCACGGTTCTCCAAAACTGCAACTCTAAAAGTTTCATTTTAATGATAGGATGTCTCAGAACACATATTGTTCTCTTTCTTTATCTTTTTATTAATAGTCATTCTATTAGTTTGTAATTCAATATGTCAAATTAGTAACACAAGTTCACAGATCCAAATGCGAAGCTCATCATAGGACCACAACCCGCGAAAAATATAGAACAATGTAATATAGTGAAACAATATCAATGTCACTTTTGCGATGCATTAAAAACAAGTAAAGAATGAGCAATCCAAGCTTAAGGCTTGCATAGCCTACAATGATCTATTATGTGATCATCGATGCATCAAATGCAAAAATTATAACAACAAACCATATATGACATGATTTCATATGCCTTTCAAGGCACAATCTTGTATGCCAATATAGATATGTGCATGAAACAACAATATTCATAATGCATGTGCATGGGTTCACACATTCATGTTAAATGCATGCTTTTATTCAATTCACATATTCACAAATCAATTTAATCAAACATGTGAACACTTATGCAATCATTACATGCACACACATATCAATTCAAGTATGCACATGTACATGAAACAACTTGTAATAATACCATGAACATGCATTACACAACTAGTTTATTTTCACGAGTAAGAATCTAAAAATATTTATGCTAGACTGCATATGCCCTTTCCTTTAGATTTTTTTTTAAATCAACACCTAGTCGACTGGGCTCAGCTCCAGCCCAGCCAACTCAGTTGGCTGGACTTGGCAGCCACTACACAGGCTCAGACCGGCCTGTGGCCACCCTGCCAGGGCCTGGCAGGCAGCTGAGTGCCACTCGGCTGGCTACCAACCAGCCCAAACCACAAAAACAAAAGGTTTATAGTTTTTTTCTTTTTTCTTTTTAAACACAATCTGTCAACCCATCGTCTGGCCTGGCAGGACCTACCAGGCCTGCACCAAACCAGGCGATTGGCTGGGCTAGCAGTGCCTGGGTTTGACCCTGATGAGCCAATCAAAAGCATCCATAATTTTATATATATACCCAGATTTTATCCGATATGCATACCTATGCGTATTAAAATTTTGGCTACTATGTATAGGCAAATGCTCATCCTTCTAGCTTGTATGCAATATTCAATTTGGCATGTCGATTTCAAATGTATAATTCTATTTCACACATATGGCCACACTTAACATGCTTGTACATGAAATTTTGCATTAAGTATGCATGTATTGATCAAGTATACTCAGATTCATAAAACACACCACCTAGTTATACAATAGATATCCTTTGTTACCATGAAAGGAGACATGCATGCCACTATTTTTGCTTCACTATATCCATATTTCATATGCCCTAACAATCTATAACATGGATCGTCCATGGAAGTAGATATTCATCAAAGGTAATCTCTAAAAGAACACTTATACCATAAATAAAAAAAATCAGTTTCAGCATATACACAAATTTATTCTTTGAGAAGATAAAAGAATCGAAAACACTTCCATGGAAATCGATAATATCATAATGCACACACTTAACAAGCTATTTTTATCATAAAATAAATTCTGTTTTAGCATAGAACTAAGCAGGTACAAAATTTTATTTTTAAAAGCATGAAAGGAAGCAAAAACACATCCATGGAAGTGGATTCATGAATCCTCCTCTATGCGTTTTAGAGTAAATGCCTATATTTACTCTTTTCCATAGATTTTCATCAAAATATTACATAGAAATCCTATACATATTCGACATTTCACTTGATTCAAGAGAGGAAACATGTACCTTAATCGTGAATAAAAAAAGAAGAATGAAGTTGATAGTGAAAACGTCAGATGGCTGGAGATCAAGTGAACTCCCTCTTCTTCTCTCTCCTCTTTCTCTTTTTCTTTCCTTTTTTTTATCTTAAATAGACCAAGAGGAGGGTGGCACCCCTCATTCTCCAGCCCTTTTTAGATGGGCTGGAGATGGGGAGTTTCCTCTTTTAAGGACTCTCTCTCTCACCCTTTTCAAAATTTTAAAACTCTCTTAATTTGACTTTTTGAAAGTTTATATTTTTTAAAAGTCTTTTCTCAAACCTTCTTAAGCCTTCTTAAGCATATATAGGGATTCTATTTAGAAGTCCTAAATGGCTATAAAAATAAAATTTAAAATTAAATAAAATTAATTAATCATTAATTAATAAATAATTATCTAAAAGCTTTCAAAAGTTGCCAAATTAACTAGGGAGGCTTCTTAACACTAATTGTCTCTAATTTAAAGGTTTGTATTGAATTTAAAGTTAGAAATTCATTGAGCATGGATTTGAATCTGGATTTAAATCCAATATCCAAACCATCTCCAAATTTCTAAATGAATTTTGGATTGAACCAAATCCTGATTAATATGAGTCCTGAATAGAATCCAAATCCATATTAATTTGGATCAAATTCATTTGATTCAGTCCGATTCAAATCCAGATATGAACTGATAAACTGTTTTTTTTCTTCGAAAAAATGCGATTTCTAGGCCAACCGGAACTCGAATTCGAAAAAGTAACATATCGTTGCACTCAACATTTTGAGATGCATCCACCGATATATCACAAGAATATAAATTCTGAATTTCGCTAAAAAATAACTCGATTTTTGCTCAAATTTAAAAGTTGAAAATAAAACTCTTTCCTACATTTTAAATGTCTCGTTTAGACCTAGTTGATGAGACCTGGGCCAAGCCCAGACTTGAAAGCATCGCACTAATATTGAGGTTCAAACAAATTTTTTCTATATTTAGTCAAATTTTCAGTATAATCATAAAATGACTAAGTGCAAAAATACGTGATATTACATTCAAGGTGATTTTTTTGTAGAAAAAATATATTGTTTTAGAGTTGGGTGAAATAAGATTATAAAAAAATACATGTAAAATATATTTTTGACAACATGAGGAGCTTATACAAGTAGAGTTGGGCCAGCTACTTATTGTTCTTATGCAGCTTGCCAAGCCTATTTTATGAGATTGAAGGAGCTCTTTATGAGCCAAACATGAGCCGAGCCCCCAGCTTGTTTCCCAGCCCTACTACTAAGAGAGCACTTACACCAGGTCGGATATCCACCTCAACCTGCCCAAATAATTTGCAGTGTTGTTCGGATTTGAGTCAGGGTTATGGTCGGTCAAGAAAATGAAATATTAAACCCATCCCATGTGATTTGTAATTTTACTTAGAAAACATACAATGTACCAAATCAAGATGGATACCTAGGCATGTCCAACCCTTTGACAGCAGCCATAAGCTAGGGGTGCACGCAGGTTGGGTGTGGAATCCAATTTTAAATCCACATATTTGACAGCAATTCAGAATCTGGATTCGGATTTGAACTATGTCCGATATAGTGAATTTAAATGCTAGTACTGTATCCGATAAAAAAAGGTTGAAAACAAGAGTCTTGCATGTAAAAAAAACGTGCAAATGCATTAGGGCTGACCTGCCTCTGATTTGGACTCGACAGAAATTACTGGTCAGGATTTGAACCAAATATGAAGAAAATCCAGGTTCTAATCTGATCCAAATATATATTGAAGATCCAAATCCAATAATAATATAGCGGATTGGAAATGGAGGTCCGAATGAATCCAATCCATTTGCATCCCTACCACAACCACAAATACAAACTTGTAGTCAAGATCGGACCGAGAAGTTCCGGATCTACGTTCAGTTTAGAAAAATCATGCAACGCGGGATCTCCACCGTCCATTTTCAGGCAGACGGCTAATATCGATACACCGTACTGAAACCGACCCCAAAGACTCAAGAACCGTCGCACGATCGGATCCATGACCGACCTAAACCGCCGTGGTCGGCTCTTAACCGCAGTAAACAATCGCTACTTGACGACACTAACCATGGTTAATAGTCAGAAACTATATAAGCCACCCCAACTCTCTCATCCAAGGTTTTTTCTCTCGGAAGTAAAAAAAGAGTGAAAAAAAGAAAAAGAAGAAAAATTAGGCCAAAAATAAGCATCTCTCCGGCGCCGCCCTCCGCCACCGGAATTCCGGCCGCGTCTCGCGCCTCGCCCGTCTGAGACTCGCCGGAAGTCCTCCGTCCGCCTGTCTCCTTCCTCGTCCAGCCAGTTTCCAGCGCTCGATCGTCGCCATTGCTCTTCTAGGGGTTCTAGGGTTTTCTTCCGCCAGAGGGAGGCCGGGCTAAGGTTTTTCTCCCCATGGCTCCGGGGCGGAGGAAGGGAGCCGGAAAATCCAAGGATCGGAGCCAATTGAGCCTGGGGGATCTCGTCCTCGCCAAGGTGAAGGGGTTCCCGGCGTGGCCTGCGAAGGTATGCCTTAGATTTCGTTGTTATGGCCCTGTTCTGGTTCGTCCTTGCTTCTATGTATGTGGTGCATTTCTTGCTTTCGGTCTTGTCACGGATATTTTGTTTGTTATTCCTTTAGAATTTATTCTTGGGGCGAGTTTTTATTTGGGTAATAAGCGGGAAACTGGAAACGGGTGGACATCCCAGTGCTTGTTTCACATGTTAAGCTTCTGTTTATTCTGTGCAGAAGTTTTAATGGATATCTTTTTGCATATTTTTAATTTTTTACTTGGATGATAAAATATAGTTTGTAAAATGTTTTTTGGGGTTCATTCTTTTGGAATGTGGTTTGCACTTTACGTTGTTGATTTTTTTTTACTAGCCATGGTTATTCTGTAGAGGAACTCTTTATTTTGTTTTTTGGATTTAATTGATAACGAGACATTTAAGTTTGGTAATGTTCCGAGAATAAGTTGTTTTGCAAAACTTTGAGATTATACCTTTTGGGTTTTCCTTCTAGATAAGTAAACCGGAAGATTGGAACAAGTCGCCGGATCCAAAGAAGTACTTTGTTCAGTTCTTTGGCACTGCAGAAATGTAAGTTATTTCTTTTTTTTTTGTATTAATATTGGTGGGCATCTTCTGTGTGAGAGTTTTATTATTGCTATAATATTTGCTTGTCTAGTTGTAGGCTTGTAGCTGTAACTGAAACTGGGTATTGCAAACAGAATCAAGGAGGTTTGAAGAAAAACCTAAAACACTATCCTTGTGCATATTTACGATCACTCTGGTCCTCCAACTCTGTCGTTGCCAAGATAGTAATCTTCATAGTAATTGTTGTAAGATTTGGACGTAATTTGCCCAAATATCGTAGATTAATGCATTGTTAATATAACATGCATTGGATTTCATTAGTTAGGCCTGGTATATAAGCCCATTAATGTTTGATGCCTCCCTATCACTCGATTCCATTATGATAGTTTGATTCCATTATGATAGTTTGTCATTGATACCTCCATATCGCTTGATTCCATTAATATAGTTTGTCATCAGCGTGGAAAATTTGACCTGATGGTTTTTTTAACATCCTAGTCTATCAGGTGCATTTCTGTGGAGTGCTGTTTCTGTGTAGTCTCTATGTTGTAAAATTTATTGTTCATTTCTTGTGTCATATAAATTTCCCATTGGTTACCTTTTCTGTTTAAAAGTCTTATTGTTTATTTCTATGTTTACTGTATTTTTTATCTGCATCAAATTATGCAAGATTAGTATAATTTATTTTTTCCGAAATATTGTTGAATATGTTAAAAACAAATAGTGTTATAGTGATTGATATGAATGTTAATGATATCATATTCTTGGGATTATCATTGTTAATTATGATCCATACATCAAGGTGTGGCTTAGTGATTTATTGATAGATTGCTATGTCATATAAATTCCTTTGTGAATCCGTGCTTGTAATCCTTATTGGTATCTTACAATTGTTCCTCAAATGTTTGTTTCATAGTGATCAAGAAGCATAGTCACCAATATCGCCACTGTTTTCAAAATATCATGATATTAATGGGGTTTTCTCAACAACCGATAAAAAATGTGAGAATATCATGATAAATATCGGTGATGGCATAAATATTGGTATAATATCACGATATTTCTTTTAAAATTTTTGCACCCAAGATTTTCTCTGAAAAACCACTTTCTAGAAAAAGCTCGTGAGAGAAACTTAGCCAAGAAATTGATGTGTACGATACTGGTGACTATGATTTTAGGCAATAACATTTGCTTGCTATTTTTCATTATTAAATGCAAACCATATCATAGGTATATTTGATGCTATAGCAGACATGGTTATAAATCTTTTATCCCACACTTTGGCATGTTGCTCTATTGTGCACAACTTTTTTTATACTAAGCATGTCATAGGATGTTCAGTCCGTACGCATGAACATATATGCATGCATTTATGCTTCTGTTTATTTAAGTTGGATATTTGATAGAAACTTGTTATGCTAAAAATTTTATCCTGTTATGACAGATACACATGGCAATACCTTTTGCATGGCCTGCCTGCACAACCCAATGGACAGGCACTGCCTCTGATAGTATTTACAAGTTTATATAGGAAAGAAATCATTTTTTGTTTTTTTTCTCCCAAAATCATAATTAGGTTAGATATCACTTTCTTTCTGTTATGTAGCCACATGTGCTTGGTGGTATGCATGATGTGTGAGAAGTATGTGGTATGTAATAGTGACATATGATTTGCTTTCCACTCAAATTTCTGAGAAATTATAGAAGACAGTAAAATTTAGAGATAATTTTCTGTTCTGATTGTGCAACCAAGAATGAATGAGGAAGTCAGCATATTTAAAACTGAACACCTTATCATGTAAAAGATATTATGTACCAGATTACTGTTCATGCTCTACCAAATGATACCCGAACCATTGAGGGAAGGGGAGTTCAAAGATGGCACTCATGGAAACTGATATATGCCAATTAGATAAAATTAATTCGCCAGTAGGTACCCTTTTTACTCCTATCGGCAAGAGATAATTTCCCATGAAATTTCTTCACCAATGATAGTACTAAATTTTACTAATATACTCTTATTGTATAATGTAACCAAAAAGTACCTGCCCACCTACCCGTACAATCTTAGAAGTTCCACAAAAAGTAGAAGTTTTTATCTGTTCACAAAGAGGGGATATTTAAAGATTTGAAGTATTTGCAACGTTTCCTTGGGAGTCAACATTGACAGATTTTCAAACAAAATAAGGATAAGAGATATCATTCAACCACAACTTCATAAATTTTAATATTCTAGTGGCCCAGTTTCCTAAATCTAACTCTAAAGTCCCAACTTCTAATTCCTGAGTCTAAACTACTTCCTATGCTTCTAGTGGCCCAGTTTCCTAAATCTAACTCTAAAGTCTAAATACCCCAATTTCTAACTCCTAAGACTAAACTACTTCCTATGCTTTGAAATATAAGCTGTTAAAATTTCATCTATATCTCTCTCTTGGTTCTTTCATACGCTTGGGGGATTTTCTACTCCTAAAATATGTGAGTGTGATGATAGGATTTCATCAGCAATTTCATCCTCTAAATCTAGGATGACCTCCAAAAGTGGCTCAGAAGGTTGCACCTCTGACAGTAACTCTGCAGCCTGTTTCCTTAATTCATCTACTTCTCTTAAACCCAGAGCTATTTCAACGCAAACACAAGTTGAAATATAGAAAGACCAACAAGGTTGTGCAAAGGTGTCACTGCCTACAATATGACATATGAACCTACAGAGGCCATCGTGAATCATTCTAGAAGCATGTAGTTCACATTATTTCCATGCCAGGTCACCTTTCCTTCCTTCAATAAATCTAAACTAAAAAGACGAAATCCCCAAAATAATGAATAGTTTATCTCAAATTCTTTGAAATCCACTTGTGAATCATTAAGCAATTAAGAAAAGAAATTTGAAGTATTTTTATTTCACTAGATTTTCAAGAAATATACATATACATATACATATATATATATATATACATATATATATATATATATATATATATATATATATATACATATATATATATATATATAGTAATAGGTAGGTGTGAAAAATGTGATCTATGCACTTGATTTTATAGGGATCAACTCTTGAAGACTTGAAGTGTTCGATACCGACACATGGGTGGGTTTTTATAAGGTTCGAAAAATCAATGGACCGAATTCTTTGTAAATTTTCAAGGCTCCAAATATCATTTTTTTCATCAAAAACACATGATCCAGGTGTGGATTAAATTGACCATGCCCAACACATTTATGGGGTTGGAACTGCGAAAAAAACACCGAAAGGGCAGAAAAATCCATTTAGCACGTATCAATTTCGCATTTATATATATGGGTTAATATTTGCTCATATCGTCATGAGGCACAAACAGTTCTTTTTTTTTTTCATTCTTTTGATGTTTTTCATGAAATTAACCATACATATGTGATCTACATATTTTGCTTAAAAGTAACTGGCTCTTGGATTGTCCAATTACAACATGTAGACAAGCTTTTGTAAGGCTTCAAAAATCAATGGCCTACAATGTGCGCATGTTCTCAACTCATAAAATTGTGTTTTTTTTTTGTAGGAAAAACCATAATCCAAGAGTGGTTCCCCCCAGCATTTGGAACATGTTGAACGCATCCATGAGGTCTAATTGGATCAAAAGAACCTGCACCTATGATTTCTAGAGCGACATGACATCATGGCGCCATAACCAATATATACATACATACATATACACATTTATTTATTTATTTACAGGCACACATTCATACACACACATGTGTTTGTATAACAGACTTGCTCAAATTCCAACTCAAAATTGATAAGGCTTTATGTTTTTGTGATTATCTTCTTGTCAAATAGCTTTGTCCACCCCATACTTCTCTCTTTCTCTCTCTTAACCAGTGTACTCTTGCAGCCAATTTGTTGTGTAAAATTTAGTCCATGTCACGTTGTCTATGTTCTATCTTTGAACAAATTTGTATGTTATGTATGATAATAAGTATTGCCCAAACATGGATTAGTTTACAAGAAAATTTATATACAATAATAAATTTGGTATAATTATGTTGTTAATACACAAATACATAATGAAAATTTCTTCCAACAAAATTCTTTTTATTGACTCTTGATACGATGGCTCAATGCTGTAAAAATCCATGTGGTTTTTATTTAGTCTTTTCCTTTTTTTCTCTCTTTTTCTTTTCCTTCTTTCCATGGTGCATCAACAAAACAAGAGTAAGAAAGAGAGAACGAGAATCAGGCAAACATTATGCTTAGTCCTTTTTGGTTCTCACTGTATCTACTTAAAAACTTCTAATCTACACAAAACTTGTTATTTCCTTTGTATATTTTAGTTTTCCAATCATTTGTTAACGACCGTTGAAATAAGAACACTTATTGTCTGATATTTTGATTGCTTATATTTGCTTATATAACTTACATTGTATTGAGACCTATGACTTATTAGTTTGATCCTTAGAGTATTATATAATTTTCTTTTTTAGTAGTCATGAATGTCATTAATAACTTATTAGCTTGATTATTTGGTATTTGGTGTTTTATGTGGTTTATTTTTATTTGCTATGTGATACTTTGGCTTTATTTTGTAGATAATACCATTAGTTTCTTTCACTATGAAGTTATTGGATTTTTTTATTGTGTTTTAATTTTTTTTAATTTTTAAGTAGAAATTTGTGACTTTTATGACATGTTACGATATGTTATGTTATGCATTTTATAACATTGGTTGGGTTAGTTCCATTCATCAACAGCCACTTCTAGTTGTTGTTTAGAGGAGGACACTGTGAGGGTGGCTGTTGCCACTATGGTGGTCACCTTTGTGGTGATGGTTGGCATTTAGGTGTTATATTTTAAGTAGTTTTCCATCTGTGAACAACATGCATTGGGTAATCCTGTTTTTTGGAGTTATTCCATTTTTTATTATTTGATCTGTGTTTAGCAGTTATGTTTCAATATTCAATGCCTGATTATGTGACTTTGCACAGTTTCTAAAATGATGGCTACCAGCCCTTTAAGCACCATATTATTTGTTTTTGATCCAGTGGATTTGTTGCCCCTGCTGATATTCAAGTGTTCACTCATGAATCAAAGAATAAGTTGTCAGCTCGATGTCAGGGTAGAACTGTCAAGCATTTTTCTCGTGCTGTAAAGGAAATTTGTGAGGCCTTTGAAGAGTTGCAGCAAAAAAGGACTGCGAGTCTGAAGGGAGACACTGATGGACCACCTCAGCAACATGAACCTTCTCAAAATGGGGATACTGAACGTCCCATGCACGTGGAATGCTCTAACCTGGCTTTAACACGGGACAGTGATCTGAAATCGTATTCCAAAGAGCAGCTTAATGAAACTGCTACTGGTAGCGAGTGTCCAGATAGTGGAGGTCATGGGTTGGAACGCTGTTCTTTGAGTCATTCGGCGTCTTTGGATGCCAAGGATGGGTCTACAAAGGTCATGGAAGGGCGGGCATCTCCACTTCTATCTGTCAAGAAAAGGGTTAAAACTGCCAATAGAACCCCACGTGCACCAAACAGAGGTGTGATGCCTTCCAAGAATGTTTCTAGGTTCTCTCCAGGAAAGGAAGGACTTTCTCCAGATCATGATCAAATCTGTAAGCTTAGAAATAATAATGTTGGTGACATTTTCCCAGAGCTCAATAGTGCGGATGTTCACTCAAAAGGCACAGTTGGTGGTAAAAGTCCCGGTGCTTCTAATACTTCCCCATCTGATCCTGATGACAAGGAACATGCGGCATCTCTGCCTTTGATCACATCCATTGGTTCTAAATATTCTACTTCTCGTGGAACTAAAAAAGGGATTCGTGTTTCTAAAGTAAAAGTTGACACCTCCTCTGAAGTAAAAGGAAAGGCCGGCTCAGGTCCCAAATTGAAACATGAAGATTCTGAGGGTTCTAAGCTAGCATCATCAAAGCTTTTGAAAGAGGAGAGTGCCCCTAGTAACATGCTACAAAAAATAGCCTCCAGCAATAGGAAGCATGAGTCATCTCCAACATCAGATGTGGATGTTATAAGTTCAAAAAAGTCGAAGAGCATTTTTAGAGATAACAGGAAAGCTGATAAGGATGATCTAAGAGGAGTAGAAAACTTGCTGAATGTTGGAGATCATGGTAAGGAAGCTTTTGATCACTTGGAGGACCCACAAAGTATTAAGCTGTTGTCATCTAAAGATCAAAGGAAAAAGTCCAAAACAAGCGGGAAAGTCATCGTGGATATGGATGAAAAGATTCGTCCAGCAAAGAGATTGAGAATCTCAGAGATGGACGATGACATTGTTGAGGAATCACCTTTAGTTGGTGGAAATGATAAGTCAAATGACTCTCCACATGTAACGATTGACAAGAAAGGTAAACTTTTCTCAGATTCTAATAAATTGGATGCTGATTCATCTAATGGTTTAGCTTTGAAGCCTAATAGATGTAAAGGTGGAGGCCATTCTTCAGGTGATGAAGATATCCTTCCATTGACAAAGCGACGTCGCCGGGCGCTGGAAGCCATGTCAGCCTCCGTTGCTGACAGTAATGCTGTTTTGCATGTGGGGAGTCCAACTTTGGCTAAAAGCAAATCTTCCATGCATGTAGATAATGGTAGGTCTCCTGGTTCTGGAGTTGACGGCAGACAAGCTTCTTTTGGTTCTGTCAGTGTTAACGATGAATGCAGGACAGTGGTACACAGTGAAACTACAAGTCTTGCCTGTAAGGCTTCTGAAAAAATTCCAGATTCTCTTCAAACTGCCCATATGCAGTTGGAAAGTTCAGGTCAGTTGTTAAAGACTGAGACTATCAAGGGTGAATATCTGAATTCAGCTGATGATGCACAGAAATCTATCAATAATACAGTATCTCCTGATGGACCTGCAAATGAGCTTTTATCTAGTCCAAAGCTAGTTGAACAGGAGAGGATAAAAAGTACTGTTGTAGAATCTCAGAAATCATCTTCCAAGCCAGTAAAGTCACCCTCCTCTCCTCCAAAGAACCTGGTTGGGCACGTCAAATTTGCAAGTAAGCCACATGATCAAAAAATCAACAAGTCTCATGCTAAGACATCAGATTCTCCAGCAGTGAAGAAAACTCAGGCTGGATCCTATAGAAGTTCTTACCAGGATTTAGAATGTTTAGGCCGTGGGCATGCTGTCACTCCACAAAGAAATAAGATAGATGTCACATCCGAAAAGATGAAAATTTCGCAAAAAACTAGTTCACGGCTGCAGGGGCCTATTGAAAATAGGCCCAGGATTGCAGTTGCAACAGAGCACAGTGCTGAAAGGGATGTTCTGCGGAGAGAACGGTAATCATAACTTGCACTTAGCTTATTGAGCTTTCACATTGGTATCTTTGTGTATTGTGTGTTAATGTCATTTTCCTTACTCTCACTTGGTTTTCTGTGATTACTTTCAGTATCGAATCTGGAAAAGAGTTTAAACCTGGTAGTTCATTAATAGAAACAAAGGCTGCAGAATCTTCTCCATCCATGAGGAACCTTATTGCAGCTGCTCAGGCCAAGAGGCGCCAGTCACGCCCTCAATCTCTTATGCATGATGATGTTGATGCTCCTGTCACTGATTTTATGTCCACCACCCCTGTACAGGGAAAGACTTTCAGTCCTGTTTCTTCACTTCAGCCATTTTCTTTGAGCAATGGTGTGCAAGAGGGTTTAAAGGGATTTTTTCCTCATTCATCATTTGCGTCTCCATCAACTCATGCCCAGCAATTCGTACCACAAGAGCAGATGGACCCGAAAGAATATGAAGAAGCTAAAGTTGGAGCAGAATACAGGGGAATCAGCGGCTCATTGAGTGGTGGAACTGAAGCAGCTGTTGCTCGTGATGCTTTTGAGGGAATGGTGGAAACACTATCTAGAACAAAAGAAAGTATTGGTCGAGCTACTCGCCTTGCAATTGATTGTGCCAAGTATGGAATTGCTGGAGAAGTAAGTTAATTTGCATGCACATGCATTTATATTTCACTTATTCTTGCTGTTGTCTGCCATTCATTTTACTGGAATTATTGGTCTGTAGATTATTGAATTCTTTATTTAGAAACCTTTACCTTGTGTGAATAGAATATCCTACAGTGTTCATGCTCATTTGCATTTCCTTTTTTTCCTTGGTTTGGAGACCAGTATCTAATGCAAGTTTTTTTTATTATTTTGGACTGGATATATCAACTTTTGCACATGTTGAGCATGATAAACATGTTTTGTGTGCAGGTTGTGGATATTCTTATTCGGAAGTTGGAGAATGAAGCCAGTTTTCATCGAAGAGTTGACTTATTTTTTCTTGTTGATTCCATCACGCAATGCTCACACAGTCAGAGAGGTATTCATTTTGACGGATGTTTGCTGTTGTGTTTTCAGTTATCTTTTTTGTCACATATTTCTTTGATTGAACTAATGGGTCTCACATATGGTATTACTGATTTCTGCAAAAAATTATTTTTGTATGGGCAGTGTTATGAAGTCTGTTCAAGTTCTGTTAATTTTAGATAATAGCAGCAGTTTGACGTGGCCACCTAAGAATACTAATGCAATTGTCTTATTCAGTCACAAGGTTCTCCAACTTTGTGGTGAAATTTATGCCTTATGGTAGTCATAAGCCATGGAAAAATTGACCAAGAAATTCCCATTCAATAAAAATTAATAAGGATTGGAAACAAAATGAACTTATCGAAAGTGAAAATGTAATGCATGGTTGTGGTTGTACATGAGTTATGTGTTTATGCTGGATATGACCAATGTGTGTCTACATGTGTGGTGGGTGGGTGCTTTCTGGCTTGCCAAAAGCTGCAACTATCTTTTAGCAACATCAGTATGATCCTGCTATAAAAATTCCAATGGAAACATAATCAAAAGGTAGCACCACACTTATTCTTTTAATAAAACTATATACATTAAAAGTGATGGTGCTAAGCTTGATTCTTTTAATAAATGTCAAAGGCATCTATATTTATGCAGCATTGGATTGAATGAGCTGTGAGAAAAAAAGCGGAAAAGTCATTTCATTTGACCTTAAATATACTGGAATCAGTGTTGTGAAAAGCGTTGAGGCGTAGTGAGGCGCTTCACCAAAATCTGAGGCGAGGCTTAAGCCTCAAGGCATAAAGCGTAAGCCTCAAATTTTTTTTTGAAAACTTAAAAAAAACTATAAAAAAGATCTAAAGTTATAAATAAATAAAAAATGCTTTATTGATGAAGCAACAACCAATAAGTAATAAAAAATCTCAAATAAATACTGAAAAAAAATATGAGATTAACATGTAAAAGTAACATTAATGCAACAACTTGATCTACATAAGTATCTAGGAAATAAAATATGAGCATTCATTCAATAAAAAATTAACAACAAAATGCATATTAGCATTAACAACATCATATGGACATAATTAAAAAATGCATGTTAGCATTAACAACCAAATGTTAATATATTTGTCCAAAACTCTTCAAAATGAGTGTGTAACATTCACAAGTGCAAATGAAAGACCCAAAAAAACATATAAATGCCCATAGCCCTATTATATGAATTAGGGCTTAGGCTCTTCTTGTGTCTTGTCATCATCAATATCTAAGTCTTCGATGTCATTGTCTAAGTAATCCATATAAATAGGTTCTCCTTCGTCCTCATTCTCTGACTCTTCATCATCTGCGCAGTCCAAGCCAGAAAATCCAATCACAGTTTGAACTTGAAAATCATGGACTTCATTTTTCAGCCTCCATTAACCCACGACTCGTGGTCCTTTTTACATACCTCACAATTCTCGTGTGAACATTCATGGGTCACTGCATAAGCTGACAGATCTAATTTACCACATAAGAATAAGTACTGCAAAGCCCTGGCCATTCTATACGTCTCATATTATGTCTGAAATTTGAGTTTGAAAACAAATTCCAATGAATGTTTTGCTGCAACCTTGAAAGTCACAAATGGTAAACTAAAATTAGTACACATGGAACAACCACACAGGTTTTATCAGGATGATCCTAGAAAGTTTGTCTGCTCAAGAGATACATTTACAATTTTAAACAAGCCCCAAGGCCATGGTGTGAAAGCCTCTATAATGCAGTTAAAGACCTTGGCTTCACAAAAGCACCTACATATAATCCTCCTTTTGTTTATTATGGAAATAAAGGTATAGTCATCATACTTTTTATGTGGATGATGTAATAATCACCAATAAATCGGAATTCTTCATGAGAAGTTCAGCGTTAGGGACTAGGGACATGGGTCAGCTTAGCTATTTCCTGATGATTGAAGTCAATAGAGGGAAGGACTATCCATTTTACACAGCATAACTATGACTATGATATATTAAAGAAGCCTATCATGCATAAACTCAAACCCACTGACACACCTGCAGCCATGAACAAGAAGCAATTCAAAGAAGACAAATTGAAGCAAAAGAACCACAATGCCATAGAACAATGTACACGACAAATGACTGAACCCCTTTTATTTCCTTGAGAAAGTAACGATATATGAAGTTCAACAGCATACTTTCACAACTTTCATCTTCTTGCTGGCACAATGCTGAAAAGGCTTGTTGGCACAAAATTTTCCACAGTGGCAACTGGATGAGCAGCAAGATAATAACATTCTGTGCACATAAGGACATAATATCTCGTGGAAAAAGTGAAACTTACCCAAAATGAACAAGAATGCTTCCGATCTGCCTCGGCTCTCTGCTGTGAACAAACTCGTCTCCTCCTTTCTCTCCGGCACCAAACCCTAATACACCTAAACGAGGAGGCCTTGCTTTCCAGAAAATATTCAGGCCCCCGACTACGTGTTTCTCAGAAAATATAACATTAGGGTCGGGGCCCTGTGATTTAAAACCTAATTTTTGGTCAAATGAGGGCTTTGACCCTCATTTGACCAAAAATCTCATTTGACCAAAAATCCGAGGTGTATACGCTTGCCTCGGGGCTTTTTGCGCTTTATACCTGCACCTCAAGGCACAAAGGCCCTCGCCTTGAGGCGAGGCACACTTTTTGCGCCTTGAGGCGCAATTTTAATAACACTGACTGGAATTGTAAGTTGTAGTGCTGAACACATTTGAATGTGAAAATTTAAGAAGCATGAATTGAATGTGAAAATTTAAGAAAATTCTAATATTTGGGTGTTAATGGAGATGCTAATATCTTCCAGCTGTTGGAGGATGACTCCTTTTCCAAGGCATATGTTTACTGTCTCGGGGGTTGTGTAACTCTTGGACAGTGGAGATTAAACCTCCTTCTGAATTAGTAGCACGTATATCTATGGTACAATTTCACTTGTGTACATCTCTTGGCTTTATGAAGCATAAATATCTGTTTGTTTGGCTTCTGTAGCACCTCAAGCTGTTTCATGTACTATTTGATTCAAATTGTTAGCGTTTGATAATCTTTACCTGTTTTACCATTACATTGTTCATTTTCACTGCCTGCAAAATGTCTGGTTGCTGCAGGTATTGCAGGGGCTTCATATATTCCAACAGTACAAGCAGCTCTTCCACGGCTTTTGGGTGCTGCTGCCCCACTTGGAGCTGGTGCACGTGAAAATCGTCGACAATGCCTGAAGGTGATCATTTTGTGGCCTTTGAGATGTGGTTGTGATCTTTGCTTTTTCCTTGAATATTGAACGTTTTGTTTTCTTTGATAGGTCTTGAAGTTATGGCTTGAGCGAAAAATCCTTCCAGAATCAGTTCTTCGTCGCTACATGGATGAAATAGGATCATCAAATGATGATATTACTGCTGGTTTATTTCTAAGACGTCCAACTCGAGCAGAACGTGCTGTGGATGATCCTCTCAGAGAAATGGAAGGAATGCTTGTTGATGAATATGGCAGGTATGCTGATTATTTTTGTCCCTTTCTTTGGGTGCTTACATAGTGCACATGAGAATGCATTATTGCTGAGCCAAATTTATTTCGACTTTTAAATGAGTTAAAATATTTATGTTAAGTAGTGAACATAATCCCAAAATAAGATGTAGGGTATATATCATATCCGTTCTGTGTTTTGTTTGTAGCTTATTCAGGAGATTGACATTAACCTGTATGTATATGAGGGAACCTATGTCACATTGGTGTGGGTGCAGGGATATGGCACTTTAAAAATACTTGGGTGCCAGGGTGCGGAAGGGTGTGTGTGTGTGTGTATATATATATATATAAATATAAAAATCTCCGACAGACCTGGCTTTGTATACCCATACTGATTCAAGCCGGGGTTTACTTTGACCCAGGTCTGAATCCGACTGAGTCAAAGCAAACCCAACAGACCCAGGTCCAATTCAGACCTAGGTCTGCTTTGTTGTAACACTGAGTCTGACTTGGGTCAGAATAGGTCCAGGTCCATTTCAGATCTGGGTTGCTTTGACCCAAGTCTGAATCAGACTTGGGTCTAAACAGATCCGACCTGACACCTAAGTCTGACCCAGTTAACACCTGTCTGCTTGCTTGCACCAGGTGTTGTAAACCTATAAAAAATAAGTAAAAAGGAAAAAGAGGAGAGAAAAAGGTAAAAAGGAGAGAGAGAGAGAGAGAGAGAGAGAGAGGAGGAGGTGGAACAAGAGGAGAACCAGATGAAGGAGGAGGACGACCCCAGCCCCCTCTCTCTCTCTGTGGGTAGGCAACCCTCTCTGTGATGTGTTTGCCGTACCCGCATCGCATTGACGCGGGTGCGAGGTTCCTTTTGCAGAGTCCCTGTGACATAGGAGGGAACTATTTTTGCTGGTATATCTTTTTAATACTTTGGATATGTTTTATTTATTGCTTATAAAATAAATTAAAGCACATTTTATAATGAAGATAGTTGCCTTTATTTTTAATTAAGTGAATGTTTGGATCAGCAACTATTTAAATTTTATTGAACTAGAAAAAGAAGATTAGTTCCTTATAAAAAAAATAAAAGAAGATTTAGCAGTGGTGATGATGGATGGTGGTGATGGTGTGGGAAAGCTGCGAGTGTCTATTTTATGGAGGTGTAAGGCACACTGGCCAATTGTACCAGAATCCTGCGGTGTTAGCCATTTTCTAGTGATCTGTCATAGTAGACACCCTGTTCCTGTGCGCAGAGGGGTTGCACTACTTTGGAACTCCATCCTGGAGATTCTACTCATGCATTGGGCCTCATTTTCGGTGTATGGAGATGTGTGCAGGAGGAAGTGAGGGTCGCAACAGTGAATTGTAGACAGTTTTCAGCGTTGTGCAGGTGCAGCCTGTGTTCTGCAGAAACTGTGCAGTTTATTTTTTGGCCAACTTTGCACAAGTATATCTCCAAATCCGCTCGTGCATTTTGTCTGAATTTTGAATTTTGAATTTTGAATTTTGGTGTGTTTTCATTGTATATCAAAGAGTCTCTATACCAATTTTTAGCTCTAGAGTCCCTGTATTCTGTATTTTGTGGCTGTGTAAATTTCAGTTCAGAATATAGGTTGAACTGTGTAGACTGAACATACAATTCTATAGTTTCCTAAGTGTTCGATGATTTGTATTTTCTTGGTTTTCTTGTTGTAATGAGCTGAATGCAACTCAATCGAGTTGTAGACATCATATATGAGTGTGTGGGGTGGAGATTTGTGGATTTTGAAGAACTTGAAGGGTTAGGTACAAAGGAAGAATCGTGTGAATCAATTTGGTTTGCAAGGCACCTACTTGGATAGCCGATGAGTTGCACACTCTTGTGAGGGTCACATTGGGGAGATTTTGGAAGATCCTAGTGAGGGCGTATCAATGGTGGTGGCAATGGTGATAGTGGTGATGATGGTAAGTGGTGGTGGTGGTATTGATGGTGGAGAAATGGTGATGGTGATAATTGTAGTAGTAGTGATGGGGTGAAATAGAAGAAAATAGGTACTTGCAAAGAAAATAAGTAGGTCTCCTATTTCTGAAAAAGGGAGTGAAGTTTATAAAATATTAAAAAAATAAAAGTAAATGATCCAAACACCAAAATTTTCTATTTAAAATAAGCATAAATGACAATGAGCAGTTTATAAAGTGGTCCACACTATCTGTTAAAGCCAAACTATAAGTTGAAAATCTAAATTGACAAAAACCGAGGTGCATACAACTCACCCCAACAAACATCCGCGGTTCAACAAAAGCAACATGGATCTAAAGGCCAATCAACTATCAATCAGATCCAAGACAAGTGTCAACACGACTTGATGATTCATGCTCGTAAGATGACTTGAGGTGTTCACATAAGTCACCTCAATACCTAACTCCGACCCAACAACAACAAGACAAAAAGAAAATGCATTATATAAAATTCTGCGATGGACAAAACAAATGCCATAGGAAGGCAATATAAGCACATGAAACCCTCCAAATAAGAGAGTTCATATATAAGAATCAATTTGAAAAACAAAGTTAAAGATAATTCATGTGCAAGACAATATATCAATTGATAATTTTTCATAAATCTTTTGCAATCCAAGGCAATCAAGATTATATCAATAACAATGGTGAATAACCATGACCAATATAAGCAAGCTTTATAGAAAGCTAGCTCAATTTAGATCATAAGTCTATTATGGGACAACAATGACATGTAACATTAAGGAAAAAACACCTAGAGATTCTCAAAGAGCCATATATAAATCGAATAGCATACATAATTACCACCAATCATGAATACTCAAAGCAATCTAATAACTTATACCCACATATGGGATACAAAAGCCATGAATTTTAATACCACATACTAAGTATCACTCACAATGCATCAAATATAAACCTTCTAAGGGGTACAAACACAAGAACCCAATAGAAGGCAAAATACAATCCATAATGGGAAAACAAGTTAATATTATGTCACACAAAATGCATTCAAGTATATGTGAACAAAGCATCCAGTGCAAGTCATTTTCAATACGAATGACAATGAGAAATAAATCCAAGATCATTCTCAAGCATAATCAATCAAGGATGTTTTCAAAGAATTAATTTTGCACAATGAGAGCAACATGTGAAGGCTAAAAAATAGAGGTAAATGTGAAATTATTCCAATTTTCCAGGAGTCCAAAAACATGAGTTTTGGTTAGTCTGTTGAGCATAACTTTTTTAATCCAAGTGCTAATATGTGTGGCCTGCTATGTTACGTGGACTAATATGAGTGTCAGCGTCAGGGACTCAGGCACAGGTATGAAGTGCCGGACACATTGAGCTTTGCAAAATTAGATATGGGAACACAAATTTATAAATATAAATAAAAAATAAAAAATGTATGTATATAAATTATCCAGGACGAGGAGGTGCCCAGGTTTGAAAGTCAGCCATTTAAGATAGGTCAAATCACTACTAGAAAATTGACATTTAAGCAAGAAAAGCCATTCCAGAACAGCCCACATGCTATCCTCCATCAAATTCTCCACCTCCATCTTCTGATTTCATGAGAGAGAGAGAGAGAGAGAGAGAGAGAGAGAGAGAGAGAGAGAGAGAGAGAGAGAGAGCATTTGCCACACATCGAGTGACCAGCACTTGGCCTGTTGTGTCTAGCTTGTCCAACAGCATTGGACGCTTTTGAAGTTTGAAAATAGCCATCTTCAAACTTTCAAATAGTGTCAATGTCAGTGTGAGACATTGCTGGACACTAATACGGTGGACCTCCAGGAGTGTCCAGGAAACAAAGGTGGCTTGGCTGTGGACAAATTGGTTTAATTTGTGTTATTATTTAATGTGCAATACTATTCAGAAGTTGAATGCATGAGGCTAATTAGAATGTAATGTCTTTCTAACAGTTATGCTTGGGTCTTGCCATATAAGAATCACGTGACCTGTTGATATCAGTCTGAATAACTGTCCTCTGCCAATTTTGAGATGTGAATTAAGCAAGCTGAAAAGCTAGGATAATAGTGCAATGCTTTTTTTAGCTCCTCTTTACCAAACTATCTCATTGTATTGTTATATTAATCAACGTTAGGTGTACTAACCTAAACATAATTCATTATCTTAATGAATACTTCACTTCTGTGTAGCTTGATCCCCACATGATTTTTCTCTGAGTCCTTGGATTTTCATTGTTGCTCCCTACACTGTTTTCTTGTTATTTTGCATATTTGTGCTGCTTCTGAAAACCTTGGATTTTTGCTGATGATTGGTCTACTTTTCACACCCCAATGAATGCTTGACTTTTCCTTTCTTCCAAAGTATTAGGGCAACCTGTTGCAGTATCTGGTAACTTCACGGATCAGTTTGAGATCACTACTCTTGGGCATAAAATTGTTCCAAGTGATATGCTAAGTTTACAGTGATTGCAACATACAGATAGCTCAGACATCGTTACTGTATTTCAAAGTATAAGAATTAGTGCCTTGGCAAATCTCTATTATTCTGCATATATTTCATTTTTCAGAGCTTGAATTTTATGGAAGAAGAATTCATTTAAATTAAAATGGTGGCACGCATACTGTGTGAGTGCAATGTTGTACATTGAGCGCAAGGGATATTTTTTCAAGGTCAGTTTGAATCATCTAATGATAGGGAAAATTCCACTTAGATATCCATCTTTTTACCTGATTTTTGGAAAATGGACCCATTTTTCTTCAGAAGTTATTTCAGAACCTTTCTTTTGCATAAAACTATCGAATAAGAGACCTGAAGTTGATTTCTTGGTTAAGATGCATATGAAATATCTTTTTTTAACATTGTTTTGGAAAAGTGTGTTTTGCTTATGCTGTTACAGAATAGGGGTGTTTTTGTAACCTAGTGATATGTTAATCTGACTTCAGAAGAATGAGGTCCCCATTTGACTGTTCCATTGAAAAATCAGGGCCTCAAATGTCTTTCCAGAAAACTTGGGACAGTTTTTGGTAAAGATGGGAATCCCCCCAAACAATGATGTGGTATATGGGTTTTAGGGAGGCCGATGTTTCAGCATGTATTGGTTTGTAAATTCTTATACGTCTGTTTTCTAAGATTAACCTATTATATTTCTGAAGTCTTCTGATTCGAGCATGTTACGATTTTATGACTGCATTTTGTTTATTGTTTTTGCCAGTTTGAGCTTGTTGTGCATGTAAATCTATTATTTATTGATTGTAACTTTCATGTTACTAAATTGTATTTACCTCCTTTCAGCAATGCAACATTTCAGTTGCCTGGTTTCCTGGCCTCTCAATTCTTTGAAGACGAAGAAGCTCTTCCAATCAAGGAATCTACTGATAAATCCTCAATGGAAACTGCTGATGTTTTGGAGGAGGCACATGAATATACTGATACTCCAAGTGACAGGCGTCATCACATTTTAGAAGAAGTTGATGGCGAGCTTGAAATGGAAGATGTGTCTGCCTCTTCCAAAGATGAACCTATAACCCATAATCTTTCTGTTGGACCGGAACCTCAGCAAAGTGTTTCAGATCAGGTCACAAGTGCTTCCAGGGATGATGAAACTGAGATTTGCCCATTAATAATGGGTTCTCCACCATTACCTGTTGATTCTCCTCCTCCATCTCCGCCTTTACCTTCTTCCCCCCCTCCCCCTCCACCTCCCCCACCACCTCCAGAATCTCCATCCCCACCTCCACCTCCTCCACCTCCTCCACCACCGCCACCACTGCCGCCATCTTCCCCGCCTGCCTATATGTATGGTTATTCCATGCCTCAAGATTATTGTAGACCTCCAGATTTGAGCCACCAAGAATGTCACAGGCCTCCAGATGTAAGTTTCTTGGTATTTTCCCTTTATATTATAACTTGCATCTGGGCTTACAATTACTAACCTTATCTTCTGTGTGCAGGTTACTGGGAGCATCCAAGCAACTGGGAATGCTCCCCCTCCAAGCCATGTCAATGTCATGCCTGTGGGAAATGAAAGGGTTCCACAGAACTCTTCCTTCAACACACCTGGAATGTCCCATGTCCAGGATCTCCCCACCATGCATTCTTCTAACCTTGAATTTGGGAAAAATAATATGTATTTAGTTCCTCAAGCCGCTCAAGTTACTCAGCAGTTCCAACCTGGTAACACACCATTCCCTCAACGACCTTACCATCCCACTCCCCCTCCACAACCGCCCTCCAATCATTTCTCCCCTCCACAGCCACCTTCAAATCATTTTGCATATGCAAGGCCTGTAGCTCCACAGTATGCCTCACAGCCTTACCAGCAATATCCTTTGACATCTGTCTCCAACAGTTGGCGGCAGCCTGTTAACGAAGAACAGTGGAGGCCGCATCCCAACGATTCTGTCAATAATAATCAGCAGGCTGTTTGGGTTCCTGGAGGAATGGCCGCACCATCATGCTCCGCCCCACCAATTGTGCAAGATGGTATGTTAAATTTGTGGTTCTGCCAAGTGCAGATTTGATATTAGCATGCAGTTTTCAATTTTTGTGCTTTCGCAAGAATGAACATTTTATTAGTGAAACTGATAAATATAGAACTGTATCTGCTTCTTACTTTGCATTACCAGGCTATTTTCGACCTCCATCAGAATGGTCTTGTTTAAGCCCCATGGGATTTCAGTACCCTGTACAGAATTCACTTGGCTCTGGAGGTTCAATTCCAGGTGACCTATGCTTCCCCAAAAAATTGTGTAACATGTTGATGAATGGTTCCTGGGAATCTGCGGCAAACTTTTAAGATCTTTTGACGTATCGCTATTGCTTTGTTACATATATTGTGGCTTATGTCTCTTGTTTTCTGTAGCTCCACCACCTCATGGTGTCAATCAGATGCAACCTTGTAGACCAGATATTGCAGCCTTTAATTGTTGGAGGCCAATGTAAAATCAATTTTGTCTCTCATACCTCGAAACTTATGTAAGTGGCGATATTTAAGATATACATGCTTCCACATTTCTTTCTGATGCAAGTATTTTTAGTAGTGTTATAGATGCACACACACACATGTATGTAAGTATGTATATGTGTATGTATCTATCCTGTTAATGAGCATGCCGGATTTTTGGACATGGCAAAGGTGTGAAATTGGTGGGTTGCACCATCTTGAAGGTTGATTTCCCTCCACCAATATCTGACCTTGCTCAATAGCCTCCTTGTGCCTTTTTCAAATTTCAGATAGATTTCTATGTGGACAGTTGGGTGGGTTCTAGGCTCAGTTTTCCAAGCCAAGATCCCTTCTGACTGGCACCATTATGGGCTTACTAGACTGGAACTTGATTTGGTGGGAATGTCTACCATCGATTGTGCCTCCTCACTGGATGTAAGCCAGGTCCATGGCAGGTGGTGCTTGAAATGCAATTGTTACATGATAGTTGTCCAAGAAAATTTCTCTCTCTCTCTCTCTGACATGTGTATGTGTCAAGTAACTGGTTATTATGATATTTCAATTCTTTGTGTTATGAAAGCTTTTGTTAAATATCTTAAAAAATATTTTTTATTATTTTATCACAATAACTGCGAAATTCATGAAATTAAAACAATTATAATTAAGAAGGCTTTGCAAAAGTATCCTGAACTTCTTACGAGAAGTTTATTCTTAAGGCAAGTTAAGCTTTTCTCAAAAATTTTCAAATTTTGTTTATTTTTAATTTAAATATTTTGATGTTTTCAAGAAAAGCCTGTTTTTTATAGACTTTTCTAAGAAACACCATCCTTATGTTGTCTTGATAGCTGTAAGACTGTAAGTGTATCTGTGCACTTGCACATACATGTGTTATGTTTGTTCATGACATGATAAGCTTGTGTAAGTGTGCTGATATACTTGTTTTTAAATGTCTGGTCAACGCAGATCTGATGGATGAGTTTATGGTATATGATCCTTGCATGTGACATACTGGTCTGGTGGTGCTGGTTGTCATTGAGGTCCTTGCCTTGCTGATGGTTTCAAGTTTTCGATTGTTGCTAATGCAGCCTTGAGATCTAGTAAGAGTCTGGGAAGGAATTGTATATAGTCTGTTTTTCCTGGCATCTCTATCCTACCGGTTGCGGGCGCCTCTTGCTGCATGTAAGCAACAATTTGTGTTTTTTATGCTAGTCGAAAGATTCATGCCATCCTTTTCTTAGCTTTTTGTGAACCTCTCGTTTCCATAACATTAATCTTCGAATGTAAAAGATTCAGAATCTGTGGACTTAGCCCCGGGCTTTATGTTTTCGTCAAATGTACTATTAATGCTCTGGTATATTGTGTTTCCAGATTATCACCTCCTTTGATATGTCTAATTGTGTCCATGTTTTCTCATTCTCTTCTGTTTTCTGCTCCATATGGTTTTGATAGATGAATATAATTGCATATCTGAGAAGGGTTTGCATTTATTCCATAGTTTCTTGTGCTTTTAGACATTTCCCCTTTTCTATTCACAATAATTAATGTAGTCTTGTATGGCAGATGTCCATTTTGGGACACTTAGGTATTATCTGATGAATTGATATGTTTATCTTTGTTGTTGTGGTGTTAAACAATGGACTCATGTCTGTCCCACTATTTTCTATGTTCTAAGAGTAAATCCAGCATATGAGGTTAATTGAATTTTGTGATCTTGGATTTTGATAGTTGTCATGTACGGTATGTGGATGCTAATTTCTGGGATTTATATGATTATGCAAAAATGCACAAAATTTGGGAAATGTTGTACTAATCACGCTATTTGCTTTAGCTTTATCAGACTATGCTTTGGATAAGATCACCAGCTTTTATAATTGACCTGATATGCACATGGTGTTAAAATTGTACATGTATATATATGTATTGGACGTATTGTATATGTATATACATGTATGTATATATTGTATATACTATTTTTTTGTATTTTGGTTTGATCCAACGGCTAGAAATCGAGCCGTCTATTCGAAATGCCTCTTGGCTTGTATAAACTAGGAGAAATCCCCTCTTTGTATGTATGCATTTTGCATACTTGTGAGAACATAATAAAATATTATTTTTATATTTGTGCCTTCTCTTGTGTGAGCCTTTTGTGGCTTTTGTGAGTGTGCCCATAGTGGCCTCTTTTGTGTTTGTCCATTTTGTCTTTTGGTGGACATGTTATTCATGTTTGAAGGCTCTTGTTTCTTTACATGGTGCTCTTGCTCATTGGTGGCTAGCATTCACATATTCGCGTGTTCCGTGTGTCTCTCTTTGAAGCACTCCTTGAAGTTGGCTAGGTTCATTGCTCGGGTGCCCGTGGGTGACCTCTCAAAGTGTTCATGGCCTGGTGCTCATACTGTCAGAATTCGAGTTCCAGCAGCGTCAACCAATATCAGTAAAAAGATAGATAGGAGGAGACAAAGAGGCTGCGCAGAATGGTCACACGAAATTTGTGACCTAGAAACCTTTTTTTATATTCAGCACTTTACAAATATTAAGATGGACGATAATGTCCCTGAATAGAAATACAAACTACAAGACAGAACATGTACAAAATATACAAAACATAATGTATGGATCTGGACCAGACGTGGATCTAGAACCATATCACGTCTTAACATCCTTCCTCAAGTTGTGCGTGATCTTGAATCATGAACAACTTGCCTTTTAAGAACCAAAAATTGTGTTTGGTCAGCCCTTTGTAAACAAATCAGCTACTTATCTTCAGTGTGAACATAATTTGACTCAATTTTGTTCTCTTCAACCTTTTGCCTGACGAAATGTTTATCTATCTCAATATGTTTAGTGCGACTGTGATGAATGGGATTAAAAGAAATATTTATGGTACACTGATTGTCACACAGTAACAATGATCTCGAGATAGATTCTTCTAATTCTCTTAACAAATGTCTAACCCATGTAGCTTATGCTGTGGTAGCTGCCATGGAACGATATTCAGCCTCGGTACTTGATCTGACAACCGCCTTTTGTTTTCAACTACTCTAAGACGCAATGTTGCTGTCAAGAAATATACAATAACCTGAAACTGACTTTTTCTCGTCTAGATCCCCTGCCCAGTCCGTATATGTATAGATAAAGATTTTATGAGCTCCATTATCTGTAAGATTCTTCCTGTAAATGAGTCCATCTCCTACCGTGCCTTTCAAGTATCTCAATATATGCTTAACTGCATCCATGTGCCCAACTCGAGGTTCACGCATAACTTGGGACACTTGATTTATAGAATAGACAATGTCTAGTTTAGTAAAGGTAAGATACTAAAGCATTCCAACTATACTTCGGTATCTGGTGGGATCATCATACAAGTCTCCATCTTGGAAACTCAGCTTCTGTGGTAAGACACTCGGAGTAGCCAAGAGCTTGCAATCCTTCGTTCCTGCTCTGCCCAATAAGTCAAGGATATATTTATGTTGGGTTAGAGTCAAAACATCGTCTTTCCTGTCAACTTCTATTCCAAGGAAATACCTCAATTCTCCAAGGTCCTTCGTCTTAAAACTCTCACTCAAGAATTCTTTGACTTCCTGGATATGGTTGCAAGAGTTGCCCATAATAATTATGTCATCTACATAAATCAATAACAATATGGTTGTATGCTCATCCTTGAAGATAAACCGCGAGTGATCAAGAGTGCATCTGCGAAAACCAAGATTTTGAATTTTGAGAGAAAAACTGTCAAATCAAGACCGTGATGCTTGCTTTAGACCATAAAGAGCTCTCTTTAATTTGCATACATATGCCTTAGGGTTTCCTTCTGCATATCTAGGTGGTTGCTCCATATATACTTCTTTTTAAAGGTCCCCACGAAGAAAAACATTCTTCACATCCATCTGGCTCAATGTCCATTTGTGATGAACGACTAGAGATAATATGATACGAATTGTTCCCATTTTAATCACATGGCTGAATGTCTAATCATAATCTTGCCCATATTCTTGAGTGAAACCTCGTGCAACAAGTCTTGCTTTGTGTCGTTCAATGCTCCCATCAGGTTTGTACTTGATCTTATAAACCCATTTAGACCCCACAACATTTCTGTCTTTGGGTCTGGGCATAACTTCCCATGTCTAACATTCATGTAGTGCTTCCATTTCGTCATTCATTGCCTCTATCCACTTGTGTGATTTGACTGCCTGATAGAAGGTAGTAGGTTCATCTTGCTTCTCAACTTGTGACAGAATTGGGTATAAAATTCTTTTTGATCTTTGGACGGATAATTGATTCTCAGGTTCACCAGTAATGGCATCTGTAATGGTGGGAATACTTTTTGTTGCTCTTCTCACATAGACTGATCCTGAAAACTTCTTAATCTCCTTAGGCGGCAAATTGTCAACTTCAGTCTGAGTGGTGCAAGGTGTTTCATCTGGCGTAGGGGTAGGCATGGGAACAATACTGCAACCTGACGAGCACTCTCCATTGGTGTTAGCAAACAAATCGACATTCAACCATGGAGGATAAACTTCAACACTGTGATGCGTATTCTGCAAAAAATGCCCATCGAAATTCTGCTCATAAATACCACATTTCTGGAGATCTGAACAAGCTTGGAGAGAGGTTCATAGCACTCATTTGTAATGATCTGCATATCCTACAAATATGCACGTAGAAGCTTTATCTTAAAACTTGTTTCTTAATGATTTGTCAATGTGCATATAACAAAGACAACCTAAAACTCGTAAACCATCATAATCTGGGTGCTGTCTAAAAAGAGTGTAATAAGGTAATTTGTTTGCTAAAATAACCATCGGCAAACGATTTATAATATAGACCACAGAATGAAAAGCTTCTGTCTATAACTCAATGGGGATATGACTTTCATGCAACATACTCATCGCACTCTCAACAATGTAGCGATGCTTCCGTTCAGCCACACCATTTTGTTGCGGTGTATGCAGACAAAAAACTTTGCAACTTATACCATTATTTCGAAGAAAGGCAATAAAATCATTTGAAGATTTCTCACCTCTCCCATCACACTGGAAAATCATAATATTTGACAAAATGTCTTGACAAAGGCATGAAAGTTTTTGAATAATCGAAATACCTCAGATTTATGTTTCATGAAAAATATCCAGGTATAACGAGAATAACTATCAATGAAAATGATATAGTACCGACTTCTCGAAAAGTAACAAATAGGTGCGGGACCCCATACATCAGAGCGGATAATCTCAAAAGATCTTGAAGCTCTTTTATTAATTGAATTGAAGGAAAGAACATGACTCTTGCATAATTGACTACTTATACATTACTCATTGTAAAAGTAGGACTCAAACCAGATAGGGAGATAATATTATCTCTTACAGGTCTTTCAATAAAAGAAGAACTACAGTGACCAAGTCGACTATGCCAAAGAGTTGACTTATTACATTTAGACAAACTAAGAAGACACTTAGAAGAAGGTTCATCGGACTCCAATGAAGGCTTCAAGATGACAGAAACACGAATAGAAGGATCTTCCTTGAAGACATACATATTTCCTCATTGCTCTTCTCTAGCGAACGTCTCCCTCGTTCGAAGCTTCTTGACATACACAAAAGAGAGAGTAAATTCGACAGAAGAATGTGTATCATCAACAAGTTTAGATACAGAAATAATATTCTTTTTTATATTAGGAGCAAGTAGAACATGAGGCATTCCCAGTATGAGAAATGGAATGATGAGTTCCATCTCCAGTGACAATACTGCCTTTATCAAAATAAGGAGATAAGTTTGAGAGTTTACCTGCATCTCCCGTGATTTACTTTCATCAGTCTCTTTTTTTGACTTAATATTAGGGTTCCTACCTTTGTTCTGAGGATTGAACCAACAATCAACTTTAATATGCCCCCTCTTATTGCAGAGGAAGCATGTGGGGACATTTCTTGGATTCTCTGCATTAGAAATAGGAGACATGTTTGGGGTAGGAAGCAGCCCACACCTCCCTTGTCCACCATATCGTCCTCGACCTCTACCTCCGTGATAATTATTTTCTCCACCACGACTTTGCCCATGAGTTAGTCTGGTAGCCAAAACATTTTGTGAGTCTGACTGTCCACTATCATCATCAGAGAGGCTCTTCAAACCGATCTCATAATGTAAAAGTTTGGCCCGTAAATCTTTAAAATTGGGTAAAACAGGTAAGTATGTTAGGGACGTGGCAAGAACGTAATAGTTTGCTCCCAATCCACTTAAAACTTGCTGCACTTTATCTCTGTTCGAGATCGTACATCCAACAAGAGCCAATTGATTTGAGATGCTCTTTACCTTATTCAGATATTCCATAACGGACATGGTTCCCTTCTTTAATGACTGAAATTCCCTCTTGAGATACAAAACCCTTGCTTAGCCAACATATTCCATAGTTTTGCGGCTGAACAATCATTTGGGATCGTAATCAATACCTCCTGAGGTAAGGTAGAAGTGATGTATGCGACTAATGCTTGGTCTCTTTTCATCCAAGCCGTGAAATCAGGATCTTGAATAATCCTAGATGAGACAACTCCTTTATCATCCCGTGTTTCCTGCGTGATAAATTGAGGCGGAGCTGGAGTTGATTTATCTAGATGTCCAAAAAGATTTTGGCTTCGTATAAAAGTAATTATTTGTCTTTTTCAAGTCAAAAAATTTGAATGATTGAGTTTTTCAGACACGAGTTGACTTAGAAAACTAGATGGAAGACCCGAATGAGTGGCAGACGAATCCATGTCTTTAATTATGGATCTCAAGAGAAAAGGAACTTTCAGATGTCAATAAAGAAGCAATCGTGCTGAGAAGGGATCAACCTTTCCTCTTTGTTTTTTTTGAAAATATTAGTTTTGGTTATGTACGAGAACCGCAACACAGTTTTTTATGGAAGTCCAAAATGCCAAAATAATGTATGGCATGATTCCCAAGAAAATGACGTCAAACAAGAAAAATTTGACCCAACAACAATAAAGTGTAGGAAAAGGATTACTTTTTGAGGGGAACTGATAAATGGTATAACGATCTAGGTAAAAGGAATAAAGGAGGAAATAACAGGTGAAGAATGAAAATGATCTGAGAAGAAATAGGTATTAATCAACTAAGATAATCAAGAAAAACAGATCAGGTCTAACATGATCTGATTTTGAGATGTCCCTTTAGTTAAACAGGGCAAGTGACGCTGATCTAGATAAAAAAAGATCAGATCTAAAAGAAATTGGCGAGAACAGAAAACAGATTAAAATTTCAAGAGGAACGATATACCAAATATAACGTGATCAGATCTGTCTCAGAAGAAATGAAGAAAATGAGAAGAATAGAGAGAGATTGAGATTAGGAAGTCCCAGATCTGAAATAATAGATTTGACGTGAAAACAAAGGAGAAAATAAAGAAAGAAGAACAAAGGAATAGAAAGATATGAAGCCAACCTTCAATGAGCGTAGATCGATTCAACCTGGCTTTGATACCATGTCAGAATTCGAGTTCCAGCCGCGTCAACCAATATCGGTAGAAAGATAGATAGGAGGAGACAAAGAGGCTGCACAAAAGGGTCACACGAAATCTGCGTCACCTAGAAACCTTTGTTTATATTTAATACTTTACAAATATTAAGATGGATGATAATGTCCCTGAATAGAAATACAAATTACAAGATAGAACATGTACAAAATATACAAAACATAACATATGGATCCAGAACCATATCACGTCTTAACACGTACTCTCTCTACCTCTATTTTCTTTCTCTCTATCTCTCCTATCTTCTTCTTTGTAGAAATGGAAGACAAGGGAAGTGTCTCCATCCTTCCCATTAAACTTAATAATATGAACTATGTAATGTGGTCTTCAATCATGAAGCACCATATTTGGGGGAAGGGTTTGTGGTAATTAGTTGATGGATCCGATATGGAGCCTAAACTTATCCTCACTAAGGTAGAGAATGAGAGGGAAATTGCTCTTTAGGCGAGGAAAAAACTAAAGCCATATCCGATTACTAGAGAAAATAGAAAGAGTGGAGAATGAGACATGTAAAGATTATGTCATGACTTATTAATAACATTGACATAAAAAAATGTTCTAGTTTGAGCATGCTAATAATCCATGAGAATACCTAAAAAATATGTATTTCCTTAAAGATATTGCACATGTGTGCAATTTACAAGACGAGATTCAAATCATTACCCAAGGTGATTGAGCACTTTTATCAATTTATAAATTGATTAATGCTTGAATTTAAGGCCACCAAGTTGGCTCTCTTACATAGAAGAACAATTCTCTCTATTGTTGACACAATTGAATAATTAAGTATGAAAAAAAATAGACTGAAGAAGCACTTACTCAAGAATGATGAAGAATCCATTTTGGCCGTATCTAAGTCAGGAACCTACACTCGTACATACAAACCACCTCATTTGGGATGACAAGGCAATGAGTATGACAACAAAAGAAAAATTATGTCACTATTGTCATGAACCAAGACATATTAAACCTGTGTCCTAAGTTAAAAGGTGGGAGGAAAAGAAAATGGCTATGATTGAATCACCACAAGAGAATAAGGATGTAATCAACTCACAAGATTCATCCGTTTGAGCTATGTTCTTGTCACAATTGCTAGAAGCTCTTGAACCTCTTCTTAGTGGGTCATCTTCTTCAATTGCTAGTGTCTCATCCTACTCTAACCCCGATAAGTTTCCTTGACTTCTTGATTTTGGTGCATCATTTCACATGACACCAAATCTTGATATTCTATTCGAATATCGTATTAACTCAAGTTTGCCTAATGTTTTTACTATCGTTGGTATATCTCTTAAAATCAAAGAAATAAACAACCTTGAAAAAACCTTTCAAAACTCTAAAAAGATTTCAATTCCAAAAATTAGATATATTCCCAAATTGAATTTTAACCTCTTATGCGTTTTGCAAATAACGTACCATAGTTGTAATGTCTCCTTCTCGTCAAGTAGTTGTTAGGTGCAGGATCACAAGCGAGGGAAGCTTATTGGGCAAATCCATAGAGAAGGTGACCTTTACTATATGGTTTTTTTGGAGATGCCCAAGAATACTTTTTGTTGTGATATCCAAAAATTAGATTTAAACTTATGGTGTAGAAGATTAGTTTTATCCAAATGTATCCAACATTCCATATTTTCTAAACTTGAATTTTTTTTGTAACATTGATAATTTTACTTGTGATTATTGTATTCTTGGCAAAATGAAGAGATTATCATTTTTTGAAAGAACTTTTGTTTCTACAAAACCACTTGAGTTAATTCATTCAGATGTTTGGAGTCTGACACCAATTATGTCAAAAGGTGGATATGCATATTATGTGATATTTGTGGACTTCTCTAGATATATTTGGATCTACTTAAACATAAAATCCTAAGTTTTCTTGCATTTTCAAAACTTTAATAATTTAGTCAAAAATAGGCTTGACAATAACATTTTTATTTTTCGTACCTATTTAGGAGGAGAATTCTTGTCAAAAGAATTTAAAGAATATCTCAATTTACATGGCATTACACATCAAAGATAATTCCCATACACACCACAATAAAATGACTTAGCCGAAAGAAAATATAGGCTCATTGTGGAAACTACAAAAACTTTACTTATTGCCAATCATGTTCCTAAGGTTTTTTGGGTTGAAGCTGCCTTAACCGCTATTGCATCTTATAAACAGAATGTCATCTTCATTATTACAAAATATCTCTCTTGTTGAAAAACTTTTTAAACTCACTCCCAATTATTCTAGATTGAGATTTTTTTTGTGGCAAGTGTTTTGCCTTAACCAACCAAAATGATAAGCTTTTGCTTCGGGCTATTCCTTGTTCTTTTTTTTGGATACGTTGATAACCAAAAAGGTTATAGGTATCATTCTAATAGTGAAAAATTATATGTTTCAAGAAATGTGACTTTTTTAGAAAAAAACTTCTTTTATGGTGAAAAATATAAGTAACTGAGTACTCTCTTTTACTTGATTTTGTTTCGAAACATGATGTTGATGATTGTGATTGTGACTGTGATCTCGAAAATGTTGATGAATCAAGATATAAAGTATCTATTGAAGAACAATCCCATGGTTATCAAACCCACGTGCAATATAGTAGATGTATGGTTCAGAAACGTGCATGTGCACTTGAAAAGTATTCAAGGATTGGAAGCAAATATGATATACAAACACCTTATTGACAGTTAATTGGAACACTCTCCTATCTGTCAATCATGAAATCTGACATAGCTCATGTTGTCCAAACCAGAGTTATCGGAAGCGCCTATACCATAGGGCAAGCACACTTCCCCGAAACGCCTTTCAGAAGCACAAAACATCGCGCTTCCGAAACGCGCAGGGAAGCGTCCCTTTTTTTTTGGAAGCGCGTTTCCCTTTTATGAGAAGCACACTTCCCTTTTATGGGAAATACACTTCCCATTTATGAGAAGCGCGCTTCCCCCATGCTTTCCTCTTTTTTTTAATTTTATTTTTCTTTTTTCTTTTCCCCCTCGCTTCCGGTTCACTTCCGAGACGGTTCGTGATTCGCTTCTAAGTCGTCCCACACTTTTTGCTTCCTAAAATTTTGAAAGTGCCTCGCTTTTCGCTCCCGCTTCCCGTATCGCTTCCTCGACTGACAACCATGGTCCAAACAACTAGTCTATTTTAGCATGTTCATATATCTATTCACATGGGGGCAGTCTTTTTCGTCTGTTTTAGATTTAATTGCTTATACTAATGCAGACCGAGAGGTGATCCAAACAAGACACTGAACCACGAGTTTTGTGTGCTTTTAGGTGAGTATCTGATTTCGTAAAGGGGTAAGAAGCAACAAAAGGTCTCCCTTTAATCAACAGAAACTGAGTACCAAGCCAATGACAACTGCTACGATAGAGGTGACATGGCTAAGAACACTCCTGACCGACATGATAATTCAAATAAAAAGGAGTTTCAAAGATGTGTTGTGATAATAAGAGTGTTGTCTACATTGCCAACAATCATACGTTTCACGAGAAAACAAAGCACATTGAAATTGATTGTCACTATGTACAAGAGAAATACCTTGAAGGCATCATCGATCTGTCCTATGTCACCTCGGAGAACCAATGGGTAGGCTTCTTTACCAAACCTCTCTCAGCTCCTAGATTTCACGTCCTTCTTAACCAACATTCGGTCATTTTATCATAAGTTTGAGGGGGAGTGTTAAAATTGTACATGTACATATATAATGTATATATGTATACATACCTATGTATTCATACATATATACATATATGTATTGTATATACTATTTATTGTATCTTTATTTTTTAGTTCTTTTTGTATTTTTGTTTTTTTTAGTTTGGTCAACAATTGGGTTGACTAACTCATTGGGCTAGCTGCAACTGCTATTTGAAACGCCTCTTGGCTTGTATAAATAGGGAGAAATCCCCTCTTTGTATGTATGCATTTTTCATACTTGTGAGAACATAATAAAATATTATTTTTATAATTGTGCCTTCTCTTGCGTGAGCCCTTTGTGGCTTTTGTGAGTGTGCCCATAGTGGCCTCTTTTGTGTATGTCTTTTGGTGGACATCTGATTAAAAAGGCTGTGAGTTGTATAAGTAAATTATTTGAGGTGAAGTAACATATTGGCTCTAGTTATTTATGGGTGTGTGGCTACTTGTAGGCTTAAAACTTAACCCAGCATTGTCGTGCTTCCGTGTCTCCAGTCATTAGGGAAATGACAGAAAGTCAAGAAGTGTTTTGAGAAATCACATAAAAAACTTGTGGTGACTTTCCCAAAAATAGGGTGCCATTGTTTGTTCAAGGTATATGCAAAAGACTTATTGGAACCTTGGTGGGTGCAGCGATACGAGTGATTTCAAAACTTTCTAAATGACTGCACTTTGGATGTTACCATCATTGATCATCATTATTGACGTTTCTTTGATGCTTATATCGTTTGTACAATTGGTTAGGTTTGGACTTTGGACGTTACTGTTCTTAATCATCATTATAGATGCTTGTTTGATGCTTTTCCAGACTGCGTGGAACTATCAACCAAATTGTCTGCACCACTCCGAGTCTTTTGAATCTAATTACTGGCCCAATCATTGAATCCTCATTTGAACTACATGGAAGAAAGTATTTCTATAATGTCGATGGCATTGACCTTTGGTGTTATCATTTATCTCAGTGATACTTGCATCCTCACTTGAACTACATGGAAGAAAGTATTTTGGTTATAATCTGGACACAGACTGAAATGACATTGTCCATTTATTCAGTTTTGTCATAGTGTTATAAGAATGCAATGTGTTCAGTGTGATCACGTGGAGGCTTATTATTCCTATAGTGTCATTACTAACTCCTTTCCGTTTATGGATACAAAACTTATGTATAATCCAATCCAGAGCATTTCAGACATTTCTAACCATATCATGAAGATTCTATTGGTCTTCCATAAGCTAATGGTAGAACTGCTCTATATTGTTGGGAGGTGTCAGAAAGATGGATAACTACTACCCTTAGTTAAGTGTTAATTTAGGGTTCTTAGATTGTGTGCATGATCGTTAATCTAGTAGCATCATTTTTCGCTCTTTACATACTGTATGTTATTTGTCAAATATACCAGTGTTTAAATTCACATATTACTATCCTTGTCATTAGTTATTCTGCTGCATATACTGCTGCATAATTCTGTCCCTATGAATTTTTTGTAGAGTATTTGTATGTTTTCAAATTATCCCTATTTTTTTTTCTCTTTTTGCATTTTCTTGAAGAACGTTGAAGTTTTACTTGTTCACGACCTGTTAAAAATGTGTAAAAGTTGTGCTCATCAGCTTGTTATGGTTCAACTTTGTTGGTTGGTACAGCTTGATAAGAGACTGGAGACAGAAGGCTGGAAATGGAATTGGCAACAATTCAGCTGTCCTCAAATGTAAAGTTGGAAATTTTTTCTGATCGAGTAACTGCTGCAATTGCGGAGGTAAAATCTTAAAAAATGTTATTATTAACTATGTACTATAAAATATCAGCTATGTACATTCTCTAAAGCATAACAGATTCAAGAACAAAATGGAGATAGCTTCATCTGAATGATCCTTTTTCTACCAAACCAACTGTTTGCAGTTGTGTCAAAAGTCAGCAGTAAAGGGGATTCCTAAATAAACTCAAAGCTGTGTAGTTTAAATGGATTTTCCCCTGATTTTCTGCGAATATTGTTTAGTGCTACCATGAGTTGTCAATTGTCAATCGTAATCCATTTAATGCTTGTTTGATTGAGTTGGCTGGGCTAAAATCGGAACATTGACAATGTTATCAACTTTCTGAGTTGGTGATGTAATTGCTGTGGAACTTTGTGTAACTTCATTCACTCTGTATGGCTCGTGGCCTTCTGCATTCTGTGCAATCCTTTGTTTTGTTTTTGCTAATGACAGCAGGAAAGGAGATTTGCAAGATGGGGACGTTAATCACTTAAATGTACACCAAATTGCCATTTGACTAGTAAAATCTTTGTTGTTATACTGCCCAAGGTATTCTTGTCCCTTCAAAATTTCTTATCACATGCAGTTACTATTCAGACCATTGATGGGATTCACAATTAGGAAACCAAATAGCTTTGATGGGATTCACAACTAGAAAACCAAATACCATTCAGTCTCAGACCATTGATGGGATTTGCAACTAGAAAACCAAATACCATTCAGAGTCTCAGACCATTGATGGGATTTGCAACTAGAAAACCAAAAAGCTTGATCTCATCCAAAACCATTGTTCATTCAATGGATTTTCCTCTGAGCTCCTTGCTATTACTCCTAGTCATTTTTCATATGCAGGGTGAGTACTTTGTTCAAAATTTGTAATGGGTTATCAGTAATGGTTATTAGAAGCTTCTACTTAGGAAGCTCACTTCTTGGGAAGCCGTTTCAGATGCTAGAAGTTTAGCACATTCAAAATTCAGTGTTCTTTCCATGCGAAACACACTTCCAAATGTGATAATTTTTCAACATGAGAATTAAATTTTCACCAAAGAATAACACATTTACATAATTAATGACGTGGTTCCTATAATAATGGTGGCATGGTTGACCTATTTTAACTTAGATTATGGAATAAATCTTAACTGACAATACCTTTTCCCACAGCTTGCCGATTTTTTCATTAAAGCCTTGCCATCGCCTCAATTCTCCTTTCTTTTAAGCAAACTGTCGGTCATCTCCCTATCAGTTTGAGGGGGAGGAGGGGGTGTTAAATGTATTGGTTGACTGGGTAACTAAAATGTTTACCAATCAAATATGTTTACTGGTATGAAGCAAGATTTTCATAGGTTTACTTTTTTTTATTGAAAATTTCACCATACGGATGTGATCTAGACACTTGGTTTTATAGAAATAGACTCTTGGATCATCCAATTACGATGTGTAAGAAGGATCTTTTAAGGGTTGAAAATCACCGGCTTAGAATTTTCATAAATATTCAAGCATAAAAATTCACATTTCTTGATTCGATTACGATGATCCAACATTAGATTCCTAGCAAATGGTCCATGCAGAATGCATCTGCAGGGTTAGATTTGCAAAAAAAACCTATGAAAATATCAATTCATACCAGCAAGCGTATTTGGTTGGTAACTTGGTAAACATATTCCAGGTTCCCTTGGTTGACTATATATATATATGTGTGTGTGTGTGTGTTTAAATTTCTTGATGTAAATGTAATAGGTAATGTCCTCTAAGGTCATTTAGTCTTTTATCTTATGTAACAGGTCCTGCCCATTAGAGGCAATTTGTCTTTTTTATTTTGTATGACTTTTCTAGCTGTTGGGACTAGCCTTCTTCCTCCTTTGTTGTATATATATGGGAGCTCTCCCATATTTTTTCGTATGCTTTTCTTAAGCATTTGAGAGTTAATAAAATTATATATTTTTTATTTTGTGCTTAGCCCTTATTGGTTTATAGCGTGTTCTTGTGCTTGGCCATAGTGGCTCTTGTATTTCGCCCATTAGTGGCCTTGTGATTGTGCTCCTTCTCTTGAGTTCTCATTACAAGCCTATCATTGCCCTTTTTTCTGAATTGTTGTATGAAAAGTTTGCTTTTGTGCTAATTCATATGGTTTGACTTTTCCTACTTGTCGAGGAAACATCTTTCACTTAGTCTCACAGTGATGCTCTCTCTCTCTCTCTGTGATTCCACACGTGCATGTGTTAAGGATGTCTGTGATCCCTTCCTGCCATCTCCAGTCATTCTGCTTCTTAAAGTTTTTGTCTGTGATCCCTTCCTACCATCTCCAGTCATTCTGCTTCCTAAAGGCTTTGCTTAAAATATCAGCCTTCTTTCATATAAGATACTTTAATGGCAAGGAACTCCCACTGCTCTGAGCTTGTGGTTTAATTTCCTGTTTTCTTGTGTAATATTGGTGTGTAGTGGTTCTTGTAATACTGGAACATTGAGTTGAAAGGACTGTTAACTTTTTTGTAATAATGACTGTATGGGTGGTCATTTGCATGTGCATAGAACGTGGTTTATGGTTAGTGAGAGATTGTAGGCTGGAAGCTTGGGTTAGCAGGATTAAGCTCCAAAAGATACAACTAGTTATGTATCAGTGGTGATATTTGTATGAACAGCAGTTTCACGTGCAAAGAGAATGCAATAACAGGTGTCTGACATCCAGGAGATTACGTCTCAATCAAAGCCTGTTCTGTCTTGAGGCTGGTGGCATGTAATTAAGCTTTTATAAACTTCTTGCCGAGTGGTGGAACCTGTTCACAGATATATATGCTGCTTTGCTGTGGCAGGTCACAAGTTGTATTTTACAATAATGGCTATTTTAACCAGGTGATCGGTGCTCGTATCTGACAAAGGGTTTGGTTTAACTTTGGTGCTGTTAAATTTCTCATATCATGTATAGGAAGCGTCATGAATGACTTTATAAAGAAAGTAAAACTAAGAAATTCCCTTCATATATCTATGATTCTATCAAGTGCCACTCCAGAAGAGTAAGTTCATCACAAATGCTGATTAGAGGTATTCTAGCTGGTCTTACTACGCATTTCTTTCAACTCCAGTACCTTAGCATTGTAAATGTAATATTCTAGCTCAAGAGTTTAACAAATATAGTCTCTTCTCTTGCTTGCTGTGGACGCCTCTTTATATTCTTGACCAGAGGTACTTTTCTTGCCCACTGTATTCTGATTCTTTATTTTAGTCCAGCTATGTGACTGTCGCTTTCTACTTTGTGATTTTTAGCATCTCTTAGCTTTTTCTAGGAATTAATTGATAGAGACATTTAATTGATAGAGACATTTGAAAAAATCAGATGAACAGAAAACTTTGGCCGAATATGAGGCATTGGTTGTCACAATAACAGTAGTTTAACTAGATTGCTTGTATTCCAACAGCCCGACCAACTGCAAGCGTCGATGAGGAATGATGGCCAATGAACACTTGAACTGCTTTATTAGGTTAAGTCGTCCATGGTTGATAAGTCTCAATCATGTATCGTTGCTTACTGTGTATTTCCTGTCAACACATAAACCATATCAATCTTTACACTAGTCTAAGCATTTGAAAAAAATGATACTCTTTATTTCTATTACCATTTCTCTTCGTTGTTCCTGCAACTGTCTGAAAAGGTACAACATAAAACCCTTTAGGCTTTTCTAGTTCGTTGGAAGAAGCGTTCAATCCCCCGGTATGGAAGGTGAATCAGAAACTTACTTTCCCTAGCGCTTGACGGTGTGTCCATTGAGCCGGCTCTGAACAATCCTCCTCCCTTTCCAAAAGAGCAAGGATCCGGTGTTGTCCTGGGTGACCGGCCGACATGCACACTTGCATTGTTGTGTGCTAATACGTGTAAGATACTGTGCACCAATAACCAAGGAAAGCCCTTAGTCTCACCTGTTGTAGATGTGGATAAATTTCAGTTTTGCATGCGGAAATATCCAGAGGTAGATAGATGTTTAAAATTGATCCAAACGGAACCAGAAACCTCTCTGCTTCGCTCAAGAGAAAGCAGTACGGTATTTTTGCTGTAGGGAAAATATATGGTGGTTCTGTACCAATACTTTGGCGATACACACTTGTTTGTATGGATTTAGCTACTAAGGGTACGTTTGGTTCGATAACATGGGATTCACTTCCTCGTGAATCTCATTTAAACAGTATCCAAAAGCAACCAAACATGAATATTTTTTTATGCACAACCTTAAAAAATAAGCTTCATAAAAAGTGAGTTGTAATCTGATGAGATTTTTTTGAAATGGTTTATTTACTATGTTAGAAGATTTTATCATGTTTAATACACCACATGGCTAAAAAATCAATAACTCACAATTCATGAAACTAGTATAAAATATTACATTTGGGATTAACTTTAGCACATGAAAAATAATAGATCTTGGCTTTGGAGCTTAGATCTACGTAAATCAAGTTTGTTGTACTCGTACAATAATTGAAGTTTGTGCGTCAAAAGTCAAAGGCATACGACAAGAAAGTGCTTAAAATGTGATCCACGAGCTCACCGTAGGGGCATGTACTTTACAATAATGGTGTTACTGATGATGGTTATGTTCTCAGTTGGGTTTAGGCCATGTTTGGAAACTAGTAGCTGGGATGGGAAGTGGCAGCTGCCAAATCCTGCATTTGGCAGCTACGTGGTTGCTGTCAATGCCATGCTTTAGTGTAAATATAATGCTACTTCATTCCCAAATGCATCAACTCCCATCCCAGCTACCAGTTTCCAAACAGCCTCAAGGTGGTAGTTTGACCAACTTTTTGCCAAATGCATCAACTCCTATTCCAGTTCCTAGATTCCAAACAGGTCCTTAATGGAGTTACAATTACAAGTGGCATTGTAATTGGTAACAGAGGAATGTGGAATTGTAGATACCATTCTGAAATAAGTCCTCGTTCTATTTGCTCGAAGCTCTATTAACAATGATGGCCATATTCCTGCTGGATCCAGTCACCTATGGTGCCACATGGGTAACCACTAAGTTTGGTGCCAATTGCCACCTGATCTTGTAGTTATAGCAGCAACCATAAGGCTGCTATGTCTCTATCCTTGCTAGTTCAAAGAATGTCCAACTTCATGACCCTTATGTGATCACCTTAAATGGTGGATTGCCAAATCGTTTGCAATATTCGTTTGTCTTTTTAGCACTATCGTGTATTCAGGCTTTCAATAAACGAAAATCTCAATCGTAATTTACCATGTTATTAATCTTTTGATTCAATGCAAATATTACAGGTGTCAACCTGGTTACCCAATCAGGTGGTTCAGCTCAGATGCTTTGTCGTGGCTTTGGATCCCCCACTCGCTGAACAGTAGAGCTTTTTTTTTTATGTCAGCATCTTTAATATCAATCAATCTGGGACGACCTTCGCATAGCATCAACAATAAACCTTTATGAAAAGTACTGTACTCTTGAGCACCATAGAGGCAAAAGTTTTCATTATAATATCTGCACAACTTGTTTCCCAGTATCAGGAACAATCTATCAACAATTGGATTACACGCACGCTACAAAAAAACCATACCAGTTGGAGCCACAAACTTTGTTGTTGAAACAGTGATGAGAAATATGGTAGCCTTGGTAGGAGCAGTTAGTGCATGTCACCTTGTGTTGGGAAGTTGCAGGTTCAAGACCCAATGATATATTTGTATAACTGGTAGGGGCCTGCCTAACCCCAGCTTGCCTTTCAAAAAAAAGAAAAAGAAATATAGTAGCCTTTGTACTGTTCAAAGCATGTAGTCAACTAGCCAACGACCAATAGCCTAAGCACGCTGCGGCCTAACTTATTGTCTTCTTTCCTTACATATATATGATTGCTGTACTTATAAAGTGGTAAAGCTCCAGTGATACTTGACAAGGATCAGCTCATAAACCATCTTTTGGCCAATGAGCTTCCACAGATGGAATAAATGGAATGCTTTTTTTTTCTTCTTTTCCAGTGGATGTTGAGAAAAGCTTAATCCAGAGCAGCTTTGTTACGCTTGCCACCAATCGGATTCGGCAGGCCATCAAATATCGGGATCGCAACTGCTGTGAGAACCTGTAGGTCCTGTTTCAGCATCCACTTAGATGCTGACCGATATGATGCAGCATTATCAAAGGAATCTTGCAGGTTGGAGGTGCTCGATGATCGCCGGACTGCAGCAAAAACATTGGCCAGAAAAGAGTCCCCTGCAGGATGGGCATGACTGTTGTTGGCTAAATCCATGTCACTACCCGCAAGATTTACCCTGCTTGCAGATTTTAGCCTCAGTGCCAGACCCTTACCTGACCTCCCCAACAGCCCACCGCTGCTATCCTCCTTCAGTATCAGCTCTGGGCTCTGAGAAGTGAGACGCCTTCTTACAGACTTATCACTTGATCTCTCATTGTCATTGTCACCAGCTTCTGCAACTAGGACATATCCCATTAAATCACCATTTTCTGCATAGAACCCGTTCATCAAGCTCCTAGATTTCCTGTGTTTGCCTGCATATATATCAGCATCTTCACTTTCCCTGCCGAGTGAGAGGGGTTCATCTGCTGAGAACTGGCCTCTGTTAATTTTGTACACAGCCATCTCTGTACCTTCAACACCACTGCTACCATTCTTAAGGGGTGGCACCAGGCCATAGTAGCCTTGTAAACTGCTCATTGCTGTAGAAACTCTTTTTGGTGGTTTCAGCTCAAGTGACCCAAAGTCTTTAAATATATCACGACGTGGATACCTTGGAGGGGTCCTCAGGTTGTTCCCGTTTCTGTAAAAAGGGTCATTTATGCTAAGCAACTTTAATTTAAAAAAAGGCAAGCATGCACATAAGGGAATAGAAAATTACAATGAAATAATAAGAATCACAGTGAAGACAAAGAAGGAAAAGAAACATGACAAAGCGATGGGGGACATGACATGAATGTGCACACACGCACATGTACACACACAGGTAATTTTGTAACCACATACAAGCACATTTTCCTGTGCACGGTTGTTGCAAGAATGAAATGGAACAATTAACTACAAGACATCCCTTAAGGGGAACAACTTCATCCCTCATATGAAAGACTGGAAATAATAACGATAAAGCATAGCAGAAGTGAACATAAAATTAATAGAAGGCCTGCTTGAATTCTGTTCTCTATTTCATTTTTTCTCCCAGAAGAAAAATAAGTTCCACTAAGTGGAACAACTGAATTCATAATATGAAAAGTTAATGCCAATTAGAAAAACTCTGAAGAAGATGAGTACTCTTGTGTAGCAGAGCCATTAGACAAGATTGGAGATGGGGGGTGCCTTCCTGGCAAAGGTATCTGCAGTGACTTGTGTGCAAACATTTGAAGATCTGTAACCAAACCATTTAGGCGCTTTATGTCCGAGACCTGGAAAAAGGACCTCAATGTTACTATCATCCCAAAAATACAGGAAGCTGCTCAAAATAAGGACATGGTGAACTATGCATATGTTCCTGCACACCACCATCATTCATCAACCCACTGTGAAAAAAATTTAATTCGTGCTAAAATGAATAACAAAAGTTCCAGGACATATTTTGACGAATCATCAAGGACTCTCAAAATTACAATAGGACAAAGCTGTGAACTTGAAAACTTTCAGCTTTCAATAGATATATCAACTAATCCAGATAGAGAAGATAAGCTGGGAAGTTGTCCAACTCACCCCATTAACTATTTATTTGGATAAATGGATCCACCCAAGCACCCAGTAAGAAAAATGTCTTTATTATTTATGCTAAATGTCATGCTTGATTTCATAACTACTATTCAAAGCACTCTTAAGTCTAAATTTGGTGTGTGTTAACTTGTGTTGGCAAAGTGTATGGCATCTAATAAGAATGCCTCTCAGAAAAACCAGGAGTGTATTTTTATCAAAAATCGAAACCAAGAAAAGTTTTATTTATGAAGTGAAGGGTAATAAAAAACCAGGCACTTCTATGCAACATAAAATGAAAAAGCTAATTCTATCTACTTATCAAATTGGCCATATTCTAAAGGAACCACGTAGCAGTTGATGTTGTGAAACAACCTGATAATAGCTTCTATAATGATCAAAATCCACCAATTATCATTCAATCATTATGATCCACAATTTCTTTGTATGAGAAAAGTCCATTAAATGTATTCTCATACTACAAATCTTACTTCAGTGCCTGTCTTTTGTCATCATTCTTCTTCGTCAATATCCTACTTACCTTGCATATTTTTAGTTCTAATTTACAGGACCATTTTTTGGCATGCTACATCATCTTCAACAGCACAAACTCCGCTGAAGAGTTTCCTGTTCAAACACTGAAAATAGCAATGTCCAAATTTGCAGCACCTTGAAACAAGTCATCAAACGTGAGATGATACACCTGTCCACTTAGAGATCCTTTAAAGGAATTGATTTGCTTATAGTGCACTTCAGGTACTTTAGCACTTTGGGATCAAACAAAAGTACAAACCTTGCAAATCAGGAAATGAACAAATAGAAGTCTCTAGGAGGATTTTCCATCTTTTGTTTTTCTTTTATTGCACCATGTGTGAATTCAGTCATTCTCAAGATGGCATGTCAGTGAACTTGCAAATAACTATGATTTTATGCTCTATAATACAGTTTATTTAAATGCCGCAACTGCAAAAAAATTGGAGCGTCAATTTATGCAAAGCATCACACTAAGTGATTACCGAGTCAAGGATCTGTCAGTAATTTCCACTATAAGTTGGTATTAGGATCTGTTTGGAAACTAGTAGCTAGGATGGGAGTTGATGCAATCAGTAAAAACTTGGTCAAACTACCTTGGTGGTGGAGTTTGGAAACTGGTAGCTGGGATGGGTGTTTATGTATTTGGGATGGGAAGCGAGGTCCTCTCTCCTTTGTATTTACACTAAGGAATGGAATTGATAGCTACCACCTCCTAGAGGTGGTAGCTGCCAAATCCAGGATTTGGCAGCTGCCACTTTTTCAAATGTATAATCTCCATCTGACCACCAGTTTCCGAACGGAGCCTTACTTACTTTTAAAAACTGAAACTTTCATTTGCCAAAACTTGAAGTTTATAACAAGATAACAATCAAAATTTCTGAAAAAGTTCTATTACCTTTACTTAAAATATTCTTCAGTTAAAAAGTCGACAGAAGTTATATCAAGCTACATGTCAACCACAAATATCCATGAATTCTACAACTTTATCATGAAGTTTATGCTTTCTAGGATACATAATCAGATCATTTCAACAAATAAATCGAGCATCATAAGTGACCATTCAGTTAATTATAACGGTAAAACAATGTTCACTGATTTCTAACTCAATAAATGTCCAAAGGTTCAATGGAAAAGGAATGTCCCTAGACATTTTCAATGTTAGGATATTGATACATGCTGGTGAACGCACTAGAAGCTTCCTCCAGTTTTTTGAAAGAAGAATCAAGATCCATTACAAATATAAAATTGTCTTAACCACGTTCTGCCCTATTTAGAAACAATATCCGAAGCTGCAGCACAACTGAGCATGATATAGTCAAGATTCACCAGAGCAATTTTACTTAACAGGGATTATAACACACGGGATGCTAAATCATTCTCCAACCCATTATGAGTAATCAAATCAAAGATATAATGACAAGTATTAAAATAACGGAAAGACTCTCTCTCTCTCAGAGAGAGAGAGAGAGAGAGAGAGAGAGAGAGAGAGAGAGAGAGAGAGAGAGAGAGAGAGAGAGAGAGAGAGAGAGAGAGAGAGAGAGTGGGGAGTAGGTGCCTATCAAAGTTAGGAGCCTAAAGTAAGGCCCACCGGTGTTTCCGGTGTGTTTTTCGCAAATCTGACCTTGCAGATGCGTTAGGCATGAATGATTTGTTAGAAAACAACTCTTGGATGGTGTTTTTTCGATAAAAAAAACATGAACTTTTTCAGCTTGAAAATTTATCAAAATTGTAGACAATTGATTTTCAAACCTTATATAAACCTACCCACATGTTGAAAATCGGAATACAACGACCCAAGACTCCATTCATATAAATTCAAGCATATTTCCCTAAAAAAACCAAACACATAGAACACTTCTGTACGGTCAGATTTAAGAAAAACATGAAAAAACACCCTTCAGAAGGCGGTATATATAATATTATTGCAATATTTTTTAGAAAACTCATAGATTTGATCTTAAACTTATTGTTTTTAATTTTATTAAACAGAAGAGAGAAATAAAATAAAGTCTAACCGTTCATGCGACTTGTTTGGACGCCTTGTTGAGGAACTATATCAGAAACACTACCCATTACTGACTAAATCCAGTAGTTGCAGATACAAATCGCAACCGAGAACATATATTCTGCTTCATGAATGCGTAAACTAATGGAAGAGGACAATTATTCCAGAAAAGCGTCCACATTAGAAATAAAATGGAAAACACCTCACCTCAACACCATATCTGATGGCTACGCCAGCGAGAGTATCCATTTTGGAAACAGGATGTTCGATATATTTCACGCCAGAAGAAGACGACGATGATAAAGGAACCGGCAAAGAATTCGACGCCATCGGGTTCAATCTCCGGTCAGAAAAATCACAAGAAATCACCTGGTAATTTACTTCTCGATGGCCGTTATCCATAGCCAAACTGATCATTCTTACGCCTCCGGAGCTCTCCTTCTTATCTAAATACCTGATTCAACCAACCCTAAACTACAAAATCAGCTCCAACGGCGGAGAATTCCAACGCCTCGTGGCTTCCGAAACCACTTCACCTTACAATCGCGCTGATCCGGCAACGCAGGAGAGAACGCCAGCAATTTCGTATGTCTAAAAGCCCTAGATCAAAGGTAAAATCCCGATAGATCACAAAATTTCATCTCTCCGCCAAAAATCCACCGGTAAAACCGAATCCTTTTCGTCATCCAAACACCGCCAGAAAAACCTAGCATACAAGCGAAATCCCGACGTACGCCGATCCTCCGAAAACCAGAAAGGAGAGAAAATGAATTTCCCCGTCAAGTTTCTCCCGATCCGGCTGCGCGGGAGCGGAATCCGGCGTTGTCGCGTTACGGGTGCCGTGGATCGCCGGTAAGAAGCCGAATCTCCGCAATTGGCGACAAAGCTACAGAGATCTCGATGAATCGTGGCCTAAAATCCACGGATCGGAGAGCGTCACGAGGACAGGAATCTAATTCCTTCAGAGACCACTTCTCTTCCGAATCCTTCTCTCCGAGAGAGAGAGAGAGAGAGAGAGAGTTATTTCACAAAAGAGGGGACAAATAATGACAAAGATGAGGGAGGAGTCGACGAGTCGTATTTAAAGAGGAAAACAAATAAATAAATTTCTCGATTATAGTTTAACCCCGGACTAAACAAATGGTCATTTACAGCCTTAACGAATTCAGCTATGTCGATTGTGCCCATAAACTAAGTGAAGTGACGATTTTGCCCTTTTCACAGCCAAACAGGTGGCACTGGCGGGACAGGGGACGAGGAGAAATCGTGCTCGGACTTGGGTTGCAAACGGATCGGGTCAGAGTTGACTGGACAGTGTCTATTTTTTGCTCGGGTCAAGTTCCAAATCCGGTCCGAATTTGTTCGCATAGTGGGTTGAGTGGATTGGAAATGACGTATAAAATGCAAAACACGTCGATTAGACTGGGTGCCTATGTTGTTACCCAGTTCTTAATCCAGATTCCAACAGCTCTGGCCACGGAATTCGGAATTGGATATGGATTGCTCATATCTGACAATTCGGGTTAGGACCCCCAACCCATTTACACCTGGGTCAGATCATTTTGGCTTCCGTACATCCAAGGTCACCAAACAAAATCACCAATAAGGGTTGGAAACCAGCAGGGGTGGTGCATCTGAGTCACTTGTCTTTGGCATAAAAAACTACATAGTCACAGGTTAAGAATGGTTAGTTTATATTTATTTCATTATTTTAAAGTTTTTTTTAGTTATTTAAATTTTTATGTAAATATTTGAAAGGTAATCTGGAATACCGGTGGATGATTCTTTCAAATATTTGAGATCTATCATTCAAAAGTATGGAGAAATTGATAAAGATGTAAATCATAGGATAAAGGTTGGGTGGATGAAATGGAAGAGTGCAACTGGAGTGTTGTGCGATCGTAGAATGCCATTGCGGTTGAAGGAAAAGTTTTATAGAACGACTATTAAGCCCGCTTTACTATATGGTACGGAATGTTGGGCTGCCAAAAGACATCATATTCAAAAAATGAGTGTAGCTGAAATGCGTATGCTGAGATGGATGTGTGAAAATACAATAAAAGATAAGATTCGGAACGAGAAGATACGTAAGAAGGTAGGCGTTGCACCCATTGAAAATAAGATGAGAGAGAATCGTTTACGGTGGTTTGAACATATTCGACGAAGGCCTAATGATGCTCCAGTTAGAAGGATGGAGAAATGGGAAAATCTATTAGTTAAAAAAGGTCGGGGTAGGCCTAGGAAGACATGGATGGAGGTGATAGGAAAGGATATGAATGCTTTGAACCTCACCGAGGACATGGCATTGGATAGAAATGAATGGAGGAGAAGGATTCATGTGGAAGACCCAAAATGATTTTCTTTGTTGGTTCATATCGCCGACCCCAATTGTTTTGCGATGAAGGCGTAGTTGTTGTTGTTTGTTGTTGTATTTGAAAGGTAATCTGGAATATGTAAATCAACAAATTATGTAAACTGGTATGCATTTTCATAGATTTTTTTATTTTTTTTTTAAATTTCACGGTATCGATGTGATCGAGATGTTTGGTTTTATAAAAACAGAATCTTAAATCATCTAATTAATATCTATAAAAAGAATCTTTTAAGGCTTGAAAATCAATAGCTCAAAATTTTTATAAATATTCAAACATACAAAATCACATTTCTTTATCGGATTACGATGATCTAATCGACGAATCCAAGTAAATATCCTACGTCGAATGCATCTGCAGGCTTAGATTTGCAAAAAACCTTTTGAAAATCTCGGTTCATACTGGTTTACATATTTTATTTTCTCAATATTTTGGATATTGGATCATTGTTTATGGTCCATATCTTTTGGATAAGCTAGATTTGTTAGAAAAGTTATCAGAATACATATTTTGCTTTGTTTAGAATTAAGAAACTCTTATATGTAAACAAATGAAATAATTGGGAGTTTGAGAATAGTTGAGATGATGTAAATCTCACTTAATTTTTTTTTAGTTATTCTAATTTTTCATTATCTTTTTTTTTTCAGTTCTCTTTTAGATAATTGATAGAGAGGAATAACTGCAACATGTAACAAAATATGTAAATTAGTCTGAACCAAGATTTTTATAGGTTTTTTTTTTCAAATCTAACCCTACCGTGGTTCATTTGCTTGGAATCGACTATTGAATCATCATAATCAGATCAAGTATGCTTGAATATTTGCGAAAATTCTAAGTCATTGATTTTCAAACTTTAAAGATCTTTCGTAAACATTATAATCAAATGATCTAAGAGTCTGCTTCTATAAAACCAAGCATCTAGATGGCATCCATAGCATAAAATTTAAGAAATAAAATAAAATAAAATAAAAAAACCTATAAAAATCTCTATGCATAGCAATTTTATTTTACTGGTTTACATATTCTAATTACCCATTGATAGAGATAATCATAGTTGATGGCTTTTCTTATTAATCCGGTGTTGGATTTTCTGATTTAAAATAATCATACCAGTGCTTTGGTGTGTAATTTTTGAGGGACAAATGAGCAAAAAATGAGTTGTCAAATTTAAAATACTTAAAGGGCAAGTATGTCAATGCCCATTTTCATACACGAGGTTCTCGGGTCCACTGGATAAGACCAAAACAACTAAGTACGTAGCACCGACGGAGAAGATTGAAGATGGACCAACTTTTCACAAATGGCATATATGTCTCTGGATAGAAAATTACTAAAATACCAACAGAAACATGTAAAATGCAATGGGGATTTCTTGTTTCTTCCGGACGACACGCAAAATTCTATAGGGATATTTTCGATATTTAAAATCGTATTCTCACTCTGTCGAATCCTAGGAAAATTAAAATATTTCACCGCGTTTCTCAAAATGACCAAAACACCCCTAAATAGAGCTGACCCTTTGGTAGTCAACGCGCATTACGTTCCGCGGGGACAAGAATACGAGTCCCATCTCAGACGGGACCACACAAAATCTGACATACTGGACGTAAGAGAATACTTCGCAACCAGTCCCCCGCCTTTCTCCTATTGGCAGAAACAGCCTTCACATTTCTGTGTAATTGACAAAAAACGGTTCCCATTCGCCACACCACCACAACCTGAGATCGATATAGGATAACCTAATGCCCTTCACAAGAATGTTAACGTGAAAACTTTCATAAGAATAAATGCAAAAAATAATTAAAAGTTGTAAACTTTTGGCTGCTTCTTTGCTAGAAGACGAGATCAATGATAAAAAAATCAGTGTCGATCTCTACCTGCTATAGTTTTTTAAGAAGGCTGGTAAACTAGCTGAAGCAATCAAAGCTTGAAGCGTGACTTGTTCTTTTGACAAATCAAGCCAAGTTTAAGCTAAGGATGAGGAGTTTGAGTTGACTTATTTTTTACAAGAATATATTATTTTAGAGCTAGAAGCAATAAGATTAAATAAAAGTATAACTAAAACACGAGTACAAAGATATTTGTTACCATCGAACAAGCTTTTATGGTTAGATATTTTATCTGGGGCTTACACATGTAATTGATCACAAATTATAAATTGTCTAAGGTGCGTTATACTGTTAAGTTATATAATATATTATAATAATATATAGATACCTTATGTGTCCTATGTTAAATTTTGATTTTTATGATGGGTTAAATTGAAAAAAAGGCTATACGGGTTATAGTCTTCAAAACTATATATAATGGTTGTTTTCTTTTGCTTCCTCATCAAGAAAAAAAATTATCCTTCTCTCATTGGTTCAGAGAAGAAAGAAAGGCTACCTGTAGATGTTTTGAAAGATCTAACCCATCGAGATCTATAGATGCAACAATGGGTTTGAGTATGCTTTTGCATTATATTATATTTTTTTATTTTTGATCTTTTTAATAATTTAGCATAAACAAATTTAAGGATAAAAAAATATAATTTTCCTAATAAGAAATCCAACGATTGGTATCAGTGTTTTTTTTTGTTAAATCGTCAAAATATTTTATTTTGCCATTGTTTTTTTTTTGTTGGGTCACCAAAATCCTCTCAAATTCGATTTTTCTCTTTGATCACCGACATTAGAGGTTGTTAATAATAAATAAATAAATAATTATTTTCCACCGCAGTCGACAGTGTAGTTTAGGGTTTTGCTGGGACCAACGACCAACCGCAGGGGTGGCACACCCCTTTGATGGCCACAGAACAGTGTCAGGGGCTTATCGGATGTCGTTCGATCTTTTACGCAGGCACCGTTAGGTGCCTGCATAGGAAACGAGGAGGAGGGGAGGAACAGACGATTCTCCTCGACCTCTCATTAGTTTCGGTGGGGGCTATATTCCCCACCGCTTCCTCTTCGACGCCAGGGCACAGGTGGAGGAGGAGTGAACAAACCTCCTTGCATCATTTGGGTGCGCTCGGATGGAGGTAGGGCCGATCCGACCCTCCTCCTTTAGTTTTGATTGACCGGGGGTTTGCCGGACGGAGGAGGGGCCGATCATCCCTTCCCCTTTGGATTTGGTCGACCAGGGGGTTTTCAGATGGAGGAGGGACCCATCGGCCTTTCCGCTTTGAATTCAGACAATCGGGGGGTGCCAGCTGGCCCTCGGCTGATCACCCTATCTAGACGCCGACCGACATCCAACGATGGTGGTCTGGGACCTTCGGTTCGCCCCAACCACAGTCGGGTGACCAGGGTCTGGCGGCCGACCTGGTTCGGTCCCCATCTGGTTTGCAGGGACCAACCCACACCGAGTCAGGTCTGACCTGACCCGTGGATCAGATTTGGCCCACGTCGGGTCTGGTTCGACCCGACCCGATGGGCCAGACCCCTTTGCATGGGCTGTGGACTCATAAAAAAAATTAAGATTTTTTTTATTGGGTCTAGGCCATTAAGTATGCATTTCGGGTCCCTTTAGAGGGTTGACTTCAGATATATTTTTTATCCTATTTAGATTATGAATTTATTTTTCTTTTTGTTCATATGCATATAACCACATATTATATTTGAACTATAATGTTCTTTTCGAAATAAGGGTCTGATATTCTAAAATGAGTTGATTGAAATAATATGTTACCAAAGTAACATCTTGAAGATTGACTTGTTTAGAATATTAAGATGTTTGTATATTTGAGATTCATGTGAAAAGTGATTGGCACAAAGAAAGATTACTATTTGGCCGAGCTCAATATACTTTCAGTAATAAATATGAGATGTTCATATGAACAATGAGTCAGTCTAAAGAAAGACTTGTTGTTTGACATGATTAATTATCCATGTTTGATTACTGTAATAAGAGTATCACTTATAATTTGACATTTTTATTCAAAGACTAAATGTTAGTGCTATGTTGAGTATCTTGTGATGGGGTTCACCACAGTTTAAATATGTTAATTAATGTTAATGGATGCAAATATGTATATTAATTTTGAGCTTATTGTGATTTATTTTGTTCTTGATTCAGTAATTTTTTTTGCTTTTACAATATCTGCAAATATCAATTCAATCTCTATTTTGAATGACGCAAACTTTAAGCACTGGAAAGAGAACGTTATGATAATTTTTTAGTGTATGGATTTGGATATTACACTTCGAGATGATTAACCCATTGCATTTACAGATAAAAGTTTCACTGAGGATAAAAGGAACCATAAGAGATGGGATCGATCCAATTGCATGAGTCTTATGATCATGAAACGTGCAATTTCAGAAACCTTCAGAGGCGCTATGTCTAAAGAGGTTAATGCCAAGAAGTTCTTTGATAAAATTGAAAAACGTTTTGTTAAAAATGAAAAGGCTGAGACAAGCACTCTCCTTTCAAGTCTTGTTTCGATGAGGTATAAAGGTAAATGGAACATAAGAGAGTACATTATAAAAAAAATTCATCTTGTTTCAAAACTAAAGACACTAAGGTTAGAGTTGTCTGAGGACTCACTCGTGCATTTAGTTCTGATATCTTTTTTTGCACAATACAATTAATTTAAGGTCAGTTATAACTGCCAAAATGACAAATGAACTCATTTCACATTGTCTGCAAGAAAAAAAATGATGAAACAAGAAAAGACAGAAAGCGCTTACTTAACAGTTATCTCTAAAGACAATTTTAAGAAAATGAAAAAGGTCAAGAAAGTTGCAGTGGACCCTCCATCATAGAAGAAACATTAGGATCAAAAGTTCAGTTGTTTCTTTTGCAAGAGTGAGGGTCACATAAAGAAGTATTGTATCAAATATCATGTTTGGCGTGAAAAGGAAGGCATCCTTCATACTTTTGTTTGTTTTGAGGTTAATTTAACTTCTGTACTCAAACACACTTAGCGGATGGTTTCTGGTGCTACCACTTACATAAGTGTGTCTATGTAGGGTTGTCTAAGTTGTCGAACACCAATTGATGTTGAAAGATTGATCTATGTGGGCGATGAAAAATCAGTTCAAGTTGAGAGAATAAGGACTTTTAGGTTTTCATTAAAGACTAGTTGTTATTTGAATTTGAAAGAAACATACATTGTATGGTCATTTAAACGGAATTAGGTTTCTATTTTCGTATTAGACAAATTTAGTTATTCTTGTTTATTTAGAAATAGTCAGTTGAGGTTGTTTCTTAATTCAAATCTTATTGAAACTGCTTTTTTATCTGTGGTCGATAACCTATAATTGCTTAATACTGTTGCCTCATATCATGAAACCTTGCGTTCAAGTTCACGTGGTACAAAACAAAAATTAGCCAATGAGAATTCAACTTTATTATGGCACAAGCGCTTATATCACAATTCTAAACAAAGAACTGAAATGCTTGTGACAACTGAAATTCTTGATTCTCTTGATTTCACCTACTTTAAAGTTTACGTTGAGTGCATAAAAGAAAAATAAACAAATATAAGGAAAATAGATATCGACAGAAGAACAGACGTCTTAGAACTTATTCATACGGATATTTGTGAGACATTCCCAAAAGCTTCTTAAAATGGTCAACAATATTTTATTACATTTACAGACGACTATTTACGTTATGAGTACCTATATTTGATTCATAAAAAGTCTTAGTTACTAGATCTATTCAAATCATTTAAGTCTAAAGTTGAAACTCAACTTGAAAAAAAGATTAAAGCCATCATAACTGACATGGTGGTGAATACTATGGTAGATATGATGGATCAGGTGAACAACATCTAGGGCCATTTGTTAAATTCTAAGAAGAATGTGGTATCATCCCACAGTATACTATGACAATCACTTCTAGTATGAATGGTATTGCTGAGAGACACAACATGATCTTAAAAGATATGGTAAGAAGTATAATTTGTCATTTTACTTTACGAGAATTTCTCTTGGGAAGAAGCCCTAAAGACTACAACTTATCTATTAAAGTGAGTATCAACTAAATCAGTAACCAAAACCCCATTTGAAATGGGGACAGACAAAAAGCCTAATATGAAACATTTTCATATTTAGAGATGTCCAACTAAGGCAAGGCCATATAAACTACATGAAAAGAAACTGGACTCAAGAATGGTTAGTTACTATTTTGTTGGATAGGGGCTATAAATTTTATGACCCTGTAAATAAGTCTTTTTTTGAGACAAAAAATGCTTGTTTCTTTGAGGATGCTGAGTTTGGGGGAGATGATAAGGTAAAAAATATTGCTTTTGAAGAAAAAATTGTTTCTCTTCCTGCAATTGTTGATAATGATCAGCTTTTAATTTCTAACATTGTTCAAACAAATCCAGAACAAGGCAATGTTCAAGATCTTCCTATCCAAAATCAAGTTTTTACTCTTAGAGTACAAATTCAATAACCTCAAGCAACTTAAGAACAAGTGTCATTAAGAAAATTCACTAGAGAGAGGAGAAGGGCAATTCTAAATTATTATATTATTTTTCTCCAAGAACATAAGGGTGATATTATCTTAAAGAAAGATGATACAATCAACTTTCAGCAAGCTATACAGAGTTCTAACTCTCAAAAGTTGATAGATTTCATGCATGAAGAGTTTAAATCCATGAAAGACAATGACGTATGGGATCTTGTCCCATTACCTTAAGGTGTGAAACCCATTAGTTGCAAAAGAATATTTAAAACTAAGAGAGATTCAAAGTGTGATATGGAAAGATATAAGACATGTCTTGTTGCAAAAAGGTTTACTCAAAGGGTAGGCATTGACTATATAAAGACTTTCTCTCTAGTTTCTACGAAAGTCGTTTTCAGAATAGTGATGACACTTGTGGCTCATTTTGATTTGGAACTGCATCAGGTGGATGTAAAGACTGTATTTCTTAATAGTGACATTGATGACACAATATATATGGTGCAATCAAAATATTTTGTCTCAGGCGATGCAAATAAAATAGTTTGCAAATTAAAGAAATTCATCTATAGACTTAAGTTCGTCCCGTCAATGGTATCATAAATTTCATCAAATAGTCCTTTCATTTGGTTTTGAGATTAATGTAGTTGATGAATGAATATACCATAAATTTAGTGGGGGTAAATTCATTTTCCTGGTTTTATATGTCGATGACATACTACTTATCAGTAATTATATACGTTTGTTGTATGAAACTAAGAAAATTTTGATAAAGAAATTTAAAATGAAAGATCTTGGTGACACCTTTTTTGTATTAGAAATTTAGATACATCGAGATCATTCTCGATGTATTTTTGGAATATTACAAAAGTGCTATATCGAAAGGATTCTTGACAAATTTGACATTAAGGATTGTAAACCGAGTGATACCCCTATTGATAAGGGAGACAAGTTTAGTCTCACTAAGTGCCCCAAACACCAGTTTGAAGTAAAGGATATAAAAAAGATTCTCTATGCATCTGCTATAGAAAGTCTTATGTATGCTCAAGTGTGTACACATCTGAATATAACATACATTGTTAGGATGTTAGGCAGATATCTCAATAACTTAGGTATAGATCATTGAAAAGCAACCAAACTGGTCATTCAATATTTATAAAGAATAAAAGATTATATGCTCACATACAGGAAGTTGAATCAGTTAGAGATCATTGAATATTCTGATTCTGAATTTGCTGCATGCCAAGATAGTCATAGATATACGTCAGGTTATGTCTATCTGTTGGATGAAGGAGCTATTTGTTGGAGTACTAAGCCCATACTCATTTTATCTTTCACTATGGTGGTAAAGTTCATAGCTTGTTATGAGGCATCTAATCATATAATATGGTTACACAATTTTATCATTGGGCTATGGATTTTATATAATATATAGACATTAAGTTCTTTGTTGTTAAATAAATAGTGCATAATGGTCAGATATCTATTAAACATATTGGCACAAACTCTATGATTACAAATCCGCTTACCAAAGGTTTACCACCCAAGGTCTTTCATGAGCATACTATTCAAATGGGTGTTATATCATTTAATGATATGCTGGTTTAGTGAGAGTTTGTATTTGGATGTTATAAGATAAAATAAAGTTTCATTTTATTACTTCTGTATAAGGCTCAGACTCCAGTTTCATTATGTATTTATTTATTATGATCTCATTGAAGAACAAGGCTGGACCAATTGAAAATAAGCATGTTTGAATCACATTACATGTAATTTTCATGCTTCATATTTATACTTGATCTATGTTGTTGGTCATGTCAATATACATGATCATTGATGGGTTTAATTACGATGATTGTAATGAAGATTACTTTGGTTCTATGTTGACATAATCGATGGATCAGATTGTTGGAGTTGTCATCTGGTAAGATAATGTTTTTGAGTTCATAAGGATATTGTATAATACGTGATTGTATGGTAACATATGTGGCCCAAATGTGAGATTGTCAGATATTTCATGTGCCTACATATGTAATTGATTACACATTATAAACTGTTTAAGGTGAAGGCCCATATAAAGTATCTTATATGGTTGGGTCATATGACATCTTATAAAGTATGGTTATAATAATGTGTAGATATTTTATGAGCTTTCATATGTCAATTTTTGATTTTATGATGGATTGAATTGAAAAAAAAATTATCAGGTGGTTACAATTAGTTTATAGTTTCCAAAACTATATATAGTGGTTGTTTACTTTTGCCTCACCATCAAGAAAGAAATTTTTTTCTCTCTTATTGGGTTTAGAGAAGAAGGAAATGCTACTTATAGAGATTTTGAAATATCTAACCCATCAAGATCTATCGGTACACTAATGGATTTGGGTACACTTTAGCATTATGTTTTATTTGTTTATTTTGATCTTTTCAATGATTTAGCAGGAACAAATTTAGAGATCAAAAAATATGATTTTTCTAATCAATAATCCAACATCTACGAGTCAAGCCAGGCCAACTACCTATTGTTCATATGCAGCTTGCGGAACATATTTTACCAGTTTGAAATCTGAGCTATTAGCAGCCTGGCTTGTTTCCTAATCCTAGCTTTTGCTTCTTTTTTTATCAAAGTTGTTTGCGCGGCCGTTTTAAATTTTAATAGCATGAGTACGTATGAGAAATTTGAGAAAAGTATAGGTTATTTTAAATTTCTTCCTAATTTTAGGCCTTTACAAGAAATATCACTTGAACAAAATAAATGCGCGCCGCGGTTCGGTTTAGAAACAGAAGATGAATCTATTTTTTATTGCGGGATCTACGGCTGACCTTGACTATTTAAAAATTAAATAAAAAATTTTCGGTAGCTTCCAAAGAAATGGCTCTCCCGACTGAGAGCAGATCAGGTGATCTGCCAAATCACTTTAATTAAAGTGATTTGGCATCCTCACCGTCTACAAATTACATAAAGACGTAAGGTCCTACGATGCAATAAACGGTGAAGATGTCAAATCACTTTAAGAAAGTGATTTGACGGATCACCTGATCTGCTCTCCTCCCGATAGGAGAGGGTTGTGTATGTTCGCCCCCGATGATTCACTGAATCCCACGTCCGTGTTCGGGGGATCGAATGAGCGCCACGTATTCATGCACATGGGGCTCGTATTCCCGTGTATGTTGACATAACTTTGCATCGAACTCTGGTGCTGTTGCAAAGACTTAATCACCCTTACTTGCTTTTCTTGCCCTGAAATGACGGTTCGAGGAAATGACAAAAATATCCTCCATTCAAAAGTTGTGAAACGACGGGTGGGGAAAAGGACAAAAAAGTCCTCCTTCCAAAAAGTTTGATGTTAACCATTTAAAGTGGAGACGTTCGCCTGCGCCGTCTGCTGTAACGGTGCTCCCATTATCAACGTTCCAGTGTTACAAAACATTCCAGTGTCTTCTCTTCATTACTGCTGTCGTTAGGCATCATGGAAGAAAGCAATGATTCACAAACATTCCAACCAGTGCCATCAAGGCACAGTGAGTAGCTTTTCATCTCATCATGCTATCAATGAAGAAGGCATGTCGTCTTGTGTGCCATTAAGGCATTGTTTGGTTATTGCAGGTAGATCTTGTTATTACGAAGGTTGGAAACTTATCGATATTTGTAAGACGCTGGGACCTGTTGACAAGAACGCTTGTTTGCAGATGTAGGAAGGGCCTCTACCCCATCAGGTATCCTACAGTCACTCATCATATGCATTGTATCTCAAACCGCTGTATTAGTAACAGACTCTCATTTTTGTGAGATACATTTTTGTTAGTTAATATCGATTTGTTTGCTATTATGTTCAAGTTCTTCCTTATCGATTTGTAATTTATTGTGCGATATATTTATCGACCTTTTAGATAGTATGTTTTTGTATCGTCGAGTTATAAGTTATAAAAACTGAACTGCCGTATCGATTTTCAATATCTGACAAATCGCTATATATATCGTTTTGTAAGATATTATATGTTTTGTAATATGTATTTGTAAGATATTTGTACACAGACTTTGAAAACGTTTGGGTGCAGAAACACATCTTGACACGCATGGCGGGGCGATTTTCGCATGCATATCGTTGCTCTCTCAGCGACTTCTATTGAACTCGCTTTAGAGCCTCGTGGATATTATGAGAGCGTTATCGTCAACACACATGTACGACATGTTTATTTTATTGGCATGGTAAGCGACACGTCGATGCTCAGCACAAGCAAACATCAAACCGCACTTGCTTTGATACTTTCATTCATTAAATCGTTGCTTTGACTTGCGTAACCCTAGTGGTATCCGTTCTTATATGCATCCTGATTAAATCGTAGTAAACCTATGCCGCTTGCTAACGGAAATTGATATATTGCTTACAAAACATTCCACTGTCTTCTTTTATTTGTCGTTGTTGTTAGGCATTAAGGAAGAAAGCAATGATGCACAAACATTCCAACCAGTTCCATCAAGGCGGCGTGAGTAGCTTCCCAGCATCATGCTATCGATGAAGAAGGCATGTCGTCTTGTGTGTCATTAAGGCTTTGTTTGGTTATTGCAGGTAGATCTTGTTCTTACGAAGGTTAGAAACTTATCGATATTTGTAAGACGCTGGGACCTGTTGACAAGAATGCTTGTTTGCAGATGCTAGGAAGGGCCTCTACCCCATCAGGTATCCTACATTCACTCATCATATGCATTGTATCTCAAATCGCTGTATTAGTAACAGACTCTCGTTTTTGTGAGATAATATCGACTTGTTTGCCATGTTACTGCAAACACAAATTGATATATTGCTTAAAACATTATTGAGCTTATCATCAGGTTGTAATAAAGACAATGTAGCTCAATCAATAGAAAGATCTGGAGAATTGAATATCTATACTTATGACCCAACTGAAGAATTGAACATCTGCACTAACGATGCACATGAAAAGAAAGGTGCAGGCATTAGACCCACTATTGACTTGAATGTTCCAGTGGAAGAAATGCAATTCAATGATGAGGTAGACTACCATGACAGCGCACATAATAAAAGTGTATGCACCGGGAATGTACACGGAAGTACACCTGACTTCAATGTTCCAGGAGAAGAAATGCAATTCAGTAATGATCCTGATTTTGATGTCAGTACACTTAAGAAAACCGTAGGAACTGGGAATGTACATGGAATTGCACTTGACTATGTTCCTGTAGAAGGAATGCATTTTAATAACGAAGAAGATGCATATAAATTTTACAATGATTATGCCTTAAAAGTTGGCTTCAGTGTGAGAAGGTTTTCTTGGTCAAAAAATGCACAGGGTGTCTTAGTTAGAAAGACATATGTCTGTTCCAAGCAAGGTTGGAAGAAATCAATGGGAAATCCAACTAGGAGCACGCCAGATTCAAGATGTGGATGTCAGGCAAGATTGGTTTTGAGAAGACATCCGAATGAGAAATTTGTCGTGCGTACTTTAATCAGTGATCATAATCATGATTTATCTGCATCATTTATGACTCCTATGCTAAGGTCACATCGTAAAGTAACTGTAGCTCATGCTGCAATGGCTGAAATAGCCGATAGCGCCGGCATTGCACCAAGGAAGACATACAATTTGTTTACCCGCATAGATGGTGGTCGCGAAAATGTGCCATTCACACCTTTGGATCTTAGAAACCACTTGAGCAGGAAGAGGACAAATAACATGAAGAACAGAGAAATATGTTGTTTGGTTCGTTACTTACAGAATAAATCAAGCAATGAACATGGTTTCTTTAGTGCAATGCAAGTGGACGCAGATGGATATGCCGTGAATATGTTTTGGTCAGATTCAAGGTCTAGATTAGATTATGAATGCTTCAATGATGTGCTTGTGTTTGATACTACAGTAAAGATTAACACTGAACAGTGGCCATTTGCGCAGTTTGTGGGAGTGAACCATCACGTACAGAGTTGTATATTAGGCGGTGCTTTTGTGTATGACCAGACCAAGGAAACCTTTGAGTGGTTGTTCAGAGTATTTACACAGGCAATGAACGGGAAGCATCCTGAAACTGTACTCACAGATGGTGATCACGCAATTGCGACTGCAGTGCTTCATGTGTGGCCAGATGCACATCATCGCCTGTGTTTGTGGCATATCTTTCAAAATGCAGCAAAGAACATAGGACACATATTTAATCAGAATACAGGGTTTGACAAACATTTTACAAGGTGTGTACTTCATAGCGTAGACGAGGTCACCTTTAAGTCAGATTGGGACAAAATGATTAAGACATACGACCTTGCTGACTGTCTGTGGTTACAAAATTTATATACAGAAAAAGAGAAGTGGGCATTGGCATATGGAAGACAATACTTTTGTGCAGGTATGATAAGCACACAAAGAGCCGAATCTATGCATGCCACGCTGAAGAAAACCCTGTATTCATGTTTAACAATGTTTCGTTTCATGGAACAATATGAATTATTTGTAGACGGTCTAAGACAGAATGAGCTTGAACAAGACGTGAAATGCTTCAATACACGACCTCTAACTTTTGGCATGAAAATATTGATGCGACCTGCAGCTCTGTATACACTAACTGTATTTGAATGGATCAAGAAAGAGGTGTTTCATGTCATGAATTGCAGAATAGAAGAACTGGTGCAAACCGATAATATGCACAAATACCATATTTTTTGTCAGGGCGAAAAGCATCAGGAAAGGCAAGAAGCGCATGTCACGTACAATGTCGACAACGGAAGGGTAGAATGTTCGTGCAAAATGAATGAATTCAAAGGTATCCTATGCTGTCATGCATTAAAGGCACTTAATCAAGAGAAGATACAAGAAATACCTGAGTCTTACGTAATGCGAAGATGGACGAGACGCGCGAAGATTGAAATGCTCGTTATGGACAATGCGAGTAAATCTGGTGTTGACGAGAAGTGCCACATAGCCTCCCGTTACCAACAACTGTGTAGGTCATTCATGCATGTTGCTGATTTGGCATCGAGAAGCGAAGAAGGCTATGCATGTGCGAGAAAAGCTGCAACGGAGTTACTTGAAAATGTGGAGTTAATTCACATTAAGTCTTTTGCAGCGAATGAATACCAGCCGAAGATAATGGGATCGAACAACGTAGGTCAAAATCATGTCTCGCTTGACACTCCCGAGAAGTTGCGCCGAAGCGTAAACATTATCTTCAACAAGTCAGTAGTGAACGTTGTTGATTATGATGGACATATTCATGAAGCAAAGGGTATCAAAAGAAAACCTGCCTCTGATCGCAGTCGTCGGAGGGCAAAGGGTGCACTAGAATTGTTTGGCAAGAAAAGGACTAAGAAACAACCAACCTGTAATAAAAAACAACAAAGCCCTTCAAATGAACAAGTATGTAAAACATTATATTGCTCCCCATTGTGTGAAGCTTGTCAAATAGCTAAGTCGTGTAATGTCCATCATGCAGCAATACCCTGCAGAAGTACCAGCAAACTTCAAACCTACATTCCTCCCGACCAGATTTATGGCAACGATCGCTACAGTTTTACAAGGCTTTTGGTATGTTATCGATGTTGCGAGGAGGTAGGCATTTCTTGTGAAACTTAATTCAGTGTTTAATATTTTCTCTTTCATGACAGGCTACGATGCAGTCGACCGATTGGTTTGGGACACAGGAATCTCGTGTGGGCTATTAACTTAGTTGGCATGCCTCTTTGCATGACCCGATCTCCACAATGCCGGGTTTTTGGAGAGTTTATAGTCGTTTGTCATTGACGACTTGCGGTTCGTGGTTGAATTTATTAAAATCGATAGATAGCGGGTTTTTGCTTCTAGTTGTTCTAGTTGTTTCAATAATATACCTATGTTTTCTTTCAGCTAGACTGTTTTGTTGTGGTGTTTTTGGACAAGATCTATGATGAACTATTCTATGGTTTTCAAGATAGTTTTTAAAATCATTTGAAAGATACTATCCTCCGGAATCAACTCTAAAGATTTTTAAATTATCATTAAATTGATTTTTAATCATCATATGTTATGTCTTAAACGATGCAAAGACTTCATGCTTATGTTTAAGGTAGTATATCCAACAAAATCTTGAATAATCATAAAAAAAATAACATAGTAAGCAAATCCTCCCTTAGATACTACGGGTGTCTTCGCCTCGAAAGAATAGCGCGCAAAGTATTGGCGAAGACAAATACAGCGATTGTTTGACATCGCTGACTACAACGATGCAAATAATCAATAGATAAGGAAAGGATTTGTTGCCATCGCTGGATACTTCGTGCTTTGAGTCGGACAGCGATCTGTGGCATCGCAGCATAAATCCGAGTGCACAAGTTGAAAAGATTTGTTTGTAAACGTAGATCTTTGTTCGAAAGTCAAGCTTCTCATTTTTCCAAAAATGCAATGATTACAATTGAAATTACTATTACAGAGATCTTTGTCTTCGCAATCGCTGTATTTGTCTTCGCCTCGAAAGAATAGCGCAAAGTATTGGCGAAGACAAATACAGCGATTGTTTGCCATCGCTGATTACAGCGATGCAAATAATCAATAGATAAGGAAAGGATTTGTTGCCATCGCTGGATACTTCGTGCTTTGAGTCAGAGAGCGATCTGTGGCATCGCAACATAAATCTGAGTGCACACGTTGAAAAGATTTGTTTGTAAACGTAGATCTTTGTTCGGTAGTCAAGCTTCTCATTTTTCCAAAAATGCAATGATAACAATTGAAATTACTATTACAGAGATCATTGTCTTCGCAATCGCTGTATTTGTCTTCGCCTCGAAAGAATAGCGCGCAAAGTATTGGCGAAGACAAATACAACGATTGTTTGCCATCGCTGACTACAGTGATGCAAATAATCAATAGATAAGGAAAGGATTTGTTGCCATCGCTGGATACTTCGTGCTTTGAGTCGGACAGCGATCTGTGGCATCGCAGCATAAATCCGAGTGCACAAGTTAAAAAGATTTGTTTGTAAACGTAGATCTTTGTTCGGAAGTCAAGCTTCTCATTTTTCCAAAAATGCAATGATTACAATTGAAATTACTATTACAGAGATCTTTGTCTTCGCAATCGCTGTATTTATCTTCGCCTCGAAAGAATAGCGCGCAAAGTATTGGCGAAGACAAATACAGCGATTGTTTGCCATCGCTGACTACAGCGATGCAAATAATCAATAGATAAGGAAAGGATTTGTTGCCATCGCTGGATACTTCGTGCTTTGAGTCGGACAACGATCTGTGGCATCGCAGCATAAATCCGAGTGCACAAGTTGAAAAGATTTGTTTGTAAACGTAGATCTTTGTTCGAAAGTCAAGCTTCTCATTTTTCCAAAAATGCAATGATTACAATTGAAATTACTATTACAGAGATCTTTGTCTTCGCAATCACTGTATTTGTCTTCGCCTCGAAAGAATAGCGCGCAAAGTATTGGCGAAGACAAATACAGCGATTGTTTGCCATCGCTGACTACAGCGATGCAAATAATCAATAGATAAGGAAAGAATTTGTTGCCATCGCTGAATACTTCGTGCTTTGAGTCGGACAGCGATCTGTGGCATCGCAACATAAATCCGAGTGCACAAGTTGAAAAGATTTGTTTGTAAACGTAGATCTTTGTTCGGTAGTCAAGCTTCTCATTTTTCCAAAAATGCAATGATAACAATTGAAATTACTATTACAGAGATCTTTGTCTTCGCAATCGCTGTATTTGTCTTCGCCTCGAAAGAATAGCGCGCAAAGTATTGGCGAAGACAAATACAACGATTGTTTGCCATCGCTGACTACAGCGATGCAAATAATCAATAGATAAGGAAAGGATTTGTTGCCATCGCTGGATACTTCGTACTTTGAGTCGGACATCGATCTGTGGCATCACAGCATAAATCCGAGTGCACAAGTTGAAAAGATTTGTTTGTAAACGTAGATCTTTGTTCGGTAGTCAAGCTTCTCATTTTTCCAAAAATGCAATGATTACAATTGAAATTACTATTACAGAGATCTTTGTCTTCGCAATCGCTGTATTTGTCTTCGCCTCGAAAGAATAGCGCGCAAAGTATTGCCGAAGACAAATACAGCGATTGTTTGCCATCGCTGATTACAACGATGCAAATAATCAATAGATAAGGAAAGGATTTGTTGCCATCGCTGGATACTTCGTGCTTTGAGTCGGACAGCGATCTGTGGCATCGCAGCACAGTGATTTGTGGGTATTGTTCGAATGTCAAATCACACGTGAAAAACGTATTTTTGAATATTTAAAACTTAATGAGCGGCATGGAAAGACGTATTTTTGAATGCTTCAAACGCAAGTATTTAATTTGGCGGCGGTTATAAAAAAAAGGCGGCATGCGAAAAGCCGTATTTATATATTTTTAAAACGCAATCAATTAATTAGCTTCGTGCTTTGAGTCAGAGAGCGATCTGTGGCATCGCAGCATAGTGATTTTTGGGTATTGTTCGAATGTCTAATCACACGTGGATAGCAATATGTGGCATCGCAGCGTAGAACGTTGTTGATACTGATACTGAACTCCTTCGCATATTTGTCATTATTATAATCATTTAAAGAAACAACCTGCAAATGTAAAGAGTTAGCAGCAAGAAGGACTACTGATCTTACTGGTGGAATCTCAACCCTCTAACTCTCTCTCTCTCCCTTCTATTTATGCTTCTGTGCACATCCATCAGAAGATCCTACATTGCTCCATCAAGCACCGACTGACTTGCACATTGACTGTTGTGGGTCCTTACTGATGAGCTGCCTCTAAATTTATTCGACTCTGGGTCCTTACTGCACTTGAAGTTGAGTCATTGTATTTTTTGTTATTCGGTGGGTGGTGAGGCCCTCCTCTACTCTCTCAAGACTCTTAGCTTGGGCAATCTTTCTTTTGATGATTGTGTTTGTAATGGCGATTTGTGGTTATCGTTGAATAGCGATCTGTGGCATCGCAGCACAGTGATTGACAGTCCTACGCTGCGATGCCACACATCGCAGCACACTTGAACAATCCTTCGCATCACGCTAAAATTGACAGTCCAACAATAATCAACAACGTTCTACGCTGCAATGCCACATATCGCTATCCACGTGTGATTAGACATTCGAACAATACCCAAAAATCACCATGCTGCGATGCCACAGATCGCTCTCCGATTCAAAGCACGAAGCTAATTAATTGATTGCGTTTTAAAAAAATATAAATACGGCTTTTCGCATGCCGCCTTTTTTTGATAACCGCCGCCATATATTTTTATTGATGATGAACTCAATTAGTTTAGTAAAAAAGAAAATATAGATGAAGACAACCATCCTTCTTATCAACCTACTAATCCTCCCATAGAGGAAAGTTTATTTATTACCGAGACCCAAAGTCGGAAAGATGTAATAATAAAGAATTAAAAAGTAAAAGAATTTCACGTTACCGCAACTCATTATACAATTACAACAAATGTATAGCGTGATAAAAAATAAAATCTAGGATTTATTCCGAGTCACTGGACGAATCTGATGAAATTTCATAGACTTGTCTCTCACTTTTTATTGGTGGACCGTCTATCCTGGGTGGCCTCTACGTTGCGACACCTTGCCTAAGAAGACTGGTCATCATGTCCACCACTGCATTCAATTGGGTCCCCATAGTGCTTACTTCTGTCCTTAATTTCTTATTCTCCCTCTCAATAAGTAAAAACCTTGCGGCAAGGACAGTCTTCTCTTTTGGAGCAAGAGTTCGGTCTTCCTCGTGATTTGTTACTGATGGACTAGTCGTATTAACCTGACCGAGGCGACGTTTTGGTTGTAGAGGCTGGGCTACAACATGAGAATGGACAGTTGAGAGGCATGGGTTGACAATTTTCTCAATCTTCCGATTTCGCCGCATTGGTTCCCAATAGCTTTCGAAATAGAAGGGATCAAATTGTCGTCCTTCATGATCATACGGTACGACACGGACACCACCTGAGTTCCAATTCAATAATTCATCCCTGTACCGATCGCTCCAATTCACGTGACTGCCCCCACCATTATTCATCTTCCTTCTCACCTCCAAAGGCTTATTTGGGATAGACTGCCCCAAGCCAGATTGTAGGAGAACTCGACTACCTTGCTGCATCTCGGCTTCAAAATTGCAGAATAGCCACAAATCGCGGCCAGACAATCTGGCAGCCTCCGCAACAACGTCTTCATCATCGTCCTCCCCATCTCCATAAGGTCTCCACAAAACCTGTACATTGGTAATTCTTTTTAATAACGAATGACAAATATATTAAAATTTATTTACGCATGATATGGAAACAACAATATGCACTACGGAAGACAATCCTGCAGCGATGTATACTTAAGAATGCTGAACATTACAACGACTTATAATACTCAATGGTAAATGCTGACGCGATTGTAAACAATTTTAGAACGTTTACCTCGTTTAATTGCAGCCCATCCAAAATGGACTTAGCATTATAAACTGCGACGTTTATTCTGGCCCAGCGACCGATCTTTGGAAAACCACAAATCGGAGGGCCACACCGTGGACGCAATGGGATAATATGTTCCAACGCCCAGGCCTAACAAAAAAAAATATTATTAGCAACGCCACAGACTGCAATGAGATTTGTCTACAAATACTAAGTATGTAATCAACAAATACCTGAACAAATGGCCAAAATCCGCCAACTGTTTTCGTACCATTACTCGCACGGTGGAGTTGACTGTACAGGTGTGCGAGCATAGCGGCACCCCAGGCATAGTTGTCGACTTCGTCTAAGTCTGCCAGGTACTGCAGCCACATGGAACTTATTCTCGAACCAGAACAATCGGAAAATAATGTAAGAGCAAAAAAATATAGAAGGAAGCCGCGCAACTCTTGGTCAGCTGTTTCAGATGCACAAGTAGCGGAGTGGCCTTCCCATTTATTACGGAAAACTGAGACCTTTATTGATGTGGAATTGCTTCCACCAAAAATACATTGACTCCATTCGTCCATCGACATTCCTAGAAGGGCAGTGCAGTTTTCCCTTGCGTTATAGTTTGAATGCCGTAATAGGACAGCACTGCCAGCGCACTTAAGGCCAATGATCCTCGCCACATCTTCTAGAGTCATGGTGATCTCAAAAGAATCAAACTGGAATGTGTTAGTCTTATCATTCCACTTATTTACCAGGTGAGTCATGGTATTCCAGCAAGTTTCAAAATATTGCTGGTCCAAAAGGCCACCGAAGTGCATATTTCGTAGTCGGTCCTTCTGATATGCACTCAGTTGACCATACCAAGACAGAACTACAGGCCATTGACAGCGACCTCCGAGCTTTTCACCTGGTGCTCTACTTCTCCTGTGACCTCCCTGTAACACAAAATAACATATTATTCCTACAAATTATAAATTACTTCCATTTGTACTTATAAATACTATTCTATTAACCGCTATAAATAATATCGGTTGCAGACAAACTATCGCAGTAATCGCTATAAATATCAATACCTAACACAGTAATCGCTATACCAAAATCGTTAAACATATTATTAAATCTTCGCAGACAGGACAAATATATTTACTTTGGTCGCTATTTTCTGCTGTTCTCGCTCCAACCTGGGACTTTCTGGTGGGTCCACTGCCTCGAACTGGCTTTCAATCTCCATCTCTACCGGCTCCACCGTCGCCTTCCTTTCTCTCGCCTTCCTTTTCTCATCCTCCTTCTGCTTCCTTTCTCTGTCCCTATTCTCCTCCTCCTCCTTCTGCTTCCTTTCTCTCTCCTTTTCTGCCTGCTCCTTCTGATTCCTTTCTCTCTCGCGTTTCTCCTCCTCCTTCTCCTTTCTTTCTCTCTCCCTTTTCTCCTCCTCCTCCTTCCTTTCTCTCTCCCTTTTGTCCTCCTCCTCCTTCTGCTTCCTTTCTCTCTCCCTTTTCTCCTCCTCCTCCTTCTCCTTCCTTTCTCTCTGCCTTTTCTCCTCCTCCTCCTTCTGCTTCCTTTCTCTCTGCCTTTTCTCCTCCTCCTTCTCCTTCCTTTCTCTCTCCCTTTTCTCCTCCTGCATCCTTTCTCTCTCCTTTTTCGCACACTCCTCCTTCTCCTTCCTTTCTCTCTCCTTTATCTCCTCCTCATTCTGCTTCCTTTCTCTCTCCCTTTTCTCCTCCTCCTCCTTCTCCTTCCTTTCTCTCTCCCTTTTCTCCTCCTCCTCCTTCTGCTTCCTTTCTCTCTGCCTTTTCTCCTCCTCCTTCTCCTTCCTTTCTCTCTCCCTTTTCTCCTCCTCCTCCTTCTGCTTCCTTTCTCTCTGCCTTTTCTCATCCTCCTTCTCCTTCCTTTCTCTCTCCCTTTTCTCATCCTGCATCCTTTCTCTCTCCTTTTTCGCATCCTCCTCCTTCTACTTCCTTTTTCTCTCCTTTATCTCCTCCTTCCTTTCTCTCTGCCTTTTCTCCTCCTCCTTCTGCTTCCTTTGTCTCTCCCTTTTCGCCTCTTCCTCCTGCTTCTTCCTTTCCCTTTCCTTTTCTTCCTCCTCCTTTTCCTTCAGCCGCCTTTCTTTCTCATCGATTTCTTGTTTCCTTCTTTGCAGCAGTTCTTCCACCTGCTTCTTCCTTTCCCTTTCCTTTTCTTCCTCCTTCTCCTTCCGCCGCCTTTCTTTCTCTTGCAGTTGTTGTTTCCTTCTTTTCTGCAATTCTTCCTCCTGCTTCTTCCTTTCTCTTTCCTTGTCTACCTCCTCCTCCATCTCCTTCCGTTGCCTTTCCTTCTTTTCCTCATTCTCCTTCTGCTGCCTTTGCATTTCCTTAGCTTCCTCGAACTCCAACTCCCTCCTTCGCCTTTCCTTTTCTTCCTCAAACTGAGGAATATTTTGTTCCTTCTCTTCCTCCTTATTCATTTGCCTTTGCCTCTCCTCCGCCTCCTTCTGTCGCATTGCTCTACTCTCCAAGTTTCTCCTATGAGCCTCTGCCATCATATTGCTAACATCCCTTTCCCACTCCTCCGCATTCTTCTTCCTATTTTCCCTCGCATGTGCGTCAATCCTTAGCCTTCTTCTCAAATTCTCAGCAATATTTCTTGCCTTTGCCTTCTCTTCGTCATCCTTGTTCTGCATCTTCCGTTCTTCAGAGTTCTTCCTTTGGTTCGCAGCCTCGATATCTGATGGATAATCCTCCGCAAAATACGATTCCAAGGCTTTTTCCCTGTCTTCATCGTTCTCAATCTTAAGTATATTTTGGTATCTTTCAAAAACTTTAGATAGATGGGACTGGCGGATCACTTCTCTAATAGACAACCCATAGAACGACGGGGTATCTCTAATCTGATGAGGCGCAGACATTGCTAACCTGCACAACACAATACACGATCATCATCATTAGAAATCGTCGGAATATTTGGGTTCATAATACAAATCCTTGTATAAGAACCAATCTTCAGATTGAAGAAAGAAAACTTACACGAAACTCACCGAAACGATGGGAATTTGGATATTCCAACTGTAGAGTAAGCAACAGTAACAACTAATATGCAACAGAAGGTGGCAACGATGCTGCGACTGCGCGTAAGACGAAAACAGATGCTCTGGTAAAAAGGAAAGGATGCTCCGACAACTCGAGATGAAAGCAAAGAATCTCCGGTAGAGTGCTTAGAGCGGAAAAGGATTTTTTTGAACTATTTGTATCATACAACATAACGCTTGCTACATACGCAAACTCTGCGGAACGTTTTCCCGCGATATCAATGGAGGGCAGTTTTGTCATTTTCACGAACCGACGATTCAGTTTTCTAGAAGGAGGGCATTTATGTCCGTCCGAGGAAGAGGAACCGACGATTCAGTTTTCTAGAAGGAGGGCATTTATTTCTGTAAATTTTCAGCGATATCTATTGTAATTTCATTCCCCATTTTAACTTCAACGATACATTACAACCATCTGCGGAACGTTTTCCCGCGATATCGATGGAGGGCAGTTTTGTCATTTTCACGAACCGACGATTCAGTTTTCTAGAAGGAGGGCATTTATGTCCGTCCGAGGAAGAGGAACCGAAGATTCAGTTTTCTAGAAGGAAGGCATTTATTTCTGTAAATTTTCAGCGATATCTATTGTAATTTCATTCCCCATTTTAACTTCAACGATACATTACAACCACCTGCGGAACGTTTTCCCGCGATATCGATAGAGGGCAATTTTGTCATTTTCACGAACCGACGATTCAGTTTTCTAGAGGGAGGGCATTTATGTCCGTCCGAGGAAGAGGAAGCGAATGGCGGTAAAGGTTACTTGAGTCTTTGCTGCGGCACCAAATTACGACGCAATATGATGGCGACCCACATGGGGATACATGCCGGTGTGCATCTTATACGTGGCCCGGTTTGGAACCCCCGAACATGAGATCTCAGTACCGGCTCTGTAAATAATTCCGCAAATCGCTATAGCGATTTGTAGTGTCTTTCGCAAATCGCTATAGCGATTTGTAGTGTTATTCAGTAAGCAAATCGCTGTAAATCCCGACCCGAATTAGGACCAACTTGTCAGGGCCATATCTCCCTAACCGGAGGTCATATTTCAAATCCGTAAAAAGTGGTGTCTTCGTTATTGAGTCTAGTTTATTTTTGTAAATTTTCAGCGATTTCTATTGTCAGTTCATTTCCCATTTTAACTTCAACGATACATTACAACCACAATCATCAAAAGAAAGATTGCCCAAGCCTTGCCGGATTCTGCACTGTTGCTTTAGAAATTGTTGGGGTCCTCTCGAGCGAGCTCTCCAAGCAATGGGAGTCCCATCATAGCCAAATCTTCCAAGGTGATCGTCATCTCTCCCCACGGAAACACAAAGGTGTTGGTCTCCCAGCACCATGCTTCAAACAGAGCCCTTATCACGTTGGCCTGACACTTTATGTTCCCTAAGGATGCCTTCAAAGCCCCGTAGATCCCAACCTTGTTCCAACCTCCTCCGAACTTGGGTTCCAGTCGCCGAAACCAGTCGGACAGCCCGGGCAGCGGCCTCATTGAACCTTCTAACCTGCAATTTCTGGACCAATCTGCCCTGCCGGACTTGATTTCGGCTTCGAGGGGTGGCATTTCCATCGACGTCTCAAACGCCGCAACCTCCTCTTCTTCTTCCACCTCTCCAACGATTGGCTGCAACAATTGGGTTTCACCCTTCCAAACAGCTATGCTCAGAGCAACATGTCAACGTCCCACTGATAGGCAAAACAACATTTCAAAGGTTATTTATCATAATGTCAGCTTTAGTTGAATCTGTTTTGATTGCAATGTTTGAAGCATCTCTTTCTTGCTTTGATTGTTTGTGTTTGTTGCTTGCTGCTTAAGTGCTTCTCAGTAAGCAGAATCTGGCCCTCATGCTCATCTCGATTGGATTACTGAGATTCCAACAGTAAGATCCGTAGTCCTTCTTGCTGCTAACTCTTAACATTTGCAGGTTGTTTCTTCAAATGATTATAATAATTACAAATATGCGAAGGAGTTCAGTATCAGTGTTTCTAATGCGCTTGCTACTTGTCTTGCTCGAAGACAAATACAGCGATTGCGAAGACAAAGATCTCTGTAATAGTAATTTCAATTATAATCATTGCATTTTTGGAAAAATGAGAAGCTTGACTACCGAACAAAGATCTACGTTTACAAACAAATCTTTTTTGTGCACTCGGATTTATGCTGCGATGCCACAGATCGCTGTCCAACTCAAAGCACGAAGTATTCAGCGATGGCAACAAATCCTTTCCTTATCTATTGATTATTTGCATCGCTGTAGTCAGCGATGGCAAACAATCGCTGTATTTGTCTTCGCCAATACTTTGCGCGCTATTCTTTCGAGGCGAAGACAAATACAGCGATTGCGAAGACAAAGATCTCTGTAATAGTAATTTCAATTGTAATCATTGCATTTTTGGAAAAATGAGAAGCTTGACTTCCGAACAAAGATCTACGTTTACAAACAAATCTTTTCAACTTGTGCACTCGGATTTATGCTGCGATGCCACAGATCGCTGTCCGACTCAAAGCACGAAGTATCCCGCGATGGCAACAAATCCTTTCCTTATCTATTGATTATTTGCATCGCTGTAGTCAGCGATGGCAAACAATCGCTGTATTTGTCTTCGCCAATACTTTGTGCGCTATTCTTTCGAGGCGAAGACAAATACAACGATTGCGAAGACAAAGATCTCTGTAATAGTAATTTCAATTGTAATCATTGCATTTTTGGAAAAATGAGAAGCTTGACTTTCGAACAAAGATCTACGTTTACAAACAAATCTTTTCAACTTGTGCACTCGGATTTATGCTGCGATGCAGCAGATCGCTGTCCGACTCAAAGCACGAAGTATCCAGCGATGGCAACAAATCCTTTCCTTATCTATTGATTATTTGCATCGCTGTAGTCAGCAATGGCAAACAATCGCTGTATTTGTCTTCGCCAATACTTTGCGCGCTATTCTTTCGAGGCGAAGACAAATACAGCGATTACGAAGACAAAGATCTCTGTAATAATAATTTCAATTGTAATCATTGCATTTTTGGAAAAATGAGAAGCTTGACTACCGAACAAAGATCTACGTTTACAAACAAATCTTTTCAACTTGTGCACTCGGATTTATGCTGCGATGCCATAGATCGCTGTCCGACTCAAAGCATGAAGTATCCAGCGATGGCAACAAATCCTTTCCTTATCTATTGATTATTTGCATCGCTGTAATCAGCGATGGCAAACAATCGCTGTATTTTTCTTCGCCAATACTTTGCGCGCTATTCTTTCGAGGCGAAGACAAATACAACGATTGCGAAGACAAAGATCTCTGTAATAGTAATTTCAATTGTAATCATTGCATTTTTGGAAAAATGAGAAGCTTGACTTTCGAACAAAGATCTACGTTTACAAACAAATCTTTTCAACTTGTGCACTCGGATTTATGCTGCGATGCCATAGATCGCTGTCTGACTCAAAGCATGAAGTATCCAGCGATGGCAACAAATCCTTTCCTTATCTATTGATTATTTGCATCGCTGTAGTCAGCGATGGCAAACAATCGCTGTATTTGTCTTCACCAATACTTTGCGCGCTATTCTTTCGAGGCGAAGACAAATACAGCGATTGCGAAGACAAAGATCTCTGTAATAGTAATTTCAATTGTAATCATTGCATTTTTGGAAAAATGAGAAGCTTGACTTCCGAACAAAGATCTACGTTTACAAACAAATCTTTTCAACTTGTGCACTCGGATTTATGCTGCGATGCCACAGATTGCTGTCCGACTCAAAGCACGAAGTATCCCGCGATGGCAACAAATCCTTTCCTTATCTATTGATTATTTGCATCGCTGTAGTCAGCGATGGCAAACAATCGCTGTATTTGTCTTCGCCAATACTTTGTGCGCTATTCTTTCGAGGCGAAGGCAAATACAACGATTGCGAAGACAAAGATCTCTGTAATAGTAATTTCAATTGTAATCATTGCATTTTTGGAAAAATGAGAAGCTTGACTTTCGAACAAAGAACTACGTTTACAAACAAATCTTTTCAACTTGTGCACTCGGATTTATGCTGCGATGCCACAGATCACTCTCCGACTCAATTTGTAGTGTTATTCAGTAAGCAAATCGCTGTAAATCCCGACCCGAATTAGGACCAACTTGTCAGGGCCATATCTCCCTAACCGGAGGTCATATTCCAAATCCGTAAAAAGTGGTGTCTTCGTTATTGAGTCTAGTTTATTTCTGTAAATTTTCAGCGATTTCTATTGTCAGTTCATTCCCCATTTTAACTTCAACGATACATTACAACCACAATCATCAAAAGAAAGATTGCCCAAGCCTTGCCGGATTCTGCATTGTTGCTTTAGAAATTGTTGGGGTCCTCTCGAGCGAGCTCTCCAAGCAATGAGAGTCCCATCATCGCCAAATCTTCCAAGGTGATCGTCATATCTCCCCACGGAAACACAAAGGTGTTGGTCTCCCAGCACCATGCTTCAAACAGAGCCCTTATCACGTTGGCCTGGCACTTTATGTTCCCTAAGGATGTCTTCAAAGCCCCGTAGATCCCAACCTTGTTCCAACTTCCTCCGAACTTGGGTTCCAGTCGCCGAAACCAGTCGGACAGCGGCCTCATTGAACCTTCTAACCTGCAATTTCTGGACCAATCTGCCCTGCCGGACTTGATTTCGGCTTCGAGGGGTGGCATTTCCATCGACGTCTCAAACGCCGCAACCTCCTCTTCTTCTTACACCTCTCCAACGATTGGCTGCAACAGTTGGGCTTCACCCTTCCAAACAGCTATGCTCAGAGCAACATGTCAACGTCCCACTGATAGGCAAAACAACATTTCAAAGGTTATTTATCATAATGCCAGCTTTAGTTGAATCTGTTTTGATTGCAATGTTTGAAGCATCTCTTTCTTGCTTTGATTGTTTGTGTTTGTTGCTTGCTGCTTAAGTGCTTCTCAGTAAGCAGAATCTGGCCCTCATGCTCATCTCGATTGGATTACTGAGATTCCACCAGTAAGATCCGTAGTCCTTCTTGCTGCTAACTCTTTACATTTGCAGGTTGTTTCTTCAAATGATTATAATAATGACAAATATGCGAAGGAGTTCAGTATCAGTGTTTCTAATGCGCTTGCTACTTGTCCTGCTCGAAGACAAATACAGCGATTGCGAAGACAAAGATCTCTTTAATAGTAATTTAAATTGTAATCATTGCATTTTTGGAAAAATGAGAAGCTTGACTTCCGAACAAAGATCTACGTTTACAAACAAATCTTTTCAACTTGTGCACTCGGATTTATGCTGCGATGCCAAAGATCACTGTCTGACTCAAAGCACGAAGTATCCAGCGATGACAACAAATCCTTTCCTTATCTATTGATTATTTGCATCGCTGTAGTCAGCGATGGCAAACAATCGCTGTATTTGTCTTCGCCAATACTTTGCGCGCTATTCTTTCGAGGCGAAGACAAATACAACGATTGCGAAGACAAAGATCTCTGTAATAGTAATTTCAATTGTAATCATTGCATTTTTGGAAAAATGAGAAGCTTGACTTTCGAACAAAGATCTACGTTTACAAACAAATCTTTTCAACTTGTGCACTCGGATTTATGCTGCGATGCCACAGATCGCTCTTCGACTCAATTTGTAGTGTTATTCAGTAAGCAAATCACTGTAAATCCCGACCCGAATTAGGACCAACTTGTCAGGGCCATATCTCCCTAACCGGAGGTCATATTCCAAATCCGTAAAAAGTGGTGTCTTCGTTATTGAGTCTAGTTTATTTCTGTAATTTTCAGCGATTTCTATTGTCAGTTCATTTCCCATTTTAACTTCAACGATACATTACAACCACAATCATCAAAAGAAAGATTGCCCAAGCCTTGCCGGATTCTGCACTGTTGCTTTAGAAATTGTTGGGGTCCTCTCGAGCGAGCTCTCCAAGCAATGGGAGTCCCATCATCGCCAAATCTTCCAAGGTGATCGTCATCTCTCCCCACGGAAACACAAAGGTGTTGGTCTCCCAGCACCATGCTTCAAACAGAGCCCTTATCACGTTGGCCTGGCACTTTATGTTCCCTAAGGATGCCTTCAAAGCCCCGTAGATCCCAACCTTGTTCCAACCTCCTCCGAACTTGGGTTCCAGTCGCCGGAAACAGTCGGACAGCGGCCTCATTGAACCTTCTAACCTGCAATTTCCAGACCAATCTGCCCTGCCGGACTTGATTTCGGCTTCGAGGGGTGGCATTTCCATCGACGTCTCAAACGCCGCAACCTCCTCTTCTTCTTCCACCTCTCCAACGATTGGCTGCAACAGTTGGGCTTCACCCTTCCAAACAGCTATGCTCAGAGCAACATGTCAACGTCCCACTGCTAGGCAAAACAACATTTCAGAGGTTATTTATCATAATGCCAGCTTTAGTTGAATCTGTTTTGATTGCAATGTTTGAAGCATCTCTTTCTTGCTTTAATTGTTTGTGTTTGTTGCTTGCTGCTTAAGTGCTTCTCAGTAAGCAGAATCTGACCCTCATGCTCATCTCGATTGGATTACTGAGATTCCACCAGTAAGATCCGTAGTCCTTCTTGCTGCTAACTCTTTACATTTGCAGGTTGTTTCTTCAAATGATTATAATAATGACAAATATGTGAAGGAGTTCAGTATCAGTGTTTCTAATGCGCTTGCTACTTGTCCTGCTCGGGTTTTGCCAACTTCTCGTGTGAGTTGATCATATGTAATTTATTGTTTTGTTCATTACATATGATCAACTCACACGAGGAGTTGGCAAAACCCGAGCATGACAAGTAGCAAGCGCATTAGAAACACTGATACTGAACTCCTTCGCATATTTGTCATTATTATAATCATTTGAAGAAACAACCTGCAAATGTAAAGAGTTAGCAGCAAGAAGGACTACGGATCTTACTGGTGGAATCTCAACCCTCTAACTCGCTCTCTCTCCCTTCTATTTATGCTTCTGTGCACATCCATCAGAAGATCCTAAATTGCTCCATCAAGCACCGACTGACCTGCGCATTGACTGTTGTGGGTCCTTACTGATGAGCTGCCTCTAAATTTATTCGACTCTGGGTCCTTACTGCACTTGAAGTTGAGTCGTTGTATTTTTTGTTATTCGGTGGGTGGTGAGGCCCTCCTCTACTCTCTCAAGACTCTTACCTTGGGCAATCTTTCTTTTGATGATCCACAATCATCAAAAGAAAGATTGCCCAAGGTAAGAGTCTTGAGAGAGTAGAGGAGGGCCTCACCACCCACCGAATAACAAAAAATACAATGACTAAACTTCAAGTGCAGTAAGGACCCAGAGTCGAATAAATTTAGAGGCAGCTCATCAGTAAGGACCCACAACAGTCAATGTGCAGGTCAGTCGGTGCTTGATGGAGCAATGTAGGATCTTCTGATGGATGTGCACAAAAGCATAAATAGAAGGGAGAGAGAGCGAAAGAGGGTTGATGAGCCCCCGGACCCCCCTCCTGTATGGGCAAAAGGCCATGAACACGCTGGGAGGAGCCCTCAGACCCTCCTTCTGTAAGGGTAAAAGCTCTGAATCAGACTCCATAACTCTTCAAGTTGAATGATGCTACCCACACTGGGAGGAGCTCGCAGACCCCCCTTTCTGTAAGGGTAAAAACTCTAAATCAGACTCCACAACTCTTCAAGTTGAATGATGCTACCCACGCTGAGAGGAGCCCCCAGACCCTCCTCCTGTAAGGGTAAAAACTCTGAGTCAGGCTCCACAACAGTAAATGTGCAGGTCAGTCGGTGCTTGATGGAGCAATGTATGATCTTCTAATGGATGTGCACAAAAGCAGAAATAGAAGGGAGAGAGAGAGAGTGAGAGTTGAATGATGCTACCCACGCTGGGATGAGCCCCCAAACCCTCCTCCTGTAAGGGTAAAAACTTTGAATCAGGCTCCACAACAGTCAATGTGCAGGTCAGTCAGTGCTTGATGGAGCAATGTATGATCTTCTAATGGATGTGCACAGAAGCAGAAATAGAAGGAAGAGAGAGAGAGAGTGAGAGGGTTGATGGCACTGGTTGAAATGTTTGTGAATCATTGCTTTCTTCCATGATGCCTAACGACAGCAGTAATGAAGAGAAGACACTGGAATGTTTTGTAACACTGGAACGTTGATAATGGGAGCACCGTTACAGCAGATGGCGCAGGCGAACGTCTCCACTTTAAATGGTTAACATCAAACTTTCTGGAAGGAGGACTTTTTTGTCCTTTTCCCCACCCGTCGTTTCACAACTTTTGAATGGAGGATATTTTTGTCATTTCCTCGAACCGTCATTTCAGGGCAAGAAAAGCAAGTAAGGGTGATTAAGTCTTTGCAACATCACCAGAGTCCGATGCAAAGTTATGTCAACATACACGGGAATACGAGCCCCATGTGCTTGTATATGTGGTGCTCATTCAAAGCCCCGAACACAGACATGGGATTCAGTGAATCATCGGGGGGGGGGGGGAACATATAACCTGCTTCGTCCCGATAGCCATCACGCGTTTTGTTCGTTCTCCACTATCCGTCGGTAGGTGCAATTTCAACCACGTAATTTGTCGGCCTAATCAGATTCTTTGTTCCTGAAACTTGACATTATTGTTCATTGTTTTATTGTAATTACAAAAAAACGCTTGTGCTTTTGAAGGTGCCAACCATTCCCAGTTCGAACCGCAGTGTGTGCGCTTGTGTGCAATCCAAATCTAAGTTTACCTGGCCCAATGTTGTCAGAAACTTATCAGCTCGAATCGTTTGGCCACCGATTCAGCTGCATCGGCCAATACCGATACTCAAGTGAATTGTTCTGTATCGGCCCCAAAATAATAAAAAAGTATTACGTGTCAATCATAACATGACACATGTTAAAACCATTAAAATTATTTTTTGGTATTTTTTATATTTATTAAAAAATAGCCTATTCATGCTTGCAGCGTATCGATTCTCTTCCGATACAATGTGTATCGGCGATACTCACCGATACTGATAACATTGTCCGGGATTTACTGGTGTTCTCACCAAGGTTCACGACCAGGCTTTATTTTGGTTTAGGGGGGGGGGGGGGGGGTGGACAAAAAATCTCTGAGGGAGCGTTTGATGCACGGTACAAACCCGAACTGGAACAAAGCGGTGCCTGTGCAGGCTGTTGGACAACGTTTGAGTCATGGGACAAAACGATCCCTGCGAGGACCGCGGACTGCTTTATCCCTGCCCCTCTTTATTTTGCAAGTGGTGCGATGGGACACACGTCGCACTCCTGGTACGTTCAAGACAAACGCTGCACATTCTGTCTGCATGGTTTGTGTCCTGTGCGTCAAACACGGCGTTAGAGCATCACATTTCTTAAAAATGTTGTTGGATTCGGAAAAATGAAAGTATCCAATCCAAATCTGGCACATTGTAGGTGTGGGATCTTAAAAGCTTCAGTGCTTATTTTGATTGGATTCAGATTTATCTGCTTAGATTTTTTGGATCCAGATTCAGAGTAATGGGTCCATGCTAAACTCATTTTGTGCTAAACCGGGTTTTTCCGCTTCTCCAATGCTTTTTATGCAGTTTCTGCCCTATAAATGTGTTGGGCATGATCGATTTACTAAGAATCCACACCTGGATCATGTATTTTTCATGAAAAAATGATGTTTGGAGCCTCAAAATTTTACAAAGATTTTGGACTGTTGATTTTTCTGTACTGTCAGAATTTAACAATAAAATGAAAAGAGCGGAAAAACCTATTTAGCACGTGGTTTAACACCGACCCATTACTCTCTCTCCATATTAATATTTAAATACTTTTTAGAAAAAAATTATAAAAAAAACATGCGTAACTTTTGGCCTTTTGACAAACACACACCTAACTTTTGAGATATTATAGATACACCACTGGTTAATAAAGAAATTCTCAAAAGTTAGGTGTGTATTATTGTATTTGTAAGATCTTAATGTTAGGCATGTGTTTGTAAATAGGTCAAAAGTCAAGCATGTTTTGTATTTTTTTTATACTTTTTTTATTAATCTAAATTTGTTTGATCATGGCTGAAAAGATTCAATATAAGGGCAACTTTTAACTTATAAAACCTCTGTTTTCAACCTTGTTGCTTAATGTTGGGACTTAGGATACTGACTAATGTATATATCATCTACAAAACAAGGGCATTGTTGTCATTTGAAACAAGTTTTACTCCTTGATATGAAGGGAGCCATTTGTCCAATTAATGTCTTGAAATATAGGGTTTGTATGGTAATTGCATTGACGAAAGAAAAAACTTGAAAAAGACAAAAAAAATTGTCTGGATATTGTTTAACTATTTTTGAATTATATAAAATAAAATTTTGGTTGATACACGAAATTTGGTTCAAATACTTTTGTTGTGCTAAGTGTGTATATCTCTCTCAATGCGATTAAACCGTCCTCACATCTACCAAGAACACTAAACAAAACAGTTTTCAAAAAATGCATCTTTGAAAAGTATTGATAAGACTGTTTCTTAAAATTCATCTTGGAAATAATTAATGGCCTTAAATATTTCTAAAATCCAACGTGAAAATTAGAAGTTTTGAATTATTTTAACTAGAAGTTTGAATTTCAACAAGACCTTAAACAACAACACACAACAACTGAGTCTTCATCCCAAAACAATTGGGGTCGGCGATATGAACCAAAAAAGAAAATCATTCTAGGTCTTCCACATGAATCCTTCTCCTCCAATCATTTCTATCCAATGCCATGTCCTCGGTGAGGTTCAAAGCGTTCATATCAAACTTAAACTTGTATCATTTTTTAAAATTTCTATTTTGTCTCATATTTTTTAAACTTAATTTATTTATTTTAACCGATATTCTGCCAAAAAAATGTGAGATAAATAAAAAATTTCAAAATCTCATGAGAAAAATCATGGTGATAAATTACCATTTTAAACTTTTGTCACTAGGTTTGAAAGTTGTTTGCAGTAGAACCCGTCGCCTCCCCCATTGTCCTTCTCTTTTGGTTGGAAGATGTAATATGTAACAATTGTCTATATGTAATGCCACTTCTTCTATTTGCCTTCTGTTGGGTTGTGTCTCTTGGGGCCGGGTTTGTATGTCACGGAAAGTGGGTTGTTTTCCTATGAAAACTCATAGACTGGTATAAACATTGAAAACGTGTGTTTCCGTGGAAAACCCTCGATGGGCGTGCCACCGGAGGTGGGTTTTCTGCAAAAACGGTTCCTATTGGGGTGGGTGGATCCGATTCTATTTCTGCAGTAGTGGAATCCACGGAAGCCCCCATTCACATGCAAACACCCCCCTTAAGATTATGAAGCTTTGTGGTGGACTGATATGCTAATGCCACCCTATTGGGATGTATCAACTGTTGTATAATCTTCTTGTTAATTATTTTTAATTGAGGGTTCTATCCCCCAATGTTTCTTATCGGAAAAAAAAATTGGGCTGATTTTTGCTTAACTTTCGAAGTTTTTTTTTGGGGCTGAAAATGGGTCGTAGTGGTGCAGGTTCCGAATAGATCCAAAACCACAAACAACCAAAAAGGCTGGAGATAAGGGGCGTAAAGGGATCGTTTCTTATGCTTACGTAATCCGTTGCTGCCACGGTGACATTGTATCTTTGAAAGCAAAGGACATTTTGTCAATGCTTTTAAAGGTTTGTATATCGTGATATTTTGAAAATATAATCAGCATGTCATTTAACTGAAAATATCATGCTTTTATGTGCAAAATGTTAGAAAAAAAAGTTCATAAAAGACAACTAAAAAAATGTAACATGCAAAAAAAAATTTTTTGTGAGTAAGAAAAAGATAGAGATTTACTCATCAATGATCTTTAAATGACATGTATGAAAGATAAGAATATCTACATGTTTGCTTTGGTCAGTGACTCTGGTGATGAAGTAGAAGCTTGAGAAAAGTAAAAGCTGAAAAAGTAGACTGACTTTATCAAGCTTCAAGACAAAAACAATCACAATCCCAACTTATGTTTTTTTCATGTTTCACTAACCTTGACAAGTGATTGTGATTTAAAATCACAGGCATTGCAAACATGCCCTCCCACCCACTGAACTTTTCTAGTTTTGGAAAAGTTGTAGAGGATGTGTCTCTTGAGAGAGTTTTTTTTTTTGAAAGGCAAGCTGGGGTCAGGCAGACCCCTACCAGTTACACAATGATACCATTGGGATTCAAATTTGCAACATCCCAACACAAGGTTACCAGCTTTAGCTGCTCCTACCAGACAAGCAGAGCCCCAGTTGGTAGAGAGAGAGAGTTTTTTTGGTGTTAGGCAGACACCTACCACTTATACAATGATACCATTGGGATTGAACTTGCAACGTCCCAAGAGCCCCCATTGGTAGAGAGAGAAAGGTTTGAAAAGTGAAATGTCTGTCAGGTTGGCAACGATTCGATAGAGGGTAGATCGTAAATTTTTTTTTAACACAACAACGCGAGAGGGAAAGAAAAGATTTAAAATTTCATTTATTTTTTTATACATTTTGTTATTTAAAAAATGATTTTTAGTACAACAATGTGAGGGAAAGGAAAGATTTAAAATTCCATTAAGTACTTTCCAACAGGGTCTGCTATTCAAAACAGGGTCTGCTTATTAGAAAACCTAAGTCCTTTATCTCGAACCTTCGATGAAGAAACTCTTTAACCTGTCTAATGAACAATTCATCATCTCCTGTGAGAATAATATCATCAACATAAGCCAGCAAAATGGTAGTACCGGTATCCTTATGAGCAATAAAGATTGAGTAATCGGCAATGCTTTTTTTAAAACCAATTTCTCTGAGAGCTTGGCTAAGCTTGAAGAACCAAGCACGCGAGGATTGTTTGAGACCATAAATGGCTTTTTTTAATTTACAGACCATACCTTCTTCTCGTCTATAGCCAGGAGGCAACTCCATGAAAACTTCTTCTTCTAACTCACCATGTAAAAAGGCGTTTTTGACATCAAGTTGATGAATTTGCCAATTTTTGTTGGCAGCAACAGAAAGAAGAATTCATATAGAATTCATCTTGGCAACTGGGGCAAAAGTTTCGTTATAATCGATTCCCTCAGTTTGGGTATAACCCTTAGCAACGAGTCTGGCTTTATATCTCTCAACTGTCCCATCACTATGGTGTTTAATTTTATAGACCCAACGACATCCAACAAGTTTTTTTCCTTCTGGCAATGGCACAACTTCCCAAGTCTTATTATTTTTAAGGGCTTCGAGCTCCTCTGTCATGGCTTTTCTCCAACGGGTGTCAGTTTTGGCTTCTTGGTAGGAGTTGGGTTCACAAAGGGAATATATTTTGGCAAGAGTGGCGACATAGCTTGGTGAGAAATGATCAAGGTTGAGGTATTTTTCAATAAGATAAGGAGTGGATGTTGAAGCACTATAGGTGTAAAAATCCTTGAGTCAAGTGGAAGGTATGGATACACGAGTACTTCGTCTGGGCTCGATTTGGTCTGATTGTGAAGTGGAGTCTGAGGTATCGGTATTAGGGGTCTCACTATTGGGAATGACGCCAGTAGCACTATGAGTGTCGACATTGTGGGGATTAAGTTCAGGATGACCACTGATATTAGGCGACTTAAGGAAGTTGAGGGTGTTATCAACCGGCTGAATGTTGGGTAGTGTTAGACTGTATTGATTCCAATCTGATCTACACTCCCTCTTACCACGATCGGGTTCAAAGAAGGCTTCTCTTTCAAAGAATTTCACATCTCTAGATATGTATATTTTGGAACTTTCAGGTTCAAGACACTTGTAGCCCTTTTTGATGTTGGAATATCCTAAAAATATGCACTTAAGGGCCCGCTTTTCAAATTTGTTTTTCAGTCGTGCTTGAACATGTACGTAACACTTACATCCAAAGACGCGAGTATGAGATAAGGATATAGGCTTGTTAAGAAGCATTTTCATGGGAATCTCATCCTGAATACTGCTGTTGGGTAGGCGATTTATCATATAACAAGCCGTGGCAATGGCCTCTGTCCAATAAATAGGAGGCACATTCATGTGAAACATCAATGATCGGGCTACGTTAAGGAGGTGCCTATTTTTCCGCTCTGCCACTCCATTCTGCTGGGGCGTCCCAGCACTAGAATTTTGAGGAACAATACCATGCTCATCCATAAAATTTTTCATAGTGAGGTTGATGAACTCACCACCATTATCTGAGCGCACCCTTTTAATTTTGCCACCATACTGTACTTGGATCATACGATAAAAGGTTTTGAAAACTTAAGGAACTTCATCCTTCCCCTTTAAAAAATAGATCCATGTCACCCAAGACTTATCATCAATAAATGTGATATAGTATTTGTAACCCATGTAAGAGTCAACAGGTGTTGCGCCCCAAACGTTGGTATGAACCAAATCAAAAAATATGTCACTTCTATTTTCTGATAATTGAAAAGGCAATCTAGTAGATTTAGCAAACTCACAAGCATCACAAGCATGCATCATCAAAGGTAAATCAGGAAATAAACTATGCACCACGCGGTTAGATGGGTGCCCAAGTCTAAAGTGCCATAAATCAACCATGTTTTCTTGGCAAGCAGTCATTCCTCTATCAGGTGAGTCAAGAATGTATAATCTATTACGTTCATATCCTCTACCAATCTCCTTCTCTGTCAGGGTGTCCTGGAAAATAACACCTTTAGAAGAGAAAATAACAATACAATTTAGCTCTTTAGTAATCTTGCTGACAGACATTAAACTTGAAGGAAAACTTGGCACATATAAAACGTCGGATGGTTTGTCATGATCCAAAAAATGTGAAGTTCCGATTCCTTGAACAGGAACTGACGTGCCATCGGCTATAGACACAGGTCTATCAAGGTATAATTGGATATTAGTAGCATGTTCAAGTTTGCCCGTCATGTGATTGGTGGCTCCCGTGTCAACTATCCATCCCTGGTGTTCTTTTCCAGTGAGAAAGGCAAGATAGTTACCTGTAGGTGCATCCTTATCAACGATTGGCAGCTGCGTAGTGGCTAAGTGAGCTTTGCTCATTTGTTGAAAAAATTTTGCAAGTTCTTCCACAGTAACGGTTTGGGCTATCTCATGCTTTGTGCTTTGCATATTATCACGTGCGGGTCTTTCCGTGAGCTCCCAACACCTATCGCGAGTATGTCCAAGCTTCTTGCAATAGTTGCACTTGAACCTGGATCGCATTCTGTCTTTTTCGGTATTGTTGTGTTTCTCCCTTTTGTTGTGGGCTATAGCAGTCTGCACTGAGGGATTACTGGAAATCGAATTAGCCTGAAATGTCATTTTTTCTGGTTCATTATCAGTTACCTTAACGGTGGGCTGCATGACTTTTCGTCTTGCTTGTTCTCGCTGGATGATGGAGCAAACTGTGTTGAAGGAGGGTAATGGTATGGTCACAAGAATCTGGCTTCGGATGGCATCATAATCATCATGAAGACCGGCAAGTAAACCAAAGACTTTATCTTCCTCTACACGTTGTCTTGCAATATCAAGATCATGGGTAGTTGGACGATACTGGGTTAATTCATCCCATAGGCCTCTAAACGTACCAAGGTACTCATGGAAAGGCTTTGTATCCCATTTGAGAGACGCAATCTCACACTGAAGTTGATATACTCGAGCCAAATAATTCTTTACGCCATAGACTTCTTGTAGAGTTTCCCAGATCTCTCGAGCAGTTTCCAAAAACAGGAAACTCTCGGCGATGTGTGGATCCATGGAATTCAGTAACCATGACATCACTAGATGGTTTTCAGACTCCCAATCTTCATATTTCGGATCTTCCTTGCTTGGGAGCTGAATCTTACCATTGACATAACACAGCCTAGATTTTCCACTAAAAAATAAAGTAGCAGCCTTTGCCCATCCAACGTAATTGGAGCCATTTAAGGGGATCGTAGTGATTTTGAGGGTTGGATTTTGTTCTGCAACAAGAACCTTGGTTGACTCACTGTGAACTGGTGTAAGACCCGCAATTTTTCAGAAAATATTTGAATAAAATTCATGAGGCATTTACCGGTAAAAATAGCATTTTACTCAGAATACGAAACGAATCAATTCATGCGAGCCAGTTATACTTAGGATATTCGTCGAATCGCGAATATATGCTCAAACACTCTGGAAGCCATAACTTCCTACCTGAATGAAATCAAAGGATTCCTGCAAGCCAACTTTCTTAGTTACGTCAATACGAAGGGAATGACGTACTCAGAATTTTTCGGAAAAAATCGCCGAAAACCCAAAATTCTTGCGGGACCCACAAAAATATTCCTCAGAAAATATCTGGTGGGACCCACAAAATATCCCATGGAAATATCTAGGTGGGCCCCACACCAAGGAACCTCTTGGAATTAAAAAGAAGCCAAGGGGGTAGAAGGGGCATGGAAAAACCCAAGAGGAGGTGGGCTTGGGCTATAAATAGCCCTCCCCACTCTCTCTCTTCTCATAAAAATCGACCCCCCCCTCTCTCTTGCCTTCTCTCTCTCTCCTAAACCTCCCCTACCTAGCCTAGCCCACCTGACCTGGTCTGAGCCTGCCTGACTTAGCCTGAGCCTGCCTAACCTGATCCTAACCCACCTGACCTGGGTCTGAACCCACTTGACCTGGTCCAAACCCAGTTGACTTGACTTGAACCTAGTTGGGTTTAAAGTCAAAGTCAAAGTCTTTTTTGGTCCAGATTCCGGTTTGGATTTCTGAACCCAGACTTAGCCTACTTGAGCTGAGTTCAAACTTGCTGAACCCAGTTGACTTGGATCGAACCCTGTTTGGTTCAAACCACTTAGGTTGAGTAGCTTGACCTGCTCTACCTCTTTCTCAACTAAGTTAGCTTCATCTGACTTAGTCTGACCTCTCGAAGGAAGGCTCGAAGCCAAAGAAGCAACCCGAAGCCGTTTCTTCCACGACTTGAAGTAAGTTCGCTTCGTTGATCCATCTCTCTCAAGTTTTTGATTGTTTGTATATAGAATATACTTTCTGAAGTAGTATCTTGCTTTAGTTCTTGATTGAGCTCTTTTTGGACACTTCGGTGTTCACCCGCTCGTCTCGTAACTATCGTCGGATATATCTATGTTCAAACAGGCAGTATATGCGTTTTTAAAATGGTATCTCGCCCTAGTTCTTGGTTGAGCCCTTCAGAACACTTCGGTGTTCACCCGCTCGCCTCGTAACTATCGTTGGATACGGATCTAGGTGTATATCTGCTGATTCTGCCGACGCGTCCTATATCGCACAGGCTATGTAATTTACCTTTGCCGTCGCGTCATATGATGCCAAGGCTCCCTGTTTTCTGCACTTCCGATTACTGCACTTCCGATTATGCATTTACTTACGCCGTCGCGTCGAACGATGCCAAGGCTCCTGCTTTCTGCAATGTATTTACTTACGCCGTCGCGTCGAACGATGCCAAGGCTTCTGCTTTGTTATATATGTAGAATATTTCATTCAGTTACACACCCTGAACAATAGTATATGCATTTCTTTACGCCGCCGCTGTATAAAGCATAGGCTTCTGCTTATACTACATATATGACGCATAAATGAGCGTTCAAATGGAGATCAACTCCAAATCGCCCATGCAATTCCTTGACCGCTCCTCGTTCAAGATTCTGCTTGACGAATGAAGCCCCTATTGGAAAGGCTTCGCTTTTTGGCAAAATGCTCTTTACGTAAAGACTAAGTCAATTACGTATGGCCTGGCTATGGCCAAGGGTTCCAGCAACCTTAATGGATGCAAAGTACGCACAACGGTGCACATCCATTTCCCGAATTAAGCGTGGCGATTTCCTACCAAAGAGGGGAGATGCCACTGAAATGGATAAAAGAAACGCACGCTTTCTCCGTAAAAGAGAGGAAGTGCTGCTGAAATTTCTGAAGAAGCTAAGAATAGCTCAGAAAGAACGTATCAGGATACTCTGACATATAGCAGAGTGCTACCCAGTTCATGGTTTGCCCTCTACAACGTAGAAGGGTTTGTCACACCACTGCCAGTAGAGCAGGGGATGTGCTGACGAAATGGTCGACAGAAGAGCTGCTGGAACCAATGGAACGACATAATGATGTCCGTTGATGGAACGATTGCAGATCGGCTCGTATCCTTGTGCCTGCAAGGGCACCTTGCTCGTAAGGGCCACTGAGCCGGAGTAGAGGTTGTGCCTTGGCTAGGTTTGGACTCGTTGCATAAAAATACGCCGAGTAGCCGATCTATTTCGATCGAGTCATATGCATGCTCATTGAGAACGGTTACGCAACCAGACTCGTAAGGGCCGAAGAGCCAGAGTGTGTTGTTTCCACCCAAAGAGGTGTGATGCTCGTGGTGGCCGAAGTGCCAAGAGCGGTGTTCTGCATGCATATGAATAAGACTTAAGGTCGCACATACCCCGCGGTTGAAAATCGTGTTAGGGGTACCCCCTCAGTAATGACTGTGTTGGGGCGGACTGAATGGGGTCGGGTACATACTCCCGTAGTGCTAAAAGCACGGGCTGCCTAAATGGCATGCAGATTCTGTCCAAGTAATTGTAAGACTGGCAGACCCCTTCAGGAATTATGCTCACTGTGGAATGACAGTGATGGTATAGCCTTGAGTGACACGTATTTTACTTTGGACCTAATAGAGTCCACGATGGCCTCGGTCACTCATGGGTTTTGGGGTCGTGGTTATCCTTAAGATCTAAGGATTGAACCCAACTACTGCAAGTAGAGGATGCATCCGAATATGGGCCTAGTAGGATTCTCCCAGTTGAAACACACTGCCCTACTATGGATAGGGTCAACAGGCCTCTGGGGTATCTAAAATACATAGAATAATCAACCCCCAGAACGTCGCGTTGATGCTCGGACAATAGCTCTACCTGCGTACCAAAGGCGGGAGCGGTTAATTATCGAAACAATGCATTAGCTTAGGTTCAGCGATGCTTGAATGTATGCGTGGATGGCCGTTGTTGAGTCAGTCCTGCATAACCTTTGTGAAGGTGTCATGTTCGGTATACTACTGGACCGACTGGGCAATGACTCGTGTTGTATCCGCACGACTAAGCGAACTCGAGGAGTTGTCCTTAGATGCGTGGGATACAGATGTGCCAAGTATGAAGACTTGAGTTAGACATCACTTTGAGACCCGGAAGAGGTCATGGCTAAGTCGTGGAGACTTAAGCGGCTATTCAAATCACAGCCCTGAAAAGGCTTGCTCCAAGTCATGAGGACTCGAGCGGATGTTCAACTCATAGCCCTACGGAGGCTCTTGCGATATACGCTAAGTTTTGGAGGCTTGAGCGTCGTTATTGCGCATTGCGACCCTCAGTGGTCATTATCGTACTTGAGTTGAATGGATGTATGACTGCATGCTTACCAAACCATCAGTGGTTCTGACCCCGTTTTATGGGGGATTTCAGGTGTTGAATTTGCGTGGCGATATGCGGAACAAGGCGGCATCGAGTTCCAGGGTTTCTCTAGACAGAGTTATACTACTTCCTTTTTATTGAACCTTCACTGCTTTTCTAAGCAATAGTGTTGTAATAAAATATGTTTTTGATAAAATGGAACACTTTGGTGGTCAATGAGTTGCTTGGCCACATATCTGCAACGTGCTCGGAGTTTTCTAAAACCGACGACTCATTATCGTCTTATTCCGCTGCTAAAAGCTTTTCTAAGTTCCGCTGCAAAGAAAAAAAGAAGAAATTCATGAAAATTTTAACTTAACTTTGTTTTGGGAATCCAGGGCGTTACAGAATTGGTATCAGAGCATGAGTCTGAGAAACCTGGTTCAAGATCCGTCATGGTCCCGATATCGCACTGTAAGTATATGTTTTTATACTTTTGTTCTGATCTGGGTGCATCTTTGTATAGATGGCAACTCATGACTCCCGAGGATATTGCTATCGTTGCAAGGTCATGCACGATGAGTGGATATGCCCGTACGAAGTCCAAGACTGCCAATACTGTGGCGAGGATGTGCATTTCGCCAACGAGTGCCAAAGAAAATATACCGCCGATATGGGTCGGCGGGCTTCAAAGGGTCTCAGGGATGAGACTTCGCGTGTCAGTGGACCGCATCACTCTAGTGTTGGGAGCAACCATACCCCAACATCTTCTGATGAATTACCAAGGTTGAGGGATTTTGTTTTGAACTTCCCTGCGGAGGTCTATCACTCGCCAAGCTACAATCCGGCATCACATACGCCGAGCTTAAATGGAAGGAACAAAAGAGGAGATTCTTTCTGTTCGCCGATCATTATTCCAGACTCCCAGAGTCTTGATCTTGCTGACTGGGAAAGTGGACTGGAGTCCCTCATATATTCCCAATATTTGCTTGCTAGTGCGGAAGTGCCGCCCAAGCCAAAGCTAGTAGTGCCTGCTCCAAGGCCATGTGGCAATAGATGGACCTTTTGGAGTTCGTCATCATCAAAGAAATCCAAGTCTTAAAGAGACTGGTGATGTTTTGGATTCAGTAGACTCATGTATATAGTTTCTCAACGCCTAAAGTCTGTCAGTGCGGCATGACATTTTGGTTTAAGGCGATGTTTGTGTAAATATGATGTATATTAAGTAAATAAAGCTTTTTACTTCCATATATACATTGAGAAACTAAAAACAAGTGCTTGTGTGTGCATAGATAAATGGCTCCTACAACGAGGAGAACCACGCCAAGCGAGGAGTCCCATACGCAAGGATTCCTGTTGGAAACACTCAACAACCTGGTTACAGCCATCCGTGAAACAAGGCCAGAACCAGTCGCACCACGAAACGAGCACCTGGGAGGAGTGACTTATGAGAAGTTCCTCAAGCTTGACCCGCCAGTTTTCATTGGCAGAGCCGATCCTGAGCTCGCGGAGAGTTGAATCGAAGAGACAGAACGTGCCTTCTCGGTACTGGGAGTACCAGAAGAGAAAAAGATCAACTTTGGCACGTATCGGTTGAAAGACAATACACGGAAGTGGTGGGATACCACTAAACTTATCCAGTTCTCACAAGTCGAAGTCATTCCTTGAACTGACTTTCGGAGGACTTTTATGGATAACTACTTCCCGTTGCATTCCAGAAACAAGAAAAAGATGGAGTTTCTGGAGTTGGAACAGGGCGGTATGAGTCTAATGGACTATACCACCAAATTTCAGAATCTAGAGCGCTACTGCTCTCGATTGTTCGAAACAGACCAAGAAAGGGCCGACAAATATGTGAATGGTCTGCGCGAAGGGCTGCGATCTCGAGTGATAACAAGCATGCCTTCGACTTTTCAGGCTGCAGTAGCAGCAGCTTAAAAAATCCAAGAGGATTGGGCGCGATCTAAAGTGATCATAGCAAAGAAGCCCATAGTGAATGGTGGGAATCGTAAGAGGACGTTTCCAAGTGGCCAGGGTTCACGACAACCCTTTCAAAAGAAGAAGTTCCAAGGAGGGAACAACACTCAACAAGTCGTGAGGCCAAGACAGAACACAACTCCGAATGGTCACCAGTCCAACTTCAGCTGCCCAAGGTGTCGTATGAACCACCCCGGAAAGCCATGTCCTCGTGACATTGGTGGGTGCTTGTATTGTGGCAAGATGAGCCACTTTATAAGGGATTGCGCCAAGAAGGCTGCAGATGAACAGAGGAGTAATGCCGGATCTGCCAGACCCTCTCGACCAGCGCCACAACGTTCTCAGTTTCAACGACCTCCACCTAAAGTAGAACAAAGGCCTGCTGCAAGTCGTGTATACGCTGTAACGACTGAACAAGTCGAAAATGGTGACCTGATTGAAGGCACCGTACCTATTAATGGACATGCAGCTTACGTCTTGTTTGATTGTGGTGCTACTCATACGTTTATCTCTGACGATTTCACCGAACAACTCCACGCCTCGGTGCAACCGATTGATAAAATGATCGAAGTGTATAACCCGTTGGGTTCACGCACCAAATGTATCCGGTGTGTAAAAAATTTGGATATTGAGATAGCAGAGCAACACTTGCCTACTGACGCCATCCTGATCGATATGATACAGTACGATGTCATTCTGGGAATGAATTGGTTGGCTCAGAATAATGCCAAGATTCTGTGCCGCGAGGGCAGAGTAATTCTATCTCGACCCGGATTGCCTAAGATGGAATACCGGTTATCCAAACCTGTTCCACAGAAAAGGCTGATATCAGCACTTAAGGTACAAAAATACCTTAGGAAGGGTTGTGTGGCCTTCCTGTTGAGTCTCTCGGTGGAAAAATCCAACGACCAACCCCTTGAGAGTTTGGAAGTGGTACGGGAGTTTCCCAATGTATTTCCTGAGGAATTGCTAGGACTTCCGCCACTTCGTGAGGTTGAATTTGGAATTCAATCCTTACCTAGAACAGCGCTGATATCCAAAGCCCCGTATCGAATGGCGCCAGCTGAACTCAGTGAGTTGAAGTGTCAGTTGGAAGAACTGATGGAACAAGGGTTCATCCGTCCTAGTGTGTCACCGTGGGGAGCCCCAGTGCTGTTTGTAAAGAAGAAGGATGGATCCCTTCAGTTATGCATCGATTATCGGATGCTTAACCAGGCGACTGTTAAAAATAAGTACCCGTTGCCTCAAATTGAGGACTTATTCGATCAGCTCAGAACAACGAGGGTGTTCTCCAAGATCGACCTCAGGTCTGGGTACCATCAGCTCAGAGTTAAGGAAGAGGATATACCCAAGACTGCCTTCAGAACGAGATACGGCCATTATGAGTTCGTAGTAATGCCCTTCGGACTCACTAATGCGCCTGCTGCCTTTATGGATCTAATGAACCGGATATTCAGACCATATTTGGATAGCTTTGTCATCGTCTTTATTGATAACATTCTCGTATATTCTGAGAACAAGGAACAACACGTGGAGCACTTGAAAATCATCTTGAAAACCCTTCAAGATAACCAACTCTATGCTAAGTTTTCAAAATGTGAATTCTGGCTAGATAAAGTGATGTTTCTTGGCCATGTGATCTCAAAAGATGGAATCGCCGTAGATCCTGCGAAGGTGGAAGCTGTGATGGACTGGAAGCAGCCAGAAAATATTACTGAGGTCCGTAGCTTCCTTGGACTTGCCGGATATTATCGGAAGTTCATACAAGACTTCTCCCGAATTGCCGTACCCATGACGAAATTACTAAAAAAGGGAGTCAAGTTTGAATGGACTGACCAGTGTAAGAAGTGCTTTGAGGTTCTCAAACAGAGGCTTACCACTGCCCCTGTCCTTACCTTACCTTCTGGTCAGGGAGGCTTCGTTGCTTATACCGATGCCTCGGGAACAGGTCTGGGTTGTGTATTGATGCAGCACGGCAAAGTAATCACCTATGCGTCACGACAGTTGAGAGTCCATGAGAAAAACTATCCAACCCACGATCTTGAGCTTGTCGCGGTAGTGTTTGCGCTTAAAATCTGGCGACACTACCTGTATGGAGAGAAATTTGAGATCATGTCGGACCATAAAAGCCTAAAATACCTCTTTTCTCAAAAAGAACTCAATATGCGGCAACGGCGATGGCTGGAATTCCTCAAAGACTATGAATTCACGCTTTCCTATCACCCTGGAAAGGCGAATGTTGTAGCAGATGCCCTTAGTCGCAAGACTGTTGGCACTCTGGCCAGCCTAACCGGACAATGGAAGTTGATGGAGGATTTCGTCAACTGGAAGCCATTTTGGCTGATTCTGGCAGAATCCAAATGTCATGTTTGATGATCCACATTGAGTTCCTCGATCGCATTGTAGCCGAACAGTTCAAGGATCCCCAGTACTTGGAATTGAAAGCTCGTGCTGAAAAAGATGACACGTTCTTTCATTTGAAAGAAGATGGAGGAATATGGATGGAAGAAAGGATTTGGGTTCCAAATAACCCTGAGCTAAGACAGGAAGTACTCCAGGAGGCTCATAATAGCAAGTACACCATTCACCCTGGAGGTACGAAGATGTTCCGAGATTTGCAGAGGAAGTACTGGTGGAAGGGTATGAAGCGTGATGTGGCTACGTTTGTCTCGAAGTGTTTGATCTGCCAGCAAGTTAAGATCGAACATCAGCGACCTGGTGGAAAGACGCAGCGGATCGAGATTCCAGAATGGAAATGGGAAGGCATTACAATGGATTTCATCGTTGGATTGCCTCGATCCAAGAGACAACATGACTCAATATGGGTGATCGTGGACAGACTCACCAAGTCTGCTCACTTCCTGCCAATCAACACTCGATACTCAACTGAACGATTGGCAGAGATCTACATTCGGGAAATCGTTAGACTCCATGGAGTGCCGATTTCGATCATATCCGATCGTGACCCGAAGTTCACCTCTCACTTTTGGGAGCAGCTTCAGAGAGCCCTAGGGACGAAACTCAAGTTCAGTACAACATTCCATCCCCAAACAGATGGGCAATCAGAACGAACCATACAGACTCTTGAAGATATGTTAAGAGCCTGTATGCTGGAATGGAAGGGTGATTGGGATTCCCACCTAGCGTTGGCTGAATTTGCTTATAATAATAGCCACCACGCTAGCATTGGGATGACACCGTATGAAGCCTTGTACGGGCGACCCTGTCGATCACCAATCCATTGGGGTGAAGTGGGTGAGCGAACCTTGGACTCGTCCATTGTGTTGCAGCATTATACTGAGCAAGTCCACATGATCAGAAAGAAGCTACTGACCGCTCAGAGTCGACAGAAGAGCTACGCCGATCAGCGGTGTAGGGAACTCACTTTTGCGGTTGGAGATAAGGTTTTTATCAAGGTCTCTCCAACCAAGAGTGTGTTTCGTTTTGGAAAGAAGGGGAAGCTCAGCCCCAGATTCGTTGGTCCCTTCGAAGTTTTGAGCCGAATCGGAGAGACTGCCTACCGAGTAGCATTGCCACCACAATACGCACAAATACATGATGTATTTCACGTATCAATGCTTCGTAAATACGTTCATGATCCTTCTCACGTCATTCAACATGAAGATATTGACATTCGAGAAGATATGACGGTAGAAGAAAGGCCAGTGGAGATCATAGACCGCCGGGAGCAAGTGCTAAGGACAAAGGTCATTCCACTTGTTAAAGTGAGGTGGCAGTATCATGGAATCGATGATTGCACTTGAGAGCCCGAATCGGATATGCGGGATAAATATCCTGAACTTTTCACCTTGTACTCTTAGCTGATTTCGCGGACGAAATTCCTTTAAGGGGGTAATGATGTAAGACCTGCAATTTTTCAGAAAATATCTGAATAAAATTCATGAGGCATTTACCGGTAAAAATAACATTTTTCTCAGAATGCGAAACGAATCAATTCCTGCGAGCCAGTTATACTTAGGATATTCGTCGAATCGCGAATATATGCTCAAACACTCTGGAAGCCATAACTTCCTACCTGAATGAAATCAAAGGATTCCTGCGAGCCAACTTTCTTAGTTACGTCAATACGAAGGGAATGACGTACTCAGAATTTTTCAGAAAAAATCGCCGGAAACCCGAAATTCTTGCGGGACCCACAGAAATATTGGTGGGACCCACAGAAATATTCCTCAAAAAATATTTGGTGGGACCCACAAAATATCCCATGAAAATATCTAGGTGGGCCCCACACCAAGGAACCTCTTGGAATTAAAAAGAAGCCAAGGGGGTAGAAGGGGCATGGAAAAACCCAAGAGGAGGTGGGCTTGGGCTATAAATAGCCCTCCCCACTCTCTCTCTTCTCATAAAAATCGACCCCCCCTCTCTCTCTTGCCTTCTCTCTCTCTCCTAAACCTCCCCTACCTAGCCTAGCCCACCTGAGCCCACGTGACCTGGTCTGAGCCTGCCTGACTTAGCCTGAGCCTGCCTGACCTGGTCCTAACCCACCTGACCTGGGTCTGAACCCACTTGACATGGTCCAAACCCAGTTGACTTGACTTGAACCTAGTTGGGTTTAAAGTCAAAGTCAAAGTCCTTTTTGGTCCAGATTCCGGTTTGGATTTCTAAACCCAGACTTAGCCTACTTGAGCTGAGTTCGAACCTGCTGAACCCAGTTGACTTGGATCGAACCCTGTTTGGTTCAAACCACTTAGGTTGAGTAGCTTGACCTGCTCTACCTCTTTCTCAACTAAGTCAGCTTCATCTGACTTAGTCTGACCTATCGAAGGAAGGCTCGAAGCCAAAGAAGCAACCCGAAGCCGTTTCTTCCACGACTTGAAGTAAGTTCGCTTCGTTGATCCATCTCTCTCAAGTTTTTGATTGTTTGTATATAGAATATACTTTCTGAAGTAGTATCTTGCTTTAGTTCTTGATTGAGCTCTTTTTGGACACTTCGGTGTTCACCCGCTCGTCTCGTAACTATCGTCGGATATATCTATGTTCAAACACGCAGTATATGCGTTTTTAAAATGGTATCTCGCCCTAGTTCTTGGTTGAGCCCTTCAGAACACTTCGGTGTTCACCCGCTCGCCTCGTAACTATCGTTGGATACAGATCTAGGTGTATATCTGTTGATTCTGCCGACGCGTCCTATATCGCACAGGCTATGTAATTTACCTTTGCCGTCGCGTCATATGATGCCAAGGCTCCCTGTTTTCTGCACTTCCGATTACTGCACTTCCGATTATGCATTTACTTACGCCGTCGCGTCGAACGATGCCAAGGCTCCTGCTTTCTGCAATGTATTTACTTACGCCGTCGCGTCGAACGATGCCAAGGCTTCTGCTTTGTTATATATGTAGAATATTTCGTTCAGTTACACACCCTGAACAATAGTATATGCATTTCTTTACGCCGCCGCTGTATAAAGCATAGGCTTCTGCTTATACTACATATATGACGCATAAATGAGCGTTCAAATGGAGATCAACTCCAAATCGCCCATGCAATTCCTTGACCGCTCCTCGTTCAAGATTTTGCTTGACGAATGAAGCCCCTATTGGAAAGGCTTCGCTTTTTGGCAAAATGCTCTTTACGTAAAGACTAAGTCAATTACGTATGGCCTGGCTATGGCCAAGGGTTCCTGCAACCTTAATGGATGCAAAGTACGCACAATAGTGCGCATCCATTTTCCGAATTAAGCGTGGCGATTTCCTACCAAAGAGGGGAGATGCCGCTGAAATGGATAAAAGAAACGCACGCTTTCTCCGTAAAAGAGAGGAAGTGCTGCTGAAATTTCTGAAGAAGCTAAGAATAACTCAGAAAGAACGTAGCAGGATACTCTGACATATAGCAGAGTGCTACCCAGTTCATGGTTTGCCCTCTACAACGTAGAAGGGTTCGTCACACCACTGCCAGTAGAGCAGGGGAGGTGCTGACGAAATGGTCGGCAGAAGAGCTGCTGGAACCAATGGAACGGCATAATGATGTCCGTTGATGGAACGATGCCAGATCGGCTCGTATCCTTGTGCCTGCAAAAGCACCTTGCTCGTAAGGGCCGCTGAGCCGGAGTAGAGGTTGCGCCTTGGCTAGGTTTGGACTCGTTGCGTAAAAATACGCCGAGTAGCCGATCTATTTAGATCGAGTCATATGCATGCTCATTGAGAACGATTACGCAACCAGACTCGTAAGGGCTGAAGAGCCAGAGTGTGTTGTTTCCACCCAAAGAGGTGTGATGCTCGTGGTGGCCGAAGTGCCAAGAGCGGTGTTCTGCATGCATATGAATAAGACTTAAGGTCGCACATACCCCGCGGTTGAAAATCGTGTTAGGGGTACCCCCTCAGTAATGACTGTGTTGGGGCGGACTGAATGGGGTCGGGTACATACTCCCGTAGTGCTAAAAGCACGGGCTGCCTAAATGGCATGCAGATTCTGTCCAAGTAATTGTAAGACTGGCAGACCCCTTCAGGAATTATGCTCACTGTGGAATGACAGTGATGGTATAGCCTTGAGTGACACGTATTTTACTTTGGACCTAATAGAGTCCACGATGGCCTCGGTCACTCATGGGTTTTGGGGTCGTGGTTATCCTTAAGATCTAAGGATTGAACCCAACTACTGCAAGTAGAGGATGCATCCGAATATGGGCCTAGTAGGATTCTCCCAGTTGAAACACACTGCCCTACTATGGATAGGGTCAACAGGCCTCTGGGGTATCTAAAATACATAGAATAATCAACCCCCAGAACGTCGCGTTGATGCCCGGACAATAGCTCTACCTGCGTACCAAAGGCGGGAGCGGTTAATTATCGAAACAATGCATTAGCTTAGGTTCAGCGATGCTTGAATGTATGCGTGGATGGCCGTTGTTGAGTCAGTCCTGCATAACCTTTGTGAAGGTGTCATGTTCGGTATACTACTGGACCGACTGGGCAAAGACCCGTGTTGTATCCGCACGACTAAGCGAAGCTTGAGGAGTTGTCCTTAGATGCGTGGGATACAGATGTGCCAAGTATGAAGACTTGAGCTAGACATCACTTTGAGACCCGGAAGAGGTCATGGCTAAGTCGTGGAGACTTAAGCGGCTATTCAAATCATTACCCTGAAAAGGCTTGCTCCAAGTCATGAGGACTCGAGCGGATGTTCAACTCATAGCCCTACGGAGGCTCTTGCGATATACGCTAAGTTTTGGAGGCTTGAGCATCGTTATTGCGCATTGCGACCCTAAGTGGTCATTATCGTACTTGAGTTGAATGGATGTATGACTGCATGCTTACCAGACCATCAGTGGTTCTGATCCCGTTTTATGGGGATTTCAGGTGTTGAACCTGCGTGGCGATATGCGGAGCAAGGCGGCATCGAGTTCCAGGGTTTCTCTAGACAGAGTTGTACTGCTTCCTTTTTATTGAACCTTCACTGCTTTTCTAACCAGTAGTGTTGTAATAAACATATGTTTTCAATAAAATGGAACACTTTGGTGGTCAATGAGTTGCTTGGCCACATACCTGCAACGTGCTCAGAGTTTTCTAAAACCGACGACTCATTATCGTCTTATTTCGCTGCTAAAAGTTTTTCTAAGTTCTGCTGCAAAGAAAAAAAAAAAGAAATTCATGAAAATTTTAACTTAGCTTTGTTTTGGGAATCCGGGGCGTTACAACTAGGGTGGACCCGTCTGCCATGGTGAAAATGGAAGCAAAGGCTCAACAAGCTCAATGTGGCTTTGATACCATGTTAAGAAAGCAACGAACAAGGAAAAAAGAAAGATGCCAAACAATGAAACAAGAGGTACGTGGTTCGACCAATTGGCCTACGTCGATAGGGCAAAACAAAGGTCTTCTTTCAGTTATGTTTTTTATAGAACCCATGTAACAAGTATAAATACTTGTGCTCAGGAAAAAACGGATGGAGAAGTGGAAATGATTCAACAAAAGGTAACTGCAGAAAGGGGATAATAAATAAAAGAAAAAAACGGTTCATGGATGAGGGAAACAGTGGATATGAAACGGTTGATGGATGAATATGTGTGGTTTTCTAATACTGCTATTCAAAAGTCAGATCCATTGTGTGGTCTGGCTGACCCGACCCACATCTGACCCGTTACTCTAGTAACCATGGTTGCCCTCACCAACCATGGTAAATTGTGGTTGGTCACATGAAAAAAAGACCAACAAAGGCCCCCGTCTGTTTTGGTAGGAGAAGTTTGTGCAAGTCACCATATGATGGGATGTTGCAAGTTCAAACCCCACTGGTATGGGGGTGGTTGTATAGCCACCAGTAGGGCTTGTCTACACGAAAGGCATGAGGGCATTAATCCCTCAGCTTGATCATCAAAAAAGAAAAAAATGGAAAAAAATCATTGCCGCTGTCAAATAAAACATTAGCAACCTAACCACCGTGGTGGTATCCCTTGTGGTAAGAGGGGCCTGTGTCAAGCTGAAGGCCCAGGATCGAATCCCTCTGCCCACATGGGGCTGATGTTGTTCTGGTAGGAGTCCACCTGACCCCAGCTTGCCTTTCAAAAAAAAAAAAACATTAGCAACCTAATAAATAAATCATGAATAGATGTAATTAGTTGATACATTTAACCTAAGCATGTTATTAATTTTGTAATTATATTTCTTCATAATTTAAAACTGTTTAGATATGAAAGAATTCCTACTAAGGGGCCAATCTTTTGCCCCTAATCTTAAAAAGGGAACTTGCACATATGGGCCTCTCTTTTTCTGAAAACTGTCAAAACAGAGACTTACTCTTACCATAACCATTGATCATTAACTCAGGTTACATGTCAGTTAAACAGAGTCAAGTGACACTAATAAACTCGTATAACTAAAAGACTAAAATATCACCCTTCTCTTTTTATGAGGGCAAATAAGTATGTTTCAACATTAAAGGGCAATATAGAAAACTCGATTTCACGATGTTGGTGGTTAACCTGAGATTTTCATTTGACAGTTTTCAGAAAAGGTATTGCCCATATCAGGAAATTCAGAAAAATGTGACCGTTTTTTAAATTTAAAACAAAAGATCAGCCCTAAATGGAATTTTCTCTTCAGATTTTAAACTAGGAACCATATAAGCAAATGAGAATGATTAAGACTCCAGCAATCCATGTCATTGTTTTTTTTGGGGGGTTTTGCAAAGTAGTCCCCTTTTTATTGGGGATTTGAAAAATAATCCATGCCCCTTGAGATTTTGCAAATTGGTCCCTGCCTTTTACACTGTTGGTGCTAAATAGTCCTTCCGACGTCAAGCTAACCACTGCTGGGCATTAGGGGTGTCAACCGGTCGGGTTTGGTTTCGGACTCAGGTGAAACCAGACTTGGACCAGATTTTTGGGTATGGTATGGGGTCCAGACCTCCGTCTAATCGGGTCTATTATAAGCAAAACCATACTCAGATCCGATAAAAACTACATGAACTAGCCCTGAACCATACCCTGTAAAATAATATTTTTTTTTAACATTTTACATTGAAAAATTGTGGGTCTTAATCAGAACTCGGGTCCGACCTAGGTCTGGTATAAAATTTCACAATCTATACCCAGGTCGATGTATTAATCTGAACTTCGGGTCCGAACCGAGGTCTTGTTATTTGTCATACCCCAGACCATATAGGGTTTGGTCCGGTTTACCCCGACCCGTTGACACCCCTAGTAGGCATTGACCATGGTTATATATATTAACAAAAATAACGATTATACACGTGAAATACTCTTTTTATGCAATATATTCTCTCTTATTTTGCAAATCATTCCCTGCTTTATTTATTTTTTTGCAAAACGGTCCTCAATGAAAGCCGTCATTTTTACTCTCTTTTTATAAGTTAGACTGTCTTATTTGTTTTTTGCAAAATGGTCCTCCAATGAGGGTAGAACCATCAATTTAGCTATCTTCAAGGACTAATTTGCAAGGGTTAATAACACGATGAAAAGAGGGCCAATTTATAAAATCTCATAAGGCAGAGACTATTCTGCAAATTGCCAATAAGCTGGAGACTAGTTTGCAATAAAAATGAGGCACAAATTCAATATTTTAAAGGAAATTTTTCAAAAATGCACCTAAAGTTTGGACATTAATAAAAAACACGTATTAAGTTTTAGAAAATTTTAAAAATGCACTTCAATTTTTGCACCGTTAATCAAAAACAAAGTTACATCCATTTAACCAAGGTTATCACTAACCCAAAATGGGGGTTAAGAGAATTAATTTACTAGTTAACCCTTCAAAGACACTTGGCCTCTTTTTTTTAGGTGCATTGTGAAACATATGATGTTGAGGGTAAAATGATAATTTAACATCACATTTAACAGTAAACTCCTGAGCCTTTTTAATTAACCATGATAATTTTAGGTGTGTTTTTTAAAATTTTCAAAACTTAGGTCCTTTTTTTATTAATGCCCAAACTTTAGGTGTCTTTTTGAAAAATTTTCTATTTTAAATATACAATATTTTAAACAAATAAAAATATTGGGATGGGTTGTCGGTGAGTCAGGGTTGGGCTGGCCCATTGGTCTCTAATGGATATGGGTTGGGTTGGACTAGCCCGATGTGCACAGACCAATCCATTTTTCCCATGCAAGAGCGAATTCGCGTGACTACGCGTTTGCGAGGGCACGTTGGTCAATACGACATTTTAAATCAGTCTAATTAATTAGGAAGAGTAATATATTTTTTATAGCGGTCAGAGCAAGGTGTGACGCTTAACTTAGGGAGTTGGACTATTTTGACGCCCATATCAATACGGCTTCTTCTTGCCAAACCCACCGACTCAATGCGAATGAGCCCAAAAAAATGCACCAAACCTTTTTGACATATATAAAAGTACAAAAGTTGTGCTGGTGGTGAATCTAGAAGCACAACAAAATGGCGATTGAATAAAATAAAAAAGTTGGGTACATGTTCCCATATAGGGGTGTCAACAGGTCGGGTTTGGTTCGAACCCAATGAAACCAGACCTGGTTCCTATTTTTGAGATAGTATCATATCCAGACTCGGGTTTAATCGAACTTATCATAAGAGAAACCATATCCAGACCCAATAAGAACTACATGAACCAGACTCGGGAGGGCAGTGGACCAGTGTGGGTGCGGGGTACAAGGTCTCCACCCCCCGCCCCGTCTCAAAATCCTGCCCTCCATCCCTGTTTCATGGCCCTTCATCTCCTGTCCAAATGGAGCGAGGTGGGACAGGGCCTCGTTTTCCCTTGGTCCACTATCATCCCTAAAGAAGAGTATAAAATTTCACAAACTACACCCGAGTTCATACATTAATTGGACCTTTGAAGCTGGACCGGGGTCTTAATCGAGTCTTCTTATTTATCACCATACATGGACACTATAGGATTTGGTATGGGTCGGGTCTGGGTAAACCCGACCGGTTGACACCCTCTATTCTCATATATTTCCAAAACAACTCAAAAGAAACCTTGCTAATATTTGACTGTTTGGTCAACACAACAAACCAATGATAGAAACTCTAGAATACAAAAAGATAAGACAAGTCTGTAATATTTAGGAAGGAAGATATTTTTTGGGTATGAGAAGTCAAGTAATGAATAAGGTGTTTTTTGGTTAGTAAAAACCCTTGAGGTTATTGGGTATTACACCCAGCTAGGTTGGTAAACGAGTCAAGGAATCTAAAAGCGTGTTTGGGGTTGGCTTGTTTACCAGCTTGGCTTGTCTCTGAACGAGACAAGCTGACTCGTGTAAAAAATTCTATGTTATTTAAATATACTTTTCACACACACACACATATATATATATATATATATATATATATATATATATATATATATATATATATATATATATATATATATATATATATATAGGGTGCACTTGGAGCACGTACTTTCACCTAATAGAAGCTTCATTGTAAAAAAATTTAGTGTTTTTTTGTTGATCAGACCCTATACATATTATCTACGATCATTATTTAGCGGTAAACAAGTTTTGGATCATGTAATTGTGGCATACATGTAGGTTTTTTAAGATCTTCAAAAATCAAAGGTTCACAATATACAAAATTTTTATTACTTAAAAAAACCTATTTTGATGTCCAAAAAACATGATTCCTATTAAATAAACATAAAATTATGATGTCTAGGAGGTGGGAGTATATCTATAAGGTCTGATTGAGAAACAACTATGATGTCTAGGAGGTGAGAGTAGGTGCTCCCAGAGCATAATAGCATTAGTAATATATATTGTATTACACATAAAATTATATAATTTATATATATTACACTAAAGTTCATATATATATATTCAGTGCATTCTTCTCTTTATTTGTATAGTTTATGCATTCTTTCTGTACATATTACACTAAAAATATATACTGCACATAACAAAAGCATGTATTTGATCTGTACAAGCTAATCCAGCGGAAGAGTGCAAGCTAAATGAGTTGCTCGTGGCTCGGTTTGCCAGTTATACGAACTGAACTGAACCGAGTCATGAGCTGTGCGGTGTTCATTTACCAGCCGTACACTCACGACCAAAGATCTTGTGAATTTCGAACTGGTGACATCCAGTCAATTTGGTGACATTTAAGACTCACCTCACTAAAAAGAAGTATTTAGACTGAATTACGTTGGAGAAAAAGTACTGCATCTCACTTGTTATCAATAGAAACGTGAACAGCTGACCATTGTGACTAGAAAAACGTCTGAATAAGAAGACAAAACTAAGCATTTTGACTTTTTATCATGTCTTTTTATTTAAAGATACATTTTTAAGCGAAGCAGGTTATATGTTCCCCCTCCTAACAAGGGAGTTAGCTACATCTCATGTTCGGGGGTCCCAAAGAGCACCACGTATGTAAGCATGTGTGTCTCGTATCCCCATGTTTGTCAGCATTAATTAGCGTTGGAGTTTGATGTGATTGCAAAGACTTAAGTACCCTCTCCTCCATTGGTGCAAAAAAAAATGACGATTCTTGAAAAGGAGTGGTTGTAAAGACTTAAGTGCCCCGAATATGATTATTTAAGACTCAGTCTCTGCACTGCAGGATTATCCGAGAAAGAAATCTTCCCTGGAGGAGGCCATGAACATCAACCCTCTCACACACTCTTTCTCTTTCTCTTTCTCTTCTCTTTCTGCTTCTGTGCACATCCAGCAGAAGATCCTACATTGCTCCATTAAGCACCGACTGACCTGCACATTGACTGTTGTGGAGCCTGATTTAGAGTTTTTACCCTTACAGGAGGAGGGTTTGGGGGCTCCTCCCAGCGTGGGTAGCATCATTCAACTAAATGAGTTGTAGATCCTGATTCAGAGTTTTTACCCTTACAGGAGAGGGGTCTGGGGGCTCCTCCAAACGTGGGTAGCATCATTCAACTTGAAGAGTTGTGGAGTCTGATTCAGAGTTTTTACCCTTACAGAAGGGGGGTCTGAGGGCTCCTCTCAGCGTGAGTAGCATCATTCAACTTGATGAGTTGTGGAGTCTGATTCAAAGTTTTTGCCCTTATAGGAGAAGGGTTTGGGGGCTCCTCTCAGCATGGATAGCATCGTTCAACTTGATTCGTTGTGGAGTCTGATTCAAAGTTTTTGCCCTTATAGGAGGAGGGTTTGTGGGCTCCTCCTAGTGTGGGTAGCATCGTTCAACTTGATTCGTTGTAGAGCCTGATTTAGAGTTTTTGCCCTTACAGGAGGGGGGTCTAGGGGCTCCCCCAACACGGGTCCCGGGTGTCGTGGTCAAAAAATGCACAGAGTATCATGGTGAGAAAAACATATTTTTGTTCCAAGCAAGGTTGAAAGAAATCAATGGAAAATTCAACAATGAGCATGTCAGAGTCAAGATGTGGATGTCAAGCGAGAATGGTGTTGTGCAACTCAAATAACACAGAATAATAGGGGTCTGGTTTTAGTTAAAATAGGGAATGAAATGACAATAGAAATCGCTGAAAATTTACAGGAATAAACTAGACTCAATAACAAAGACACCACTTTTTACGGATTTGGAATATGACCTCCGGTTAGAGAGATATAGCCCTGATAGGTTGGTTTTGATTCGGGTAGCGATTTACAGTGATTTGTTTACTGAATAACACTACAAATCGCTATAGCGATTTGCAGAAGACACTACAAATCGCTATAGTGATTTGCGGAAGACACTACAAATCGCTATAGCGATTTGCAAAAGACCCAAAAATACTACAAATCGTTGTAGGAAAGCCTGATAATACTATAAATCGCTGTTGGAAGGCCCAAAAAATTTTTGGTCCAGAGAGCGCTGCCCCCCGAGCCCCCCGCCAGGGGCGGCCCCCCTGAACCCTCGCTCGCTGACCGCGCCGGGGGGGAGCCCCCGGACCCCCCTTCTGTAAGGGAAAAAACTCTAAATCAGGCTCCACAACACATCAAGTTGAATGATGTTACCCACGCTGGGAGGAGCCCCCAAACCCCCTCCTGTAAGGGCAAAAACTATGAATCAGGCTCCATAACTCATCAAGTTAAACGATGCTACAGTCAGTTTGTTTCGTCGAATGACCATCGAATCATCGGCTCACCATCGGATCGTCGACTCACCATCGTTTCGCCGGATTATCATCGGCGAAACGATTAAGGTTCGTTTCGCTGGGTAGACTTTGAAGAGTCAACATCATCCTTGACTTTCTAGATGGAGGACATGTTTGTCCTTTTTTTGAACTGTTTGTTTTTTCTTTTTTGAATAAAGGGCATTTTTGTCATTTTTTCAACTTTGAAGAGTCAACATCATCCTTGACTTTCTGGATGGAGGACCTGTTTGTCCTTTTTTTGAACTGTTTGTTTTTTCTTTTTTGAATGAAGGGCATTTTTGTCATTTTTTTCAACTTTGAAGAGTCAACATCATCCTTGATTTTCTAGATGGAGGACATGTTTGTCCTTTTTTTAAACTGTTTGTTTTTTCTTTTTTGAATGAAGGGCATTTTTGTTATTTTTTCAAACCATCGCTTTATGAGAAGAATAGCAAGAAAGGGTACTTAAGTCTTTGCAACCACACCAGACTCCAATGCTAAGTGATGTCAACATACACGGGAATACGAGCCCCATGTGTTTGTATACGTGGTGCTCATTCAAAGCCCCGAACACAGACGTGGGATTCAGTGAATCATCCGGGGGGAACATACACCACCCTCTCATTTTTAAGAGAGTGCGTATCAGATTTAGGGAAACGGGCCCCTGCTGGTCCTTGTTTGAATCGAAGATGGAGGACATGAAACAGGGATGGAGCTTAAAGCGATGGAGGCGGTGGATGGACTTACGCTTTTCCCGGCCCCGCCCCATGGGGATGGACTTACGCTTTTCCCGGCCCCGCCCCATCCCGCTCCCCGCCTTGCCCCAACCTCAATCCTTCTTTAGAGATGACAATGGATCAAGGAAAAATAGGGCACTCACCTCATTTGGACAGGAGATGGAGGACGAAACGGGGATGGAAGTTAAAATCAAAACCAGTGCGGGATGGAGGGCAAGATTTTGAGACGGGGCAGGGGTGGAGACCTTATCCCCCGCTCCGGTCCACTGCCATCCTTAATCAGATTGGAGCAAACACCATTGCCGTTCATCCATCCCAAATACTATGAAAGAACTATTTTTTGAGTCGTTCATTTTGAAAACCTTAGATGCCACTCATCCATGGCATCAATGGCTCTGGAAAACAATGTAAGACACATCTAGAAGGCGTAGAATCCATCCATGTATTCGGGATGCCATTCATCAATTGAATGACCGGCATCAAAGCAAGCACTGACGGATACACACTCTTTTTAGCAAGCTAGTGAAGGTTGTAGCCTTTGATAACATATTATTAAATGCATATGAGAATCACTTTTTTTTTTAAAAAACTATCCCAATGAGATAGCTGGATGCTAAGATGTAGGGTTGATAAACGAGCCAAACTAGCTGAGCTCAAGCTAAAGCTATTCGAGCTAAGCTCAACTTCTTTTCAGGCTTGGTTCATAATCTTTTTACAAGCTAAGCCGAGCTTGAGCTCTGTGACCGATCATCAGTTGGCTCCTTTTTTTAAAAAGCTTCTTTTTTAAGTAATTTTTTAAAATTTGATTATATATATAAGTATAAAATATATGATGTATAATATATATTAACGAGCTGAGCTTCCCTTGTTGATGTTTAGCTTGATACCTAAATGAGCTGGCTTGTTGAGCCGATCATTTCATGAGCTGAACAATAAGTTGCTCGTCTCATTTTCTAGTTCGAAACCTTGGAGGACTAAGCTCCAGCTAAAGCCTTTTTTAAAAAAAGGAAAAACAACAGTAGAGTTTTAATTAGCCACAAATATAGCCAACTCATGCTATCTTCTTATACACATGTTAAAGTTGATACAGTTGTAGTTTAAAGATTATTTGCTTTGTAAAATAATTTAAAAAATCAAATGACATATGAAAGGTTTTGCGCTGTCAAGCCACTAATTTTTTTTTTCTATTTTTTCCCCTTTAGGGCATACCTGTTTTTTTTCTTAAGAATGCAAAGAATATTGATAAATAAATTTCATTTGAGATAAAATGTATCCTCGAGGAGAATATGCCACTTCAATTCCTAAAAAGTATCTCAAAAACCCCAAGTTAGACATATCAAAAGTTTTCTTTATCATAGTTTTAACATCATTTACTCTCTTTTTGTCACTTTCAGTGATGATCATATGATCAACATACAAAAGTAGAATAACAATGGAGTCACCTGTTTTCTTAACAAAAAGAGCAATATCAGTATAAAAAGAAATAAAACTCAATTTGATTAATACATTATTAAACTTGTCATACCAAGCTTTGGAGGCTTGTTTAAGGCCATATAATACCTTTTTTAATTTCAAGATTTTCCATTTAAATTCATACCAGAAGGTAGTTTCATATAGACTTCTTCACCCAACTCTCCATTTAGAAAGACATTCTTAACATCAAGTTGAAAAATGAGTCATTTTTTAATAGAGGCTATTGCAATAAGGGTTCGAACACTAATCATTCGAGCAACAAGAGCAAAAGTCTCATCATAATCCACCCCATATTCTTGGGCATATCCTTTGGCTACTAATCGAGCCTTAAACCTTTCTAAAGAACCATTACTTTTAGTTTTTACTTTAAAAACCCATCTACATCTAATGGGTTTCTTGCCATTAAAAGGATCAATGATTTTCCAATTTTTTGCTTTGTTAAGTGCATTAAGTTTAAGCTGCATTGCTTCATTCCAATGAGCATATTGTTTGGCATCATTATAATGGGATGGTTCATGAAAAGAATGAAGAGCTAACAAACAAGCTCAAAAATTAGGAGAAAAAGAATCATAAGATACAAATCTATTAGGTATTTTAGAAATACAATTTGATCTTCTTTGAGAGGATTCTACTAACGATTCATTTTGAGAGAATTTTTCAAGAGCACAAGGATGATTACTTTCATTTCTTTTAGTATAAACTTGTGTGTAACTTGTTATATTTTCGTGTAAATCATGTTGCTCATTATTTTGAGGTTCGATATGATCTTCAATGACAACTTTAGGAGGATCAATAGATTCAACATGATTGTCGATGCATTTTTCTTGAGGTAACAAGTCAAACAAAAGGGAATAATCAATATTTTCATTTAGGTTATGCGAAAAACCATTTTCTTCTTCTAGAAAAGTGACATCTTTTAAGATATAAAGTTTGTTATTTAGTAAGTGAAAGCAGCGGTAACCTTTTTGTTTTTCGCCATATCCTAAGAAAATACATTCAATTGCCCTTGAAAAAAGTTTATCGTTCTTGTGAGTTAGAACAAAACACTTACATCCAAAAACTCTTAGTCTTTTATAGTCGGGATACATATTATAAAGTTTTTCAAAAGGAGAAAGATTTTTCAAAGAAGTTGAGGGTGTTCTATTAATTAAATATGTTGACGTCAAAACAACTTTGGCTCAAAAAAAATTTAGAATATTTTTTAAAACTAATAGAGTTCTTGTTGTCTCTATTATGTGTCTATGCTTTCTTTCCGCAAGACCATTTTGTTGCAGAGTGTTTGGACAAGAACGTTGATGAAAAATTTTATTTTCTTTCAAATATGTTTGAAAATCATTGGACATGTATTCACCTCCCGAGTCAGATCTAAGAATTGAAAGGTTTCCTAAAAATTGATTTTTAACCATTGCATGAAATTCTTAAAAAAAAGAGAAAACCTCAGATTTACGATTTAGGAAGTAAATCCATGTAAATCGAGTAAAATCATCAACAAAGATAACATAATACGAGAAGCCTCCTTTGGATATAATAGGAGGACCCCATACATCAGAATGAACAAGTTCGATCTGCCGTGTGAAAACATAATTTCTTTGAGGAGATAGAATAGCTTTAGATTTTCCAAAAATGCAATATTTACAAGTCATGTGTTTGTCTTTACAAGTATTGTCCAAAAAAGGAAAAATAGACATTTTTAAAAAATTTGGATGACCAAGTCTCTTATGCATAACTTCAATACTTTTGACATTTACAAAATTACAAAATGACTTGGATGGAAGAGACAAAAAATCTATATAATAAAGATCGCCCCTCCTATGGCCTTGCCCAATCAGCTTTCCTGTCTGGAGATCCTGCACGGTGCAATCTTTAGGTGAGAAAGAGACTTGGAAACCATGATCGGTAATTTGAGAGACCGAAAAAAAATTTAAGTTGACTTTTGAAACAACTCTTACTTTCGGGACGAAAAAATTTTGAGAGAATTTCAAGTCAAGTGTTTCAATACTTTCAATTTTTAAAGATGTCCCATCGACCGTTGAAACATACGAAGATATGGGGTCGAAAAAAACATTCGAAAGAGAATTTTTATGAGATGTCATATGAAAGGAAGCACCGGAGTCTAGTATTCACATACTTGGAGGTGATGATGAATGAGCTATAGTGGCTCAAGAAGTAGATGTTGAAAAAGTCTTGAGAAGATGTTGGAGGGCTTTGGAAATTTGGCAAAGAGTTTCTTTGATATCTCCTCCATTGATATTTTAATTTTTCTTTGGTGTTTTCTTCAACTACGACCACGTTTCCTTTAAGCTTAGGACAAACCGGCTTAATATGTCTCGGTTCATTACAATAGTGACAAATCACCCTTTTTTTATACCCATTATTTTTTTGAAAAATGGGGCGGTCTATAAGCTTTAACATTTGTTCCCGGCCTAGTAACGGCCAAAATTTCATCATTCTTAAGACTTATGGCAAGACGAGTTTCCTCTTGGCATACTTCGGCAAGAGCATCTTCAATAGGTAAGGCTTTACTTCTATGAAGAAGAGATGCCCTAACTTGTTCAAATTTGGGCCTAAGCCCATGAAGAAATTGAAAGAAATGCTCTTTTTCAATTTGTTCTCTTCTAAGCTCAATATCTTTCGGAGTCACCTATTTGGGTTTAAGAAGAGCGAGCTCATCCCATAGAGGGGTTAGAGCACTAAAATAATCATGGACACTCATGTCCCCTTGTCTAGTGGATTTAATTTTTTCTTGACAAAAAAATTGTCTAGCTAAATCTTTTTGGGTATACATACCTTTAAGGAAGAACCATGCTTCATTGGCTCTCCTAAATTTAGTAATGTTGGCACAATTTTTAATATCAACATTGTTCATGAACCATGCTAAAATCTTGGCATGATTACTTTCCCAATCTTCTACCTTGGATTGGTGCTCATTAATGGCTTTGATGCGGTCATCACCATCTAGAACATTCTCAATGCCTCCTTCAGTTTTGGTGAGCTTTAAGGTGGGTTCAAGAGTAGTGCCTATCACAAAGCCCCACAACTTCTTACCTCTTAGATGATTTTCCATAACCGATGCCCACATAAGATAGTTTAAGCTATTGAGTTTCAAGGAGAGCTCAACTCTTGATTCATGCTCCATTGATGACGGGAATGATAGAATATGAAGAGCTCCAAAGATCTTTCAAGAATACAGAAAATTCAATTGCTCTGATACCATGTAATGAAAATAGCAGAAGCACCAATGATCCAATGAACTCTTTAAAAGAGTCAAACAAGGAGTCGAGAACACAAGCACATAAAGTGTGCAAATAACCCACTAAGGGGTAAAGTGCCTTAGAGGCAAAAATATATTGAACAAGGAAAGAAAAAGTGAGCTGAAAAATCTTTACAATGCAAGAGGGAGAGCCCTCTTTTTATAAAGGAGAAAAAGGTAGAAAGAGGGACCACATAAGGGCTCCCTTCTAGTTGTTGGGAGCCTCAACGGTCATATTAATGACCGTTGAGGCCCCAACGTCTAGAAAATGGCCCCCCTAGTGGTCCTATTACAATGTTTAAAAATAAAAAAGAAAAGGAAAAAAGAAAAGGAAAAGAAAAACCTAAAAGTAAAAAGTACATAGGAAATTACAAAAATACCTCTATCGGGTATTTGAATTGAGAATATATATATATATATTAACAGACATAACGACTCCGAAAATAACTCCCTTGAGAAGAGGTTGAAGTGCATCCATAATTTATTGAAGTGATAGAGCTCCATTTAAAGATGACAAGCACTCTTCCTTTTGAGGTTGGGATGTGGTAGCCATAGCTATCAACTTCTTCCACTTTGAGAAAATTGGCTTGATGTGCCCCGGTTCCTTATAAAAGTGGCACACGAGCTTGCTCTAATCTCTTTTTCCACCTTGACCACTTGAACTTTGGTTTTGATTCTTGAAGTGGGGAGTCTTGTAGGTCCTTAAGTTGTTCCCCGGTCTTGAGACAACATTAACACCTTCATTTTCTTCATTATTGGAAGGTGTTGATAGAACACTTGGGTTATTCTTGCTTATACCCATACGAGTTTATTCCCCACTTAGTTTAGTAATTACATCTTCAAGAGAGGAAAAACTAAAAGCAGATAGAAGAGAATATCGAATTTGTTCAAATTAGGACCTAAGCCCATTCAAAAAATTTAAAAAGCAATTTTCCTCTAATTATTTATGCCTAAACTCAATAGCCTCTCCGCTCCATTTAGGCTCAAGCATGGCAAGCTCATCCCAAATGAAAGACAACTTCATGAAATGCTCTCTAATAGTCATTTCGTTTTGTTGAAGGGTCAAGGCCATTTTTTGAAGGTAATATTTGTGAGACAAATCCTTTGAAGTGTACATTTTTTAAGGTATTCTCACTCTTGAGAGGCTTTCTTGAACTTTATAATGTTGGCATTAATTCTTGTCTCAACGGATGAGAAAATCCATGAGAGGATTTTAAAGTTTCTCATCTCCCATTCTTCATGCTTCTTACTATAATCTTCAAGTGCCTTGACTCTTTCTTCTTCTTCAAGGATCTTTATTTTTTCCCTCTCCATCAAAGTGATTTTAGGCTTCGGTTTCAAAATTGTGCCTTGGACATAACCCCAAATACCTTTTTCTTTAATATGAGCCTCCATGTTTTTGGCCCATACGTGATAATTGGAGCCATTAAGTTTGAAACCGAGAGAGAAATGAGAGTCTTTTTCACCCATTAGAGAGGAGAAATAAAGAAAAAAGTTATGTACCACAAGAGCGTTTAAGATATTTCTTGATAGAAGAGGCTTCTAAAATATTGGTTAAATAAGAGAATCCACGCTAATCGCCAAAAATTTGAGGGCACATTTTTCGAGGCACCAAAATAGTGAGAGTTCACTCGATCTTCTTTCTCTAACCTTGCTCTGATGCCATGTGAAAGTATCTTCAACAAAATACTATGATCAAGACCCAATGTTCTTGATGAAAGACAAGTGCACGCATGCACAATAAGCCAATCAATCTCACAAATTCACTTAAGGAATGAAAGAAAACTTTATTGAACACTTTGGCTTTGACCCAAAGCCATGAATAAAATACAAGGGGAGGACCCCATTTATATAGAGGTGGAGACCTTGGAGGGGCTCCACTTCTAGTCGTTGGATCCCCTCCAACGGTCACAAATGTGACCGTTGGAGGGGCCCAACAACTAGATGTTGGCCCCCCCAAGGTACACACACTAACCTAGGTTTACAAAAAAGAAACTAAGAAATAAAAGAAAAATAAAAATAAAATAAAAGGAAATTACAACATATCCAAAAAATGGATATGAGCAAAATGACTAAACTACCTCTTTGACTATTACAAGAAATAAAATAAATAAATAAATAAATATAAATATAAATATAAATATATATATATATATATATATATATATATATATATATATATATATTTACACACGTAGGTAGATATATGTATATATATATATGAAATATATATGTGCATGTATCTTCCTATATATATATATATAAAATATATATACAATTACATTGATTCAGTATTATAATTTAACAATATTCTGGTGCACTTTTTTCCACAGATTGGAATAAATACAGTGGTTGTTGCTTATAATTCTTCTTTTATGTTTTGAGTTTCTGAAAATTGTAATTTGAGCTATGTGAGAGTAACATGTTATCCATAAATGTAGTGGCAACTGTTAAGATATTGTGTGTGTGTATATATATATATATATATATATATATATATATAGAGAGAGAGAGAGGAATGGAAACCTACCCACTAAAACACATGCCAAACCTACCCAATGAAAAAAATTTGGTGCTTTTTTCAAAATTCCGACTTTAAAAACGTGTTCAACATGATTGATTTACTAAAAATTGACACTTGGATCATGAATTTTGATAGAAAAAATGGTATTTGGAGCCTAAAAAAATTATGAAAATTGTACACGTTGATTTTTGAAACTTATAAAAACCTATCCATGCATCGGAATCAAATGCTCCAAGAACTGATTCCTATAAAAACAAGCATATAGATCACGTATGTGCGGTCATAATTTTGAAAAAATACCAAAAATCCAATAAAATGTATGGTGGGTAGGTTTGACATGTTTTTTAGTGGGTGGGTTTTCATTCCACACACACACACACACACACACACACACACACACATATATATATATATATATATATATATATATATATATTGCTGTGTATATAAACTGAAATACCCATGGGGGTATTCCAATCATTTTGCATTGTAACATGGGTTGGCCCATTAGGGCTGAATATACTTTTTTGTAGTTTTTTCTTTGTTTTTATATTTCATTTGAAATATGGATGTTGGGACAGCCCAACTAGACATTGGGCTAGTCCCAACGGTCATATTTATGACCGTTGGGGGCTAGCTCAACCTCTAGTTGAGCTGCCCCCTTTGCTCTCCTTTGTTGCTTATAAAAAGGGGTCTTCCCTACTTTGTAACTATGCTTTTCTAAGCATTTTGTTAATGTGAGACATATTATATTTTTTTACTTGTGACATTTTATGAATTGTTAGTGTTGGTTCATAAGTGACCACTTTGCTTTTGTGATCCATTGTGACCTCTTTAGTGACATTTTATTGTGATTTTGTTGGTTTCGTTACAGCAACCTCTCCTGCAAGGTTTTTACATATTCTTCTCTTTCCTCAAATTGCAATCATACTGGCAGCCTCATAACAGAGTTGTTGCACGGCGAATACAAAATATGGGCCGAAGAGCTGATGGCGGACTTTGGCTTCTAGTACGTGGTGGAGGACTATATCTCAGTAAAGGAACTGGGGTAAGTTCTTGTAAAAAGGTTATACATCCTTATTTTCAACATACAATTCTGATGTAGTTTCTTCATTAACAAAGCTTCCCCTTGATGTTCTCCAAAAAGAAAAAAATATCACTCAAAATATGAATACTTTGTGTATAATTGTATCTATTGGAAGGCTGGTATTATTGGCTATTTATCAATGGTGCTAGATAGCATTGTAGATTTGCTACTTTTCTGCTTAAAGTAAGGATGTATGTTCTAGTAGTATTTAACTACATGGGAATGCTTTTCTATCCGTGCTAGGCAATGGGGTCTTGGTAATCCCTGCTTGTCATGTAAGTGTTCTCTTAAGGCAGGGCTTATTAGAATATGAATGGACATAGATCCCTTATTGGATCCATATCCATATCATGTTTTATAATGTTGTAATGTGCCTTTCTTATATAGGGCATTTTTGTCCTTGTAAAAATGTTGTAACCCTATTTAATATAATCAAGGTTTACCGCATCATATAGAAAAGAGGTTGTCGATTCCCAGAAAGCACGAGTTATCTTCTCCCTCCCTTCTCATACCTTTCTTGAATTCCTCAACAACGAAACTTGTCAATCGCAACACAGTTTATCATGGTATCAGAGCAGAGAGCCTAAAGGCGTCATTAGACTCTTCCAGAAAGTGCGTCAAAGAGGTTTGCTTCAAACATCCAGGTTACCTACTCCCTCCTTCTACCGTCCTCTTACTGTTTCTTCTTTTCTTCCTCTAATATTCTCTTCTCTCAAACCCTTGTCTGTTTCTTTTCCTTCTTCTCTCTTAACACCTCTTTCTTCTCTCTTAACACTTATTTTTCTTTTTGTGTTTCCCAATCTTGTTGTTATTTCTTAATTTCTGTTGTTACACTCATTATTCTTCTGGGTTGCTCTTAAATCATTTTCTGTTGTTAAATTCATTATTTTTCTGGGTTGCTGTTAAATCGTGATATGACCTTATTTTAGCTTTCTTTCATTCATGTTATTTTTTTTCTTTTTGGTTGTCCTTAAAATAAGAAAATCAACATATTTTGATTGTTCCTTGGACTCTGATCTGGCGTATTTTGTTGTGGGTATCTTTCCTGGATTACATTTCACATACGTTTCAACATATGCTTCTTGGTTTACATCACATCAATATAGTATTTGAGCATTTGGATCTGCTGACAACATCGTTAGCCTTCAGTTTTGAATGTTTGGATTCTGCTGACAACTTCTTTGGTCTCAATCCGGTCATGGATCCTTCTTTTTCCCAATTTGCTATTTCTTCTAGTTTTTTGGGTCAACTCGTTTTAGAGAAACTCAATAACAATAACTTCTTGACCTGGAAAAGACAGATAATACCCTTTATTAAAAATCAGGACCTCTTTGGACACTTGGATGGATCTGTCCTAGCCCCGTCAGAATTTGTTATGCAGGAAATTAAAGATGCAGATGAAGCTATCTCGACCAAACTCACTCAAAATCCTGAATTTTTTTCCTGGATGAAACATGACCAAGCTCTAGTTGCATATATTACCTCCACCTAATTCCAGGAAGTTCTTATTGCCATTTTTGATGATTGCTCTGCCAAGGAGCTGAGAAAGATTGGTTCATACATACTCACAGATTTCAGAAGCCAGAATCATGTATCTTAAGCGTGAATTCCAATTACTCAAAAAGGGGACTATGACTATTATGGAATTCCTAAACAAAGTCAAGAGTATCATTGATCAGCTAGCTGTGGTGGGGTGTAAGGTATCAGATCGAGACATGGTGCAACAGACATTGAATGCATTGGGACAAGAATATCATGTGTTTGTGACCTTTGTTATGTCTACCTGAGCTCCCTAGCTTTGAAGATCTGTGAGCCAAGATGTTACAATATGAGACCACATTAAAGGGTTTAACAGGTGAAGCAAGTGGACAATTTGATTCTCATGAAATCCTTGCTACAGGCTTTGGTTTGGGGCGCGGACGAGCAGACAACTATTTTGGTGGAGGACGAGGAAGAGGGAGGGGTGGGCAAGGAGGATGAGGATTGATCCCCACTCCTAGTGGATCACCTAATTCATTTGCAGGAAGTCGGAACAGCAAGAGTGTTCCCATTTGCTATCAGTGCAACAAACGTGGCCACATCAAAGCCAACTGTTGGTTCAATCACCAAAATCCTCAAAACCGCAATAGAATACAAAGCAATAGAAATGTTGCTACATCAGGATCTGCGGGTACCTTTCGGGTTAGTGATTATGCTAAGGATCTTCTCTTGTCTGCTATAGCTAACCTGGACCTGAAAAAAAAATGATGATGGAATATGGTATGTTGACTTTGGGGCAACAACTCATGTCACTGGCAATGCAGGTAAGTTCTCTACTTTAATCCCCTATTTTGGTAAATCTAATATTGTAACTGGAGATGGGACTCACCACCCTATTTCAAACATAGACAACGTCCTCATCTCTTTGTCTGAATCTCCATCCATTCATTTATCTAATGTTGTCCATGCATCAAATATAAAGAAAACATTGTCTCTGTTTCTAAGCTTATTGATTATACCAATTTATCTATTGAATTCACTCCTACTTTTGTCTTTGTCAAGGATCCTCAAACGAAGAAGATGTTCACTAAAGGGGAGCGACGTGGAAACATGTATATCTTCAATAAAGATTCAGCCTCTACTTTTCTGAAGTCTTCCAAGTCCGATCACGCCTCTAGAAGTGTTCTGAGTATATCCCAATGTAATAAGCCAGAACTTTGGCATTCCCGTCTTGGTCATTGCAGTCAAGTCTTTATTGAAAAACTAGTGTCCAATGGTTTTCTTTCAGACTATGTTTCACCCTCGTTGAAGAATAAAATATGTTCCAGTTGTCAGGCTTGCAAAAGTCATGTACTTTCTTTTCATCAAATAAATAAAAGAGCCTCCATGCCTTTTGAGATAATATGTTCTGATGTTTGGGGCCCAGCCCCCAATCCTTCCTCTTCTGGAAGTAAATATTATGTATCCTTTATTGACAAATTGTCTCTCTTTACATGGATATTCTTTATGAAACACAAATCAGAGGTTTGTCTTATTTTTTGTCATTTTCATGCCTACGTTAAAACTCGATTCTCTCAAAATATTCAAATTCTCCAATGTGATGGAGGTGGTGAGTATTCCTTCAAAGAATTTTTAAATTTTCTCCAAGATAATGGGATACATCGTAGAGTTTCTTGCCTGTACACTCCACAGCAAAATAGAATTGCTGAACGCAAACACAAACACATTGTGGAAAGTGCAATGAGCATGATACATGGTTCTATCGTGCCTATTAGTCTTTGGACAGAAGCTTTTCATACTGCCACTCATGTGATAAATCGCCTTCCTATGCCTATTCTTCAAAATCAGTCTCCCTATCATGTTCTTTATGGTGTACATCCTGATTATGATGAGTCACGAGTTTTTGGATGCACATGTTATGTACATATTGATAGATCCATGAGAACTAAATTTCAAGACAAAGCCTCTATATGCCAATTTGTAGGTTATGCAGATGAACACAAGAGTTACAGGTGCTATGATTCTGCAAGTAAAAAAATCAGAATTTCTAGAAATGTTGTTTTTGATGAAAATAGTGTATTGGGGAATAAATCAAATCACAATCATGAACGTATTGACACTACTGATAATTGGTATGATCCATGGCTCAGTGCTGAACTTATTTCACATGCTGCAGAACACACTAATATGGCTTCTGAACGCATATGTGATGAGACAACTTTAGATGAGGCATCGAAAATAGAATGTCTGAGATACAAAGAAAATGTCTATACCAGGAGATTCAAAGAGCAAACAAATGCGTCTGCTGGAGAACATGTGGCATTGTCCAATAACGGAGAGGCACCAAGAAGATCTGGCAGGGTAAGGCATCCTATTAAAAAGTGGGTGAGTTATGATAATTTTTCAATGGATTTTCAGGTTTTTCTATCCAAGATTGAAAAACATGAAGAACCACTTGGTTTTCATCAAGCTATTCATTCTAACAAATGAATTGAAGCGATGAATGAGGAAATCAAGGTGCTTCATGAGTGTCAAACATGGGAGATAGTTGGCCGTCCCCCAGATAAAAATGTTGTTGGCTCAAAATGGGTTTATAAGATTAAATATAAACCGGATGGTAGCATTGAACGATACAAAGCACGTCTTGTTGCCAAAGGTTTTACTCAAGAATACGATCAAGATTACGAGGAGACATTCAGCTCAGTGGTGAAAATGGGAACTATTCATATTATTCTTGGTTTGGCAATTGAACATGAGTGGACCCTTAGTCAGCTTGATGTTAAAAATGCATTTCTGCATGGAGATTTAAAAGAAGAGGTTTATATGGAGCAACCTCAAGGTTATGCAGAGGGAGACTCAAAGGAATATATATGAAAATTAACCAAAGCATTATATGGCTTAAAGCAAGCCTCCAGATCATGGTTTGGAAGCTTCTCCTTAGAAATTCAAAACCACAATTTCATCTGTTCCCAACTAGATCATTCTCTATTCATATACAAGGATGGTACCATTGTGGTTTTCTTACTTATATATGTTGATGATATTGTAATCACTGGTAATGCCCCTGACCACATTTAGCGAATTAAAGTGCTACTAAGTATGTGGTTCAAGATGAAAGATCTTGGGGAACTGAGATATTTTCTTAGTGCAGAGGTGGACAAACATGATGGGAAAATGTCATTGACTCAACACAAATACACTCTTAATCTTCTGGCCAAAGCAAGAATGACAGATTGCAAACCTCTGCCTACACTCAGTGTTGTCAATCAAAAGCTCAGCATTTGTGATGGTGAGTTATATCCTGATGCAAGCAAGTATCACAATATAGTGGGCATGTTACAGTACCTCACTTTTACCAGACCAGACATCATATATTTTGTAAATCAAGTATCTCAGTTCATGCATGAACCGAAAACTGGTCGCATTGATTTCGTCAAACGTATTCTTCACTATCTAAAAGGCATGGTGGGTGATGGACTCACATATGTTCAGTCTTCATGTGGGACACCAAAACATGATATATTGGCCTACACAGATGCAGATTGGGCAGGGGACCCATATGAAAGAAGATATGTTTCAGGATATTGTGTTTTTATTGAAAAAAATCTTGTCTCATGGAGTAGCAGAAAACAGAAGGCTGTGGCAAGATCTAGCACAGATGCTGAGTATAGATCTATGACAGCTGCCATAGCTGAAGTGACCTAGATTAGGTATCTACTTACAGAAATGAGAGAGAATGTCTCAAGTTCAAATCTTATGTGTGATAATAGAAGTGCCATACAAATTGCAATTAACCTTGTTCATCACAGTCGGAAGCATATTGAGATTGACCAACATTTCATCAGACAAAAGATAGCAGACAAAGAAATTGAACCAATTTATGTGTCTTCAGAAGACCAAGTCACTGATGCGTTCACAAAAGGTCTCACAAGGAACCGTTTATGGTATCTGAAGAACAAGTTGCACATGGTTTACTCCCATGCACAACTTGAGGGAGGGTATTAGAATATGAATGGACATGGATCCCTTATTGGATCCATATCCATATCGTGTTTTATAATGTTGTAATTTGCCTTTCCTATACAGGGCATTTTTGTCCTTGTAAAAATGTTGTAACCCTATTTAATATAATCAAGGTTTACCGCAGCATATAGAAAAGAGGTTGTCGATTCCCAGAAAGCACGAGTTATCTTCTCCCTCCCTTCTCATACCTTTCTCGAATTCCTCAACAATGAAAGTTGTTAATCGCAGCGCAGTTTATCAGGGCTATGTACCCCATCTTAGGCTAGTTGTTCTGTGGCAGTATGGCATGTGAAAATGATTATGTTTAGCAAAATAGTGGTAAAACCTGCAACTTTAAGTTGACATGTTGAAAATTAGTTGCCTGGAAATCTCAAGAACTTTGTTTTATCTAAATGAAAGTGCAGTTGAGTTTTTATACCATATCTTGTGTTCATATAAGCAACTTGAAAAATTTATGCATCTTTAATATTGGATATATAACTAGTCACTTATTTGATCCAAGTTACTTGGTCATTATAACGCTTTAAAACTTGATCTGACGCTTAAAAGCTGCTGTTTTTTCTAGAGGATCTATTACTATATGATAAGGATGTGCATCTGAGAAGTTACTTTTGGTTGAGGTGGCTGTTTTACTTTGAAGAATTATTAAAACTAATATTAGCTTGTAAATAAAAGGAAGGAAAAGAAACACTCTAAAGGTGGTAAAAAAGTTAAAATAGAGAATTTAATCAGAGAGCATGCCGAAGTGGTTGAGGGTGGGTCCAGAATCCAGATTCATATTTGGAATCATTATTGTGGTTTCTTCCCTTAACAAACCGGAAGGTAATATTTCCTTTGAAGCAAAGGGTAAAGATGGATTGCATGGTTGAGGCTTGGATTCGGGACAAGGGTGCAGATAATATTGCTGCTAATCTATACTCGGACAAGTGAGTTTTCTCTTTCAATTTTCATTTCCTCTAAAACTTTTTCTTGTGGATCCTTTTAATGGAATTTGTGGGGATGGGGTCCAATGAGATAGCTGGATGGTTAGGTCACACTGTCATAACTGAGGGCCTTGGGTTCAAATTCCAGGGAGGTTATCCCTCAGCTCGCCTAATCCAAAAAGGAAAAAAATAAAAGGAAAAAGATGTCAAGTGGAGAGTATTGTGCGACGATTCTTAGTTCGAACATGCCAAGTGGAGAGTATTGTCGACTAGAGTGACATCTTCAACGTGGCATATTTATTTGCCAATTAGAATAGAAAAAGATGTCAGCTTCAAGTTGATCTACCAAGTTTTACAACCTCTCGAAACCTTATCTCATTTACATTTTTATACATACTTTGGCTTTCAATGGAGTGATGCAAACATGCTAAATAGGTTTTTTGGGGTTTGTATCTTTATTTTTAAATTTTGACGTATTCTATAGGGAGCAGCTCTTGGAGTGTTAGATTCCTACACGTGAGTAGGTTTTTATAAAGGTTAAAAAACAATTGTCAAAATCTTTGTAAATTTTTTAGGCTCCAAGTATCCTTCTTTTCATCAAACACACGTAATCTGGTTATCTATTCCTACCAAATCGACCATGCTAAACACATCTATGGGGTCAAATTTGCAAAAAAACCAAAAAAAACTGAAAACCCCCCATTTAGCATATTTTTCTTGCATGTTTGCACCTCTTCAATGTATTTATTTTTAATGTGGATGATAATAAGTCATCTTTGTGAAAAGTTTTCGTGTATTTTGACTGTGGCTGCAGCATAATCAATACATACAGTTTTGACAACATTTCAGATGGATTACATGAAAGTGAAATTATACTCCATTTATACATCAAATGGAAATCAAAACACGTAATGTACACATCCAATCAAGAGATGGAATTTGTATTTACATTTTCTGAATTCTTCTCTGAAATACAGGTTCATCGATAATAACAATTGGCTTTGTACCTCGGGTGATCAAGTTCATCTCATGAATATGTATTCATTGCTTCTGTGTAATTCTTTTTGTAAGAAATCACAATGAGGTATTCTTCAATCTGGATGTTGATCCAAAAGTTTATGTAGTATAATAAAACAATTATATACAGTCACAGCCTTCTAATCATTCAAATGCTAAGGGCGATATATTCTGAGCGTTTTTGAAACTTGAAGCCGGCAAAAGGGGCATCGAGAAACTGCAGACGAGCATCTGTGACACAACACATGGCCACAAGGGACGATCATCATATCAACCTCGTTGCCGAGGCAAATCCGGCAAGACCATGCTGCCTTCGCCGTTTCTGCTTCTTTTGCCGCCGTGTCAGCCCTCTCCTGCAAACAGCAAGGCAGTAAGCTTACCGTTCATCAACCACAGGGAGATATGTGACCTTGGATTTTACCATAACTATGGAGGGAAGAAAACATGAAATGATTCACCAAGTAAAAAAAGAAACTGAAAGCAAGATATGCAAGGTGTCAATGGAAAGAGAAAATAAGCGACCTGCCTGATACCCACTCCATTATTCTTGATAAAATGGAGTTTTCAGGAATAAAAGAACCTGATATTTTTGCAATCAGTTCCGCACAAGCTAGTTAAGCCCAACAAGCATATTGGCCCAAACGAAGCCTCACCTTTAAGACTAGCAAAGTAAATTAAGCAGGCCTGGAAAATCAGGCTAGGTCCAACGTGCCTTCACAAGTATTAGCCCCAACAATGTCCCAAGATGTACCCACCAATAGAGGGCGCTTTCAAAACCAAGAATGCATGCTTCATAACCTATTATTGTATACACAAACTTCTTTGATTGAAAGCAATGGATCAGTGGAACAGGAAGGCAGGGAAAGGGTGTTAACAGTGTATTAAAACTTAAAATGAGTGAAAAAAGGAGAATATAGAAAGCAAAAAAGATTCATAAAAAAAAACACAGATATTTTTGAAACAAGCAGGACATGCCTGCATGTTCTTAACATGATGGGAAAATATGAGACTATGCTAAAGGATATTGTCCCAATGTAAATGCTTATTTTGTTGGTCTAGTTGAATGCAGTTCTTGAGTTACTAGGAATACAATGATAGACAAGATAAAGACAGACCTGCTCAAGTAGAAGTGCTGCTTGACTCTCTCGCAGCTGTTCTTGAAGACTGAGTGTTGTCCGTAACAACGACTGCTTTTCAATGTCCATGGGTATACCAACTGCAGACAGCATGTCCTGAACCGCTTGGACCAACTCTGTTGCAGAAACTCGACCATGATGGATTCCTTTAGACTGTCAAAAGCAAGAGAGTTCAATTTTTTATTGAACCGAGAATATCAGATTGGAAGACCCAGAACATGAAAATAAAGAGCCTTGACCAATTGGACTTCAGAAAATCAACTTGACCTAGACTAATTCCAAGTTGAAGTCAGAGATATGCAATTAAGCCCAGTTTGGCAACCGGGCATGCAGTCAATGTACTTGGGACCTGACACAACCTCAACTGACTGCATTTCTTAGCAAGAATAGGATCATCCACGTATTACCTTATGTTGGAAAGCATGCAAAGATTTACTTTTCAAGAAACAATACAGATATCCAATTTAGCCACTCAAAGGAGTGGAATAAGATGTTCAACATAGCCATCCTCAAAATAACTAGGCAACCTCATGAGAATTAGAGGTCAAAAGTTTAGCTGCATGAATGAAAGCCTATTTTCTTGGCTTAATGACAAGTTGAAAATAAATATCCAAGCCTTTGACCGTGCATACAGCTTTCTTAGATGCTTGCCTCATGCTTGCAGACATATAAAGAGCACAATCTTTTTGAACATATGTTAGCTCTGTGTAACTCAAATATGCTGGCAAAGAGGGTACTGAAATTCCACCCATGTCATCAAAGCATGTATTTATGATGGTGGATGTAAGGTTTTTTTTTTGCATTTCTACTGCAGGGGTTCAGGTCCTTGGTGATGCATTATTTTCACACACACTACTTCAAAGGCAAAAGGAAAAAGGGGAAGGAGATACACTTACCGTGCTCCCTGCTTTTCCAGGTATTGTTTTAGGAATCTGCACTTGATTTCTTCCTTCTGTACTCATTTGAATGCTTTCTGGACTGGTGTTTTCATCAGTCACTGAAATACTTTTGAAAGAGAAAACCTGTGAAGAAAGAAGATGTTGGGTTTCCCCTGGTCCTGTTTCCACCAGCAATCTGTACAAAGCCTGGCCAGCAGATGGCCTCATGTTTTCAGGAACTCTTCCATACTTCAACTTCTCATGCTCCTGTGCACGGTAAGCTACAAATTCTCCAGCATAAAATGGGCGCAGTGGATGAAATTGCACTTGACGGGCATCTTGTGGCATTATTTCTTTCCCCAGTAACTTCTCGCTTCCACCATAATCAATTTTCTCTTTCTCAGATCCCAGTTTCAATGTATAAAGTATTGTGTTCAGAGAACCCTGTGGGGCCATCAGAAGCGGCCCAATTGGTAGACCACTTGGCACTCCTAGCACCTCGCTTATGACAAGGGAAATCATGTCATGTATAGACAAAAAAGATGGGGGCTCTGCAACTAGGATGAGTTCTTTTGACCTGTTGACAAAGTGAAGAGTATGATGTCCAGGTCCATTTTCACATCCAGGAACACATGATTCTCTGGAACGAGTTATATCCAACAACTTTGGAAGGAGCAAAAAACGTGTGTAGATGCTGCGCACAAACTGCAATTTCTCTGAAGTGGAATTCAGTGAGCTGGATATCTGCTCTTGAGTTATATATTTAGCTGCAGGCACATAATCTTTTGAACCATTAACCACAGACCACACTGCTGCATGAAATGTTTGACTTCGGATCTTGTCTCTCATCATTTTCAGTGAGACTGTTCCAATCTGATCCATAAATTGTAAGGGTTGCTGCTGATCCAGTTCCTGCAACAGATATCAATCATCCATATTTAAGAATAAAATATTTGGTAGCAAATGGTTAAACATAATGATTAGTTATGGTCACAAATATCAGATTCAGTGAATTCTCAAAGAAAGAAGCTTTTGGTAGAGTTAATAAAGTCTGTACAAAAGTTCAAGGGAAAAGTAAAGAAAAAAATAGGATTTCATATGAATTGAGAATTTTTTGACATAATATCACACGGTATAGTGAAAAGTGTCAACAATTTTAATTTTTAAGATACCGCAATGCACTATATTTGATAAAGTTTCAAGGGGATCTTGTGATCAGACTTTAGTAGATCAAGTACATCTAAGAACACAACTAAACGTCGGTTTCAAAAAATTATTTGGGTACCTCAATAACGATGTCTGAGAGCTTCTTGACACCCAAACATGCACATATCTTTTCAGGAATTGCCAGATGAACAAATCTTAGTCTTGAAGTATCAATGCTACTGATAAATCTTGATCCATAAGGATCAATATAAACACAAGATCTTGCCAGAACGAGCCTCCGTCCATCATCTGGGATGATAGCTTCATCTAATTCATCACCAGTTTCCTCTGAAATGACCTGAACTGCTTCACTGCAAATGAACTGCAAAATCTCTATAACAGCACGGAATTCATTTGGATTGAGGCTATGGTATCCACAAAATTTCTGTATGTGCACCAAAAGACCTTTTGCACATGTTACAGAAAGCAGTTCTTGTAGCCCAAGAACCTTCAGGATCTTTACAAATGGCAGATATAGGGTGGGGAGCTCAAATGCAAGTGGTGAGAGGTTAATTGTGAGGTGCACAAACAGACAATTTGCCGTAACTAGACGCGTACCATTTGCTACAGGGATAAATGCCACCTTTTTTAACTCGGATATATCTGCACAAATAATATCCATCAATGCTAAAGTTTGGCGACTTGACACATTATTTTAGAAGTAAGAACAAAGTAACTGTCCTAAAAAAATACCAAAAACTGAGATAGAATTAGGAATTAAGAACTCATACAGTTTGAATAACTAAATCTTGATGAGAACGTTTCAAGTTTAGAACATTTATTCCTATGTTGATAGATTTAAATTTTATGCCAATGTAGCAATTTTATTGAATTAGAAACCAAGATAACATCAGGGAACTGGACTTTTCTGCAGGCCAGAATTAGTTTGACAAGAGAACTGGCCCTGAAAGCTTGTTCCAAAATTAACATATCATAAAAATCATAAATACTTTCTTAAAAAAATATATTAACATTTTCCAAAGAAAAAAAGAATGCAAGAAACAGTGCTAGTAACTACAAAACCAAGTCAAAATATCACATAACAAATAACAATCAGCCACGTAAAACATTGAACACCTAACAACCAAGATAATAAGCAATTAATGACATCAGGAAAAATAGCAAATAATCTAATGTTATGAATATCAAGCAAAGAAAACAATCTAATCAGTCACAACTCATAAGACTCGCAAAACAACTTAAGTTACATAAGCATATATATAATAACCATAGCATATACAACATAAGTTAGGATCTTATTGAATCCATTTATCTAGCACATCAAATTTCTCTAAACTAATAGGATCAAATGACTCCTTGTGCTTTTGTGCTGATAATTTTTACACTTGCTTGCAAAAATATGATATTAATAATTAGTCTTTTTCAGTATCCTATTCTTTTTTTTGAAAGGTAAGTTGAGGTTAGGCAAACCCCTACCAGTTATACAACGATACCATTGGGATTTGAACTTGCAACGTCCCGACACAAGGTCATGTGAAGCAGAGCCCCCCATTTGTTTTCAGAATCCTATTCTTCAAAACATAAATATATGCATAAAAATGCCAAATAAATTTTATAATTCTTATCTCTTCCAGTCACAAGTTATACCAAACGAACATGAGGTTGCTCTAACTGATTCTTTATCTTTGTGTGAATACCTTTAAAGACACTAATTGTGTTTGCATCCACTTGCGTTGCAAGTGTGGTTCAGAATACGGACTGCAAAGGTCTTCAAGTTGGGAGAATTGCTCCCAAACCTACTACACCACAAATCTAAATGGGGATATAAAAAAAATCAATAGTAACCATTATGCAGTAGATGAAAAACAACATAACATTATAATCAAAGAAATAAATTAAATAAAAAATACAAAATAAATTTAATTATTTGGATGCATCGTGGTTTCTTATTGCTCTTTGTCTTCCCATATCATAGAGAGCATTATCATGTCCATCTTTCTATGAATGGCATTGCATGTCACAATCAGGGACAACCTCCGATGCAATCCAATAGCCCCTTGTTGACCTCTCTTATCAAGTTCAAACTTAGAAGCATAACTCAAAGCAGGATTCAAGTAATAGGCTGCAGCATGAAGAGGATGGCGAAGCTGCCCAAACCACCTCTGATTGAAGATGCCCAACCTACCTCTCATCTATCACATGCTATAAAGGCATGCCTAACTTTTTTCTTTTTCTTTTTAAATTATATCTAATGGCCTCTTTTGCTTTGTCCATGGCCTTGTAGAGATAAACCATGACCGATCTATCTCACTATCTACCATCATGAGTACCCTAACTAAGGGTATAGTAAAGTTCAACAATTTCACACATGCTTCCCAAAAACTTATTTTGAACACAATATCTACAATTTATTTTGCCTTTTTTTGGTGCATGTAGATATACAACCCATTCCTTTGATGAAAATGATTTGCGTCAATCTAGTTTTATTTTTCACTAGACTTTGCACTGTCAAAAAGTTTGTAATAAATCTAGTGTACTACGAATCAATTCAGCCCAGTGTATACTTTCTCATAAAACTCAGGAGTCAAGACCCATGCATGATTATATATAATCTTAGTAATTTCTTGGTAGGTTTAAGCAGTTTTTTTGTTAACCTCTCAGCCATGTTTCCAATGTTCTCAAACATGAGGTTTATGCAGTGGACCGCACATGGAGTCCAAAACAGTCTCATATCTATTTGCCTTTTCCCTACTAATTGCCTTACAGTTTGTTGCATTATCCATAATAAGTTGAACCCATATTAACAAATATCAATATCAGCTATATCTCAGCGAGACTATTTCTCGCGATATTATAGGTTTGGTGATAAATCTCAGAAAAATCTCAAGGCTTAAAAAATATATATATCATGTTTAGATACTAAATACATATATAATAAATAAATAAGTAAAAAATACAAAATAAAGAATAAAAACACATTTAAGATGTAAAAAATAAATAAAAACAGTAACAATAATTGATAATATTGCGATATTCTCGTGATAATATCGTGATATTATCAAATTAAAATACCGTGATATTTACCTATAATATCGTTTGCTGAAAATACAGTGATAATATCACCATGACTATGGTTGAACCACATTTGTATTAGGAATAAGGTTGTACTTATGTATTTGTGTGTTATGCAGCATATTGAGGGTATTTTTGTCATTCAAGTATATTGGGATTCATGAACCATGTGTATTGTAAACAAGGCCATTTATATCACTGCTGATATATATATATATATATATATATATATATATATATATATATATATGTGTGTGTGTGTGTGTGTGTGTGTGAGAGAGAGAGAGAGAGAGAGATGACAACCTTAGAAGAGCCAAGGAGACGTCACTTTCAGTTAAGGTTGCCTTTCTCCTTTTCTATAGCAACTCCAAGGGCATGACTCCCAAGAATTCACATGGTATCAGAGTGGGCCTCAAAGTAAGCCCCTATCTCTTTGTCACTGCTAATATTCTCTTCTTCCATTCTCCTTTCTTCTTTGGCAAAGTTCCTTTTATTTCTTATTCTTGTCCTTAATATCTTCTCTACTCCTATCCTTTGTCCCAAATCAGATCTGATCTTCTTTACTTTGAAATCAGATTGTTCGCTTTTGTCCAGCCTATCCTGTTTATCAAATAATGAGATCTCTTATTAAAAAAAAGGGAAGTCTTTCATTGTTGCTGCCCCAAAAAACAAAGTTAAAGAGTCTATCTAAATCACCTGGGTATGGGTAAGGAGGGTAGGACACGGCTATGGATGCACAGCAAACCGAGCCGGATCGGGCTCAGCTCAGTAAAGCTCATCCCGTAAATGAGCCGAGCTTGAACTGAGCGCGAGGCTTGACCGAACAAACGAGCCGAGCTTGATCAGCCTACCGAGCTCGATAAGGCTCGGCTCTTATTTATATAATATATAATATTATAATCTCTCTCTCTCTCTCTCTCTCTCTCTCTCTCTCTCTCTCTCTCTCTCTCTTTGTATTCGATCCATTTGCAGGTGGAGGAGGCGTTGGCGGAGGAGCAACGACGAGAGAGGTGGGTGATGGTTGCCCAGATGATGGTGAGCTCTCGAAGGAGGTGGATGGGGACGGAGGAGGGAGGCGAGTTTGTACTCAACAACTTCAGAAGGTTGCAAATGAAAGACAGGTAGTAGAGAGAGAAGACGGTGGCCACCATTGCCACCCAACAACAAGGTTTAGAGTCTTCATACTCATCCCCAACCCTCTCTCTCTCTCTCTCTCTCTCTCTCTCTCTCTCTCTCTCTCTCTCTTGAGCCCAGACCGAGCTCGGTGACTCGATACTCGGCATGAACTTAGCCTAAACACTAGTGGTTCAAGCTCAAGGCGAGCTCGAGCCTGTAAACTAGTTTACATGAGTGAGTCGAGCTCTCGTGTGCATCCCTAGACACGGCAATCCCAAAAAAAGTGGGTACGGGTATATATTATATATTGAAAATATAATATAATATAGGACACAACAAATGTTGTGTCTAGGTACCAATACCCGTATCAACACGCGTCGACACCCTAAGTGTCGTGTCGCGGTAACATAGAATGAAAAGGAAAAAATTGCAGCCACATTAAAAAAAAACAGTATCCTTGTTTTCCATTGACGTCACCTTTCATTTATTCCTCTCGTTTTGCCATTTCATAATCTAAACCCACCAAAAAAAAGAAGAGTGCTGACATCATCAATAGGATGCCACCAAAATATTTGTTGTAGTTCAGGTTAAACTTTCTTGGTTCCTTTATTTTATATATGTTATTTTCAACATATCGAATTCATTGTTTTTCTTTCTTAGTATCATATGATTTCTTTATTGATTCTTTATGGCTTATGTATCGGCATCGTCCACCATTAATTCATGTTTTCTTAGTCAGCTTGTGACTAAGAAACTCGATTCTTCCAATTTCATCACTTGCAATAAGTAAATCCTCCCTTTTATTAGCAATCACAACTTGACAAGGTACCTTGATGGTTCGATCTCTATGCCATCTGAATTCGTACTACAAGAAGAAGCCAAAGAAGGAGAATCAAGTCGTGCTTCGACCAAGAATCTTGAGTATATCACCTGGAAGAAGAACAATCAAGTCGTTGATTTTATCATGGACACTTTGTGGCACAAGCTGTTGCTACATATTCCATCAGAAGTTTCTGTTAGAATATGTATAATCATAATTATATAGTCACATACAGTCTTTTTTTAACCATGCCCATATGGGGCATTTTGGTCTTTTTCTATTGTAATAAGTACTATCCACTAGGGACAGTTTTTATAAATTTTGTTCTTTAATATTGTATTTGTGTAAAAGGGGCAGGGGTTCTATGGTCTTTTAGACCATAGAGTCGTTGAGAGAGAGCTCCCTCTGTAATGAAATGGTGGTCTTCAACAAATGCACAAATAACACACCAACAAGTGTCTATTGGAGACACTACAAGCATGACCCTTGAAAGGGTATAAAAGGAAGAACACTTGAAAAATAAATAATACTTTATTCATGAACAAAATGCTTAAGAAGCATTGTTATTTACATTGAAGGGGTTCACCCCTATATATACAAAAAAGTGGAAGAGAGAGGAGAGCTCATTTTGAGCTCTCCAAAAAGAGACGTTGGATTCCAACGTCTCTTAATATAGCTGTTGGACTACAGTCCAACAGCATTTATTATTATAGCTGTTGGACTATAGTCCAACAACATTTATTATAGCTGTTGGACTACAGTCCAACAGCTATTTGCACAGTCAAGTTCCAACAGGAACTTGACTGGATCAAATATCTAGTTTCTATTGAACTAGATGCTAAAAAAGAAAATAAAGAAAATTAGAAAAAGAAAATAATAAAAGAAAATATAATAATATTAAATAATATATATATATATATTACAGTTTACATTTTAACACTCCCCCTCAAACTTACGGTACAATGAGGGAAAGTTTGTCTAAGAGGAAGTGAAATCTGGGAGCAACGAGAGGCTTGGTGAAGAAGTCTGCTAATTGATATTCTGATGTAACATATGGCAGATCAATGGTTCCATGTAAGTATTCCTCTCTGACATAGTGGCAGTCCATCTCAATGTGTTTAGTGTGCTCATGAAATGTCTGGTTGCTTGCAATGTAGATCGCGCTTTTGTTGTCACAGCACATCTTTGAAGCTTGTGTTGCTTTAGCTCCCATATCCGCTAGCAATCGTCTGAGCCAAACAACCTCCATAGTGGTGGTTGCCATGGCTCTGTATTCAGCTTCGGTAGAGGAAAGAGAAACTTTCTGCTGCTTCTTGCACCTCCACGAAATTAAGGTTTCACCTAGGAACACACAAAAACCAGTAGTTGAGTGTCTATTATTGGGATCACCTCCCCAGTCAGCATCAGTATATGCAATTAAATTTAATGAAGATGAAGCAGACAAGAAGAGTCCTCGTGAAAGTGAGGATTTTAAGTATCTAATAATACGCAAAATCGCTCCCATGTGCACGGAAGTGGGAGCATGCTGAAACTGACTGACTGTATGAACCGCATGAGTTATATCTGGCCTAGTAATGGAAAGATAAGAAAGAGCTCCAACAAGCTGTCTATAAGGAGTAGGTGTTAAAATGTAGCTCCTAAAATCATTGTAAATATAAATATATATATTTATATACATAGAGATATATTTACATATAATATATTATATGTACATATATCTCTATATATATAAATACATATATTTATATATTTTTACCCGAAAGGGCATTTCTGTCATTTCCTGTTTTGCGCATATTCACTTTTAGAATATGCTGTAATTTTCCTTTTATTTTTACTTTTGTAATTTCTTTTTTTCTTTTTATTTTTTGACTTATTTTATGTGCATTGGGGGTCCCCCAATAGAGTCGTTGGGGGCCCCCAACGGTCACAAATGTGACCGTTGGGGGCTCCCAACGACTCCTTTGGGAGCCCCCTTGCACCTTCTAACATTTGTATAAATAGGGGTGTTCCCCCCTTGTATTTTCTAAGCTTGAGAGTCTCAAGCATTTGCTTTTATATATTGAAATACATGCATTATTGCATGTTTATTATTTATACACTTTTTGTGTATTTTGTTCAAGTGTTGTGAGAGTGCTCTTGTGCACTTCTTTTATAAAGTTTTTATGCTTGTTTATGGATTGTCTCTTCGTAGACAATTTCACATGGTATCAAAGCTCGGTTGGTGATTGGAGATCATGAGATCCGCCTTTGTTCGAGTGCCTCGAAAACCGTGCCTTCGGATTTTTTGAGATTGAAGTGATGGATCTTGCTTCTCAAATATTTTAGAAGGATCTTGTGCTAAGAAGAAGTTGAAACATCGTATTGGTACGTCTTTTTTCTTCTTCTCTCTACGTCTTAATGGGTGAGAAAGAGTCTCACTTTGCCTTTGGCTTCAAATTGAATGGGTCCAACTATTATATTTGGGCCGGGAACATGGAGGCCCACATAAAAGGAAAAGGATTGTGGGGTTATGTGCAAGGAACGATTCCGGAGCCGGAACCCAAGATAACCATAATGAATGGAAGTGAAATCAAGATTCTTGAGGGAGAGGAAAGGATCAAAGCTCTTGAAGAATACTCAAAGAAACACGACGAATGGGAAATGAAGAACTTCAAGATTCTTTCTTGGTTCTTCGCATCCGTCGAAACGAAGATTAACGCCAACATTATCAAATTCAAAAAGGCATCGGAAGCTTGGCATTATCTCGAGAAGATGTATACATCAAGAGACCTATCTCATAAGTATTACCTTCAAAAGAAGGCCCTCTCCCTTACTCAAGGTGAAATGTCTATTAGGGAATATTTTGCCGATCTTTCCTCTATTTGGGATGAGCTCTCTATGCTTGAACCGAAATGGAGTGGAGAGGCAATTGAACTCCGCCACAAGCAACTTGAAGAAGATCGTTTCTTCAATTTTTTGAATAGGTTGAGACCGGAATTTGAGCAAATAAGGTCATCACTTCTATCCTCATTTACTCCTCCCTCTCTTGAAGATGTTCTCACCAAATTAAGTGGTGAGGAGACTCGTATGAATTTATGTAAACAAGGACCAAGTGTTCTTATGGTTCCTTGTAATTATGAAGAAAATAATGAGGTTAATGCCGTATCAAGACCCGGAAATAATGTAAAGACCTATCGTCCTCCTCACTTTAAATTCCAAAATCAAGGAGGAGATGGTGGACAAAGAGGGAAGCGGGACTATAGCAAGACTATATGTCACTTTTGTAAAGAACCGGGGCATATCAAGCCAGTATGTCCCAAATGGAAGAAGCTTCTTGCTATGGCCACCACCGGCGCACCACAAAAGGAAGAGGCATCATCAAGTGGGTCACTCTCGTTGAACCAAATAATGGAAGCCCTTCAACCTCTTCTCAAGGGAGCTACATCCGGTGCCGCCGTGTCTACTTCTTCCATTCCAGGTAAAGTCCCTTGGCTTTTGGACTCAGGTGCATCCTTTCATATGTCCCCAAACATGTCTTCACTTTCCGATTATTCAAAAAATGCTTCTCCATCCTTTGTTTCCACTGCGGATGGAACTTCTCTTGAAATTAAAGGAATAGGTAATTTTGAAACTCAAGATTTTTTTATTCCAAAAATTAGATTTATACCTAAACTTAATTTAAATCTTCTTTCTGTTTCTCAACTCTCGGATCATGGTTGTGATATTAAATTTTCATGTGATAAATGTTTAATACAGGATCGCCTGTCCGGGAAATTGATTGGGGAAGGCTTTAGAAAAGGCGATTTATACTACATGGAATCTCTTCGAGTTCCAAAATCTTTTTGTAATGTTGCCCGAAACAAAGATATAAACATGTGGCACAAAAGACTTGGTCATCCTAATATCACCAAGTTGTCTTACTTACATTTTGCAAAAGACCTATGTAAAAGTTCTTTTTCTTGTAATGACTGTATTCTCGAAAAAATGAAAAGTTTACCTTTTGAGCAAAGAACTATGTTCTCATCAAAACCTTTTGAAATTATGCATTCCGATGTTTGGGGACCAGCACCTGTTGTCTCAAAAGGAGGTTTTTCTTATTATGTTATTTTTGTGGATGATTTCTCTAGATATTCATGGATCTTTTTTCTTAAATTCAAACATGAAGTCTTTTCATGCTTTAGAACTTTCCATTCGATGATCAAGAATCAATTTAATAGTAACATAAAGATTTTTAGAAGTGATTCTGGAGGAGAATATCTCTCCAACCAATTTAAAATATATCTTGAAGATCAAGGAATCATTCACCAAAGATCTTGTCCTAAAACCCCCCAACAGAATGGGTTGGCCGAAAGAAAACATAGACATATTATTGAGACCACTAGAACCCTTCTTATTTCTCAAAACATACCAAAAAATTTTTGGGCTGAAGCTGCTCTTGCTTCTGTTTATCTAATAAATTGTTTGCCTTCTAGAATATTAGGAAAAATATCCCCTTTTGAGATCTTGTATAAACTCGAACCAGATTATAATAAGTTACGAGTCTTCGGGTGTAAGTGTTTCATTCTTACGGATAAGAATGACAAACTCTCTCCCAAGGCTATCCCCTGCGCTTTTCTTGGATATTCCGAAACTCAAAAGGGATTTCGATGCTATGATCTTCGAGAAGATAAATTATATGTTTCTAGAAATGTAACCTTTTTGGAAAATGAAAGTGGATTTGAAAAAAATGTTTTTCAACAAGAAAATTTTGATTATTCCTTCCTTTTTGACTTATTATCTAGTAATGATGATACATCCAGTGATGATGATATGTCATCAAACCATGATGAGAACATTGAAAGTAATATCGAAGAGCATAACCAACAAGAAGACAGGATTTCTAATGATCCTATAACATACTCTCGTAGAAACCAAGACACCTTTAGAAGTGCTATTGACCAATATAGTGAACTCACTTCTGTTCTCGATCACCGAAGGTCTGAGAGGAATAGGAGACCTCCCACTCGTTTTGTCTCCTTTGATTCCTTTTCGCCCCGGTATAGGGCTTGTCTTAGTGCCATTCATTCTTATTTTGAACCAAGAAACTTTGAAGAAGCAAAGAAATGTATAGAATGGCAAGAAGCTATGCAAAATGAACTTAGTGCTCTTAAAAGGGCTGAAACGTGGGATTTTCAATCTCTACCTATAGGAAAGAAAACTATAGGTTGTCGATGGGTATTTAAAGTTAAAACTAAGAGTGACGGATCACTTGAAAGGTATAAGGCTCGCTTAGTTGCAAAAGGGTATGGACAAGAGTATGGGATTGATTATGAAGAAACTTTTGCTCCTGTAGCCCGAATGGTTACAGTTAGGTGTCTTATCACTATTGCATCTATCAAAAATTGGAATATCTTTCAAATGGATGTGAAAAATGCCTTTTTAAATGGTGATCTTAATGAAGAAGTGTATATGGATGCTCCACCTGGCATGGAGATCCCTAAAAATAAAGTCTTTCGTCTTCGAAAGGCCCTTTATGGTTTGAAACAGGCTCCCAAAGCCTGGTATGACAGATTTACCAGTGTAATGCTGGAAAATGGTTTCTCCTCATGTTATACTGATACTGCTCTATTTACTAGAAAAACTAAAGCAGGGATTGTAATATTGTTATTATATGTTGATGACATGTTAATCACAGGTGATGATATACAAGGAGTCAAGGGTATTAAGTCCGTCTTGACTTCAAAATTTGAGATGTCAGACTTAGGTTTTCTGACATATTTTCTTGGAATTGAGGTTGCCTATTCGCAACGTGGTTATTTTCTATCTCAGTCTAAACTTGCTTGTGAGATTATTGACAGATCAGGGATTTCTGATGACAAAGTATGTGAAACTCCTGAAGTTGTGGGAGCCAAAATGAAGATTGACGACGGTGTTCCTCTAACTGATCCTACTCCTTACAGACAGTTGGTAGGTTCTTTAATGTATCTGAGCATTACTCGACCCGATTTGTCACATGCTATACACATCGCCAGTCAGTTTCAACATGCTCCTACAACCGTCCATATGGGTGCTGTACTTCGCATCATCAGATACTTGAAGGGAACAGTGAATAAGGGAGTATTCCTATCATCTTCTTCTGAATTAAAATTGCTTGCTTATACTGACTCAGATTGGGGAGGTGACCCTAGTAACCGTCACTCCACCACTGGTTTTTGTATTTTTTTAGGAGAATCCTTGATCTCGTGGCGATGTAAAAAGCAACAGAAGGTCTCCTTATCATCCACTGAAGCCGAATACAGAGCCATGGCATCTACCACCATGGAAATAGTATGGATTCGACGTCTTTTGGAAGATATGGGAGTAGTTGTCAAAGAACCAACAAAGCTATGCTGTGACAATAAAAGTGTCATCTACATTGCCAAGAACCACACATTTCACGAGCGAACAAAGCATATAGAGATGGATTGTCATTATGTCCGAGAGGAATACTTGAAGAAGGTCATTGATCTGCCATATGTGACATCTGAGTATCAACTTGCCGACTTCTTCACAAAAGCTCTATGTTCGCCCAGATTTCATTTCCTTCTTGACAAACTTGCGGTTATCACACCGTAAGTTTGAGGGGGGGTGTTAAAATGTAGCTCCTAAAATCATTGTAAATATAAATATATATATTTATATACATAGAGATATATTTACATATAATATATTATATGTACATATATCTCTATATATATAAATACATATATTTATATATTTTTACCCGAAAGGGCATTTCTGTCATTTCCTGTTTTGCGCATATTCACTTTTAGAATATGCTGTAATTTTCCTTTTATTTTTACTTTTGTAATTTCTTTTTTTCTTTTTATTTTTTGATTTATTTTATGTGCATTGGGGGTCCCCCAATAGAGTCGTTGGGGGCCCCCAACGGTCACAAATGTGACCGTTGGGGGCTCCCAACGACTCCTTTGGGAGCCCCCTTGCACCTTCTAACATTTGTATAAATAGGGGTGTTCCCCCCTTGTATTTTCTAAGCTTGAGAGTCTCAAGCATTTGCTTTTATATATTGAAATACATGCATTATTGCATGTTTATTATTTATACACTTTTTGTGTATTTTGTTCAAGTGTTGTGAGAGTGCTCTTGTGCACTTCTTTTATAAAGTTTTTATGCTTGTTTATGGATTGTCTCTTCGTAGACAATTTTACAGTAGGATCATCAAGAAGTTCTCCATCATCAATTTTCATTTTAACATTGACAACTTCTGGAGTGTCTACTTTCTTATCATCTGTAATTCCAGACCTGGAAACGATATCAAGAGCAAATTTAGATTGAGATATCAAATACCCCCGAGGGGAATAAGCAACTTCAATGCCTAAAAAATATCTTAATAAACCTAAGTCAGTCATTTCAAAGTGAGTTTTAAGAAGAGATTTGATATTTGCAACTCCCTGATTGTCGCCTCCGGTGATGATCATATCGTCCACATAAAGAAGAAGAATAATGATGCCTGCATCAGATTTCTTAACAAACAAAGCAGTGTCAGTTAAACAAGGTTGAAAACCAATATCAAGCATAACATGACTAAATCGGTCATACCAGGCTTTTGGAGCCTGTTTAAGACCATAAAGAGCTTTTTCTAGACGAAGAGCTTTACCCTTAGGGATACTAATACCAGGTGGGGCTTCCATGTATACTTCTTCAACGAGATTCTCATTTAGGAGAGCATTTTTGACATCTAATTGAAAGATAGGCCATGTTCTAATGGAGGCCAAGGCTATTAAAGTTCTAACAGTGGTCATACGGGCCACAGGAGCAAATGTTTCTTCATAATCGATGCCATACTCTTGGGCATATCCTTTTGCTACTAAACGGGCCTTATATCTTTCCAGGGTCCCATCACTTTTGGTTTTGACTTTGTATACCCACCTACAACCTATAGGTTTCTTACCCAGAGGGATATCTTGTATCGTCCAAGTATTGGCCTTTTCTAGTGAATCCAATTCTATTTTCATGGCTTCTATCCATTCTATATGATTTTTTGCTTGAGAATAGGATGATGGTTCAACATATGATTGTATTAATGTAATGGCGGGCCTATACGTGGGTGAAAAAGATTCATAAGACAAATTTTTCTGGAGGTTTAGAGATTCTAGACGTTTTAGGTGAGACTTCAGAGTATTTTTGTAATGCACATGGAAGATTTTGCTCTCTACGTCTTGAATATTGTAGACTAACATCCCTGTGGATTTGCTCTTCATTATCATCATTTTCAACAACAATAGGACTTTGATCATTGTCAAGGTCACATCCAACATCACATTCATTGGATTTTGAAGTTGGATCAATTAAAAACGAGTATTCAGTGACATCCTTGGATTTTTCAAATTCAAAGAAGCTTTCTTTTTCCAAAAAGGATACATTTCTTGACACATATAATTTGTCATTTTGAAAATCGAAACACCTGTAGCCTTTTTGATTATCAGCATATCCTAAAAAGGCACATGGGATTGCACGAGGAGAGAGTTTGTCATTTCTGTTGGTGAAAACAAAACATTTGCATCCAAAGACTCTTAATCAAGAATAACCTGGAGTTAAATTAACAAGCTTTTCTATTGGAGTTGTATTCTTTAATGAGGAAGATGGCATCCTATTAATGAGGTAGGTGGCAATTAGGACCGCTTCAGCCCAAAAACTTTTTGGAACTTGATTTGCAATTAGCAATGTCCTAGTAGTTTCCATAATGTGCCGATGTTTGCATTCGGCTAGGCCATTCTGTTGTTGAGTGTGTGGACATGATCTTTGATGTGTAATACCATGTAAATTGAGATAGTCTTTGAATTCGTTGGACATAAATTCTCCTCCTGAATCAGTGCGAAAAACAGAAATATCATTTTGAAACTTATTTTTAACCATTTTATGAAATATTTGGAAGTTAGCAAAGACATCAGATTTATGTTTAAGAAAATAAATCCAAGTATGTCTAGAAAAGTCATCAACAAAAATGACATAATATGTATAACCACCTTTGGAAATAACTGGTGCGGGGCCCTAAACATCCGAATGTATTAACTCAAGTGGTCGTGAGGAAACAAAAGTTCTACTAAGAAATGGTAACCTTTTCATTTTGCCAAGAATGCAGTCTTTACAAGAAAAATTTTCAGAATTACAAAATTTTTCCAAACTTGGAAAATATTGAATTTTAGACATATGAGGATGGCCAAGCCTTTTGTGCTATAAATCCAATTCTAATTTCTGAATATTATAACAAAATGCATTCTTGGGTAATTCCAAAAAGTCCATGTAATAAAGTCCTCCTTCTCTATGGCCTTCCCCAATCAGCTTCCCTGATTGGCGATCCTGTACCCAACAACCATGAGAAGAGAAGGAGATATTACATCCATAATCAGATATTTGCGAGACAGATAAGAGATTCAAATTAAGTTTAGGGATATATCTAACTTCTGGGATAAAAAATCTTTTGGATTTTTGAAGATTTTCAAAACATCCTATTCCTTTTACTTCAAGAGATGTGCCATCGGCTGTAAAAACCTTTGACACACTTGAGTTATTTTTAAGACATTCGGATAGACTATTAACATTTGGGGTCATATGAAAAGAAGCACCAGAATCTAAAAGCCAAGGAAAGTTACCTGGACCGGAGGAAGATGCAACTGCCGCTCCAGTTGAGGCTTCGGTTGAGGAGGATACCCCTTTGAGAAGAGGTTGAAGGATTTCCATCAGTTGAGCCATAGACACAGGTGCATCTTGATCTTTTGACTCAGATTCAGCAGATGCAACTCTTTTTTCTTCTCTTCTTTTTAACTTTGGACATTGAGGACTATAGTGCCCCGGTTCATGACAATGATGACAAATAACCTTTCTTTTATCAAAGTCGCCGTTTTGCCTTCCAAAATGAGGTGGCTTGTAAGTACGAGTATGATTCCCCGGTCTCGATACAGCTAAAACGGAGTCATCATCAACTTTTGGAGTACTTTTTCTAAGTCTATTTTCCTCCATAGTGAGTTCTTCTATAGTATCAACAATAGAAGGAATTTTTCCACGATGTAAAAGGGCCGATTTGGTGGATTCAAACTCCGGCCTTAGACCATTCACAAATTGATAGAAATGTTCCATATCGAGTTGCTTTTGGTGAAGCTCGATATCTTCGGCACAATGCCATTTGGGCTCAAGAAGAGCCAACTCTTCCCAAAGTTCGGACAACTCATTATAATATTCTCGAATAGTTTTATCTTTTTGAGTCATTGTCCGAACTTTATCTTGTAAATTGCATACATGTGCAATATCTTTAAGGGAATACATGTTTTTGAGGTATTCTCAAGCCTTATCGGCATGCTCAAACTTAGCTAGACTAGAGCATTTTTTAATGTCTATGCTATTGATGAGCCATGACATAATTTTTGCATGCCCTATCCTCCATTCTTTCCATTTCTTTTCATAAGTGGCTAACGCCTTACTCTTCTCTTCTTCCGTTAGAGGAACCTCTTTATCACCATCTTTCTTGGTAAGAGATAATTTAGGTTTAAAATCGGAACCATCCACTATACCCCATAAACCTTTTCCCCAAATGTGGTGCTTCATAATCGAAGCCCACATTACATAGTTAGTATCATTTAGCTTCATTGGAATGATGGTGATCTTATCATTGTCATCCATCTTTTACAAGGGTAAGAGGAATAAATAGGAGGAGAGAGAGAAAAATAAAAAGAAAAGAAAAAGAGTAGACAAAGGAATAAGAGAGGATACAAAACCAAAATTTTTTGTAGCACAAGTTCGCCTTTCTTCAAGCAAATCTTCTTGAGCCAAGAACAAGGTGATTAAACACCTTTTGTAAAAGTGGCACGAAAATCGAAGCAGAAGCACTTCAAGATCTAAGGATTTCGTAGCTCTGATACCATGTAATGAAATGGTGGTCTTCAACAAATGCACAAATAACTCACCAACAAGTGTCTATTGGAGACACTACAAGCATGACCCTTGAAAGGGTATAAAAGGAAGAACACTTGAAAAATAAATAATACTTTATTCATGAACAAAATGCTTAAGAAGCATTGTTATTTACATTGAAGGGGTTCACCCCTATATATACAAAAAAGTGGAAGAGAGAGGAGAGCTCATTTTGAGCTCTCCAAAAAGAGACGTTGGATTCCAACGTCTCTTAATATAGCTGTTGGACTACAGTCCAACAGCATTTATTATTATAGCTGTTGGACTATAGTCCAACAACATTTATTATAGCTGTTGGACTACAGTCCAACAGCTATTTGCACAGTCAAGTTCCAACAGGAACTTGACTGGATCAAATATCTAGTTTCTATTGAACTAGATGCTAAAAAAGAAAATAAAGAAAATTAGAAAAAGAAAATAATAAAAGAAAATATAATAATATTAAATAATATATATATATATTACAGTTTACATTTTAACACCCTCATCTCTCTTGTTATGTATATAAAGGGACTCCTTGTCCCTTTTTTTTCTTGTGTTTTTGCTTAAGCATTTTATCAATAAAGATTATCATCTTTACATTTTGTGCTCACTTGTGTTAAGCCATTGTTGGCTTTTTGTATTGTCCCATAGTGACTGCACTTTGTATTTGTGTTTGTTGTATGCCCTTAGTGATTCTTATTTTGTACTTTCGCTATTTCATTACATGGTATTGGAGCTGCAGTGCTTTTGGACTTTTGGAGAGTGGTCATCACGTGTTTGTGTTCGTGGGAAAGCATCCAAAAGTGTTCGTGTATTTGTAGTGCTTGTGGTGACTCAAGTGAACTTATTCCTATACACCTCTCTCTCTCTCTCTCTCTCTCTCTCTCTCTCTCTCTCTCTCTCTCTCTCTCTCTCTCTCTCTCTCTCTCTCTCATATTCAACATAGAGCATGATTTCAAGATAGACCTCTCTTTCAAACTTAATGACACAAACTACCGTTATGGAAAACAACCTTAAACGAAAGAAGCTTTGGGGATAAGTGACGAGCATTATTCTCAAGCCTCAACTTGTGCTCACCAAGAAAGAAGGAGATCAAGTAAAGACTCTTGAAGGAGATGATTGTGCAAAGTCTATCAGTGACTATCAATCCAAAGTAGAAGATTGGAAAAATAATCATGCAAAAATTCTTGCATGGTTTACGACAATATTGACATTAAAATATGTGCCAACATTGCAAAATTTAGAAAGGTCAATGAAGCTTGATCGTTTATGAAAGGCATGTATATACAAAAAGATCTTCCAAGGCAATATTTCTTGCAAGAGAGGATTAAAACTACAAAGCAAGGGGACATGAGTGTGATTATTTTAACTCTTTTGCCGTGACTCCAGATAAAATATGGCAGAGAACCTCACAAGAGTGGTTGTGATAAAAGCCATTTATGATTGATCATTTTTGTGCCAAGAAAAAAATCTGAATTTTTGACCATGGACATAGACCCCAAGTCTTCGTTTTTCTTACCTCCCTCCTATTTTTCCTTTTTGGGAATGAACTTCGAGGGCAGGCAAGATCGATCCGTCAAGATGTCCCATCAAAATATGGTTGCATATGAACAGATTGATTTGTTTCTTCCAGGTGATGAAATTGAAAGAATCAAGCTTTTCAATAACAAGATGACTAAAAAAGGAAGAGTTGAGGGAAGTAACCATATAAAAATGAAACTAGGAAACCAGAAAATCAAATAAGGAGAAAAATATGATAGAACAAAAAAGGAAAACGGCGTCAACTAGGTAAAGTCGCCAAGAATAAAAGTGTCCCTTTTTTTTTTCTTGGGAACGTCAAACAATAACCAGCGAGTTTTTTTTTGCTGAGACGTCAATCAATAACAGGCAAGAATCCCTTTTTTGAGGATATATATATATATATATATATATATATATATATATATATATATATATATATATATTCTTGACGTCAAGAGAAAGAAATAAGGTGGATCAGATTTGAAAAAAAAAACAATTGTAGCAACAAGGGCAACAACTTGATAAAAATTTACAAAGGAAGAAATAAGTAGGAGTCAGGACAATAGAATATTAAAAGGCGAAGGAAAACCAAAACTTGGAGAAGAAGAAAAGGTCGATTAAGGAGATATTTGGAAGAAATAAAAGGGGATGAAAGAAAGATTGCAGCCAGAATCTGATGGACCTTACCTCTAGAGACACTCTAATACCATGTCCTCAAAGTGTGTGCCCTACAAGAACAAACTTGCTGCGGAGAAGTATTAGAGAGAGAGAGAAGAGAGAATAGGAGCAAATGACGTCTTGACAACACCATTAGGGATGGAGTCTCAATGTTTATGTCAAACATATATATTGAGAATTACAAAACTACCCTTAATCCTTTAATGGGTTATAAACACAACACATCCCGTAAGGGATTGATATGAATCATATTGGATTTGGATCTCTGGTCCATGACCCGATACATGGATCCTTAACAAATGTGTGCATCTATTGAAGGAAAACCAATTCAACTAATCCACAATCAACCAAGAAAAGTTCTAATATCAAGAGGATTACCACAAGTGTATAACCAATTTTTTCTTCTGCTTGCTGTGTATGTAAGAAGATGAGCTCCTTCAAGGATGTTCGCTAGATCACCAACAATGGATACTCAAAGAGCTCCAACAAAAGTTCTGAAATGAACACTCACAAGAACCAAGAATGGTTCACACACAAATACCCACTAAATGGGTATTCAACAACAAGAGGAAAAATAGAGGTATTATTGATTGTAATCCACACAAAAAATACACTACAATGAAAGGGGGCAACTGAACTTCAATCCAGTTGTGAAAATGAGAACAATCAGTCATATTATTCTTATCTATTGAACATCAGTGGACCCTTAATCAACTTGATGTTAAAAATGCTTTTCTACATGGAGATCTGAAAGAGGAATTGTACATGGATCAGGCCACTGGATACGCAGAAGGAAATCCTACAAAATATGTGTGAAAATTAAAAAAGACAATATACGAGTTGAAGCAGGCATCTCGTTCTTGGTTTGATAGTTTCTCCCTTGAAATACAAAAATATGGTTTTAACTGATCTCTCCTTGCTCACTCCCGGTTTATATAAGAACCAAGATAAAGTTACCCTGTTATTGATATATGTAGATGATATTATCATCATAGGTAACTCCAAAGATCATATTGAGGAAGTGAAGCAGCTCTTGAATCAAAAATTCAAAATGAAGGATCTTGGGAAACTGTGATACTTCCTTGAAGTTGATAGTACCACTGAATGAATGACTCTCACCCAACATAAGTACACCATCGACATTCTTAATAAGGCAGGTATGAAAGAATGCAAACCTTTAGGAACTCCCAGTGTCCATCAAAAACTCAGTTCCCAAGATGGAGATCTATATGAGGATCCTACAAAGTATCGCAACATAGTCGGGATGTTGCAATATCTCACTTTCACTAGACCTGATATTGTTTACTCAGTAAGTCAGGTATCCCAGTTCATGCATGAGCTGCGTATGGGGCATATGAAAGTTGTTAAAACGAATACTTCAGTACTTACAGTGAACTATCGAGGATGGTCTTTTGTACAAAAAGAAGATAAATGGGCAGAATGCACATGATCTCATTATTTACACTTATGCAAACTGGGCGGGAGATCCAAATGAACGCAGGTCGGTATCAGGCTATTGTGTTTTTGTTGGGATGAATCTGGTATTCTGGAGTAGTAGAAAACAGAAGGCAATTGCTAGATAAGTACAGAGGCCAAATATAGATCAATGGCAGCAGCCACGGCTGAGGCTACATGGATTAGACACTTATTGACAAAGGTAGGGGAATCAATCTCTCGATCCATTCTCTTATGTGATAATCAAAGTGCCATCAATATGTCCTTCAATCCCATTTATCACAGTCGTGCCAAACACATCGAAATAGATCAACATTTTGTGAGGCAAAAGGTGGAAGAGAAGGAGATTGAGCCTGAATTTGTATGAACTACTGATCAAGTGGCTGATATATTCACAAAGGGATTGACCAAAGACAGGTTTTGGATGTTAAAAGGCAAGTTGTTCATGGTTCAGAACCATGCACAACTTGAGAGAGGGTGAAAAGGCGTGTATATGTGTTTGGGTCCAAATCAGGTTTGGGTCTAGGACCGTGTCATGTTTTATACAAGCTAACGCATTTTATTAATGGCATGTTTGTAATTCCTTTATATTATAAAAGGGTATTTTACTACCCTAAACTTTGTATTAGAAAAACATATAATGAGAATAGTGAAGACTGATTCCTGTATTGGGAATCGTGGGTTTCTCAGCTCCTCCCTTTCTCTACTCCTTCATTCTTCTCGCATGGTGGAACTTTGGGTTTCGTAAATTCTATCAATTATGGCCTTATTTTTCTATACCATTGTAAGAGGTATCTCTTTCTCACCTTCTAGTTTGGGTTCCGGATCGGTCAAATCCACTAATCCCCACAACCCTTTTCCCCATATAAGGTGTTTCATAATTGAAGCCCATGTTACCTACTTAGAGTCATTGAGCTTAATGGGTTTTATGGTGACATTTGTTAAACTGTATCTCTCTTATGTATGTATATATATATGATATATATATATATATGTATCTATCTTTATATATATGCAAATATATATGTTTCTCTCTCTTGTAAAATCTGCAAGGGTATTATAGTCATTTCTCCTCTTTTACGCATATTCATAATTATGAATATGTTGTAATGTTTTTGTACTTTTATTTTTTTTCTTTTATTTTCTTTCTTTTCATCTTCTTTTTCCTTTTTCTTGTTTGTTGACTAAAGTCAACTAGGAGGGGGCTCAACACTAGCTGTTGGGCCTCTCCAACGGTTAGAATTCTAACCGTTGGAGGGGCTCCAACAGCTAGTGGAGCCCCTCCAAGGCCCCTTGCTAGCTTATAAATAGGGGAGTTCCCCCTTTGTAAAAACTACTTCTTAGAGCTTTTGTTCTCAATTATTCTCAATAAAAAATCTTTATATTTTATATGCTTTTGTGCATTTGTGTTTCTTTATTGTACCTTTGTGTACATTTGTTCTAAGTGTTCTTGTTCACTTGTGACCATACCTATTGGTGGTGGTGTGCTTATAGCACACTTTATCTCCTTTTGAGATATTTTCACATGGTATCAGAGCGAGGTTGAAGTTTGAAGATCGTGTGATTCCTCATATTTACTAGTGCATCGAAAAGCGTGCCTTTGGTTTCTTGGTGAAAGGCATGGGGGCTTCTCTTCCTTCAATATTTTGGAAGGTTTTTACGTCAAGTAAGATTTGAAAGTCCCTTTGTGGTACGTATTTTTTCTCCACTCTTCCCTCTCTAACGGGTGAAAAAGAGTCTCATTTTTTACTTGGTTTTAAATTGAATGGCTTCAACTACCATGTTTGGGCCGGGAATATGGAGGCTCACATTAAGGGGAAAGGCCTTTGGGGATACGTCAAAGGAACCATTCCCGAACCTGAACCTAAGATTACCATTATTGAGAGGGGTGAAATCAAAGTTCTTGATGGTGAAGAGAGAGAGAGAAAGCCCTTGAAGAATACAACAAAAAACATGAAGAATGGGAGATGAAGAACTACAAAATTCTTTCATGGTTCTTTTCTTCCGTTGAAACGAAAATAAATGCCAATATTTTGAAGTTCAAAAAAGCCTTTCAAGTATGGGAGTATCTTGAAAGAATGTATACTTCAAGAGATTTGTCCCATAAATACTATCTCCAAAAGAAGGCTTTAACCCTTCAACAAAGAGAAATGTCCGTTAGAGAGTATTTTGCCGAGCTATCTACTATTTGGGATGAACTTGCTCTCCAAGAACCTAAATGGAGTGGAGAGACTATTGAATTGAGGGTCAAACAATTAGAAGAAGATCATTTCTTCAACTTTTTAAATGGGCTTAGACCCGAGTTCGAACAAACTAGATCCTCCCTCTTGTTTTCGTTCTCTTCTCCTCCGTTGGAAGATGTGCTTACTAAACTAAGTGGAGAAGAAACTAGATTGGGGATGAATAAAACCAATCTAAGTGAGTTGGCCGTTCCCTCTAAGGATGAGGATGAAGGTGCTTATGTCATCTCAAGCAACAACAACAACTACGCCTTCATCCCAAAACAATTGGGGTCAGCGATATGAACCAAAAAAAGAAATTCATTTTGGGTCTTCCACATGAATCCTTTTCCTCCAATCATTTCTATCCAATGTCATGTCCTCGGTGAGGTTCAAAGCATTCATATCCTTTCCTATCATCTCCATCCAAGTCTTCCTAGGCCTACCCCGACCTCTTTTAACTAATATATTTTCCTATTTCTCCAACCTTCTAACTGGAGCATCATTAGGCCTTCGCCGAATATGTCCAAACCACCGTAAACGATTCTCTCGCATCTGATTTTCAATGGGTGCAACACCTACCTTCTTACATATCTCCTCGTTCTGAATCTTATCTTTTATTGTATTTCCACACATTCATCTAAGCATCCGCATCTCAGCTACACTCATTTTTTGAATATGATGTCTCTTGGCAGCCCAACATTCCGTACCATATAGTAAAGCGGGCCTAATAGTCGTCCTATAAAACTTTCCCTTCAACCGCAATGGCATTCTACGATCGCACAGCACTCCAGTTGCACTTTTCCATTTCAACACCTACCTTCCCTTCAGCCTAATATGTCGTCTCAAGATCGGGGAATAATGTTAAAACTTATAAACCCCCTCATTTCAATAAAAATCAAGGAATAGAAAATGGTGGGCATTATGGAAGAAGAGATTATAATAAAATCATATGCCACTTTTGCAAAGAACCGAGACACATTAAACCGGTATGCCCTAAATGGAAAAAGATGGTGGCTATGTCTACTACTTTCCAACCAACCAAGGAGGAAGGACCATCAACTTCCAAGAATGCTACTTTGTCTCTAAATCAAATCATGGAAGCTCTTCAACCACTCCTCAAGGGATCCACTTTCGGAGCCGCCATGACCACCTTCTCTCCTCCCGATAAGATTATTTGGCTCTTAGACTAGGGTGCATCCTTTCATATGACTCCAAATGTTTTTGCACTTTCTAAATACCCAAAAAATTGGTCACCCTCTTTTGTCTCTACCGCGGATGAGGCTTCTCTTGAAATAAAAGGAATTGGTGATTTTGAAAAACAAGGTTTTTCTATTCCTAAAGTTAGATTTATACCAAAACTAAATTTAAATTTGCTTTCTGTCTCTCAACTATCGGATCATGGGTGTGATATCAAATTCTCATCAAATAAATGTTGGATACAGGATCGTCGGTCCGGGAAGTTGATTGGGGAAGACTCTAAGAAGGGAGATCTTTACCTTATGGAATTTCTTCAAATTCCAAAACCCTCTTTTTGTAATGTTGCCCAACATAAAGATATAAATGTTTGGCATAAACGCCTTGGGCATCCAAATATTGTCAAACTTTCTTATTTACATTTTGCAAACACTTTATGTAAAGACAACTTCAATTGTAATGATTGTATTCTTGGTAAAATGAGAAGCTTACCTTTTGGACAAAGAACTATGTTTTCAACTAAGCCTTTTGAAATTGTGCATTCGGATGTTTGGGGACCGGCACCCGTAGTGTCTAAAGGAGGGTTTTTGTATTATGTTATTTACGTGGATGATTTCTCAAGATATAGTTGGATATACTTCCTTAAACATAAACATGAGGTTTTCTCTACTTTTAAGGTTTTTCATATGATAATACAAAATCAATTCAATAGTAAATTACAAATTCTTAGAACTGATTCCGGGGGAGAATATCTCTCAAATGATTTCAAAAGCTATATTGAAAATAATGGGATTGTTCATCAAAGGTCTTGCCCCAAAACACCTCAACAAAATGGGTTGGCCGAACGAAAACATAGACATATAATTGAAACTACAAGGACTTTGCTCATTTCTCAAAAAATTCTAAAAAGATTTTGGGCCGAAGCGGCTCTTGCATCGGTTTATCTCATAAACTGACTTCCATCCAAAAATTTGAATCAAATATCTCCATATGAAACCTTGTATAAAAAAGGACTCGATTACAATAGGTTAAGAATTTTTTGTTGTAAATGTTTTGTTCTCACTGACAAGAATGATAAACTATCTCCCAAAGCTATTCATTGTGCATTTTTGGGATATTCGGAAACATAAAAAGGTTTTAGGTGTTATGATATTAAAAATGATGAACTATATGTTTCAAGAAACGTAACCATTTTAGAAAACATGATTGGTTTTGAACACAAAACTCATGAAGATAATGTCGATTACTCTTTCTTGTTTGAACTATTATCTAGAAATGAAGACTTTTTTAGCGATGATGAATTGAATGAGAATGAGGATAACACTGAAAGTATTTCTCAAACCATCCAACGTGAAGAAGAAATGATAATTGAACCAATTACCTATACACATAGAGATAAAAAATACTTTTAGAAGTGCGATAGAGAAATATAGTGACCCTAGTGAATCTTCCAACTACTCTCGAAAAACTGAAAGATCTAGGACAAATCCTTCTAGATTTATATCCTATGAGTCTTTTTCTCCAAAGCATAGGGCATGTCTTAGTGTCATTCAATCATATCAAGAACCTAGAAATTTTGAAGAAGCTAAGGAAATTATAGAATGGAGGGATGCCATGGATAACGAACTTAGAGCCCTCAACAAAGCCAAAACTTGATTTTTCAATGTCTTCCAAAAGGAAAGAAAACAATAGGATGTAGATGGGTTTTTAAAGTCAAAACTAAGAGTGATGGCACTCTCGAAAGATATAAAGTCCGCCTTGTCGCAAAAGGCTATAGTCAAGAATACAGCATCAATTACGAAGAAACATTTGCCCTCGTTGTACGAATGGTTACTGTAAGATGTTTGATCACTATTGTATCTATTAAAAAATAAAACATCTACCAAATAGATGTTAAAAATGCTTTTGTAAATGGGGACCTTAATAAAGAAGTCTACATGGATGCTCCTCCTGGTATGGATATACCAAAGGGAAAAGTACTTTGTTTGCAAAAAGCGCTTTATAGTTTAAAACAAGCCCCTAAGGCTTGGTATGATCGATTTAATGAAGTAATGGTTCAAGATGGTTTTACTTCATGCTACACTGACACTGCTTTGTTTGTCAAAAAGTCTGATGCAGGAATTGTGATTTTACTGTTGTATGTTGATGATATGTTGATAACAGATAGTGACATAAAGGGCATCAGAAACATTAAAACCACTTTAAAAGAAAGGTTTGAAATGTCAGACTTGGGGTATCTGACTTACTTTCATGGTAACGAGGTAGCCTACTCTCATAGACGCTATTTTTTGTCTCAAACTAAACTTGCATGTGAGATTCATGACAGATCAGGTATTACTGACGATAAAATCTGTGAGACCCCTGAAATTGTGGGATAAAAAATGAAGATCGATGATGGGATACCTTTGGAGGATCCTACCCCTTACCAGCAACTTGTGGAGTCTCTAATGTATCTTTGTAAAATTGTCTATGAAGAGACAATACGCATACAAGCACAAATACTTTATAAAAGAAGTGTACGAAGACACCCTCACGACACTTAACAAAATACGCAAAAGCGTAAAAATAGTAAACATGCAATAATGCATGTATTTCATAAAAGGAACAAATGCTTGAGACTCTCAAGCTTGGGAATTACAAGGGGGGAACACCCCTATTTATACAAGCGCCAAAAGGTTCAAAGGGGGGGCTCCCAAAGGAGTCGTTGGGAGCCCCCAACGACTCTATTGGGGGACCCCAATGCACTTTAAAAAATAGCAAAAAATAAAAGAAAAAGTAAAAAAGAATAACAAAAAAAATAAATAAGAAAATTACAACATATTCCAAATGGAATATGCGCAAAACAGGAAATTACAAGAATACCCTTTTCGGGTAAGAATATATAAATATATATATTTATATATATAGAGATATATGTACATATAATATATTATATGTAAATGTATCTCTATGTATATAAATATATATATTTATATTTACAATAATGATTTCAGGAGACACATTTTAACACCCCCCTTCAAACTTACGGTGTGATAACCGCAAGTTTATCAAGAAGGAAATGAAATCTGGGCGAACATAGAGCTTTTGTGAAGAAGTCGGCAAGTTGATACTCAGACGTCACATATGGTAGATCAATGACCTTCTTCGGGTATTCTTCTCTGACATAACGACAGCCCATCTCTATATGTTTTGTTCGCTCGTGAAAGGTGTGGTTCTTGGCAATATAGATTGCACTTTTATTGTCACAGCATAGCTTTGTTGGTTCTTCGACAACCACTCCCATATCTTCCAAAAGACGTTGAATCCATACAATTTCCATGGTGGTAGATGCCATGGCTCTATATTCGGCTTCAGTGGATGACAAAGAGACCTTTTGTTGCTTTTTACATCGCCATGAGATCAAAGATTTTTCTAAGAAAATAAAAAAACTAGTGGTGGAGTGACGGTTACTAGGGTCACCTCCCCAATCTGAGTCAGTATAAGCAAGCAATTTTAATTCAGAGGAAGAAGATAGAAATACTCCCTTGTTCATTGTTCCTTTCAAATATCTGATGATGCGAAGGACATCACAAATATGAACAGTTGTAGGAGCGTGCTGGAACTGACTGGCGATGTGAATAGCATGCGACAAGTCAGGTCGAGTAATGCTAAGATACATTAGAGAGCCTACCAGCTGCCTGTAAGGAGTAGGATCGGTTAGGGGAACACCGTCGTCAATCTTCATTTTTGATCCCACGACTTCAGGAGTTTCGCATACTTTGTCATCAGAAATTCCTGATCTGTCAATAATCTCACAAGCAAGCTTAGACCGAGATAAAAAATAACCACGTTGCGAATAGGCAACCTCAATTCCAAGAAAATATGTCAGAAAACCCAAGTCTGACATCTCAAATTTTGAAGTCAAGACGGACTTAATACCCTTGACTCCTTGAACATCATCACGTGTAATTAACATGTCATCAACATAGAGTAATAGAATCATAATTCCTGCATTAGATCTTCTGGTAAATAGAGCAGTGTCAGTATAACATGAGAAAAAACCATTTTCCAACATTACACTGGTAAACCTGTCATACCAGGCCTTGGGGGCATGTTTCAAACCATAGAGGGCCTTACGAAGACGAAGAACTTTATCTTTAGGAATCTTCATGCCTGGTGGAGCATCCATATATACTTCTTCGTTAAGATCACCATTTAAAAAGCATTTTTCACATCCATTTGAAAAATGTTCCAATTTTTAATAGATGCAATAGTAATAAAACATCTAACAGAAACCATTCGGGCTACAGGGGCAAAAGTTCTCATAATCAATTCCATACTCTTGCCCATACCCTTTAGCAACTAAACGAGCTTTATATCTTTCCAAGGATCCATCGCTTTTAGTTTTAACCTTAAAAACCCATCGACAACCTATAGTTTTCTTTTCTATGGGTAGAGTTTGGAAATCCCAAGTTTCAGCCCTTTTAAGGGCATTAAGTTCATTTTGCATAGCTTCTTGCCATTCTATATATTTTTTGGCTTCTTCAAAATTCCTTGGTTCAAAATAAGAGTGAATGGCACTAAGGCAAGCCCTATATCGGGGTGAGAAAGAATCAAAAGAAACAAAACGAGTTGGAGGTCTTCTATTCCTTTCAGATCTCTGGTGGTCGATAGTAGGAACAAGCTCACTATACTGGTCAATAGCACTTCTAAAGGTGTCTTGGTTTCTACGAGAGTAGGTTATTGGATCACTTGAAAGTCTACTTTCTTGTTCATTGAGTGAGTTATGTTCACCAACGTCACCATCATTTTCCTCATCGTGATTTGATGATACATCATCATCACTAGATATATCATCATTACTAGACAATAGATCAAATAAGAAGGAATAATAAATATTTTCTTGTTGAGAAACATTTTTTTCAAAGCCACTTTCATTTTCCAAAAAGGTTACATTTCTAGAGACATATAACTTATCATCTCGAAGGTCATAACAACGAAACCCTTTTTGAGTTTCGGAATATCCAAGAAAGGCGCAAGGGATAGCCTTGAGATAGTTTGTCATTCTTATCCGTAAGTATAAAACACTTACACCCAAAGACTCGTAACCTATTATAATCCGGTTTAAGTTTATATAAAATCTCAAAAGGGGATATTTTTCATAATATCCTAGATGGCAGGCGATTTATCAGATAAACAGAAGCAAGAGCTGCTTCTGCCCAAAAAAATTTAGGAATGTTTTGGGAAATAAGAAGGGTCCTAGTAGTCTCAATGATGTGCCTATGTTTTCTTTCGGCCAACCCATTCTGTTGAGGGGTTTTAGGACAAGACCTTTGATGGATAATTCCATGATCCTCAAGATATACTTTAAATTGATTGGAGAGATATTCCCCTCCAGAATCACTCCTAAATATCTTTATATTACTATTGAATTGATTCTTGATCATTGAATGAAAGGTTTTAAAACATGAAAAAACTTCATGTTTGAACTTAAGAAAATAGATCCATGAATATCTGGAAAAATCATCCACAAAAATGACATAATAAGAAAAGTCTCCTTTTGAAGTCACAGGTGCGGGTCCCCAAACATCCGAATGAACAATTTCGAAATTTTTAGAAGAGAACATGGTTCTTTGCTCAAAAGGTAAACTTTGCATCTATGTCACATGGGTGCGGGGCGGGCACGGGTGCGGGTGCGGGGATTCGGCACTTCCAAAAAACTCGGGTGCGGGGGTGTGGCAGGGGCAAAAATGTAAATATATATATAAGGGGTCGGGGGGCGGGTTTTTTCAAATTTTACACGATAGCACAAGCAAGGCTACCACCATCATTGAAAAGTCAGGAGCTGACAGCAGCTGTCAACAACTGACAGTTGCTGTCAGCAGATTTTTTTTTTATATACAGCTGCACGATAGCACAAGCAAAGCTACCACCATCATTGTAAAGTCAGCAGCTGTAAGCAGATTTTTTTTTATATACAGCTGCACGATAGCACAAGCAAGGCTACCACCATCATTGAAAAGTCAGGAGCTGACAGCAGATGACAGCAGCAGATTTTTTTTTATATACAACTGCACGATAGCACAAGCAAGGCTACCACCATCATTGAAAAGTCAGGAGCTGACAGCAGCTGACAACTGTTGTTAGCACATTTTTTTAAAAAAAAAATTCCCAGGGGCAATTTTAAAAAAAAAATCAAAAAAAAAGACATAAATGATCCTGGGTGCGGTCAACGCACCCAGGATCGGGTTGACCGCACCCGGTGCCGCACCCGCGTCGAGTCGCGTCGACGCGGGTGCGGCACCCTGCTAGCCGAATCCCTGTGACATAGCTTTGCATTTTTTCGAGAATACAATCATTACAAGAAAATGAACTTTTACATAGGTCTTTTGCAAAATGCAAATAAGACAACTTGGTAATATTAGGATGACCAAGTCTTTTGTGCCATACATTTATATCTTTGTTTTGGGCCACATTACAAAAAGATTTTGGAACTCGAAGAGATTTCATATAGTATAAGTCTCCTTTTCTAAAGCCTTCCCCAATCAATTTCCCGAACCGGCGATCCTGTATTAAACATTTATCACAAGAGAACTTAATATCGCAACCATGGTCCAAGAGTTGAGAAACAGAGAGAAGATTTAAGTTAAGTTTAGGTATAAATCTAATTTTTGGAAGAAAAAAAATCTTGAGATTCGAAATTACCTATACCTTTAATTTCAAGAGATGTTCCATCCGCAGTGGAAACAAAAGACGGAGAAACATTTTTTGAGAAATCGAAAAGTGAAAAAATGTTTGGGGACATATGAAAAGATGCACCGGAGTCCAAAAGCTAAGAGACTTTACCTGGAAGAAATGAGGTAGACACGGCGGCACCGGAGGTAGCTCCCTTGAGTAGGGGTTGAAGGGCTTCCACTATTTGATTTAAAGAGAGTGACCCACTTGATGATGCCTCCTCCTTTTGTGGAACACCGGTGGTAGCCATTGCGAAAAGCTTTTTCCATTTGGGACATATGGGTTTGATATGTCCGGGTTCTTTACAAAAATGACAAATAATTTTGCTATAGTCCATTTTTCCTCTTGGCCCATCATTTTCACCTTGATTTTGTGGTTTAAAATGAGGGGGACGATAGGTTCTTATATTGTTCCCGGGTCTTGATACGGCATTGACCTCATTACTTTCTTCATGATTACAAGGAACGATAAGAACACTTGATCTTTGTTTACATAAACTCATACGAGTCTCCTCACCACTTAATTTAGTGAGTACATCTTCAAGAGAGGGAGGAGAAAAAGAGGACCTTATTTGCTGAAATTCGGGCCTTAGCCCATTCAAAAAGTTGAAGAACCGATCTTCTTCAAGTTGCTTGTGACGAAGTTCAATTGCCTCTCCACTCTATTTTGGTTCAAGCATGGCAAGCTCATCCCAAACGGAGGAAAGATCGGCAAAATATTCCCTAATAGTCATTTCACCTTGAGTAAGAGAGAGAGTCTTCTTTTGAAGATAATACTTATGAGATAGGTCCCTCGATGTATACATTTTTTCAAGATAATGCCAAGTTTCCGATGTCTTTTTGAATTTAATAATGTTGGCATTAATCTTGGTTTCAACGGATGAGAAGAACCAAGAAAGAATCTTGAAATTCTTCATTTCCCACTCATCGTGCTTTTTAGAATACTCTTCAAGAGATCTAACTTTTTCTTCTCCTTCAAGAATCGTGATCTCACCTCTGTTTACCACGGTTATCTTGGGTTCAGGTTCCAGAATTGTGCCTTGCACATAACCCCATAGCCCCTTTCCTTTTATGTGAGCCTCCATGTTTCCGGCCCAAATATGATAATTGAACCCATTTAATTTGAAGCCAAGAGTAAAGTGAGACTCTTTTTCGCCCATTATGAAGTAGAGAGAAAGAGGAAAATGGCGTACCAACACAATATTCCAAATGCTAGCTTGTGCAAGATTCTTCTAAAATACTTGAGAAGCAGGATCCACCACTTCAACCTCCAAAGGTCCGAAGGCACGCTTTTCGAGGTACTTGAAAAGAGGATCCCACAATCCTCAATCACGAACCAAGCTCTGATACCATGTAAAATTGTCTATGAAGAGACAATACGCATACAAGCACAAATACTTTATAAAAGAAGTGTACGAAGACACCCTCACAACACTTCTTTAACAAAATACGCAAAAAGCGTAAAAATAGTAAACATGCAATAATGCATGTATTTCATAAAAGGAACAAATGCTTGAGACTCTCAAGCTTGGGAATTACAAGGGGGGAACACCCCTATTTATACAAGTGCCAAAAGGTGCAAAGGGGGGGCTCCCAAAGGAGTCGTTGGGAGCCCCCAACGACTCTATTGGGGGACCCCCAATGCACTTTAAAAAATAGCAAAAAATAAAAGAAAAAGTAAAAAAGAATAACAAAAAAAATAAATAAGAAAATGACAACATATTCCAAATGGAATATGCGCAAAACAAGAAATTACAAGAATACCCTTTTCAGGTAAGAATATATAAATATACATATTTATATATAGAGAGATATATGTACATATAATATATTATATGTAAATGTATCTCTATGTATATAAATATATATATTTATATTTGCAATAATGATTTTAGGAGACACATTTTAACAAGCATCACAAGGCCAGACATCTCTCATGCAGTGCATATTGCAAACCAATTTCAGCATGCTCCTACATCCGTCCATATGAGCGTCGTTCTCCGAGTTGTCAGATACATAAGGGAAACTTTAAACAAGGGAGTTTTTTTTTCCTCATCTTCTAAGTTAAATTTAATTGCATATACTGACTCTGATTGGGGAGGTGACCCAAGTAATCGTCATTCCACTACAGGCTTTTGCATTTTTTTTAGGTGAATCACTGATCTCATGGAGATGCAAGAAACAACAGAAGGTGTCTCTATCATCCACCGAAGCAGAATATTGAGTCATGGCTTCTACAACTATGGAGATTGTCTGGATTCATCGGTTGTTGCAAGACATGGGAATTCAAATTCAAGAACCCACAAACTTGTGTTGTGATAATAAGAGTGTAATCTATATTGCTAAGAATCACACTCTTCATGAGTGGACAAAGCATATTGAGATGGATTGCCATTATGTCAGAGAAGCATATCTACAAAAAGTCATCGACCTTCCTTACGTGACTTCAGAATATCAGTTGGCAGATTTCGTCACCAAGGCGCTTTGCTCTCCGAGATTCAACTTTCTCCTTGGCAAACTTTCAATCATTGCGCCCTAAGTTTGAGGGAGAGTGTTAAATTGTATCTCTCTTATGTATGTATATTTAAATATATATATATATATATATAAAGAGAGATACATATACTGTAATAAACGAAAAAAAAATTTGTTCGACCCGGGTCGGATCCAGATTTTGACCCAATCCGGATCCAAAAGGGAGAGGCGGTCGGGCACAGCCTCACCACCTCCCTCGAGCCTTCTTTAGAAAACAAGGCAGGGGGGTTTCAAATATGAACCCCCCCCCCTCGATGTCTCTCTCCTGACTCTCTCTCTCTCCCTCATTGTCTCTCGTTCTCTCTTTCCTTCTCCCTTCGACGACGACACCACCTGCGACCTCCCTCCGACGCCGACGTCGACGACCACTAGGTACGCGCCTCCTCCTCTTTCGTTCGTCTCTCTCTCTCTCTCCCTCTTTCCCCCTCGCTTCTCCGTTACGCAGGGAGGGGAGGGTCGAACCACCTCCCTGCTCCTGTTACGGCAGATGGGGCAGAGGAGGGGCTCGCCCCCCTCCTCTCTGTGCCCTCTGTCAAGGCAGGGGAGGGGCCGAGCCCTCCTCCTTGCCTCTCGTTACGACAGAGGAGGGGCACGCCCCCCTCCTCTCTGTGCCCTCTGTCAAGGCAGGGGAGGGGCCGAGCCCTCCTCCCTGCCTCTTGTTACGGCAGAGGAGGGGATCGCCCCCTCCTCTCTGTTCCCTCTGTTCGGCAGGGGAGGGGCACGACCCCTCCCTGCTTCTGTTACGGCAGGGGAGGGGTCGAGACCCTCCTCCCTGCTCCCTGCATCCCCTTATGGCAGGGGAGGGGTTGAGCCCCCTCCCTGCTCTTTGTTTTGGCAGGGGAGGGGCTGAGCCCCCTCCCTGCTCTTTGTTTTGACAGGGGAGGGGGTCGAGCCCCTCCCTGCTCCTTGTTGCGGCAGGGGAGGGGGTCGAGCCCTCCCTGTGCCTCTTTTCTCGTTAGGCAGGGACATCGCCCCTGCTTTCGCTGTTTTTCGGCAGGCCGGGGCAAGCCCCCTCGCCTCGCTTTTCCCTGGCATCAGGCGGGCCTCCGTTCGTTGTTGAAAGGCAGGGTGCGGCCTCCTGCCTCCCCCTTAGTGGCTTGCAGGGAAGGGCCTCGCTTCCTTGCTCTCTTGGCAGGCAGGGCGAAGCCTCCCTCGTTGTCTTCTTCGGGCAAGGGTGCGACCCCCCTGCCTCCTCGGAGTTCGCTGACAGCAAGTCAGCAGGGGCTCGCAGCCCCTGCTTCTTGCACTTATAGCAGGTGCGCATGTGCACGATGCCCCTGCCTCTGCTTCCTTTACGTCAGGACGGCGACAGTGCCCCTGACCTTTTATTTTGGTATTAGCTTGCTAAGATTATTACTTTTGCAGCTCGTACGATGGATCCCGCTCGTGCTCCGCGACCCGAGCTGCCAATCGCGTCCATTCGCGGACGTCAGCAAGCTTGCGACTCCCAAAGGTAGGGGAAGATTACACAGAAGACTTTGACAATTGAATTGAGTTCAATTAATTAAAAAGGACAATTAAATAAAATATATATGCATATATATATCATATATATTTATACGAGTACGCATTTAACTCAAGGACGTGGTTTCACGATCCTTGTCCTTTACTTTGTCGTTGCGCATCGCGCAAAGGTTTGGCGTTACACTCCTGTTTACAGTCTTTACTTGCCGTTGCGCGTTGTGTCGAGGGTTTGCGTTGCACTTCTGCTTACCGCCCTTACTTTGCTGTAGCGCTTTGTGCCTAGGCTCTTGCTTTTGCATGTGTTGGTATTGCCTTGCTATTGCAGATGACGTGCAGGTTCTTGCTCTTTGCGTATGCCTTAAAGGCATCCTCGTGGAGGATGCAAGGGGCATTTATCACTCTCCCTCTTGCGACAAGAGTTCAGTCGGGAGCGAGCGACACATCCTCGTCTAAGGAGAGGGATAGCTCGCAAGGATCCTGGCTCTTCGTGTGCGCAGTCCTGCAGAGTCGACTTGAGATTTTAGGGAGCTGCGCAAAAGCATCAAAGATTGCTCCAAATCGAAGCATTTGGAAGGATGTCACTGGCTGGTTCTGCTCACCTTTTTGGCATATCTCGGGTGATCTCGATTTGAGGTTCGAGCGAACTTCTTAGCGGGTGTTCTGTTGAGAAACCTGTATCTCGTCTATCGAGGTCAGTATCGAGACATGCGAGACATGTAGATACCCCGATAGCGGAGGTGATTCGAGATAATCACATGAATAATGTTGGCACAAGGTATTGTTGTTTCAAAAGATAAAGTAAAGTTGATAAACTTTACATCTTTGTGAAACACTCCTGTTGAGGCTTCTATTGAGGAGCTATACCCCCTTCATCCTAGAGTACTTGTAGTCGTGCACGACACGTCTAGTACTGCGATGATAGGATGAGATGGTCGTGCGACCTCGAACAGCGCTAAATTCAAAATGCTGTAATCACATAAATGGCCTCACATTCGCCTTCACAGGCAAGATGTTCAAGTGGTTTAAAGAGCACAGCATAGAATGGGTTGTTAGTTAAGCAACCCCTAACGCACTCATTCACTTATGGTTGTCTGTCAAGGGAGAGGACAGATCGGTGCAAAAACTCCAATTGACAGGTTGTTAACAACCACCCCACGGGCAATGATCCGGCCTCCCCAGTCATTGGAGTTAAAGGGAAAGGGGCTACATTAGTTAGCTCAACACTTCTCCAGAAGTTGGATGCATTTGTGGCACTGCTTTTCAGCCTCTGGGGAATCCTCTCTCGGCTAAAGTCATCCCTTTTGGAGCGGACTCAACTAGCTATTCGGGTTATTGAAAATACATAGAATAACAGACGCCCGAACTAGTCTCAGTTGTTTCTACGTTTTGCCTGCGCGTACTCGCAGGCCAGTAATTATCGAAACATAAGGTCTATTCACACTGGTCGTTGGGTCGTGAGATTCGCTTGCACTACTGACTCGCTTGCACCACTGACTCGCTTGCACTATTGATTTGTTTGCATTACTGAATTGTTTGCTTGCTCGGTAGTTCAGTATGCTACTCGTTGAGTTGTGCACGCCTGTCAAGGCGTTACTCTAGTTGGTTAAACTGCTTACGCAATTCTTTGCGGAGTAATAAGGAGCTTCTCATACTAGTTAAATGCTTATAATAATAGCATTATGTCAGTTGCTACATATTAGCATGTGACTTGCTTTATCCCTTGGTCGAACTGTTTTGTGCTTATTGTAGCGTAGCACTTGTTGGTTTGCATCTCTTATGATTGATGTGATTGCATACAGCTCGTACGCTACAAACTGGTGGCAACTAGGATTGATGTGGCAGCTTGTCTTATAAGCTGCTTACATATTGTGATATAACTGCTGCCGTATGATTGCTTATGAATGGCTTGTGATGCAATGGTTTATGCCTTACGATTAATTTAATTACTTGTTGATGGACTGAGTCATTTGATTGTAATTGTATGTTTTACGAGCATTGTTATGAGTGTTTGTCTTATTCAATTGTTTTGTTTGGCTGATGGTTAGAGTTAGTTACTCTTCGCCCATAGAATCAACTAGATTGCCATATCTGTGTGTTCTCATGTGACGTTTACGCATGCTTTGAGGTCCTACTTGAGGATTGTAATGTTCCTCGTGGTAATAACACGATGTGTAGGATTATATGCTTCTATGTGAAGTGATACGATGTATAACGCTGATATACATGCTTGTGCCCATATTGTGGCTACCGACCCAGAGGCGGTTAATGGTTCAGAGCAGTCAATGATTGATGCATGTATCACTGAGTGGGGTGTCTGTCGAGCACCTGATCTCCAAGGGATTATCTGCGGGGGCGTGTATGATCAAGACCAGGTACCCGGCTAGAATGGTAGATTCTTTGTGAAGATATACACTGTCCACGAACGGGTAGCCGCAAAGGCGGTGAACTCCTGTGAGGAAGTCTATGGTCCAAGACCAGGTATACCATCTAAGGCGAAATTCCTTGTGACGTTATACATTTCTCAGACCAGGTGATCCGGCGTTGATCTTGTTGTTTGTATTAGTGGCTATAAACCCTGAGAGCGGTCATTTGTGTTGATGCGTGTATCGCAATGATTTTCATTGGATATGGCATTTGTTGGGGACCGGCTTCCCAAAGGTTTCGCTGTGGGGGTATGTATGATCAAGATCAGGTGACCCGGCTAGAGTGGGAGATCTCTGTGAGGATGTACACTGTCCACGAACGGGTAGCCGCAAAGACGGTGAACTCCTGTGAGGAAGTGTATGGTCCAAGACCAAGTATACCCTCTAGGGCGGTAATTCCTTGTCAGGTCGTATATCTCTCGGACCGAACGATCCGACGTGGATCTTGTGTTTTTTATTACCATAAAAAGTTATGGCGAGCTGTGACAATCTTTTGAGATTGTTTGTGATAGCCAACTATGAATTCATAGTTTTGGCTTTCTGTTTTAGCATGATTACATGCATGACTCAGGTGTGAGAATCAGATCGTTAGCGATTTGAGTTAGTGATCATGTTTTGTACCTTCTACGGAAGGGTGGGCTTTTCTGAGAGAGTATGACGCCTTAGTGAGTCATAACCGGTGACAGTTAGCCGCGTAAGACTTTGAGAGATGAGAATAGATTAAGGTTGTTCAGGACAAAGCGTTTGTTAGAAGTAGTGAGTGATAAACGATGTCCTGGTGGTGATTAGATGCAGAGACCTCGTTCTAGGAACGAGAACAAGCTAGTTGTGTGGTGGTTCACAGCCTATGATCAATTGAATCGTATGTTGCGTTTGTCAATTGCATTGCTTACTTGCTTTGAACTGCTTACTTGCTTTGAACTGCTTACTGTTTGCACTACTTACGCATTTGCACGGCTTACGCATTCGCACTGCTTACTTGCTTTGAACTGCTTACTGTTTGCACTGCTTAGTTGCTTTGAACTGCTTACTGTTTGCACTGCTTACGCGTTTGCATTACTTACTCGCTCGCACTACTTATTCGCTTGTACTACTTACGCGTTTGCACTTTAAACTGCGTAACCTACTGAATTAAATGTACTTAATTCAATTTCTTGTAGTCTCTCTTGTGCACCTACTAGTTTTTCGTGAAACTAACTCATTCTATGGGTACAGGTGATGATTAGGTACTCTACGAGCGATGGCGCGATTGCAAGATGGCTTCAAGACTTCTTCCTGCTCTTAGCTCGCATCCTGGACGCTATGGGTTTATATCGGATTTTCATTGGGATATCTGAATCTTGCGAGTTTTGGTTCTTTTAGCTAACGTGCCCAAAGTTGTGAGCTTGCCTTCTGATTTATCAAAGAAAAATCTTCCGCTGATTTCATAAACAAACTCTAAAGGAAAGAGATATTTTTAGTCTCTTGCCTGTTTTTCTGAAAAGGTTCGCAAGTTTGAAATTTCGGGCGTTACATATACATATATATGTGATATATATATATATATATGTATCTATCTTTATATATATATGTGTAAATATATATATATATATATATGTTTCTCTCTCTTCTTGTAAAACCTGCAAGGGTATTATAGTCATTTCCCTTCTTTTGCGCATATTCATAATTATGAATATGTTGTAATGTTTTTGTACTTTTATTTTTTTTCTTTTATTTTCTTTCTTTTCATTTTCTTTTTCCTTTTTCTTGTTTGTTGACTAAAGTCAACTAGGAGGGGGCTCAACACTAGCTGTTGGGCCTCTCCAACAGTTAGAATTCTAACCGTTGGAGGGGCTCCAACAACTAGTGGAGCCCGTCCAAGGCCCCTTGTTAGCTTATAAATAGGGGAGTTCCCCCTTTGTAAAAACTACTTAGAGCTTTTGTTCTCCATTCTTCTCAATAAAAATTCTTTATATTTTATATGCTTTTGTGCATTTGTGTTTCTTTATTGTACCTTTGTGCACATTTGTTCTAAGTGTTCTTGTGCCTTTGTGCACATACCTATTGGTAGTGGTGTGCTTATAGCACACTTTATCTCCTTTTGAGATATTTTCACAACATTATCATTGTCATCCATTTTACAAGGTTTGAGAAGGAAAGAAAAAAAAAAGAATGGAGAAGGAAAAGAAAAAAAGAAGCGAAGAAAGCAAGGTGAAGATCAGGAATACTCCACCAAGCTAGCACCACCGATAAAGAGCCCGTACACTCCACCAAATAAGCGTGATCACGATCTCACAAGTGCTTGAATAGGAATTGCAAAAAGAGCTTCAACTCTTTTAAATTTTGAATAGCACGTTTTCTGATGTACCGAAAACAAATTTAACTTGATTACCAAGCTTTGATACCATGTAAGAAGATGAGCGCCTTCAAGGATGTTCGCAAGATCACCAACAATGGATACTCAAAGAGTTTCAACAAAAGTACCAAAATGAACACTCACAAGAACCAAGAATGGTTCACACATAAATACCTACTAAATGGGTGTTCAACAAGAGGAAAAGTAGAGGTATTATTGATTGTAATCCACACAAAAAATACACCACAATGAGGAGGCAATGCCCCATACTTATACACAAAATAGGGTTTTAGAGCCGTTGGGAGTCCAACGACTCTTTGTGTTGACTTAGTCAAATATTGACTAGTCCAATACAAACTAAATTTGAACTAAAAAAAAGGTAAAAATCCTATAAAACTAAACTAAAATGAAAAAGTAAAAAAGCCTAGTTATCCTAGTTATGATACATTATTTAACAGAGTACACTATATATAAATGGTGCAATCCACATACACATTTATCAGCATTATAAGATAAAAAGAACAATTACTTTTAATATTTACCATGACAATGGCACACTACATATTTCTTCTAAGTTTAACCCAGGCATCAACAGAAATATCCATTAGAAGGACTAAAGGACAGTAATCGAATCTTTTCAATAATGCGGCCAAGAGGCACTTAAACTTGAGAGTCCAGAAAGTTGCTTGGTAGTGCATAACGCCCAGAGAATTAATTCAGAGAAAATATTGATGCTATCAGTTATGAAGAGGAAATAGAGACATCCGAAAATGTTTTTATCTAACAACTATCTTTCAATTTATTTTAAAATATATGGAAAATCTAATGCTTGAAACAAACTAAAAGAACATACCAAAAAAATCTGAACATTATTGATAAACTTTATGAAATATAGACAAAAAAAAGAAAAAGAAAAAGACCTGAAGTTGAAAGGGAGTCCCAATTTCTGTCCAGATATTTCAACACTTCACAAGAAGCCTCTTCTATGGATATCATGCCTGGTGATGTTGGCCAGCGTGCAAGAGTGTCTTCGCCACTGTTTCTTCCAACAACCTACAATACTTCCTCACATTATTAAATTATTAAGCTGCATATTTAGCAAATAAATATAAAGTGTATCATTGTAACCTATGTCATAGGGATTCGCCCAATAGGGTGCCGCACCCGCATCGGCGTGATGCGATGAGGCACCCGGTGCGGTCAAAATGATCCTGGGTGAGGTCAACTGCACCCAGGGAAATATCTGTCCAAAATGGACTCGGTCAACTCCCATTAAAAAAATAGGGGTGGGGTACCTCAAGCCCCACCCCCATTAAAAAAATAGGGGGGTACCACAAGCCCCTCCTAAGGGTACCTCGAGCAACCCCCCCCCCCACCCCAGTAAAAGAAATAGGACTTATATATATATATATATATATATATATATATATATATATACCCCTCGCACCCAAGTTTTTTTAAGGTGCCGCATCGATGCGTACTCATATCCACACCTATGTGACATAGATTGTAACTATTTCCAACCCTTTCCCGTTCTCTTTTTGAACCAATTTTTCTCATGTGTGGTAAGTGTGACTGAGTTACCTGCAAATGCCTCAATACTATTAAAAATGCAGGAGGGCTCCTCAGATGCAATGCTCCCCAGGAGAACTCTGGTGGAAGCAAACTTTGCCTAGCAATTATAGGTTTGCAACTCCATGCTAGAGGCCAATCTCTTAATAGAATAGAATCATTATAAGAACAAAGCACTTTTTTGCCGCCTTTTTTTCCATCAATACTTGGCAACCCCATCTCAGCAGGCACGAAAGCAATATTGCTGAGTAAACTGCAGAAGTTGTTCCCATATAGCACTGAAAAATTTTTTAAGATAGTTTCCACTACAGATCCAGCCAAAGACCATATTTCTGGTGAAATATCACTTTTGGAATTAGAGAGGTCAGAATCAAAAGCAAAAGAATCTTCAATTGCTTTTGCAGGTTTGCTACCAAACAGCTCTACTTTTCTGGCACACTCAAGCATTACATCAGCTTGAGGCACTGTCCTAAGCCCTGCCTTCTTCAAAATACGAAGCCACCCATCAGCAGCAAACTTTTCGCCAGGGAACTTATTTTTTTCTCCAGAAAAAACAGATTTTAGTAAAGGGTCACTAGGATCAAGCAACTCCTTGGGTTTAAAAAGTTCTGAAGAATTCTCATCAGCACTTTGAATAAACTTAGCCTCTCTCAAAGCATCAAGTATTGCAGTATCAGACTGAAGATCTCCCCAGTTTAAATAAATATACATCAAAATGTATTCCTGGTCATGCTCGCTCTTGTTCTCAAATCCAGGTAATGCAAACTTCACCAAAATATCCCGATTATGCAGTTCTGGGACCCCAATGGCAGATAAGAAGTGACTTCCGCTTGAAGTTATTGACTGGGAAAGGCATCTGGCATCATAAGGTTGAAAAAATGCACCAGAGGAAACAATGTAGTATTCCTGCCCAAGCAAGTCCACGTATGTTCCAATTACTGTCTTAAACATGGGAAGCATTTTCAACAATTCAATTTCTTCTCTGCTGTACGTAGAGCCATGAGAAGTGAAATCCAACGCAAAAAGAGAAAAAAGTTCATCCCAATTGGCATCTACAAGAGAAACTGGTGGAGAGAAGTAACCACTTTGTTTGGCAGCGAGTAACCTGGAAACAACTGTTTTTCCAAGTGACTGGCCGAGCTTTGGAAAGCAACAGCTTGGTGCACCGTAGCCCAAAAAAGACATATCATACAAAGGTACACCACAGTGGTTAATCAGTGACAGCAACCAAGGATATCTTAATTTAGTCTTTTCAAATGCTGTAACATAACTTTCTGTTACTTCAGCAGAAATAGCACCAGGAAAATCTAACACATCAATCCCTTGGGTAGAAGGCTGTGAGCTCGAATCAGCTATGGGTGGTATAAACACCAGTTGATGCTTCTTTACCCGACACAGAACTGGTTTAGGTAAGAGGGCAGGGATGAGAGGCCAGTCAGAAAAAAGAGAAAGGTCATAAGAAGATCCACTAAAATTCTTCCAGAAAAGTTGTATCCACTCACAAGATGGTCCCCCAAGTGTTCGTTCTGTACTTCCTCCCCAGAAAACCCAAGGATCCTTACATGTATCCATGACATACCTAACCCATTGATCATCAAAAATTTGTCTCAAATGCTTTGATAAAAGGAGAGGGGAGAACATCTGCAGTTTCAAAGATTGCTGAATGATTTTGTCAGAGAAAAATGATGCCAAGGTCGTTCTTTCAAAGCAGTGAGGATGGATGAACTTCACAGCTAATGGAGACATCAATTGTACTTGATCCTTATTCCCAACCCAAAGTTCAGAAGCACCTAACCTCACCAGATGCCTTGTTGCAGTTGGAAATGGCAAGCCCTTCAGCTCAGCAGCCACTGGTGACATACCTTCTTGATGCACTGAAAAGCCCCCAGACCTGCCAATATCCTCAGCAACTACTCTACCAAAATCAAACAACGCTTTACCAATACTTGTTACCATGTCGAATGCATCTCCAGAAGCATTATTTCTTGAAGTAATTGCACGATGAGATCGTGATAGGTTTATATTTCGCATAGAAGCCCTCACATCTCTATTTGACCAGCTAGTTTCTGGTAGCTGCTCTATGTTCACACGCTGCAATGCGGTATGCTCCCCAGATGCTTCAACATTAGATGAACTTGATAACTGGTCCAGCTTAATATCATATAAAGAATAGTCAAGGACATCGACATATGTTTCAACAGATCCAAAAACGATAGATGTAGAGGAAGCTTTCAGCAGATCCCTGACCATCTTGGGCTTGATTTCTTTCACTGAAATTCCAACTGCTTGAATCTCTCGGACCAAATCCCAAGGCACAGAAAACACAGGGTAATGCTCTTTGATAAAGTTATATATTGTGGCTATGGGGAAACGATCACTTAATCCACTATCCGGTTGTGAAAGAAACATACCTTCTTCAGCTTTGACGACACTTCCACTATAAAGTTGCCAAACTGGTTGATCAACAAGGCGTGCATAAAAAGGCTGTATTACTTGTTGAATTAAGCATTGCCAATCTGCTTCAATTGAACTGAGTGATTCAGAACTAGCAATTTCAGGTTCATTACAAGATGAAGTGCCCACCAATGACCTTGGCCAGAATGAGTATACATGATCTCCGTAAGAATGCAAAATCAAACTCACAGCATGTGCTGAACTTGAATCAATAAGGGAGGTTGAAGGATCCTTTTTAAGTCTTTGAAATTCTAGAATCATTTCAACATATGAGTCACGGACACAAGACATCAGTTCTTTATTCCATGAAGCTATCAAATGATTCCCAATATCTAGCTGTAAGCCAGACAAAGCTGGATCCTCTTGATATTTGAAAAGATAGCGCCCACCATTATGGCATCCAAGGAAACAACCAAGAACAGTGACTGGCATATTTATAGAACCTGAAAGTGGTAGAGGAGACAAAATGCAGCTGGATAAATATGCAGAGGTAGGCTTTCCATTTTGAGATATAAGTGCCGCTATGCCAGCAACTGGTGTTAAGTTGTATGACAGATACCGCCTGACAACCAATATCAGATATTAGCAAACAGCAATCGCAACAATAAATGGCAGCCACAAATTTCTACAAAAGCCAAAGTAGTCATAGCCTTAAGAAAGAGCAATCTTGAAGGTTTCTTCCAAACAAATCCTTGAGATCCAGAACCAATTTCAAAACCAAGCCTGCAGGCCTTTTTTCCATATAGAGATTTCACATAGAAAAACTAGTACTTATTTATCTTCATTTCCAATTTTCAAGGATTTGGTCAATGAGCAAAACCCATTAGTTGAGAGGCCCCTAATTTGTGACAATCCACCATGAGCACTTGTACCAGCAAGCATTTAAAATGTTAGTTTTTGCATAATAGTATTACTACTACATGTGCTACTGTTGGATTGGTTGCTGTTATGTATAATCCTACTGCCATTGCCAAAGTACAGCTTAGTTACGCCTGATAATTGCATAATCCATAAAGACTGCGATTGAATACACAATAAAAAACAAGTTTATAGATTTGATTGGATTAATTTTCTTCTCTCAAGAAGCCTTTATTTATTTTTCTTTTTTGGGGGGGATGAGGGGAATAGATTTTGGTGTGTTTCAGAAGCTACAGCTCGTTTCCTTTACTGACAATAGAGTTCCAGAACTAGGTGGTGCCAGGTGTGGCAATGCCAGCTTGCTAGGTAACCAAAAACTAGGTGTTTAGGGGTTAACACTCCACTCCCTGCTCCCCAAATGGAAACTAAAAGTGGTATGGAATAGACCAAAATCAGAAATCCCAAGCAACGCACAACCAGAGAATGCAGTCTACACACTCTGGCCCAATCTTTCCCTTGGATCAAACCCACAGAACTTCTGGTTTTACAGAGGCCACATGATTTCCTCATGCCCTGTCACATATTAGGAATTGCATGAGATAGATTTGCTGGCCAAAGGCCATGCTTCTTTGCATAAAATGACAGCAAAACATTGAGCTCGACCAGCATAAAGATCACACAGTGATGCAATGTTATGATTTTATGAAAATAAATAGATTTGTCTACCAGCAAAACTTTCCAGTCTATGTTTGCAAAATACATTTAGCTTCACTGTAACTATACCTGTCTAATGCCATGTTTCTTGTTTGCCCAGAGCCCAGGCTAAGCACTACCAACCATTTGTTAGTTACTTCATTACCCCCATGCGACACATGTACATCAATACTGTGCAATTTCGTTGCAGTGCTTGAGCTATTAAACAACCTAGATATATGAAACTTCCTCCATTTCTTTTCTGGAAAAGGATTCCTCAGAACAGCAGATGATGGATGAATATAAACAGAAAAATCTTGACATGGCTGCAAGTTTCCCTCCTCCCATGTTGATAATGAGACCTGAAGTAACATTGAGAATTAAATGTTTTGTCAACAAGGAATAAAGACTTTTAAGACTCAATATATCAAGGATGAGGTACGATAAAAGATTGCTCAACTTTTGCAACAAATTATTCATTGAAAGCAATTTTTCGCCAATGAATAGCACATTCAAGAACTAGCTAGTAGATTTAAGAGATCATCCTCTAAAGTTTTATGGCAAATATTAATATATATTATTTTATGTAATAGGTGATACCCTTCAGGGGTATTTTTGTCTTTTCATTCATTGTATTAGTTGTTGTCCACTAAGGACAGTTTTGTATTTTTGTTATTTTTCTTCTTTTTTGTCTTTCTTTCCTTACCTAGGGGATCTATGGCCATTGAGACCATAGAGTCGTTGGGAGCTCCTACTTCATGTGTTGGCTATATATGGGACCTCTTGTCCCCATTTGTTAATGCTTTTCTTAAGCATTTTATGTGCAATAAAGAAATATTTTTTACGTTGTGTTGATCTTTTTGACTCTTTGAAGTCTTGTATATGCACTTTGTGCTTGTGTAGGGCCTTAGAGATTTATGTATTGTCCTATACTAGGCTTGTAATAGTGCTTGTACACTTTGTTGTGTATTTTTGCATATTTCATTACATGGTATCATAGCCATAGTGCTTTTGGACTTGTGGAGAGTGGTCATCAAGTGTTTGTGTGCTCGTAGTGATTGAGGTGATTTAAGGTGAGGCATTTTTTTCATATTTACTTTTTTACCTCCCTCTTCCTTCTCACGTTCAAAATGGAGCATGATTCCAAGATAGACCTCTCCTTCAAATTAAATGGTACAAACTATATGATGTGGGCTTCCGCCATGGAGAACAACCTTAAAGGAAAGAAGCTTTAACGATATGTGATGGCCACTATTCTCGAACCTCAACTTTTGCTCACTAAGATGGAAGGAGAAGATGATCGTGTTAAAGTCATTTGTGATTATTAATCAAAAGTAGACCATTGGGAAAGCAACCATGCAAAAATATGCAAACATTTTTGCATAGTTTATGAACAATGTTGACATAAAAATATATGCCAACATTGCTAAGTTTAGAAAGGCCAATGAAACTTGGTCATTTACGAAAGACATGTATACAGAAAAAGATCTTGCAAGACAAGATTAGAACTACCAAGGAAAGGGACATGAGTGTCCGTAATTTTTTTAGTGTCATATCCCCTCTATGGGATGAGTTGGCACTTTTGGAGCTTAAATGAGCTGCCATTGAAGATGTGAAATTTAGGTACCAACAAATTGAAACAGAAATTTTTTCAATTCTTGTATGGTCTTCGCCCCGAATACGAGCAAGTGAGATCCTCCCTTCTCCATGGATCTACTCCTATTCCCCTAAATGATGTAGTTGCCAAAATATGCCAAAAGAAAACTCGCCTTGGTAAGTCTAAAAGAGGAGAGAATGAAGTGTTGGCGGTATCTAAGCTCGGCAACCAAGTGAAGTCTTACAAGCATCCACACTTTGGGATGCAAAATAACTATAGTGGTGGTAATAACTATGGTAGTGGCAGAAAAATTATTTGTCACTATTGTAATGAGCAGGAACACATAAGGCCAAATTGCCTTAAGCTCATGGTACTTTAAAGTACAAGGTGGCTTTCATTAAAGAATCCACATCCAAGAGGAAGGAGTCAAGCAAAAGAGGATGAAACTCTAAAGATACATTTTCTCTTTCTCGACTATCTAAGGCACTTCAACAAATACATCCAGTGGCACTATTGCTTCTTCTTCTCATTCAGGTACGTGTTCTTGAATTCTTGATTCGAGAGCATCTTTTCATATTACCCCTTATAAGAACTCTCTTTCTGGTATATGCACCAACACAAATTTATCTTTTGTTTCAATCGCCAATGAGACCTCTTTAAAAATTGAAAGCATTGAGACTTTAAATTCAAAAATCTCTCAAACTTCCTTGTAACAAAAATAAGAGTTGTTCCTAAACTTAATTTAAATATTTTTTTAGTTTTTTAAATTTGTTATTATGGATGTGAAATCTCTTTCTCATCAAAAGGTTGCACCGTGCAGGACCTCCGGTCCGGGAAACAAATTGGGCAAGGAACTATAAGAGGAGATCTTTATTACATGGATTTTTTGTCTATTCCTTCTAAGTTATTTTGTAATTATGTCTAAGAAAAGGATATTGAAATATGTCATAAAAGACTTGGAAATCTTAGTTTTTCTAAGATGTATCTATTCACATTTGCGGAGACTTGCTAGAATGAAAAAAGATATTACTTGTAAAGATTGTATCTTTGAAAAAATGAAATCTATCCCCTTTCCTCAAAGAACTTTTATTTCAAAAAGACATTTTGAGTTTATGCATTCGGATGTATGGGGACCCTCTCCGGTCATAGCAAAGGGTGATTACTCTTATTATGTTGTTTTCATTAATGACTTCACAAGCTATGCATGGGTACTTCCTTAATTTAAAATCAAATATCTTTTTTTTTCGTTGAAGAATTTTATATAATGGTCAAAAATCAATTTCAAAGTAATATTTATATCCTTAAATTTGACTCGGGTGAGGAATACATGTCAAATGAGTTTCAAAATTATTTAAATAAAAATGGTATTTGTTATCAAAGATCGTGTCCTAAAACTCCTCAATAAAATGGGTTGGCGAACATAAAGCATAGGCATATCATGGAACCGCTAGAACCTTGTTTGTAAAAATGTCCTTAAAAAGTTCTGGGCCGAAGCCGTTTTAACTTCAACGTATTTAATAAATAGAATGTCTTCTTCGTCTTTGCAAAATACTACTCCATTTGAAAAATTATTCAAAATGCCACCCGATTTCAAAAGATTATGTATTTTTTATTATAAATGCTTTGTACCTTCCCACGAGAATGATGAACTATCTCCAAAGGCAATTGAATGTGTCTTTATGGGATATGGAGAAACGCAAAAAGGATATAGATGTTTTGATTATAAGAATGACAAACTTTATTTATCCAAGGATGTGACTTTCTTAGAAAAAAAATGGTTTTGATAAAGAAAGTAACAAAGAAGTAGACTATGATTTCTTGTTTGATTTCTTGTCAAAGCATGAAGTTGATTCTCATGAATCAAATGATTGTGAATTAAGTCATGATATCTGTTTGAATGATAATGATACTTTCTTGTATGATCAAAATCCCGCTAATTGTAATTTGGAACTATCCACAATAATGATAATTTAGTTGAGAACCCCTCTCAAAATATTCAATTTTATACCTGGCGTAGTCAAGAAAACTAAACAAATGCCTTATGAAAGATACTCTCAAGACCTTTCGTTAAATGATAACCCTAATCAAGATTTATCAAATAGAGATACCATAAATAAGAAATCTGATAGAACTTCCATTCCACCTGATAGGTTTTTATCCTATGAATCTTTCTCACAAAACTACAAGACATGTCTTCTAACTATTCATACATATATACATATATTTTAACACTTCTCCTCAAACTTACGGTGCAATAACCTGAAAGTTTGTTAATGAGGAAAATAAAATGAGGTGCAGGAAGAGCTTTGCTGAAGAAATACGCAAGTTGGTATTCTGATGTGACATACGACAATGTAATAGTTTCTCTCAAATATTCATCTCAATATGTTTCGCACGCTCACGGAAGGTGTGATTGCTCGCAATGTAGATTGCACTTTTGTTATCATAACACAGCTTCGAAGAAGTCCAGATGATTACTCCCATATCTTTGAGAAGACTTCGCAACCATACAAGTTCCATTGTTGTCGTATTCATTGCCCGATATTCAACTTCAGTTGAGTACAATGATACCTTTTGTTGCTTCTTGCATCTCTACGAAATTAGAGAATCTCCCAAAAACACACAAAAGCCTGTAGCTGAGATTCTATCATTGAAATTTCATCTCTAATCAGTATCAGTATAAGCAAATAAATCCAAAGAGGAAGAAGAGAATAGAAAAAGCCTTTTAGTGATAGTATTCTTGATATATCTGATAATTCATAACACAACACTCATGTGCACAGTGGTCGAAGCATGCGAAAACTGGTGCACAGTGGTCGGAGCATACTGAAACTGACTGACAGAATGAATTGCATGAGCTATATCTGGTATGGTGATGGATAAGTGAGTGCCCCCAATCAGTTGATGATAGAGTGTAGGATTTTCAAGAAGAGTCTCATCTTCAAGCCTCAATTTAGCATTAATCACTTATCGGGTTTCTATTTTCTTGTCATCTGAAATTTCAAACTTGACACAAATGTCAACATCAAGCTTCATTTAAGACAAAATGTACCCTCTTCAATGCCTAAAAAATATCTCAAATAACCCAAGTCAGACATGTCAATTTTTTTTTTAATATTTTTAATATCTCTAACTCCCTGTTTGTGACTTCCAGTGATTATCATATCATCTACATAAAGTAGAAGTATGACAACTTTGGTACCTACACTTTTAATAAAAAGAGCAATGTCAATATAACACGAATGAAAACCCAAAGAAGACATGACATTACTAAATCTATCATACCAGACCTTTGAAACTTGTTTAAGACCATACAAGGTCTTTTCAGTTTCAAAATTTTACCATTTTCAATACTAACTTCCGGTGAGGGGGGTTCATATAAACCTCCTAACTTAATTCTTATTTTTAACATCAAGTTGATATATGAGTCATTTTTTAATTAAAGCAACTACTACGAGGGTTCGAACACTAGTCATTCTAGTGACTGGGGCAAATATTTTTTCATAGTCAATCCCATTTTCTTAAGAATATCCTTTAGCTACTAACCTAGCTTTATATCTTTCTAGGGTCGTATTACTCTTAGTTTTAACCTTAAAACCCCATCTACATTCTATAGCTTTATTCCCCAAGGGTAATGAAGTTACTTCTCAAGTATTAGTCTTTTCACGAGCATTTAATTCTACATTCATTGCTTCAACCCAACATGGAATATTTTTAGCATCATTATATTGTGATGGTTCATAGTAGGAATGTAAGGCTATTAAACATGCTCCATAATTTGGTGCCAAAGTGTCATATGATACAAACCTACTAAGTGGAACAGAAACCCGATTGGATCTTTTAAGTGAGGCTACTTTCATAGGGGAATTAAGTGTATATTTTTCTAAAGCACTTGGAGGATTTCTTTGCTCCCGTCGGGTATACATTTGTATTGGTTTATCAACAATATCATAAATTGATGGTAATTCAACAATTTCAGCATCTAAGTGCTCATTATCATCACCATTCCTACTCAAAGAATCATCATTTGAAGAAACATCACAAGAGATTAATTCTTCTTGTAGTAAGAAATCAAATAAAAAGTTATAATCTACTTCCTCTTTTTCCTTAGTTTTCTCAAGTCCATCTTCATTTTCTAAAAAAGTCACATCCTTAAAAACATAAAGTTTGTTATTCTTGAAGTCAAAACATCGTTAGCCTTTTTTGTTTACACCATAACTCATAAAGGCACATTCAATGGCTTTTGGGGATAATTTATCTCTTTTACGTAAGAGAACAAAGCACTTGAAACCAAACATCCTCAAATGTTTATAATCGGTGATTTGTTTAAACAATGTTTCCTATGGAGAAACATTCTGTAGGAACAAAGAGGGCATTCTATTTATCAAGTACATTGATGTTAGAATGGCCTCAGCTCAAAAACATTTTGGAATATTTTTAGAGATAAGTAGGGTCCTAGCAGTTTCTATAATATGTCTATGTTTTCTTTTGGCTAATCTATTTTGTTGAGTTTTTAGATGATTTTTGGTGACAAATTCTATTTTATTTTAAATAATTTTGAAATTCATCGGATAAGTATTTCCCGCCCAAGTCGAATCTAAGGATAGACATATTACTTTGAAATTGAATTTTAATAATCACGTAAAATTCTTTAAAACAAGAAAATACATCGGATTTGAGATTAACAAAGTAAATCCACACATATATAGTAAAATCATCAATAAAAGTAACATAATATGAATTGTAAGGAAGTGGAAATACACTACAAAAATATCTCTCAACAAGTTCTCACAAATACACCACAAGAACCACAAAGGTTCACAAAGAGAACTCAAGAACATAAACTACCCGAAAATGGGTATACAAACATGAAATAAATAAATTTAATGAATTGGGATAAAATCCCATACAAAAGGAATGAATTACAAATAGGATTAGTCCCCATATTTATAGGGAAGGGGAGAGGAGCCTCAAGGGAGTCTTTGGACTCCCAACGGCTCTATTAGAGCCATTGGGAGTCTAACGGCTCCCTTGTGGCTGTACCTTTTTTACTACTTTTTGACTAGTCAAAAGGTGAAGGTTATAAGAGTCCTAAAATGGACTGATTTAGCTAGTTCTAGTTAGGTTTCAACTAGAAATAACTAAACCAAATACTAACTAAAGAAAAAAGAAAATTACATGAGATTACATGCCTATGATATTACATATGAGATTACATATATGAGATTATATATTTTAACACGAATAACCTCCTTTTGATATGACCAGGGAGGGGCCCTAAACATCGAAATACACTAATTCAAAAGGTCTTTTAGAAACAAATGTTCTATTTGAAAATGGAATAACTTTCATTTTTTCAAAAATACAATCCTTGCAAATTAACTCTTTTTCATTACAAAAAAAATTCCCAAAAGGAAAAAGATACATCTTTGAATAGCTTGCATGTCCAAGTCTCTTATGCCAAGTTTTAATGTCTTTATCTTAGACATAGTTACAAAATGATTTTGATGAGAGATTTAAAGATTTCATGAGGTAGAAATCTCCTCTCCTATGGCCTTGCCCAATCCACTTCTCAGACCGGAGATCATTCACGAAGCAACTCTTAGATGAGAAAGAGATTTCACATCCATGATACGATATTTGAGAAAATGAAAAAATATTTAAATTTAATTTTGGAATAACTATAATTTCTGGGACACAAAAGTTTTGAGAAGAATCTAGGGTTCCAATACTTTTAATTTGCAAGGATGCTCCATCAGCGGTGAAAACATAGAAACTTTTTGAATTAGTGCAAACATTAGATAAACTATTTTTATGTAGAGTCACATGAAAATAAGCGCCCGAGTCAAGGATCCAAGATCACATACCTGGAGAAGAGTTAGATGTTATCGCGACCCCCGAAGTTGATGCAAATTTAAGTAGTTGTTGGAGTGTCTCCGATAGTTGGATAAGAGAAAAAGTGTCTCCTCTTCTAATGGATTCTTCTTTCTTTAGTGTAGTTTCATCAACGGAAGCTACTTTGCTTTTGGAGGTATCATCAAGTTTGGGGCAATTTGGCCTTATGTTTCCCGGTTCATGACAATGGTAAATGACTTTCTTATACCCACCATTATAGCTATTTTGTCTCCTAAAGTGTAGAGGTTTGTAAGATTTAACATGATTGTCGGGTTTAGAGACAGCCAACACTTCATCTCCTCCTTTATCCATGCCAAGACGAGTTTCTTTTTGGCAAACTTCGGCAACCACATCTTTCATTTGTTCTCTTCTTAGCTTCACATCTTCACTAGCAACTCATTTGGGTTTAAGAAGAGCTAATTTGTCCCATAGTGGGCCAAGAGAGCCAAAATAATCACAAAGACTCATTTCACCTTGTTTGATTGTTCGTATCTTGTCTTGCAAGAAAAATTGTCTTACAAGGTCTTTTTAAGGTATACATACCCTTTAAAAAGAATCAAGCTTCATTGGCTTTACGAAATTTGCCAATGTTGGCACATATCTTTAATTCAACATTGCTCATAAACCATGCAAGAATCTTAGCATGATTACTTTCCCAATCCTCTACCTTACTTTGATAGTCTTGAATGGCTTTCACATGTGCATCACCTTCTAAGACTTTCTCTTGATCTCCTTCTCTTTTGGTAAGCTTGAATTGTAGTTCCAGAAAGATGCCCATGACATAACCTTAAAGTTTTTATAATTTCATTAAAGTGCAAGCAGCAAAAAATATCTTTGTCCTAAACTGAAGTTGAATATCGTGATGGTTACTACAACAATGGAGCTTTTGTGGCTAAGAAGTCTTTTCAAAGACATATAAGAGATCATCTCAAATCCTTCGAAGATATGTTGCGATAATAATAGTGCAATCTACATTGCAAGCAACCACACATTCTATGAGCGAACCAAATACATTGAGATGAATTGTCATTAGGTATGCGATGAATATCTGAGAGGCACTATTGAATTGTCGTATGTTACATTGAAGTACCAGCTTGCAGGTTTCTTCACTAAAGCTTTTGCTGCACCTCGGTTTATTTTTCTCCTTAACAAGCTTTCAATAATTTTATCATAATTTTGAGGGGGATGTTAATATATATATATATATATATAATTTTATGTAATAGGTAATATCCTCTAATTTTTTCATTCATTATAATAGTTGTTATCCACTAAGGACAGTTTTGTATTTTTGTTATTTTACTTCTTTTTTGTCTTTCTTTCCTTATGTAGGGGCTCTATGGTCATTGATGTAATAAAATAGCGGAAATAGTAAAACAATGCCACTAAGGGCTTACAAGATTGCAATCACAAAATGCACAAGCACAACCCAATGCCTAGGGATGGCAGTGGACCGGGGGACAATGGGGCTCCGCCCCACCTCGCCCCCTTTGGACCGGGGATGAAGGGCATGAAACGGGGATGGAGGTTAAAATCTATCCCCGTGCAGGGATAGAGGCGGGGATGGACTTACGCTTTTCTCCGCCCCGCCCCATCCCCGATCCTTTAAGGAATGACTATAGACTAAGGGGAAACGGCCCGCCTCGCCCCCGTTTGGACCGGGGATGGAGGCGGGGGTGGAGATTCGGATTTTGAAACAGGGCGAGGGTGGAGACCTTGTCCCCCACCCCGGTCCACTACCACCCCTACCAATGCCTACTAAAGGCTTAACAAGATCACACTCACAATATGCATAAGAACAAGTCCACTAAAGGATGACCTAAATAGCCAACAAGGGCAAACACAAGAGTAAAAAATGTAGATCTTTTATTGAGAAAATGCTCAAGTAAAAAGCATAAAAGAATAGGAGGGAACACCCCTTATATATACAACTCAAGGGAAGGAAGAGGGACGATTGGGAGCTCCCAATGGAGTCGTTGGGAGTCCCAATGGTCAAAAATATGACCTCAGAGTTACCAGTCGAGGAAGCGGGAGCGAGAAGCGGGAGCGGGAAGCGAGGCACTTTCAAAAATTTAGGAAGCAGGGAAGCGTGGGACTACTTAGAAGAAAATTTTGAACCGTCTCGGAAGCGACCTAGGAAGCGAGGCTGAAGCGAAAAAAAATAGAAAAAATGGGGAAGCGCGGGGGAAGCGTGAGGGAAGCGCGAGGGAAGCGAGCGCGCTTCCCAAAAAAGGGGGACGCTTCCCTCACGCTTTCGAAGCGTGACGTTTCGCGCTTCCGAACCGCGCTTCGGGGAAGCACGCTTCCCCTTTTACATAGGCGCTTCTGGTAACTCTGGTTGGGAGTCCCAATGACTCTATGGTCATTTTGACCATAGAGCCCCCAATGGTTCTCCAAAATAACAAAAAAAGAAAAAGAAACCGTAAAAAACAGTTTTATTACATGTATGTGAAATGACTAAAATGCCCCTATAGGCATTTACCTATATAACTATATGTATGTATATATAGATATATACATACATGTATGCATATATTTTAACAGTTGAGATCATAGAGTTGTTGGGAGCTCCAACGGTCGCATTTATGACTGTTGAGAGCTCCCAACAACTCCTTTGGGAGCTCCCACTTCATGTGTTGGCTATATATATCGGACCTCTTGTCCCCATTTGTTAATGCTTTTCTTAAGCATTTTATGTGCAATAAAGATATATTTTTTATAGTGTCGTGTTGATCTTTTTGACTCTTTGAAGTCTTGTATATGCATTGTGCTTGTGTAGTGCCTTAGGGATTTGTGTATTGTCCTATATTGGGCTTGTAATAGTTGCTTGTGCACTTTGTTGTGTATTTTCCGCATAGGTCATTACAGCAAATAAACCCATAATAAGTCTTATAAAACAAGATGCATGTGCACTAAAACCTAAATGAGTTAAGGAAAATTGCAAGGATGGACTAGAAATACCTCAAGAACCGACTTTAAGAATAATAGAGATGAGGATGCATGAGCCATGAAACTCTGAAAGATGCACATTATCCTCTTAGAACAAGATTCAAGTCCTCCTGACATGCATTGCGATGACAAAGGCATACGAATAATTGTTGAATCGGTTGATGAACATGAAAATTCCTCATTGATCAACATTGGCTGAAATTGATCACGGAATCTCTCCATCAGATTAGTTCCTGCAGCATGTTGAAATATGCATGTTTTGAGATAAATCAACAATTATGTAGGCTTAAACCTATCTTAGATAACCAGAAGCTGGTATAACAAAATCAATTAAAACACTTTTCAAAATGCTGGACACTGAACTATTGAGGTTTCGAAATTTAATCTTTTGAACAATTCAATGTCCATTAGTTCCAGTTCTTCAATGGAAAATGAACTGCATTCAGCTTATTCTGTGTACATGACCTATAAACAGCATCTTAGTTTCTAGATGACATAAAGCTGCAATTTAAACAGCATCCTGAATGAGGGAAAATTTTGCCCGCTGGTTTTCAGTTCAGGTTGAATGTGGTGATGTGGATGAGGAAAACCAAGAAGTGTGTGTCAAATATTTATGCATGCTAGATTGGATCGTTTTCTAAGTAGTAGTCAGATATCCTCTCCTCGGGTTAACTCTAGGGAGTCTCATTGAAAAGAAATGGACGAAAGGATTAATAAGAGGATGAATTCTTCAATGCCTGGATATCTTTCATTGGTGGATTAATAAGAAGAATCTTTCAATGCCCAGATATCTTTCATTGATGGGTAGGGTGACTCGTCAATCATGTGCTGGCTGGTATGCGGTCTTACCTTATATCCCTTTATCTGATGGAGAAAATTAAAAAGCGGGCAGAAAGGAGGGACTCAAACTTTGTGCAAGGGGGGGGGGGGGGGGGGGGGGGGGGACGATGACACCGGATTGGAGTTGCACCTAGTTGCAACGGGAGAGGTATCTCATCCCATTAACTGGGTGGACTAGGGATCAAGTGAATCACTCTACTTAACAAAGCTTTCCTGAAGAAATAGTGGCAGTTACATTTTACAGAAATAGACGTAGTGCCTTTTAATGAGAAGAAAATATAGTGTTTATAGTTGGCCTTGTAGCTGGTTCAAACTATAATGTTGGTTGGGTTTTTGGAAGATTTAAGGAGATAGTCAACATCACATTAGGAAAATGATGACTGTATCACCTACAAGGTGATAGTTGGATGGGATTCAACTCCCTAGAGGCAAGATTTTACTCCATCTACATGTTGGCCAAATATAGAGACGTAAAGGCTGTTGATGGTCGAGCAATTGGGTTTGAGAGGTCATACATGTTAGAACCAAGACATTGGGATGTATCACATTATATGTTTTAGCTCAAGATTTTTCTAGTCTTTTAAGTTAAAACAGGACTTAGTGTACCATTAATATCAAGTATAGCGATAAAATTGTAACTGAGATGGGTATCTAGCTGAATATAATGGGATGCCTCCTAATCACATTAGGGATGATCACCTGCAGATTCTTTTCTTTTCTTTCTTCCTTTCTGTATTTCAATATCTTCACCTAGAATAGTGCATGGATTCAAAGGCACATTCTCGCATGGCATGAAAGTGGCGTGAGAAGCTCTCATTCAAGTCACAACTATTAGTCTCCAAAACTTTTATATCATTTCTTTGCTTCCTTTAATCTCTTTTGTTTCTCATTGATCTTTTCTTCATTTTTCAATCCAAGGTTATAAAAAGTGCACCAGAAAGCATATTGAGAGGATCTAAGATACAGGTGTATCATATTGTATTGTATCGTGAGATACATCAGCGAAAGAACTAAAAACTAAAAAAAATAAAAAAACATATCACAATAAAAAATATTTAAGCTCTAAAACTACTAGAAGTTTACAACATCAAGTACACCTACATGTAGACTATTAAACCATGTGTAATATAACTAACAAGAAACAACGAATAACAATACAAAACAACCAAAGAATTTGACAAGAACAAATAAACAAAGACATAATTATAAATAATTAAAACAAAAATATCACACAATTACAAGGATTACATAAGTTTTATGTTAGAACACATTAGGGCTACAACTGCTGGACTTTCCAATATTTTGAAATGTAAATCTTTGACTTCATTTTCTCCATTACTTCTTCATAAGCTGAAGAACTTCCCCCAATTTCTTAAGTTAATGACAATGGTGATGGTCATCTTCATTGAATATTTAATCTTTAGAGACCAAGATGACCTCCGATAGTTGTTGTGCCCTTTTTTCATCCATTTCTCTTAAGCTAGCAACAATCTCAAGACGAATATTGGGCTATAATGAGGAGAGGCCCATCGATGTGCATAATGGGCTTGGCCTACATGGCAACAGAATGTAGTCCAACATGAACAACAAGCCCACAGAAAAGACAGTGTAATAATAGTCTCTTTCCCAACTCAGTCTCAACTAGTTTGCAATATCACCATGTCACATCATTTTTTAATTGGTCACTTTTTCCATCCATCAATAGACATAACTCAAAAGCCCCAAAACACTGAATAATTTATCAGTATGTGAAAAACAAGAGAAATAAACCATCTACAATGGTGAAAGAAGAAGAAAAGAGGAGGGGAGGGATTTTAGTGGAAGAAGAAAAAACAAAAAGAAAGATTTATAAGAAAAACGCTTTAGTGTATATCAGATCCTTTACCTTGCAGTTTTAATCTTTAGGATCCACTTCTACCTTCAAAATCGAAGATCCAGCATTTATAGATCTAATCTTAGGTTGAATGAGGCACTCAAGACTGTCCTTGCGTAACTTTCTAGGGGTGAATAAAGGTAGACATCTTAAGAAAACAAAATTTAAGGTTTTAAGATATTCTTACACGAACAATTCTTTAGGAGCAGATGAGGGTAGATCTCTCAAAAAAATTTCTCGGGCTCGATTTTAGACAAATCCTCAAATTTCTAAGATGATTTAATACAAAAACAGTAAGACAAAAGGTTTTTCAGGTTTGGGTGTAAAAATGGGATCAAAACACCACCTTTTGGCCTAACCACCCCCTTGCTCAAAAATGGCTAACACCACTTTTTCAGTCGTTGAGAACTTCCAGTCAACTTGTCTGATACAGCCCAATAATCAATGATTAGATCATATCGGTCTCTACTGTAACAGTTCAAGGCTCGATACATCACATATTTTACAATATGATACACTTTTTACAACACTAATTAGATTATCATTTTCTTTCATATTCATCTTGATCCTTCATTCTTGCTTGGTCCATGTATCTCCTTACTGTTTCACTTCCTCATATTCATATTTGATACAAGAACTATGCTAGACAGATTCTCCATTTTAGTTCCCGATCCATACTCCTTATAAAATAGTCATATTGAAAACTTCATAAAAAAACCATATATACGCATCTATAGTAGTATCTACGTGACAACACAAAAATAACCCATCATTTTCTTTTTTTGGAAAAAATCTTTTCCTTAAATATCAAATCTCTTCTCCACTAAATCTATCAATAAATCTGGCTTCATGTATGATCGGACCAAAGGGTCAGATCAATGACTAGTTTAATATTTGGTCTTAAGGGGAAAAAATAAGTGTTGATCTGACCAATTTGCTTCATTCCCTAGATAACGCAAATACTCGGAGGACAACTACCTATCTCGCAAATAGATCTGATCCTACTGCTTAATCAATAAAAGAAAAAGTTATTTACAATTCTGATCACAATCTTCTTTTAATTCCCATTCTTTTCATTTTTATCATCCCTCTATTTCTAGTTTTTAGTATCTATGGCCATCAATTTATCCTAAACCATTAATTCCACTTTTCCAGTGAGTTGGTCACTAAGAAACTTGATTCCTTGAACTTCATAACCTCAAAAATTAAATGGTTCCATTCAATAATAGTCATAACTTGATGGGGCACTTGCCATGGATCTCTAACTCTAGCCGGCTTCATCTCTCAGGGAGAAGCAAAGGAAAGGCAGTCCACTCAAAGGCATGTAGTCAGAAATCCACTGAGAAAGACTTATCAATTAGTTGCAGCATATATTATTGCTAAGCTATCATGTGAGGTTATGGTTAAGTCTTTATCAATGGATCAAACAGTACTCTATTTCCAAGATTTATCACCTTAAGGGTGTTAATGTGAAGATATATGCATAGTTTGATGATATAGACATGTTACTAAAGGGAGTCCCTATTGGGTACTCTTTGGGCTCTCCTTTTGTAGTCTTTAGCATCTCCTTCTCTTCTGTATAACATATTCTGTATCACATTAACATCTCTGGTGTTTTTTAGACCATGGTGATTTTCTATTAAAGAGCGGATTTGTTTACTTCAGCCGACGCAATTTTAATGTTCAAGATTACCTTGATTGCATAAAATACTGAAATTTTTTATTGAACAGCTGGCATCAATAGATGACATATGTATTCACACAAGGCCACTCATTGTCTCAAGATATAAAATGTTTGCAACAACGCATGAAGAGTCATGCTCCAATTGATGAGTCGAGCAAAAGGATCCTAAAACACGAAAGCAATATTCAAAATCTTTTCATCCTCCTGAAGACGAAATAATCAATCAAAACACGAGTACTTACCTGCTGCCCCATCCTCAAATATGACATGTTGGTAATAATTCCAAAAGAAAACCCTGCTGGCCAATGCTTTCATTTCCCAGAGGTTTGAGACAAAGGCACACTAGTTCTAGTTTTTATTAGAGGTTTGAGTCCACCTACCAGCCTACCACAATTCCTATTCCAGCTATTTTACAGCCCCCACAGAAACACCCATCAGGTCCTATAATATCATTTGGTCCTATGACACCTTAAGTTCCTTCCTATATGCCTTCTCAAATTGGTACTTGAGCACCAAACTTTGAGACTTATTACTTCTTTCAATCAAGTGATCCTATAGCATAATCCCACAGAAAACCCTTGGGAAGTAGGACCTCATATACAGCAGGGTGTTAGCAAACAGCCACCATGTACACGTAGGCTGGACAATGGGCGGGCCGAGCTGGCCAGGCCCATTTAGTGGGCAAGCTTGACTGGATCAGGCCAGGTGAAGCCCGACCGGTTGACCACCAGGTTGGGCTTAGGCTTGGTTCAAGTCAGACCAGGGTCTAATACAAAACCCACGGCCCGCCCGTTAATCCCATGGACCTAAATCGGTTCAGGTTGGGCAGGGCTGCAAGTCATTATATATTCACAACATTTCTCATTTGTTTTCTTGAATTCATAGGTTCTTTTAACGAAAATTTAAAAAATGCAAAAGAATGAATGAGATTCAAGATGTATCCATCTTTTGAATCACATACCTAACTTGATATATATATATATATATATAAAGCCTGCTGGCTGGCCCGACCTGACCTGAGATTTTATCGTGTCAGGCCTTCTGAAAATTAGGCCCAAGTTGTCTAGGACTCTAGCCCAATGTACACATATGTGAGAATCAAGAGTTGCACATCATGTATGAAAGACCCCAGTAAGTTCCTTATTGTTGTATCATGTAATTAGAAAAATATCTTTATTTGTACATAGACACATTGCTTCAATAGAAAGTTATTTTATCAATGGAACATGAGTCAGCAGCAACAAACAAGAGGGAAGCTTCAAGCAATGCCTAGAATTAGCACATGCAAAACGCACAAACAAATGACATGTAAGCATTACGTTTGTCCAATATATGTGCTGATTTCATCCCAGTAGCACCTAACATACATAATAACAGAATTGAGTTGCATACCCGTCAAAGAATACATTTTTGCAGATGGAGCATGACTTGGGCTGAGTACCAAACCATGAGGATCAAACATATACAAGGAACCACAAGAAGCGATGAATGGGAGATTACTTATCCAGTAACAACTAAGAATCCCCAAACCATAACCAAGAGTGGTGCCTTGAAGCTTCCAAGGAGGAAGAAGATGGAGATTGCATATTTCTTCCATGCTCAACTTGGCCCCTTCCAGGACAACAATCAAAGCAGGCCCTTGAAACTCACCTGACACAATTTACAAAACATAGAAACAGATCAGCCTACATTTTGATTCTTGGACCAACAATATGAAGCACAAGATAATACGAAACAGACTGAAGTGAAAAGTTTGCATCAAGTTCATTTTTTGAGTAGAGTATCAAGTTCTCATGAATTAAAGTAATATTTAGTCATTATAAAGTGTGAATAATATGCTACCTAGACTATGTTGCAGAAGGGACTGCCTGGGATGATCACGCTTATCAAGTATCACATGCAGCTTCCTTGCTTTGCAGCAATCAGCTAACTCCAACAAATCAAACACCAAAAACCTATCATCCCCATACAATTCCAGCAATTCACATATTTTTGCATAACCCATACATGGCAAATCTCTGCTCATCTCTTCATTAACTAAAGACATAAACCGGAAGGACTGCAATCCAAGCCGGCCTGCTAGATCATTGCTAACAGTCGGATGCACAAACCGTTTAGCCTCAAGAGATATTTTATCCATCCATGGGGCATCATTGTATACTAGATCTGTTGCACATGCTAGAACTCCCTTCGAGTCAGGCACAAGCACTGAAGCCATCAAAGCATCAGGTAATAATTTATCTGAAGAAAAATCTGCAAGAGCTTCCAGAATGCAATGAACAAAAGTTAAACATTCATCTGATAATGGTGATCCATTCATGTCATGTTGCAACCTTTGTAAAACGTTAACATAGTCCACAGCATCAAACGTGTCCTTCACACCTAAGGAGGAAAGCAAAACCCTAAATCTAGACAATTCAGATGGCACAGCATACAAGTAAGGATGATATTTCACTGGTGAGTCAAATGCAAGATTATTTGGCAAAACAAAGTTATCACCAATCCAGACCCATGGGACCCCATCTACAGCAGATTTTAATACCTTAAAATCACTCGTTCCAACATATTCCTGCAACTTTGAATAAAGAGTTGGAATCTCCTCCAGCAATAAAGCATCAGGAATCAGTCCCTTACCCTCAGACTCCATCTTTGCTTGACAGTAGGACTTAGATATTTCCACTAACTGAGAGGACAATACATTAATATCTGGCAGTTCCAACCAACCAAGATGATCATGAAGGTACTGTGAGAAGCATTCACCATCTAGAATTCGTGTGGTCAATGAAACAAGCCACATCTGTGACTTGGGCCTCACAACATTTGGAGGTGAAACTCGGATTTTGGAGGCAGACCAAGGTAATCCTTCCACTGGTGGATCAACATAAACAGGACACCAAGAAATATTTCTTAATTCTGACCAAAATTCTTGTTCTGGTAGATCATACACCATGTTCTTTATGCAAGACAGAATATCTAGATCCAACTCACTTGATGGTGCTTCACATACCTTTTCAGGAGGAATATCTACATGCATAGTAGATGAATGTTTAGTTTCACACATGGAAGCAGGATGATCACATTTTCTATTGCCTTCATTCTCTTTCATGTTGGCAAGTTCAAAAGCAGCAACATCCAAACAAGTCAACAATCTTCTTCCGCAATTAAGGGTTTCCATATCTTCTGACTTACACATGGACACTGACCTGGCACTATCGAGCAAACCCGTAAGTCCCAAGGTTCTCTTAAGCCCAAGACTTACTAGAGTATCAAGAGCATTGGACTTCGAAAACTCCCCACAAGGAAAGAAAGTTTCTCTATCCAGTAACTTCTGTAACCCCGGAATGCGTGGATCATAAAGCCTGTAGGTAACAAACTATGAGATAAAATCATATACATGCATGCAGCTAAAGCTTAGGAAACCATATAGATCATGATAGACAATGTAGCTATGACCATGAAGACCTCCCAAGAGAAACTGTTGAAAAAATATATAGTTCATCCATATATGAGAGCTACGGTTTAAATAAAATTATAAAGTGGTCAAGGCTCAGCAAGTAAATTACAAGAAATAGCAATACAGAAGTTTATTTGTAAAAGACAAAAAACTGATCCAACACAAAATAATTGCTCAATTACTGAAACTGAAAGATGGTTCTAAGGAATTTGTGATCATTACCCACTTAGCATGTTCCATAGCAAGGTAAAATATCCAAAGTACATATGCAAAGAATCTTCATCCAAAATAATTGATCTGAGATTAACTATACAAAACAAGTATACTATATTCCTTGTTTCATTTTATAAAACAATGAACATGGCCATATTTTACTATCAACTGTCACATAGGTGCGAGTTCAAAGGGTGCGACACAGCAATTTAAAAAAGCTTGGGTGCGGGGGGTGCGGATATATATATATATATATATATATATATATATATATAGAGAGAGAGAGAGAGAGTAATGCGAGGGTGCTGCCCCATTTTCTCGTTCTGCCCTGTTCGGCCCCTTCAAAAATTGTGGTTTTTAATGTTTTTTCTCACATCTAACACCATTGATGTGATCTATAGGTTTTGTTTAGTGGGAACCGGCTTTTGGATCACCGGAATCTGACCTGTATACAGGGTTTTCCAGTGATCCAAAATCAATGGCTATGAAGGCATCAATTTTTTCCGGCTCATAAAAATACATTTTTTGTCAAAAAAAACATGACCCAAGACTCTATTCCCACTGAATTGAGCAGGTTAAACACATCTAACGGTCCAGATCTATCATAAAACACTTCAAACTATGGGGCCAAATGGAGAAGAACGAGAAAAGGGGGCCTAATATGTTCAGTTCTCATATATATGTGTGTGTGTGTGTGTGTGTGTGTGTGTGTGTGCATTTATGTATATAATATGGATAAAATTGGACTTGATTACGGCTAACCAAATCCACTTTCGGACATAAATGGACCTTAGTGCAGTTCACTTCACCTGACACAAAAGTTGTGTCCAAGTGTCACTCTAAAAGGGTTTCTCTCTTTAAAAAATCCAAGAGCTTCATTATTTGAAATAAAGGCTCTCGGTACTCTCCCGATGAATGTAAACATATTGCCAAACCACGTAAAATTTGTGTCCACCAAAAGAGTCTCTTTCTCTCTCTCAAATCCAAGAGAAGAATATGAAATACCCCTCCAAGGATCATATCCTCCTCTCTCTTCATTTAGGGTACATTTGGTTCGATCACATAAGATTCACTTCCTAATACACTTTAGAAAGTGAATCTCATTTGAACAGTACCTCGAAAACAACCAAACATAAAAAAAAATGCACAGAACCTCAAAATCAAGCCTTATAAAAAGTGAGTTAGCACATAACCCAAAAGTGAGATTTAGAAAGTGAATCTCATTTGTGTGAGATTCACTTTTTCATGAAGTGTCATGAGATTTGAGATTTTGAAAGTGAATCTCTTGTGAACAGTATTTTCACTTTTCAAAAACACAACCAAACACACCCTTAATGCTCACACCTTCCTAAAAGAGAGTCCTCATTCTTTTCCTTTTCTCAATGCCCAAGATGGTTTCCTTTCCAAATCCAACACCATGAGTAACCAAAAGACCATGTTAAGAAAGAGCCTTCATCTGTTTCAGTGGGGTCTACATGCACCCATGTTAAAGACAAAACTTAACATATGATTCTTTTAAAGAAGTAGAGAAGAATCAAGATATTACTTGAAAAGTTGTCACACGGATACTCCATTTTGGCTCTTGTATGTGGTATGGTCATTGTCCATTGGTGAATTGCCATAGGAGATCTACATGCTTGAAGTGCAGCTTACATAAGGAAAAAACAACCCCAACTTCTAAAAATGTCACTACTCCTACATAAGGAAAATATCAACCCTAACTTCTGAAAATCTCTCTCCCAATTGTCAGCATCCAAAAGAAGAGAAGGATGCTTGGAAAAGATCATTACTCCTTCCAAAATAGACTACTACCCTTAGAGCAGCCATCTCTTGAGCCATAATAGATTGCATTTTATGGACCATCGACTTCTCAATGAAGAAAAGAGATATTTCTGAGCAGAATCATCGCTTGTCCCCATCTCACAATCCCCTTTTGCAAGCACCCCCACCCCCAAATTCAAAAGTTCCTGGATTTAGATCCCTAATAAAAGTTACTTTATCACTAAATGACTAGCATCATGTTATTTGACTTATTTAGTGAATTTACAAGTAATCATGTCATTCTATAGCTCTTTTCATATTTATACGATAAATAGTGCATTATTTTGTAGAAAATCAGATTAACAAAACCCGACCAAGTCACAAGTCAACCATGGATGAGTTGATTCTCAAATCACTCAAAAATATACATATATATATATAGACACACATGCACACGTGTATACATACATACATATATACTATGTAGTCAAAAGTGTTAGGTGATGCCTAGTCGGACTAGTCGGTATCCCAATTAAAATATAAAAAAGTACACAAAATATACATAAAAATATGTTCAATTCTTTTACTAATAAGATGTTTTCATTATACGAGTATAAAATTACACATGCTTTCACAAAATATATTAATATATGTAACTACAATTGTTCCCTTGTGACTGAAATGAAATATGCGGAAGAATCCAAGAATGCTAAAGCATTCACTATGTCCCACACGGACAAGTGCAACAAGCACAAGAGAGGAAATCCACTAAGGGATATACGAAGGGCCTTATAAAAAGGCTACACACATGAAAAATAATATCACTATTATTGAAGAGGAGCTCTCAAGAGCAATACAACATACAAGGGGGGTTCCCCCTATTTATAAGAAAAGGAGACCAAAGGGGCTCCCAATAGAGTCGTTGGGAGCCCCCAACGGTCATAATTGTGACCGTTGGGGGCCCCAACGACTCCATTGTGGGGCCACTTTTCGGTATCCAAAAATACATTTTAAAAAATAAAAAACAAAAAATAAAAAACAGTGAAATAAAAGAAAAAAAACAAGTACCCTTATTGGGTACTTGTGAAAAGACCATAATACCCCTATCGGGTATTATGGTGAATATACATCTATATTTATATATATATATAGATGTATTATTACATATGTTTTAACACCTCCCCCCTCAAACTTTACGAGGGAATGACCGAAAGTTTGTCAAGAAGGAACAAGAAGCGAGGAGCAGGCAGGGCTTTGGTAAAGAAATCTGCAAGTTAATATTCTGAAGTGACATATAGCAGTGTAACTGTCCCACGAAGATATTCATCACGTACATAATGACAGTCCATTTCAATATATTTAGTCCTCTCATGAAAGGTGTGGTTGCTGGCAATGTAGATGACACTTTTGTTGTCGCAACAAAGCTTCGAAGCACCGGTAATTTCGACTCCCATATCTTGAAGAAGACTTCGAAGCCACACAAGCTCCATTATAGTAGTTGTCATAGCCCTGTATTCTGCTTCAGTAGAAGACAATGAGACTTTCTGTTGTTTCTTGCACCTCCAAGCAATTAGCGAATCTCCTAGGAAAACACAAAAGCCAGTAGTTGAGATTCGATCATTTGGGTTTCCTCCCCAGTCAGCATCAGTATAAGCCAGTAAGTCTAAGGAAGAGAGTGAGAATAGGAATAGCCCTTTAGTCAAAGTATATTTGATGTATCGAATGATCCGGAGCACAGCACTCATATGCACAGATGTAGGAGCATGCTGAAATTGGCTTGCAGAGTGCACAGCATGAGCAATATCCGGCCTGGTGATAGTCAGATAGGTGAGGGAGCCTATGAGTTGCTTGTAGGGCGTAGGATCATCCAGCAGAACTCCATCCTCCAGTCGTAGTTTAGCATTGATAACCTCGGGAGTCTCCACCTTTTGTCATCTGAAATCCCAGATTTGGAACATATGTCTGCAGCAAGCTTCATCTGTGACAATATATACCCTCGAGGAGAGTATGTTACTTCTATACCAAGAAAGTACCTAAGAAAACCCAGATCAGACATATCAAAATTATGTTTTGACATATTTTTAACATTAAGAATACCACTTTCATCATTGTCAGTGATGATCATATCATCAACATAAAGCAGAAGGATGATGATACTATTACCTGCACGTTTAACAAAAAGAGTGTTAAAATGTAAAACTGTACATATATGTATATATAATAATATTATATTATTATATATATATATAAATACATTTTTAATTTCTTTCTTTTCTGTATTTTTTTTCCTTTATTTTTATTTTTTGTCTTTATGTCATCTAATTCAGTTTGAACTAGAATGACTGTTGCTAGTCCAGTCCTGTCCAGACTTGACTAGCAATAGAGCTGTTGGACTGACACAGTCCAACAGCTCTAAATAGAGCTGTTGGACTGTGCCCAACAGCTCTATTGAGTCCTCTTTCAGCTGTGTATATAAAGGGGTGCAGCCCCTCTTGTATTTTACTCCAATGCTTCTTAAGCAATTGGTTTTTCATATCAATAAAGAATACATTTTTATTTTTATTTTGTTTCCAGTTATACCCTTTTTAAGGGTTATGCTTTAGTGTCATTCTTGACACTTGCTCTTGTTAATCAAAGCTCGTGTTTCGAAGATCCCCATTTCATTTCATGGTATCAGAGCCGCGGAAGTACTAAATCTTGAGGAAAAGCTGCCTCGGTTTCCGTGCCCGTTTGCAAAAGTGTTCGCCACTTGAAGAGAAGTGTTTTATCACTTCATTGGAGAAGATTTCACATCTTGTTGTATTGTTTTTTTTTTTCTTTCTTTCTCATTTTCCTTCTTGTTTCTCTTCTATCCCTATTCTTTCTCTCCTTGTAATCGATGGATGACAATGATAAAGTCACCATCATGCCTATGAAACTAAGCGATACGAACTATGTAACATGGGCTTCAATCATGAAGCACCATATATGGGGAAAAGGCTTATGGGGGATTGTGGATGGTTCCGATTCGGAACCTAAGCTATCTCTTACTAAAAAGGAAGGAGATAAAGACGTCCCTCTATCGGAAGAAGAGAAAATCAAGGCTATTGCCTCATACGAGAAGAAATGGAAAGAATGGAGAATATCTCATGCGAAGATAATGTCATGGCTTATCAATAGCGTTGACATTAAAAAATGCTCAAGTCTTGCCAAATTTGATCATGCCGATAAGGCATGGGAATACCTTAAGAATATGTATTCCCTTAAAGATATTGCACACGTGTGCAACCTCCAAGAAAAAGTTCGAATGATGACACAAGGAGACAAAACTATTCGTGAATATTACAATGGGTTGTCCGAACTTTGGGAAGAACTTTCCTTTTTAGAACCAAAGTGGCATTGTGCCGAAGACATCGAGCTTCGTCAGAAACAACTCGATGTTGAACATTTTTACCAGTTTATCACTGGATTAAGGCCGGAATTTGAAACCACTAAATCGGCCCTACTTCACCGGGGAAAAATTCCTTCTATTGTTGAAACTATTGAAGAGTTAACAATGGAAGAAAATCGTCTCCGGAAAGGTTCTTTAAAAATTGAAGATGATTCCGTTTTAGCCGTGTCTAGACCAGGGAATCATGTTCGATCATATAGGCCTCCTCACTTTAACCGACAAAATGGTGACTATGATAAGAAGAAAGTTATTTGTCATCACTGTCATGAACCGGGACACTACAGGCCACAATGTCCCAAACTTAAGGAGCTGAGAGAAAAAAGAGCTGCAATTGCTGGATCGGAGCCTAAAGATCAGGATGCACCAGTTTCCCTGGCCCAACTAATGGAGATCCTTCAGCCTCTCATCAAAGGTGCCTCTTCCTCATCTGAAGCTTCAACCGGCGCAGCAGCCTCATCTTTTTCTGATTTAGGTAAAATTTCTTGGCTTCTTGACTCTGGTGCATCTTTTCATATGACCCCAAATAATCAAAGTCTATCCAAATGTGTTAAAAATAAAACAAGTGTGTCAAAGGTCTTTACTGCTGATGGGACTTCTCTTGAAATAGAAGGAATAGGAGATTTTGAAAAAATTTATAAAACAAAAAATTTTTTTATTCCAGAAATTAGACATGTTCCCAAATTAAATTTAAATCTTTTATCTGTATCTCAAATTTCTGATTATGGGTGTAATATTTCTTTTTCTTCTCATGGTTGTTGGGTACAGGATCGCCAGTCAGGCAAGCTGATTGGGGAAGGCCATAGAGAAGGAGGACTCTATTACATGGATTTTTTGGAAATGCCGAAGAAAGCTTTTTGTTATAATATTCAAAAAATAGAGTTGGAACTGTGGCATAAGAGACTTGGTCACCCACATATAGCCAAAATCCAACATTTTCCAAATCTAGGGAAATTTTGTAACTCTGAATCATTTGATTGTAAAGATTGTATTCTCGGCAAAATGAAAAGATTACCATTTCAGAACAGAACCTTTTTCTCTTCAAGACCACTTGAATTAATACACTCGGATGTTTGGGGTCCTGCACCAGTAATTTCTAAAGGAGGATTTGTCTACTATGTTATTTTTGTCGATGATTTCTCCCGACATACGTGGATGTACTTTCTCAAACATAAGTCTGAAGTATTTTCATACTTTCAAACTTTTCATAATATGGTTAAAAACAAATTTCAAAATGATATTACTATTTTTCGCACAGATTCAGGGGGAGAGTTTTTATCCACAGATTTTCAAAATTATCTTAAATTGCATGGCATCACACATCAAAGATCTTGTCCTTATACACCTCAACAAAATGGACTGGCAGAACGAAAACATCGCCATATTATAGAAACCACTAGAACTTTATTAATAGCAAATCAAGTCCCTAAAGACTTTTGGGCAGAAGCTGCCTTAACTGCCACCTATCTCATTAATAGGATGCCATCTTCTTCGTTACAAAATATCACTCCCATTGAAAAACTTATGAACATTTCTCCAGACTACTCTAGATTAAGAATATTTGGGTGCAAATGTTTCATATTTACTGACAAAAATGATAAACTTTCCCCTCGTGCGATTCCCTGTGCCTTTTTAGGATATGCTGAAAACCAGAAAGGTTATAGATGTTTTGACTTCAAAAATAATAAACTATATGTGTCTAGAAATGTTTCCTTTCTTGAAAAGGAGAGTTTCTTTGATTTTAGAAAATTAAAAGACGTCACTGAGTACTCCTTTTTGCTAGATCTAACATCAACATCTGATGAATATGACCTTGATTGTAACTTTGATGATGATCCAAGAATTATTGATCTTAATGTTGAAAATGAAGAAGTTCATAGAGATACTAGTATTCAATATTCCAGGCGACAAGAGTCTAATACTCCATGTGCACTTGAGAAATATTCTAACATTCCAACTAGACAATCATCCCGAATCTCGAGGCCTCCAGAAAAGTTTGTATCATACGAGTCTTTCTCACCCACATATAGGGCAGTTATTGCATTAATTCACTCATATGAAGAACCATCCACATATTTTCAAGCAAAAAATGATATCAAATGGATAGAAGCCATGAAAGTTGAATTAGATGCACTTGAAAAGGCTTCTACATGGAATATTCAAGATCTTCCTCCAGGGAAGAAAACTATAGGATGTCGATGGGTTTATAAAATTAAAACCAAGAGTGATGGTACTCTTGAAAGATATAAAGCCCGTTTAGTAGCCAAAGGTTATGCCCAAGAATATGGGATTGATTATGAAGAAACCTTTGCTCCGGTGGCTCGTATGACTACTGTCCGAACCTTAATTGCCTTAGCTTCTATCAAAAAATGGTCTATTTTTCAAATGGATGTCAAAAATGCTTTTTTAAATGGAAAGCTAGTTGAAGAAGTATATATGGAACCCCCTCCTGGTCTAAGTATTCCTAAGGGTAAAGTCCTTCGCTTAGAAAAAGCTCTTTATGGACTTAAACAAGCACCAAAAGCTTGGTATGATAGGTTTAGTCGTGTTATGATTGATATTGGTTTTCAATTCTGTTTAACTGACACTGCTTTGTTTATTAAGAATTCTGATGCAGGGATCATTGTGCTTCTTCTCTATGTGGATGATATGATCATCACCGGAAGCGATAAACAGGGAGTTGAAACAATCAAAACACTTCTTAAATCTCATTTTGAAATGACTGATTTGGGCTTGTTGAGATATTTTTTAGGCATTGAAGTTGCTTATTCTCCTAGAGGATATTTATTATCTCAGACTAAATTTGCTTTTGATATTGTTTTCAGGTCTGGTATTACTGATGATAAGAAAGTTGACACTCCAGAAGTTGTTAATGTTAAAATGAAGATTGATGATGGAGAACTTCTTGCAGACCCTACTCCTTACAGACAGCTTGTCGGGGCACTTTCCTATCTATCCATTACCAGACCAGATATAGCACATGTTGTTCATACAGCAAGTCAATTTCAACATGCTCCTACTTCTGTTCATATGGGAGCAGTCATGCGTATTATCAGATACATCAAGTCCTCTCTTTCACGAGGACTTTTCTTATCTTCCTCATCTTCTCTTGATTTAATTGCATATACTGATGCTAATTGGGGAGGTGATCCCAATAACAGACACTCAACCACTGGCTTTTGTGTCTTTTTAGGGGAATCATTAATCTCGTGGAGGTGTAAAAAGCAGCAGAAGGTATCTCTCTCATCCACTGAAGCTGAATACAGAGCCATGGCAACCACGACCATAGAAGTAGTTTGGCTCCGACGACTGCTTGCTGACATGGGAGTTGAAGCAACAAAGGCTTCACAAATGTGTTGTGACAACAAAAGTGCGATCTACATTGCCAGTAACAGAACATTCCACGAACGCACCAAACACATCGAAATGGATTGTCACTACGTCAGAGAGGAATATCTACACGGGATAATTGATCTGCCATATGTCACTTCAGAATATCAGTTAGCAGACCTCTTTACAAAGCCTCTCGCTGCTCCCCGATTTCACTTTCTCTTAGACAAACTTTCACTCATTGTACCGTAAGTTTGAGGGGGAGTGTTAAAATGTAAAACTGTACATATATGTATATATAATAATATTATATTATTATATATATATATAAATACATTTTTAATTTCTTTCTTTTCTGTATTTTTTTCCTTTATTTTTATTTTTTGTCTTTATGTCATCTAATTCAGTTTGAACTAGAATGACTGTTGCTAGTCCTGTCCAGACTTGACTAGCAATAGAGCTGTTGGACTGACACAGTCCAACAGCTCTAAATAGAGCTGTTGGACTGTGCCCAACAGCTCTATTGAGTCCTCTTTCAGCTATGTATATAAAGGGGTGCAGCCCCTCTTGTATTTTACTCCAATGCTTCTTAAGCAATTGGTTTTTCATATCAATAAAGAATACATTTTTATTTTTATTTTGTTTCCAGTTATACCCTTTTTAAGGGTTATGCTTTAGTGTCATTCTTGACACTTGCTCTTGTTAATCAAAGCTCGTGTTTCGAAGATCCCCATTTCATTTCAAAGAGCAGTGTCAGTATAACATGAGCGAAATCCCAATTGTAACATGATAGCACTAAATCTATCATACCAAGCCTTAGGGGCTTGTTTAAGACCATATAAAGCTTTTAATAACCGAAGAGTTTGACCTTGGTTAACGCTAATTCCCGGCGGAGGGTCCATATATACTTCTTTATTCAACTGACCATTAAGAAAGGCATTTTTAACATCTAATTGGAATATAGGTCATTTCTTAAATGATGCTACCGCTATTAAAGTTCTAACTCTTGTCATGCGAGCCACGGGAGCAAAAGTCTCCTCATAATCGATGTCATACTCTTGTGACTATCCCTTAGCAACTAATCTAGCTTTATAACGTTCTAGGGAACCATCGCTTTTTGTTTTGACTTTGTAGACCCATCGACACCCTATAGCTTTCTTATTTGGAGGAAGGTGAACTATTTCCCAAGTTTTAGCCTTATTTAAAACATCTAGTTCAACTTTCACTGCTTCAACCCAATAAGGTATATTTTTTGCTTGATTATAATGGGAAGGTTCATAGTAAGAATGCAAGGCTATTAGACAAGCTCTATAGTTAGGGGAGAGAGTTTCATATGAGACAAACCTATTAGGTGGAATTGATTCTCTAGAAGAACGCCTAAGAGAGGTTTCTTCTAGGGGTTCATTAAGCCGCAAGAATTTTTCTAAAGCACTAATAGGTCGGGCTTCCTCACGCCGAGTGTATACTTGGAGATTGTCACCATTAGTTGGTGATACATCACTATCATGAGAATCATGAGTATTTTCTAAAACTTCCGGATGACTCAAAGAGTCATCATGGGAATCTTCTAAAAGATCATTGATAAACATATAATCAATTTCATTTGGTTTTTCCAATATTTCAAATCCATTTTCATCTTCTAAAAAGGTCACATCTTTGGAGACAAATAATTTATTGTTTTTATGGTCAAAGCATCTATAGCCCTTTTGATTTTCACCATATCCTAAAAATACACATTCTATTGCTTTAGGTGACAATTTATCTCTTTTATGTAAAAGAACAAAGCATTTACACCCAAAAATACGAAGACGATTGTAGTCGGGTGTCATATTGAAAAGTTTTTCATAAGGAGAGATATTGTTTAATTTTGAAGATGGCATCCTATTGATTAAATAGGTGGAGGTTAACACGGCTTCGGCCCAAAAACTTTTAGGAATATTTTTAGAAATGAGTAAGGATCTAGTGGTTTCCAAAATATGTCTATGTTTTCTTTCCGCTAGACCGTTTGTTGAGGAGTTCTTGGACAAGATTTTTTATGACAAATGCCATGTTGTTTTAGATATGATTGAAAATCATTTGATAAGTACTCTCCACCCGAATCGGATCTAAGAATGGATATTTGACTTTGAAATTGATTTTGAACTTTTGCATGAAATTCTTTAAAAAAGTTAAAAACTTCCGATTTAAAGTTAAGAAAATAAATCCATACATATCTAGTATAATCATCAATAAAAGTAACATAATACGAATAACCACCTTTGGATAGAACCGGAGATGGTACCCAAACATCGGAATGCACCAATTCAAAAGGTCTTGTTGTCACAAAGGTTCTAATAGGAAAAGGAGTAGACTTCATTTTTCCAAAAATGCAATCTTTGCAATTGATATCTTTTTCTTTACAAAACTTGTGTCCAAAAGGAAAAAGATACATTTTAGAGTAACTTGGATGTCCAAGCCTTTTATGCCAAGTTTCAATATTTTTGTCTTGGACATAAGTACAAAATGAGGTATTTGGAAGCATTAAGTTATCCATAAAATAAAGGTCTCCCTTCCTATGGCCTTGCCCAATCCGCTTCCCGGACCGGAGATCCTGCACAAAGCACCCTTGGGATGAGAAAGATATTTCACATCTATGGTCGGCTATTTGAGAAACGAAAAAGAGGTTAAGATTTAATTTTGGAACTATTCTAACTTTTGGAACAAGGAAATTTTGAACATTTTTAGAATCAAGAGTTCCAACACCATTTATTTTGAGAAAAGTTCCATCGGCCGTAGAGACACAAGATATTTTTGAATTGGTGTGCACATTGGTTAATGCATTTTCATGAGGAGTCATGTGAAAAGAGGCTCCAGAATCTAAAATCCAAGAGTACGTACCGGGAGGTGATGATGAGGCAATGGCAGCACCGGAGGTGGAAGAAGTAGCCTTTAGAATTTGTTGGAGAGCCAAAGAAATTTGTCCAAGAGTATCAATGCTTTTACATATATTATGCCTAGTCTCTTCTTGAGTAATCTCGGCAATAGCCTCTTCTAAGGGAGGAAACGTAGATCTATGGAGAAGTGAGGATCTAACTTGTTCAAATTCGGGACGAAGCCCAAATAAAAATTGAAACAATCTATCTTGTTCCATTTGTTTTTGTCTTAGTACCACATCCTCCATAGACACCCATTTAGGCTCTAATAGAGCCAATTCATCCCACAAAGGATTTATAGCACTATAATAGTCTTGTATGCTCATGTCACCTTGTTTTGTGGTTCTCACTTTTTCTTGCAAAAAATAAGCTCTTGCAAGATCCTTTTGGGTAAACATACCCTTCATAAAAAACCAAGCTCATTTGCCCGGCGGAATTTTGCAATATTTGCACATACCTTAAGTTCAACATTATTCATAAACCATGCTAGGATTTTTGCATGGTTGCTCTCCCAATCTTCCATTTGGTGATGATAATCTTCAATAGCCTTGAGACGAGCATCGCCTTCAAGTGCTTTCTCTTGATCTTCTATCTTTGTGAGCTTAAGTTGGGGTTTCGGAACGGTTCCCATTACATAACCCCAAAGCTTCTTGCCTTTGAGATTATTCTCCATTGCGAATGCCCACATCATGTAATTTTTCCCATTGAGCTTGAATGATAGATCGATCTTGACTTTCATTGCTACAAAATGGAGGTGTGAGAGAAAAAAGGAAGTAGAGAGATACACGATTTTACCTTAGAAGATCGTATGGCTTTGATACCATGAAATGAAATATGCGGAAGAATCCAAGAATGCTAAAGCATTCACTATGTCCCACACGGACAAGTGCAACAAGCACAAGAGAGGAAATCCACTAAGGGATATACGAAGGGCCTTATAAAAAGGCTACACACATGAAAAATAATATCACTATTATTGAAGAGGAGCTCTCAAGAGCAATACAACATACAAGGGGGGTTCCCCCTATTTATAAGAAAAGGAGACCAAAGGGGCTCCCAATAGAGTCGTTGGGAGCCCCCAACGGTCACAATTGTGACCGTTGGGGGCCCCAACGACTCCATTGTGGGGCCCCTTTTCGGTATCCAAAAATACATTTTAAAAAATAAAAAACAAAAAATAAAAAACAGTGAAATAAAAGAAATAAAACAAGTACCCCTATTGGGTACTTGTGAAAAGACCATAATACCCCTATCGGGTATTATGGTGAATATACATCTATATTTATATATATAGATGTATTATTACATATGTTTTAACAGTGACTTACGTTGTAAAGTTGCGTCAAGAGCTTGTTTTGCTTTCGTTGAGTCTGATGTAGGCTGCCCAGTTCAGGTTAATCAATACCCCAAAGGGGCAGCCCGTATACTTGAATTGTAAGAGGCCTACGGGCTAAATTGTAAATGAATTAAATGTGTTGAGCTTTCTTTTGTTCACCCTCGTTGTGATTGCTTCTTGTGATTGCAATTCTTCTCTCTCTATTTTCTCTTCCTCTCTGATTACAAGCTTCTGTGACTGGCATGCAAGCGATAAGTAGGCTTGCGACGGTAAGAAAGGGTTGTCGTGTCGCGCTGGCCTATTGAAGGAAATAGGCTCGTGACAAGTGGTACCAGAGTTCATTCTCGTGTTGAGGAAGGGACTCCGCAGTCGGTGTCGATAGACGCGCCGACAGGCTACGATTTGTAAGCAAGACATCATGGTGCCCTATCAAAACTTGTGTAACACCAAAGGCAAGACAGTTGTCGAAGCTAAGGAGATGGGTTCACCTCGAGGCCACGAGCAGATGGCTGCAACTGTCAACAAGTTGGTGGAAGATGTGACTTCGCACGAACTAGCGATTTCACATGCAGTTGAATCATTCGGTGGACTAAATGATGTGGTGGCAAGCCTGCAAGAGCAAGTGATCTTACTGATGGAACATGTCACTTTGTTGACGACAAGAGTTGCCGACTTGCAAACTGAAGTAGGGGAGCTTCAGTTGAAGAACCGCATATTGCAGCGGAGAGTGGCCCTAAATGGGGAAAATGGTGAGAGGCCATCAAGGATTGATGTGCCAAGACCAGCAAAATTCAATGGTTCTCGCAACAGCAAAGCCATTGAGAACTTTTTGTTCCAAGTAGAAGACTACTTGAATATTCAGAATGTGGCGGTTGAAGATCTCAGGATTAAGGCTGTAGCAGCTCTACTGGATGAAGATGTTATCGCTTAGTGGAGACTGAAATGCAGTGACATGGAGAGGGGTCAATGCGTGATAGACACCTTTGACGACTTCAAAATGAAACTACGCAACTACTTCATGCCGAGGAATGCGCAAAGACATGCTTACAGGATGGTGTCGGATCTTAAACATACCGCTTCGTTGCAAGACTATGTCAGAACGTTCTAGAAGCTTATGCTTGAGGTGCCTAACATACCAGATGAGGACAAGCTTAATAGGTTCATTATGGGACTTCAGCCATGGGCACAGTCCAAAGTGGAAAATAGCAACTCCAGTATTTTGGAAGATGCATATGTGATGGCCGAGTACTTAGCTAACACTCAGCGCAAGCCCTTCACTCCATCAACCAAGGTAGGAAAGAAGCCTGACCACGGAGGTAAGAATGATGAGTGACGCGACAACAAAGGTGAGGCGTCGACATCCCACCAATTTGATAAGAAACAGAACTTCAAGAAGTTTAACAGCAACAACAAGGGAACAGTTGTTACTTGCTGGTTCTGTGGCGATAGGCATATCGCCAGGCAGTGTCCGAAGTGACTTGTAAAGGACGATGGGCAAGCCATTGCAGTGCAAGCAAAATGCAGTGATACTAAAATCATTCAACCAAGGATGAGGGTCATACGATCAATTAATGCGGCTAAAAGTTGTACAGGAGAAAACATGCAAGTCAGTAAGGAACTCATGTACCTGGAAATCATTACGAATGAAAAGTTTACTTCAGTAATGGTAGACTCCGGGGCCACACACAATTTTGTCTCGCGAGAAGAAGCAGAGCGGTTGGGCTTGAAACCTGGGCCAAAGTAGAGGACCATCAAAACGGTGAACTCTGAGGCTAACGGTGAACTCTGTGGCTATCCAAATTGGGAGTTGGGTCGGCAAGGTCAACTTCTCTGTAGTGCCCCTGGACGATTTTAAGATGATTTGGGGTATGGAGTTTCTGCGCAACCAAAATGTGATGATGCCGGCAAAGTTTAACTCGTTGACAATTATAGAGCCAAACCAGTCACACAAAGTTCAGTGCCTTACTCAGAAAGGCAAGACTTCAGTGTTATCGACAATGCAATTGAAGAATGATGTCAAGCATGGAGAGCATGCATTCTTAGTTGTCGTGCGCGCAGAGGAAGGGAATGTGCAAGCAGCAGTGTTGTCGACCCTAGCTCCACTGTTGACGAAGTTTCAGGGGATGATGCCTTCGGAATTGCTGAAGTCTACCACCAAGACGCGAGGTCGACCATAAGATTGAGTTGACCTTGGAAGCGAAGCCCCAACTGAGCTGAAAGAGCTACGCAGGCAGTTGGACGAGATGTTGGATGTAGGCATCGTTCATCCATCAAAAGCACCATTTGGTGCACCAGTCCTGTTTTAAATGAAACATGACGGCTCCAAGCGGTTGTGTGTGGACTATCGTGCACTAAACAAGGTCACGGTAAAGAACAAGTACTCGTTGCCACTAATAGCGGACTTGTCCGATGAATTGAGCAATGCCCGAGTCTTTTCAAAGCTAGACTTGAGATCGGGTTAATGGCAGGTGAGGATTGCAGATGGCGATGAGCCAAAGACAACTTGCGTCACCTGCTATGGTGCTTACGAATTCTTAGTAATGTCATTCAGGTTTACGAATGCTCTAGCTACGTTCACGACCCTAATGAATCAGATTTTCTACCCTTACATAGATAAGTCTGTGGTAGTCTACTTGGATGACATTGTGATCTATAGCAGTAACATAGAGTAACATGTCGGGCACTTGCGAACAGTGTTTCAGGTGTTAAAGGTGAATGACCTCTATGTTAAACGAGAGAAGTATCTCTTCGGTCAAGAGGAGATCAGCTTCCTCGACCACGTTGTGGGGCGTGGTGTGTTGTGCATGGATGGGCAAAAGATAAGAGTCGTCCAAGACTGGGTTCCGTCAAGCAAAGTGCAAGAGTTACGGTCATTCCTTGGTTTAGCAAATTACTATTGGTGATTCATTGAAGGTTACTCCCTTATTGTTGCGCCCCTCACTGACCTGTTAAAGAATAATCGGGTATGTCTCTAGATACGAACATGCCAAGACGCCTTCGACAACTTGAAGAAAGCCTTAGTGAGGGAGTCAGTGTTGTGATTGCCTTATCACTCGAGACCCTTTGAGGTCCACATGGACGCCTAAGACTTTGCTATCGGCGGAGTTATTATGCAGGGCAGTCATCCGATCGCATACGAGAGTCGTAAGCTAAAGGATGCAGAGAAGCGTTACATAGTGCATGAACGTGAGATGACAGTCATCGTGTATTGCCTCAAGACCTAACGGCACTACCTTCTAGGTGTCTAGTTCGTCGTCAAGACGAACAATGTTGTCACGAGCTATTTTTAGACACAGAAGAAGTTGATGCCTAAGCAAGCTCGGTGGCAGATGTTTTTGGCTGAGGTCGACTTTGTCTTAGAGTACAAGGTTGGGAAGACCAATGTAGTTGGGGACGCCTTGAGCCGTAGGGCTGAACTGGCTGTTGCACGTGTAGAGCCTTCCAAAGTGCATTTGGAGGGCGCTTTGTTGGCATCCGCGAAGGTAAGCAGCAAGATCTGACGGTGCAACACCTTGTTTCTCTAGCGTAGGTATGGAAGATTCGACGATTTTGGCTATAGGACGGTCTCCTCGTGACAAAAGGGAGACGCATCTTTGTGCCGCAGTGGAAAAGCCTCCGTCGAGAATTGCTTAAGGAGTGCCAAGATACACTATGGGTCGTCCATCCTGGTCGGGAGCGGACCTTAGCACTCCTTGAGCGCGGCTACTATTGGCCGCAGATGAGAGACGACGTGGAGGGGTATGTGCGAACGTACCTTGTCAGCCAGCAAGACAAGGGGACCAATCAGAAAGCAGCCGACCTCCTTGAGCCTCTACCGATTCCAGAACGTCCTTGAAAAAGTATCTCCATGAACTTTATTGTTAGTCTGTCGAAGGTAGATAGCACCAGCTCCATCCTTATAGTGGTTGATCGTTTCTCAAAGTATGCTACCTTCATCCCAGTTTATAAGAAGTGCCCTGCATAGAAGACTGCAAAGTTGTTTGTAAAGCATGTGGTGAAGCATTGGGACATACCAAAGAGCATTGTGAGTGATCGTGATGCTCGCTTCACGAGCAAGTTCTGGCGTGAAGTATTTCGGCTACTTGGCTCTAATTTATTGTTTTTAACAAGCTTTAATCCCCAGACCGATGGGCAAACAGAACGTATCAACGGGATACTTGAGCAATACCTTAAGCACTTTGTTAGTGTCAATCAAAAAAATTGGGTTAAGTTCATTGACGTGAAACAATTCTGTTACAATCTACAGAAGAGTGAGTTTTCATGTCACAACCCGTTTGAAATAGCCAAGGCGCAGCAATCGCTGACCCCGCACACTCTTGCCGCACAAGAAAAAGGAAGGTCATCATTCGCCTATCAGTTTGTTCGTGACTGGCACGAGCAGAATGAGTTAGTGAAGGCATTCCTACACAAGGCGGCTATGTCACATGGGTGCGGGTGCGGGTGCGGGTGCGGATGCTGGTGCGGGTGCAGGTGCGGTACTTTCATAAACCTTGGGTGTGGGGGTGCGGCAGGGGCAAAAATGTAAATATATATAAGGGGTTTGGGGTTCCCCCGGCACGGGTCCCACTGCGTGGTCGGCAGGGGTCCAGTTTTTTTGCTGGTGTTTGTTTGAAGATTGTTGTTGTTACCCACGTTCTGCTTGTTGTGTACTTTGGCGCAACTGGACAAAATTGATAAACCTAAGGGATTGGCAATCTGATTGACCCAGCCTGCTGCGTTCTGCCGACTGTCATGATTCAATCATGTCTGAAACTCCCTAGTCTTTATGGAAAAAAATATGAGCAAAAGGCTTGATGTGGTTTTTTGGAGAGAGAGTTTTCACGAGGCCTACGGCTCTACTGCCATGTCACTGCTTGGGGTTCTTCAAATTTCATTGCATATACAGTTTCACACAGAACTCTGTCTGGATGACAGCTAAAAGAAATTTTTTGGATTTGACATGCAGAAAAAGAGAGATCTACACCAGGCTACGACTAGAGCACCCATCTCGTTCATCTTTCTAGGCCTCGTCCCATTGCCTCCCATATTCCCCATCCCATCTTCAAAATTAATTAAAATAGAACCAAGGTGTGAGAAATTAGTAGAGGAGAAAAGTGAATAATAATAGCCACCAAGGCTACCACCATCATTATCATTTAGTATGGAGAGAGAAAATCATTGACGAACAAAGATCCGGATGGTTGAAGGATAAATCCAAAAAATGGGTTTGGGTACAAAACCCCAAGGCTCTCTCATCAGAGAAAAGGGAAGAGAGGGTGAGACAGTGGGTGATGGGGTCGTGGCGCCGTGAGATGCCTCCCATGGAGGAGACGGTGCAGGCGTTGATCGACACACTGGTGTCCCCTCTCCTCCCTAGGCGTTCCTCTTCCAGAACTCCTTCTGAATCCCTCCAGCAGTCCGTCGGGAAGCAAGTTCCATCTCTATCTCTCTCTGCTTCCTGATTTTTTTCCTCTTTCTTGCTTTCTGTTTGAAACCAAAAGTTGGTGCCTGTGAAACGTTCATTTTTTTGTGATTTTTCCTGTGGACAAACGCATCTTTTTTGGTGAACTTGTTTTTTTTTTCAAGGTTCGCATTACGTCCCCCTCAGAACAATTTTTTTTAAATGGACACAAATGACCCGGGTGCGGTCAACACACCCAGGGTCGGGTTGACCGCACCGAGTGCGGCACCCAGTTTGCCGAGTCCTTGGACATAGCAAGGTGGCAAAGAGAACGAAGAAGTGGGCAGATAAGCATCATCGACCCGCTGGGTTCCAAGTTGGGGACCAAGTGTTGGTGAAGTTTTATCCTGGTCGCACAGGCATCTTCCGCGGATGACACCGCGGACTGATCAGAAAGTATAAAGGATCATTTGCCATCACAAAGAAGGTGGGCAAACTGGCGTACAAGCTGGAGTTGCCCCCAGATTTCAAGGTGAACGCAGTGTTTCACGTGTGCAACCTCAAACAATTTCATACAGATGACGGAGATCCGGAACATAGCATGTCAACACGCTCCCATCATGCAGAGGGCCCCGACAACACAACGGGGCAAGAAGCATCTCAGCCAAATCCATCGCCACAAGGTCAACTACTTGGGCAAAGCGAAGAAATACCTAGGGCAGTGGGAGGAAACAGTGGAACCTATGTGGGAGCCAACTTTTCGGATGAACAGCTGAAGTCAAGGCTTACCATGAAGCAGATGGCGCCGAGGATAGCGCATGATTTGAAGGGGGGAGCATGTTCCCTTAAAACAGGTGGACACATAGCATGTGCATCCGCCCGATTGAGGAGGCAAATAACCCCAATTGTTCAATTGTGTGTATATATATATACATATATATATATATAGTGGGGAGTAGGTTCCTACAGTGAGCAAATGGGGTTTTTGGGGGTGTTTTCGCAAATCCAACCATGCAAATGTGTTCGACATGGTTGATTTGTTGGTTCTAATTGGAAATGGAATAGACTTCATTTTTTTCAAAAATGCAATCTTTGCAATTAATATCTTTTTCTTTACAAAATTTGTTTCCAAATGGAAAAATATATTTTTTTGAATAACTTGGATGTCCAAGTCTTTTATGCAAAGTTTCATTGCTTTTGTCTTGGACATAAATACAAAAAGAGTTTGTAGGAAGGTTTAGATGATCCATATAAGAGAGGTCCCCTTCCTATGGCCTTGCCCAATCTGCTTCCCGGACTGGAGATCCTGCACAAAGCAATCATTAGATGAGAAAGATATTTCACATCCATGGTCGGCAATTTGAGAAACCGAAAAGATATTCAAATTTAACTTTGGAACAACTCTTACTTTTGAAACAAAAAAGGTTTTGAGAATTTTTAGAATTAAGTGTTCCAATACTTGTGATTTTTAAAAAAGTTTCATCGGCCGTAGAAACACATGAACTTTTTGAATTGTGCATACATCGGTTAATGCATTTTCATGTGGGGTCATATGAAAGGAAGCTCCAGAGTCTAAAATCCAAGAATACGTATTGGGTGATGATGTAGACTCAATGGACGCACCCGATGTGGAGGAAGTAGCTTTGAGAATTTGTTGTAGAGCCATAGATATTTGACCAAGTGTTTCTTTGAGGTTGTCACTCTTGCCCTCATCTTCTTTGGTAGAGGATTCTTCAAGGGATACCACATTAGGCTTGAATGTTCCATTTAGCTTTGGGCAAGCGGGTTTAATATGACTCGGCTCATAGCAATGATGACATATAATCATCTTCCTTCGTCCACTATTGTTTCCATATTTTCCAAAATGAGATGGTTTATAGGTTTTAACATTATTACCGGATTTGGATACGACAAGCACTTCATCAATGTTCTTACTCATGTCAAGCCTAGTTTCCTCTTGTGTGATTTTGGCAATGACGTCTGCAATTGGTGGAAAAATAGATCTATGGAGGAGTGATGACCTTACTTGCTCAAATTCGAGACGTAGCCCAAACAAAAATTGGAACAATCGATCTTGTTCCATTTGTTTTTGCCTTAGTTCAATATCCTCCATAACTACCCATTTTGGCTCTAAAAGATCCAACTCATCCCATGGTAGATTTAAAGCACTATAGTAATCTTGTATACTTGAATCACCTTGTTTGGTGGTTCTAATTTTCTCTTGCAAAAAATATGCTCTTGCAAGGTCTTTTTGGATATACATACCCTTCATAAAGAACCAAGCCTCATTGGATCGGCGAAATTTAGCTATATTAGCACATACCTTGAGTTCGACATTTTTCATGAACCAAGCAAGGATTTTGGCGTGGTTGCTCTCTCCCAATCTTCAACTTTCTTTTGGTGGTCTCCAATGGCTTTGAGGCGAGCATCTCCCTTAAGAGCTTTTTCGTGACCTCCTTCCATCTTAGTGAGCTCCAATTGGGGTTCCGAAATAGAACTCATAACATAACCCCAAAGTTTCTTACCTTTGAGGTTGTTCTCCATTGTTGACGCCCGCATCATGTAGTTCTTTCCATTGAGCTTGAAGGGTAGGTCGATTTTGGATTCCATGATGTCACCAAAAAAGTGAAGGATAGAAACAAAGAATGTGAAAATGAATATCACGCTTCTTCCTCTAAGAACCGAATGGCTCTGATACCATGTAATGAAGTATGCAGAAAAATAAAGAATGTTAAAAGCATTCACAATGACCAACAATGGTCCAATACACAAGAGATATAATAGCCAAGTCCACTATAGGACAACATAAACAAGCCTTGAGAAAGGCACAAACTAAAAAAGAATACTCTTTATTGAAAGAGAGAGCTCTCAAGCATAAAGAATACAAAGGGGTTCACCCCTATTTATACACCCCAAAGAGGTCTCAAAAGGAGAGCCAAAAGGGGGCTCCCATAGAGTCGTTGGGAGCCCCCAACGACTCTATGTGGGACCCCTTTTGGGTTGGATTTTGAGAAGAAATAAAAAAGAAAAAAATATAAAGAAAATGAAAAATGAAAAGAAAAGAAAATAGTTGTTTGCTAAAACAACTATGTGAAAAGACAATAATACCCCTATTGGGTATATATATATATATATATATATATATATATATATATATATATATATAATAACTCCATACATGAACATCATTGTTGTCCAGTTTTTTCTCTTTTGCGTGTTCAATATAAAAGGGTTAATGAGAAGGGGCTAAATAGAAGCCCTATTCACTTTTCCTTTCTTCATCTTCTCCCACACTTTCTTTCTTTCCTTCCTTCCCTCAACAAAACTCTCTAGAATTGCTGAAATGTAGGAACCAAAAAATTCAAGAGGAACATTAATTAATTTCCTCCTATTTGAAGTGTCTAATTCAGCATGTTCTGTTAATGTTATTACAATTCACAATTACATGTGTTAATTTCTACAACTGTTTCATGATTTTATGAATCATTACATTGCTGTCTCAAGGAATCCAAACTCTACTTTTTATATGCCTATAAAACCTATGAACTCATGATTCATGTTGCACGTTGTGTTCCTATGACCTCCATGCATTTCACATTATGTATTAAATTGTTGGGTTGCATGCTAGGCGTCTGGCCGCAAACCCAGCCAATTTCTGGATCTAACAATTGACCTCTAAAAGGAGATGCACAAGAAAGTATGCAGTCCATTACCAATTTGCACATAATAAATTCAGTAACATTCATTGGAGGGTGAACAGTTCTGAAAAATTATGAACCTCCATATAGTAAAATAGTCCCACCCCATAGTTAGATACAGAGAGGCATGGACAGGAAGACCATACCTGGAAGGAGGTTGCCAAGAACCATTGGGTGTGAGAACAAAAGGAGCCTCTGAAAGCCCCAGTTTAGTATCAGAATCATCTGCAATCAAGAGGTTTATGTCCTGCAAAATGGTGGAGAGAATTGATGGATGTAATATGAAGTCAGACATACGATTTAGTAGGTTATCTCTATAAAATTCGCTCTTTGATGGTTCCCTGACACAGAGATGACTTCTTAGAATGGTTTTTTCCCTATCTGATTCTGAACGAACAAAGTTGTCATCCAAAAGATCCTCGTGCAGACCTTCTGGTCTAAGCCATTTGGCAGGGTTGTGCAAGCTGATAAATTTTCTACTCCTATATGTTTCAAAGATAGGAAGAGACCTGATCAGATCAATGTGAAGTGGTTTCATCTGATCTTCCTGAAACCACTTTGACTGCAAGAGAAAACTTCGAAGTTCACGCCTTTCTCCATCCAATGCCCCAACAAGAAGCCCCTCAACATTTTGTAACTCGCCAGAAACAGCAAGAAAAGCATTTAAGACACCAGAAGCAGATGCGTTTTGCACAAAACCTGACAACTGAGGGTGAACTATCCCCAAGTCAGACCTTAAAAAAATACAGCCTGCCTTCTGTAATAAAGAATGCATGTTCTCACTCCACCCATCATCTTTTATAACATTTGAATCTTTAACAAGTTGCATAAGGTAGCCATTACTGGCAGGCAAGATTGGCCATTTAGCAAATATTGAAAGGTCATTGCAAGATGACTTCAAATAGTTCCATAGCATTCTCATCCACTCCACACTTGGGTGTCGTTGATGACCTGGGTTCCAGAATACCTGTTTACCATGCAGCCACTCTGCTGGTAGAAACTTGGTGAAAAGCCCCTCAAGCAAATGGCATGTCAGCAGGGAAATGTTTGAGGTTCCAGCTTGTGCTATTGATTGCAGCTTATTAAGAATCTCCTCTGAAATGCTACGGTCCACCAAAAGATGAGGAACAAAGTCCTTGAGAAGGTCATACTCATCTTGAGAAGTAATAAATATTCGTTCACCTTGTCCACCCTTAGCAAACATTGTAAATTGACCACTAGCAAGTGGAAGCAAGGGCAACCCATGCAACTTGTCACAAAGCATTGGTTCTTCTATATCACTCAAACAGTACTTCAAAGTCAACACCATTGCACCATGGTCTTTAAATCCACGTCTGCGTCGAATCAACAAGGTCCTCAACAGCTGAGGTGTCAGAAAATGCAATGTTGGGCATGATTCCATGAAATGCACCACAACGGGTTGAGACACAGTAACCAAGGGTAAACCTACTTCTGAGAGCACCTCTGAAAGCACAACTGTCTCAGGAAAAGTATAATCAGGGAAAAGAGCCTGTTTTGCGGATACCCACTGCCCACCTCTCACTTTACTATATAGGACACGGAGTTCTAGACCTGTGATGCATGAATAAAACTTTCTTACCATGGATGCCCATGGCTCGGTTCCTACTTTTGTAGGCCAGAATGAAAAATACAAATCACACGGGCCTATCTCTTTCGCAATTTCTGCAAGCAAGTATCCATATGCAGGAGCAGCAACATTTTCAAGAAGGGAAATGTTCCAATCAGATCTGATTTTTCCACCTCCGGTCATGTCACTGCCAAACCAAATATCCCTCCGATTTGATGATAATTCAAAATATGAATTGATATGCATTGGGAGACCAGTGTTGATCGGTAGTGGCAGAAAGCAAAAAGCATGACCTTCAAAATTCCTTGTTCCTTGAAGAGAACTTGGTGGCAACTGAAATTGGCCAAGAAAGATGCCATCAGTTTCTCCTTCAGTACCCTGACTATCTTCCAGCTTCTTTTTATCACATGAATTCAGATATGCAGCAACACTTGCCCATGGAATGAAATTACGTGATCTATATTCTGAAGATACAGATGTAGCCCTAGCAAGCCCACCACCTAAACACTCACTTCTCATCCAGAAATGCAATTTGTCACCAACAGAAGTGTGCTCCATTAGCAAAATCTTCTCACAGTTCCACGGCAAATCTCTATCAGTAATTTTACTCAATTTTTCATAGAACTGAACTTTATCCAGTCGGTTCAGTTGATTTCCATGGACAAAGTCGAGCAATGAGTCAGAGGAATGGGCCTCACTTCTGGATTGCTGGATGCTGTGCCTAGAAACACGATGAAGGAGTAGCTTTTCATGACTGGGGCCATCCTTAACAAATATTGAGATAGTTGTCACATTACGAAGGAAGAGTAATGTCTCCACGACCGCTTCAGCGAAGGATGAAAAGAGCGAGCAGACCTCCTCTGGTGTGTAGCTTTCTTTCTTTATGTGGCTCCGGGAGGCAGCACTCTTATTTCTGAGAGGAAAACGAAAGAGAGTTCCTGGAAAGGGATGCTTCAAATCGCAACCAAATTGCAAAAATGGAGAAAACTGGTCAGGAAACTGTTCTAAGATACTTCTCCCTACAAACCTTATTCTCAAACCTGGGTGTGCAGGGGAAATTCCAGGGAGATTACATGCATGAGGATCAAAGATAACAATGTTTTCTCCAGAAACAAATCCAGGAATATCAGTAAAATGATAAACGCAGTTGAATCCAAGCCCAAACCTTCCAATTGTAAAAGGTTTTTCAAATTTACTGTCTTGACCAATGCGTGAAATTGCATGAAGATCTTGTGGACTAAAGACAGAATTATTAAAACAATAAAGAGCAGGGCCCTGCCAGTCTGCCATTTCTGGAGACAAAATTGATGAAGTTCCATACTGAGTTCTATCCAGAAGGAAGGCCACTTCAGAAGCTCCTGCATCGTCTGCATTTTGAACAAGCTCGAACAGAATCCCAGGTCCATCAGCATACATCTCAAGTATATGCTTAAGCCTAGTTGTCAAAGCCTCATGCTGTCCAAAAGCTTCAGCCACATCAGATAAACTCAAGTTCATTGAGTCCGCACTCTCAGCAAGCAACAGTCTACGAAGAGATCGCACACCAAGTCTCTCAGCAACATCATTAGAGATGCTGTTGTGTACAAATTTGTAAAGCTTTGTTTTTGCAGCCAACGCCATTGAATCTTTCCTAGGTGAACCATCTCCACCGCCAAGCAACCAAGGAGCATCATTGAATACCAGATCACTGGCAAGAATCAGTCTGGATGAGACATCAGGCAAATAGGTTAGAGCCTTCTGATCATGAAATTGAACTTCAGCAAGATGTTGCACCACCAAAAGTGCAGCTCTAAGTTCTGGCTGGTTCAGTGGTGTTCCAGCATTTTTTGTAGCCATTCTACACAGTATGTTAGAGAAGTCTGCAGGCTTCAAAAGTTCCCTTATGCCTAGTTCCAAAAAAAAGTCTTTGAAAACAGCTAAATCAATAGGAATAACACGTACATAAGGTGCCAGATGGAGAGGACCACTCAGAACTACTTCATCAGCAGTTGCAAACCCATCTCCCACCCATATCCAGCGACTCCCTTCAAGAATAGTTTTCACAATATCCATCTCATCTGTACCTATCATACCCATCAATATTGAATAAATTCTTGGCATTGCTAACGCAAGTTCTTGTCGAAGGATCTGATCAATCATGTGCTCATTATTCTTTCCTAATTCAAGTAGTTGTGCAGCAATTATGTTTCCCCCAGGAGGAGATGACCAACCCAGACCAATCGATAAAGCAGTTGAGGAGCATACACCATCTAATATACGCATGCTTGCTGAAACAAGCCATAAATCTGTTTGCAAGCGGACCAGTTTAGGTGGAGCAACTGCTGAAGTTGCAGAAGGCCATGGCAAGCCTGAATAAGGAGGACTAACCATAACAGGGCACCAGCATATCACCCTGAGGTCATTCCAAAATTTTGCCAAATTAGTTTCTTGAGAGGTGAAAGTAGACTTGAATGCCATCGCAACCTTTGAAAGCATTGTGTTAATTAACAGCGGACTAGCATCAAGCAGATTAGGTAACCATTTATTTGCATTTACCTCAAGATATGAGAGAAGCACCTTACCCCTTGAAGATGCTTTAACAGGATCAGTATGCATCATCAACTCAATCTGGCGAGCACTCTCAACAACTGCATCAGGAGATACAATGGTCCTAAGGCCCAAACTCTGAAGCATGTCCAGCACTTCAGAGTCTTGAAACTTTCCCATTGGAAAACTATCAGTGTCTTCAAGAAGAGCATATAGTTCATCATTCCGCGGATCATAAAGCACTTGGGGGCATTTAAGAATTCCACTTAGGGTTGGAACAAATTCCAAGCTCCTCAAGGTTTCCCTCAAAGATGGATCTCGCACACAAAGTTGAGGCAGATCTTGCAAAATTGACAGCATCACTGTATTTCTAACCTCAGGCAGCAATTCACCAATTCTTGTTAACACCTTTTGCTTGTAAAACAGTGCTTTTTCCATATGTTGAATCCCATAATATCTAGATAAGATGTTTTCTTCACTGTTTGAAGAACATTTAATGAACTCTCCGCCAAGAAAACAGTCAAGAACTCCGATGGGTGCTAGGAATTTTCTAGGCTTTTCCAGATCCGAAAAAGTACACAGGTCACTGGATCCCCCACTGTAAACCCTATACATTGTGATCTGCCGACACTTCTGTATGTGTGATCCTGCAATCCCACCCCCAACATACCACTTTGGATCAAGAAGATATTCACGAAGTTCATCTTTCTCACCTGCTCCAAAATTTTGAAACAGTGTTAGTAAACCATCATGGCTTGAACTAACCGCATCAAAAATTGTGTCGACAATGCCAGCACCATCTGCATCATGGATGTAAAGCTTCAATTGTGGATGTTCCAATTGGTATTTCGGGTTCAGTATTTTACAAACAATCTTAACTAGGAGATCCTTCAAAGTGTCAGATAGCTTTTCTATATTTATCAACTTTGATGTTTTAGAAGCTCTGCACAAATGTCCAGATAACAATGGCAAAATAGGCCACTCGTGGAAGATTGACAAATCATCACATTGATCTCGAAGATACTGCCAGAAAAGCACAAACCAGCAAGAACTTGGATGGTCTAAATTATTTTCTGGATCCCAAACAACAATATCTTGGCATTTCCAATCAGCCGGCATAAATCTGTGGAAGAAATGGACAAAATACTTGGGACTGAATAAACCAATGTTTGCTTGAGCAGTCTTTGCGATATTTGACAATCTGCTGAATAGATCAGGTGGAATATTCCGGTCAATCAGAACATCAGCAATTTGACCAAGCAATTCATATTCTAACTCATTACATATAAGATAAGATGGCACGCTGCAGAACTCCGAAAACATTCCAAACTCACCACTTGCTAAAGGCACCAAAGGCAGTCCCCTCACATGCTTCCCAAGATCAGCATCAATTAGATCATCAAGACAGTATTCCAGCAGGACTAACTTGTAGTCTCTGGGTAGTGCTGTCAAGCATGTACTTTGACTAAGAAATTGCCGTACACTGCTGGAACAAACTAATCGCTGATGAATCCCAGCAGCATATTTGAATAGCATGTCAACCAGGGAATTTGGCAAACGAACGACTGGCATCCCTAGGAGTATGAGAGCCTCATAAAGTGCTTTACTCTTAGCAAATTCCTTGTCATGAATAAAAGCTTCAGAGAGGGAAATCCATTTCCCACCTTCAAAATCTGAGTACACAACTGGAAAATTGCTGATGCCTCTATAAATCCGTTGCACCAAAATCTTCCATGGTTCATCAAATGAACCATCTGGCCATAATGAATAGTATGATTTTGTAGGACCCAAAAGCTTCCTAACACCGAGCAGCAGCTCATTAAAAGCCAAGGTAACAACATCCTCCAGTAAAAGTGTATTCCAATCTGAACGAAGTTTTCCACCCCTATCCATATCAGTTCCAAACCATATACTTCGACGATTTGATGAAAGTTCAAAATAACCATTTACTTGCACTGACAATCCTGTCCTTATTGGTAGAGGCAAGAAACAAAATGCATGACCGTCCATAAAAGAGTCACCCTGTCAAAAGCCACAATTATGGTCAAGCCTTAGTTGAGATCAAATCATAACACTGCAGCATCTTTGAACAGCAAAGCATGCTTAACTCCTAAAAGGCTAAAACATACTGGATACAGCAGGGATTTAAATGAACAGTAAGATTTACAATTATCTGAAGAATATAAATCAAGATACATATCTGATATGCAATAAGAACAACCAACAGTGGATCCAAACATAAAGTCAGAACAGATAGAATCCCACTGTTGTCCTTTGGGAGTACAAAGTTTTTAAATTTTCAAAAAGTTTCAGAATTAAACAAAAACGTGTCTGATGCAAACAATGTGTTGAATATAATACACAATACCAATGATTTATAGGTTTATTGATGTCACTACATGAAACTGACAACTGCAACTACACATGGTAGGGTTGTTGAAAAGGAGCACAAACCCAACTTGGTGTATGTCAAACAAATTTCTACTATAACTTTCTGATTTTGGTTATATTTTCCAGCTTTCTGAGAGGTGAACCAAATTGCATCAGTCAATTCTGAATGAAATAAACTTCATGCCTGAACCCTCAAGATAACACAGCTATGTCGCATGGATACGGCTGTGGATACGGAGATACGGCCATTTTTCTGAAGATTTAAATCACTAGTATATAATGGGACACGATACGGGGGCCAAAATGGAGTATTCGTGTGACACAATAACACAGCAACACACATGCTTCTTTATACAAAAGTTGATGCAAGAAAGTAACAAGAAAAAATGCTGCAGAATTAGAGAATCCTTAGTGAAGACGTATACAAGCTCTCGCATTTAAGTATCAGGATCCATGATGGCACTCCATGATTGCTAAGGGTTTTGCAACATTCACAATACTTTCTCATGAAAAAAACAAGACCAAATTCTTATGTACTTTCTCAAAGAGAACCACAGTTGTTTTGTAAATTTCCTCTTAAACCATAATTTTCTAGGCCACAGGATTCCCATCACACTCCCCTAACTGGAGAATTTGAGGATACTTGGTGAAGACGAATACAAGTTCTCACATTTAAGCATCGGGATCCATGATTGCTAAGGCTTTTGCAACACTCACATTACTTTCTCATAAAAAAAGAGCAATTTCTTATATACTTTCTCAAAGAGAGTAGTTGTTTTGTAATTTTCCTCCTAAAACATTATTCTCTATGCCAAAGGGTTCCCATCACACTCCCCTATACTTTTTGGATGTCAAAAAGGTTAAGCTTTCTAGGATGCTTGAATTGAAAAGAATGCACATAAATCCCAGCAATAATCATTAGACTTAATGATGATCATTTTTGGAATTCAAAGAGGTCAATTTTTCCAGAATGCTTGAAGAAATGGCAGGCCTGATTATTTAGAGGTAAATGAATAGAATTCACATAAATCCCAGCAAGAACCATTACACTTAAACAATGATCACGCACCTGCAGTTCTTTTAGTAGGAAGATTCAATGTAATGCATTGCAGCCTCAATTTGCCAAAATTTTATGAACTGATTCAATATAAACACTCTCTGTGCCTCTGACGGATGTGGATACACAAAAAGACCTATAACCATACATAAATATGTTCGACCTAGAACCTTCATGCAAGATAACCTCTTAAAATATGGATACTCTAGCTCTATGGTAAAACCTAATACTATGTCCAAATCTAAGATATTAGTAAACAAATAGCTAAATAGATTTACTCAGTTCTGTGGCAAGGTTAAGCACTAACTGGAACATAAATAACTAACTGATGGTACCTTTATATAGCAAAGGATATGAGTGATAACTCAGCTCATCTTTGTTTGCAGATGGCGAGTGAACTAGAGGAACTGTGTTCCTGTAATAAGAGCATAAACATAAGCCTAACAGATATTTTTCTAGCAATCCAAATAATCAATCAGTTGAAACACTTCATTTCAAAAAGAATAAGTTGAAAAAAAAAAAGAGTCAAAATCCAATAGAAAAACACATTATAGCTTTACTCCAGGGACTTTGAATAATTCCACACCCCATTTGCACTATGAACCATGTCATTGCATATCTTACTAAAACAAAATGGGAAATGGAATTTGAGCCACAAATTGAGAAGATTCAGGTAGACAATGTTTCTCATAGATCTTAACTTAGACAGCTCATGGTAGATCAAGAGATTATGTAGAGAAAAGAGCCAAGGAAAATTGACACTTTGCAAAAACAAAATGACATTAACACTCAATTATTACATGACATGGTCTGTATGTAAAGAAACATCCATCACCCTGGTTGTGGGAAAGTTTCATGTTACCATAGGCTCTCAATGTCAGGTGTGTGAGTTGGTCACTAACAGCTTTAAGAGATGTCTGTCTTGAGTCTGTAAGGAAATATGCGGAAATACAAACAAAGGCCTCTAAGGGCTTACATGATCATAAACACAAAGTGTACCTGCACAGACACAAGCCCAACTAAGGGACAATACAAGAAAACTAAGGCACTACACAAGCACTAAGTGCATACAAGACATTAAGGAATTAAAAAGAACACAAGAATATAAAAAACATACATTTTATTGAGCACGAATGCTTAAGAGAAGCATTAGAGAAAGAAGGGGGACAAAGCCCCTATTTATAGACAAGAGGCAGTCTCAATAGAGCTGTTATACTGTTCCTATAAATATAGTTGTTGGATTGTTCCAACAGCTCTATTGACTAGTCTCTTAAATTATATATATATATATATAGAGAGAGAGAGAGAGAGATACACACACAAAAACAACAACTACTACACCTTCATCCCAACACAATTGGGGTCGGCGATATGAACCAAAAAAGAAAATCATTCTGGGTCTTCCACATGAATCCTTCTCCTCCAATCATTTCTATCCAATGTCATGTCCTCGATGAGGTTCAAAGCATTCATATCCTTTCCTATCACCTCCATTCATGTCTTCCTAGGCCTATCCCGACCTCTTTTAACTAATATATTTTCCCATTTCTCCATCCTTCTAACTGGAGCATCATTAGGCCTTCGTCGAATATGTCCAAACCACCGTAAACGATTCTCTCTCATCTTATTTTCAATGGGTGCAACACCTACCTTCTTACGTATCTCCTCGTTCTGAATCTTATCTTTTATTGTATTTCCACACATCCATCTCAGCATACGCATCTCAACTACACTCATTTTTTGAATATGATGTCTCTTGGCAGCCCAACATTCCGTACCATATAGTAAAGCGGGCCTAATAGTCGTCCTATAAAACTTTCCCTTCAACCGCAATGGCATTCTACGATCGCACAATACTCCAGTTGCACTTTTCCATTTCATCCACCCAACCTTTATCCTATGATTTACATCTCCATCAATTTCTCCATACTTTTGAATGATAGATCCCAAATATTTGAAACAATCATCCACCGGTATTTCTTGCTCACCAAGCTTCACTACTTCGTTGCTTACTAAACCGACATTCCATGTATTCTGCCTTACTCTTACTCAACTTAAAACCTCTTGCTTCTAATGTCTGTCTTCATAATTCTAACTTAGCATTAACCCCAGCTCTAGACTCATCAATCAAAACAATATCATCAGCAAACAACATACACCACGGCACATTTTCTTGAATTGATCTCGTAAGCTCATTCATCACTATAGCAAATAGGAAAGGGCTTAAGGCAGATCCTTGATGTAACCCAACCGTTATAGGAGAATTGGTTGTCACCCCTCCACAAGTGTGGACATTGATTACTACTCCTTCATACATATCCTTAATTATACTAATGTACTTGAGAGAAACACCTTTCTTCATCATTGTCCACCAGAGAACGTCCCTAGGTACTCTATCGTATGCCTTCTCCAAATCAATAAAAACCATATGCAAATCTTTGTTTCTCTCTATTTCTCTCAATAAGTTGTCTAAGAAGATGTATAGCCTCCATAGTTGATCTTTCAGGCATAAAACCAAATTGATTCTCCGATATCATGGCAATCTTCCTCAACCTAGACTCAATCACCCTCTCCCAAAGTTTCATAGTATGACTCATGAGTTTTATACCACGATAGTTTGTGCAATCTTGTATATCACCCTTATTCTTATATAGAGGCACCAAAGTACTCTTCTTCCACTCATTAGGCATCTTATTTGTCCGCCAAATCTTGTTAAAAAGATTTGTCAACCATTCTAAACCTTTCTCTCCCAAGCATTTCCAAGCCTCGATAGGTATACCATCTTGGGCCAACAGACCTTCTTGATTTCATTTTCTTTAAAGCCTCTGCAATTTCTTTCTTTTGAATCTTGTGCATGAAGCCACGATTCATCTCATGAAAAGGAATGGACAAGTCTCCAAGATCTTGAGCATGACTTTCATTAAATAGTTTATCAAAATAATCTTTCCATCTCTCCTTAATCTCCTCATCTTTGACTAAAACCCTTTGTGTTTCATCTTTGATACATCTAACCATACCCAAATCTCTCGATTTCCTATCTCTCATCTTTGCAAGCCTATAAATATCCTTCTCTCATATTTATAAATAGAGAGATACACATATATATATATATTGTAATACCCACTAGGGGTGACTTGGTCTTTTCACTTGTAAATATGCATATCCATTAGGGATATGCTTTTTTGTCTTTCTATTTATTTTTTGTACTTTTTTATTCTTTCTTTTTTCCTTTTTAATATGGGGTCCACCATAGAGTCGGTGGACCCATTCAACGGTCATAAATATGACCGTTGGAGGGGCTCACAACGACTCTATGGGAGCCCCCTTTTGCTTCTTTTTTTGTGTATAAATAAGGGGCCTTCCCCCACTTCAATGTAAGCTTGTTTAAGCTCTTCTCAATAAAGAGATTATTAATTTTTCTAGAGCTCTCTCTCTCTCTCATATTGTGTGTTTGTTAAATTGTCACTTTGTGGACTATTGTATTTTTACCCATTAGTGGTCTTTTGCTTGTATGCTTGTGCATCTCTTAGTCACTTAGTGACATTGCCTTGTTTCATTAGTGTTACATTACATGGTATTAGAGCTTGGTTGTGAAAGCATCATTGGGGTACTCTTTCATATGTTTGAGTAGTTTTAAGTATCATACCTTAGTTCTACTTCAACTCCCTCCATGATGGTCGACAAAGATACAAAGATCGGTCTTTTATTCAAATTGAATGGAACCAACTATAGAATGTGGGCGGTCGTCATGGAAAACAACCTCAAAGGTAAGAAACTTTGGGGACACGTATGTGGAACCGTTCTGAAACCACAATTGAAGCTTACCAAAAAGAAGGGAAATGAAGAAAAAGCCTTGAATGAAGAAGAAAAGGCCAAAGCTATTCAAGAATATCAATCTAAAGTTGAAGATTGAGAAAGTGAGCATGCCAAAATATTGACATAGTTCATGAATAACGTGGAACTCAAAATTTGCGCTAATCTTGTCAAATTCAAGAAGGCAAACGAAGCATGGTTCTTCATGAAAGGTACGTACAGTCAAAAAGACCTTACTAGGCATTTCTTTTTGCAAGAAAAAATAAGATGAACCAAGCAAAGGAATATGAGCATTAGAGACTATTAGGGTACTCTATCTTCGTTAAAGGATGAACTTGGTCTTTTCGAAATTTGAACCACAATGGGAAGGAAGCGCTATTGCCATGAGGCAAGAGCAAATGGAGAGAAAGGTTTTTTCAATTTATCCACGAGTTTCGTTCTGAATTTAAACAACTAAGAGGGTCCTTTCTTCATAGGGCTTTTACCCTTCTTAGTGAAATCATCGCCGATTTATACCAAGAAGAAACTCGCTTGGCCCTTAAAAAAGACATTGATGAGGTCCATGTGGTATCTAGACCAGAAAATAACATGATGACATATAAACCTCAACAATTTTGGAAAAATAACAATGGTGGTGGAAGAAAAATTATGTGTCACCATTATAACGAATCGGGTCATCTTCGACCGAATTGCCCTAAACTTAAAAGAAAGGTGGCTTCCGTTGGAGATTGTCCAAGCAATTCCAGTGAAGATTCAAAGAGAGATGGAGACATAAAGGACTCTATTGCTCAACTTACAGAAACTCTACAACAATTCATGAGGATCAATTCTTTCACAGTCTCTACCTCCGTTGTCGCGATCTCATCAACTCTCGGTATGTCCTCTTAGATCCTTAATTTGGGTGCCTCTTTTCACATAACTCTGAATGCATCTATTTTATCCAAACCGAGTCTTAATTCTTTTAAATCATTTGTTTCCACAGCCGATGGAACATCATTAGATGTTGAAGGAATGGGAAGTCTTGAAAAAGTTTTTGATCAAGACAAAGAATTTCATGTTCCAAAATTATAATCATTCCAAAACTCAATTTAAATCTTTTCGTCTCTCAAATAACCGATTTTGGATGTAATGTCTCTTTTTCACCAATCAATTGTTATGTGCAGGATCTCAAGTCCGAGAAGCGGATTGAGCAACACCATAGAAGAGAAAACCTATATTACATGGATTTTTTGTCTTTGTTATCCAAATTTTTTTGTAATCGCGTTCAATCTAAAGATCTTGGGACTTGGCACAAAATGGTTGGTTACCCTAGTATTTTCAAGTTCTATCTTTTTCCTTTTTTGAAAAAAAATTATAATGAAAAGGCATTTACTTGCAATGATTGTATCCATGGAAAAATGCATTCTCTTCCTTATCCACATAGCAATTTTATTTCCAAAAGACCATTTGAACTAGTGCATTCAGATGTATGGAGACTGGCACCTGTTATGTCTAAAGGAAGATATTCATATTATGTTGTCTTTATTGATGATTTTACTAGATACACATCAGTTTACTTTATCAAAAAAAATGATGTTTTTTTCATGTTTAAAGAATTGCATGCTCTTATTCAAAATCAATTTCAAAACAACCTAGCCATTTTTAGATCTGATTCTGGAGGAGAATGCATGTCCAAAGGATTTCAAAACTATCTTAAACTAAATGGCATTATTCATCAAAGATCTTTTGTCCAAAAACCCCTCAACAAAACAATCTTGTCGAAAGAAAACATATGCATCTCATTGAAACAACAAGGACTCTTCTTGTCTCTAAAAAATGTTCCAAAAAACTTTTGGGTTGAAGCTGCTCTTGCCGACTCTTCTTGTCTCTATAAATTATGATGAAACTTGGGCTTTCGGTAACTCTGGAATAAACTACTTCAATTCCTAAAAAAAATCTAAGAAATCCAAAATGGGTCATTTCAAAATGTTTCTTGAGAATAAATTTAATATGATTAACTCCTTATTTATCTCCACCCATGATAATCATATCATCGACATAAAGAAGTAGAATGAATATTCCTCATCAAATTTCTTAATAAACATAGCAGTGTCAGTATAACAAGATTTAAATCCATGTGCAATCAAAACAAAGCTAAATCTAGCATATAGAGGAGAATTCATATAAACTTCATCCTTCAATTCTCCTATTAAAAATGCATTAATTACATTCATTCGGTATATAGACCAACCCATGATGGCAGCTATAACTATGAGAGAGTTCTAACTGAGGTCATCCTAACTACATATGCAAAAGTTTCATCACAATTTATATTGTATTCTTGAAAATAATCTTTTGCTACTAATCTAGCTTTATATCTTTCTAAAGTCTCATCAATCTTCGTTTTAACTTTATAAACCCACCTACAGCTTATGGTTTTCTTTCCTTTAGGTAAATCTTTTATTTCTAAGGTTTTAGATTTTTCAAGTGCTTCTAATTCATCATTCATGGCTCCTATCCATTCAGGGTATTTCTTTGCTTGATTATAGGTAATTGGTTCAAAATAGGACAGGATTTTAGCTAGGCAGAATCTATAGAGAGGAGAGAATGAATCAAATCAAATGAAACGAATTTATCAGGATGTCCGGAGACTTTGTCAGGTCTTCTAAGTTCACCTAATTGTTATCTTTCTAAGTTGGAATAATTTTCTAAGGCACTAGGTTGTCTCTCATTTCCATGTCTACTATATTGAAATACTATAGGCTCAGTTTGGTCAAGGTTTTCACCATCCTAGATATTGAGTGGAGATTATTCAATAACGCCACTAATCATGCAATCATCATTGCTCTTAGGTAATAATTCAAGTAAAAATGAATATTCAATCTTTTTCTTAGGCACACTTTGATTAAAAAAAATCATTTTCTAAAAAATAAACATTTCTAGAAACATTCAACTTATTTCTTTTAAAATCATAACATCTAACTTTTTAGTTTTCTCCATGCCCAAGAAATATACAAGGTATGGATTTTTTAGAAAGTTTATCATTTTTGTTGGTAAGAACAAAGAATTTACATCCAAAAGACCATACTCTAGAATAATCGAGAGAAATTTCAAAGAGTTTTTCAAGATGAGAGATATTTTGAATTTTGGCAGAAGGAATTCTATTGAAAACATATATGGCGGTTAATGAGGCACCGGCCCAAAACTCTTTTAGAACATGCCTTGAAATTAAGAGTGTCCTAGTGGTTTCAATAATGTGCCTATGTTTTCTTTCGTCCAAATCATTTTTGTTGAAATCTATGTCACATGGGTGTGGGTGTGGGTGCGGGTGCGGGGATTCGGCACTTCCAAAAAACCCGGGTGCGGGGGTGCGGCAGGGGCAAAAATGTAAAATATATATATAAGGGGTCCGGGGGTTCCCCCGACGCGGGTTTTTTCAAATTTCATTTTATATACAGTTGCACGATAGCGCACCAGGTCATGTAGATCTGAGTACAACCCCAATATGATGTTATTTGAAATCCATGTCTAAGAATAATATGTCAGATTTGGATCAGAGATCTAAACAAATCCAATCCATTTGCAGCCCTAGCATTGGATGCTGGTTTGTGAGATTTTATTTCACAAGTTTATTACTCTTCATAGGCCACGTCGATCTGTAACAAGTTCATGCTTAAGAGCAGATCTTGGTTATCTCGTCAGGAGAAGAGTTCGTCAGGAGAACAGTGAATGCTAATAGCCAGCAAGGCTACCACCATCATATTATCATTTATTATGGAGAGAGAAAATCCTTTACGAAAAAGAAGGATTAGCAAGGCTACCACCATCATTATCATTTATTATGGAGAGAGAAAATCCTTTACGAAAAAGAAGGATTTTGAAAAGGCAAGAGCAGCAGTAGCTGTCACCAGAATTTTTTTTTAAATTCTGCAGCCCATTTCATAGGGCAAAATTTTTTTTTAAAAAAAAATCCAAAAAAAAAATGGACCTAAATGATCCTGGGTGCGGTCAACGCACCCAGGATCGGGTTGACCGCACCCGGTGCCGCACCCGCTCCCGCGTCGAGTCGAGTCGACGTGGGTGCGGCACCCTGCTAGCCGAATCCCTGTGACATAGGTTGAGATGTGTAGGCCCAAGAAGTTTGGTGTATAATCCCATTTGATTCAAGATATTCTTTGAAATCTTTTGACATAAACTATCTCACTAAATCGAAGTGAAAATGGATATATTGATTTTAAATTGATTTTTGACGAGATTATGAAAAGTTTTGAATATTTCAAAAACTTCATATTGTGCCTAAGAAAGTAGATCATGGAGAATAATCATCAACAAATATCACATAGTAAGTATAACCACCTTTAGAAGGAACGGGAGCGGGACCCTTGCATCCAAGTGCACTAATTCAAAATTTTAGATAAGAAAAAGGTCATATTGGAAAAATGAAAAGCTTTCATTTTACCAAGACAATTTTTCAAATGTGGTACATAAGATAATTTAGATATATAAAAATGACCTAGCCTTTGATGCTACAAAAACAATGTCCACATTTTGTATATTATAACAAAAAGTTTCTCTTGGAAGAACAAGTTGGTCCATGTAGTAGAGATCTCCTTCTCTATGGTCATCCACAATCCGCTTCTCTGACGAGATTCTTCACCCCAACATTGGTTCAATGAGGAGACACTACATCTATGGTCGATAATTTGGGATACGGAAAGAAGGTTCAAGTTAAGTTTTTAAACAAATATAATTTTTGGAATAAAAAAGTTTGAAAACTTCTCAATGCCCTTTATGTCAAGGGAGGACCCATCAAGTGTTTTTATAGAATTAGTGACACAATCGGAAAATAAAGATTTGTTTGGGTCATATAGAAGGAAATTCTGGAATCCAAAAGTCAAGAAACCTTATCGTGAGGGGATCAAGTGCGCCTCCCAAAATAGATTAAGAGAAGTTATTAAGGAGTGGTTATAGAGCCTCCATGAGTTAGTTGTTAAAATATATGTAATACCTATATTTATATATATATATAGTTCTCATTCACTACCCGATGAGGGGTAGTTTTGTAATCTCGCCCAATAGGGGCATTTTAGACTTTTTCCTTTTCTTCTTTTTTCCTTTTTCTTTTTCTATTTTTTCCTTTTTCTTTTTTGTCTTTTTTATTTCTTTTTGTGCATTTAATGCACAGCCATTGGGGGCCCCAACAAAGAGTCGTTGGGCCCCCAACGGTCACAATTGTGACCGTTGGGAGCCCAACGACTCCTTGTTGGGACTCCCAATGGTCCCTCTCTCTTGCTTTTCTCTAACTCTCCCTCACTCCTCTCTTGCCTATAAATAAGTGGGGTCTCCCCCTTTGTAAGGTGTGGCTTCTTCAAGCCCTTTTGTGCATTTATAAGATTTTATGCTTTCTAGCCATTATTGGCTTTTGTGTATGTCCTCTTTTGGACTTGTTCTTTGATTTCTATGTGTGAATGTCCATTGTAGGACATACATTTCTTTTCCGCATATTTCATTACATGGTATCAGAGCCTTGGTTGTGCTCTTGATTCATATTGCTAGTTGTCTTGTTTTATCTCTCTTTGTTTGTCCTCCATTCTTGATTATATAATGGAAGGAGAACAAAAGATTGATCTCTCCTTCAAGCTCAATGGTACTAACTACATGATGTGGGCCGCCGCCATGGAGAACAACCTCAAGGGTAAAAAGCTTTGGGGATACGTTATGGGCACCATTAGGGAACCTCAACTTCAACTTACGAAAATTGATGGTGATCAAGAAAAAGCTGTAGAAGGAAATGCTCGCATGAAAGCTATTGAAGATCACCAATCCAAGGTAGAAGATTGGGAAAGTAAGCATGCAAAAATTCTTGCATGGTTCATGAACAACGTGGAGTTAAAGATTTGCGCCAACATTGCTAAATTCCGCCTAGCAAATGAAGCATGGTTCTTTATGAAAGGTATGTATACCCAAAAAGACCTTGCTCGTCAATTCTTCATCCAAGAAAAAATTCGTACCATTAAGCAAGGTGAAATGGGTGTAAGAGATTACTATAGCACTCTTGGCCCTTTGTGGGATGAGCTATCCCTTCTTGAACCCAAATGGGTATCAAGTGAAGATGTTGAAATGAGGAGAGAACAAATGGAGAAAGAACACTTTTTCCAATTTTTACATGGGCTTAGGCCCGAATATGAACAAGTTAGGTCCTCCCTCCTTCATAGATCCAAACCACTTCCATTGGAAGATGCCATAGCCGAAATATGCCAAGAAGAAACACGTCTTGGCATGATTAAAGGAGGAGATGAAGTTTTTGCCGTGTCTAAACCCGGCAATCATATGAAAGCATATAAGCCTCCACACTTTGGGAGGCAAAATAACTATAATGGCAATTATAGGAAAGCCATTTGCCATCATTGCCAAGAACCGGGTCATATAAGACCTAATTGTCCAAAGATAAATGAACCTCCAAAAGGTAAAGTTGCTATTATTGAAGAAATCCCACAAAAGGAGGAGACAATGAAAGGGAAAGAGTCCTTCTCCCTTGCTCAACTATCTGAAGCACTACAAATTCTACTCAAGTCGCCATCAACTTCGGGAGCCGCCATTGCCTCTTCTTCTCCTCCAGGTACGCCTTCTTGGATCCTTGACTCTGGAGCATCTTTTCATATGACCCCTATTGAAAATGGACTATCCAATGTATGTAGCAACTCCAAAAATTCCTTTGTTTCCACCGCCAATGGTACCTCTTTACAAGTTAAAGTTTTGGAACCTTAGATTTTTCAAAAGATTTTTTTGTGCCAAATGTAAGAGTAGTACCTCAACTTAATTTAAATCTTTTATCGGTCTCCCAAATATGTGATCATGGATGTGAAATCTCCTTCTCAACCAAGGATTGTTCTATACAGGATCTCCAGTCCGGGAAGCGGATTGGGCAAGGCCATAGGAGGGGAGATCTCTACTACATGACCCACTTGAAACTTCCTACTAACTCATTTTGTAATCATGTCCAAGATAAAAATATAGAAACTTGGCATCAAAGACTTGGACATCCAAGCTTCTCAAAAATGTACTCCTTTCCCTTTGGAAAGAAATTTTGTAATGAGAAACATTTTGTTTGCAAGAGTTGCATTTTTGGAAAAATGAAATCCACCCTATTTCCAAAGAGAACATTTGTGTCAAAAAGACCCTTTGAATTAGTTCATTCGGATGTTTGGGGTCCTTCTTCGGTCATATCAAAAGGAGGATACTCATATTATGTTACTTTCATTGATGATTTCACTCGATATGTGTGGATCTATTTTCTCAATCTAAAATCCGAAGTTTTTAACTTCTTTAAAAAATTTCATATGATTGTCAAAAATCAATTTTCAACTAATATCTCCATTCTTCGATCCGACTCCGGTGGAGAATATCTATCAAATGAATTTCAAGAATATTTGGAAACCAATGGAATTTGTCATCAAAGGTCATGTCCTAGGACTCCCCAACAAAACGGTCTAGCCGAAAGAAAGCATAGACACATCTTAGAAACCACTAGGACTCTTCTTATTTCCAAAGAAATTCCAAAATGCTATTGGGCCGAAGCCGCCTTAACCTCCACTTATTTGATAAATAGAATGATATCCTCATCCCTACAAAACATATCTCCATATGAAAACTTTTTGAAAGAACACCCGATTTTAATAGATTAAGAATTTTTGGGTGTAAGTGTTTTGTCCTTACACATAAAAGAGATAAGTTATCTCCCAAGGCTATCGAATGTGTGTTCTTAGGATACGGTGAAAATCAAAAGGGTTTTAGGTGCTTCGATCCCAAAAGCAACAAACTATATGTATCCAAAGATGTTACATTTTTAGAAAATAAGAACGGTTTTGAGAAAAATAAAGATATTGATGAAAGCGAATATGCTTTCTTATTTGATCTTCTCTCTCAAGAAGATGTGACTCCTCACGAAGAGGATGTTCCTAATGATTTAGAGGATACTCCTCTTAGTAATGTTGAAAATGCAAGTAATGATGTTGAAAATAGGTCCATTCAAACCTATGCTAGGCGTGGTCAAGAAACTCCCATTAGCGCTTTAGAAAAATATTCTCAAAATTCTAACATAGAAGAAACCTCTTTAAGGAGATCTAGCCGGATTTCCAATCCTCCTAATAGGTTTGTTTCCTATGAGTCCCTAACACCTAAATATAGGGCATGCCTAATTGCATTACACTCTTATCATGAACCGTCACACTATAATGAAGCCAAAAACATTCCTCAATGGGTTGAAGCCATGAAACTTGAACTTAGTGTCCTTGAAAAGGCTAAAACTTGGGAAATAACCTCATTACCCACTGGAAAGAAGTCTATTGGATGTAGATGGGTCTTCAAAATTAAAACTAAAAGTGATGGGTCATTAGAACGTTATAAAGCTAGGTTGGTAGCGAAAGGATATGCTCAAGAGTACGGAATAGACTATGAAGAAACCTTTGCTCCCGTAGCTAGAATGACTAGTGTTAGGACTCTTATTGCGGTTGCATCCGTTAAAAAATGGCCTATCTATCAATTGGATGTTAAGAACGCATTTCTTAATGGCGAACTAAGTGAAGAGGTCTATATGGATCCTCCACCAGGAGTATCTATTGGTGAAAACAAAGTTCTTAAACTAAAAAAGGCACTATATGGGTTAAAACAAGCTCCAAAAGCTTGGCATGACAGATTTAGTACTGTAATGACTGGCTTAAATTTTCGTTCATGTTATACTGACACTGCGTTATTTGTGAAAAGTGCAGGGTCCTCTGTAGTTATTCTACTACTATATGTTGATGATATGATCATCACTGGAAGTGATGAGCAAGGAATCCATGATATTAAGAAAATTTTAAAAGAAAATTTTGACATGTCTGACCTTGGTTTCTTAAGATATTTTCTAGGTATTGAAGTTGCATATTCACCTCGAGGGTACATCCTCTCTCAGATGAAACTTGCTGCTGACATTTGTGCCAAATCTGGAATTTCGGATGATAAGAAGACAGAAACCCCTGAGGTTATCAATGCAAAGCTGAGACTGGAAGATGGGACACTTCTTGAGAATCCTACTCCCTACCATCAACTCGTTGGGTCTCTGACATACTTATCCATCACTCGGCCAGACATAGCTCATGCAGTTCACTCCGTCAGTCAGTTTCAACATGCACCTACAACTGTGCACATGAGTGCAGTCTTAAGAATTGTCAGATATATTAAAAACACCATAACTAAGGGAGTTTTTCTTTCCTCTTCATCATCCCTTGATTTAATTGCTTATACAGATGCTGATTGGGGAGGAAATCCCAATGATAGAGTCTCAACCACTGGTTTTTGTGTTTTCCTAGGTGACTCTATGATTTCTTGGAGATGCAAGAAGCAGCATAAAGTATCATTTTCCTCAACTGAAGCGGAATATCGTGCAATGGCCACTACAACCATGGAGCTTGTGTGGCTTAGAAGTCTCTTCTGTGATATGGGCATCGTCATCTCAATTCCGTCGAAGATGTGTTGCGATAACAAGAGTGCTATCTATATTGCAAGTAACCACACCTTCCATGAGCGTACTAAACACATTGAGATGGATTGCCACTATGTTCGAGATGAATACCTAAAAGGAACCATAGCACTGCCCTATGTCACATCCGAGTATCAGTTGGCGGACTTTTTCACCAAAGCTCTTGCTGCTCCTCGTTTCATGTTTCTTCTCAACAAGCTTTCTGTTGTATCCCCGTAAAGCTTGAGGGAGGGTGTTAAAATATATGTAATACCTATATTTATATATATATATATATATATATATTTCTCATTCACTACCCGATGAGGGATAGTTTTGTAATCTCGCCCAATAGGGGCATTTTAGACTTTTTCCTTTTCTTCTTTTTTCCTTTTTCTTTTTCTATTTTTTCCTTTTTCTTTTTTGTCTTTTTTTATTTCTTTTTGTGCATTTAATGCACAGCCATTGGGGGGCCCAACAAAGAGTCGTTGGGCCCCCAACGGTCACAATTGTGACCGTTGGGAGCCCAACGACTCCTTGTTGGGACTCCCAATGGTCTCTCTCTCTTGCTTTTCTCTAACTCTCCCTCACTCTCTTGCCTATAAATAAGTGGGGTCTCCCCCTTTGTAAGGTGTGGCTTCTTCAAGCCCTTTTGTGCATTTATAAGATTTTATGCTTTCTAGCCATTATTGGCTTTTGTGTATGTCCTCTTTTGGACTTGTTCTTTGATTTCTATGTGTGAATGTCCATTGTAGGACATACATTTCTTTTCCGCATATTTCATTACATTAGTCAAGGTCATGGTTCCATCAGATTTGGGATCTCCATCGATTTCATGCTTGTCATCTTGAGAAGTTCTCACGGATGCCACCTTTTCTTCTCTTCCTTTGAATTTGGGGAAATAGAGTTTAATATGTCCTAGGTTCTCCACAATTATGGCATATGATCTTTTTCCTCTCATCATCATTGCAAGGTTTTTCAAAATAAGGCTTGAAAAAATGTGGCTTGTAAGTATAGGTGTTGGCACCAGGTCTAGATATGGCCAACACATTATCTTTAGGTTCTTTGGATTTGGACATGGATTTTAACCTTGTCTCCTCCATACAAACTTCGGCCAACACCTCATGTAAGGGACGAGATTTTTTCCTATGATATTTACCCGAACTTGTTCAAATTCGAGTCTAAGGCCTCTTATAAATTGGAAAAGTTGTTCCTCAAGAATTTGCTTCTTTCTTTGAAGAACATCATTTGAAGTCCTCCCAACATCATTTGTAGTCCTCTCATATTGGCTCTAGTTTGGCTATTTGATCCCAAAGCCTTTTGAGAGCATTATAGTACTCTTTAACTGTCTTGTCACCTTGTTTGCAATTATGAATACAATCTCTTAAATCCCATTTATGAGCATTGTTTTTTTGGGGTATAGGTTTGTTTAACAAACTCCCATGCTTCACCCACCCTTTTAAACTCAAGGATGTTGGAGCATGGTTCTTCATGCATAGATGCTACCCATAAAAAGGGAGAGGACCTTTGGATAACCCACCTCCCATCCTTTGTAGGCTTTCTTAAAGTCTAACAAGGTCTTTTCTCTCTCATTTTCTTTTTAAGTTTCTTCTTTTGATCCTCTACCTTAAATATAGTAGTCTTTGTGAGAATAGGTTGAGGTTCTAGAGTGGAACCATCAACATATTGTCAAAATTCCTTGCTCTCATCAAATTTGATGAGAACGGTGACAATCTATTTGTGGGCCATTGGAGAGAGAGAGAGAGAGTAAGGGAAGAGAGGTTTATGGAGATTCCACTAAGAGGCTTCAACACGAGCACTTGAATCTTCAATCAAGAGTACAATCTTGGGTCCACAAGATTTAAGAGCCCTACCATGTAATGAAACAAAAAGAATACAAGAATGCACAAATACAAAAGGGCAACTTATTGGCCAAATACAATCTCTCAAAGGAGATACACAAATACAAACAAAGGGACACTTATGGGCCTAATACAATCTCACAAAGGAGATACACAAACACAATCAACTAGAAAGCAACAAGGTAAAAAACATATGTTTGATTATGATAAATATGATTAGAAAAGCATAAAATATACATGGGGGAAATCTCCACTTTTTATGGAGCAAAAAGGAGACCAAGGGGCTAGTCCAACCAGAAGTGCCTTTAAGGGCTACAAGAATGCACAAATACAAAAGGGCAATTTATTGGCCAAATACAATCTCTCAAAAGAGATACACAAACACAAACAAAAGGCCACTTATGGGCCTAATACAATCTCACAAAGGAGATACACAAGCACAATCAACTAGAGAGCAAGAAGGTAAAACATATATGTTTGATTATGATAAATATGCTTAGAAAAGCATAAAATATACACGGGGAAATCTCCACTTTTTATAGAGCAAAAAGGATACCAAGGGAACGACTAGTTGGGCTGTCCCAACAGCTATAAAATACAGAAAATAAAACAAAAAAAATTACCTATCTGCCCCTAATGGGCAGTCCCTATTACAATTCTGAAAATGACAGAAATGCACCCGATGGACATTTCCTATCACACACACACACACACACACACACACACACACACACACACACACACACACACACACACACACACATATATACACGTTAACAGGTATCAGGAATTATAGTTCTTGTTTTCCTCAAGAACAATGCTCCTAGCATCCCAGGAGATTCCAATAATCAATTTATCCACAAATAAGTGCCACCATGGATCTTATAAACCAAGCTGACTCTCCTTTAAGTATCATGAAAATTTTAGAATGTGACATGGACATAAAATTAACGCACTTTGGATCCACACTTTTTGAAAGTGGTTACAATTGCTAGAATGGAAGCCCACACTAAACATGGTACAAACTCCAGCATCAGAACATAATTAGAAAAAGAAATTCATAAGAAATCATCACAGACAGGTTTTCTGACAAAAATGTGGAACATAAAAAAAAATCAAGAAATACAAAGAAGAAAAGGAAACTGAGATGTAAACATGGTCAACAATATCACCGATATTTTCAAAATATTGTGATATTATCAGTTTTCTTAAGTAGGCAATAAAAACTCCAAAATATTGTCGGAAACATAAATATGGAGAAATTCCGGAGAACAAGATTGATGAGTCCGGCTTCAAAAGAAACTCATGCTTTATAATTTGGAAAACATCAAAAGATCATAGGAAAATATTACTGCAGGAGTTGGATGTTAACATGAGATTTAAACCTTTCATGAATTCTTCTACTGAAAAACAGAAAGCTTTGATTCAGTAAAGGAATGTAAAGTCTAACAAATTTTGCAAGCCAATATTACAAAACAAGGAAAATGGGAAGCACCCACTCCCGTCCTAAAATATTCCATTCACACCACCACATAATGGTAGCCCAAGAATGGATACATTTTCATGCAGTACCAAATGTACCACGAATTGGCCTTTAGGGATCTACTTGTTACTCTATTTCTCTATTTCACCAGGCGATCAAGAGCAAGAAAAACCATTCTCGTCCCTTTGTTAACCCATCTGTTACATTTTTCCCATTTTTCACCAAATAGTGAAGAGACACTGCCATTGTGTGAATCACTTCTTTCCCCTTATTCAGATACAGCTTCCCAATATAATTTAGAATTTAAAACCCCATAAGTCTAAATTCATCAAAAAAAACTATGATAAAAAGATTGATGGTACAACAATTTCAGGGCAACATGTACGACAGCTAGAAGTTTGTGGGCGTATGCTTGAAACATATCAAATGTTAGAGGCTTTTGGTATAATACCATCCAAGAGAAGAGGATTAAGTGTGGTCCCCTGTGGCCATCTCATGGAGGGATACAACCAAAGGTTCAACAAGAAATGTGAAACAATGACTTCCACTATGCAACTGACATTTTTCTATCCCTTTCACCCAACCATGTCTTCTTCAAGGTTTTTCCCCATGAGACATTCCATCAATTCCCCCTTATTTCATTATAACCTTCTTTGAAATATGATCGACCATTACCCATTAATTGAAGTAGTTGACCAGATATACAATATTAGCACAAATTGTTTTATCTGACTAGTTGCTCAAAGAATGACAGATCCCTCCAAAAGGGAATCTCCCTACCATCTGTTCCCCACTCTATTTCCTTTCAAAAAGATTTTCAAAGTCATTATTTAACCGTTCAAAAATGCTAGAGCATTGCCTCATTTGATTTGTACCTTTTCAAGAGTAAACTGACCTGTAAATCACATACTAACCATTAACAGCATATAACTTTGTGAGGGGTCAAATCTCATCACCAAATTTTGGTGAGGGCCACCACTACATCACTTATGCAGTCAATGGTGATGTCAATGTTTAAAAATGTTTATGAAGATAAACTTATGTTTTATAACATTATATACAAAGGGAAGTTATAGAAAATAGAATACCAAATTCAAGATTTTATTTGCTAAAAGTCGGTACATACAAATGTGCATGTTAAACCATTACCAGGCAAAGGCACAACTAACAAAAAGTCTGCATTTAATGAAAAAAATCAAAAATTGAAATTTTAACACAATTTTGAAAAGGCAAAAGCTCATATTTAGCATATATAAATCTAGAGATAGAAATCCAAAATGTTCTTAAATAAATCCATATGTAGTCATAGACACAAATATTGGTCTCAGCGAGGCAATTTCCCACGATATTATAGGTTAGGTTGATAAATCTCAGGACTTAAAAAAAATTTAAAAATTTAAAAATAACATATTTAGACAATAAAATACATATATATTAACAGAAATAAGCAAAAAATGTAAAAGAGAGAAAAGAAACATATTTAAGATGTAAAAAATAATAAATAATTGATAATATTATGACATTATCACGAGAATATCAGAATACGATTAGATTGGTGATATTTTCAAATTATCATGATATTTTACCTTTAATATTGTTTGTGGAAAATACAGTGATAATATCACAATATTTTGAAAATATTGTAGATATTTGTGAATTGTGACTATGTTACATAAAATCAAGATCCAAACCATATCCAGAAACAAAATTGAAGAAAAGAAAGTCTCAATCACCACTAATGAAATCATTTGATGCAAATCTATGATCGAGGACCCCCCCCCCGACATTTCCTCTTCTTCTTTGACAGCCTTGCATGAGAGAGAGAGAACCATTTTGTAGCTTCATTCCCATTAAACATGGATGTGAATGGCATTTTATTAAATAAACTGAAACACGAAGAGCAACTGTTTGCCAGGTGACACCTAGGTGAGAATTGCCTAGGCCTTCCCAGATGTTCAACCAGCATCTAGTGTCCCTTCACCTAGGTGCTAGGTTAGGACCAAGTCATGCTGTTGACCACTAAGCTTGACCACCACTGTCAAATTTATCAATCTTGTCCAAACACCAACTCTGATGCTAGGAATTTCATCTTTACTTGCTTCCTTCCATAAAAAGGTCACAGATTTTTGCATATTGCCACAAAACTTGGGCATCAGAAAAAAGCTATGTCACATGGGTGCGGGTGCGGGTGTGGGGATGCGGCACTTTCAAAAACCTTGGGTGCGGGGGTGCGGCAATATATATATATATATATATATATATATATATATATATATATATATATATATATATATATATATATATATATATATATATATATATATATATATATATATGTATATATATATATATATATGTATATATATATAAAAGGGGGGTCCGGGGGTTCTTCTCATTAAATTCTTGTGATAAAATAAACATGATTTTTGTGATAAGCAAAAATGGGTCTTTTCATGGTTTTTCCTTAACCAACCATTTCTTTTTTATGCCTAAGAGTGTTGAGTTTGTGAAATTTCATATGGCTCGGCCCGAGTTCCAATTAAGTTAGTATTTTTCAATGTAAAAATGATAAAAAAATTATTATTTTAGCAGGTATGGTTTGGGATCTGATTTATCATTTATGTAACCTTATAAGGTTCGGGTATGGTTTCTCTTATGATGAGAATTAGACTCTAGTCCAGGATCCTGGTATGGTTTCTTATGATGGATTCCATTAGACTCAAGTCCATAACCCGGTACCATTATCTCATATAGGGTTTGAGTTTGATTTCACTTAAATCCGAACTAAACCAAACCAAACCAAACCCGTTGACACCATGAAATTGAAAGTGGGCCTAACCACGAGCGATAATGTGGCGGGGCCAGCGCTTCGCACTCATAAGAGTAGTGATAATAATCTCTCTCTCTCTCTCTCTCTCTCTCTCTCTCTCTCTCTCTCTCTCTCTCTCTCTCTCTCTCTCTCTGACGCGATGATCGAGGTGGAGAGCTGGAAAGGTGAATGTGAAGTCTGTACAACTCATTTAATTCATGCCTGACATAGCGCAGCATTGAACCAGTCATTTAATTCATGCCTGACAGAGCGCAGTATTGAACCAGACATTTAATTCATGTCTGACAGAGCGCAGTATTGAACCAGTCATTTAATTCATGCCTGACAGAGCGCAGTATTGAACCAGTCTGGGTCACCTTTCATTCATTGCTCTCTCTATGTCGCCTTTGTTTTCGTGCTGCTTGTGATCTTTTTGCCTCCTGAGGAAGAAAGCAGCAATTGAGATTTTCGAATCCTACGGAATACTTTTGAGTATTTTATAGCTAAAGGAGTCGATCACACAGCACTCTTTTGGCTCTCCTTCGTCTGAGAGAGAGAAAGAGAGAGAGAGAGAGATGGGGAGAGCTCCATGTTGTGAAAAGCAAAGGTTAAAAAAGGGTCTGTGGACGGCTGAAGAAGACGAGATCTTGGTCGATTACATCAATAAGAATGGCCATGGCAGCTGGCGCTCCCTTCCTAAACTTGCTGGTACTCTTTAATTTCCTACTTGTTCATTCTTTCTTCTTCTCCATCTCTGTTTTCTCTATTATTTTTTTCTCTTTTGCTTCTCCTTGGTTTTAGTCCGTTTCATGGGTTTCTTTTTTTTTAAAGGATCTCTTGTCAATGAAAATGGTGTACTCTGTTTAGTGTCACCCATGGTATTTCTTGAGTAAAAAGAAGAAATATATGAAGGGGGCTTTAAAACCCCAAACAAGCAGTACACAGTGAATTATGTACGGGTTGTAAAACATCACTTTCACAAACACTGAACACTATAGAGTGGGATTTCTATATCGGTTTTCATTGTAGAGATTTGCAAGCATCCAAAAGGGGGATTTTTAAATTCCGCAGCCCATTTCATAGGGCAATTTTTAAAAAAAAATATATCCAAAAAATAGACCAAAATGACCTTGGGTGTGTTGACCGCACCCGCACCAACACCCGCGTCGCGTCGTGTCGACGCGAGTGAGGCACCTGTCTGGCCGAATCCCTGTGACATAGGAAAAAAGAGAAAGTGAGAAGTAAATGGTATTGGAAAAAGAGAAAAATTGAGAAGCAAATCGATTAACTAGCAAAAAGGATTTGGTCATGGTCTCTCTTGTTGCCTATAAAGGATATGGGCTAAGTCATAGGACTCACTAAACTTGGTGATGCACCCGCGTCGACACGATGTGATGCGGGTGCGGCACCCAGTGCCATCAATATAACCCTAGGTGCAGTCAACCCACACCCGGGGTTATATTTGTCCAAAACAGACTCGATCAACTTTGACCGAGTCCATTTTGGACCATTAAAAAATAGTGACCCTTTTTTTATGCCAGTGAAATAGGGAGGAAGAAGAAAAAGGACGAGGAAGAAGAAAGAGGAAGAAGAAAGAGGAAGAGGAGAGGGAAAAAGACAAAAGAGGAAGAGAAGGAGAAGAAGAGAGAGAGAGAGAGCATATTGGTGAGCAGAGAGTGACAGCACACCGGTGAGCAGCTACCTCCTCCTCCGCTTCTTCTCACTTCTTTCCACCTGAGAAAGAGAGAGAGAAGGGGGGTTCCGTGCCCCGACTCAAGAGAGTGTGAGAGAGAGAAGGGGGTTTAAACCCACCTATGAGAGAGAAAAGGGGTTTTTGTGCCCCCCTTTTTATTAAAAAGGTCGGTCTGGATCAAGTGTGGACCCGGTCCACACTTGATCTAAACCATGGTTGCCAGTTGAGGAAGCGGGAGCGGGAAGCGATATGGGAAGTGGGAGCGGGAAGCGAGGCACTTTCAAAATTTTAGGAAGCGGAAAGCGTGGGACCACTTAGGAGCGAGGCCGGAATCGTCTCGGAAGCGACCTAGGAAGCGAACCGGAAGCGACCTAGGAAAGCGTGGAACCACTTAGGGGGAAGCGAAAAAATAAAAATAAAAAATACAAAATACAAAATACAAAATAATTGAAAAAATTGGGGAAGCGTGATGGGAAGCGTGCTTCCCATTTAAAAGTGGCGCTTCCCCGCACACTTCGGAAGCGCGACGTTTCGCGCTTCCCCTTTTACCTAGACGCTTCCGGTAACTCTGATCTAAACTCAAAATGAGAAGGGGTTTCGTACCCCCACCTTTTTATTAAAAAAGGTGGGTCTGGATATAGATCCACACTTGATCTAGACCCAAACTCTCTCTCTCTCTCTCTCTCTCTCTCTCTCTCTCTCTCTCTCTCTCTCTCTCTCTCTCTCTCTCTCTATCTATATATATATATATATACACACACACACTCCCGCACCCAAATTTTCTTAAAGTGCTGCATTGCCGCAGCCACACCTATGTGACATAGGATATGGGTTGCCCGAGATTGGAGCTTCGTGAAAATCGTGTATTTTCAACATCCTTCCAAAGGGTCACTTTGGTTGCACTGAAAAGCATGAAGATTTTTATTGGTATGCCCAACTGGCAACCGAAGATATACTGGCAGTTAGTTTTTCGTATTCTCGTCCATGTTTTTGTTGCCATTAATCCTGAATGGATTGGTAGCTTCCACAACAATAAATGGCAACAATTTCTCTAGGATTTTTGTAGTTTATCTTCAATAACTTATAACACATCCACCTCTATTCAACATAGTAAGGGAGACACTAATACCATTTATTAGAGAATTGCTAGAGCCACTTTCTAGATAAAACTTATGTCAAATTGAGGAGAGGCAACAAAAAATAGCTAAGACCCAATTGTGCTTGATTCTACTTAAAGCCAAGCCGAAATGAACACCAACAAAAGAAATCTCACATCCACTATCTCCACTTTATCCCAAATATCATTTTTTTCAGGAGCCAATGTAGATAATCCAATAAACATTATCCAAATCCTTTTCTAGGTCAGTTTTCTATAAAATCACCAAGCTTTGGGGCACTGATGTAATGCAAAAAAACACCACCATTAGCAATGGTCCTTAAACATATATCAACTTGATGGAAAATCTGTAAACACATCCCCAAAGAAAATGGTAAATAAATTGATATCCATAAAGATTTCAGAGCACTCAAATACACATGTCCAGGTTGTAGTATCTGTCATATTTAATAGAGTTGAAAATCGCCATTGGAATGCCCCATTCATCAAACTCTTTCTTCATATGTGACCCTAGAGTCTATTTTTAGGATGTACTAGATGAGAAATTATATCATACTACCAAGTCATGCTTCCCAACAAAAATCCAGGGTCACCCTACTATATCTAAGAAAAAATAAAATATTTCATCCCACTCCCCCATCATGCCAGTTCAGCTTTCCCAGCCTATCAAGATTATAGCAAAAAGAGAGATGTCTTGCAGAATAAATGGTACCAAATTTCAAGAAATTGAGCAGCAAATAGCATACGGATGAACACAGCAGTCAGATAACAGCATGAGAAATATACATCAGCAGCCAAAATAATATGGGTAGTTAGAAATTTTACAGAGTTCCAAGAAACAAAATTCTGTAGCCTACCTCAATCAATCCATCTGTAATACATGCCGCAACTGATGCCCAGGGCAGTAGGTGTAGATCATGTTCTTTTGCTGCTGCCGCCGCAAAATTGGCAATTCTGCTAGACGAAGATGGCATAGCATGTACAATGAAGAATTTGTCTGTCCTCTTCTCAAAGCTAGTCCCACATAGTCTCCCTCTTGAAAAGTCTAATGAAAAGGAATCTGTCTGGTCGGTTGAGGGTTTTACAGACTTAGATAATCTCAAAATTGCCTGACGATGAAAAGCTATGTCATCAGTAGGTGACTCAATGAAGCATGAATATATCTTCTGCGGCTCACTAGCATTATCATCCCATATACACATTTCTATCGATGTAATACTCTTAAGAAAGAGCAGTGTGAAAACAGATTCCTCATAGAATTGATTAAACATGGAACTGATGTCGCTTTCGGAGTACACCTGCCCGGACAGCTTGCTTATAGCTGCCTGATCTGCATTTCTCAAAGGAAAACGAAATAATGTTCCATTGAAAGGCTTTCTCATGTCACAGCCAAAAGCACAATATGGTAAGAATTGATCGTTATAAAGTGAAATAGCTGATGAGCTAACATAGTCCAGACGTTTTCCTGGATTTGCAGATGAGACATTTGGAAGGTGTATCCCCTGGGGATCAAATAACACCACATACTTCCCGCTCACAAAAGAAGGTAGATCTGTGAGATGATACACCGAGTTGAAACCAACCCTACAAAGCAAAAAGTCAGACAGGCATAATATTCTTTTTGCCTAATCATGTGCAAAAGAAATTTGCACAAGCATGAATAAGTTTTTACCCATATAGTGAAATGCACCAGCATGATGTGCGTGATGACAGAGGCAGATCTATTAAAGTACTTTTATTTGGTGGAGAATGGGTAAGGAACAACAGCTCCTAGAGATCTCACAATGATATTCAAAGAATGGGCAGATCATTGCAAAGAGACACATAGAGTTTTTTAAATGAAAATTTCACTTGGCAACAAAACATTTAATCCTATCCAATTTATTTTTCCACCACAGGCATCAAATGCAAACTGTACACTAGCTAACTAGAATCCTTTGCACAAAACAATCAACAAAATCAATTCCATTAGCATTGATGGGATCACATTCGCAGATGAAGGAAACATTCTTAGAAAGGTCCCATCTTACGTCTATGACCTGTATAAACAAAGCCTACAACCAAGGTAGATGCTTAAAGCACCTTTAGAGTTTCAAGAATTTAAAAGAGGAGAATTGCTTTCTAAATGACAAAAAGGGCTGATGGATGGACTCCAAGCTTCCCTATTTGAAATCAGAAAATTTGCAAACCAAGCTTATTAGAGGTGATTCAAGCAATATATCAAAATCTGATGAGTCATATGAGACTGAGTTACTAATAAGTTATCCAGAGGAAATCCATGCAAACACAGCACTCCATAGGAATTCAACAGATCCATGTTAGACTTAATCCCAAAGAAGGAAACAAGCAATATATCAACGTACTAGCATCTCTCTCTCTCTTATCTAACATATGTAAAATCAGCATCAAAGTACTGTGAAAGAATTAAGGTTAACCACCCACTCCTCGTAGCAGAAAACCAAAAAAAAGCATGACAAATTTAAATCCAACATGGATATTAATTAAACTATCTTAGATCATGAAACTGTGCACAAGATTAAAGCTTTTCTAAAGTAGGCACACAAAAAACATTAAATAATGGTGTAAGATTTGGATGTGCATATTGTCAGGAGCAAAAGTGCTTTGCATCAATGGTAGATTAGCAAGACTCTTTTAAACAAGGAAAAGACTCTGACAATGCAACCACATCTCACCACTTCTATTCAACATAGTAAAGGAGACACTATATTGATGTTCAAAATGGTAGGTCGAAAAATGCATTAAAGATGCATGCATCAATCCTCCACTAAAACACCTGCAACTCAAGGATGAAATCCGCATCTTTGGAGATGACTGAGATGGCATGTTATAATAAACTTGGAGAATTCGGCTTGCACTAAGAGTGTTTCAAATAAAAAGGACTCAAATTTTAATAATAAATGAGCCCTCAACCCTTTTAGATTCAGTTTCAAGAGCCAAGCATGATATCAAATATTTGGGGTTCTATATTGGAGACAACTACCAGTGAATAGTTTGACATGCTCTTTTTAATGGAACCCAGCATCAGCCTTTGAAACGAAGTGGAAGACAAGATTCAACAACAAAATCTGTATTGAATGATCAGATTCTCATACATTGACAGCTAGGGTTACTTTTATCAAGTCAGACTATATTTATTTTATCCTTGTTGATCATTCTAAGTCCTTACCTTCACAAATTAGCAAATACATGAGATCTTACATTTAGAAAGGCACCAAATTTGGCTGGTTGGAACACATTCCCATTACCCATAAGTAAAGGAGAACTTAGCATTTAATGGCTTGAACTTATAAATCATGCTTGTGGTGATGAAAGGATGGTGTCTCTTAACCAAAGATAAAAGAGACTGACGGATTAAAGTGGTAAGATTCCCATGAGATTGTCAAAGATCAAAGTAATAGACAAAAAGGATTACCCGTGGAAGGATTTGCTTTCTTCACTCAAATCATTGAAAACTAGGTTTTGGAAAGACCCTTGGTCATAGATTCCATTCAGAAGAAGTCTAAAAGATGATCAGGAAAGGCTTATGTTGGCATTATAATGCAAGCAAAACTGGAGGATGGCAAAATGAGAGATTGGGAAAGTCTTATTGGGCAATAGAAGACAAATAAACCTGAATTCATATGGAGGAGGAGATTGTACGAATTGGGAGAAAATGGCCACTCTAGGGTGAATTTTTTAATTTATCTCAAGCTTTAAAAATCTTAACATCCCAATATCTTAGAAAACCCTTCACGTTGAGGGGGGCTTGGGGCAAAGAGATAGAGAGAGAGAGAGGCCTTCAAATTTCTCACTTTTATTTTTAAGTGTTGACAAGGTTTTCCCAAGTCAAACAATTTTCTAGCACATAGAAAGCACCGTAGAAAACTTTTTCAGACAAAGCTCCTTAAAAACAGGAACTCTCTCTCTCATGCTTGCCACTCTTCCTTTTTTTCTCTTGTTCAACCAGTAAATTGTTGAACTCCAAAAAAACTGCTTCAAATTATTTTACTTGAAACTGTTCACGAACATTCTTGGCTCTTGGATTTGGACACCGAGGCCACCCTCTCTTCTTCACCCCTCTCACTATATTTTCTTCTTCAATACCCACATTCTTCTCTATAACAGCTCCACTCTTCATATTGAAGGCAATGGTTTTTCGCTCAACAACCTTCATTAGACTCTTCTATTGTTCCACTTGATCATGTTGGCTCGATAAGTTTTCTAGCAATTGGAACCAAGTACCACATTGGTTGATCAATAGGATGGATCAAACCCATGAGAAATGATAACAAGTGAGTGACTCTCATTGTGAATCCTCCATACTTTTTTTTTTGGAGTCTTTGTGTCGTTGCAAAAGAAATATCTACTTCTTGGGGTCTTATGTCGATGCTTTCAACCATGGTTGGATTTCTTTTTCTTTAGAGAATTTTGTAGTGGTTTGTGGATGACAGGATGACGGGAGTAGAATGAAAGGTTTGTGAGGCTTCACTCTCCTTATCTTAGTTGACAAAAAGCATCAGTTGGGGCCTGGGCGGAAGACCCTAAAAAGAACTAGTCGGAGCCTAGGAGGGACTAGTTGGCTTAGGCGGAACTAAAAAAAATAAAACATCAAGAAAACCAAAAAATATTACAATAAATAAAACTAAGCAATAAACATATGATTGTAACTATGAATGAATTATAAGTGTGTAATTCAGTGTAACATATTGCATAATTCATAAAATTGTACAATATTGCACATAGAATATATATACATATATAAAAACTATTTATTTGTGTTTAATACAGCATAAGATTTCATTTTTTGAGATGGTGAAAATCAAAGGCTAACAATTTATAAAAATAAGGGTGGTTTAAAAATGATAGAAAACATCATATTTGAAACAACTTTAACAGCAAATAATAAATGGAATATGTTAATCATGATCCAATGTTTAGATTTAGTTTTTGGAGCTTAAGATCTATGTAAAACAAGTGTGTACCAACATAATCTATGGTGGAACAGTCTGTCGCATGGGTATGGGTGCAGGTATGTAGGGTACGACGCGGCAATTTCAAAAATTGTGGGTACAAAGATATATATATAGAGAGAGAGAGAGAGAGTAATGGGTAGGTGCTAAATGAAATATGCTAAATGATACGTGCTAAATGGGATTTTCAGGGTTTTTTTCATTTTAATTTTAAATTCTGACTGTACAAATGTGATCTATGTATTTGATTTTATAGGGATCAGCTCTTTAAGTGTTTGATTCCGACACATGGGTGGGTTTTTATCAAGGTTTTAAAACCCGTGACTCGGAACTCGACTCGTTCTTTATTGACTCGTGACTCAGCGGGTCAACTCGGTGACTCGGACCAGGTTTTGTTAACTTTTGATTTTAAAAGAAAAACAATATATAATTTGTCTGAAACCATGTTTTTGAGTAAACATAGTCTCCAAATGTCTGTAAGAATATAAAAACAACTGCAAAGAGCTATAGAGGTTTGCTTGAATAATTGAATTTGATATCTATACAAGCACTTTGACTAATTCATGACTTGAATTAGAGGATTTGGTCACCGTGAGTTCAGTTTGCTACTACCTAAGGTTCCTAAAATGGCCAATCATATATGCTAGCTTGTTTTAAAAGTTTTAATTCCCTCTCTAACAAATCCATAAATGTAAAATAGGGATATATGTGCATATTGAAAGTTTACAGAATGCCCAATATCAACATAAATAAGCAATTTTCTCATGTATAAAACTATGCAGGAAATATATTAATGGCACAACTATAAAAAGACTACTAATATTTGAATATGTACAATGCTTGTTCACATAACAAATGGATGATGAAACCTAAATGTGACTTCCCATAGGCACAATTGACCCTCCATATATAGTGAGAATCATTTCTTTAAAATATTTTGCTAGAATAAGTTGATAACACAGGGTGAACAGTAGTTCGAACAACATGGCGATTTTATTCTATGGATTTAAATGCTTTTTGATCTTTAAATGATTTTTATTTTCCTTTTTATACAAAATCTGGGGGTAACCCTTGTTAAAATATATGTACTTATATATTTCGAAACTGTAATTTGAAACTCAAAAAACAAATTTCAAACATCCAAAAACTCGCCCGAGTCAGGCCGAGTCAGCCCGAGTTTTGGCAAACCGAGTTTGCCTTGTCGGGTTGACTCGCTGGAGGGTCGAGCCGAGCCGAGTTAACGAGTTGACTCGGCGAGTTTTAAAACACTGGTTTTTATAAGGTTCAAAAAATCAACGGTCCAAAATCTGTATAAATTTTCAAGGCTCTAAATACCATTCTTTTCATCAAAAACACGTGATCCAGGTATGGATTCCTCGTAAATCGATCACACCCAACCCATTTATGGGGTCGAAACTGCGAAAAAAAAAAAAGCACCGGAAGAGCAGAAAAACCCCATTTAACATGTATCATTTAGCATATTTCATTTAGCACCAACCCATTACTCTCTCTCTCTCTCTCTCTCTCTCTCTCTCTCTCTCTCTCTCTCTCTCTCTCTCTCTCTCTCTCTCTCTCTCTCTCTCATCATTGTTTGATTTTGTGTCTTTCCAAATTTCCACAGCAAATATGTTCCATACATGATTCATGAAGGTGGTTTCCTTGCTTGAATTCTTGTTATGGTTGAATGTATAGTTTGTGTTCCTAATACTTAATTGTGTATCGATATATCAATCTAATTTGCTTTCTTGCAAGTGTGGCCCCTTGTTTTGGATGAATCCTATAATATGGAATTGGAATGGTATAGCCTTTCATAGCACCAGCACATTACTAGTCTCTTTTAATCTACTGATAAAAAAATCCCTTAATATATGGAGCAAAAAGTTGTGATGCCATGCACCTAAATACGACAAAAAAAAATAACTACCGTTGCCAAACTTTATGTATTGTTATTAAATAATGAGATATCTACCATTTAACCTCCCACCTTAACATAAAAACAAAAATGCAAATAATCACAACTCTCTTAATGTCAATTAAACTTGACCACTAGAATTCAGTGACCAACTACCCCTTTGATCTTCTTGATTTTGGATTTAAAAATTCTCTGATTTGTGTTCTTGTTCAGTAGTATAGCTAGTGTCTGCGTCAAACCAAATGTGTGTTGAACATGCATGTTTGTTTAGCATTGATTGGTTCATTTATCAACCAGGCACAAGACAAGACATCCTGCAATAATAAGCATATAAAAAGAAAATCCTATATGGGTGACTTGGCACAATTTAGAGGGTTCTCACCCCCGCCCCAGTTCCGAGCAAAGTAGAATGGTTTGCGCAAAACCACTCTTCCTACGTATATAAACGATTTTCTTGTTTAATATCCTGAAAGCCAATGCCGAACAGACCAGTACAAGAACGATCGACTCGCAGTGTATCTAGAGCGGTCACCGAAGCTATCATGGAAACCAAAACATTCACAATCAAGCTAGAACTGTCTCATGGATACGAATTTTGACAAGATTACTATCAAGAATTACCCGAAACGCCCGGTTTTCCACGTCTGGCCTTGCTTCTTGCTATCTCCAATCTGCGAGATGCTCACGAAATCATCCTCCGTGAACACCGAGTTGTTGTAAGTGAGCAACGCCGGGCCCTGCCACTCCGCCAGATTCTCCGACAACAAGGAGACGATCCCGTGAGTCCTGCGATCCAGACACAAGCATATTTGCGTGGCGCCCGCATCGTCCGCGTTCTGAACGAGTTCCTTCAGAACCGTCGTCCCCTCAGGGTAATTCACGAGAACCTCGCGTATCCTTCGAGTCAGATCGACCTTCTGGCCGAAATCCTCCAGGAAGGGCGAACCTCCTCCATGCGAGTCCATATCCCCCTTGGATTTGATCGGTTGACCGCGCAAATAAACCGCGTCTCATGGATCAAAAACCCTTCCGCATCCAATATGAAGAAATCGAAACCCTAGAAATCATCTATCGCGATGAGGGGAGTTGAAGAGAACGAAGAAACCCTAGTTCCAATGACGAGACGGGAGACCTCTTCGCCGACTGAATGGGAATCCGGAGAACCGTTCGAATTTATATCGTGATAAATTTCGCGGACTTTTCACCACGAAAAAATGAAAGTGGGGAATTACCGATGGCCTTCCGACGCGATTCCTCCTCACGGGAGACCCGAGATCGAAGCACGCGGAGGACGAGAGGAGCGCAAAATTATAGGCGGAGACGTGCTCTCGAGAAAAGGACGGCATCTATGCGTGCTCAGAAAGGAGTCAGCAGTTCTTGAGCTCTTAAGTGGGGGAGGGCAATCACACGAATATCCGTTTCACCAAGACGTCATCTTTCTGCTCACGTTTTTTTTTTAATAAAGATAATGTGTTGAACGTTAGTTTGATTTTCATTGAAATTATTTTCCAACAAAAACTTCACCAATCCGCTCTTTCTGCCCACCAAGAATAATTTCTCATTAGCTTCAGCCTTGCGACAAAAGACACATATGCTGGTATCAAACCCTAACCTCCAACTTCAAAGCCTTGAGCTAACCCACCTAACCAAAGTGTTTGAGCCCTTGCCAGCTCTAGAGAAAGCTTGTTATCTATCTCAAATGTTAAACAAGTGTCCTTAGATCCCTTAAACCAAGGTCTTTCCTATGATTTAAGTAAATTCAATTGATTAACAAGTTTGAGGCATATAAATATATATTGTGTGTGTGATAGAGATCGAATGTGCTTGGGTGGCGTAAACATTATAGAAAAAAATATAAGGTGGTTTTGTACCCATTATTTGTATGGATCTAGCCATTAAATTAAATGATAGATCTAACTATACATATGTGTTTAGCATGATTTATTTACTGTGTTAGAAGGTTTTATCATTTTTAATAAGTCATAAGATATAGCAAAAATCAACAGCTCACGTTTTTTTTTAAATAAAGGTGTTCTATAAATGCCCTAAAACTTTATAAGTCGGTCAACTTTAAGACAATAAAATAAGAACCAGAACATGTTAAACATGATTCAAAGGTTAAATTTTGCATTTGTAGATTAGATCTACGTAGATCAAGAGAGAAAGAGTACCAACATAGCAGCACCATGCCCTATATACCTACTTGACATAATAAATGGGCAGCTTGGTAGGCCGGTTACGAAGGTAAAAACAATATCAAGGGCTTGTAGATGGTACTTCTTGTTTGTGTTGGATCGGTCCCAATGTTTTCATGGATGATAAATGGCCTAGTTAAATGTCTGTATCAAATTAGTGATTGGTCTCTCTTATTCCCTTTCTTTACACCACAAATGAGAGAGAGAGAGGGAGAGAACTAAGTACTTAGGGTCTGCTCCATGTCCATTTCCCCATCTACCATCTAGCAAGTGGCATCATACACTAAACTCCTATAGTTCTCTAACAAAAAAAATAAAAAAATAAACTTTTGATAAAAACACTTAAATAAACTAAAAAAAATGCAGCAATATTAAGGCATAAACGAACATTAAAGAAAATTATTAAACTACCCTAAATTATGCAAACTAGCTAAAAATGGCTAAAACTAAAGACTACAAATTGGCAGAAAATCAATTTTCGAAAACAAGATGAAGACTCAATCAAATGGACTCTGAATAAGATGAAACTTTTTAGAATTTAAGTCAACATCTTAACGAAACTAATAAAACTTACTTCGTGTCAAAACTCCACAGAAAACCACATAAATTGACTACCCAAAGTCTGACAAATTCTGTCAATTTTCTGCAACTACACTCATAACTATGAATTAACTATAATTAAAAACAATTATAAATCTAATTAAACACAACTAATTCAAATTAAATTAATGCTAAAACTGAAGCTTAACTATTGCTAATCTATTCTAAAACATGAAAGAAATACATAAAGAAAAGCAATTATAGTAATAAAAATATGCAAAACTAAATTATCTATACTAACTACAATTAAAAGTACCAACTACACTACTTAAAGCAAATGAAAACTAATTACTTCAGCAATTGAAATAAAGAAATAATGATAATGCAAAGCAAATAAATAAAAATAACAAAATAAAATTAAACCATCTAATTTAATCTAGCTGACTAAAGCTAATTAATATCTAAGAAGCCCATGACTAGACTATTTGACTAACTAACTTAAATTATTCAATTAAAGTAATTAACAAGAACAAACAAAAAAAAGTAAATATCTAAATAAAATTATGAAGCAAATTAGAAACTAATCCTAATCTAAAATTACAAACAAAACTTTCTAAAACTTAATCAACTAAATTGGAAAGTAAATATTCAAGAAAATAGCAACTATCTAAACATACACTTCTTACCAATTGAAAACACAATAATTCTAATTTAGCAACTTCCTAAAACTAATTGCACAACCATAGAAATTATCAACTAATTGAATATACTACAAAAAGAAAAACACTTAATTACCTTAGTAAAATTGAAACTAAGACAAGGAACAATTTTAATTTAGAAAAGACTAAAACATGATTTTGAAGAGACTTTGTTTTTAACATGTAAAACCTGATTTTTGTTAAGGCAAAGAAAGAAAGAAAACAAACCCTAAAACAGACCTAATAAATTAGAAAAAACTTATATATATATATATATATATATATATATATATATATATATATATACATGACTCTCTTAGATCCTAGGAAAACACAGAAATAAAAATCACCAAAAAATTCAAAGTGGTATGGCTTGGAAAATTTGGAGATCAGAGTTGGGTCGGATCTTGATTATGCCGAAACTGGTGTTGCAAAATCACAACAAAACCCTGATAAAATGTTGATAGCTTTTGAATGACTAATCCAAATGATCCTAAATTTGGATTGTAGACTCTAAACACATACACTAAACTACTCACAAAATTTTAGCCTAAAATGACTTTGAAATTGGCATGGACAAGCAAAACAAGTAGTTGTTTTGTTTTAGACCTTTTGCCTGATAGGTTATCCAGATCTTTAATCTACCACCGATATTTCGGCCAAAGAAATGACCCAAAATTTATTTTTTTCTACAAATTGGTAGAAAAAAAATAATAATTACTACATAAATAAAGTTAAAATGATTTTTTGAAAATGGAACAAAACTAACTATGCCGAAATCTACTTGTGCAAAAATCTAATTACTCTATTGTGAAAGAAATAAACGAATTTTCTTTTTCTAAAAAACCACTAATTCAAATAAAAATATGGGGAAATAAGATCTAATCCTAAATATCCAAATTACGATGCAACAAAATAAATAAATATGTAAAATAGATCAAGATGCACAACTCTAATTATACTCGATCTTAACTACAAGCAGTGAGTGAGAAGGTGTCAAGGGCTGTCTGACGAGTTTGGGGAAGAAGAGAGTGGTCCAAGGATTCGGAAATCATGCCATATGTCTCTTAGATCTAATGTTGCACATGTTCTCTTTGCTGGATCTGAATCAACAAGGAAGCATAGAGGGTCGGTGGTTGTAAAGGAAGAAGATTTTTTGTCGTCGACTATGAAGGTAGATGGCGTTCTTACACCAGATCCGAATAAGAAGCTCCAACCATGTAACCTGCAATAAAAATACAGCAAGGCACACAAACCACAGAGAAAACACGAAAAGCAACAAAAGAAAGGAGAAGAAGAAGAAGAAACGTGAAGAAGAAAAACAAGAGATCAATAGAGAGAGGAAGAAGAAAATAAAAAAGAAGGGGTGTGAATCCCTAGGCCTAGACAATTTACCCTAATGGTTAAAATTAGTTTTTATAATACATATTTAATAAAAAATTTAAACCATACCTAGGTTAAAAAATATTTAAAAACACTACATAAATTCTAAAATTTCGTAAATTACCTCTAGGCGCCACTTTTAGAGTTTTTTTTTTTTTTGAAAATTTATCACCTTGGATCTTTGGATCTAGGATTGGATTGACTTTGGGTCTGGTTCAAGGACCAAGATGGAGGCTTTGGATCGGATATAGATCCAAACCACCTAAAAAACTTATCCAATTCCTTGAAATGGCTCTATCTTTCTCATTTAAACCAATTTTGACTGAAATTTGAATTGTGACTTATTTGTACCTAATGCAATACAAACATGGTTATTTATCATATAGAAACATATATAAATACATAAATTTATGATAAAAATGACATGCATTTCATGCATCATCATATATTGTTGCGTAATTTCATCAAGAAAATATAATCTAAAAGTTTATTCATATCATTTGGACCATGTTGAATCTATCTATGAGGTTTGATTAGGTCGACATGACCTACACGTATGATTTCTAGCCTAGTTCGATGGTTAGGTCAACATAACCAAAGATTACCCCTTCAATTTCTAAGCAATATTGCGGGCTTTCAAAAATCAATGGCCTACAATGTGGGATATTTTTTTGGTTCATAATGTTGTGTAGTTTCATCAAGAAAATACAATCCAAATGTTGGTTCATAGCATTTGGACCATGTTGAATCCATCTATGAGGTTTGATTAGGTCGACATGGCCTACACCTATGATTTCTATCCTATTCATATGGTCAGATCAACACAACCAAAGATTACCCCCATGATTTCTAAGCAAGCTATTTTTAAAGTTGTGGATTTAGACAGAAGAAAATTTGTCATTGAAAGTGATTCCTTCACTCAAGAAGTAGACTCAAGCGATTGTGCCTACCAGTCAAGACAGGGAGGTGGGACTCTAGCTAGCCTCTTCACCGAAGCGCCAACCCCCCTCTGACTTCCACATTCTCTAATGCGCCACTCCTCTTTGCTTGCTTGCTTGGTTGTTAGGTCAAAGGAAAATTGCCATTGTTATTTTTATTTATTCTGATCTTCACACTACTCTTCTAAATGAAGAAAGAGGGGATCCACGCTACCTTCTGCTCCTATAGAAAATCGATTGGCGGGAACCAAAGACGTTGACTATAGATTACTTATTCTCTAAAGAAAGTTGTTTCTGACCCTTACATCATCATAAAGAGAATCAAGATATCCCAAGAACCAAGTTAGGGATTCATGACTAGCGATAAAAATCATGAAAAAAAAATAAATCATAAATAAAAGGACTTTGGAGCCTAGTTTTTCCAAAATTGAAGGGATTAATTTACACCGTAAGTGGAACAAGAACCTTTTCTTAAATGAACTTCAAAATCCATTTATACAAATACACCAATTTGTTGTATATAATGATGAATTTAGCAGTTTAAATATTATAGTAAATATTATAGAATGACAATTAAGATCCATTTGAAACTACTGCACCTTTGAACCTGAAGATGTGAAAAAACTATATGTTACACTACTTTTATGCACGATAATCGAAGGAAAGCAAACCAATACTAAAAAACTACATAAAATTTTGAAAAAATAACACGTTTCATCGTCTAACTCTTTCTCATAAACCCCTATAATGAATATTTATAGGGTAAAAGACAAAAACATACTTCTAAATTGGACCTGAGATAGATCCATTACATAATAAGATCAAAATAAAAACCATGGACTAAAAAACTTGGATCCAAATGGATCCCTTAGCATGCACTTTGTGTCGCTCTTACAACATTCTCCCTGTATTGGAGAAGGCTTGCCCTCATATTTGGTCTGCTTTTGTTTCTTTCAAGTTTCACCCGACTTCTATGAACCATGAAAGTGATGTAGTTCCTGACAAGCATGGATCTATTAAGCATTGATCCAGATAAACTGCCAGTGGTAGGATTCGTTTTGTTGACGATCTAAATAGAGAGAGTATTTGGACTTTGTTGCTCCTTGGTGGCTGTTGCAAAACAACTTTAAACAGAATCGCTTAAGGTATGATCCAAAGTAGAAAGGTCCAGTTGTAAGCACTTTTAGATCCAATTGGGTTTAAGTAGATCCCAATAGTCTATAATTGTGTTCATTCCTTTGTTGGGTGTTAAGGTAAGACCTGAGTCAAAAGGGAAAGATGAAATTCATATTTGGGTTGGGCATTTAGAAGTAGGACAAAATACATAGATTTGTTCCAAGAAAGAATTCACACCAACCGCAAATAAAATTAAGTAAGAAGGAGGTGGATTCGGGTCCAAAATCTATGACAACTGATTATGGACCTGATAACCAGTGAGAACTACGTTGGAACTAGGGGTGGCAATTTCTGACACGACCCGCCAACCCGCCTCTTAGGCGGGTTCGGGTTGGGATTAAGCCAACCCGTTTAATAAACGGGTCGACCCGCGTAACCCATTTATTAAACAGGTCGGGTTCGGGTTGGGGGTATGCCAACCCGCCAACCCGTATGCCCGACCCGTCAACCCGCCAACCCGACCCGCCAACCTGCCTACCTGCCAACCCGATCCGTCAACCTGCCAACCTGACCCGCCAACCTGAAAACCCGTTTACCCGACCCAACCCATTTATTAAATGGGTTGGCGGGTCGTGTCGGGTTACCCATTTATTAAACGGATCGGGTTCGTGTTTGCCACAGCCGACTCGTTTAATAAACGGGTCGGGTTGAGGTATGCTGACACGCCAACTCGCCAACCCGACCCATCAATACGCCAACCCGACCCGATTGCCACCCCTAGTTGGAACGGCCATTGGCCACCTCATAACAAGTCCAAAATAGTTTGAACCGGTTCGAGATAGGTGCAGATTGATTTTTGGGTTTGTATAGGGAGATAACCAGTTCAAAGTGGCATGGGTCCTCCCTTTCTATGTGGGAAGGAGTCGAATGACCTAGAGTTTGGAAATCCTATGCCCTCTTTCGCCCATGGTGGGTTCTGGAAAGGCACGAGGGCATGGCTGGCGAAGGGCTGCTAGACTTTTCCCAGTCGACGAGTGACCCTTGGGTGGCTCAACCATCACATGTAAAATGATTTGAGGATCGAGTCTTGTTCTAGTGGAACCCTTGGTTGCCCTTGATTTGAGGACTCCATTATGAGGGACTAGGGCCGATTCAACAGTGGGCCTTTCCTTATGAGTGGTTTGAGATTGCCCTGTTGGCTTGATGATGAGGGTTTTGTTTCAGAGTTTTGCCAACATATAGACATTTGTTCAAAAGCTCGATCATGTGCTGCTCCATCCCCATCATCGATTCAAGCTACGAGGCTTGTGCTTGAAGTTTTTCACTTACCTTGTTCAATTCTCCCTTAATCTAATTCATGCATTCGTCCATAGATCCTTTGACATCACCTTTCGAACTTCATGCCATTGCGAATCTCCAACAATTGGCTTCGGCTCTAATACCAAATTTATGTACATTCAAACTCGAAGTTGCGAAAAAACTCTACATTACACTAATATGTGTGATAATCAAAGGAAGTCGAAATATACTAAAAAATGCATAAATTTTAGAGAAAATAATAAGTTTCATCATCTAATTCTCCCTCAGAAATTCATCTAATGAGTATTTATAGGGTAAAAGAGAAAGGCCTGCTTTTAAACTAGATTTAAGATAAATCCATTACATAATACGATCCAGATTTAAATAGATCCCTAAATAAAAACCTCAAACTAAGAATTTGAATCCAAATGGATCACTTAGACCCAACATGGACATTGCTCTGCTGCTGCATCAGAAACCCATAAACCTCATATCCTCAGATCGGATGTGGCACAAGCACATTGATGTGGTGTGATGCGATTTTGGAAACAATATTTTAAAACCAAGAACTGCGCATCAAATAATAATTTTATAACCAGTTCTTGCACTCATTGCAGAGTAGCAAGTCAGATCGTCTCCTCAAATAACAGAACTTAGGCAAAATAATTCATAAAAGAGGTTACTTTATTAATACCTCGAAAAGAAAATTAGACTATCTTGAATTACAAGCTAACTGAAAAACAAAAGGAACAAAAATAATAAAAAGCAATACCTCTAACTAAACTCGAGGATCCCTCTAATAAAATTTAGGGAGCTTTAAGAGAATAATCATACACTTTCACCTTAACCCACCCTCCTCCTTATGCTGGCACAATCATAGGGACCTGTAATATAAAAATAAAAATAAAAGAGAACATACTATATTCTAAACAATAATTAAATATTTTAACTAAGTAAGGGATGATAATACAATTAAGGATAAGTAAATTAAAAGGGAACAATAAAGAATTATTTAACTAACAGACAAGAAAACACATGCTAACCAAAAATTTGAAATATTTAACTAACTACTCAAGAAAGCACTAAGCGGATTTAATATTCTAACTAAAACTAACAAGAAGTTAACTAATTGAATAAAGAAAATAATTACACTAACGAATAATTAACTTATCTACCTAATCTAAACTAATCATAAGAATACTAGCCAAATTTCAAAGCAATCAACTAAACTACTTCAAGAAACAAGAAAGCATTAACTAGCTGAATTCAAGGATTAAAATTAATTAATTAATCTAACTAAATAAGAAACATCTAATTAACTAACAAACTAAATTGATAACTAACTACACATGCAAACTAATAACAATCTGAAACAAAATAAAAACTAACTATCTATCTAATCTAATTAATTAAAATGAATTAAAACCAAAAGCAAGGAATCAGCTAACAGTAAATCTGTTTATAAGATAAAAATTAAAGCTGACTAAAACTAACGTGAATCTAAGACTAATTTAACTACATAATGAATTATGGAAACAACTAAACTAAACTATTTCTAATCTAGACAATTAAATTAATGGATTACAAGAAAAAAAAAGAATCGACTAGCTTAATAAAAAGTTAATCTATGCAATATTAAAATCTAAATCTGAACTCAAATTAACATGAGTTAATCAATTGTAAATATAACTAGTTAATTAAAAGCAAAAGATTCTACAACTAATACGAATGAAGGAAAAATATTAATAAATATTCTAATTAAAAGAAAATGATAATCAACTAAGTAATTCTAAATAATCTAATTTAACAAACTAATCTAAACTACTTTCTAACATGATTAAACTAACTTTCTTCTAACTGATTAACTTAAATAAGATTTAATAGAAATTAAAAAGACTAAATAAAGTAGAAATTGTGATTTATCTAAATTTGACTATTACTTAAATCTTAATAAAAAAATGATAATTAAATAATAACTATTTTCTAATCTAATTAACAAAATCAAGATTTTGGAACTAAAATAACCATTATCTAACTAATAAAGCACAGAAAATCAAATATCTTATTTGGCTGAATTAAAAAATCTAATTAACTAATCTATTTTAACTATCAATTTATCAATCTAATGTATTTAACAAATAACAACTAAATAAAATTAATAAAAACATTATCTAATATGCTAAAACCATAAATTAACATGAACTTATTAACCTATTAAACAAGAATAACTAAAAAAAAAATAGATCTAACAATGTAATATTAAAAAGAACAAAAAAGAAAAGCAAGAACCCTAATCGACTATTAAAAAAGATTGTAATGAATTAATTTAGATAAATATTGAATATTAAAAAACTATTATAAGTTAATCTAAGTTAAATCTAAACCTAAACTGAATAAAAATCATGAAAATAAATAAAAAAATTTATTCTTTACCTAACAATTTCAAGTAAACAAGAAAACTGAATAAAAATACTAAAATTGATAAAACCCTAATTTATCTATTTTTATTTTATGGAAAACCTATATCTAAAAGTAAAGAAACTCATATCTAATCTAAAACTACTCTAAACTTAATGAAATCAAAGCAAATCTAAAAATAAAATACACTATGGATTCATACAAACAATTTTTACAAATTAGAACTCACCTGACATACCTTTTTGGTTAAGTCTTTAACCCAGACGACTCAAGACTCGACCGAAACACCAAAAAGAAAATAATCATACATTAAAAACATATTCTAGTCGACAAATAATACCTAATATAAAAAACTCAAAACTAAATGAAGAAGAAAAAGGGGCCAAGACTTGTGTTCTTTAAAAAAAAAAGAGGTTAAAGACCGAAAAGTAAAGAGGGGGAAGAAAGTGCACCTCAAGGGCTGCCCGACGAGTGTAGAGGTATAAGAGAGCGGACTTATACAGTGGTTTTCATGTCATATACATATTTTTCTTGTTGAGATTTTATTTTTGCTGCACCACGATTGGAAACCTAGTTAACAAAGGGAGAGATCGGTGTTGGAATAAAGAGATCGATCGGTTGCAAATGAAGGGTTATCGACCGTCGATCGTGGTGATTCACACCAAATTCAAAGTTTTAAAGCTTTCGGTCACGTGTACTTGTAACAAATACGAAAAGCAACAATGAAAAAAAAAGAAAAAAACAATGGCAAAAAAGATGATAAAGAGAAACAAAATAGCATCAAGAAGGGAGGCATAAATGAGGAAGAGACAAAGGAAGAAGAAAGAGAAAAGGGGGATATGGAAATGGGTGTGAAACCCTAAGTAGAAGACGACTACAACAATGCTGGATGTCCCCCATATATAGAAAAGCAGTTTACAAAATTATAAATTAAGTTCTTATTTTAACTATTTATAATTTAGTACCTCAAACTATCAATATTTGCTAAAAACCACCTGTGCAAATTTGAAGAGGGTACTTATGACATTTTTTACGTGTGGATCTTGGACTTTGGATCTGAAGGACGTGTGGACTAGATTTGAACATTTACTCATTGGGCAAATGGATTGGGTCATAACCTGCTCTTCAAACTCGAGCCCATTAAAAACCGGGCCAAAACTCAGCCGGACAATACTTAAAACCTGATGAACCAAGCTCTAAACGGGCATGGACAGGGCCGGGCTGGCCCGATGCCCACCCCTACACCCCAGTTTGGCTGGACAAAGGTGTCCTGTGTTTGGTGGTCACAGTGGGGAGCATGTGTTTTGGGACATAGCAGTCACTGAGGACTGTTGTGTGCAGCACAATCAGACACCCCTAAGTGAGAGTTTTTGTTAATGAGAAGTTTAATATCATAAAACCAAGTTCTCTGCCCTTCTAGAAAACAAGAACAAACAAAACCTTTTTTTGTTGCAGAGTAATACTCATCACCTATCTAGGTGACAGGCCATCTTTAAATCTCTGAAGGCCAACTGATCGTTCCAATCAGCACTTATCCAAACACATGAAATAGTTACCAGGAAAGTTTTATTTGGACAAACTAATAATAAATAGAAAAGGGGGTTAGGTGGGGAATAAAAAAAAGGAAAAAGAAATTCATCACCACTGGTTTTATGAATGTCACCATCGCGCATGTGCTGTGGTAATAGTCTTGGAATCATTCCACCTACCCTTGGATGTCTCTATTCGACAACAAGGGAGTAATGCCAACATATGAGTACAGTTAGGAAAGAGGTTTTCTATTATAGGTAATAGGGTCACTTTCCTGCAAAGGGTAAAACTAAGAGAAATATATAATAAATGCAAAAAAAACCAACTTTCCTGTCAAGATGGGTTTATACCTTCCTCTATAGGAAAACACTTTCTCTCTGAAGTGTCTCTTTCAAAGTAAAGAGTTTCCCTTGGGTGCGAGTGTAACCAACGCCCCATTATACAATTTGGCTATATTGGAAATTGGGTGGCCATCGCGCTTGGGCTAACCCAACTTGCCTAAAAAACAGAAAAGAGGAAAAAAAAAGCCCCTCTTCTTTTCGCCTGGCAAAGTGATAGCCCGTGATGCAAAAACTGCAATTCACACCTGAACCTGATAACCCATCAATAGAGCCATCATATTTAACATCCAAACACTGGTACTTCAAAAAATAAGAAAAAGGGATCTCACTTTTTACGTGTTCAAATTGGGGTAGAAAGAGTCATAGTCTCTGCTAAAGCCAGTTTTCAGTAAAAGGATAGAGATAGGCACCTCGAAAAAAAAAGTATTTAGGGAGCGTTTGCTTGTCACCCCTTCCTTGGATTTTTCTAGCGTGAAAATTGAATCGGATCCCCCACGAAAACAGTTTTCGCAGAAAAGGAGAGTTCAGCGTGTAAAATGGCACATCCATCGAGACATTTCCATGATGCTATGTTTGTTTTGGCATTGTGGGCTCCACGAAAACGCACACCGGTTGACGCATTTTCACGAAAAACTCAGATTTTCGGTAACACGCAAATGCCCCTTAGAGTTGAGAGTGGGAACAAGTATTAATATTTCCCTACAAGTGTTTTGGAGATGAAATTTTGTGCACCCTTTGTCGAATAAACTAAATTAAGTATTTTGTTGTATTCTGTGGTGTTATTTTGTACATGTTTAATTTATAGGTGTAGGTCGTACACACGCACCCACTACCAAAATATGTGTTAGAGAAAAAGCCTAGCCATATTTTATGTATTCTTTATTGAATAAATCTTAGTATTGTTATATATATAATAACTAAAGAACCCTCACCGAGGGTTACTTAATGGGCCCTCCTTCCTCCGAAGAAAAAGTTGGGGTTGAAGACACGATCACCCAGCCTCACGTGCCCCAATCATGACAAAGCAACAGTAGTCTCATGCACCAACGAGATTCGATCCACAAAACCCCTCTGACCACATGGTCCTATTTTTGCTCAAGACTTGTAAATTGTAATTTATTGGTGTAGGTTCAAAATCTTTCTTTAGATGAAAAGGTCAGGTGATATTCTATTTAATTTTGATTTTCATTGATTAGTTATTTGAATTAAATTTATTAAATTTATTGAATTAAAGCTTTTTTTATTTTCTTTGATTAGGGTTTGAACTAGAGTTTTTTTATTTAATTTTATGGTTGATTTTCTTATAGTTTGTGATTTTTTGGTTTATTTGTGATTTAATTTTTGTGTTTTAAGATTTTATGATTTAATAGGGTTTGATAATTTATTTTTTATAGTTAATTTGATTTAATAAGATTTGATATTTTTATGATTATTTTTTATAATAAGATTGTAATATGACATTGATTAAATCATTTATAAAAAAATATCAATTATTATTTTTACTCAAAATACACAAGTTTTTATCATTTTTTTTAGATCAATCCGAGATTTTAGATTTAAAATATTTTTATTTTATTTTATTATATTTGAATTTAATTTGAGATTCATATTTGGGTAAATAATTTATGATTTTAAACATACGTTCATAATTGAATCCATATCCGATACTAATTATAGTGCCGTGATATAAAAAAATTATTGTATATTTGTTTTACATATAATTTTTTATTTGTTGGTATTTGGATCTATTTTGAGATTCATATTAAAGGAAAAAATTCATGGGTTTAGACATATGTTCATAATTCAATCCATGTCCAAGGCAAAAATTCATAACAAACTTGTCAAAATAAAGCAATCAAACCAATTATCCATGTCTGTCCAGATTGTTTGCACATCGTTTACAAACAATAAACACAAACATTAGACTTGTAAAGTGGTTACTAATGAGCATAACAAGTGTTTTGTTTATTTTGTTTGTTCATTCCGTTCAATCCTCAACAATCTATCAAGCAACAGGCCTATGATACAATTGGATGTAGGGGTGTCAATGGGTTGGGTTTACCTTGACTCGATTAGTACCAAACCCTATAGGGTTCAAGTATTGTGATAAATAAGAAGACCCAATTAAGACTCGTGTCCCCATTAATACATAAAGCTGGGTATAGTTTGTAAAATTTTATGGCAGATAGAGCTTGACACGAGTTCTGATTAAGACCCGTAAAATTTCAATGTAAAAATGATAAAAAAACTAGTACTTTACTGGGTATGACTTGGGTCTGGTTCATGTAGTTGTTATTGGGTTTGAGTATGTTTTTTTCTATGATAGATCTGGTTGGACTCAGGTCCAAATGCGATACCTCGCACTCGAAAATCCGGGCCAGGTATGGTTCCACATGGGAACGAATCAAACCCGACCCAGGTGACACCGGTTGTGCCACCAAGTTTTAAAAAGTGAGTTTCCCGTTTCCCGAGAAAAGAAAAAAACAATCCGGATCGGACGGCGGGCCGAATCCGATCCGTTCTCACAAGACATCAATGGCTCAACCAACCCTTCCGCGCCGGCTGCCCTTCCAAACCCACGTGGCCGAATCCTGGTGCATTTCTTGAGGCTCACGCATGCTTCTATGTCAGCTCATCATTGCTCAAATTTTTCTAAAGTTAGAAGGGGAGTGAGTCTCCAGACTCCACGTATCAGTACTGAGTGTATGTCTCTCTCTCTCTCTCTCCAAAACTTCTGCGCAGCTTCCTTTTGAGAGGAGGTCGTTATAAATACGCAGCGTCGGCTTTACAATTAAGTCTCTTGCCGTTTATTTCCGGGTCTCGTTCTCACTCTCTCTCTCACACACACAAGAGAGCCGTCATTTTTGCCTTTACCAAAATCGCCCGAGGGCGAAGAGGTTTGTTGAGCGAGGAGAAAATAGCGCATTTTGTCCGAAAGATTTAGCGGAGTCTCTCTCTCTATCTCTATATATATACTCTCTCTCTCTCTCTCTATATATATCTTTGTTCCATCCTCAGACATTTCTCGCTGGGCTGTCGTCGCCAAACTTAGCAGAAGAAGGCCATCCTTTCCCCTTAACCCCTTAATTCCTCTCTCCCACAAGGTTTTTCTTCCTTTCTTTATCTTCTTCTTCTTGCTCCTCTCTCTCTCTCTAGCTTCTGGACCGTCACCTTCGTAGATGTGTTGATCGTCTGAGTCTTTATATCATCATCATCATCATCATCAACAACAACAACAACTTCTTCCTTTCTCTCTCTTTCTCTGTTTCGGATCGTCGTCTTCGTCGCCTTGGAGAACGTCTGGGTCACATCCGAATCATTGTGTCGGTAGGCTTTTGCTTCACTGGCTTTTGTTTTATGTACTTGGGGGAAATCGTGGGGGTTTCTTTTGGGAGTTGGCGTTTTTTACAATGATCGGGGTTGCATGTGGTGGCTTTTGATATATTGAGGGGTTTTTCGATTGGAAGTTTCTTGGCTTTATGTAGGTAGGAGTCTGACAGGGTGGGGTTGTCGCTTTTCTATCACGATTTCGGCGCTGTTGGGATTGAAATTTCGTTTCTTTATGTATTCATATATTTTCTGAAGTGTGAGAACTCTTGAAATGCAATTTCGTGTGTGAATAATATGTGGATGATGCCTTTCTCGTTGTTCTTTTTTCCTTTTAATTGTTGTGCGTTTGGTGTTTTTTTGCAAATAAGTGATCGTCCGTGTTCATCAGTTAGTTTCAGTCTGTCGCTGCGTGCGAATCTTGAAGTTGAGTTCTTTATTTTGAAGGGTTTCTTGATGGAGAACTGATCTTCAACCATGAGAATCAGGGTTTGGGTTTCTTGGGGGGTGCTTGCTTATGGTTAGAACTCATATCTGGAGAAAAATGAATGTCGTATATGCTCAAGAGTAATGTGTCTGTTTGTTCATTTGATTTAATTGCATAGATGTTGCAAATTTGATGATCGGAGGTCTTTGGTATACATGCTGAAGATCAATCTAAGAATGCTGCAAATATTTTTGCGAGATGGGCGGCGTGGTAGCTCTTATGTTTCACAATAAGACCTCACCGATTCCCTGTCCGACCTAATCGGGAGCTTAAGTCCATTCCTAGTTGGGTACAGTTTCTTTCTCTGTCTCCCTTATAGCCACCACTCGAGTTCATGAGTGTCTGCACCCCACAAACAGACTTGACGAGGAATCCATTATTGAGAACAAACAACGCCCCCTATACACACCTAGGAGCACCCCTTTCTGAGAATCCATACAGGACCCAAGTAGGTGGGTCAATGTCCCTACGTGGTACCCACTACTGGAAGTACTCTCCCACCCCAAAGAGATGCGTCTGTCAGGTTCGGTTCTTCTTAGTTGGTTTGGGTTGGGCGGTTTTCATCAGAATTGCTGTGCTTACACACAAGAGTACTGCTCTTCCCGAGAACTTCAATGGGACTACGTTACGACCACAGATGACCACCAATAGGGGGTTTATTGCACAAAGCCCCTGCAGAGGAAAAGCTTGATCTCAGCGAATATAAGATGCTCGGTTTCACACAACATAGTGATCAACATGCTTTTGGGAAGAACATAGAATAGTAGAGGATCCGGCATGGTTGAGTGGAGGGCCCAGCTGTTTGGATGATGAACCTCCACTCCCATTCACATGCAGTTTTCTTCGCCACTTATTGGACCGGGAAACATTCAGTTTTATTGTTCAAGTGATATTTTGTAAATTTTTTCTTGTAATTATGCAGTGTTGTCCTTTTTCTGGCAAGTACATCCTGTAATGTGCAGTCCAGTTCCTGGCATGGCTATGCTTATAAAGTCTTGTTCTTCTCAAGAACTGAGAATAATCAATTGTAATCCAATTTTTGCTTCTGATAGTTAAACTGAATCAGTATTGGCTTTGTACTGAAAGCCCATTCCTTCATCCGGTTCAAAATTTCAAGTATCAAACTTCGGTTGTAACTTAGTTCTTGCTGGAGATGACAGCGAGGTACTGTGTTCAGAGGTGTCATTTGGTACAGATACCTTTTTTTTTCCGGAAGAGATTGACATCACAACCTAATTTCTTCATATGTTTATTAAGGGAAGCTTATTGGGTTTCAGTTGATTAACCAACCCTGTGGTTGCCCATCTCGGGAAAACACTGTTGTGATTTTTTCAAGACTTACCTAAAGATATTCCATTTTGCTATTGTTTGCTTACAGCATTATCATAAATTTGGAGCTCATGTATTTACATGTTCTTTGTTACAATAATTTATTTGGTGGATGCCGCTTTTGTTCTTTTACATTTTATTTATTCTTTTTGGAAAATTGTGAATTTGATTATGTTCTGAGCTTTGAGGTAATTTGCTATATCTTATGGCTATGGACAAGGAAGCACTTGTTTTCCTGTTTGGTGTTTTTATATGGATGCCTTGAACATCAGTGGACCCTCCTAACCTTGTTCTTGTTTTATCTTTTTAAGTTCGATTAATTCCCATAAAAATTGTTATTTTTCCTTCTCATTCTTTTCCTATGCAGTTTCAGCTTGTAAACCTTGACAATTGACCTGCATTGCTGGTTTGGACAGGCACACCAAATGATGCAGTGGGCCCTTGCAAGGACAAGCAGAAATAGTACAAAAGTTGCGGATGGGGGAGTTTATACGAAATCGAACAAATCTTTAGCACAGAGTGGTTGCAATATCAGTGCAAATGTCATACATTTTTTACTTCTATTTTTTTCTTCTGAATGGCGATAGTCTTTAAGATTCATGGTAGCTTAATCATGGGTTTGTAATTTTTTGCAGGATCACAAGGTGTCACCCATCACCTTAAACGATTCTGAACAAAGGTGAGATGACTCAATCATTTCTTGTTGGTATAGCCTGCTTTTCCATATTATGGGTATGGCCTTGCACTTCCATTTTTGGTTAATTGGTTGGGTGGAGCTAAGCTTATGTAGTTTGTGGCCTGCTTTTGGTGTTTTGAGTGACACAAAAAATTCTTTTAACTGTATTCTGTGATCTTGTGTCTTTTTCAGTTCTCTGTGAATAAGTGTCCTTGTCTTGATTTGCAAAATCATACACAGAGTTCCTAAATGTCACCTTTTTATTATTTTTTTTGCAGTTTTGTGATTCCATAGTCCTATGCTTATTACCCCAGTAAAAGATGTCGAGTTTGGCCATTTTGACTTGTCACCTGTGAATTTAAATTGAGGAGAAATGGTTTTGCTGATTTCACCCATTTGTCTTTGGATGTTGTTGGATTTTATGCCTCTTGATTTGTTAGGAGTAAACAGGTATCCTAACACATGTATGATGATGTCCTTTGATGTTTTTAATTTATTAGTTAAGATTTTAAAACTTTTGAAGTTCTATGACAACACAGTAAATGTAACTCTGGAAGTCCTTTGTCACGTTTTGGTTTTCAGGTACATTGTTTTTTTTAGCCTTGAGTTTGATGAACATTGGAAAATCGTGGCACCTTTTCTTCTGCCGCTGCAAGGATCTGATCCAGTAAACCATTTGGCTTCTAAAGCTCATGGGAAAATGGATGGTTTGGAACCAGTGCCATCAGCTATCTTATTCCAGGTTGAGCCACAAAGGGTCCAGAGAAGTCATCTTCTTGATCATGCATGTTCTTCAAAGCCATTTATTCTCAATCATTTCTCTCGGCACAATGATATGGGACAAGTGCGGAACCGTGTTGCAGCAAAAGTTCAGAGCAGAGCTGCCAAGCGGTCTGCTGATTCTTGGAAGAAAGTCTCTGATTTGTTGAATGTTTCTTCTGGCTCCTCTGACCCATACAGTTCTGGTACATCTGATTCGACCAATCAGGTTAAGGATATTACTAAGATAGATAAACATGGAAGGAGTTCTAGAAAGAAGCCAAAGAAAAAGGGAAAACATAACAAAAGAACTACAGAGAATATTTCATCTGTATCCGTGGAAGAGGAAAGTGTTCAGGAAACTTCCCTGTATGATGCTGGTCCTGGGGTTAATCTTGATTGTGCTAATGTAGATGGTTTGGCAGTCAAGTCACCAAGCACAAAAGAATGTGCACTAGAGGATATTGTGGTGGATAAAGATGATGCGGGGAACATTGAATGTCTGAGCTCTGAAGTTTCTTCTGCAACACCAAAAATATGTTCTCTAGATGAACCGACTGTAGCTGAAGAACCTTGTACAATATCGATGTCTCAAGATTGTGGTGCTGAATCTATAGATAGCAACATAAGGGGGTTGAAGGAAAGTTCTCATGATTATGCTATAAGTACTTCAAGATCAGTTCAATCCACTCATGAAACTGCAGCTGCCTTCAGTTTAAAATATTCTAATAGAAGTAATTGTGGTGACATATCTATTGGAAATTTCATTGGTGGGCATGTCACTTGTATTACTGACCCATTTTTGGATGGATGGAACAGTGAAGGATGTCTTAATGCCAGTGTTGATATCAACACAAGACTGGCAAGCAAGGAGGAAACTGAGATAATTCCCCCAGGCAGCGGGACAGCCTCAAATAGTAGTAACTGTAACACCACTTCTCATATTGGACCTTTTGATACAGAATACTTATCTCGTGAAAATTCATGTGAATTCAGTCAAGATATGTCTGACAACTTGCATATCTCCCCTGGAGACTGCTCAAGGAATTCCATAGATAACAATGACAGAATCAGCTGCAGCAGTGGTAGCTGTAGCAGCACAAATGAACATGAATTTATTCCAAGCGGGAAGTCTAGACGAACTAATAAATCAACTGAGAGTTCAACTGGATTAGCTCAGAGATTTAGCGGTTATGCAAATATGCATGTTCGAACTGGGAAGGAGAACAATCACTCTGTCTGGCAGAAGGTCTTAAAAGGTGCTGGTGATGAATGTGTTAGTGACCCAAAAAATCTGAATCATGGCCGACTTCCACAAGATGCTGTTTGCAAAGGTTCATATTCATACATTAGACATGACAGGGGCCAGAGGAAAAGCAAACAGGAAAGATATGGCAGATTCACACCTCTGTATGAAACATCTGTCAGAGCAGATTCTCAGAAGACTGTTTCTGATGCTGTTGATTCAGGTGCATTGCTATTGAGGGAAGATGAAGTTTCAATGAATAAGAATTCTGAAAGGCTGAATACAAAAGCAAATTTAGAATCAAACCTAGAGCATGATTGCCATCCCAAGAGGAGTCTTCCTGGCAGAAATAGCTTAATTAGGTCTTCTAAGAATAAGATTAATGCTTTTCATAATGGAGCAACAGAGGTTTCAGGGCAAGCAATTCACCATAAGAACTTGAATTCTGCTTCTGAATATTCTCAGTATGTTCCTACTTCAAAAGTAGATTCTGCCAATGGTGAGATAATTGATTCCCATAATTCATGCGGTGTACAAGACACACAGACCAACTTGACTGATGCATGTCCTCTAGTGAAACCTTCCTATTCCATGGAACAAGCATTTGAGCATGAAGTAAAATCAGATAGTGGGGCAATATTCTGTAGAGATCTTACAGAATCTATTCATCTGTCTCCTATTGATGCTGATTACAGGCAAGCATTGTCTGGAAGCAGCAGTTTGCAGATTCATTGTGATAGTGAATCAAACCTTGAATTGGAAGATGCAAACAATTATAAAGAACAGGAAGGGCTATCTCATGTATTTGATCCTCTTTCTTCAACTGATGAGGGATTGGAAGGCATGATCACTAGGAGGTCAAGCCTTCCACCTGACAATGGTTTGGAACAGCCTGAGAAGTCAAGTAACTACGAGTCAAGCATGTACAGAGTAGATTCAAGCACAGTGGCTACCACTAATACATGCATAGAAGATCGTCTAAATGATCAAGAGACATCTAGTGCTCTTGACAAGATGGTAGAAGCTCTACATGATGCTTATAGAATCCAAGTTGAGTCTGAAGACGTTCAATTGGCAACAGGCAGTCACCTTGCTGAATTTGAAAGAGTTTTGCATGCTGCCTCTCCCGTGCTTTTTTCAACTTCTAGTGCCTGCTATTGTGAGGGTTGCTTCGACCGTGATCTGTCTCGGAATATCCTTTGTAAACACCAGATTCCCGATCATTCCTTGAGAACAGTTTGGCAGTGGTACGAGGAACCTGGGTGCTACGGGTTGAAAGTGAAGATAGAAGATTGCCAAAATTCCAGGAGACTGGGAGCTTATCAACATGAGTCATGTGCATATTTTCTTCCTCTTCTTTCAGCGGTTCAATTATTTGGACATTCTAAGAGCTCTTCGTCACCTAGCAGCAGCATCTCAGACACTGAAGTAATGGAATTTCACAAGTCTGAGACATTAGATGGTTTAAGTAAACTTTGGCGCTTGCCTATTCTGTCCACGCTTCTACCAAAGCCGGTCAAGGCTGATGATGGTGATGCACTGGTTCATGCAAGATTTCCATGTGTGTCTAACTCATCCACATATATCTGTTGTGAAGGACACAGTGTTTCATCTGGAAACATGTCCTATGCAACTTGTTCTGATGGTTCAGAGCTGCTGTTTGAGTATTTTGAATCTGAAAGACCTCAGCAACGGAAGCCATTGTTTGAAAAGTGAGTGTTCCGTTGTATTCTTTGTAATTAGAAAAATTTCTGTGCAATTGCATATTTCTTTTTTCAATGTGAAAGGAAGAGGGTCTTTTCGACCATGATAGGTATTACCGATGATTTGTTTAAGGTCATTAGATTATTCAGTGTTAATGACATTATTGGCATTTAATATATTCTGTTATTTCTTTTGTTTATAAGACAAAATGCACTCTTATCATGTGAATTATTAACTTGTCTGTAGGTTAGATACCACATCTGATCATAGCAGTCAAAATTTCTAGTGTGCATTAATGGCTTGAAAATTTGAACATGAAAAATATTTTTTTCTTATCCACTAGCAACATCGTGGATGATTTAAAAGACAAGAATCCACCATCTCTCCTGTGTTTTTCTTTGTTTCTGAATACAACAACAACAACCAACAACAACAACTACGCCTTCATCCCAAAACAATTGGGGTCAGCGATATGAACCAAAAAAGAAATTCATTTTGGGTCTTCCACATGAATCCTTTTCCTCCAATCATTTCTATCCAACGCCATGTCCTCGGTGAGGTTCAAAGCATTCATATCCTTTCCTATCATCTCCATCCAAGTCTTCCTAGGCCTACCCCGACCTCTTTTAACTAATATATTTTCCCATTTCTCCAACCTTCTAACTGGAGCATCATTAGGCCTTCGCCGAATATGTCCAAACCACCGTAAACGATTCTCTCGCATCTTATTTTCAATGGGTGCAACACCTACCTTCTTACGTATCTCTTCGTTCCGAATCTTATCTTTTATTGTATTTCCACACATCCATCTAAGCATCCGCATCTCAGCTACACTCATTTTTTGAATATGATGTCTCTTGGCAGCCCAACATTCCGTACCATATAGTAAAGCGGGTCTAATAGTCGTCCTATAAAACTTTCCCTTCAACCGCAATGGCATTCTACGATCGCACAACACTCCAGTAGCACTTTTCCATTTCATCCACCCAACCTTTATCCTATGATTTACATCTCCATCAATTTCTCCAAACTTTTGAATGATGGATCCCAAATATTTGAAATAATCATTCACCGGTATATCTTGCTCACCAAGCTTCACTACACTCCCATCACTACTTCGTTGCTTACTAAACCGACATTCCATATATTCAGTCTTACTCTTACTCAACTTAAAACCTCTAGCTTCCAATGTCTGTCTCCATAATTCTAACTTAGCATTAACCCCAGCTCTAGACTCATCAATCAAAACACTATCATCAGCAAACAACATACACCACGGTACATTTTCTTGAATTGATCTCGTAAGCTCATCCATCACTATCGCAAATAGGAAAGGGCTTAAAGCAGATCCTTGATGTAACCCAACCGTTATCGGAAAATTGGTTGTCACCCCTCCACAAGTGCGGACATTGGTTACTACTCCTTCATACATATCTTTAATTATACTAATGTACTTGAGAGAAACACCTTTCTTCATCATTGTCCACCAGAGAACGTCCCTAGGTACTCTATCGTATGCCTTCTCTAAATCAATAAAAACCATATGCAAATCTTTGTTCCTCTCTCTATATCTTTCAATAAGTTGTCTAAGAAGATGTATAGCTTCCATAGTTGATCTTCCAGGCATAAAACCAAATTGATTCTCCGATATCATGACAACCTTCCTCAACCTAGACTCAATCACCCTCTCCCAAAGTTTCATAGTATGACTCATGAGTTTTATACCACGATAGTTTGTGCAATCTTGTATATCACCCTTATTCTTATATAAAGGCACCAAAGTACTCTTCCTCCACTCATTAGGCATCTTATTTGTTCGCCAAATCAAGTTAAAAAGATTTGTCAACCATTCTAAACCTTTCTCTCCCAAGCATTTCCAAGCCTCGATAGGTATACCATCTGGGCCAACTGCCCTTCTTGATTTCATTTTCTTCAAAGCCTCTGCAATTTCTTTCTTTTGAATCTTGCGCATGAAGTCACGATTTATCTCATGAAAAGGAATGGAGAAGTCTCCAAGATCTTGAGCATGACTATCATTAAATAGCTTATCAAAATAATCTTTCCATCTCTCCTTAATCTCCTCATCTTTGACTAAAACCCTTTGCGTTTCATCTTTGATACATCTAACCATACCCAAATCCTTCGATTTCCTATCTCTCATCTTTGCAAGCCTATAAATATCCTTCTCGCCTTCTTTGGTATCCAACTTGTCATAAACCTCCTTATATACCTTAGCCCTCGCGTTTCGAACAACTTTTTTAGCTTCCTTCTTTGCTATCATATACTTCTCCAAATTCTCATTATCACGACTCTTACTTAGATTTCTATAACACTCTCTTTTAACCTTAATAGCTAATTTGACATCCTCGTTCCACCATGATGTATCCTTACCTAGTGGTGCACCGCCTTTAGACTCACCCAATACCTCCTTAGCTACTTTTCTCATACCACCCGCTATCTTATTCCACATTGATTCTGAATCCTCCTCGAGACACCAATCAACTTCCTTAACTACCTGCGCTACAAATATCCTTCTGCGCTACAAACATTCTTTGTTTCTGAATGGAGTTTTTAATTCATTGAGGGCATGTTCTTTGGATATGTTTTCAGGATGTTAATGGTTGCTTGGGGAGTTGTTAACAGGTTACAAGCATCATAATTTGAAAAAAGTTCATTCTGATTAGGAATGAATTTTTATCACTATCTGACTTGTATAAAACTTAAAAGCTTTGGGCTTGGTATGCTATGCTAGTATGATGTGTGAAGGCATTTGAATTTTGTTCGTTATTTGCAAATGTTGCAGATTCTTCTTGTTTTGCTTACTAAACGTGAATTTTTATTGATAAATTCAGGGTAAAGGAGCTAGTAAGGGCAGGTGCATCTTCATGTTCTCAAATGTCTGGAGACCCATCACTTCTGGAGAACTTGTCTCTGCATGATCTCCATCCTGCATCCTGGTCAGTGACAGATATTTCCCTGAAACATCATTTCTAGATTTTCTTGGGTGATTAGGTGCATCATTTCCAAATGATTGAGCTATTCTACTATCTGGACCCCTTCTCCGAATTAAAGAGACAAAAAAGAAAGGAAACTATAAAAGACCTAACATATTGATGTGACATGCTTCAAATATGAAAATTGCTCTCTTGGGAAATTGTGTGTAATACAAACTGCATTGGAGCGGTTTCATCTCTGAGCATGGACTGTGCTGTGTATCAGGTGTTCTATAATGTTTGCTCTACCTTATGTCACGTTTCCTCTCTCTCTCTCTCTCACACTCACTTGGATAAGATGCCATAATTTTTCCAATTCATCCATCACATCTCTCACATCTAAAAGGTCTTTGAATTTCCACTCTTGTTTTCTTCTGAATCCTTGTCTCACAAGTTTGTTATGTACTGGATTTTTCAGGTATTCTGTGGCATGGTATCCAATTTACAGAATACCAGAGGATAGTTTCCGAACAGCATTTTTGACTTATCATTCACTTGGCCATTTTATCACTAGAAGCACCTCATTGGATTCTCCAAGTGAAAAGAAATCTCTTGTTGCTCCTGTTGCTGGATTGCAGCATTACAATGACCAGGTATTTAGATTTTTACTTTTCTAAAAGAATTTGCTTGGTAACTATTTGGAGATCTTTTATAACTATGTTTTTTTATAGCAATAGGAGAATACCATGTTTCTCTATAGATTGAAGGAACCGTTTATGGTCATTGTTACAAAGTTAGAGCTGTTTGATCAGTTGCTTGATTTTTTATCTGCATACTTTGATTTTCCCTTGAAGACAATTTTAATTTATCTGTTTTCCGCTGAAAAGGGGGGGCTCCCATTGAAAAACCATGGCTATTTCCTTGTGGAAAGAGGCTCTTGTGTTTCAACGTGGGTTTGTGGGGCCCACGAAAATGCACGGGGCACCGTGCATTTCCGTAGCAACCTGTGACACACAAACATGCCCTTAAGGTTCATAACAGTCCCCTCTATTTGTTTGCAATATCTACATGCTTAATGTAATATGCTCTAAGGGTATGCTTCTGGATTTTGATTTGTTCCAAAGAGTTTCTTGTGGGAATGCTAAATGTTTTCATGGACTGTATTAACTGGATCAGGGGAAATTGTTCTATTTGTTTCATGCCCAATGATCGAGAATTATTATTTTCCCCATTTGTTTACTTTTTTATGGCATCTATTAATCAATCTGAATCATGACCCGATCATTGGCTATTTCTTGTTTGGTAGTTAGTCTTGCTAGAAAGCATTAATTTCACCAACGGGGGCTCCGCTTGTCTCGTAGGAGCAGCTAGTGCACGTCACCTTGTGTTGGGACGTTGCAGGTTCAAAACCCAATGGAATAGTTGTATAACTGGTAGGGGTCTGCCTAACCCCAGCTTGCCTATAAAGAAAACATTAATGTCACATACTAATGGGCTGTCGATGTAGGACATATTCTCAATATCCTCCTCTTTTCTTGAACTCTTAACAGCTTTGATACCTTACTTTTATTAGCCCTTTGGAAAGGATTTTCTTTGAATTTGTTAAATGTAGCAGTTCGTGTTTAATAATTTTCTTTTTCCTAATGCTGCTTATCTAGGGAGAATGCTGGTTCTCATTAAAGAATTCAGTGGGGATCCCTGTGGGACATAACCAGCCTCCTGACCCAGCTATAATTCTGGAGAAGAGGTTGAAGACTCTAGAGAATACGGCTTCCATGATGTCAAGAGCGGCTGTTAGAAAAGGTGAACATGTAACCATGAATAGGCACTCGGATTATGAGTTTTTTCTCTCGCGGAGGTGGTAATACACCTTCAGGTTTGAACCATCATCTTTTTGGGATAAACATCTTCCTTCATAGATAAGATCTGATGGAAGTTAACAATTAGATCAGAACTTATGTTGTTGCATCTCCTGTATATTATCTGTATATGGTTTACTTTCCGGCAAATGTCTTAACTGTAATTGACAGGGTGAAGCAATTAGCCCCAACCCTCCTGGAGCTGTTAACTGTAATTGACCTCAACTTTTCATACAGAATCAATTTAAGCGGTTCTACTAAAATTTTGCAACATGTGAAACTTCATCTGTGTTATGGGTGGTAATTGTCTCGTATTGAGTTCTTTATATATTGTATTATTAAGAGTTTTATCACAGTTTAGCACTACTGCTGCCAACACTGAAAGTGCTTTGACCGGAGATGTTCAATCCACGGTTGCCAGGAAGGAAACAAAAGCAGAAATCACCCTGAGAAACGGAATCTGGAAATGAGTTTTTTTAGGCTGTAGGTAATAAATCGGAGAACATTTGAAAAACGTGTGGGAAGCATAAATGATTTTTATTGTAAATTTAAAATCTTAAAAATCATATAATGCCATCTAAAATCATACAATCATACATGTTTTTTTTATTGTAGGTTTTATATATGAGGACATTTTTTATGAGCTGTGCTGCATGCTTAGCATGTAATTTCACTTTCCCTAACCATCCATCTCAACTTTTCTTTGGGTTGGACACCGCACCCGTCCAAAGATGGATGGCTGTCAGATAGGGCCAGTTGAATGAACCAAACAGGGCATGTTTGGGTTTGGCTAGTTTACCAGTGGATTGAACTCTGCTCGTGTTCTTATTTAGCCAAGCCAAGCTTAAGCTCCGCACGTCCTTGAATAAGACGAGCTGAACGCGAGCTATCTCTTGTAAAAACATTCCATGTTATTTATACATGAAATATATATTTTTTACATATTAAACTTAATATGTATATATATTATATTATAATTAATAATTCATATCTTATTTATATATTTTCTAGGGTTAATGTTTGCTACCCGTGGGTAAGGAACCCTCTAGTAAAAGATGTAATATTTTCATTTTTTTAACCCATGACCCTCGGATGTGTTTTTTATGTCCAAAAACTATGATCCAAAAGTTTATTCTTACTACCAATGGGGGGCTTCGTTTGTCTGGTAGGAACAGCTAGTGCACGTGACTTTGTATTGGGAAGTTGCAGGTTCAAAACCCAATGGTATGGTTGTATAACTGTTAGGTGTCTGCCTAACCCCAGCTTGCCTTTCAAAAAAAAAGAAAAGAAACTTACTATTTTGATGATGTTGAACTTATCCATGAGATCAGATTTTGTCAAACGAACCTCCTCCGAGTTCTAACTAGGGGTTCCTTACCCACCCTATTTTCTATACATCCTTCTCTTTGTATATATATATTTTATGCATTATTACTTTTATCCATGAGGTCACCACTACTTGCAATCCCTTATAAAAAATTGAGTAGATCCAATTGTTTGGAATTTTCTTCTTTCAAAAGAAAAATTGTTTGGAAATTTTATCCATGAGGTATCCCCCACAGCTCTCTTTCAACCAAAATGGCGACTCTAGTCAACTGTGCCGTAGGGTTTAAGATGTGGTTCAAATGCATCGAGAGCGATCCAAACATGTTGACCGGCATAACTATGTTGACCAGAGATGGAAGTATGACCAGACCGAGCCCACCACCTACAACGGTGCATTCCTAGTGGGCCTTTTTGCCAAGCTGTACACTGCATTCCAAGGCCCAGGGAAAGCATGAAACATCATCTGTGCTTCAATACTCCATCATGGTGTGAAGTTTCAATGTAAACTGGGCCATTGACTAAATATCCCACGGTATACATCTTGGTAGGTCCAGTAAATTTCTTAATAACCCTTTCTTGTAGAGAAATTTAAAAAATACACTTGAATTATTGTTATTTCTATTCTCAAGCCTAACTTATATAGTCCATATTGCATAGTTAAAAATATCGGCCATTTTTTAAAAATCGCACGATAAAAATCTTGAGATTTTCAAAAATCAATATAATCATGAAAGCTTGTAATATTTTCAAAATATCATGTTTTAATCGTGATGTTTTTTTACCAACATGGTATTTATATTCAGTTATAATGTTTTTCTTATATTTTTATCTATTTTTATATATGTAAAAGCAATTAAAAACTGCTAATATTGTGATATTCTGAAAATATCACGTTTATTTAGTGTACTTTGTCTGATTTTGAAATATTAAAATAAAATAGTGATATATTGTTGCATCACTGCATCCCTTAGGCCAATGCTCTTAGTCATACAAAGGTGAAATGTCACACTTTGCATGCATACATTTTAATTGAAGAAAAACAAGATCAAGTGAAAATGATGAAGAGGTAATTGGAAGATAAAGATTTTTTTGGGTTATTAACAAAAACATACCCATTTTTTTAATTCAATTTCATACCCAAAAAGATCGATATTTCAATTACATAATTTATTCTGTCGTTAACCAAAATCATACTTGTGGTTAGTTACCAGAGTAATGGTTCATACTTTCATTCACAAATCTTTATTTTATCCTCATAATTTTTAGAAGTCATTTTTACCCATGACAATTGATTTCCTATTTTTCTCATCGCCTTTGTCCTTTTTTTATTATTTTTTATTTCTAACTTTTAATCCCACGTAACAATTTTTTTCATTGGCCTGCATGAGCGTCCATGAAAGGTCAAGAAACCATGGAAGGTTTAGAGTGCACAACCCATCTTCGCCCATTCTTCTTCTACTAAAATATATGGTATGCCTCTCTCTCTCTCTCTTAGTTTCTTCTTCAGATGGATCCACTCTTAAGCCTGCCTGGCCCAATTCGAATGCATTGATATGGTTATGAGAGAGAGAGAGAGAGAGAGAGAGAGAGAGAGAGGAATAAATTAATAAGGGTAAAATAGGTAAAGAATGAATATTAACAATAGGCAGGTTGATGATAATAAGCACATTGGTGGGGCCTTGGCTGCTAGACCGGCAGTCAAGGCTCGATTCCCACGAGTGTCACCCCTCTGTGCAAGCCAACGCCTAGCATAGGCCCCGGGCACAGAGGAACTAGCTTCAAAGTTTTGCGTTGCCAATGATGATCGTATGACAGGCTGAGCCAACACAGCCAGGTCTTTGTGTCGGTTATAAATAAAAAAATACATGTATGCATTTGAAAAAAAGGCGATAAAATTATATATTAAAAATATAAATTCAAATGTGTGATGAATTAGCGAAAGAAAACTATCCGTCGCTAACATTCAAAATATTTGTAAAATTAGCGACAAAAATATCTCCCTCGTAATTTCATCGCCAAACACTACAAGAAAAATGCTAATTAGCGACAAAATTAGCGAGAGAATTATTTTGTAGCTAATCTGTCGCTAATTAGCAACAAATTTTTTCCCTCGCTAATTCCATTGCTAATTTTCGATTTTAACCGTCCCATCTAAGGCGCAAAATTTTCCCTATCTCCCCGTTCAAAATTTAAACCGATGACTTCTCGAACGATGACGACTTTGTGGCAGAGAAACACGAGGAAGAAGAGGAGTCAGAGTCGCCGGCCGGCGCTGGAGGACCAGGCTGGCCCGACCTCTCCGGTCTGGTAAGTCATTTTCTTTTCCAAGCGTGGTTTTCTGTTCCTGGCCTAACGATTATGTTGGGGGTTATGGTTTCAGGTCGACGAACAAGCGAGGGAACCAGGTCGGGAGGGCGCCGGAGAGAGCGCTGGTTCAGCAGTGCAACCACTGCATTGTGCAGAACACCCCGCAGTGGCAGACCGAGCCAAAGGTCGAGAAAGCGCCAGAGAGCGCACATGAGAGTGCAATGGTTCAGAGGTGCACTCTCCTACGTTGTGCAGAAGACCCTGCAATGGCGGGCTAGACAGAAAAGCAGGGAACCAACACCAGAGAGCACACCAGAAAGCGTGCCAGAGAGCATGCCGGTTCTGTGCAAAAGACTCCGCAGTGGCGGGCCGGGCTGCTCGGGTGCAACACATGTGTGGTGCAGTACAAGTCTGGCCTATTGCTGCCAGAATACCACCCGACAGGGAGCATTTTTTTTTTATTTTTTATTTTAAATTTAGCGACAGATTAGCGACGGATAATATCTGTCGCTAATTTAAAATAGCGATGGACTCGCGACATATATTATCCGTCGCTAATTTAAAATAGCGACGTACTTGTGATGGATCATGTCCGTTGCTAATTTGTCGCAAATCAGAGACGAAAGTAGTGACGAATAAGTTCTATCGCTAATTAGCGACCAGGATTATGCGATGAACGCTATCCATCGTTAATTCGTCGCCAATCCATCGCTAAACTATTTAGCGATGGATTAGAGACGGATTAGCAATGGATAGCGTCCGTCGCTAATCCATGTTTTTCTTGTAGTGAGAAAGTCGAGGATGATGTTAACTCTTCAAAGTCCAAACGTTCCGTTTTCGCCCTAAGCAGTAAACTTTTGCACCATCTACTGTAACAAGAGCTCCCTTTGACGACACAAACTTTGCCACCGGAGTAGCAGCCTTTGTCGTTGTCTCGAGTCGAGGTTCCCGCTTTGGTTTTTAGCTTGCGTTACAACACATTGCCGCCTTCTCATTTTTGCCTTGTGTTACAAAACATTCCTGGGTTCGCGATCGACTGGTTCGATCATTGGTGGGCATCATAAGGCATTTGTCGGCCATCTCTTTTTACAGTCTTCTCTTCTTTTTCGTTGTCGTTAGGCATTATGGAAGAAAACAATGATGCACAAACATTCCAACAAGTGCCATTAAGGCATCGTGAGTACCTTTTTATGTCATCATGCTATCTTTGAAGAACATATGTCATCGTGAGTGCCATTAAAGCAATGTTTTGTTATTGTAGGTGGATCTTGTCCTTTCGATGGTTTGAAACTTAACGATGTTTGTAAGATGCAGGAACCTGTTGACAAAAATGCTTGTTTACAGATGCGAGGAAGGGCCTCTACCCCATTCGGTATTCTCTATTCACATAGTATATGCAATGTATCGCAAATCGCGGTTGTAGTAACATACTACTGATTTGTGAGATATTGTTTTGTTTGTTAATATCGATTTGTAAGCTATTATGCTGAATTTTCATATCGATTTGTAATATATTTTGTGATATGTACATCGATTTGTAAGATATTATGTGTTTTATAGTGTCGATTTGTAAGCTATTATGCTGAATTACCGTATCAATTTATAATATATATTATGCGATATGTATATCGATTTGTAAGATATTATGTGTTTTCTAGTATCAATTTGTAAGATATTTGTAGAAAGATTTTTAAAACGTGTGCGTGCAGAAATACATTGTTATGCGCTTGCGGTGACGATTTTTGTATTCAAATCACTACTCATTTAGCGATTTTTATTGAAATCGCTTCACAGCATCGTAGATATAATTAAATTGCTATCATCAACACACATATACGACAAATCGTTTCTTTTATTGGCATGGTAAGTAACAACTCGATGCATAGTATAAGCAAATAACAAATCACCGTTGCTTTTATACTGTGATTCATTCAATCATTTCTTTGACTTGCTTAACCTTATCGATATCCGTTGTTATATGCATCTTGAATAAATCATAGTAAACATATGCTTATATCAGTGGTGAGCTTATCATTTGGTTGTAATGAAGATGATCTATCTCAATCATTTGAAAGATATGGAGAAGTGAACATCTCTACTAATGACGCACATGAAGAAGTGAACATGTGCACTAATGATGCACATGATAACAAGGGTGCAGCCATTGGATTGTAGAAGATCATGACAATACACTTGATAAAGGTGCATGCACTGGGAATGTACATGATAGTACACCTGACTCTATTCCCGAAGAAGGAATATAGTTTAATAATGAGGATGATGCATATAAATTTTATAATGATTATGCCTTAAAATTTGGCTTCAGTGTTAGAAGGTATTCTTGGTCAAAAAATGCACAGGGTATCATTGTAAGAAAGACATATGTTTGTTCTAAGGAAGGTTGGAAGGAGTCAAGTGAAAATCCAACAAGGAGCATGCCAGAATCAAGATATGGATGTCCAGCGAGAATGGTGTTAAAAAGACTTCTGAATGAGAAATATGTAGTTCGTACTTTAATCAGTGATCATAACCATGATTTATCTACTTCATTTATGACTCCTATGTTAAGGTCACATCGTAAAATAACTGAAACACATGTTGCAATTGTTGAAATAACCAACATTGCACCAAAGAAGACATACAATTTATTCGGGCACATAGATGGTGGTCGCGAGAATGTGCCATTCACACCTATGGATATAAGAAACCACTTGAGAAGGAAGATGACATATAACATAAAGAATGGAGAAATATGTTCTTTGGTTGACTACTTACAGAAGAAATCAAGCATTAACCTTGGTTTCTTTAGTGCAATGCAACTGGATGAAGATGGATATGCTATGAATATGTTTTGGGCAGATTCAAAGTCAAGAGTAGATTATGAATGTTTCAATAATGTGCTTGTTTTTTATATGACAGTGAAGATTAATACTGAACAATGGCCATTTGCGCAGTTTGTCGGAGTGAACCATCACTCACAGAGTTGTATATTCGGTGGCATTTTTTTGTACGACCAGACCAAGAAAAGCTTTGAGTGGTTGTTCAGAGTATTTACACATGCAATGAATAAGAAGCAACCTGAAGCTGTACTTACAGATGGTGATCACACAATTGCGGCTGCAGTGTCTCATGTGTGTTCAAATGCATATCATCGCCTATGTTTGTGGCATATCTTTCAAAATGCAACAAAGAACATCAGAAGACAGGATTTGATAAAAAGTTTACTAGGTGTGTACTTGAGAGCGTAGATGGGATCACCTTTATGTCTGATTGGGAGGAAATGATTCAGATATACAACCTTGAAGACTGTCTGTGGTTACAAAATTTATATACAGAAAAAGAGAAGTGGTCATTTGCATATGGAAAACAATACTTTTGTGCAGGTATGATAAGCACACAAAGAGCGAAATCTATGCATGTAAAACTGAAAAAAACCCTGTATTCATGTTTAACAATGTTTCACTTCATGGAACAATATGAATTATTTGTAGACAGTCATAGACAGAATGAGCTTGAATAAGATATGAAATGCTTCAATACACACCCTGTAACTTTGGACATGAAAATATTGATGTGATCTGCAGATCTATATACACTAACTGTATTTGAATGAATTAAGAAAGATGTTACATAGGTCATGAATTACAACATAGAAAGACACGTGCAAACTGAGAATATACACAAATACCATATTGTATGGGAGGGCGAAGAGCATAAAAAAAGACAAGAAACACATATCACGTACAATGTTGACAACATAACAGTTAAATGTATGTGCAAAAAGTATGAATTCAAAGGTATTTTATGTCATCATGCATTAAAGGCACTTAATGAAGAGAAGATACGAGAAATACCCGAATCATATTTAATGCGAAGATGAAGGAGATAAGCAAATATTGAACTGATGGATGCAAATAATGTTAGTCAATCTGTTGTTGATGAGAAGTGCCACACATCCTTCCGTTACCAACAGCTGTGTAGGTCATTTATGCATGTTGCAGATTTGGCATCGAAAAGTGAAAAAACCTATGTATACATAAGAAAAGCATCAAGGGAGTTACTTGAAAACATGCAGTTAATTCACCATCAGTCCGTTGTAGCTCATGAAGACCAGTCGAAGAAAATGACAACGAGCAACGTAGGTGAAAATCATGCTTCCTCTAACACTCCTGAGAAGTTGCACCGAAGCATAAACATCATCTTCAACAAGTCAGGAGTGAACATTGTAGATTATGATGAAAAAATTCACCTAGCGAAAGGTATCAAAAGAAAACTTGTCTCTGATCACAGTCATCGGAGGACAAAGGGTGGACTAGAATTGGTTCGCAAGAAAAGGTCTAAAACAACCAAACTCTAAGCAAAAGCAACTAAGCTCTTTGCATGAACAAGTATGTAAGACATTATATTGCTTCCCATGTAAATTGCATTACGTGAAGCAATATCTAACTTGTGTAATTTCCAACATGCAACAATACCCTACGAACGTAATTTCCGACATGCAACAATACCCTACGAACGTAATTTCCAATGTTGTAACCTTCAATCTTCTTGACCAGTTTTTCCAGAATGATAACTTCAGTTTTACAAGTCTTTTGGTATGTAATCAATGTTGGAAGGATGTTTGCATTTCTTATAAAACTTAATGTAGTATCTTATATTGTTCTGTTTCATGACAGACTCAGATCAATTCGAAAGTAAGCTATAGAACACAAGAATCGCGTGTGAATTCTGTTTAAGTCTTACCATAAAGTTAGTTGTCATGTCTCTTTGCATGACTCAATTTCCACATTGTCGGATTTGTTAAGAGTTTAACAAAACAGATGGTGAATATGCTTATACACTGTATGGTCTTATTAAGAAAAAGTTTTTGGATGAAGCCATTTTCATGAAATCGATAGCCACAAAAATAGAATTGTATCTTTCACATGTATTAAAAATAGAACTATGTTTAATAATGTATCTTTCACATGTATAAATCATTGTAATATATATCATTCACATATATAAATCGTAGTTAGTAAAAATCGAGAATTGTGTGTGAACACAATGTTTATACAATTAGTGAAAATCATTTTCTCATCTAGCCTTCAATATTCAAATCATTATATATAAACTGTATCATCCATATTGTATGGGAGGGCCTCTACAACATTCGATATTGTTCGGCAATAATTCATGCACAAACAAAGCCACACGATGTACAAACTTAGTAAATAACAAATCACGAATAATTCAACAATACAAAATGATGTAACTTTATAAATACAAATCGATTTCGTTCACAAAGACTAACAAAGACATATCGTTGTTGCGATAACTTCATAAATACAAATTGATTTTCTAGCCCTAGGTAATTAACGAGAATGGTTTACAACCGATGTCATTTATAATTGATAACTTTAAAACTACAGATCGATGTCATTTACAACCACAATCATTTACCAAAAAAACCTAGTCTTTTTTACCTGATCACAATGGTTTGGCTTAGATAAAACACATGACCATCATCATCAACAAAACAAATATCATCACCAGTAGGTAATTAACAGGACGTCTAATTGTATATAAAAAATAGACATGTCTTTGTTTATCTAATTGAACGATATCGATATGTAATATAGCGATTTACTCATAACGTTTTGTAACTGTTAATTGAATTTGTACATTACCAAGACTACACATCGTGCTGGTGCCTGTACATGTGCGTAAAACCCTGCAAAATATAAAACCCTAATATAGATCTATATATAAAACCCTACCTGACCCGACCCGTTGTTCAGGTCTAAAACCCTAATCTATTTAACCTCTCTTCCTCTTTCTTTTCTGCGGCAATGCAACTTCTTCTTCTTCTTTTTTCTCCTCCGCCTTCTTATTCTTCTCTTTCTTCTTCTTCTTCTCTTTCTTCTTCTTCTTCCTTGTATTTTTCTTTCTTCTTTGTTCTTCTGTATTCCTTCTACCTGTGCTTGATAGACAGAGGGTGATGCAGATGCCCATCTATTTGATCTATTCATACTGCCATACCTTACATTATTTACAAACCATACTTCACAATTAAAAACATATCTGCCTAATCTTTGATATACTTCATGACAAATACGTAGGGTGGACAATCTATCATGTAGCCCCTCGGCTCCTTCAAGGGAACAATTCTTGACCTTTGAAGCTTATTGTCAAGAGCGCACCAATGCTATAGTCTTTAAGAATCAGCCTCAGTATGAGGAAAATGGTGTAGTGGGCTGCCATTACTAACGAGCTTGTTTGCTCGTAGAGAATGTATCCTCAACATAGAAGGATGCAACGATGAACGATACAGATATTTTGGTGATCTCTTTCATAAAAATTTGAGTCTCTAAAAGATAGATATGCGTTCGACGGAATTGTCCTCCCATAGATATTGTAACTAAATACTAATATTTTTTCTATATTAATGTGGTTATAAATCATGTAAATCATGTGGTTTTGTAGTTACGAAGTTATGACGAGAACGATACGTCTTTGTTTGTATTTGCAAACAAAATCAATTTGTATTTAAGAATTTAACTCATTTTGTATCATTGAAGTAAAATCCAAAATCCTTAAACCCTCAACCCCAATCACCCGTAAAAGCGATTAGGAAATTTTGTTGACATAGACACTACCCGTAAAAGCAAATTGTGATAGCGCGTAGCCTTCATACGTCATTATGTAAATCATGATGGTACTTATGGTTCACTTAGACAAAGCTCATTGTCTTAAAGACATACTTCATTGTATAAAACACAATGGTATAACGATTTACAAATTGACGTCTATATCGGTCACAACTGGATAAAAATCGCTCTGTGCATGCATAGAAATCGTGGTACAAGTGCACTGTCAATGCTTGTGCAACTCGTGATCGCTGTTTATGAATGTTTGTGCAAATCGTTTAAGCCTTATATAAATGCTTATTCGATTTTAATTTACGAAGCCTGATAATTAAAACTATTTGTTCAGTGACATTTGTGTGCTACACTGATTAAAAAAAATTTATACACTTATAGAAAGTCACGTTAAAGTGCACTATCAATGCTTGTGCAAATCGTGATCGCCGTTTATGAATGTTTGTGCAAATCGTTTAAGCCTTATATAAATGCTTGTCCAATTTTAATTTACGAAGGCCGATCATTACAATTATTTGTTCAGTGACATTTGTGTGCTACATGGATTAAAATAGATTTATACACTTATAAAAAGTCACGTTAAAGAAAATAACTCATTTCTACTTTACACAACGCTAATCGCGTTTACAATTTTCAATTACGAAGGCTGAACATAACAACGATTTGGTTTTACTATATAACAGTCCAACTTATTTGTCGTGTTTAGTGAAATTGAAATTTTAATTATTTTAACCTAGAGATATTTACATAATTTGTATACATAGTCTTACAATTTTTTTAGAACAAAAATTGGTTGTACAGTACATAAAATCTATTAGAAGTCAATGTACATCATATTACTCCTGGGGGGTGGTGTCATTTGTTGCCTTCTAGCTATTCTTGTCGGCTGAGTTTTTTTCTCTTCTGCAATTAGATACTTTGTCAATTTTTCGCATAGTTCTATGCGGAATCCAAGCATATCAACCTGCAAAAAAAAATGTAATGTGACACCAATATATATATATATATATATATATATATATATATATATATATATATATATATATATATATATATTGAGTCCCCAATAATAGAGGGTAATATTGCTCGAAATCAGCATACAACGTCGAAATCAAATTCTCGTCCATTGTATATTGCTTCAATATACTTCATTACAAATATGCCAAAATCAATGCCATTATTTTGTAAATGAGCATCTTATGCTTAGCGAAAGATCCACTCGCCAATGTCGACACCCAAAGCATCTTTGATGAATCCCACCCGTGGTTCTTGCAGAAGAAAGTAAATTCTTGATCTTCGTACAAGATACAATATCCTTATAGATGAAAACTTATAAAATGCAAAACGTCACGATGTACACCACTGTGTAACTCCAATGAATTGTAGCACCATAGTTGTTTTTCTTTTAAATCCATCACGTATAAGACCCAATGCGCTTCAGTTTGCCAGAGTGTTGGAATCAATATATGCAAATCGATAGGACAAATCGTGTTAGGACTGTTATTCTGAAACCTTGCATAAGAGGTTTGTTCACTTACCTTTTCACTTGACCAAAAGTTTCCACAATGATCATTATTACCCCAGTATGATAGTCCATCTTGAAATCCAATGGAGTATGGCAATCGACGAACGATACTCTGTTGAACAAAACAATGATAATAGTAATGTTAAAACACGAAGCAGCAAGAGAAAATAAAAAAACAAAATAAACATAAAATAAAATCAATATACCATGAAATAAGGGCTGACAATGCGCCTAGTATTGGTTCTTGCATTGCTTTGAATATACTTGACGAAATCAGATATAGTCTGTTTGCAACAAATATGAACTTATTATATACATACCATGGAATACATAAATATATTACTGATAGTGGTTTCATACGTACAAAATTACTGATAGTGTTCCCTTCTGCAAATTCATTTTGCATCCGTTTGATGTTATCTTGGAGCTCTTTGTTGAGTTTTTGGGCACCGCCTTTTATGAATGTTCCACTGACATTAGCAGAATATTTAAAAAACAATATTGAAATTTTGTTATACAGTACACAACACAAATCACATAAATGTCATAAAAGAGATAAATTTTGAAGAAAATCGATATGATGTTTAGACAATATACGTCTGAATCACCATTGCTGGTCGTGTAGTTGTCGTCTTCTCTTTCATCACCTCCTTCATCGATATCGATACCCCATTTGCGATGAAGCAGGTTATATGTTTGATTATCTGTTCCTTGTTCACATCGTTTATAAAAGAACCGTCGATTTGTCTATTCCTTGTTCATGAAGCAAAGCGAAGCCACACCATCCAGAACTTGTGCGACGTGTCATTCATATATAAAGGAAACATCATTCCACAAACCGTTAGTTTTCAAAAAATAATGCCAGTTTTCAAAAAACATGAGCAAATAAATTGCATTATGCATCAATTAAATTAAAAAATGTCGTTTCATTTACCTTTTATAAAACTAATCAATGCGATAGGACGTAGCAATCAAATCATGATAGCATATCTCGTGTGGATTTATTTTTTAACCTTTTTTTGGTCTTTTATATGTCATTGTGTAAATCGTGATAGGAAAATCGTTAACTTAGACAAAGCTCGTCAAAACAAATCGTAATAGGATAAATCGTTGCAGCGATATCGATTTGCAACTATGACTTAAATCGACATAAATTTATAAATTATGATAAGATATATCGTTCACATAGACAAAGCTCGTCACCCTAAACACTAAACCCAAATACCTAAACCAAAAACCCAAAAACCTAAAATACAAAGCTCATCAAATCGCGATATTATATATCGCTATCGTTTGCAAAGACAATGATTGATATATCATTGTCGCGGTAGTTTCTTAAAACCTAAAACCCTATACCCTAAACACTAAACCCTAATCCCAAAAGCCAAGACACTAAACCCTAAACCCTAAACCCTAAACTCTAAATCCTAAACCCTACAACCGAAACCCTAAACCCTACTATTTAAACCCTAAACACTAAACCCTAAATCCATACTATCTAAACCCAAAACCCTAAGTGCTAAACCCTAAACCCTAAATACTAAACCCTACTACCTAAACTCTAAACACTAAACTCTACTACCTAAACCCTAAATCCATACTATCTAAACCCTAAACCCTAAACCCTAAACCCTACACCATAAACCCTAAATCCTAAACCCTACTACCTTACCTAAACCCTAAACCCTACTATCTAAACCCTAAACCCTAAACCCTAATACCTAAACCCTAAACACTAAACCCTAAACCCTGCTACCTAAACCCTAAACCCCAAACATAAACCCTACTATCCAAACCCTAATTCCTAATTCCTAAAGCCTAAAACATAAACCCTAAACCCTAAACCGCTTATGAAAGTTTTTGCATGAGTACACATCTCTAATCTTTTATAGGATGTTCATTAACGAAGGGTGAACATTACAAGCCTTTATTTACCACATACATTGCTAATCCCTTTTGCGATTTTCATTCACGGAGGGTGAGCATTACAACAATTTATGAACACTACATATCTCTAATTTCTTATAGGATGTTCATTTACGAAGCTCGAACATTACAAGCCTTTATTCACCGCATACATCGCTAATCTCTTTTGCGATTTTTATTCATAGAGGGTGAGCATTATAATGATTTCTGAACAATACACATTTCTAATTGCTTATATGATGTTCATTTATGAAGGGCGAACATTACAAACAGTTGTTCACCACATACATCGTTAATCACTTTTGTGATTTTCATTCATGGAGGGTGAGCATTATAATGATTTCTGAACAATACACATCTCTAATCGCTTATAGGATTTTCATTTACGAAGGGCAAACATTTACGAGGGAGAACATTACAACGATTTGTTCATATAGACAAACTTTATAAAAAGCAAATCACGATAAGACATATACTATTTGCAAAATGACGTCTATGTTGGAGCCAACATACACATGGTATAATGAGGCATAATGCCTTCTTCTAATAGAAACCACACTAATGGCCTGAAAGACTTAAGATTTCTCAAATTATAAGTAGAGATACATGTACAAAGAGTAGTCGTCTATAGAGGTGACAAATAATAGTCCAACTTATTCATGTGCTTAGTGAAATTAAAATTTTATTTCAACCCAGAGAGATTTACATAATTTGTATACAGTCTTACAAAATTTGTATACAAAATTTGGTATACACAGTCTATAAAATCTGTTATAAATCTCTGTACATCATATTAATCCTGGGGGGTCACGTTGTTCATTGCCTTGTAAGTACTCTTATTGACTGATTCTTTTTCTCTTTCGCATTTAGAAACTTAGTCAATTTTTGGCATAATTTGGTGTGGAATCTCGGTATATCATCCTGCAATAAAAATATAATGTAAAACCAATATATACATTGAGTCCCCAATAACAGAGGATAATAAAGAGCATACAACATCGAAACCAGGTTCTCGTCCATTGTACATTGCTTCAATATACTTCATTATGAATACGCCACAATCGACGCCATTACTTTATAAAGGAGCATGGTCAGCACAGAGCCACCTGCACTCGCCAATGTCGACACCCAAAATGTCTTTTAGGAATCCCTCCTGTGGTTAATGCAAAATATAGTAAAATCTGGGCCACCGTAAAAGATTCAATACACTTATAGACAGAAACTTACCAAATGCATAATGTTACGTTGTACACCAGTGTGAAAGTTCAATGAGTTGTAGCACCATAATTGTTTTTTCCGTAAATCCATCACATATAAGACCCAATGCTCAGCAGTTTTCCAGAGTGTAGGAATCAATATTTGTGAATCAATACAATATATTAGAAATCGATAGACAAATCATGTTAAGAATGTTAGGCTTAAACCTTGGCCAAGAGGTTTGTTCACTTACCTTTTCACTTGACCAAAAGTCTCCGCAGTGATCATCGTTACCCCAACATAATAGTGCATCTTGAAATCCAATGGTGTATGGCTTTCGGCAGACGTAAGTTTGTTGAACGAAAGAGTGATAATAGTGAGGTTAAAACACGAAGCAACAAGAGTAAATCATAAAAGAAAATAAATAAATAAGAGTACCGATATACCATGAAATAAGGGGTGACGATGCATCTAGTATTGCTTATTGCGTTTCTTTTAATATACATAACGAAATCGGATATAGTCTGTTTGCAACAAATATAAACTTGTTAACATACATACCCATGGCATACATAAATATATAACTGATAGTGGTTTCATACGTACAAAATTACTTATAATGTTCCCTTTTATAAATTCATCTTGCATCCGATTGATGTTCTCTTAGAGCTCTTTCCAGCGTTTTCACCCACCTTTTTTTGTGGATGTTTCACTGACATGAGCATAATATTCAGTATTCGACATTGAAATTGCTTTTTAAAGTACACAATACAAATCAAATATATGCCATAAAAGAGGCAAATATTGCAGAAACTAGTCACGAGGTTTAGAAAATATATGCCTGAATCGCCATCGCTGGTCATGTAGCTGTGGTCGTCTCCTTCGTCACCATTGCTGGCCTAGCTATCATCGTCTCCTTCCTCGATATCGAACCCCCTTTGCGATGAAGCAATTTATATGTTCATTTTACAAACATGTCATTCTAAAGGAATCGCCGGTTCGTGTGTTCCTTAATCACGAAGCAAAGTGAATCGACACCCTCCTAAACTTGTGCGATGTGTCATTCATATTAAAAGAAAACATTGTCTCACCTACCATTCATTTTTAAAAATTGCATGCAAATTAATTATATTGTGCATTAATTAAATAAAAAATATCGTTTTAGCTGCCTTTTATAAAACTAGTCAATGCAATACGACGTATCAGTCTAAACATCATGTCAATTTGTTTATTATTTTCTTTTCTGCCATTTATGAATCAGTCATTGTGTAAATCACGATAAGACATATCGTTCACATTGACAAAGCTTGTAACAACAGTCCGCAATAGGACAAATATTGTTAAATTATAAAACTTAAGGTATTGTGGTTGTAAGTCGATTTGTATTTATTAAGTTACCTAGATTTGTATTTATTAAGTTACCTAGATTTATAGTCTGAACAATGACTCGATTTGTGTGATTGGTTTAGGTGAGGGAGTCACCCAACCCGACCCGTTGTCTAGGTCTAAAACCCTAATCTATTTGACCTCTCTTTTTCTTTGTTTTCTGCGATAGAGCAACTTCTTCTTCTTCTTTTTTCTCTTACGACTTCTTCTTCTTCCTTGTATTTTTCTTTCTTCTTTGTTTTTCTGTGTTCCTTCTGTCTTTTCTTGATGGATGATGTTTGATGCTGAAATCATAGTTGTTTCATGCCGTGCTGAAAGAATTGTATAATCTTTGATGATGATTATAGCAATTATCTTCTGTGAATACATCGATATATTCATGACACATACGACTGTGACATATTTGTCGTAAAGTATAACGAAGCTTACGTAGTATATAACGACCATAATCATCCTCAATCTTTGCCGCTATACCAGAGCAAGCACATATATTCGGCATGATAGACAGGTGGGTGCTGATGACCATCTATTTGATCTATTCCTACTGTCAGACTCTCAATCATTCACAAACCATACTTTTTAGTTGAAAAAATATCTGCCTAATCTTCGATATACTTCATGACAAATATGCTAGCCGTGTAGGCTACATCTTCTCTGCCTGTTGGGATCCATACCTTTATCTGTTGCCAATATACATCGTGAAAAAAAACTTGCAAACAGATAAGGACTTTCATTGGTAGATAGATTTGCCTTCAATCATTTTCAGTGACTAGCGAAGGCCACTGATTAAACTGAAAGTGCTGATGCTGATAATGATGTCTGTTTCGAAGCACATCACTATTTGGACATGGGTTGATGCTGATGTCTATTTTCTTCGATGATGATGATGGTCATGTATTGTATATAAGCCAAACCATTGGTCATGATGTATTGTAACTAAATACTCATGTAAATGAATGTGGTTGCAATGTATCATTCAAATTATTTATAATAACAAGTGCTAAATATCTTACGACAGTTACTAAGAATGCTAATGATTACAACGACTTACTCTAATGAAAGTTAAATGCTAAAGCGATAACGATTTGTACTAAGAAATACAAAATCATGCAACGATCATTACTTATGAATACAAACGATTACAATGATTTACAGTACTGAAAGCTAAATGCTAAGGGCATAACGATATGTACTAAAGAATACAAAATCCTGCAAAGATCATTACTTAAGAATGCAAACGATTACTATGATTTATAGTACTGAAAGTTAAATGATTAAGCGATAATGATTTGTACTAAGGAATACAAAATCCTACAACGATCATTACTTATGAATGCAAACGATTACAATGATTTACAGTACTGAAAGTTAAACACTAAAGGCATAACAATATGTACTGAGGAATACAAAATCCTGCAAAGATTATTACTTAAGAATGCAAACGATTACTATGATTTATAGTACTGAAAGTTAAATACGTAAGCGATAACGATTTGCATTAAGGAATACAAAATCTTGCAATGATCATTACTTAAGAATGAAAATGATTACAACAGTTTACAGTACTGAAAGATAAATGCTAAAGCGATAACGATTTGTACTAACAAAGATAAAATCCGGCAACGATGATTACTTAAGAATGCTAGACATTTCAACAATTTATACTACAGAATGATAAATGCTGAAACGATTGTAAACAATTTTAAACCATTTACCTCATTTAATTGTAGACCATCTAAAATGACCTTAGCATTATCCTGCTTTACATTAATTCTAGACCACCAACCAATCTTTGGAAAACCATAAATCACAGGGCCACACTTATACCGCAATGACACAATATGCTCCCACACCCAGGTCTATAAAATCAATATATTAGTAAGACTATAACCTTCAACAATTTTTTTCTTTTTGCTTTTTATCAGTCATTGTGTAATTCACGATAAGACAAATCATTATACATGCATTGTATCTGAATCATTATACCAGATATTATCCCAGAGCGATATACACAATGACGTCTGTATCGGTCAAGTTAACTTGATTTATTTTTTACTAAGTCTAAACATTGTGTCAATTTGTTTATATTTTCTTTTCTGCCATTTTTGAATGTCATTGTGTAAATTATGATAGAACGTATCATTTCCTAGGACAAAGCTCGTGAAGGAAAATCACAATAGAATATTCAAACAGATTTGGCTTGATTATTTGATGGATTTAGGTGAGATGGCTGTACAAATCATGATAGAACACCTTCTATAAAAAATAAATCGCGATCTCTTATATACAACTGATTGCAAGCCAATCATGATCTTTTATAAAAAACAAAAGCGATCACTTTTATTTATGAAGGTCGGACATTACAATAATCTGTTCAGTGACACTTGTGTGTTATAATTATTAAAAAAAGAATTAAATAATTAAGGAATGTCACATTACAAAAATTAATTATAGAATTACAACAAAGAATTATAGAATTACAACAAATAATTATCGGGATAAAAAGAATCGCTATCGTTTATTCAGTGGCACTTGACGACTCATATGGACTATGACATACCAATGACCTCCTTTTTTTTCTTGGTGGACTCAGTATCCTCGGTGGCCTCTTGGTTTCCTTGATCTTATTATAAACACTGGTCATTGTAAACACCCCAAATTTTCACCCTCATTCAGTGTTTACACTTCATGTGTTATTGCATATCATTGTATGCATTTGGCATATCATTTCATTGCATTTTATGGCATTGCATCTCATTATCGAGATCCAGTACTCTTGTTTTCAAAACATTGAATCCAGATTCGAGTTTTAAAACTTTTTTTTTGAAATCAATTTCAAATACCTGGGTTTTAAATCAACATTTTATCATTTACCAACCCCGAGGATCTTATATTTCAAAATATTTGCTCAGAAAACAATCTGGATTCATTTTGAACTCAATCTCAATTGATTTCAATCCTCAGATTAGGCCCATTTAGGTGGTGTCGCTTCTGGAATCTGTCATTTATCAAATTTCTCAAAAATCTCAGAGTCCTAGTTGGATCAGGACTTTGTCTTTTCATCTTTTTGAATCTTTTTAAAACTCTATTTTGATTTTTAACCAGTTGTAGTCATATCCTTTGCTCATTCTTTTTATTTTGGCCAAAATCTTAGAGTCCTAATTGGATCAGGACTCTTTTTTTAGAGCCCCATTCAGATCAGAACTCTACCTTTTACTACCCTTTTTACCTATTTTTGAGAAAACCTTTTAAAATCTTTTATTTTGGCCAAAATCCCAGAGTCCTAGTTGGATTAGGACTATTTTTCAAGAATCCCAGTCGAATTAGGACTCTTTTCAGAGTTTCAGTCAGATCAAGACTCTATCTTTCGTTGGTATTCTGCCTGTCTTTATTCAAATATTTCAAAATCTGTCAAAAATGAGTCAGAAACTCAGAGTTTTAGTTGAACCAAGACTCTATTCAAAGAGTCCCAATTGGATCAGGACTCTGACCCTGATTTCCATTTTGAGAGAATCTTTCCAAAATCTCTTTATTTACCTTTTCAAATTCCAAAATTGCTACTTTTCTATCACAAAGTTTCAAAATTCTGAGATTTTATCCCAGAGTCCTGAGCGAATCAGGACTATATCCTGAGTTTATTTGCTCACTTCATTTTCATTGGTTTTCAAAAGTTCCTTCTAAAGTCTCATCATTTGTTTTCTAGAAAACCAAAATTTCTGAGAATCCTAATTGAATTAGGACTCTTCCTTAGAGTCCTAGTCGGATCAGGACTCTGAACCAGACTTCAATTTTATCTTATTTTTACCTGTTTTTCAAGATCCTCTCATTTGTTTTCTCAGAAAATCCAAAATTCTGAGAGTCCTAGTCCAATTAGGACTCTGTCCCAGAGTCCCAGTTGTATCAGATCTCTGTTTTAATTTCAATACTTGTTGCTATTTTCACTGTTTTCACAAATTCTTTTATCTATTTTTCAGAAAATACCAAAAAAATCTAGAGTTTTAGTCCGATCAAGACTCTGTTCTAGAGTCCTAATCCAGTTTGGAGTTTATTCTGAAGTTTGTTTTTACTTCCATGTTCATTTCTTTTCATTTGTTTTTCAAAAATTAGGTCAATTTGCAGAGTCCCGATTGATTCAGAACTCTATTTCAGAGTTTTGGTTGAGTTAGGACTCTAACCCCGACTACATTTTCAGACTTATTTTACCAGTTTTGATGAAACATTTCAAAAACTTCTTCATTTTGCTTTCAAAATTCTAAAATCTGAGAGTCCTAATTGGTTCAGGACTCTGGTCGAGTGTTTCAATTTGCTTAAAACTCTATTTTCAAAATCTTTGAATTTCAGTTGTTGATTTTAACCCCTTTTTAAAACTATTTTTAGTCTTTATTTCGACTTTTTCAAAACTTCGATATGGGGCCCACTCAGTTGACACCATATCTGGAGGAGTTCTAACTTAGTCAGAACTTTGTGTTATTTCAAAACTTTTAATTTCAAGTCTACTTTTGAATATCTTTTAAAAAACCCTTCAATTTCAAGTTTTAAAATTGTTTTTGAAAATTCAAGCGGGGCCCACTCGAGGTTGTGCCACATTTGAAGAAGTCAGGGTTAGACTAGGGTTAGTCAATGTCCTACTTAGGTTAGATGTTTAGGTGAGTCAAAGCTTGTTTTAAAACTTTCATTTTTACTTTTTTTTTAACTTTGATTTTAAAACTTTAAAAATTAGGGTTTTCGAAAAATCCAAATGAGGCCCACAATGGGTGGCGTCACATTTGGAGTTATTTTAATATGATTAGGAGTCTTAGGTTAGTTAGGGGTTTAATTAGGAAAGTCAAAAAGTCAAATCCAATTAGTAAAAATCGCCCCCCACTAATGATTTTGGATAGGTTTTAAAATGGGCAAATTTAGAATTAAGGAAAACCTTAATTAAAAGCTAATTTTTCCTATTTAAAGAAGCAAGAGGCGGGGGGGGGGGGGTCGACCATCATTCTTCTCTTCTTTGAATCTTGGAGCTTCTCTCTCTTCTCCAGCACCTCCTCTTTCTCCATTGCAGCTGCAGCCCCCAAGATAATTTTCTACATCTTATTTTATGTTTTATTAATTGTTTTTTTTAGCATGATTTCACCATGGGCGCCCCCTTTTTCATGGTTTTTAACCATGGGTTTCATCCAAGAACTCTAAAATTGACCCAAAAAGATAATCTAACTCAGTTTGAGGATGTTTTCTAGGATTCTAATCCGTTAGAATCGTTTAGACATACGTTTTCTACGTTCTTAACCAATGAAATATGTGATTTACCCGTTAAATGGGCTAAATCCATATTTTCAAAGGGTAAGATTAATTTCAACCATGGATCCCCTGTATTTTCTTGTCATATTGGTATTTATTTCATATATTTAAGCATTAAATTAAATGTTGTTACACTGTTTATGCATTTTTTTTTATCTTTTTTCATGTTTAAAACATAGTTTTTAGTGTTTTATTAGATTTTCTTGTGTTTTGATTCTAGGTCTGTAAAAAATTATGCTATTTCGTGTTTAAATATCCGTTAGAAAATTCTAATTTTTTTATATTTAGTCCAAAGATGTGTCAGTAAGTCTCTGTCAAAAAATCAAAAGTTTTTGAGGTCAGGAACCCTATTAGAAAAATACAAAGTCGGATTGTGATTTCTGTTACCTAAAATCACTATTGATATTCTGGTGTAAGTTGCAGATGTGATATTACTGTCATCTAGGATCCGATTCATGATCCGTGAATTGCAGTAGCTTTGTATTAAAATCTAGTATTTACTGTAATTTTAATATATTTTTATGCTACTGTCTATTATTTTTCTTTTGTCAGAAAGTAGGATCAACTTCTCAGAACCCATTATGTTTTATTTAAATCCTAAGCTGATTTGTGTTGATCGTATCTCCCTAACCGGAGGTCCGATCAATTATATGTAAAAAAGTAAACTCTTTATATATCTGTATGCTATTCACTGCTTAAATTTCAGAATTGTTTGATGAGATTTGCTATTTTTCTTTGTATTTTTAATCAGAAGTATCTGTTTTGATGTATTCTATATTTGTCAAATTTAAGTATAGATTGTCAGAACGATATCTACCTAATCAGAGATTATTTTTCCACTTTGTAAAAATAAAAATATCTCTTTTTCTGTCTAGTAGTTCTATGTAATTTTTTATGAATTTTCATGGTGATTTGACTCCTAATTCGGGTCTGACACTATGACAGGTACGTGCCCGCGGGTAAAAATAGCATATTTTAGGGTTTTATGCAATATTTGTATTAAAATTATATCAAAATTTGATCTTTCTATTTCCGATTTAATTTTTGGGTTATAAGAAGTGCAAATGTCAATTTTTATTGGTTTTGGATCTCATTTGATGCTCAAATTGATTATATTACAAAACAGGATGCCCCGCAGGATCCCAAAACACTGGCAAAATCACAGTTTTTGTGATATTTTGAATTTTTTATATAAAAGTTCATGTTTTTAGGGTTTTTTTATATTTAGATATATGCTAGGACACCTCATATTCGATTTGTCTTTGTTTTAAGTCTTTTTAAGCCCTAAATAAAATTTTTTATCAAAATATTTTCTAGAAAACCTTGATTTCAAGGCCATAGTCTTGTTTTCAGGGCTATTTTTGTCAATTTTTCCTAAATTCTGAATCTCAAAGTTATTTATCTTTATTATTTCTTCAATTTTATTTTATATTTCATTATATTTATATCAGGAAAATCATGGAATATGGCTTATATATAGGTAAATCCAGTAATTTCCAGATATTACTCGATAAATCTAGAAAAAACCAACATATCTTCACTAACAAGTTTTCTAGTTTTGCAGGGGCATTCAAGGTTGTATTCTATTTTATTTAAATTCAATTAGTGATGTAAATTGTAAATAAATTTGGAATAAGAATTTCAATTCTTGCTTAGAATTTGGGTTTGCATTGCATATAATTTAAACTTTGATATATAACTGTCATGTTTGTTATTCATGCACATATTTAAATTTCACCATGGTCTACACAAATGGCACGTGCACTAACTTCTAGGGAGTTGGTAAACTTGATCAAATTTGTATTTATGGTCACAGTCAGAATACAAATGGAATCCAGATTTGCCATCTTCTTTTAAGCCATGACCAACCTACACTCTTAGGCTATTTTCAAAAACCATTGCATATATCAAAGTTTTATAAATATTTTATCCTTTTAGAATCAAATGAGATACATTTAATCCATATTTGTGGCCATAGTCAGGAATATGAGGCAAATTTATTTCATGGAAATTCTATAAGGCACAAAAATTCCTTTTTCAAATGAGTTTCTCAAAACTTCTTCAGAAAATATCTTTGACAAATTGCATTCATGCATCATCTAGGTTTAGAATGCATCATGAACATATTTCACAGGGCAACACGCCCCTCCTTTTGATGTATTTTTCATATTCCATTTCAGAAACTCTATTTCTTCAAGTTTGCCCTAATTTTCCTCAAAATCGATTTTCTCAAAATCCCTTGGGTTTTCAAGGATCTTTCAGGTATTTCCCAATTCCAATTCACGATTCTTCAAGTTATATTTTCAATTTCCAAGTCCTAACATTTTCAATTTCAAAGTTCAAAATTTTCTCAGAATTATCCAAGTTTCCTCAGAAATCAACTTCCACAAAACATTTGGATTTCTTCAGAAATCAATTTTCATTTTCTTCAGAAACATTCTCTCAATAAGGCTCATGATTCTCAAAGTGTTACTTTTCCAAGAATTTTTCAAGTATTTCAAATCTCTGAAGCATGCATCATGTTTTTCAATCAATTTTTTCTCTAAGCCATAGTACATGCCTGATTCTTTGTGCATTTAAAAGATAGAACATCAATTTAGGTAATTTGAGCAAAGCAAAGCATTAGATTGATTCTTGATTCAATTACCCCTGGTAAAAGTGCCAGGAACAGTTGAACCTCGTACCGACAGGTGGATCCCATTCCACAGAATTTTCCCGCAAATTTTCAAAACGAAGGCATGTTATTTTCAAAAACTTTTTCAAAGGTCAGTTTGACTTGCAAAAGTAAAATTTTGCGATGATAACAATCATCATCTCTACCAGTGACTACATTTGTCTCCCCAAAATGCCCACCTCCTTCTGTAAGTCCTTATTCTCTCTCTCCATTATCTCGAATCTTGTGCTGGAGATTACATTTTCTTTTATGAGTTGTGTTTACTCCTTGTCGTGTACTATTACTGAAGTAATTGTTGTTGTAGTCGGAGGAAGACAATGAGCAAGTTTTCTATGCTGGGATGTGACATGATAGGGGACAGGAGGGAGACATGGGTTCCCAGTATTCTCAATCTTGAGATTTCAATGCATGGCTTCTCAATATTTTTGAAAATAGTCAGGATCATATTATTGTTCTTTATAATCATACGTTATGGCACAGACACCTCCTTCATTTCAGCTATTTAATTGTTCCTTGTAGCGTTCGTGCCAATTCACGTTCCTGGCCCCACCACTATTCATCTTTCTTCTCACTTTTATAGGCTTCTTTGAGATAGACTGTCCCAAGACAGATTGTAGGAGAACTCGACTACCATGCTGCAAATCGGCTTTATAATTGCTAAACAGCCAAATATCGCGGTCAGACAGTCTCACACCCTCAACAACAAGTTCTTGGTCCTCATCCTCCCCATCTCTATACGGTCTCCATACAACCTGTACATTGGAAATTATGGTTTAGGTATAGATAATTATTCATGCTAATAAATGCTAAATATTAAAATTATTTATAATAACGAGTGCTAAATATATTATAACGACTGCTACTAAGAATGCAAACGATTACTATGCTTTATAGTACTAAAAGATAGATGCTAAAGTGATAACGATTTATACTAACAAAGGCAAAATTCTGTAGCGATGATTACTTAAGAATGCTAAACATTTCAACGATTTATACTACTGAATGGTAAATGCTGAACCAATTGTAAACGATTTTAAACCATTTACCTTATTTAGTTGTAGATCATCTAAAATGAACTTAGCATTATCCTCCTTGACATTTATTCTAGCCCACCAATCGATCTTTGAAAAATCACAAATCACAGAGCCACACTAAGGACGCAACGCGACAATATGCTCCCACGTCGAGGCCTACAAAAATAATATATTAGTAACACTACAACCTTCAACGAGCTTAGTCTGCAAGTACTAAATATGTAATAAACAAATACCTGAATAAATGGCCACCCCCCACAGTTTTCGTACCCTTACTCGCACAATAAAGTTGACTGTACAAGTGTGCAAGCATAGCAACACCCTATGCATAGTTGTCGACTTCGTCTAAGTCTTCCAGGTACTGCAACCACAAGTAACTTATTCTCAAACCAGAACAATCGAAAAATAAAGTAAGACCAAAAAACTAAAGAAGCTGCGCAACTCTTGGTCAGCTCTTTCAGATGCACATGTAGCGGACCGACCTTCACATTTATTACGAAAAGAAAAAACTTTCATCAATGTGGAATTGCTTTCACCAGAAATACATTGACTTCAGTCATCCATCGACATTCCTAGAAGAGCCGTGCACTTTTTTCTTTTGTTATAGATTGAATCCCGTAATAGGACAACACTATCATGACACTTAAGGCCAATAATCCATGCCACATCTTCTAGAGTCATGGCGATCTTAAAAAAATCAAACTGAAATATGTTCGTCGGATGATTCCACTTATTTACCAGGTGAGTCATGGTGTTCCAGCATGTTTCAAAATAATGCTTGTTCAGAAGGCCACCAAAGTGCATATTTCGTAATCGATCATTCTGATATTCACTCAGTTGTCCATACCACGACAGAACTACAAACCACTGACACCGCCCTCCAAGCTTTTTACCTGGTGCTCTACTTCTCTTCTGACCTCCCTGTAACACAAAATAACATATAATTCGTATCAATTATAAATTAGTTTCATTTGTACTTCTACATCTAGCCGTAGATAGTAATCGCTATAAATAATAATTGTTGCACACACACTATCACAGTAATCACTAACACAATAATCGCTATACATAGTAATCACTATAATAGTAACTGATATCAAAGTAATCACTATACATAGTAATACCTATCACAGTAAATTGTTCACAGTAATCGCTATCACAATAATTGCTATACATAGTAATCACTATCACAGTAATACCTATCACAGTAAATCATGACAGACAGGATCAATTTACGTATTTTTGTCATAATTTTCTTCTCTTCATCCCCCCTCCATCCTCTGCCTTTCTTGTTGCTCTGCCACATCCCATTGCTTTTCTACTTCTTTAGTCCTTTGCTCCATCTCCTCCCTTCTCTGCTTTTCAATTTTTTCCTTCCTTTCGCTTTCCTTATCTTCCTCCTCTTGTTTTTTTCTTTTCCTTACCTTCTTTTCCTCCTCCTACTTCTTCCTTTCTCTTTCCTTATCTTTCTCGTCCTCGTCCTTCCACTGCCTTTCTTTCTCTTTGTCATCCTCCTCTTTTCTTTGACTTTCCTTCTCTTCCTCATTCTGATGCTTCTTCCTTTGCCTTTCATTTTTCATCTTCATCATTTGCCTTTCATCTTTCATCTTCATCATTTGCCTTTCCTTCTCTTCTTCCTCCTCCTTCTTCTTCATTTGCCTTTCCCTCTTCTCCGACTTCTTCTTCATTTGCCTTATCCTCCTTTGCTTTTCAAAATATTCATGCTTCATCAGTTGCCTTTCATTCTCTTCTGCCTCTTCTTTTTCAATTGTCTTTCCCTCTCCTCCTTCTTATTCTTTTTTTGCCTTTCATTCTCCTCCTTCTCCTTCTTCCTTTGCGTTTCCCTCTCCTCCACCTTCTTCATTTGCTTTTGCTTTTCATTCTCCTCCTCCTTCTTCCTTTGCTTTTCCTTCTCTTCGTCATCCTTCTTCTTCTTCTTCATCTTTAGTTCTTCCTTATTCTTCCTTTGGTCTTCAGCCTCAATATCTGATGGATAATCCTCCGCATAAAACAATTCCAACTCTTTCTCCCTGTCTTTATCATTCTCAATCTTCATTATATTTTGGTACATTTCATAACGCTCATATAGACAGGACTGACGAATAACTTCTCTAATATTCATCCCATAGAACGAAGGAGGATTTCTTGTCTGACGAGATTTAGACATTGCTAACCTGCACAACACATAAATTTAACCGCATCATTATATGTTATAACCGCCTTCTTAAGTATATAATAATATAAATTATCCCATTTATTACATAATCACCAATATTACAAATCATCGCAATATTTAGCTTTATAAGTAAACATCATTGTAAGATTTAGAAAACTTAAGTACAAATTGAGATAACTTCATAAATACACATCTCTAGTGCTTTAAATGTATAAATCATTGTTGCTTCAAACTTACAAATCGTTGTATAAATCACAACCTTCATAAGTACATATCGTTGTAATGTTTGGCTTCATATGTATACATTGTTGTACAATTTATCAAACTTAAGTAAAAAACATGGTAGTTTTATTAAATCGTTACTGTTTCAAACGTATAAATGGTTGCTGCATCGAACGTACAAATCGTTGTAGAAATTTAGCCTTCATAAGTACACATCGTTGAAATATTTGACCTTCATAAGAACAAATCATGCTAACTATTTTTCAATGCCCAGAAGGTGTATAGGTACAAATCAATTTGTTTTAGTATAAAAATAGGTGTTATTTAGCATGAATAGTAAAACCAATTATAAGATTTAACATTCATATTTAGAAATCGATTTGTTTGCATAACGAAACCTTGGTAATCCGACAGTGGAGGAGAAACACCCAGAAGGTAGACACAATCGATGGTGGCAACGATGCTGCCACTGCATAGACGACGACAAAGGATGCTCTGGTGGTAGCAAACGACGACAAAAGATGCTCCGACGGTAGCAGAAGACAATACAACTGCTACTCCTATGGCAGGAGACGACGACAAAGTTTGCGTCGTCAAAGGGAGCTCCTGTTACAACAAATGGTGCAAAAGTTTACTGATTAAGGCGAAAACAAAATGTTTGGACTTTATATAGTTAACATCATTCTAGAACCATCATTTTCTTTTTTTTTGAATGGAAAACATTTTTGTCATTTTCTTGAACCGTCGTTTCATGGCAAGAAAGGGTACTTATGTCTTTGCAATCACACCAGATAATGATGCTAAGTGATGCAGATGCACACAGGGATACAAGCCCTGCGAGCTTATATACATGGCGCTCATTGGGACCCCCCGAACACGCACTATGGCTAACAACCGTCTTCAGGAGGGAGGGGGGCATATAACCTGCTTTGATGATAAAGAACCCACTAGGATGAAACCCTAATGGGAATTCATGGTTAACCACAAGAGAGTGGACCGGTCCCATAGTGCGTGTAATGGTTTATTTTCCACCACAAACTGATACTGAGAAGGCATTGAATGGTGATGTAAATGCATCAAATTGTTGCATATGGTCCCACTGACCTTTTTTTATTTGTAAAGCAAGCTGGGGTTAGGCAGACCCCTATCAGATATCTCCTAAGCCCCATGTGGCAGAGGGATTTGAACATGGCCTTCAGCTTGGCACAGGACCCTGCTTATCACATGAGATACCACCTCGGTGGTCCCACTTACTATTTGTGGAGGTCTACGAAAACAAGTTAGAAATGACTTCTATTTGTTCCTCTTATTTTATTTTTGGCTTATGCTATTTTGATTAAGTGTGACCCTTTTTTTTTTAAAGGCAAGCCGGGGTTAGGCGGACCCTACCATAACAATAGTCACCCCATGGCAAAGGGATTCAATACTGAGCCTTCAGCTTGACAAAGGACCCTGCTTACCACATGGGATACCACCTCGGTGGTGACCCTACGTAACATAAATCAAAGCATGTTATATGTTCCCCCACGAAGACACACTGTTTGCTACAATGCATGTTTGGGGGTCCGAATGAGCGCCACGTATATAAACACATGGGGCTCGTATCCCCATGTGTGTCAGAATCACTTAGCTTCATAATCTATTGCAGTTGCAAAGACTTAAGTACTCTTTCCCTCCATTCTCGCCATGAAATGATGGCTCAAGAAAAGGACAAAAATATCCTTTATCCAAAAAAAGAAAATGATGATTCAAGGACAAAAATGTCCTCCATTCAGAAAGTTGAGGATGATGTTAACTCTTCAATGTCCAAATGTTCCATTTTGCCCTAAGCAATAAACTTTTGCACCATCTGCTGTAACATGAGCTCCCTTTGATGACACACCCTTTTTGATTGTCTGCTGCCACCGGAGCACCCTTTGCCATAATCTGCTGTCTCCAGAGTACCCTTTACCGTCGTCTGCTGTCGCCAGAGCTACCTTTGCCATTGTTTGCTGCCACCAGAGCATCCTTTGCCATCCTCTGTGTAGTGGCAACATCGTTGCCATCATCGGTTGTATCTACCTTTTGTGTGTTTCTCCTCCACTGTCAGATTACCAAAACTCGTATTGTTTTGATGAGTTTCGTGTAAGGTTTCTTTATGCAAACAAATCAATTTGTAAATCTGAATGCTAAATCTTATAACTGGTTGTACTATTCATGCTAAATAACACCTATTTTTATATTGAAACAAATCGATTTGTACCTATCCACATTTTGGGCATTGAAAAATAGTTAGCACGATTTGTTCTTATAAAGGCCAAACATTTCAACAATATCTACTTATGAATGCTAAATTTGTACAATGATTTATACGTTGGAATGCAACAATGATTTATATATTTAATGCAGTAGCGATTTGTACCTTCGATGCAACAACAATTTACACATTTGAAGCAATAAAGATTTATTGAAATTACCATGATTTGTACTTAAGTTTGATAAATCGTACAACAATGTTTATGTATGAATCCCAAACGTTACAACGATATGTACTTATGAAGGTTACGATTTCTATAATGATTTATAAGTTTGAAGCATCAATGATTTATACATTTGAAGCAGTAGCAATGCGTATTTATGAAGCTACCTCGATTTGTACTTAAGTTTGCTAAATCTTACAATGATGTTTACTTATGAAGCCAAATATTGCGACGATTTGTAATGTTGGTGATTGTTTAGCAAATGGGATAATTTATATTATTATATACTTAGGGAGGCAGTTGTAACATATAATGATGCAGTTAAATTTATGTGTTGTATAAGTTAGCAATGTCTAAAGCTCATTAGACAAGAAATCTTCCACCGTTCAATGGGATGACTATTAGAGAAATTATCCGTCAGTCCCATCTATATGAGCATTATGAAAGGTACTAAAATATAATGAAGATTGAGAATGATAAAGACAAAGACAAAGCGTTGAAATTATATAATGCAGAGCATTATCCATCAGATATTGAGGTTGAAGAGCAAAGGAAGCATGAGGAAGAACTAAAGATGAAGAAGAAGAAGAATAATGAAGAGAAAGAAAAACAAAGGAAGGAGGAGGAGAATGAAAAGCAAAGAAAGAAAAGACAAATGAAGAAGGCAAAGGCAAAGGCAAAGGCAAAGGCAAAGGCAAAGGCAAAGGCAAAGGCAAAGAAAGAAGGCAGAGGAGAGGGAAAAGCAAAAGAAGGAGGAAAAGAATGAAAAAAGGCAAATAAAGAAGGAGGAGGAGGAAAGAAAAAGGAAAAAAAAGAATAAGGAAGAAGAGGAAGATGAAGAGGAAGAGAAGGAAATGCAATTGAAGAAGAAGAAGGAGGAAGAGAAGGAAAGGCAAATGATGAAGATGGAAGAGGAAAGGCAAATAAAGAAACATCAAGATGAGGAAGAGAAAGAAAGACGAAAGAAGGAGAAAGAGAAGGAGAAGGAGAAGGAGAAGGAGAAGGAGGATGAGGAAGATAAGGAAAGGCAAAGGAAAAGCAAAGGAAAAGAAGGAGGACGAGGAAAATAAGGAAAGAGAAAGGAAGAAGCAGGGGGAGGAAGAGAAGGAAATGAAAAGAAAAAAACAGGCGAAGGAAGAGAATGAAAGGAAAAGGAAGAAGCAGGAGGAGGAAGATAAGGAAATGAAAATGAAGGAAGAAATTGAAAAGCAAAGGAGGGAGGCGAAGAAGCGAATGAAGGAAGAAGAAAGGCAGAGAATGGAGGGAGGGGATGAAGAGGAGAAAAATGTGACCAAGGTATGTAAATTGATCATGTCTACCATGATTTATTGTGATAGATATTATTATGTATAGCGATTACTGTGATAGCGATTAATGTGATAGTGATTACTGTAAACGATTTGCTGTGATAGGTATTATTATGTATAGCGAGATTACTGTGATAGCGATTACTATGTATAACGATTACTATGTATAGCGATTACTATGTATAGTGATTTACTGTTATAGTTATGATTATGTATAATAATTACTGTGATAGTGAGTGTGCAATGATTATTATTTATAGCGATTACAGTGTACATCAATGTGTAGAAGTATAAATGGGACTAATTTTGATTTGATACGAATAATATGCTATTTTGTGTTACATGGAGGTCAGAAGAGAAGTAGAGCACCAGGTGAAAAACGCAGAGGGCAGTGTCAGTGGCCTGCAGTTCTGTCATGGTATGTACAGTTGAGTAAATATCAGAAGGATCGATTACAAAATATGCACTTCGACGGCCTTCTAGACCACCATTATTTTGAAATGTGCCGAAACACCATAACCCACCTAGTAAATAAGTGAAATAATAAGACAAACACATTTCAGTTTGATTCTTTTGAGATCACCATAACCCTAGAAAATATGGAATGGATTACGAGCCTTAAGTGCCATGGAAGTGCTGTCCTATTATGGGATTCATACTATACCACAAGGGACAAGTGCACGACCCTTCTAGGAATGTCGATGGAGGGCTGAGGGTAGTGTATTTCTGGTGGAAGTAATTCTACATCGATGAAAGTTTATTCTTTTTATAATAAATGGAGAAGGCTGGTCTGCTACATGTGCATCTGAAAGAGCTGACCAAGAGTTGCATGACTTCCTTCTTTATTTTTTTGGACTTACTTTATTTTCTGATTTGTCTGGTTCGAGGATAAGTTACCTGTGGCTTTAATTCGTGGAAGACTTAGATAAAGTTGAGAACTATACATGGGGTGCTGCTATGCTCCCACACTTGTACAGTCAACTTTACTGTGCGAGTAAGGGTACAAAAACCATCACAGGGTTTTGACCATTTGTCAAGGTAATTGTTTATTACATATTTTGTAGTTGTAGACTAAGATCGGTGAAGGTTTTAGTCTTACTAATATATTGATTTTGTAGGCCTGGTTGTGGGAGCATATTGTCGCCTTGCATCCTCAGTGTGGTCCTGCGATTTGTGGTTTTCCAAAGATCGACCGGTGGGCTAGAATAAATGTCAAAGAAGATAATGCATGCTAAGTTCATTTTAGATGGTCTACAATTAAATGAGGTAAATGGTTTAAAATTATTTACAATCATTTCAACATTTATCATTCATTAGTATAAATTGTTGAAATATTTAACATTCGTAAGTAATCATCGCTGCATGATTTTGTCTTTGTTAATATAAATCGTTCTAGTGTTTAACATTCTTAAGTAATGATCGTTGCAGTATTTTGTATTCCTTAGTACAAATCGTTATCGCTTTAGCATTTAACTTTCATTAGTGTAAATTGTTGTAATCGTTAGCATTCTTAAATAATGATCATTTTAGGATTTTGTATTCCTTAGTACAAGTGGTTATCTTGTGTAAATCATTGTAATCGTTAGTATTCTTAAGTAACAATTTTTTCTTCATTAGTACAAAGCGTTATCATTTTAGCATTTAGAATTCGTTATTGTAAATCATAGTAATATGTAGCATTCATTAGTGTAAATCATTTTAATACACAACTCTCATTAGTAACTTTCATTGTAATATATTTAGCACTCGTTTTTTTAAATTATTTCAATATTTAGCATTCATTAGCATGATAATTATGTCTATACTTAAACCATAATATCCAATATAAGGTTGTGTGGAGACCGTATGGAGATGGGGAGGACGAAGACCAAGAGGTTGTTGCTCAGGCTGCGAGACTGTCTGGCTGTAACATTTGGTTGTTTAGCAATTATGAAGCCGAGTTCCAGCATGGTAGTCAAGTTGTCTTACAAGCCAACTTGGGACAATCTACCCCAAAGCAACCTGTGAAAGTGAGAGGAAAGATGAATAGTGGTGGGGCCAAGAACGTGAATTGACACAAACGCTTTAGAGAACAATTGGATAGCTGGAACAAATGAGATGTCTGTGCCATAGCATATGATTATAAAGAACGACAATATAACCCCAACTATTTCTAAAAATATTAGAAACCCATGCATCGAAATCCGGAGATTAAGAATAAGCAACGTGAAAATGTTGGGAACCTATGCATCCCTTCTGTCCCCTGTCATGTCGTCTCCCAGCATAGAAAATATGTCCATCGTGTCCCTTCGGCTACAACAATGATTCCCTCAGTTGCAGTACACGATGAGGAGCGAACACAACTCACAAAAAAGAAAGTAGTCTCTGCCACAAGGTTAGAGATGTTGGAGAGGGAGAATAAGGAGTTACAAAAGAAGGGGAGGAATTTGGGGAGACAAATGCGGTTATAATATGATACATTGGTAGAGATGATGACCAGTGTGTATAATAAGAACGAGGGAATCAAGTGGCCACCGAGGAAAGAGAGTCCACCAAGAAAAAGACGATTTGTATGTCATAGTCCATCTGAGTCATCAAGTGCCACTGAATAAATATTATATGATTTTTTTATCCTGATATTTATTTTTTGTAATTCTATAATTCTTTGTTGTAATTCTATAATTCTTTTTTGTAACGTGACATTCTATAAATGTATTTTTTTTAATAAGCATAACACACAAGTGGCACTAAACAAATTATTGTAATGTTCAACCTTTATAAAAAAAATCGAAGAAGCATTTAGCGTTGTGTACTGCACAAATTATGAATTGCTTTTATGAGTTGTCTTCATATCGTGATTTACTCAAATATTGATAAAAAGATGAAACAATTTGTACATATAAAGACTACGTACTATCGCGATTTGCTTGATTCCGATTGCCTTGCAACCAGTTCTATAAGAGATCATAATTTATTTTTTATAGAAGGTGTTCCATCATGATCTGTATAGCCATCCCATCAAAACCCATCAAATAATTGAACCAAATCCGTTTGAATATCCTATTGCGATTTGCCTTTATGAGCTTTGTCTAAGCGAACGATACGTTCCATCACGATTTACACAATGACTGATTCATAAATGGTGGAAAAGAAAAATAAACAAATCGACATAATATTTAGACTTAGTAAAGAACAAATCAAGTTAACTTCAACGATGCATACATCATTGTGTAAATCGCTCTGGGATAATATCTGGTATAACGATTCAGATATAGTATATGTACAACGATTTGTCTTATCGCGTTTACACAATGACTGATAAAAGGTGAAAAGTAGAAAGAAAACATAAATCGACACGATGTTTATTGGTGAAGTACAAATCTAGGTAACTTGATAAATACAAATCGACTTAGAACCATAATTTTTTAAGTTTCATAATATAATAATATTTTTCCTATCACGATTTACTTTTATGAGCTATGTCTATATGAATGAACGAGCTATGTCTATGTCTATGTGAACGATATGTCCTATTACAATTTATATAATGATTGATTCATAAAAGGTGAAAAAGAAAAACAATAAACAATTCAACACAATGTTTAGACTTAGTAAACTATAAATCGTGACTTAGTTGCAAATCGATTTCACTGTAACGATACATGCTATCGTGATTTGCTTGATACCGATTGTCCTATCGCGAATTAATTTTATGAGATTTGTATATGTGAACAATATGTCCTATCACGATTTACATAATGACATATTCATAAATGGCGGAAAGGAAAAATAATAAACAAATCAACATGATGTTTAAACTTAATAAAGTATAAATTAAGGTAACTTCAATGATACATCATGACCAATGATTTGACTTAGATATAATACATGAACATCATCATCAAAGAAAACAAACATCATCATCAGCATCATCCCCACGTCCAAATAGTGATGTGCTTCGAATGCAATCAATGTGCGCATGAAATCCAGCTTGCTAGTGCAGAAAGCTTTGAGGCAGAGCTGATGAAGCTGCTGTTGAGAAACTCTGTTTTGATGTCACATAATATGATACACTGTCGTATTTGATTTTATATGATATGATAATATGTCCTCTTGAAAAATGTTATATTATGACTGAATATGTTTTGCCATAAATCTAACGAGTATTTGATGCAAGGATATCTCACCCAATAAGGATGGAGACTTCCTGATTCAAGTACAACTATGATGCAATCATACTCCTTGAAGAAAAAGCTTGATGAGCCATGCATTCCTAAAGTTCAAATGTAGAGATCGGCTACCTCAAAATGAAGACTTTTTTCTTCTTTAGAGTCATATGTAACAAAACCTTCAGGAACTTGCATATTGCATATTACATACTCATTCATAAAAACTATATCATAAAAGTATACGATAGTTTCAAAAAGCTCCTTTTTGAAAACCAATAATTGTACCTTCTTACAACCCTTTATGAAAAAGATATTTTGTCATGTAATAATTGTACCTTACACTATATACAAGACAACATGAAAAAGAAATATAAGAAAAAGACAAAAACATAAAATCGACTACATAGAAAAACAAATATAATATGTTTTTGAAAAGACTCTAGTTACCTTCTTTAAAGAAATGTTTTTAATATAAGAAGAATACAAAAACATAAAATCGGCTACACAAAAGAAAAACAAATATAATATGTTTTTGAAAAGACTCTAGTTACCTTCTTTAAAGAAATGTTTTTAATATAAGAAAAAGACAAAAACATAAAATCGACTACATAGAAAAACAAATATAATATGTTTTTGAAAGGACTCTAGTTACCTTTTTACAAAACCATAGAATGTCGACTTACTTGAAGTCATCATTCTCTTTTGTACAAAGCATTAAATACCTCCTGTAACAAATCCTTGTTAATATCCTTCTCAAAAAATGTCGACCTTCTTTTAGTCCTCATTCTCTCTAAAGACTTTGAAAAACACAACATAAAGAAAACACTTGACATGACTATGTACAAATAAATATCTCAAAGCACTCATTGTACTTACACTCATTTAAAGTAAAGAAGTACTTATGTACCTCAAATCATTAATTAGAATAAAGACAAAACTACAACCCAACGTTCAATGTACTATTGTAAGAAATAGACTTTTTACATAAAATATGTATTACCTAAAATATTACAACGACTAGTGTACCCTATATTTTACTTTTATGGAAAAAGGCATTCTCGAATTTCTCTAAAAGATATTTTTGAAATGACATAACATTTCACATTTCAAAAAGGCTACGATTTCAAAATGTAATGACTACTTTTTCATAAGCTATATAAACACACTCAAATAAACTATTCAACAATGGAATGAAATAGACGTGTGAGCTTACAATGAGAAAAATTTCTATTCGATATTTGAAAAGAGAGCCTTGAAAAAGAAAGAGAAAAAGAAAAGAAAGAAAAGAAAGAAAAGAGAAAAAGTCAAGTCCAGCTCTTTGACAAAGAGCATCCTCTGAGTGACAAACAGAACATTCTGAGAATCCTTCATTCGTGCATTCATATCATTCTGAAGGTTCTATAAAAAGTATTGTAACTCTGTTATTCACTGTTTTCCTTCTTTATTGAAAGAAGTAGACCTCTGTGAAAGAGGGTGTTGTCCTTCTCTGTTGAGAGAAGAAGACCTCTGTGAAAGAGGGTGTTGTCCTTCTATGTTGAGAGAAGAAGACCTCTGAGGAAAATGGTGTTGTACTATTTATCCGGTGACTCGGATGTTATAGTGGAAAGCTCAAGTGGTTTGCTTGGGGACTGGATGTACTGACCGAACCAGTATAAATTCTGTGTTTTATGTGTTGTGCCTTATTGCCTGATTATTTTATTTTATCGATCTATATCGTATTTCACTATTCACCCCCCCTCTAGTGGAATTTCATTTGGTATCAGAGCAGGTTTGCTGGTTTCGACGTAACAAGTCTTCCAGCACAAATGACATCTACCTCCTATGCTCGTGATATTGAAGGTCAACACGCATCTCGTCCACCTTTCTTCAATGTTTCCAACTATGGATACTGGAAGTGCAGAATGGCTATATTTCTCAAATCCATAGATTTTGCTGTATGGAAAATTGTTGAGCATCCATACACATCTCCATCCGCAGACTATAGCTTATGGTCTGATGAAGAAAAGAAAATGGCAAACCTAAATGCAAAGGCTATGAATGCCTTATATTGTTCCATTGATCAGAACGAATTCAATAGAATATCTATATGTGAATCTGCATATGATATTTGGCATTCTTTGGAAGTTATTCATGAAGAAACCAACAAAGTGAAAGAAGCCAAAATCTCATCTCTTGTTAGAAAATATGAGTTATTCAAAATGAACAAAGATGAACCCATCACAGAGATGTTTACCAGATTCACCAACATCACCAACGATCTGAAATCTCTGGGTGTAACATATTCCCAGACTGAAAAGGCAAAGAAAATCTTGAGATCTCTCACAACTGATTGGGAGAAGAAGACTACAGCTATTGAAGAAGCTCAAGATTTATCTAAGCTTACTTTGGACGACTTAATAGGCAATCTTATGGCCTATGAAGTCCACATGAAAGAAAGAAGGGAAGAAGAGCAACCAGTAAAGAAAACTCTAGCTTTCCCAGCTCTATCTGAGAATGAAGACTCAGATAAAGAATCTGAAATTGCGCTACTCACCAGAAAATTCCAGCGCTTCATGAGAAGGAACCGGCTTCCAAACAGGCACAAGGAAAGAAAAGATCCTAAAGAAGATCCCATGTGCTATCAGTGTAACAAGCCAGGTCACTTGAGACGTGACTGTCCCCTTCTCAAAAGAAAGTCCAAGACTGAGGAATCTAAGAAGAGGTTCTTCAAGAAAAAGGCTCTGCATGCTCAATGGGATGATTCAGAACCATCCAGCAGTGAAGAGTCAAGTGATGATGAAGCCGAAACTGCAAATATGTGCTTCATGGCAAACGAAAGTTCTGTAAGTGAAATTTCTGATTTTTCCTTTGAAGAACTTCTAGATGCTTTTCAAGAATTATTTGAAGAATCTAGAAAATTGAGTTTAAAAAATAAAGCCTTAAAATCTGAAAATCTAGAGCTTTCTCAGAAAAATGAAAAACTCAGTAGTGAAAACTCTGAGTTGAAAAAGAAAAACTTAATGCTTATGTCTGAAATATCTTCTACTAGCTCCAAAACTAAAAATCTGCAAGTAGAAATTTCAGAACTAAAAAGTAAAACTGAGAACCTCATGAAAACGATTTTCAAGTTTACTAAAGGTAAAGAGAACTTGGATAAACTCTTATCCTCTCAGAAAGTCTCTTTCTACAAAAATGGTATTGACTATTCTCATTTCAACAAGCCTTCTTGTATCAATCAAAAGACCACGTTTGTGAAAGGTTCGTCTGAACCAAATAAGGAGTATTATAATGATAATCTTTTTAACTCCTCTAAAGATATAGACAAACCCAAATCCAAATGGATATGGGTTCCAAAGTCTAACAAAAAAAGACCCGATTGGGTACCAAAAAAGAAATTCACTTAATGTTTTGCAGGCTCCAAAGAAGAAGAACAGATGGATACTAGATAGTGGATGTTCAAAGCACATGACAGGACATCCATACCTTTTTGCTGTTCTTCATCATAAAGAAGGAGGAACCGTCACCTTTGGAGATAACAACAAAGGTTTGATAATTGGTATTGGTAATATTGGTAACATAGATAAACCTCTTATCAAAGACGTTCTCCTTGTTAAAGGCTTAAAACATAACCTACTAAGTATCAGTCAAATGTGTGACACATGTTATAATGTTGGCTTTAATCATGATGCATGCCTCATAGTAGACACCAACGAAAACATCATCTTAAAAGGTATAAGAAAGAATAATATATATGAACTATACCTAGAAAACATCACAGAACATTGCTTTATAGCTAATAATGACTCTCAACATTTATGGCACATGAGAATGGGTCATATAAATTCTAAGTATATGTCTAAATTAGCTAAAAATAAGTTAGTACGTGGGTTACCCAAAATTTCTTTTAAAAAGATTACTTTTGTGATGCATGTCAATTAAGAAAATTGTCAAAATCATCTTTCAAATCAAAAAATATCATTTCAAGTAAAAGACCTTTAGAGCTTCTCCACCTGGATCTTTTTGGTCCTTCTAGAGTAGCTAGTCATAATCACAATAAATACGTTTTTGTTATTGTAGATGACTACTCAAGATTTACTTGGGTAATATTTTTGAAAAACAAAAGTGACACGTTTTGTCAATTTGAAATCTTATGTAAAAAATTACAAAACGAAAAATCTTGTTCTATTGTTAAAATCCGTAGTGACCATGGAGGAGAATTTGAAAATGAACTCCTTGTAAATTTTTGTAACTTGCATGGTATTTCTCATAACTTTGCCTTTCCTAGAGCTGCACCTCAAAATGGTGTAGTAGAAAGAAAGAATAGAACCCTTCAAGAATCTGCCAGGACTATGCTCCAACACAATAATCTTGCTAAATCTTTTTGGGCAGAAGCTGTTAATATTGCATGCTACATAACAAATAGAGTTCTCATTAGACCCTTATTAAATAAAACTCCCTATGAACTATTCTATGACAGAACTCCAAGAATAGACTATTTCAAAGTCTTTGGATGTAAATGCTTTATCCTAAACACAAAAGATAGCCTGGATAAATTTGATGCTAAATCTGTTGAAGGCATATTCTTAGGATATTCAAGTCATAGTAAAGCATACAGAGTTTTCAATAAGAGTTATAATACTATTGAAGAATCTATGCATGTTAGTTTTTGTGAATCTATTGATCAATCTGTTCATAAGCAAACTAATGATGATGATGTTGAAAGTACAGATTTATTTTTAGATAACACAACTAAGTCCAATGAAGATGAGCATCAAAGAACATTTGTCGATATCAAAGATCATCCTCAAAAGCAGATTTTGGGAGAACTGACAAAGGGGGTTCAGACTAGAGCTCAGTTAGAACGAATTGCAAATATGGCATTCATTTCTCAACTTGAACCAAAGAAGATTGATGAAGCCATCATTGATGAGTTCTGGATGCTAGCCATGACTGAAGAACTGAATCAATTTCAAAGAAATGAAGTTTGGGATCTTGTACCTAGACCAAAGGATCATCCAATCATTGGGACAAGATGGATCTTCAGAAACAAGCTAGACGAAACAGGTAATGTTATAAAAAACAAGGCCAGACTAGTAGCTCAAGGATACAACCAGAAGGAAGGTATTGATTTTGATGAAACATTTGATCCTGTTGCTAGACTTGAATCTATTAGAATGTTTCTAGCATATGCAAGCTATATGGATTTCAAATTATATCAAATGGATGTTAAAAGTGCTTTCTTAAATGGTTTTATAAATGAAGAAGTTTATGTAAAACAACCTTCGGGATTTGAAAATGAACAATATCCAGATCATGTTTTCAAACTCAAACGTGCTTTGTATGGTTTAAAACAAGCACCTCGTGCTTGGTATGATAGACTTAAAACCTTTTTGTTAAAAACTGGTTTTTCTGTTGGCAAAGCAGACTCTACATTATTTGTTAAAATAGTGAATAATCATACCCTAATTGTTCAAATATATGTAGACGATATCATCTTTGCATCTTCTAACAACACTCTTTGTGAAGAATTTTCTAAGTCCATGCAGAAAGAATTTGAAATGAGTATGATGGGAGAACTCACCTACTTTCTTTGACTGCATATTAAGCAAACCAAGGATGGAGTTTTCATCAATCAATCTAAGTATGCTCGTGAACTTCTGAAGAGGTTCAACATGAACTCAACTGCTTCAAAATCTACTCGTATGAGCACTACTACTGTTCTGGACAAAGATGAAGATGGTAAGTCTGTTGATACAAAGGTATACCGAGGTATGATAGGATCACTTCTTTATCTAAATGCTAGCCGTCCAGATATTATGTTTAGTGTTTGCTTGTGTGCTAGATTTCAGTCAAATCCAAAAGAATCACATCTTAAAGCTGTAAAAAGAATAATGAGATATTTAAAAGACACAGTTGATTTTGGATTATTCTATTCAAAATCCTCTATATTTGATCTAATCTCATACAGCGATGCTGACTTTGCTGGAAGTAAATCTGACAGAAAAAGCACAAGTGGAACATGTCATATGCTAGGGCACTCACTAGTATCATGGTTCAGTAAGAAACAAAACTGTGTATCCTTATCAACTACTGAAGCCGAATACATTGCTGCTAGCCTAGCCTATACACAAGTTATCTGGATGAAACAAACCTTAAAAGATTTTGGTTTAAATTTTGAAAATACATCTATTTTCTGTGATAATACGAGTGCTATAAACTTATCTAAGAATCCTATTTTACACTCACGAACTAAGCACATTCAAATAAGACACCACTTCTTAAGAGAACAAGTCTTAAACAACATAATTAAACTAGAATTCATACCCACTAATCAACAGTTAGCAGACATATTCACTAAACCATTGAAACATGAAGACTTTACACGAATTAGAAGAGAACTAGGAATATGCAAACTAAGTGACTTATAAATTAATCACACTTATTATAATACTTCTTATAAGTTTTGTTAAAATCTTATTTTAAATAGCTTTTCTTCTTATCGATTTTTGTTAGTCAAATTAGGTTTCCATATTCACGTACACTTTAAACTCTTATAAGACACATTCTTTATGTCTTTCAACTTGTCATCTTTCAAGTACACATCCTTTATGTCTCCTTGTCATATCTCCTTTCACTCATATCCGTAAAAACTAATTATATTAAAAGCTATCATAACATTGTTCCCATCACTCATCTCATAACTCCTTTATTATTTTTGTCCTTTTGTGAAAACTTCTCTTACGATAAATTGATTCACCTTCTACATGATAACATATTAGTTTATGAGAACTCTTGCTTTTCAAATTATTAGTTAAAATCAAATGATTATTTTTTTTAGTTCTTTTACCTTTTTTCTAAAGATCTAGTTGCTATGTTCTCATGTAAATTTTTACTATATCATTTGATATATCATAGATTACGTACACTCTATTATATCTCACGTAAACTTTTACTATATCATCTTTTATATCATACTCTAACGAACTATCTATTATCATCTCTTCATGCTTTACATCTGTAAACACCCCAAATTTTTACTCACCTCCCTGACATCGCCCTCAGTCACCATATTTTAGTCCTCCAGAAGTAATGAAGGGCAAAATGGTCATTTTCCAAGATTGAACCTTACAAAAAGTCCAAAATTTCATTCTCGAGCCTCAAAACTTCCATATTTAGGTTCAGAGACATCTTCAAATTGCAAAATCTTCAAAATCCTTTTCTGGACAAAAAGCTAGAATTTCCAAGTCCGAGCTCAGAGTGTCATTTCATAGAACATGTCTTTGCATAGCATTGCATCATTTCACAGCACCACATGTCATGTTGAGATCCAGAACTCCTGATTTTCAAATTTGTCAATCCAGATTTGATTTTAAAACTTTTCAAAATTGATTTTAAAACCCTGGGTTTTCAAAATTATCAATTCTTCCCATTTTACCCCCAGGACTCGCAATTACAAAAAGTTTTTCTCAAGAAAACAATCTAGATGGTTTTGACATTTCAAAATCTCGCCAGTTGAAAAGAGGGGGACACAATTTCAAAATTCATAAGATCTTATTTCAAACTTTTACAAAAAGACTCCGAATTTCCCTACTTCTTTCAAAATTTCGCCCTGAAGAACCATTTTTCCAAGTTTTGAAATCAAGCCAAATTTTGCTTTATGTTTTTCCAAAAACTAGCCTACTATTATGAAATTTCCAAAGATTCCACTTGGATCTTATTTCAAATAAGTGACGTGGGACCCGCCTCAATGTGGTGTCACACTAGAATTTTCAAATATTTCTTTTATTTTCAAAACAGTGCCCATCTGGAAGTGGAATTCTTTTATTTGATTTTTAATAAAATAATTAGTGGGCCCACATAGGTGGCGCCCCACTAAGGCTTCTTGCCAAGAAAAGCAAAATCTTTGTTTTCTCAAAAAAAAGTTTTTTCAAATTCGGTTGAGGTGGCATCACCAAAACAAAATCCATTTTTTTTTACTCAGTTTTTTTATTACTTATTTACTTTATCTTTATTACGTTTCCGCCCCAAAGTAGAGCCACTGTGAAACCCTACCCCAAGACCCCACTTTCACCTAAGCTTCAAATATCGGCTGAAGAATAGGAGTCGCCCCCTTTTCAAAACGGCGAACCCCTTTCTCAAAAGGATTTCAAACTTTTAAAAGTCGGTTTCAAAAGGATCGATATCGGAAAAAGGGGAGGAAAATGAGGAGTTTTGAAAGCATTGGCTATTAAAAAGAAAGGGGGAAGGCCCAGAATGGCATCGAGAATCTCCCTTCACCCCGACTTTCTCTCCTGTTCACAACTATTGCTGCTCTCACCTCCTTCAGCCCGGCATCCAGCAAAAGAGGACCTTCTGCGCCCCTCTTCACGACTCCCCCCCCCTTTACCAGTTACAGCCCTCCTTTCAGCCGAGGGTCAAAGAACTCCAGCAAAAGAACCTGCAAGGCTTCAATAGGCAAGCTCGGTGTTTCCAAGGATCGACATCCGGGTGCATCCAGTTCGAATAAACAGGTGAGAAGTCATCCTATACTGATAGTCTCTGTAAGTTAGGCCTCATTATTGCTCCATCACCATTGAAAATCCATTGTGCTCGTTGATGGGATTTTCATCCCAGGGTGTTCATGTATAGAGAGTCGAGGTTGCCTCTCAATGGCCCCCATCGACCCCTCAAAAGGGTGTACTGGCTGTAATCGAACATGGTTTGTTTTCAAAATTGTAAACCCCTTTTAAACTATGTTTACGGTTTTTTTTTTTGGAGTTTTCAGAACCCCATCCATGCCTTCCCCATTTGAGGTCATCGATCCCATCCAAGCTTTGAAGTTTAATTCTAAAGAAAAGTGATGATTTCACTCAAAGTTCAGTCGCAGCTTCATGTCGTGGGCAAAAATCTGGTGGGAATTTCTGTTCATACGTGATATTCCATTTACCCCAAGTTTTTTTTTTAAAAAAAAAATCTCTCTGTTTTAACCGTTTATTTACACTTTACATATTTTTTTTTTGTAACGTCAGTCAGTTTTCCTGCATTTCGTTGTTGTCTACACATCCAAAGGATTTTGAAAATGGCGGTTGTTTGTTATCAGCCAAATTGATTGTCCATGAGGACACATCGTATATCAAACGAGTGCCATGGACCAAGGCACTACACTTAGATTCAATGTAAGCTCAAATACCATATCATTATTGGTGTCTGAAATTTTTTTTCTCTGGTTTCATATGTTCTTGGTTCTTGTTAATTTTGGTCATGAGTTCATAGGTTTCATACCTTTCCAGTTGTATACAATCAAGCATTGAAGAGCCGATTACCTTGTTTCATGGTCTCCTGATATAAATTTATAATGCTGTAATATTAGTGCAAGCTTCCGATTAAGATATGACAGAGGTCCACCTGTCTTTTCCCTTTTCCTCTGTTTCACCAAGGCATTCATTGACGCATCCTCATCAAGCATTAGCGCATGATTGCTGATATTATCAACGTCCAGTTGTAACCATTGAGTGGTCATCTTATTCATGTGGGATTGCAGTTAAACTTGGGAAGGGATATATATATCGTTCTATTCATAGGTGCCAGTTACTGTATAGTTTTTTTTTGTGTTTTGGCCCATTCAAGATAGCCATTAAATAGCTATATATGTCCACTCCATTAGCTTTTGCCAAAATTGTATCTTGATGTAAGTTGGTGTGTTGGTGGCTGAAGATGGTCTCTCACGTGGCTCTGTTAAGATGAATGAACTCCAACGGTGAATGAGCTTTGTTGGCCGTACAAGTCAAATGGTTGATTGAGAATCCGTTTTTGTGCCTGGCAGACCAGGCTTGGTGCAAACTTACTCTGCGATTAATGTATAATCCTTCCTCAAGTTGCTGCATTTGATTATGGCTTCTTCTATAAGGATATATCTGTTTTTTTTTTTTTTTCTTTTTCCTTTTTTTTTTGAACTGCAGGTTTATTTGTAGCCGGATCATGTGCACTGCTAAAATTTTCATCAAAATTCATTTACACAATCAATGTATTTCCTGTTGTATACGATGATATCTAGTTAAACCTGTAGGTTCAGACTGTATGGAGTTTGCATTGTATTATGAGGAGTCACTTAGTGCACACACATCACCTGTTTTAATTCCTGCGCATGCCAATATGGCTGGTTCCCCTCTCTTGAACTCATGTTCAGCACCTTGCCATTGCAACCACCCTTCATTGTCCATCAGCTTTCAGCAGTTACAAGTCCTACAGCAGATGTGGTTTTCAACATGATTCACTATCGATTAACCCGCGCGCTGGCAGCGATCTTATTCCCCATCATGTTATCACTTTCCTTGGTTAATACTACACCTATAGCCTATCAAAGCATATACTTATTTTTTTTTCTTTTAGGGTGGATTTATCTCGGATGTATCAATATACTGTTAAATTTCTATAGCTCTATCTAGGATTTAAATGTCTTCATTGTTCCCACCTGTATTTTCCATGGCAACTCAATTGCTATGTATTTACCCTTCCAATTTTCTGCAGGTACCCAGTCTTGATAATTAGCCATCTTCAGGAACGGATATATCCATATCCATTCAGACTTTATGGACCATCTTTTGCATGCTTTGTTATGGATATATAGGGAATCTCCATACCCATTTTTACTGAAAATTATATTATAATTTGAAAATTACAGCTGTGTAAAATCCCCTACAGAAACTGCATATACCTGTATTTTCTGGTTTTACCCATTATATGGAATTTCCATTAAACACATATATTTTCTCATTATATATATATATATATATATATATATATATATATATATGTGTGTGTGTGTGTGTGTGTGTGTATGTATATCTACTGTATATCTACCTATATGTATACATATATATGTATATAGGTATATATATATGTATATATATGTATATATATACTTATGTATATATACATATATATCCCTTCATGTGTCCTTATTTCCATATATGAGCATTCATGTATACATTTTCTCATGTAAATATACTTCCATTGATACATATCATTTAGCATCAACTTTAGTGAATTTTGATACACGTCTCTTTGTTGTATATAATATATACATGTATGTTCATTTTCTTGGTTTCCTTGTACTAATTTTCATTTTGCAGGAAAATTTGGAGGATGCTGATTTTTTTTCACTATGTATTTTTATTTCATTCATTTTAATTCATGTCAGTAATGTAATAATGTAACTTTGGAATAATATTTCCTTTTACTGCTTAGACTAGGAGGCATATCATATAGTTTGAATTCATGCAATATCCTGTTTATGTGATTCATGCATTTTATGTCAAAAGCACTATGGATGTTCACGAATGGCACGTGCACCAACTCTTAGGGAGTTGATGGACTCAGTGGAATCCATATTTACGGCCCTAGTCGGAATATGGGCGAGACCCAGATCCATCATCTTTCTACTAGTCACATTGAGCCTACACTCTTAAGCTATTTTAAAATACACATCATATTTCCAATGTTTTCAAAGTACTGGGCATTAAATCAATTAAACTCTGAACATATTCATGGCCACAGTCAGAATATGTGAAGGATTTATTTTGACTTAATGCACATTTTTCCAACCAATTCCTCAGAAAATCTTCTCAAAGTGCATTCATTTACTCATGTCATTCGCATCATGAAATCATTGGTTTTCCCACAATTTTCTTAAGAAAGTTTCATTCTCAAAAAAATCAATTTCTCAAGAAACTCTGAGAATTTTCAAAATCGGTTTTCTCAAGTCAAGTTTTTCCACAGTTTTCCAGGGGAAAAGGTCATTTTCCCAAGATTTTCAAGAGAAGTCTCTTACCTTTTTCAAAGTCAAAATCGATTTCCAAGTATTCCAAGATTAAGATTCTCAGGATTTCAAGCTTCAATTTTCCTTTTCCACAAGGGTTTTCCAATGAATTTCTATCATTTTCCTAAGAAAATTCTCAAAGTCCAAGTTTTCCTAAGAAGTGTTTCCCTTTTCAAATGTTCACCCTTTTCTCAAGAATCACTTCTATTTTCCCAGGATTTTCAACTATTCATGATTTTCCTACATCTTTATGAACTTTCCCATGATTTCAAAACCCTTTTCTTCTGAGTTTCCTGAGAAATTGACTTTCCACCATTTTCCTGAGAAAGGATTTTCAACTACAAATGTTTTCCAAGCATACATCATGTTTTCTCAAGCTGCATTTTACGAAGTCTCATAGCACATGCCTGAATTCTCTGTGCATCTAGGATAGAACATGATTTCGATGATTTAACTAAGTCAAGCACAATTTTGGTCCTTGGTTCGATTACCCCTGTTAAAGGCGGCAAGAACGGTCGAACCTCGTACCGATAGGTCGAGCCCCATCCCATGGATTTTCCCACAATTTTCAAAACGGAGGCGAGTATTTCAAAGCAATTTCCAAAATCCGGTCAAGTTTGAATCGCGAAAGCGTTTCCCTCTCTCTCTTCCGCAAGGAAGGAAAGACGGGAAAAATTTTGCGACGATAACATCTTTTACAAAAAGTATCATAAAAACACTTGTACTCCACCCATTAGTACATTTTGTATCACCTTTTTATCTCTCTCTCTCTATATTATATGAAGCTCCTTCTCATATATTTTATATCTCTCTCCAATCGAGACTCATTAAAACCTTGTCCTTCATATTTTTTTTTCTCATTAGTACCTTTAGTACTTTCTCTCTCTCTCATACGAATTGAGTCTCCATTCTTGTCAATTCTTGTTTGTGACTCCTTTACTAATTTAAAACTTAACTTTATTCTCTAATAACTATGAACTTCCTCAAATCGAGTTTCTTTAAAAATATGTTTATCAAATAAACATTAATTCATGTCAATCATAACTTTATCTCATATCAATCATGAATTTTTTATTACTTCTTATCCTACTCAAAAATCCATATATGTCATCTCACTTCTCTCTATGACTACTCACACTCCTTCCACGCATATCCACAAAAATAATTCTTATGTAAGCAATTATTACTCTTCACTCATGAATATCTTTTTGTCTCATCATCTCTCTCACCACTATTCATAGTCAAAGTATGTCCCTCTCATATTTACGTATACTCTTAAAAATCACAAATGTGAAGACACATTAATCATGACACATTTTTTAAGGCATTCTTTTCTTTCCAAAATGTCATATCTTTCAAACCACATATTCGAATCACCCTTCTTTATGTGTATTCATTCTTTTTTCACACATATCAAAATATATATACTTATTAAATATCAAATTATTGCCTCTCACTCATACCCCATGGGTTGTCCTATTCTAAACTCTCCATTCACGAATTAAGAATACTTCCACATAAAGTAAAAAGTTGCTTGTTTTATTAGGCCATTATTTTTAAAATCATTCACTCTTTATAATTCAACATGACACCCCATACTCTATTAATGACTTCTCTCACTAGTCGATAAACTCACCCATAGTAAAATCTATATATTTCAAAACTATGTTCTTCTCAACCCAATATAATACACTATCTTCAAACATTGATTTGATTTGTCATTCACAAGTCTCTTAACTTACTACTCACGGATTTCCTTATTTGACTAAGTTCTAAAAATCACTCACTTCCAATGTCATTCAAAACCTATCAAAATTATTTTCATTCCTCTATTTAATGGAGATTCAGAATTCAAATTCTTTCTATTGGCCAACCAAAAGGATGAAGGATAAATCCTCGATATGGCCATTTTCAACTATTCATGATTTTCCTACATCTTTATGAACTTTCCCGTGATTTCAAAACCCTTTTCTTCTGAGTTTCCTGAGAAATTGACTTTCCACCATTTTCCTGAGAAAGGATTTTCAACTCCAAATGTTTTCCAAGCATACATCATGTTTTCCCAAGCTGCATTTTACGAAGTCTCATAGCACATGCCTGAATTCTCTGTGCATCTAGGATAGAACATGATTTCGATGATTTAACTAAGTCAAGCACAATTTTGGTCCTTGGTTCGATTACCCCTGGTAAAGGCGGCAAGAACAGTCGAACCTCGTACCGATAGGTCGAGCCCCATCCCATGGATTTTCCCGCAATTTTCAAAACGGAGGTGAGTATTTCAAAGCAATTTCCAAAATCCGGTCAAGTTTGAATCGCGAAAGCGTTTCCCTCTCTCTCTTCCGCAAGGAAGGGAAGACGGGAAAAAATTTGCGACGATAATAGGTTTGGCGACCGAGATGGGACCTGTCCTTGTCTGGTCAAAAGTGTGCTTGACTTAGTTCAATTATCGAAATTATGTTCACAAAATATCAGCTCTTTTACTTTCAATATCATTTGAGCCTAGGAGCCTAGATTCTGACCTAGCTGACATTGACTGCATATAGCTTAGGCATGGTTTGGTAGGACCAGATTGAGGAGAAATTTTCATTTTCACATAGACTTAGGTCTAAATACAACTCTCCTCAATTTAGGATCTGAATGCAAACATTGTATGCTTCTTCAAAGATTTTCAAAAGTCTATCTCTCTAGGTTTTAGAAGCCCTCTATTTCTTGCATGTGATCACTTTTTAAAACCTCAATTACCTATTATTACCCGGTCTTCACGTTGCTGGGATCTCTTCCAGTACCCTAGTTCGGGACAGAGCCTCACAACTGGGCCAATTATTTGGGTTAACACCCCCCTACCACGTACCGCGGGCCACAGTCCGAAGTATATCGGTAGGCGCTCAAGGATGTTGGAAAACCTTACCTTAGAACCGGAGTTGAAATTCTATGCCACGTACCTCGGATTTCGGTTCGAGTATATCGGCATAACTGGATTGGACAAAGATGATCTGAACCTAGAGTTAGGATTAAGGTCCTACAACTGTTTTCAAATTGATGCATCTAGAGTCAGCCTTTAGGGAGTGCTGAATGTGCATAAATGTTTATGCAGGATGTGATTGTATGTATGATTTTCTCAATTCTTTGTGTTTCCCAATGTTTTTCAACTCATTAGGTCTTTTTCCAAATATCCTTATTTTCCACAAGGTCTTTTTCTCAAACACTGGATAATTTTCTCAAATATTCCATTTCTTTCAAAACTCCAGGTGATTTTTTTTCATTCTACCATTCTACTGGATCTCAAATTTCCAGCTGCATTTTATCCTGCCTGCAAATTTTTTTAAAATTTCTCACATTTTCCTAAGTCTCATTCTGAGTTTTTCTCTGTTTTCAGTTCGATGGCATCCAGTCAAGTCGATCCTATCTTTCCTGAAGGTCACATCTCCTACGAGGTGCAACAAGGTCGTCCTAAACATCGAGCCCTTAGCACCGGAACTTTCATTCCCCGGTGGTACTATTCCTGGCTAAAAAGCTTTTCCCGAATGTTCCCGGACCATTTGAGCGAGTGCGGATTAGAACTAGCATCAGCAGTCGGAAAGCAGACCATCAATGGCAACCTGATCCATGCAATGGCGGAGCGATGGAATCCTCGAACGTGCACCTTCTGGTTCCCATGGGGAGAAATGACCGTCTTAATGAATGAATTTTCAGAAATCATGGGGTTACCAGAACCAGCCGGTCAACCAGGAGACCCATTAGAGCATCAATTCCTTATCAATGTCAAGGGTTTGGACCCCCGAGACTCCTTAGCTCGTATGACAGGCCGCCGATCTTGGCCTCTGATCCAGTTAGAAGGAAATGAATATGTTGACCTACTTGAGTTGTACCGCCAGTACAGGACCTTCATGGAAGTCAGTTCGCTATCAAGGACAGCTAAAGAAAGGATCCAGAATGCGATGGTCCTGTGCACTGTAGGATTATCCCTCTTCCCAGATGGACAAAACTACATGAACATCAAGATAATCCAACTTATGAGAAGATGGGGAAGTCGGCAAACCAATCGCCTCTCCATAGCCATGGCAGCGCTCGCCTTTCTATATCGAGGTCTGACTCAATTCTCGCTTGGAGAATCCATTTTAGTTGAAGGTTGCATCTACGCACTTCAATCCTGGTTCTTCCGGCATGTTCCAGCCCGAGCAAACTCTTTTAGATACAATGGACAAGAACTCCTTCCAGTGGCGCAGTACCGAACCATGATCAACAGCATTCAAGAAGATGACGTTGTTTGGGACTATTTTGATCGGCAAATATCTCCTCCCAGATATACCTACGCTTATGGCAAGCGATTCAAGTTGCTGGGACCTTTCTTCTGCACTTATTACCAACCAGAGAGATGTGTTCGACAATTCTCTCAAAGGCAGCAGTACGTTGAAGCCCGCTTGTTATCAGGAGTTATAGTAGAGTTTGATCTCACCTCCGCGCAATGGTCCGGGGCATATCATTCTGCCCGCTACAGCTGGGATTCCTTTGTCTCTCTTAAAATCTTTCCTGGTCCTAGAGTATCTGCTGATTATCGTGAATGGTGGCAAATTGTTTGTCCTCCACCTCTTTGTCAAGATCAATAAAAGTTTAATTTTCTCATTTCAATAAAGTTTTCTTTCTCTCTATAATGGTTTGACGACCTCGCCTAGGTAACAAGGCATATTTCTATTGTTTATTTCTCTTGCAAAAAGAATAATAACACAATTGTCGTGATTCCCGCGACGACTCAGTCCCTAGTAATGGGATATCTTTTCAAATTGTCTGCCATATTTCCAGCAAATATTTCTTCCAAAAGCCAATTCCTTCATAATCTAATCAGGTCTTTGCCCTGCAGAGAGCATCCATATCATTTGATGGTTGAGACAAGATCAGGCAAAAGAACCACGGCATCCCAGTACTCGTCAGCCTCGGAAGAAGAAATGGGTTCCCCTCGATCCGAGAAGAGTCAAGAGCAGCAGCAAGAAGATGACGACATAGACCCTCAAATGTATGCCATGTTCAGAAAAATGATGAAAGATGATGAATGAACAGCCCGGAACCAGCTCAGAAAGGGATCCAGTTAGAGAAAAGTTTCATGGTCGCAGGAGTAAGAAGGCTCCCAAGAAGCGAATCCAGCCAGAGGAAATCTCAGATGAATCAGACTCCATTGAAGATACAGATGAAGAATATGAAGTGCCTCCGGCATTTCAGAAACGTGGCCAAAGTAAAAGTCGCAAATCAAAGGGCCGAGATAAAGAAGAGCCTTTGCAAGCGCAGTTTAAAGAAATGGCCCGAGTTGTCAAGGCTCTCCAAGCCCGCGACAAGGGCAAAAAAGTCTTCACCAGTGAGGACTTCTATGACGGCTTAGAAGGGGATGATGATCTGGAGAATCTCCCCCGTAAATTCATCAAGTTCGATGGTTCTGGCGATCCAAAAGCGCATCTCGCCACTTTCTTTGCTGAATGCTCGAGGTTCAAAAGGGATAACCGAGCATTGTTTCTATGCTTCCCCCGCAGCTTGGAAGGAGTTGCAGCCAAGTGGTATGCTGAGCATATCAACCCCATCGAGCTCAAAGAGTTCGACAAAGTTGTGAATCTCTTTATTGAACGCTTCTTGTTCAACACAGAGGCGCTTCCTACATTAAGTCATCTCTGCAATTTAAGGCAGAATGAGAATGAAAAAGCACGGGACTTCATTCACAGATGGAGATCAGCCTGTAATAAGATGAGAGATCCTATCTCGGAAAGGCATGCATTGTCCCTGATCCTCAACAATTTTTCGCAGCCGTTAAGAGGATTGATCTCCACAGCGCCATCCAGGACCTTCATTGAGCTGACTGAACGAGCCGAATGGCTCGAGCTGAGTGTGGAAAATGGAGTCTATGAAGGCTTTACCTTTTCCAAGAACAACTCCCAAGGTGAGCAGAAGAAGAAAACTCACTTCACCTATTCTGCCAACAACAACGACAACAACGGTCGGAATCAGTACAAAGGGCAGAAAAAAATTCACTGCTACGACACCGACAGTTCAAACAACAAGGACCAAAAAGCAAAGCCTGCTCCTCAGTACAGCAAGCCTCCTCAGCAGGATCAAGGGCCGAAGCTGCGTGAGAAGACTAGACATGAAGGATGAAGTTACGATAGAAAATTTACTCCTCTTGACCAATCACTCGAGGATGTGCTCGAGTATATGCTATCGAAAGAAATGGTCAAATTGACCAGATTGGCCGATCCCCCTGTGCCCATGGGAAAATGGAAAGATCAGTTCTGCAAGTTCCACAGGACAGTAGGACACAACACTGAGAACTGCTTTGTTCTCAAAAACATCGTGCAAGATCTCATTGAAAAAAATCTTTTAGTGGAAGGAGAAGAAGAAGAGAAGATGGATATTCTCAATCAGCCATTTCCTCCACACACCACAGCGGTAGTGTCGGCACAGCCATTCTTACCACATGAGCACATCAAGCCATGTTCTGCACAAGACCTACAAGTTCAGCACCAGGTATCGGTACTACGACAAGCAGCTCCAGATTCCAAGAAGATGGACTTAATTTCAGCATTCGGCAAAATGAAAGTTTCTGAAGCACTTGTGAAGTCAGTCCCCAAATCAAAAGGAACTCCTGACTTCCTCAAGCAAATCATCAAACCTAGGCCAGAAAGGTCAAGTCAGAAGCCTCTGACCGCTCTATCCAATGTCTCCATCCTTGACTTGACCAAGAATTCTAGCAAGCATCAGCAAGTACTGGATGATCTGCTTAGGAAAATCAAAGTTAAGCCCAGTACCACTCCTGAAGACATGGCACAGATTGTGAACTCTGCCATGACCAATGCACCAATCACCTTCTCAGATGAGGACCTTCCAAAGCCTCATTCCTTTCATAATAATGCTCTGTACATTGTCGTTCGAGTCAGAGGAATGACAGTACCCCATGTGCTAGTAGATGGAGGCAGCAGCCTCAATATATGTCCCGAAATGACCGCAAAGGCATTAGGGATCAAGGATGAAGAATATATTCCGGATCCCATCACTATCTATGGGTTTGACAATCATGGTCAAACGGCCAAGGGCAAGATATTTCTGGAAGTGTTTATCAACTATTCAGTGCACTCCGTCCTCTTTCACGTGGTTAATGTACCACCAACCTACAATCTGCTGCTCGGAAGGACGTGGATTCATAACGCAAATGCTGTGCCTTCCACCCTCCATCAATGCGTGAAGTGGTCAAAAGGTGGAATGATAACCACGGTACTGGGAGAAGACCCGGAAGAAAGGCTCCCGCAGCCAATGATTCCTCGGCCCTCATTCAATGCAGATATTCCCAGCATCAGGGAAAGTGAAGAGATCATTCTCGGAGAGAATCGAGAAATTCGCCAGGCATCATCAGAACCATCTCTGCACACGGTAGCCATGGCCCGATGGAAAGGTCCTCAATTTTTCAAGATTGGAGGCCGGATCAACTACATCACCATTAAGGATCACCCATTATATCCTTAATTCATGAAGTCAAGAAAGGGATTCGATTTGCTCCTGAAACATGGTTATCAACCCTTCAAGGGACTCAGCAAGAATGAAGATGGTCGCATCGAGCCAATGATCCAGAAACATCATCCCCACAGAGCAGGACTAGGGTTTGCCGGCGGAAGCTCGTCAAAAGAGACTGTTTTTGTCAAAGGGGCACAATGAAGACCATTTGTTATTTTCTTTCTATTCTTTTCTAAATAAATGTCTCATTTTACCAATGTCATTGATCAATTCAATCAATAAAATTTCAAGTTTCTTTGTCTATCCGGATGCCATCTACTCCCTTCCTGTCTATCTCTTCATTTTATAATTCGATTGTATGCATGGTTCTCTTCAAATGATTGCTTGTCCTACTATAGGCCGATTTATCTGAACCAGATTTCTTCTCCAAAATTTCAGAATGACTTCTCGGACAATTAAGAAGCTCGTTCTCAATCCCAAGGCTTTTAAGAAGTCGACAACAATTCACAGAATCAAAGCAATCACCGAAGATGGCCAGATTGCAAAGCGATCAGATGATTGTGCAGAATATGATCAGTCTCTTCAGGAATTACCGGAGTTCGCCGCTGTTCAGAAGCAAGATGAACCATCTCCTCTAGTACAAGATCCAACCGAAGATGTTAACATCGGTTCAGAGGAAGATCCCAAAATTCTCCAGATCGGAACCAGTCTGAGTTCAGAAGAAAAGAAAAGGCTTACAGATTTTCTCAAGCGGCATGAAGAAGTGTTCGCATGGACATATGAAGACATGCCGGGCTTAGACCCCAAATTGGTCGAGCACCGACTCGTCTTGAAACCGGATGCTAAACCAGTTAAGCAGAAGCTGAGAAAAATGGATCCCAGAATAAAACAGCAGGTCAAGGAAGGACTCGAAGATTTGCTCAAAGCAGGATTTATCCGAGCTATTGACTACCCGGATTGGTTAGCCAATATCGTCGTTGTCCCAAAGAAAAGTGGCAAAGTAAGGATCTGCATAGACTTCAGAGACCTCAATAAGGCAACTCCGAAGGATGACTATCCACTTCCAAGCATCGATCTTCTAGTCGATAGCACGGCAGAACATGCTATGTTCTCTTTCATGGATGGATATTCCGGCTATAATCAGATTAAGTTGGCCGCCCGCGACCAATCCAAAACTTCTTTCACCACGCCTTGGGGCACTTTCTGCTATACAGTTATGCCTTTTGGGCTCAATAATGCTGGAGCAACATATCAACGAGCAATGGCCGTTATCTTTCATGATCAGATGCGCAAAATCATGGATGCATATGTTGATGATATCCTCGTGAAATCTAAGGAGGGAGAAGATCACCTCGAAGCGCTTGATCAAGTCTTTAAGAGACTCATTCTTTACAAGTTAAGGCTTAACCCGCAAAAATGTGTCTTTGGAGTCGAATCAGGCAAACTGTTGGGTTTTCTGGTCAGCAAAAAGGGAATTGAAGTTGACCCGGCCAAAGCCAAGGCTATCATTGATATGCCACCCCCGAAGAATCTCAAAGAATTGCGTAGCCTTCAAGGACGTATGCAGTCAATCCGGCGATTTATTTCCAATTTGGCAATGAGATGCGAACCTTTCAACCACTTACTCAGAAAAGGAGTGAAATTCGAATGGGGACCAGAGTGCCAACAATCGTTCGATCGAATAAAAAAGTATCTCCTCAATCCTCCGATCCTGAAGCCTCCTGAATTAGGAAAACCTCTTTTATTATACATCTCAGTCAATCAAGTCGCATGCGGCGGATTCTTGGCGCAATACAAAGAAGGCAGCTTGATAGAGCATGCCATCTATTACGTGAGTAAGACTTTCATAGATTATGAAAAGAGATACTCTCAAATAGAGAAGACCTGCCTAGCTCTGGTATGGATGTGTCAGAAGCTAAGACACTACCTACTAGCATCTGAAGTCAAAATCTTGTCTAAACTCAATCCTCTCAAATACATCTTGGAGCAGCCTTTTCTCAGCGGACGGGTCGCAAAATGGCAAGTCTTATTGATGCAGTATGACTTAGAATATGTCTCGCAACAATCGATCAAAGGCCAAGCAATTGCGGACCAATTGGCGGATTTTCCTCTGGCAGAAGAAGTGAAAGCCGAAGATGACTTCCCTGATGAGCAAATATGCAACATCCAGCGATACCCGATCTGGAATTTGTTTTTCGACGGTTCCAAGAATATGGCTGGAATAGGCATCGGAATCCTATTAATCACTCCTGAGAAGGAGATGATTCAATTTTCTCTCAAGTTAGATTTTCAATGTACCCACAACATGGCTGAATATGAAGCCCTGATTCAAGGTCTAAAGATTCTTCTAGACTTCAATGTTAAAAGAGTACATGCCTACGACGACTCATTACTTGTTGTCAATCATGTTCGAGCCGAATGGCAAGTCAAAGATCAGAAGCTATTTCCCTATCAGAAAATTGTTTTAGCTCTTGTCAGCAAGTTTGAAGAATTCCAGTTATTCCATATCAAGAGAGATTTTAATCAAGTGGCCGATAGCCTAGCCAGTTTAGGCTCCATTATGGCATTCAGAAATGGAGAATCTTGTCGCTCTTTTGAAATTGGCAGACTTGACCAACCTGCTTTCCTTCCAGCGGAACAAGTAAACCAGGCTGAGCAAAGGAAGAAACCTTGGTATTACAACATCAAAACTTTCATAGAAACCGGCGAATTTCCTCCGGAACTCTCAAAGAAAGAGCAGCGAGCAATCCAGCGTATGTCTACTTGATACTTCATTTTGGCCAATGTCCTATATCGTCGAGGATTCAGTTCAGAATATTCCAGATGTTTAGATGAAGTCGAAGCCAAAGAAGTCGTGCGAGAAGCACACGAAGGCATTTGTGGTGGCCACGTCGGCTACCAGACCCTTGTCAAGCAGATCATCAGAGCAGGTTATTATTGGAAGACTATGCAGCAAGACTGTTATCATTATGTGAAGAAGTGTGTGCAATGCCAGATACACGCACCTTCTATTCATGCTCCAACAACTTATTTACAGTCTGTTGTCTCTCCATGGCCATTTTCTATGTGGGCCTTCGATGTCGTAGGTCCCATCACTCCCTCGGCTTCAAATGGCCATAAATACTTCCTTGCCGCAACAGAATATTTCACCAAGTGGGTAGAAGCTATCACTCTTCGCACAGTAGAAGGTCGACATGTGGTCTCTTTTATTCACAAGAGCATCCTTTGCCGCTTCGGCATCCCGCATGACATTGTATCAGATAATGACAATCATTTCAAGAATGAAAGAATGAAGACATTCTGCTTAAAGTTCAAGATTTATCATCATTTCTCTGCCCCCATATTATCTCTAAGGGAATGGTCAGGCAGAGGCCACAAACAAAATTTTAATTCGTATCTTGGAGCGAACTGTGGAAACAGGCCGTGACTGGCATGAGAAGATCCACGATGCACTATGGGCCTACCGGACCACTATTCGCACCCCAACGAATGCTACTCCATCAGAACTAGTCTATGGAACGGAAGTAGTGTTGCCGCTACATGTTTAGAAGCCCGCTTTGAAATTTGCATCGCTTCTGCAATTACCTCTTGATCAATATCAGCAACAGCGACTAGTACAGTTAGACTTGCTCGATGAGAGAAGGCTGAAGGCAGCAGAACATGCTCAATCCTATCGCCAGAGAGTAGCCAGGCAGTATGCGAAGTCTGTCATTGAAAGAAGATTCAAAGTCAATGAGTTGGTGCTTCGATCCACAGCCTATCTCAAGCATCATCCTGGCGGTAAATGGTCGCCAAATTGGGAAGGCCCATATGTCGTCAAAGAAGCATTACCCCGCAACTCATATCGACTCATCAACGCCGATGGAGTGGAATTACCAGATCCCATTAATGCTCGACACTTGAAAAAGTTCTATACTTGAAGCCTTTATTCTTTTTTTGTAATCTTCCTATTTTCTTTAAATAATAATCAAACTTTCTTTCCCAGTTACACTGGGGCATTTTTTTAAAATATCATCCTGTATGCAGGCAGGATAAACAAATTCCTCATTTCACGCACTTGTGCATTCATGTGCATCAATTTGTATTCATTTGCATTCAACTGCATTAACAACAAACCGGTCAGTATTGGGATCCCAACAAACAGTCCCATCACAATTCCTAAATGATTCAAAACTGAAAGGTAATCACCAATACTGAACCAAAACCCAGTGCTCGAACTGGTATTATTTCAAAATCCAGTGTTTAAACTGGTACATTTTCAAAATCCCAACTTTTCGAAAAACCGAGTTCCGACTCGGGTTTGTATTCAAATCATTTTCTTTTGTTGATCCGAGTTTTGACTCGTGATCTCATTATCTTGTTTGAGCTCTGACTCGAGCTCTTCATTTTCCTTTGTTGATCCGGGTTCCGACTCGAGATCTTTATACTTTACTCAAGCTGAAACCCGAGCTTGTCATTTTCTTTTGTTGATCCGAGTTCCGACTCGAGATCTCTCTAATTACTTGAGCTCAGATGCGAGCTCTTCATTCTCTTTTGTTGATCCGGGTTCCAACTCGTGATCTCTATATTTTATTCGAGCTCTGACTCGAACTCATCATTCTCCTTTAATTGATCCAAGTCATTTCAATCATCAGGGTCTGTCAATTGCTCGGATTTGACATTTTGCCCTCGAGATTCCGATTTAAATCTTCAAATCAGGAAATTCTCCAATTTCGACCTTCGGGTCACCCAATTTCCAATTCTCAATTTCAATTACCAATTTTCGACCTTCGGGTCAATCAATTTCCAATCTTTAACCTTCAGGTCATTGTTATCATCGCAAAATTTTTCTCCTCCCTTGCGAGAGAGAAACGAATTTGCAAGTCAAACTCGACCAAAGTTTTGAAAATGATTTTGAAAATTTACTCGCCTCCGTTTTTAAAATTTGCGGGAAAATTCCGTGGAATGGGATCCACCTGTCGGTACGAGGTTCAACCGTTCCTGGCGCCTTTACCAGGGGTAATTGAACCAAGGATCAATTACGTGCTTTAATTTGACTCAAATAGCTAAATTATGCTCTATTTTTCCTAGAATGCACAAAGAATCAGGCTTGTGCTATGGAATTTAAAAAAAAAATGCAAGTTTGAAAAAAATATGATGTTTGCTTTGGAAAATTGAAATATGCTTGAAAATTGATTGAAAAAGTACTTGAAAATTAAATTCCTGGGAAAATCATTGAATTTCATTCGAAATCAGAAATTGGATTGAAAATGAATTCTCAGGAAAATTTGAACTTTGGAAAATCGATTTCGAAATTTGGAATTGCTTTTCTGAGAAAATGGATTTGAGAATCTTGAGAAAATCTAAGAAATTTATTGGAAAATGACTTTTGAAATGGAAAATGAATTCTCAGGAAAACTGAAAAATATGAGAAAATCGATTTCTGAAAACTTGGGATTTTGAAATTTGAGAATTTGAAAACATAGAAAAATCTAGATTTGAACTTGGGAAATGCTTTGAAATGTCATTTGAAAACTTAGGATTTTGAGAAAATCAGATCCTGAGAAAGACTTGGAAATTCTTGAGAAAATTGAATTTTCTGAAATTGAAATTGGAAAATGAGTTTGAAAATAATGCAATTTGAATGATATGAATGAATGAATATGAATTTGAAAAGGGAATTTCATTGAGGAATTGGGAAATCCTTTTGAAACTTTGAGAAATGCAGTGCATTTTTGAAGTTAGCCTAAGTGTGTAGGCTGAATGTGGCTAATACGAAGATCATAAATCTTGGTTTTCTTCGTATTCTGACTATGACCATAAATACGAATCCCACCGAGTTTATAAACTCCATAAAAGCTTGTGCACGTGCCATTCGTGTAAACCATAGTGGATTTGAAATAAATGCACATGAATCATACATCAAATATCGAAATTTGCATAAATTAAACTATATGCAATGCAGCCCTATTCTAAGCAGAAAAGTAACTCTTATTCCAAATTATTACATTTGAGGTTACATTGAATTTGAAATAAAAAAATAAAATCTAAGTCTTCTTCTCGAATGTTCCTGCAAAACTAGAAAACAAGGTTAGCACAAAAATGTAGGTTATTCTGAATTTATCCAAAAATATGAGAAATTATCGGATATTATTCAGATATAAACCCAAATTCATACCCCCCCTTTGATATAAACATAATAAATAATGAATAAATTTTGAAAATAAACTTGAAAATTCGAAATTGGGGTTCAAAATGACCAAAATACCCCTGATGACCTTGAAATCAGGGTTTTCTGAAAGAATTTTTGTAGATTTTGGAATTTTGAAAATCAAATAAAATAAATCAAACATAATATGATAAAATATGATGATATGCATGAAATTTTGGAGAATTATAAATTGAAATTTCGAAATTTAGGTCAAAATGACCAAAATACCCCTGATAACAAGACTATGGCCTTAAAACCAGGGTTTTCTGAAATAAATTTTGCAAAATTGAAAAATATGAAATGCAAATGACATTGAAATTAACCCTAATATGATTCTACATGCTCATGTACATGATAAAAACCCTAAAATGGCGAAAATATCATAAAATATCAAATTTAACTTGATTTTCGCCTGATTTTCGCTTCTGAATTTAAAGATAAACTAACACATGGAGCAAATGAACTTGGAATTAAACCAAATTTGGCATGGACACCTAAAATAACCCTAGAAACATAATGGAGCTAGAAAATCTATTTTTTTGTATTTTTTAAATATAGAAATTCAAATAAAAACCCTAAATTTTGTGATTTTTGCCTAAAATGTTGATTCTAAAGGAAATTTAGGATATCAAACTTCCATAAAAATTTCCCAAATTTTATGGGGTGATAGAGGACAGTAAGGCAAGGATTTGTGACTTTTACATTTTCTGGTTTTGACCTATGGTCGGAGCTGTGCCACTCCGGCAAGTCGGATCGGAATCCGGCGACTCTAGGATTTAGGGGAAACAGACAGGTTTCGGTAGAAAATGTGGGAAAAATAGAAGACAGATGGAAAAAACGTTGAAATTGTGGGAAAATGTCCCTGACAAACAGAGGAAGATTTTATATTTTAATACCATTGGGATTCAGGTTATGGTTTGGAAAAGACCATACTGTTATCAGAGATCTAAATCTCTGGAATTTCTGGACATTGGAATCTGTTAGACAGAAAGAGAAAATACGATAAAAATACTTAAACAGATCGAAAAATTCCTAAATTTTGGAAAATGACAGTAAATTATGTTAGAAACAACTTTTGTGTTGAAAGTTTTTGTAGACAAGCTACATATTAGATGGACTTGGTGCATTAGAGTCTGTCTATACCCTGACAAAAGAAAATCAATATTTTCCCAGGGGTCTGAAAAATCCGATTTTTTACAGAGGTCAAAACTAATTGGAAAAACCTAAAAATTTCCAGATCATTAGTAGATTCAATCATGAATCCACTGTGATTTTTGAAGAATGATTCAAATCCCACAAAAGGGTGAATCCGAAGGTTTTTGTCTGCTAAAGCAGGAATTGAAATTTCTGGATGACAGAAAACCCGATTTAGGGTTTGATTGGTTTAGAAGGGTTCCAGAACCCAAATTGAATCAAATTTTCGGCAATAAAACAAAGACATATAATCCTACTTGATCTAAAATTTACAGAATTTATTGGTGCAGAAATTCTCATAAAATAATGCATGGATTTTGCATAAAATTGAAATTCTTATGGATTCTAAATCAACTATTAATAGAACTATATGAAATGAACAAAATACATAATGGAATTTAACTAAATGCAATTTTTAAATCTAAAATTGTATGAAACATGGAAATAAAATCAAAACCATCATGAAGGGTGTATGACCTATTTTGATGTTGGCTCTCAAAACGAGAGATTCAATCCAATAGATGGATGAATCTCGTCGTTTATTTAGCCTAAAGAATGCAAAATGAAATCCTATCATAAATAAGTTATGAATCATGCATACATACAATTGCTAATTCAGTTTTTGATTTAATTCCATGGTATCCATACAAAAAAAACATAAATAAATAAATAAAACTTCAAATCCATGGACAACAAAGACGAAGTGTACAGGGGTTTCACTAAGAACGAGAAGATATGAAATAAAGGGACGATGTGCTCACCTTGGAGGGTTCGACTACTATGAATGGAATTGAGGCAGCAATGAGGCTGCAAGGGAAATTTGGAGTGGATGATGCTGGTTGTTTGAAGATGGTGAGACTACCCCGATGGCTGCGGCTATGTAGTGCCAAGGGATGATGAAGCTGGATATGTGTTGCTACCAAGAGGAGTTGGCGTTGATCCAGGTGGGTAGCTGTTTCCACAAGGAGCGGCTGGAGAAGCTGAAGAAGGCTGCTATTTGATGCCTCCCTTTGGTGGCTGGGCGTCCAGATCTTCTTTGGGAGCTGCTGTAGAGAGGTTGGAAGGTTGCTGTGTAAGGGCTGCAAGGAGATTGAAGCTGAAGCAAGGTGGAGGTGGCTGCTGATGAAAGAGGCTGCAGGTGGCTGGACTCTTGCTGCCACCAAGGAAGGCTGGACCGGTTGAAGACAAGGATATTGCTGTCAAAGGGTTGTGGAGGATGCTGCAAGTGATGGTGGAAGGTGGCTGTGGGGCTGTAGCAGCAAAGGAGAGAGAAGGAGAGTGCTCAAGAGAGAGAGAGAGAGAGAGAGAGAGAGAGAGAGAGAGAGAGAGAGAGAGAGAGAGAGAGAGAGAGAGAGAGAGAGAGAGAGAGAGGTGCGTTAAGGGGAAAAATGGGCCAGCCGTTCTCTTTTTTTTTTTTTATGACAACTTAGGTTTTGATAAAAATCAAAACCTAAGTTTCTAATATTGTCTCATGAAACAGCCTACGTGAATTGGCTGTAGCCATTTGGGTTTTGAAAAAGATGGAAAGAAGGTAAAGAAGAAAGGGGAAAGAAGGAAGGGAAGGAAAAGGAAAGAAGAGGGGAGAAAGAAAAGGAAAGAAAGGGAGGAAAAGGAGAGGGAAAGAGGAAGAGAAGGGGCTGGATAGGGTATACGTGAGTGGCTGGGAGAGGAAAGAAAGGAGGAAAGAAAGAAAGAAAAAGAAAGAAGAAAGAAAGAAAAGAAAGAAAAAAGGAAAGTAAAAAAATAAAAATAAAAAGAAAATGGAGGAAGAAAGAAAGGAAATGGGCTGGATTGAGGGCTAGGGTGGTCAACCCCCTTGTGGATCCCACCTTAGGAAAATAAAATAATAAAAAAAATAAACAAATAAAACAAACAAAAAAAATAAAGAAAAAGGTAAATTTTTTTTTTATAAATTAAAACAGAAAATGCAAATGGATGGGCCATCTCAGAGCGGGTCCAAATTCCACTTTTGAAATTCATTTTGACGATTAAAAGGGTAAAATAGTCTTTTCAGAAACTTTCCAGATGAAACGAGTTATTTTTGGCAGTTTTTGAAACAAGCTCGGATTTTGAAGTTCAATACCTCGTTGCGAAGCAAATCCAATGTAGAATTTAAAAATTTAATTTTGGAAGAAATCCAAATTGTTTTTGTTGAGAAAATGCTTCCAAATCTATTTTCAGACAAAACGAGCTATTTTTGGCAGTTTTTGAAACGAGCTCGGATTTTGAAGTTCAATACCCCGTTGCAAAGCAAATCCAATGTAGAATTTAAAAATATAATTTTGAAAGAAATCCAGATTGTTTTTCTCGAGAAAATATTTCCAAACGAAATGAGCTATTTTTGGCAGTTTTTGAAACAAGCTCAGATTTTGAAGTTCAATAGCTCATTGCGAAGCAAATCCAGTGTAAAACTTGAAAATTTGATTTTGAAAGAAATTCAGATTATTTTTCTTGAGAAAATATTTCGAAATTTAGACTCCCGGGGTGAAAATGTCAATTTTGGAAACTCGAGGTTTGAAATTGATTTTTGAAAACTTTTAAAACTCAATCTGGATTGGAATTTATAAATTTGGAGTTCTGGACTTCGAAAATGAAATGAAATGTGATGAAATGTTATGAAATGCTGAGAAATGATATGAAATGATGAGAAATGACATGAAATGCTATGCGAAATGCTAACCCTGAATGAAGAATTTTGGATGTTAGACCCCGATTGACACTTGTACCAGTTCAAAAAGTGTTAAAATTGACAAAATTTGCAAAAATGGTTGAAGAAATGATTTTCGAGCTCTGCCAAGCTAGAGTAACACTGAAAATTAGGGTTTGAGCTAGATTAAACTGAAATGAACTGGATTGAGCTGGGTTTTAGAGTTTCAGAACTCAAATGAACTGACTAGGCACTGACTCAACTGACCTTTCCGACTGAATTTTCAAGAAAAGCAATCATTTTTAGAGAAATGGTATGGAATGATCATTGGAATGAAGTGAATTACGAACCTGAACTTGGTTTGAGCTGAAACAAAGGTCAGTAATACTAAGATGAACTAAAATCGAGGCTCAAATACTAGCTCAACTGACTAAACTCGGCTCAGTTTCAGCTGAAAGAGCTGAAACAGACTAAAATGGGCTCCTGGACACTTGGAAATGGTTTTGAACTAAAACTGGAGCGCTTGAACTCCTGGTGAGCTCAAGTTAGACTCTGGGGAACATGACTGACTGTAAATGACTGACTTGGAGACAATTGGCTTGGATTCAAGTGAGAAATGAGCTCATTTTTGAAGAAATGATCCCATTTTGGCAGGAATGGTCAGAAATGAAAATGGTCTGTTCATTGTGAGCTCAGATGAGCTTGAGATGACTGATATTCTAATTGTCTTGAACTGACCAATGAGCTTGGTTGACTCCGACTGACTGGGGTCCGGGATGACCTAGGGGTAAAATAGTAATTTTCCTAATGAAAATGGGTAAAATGGTGATTTTCTAAAACTGACTCGGGGTTTGACTCCTACACTAACCTGACAGGGTTGGCATTGCCTGAGGAGGATTGTTTGAGAATGAGTGAGGAAAATTTGGGGTGTTTACAGATGCCCCTCTTTGCTACTAAGCCGGCTTGAAGACGGGCTTAGTGGCAAAGAAAAACACACCAAATTTGGGCTATAAAAATGCCCCAGTTAGAAGGATCTGACTGGATATGAAAATATTAGCCCTGATGAAAATGGTAGATATGAAATGAAGAATAAAGAAGAAAATTTTACTTCAAAAGAAGTGAGATTCAGGTTTTGCCTTTAACCTGGATGGGACAGAAAATACCTCGTGTAGAAACGAAGCTCAGGTTTAACCCTCAACCTGATCGGGGAATGAAATACCTCATCAAAGGAGGCTCAGGTTTGTACCCTTATCCTGATTGGGCGGAAAATAAAATACCTCATCAAAGAAGGCTCAGGTTTGTACCCTTATCCTGATTGGGTAGAAAAATGAAATACCTCATCAAAGGAGGCTCAGGTTTGTACCCTTATCCTGATTGGGCAGAAAATGAAATACCTCATCAAAGGAGGCTCAGGTTTGTACCCTTATCCTGATTGGGCAGAAAAATGAAATACCTCATCAAAAGAGGCTCAGGTTTGTACCCTTATCCTGATTGGGCAGAAAATGAAATACCTCATCAAAGGAGGCTCAGGTTTGTACCCTTATCCTGATTGGGCAGAAAATGAAATACCTCATCAAAGGAGGCTCAGGTTTGTACCCTTATCCTGATTGGGCAGAAAATGAAATACCTCATCAAAGGAGGCTCAGGTTTGTACCCTTATTCTGATTGGGCAGGAAATGAAATACCTCATCAAAGGAGGCTCAGGTTTATACCCTTATCCTGATTGGGCAGAAAATGAAATACCTCATCAAAGGAGGCTCAGGTTTGTACCCTTATCCTGATTGGGCCGAAAATGAAATACCTCATCAAAGGAGGCTCAGGTTTGTACCCTTATCCTGATTGGGCAGAAAATGAAATACCTCATCAAAGGAGGCTCAGGTTTATACCCTTATCCTGATTGGGCAGATAATGAAATACCTCATCAAAGGAGGCTCAGGTTTGTACCCTTATCCTGATTGGGCCGAAAATGAAATACCTCATCAAAGGAGGCTTAGGTTTGTACCCTTATCCTGATTGGGCAGAAAATGAAATACCTCATCAAAGGAGGCTCAGGTTTGTACCCTTATCCTGATTGGGCAGAAAATGAAATACCTCATCAAAGGAGGCTCAGGTTTGTACCCTTATCCTGATTGGGCGGAAAATGAATGGAATCCTCGAAGGAAGAAACCATGATGGAACCTTCGGATCTCCGCACAATGAGTCCGATAGGGGTTTTGCAAAAGGATGAAATTGGGGTCCCTAAAGCTTGAAAAGGGGTTTGATTTTGGGCGCCTCATTGCTGAGACTAAATAACTTTTGAAATTGATGACCTTTTGCGAGAAAATTATTGGTGGCTTAACCTCAAGCCGAAATTGGACTGTCTATGGTGGGACAGTGGGGACACAGGGAAGTGTGCGAATCTGAGAGCCCATGCGCTCAGATTATACCAACAGAAGGGAAGGAATCTTGAAAACTCCCGTTATCAAGTCCTTAAAAGGGATAACAACTGATGTCAGGGTGCGCCAAAGATGAACCTCAAACTCGCGCTTCACGTCAGGATGGCTAGAAAATATTGTCAGAATGTTTGAAAATTATTGTTGATTCAAAATAATTTAAAATGATGCACATTGTTTTGAAAATAATCCCTCTTTTCTACCTGAAGTATTACCTTCGACTGGGCTTAACTCCGTAGAATCAAGATTCGAATTCAGATTTCTTGCAATTGACTTTCTTTCAAGGAAGCTATCAATTTCCTTGATATGAGCAGAAAAGAGAGTATTCTTGACATTGTGAAAGCAATTGGTGAAAGAATATTGATAATAGAATTTCACAAAATTTAAAGAGGATTCTTTGGCAAATTTGGCGGTCTGATATCCTGGGATTCTTTCCTCATGATTATCTTTCTGTCCACTTTTTTCTTTTTTGGCAGAATTGAAGCTCTCTTGGATTTTTTTTGGGGATTTTATTACATCATCCTTCATTTTGGAGATGTCCTGACTTTTCTCTCTCTTTTTTTTTTTTTAGAAGGGTACGTCACAAACTCCTTCATCTCAGAGATGCTCCGATCCTTCTTTTCTCTCAGGGATTATATTGACGGTTATTGGCTCTTTGGTTGGAAATCTCTTGATGATATCAGAAATTAAATATCCTTTAGGGTTTGTCGGGAGGCCCATCGCAGTCGCCTTCATCTTGACGGTGCTCTGAACTTTCCCTGGAAGGATCCGTCACAAACTCCGTCATCTTGGAGATGATTTGAATCTTCTTTGGCCCCGGGGGTCTACTTGCCTAATTCGCCTTCATCTTGACGACAGTTGAGAGATCCCTTTTGCAGATATTTAATTGCAGCTTTAGGTGATTGAGGAGATGTAGGGATTGAATGGATTTTTCTGTATCACCCAGGATATTTCGACTGCTTTATTTTCCAAGAATGATCTTTAAAATGTGCCATTGACTGCGATCAATACCGATCACTTATGGCTTTGCAACAATATTGAATTTCCTTTGCTGGCCATATCGGGGATTTATTCTTCATCCTTTTGGTTGGCCAATAGAAAAATTTTGAATTTTGAATCCTTTTTCGCGAAAGCTTTGTCCTTTCGAAAGTAATACTGAAGGTATTCTGAAGTAATGTTTTTGTATAATAAAAATTTTGAAATCAACAAATATTTAATGACAAATCGGCAAAATTTTCTTGAAATCCTTGGTGAGAGCGAGCATCTGAAGCACAACGCAACGCATCCATGACAGAAATTTTCTTCTCCTTTCCCCAAAGGAGAAGATTCAGAATTTGGGAATAGAAATTACTCCTCTCTTCCCTAAAGAGGAGGTGTTTGCAAAACGAACTTTTGAAGAGAAATTAAGCTTTCGTCAAAACTTCCTAACATTAGGCTTCTCTTATAGAAAGGGGGCCGGTAATGGTGAGGTCGGTGAATTGGTCATGAAGGAACGAGTCCATCACACTCTCCCCAAAAAGAGGGTCCTTCATGATGAAATGGCCTAGTATGAAATTATGGTCACAAGGAAAGCGAGCTTCCGTCGAAGCTCTCCCTGAATTAAGGGTTCCTTGTATGAAATTGGAAATTTGTTTTGCAAACGGTTCACATAGACACGAGTCCCTTCAAACTCTCCCTGAAAAGGGGCTAGGTGAACAAAGGATAGCATGCGAAAAGAATGAGCTCCCTTGAACTCTCCCTGTACAAAGGGTCTCTCGCAAGAGGAAATGATTGGAATTGGTATGAAATTGGAATTTGGAAAATTTGAAATTTTGAAATTTGGAATTTGAAATTTGAAATTGGAAATTTGGAAATTGATATTTGGAAACTGGAAATTGATTGACTCGAAGGTCAAAATTGGTTGACCCAAAAGTCGAAATTGGAAATTTGGAATTTAAAAATTGGAAATTGGAAATTGATTGGCTAAAAAGGTCAAAATTGTGAATTGGTTTACTGAGAATGACATGGGTTCTATAGGGATTCCTCCTAAGAACGACATTGGTTCTATTGAGAACGGCATTGGTTTCGCAGGGGTTCGACCTGGGTTCAATAGGGATTCAGCCTAAGAACGACATTGGTTCAATTGAGAACGACATTGGTTTACTAGGAACGACATGGGTTCGATAGGGATTCAGCCTAAGAACGACATTGGTTCAATTGAGAACGACATTGGTTCACTAGGAACAACATGGGTTCGATAGGTATTCAGCCTACGAACAACATTGGTTCAATTGATAACGACATTGGTTCACTAGGAACGACATGGGTTCGATAGGTATTCAGCCTACGAACGACATTGGTTCAATTAAGAACGACATTGGTTCACTAGGAACGACATGGGTTCGATAGGTATTCAGCCTACGAACAACATTGGTTCAATTGAGAACGACATTGGTTCACTAGGAACGACATGGGTTCGATAGGTATTCAGCCTACGAACGACATTGATTCAATTAAGAACGACATTGGTTCACTACGAACGACATGGGTTCGATAGGTATTCAGCCTACGAACGACATTGGTTCAATTGAGAACGACATTGGTTCACTAGGAACGACATGGGTTCGATAGGTATTCAGCCTACGAACAACATTGGTTCAATTGAGAACGACATTGGTTCACTAGGAACGACATGGGTTCGATAGGTATTCAACCTTCGAACGACATTGGTTCAATTAAGAACGACATTGGTGGGAATAATATCAGTTCAATTAAGAACGACCATCAGTTCGTTGGAACACTATCAATTCAATGAAGAACGACTATCAGTTCGCTTGGAACACTATCAGTTCGATGAAGAACGACTATCAGTTCGCTGGGAACACTATCAGTTCAATGAAGAACGACTATCAGTTCACTTGGGAACAATATCAGTTCGATGAAGAACGACTATCAGTTCGCTGGGAACACTATCAGTTCAATGAAGAACGACTATCAGTTCACTTGGAAACAATATCAGTTCACTTAAGAACGACTATCAGTTCACTTGGAACACTATCAGTTCAATGAAGAACGACTATCAGTTCACTGGAACACTATCAGTTCACTGGAACACTATCAGTTCAATGAAGAACGACTATCAGTTCGCTTGGGAACAATATCAGTTCACTGAAGAACGACTATCAGTTCGTTGGAACACTATCAGTTCAATGAAGAACGACTATCAGTTCACTTGGAAACAATATCAGTTCACTTAAGAACGACTATCAGTTCACTTGGAACACTATCAGTTCAATGAAGAACGACTATCAGTTCACTGGAACACTATCAGTTCAATGAAGAACGACTATCAGTTCGCTTGGGAACAATATCAGTTCACTGAAGAACGACTATCAGTTCGTTGGAACACTATCAGTTCACTGAAGAACGACTATCAGTTCGCTTGGAACACTATCAGTTCACTGAAGAACGGGGACTCTTATATAGAGTTGGATTGTTTCTATGAACGGTTTCAGGATTATCCCCTTATCCTGAACGGGGAATGGAAATTGGATGACTTGAAGGTCGACATTGACATAATTAATATTGAACTTGAATTCTGATGAAAGGTCAGCGTGAAGACTGCACCTAAGAGATCGAATAACGCGACCAATGGGCAAGACACCAACACGAGTGTTAGATTTTTAAAGGGTACCAGTACGAGCACTGGATTTTGAAAACGTACCAGTACAAGCATTATGTTTTGAAAGATTACCAGTACGAATACTGGGTTTTGGAAGATTACCAGTACGAGCGCTGGATTTTTGGAGATTATCAATACGAGCACTGGATTTTGAGAGATTACCAATACGAGCACTGGATTTAGAAGAATTTACCAGCACGAACCTTGGATTTTGAAAATCTTACCAGCACGAACACTAGATTTTTGAAAACTTACCAGCACGAACACTGGATTTAGAAAATTTTTACCAGCATGAACCTTGGATTTTGAAAATCTTACCAGCATGAACACTGGATTTTTGAAAATTTACCAGCACGAACACTGGATTTAGAAATTTTTTACCAGCACGAACCCTGGATTTTGAAAATCTTTCCAGCATGAACACTGGATTTTTGAGAATTTACTAATCGATTTTGATAGAAGATTTTCAGTCTTTACCCTCACGACGACTTGGACAACTGTCGGGGTCTCAGGATTTATCCCTTAACCTGAAGGGGAAGTTCAGGTTTATCCCTTAACCTGAAGGGGAAGTTCAGGTTTATCCCTTAACCTGAAGGGGAAATGAATTTGATGCAAATGAATGTAAATGGATGCAAATGAATGCATGTAAATGTAAATGAATGCAAATGTATGCAAAATGATGTAAATGAATGCACATGTATGCAAAATGAGAGATTTGTGTGCCTGCCTGCATACAAGATGTTTTGAAAACAATTTTCAAAATAATGCCCCAGTGTAACTGGGAAAGAATAATTTGACCATTGTTGAAGAAAGTATATTGAGAAATTACAAAGGATGGAATAGAGGATTTAAGTATAGAATTTTTTCAAATGTTGAGCATTGATGGGATATGATAATTCCACACCATCGGCATTGATGAGCAGATATGAATTGCGGGGTAATGCTTCCTCGACAACATAGGGCCCTTCCCAATTCGGCGACCATTTGTCACCCAGACGGTGCTTGAAATAGGTCGTTAATCTGAACACTAGATCATTGACTCATGATTTTCTTTCAATGACAAATTTTGCATATTGTCTGGCTATCCTCTGATGATATGATTGAGTGTGCTCTGCTGCTTTGAGTCTTCTTTCATCAAGCAAATCAAGCTGTACTAGCCGTTGTTGCTGATACTGATCAAGAGGTAATTCTAGAAGTGATGCAAATTTTAGAGCAGGTTTCTGAACTTGTAGAGGCAGTACTACTTCAGTTCCGTAGACAAGTTCTGACGGAGTAGCATTAGTTGGAGTTCGAATGGTAGTTTTGTATGCTCAAAATGCATCATGGATCTTCTCATGCCAGTCACGACATGTTTCCAAAGTTCGCTCCAAGATTCTAATAAGAATCTTACTGGTGGCCTCTGCTTGACCATTCCCTTGAGGATAATAAAGAGCGGAGAAATGATGATGGATTCTGAACTTTAAGCAAAATGTCCTCATTCTCTCATTCTTGAAATGACTGCCATTGTCTGACACGATATTGTGCAGTATACCAAAGCGGCAAAGGATGTTCTTGTGGATGAATGAGACCACATGTCGACCTTCTACTGTACGTAGAGTAACTGCTTCTACCCATTTGGTGAAATATTCTGTTGCGACAAGAAAATATTTGTAGCAGTTTGAAGCAGGAGTGATGGGGTCCACAACATCAAAGGCCTTACATAGAAAATAGCCATGGAGAGATAACAGATTGCAAATATGTTTGCTGGCGCATGAACAGAAGGTGCATGTATCTGGCATAGAGCACACTTCTTCACAAAATGGTAGCAAACTTATAGCATAGTCTTTCAATAATATCCTGCCCAGATGATTTGCTTGATAAGAGTTTGGTAGCCGACGCGATCACCGCAAATGCCTTCGTGTACCTCCCGCATGACTTCTTTGGCTTCATCTTCATCTAGGCATCTGGCATATTTAGAACTGAATCCACGATGATAGAGGACATCAGCGAGAATAAAATATTGGGTAGGCGCATGCCGAATCACTTGTTGCTCTTGCCAGTGATATTCTCAGAGAAGGAGACTGATGTCTTCTCCTTGATGGGAGCCTTTCTGAGACTGTCTTCAGCTTGCTCAGACATCATCCTAATCATCATTTTCTTGAACATCTGATATGTAGCAAGATCAATGTCATCTCTATCATTCAGACTCTGTCTTCTGGCAGATCTTGGAGAATCCATTTCTTCTTGTCTGCTTCTAAAATCACTGATGCCCTGATACAGTAGTGTCTTCTTGCTTGATCTGATCTGAACCACTTGGGAATACTGATGCTCTCTACAGAATGGATGATTAAATTTCGATGACGAAGATTCAAGATAGAAATGAATATAGAAAAAATATTTGATGAGAATTTGGTAGACAATTGGAAGAACATCCCATTACTAGGGATTGGGTCGCCGCTGGAGTCACGACAATTATGTTGTCATTCTTTGCAAGAAGAACGAACAACTGCAAATATGCCTTGTCACCTAGGCGAGGTCGTCAAACCAAGAATGAAGAATTTGAAAGATTTTTATTCATTGAAGGGAAAACATGCTTGTATTAATAATAAACTTGAGAAAGAGGGAGCATATAGACAGTCTGCCACCACTCTTAATGATCAGCAGAGACACGAGGACCCGAGAAAAGAGTGAGAATGATGAAATAATCCCAGTCATATATGGCAGAATGGTATGTTCCAGACCACTGCGCTGATACAAGGTTGAACTCTAGCATAACCCCTGATAGTAGCCGAGCTTCTACGCGCTTTTGTCTCTGAGAAAATTGCCTGACACATCACTCTGGATAGTAGTAGGTACAGAAAAATGGGCCAAGTAGCTTGAACTGCTTGCCATACACATATGTATATTTGGGAAGAAGGCGAGCCCTTCAGTGCACAGAACCATCGCATGCTGATTTCTTTCTCGAGTTGTTCTAGATAATGAGCTGACTTCTGCAAATGCCTCGTACTGTTGATAGATCTCGATCAGGTTCACGTACTCATTCTCATTTTCTTCAATCAGTGGCCAAGACTTGCGCCCTGTCATGCGAGCTACGGCATCTTTGGGGTTCAGACCCTTGACATTGATCAGAAACTGGTGCTCTAACGGATCTCCAGGCTGACCGGCTGGTTCAGGCAGTCCCATAATCTCTGAAAATTCATCCATCAGTAGTGTCATCTCGCCCCACGGGAACCAGAACGTGCAAGTGCGCGGATTCCACCGCTCTGCCAGTGCATGAATCAGATTGTTGTTGACTGTCAACTTTCCCACTGCAGATGCGAGTTCTAACCCGCAATCGCTCAAGTGGTCCGGAAACATACGAGAGAAGTTTTTGAACCAGACATAGTACCACCGGGGGAAGAAGGGTCCGGTGCTAAGAGATCGATGCTCAGGAAGACTTTGTCGCACCTCGTAGGAGATGTGACCCTCAGGAAAAATAGAATCGAGCTGACTAGATGCCATTGGATTTAGGGACAAGAAGACTGGAATTAGACTTTGGAAAAATACAAGAATTTTGAAAATTGCAGGCAGGATAAAATGAAAGCTGGAAATTCGAAGTCCAGAGGAACGAAAGAATGGAAAATCTCCTGGAGTTTTGAAGAAAAGGTGGATAATTTAGAAAAATCGTCCAGGGTTTTTGAGAAAAAGGAGATATTTCACAAAAGATGGAAAATGAGGTATTTTGGAAAATTGTTCGGTATTTTGGAAAAATTGAAAAAAAATATGAGAAAATAAGGCAAAAGTGACTATCATACATTCAATTACAAACAATTATGCACATACAGCATTTCCCAAGAAGCTGACTCTAAATGCATCGATTTTGAAAGAGCTTTAGGACCCTAATCCTGACTCTAGGCTCAGATCAACTGTGTCCAATCATGCTATGCCGATATACTCGAGCCGAGGCTCGATGTACGTGGCATAAAACTCATCTCCGGGTCTAGGCTTGTGTTTTCCCAACATCCTTGAGCGCCTGCCGATATACGTTGGACTATGGCCCTTGGTACGTGGCAGGGGGGCGTTAGCCCAAATAAGTGGCCCAGTTGTGAGGCTCTGTCCCGAACTATGGTTCTGGAAGAGAGCCCAGCAACATGAAGACCGGGTAGACATAGGTGGGGTGGTTTTTGAAATATGATCACATGCAGGCAAACAGAGGGCTCTAAGTCCTAAAGAGATAGAATTTTGAAATTTTTTGAAGAAGCAAACATTGTTTTTATACAAGTCCTAGATTGAGGAGTGTTGTATTTCAGACCTAAGTCTAAGTGAGCATGCATAATTCTCCTCAATATGGTCCTATCAAACCATGCCTAGTCTACATGCAATCCATGTCAGTTGGGTTCAAGTCTAGGCTCCTAGGTTCACATGATATCAGAAATTAAAAGCTGACAATTCAAAGAGCATGATTTTGATAATTGAGCTAAGTCAAAGCACATAATTGATCAGACAAAGACAGGTCCCATCACGGTCGCCAAACCTGTTATCATCGCAAAATTTTTCCCCTCCCTTGCGAGAGAGAAACGAATTTGCAAGTCAAACTCGACCAAAGTTTTGAAAATGATTTTGAAAATTTACTCGCCTCCGTTTTTAAAATTTGCGGGAAAATTCCATGGAATGGGATCCACCTGTCGGTACGAGGTTCAACCGTTCCTGGCGCCTTTACCAGGGGTAATTGAACCAAGGATCAATTACGTGCTTTAATTTGACTCAAATAGCTAAATTATGCTCTATTTTTCCTAGAATGCACAAAGAATCAGGCTTGTGCGATGGAATTTTAAAAAAAAATGCAAGTTTGAAAAAAAATATGATGTTTGCTTTGGAAAATTGAAATATGCTTGAAAATTGATTGAAAAAGTACTTGAAAATTAAATTCCTGGAAAAATCATTGAATTTCATTCGAAATCAGAAATTGGATTGAAAATGAATTCTCAGGAAAATTTGAACTTTGGAAAATCGATTTCGAAATTTGGAATTGCTTTTCTGAGAAAATGGATTTGAGAATCTTGAGAAAATCTAAGAAATTTATTGGAAAATGACTTTTGAAATGGAAAATGAATTCTCAGGAAAACTGAAAAATATGAGAAAATCGATTTCTGAAAACTTGGGATTTTGAAATTTGAGAATTTGAAAACATAGGAAAATCTTGATTTGAACTTGGGAAATGCTTTGAAATGTCATTTGAAAACTTAGGATTTTGAGAAAATCAGATCCTGAGAAAGACTTGGAAATTCTTGAGAAAATTGAATTTTCTGAAATTGAAATTGGAAAATGAGTTTGAAAATAATGCAATTTGAATGATATGAATGAATGAATATGAATTTGAAAAGGGAATTTCATTGAGGAATTGGGAAATCTTTTTGAAACTTTGAGAAATGCAGTGCATTTTTGAAGTTAGCCTAAGTGTGTAGGCTGAATGTGGCTAATACGAAGATCATAAATCTTGGTTTTCTTCGTATTCTGACTATGTCCATAAATACGAATCCCACCGAGTTTATAAACTCCATAAAAGCTTGTGCACGTGCCATTCGTGTAAACCATAGTGGATTTGAAATAAATGCACATGAATCATACATCAAATATCGAAATTTGCATAAATTAAACTATATGCAATGCAGCCCTATTCTAAGCAGAAAAGTAACTCTTATTCCAAATTATTACATTTGAGGTTACATTGAATTTGAAATAAAAAAATAAAATCTAAGTCTTCTTCTCGAATGTTCCTGCAAAACTAGAAAACAAGGTTAGCACAAAAATATAGGTTATTCTGAATTTATCCGAAAATATGAGAAATTATCGGATATTATTCAGATATAAACCCAAATTCATACCCCCCCTTTGATATAAACATAATAAATAATGAATAAATTTTGAAAATAAACTTGAAAATTCGAAATTGGGGTTCAAAATGACCAAAATACCCCTGATGACCTTGAAATCAGGGTTTTCTGAAAGAATTTTTGTAGATTTTGGAATTTTGAAAATCAAATAAAATAAATCAAACATAATATGATAAAATATGATGATATGCATGAAATTTTGGAGAATTATAAATTGAAATTTCGAAATTTAGGTCAAAATGACCAAAATACCCCTGATAACAAGACTATGGCCTTAAAACCAGGGTTTTCTGAAATAAATTTTGCAAAATTGAAAAATATGAAATGCAAATGACATTGAAATTAACCCTAATATGATTCTACATGCTCATGTACATGATAAAAACCCTAAAATGGCGAAAATATCATAAAATATCAAATTTAACTTGATTTTCGCCTGATTTTCGCTTCTGAATTTAAAGATAAACTAACACATGGAGCAAATGAACTTGGAATTAAACCAAATTTGGCATGGACACCTAAAATAACCCTAGAAACATAATGGAGCTAGAAAATCTATTTTTTTGTATTTTTTAAATATGGAAATTCAAATAAAAACCCTAAATTTTGTGATTTTTGCCTAAAATGTTGATTCTAAAGGAAATTTAGGATATCAAACTTCCATAAAAATTTCCCAAATTTTATGGGGTGATAGAGGACAGTAAGGCAAGGTTTTGTGACTTTTACATTTTCTGGTTTTGACCTATGGTCGGAGCTGTGCCACTCCGGCAAGTTGGATCGGAATCCGGCGACTCTAGGATTTAGGGGAAACAGACAGGTTTCGGTAGAAAATGTGGGAAAAATAGAAGACAGATGGAAAAAACGTTGAAATTGTGGGAAAATGTCCCTGACAAACAGAGGAAGATTTTATATTTTGATACCATTGGGATTCGGGTTATGGTTTGGAAAAGACCATACTGTTATCAGAGATCTAAATCTCTGGAATTTCTGGACATTGGAATCTATTAGACAGAAAGAGAAAATACGGTAAAAATACTTAAACAGATCGAAAAATTCCTAAATTTTGGAAAATGACAGTAAATTATGTTAGAAACAACTTTCGTGTTGAAAGTTTTTGTAGACAAGCTACAGATTAGATGGACTTGGTGCATTAGAGTCTGTCTATACCCTGACAAAAGAAAATCAATATTTTCCCAGGGGTCTGAAAAATCCGATTTTTTACAGAGGTCAAAACTAATTGGAAAAACCTAAAAATTTCCAGATCATTAGTAGATTCAATCATGAATCCACTGTGATTTTTGAAGAATGATTCAAATCCCACAAAAGGGTGAATCCGAAGGTTTTTGTCTGCTAAAACAGGAATTGAAATTTCTGGATGACAGAAAACCCGATTTAGGGTTTGATTGGTTTAGAAGGGTTCCAAAACCCAAATTGAATCAAATTTTCGGCAATAAAACAAAGACATATAATCCTACTTGATCTAAAATTTACAGAATTTATTGGTGCAGAAATTCTCATAAAATAATGCATGGATTTTGCATAAAATTGAAATTCTTATGGATTCTAAATCAACTATTAATAGAACTATATGAAATGAACAAAATACATAATGGAATTTAACTAAATGCAATTTTTAAATCTAAAATTGTATGAAACATGGAAATAAAATCAAAACCATCATGAAGGGTGTATGACCTATTTTGATGTTGGCTCTCAAAACGAGAGATTCAATCCAATAGATGGATGAATCTCGTCGTTTATTTAGCCTAAAGAATGCAAAATGAAATCCTATCATAAATAAGTTATGAATCATGCATACATACAATTGCTAATTCAGTTTTTGATTTAATTCCATGGTATCCATACAAAAAAAACATAAATAAATAAATAAAACTTCAAATCCATGGACAACAAAGACGAAGTGTACAGGGGTTTCACTAAGAACGAGAAGATATGAAATAAAGGGACGATGTGCTCACCTTGGAGGGTTCGACTACTATGAATGGAATTGAGGCAGCAATGAGGCTGCAAGGGAAATTTGGAGTGGATGATGCTGGTTGTTTGAAGAAGGTGAGACTACCCCGATGGCTGCGGCTATGTAGTGCCAAGGGATGATGAAGCTGGATATGTGTTGCTACCAAGAGGAGTTGGCGTTGATCCAGGTGGGTAGCTGTTTCCACAAGGAGCGGCTGGAGAAGCTGAAGAAGGCTGCTGTTTGATGCCTCCCTTTGGTGGCTGGGCGTCCAGATCTTCTTTGGGAGCTGCTGTAGAGAGGTTGGAAGGTTGCTGTGTAAGGGCTGCAAGGAGATTGAAGCTGAAGCAAGGTGGAGGTGGCTGCTGATGAAAGAGGCTGCAGGTGGCTGGACTCTTGCTGCCACCAAGGAAGGCTGGACCGGTTGAAGACAAGGATATTGCTGTCAAAGGGTTGTGGAAGATGCTGCAAGTGATGGTGGAAGGTGGCTGTGGGGCTGTAGCAGCAAAGGAGAGAGGAGAGTGCTCAAGAGAGAGAGAGAGAGAGAGAGAGAGAGAGAGAGAGAGAGAGAGAGAGAGAGGTGCGTTAAGGGGAAAAATGGGCCAGCCGTTCTCTTTTTTTTTTTTTTATGACAACTTAGGTTTTGATAAAAATCAAAACCTAAGTTTCTAATATTGTCTCATGAAACAGCCTACGTGAATTGGCTGTAGCCATTTGGGTTTTGAAAAAGATGGAAAGGAGGTAAAGAAGAAAGGGGAAAGAAGGAAGGGAAGGAAAAGGAAAGAAGAGGGGAGAAAGAAAAGGAAAGAAAGGGAGGAAAAGGAGAGGGAAAGAGGAAGAGAAGGGGCTGGATAGGGTATACGTGAGTGGCTGGGAGAGGAAAGAAAGGAGGAAAGAAAGAAAGAAAAAGAAAGAAGAAAGAAAGAAAAGAAAGAAAAAAGGAAAGTAAAAAAATAAAAATAAAAAGAAAATGGAGGAAGAAAGAAAGGAAATGGGCTGGATTGAGGGCTAGGGTGGTCAACCCCCTTGTGGATCCCACCTTAGGAAAATAAAATAATAAAAAAAATAAACAAATAAAACAAACAAAAAAAATAAAGAAAAAGGTAATTTTTTTTCTTTTTTTATAAATTAAAACAGAAAATGCAAATGGATGGGCCATCTCAGAGCGGGTCCAAATTCCACTTTTGAAATTCATTTTGACGATTAAAGGGGTAAAATAGTCTTTTCAGAAACTTTCCAGATGAAACGAGCTATTTTTGGCAGTTTTTGAAACAAGCTCAGATTTTGAAGTTCAATACCTCGTTGCAAAGCAAATCCAATGTAGAATTTAAAAATTTAATTTTGGAAGAAATCCAAATTGTTTTTGTTGAGAAAATGCTTCCAAATCTATTTTCAGACAAAACGAGTTATTTTTGGCAGTTTTTGAAACGAGCTCGGATTTTGAAGTTCAATACCCCGTTGCAAAGCAAATCCAATGTAGAATTTAAAAATGTAATTTTGAAAGAAATCCAGATTGTTTTTCTCGAGAAAATATTTCCAAACGAAATGAGCTATTTTTGGCAGTTTTTGAAACGAGCTCAGATTTTGAAGTTCAATAGCTCATTGCGAAGCAAATCCAGTGTAAAACTTGAAAATTTGATTTTGAAAGAAATTCAGATTATTTTTCTTGAGAAAATATTTCCAAATTTAGACTTCCGGGGTGAAAATGTCAATTTTGGAAACTCGAGGTTTGAAATTGATTTCTGAAAACTTTTAAAACTCAATCTGGATTGGAATTTATAAAGTTGGAGTTCTGGACTTCGAAAATGAAATGAAATGTGATGAAATGTTATGAAATGCTGAGAAATGATATGAAATGATGAGAAATGACATGAAATGCTATGCGAAATGCTAACCCTGAATGAAGAATTTTGGATGTTAGACCCCGATTGACACTTGTACCAGTTCAAAAAGTGTTAAAATTGACAAAATTTGCAAAAATGGTTGAAGAAATGATAAGGGTTTTCTAATGAATTTCTATCATTTTCCTAAGAAAATTCTCAAAGTCCAAGTTTTCCTAAGAAGTGTTTCCCTTTTCAAATGTTCACCCTTTTCTCAAGAATCACTTCTATTTTCCCAGGATTTTCAACTATTCATGATTTTCCTACATCTTTATGAACTTTCCCGTGATTTCAAAACCCTTTTCTTCTGAGTTTCCTAAGAAATTGACTTTCCACCATTTTCCTGAGAAAGGATTTTCAACTACAAATGTTTTCCAAGCATACATCATGTTTTCTCAAGCTGCATTTTACGAAGTCTCATAGCACATGCCTGAATTCTCTGTGCATCTAGGATAGAACATGATTTCGATGATTTAACTAAGTCAAGCACAATTTTGGTCCTTGGTTTGATTACCCCTGTTAAAGGCGGCAGGAACGGTCGAACCTCGTACCGATAGGTCGAGCCCCATCCCATGGATTTTCCCGCAATTTTCAAAACGGAGGCGAGTATTTCAAAGCAATTTCCAAAATCCGGTCAAGTTTGAATCGCGAAAGCGTTTCCCTCTCTCTCTTCCACAAGGAAGGGAAGACGGGAAAAATTTTGCGACGATAACATCTTTTACAAAAAGTATCATAAAAACACTTGTACTCCACCCATTAGTACATTTTGTATCACCTTTTTATCTCTCTCTCTCTCTATATTATATGAAGCTCCTTCTCATATATTTTATATCTCTCTCCAATCGAGACTCATTAAAACCTTGTCCTTCATATTTTTTTTCTCATTAGTACCTTTAGTACTTTCTCTCTCTCTCATACGAATTGAGTCTCCATTCTTGTCAATTCTTGTTTGTGACTCCTTTACTAATTTAAAACTTAACTTTATTCTCTAATAACTATGAACTTCCTCAAATCGAGTTTCTTTAAAAATATGTTTATCAAATAAACATTAATTCATGTCAATCATAACTTTATCTCATATCAATCATGAATTTTTTATTACTTCTTATCCTACTCAAAAATCCATATATGTCATCTCACTTCTCTCTATGACTACTCACACTCCTTCCACGCATATCCACAAAAATAATTCTTATGTAAGCAATTATTACTCTTCACTCATGAATATCTTTTTGTCTCATCATCTCTCTCACCACTATTCATAGTCAAAGTATGTCCCTCTCATATTTACGTATACTCTTAAAAATCACAAATGTGAAGACACATTAATCATGACACATTTTTTAAGGCATTCTTTTCTTTCCAAAATGTCATATCTTTCAAACCACATATTCGAATCACCCTTCTTTATGTGTATTCATTCTTTTTTCACACATATCAAAATATATATACTTATTAAATATCAAATTATTGCCTCTCACTCATACCCCATGGGTTGTCCTATTCTAAACTCTCCATTCACGAATTAAGAATACTTCCACATAAAGTAAAAAGTTGCTTGTTTTATTAGGCCATTATTTTTAAAATCATTCACTCTTTATAATTCAACATGACACCCCATACTCTATTAATGGCTTCTCTCACTAGTCGATAAACTCACCCATAGTAAAATCTATATATTTCAAAACTATGTTCTTCTCAACCCAATATAATACACTATCTTCAAACATTGATTTGATTTGTCATTCACAAGTCTCTTAACTTACTACTCACGAATTTCCTTATTTGACTAAGTTCTAAAAATCACTCACTTCCAATGTCATTCAAAACCTATCAAAATTATTTTCATTCCTCTATTTAATGGATTGGTTCATCACACACCAATTCCACTCGTATCTCTCTATCATCCTACAAACTATTACCCACTTCAAACTTGCCCTTCTTAGTCCTCCTTTTTTTTTCCTTACAAACTCTTGCAATGGCCTCTTCCTCCAACAATGTGATTACTGCAGCAGATCTAAGGTATCCAGATCTGTTTCACAACTACAACTTACTATGCTCTCGCCCCATTCATGAAGGTAAATTGGTTAACTTCGACGACTTCATGCTATTTGACTTAGACACTTATCTCCCTGAACAGAAACCTCTACTAGGATCTTCATCCCAAGCTGCCTATTATCCCGAACTAGTTTGACTATTCTATACCAACTTCTCTACTGATCATGAACAAACCACAATCACCACCAAAGTTCGAGGCAAGCTGATGTTTTTCGATGCTTCCGACCTAGGTAGAATTCTAAACCTACCTTCCACCGGCACCGACCTCAACACCATAGTACCTATCGAACGATCGGTACTTCGAAAAATTCTTATCTGTACCAACTGCTACCAACTTCCATGGCACATGAGGAATCTCCAACCTCATGCTCAATTACTTGCCCAGATTCTTCTCCACAACATCTATCCCAAGCTTCCCCGCAAGGGATTAGTCCCACGAAAAATCTCTCTCCTTATCTACGCAATTTTTTCTTCTATTCCGATAAATTGGTCCTCCATTCTTTTCGACCTTTTTATTCGTTATCAAAAATTCGAGCCTCTTCTTTTTGGGTGTTTCATAACTCCCATTCTCAAATACTTCAAAGTACCCCTTCACAACGAAGTCATCCTCCGTCCCTCTCAAGTCCTCGATGATACCACCTTCAATCTAAGGTCCCTGCACATATCCGGCTCTGATGAAGAAGATCCAACATCCACCTTCAATTACTTCCCTGCTCTGATGGATATCGAGCGCTCTCAGGATCGTATCCTTCGCAATCAAGCCCTGTTGCAGCAGACTCGTCAAGCTCACAAGCGGAATCGTGCCGACCGAACACATCCACCTTCTCCACCTTCGGGATAAACTTGTTTTTTTTCGGTCTGTAATAACCTTTAATTCCTTTTGGTCTGTAATAACTCTCTTACTCTGATCCCTTCCTTTTTGTCCATGACAAAGGGGGAGAAAACCTGTCTCCATTATTGGAGAAATACTCTCTTTAAACTTTTTTTTTCAATATTTTATCATATTATTATTTCTATGCATAATGTCTTTTTGACAGGGGGAGCATATTTTGTCATCATCAAAAAGGGGGAGAATGTTGAGAAACTCTGTTTTGATGTCACATAATATGATACACTGTCGTATTTGATTTTATATGATATGATAATATGTCCTCTTGAAAAATGTTATATTACGACTGGATATGTTTTGCCATAAATCTAACGAGTATTTGATGCAAGGATATCTCACCCAATAAGGATGGAGACTTCCTGATTCAAGTACAACTATGGTGCAATCATACTCCTTGAAGAAAAAGCTTGATGAGCCATGCATTCCTAAAGTTCAAATGTAGAGATCGTCTACGTCAAAATGAAGACTTTTTTCTTCTTTAGAGTCATATGTAACAGAACCTTCAGGAACTTGCATATTGCATATTACATACTCATTCATAAAAACTATATCATAAAAGTATACGATAGTTTCAAAAAGCTCCTTTTTGAAAACCAATAATTGTACCTTCTTACAACCCTTTATGAAAAAGATATTTTGTCATGTAATAATTGTACCTTACACTATATACAAGACAACATGAAAAAGAAATATAAGAAAAAGACAAAAATATAAAATCGACTACATAGAAAAACAAATATAATATGTTTTTGAAAATACTCTAGTTACCTTCTTTAAAGAAATGTTTTTAATATAAGAAGAATACAAAAACATAAAATCGGCTACACAAAAGAAAAACAAATATAATATGTTTTTGAAAAGACTCTAAATACTTTCTTTAAAGAAATGTTTTTAATCTAAGAAAAAGACAAAAACATAAAATCGACTACATAGAAAAACAAATATAATATGTTTTTGAAAGGACTCTAGTTACCTTTTTACAAAACCATAGAATGTCGACTTACTTGAAGTCATCATTCTCTTTTGTCCAAAGCATTAAATACCTCCTGTAACAAATCCTTGTTAATATCCTTCTCAAAAAATGTCGACCTTCTTTTAGTCCTCATTCTCTCTGAAGACTTTGAAAAACACAACATAAAGAAAACACTTGACATGACTATGTACAAATAAATATCTCAAAACACTCATTGTACTTACACTCATTTAAAGTAAAGAAGTACTTATGTACCTCAAATCATTAATTAGAATAAAGACAAAACTACAACCCAACGTTCAATGTACTATTGTAAGAAATAGACTTTTTACATAAAATATGTATTACCTAAAATATTACAACGACTAGTGTACCCTATATTTTACTTTTATGGAAAAAGGCATTCTCGAATTTCTCTAAAAGATATTTTTGAAATGACATAACATTTCACATTTCAAAAAGGCTACGATTTCAAAATGTAACGACTACTTTTTCATAAGCTATATAAACACACTCAAATAAACTATTCAACAATGGAATGAAATAGACGTGTGAGCTTACAATGAGAAAAATTTCTATTTGATATTTGAAAAGAGAGCCTTGAAAAAGAAAGAGAAAAAGAAAAGAAAGAAAAGAGAAAAAGTCAAGTCCAACTCTTTGACAAAGAGCATCCTCTGAGTGACAAACAGAACATTCTGAGAATCCTTCATTCGTGCATTCATATAATTCTGAAGGTTCTATATGAAGTATTGTAACTCTGTTATTCACTGTTTTCCTTCTTTATTGAAAGAAGTAGACCTCTGTGAAAGAGGGTGTTGTCCTTCTCTGTTGAGAGAAGAAGACCTCTGTGAAAGAGGGTGTTGTCCTTCTATGTTGAGAGAAGAAGACCCCTGAGGAAGAGGGTGTTGTACTATTTATCCGATGACTCGGATGTTATAGTGGAAAGCTCAAGTGGTTTGCTTGGGGACTGGATGTAGGTCTGGGTACTGACCGAACCAGTATAAATTCTGTGTTTTATGTGTTGTGCTTTATTGCCTGATTATTTTATTTTATCGATCTATATCGTATTTCACTATTCACCCCCCCTCTAGTGGAATTTCAGCTGCATATGGTATGGATTCCAACAAGCATGAATATATCGATGCAAAATATCTATGCTTGCTCCAGTATGACGACAACAATTGAGGATAATTATGATCGTTATATTTTGTGTAAGCTTCAATATACTTCACGATAAATATGCCACAGTCGTATGTATCATGAATATATCGATGTATATACAGAAGATAACCACCATAATCATCATCATCGAAGATTATACATATCTTTTCTTACGGCGTGAAACAACTATGTTATCAGCATCAAACCCAATCTATCAAGCACAGGTAGAAAGAACACAGAAGAACAAAGGAAAAAGAAAAATACAAGGAAGAAGAAGAAGAAGAAAAAGAAGAAGAAGAAGAAGAAGAAGAAGAAGAAGAAGAAGAAGAAGTAAAAGAAGAAGAAGAAGAAGAAGAAGAAGAAGAAGAAGAAGAAGAAGAAGAAGAAGAAGGCGGAGAAGAAAAAAAGAATAAGAAGTTGTGCTGCCGCGAAAAAGAGGAAGAGAGGTTAAATAGATTAAGATTTTAGACCTGGACAATGGATCATGTAGGGTTTTACATAGAATAGGGTTTTACACCGATCTATATTAGGGTTTTACAAACATATCGATATCATTCACAAAGACAAATAAAGTCATATCATTGTTGCGGTAATTTCATAAATATAAATCAATGTCCTGATAATTATTTATTGGGATTCTATAATTCTTTATTGTAATTCTATAATTCTTTTCTGTAACGTGACATTCTATAAGTGTATAAATTTATTTTAATAAGTGTAGCACATAAATGCCACAGAACAAATCATTGCAATTATCAACCTTCATAAATAAAAATTGAACAAGCATTTAGCATTGTGTACTGTGAAAATTATGATTTGCTTTTATGAGTTGTGTTCCTATCATGATTTATACATTGATTGATAAAAGACTGAAATGATTTATATAAATATTGATAAAAGGCTGAAATGATTTGTACGTATAAAGGCTACGTTCTATTGCGATTTGCTTGATACATTTTGGCTTGCAACTAGTTCTATAAGAGATCTCAATTTGTTTTTTATAGAAGGTGTTTTATCATGATCTATACACCCATTTTTCATAGAATTTAGAGTTTAGGGTTTTAGAATTTAAGGTTTAGGGTTTAGGGTTTAGGGGTTTAGGGTTTAGGATTTAGGTTTTAGGGTTTTATGTGGTAGGGATTAGGGTTTAGGTTTTAGTGTTTTAGGGTTCGGGGTTTAGGTTTTAGGTTTAAGGTTTTTGGGTTTTACAGGTTTAGGGTTTAGGGATTTAGAATTTGGGGTTTAGGGTTTTAGGGTTTAGGATGTAGGTTTTGGTGTTTAGGTTTTAGGGTTTAGGGTTTTAGGGTTTAGGATGTAGGTTTTGGTGTTTAGGGTTTAGGGTTTTAGGGTTTAAGATTTAGGGTTTTATGTTGTAGGATTTAGGGTTTAGGGCTTATGGTTTAGGGTTTTAGGGTTTTGTTTTTAGGTTTAAGGTTTTTGGGTTTTACGGGTTTAGGGATTTAGAATTTAGGGTTTAGGGTTTAGGCTGCAGGTTTTGGTGTCTAGGGTTTAGGGTATTATGTTTTAGGATTTAGGTTTTAGGGTTTAGGGTTTAAGATTTGGGGTTTAGGTTTTAGGTTTTAGTTTTTTGGTTTTTATGGGTTTAGGTTTTCAGGGTTTAGGCTACAGGTTTTGGTGTTTAGGGTATTATGTTTTAGGGTTTAGGGTTTAAGATTTGGGGTTTAGGTTTTAGGTTTTAGGTTTTAGTTTTTTGGTTTTTATGGGTTTAGGGTTTAGGGTTTTAAGGTTTAGGTTGTAGGTTTTGGTGTTTTGGTTTTAGGGTTTAGGATTTAGTGTTTAAGGTTTTATGTTGTAGGGTTTAGAGTTTAGGGTTTTAGGGTTTAGGATGTAGGTTTTGCTGTTTAGGGTTTAGGATGTAGATTGAGTTTGAATTTCATGAGAGCTAAATGGGTCTCACAACCAACCCAATCTAATCACCCCCACCTAAACCCATCACACAATCGGGATTTATGTTGATGAGCTTTGTCTATGTGAACGATATATTCTATCGTAATTTACACAATGACTAATTCATAAAAGGCAGAAAATAAAAACAATAAAAAAATTGAGGCGATGTTTAGACTAAATAAAGTAAAAATCGAGGTAACTTCATAAATATAAATTGATTTACAGCTTGATACCGATTTAAGTAGCAGTTGCAAATCGGTTTCACTGTAATGATTTGTTCTATCATAATTTGCGTTGATGAGCTTTGTCTATGTGAATGATTTGTCCTATTGCGATTTACACAATGACTGCTAAAAGATGAAAAAGAGAAAGAAAAAACAAATCGGCACGATGTTTATTGGTAAACTATAAATCTAGGTAACTTGATAAATAAAAATAAACTTATAACCAAAAGACTTTAAGTTTTATAATATAACAATATTTGTCCTATCACGATTTGCTGTTACGAGCTTTGTCAATGTGAACGATATGTCCTATCACGATTTACACAATGACTAATTCATAAAAGGCAAAAAAGAAAAATAATAAACAAATTGACACAATATTTAGACTAAATAAATTACAAATCGAGACTTAGTTGTAAATCGATTTCACTGTAACGGTACGTGCAATCATGATTTGCTTGATATGTCCCATCGCGTTGACTAGTTTTGTAAAAGGCAGATGAAACAATGTTTTTTAATTTAATTAATGCGCAATGCAATTTATTTATGCATGATTTTTGAAAATAGGCAGTATGTGAAACGACATTTCCTTTATATATGAATGACACATCACATAAGTTCAGGAGGGTGTCGCTTTGCTTTGCTTTGTGATTAAGGAACAAACAAACAACATGTTCGTGAATCAAACATATAACCTGCTTCATCGCAAAGGGGTATCAATGCCGAGGAAGGAGACAACGATGACTACATAGCCAATGATGGCGAGGAGGGAGACGATGACAGCTACACAACCAGTGATGGTGAATCAGACATATATTGTCTAAACCTCGTGACAAGTTTCTTCAAAATTTATCTCTTTTATGATGTATATTCGATTTGTGTTGTGTACTGTAGAAAGGAATTTCAATATCATTTATTGAATATTCTGCTAATGTCAGTAGAACATCAACAAAAAGCGGTACCTGAAAACTCAACAAAGAGCTCTAAGATAACATCAATTGGCTGCAAGATGAATTTGTAGAAGGAAACACTATCAGTAATTTTGTACGTATGAAACCACTATTAGTTATATACTTACGTATGACATGGGTATGTATGTTAACACATTCAGTTCTTTTATATGTTTATTTTCTTTTTTAATTTACTCTTGTTGCTTCGTGTTTTAACCTTACTATTATCACTGTTTCGTTCAACAAAGTTTCGTCCACCGAATGCCATACTCCATTAGATTTCAAGATGGATTATGATCATGCATAATTTCTACACATAAAGTCATACATTTTCATGCATGATCATGTGTAATAATTACTTAAAAAATGCTTGTTTGCGAAGGTTTTCAAAGATTTTTATCAAATATTAAATTGAGCAAGCTGAACCCTTTTTGAGCCTTTTTGAGAAAGTAATTAAGTTTTTGGAAAATACTTTCAAAAAAATGGAGTTGTTTGAAATATTTAAAAAATGTACAAACCCTTTTTGAAAAAGTTTCCAAAACCTAATTAAAATATTATAAATAGGAAGTTTGAGGAAAAAAAGAGGCGTCTCCCACTTTTTGAAGCTCACGTCTCTCTCTTTCTCTCTCTCTCTCTCTCTCAGCCAGCCGGTTCCCTCTCCTTTTCTCTCCTACTTCTTTTTTTTCCCTTTCTTCTCGCCGGCGGTTCCGTCTTCCTTCATCAAAGGGTGCAGCATGATGGGCACAAATCGTGGAGAGGCCACTCTTTTCACAACCAGTCCAGCCGAATATTCGGTAATGTTTTCTCCATCTTCTCCCCTTTTCTGTAGTATGTGCATCCAGCATATCATGGTCGTCGTGCGTTTATAGTTTAGCCGCATAATCTGTAGCATTTTCTTGTCTGTGCGTGTGTGCATTGTGCAATTAGATTTAAGTGTTACAGAACTTCTTTGTTTTGATTTGTCTTAAAAAAAAAAACAAAGAGATATTTTGCTTTAGGAGTGTTGGATTTCTTCTTCGTGTTGCATTGAATTAGTATAGCATATTAGTAATTATCTTAATATCGTTATTTTAATTAGGCTTGTCGAGTTCTGAATTTTATCTGTTCTTGCATAAATAGATTGAGTGCAGATAGTGTACCAGGGTTAGATTTGTGTTTAATATAGTGGCTAGTTCTTTACCCTTGTTTTTTTAGTTGCATTTAGTAACCTCAACGTAACGATTCCTCATCTTGGCCATCACCGTGTCACTCTGATCCAATCTGCAACATGAGATTGAATTGATAGGTTTACGTTCAAACTGTTGACTTTGCTGGATTTTTAATTTGTGTGAACCAGAGTAAACAGCTGATCAGTCTTAGATATTTTTCTTTTAGTCATAATTAATCAGTTACATTCCAGCATATGTCTCCCTTTAATAGTTGGTTCATATAGTAATCTTGCATTAGTTATTGGTTCATCTTAGTCTTACTTAGAGTAGTACTTCTTGCTTAGTAGTGAGTGAACGTGCCTTTAATTTTTAAGTAGAATGAGTTCAGTTTGAATTGCATCTAGTTAGATTTAATTTGTTAGTGTGTTAGTTTGTTAGAATGCTTTCTTTTCTTAAATTATAAGTAATTAGTTGTTTCAAGTTCATTATTAGTTACTTAGAATATTAGTTTGGTGGTTAGTTTGTTAGACTAGTTTTGGTTTCACTTGAAATATTATATTTTGTTACTGGTGTTTTCGTGGTTCTGCTCGTTTTGTTTTGTTTTCTACAGGAAACCATTCGGACATACGATGAGCCCTCAGAGAGCTCTCTGGAATAAGGATCAATAAAGGAGAAGTATAAAGATTATCATCATTCATAAAGAAAGAAAAAGAGAGAAGCAAATCAATTCAAAGGGACAGGAGGACTACAATGAGGCTTCAACATTAAAGATTTTTTCCCTTTTTCTTTTTAGATTAGGCTATTATTTTGTTCAATTCATTGGATTGTAATAAGGCCGTTTTATTCTTTTATTCATTTAAGCCCTCTATGTAGGGCAACACTCTTTAGTTATTCATTTATTTAATTAAATTTTTTTCTTGGCAATAAAGAGTAGCATAGTTGTGTGTGTTGAATACAAGTATCTCCCGTTCCCTGAGATCAACCCGGACTCCACCACTTGTGTGAGCCGGTTTTTATATTTTTGGTGTCTGGCTTTCACATTGTTTTTATAATAAAATATCATTTTCAAAACCGTTTTTCAAAACTCACACCAGATTACCATGCTGGGGTAACGATGATCACTGCAGAGACTTTTGGTTAAGTGAAAAGGTAAGTGAAGAAACCTCCTATCCAAGGTTTAGGCATAACCGTCCTAACATGATTTGTACTATCGATTTGTAAGATATTATATCGATTTGCAGATATTGATTCCTACACTCTGGCAAACTTCTGAGCATTGAGTCTTATACGTGATGGATTTGCGAAAAAAAAACTATGGTGCTACAACTCATTGGACTTTCACACTGGTGTACAATGTGACATTATGCATTTGATAAGTTTCTTTCTATAAGTGTATCATATCTTGTACGGTGGCCCAAAATTTACTTGCTTCTACATTAACCACAGAAGGGATTCACCAAAGGCGTTTTGGGTATCGACATTGGCGAGTAGAGGTTTTGCTCAGCACACGCTGCTCTTTTACAAAATAATGGCATCGATTATGGCGTATTTGTAATGAAGGATATTGAAGCAATATACAATGGACGAGAACCTGATTTCGACGCTGTATGCTCTACACTTAAACATGTTTTATTATCCTCTATTATTGAAGACTCAATTTATATATTGGTGTCACATTACCTTTTTGTTGCAGGATGATATACCTGGATTCTGCACAAAACTATGCAAAAAGTTGATGGAGTTTCTAATTGCAGAAGAGAAAAAAACTGAAACGGCAAGAATACCTAGAAGGCAACGAACGACGCGACCCCTTAGAAGTAATATGATGTACAAAGATTTCTAACAGATTTTATAGACTATATATATAAATTTTTTATACAAAATTTATAAGACTGTGTATACAAATTATGTAAATCTCTTTGGGTTGAAATAAAATTTAAATTTTACTAAACACGCCAACAAGTTGGACTGTTATTTGTAGCAAAGGCAAATCGTTGTCTTCGATATAGACGTCATTTTGTAAATCGCTATAGGATACTATCTTATATAATAATTCAAATACAATATATATACAAGGATTTGTCTTATCGTGATTTACACAATGATTGATAAAAGGCAAAAAAGATAAAGAAAAACTAATCAACACGATGTTTATTGGTGAACTACAAATCTAGGTAACTTGATAAATACAAATCGACTTACAACCAATATTCTTTAAGTTTCATAAGATAATAATATTTGTCCTATCGCGATTTGCTTTTACAAGCTTTGTCTATGTGAACAAATCATTGTTATGTTCGCCCTTCATAAATAAAAATTGTAAAAACGATTAGCGTTGTATATAGTGGAAATTATGATTTGATTTTACGGTCTTCCTATCGCGATTTGCACAAAAATTGATAAAAGGTTGAAATGATTTGTACGTATGAAGGCAACATTCTATAACAATTTGTACGATATGTTCTATAGCGATTTACACAATGACTAATTCAATGGTACAAATCGATGTCCTATTTAAAATTAGTAAAGTACAAATCAAGATAACTTCAACGATACAAATCGAGTTAACTTCTTAAATACAAATCAATTTCTTTCACAAAGACGAACAAAGACATATCGTTGTCGCGATAACTTCATAACTACAAATCCACATGATTTACAACCACATTCATTTACAAAAAATATTAGTATTTAGTTATAATACATCATGATCAATGGTTTGGCTTAGATACAATGCATGACCATCATCATCAAAGAAGACAAATATAATCACAATTATGAAACCCATGTCCAAATAGTGATGTGCATATATTGCAATCCAGGTGTGGAAAGCAATTTACGGGAGGACATTTCCGTCAAACGCATATCTATCTTTTAGAGACTCCCAGTTTTACAGAAGAGATCACCAAAATATCCATATCGTTCATCGTTGAGTTCATTTCCTGCTGCAAAGCGATTCTATGTGAAACCGAGGATACATTATCTCCAAGTCAACAAGCTCATTAGTAATGGCAGCCCACAACACCATTTCGCAGATATTTTTACAATTGTGAACTATTGTGCACTACTTTAGAGAGAAGTAAAGAGCCCTCACCACTGTAGCATACTTGTCTTGAAGTATATCAAAGATGAGGCAGAATATCTGTGCTTGCTTTGGTATGGTGGCAACCATTGAGGATGATTATGGTCATTATATTATGCGTAAGCTTTGAACCTCATCTATCAAGCATAAGTAGAAGGAACACAGATGTTACGCCCCAGATTTCCAAAACAAGGCCAAGTTAAAATTTTCATGATTTTCTTTTTTTTTTCTTTGCAGCAAAACTTAGAAAGCTTTTGACAACGAAAATAGACAATAATGAGTCGTTGGTTTTAGAAAGCTCCAGGCACATTACAGGTATGTGGCCAAGCACCCCTTGACCACCAAGGAGTTCCATTTATCAAAATTACTTGTTTATTATAAACATCACTGCTTGAAAAAACAATATTGGTTCTATAAAAGGAAGCAATACAACACTGTCTAGAGAAACCCTGGAACTCGATGCCACCTTGTTCCGCATATTATACCGCAGGTCCAACACTTGAAATTCCCATTAAATGGGGTCAGAACCACTGATGGTCTGGTAAGCAAGAAATCATACATCTATTCAACTCAAGTAAATGCATTGACCACTCAGGGTCACAGTTCACAATAACGATGCTCAAGTCTCCACGACTTAGCGTATATCGCAAGAGCCTCTTCAGAGCTATGAATTGAACATTCGCTCAAGTCTTTATGACTTAGCGCAAGCCTCTTCAGAGTTGTAATTGAATAACCACTCAAGTCTCCACGACTTAGTGTTGACCACTTCTGGGTCTCGAAGGGATGTCTAGCTCAAGTTTTTATACTTGGAATATTCGTATCCCACGAATCTAAGGACAACTTATCAAGCTTCGCTTAGTTATGCGGATACAACATGGGTATTTGCCCAATCGGTCCAGTGATATACCGATTATGACACCTTCACAAAAGTTATGCAGAACTTGATACAACAACGTCCGTTCACTCATATATTCAAGTATCGCTGAACCTAAGCTAATGCTTTGTTTCGATATTTAACCCCTCTCCCTGGGCTTAAGGGAGGTATATCCGAGCATCAACACGATGATATAGGGGTTGATTATTCAATATATTTTTAGATACCCCAGAGGCCTGTTGATCCCAACCCCCTAGTAGGATGATACATTTTATACCAGAAAAAGTCCCTACTAGGTATTTGGATGCATCCTGCTACTGCACTAGTTGGGTTCAATCATTAGATATTTAAGGATAACCATGACTTCCATACCTCTGAGTGACGGAGGCCATCATGAACTCTATCAGGTTCGAAGGTAATATATGTCACTCAAGGCTGCACCATCACCGTCTTCCTCGGTGAGAAATTCTGAAGGGGTCTGCCAGTCTTACAAACTACTTAATGCATGCCTATAGAGAAACCGTTGAGGAGATGTACCCGACCCCATTCAGTATACCCCCAACACAGTCATCAACCGCGGGGTCTTTTCGCTTTATTCAGATGCATGCTGGACTCTGCTCTCGACACTGCTATCATCATGAGCATCTCACCTCTTTCGGGTGGACAACGTACTCTGGCTCTGCGGCTCTTACGAGTCTAGTTGTATATCAGTCTCTCAATGAGCATGCATATAACATGATCTCAATGGATCGACTGCTCGACTTATATCATCACAATGAACACTTAGCCTAGTCAAGGTGCAACCACTACTCCGATGCAATGACTCTTACGAGTAAGGTGTCCTTACAGGCAAAACATAAAAATGGGCCATTCTGGCAGCGTTCCCACAACAGGGCATCTTTGTGCCATTCAACTGGTTTCAGCAACTGTTCTGCCAACCATTTTGACAACACTTCCTCCGCTTTGACGACAGGAGTGAGTCTAACCTTTCTACGTTGTAGAAAGTACTGAGGGCATATGGGCAGCACCTCCTTTGGATGATGGAGTAACATGCTCTTCTCTTTCAGAGCTTGGTTGAGCTTCTTCAGAAATTTCTGCAGCACTCCCTCTCTTTAAATGAGGAAGTGTGCGATTTTTTTAAGCTCGGAGAGCATCTTTTCAGAATTTCTAGCAGCATTTCCCCTCTTTGACAGGAAAATCACTATGCTTTAACTCGGGAGATGGATGCGCACCGTTGTGCGTACTTCGAATCCATCAAAGTTGATTGAAACCTTGGGCTATAGCCAGACCATACGCAAATGACTTAGTCTTTACGAAAAAATAGTTTTGCACAAAAGCGAAACCATTCCAATAGGGACTTCATTCGTCAAACAAAATCTTAATCGAGGAGCGATAATGAAATCACATTGACGATTGGGAGTTGATCTCTATTTGAACATTCACTTAAGCACCATATATTTAGTATAAGTAGAGGCATGTGCTTTATATGACGGCAGTGTAAAGAATGCATATACTTATTGTTCGGGGGGGGGGGGGGGGTGTGAAACCGAACGAAATATTCTACATATATATTTGTAGAAAGCAGGGAAGCCTTGGCATTGTTCGACGCAACGACAAGACAAAATGCATAATCAGAAATTATAGAAAGCAGAGAGCCTTGGCATCATATGACGTGACGACGAATGGTAAATTACATTTAAGCAGAAGCCTTGGCGATATAGGACGCGACGACAATCTCAAGACAATATATGTGAGAATCAACATCTGACGATAATTACATGGCAAGCACGTGAACACCGAAGTGTCCTAGAGGGCTAAACCAAGAACTAGGGAGAGATACTATTTTTAAGAACGTATATACTCTGCATTCAAACATATATATCCGATGATAGTCACAAGGCGAGCACGTGAACACTGAAGTGTCCTAGAGGGCTCAACCAGAGACTAGGGTGAGATACTACTTCAGAAGGTATATGCTATATACAAACAAACAAATACTTGAGAGAGATAGATTAACGAAGCGAACTTACTTCAGATCATGGAAGAAATAGCTCTGGAATGCTTTGACTGCTTCGAACGAGGTTCAATCCTTCCTTTGAGAGATCAGACTAGGTCAGTTGAGGTCGACCTAGTTGAGAAAGAGGAAGAGCAGGTCAAGATGCTAAACCTAAGTGGTTTGAACCAAACTGGGTTCAGTCCAAGTAAACTGGGTTTAGCAGGTTCAGACTTAGCCCAAGCTGGCTGAGTCTGGGTTAAAAAAATCATACCAAGGTTTGGGATAAAAAAAGACTTTGACTTTGACTTCAAACCCAACTGGGTTCAAGTCAAGTCAACTGGGTTTGGACCAGGTCAAGTGAGCTAGGACTAGGTCAGGCAGGCCCAGACCTACTGGGCTAGGTAGGGGAGGTTTAGGAGAGAGAGAGGAGAGAGAAAACGGAGGCAAAAGGAGGGGAGGTCAATTTTTTCAAAGGGGGGTCACCTCCTTTTATAGGTGAGGTTGCTTAGCCCCTAAGCAACCTCCTCTTTCTGGATTTTTATAGAAAAAGCTAGAAAAATCAAGAGCCTTCCTTCCCCTTCTTACCTTTTCCAGAATTTTTCAGAAGGTTCCTCTTTGGTATGAAGCCCACATAGAAATTTCATGGGATATTTTGTGGGTCCCACCAGATATTTTCTGAGGAATATTTCTGTGGGTCCCACCAACATTTCTGTGGGTCTCACAAAAATTTTAGGTTTTCAGTGATTTTTTTTTGAAAAATTCTAAGTACGTCATTCTCTTCGTATTGATGTAACTAAGAAAGTTGGTTTGTACAAATCTCTCAATTTTATTTAGAGAGAAAGTTATGACTCCCTGATGGTTTGAGCATATATTCACGAAGATACGAATATCGTAAGCATAACTGGTTCGTACAAATCGATTCGATTTGTATTTCAGATTTAGATGCTATTTTTTACCTGAAAATGCCTCATGAATTTATTCAGAAAGATACTAAAAAATTACGGGTCTTACATCATTACCCCTTAAAAGAATTTCGTTCATGAAATTTCGTTAAGAGTACTAAGTGCGTAACTCAGAATATTTCTTCGACATGTTAGATTCATAATATTATTTACTTAGTTCAACATCATATTCATTCCTAATTATAACCTCATATTATAATACATGATTGATGAGGTATGCTTCTCATATCTGAGTTCAAATTACATTGCAACAATGACAGCTTTAGCTGAATCAATGTTCTTCCAACTGACTATCACTCATAGCCATTTTGTATAACTATTTTATACACATAGATCATTCTTCTAGAGATTAACCATATTGGAATAAGTTCCTTATCAGACTACTTGGTATTGAAAACATACCTCCTCACAGGTTCGCCCTCGTCAAACTTACATGATATTGGATCATTATACCCTCACAGAAGCATACTAGCCAAGCTACAGGTTTTAGAACATATACACTCACACGAAGCTGTATACCCTCATAGGCTCACCCTAGCTAGACTATCTGATATTGAATATGTAAAATCTCATAGGACTTTCTTCTTGAGAACAATTCCTTAATGGTTTATTTTATTAAGTGACTTTTAGCGTTCTAATTACGCAAACTTAATTTCTCAATCATGGGGTCTATAACCATCAATTTTGGGCATAAGCATTTAAAATTCAATTTGACAAATCCAAAATTACTTTAGAGAGCAAGGATACATATCGATCTAGATGACTGTACACAAGGTCATAAGCCTCTTGTCTTGAGCATTCATTGGATCTTGTCTTCTGATTGCTTTTTACCCAACACAACTCTATTTATCAAGGTATTCAAATTCCTTGATATGATCATTACCCATGAGTTGTTCGGTTGTCACCGCATAGACACCACCCGCCATAAGTTTCTGCTCTGATATGGGTAGTGGCAGTCGTTGTTGTTGTATTTATTGAGAGGGTCCTCCAGATCCCATATTTCTCCGTTGAAGATCTGAGGCCTTCTTGAGACATTTTCTTATACGATGCCCTGTTTTGTGTAATATAGGCAACCTCCCATATCACAAGGACAAACCCCTCCGGGGTGATCTGAGCTACACCCCGAGTATCAGAAATTAGACTGTTGGTAGGGCTGATTGGCTTCTATCATCTGTAATGGCCACTTGACCTGTGGAGTAAAGTTCTTTTCCTGAAAATCTCTCTTATAAAAAGGTGGTCGTGATTCTTGGTCACCTGAGAACGTTCTCTTGTTGTTCCCATTACTGGTTACTGGTCTCTTTCCTACGAACCCTTTGGATCACTCCCAGTCCACGCTAATCTTCAAAGATGCTGCCACAACATCCTGAAATGTTTGGGGCATACTGGTTATCACACAAGACCGTAACCCTCCCTGCAATCCATTTATATATTTATCGGCCATTTCCTGGTCAGTGTCAAATAACCTAGAGTACTATCGCTCAAGGTTCTGAAACTTGGTAGTATAGTCGATGAAACTCATACCACCCTGCTCTAGTTCTAGGAGCTCCATCTTCTTTTTATTCATAGAGTGCAACATGACGTAGTTGTTCATGAAAGCTCTCCGAAAATTATTCCAAGGGATGACTTCATGTCGTGAGAACTAAATAATCTTTGTGGTATCCCACCACTTTCGTGCATTATCCTTCAACCTATATGTGCCGAAGTTAGTATTTTTCTCTTCTGGTACTCTCAGTATCAGGAATGCAGGCTTTGTTTCTTCGATCCAACTTTCTACAAGCTCTAGATTGGCTCTACCAGTGAAGACCGGTAGATCAAGCTTAAAAAACTTCTCATAAGTGATTTCTCCAGAACTCTCATTGCGAGATCGAGCCGGTTCCTATCTCGATTCACAAATGGCAGACACTAGGTTGTTTAGAGTCTCTAGTAGGAATCTCTATGTATGAGACTCCTCGCTTGGTGTGGTCCTCCTCATCTTAGAAGCCATCTATAGTTTGACAAGAGTTTACCCGATCAGAAAGTATAAAATCATACTTACACTGCGATACCGCGAACATGACAGATCTTAAACCAGGTTTCTGAGACACATGCTCTGATACCAATTTTGTAACACCCGGGATTTCTAAAACAAGGTTAAGTTAAAATTTTCATAAATTTATTTATTTTCTTTGCAGCGGAACTTAGAAAGCTTTTGGCAGCAAAAATAGACGATAATGAGTCATCAGTTTTAGAAAGCTCCAAGCACATTACAGGTATGTGGCCAAGCACCCCTTGACCACTAAGAACTTCCATTTATCAAAACCACTTATTTATTACAAACATCACTACTTGAAAAAGCAATATTGGTTCAATAAAATACGTAATTTAAATGCATAATCGAAAATTACAGAAAGCAGGGGGCCTTGGCATCATACGACGCAACGACGAATGGTAAATTACATTTAAGCAGGAGCCTTGGCGATATAAGACACGATGACAATCTCAAGACAATATATGCAAAAATTGACATCTAACGATAGTTATAAGGTGAGCGCGTGAACACCAAAGTGTCTTAGAGGGCTCAACCAAGAACTTGGGTGAGATACTATTTTTAAGAACTGTTATCATCATAAAAATTTTCCCTTCTCTGCGGGAGAGAGGGGAAAGATCCCGCGAGTCAAACTTGACCAAAGATTGAAAATAATTTTGAAAATACTCGCCTCCATTTTGAAAGTAGCAAGAAAATCCGTAGGATCGAGCTCACCTGTCGATACGAGGTTCAATCGTTCCTGGTGCCTTTACCAGGAGTAATCAAAGTAAAGATCAAAGAGTGCTTAGCTTAACTTAATTATCAAAGTCGATGTTCTATCCTAAATACACAGAGAATTCAAGCATGTGCTATGAAATTTTATAAAATGCATGTCGAGAAATATGATCTATGCTTTTGAAAATATTCTGGAAAATAAAAGAGAAATATTTCAGAAAAAAGGGAAATCGATTTCTCAGAGAAACCTTAATAATTTTGATAATCTTGAGAAAACTTTGAAGATTTAAGGAAAATTGGCTTTCTTAATTTTGAAAAATACACTTTGGAAAACCATGAGTGAGTAAAAGTCTTTGGAAAATGGATGAAAGTCCTTAGAAAATGGAAGAGATTTTAGAAAAATCCTAATTATAGAAAAATAACTAACTTTGAGAAAAACCCTTTTTGAGAATTCCAACCTTGAAAATTGATTTTTTTGATTTTAGAAAATTATAGAAAATTCTCGAAAAGTCCTTTTAAGAAGGGAAATCAAACCTTGAAAAAATCAAGATTCTTGGAATTCTAACCTTGAGGATTTGAAAATTGATTTTGGCTTTTGGAAATTCATGGGAAATCCTTTCAAGGACCTTGAAAGAAATTGAAATTTTAAGGAATTCTAGAATATTTGAGAAATTGATTTTTTTTTTAAAATGGGATCTTCTTGAGAAAACAAAAGAAATGCATTTAATTCCTTGATGCCAGCTAACTTAAATGGATGAATGCACCTTTATGGAGATATCTGAGAAATTTTGAGAGAATTACTTGAAAATGTGCATTTTAGAATTAAATCAAGGTAAATTCTTTACGTATTCTGACTATGGTCGTAAATATGTTCATAATTTAACTTATTTAATTTCAAAACATTTTGTAAAATGTGAATTATGCTAATGACTTTCGAAAATAGCCTAATAGTGTAGACTCAATGTGGCTAATACGAAGATGATGAATCTAGGTCTCATCCGTATTCTGACTATGGCCATAAATACGGTCTCCACCAAGTTTATTAGCTCCCTAAGAGCTGGTGCACGTGCCATTCATGTTCATCCATAGTGGTTTTCAAAGAAGATGCATGAATCATATATCAGGATATTACAGAAAGTAAACTATATGCTATGTGCCCTATTCTAAGCATAAAAGTAACTCTTATTCCAGATTTTCAGTTTACATTTACATCACTAAAATAAAAGAAATGGAATAAAAAGGGAATATAACTCCCGCTTTTGAATATCGCTGCAAAACTAGAAATTGTATTAGTATAGACATGTAGTTCTTTTCTAGATTTTTCGATAATATCTAAAAATTAGTGGATTTATCTAGATATAAACCCAATCTTATGCCTCCTTGATATGAATATGATTTGAAATCACAGAAATACAAGAAAATAGGATAAGAAAGATTTTGAAATTCGGAATTGTGGTCAAAATGACCAAAATACATCTAATAACAAGGTTGTGACTTTGAAATTAGGGTTTTTGAAGGGATTTTGATAAAATTTGGGAGTTTTGAAATTCAAATGATGATGAAATTGAAGATGAAATATGATGATATGCTGCTAAACATGATAAAACCTTAAAAATCAGAAGAATCTCTAAAAATTTAACAGAAATATCAAAATTTGCATGCATTTCGAGCGAATTAGGGTTTCGCAAGCACCCTGTTTTGATGATACGACGAATTCACATATCAAACAACATCAAAATTGTGCCAAATTCTACATAGGACATCCTATTACCCTTAGGGACAAAATAGACTAAAAAAACAGATGTTATGGTACTATCTAAATGCAAAAATTTTAATAAATTCTTAAAACATGTAGATTTCACCCACAGGCACGAAACAAACGCAGTATTTAACACAATGGCGGAGCAATTCACCATAGAAATTTTTGAGATTTTGCGTGCTGCTGACAGACATAAAAATAAGCAATTTTGGCATTTGCAGCTCTGGGGTTTAATCTATGATGACTTCTGTAGCATAGGTCTAACTCCGATACGCATGAATTTAACAGGATTTTATATAAAAATAGATGAAAAATAGCAGTACTGTTATCATCACAAAATTTTTTCCCTCCCTTGCGAGAGAGAAACGGATTTCGTGAGTCAAACTCGACCAAAGTTTTGAAAATGGTTTTGAAAATTACTCGCCTCCGTTTTTAAAATTTGTGGGAAAATTCCGTGGAATGGGATTCGCATGTCGGTACGAGGTTCAACCGTTCTTGGCGCCTTTACCAGGGGTAATTGAACCAAGGACCAATTATGTGCTTTAACTCGACTCAAATAGCTAAATTATGCTCTAGTGCTATGAAATTTTGAAAATAATGCAAGTTTGAGAAAATATGATGTTTGCTTTGGAAAATTAAAATATGCTTGAAAATTGTTTGGAAAAGTACTTGAAATTGGGATTCATGGGAAAATCATTGAAGTTCATTGAAAATCAGAAATTTGCATTGGAAAGTGATTTCTCAGGAAAACTTGAATTTTAGAAAAATCGATTTTGAGATTTAGATTGCTTTTCTGAGGAAATGGATTTGAAAATTCTGAGAAAAATTAAGAAAGCTCATTGGACAATGATTTTGAAATGAAAAATGGATTCTCAAAAAACTGGATTATCAGAAAAATGGGAAATCTGAGAAAATCACTTTCTGAAAACTTGAGATTTTGAAATTTGAGAATTTTAAAACATTGGAAAATATTGATTTGAACTTGGGAAATGCTTTGAAATCTCTTTTGAAAATTTAGAATTCTGGAAAAATTCAATCCTGAGAAAGACTTGGTAAATCCTTGAGAAAATTGATTTTTCTGAAATTGAAATTGGAAAATGAATTTGAAAATAATGCAATTTGAATGATATGAATGAATGAATATGAATTTGAAAAGGGAATTTTATTGAAGAATTGGGAAATCCTTTTAAAACTTTGAGAAATGCAGTGCATTTTGAAGTTAGCCTAAGAGTGTAGGCTGAATGTGGCTAATATAAAGATCATAAATCTTGGTTTTCTTTATATTCTTACTATGACCATAAATACGAATCCCACCGAGTTTATAAACTTTATAAGAGCTTGTGCACATGTCATTCATGTCAACCATAGTGAATTTGAAATAATGTGCATGAATGATACATCACATATTAAATTTTGCAAAAATTACACTATATGCAATGCAACCCTATTCTAAGCAGAAAAGTAACTCTTATTCCAAATATTACATTGATTTTTTACATTGAATTGAAATAAAAGAAATAAAAAAATTCTAAATCTTCTTCTTGAATGTTCTTGCAAAACTAGAAAACAAGGTTAGCACAAAAATGTAGGTTTTTTTGAATTTATCCAAAAATATAGGAAATTATCGGATATTATTCAGATATAAACACAGTATCATACCCCCTTTGATATAAACATTATAAATAATGAATAAATTTCGAAAATAAACTTAAAAATTCGAAATTGGGGTCAAAATAACCAAAATACCCCTGATGACCTTGAAATCAAAGTTGTCTGAAAGAAATTTTGTAATTCTTGAAAATTTTGAAAATCAAATGAAATAAATCAAACATAATATGATAAAATATGATGATATGCATGAAATTTTGGAGAATTAGAAATTGAAATTTTGAAATTTAGGTCAAAATGACCAAAATACCTCCGATAACAAGACTATGGCCTTGAAACCAGGGTTTTCTGAAATAAATTTTGCAAAAATGGAAAATGTGAAACGCCAATGACATTGAAATTAACCTTAATATGATATGAAATGCTTATTTATATGAATAAAACCCTAAAATGTCGAAAATATCATAAAATATCAAATTTAACCTGATTTTCGCTTGATTTTCGCTTCTGAATTTAAAGATAAACTAACACATGGAGCAAATGAACTTGGAATTAAACCAAATTTGGCATGGACACCTAAAATAACCCTAGAAACAGACTGGAGCTCGAAAATCTATTTTTTTATATTTTTAAATATGGAATTTCAAATAAAAACCCTAAATTTTATGATTTTTGCCTAAAATGTTGATTCTAAAGGGGATTTAGGATATCCAACTTCCATCAAAATTTCCCAAATTTTATGGGGTGACAGAGGACAGTAAGGCAAAGATTTTTTCCTTTTACACTTTCTGGTTTTGACCTATGGTCGGAGCTGTACAGTTCCGGAAAGTCGGATCGGAATCCGGCGACTCTCGGATTTAGGAGAAACAAACAGGTTTCGGTAGAAAACATGAGAAAAATGGAAGACAGTTGGGAAAAAGGCTGAAATTGTGGAAAAATGTCTCTGACAAACAGCAAAAGATTTGATATTTTGACACCATTGGGATTCGGGTTACGGTTTGGAAAAAGCCACACTGTTATCAGAGACCTAAATCTCTGGAATTCGTGGACATTAGAATCTGTAAAACAGAAAGAAAAAATCCAGGAAAAATACTGAAACAGATCAAAAAATTCCCAAATTTTGGGAAATTACAGTAAATAATGTTAGAAATAACTTTTGTGTGGAACGTTTTTGCAAACGAGCTACAGATTGGGCGGACTTGATGCATTAGGGTCTGTCCATACCCTCACAAAGGAAAATTGAGATTTTCTCAGGGGTCTGGGAAATCCGATTTTTGACAGAGATTAAAACTATTTGGAAAAACGGCAAAATCTCCAAATCCTTAGTAGATTCAATCATGAATCTACTGTGATTTTCGGAGGACAATCCGGATCTCCCATAAGGGTGGTGACGGAGGTTCTTGTCTGCTAAAGCAGAAAATGGAAATTCAGAGAGAGAGAAAACCCGACTTAGTGTTTGATCGATTTAGATGAGTTCCAAAACTCGAATTGAATCAAATTTTCGGCAGTAGAACAAAGACATATGACTAAGACTACTATGTATTTTTTTGGATTTTTTAATAGGAAATTACACATAAGATCATAATTGGACTCAATGCATAAATGAAACCTAAATTAAATATCAATAAAACTACACTAAATGCTTATGAAATTGAATTTTTTTCTAAATACAACATAAAAACTACATGATAACGAAAATAAAATGATAAATGACACGGGTATGATCAATTTTGATCTTAGATATTGGTGAGTGGGATCCCGATCCATTCATTGAATGGGTCCCTTGACTCACATATCATGAACATGAATAATCTATGTCTTACATCTTTATAGATTCACAAATGAAATCTTTAATCACCTAAATCCAATTTTTGAAATGTTTTCATATTATATTCATGAAAATACCATACGAAAGACCTTATTATATCAAGATCATCTTTTATGTTTAACAAAACTAAGGTTGAAGACAAGGATTTTACCTTGGATGGTGTTGATCGCTAATGGAGAAGAAGGTTGAAGAGGTGGCAGCAACTTGTTTTGTTGGTTGGGGTTAGCAGCTGAAACAAAGTGGAAGGGTTGCTGCTGGAGGCGGATGCTACAGAGCTGGTGGTGGAGGAGGCTCACAGCTACAAACTTGATGGAATGGGTCGGCTGCTGCGAGTGGCTGCAAGGGGGGTGAAGCATCGGCTGAAGGAAGGGCTCTTGTAGTGACCGTCGGCTGGAACTACGGCTTGAGGAAGTGGCTGCCGGATGGTGCTTCAAGGTGGAGCAATGGCTGCCATGAAGGGAGGAGTTGCTGTGGCTGTAGCAGCAAAGGAGAGAAGGATATATATATATATATATATATATATATATATATATAGAGAGAGAGAGAGAGAGAGAGAGAGAGAGAGAGAGAGAGAGAGAGAGAGAGAGAGAGAGAGAGAGGCGTGAGTTGGAGAGAATGAGCAGCCGTATGGCTCCCCTTTTTTTATCTTTTTGGACTTAGGGCTTAAATCATTTCATACTTAGGTCTTTTTAGGTTTAATGAAAATAAAGCTCAAAGAGGTTTACGTGAATGGCTGGGCAAGAGGGAAAGGAAGGGAGGAAGAAAGGGAAGAAGGAAAGAAGGAAGGGAAGGAAAAAAGAAAGAAAAGGGAAAAAGAAAGGAAAGAAAGAAAAGGAGGGAAAAAGGAAAAGGAAAAAAAAAATGAAAAAAAAAATGGAAAGTGGGGCTGGAAGGTGGGCTATGGTGGTCGACCCCCTTGTGGGTCCCACCTTAGGAACAATAAAATAATTAAAAGTAAAATAAAATAAAACAAACAAAAAATAAAGAAAAAGATATTTTTTTTTTATAAATTAAAACAAGAAAATGCAAATGGATGGACCATCTCAGAGCGGGTCTAAATTTCACTTTTGAAATTCATTTTGACGATTAGAGGGGTAAAATAGTATTTTCAAAAAATTTCCAGACGAAATGAGCTATTTTTGGCAGTTTTTGAAACAAGCTCGGATTTTGAAGTTCAATACCCCGTTGCGAAGCAAATCCAATGTAGAATTTAAAAATGTAATTTTTAAAGAAATCCAAATTGTTTTTCTCGAGAAAATGCTTCCAAATATATTTTCAGACAAAACGAGCTATTTTTGGCAGTTTTTGAAACGATCTCGGATTTTGAAGTTCAATACCCCCTTGCGAAGCAAATCCAGTGTAGAATTTGAAAATTTGAGTTTGAAATAAATTCAAATTGTTTTTCTCAAGAAAATATTTTCAAATTTAGAATCTCGGGGGTAAAAATGTCAATTTTGGAAACCCGAGGTTTGAAATTGATTTATGAAAACTTTTAAGACTCAATCTGGATTAAAATTTATAAAACTGGAGTTCTGGACTTCGAAAATGTGATGAAATGTGATGAAATGTTATGAAATGCTAAGAAATGATATGAAATGATGAGAAATGACATGCGAAATGCAGACCCTGAATGAAGAATTTTGGATGTTAGACCCCGATTGGCAGTTGTACTGATTCAAAAGTGTTAAAATTGATAAAATTTGCAAAATAGCTCAAGAAATGGTTTTCGGGACTCTACTGGGTAAGAGTGACACTGAAAATTGGGGTTCAAGCTGAATTGAACTAAGATGAGGTAGATTGAGCTGGGTTTTAGAGTTTCATAACTCAAATGAACTGACCAGGCACTGACTCAACTGACCTTTCCGACTGAATTTTCAAGAAAAACTGCCATTTTTAGAGAAATGGTACAGAATGGTCACTGGAGTGAAGTGAATTACGAACTTGAGCTGACTTTGAGCTAAACAAAAGGTCAATAATACTGACATGAACTAAAATCGAAGCTCGAACACTAGCTCAATTGGCTGAACTCAACTCAATTTCAGTTGAAAGAGCTGAAATGGACTAAAATGGGCTTCTGGACACTTGGAAATAGTTTTAAACTGAAACTGGAGCGCTTGAACTTCTGTTGAGCTCAAGTTAGACTCTAGGGAGTATGGCTGACTATGAATGACTGACTCAGAGACAATTGGCTTGGATTTGAGCAAGAAATGAACTCATTTCTGAAGAAATGATCTCATTTTGGCAGGAATTATCAGAAATGAAAATGGTTTTCTCACTGTGAGCTCAGATGAGCTTTGGAATGACTGATATTCTAAATGTTCTGAACTGACCAGTGAGCTTTGTTGACTTCGACTGACTAGGGTCCGGGATGACCTAAGGGTAAAATGGTAATTTTCCTAGTGAAAATGGGTAAAATGGTGATTTTCTGAAACTGACTCGGGGTTTGACTCCTACACTGACCTAATAGGGTTGGCACTGCCTGAGGAGGATTGTTTGAGAATGGATGTGGAAAATTTGGGGTGTTTACAGATGCCCCTCTTTGCTACTAAGCCGACTTGAAGACGAGCTTAGTGGCAAATAAAAACACACCAAATTTGGGCCATAAAAATGCCCCAGTTTGAAGGATCTGACTGGGTATGAAGAAATTAGCCCTGATGAAAATGGTAGATATGAAGTGAAGAATAAAGAAGAAAATTTTACTTCAAAAGGAAGTGAGATTCAGGTTTTGCCCTTAACCTGGATGGGACGGAAAATACCTCGTGTAGAAACGAAACTCAGGTTTGACCCTTAACCTGACCGGGCAATGAAATACCTCATCAAAGGAGGCTCAGGTTTATACCCTTATCCTGATTGAGAGGAAAATGAAATACCTCATCAAAGTAGGCTCAGGTTTATACCCTTATCCTGATTGGGCGGAAAATGAATGAAATCCTCGAAGGAAGAAACCATGATGGAACCTTCGGATTTCCGCACAATGAATCTGATAGGGGTTTTGCAAAAGGATGAAATTGGGGTCCCTAAAGCTTGAAAAGGGGTTTGATTTTGGGCACCTCATTGCTGAGACTAAATAACTTTTGAAATTGGTGACCTTTTGCGAGAAAATGATTGGTGGCTTAACCTCAAGCCGAAATTGGACTGTCTATGGTGGGACAGTGGGAACACAGGGAATTGTGCGAATCTAAGAGCCCATGCGCTCAGATTATACCAACAGAAGGGAAGGAATCTTGAAAACTCCCATTATCAAGTCCTTAAAAGGGATAACAACTGATGTCAAGATGCACCAAAGATGAACCTCAAGCTCTCGCTTCACGCCAGGATAGCTAGAAAATATTGTCAAAATGTTGAAAATTATTGTTGATTCAAAATAATTTAAAATGATGCACATTGTTTTGAAAATATTCCCTCTTTTCTACCTGAACTATTACCTCCGCGTGGGCTTAACTCCGTAGAATCAAGATTCGAATTCAAATTTCTTGCAATTGACTTTCTTTCAAGGAAGCTATCAATTTCCTTGATATGAACAGAAAAGCGAGTATTCTTGATATTGTGAAAGCAATTGGTGAAAGAATATTGATAATAGAATTTCACAAAATTAAAGAAGATTCTTGACAGATTTAGCAGTCTGATATTCTGGGATTCTTTTCTCATGATGATCTTTCTCCCCACTTTTTTTTTTCTTTTTTGGTAGAATTAGAGCCCTCTTAGGCTTTTGGGGATTTTATTACATCATCCTTCATTTTGGAGATGTCCTGACTTTTCTCTTTTTTTTTTGGAAGGGTACGTCACAAACTCCTTCATCTTGGAGATGTTTCGATCCTTCTTTTTCTCTCAGGGATTATATTGACGGTTATTGGATCATTGGTTGGAAATCTCTTGATGATAGCGGAAATTAAATATCTTTTAGGGTTTGTCGAGAGGCTCATCGCAGTCTTCTTCATCTTGACGGTGCTCTGAACTTTCCCTGGAAGGATCCGTCACAAACTCCGTCATCTTGGAGATGATTCAAATCTTCTTTGGCCCCGGGGGTCTACTCGCCTAATTTGCCTTCATCTTGATGACAATTGAGAGATCCCTTTTGCAGATATTTAATTGCAGCTTAGGTGATTGAGGAGATATAAGGATTTAATTGATTTTTCCGTATCACCCAGGATATTTCGACTGCTTTATTTTCCAAGAATGATCTTTAAAAATGTGTCATTGACTGCGATCAATACTGATCACTTATGGCTTTGCAACAACATTGAATTTCCTTTGCTGGCCATATCGAGGATTTATTCTTCATCCTATTGGTCGACCAATAGAAAGATTCTGAATTTTAAATCCTTTTTCGCGAAAGCTTTGTCCTTTCGGAAGTAATACTAAAGGTATTCTGAGGTAATGATTTTGTGCAATAAAGATTTTGAAATCAACAAATATTTAATGACAAATTGGCAAAATTTTCTTGAAATCCTTTGTGAAAGCGAGCATTTAAAGCACTACTCAACGCATCCATGACAAATTTTTTTTTCTCCTTTCCTCAAAGGAGAAGATTCAGAAATTGAAAATAGGAATTACTCCTCTCTTCCCTGAAGAGGAGGTGTTTGCAAAATGAACTTTCGAAGAGAAATTAAGCTTTCGTCAAAACTTCCTAACATTAGGCTTCTCTTATGGAAAGGGGGCCGATAATGGTGAGGTCGGTGAATTGGTCATGAAAGAACGAGTCCATCACACTCTCTCTGAAAAGAGGGTCCTTCATGATGAAATGGCCTAGTACGAAATTGTGGTCACAAGGAAGGCGAACTTCCGTCAAAGCTCTCTTTGAACTAAGGGTTCCTTGTATGAAATTGGAATTTTGTTTTGCAAATGGTTCACAAAGACACGAGTCCCTTCAAACTCTCCCTTAAAAGGGGCTAGATGAATAAAGGATAGCATGCGAAAAGAACGAGCTCCCTCGAACTCTCCCTGTAAAAAGGGTCTTTCGCAAGAGGAAATGATTGAAATTGGTATTCGGTGACCAAAAGGGTCGAAATTGGAAATTGAAATTTAGAATTTTGAAATTTGATATTTGAAATTGGAAATTAGAAATTGGAAATTAGAAATTGGAATTTGGAATTTGGAATTTGGAATTTGGAAATTGGAAATTGGAAATTGGAAATTGGAAATTGGAAATTGGAAATTGGAAATTGGAAATTGGAAATTGGAAATTGGAAATTGGAAATTGGAAATTGGAAATTGGAAGTTGAAAGTTGGAAATTGGAAATTGGAAATTGGAAATTGGAAATTGGAAATTGGAAATTGGAAATTGGAAATTGGAAATTGGAAATTGGAAATTGGAAATTGGAAATTGGAAATTAGAAATTGGAAATTGGAAATTGGAAATTGGAAATTGGAAATTGGAAATTGGAAATTGGAAATTGGAAATTGGAAATTGGAAATTGGAAATTGGAAATTGATTGACCCGAAGGCCGAAATTGGAATTGATTGACCCGAAGGTCGAATTTGAAAATTTGACAATTGGTTGACCCGGAGGTCAAAATTGGAAATTTGGAAATTGATTGACCCGAAGGTCAAAATTAGAATTTTGGAAATTGGTTGACCCAGAGGTCTGAAATTGGTAATTAGGTGGCCCAAGGGCCGAAATTGGAATTTTGAATTTAGAAATTGGAAATTGGAAATTTTAAAATTGATTGACCTAAAGGTCAAAATTGGAAATTAGTTTATTGGGAACAACATGGGTTCAATAGGAATTCAGCCTAAGAATGTGGATCAGGAGGACTTCAACCTACAGATCAAATATCTGAAAAATACCAATCCAAAAAGAGTTCGACCTAAGGACTGTAAAGAATATTGGATCAGGAGGACTTCAACCTACAGATCAAATTTTTGAGGATAAGATTGGTTTGAAAGGGGTTCAACCTACAAATCACATTGGTTCCGCAGGGGTTCGACCTACGAACTATCAATTCCATAGGAATTTAACCTAGGGATCATAATCTAAGAAGTAAGGATTCAACTTGTGAGCTTTGAATGGACCAGGTGCTAAACTGGGTTTTGAGGAAAGATTCGAATCAGAATTCAAATCTTCAAGAAAAAACTAAATGAATTGGGTTTTGAAAGAAAATTCAAGTCGGAACTCTAATTTTCTAGACCAATTCTAGACATTTGAATTGGATTTGAAAGAAAATTCGAGTCAGAACTCTAATTTTCTAAACCAATTCAGAAGGAAAAGAAAACTCGGGTCCGAACTCTAATCTTCGAAGGAAAACTGGATCCATTGTGAAAGGAAAAGAAATTCGAGTCGGAACTCGAATCCTGAAGGAAAAGTAGATCAATTAGAAGGAAAGAAAATTCGAGTCGGAACTGGAATCTCGAAGGAAAACTAGACCGGTTAGAAGGAAAGAAAATTCGAGTCAGAACTCGAATCCCGAAGGAAAACTAGACTAATTAGAAGGAAAGAAAATTCGAGTCGGAACTCGAATCCCGAAGAAAAACTAGACCGGTTAGAAGAAAAGAAAATTCGAGTCGGAACTCGAATCCCGAAGGAAAACTAGACTAATTAGAAGGAAAAAAATTGAGTCGGAACTCGAATCCTCAAGAAAAACTAGACCGGTTAGAAGGAAAGAAAATTCAAGTCGGAACTCGAATCCCGAAGGAAAACTAGACTAATTAGAAGGAAAGAAAATTGAGTCGGAACTCGAATCCCAAAAGAAAACTAGACCGGTTATAAGGAAAGAAAATTCGAGTCGGAACTCGAATCCTGAAGGAAAACTAGACTAATTAGAAGGAAAGAAAATCGAGTCGGAACTCGAATCCCGAAAGAAAACTAGACCGGTTATAAGAAAAGAAAATTCGAGTCGGAACTCGAACCCCGAAGAAAAACTAGACTAATTAGAAGAAAAGAAAATTCGAGTCGGAACTCGAATCCTGAAGGAAAACTAGACTAGCATGGATTAGGTTTGAAAACATTAACCAGTAAACCAGATTTAGAAAGTTTGACCAATAGAAATTGGATTTTGAAAGTCCGACCAATAACAATTGGATTTTGAAAGATGTACCAGTGTGAATACCGGATTTTTTAAATAAACCAGTATAAGTACTGGATTTTGAAAATGGATCAGTACAAATACTGTTTTTAGAAGAATTACCAGCACGAACATTGAATTTTGAAGATTTACCAGCACAAACACTGGATTTAGAAAATTTTACCAGCACGAACATTGGATTTTAAAAATCTTACCAGCACGAACACTGAATTTTTGAAAGTCTTACCAGCACGAACATTTGATTTTTGAAAATTTACCAGCATGAACACTGGGTTTTGGAAATTTACCAGCACGAACACTGGGTTTTTGAAATTTTACCATCTCGAAGACTGGGTTTTTTTGAAATTTTACCAGCACGAACACTGGATTTTTTTTTAAAAAATTACCAGCACGAAAACTGGTTTTTTGAAAAATTACCAGCACGAACACTTGGATTTTGAAGAATTACTAATTGATTTTGATAGAAGATTTTCAATCTTTACCCTCACAACGACTTGGACAACTGTTGGGGCCTCAAGATTTATCCCTTATCCTGAATGGGCAGTCCAGGTTTATCCCTTAACTTGAAAGGGAAACTCAAGTTTATCCCTTAACATGAAGGGGAAGTTTGATGCAAATGCAAATTGATGCATATGAATGCGAATGAATGCGAACGAATGCATGCAAATGATGTAAATGGGTGCGCATGCATGCAAAATGAGAGATTTGTGTGATCCTGCTTGCATACAGAATATTTTGAAGACAATTTTCAAAATAATGCCCCAGTGTAACTGGGAAAGAAGAATTTGACCCTTATTGAAGAAAATATATTGAGGAATTACAAAGGATGAAATAGAGAATTTAAGTATAGAATTTTTCAAATGTTGAGCATTGATAGGGCCTGATAATTCTACACCATCGGCATTGATGAGCGGATATGAATTGCGGTGTAATGCTTCCTCGACAACATAGGGCCCTTCTCAATTTGGCGACCATTTGCCACCCGGGCAATGCTTGAGATAGGTCGTTGATCTGAGCACTAGATCATTGTACTCAGAATTTCCTTTCAATGACAAATTTTGTATATTGTTTGGCTACCCTCTGCTGATATGATTGAGCGTGCTCTGCTACTCGAAGGTTTTTTTTATTGAGAAAATCAAGTTGTACCAGTTGCTGCTGCTGATATTGATCAAGCGATAACTCCAGCAGTGATGCAAACTTCAAGGCAGGTTTTTGAATATGTAGAGGCAGTACTACTTCAGTTTCGTAGACAAGTTCTGATGGAGTAGCATTAGTTGGTGTCCGAGTGGTGGTTTTGTATGCTCACAATGCATCATGGATCTTCTCATGCTAGTCACAGCCTGTTTCCAAAGTTCGCTCCAAGATTCTAATCAGAATTTTATTGGTGGCCTCTGCCTGACCATTCCCTTGAGAATAATAAGGAGCGGAGAAATGATAATGGATTCTTAAAAACGTCCTCATTCTCTCATTCTTGAAATGACTGCCATTATCTGACACAATATCATGCGGTATGCCAAAACGACATAAGATATTCTTGTGGATGAATGAGACCACATGTCGACCTTCTACTGTGCGTAGGGTGACTGCTTCTACCCATTTAGTAAAATATTCTGTTACGGCAAGAAAATATTTGTGACCATTCGAAGCAGAAGGAGTAATGGGGCCTACAACATCAAAAGCCCACATGGAAAATGGCCATGACGAGACTACAAATTGCAAATATGTCGCTGGCGCATGAATGGAAGGTGCATGCATCTGGCATTGAACGCACTTCTTCACAAAATGATAGCAATCTTGTTGCATAGTTCTCTAGTAATATCCTGCTCAGATGATTTGTTTGATAAGAGTTTGGTAGCCGACGTGACCACCGTAAATGCCTTAATGTACCTCCCACACGACTTCTTTGGCTTCATCTTCATCTAGGCATCTGAAATATTTAGAACTGAATCCACGATGATAGAGGACATCGGCAAGAATAAAATATCAGGCAGACACATGCCAAATCGCTCGTTACTCTTACCACTGATATTCTAAGAAAAGGAGACAGATGTCTTCTGCTTGATGTGAGCCTTTCTGAGACTATCATCAGCTTGCTTAGACATCATCATTTTCTTGAACATCTGATATACAACAGGATCAATGTCATCCCTATCATTCGGACTCTGTCTTCTAACAGTTCTTGGAGAATTCATCTCTTTTTACTTGATGCTTTAAAAATCACTGGTGCACTTGATATAGTAGCATCTTCTTATCTGATCTGGACCACTTGGGAATACCGATATTCTTTGCAGAATGTGATAGATGATTAAATTTTGATGATGAAGATTCAGAATAGAAATGAATATAGGAAAAACATTTGATGAGAATTTGGTAGATAATTGAAAGAATATTCCATTACTAGGGATTGAGTCATCGTTGGGATTACGACAATTGCGTTGTCATTCCTTTGCAAAGAAAATAAACAACTAAAAATTATGCCTTGTTACCTAGGCGAGGTCGTCAAACCAAGAATAGAAGAATTTGTAAGTTTTTTATTTATTGAAAGGAAAACATGATTGTATCAATAATAAACTTGGGAAAGAGGGGGTGGACAGACAATTTGCCACCACTCTTTATAACTAGCATAGACACGAGGGCCGAAAAAAAGTGAAAGAGTAACAAAAGAGTCTCAGCCATATCTGGCAGAATGGTATGTTCCGGACCACTGTGCTGATGTAAGGTCAAACTCTGGCACGACTTCTGATAGCAACCGCTTCTCTATGTGCTTCTGTCTCTAAGAAAACTGTCAAACACACTGCTCCGGATGATAGTAAGCACAAAAGAATGGACCAAGCAACTTGAATCTCTTGCCATATGCATAGGTGTATCTGAGAGGCGATAATTCTCGATCAAAATAGTCTCATACCACTTCTTCCTGCAGATAATCGATCATGAATCAATATCGCGCAACCGGAAGGAGCTCCTTGCCGTTGTATCTGAACGAACTAGCTCTGGTCGGCACAAGCTGAAGGAACCAAGACTGAAGAACATAGGTACATCCGTCGACTAGGATGAACTCTCCAAGTGTGAAGCGGGTCAGTCCTTTGTATAGAAAAGCAAGCGCGGCCATGGCTATCGAGAGACAGCTGGTCTATCGACTTCCCCATCTTCTCAAAAGCTCAACTATTCTGACATCCACATAATTTTGTCCATCTGGAAAGAAAGCAAGTCCCACACTATACAGAACCATCGCATGCTGAATTCTCTCTCGAGCTGTTCTGGACAACGAGCTGACTTCTGCGAATTCTCCATACTGCCGGTAGATCTCGATCAGGCTCACATATTCATTCTCGTTTTCTTCAATCAGTGGCCATGACTTACGTCCTGTCATGCGAGCCACAACATCTTTAGGGTCCAGACCCTTGACATTGATCAGAAATTGCTGCTCTAATGGATCTCCAGGCCGGCTGGCTCAGGCAGTCCCATAATCTCTGAAAACTCATACATTAGTAGTGTCATCTCACCCCACGGGAACCAGAATGTGCAAGTGCGCGGATTCCACCGTTCTGCCAGTGCATGGATGAGATTACCATCAGCAGCCAACTTCCCCACTGCAGATGTGAGTTCCAACCCACAGTCGCTGAAATGGTCCAGAAACATACAGAAGAAGTTTTTGAACCAAATATAGTACCACCGGGGGAAGAAGGGTCCGGTGCTGAGAGCTTGATGCTCGGGAAGACTTTGTCGCACCTCATAGGAGATGTGACCCTCAGGAAAGACAGAGTCGAACTGGCTGAATGCCATTAGACTGAAAGATAGGAAGATTGGAATTAGACTTTGAAAAAAATACAAGAATTTTGAAAATTGCAGGCTGGATAAAGTGAAATGCTGAAAATTCGAAGTCCAGAGGAACAAAAGAATGGAAAATAACCTGGAGTTTTGAAGAAAAGGTGGATAATTTGAAAAAAATCATCCAGGTTTTTTTTTTTTGAAAAAACAAGGGAGATATTTCACAAAAGGTGGAAAATGAGATATTTTGGAAAATTGTATGATATTTTAGAAAAATTTGGAAAAACATAAGAAAATAAGATGAAAATGAATATCATACATTCGATCATAAACAATTATGCACATACAGCATTCCCTAAGAAGTTGACTCTAAATGCATTGATTTTGAAAGAGCTTTAGGACCTTAATCCTGACTCTAGGCTTAGATCAACTGTGTTCAATCATGCTATGCCGATATACTCGAGCCGAGGCTCGATGTATGTGGCATAAATATTAATATCCGGTTCTAAGCTTGTGTTTTCCCAACATCCTTGAGCGCCTGCCGATATACGTTGGACTATGGCCCTTGGTACGTGGCAGGGGGGCGTTAGCCCAAATAAGTGGCCCAGTTGTGAGGCTCTGTCCCGAACTATGGTTCTGGAAGAGAGCCCAGCAACGTGAAGACCGGGTAGACATATGTGGGGTGGTTTTTGAAAAGTGATCACATGCAGAAAAACAGAGGGCTCTAAGTCCTAAAGAGATAGAGTTTTGATTTTTTTTTTGAAGAAGCAAGCATTGTTTTCATACAATTCCTAGATTGAGGAGTGTTGTATTTCAGACCTAAGTCTAAGTGAGCATGAATAATTCTCCTCAATATGGTCCTACCAAACCATGCATAGTCTACATGCAATCCATGTCAGCTGGGTTCAAGTCTAGGCTCCTAGGTTCACATGATATCAGAAATTAAAGTTGACATTCTATAGAACATAATTTTGATAATTGAGCTAAGTTAAAGCACATAATTGATCAGGCGAAGACAGGTCCCATCACGGTCGCCAAACCTGTTATCATCACAAAATTTCCCCCCTCCCTTGCGAGAGAGAAACGAATTTCGCGAGTCAAACTCGACCAAAGTTTTGAAATTTGTTTTGAAAATTACTCGCCTCCATTTTTAAAATTTGCGAGAAAATTCCGTGGAATGGGATCCGCCTGTCGGTACGAGGTTCAACCGTTCCTGGCGCCTTTACCAGGGGTAATTGAACCAAGGACCAATTATGTGCTTTAACTCGACTCAAATAGCTAAATTATGCTCTATTTTTTCTAGAATGCACAAAGAATCTGGCTTGTGCTATGAAATTTTGAAAATAATGCAAGTTTGAGAAAATATGATATTTGCTTTGAAAAATTGAAATATGCTTGAAAATTGATTGGAAAAGTACTTGAAATTGGGATTCCTGGGAAAATCATTGAAGTTCATTGAAAATCAGAAATTTGCATTGGAAAGTGATTTCTCAGGAAAACTTGAATTTTAGAAAAATCGATTTTGAGATTTAGATTGCTTTTCTGAGGAAATGGATTTGAAAATTCTGAGAAAAATCAAGAAAGCTCATTGGAAAATGATTTTGAAATGGAAAATGGATTCTCAAAAAACTGGATTCTCAGAAAAATGAGAAATCTGAGAAAATCGATTTTTGAAAACTTGATATTTTGAAATTTGAAAATTTTAAAACATTGGAAAATATTGATTTGAACTTGGGAAATGCTTTGAAATCTCTTTTGAAAATTTAGAATTCTGGGAAAATCCAATCCTGAGAAAGACTTGGTAAATCCTTGAGAAAATTGATTTTTCTGAAATTGAAATTGGAAAATGAATTTGAAAATAATGCAATTTGAATGATATGAATGAATCAATATGAATTTGAAAAGGGAATTTCATTGAAGAATTGGGAAATCCTTTTAAAACTTTGAGAAATGCAGTGCAATTTGAAGTTAGCCAAAGAGTGTAGGCTGAATGTGGCTAATATAAAGATCATAAATCTTGGTTTTCTTTGTATTCTGACTATGGCCATAAATACGAATCCCACCGAGTTTATAAACTTTATAAGAGCTTGTGCACGTGTCATTCGTGTCAACCATAGTGAATTTGAAATAATGTGCATGAATGATACATCACATATTGAAATTTTGCAAAAATTACACTATATGCAATGTAGCCCTATTCTAAGCAGAAAAATAACTCTTATTCCAAATATTACATTGACTTTTTTACATTGAATTGAAATAAAAGAAATAAAAAAATCTAAATCTTCTTCTTGAATGTTCCTGCAAAACTAGAAAACAAGGTTAGCACAAAAATGTAGGGTTTTCCGAATTTATCCGAAAATATAGGAAATTATCAGATATTATTCAGATATAAACCCAATATCATACCCCCTTTGATATAAACATGATAAATAATTAATAAATTTAGAAAATAAACTTGAAAATTCGAAATTGGGGTCAAAATAACCAAAATACCCCTGATGACCTTGAAATCAAAGTTTTCTGAAAGAAATTTTGTAATTTTTGAAAATTTTGAAAATCAAATGAAATAAATCAAACATAATATGATAAAATATGATGATATGCATGAAATTTTGGAGAATTAGAAAGTGAAATTTTGAAATTTAGGTCAAAATGACCAAAATACCCCCGATAACAAGACTATGGCCTTGAAACCAGGGTTTTTTGAAATAAATTTTGCAAAAATGGAAAATGTGAAATGCCAATGACATTGAAATTAACCTTAATATGATATGAAATTCTTATTTATATGAATAAAACCATAAAATGGCGAAAATATCATAAAATATCAAATTTAACCTGATTTTCGCTTGATTTTTGCTTCTGAATTTAAAGATAAACTAACACATGGAGCAAATGAACTTGGAAATAAACCAAATTTGGCATGGACACCTAAAATAACCCTTGAAACAGACTGGATCTCGAAAATCTATTTTTTTATATTTTTAAATATGGAAATTCAAATAAAAACCCTAAATTTTATGATTTTTGCCCAAAATGTTGATTATAAAGGGAATTTAGGATATCCAACTTCCATAAAAGTTTCCCAAATTTTATGGGGTGACAGAGGACAGTAAGGCAAAGATTTTTTCATTTTACACTTTTTGGTTTTGACCTATGGTCGGAGCTGTACTGTTCCGTCAAGTCGGATCAGAATCCGGCGACTCTTGGATTTAGGAGAAACAAACAGGTTTCGGTAGAAAATATGGGAAAATTGACAGACAGTTGGGAAAAAGGCTGAAATTGTGGGAAAATGTCTCTGACAAACATCAAAAGATTTGATCTTTTGACACCATTGGGAATCAAGTTACGGTTTGGAAAAAGCCACACTGTTATCAGAGACCTAAATCTCTGGAATTTGTGGACATTAGAATCTGTAAAACAGAAAGAGAAAATCCAGGAAAAATACTGAAACAGATCCAAAAATTCCCAAATTTTGGGAAATGACAGGAAATAATGTTATAAATAACTTTTGTTATTTTTGGAGGACAATCCGGATCTCCCATAAGGGTGGTGCCGGAGGTTCTTGTCTGCTAAAGCAGAAAATGGAAATTCAGAGAGAGAGAAAACCCGACTTAGGGTTTGATTGATTTAGATGGGTTTCAAAATTCGAATTGAATCAAATTTTCGGCAGTATAACAAAGACATATGACTAAGACTACTATGTATTTTTTTGGATTTTTTAATAGGAAATTACACATAAGATCATAATTGGACTCAATGCATAAATCAAACCTAAATTAAATATCAATAAAACTACACTAAATGCTTATGAAATTGAATTTTTTTCTAAATACAACATAAAAACTACATGATAACGAAAATAAAATGATAAATGACATGGGTATGATCAATTTTGATCTTAGATATTGGTGAGTGGGATCCCGATCCATTCATTCAATGGGTCCCTTGACTCACATATCATGAACATGAATAATCTATGTCTTACATCTTTATAGATTCACAAATGAAATCTTTAATCACCTAAATCCAATTTTTGAAATTTTTTCAAATTATATTCATGAAATACCATACGAAAGACCTTATTATATCATGATCATCTTTTATGTTTAACAAAACTAAGGTTGAAGACAAGGATTTTACCTTGGATGGTGTTGATCGCTAATGGAGAAGAAGGTTGAAGAGGTGGCAGCAACTTGTTTTGTTGGTTGGGGTTAGCAGCTGAAACAAAGTGGAAGGGTTGCTGCTGGAGGCGGATGCTACAGAGCTGGAGGTGGATGAGGCTCGCAGCTGCAAACTTGATGGAATGGGTCGGCTGCTGCGAGTGGCTGCAAGGGGGGTGAAGCATCGGCTGAAGGAAGGGCTCTTGTAGTGACCGTCGGCTGGAACTACGGCTTGAGGAAGTGGCTGCCGGATGGTGCTTCAAGGTGGAGCAATGGCTGCCATGAAGGGAGGAGTTGCTGTGGCTGTAGCATCAAAGGAGAGAAGGAGATAGCTAGAGAGAGAGAGAGAGAGAGAGAGAGAGAGAGAGAGACGTGAGTTGGAGAGAATGAGCAGCCGTATGGCACCCCTTTTTTATCTTTTTGGACTTAGGGCTTAAATCATTCCATACTTAGGTCTTTCTAGGTTTAATGAAAAGAAAGCTCAAAGAGGTTTACGTGAATGGCTGGGCAAGAGGAAAAGGAAGGGAGGAAGGAAGGGAAGAAGGAAAGAAGGAAGTGAAGGAAAAAAGAAAGAAAAGGGAAAAAGAAAGGAAAGAAAGAAAAGGAGGGAAAAATGAAAAGGGAAAGAAAATGTGAAAAAAATGGAAAGTGGGGCTGGAAGGTGGGCTATGGTGGTCGACCCCCTTGTGGGTCCCACCTTAGGAAGAATAAAATAATTAAAAAAAATAAAATAAAACAAAAAAAAATAAAGAAAAAGCTATTTTTTTTTATAAATTAAAACAAGAAAATGCAAATGGATGAACCATCTCAAAGAGGGTCTAAATTTCACTTTTGAAATTCATTTTGACTATTAGAGGCGTAAAATAGTCTTTTCAAAAAATTTTCAGACGAAACGAGCTATTTTTGGCAGTTTTTGAAACAAGCTCGGATTTTGAAGTTCAATACCCCGTTGCGAAGTAAATTCAATTTAGAATTTAAAAATGTAATTTTGAAAGAAATCCAGATTGTTTTTCTCGAGAAAATGCTTCCAAATCTATTTTCTGACAAAATGAGCTATTTTTGGCAGTTTTTGAAACGATCTCGGATTTTGAAGTTCAATACCCCCTTGCGAAGCAAATCCAGTGTAGAATTTGAAAATTTGAGTTTGAAATAAATTCAGATTGTTTTTCTCAAGAAAATATTTCCAAATTTAGAATCTCAGGGGTAAAAATGTCAATTTTGGAAACCCGAGGTTTGAAATTGATTTCTGAAAACTTTTAGGACTCAATTTGGATTAAAATTTATAAAACTGGAGTTCTGGACTTCGAAAATGTGATGAAATGTTATGAAATGCTGAGAAATGATATGAAATGATGAGAAATGACATGCGAAATGCAGACCCTGAATGAAGAATTTTGGATGTTAGACCCCGATTGGCAGTTATACTGATTCAAAAGTGTTAAAATTGATAAAATTTGCAAAATAGCTCAAGAAATGGTTTTAGGGACTCTACTGAGTAAGAGTGACACTGAAAATTGGGGTTCGAGCTGAATTGAACTAAGATGAGCTAGATTAAGCAGGGTTTTAGAGTTTCAGAACTCAAATGAACTGACCAGGCATTGACTCAACTGACCTTTCGGACTGAATTTTCAAGAAAAACTGCCATTTTTAGAGAAATGGTACGGAATGGTCACTGGAGTGAAGTGAATTACGAACTTGAGCTGACTTTGAGCTAAACAAAAGGTCAATAATACTTACATGAACTAAAATCGAAGCTCGAACACTAGCTCAATTGGCTGAACTCAACTCAATTTCAGTTGAAAGAGCTGAAATGGACTAAAATGGGCTTCTGAACACTTGGAAATAGTTTTAAACTGAAACTGGAGCGCTTGAACTTCTGGTGAGCTCAAGTTAGACTCTGGGGAGTATGACTGACTATGAATGACTGACTCAGAGACAATTGGCTTGGATTTGAGCAAGAAATGAGCTCATTTCTGAACAAATGATGTCATTTTGGCAGGAATTGTCAGAAATGAAAATGGTCTTCTCACTGTGAGCTCAGATGAGCTTTGGAATGACTGATATTCTAAATGTTCTGAACTGACCAGTGAGCTTTGTTGACTCCGACTGACTAGGGTCCGGGATGACCTAAGGGTAAAATGGTAATTTTCTTAGTGAAAATGGGTAAAATGGTGATTTTCTGAAACTGACTCGGGGTTTGACTCCTACACTGACCTAATAGGGTTGACACTGCCTGAGGAGGATTGTTTAAGAATGGATGTAGAAAATTTGGGGTGTTTACAGATGCCCCTCTTTGCTACTAAGTCGACTTGAAGACGAGCTTAGTGGCAAATAAAAACACACCAAATTTTGGCCTTAAAAATGCCCCAGTTTGAAGATCTGACTGGGTATGAAGAAATTAGCCCTGATGAAAATGGTAGATATGAAGTGAAGAATAAAGAATAAAATTTTACTTCAAAAGGAAGTGAGATTCAGGTTTTGCCCTTAACCTGGATGGGACAGAAAATACCTCGTGTAGAAACGAAACTCAGGTTTGACTCTTAACCTGACCGGGAAATGAAATACCTCATCAAAGGAGGCTCAGGTTTGTACCCTTATCCTGATTGGGAGGAAAATGAAACACCTCATCAAAGTAGGCTCAGGTTTGTACCCTTATCCTGATTGGGTGGAAATGAAATAACTCTTTGAATGAGGCTCAGGTTTATACCCTTATCCTGATTGGGCGGAAAATGAATGAAATCCTCGAAGGAAGAAACCATGATGGAACGTTCAGATTTCCGCACAATGAATCCGATAGGAGTTTTGCAAAAGGATGAAATTGGGGTCCCTAATGCTTGAAAAGGGGTTTGATTTTGGGCACCTCATTGCTGAGACTAAATAACTTTTGAAATTGGTGACCTTTTGCTAGAAAATGATTGGTGGCTTAACCTCAAGCCGAAATTAGACTGTCTATGGTAGGACAGTGGGGACACAGGGAAGTGTGCGAATCTGAGAGCCCATGCGCTCAGATTATAGCAACAAAAGGGAAGGAATCTTGAAAACTCCCATTATCAAGTCCTTAAAAGGGATAACAACTGATGTCAGGATGCGCCAAAGATGAACCTCAAGCTCTCGCTTCACGCCAGGATAGCTAGAAAATATTGTCAAAATGTTGAAAATTATTGTTGATTCAAAATAATTTAAAATGATGCACATTATTTTGAAAATATTCCATCTTTTTACCTGAACTATTACCTCCGCTTGGGCTTAACTCCGTAGAATCAAGATTCGAATTCAAATTTCTTGCAATTGACTTTCTTTCAAGGAAGCTATCAATTTCCTTGATATGAACAGAAAAGCGAGTATTCTTGATATTGTGAAAGCAATTGGTGAAAGAATATTGATAATAGAATTTCACAAAATTAAAGAAGATTCTTGACAGATTTAGCACTCTGATATCCTGGGATTCTTTTCTCATGATGATCTTTCTGCCCACTTTTTTTTTTTGGCAGAATTAGAGCTCTCTTAAGCTTTTGGGGATTTTATTACATCATCCTTCATTTTGGAGATGTCCTGACTTTTCTCTCTTTTTTTTTGGAAGGGTACGTCACAAACTCCTTCATCTTGGAGATGTTTCGATCCTTCTTTTTCTCTCAGGGATTATATCGACGGTTATTGGCTTATTGGTTGGAAATCTCTTGTTGATAGCGGAAATTAAATATCTTTTAGGGTTTGTCGGGAGGCTCATCGTAGTCGCCTTCATCTTGACAGTGCTCTGAACTTTCCTTGGAAGGATCCGTCACAAACTCCGTCATCTTGGAGATGATTCAAATCTTCTTTGGCCCCGGGGGTCTACTCGCCTAATTTGCCTTCATCTTGACGACAATCGAGAGATCCCTTTTGCAGATATTTAATTGCAGCTTAGGTGATTGAGGAGATATAGGGATTTAATGGATTTTTCTGTATCACCCAATATATTTCGACTGCTTTATTTTCCAAGAATGATCTTTAAAAATGTGTCATTGACTGCGATCAATACCGATCACTTATGACTTTGCAACAACATTGAATTTCCTTTGTTGGCGATATCGAGGATTTATTATTCATCCTTTTGGTTGGCCAATAGAAAGATTCTGAATTTTAAATCCTTTTTCTCGAAAGCTTTGTCCTTTCGGAAGTAATACTGAAGGTATTCTGAGGTAATGATTTTGTGCAATAAAGATTTTGAAATCAACAAATATTTAATGACAAATTGGCAAAATTTTCTTGAAATCCTTTGTGAAAGCGAGCATTTGAAGCACAACTCAACGCATCCATGACAAAAATTTTCTTCTCCTTTCCCTAAAGGAGAAGATTCAGAAATTGGAAATAGGAATTACTCTTCTCTTCCCTGAAGATGTGGTGTTTTCAAAACGAACTTTCGAAGAGAAATTAAGCTTTCGTCAAAACTTCCTAACATTAGGCTTCTCTTATGGAAAGGGGGCCGGTAATGGTGAGGTCGGTGAATTGGTCATGAAGGGGCGAGTCCATCACACTCTCCCTGAAAAGAGGGTCCTTCATGATGAAATGGCCTAGTACGAAATTGTGGTTACAAGGAATGCGAACTTCCGTCGAAGCTCTCCCTGAACTAAGGGTTCCTTGTATGAAATTGGAATTTTGTTTTGCAAACGGTTCACAAAGACACGAGTCCCTTCAAACTCTTCCTTAAAAGGGGCTAGGTGAACAAAGGATAGCATGCGAAAAGAACGAGCTCCCTCGAACTCTCCTTGTAAAAAGGGTCTCTCGCAAGAGGAAATGATTGAAATTGGTATTCGGTGACCAAAAGGGTCGAAATTGGAAATTGAAATTTTGAAATTTTGAATTTTGAAATTGGAAATTGGAAATTGGAAATTGGAAATTGGAAATTGGAAATTGGAAATTGGAAATTGGAAATTGGAAATTGGAAATTGGAAATTGGAAATTGGAAATTGGAAATTGGAAATTGGAAATTGGAAATTGGAAATTGAAAATTGGAAATTGGAAATTGATTGACCCGAAGGTCGAAATTGGAATTGATTGACCCAAAGGTCGAATTTGAAAATTTGATAATTGGTTGACCCAGATGTCAAAATTGGAAATTTGGAAATTGATTGACCCGAAGGTCGAAATTAGAATTTTGGAAATTGGTTGACCTAAAGGTCTGAAATTGGTAATTAGGTGGCCCAAGGGCCGAAATTGGAATTGGAAATTGGAATTGGAAATTGGAATTTTGAATTTAGAAATTGGAAATTGGAAATTGGAAATTTTGAAATTGATTGACCCAAAGGTCGAAATTGGAAATTAGTTTATTGGGAACAACATGGGTTCAATAAGAATTCAGCCTAAGAATGTGGATCAGGAGGACTTCAACGTACTGATCAAATATCTGAAAAATACCAATCCAAAAAGAGTTCGACCTAAGGACTGTAAAGAATATTGGATCAGGAGGACTTCAACCTACAAATCAAATTTTTGAGGATGAGACTGGTTTGAAAGGGGTTCAACCTACAAATCACATTGGTTCCGCAAGAGTTCGACCTACGAACTATCAATTCCATAGGAATTTAACCTAGGGATCACAGTCTAAGAAGTAAGGATTCAACTTGTGAGCTTTGAATGGACCAGGTGCTAAACTGGGTTTTGAGGAAAGATTCGAATCAGAATTCAAATCTTCAAGAAAAAACTAAATGAATTGGGTTTTGAAAGAAAATTCAAGTCGGAACTCTAATTTTCTAGACCAATTCTAGACATTTGAATTGGATTTGAAAGAAAATTCGAGTCAGAACTCTAATTTTCTAAACCAATTCAGAAGGAAAAGAAAACTCGGGTCCGAACTCTAATCTTCGAAGGAAAACTGGATCCATTGTGAAAGGAAAAGAAATTCGAGTCGGAACTCGAATCCTGAAGGAAAAGTAGATCAATTAGAAGGAAAGAAAATTCGAGTCGGAACTGGAATCTCGAAGGAAAACTAGACCGGTTAGAAGGAAAGAAAATTCGAGTCAGAACTCGAATCCCGAAGGAAAACTAGACTAATTAGAAGGAAAGAAAATTCGAGTCGGAACTCGAATCCCGAAGAAAAACTAGACCGGTTAGAAGGAAAGAAAATTCGAGTCGGAACTCGAATCCCGAAGGAAAACTAGACTAATTAGAAGGAAAAAAATTGAGTCGGAACTCGAATCCTCAAGAAAAACTAGACCGGTTAGAAGGAAAGAAAATTCAAGTCGGAACTCGAATCCCGAAGGAAAACTAGACTAATTAGAAGGAAAGAAAATTGAGTCGGAACTCGAATCCCAAAAGAAAACTAGACCGGTTATAAGGAAAGAAAATTCGAGTCGGAACTCGAATCCTGAAGGAAAACTAGACTAATTAGAAGGAAAGAAAATCGAGTCGGAACTCGAATCCCGAAAGAAAACTAGACCGGTTATAAGAAAAGAAAATTCGAGTCGGAACTCGAACCCTGAAGAAAAACTAGACTAATTAGAAGAAAAGAAAATTCGAGTCGGAACTCGAATCCTGAAGGAAAACTAGACTAGCATGGATTAGGTTTGAAAACATTAACCAGTAAACCAGATTTAGAAAGTTTGACCAATAGAAATTGGATTTTGAAAGTCCGACCAATAACAATTGGATTTTGAAAGATGTACCAGTGTGAATACCGGATTTTGGAAATAAACCAGTATAAGTACTGGATTTTGAAAATGGATCAGTACGAATACTGTTTTTGGAAGAATTACCAGCACAAACATTGACATTTGAAGATTTACCAGCACAAACACTGGATTTAGAAAATTTTACCAGCACGAACATTGGATTTTGAAAATCTTGCCAGCACGAACACTGAATTTTTGAAAGTCTTATCAGCACAAACATTTGATTTTTGAAAATTTACCAGCATGAACACTAAGTTTTGGAAATTTACCAGCACGAACACTGGGTTTTTGAAATTTTACCAGCTCGAAGACTGGGTTTTTTTGAAATTTTACCAGCACGAACACTGGATTTTGGAAATTTACCAGCCTGAACACTGGTTTTTGGAAATTTACCAGCACGAACACTGGATTTTTTTAAAAAAATTACCAGCACGAACACTGGTTTTTTGAAAAATTACCAGCACGAACACTTGGATTTTGAAGAATTACTAATTGATTTTGATAGAAGATTTTCAATCTTTACCCTCACGACGAGTTGGACAACTGTTGGGGCCTCAAGATTTATCCCTTATCCTGAATGGGCAGTTTAGGTTTATCCCTTAACCTGAAAGGGAAACTCAGGTTTATCCCTTAACCTGAAGGGGAAGTTTGATGCAAATGCAAATTGATGCATATGAATGCGAATGAATGCATGCAAATGATGTAAATGTGTGCGCATGCATGCAAAATGAGAGATTTGTATCATCTTGCCTGCATACAAAACATTTTGAAGACAATTTTCAAAATAATGCCCCAGTGTAACTGGGAAAGAAGAATTTGACCCTTATTGAAGAAAATATATTGAGGAATTACAAAGGATGGAATAGAGAATTTAAGTATAGAATTTTTCAAATGTTGAGCATTGATAGGGCCTGATAATTCTACACCATCGACATTGATGAGCGGATATGAATTGCGGGGTAATGCTTCCTCGACAACATAGGGCCCTTCTCAATTTGGCGACCATTTGCCACCCGGGCAATGCTTGAGATAGGTCGTTGATCTGAGCACTAGATCATTGTACTCAGAATTTCTTTTCAATGACAAATTTTGTATATTGTTTGGCTACCCTCTGCTGATATGATTGAGCGTGCTCTGCTACTCGAAGGTTTTTTTTATTGAGAAAATCAAGTTGTACCAGTTGCTGCTGCTGATATTGATCAAGCGATAACTCCAGCAGTGATGCAAACTTCAAGGCAGGTTTCTGAATATGTAGAGGCAGTACTACTTCAGTTTCGTAGACAAGTTCTGATGGAGTAGCATTAGTTGGTGTCCGAGTGGTGGTTTTGTATGCTCACAATGCATCATGGATCTTCTCATGCTAGTCACAGCCTGTTTCCAAAGTTCGCTCCAAGATTCTAATCAGAATTTTATTGGTGGCCTCTGCCTGACCATTCCCTTGAGAATAATAAGGAGCGGAGAAATGATAATGGATTCTTAAAAACGTCCTCATTCTCTCATTTTTGAAATGACTGCCATTATCTGACACAATATCATGCGGTATGCCAAAACGACATAAGATATTCTAGTGGATGAATGAGACCACATGTCGACCTTCTACTGTGCGTAGGGTGACTGCTTCTACCCATTTAGTAAAATATTCTGTTACGGCAAGAAAATATTTGTGACCATTCGAAGCAGAAGGAGTAATGGGGCCTACAACATCAAAAGCCCACATGGAAAATGGCCATGACGAGACTACAAATTGCAAATATGTTGCTGGCGCATGAATGGAAGGTGCATGCATCTGGCATTGAACGCACTTCTTCACAAAATGATAGCAATCTTGTTGCATAGTTCTCTAGTAATATCCTGCTCAGATGATTTGTTTGATAAGAGTTTGGTAGCCGACGTGACCACCGCAAATGCCTTAGTGTACCTCCAACACGACTTCTTTGGCTTCATCTTCATCTAGGCATATGGAATATTTAGAACTGAATCCACAATGATAGAGGACATCGACAAGAATAAAATATCAGGCAGACACACGCCAAATCACTCATTACTCTTACCAGTGATATTCTAAGAGAAGGAGACAGATGTCTTCTCCTTTATGTGAGCCTTTCTGAGACTATCTTCAGCTTGCTGAGACATCATCATTTTCTTGAACATCTGATATACAACAGGATCAATGTCATCCCTATCATTCGGACTCTGTCTTCTAACAGTTCTTGGAGAATTCATCTCTTTTTACTTGATGCTTTAAAAATCACTGGTGCACTTGATATAGTAGCATCTTCTTATCTGATCTGGACCACTTGGGAATACCGATATTCTTTGCAGAATGTGATAGATGATTAAATTTTGATGATGAAGATTCAGGATAGAAATGAATATAGGAAAAACATTTGATGAGAATTTGGTAGATAATTGAAAGAATATCCCATTACTAGGGATTGAGTCGTCGTTAGGATTACGACAATTGCGTTGTCATTCCTTTGCAAAGAAAATAAACAACTAAAAATTATGCCTTGTTACCTAGGCGAGGTCGTCAAACCAAGAATAGAAGAATTTGCAAGATTTTTATTTATTGAAAGGAAAACATGATTGTATCAATAATAAACTTGGGAAAGAGGGGGTGAACAGACAATTTACCACCACTCTTTATAGCTAGCAGAGACACGAGGTCCGGAAAAAAGTGAAAGAGTAATAAAAGAGTCCCAGCCATATCTGGCAGAATGGTATGTTCCAGACCACTGTGCTGATGTAAGGTCAAACTCTGGCACAACTTCTGATAGCAGCCACAACTCTATGTGCTTCTGTCTCTAAGAAAACTGTCGAACACACTGCTCCGAATGATAGTAAGCACAGAAGAATGTACCAAGCAACTTGAATCTCTTGCCATATGCATAGGTGTATCTGGGAGGCGATAATTCTCGATCAAAATAGTCTCATACCACTTCTTCTTCCTGCAGATAATCGATCATGAATCAGTATCGCGCATCCGGAAGGAGCTCCTTGTCGTTGTATCTGAAGGAACTAGCTCTGGTCGGCACATGCTGAAGGAACCAAGACTGAAGAACATAGGTACATCCGTCGACTAGGATGGACTCTCCAAGTGTGAAGCAGGTCAGTCCTTTGTATAGAAAAGCAAGTGCGACCATGGCTATCGAGAGACGGCTGGTCTGTCGACTTCCCCATCTTTTCAAAAGCTGAACTATTCTGACATCCACATAATTTTGTCCATCTGGAAAGAAAGCAAGTCCCACACTATACAGAACCATCGCATGCTGAATTCTCTCTCGAGCTGTCCTGGACAACGAGCTGACTTCTGCGAATTCTCCATACTGCCGGTAGATCTCGATCAGGCTCACATATTCATTCCCATTTTCTTCAATCAGTGGCCATGACTTACGTCCTGTCATGCGAGCCACAACATCTTTAGGGTCCAGACCCTTGACATTGATCAAAAATTGCTGCTCTAATGGATCTCCAGGCTGACCGGCTGGCTCAGGCAGTCCCATAATCTCTGAAAACTCATCCATCAGTAGTGTCATCTCACCCCACGGGAACCAGAATGTGCAAGTGCGCGGATTCCACCGTTCTGCCAGTGCATGGATCAGATTACCATTAGCTGTCAACTTCCCCACTGCAGATGTCAGTTCCAACCCACAGTCGCTGAAATGGTCCGGAAACATACAAAAAAAGTTTTTGAACCAAATATAGTACCACCGGGGGAAGAAGGGTCCGGTGCTGAGAGCTTGATGCTCGGAAAGACTTTGTCGCACCTCATATATGACCCTCAGGAAAGACAGAGTCGAACTGACTGAATGCCATTAGACTGAAAGATAGGAAGATTGGAATTAGACTTTGAAAAAAATACAAGAATTTTGAAAATTGCAGGCAGGATAAAGTGAAACGCTGAAAATTTGAAGTCTAGAGGAACGAAAAAATGGAAAATAACCTGGAGTTTTGAAGAAAAGGTGGATAATTTGAAAAAAATCATCCAGGTTTTTTTTTTTGAAAAAACAAGGGAGATATTTCACAAAAGATGGAAAATGAGGTATTTTGGAAAATTGTCTGATATTTTGGAAAAATTGGGAAAAACATAAGAAAATAAGATGAAAATGAATATCATACATTCAATCACAAACAATTATGCACATACAGCATTCCCTAAGAAGTTGACTCTAAATGCATTGATTTTGAAAGAGCTTTAAGACCCTAATCCTGACTCTAGGCTTAGATCAACTATGTTCAATCATGCTATGCCGATATACTCGAGCCGAGGCTCGATGTACGTGGCATAAAATTTTATATCCGGTTCTAAGCTTGTGTTTTCCCAACATCCTTGAGCGCCTGCCGATATACGTTGGACTATGGCCCTTGGTACGTGGCAGGGGGGCGTTAGCCCAAATAAGTGGCCCAATTGTGAGGCTCTGTCCCGAACTATGGTTCTGGAAGAGAGCCCAGCAACGTGAAGACCGGGTAGACATAGGTGGGGTGGTTTTTGAAAAATGATCATATGCAAAAAAACAGAGGGCTCTAAGTCCTAAAGAGATAGAATTTTGATTTTTTTTTGAAGAAGCAAGCATTGTTTTCATACAATTCCTAGATTGAGGAGTGTTGTATTTCAGACCTAAGTCTAAGTGAGCATGAATAATTCTCCTCAATATGGTCCTACCAAACCATGCCTAGTCTACATGCAATCCATGTCAGCTGGGTTCAAGTCTAGGCTCCTAGGTTCACATGATATCATAAATTAAAGTTGACATTCCATAGAACATAATTTTGATAATTGAGCTAAGTTAAAGCACATAATTGATCAGGCGAAGACAGGTCCCATCACGGTCGCCAAACCTGTTATCATCACAAAATTTTCCCCCTCCCTTGCGAGAGAGAAACGAATTTCGCGAGTCAAACTCGACCAAAGTTTTGAAAATTGTTTTGAAAATTACTCGCCTCCATTTTTAAAATTTGCGGGAAAATTCCGTGGAATGGGATCCGCCTGTCGGTACGAGGTTCAACCGTTCCTGGCGCTTTTACCAGGGGTAATTGAACCAAGGACCAATTATGTGCTTTAACTCGACTCAAATAGCTAAATTATGCTCTATTTTTTCTAGAATGCACAAAGAATCTGGCTTGTGCTATGAAATTTTGAAAATAATGCAAGTTTGAGAAAATATGATGTTTGCTTTGAAAAATTAAAATATGCTTGAAAATTGATTGGAAAAGTACTTGAAATTGGGATTCCTGGGAAAATCATTGAAGTTCATTGAAAATCAGAAATTTGCATTGGAAAGTGATTTCTCAGGAAAACTTGAATTTTAGAAAAATCGATTTTGAGATTTAGATTGCTTTTCTGAGGAAATGGATTTGAAAATTCTGAGAAAAATCAAGAAAGCTCATTGGAAAATGATTTTGAAATGGAAAATGGATTCTCAAAAAACTGGATTCTCAGGAAAATGGGAAATCTGAGAAAATCGATTTCTGAAAACTTGAGATTTTGAAATTTGAGAATTTTAAAACATTGGAAAATATTGATTTGAACTTGGGAAATGCTTTGAAATCTCTTTTGAAAATTTAGAATTCTGGGAAAATCCAATCCTGAGAAAGACTTGGTAAATCCTTGAGAAAATTGATTTTTCTGAAATTGAAATTGGAAAATGAATTTGAAAATAATGCAATTTGAATGATATGAATGAATGAATATGAATTTGAAAAGGGAATTTCATTGAAGAATTGGGAAATCCTTTTAAAACTTTGAGAAATGCAGTGCATTTTGAAGTTAGCCTAAGAGTGTAGGCTGAATGTGGCTAATATAAAGATCATAAATCTTGGTTTTCTTCGTATTCTGACTATGGCCATAAATACGAATCCCACCGAGTTTATAAACTTTATAAGAGCTTGTGCACGTGTCATTCGTGTCAACCATAGTGAATTTGAAATAATGTGCATGAATGATACATCACATATTGAAATTTTGCAAAAATTACACTATATGCAATGCAGCCCTATTCTAAGCAGAAAAGTAACTCTTATTCCAAATATTACATTGATTTTTTACATTGAATTGAAATAAAAGAAATAAAAAAATCTAAATCTTCTTCTTGAATGTTCCTGCAAAACTAGAAAACAAGGTTAGCACAAAAATGTAGGTTTTTCTAAATTTATCCGAAAATATATGAAATTATCGGATATTATTCAGATATAAACCCAATATCATACCCCCTTTGATATAAACATGATAAATAATTAATAAATTTCGAAAATAAACTTGAAAATTCGAAATTGGGGTCAAAATAACCAAAATACCCCTGATGACCTTGAAATCAGAGTTTTTTGAAAGAAATTTTGTAATTTTTGAAAATTTTGAAAATCAAATGAAATAAATCAAACATAATATGATGATATGCATGAAATTTTGGAGAATTAGAAATTGAAATTTTGAAATTTAGGTCAAAATGACCAAAATACCGCCCGATAACAAGACTATGGCCTTGAAACCAGGGTTTTCTGAAATAAATTTTGCAAAAATGGAAAATGTGAAATGCCAATGACATTGAAATTAACCGTAATATGATATGAAATGCTTATTTATATGAATAAAACCCTAAAATGGCGAAAATATCATAAAATATCAAATTTAACATGATTTTCGCTTGATTTTCGCTTCTGAATTTAAAGATAAACTAACACATGGAGCAAATGAACTTTGAATTAAACCAAATTTGGCATGGACACCTAAAATAACCCTAGAAACAGACTGGAGCTCGAAAATATATATATATTTTTATATTTTTAAATATGGAAATTCAAATAAAAACCATAAATTTTATGATTTTTGCCTAAAATGTTGATTCTAAAGGGAATTTAGGATATTCAACTTCCATCAAATTTTCCCAAATTTTATGGGGTGACAGAGAACAGTAAGGCAAGGATTTTTTCCTTTTACACTTTCTGGTTTTGACCTATGGTCGGAGCTGTACAGTTCCAGAAAGTCGGATCGGAATTCGGTGACTCTAGGATTTAGGAGAAACAAACAGGTTTCGGTAGAAAACATGGGAAAAATGAAAAACAGTTGGGAAAAAGGCTGAAATTGTGTAAAAATGTCTCTGACAAACAGCGAAAGATTTGATATTTTGACACCATAGGGATTCGGGTTACGGTTTGGAAAAAGCCACACTGTTATCAGAGACCTAAATCTCTGGAATTCGTGGACATTAGAATCTGTAAAACAGAAAGAAAAAATCCGGGAAAAATATTGAAAAAGATAAAAAAATTCCCAAATTTTGGGAAATGACAGGAAATAATGTTATAAATAACTTTTGTGTTAAAAGTTTTTGCAAACGAGCTACATATTGGGCGGACTTGATGCATTAGGGTCTGTCTATACCCTGACAAAGGAAAATTGAGATTTTCCCAAGGGTCTGGGAAATCCGATTTTTGACAGAGATCAAAACTATTTGGAAAAATGTCAAAATCTCCAGATCCTTAGTAGATTCAATCATGAATCTACTGTTATTTTTGGAGGACAATCCGAATCTCCCATAAGGGTGGTGCCGGAGGTTCTTGTCTGCTAAAGCAGAAAATGGAAATTCAGAGAGAGAGAAAACCCGACTTAGGGTTTGATTGATTTAGATGGGTTTCAAAACTCGAATTGAATCAAATTTTCGGCAGTATAACAAAGACATATGACTAAGACTACTATGTATTTTTTTGGATTTTTTAATAGGAAATTACACATAAGATCATAATTGGACTCAATGCATAAATCAAACCTAAATTAAATATCAATAAAACTACACTAAATGCTTATGAAATTGAAATTTTTTCTAAATACAACATAAAAACTACATGATAACGAAAATAAAATGATAAATGACATGGGTATGATCAATTTTGATCTTAGATATTGGTGAGTGGGATCCCGATCCATTCATTCAATGGGTCCCTTGACTCACATATCATGAACATGAATAATCTATGTCTTACATCTTTATAGATTCACAAATGAAATCTTTAATCACCTAAATCCAATTTTTGAAATTTTTTCAAATTATATTCATGAAATACCATACGAAAGACCTTATTATATCATGATCATCTTTTATGTTTAACAAAACTAAGGTTGAAGACAAGGATTTTACCTTGGATGGTGTTGATCGCTAATGGAGAAGAAGGTTGAAGAGGTGGCAACAACTTGTTTTGTTGGTTGGGGTTAGGAGCTGAAACAAAGTGGAAGGGTTGCTGCTGGAGGCGGATGCTACAGAGCTGGAGGTGGATGAGGCTCGCAGCTGCAAACTTGATGGAATGGGTCGGCTGCTGCGAGTGGCTGCAAGGGGGGTGAAGCATCGGCTGAAGGAAGGGCTCTTGTAGTGACCGTCGGCTGGAACTACGGCTTGAGGAAGTGGCTGCCGGATGGTGCTTCAAGGTGGAGCAATGACTGCCATGAAGGGAGGAGTTGCTGTGGCTGTAGCAGGTAGCAGCAAAGGAGAGAAGGAGATAGCTAGAGAGAGAGAGAGAGAGAGAGAGAGAGAGAGAGAGAGAGAGAGGCGTGAGTTGGAGAGAATGAGCAGCCGTATGGCTCCCCTTTTTTATCTTTTTGGACTTAGGGCTTAAATCATTCCATACTTAGGTCTTTCTAGGTTTAATGAAAAGAAAGCTCAAAGAGGTTTACGTGAATGGCTGGACAAGAGGGAAAGGAAGGGAAGAAGGAAAGAAGGAAAGAAGGAAGGGAAGGAAAAAAAAAGAAAAGGGAAAAAGAAATGAAAGAAAGAAAAGGAGGGAAAAAGGAAAAGGGAAAGAAAAAATGAAAAAAAAATGGAAAGTGGGGCTGGAAGGTGGGCTATGGTGGTCGACCCCCTTGTGGGTCCCACCTTAGGAAGAATAAAATAATTAAAAAAAAAATAAAAAAACAAAAAATAAAGAAAAAGCTATTTTTTTTATAAATTAAAACAAGAAAATGCAAAGGGATGGACCATCTCAGAGCGGGTCTAAATTTCACTTTTGAAAGTCATTTTGACGATTAGAGGGGTAAAATAGTCTTTTCAAAAAATTTCCAGACGAAACGAGCTATTTTTGGCAGTTTTTGAAACGAGCTCGGATTTTGAAGTTCAATACCCCGTTGCGAAGTAAATTCAATTTAGAATTTAAAAATGTATTTTTGAAAGAAATCCAGATTGTTTTTCTCGAGAAAATGCTTCCAAATCTATTTTTAGACAAAACGAGCTATTTTTGGCAGTTTTTGAAACGATCTCGGATTTTGAAGTTCAATACCCCGTTGCGAAGCAAATCCAGTGTAACATTTGAAAATGTGAGTTTGAAATAAATCCAGATTGTTTTTCTCAAGAAAATATTTCCAAATTTAGAATCTCGGGGGTAAAAATGTCAATTTTGGAAACCCGAGGTTTGAAATTGATTTCTGAAAACTTTTAAGACTCAATTTGGATTAAAATTTATAAAACTGGAGTTCTGGACTTCGAAAATGTGATGAAATGTGATGAAATGTTATGAAATGCTGAGAAATGATATGAAATGATGGGAAATGACATGCGAAATTCAGACACTGAATGAAGAATTTTGGATGTTAGACCCCGATTGGCAGTTGTACTGATTCAAAAGTGTTAAAATTGATAAAATTTGCAAAATAGCTCAAGAAATGGTTTTCGGGACTCTACTGGGTAAGAGTGACACTGAAAATTGGGGTTCGAGCTGAATTGAACTAAGATGAGCTAGATTGAGCTGAGTTTTAGAGTTTCAGAACTCAAATGAACTGATCAGGCACTGACTCAACTGACCTTTTCGATTGAATTTTCAAGAAAAGCTGCCATTTTTAGAGAAATGGTACGGAATGGTCACTAGAGTGAAGTGAATTACGAACTTGAGCTGACTTTGAGCTAAAAAAAAAGGTCAATAATACTGACATAAACTAAAATCGAAGCTCGAACACTAGCTCAATTGGCTGAACTCAACTCAATTTCAGTTGAAAGAGCTGAAATGGACTAAAATGGGCTTCTGGACACTTGGAAATAGTTTTGAACTAAAACTGGAGTGCTTGAACTTCTGGTGAGCTCAAGTTAGACTCTGAGGAGTATGACTGACTATGAATGACTGACTCAGAGACAATTGGCTTGGATTTGAGCAAGAAATGAGCTAATTTCTGAAGAAATGATCTCATTTTGGTAGGAATTGTCAGAAATGAAAATGGTTTTCTCACTGTGAGCTCAGATGAGCTTTGAAATGACTGATATTCTAAATGTTTTAAACTGACCAGTGAGCTTTGTTGACTCCGACTGACTAGGGTCCGAGATGACCTAAGGGTAAAATGATAATTTTCCTAGTGAAAATGGGTAAAATGATAATTTTCTGAAACTGACTCGGGGTTTGACTCCTACACTGACCTAATAGGGTTGGCACTGCCTGAGGAGGATTGTTTGAGAATGGATGTGGAAAATTTGGGGTGTTTACAAATACGCAACCAAAATTCCCGAAAATTTTAGAAGATACTGCTGATACACAGGTATACAACTTTCATTTTTAAAGATTTGGCATTTAACCTACTGATAGTGAGGATTTAAATGCGATAAATGATTCATGAATCAGAATAACAAGAATGAACAATGAAACTATAGAATTATTCAAAAATTACTGGAAAGCTATCAAATCTATTCTAAAAATTATGAAAATTTACCCTCAAATAGTGGACACTCAGAAGATAAACTTCCTCTTTTACAACTTCTGCTTTAGAGCCACAGATTGAGAACTATGATCAACTCAAGTCGATCCAGAACTCCAGGAACTCGTATTAGGATCTGACAGGTGGCCTCTACTTTTCGATTTTTGACAGGCAGTAAAACTTTTTAAAAAAATCTGATAAAATCACATCAAATACTAGACTGAATACTGAGACTGCTGCATGTTTGGATCAGTAATCGGATCTCCCATGAGGGATATCTCAAATTTACAATCCTGGTCTGGATATATCCAATATTTTTCTGACCTTAAAACTCGATTTAGTATTTGGAACTTTGAATAAAGCAAATGATTTCAAATGATTTCCAAATTTTTGCAAAATATTAGGAACAACCATACGCATGTCATACAAATTTTCAAAATTTTTTGAAGAAAATATTAGCATAAAATAATGAGTGGATAAAGCACCTAAATCAGAGCATTATAGAAATTAACAAAAATGTTAATGAAATCACATAATGTGAACAATAGCATGAAATAAGTTATGAAAATGATCCTAAATGATGCATCTAATACGAAAAACACATAATAATGATGGTATGATGCCAATGAATCAGGGAGGAATGGATTTTGATTGCTATATGTCGTAGATGAGAATGATTTGGTCCATTGATTGGACAAATCTTCTACATTAAACGACGTTTATTGCCTTCATAAGCAATGTGCCAACGTGAGTCCGATTCAAGATCGAGTTCACCTCAAATTTTATGATAATCATTTGAAGGAGAACACATGCAACATGAACTCAAAGAGAAAATAATGCATAGGAGTTTACCTTGATGCTCTTGTCTCGGGCTTGCAATGATCGGAGCCAAAGCAGTTGGAGATATTTCTCTTGGTGATTTGGCTGCTACTTGGATGCTAGGCTGATGGAGGAGGGATGGAGGTCGACTCTGCAATGCTTGGCTGCCACTTGAGTGTTGGACTCAAGGAGGAGGAAGGAGGAGGAAGCTAGAAGGGGCATGTGGTAGGAGAGAGAATGAGGTGAGAGAAAGAAGTGGAAGGCCACAAGGGAGCGTGTGATGAAAGAGATCAAAAGAGGGAAAAATGTGAGTTCAAAAGGTGCTAGATGCCTCCTCTAGGGGGTCGACTATGAGGTTTTTAAAGAGAGGGAGCTACATCTTAGGAAAAGCAAAGAGTAAGTTTGCTTTTCCTAATTTGTAGGAAAAGCAAAGGGATCCATTTGATTTTCAAAAATTTTGATTTTTTTTACTTTTTCTAAAGAGGCCCCAAATGTGGCGCCACCTCATGGTGAGGGCCCACATTTGTTTATTAACAAAGAGAAATAAAATGAAAGGGAAGCTCTAAAGAGGCGCCACCTCAGGGGGGGCAAATTTACTTTTTGATTTTTTTTTATTTTCTTTTCCTAAAACCTAGCTAAAGCACGTGACTTTAAGGAAATCAAAGGTGGCGATTTTTCTTTTTGAAGACTTTTTCAAAACCTAGCTAATTTCAGGGGGTTTCAATTGGGGTGCCACCTCAGGGTGGTGGCCACCTTTTATTTTTGAGATGATAAAAACAAATAAGAAAATCTCTTTTTTTTGGAGGGGCGCCACCTCAGAGGGGGACAACTCCTCTTTTATTGGTTTTTTTTTCAAATTTTAAACAAGACATACTTTTTTGTAAGAAATAGCACATGTGGCGCCACCTCAGGATGGGCCCCATGAAGTTCGATTTTTTTTGAAGGTGCCTTAGGGTGGTGCCACCTCAATGTGAGGAAACTCCTCCTTTTTAGGCTTTTTCAAAAAGTCTTAAAAAGAAACCTAATTCTAAAGAAGGGTTAATGTGGCGCCACTTCAGGGTGGACCCCACATTGCCTTTTTCTTGGTTGGAATTCAAAAACAAAGACTAAAAGGAAAAAAGCAAAACTTACAACCTCTTTTTGGAATTTTTATAAAACCTATACTAACTAGCAATTAAGAAACAAAATTCGACCTAATGATGAATTTTTTTTGAAAGAAGGTGACTCTTCAAGGCATATTTATAAAATGACTTTGAAATTGTTGATAAAAAGGGTAAATAAAGAGATTTTATAAAATTCTAATCCTTTTTTGCAAATTTGAAATAGAAATTCTAGGTTTAGAGCCTCGTCCCCTTCTTCGGGCAGAACCAATCCAATTTATAAAATTTGAAGATAAAAAAGCATCTAGATTATTTTCTTGATAAAACATTTTGAAATTAAGAGTTCTGGGGGTTAAAATGGGAAAATATGACAATTTTGAAGACTGAGGGGTTGGAAAATGATTTCAAAAGAGTTTGAAATTCGAATCTGGATTTAAAATTTTAAATCCAAGAGTTCTGGACCTCGAAATGACATGCTATGCAGTGAAGTGATATGAAATATTATGCGATGACATGCACTGACATGTTTCAGGGAATTTAATTTTGAATAAAGAATTAAAGATTTCAGCCTCCTGATATGAGTAAGACTTTGAAAATCCGCAACTCGAAGTGAAGATTTGAGCCCGAATGTAGAGATTTTAAGAATTGTAAATGAAATTTGGACTTTTGCATGGTCCAAGCTCAGAATTTGACCATTTTGCCCTCTGAAAAATCTTGGAGGACAGGCTGCGATGATTGTATGAGAGTGCTGGGGAAGGTGAGTGAAAATTTAAGGTGTTTACAAGAATGCATATACTGCACATTCAAACATATATATCCGACGATAGTCACAAGGCGACCACGTGCACACCAAAGTGTCCTAGAGGGCTCAACCAGGGACTAGGGTGAGATACTACTTTAGAAGGTATATGCTACATACAAACAAGCAAATACTTTAGAGAGATGGATCAACGAAGCGAACTTACTTTAAATCGCGGAATAAACGACTCTGTAATGCTTCGTCTGCTTCGAACGGGGTTCAATCCATTCTTTGAGAGGTCAGACTAGGTTAGTTGAGGTCGACCTAGTTGAGAAAGAGGAAGACCAGGTCAAGCTTCTAAACCCAAGTGGTTTGAACCAAACTAGGTTTGGTCCAGGTCAACTGGGTTCAACAGGTTCAAACTTAGCCCAAGCTGGCTGGGTCTGAGTTTAGAAAATCAAACCAAGGTTTGGGACCAAAAAGGACTTTGACTTTAAACCCAACTAGGTTTAAGTCAAGTCAACTGGGTTTGGATCAGGTTAGGTGAGCTAAGACCAGGTCAAGCAAGCTCAGACCAGGTCAGGCAGGCTCAGACCTACTAGTCTAGGTAGGGGAGGTTTAGGAGAGAGAGAGGAGAGAGAAAGAGGAGGCAAAAGGAGGGGAGGTCGATTTTTTCAAAGGGGGGTCACCTCCTTTTATAGGCAGGGTTACTTAGCCCCTAAGCAACGTCCTCTTTCTAGATTTTTCTAGAAAAAAGCTAGAAAAATCTAGAGCCTTCCTTCCCCTTCTTACCTTTTCCAGAAGGTTCCTCTTTGGTGTGAGGCCCACATGAAAATTTCATGGGATATTTTGTGGGTCTCACTAGATATTTGCTAAAGAATATTTTTGTGGGTCCCACCAACGTTTCCGTGGGTCCCACAAAAATTTTGGGTTTTCGGTGATTTTTTTTTTCAAAAAATTCTAAATACACCATTCTCTTCGTATTGACATAACTAAGAAAGTTGGCTCGCATAAATCTTTTGATTTTATTAAGGGAGGAAGTTGTGACTCCCTGATGGTTTGAGCATAAATTCATGAAGATACGAATATCCTAAGCATAACTGGTTCATACAAATCGATTTGATTCGTATTCTAGATTCAGATACTATTTTTTACTTGGAAATGCCTCATTAATTTATTCAGAAAGATACTGAAAAATTGTGGGTCTTACAACAAAAAAACAAAAGAGGAAAAAAAAATGCAAGGAAGAAGAAGAAGTAGGAGAAGAAGAAGAAGACGAAAGCATAGGAGAAAGAAGAAGAAGAAGTTGTGCTGCCACAAAAAAGAGGAAGAGAGGTTAAATAAAATAGGGTTGTAGACATGGACAACGAGTCGGGTAGGGTTTTATATAGAATAAGGTTTTACACAGATCTATATTAGGGTTTTACAAACATATAGATATCGTTGTTGCGATAACTTCATAAATACAAATCGACGTCCTGATAATTATTTATTGGAATTCTATAATTCTTTATTGTAATTCTATAATTCTTTTCTGTAACATGACATTCTATAAGTGCATAAATCTATTTTAATAAGTGTAGCACACAAATGCCACTGAACAAATCGTTGTAATGACCGACCTTCGTAAATAAAAATTAAACAAGCGTTTAGCGTTGTGTACTGTGAAAATTATGTTTTTCTTTTACAAGCTGTGTTCCTATCATGATTTACACAATGATTGATAAACGGTTGAAACGATTTGCACAAACATTGATAAAATGCTAAAATAATTTATACGTATAAAGACAATGTACTATCGCGATTTGCTTGATTCCGATTGCTTTGCAACCAGTTCTATAAGAGATCGCAATTTATTTTTTACAGAAGGTGTTCCATCACAATCTGTACATCCATCCCACCAAAAACCATCAATTAATCGAACCAAATCTGTTTGAATATCCTATTGCGATTTGCCTTTACGAGCTTTGTCTAAGTGAACAATATGTACCAACGTGATTTACACAATGACTGATTCATAAAAGGCAGAAAAAAATAATAATAAACAAATTGAGACAGTGTTTAGACTTAGTAAAGTATAAATCGACTTATAACCATAAGTCTTTAAGTTTCATAGTATAACAATATTTGTCCTATCGCGATTTGCTTTTATAAACTCTGTCTATGTGAACTATATGTCCTATAGCAATTTACACAATTCTGATTCATAAATGAATGACATGTCACACAAGTTTAGGAGGGTGTTGCTTCGCTTTGCTTCGTCAGTAAGTAACTAATGAATCAAAGTTTCCTCTATAAAATGATGTGTTCCATTTCGTCATTGTGAACGATATGTCCTTTAGCCATTTGCTTTTACAAACTCTGTCTATGTGAACGATATGTCCTATAGCGAATTACACAATGATTGATTCATAAAAGGCATAAAAGAAAAACAATAAACAAATCGACACGATGTTTATACTTAGTTAAGTACTAATCGATGTAACTTCAACAATACAAATCGAGGTAACTTCATAAATAATGACGACAACGATTGCAAGTTTTTTTTGCAGCACATATTGATAATTTCAGGTGTTAGTCGACACGATTTGCACAATGATTGATTAAAGGTTGAAACAATTTGTATGTATGAAGGCTACGTGCTATCACGATTTTCTTGACACCAATTGGCTTGCAACCAATTATAATTCATTATGTAATGTAACATTCTATGATTATATAATTCTTTCTATAATAGATCACAAATTGTTTTTCATAGAGGAAGTGTCCGATTTGTCCTATCACGATTTACTTTTACGGGATTCGTCTATGTCAATGATATGTCCTATCACGATTTATACAATGACTGCTTCAACGGTACAAATCGATATCCCGTTTAGAATTAGTAAAGTACTGGTTTAGGGTTTAGGTTTTTGGCTTTTACGGGTTGTAGGTTTCAGTGTATAGGGTTTAGGGTTTAGGGTTTGGGGTTTAGGGTTTGGGGTTTAGGGTTTAAGGTTTAGGTTTTAAGTTTTGGTTCTATCTAAATTCCAAATGGATCCTCTTAAATAAATAGAATTTGTTTTCATTTGATAACCAAATAAAATTAATTAAAATATATATATGTAGATATGTATCCCTAAACCCTAAACCCTAAAATCCTAAACCCTAAATCCTAAACCCTAAAACCCTAAACCCTAAAGCCACAGACATAAAGCGAAAATGATTTATCTTATTGCAATTTTACTTTACGAGCTTTGTCTTTATGAATGATATATCCTAAAGCGATTTACATAATGACTGATTCATAAAAGGTGGCAAAAATAAATAAATAAATAAATCGACGCGATGTTTAGACTTAGTAAACTACAAATTGAGGTAACTTCATAGATAGAAATCGATTTATCTTTTTATAATGTGACATTCTATAAGTGTATAAATTCTTTTTTAATAAGTGTAACACACAATTACTGATTCATAAAATGCATAAAACCAAAACAATAAACAAATCGACATGATAGTTTTTAATTTATTTTCTATAGTGATTTGCAATTGAAACAATGTTTTTTAATTAATGCGCAATGCCATTTATTTGCTTATAAAATTATAAACTTTGCGCACGATTTTTGAAAAGGAGCAGTATGTGAAACAACATTTCTTTTATAAATGAATGACACATCGCACAAGTTCAAAAGGCTGTTGCTTTGCTTTGCTTCATGAGTAAGGAATAAACAAATCGATGTTTCCTTTATAAACGACGTATTTGTGGGCTAAACATATAACCTGCTTTATCACAAAGGGGGTATCGATAGCAAGAAAGGAGACTTCGACAACTACACAACCAATGACGGTGAATCAGACGTATATTTTCTAAACCGTATTACGAGTTTCTTCAAAATTCATCTCTTTTATGTCATATATTCAATTTATTTTATGTACTATACAAAGGAATTGTAATATAATACGACAGATCATTTATTGAATATTCTGCTAATGTCAGTGGAACATCCACAAAAAAGGTGCCCAAAAATTCAACAAAGAGCTCCAAGATAACATCAAGCGACTACAAGATGAATTTGCAGAAGGAAACATTGATAATGTAGAAAACTTTGAGGCAAAGATGACGAAGCTGCAGGATGTATGAGATCCCATCATCATCAATATGTTCCTACAAGTAGAGAAGATGAAACCGCACGATTGTAGCATATTTGTCATTGCTGTATTATGTGTAAACTTTGATATACTTCACGACAAATATGCCACAGTCGTGGTCCCCTCATTTGTTTTAGATTGAGCACATATAAGCCTTCACATGTGTTCATGCCTGCGGGCTAGTGCAGAAAGCTTTGAGGCAGAGTTGATGAAGTTGCATAAGGTATGGATTGCAATAGGCATAGAAGATGGAGCCCACACGACTGTAGCATATTTCTCATGAAGTATATCGAAGAAAAGAGGAAGAGAGTAACAATATATTAGGGTTTTAGACCTGAAAAATGGGTCGGTCAGTGATGATGGACAACCTAGACAACGAATATTAGGCCTGGACAATGTATTCTTTTTTTAACAAGCATAAAATATTAGTACAACTGAATAAATTGTTGTAATGTTTGACCTTCGTAAATGAAAATTGTAAAAACGATTAGCGTTGTGTACAGTGGAAATCATAATTTGCTTTTACAGTCTTGCTATTGTGATTTACACAATGATTGATAAAAGGTTGAAACGATTTGTACGTATGAAGGCTACGTGCTATCACAATTTGCTTGATACCGATTGGCTTGCAACCAATTATAATTCATTATGTAACATAACATTCTATTATTATATAATTCTTTCTATAATAGATCAAGAATTGTTTTTTATAGATGAAGTGTCCGATCATGACATTTATAGCCACAGACATAAAGCAAAAAAAGATTTGTCCTATCGCGATTTGCTTTTATGGGCTTTGACTAAACCTCATGATGAGTTTCTTCAAAATTTGTCTCTTTTATGGCATATATTCGATTTGCATTATATACTGTAGAAAGGAATTGCAATATCGTTTATTGAATATTCTGCTAATGTCAGTAGAAAATCCACAAAAAAGGTGCCCGAAAACTCTGCAAAGAGCTCTAAGATAACATCAACTGAGTGCAAGATGAATTTGTAGAAGGAAACACTATCAGTAATTTTGTACGTATGAAACCAATATCAATTGTATATTTACTTATGCCATGGGTATGTATGTTACCACATAAATATTTGTTTAAAACAGACTATATACAATTTCGTCATGTATATTCAAAGCAACGCAACAACTAATACTATATGCATCGTCACCCCTTATTTCATTGTATATCGGTTCTCTTATAAACAAATCATTGTAATGTTTGGCCTTCGTTAATGAAAATCGTAAAAGCGATTAGCATTGTGTACAATGAAAATTATGATTTGCTATTACGGTATTCCAATCACGATTTACACATTGATTTACAGTAGAAATTATAATTTGTACGTATGAAGGCTACGCGCTATCGCAATTTGCTTGACACTGTTTGACTTGCAACAAATTATAATTCATTATGTAACGTAACATTCTATGATTATATAATTCTTTCTATAAAAGATCGTGAATTGTTTTTCATAGAGGAAGTGTCTGATCATGACATGTACCACCACAGACATAAAGCGAAAGCGATTTGTCCTATTGCAATTTGCTTTTACAGGTTTTGTCTATGTCAACAATATGTTCTATAGCAATTTACAAATTGATTAAGTAACAATTGCAAACCGATATGAGTAAATCAGGATATTACATATCAATATCGTTCATAGAGATAAACAAAGACATATCATTGTTGCAATTACTAAAATATTATTCCTGTATAAAACATAAATCAATATCATGCTATAAATCGATATGTATCATTGAATTTACCTCAATTTTTATCATTGAATTTCACGTTGATTTATATTTATGGGTTTAGGTGGGGGAGTGATTGGATTGGGTTGGTTGTGAGACATATGTATAATTTAATTAAATTTATTTGGTACTTTTAATAGTGTTTATTTATAGAATAACTTTTTGTGCAACGATTCAACTACAATATATATACAACAATGCATATATGTGAAGGCTAGATGAGACAACTATTTGTCCGTGCACTTTTACCGCGATTTGTACTCATGCACAATGCGATTTTCATCCAGTTGTGACCAACATATACGTCATTGTGTAAATCGTGATAGGACACTACATGGTATAATGATTTATATACCAAATAAATCACCATAGAGGCGATTTACTAATGGTGTAAAAATTAAGCTACATCGATTTAACAACGATCATGCACATGTAGTAAATGTAACAAGTTTTTACTTTTAAGACAATTTATTTACAAAATAACTTTTTGCGTAATGATTCAACTACCGTATATGTATAACAATTTATATATGTGAAGGCTAGATGAAACAATGATTTTCACTAATGGTATAAGCACTGAACAACGGCGATTTACCTACGGTATCAAAATTGTATCTCTATAGGCTAGATGAGACAACAATTTATACATGTGAAAGATACATATTACAATGATTTATACATGTGAAGGATACATTATTAAACTGAATTCACACACGATTCTTGTATTCCATAGCTCACTTTCGAATTGAACTGAGTCTGTCATGAAACAAAATAATATGACACTACATTAAGTTTCATAAGAAATGCAAACATCCTCCCAATATTGATTACATACCAAAAGACTTGTAAAACTGAAGCTATCATTCCAGAATAATTGGTCAGAAGGATTGAAGATTCCAACGTTGTAGTGCACGTCTGTAGAGTATTGCTGCATTTTAAAAATTATACAAGTTAGATATTGATAAGCTGCATGTAATGCAATTTACATGGGAAGCAATATAATGCATTACAAACCTATTCATGTGAAGGGCTTGGTTGTTTTTGCTTAGAAGTTGGTTGTTTCTTAGACCTTTTCTTGCCAACCAATTCTAATGCACCCTTTATCCTCCGACGACTGCGATTAGAGGCAGGTTTTCTTTTGATACCATTCGCTAGGTGAATTTTCCATCATATCTACAACGTTGACTCCTGACTTGTTGAAGATGATGTTTACGCTGCGGTGCAACTTCTCATGCGGGTCAAGAGAAACATGATTTTCACCTCCGCTGTTTGCTTCCATTTTCTTAGTTTGGTCTTCATGAGTTGCAATAGACTAATGGTAAATTAACTGCACATTTTCAAGTAACTCCCTTGACACTTTTCTCATGCATACATAGGCTTTTTCACTTTTTGATGCCAAATCTGTAATATGCATAAGTGACCTACATAGTTGTTGGTAACGAGAGGCTATGTGGCACTTCTCATCAACACAATATTGACTGACATTATCTGTATCCAGCAGTTCAATCTTTGCTTGTCTCATCCATCTTCACATTAAATATGACTCAGGGATTTCTTAGATCTTCTCTTGATTAAGTACTTTTAATGCATGACAACATAAAATACCTTTGAATTTATATATTTTGCACGTACATTCAACTATTCCATTGTCAACATTATACGTAACATGTGCTTCTTACCTTTTTGGATGCTCTTCGCCTTCCCATACAATATGGTATTTATGCATATTCTCGGTTTGCACGTGTCCTTCTATGTTGTAATTCATGAATTGTATAACCTCCTTCTTAATCCATTCAAATACAGTTAGTGTATACAGATCTGCAGGTCGCATCAATATTTTCATGCCCAAAGTTACGGGGCGTGTATTAAAGCATTTCACATCTTGTTCAAACTCATTCTCTCTAAGGTCGTCTACAAGTAATTCATATTGTTCTATGAAGCGAAACATTATTAAACATGAATACAAGGTTTTCTTCAGTATGGCATGAATAGATTCAACTCTTTGTATGATTATCATACATGCACAAAAGTATTATCTTTCATATGCCAATGCCCACTTCTCTTTTTTTGCATATAAATTTTATAACCACACACAGTCTCCAAGGTCGTACATCTGAATCATTTTCTCTCAATCAAACATAAAGGTGACCTCATCTACGCTCTCAAGTACACACCTTGTAAACTTTTTGTCAAACCCTGTCTTCTGATTAAATATGTGTCCTATGTTCTTTGCTATATTTTGAAAGATATACCACAAACATAGATGATGATATGCATCTGGCCATACATGAGACACTGCCACCACAATTGAGTAATCACCATCTGTAAGTACAACTTCAGGTTGCCTCCCATTCATTGCCTGTGTAAATACTCTGAACAACCACTCAAAGCTTTCCTTGGTCTGGTCATACAAAAAAGTATCGCCTATTATACAACTCTGTGAGTGATGGTTCACTCTAAAAAACTGTGTAAATGGTCATTGTTCAATATTAGTCTTCATCATCGTATAAAAAACAAGTACATCATTGAAGCATTCATAATCTACTCGACTTTGAATCTGCCCAAAACATATTCACAACATATCCATCTTCATCCAGTTGCATTGCACTAAAGAAACCATGGTCAATGTTTGATTTTTTTGTAAGTAATTAACCAAAGAACATATTTCTTCATTCTTCATGTTATCTATTCTCTTCCTTCTCAAGTGATTTCTTAGATCCATAGGTGTGAATGACACATTCTCGTGACTACCATTTATGTGCGCGTATAAGTTGTATGTCTTCCTTTCTGTAATGCCAACGCTATTAGCTATTTCAACAATTGCAACATGCACTTCAGTTACTTTACAACGTGACCTTAACATAAGAGTCATAAATAAAGCTGCTAAATCATGGTTATGATCATTGATTAAAGTACAAACTACATATTTCCCATTCAGAAGTCTTCTTAACACCATTCTCGCTGGACATCCACATCTTGAATCTGACTTGCTCCTTGTTGGATTTCTACTTGACTTCTTCCAACCTTCCTTAGAACAAACATATGTCTTTCTCACCATAACACCCTGTGCATTTTTTGACCAAGAATACCTTTTAACACTGAAGCCAAGTTTTAAGGCATAATCATTGTAAATTTTATATGCGACTTTCTCATTATTAAACTGCATTCCTTTTATGGAAACAAAGTCAAGTGTATTATCATGTACATTCCTAGTGCCTACACCTTTATCAAGTGTACTATCATGATCGTTTACCTTATTATTGAATTGCATTTCTTCTGCTGGAACATTCAAGTCAAGAGTGAATCCAATGCCTGCACCCTTCTTATCATGTGCATCATTAGTGCACATGTTCACTTCTTTAGGTGCGTCATTAGTACAAATGTTCACTTCTTCATAACTTTTCAATGATTGAGATAGATCATCTTCACTGCAACCAGATGATAAGCTCACCACTGTTATAAGCAATATATCAATTTGCGTTAGCCAGCGCATACGTTTGCTATGATTTATTCAAGATGCATATAATAACAAATATCGATAAGGTTAAGCAAGTCAAATAAACGATTGAATGAATCACAGTATAAAAGCAACAACGATTTGTTATTTGCTTATACTATGCATCAAGTTGTTATTTACCATGCCAATAAAAGAAATGATTTGTCGTATATGTGTGTTGACGATAGCAATTCACGTAACAATGATTTAATTATATCTACGATGCTGTGAAGCGATTTCAATAAAAATCGCTAAATGAGCAACGATTTGAATACGAAAATTGCCACCACAAGCGCGCAACAATGTATTTCCGCACACACATGTTTTAAAATTCTTTCTACAATTATCTTACAAATCGATACTAGAAAACACATAATACCTTACAAATCGATATACATATCGCATAATATATTACAAATCGACACTACAAAACACATAGTATCTTACAAATCAATATACATATCGCAAAATATATTACAAATCGATACAAAAATTTAGCATAATAGCTTATAGATCGATATTAACAAACAAAACAATATCTAACAAATCAGTAGTATGTTACTATAACCGCGATTTATGATACATTGCATATACTGAGTGAATGGATGATACCGAATGGGGTAGAGGCCCTTCTTCGCATATGTAACCAAGCATTCTTGTCAACAGGTCCTATCGTCTTACAAATATCTTTAATTTTTCAACCGTCGAAAAGACAAGATCCACTTGCAATAACAAAACAATGCCTTAATGACACTCATGGCGATATACGTTCTTCAACAATAGCATGATGACATGAAAAGGTACTCACGATGCCTTAATGGCACTTGTTGGAATGTTTGTGCGTCATTGCTTTTTTCCATATTGCCTAACGAAAACAAAAAAAAAGAGAAAACTGCAAAAAGAGATGGCCAACAAATGCCCCTATGATGCCCACCGTTGATCGAAAGTCGATCGATTTATAGTTATCTCCACGAGGTAGGAACGAACCTGGGAATGTTTTGTAACACAAGACAGGAATGAGAAGGCAACAATGTGTTGTAACACAAGCTAAAAACCAAGGCAAGAACCTGGACTCGAGACGACGACAAAGGGTGCTCCGACGACAACAAACGATGGTAAAGGGTGCATCGTCAAAGGGAGCTCCTGTTACAGCAGATGGTGCATCGTCAAAGGGTGATCCACTGACAACATAGGAGTTTACTGCTTAGGGAAAAAACATAACATTTGGACTTTTTGAAGAGTTAAGATCATCCTCCTTTTTCTGGATGGAGGACATTTTTGTCCTTTTATCGAACCATTGTTTCATGGCGGGAAAGGGTACTTAAGTCTTTGCAATTGCACTGGACTCTGATGCTAAGTGATGCTGACACACACGGGGATACGAGCCCCACATGCTTATATACGTGGCGCTCATTCGGACCCCGAACACACAGTGTAGCAAATAGTGCATCTTTGGGGGAGAACACACAACACCCTCCCAACATAAATAGTCAAAGTGTGTATAGTGACTTCTAGTCACTGAAGGGATCACATCCAGAATGACGCTTCCAATTTGATTGAAAGTAACAAGAGAAATCAACCAAATTAATAAGATTCATTGCTCTTTTAACTGAGCATATCAGTAATACGATATAATTAGCGCATCGAGTCCACAAGGGCTCCTTTCATCTCATAGGGGCAACTTGTGAATATCACTAAGTTGACCGAACATCACAAGTTTGAAAACTCATGGGTGGCATCCTTTGCCACAAGGTTGAAGCAGGGTGTACTTCTAGTGGGTGTGAGGGACTTTAAGGGTTTTACCAACCGGAGGGCCGCTAATGTGTGGTCGGTGATGGGGTTTTGTCTCTTAGATTATTAAAAAAACATATCTAGATTCTTGGGTATGTTTGGAAGAGAGAAAAACTCATGGGAAAAGAAAGTTTTGCCTATGAGAGTTTTTTATATAAGAAGTTTTTCAAAAGAATGTTTTTTCTTGTTTGTGTAGCATGAAAAAAAAAGAGTGAGAAAATGTGAAAAAATGAAAGAGAGGAGGAGGAGGGTGGTGGTGGCGATATGTGGTGAGATGGGTGGTGGAGAGTGTAAAAATATATTTTTTTTGGTAAAAAATATTTCTCCACTCCATAGAGGAAAGTTTCCTATCAAAAGTATACTTTTTAGAAAAACTCTCTAAGCGAAAAGGTCTGTCATTTGGAGGATCGGAAAATTGATATATTTTTTTTCATTTTGCATCACTTTTCTTACGTCTTTCTCACTTATAGACATGCACTTAGTGCATGTTTGATAGAGAGAAAAACTCTCATAGGAAAAAAAAGTTTTACCTATGAGAGTTTTTGATATGAGAAGTTTTCCAAAAGAAAGTTTTCACTTGTTTGTGTAGCATGAGAAAAATGAAAAAATGTGAAAAAATGAGAGAGTGGAGGAGGAGGGTGGTGGGTAGTGTAAAAATTAAATTTTCTCTTGGTCGAAAATATTTCTCCACCTCTCCCATAAATGTTTCCTATCAAAAAGTGTACTTTTTTAGAAAAACTCTTTCAGCAAAAAAGTCTCTCATGTTTGGAACGATTGCAAAATCTGTATGAATTTTTTCATTTTGCATCACTTTTCTTACGTCTTTCGGGCTTCCAAACGTGTGCTTATCATATTAAGTTTTCTAAAATACTATGTCTAAACCCAGTACCGCAGTAAAAGAAGCCAAATAGATATGTAATGTAAGTTTAGATATAGCATTCGCTGGCTGGCTCTAAAAAAACAAGAGAAAATCGTCCCTATGCACACAGGACAACTTCTCATGACAATGACGACGTGATAGCAATGATATACTCAAACCTCACTTTTTCACTATGTCAAAATTAAACATATATTTTCAACACGAAGAAAAGTTGCCGAGTACAAGACCCACTATTGACTTGACTTAGGGCATGTTTGATTGCGCAGAAGGCCCACCCAAAGTATTGGGCTTGCACGCCCATGCAAACGTGAGACACACGGATGGACAGGACATTGTGAGAGACACGTTTTGGTGCTCTGTGAAGTCCCTCCCTCGCCCCCGCCCTGAAACAGGGGAGGACATGACAGCTTGGACACCTTTGAAAAAAAAGCCAAAAAAATGTCATTGTGTATCCTTGTTCAGGGCTGTCAACAAACAGGATAGGACAGGACAAGACATGGTGTCCTTGTTCTTCACTGTTCGTGAACCAAACTCCCTCTTAGGGTATGTTTGCTTATACCAAAAAGAAAAGACTAAAATAAAAGCAAGATGGTCTTTTAACACAAGCCAACCATGGTTCAACAAAGGTTAATGTTGGGGCTAAGTCGACAGCCTGTTTGAGACTTCTTTTATTAATCAGGTTCTCATTTATAAAATCCCAAACATTAGGTAGATATTTGCAATTACGTTAAAAGTTCGGCATGTACCTGTAATTTTTTCAAAAAAAAAAAAAATCAATTGGCTTTAGTTGGAGACTTATGGAATGCACGCGAGAGCATGTCTTGGGCAATGCCAAAGCTCCCAACTACCGACGACCAAGACAAGGTAGTTGGGATGGTTCAACTTTTTTCGTTGATATTTACACGGAGAAACCGCCCCTAAGAACAGACACTTAGCCCAGTTGACTCTGCCTGCTGTGCCTATGGTCACTGTCCTGGTAGCGTAAAACTCCCTTGCTAGTGTGACAAATATCGCGAGATTTATGAAAAATCTTGCGATAATATCGGAAGAAATTGCCTGAAAGATTAAAATGTCAATTTCTTGTGAGATTTACAAAATATTGTGAGATTTATGAAAAAACATAAAATACCGTGATTTAATTGCGATATTTATGTTTTAAACGACTATTTATCACAAAAAAAAATCATGTATTTTTATTTTTAAATAATTTTATCAATATTTTCTTATAAAAAAATATTTTTTTATTTTTTAATTAATTTTTTTATTGCCGAGATTTTGCCAAAAAAATGCAAGATTTTTATGATTTTTTTTTCAATTTCTCGTGAGTTTCTTTAAAAATGAGAAATTGCCGATAAAAATGTTTGTCGCTATGCCCCTTGCCCTCATAGAGTGGCCACACGGGATGATTCAATTAAAAAAGGGCGAAGGAGACCCCTGTGTGTATCTCATGTGCCTTCAGGTATACTATGAAGATAAGACCATCCCAAAATCTATGATTATGGCCACACAATCTGCGAACACAGTTATCCATCAATTTCCTACCCACCTGCCCAACAAGATCAAGTACCCAAAGGGAAACCAACTTTTTCTACAGAGAAAGATCGGGTTAGGCAGACCCATCCCAACACACGTGCACTAACTGCTCTTGACAGACAAGCGGAGCCCCGGTTGGTCAAGTGTAACCAACTTGCCAAATATAAGAGAAATTAAAACACAATGTAAACTCATGCCTAAAAACAAATGGAAGATCTTATACAACAAATTAAGCATCCCCTTTAACAAAAACCACGATAACATAAAACCCCAAATTTTCATTTTCTTTACAATTAATCCAATGTTTTCTAATGAAAAACAAGCACACCAATTTATTTTGATCAAACGAAATATCATATTAAGCTCTGTACAACCAACGAACTAATTAATGGCCCAGATTGAATAGATGCAGCGGATTTACAAGCGTAGGAGATAGAGAGAGGAGGAGGAGGATTTATGGCTTCCTTCAAGGGATTTCTACCTCTGTTATTACCAACTATGACTTTCTATTAAATAGAACAGTACTATATTAGCATATTAGCTCCAAATATTTATCATATATAAGTACCACAATCTTGAGTAAAGCCCTAATTGCATTATTTAGTCAATCACACTTGTCATGGTGTGTGTATCATGGAGAGATTTAGGTTAGAGCACGATAAAAATGTAAGGCCCACCTGTCACCTTGAGTATCTCTTTCATGTACGTGTGCCAACTCTTGTAGAGTGCAGATCATATAAAACGGCCCACCAACCACAGCCACTAACCCTGCCCCTTTGTTAGAGTGGGATTTAGGAGAGCGAGGGTTAGTGGTTGTGGTTGGTGGGTGACATGGCCGTTTTATAAGATCATCTCTCTCTCTCTCTCTTGTGGGAGACTGTTGCATGTTGCCGACTACAATTTGAGAATGCTGTCAAAGCCTGCACTACAATCCATTCAGTGGTTAAGTCTTGAAAAAAAGTATCAGAAAAATTGTCTGAAACAATACAAAGATCCGGCTGAGACATGGCTTGGAAGGTATGAGTGGGGCCCACCCGAAAAAGAAAAAAAAACCTTCTTTTATAGGAGTTTAAACCTATGACCAACACATCAAACACAATTTCTCATGGGAACACCAATGTCACGGGCCTATTTCTTCAGCAGGCCAGTGCGGCGCGACAGTCCTTCCTTACTGTTGCAAGCCTTTTCGGTTGCTCGCTTGCTGCTGCGGAAGCTTTGAGTATAGAGAGTGCAAGAGAGGGAGAGAAATTACAATCACTTGAAGGTAATCACAACGAGGGTGAACAAAGAAAGCTCAACGCAATTGCATTCATTCACTATTTTGCCCACAGGTTCATTACAATTTAGATCTACGAGCTAACCCTTCAGGCTATTAATCAAACTGAACCAAAGTGTAAGGGTGGCCCAGAGAAAGTTACAAGTGACTCAACACTTACATCATGACTCAACCAAAGCAAAACAGACTCTAGACACAACGGTATAAAGTAGGTCACAAGGAAACATGCTCTCCCCTTCAAATCACGTGTCACCCTCAGCGCCATCTGTTTCATAGTAAGCTCTGACTTCATCTAGATAGCGGCTCTTCATCCGAAATGCTGGCTTTCATGTTGATTCTGTTGTCTCCTCCCACTGCACAAAATACTTCTTTGCTTCATCCAAATAGTTGACCTTGTGATGAAGGATCTTGCTGAGACGCTTCTCAACCCGTTGTGTTGTCGAGGCCATCTACAGGATAGGAGCACATTGTGGCATGCTACGTTCCAAATCCTCCTCATCCACATAGAACGGTTTTAGGTTAAACACGTGAAACACCGGGTGCACCTTGAAGTCCGGGGGCAAGTCCAGCTTGTACGCCAACTTTCCCACTCTCTTGGTGATGATGAATGGTCCCTCATACTTTCTGATCAGTCCTCAGTGTCGTCCATGAAAGATATTTGTGCGATCAGGATAAAGCTTAACCAACACTTGGTCCCCAACACGGAACTCAGCAGGTTAACCACGCTTGTCAGCCACTTCTTCATCTTCTTAGCCGCCTTGTGCAGAAATGCCTTCGCCAGCTCGGTCTGCTTGTGTCAGTCTCGAACAAGCTGATAGGTAAATGATGGTCTTCCCTTCTCCTGTGCGGCTAGAGTATGCAAAGTCAGCGGTTGCTGCCTCATGGCTATCTCAAACGGGCTATAACAAGAAGACTCTCTTCTGAAGATTGTAGTAGAATTATGCCACGTTCAGGAGCTTCACCCAACCTTTCTGATTGGCACTAACAAAGTGCCTTAGATACTGCTCCAACAATCCATTGATGCACTCTGTTTGCTCATATGTATGTGGGTGAAAACTTGTTAAAAGTAGCAGATCGGAGTTGAGTAGCCGAAACACTTTACGCCAGAATTTGCCCATAAAGCGAGCATTGTGATCGCTCATAATGCTTCTTGGTACACCCTAGTGCTTCACAACATGCTTCACGAACAGCTCCGCAGTCTTTTCTGTGGGGCACTCCTTCAAAGTTGGGATGAAGGTGGCATATTTAGAGAAATGATCCACCACCACCAGGATGGAGCTGAAGCCATCTACCTTCGGCAGACTAACAATGAAATCTATACAAATGCTTTCCCAAGGATGTTTTGGAATAGGATGAGACTCAAGGAGGCAAGCAATCTTCTGGTTGATACCTTTATCTTGCTGACAGATAAAACACGTTCGCACATACCCCTCACATCGTCTCTCATCTGCGGCCAATAGTAGCCATACTCAAGGAATGCTAATGTTCGCTCCTGACCTCGATGACTGACCCATAGTGTATCATGAAACTCCTTAAGCAGTTCGCGGTGAAGGCTTCTCCACCGCGGCACAAAGACACATCTCTCTTTAGTCATAAGAAGGCCACCCCGTAGCCAGAATCATCGAGTCTTTCTCGCTTGCGCTAGAGAGACAAGATGTTATGTCATCGGGTCCTGCTGAATACCTTCATGGATGCAGTCCAACAATACACCCTTCAAGTGAAGTTTGAAAGGCTCTGCCTATGCAATCGCTAGTTCCGCCTTGTGACTCAGAGCATTAGCAATAACATTGGTCTTTCCCACCTTATACTTTAAAGCGAAGTCAAACTCAACCAGGAACATTTGTCATCGAGCTTGCTTGGGCATCAGCTTCTTCTACGTCTGAAAATAGCTCATGGCAACATTGTTCGTCTTGACGATGAACTGAACATCCAAAAGGTAGTGCCGCCAGGTTTTGAGGCAGTGCACAATGACCGTCATCTCACGTTCATGCACCGTGTAGTGCGTCTCAACATCCTTTAACTTCCGACTCTCGTACGCAATCAGATGTATGATCATGCATAATTTCATACATTTTCATGCATGATTATGTGTGATAAATGCTTGTTTGCTAAGGGTTTCATCATTTTTTATCAAATCATAATTTGAGCAAATTGAGCCTCTTTGGAGTATTTTGGAGAAACTAATTAAGTTTTTAGAAAATATATTTAGAAAGAGAAGTCTTTTAAAATATTGAAAATTTTACAGACTCTTTTTGAAAGATTTTCTAAAAACCTAATTAGAGACTATAAATAAAATTTTTAGAAGGGAAAAACATTTTTTCCCTCTTGAGATCTGCGCCCCCCCTCTCTCTCCTCTCTACTTCTTCTTCCCCTTTTTCTTTTCAATCGGTTGCCTACCTCTTTCCTCTTTCTTCTTTTTCTTTCTCGTTCTTGCTTCTAAACCTCATTGTCGCCGGTTCTTCTTGCCTCCATCATCGAAGAGAGTGGAGGTGTGTGTGATTGCAATGGAAAGGCCACTTCTTTTTCTCAACCCATCCGTCGGAGGCGAGCCGCAAAGCTAAACCTCTTCTCCCCCTTCTCTGTAGTATTTATGATCATTGCATGCATCATAGTTAATATTTAATTTATTTTTGTCATCTTTATCGCATCTAGCATGACTTGATTTGATTTTTTTTACCTTGTTTTATTTTCAACATATTAGATTAGGTACATATTGCTTCGTAGATAGTTTAGTTGATTTTAGTTTTCTTTTAGAAATAGTCATAGCATTAGAATAGTTGCTACATGTTATTGTTTGCTTGCTCACAATCAGAGACAACCTGCGTGACATCTTTGATTGCGTGAACTATCGTGAGTGCACATAGCATATCTTGTTGCTGGGGTTTCAGCCGAACAACACTCACAAACTACACGATCATGATAGTGCACTTACAGCCAAAGACGTCGAACAATGTGATTTATCCGATCACATCATCTAGTCAACCCACCTCTATATCGTACAGCCATGCGTAGGAAGCCAGTGCAGATCCAACGAGCTATGATCCAGCTTAGTTAATCACGGGTTGTTGAATACCGTGTTAACCAAGCTTATCATTTTCTACAGATTGTGCACTGACTAATATAGCATGAAACACTGATCATGTGAGGCATGCAGAGGTAAGAACATGAGCAACCATAGTCATGTTGAGTCGTGTTAGTTTTCTTTTAATAGTCCATTTGCTTTATAGGTTATTGAGTCACATAGTATTTTGTTAGCATAGGGATTAATGAGGACTGTGTGATTTCTATGGTGTTGCATGTTTTATTTCGTTGATTAATTAGTTTATTTTTTAGTCGAGTAGTTGTATTAGTTTTAATGTTTACTGTTAGATATGCATTGTTTAGCATGAATTCTTTTAGTTAAAAGTTTAGTTTTGCATGTTTTAAGTTTGGTTTGCTTAGTTAGCTTCACATCTCACAGTTTGTTAAGTGGTGAATTAGTTTTTAGCTTGTTATATTATGTATTTGCGTTGAAGTTAGTTTGTTTTGATAATTTGTCCTTTAGTAGTTATTACACCTTAGTTCTTGTTAGTTTTACTATTTTGTCCTTTAGTGTAGTTTGTTATTTCATGTTAGTTCATTGCATGATTTTGTGATTTTTGTTCATACTAACCTTTGATTCTTGTGTAGTTTTCTTTCTCTTTTTTGTGTTTTATGCTTTTATTTTTTTTTTGCAAGGAAGCGTTCAGACATGCAATGAGCCCTCGAATAAGCCCTTGAAGAGTCTTTTGAGGTCCTGAAAAGTTCCCCTCTTCAGGCCCCTCAGGAAGCCCTCAAAATACCATAGTATAAACAAAATGCAAGGAGAGGATGAGCAGCTCAAGCACTGAAGACCTTTTCTTTCATTTTTAATTCATAATTTATTTTATTTAATTCATTAGGTCTATAATAAAACCATAAATTATTTTTTGTAAGCCCTCCGCAGAGGGCAACACTTATTCTTTTATTTAGTTAATTAATTAATTTTTATTTTCAAGGCAACAAAACTAGTTCTGCATGGGGTACAAAAGTACTTATCCCGTTCCCTAAATTTGACCTGGACTTCACCACTTGTGTGAACCGGTTTTTATTATTTGATGCACGATTTGCACAAACATTTTTATTGAAAATATATTTTTAGAATACTCTATTGAAAAAAATGCATCAAATTTTTGGTGCTGTTGTCGGGGAATGGCGAATTAAGAACTGAGTACCCATTTTGTTACTTAGTTCACGTTATTTAGGATTGTTAGTTTCTTTTCTGCAGTTTTTTAGGATTGCTAGTTTATTTTTCTGTTAATTAATTAAGATTGTTAGTTTGCTTTTTACATGTAGGATTGCAGAACCACATGCTTGTGAACCTAGAGATCATTTTATTTTTCCTGCATGACCCACCTACTAGGCTACTCCTAGGAGGTGGCTGTGCACGATTGGTACCGTTCTCATAGTTTGCTTTGTGTAAAAATATCTGTTGGTTATAAGTGTGTGGTTTGTTATTTCTTATTTTCCTATTTTCATTATTTTGTTTTTGCCTACTTTCGTGGTGCAGTTTGATCACGTTAGTGCACTAGTTAGGTAGAAACTCAACTTTTAGGACGGTTGCTACATCGGTCTACCCTAAGGTGTATGCAAGGGCGACACTCACTTGACCTCGAACTTATTGAGCCATTTGAGGACCCGAGTCTATTATTAAGAAAGCCCGTTGATCTGACCCCATGACTGAAGATCAGCAGTTGACCCGTCCCCTGAGGGAGTATTTTATTTCCAATAAATATACTCCCGCCTCCTGCATCACTAGTATGAGTGAACCAATTTAAGATAAAGGCCAACATCATTCAAATGTTACCATTCTTTTATAGCCTTAGCAACAAAGACCCCTACCACCATCTCGATGAGTTCCTCGAGATCTGCTCTATGGTGAAGATCAATAATTTCAAGAATGACGCATTGTGGTTGACGTTGTTCCCTTTCTCCCTCAAGGATAAAGCCAAGCACTGATAGAAGGCTTTAGATATAGTTTAAATTATTACTTACAAATACATGCAAAGAGAGCTCCTTAAGAAATACTTTCTGATTGGTAAGACAAATCAGTATAAAAAAGCCATCACCAACTTTTCGCAGATCGAGAGAGAACTATTTCATGAGACTTGGGAGAAGATGAAAGATCTTCTCCAAAAGTGTCCCCATCACCAGGTGCCCCGTTGGCAACTAGGTAGTACTTTTATGATGGGCTGACCGAGAAAAACTGCCAGATGGTTGATGCAACCTGTGGGGGCACTTTCATGCTAAAGAGTGAGGATGAGGCATTGTAAACACCTCAAATCTTTCACCTTCGTTCATAAACTCTTTCCTCTTGTCATTGGGACCCGCTCTCTAAATCCTTCAAGGAACCAGTTGGTCGACATCTGAGCCAGGGCTATTCAAAGCCTGAATTTTGCTCCAAATTCAAATACTTCAAAATTCCATCTCCATTTGGACTCAATTTCAATCATCATTTTTTGCCTTCGAACAGAAATGTTCAATTCTTTATCTCTGTCAGGGATCTGAGACTTCAAATCCCTTATCCAGGGTTTAGCATTTTGCATATCATCACATGTCATTTCATCGCATTGCATGTCATTTTCGAGATCCAACACTCGGGTCTTTCAAAATCTTTAAATCCAGATTCGATTTTAAAACCCTATTTCGAAATCAATTTCAAAAACTTGGTTTTTAGATTGATATTTGCCTTTTGTTAACCCCCAGGATATTATATTTTAAAATATTTTTCTTAGAAAGTGATCTGAATTCGTTTTAAACTCAATTTTTAATTGATCTTGATTCTCAAATGAGACCCATCTAAGTGGTGTCGCTTCTGGATTCCTTCATTTCTAAAATTTCTCAAATTTTAGAATTTTTTTAGAACTTTGTCTTTTCACCTTTTTGAACCTTTTCAAAATTCTTTTTTTTGGTTTTAAATCAAAGATAGCCTTATCCCTCATCCATTTCTTTTATTTTGGCCCAAATTTTAAAGTTTCAGTCAGACTAGGACTTTATCACAGAGTTTCAGTCGGATTAAGACTCTATCTTTCACTTTTATTTTTATTTGTTTTCAAGAAAATCTTTCATTTTGGCCAAAAAATTTATAGTTTCAGATGGACTAGGACTCTATTTCAGAGTTTTAGTCGGATTAGGACTCTATCTCTCATCGCTATTTTTATCTGTTTTCAAGAAGATCTTTTGAAAGAGATCAGAGTTTTAGAGTTTTAGTCAGATCAGGACTTTGTTCTAGAGTTTCAGTTGAATTAAGACTCTAACCCTGACTTCATTTTCGAGAAAACCTTTTAAAAACTTCTTCATTTATCCTTCAAAAAATCAAATTTCAAAATTTCAGAACTTTATTGTAGAGTTTCAAAATTTTAGGACTCTGCCTCAGAGTTTCAGTCGGTCCAGAACTCTACTTTGATCTCATCTTTTTACTTTTATTTCACTTATTTTTCGAAAATAGATCCAATTCTAAGAGTTTCAAAATTTTGGGACTCTATTCTAGAGTTCCAGTTGATTAGGACTCTAACCCTGGTTTTGTATTTTTGTTTATTTTCACTAATTCTTGAGAAGATCTTTCAAAACCTCTTCGTTTATCTTTCAAAAACCAAAATTTAAGAGTGTTAAAATTTTAGGACTCTAGTCAGGAATTTCAGTTGGTTTAGGACTCTAAATTTCTCAATTTTATCCTTTGCCTTTATTTCCATCTGTCTTAAAAACTCTTTTTAACCTTTATTTTAATCCTTTTTAAAACCCTAATGTGGGGCCCACATAATTGGCACCACATTTAGGAGAGTTTCAACTCATTCAGAACTTTAGTCATTTCAAAACTTTTAATTTTAAACTCATCTTTCATTTTAAAACTTCTATTGAAAACCTTTATTTTCAAAATCGTTTTCTAAAAAATAAGTGGGGCCCACAGCAAGCGGCACCACATTTGAAAATGTTTTTAGGTTAGTTCAAGTTTGATTAGTGTCCTAATTGAATTAGAATTTCAAAAAAATCCAAATTTATTTTAAAACATAACCTTTATTTTCACTTTTTAAAACCATGTTTTTAAAACTTGTAATTAGGACTATTAAAAATCAAATGTGAGCCAACAACAGGTGGTGCCACATTTGGATTTGTTTTATGCTGATTAGGACTCAATTATGTTAATTAGGATTGACTAATTAGCATTTTAGTTAGGTTAGAACTCCACCAAAATCGTCCCCCCTTAATTAAGCTAATTAGGAAGAGTTTTGAGAAAGCAAAATTCTTAAAACTCTACCCTAATTAATGCTTATAAAAAGGGATCAAGGGGTCGACCCCCATGGGTTCTCTCACCCTCTCTCTCTCTCTAAAATTTGTCTCTCTCTCTCTCTCCTCCAAGCTCCAGTTTCCTCCATTGAAGCTTCGAGGTAAGGTCTTCTTGCCTTTTCTGATTTTTTGTTTATTTTTCATTAAAATCGCCATTGTCGCCTCTTTTAGCATATTTTTTTCTTCTTTTTAATTTCAAGAAATCATGTGAGGGTCTCAAGATGATGATCAACTAATGTTTGATGGTCCCTTACACGTTTTGATCTATTAATAATATTTATTTTTTATTTATTTTATTAAACACCCCAAAAAATTGAGATTCGATCCCTCTATGGATCAAATCTCTCTTTTAATGGCTAAATCAAATTCTAACCTTGTTTCTCTATTTTTTTTTATTTCATCATATCTATGTTTATTTTACTCATTTAAGCATCGATTCATGATTCACTACATTATTGCATTTTTTTATGAGTTTTTATGTTTAGATTAGGTTATTCATGCTTTTTATCGATAATACGCATATATCGATCCCGGGCATGCGAGAACGACACTATTTCATGGAAGCAGATCAAGTCATGCTGAAAATGAGCATTTTTGCTCATGCAGACGTCGTGGCCGTCTGTTTGCATTTTGGATGAATGCCATGTGGTTTTGTTGACTTTTGAACTTTTTAAAATGCAAATCGGATGACCACGATGTCAGCATGAGCAAAAATGCTCATTTTTATCATGACCTGATCTGCTTCCTTATTTCATGTGCATTTTTCTGTCAATAAATTTTGATTTTTTTAGGGTTAAACCGTGCATGTGTCAGTGACTTTCCATAAAAAAATTGGATTATGTTGGATTCTATAACCCTGTTAAAAAAATAAAAAGCCGAACTCTGATTCTTGTACTATGAAAGCGCTATGTGGAATCAGGTACAGTTTATCGAGGCAAACAATTCATAAAAATCAGTGGGTTCATCAGGATGTCTAGTATATTCTGTGAAAATTTTAGATTTTTCTATGGTTGTTTGTTATTTTTACTCTGTCAGAAATCAGAATATTTTTCTCAGAGATTGTTATGCATTGCTTAAGCCCTAGGTCAATTTACGCGAATCTTATATCCCTAATCGGAGATCATTTTTCTGATCTGTAAAATGCCACAGATTTGGCAGCATGTCTAATTTTATCAGTGTAATTTTTGAACTCTATTTGCTATTTTTAATTGAACCGAAATCAGAACTGTATTTTCTAGAACCATTATGTGTTCGCCATAATCAAGCGTATATTGCCGGAACAATATCTCCCTAACCGAAGATGCTTTTTATGATCTGTGAAAAAGAATATTTTTGTTCATCTGTCTAGTTTTTTCATGTAAAATTTTACTATTTTTTATTACTATTTGATGCCTGATTCAAGCCTGACATTGTGATAGATACGTGCCCACAGACAAAATGGCATATTTTCACATTTTCATTTAATTTTATATCAAAATAATGCTAAAAATTATATTTTTTGATTCTATTTTAATTTTAGGATTATTAGAAGTGTCCATGTCACTTTTTACAGATTTTGGAATTCGTTTGGTACATTAGTTGGTTAAATCATGAAAACAGGATGCCCGTAGAGTCCCAATTTAACTGAAATACGGGCAAAATTTGATATTTTTATGATATTCTAATTTTTCATAAAAAGTTTTCTATTTTAGGGTTTGATCATGTTCATAATCATGCTAGGGTCCTTCACACCCGATTTGGTGTTGATTTGAATCCGTTTGATCCCTAAATTAAAAGTTTTACAAAAATCTTTTCTGAAAACCCTGATTTCAAGGTCATAGTCTTGTTTTTAGGGGTATTTTGGTTATTTTTCTCATAATTCTGAATTTTAAAGTTGTTTATTTTTATTATTTATTCAATTTTGCATCATATTTTATTATGTTTATCTCAGAAAAACATGAAAAAAGCTTATATCTGGATAAATCCCTTAATTTCAGATATTATTGGATAGATTCAGAAAAGTTGACATATCTTTACTAATAAGTTTGCTAATTTTGCAGAGGCACTCAAGACTATTTTATTTATTTTCTGTAATAACCATAATTTTAGGCATTTATTTTAAATATATTATGATATATGGGTGATTTGGGCCTAGGATCCAGTTTCGGATCCAAGACCCATAAAGGGGTATTTATGCTTAAATATTTGTGTTATATTAAAATAATATTAATGTTAGTAATAAAATAGAAATATATATATATATATATATATATATATATATATATATATATATATATATATATATATATATAGCGAATTCGAGGATCCACAGTTGGATCCAACTTGCGGATCCATATTGATGGGGGTTAAATTATATGTATAATGTTAAATTCAAATTAAATAAATAATTAATATTAATTATAAGAAAAAAATAAATAAACAACTGTCGGACCCACAGTTGGACCCACAAGGATCCAACTGAGGATCCGCTAGCTTTTGGCAATCCAGATCCAGTTGTAAACTGGATTTGGTATCGCGGGTCACGGGTTCGGACCCAGACCCGGGGCATGCCTTTTAAAACCTGTAAAAGAGAATCGTGCCTAGGGCACAATTCTTTCTATTAAGGAAAGAGGCAGGGGGGGGTTACGCAGGGCGTAACTGATCTCCCCCCATCTTGGCATGAAGGGGGGAGGGGTCTTGGCCGATAAAAGGGAGTGGAGAGAGGCCCCTCTTCACTCGTCTCTCTCTGTCTATGTGCGTGCGCTGGAGGGTAGAAGATCGTCGGCAAGCTGTGACAACCCACATCCACCATCGCCGACCTCCAGCGAGCTCCCTGTCACGGCAACAACAAGGAGCAACACCAGCCGGCCCTACCCACGCGATTGCAGCCTTCGATCGCCGAAAAACCAGCAAAAATCAGGTACGGTGCTCCTCTCGATTCTAGGTGAGGAATCAAACATGGGTTTGATCCCGTGTAATCTTTTGAGGCGAGGGTCCATGGGGACCCTTTTTGATGGCCGATTTTTTTTTGTTTCCTTGGTTACTTCGTGGGTTAAATTTTGTTTTGGGGGTTTCCATCGACCCTAATCCGAAAGCCCAAATCTATGATTTGGGGGTTTCGGATTTCCATTGTGAAAGGGGTATACAAATCTCGATTTTCTGCAAAAAGGGGGATATGCAAGGAAACCCCAAATCTAACGATGTGGGGATTCTCGGTAGACTTGGAAGAAAACTTGGCAGCTATATTATCCGAGAACGAATTCTTGGTTTTGATCATAATATTATGATATTCTCTGTTAAGAAATAAAGTGCTGGAAATTAATTCAACATATTTATGGGGGTTTTAGTTGAGGTAACGAGGGTCTGTACGCATGTACAGATCTCTGTTCATAATAGGTTAGGTGTATAAAATCAGCATGTAGTACTAGAAAGAATCACCTATTCTGGCCGAATGAATAATTTCCATCTGTATCTATCTAAGGTAATTAAGTCAGAACTTTTTACCTTTACACTACTATAATGCTTCGGGTGTATCGTAATTTTGTTGAGCAAATGAAATCTTAAATGATGTTCCTATTAGCTTTGAAAAAAAGAAAAAGAAAAGAATATGTGTCATAATCATGCTTATGCACAGTATGAGTCTCCTAATTATTCCATGATCAATGTAGTTGAAAGGTAGCGATATCCTGTACGTAATGGTTAAAGAACTATTAATGATGCATGAAATGCACATCATGTAAACAAGTTTTTCATGCATTTTGTATCAAGTTTAAGGTTTTAAACCCATGTTTAGATGTGTTTTGATAGTAAGGGGCTATGGTTCGAATTTCAGAAAAATCGGAGTTAAAATGAGAGAGTTATGGCTATTTCAGTGTTTGGGCACGGATTTTGAGGTGGATCAGATCCATATCCGACCCATTCAGGTCAATTGGACCTTGGATCAATTCTTAAAAAGTCCAAAACCCAACCCACACACCTATCCATATCCAAATTAAAAAAAGTTTTGCAGAAAACCCCCCAGAAAGTGGCGCCTAGCAATATTTTATTTTTTAACACTCTTTCTGAAAAATGTCAAAACTATAAATAGTTTTTTTTCAAGAACCCTAGGCGTCTTTGGCTGTGTTTGGACGCCCCTTGCAGTGAATCTACTCCAGCAACTCCTTCCTCTCCATCTCCCCCACCTGTTGGCCATTGAAGACCGGTCTATGCTTGATTTTCAAGCATATTTTCGATCTTTCTTTTGTTCATTTCCATTTCTTTCTTGTTCCTTGCTGTCTTTTCACCACTTTTCTGTATTTTTGCAGGTGTAGCAGAGGTGGAGACCATTAACCTTGAGCGGGAGTATGAAACACACCACCAAGGTGAGCCGGCCCTACCTCCATCCGGCTTTCTACTCCCTCCGATCAAGAATCGGCTCACATTCCACCGTCGGTGGATCTCCAACGTGTAGCAGCTGCAAAGGTGCCATTTTTTGGTGAAGTACAACATTCTCGAACTGTGTAGGACGTCCATCTCTAGCCACGGTCCGCTCTTCTTCATCCCCCCCAGTCGTCGGATCTTCCAAAAGGTAGGTCTTCTTCTTCCTTCTCTTCTAGCTAAAACCGAAGTGTGTGTGGTTTTCTTCTTCTTATTTTCTGAGTGTTTCTTGTTTTTCTTCTCGTTTCAACCTTAGATTAGATTTCGTGCATAGGCCATCACGTTAGATTAGGTTTATTTGTTTGCTTGATTCATTGAAATCGATTGTTTTTTTTTTAGATTTTTCATGCCTTTCATTAAAAATCGGCTAGATCTTCATCTAGCCGATTCTTCAAATTTCTCATAGGCGTTCTTGGGGCTGTTTTACAGAAAATCCAATAAAAAAAAGTGTTCATTTTGATTCACCTTAGTCGTTTTTGTGTGGGTTGCATTTGATTTTAATTGAAAAGAAAAATCCAAAAATCGGCTAGACTTATTCTATCCGATTCTTGATTTTTAAAAAAATATTTTTCTTTGCTCTGATTTTTTTTATGTCCAGCATGTGTGTTGAGCTGTTTTGCAGAAAATCCAATTATAAAAGTTCAGTTTAAGTCAGTTTATTCATAGGTTGTGTTTGTGTCTTGTTTGTTTTCACTTTTGAAAAAGAAAAAAATCGGCTAGAGATATTCTAGCCGATATTTACATTTTCGTTAAAAGTGTGTTTAGGTTAGTAAGACGTGTAGTTTACTGTGTGTTTAGTATGTTAACAGTAGCATAAACTTGTGTTAGTCATTTCATTGTTTTAGGGTTGATTTAACTAAGTGTTTTAATCATTTTTTGTTTTTGTGTTTTGAGTCTATTGACGAAAATTACAAAAATCAAGTTTTCTTTTTTTTTCATGTTTTTAATTCCAGCATAGTGCTGTTCTTGTTAGCATTTGTGTAATTAGAAGTCTTTTTTTTTTATTTTCTAATTTAATCTTATCAAAATAGTAATTATTTATTTTTATTGCTTTTTGTTAATTTATATTTTTATTTTTAATTTTCGTGTGGATCTTCTTCTTCCCCAAGGTGGGGCGGCGGCCATTAGAGCTCTTGGTCGATTTTCTTAGAAAGTTTTAAATGTCATTAGTTGAGTTAGGAAGGTGTCTAGGTTCAATGTATTAGGGTTTTCTTTCCTAGCTGTTTTTAGGGGTTAATTAAATAGGTTTTGAGAGTTAGGTTAGCATTAACTCCTAGGAAATCGTTTTTCCCTTTAATTCCTTTTATTCCCTAGGTAGATTTAATTCTTTTAGTTTAGAAAGTAAAGCCAATTAGTGTAGACGATTTTTGAGAAGGAAAGCAATTAATGCATTGAAATATGGAAAGTTTTTGGAAAAAGTTAAGTTTCAAAAATCGTGTGGGGTATTTAAAAAAGGATTTAATTCTTGATTGCCTATTAATAGGGAGTTACAAATTGAGATTTGAAAGGCCAATTTGAAAATCAATTAAATTTCCAAAGTAGGTGTTTATGGGTTCAAGAAAGAAATAATTGCATTTAAATTCTTGGTTGGAAAGCCAAAATCGTGTGACTATCTAGGTTGGACGGTTTGAATTCTCCAAAAAAGAATTAATTTCAATTAAAGGCTTTCCCTCACCTTGGTTTTGGAAATTGCATTGATCCATGTTTCCCAATTGGATTTAAAAGCTCATTAAGGTTGTAACTCCCCATTAGAAGGACGATTTTGGGACTTCTCCATTTCCAAAATTATCTTTGAATTTTTATTGTGTGCCTATCCTTATAACCGACCTCAATTGACTAAGTTAACCCGAGTCAAGCTTGATCCAAGCCTATCCCAACCGACCTAACTCAAACCGAGCTTAGTTGACGAAGTCAACCCTAAACCGAGTTCAACCTAGTCTTAATAAGCCTAAGTCCAAGACCAAGACCTAACCCGAGTCACGTTTTAGTCTAACCCAGGGTGAGTCCAAACCGAGCCTAGGTCGAGTCAACTCTAGTCTAAGTCAAACCTAATCTAGGTTAAACCAAGTTGAGTCAACCTTAACCAAGTTAACCCAACTCTATCCAAGTCAAACCGAGTCCACCTAAGTCAACTGAACCTAGTTGACTAAGTCAACTCAAAACCGAACCCAATTAGTTAGGCCAAACCTATACCAAGTCCATACTAGTCCGAGTCGAGTCAAACATAGCTCGAGCCTACCTAATCCAAACCGAGTTCTCCCAAACCAACCCTAACCCTAGCCTTTGTTCTTTAGTGAATTAATTTCATTTAGTATTATTTATGTTGTTTTTTATACTAATTAGTTTATTTATCTAAGTTAGTTTTAGTGTAGAAGTGTGTGTACGGATATCGTATTTGTTTCGTATGTGTGAAATGTGTTTATGATTGTTTGAATTGGTAATTAGATATTGTTTAACTTAGTAGTCGTATTGCATTTTATTGTTTAGCATAGTTGCATTTGCATTGTTAGTTAACGTAGTTCTAGTCATAATTTGCTTATCGTGTTTTGCTCGTCGTGCATTTAGCGTATTCATAATAGTCATCTGCATATGCACTGTTATACAGTGTCATTTAGATTGCATTAGGTTTGCTTTGTCTTTTAGAGTGTTAAAATAGATTCATAAAGTGAATAGTGCACTCAAATAAAAACCAGATTTTTGCCCTGTCGCACCAGCAGTATTTTCTGTGCAAAAATTCTGTGTTTTCCAAAAAAAATTATTCTATTCACTTGATAGTTGTGTTATTTGACTGCAGACCAAATTTCAGCTCATTCGGAGTTGATTTGGTCTGATTTTTAAGCGTTTTGCGAAAACCGCTTTTTCTGGATTTTAAATTACAGGACTGTCGATATCCTGATTTTTCCCAGATTTGAAACACTTATATCTGGAGTTCCAGATATCGTTTTTTCATTCTGTAAAAACTGTCAGATTGTTTAATCTGTCAGTTGCAGAACAGAATAAATTTCGGAAAAATCGGACCTTGTTTGCCCTGTCAAACAGTGGTTTTACGATAACCTGTTAGAAAGCTACTTTACACTAGTTAGGGGCAGTTTCATAATTTTATTAGTTTCAGCATTTTAGACTTGTTTTCAGTAGTTTCTGCATTTTAGGAGTTGCATAATCATCACACAGCATTAGTAGAAGTAATTTGGTTAATTTTAGAATTAATTTAGTATTTTATTTAATTTTTGTTTGATAAGTAGCATTTGTTTTATGATTTTTGTAAAATTAGAATTAGTTTTAGTTATTGTTTGCATTGTTAGAATAGAATTCTAACTTTGTATTTTCTGCATTTTTAGGTGAAAAGCATATTTAGTTTCCAGGGTTATTGTCCAAGTGCAAAGATTCTCTAATTGGCGAAAAGACGGAAAGACCCTTGGTGTGGAGCAGAAGACTGAGTGCTTGTTTATTTTCCTTTTAGTGATTAATTGTAGTTGTATTAACTTTATAATTGTAGATTGACATTTGTCATTAATAAATTAAATTTTCTAGAAATATTGTGATTAATTCCTGTTCCCTGAGGATTCGACCCGTACTTATCACTTTGTGGAAAGTCGGTTTTTATATTTTTGGTTGACGATTTTCCAAAGTTTTATTGAAAATAATTGTTTTAAAAAGATCATTTCAAAATATCAACCAAATTTTGGCGTCGTTGCCAGGGAACGACGAATTAATTACTTTATTTCTTAGAGTTTGATTTATTAATTTGTTTTAGTTAGTTAATTAGTTATTTTATTTTTAGTTAGTAGGATTAGTAAGGGAATATAGGATTAACATAGTTAGTAAATATAGGATTCATGTTATGTTCTTTCTAGGATTCAACTGAAATTCATTCTGCAAGGAGCGATTAGACAGGTGGGTTTTAGAAAAACTTAGTTTATGATTTCCTGTATTTATCTTTTTAGTACTTTAGAGTAGTTTAATTTGTTATTTCATTCACTTAGTTAGATCATTCTTACATAATTAGTTTAGCATATTTGTTTAGTAGTTGTCAATTTTGTGTTATTTACATTTTAGTACCTGTGTAGTTTAGATTTAGAGTTAGGTTGTTTGCGTACATCTGGTCTTAGTACCAGTGTATGCAGGGTCGACGAGGTCTAGGAACCCCATTACACCCATTTGTTGACAACCCAGAGAGAATTTTACATTCTCATCGAAGTTCGGCAACAATGGCTGACATGGATCCTCCACCTCCACCCCCAGTTCTTTCACGCCCTCTGAGGGAATACTTCATTCCCACAGACTATGTTCAGGCATCCTGCATTCGGAGACCCGATGTAGGAGCGCAGCATTATGAGATTAAGGCCAGCATTATTCAGATGCTTCCATCCTTTTATGGCCTTAGTCATGAAGATCCCTACCGACATTTAGATGAATTCCTCGAAATCTGTTCTACTGTTAAGATACAGAATTTCGATGATGATGCAATGAGGTTGACTCTATTCCCCTTTTCATTGAAGGACAAAGCCAAGTATTGGCTAAAATCCTTAGATTCTGTAGAAATAGAGTCATGGGATCAATTGCAACAGGAGTTTCTTCGGAAATATTTTCCCATTGGTCGTACGAACCAATATCGTAGAGCCATCACTAGCTTTTCAGAGCTAGATGGTGAGCGCTTTCATGAGACCTGGGAGAGAATGAAGGATCTCCTCAGGAAATGTCCCCATCATCAGGTGCCGAAATGGCAACTGGTGCAAAGCTTCTATGATGGATTGTCTGATAAGAATCGTCAGATGATCGACTCTTCATGTGGAGGGACATTCATGCTGAAGAGCGAGGACGAAGCATGGAGGCTATTTGATACATTGGCCGAGAATTCACTCCACCATGCTTCGAGCTCTCATTCTGATAGAGCCACACCCAGCATTCAGAAGAAAGCTGGTGTTCTTGAGATTGGTCCATCTACTGCACTACAGTGCAAGGTAGACATGATTGCTCAGAAGCTGGACCAGCTTCTCTCAGGACCATCCACTACACAACAGGTGTGTACTCTTTGTGCCAGTCCGGCACACGAGATCACTGAGTGCCCTTCGGCAGCTCAGTACCCTGAATTTGTTCAAGAACAAGTTCAGGCAGCTCAGGGTTACGTCAGACCGCCGAATAACCCATTTTCATCGACATATAATTCGGGTTGGCGTAACCATTCCAATTTTTCATGGAAGAATCCACAGTCTTTCATACAGATGCCTACATCCTCTCAGCCAGTTCGGCAGCCATCTTTTACTCAGTCATTTCAAAGACCGAACTATTCTCAGTCTTCTTCTTCTTCTGTCACTCCCCCGATTCAGCAGGAGTCTGCCCCACAGACATCTTTTGAGGAGAGACTTCTCCAGGCATTCCAAGAGGTGAAAACCTCTAATCAGAACGCCTTCGAGAAGTGTAGCCAGATTTTGAGCTCGCATACGCAATCCATTGCGAAGTTAGAATCACAAATGGGACAGTTAGCTGAGGCTATTAGTAGGAGACCCGAGGGTACATTGCCGAGTCAGGCTGTCATGAACCCGAAGGGTAAGGACCAGATGACTGGAGGCCTATTTCATACTGAGACACAGCAGCAGGCTAAATCAGTTATGGCCTTGAGGAGTGGACGTGAGTATCATGTCGAGAGCAGAGAGCGAGAGAGTAGAGAGAGGATAGAGGAGCCAGAGACCATTGTTTCACCTACGTCGGCTCAACCATCATCCCCATCATCATCTTCATCATCATCATCATCTTCATCCTCAGAGAAGAAGAAGGATAGGAGTGAGCCTTCTCACAAAGAGGAGGAGTCAGCATAGTATATTCCCCCACCACCCTATCCCAAAGCATTAGAGTCTCCCGGGTTTAGAGGGAAGCAAGGTGCGAAGATCCAGGACATGCTTGATATATTCAAGCATGTGCAGATCAACCTACCTCTGCTTGATGCGATTCAGCAGGTGCCGGCATATGCCAAATTCCTGAAGGAGCTATGTACGCAGAAGAGGAAATCTAGAGAGCGAGTTCCTAACAGGGTCCATCTGACTGAGCAGGTGAGTTCAGTACTTCAACATCAGACACCACCAAAGCTCAAGGACCCTGGAGCCCCTATCATTGCATGTACCATAGGAAATATCCGGATAGAACGCGCATTGCTCGATCTTGGAGCAAGCGTGAACATTCTGCCCGGGTATTTCTTTGATTCTTTCAGGCTAGGAGAGATGAGATCGACTCCGATTATACTTCAACTGGCAGATCGTTCTGTCAAGGTACCGAGAGGTGTCTTGGAAGACGTGCTAGTTAAGGTGGATGACTTTTATTTTCCAGTCGATTTCATTATTCTTGATATGGAAGGAGTAGACAGCCAGCACCAGACTCCGATTATTTTAGGCAGACCATTCTTGGCGACTGCCAATGCGTGCATCAACTGTAGGACCGGAGCCATGGATCTCTCATTCGGCAATCGAAAGGTCAAGCTGAATATTTTCAATGCCGCGATGGGACCAGCAGAAGACATGGACTGCTTTCATGTAGACATTGCACAGGAGTTAGTGGAGGAGCAGCCCGAGTTGTACATTACTGAGGATTCTTTAGATTTGTACCATATAGAGAAGAATAGTAGTGTAGATAGTATAGATGTGTCTAGAGTGTCGTCAGAGAGACCACCTTGGGGAGCTGTCAGGGAGCCTCTTCCACCACTTGCGGAGACCCCCACCAAATCATCGATCGAGTCACCTCCGAAACTTGAGCTGAAGCCCTTACCAGATTCACTCAAGTATGCTTATCTCAGAGATGATGAGACTCTGCCTGTGATCATCTCGTCCTTGCTCACTGAGGAGCAGGAACAGAGGTTGTTGACTATTCTTCGAGAGCACAAGGCAGCGATTGGCTGGGGAGTTGCTGATCTGAAGGGGATTGATCCTTCATTCTGCATGCATAGGATCCATTGTGATGAGGAAGTCAAGCCATTTAGGGATATGCAGAGAAGGCTAAATCCCAACATGAAGGAAGTGGTTAAGAAAGAGGTAGTGAAGTGGTTGGATGCTGGAATCATTTACCCTCATTCTGATAGCCAGTGGGTCAGTCCGATTCAGGTTGTGCCGAAGAAGTCAGGACTCACTATGGTTGAGAACGAGAAGGGTGAGAGAATTCCGATGAGGACCACTACAGGATGGCGAGTCTGCATCGATTATAGGAAGCTGAATGTGGCAACTAGGAAAGATCATTTCCCATTGCCATTCATTGATCAGATCTTAGAAAGACTCGCAGGGCAGAGCTACTACTGCTTTCTAGATGAATATTCAGGATACAATCAGGTAGTTGTCCATCCTGATGACCAGGAGAAGACCACATTTACATGTCCTTATGGCACCTTCGCGTTTAAACGTATGCCGTTTGGGCTCTGTAATGCCCTGGCTACTTTTCAGAGGTGCATGCTTGCTATCTTCTCGGACATGATTGATGATGTGATGAAAGTTTTTATGGACGACTTTTCAGTGTATGGCTCTTCTTTTGAAGATTGCCTCCAAAAACTTGCTCGAGTACTGAGTAGGTGTGCGGAGACCAATCTCGTCCTGAGTTGGGAAAAGAGCCATTTTATGGTCCAGGAGGGGATTGTGCTAGGACACATTGTGTCCAAGCATGGTATTGAGGTTGACAGAGCGAAGGTGGAATCCATTTCCCGTTTGACTCCACCCACCTCTGTGAGGTAGATTCGATCATTTTTAGGGCATGCAGGATTTTACAGGCGGTTCATAAAAGATTTCAGCAAAATCTCTCGACCGCTCTGCACTTTAATGGAGAAAGATCAGCCCTTTGTTTTCGGTGAGGATTGTATGAAGGCCTTTGAGATTCTCAAAGAGGCCTTGATTACTGCACCTATTTTGAGACCTCCAGATTGGACTCTCCCATTTGAGATTATGTGCGATGCATCTGATTACGCTATGAAGGCCATTTTAGGACAACGCATTAATAGGAAGCCCTATGTGATCTACTATGCGAGTAGAACTCTGTCTGATGCTCAGATGAATTATACTACGACAGAGAAGGAGCTACTTGCGGTAGTTTTTGCATTGGATAAATTCAGGTCCTATTTACTCGGTTCGAAGGTGGTTGTCTATTCTGACCATTCTGCATTGAAATATTTGTTGAATAAGAAAGACACCAAACCGAGATTGATTCGTTGGATCCTACTACTACAGGAGTTTGATCTCGAGATTCGAGATAAGAAGGGAAGCGAGAATGTAGTAGCAGACCATCTTTCCAGACTGATCGTGGAGACCACGCAGGATCAAAGGCCGATCAGTGATTCTTTCCCCGACGAGTAGATCATGTCAGTCAGTACACCGCAGTTACCCTGGTTTGCAGATATTGTGAACTATCTGGTTTCGAGGCAGATACCTAAGCATTAGAACAAGAATGAGCGTGAGAGATTCCTATCTCAGGTAAGGCACTATTATTGGGATGAACCAGAGTTGTTCAAATACTGTGCAGACCAGATCATTAGGAGATGTGTTCCGGAGGAAGAGTACCAGTCCATTCTGAATTTTTCCCATTCGTTAGCCTGTGGAGGGCATTTTAGTAGTAGGAAGATGGCTGCAAAGGTTTTGCAGTCAGGATTTTATTGGCCCACACTCCACAGGGATGCTCATGAGTTCTGTAGGCGATGTCTTCGATGTCAGCAGATTGGGAACATGTCCAAGAGGGACATGATGCCCTTGCTTCCGATTTTGATAGTCGAGATTTTTGATGTTTGGGGCATTGATTTCATGGGACCATTTCTGCCTTCATTCGGAAAATTCTACATTTTGGTGGCAGTTGATTATGTGTCCAAGTGGGTCGAGGCTGTGGCAACCAAGACCAATGATCACAAAGTAGTGCTTAAGTTCATTAAGCACAACATTTTCAGTCATTTTGGGGTGCCACGTGCGATGATTAGCGATGGTGGCAAACATTTTAGGAATATACACATAGCTTCTCTTCTGAGAAGATATTCTGTCAATCATAGATTCACCACTCCATATCATCCGCAGACTAGTGGACAGGTTGAAGTGTCCAATAGGGAGATTAAGCGAATTTTGGAAAAGACAGTTCGCCCGGACCGCAAGGATTGGTCTCAGCGCTTAGATGATGCCCTTTGGGCATATAGAACTGCATTTAAGACTCCCATTGGTATGTCCCCGTATCGCCTTGTATTCGGGAAAGCATGCCATCTTCCTGTCGAGCTAGAGCATAGAGCGTACTGGGCTATCAAGAAATTGAATTTTGACCTCACCCAGGCTGGCAAAGAGAGATCACTGCAACTCTCAGAATTAGAGGAACTCCGAAATGATGCGTACGAGAATGCCAAATTATACAAAGCTCGCACGAAAGCATTTCATGATAAGCATATTGTCAGAAAAGTGTTTGAACCAGATCAGAAAGTGTGGCTATACAATTCTCGTTTGCATTTATTCCCAGGAAAGTTGAGATCGAGATGGACAGGTCCTTACATCGTGAAAGAAGTATTTCCCCATGGAGCAGTGACATTATTCGATCCTATGACCCAAGGTACATTCAAGGTAAATGGGCAAAGACTGAAGCCCTTCATTTCAGATGCCTTGCAGGATGGTGAGTGTGAGATAGTGCATCTCACGAAGGCATGAGGATTCGACCAGAGGGATGTATCATATGTACATTAATTTGTTTTTCATTTCAGGGTTTTTCTTTATTCAGTATTTCATTTCATATGTGCTAACATTTGTTTTGATGTATGCAAGATGAATCTAACACTTAGTGTATCAGTTACCAGGTGCATGGAAGAGCTTTCAAAGAATTCAGAGATCAGATGAAATTCAACTTCAGAAGCTCAAAGCAAATCAGGTTGTATCTATCCTTTCTCCCATATTTTTGTTAGTGTCTTTTAGTGTGCATGTGCATTACATTTTTACTTATTTTGTATGCCACTAGGGACAGTGTCATTCAAGCATGGGGGGGTGGTTTAGATGCATGCACACAAAAATTTCAAAATTTTTTGTATGACTGGTAATCTAAGTAGGCATTTGAGAATAAGTTGTAGCATATATGATTATTTTTGGCATAATCTAACAGTTTATAAATTTTTAAGCCCCATAATTTTTTTTCTCTGAACTGAGTCAAATAGAGTAGTTATTCATGAGAAAATTCAAAGAAAAGATAGTATTTGATTGTTAGAAAATTTTGAATCACTTTAGTATAAGTATGCACAGTATGTTTTCTGAAAGAAATAAGCAAATGGAAAGATGTGTTTGAAAAATGAGTTTAAAAGAATAGAGCTACGTTTAGTTGTTGATGTCTTCGTGAATCCTAGTAGTGGAACTCAGACACGAGATGAAGTGTTTGAGTATCTTAACGAAAAGGATAACGAAGGAGATCATCTTCTTGTCTAAGTCGATATCTGTGGCCTTTGTAGTTCGAGTAAGTAGAATCTGAAGGGTGTTTTACACCTGGTGCCCCAAAGCCAGCTGGTTTGGGAGCCACCGGTTCGAAAGCTTGTTACATGGACTGCATAGAAAGCCTAAGAGATAGAGACATTGCACATGACGAGAGGCAGACTATACGTAAACTATTAGAATAGAAGGTCTAGTGACTCGAGCAATTAAGTCTGAGGGATACTTTGTATCTAGTGCCCTAAGGTTGGCCAGCCTGGGAGTCACTGACCCAAAGCTCGCTACACGGGTCACGAAAACTGACTATTCGAAATAGTGCTCATATGAGAAGAATGCGCAAGAGTTCAAAAGTTGAAAAAAAGAGTGAAAATGAGAAAAAAAAAGAATGTGCTGTATGAGAAAATTTTCATTGCTTAGGCATATATGTGTATTACTGTGCAGAAAATATACAAGTGAGAATAAATGAGTAAAACATGAGAATACTTGACTTTCAGAGAAAAATCATGAACTAGCTACAATATTAGAAAAGTGAAGGAAAAGAATTTTTACTGTGGCGGCATGAGATTTTTAAACTTGTTTTGAGAATGTCAATTACATGAAATATTTGTTCCAACTGCATTCTTAAGAGCCTCATATTTTTGAAAAATCATCCTCGCATTTCATTGATGTTTGTGGGTAGCATCTCTGCAAACCCTCACGAAACCTTACTCGTCCTCTAGTGTAAGCTAGGGGTTTAAAGGGCTTGTTGCATACGCTAAATGCAACCGTGATTCCTACGAAAGTGAGTTAGTATTATGCATTCATGCTTAGCATTTCTTGTCTTCAGTGCATATCATGATTAGGGTTTGTTAAGGGACTAACAAACATTTAAGCATGGGGGTATTTGATGATGCATGAAATGCACATCATGTAAACAAGTTTTTCATGCATTTTGTATCAAGTTTAAGGTTTTAAACCTATGTTTAGATGTGTTTTGATAGTAAGGGGCTATGGTTCGAATTTCAGAAAAATCGGAGTTAAAATGAGAGAGTTATGGCTATTTCAGTGTTTGGGCACATATTTCGAGGTGGATCGGATCCATATCCGACCCATTCAGGTCAATTGGACCTTGGATCAATTCTTAAAAAGTCCAAAACCCAACCCACACACCTATCCATATCCAAATTAAAAAAAGTTTTGCAGAAAACCCCCCAGAAAGTGGCGCCTAGCAATATTTTATTTTTTAACATTTTTTCTGAAAAATGTCAAAACTATAAATAATTTTTTTTCAAGAACCCTATGCGTCTTTGGCTGTGTTTGGATGCCCCTTGCAGTGAATCTACTCCAGAAACTCCTTCCTCTCCATCTCCCCCACGTGTTGGCCATTGAAGACCGGTCTATGCTTGATTTTTAAGCATATTTTCGATCTTTCTTTTGTTCATTTCCATTTCTTTCTTGTTCCTTGCTGTCTTTTCACCACTTTTCTGTATTTTTGCAGGTGTAGCAGAGGTGAAGACCATTAACCTTGGGCGGGAGTGCGAAACACACCACCAAGGTGAGCCGGCCCTACCTCCATCCGGCTTTCTACTCCCTCCGATCAAGAATCGGCTCACATTCCACCGTCGGTGGATCTCCAACGTGTAGCAGCTGCAAAGGTGCCATTTTTTGGTGAAGTACAGCATTCTCGAACTGTGTAGGACGTCCATCTCCAGCCACGGTCCGCTCTTCTTCATCCCCCCCGGTCGTTGGATCTTCCAAAAGGTAGGTCTTCTTCTTCCTTCTCTTCTAGCTAAAACCGAAGTGTGTGTGGTTTTCTTCTTCTTATTTTCTGAGTGTTTCTTGTTTTTCTTCTCGTTTCAACCTTAGATTAGATTTCGTGCATAGGACAGCACGTTAGATTAGGTTTATTTGTTTGCTTGATTCATTGAAATCGATTGTTTTTTTTTTAGATTTTTCATGCCTTTTTATTAAAAATCGGCTAGATCTTCATCTAGCCGATTCTTCAAATTTCTCATAGGCGTTCTTGGGGCTGTTTTACAGAAAATCCAATAAAAAAAAGTGTTCATTTTGAATCACCTTAGTCATTTTTGTGTGGGTTGCATTTGATTTTAATTTAAAAGAAAAATCCAAAAATCGGCTAGACTTATTCTAGCCGATTCTTGATTTTTACAAAAATATTTTTCTTTGCTCTGATTTTTTTTATGTCCAGCATGTGTGTTGAGCTGTTTTGCTGAAAATCCAATTATAAAAGTTCATTTTAAGTCAGTTTATTCGTAGGTTGTGTTTGTGTCTTGTTTGTTTTCACTTTTGAAAAAGAAAAAAATCGGCTAGAGATATTCTAGCCGATATTTACATTTTCGTTAAAAGTGTGTTTAGGTTAGTAAGACATGTGGTTTACTGTGTGTTTAGTATGTTAACAGTAGCATAAACTTGTGTTAGTCATTTCATTGTTTTAGGGTTGATTTAACTAAGTGTTTTAATCATTTTTTGTTTTTGTGTTTTGACTCTATTGACGAAAATTACAAAAATCAAGTTTTCTTTTTTTTCATGTTTTTAATTCCAGCATAGTGCTGTTCTTGTTAGCATTTGTGTAATTAGGAGTCTTTTTTTTATTTTCTAATTTAATCTTATCAAAATAGTGATTATTTATTTTTATTGCTTTTTGTTAATTTATATTTTTATTTTTAATTTTCGTGTGGATCTTCTTCTTCCCCAAGGTGGGGCGGCGGCCATTAGAGCTCTCCTTGAGCTCTTGGTCGATTTTCTTAGAAAGTTTTAAATGTCATTAGTTGAGTTAGGAAGACGTCTAGGTTCAATGTATTAGGGTTTTCTTTCCTAGCCGTTTTTAGGGGTTAATTAAATAGGTTTTGAGAGTTAAGTTAGCATTAACTCCTAGGAAATCGTTTTTCCCTTTAATTCCTTTTATTCCCTAGGTAGATTTAATTCTTTTAGTTTAGAAAGTAAAGCCAATTAGTGTAGACGATTTTTGAGAAGGAAAGCAATTAATGCATTGAAATGTGGAAAGTTTTTGGAAAAAGTTAAGTTTCAAAAATCGTGTGGGGTATTTAAAGAAGGATTTAATTCTTGATTGCCTATTAATAGGGAGTTACAAATTGAGATTTGAAAAGCCAATTTGAAAATCAATTAAATTTCCAAAGTAGGTGTTTATGGGTTCAAGAAAGAAATAATTGCATTTAAATTCTTGGTTGGAAAGCCAAAATCGTGTGACTATCTAGGTTGGACGGTTTGAATTCTCCAAAAAGGAATTAATTTCAATTAAAGGCTTTCCCTCACCTTGATTTTGGAAATTGCATTGATCCATGTTTCCCAATTGGATTTAAAAGCTCATTAAGGTTGTAACTCCCCATTAGAAGGACGATTTTGGGACTTCTCCATTTCCAAAATTATCTTTGAATTTTTATTGTGTGCCTATCCTTATAACCGACCTCAATTGACTAAGTTAACCCGAGTCAAGCTTGATCCAAGCCTATCCCAACCTACCTAACTCAAACCGAGCTTAGTTGACGAAGTCAACCCTAAACCGAGTTCAACCTAGTCTTAATAAGCCGAAGTCCAAGACCAAGACCTAACCCGAGTCACGTTTTAGTCTAACCCAGGGTGAGTCCAAACCGAGCCTAGGTCGAGTCAACTCTAGTCTAAGTCAAACCTAATCTAGGTTAAACCAAGTTGAGTCAACCTTAACCAAGTTAACCCAACTCTATCCAAGTCAAACCGAGTCCACCTAAGTCAACTGAACCTAGTTGACTAAGTCAACTCAAAACCGAACCCAATTAGTTAGGCCAAACCTATACCAAGTCCATACTAGTCCGAGTCGAGTCAAACATAGCTCGAGCCTACCTAATCCAAACCGAGTTCTCCCAAACCAACCCTAACCCTAGCCTTTGTTCTTTAGTGAATTAATTTCATTTAGTATTATTTATGTTGTTTTTTATACTAATTAGTTTATTTATCTAAGTTAGTTTTAGTGTAGAAGTGTGTGTACGGATATCGTATTTGTTTCGTATGTGTGAAATGTGTTTATGATTGTTTGAATTGGTAATTAGATATTGTTTAACTTAGTAGTCGTATTGCATTTTATTGTTTAGCATAGTTGCATTTGCATTGTTAGTTAACGTAGTTCTAGTCATAATTTGCTTATCGTGTTTTGCTCGTCGTGCATTTAGCGTATTCATAATAGTCATCTGCATATGCACTGTTATACAGTGTCATTTAGATTGCATTAGGTTTGCTTTGTCTTTTAGAGTGTTAAAATAGATTCATAAAGTGAATAGTGCACTCAAATAAAAACCAGATTTTTGCCCTGTCGCACCAGCAGTATTTTCTGTGCAAAAATTCTGTGTTTTCCAAAAAAAATTATTCTATTCACTTGATAGTTGTGTTATTTGACTGCAGACCAAATTTCAGCTCATTCGGAGTTGATTTGGTCTGATTTTTAAGCGTTTTGCGAAAACCGCTTTTTCTGGATTTTAAATTACAGGACTGTCGATATCCTGATTTTTCCCAGATTTGAAACACTTATATCTGGAGTTCCAGATATCGTTTTTTCATTCTGTAAAAACTGTCAGATTGTTTAATCTGTCAGTTGCAGAACAGAATAAATTTTGGGAAAATCGGACCTTGTTTGCCCTGTCAAACAGTGGTTTTACGATAACCTGTCAGAAAGCTACTTTACACTAGTTAGGGGCAGTTTCATAATTTTATTAGTTTCAGCATTTTAGACTTGTTTTCAGTAGTTTCTGCATTTTAGGAGTTGCATAATCATCACACAACATTAGTAGAAGTAATTTGGTTAATTTTAGAATTAATTTAGTATTTTATTTAATTTTTGTTTGATAAGTAGCATTTGTTTTATGATTTTTGTAAAATTAGAATTAGTTTTAGTTATTGTTTGCATTGTTAGAATAGAATTCTAACTTTGTATTTTCTGCATTTTTAGGTGAAAAGCATATTTAGTTTCCAGGGTTATTGTCCAAGTGCAAAGATTCTCTAATTGGCGAAAAGACGGAAAGACCCTTGGTGTGGAGCAGAAGACTGAGTGCTTGTTTATTTTCCTTTTAGTGATTAATTGTAGTTGTATTAACTTTATAATTGTAGATTGACATTTGTCATTAATAAATTAAATTTTCTAGAAATATTGTGATTAATTCCTGTTCCCTGAGGATTCGACCCGTACTTATCACTTTGTGGAAAGTCGGTTTTTATATTTTTGGTTGACGATTTTCCAAAGTTTTATTGAAAATAATTGTTTTAAAAAGATCATTTCAAAATATCAACCAACTATGTAAATATATATATTCATTTAGGTCAGGGATTTATTAAGACTGTAAGAAGAAAAGTTTTTGAAATTAACTGCACATGGCATTGGATAATCAAATGCATATTGTACTACATTTCTCTTGTATTCAAAACCCTTCTATGATGCATATGTCCTACTGTTTCAAATGTATGAATGAGTCGTACGCTTGAAAGATTAGTTGCCTAGTAAAATACTTGCATTCTGAAATAGTTTGTGACTGCTTAAATATGAAAATTCTGGAATATATGTGGGTATTGAGGAAGGGGTATATAACCATGCTCTCTAAGGAATTAATGGGCTGTAATTCTCTAATTGCTTGTGAGAAATTTAGACACATGCCTGGCCGAATGGACAAGATGGATTAGATACCCGAGGTGGGTATTTGGAGATGATAATTGATGTACATTGAAAGATAAATCTAAAGATAAATCTAAACTTAATGGTTGTGTGCTTGACGGGTTTAAAGGCACTGGGGCATCAGGGTTTTTGTTGTAGAATTTGTAACATGAGAAATAGTTGGTTTTTTCTTTGGTACAGGTGTATACCTGATAAGAATGTTGTATTTCCAGAATTTGAAGTCATTTTCGGTTTGCATTTGGTTATTGTGATATCAAAGGGGATGACTATGCCTATAATTTGAAAGGGGATTAAAAAGGGACTGTGCGATGATCTGCATATAGGAAATTTCTTGTTAATTGATTTCCTTTATTTTTGAAATCTGGCTATCCTCAAATGGAACATTGTTGTGTATACCGAAACATGGGCTAGATGTGTTTGATGATGCAGCACCATACAATGTTTTGAATTAGACTTAAAATCAGTATGTGTTCCAACTGACTATGTATGTATATATATATGTCTTGGTTACTATTGATTTCCATACATTTTCGTAGTCAGCTAAATGATGTAAATATGATTTCCTATTTTCATAAATGGATATACACAATCCTAAATAGTTAATTCATGAATAGTGTGATACACTTCTGCTAGGTAGATGAATTATTAAGGTCCGATAGAATCTTGCATGTGTTACCTAATGTTTTGCTTTAGGTTGTTTATTAGCATAATCGACGGTGCTTGCTGAACAGCCAACTTCAGCTGATCCAGTTGGCTGGGCTGGTTGACTGGCTCGGTTGAATGAACTGAATGGACTGAGTGAAATGAATTGACTATATTTCTAGCTAGGAGGTTGGCGGGTCTGGGATTGGTAAGCCCGACTAACTTCCCTAGCATATGGCAAAACTTAAGCTTTTGCCCAGTAATTATGTAAATGTTGTTTTGCTTTTCATCATACTAGTTGTGAAATCTGGAATGTGGGCATGACTTGGTTATTGATAATTCTTCTTGGGCATGAATGCTTGATTCATTATGTGAAATGGTACATGAACACTCACTCAAAAGAAGACATGGGTTGGTTGATACCCGTATGTGATGTAAGTAACACACATATAGTGGAAATGCATATGATTGATAATTGACATGCATATGATTGGGTTATGATTGCATGAGTGTACATGCTTTTGGCATTATTGACATAGTGTTATAGGTAAACACTACTTTGTTTTATTATGTGATACACCGATGGCCTAAATGGACCATTATCGGCCTGGAGAGTCGTGGGTTTGGTTTCCTTTCACATATGTTTTTAATTGCATCACTTAAACCACATAAGATGGTTTGGCACGTTATTACACTGTTCTAGTGGTTTATATGGGTTGGAGTCCCGAATGGGTCCCCGCAAGGGAGGATGCGGGTTTTTACTTTACTTTTGCATATGGTGTTGCAAACTTAAATAATGGACTTAAATAAAAAATATAATGAATAAGAACAGTGTAATATACATTCTGAGATATCTCATCTGGAGTATGAGAATCTTGGATATTCGGTCTTGGGGAGACTGTGAGGATACAAAAACTCTGTGTGCGTGAATTTGGTCCCCAGAACCCGATATTGAGGTTCTTTCTCCTGGCCACGGTTTTAGGGAGAGTCCGTCACTTTACCCGGGAGTGGTGTGTTTGACACAACTGTTGTTTATGGTACCAAGGAAGTGACACTTGTAGGCGTGGGGTATCCCTTGTGTCCCCGACATTAGATGTGGAGGTCTAATGTTTCGATGGATGGTGCTGTTTCCTGATATCGGTCGAGGGCTAAGTTGGAACCCAGTAATAAAATACAAATTGTGTGTTAAGCTACCCTTAGGACCTACTTGACCTCGGGGATTGTACCCGTTTGGTGTATCCGCGGGCCACAGTAATTAAAAAGAGGAACTTAAAGATGTGTGCATTTAATAGGACATGCATATGGAAAGATGGAACTTAAATGAAAGATAACAAAAGAAATCATGCATTGCACATAATCATGCATTTTTTGTTATGCATTAGATCATGCATGTTTGAATGATTATTGATATCATGACATAATTTGGTGGTGGCATATGATTTACTTTGTGAAATCATGCTCCAAGGTTTGATTATTTAGTTCTTGATATATGACACTGCTTTACTGTTCTTGACTGGTGAGCATATGCAATTATTGGTAGTTATGGATATTTGAATGCTGTAAATTTTATATCTGCACTCACTCAAATCACTGCATGAAATCCTATCCATGTTTTTTTTCTCACCTGGTTTCTTTAGAAGTAGCTGTGCTTAGAATTTTGGTTCTGACACCCTACTTTGTTGGTTTTTCACAGGTCATGGTAAACAGTGAGGCTGGACTGGCTACTGGGGATGAATGAGAGTCATACTTGGGCTTGTCAGCTTCAGTAGAGAACTTAGTGTCTCTTTCTTTTGTCTTAGTTCTTCTTGCTTCTTTTCAGTTGTTTCTTTATTTTCAGTTGAATAAAATCTTGTTTTTGAAATTTACTCTTTCTCATAAATAAAGAAATTGGTTTGGTTCTTATGGATGATGATTGCAACTTCGTTTGTGGTGGTTGGGCTATCCAATGGAGATTGGAACTGTGAGGACCCCAGATCTCTCGGAAGGTTTCCGCAACTCTTAGAAAAAAAAAATCTGCATTTTCAAAGGGTATGGATTGGGGTCGTTACATTTTCCTTTATGTATTTCAATTTATTATTGATATAAATTATAAATTTAGAATAAGAATTTAATTTCCTACTTAGAATAGGGCTGCATTGCATATAGTGTATTTTTCAATAATGTTAATGTGTGATGGATGATGATTCATGCATATTCAAATTTATAATAGTCTAGACGAATGGCACATGCACTCGCTTGTAAGGAGTTGATAAACTCGATGGGTTTCGTATTTGTAGCCATAGTCAGAATACGAACAATATCCAGATTTATCATCTCCTTTTAAGCCACAAAGAGCCTACATTCTTAGGCTATTTTAAAAAATCATAGCATATTTTCTAAACTTTTCTAAGTATTCCCCCCTTTTAGAATCAAATGAGGTATATTCAATGCATATTCGTGGCCATAATCAGGAATATGTGCTGAATTTATTTCATGTAAATTCTATAAGGCACATAAATTCTTTTACAAAAGGTTTTCTCAAACTTCTTCAGAAAATATTTTCTCAAATTGCATTCATACATCATCTAGGTTAGATTGCATCATGAATAGCTTTTCACAGGGCCACACGCCCATCCTTTTGATCAATTTCAGAGTTCAAAACTTAGAAAAATCGATTTTCTTAAAAATCTCTAATGTTTCTTCAGAATTTGATTTTCTCAAAAGAACTCCTTTTCTTCATAAATCAATTTTACCTTCTTAAAAAATACTTTCTCAATGCAATTCACGATTTTTAAAGTGTCATCTTTTCCAAGTATTCCAAGCAAACATCATATTTTCAATCCGCATTTTCTAAAGTTCATACCACGTGCCTGATTCTTTGTGCATTTAGGAATAGAACATCGATTTAGACAAGTTGAGCAAAGCAAAACATATGATTGATCTTTGGTTCGATTACCTCTGGTTATGGCGCCAGAAACGGTCGAACCTCGTACCGACAAGCGAGTCCCATTCTTCAAAATTTTCTCGCATTTTAAAACGAAGGCAAGTTATTTTCAAAAACTTTTTAAAAGGTTAGTTTGACTTACAAAAGTAAAATTTTACAATAATAACAGGCGTTGGCCCTGTTTGAGATCCTGAGCGAGAATTTGATGCACCATGCTTTGGCCTCATGATCTGAGAGGGCTACACCTGCCCCTCTTGGTGCCAAGAAGGCTGGTACTTTCTAGTTAGGGACAAACCTTGAGTTGCATAACAAGGTTGACCTGCTAACCTAAAAATTAGATCAACTGTTGTCGAATCCCTCTCTAGCCATGAAAGTGTGTGTGCTTTATGCTAGCTCAGTACACCATGTTTTTGACTACCCTGCGGCACCACAATACCCTGAGTTTGTCCAGGAGCAAGCTCAAATGGTACAAGGTTTCGCTAAACCCGTGCCCAACCCATTTTCCATCACCTATAACTCGGGTTAGCGAAACCATCCCATTTTATCGTGGAAAAATCAACACAACCAACCCCCATCCCTTCCCAGAACCCACCCAGGCAAGGCGGTTATGCGCCTGATTTCCAGCGGTCAAGTTTCTCTTCAGCTCAGCCTCTACCCCAAGAGCCTATATCCAATTAGTCCTTTGAGGACAAGATGTTGCAGGCCTTCTCAGATATCAAGGCGAATTTGAGCTTCCACACACAACCTATTGCCAAATTAGAGATGCAGATGGGACAGCTCGTCGAGGCGCTTAACAGAAGAAGCGAGGGGACACTGCCTAGTTAGTTGGTAGTTAACCATAGGGGTAAGGAGCTGATGCATGGCTTGCACATGACAAATACCCATTAAGAGTAGGCTCAAGCGGTTATAACCCTTACAAGCGGAAAACAATATAAAGCGAGGGAGGCCGCAGAAGAAAGTGAGAGACCTAGTGAAAGCAGCCAGTCCCTACTGTCATACCTTAGGAAAGCGTGAGGGATCCTTCTTCTGAGCCTTCCAAGTCCTATATACCCAAAGCCCCCTTTTTTGAGGCGCTAGGGAGGCCAAAGTTGTTCGGCAAGCAGAGACTGAACATGCAAGAGATGCTTGAGATATTCAAGCACGTTCAGATAAACCTCCTCTTGCTTTATACGCAGAAACAAAAATTACAGTCCAATGTGCCGAAGAAGATTTATTTGATTGAGCAAGTGAGTGCAGTGCTCCAGCACCAAACTCCACCGAAGCTCAAGGACCCAGGAACTCCTATTATTTCATGTGTTATAGGAGACATTACTGTCGAGCATGCTTTGCTCAACCTTGGAAAAAGTGTGAATAACTTGTCGAGTTTCTTTTATGACAAATTCAGATTAAAGGAGATGAAGTCGACACCTATGACCCTTCAACTAGAAGATAGATCGATCAAGGTCCCATAAAGGATTTTTGAGGGCTTATTAGTCAAGGTGAAGGATTTCTATTTCCCTATAGATTTTATCATTTTGGATATGAGGGCATGGATGAAGTGAGGTAGACGCCCATTATTCTTGGTTGCCCCTTCCTGGCTACTGCCAATGCATGCATCAATTGCTACACTGGTGCGATGGACGTTTCGTTTAGCAATAGAAAGATGAGGTTGAACATTTTTAATACAGTGATGGGCCCTGCAAGAGAGGATGCTTCTTTCCAGGCTGATTTGGTTCAGAACCTGGTAGAAGCAGAGCCGATATAGACGTTGAGTGATCCAACTCAGGATGATGATGATGAATCACTCAAGAGAGATAGCCTTGGATTGATTGATAGACGGTCTGATGAGCTGAATTGGACCTGGCACTTTGACCCACTCCCTGAGTTGACAGAGAAGCCTACCCGATCTTCCCTTGAGAGTTTGCCCGAACTTGAGTTAAAGCCCTTACCAGCTTCACTTAACTATGCCTTTTTAGGCAAGAATCAGGCTCTCACCATCATCATTTCCACAGACCTGACGAACATCCAAGAGTGTCAGCTTCTTCAGGTTCTGCATGAGCATAAAGAGGTGATTGAATGGTCGGTGGTAGATTTGAAGAGGATAGACCTCTCCTTTTGCATGCATCAGATTATCATGCATGAGGGTGCTAAGACCTCAATAGAAATTCAAAGGAGATTGATACCCCATATAAAGGAAGTGGTGAAGGAGGTAGTCAAATAGTTTGATGCAGAGATCATTTATCCCATCTTCGATTGTCAGTGGGTGAACCCCACCCAGGTTGTCCCCAAGAAGTTTGGGCTCACTGCTCTTCTGAATGAGAAGTGAGAGAGCATCCCCATGAGGACTACCATGGTGTGACAAGTGTGCATCAATTATAGAAAGTTAAACAGTGCAACGCAGAAGGATTATTTCTCATTGTCGTTCATCGACCAGATTTTGGAGAGACTCGCAGAACAATATTATTTCTGTTTCCTAAATGGGTATTCAGGATACAATCAAGTGGCCGTTCACCCCAAGGACCAGGAAAAAACTACCTTCACCTGTCCCTATGGCACCTTTGCATTCAAAAGAATGTCATTTGGGCTCTGTAATGCCCCGACAACTTTTCAAAGGTGCATGATGGCCATTTTATCCCATATGATCGATGATGTCCTAAAGATTTTTATGGACGACTTTTCAGTGTATGGCTCTTTATTTGATGATTGTCTCCAAAAATTATCGCGTGTGCTTAAATGATGCATGGAGACAAATCTTGTGCTCAGCTAGAAGAAGAGTCATTTTATGATACATCAGGAGATTGTTCTTGGACATATTTTATCCGAGAAAGGGATCGAGGTCTACAAGGCCAAAGTGGAGTCCATTGCTAAATTATCTCCACCGACCTCAGTACGGCAAGTGCATTCATTCTTAGGGCATGCATGTTTCTATCGACGGTTTATCAAGGATTTTAGCAAGATTTCTAGACTGTTATGCAACTTGCTCTCTAAAGATTAGCCATTTTATTTTGATGATGCTTGTCTGAAGGCATTTTTGTCTCTGAAGAAGGCCCTGACCACTGCACCTATTCTTCGATCTTCCGATTGGTCTGTACCTTTTGAAATCATGTGTGATGCTTCAGATTATGCTGTAGGAGCCATTCTGGACCAGAATATAGAACATAGGTCTCATGCCATTTATTATGCTAGCAGAACTCTCTCTGATGCTCAAATGCATTATACAACCACTAAGAAGGAACTACTAGCTGTCGTATTTGCCTTCAATAAGTTTCATTCATATTTATTGGGCTCCAAGGTCATCGTTTACTCAAATCACGCTGCCCTGCGATACTTGATGAGTAAAAAGGATGCCAAGCCATGACTCATCTATTGGATCCTCTTGCTATAAGAATTTGATCTCGAGATTCGAGATAAGAGTGGATGTGAGAACCTTGTAGTAGACCATCTGTTCAGACTGACGATAGAGACATCTACTGATCAAGGACATATTGATGATTTATTCCTGGATGAGCAGATTCTTTATGTCAAGCGTTGGACCTAGTTTGTTGACATCATCAACTATCTGGTGATCAGTCAGTTCCTTGCGCTTTGGGCCAAGAATGAGCGAGATCATTTTCTGGCACAAGTAAAACATTATTTCTGGGAGGATCCAAAGTTGTTTCGATTATGTCCCAATCAAGTGATTCGAAGGTGCATCCCTGAGGAGGTGTACCATCTTTTTGTAATTCTCTGGCCTATGGAGGCCACTTTTCCAGTCAGAAGACCGCTGTGAAGGTCCTCCAATTTAGATTTTGGTGGTCGATACTACATCGAGATGCTCATGATTTTTGTAGGAAATGCTTACATTGTCAGCAGACAGGGAGCATTTCCAAGCGCGATATGATGCCCCTTCTTTCTATTTTTGTCGTAGAGATTTTTGATGTTTGGGGCATCAACTTTATGGGTCCCTTTCCGCCATTGTTCGATTTTGTTTATATTTTAGTGGCGGTCGATTATGTGTCCAAGTGGGTTGAGGCCGTGTCCACCCAGACTAATGATCATAAGGAGGTGCTTCGATTTATCAAGCATAATATTTTTAGTAGGTTCAGTGTCCTGAGAGCGATGATTAGTGATGGTGGTACACACTTCAAGAATATGCAGGTAGCTTCCTTACTCAGGAAGTATTCTATACACCATTGGATTGTTACACCATACCATCCGCAGACGAGTATCCAGGTCGAGGTCTCTAACAGGGAGATCAAACAGATTCTTGAAAAGACAGTGCGACCAGACCGCAAAGACTGGTCCTAACGCCTTGACAATGCATTATGGGCATATCAGTATGCTTTCAAGACCCTGATTGGCATGTCCTCCCACCGATTGGTTTTTGGGAAGCCATGTTATCTCCTTGTTGAATTAGAGCATAGGGCGTATTGGGCAATCAAAAAGTTCAATTTTGATATGACCCAAGCTGGCGTGAAGAGGAGATTGCAGATGAGTGAGCTCGAGGAGTTGCAAAATGATGCGTATGAGAGCACCCAAATCTATAAGGCTCGAACCAAGCATTTCATGACAAGCACATTGTGTGAAAATAGTTTAAGCCTAAGCAGAAGGTTTGGCTTTATAATCTGCGACTCCATCTCTTTTCAGGGAATCTAAAGTCTAGATGGGATGGCCCGTTCATAGTCCAGAGAGTTTTTTTGCATGGTGCTATTGAGATTTTGGACTCATGAACGGGCAACATGTTCAAGGTCAATGGCTGAAGCCCTACATTTTGGATGTCATAGTTAGTCAGGACATCGAGGTCACTGACCTTGTTGATGTATGAGGCAGCGTGCAATGTTTGTATGTTGTATTGTTAAGATTAGATTTATGGTTATTTCATAGTTTTCTTAGTATTTGTTTGCTTATTTCATGAGCATGAGAGTCAGATGATCATTTACATTTTTTATGCATAATTTCATACATTTTCATGCATGATCATGTGCGATAAATGTTTAAAAATGCTTGTTTGCTAAGAATTTCATCATTTTTCATCAAATTATAATTTGAGCAAATTGGGTCTCTTTTGAGTATTTTTAAAGCTAATTAAGTTTCGAGAAAATATTTTTTTAGAAAGAGAAGTCTTTTGAAATTCTTGAAAAATCTTTGGAGTCTTTTTGAATTTTTTTTTGAAAACCTAATTAGACCTAACCACTAACTATAAATACTAATTTTAGAGAAGAGGGAGATGTTTTTCCCTCTTGAGATCTGCGCCCCCATTCTATCTCCTCTCTACTTCTTCTTCCACTTCTTTTTCTCTTTTCTCTTCTCAAGCCAGTTTTCTTCCCTGTTCTTCTTTCTTCTTCTTTCTCTTCCTTTCTTTTAAACCTCGTCGTCGCCAGTTCTTCTTGCCCCCATCATCGGAGAGATTGGAGGTGCGTGTGATTGCAATAGAAAAGTCGTTTCTTCTTCTCAACCTCTCCATCAGAGGTAAATCATGAGGTTTGCTTCTTCTCCCTCTTCTCTTTACGTTTAGGTACATAGATTAGATTCTTTTCTTGGTTTTCATTCATTGAATGCATACAACATGATTTCTTTTTTTTTACCATTGCATACATCATATTTTATCTTCTGCATGTGCATAATCGTTAGCGCAAATCATTTTCTATTTGGTCAATTTATTTAGCAAAGAATAAGATTTAATGTTTAGCAATAGTTGATTAGTAGATCGTTACTTGTCGTTTTGCCTCATCGTTTAAGTAATATCTTTTTAGTTTTCCTTTTTCTTCGGTTTCTGAAACACACATAGTGCAAAACAATCAAGGGGACAGTAGATCCGTTAGATGGGTTTATAAGTGCGTTGAGTGAGTAAATTAATGTTTTCACGAATTTTGGTGAACAACCTTGCTTTGAAAAAAATTATTTTCTCGATCGTCTTGTTCATGCAATACCAAAACGCACTTGATTGGATTCAAGGTTTTGATCCGCAGGCTGCTGGCATCAGCATGAAAACACGGTAGAATAATCAAGACTATATTTTTTTGGATCATCAACAAACAACGTGATTCATGTTGATTAATCACAGTTCACGCATCAACTTGATCGACGGTTAATTAGTGTTATGTGTAGCGGATGTGTTTCAGCCTAGTTAGTTTAGTTGTGATAATTTTTCACTTATGTCTAAGTTTTCATTGGATTAAATCTGTATGTTCTGAGGTGTAGTGAGTCGGTATAGCCAACAGTTTAGTGCTAAACAGAACCAGCATGTTCTGAGCTCAATGTCAATCACGTCAATTCTAAATATGTGTGATTGACGCTGATTATTATTCAGGCTCTGTTTAGATTAGTTAATTAGTGGATAGTTCTATATTTTATCAGTCGGTTGCACCATCACGTTAGCCTATTTCGTGTGTTTTAGACTTGTATAGCCTAATGGTTAGTTATAAATACATTTTTTTAGCTTATATAACAATCCAACATTAGTTGTTAGCTGTAATAAAGTTAGCTTTAATTTTAATTAGTTAAGAGTAGATTTATAGATTTTATAATTGCCTTTAGTTAACATTTTATTTAGACTAGATGCAGTTGTGTTCCATGTTTTCAATTACCTAGTTTGAATCCACGTTTTCCTTAAAGTAGAATAATTTATTCGTTTAGTTCATTTTATGCATAGGTAAATTATTCCTATCTACAGTTTATTTGCTTTATAATTAGTGAGTTGAATAGTTTGTCTTAGAGTGTAGTTAAATTAATTCATAGATTGTTATTAAGTTAGTTTGTAGTAGTTTTATAATTTGTTAGTTGATTGGTTACATTAGTTAGTTTCTTAATTGTTAGTTAGTTTTGCTATTTTGTCATTTAGCTCTTTAGTTTGTTACATGTTAGTTCTTAGGTTGTCACATGCTAGTGGTTTGTTAAAGTTTGCTAGAGTAGTTTTTTTTATTTTTCTTGATTAAATTATTAGATTTTAGTGGTGTTTCTTTTTGTGGTTCTCCTCGTTTTATGATTTTTGTTTTGCAAGAAATAGTTTCGACGTGCAGTGCACCCTCAAACAAGCCCCTGAAGCGCCCTCTAAGGTCCCCTCAAAAGGCCCTTCAGTCCCTTCAGAGCACCCCTTTAGGTCCATTAGGGAGCCCTTCAAGACTAAAAACCAATAATGAAGAAACAAAGAAGGAATGTAGTGAGGATACAAAGGGTCTAGAAGCTCAGAGCACTGAAGACCTTTTCTTTTATTTTTAGATTAGGATTTATTTTATTTATTTAATTCATTGGGTCTGTAATAAAACCATTAATTATTCTTTATAAGCCCTCCGTAGAGGGCAACACTCATTCTTTTATTTAGTTAATTAATTTTTATTTTTAAGGCAACAAAAGTAGTTCTGTGTGGGGGTACAAAAGTACTTATCCTGTCCCCTGAGTTCGACCCAAACTTCACCACTAGTGTGAACCAATTTTTATGATTTGATGAACGGTTTGCACAAACATTTTTACTGAAAATATATCTTAAAAATACTCGATTGGAAAATATGCATCAAATTTTTGGCACCATTGTCAGGGAACAGTGAATTAAGAACTGAGTACCTATTTTTTTGCCTAGTTTGCGTTATTTAGGGTTGATAGTTTCTTTCTAGTAGTTATTTAGGATTGTTAGTTTATTTTTCTGTTGATTAATTAAGACTGTTAGTTTGCTTTCTGCATTTAGGATTATAGAACTACGTGCTTATGAACCTAGAGACCATCTTACTTTTTCTGTACGGCCCACCTATTAGGTTACCCCTAAGAGGTAACTGCGCATGATTGGTACCGTGCTCATAGTTTGCTTTTTGCAAAAATATCTGTTAGCTGCAAGTGTGTGGTTGTTTATTTCTTCTTTTCTTGCTTTCTTTATTTTATTTTTGTCTGCTTTTGTGGTGTGGTTTGATCACGTTAGGTAGAAAACCAACGATTAGGACTGTCACTACACCGGTCTACTCGAAGGTGTAAGCAAGGATGATGTTCGCTTGACTCCGAGCTTGTGGAGACGTTAGAGGACCTTGAGTCCCTTTATAGAAGAGCCCATCGATATGACCCCATGGCTGAGGATAAACAATTGACCCATCTCCTGAGAAAGTATTTTATTCTAAATGAATACACTCCCGCCTTCTGTATCACCAGACATGTTGTAGAAGCAAACCAATTTGAGATAAAGGCCAACATCATTCAAATGTTACTATCATTTTATGGCCTTAGCAACAAAGACCCATACCATCATCTCGATTAGTTCATCGAGATCTGCTCTATAGTACAGATCAATCATTTCAAGGATGATGCATTAAGGTTAACGTTGTTTCCTTTCTCCCTCAAAGACAAATTCAAGCACTGGCTGAAGGCTCTAGATATTGTTCAGATTACCACTTGGGAACACATGCAATGAGAGTTCCTTAAGAAATACTTCTCGATTGGTAAGACGAACCAATATCGTAAAGCCATCACCAACTTTTTCCAAATTGAAGGAGAAATATTTTATGAGACATGGGAGAGGATGAGAGATCTTCTCCGGATGTGTCCCCACCATCAGGTGCCCCATTGGAAACTGGTGCAATATTTTTATGACAGGCTGACCGAGAAGCACCGTCAAATGGTTGATGCTGCCTGTGAGGGCACTTTCATGCTGACGAGTAAGGATGAGGCGTGGGCTATTTTTGAGACCCTAAGCGAGAATTTGATGCATCACGCTTCAGCTTCATGATTTGAGAGGGCTATACCTGCCACTATTGGAGCTAAGAAGGCTGATATCCTCGAATTAGGGATAAACCTTGAGTTGCATAACAAAGTTGACCTGTTGACCCAGAAATTGATTCAGTTGTTGTCGAATCCCTCCTCATCCATGCAGGTGTATGCGTTGTGTGCTAGCCCAACACACCATGTCTTTGACTACCTCGCGATACCACAATATCGTGAGTTTGTCCAGAAGCAAGCTCAGATGTTGTAAGGTTTCGCTAAGCCTGCACCCAACTTATTTTCCAACACCTATAATCCGGGTTGGCGTAACAATCCCATTTTTCCGTGGAGAAATCTACAAGTCCAACCCCCCATCCCTTTCCAGAACCAACCCAGGCAAGGCGGTTATGTGCCTGGTTTCCAAAGATCCAGCTAGCCTCCAGCCCAACCTTCCTATAGTCAGCCTCCATCCCAGGAGCCTGCTTCTAGTCAGTCCTTTAAAGATAAGATGTTGTAGGCCTTCTCGAACCTCAAGGCGAACCTGCACTCCCACACACAGTCTATTACGAAACTTGAGACGTAGATGGGACAGCTCGTTAAGGTGCTTAGCAGGTGAAGCGAGGGGGTGCTACCTAGCCAACCGTTGGTTAATCCTAGGGGTAAGGAGCCGATGCATGGCCTGCATATGACAGATGCCCATAAAGAGCAGACTCAAGCGATTATAACCCTTAGGAGCGGGAAGCAATATAAAGCGAGGGAGGCTGCAGAAAAAAGCAAAAGACCTAGTGAAAAGTATCCAGTCCTTACTGTCATACCTCAGGAAAGTGAGAAGGCTTTCCCATCTGAGCCTTCCAAGTCCTATATCTCCAAAGCCCCCTTTCCTGAGGCGTTAGAGAGACCGAAGTCATTCAGCAAGGAAAGGGTGAACATGCAAGAGATGCTTGAGATATTCAAGCACGTTCAGATAAACCTTCCCTAGCTCGATGCCATCCAGCAAGTCCCTGCATACTTAAAGTTTCTAAAGAAGCTTTGTACGTAGAAGACGCACTACAAGAAAATTGCCAATTAGCGACGAATATTTGCGACAAATTTTTTCCGTCGCCAAGTTGCAGCGGATTAACGAGAGAAACTAATTCGTTGCTAAGATTTGTAATATTTATGAAACTAGCGACAAAAGTATTTTCGTCGCTACCTCCATCGCCAGTTAGCGATGGCAGATTTTTGTCGCAATAAATGCGATGGGTAGCGACGGATTTGGCGACGGACATTTTTTGTCACTACGTAACGACGATGTTAGCGATAGAAATATTCTGTCGCTAACTGGTCATCTAAATTTATGATGGCATTGCGATAGAATTTGGCTGTTGCCAAATCCGTCGCTAATTTTTGCGTAAATCTCTAATCAGAGCCTTTTTTCCTCTTTCCTATTTCGTCTCTCCCGCCCGCCCGACTCACTCCTTCGTTGCTCGACGCAATCCTTCGCCGCCCGATGCACTCCTCAGCCCGCCGCCCGCTGCTCGTCGCTCCCCGGTCCACCGCCCGGCCCATCGCCCCCCGCCCACCGCCCGACGTCTCCCAGGTAAATCCCTTTTTAGTTTTTTTCCGATAAAAGGGACGCCTGCCCCTTTTGTTTTTTTCGGCAGGGGGTTGGCCCCCCTGCCTCATTTGTATTTTTCGGCACGGGGGCGACCCCCTACAACGTTTTGTGTTTTCCGGCAAGGGGGCGACCCTCTGCCTCATTATTTTATTCGGGCAGGGGTCGCCCCTCTGCGGCGTTTTGTGTTTTCCGACAGGGGGGCGACCCCCTTGCCTCGTTGTTTGATTCGGGCAGGGGTCGCCCCCTGCCTCGTTTGTTTTTTCCTGCAGGGGGTGACCCCCTGCCGCGTTTTGTGTTTTTGGGCAGGGGGCGACCCCCTGCCTCGTTGTTTGATTCGAGCAGGGGTCGCCCCCCTGCTACGTTTGTTTTTTTCGGCAAGGGGGCGACCCCCAGTCGCGTTTTGTTTTTTCTGGCAGGGGGGCAACCCCCTGCCTCATTGTTTTATTCGGGCAGGGGGTCGCCCCCCTGCCACTTTTTTTCCGACAGGGGGGGAGGGGCGACCCCCTGCCTCATTTTTTTTTCGGCAGGGGGTCGCCCCCTGCCTCATTTTTTTATTCGGGCAGGGGGTCGCCCCTGTGCCTCTTTTTTTTTCTGGCAGGGGGGCGACCCCTGCCTCGTTTGTTTTTTTCGGCAGGGGGTCGCCCTGTAAACACCCCAAATTTTCACTCACCTACCCGACATTTTCACCAAACATCATCATTCAACCTTTGAAATCGTCGGAGGGCAAAATGGTCTTTTTTTGAGTTCGGACCTGGCAAAAGTCCAAATTTCATCTACAACTCTCAAAATTTCTCTATTTTTAGCTCAGATGTTCAAAATTTCACTCCTGACAGAAGACAGGAATCTTCAAGTCTTGGTTCAAGATGCTATTGCATAAGACATGACATTGCATATCATTACATGGGCATTTCATATCACTGCACTGCACAGCATGTCATTTCGAGGTCCAGAACTCTTGATTTCAAAATTTCCAATCCAGATTTGAATTTCAACTCTTTTCAAAATTGATTTCAAAACCCTAGGTCTTCAAAATTATCAATTCTTCTCATTTTACCCCCAGGGCTCTGAATTTCAAAATATTTCCTCAGGAAAACAATCTGGATAATTTTCCAATAAATTTCAACTCAGATTTTGCCTTTTGTCAAACTATTTCAACTATCATTCTTTTACAAAATCGCCCTACAGGGGCCAACTCTTTTCAAAATTTCTGTTTTACCAATTAGCCCAGATTTTATAAAAATTCCAAAAAGAAGTTGTTGTTTTATCCCTATTTCAATAAAGAAGCAATGTGGGACCCACACTGAGGTGGTGTCACACAGGCTTTTCTTTTGAAAAATTTGAATTTTGAAAAACCCAAAAAAATAGGAGCCTTGTCCCCTGGATTGGCGCCACTTGTCTTTTCTCTCTCCTCCCATTTACCTGCCAAGTGTCAGCGTGGGGTTCACCTAGAGGTGGCGCCACATGTCATTTTCTCTCTCCTTCCATCCTCCGACACGTGTCAGTGTGGGGCCATCTTAAGATGCCGCCACATGTCATTAGACATCCTCTTCATTTTATGCCACGTGTCAGTGTCCACCATCTTCACCCTGTGCCATGTGTCATTCCAAGGTCACCATGAGATGCCACGTGTCATGTGTTGTCCTGCTCACAAAAAGTAGAGCTTGTCTCCCCTGAGGTGGCACCATTTGAATTATGTCTCCTGCAAGTGACACATGTCATCCTCTGCTCTTCTTAGAAAAACCAAATGACACATGTCATTCTCTGCTCTTCTCAGAAAAAGCAAATGACACATGTCATTCTCTGCTCTTCTCAGAAAAAGCAGACTGACACATGTCATTCTCTGCTCTTCTTAGAAAAAGTAGAGGACTTATGTCATTTTCTGCCTCCTTCAGAAAAAGCAACAATTCAAATATTCAAACTCCAGGATGAGGTGGCGCAAATCCTGAACTTCACCTTTTCTATTTTGACTGAGATGGTGCCACGTGTTCTTTTCCCTCCTTTTCCTCCCTCTTGCCACATGGCATCGTAGGAGCCACTCTGAGGAAATGCCACATGTCCATCCTTCATTCCTCCAGAGCCAACCTCCATTTGAAATTCAAATTCACCTTCTGACGTGGCGCCATTTGAGAAGGCCTCACCAGACAGCTGACACTTGTCTGCCACATGTCCAGACCTCCCTGCATCAGAAAAAGTAGAAAAACTCCCCCTCTGAGGTGGCGCATTTTGCTTCCTCCATTCATGTTCTCCTGCCACATGGCATCGTAGGAGCCACTCTGAGGAAATGCCACATGTCGGCCTCTCCTTTCCTGCAGAAAAGTAGAATTTGAATTCCTCTGAGGTGGCACAGTCTGCTTCCTCCACTCTTGTCCTTCTGACACATGTCAAGAGCCTCCAGAGGTGGCGCCACATGGCATGCTCCAATCGTTTCCAGCTTTACACCTCAAATCTCCTTTTGAGGTGGTGCCAATCCAGAGTCCCACTTGGCTTCCTCTCTTTTATTTAATATATTCTTTTTATAAAAATAGCCCCATGAGGTGGCACCACCTGAGGGCTCCCTGCAAAAGCCAAATTCGAATTTCAAACCCCCAGATAGCACCCCCTGAGATGGCGCCACATGGAGGGCTCAGATTGAGCCTGTTTGAAATTCAAAATTTTCAGAAAAATCTATAAAAACAAGGCTCCACGCCCAGCCTAGGGGGACCATCTTTTGAGAACTCCTGTTGGACTTGAAAATTCGACCTAGCCTTCTTGAGAACCCGATTTTTTGCACTTTGGAATTCACGCCCCCTTTGGCTCAGTGAAGAAGGCACGGTGGGACGATTTTGGTGAATCATCCCAAGCTCGGATCGAAGGACGAACGAAGCCCGTAATAGCCGTCCCTTTCAAGAGCTTCAACGCTGCCTAACGAAGCAAGGTGCACCTCTTTTCTTCTTGATTTGATTTCATAATTTGATTCGAGAGTCGTTTGAAGAAAGAGCTCATCCGAGAGATGGATTGAGCTATTCTCATGAAACGGCATATATAAAAATACATGATTATGCTTCCTTGATGATTTTTAACATTCATGCAATTAGATAGATTTATTTTGCATTTTATTTCATTAATTTAACACGTTTCATGAATTAATTAGGATTAATTTAGCATTTATTTCAATTCTGCTCATTTTCAGTAGTTCTTTGTTTTTGTCAGTCAGTCCACACGTCATTTCATGCATTTATTTTTTATTAAAAATCCCAAACAAATCACGGAATGCACCCTTAGGTGTTCCTATAATTGTGCCAAAAATTCGGAAGAATTTAAATTTGTTTACTATGGTAAACATTCAAAATGGCAAGTCGGGTTTTGTTACTCGGGATGCATTTTAAAAATTATTTTCCGACTTGTAAAATCGAGATCTCCCTCATGGGAGATCCGATTTTCGATCCGAAATATGTTATGAACTTGGGAGAATGTCTAGTTTGTAACCTGATTTTCGCAAGTGTTTCTAATTTTATTTTATGTCTGACAAAAATCCGATAGTTCGGGACACGTGTCAGAGCCTGATTTGGGACTCTAAGATTTTGGATCGACTTAGGGCTACGGGTTCTCTTTGTGTGTTGCTCCTAATCCAAAACTGTAAAAAGTGAAAGTTATGTCTGACGTATCCTCTGTTTGCATCTGAAAACCTGTGATTTTTAGAACAGCCGTGATACTAGTTTCGGATTTTTCTTGTCAGTCCTCTGTTTTGTGACATTTGTCTGTCCTGTTGATTTAGGCAGAAAATGTTATATTTTTATCTGTGTTTCTGTTCATCAAATGCTTAAGTCATGAACATAAAAGTTGTCCATGTAGATGTCGTGAGTATCTCTGTTAAATATTAGAAATTTCCATGGCTATTTTTTATTTATTTAGCATTTTATATTAGATTAGGTCGATTTTTACCTCCATCAGAGCCAAATCCCTGTTACCGAACTCACCATAGCTCAAATCCCGAGGCTGTAAAAACCAAAAATGTCCCATTTCGGGTCCTTTAGCAGTCTGCAAAATATCAAAAGTTTTCATGGTGTAAATATTGCATTATCAGGTTAAGCATTGCATTTGGTTCAGATCCATAGGCAAAATCCACCATTTTAGGATTTCCTTTAAATTTTAGCATTTAAATCATATCATTTCATGATTTTTAGCATTCTAGGCTGTTTATCAGAGTAAGTAGATGCTTCATACCGAATTTGGTGCAATTTAGAATCCATTTGAGGTTCGGATTAGCCATAATATCAAAACAGGGCCCCGCGGGACCCGGATCCAAGTGAAAAACAAGCGCAATTCGTTATTTTGGATAAATTGCAAAATGTCAAATTCTGATTTTACAGTCTTAATATGTTTAGCAGCATGTCATCATGTCTCTTACTGCATTTTTTTTATTCAATTTGAATTTCAAAATCTCAATTTTATCAAAATTTCCTTCAAAAACCCTGATTTTAAAGGTATAACTTTACTTTTAGGGGTATTTTGGTCATTTTGACCCCAATTCCGAATTTCAAACTATTTTCCACCGAATTTCCTACATTTACATCATTTCAATTATCAAGGAAGCATGAGATTAGGGTTTATATCCAATTAAATCCAATAATTTCACAATATTATTGGAAAATCTTGGAAAAACCCACATATTTGAGCTAACCCCATTTCAAGTTTGACAGGTACATTCAAAAGAAGGAGATGAAGCCTGCAAAATTTTCATTTATTTCATTTACTTAGTGATGTAATAATGTAAATTTTGGAATAAGATTTTAATTTTCTGCTTAGACTAGGATGCATATCATATAGTTTAAATTTATGCAATATCCTGCTTATATGATTCATGCATTTTTATTTCAAAAGCACTATGGATGTATACGAATGGCACGTGCACCAACTCTTAGGGAGTTGATGAACTCGGTGGAGTCCATATTTACGGCCCTAGTCGGAATATGGACGAGACCCAGATCCATCATCTTTCTACTAGTCACATTGAGCCTACACTCTTAGGCTATCTTAAAATCTACATCATATTTCTAATATTTTCAAAGCATTGTGCATTAAATCAATTAAACTCGGAACATATTCATGGCCACAGTCAGAATATGTGAAGGATTTATTTTGACTTAATACACATTTTTCCAACAAATCTCTTAGAAAATCTTATCAAAGTGCATTCATTCACTCATATCATGTGCATCATGAAATCATTGGTTTTCTCATGATTTTCTCAAGAAAACTTCATTCTCAAGAAAATCGATTTCTCAAGAAACTCTGAGGATTTTCCAAATCGGTTTTTCCAGATCAAAGTTTTCCTGTGATTTTCCTTGAAAATATTATTTTCTTAAGATGCTTTCGAAAAGAATTTCTCATCTTTCTCCAAGATCAAAATCGACTTCCAAGTATTTCAAGGGTAAAATTCCCAGGATTTCAATTTCCCAAGTTTGAATTTCCTTCTCCAATGAGTTATCCTATAAATTTTCCATCGTTTTCCTAAGAAAATTCTCAAAGTCTGAATTTTCCTGAGAAGAGTTTCCCTTTTCAAATGCTCACCTTTTCTCAAGAATCACTTCCATTTCCCCAGGATTTTCGACTATTCATGATTTTCCCACATCTTTATGAGCTTTCTCGTGATTTCAAAAACCCCTTTTCTTCTGAGTTTCCTGAGAAATTGACTTTCATCTTTTTCTTGAGAGATTCTTTTCAACTCCAAATATTTTCCAAGCATACATCATGTTTTCCCAAGCTGCATTTTCCAAAATCTCATAGCACATGCCTGAATTCTATGTGCATTTAGGATAGAACACAATTTCAATGATTTTACTAAGTCAAGCATAATTTTGGTCCTTGGTTTGATTACCCCTGTTAAAGGCGACAGGAACGGTCGAACCTCGTACCGACAGGTCGAGCCCCATCCCATGGATCTTCCCGCAATTTTCAAAACGGAGGCGAGTATTTCAAAACAATTTCCAAAATCCGGTCAAGTTTGAAGCGCGAAATCATTTTCCTCTTTCTCTCTTCCGCAAGGAAGGGAAGACGGGAAAAATTTTGCGACGATAACAGGTTTGGAGACCGTGATGGGACCTATCCTTGTCTGATTAAAATCATGCTTGACTTAGTTCAATTATTGAAATTATGTTCACAAAATGTCAGCTCTTTTACTTTTGATATCATGTGAACCTAGGAGCCTAGATTCTGACCTAGCTGACATTGATTGCATATAGACTAGGCATGGTTTGGTAGGACCAGATTGAGGAGAAATTTTCATGCTCACATAGACTTAGGTCTAAACACAACTTTCCTCAATTTAGGATTTGAATGCAAACAATATATGCTTCTTCAAAGATTTTCAAAATCTATCTCTCTAGGACTTAGAGCCTCCTATTTCTTGCATGTGATCATTTTTTTAAAAATCTCCCTTACCTACTATTACCTGGTCTTCACGTTGCTGGGCTCTCTTCCAGAACCCTAGTTCGGGACAGAGCCTCACAACTGGGCCAACTATTTGGGTTAACACCCCCCTACCACGTACCGCGGGCCACAGTCCGAAGTATATCGGTAGACGCTCAAGGATGTTGGAAAACCTTACCTTAGAACCGGAGTTGAAATTATATGCCACGTACCTCGGATTTTGATTCTGAGTATTTCGGCATAACTGGATTGGACAAAGATGATCTGGACCTAGAGTTAGGATTAAGGTCCTACAGTTGTTTTCAAAATGATGCATCTAGAGTCAGCCTTTTAGGGAGTGCTGAATGTGCATAAATGTTTATGCAGGATGTGATTGTATGTATGATTTTCTCAATTTTTTATATTTTCCAATGTTTTCCAACTCATTAGGCCTTTTCCAAAAATATCCTTATTTTCCACAAGGTCTTTTTCTCAAACCCTGGATGATTTTCTCAAATATCCAATTTCTTTCAAAACTCCAGGCGATTTTTCATTCTACTTTTCTACTAAATCTCGAATTTCCAGTTGCATTTTTTTTCCTGCCTGCAAAATTTTTCAAAATTTCTCACATTTTCCTAAGTCTCATTCTGAGTCTTTCTCTGTTTTCAGTTTGATGGCATCCAGTCAAGTCGATTCTATCTTTCCTAAAGGTCACATCTCCTACGAGGTGCGACAAGGTCGTCCTGAACATCGAGCCCTCAGCACCGGAACTTTCATTCCCCGGTGGTACTATTCCTGGCTATAAAGCTTTTCCTGAATGTTCCCGGACCATTTGAGCGAGTGCGGATTAGAACTGGCGTCAACAGTCGGAAAGCAGACCATCAATGGCAACCTGATCCATGCGATGGCAGAGCGATGGAATCCTCGGACGTGTACCTTCTGGTTCCCATGGGAGAAATGACCGTTTTAATGGATGAATTTTCAGAAATCATGGGGTTACCAGAACCAGCCGGTCAACCAAGAGATCCATTAGAGCATCAATTTCTTATCAATGTCAAGGGTTTGGACCCCCGAGACTCCTTAGCTCGTATGACAGGCCGCCGATCTTGGCCCCTGATCCAGTTGGACGGCAATGAATATGTTGACCTACTCGAGTTGTACCGCCAGTACGGGACCTTCGTCGAAGTCAGCTCGCTATCGAGGACAGCTAAAGAAAGGATTCAGAATGCAATGGTTCTGTGCACTGTAGGATTATCCCTCTTCCCAGATGGACAAAACTACATGGATATCAGAATAATCCAGCTTATGAGAAGATGGGGAAGTCGGCAGACCAATCGCCTCTCCATAACCATGGCAACGCTCGCTTTCCTATATCAAGGTCTGACTCGATTCTCACTTGGAGAATCCATTTTAGTTGAAGGTTGCATCTACGCACTTCAATCCTGATTTTTCCAGCATGTTCCAGCCCGAGCAAGCTCTTTCAGATACAATGGTCAAGAACTCCTTCCAGTGTCGCAGTACCAAACCATAATCAACAGCATTCAAGAAGATGACGTAGTCTGGGATTATTTCGATCGGCAACTATCTCCTCCCAGATATACGTACGCTTACGGCAAGCGGTTCAAGTTGTTGGGACCTTTCTTTTGCACTTACTACCAACCAGAGAGATGTGTTCGGCAATTCTCCCAGAGGCAGCAGTACGTCGAAGCCCGACTGTTATCAGGAGCTATGGCAGAGTTCGATCTCACATCCGCACAATGGTCCGGGGCATATCATTCTGCCCGCTACAGCTGGGATTCCTTTGTCTCTCTTAAAATCTTTCCAAGTCCTAGAGTGTCTGCCGACTATCATGAATGGTGGCAACTTGTTTGTCCCCCACCTCTTTGTCAAGATCAATAAAGTCATGTTTCCTCATTTCTATAAAATTGTCTCTCTTTCCATTGTGGTTTGACGACCTCGCCTAGGTAACAAGGCATATTTTCGTTGTTTATTTCTTTTGCAGAGGGAATGACAACACAATTGTCGTGATTCCCGCGACGACTCAGTCCCTAGTAATGGGATATCTTTTTCAAATTGTCTACCATATTTCCAGCAAATATTTCTTCAAAAAAATCAATTCCTACAAAATCTAATCAGGTCTTTGCCCTGCAGAAAGCATCCACGGCATTTGATGGTGCAAACAAGATCAGGCAAAAGGACAGCAACACCGCAGTACTCGTCAGCCTCGGAAGAAGAAATGGGTTCCCCCCGATCCGAAAAGAGTCAAGAGCAGCAACAAGAAGATGATGGCATAGACCCTCAAATGTATGCCATGTTTCACAAGATGATGAACAAAATGATGAATGAGCAGCCCGGGACCAGCTCAGAAAGGAACCCATTCAGAGAAAAGTTCCATGGTCACAGGGGTAAGAAGGCTTCCAAAAGGCAAATCTAGTCAGAGGAAATCTCAGATGAATCAGACTCCATTGAAGATACAGATGAAGAATATGAAGTGCCTCCGGCATTTCAGAAACGTGGCCAAAGTAAAAGCCGCAGATCAAAGAGCAGAGATGCAGAAGAGCCTTTGCAAGTGCAGTTCAAGGAAATGGCTCGAGTTGTCAAGGATCTGCAAGCCCGCGACAAGGGCAATAAAGTCTTCACCATTGAGGACTTCTATGACGGCTTAGAAGGGGATGATGATCTGGAAAATCTTCCCCGAAAATTCATCAAATTCGACGGTTCTGGCTACCCAAAAGTTTATCTCGCCACTTTCTTTGCTGAATGCTCGAGGTTCAAAAGGGACAACAGAGCACTGTTCTTATGCTTTCCCCGCAGCTTGGAAGGAGTTGCAGCTAAGTGGTATGCTGAGCATATCAACCCGATCGAGCTCAAGGAGTTCGATAAAGTTGTGAATTTGTTTATTGAACGCTTCTTGTTCAACACAGAAGCGCTGCCTACATTAAGCCATCTCTGCAATTTGAGGCAGAACGAGAATGAAAATGTGCGAGACTTCATTCACAGATGGAGATCGGCCTGCAACAAAATGAGAGATCCTATCTCAGAAAGGCATGCCTTGTCATTGATTCTCAACAATTTCTCACAGCCATTAAGAGGATTGATCTCCACAGCACCATCCAAGACTTTCATCGAGTTGACTGAAAGAGACGAATGGATCGAACTGAGTGTGAAAAATGGAGTCTATGAAGGCTTCACCTTTTCCAAAAGCAACCCCCAAGGTGAGCAGAAGAAAAAAGCTCACTTCACTTATTCTGCCAACAACAACAACAAAAGCCGGAATTGATACAAAGGGCAGAAGAAAGATTACTGCTACGACTCAGGCAGTTCAAACAACAAGGATCAGAGAGCAAAGCCTGCCCCTCAATACAGCAAGCCTCCTCAGCAAGATCAAGGGCCGAAACTGCGTGAGAAGACTAGACATGAAGGATGGAGTTACAACAGAAAGTTTACTCCTTTAGACCAATCACTCGAAGATGTGCTCGAGTATATGCTGTCAAAAGAGATGGTCAAGTTGCCTAGATTGGCCGATCCCCCTGTGCCCATGGGGAAGTGGAATGATCAATTTTGCAAGTTCCACAGGACAGTGGGACACAACACTGAGAACTGCTTTGTTCTCAAAAACATTATACAAGATCTCATCGAAAAAAATCTTTTAGTGGAAGGAGAAGAAGAAGAGAAAATGGACATTCTCAATCACCCCTTCCCTTCGTACACCACAGCAGTAGTGTCTGCTCAGCCATTCTTACCGCATGAGCACATCAAGCCGTGTTCTGCACAAGATCTCCAGGTTCAGCATCAGGTGTCAGTGCTACGGCAAGCAGCTCTTGATTCTAAGAAGATGGATCTAATCTCAGCCTTCGACAAGATGAAAGTTTTGGAAGCACCTGTAAAGTCAGCCTCCAAGTCAAAGGGAACTCCTGACTTCTTCAAGCAAATTATCAAACCCAGGCCGGAAAATTCAAGTCAGAAGCCTTTGATCGCTCTATCCAATGTCTCCATCTTTGACTTGACCAAGAATTCTAGTAAGCACCAGCGAGTACTAGATGATTTACTCAGGAAAATCAAAGTTAAGCCCAGTACCACTCCTGAAGACATGGCACAGATTGTGAACTCTGCCATGACAAATGCGCCGATCACCTTCTCGGATGAGGACCTTCCAAAGCCTCATTTCTTTCATAATAATGCCTTGTACATTGTCGTTCGAGTCAGAGGAATGACAGTACCGCATGTGCTAGTCGATGGAGGCAGTAGCCTCAATATTTGCCCTGAGATGACCGCAAAAGCATTAGGGATCAAGGATAAAGAATATATTTCAGATCCCATCACAATCTATGGATTTGACAACCATGGTCAAACGGCAAAAGGGAAGATATTTCTGGAGGTATTCATCAACTATTCGGTGCACTCCGTCCTTTTCCACGTGGTCAATGTACCACCTACCTACAACTTGCTGCCCGGAAGGACATGGATTCATAATGCAAATGCAGTGCTTTCCACCCTCCATCAATGCGTGAATTGGTCAAAAGGTGGAATGATTACCACAGTGCTCGGAGAAGACCCAGAAGAAAGGCTCCTGCAGCCTATGATTCCCCGGCCCTCATTCAATGCAGATATTCCCAGCATCAGGAAAGTGAAGAGATCAGTCACGGAGAAAATCAAGAAATACTTCAGGCATCATCAGAACTATCTCTACACACGGTAGTCGTGACCTGATGGAGAGGTCCTCAATTCTTCAAGGTTGGAGGCCGAATCAACTACAACACCATTAAGGATCACCCCTTGTTTCCTCAACTCATGAAGGCAAGAAAGGGATTTGAGTTACTTCTAAAGAATGATTATCAACCCTTCAAGGGACTAGGCAAGAATGAAGATGGCCGCATAGAGCCAGTGATCCAGAAGCATCGTCCCCACAGGGCAGGATTAGGGTTTTCCGACGGGAGCTCGTCAAAGAAGACTGTTTTTGTCAAAGGGGCACATTAAAGACCATTTGTTATTTTCTATTCTTTCAAAATAAATGTCTCATTCTACCAATGTCTTTGATCAATCAATAAAATTCCAAATTTCTTTGTCTATCTGGATGCCATATGTCTCCTTTCCTTCTATCATGTCATTATAATTTTAAATACCATTTTATGCATAGTTCTCTTCAAATGATTATTTGTCTTACGATAGGCCGATTTATCTGAATCAAACTTCTTATCCAAAATTTCAGAATGACTTCTCAGACAATCAAGAAGCTCATTCTCAATCCCAAGGCCTTTCAGAAGTCGACAACAATTCACAGAATCAAAGCAAGCACCAAAGATGGCAAGAGTGCAAAGCAGTCAGATGATTGTGCAGAATATGATCAGTCTCTTCAGGAATTACCAGAATTCGCCTTAGTTCAGAAGCAGGATGAACCATCTCCTCTAGTACAAGATCCGACTGAAGGTGTCAATATCGGTTCAGAGGAAGATCCCAAAATTCTCCAGATTCGAACCAGTCTGAGTCCGGAAGAAAAGAAAAGGCTTACAGATTTTCTCAAGCGGCATGAAGAAGTGTTCGCATGGACATATGAAGATATGCCAGGCTTAGACCCAAAATTAGTTGAACACCGTCTCGTCTTGAAGCCAGATGCTAAGCCAGTCAAGCAGAAGCTGAGAAAAATGGATCCTAGAATAGAACAACAAGTCAAGGAAGGACTTGAAGATCTGCTCAAAGAAGGATTTATTCGAGCTATTGACTACCCGGATTGGTTAGCCAATATCGTCGTTGTCCCAAAGAAAAGTGGCAAAGTAAGGATCTGCATAGACTTCAGAGACCTCAATAAGGCAACTCCGAAGGATGACTATCCACTTTCAAGCATCGATCTTCTAGTCGACAGCACGGTAGGACATGCCATGTTCTCGTTCATGGATGGATATTTCGACTACAATCAGATTAAGTTGGCCGCCCGCGACCAATCAAAAACTTCCTTCACCACACCTTGGGGCACTTTCGACTATACAGTTATGCCTTTTGGTCTCAAGAATGCTGGAGCAACGTATCAACGGGCAATGGCCGTTATCTTTCACGATCAGATGCGCAAAATCATGGATGCGTATGTTGACGATATCCTCGTGAAATCTAAAGAGGGAGAAGATCACCGTGAAGCGCTTGATCAAGTCTTTAAGCGACTCATCCTTTATAAGTTAAGGCTAAACCCGCAAAAGTGTGTTTTTGGAGTCGAATCAGGAAAATTGGTGGGTTTTCTTGTCAGCAAAAAGGGAATTGAAGTCGACCCAGCCAAAGCAAAAACTATCATTGATATGCCACCCCCGAAAAATCTCAAAGAATTGCGTAGCCTTCAAGGACGTATGCAATCAATCCGGCGTTTTATTTCCAATTTGGCAATGAGATGCGAACCTTTCAATCACTTGCTCAGAAAAGGAGTGAAGTTCGAATGGGGACCAGAGTGTCAGCAATCGTTCGATAGAATCAAGAAGTATCTTCTCAATCCTCCAATCCTGAAGCCGCCGAAATTGGGAAAACCTCTTCTGTTATACATCTCAGTCAATCAAGTCGCATGTGGCGGATTCTTGGCACAATACAAAGAAGGCAGCCTGATAGAGCACACCATCTATTATGTGAGTAAGACTTTCATAGATTATGAAAAGAGATACTCTCAAATAGAAAAGACCTGCCTAGCTCTGGTGTGGATGTGTCAGAAGCTAAGACACTACCTGCTAGCATCAGAAGTCAAAATCTTGTCTAAACTCAATCCTCTCAAATACATCTTAGAGCAACCTTTTCTCAGCGGACGAGTCGCCAAATGGCAAGTCTTATTGATGCAGTATGACTTAGAATATGTCTCGCAGCAATCAATCAAAGGCCAAGCAATTGCAGATCAATTGGCGGATTTTCCTCTGGCAGAAGAAATGAAAGCCGAAGATGACTTCCCTGATGAGCAAATTTGCAATATCCAGCAATTTCCAGTCTGGAATTTATTTTTCGATGGTTCTAAGAACATGACCGGAATAGGCATCGGAATCCTATTAATCACTCCTGAGAAAGAGATGATTCCATTTTCCCTCAAGTTAGATTTTCAATGCACTCACAATATGGCTGAATATGAAGCTCTGATTCAAGGTCTAAAGATTCTACTATACTTCAATGTTAAGAGAGTGCATGCCTACGGCGACTCATTACTTGTTGTCAATCAAGTTCGAGCCGAATGGCAAGTCAAAGATTAGAAACTATTTCCCTATCAGAAAATTGTTTCAGCTCTTGTCAGCAAGTTTGAAAAATTTCAGCTCTTCCATATCAAGAGAAATTTCAATCAAGTGGCCGATAGCCTAGCCAGTTTAGGCTCCATTATGGCATTCAAGAATGGAGAATCTTGTCGCTCTTTTGAGATTGGCAGACTTGACTAACCTGCTTTCCTTCCAGCAGAGCGAGTACACCAAGCTGAGCAAAAGAAGAGGTCTTGGTATTACAATATCAAAACTTTCATAGAAACTGGCGAATTTCCCCCAGAACTCTTAAAGAAAGAGCAACGAGCAATCCAGCGTATGTCCACTCGATACTTCATTCTGGTGAACGTCCTATATTGTCGTGGATTCAGTTCAGAGTATTCCAGATGTTTAGATAAAGACGAAGCCAAAGAAGTCGTGCGAGAAGCACACGAAGGCATCTGTGGTGGCCATGTCGGCTACCAAACCCTTGTCAAACAGATCATCAGAGCAGGTTACTACTGGAAGACTATACAACAAAACTGTTATCATTATGTGAAGAAATGTGTGCAATGTCAAATACACGCACCTTTCATCCATGCTCCGGCAACTTATTTACAGTCTGTTGTCTCTCCATGGCCATTTTCTATGTGGGCCTTCGATGTCGTAGGTCCCATCACTCCTTCAGCTTCAAATGGCCACAAATACTTTCTGGCCGCAACCGAATACTTCACCAAGTGGGTAGAAGCTATCACTCTTTGCACAGTAGAAGGACGGCACGTAGTCTCTTTCATCCACAAGAACATCCTTTGTCGTTTCGGCATCCCGCATGACATCGTGTCAGACAATGGCAGTTATTTCAAGAATGAAAAGATGAAGACATTCTGCTCAAAATTCAAGATCTATCATCATTTTTCCGCTCCCTACTATCCTAAAGAGAATGGTCTTGCAGAGGCCACCAACAAGATTTTAATTCGTATCTTGGAGCGAACTGTGGAAACAGGCCGTGACTGGCATGAGAAGATCCACGATGCACTATGGGCCTATCGGACCACCATTCGCACTCCGACGAATTCTACTCCATCAGAATTGGTCTATGGAACAGAAGTAGTATTGCCGCTACATGTTCAGAAGCCCGCTTTGAAATTTGCTTCACTTCTGCAATTACCTCTTGATCAATACCAGCAGCAGCGACTAGTGCAGCTAGACTTGCTCGACGAGAGAAGGCTAAAAGCAGCAGAACATGCTCAATCCTATCGCCAGAGAGTAGCCAGGCAATATGCAAAGTCTATCATCGAAAGAAGATTCAAAGTCAATGTTTTAGTACTTCGATCCACAGCTTATCTCAAGCATCATCCCGGCGGCAAATGGTCGCCAAATTGGGAAGGCCCATATGTCGTCAAAGAAGCATTACCCCGCAACTCATATCGGCTCATCAATGCCGATGGGGTAGAATTGCCAGATCCCATTAATGCTCGACACTTGAAAAATTTTTATACTTGAAACATTTATTCTCCTCTTGTAATCCTTCCTATTTTCTTTCAAATAATGATCAAACTTTCTTTCCCAAGTTACACTGGGGCATTTTAAAAAATTTTGTTCTGTATGCAGGCAGGATAAACAAATTCCTCATTTCACGCACTTGTGCATTCATGTGCATCAATTCATATTCATTTGCATCAAACTGCATTAACAACAATCTGGTCAGTATTGGGATTTCAACAAACAGTCCCATCACAATTCCTAAATGATTCAAAATTGAAAGGTAATCACCAATACTGAACCAAAATCCAGCGCTCGAACTTGTATTATTTCAAAATCCAGTATTCAAACTGGCACATTTTCAAAATCCCAATTTTTCAGAAAACCGAGTTCCGACTCGGGCTTTTTATTCAAATCATTTTCTTTTGTTGATCCGGGTTCCGACTCGTGGTCTCATTATTTTACTCGAGCCCTGACTCGAGTGCTTCATTTTCTGTGTCGATCCAGGTTCCGACTCGTGATCTCATTATCTTATTTGAGCTCAGATGCGAGCTCTTCATTTTCCTTTGTCGATCCGGGTTCCGACTCGTGATCTCATTATCTTATTCGAGCTCAGATGCGAGCTCTTCATTTTCTTTTGTTGATCTGGGTTCCGACTCGTGATCTCTCTACATCACTCGAGCCTTGACTCGAGCTCTTTATTTTCTTTTGTTGATCCGGGTTCCGACTCGAGATCTCTCTATCAATTTGAGCTTAGATGCGAGCTCTTCATTTTCTTTTGTTGATCCGGGTTTCGACTCGAGATCTCTCTATTCATTCGAGCTCTGATTCGAGCTCTTCATTTTTCCATTTGTTGATCCGAGTTCCGACTCGAGATCTCTTTATTCATTCGAGCTCAGATTCGAGCTCTTCATTTTCTTTTGTTGATCCGGGTTCCGACTCATGATCCCTGTATTTTATTTGAGCTCTGACTCAAACTCATCATACTCCTTTGTTTATCCAAGTCATTTCGATCATCAGGGTTTGTCAATTGCTCGAATTTGACATTTTGCCCTCCAAATTCCAATTTAAATCTTCGAATCAGGCAATTCTTCAATTTCGACCTCCGGGTCACCCAATTTTCAATTCTCGACCTTCAGGTCAATCAATTTCCAATCTTTGACCTTTGGGTCACTCAATTCTCAATTTCGACCTTCGGGTCACTCAATTCTCAATTTCAACCTTTAGGTCACTCAATTCTCAATTTCGACTTTCGAGTCACACAATTTCGACCTTTTTGGTCAAATCAATTCTCAATTTCGACCGTCAGGTCATCCAATTTCGACCTTCGGGTCATTCAATTTTCAACAACCAATTTTCCAATTTCCAATTTCGACCTTCGGGTCAATCAATCTCAATATCCAATTTCAATCATTTTCTCTTGCGAGAGACCCTTTTTAGGGAGAGTTCGAGGGAGCTCGTTCTTTTCGCATGCTATCCAACTCGTTCACTTAGCCCCTTTTCAGGGAGAGTTTGAAGGGACTCGCGTCTTTGTGAACCGTTTGCAAAACAATTTCCAATTTCACACGAGGAACTCTTTCAAAGGGAGAGGCTCGACGGAGACTCGCTTTTCTTGTGACCCCTCAATTTCATACTAGGCCATTTTCGTCATGAAAGACCCTCTTTGCAGGGAGAGTGTGATGGACTCGTTCCTTTCATGACCCAAGTTTCAGACCTCACTATTATCGGCCCCCTTTCCATAAGAGAAGCCTAATATTAGGGAGCTTTGACGAAAGCTCAATTTCTCTTTGAAAGTTCGTTTTGCAAACACCTCCTCTTCAGGGAAGAGAGGAGTATTTCCCATTTCCCATTCAGGTAAGGGCTAAGCCTGAGTCTCTCTTTTTGGGGAAAAAGAGAGGAGAATTTTCGTCACGGATGTGTTGAGCCGGACTTCAAATACTCACTTTCACAAAGGATTTCAAGAAAATTTTATCAATTTGTCGATCAATTATTTGTTGATTTCAGAATCTTTATTACACTAATCTCTATCTCAATTTACCTTCAGCATTACTTCCAAAAGAATGAAGCTTTTGCGAAAAGAGATTCAAACTTCAAATTCTTTCTATTGGCCAACCAAAAGGATGAAGGATAAGTCCTCAATATGGCCAGAAAAGAAGATTCAATGTTATTGAAAAGTCGTAGATGATCGATATTGATCGCAGTCAATGGCACATCTTTAAAGATTATTCTTGTAAAATGAGGCACTGGAAATATCCTAAGTGCTAGAAAAGAGAGCATTCACCCAAGTCCTGTCTCCTCAGAATCACCTAAGCTGCAATTAAATGTCCGCAAAATGGATCTCTCACTTGTCATCAAGATGAAGGCGAACTAAGCGAGTAGACCCCCGGGGCCAAAGAAGATTCGAAACATCTCCAAGATGACGGAGTTTGTGATGGATCCTTCCAGGGAAAGTCCAAAGCACTGTCGAGATGAAGGCAGATGCGATGAACCTCTCGACAATCCCTAAAAGATATTTAATTTCAGCTATCATCCAAATATCTCCAAACCCATCGCCCAAGAGGGATCGAAACATCTCCAAGTTGAAGGAGTTTGTGACGTACCCTTCCAAAAGAGAGAAAGAGAGGAAAAAGAGGAAAAAGAGAGAGAGAAAAAGTAAGAACATCTCCAAAATGAAGGAGAATATATCCAAAACACCAAGAAGCCAAAAGAGTGCAGAAAGATTATTATGAGAGAAACTCTCAGGATATCAAACTGCCAAATTTATCAAGAATCTTCTTTAAATTTGTGAAATTCTATTATCAATACTCTTTCATCAACTGCTTTCAGAATATCAAATTCTCTTCCCTGCTCATATCAAGGAAATTGATAGCTTCCTTGAAGAAGGTCAATCGCTAAAAATTGGGGTTTCCAATTTCGATTCTACGAAGTGAACCTTGTTTGGAGGTAATGTTTTGGGTAGAAAAGAAAGAATATCTTTGCAACAATGTGCAACATTTTCAAAAACTTTGAATCAACAACAGAATTCCTAATATTTTGACGATATTTTCTAGTTATCCTGACGTGAAGTGAGAGCTTGATATCCGTCTTTGATACATCCAGACACCAATTTTAAATCCCTCCTAAGGACTTGATTCCTTCCCTTCTTTGAGAGCATGAACTCTCAGATTTGCACACTTCCCTGTGTCCCCACTGTCCCACCAAAGACAGTCTCATTTCGGTTCGAGGTCGAACCACCATTCATTTTTTCGCAAAAGGCAATTTCAAAAGCTGATTTTAGTCTCAGCAATGAGACGCCCAAAACCAATCCCTTTTCAAGCTTTAGGGACCCCATTTTTCTTCCTTTTGCAAAAACCCTGTCGGATTTATTGTGCAAGATCCGAAGGTTCCATCATGGTCTCTTCCTTTGAGGATTCCATTCATCTTCTGCCCGATCAGGATAAGGGTACAAACCTGAGCCTCATCCAAAGAGGTATTTCATCTTCTGCCCGATCAGGATAAGGGTACAAACCTGAGCCTCATCCAAAGAGGTATTTCATCTTCTGCCCGATCAGGATAAGGGTACAAACCTGAGCCTCATTCAAAGAGGTATTTCATTTTCTGCCCGATCAGGATAAGGGTACAAACCTGAGCCTCATTCAAAGAGGTATTTCATTTTCTGCCCGATCAGGTTAAGGGTACAAACCTGACTCTCATTTCTATGAGATATTTCATTCCCCAATCAGGTGAAGGGTTAAAAACCTGAGCTTCGTTCCATACGAGGTATTTCTGTCCCATCCAGGTTAAGGGCATAAAACCTGAATTTCATTCTCACAGAGTGAGTCTTTTCTCTTCATTCTTCGCATCATATCTACCATCTTCCTCGGGCTAATTTCTTCATACCCAGTCAGATCCTTCTAACTGGGGCATTTTTTTATATATCCCAAATTTGGTGTGTTTTTCTTTGCCACTAAGCTCGGCCACGAGCCGGCTTAGTAGCAAAGAGAGGCATCTGTAAACACCCCAAATTTTCACTCACCTCCCCGACATTTTCACCAAACATCATCATTCAACCTTTGAAATCGTTGGAGGGCAAAATGGTTATTTTTTGAGTTCGGACCTGACAAAAGTCCAAATTTCATCTTCAACTCTCAAAATTTCTCTAGTTTTAGCTCAGATGTTCAAAATTTTACTCCTGACCGAAGACAGGAATCTTCAAGTCTTGGTTCAAGATGCTATTGCATAAGACATGACATTGCATATCATTGCATGAGCATTTCATATCACTGCACTGCACAACATGTCATTTCGAGGTCCAGAACTCTTGATTTCAAAATTTTCAATCCAGATTTGAATTTCAACTCTTTTCAAAATTGATTTCAAAACCCTAGGTCTTCAAAATTATCAATTCTTCTCATTTTACCCCCAAGGCTCTGAATTTCAAAATATTTCCTCAGGAAAACAATCTGGATAATTTTCCAATAAATTTCAATAAATTTCAACTCAGATTTTGCCTTTTGTCAAACTATTTCAACTATCATTCTTTTACAAAATCGCCCTACAAGGGCCAACTCTTTTCAAAATTTCTGTTTTACCAATTAGCCCAGATTTTATAAAAATTCCAAAAAGAAGTTGTTGTTTTATCCCTATTTCAATAAAGAAGCAATGTGGGACCCACACTGAGGTGGTGTCACACAGGTTTTTCTTTTGAAAAATTTGAATTTTGAAAAACCCAAAAAATAGGAGCCTTGTCCCCTGGATTGGCGCCACTTGTCTTTTCTCTCTCCTCCCATTTACCTGCCAATTGTCAGTGTGGGGTTCACCTAGAGGTGGCATCACATGTCATTTTCTCTCTCCTTCCATCCTCCGACACGTGTCAGTGTGGGGCCATCTTAAGATGCCGCCACATGTCATTAGACATCCTCTTCATTTTATGCCACGTGTCAGTGTCCACCATCTTCACCCTGTGCCATGTGTCATTCCAAGGTCACCATGAGATGCCACGTGTCATGTGTTGTCCTGTTCACAAAAAGTAGAGCTTGTCTCCCCTGAGGTGGCACCATTTGAATTATGTCTCCTGCAAGTAACACATGTCATCCTCTGCTCTTCTTAGAAAAACCAAATGACACATGTCATTCGCTGCTCTTCTCAGAAAAAGCAAATGACACATGTCATTCTCTGCTCTTCTCAGAAAAAGCAGACTGACACATGTCATTCTCTGCTCTTCTTAGAAAAAGTAGAGGACTTATGTCATTTTCTGCCTCCTTCAGAAAAAGCAACAATTCAAATATTCAAACTCCAGGATGAGGTGGCGCAAATCTTGAACTTCACCTTTTCTATTTTGTCTGAGATGGTGCCACGTGTTCTTTTCCCTCCTTTTCCTCCCTCTTGCCACATGGCATCATAGGAGCCACTCTGAGGAAATGCCACATGTCCATCCTTCATTCCTCCAGAGCCAACCTCCATTTGAAATTCAAATTCACCTTCTGAGGTGGCGCCATTTGAGAAGGCCTCACCAGACAGCTGACACTTGTCTGCCACATGTCCAGACCTCCCTGCATCAGAAAAAGTAGAAAAACTCCCCCTCTGAGGTGGCGCATTTTGCTTCCTCCATTCATGTTCTCCTGCCACATGGCATCGTAGGAGCCACTCTGAGGAAATGCCACATGTCGGCCTCTCCTTTCCTGCAGAAAAGTAGAATTTGAATTCCTCTGAGGTGGCACAGTCTGCTTCCTCCACTCTTGTCCTTCTGACACATGTCAAGAGCATCCAGAGGTGGCGCCACATGGCATGCTCCAATCGTTTCCAGCTTTACACCTCAAATCTCCTTTTGAGGTGGTGCCAATCCAGAGTCCCACTTGGCTTCCTCTCTTTTATTTAATATATTCTTTTTATAAAAATAGCCCCATGAGGTGGCACCACCTGAGGGCTCCCTGCAAAAGCCAAATTCGAATTTCAAACCCCCAGATAGCACCCCCTGAGATGGCGCCACATGGAGGGCTCAGATTGAGCCTGTTTGAAATTCAAATTTTTCAGAAAAATCTATAAAAACAAGGCTCCACGCCCAGCCTAGGGGGACCATCTTTTGAGAACTCCTGTTGGACTTGAAAATTCGACCTAGCCTTCTTGAGAACCCGATTTTTTGCACTTTGGAATTCACGCCCCCTTTGGCTCAGTGAAGAAGGCACGGTGGGACGATTTTGGTGAATCATCCGAAGCTCGGATCGAAGGACGAACGAAGCCCGTAATAGCCGTCCCTTTCAAGAGCTTCAACGCTGCCTAACGAAGCAAGGTGCACCTCTTTTCTTCTTGATTTGATTTCATAATTCGATTCGAGAGTCGTTTGAAGAAAGAGCTCATCCGAGAGATGGATTGAGCTATTCTCATGAAACGGCATATATAAAAATACATGATTATGCTTCCTTGATGATTTTTAACATTCATGCATTTAGATAGATTTAATTTGCATTTTATTTCATTAATTTAACACGTTTCATGAATTAATTAGGATTAATTTAGCATTTATTTCAATTCTGCTCATTTTCAGTAGTTCTCTGTTTTTGTCAGTCAGTCCACACGTCATTTCATGCATTTATTTTTTATTAAAAATCTCAAACAAATCACGGAATGCGTCCTTAGGTGTCCCTAGAATTGTGCCGAAAATTCGGAAGCATTTGAATTTGTTTACTATGGTAAACATTCAAAATGGCAAGTCGGGTTTTGTTACCCGGGATGCGTTTTAAAAATTATTTTCCGACTTGTAAAATCGAGATCTCCCTCATGGGAGATCCGATTTTCGATCCGAAATATGTTATGAACTCGGGAGAATGTCTAGTTTTAACCTGATTTTCTCAAGTGTTTTTTATTTTATTTTATTTTATGTCTGACACAAATCCGATAGTTTGGGACACGTGTCAGAGCCTGATTTGGGCCTCTAAGATTTTGGATCGACTTAGGGCTATGGGTTCTCTTTGTGTGTTGCTCCAAATCCAAAACTGTAAAAAGTGAAAGTTATGTCTGAGGTATCCTCTGTTTGCATCTGAGAGCCTGTGATGTTTAGAACAGTCGTGATACCTGTTTCTGATTTTTCTTGTTAGTCCTCTGTTTTGTGACATTTGTCTGTTCTGTTGATTTAGGCAGAAAAAGTTATATTTTTATCTGTGTTTCTGTTGATCAAATGCCAAAGTCATAAACATAAAAGTTGTCCATGTAGGTGTCATGAGTATCTCTGTTAAATATTAGAAATTTCCATGGCTATTTTCTATTTATTTAGCATTTTATATTAGATTAGGTTGATTTTTACCTCCATCAGAACCAAATCCCTGTTACCGAACTCACCATGGCTCAAATCCCGAGGCTGTAAAAACCAAAAATGTCCCATTTCGGGTCCTTTAGCAGTCTGCAAAATATCAAAAGTTTTCATGGTGTAAATATTGCATTATCAGGTTAAGCATTGCATTTGGTTCGGATCCATAGGCAAAATCCACCATTTTAGGATTTCCTTTAAATTTTAGCATTTAAATCATATCATTTCGTGATTTTTAGCATTCTAGACTGTTTATCAGAGTAAGTAGATGCTTCATACCGAATTTGGTGCAATTTGGAATCCATTTGAGGTTCGGATTAGCCATAATATCAAAACAGGGCCCTGGGGACCCGGATCCAAGTGAAAAACAAGTGAAATTCATTATTTTGGATAAATTGCAAAATGTTAAATTCTGATTTTACAGTCTTAATGTGTTTATCAGCATGTCATCATGTCTCTTACTGCATTTTTTTTATTCAATTTGAATTTCAAAATCTCAATTTTATCAAAATTTCCTTCAAAAACCCTGATTTTAAAGGTATAACTTTAATTTTAGGGGTATTTTGGTCATTTTGACCCCAATTCCGAATTTCAAACTATTTTCCACCGAATTTCCTGCATTTACATCATTTCAAATATCAAGGAAGCATGAGATTAGGGTTTATATCCAATTAAATCCAATAATTTCACAATATTATTGGAAAATCTTGGGAAAACCCACATATTTGAGCTAACCCCATTTCAATTTTGACAGGTACATTCAAAAGAAGGAGCTGAAGCCTGCAAAATTTCCATTTATTTCATTTACTTAGTGATGTAATAATGTAAATTTTGGAATAAGATTTTAATTTCCTGCTTAGACTAGGATGCATATCATATAGTTTAAATTTATGCAATATCCTGCTTATATGATTCATGCATTTTTATTTCAAAAGCACTATGGATGTACATGAATGACACGTGCATCAACTCTTAGGGAGTTGATGAACTCGGTGGAGTCCATATTTACGGCCCTAGTCGGAATATGGACGATACCCAGATCCAACATCTTTCTACTAGTCACATTGAGCCTACACTCTTAGGCTATCTTAAAATCCACATCATATTTCTAATATTTTCAAAGCATTGTGAATTAAATCAATTAAACTCGGAACATATTCATGGCCACAGTCAGAATATGTGAAGGATTTATTTTGACTTAATACACATTTTTCCAACAAATCTCTTAGAAAATCTTTTCAAAGTGCATTCATTCACTCATATCATGTGCATCATGAAATCATTGGTTTTCTCATGATTTTCTCAAGAAAACTTCATTCTCAAGAAAATCGATTTCTCAAGAAACTCTGAGGATTTTCCAAATCGGTTTTTCCAGATCAAAGTTTTCCTGTGATTTTCCTTGAAAATATTATTTTCTTAAGATGCTTTTGAAAAGAATTTCTCATCTTTCTCCAAGATCAAAATCGACTTCCAAGTATTTCAAGGGTAAAATTCCCAGGATTTCAATTTTCCAAGTTTGAATTTCCTTCTCCAATGAGTTATCCTATAAATTTTTCATCGTTTTCTTAAGAAAATTCTCAAAGTCTAAATTTTCCTGAGAAGAGTTTCCCTTTTCAAATGCTCACCTTTTCTCAAGAATCACTTCCATTTTCCCAGGATTTTCGACTATTCATGATTTTCCCACATCTTTATGAGCTTTCTCATGATTTCAAAAACCCCTTTTCTTCTGAGTTTCTTGAGAAATTGACTTTCATCTTTTTCCTGAGAGATTCTTTTCAACTCCAAATATTTTCCAAGCATACATCATGTTTTCCCAAGCTGCATTTTCCAAAATCTCATAGCACATGCCTGAATTCTATGTGCATTTAGGATAGAACACAATTTCAATGATTTTACTAAGTCAAGCATAATTTTGGTCCTTGGTTCGATTACCCCTGTTAAAGGCGGCAGGAACGGTCGAACCTCGTACTGACAGGTCGAGCCCCATCCCATGGATTTTCTCGCAATTTTCAAAACAGAGGCGAGTATTTCAAAACAATTTTCAAAATCCGGTCAAGTTTGAAGCGTGAAATCATTTTCCTCTTTCTCTCTTCCGCAAGGAAGGGAAGACGAGAAAAAATTTGCGACGATAACACGCCCCCCTGCCTCATTTTTTTATTCAGGTAGGGGGTCAGCCCCCCTACTTTTTCGGCAGGGGGGGACCCTGCCTCATTTTTTTTTCGGCAAGGGGTCGCCCCTCCTGCCTTATTTTTTTTTTTCGGCAAGGGGGTGACGTGCTGGGTGGCTTTCGGCGATCGCCGGGTTCCTGAACCACGGCATCACCTTGTGCCTGCTGCTTCGGGGGACGATCACTGCCTTCGGAGACCTCATGCTGCTGTCGTATATCGCTGGCCTACTGACTAGCCGGTCAAACTTGAGGGCGGTCAGGCCGAACAGAGAGGTGGTCAACGCCTGGGAGGCGTTCTGCCTCGCCAAAATCTCGTTCGACTTTGATATTTATTCTAATTTTTCCTTTCGGCAGATGGTGACTTCATTTTAACATAGTGTCTTTTGCAGATTTCTCAACGGATCTCGCTTGTGCCCCACCACTCGTGGTAAGTAAGTGACAAAAACAATGCAAATCGGGTAAATACCCATGGTGATTAAGTGATGCAAGCGCATCACATGTTATTTAATTTATTGGATGCAACACTTTACTGTTCACACACTCACTTAGTTGTTGATATCTAGGACTGTTTTTTTGAAGTTTGGAGATTATGTTGAGCATGATTTTAATTTATGAGAATAGATGTGTTCTTATTTTTAGAGTACGAATTTCATGCTAGGCATGGTAGTAGTTAGCGAGATATTGGAGTGTGTTTGTTGCAGGTACATGTTTGACATTTTTTTGATATGAATGTTTTCGATGTATTGCAATGTTTGATGTGATTATATCCATGCTTGCATGTAGTTACTTTCAATTTGATTATGACTTACATGTAAAATTGTATAATAAAAGCATGCTTCAAATGAATGTATTGTGTTATGAATAGTTTGTACATGAAAGTATTAAGTTATCAATGCACTCATCATAATTCTTGTGATTGTATGACATCATATATTGCATGATAAATTTGATATTTTCTTCATCATACTGATGATTCTCTTTTAACTGGTTAGGATACTATTCGTAACATCATACGATAAAATGACTGCAAACCGTAAATGGATATACCGTAGGATAGTTGACAATGAGTTATCGCATGAATATATGGATGGTGTTGAAAGTTTAATTAAATTTGCAATGGCAAGTGTCAGTACAGTGGATCCTACAGGTCAGATTATGTGTCCCTGCAAGATTTGTAGGAACAATCGATTTGTAGAACCTCATGGCGTTAGACATCACCTATACATGAAGGGTTTTGTGAGCGATTATCAGAATTGGACGTTTCATGGTGAAGAATTTAGAAATAATTTTGATGCACGGGTGAATGTGGTGCACGATAATCCATATATGGATTTGATATTTGATGTCACAGGAAGAGAATTGGGTTCTGCTATGGGTCCTAATGATGTAACAAGTGCAGTAGATGAAGAATCACCAAATGATGCAACTAGTAGATTTTATGATTTACTTAGAGATGCTGATGAGCCACTTTAGAACGGTTGCGAGAGTCACACTGTCTTGTCTGCAGTTCTTCAACTAATGAATTTGAAGTCCGAGTATAATTTGAGTCAATCATGTTTTGACCGTTTGTGCATGATTGTGAAGAGTTTGTTGCCCAAAGATGAGAAATTGCCACAAAATTTCTATCGTGCGAAGGTTATGGTCAACGCTCTAGGTATGTGGTATAAAAAGATAGATGCTTGTCTAAATCACTGCATGTATTTCAAGGATTAGGAAAATAATATATCATGCCCGTCATGTGGGCATCCTCGGTTCAAGCCAAAGATAAGAGGCAATGGTAGCACGAGATCAAAAGAAGTTTCATACAAGTCGCTCAGCTACTTTCCTATCACTCTTAGATTGTAATGATTGTATATGCCTTCAAGGACAGCTAAACACATGAGATGACATGCAAATAAAGTTCGACATGATGAAGACAAGATCACGCATCCTGTTGATGCGGAAGCTTGGAAGCACTTTGATCGTACTCATCAGAACTTCGTAATGAAAGTGAGAAATGTTAGACTCGGTCTATGTACAAATGGATTTAATCCATTTGGGGGTAGATTAACTTCATACTCATGTTGGCCAGTATTTGTAACTTCATACAACCTTCCACCAAGCTTGTGTATGAAGCATCCAAATCTTTTCTTATCTCTATTGATCCCTGGTCTGACCTCACCTGGCCAAAATCTTGATGTATATTTAAGGCCATTGATTGATGAACTAAAAGTATTGTGGGATGACGGTGTTACTACGTATGATGGCCACAAAAAATAAAATTTCAATATGAAGGTCGTTGTTCAATGGACAATTAGTGACTTCCCTGCATATTGTATGTTATCTGGTTGTAGCACACATGGGAGGTTGGCATGTCCGTACTGCATGGAGGATACAAAAACTTTTAAATTGACGCACAAAAGGAAGCCTTGCTGGTTTGAGTGTCATCGTCGATTTCTACCCAGCGACCATCTGTTCCGATGACAAAGGAATGTGTTTCGAGCAGGTACAACTGAAATGGAAGGTCCACCCACAAGATTGTCTGGCATAGAGATTTTAAGAAGATTGTGATACTTTTCAGATGTATTGCAATACTTGATGTGAATGATTTGAATGTATTGTAATACTTGATGTGAATGATTTGAATGTATTGCAATGATATGTGAATGATTTACAGGTATTCCAATGTTTTGAATGATTTGAATGTATTGCAATACTTGATGTGAATGATTTGAATATATTGTAATACTTGATGTGAATGATTTGAATGTATTGCAATGATGTGAATGATTTGCAGATATTCTAATGATTTGAATGTATTACAATACTTGATTTGAATTATTTGAATATATTGAAATGTATTGCATTGATGTGAATGATTTGAAACAATTTGAATGTATTGTATGATATTTTTTATTTGTTAGAATATGGTTCGTGGAGCTTACAGTGGTCGTTCATCCGGTAGTAGCCAGGCTCAACCTTCATCTTCAAGGGCTCCTTTGATAGGTATATCATTTAACTAATTGGATGCTTGATTAGTTGAAATGCGCATTCTGAGAATTTTTAACATATTTTTTTATAGATGATGTTTCGCGTGTACATGACCCACCTACACCAGTTGATCATATAAGTCACGAGCCAACACAGGATGCAGAGTCTTCTCAGTCTGGCACAAGAAGACTCATTCAAATAGTATATATCAATAATCGACTGTAAGTATTTCATTTTCACTTATTGCATATCTTATAAATATTGTATATTGATATTTACTGTGTACCAATTCATGTGCAGCACAAGGTTTGAGCCACAAGAAGTAGTATGCGATATTAGGAATTCACTTCTTCAACATCTGCCAGGACCAGTCGCTCAATGGAAAGAGTATCTAAAAGAGGTGATAGACAGATTGTGGTCCTCATTCACGGTATACAGTCATTCATCATAGTTATTGTGTTTCATATTTAATTTTTTGTTATAGTCATGTCTACTAACTTTCTAAAAATATATATAGGCTTTGAATCGCTTCGCGACTACGATGGAGGAACATGATGCAAGGAAGGTGTGGCAGAAGGTGGTTGTCAATCGATTTGCAGACATGATGCACAATATAAAGACTGCAGGAAAAAAGTATCTGGCAGAATAGATGATCCACTACAGTGGAAGGGCCATGACCCTATTACTGTCAGGAGAGATTATTGGGAGGGAATGTGCGACAATTGGGTGGGGGGTGCATTTCAAAATCGCTCAGCGAAGGCTGCACAAAATCGAGCAAAAATGCCTGTAGCCCATCTACACAAAGGTAGATCTAGGACTTTTAGGAGCCACCTGAAGAAAATGGTAACTCATCATATATATATATATATATATATATATATATATATATATATATATATATATATATTGTCAATTTTATAAGTATTGTTGCAAACCTGTTAACTAAATCTTTTATCATTTCACTTTGAATGAAGCAGAAAAAGGAGGCATTGTACCATACAAGGATGTGTATGTTGAAACACATAAATGTAAGACCATGGGAGAGTTCGTATCAGAGAAGGCGAGAACGACAACAGTATGTATTTATTGTATTAATAATCATTGTAATATATAAGTTATCATAAACATTGTAATTCTTAATTATTAATGCATACTGTAAACATTATTTTGTAAGAGACATATGAGCAACAGATGGTAGAGCGATATGGCGATGACTCTACTCACCATCCATCATTTGATCCTACATCATGGGTGACTGTAGCAGGTGAACGCAAAAAGGGTCGTGTGTTCGGGTTTGGGAGTAATATGAACACCTCACCAGTCGTTGTTTCCTCCAGTCACGGCTCAGAGACTTCTTCCGTCGACATCAGCTCCAAGCATCCTATTTTTTCGGTGATGATGTACGCGAGATCGTTAAGGACACAATGCGTGACTACTTCCATGGAACAATTGCCGACGTTCTTCGAGATGAGTTCAACAGTTTTTTGCAGAACAGGGAAATTTTGATTGCAGGTGCCTCTCAGGTATGAAAGTTTCATGTGATATATTGCATGTTATTAGATTTCATATAACTTTGATTGCCTTAACTTAGGTGCATTGGATATAATTTATTTCAGTAAATTTTGCTTATCAATACTGACCTTTTATATAATATTTTAGTATAATATTTTTACTGCCTTTGAACACATATGAGTACGATAGAATCGCATATATAGTTTTTTACTGCCTTAGAACATATATGAGCATGATAGAATGACATATACAGTTTTTTTACTGCCTTTGAACACATATGAGCATGATAGAATCACAAAAATCATTTTTTTACTGCCTTTAGAATACATATGAGCATGATTGAATCACATATAAAGTTTTTTAACTGCCTTAGAACACATATGAGCATGGTAGAATCACATATACATTTTTTTGCCTGCCTTAGAACACATATGAGCATGATAGAATCACATATACATTTTTTTACTGCCTTAGAGCACATATGAGCATGATAAAATCACATATACAGTTTTTTGTCTGCCTTAGAACACATATAAGCATGATAGAATCACATATAAAGTTTTTTGACTGCCTTACAACACATATGAGCATGATAGAATCACATATACAGTTTTTTTGACTGCCTTAGAACACATATGAGCATGATATAACCACATATACAGTTTTTTGCCTGCCTTAAAACACATATGATCATGATAGAATCACATATAAAGTTTTTTTACTGCCTTAGAACACATATGAGCATGGTAGAATCACATGTAGAGTTTTTTTTACTGCCTTAGAACACATATGAGCATGATATAATCACATATATAGTTTTTTGTCTGCCTTAGAACACATATGAGCATGATAGAATCATATATAAAGTTTTTTGACTGCCTTAGAGCACATATGAGTATGATAGAATCACATATACAGTTTTTTTGACTACCTTACAACACATATGAGCATGATATAATCACATATACAGTTTTTTGCCTGCCTTAAAACACATATGAGCATGATAGAATCACATATAAAGTTTTTTTACTGCCTTAGAACACATATGAGCATGGTAGAATCACATATAGAGTTTTTTTGACTGCCTTAGAACACATATGAGCATGATATAATCACATATATAGTTTTTTGTCTGCCTTAGAACACATATGAACATGATAGAATCACATATAAAGTTTTTTGACTGCCTTAGAGCATATATGAGCATGATAGAATCACATATACAGTTTTTTTTTACTGCCTTAGAGCACATATGAGCATGATTGAACCACATATAAGTTTTTTTTACTGCCTTAAGAACACATATGAGCATGATAGAATCACATATACAGTTTTTTTACTGCCTTAGAACACATATGAGCATGATTGAATCACATATAAAGTTTTTTTACTGCCTTAGAACACATATGAGCATGGTAGAATCACATATACATTTTTTTGACTACCTTAGAGCACATATGAGCATGATTGAATCACATATAGGTTTTTTTTACTGCTTTAAGAGCATATATGAGTATGATAAAATCACATATACAGTTTTTCTTACTGCCTTAGAACACATATGAGCATGATAGAATCATATATACAGTTTTTTTACTGCCTTAGAACACATATGAGGATGATAGAATCACATATAAAGTATAATTTATTTCAATATATTTTGTTTATCAATACTGACCTTTCTTTTCTTGTGTAGGTTGCTGGCGATAATCAACGTAGTGGAGCTGAAGGGACAGATCAAGACAATAAACAAGAGGACGCATAAAATCTTGGCGATGATTAGATTCATGTGTTGAATTTGTTCTACCTTCTTTTTGTTTCAAAAATATAAATGTTGAATTGTAAGTAATTAGAACTTGCGAATTTTAAAGTGGATCGATTAATTGTTTTAGTTTCTTTTTATATGTATTTTGATGTGTGCTTTGTTTTTTATTCACAAGAAATATAAATTATACAGGAAATATAAATTGTATCATGAGAATTTTTTTATCGATATTTAATTTTCAAATATATTTTTTAAAATTTTTTCTTTGTTTGCGACGGATATATCTGTCGCTAATTAATATTACCATTAAATGTAGCGACAGATTAGCGATGACTATAAATACGTCACCAAATCAAAGTCGTTGTATAGTAACGATGGCCTTGCGACGGATGTTGGCATTCGTTATTTCGTCGCAACTTAGCGATGAAACTGGCGACAGATACAGTCCATCGCTACTTAGCAACAGAATGGGTGACAGATATATCCGTCGCTATTTAGCATCAAAAAATTTATGATGAAAGATATCCGTCGCTAATGCATCGCTAATCCATCGCTAAGCTGTTTAGTGACGGATTAACGATGGATTAGCGACGGATTTAGGTCATCACTAATCAACAGGTTTCTTGTAGTGAGGAAGTTGAGGTCCCATGAGCTGAAAAAGATATCTTTGACCGAGCAGGTGAGTGCGATGTTACATCACCAAATCCCACCAAAGCTCAAGGGCCCAGTGACTCTTATTATTTTGCGTGTCATAGGAGACATCACTATTGAGCATATCTTGCTTAACCTTGAGGCAAGTGTGAATATCTTGTCAGGTTTCTTTTATGATAAATTTGAACTAAAAGAGATAAAGCTGACACCTATGGCTCTGTAGTTGACTGACAGATCGATCAAGGTCTTGCGAGGAATTCTTGAAGATTATCTGTTCAAGGTGAAAGACTTCTACTTTTTTGTTGTATTTATCATCTTGGATATGGAGGGAGTGGATGATATGAGGTAGACCCCCATCATTTTAGGTCACCCTTTCCTGGCCACTGCCAATGCGTGCATCAATTGCCGCACAGGTGCAATGGATGTTTCATTCGACAATAGGAAGATGAGGCTAAATATTTTCTACACCACGATGGGCCCTGCGGGCGATGATGCTTCTTTTGAGGTCGATCTCATTCAGGACCTCGTATAAGCGGAGCATGTTTGGACGTTGAGTGATCCATCTCAGGAAGAGGATGAATCACTAGAGGGAGAGAGCCTTGGATTGATTGATAGATGGTCCAGTGAGCTGAATTGGACCTGGCACTTCGACCCACTCCCTGAGTTGGCAGAGAAGCCTGACCGACTTTCATTGAGAGTTCGTCCAAACTTGAGTTAAAACCCTTACCAGCTTCGCTTAAGTATGCCTTTTTTGGCAAGGATGAGACTCTCTCTGTCATCATTTTCACAGACCTGACTGACACGCAGGAGTGTCAGCTTCTTCAGGTTTTGCATAAGCATAAAAGAGATGATTGGATGGTCGGTAGCATATCTGAAGGGGATAGACCCTTCCTTTTGCATACATTAGATTATCATGGATGAGGGTGCTAAGCCCTAAAGAGAGATGTAAAGGAGGGTAAATCCCCATATGAAGGAGGTGGTGAAAAATGAGGTAGTTAAGTGGTTGGATGCAGGGATCATTTATCCCATCTCCGATAGTCAGTGGGTGAGCCTCACCTAGGTTGTTCCTAAGAAGTTTGGGCTCACCGTTATGGTTAACAAGAAAGGAGAAAACATCCCCATGAGTACTACCACGAGGTGGCGAGTGTGTATTGATTACAAGAAGTTGAACAATGCAACATGGAAGGATCACTTCTCGTTGCTGTTCATCGACTAGATTTTGGAGAGACTCACAGGCCAACATTATTTCTGCTTCTTGGATGATTGTTCAGAATACAATCAGGTGGTCGTTCACCCTGAGGACCAGGAGAAGACGACGTTCACCTGTCTGTATGGCACCTTTGCATTTAGGAGAATGCCGTTTGGGCTCTGCAATGCCCTGACAACATTTTAGCGGTGCATGATGGCGATCTTTTCTCATATGGTAGATGATATCCTTGAGATTTTTATGGATGACTTTTAGGTTTATGGCTCTTCATTTGAAGATTGTCTTCAGAAGTTATCAAGAATGTTGAAGTGTTGTATGGAGGCAAATCTTGTGCTCAACTGGGAGAATAGTCATTTTACGGTACAACATGTGATTGTTCTTGGATATATTGTGTCCAAGAAAGGGATCGAGGTCGACAAGGCCAAAGTAGAGTCCATTGCTAAATTATCTCTACTGATCTTAGTACGGCAAGTGCGTTCATTCTTAGAGCATGCATGTTTCTATCGGCGATTTATCAAGAATTTTAGCAAGATTTCTAGACCGTTGCAAAACAAAAGGTCAGTCTTCTTTTATTTAGTTAAATCAGAAAATCCAGCATGTTCTTAATTTGCAAAAAAATCATAAAAAAAAGAAGGAAGAGGGTTCGACCCTCTTCGGGATTTTTGTTTTTGTTTTTTTAAAGAAGAAAGGAAAACCACCACCGGCGGTGGACCGGTCCTTTTGACCCTTTCCCTCTGTGCGCCGGACCATCCGATTTTTGGTGGTCGCAATGCCAAAAAAGAAAACAAATTTTTTTTTAGAGAAAAAGGGTTTGACTCCCTCTTTCCTCTCTCTCTTTTCTAAGGGGCTAGAACCAGGTGGAAGATGTCCAAAGAGTCGTCAGTTGAATACATAAAAAAAAATTGCTCACCTTACAGTCGAAGGTCAAATTGGTCATCGATTTTTTTTTTTAGGGTCACTGTTGATAAGAGGTGTCGTCGGACAGGCTGCCTGCAGCTACGTGCAACGATCATTGAACACCCTGTCCTGTGCAACATCCTACCGCCAGTTGATAGCTGGGTGCCGTCAGATGTTGTGTGCACTTGTCGAAACGTCGACCGATATCGACTCCCTTTTCCGTCTGCAAAGACATCATAAAAAAAAAACAGAAAAGAAGGGAGAAGAAGGTGTGGGTGTCCCTGGACAAACCGGGGGAGGTCGCCGAAAGGTCTCCTGTCGGATAAACTAGCATCACCCGACACTGCCCCGACGATGGGTTTTTCCTCTCCTTTAGAACAAAATGAAACAGAGAACCCTAAATTGGGTTTTCCCCTTTCATTTTTATCGTATACCTTTTTTACTTAAAAATAAAAAAATTAATTTAGACCCAGAATTTTGCAAAAATTCTGATAAAAAGGGATTAGAGGTATAACGACTTTTCTGATATTGCAGAAAAGTGTTTTTTATTTTTTGTTTAACTCAATTTCCTTTGAAGTCTTTCTATTTTTCCATTTTTACTCAAAGAGGGTCCTAACTTTTTAAAATATACAGAAAAGTTGTTTATCTTTTCTAATTAACTCAAAATTTTTATAAAGTGTTCTGTTTTATTGAGTTTTTACAGAACAGGGTCTTTGAACTTTTCTAATATTGCAGAAAAGTTCCCAAACTTTTTGATTAACTCAGAATGTTGCAAAAACATGTTCCTGTGATTTTTGTTTAAACAAAACCTCTCGCATTACTTTCTGAAATTGCAGAAAAGTGACTCTAGGTTTCGAAAAACCACTTGCTACTTATTTTTTATATTAGTTGAAAAACCTTTATTAATTCTATTATTTATTTGTAATTAAGAATATGGCAAATCGAATTGTTATGGTCAAGTTATCGAAAATCAAATAATTAAATAGAATGAATTTTGGAATGTGGAGAAGAAAAATAGAATATCTATTGACACATGACAAGACTATACATATTAAACAATATAGAATCTTCACCAACTGATAAGTCGACCAAAAAAGAGAAGAAAACTCATAACAAGTTTATTGAAGATGACCAACTTGCTCGAGCAACACTTCTAACGTTTATGAAGATGACCTCATCCGAGTGTTTGAGGACTTTGATACTGCGAAGAGAATGATGGATGAAGTTAAGAAGAAGTACGATATGACTTCAGAGACTCATATTCAACTTCTTCTCGAACAGTACAATTCTTGCAGGATGAAAGAGTCGGATAACGTGGTCAATCAAGTGAATCGAATGTTGATAATGTCTAAAGATTTAGCCATAGTAGGAAATGATATTCTCGAGCACATGCAAATCTCTACCATATTAAATAGCCTTCCTTTATCATGGAAAATAGTGTTGATTGCCATGAGATTGCTTTCGCTTTTTGCTATTTAGGGTCAGTTTGCTCGAGAACTAGCAAACGATAAGCATGGGAGAGTTTGATCATGCATAATTTTTGTATTTTAAATACATATTTTTATGCATGATTCATCAAAAAAATGAATTAAAAGCTCATTCTTGTCAATATTTTTGAGAAACTGCTTTAAAGTCGAAAATGAGGAAAAAATGCTAATTTCAACCTTCCCTACGTGTTTTACAGTGTTTTAATTAGTTTAGGAGTTTTGAGTCATATTTTAATTAGTTTAGGATTGAGTCTTTCTGAAAATTAGTTTTTAGTAAGGTAGTTTTTAGAAATTTTGAAAATTAAATAGGAGTTTTTAGAAATGTATTGTTTTAACCTAGATTTTTATTGTAAATAATATTTTTCAAGGTAGAAGGGTCATCCTCCCTTTGGAAAAAATGCAGGTGCTCTTCTCTCCCTCTCCTCTTCGTTTCTTCCCTCTTTTCTTCATTCGATCAGTTCTCCCTCTTCTCTTCCCTTCTTCAATCTCATTTTCATCTTTCTTCGAACCCTTGCTTTCGTTGGTGCCTTCTTGCCTCATCCTTGGAGTACACGTTCAACCATGAGAGCGATCGTTCTACTTCTCAACCCCTCCATCGAAAGTGGCTGCGAGATTTACTTCTTCTCCCTCATCTCTTTACTTTATTATAAGTATTTAGATTTCTTTTGAGTCGTTGTATCCATATAATCATGTTTTAGATTCACATGTAGCATAGAGTAAATTTTTTTGCTGCATCATTACAAGTAGCATAGCGTAAAACTTATTGAGTAGTTTGTTTCTTTTTCTGCGTAGACTGATTTTTTTTTGGAGTATATATTGTTGTAGTTCCATCTACGTGAGAGCATAATCAGGTCTGTCATTGTTGACATGTTCGATTGCTCATTACACAGACGCAATACCGGGCTGATCAAAGTTCAATCACGTCTATACCCCAACTATCTCTTGAGTTCAGATTGTGCACGCTCTACAGAGCATTGTGTTCTTGATCACTGTGTTACAGATCACGCACTTTGACATAATCAACAACACTTGCGTGAATTGAAGATCATGTTTGGTCTATATTTTGCTGCAGACTGTTTCATCAACACAATCACATTTTATAGTTTTCTTTGCTAGGCTAAGTAACTTTTTTTTTTGCAGCATCACCCGATCATGCAAAGCACACACACTCATGCGTGAACAGTTAACATTTATTAATGCCAATCATGCACCAGCGTGATTCACATTAATAAAACAATTATTTTTTTCAGCAAGTATTTCGTAGATATCTAGTTACTTTAGGCTTTTAGTTTGTTATTGCTGCATCTTAGTTAAGTTAGACATTATTTCATTGTTTTACATTAAAAGTAGTAATATGGTTTAATGATTTTTATAGTAGTAGTTAAGTAAGTATTTCCCAATCAAGTAGTTAGATCAGAATTTATTGTTTTATGTCAGTAGACTGGTTTACATTAGGGAGATAGTTTGCTGAATTAATGTCTTGTAGTAATTAGTTTGTTTCAAATTGTTAACATTATAGTTAAATAGTGCACATTTTAGTTGACGTTTTCTTCTTCAGCATTAATTACTTGTTAAAATTAGTTTAATTAGTGAGATTAGATTTCTTGATGCTCATATTTTTAATTAGTTAATTTAAAACTCTAATTAGTTTATATTCAATGTTTTATGTGTGATTTGTAGTTAGTTAGTTTGTTGAACAACTTGTTACATTTTAATTTTAGTTACTTTGTTTCATAGTTAATTGGAAGCCTGATGTATGCAATGCTTTGTACTAGACCTGATTTAAGTTTCGCGGTAAGTCTAGTGAGTAGATATCAAAGTAATCCTGGGCTCTCTTACTGAGAAGCTTTTTTTTTTTTGATATCTAAGAGGAACTAAGGAACTCAAGCTATGTTATCAATCAAATAATTTAAAGGTTATAGGCTATTCAGATGCTGACTTTGTTGGTGATAGAGATGAAGCAAAGTTCACCTCTGGTTGTCTATTCATGTTAGGAGGTAGGGCAATTGCATGGTCATGTAAAAAGCAAAGGTGTGTGCCATAACATACCCAGAAAGCTGAGTATATTGCATTTAACATGGTAGCTACATTTGGTGTGCGGATAAATCATTTCCTAAATGAGTTGAAATTGGATATTCCAAAAGATCCGGTTCAACTATATTATAACAATAAAGCTGCTATAAGACTAATACAAACAAGAGTTGATAGCTCTAAAAGTAAGCATATTGAAGTTAAAATATCAATATATTCATGATATGCTTATGAAAAATAAAATAGCAGTTGATCATATTCTTTCAAGTGACACTACAACAGAGCAGTAGATTAGCGACGACCACCTTCCGTCGCTAATCCGTCGCTAATCCGTCGCTAACCATGTTAGCGACGGATTAGCGACAACGCGGCGACAGTATGCTTACGTCGCGAATATTTCGACGCTAACTGGCGACAGAATAATTCCGTCGCCAAGTCCGTCGCTAATTGCGACGGAATAACGAGCGCTATATTCCGTCGCCAATCCGCCGGTACTAAACGGCGACCACGGCGTGGCGACGGATTTAATTCCGTCGCTAAGCCGTCGCTAGATTAATATGAATAGCGACAGAATCATCCGTCGCTAATCCGTCGCAAAAACGAAAAAAAATCAAAAAAAATTTATTTAAAAATTAATTACGGAGAACTGTACAATTTATATTTCCTGTACAATTTATATTTTCTGTAAATAAAAAACAAACCACACAAAAAAATTCATATAACAAGTATCTATAATAATTAATCGTTCCACCTTAAAACTAAGAAGTTTAATTATTTACAATTCAACAATTACAATTAGGAAAAATAAAAAAAATAGAACTTCTTCAACACAGTCCTCTAATCATCGCCAAGATTTTGTGCGTCTTCTTGTTCATTGTCTTTATCTGTCCCTTCAGCTCCACTACCCTGATTATCGCTAGCAGCCTACACAAGAAAAGAACAGTCAGTATTGATAAACAAAATATAATGAAATAAATTACACACTATATGTGATTCTATCATGTGCTCATGTGTGATCTAAGGCAATAAAAAAACTCTATATGTGATTCTATCATGCTCATATGTGTGCTAAGGCAGTCAAAAAATTGAATATGTGATTATAGCATGTTCATATGTGTTCTAAGGCATATAAAAAAACTCTATATGTGATTCTACCATGCTCAGATGTGCTTTAAGGCAAGCAAAAAACTATATATGTGATTCGATCATGCTCGTATGTGTGCTAAGGCAGTAAAAAAATTGAATATGTGAATATAGCATGCTCATATGTGCTCTAAGGCAGGCAAAGCCAAAAATTTTATATGTGATTCTATCATAAATGATATATAACATGTTCATATGTGTTCTAAGGCAGTTAAAAAACTCTATATGTTATTATAGCATGTTCATATGTGTGCTAAGGCAGTCAAAAAACAGAATATGTGATTATAATATGCTCATATGTGTTCTTAGGCAGTAAAAAAACTGAATATGTGATTATAGCATGCTTATGTGTTCTAATGCAATAAAAAAAACTTTATATGTGATTCTATCATGCTCATATGTGCTCTAAGACAGACAAAAAGTTAAATATATATATATATGTGATTCTATCATGCTCATATGTGTGCTAAGGCAGTAAAAAAATTGAATATGTGATTATAGCATGTTCATATGTGTTCTAAGGCATCTAGAAAAACTCTATATGTGATTCTATCATGCTCAGATGTGCTTTAAGATAGTCAAAAAAACTATATATGTGATTATACCTGAGAGGGACCTGGAATCGAAGATCCCCTATCCTGAACAGCGGCCTTGATCTCATTTCGGAGAAAGGGGGCGACGGTGTATTGGAAGTAGTTATTCAGTGATTCATTAATGATCTCGCGTACATCATCACCGGAAAGAATAGTCGGCTGCTTGGAGCTTATGTCGGCGCAAGAAGTTGGTGAGCCGTAACTGGAAGAACCAATAACTGGTGAAGTGTTCATATTACTCCCAAACCCGAACACGCGACCTTTTTTGGGTTCACCTGCTGCAGTCACCCATGTTGTAGGATCAAATGATGGATGCTGAGTAGCGTCTTCACCATATCGCTCTACCATTTGTTGCTCATATGCCTCCTACAAAATAATGTTTAAAGTATTCATTAATAATTAATGATAACATTATGATGACTTGCATATATATTGCAATGATTATTAATAGAATTAATACATACCGTTGTCGTTCTCGCCTTCTCTGATACGAAGACTCCCGTGGTCTTCCGTTTATGTGTTTCTACAAACACATCCTTATATGGTACACTGCCTCCTTTTTCTGCTTCCTGCGAAGTTAAATGACAAAAGATTTAGTACACAAATTTGCAACTATACTTATAAAATTAATATTATATATTGATGAGTTACCATTTTCTTTAGGTGGCTCCCAAATGTCTTAGATCCACCTGTGTGTAGATGGGCTTCGGGCATCTTCGATCGATTTTGTGAAGCCTTCGCAGAGCGATTTTTAAATGCATCTCCCGCCCACATATCGCACATTTCATCCCAGTAATCTCTCCTGATAGTAATAGGACCATGGCCCTTCCACAGTAATGGATCATCTACTACGCCAGATGCTTTTTTTGCTGCAGTCTTCATAGTGTGCAGCATGTCTGCAAATCGATTGGCAGCCACCTTCTGCCACACCTTCCTTGCATCATTTTCTTCCACCGTAGTTGCAAAGCGATTCGAAGCCTACAAATATTTTCAGAAAGTTAGTAGACATTGCTTAAATAAATTAAATATGAAACACATTAACTATGAGGAACAACTGTATACCATGAATGAGGACCACAATCTGTCTAATACCTCCTTTGGGTACTCTTTCCATTGAGCAACTGGTCCTGGTAGATGTTGAAGAAGTGAATTCCTAATCTCCCGTACTACTTCTTGTGGCTCAAACCTCGTGCTGCACATGAATTGTTACACAGTAAATATCAATATAAAATATTTAAAAGATATGCAATAATTGAAAACAAAATACTTACGGTCGATTATCGATATACACTATTCGAATGAGTCTTCTTGTGCCAGCCTGTGAAGACCCTGTTTCCTGTGTTGGCTGTTGACTTGTGCGATCAACTGGTGTAGGTGGGTCGTATACAGGCGCAACATCATCTGTAAAAAAATACACACCAAGTTCTCAGAATGTGCATTTGAACTAATCAAGCATCTAATTAGTTATATGATATACCTATCACAGGAGCCCGTGAAGATGAAGGTTGAGCCTGGCTACTACTGGATGAGCGACCACTATAACCTCCACGAACCATATTCTAACAAATAACATATGTCATACAATACATTCAAATAATTCACATCAAGTATTACAATGCATTCAAGTCATTCACATCAAGCATTGCAATGCATTCAAATAATTCAAATCATTGACATCAAGTATTGCACTAATTCAAATCATTCGTTAATTGCATAAATTATAATACATTCAGATAAATTACAATGCATTTGAATCATTCGTATCAAGTATTACAATACATTGAAATAAAATTTTTAATCATTCACACCAAGTATTGCAATACAACTCACATCAAGTATTACAATGCATTTAAATAGAGGTTTGTAGTATAAGATTTTTTTCACTAGCTTGAGAATTCTTCCTCGTCACTAGTTTGACTTTCTTCTTCTTCTTCTTCTTCTTCTTCTTCTTCTTCTTCTTCTTCTTCTTCATTGTTTGCCCATCCACTTGGTACATCATTTGGATCACATTCCTCTATGAATGTTTCATCAGCTAATGGAGATATGACATGCATATCATGCGCAACATCGTGACCATAAGCGAAGTCACAGACATCATCTGATTGATAGTAATCACTGTCTTCAGCTAACTCATCTTCTTGTAACTGATCATACTCGGGGTATAGTTTGGATTTCACCTTGCAAACTGCCCACCATTCATTTCTATCTGACTTTTTTATACTCGGATATGAAGTATAATAAACTTGTTGAGCTTGCGAGGCTAATATGAATGGTTCATATGTTCCAAACCTGGATTTATGATTCACCTCCACAATGCCTGAAGCTTTGTCGAGTCTTGTTGCAGTTGGATCAAACCAATGACACTTGAATACCGTAACCCTGTTATTCATGCCTAAGTAAGTCAACTCCATTATTTCCTCTATAACACCGTAGTAATCATGTTCATTTTCACCGTAGCTGCTACCCTTGACACACACGCCACTATTTATCATTGATTTGTTTATACCGTAGTCTTTTGTATGGAATCGATAACCATTTACGATATACCCGTTGTAGCATTGCACAACTTTGGTCGGACCATTTTCTAAATCACATATTCCTTGATCTTTAACATCACCATGGCGAACCTACGCACAGACATAAACAATTATTGTGATCACGATCAATTAAGTAACTTAGTGTTGTTTATAAGTACAAAATTTATGTTAGCTTCTTTACCAACTGTTTCAACCACTCCACAAACTTAGTTTCACGTTCTTTTTGTACTTCTGCATTAGTGAGATGTGAAACATTGCTTTGCAACTCCAGATCAAATCGTCTGCAAACCACAAATACTTATATTACCGAGCCATGTATCCACATATAGAACATAAAAGGATTTATAATTGAGTTGCATATACATATACTTACTCGATGTATGGGTCGATCGCTGAACAATTAAAAAGAATATAGATGTGTGCTGCATCTTGCTCTCGATCTGTCAATAGCCTTGATCGGCAACTACCAAATGCATGCCCAAGTCGTTGAAATATCGACAGCTTGTCAGCTATAGTTACTTGTTCTCCATCATCGTTACGGGGCGGGCATGTGTAACGTGTTGAAATATGAGGTTCGAAGTACATAGATGAGAAATTTGAAATCTCTTCTAAAGTGTACGCCTCACAAATAGAGCCTTCTACTCTTGCTTTATTACGAACCTTTTTTTTTAGGTCGAACATGCATCTGACAAGAATATACATTTCAAATTTTAAATATCTGTCATTAAAGAGACAAATATAAAAAAACATATACCTTTCAAATGGGTACATCCATCGATATTGCACAGGGCCACCAACCCTTAGTTCATATGGCAAATGTATGATCAAATGTTCCATAACATCGAAAAATGCTGGCGTAAATATCTTTTCTAACAGACAAACAGTGGTGATGACAGAGTCCTCGAGATTCTTTACATCTGATACAATGACCTCCGATGCGCACAATGTTCTGAAAAATCCGCTCAACTCAGACAATACCCCCCATATAGGTTTGTCTAACATATCATGGAATGCTAGGGGTATCAATCGTTGCATAAAGATATGACAATCATGGCTCTTCAACCCATATAACTGTCCATCGTCAATCTTCACAGCCCGAGCAATGTTAGAGACATATCCATCTGGAAATCTCAGTTGTCTCAACCATTGACATACATGTTTTATTTGATCAGGTCCGAGCACGTACTTCGCCTTTGGTTTCAGTACTTTGCCATTATACTCTTTGAGTTCCAATTCTGGTCTTTTACATATTAATTTTAAATCCATACGGGCCTTCGGATTATCCTTCGTTTTTCCTTTAATATTCATTACTATATTGAACACATTATCAAACACATTTTTCTCTACATGCATCACATCCAAATTATGTCGTATCAATAGGGTCGGCCAATACGGTAGTTCCCAAAAAATAGATTTTTTCGTCCAATTGTGTTCCTTCCCAAATCCACGGAAGGGTGTAGGACTGCGGGCATCTGTTAATACATCTGGAAAGTATCGCAATCTTCTTAAAATCTCTATGCCAGACAATCTTGAGGATGGACCTTCCATTTCAGTTGTGCCTGCTGTAAATGCATTCTTTTGACGTCGGAACGGATGATCGCTGGGTAGAAATCGACGATGGCAATCAAACCAGCAAGGCTTCCTTCCATGCCTCAATCTAAAAGCTTTGGAATCCTCCATGCAGTACGGACAAGCCAACCTCCCATGTGTGCTCCAACCAGATAACATACCATATGCAGGGAAGTCACTGATTGTCCATAGAACAACGGCCTTCATGTTGAAATTTTGTTTTTTGTGGGCATCATACGTGGTAACACCGTCATCCCACAGCACTTTTAATTCATCAATCAATGGCCAGGTGAGGTCGGACCAGGGATCAACAGAGACAAGAAAAGATTTGGACGTTTCATACACAAGCTTGGTGGAAGGTTGTATGGAGTTACAAATACTGGCCAGCATGAGTATGGAGTTGATCTACCCCCAAATGGATTAAATCCATCTGTACATAGACCGAGTCTAACATTTCGCACTTCCATTGCGAAGTTCTGATGAGTACGATCAAAGTGCTTCCAAGCTTCAGCGTCAACAGGATGCGTGATCTTGTTTTCATCGTGTTGAACTTTATTTGCATGCCATCTCATGTGTTTAGCTGTCTTTGAAGACATATACAATCGCTGCAATCTAGGAGTGATAGGAAAGTAGCGGAGCGACTTGTATGAAACTTCCTTTGATCTCGTGCTACCATTGCCTCTTGTCTTTGGCTTGAACCGAGGATGCCCACATGACGGGCATGATATGTCGTTTTCCTGCTCCTTGAAATACAACATGCAGTGATTTGGACAAGCATCAATCTTTTTGTAACCCATACCTAGAGCGTTGACCATAACTTTCGCACGATAGAAATTTTGTGGCAATTTCTCATCTTTAGGCAACATACTCTTCACAATCATGCACAAACGGTCAAAACATGATTGACTCAAATTATACTCGGACTTCAAATTCATTAGTTGAAGAACTGCAGACAAGATAGTGTGACTCTCACAACCGTTCCAAAGTGGCTCATCAGCATCTTTAAGTAAATCATAAAATCTACTAGCTGCATCGTTTGGTGATTCTTCATCTACGGCAGTTCTTACATCACTAGAACTCATAGCAGAACCCAGTTCTGTTCCTGCAGCATCAAATATCAAATCCGTATATGGATTATCGTGCACCACATTCACCCGTGCATCAAAATCGTTTCTAAATTCTTCTCCATGAAACGTCCAGTTCTGATAATCACTCACAAAACCCTTCCTGTATAGGTGATGTCTAACGCCATGAGGTTCTACAAATCGATTATTCTTACAAATCTTGCAGGGACACCTAATCCGACCTGTGAGATCTACCGTACTGACACTTGCCGTTGCAAATTGAATAAAACTGTCGACACCATCCATATATTCATGCGATAACTCATTGTCCACTATCCTACGGTACATCCATTCACGGTTTGCAGTCATTCTGTCGTATGATGTTACGAATAGTATCCTAACCAGTTAAAAGAGAACCATCAAAATGCTATGATGAAGAAAATATCAAATTTATCATGCAATATATGATGTCATACAATCACAAGAATTATGATGCATGCATTGATAACTTAATATTTTCATGTGCAAACTATTCATGACACGATACATTCATTTGAAGCATGCTTTCAGTATACAATTTCACATGGAAGACATAATCAAATTGAAAGTAACTACATGTAAGCATGGATACAATCACATCAAACATTGCAATACATCGAAATAATTCATATCAAACAAATGTCAAACATGTACCTGCAGCAAACACACTTCAATATCCCACTAACTACTACCACGCATAGCATGGACTCCGTACTCCAAAAATAAGAACACTTCCATATTCATACATTAAAATCATGCTCAGCATGATCTCCGAACTCCAACAAAGCAGTCCTAGATATCAACAACTAAGTGAGTGTGTGAACAATAAAGTGTTACATTCAATAAATTAAATAACATGTGATGCGCTTGCCTCACTTACTCACCACGAGTATTTACCCGATTTGCATTGTTTTTGTCACTTACTTACCACGGGTGGCGGGGCACAAGCGAGTTCCGTTGAGAAATCTGCACAAAAAAACAATTTTTTAAAATGAAGTCACCACGGAAAAAAAACTGTTCTGACAAGGGGTCGACTCCCCTGCTGTTCCGACAGGGGGTCGACCCCCTGCCCGGGTCGACCCCCTACCGGAAAGGCAAGGGGCAAGGGTCCTCTGCCGAAAAATGCAGGGGGTTAACCCCCTTCCGGAAAACGCGGGGGTTAACCCTCTGCCGGAAAACGCGGGGGTTAACCCCCTCCGTTTTCTGGAAGGGGGTTAACCCCCTGTGAACCGGGAGGGGGTTAACCCCCTGCCGGAAACGGGAGGGGGTTAACCCCCTGTGAACCGGGAGGGGGTTAACCCCCTGCCGGAAATGGCAGGGGGTTAACCCCCTGCGTGAAAATGGGGGTTAACCCCCTGCGTGAACCGGAAGGGGGTTAACCCCCTGCCGAAAACGGCAGGGGGTTAACCCCTTACGTCAAAACGGGGGTTAACCCCCTGCCGGAAACGACAGGGGGTTAACCCCCTGTGTGAACCGGGAGGGGGTTAACCCCCTGCCAGAAACGGCAGGGGGTTAACCCCCTGCGTGAAAATGGGGGTTAACCCCCTGCCGGAAACGGCAGGGGGTTAACCCCCTATGTGAACCGGGAGGGGGTTAACCCCCTGCCAGAAACGGTAGGGGGTTAACCCCCTGTGTGAAAACGGGGGTTAACCCCCTGCCGGAAACGGCAGGGGGTTAACCCCCTGTGTGAACCGGGAGGGGGTTAACCCCCTGCGTGAACCGGGAGGGGGTTAACCCCCTGCCGTTTCCGGCAGGGGGTTAACCCCCTGCGTTTTCCGGCAGGGGGTTAACCCCTTGCCGGAAACGGGAGGGGGAGGGCGTTACCTTTCTCCGGGCGGCGAACGGTGGGACCAGCGGACGGTGGGACCGGCGGACGGTGGGACCGGCGAACGGCGGGACCGGCGAACGGCGGGACCGGTGAACGGCGGGAGCGGGACCGGCGCAGGAGCAGCGAAAGAAGAAAAGGAAAACCTGGTTGGGATTAGGGTTATTCGAAAGTTAGCGACGGATTAATTCCGTCGCTAAGCCAACGTAAAATCAAATTCGCGAAAATAGCGACGGATTATATTCTGTCGCCACATCCGTCGCTAGTTAGCGACGGACTAGTTTCCGTCGCTAACGTCGTCGGTAAATGGTGCGATCGTACCGACAAAACAATCTGTCGCAACATCCGTCGCTAATTAGCGACGGACTAGGCGACGGACTATCTTCCGTCGCTACTTTCATAAGATTCAGTGATAATAGCGACGAATATTTGTCGTTCGCCAATCCGTCGCTAACTAGCGACGGAATCTTTCCGTCGCTAACGTCCGTCGCTAACAACCTATTTTCTTGTAGTGTGACATGGTAGCAGACCTGCTAACCAAGGCAGTCACTGGGAATGTTTTCACTAGACATATAAGTCAGATGGGACTTAGATATGTCTAAGTGGTAAATGAGAGTAAAGATTACTCAGAAAGTGTGTATGCAAGGTTCCGGTTGAGAACAAGCATATAAACACAATGACAGTAAAGATTACTTGAAAAATATATATACAAGGTTCCGATTGAGAACAAACATATAAACACAGAAAATCCCTTATGGCCAAGTGGGAGATGTAAGGTTGTGTGGCCATAAGGTGACTCTTGGGGGCTTTCCAACCGTCACAATATTCAAATTCAAGAGACGTGCCTCTTGAGGAATGAAGGGATTTCTCCCAGGGGTTATATATGTCCAAAAACTAGAACTCTTCACTAAGTATAAAATGCAGTGAAAGAATATGATTAAAAAGGTATGAATGACATACAAGAAATCATACATGAATGTTTGTGAATGAGTTGAGAGTTTGGACGGCGAAGTCTTCATCCCGCTGCAAATCCGGTGTTGTAGAGTTTGATTTTTTTACACCTACTAGAAACCAATTTCAGATCAAAAATGTCATAAAATGAGTCTGGACTCGGATCTGGATGTGAACAAAACTTTTAATAAATTTTTTTTTTTTTCATAAGGAACGGAGAAACCACCTCCAATATCAGAGGCCTAGTCGTTTAAGCCTGATGTACTTACTGTTGCTTTTTCGGCAGTGTAAACCTGTGGTGCACCCCTATACCCAAAAGAGTCGCCATGCTTCGACAGGCGTAAGGGGCATTATACCATTCCCCTCTCTGATGTGCAAAGGGCCAACTTCCGTTAAAATAATTTATTTGGCACAACTGCTTTTTTTTTTGCTGCAAATAAACAAGTAAGCCCTAGATATTGGCAATAGGGATGTCTCTCATCAAGGAGCACGGTGCACATAAGCTATTATATGAAAACATCATTTTGCTAAGCACGAGAAAGCAAGCTTGTACTTTAAACGAGAGCAATTAGCTAATTATTTATGTCCTTGAAACCAGCAAAAGCAATGGGTTGAAACTTTAAGACGGGGAAGGGAGGTTCTAAAGCCGATGTGTGCTGCTGGTGAACAAACAAGCACTAAAACCTAAAATGATTGGTGCGAGCTGTCCACAGATAGATTCTAGTATGTAACCGAGGAAGTTGCATGGTTTGTTTGGTAGGGATCACATGTTAGACCACAAATTTTTAAAGTAAAACTGATACGTTTTTTTATTTATGAAATTTCGGTATGGTGCGAACTGTTGACTTTGCTTTCATCAACCGTGTCCACTTCCATTAGTCTTGACGGTCTCCCGTTGACGATCGGCGACCAGTTACGTTGCTAGATGGGCACCTTTTAGTGGCACTTATTCCTCCAAAGCGGACCTTGCACCTGGAACGCCAGACGTCACAGATGAGTTGTAAGAGGAAAGGGAGTTAGCCCGGAGTGATGCTAAATTAAATTCTAAGTGATTTTAATCAGACAAGCAACAAGAGAACCAACATTAGACACAATGACTGGTAGGTTATCACCAACAAACATGAAGATTTATCAAAGTCGAATATGGGACTGATGAGGTTGGTCTTGATCTTTGTTACGTAAGCCTAATTTTAAGGAGCTTTTTTTTTTTTTGGATAATTCAAAGAAAAAAAAAACACATCACTGACTTGCATTGGCTAGCCTCCAGTCGGTAAAACCCTTGAGTAGGGATGGCAGTGGACCGAGGGGGGACAAAGTGGAGTCATCTCAAAATTATGCCCTCCATCCCTGCACAGGTTTTGATTTTAACCTCCATCCCTGGTCTAAACGAGGCGGGGCGAGACCCCATTTCCCCTCGGTCCACTGGCATCCTTAAAGAGTATTTTAACATTTTACTAATGGAGATCTAGGATGAGGCGGGGCAGAAAAAAACGCATGTCCATCCCGTCCTCCATCCTCAGTCCAAACAGGACGAAGCAGGGTGGGACCACGTTTTCCCCCGGTCCACTGCCATCCCTACCCTTGAAGTCCCCCCCCCCCCCCCTAAGCACCGAGGAGTGCACCTACCTGTGGGTTTTAAACTTGTGACGTTTGGTGACGCAAGTCACCTCTGCCAGATGAGCTAACCCTTATGGGCATAATTGTAGGGAGTTTAATATAATGAAAACTACCAAAAAGTGCAATATTATGATAACCTAGCGATATTTAATAAATTGATGAATTATTGGAAATATCAAAATTATGAATTTAATATCCAATTGGATGGGTTGGTACAATGTGGAAGTCAATGCACTATCTAATACGCTCACGTCCCTTATTCAAAGTCTTCTCCCAACCCTACGACCCAAGTTTGTTAGGGGTATTGAAATTCTGATATCACACATTTTTGTCAAGTAAACGAATACTGCGAGATTTGTATTGTACCACTAACACACACACCTTTTCACAATGTATTTCACATCTTTTTCCGGGTCAAGAATCTCTCTCATTTACTTGGGGTCCACCAATTGTTTACCAGATTAGGAAGTGGTTGGGCAGTGGGACCAAAGACTTGTGTTTCTTGGGAGAGATTCGGTTTGGATGTGGAGCGGTTTGCACTCCGAGACTCAGCCTATTTCGAACCGGTTTGGATGGGCTTTTTTAACCTTCCTATGACTTGCCCAATCAATGGTAACCAAAGTGATATCATCAAAAAAATAATTGTATCGCTCAATTATTTTTTTACGTTTACATGTAACTCACCCCCACAAGTTTCCACCATGCCCATATTAAATTTGATTTTTGCCACGATAGAGACAAAATAGCAATTTTAAAAATATGTTTGGGTAGTTTTTAATTATACATTTTCAAACACTTACGGAGGTATCTCTTATGCGTACCGTAACTTCAAATCTATCACACGGACACGTGACACGTTATTTTTTGGTCATTTTTCATTAAGAGTGGCATACAAGTGGACACGACCACATAACCCAATAATCACAATGACACACGATTTTACACGGTTCGGATCTGAATGATCTTACATCCACTGTGAGCTTCACCACAACACTCACGCAGTGAAGGGGGGTCCTCTATTGATTTATTTATATTGGTGTACAACAGTGGCCATTTACAATGGCTCTCAACACTATATTTGAACAAGGATAAACGTTTTGGAAGAGTCCTTAGAGAACCTCCTTTGATTCGAATTAGTCTCAGTGGAACTTGGACTCTTGATGGGCGTCTCCTCCTTGATCCACTCTCTTAATAGGATTTGATTTCTTGGACTCTTTTTTGGAAGACTGATCTTCTGTACTTCTCTTGATTATAGATCTGGATCTGTTTAATCAGATCCATTATAAGAAAAGCCATACTCGGACCCGATAAGAACTACACCAACCAAACCCGGATCATACCCGGTAAAACCATATTTTTTTTTATCATTTTTGCATTGAAAAATTGCAGGTCTTAATTGGAACTCGGGTCAGGTCTAGGTAAACTAAGCCCCACAAACCATGAAAATCCTGATAATGTTGGAATTTTAAGAAATAACCTATTTCCAATCAATATGTGTGTGTCACACATCCACATCGAGGATTTCTTAATATTTGGCCAAAAAATTAAACCTCATTTATCCAAATGTTCTTTATACCTTGCATCTTGCCGAGAAAAACCAAGAACGAGTGTGTGAATATTAGGGTAAGCAGTCATTTGGATCCGGGGTCTGATAGTGCAGTATCGAAATCCAAGGCCCGATCTGATCTGATATATTTGGGACAAGTATTTGGTAATTGCGGCCCCCCCTTTGGAGAAAGAAATTTACACGCAGCACATAAGCTGGGCCCACAGCAAATGGATAAGCTCTAATCATGTGGCCCTGGGGCACACATCTCTATGCAACATCTTTGAACCATCCCGACCGTCCAATATTTTGCCCACACACAGGCTGCTGCAAAGGTGACAGATGTTTTAAATGGCAAATTCCCTTAAAAATATCGTTCTTGTTTTTAACTTGTTTTATATGTAAAATATTGGCGATAAATAGAAAACAATAAACGTGAGAAATCGTATATTTTGGAACTACTCAGATACTTGGGCCGTTTAAAATTACAATTCTAAATATAACCTTTTGCCAAGATTTTTCAAAATATCGGCTACAAGAAAGTAAACTGAAGTATCTCTGTGACAAGTTTCCAGCCCAGCGGGCAATGCTTCCCGGTGAGTAGGGATGGCAGTGGACTGGGGGAAAATGGGGCCCGCCCCACCTTGCCCCGTTTGAACCGGGGATGAAGGGCATGAAATGGGGATAGAGGTTAAAATCAAAACCCGTGCGGGGATGGAGGCGAGGATGGACTTATGCTTTTTCCCGCCCTGCCCCATCCCCATCCCTATCCCTGCCTTGGGTCATCCCAAATTCTTGTAAGGGATGGCAATGGATCGAGGAAAAACGGGCACTGCCCTGCCTCGCCCCCATTTGGACAGGGGATGGAGGACATAAAACAGGGATCGAAGTTAAAATCCAAACCCGCGAGGGAATGGAGGTCCAGATTTTGAGACAGGGCGGAGGTGAAGACCTTGTCCCTGCCCTCCCCCGCCCCAGTCCATTGCTATCCCTACTGCTGAGACACAGGCAGATGGAACGATCCGGTTCCATCAGGAAAAACCAAGACAGTAGATCTCGTCTCGGTTGAAGGAAAAATAACCGATACAGTGGGAACGTTACGCCGAGTCTTCTCTCTCTAGCCATCACCGTTTCGTAACCCGCCGTTAGACACCAATCCACCGCCGATTTCGAGGACTGGAGGGAACCCGACCTGGGCGGTCGTTGCTCGTCCAGTGGGCCCCACTCACCCAACCACGGGGCCCACAATCCTGGTGGTACTCGACGTAAGTTCAACGTGCGTTGCGGGGTGATTTCGTCAACCTGAAACACTTTGTGACGACGCTGTCTCCACGTGTCAGTAATTCAGCGGCTGTCACGACGTACCCTCTCAGAGGCTGGCCGGCAGGTTACTGCCTGAACCGGTCGACGGACGTCTACTGCCCTAAGGTGTTTTTTGTTTGACAAGCAATTTAACCACGGTTAAAGAAGGGTTTTATAGCCCATTTGACCTCTCTCTCGATTTTCCAATACCCAACAAAAATTCATTTTATTTAATTACTTAAAAAGAAAGTTATTGTAACGCGCCCTCCTATCCTGGAAAGCTATTCTCTCTCTCTCTCTCTCAATAGATAAATTTCAAAAAATTCACATAACTTATCAGATATTATAAGGAAGTACTCAATTTTCTGCTACTACTTAAAACCCTTTCTTACAGGATGTCAAAAGTTAGGATATGAGTTGGGTGTTTAACCAAATCTAAATCCGTTTATAAGTTTTTTTTTGAAAGGCAAGCTGGGTTAGGCAGACCCTTACCAGTTATACAATGATACTATTGGGATTCGAACCTGCAACCTCCAACACAAGGTGAAGTGCACTAGCTGCTCTTACCAAACAAGCGAAGCTCCGGTTGGTAAATCCTTTTACTTACACTACAAGAAAATCGTGGATTAGCGACGGCTTATATCCATCGTTAATCCGTCGCTAAACTGTTTAGCGACGGATTAACGATGGATAGAGACTATTGTGAATTTTTGCTCGCTAATTAGCGAAAAAACTTATTTGTCATTAATTCCGTCGCTAATTTGCGACAGATTAGCGACAAACATTATCCATCGCTAAAATAAAATAAAAAATAAAAAAAAATGATTTTTGTCGGGCAGTATTCCGGCAACAATAAGCCGGACTTATACCGCACCCGACAGGCATTGCACAGAATGATCGCTCTGCCTCGTCGCCGGACTTGTATCGTCATCCGTGAACCGGTGTTCTCCGGCATCGCCGTCCTCCGTGAACCGGCGTCGTCGTCCTCCGTGAACCGGCGTTGTCGTCCTCCGTGAACCGATGCTCTCCGGCGCCGTCCTCCATGAACCGACGTCCTCCAGCGATCGTCGACCGTCCTCCGGCATCGCCGTCCTCTGTGAACCGGTGCTCTCCGGCGTCGCCGTCCTCCATGAACCGGCACTGTCATCTTCCGTGAACCGGCGTCGCCATCATCCTCCGTGAACCAGCGTCGCCGTCCTCCATGAACCGGCACCGTCATCTTTCGTGAACCGGCGTCGCCATCATCCTCCGTGAACCAGCGTCGCTGTCCTCCATGAACCGGCATCATCGTCCTTCGTGAACCGGCACCGACGTCCTCCAGCATCGCCGTCCTTCACTCTCCAACACGCTCTCTGACGTCGCCGTCCTCCGAAGAAGTCGGTTTAAATCGAGCGCGGTCGATTTAAATTTCGAACGGGGAGAGAGAGAAAATTTCACGCTCGGTTTAAATCGGAAATTAGCGAGGGAATTTTTCTGTTGCTAATTAGATTTAGCGAGGGAATTTTTTCATCGCGAATCCATCGCTAATTAGCGACAGAAAAATTTCCTCGCTAAATCCCTCGCTAAAATGTTTTTCTTGTATTGAGAATTAGCGACAAAACAATTGTTGTCGTTAATCCGTCGTTAATTAGCGACAGATTAGCTAGAAAAAACTTTCATCGCTAATCTGTCGCTACTTAGCGACGAATTCATGAAGAAAGTTTTCTCTAGCTAATCCATCGCTAATTTGTGACAGAAAAAATCCTTCGCAAATTTCTATCGCTTTTTCTTGTAGTGTTAGTTGTTGTAGAGTAAGCATCATATTCTAATTTGGTATGCAATTTCAAATTTGAATATAAATTGAAGGTGATCGGGCAAATTGCTAAGTTCATTGATAAAACACTCATCCTATGGGTCAGACTTGGTTTGGGTCTTGCATTATTAACTCTATTCTTATCAGATTTAGATTCTAATCAAAGTTAGAATTGATAAGGAAATTTTGAATCCAGATCCAGTTTGCTGACGAGTTTTATATGCATTCGGTTGGATTATCAGACAGATTTCTTTTTTATTAGGATTCAGATTTGAATTCAAAGAAAAGGTACATACCAAGAATTGGATTATTAATCGTAAGGTGCTTGCTTTACCACTTCCGACTAATTAGATTTAAATTCGTTCGGATATCCAACCCAAACATTTTCATTGACAACGCTAGTTAAAGTCTAAACTTTTTGGCTTTAATACTAGACATTTTTCTAAAATTCTATAAAGATAGGCTGGGCTTGTTGTAATAATTTAAACGTTAAGCTGATTTTGTAAATAGACGACAAGTTTGGAAGTTTGTGCAAATTACTCTACAAAATAAAATCCCAGAAAATTTCTGTCAAAGCTTTCTATTGGCAAATTTGTTTTATCGATCTTTTAAATTACGTGCAAATAATAATTTCCTTTTATACATCTAATCTCTTCTGGCACTTGCTCTATAAGAACAGGAGTTTCATTGTCCTTATTCTCATCTCTCCCACCATCCTCCTCGTTTCTCTGAAGTCTGAACCAAATCCTTTCTTTCGTTTCCTGTGGCGTCAGGATGTCTCTTCTTTCTGATCTCATCAACCTCAACCTCTCAGACTCGACAGAGAAGATCATAGCTGAATACATATGGTATTTTTTTGGATTTTTTTTTGTGTGGTTGTTGAACTTGGGTGTCTGTGATTACAGTAGATGTATATGTTTTCCATACCTTTTTCTTCTTCATTTTGATCTTTTGCTATGTGGGTTTTGTGAAACAGGATTGGTGGATCTTTTTTTTTTGTGTGGTTGTTGAACTTGGGTGTCTGTGATTACAGTAGATGTATATGTTTTCCATACCTTTTTCTTCTTCATTTTGATCTTTTGCTATGTGGGTTTTGTGAAACAGGATTGGTGGATCTGGGATGGATATGAGAAGCAAGGCCAGGGTGAGTGGTTTTCATTCTGAATGTGTACTTTTTGTGTTCTATAGACATGATCTCTTCTTTTTATCAGTTGGGTTTCTGTGTTTTTGGTTGGTTGGTCTTTGTTAATGTTTTTCTCACTCATTGATGTGTTGACAGACTCTTCCTGGGCCAGTGACTGATCCACACAAGCTCCCAAAGTGGAACTATGATGGCTCAAGCACGAATCAAGCTCCTGGTGAGGACAGTGAGGTCATCCTCTAGTGAGTATTCACACCCATAACTGTGTTTTTCACATCCCGTGTTTTTTCTTCTTTTTTTCAGCCCTCTCATGCGAATCTTTTTTTGTTTGTGCTTTTGCTATTTAGTCCTCAGGCCATCTTCAGGGATCCATTTAGGAGGGGAAACAACATCTTGGTACTCTTCTTGTTCTTGTTTATTTTCTCTAGTGATGATTATGATGATGGTGGTATGGTGATGTGGATGATTGTCATGATCATGACCATGATGGGTTTTCTTTCTTTGTTTGTGAAGGTTATGTGTGATACATACACACCAGCAGGAGAGGCAATTCCCACAAACAAGAGGTGTAAAGCTGCCGAGATCTTCAATCATCCAGATGTTCTAGCTGAAGTGCCATGGTAATGATTTTCTTTCCCGAAGGAAATCTCTCTCTCTCTCTCTCTCTCTCTCTCTCTCTCTCTCTATATATATATATATATATATATATATCAAGGGTTTGCTTTGTTCCCTTTCCATCCGGCAAAGTGGGTGTGTTTTTTACAGCAACCTTGTTAACAAACGAAGGAAATCTTTTGATTTACTGATGGTTAATTTGGCTGGCAAATTTTTGATGTGCTTTTATCTTCTTTTCTTTTTCCCGCTCTTGTTTTTTTCTGCATTTTGGGGTTTTTGCTACTATATTCCAATGTCTATGGTTTCAGGTATGGTATTGAGCAGGAATACACTCTCCTTCAGAAGGATGTTAAGTGGCCCATCGGATGGCCTGTTGGTGGCTACCCTGGCCCTCAGGTATTCATATCTCAGAGCACCATTGCAGCTATTGTCCACCTTCTCTACCGTCAACCATCATCATCGATGTCGCCGTCATCGTCACCACCACCAATCTACACTTTTACCCCCACCACCAACACCACCATCGTCATCATCATCATCATCATTATCATCATCATCATCATCATCATCATCATCATCATCATCATCATTGTCATCATTTATCTTCATCATTATTCATCACGACCATCACCATTTATTGCCAGCACCATACCACCATCTCCATCACCACCTTCATCAATTCACTGCTTCCACCACCGCAACCACCACCACTACTTTATCCATCATCATAATCACCAACATAAGCATCTCCATCGCCATCAATGATAGATGCCAAACCATTACCTCATCTTGCTTGGTTAGGTGTGATTCTTATCACGACCCATCAAGTCTGCTAATCGTGATGAGCATCAGTTGTAGACTTGTATGCAATTCAGTACCGGTTAACATATAAAGTAAAAGGGCCTTTGTGGTTCCATTTTTTAGTCCAGTTATGGGATTTACACCCTGTATGTGTACCGATTTAGAAGTAGGCTCTGTTCTGTACAGAAAATAAATCAGGGAACACATGATTCTAACAAATTGCACCGTATTACATATAGATCTAACTTATATAATGTGTTCTGTGGATAAGGGACCCTATTACTGTGCTGCTGGAGCTGACAAAGCTTTTGGTCGTGACATTGTTGACTCACATTACAAAGCATGCCTATATGCTGGAGTCAACATTAGTGGCATCAATGGTGAAGTTATGCCTGGACAGGTCAATCTCTATCTCCACATGATTTATCTAGCTTGCTTTCAAGTTTGTTTCATCAAGACTCTTAAATCTCAAATAGTTGCTTACTCTGTTTCTGCTTTCCTAGTCTTGTTTTTCATTTTTAGATTTGTGTTTTTGTATTAACAGTGGGAGTTCCAAGTTGGTCCTGCTGTTGGTATTTCTGCTGGAGATGAGCTATGGGTTGCTCGCTACATTCTTGAGGTATCCAGAATTGCTTTTGGGATTAAGTTATGGGTTTTCCTTTTTTTTTTAATGTCTGATGTTCATATTTTCCTCTGCAATGTGCTTATGCACGCTCTTTTTCTTTGATAAAACAGAGGATCACAGAAATTGCTGGAGTTGTTCTCTCTTTTGACCCAAAACCTATTCCGGTAATTCAAATATCCCTTGTCTGTTTGCATTGATTGTTTTGTTTCTTTTTTGTTTGCTATCAAACATACATAGGGTAATCACAAAATGAAATTGTAAAAGTCTCATATTGGTGCATAAGTATTTGCATTACTTGTTTCTTTTAAGCATTCTACTGATAGTGTCGATTAATCACAACTTTTGATTTTAGATCTTTCATTTTTGTATTTTCTCTACATTGCCTGAAATGTAAACTTTTTTTGTTTTTAGATTTCTGGGCCTTTTGTTGATGTGAAAGAGATAGCATTGTTGTATAAACATTTGCTATTTTAGTTTTCATTCATCAGTAGTTGTGTTAAATTCTCTCTTTGATGAAAAACAGGGTGACTGGAACGGTGCTGGTGCTCATACCAACTACAGGTGAGCTTTTTCTCACTCATCATACAAAAGCTACGACTCCATTTTATGCCTAGTCATGAATTCCATATTATCAATGTTGTGTTTGGTGTCCGAATATTCATAATTGCCAACTATCCAATTCTTGTCTTTGCCACCAGCCTTTGTTAGCAATTTTCTGCTCAGCAGGAAATCCATAGGAAAGCATTTTCTCGATATTGTACAATACTCTCTTTATATTTTTACTTGCTTTCACAGAAAAATAAAGTGCTCTCTCTTTTTTCTCAATATCATTCAAAATGATATGATTATTTGTTTCCTTAGTACAAAGTCAATGAGAAGCGATGGTGGAATCGATGTCATCAAGGAGGCTATCAGGAAACTAGGCTTGAGACACAAAGAGCACATTTCTGCCTATGGTGAGGGTAATGAAAGGCGACTGACAGGGCGCCATGAGACAGCAGATATCAACACTTTCTCATGGGTAAGCAACTAAGCTTGTGTGTGCAATTAAAAAAAGTTGGTTGCTGATTCATTATCAACTAGAAGCTTTCATTCTTATCTTTGTTTTGTGCCTGCTGATTCATCCACTAGTTGAACATTTTCCTCCCTTTTTTGTTTCTTTTTCCTTTAATTGTAGGGCGTTGCAAATCGTGGTGCCTCCATCCGTGTTGGCCGTGACACTGAAAAAGCAGGAAAAGGTGAGGTCTTTTGAAGTAATGCGTCAATAAATATGCTTTGGTTAGAGAGGTGCCTTTGGTTGGTGGCTTATGTTTGCTCTGATTTCAACTCTACCACCTTGTGTTAGGTATCTTAGAAAGTTGGTTTAGCATGCTTGAAAAGGCTAGGAATGCCCGATAGATATTTGCACAAGTTTTACATGCCAATCTAAGGGAAAGACTCTGTCACCATGTGCTGTTCATGGTTGGGCCACTGCTTTGGTAGTCTTGTGGCCCACCATCTCACCAAGCATGTGCATCCACTGTTACTACTAGGAATTGTTGATGCATTACAGGCCAATGAAGACACTGCTAAATTGCTAATGGATAACATTCCCAAGAGAACAATAGAGTTTTTCTTAGAAATCTGTGCTTTATTTGATTATTTATATAGGTCTACTGATCTTAAGTTCTTAACTGTCTTAACTAGTGTGCTACACACACATACACACGGACGCATGCACGAGCACACACACACATGAGAGAGAGAGGGGTTATTTTAAAAGAAAAAAAAAAACCTTTTTCCTTTTGAATCCAGTTGTGGTATTGGGTTAAGAATTAACTTTCTTTAAGCAATGTTGCCGAAATCAATTTCTGATCTGAAAAGTTTCATTTCTCAAAAAGATTCAGAAAATCAGCCTGAATCTGATTTTGAATGGTCTATTGAAAATTTGATTTAAAAAAATAAAGAATCATAGAAATCTAAAACTTACAATAAAAAAATTCAAAAATTTGTTTAAAAAATTAAAATACAGAAATGAAGACAATGGTGATTAAGAGGTTCAATCAAATTCTAAAATACACGTTTAATACTCAAAAAATACAATAGCAAACAAATATCATAATAATGATAAGATATTAAAAAAGAAAAAAGAAAGCCGGTTCAGGCTGATTTTCAATTAAATCAGTGAGGTGCCAGTGCCATTTCATTTTGACAACATTGTCTTTAAGGGAATTTTTCGTGTTATTTTGGTTGATTTTTTTCCACGTATGGCCTTTTAAAACTTTTTTTTTTATACAGAATACTGACAGCATCTTTGTCCTGTGCAGAAAAGAATAACGTGGATCTTGTTTTGTTGTGCTTTGACAGGCTATTTCGAGGACAGGAGGCCCGCCTCTAACATGGACCCTTATGTGGTCACCTCCATGATTGCTGAAACAACCATCCTCTGGAAACCTTGAAGCAAAAAAAGGAGGAGATGATGAAGAATGATGGTGGTTGATTATGACACATTTTTTAATCATTCTTGTTGGTTTCTGCTCTAGTAGGCTCTTCTACTTCTTATATTTAGCCCTTCTACAAATTGTCTGGTTTGTGCCACATTGGCTTTTATCACTTGGTAAGGAACTTGGTGTCTTGTGCTTTTTCTATGGGATGGAAGCTGCATTTAGTGGTGGTGTTTAGATGTAACTTTCTGTGCTCATTAAAGGGAAATTGAATAACATGGGAAATAATCAATGAACTCTGTTATCTTTTTCTCTCTGTTTTGTTGGTTTTGAAGAAGAGGTGGCCCACTGCATTTTCAAAGCTTTGTTCTTTTGGTTTTGGGGGGAATTGCCGATCAAAGCACTGTGTATTGGTTTTGCTGGTCTTGCAAGGGTCGTTTGATTCGCTGGACAATCCTGTGTGGGGACATCACTGTCCCCTGACGGGGTTGTATCACATTTGAAACTGGCACCCGAGGCACAAAATGCGTCCCAAGGTATGTGGTTTAGGGGGTGTTTGTTTTGCAGACGGGGAAAGACAAAGACATCTAATGATACTTTTGGAAATAGCAACATAAAATTATTAAAATACCAAAAAAAAACAAACTAGCGAACTTGTTAAAAATACAAGATGGGTGTTTTGGCGAAGCAGGTTATATGTCCCCCCCCCCCCCCCGAACAGGGCCGGTACTCCATCTCATGTTCGGGTGTTCTCAAAGAGCGTCATGTATAAGATGCAGACCGGCATATATCGTCATGTGTGTCTGCATCATATTGCATCGTAATTTGGTGCCGTCGCAAAGACTTAAGTACTTTTTACCGCCATTCTCTTCCTCTTTTTCGAACGGACATAGATGCCCTCTATCTAAAAAACTGAATCGGTGGTTCGTGAAAAGGACAAAACTGCCCTTCATCGTTATCGCGCCAAAATGTTTCACAAAGTTTGCATATGCAGCAAGTTGTATGTTGTAGGATTTAAATAGTTCAAAACAATCTATTCTCGCCCTAAGCAGAAAACTCTACCGGAGCATACTTTGCTTTCATCTGTGTACAACATAGCATCCTTTCCTTTGTTTCAGAGCATCTGTTTCCGTCTTATGCGCAGTCGCAGCATCGTTGCCACCTTCTGTTGCGTATTAGTTGTTACTGGTGCTTACTCTATAGTTGGAATATTCAAAATCCTATCGTTTCGGTGAGTTTCGTGAAAGGTTTCGTTATTCAATATGAAGGTTGCTTCTTATAAAAGGATTTGTAAGTTGGATAAATCTTATAACGATGTGTACTTATGAACCCAAATATGAATCGCTTTTTAATTATGATGATCGTTTACTGTGTTGTGCAGGTTAGCAATGTATGTGGATCATCAGAGAAGAGATGTCGCGTCGTTCTATGGTTTGTGTATTAGAGAAGTGATCCGACAGTCTCATCTATCTAAGGTTCTTGAGAGGTACCAAAATATACTTAAGATTGAGAACGATGAAGACAGGAGGAATGCCTTGGAATTGTATTATGCGGAGGATTATCCCTCAGATATTGAGGCTGCGGACCAAAGGAAGAATGCTGAAGAATGAAAGATGCAGAAGAAGGATGACGAAGAGAAGGCAAAGCAAATAAATACGGAGGAAAATAAAAAGAGAAGGCGGAGGAAGATGACAGAGCAGAGGGAAAGGCAAAAAAAAAATGAGGAAGACTGACAAAGGTATTTTAACAAGCTAATGATGGAGGCAAGGGCAGAATTGGATAAGGGGAACTTGGAGAATAAAGCAAGGCGAAACAAGACAAAGCTACTGAAGGAGGCGGAGGAGAGGCAAAGGCAAATGAATAAGGAGGAGGAAGAGAATGAACAGAATAAGCCTCAAGATGAGAAAAAAAAGGAAAGGCGAAGGAGAGAGAAGGAGTTTGAGGAAGGTAAGGAAATACAAAGGCAAGAGAAGGAGGATGAGGAAGAGAAAGAAAGGCGGCGGAAGGAGAAGGAGGTGGAGGAAGAAAAAGCAAGAGAAATGAAGAAGCAGGATGATGAAGTACAGGAAAGAAGGAAACAAGAATTGAAAGAGAAAGAAAGGCGGTGAAAGGAGAAGGAGGAGGAGGAAGAAAAGGAAAGAGAAAGGAAGAAGTAAGAGGATGAAGTGCAGGAAAGTAGGAAGCAAGACTTGGAAGAGAAAGAAAGGCGGCGGAAGGAGGAGGAGGAAGAAAATGAAAGAGAAAGGAAGAAGCAGGAGGAAGAGGAAGAAAATGAAAGAGAAAGAAAGAAGCAGGAGGAGGAAGTGTAGGAAAGAAGAAAACAATATTTAAAAGACAAAGAAAGGCGGCAGAAGGAGGAGGACGAGAAAAAGGAGAGAGAAATGAAGGAGAAGGAGGAGAAAAAGGAGAGAGAAAGGAAGGAGAAGGAGGACGAGGAAAGGAAGGAGAGAGAAAGGAAGGAGAAGGAGGAGGCGATAAAGGAGAGAGAAAGGAAGAAGAAGGCGGAGAAAAAGGAGAGAGAAAGGAAGGAGAAGGAGGACGAGCAAAGGAATGAGAGAGAAAGGAAGGAGAAGGAGCACGAAAAAAGGAAAAAGAGAATAAGAAAGGAGAAGGAAGACGAGAAAAAGAAGGAGAGAGAAAGGAAGGCGATGGTGGAGCCGGTAGAAAATGAAAGGGAAAGACAGTTGGAGGCAGTGGACCCACCAGAAAGGCTTAGGTTGGAGGGAGAACAGGAGTAAAAAGCGACCAAGGTAAATAAATTCGTCCTGTCTTTAAAGATTTAATAATATGTTTAACGATTTTGGTATAACGATTATTGTGTTAGGTATTAATATGTATAGTGATTACTGTGATAGTCTGTGTGCAACCAATATTATTTATAGCGATTAGTAGAATATTATTTATAAGTACAAATAGACCTAATTTATAATTGGTAGGAATAATATGTTATTTTGTATTACAGGAAAAGTAGAGCACCAAGTGAAAAGCTCGGAGGTCGGTGTCAATGGCCTGTAGTTCTGTCGTGGTATGGTCAGCTAAGTGCATATCAGAAGGACCGATTACGAAATATGCACTTTGGTGCCCTTTTTGACCAGCAATATTTTGAAACTTGCTGGAATACCATGACCCACCTGGTAAATAAGTGGAATGATAAGACCAACACATGTCAGTTTGATTCTTTTGAGATCACCATGACTCTAGAAGATATAGCGAGGATCACTGGCCTTAAGTGCGATGGCAGTGTTGTCCTAATACAACATTCAAACTATAACACAAAGAAAAAATGCACGACCCTTTTAGGAATGTTGATGGACCAATGTAGTCAATATATTTCTGGTGGAATGAAGTTCACATCAATGAAAGTCTCATTTTTCCGTAATAAATGGGAAGGCCGCTCCGCTACTTGTGCATCTGAAACAACTGACCAAGAGTTGCGCGGCTTCCTTCTTTATTTTTTGGTCTTACATTATTTTTCGATTGTTCTGGTTCGAGAATAAGTTTCATGTGGCTGCAGTACATGGCAGACTTAGACGAAATTGACAACTATGCCTGAGGTGCCGCTATGCTCGCACACTTGTACAATCAACTCTACCGTGCGAGTAATGGTACGAAAACAGTTGGGGGATTTTGGTCATTTGTTCAGGTATTTGTTGATTGCATACTTAGTAATTGTAGACTAATTTCATTGAAGGTTGTAGTGTATCTAATAATAATTTTTTTGTTAGACTTGGGCGTGGAAAACATATTATCCCATTGCGTCCACGTGGTGCCCCTGCGAGTTGTGGTTTTCCAAAGATCGGTCGCTGGGCTAGAATAAACGTCACAATTCATAATGCTAAGTCCATTTTAGATGGGTTGCAAATGAATGAGGTAAACGTTCTAAAATTATTTACAATCGTGTCAGCATTTATCATTGAGTATTATAAATCGTTGTAATGTTTAACATTCTTAAGTAATCATCGTTGCAGGATTGTCTTCCGTAGTACATATCGTTGTCGCCATATCATGCTTAAGTAAATTGTAATATATTTGTCACTCGTTATTAAAAAGAATTACCAATGTACAGGTTTTGTGGAGACCTTATGGAGATGGGGAGGACGATGACCAAGACGTTGTTGCAGACGCTGCTAGATTATCTGACCGTGATTTATGATTGTTTTGCAATTATGAAGCCGAGTTGTAGCATGGTAGTCGAGTTCTCCTACAATCTGGCTTGGGGCAGTCTATCCCAAATATGCCTTTGGAAGTGAGAAGGAAGATGAATAGTGGTGGGTGCAGGAACGTGAATTGGCGCGAACGCTACAGGGACGAATTATTCATTTGGAACTCAGATGGTGTATGTGCCGTATCGTATGATTCTAACAGACGACAATTTGATCCCTTCTATTTCGAAAGCTATTGGGAACCAATGCGCCAAAATCTGTCGATTGATAAAATTGGGAACCCATGCATCCCAACTGCCCCCTCTCATGTTGCAGCCCAGCCTCTACAACCAAAACATCGTCTTTCTTTGGTTACAACAACGATTCCCTCAGTAACAAAGCTTGATGAAGAGCGAACACTTGCTACAAAAGAGAACATTGTCTCTGCCGCAAGGTTCGATCTTATGAAGAGGAAGAATAAGAAATTAAGGACATAAATTAGTAATATGGGGATACAATTGAACTCAGTGGTAGAGATGATGACCAGCTTTTTTAGTAAGATGGACGCAACCCAGAGGCCACCTAGGATAGACAGTCCACCAATAAAAATAGAGAGACAAGTGTATGATATTTCATCTGATTCGTCAAGTGCCTAGTAATAAACCCTCGACATTCTTTTTTATCACGATAGCTATTTGTTGTAATTGTATAATTAATTGTCGTAACTTGACATTCTTTTATTGTTTAATTCTTAATTATTACATGTAACAGACATGTTTCGATTGTGGATCTCATAAATAAATAAACTTTAATTGAAAATAGATGTCTGTTATTCAGAATGCGTGACATTGACTAAGGTCGCCATCGTTATGATAGAGCATTTTTGCCCAGCAATCGCTGTATTTGTCTCTGCCTCGATAATACATCGCAAAAAGGATTTGCGATGTAGGCCGTCAATAATAATTTAACGAGTTCTGACGGCGTAAATGATATCAGTGAATAGCGATAAGAAAAGTTTGATGCTCAGAAATCACTACTGATGATCATAAGTAAATTGTAAGTAAATTGCAATGGCGCAATAGGATTTTGGCTAGCCAAAATCGGTACGATATTGTTCCCTGTCAGAAATCGCTCATTTGCGGGGACACCTGCAATGCAAACCGCGAAATAGGATTGCAATTCATGAGGTCAACAATGCAAACGGCAATGGCTTGTCCCTTTGTAAATGTTGTAAGTCAACAAGGATTTGCAGTGTTAAATGATACTAGTATAAAGCGATAATGAACGTTTGTTGTTAAAAAACCGACAAGGGCTAAGATATGTGGCATGAATATATCGATGTATCCATGTTTGATAATCAATTCAATAATCGTCAAAGATTATTCATACCTGGAAAACAGGTTTGTTCGGGTCGGGTCAATCTCTCACTCAACCATTGTTATAATATGAAGTCGAAACAATGGTTTTTTAATTATTTAAAACCCAATCATTTAAGTTGCGGGTTGTTTTCGATAAAGGGCGGTATTCGAAATGACATTTTTTTAATTACTTAAAACACAATCATTTAATTTGCGGGTTGTTTTCGAAAAAGGGCGGCATGGGAAAAGTCGTATTTTTAATTATTTAAAACACAATCATTTAATTTGCAGGGATTTATCGAACAAGGGCGGCATGTGAAAAGACGTATTATTAAATATTTAAAATACAATCATTTAATTTACGGGCGGTTTTCGAAAAAGGACGGCATGTCAAAGGACGTTTCATTTATATTTGACTGACGACGTCGATTCCGTATCTGCGTTGCAAAGGTGACATCGATATCTTCGTGCAGACATAACGCCGAAGAAGAGGACGATGAGAGCAATACGACCAGACATGGTGCCAAAGAAGAGGACAATGAGAGCAGTACGACCAGGCATGGCGCCAAAGGAGAGGATGATTGGAGCAATACGACCAGGCATGGCGCCAAAGGAGAGCACGATGGGAGCAATACGACCAGACACGACGCCGAAGAAGAAGACAACCACTTCCACATAACCAGCTGTAGCGCTTAAGACATATATTTTTTGAACTTCCTGACCGGTTTAGTCAACATTTGCCTTTTCACGTCATATTTTGGCTTGTGTTGTTTACTGTAGAAAATAATTTCAATGTCGAATTCTGAATACTACGCTCATGGTGCACTCAGTGCAACATCCACGGACAAGGGTGGGCGGCAACGCCCTAACGAGGTCGTAGATGACATCGAGCAGATGCAAGATGAATTTGCAGACGGGAACACTATCAGTAATTTTGTACGTATGTAACCACTATCATTTTCTAGGTCTTCGGTTTGTATGTTCTGAAGTTCATAAATTTTTGCAACCAGACAATGTATGATTTTGTCAATTATATTCAAAGCAACGAAACGAGCAATACAGTATGCATCAGCACCCCTTATTTCATGGTATGTTTTGTCTGCCATTGTTTTATTTGCTTTTTTGACTTAGTTACTTTTCATGGTGGTTAAACCTTACTATTTCGTGCAACATATGTACGTCCGGCGAAAGCCATATACCAGTGGATTTCTAGATGCACTATCTTGTTGGAACAACGGTGATGAGTTCGTAGACTTTTTGAATTTTGAAAAGGTAAGTGAACAAACCTCTTCTCCAAGGTTTAGTCGTTACATCCCCACCATGATATGTCTATGGAATTATAAATTATTGTATCGATTCGCAGATTTCACTTCCTACGCTGTGGCAAAATCCAGAACATTGGGTCTTATACGAGATAAATTTTATGGAAAAACAACTATGGTGCTACAATTCATTGGACTGCCACAATGGTGTAGAACATGACACTATGCATTTGGTAAGCTTCTGCCCATAGGTGAATCGTAGTTATTTGAGGTGGACCAGACTGTATTATATTTTCCCTTTATCACAGGCGGGATTCCTAAACGACTATGTGGGTCTCGACATTGCTGAGTGGATGTTGCTCTGTGCTGACGATGCTCCTGTACAAAGTAATGGGGTCGATTATGGCATATTCGTAATGAAGCATATTGAAGCAATATACAAAGGAGAAGAACATTTTTTCGACGATGTATGAGCTTTGTATCCGTTGTTATTGGGGATTCCTGTTATATATTGGTTTCACATTACATATTTTTGTTGCAGGAAGATATACCAGAATTACGCGAGGAAATATATGGAAATTTGATTGAGTTTAAAAAGAACGGGAGACAAAACATGTAATGTGAAACCTATCGATTGCTCTCTTTGTACAACCTAACGAGCTCCGCCATCACCGTTCTCGCCCAACTCCGGCAGTGCAGTAGCAACATGGTGAAGAGCGGTCGTTCCTCTCCCTCGCGAGGAGGAGGTTTCAGAGGAGCGGTCGTTCCGGTGACGGGGGTTCATCTAACACAATCGAAGAGACAGCCACAGAGAGATAGAGACAAACTGGAGATATCTAGGAAAAGAACTTCCGGTAGTCAAATTTTGTAGGACTACAAATTTTATAAATCTGGCTCCGTTGAGATATAATTTGAACATTACAAAACACTCTTGTAAATCGTTATACGGCTTCATCTACGAAAACTAAATCATATCGAGAAATAGTTTTGTTTTGTATGCGCTTAACAAATGCTAGTAATGATGCTCTTAGGTATTGTACAGCGAAAGATATTTTGTTGTTGTTCTGAAATCGTTGTATAGCTCGCATTACGTGAACGAAAGGCCCGGAAATAGATTTTCGCGATTTGTGGTCCACAAAGGCACGTAATGTTCGCTTTGAACAAATAACGAAGTATTTATCCATAAAAAAGGTTTGTTCTCAGAAATCGCTGTGTTGCTGAACTTGCGAGAATGAAATCGTAATATATATGCCCCATCGTGAATGAATGTAGTGCATGACTAGATGAGAGTGACTCGCGTCGACCAATGTCGAGGTGTAAATCCGTAATGTACACCTAAGGCGATTTGTTGGGACGCGTGTGGATGAAGTTCTGGATTTATATAAGAACAAAAAGTATTTCTACATTCAAACTCACACGCTACGTGCTATCGTGATTTAAACTACCAAGTCCAATCACATTGATTAGTTTTGAGAATAGCTCTCTGACATGCCATTCTTCAATTTCATTAATGCGGAGGGTATTTTATTTGAGATTTGTTCTTTGTTTATTAAAATTGTCGTATTTATTTGAAAACTGGCAGACGGTGATAGGACGTTTCATTAGTATTTGAATGACCCATCACACAGGTTAAGGATGTGTTCCACTATGCTTCGCGAATAAGGAACCGACAAACTGACAATTCCTGCAAAAAATGACTTGTTCTTGAATCGAGTGTATAGGCGGATTCGACACAGTTGTGTTATCCGTGCAGACTCTTTTCATATGTATGCAATATCATAATTAAAGGAAAAGTCATTTTAAATTCAAAAAAATTTCAAATTCTTACACAAGATTTCATGGTAGTAGTAGTGAGGATGACGTTAGACCACCATTTGTCAACAGAAAACCCGTCTTATCGTTGTGTACTATTTGTAATTATGGAAATGACATTAATGACTCTTGTTCACCGCATTCATCTTGAATCTCTTCAGCGATTTTCATTCTGTGTGTGTCAGCAATAAGGCGATGTTTAAACATCAAACATTTCATAACGATGTTGAAAATTATTATTTCGAACATTAGAAGGCTTCTTTCATTGCATACATCGCAATCTAAATCTGCGACTGTCAATCATGCAGGTTGGGCACCGTTGGTCATTGCCTTTTAGATCCTCGTGGCGGCGTGGTTAGTTTCGCCTCCGCAATTAGAGAGGACGTCAATTTTTGGCAGTTCTTTGCGGAATCCAGGCATATCAACCTGCAAAAACAAATTCTAATGTGGAACCAATAGACATGCATTTAATCACTAATAACAGAGGCCAAAAAATGGCATACAGTGTCGAAACAGGGTTCTACACCATTGTATATCGCTTCAATGTACTTCATTACAAATACGCCGCAATCAATGTCATTATTTTGTAAAGGAGCATGGTATGTCGTGCGATAGATCCACTCGCTAATGTCGACTCCCAAAATGGCTTTGACGAAACCGATCTGAGAATAATGCGATCGAAAGTAAATTCATGACCCCAGTACACGACACGATACTCATATAGATGAAATCTTACAAGATGGGAAATGTCAAGCCATAAACCACTGTCAACTTCCAACGAATTGTAACACCATAGTTGTTTTTCGTGTAAATCCATCACGTATAAGACCCAATGCTTTTCAGCATTCCAGAGTGTAGGAATCAATATCTGCAAATGGATCGTAAAAAATGATGTTAGCACTATTATGCTGTGACCTTGCACTCTAGGGGTGTTTACTTACTTTTTCATTAGACAAAAGGTCTCAGCAATGATTACCGTTAACCCAATAAGGTAGGCCGTCTTTAAATCCATTGGAGTATGGCAAACGACGTAAGATAGTCTGCAAACCAAAACCTTATTAACAACAATGTTAACATACAAATCAACTGGATTAAATCAATAACCAAAAGCAACATAAAATACAACTGATATACCATGAAATACGGGCTGACGATGCTTATAGTCTTGCTTGGCGCGTTGCTTTTAATATAACTGACGAAATTGGATATAGTTTGTTTGCAACAAATATGTTGTTGTTAACGTACGTACACATGACTTACGTATATAGACAACTCCTACTACTTTCATACGAACAAAATTACTGATCATGTTGCACTGTGTGAATTCATTGTGCATTCTTTTGATGTCCTGCAGGAGTGATTGACTAAGTTCTCGCCCAACTTCGTTGGTGGATGTTCTACTGAAATGAACAAGGACATTGCAAGGTACAGTATTGAAATTACAGTATAGAGTACACAACACAAAGTGCAAATACGGCATGGAGACATATTTTGATGAAAATGGAGACGATGTGTTCCAAATATCATACTGATTCGCCATTCAGGTACCGTCGGTTTGACTATTGCTGGTTCACGAAGTAGAAGATAATCATATCGTCCAGTGCTTGTGCGACTATATATGAGCCAAAAGATCTACTGCTCAACCACCGTGATAAATGAATAATGTACGATTAATCAAAAAACTTACGATATATCCTTTGTTGTCCGTACGCAATGCATAATGGAAAACAATTGTGGTGTTACATTCAAAGTTGTTTGTGACTGGTTTCCCTCCTTATTCAATTCCGCAGCAGAATTCCAAGCGCGCCGCTTGATCATGTTGAGTAGGGGTGGCAATCGTGTCGGGTTGGCGGGTCGACCCAATGGGTTGACGGGTCATCATACCTCAACCCGAACCCGACCCGTTTATTAAACGGGTCGGTTGTGGCAAACACGAACCCGACCCGTTTAATAAACGGGTAACCCGACACGACCCGCCAACCCATTTAATAAATGGGTTGGGTCGGGTAAACGGGTTCTCAGGTTCGCGGGTCAGGTTGACGGGTCGGGTTGATGGGTTGACGGGTCGGGTTGGCAGGTTGACGGGTCGGGTTGGCGGGTTGGCAGACGGGTTGGCAGGTCGGGTTGGCAGGTTGGCGGGTCGACCCACCCGCCTAACCCGTTTATTAAACAGATCAGCCGGGTTGGCGGGTTGGCATACCCCCAACCCGAACCCGACCTGTTTAATAAACGGGTTACGCGGGTCGACCCGTTTATTAAACGGGTTGGCTTAAGCCCAACCCGAACCCACCTAAGAGGCGGGTTGGCGGGTCTTGTCAGAAATTGCCACCCCTAATATTGAGGTTGTCCTTCCTATTCACTGGACAACGATTTGTAGTAGTGATCATCAGTTGAATGACGATTTGTAGTAGTGATCTGTCTGTGTCTATGAACTCAACTCCTTTTGCATCCTTTGTTGTCCTCTCCTCTTTAACAGCCACAACTATCTTTTGATACTTGTCAACAAGTCGCTGGTAGAAGGATGGCACACCCATCGCTGGATAGTTTATGCTGTGAGCCAAACAACGATTTGTAGCTTCTGCAGGAAGTCGATTCATGGCATCACTGAATGGCGATTTGTGGTTATCGTTTAATAGCGATTTGTGACATCGCAGCATAGTGATTTGCGATTGTCCTTCGAATGTCAATCTAAGCGGGCTGAGAAGGGTTGTTTAAGTAAGCTTTTTTGAGTCATTGATCAAGGTTGTGATTCATTTTATGATCTGAGTAAGCTTTCACCTGCGTTTTTTCAGGTAGGTGGTTACACAATGTTGGACTTGAGTAATGATAATCAAAGGAAATCATTTTATGATCTGAGTTTTTTTGGTTGATTTAAACAAATTCTTTATTTATTGAATTGTGATTTACATCCAATAAATAGAATGTGTCCCAACATAGCTGCCAATCTACTTCTAACATTGAAATAGAAAATATAAGACACATACTACAAGTTTCACAGGAAACACAAACCTCCTCCCAACATTGATTATATACCAAAAGACTTCTAAAGCGCAATTTACGATAAATAAAATAATAATCAATTTTACAAGATGTTTATATGCACAAGTACAAAGAAAAAGAAGGGCACTCGTAGCTTGTGAACATGACACTATCTTGGAAGTAGATTGGCAGCTATGTTGGGACACATTCTATTTATTGGATGTAAATCGCAATTCAATAAATAAAGGACTTGTTTAAATCAACCAAAAAAACTCAGATCATAAAATGATTTCATTTTATTATCATTACACAAGTCCAACATTGTGCAACCACTTAGCTGGAAAACGCATGTGAAAGCTTTCTTACATCATAAAATGAATCGCAACTTTGATCAATGCCCCAAAAAAGCTTATTGGAACAACCATTCTCAACCCGCTTGGATTGACATTCCAACAATACCCGCAAATCACTATGCTGCAATGCCATAAATCACTATTCAATGATAACCACAAATTGCCATTCAGTGATGTCATGAATCGACTTCCTGCAGAAGCCACAAATCGCTATCTATTGGTTTAAGCAAATCCAACCACGGACCGCAAGTCGTCACTGGCAAATCACTATAAACTCTTAACAAATCCGACAATGTGGAAATCGGGTCATGCAAAGAGGCATGAAAGCTAAATTAATAGCCCACACGAGATTCCTGTGTCCCATACCTCTCTGTCGAATGCATCAGAGCCTGTCATGAAATAGAAAATATAAGACACTGCATTAAGTTTTACAAGAAATGCAAACCTCCTCCCAACATTGATTACATACCAAAAGACTTGTAAAACTGAAACTATCGTTGCTGGAAATCTGGTCGGGAGGAATGAAGGTTTCAACGTTTGGTGTTACTTCTATAGGGTATTGTTGTATGTTGGACATTACACGAGTTAGATATTGACAAGCTTCACGTAATGGAAAGCAATATAATGTCTTACATACCTGTTCATTCGAAGGGCTTTGTTGTTTTTTATTACAGCTTGATTGTTTCTTAGTCCTTTTCTTGCCAACCAATTCTACTTCACCCTTTGCCCTCCGACGACTGCGATCAGAGGCCGGTTTTCTTTTCATACCCTTCGCTTCATAAATATGTCCATCATAATCAACAACGTTCACTACTGACTTGTTGAAGATAATGTTTATGCTTTGGCGCAACTTCTCAGGAGTGTCGAGCGAAACATGATTTTCACCTACGTTGTTCGATCCCATTATCTTCGACTGGTATTCATTCGCTGCAATGGACTTAAGGTGAATTAACTTCAAGTTTTCAAGTAACTGCATTGAAGCTTTTCTCACGCATACATAGCCTTCTTCACTTCTCGATGCCAAATCAACAACATGCATAAATGACCTACACAGTTGTTGGTAACGGGAGGCTATGTGGCACTTCTCGTCAACAACAGATTTACTCATATTGTCTATAGCAATGGTTTCAATCTTTGCACGTCTCTTTCATCTTCGCATTACGTAAGACTCAGGTATTTCTTGTATCTTCTCTTGATTGAGTGCCTTTAATGCATGACAACATAAAATACCTTTGAATTCATACATTTTGCATAAACATTCAACTCTTTTGTTGTCAACATTGTACGTGACATGTGCTTCTTGCCTTTCGTGATGCTTTTTGCCCTGCCATAAAATATGGTATTTGTGCATATTCTCGGTTTGCACGAGTTCTTCTATTTTGCAATTCATGACATGTAACACCTCTTTCTTGATTCATTCAAATACAGTTAGTGTATACAGAGCTGCAGGTCGCATCAATATTTTCATGCCAAAAGTTAGAGGTCGTGAGTTGAAGCATTTCATGCCTTGTTCAAGCTCATTCTATCTTAGACTGTCTATAAATAATTCATATTGTTCCATGAAACGAAACATTTTCAAACATGAATACAAGATTTTCTTCAGTGTGGCATGCATAGATTTAGCTCTTTGTGTGCTTATCATACCAACACAAAAGTATTGTCTTCCATATGCCAATGCCTACTTCTCTTTTTCTGCATATAAATTTTGTAACTACAGACAATCTTGAAGGTCGTATGTCTGAATCATTTCCTCCCAATCAGACATAAAGGTGATCTCGTCTATGCTCTCAAGCACACGCCTAGTAAACTTTTTGTCAAACCCTGTTTTCTGATTAAATATGTGTCCTATGTTCTTTGCTGCATTTTGAAAGATATGCCACAAACATAGGCGATGATGTGCATCTGGCCACACGTGAAGCACTGCAGCCACAATTGCGTGATCACCATCTGTAAGTACAGCTTCAGGTTGCTTCCCGTTCATTGCCTGTGTAAATACTCTGAATAACCACTCAAAGTTTTCCTTGGTCTGGTCATACAAAAACACCCCGCCTAATATACAACTTTGTGCATAATGGTTCACTCTGACAAACTGCGCAAATGACCATTGTTCAGTATTAATCTTTACTGTAGTATCAAATACAAGCACATCATTGAAGCATTCATAATCTACTCTTGACTTTGAATCTGCCCAAAACATATTCACAGCATATCCATCTTCGTCCACTTGCATTGCACTAAAGAAATCATGTTCATTGCTTGATTTATTCTGTAAGTAATCAACCAAAGAACATATTTCTCCTTTCTTCATGTTATCTGTCCTCTTCCTTCTCAAGTGGTTTCTTAGATCCAAAGGTATGAATGACACATTATCGCAAGCACCGTCGATGTGGGCAAACAAATTGTATGTCTTCTTTGGTGCAATGTCGGCGCTATCGGCTATTTCAGCCATTGCAGCATGCGCTACAGTTACTTTACGATATGACCTTAGCATAGGAGTCATAAATGATGCAGATAAATCATGATTATGATCACTGATTAAAGTACGAACTACAAATTTCCCATTCGGATGTCTTCTCAAAACCATTCTCGCTTGACATCCACATCTTGATTCTGGCATGCTTCTTGTTGGATTTCCCATTGATTTCTTCCAACCTTGCTTGGAACAAACATACGTCTTTCTAACCAAGACACCCAGTGCATTTTTGGACCAAGAAAACCTTCTCACACTGAAGCCAACCTTTAAGGCATAATCATTGTAAAATTTATATGTAGCTTTCTCGTTATTAAACTGCATTCCTTCTACAGGAACAGAGTCAAGTGTAATTTCATGTACATTCCCAGTTCCTACACTTTTATTATGTGTACTGACATCAAAATCTACCTCATTATTGAATTGCATTTCCACTACTGAAACATTCAAGTCTAGTGTGCTTTCATTTACGTTCCCGGTGCCTACTCTTTTATTATGTGTACTGTCATGGTAATCTACCTCATTATTGAATTACATTTCTTCTACTGGAACATTCAAGTCAAGAGTGGGTCTAATGCCTGCACCTTTTTTTTCATGTGGATCATTAGCGCAAATGTTTAATTCTTCAGTTGCGTCATTAGTATAGATGTTCAATTCTCCAGATCTTTCAATTGATTGAGCTACATCATCTTTATTACTACCTGATGATAAGCTCAACAAAGTTTTAAGCAATATATCAATTGGTGTTTGCAGCAAAATAACAAACAAATCGATATTAACTAACAAAAATATATCTCAAAAAAAATGGGAGTATGTTACTAATACAGGGGTTTGAGATACAATGCATGTAATGAGTGAATGTATGATACCTGATGGGGTAGAGGCCCTTCCTAGCATTTGTAAACAAGCATTCTTGTCAACAGGTCCCAACGTCTTACAAATATCGATAAGTTTCCAACCATTGTAAGAACAAGATCTACCTGCAATAACCAAACAATGCCTTAATGGCACACAAGACGACATGCCTTCTTCATCGATAGCATGATGAGATGGAAAGCTACTCACGCCGCCTTAATGGCACTGGTTGGAATGTTTATGCATCATTGCTTTCTTCCATAATGCCTAACAACAACGAAAAAGAAGAGAAGAAAGTGAAATTTTTTGTAAGCAATATATCAATTTGTGTTAGCAAGCGCATACGTTTACTGCGATTTAATCAGGATGCATATAACAATGGATATCGATAAGGTTAAGCAAGTCAAAGCAACGATTTAATGAATGACAGTATCCAAGCAAGTGCGGTTTGATATTTGCTTATACTAAGCATCGAGTTGTCACTTACCATGCCAATAAAAGATACATGTCATACATGTGTGTTGACGATAACGCTCTCATTATATCCACGATGTTATAAAGCGAGTTCAATAGAAATCGCTGACAGAGCAGCGGTATGAATGCGAAAATCGCCCCCGCAATCGTGTAACGATGTGTTTCTGCGCACACATACGTTTTCAAAGTCTGTGTACAAATATCTTAGAAATACATATTACAAAACATATAATATCTTACAAAGCGATATGAATATCGAATAATATATTGAAAATCGATACGACAGTTCAGCATAATAACTTACAACTCGACAATACAAAACCATAATATCTAAAAGGTCGATAAATATATCGCACAATAAATTACAAATTGATACGAAAGAAATCGAGCAAAATAGCAAACAAATCGATATTAACTAACAAAGATATATCTCACAAAAACATGAGTATGTTACTAATATAAGGGTTTGAGATACAATGCGTGTAATGAGTGAATGTAGGATACCTGATGGAGTAGAGGTCCTTCCTAGCATTTGTAAACAAACATTCTTGTCAACAGGTCCCAACATCTTACAAATATCGATAAGTTTCCAACCATGCCTTAATGACACACAAGACGACATGCCTTCTTCATCGATAGCATGATGAGATGAAAAGCTACTCACGCCGCCTTAATGACACTGGTTGGAATGTTTGTGCATCATTGCTTTATTCCATAATGCCTAACGACAGCAAAAAATGAAGAGAAGACACGAGAATGTTTTGTAACACAAGGCATGCACGAGAAGGCGACAATGTGTTGTAAAACAGGATAAAAAACAAGGCGGAAACCTCGACTGGAGACGAAGGCAAAGTTTGGGTTGATAATGGGAGCTACTGTTACAACAGATGGTGCAAGAGTTTCATGAATAGGGAACGTCTCCACTTTAAATAGTTAACATCAAACTTTCTGGATGGAGGAGTTTTTTGTCCTTTGCTCGAACCGTATTTTCCCAACTTTTGAATGGAGGATATTTTTGTCATTTCCTCGAACCATCATTTCAGAGCAAGAAAAGCAAGTAAGGGTGATTAAGTCTTTGCAACAGCACCGGAGTTCGATGCAAAGTTATGTCATCATACACGGGAATACGAGCCCCATGTGCCTAAATACGTGGTGCTCATTCGACCCCCCGAACACAGACGTGGGATTCAGTGAATCATCGGGGGCGAACATACACCACCCTCCCGTGTTTTGGTATCACCTAACTCAACAACAATGATCTTAACATATGTTTTTTTAGAAAATGACTATACTATAGGGCTGATTTGACACATTTTTTGAGATGCCTTATAATTTTTTATATTATTTTTATTTTTAAAATTGCAAATATTTACATTTAAACTTTTTATTTAGATTTAAAATTACTTTTTTTACTATTTGCACATGCGAATTTTTTATATATGTAATTTTTTTTCTAAAATATATGCTTTTTTTTCATAACAATCTTTCTTCTTAAATATTTAATGTTGAAAACTTGTGTTTTTATAGTTGTTGAAAAGTTGAGACATATGACTATAACTTTTATGTTTTTAATCTAAATTTAAAACCTTTGTAGGGTTTTTTTTAGTTTCAAAACCGAAACGGAAACAATCGAACAATATATCGTTAAATAACGTTTTGACCCATAAAATGAAGAATTTTAGAAAAATACACACAAAAAAGAAGTTAGACAAATACATTTTCAACGACACTTGATTCATTAGAAAACAACGAACGAGCGTTGAAATGCAACTCTAACAATGTTCCTTAAATAAGAGAAGAACATGTGCGGTTGTTCCTTTTCTATTTATTCTATGATATTTTTTGGCTACATGCATTAGAAATCTGGAAAAACAATAATAAAAAAAAAAGATAGATTACGACATTAGTTTTCCAACTCCACCAAGATCACTTTTATCTTATGAGTAGTTGGATAACAATGTCCTTTGAAAGATACATTGTTCAATATAAGCATCGAAAGGAAGTATGCATAAAATATAAGTGAGGATGAGGAAGTGCTTATAAAATGTGAAAGTCCGTAAAAAATGAGGAAGTCCACATAAAAATAAGTGTGAACATCTTATTAAACTCAAACTTTAAAACTTCGCAAATATCTGACTATGTTCGCATATACCTCAAAAGTTTGCATAAAAATAAGTGCAAATATTTTGCTTAACTTAAAAAATCGCATGTATTTAATAGGAAATCGCATGTTTAGAAGAAAAATCACATATATAAAAGGAACTTTGCATATATTTATGAGAAAATCACATGTATAAGAAGAACTTCACATATATTTAAGAGGAAATCACATGTTTAGGAGGAACTCCACATATATAGAAAGAAAATCGTATATATTTTTTGCAAAACAGTCTCTGTTAATTGATCTGTATCTCTCTGATCCGATGTAAAAAAAACTTGCATTTTTATAGTCATTGAAAAGATAAAACACAAGTCTGTAACTTTTTTGTTTTGAGTCAATCAAAAACCCCTTTAGGGTTCTCTTTTTTTAGTTTCAACATTACAATAGAAGTATGCTCTGCAGATTAGAATAGTCAAACAATCTATATTCTAAAGAATATTTTTTTTCAGCTACTTATCAGAACAAGGTGATCTTGGTGGTATTAAAAAGTTAATGCCTTGATCTCTTTTTTTTCTATTTTTTTTTATTTTCAACATAGTTGGCTACAAAAAAGTATAGAACTGACATAAAAGGTGCAACCACACTTGTTCAAGTATGCGGAACATACTTCTATTCTAATTTTGAAACTTAGAAAAAGGAACTCTAAAGGAGATTTCGGTTTTGACTAAAAACAAAAAAGTTATAGGCGTGTGTCTCATATTTTCAATGACTAAAAATGCAAGTTTTTGACGTCGGATCAAAGAGATACAAATATGAGAACAAAGAATATTCTGCATAAAACAATCATATATTTGAAAAGAAATTCACATATATTTAGGAAGTTTGCATGTGCGAAAGGTAAAAAAGACTTTTTAAAGCTGGATATTTTGAACATAAGAAGAATAGCGAAAATTGCAAGGCATTTCAAAAAATGTGTCAAATTAGCCGTACAGAGCCTAATTGCACTTGATCTAGAGTGGATAAGAGCATGCTAGTAGCAATTTTTTTTGATAATCTAAGGGAAAAACTCCCCCGTCACTGACTGCTCATTGGTTGTACTTTGGTTGGTAAAACCTTTGAGGTCTCCCCTGCCCACCGGAGAGTACACTTAGCTTTGACCTTGCGGCAAGGACCACCACCCCTGGGTTTCAAACTTCCGATGTCCCGTCAACTTGGTGACATTCACAAGTTGCCCCTACCAGATGAGCAGAGACTTTGTGACACTTTAAAAACATGTTAAGACTTCATTCAAATTCATTCAGTTGGTCTTGTTTCAACGGTTAACTGTAATTTCCTTCATCTAGAATTTGAAAAAAATATTTTTAGTGCAGCATGTTTTTTTCCAAGATTAGCAGATGATCGCTAAGCAAAATATTCATGCACTCGTATCACCATTCTCATTGAGACGAAATCAACATGCTTATTGTTAAAGAGTAGGAAGATTGACTAATTGAGAGACGGGAGTAATTGAAATCACATTAGGCTAAAAAGACCTTTTTGAACAACACAATTCCCCCCACGCAACTTGATTATCCAACTACCCACATTCAAGCCCTTTGGGATTAAGAGTGCCTGTACAAAAATAAGCTCCGGTTCCAGCATCCCGTTTAGGATATACTATCTAACCGAACAACAAATTATCCACCTGCGCATTAACTGCTCGAGACAAGAACTTCATGCAGATTGGTGGTTTCACCTTGGCCAAAGATAGTACAGATGCAGGCAATGTCCATATCCCATCCCCACATATCAACCCTGATGCAACTGCGGGGCCGTATGCCGTTGCCTTCGCCTTGTCGATGCGCTCCCACACATACAGAATCAAGCTCCCTAAGCACATGTCGATCGTGAAGTAGCCCCCTATGTAGAACGGGATCGCCATGGCCATTGGGATCGGCACGTATTTGGCCCACTTCTTGGGCAGGAACATGTTCTTGACCAGGTTGATCACGATGGCAGCTGCAAAGAAGATACAGCACAGCTGAAAGCAGTGGGCAGGCAATGCAGAGAAACCCTCTACTCCAAGTATGGCAATGTTCCGATAGAGCGCCGCGTATGGTGCGTGGTACTCGCTGTGAGGGGACCCGACCTTGAAGGCCTTGTAGAAGAGCCAGAACACGCTTGGTGCAATCACACAGCCCATAGCAGTTCCAACAACTTGGCTAACAAACATGGCCCTTGGAGAGGCTAGCGTCAGATACCCAGTCTTGAAGTCCTGCATCAGGTCGGACGCAGTCGAGACGATGCTCATCATCACACCACAAGCAGCCAAGCCAGCAAGAACGCCACCATGATGCGAACCGGCCCAGGCACCAATAATGAAGATGGCCAGCTTCCCGTAGGTGGAGGCAAGGCTCCAGTCAGTGAGACCACAGCCATATGCATTACAGAAGCCTAGCCCCGGTGCAATGATATAAGCCACAAGGACATAGTACCTGTCAAAAAATTGAAGCTTTGTTTGTATCAATAAAGCAATCACTGTAAATGTGTATCTTTTCTCACTCATTTCTCTCCTAGAAACATGCCAAGATATAACTGTTAGTCTCAGTTTCTCTCTCTCTCAAAAAAAGCTGTTAGTCTCAGTTCTATGAAGACCTGTGTTTTTAGCTCTGAGCGGGTTTGATATGTAGAAGATGATTTGTACATTATGGGCATTTTCACACATCATCTGAATCATGACCAGGTTCAGTACTGCACAAAATAAGTATTCTGAGTTTCATGGTTATGGCTCCTAAGTTCTGGTTGGAAACGAATTCACATGATTCACGATGCCAACCTGGTATATGATGCATACTATGGGTTTGTAAACTGAAGGTTTGGACCACAGATATGCAAGAGAATGCAAGCAGAATTTTCTTAATAGCCTAGTGTATATTTAATATTCGAACGATAATATATTCCAAATATTTAATGCAGAATTTGTTAATGGAGGGTATGGAGGCTCTGGGTATCATCACTTGTTGACATATACTTAAATGTGTGTGTTTGTGCATGCACTCATGGAGAGAGAGAGAGAGAGAGAGCACTAACCATTTCAACTGAGGGAAGATTTTGGGGAGGACAGGGGTAGCAATCGCCATGATAGCAACATAGCCACCGATAGCGTAGTGAAAAGGAATGCTGTCTCTCATGAAGAACTCATTGCGACGCTGCTCATCATAACTGATGGCATGCGGTGAGGCCGCACCAGCCTCAGGGATTATGGCAGTGTCCTTCCTCTTCATCTGCTTATAGAATGCCATTGCAGTGCAAAGCAAGACACTCACAAAATTGTAGAGACCATCACCGAGGATCAAGGCAATGGAAATGAAGATCTAGAAAAATAGCAAATGCATCACTAAAGTTGTGAACATCATTTACATAAACAAATAAGAGACATAAGAAAGAAAGAAAGAAAGAAAACCTTGTATCCATTAAGGCTATGAAGGGAACTTTTTGGCAACTCTGCAGAATACCAGTGCCCTGCCTTCTTGTCAATCAGAGGCCACATGACTCCCCATGAAAGAATTGCACCTAAAAGCAGAGAGATGTTCACAATATACGGGCATATCATCCCAGCACCAACATAAGTTGAAGAGAAATCAAAGTAAAACCTGCGGTTTCATTAAATCAAACTGTCAACTTGAATCATCTAAAATGCTCATAGAAAATTGGCATGAGTTAAGAAGATACAAGGTGTGCCGTCCTAAATATGACATACATCCTACATTGCCGAAGATAACCAGACATCTACTCATAGACATGCTAAGGAGATAAGAGAAACAGGAAAACATGATTGCCCACAATCAGAAGCTACTTTTAACAAGTGGAGATCAGTTTCACAAGTTAGTTTTCAAGGTATCCCCGTGGTGAAGAAAGATGTCAAAGACGAATCGTCAGTCATGGCCATCCGAGTCCTGCTGTTTCCAAGGACGGTCCAGCTTTAGTTTCTGGTGGGATCTAATGAACAAAGATTTTGTGTGCTAACACCACTTCAATACACAATTTGGTGGATTACTATTGTCATAATTAAGGCCAAGCTCATACAAAATGCTAAGACTGTTCTTGACCAATTTATATATTTGAAAAGCGCACACCCAGTCACCAATTTTAGAAGTCAAGTTTTATTTTCTTTTGAGGTTAAGGAATATTAAGAGGACTACCTGTTGGTAAAAGCTTTGAGACCAAATGTAGGGAAGCTTCCAAACCCACAGTTGTCGCCACCAGTGTAGAACCATTGGAAGAAGCCCCACAAAAAGCTAAAAGAGAAAAATCTTCCAAGCACACTCACCTGCTTCCTGTACAAAACACAATAAATAAAATTATATGAAAAAGAACCGCACCTAAACACACTATTAGTGATCGAATCTAAAAGAATACTAAGAATCACTTAGCAGAAGCTTAAAGGCACGCAGACCATAGTATCAATCCTTGTTGTTCACAATACACTCATTAATATGGGAGGGTAGTGTATGTTCTCCCCCGATGATTCACTGAATCCCACGTCTGTGTTCGGGGGTTTGAATGAGCACCACATATACAAGCACATGGGGCTCGTATTCCCGTGTATGTTGACATCACTTAGCATTGGAGTCTGGTGTGGTTGTAAAGACTTAAGTACCCTTTCTTGCTATTCTTTTCATAAAACGACGGTTTGAAAAAATGACAAAAATACCCTTCATTCAAAAAAGAAAAAATAAACGGTTTAAAAAAAGGACAAACATGTCCTCCATCCAGAAAGTCAAAGATGATGTTGACTCTTCAAAGTCTACACAGCGAAACGAACCTTAATCATTTCGCCGATAGTGATCCGGCGAAACGATGGTGAGCCGACGATCTGATGGTGAGCCGGTGATCCGATGGTCATCCGGCAAAACGAACCTAAGCCATAAAAAATGTCTGTTTGAACTTTTTATCGTCATCTTATTCTTCTTTCTTCTCCGTAAAACACTGTAAAACCCTCTCTCTCTCTAGAGAAAAAATCAAGGGAAGCAAAAAGTTCCCCCTGGAGAAGGCCATAAACATCAACTCTCTCACTCTCTCTCCCTTTTCTTTCTACTTCTGTGCACATCCAGCAGACGATCCTACATTGCTCCATCAAACACTGATTGACCTGCACACTGACTGTAGCATCATTCAATTTGATGAGTTGTGGAGCCTGATTCATAAATTTTGCCCTTACAGGAGGGGGTTTGGGGGCTCCTCCCAACGTGGGTAGCATCATTCAACTTGATGAGTTGTGGATCCGGATTTAGAGTTTTTGCCCTTACAGGAAGGGGGTCCGGGGGCTCTCCCCCGGCGCGGGTCCCTTTTTTAACTATCGAAAAAGAGCAATAAAGTGTTTTCTTTCCCATGATTTTTCTATTTTTCTTTTTCTGTTTCTTTCCCATGATTTTTTCAATGACTCACCTACAGCGATTTTTAGTATTGTCGGGTCTCCAACGAGCCCCACAACGATTTATAGTGTTGCCCGGTCTTCCAACAACGATTTGTAGTATTGTCGGACTTTCCTACAACAATTTGTAGTATTTTCGAGTCTCCAACGAGCCCAACAACGATTTATAGTGTTATCCGGCCTTCCAATAGCAATTTGTAGTATTGACGGGCCTTCGTACAATGATTTGTAGTGTTTTGGGATCTCCAATAAGTCCCACAACGATTTATAGTGTTATTCAGTCTTTCAACAATGATTTGTAGTATTGTCGAGCCTTCCTACAACGATTTATAGTGTTTTCAGGTCTCCAACGAGCCTAACAACGATTTATAGTGTTATTTGGTCTTCCAACAACGATTTGTAGTATTGACAAGCCTTCCTACAACGATTTGTAGTGTTTTCGGGTCTTCAATAAGCCCCACAACGATTTATAGTGTTATATGGTCTTTCAACAACGATTTGTAGTGTCTTCCGCAAATCATTATAGCGATTTGTAGTGTTTTTGGGTTGCACAACACAAAATAATAGGGATCTAGTTTTTAGTTAAAATAAGGAATGAAATGACCATAAAAATCGCTGAAAATTTACATGAATAAACTAGGCTTAATAATGAAGACACCATTTTTTACGAATTTGGAATATGAACTTTGGTTAGGGAGATATGACCATGACAAGTTGGTCCTAATTCGGGTAGCGATTTACAGTGATTTGCTTACTGAATAACGCTACAAATCGCTATAGTGATTTGCGGAAGACATTACAAATAACTTTATTGCTCTTTTTCGATAGTTAAAAGAGAGAAAGAAAATAAAAAAATTATACAAGGCTCCAAAAAAAATTGGTTCGGGGGGCGCTCCCCCCCGCCAGAGGCGGCCCCCCTGGACCCCACCCGCTAACCGCGCCGGGGGGGAGCCCCCGAACCCCCCTCCTATAAGGGCAAAAACTCTAAATAAGGCTCCACAACTCATCAAGTTAAATTAAACGATGCTACCCACACTGGAAGGAGCCCCCAAACCCTCCTTCTGTAAGGGAAAAAACTCTTAATCAGGCTCCACAACTCATTAAGTTGAATGATGCTATCCATGCTTGGAGGAGCCCCCAACCCCCCCCCCCCCCCCCTCTCCTGTAAGGGCAAAAACTTTGAATCAGGCTCCACAACTCTTCAAGTTGAATGATGCTACCCACGTTGGGAGAAGCCCCCAGACCCCTCTTCTGTAAGGGTAAAAACTCTGAATCGGGATCCACAACTCATTTAGTTGAATGATGCTACACACGCTAAGAGGAGCCCCCAAACCCTCCTTCTGTAAGGGTAAAAACTCTGAATCAGGCTCCACAACAGTCAATGTGTAGGTCAGTCGGTGCTTGATGGAGCAATGTAGGATCTTCTGCTGGATGTGCACAGAAGCAGAAAGAGAAAGGAGAGAGAGAGTGAGAGGGTTGATGTTCATGGCCTCCTTCAGGGGAGATTTCTTTCTCGGATAATCCTGCAGTGTAGAGGTTGGGTCTTAAATAATCATCTTCGGGGCACTTAAGTCTTTACAACCACTCCTTTTCTAGAATCGTCATTTTTTTTTGGCACCAATGGAGGAGAGGGTACTTAAGTCTTTGCAATCACATCAAACTCCAACGCTAATTAATGCTGACAAACATGGGGATACGAGACACACATGCTTAAATACGTGGTGCTTTTTGGGACCCCCGAGCATGAGATGCCCTGTTCGGGGGATAGCATATAACCTGCTTCGCATTAATATGATTAAGATCATTGACAAGTTCTTAAACGAGAATAAAAAATGCTATTTCTATCCATACTTTTTGTGGCCAGGTCAGACTAAGCAAAGCATCAGTATGAATCAACAACTGTTCCATCACTTTCAGTCATTCCAATTGTTTCATCACACATGCAAAAACGCCCAAGGAGGGTTGGCGTAGTGGGGTGGAGCCTTGGCCTTTAGATGGGCGGTCAAGGTTAATTAGATCTCTTTGGGTGTTTCCCCTCTGCACAAGCTAACACTCAGCATGCGAAGCAGGTTATATGTCCCCCCCCCCCCCCGAACAGGGCATCTCATGTTCGGGGGTCCCAAAAAGCACCACATATTTAAGCATGTGCATCTCGTATCCCCATGTTTGTCAGCATTAATTAACATTGGAGTTTGATGCGATTGCAAAGACTTAAGTACCCTCTCCTTCATTGGTGCCAAAAAAAATATTGATTCTAGAAAAAGAGTGATTGTAAAGACTTAAGTGCCCCGAAGATGATTATTTAAGACCCAGACTCTGCACTGCAGGATTATTCGAGAAAGAAATCTCTCCTGGAGAAGGCCATAAACATCAACCCTCTCACTCTCTCTCTCTTCCTTCTCTTTCTGCTTCTGTGCACATCTAGCAAAAGATCCTACATTGCTCCATCAAGCACCGACTGACCTGCATATTGACTGTTGTAGAGACTGATTCGGAGTTTTTACCCTTATAGGAGGAGGGTTTGGGGGCTCCTCCCAGCGTGGGTAGCATCATTCAACTAAATGAGTTATAGATCCTGATTCAGAGTTTTTACCCTTACAGCAGAGGGGTATGGGGGCTCCTCCCAGCGTGGGTAGCATCATTCAACTTGAAGAGTTGTGGAGTCTGATTCAGAGTTTTTACTCTTACAGAATGGGCGTATGAGGGCTCCTCCCAGCGTGGGTAGCATAATTCAACTTGATGAGTTGTGGAGCTTGATTTAGAGTTTTTGCCCTTATAGGAGGAGGGTTTGGGGGCTCCTCCCAGTGTGGATAACATTGTTCAACTTGATTCATTGTGGAGCCTGATTCAGAGTTTTTGCCCTTACAGGAGAGGGGTTTGGGGGCTCCTCCCAGTGTGGGTAGCATCGTTCAACTTGATTTGTTGTAGAGCCTGATTTAGAGTTTTTACCCTTACAGGTAGGGGTGGCAATTTCTGACACGACCCACCCACCCGACCCGCCAACCCGCCTCTTAGGCGGGTTCGGGTTGGGCTTAAGCCAACCCGTTTAATAAACGGGTCGACCCGCGTAACCCGTTTATTAAACAGGTCAGGTTCGGGTTGGGGGTATGCCAATCCGCCAACCCGGCTGACCCGTTTAATAAACGGGTTAGGCGGGTGGGTCAACCCGTCAACCCGTCTGCCCGACCCGTCAACCCGACTCGCCAACCTGCCTACCTGCCAACCCGATCTGCCAACCTGACCCGCGAACCTGAAAACCTGTTTACCCGACCCAACCCAACCCATTTATTAAATGGGTTGGCGGGTCGTGTCGGGTTACCCGTTTATTAAACGGGTCGGGTTCGTGTTTGCCACAACCGACCCGTTTAATAAACAGGTCGGGTTCGGGTTGAGGTATGCTGACACGCCAACCCGACCCGCCAACTCGACCCGATTGCCACCCCTACTTACAGGAGTGGGTCCGGGGGCTCCCACCCGACACGGGTCCCGGGTGTCGTGGTCAAAAAATGCACAGGGTGTCGTGGTGAGAAAGACATATGTTTGTTCCAAGCAAGGTTGGAAAAAATCAATGGAAAATACAACAAGGAGCATGCCAGAATCAAGATGTGGATGTCAAGCGAGAATAGTGTTGTGCAACTCAAATAACATAGAATAATAGGGGTCTGGTTTTTAGTTAAAATGGGAAATGAAATGACAAAAGAAATCGCTGAAAATTTATAGGAATAAACTAAACTCAATAACGAAGACACCACTTTTTATAGATTTGGAATATGACCTCTAGTTAGAGAGATATGGCCCTGACAAGTTGGTCCTAATTCGGGTAGCGATTTACAGTGATTTGCTTACTGAATAACAATACAAATCGCTATAGTGATTTGCGAAAGACACTACAAATCGCTATAGTGAGATCCAACAACACTATATATCGCTGTAGGGCTTGTTGAAGACCCCAAAATACTATAAATCGCTATAGTGATTTGCGGAAGACACTACAAATCGCTATAGTGAGATTCAACAACACTATATATCGTTGTGGGGCTCGTTGAAGACCCAAAACACTATAAATCACTATAGTGATTTGCGAAAGACACTATAAATCATTGTTGAAAAGCCGAATAACACTATAAATGGTTATGGATCTCGTTGGAGACCCGAAAATAGTATAAATCGCTATAGGAAAGCTCGATAATACTACAAATCGTTGTTGAAAGGCCCCAAAAAATTTTGGTCCGGAGGGTGCTGCCCCCCGAGCCCCCCCCCCGCCAGGGGCGCCCCCTCTGGACCCCCGCCCGCTGACCGCGCAGCGGGATTCGTGCCGGGGGGAGCCCCCAGACCCCCCTCCTGTATGGGCAAAGACTCTAAATCAGGCTCTGCAACTCATCAAGTTGAATGATGTTACCCACGCTGGGAGGAGCCCCCAAACCCCCTCCTGTAAGGGCAAAAACTATGAATCAGGCTCCACAACTTATCAAGTTGAACGATGCTACAGTCAGTGTGCAGGTCAGTCGGTGTTTGATGGAGCAATGTAAAGAGAGAAGGGAGAGAGAGTGAGAGGGTTGATGTTCATGGCCTTCTCTAGGGGGAACTCTTTGTCTCCCTTGATTTCTTCTCTAGAGAGAAAGAGGGTTTTACAGTGTTTTACGGAGAAGGAAGTAGAAGAAGATGACAATGAAAAGTTTAAACAGACATTTTTGATGGCTCAGGTTTGTTTCGTCGGATGAGCATCGGATCGCCGGCTCACCATCGGATCGTCGACTCACCATCGTTTCACCGGATCACCATCGGTGAAACGATTAAGGTTCGTTTCGCTGTGTAGACTTTGAAGAGTCAACATCATCCTCGACTTTCTGAATGGAGGACATGTTTGTCCTTTTTTTGAACTGTTTGTTTTTTCTTTTTGAATGAAGGGCATTTTTGTCATTTTTTCAAACCATCGCTTTATGAGAAGAATAGCAAGAAAGGGTACTTAAGTCTTTGCAACCACACCAGACTCTAATGCTAAGTGATGTCAACATACACGGGAATACGAGCCCCATGCGCTTGTATACGTGGTGCTCATTCAAACCCCCGAACACAGACGTGGGATTCAGTGAATCATCGGGGGAGAACATACACCACCCTTTCCTCAGCATGGGCCTCCGGGGTGGGGGTTCTCGGCTTCTAGCTTCGGAGTTTTATGCCGCAGGCACAAGAACCGTAGGTATGGCAGGCTGAACCAGTGCGATCAGGTCTTCGTGCATCCGGATGCAGTTTCTTCGAGTTATAAATGAAAAAAAAAACACATGACAAAACCATATGTTTTTTCTACAAGGAATAGTTTGGTAAATACTTAGCAAGTTTGGCTCCGTGAGGAGTGTGGAAGCCGTTGATGAGAAAAGCAGTAGCAGTGCCACTCGGATATGTCAATTTGTAGTCGATAACCATGACCTGCAAAAATAATAAATAAAATTAGTGCATGCACAGAAGTAGAACGGAATATTTGAAAAAAGAAAAAAATTGGAGATCATGCATGAATGTTGGGTTGGGGGTGATTTTGTGAGGTTTACCTTCCTAAGGGGCACCACGGAGAAGAGGCCTACAAAACTGACAACGAAGAGGAAGCCAATCATCCATCCTAGGCCCGGTTCCTTTGTGTTGAAAGCGTCATTGCCTTCGGGTGATTGAGAGGCAACAACTTCGCTCATCCCAAACAAATAGCTTCCAAACCCGCCTGGCCAACGTCCACAAAGCTTATTCAGATATAGAATTGATTGGAACAGCAAGTGATCTTATCGATAGTGGAGCTAGTGCCTCCTTTTCTTAGAGGAATGGGAAAAGACTTACAACTCTCTCTCTCTCTCTCTCTCTCTCTCTCTCTCTCTCTCTCTCTATATATATATATATATATATATATATATATATATATATATATATATATATATATATATATATATATATATATATATATATATATATATATATATATATATACACCTTTATGCGAGCTTAGCCTAGTTCAACCACTTGATCAAGCTCGGCTCGTTTATACATATCGAGCCTGGACTTGTGTTCAAGCTCGATTCATTTATGTTCATGGACAAGCTTGAGCTGAGCTTAAAAAAGTCAAGCTCAAGCTAGCTCTGTTGGTTGTGCATCCCTATTGCAGCAAGGGACACCTTCCATAGGTTTCTAACTGTGGTCAACAAACCACAGTCTTCCCCTAACCAGGAAGGGAAAGCCCCTATGAGCGATTCTGAAAACTCTTTGTGTAATTACAGGATTATTGAAATCTTATTTGTTTAACTCAGCAATAGAAGTGATAGTTAAGAAAATAAGTATCAATAACAATAACCTTGTTTACGGCAGGCTTCCATGAACTCCACAATTAAGGATGTCAATGGATCCGATTTAATTTATCCGATATCTAACCAAATCGGACCCACTTAGTAGGATTTGGTAAGCCAAAACTATAACCGATTATAAGCAGATGCGGATATGATTTTGATTATAACCGTTAAAAAGGATTTTTTTTCTTCTAATATAACATTATTTTTCGCTTAAGAAGAACATCTAAAAATATTAGAACGTTTCACCAATGTTGTTAGTATCGTAGCGAACCCACCTGAATCGGCCAATTCGTTTGGTATCGGTATGAAACAAGGCTGATTCGTTTTAAAAAAAAAAAACGCTAACAAATCATTAAAAATAATTTTAATATTTAATAACACGTGTCAACCCTGCGTTAAAAAGTGGCCCGTTCAGATTGAGATCGATTCAGATCAGAATCCGAATCGGCTGATTCTATGAATCGTTTTGGAAACCGATTCAGGGCCGACTACCTCTGCCTTCAAAGAAACTAAGACTTTGGGAATCCGGTCCTCCTAGCCGCTAGCGGACAGAGGAGGGCCAATTTTACCGTTGATCGAACTCAAAACAAGAGAATCTCCCGCTTTCTCTTAAGAACCAGGCTTTAGATCAATCCGCTCAAATCCAAAAGAGGCAAAAAGAAAACCAGCAAAAATTCGATCTTTACCGTCAATTACGAAGGCTTCCACTTGCCACTAGCGGCTACCAGGGAACATGGAGAGAAAGACAAACAGTAAAGAAACTTAGAAAAGTGCACTCTTTCCCACAAAACAGCGAACTTTTGCCGCTGCTCACCGTTAGCGGCTAGCTGGAGAAGCATAGAGAGAGAGAGAGTGTGTGTGTGTGTGTGTGTGTGTGTGTGTGAGGGAGATGCTCACCGCTGAAGGCGATGCCGGAGCAGGCGACGACGCACGTCTGGATGACGGTGTTCTCCTGCCTGGTGAAGGGCTGCCTCAGGAGGCCCGTCTTATGGAGGAGCTTGGTCCACGTCTTGATGAAGAAGAAGCCGAGCAGCCCCGCCGCCACGTTCAGCGAAGGGATGATCCCCGTGGTGAGGTTGAGCTTCATCACTATCACGCAGAACATCACGCCGAGCACGAAGCTCACCGCGAACGCCCTGAAGGTGAGCTGCTCCTGCCACGGCGGCACCGTCTCCTTCTCGAACACCTGCTCGACTGAGAGCACCCCCGCAGCTCGCTCCTTCTCCTCCGGCCGGTGCCCCTCTTCCTCCATTGCCACAGAGAGAGAAAGCGGCTGGGGATAATAGATCTAGCGGGGTTTTCCGGCGGAAGACCACAGAGGCCGAAGTTGGGAGGTCGGAAGGAGGAAAGGCGGAGAATGGGGCAAATATACGGAGGGAGGAGAAGGGGGGAGGGGAGAATTACAGTTAGGATCCCAAAAAGGAGGAGGGGTCGGCAGAGGGGAGGGGCTCTCCTGGTTGAGATTGCCCCGAGTTGGAGAGGAGAGGGAGTCTTATATTAGCGGGTGGTTGTGGCCCGCCGGCCCCGCCCTGTGGGGGGACTCACGGTATATCCATGAAGAGGGGTGGTAAAAAAAAAAGAGGGATCACGGGGAAGGAGTTATGCTTTGGCCCCTGGACTTGATATTATTTACAGAATGATCCGATTTGTCATTTTTATGCAGCAGCAGCTGCAGGGTTGCAACTGAATCGGATATGGTCGGTTATCCGATCCGAGTTCGACATGTTACATCAGGATTTGGATCCCTTAAGTAAGACCTGAATATGCATTGGGGTCTGTTCAATCAGATTACCTTCGGATTCTGGTCTGGAATTGATCCGGATAAAAATCCGATCCTGTTGCATTTTTTTTGCAGGTAAATAACTTGTTTATTCTATATTCCCGGATCTAGTATTATCACTTGAATTTCGGACATGGATTCAATCTTACCTCATTGGATCTGATTCGGATCAAAATCTAGATTCAGATCTACAATTTGCATTTTGAATTCCAATTCAGGTTCGGCAGAATGCGGCTGGAATCAAACCCCATTGCACCCCTAACGGCAGTCCAACTGGTCGAGTACCTGAACCTGCCCAAATAATAAAGTGTCGGGTTTGGGTTTTGTCCGGTCACAAAATAAAATCTCAAACCCATATTTGTATAATTTTAGAAGTTTACTTTTACTTAAAATACATATAAAAACTTTGGTGGGATCTGGTATTGGACAAAAAGGCCAGGTCAGGTTGAATACCCTGCAAAAATCATAAGCTAAGCCTGGTTCGCATATTGCTCGGATCGGGTTCAGATTAACATTTTTTATGCCCATACCCCAGAATTCAGGTTCAGGTGCGGTATGCAGTATAGACCTGACCCGTTGACGGCCCTAATCATCCTCAAATTTGTTTTACTATTTTATGTTCATTCTCTAAACCCAAACCATGGATCTGGGTAATGAAGCACTAATATCTGGATCCAAACCGTATACAATTCCTAGTCCAGGCCAAACTGCCTGCCAGTATGGACCAAATGCGCTTCCGACAACTTCATTGGAGGCAAGCCTTTTTGTAAAACAGCGCCTACTTGATTTGCTTTGAAAGAATCTGCATGAGGTTGGATTCGGGACCGAACTAGTTCCTATTAAGAGATAAGATGTAGACTTGACCCACCTGGGTCTGATATGGACCTGACCCATTAGAGGCTTAGGTATGGTGACGCACTGACGCTTGCATTTGGACGTGTTTGATTACCTTAGGAACGAGCATCAACGTTGGATCTGGCATGGGTCCCACGAAAGATCAGAGGTCGAAACAAGCGATTTCATATTGGGGATCTGAGATCCCACTTACCATTGTAGATCCCCATTTTCTCTCCCAACCAGCGGTGGGTCCTTGGATCTCACATCATTCCTTTGAAAAAATACCACACTCTGACTCCACAAGGGGCTTCGCTCATCCGGTTGACGGGATGCCATGAGCTTGAAACCCACAGGTTGCATCCTTTGCTGTAAGGTCGAAGCTGGGTATACTCTCCCGTGGGTAACGGTCAACAATTGTGGGGTTTTCCCTTGGCCTAGCCAAAAAAAAAAAATGTGACTGAGAAATTCAAACACACACTTAGGGTGTGTTTGAGTCCCTCGGATATCATATGCAAAAGATTTTGGCTAGAGATCCGATCTGATCCCCACATCAAGGCTTAAAATCTGTGGATTCAAACACACACTTAGGTCGGAACATGGTGTGGGTACGTCGATCTCTTCGGAAATCCGTGGTAATCAATTGTGCTCTTAATTCTCTCATGCTTCCGCCATGACTCGAGGGAATCCACTAGATTTTAGTCATGTTTTCTCGGGAAACATCCTACTGAGTTTTGTACCGTTTTCCCATATAAATCATGGCCGATTTAGTTACGGTTTGTGATCCGTACGTCTCATGAAACGTGATCAAGTTCATGAACTTCAAGGCTTTTTTATGATCATAACAGATGAAATTGTTTCCATTTCACGTGATGCCCAACGTATGCTTCTCATAGGTTAAGACCATTTAAGTCTTGTTTAGAGGTCCGAGACACTAAAATTTTGTCCAATTTTAAGTGTTTTGAGTCCCAAGACAGATACTCATTATTTGAATCTCATGCAAATAAGAGAATGAATCTTATTTGGGCAGCTAACCAAATCTGTGACATTTATTTTGGACACAAGTTACTGTAGCTGTAAAAATTTTGTCCATGTTTAAGTGATTTGTAGTTCACATTCTCAAGCATTAACTTCCTGGTGCTTACTTTTAGGTTGTGAATTTGACTTGTGTTGAGATCAATCACATAAGAATATGTCTCAATCATTACTTTATAACATATTCACAGCTAATCATTAATGCTTATAAAAGTTGTATACACCATTGACCATTGAGGCTTGTGTAAAACTTTCACAAGTTTTGAGGCTTCATCATTCTTATATGGGAATCACTTTCACAGGGTACACTACCGCGTGAAAGTTTTATCAAAATTACAAAAACTTGTGAAAATTACAAAAAAATCACAGGTGTTGCAAACATGCCCTAGAATCTCATGCAAATGAGAATGGGAATGTGATTTGAAATCACATAGTGAATCTCATGTAATTCTAAATCACAAAGTGGAATATTTGATTTGAAATAATTAATGCTTTAAATCACATTTGATTTGATCACATGAGATTCAAAAAAAAAATGCATGTTTTCACCCTCAAGTATAAATGTACGCAGATTGGATTCATATTTAGCCTAATGCTTAGAACTTAGTTTGGATTTTACACTTCAAATTTCAAGTTTAAATCAATTAGGATCAGGTCAGTATCCAACCCATTTGAAAGAGAGAGAGAGAGAGAGAGTTCATAGAGTGACACTTTAGTAATTTGCTCAAATCCTGAGCCCGTTGTTTAAACAGCGATCCTTCTGTGATCGGAGAGCTTCGCAGGTTACTCTGGTAATTTTATGTGAAGAACCGAGACTTAATCGTCCGCTGGTTACACCCCCGTGGGGGCTTTGACTCGCCCACTGATTCTCTCTGAACTCTGAGAGAGAGAATAAACGAGACAATGGATAATGAGGGTTACCTGGGGTTTAACCTGGTCCAGCATGGACAGCCACAGTTACACTATTCAACTTAAAACGGATCCAGGTTTGGTTCCTTTCCTGGATATCATATCCAACCCATATTTCTAGCTGGTTCGAACTTCAAAAATGGAAATGGTCATGTGAGATTTGGATTTAGTATACTTCTTGGATTTTTATCAATTTTGGTAAGCATGAAAGGTCTAAAAACCCAAAGATTAAGAAAAAGAGTAAAAAATAAAAAGTGTACAAAATAAATAATTTTCAAACTTTTGCTGATAAGAAACATTAATATCAGCATGATATTTTCTTTTAACAAAAATATCACGGTACTTGTGAAAAAAAAAATACAAAAAATTTTAAGATTTAAGATGGCTGGTAAAACATCTTTCTTTTCGATGTCGCCAAATCATCCCCAAGTTTTTTTTACCATGAAATGAACTTATTTTACATGAAAATTCAAACAAGTAGTGGTCAGTCCCGGATCCAATTAAACTATCCTACAGACAAAAATAGAACCTGTAATGAACTGTGCCCTGGAAAAGAGTCTCCTCACCCTCTGACTTCAACGTTGTCCGGATCTGGTAAGGAGACCCAAACCCTATTTTTGGTTTGAAATAAACACCTCTAGATCCGTTTAAGCTAGAGTTGGTTAAGCCCGTTTTGGATGGGTCGGTGAGTTAAATGTGAAAAGATCGGCTGTGAACAGCTTAGATGGACCCTGCATCTAATCAGAAATATCACGGGGCCCCAAGACTGCTTTTGAAATCCAATATACCACCTAAACTTTAAGTCATGCTTGTTCGTCGGTGAGTAATCCTCAATCAATTTTGTAAAAGTTGTTGTGCTACATGATGATAACACAAAGCCAAAGGGTACGACTGCGATGATTGGCTTGCATCTCGCGCGCGTGCAACTGTGCGTAGGAAGGAACGTCAGCGTCCGAGACATGGAAGTTTTGGACACGCGCGCGAGAACGTCAGCGTACGATTGCGTGATGCTGCGCTCTTTTTCCCACTCGTCCCGGAAAAGTTCTTAATTCGTGGTAAAAGTATGTGCTGGATTTTCTATGACCGCAAGGGACTTGTTTATGTTGTTGCCGTTGAACGAATTGTTTTCCTAAACACACATTTCCAGTTGTTGCATTTATATTGATCAAAAAAGCTTAAAGGCATTCAAGTCCCTGGAAGAAGTGTCAAAACCAGAGAAAGAGAGTTTTGTCGAAGCAGGTTATATGTTCCCCCCCCCCCTCCCGAACAAGGCAGGTAGCTACATCTCATGTTTGGGGTCCCAAAGAGCACCACGTATGTAAGCATGTGTGTCTCGTATCCCCATGTTTGTCAGCATTAATTAGCATTGGAGTTTGATGCGATTGCAAAGACTTAAGTACCCTCTCCTCCATTGGTGCCAAAAAAAAGACGATTCTTGAAAAAGAGTAGTTGTAAAGACTTAAATGCCCCGAAAATGATTATTTAAGACTCAGTCTCTTCACTGCAGGATTATCTGAGAAAGAAATCTCCCCTGGAGGAGGCCATGAACATCAACTCTCTCACTCTCTCTCTCTCCCTTCTATTTCTGCTTCTATGCACATCCAACAAAAGATCTTACATTGCTCCATCAAGCACCGGCTGACCTGCACATTGACTGTTGTGGAGCCTGATTTAGAGTTTTTACCCTTACAGGAGGAGGGTTTGGGGGCTCATCCCAGCGTGGGTAGCATCATTCAACTAAATGAGTTGTAGATCCTGATTCAGAGTTTTTACCCTTACAGGAGAGGGGTCTGAGGGCTCCTCCCAACGTGGGTAGCATCATTCAACTTGAAGAGTTGTGGAGTCTAATTCAAAGTTTTTACCCTTACAAAAAATGGGGGTCTGAGGGCTCCTCCCAACGTGGGTAGCATCATTCAACTTGATGAGTTGTGGAGTCTGATTCAGAGTTTTTACCCTTATAGGAGGAGGGTTTGGGGGCTCCTCCCAACGTGGATAGCATCGTTCAACTTGATTCGTTGTGGAGCCTGATTCAGAGTTTTTGCCCTTACAGGAGAAGGGTTTGGGGGCTCCTCCCAGCGTGGGTAACATCATTCAACTTGATTCGTTGTGGAGCCTGATTTAGAGTTTTTGCCCTTATAGGAGGACGGTCCGGAGGCTCCCCCCCGGCACGGGTCTCGGGTGTCGTGGTCAAAAAATGCGCAGGGTGTCGTGGTGAGAAAGACATATGTTTGTTCCAAGCAAGGTTGGAAGAAATCAATGGAAAATCCAACAGGGAGCATGCCAGAATCAAGATGTGGATGTCAAGCGAGAATGGTGTTGTGCAACTCAAATAACATAAAATAATAGGGGTCTAGTTTTTAGTTAAAATGGGGAATGAAATGACAATAGAAATTGCTTAAAATTTACAGGAATAAACTAGACTCAATAACGAAGACACAATTTTTTATGGATTTGGAATATGACCTCCGGTTAGGGAGATATGGCCCTGACAAGTTGGTCCTAATTCGAGTAGCGATTTATAGCAATTTGCTTACTAAATAACACTATAAATCGCTATAGCGATTTGCGAAAGACACTACAAATTGCTATAGTGAGATTCAAAAACACTATAAATCGCTATAGCGATTTGCGGAAGACACTACAAATCGTTATAGTGAGATTCAAAAACACTATAAATCGCTATAGTGAGATTCAAAAACACTATAAATTGCTATAGCGATTTGCGGAAGACACTACAAATCGCTATAGTGAGATCCAAAAACACTATAAATCGCTATAGCGATTTGTGGAAGACACTACAAATCGCTGTTGAAAAGCCGGATAACACTATAAATCGTTGTGGGGCTCGTTGGAGACCCGAAAATACTACAAATCGCTGTAGAAAAGCCCGATAACACTACAAATCGTTGTTAGATCCGCGTCGGGAGGAGCCCCCGGACCCCCCTCCTGTAAGGGCAAAAACTCTAAATCAGGCTCCACAACGAATCAAGTTGAACGATGCTACCCACGCTGGGAGGAGCCCCCAAACCCTTCTCCTGTAAGGGCAAAAACTCTGAATCAGACTCCACAACTCTTCAAGTTGAACGATGCTACAGTCAGTGTGCAGGTCAGTCGGTGTTTGATGGAGCAATGTATGATCGTTTGTTGGATGTGCATAGAAGTAGAGAGAGAAGGGAGAGAGAATAAGAGGGTTGATGTTCATGGCCTTCTCCAGGGAGAACTCTTTGCCTCCCTTGATTTCTTCTCTAGAGAGAGAGAGGGTTTTACAATGTTTTACAGAGAAAGAAGAAGAAGACTTTGAAGAGTCAACATCATCCTCGACTTTCTGGATGGAGGACATGTTTGTCCTTTTTTTGAACGGAGAAAGAAGAAGAAGACTTTGAAGAGTCAACATCATCCTCGACTTTCTGGATTGAGGACATGTTTGTCCTTTTTTTGAACGGAGAAAGAAGAAGAAGACTTTGAAGAGTCAACATCATCCTCGACTTTCTGGATGGAGGACATGTTTGTCCTTTTTTTGAACTGTTTGTTTTTTCTTTTTTAAATGAAGGACATTTTTGTCATTTTCTCAAACCATCACTTTATGAGAAGAATAGCGAGAAAGGGTACTTAAGTCTTTGCAACAACACCAGAGTCCGATGCAAAGTTATGTCAACATACACGGGAATACGAGCCCCATGTGTTTGTATACGTGGTGCTCATTCAAAGCCCCGAACACAGACGTGTGATTCAGTGAATCATCCGGAGGGAACATACACCACCCTTGTGGACATGTATGCGGTATCCATGAATTGTTGAATAAGTATTTTTTTTTATATTTACACGAAGAAACGTGCTGGCTATTTCTTTCATACTTATGATTGTTGTCCTAACAAAACTCTGTTATAAGGAGTGCTGAAGCAAGGGGGTGACGAGACACCCACGAGATTTAAACATAGACTGCCTACCTTGCGGCCTAGGCCCCATCCCACTATGCCAAACCTCTTTGGGGGGCATTGCTCATGCTTTTTTGAATTTAGCTCTAGCTACATAGCCCATTTAAGGCTTGTTTGATGGCTTGTTAAGGATCTAATGAAATGAAAAAAAAAAATATGGACAAAACAAGTGGTAACAACTGTATCAAGTTCAATGTTTGTTTCGACTGTACAAGAGGTTGTCTTCAATGTTTTGTTTTACGCTCTATATGAACAACATGAACACACACGGATAATAGGCCGGATAACTTTGTTTTGAATAGTATGACTTAATCCGTTCAACCATATGAGTGTTTTGACATGTTTATTATAGATTTTAGCGTTAGATATGGTCTAAAAACTAAAAAAATGTTTGTATGAGAAAAAATAAGAATTGATATTTTTTAATATATAAATATTTTAATCAATGTCATATCACATCTGATTATGAAAGTTTATTATAAAAACACCAAACCCTAAAAGTGAATTGACTATAAAAAATCAAATTATTAAATCCTATTAAATCATAAATGCTTAAAATGCAATAATATAAAAAAACCTAATTCAAACCATAACCAAAGAAAATAAAAAATCCCTAATCAAAATATAAAACCTTAAAATATAATAAAATAAATTATAAATAAACCAAAAAATCCTAAACTATAAGAAATAAACCATAAAATTAAATAAAACCCCTAATCCAAACCCTAACCAAAGAAAATAAAAAAAATCCCTAATCAAATACAAGAAAAGTCCTAAGCAAATTGACTATAAAAAGCTTTAAAAAAATTTGTTCAAAATCCTAAACATAAAAAATTAAAGAAAAACTTTAATCAAATCAAAGAAAACCTTAATTAAATTAACTATAAAAAATTCTGATTTAAAAAATTTGATTAAAAAAACTAATCAATAAAAAAATCATAAATAATAGAAATCAATACCAAGAAGAATAAACAATAAGAAGAAGAAGGGCGAGAGAGGAACGAAGAAAAAGGGAGGGAAAAAAAGAAAAGGGTGTGAGAGAGAGAGAGAGAGTCGTGGGGAACCCCTTCCTATGACTTTTTTAAAATCTGCCTCATGTTCAAAATTACTTTTCAGCTATAAAATGACCTTTTCAACTTTTGCACATGCCAATTTCCTCCAAATATGCGAATTTTCCTCTCAAATATCTAAATACGTGAATTTCTTCTATTTTTTTTGCGATTTTTCTCCCAAATATGTGATGTTGTACTGTATTTTATGATTTTTCCTTCAATTATGAGTTTTTAAAGTGTCGCTAAAGGCTCATCTTGCTTTTGAAGTGTCCCTAAAGGGTCATCTTGCTTTTGAAGTGTTGTTTTTCAGCCAACTCTTTTTTACTAAAAATTGCATAAGGAAGAACACGAAGGAGGACGTTCTGAAATGTGAAAGCATATAGAAAAAAGAACAGATATTTGGATATTTGAGAGAAAAGTGAGCATGTAAAAGAAAATTTGCATGTGCGAAGGGTGAAAATGTCCTCTTACAACTAAAAACTTGTGGTTTTGAACATCGGAAGATTTTAAGAAATTGTTAGATTTTGTTGAGAAATGCACCATTTTTGCCGTACATTATGGTTATTTTCCATTTTTTTATAGACTTTAGAGAAGACTACAAAAATGAGAAAAACAAAAGAAAACTGTGTGAAAATGACTCGCATGATTAAAACAGCGGCTGGTGTGAAACCATCTCTTTCGTTTTTGAAAAAAATAATATTGTGTGGGGAACTTTGGACCAGATTTTCTTTGCCAGCCTGGTACTGGAAGAAAGATCTGTCTTCATCTAAAGATCCAACGGTACTACGGAGATGGATAAAAGAAGTGGGAAAAGGTGAGGCCCCCATAAAAATATGATGTGAACAATCCAAATTTCTGTCGATATTGAGTGAGAAAGGTTGGACCAGATTGTTTTAGACGGCCATATTTGGGGATATTGATCATCGTGCTAACATCCATATAAAAAAATGGTTTAGGTACGGTTATGTGTGAACATGGTGGAGTGATCCAGTAGGATAAGAAGGCATACATGGGTTGACCTAAGTGAATCTAACCTATAACTGAACCATATCAAGATGCAGACTCACCCCAAACCAGCTCATATATGACCAGACTTTCATCCCTACTCTTTTTTGAGAGAGAGAGAGACCCCCTCCCCCCGTTGGTACTTTCATCTCTACTCTTTTTTTGAAAGGCAGGCCACTAGCTACCAGTTATACAACTATACCATTGGGTTTTGAACATGCAATGTCCAAACACAAGGTGACATATACTAGCTGCTCCTACCAGAAAGGCGGAGCCCCCGTGCTATTTCCAGCCGATAAAAGGAATGCCACCTATTATGAGGGAGACATATCAGTAGCTGGTCTAATTGATTTTATTCTATCTTAAGGTAGCACTTGTTGAAAAGGAAGGTAGACTTGGATTCACCTTTTCTTTTGTTTCTCAATTGTTTTACTTTACAGAATTCATTATAATGGTGCCGTATGAACCACTTATGCAGTTATGCTGTGTAGTTGAATTTAATGAATTTGTTATTCTATTAGTTATATCATTCTTGGAGTTTGGTATATATTGTTGACATCACTCTTTGAAATATGAAGTGATCTTCTTAACCATGTGATTAGTAATTTTGTTCTAATATCTGATAAATTTAAAATGTTGGTGAGAAGTTATCTTTGACATTTTCTTGGTCTTGAATGTCTGTCAAGAGATGAAAAGAAAGGGGTGTATATTTTGCCTGTGCAGCACCTTAAAAGTTATAGAAAATGTCTCCTTGGAAGTGTTGTTTTGCCTGATAGTAATAGCTGGTTACAGCTATTAAATTTACTGCTTTGAAAGCGCTAAATTAGGATCACTATCCCATTAAGAAGTTTCTTATAATGGTTAATGTGAAAAAAAGGAAATCTCACTACTTCATATTTGAAGTTTGCACTATAGAGCATCATATCTTATTATTTTTTTTCCTGCCTAGTATTTCAGATTTATTACTTCTAAGCAATATCATGGTATTCTTGTATTCTTGTTATTTTCTACCATATTCTGTATGTGTGTGTGTGTGATGTTATTATTGTATTTGTATTATTTTCCCTCACATTCTGCCTGCGTGCATGTGTGTGTGTCATGCGTGCGAGTGAATTAAACCAGATTTAGACATAGTCAATAGATTGTCATTTCTTTTTCTATGTTTTTCTTACACAGTGTTACTGATTATGTGTATCTCAAGTTTCAACTTACTGTAATTTAATATTCAAATCCTAATGAAATAGGATTATCGTTCATGAATTTGCACTTTTTGTGATTGTCATTTCTTTTTCCAACAAAAGAAAGGAAATTTGATTTAAAAATCATTCAAACGCCTCTCCAATACACATTTGATATTGAATCCCTTGTAGAGCATGGAAATGGAATGATATCGATGGCTAAAGACTTTCTTTTTTATTATTTGTACTTCCTCCCTCATTGAAAACTATTCTTCCAGTTGGTGATTGCCATATTGATACAATATTGAATAGTGCAAGCCTCTTAAGGAAGACATAGACCCGTGCTTATTGGTCAAAATTGTGCCTAGCAAGGGCCATGCGCCTGCAAACACATCATCGATTTTCATCTTTGTACCAACAAGTTGCTTGTAAGGAGTGTGATCTTTTAGAAGAATCCCACCATCGATTTTCATCTTTGTACCAACTACCTCAGGAGTTTCATAAATTTTATCATCTGTAATTCCTGACCTGTCAATCATCTCAAATGTAAGTTTAGTTTGAGATAAAAAACAACCTCTATGAGAATAGGCAACTTCAATGCCTAAAAAATACGTTAGGAATCCCAAGTCAGACATTTCAAATTTATTTTTTGATAGAGATTTTATGTTCTTAATTTCCTTAGTATCATCACCTATTATTAGCATATCATCAACATATAACAATAAAATCACTATCCCTGTATTGAATTTTCTGACAAACAAAGTTGTGTCAGTGAAACATAATGAAAAACTATTTTCCAACACTACATTATTAAATATATCATACCAAGCCTTGGGGGCTTGTTTCGAACCATAAAGAGCTTTCTGTAGACGAAACATTTTATCCTTAAGAATCACCATACCTGGGAGAGAATCCATATAGACTTCTTCATTAAGATCACCATTCAAAAATATATTTTTAACATTCATTTGATAAATATTCTATTTCTTAATTGAGGCAATGGTAATGAGACATCTAACAGTAACTATACGCGCAACGGGGGCAAATATTTCATCATAATCGATTTCATATTCTTGACTATCCTTTGGCAACTAGACGAACTTTATACCTTTCAAGAGATCCATCATTCTTGGTCTTCTTACCACTAGAAAGATATTTAAGTTCTCATGTTTTAGCTTTCTTAAGAGCTCTAAGTTCATTATCCTTGGCTTTTTTTTATTCGATACTATTATCGTCGCAAAATTTTTCCGTCTTCCTTTCCCTTGCGGGAGAGAGAGGAAAATTGCTTTCGCGAGTCAAACTTGACCGGATTTTGGAATTTTGTTTTTGAAATACTCGCCTCCGTTTTAAAAATAGCGGGAACATCCATAGGATGGGGCTCGAACTGTCGGTACGAGGTTCGACTGTTCCTGTCGCCTTTAACAGGGGTAATCAAACCAAGGACCAAAATGTGCTTGACTTATTTAAATCATCAAAATCGTGTTCTATCCTAGATGCACAGAGAATTCAGGCATGTGCTATGAAATTTTATAAAATGCAAGTTGGAAAACATGATGTATGCTTGGAAAATGTTTTTAGATTTGAAAAATGTTTCTAAGGAAAATTGGAAATCAATTTCTCAGGAAACTCTGACAAAAGGATTTGAAATCTCAAGAAAATTTATGAGGATGTGAGAAAATTCTAGGAAAATGGAGAGAATTCTTGAGAAAAGGCAAACACTTGAAGAGAAAATGCTTATCAGGAAAACTCTAACTTTGAGAATTTTCTTTGGAAAATGATTGAAATTCATTGGAAAATCTTTGGAGAAGGAAAATTGAATCTTAGGAACTTGAAATTCAGAAAATCTTAGCCTTGAGAAATTGGAAATCGATTTTGACTCTGAAAAATGATGGAAAGTTTTCTTTGAAAATTTGGAAATGAATTCTAAGATAAGAAACATTTTCTGGGAAAATTAGGGAAAACTTAGCTTGGGAAAAACACATCTTTGAAAACCTTTTCAGAGCATCTTGAGAAATCGACTTTCTTGAAATGAAATTTTTTACAGAAATGCACATGATTTCATGATGTGAACTATCATGAATGAATGAATGTCTTTTTATGAAAGCTTCTTTTCAGGAAAATATGCAATTTTAGAATTAAACTACGGTAAGATTACCACATATTCCGACTATGGCCGTGAATATGTTTGTAATTCACTTAGTTAATTTTAAAAGATTTTGTAAACATTGAAAATATGCAGTGAATTTTGGGAAGATAGCCTAAGAGTGTAGGCTCAGTGTGACTGGTAGAAAGATGATGAATCTGGGTCTCATCCATATTTCGACTAGGGCCGTAAATATGGACTCCACCGAGTTCATCAACTCCCTAAGAGTTGGTGCATGTGTCATTTGTGTACATCCATAGTGCTTTTGAAATAAAATGCATGAATCACATAATCAGGATATTGCATGAATTCAAACTATATGACATGCATCCTAGTTTAAGCAAAAAATTAAACCTCTTATTCCAAAATTTACATTATTACATCACTAAATAAAAAGAAATAAAGATAATTGCAGACTTCAGCTCCTTCCTTTGAATATCCCTGCCAAACTTGAAATGGGGTTAGCTCAAATATGTGGGCTTTTCCAAGATTTTCCAATAATATTCTGAAATTATTGGACTTAGTTGGATATAAACCCTATTTTCACACTTCCTTGATATTTGAAATAATGTAAATGCAAGAAAATTCAGTGATAAAGAATTTGAAATTCGGAATTAGGGTCAAAATGACCAAAATACCCCTGATATTGGAGTTATACCTTTAAAATCAGAGTTATTTGAAGGAATTTTGGTAAAATTTGAGATTTTGAAATTTGAATTGAACCAAATGATGATGAAATGCATGATGAGACATGATGACATGCGGCTAAACATATTAGAACTGTAAAATCAGAATTTGACATTTTGCAACTCATCCAAAATAACGAATTTCGCTTGGATCAGGGTTTCGCGGGGCCCTGTTTTGATGATACGGCTAAACCGAGCATCAAACGATCTTCAAATAACGTCAAATTCGGTATGAAACATCCCTCTACCCTTATAAACATCCTAGAATGCTAAAATTCACGAAATGACATGGTTTAGATGCAAAAATTTAAAGAAAATCCTAAAATGGGCGAATTTCGCATACGGGCCCAAACCAAATATAGCACTTAATGCCATAATACAAAAATTCCACCATAGAAACATCTGATATTTTGCAAACTGCTAAATGACATGAAAATGGACAATTTTGGCTTTTACAGTCCCGAGATTTGAACTACGGTGAGTTCGGTAACGGAAATTTGGTTCTGATGGAGGTAAAATCAACCTGTTCTGATATAAAATTGAATGAAAAATAGCAGCCGACCATAAAAACTCCTGATATTGAAATGGGAAACTAATGACATGTTCAGAACAACTTTTATTTTTACTTCTTTGGCATTTGGTCAACAGGAACATGGATAAAAATACGACATCATATGCATAAATCAGAAGAATAGATAAACATGCCAAAACAAGAGACTGACAAGAAAAATCCGAAACTGATACTAAGACTATCTTAAAAATCATAAAATTTCAGAGTCAAATAGAGGACATTTGGAACATGATGTTCACTTTTTACAGATCTGGATTTGAAGCTATATCCAGAGAGAACCCATCGACTTAAGTTGATCCAGAGTCTCAGAGACTCAAATCAAGCTCTGACACGTGTCCCAAACTCTCGGATTTTCGTCAGACATCATATAAATTCCTAAAACTCTGAGAAAATCATGTAACATACTAGACATTATTATGAGTTCAAGGCATTTTGCAGATCAAAATTCGGATCTCATATGAGGGAGATCTCGATTTTATAAGTCTGAAATAAATCTTCAGAATGTTTCTCGGGTCACAAAACTCGACTGAGAATTTTGAACTTTGAGCATAGTAAACGAATCCAAATCACTCCAATTTTTTTGCAGATTGTTAAGGACACCTAAGGGCGCACGCTGTGATTTTTTTAGCATTTTTAAAGAAAAATAAATACATGAAATAATGAGTGGACTGACTGATAAAAACTGAGAATTACATAAATGAAGCAGAATGCATAAAACATCAAATAAATTCATAGAACATGCTATTTTAATGAAACAAAATATAAATCTACCTTATTTTAATGCATGAACATGATGGAACGCAAAAAAAATTGAATCAAGAAAGCGTAAGAAAAAACTTTTGATATACGTCATTTTATGAGAATAGCTCGATCCATCCTTCGAATAAGCTCTTTTCTCAAAACGACAATACAAATCAAGGAAATGATATTGTTACGATAAAATTGATTGAAATAGAAGTGCACATTGTATTCTCCTGCAGTTTGGGATTCCCGAAATGAGTGGCTACGAATGGCTTCTCTCGTCCTTCGACCCAGGTTTCTGAAGGTTCACGAAAATCGACCCACGCTCCTAGGTCGAACTTGAAGTGATGTGAGCAAGGTTGGTGCTTCAATGCACTCTCTCAAATGAGCTCAGGGGGGCGTGAATTCAAAAAGATGAAAGTAGAGTTCTAGAGAAAATTTTGGTTGAAATTCAAAATCCAAAGAAGCCCTCTCTCACAGGGCATGGGCTAGGGTATTTATAGCTTTTCTGAAGGATTTTGAAATTCAAACAGAGTAAATCTGAGCCTTCCATGTGGCGCCATCTCAAGGCATGCCATTTGGAATTTTAAAATAAATAAAACACGAATTTTGTGAGTGAGACACCTCAGCAGAGTTTGAAAATTTTCAAAATTGAGGTTTGCTTGATTTTCTCTGCAGGAGCTTCCCATATGGCGCCACCTCAAAGGGTGCTTCATTGGAGTTTGAATTTCAAAGCTTTGCTTTTCTGGAAGAAGGAGAGACTGTCATGTGGCGCCATCTCAAGGCATCCACATTGACATGTGTCAGAAGGAAAGGCAGAGGACTCAGATGGCGTCACCTCAGAGGGAGTTTGAATGTTTGAAATTCTGTGTTTTTTGGAGGAAGCAGGGACAGACATGTGGCGCCACCTCAGGGTGGCTCCACACTGCCATGTTGTAAACACCCCAAATTTTCCTCACTCATTCTCAAACAACCCTCCTCGTGCAGTGCCAATTCTGTTAAGTCAGTGTAGGAGTCAAACCCCGAGTCAGTTTCAGAAAATTACCACTTTACCCATTTTCATTAGGAAAATTACCATTTTACCCCTAGGTCATCCCGGACCCCAGTCAGCCGGAGTCAACCAAGCTCATTGGTCAGTTCAGGACAGTCAGAATATCGGTCATTTCAAACTCATTTGAAATCAACATGAACAGACCATTTTCATTTTTGACCATTCCTGCCAAAATGGGATCATTTCTTTAGAAATGAGCTCATTTCTCACTCAAATCTAAGCCAATTGTCTCCAAGTCAATCATTCACAGTCAGTCATATTCCCCAGAGTCTAACTTGAGATCACCAGAAGTTCAAATGCTCCAGTTTCAGTTCAAGACTATTTTTAAGTGTCCAGGAGCCCATTTTAGTCCATTTCAACTCTTTCAGCTGAAATTGAGCTGAGTTCAGTCAATTGAGCTAGTGTTCAAGCTTTGATTTTAGTTTATGTCAGTATTACTGACCTTTGTTTTAGCTCAAACCCAGCTCAGGTTCGTAATTCACTTCGCTCTAGTGATCAGTCTGTACCATTTCTCTAAAAATGGCAGCTTTTCTTGAAAATTCAGTTGGAAAGGTCAGTTGAATCAGTGCCTGGTCAATTCATTTGAGTTCTGAAACTCTAAAACCCAGCTCAATCTAGCTCATCTCAGTTCAATCCAGCTCGAACCCCAATTTTCAGTGTCACTCTGACCCAGTAGAGTCCCAAAAACCATTTCTTGAGCTATTTTGCAAATTTTATCAATTTTAATGCTTTTTGAACTGGTACAACTGTCAATCGGGGTCTAACATCCAAAATTCTTCATTCAGGGTCTGCATTTCGCATGTCATTTCTCATCATTTCTCAGCATTTCATAACATTTCATTTCATTTTTGAAGTCCAGAACTCCATTTTTATAAATTTCAATCCAGATTGAGTTTTAAAAGTTTTCAGAAATTAATTTCAAACCCCGGGTTTCCAAAATTGACATTTTTACCCCCGGGAGTCTAAATTTGGAAATATTTTCTCAAGAAAAATAATCTGGATTTATTTCAAACACAAATTTTTGAATTCTACACTGGATTTGCTTCGCAATGAGCTATCAAACTTCAAAATCTGAGCTTGTTTCAAAAATTGCCAAAAATAGCTTGTTTTGTCTGAAAATAAATTTGGAAGTATTTTCTCGAGAAAAACAATTTGGATTTCTTCCAAAATTAAATTTTTAAATTCTACATTGGATTTGCTTCGCAACGAGGTATTGAACTTCAAAATCTGAGCTCGTTTCAAAAACTGCCAAAAATAGCTCGTTTCGTCTGGAAACTTTCTGAAAAAACTATTTTACCCCTCTAATCGTCAAAATGAATTTCAAAAGTGGAATTTGGACCCGCTCTGAGATGGCCCACTCATTTACATTTCTGTTTTATTAAAAAAAATATTCTTTTATTCCTTTCAATTTTCTTTTTATTTGTTCATTTTTGTTTTTTTTATTTATTTTGCATTTTAGAGAGGTGGGACCCACAAGGTGGTCACCCAAACCTCCAGCTCCATTTCCTTTTTTCTTCCTTTTCTTTCTTTCCTTTCTTTTTCCCTTTTCTTTCTTTTTCTTCCTTTTCTTCTTCCTCTTCTTTCCTTTTTCCTTCCTCCCTTCCTTCCTTCCTTCTTTTCCCTCTTGTCCAGCCATTCACGTAAACCCTTTTGCTCCCTTTTCATTAACCACCAAAAACTTAGGGAAAGATGGGGATCTTTTCCTAAGTTATCAACTTAGAAAATAACACACGGTGGACTCTCTTCATTCACGATTTTTGCTTCTCTCTCTCTCTCTCTCTCTCTCTCTCTCTCTCTCTCTCTCTCTCCCTTGGTTCCCAATACACAGCATCTCCCTCTCATTGTTGCAGCACACAGCACCCTCAACTCCTTCAACACCACCACTTCCGGCCACCAAAGAGGAGCACCAGCCGGCAGCTACCTCCAACACCACTCCAGCCACCCCTTTCATGTCCAGCAGCAGCACCAGCCGGTTCCTCCTCCACGCCCAGCAGCACCAGTCGGTTCCTCACACAGCATACCAAAGGAAACGCCCACCACTTGCTGCCGTAGCCTCCATTGCAAACATCTGCTCCCAGCCCATCTGTTGCAAGGTAAGGCCCTTGTTTCATTGGTGCTTGTTTGATTTTCCTCTTTCTTCGTACTGTTATGAATGTTTTTTTTCTTTTTTTTTCTTTTTTTAAAACGTAATATAAAAATCAGTTTAAGACTGGGTTTTTAAGTTTTCTATCTTTTATGTCAAGGCCATCTAGGTGAGGGGATCCATCTGATGGATGGATCGGGTCCCTCTCACTTGCAGCCAACATCAAGTGAATGTCATCCCCCTGATTTTTTTTTTTTTTTTTGCTCATAGTTTTAAATATATTTCATGTCTTTCTTGATGTTACATTTATTTCGTTTTATTTTTTTAGCTATTTAGTATGATCTCATTGATAGCACATAGTTTTGATTTTAGGCACATATTTCAATTGTTATTTTATGCATAATGTTTCACTAATAAATCGTGGTATTTTTAGTGTAAATACATCTACATGTCTGTGATTCCACGCCAAAAATCCGGATTATTTTGGGTTTTTGAACCCCTTTGAACAAATCAAATCCTAAATCTAGTTTTCTGCTTCTCTGAACTTCTAATTTCTGCTTTAGCAGACAAGAACCTCTGGCACCACCCTTATGGAAAATTCAAATCGTCCTCCAAAAATCACAGTGGATTCATAATGGAATCTACTAGTGATATGAAAATTTTGAGATTTTTCCAATTAGTTTTGATATCTGTAAAAAATAGGATTTCTCAGACCTCTGGGAAAATCTCGATTTTCTTTCGTCAGGGTATATACAGAACCTAATGCACCGAGTCCGCCCAATCCGTAGCCTGTCTGCAAATACTTTCAACATAAAAGTTGTTCCTAACATACTTTTCTGTAATTTACCAAAATTTGGGATTTTTTTAATCTGTTTCATTATTTTTCCTGAATTTTTCCTTTCTGTCTAACAGATTCCAATGTCCAGAAATCTCAGAGATTTAGGTCTCTGATAACAGTATAGCATTTTCCAAACCATAACCCAAATCCCAATGGTGTTAAAAGATCAAATCTTCCTCTGTTTGTCAGGGACAGTTTCCCACAATTTCAGCCTTTTTCCCATCTGTCTTCCATTTTTCCCATATTTTCTACCGAAACCTGTCTGTTTCCCCTAAATCCTAGAGTCGCCGGATTCCGATCCGACTTGCCGGAGTGGCACAGCTCCGACCATAGGTCAAAACCAAAAAGTGTAAAAATACAAAATCCTTTCCTTACTGTCCTCTGTCACCCCATAAAATTTGGGAAATTTTTATTGAAATTTGTTATCCTAAATCCCCTTTAGAATCAACATTTTAGGCAAAAATCACAAAATTTAAGGTTTTTATTTGAATTTCCATATTTAAAAATACAAAAAAAATAGATTTTCGAGCTCTATTATGTTTATAGGGTTATTTTAGGTGTCCATGCCAAATTTGGTTTGATTCCAAGTTCATTTGCTCCATGTGTTAGTTTATCTTTAAATTCAGAAGCGAAAATCAGGTTAAATTCGATGTTTTATGATATTTTCGCCATTTTAGGGTTTTTATCATGTACATAAGCATGTAGAATCATATTAGGGTTAATTTTAATCTCATTTTCATTTCATATTTTTTCATTTTGCAAAATTTATTTCAGAAAACCCTGGTTTCAAGGCCATAGTCTTGTTATCGGGGGTATTTTGGTCATTTTGACCTAAATTTCGAAATTTCAAATTCCAATTTTCATAAAATTTCATGCATATCATCATATTTCATCATATTATGTTTGATTTATTTCATTTGATTTTCAAATTTCCAAAATTTACAAAAATTCTTTCAGAAAACCCTGATTTCAAGGTCATCAGGGGTATTTTGGTCATTTTGACCCCAATTTCAAATTTCCAAGTTTATTTTCAAAATTTTCATTATTTATTATGTTTATATCAAAGGGGGTATGAATTTGAGTTTATATCTGAATAATATCCGATAATTTCCCATATTTTCGGATAAATTCAGAAAAACCTACATTTTGTGCTAACATTGTTTTCTAGTTTTGCAGAAATATTCAAGAAGAAGACTTAGTTTTATCTTATTTTATTTCAATTCAATGTAATATCAAATGTAATAATTTGGAATAAGAATTTACATTTCTGCATAGAATAGGATTGCATTGTATATAGTTTGATTTCTGAAAAATCCAATATCTGATATATGCTACATTCATGCACATTATTTCAAATTCACTATGGTTTACACAAATGGCACGTGCACAAGCTCTTATGGAGTTTATAAACTCGGTGGGATTCGTATTTATGGCCATAGTCAGAATACAAAGAAAACCAAGATTTATGATCTTCATATTAGCCACATTCAGCCTACACACTTAGGCTAACTTCAAAATGCACTGCATTTTTCAAAACATCAAAAGGATTTCTCAATTCCTCAATGAAATTTCCCTTTCAAATTCATATTCATTCATTCATATCATTCAAACATTGCATTATTTTAAAATTCATTTTCCAATTTCAATTTCAGAAGATTCAGTTTTCTCAAGAATTTCTAAGTTTTTCTCAGGATTTGATTTTCTCATAATTCTAAATTTTCAAATGAGATTTCAAAGCATTTCCCAGGTTCAAATTAAGATTTTCCAATGTTTTAAAATTCTCAAATTTCAAAATCCCAAGTTTTCAAAAATCAATTTTCTCAGATTTCCTATTTTCTTGAGAATCTAGTTACTTGAGAATCTATTTTTCATTTCAAAAATCCTTTTCCAATGAATTTCTTAGAATTCTCAAATCCATTTTCTTAGAAAAGCAATTCCAAATTTCAAAATCGATTTTCCAAAGTTCAAATTTTCCTGAGAAATCACTTTACAATGCAAATTTCTGATTTCCAATGAAATTCAATGATTTTCTCAAGAATTCAATTTTCAAGTACTTTTCCAATCAATTTTCAAGCATATTTTAGTTTTCCAAAGCAAACATCATAGTTTCTCAAACTTGCATTTTTTAAAAGAAATTTCATAGCACAAGCCTGATTCTTTGCGCATTCTAGGAAAAATAGAGCATAATTTAGATATTTGAGTCAAGTTAAAGCACATAATTAATCCTTGGTTCAATTACCCCTGGTAAAGGCGCTAGGAACGGTTGAACCTCGTACCGACAGGCGGATCCCATTCCACGAATTTTTCTCGCAAATTTTCAAAACGGAGGCGAGTAAATTTTCAAAATCATTTTCAAAACTTTGGTCGAGTTTGACTCGCGAAATTCATTTCTCTCTCGCAAGGGAGGGGAAAATTTTGTGATGATAACACATGTGCCAGAAGGCAGGAGTTGAGGAAGCAGAAGACGCCACCTCAGAGGAGTTTGAATATTTAAATTGTTGCTTTTTCTGAAGAAGGCAGAGAGTGACATGTGTCACTTGCTTTTTCTGAGAAAAGCAGAGAGAGACATGTGTCCCTTGCTTTTTTTGAGAAGAACAGAAGGTGACATGTGTCACTTGCTTTTTCTGAGAAAAGCAGAGAGAGACATGTGTCCCTTGCTTTTTATGAGAAGAGCAGAAGGTGGCATGTGTCCCTTGCTTTTTATGAGAAGAGCAGAAGGTAACATGTGTCCCTTGCTTTTTCTGAGAAGAGCAGAAGGTGACATGTGTCACTTGCTTTTTCTGAGAAAAGCAGAGAGAGACATGTGTCCCTTGCTTTTTCTGAGAAGAGCAGAAGGTGACATGTGTCACTTGCTTTTTCTGAGAAAAGCCGAGAGAGACATGTGTCCCTTGCTTTTTCTGAGAAGAGCAGAAGGTGACATGTGTCACTTGCAGGAAGAACACATCAGATGGTGCCACCTCAGGGGGAGACAATTCCACTTTTTTTAGAAAAAGCATAACATGACACGTGGCATCTCATGGTGGCATTGGAATGACACATGGCACAGGGTGAAGGTGGTGGACATTGATACGTGGCATAAAATGAAGAGAGTGTTTAATGACATGTGGCAGCATCTTAAGGTGTCCCCACACTGACACGTGTCGGAGGATGGAAGGAGAGAGAAAACGACATGTGGCGTCACCTCTAGGTGAACCCCACGCTGACACAAGGCAGGGAAATGGAAGGAGAGAGAAAATGGTCCAGTGGCGCCAATCCAGGGACAAGGCTCCTATAATTTTGGGTTTTTCAAAAGAAAAGCCTATGTGACACCATCGCAGGGTGGGCCCCACATTGCTTCTTTATTGAAATAAGGACTAGACAATAAACCTCTTTTTGGAATTTTCATAAAACTTAGACTAATTGGTAAATACAAAATACTTGGCCTAATTACAAAGATTTTGAAAAGAGGTGGCCCCTGTAGGGTGATTTTGTAAAAGAAATATATTTGAAATTGTTGACAGGGGGAAGATCTGAGATAAAGTGGCTGAAATACATATTGAAAACTATCCAGATCGTTTTTCTGAGAAAATATTTTGAAATTCAGAGTCCTGGGGGTAAAATGGGAAGAATTAACAATTTTGAAGACCCAGGGTTTTGAAATCAATTTTGAAAAGAGTTGAAATTCGAATCTGGATTGAAAATTTTGAAATCGAGAGTTCTGGACCTCGAAATGACATGCTGTGCAGTGCAGTGATATGAAATGCTTATGCAATGATATGCACTGGCATGTCTTATGAAATGTAATCTTGAATCAGGATTTGGAGATTCCCGTCTCCTGTCAGGGATAGGATTTTGAACATCTGAGCTAAAATAGAGAAATTTTGAGAGTTGCAGATGAAATTTGGACTTTTGCGGGTTCTAGGCTCAGAAAATGACCATTTTGCCCTCCGGCGATTTCGAAGGCTGGATGATGATGCTTGGTGGAAATGTCGGACAAGTGAGTGAAAATTTGGGGTGTTTACAGATGCCCCTCTTTGCTACTAAGTCGGCTTGTGGCCGAGCTTAGTGGCAAAGAAAATACACTAAATTTGGGTTATATAATAATAAAAAAAATGCCCCATTTGGGAGGATTTGACTAGGTATGAAGAAATTAGCCCGAGGAAGATGGTAGATATGAAATGGAGAGTGGAGAGGAAAGATTTACTCTATGAGAACGAAGTTCATGTTTTTGCCCTTATCCTGGATGAGACAAAAATACCTTGTATGGAACGAAGCTCAGGTTTGACCCTTAACCTGATTAGGGGAATGAAATATCTCATCGAAATGAGACTCAGGTTTGTACCCTTAACCTGATCGGGCGGAAAATGGAATACCTCTTTGAATGAGGCTCAGGTTTATACCCTTATCCTGATCGGGCGGAAGGTGGAATACCTCATCAAAGGAGGCTCAGGTTTGTACCCTTATCCTGATCAGGCGGAAGATGGAATACCTCATCAAAGGAGGCTCAGGTTTGTACCCTTATCCTGACCGAGCGGAAGATGGAATATTGGAAGGTGAATAAGACAAGTTTTCTTGAAGAGGAACGAGGCGATGGAAGTGGGATTGTAAGAGGCAATCTTGGAAGATGATCAAGATGATCCGGTGAATTTTTCATCAGTATGAATAAGGTAAGGAGTAAGACGACTCTTTCGACAATGCGAAAGATGGACATGGCAATCTTTTGACAAGAATAAGGTAACTCTTTCGGCAACGCGAAAGACAGACAAGGCAAACTCTTTCGGAGAGGAGTAAGGCAACTCTTTTGACAACGCAAAAGATGAATAAGGCAATCTTCCCAACGAGGAATAAGGCAACTCTCTTTTGGCAATGCGAAAGACAAACACAGACAATCCAAAGGAACAAGGTGATTCTTTCGACAACGTGAAAGGTGACAAGGGCAATCCAAAGGAGTAAGGCGATTTTTTTCGATAACGCGAAAGATGGATTCTTTCTACAACGCGAAAGATGACAAAGGCGATCCAAAGGAACAAGGTGATTCTTTCGATGACACGAAAGATGACAAAGGCAATCCAAAGGAACAAGGCAATTCTTTCGACAACACGAAAGATGACAAAGGCAATCCAAAGGAGCAAGGCGATTCTTTCGATAACACGAAAGATGACAAAGGCAATCCAAAGGAGCAAGGCGATTCTTTCGACAACGCAAAAGATGGATTCTTTCAACAACGCGAAAGATGATAAAGGCGATCCAAAGGAACAAGGTGATTCTTTCGACAACACGAAGGATGGATTCTTTCGACAATGCGAAAGATGACAAACGCGATCCAAAGGAACAAGGCGATTGGCCCCAAGATCGAGCAAAGCACGCTCGATGGTCATATTTTTTATGACACAAGAGATGATCGGTGCCCCTGGATTCTTCACTTTAGGTGGGGCTTGGTGCCAAAACACTGACACTACAAGAATTCTACGGATTGGCGATAGACGCTATCCGACGATAATTCATTGCAAATCCATTGCTAATCTATTTTGCAATGGACTGACAATGATTTAGCGATGGATAGCGTCCATCACAATTTCTTGGTCACTAATTAGTGACAGAACTAATCTGTCGCTACTTTCGTCTCTAATTCGTGATGGATTAGCGAATGTAATGATTTGTCAATTAAGGACTGATTTGGTTTTGCGATAGATACATATTTGTCGATAATCCGTCGCTAAAATTTAATGACGAATACGTATTCGTCGCTAAATTTTGTCACCAATTTATCGATGGGTTCACGATGAATTATATTACATCGCAAAACATCGGTTGATTCAGTTTTTGAGATAGATAAATATCCATCTCTAATCTGTCGCTAAATTCATGACAGATATTATCCGTCACTAATGCATCACAAATTTAAAAAAAAAATTTACTTGAAATATAAATATCAGAAAAAAAATTCTCGTTATCCAATTTATATAACCTGTGTATAAAAAATAAAGTACACATAAAAAAAATATATACAAAGCAGGTGAAACAAATTTAACACAAGTTATAAGTGAAACAAATTTAACAACCCACTAAAATCCTCGCCAAGTTCTAATTAGTTACAAGTGAACATATAGAAAGAGTTTTGTTTGAAACAACAAGTACTTGAAACAAATTCAACACATGAATCTAATCATCGTCAAGATTTGGAGCATCATCCTCTTCATTGTCTCGATCTGCCCCTTCATTCATGCCTCCATCAGCTCCTCTACGTTGATCATCTCCATCATCCTACAAGAGTATCAAAATGTTAGTATTGATAAACAAAATATAATGAAATAATTTATATGCAATGCACCTAATCTAAGGCAATCAAAGTAACATGATTGAATGACACATAGACTAGCAATAAAGTGAAGGACATTAACAGAATTCAGATATGTGTTCTAAGTTTGACAAAAAAAATCATAGTGATTAAATCATGCATATATGTGTTCTAAGGTTTTCAAAAAAATGTCATAGTGATTCAAGCATGCATATATGGTTTATAAGGTTGTCAAATAAATGTGTTATGTATCACAATCATGCATATATGTGTTATAAGGCAGTCAAAAAACTTTTATAGTGATGAAATCATGCTTATATGTGTTCTAAGGTTGTCAAAAAACTTTCATGGTGATTCAATCATGCACATATGTGTTATAAGGCAGTAAAAAAAAAATCATAGTGATGAAATCATGCTTATATGTATTCTAAGGTTGTCAAAAAACTTTCATAGTAATTCAATCATGCATATATGTGTTATAAGGCAGTCAAAAAACTTTCATAGTGATGAAATCATGCTTATATGTGTTCTAAGGTTGTCAAAAAACTTTCATGGTGATTCAATCATGCATACATGTGTTTTAATGCTATCAATAAAAATTCATAGTGATTTAATCATGCATATATGTATTCAATCATGCATATATGTATTCAATCATGCATACACTAACTTGAAATCTAACGACATGAAACAAATGATATGAAACTTTATACCTGACAGGCACCAGAGCTCATGTTGAATACAAACAAAGTTCCCCTGTCCTGAAAAAGGTTGCACAACTCATTATAGATAAGGTTGTGAATGACTTCATGTAAAAAGTTATGCATTATGTCCTGAAGAAGCTGGCAGACACCATCCCAAGAAACAACTGGGTCAATCGGACGATGGGAGTTGATGCTGGCGGGAGAACTCTGAGAGCCCTTGCTGCAGGAGGCAACGACTGGTGTGGTGTTCATGTTACTTTCAAACCCAAACACATGACCCTTTTTTGGTTCACCGGTTGTAATCACCCATGCTGCAGGATCAAAAGACGGATACTGAGTGGAGTCATTGCCATATCTCTCTACCATCTATTACTCGTATGTCTCCTACAAAGTAATAATTATAGTATGAATTACTAATTAAGAATTACAATATTTATGATAATATAATTCATGGTAACTTGTATATTATAATGTTTATTAATACAATAAATACATACCATTGTCGCTCTCGCCTTCTCTGATATGAACTCTCTTGTTCTCTTACGTTTATGTGTTTCAACAAACACATCCTTGTAAGGTACAATGCCTCTTTTTTTGGCTTCTTGCAAGGTTAAATGATAAAAAAATCAATTAAAAAATATGCAAAAAATACTTATAAATTTGACAATATATACATTAATGAGTTCCCATTTTCTTTTGGTGGCTCCCAAAAATCCTAGATCCACCTGTGTGTAGATGGGCATCGGGCATCTTCACTCGGTTTTGTGCAGCCTTTACTGAGTAGTTTCAAAATTCATGGCTCGCTCACTTGTCGCATATTGCATCCCAATAATCTGTCATGACAGCAGAAGAAATGTGGCTCTTCCACTGTAGTGGATCATCTATCCCACCAGTTGTTTTTATTGCTGCAGTTTTCATATTGTGCAACATATCGGCAAATCGACTGGAAGCGACCTTCTGCCACACTAGCCTCGCATTCTGCTTCTCCTTCGCAGTCGTGAAGCGATTTAAAGCCTACAAATAATTTCAGAAAGTTAGTACATATGACTATAACAAAAAATTAAATATGAAACACATTAGCTATGATAAACGATTGTATACTATGAATGAGAACCATAATCTGTCCAACACCTCCTTCGGGTACTCTTTCTATTGAGCGACTGATCCTGAAAGATGTTGAACTAGTGACTTCCTAATTTCTCGTATTACTTCATGTGGCTCGAACCTCGCGCTGCACATAAATTGATACACATTAATAATTGACTATCGATATATACTGTTTATAAGATATGTATTGGATAAGTGACAATGAAATACTTACGATCGACTATCAATATATACTATTTGAATGAGTCATTGTGTGTCAAACTGAGAAGACCCTGCATCCGGCGTTGTCTCGTGATGTGTATGAGTAGCTGATGTAAGTGGGTCATATGCAGGTGAAACATCCTCTACAGAGCAATGAGTTAGAAATTCACACAATACACATATAAACTAATCAAGTATACAATTATTTAAACAATATACCTATCAAAGCATTACATGAAGATAAAAGCTGAGACTATCTATCACTGAGCTGGGATCCTATAAAGAGGATTAACAAGTAACAGTTTTTATATCAACATATAAGCAAAAATATAATGAATTCCTATATTTAAATATAACACAAAGATATCTACCTAATGATATTTCACGACCTCCACTTGGTCTTCGGCCACTGTGACCTCCATAAACCATATTCTGACAAATAAAAATGTTATTTGGATCAGTTACATAACTCTTGATCTTAGCATGGACATGACATATGCATGAAATGTAAAGATTTAAAGGTCTTACATGAATCAGTTTTATAACTATGCATGAACTGTGCATGTACATGCTAAGTATGCATGGAATGTAACATGATATGCAATTTCATGAACATGGATACATAATTAAATAAAAAAAACTTCATGCAAGCATGAATACAGTCACATCAAACATGACAATATATTCAAATCATTTATATCACAACAATGTCAAGCATATACCTGCAACAAACACACTCCAATATCTCACTAACTGTAACCATGACTAGCATGGTCTCCGAACTACAAACATAAGAGCATATAAGAAAGTGATATGGTATGTATTACAAGATGTATTTCACTAGCTAGAGTATGCTTCCTCATCACTTGTTTGACTTTCATATTATTATTCTTCATCCTCCTCCTCTTCGTCTTCTTCTTCATTGGGCGCCCATCCACTTGGTATATCATTTGGATCACATTTTTCTATACGTGTGCCATCGGACAATAGAGATATGATATGCAAACCATGTGTGACATCGTGACCATAAGAGAAGTCATACATATCATCTGATTGATAGTAATCACCATCTTCAATAATCTTGTCTTCCTGTAACTGGTCATACTCGAAGTATAATTTAGACTTTACATTGTAAACCGCCCACCATTCATTTATATCTGACTTCCTTGTATTCAGATATGATGTATAGTAAACTTGTTGAGCTTGTGATGCTAATATGAATGGTTCATATGTTTCAAACATTGATTTATGATTCACCTCCATAATGCCTGAGGCTTTGTCGACTCTTGTTATTGCAAGATCAAACCAATAACACTTGAATAAAGTTATCGTGTTATTTATGCCTAAGTAAGTCAACTTCATTATTTCTTCAATGACACCATAGTAGTCAAGTTCATTTTCACCGTAACTGCTACCCTTGACACACATGTCACTATTCATTGTTGACTTGTTTACACCGTAGTCTTTTGTATGGAATTGATAACTATTTACGATATACCCGTTGTAACATTAAACAACTTTGGTCAGACCATTTTGTAAAACACATATTCCTTGGTCAATAACATCACCATGGCGGACCTACAAGCATAAACAATGACAGTAATTATGACCAATTAAGTAACATATTATTGTTTACACAAAAAGAATGCATGTCATCGTCCTTACCAACTCTTTGAACCATGCCCAAAACTTATTTTCACGTTCTTTCTGTACTTCTGAATCAGTGAGATGTGGAATTTCTCTTCATAACTCTAGATCAAATCGTCTGTACTTAACAAATAATTATATTACCAAACCATGTACATACATAGAGAACTTAGTGTAACATATTATGTATACTTACTCGATATAGGGTTGATCGCTGAGCAATTAAAAATGATATAGATTTATGTTGTGTCTTGATCTCGATCTTCCAAGAGTCTTGACCGACAACTGCTAAAGGCATGCCCAAGTGGTTTAAATATCCATAGTTTTTCAGTCACAGTAATTTGTTATCTATCATTATTACAAGGTAGGCAAGTGTAACGTGTTGGAATGTGAGGTTCAAAGTACATAGATTAGAAATTTGAAATCTCTTCTAAAGCGTATGCCTCACAAATTGAACCTTCCACTCTTGCTTTATTCTGAACCTTTTTTTTAGGTCAAACATGCATCTGTCAACAATATGCTAACAGAAATATCTTCTCTAACTGACAAATAGTAGTGACAACAGAATCCGCGAGATTCTTTACCTCAGTTACTATAACTTCCGATGCACACAATGTTCTAAAAAATCTACTTAACTTGAATAATACCCCTCCATATAGGTTTGTCTAACATACCATGGAATGCTAGGAGAATCAATCGTTGCATAATAACATGACAATCATGATTCTTCAACCCATATAATTGTCTCTCGTCTATCTTCATAGCCCGAAAAATGTTAGAGACGTATCCATCTGAAAATCTCAACTGTCTCAACCACTGACATACTTGCTTTACTTGATCTGGTCCAAGCACGTACCTTGTCTTTGGTTTCAGTACTTTGTCATTGTACTCTTGGAGTTCCAATTCTGGTCTTTTACATATTACTTTTAAATCCATATGGCCTTCAGATTATCCGTCGTTTTCTCTTTGACATTCATTACCGTATTAAACACATTATCAAACACATTTTTCTCCACATGCATCACATCCAAATTATGTTGTATCAATAAGGTTGACCAATATGGTAGTTCCCAAAATATAGATTTCTTTATCCAATTGTGATCCTTCCCAAATCCAAGGAAGGGCATCAGACTACGAGCATCTGGCAGTCCATATAAAAAGTATCACAATCATCTTAAAATCTCTATGACAGACAATTGTGTAGGTGGACCTTCTATTTCAGTTGTGCATGCTCGGAATGCATTCCTTTGTCATCGAAATGGATGGTCGCTAGGTAGAAATCGACGGTGACAATCAAACCAACACGGCTTCCTTTCATGTGTTAATCTAAAAAAATTTATATCCTTCATGCAGTACAGACATGCCAACCTCTCATGTGTGCTCCAACTAGATAACATACCATATGCAGGGAAGTCACTAATTGTCTAAAGAACAACAACCTTCATATTAAAGTTTTGTTTTTTATGAGCATCGTACGTGAGAACATCGTCATCCCATAGTATTTTTAATTCATCAATCAATGGCCTTAAATATACATCAAGATTTTAGCCCAGAGACGTCAAACCAGGGATCAATAGAGATAAGAAAAGATTTTGATGCTTCATACACAAGCTTGAAGGAAGGTTGTTTGGGGTGACAAATACTGGCAAACACGAGTATGTGGTTGATCTACCCCCAAATAGATTAAATCTATCTATACATAAACTGAGCCTAACATTTCTCACTTTCATTGCAAAGGTCTGATGAGTATGATCAAAGTGCTTCTAAGCTTTCGCATCAACAGGATGTGTGATCTTGTATTCATCATGTTGAACTTTATTTGCATGTCATCTCATGTGTTTAACTGTCCTTGAAGACATATATAATTGTTGCAATCTAAGGGTGAGAGAAAAGTAGCGTAGTAACTTATATGGCACTTTTTTAACCTCGTGCTAGCATTGCCTCTTGTCTTTGGCTTGAACCGAGGATGCCCACATGACGGACATGATCTGCTATTTTCTTGATCTTTAAAATACATGTAGTGATTTTGACATGCATCTATCTTTTGATACCCCATACCTAGAGCGTTGACCATAACCTTCACACGGTAGAAATTTTGTGGCAATTTCTCATCTTTGGGCAACATAGTTTTCACAATAGAACACAGACGGTCAAAACATGATTGACTCAAATTATACTCTGACTTCAAATTCAGTAGTTAAAGAACTACATACAATATAGTGTGACTCTCACAACCATTCCACAGTGGCTCATCAACATCTCTAAGTAAGTCATAAAATCTACTAACTACATCGTTTGCTGCTTCTTCCTCTACCCCAGTTGGTACATTACTAGGACCCATAGCAGAACCCAGTTTTGGTCCTGCGGTATCAAATATCAAATCCATATATGAATTATCGTGCACTATATCCATTCGTGCATCAAAATTGTTCCAAAATTCTTCACCATGAAGCATCCAATTCTAACAACCACTCACAAAACCCTTCATGTACAGGTGATGTCTAACGCTATGAGGTTCTACAAATTGTTTGTTCTTACACATCGTGCAGGGGCACCTGATCCAATCGGTGGGATCCACTGTACTGACACTTGCATTGCAAATTCAATAAAACTGTCAACATCATTCATATATTTAAGTGATACCTCATTATCAACTATCCTACAATACATCCATTTATGATTTGCAGTCATTTTATCCTATAATGTTACAAATATTATCTTTATCAGTTAAAAAAGAATCATAATAATGCTATGATCTAGAAAATATCTAATTTATCATGCATTGATGGTGGATGTAATGATTTGATATATATATATATATATATAATGATTGATTTCTCATTATCGGTTTGCTATAATTCTTGTTTGGTGATTGTTGGTGAGCAATTTTTTTGTTTCAGTTAATGCGTAAATTTTCTTCCCCTCTCTACCATAAACATGCTTAACATAAAATGCAATTCCATGAACTATTATGCATGCATTGATAATTTAATATTTTTGTGTGTAAAACCATCACATCATATTTATACACATTATAAGGATATTTAGAAAGATGAAATCATATTCACAAACACGATACATTTAATTTAAGCATGTTTTTATGATACAATTTTACATGGAATGCATAATCGAATAAAAAATAACTTCATGCAAGCCTGAATAGTCATGTCAAATATTGCAATACATTCAATCATTCATATCACATCAATGTCAAACATGTACATGCAGCAAATACACTCTAATATTCCATTAACTACTATCATGACTAGCATGAAATTCGAACTACAAAAATAAGAGCACTTCTATTATCATACATTTAAATCATGCTCAGCATGATCTCCAAACTCCAACAAAACAGTCCTAGATATTCATAACTAAGTGAGTGTGTGAGCAGAAAAGTGTTGCATTCAAGAAAGTAAATAACATGTGATGTGCTTGCATCACTTACTCACCACGAGTATTTACCTGATTTGCATGCTTTTGCATTTGCATTTTCTTGTTTCTTTTCGCATGGCATTTTAAGCACCATGTGATGCTTAGCATTAAGCATCACGCATTTTGCTCTGCTACGCACCTGCAATGCACGTTTATATATGAGTTAAATGTGCACATTTTGCTTAGCATTCTTGTATCCACTTTCCTCTACCTTGGGGGTTGCACACGTCTTGAGTATACGAGCTAAAGGTCTTAGGCCGCAGGATGCGTGCGGCTCCGTCGTGCGAGCTGCAAAGGCACAACATATTAGCATGCTAAATAATAAAAATGAAAGAAGAAGAAGGGGCAGGGGGCACACCCTTGTCGGATAGGGAAATGAAAAGGGGCAAGAGGCGAAGCCCTCGTGCTGGAAACCCAAAGGTAGCAGGGGGCCTCACCCCTATCTACCGAAGGGATAACCGGGGTAGGGGCTAGGCCCCTGTCTGTCGAAAATTAGAGCAGGCAGGGGCCTTGCCCCTGCCAATTTGACCAAGTCGATGGCAGGGGCTTCGCCCTTGCCTGACAGAATACAGAGAGGTTAGGGCGAAGTCCCTGCCTGTTGGAACTCTGAAATGGCAAAAGCTTCGCCCCTACCTGACAAAAACTTAAGATGAACGGTCGGGGTAGGATGCCCAACGAGGCTGCTGGAGAGGGAGGGTGGGGTTGTCGGTGAGCTACAGGCCAACACGAGGATGGAGAAGAGAGACGAGAAGAAAGAAGATAAAGAAGAAGACAATGGGGAGTGGGGGAAGAGAACACCTGAGAGGGCCAGACATGGAGTGGGGGTCATCGGTGTTGAGTGGCCAGAATGCGGTGAGCGGGAGAGAGGGCTCACCTGAGGGAAATGGGCGACAAAGGGGGAACGATCGAGGGAGGAGAACGTGAGGTGGCCAGCAAGGTCTCTAGAGGGAGCTGTTAGTGGATCGTCGGAGAGCAAGGGTGGAGATGGTGAGCAGCGCGGGGGCGGTCGGTGGAAGACGAGAGAGAGGGCAGGTTCACAGAGTTAATTTTGTGCCCTAGATGGGCCATTTTACATCAAAAATTAGCGACGAAAAAATTCTATCTCAAAATCCATCACTAATTAGCGACAGAAAAAATTTGTCGCTCATCCATCATGAATTTATGATAGAGTTTGAGACGAAACATTTCTGTCACTAATCCATCGCTAATTAGCAATGGATTTTGAGATAGATTTTTTTTGTCATAAATTTTGCAACTAATTTCAATTTTAGGGATGACTAATTTTCTCTCGCTAATCCATCGTAAAATTGCAATGGATTATTTCTGTCATAAATTTTTGTCGCTAATTAACGTTTTTCTTGTAGTGTGAGCTCACATGCTCAGTCAGAAAGATCTTATTGGACAACGATCTTGATTTTCTCTTCTGCGTGCAAAGTTCTTTAAAAAACTTTTCATAGGCAGGTACCTGTTGGATGACATTGATCTGGGGGAGGTTTATGTGAAGATGCTTGAAGATCTCAAGCATTTCTTGCATCTTCATCCCTTGCTTGTCGAATGACCTCAGTTTTTCAAGCACCTCTGGAAAGGGGGATTTAGGTATGTAGGATTTGGAAGATACATATGGGGGAGCCCTTCTGCTTTATTGAGGCATCTCACTAAAGACCGACTGCTCATCACTTAGTCTCTCTCTTTCTTCTGCATCCTCCCTCGCTCTATACTCCTTCCCACTCCTAAGGGTGATAACAGCCTGAACTTGCTCGTGATGTGAGTCAGTCATGTGCAGGCCAGAATGCATGGGTTCCTTGCCACTCGAGTTGACAACAGGCTGACTAGGGAGACTCCCTTCATTGTGCCTGCTCAAGACCTCAGTCAACTGTCCCATTTGGGTCTCTAACTTCACTATCGATTGTGTGTGGGAGTTGAGGTTGACCTTTATATCAGAAAAGGCTTTGAGGAGCTTATCCTGAAATGATTGACTCGTTGTGTGCTCTTGGGGAGAAGAAAAGCTAAGCTGAGAAGGGGCCAGTGAGAATGTGGGTCTTGGGTAATCTTGTTGGAAGTTACTCGGTCTGGCCTATGTCTGAGAAGCCATATGGGGTAGGACTTGTGAATTTATCCACATAAAGTTGGGGTGGTTTCTCCAACCTAGATTATAGGTTAGCACATAAGAGTCATGCACCGGTCTAGTGAAACCTTGGGCAACATTCACTTGCTCCTAAACAAATTCAAGATAGAGCGGTGTTGCTGGACAGTCTGAAACATAGTATGCTGGGCTTGCGCATAGCTCACACACTTTACTCATGCGATTTATTGAAGTTGGGTTCGCTAGTAATTGATCCATTTACCTAGTCAACTGGTCCACTTTGATTTGCAATTTGTGATTGGACCCAACTTCGAAAATCCCTCTCTTTATAGGACCTCTAGAAGCAGATGTGGTCCTATCAAGTCTTGATGACAGGGCATGGTGCATAGAGTTTTCACTTAATATTTCAAATAGAGCCCATGCCTCATCCTCGCTCTTGAGCATGAATGTGTCCACACACAAAGAATCAACCATTTTTATGTATTTCTCAGTCAGACAATGGTAAAAGTATTGCATCAGTTGACATCGAGGCACCTAGTGGTGGGGACACTTTTAAAGAAGATCTTTCAGCCTCTCCCACGTCTCATGAAACTGTTCTTCCTCAATCTGGAAAAAATTGGTGATGCCTTTTCAAAACTAGTTCATCTTACCAATTAAGAAGTATTTCTTGAGAAACAATCTTTGCATTCATTCTCAAGTAGTAATCTGGACCGTATTTAAAGCCTTCAGGCAGTGCTTGGCTTTGTCCTTGAGGAAGAACAAGAACAAGCTCAACCTCAACGCATCATCTCTGAAATTGTTGATCTTCACCATAGAGCAGATATCAAGAAACTCATCAAGATGACGGTAGGGGTCCTCATTACTAAGGTCGTAAAAGAAAGGTAACATCTGGATAATACTGGCCTTGATCTCAAATTGGTTTGCTCCTATAATGAGTCTAGTGATGCAAGAGGTGGGAGTATATTCAGTAAAAATGAAATACTCTCGGAGGAGACGGGTCAACTGTTGATCCTCAGCCATGGGGCCAGATCGATGGGCTCTTATAATAATAGACTTGTGGTCCTCTACTACCTCAGCAAGCTCGGGGTTAAGCGAGTGTCACCTATGCATACATCTAAGGGTAGACCGGTGTAGCAACCTTCCTAAAGAAGGATTTTCTACCTACCTAACGTGCAAACATAATCAAACCACAATAAACCATGAAGCAGACAAAATAAAATAAAGTAAAAAAACAGTAAACATGCACCACACACTTGCACCCAAACAGATATTTTGAAAAACCAAATAAACTATGGGCACAATACCAATCATGCACAGTTACCGCCTAAGGGAAAACCGACTAGGTGGGCCGTGCAGAAAAAATTTAATTGTTCTCTAGGGCTCGCAAGTGATCATGCATAATATTCACATTTTATTAATCATTATTTATGCATGATCCATGTTAAAATCGATGTAAAAACTCATTTTTATCATTGGTTTCGAGAAACCACATTAAAATTGAATTTATCAAAAAAACATGAATTTCAAGTTTTGCCCTACATTTTTAGTGCTTTTATTAGTTTAGGAATTTTCTTAATTATATTTTAATTAGGTTAGGTTTTGATTAAATAATTTTAATGAGTTTAGGAAGTTTGATTTTGAGAAAATAAAATATGTTTTTCTAAACAGGGTCTTTTTGGAAATTATTGAAAACTTTTGGACTTGTTTTAAAAAATCTATTTTAACCTAATATTATATTATAAATAGTATAGTTCAGCAAAGAGGAGACATTTTTCTAGCAGTCCTCTTGCCTCCCTCTTCTCTCTCTCCCTTGCTTCTCCTCTCTCTTTTTCCGATTTCTTTCTCTCCTTGTTCTCCTCTTCTTCTTTTTCTTCATCTTTTTTTTTCAAGCTTCGAACCCTTTGGTCATCGGCAATTTCTTCTTCTTCGTCGGGGCAGCGTGTATGCAACTGGGATCAACCACTTTCTCCTCTCAACCAATTCGTCGAAGGTGTATCCGTGTGGTGAGCTTCCCCCCCCCCCCCTTTCCGTAGTTCACAGGATCATATCGTCACATGCATATTTATTTTCTATATTGTCATTGCATATAGCATAGGGTATTTTATGTGGATTTAGTGTATATGGATTAGTGAAAATTTTAGTTCAAACATCATAGTAGTTTTCCTTTCCTAGTGTAAATTGTCTCCATCTTTACGCTTGGCTGGAGTTTGTGGTACATGAGAACAATAAACTGCGTTGATGTGCATGTTGTTTAACACACTCATATTGGCGTGATCTTCCAATCACATGCTCAGACCGATCGGCATAACCCAGCTCAGCCTGATCAGCAAGTGTGTTGACTCTGAACTGCAGTCTTGCATTAAGCCGCTGGAACCTGCATAATCAAAATATTAACTTAGAAATTTTTTGGCAGCACAATGCAAAGGACAGACATCAACATCACAAGCTGACGTTGAGATTAACGTCAAACATGCATAGGCAATAGCTAGTTCTTTGTTTGATAGTTACAGATTTTGTAGGCTAAATAATTAAGTAGTATAGATCAATGTTTTCTTGAATGATTCATTTCAAAATTTTGCATCTTGTCAAGTAGGTTATATTAATTCAATTAGTTGTTTGTTTGGTAGCTTTAGGTTAGTATAATATTTTATTTGTTTTCTTGGTTAGACGTTAGTCGGTGTTTTGTATGTCACGTATCCATGAGTTTTTATGAATTGTCTCATATGGTAGTATAGTTCTGTTAAATGTTTTATTGAGTTAAATTATAATCAATCAATTATCTCCTAGATTCTTTATTTAAATTAGAGTCCTATCATATAGATTAATTAGTTTGTCCTGTCAACTCAGTGTTTATTTTGTTTATTGTGTCAGCGTGACCATCATATAGCAAGGATTTTTTTTATATCACGCAGGCTGGTTCAATTATGGCTTTGATTAGGTTAGCATTCAACCATCTGATGGGTCGGCACGAGTTACCATTCACCCAGATGTGCAAGTGTTGATCGTGTGCCTCACGTCTTGCGTAGATAACCTGATATGCATTAATTAGATTGGATTGATTTCAATGTTATTAGATCAAAGTGATGATCCCCATTTTCATCTACTGGTTATTTTTAGATATTAACAAATAAGGTTAGTTAGCTATTCAGCTGCATATGTGGTCTGTTTCTCTGATTTATAGTTTAGGTTCATTATCTCTTCTCATCAATTTTGATCTTACCATTTCATATTTTTTAGTGGTGAGTTAGTTGAGTAAATCAGTATTAGCTTATTGACATCAACTAAATTAGAATAATCTGTTTGGTTAAGTTTCTTTTACTAACATAGGCTATTCCAGAATTAATTAGATTTAATTTAGATGGTTTTCTTTAGTTCACGTGTTTCGTGAGAATTAACAATTTATGTTAGTATAGTTCATACCTAATTTGATAACATTTTTTATATAGTGATGGTTTTCTTTATGATTGTTGTTAAGAAATAGTTAGTTCTATATTTGATTCAAGTAGCTAGTTTGTTTCTGAGTTTGTTACACAATTTGTTAGAGAGTTAGTTTTATTATTTTGTCTTTTAGTAGTTTGCTACCAGCTAGTTAGATTAGTGTTTTTGCTTGATTTTTTATTGAACTAACCTCAAGTTTTATTTAGTTTTTATTGTACTGCTTCGTTGTGTTTTTGTATTTTGCAGGAAAGCGTTGGAACGTGCGGTAGAGCCCTTTTCGTGCCCTCGAAGTACCTTTTGAGGTCCCCTCAAACCCTCAAAAGTGCCCTCAGGGAGCCCTCAGAGGGCAGAAGAAAACATGCATTACCTGTTCCATTAGAAAAGGGATACAAGGGGACAAAGACTCAAGCATTGAAGACTTTTTCCTTGATTCTTAGATTAGATTTTCATTTTTTTATTCAATTCAATTATTTGGGTTGTAATAAGGCCATTAATTATTGTTTAAAGTTCTCCGCAGAGGGCTGCACTATTTCCTTATTAACTCGATTAATTGAAGTTTTTTTTGCAATAAAGAGTAGTGTAGATTGTGTGTTGAATACGAAGTATTTCCCATTCCCTGAGATTGACCCGGACTCCATCACTCGTGCGAGCCGGTTTTTATTATTTGGTGTCTAGCTTTCACACTTGTTTTCATTAAAAATATTGTTTTAAAAAACATTTTCATAAAACTCACACCAGCAAACAACGCGGTTCTAAAAACCCTAAATACAAAAGCAAACTAAAAATCCTAATTAATGAACAAAAAAAATAAACTAACAATCATAAATATTATGCAGAAAGGAAACTAACAATTCTAAGTAAAACGAGAACACATAGAGGCAATAAAGTGAATACTCATTTCAATTGTCGCTCCCCGACAATGGTGCCAAAAATTTGATGTAAGTTACTAAGTTTTATGAAATAGATTTTTAAAAGATATTTTTGATAAAAATGATTTATGCAAGCCAGACACCAAATACTAAAAACCGGCTCACACTAGGGTGGAGTCCGGGTCAAACTCAAGGAACAAGAGAAAACTTTGTATTCCACATAAATCCACTCTTTATTGCCTTGGAAATAAAAATAATTAATTAACTAAATGAGAGTGCGGCCCTCTGCAGAGGGATTAAACAAATAATAATTAGTTAAATGACCTTATTACAAACCCAGAATAAATGAATGAATAAATCTTAAGTTAAAAATAAAAGAAGAAGGGTCTTTAATGCTTGAGATTCTAATCCCTTTTTATGCCTCTGCTTTATTTGATATTTCTTTACTTATTGTAGAGGGCTCTTTGAGGGGCTCTAAAGGTCCTTTAAAGGGGCCTTTCTGGGGACCTCAGAGGGCTCTTCAGGGGCTTATTTGAGGGCTCACAACACAATCAACCACTTCCCTGTAAAACAGAATCACAAAACACGAACAAAATACAAAAGAACTAAACAGAAATTCAATGTTAATTAAAAGAAAAATTACAAAAACAAGAATCCAACTACTAATAACAAATTAACTACATGTAACAACTATGAACTAACATGTAACAAACTAAAATATTAAATGAAAAAATATTAAAACCAACTAACTAACAATCAAGGAACTAATCAACTACTAATCAATTATGAAACTAACAATCAAACTAACTACTTAACACTAAGAATCAATGTAACTAAATGAAAACAAACTAAATAAATTAATCAACTAATTAATTATGAAACAATAAAGAAGATAACATGCAACAACTAACTAATCATAAGAAATTTACTTTACCAAACAAGAAACACTCTAACCGACTAACTACTAATTCAATAATTGACTAAAATAATTAAGTAACCACCTAATAAGAAACTAACTAAGCTAATGTACAGACTGTAGAACTAACTTTAGTAAATCTGAAAATGATAAAAATACTAAAATCTAACCTATGCTAGTTATTCTAATTAACTAATTAATAAACAAAACAAAGAATCGGCTAATTGACTAACTTACCTTAATTACATGCAAGATTGAAATCAAAGGTTGACGTAACTCAATAAATAAAAGTTAAATCTAACTACCAATGAAGGCTAAGAAAAATCACAAACTGACTGGAGATATCTAACTAATTGATTATCAATGCTCATAAATGAATAAAATAAAATAAATAATTATCGGCTATTATGTATTCAATAAAACTAAAACTATTGTGGCTACTGATTAAAGATAAACAAACCATGTGAATTAAACTATTACGAACTAACGAATTAAATAAAAACAAATTGTAAGACACTACGATTATTTTATGAAGAACACAACTGCTACTTTACTAAACACCTAAAAAATGATAAAAGCATAAATCGGCTAACATGATTAAATCTAATCTAAATTTTAATTAAACTAATTTATGTCTAATAAAAGTACTAACTGATTCTGATAAGAACAACAACTGACATGAATTTAAAATTTCAAATTAACTATATAAAAAATACTACTATCTAACTCAGCATGTAAATCGAGAAAAATGGCTACACTAAACTATTTTATTTTATTTTTTCTTTTTATATTTTCAGATATTAAAAATAAAACTAATCTAATCTATATGCACTAAATATGCAATGATCAAATAACTATATGCAATGATATGATGTATGTATGCAAGAACTAAAACTACGAAACTATGGAGAGACAGGGGAGAAGAAACATATTGTCCGATCTATTTTCGATGAAAGGGTTGAGAAGAAGAAAGTGCTCTTACCTTTGAGCTTCACGTGCCTCCGTCAAGAGGAGGTAAGAATAATCAACGCCAGAAAAAGGTTAGAAGTATGACAAAACCGGGGGAGAAAGAAAGAGAACGAGGGAGAACCAATTGAGAATGAGGAGGGGGAAGAGAAGAGAAGAGCTAGAAGAGGCTTGCATTTTCGCAAGAGGAAAAAATGTGTTCCATGGCTGAAAACATACTATTTATACTAAAAAATTAGGTTACACATTTTTTTTCAAAAAACTCTAATTAATTTTCAAAATTTTTAAAATTTTCAAAATAGTACTTCTAAAAAAACATGTTTCACAAAAATGATTCTTCTAAATCGAATGAAATACTAATTAAATACTTTTAAACTAATTATACTAAGAATTAAAAATTTCTAAACAAAACTAAACACTGAAAAACATAGAGAAAAACTTGAAATATGTGATTTTCTCTTTATTTTTAATTTAAAGCAGTTTCTCAAAAATACTGGTAAGAATGAGTTTTTAATGCAATTTTTTGACAGAACATGTATAGAATAATATGAATAAAATATAAAATATATGCATGATTAATCAACAAAAGTAACATAATATGCAAACCCTCCTTTTGATACAATAGGTGATGGTTTACATACGTTTGAATGAACAAGTTCAAAAGATTTGGTTGTAAACATAGATCTGTGTTCAAAAGACAAACTTCTGATTTTTCCAAGGATACAATCATTACAAGTGAGATTGTTTTTACAAATATTTTTGACAAAATGTAAATAAGAAAGTTTGGTGACATTGAGATGCCCAAGTCTTTTGTGCCAAACATTTATGTCTTTATGTTGGGCAACATTACAAAAATAATTCTTTGGTATTTGAAGATAGCCCACATTAGTATAGATCTCCCTTCCTAGAGCCTTTCTCATTCAACTTCCTAGACTGGTGATCCTGTATCTAACATTTATTAGATGAGAATTTTATGTCACATCCATGGTTCAAGAGTTGAGAGACTGAATGCAAATGTAAATTTAATTTTGGTGTAAATTTAATTTTGAGAATAAAAAACCTTATTTTTCAAAGTTTTCAATTCATTTAATTTCAAGAGAAGTGTTGTCATCCACGGTTGAAACAAAAGATGGAGACATATTTTTTGAATATTCGAAAAGAAAAAAATTATTTGGAGACACATTAAATGAGGCACCTGAATCCAAAAGCCAAGAAGTCCTACCGGGGGGAGAGAATGTTAACATGACGGCCTTTGGGATAGATCCCTTGAGAAGAGGTTGTTAAGTTTCTACGATTTGACTTAGAGAAAGAACTCCATTGTCAGAGGTGGATGGATCATCTTCCTTATGCGGTTGAAATGTGGTGGACATAGCCACCATCTTCTTCCATTTTAGGTACACCGGTTTGATATGTTCGGGTTCTTTACAAAAATGACATATAATTTTGCTATAGTTTCTTCCTTGATATCTTTCATTTTGACCACCATTTTGTCTTGCTCTTTGATTTTGATTTTTAAAATGAGGAGGTTTATATGTTTTCAAGTTGTTCCCCAGTCTAGAAATGACATAAGCTCCTTTATTTTCTTCTTGGTTTGAAGATATTGCAAGAAGACTCAGATTGATCTTGCTCATACCCATACGAGTTTCTTCTCTACTTAATTTAGTAAGAACGTCTTCAAGTGGTGGAGAAGTGAAGGAGGATAGAAGAGAAAATCATATTTGTTCAAACTCGGGTTTAAGCACATTCAAAAAATTGAAAAATTAATTTTCTTTTAGTTGCTTGTGTCGAATCTCAATGGCTTCCTCACTTTATTTTGGTTCAAGCATAGCAAGCCCATCCTAAATAGAGGATAATTCGACAAAATATTCCCTAATAGTCAATTCGCCTTGTTAAAGGGTCAAAGCTCTTTTCTGAAGATAATATTTATGGGATAAATTCCTTGAAGTGTACATCTTTTCAAGGTATTCCCATACTTGAGATGCCTTCTTAAAATTCAAAATTTTTTCATTGATTTGGGCTTCAACCGAAGAGAAAATCAATGAAGGATTTTATAATTCTTTATTTCTCATTCCTCATGTTTATTGTTGTACTCTTAAAAGACTTTTTCTTTTTTTTTCCATCAAGAACCTTAATCTCACATTTTTCAATAGTAGTGATTTTAGGTTCGGGTTCGAGGATAGTGCCTTTGACATAGCCCCAAAGGCCTTTCTCTTTAATATGAGCTTCCATATTTCTAACCCAAACATGATAGTTTGACCCATTAAGCTAGAAGCCAAGAGAAAAGTGAGAATCTTTTTTCTCCGTGGAGAAAGTTTATGAGAAAGAAAGAAAACTTCAACAATAGAGACTTTTACCACAAAGGGTCTTTTAAGCTCACTTGAAGAGATGTATTGCACTTAGTAGTGGATTGTAAGAGCTCTCCTTGCCAAAAAAGAAAGATTGAGAAAAGTGCACCCATTTTGAGGCAACCACCATAGTATGGCAAAACACAAGCTATTCTTCCAACCTTGCTTTGATACCATGTAAAAATATCTACAATGAGACTATGTGCACAAAAGCACAATATTCTTGATGTGATAAGTGTGCACAAAGGCACAAATGAACACTCACACAAGTGCACAAAGGCACTTATACAAATGTACAAAAATAAAAATAGAATCACACAAAGGAGAGTTTTACAAAAGCTTATTTTACAATGAAGGAGAAGTCTCCTATTTATAAGAAACTAAAGAGAGCCATTGGAGGGGCTCCCATATGTGAACGTTGGAGCCCCTCCAACAGTCATCTTATTGACCGTTGGAGGGGCCCAACATTCACATGAGGTGGGTCCCTCCATGGCTAAAAGGCAAAAGAACTAAAAAATAAAAATAAAAAAGGAAAAAATAAAAAAAGGAAAAAAGGAAAAATTACATACATATTCAAGAATAAGAATATGCATAAAATAGAAAAAAGATAGATTTACCCTTATCGGGTATTAATATATAAATATATATGTATATGTATCTCTATATATATATATAAATATATATAGGAGATACATTTTAACAATATGATCTTCTATACTTCCATCAGTCTGACCATGGAACCCTGTTCAAAGTGATAACTTTTCTAGTCACATGACTCTCTTGATCTCCAGAAGTCTTGACCACCTCTTGTCAAAATATGTTTCCTTTGCTCCAATATCTGCAAAATGTAGTTTGTTATGCTCTCAGGACAATTTCTTATACCTAGTTCAATAGCATAAGATCTGTTTATGAAATGCGCACACTGCAGTGTTGGTGCCAATTTGTCGCACGCCTCCGAGCAGGTTTCCTACAGCACGAATGGTCATCTCAGAATTGTATCATCCTTGTTTTTCATGGTTCGGTGTAGAAGATTAGAGGGTGTAATATAGGAGCCAAGAATACTACCTTTACTGAGGTATATAACCGAATTGTATCTTGAATAAGAGAATCAAGATCAGCTTCTGTCCCAGGTTTCACATAGATAACCTGCAATATGGTTCTGTTAGCATGTAGTTTTCTGTTTATATTCAACAGCCGTGTTAGTGAGCATGTGCATTCAGATACTAAGAGTGTATGTGTGGGTGTGTCTGTGTTGGGAGGGGCTGGGGATGCATGGTTCTGTTGAGGTAGCGAAGAGACTTAATGATGGATCATCTCCGCCGATCTCCGGCATTGAATGGCTTTCTCTGCTTGAAGGTAGAACCCAGACATTGAATGTGGTATCAATCTGTGACACACAACAAAATATGATTACATTGGAAATTTTCAGATATAGAAGCTAGATAACAGATATTATCACTTTTTTGCGCAATGTTAGGATTAGGATCTCCACTTTCATTTGTGTACAAACCATTTTCATGAATCATTCATTAATAGAATTCACAGTAACATGGCAGAAACTCTGAAAAAATCTCAAGAATTTTCTGTGTTCTTTGGATTTGGGGAAAGTTATGTAAAAGAAATTACTAGCATGTAAAGGGTACTTCAGGCTAATATAGTTAAGAGTGCTGACAGATCTAAGCTATTGTCTACTTGAACCAACTTATCGGATACAATGATTTCCAATTTTGTGTTGCTCATGCGCTCCATTCCCATGATACTTTCAAGTCAATTATCAAGCACCCAGTTAGCTTTGCCCGCAAGGGCTCCACCTTATTGGCTAGGGGTGACCATGGTTTACTGCTTGACATGGGTCGACCAGGGTACGAAACCCATAGGACATGTCCCTTCCCGCAAGGTCAAAGCTGGGTAAACTCCATTGGTTTTACCAACCAGAGGCTTGTCAATGTGCGGTTGGTGATTGAGGGGGAGGAGGAGATGGTGATGGTTTTCCCTTGGCCTAGCAAAAAAAAATTACCAAGTACTAGTTACTTCCATGCTCTTGGTTTGTTTGGGAAGTGGGAACCGAAGCAGTTATGGGGAACCAAGGTTTTCAGATCTTATATTAGGCTGTTTGGGAAAAAGAAACCGATGGATTCATGAAAATAGGAACGGAATCCGCATCAGCTAATTCCTTCCAAATCTTTCTTCAGTCTTCTTCACAGAGGAGATTATTTCCAAATCCTTCTTTGAGGAGTCGTTTGATTCTTTTTTTCCTTTCAGTTCCATTTCTCTTGGATTCCCTCCATGTCATTTCCATCAATTCCTCCCAATCAGACCCCAACTAACTTTAATTGCTGGATTTTCTGTTTATATCATTTTAGCTGGCTTTCCCACAAGGACTAGGCCTTTCTGGTTAGGGGAGACCACTGTTTGTCACTTGACATGGGATGACCATGGTTCGAAACTCACGGAGAGTGTCCCTTGCCACAAGGTTGAAGCTGGGTGTACTTTCTAGTGGGCAGGGGGGACTTCAAGGGTTTTATTAACAACCTGAATGCTGCCAATATGTGGTAGGTGATCGGGAGGTTTTTTACCAAGTACCTAGTAACAGAAAAAAAAATCATTTGGCTTGCTTATTGTCAGTGATAACCATAGATAGAGATATTTAAGGATCTTTGGTATCATTAAAGCAAGATAGATCTTTGGTGATACCTCTTTGGTGTATAAGGAGAAACAGTTTCTGCACTTCCTTGTGAAGGATGAGGTGATCTTTCCATCAATGGAGTAACCAAAGCCTGCATGCTGGTAAAGAAAAATAACTGTCATTATCTTATAAATAAACTCTCTAATTTCAAGTTCCTAACTGTTCCAAGGTTTATTAAGTGGTCAAGATTAACCAGTTCTTATCATGTGAGGATCTCTGCAATTCATTTTCATATTCCTATTTACCATGCCTGTTGGGGGTGCTTCTGCTAACCTTTTGAATAGCTAAACTGACAAAAACCTCTTCATCTCCCTGGCCTTCTTCTGCCAGGTCAGCTAACTGCAATTCTCTGAGAGTCAGAACAAAATCATACGTCCATTGCCCTTGATATCTGCTATCAGATGCCGAAATCGTAATGAGTCCGCGAGTCTGCCCCGGCTGCAATTTTGAGCTTTTCCTTGAATACTTTGAAAACAGTAACAGAAAGCAAAGATCAGATGCTTGATGTATTTCGTAAATTGATATACTGAAAAATTAGTGGCACAATACTTGAAGAGTGAAAGAAAAAAAAGAACAGAAACCAGACTAGGAAACTGAGAATCTTGAGGGATGATAGATAAATTGTTGAAAGAGTGCATAAAATAAAACTGCTTCCATTTGAAAAGTAGTGAATGGCAGAATAGATAGTTGATGTAATAGTAGTAAATGCTTTACATATGTACATCATAGTTATATTATGAGAAAAATAAGAACTGAAGTATAAGAAATTAAGAAATGGGTATTTTTATACCTTAAGGAGTTCAGTTTTTTTTGGTGAAGCTTCTTCATATTTGGAGCTGTGGCATTGCAGACTCCTTTTGTTTGTTAAAGGTCTATGGTGAAGAGTAGTTAGTTTTGGAACTCGAGTGTGTGTTGTGTTGATTGTTCTTGGCAATGGGTGGCATAGTCCCTCCATTTTCATCAGTCACAGATCTTTAGAATGGTTATAATGAAAGAAGAGAATGCAGATCTTTTGAACCCCTCAGCCTTATCTACATTAAGAGTGGTAGATGGGGAGTGTGGCTCTGGTTGCTTTTGTTTTGAATTGGATAATTACAAAATACCCCCTTTTCCTGGACAAAGTTTGCTGAAATACTCGGTCCAATGATTGATGGCAAATTTGTTAGTTCATTCAATGAGTCAAATGGATGAAAATTTGTAAGTGGTGATGTCAATGAATCAGATTTGGATCCGAAATGAATCCAGTTAGGCGCTGTTTGGGATCGGCAATGGGGAATCCATGGAATCCCAGTCGTCTCCGTCGATTGGAGTCACTGTTTTGGGAGGGGAGATGGGAGTGGCGTTGGGACAGGCGATGGTGTTATAAATGGGCAGATTTCAAAGCCTTAATCAGATTTAGTAAAGCAAATAGAATCAAATTAACGCCCAACATAGGCACTGGGGTGGGGTCCTAGCCTCTGAGTTTTATGCCACCTGCAGGACGATCGTAGGTATGGCAGACTGAGCCAGCGTTACCAGGTTTTCATGCTGGGTGTGGTTATATGTCCAAAAAATAGAATTCAATTAATAATTGGGTTTGGATTCTGTATTCAGATTTGCATCTGAATCTGAATTTGAGTATATACCAAACCCGAATCCAAATGATTATCCAACCTGATTACATATGAAATATAACTGATTAGCAAATGGTATTCATTATTACCTTTCTCCCATCCGACTCTGGCTTCGAATCTGATTATGCTAGATCTGATAAGGTTAGATTCAGTGATGCTCAGATGCTCAGATCCAACACTAGTCCAAGCCATTCGCATCCCTATTTGTGAAATGGGCCACCAGTAGCAGGATGCATATTATGCTTGACTTGGATGACCATTTGTTCATTAATTTATGCGGAGTCATAGATCCTGTGGGTGCAAGTGAACTTTGGTTTCTACCTGAATCCAAATTGGATCCAGCCCATATTATCATATTTGGACTGGTATATGTGCGAAACTGGATTTGCTCCTAAACATATGTAGTTAGTTGGGTATGTTTGGACTGGACCCAGAATTCGATAAGCATGTAATTTTGGATCCAGAATGGAATTGTGTCTAAAATGAACCCTTTTACTTTTTGTTAGAAGAAAATGTTGGATCATATTTCGGATCACACAGTTTCACAGCCGTCATCATGATATAAATCAGGAAATACAACAAAGTATATAGCATGATCAACAGACGACCGAAACAATAACAGGGAGCAAGCATGACAGGTTCCGCATAAAACCAAAATCCAGACAGCAGCATATAAACAAACATATGCACATAACACAATAAACATAAGAGAAACATGTTAATATTGTGTAAAAGGCTAAGGCGTACGGAAGTACTCCCCTTAGAGAAGATTTGCCCCCACATACTGTGCAAATCAGGGTCCGACGTCCTTCCCCCATGATACAATAGCCACGACGAACCGAACGGTGCACTCCGGCGGGTCGTCCTTCGAAAACAACCTCCACGAACCAAATGTTGTAGAACACCCTTTCGGAAAAACTCAGGAAAGAGAAAAAGAGAGCAATAGAGGAGATGGGAAATCGCAGAGCTCCAGAATTCGTCTGTATCAGCCTGTGCGTAACCCCAACCCTCACCACGCTTTTATAACCCATGAACGGTTATGAAACGTGGAAGGACCCGTTACGGATTCTGAGGAGACGTGATCCGTTAACGGTCTTCGAAAGATCGAGACCCGTTACGGAATCTGAAGGGCCATAACGAGCACGGAATACGAGGAGTCGTGACTCGTTATCCATTCCCATAACCCGTTACAGAATCCAAAGAAACTTTGGGTAAAAAGGTACTTTGTCTTGATTGGATATGGCCCTAAAGGGCCAATTACCCGAACCCGAACCCGGCCCGGCTCAGCACGACACGACACGGCACGGCGGGCGCGCGCGCGTGTGTGTGTGGTGGTCATCCCAATCCCTTGTTCTCTGGAACAAGTGTATGAGTTCACTAGTTGCTTATAAAGCCTTCAGAAAACTCAAGCAAAAGCAATATGAGACTATTCCACCTCATCAAGACTACTTCCTTTAAACAACCCATTTTCTCCTTTGAATTTTCTCTCCCTTCCTTCTTACACCTAACGTTCCCCCACAAATTCAAAGAATGAAACGGGAGGAAACCAAGGTGCAAGATGAGACAATCTGCAACAGGACATATCATGCTTTCAGCAATGGTACCTTCCGATTTGAACCACTACCTTAGTTGACTAACTTTACCCCCACAGGAACGAAGTGAACTGAAGTCTTGAACTTGAACCTTTGGTGTAGGAGTGTCCATCAACAACAACATGATAAAGGTTCTGGTTGTAATCTTTAGGGGCGGCACGTTAAAGGCCATGCGCCCGAATCCTGTTTCATGAGTGACTTCAGGAATAACCCAATTCCTTAAATTGCGGCCACACAGTCACACTCACATAGGTCGGCTTCTCCAAAGATGCATTACTAACATCTCGCCTATAAGGCTTTGAACCCATTAAGAGTTTTAACTCTTCCTTAACTTGCAGCTACAGCATCTTTCCAGAGTAAACAGGGGAACAGACACAGATGCAAGGTATCATATTTAATAAGGTGTTATCCAGTTCACCCTACAGCTTGTTATTACCACATTGAACCTACTTTGTGGGATCTCCACTCAGATAGGTTGGGTTGCTACTGTAGATGAACTACTGATGGGTTTCAGTCCCATCCCCTATCTGGATTTTAGGACTGATGACTTATCTAGTCCTTTCGTTAATGGATCAGTTGTGTTCTCTTTGGATCCAACATAGTCCACAACAACCACTAACTGAGACATCAGTTCCCTTACAAATTTTATTCTGACTTGGATGTGTCTTCTCTGTTTTTTGTTATATTTTGTGCTTTTAATCTTTGCAATAGTGGCCATATTGTCACAATGCACAGATATCGCAGGAATTGGCTTGCACATTAAAGGGAGTTCCTCAAGAAGTCCCTTTAACCATTTAGTTTCCAATCCTGTGACATCTAAAGCATAGAGTTCAGCCTCAAAAGTAGACCGGGACAAGATGGTCTGCTTTACTGATCTCCAGGCGACTGCGCCGCCACCCAAGGTAAATACATACTCTGTCACGCCATAACTGCCAGAGTTCATGGCTATCCAGCTTGCATCACTATATCCCTCAAGAACTGCAGGGAATCTATTGTAATGCAAACTCAAGGATATAGTACCTTTCAGGTATCTAAGTACCATGTCCAATGCCTTCCAATGAGTGCGATTTGGACAACTTGTGTATCTACTTAATTTTGTCACGGAGAACGAAATATCCGGTCTTGTGCAATTTGTAAGATACATCAAACTTCCAATAATCTGGGAATACCTCAATTGAGACACAGGAACATCAGTCATATTCTTATGAAGAGGGATAGAAGGGTCATATGGAGTTGCTACAGATCTCCCTTGGTTATAGCCAAATTTCACAAGTACTTTCTCAACAAAGTGAGATTGAGAAATGGTTAACCCTTCAGCTGAACGAGTCAGCTTTAAGCCTAAGATCACATTTGCAACACCCATATCCTTCATATCAAACTTACTTCTAAGAAACAACTTTGTCTCATTAATAATTCCCATATTGGAACCAAACAGTAAAATATCATCTACATACAGGCATAAAATAATACAACCATCACTTTTAACTTTACAATAAACACACTTATCAGATTCATTGATAACAAAGCGAAATGATAAAATAATATTATCAAACTTTTCATGTCATTGTTTAGGGGCTTGTTTAAGTCCATATAATGACTTAACAAGTCTACAAACTTTATCTTCATTACCAGAAGTCACATAACCCTCAGGTTGATCCATATAGATCTCTTCTTCAAGATCGCCATGTAAAAAAGCGGTCTTCACATCTATTTGATGGACCAAAAGATCATAAATGGAGGTCAGTGCAATAAGCACTCTAATAGTGGTCATCCGGGTAACCGGAGAATAGGTATCAAAATAGTCTATTCACTTCTTTTGTTTGAACCCCTTGGCAACTAGTCTCGCCTTGTACTTGTCAATGGATCCATCTGGTTTCAACTTCTTCTTAAAGATCCATTTGCACCCAATTGTGGAACTACCACGAGGGAGATCAACCAGTTCCCAAGTACCATTAGAGATAATGGAGTCCATTTCACTCTTGATGGCATCTTTCCAATGCTTTGCTTCAGGTGAAGCCATTGCATCTCGGAAAGTGGGAGGATCATCTTCGATAAGGTAAGTGATAAAGTCACTTCCCAAATCTTTGGTAATCCTTGGTCTCTTGCTCCTTCTAGGTTCAACCACTTCCTCAGACTCACCGGGTCTAGGATGGGAACACGATGGTTCTACCCCCACATCTGTCATCCTTTCCACATGTTCGGGAATGGAACCAGAAGTTGAAGGTATATCTAAAGAAGACAGATTCTAAGGTACACCAACTTTCATGGGAAATACATCCTTAAAGAATGTAGCTTCTCGAAGCTCAACAATAGAGTTAACATCTATGCCAGATATCTCAGACTTAATTACTAAGAACTTGTAGGCATAGTTGTTCTTTACATAACCCAAAAAGACAGCATCTACTGTTTTAGGACCCAGCTTCTTCCTATTGTGCTCTGGGACAAGTACCTTAGCAAGGCACCCCCACACTTTAAGGTATTTTAAGCTAGCTTTCCTATTTCTCCAGAGTTCAAAAGGACTACTATCCTTATGCTTCTAAGGTACTCTATTCAGAATATGGCAAACCGTATTCAGAGTATCCCCCCACATATAGGTAGGTAATCCAGAACTCCCAAGTAGAGTATTTATCATGTCAGTTAGGGTTCTATTCTTCCTTTCTGCAATCCCATTGGATTGAGGAGAATATGGAGCTGTAAACTCATGAACTATTCCAATAGACTTGCAATATTCATCGAGTTTATTAGAGGTATATTCTTCTCCTCTATCAGACCTCAATCTTTTAAGTTTTCTACCAGTTTGTGTTTCTGCTTCATTCTTATAAATAAGAAACTTATCAAAAGCTTCATCTTTTGATTTTAGCAGATACACATAACAATATTTAGTGCTATCATCTATAAAAGTGATAAAATACTTTTTATGATTTCTAGTTAACACTCCATTAAACTCATAGATATCTGTATGCACCAGATCCAATATTTCAGAATCTCTAACAATCGTATGGAATGGTTTCCTACATTTTTTTGCTTGCACACAAATTTCACATTTTTTAGTTTTATCAATGGAATGCTCAGGAATCATTTTCAAGTTCATCATGCGTTTCACAGAATTGAAATTCACATGACCTAATCTATTATGCCATAAGTCAGATGATTCTATGTTATATGCAACATTAGATAATGAATCAAAAGAAACATCATTTTCTAATTTATCACTGCAAACATGTTCAACACGAAGTTTGAATAAACAATCATCTAAATATCCCTTGCCAATAAAAGTTTCAGAATGTAAAATAACAACTTTATTACATTTAAAGTTAAATTCATAACCCTCTCTAACAAGACATGAACCACTAAGAATGTTCCTTCTAACTACAGGCACATGGTGCACTCTGTGTAAAGATAGAACTCGTTCTGAAGGAAACTTCAGATCCACGCGTTCAATCCCTAACACCTTTGCAGCCGTTGAATCGCCCATAGTCACAGATCTGCCTGCAACAGCCTGGTATGAGACAAAGACAGACTTATCAGCACAAACGTGCACATTAGCCCCAGTGTCAACCAGCCACTCAGTTGGCTCATAAACGTGATAGATTTGCGGGTTAACAGAAACATACCCAGTACTGGTCCCAACGACCTCAGTCACCATGTTGACTTGAGGCGTTCCTTCTGTGGTCCCATGAGCTTTGGCCTTCTTGGAAGGACATTCCTTAGCCCAGTGCCCAACCTGCCCACAGTTCCAACAAGGTTTGTTCTTTGCCTTTTTTCTGGATTTTGGCCTTAGGTTTAAACTGGTTTTTCATTGCAGATTTCGATTTTTGTCATTTGTCCTTAAAAGCTCCGATCATCATGTTCACCTTAGGCGGTTCAGTTGTCATCACGATTTGTTTCTGGCTGCTATGCTCCTCTTCAATGGCAATGGCTACCATAAGATTATCTAGGGAAATCTTCCCTCTACGGTGCTTGAGAGACATACCGAAGTCTACCCAAGACTTAAGAAATTTCTCTACGATGGTCATAACTTGAAACTTCTCAGAAAGTTTCATTTCAGCCTCAGCCAAACTATGGAGCAATAGCAGAAACTCGTGTGCATGCTCAGTGACCGACTTGCCTTCTACCATCTGATATTTCAGAAACTTGGCCACAGAGTACTTTTCAAGACCTTGGTCTTCGGTATTGTACTTATTGTCAAGTTGGTCCCATAGACCCTTAGCAGTGGTAGACGAAGAACAGTACACATCGAACAATGTGTTGGACAGAACCAACAGTATGCAGCCACGGCATATACTGTCCTTTTCTTTCCACTGGACTGCCGCAGTGACTGCATTAGGGTCAGGGTCAGTATCAGAAACCGAAGGACAGTCGATTTCAAGAACTGACAGCAACCCTATCGTGGTGAACCAGATTTTCATGCGTTGCTGCCAACGCTTGAAATTCTGACCGATAAACTTTTCCGACATACCAGACATGTCCACTTTTGGAACAAACGCAAAAGAAGACGACATGCTTCGAATCTTCTCTAAGATTGTTGGATCATATTTCGGATCACACAGTTTCACAACCATCATCATGATATAAATCAGGAAATACAACAAAGTATATAGCATGATCAACAGACGACCGAAACAATAACAGGGAGCAAGCATGACAGGTTCCGCATAAAACCAAAATCCAGACAACATCATATAAACAAACATATGCACGAAACACAATAAACATAAGAGAAACATGTTAATATTGTGTAAAAGGCTAAGGCGTACGAAAGTACTCCCCTTAGAGAAAATTCGCCCCCACATACTGTGCAAATCAGAGTCTGGCGTCCTTCCCTCAGGATACAATAGCCACGACGAACCAAACGGTGCACTCCGGCGGGTCGTCCTTCGAAAACAACCTCCACGAACCAAATGTTGCACAACACCCTTTCGGGAAAACCCAGGAAAGAGAGAGAGAGAGCAACAGAGGAGATGGGAAATCGCAGAGCTTCAGAATTCGTCTGTCTCAGCCTGTGTGTAACCCCAGCCCTCACCACGCTTTTATAACCCACAAACGGTTATGAAACGTGGAAGGACCCGTTACGAATTCTGAGGAGACGTGATCCGTTAACGGTCTTCGAAAGATCGAGACCCGTTACGGAATCTGAAGGGCCATAACGGGCACAGAATACGAGGAGTCGTGACCCGTTATCCATTCCCATAACCCGTTACAGAATCCAAAGAAACTTTGGGTAAAAAGGTACTTTGTCTTGATTGGATATGGCCCTAAAGGGCCAATTACCCGAACCCGAACCCGGCTCGGCTCGGCACGACACGGCACGGCAGGCAAGCGCGCGCGCGTGCATGTGTGTGGTGGTCATCCCAATCCCTTGTTCTCTGGAACAAGTGTATGAGTTCACTAGTTGCTTATAAAGCCTTCAGAAAACTCAAGCAAAAGCAATATGGGACTATTCCACCTCATCAAGACTACTTCCTCTAAACAACCCATTTTCTCCATTGAATTTTCTCTCCCTTCCTTCTTACACCTAACAGAAAACAATCAAATTTGCTCATTTGGACTGCTGTGGAGGTCCAGATCGGTCCTGGATCTGAAACATATTACGATGCCTGACATAGTTTCAGCTGACTCATAACAAGACAGAACTGAACAGTTAGCAAGGTACGGGCTTCCAGGCATAATGGATGAATGGGTTGAATCTGGACCTGGTATATTGAATCTGGTAAATATCCGGCTCAATTGTGTGTGTGACTTGGATCTGTTTATGGTACTCACCAGATCCATCTTTTCGTAAATAACAAGAATAAAAAGGTCGTAAGGAAGCTGCGCGATCTGACCTGGATATAGGGCTGGTAAACAAGCTGAAAGAGACGAGCTTGAACTGTTCAAGCTCAGGTAATTCTTGTGGTGAGCCAACTCGAGTTCGAGCTGGCTTATTTATAGAAAAAAAAATACTTTTCAGTGGCCCACCTTGGTTTCCGATGGTGAAAGAAGAAAAGATGCAACTGAAAGATGGATCCCAATCGAGAGGTCATGGTGGCGGAGCTCTGGGAGCCAGTTTTCAGTGGCCCACCTTGGTTCTTGGTTGCAAATTCCATGCTGGTGTTGAGACATGAACCCTTGTTTTTTTTTTCTGATCAACTGGAGGGGTCCACGTGGTTGGTAGGAGCTGTCAGTGCGCGTCTCCCTGTGGTGGGACGTTGCAGGTTCAAAACAGCAGTGTTAAGTTGAATAATAAATGGTGCCTAACCCAGCTTGCCTTTCAAAAAAAAAACCTCATTTTTTTTTAGCGAAGGGTTGGTGACAGGAACATTGGAGGGTCATTGCAGTCTTCTTATATTGGGTAACCACATTCTAGCTTGAGTTACAGGCTCAGTTAGACCAGACGGGTGTTTGAGAATTAGTTTCTAAACTCGAGTGTTTATTGTAATATTTCAAAAGATGATCGTGTACTTGTAATTTTGTAAAAAGGCAGGCGGGTATTTGTAATTTTTTCTACATTTTTAAAAAGTAGCGACTTGCTGAATCCAAGAAATGCATGCAAATTAATATTAAAAAAGCTGCATTCAAATTAGAGAAAATTCCATTTATGCCTAATTTCAAAAACGGGTTTCACTTTTCTCTAATTTTTGATATAGACTATAGTAATTCTGGAAACACTTAAATAAGGGCCTCACCTTAAAATCCATCATTTGTTGTGAATGGGTCAGGTTTGGTTCGGATCAAGGTGGAACCAGACTCAAACCTGATTTGAGATGATAGTATCGAATCCAAACTCGGGTCTAATCAAACCCACTACAAGAGAAACTATACCTGGATTCTATAAGGATTACATGAGCCAAACCTAGACTGTACACAATAAAATAATATATTTTAATAATTTTTACATTGAAAATTTGTGAATCTTAATTGGAACTCGGGTCAAGCCCAGAACTGACATGAAATTTCACAAACCATACTAGCTCCATATATTAATCGAGCCCTTTAAGTCCAACCCTTATTCTAATCGGGCCTTCTTATTTATCAACAAACTCTAACCCTATGCGGTTTGGTATGACACGGGTTTGGGTCAAACCTGACCCATTGACACCCCTGTCTTCAAGAACGTGAATGTAACGCTTTGGATTTTCAAAACAAAGCTAAGTTGAAAATTTCATGATTTTTTTTCTTTGCAGTGGAATTTGGAAAAGGTTTTTCAGCGAAAATGCATGATAATGAGTCATCAATTTTAAAAAACTTTGGGCAAGTTACAGGTATGTGGTCAAGCACTCATTGACCACCAAGGTATTCCATGTATCAAAACTACTTGTTTATTACAAACATCATTGCTTGAAAAAATAATATTTAGTTTTATAAAAGAAGAAGTACAACACTGTTTGGAGAAACCCTAAAACTCGATGTCGCCTTGCTCTGTATATCACATCACATGTTCAACACCTAAAATCTCTATTAAACGGGGTCATAATCACTGCTGGTCTGGTAAGCATTCATCCACACATTCAAACAAGTATATAAAAATACATAGACCACTCAGGGTCACAGTTCGCAACAACGACGCTAAAGTCTTCACGACTTAGCGTATATCGCGAAAGCCTCCTGAGGGCTATGATTGAATATCTTACTCAAGTCTCCATGACTTATCGTAGACATCTTCAAGGCCTCATTTGGGATGTCAAACCCAAGTCACCATGACTTGGCACATTCGTATCCTACGAATCCAAGCGTGAGCTTAGCTTAGTAGTGCGGATACAACACGGATCTTTGCTCTATCGATCCAGTAGTATATCGATCATGACACCTTTCTCAAGGTTATGCACGACTTAACAAAATAATGTTCATTCACTCATACATTCATACATTCATACATTCATACATCATTGAACCTAGAACTAATGCATTGTTTCGATATTAGCGATTCACTCTCTGATACATAAGTGAAGTTTTGTCCAAGCATCAACGCGACGTTCTGGGGGTTGATTATTTCATATATTTTGGATACCTCAGAGGCCTGTTGACCCTATCTATGGTAGGGTAGTAGAACTCATACCGGGATTACCCTACTAGGCCAGTTCGGATGCATCATCTACTGCAGTAGTTGAGTTCAATCCTTAGATATTTAAGGATAATCACGACCTCTATACCTCCTAAGTGACGAGAGGCCCCTTAAACTCTATCAAGTTTATAATCAAATACATGTTACTCGCGGCTTTACAATCATCGTATACCACATGAGCAATAGTCCTGAAGGGGGCTGCCAATCTAATAGTTACTTGTCGGATATTCGCATGCCAATCGGGCAAGCCAGTGTATCTCGCGCTGAAGAAATATGTACCTGGCCCCATTCAAAATTCTCCAGCATGGTCAAAATCGTGGGGTCTACGACCTTAAGTCTTATTCATATGCATACTTGACTCTTCTCTCGGCATGTACGGTCATCACAAGCACCTCACCTCTTTCGGGTGGACAACATACTCCGACTCTTTGACCCTTACGAGTCTAATTGTGTAACAGTATCTCAATGAGCATGCATATGATACGATCTCAATGGATCGATTGCTAAATATATATCACTGCAACGAGCACATAATCTAGTCAAGGCACAACAACTACTTTGGCTTTTCGACCCTTACGAGTAAAGTGCCCTTATAGGCAAACATGAGAATGAGTCATTTTGGCAGCATTCCAACAACAGGGTATCCTCGTGTCATTCAACCGGTTCAGGAAAATCTTTTACCAACCATTTTGATAGCATTCTCCTTGCTTTGACGGCAGAAGTGTGATGACCCTTTCTATATTTGTAGAAAGTACTTGATAGAATTTGGGCAACACCTCATCTGTATGATGGAGTAAGATGCTACGTTTTTTCTAAGCTGGTTGAACTCCTTCAAAAATTTCAGCAGCACTTCTCTCTTTGATGGAGAAAGCATACGTTTCTTTTAAGCTCGGTGAGCATCTTTTTCAAAAATTTCAGCAGCATTTTTCCTCTTTGATGGAAGAATTGTTACGCTTAACTCGGGGATGGATACACATTGTTGCGCATACTTTGCATCTTAGGCCATGCACAAGCGACTTAGGTTTTTATGAAAAAGCAATTTTGTGTAAAAGCAAAGCTTTTTCAATATGAGTTTTATTCATCAAGCAAAATCTTGATTAAGGAGCGATAATAGAATCACATTGACGATTTAGAGTTGATCTCCATTTGAATACTTATTTATGCACAGTATATGTAATATAAGCAGAAGTTTGTGCTTTATAATGCAACAACGTAAATGAGTGCATATTTAATATTCGGTGAGAGAAACCGAACTAAATAACTTGCAAAAAGCAAATACATATATATTTGTAGAAAGTAGGAGTCTTGACATCGTTCGATGTGATGATAATCTTAAATGCGTAATTTAAATTGCAGAAAGCATGAGCCTTGGCATCGTTTGACGCAATGATAATCTTAAAAGCATAATGTAAATTACAGAAAATAGGAGCCTTGACATCGTTCGATGCGATGACAATCTTAAAAGTATAAGCAGATATATATATGTAATATGCAGAAAGCAAGAGTCTTGACATCGTTCGACGCGACGATAATCTCAAATACATATATACTGTAATACACAGAAGCTTTTATCATAAAATATCCAACAATAGTCGCAAGGCATGCACATGAATATCGAAGTGTCCTAGAGGGCATAAACCAAGGACGAGAGTCAGATGCTACTTTAGAACATATACGATATATATCACAACACAAATCGGCAAATGCTTGAGAGAGAGTGATTGACAAATCAAACTTACCCTCAGATCGGTGAAGAATGACTCTAGAACGCTTTGTCTGCTTCAAACTGAACCTTCCTTCTTTGTCTGCTTCAAACTGAACCTTCCTTCAAGCGGGCAAACTAGGTCAGATGAGTTTGATTTAGTTGAGAAAAAGGAAGAGCAGGTTAAGCTGCTAAATCCAAATGATTTGGATAAAATTGGATTTGATTCAAGTCAACTAGGTCAGGCAGGTTCAGACATAGCCCAAGCAGGCTAGGTCTAGGTCAAGTGAATTAAACCTGAGTTTAGGATCAAAATGGACTTTGACTAGACCCAACTGGGTTCAAGTCAAGTAGGTTTACACCGGGTCATGCAAGTTCAAACCAAGTCAGGTAGGCTCAAACCAGGTCAAGCAAGCTCAAACCAAGTGGGCTAGGTAGAGGAGGTTCTAAAGAGAGAAGGAGAGCAAGAGAGGGGGGAGGGACAATTTTTATAAGAAGAGAGAGAAAGGAGATGCCTATTTATAGGAAAAAGAAACCCCTTTGTGAAGTTACCTCCTTTCTATTTTGCCCTTTGCTTTCTGGATAAAGACTGAATGTTTCTTTGGTGTGAGGCTCGCATGAAATATTTCATAGAATATTTTATGGGTCCTACAAGATAATTTTTGAGAAATATTTTTGTGGGTCCCACAAAAAAATGGGTTTTCAATAAAAATTTTTAAAAAAATTATGAGTACGTCATTCTCTTCGTATCGACATAACTAAAAAAGTCGACTCGTATAAATCTCTTAATTTTACTCAGAGAAAAAGTTATGGCTCATTAACTGTGTTTGGCCATATATTTGCGAAGATATAAATATCTTAAGTATAATTGACTCGTTGAAATCAATTTGATTCGTATTTCGGGTTCAAATGCTATTTTTACATGAAAATGTCTCATAAATTTATTCAGAACTTTTGTTAAAAAATTATAAATCATATAATGAGCTTTTCAATAATCTCAACAAAAAAACCTGTTTACAATGATAAATCCTGAACTTAATCAGGAAGTCAAGCCCACAAATCTATCATTTGAGATCCTAAAAACATATATTGTTTATAAAATAAAACTTGAATTGTGATAACAGAGGTTCTCACGTGCTCTCTTATCTTGGTGTGATACACGTAAGAAAAGCGCAGGTTGCATCGGTGCTCTGCCTCAACGCCTCATGCTTCACCAAAGCTTATCAACAATAAGTACAAAATCCATTTAAGGGTCAACCTTTTGACCTAATTATATATATATGGGCCTTATGTTTCTGAATTTCTTAATATGAGAAAAAACTGCCAAACCAAAGCCAGAATTTATTAATATCCCTTTAACTCAGAATCATAAGTCGAATTACAATAGGTTCCCTTCATCGTTGAGAGTTCAAATTATTTAGCTTTTCTAAGGATGATTGAGTATTTTTCAATTTTTCAAAGGACAGTATAGAAAACCAAAAAGGAATCACCTTTTTCAAGATGATACATGTTGAGGTCTTTATTTCACTGTTTCAAGAAAAGTACAGCTTATATTTAAAATTTCATAAAGTGAGGCTCGTTTTTCAAATTAAAAGCAAAATGATGGCTCATTAACTAAATTTTCCTAACAAGAAATTTCATTTAAAACTACCTTTTACCCATATTTCTGAAAGCTGAAACACGTTCAGTTTATGAATTTCCAAACCTCATAATTTTGTCATTCCAAATAATAACATGAAGTTAACTGCCCACAGTCAGGGATGGCAGTGGAGGGAAAACAGGGCACCGCTCGGCCTCGCCTTGTTTTGATTGGGGATGAAAGACATGAAATGAAAAATGAAAATAGGATGGAGGTTAAAATCAAAACCCATGTCGGGATGGAGGCGGAGATGGACTTAATTTTGCCATCGCCTCGCCCTGCCTTGTCCCCCATCTCTGTTAACAAAATTATTATTATACTCTTATATATAACCCTAACATAAAACTCTTTCTCGAATATCTCATCTCTTCTTCTCTTAACAAATCATCCAAGCTCTTATTTCTCTCTCATTCTTCCTCTAAAAGCGGAAGGCGGCAATGGCGAAAGAATCGAAGAAACGAGACTCCACCCTGTTTGGACCGAAGATAAAAGACATGAAACAAGGAATGAATTGAGAATAGAGGTTAAAATCAAAACTCGTGAGAAAATGAAGGCGGGGACGAAGGACAAAATTTTGAGATGGGCGGTAGTAGAGACCTTTTTCCTTCCCCCCGCCCCACCCCTGTCCACTGCCATCTTTACCCACAAGGGCTTTGTTCACCTAACAAAAGCTACTTTGTAAATGCCACTAAGCTGGCTGGATGTCATGAGTTCAAAAATTGTAGGAGGCATCCCTTGTCTCAAGGTCTAAGCTTGGTGTAGTCTTGGGGATAGGAGAGACCTCAAGGGTTTTACCAATTACAAGCCTACCAATGTAACGGTGGGGAATTTCCAAAAAAAAGTGACAAAGTTAACTTTTATGCATGACTCAATGAAATTAAAAACATGAGTGTTTTTTTTAGTGAAAGCAGATCAGGTCATGCTGAACATGAGCGTTTTTTTTCATGCCCACGTGGCCGTCTGTTTGCATTTTGAATGAATGCCACTTGGTTTTGTTGGACTTTTGAGCTTTTGAAAATGCAAATCGGATGGCCACGATGTCGGCATGAGCACAAATGCTCATGTTCAACATGACCTGATCTGCTTCCCTTTTTAGTGCCCCATGACGGCCTCTCTCTCTCTCTCTCTCCATGAAATGCACCACAAAAATAATGGAGAAGATGGGCTAGAGGAGGTCTTGCTTTGAAGCTCAGAGCGTCCACAAGACCGCCAAGAGAGTCACATCCTATGTAACATAGACACGAGGATGCACGACACAGATTCGACCTGCAAGTTCGATTTTTTTTTTTTTTTGAAAAATAAGACACGAGGGAACAGATTTTAAATTTTTTGTTTAATAAATAAATTTTCATGTTTTGATATCTTAATATAAAAAACAAATTTTATTAAAAATAACGCTTAAAGCTATTAAATAACATTAAAATATTGCAAGTACGTGTCCGCTCATGTCATGGGAGACACACGACCACAAATGTCGCGTTCCTATGACATAGGTCAGATTCATTGTCGAGATAGCTTCTGTACCATGCATCTCAACCAAAATTCATAAAGCAGGATAAAAATTTACTCCCATATTTTGACCTAGTCTGCAAATCAACTAGTTCCAATGTGATATCAATTCTTCAAGCTCTCGATTAACATACGTTTTTTTTTTTCTTTTCATTAATACAGTTTTGTCTAGGTGTACCTTCTATTGTAAAAATGATTTTTTCAGAGTAAGAAGTCCTTATGGTTATCATGAAAGTAATGGCTGATGGTAAGAGGCCAGCAAGAAGGTGACAGAAGCCCCCACAAGGGCTGTGCTCATCTGGTACGGATCACTAAGTTGGCACGACGTTATAAGCTCTCGAAACCCACAGGTGGCGTTCCTTGTGGCAATGTCGAAGTTGGGTGTACTTCTCAGGTCAGCCAATTTAGGATCCGTCGATTTTTTCTTTTGGATTATCTAAAAAAAAAGCTAAAAAGATGTGGGAGAACATGGTGCAAAAATGGGTTGTTGCACCAACAGGAGCTCTGCTTGTCGTCTGTGTTGGGGAAGTTGCAGGTTCAAAACCATTGACCCCAGCTTGCCTTTCAAAAAAAGAAAAAAAAATGGGTTGTTGCGATGGAAGCTGAAATGGTTAATTTTGACATTTTATTGCACAAAGTAAAAACGTAAATTTACAGAACAGTGGACAGATGCGTCCAACGCGGTTAAGCTTCTTAACCTAAGAGGTAATGTGTAAAATCCGAAAGATTGAAGTTATTTATAAATAACCAAAACATTGGGTGTGCCTTGGTATTTTTTCCAAATAATCTCTCTCTCTCTCTCTCTCGTTTACACGACTCCTCTGCCTGTAACCTGTCTCCCCCGTTCTGCCCGATCTCGAACCCATCCTTGACGTCCACGCCAAGAACTAATCGGGGCCTACGAGTCTGTGACCTTCGAGCCAGGTTTGCCCTATTCCATGATTCAATTCCCCCGTCCTACCGTTGTGGTAGTTCGGATGGGAATTTTCTGATAAAAGTTTGGGATTGGGGGTTTGTTTTTCTCGACTCTCTAGCTGGCATTGGAGAAATTTTTTGGGTTATTCGATTGTTTTTCCTCCTCAAGATGTTGTGGGGTGTGACCAAATTGTCCACTACATCCCCTGTAAGTTGATTTTCCTATCAAAGCTTTTGATTCTTTTTATTTTTTTCGTTGGATTTTATTGGGTGCCTCGGAAGATGATTGCGGGGATTCGATCCCCTTTCTTCTGTTTTTCTGAGTATCTTTTCTGGTTAATGTGAACTCTCTCTCTCTCTCTCAACAGATTGATTTGGTACTTGTTGCCTTTAGTAAGCATGAAATGCTTCAAGCAGTCTTATGTTGAAGTTGTGGAAAGTGCACATTGAGGAAATGCCACCCAAGGTTCTTCAAAGGTCCTCCTTTTCTGGAAGTGGGTACGAAAAGCTTGGCGACCACCTTGCGGGAAATAACGCAAATCAGGCTGCTCCTTCCCTAAAATTGACTACAGATAGAGAAATCTATAGGCTGGGTGATTTGATCAATGCAACCATTGAGATTCGAAGTCCCGATGCTGCGGATGAGAGCTGTGAAACAGACCGTATTGCAGTTGATGCTTGTCCTTTCTTGATTGAAAATCTTACGATTGAGATAAAAGGAGTTGAGAAGTTGGATCCCCAGTGGTTTATCACGCAGAAACCATTGTCAGGCTCTAAGCAAAGACGAGGTTTGATTTTCTGATTTGCAGATTGAATTGTAAATGATATCGTATAGCTCAGTCTAGCTCCAAATCATTGTGGTTTGCTTACATTATAAACTAATACTATATATTTATTTATTTATGCATGTATATATGTGTCAATGTACATAGACAGACAATGAGGTTCAATAAATTTTGGTATATGATGGGAAATAATGCGAAAGTCTCGTGATTCTGTTTGATGTATCCTTTCAACATTGTGAACAGAAGAGTTAGCCCTAGATCTCTGCCGTGGTCTATTTTTTGTCATCTCCAGTGGGTGATCATCATTTCTGTTGATACCATACAGTATTCTTTTGGAACGAGCTGGATTGGTGCTTGATAAGTTGTTTTATTTGGAGAAACGCTCACTGGTTTGTGTGTGTATGAATATGCATAAAATTTTATGCTGCCTGCTGTCAACGACTTGAGGAATGATTTTCATGCAGAGGTTGTAAATACATGTACTTCTATATCATGCTGCCTCAGGAGGCAAGGCATATATCTTGTCTCAGTTTTTCATATAATCTGGAGTTGAATAAAATTCCTTTATTTGTTTCCCAAGTTTTTGAGTATCTAGTTTGTCGAACTTTTCTTTTTTTGATTTGATGAAAGTGGCACGCCAAGTAAATAACTTGATTGGGCCCATGTTTTTTCGGTTCGGTTGCTGTCAAGGATGACATTAACTAAGAACTTTCTTTTTCCATTTGTATTTTCTTGTCAACCATATTTCAGTTCTAACTTTTCATCCAGAGCAGAAGTTTACAAACCTCAACTGCATTTTTCTTTTTCTAACAGAACACAAATATGAAATTTGATGCATTAGGGATGATAACATGGTTATAACTTTCTTAATGAAGAATTGTCTTGGTATTTCTTTTCTAAAATTTCCAATTGTTGTCCTTTTTGAGTTTGTTGCTTCAAAATCATTTTAACCTTTTTGCCATCTAACTTGCATTAGGTTCGTTGTCACCTCATATAATTCTGCAAGAATATGTCTTTTCTAATTATCATAACCATTTCTTCTGTAGGAAGATTTTACATGTCATATTCTACTCTTGGTTCGCTTTTCACAAGAATGAGAAAAGCACTGATGAATTTATTTTTGAATTGTTTACTCACTTGAACATGCAGGTGAGCAGGTTTTCTTGGACTCTACCAGTGCATCTATTGTTTCAAAAGTCATTGTTTCTTCTGGTGGCACAAAAACATGTAAAAATTCCTCATTCCTTCTCTTTGTGGATCTTGTTTTATTAGGAAACTGCAATCATTTCTTGTTGATTTGATGTTAATGAGAAATGCATCCCTGGTATGCTTTTTTGTTATTCAAGTAGGTTATAATTGCTGCCTTATTTTATTAGTAATCATTTTCAAGAACTTGCATATAATAGAAATCTGATTGCAGTGGCATGATGGGGAACAACAGAACATACTTCAGATTTTATGGTCATATTCTTAGTTTACTATTATGAACTAAAGCAGGTTTCTTTTTAGTTTTATGAGTATAGAAAGCGAAAAGAACTGGATGATTTTGTCTCTCTCTCTCTCACTCTCTTTCTCTCGCATGGAAGTTCTTTAAATCTTAATTAATAACGAAATCTTGGTTATGGAAAATATTCCAAGTTCTCTCTACTTCTATTTATGGTTTCTAGTTATCATACCCTAGGAAGGAAATATGAATCACAAATCTGCAGGAAGTGAAAGGGGGAGGAAGAGGCCTTTTAGGTCTATCTGAAGCAAGAGGCAATGCACAAAAGATAAGTGAATTGGAAGCAGCTGGGAGTGCCTGAAAACTGCACTTCCAAAGAATCATATTTGGACCAACGGCGTGGTTGGTAGGAGCTGTCAGTGCATGTCTTCTTGTGGTGAGACGTTGCAGGTTCAAAACCCAGTGGTACCTTGAATAACTGGTGGGGCTCTGCCTAACCCCAGCTTGCCTTTCAAAATAAATAAATAAATAAGTGTATTTGGAAACCATGTTTCCAATATAAAGGGATATGCACTTCACGTATCATCGAGGCTTGTCTGTTTCTCTTCAGAAGTGACACAATTTGCACCTTGAAGTGTGTCTAGAAATCTCGAACAATCGCATTTTTTAGAGAATTTCCTGGTTGGTTTCCTCAATATAAAGTTCTCCACAAGATTGAATGCAAAACCCAATAACAAGAATAAGGCAAGCTGTAATCACCTTCTTAATCTTGCTGAAGATGACCAGCCTCCAATGCATGACCTTGGAAGGAACTGTGAAAACTGCCTTGAGCAGTCGTGTTTGGTGAAGGAAACGATGGGGAAGAGTGTGTGTGAGAGAGAGAGAGCTCTTCTTGAGAAATTGGCAGCCCAAAACTTTCTTGGTTACTACAACACTAATACATCATTGTTAAAACTGCTTGGATTGGCAGTTCTATCGTGAATACCGAGAAGTAGGAGTGGGAAGAGAGGAGAGAGGAGAGGGGATTTCCTTGGAATCGGCAGCCACTTCAATTCCTGCGTGCTGCACTAAACATCATTAATGTAGAATAGGTTTACAATAATATTTTACAATGGCAAGATTGCCCTTGGTTAGTAATGTAAAATACATTATGATGTATCAAACCACGTGAGGCTATTCTATATGGATATGGATCCAGTACTGGATCCATATCCAATCTATATTCTAATACCCTCCCTCAAGTTGTACATGGGATTGAACCATGTGCAACTTGTTCTTCAGATACCAAAAGCGGTTACTTGTGAGACCTTTTGTGAACATATCAGCAACTTGGTCTTCTGAAGGCACATAGACTGGTTCAATCTCTTTGTCTGCTATCTTTTGTCTGATGAAATGTTGGTCAATCTCAATATGTTTGGTCCGACCGTGATGAACAGGATTGAAAGCAATTTGTACAACACTTCTATTATCACACATGAGGGTTGAACTTGAGATACTCTCTCCCATTTCTGTAAGGAGATGCCTAACCCAGGTTACTTCTGCTGTGGTAGCTGCCATAGATCTATATTCTGCCTCCGTGCTAGACCTTGCCACAACTTTCTGTTTTCTGCTACTCCATGAGATAAGATTGCTTCTAATGAAAACACAGTATCCTGAAACCGACCTTCTTTCATCTGGGTCTCCTGCCCAGTCTGCATCTGTATAGGCCAATATGTCATGTTTCGGTGTTGCCCATGAAGATTGAGTATATTTGAGTCCATCACCCACCGTGCCTTTTAGATATCGGAGAATACGCTTGACGGCATCCATATGACCAGTCTTTGGTTCATGCATAAACTGAGATACTTGATTTACAGAATATACAACATCTGGTCTAGTAAAAGTAAGATACTGTAACATGCCCACTAAACTGCGATACTTGGTTGCATCAGGATATAACTCGCCATCACAAATGTTGAGTTTTTGATTGACAACACTGGGTGTAGGCACAAGTTTGCAATCTGTCATTCCTGCTTTGGCCAAAAGATCAAGAGTGTATTTGTGTTGGGTTAATGACATTTCTCCATCCTGTCTGTCCACCTCTACACCAAGAAAATACCTTAGCTTTCCAAGATCTTTCATCTTAAATCGCATACTCAGCAAAACTTTAATTTGTTGAATACGTTTTGGAGCATTTCTAGTGACCACTATATCATCAACATATATAAGTAAGAAAACTACAGTGGTTCCATCCCTGTATATGAATAAAGAATGGTCTAGTTGGGAACGAATAAAACCATGGTTCTGAATCTCTGAGGAGAAGCTTTCAAACCATGACCGGGAGGCTTGCTTTAAACCATACAATGCTCTGGTTAATTTACATACATATGCTTTTGGGTCTCCCTCTGCATAACCTTGAGGTTGCTCCATATAGACCTCTTCTTTTAAGTCCCCATGAAGGAATGCATTTTTGACATCAAGCTGACTAAGGCTCCACCCATGCTCAATGGCCAGGCCGAGGATAATGCGAATGGTTCCCATTTTCACTACTGGACTGAAGGTCTCATCGTAATCTTCATCATATTCTTGGGTGAACCTTTTGGCAACAAGACGTGCCTTGTATCGTTCAATGCTCCCATCCGGTTTATATTTAATCTTATACACCCATTTTGAGCCAACAACATTCTTATCGGGGGGACGACCAACTATCTCCCATGTTCGACACTCATGAAGTGCCTCTATTTCCTCATTCATCGCCTCAATCCATTTATCAGATTGAACAGCTTGACAAAATCCAAGTGGTTCTTCATGTTTTTCAACCTTGGATAGGAAAATCTGAAAATCCATAGAAAAGTTATCGTAACTTACCCATTTTTCAATTGGATGCCTTATCCTGCTTGATTTTCTTGGTGCCTCCACATTATTGGGGAATGTCATGTGTTCTCCAACAGGTGCATCTGTTTGCGCTTTGGGTCTTCTTGTGTAGACATTCCCTTTGTATCTCTGACATTCTGTTTCCGACACCTTATCTGAAACCGTCTCATCATGTATGTTTTCAGGAGCCAAAGCGGTACATTCAGCAGCATGTGAGATAAGTTCAGCACTGAGCCATGGATTATACCAATTATCAGCCATATCACCATGTTCACGACCATAGTTGGCTTTATTTTCTGGAAAGCTATTTTCATCAAAGACAACATTTCTGAAAATTCTGATCTTCTTATTGATAGGGTCATAACACCTGTACCCTTTGTGTTCATCTGCATAACCTACAAATTGGCATATAGAGGCTTTGTCCTGAAATTTGTTTCTCATGGATTTGTCAACATGTACATAACATGTGCACCCAAAAACTCGTAACTCATCATAATTAGGCTGTATACCAAAGAGAACATAATAGGGAGACTGATTTTCAAGGATAGGCATAGGAAGACGATTTATCACATGAGTGGCAGTATGAAAAGCTTTTGTCCAAAGGTTGATGTGCAAATTACAACCATGCATCATACTCATTGCACTCTCCACAATATGTCTGTGTTTACGTTCAGCAATTCCATTTTGTTGTGGAGTATACGGGCAAGAAACTCTACGATGTATCCCATTATCTTGGAGGAAGTCTAAAAACTCTTTGGAGGAATACTCACCACCTCCATCACATTGGAGAATTTGAATATTTTGGGAGAATTGATTTTTAACATAGGCATGAAAGTGACGAAAAATAAGAAAAACCTCTGATTTGTGTTTCATGAAGAATATCCAGGTAAAACGAGAGAAACTGTCAATGAAGGATACATAATATTTACTTCCAGAAGAAGAAGCATTGGGAGCTGGACCCCAAACATCAGAACATATTACCTCAAAAGGAATAGAAGATCTTTTATTTATTTGATGAAAAGGAAGTACATGACTCTTGCAAACTTGACAACTGGAACACATTTTATTCTTTAATGAAAATGAAACAGACTTTGAAAGAAAACCATTGGACACTAACTTTTCAATAAAGACTTGACTACAATGACCAAGACGAGAATGCCAGAGATCTGGCTTATTACATTTGGATAAACTTAGGACGTTTTCAGAGACATGATCAGACTTGGGCTTCAAGACACTGGAGGCTAGATCTTCATTGAAGACATACATGTTTCCACGTCGTTCTCCTTTAGCGAACATCTCCTTCGTTTGAAGATCCTTGACAAAGACAGAAGTAAGAGTAAATTCCACAGATGAATTAGTAGAGTCAACAAGTTTAGATACAGAGACAATGTTTTTCTTTATATTTGGTGCATGAACGACATCAGATAAAGAAATAGATGACTCAGACAAAGGAATAAGGACATTGCCTATGTTAGAAATAGGGTGGTGAGTCCCATCTCCAGTTACAATATTTGATTTTCCAGAATAGGGAACCAAAGTAGAGAATTTACCTGCATTGCCAGTAACATGAGTCACTGCCCCGGAGTCAACATACCATATTCCATCATCATTCTGTTTCAAGTTCAACTTGGCCATTGCAGATAAGAGAAGATCCTTAGCATCATCACTGACCCGAAAGGTACCTGCAGTTCCTGGTGTAGCAATATTTCTATTATTTTGCGCTCTGTTTCGATTCTGCGGGTTGAACCAACAGTTGGCTTTGATGTGACCCCGTTTATTCACTGATAGCATGTGGGAACATTCCTTGAAAAACTGGCTGTGGAATTTGGTGTGGGTAATAATCCGCGTCCACCCTGGATGGCAGTTCCCCTGCCTCTGCCACGTCCTCCTCGTGCTCGATCAATTATCATTCCTGTGGCAAGAACCTCATGCGTAGATGATTGTCCAGCTGAAGTATCAGACATGCTCTTCAGAGTCATTTCGTATTGAAGCAGTTTGGCGCGTAATTCCTCAAAACTGAGTAATGTAGGTAAGCACAATAAGGAGGTCACAAGGACATGATATTCGGATCCCAAGGCATTCAATGTTTGTTGCACCTTTTCTTTATCTGATACTGGATATCCAACCATGGCTAACTGGTCCGTAATGCTTTTAACTTGATTTAAGAATTCAATAATGCTCATTGTCCCCTTTCTTAACATCTGAAATTCGCGTTTGAGAAACAACACTTTAGCCTCTGATATCTGAGAATATGTCTGAGCTAAAACCTCCCACAAAACTTTGGATGTGCAATCATCGGGAATGGAAATCAATATCTCTTGAGATAATGTGGAAGTGATGTATGCAACAAGAGCTTGATCGCGCTTCATCCAGGAAACAAATGCAGGATTGCGAATAGTATTCGGCAATCCTCCATCTTCTTTGGTTTCGGTTATGATAAATTCTGGAGGTATAGGAGTAGATCCATCCAAGTGACCTGAAAGGTCTTGACTACGAATAAAAGGAGCAATTTGCCTTTTCCAAGTCAGGTAGTTGTTGGTAGTCAATTTTTCTGAAACTAGTTGTCCAAGGAAGTTGGAAGAAAGACCCGAATTGCCTGAAGTATCCATTGGTAGCTGGTTGACAAGGAGAAGATACGGCTTGCCTGAAGTATTAGTGACTGAAACTGAAATGAAAACTCTAGTGGCTGAAGCAATAAAACGACAGAGCAATTTCAAGATAAAAGGTTAAGTAGAAGATGTTCAAAATTGATGGAGAAGAAAATAGAAAATAACGACAGCGTGGGAAAGGATTTTCAGGCGATGAATGGGAATGAAGCTGAAAGGAATCTCAGCGAAGTAAAATAAAAGAAACAGTTGATAGAAAAGAAGTATTTCAGTAGTAGAAGGAAGAGAGAAAGAAATGAATCAGGCGTGACCTGTTTCAAACTCGGTTGAAGGCTCGACTGAAGAGGATGAAGAGCAGAAGACTCAGCTGAAGGCTCGGCTGAAGGGGATGAAGAGCAGAAGACTCGGCTGAATAGGAGGAACTCGGCTGTTCTGAAGAGGAGGATGAGAAGACTCAGCTCGTCTGTGAAACTCGACTGAATAGAAGACTCAGCTCGTCTGTGATGGACTGTTCACGATCGCTGATGAGGGAAAATATCTCGGCTGAAGGCTTGGCAGGAAAAGGCTCACGGTAGGTCACGGCTGATGAGGGACTGTTCACGATCGCTGATGAGGAAAAAAAATCTCGGCTGAATGAGGGAAAAATTTCGGCTGAAGGCTTGGCAGGAAAAGGTTCACGGTAGGTCTCGGCTGTTGAGGGACTGCTCACGATCGCTGATGAGGGAAAAATCTCGGCTGAAGGCTTGTCACTTTCACGATCCCTCACGAGAGCACTGTTATGCCCAGATTAATCGGCTGCTTTGATACCATGTTAAAACTGCTTGGATTGGCAGTTCTATCGTGAATACCGAGAAGTAGGAGTGGGAAGAGAGGAGAGAGGAGAGAGGAGAGAGGAGAGAGGAGAGGGGATTTCCTTGGAATCGGCAGCCACTTCAATCCCTGTGTGCTGCACTAAACATCATTAATGTAGAATAGGTTTACAATAATATTTTACAATGGCAAGATTGCCCTTGGTTAGTAATGTAAAATACATTATGATGTATCAAACCACGTGAGGCTATTCTATATGGATATGGATCCAGTACTGGATCCATATCCAATCTATATTCTAATAATCATTAACTTAATAGGGTTACAATATTTTACAAGGACGAAACTGCCCTGTATTAGTAATTCATATTACATTAAACTACAAAACATGTATGTACTGTATCGGATATGGATCTTTTACTGGATCCATATCCCCATATCTGTTCCATGTTCTAATACCCTCCCTCAAGTTGCGCATGGGAGTGAACCATGTGTAACTTGTTCTTCAGATACCAGAAACGGTTACTTGTGAGGCCCTTTGTGAACATATCAACGACTTGATCTTCTGAAGACACATGGATCGGTTCAATTTCTCTGTCTGCTATCTTTTGTTTGATGAAATGTTGATCAATCTCAATATGCTTAGTCCGATTGTGATGAACATGATTGAACGCAATTTATATAGCACTTTTGTTGTCACACATAAGAGTTGAACTTGAGATATTCTCTCCCATCTCTTTAAGTAAATGCCTAATCCAGGTCACTTCTGTTGTGGTGGCTGCCATGGATCTATACTCTGCCTCTGTGCTAGATCTCGCCACTGCCTTATGCTTTCTGCTACTCCATGAAACAAGATTTCTTCCAATAAAAACACAGTATCCTGAAACAAACCTCCTCTCATCTAGATCCCCCGCCCAGTCTGCATCTGTATAGGCCAATATGTCATGTTTTGTTGTTCTCCATGAAGATTGTACATATGTGAGTCCATCACCGACCGTGCCTTTTAAGTAACGAATAATGCGTTTGACAACATCCATATGACCAATTTTTGGTTCATGTATGAACTGAGATACTTGATTTACAGAATAGACAATGTCTGGTCTAGTGAAAGTGAGGTACTGTAGCATACCCACTAAACTGCGATACTTGCCTGCATCTGGATATAACTCACCATCACAAAGACTGAGTTTTTGATTGACAACATTGGGTGTGGGCAGAGGTTTGCAATTTGTCATTCCTGCTTTGGCCAAAAGGTCAAGAGTGTATTTGTGTTAAGTTAATAGCATTTTTTCATCCTGTCTGCCCACCTCTACACCAAGAAAATATCTCAGTTCCCCAAGATCTTTCATTTTAAATCGCATACTTAAAAAAAATTTGATTCGTTGAATATGATTTGGAGCATTACCAGTGATCACAATATCATCAACATATATAAGTAAGAAAACCATAGTGGTTCCATCCCTTTATATGAATAGAGAATGATCTAGTTGGTAACGAAAGAAACCATGGTTCTGAATTTCTAAAGAGAAGCTTTCAAACCATGGCCTGAAGGCTTGCTTCAAACCATACAGCTGGTTAATTTGCATACATATTCTTTTGTTTTCCCTTCTGCATAACCTTGAGATTGCTCCATGTAGACCTCTTCCTTTAAATCCCCATGAAGGAATGCATTTTTAACATCAAGCTGACTAAGGGTCCATCCATGTTCAATTGCGAGACCAAGAACAATACAAATAGTTCCCATTTTTACCACTGAGCTGAATGTCTCATTATAATCCTGGTCATATTCTTGAGTGAAACCTTTGGCAACAAGGCGTGCCTTGTATCGTTCAATGCTACCATCCGGTTTATATTTAATCTTATATACCCATTTTGAGCCAACAACATTCTTATCTGGAGGACGACCAACTATCTCCCATGTTTGACACTCATAAAATGCATCGATCTCCTCATTCATCGCTTCAATCCATTTATTAGATTGAATAGCTTGACAAAATCCAAGTGGTTCCTCGTGTTTTTCAATCTTGGATAGAAAGATCTGAAAATCTATAGAAAAGTTGTCATAACTTACCCATTTTTCAATAGGATGCCTTATCCTGCCTGATCTTCTAGGTGCCTCTCTGTCATTGGCTAACGCCATATGTTCTTCAGCAGGTATATCTATCTGCTCTTTGGATCTCCGGGTATAAACGTTTCCTTTGTATCTCAGACATTCTGTTTCTGATGCCTTATCTGAAGTCATCTCATCATGTATGCTTTTAGGGGCCAGAGTAGTATGTTCTGCAGCGTGTGAAATGAGCTCTGAGCCATGGATTCTACCAATTAGCAGCTGCATCAATATGATCACGATTGTGATCAGCTTCATTTCCCAGAAAACTATTTTCATTAAAAACAACATTTTTGGAGATTCTGATCTTCTTACTGGCAGTATCATAGCATCTGTAATCCTTGTGTTCATCTGCATAGCCTACAAATTGGCATATAGAGGCTTTGTCCTGAAATTTAGTTATCATGGATTTATCGATATGTACATAACACGTGCATTCAAAAACTCGTAATTCATCATAATCAGGATGTACACCAAAGAGAACATAATAGGGAGATTGATTTTCAAGGATAGACATAGGAAGGCAATTTATCACATGAGTGACAATATGAAAAGCTTTTGTCCAAAGTCCAATAGGCAAGTTACAACCATGCATCATACTCATTGCACTTTCCACAATGTATCTGTGTTTGCGTTCAACAATTCCATTTTGTTGTGGAGTGTACGGGCAAGAAATTCTACGATGTATCCCATTATCTTGGAGAAAATCTAAAAATTCTTTGGAGGAATACTCATCACCTCCATCACATTGGAGAGTTCAAATATTTTGAGAGAATTGGGTTTTGACATAGGCATAAAAATGACGAAAAATAAGGAAAACCTTTGATTTGTGCTTCATAAAGAATATTCAGGTAAAACGAGAGAAACTGTCAATAAAGGATACATAATATTTACTTCCAGAAGAAGAAGGATTGGGAGCTGGGCCCCAAACATCAGAACATATTATCTCAAAAGACATGAAAGTTCTTTTATTTATTTGATGAAAAGGAAGTACATGACTTTTGCAGACCTGACAACTGGGACATACTTTGCCTTTTAACAAAGGTGAAACAAACTCTGAAAGAAAACCGTTGGACATTAATTTTTCAATAAAGACTTGACTACAATGACCAAGACGAGAATGCCAAATATCTGACTTATTACATTTGGATATACTTAGAATGGTTTTGGAGACATGATCTGACTTGGGCTTCAGGACACTGGCGGCTAGATCTTCATTGAAGATATACATGTTGCCACGTCGCTCTCCTTTATCGAACATCTCCTTTGTTTGAAGATTCTTGACAAAGACAGAAGTAGGAGTAAATTCCACAGATGAATTGGTAGAGTCAACAAGCTTAGAAACAGAGACAATGTTTTTCTTAATGTTTGGTGCATGAACAACATCAGATAAAAGAATGTATGAAGACTCGGACAAAGGGATGAGGACGTTGCCTATGTTTGAAATAGGGTGGTGAGTCCCATCTCCAATTACAATATTAGATTTGCCAAAATAGGGAGTCAAAGTAGAAAACTTACCTGCATTGCCAGTGACATGAGCTGCTGCCTCAGAGTCTACATATCATATTCCATCATCGTTCTGTTTCAGATTCAAGTTGGCCATAGCAGATAAGAGAAGATCCTTAGCATCATCACTGACCCAAAAAGTACCTGCAGTTCCTAATGTAGCAACATTTCTATTGTTTTGTGTTCTATTACGATTTTGTGGGTTGAACCAGCAGTTGACTTTGATGTGACCTCGTTTGTTGCACTGGTAGCATGTGGGAACATTATTTGAAAAGCTGGCAGTGGAATTTGGAGTAGGTAGCAATCCACGTCCTCCCTGGATTTGGGCTCCCCTGCCTCTACCACGCCCTCCTCGTGCACGATCAACAAACGTCCCTGTGACAAGAATCTCATGCGTAGATGATTGCCCTGCTGAAGCATCAGATATGCTTTTCAAAGACATCTCGTACTGGAAGAGTTTAGCACGTAATTCCTCAAAACTGGGCAACAAAGGCAAGCATAATAAAGAAGTGACAAGTACATGATACTCTGATCTCAGGGCATTCAGTGTTTGTTGCACCTTTTCTTTATCTGACACTGGATATCCAAAAATGGCTAATTGATCTGTGATACTTTTGACTTGGTTTAAAAATTCAATAATGGTCATTGCTCCCTTCTTTAAAAGCTGAAATTCACGCTTAAGAAACAACACCTTAGCCTCTGATATCTGAGAGTAGGTCTGAGCTAAAGTCTCCCACAATACTTTAGATGTGCAATCATTAGAAATAGAAACCAAAACTTCTTGCGACAGTGTGGAAGTGATGTACGTGACAAGAGCCTGATCACGTTTCATCCAGGCAATAAAAACAGGATTGCGAATGATGCTTGACATTCCTCCATCCTCTTTTGCTTCGGTTGTGACAAATTCCGGAAGCATTGGAGTGGAGCCATCCAAATGACCTGAAAGATCTTGACTGCGAATAAAATGGGTAATATGCCTTTTCTAAGTCAAATAGTTATTTGTATTCAGTTTTTCCGAAACTAGCTGTCCCAAGAAATTGGAAGAAAGACCAAAATTGCCTGAAGTATCCATTTGTAGGCTTATGAAAATAAAGAATAAAGTGACACAGCTTATGACAGAAACAATCTAGACTGTTATCATAAAATGATGCAGCTTATGATCTATGACAGAAAGTGGTACCAAAAGAAATGAACTCAGCCTTTTGTGTAAATTGTGAATGAATGGAGAAGAAGAAGACGTGACCAGCAGTTGCTTGTGTGAATTAAGAAAAGGAGATGAAGTCACGAGGAATAAGAAGAACTCGGCCTTTTTTTTTTTTTGCGTGAACTAGGAGAGAAAAAAAACTGTTGTGCATGAAACAAGGTGTAATACAGGAAACGAGGGAAGATCTGAATTTATTTCAGATCAGTTGGAACACACACAACAGATCTGGATGTCTTTCAGATCTGCGATATAGATAGTTAATCGTTGCTGGAAAAGAAAAGGTGCAGGGGACAAATCATGTAGTCGACGATGATAGAAAAGGAATAGGGGAATAGGAAGATAACCTGATTCACGTGGATTGATTCACGTCACTGAGGAAGACCAGATTCACGTGTTCTGAAAAGAACGAGAACTTGGCATTTTTTTTTTGCAGTTTTGAGGAGAAGATCTAATTCACGTGGACTGATTCACGTCCCTGAGGAATACCTTATTCACGTGTTCTGAAGAGAACGAGGAGAACTCGGCTTTTGCTGAAGCAGATCTTGGCTAGTTCACGTAGACTGATGTCAAGGAAGAGAACTTGGCTTTTCATGTCCCTGAGGAAGGTCCTTTTACGCCCAGAAATACAGCGTGCTCTGATACCATGTGAAAACTGCCTTGAGCACTCGTGTTTGGTGAAGGAAACGATGGGGAAGAGAGAGAGAGAGAGAGAGAGAGAGAGAGAGAGAGAGAGAGCTCTTCTTGAGAAATCGGCATTTTTTTTTTTGCATTTCCGTAAACTTTTTTGGTTACTGCAACACTAATACATCATTAACTTAATAGGGTTACAATATTTTACAAGGACGAAACTGCCCTGTATTAGTAATTCATATTACATTAAACTACAAAACATGTATGTGCTGTATCAGATATGGATCCTTTACTGGATCCATATCCCCATATCTGTTCCATGTTCTAATAGGAACAAATTTTGGCTTATGGTGTACTCAAAAGTTATGTAAGATAAACAACTCTTCCTCACAACATGGTAGAGGACAGGAGGATCAGTTTACGGAAATGTTGTAAAAAGCGTTGAGGCGTAGCGAAGCGTTCCACCAAAAATGAAACTAGGCATAAAGCATAAGCCTCAAAAATGTATTTTTAAAAACTTTTTAAAAAATATCTAAAAATACAAATAAATAAAAAATGCTTTATTCATGAAGCAACAACCAATATAAAATATGAAATATCAAATAAATACCAAAAAATATGAGAATAACATGTAAAACAATAAAAGTAACATTAACACAACAACTTGATCTATCTAAGTATCTAACAAATAATATATGAGCATTCAATGAAAATTTAACAAAATCACTAACAATCAAATTCCTCAACATCATCATATAATGCACACAAATTCATCTAAAGTTCTAAACAAACATTAAACTAATATAATATTTCATGCATGCTTATTTGAAAAATTAGCTCTATCACACTACTAAAATCACACATGATAATCCATATCTACACTTAGTCTCACAAACAAAAAAAACAAACATTTTCATTTAACAAAAAAATTATTTTTAATTTCCATGGTCTAACAGTCAATTACACGTGCATACACAGTCACATGCATATTTGGAAATAATTACATAAACTGAAAGTAACAATTTAACATGTACGATTTTTATATAAACAAACTAAAGCATAAACAAACTAACAAAATTGACATATACAAATTTTATACACAGTCAATTAATTGCAAAAAAATTCAGTCATTAAGAAAATGAAAAAGATAGATGGAAGGAGAAGAAGAACTAAAGAAGTAGAAGAAGAAGGAGAAGAACTGAAGAAGAAAAGGAAGGAGGGAAGAAGAAAGAAGGGAACAAGAAAAAATGAAAGAAATAAGAGAGGAAGAAGAAGCAGAAGGGAAGAAGAAAGAAGAGAAGAAGGAGAAAAACGAAAGAAGAGAAGAGAGAGAGAGAGAGAGAGAGAGAGAGAGTACTCTTATTCTTCTTCTTTCAGCAGGAGAGAGAGGAGGGTACGTACCTCTTCATCTTCTTCTGGCAGAGGAGAGAGAGAGAAAGAGAGAGGAGTGCCCTAACTCATCGGGCCTCCCCTATTTTTTTTTTCTACTTACTAGATTTGAGTCAAGCCAGGGCTTTGATCCCATTTGACTCAATCAATTTGAGGCGTGCGCCTCAGCCTGAGACGTGCCTCACCTCAAGGCGTATGCCTCAAGGCCTATAAGGTGCATGCCTTGGTCCTTTTGCGATACACACACGCCTCAAGGCACAAAAGGGCTTTGCCTTGAGGTGAAGCGCACTTTTTGTGCCTTGAAGCATGTTTTTAACAACACGGGTTTACAGTCTTTGATTTAGAAGCGTCATGAGATCACCATATGCAGTACATGGAGCATTCTTGGCGTGACATGGTAGTGTTTGTGCGATGACAATCGCCAATGCACTGCACCTAATTAGTTAATAGAAATATTAATTTGAACTTGGAAGCTGGATGCCTAATATTTTTATTAGATAAAGAAAATATCAAGAAAGGTTTTCTTGGAAAATTTAAAAAATGTTTTCTTAGGAAAAAAAAAATAAAAGCTCTAAGGGATTTATAAAACAAAAATAAAAAGGTGAAAAATAATGTTTTAGGAAAATATTGTGCTAATAGTGTTATGTGTTCATTTAAATGATATTTTGAAGCTTTTATTTTCAAAGTATCCATGGGACACATGATAAATTGAAATGCCACATGCATATACCAGTTGGTTAATAAGGCAGATGGTAGATTAGTTAAAAGCATAGTCATGCCTCAGCTATATCTTGCTGAGGCAATATCTTGAGATATTATAAGATTTTCTATAACATGTTGGGAAAATCTCAACATTTTAAAAAATAGAAAAAATATAAAAATAATTCAAAATATGAAAATAATATGCACACACACAAATATATACATACATAAATACGTGCATGCAATGAAACATAAAAAAACTAAGAACAATTTATAAAAGGATGCCTACCTTTTGGCATATTCACAAGCAAGCACCTAATGTTTTGAATATTATAACTAACAGCCCAAAATTTGAAAGTAATGTTCAAACTGATGCTTCAGGTTAACGCAATTAGTCTAACACTGGTTTAAGATGCGGTTAGTGATATCAAAACACATAATTGCCCCACCTTCACATTTCTCTCAATGGAGTGGATTTCCGATCGACGAACTTGCAGCAATGGATTTTAACAATCTCTCTCAATGGCGGAGATGCAGGGTCGAGGTGCCCTAGAAAGCTCCTACTTCCCATGTATGTAACCTATATCATACCTATGGTATACGAGGATATGGCCATGACCATCCTTCTCCATTGCCATTGCATGATTCACCAAACTATCCTCTTCCTAACTGAAACCCCAATTTAATGGGAATGCCATCCCCATTCCGTCGTTTGCAACTCTTGCCCTCTTTGCCAATCATCAATATCATTATAACCATCACCACCACCATCATCATAGTCGGATATTGTTACCATCATTCTGTGCAAATGCAGGTGCTAGTGTAATTTATCATCCTCTACAACTCTTCTTGCAGCCTACCCATCTTCACCAACATCTTCATATGTTCATTTAGAGAGGTAGCAACATCACCCACCCTTATTCATCTTCTCATTGTTCTTGTGCCTTTTGATCTAATTTTCTATCTTTGAATATTGGTACTCAGAAAGGATGACACCGAATAAGAGGGATGATGATGAACTTGGGATGTTCCAAGATGATATTCCTCGTGCTTCGTCATCATCCCATCATCATCAACATCATAACTAAGTCACATGGGTGCAGGTGCGGCACTTTAAAAAACCTAGGGTGCGGGGGTGCGGCATGGCAAAAATGTAAATATATATATATATATATATATATATATATATATATATATATATATATAATTTTGAAGTTTTAACAGTTAACATTATTATAATATCATTCATTATCCATACAATATATCAACCTAAATATCAATCAAATAAGTAAAGCAGTTACATAAATCAACCTAAATATCGATCAAATAAGTAAAACAGAAAAGAACTAAATTACATACCAAAAGTAATGGATCTTAATAATTTTCTTCTTCGTCATCAAATGCATCATTAGAAGGAAGACTATGCTCAGATAAATCCATGTTTGTCATGTTGAAATCATAGTCTCCCTCGAAGTCACACTCTTCTGGGTTTACATCCCAAAATTTAGATGTTCCTTGTTTGCGTTACAAACGCAATTTGAAAATGTTAAATACAATAAAAATATATTTAAATGAAAAATGAAAAAATAAATAATCAAATAATTAAGAGAGCAAATTAGTACATGTATTCATCATTAGTTTGCGAAAGTAGTCAAAGATTTGAATGAACATATACTAAATCCTCTGTACGCTTGCTTGTGAGTTTGTTTCTCTTCATGTTGTGGATTTGAGAATATATGCTTCAATTTCTTTCACAACAAGATGAACTAACTGTTAAGAAGACATATTTGGATTGGATCAGATCTTGATCCAATCCATAACACCGCCTAAGGCACGCGCCTCTAGGCGGTGGCATACTTGTAATTACATTCCTTTTTTATTATGTATTTTGTAAAATGTACATTTTGAGTATAAATAGAATGATACAAAGGGGGAGAAGCATTCTGCGCCCCTACTTTATCTCTCCTCTCTTCCTCTCTCTCAGGTTTTCCTATTTCCCTCTCTATCTCTCTTGTTACAGCCCACATATATCAAAATCTTACATGGTATCAGAGCCAGGTTCGGGCTGAAGACATATCGTGCGGGATCTCTCTCTTGATCGTAAGTTCCTCTCTCCCAAAATCCCTAAACCTCTCTCCTTCTTGCCGTGAATCCCTCTTTCTCCCAAATAACCCTATTTCTCCTCTTCTTCTTCTTTCTTACCGTGAAGATCTCCTCTTACTCCGAAAACACCATCTGTTTTTTGTCTCCACTATGCCCTAATTTCTGCCCTAATTTTCAATCCGCCCCTAATTTTCTCAAATTTTGCCCTAATTTTGCCCTAAATCCCAAATTCGTCTATTTTTATCTTAAATCCCTCTATGGCTGCCCTCTCTTCCAGCTTTCTTTCTCAACTTATCTCTCAAAAACTCAATCAAACCAATTATTTGACGTGGAAACGTCAAATTATCCCCTTTATCAAGAGTCATCGGCTTTATGGCCACATTGATGGCTCTCTTCCTGCACCACCTGAGTTCAATGTGACTGATGTGAAGAATGCTGCCGGGGAAGTTGAAAGCACATTAACTGAGCCTAATCCAGATTATGATACATGGACGACACATGATCAAGCTCTTGTTGCTTATATTACATCAACCCTTTCAGATGAAGTGCTCGCAGGGATTGATGATGATCTCACTGCAATAGAGTTGTGGCAGGCCTTAGCCACAACATATTCCCAAATTTCTGAAGCCCGATTTCTTCAACTTAAGAGGCAATTTCAAGATTGCAAGCGTGGTACTAGATCAGTTTTGGAGTTTATGACTGAACTGAAGAATATTAGCGATCAACTGGCCATTGTGGGACACCCTATTAACGATAAAGACAAAGTTCAACAAGTCCTAAGTGGGTTGGGACCTGATTTCGATGTCTTCTGTACTGCTTTAGAGGTGTTGCCTTCCCTTCCCTCATTTGAAGATCTCAAGGCAAAACTGCTTCAACATGAAGCCAGCCGATTGCAACGTCAGGACTTATTGCCGCATGGTCAACACAATGTTCTTGTTACAAACACTTATTCTCATCCAGGGAATCGTGCTAGAGGGTTCTATGTGCAACCAGGGACGGGAAGAGGAATCCTTCCTACTCCTCAGGCTACCACACAGGGCAATATCCCACGGAGGATCCCTACTTGTTTTTATTGTAACAAAAAGGGACACGTAAAGTCTGAGTGTTGGCACAATCCGCAGAACAAAGGCAAAGGGGTTCGACGCGATAACACGCAGACGAGCTCACATGTGCCAGGCAACTATATTCCTCCAGATGTGCAACAAATTCTTATGACTGCTATGTCCAAGATCAATTTTAAACAGAATGAGGAAGGAACTTGGTATGTGGACTCTGGTGCAGCAACTCATGTGACTGATAATGCAGGTAAACTTTCTAGTGATCTCCCTTATTTAGCTCAAGGCTCAGTTGTTACAGGAGATGGATCCCATCATAAGATATCCCACATTGGAAATGCACAAGTGTCTTTGTCTCACTGTTCTTTACCCTTGAAAAATGTTCTAGTTGTTCCAAATATCAAGAAAAATATTATTTCTGTCTCTAAGCTTATTGATGATTCTAATTCCTCTGTTGAATTTACTCCATCTTCTGTTTATGTCAAGGATGCTCGAACCAAGAAGACATTCGCTGAGGGTGTTCGCAAGGGCAACATGTACGTTCTTGAGGAAGCTCCAACAGTGTCTGCGTCAAGTGTCTCTGTTCCGTCTTCTCCTAGTCCTCATCCTGTTGCTTTAACAGAGTATGATAGGTCATTCATTTGGCATGGCCGTTTAGGTCATTGCAGTCATTCTTTTATTCGTGATCTTGTTAAGAATGGGTTCATCTCCAAGTCCGGTCTGAGTCCTGCCAATGAGTCAGACATGTGCTCTAATTGTCATATTTGTAAGAGCCATGCCTTGCCTTTTCAGTTGATAAATAAACGAGCTTCCAAATTATTTGAGACAATATATTCTGATGTTTGGGGACCAGCTCCTCTTTCTTCTTCTTCTGGGAGCAAATATTATGTTGTTTTTATTGATTCTTACTCTCGATACACTTGGATTTATTTTATGAAGCATAAATCCGAAGTGTTTCACTTGTTTACTCAATTTCATGCCTTAGTCCGCAACAAATACTCCTCTAATATTGTGCATTTCCAATGTGATGGTGGGGGAGAATTTATCTCAAAAGAATTTACTGAGTACTTACTAAATCATGGGATCACTAGACAGATTTTCTGTCCACATACACCTCAACAAAATGGCATAGCAGAGAGAAAACACAGACATATAGTTGAATCTGCATTAAGCATGTTACATAATACTGGCATCCCCATGACTCTTTGGACTGAAGCTTTCCATACTGTCGTATATATCATCAATCGTTTGCCATTGTCATTACTTGAAGGAAACTCTCCATATTTCCTTTTACATCATGAACACCCTGATTACAATGTGCTGCGGGTTTTTGGGTGTATTTGTTATGTTCATGTTGATGTCTCTTTACGAAACAAATTTCAGGATCGGGCTATTATGTGCAGATTTATTGGTTATTCTGACAGTTATAAAGGGTATAGATGTTACAATCCCAAAACTGGGCGTGTACACATTTCCCGTCATGTTGTTTTTGATGAACTCAGATTCAAGGACTCGACAGACACATTTGTGGAATCCAATGCTGACCCTCAGTCTTATGATCCATGGCTAAGTGCTGAAATCTTATCTCCACAGGGTGATCCACATCAATCTTCGGCTCCAATATGTCATGACACTTCCTTTGTCTCATCCCAAGTTGATTCAGAACCATCCACATGTGATCCTCGACCATCTGGTTATTTTTCAGGGATGACTTATAGTAGAAGGCTTCCCTCTATCCGTGCTTCAGACACAACCGATGTTCTTCCACGCAGATCAGAACGGGTGAGACATCCAATTGACAGGTGGGTCAGCTATGACAATTTTTCTTTAGATTTTCAGATCTTTATGACAGAGGTGAACAAAAATGAGGAGCCCAAGAGTTATGATCAAGCCTCTCAAGATAGACGTTGGATTGATGCCATGAATGAGGAGATGTCTGCCTTGCATGAATGTCAAACTTGGGCTCTTGTTCCTCGACCAGACGGGAAAAATGTAGTGAGTTCCAAATGGGTTTATAAGATTAAATATAAACCCGATGGCAGTGTTGATCGATACAAAGCCCGTCTTGTTGCCAGAGGATTCACTCAACAGTATGGTGAGGATTATGATGAAACTTTCAGTCCAGTTGTCAAGATGGGGACAATACGAGTTATTCTTTCACTGGCAGTGTCACATGGATGGCCTTTATATCAGTTGGATGTGAAGAATGCATTTCTTCATGGCTATTTGAAAGAAGAAGTATATATGGAGCAACCTCCAGGGTATGCATCAAGTGATCCTACTCAATGGGTTTGCAAACTACAAAAGTCATTATATGGGCTCAAACAAGCATCTAGATCATGGTTTGACAGGTTCTCTCTCCATATTCAGCAGGCTGGTTTCACTCGAAGCGCTCTTGATCATTCTTTATTCTTATATCGGTCAGGTGAAACTGTAACTTGGCTTCTCATATATGTGGATGATATAGTACTCACGGGAAACTCTTCCTCTCATATCGCTCATGTTAAAGAGGTCCTACAAGAGGCTTTTAAAATGAAAGATCTTGGCGAGCTACGATACTTCTTGGGGGTTGAACTTGATAGAAAGGATAATGAGATGACTCTCACTCAACATAAGTATGCTCTTGACATATTAAACAAGGCAGGGATGTCGCAGTGCAAACCCATAAATACTCCCAGTGTTCTTAACTCCAAGTTGCGTGCTCTTGATGGAAGTGATGCATATCCTAATCCTCGGTTTTATCGAAGTATTGTTGGCATGTTGCAATACCTCACTTTTACCCGTCCTGACATAGTATATGCAGTGAACCAGGTCTCTCAATTCATGCATGCTCCCACAAAAGAGCATATGGAAGCAGTTAAGCGGATTTTACGCTATCTCAAAGCTACTATTGGAGATGGCCTCGTTTACACAAGGTCCTCAAATGTCTTGGATGGACATCATCTTTATACCTATACTGATGCTGACTGGGGGGGTGATCCAGATGAGAGACGATCTGTTTCGGGTTATTGTGTTTTTCTTGACTCCAATCTCGTCTGTTGGAGTAGCAAAAGACAACGGGCCATTTGCAAGTCAAGCACAGAAGCAGAATATAGAGCCATGGCTGCCGGCACTGCTAAAGTTGCATGGTTACGACACCTCCTTGGAGAACTCTTACTTCCCATTGCCAGCTCCTCCTTTCTTTGTGATAATCAGAGTGCTATTAAAATGGCTTTCAATCCCATCTCTCACAGTCGTACCAAGCACATAGAGATTGATCAACATTTCATTCGTCAAAAGGTTGAAGACGGGGTCATTTCTCCAACATATATTCCTACATCACAACAGGTGGCGGACTTGTTTACTAAAGGATTTACAGGCGAGCACTTCTGGACTTTGAAGAACAAGTTGTGCATGATTCATCCCCATGCCCAACTTGAGGGGGGCTGTTAAGAAGACACATTTGGATTGGATCAGATCTTGATCCAATCCATAACACCGCCTAATGCACGCGCCTCTAGGCGGTGGCATACTTGTAATTACATTCCTTTTTTATTATGTATTTTGTAAAATGTACATTTTGAGTATAAATAGAATGATACAAAGGGGGAGAAGCATTCTGCGCCCCTACTTTATCTCTCCTCTCTTCCTCTCTCTCAAGTTTTCCTATTTCCCTCTCTATCTCTCTCTCTTGTTACAACCCACATATATCAAAATCTTACACTAACAAGTTGCATTAGCAATCGTAATGCAAGATGTTGGAGAAGAGGTGTTTCTGATCCAAATGTTGACTACCATGTGATAGGATCTATGCTATCCTCCTCTCTCGCGAATAATGCTGGTTCATATAATCTCGAAGATAAAAAAATTTCAAACTCTTGTGTGACTTGATTTAGAAGATATGCTTCAGGAAAAAGTCTTATCATACACATATTTCTATGTCTTGATAGTTCTGGGTCTAGATTTGGAGGGACACGACCAATACCACTTGCTTGCCACTTTTTTGCATAATATTTTGGATTAAGAGAATGTGTCGTGCAATGCAAATTTGTGTTGCTCTTATCCCATCTTTTGACTAAAATTGAATGAATATGGTTAAAAAATTCTGAATCATCCAATGCAGGATTTTTTTTCTTCATGCTTAAAAACAACAACTTGTATTTTTTCAATCATATTATCTCACATTTCATAAACTCTGTGAAACATGGGCTCATCCTTATTAACTTCTCTCAACATTTTCCAAATAGGTTGGGTAAATTGAAGAAAGTATACTACTTTGTCCCAAAACTCATTATCAACAATGAATTTCTTAATTTCTTGAGCCTTGACATTATCATCAGTACAATAGAATGTCTAATTTTCATCAGTTACCATGCTAACCAAAACATTCTTAACTTTTTTAATCCTCTTCACCATCACAATGATGGACGCAAAATGTGTTTCAGCGACCTTCAACAATTTCAAGTCAGAATGCCTATTAAATATAACATTAGCACGATGGTGATTAACAACAAAATTTCTAATGCTTTTGACATTTCTTTCTAAATCTTCAATCTATGAACATAAAACATATGCTTGTGAATTTTCTTCTTCTTTGGGGTTGCATATGCTCTTTAAGGCCAGATTTAAGTTGTGTGCTACACAAGGAGTCCAAAAAATATGAGGGCAGTCACTCTCCAAACTCAACGCTGCACTTTTACAAACTGGAGCGTTGTCTGTAATAATTTGTACAACATTCTGATCACCCACTTCTTTTATGACTTCTATAAACAACCCCTTCAAATACTCTGCATTTTTATATTCTCCAGATGCGTCAACTGCTTTGAAGAATACTGGGCCACTAAGCGAAGAAGCAATGAAATTGATCATCCACCTTTGAATATCTGTCCATCCATCAGACACACTAGAAACTCCATTTTGCTCTCATGAATTTTTTTTAATCTCCAACAACCTCTCCATATTTGCCCTCTCTTCCGCAAGAAGTGTGGTTCGTATTTTTTCTGAGCTTGGAGACATGTAGCCACTCAAATTACAATTTGCCATGGATGTTACTAAATCCTTCCAATAAGGATTTCTAGCCGCATTAAATGGGAGTGAACTGGAATAAAAATACCTCTCAACTTTTCTATCCAATTCTTCTTTTCCATAAATATTGAATGCCGCTTATATCATTCATCTACCTTCTACATTTACTTTTCCTTTTTTTTTTCAGTATCTTCTTGATGGCTTACAAATGACACACTAACTGCACAAGAATCAGTCATTGTCTTTCTCTTCTCATATTCTTATTGTCTTCGTATTGCCTCATCAACTTTTCTACATCCTGAAATGCCATGTCCTTGTACTTTCAACAAATGAGCATTCACTCTTGTGTAAGACCCAACAAAATCTCTTTCACAGAGAGTGCATCAAAATCTCTTGTTTCCACCACCTCCTTCTCCAGTTTTTGCTAGTTTATCTACATGTACCCATAGTGGCCCCACCTCATCAGTTCCACTATAACTATCACCAAAACTAGTAGCAGAACTCAAATGTTGGGATGTGGATGACGCAAGTCCTTTCCCTTTATCCGTCCGTCATTTTTATCCTGAAAACACAAAAGAAAAACACATTCAAAATTTCAAATCAATTATATAAACATTATCTTGATAATATATATATATATATATCCAGCCAAAAACAGGGAGGTACTCAACCCCTCCCCTGAAATAAGAGGGAGCAGGGAAGGGGGCTCGACCCCTCCCCTGCCGAAAACAGAGGGAGCAGGGGGGGGGGGGGGGGGGAGGGGCTCAACCCCTCCCTTGCCGACCCAACAAAAGAGCGAGAGGGGGGGCTCGGCCCCTCTCCTGCCGAAAACAGGGAAGGGTCGATCCCCTCCTTTGTCGAAATCATAGGGAGCAGGGGGGGCTCGACCCCTCCCTTGCCGACCCAACAAGAGAGCTAGAGGGAGTAGGCGGGGGGGGGGGTCAGCCCCTTCCTTGCTGACCCAACATGAGAGCGAGAGGGAGCAGGGGGGCTCAGACCCTCCATTGCCGACACAAGAAGAGAGAGAGAGAGAGAGGGTACCTGCGATGAGAGAGAGGAGGAGGTGGCGTCAGGAGGACTCGAGTTGAGCTGCGGGGGAGAGGAGAGGAGATTAGGGCATTTTTTTTGCCCTAATCCTCCTTTTTCATCGGGTTTTTTTTAACGTCCAAAAAATTGGACCAAAATGATCCTCGATGCGTTGACCGCACCCAGGGCCGTGTTGACTACACCCGGTGCTGCACTCGCGCCCGCGTCGTGTCGATGCGGGTGCGGCACCTGCTTTGCCGAGTCCGTCGACGCGGGCGCGACACTTGCTTTGCCGAGTCCCTGTGACTTAGCATCATAATCATCATGGTGTGCTATCATGGTCATGATTCATGAGTGACCAAGGAACATCATTTGGCGGATGCTGAAGAAACTGGGTGTAGGCCCTGTAGGGCAACTTTATTACCTATGTCACATGGATATGGATGCAGGAGCAGACACGATGCATATACACTTGGTACAATGCAATAATTTTAAAAAAGTAGAACACGGGGATACGGCCGTACACACATAGATGTATGTATGTATAAAACAATGATTCTAGATCACTACCAAATAATGAAACAAAGTTGAAATTGACATGTAATGTAATTGATGACAAATTTTAAAAGAAAAATGAACTCAAGTGAATACAAAATAAGTAAATCAGATTATAAAAGGAAATAGATAAAGCTAATAACGCAATGTTAACTGTGTGAGAAACTGGTTTGAGTATGTCCATGAAGTGTTCGGGTGTCGTGTCGTGTTGATGCAGGATACACATGCCAAGTGAAGTGTCCATGTGACAGTTTATTTGACAGTAAAAAGGAAACATAGGCGTTTGGATTTTTTTCTATCAAAGGAAAAAAGGTAATTTATATGTTAGATAATCGTCTACTTCACCCAGCTCAACCCAGGTGGTGATTTGAAATCAAATTTCTTAGCCCAGGCAGTTAGTTATAATATTAAACAGAAGGCAACTCTTCGTAAATACTCCAACAGATAGGTGCCTTATTGTAAATTGTTCAAAAACTAATATGGTTCATACTGGTCCATAATTTAGTTAGGACAACTGATCTCTCTCTCTCTCTCTATATATATATATATATGTGTGTGTGTGTGTGTGTGTGTGTAGAGAGAGAGAAACAAAAGATAGACAACTCTTTGTAAATACTCCAAAAGATAAGTGCCTTATTGTAAGTTGTTCAAAAACTAATATGGTCCATACCATTCCATAATTTAGTTAGGACAGAATGATCTCTCTCTCTCTCTCTCTATATATATATATAGAGAGAGAGAGAGAGAGAGAGTAAATATGTGACATTTCCACATAAAAAAATTAGTTTTAGCCTTTAATTACCTATTATATAAATTAGATGGATGTAGTTTTTAGCATCTCCAATCATCTTTTCAACTTGGAGAAGGAAAGGATCTGTGCCTGCCTGACTGAGGTTTGGGGCATTTTCTTATTATTGTTGATTTTAGAGGTGGCTACCTGTCTTGGTAATTAATACAAATATTCAAGTTTCTTTTTTTTCTTTATTACTTGTGATAGAGAAAGTATATTTATTGGTGTTGGTGTTGGTTTAAGTTTTTTCTGAAATTGTTTGTTTTGCAGATTTGGTAAGAGCTGAGCTTCCTAAGGTCCTTCCACCATCATACAAGGGTACTGCCATTCGCTACTTCTACTACATGAGAAGCACTTTGAGTGGCCGGTGGTTGGTGTTGGACAATTATCGGTCTAATGGAGAAATTTTGAAAAATTCAATTCATCTGGTATAGTCTAAATTTGTTTCTTCACTTGCTAGAAAATGATGTCACACTATTCTGCCTTCTTTCCTTTTTAAGTTTCAGAAAAATATCACCAATGATGAAATAGAATGATCTGTTTTTGGATGGTTATACTCTATTAGTTTCACCTCTTGAAGAATATTTGCATTTCCTAAATATAATAAGGTGTCTAGGCTTGTAAGATTACAGTTATCCTTCTCTCTGTGGCATCAAGACATTTTCCTCACTCCCTATTTTGTATCTTCCATTTTCTTTCTTACTTTTAGTTTTAGCATTTCTTTGTCAAAAATTTCCTCATTTTCTTGTAATACTTCTTTCCCCTCATTTTGCTTGTTAAGTTCTTTCTCAGTCTTTTTAGATGTAAAAGAATGTACAATTTTAGTTTTGTACTGGTATGTTCTAATTCTGAGGCACATGAATATGTGATTGAGCATTTTGGACTGCAGGATTTTTGGATTTTTATAGGATGTCCTTTAATATAACTACAAATGCATGGTTTCTGTTGTTTCAGTGTGAGTGCTATAATACATAAATTTTTATGGCCTTTTGATGACTTTTTTGGCAGGAAGCACGGAGTCCATTGCATGTTTGGGCAATACCAAAATCTACCACCTTGCCAACAGAAGAGGGTCATACTGATGGTGTGTGCTCTTTTTGAATGTTGCAGTCCTAGTTCCATTGCTCTTGATGGACAATAATTAATAATCTTGATCTTATGCCTTTGTGTCTCTGAGTTTCTTGCTTATTATATAAATGGTTTCACCTATGTTTTTGATGATTAAAGAGAAGGAATTACATTTTATTTGTTGCTTCATTGGTTTGGAATTAATGTAACCCTTTCAAAATTTGTGATATAAGATAATCTTCATTATGTCGGGTTAATCTTTGACGTTTTTAGCCCCTTCCTACATGTTTAATCATGGTTTGCCCCAAGAGAAGTGATACAATGGACTGCATAGATCATACCATCATTTAATGCTGTCAATGGTGCAAAACCTGGAGTACTTTTCGTGAATAATGCCGCAAGGAGAGAGAGAGAGAGAGAGAGAGAGAGAGAGAGGTGGCAACCTTGGATCCTTATATATCAATCATTACTTTTTACTAAATACATGATAGATTACATCAAAAGAGAATTGTCACATAAACCACCAACAATATAAATACTATAGAAAACATCTTTCTAGCACTTTTGGGATAAGAGAAAAAGGGTTTAGATGATTTTGGAAAAAACTTCCATTGCACAGCACATGGCAGCAGCCAGTGGACATGTTTTTAAGCCTGCAGCTGGATACTTGACTGTCTTTTTTTCTTTTTGTTAAGACTAAGAGTGTCATATTATTTGATATGCCTTTTTATGTGGCTCATTCTCTAACTATTTAGGAAATAATCAAAATAGGAAGTATGCTGTTTCATTCACTTGGGCAATATAAAGTCTAACAGCAGATGACATGAGAAGCTCTTCTTCATGCAGCTATTCCTGATAAATATTTAGAATCATTAAAATGGCCTATAATGAGAACAAAAAGTGATAATGAAGTGAGTAAAATAATGATAGTACAAAACATTTTTCTGATAGGATTTGGTGTCACACTTTGTCAAGCTCACCTTAAATCTAGAGTGGTCATTGAATCAAACAACAGTGGAAGGCACTATGACTTCATAGACTAGCCATAGATCAGGGAGGGCTACAGTCTCAGTGATATCTAGAGTTTGGTGGCATCTCACTTCAATGTGATGTATTCTTGAAACAAGATTTTAGCAATGTACAATTGTACATGCAAGTATTCAGCTCTTATTGCCTTAATACTGGTGTAGACCATAGATGTGTTAGAAATGCACAGGCAAATGAGCAAAGCAGCTTGTGGCTTGACTTTGCTCAGTTTGTTTTGGACTCATAAAATAGGCTTGGCAGCCTGAGCCAGGAGCTGCTCATGAAGGGGTTACCAAGCTGAATTATTTTTGAGATAATATATTGAAAGCTTGTTGAATAATTTTTGGTTTTATTTCTAATAAATCAATCAATTATTGTGACAAAAAATGCACTGAGAGCAATGGACAAATATGATGGCAGATCTGTAGTATCATCCTCAATGTTCACGCCACCTTTAAGTGGCAAGTTTATGATGTTTTATATGTAACAAGTGGTGACAATATTGTAATATTTGGTCACATTTGGGATGTCTTTGGTAATGCCATTTTGTAATTTACTTGTAACATGCATGTAAATATTATTAACTCTATTTACGGTAGTATTATAAAGAACTAAATGTATGCTCAATTGAGAGGAAAGTTGGGGAGAAAGCCTGTTTTACCTGTATGTTCTTCCTCTTCTCCTTCCTCTTTTTTTCTTCTTCAAGTTTGATATACTTGAGCAAGACATGCTGGGTCACATGGATACGGCTGTGGATACGGGGATACAGCCATTTTTATGAAGTTTTCAATATAACTAGTAGTCTAGTATATAATGGGACATGGTATGGCGGCAAAATGGAGTACCCATGTGACATAGACCTTGTGACAAACCAGGGGCAATATCTTCTCTCTCCCAGGGATTCTAGAAACCTCTGTCATTATGGGATCCTGTCTGCACTAAAAGCACCTCATGGCCCTATTTGAAGACTTACATGATGCTACAAGAGATTATAGAGTTCCTAATACATGAGTCAGATTTGATGGATCTCCATTCAAAGTTCAAGCAAATTAATGAATCCATTACATTGCCAAGATCACACTGAAAAGAAGTGTATTCCCCTTGTTACGGGTCACGGGTCTGGAGATCAAGACCCATGATCATTAACTTCTCATTAATGGCACTGTGTAATTTACTTTATTGTAATGAGGGTACTTTAGTACCCTAATCTTTGTAATAGTATGTTAATATAAATGAGTTAATACAGCAGCCGACCCTAAGATTTGAGGGTATCGGTTTTTTCTTTGCAGCTTCTCTCTCTCTTTCTCTCTCTCTCTCTGTTTCTCAGCTCTCATGCGTGGAAGGACTTGAATATTGAAAATCTAACATGGTATCAGAGCCACGCTTCAGCTGAAACTGGATTCGATCTCAAAGGTACGTCTGAAAGATCTGTCTCTTCTCGATTTTCTCTTCTAAGTCAAGAATTTTTTTTTCTGTTTCTCCAATCTCGTCTGAATCCTTTTTTCCTGTTTACCCAATTCCCCCTTGTTCCCTCTCTATCAGATCTGACATTATTCAGATCTGACGATAATCAGATCTGTCTATTTTTTTTTCTCTGTCTCTTGAACTCGATCAGATCTGACGTTAATCAGATCTGATCAAACTCTCTTCTCTACCTAATCTGAGTTAACTCAGAGAGGACTGGGTAACTCAGCCCAGGTTTTCAATCCCAAACCCTTTGTTGAATATACATTTTTTCATTCTTCATTCTGTCATCAATACACCTTCATCGTTTTGATCACAACGTGATCTAATCACGCAATCGGGGCCCTATTTTGATCCAGCTACACCCTTGATCAGATCTGACCAAATCGATCTGATGTTACCCTCATTTCTACCATTTTATCTCTTTTAGCTTGAAAGCATTGCGTCAATACCGAGTGTGAATTCATATTCACATTTTTTTTTGTGATTTTCGTATCCAATATTCAATTTCTTATGCAAATCAGAAATCTGATAGATATTCAATTTCTGTTTCAAATTCAGCCATTGATCTGAATTAGTTTCTGCAAAAAAAAAAAGGGTTACAGAAACTGTAGACAGATTGTGCTGAACACACTCTTAATACTGTGAAACATGGATTCACTTCCTAGTCAGTCGGTTCTTTCTTTAAGTTTCCTCCGTCAACTCGTGTCTGAAAAATTAAACAATGGTAACTTCTTGACTTGGAAGAGGCAAATCATACCTTTCATTAGGAGTCAGGATCATTCTGGACATCTGGATGGATTTATTCCAGTTCCTCCTGAGTTCATATCACGAGAAGAAAGGGACAACAAAGGGGAATCTACTACAGTATATGTTAGAAATCCTGAATTTGTAGCTTGGATGAAAAGAGACCAAGCGCTAGTTGCTTATATTACATCTACACTGTCACAAGAGGTACTTGTAGCCATTCCAGATGACTGCACTGCCATGAAACTTTGGAACAGACTTGTTCAAACATACTCACAGGTTTCTCAGACCATGATTATGTTTCTTAAAAGAGAATTTCAAATGTTAAGAAAGGATTCCATGACCATCATGGAATACTTGAACAAAATGAAGGTTATCACAGATCAACTAGCAATTGTTGGAAGTACAGTAACTGATAAAGATTTGGTACAACAAACCCTTAGTGGATTGGGACACGACTATCATATGATTGTTATTTCTTTGTTATGTTTACCTGAGCTGCCCAACTTTGAAGATCTGCGTGCAAAATTGTTACAATATGAGATGAACCTAAAGGGATTTTCTGAAGTCTATGCATACTGGGGCATAAGAAGTTCTTGCTACAGGGGTTACTTATGCACGAGGACGAGAAAACTATGATATCAAGGAAAAAGGAGGACAAGGGAGAAGTGGCCAAGGAGGTCGTGGATTATTGCCTACACCCAACACATATACCAATCCACAAAGACAGAGGCAAATTCCTACCTGCTTTCTGTATAATAAAAAGGGGCATATCAAAGCTAACTGCTGGTTCAATCCCCTAAATAAAGGAAAATCAACGCAAACTGAAGCAAAAAGAGGCACAGACAGTATAAGGACCAACGAAGAAGTAAAGGAGTTATTGTTGTCAGCTTTTGCAGAATTGAATCTGAAACAAAATGAGCAAGGTACTTGGTACGTGGACTCTGGCGCAGCGACTCACGTTACTGGTGATGCCGGTAAGCTCCTAAAACTTGTTCCTTACATTGGTAGTAGTATAGTTACTGGGGATGGATCACACCACTCTGTCTCTCATATTGGAAACTCCATTATACCCTTGCCCGAATCTTCCATCAACCTTTCAAAAGTTCTTTATGCTCCTAATATCAAGAAAAACATTGTTTCAGTTTCTAAACTTGTTGATGATATTAAAGCCTCAGTTGAATTTACTCCCTCTTCTGTTCTTGTCAAGGATCTCTGCACGAAGGAGACGTTCGCTAGAGGAAAACGGCAAGGCAATATGTATGTCTTTCAAGAAGATCCTTTAGCACATATTCGCTCTACAGACCCAAACTTGAAGCTCCTTGAAGCTCCAATCATCGTTGCCTTCTGAAAATTCTACATGTGTTTTCAGTGTCTCTGAAATCAATAAGCCAAATCTTTGGCATGGTCGTCTAGGTCATTGTAGTAGTAGTTTAATTGAAAAGCTTGTTTCAAATAACCTCATTCCCAAGTCAAGTTTAGGAATAAATGTCAATGACAACAAATGTTCTAGTTGTCTCTTATGTAAGAGTCATGTCTTACCATTTCATTCTATCAATAAAAGAGCTTCAAGACCTTTTGAGACTATCTGTTCTGATGTTTGGGGGCCTGCCTCAGTTGCTTCCATATCTGGAACTAGATATTATCTTTTATTTGTTGACAATTATTTTCGTTATTCTTGGATATTTTTCATGAAACACAAATCTGAGACTTTCAAGTTGTTCCGAAACTTCCATTCCTTTGTCAAAAACCAATTTTCTGAAAACATCCTAAGTTTCCAATGTGACGGAGGAGGTGAATTTTCTTCCATTGACTTTACTAACTTTCTTCAAAGTAACGGGATAAGGAAAAAGGTGTCTTGCCCACACACACCTCAGCAGAATGGGATTGCTGAAAGGAAGCATCGCCATATTGTTGAGAGTGCGATGAGCATGATGCATGACAGTAGTCTTCCGATCACTTTATGGACAGAGGCCTTTCATTTTGCAGTTCATGTGATAAATCGATTGCCCATGACTATTTTGGAAAACAAGTCTTCTTACTTGTCTCTTTTTGGTGTACATCCCAACTACCATGATTTGCATGTGTTTGGTTGTTTATGCTATGTTCATGTTGATAGTTCAATGAGACATAAGTTTCAGGACAAGTCCCTAAAGTGCAGATTTGTGGGTTATGCTGATAACTATAAAGGGTACAGGTGCTATGATCCGGTGAGCAAGCGCATCAAAATATCAAGAAATGTCATCTTCGATGAATTGAATTTTGATTGTCGATGTACTAGTTCTTCAGAATCAAAACCTAAAATTGAGGCTTATTATCCTTGGTTGAATTATGGACTTCTCTCAGGAGCTAGTGATGTTTGCTCAAATTGCACTCAAAAGGATAAGAAATCTGTGTCTACTGATGAAATGATTGCCCATGAAAATACAGACCCAACTTTGAATCCAGAAAGGTATAAAGGCCTTGTCTACACTCGACGAGAAAGAGAGCCGCCCACCATAGTTAATTCAGACATGGATGCATCCTCTACATCCAACATCATTGATACTAGAAGATCCACATGTTCTCGCCATCCAATTGAAAGGTGGGTCAGTTATGAAAATTTCTCATTAGATTTTCATCTCTTTCTAACAGCCTTGAATAAAGAAGATGAACCCACAACGTTCTGTCAAGCATCAAATTCCAGAAGATGGATTGAAGCAATGAATGAGGAGATGAAAGATCTACATGAATGTGGTACGTGGGATGTCGTATTAAGACCACCTGACAGAAACATTGTTGGTTCGAAATGGGTGTACAAAATAAAGTATAAACCAGATGGGACTATAGAGCGATACAAGGCGAGACTTGTAGCCAAAGGTTTTACACAGGAGCAAGGACAGGAGTATGATGAAACCTTTAGTCCAGTGGTGAAGATGGGGACAATCAGAGTCATACTTTCTTTAGCTATTGAACATCAATGGACTATTTGCCAACTTGATGTGAAGAATGCTTTTCTTCATGAAAATTTGAGAGAAGAAGTATACATGGAACCCACTGGTTACGCAGAAGGCAATCCTACAAAATATGTATGCAGAATAAAAATGGCGATATATGGATTGAAGCAGCCATCTCGATCTTGGTTCGACAATTTTTCTCTTGAAATACAAAAATATGGTTTTAAGAAATCTCTTCTTGACCACTCCTTATTTATATTTAAGAACCAAGACACAGTTACTCTGTTGTTGATATATGTAGATGATATCATCATCACTGGTAATTCCAATGAGCACATTGAAGAAGTCAAACATCTCTTGAATCAGAGGTTCAAAATGAAGGACCTTGGCAAACTACGATACTTTCTTGGAGTTGAAGTCGACAGTACTTCTGAAGAGATGACTCACTCAACATAAGTATACCATTGATGTTCTCAATAAAGCGGGTTTGAAAGACTGCAAGCCCTTGGGCACTCCTAGCGTTATTCATCAAAAGCTTAGCTCTTAAGATGGGGATCCATTTGATAATCCCACACAGTACCGTAGCATAGTGGGTATGTTACAATACCTCACTTTTACTCGCCCTGATATAGTCTACTCGGTGAATCAAGTTTCTCAGTTTATGCATGCACCATGTGAAGGGCATATGGAAGCAGTTAAACGGATACTTCGATATCTGAAGGGAACGGTTGGGGATGACCTCATATATAAGCGAAAGACAAATGGGCAAAATGCACATGAGATCATTGTTTATTCTGATGCAGACTGGGCAGGAGACCCTGATGAACGCAGATCAGTATCTGGATATTGTGTGTTTGTTGGGATGAATTTGGTTTTTTGGAGTAGTAAGAAACAAAAGGTTGTTGCCAGATCCAGTACAGAGGCTGAATACAGGTCAATGGTAGCCACCACTGCTGAAGCTACTTGGATTAGACACTTACTGACAGAAGTAGGAGAATCGATCTCTCGATCACTTCTTTTGTGTGACAACCAAAGTGCCATTAGTATGTCCTTTAATCCAATCCATCATAGTCGTGCCAAACATATTGAAATAGATCAGCATTTTGTGAGACAAAAGGTAGAAGAGAAAGAGATTGAGCCTGAATTTGTACGAACTACAGATTAAGTGGCGGATATATTTACAAAAGGATTGACAAAAGACAGATTTTGGATGTTAAAAGGCAAGTTGTTCATGGTTCAAGATCATGCACAACTTGAGGGAGGGTGAAAAGAAGTGTATTCCCCTTGTTACGGGTCATGGGTCTGGAGATCCAGACCCGTGATCATTAACTTCTCATTAATGGCACTGTGTAATTTACTTTATTGTAATGAGGGTACTTTAGTACCCTAATCTTTGTAATAGTATGTTAATATAAATGAGTTAATACAGCAGCCGACCCTAAGATTTGAGGGTATCGGTTTTTTCTCTGCGGCTTCTCTCTCTCTCTCTCTGTTTCTCAGCTCTCACGCGTGGAAGGACTTGAATATTGAAAATCTAACACACACATCCTTAGTGTCTTTTCCTTTAGATCTCGCAACTGAAGATGATCATTTAAAAATTTTAATTCCCTTTCTTGTCTGATATTTTTTTTTAATTGGTAGTCTGTCTCTTCTAGTTTCAGTCTGCTTTGCTGGACTTCTTTTGCTACTGAAATTGGTCCTAGTGAGGCTACTTCTTCTGAAATATCGCCAAGGGAGCTTGGATACCTCGAAAATTCCTGTCATAAATAAAGTCTTAATTTCTGTAGTTGCAAAATACATCAACGTTTAGCGTTTAATTCCTTGTTGGAAACATTCTCAGCCTTCAACTATGCTGGTGCCATTGCACCCCACCGGAATTGAGAATAAGTGGATTTGATTTATAGGGCTGTCTTATATGCTACAAGTGACCCTGTTGCTATGTCACATGGGTGCGGGTGCGGGTGCGGCGCAATTTCAAAAATTTTGGACACGGGGACTCGGCTATATATATATTAAAAATAAAATAATATATATATATATATAAGACTCGGTCAAAGTTGTGCCCATTAGGGGACAGGTGATGAGTTGTGAAGGCATTCTGTACACTTTCTTCATACAGGAATAATTCACTTTTGGGCACTTTCTTCATACACTGTAATAATTCACTTTCTTCATACAGGAAAAAACCACAAAAACTTGAGTTGTGCCCATTCTGTACTTAAAACTTGAAAGTGTACAGGTTTTTTAGTTGTGATGGGTTTTTTTCCTTACAGCTGTAGCCCAGAAAATTTTAAAAAAAAAATTCAATTTTTTTTTTCCAAAAAATGGACCAAAATGACCCTGGGTGCGTTGACCGCACCCAGGGTCGGGTTGACCGAGTCCGAGCCGCACCCGTGTCCGCACCCGTGTCGGTGCGTGTCGACGCGGGTGCGGCGACCTTGGAGCCGAGTCCGTGTGACATAGCCCTGTTGGCATGTTGATTCAAGTGTTTCCCTCATTTTCCATCAGATGTTTCCCATTGCTTTCATGTTGTTAATGATACTCTGACGGCAATTGCCAATGCTGGCCATTTCATTGGTATCATTTTCAGATTTCCAAAGCTGGCCATTTTGTTGGTATCATTTTCAAAACTGTTCCATTTTAAACTTTTACACAATTTACATGCTTTCTCCAAGTGTTTTTTTATAGGCAAGCTGGGGATAACCCCTGTGCGACCTAATCATCTCATTTGGCCCCTCTCCAAGTTAATTATCATTAGAGGCTGTTTGAATTTGGCTATACACCCAGATGACTTTACTATATGTTCGGCTTACTGTACATTCTTTACCAGCATTTTTCTTTGTGTCTGTCGCTTAATCTGGTGTCAGTTACATTGAAACCCCTCTTTTTCTTCCTTGCCTAGTCTTGTAACTGGATGTCCAGCATCAGGGTTTACTTATTGTAGAGAAGAAACAAGAATTGGATTTCGTGCAGCTTTCTTACAATGATACTTAAGATGGATTGGTATATCATACATGCACTAGGTATATATGAAAATGAAGTATGTGAGGTTCTTAACCATGAGGGGCTCCACTCATATGGTCGGAGGGGCTTGTAAATGTCACCAAGTGATGGGATGCCATGAATTTGATACCCACTGGTAGATAGTTCTGTAACTGGTAGGGTCTGCCTAACCCCAGCCTGCCTATCAGAAGAAGAAAAAAGGAAAAAGAAAGTATGTGATGTTCTTAGTCATATTGTTATCTTTGGAGGTTTGCTAGTGATAACATCATCTCTGATGGCATCATGCAAAATAGGATAATTGCACGTGCATGCACATGCACACACTCACATATAGAAAGTTCCATGAATGATCCTAACATAAGTTTATGTTGCTTTTTACTGTTAGTAAAGTGTCCTTTTATTTCCAATATTTGGGTTGTGGTTGAGGTGATATTGCTGCCAGTTACATTAATTAGATGTTACCACCATCTCTGCAGGTAGGTTACCAACTACAGCCCTTCAGATGGATATGCTATGGAGAGAGAAGAGCATGGACTCTGAATGGGTGAGTACTTTTAGGTTTCTATATCGAGCCATGAAATTTAACAAATCTGTGAAATTCTCATGGTTGAGTGCTATGTATGACAAATCAATTAGTGGACAAATTTTGTGTTCATAATTTATTTACAACGTTGCAAATTTATTGTTCTTTTGTTGAAGAGTTTATTTTTCATGGTCAGACTAGAGCTAATGAAGTTTCCAGTGGATTTGAGGATGATTATGACAGTGCAAGAGATGAGATTTCATCTGTTGCATCCTACAGCCAGTCAAAAGGAAATCTAGAGTCTGCCTTCGGTAGTGCCTTGTCTTTGCAATCACCTACAATGATTCCAGGAAAGGGATATCACCAGGGAGAAGGTTCCAGTTTTCCTTCATTTAAGGTGGTTCCTCAAGTGTCTACAACGGAAGTCTTGTATGAAGATAGTGGGAGTAAGTAATTGTGATTGCTACCTGCCATTCAGCATATACGGAAGATATTAAACATTGTCTATTTTATATTAATATATAAAGGAGTGATCTTGGTTGGCAGTTCCACTCTCTCTCTCTCTCTCTCTATCTATCTATCTATATATATATATATCACTGTCACCGATAAATTGAAAACATCATGATATTTTCAAAATATCTCCTGAAACAAAATATCGCGATCCTATTTTTTGTTGTTTCTTTTATATTTAAAACCTTTAAAACATGTTTTTTTATATTTTTCGAAGAAAAATAATGCAAAACTTATTATTTTCTTAGCTATTTTGTTGTTATTTATATTTTTTCATTTTTTTTAAACTCCCAAGATTCTCCTGAGATATTCCTGAGATTTATCAACTTTTGAAAATCTCTCCGAGAAATACCCTCACCAAGAAATTACCTTTAACGATACAAGTGACTATGATATATATATATATATATATATATATATATATATATATATATATATATATATATATATGTCACAGGGATTCGGCTAGCAGGGTGCCGCACCCGCGTCGACGCGGGTGCGGGTGCGGTCAACCCAACCCTGGGTGCATTGACCGCACCCAGGGTCATTTTTGTCCATTTTTTTTGGACCCGCGCCGGGGGGAGCCCCCGGACCCCCCTTCCTGCAAGGGCAAACACAATGACCATAAAATACACCCTTGAAGTTTAAAAATGACTTGGCGGTTCCATGCATTAATGGACACCAGTAGCTATTTTTGCAATTTTGTGTAAAAATAAGTTACACACTTATTAGCTGTGCATTCAAAATGCACAATTATGAATATGTTTTCCTAATAATAATGACTAAAATGTCCATAATTGTGACAATTAATACACTTAATCACCATATCAATTTTTAAATTTGTTAGGGGCATAAAATTGTGGTGAACGTGCTAACATGCATAAATGTCATGGACCTTAACAGCTACCAGCCTACCATACATTCATACATATACACTATACATGATATATATATATATATTGACATTTTTGCCCCTGCCGCACCCCCGCACCCGGGTTTTTTGGAAGTGCCGAATCCCCGCACCCGCACCCGCACCCATGTGACATAGATATATATATAGTAACACTATTGTTATCTTTTTTAAACTATTCTATTTTTTAATGTTTTAAATATGCTTTTGACTTGTTCTTTTAGCTTTTTATTTTTTCAAGAACCTTTTTACATTTTCTTTGCACTTGAGAAAGACACTATGGCATATTCTTTTCTTAAATTTTTCCATTAATTCAATATTCTTTTACTTTTTTAAATGTAATAGCTCGATATTTCACCTTGCCATGATATAGCCAAAACTGATGTATGTGATTGTCTACATCATGAGACACTTCAATTAGCATGTCATGCTGACATGACACTGGATGCACAGGATACTGGGCATAATCAAACATGTGTTGGACATGGTTAACATTGTGTCTGTAACTTCATCTATTTCTTTTTATGATCTTGATTGTTTATTTTGTATTTGATTGTGTATTTTTCTTTTAAAGTTTGTCATTAGTAATATTACATTTCAACTTTTTTATGATCATACCCATTTAGAACTGCTCACCAAGAGTTGTAGTTAAGATGGAATTCATGCTTATATATATAAAATAAATGTGTGCACATATTTATGTATGTAATGTACTGCCGTGTCCTGTGTCCTTGTTCTTACAAAACTCTTGTATCGTACCTAGTATTTTCTGGTTGTCTCATATTGGTGCCCATGTCTATGTGAGATAGGTGACTGGCATACATGTATACACATGCACATATCTATGTATGTGCATATATGTATATCCCATCAACCAATTGCCTTCATCTCTTTTGTTAGACATTTTCAATCGTTAATTGGAGCACACTCTTTTTTTGATAATCAACTAGAGCAATCTATTACAATGTAGAAATATTGGTCTTTTTTGTCATCTACTCTGCCAGCATTGTGAATATTGACATTTTTTCTTGCCACAGATTTATTGTCACCCGTTGGAAATTCAACAGGAAAAAATTTGTTGCAGAAGAAGCTTGGTTCTTATCCATCAGGTGTTCTTTCTCCAAGTCAGTTGAGAAGGCATCCTAACTCCTTTTTTGGCAGTGATGAGATGGGAGAAAACTCATCGACCATTGCTGAAAGTATGGCATGTAAAACACTTTGTCTATCTTCTACCTTCTATATTATCATCATATGTTGTATTATCTTGCTTATGTTTTTAATTATAGAAAATGAGTAGCTTATCTGTGGAGCACATTTCCTGCAGCAGAGGGTTTCATTCGAGGAAGGTCTTACAATATCAGGATGGATGATCAAGTTTTGCTTCGATTTTCTCCCAAAAACTCTGACTCAATCTATTACTTTAGCGACATGGTAAAATATAATTTTTATCTATTTCTTGTATGTGGTGTTGTTGATCGTGGCTTTATCCAATATCTGTTTATTGTGTTATGGCTTCAGATCGGTGGTGCACTCACTTTTTTCCATGAAGGGGGAACTAGGAGATGTCTTGAGGTGATTAAGATTAAGATCATTTATTGCTCTTTTGATTGCATCCCCATTGTATTATGTAAATTATTATAAGGCTACTTTTTTGCTCTCTCCACATTAGGTATCAATAACTCTGGAGACCTCAGAGACTATTAATCAGCCCTTCGTGCATCCCTCACGTAGACACTCCCCAACAATTACAAAGGTGAATTGGCAATGCTTTATGCTTGTGCTTGAGAGAGAGAGAGAGCTGTTTGCCTTTATAATATAATTTCAGTAAAACTGTTTATTGGAGGTAAATACCTGCATCACACTTAGGTTACAGTTTGGTATGCAAGATCTCTCATTGAGATATGTGATGGTTGCCATCATAGTTACTAGAAGGTTATACATATCTTCGGAAGCTCATTTCCTAAGATCACAATCTATCCTCCATCCACAGGTCCACAGTGACCATTATGAAGTTGTTGCAGATCTGATTCAATCAAGTTTCCTCTTCTCCATCCCCATGGATGGACCTATGTCTTTCTCTACACCACGTGTTTCAGTACAGTGGTCCCTTCGTTTTGAATTTGTTACTACTCCCGGCAATGTTGATTGGACCAGGTATGTTTGGCATGTCTGTGCTTTTATTTTTTTTCCAAGTTTTGTTGGTGATCACTTATCTCGCGTAATTAAAATGAGAAAATAAACACATATCGGAAAAGTTATGACCTATGTAGTCAAAAGCCCCAAGTGGTCCACCTAGTCGGTAATGCCTAGGCTTTGCAATTCCTAAGTGGGTGCCTTAAAAAGGTACCAATTTTGTCGACTAGGCACTGACTAAGGGGCGTAGTCGCCGACTAAGCTGCTTCCGCCTAGGCATGACGGCAGTTTAGCCATTTATTTTTCTTATATATATTGTTATTTTTTGTATATATATAATTATATATACTTTTGTGCGTTTCTGTGAAATCATGAAAACATGCTTAGTTATTATATATATATATATATATATGTGTGTGTGTGTGTGTGTGTGTGTGTGTGTGTGTGTGTGTGTGTGTGTGTGTGTGTGTGTGTGTGTGTGTGCTACTTTGCTTTTGGGATATTTTCTGTGAAACATTGAAATCATGCACAGTTAATTTGAATTGATTATGTTTTCTATATATGTGTGTGTTTGTTTCTGATGATTTTTTGTATAAAATCCTGAAAGCATGTTTAGTATTATAAATTATGTAATATGTTATTTTTATATGTATGTGTTATTGTGCTTTTGTGAAAGGTTAAAAGCATATTTTGTTGATTATACTGAATGCGTTATGAACAATTGAAATATATATATATATATAGATATATTTGTGTGTGTACAATTATATATGTCTATTCTGGTTATGTATATTAATATATTTTATGAAAGCATGTGTAATTTTGTACTTGTGTAATGAAAACATCTTATTAGTAAATTAATTAAATATATTTATGTATATTTTGTATACTTTTTATATTTTAATTGGGGCACCGACTAGTCCCACCGAGTCTTTTTAAGGGTCTACCGACTAGACACCGCCTAGCGATTTTGACTACATAGGTTAGGACATTGAAGAGGGGAAAAAATCACAACAGTTCCTTGGAAAGGTTACCAAACAGTGATTGACACTAATGTTATTGAAAAACTGTTAGTGTCACCATGATGCACACACTCATTACCAAGATGGGATAGAGTTGGATAAAATTTTCATGTTGATGTTCCTGAATAACATAAAATTATCGTAATGTTATGCCTATTCTCACATTGGAATATTCATGTTGATTTTTCCGATTGCCTGCAGCCGTTCGTTACTTCTCTTTTCTCTTGTTATTCTTTTTAATAGGTTCAAGCTGTGGGAAAAAAAAACTGGGGAATCATGACAAGTTCAATTGATTCATGCAATTAGTATTCATATATTGTTGTTTCTGTGCTGCCTGCACTTCTGATTATTTTTTCATGTAGTACCGAGGACTAACTACTGTTGATTTTAGATATGAGCATCCTCTTCTCATAGAAGGAAGAGAGAAAGGGGAATGGGTTCTCCCAATAACAGTTCATCCGCCACCACCGAGGACACAATCTTCCCAATCAAGGAATGAAAGACCTCTCTCTCCAGATGAACTATGGATTCGGACCTGAAAGTTGGTGAAGGCCATAAATTCACCATTGTAGCTATTTTTTCTTTTTTTTCTTCTCTTCTGCCATTTTTTTCATTGTTCCTTTTTTATAATGTTATTGGGAACAAATTTTTGGTTCGTTGCAGCCATGTACCAAGCTGGAACTCCTTGTGTTAACGAAAATTGTTTGAATTGGAATTTGCATTTAGCAGAACCAAACCTGGATTGCAAACACAGCTGAATTTTTTTTTTCAAGTCTCACCATAACAATGACTAACGTTGGGAGATATTGCTGTTAGCTGTACCATTAGCTTTCTAATCAGTGATATAATCCTTACTTTCACATGCATAATTAGCAAACTGAAGCCAGCTGTACGTGTCCCTTCTGTTTACTTGCTAAAGTAGTTGTCATTGTTGTAGGCTGCTTTGGCTCAATCTTTGTTAATTGATTTTTTACTGTAGAATTTTTCATTGTGTTTAGCATGGAGTTTTAGACTGCTGCCACACGTAAAGACGCTGGTAGGGCTGGTGCTACATAGTTGTTTTACAGAAGAGTGCATGGGTGTGGCTGAGTTCTCTCTCTCTCCCATTCTTTTCAACTAATTAATCATGTTCAAGAAGAAAATGATGATTATTTAATGCAACAACAACTACCAATCCATTAGGCCAGCAACTTGATTGGCAATTTCTCATTCAGGATTGCAGGGCTCGCTGAATGGTTAGGGGACATTAGGCAAGAAACAGATAACATGGTAAGGCAGATCATAGAAACAAATGTTCAATCACAACAAGAAAGGAGCAGCAGTTAGAGGTGCCTCTTTGCCATGTGGTATATCTATTTTGGAGTCCCCCAAACAACTCTTACAAATCAATGAGATGATAATAACCCCAGTTTTTGTGGATGATTCACATGATGCAGCATGAAAGAGGATAGAAAGAGGCCACAAAACTAGCTTACCCAAAGTGGGCCTGTTCTTATTCTTTTTTGGGATTGCATGTCAAAATTTAGAATCCGCATCCATAATGATGTAAAAAAGACCACCACTCATTCTCTGCACCAGCTAAATCATTGCGGAATGTGGATGATTGCTCTCTCTTTCTCAATTCAAAAATCAAATTACAGAACAGCGCACAAGATTAAAGAGTATTCTTTGAAACCCTTTAACATTTTGGTTTTCACATTTTTTTTATGAAGTTCTCTCCCAAAGCGGATACTCTCCGGGTAGACTCACCGTCACCCAAAATTCCTTATGGCGCCCACCAGTGAAAGGCACCCACACACCCGGTGGGAGTTGAACTTCGGAAGAAGGGATCAGTACCTTCTCTCCAAGCTCGCTACCACTCAGGTCACCTGGATGGGTGTCATAAGTGCAGTCTCCCAAAAAATAGCCCGGTTACCATGCATGAGAGAGTGTGCCGCCTTTCTGGCGCAGCTTTATGTTCTGTGATTGTGCATTGTCTCGGTTTGCTGAGAAATTTCAATTTTTACCGACCGACTGCAGAGTCCAGATCGGGTGCAATATGATTGCACAAAAATTGTGCATTAAGCACCTGATCGCCCTCCATCAGGTCTTGGGCCCCACACCTGACAGGCCTACCCCCAAGATGGAGGGTGGACAGGTGCTTAATGCACAAATTTTTGTACCATCATATTGCACCTGACCTTTTCACCCGACTGCGAGCTTACGATGGATATATGCTGTCTCGTGAGCTTTTCCTCCCTGTCTTCTTCTTCTTTTCTTTTTGGCTGATCTGTCTAGTCATGCTAACAAATGCGCGTATTTGGGCTGGACTCTAATTCTTATTAGTGAAAGCATGACTAGGCTACTTAGGCTTTGGTATAGCTTCTAGCAGTTGCTAGATGCTTGGGCAAGCGCTGAGATTGGGGCACCCGAAAAAGCAGTTTATGTATGTTTTATAAAATTTGAAAAGAAAAATGTAAGCTTCTCTTAATTGAATTTTCAGATTTGTGACATTTGGAGAAAGGAATTCATTATCACGTATCAGAAGCAAACGAAAACGAATGGTAATGTTAGAATCTCATGTTTGTTTCAATCCTGTGAAAGTAAATAAAAGGCAATTATCATCTTCCTATGTTTTATACCGTATGAAGTGAGATATTTCTATAATAAGTTGAAGAGTTTACCCTATGGCATTCGACCCCGGGCCCCTCCCGTATGATTAGGGGTGTCAACCCAGACCCGACCCGGACCAAACCCTATAAGGTCCAGGTATGGTGACAAATAAGAAGACTCAATTAAGACCCGGGTCCAGATCTGAAGGTCCGATTAATACATGGACCCGGGTATAGTTTGTGAAATTTTATACCAGATCCGGACCGACCTAAGTTTTGATTAAGGCCCGCAATTTTTTAATGGAGAAATGATAAAAAAATATTATTTTATCGGGTATGGTTCGGGTTTGGTTCATGTAGTTCTTATTGGATCTGGGTATGGTTTCTCTTATAGTAGACCCACTTAGACCCGGGTCTGAACCCGATACCATACCCAAAAATCTGGTCCAAGTCTGGTTCCACCTGGGTCTGAACCAAACCCGACCTGTTGACACCCCTAGGTATGATAGTGCGACCTAATTGTCAAGATATCTTGTTCAACCCCAATTAAATGCATTTTAATGGATAAACGTTTGAAGGCTTTTCCAAGAATATAAGAACAGGTCCTAGATCCGCTCCACTTATTGACATAGATTTAGTCGATTTGGGTTAGAAGTTTTAGCCCCATCGCTATTTCGGTTTCATTGATTGAATGTGATTAGGCACGCCAAAGATAAATCAATAACTCTGATCATGGGCACTGGGCAGTACAAGAGGAGAAAAGATCATTTCTAATTCATATAGAAAGATGATGAAAGAGTGTTTTTTTCTATATTGAAAAAAAGTCTGTTGGATGAAATAAAAAGTATAATCCAAATTATATTATGTGGATATATATATATATATATATATATATATATATATATATATATATATATATATATATATATATATATATATATATATACACACACCACGTATTTTCCCTCAAATGATTTATCGTGTCTATAAATCATAAGTTTCAATCTCCAAACAGGTCAACAATGATAGATCCAGTGAGAGACACAAAGTCACACTTATTGCCAAGGGGTACACCCAAACCTAAGGAATTGATTACTCTGAAACCTTTACCCTCGTAGCAAAAATGAGCACCCTATGAGTCTTCCTGTCACTATCTTGTAACTACCACTGGTATCTCTATGAACTCGATGTAAAAAATGTTTTTCTATAAGGTGATCTCAAGGAAGAAGTCTACATGCATCTACCACCTGATCATAGGGGTGACAATTTCTGACACGACCCGCCAACCCGCTTCTTAGGCGGGTTCGGGTTTGGCTTAAACGGGTTCGTGTCGTAAACTGGTCGACCCGCTTAACCTGTTTATTAAACGGGTCAGGTTCGTGTTACGGGTATGTCAACCGGCCAACCCGTTTAATAAACACCAAGACCATATCTGCCATTAACCAAAAATGTAGGGAGAAAAAAGGAAACACACCAAAACAAGCCCCGAGAAGATATGGCATTAATTTATTCCGCCTGCACTGCAGTAAATAAATATTCATCTCATCCTTAGTCTTGTTTTGCAGCTTTTACTCCTTTTCGTTTGCTTCCACCGGAAGATACGCGATACCACCATGGATGGTCGCCCTTCGGCTCGTTCCTGAGCCCATACTCGCCAGGATCCCCTGCGTGCTCACCCTTCCGGAGAGCGGCGTGACCATCCCCCACGGCCAGAACCACCTGGTCCACGACGCCTTTGTCGGTGGCTCCCCTGAGACCGACTTCTACAAGGACTCGCACGAGGACATCGCCGACGTCCATGGCGCCCCCAGGCTCACCCTCGACCCACTCCACAACTGCGCGGGGATCGCAGCCCTCCAGGCCCTCGGTGTTCGATCCATCAACATCTCGGTCTCGCTGGAGAATGGGCTCCCTCTCGGCAGCGGCCTCGACTCGAGTGCGACCAGCGCTGCCGCCACCGCCTTTGCCGTGAATGCCCTCTTCGACGGTCTCGTCCTCGCCAACCCGTTTACCTGAACCCGACCCACCAACCCGCCAGCTAACATGTTTACCCTACCCGGCCCGTTTATTAAACGGGTTAACCGTGTCGTGTCGGGTTACCCATTTAATAAATGGGTCGGGTTCGTTTTTGCCACAGCCAACCCGTTTAATAAACAGGTTGGGTTCGTGTCGAGGTATGCTGACCCGCCAACCCGACCCAATTGTCACCCCTACCTGATCATCCGCAAGAGAGAAACTTCAATATAGCTTATAGACTCATAAAGGCAATCTACGATTTAAAACAATTCCCTCGAGCATGGTACTGAAAGCTCCAAATTGCCCTTCTAAAGAAAGGATAGAAGTGTGTCTTTGCCGATAACACAATGTTTTATAAGATCACCGGGGACATAGTCATCATCTGCAATGATGCTGCAAGAATTCAGAGCCTAAGGCTTAGATACTTTCCTAGAATAGAAATTTCCCACTCCAAAAAGGGAATCTTCCTTTAGCAAAAAAAAAATACTCTCTGAACCTTCTCGAGGAAACTAAAAAACTAAGGGCCAAACCGACCGACACCCTCATTGAATAGAACCATCAACTCAGTGATAAAGGAGAAGAGATCAAAGACATCGGAAGCTACCAGCGCCTTGTAGAAAAACTCATCTATCTCACTATTGACAGGCCAGATATCACTTACGTTGTGAGCTTGGTGAGCCAATTCACGCATACACCGAAATAGTAGCATATGCTAGCCATAGATCAAATTCTAGAGTACGTAAAGAAACTCCCGGCCAAGGCATATGGTTAAAAAGAAATGAGCATCATGACATGGTAGGATACTATTGGGCATGAAACAAATCATACAGAAAGTCCATCACCAGATTTTGCATTTTTGTGGGTGGCAACTTAGCATTGTGAAAAAGTAAGAAGCAAAGCTAATAACGGATTATCTTCTGGTGATAAGGATAGACACAAGGCAACAGACCAAGATTATTGCAGGAACAAGATAAATTAGGAGAGTGCGATATTGGAGTCTCCATGCAAAGCATGAAAACAGATTTAGTTGCCATGTAATTCTGATAATAATCACGATGATCATGGAAAGTTGTTTGAAAAAGACAAGGAATGTAAACTAAACTCATGAGAGTTGAATGTTGAAAGAGATACAAGTCCATGTATAAAATATAACATTGACAACCACCATGAATATATACATATAAGCCTCTTGATCAGTGGATGTAGGTTTTGAATCAAAACCGAACCACGTAAGATTTTATTGTCTCCTTTTTTGTTTATAGTATCATATCTCCATTGAGTGCAAGAGATTTTGTCTTCACTCATGGCTACTCTGTCTGCTTCAACATCTAATCTAGCCTCTCCTTATCCCTATCCTTATAACCTAAACGTTTCAAACATTGTATCTCTTAAACTGAATCAAGATAATTTTCTGCTTTGAAAAACACATGTCATAGCCTAGGTGGAAAGTCAAGATCTCCAGGGATTCTTAAATGGAGAGTCTCATATGTCATCTCCAAGCAAGTTCAAAATCCTGCCTACATTGCTTGGAAGAAGTCAGATCGCCTCCTCAAAGGATGGATCACAAGTACATTATCTGAAAGTGTACTTGGTCTCATCGTTGGCTTGGAAGCATCAAGAGAAATTTGGATTTCTCTAACTGATAAATATACTCAAGACTCTCAGAAAAGGGAATGTTGGGATTAACCACCACGTTGGTGGTGGTTACTCACGATGTGGGTAACGCTCCCCATAAGTGTGCTCCCTTCCGTTAAACCCATTACCGAATAAAAGGGAAACGGTTGCTTAAACTGTTTCCATTCGGTGAATATTTAAAGGGGTTTCATAAGCAACCCAATACAGTGAAAAATACAAAAATTGAAGGAGGGAAGAGGTCGACTTACCGTCTGCATACAGTGGCCTGCGCTTGTGGTGGTTGCGGATAGGCTGAGTTGAAGAACGCCCTTCTCCGGCAACATCCTTCGCCCTCCGTCAATGGCCGCCTCAGGTACGCTCTGTTTTTCTGTTTTGTTATGCAGGGCCACCACCATACAGAAGGCCGGATGCCGGTTGACGTCGCCGGAAAACCTCCAGCCGGAAAATCCCAACAATGGGTTATGGGCCCACCACGCTTCCGCTGCGGGGTATGCTCCGGTTTGACCAGCAACGCAGGTCACCGTGGGGTGATCCTGCTGCTGGTCACCGGCGCCTGGCGCCGTTGGGCGACAGATTGATAAAAAAAAAATCCACTTACCTCTGTTTTTGGGGATTTCCTGTCGGCGAGGACCCCGCCGGCGCTTCACTCCTCATCCGCCATTTAAAGCTCGGCTGGGACCGTCGCCGGCGACTATTGAGTCGCCGGATTTCTGACTCTGGCTCCGACAGTTCCTAAATTTTCACTGGTGGATGAATGGCAGCTTTCGCCGGAGAAGAAGCGCCATCAAGATGGCGGCGTTGGTCGTCGGCAGACGGCGGCATTGGTCGCCGGCAGGCGCCGGCGTTGGTCGCCGGCAGGCGGCGACAACACCCTGCAACAAAAGGCAAAATAGGGTTTAGAAATCCCTAATTCGCCTCTTATGATTTTAATGTTTTTCGGGTCGGGTTCATTTTCTGAACTGGACCCGCCCACCCGAATCCGATCGATAAAGATGATTCGGATTGGATCCGAGATTCAGGTGGGGACCCGCTCGGGTCCGACCCGGATCTGGTTATTACTGGGTTCGGCCCGGATCCAATCCGAGTCGGGTTAGACCCGGATCCGGTTTGTACCGGGTCCAACCCGGATTCGGTTACAACCGGATCCGGTCCTTACCGGGTCTGACCTGGATCCAGTAATTTCGGGTCCGACCCGGATCCGGATAACCCCGGGTCTGACTCGGATCCGGTTTGTACCGGGTCCGACCCGGATCCGGTTTGTACCGGGTCCGACCCAGATCCGGTCAGTACCGGGTCTGACCCGGATCCGATCAGTATCGGGTCTAACCCGGATCCAGTTGCAACCGGGTTTGACCCGGATCAGGACTGTACCGGGTCCGACCCGGATCTGGATAACCCCGAGTCTGACCCGAATCCAGTTAGCAGTCGGGTCTGACCCGGATCCAGGAGGGTCCAGGCACTATCTGGTCTGAACCGGATCAAGGACTGACTCAGTCCCCTTCCGGGACCGGTTCAGAGCTATTTTTGGCCGGTTCCTTCCAGTTTTTCACCGGTTCTGAGATGCTAAGACCCTGTTTTTCTTAAATATAAGAAAATACAGGGGTTTTGGCATACGATAATAGGGTTTTAATGAACTTTTGTTCATATTTGACCCAGTTCATAAGGTTCAGAACTGGTTCAAACCCTTGGATGACCGGTTCGGGGCTGTTTCAGACCGGTTCAGAGTGCTTTAAGACCGGTTCGTGGAACATATGATAGGTTCATTCAGTTTTAGAACCATTTCGAGAGTCATATGTCTAGTCCATTCGGTTTGCGGACTATTTTAAGATAATATTTTATATTGGCATTAAGGATAGTCAGATAACTTAGTGTATTCATGTCACGAAAGTGACTGAATACACGTATGTTGTCAAAATGTTATACTATCATATGGTTTTAGTCAATATTAATGTTGTACTTATATTCATTAAACGATAGACGACCCAAAGGTAGTTTTATCGTGTTTGGAATTTAAGTATGGTAGAATAAGGTAAATGTGTCGAGATACATCACACATGAGTATCCAAAGGTACCTTGTGTTGATGGTCTATCTTCACAAGAACCTTAGTTTTATCGAATATGGTCGATAGGCGAAGTGGTTTCGCGTGTCGGAGCTCTTACCAAAGTAGGACTCTGATGACCCCTTTCACTCGCCTGGAAAGAAGCATATCAAGGGCCTTTATTATTTTGCTTTTTCCACTAAAGTTTTAGTCTCGTATGAATGTTTCTTGATACGTGTCTTTTGTCATGCAGTTTCTAGTTCTGTGATTTTAGATGGCTCTAGCTCTATACCTTTTCTAGATGGATCCAATTTTAGTGATTGGAAAGAAACTGTTTTATTTGCATTAGGGTATATGGATCTAGATCTGGCCCTAAGGATAGATGAACCCACTGTCCTCACTGATCAGAGTACTGTTGATCAAAAAATTGCTTTTAAGAAGTGAGAGCGCTCGAATAGACTTAGTTTGTTGCTTTTGCAATCTAAAGTAGCTAAGAACATTCGAAGTGCTATCCCACAATGCAGAACAGTGAGGGAATTCATGAATGCCATTGAGGCACAGTTTGTGAGTTCAAACAAGGCCAGAGCCAGTACCCTGATGTCAAAACATATATCTATGAAATATACTGGAGGGGGAAACATTCGCTAGCACATTTTGGAGATGAGAAACATAGCGTCTCAGCTGAATGACATGAAGCTCACCATCTCTGATTCTTTCCTAGTGCATTTAGTCCTAACATCCTTACCTTTGGAATACGGACCTTTCAAAATCTCGTACAACACACATAATGATGAATGGACATTTAATGAACTCATGTCCAAGTGTGTTGAAGAAGAAGAGAGGATGAAAGGTGAGAAGGTGCAGGGTGCACATATAGCTTCTCATACGTCTAAAGTAGGACCAAGGAAGAATGCATTTAAGAGAAATGCTAGGAAGAAACCAACTGGGGATAAGTCATCCCAAGACAAGCAATCTAACTCTACTTCCATAAAGTGCTTCTTTTGCAAGAAAAAAGGACACATAAAGGCAGATTGCATAAAGTACAAGAAGTGGTTGAAAAAAGAGGTAATTTGTCATTTGTTTCTCATGAATGTAATTTATTATAAATTCCTGAAAATAGCTAGTGGATTGATTCTGATGCTACTATTCATATTTCCAACTGTCTACAGCTGTTCCTGAGCAGAAGGAAACCAACAATGCATGAAAAAAACATTTATTCGAGAAACAATATGCGTTCACATGTGAAGGGTGTTGGAACCTGCAAGATTACTCTAGATACGGGCGTAGTTTTAGATCTTCATGATGTCTTTTATATTTCATTGTATAGTAGAAACTTAATTTCAATTTCAAAGTTGGATAAATTTGGATATTGTTTTAAGTTTGAAAATTCCAAATTGTTCATATTCAAAAATTCAATTGAAATTGGTTCTGTATCAGTTTATGATGGTTTATATAGATTGAATGTGAAGATCCAAACTCAGAAGTCTTTGACTTCTGAATACGCATTAGTTGGAAATAAACGTAGCATGATGAATGATAAATCTTACATGCTTTGGCATCAAAGGTTGGGTCATATTTCTGAAAAGAGAATAAAGAGACTGGTAAATGAAGGGATCTTGCAATCTCTAGATTTTACTGACAATGACCCATGTGTTGATTGCATAAAGGCTAAGCATACAAACACATATAAAGAAGGTGCCAAACGCAGTAGTGAGATATTAGAAATAGTCCATACAGATGTATGTGGACCGTTTTTTCCCTGTTACACAGGCGAAAAATATTTCGTCACATTTATTGATGACTATTCTCGGTATATGTATCTCTACTTGATTTTCGAAAAATCTGATATTTTTCAGATGTTTAAGGAATTTAAGAAAGAAGTAGAGAAACAAACCGATAAGGTTATTAAAATAGTCAGGTCTGATAGAGGTGGGGAATACTATGGTAGGTTTACTGAGATGGGGCAAAGGGAAGGACCATTAGCGCGATTTCTTAAAGAGGAAGGCATTGTGCCTCAATATACCATGCCTGGTAGTGCCTATCAGAATGGTGTAGCTGAAAGAAGAAATCGTACGCTTAAAGAAATGGTCAGGGCCATGTTGAATTATTCAACACTTCCCATAAAGTTATGGGGTGAAGCCTTAAGGACAGCTGTACATATTTTGAATAAGGTTTCTACGAAATCTGTGCCTAAAACTCCTTACGAGCTGTGGACAGGTAGGAAACCATCATTGTCTTATATGCACATATGGGGATGTCCTGCAGAGGCTAAACTGTATAATCCACACATTAAAGCCTTTGATCCAAGAACAATCAGTGGATATTTCATTGGTTATCCAGAAAGATCAAAAGGGTACAGGTTTTATTGCCCATCTCACTCACCACAGATTGTTGAAACAGATAAGGCTAAATTCCTAGAAGATGGTTCAGTAGGATTAAGTGCACTTCAAAGCATTGATTTTGAGGAAATACAGGATCCAGTTTCATCACCTGTTAAGGAAAACATTGAAAGATACCACATTGTTATTCCTAATGATGGTGTAGTTGATCATTCAATTGTTAATGCACAAATCCAAAGTGAACCTATTGTGGACAATGCGGAAGAGCACGGGCAGGATGATCAGGTTTCATTTGAGCCTGAGGAACGACCTGTTTGGAGATCCACAAGGATTAGGAGATCTGCCATACATCCTAATTATGTGGTATACCTTCAGGAGCCTGGTGATTTCATAGATATGGGTGATGACCCGTTGACTTTTATGGAAGTTGTTGAAAGCAAACAATCTTTACACTGGATTGAAGCCATGAAAGAAGAGTTAGACTCTATGGCTAAAAATCAAGTGTGGGATCTTGTCACGTTACCTAAAGGAGTAAAGCCCGTAGGGTGTAAATGGGTCTTTAAGACCAAGAAAGACTCCAAAGGTAACATAGAGAGACATAAAGCAAGATTGGTTGCTAAAGGATTCACCCAGATGGAGGGCATTGACTATAATGAGACATTCTCTTCTGTCTCAACTAAGGAGTCAATGAGGATTATTCTGGCCTTCGTAGCTCATTATGACTTAGAGCTACATCAGATGGATGTGAAAACAACGTTCATCAACGGGGATCTGAATGAAGAGGTATACATGAAACAACCTCTTGGTTTCTCTGAAAATGATCGTTTGGTTTGTAAGCTTAACAAATCAATATATGGACTTAAACAGGCCTTCCGACAGTGGTATATTAAATTTTTTCAAGTCATTGTGACTTTCGGGTTTACAGAAAACATTATTGATCAATGTATATACCTTAAGGAAAGTGGGAGTAAGTTCATTATATTGATGTTGTATGTGGATGACATCTTACTTGCAACCAACGATATAAAATTGCATTCAGAGACAAAACAGTTTCTTGCATCACATTTTGATATGAAAGATATGGGTGAGGTTGCTTACGTTCTTGGCATTGAGATTCGTCGAGACCGAGCAAAAGGGTTTCTAGGCCTCTCCCAAAGATCCTATATAGAAAAGGTGTTAAAGCGATATGGGATGGAGAATTGTTCTCCTACTTCTACACCCATATCAAAAGGTGACAAACTGAGCCTAAAGGATTGTCCACAGAACGATATTGACAAAGCACAGATGAGTGTTTATCCATATGCATCAGTTGTTGGCAGCTTGCAGTACGCGCAGACATGTTCTCGACCAGATATTTCTTTTGCAGTAGGGGTACTTGGCAGATTTCAGTCTAATCCAGGTTTACCCTATTGGAAGGCTGCCAAGAAAGTCTTGCGGTACTTGCAAGGGACAAAAGACTATATGTTAACGTATCATAAAGTTGATCACCTCGAGGTCATTGGCTACTCAGATGCGGATTTAGGAGGATGTCTTGATAGTAGAAATTCTACTACTGGGTACGTTTTCTTACTTGCTGGGGGAGCGATCTCTTGGAGGAGTGGAAAGCAGACGACTACTGCTGCCCACATCATGGAGGCAGAATTCATTGCATTGTATAAGACTACTTCGCAGGCTATATGGTTAAAGAACTTCATATCACAGTTAATGGTGGTCGATTTCATTGGGAAGCCACTGAAGGTCTACTGTGATAATGAAGCTGCGGTGTCCTTTTCGAACAACAACAAAAGTACTACGTCATGCAAGCATATGGAATTGAAGTATTTTGTTGTTAAAGAAAGGACGGAGAATCATTTAGTGCACATTGTCAATATTGGTACCAAAGAGATGATCGTTGATCCTCTTACTAAAGGGCTAGCACCGAGATTATATTCCGAACATGTAATGAGGATGAGATTGTTAAACTCTTTTTGACATATGCATATAAATAAAGTGATCACTTTCAGTTTTTTGATTCTTATTATGGTTGTTGTTAATCTCATAAGGATTAGAGATTCAACTAAGGACCTTTAGAATAGAATATAAAGGCCATTCTATTCATCAAGTTATTCCCATAAGGTTTTCTGGGGTTTATCGTCGGAGCAAGTGGGAGAATGTTGGGATTAACCACCACGTTGGTGGTGGTTACCCACGATGTGGGTAACGCTCCCCATAAGTGTGCTCCCTTCCGTTAAACCCATTACCGAATAAAAGGGAAACAGTTGCTTAAACTGTTTCCATTCGGTGAATATTTAAAGGGGTTTCATAAGCAACCCAATACAGTGAAAAATACAGAAATTGAAGGAGGAAAGAGGTCGACTTACCGTCCACATACAGTGGCCTATGCTTGTGGTGATTGCGGATAGGCTGAGTTGAAGAATGCCCTTCTCCGGCAACATCCTCCGCCCTCCGTCAATGGTCGCCTCTGGTACGCTCTGTTTTTCTGTTTTGTTATGCAGGGCCACCACCATACAGAAGGCCGGATGCCGGTTGCCGTCGCCGGAAAACCTCTAGCCGGAAAATCCCAACAAGTTTTAGTTGATGCAAAAAATGTAGAGTCTCAAGAAAGGACTCGACTTAAAAAATGCAAGGCAATCTGTGATGATATGGGAGCCATTGGAAAACTTGTTAGTGACAAAGGCAAAGTTTTTTGGCTTCTTCATGGCCTTGGACATGGATATGATGCCTTCGTCACATTCATGCTTAAACCACCAGTATCGTCCTATAAAAAGGTGGTTCTTTTGCTCCAAAGCTAGAAGCCATAAGCAACATCAATGAGATCTAGCAACAACCTCAAATGAACTATTTTGCTCAACGAGGGCAAAACAGAGGAAGAGGAGGCTATCAAAACTGTGGAGGACGATTCAACTCAAGGGGCCAAGGTTTTTTCCAGAGCAACAATTGTAACAAACAAAGGACAGAGCAACAAGGAAATTCATGAGGAGAGAAAAACAAAGACAAAGGTGATGTAGTTTGCCAAATTTGCAACAAACGAAATCATACCACTTTGAAGTGTTATAATCATTTTAATCACTCCTTTCAAGCCCAAGACTTTCCTCAAGCCCTTGCAGTGATAACCATGTTCGATAGTCAAGACAATGAATGGTTTGCAGATACGGAAGCTTCAACACATATGACAAGTGAATCAGGTACACTATCTAACCTTCGTTCTTCTTCTGGCCGAGATTCAGTTATTGTAAGAAATAGTGAGCAGTTAAAAATCTTTCATATTGGCAATGCTACTATTAATGCTCACGACTTGAAGATTAATCTTAAAAATGTGTTGCGTGTTCCAGAGTTAAAGAAAAGCCTCATCTCTGTGAGCCAACTCACCATAGATTTTCCTTACATTGTTGAATTTGACTCTTCTGGTTATGTCATTAATGATAAGAGGATGGGTCAAACGGTGGCAAACGGAACTAGGCAATGTGGTCTCTACACTCTCGACAATCAATATGTTGCTTATTTCTCAAACAGGTTCAAACGAGTAAGTTTGGAGCATTGGCATGCTAGGTTTGGTCATCCATAGTTTGATGTGATTCGTGTCTTAAATAAAAAGAACTTTATTTCAGTTATATCTTCTGAAAATAAGAACCCCGTCAAATGAAAAAAAGTTGTAGGTTGCCTTTTTTTTCTAATCATGAACTGTGTGAAGAACCTCTTATAAAAAATCATTCTGATCTTTGGGGACCGGCCTCCATTCGGTTTAGAGATTTTTTTTTTCTTTTATGTGATTTTTATTAATGAATGCATTAAATTTACTTAGTTTTATCCATTGAAAAATAAGGCAGACTTCGTTGACACTTTTGTGCATTTTCATAAGCATGTTGAAAGGCAGTTTGATAAACGGATCAAAGTGTTTCAATCTGATGGAGGCGATGAATATAATAGCAAAAAATTTATTCGGTATCTTGATCATGCTGGGATCAGCAGCAGACCTTGTATCCAAAGACACCTGAACAGAATGGAACGGCCGAACGAAAACAATGTAATATCATAGAACTGGGATTAACTATGCTTTATCATTCCCATGCTCTGAAATCTATGTGGGTAGATGCTTTTAGTACAATCATGTTTTTAATCAATCGCCTATCGTCCTCATTGAATATGGAATCACCATTTTTTAAACTTTTTGGAAAAGTACCTGATTATTCATCTTTTTGAATTTTCGCGTGTAGATGCTTTCCTTACCTTTGGTCATATAACAAAAATAAATTTGATCTGAAATCTCTTCCTTGTGTGTTCCGTAGGTATAGTATAAGATTTAAAGGATACCGATGTTTTCATCCCCCTACCGGTAGTGTATACATGTCTCATCACGTTGTGTTTGATAAAGCTACCATGCCCTATAAAAACCCAGCCAGATTATATCAAGATGATGATATTCATGAGGAGCTCACAATTTTCAATGATCTTGAGTTTTTGAATCCTAATAGACCGAATTTTCAACAATCAGAACTAGGTCTCGACTCCCAGCCATCTTTACAAGATGAAGTGAGCATCTGAAGTCGTCTTCACAATGTTGATCATGTTCCTCAGCCTTCCATTGAAGAGCCTAGATCTAGTCTGCCTGATACTAGATCAAAATCAGATTTGCTTTATGATGCTACTACTGATCTAGTCACGATGGCACCGCCTTCAACAACTGAGCCACTTCCTTCTCCAATGGATTCTAGCAGTCACCCTGCTATTTAACAGCCTGATGGGAACACCGGATCCATGACCACAAGAAGCATGACAGGTATTCACAAACCCAATCTAAAGTATGCTTGTTTGCATGAAACATTACAGTATTCAAATATTTCCAAAAAACCGACAAATTTTAAAGATGCTTTGCTCCATCCTGGTTGGAAACAGGCCATAGATGAATAAATCGATGCTTTGAAGGCTAATGACACCTGGGATCTAGTTCCTTTTAAACTGTGAATGAATATAGTAGGAGTAAAATGGGTTTTTAAAGTCAAATTAAAGGCCAATAACATTATCAATAGCCTTGTAGCTTGCATTTTTACTTAGATTGCTGGCATTGATTTTTCAAAAACATTCTCTCCAATTGTCCGGCCAGGTAGCATTAGAATAATTCTCTCTCTTGCTACTATTCGAAAATGAGAGATTCACCAACTTGATATAAAAAATGTCTTCCTACATGGCACTATTAATGAATCAGTCTTCATGCAACAACCTCCGGGGTATGAAATCTAGAATTTTCTCTTCATGTTTGTAAATTGAAGAAAGCCTTATACGGCCTAAAACAAGCTTCCCACTAGGGGTGGCAATCGTGTCAGGTTGGCGGGTTAGCGGGTCGACCCGACGGGTTGGCGGGTCAGCATACCTCAACCCGAACCCGACTCGTTTATTAAATGGGTCGGCTGTGGCAAACACGAACCCAGCCCGTTTAATAAATGGGTAACCCGACACGACCCGCCAACCCATTTAATAAATGGGTTGGGTCGGGTAAACGGGTTCTCAGGTTTGCGGGTCAGGTTGGCGGGTTGACCCACCCGCCTAACCCGTTTATTAAACGGGTCAGCCAGCCCTAACACGAACCCGACCCGTTTAATAAATGGGTTAGGCGGGTTGACCCATTTATTAAACAAGTTCATTTAAACCCGAACCCGTCTAAGAGGCGGGTTGGCGGGTCGGGTTGGTGGGTCATGTCAGGTTTTGCCACCTCTACTTCCCGCACGTGGTTTGATAAGTTAAGTACTTTTCTCCTCCATTATGGATTCTTCTGTAGCTCTGCAGATTCCGCTTTGTTTGTATGTCATAAGGGACGTGATATTATTATATTGTGCGTATATGTTGATGACATAGTCCTCACAAGGAGTAATCCAGTACTTTTGGAACAATTTACCAAACACCTTGCAAAGGTGTTTGCTATAAAGGATCTTGGAAAACTTCATTATTTTGTGGGTGTCGAGGTCACTTATTTGAATGATGATATTTTTCTTTGTCAAGCTAAATATGTCAGGGATCTTCTTAAGCATGCCAATACGCTTGAGAGCAAACCCATTGTTACTCCCATAGTGAAAAAACTTCAATCAAGAATGGATCATTCTGAATCCAGATCCAACTCAATACCGCAACCTTGTAAGAGCACTTCAATACCTGACTATTACTAGACCAGAATTATCATTCTACATCAACCATGTCAGTCAATTTATGCATAATCCAACGGTTTGACACTTTCAAATCATCTAGAGGATTCTTAGATATGTAAATGATACTTTGAATTATGGACTCAGAATAATGCATCAAAGTTCTCTTGATTTGTATGCATTCTTAGATGCTGACTGGGCAGGTTGTCCAATCACATGGTGTTCTACTTCAAGATTTTGCTTATTTCTTGGAAGTAATTGCATTACATGGAGTGCGAAGAAATAAAATATTGTAGCTTGATCTAGTGTTGAAGCATGTCCTCCACCATTGTCGAATTAACTTGAATCTCATACATTTTAAAGGACATCAAGGTTAAACTTGATCAACCTCCTACGTTGCATTGTGATAATATTAGTGCTCTACATATGTCAATTAATCATGTTTTCCATAACAGGACTAAGCATATACAAGTTGATTATCACTATGTCAGAGAAAAGGTGGTGCAAGGAAATTTGATGACAAAATATATTTCATCGAGGCATCAAATAGCTGATATATTTACAAAGTCGTTAGCCTGAGCATCCTTTCAAAGTCTAAGGAGCATACTTGGCTTTTGTTCACGGCTAAGTTTGACGGGGAATAATAGCGGATTATCTTCTGGTGATAAGGATAGATACAATGCAACGTACCAACATTATCGCATGAACAAGATAAATAAGGAGAGTGTGATATTGGAGTCTCCATCCAAGCAAGAAAACAGATTTAGTTGCCATGTAATTTTGATAATAATCACGATGATCATGGAAAGTTGTTTGATAAAGATAAGGAATGTAAACTTACCTCGAGAGTTGAATGTTGAAAGAGGTAAGAGTTCATGTATAAAATATGGCAACATCTACCATGAATATATACATATAAGCCTCTTGATCCGTGGATGTAGGTTTTGGATCAAAACCGAACCACATAAGATTTTTTTGTCTTTTTTTTCGTTTAAAAGCATCATTGCAAGATCCAATGCGGCCGAATACAAAGCCATGGCATCTAAAGCTTGTGAACTCATCTGGGTCAAGTCTCTTCTCTTTAAAATGTGATTCAAGGTAGCCAGTCCAACTGCGACAACCAAGTTGCTATCTGCATTGCAGCCAACTCAATTTTTTCATGAGAGAACAAAACACATTGAGTTTGACTGCCACTTCATCAGGAAAAAGGTTTAAGCTTGAGATATATGCACTCCTTATACTCAAAGTTCAGAGCAATTAGCCAATATCTTCACCAAGGTGACCAAAGCAAGACTCTCTAGCACTTTAGACAAGTTGTGCTTGATGAACATCTTCGCTCCACCTTAAGGGAGAGATTGTTGGGAAAGATTAAGTTGTCTCCTACATGATCGGGGTCATTACCTGTAATCAAGGAGAGATGAATCTGGCGAAATCTTAATTTGGATAAAACTTCCATCTATCCAAAATCTATTATGAATAGAATTACTTTCCACCATTGGAGGACCTCACTCTGATTTTTATCATACAATAAGAAAGTTCGATGGCTTGCCCTCGTGGATGTAAGCCTTCTTGGCCGAACACTTAACATGATCTCTCTCTCTCTCTCTCTCTCTCTCTCTCTCTCTCTCTCTCTCTCTCTCTCTCTCTCTCTCTCTCTCTCTCTCTCTCTTCAGTCACTGACAACTGAGCTCTTCTGAAGCCCACTGGTTAAAAGCATCCGTGCACATCCTATGACAGTCGAACCTGTGACTGAAAGTGTCAGCTCTCTCTCTCCATGTCTGCTGCCACTCGAGCAATTTTGTTAAAATCAATCAATCTTTCTATCCCGAGTCGATCTTTCGAAATAGGACATGTGCAGTATGGAACTCTACTGAGTAAAAAATGCATTGAGTGTAGGAATGTGCGGTATATGTTCGCTTGATCGATGACGTGCAGTGGTAGCACGACATGAGATAGGCATCAGTATCGTCATTAGTGCATCGCTGTGTGGCGGCACAGCCGTAGAGCATTGTTTAGTTAAACAGTGCCAGTGGATCAAAAGATGTTGCCTTTGAAGATTTGGTTAAGGACCTCTCAGCTTGCAAAATTGTCTCACGCGTAGCGGTTGAACGCATGGCGGTGTGTGTGGGTTAGGGCTAATTCTCCTAAGGATCGCATTAGGTGATTTCAACCGAGTATGGTGACTCGAGGCTAAGCGAGTGAATGCCTAGGCGCTAGTGAATGAGTCTGGGTGATGTTTTTCGCTATGGTGTTCAATTATCAATTGGTTTTCAGACTGGGGGGGCGTAATGTCTTGTTCTTTCAGTAACGAGATTTTGTTATGTCGTGCATATGGAGCTGCAATACACTTCATAACAAGCAAGAGTAAGGCAAAGTTTGTGTCTCTTTTAGAAGTGATAACTGGTATGGGACGACTATGCACCAAGTGACATAGACTACATTTAATGCGCATTTGAAAATACGCTTTATCAGTTTTTACTATGCAGTTGTGCACGGGGTGGTGCGCAGGACCAATGAAAATAATTCAACACATGAAAAAATGTTGGTATGCGGCCTTTGGCCGTTAGGCTAGCAGCTTGACGCATCACGAGTTTGTGAAGCATTTTATGCCCGTGATAGAGTGATAGAAATGCTTGCGATGGTAAGGAAGGACCGTCCCGCCGTACCGCCTTATTGAAAAAAAATAAGCCGGTGACACTGTATCTCTTAAAGGTAAATAACAAGAAGGTGCACAAACTTACGAGTGTTCTGTCGAGATCCCCCAACAATTTGGTTTTCACGTTCAATCACTTGTCTTTAATAATTTTGAAAAACCTGAATAAGGTATAAATTTAGTTTTTCTTTGCAGATAATGTTCTTTTGCCAAATAAATACATAAATACAGACAACAATTTATAGTTTATTCATTGTATTCGAGCAACCAGTGGTCATTGTAAGCTGAGTGATTTTAGGGCCAAGAGTGTGTTTATCCTTTCCATTCTTTCCAGAAAAAAAGGGCCAAGAGCATCTTTGAACCAAAGATGGAAAAACCGGCAAAAAAGCGAAAAGGTTGAGGCTCTGCGTAAATATCTGATAAAGTGGACTCGCTGTAGCCTGTATTTCACTTTAAAGTTTAAAACCTAAAAAAGGAAAAAGTAGACTTATCTTAGATATTGAACCCCATCTCTCTCTCACTCTCTCTCTCTCTCACTCTCGTATGGAGCTCCTCTATCCTCTGATTCCAACCTCCATTACACCCAAATTCGCACGACTTCAGGGTGAAACTCTCTCTCTCTCTCTCTCTCTCTCTCTCTCTCTCTCTCTCTCTCTCTCAGGAACAATTCTCTTAAAAGGGTCTGATTATGCTTGCTGTAGGTGGCCTCCTCTCCCTCTTGAAGCCTTCCAGAGATCCCAACAGTAAAATCTCCAGGCCTCTCTGCTGCTCCATTGACACCACTCACCATCACCATCCAATGGTAAGTCCCTCTCTCTCGTCTTATCCGTATCCTTCCTAGCTTAGCCTTGGCCCTTGCCCTTGCCCCTAGACGGCGGTCAAGGTTCGATTCCCATGAATGACTTTTCTTTGCATAAGCTGATGCCCAACGCTCAGTATAGGTCTCGAGGGAGGAGTCGTGGGCTCCCAGTCTTTTTTTACTCGGAGAAACCGCCCCAAGCGCAGAGACCTAGCTGTGCTGTCCTGTCCTGTCCTGTCCTGTAACTGGAAGGGCTTATCTGTCGACTCTAGGGAGTCGCCAAGCTTCGGGGTGAACCATAGGATTTGAACCTAGACTGCCAGTCAAACGGTCGACGCCCCATCCCATCCACTAAACCAAACCCCTTAGGTCTCGTAGCCTCTCGTATCAGGTGCTGTTTTTTTGGGTTATAAAAAAAAGTGGTTTCCGAGCTCTGAACCCAGATTCGAGTGTTTGACAACTCGGCTTGGACTCACTCAGCTAAGACTTGGCTCGAGTCAGCTAACCAAGTTGACTGGAAGACTGGATCTAGAGCACCCTTTCTCCAGCCGGTTGGGCCATGCTTGGATCCAACTCCTTCATCAAAGACCTAGGGCTGTCAATGGATCCTGGTCCAGGTTTGACCTCAAGACGAGGCCTTCTGGATCCAGTTTTCCCATACTGGATCGGGTCCAGATCAAATTGATGTCGTCCCTGTTCCAACGACCTAGAAACCCTATTCTTTTTTATTTTTTATTTTTTATTTAATTACATTTGAGATGAATTACATATGTTGGTTGGCCGAGGTAATGAATCGGGATCTATTAGATCCGAGAGAAGAGTGCCAATGCAAATGTTAATCCTATTCTTGAAAAAGCCCAATCACGTCAAGTTTGAATCCGACCCGAATTTTTCATTCAGATCTTATTTTAAGACCCATAGCTTAGCATATAATGCGTCCGATTCAGATCAAAGAAGGAACAAATCAAAATTCATGAAAGTACGATTAGTTTCTATATATTTTTTGTGAATATACATCAAGCATTGCCTCTATAGCTCAGTTGGTAGAGCGTCAGTCTTGTAAACTGAAGGTCTGTAGTTCGATTCTGCATGGAGGCAAATCTATTTCTTTTTTGCTCCAAGGGCTGGGCTCGGTTTAGTCTCATTTGCACCTGTCCGGCTCCATTTCCTGAACCGACTCGGCAACGCTATTGCTAAGTTTAAAAAACTGGCCTAGCGGGTTTTCAGGACGAAGGAAAATCTTGCCATCAATTACATTTTTTTGGAATATCTTGGACAAAATATCAGCATAAATAAGATTTTTAAGACTAAAAGACATTAAAAAAACAATCTTTTCAGGAATACCTTGGACAAATATTATCATATACAAAAAAATAAGAATAAAAATATGTTCAACACAGAAAATCCTTTCTTTTTCTTTTGACAACCAACATAACAGAAAGGCTTATTAACTTGTGACTAAATGCCACAGATCTTGCTAGCAGGATTTTCACGGTAAAGGAAAATCTCGCAGTAAAATAGTTTTTTTTTTTTGGGAATATCTTGGACAAAATATAATCACATATAAGATTTTTAAAATTAAAATATATTAAAAATTTAAGGAATACCTTGGATAAATATCAGCATCCATAAGTTTTAAAACACAAAATATATTAAACACAAGGAAAAACCTTTTCTTTAACAACCAACATAAAGAAAAGCTTCTTAAAATATAGATAACATGTCAACGTTTTCAATTAAATCACGATACTTTGAATAGTCTCCCTCTCCAAGACTATCCAAATCTGCCTATGTTGTATGATCAGATTTGGAGAACGCAAATGAGTCGGATACCCGACCTGTTGCCAGCCTAGTCAATCCAATGGTTCTGTACCTACAAACTATACGACCCTCAATCCAATTGTTCTGTACCTGAAAACCATTCCACTCAGTACATCCGCAATAATACATATCAATCATCTGTTTACAAACTCTAACACGAAGAAATTCCTTCCACAGAAGCAGACTGCAAAGAATCCAACGAAGATTAAGCAGCATGGGACCTCATCGTTCTGCCATGCTATCGGTCTTGCGGGAGCAGCAGCCATGGAAAGTTTCCACCCTAGCCCTGCAAAAGCATCTGTTTTTTTGCAGCTGCACGCCGAATTGGAGAAACAAGCCCACAGCGCATCGGAGAACTTGCAGATACTTACACTCGCAGACCTCGATCCAGCAACAGCCAAACTGGGGATCACAATCATAGGTCCCCTGTTATCTGCATTTGGGTTTTTGTTCATCATCAGGATAGTAATGTCTTGGTACCCCCGGCTTCCAGTCAGCAAGTTCCCATATGTCATCGCGTATGCGCCCACTGAACCGCTTCTCATACAGACGAGGAAACTGATCCCTCCTGTTGGTGGCGTGGATGTCACCCCTGTGGTTTGGTTTGGCCTGATCAGTTTCTTGAACGAAATATTAGTAGGTCCACAAGGACTTCTGGTTCTTCTCTCACAACAAATGTAGAGTATGACTCCAGATATTCAGTTTTTCTTTTTCCTATCATGATTTATACTTATATGTTATGGGAAACAGCAAATAAACAAAAAAAGAAAAAGCCATGCCAATGATTCAAACTAGCTACAAAATGTTTTATTCACCATGAGTAACAACAACAGTGTTCTCCAAATGTGGTAGCAAGTTTCTCTCATTTCTCTCCAGTAATTGTTCATCCGTAAAAATGAGTTCATGATATTACATCTCTATAAAGGAGTAAAAGAAGCGTATGTTGTAAACCTCTCCAGTTGTGAGCGGGACCTGTAATTAGCCAATCGTCATTCATCCTCTAGATGTCAGCCACCAGGAAGTTTCCGGGAATTGTTACCTGCAACATCGATCACAAATGAAGTTTGCTCAGACCAAAATGGAGTGGAACATTAATTCAAGGAGCGACTATGACAAGCAAAAAATACACGAATTTCTTACCTTCTCACCAAATTTGAATGGAGGTAAACCCCTGTAGGGACATCCACTGCAACGAAATGCATCTCCAAGACCACACTGCAGAGTTTGTGTGGACAATGTCAGCAAAAATCATGGACAAGCACATTATGGTCACAATTGTTATACATGATTAACTGAAATGGCATAGGCCTCTTCACTTTAGCAAAAAATGGAACGAGTAAAACATACATTTCCACAGGCAGATTGTGGGTTATTCAATTGCTCTGCAGTCAGCACCAGCTTCTTATCCTTTTTCTCTGTTTCAGCCCGGCCGCATGTGCAATTCTTGCATGCTTTCCTAGTGCTACCAACTTCGCAATCCCCCACTGCATGCAAGTGCTAAGGAATCAGATGAAGTTCAACATACTCGTGAAATGTTATGACCACAATCCAATAAACTGACCAACTGGCAGTTCGGGTCTCTGCAAGTCTTCCTCAGTTAAAAGGCTGTCCTCATCGATGAGATCATCTTCAATTTGAACCTTGGGGAAGCTCTTTGTAGCCTTCTTAATAGAAAATGATGAACCAATCTTCCACGAAGGTTTTTTGGCTCTCACCTGCCAAAACATCAACACAATAGCTATGCTGAAGAACGATACTGAACTATTTGCAGAATAAGAAATTACATTAAATGAAAGAAAAACATATAGCACGCTGTGGGTGCTCTTTATACCGTTAAACACCGAGCTTCTCCTGGTAGTAGCTGTCTGAGTTCAAAAACTTCCACATCAACAAAGCCAGACATGAGCAGTTTACGTTCTAATGTGGCACGTAACTGCAACAAAATACTTTTCATTAACTACACCAAGATTTTGGCTTCACATGCAATATGCAAAACACTGGAGGCAAGTTAAAAAACTTCCACATAAATAAAGCCAGACATGAGCAGTTTACGTTCTAATGTGCCATGTAACTGCAACAAAATACCTTTCATTAACTACACCAAGATTTTGGCTTCACATGCAATATGAAAAACACTGGAGGCACCCATGCTCGAATGATGTGTTTCATGCCCCCGTGAACAAATGAAAGATCGATACCAACATTATTGCAGTTTCAGTTTGTTCCATTTGAGGATGCAAGGGAAAAAACAATCAATGCCAACTTGGCAACAGGAATTAGAGAAAAATATGCTGGGAGTTCCCCAGCAATCGCCACTAATATCTTCCCAAACTATACCAAGGATTCTGGTTGACAGGGCCCACTGGTCTGTCTCTACGGGAGTCCTCCAATCTAGGACACCGTCACTGACTCACTGTCACTGTCATCCAAACAAAAGGTGGACGATAGCATGGAATTCTTCAACCAGCATAATAACATTAATAATGTAAAATACAAAAAAACAGCCGAATCCAACCCAGGGTTTAGGTAATCCTGGAGACAAGTTTGAGCAATACATGCATGCGTGGTATATTATCTTGACTTAAGCTCCCAGTGGATACTGCAAGTTTACAACTCCAAGTTCAATTGACACCTTGGTGACAGATGTGGGAACACATGCCAAGTAACTGGGCCAATAGCAACTTGGAACTGTCCCAAGTTATGTATTCTAGTCTCACAAGAATATGTTACCTCTTCAATGTTTTCGGCTGGCCGTAGGAAATTCTGCACAAGAACGTTTCCACCGTCTTTCAACACTCTAACAATCTCTTCTGGCCACTTATCAGCTTGGAACTCGGTTTTCCCTTCCAACACAACAACCATGTCCATGGATGACGACTCAACTGGGAACCACCATGTCACCAAGTCCATCATCCACCAATCAAATTAGCAGAGCATAGAAACAGGCTTATCTACTTACAATTTTCATGCAAAACTTGTCAGACATTCAAGAAAGTGTAACAAAGAAAAGAAGCCATTGAGTTTCCCTGTAAATTATATCTCATTTGCACAGATCACATAATCACTGAATCTTGAATAAATATGAGGCCAAAAAGCTTGAACAGTTTATATTTTAAGTTGCAACTTTAAATGAAATTGCCTTTAAGACTTATGAAAGATTAATCAGGAAGTACTTGTGAAAAGAAATTATATTTTTCCATTTTGGATTCTATGAAAGAATAGAGCAACAAGATGGTCACCTTCAGCTTAATTTGCAGTGACCATCAGCAACTCTCCAGGAATAATCTACACAAGTTCTACCTTGGCAAAGGATCAATCTCTCTGTCTACCTAAGTGAAACAAAGACAGGACTAGATAGGTTTGTCTAGGATAAATTACTATGACCAATTAAAAGTTTCACAAGAAAAAAAAATCAGAATTGTGAACATGACTTACGAAGATGATATCATTTTCACCAAAGCAAGATTGAACTGTTAATCATCCAACCTCAGTCATAAATTTTGAGTTCAACACCAGACATACAAAAATGGCGAGTCATTCATTCTACACTAGGTTGCAGAAGAGGTTTCAGCAAGAAATTCCATAAGTGGCCAGCATCTCATTCTACCCTAGGCTTCCTGGCAGCATAGCACATTAAAGACATGGTTTCATGCCCTGAAATCTGGTGCTTACTCTACAAATTATGTGAGAAATTGTTTTCAGTGCACTTGCTTTATTCAATGATGTTAAGTTGGGCAAACACTTAACAAGGTTTCATTGTAAAATATGAGATTGAGTATACCAACATTGCATATTCACTTTGCAGCTTTTACTGAAAATACGGGGGGACTGGATCTAGCAGAAAATATTTTCAAGAATTCACAAAAGAATGTCGTCTCATTGACTACAATAATCACATATCTTGGTGATAAAGATGAACCAGAGGTGTGTCTCCGTCTATTTGGATAATCTCAGAGGATGCAGAACTAATGAATTAGCAGTTGGCTAGTGTGCTGGGTGCATGATATAAGATCCAAGCTTTAATTGCTTCATGAAAGTATTTAATATATTGTCCTTCAAAATATTGGAATTCTTAAAGGACTACAAAACCAAAGAGTACGGGAGTTCAAGGATTTCAGTGTTACAATAAAATAAGTTCACATATTCACCATTTCACTAAATTCCAGGATTCTAACATGATAAAAAGGAAAATTAAGCTTTTTACTTGATTTTCTCCAACCCAATAAAATTTATTGGGCATGGGTAGGATTTATTTTAAACCCACAAGCATATTACCCCTTAATATGGTTTACCAAATTTTTCCATGATGCAGCAAACATGGATAAAGTCATCTTAGGGGAAGATGCAATTTAGTCAACTTTCTCCACAAACCTTCCTCTCTATGATTTAGAGAAAGAACATTTTGTGTTTCAATTCAAACAACTTGTAAAACGTCTTTTTATAAAATAATTCTGGACAAATTTCTCCATAAGACAAAAATATCCAGCCAATCAAACAGCCCCTTAGGGCCAAAGCACTATGCAAAAAAACTTTAACCCACAACTACAATAAACAACAGACTGTTTCTTCTTTAAATGTTTTATAAATACAAATAAGATCTATGATAACCTCACAATACATGTTAATGAACTAGTGTGACTGTGCCCCCTAACAACATAACACCACCATTGATGCTGGACATCTCATGACTCTTCATGGACACAACGAAACATATGTGGGACACAATCAAACACCATGACTATCTTCATCCACCTTTTTGATGATGGTTGATCCTCTATTTTGCAGTTCTTTCTTTTTTGTTTATTCTTGAAATCTGTCACTAATTATGCACATTTCAAAATTTCTTACAATTACTATTCAATGTCTAATGTTCATGACTTGTCTGTTCAAGAATTTTGTTGTATTAAGATGACAATTCATGGTTTATTGCTTTAAAAATGTGAATTTGGAATATCAATAACACACGTGCACACAGATACACACATCATCAACATCACACACACATTCATGTGTGTGTTATGTTCTATGTCACAAAGAAACGGATGAGCAAGGGTAAGAGACACAAATTCATGAATTTCTTAAAAATTAGGCCATGAGGACATGCACACACACACGCATATATAATATATATATATATACAACAACAACAACTACGCCTTCATCCCAAAACAATTGGGGTCAGCGATATGAACCAAAAAAGAAATTCATTTTGGGTCTTCCACATGAATCCTTTTCCTCCAATCATTTCTATCCAACGCCATGTCCTTAGTGAGGTTCAAAGCATTCATATCCTTTCCTATCATCTCCATCCAAGTCTTCCTAGGCCTACCCCGACCTCTTTTAACTAATATATTTTCCCATTTCTCCAACCTTCTAACTGGAGCATCATTAGGCCTTCGCCGAATATGTCCAAACCACCGTAAACGATTCTCTCGCATCTTATTTTCAATGGGTGCAACACCTACCTTCTTACATATCTCTTCATTCCGAATCTTATCTTTTATTGTATTTCCACACATCCATCTAAGCATCCGCATCTCAGCTACACGCATATATATATATATATATATATATATATATATATATATATAATAAATTTATCTACCATTTCAAATTGTAATTTTTATTGAGTTGCACACATTAATAAAAGAATATCAGAAAGTAGTCACTAAAGATGAATTTAAAATAACTTCTAGATTTCAATGTAATTTCTTAAATTTAAAGTATCACTGTGAAAATATTGAAGCCACTTAACAGCAAATAGGACAAAGTACTATCCACCAATATGAATTTCCAAAATAGATGACCTGTAAATATCAGTGGTTATAACCACTGACCTGTGAATGTCAGGTTTTTTGCTTAAATGTCAAGTTTAGGCTTTCTTTCTTTAAGGGTTGAAACCAAGGGCTGCTTTCAAGCCTCCCATGTTCCACAGAGAGAGAGAGAGAGGCTGTTTGGCACACCGGTGCAATCTTGCTGGAGCCAAAGAGAGATTACCGAGCATGCAGGTTAGGGTTTTGATTTTCGCCACTTTTAACAAATTTTTAGAACTTTTTATTTAAAAATGTAGAAAGTGATCTTTGACTCACTGGACACGCATTTGACAGCATCAGACACGGTCAAACATGTGTCCAGTGTGTCTCTTGCACTTAATCGTGTCATACTCTGTGTGTTGCACTTAACTGTGTCATACTCCTTGTCCGTCTGTATCAGCAGGGAGTCAGGGACACATGACCAAAGTAGCATCCCTATGACATAGGTTAAGCTTATGCTTAGGGTCAAAAGTATCATGGTTGGGAGTTGGGACAGTTGTTGACGTGGTCAACTAGCTGATTGCTTAGTTGAAAACAATTTGTTCAATGTCGACTGTCGAGTGTCAACTAGTTGTTAGTTCAACTGCTTCAGTTTGTTCTAATACTGACCAAATGAGTGCCATGAAGGAATCGGTGTTTCGTTTGAACATCAATCATACAATGCACATTAGGCTGCCCTCCACCAGAGAATTAACCAAAGCCCAATGCTAAAATCTCCCTAATAAAGTGGGATGATGCAGTTAGATGGTGTTAGAAATCATGGGTTTTGTCATTCAATCACAAGAACGAATAAAGAATATATAGAGAGAGAGAACGTGGTGGCTGCAGAAAACCCCAATTAGGGTCTGCGGTATCTGGCTTATCATTATATATAGGCTGGTACAAATATTAGGGTACAAAAATACTCATTACACAAAAAACAAAATTACAATAGGCTATTAATGAACATGTGACTAAATAAACTCGAGTTGGATCTGTGATCCGAGATCCAAACCCAGTCATGAATGACGACTCCTTTTCATCATCCCTCAAGTTGTATATGGTTTTAAACCATGAACAACTTGCCTTTTAACATCCAAAATCGGTCCTTGATAAGCCCTTTTGTAAACAAGTCAGCAACTTGATGAGCAGTCCGAACGAATTTGGGTTCAATTTCCTTCTCTTCGACCTTCCGTCTTACAAAATGTTGATCAATTTCAATATGCTTGGCACGACTGTGGTAGATAGGATTAAACGACATATTGATGGCACTCTGATTGTCACATAAGAGAATACACCTAGATATGGATTCTCCTACTTCTGTCAACAGGTGTCTAATCCATGTTATTTCGGCTGTAGCAGCTGCCATTGATCTATACTCAGTTTCTGTGTTGGACCTGGCAATGACCCTCTGTTTCCTAATGCTCCATGAGACAAGATTTAGCGTTCATCTGGATCTCCTGCCCAGACTGCATCTGTGTAAACAAGAAGTTCATGCATGTGATGCTCATTCATACTCTTTTTGTACAGAAGACCATCCTCAATAATTCCCTTCAAATATTAAAGAATGCATTTAACAGCTTTCATATGCCCAATATGCGGTTCATGCATGAACTGAGATACCTGATTGACTGAATAGACAATATCAGGGAGAGTGAAGGAGAGATATTGAAGCATCCCTACTATCCTACAATACCTTGTAGGGTCCTCATACAAATCTCCATCTTGGGAGCTGAGTTTCTGATGAAGTACACTGGGTGTGCTTAGAGGCTTGCAATATTTCATACCTGCCTTGCTAAGAACATCAATGGTATACTTATGTTGGGTGAGTGTCATGCCTTCAGTAGTCTTGTCGACTTCTAGTCCAAGAAAATATCGCAATTTACCAAAATCCTTCATCTTGAACCTGTGGTTCACGAGTTCTTTGACCTTCTCAATATGCTCATTAGAGTTACCTGTAATGACAATGTCATCTACATATATCAATAACATGGTAACTATATCTTTGCATTTGAATATGAAAAGAGAATAATCAAGAAGAGACTGATTAAAGCCATATTTCTCTACTTCAAGAGAAAAACTGTCAAACCAAGATCGAGATGCTTGCTTCAAACCATATATAGCTCACTTTAACCTGCACACATATTCTTTGGAGTTCCCTTATGTGTACCCAGTGGGATGCTCCATTTACACTTCTTTCTTAAGAGTTCCATGAAGAAATGCATTTTTCACATCTAGTTGACTGATAGTCTACTGATGCTCAATAGCCAATGATAGTATGATGCAGATAGTTTCCATTTTCACAATCGGACTGAAGGTCTAGTCGTAGTCTTGTCCTTGCTCCTGTGTGAAGCCCTTGGCAACCAGTCTAGCCTTATATCGCTCAATAGTATCATCTGTCTTATACTTTATTTTATACACCCATTTGACCCAACCACATTCCGATCATGTGGCCTGAGAACAATATCCCAAGTGCCACATTCATGAAGGGCCTCCATTTCTTCATTCATAGCTTCAATCCATCTCTTAGAATTTGTTGCTTGATAAAATGTTGTGGGTTGATCTTCCTTACCTAAACAGGTTAAGAAGAGTTGAAAATTCATCGAGAAAATCTCATAACTAACCCACCTATCAATAAGATGTCGAGAGCGAGTACATCTTCTGGGAGCAGAGGAATCAACAGAAAAAGAATTCATCTCCTGATCAGAGTTGAGGAGGGTCTCTTTCTCACGTCGAGAGTAAACAACACATTTATACCTTTCGGGAGCCAAGAGTGGTTCTGAAATCACACTGTCCTGAGTCTTTTGGGCAGCATCAAACATGCTTCCCTCATCTCTTTGAATTCATTCTAAAGGACAAACATCATCAACGCTAGAAAAGAGATCAAAATTCAACCAAGGGTGATAAACTTCAATTTCAAGAGAAGTGTTAGCATTGTGGTCAAAATCTAATTCAGCAAATACAACATTCCTGGATATTTTGATACGCTTACTCACGGGATCATAACTTTTGTATCTTTCCTTGCCATTCCGAAAATGAAAACACGTTATTTTCAATAATGTGCCTCTTATTGGTTAACTTCATTCAGAACAGATTTTACTGCATCGCCTGATTTTTTGCCTCGGATCTGCAGATCGTTATTTAAAAAAAAAGGGGGGTGGGGGGTGGGGGGGGCAAATCCCTACGCGATTTACTGTGTTCTTCAGCAAATCACTACGCGATTTGCGGTGTCCTTCAGCAAATCGCTACTCGGTTTTGACTCTTTCTTCCTTTTAGTTTTCTCTTGATCTTTCTGGACATCTGGATGGCTCTGTTCATGTTCCTCCAGAGTTCATATCACAAGAAGGAAAGAATGGGGAAGGTGACACTTCTATTACCTTTGTTAGAAATCCATAGTACATATCCTGGATGAAGCGAGATCAGGCTTTGGTTGCCTACATCACTTCTACTTTGTCTCAGGAGGTGCTTGTGGCAATCCCAGATGACTGCTCAGCCATGCAGTTATGGCACCGACTTGTTCAAACGCATTCTCAAGCTTCTCAGGCCAGAGTTCTATTTAAAAAAAAAAAGTTTCAAATGCTGAGAAAGGATTCCATGACTATCATGGAGTACTTCAACAAAATGAAGACTATCACAGATCAGTTGGCCATCGTGGGTTGTGCGGTTAGTGACAAAGATATGGTGCAACAAACTTTGAGCAGGTTGAGACCCAATTATCATATGATGGTTATTTCCTTATTGTGTTTACCAGACTTACCTGTTTTTGAAAATCTTCGTGCTAAACTTTTACAGTATGAGATGACTTTAAAGGGATTCTTTGAAGATACTCACATTGGAGCACAAGACGTTCTTGCCACAGGAGTTACTTATGGTCGAGGATGTGGCAGGTATGAATCTCGAAAAAGAGGTGGTCAAGAGAGGAACGGACAAGGAGCTCGTGAAAAATTGCCTACACCCAATATTCCTCCTAATTTGCAGAGGCAAAGGACAATACCCACTTGCTTTCTATGTAACAAAAATGGGCACATCAAAGCTAACCATTGGTTTAATCCTCAAAATAGAGGAAAGCAATCAGAGACAAGAAAGGGAACAGATAAACTGAAGAATAGTGGAGAAGTCAAAGAGTTATTATCTGCCTTGGCTAACTTGAATCTGAAACAGAATGATCAAGGCACTTGGTATGTTGATTCTGGAGTAGCTACTCATGTTACTGGTGATGCTGGTAAGCTCCTAAATCTTGTTCCTTATGTTGGTAGCAGTGTTATTAAAAACACGCCTCAAGGCGCAAAAAGCGCGCCTCGCCTCAAGGCGAGGGGCTTTATGCCTTGAGGCGTATGGGTAAAGCGTAAAAGGCATGAGGCGTGCGCCTCATACGCCTTGAGGCGCACGCCTCGAGGCGAGGCGCGCCTCAGGATGAGGCGCATATGCCTCAATAATTTTGGTCAAATGAGGGTCAAAACCCTCATTTGACCAAAATTTAGGGCTTAAATATTAAGGGGTCGGGGGCCTTTATGTTTAAGCCCCTCTTTTTTTTTCACAGCAGTTTCTCACAGAAACTCTCACAGTAGTCTCTCTCTCGGCTCTCACAACATTCTCTCGCTCTCTTGTGGTGAAGCCCCAAAACAGGTTCTCTCTCTCGTTTCTAGTTTTTTCTCTCGCTCTCGGCTCTCACAGCATTCTCTCGCTCTCTTGTGGTGAAGCCCCAAAACAGGTTCTCTCTCTCGTTTCTAGTTGTTTCTCTCTCTCGTTCTCCTCTTCTTCTTCTTATCTCTTCTCATTCTCAGCCCATTTACACGTCTTCCTCAAGGTAGCTTTGTGCATAAATTAATGGGGACAGCATGATGCAACCAATTTTTCCATGTTCATTCATATATTTTTGTAATACATAGATGTTGTTAAAAGTAGGATTATGATGGATTTCTATTCTATTGGGTCTAATTTTATTGCTTTTAGAAATGAATGCAAAAATGATTTATCAGGTCTGACTGGGATTCAGTTCTGATCATTTAGACCCGAATCAGATTTAATGCGGTTAAGTTGGATCTGAATCGAAACTATATGTGGTAATACTGGATCCCATAAAAAACCAAAGTGAAAAGCATGTTATTTGCATGTAGAAAATGCAAATGGATTGGATTTTGATCCATCTTACAATATTTATCTGGATAAAAAAATAATCCAATTTAATAGATCCATTTGCATCCCTAGCTGGAAATCATATCAGCTCGTTGCTAGTCCATCCAACGCAATCCTATCTGTTGCAATATAAAACATAATCTTTCCTGATAGAACACAAATTCTATATGATCTGTATTCAAATGCGGATCAATTTTAATTAGTTTGTGACTTTTACACGTAGACATGTTTCAACCTCTTCTTTCACCAAATCAAGTATTGCCTTATAAAATTTAATTCTGACTAAAAGTTTCTTACAGCAGATCTAGTTCGGATTTGGATTTAAAATTACCATTTAAAATTTATTTTGGATGTGGATCAGCCTTGTCCCCAGTCTCCTGACCCATATATGATCTCATTATTTCCTAGGATATTGTAATTGTGAGCATAAAAGGTACCTAGGTATTCAATTGGATCAGCCTTGGCTCCACCCTCTACTTCTTCTGCTTCGAGCCACACATGTTGTTATTGCTAATATGCATTTTGTTGTTAATGTTAATTTTTTATTGAATGAATGCTCAGATTTTATTTCTTAGATACTTACATAGATCATATTTTTTCCATATTTATTTGAGATTTTTTATTTTTTGTTGGTTGTTGTTTCATCAATAAAGCATTTCTTATTTATTTATAATTTTAGATAATTTTTATAGTTTTTTTAAGTTTTAATAAAAAAATTTTAAGGCTTACGCTTTGCGCCTCGAGGCTTACGCTTTGCGCCTCGAGGCCTCGCCTTAGATTTTGGTGGAGCGCCTCGCTACGCCTCAACGCTTTTCACAACACTGGTTGGTAGAAATAGTAAAGTTACTGGAGATGGATCCCATCACCATATTTCTCACATTGGAAACTTTGTCATCCCTATGTCCAACTCTTCACTCACTCTTTCAAATGTCATTCATGCTCCTAATATCAAGAAAAATATTGTTTTTGTCTCTAAGTTTATAGATATTAATGCTTCAGTTGAGTTTATTCCCTTTTCTGTTCGTGTCAAGGATCTTCACACGAGGAAAACGTTCGCTGAAAAAAAACGTCAAAAGAATATGTGTGTATTCCAAGAGAATCCTTCCGCTCGTGTTCAACCTGTTGCTCCCACCTTGAAACTCACATCTTCATTTCCTCCTGAGAGTGTTTTTAATCTTTCTGAATGTATTGAGCTGAATCTTTGGCATGGTTGTCTGGGTCATTGTAGTAGTCGTTTTATTGAAAAGCTTGTTTCAAGCAGTCTTATTCATAAGTCAAGTCTAAGTTTAAGTGTCAATGATAAAAAATGGTCTAGTTGTCTTCAGTGTAAGAGTCATGTTCTCCCTTTTCATTCTATTAATAAAAGAGTTTCAAGACCGTTTGGAATTATCTATTCTGATGTTTGGGATCCGGCTCCAGTTCCTTCCATGTCTGGCATTCGATATTATCTTATCTTTGTTGATAGCTACTCTCAGTATACATGGATCTTCTTTATGAAATATAAATCTGAAACCTTCTAAGTTATTTCGGAATTTTCATTCTTTTGTTCAAAATCAATTCTCTGATAATATCCTTTGTTTCTAATGTTATGGAGGGGGTGAATTCTCTTCAAATTACTTTATTAATTTTCTCCAGACTAATGAAATAAGTAGACGGGTGTCTTACCCTCATACACCTCAACAGAATGAGATTGCTGAACGGAAGCATCGCCATATTGTCGAGAGTGCAATGAGCATGATGCATGATAGTAACCTTCCATTTACTTTCTGGGCAGAGGCTTTCCATTCAGCGGCTCATATCATAAACCGATTGCCCATGAATATCTTGGAAAACAAATCACCCTATTTTTCTTTGCATGGTGTTCATCCAAGTTATCATGATTTGCATGTATTCGGGTGTGTATGTTATGTTCATGTTGACAATTCAATGCAGCACAAGTTTCAGGATAAAGTCTTGAAGTGCAGATTTGTGGGGTATCTTTGCGTGATTTTCAAGAGTTGAAATCACGTCAATCTTGTTTTCTCATCGTTTTCAAATTAACGTCAGATCAGATTCTGATATGAACGTGAACTCAGATCTGTTTTTAATTGATTGATATTATCTTTAAATCTTTTTCGGATCAGATTCACCCTTTGGAACTTCTGTATCTTCGACGTGAACAAATCCAAAACTCGGATTTTAGAAGAAAGGAAACACGTTAACTTGAATAGATTTAAGATTGGGTTTAAGGACAAGAGAATAAAATGGAGAATAGATGAAATCGGATTGAGAGATACCTTAGAAGGAGACAGAGAAACTCGGCTTGAGGCTCATAAGAAGGATACAATCTTCTAGATTGGATCTTCTGCTCTGATACCATGTTAGAAATCATGGGTTTTGTCATTCAATCACAAGAATGAATAAAGAATAGAGAGAGAGAACGCGGTGGCTGCAGAAAACCCCAATTAGGGTCTGCGGTATCTGGCTTATCATTATATATAGGCTGGTATAAATATTAGGGTACGAAAATACCCATTACACAACAAGCAAAATTACAATAGGCCATTAATGAACATGTGACTAAATAAACTCGAGTTGGGTATGTGATCCGAGATCCAAACCCAATCATGAATAACGACTCCTTTTCAGATGGTTCACAAAATGTAATTTTTGAGAGATGAAACACTTCAACACAATTTTAAAGTCCTTTATGCTTCACAGGACCAACTGAGAAGCAACACTCAATTTTCAAACACTCTCCTGAACAGCCATCCTTCCTGGCTAGGTCAATAATCTAGGAAAAGGTGGTTCTCAGTCACTTGGTGTCAAAAGAATGTATGGTCCAATGGTGTTTATGATCGTCAAATCACTAAGAAACTAAAAGGAAAATAGCACTAAGGAGCTGTTTCTTCAGCAGCAACTATAGTCTTCTTTGTTCTAGAAGATTGGGCTAACCAGATGGTCCACAACAGGTTAATTTGGGAATTCCTACTGAAAATCAACTCCTGAACTTTCTAACAGGGTCTATGGAAAAGCCATCCTTCCTAGCATTGATCAATACTTCAGGAAAAGGTCATTTGGGTGTCAAAAGCATGTAGAGTATAATAGAGCTTAAATTCTACAAAGTACTACAGAAACTAAAGCAATATAAATACCATGGAGCTGATTTCTCAGAACTAACTATGGCCTTCTTTATTTTAGTAGAAAATAGAAGATGAGCTAAGCACAAAAGAACAATACTGGCATTCAACAATAATTTGTGTCACGTGACTAGATTAGAGAAACCTCATTAGAATATGGGAGGAGCACTTGGACAACCACCACTAAACAGCTAAATCTGCAGATGTGCAATCAAGAAAGAGTTTACTGTTTGTCATACTAAAACAAAACTGAAGCGCAATTAATCTATTGCTATACTTCTAATCAAGTTCTTTGATGGTGGTTTCACAGGGTCCTTGAACATCAGACTTCACTTGGGCTTATCGATAATTCAGAGATTTTTCACATGAGAAATACTTAATACAAGATATTCTCCAACCCACTCATCAAGTCTGTAAAAGAAGTTACAAATTTCTCATTATCAATCCACACTAAACTTGCAGCATGGGATTTGCATATAACCACCAAAATACATCCAACCTGAGATATAGGTCAAATCACATGTTGCAAGTTCAAACCTGTCACAGTTATTGTTTTCAGGAATATCTCAGAAGCAAACTTCTTAGGAGTTCCTGAGTTTTTCCCTTGGGATAGTCACAGAAAAATGCTTTTTTAAAAAGTTGAGACTGTATTAAGTTGATCTTGTGATAGCATCACTATAATGTTTGATAATTTGAAATCCAGATATACATTAGAACTACGTGGATATTGTCAGAATATTAATGCCTTGAAAAAACCTGGTGAAAAGGAGCCTGCATATTCTATCATGAAAATAAAACCACATAGATAAATAAATTTGCATTTTTAAGACAAAAATGCAATACCAAGAAATCTAAAAATCCAAACATGCAGAAAGGTATAATGCTCACCATTGAGAAAAGAAGCGTGAGTAATTGCCGAGGCATTCACTTGTCCAACTTCTTTATTTTCAATCTCACAAATTGTTGACAAAATCACATCGATTGGCAGAATGGCATTATCTGTGACCAACAATACTTCCATTTTCAACTCTCCACTAATCTATAGAAACACAAATGGCATTAATAAGTACAAGGCGATCGGCCACTAGAGCCCATTAATCATGGAAGAAACTCAATGATCTAGCTGTTAAGATTGTTGGATTCTGAAAGCAGTATTCGGAATTCTGCTCAATGTTGAACCTTTCATTCCCTACTTTATTTGGGGCGTTCATGCTCATAAGAATATGTTTAAAATAAAGTGAAAAAATATACACGTATCAAGGTTAGTATGCAAGCAAGGAAACACTAACGATTGAGCAGATATATTCCAGCAAATCCAAATCATATTACCCGATTAGTTAATCAGCACCATGTATGCATGTTCTTATAGAAAACTAAAACAGAACCATAGAGTATTGGAAGACCGAACTTTATCATTCAAACCAAAGTGAAATTTACGCTAACTTTCCAAAAGCTTCATAAGTGTGCTGATTGTCGCCCAGAAATTGTTAACAAAATAATTCAGAACAAAGCAGAATTCTTTCATGATGAATTTCGAAAAACAAAAGGGATAAAATTTCATTTCTTCATTCAATAGGAGGCTCTCTTTAAAGAACTAACGGCAGCCAAAGAGATTAGCTCCACATTAAAAGAGTGACAGCATAGCTTCATTCTCCAAACAAATCACGTGAAAAACATCTTAAAGACAAAAAAATCACATAAAGCAGGCCCTTTTTTCTCCCAGATATTCTCCAACCATTCTGTGCAAACAATAAGAATCTAGATTCTAGAACCCAAAAGAAAACTTTCGCATCTGAGTATCAAACAGATCCTCAAGAGAACCAAAATAATCACACGAACAACACATTCCTCTTCACAAATTACCAGGTTTCAACCAAATGTCACAAGTCTCACTTTCAGGAAAGGGGAAATCTCGCGGTAAATTAAATTTGTTATTTTCTAAAAAAATCTCGTTAAAATATCAGCAAATATAGAAAATTAAAAAAAATACAGAACATATATAAACATATAAGGGAAAAAATGTAAAAGTAAAAAAAAAAAAACATGTTTTTATAGGACAAACATCGAGATATTTCCTGAGGTTATATTGGCTTGTATTCATCTCCGATACTTGTTACTACGTCTCAACAAATAAATCAGAAGTCATGATTGTCCAACTCAAAGAAACAACACGCCAAGAAGAATGTCTCTTCAAATTAACAGATTCACAGAACAACTAAAGAAATCACCGGAAAAGAAGAAGGAAGCCGTGGGAGACGCTACACGAACGAGACAAGAAGTAAACCCTAACCTTAATAAAATTCCATGCACTCGACCTCAATAAAAAGGGAGGAAACCCATCAAACACTTCGATTTCCACACACAGAACAGAAAAATCCAAGCGAAAAATAGCGAGATCTCCGTCATTTTTCATAAAACATTAAAATCATTAAAAAAAAGTGAGGAAACTCACGGATCGAAACTAGGAATACGCCGCCTCAACGGAAACCCTATAAGATCCCTCGACGAAGGATCAAGATCCGACTCTTCGACTCTTCGTGCCTTGACTCAGAGTCGAAGAAAATCTTGCCCAGCAGGAAAATTAAAAAAAGGGAGCGGGCTCGCAACTTCGAGAGAGAGAGAGAGAGAGGTCGGCGGAGTTTACTCCCGCCAGGTGAATAATGAGGTGTACAATCTTCGAGTCGGGCCTCGGAGGCTGAGCCGAGCAAGGGCTCCTGGCATAGTGACAAAAGTTAAAAACGGTAAAATATCGGCAACCAAAAACTCGCAAGTTTATGATTTTTTTTTAAATCTCTTCTTTTTGGCAAAATATCGGATGTTTATAAGAAAATATACATAAAAATATTTAAAAATAAAAACCACGTGGTTTTTCCCGATAAATATCCGATAAAAACATAAATATCGTATATATGTTTTTGACAAAAAACTTGTGAGAAATTGAAAATATCGTGAGAAATACTTTTTTAAACTTTTGGGTAATTTCTTACGATATTTTCATGAGATTTGTCACTATGACTCTCTATGGAAGATGAACGACACCCAAAACAGTTTAATCGCCCTTAATGTCGATGGGCCCCACAAGAATTGGCTCTGCCGTTCACCCTTTAGATGAACGGCATCCATGGTTACAAAAAATGAACGACACCCAAAGCCTCCAAACACAGTTAACACTAGAGTGAATCATGAAGGCTGGATCGAACATGCAACAGGAATTCCTTGGGGATCCACAAGGGCTTTGCTCACCTGGAAGGAGTGACTTGTGAATTGTCACCAAGTCCACAGAACGTCGCAAGGTCGAAGCTGGGGGTTACTCCCTGTGGGCAGGGGGACATTAAGGGCTTTACCAACTGGAGGCCAGCCAAGGTGCGGTCCATGATTGGGGTTTTCCTTTGAATTATCAAAAAAAAAAAAAAAAAATCAAAAGGTTTATCCATCTTCAGAGTACAAATTCATAATAGGCATACAGAGATTATTACACCACAAATAACATCAAAAGTATTGGTTTCAAAAGAGAAGATGGAATGTCTAATGTTTTTTGTTTTACATGTTAAACTAATCGGATCTGACGGATTATCCAAACCTAATTAAGTATACAATATATCTGATTAGGGATGGCAGTGGGGAGGGGGAAAAGGTCTCCACCCCCGCCCGCCTCAAGATTTTATCCTCCACCCCTGCCTCCATCCTCGGCGGGGATGGATTTTATCCTCCACCCCCTCCTTCATCCCCGTTTCATGTCCTCCATCCCCGGTTCGGTTCAAACGGGGATGAGGCGGGGCGGGGTGGGGATATTGCGGGGAAAAGTGGTCGGGGCGGGGATCGTGGTGGGGACGGGGCGGGGAAAAGTGCACTTCCATCCCCGCCTCCATCCTCGGATGGAGATGGATTTTAACCTTCGTCCCCACCTCCATCCCCGTGTCATACCCTTCATCCTCGGCCCCAAACGGGGCGAGGCGGGGCCCTGCTTTCCCCGGTCCACTGCCATCCCTAATCTGATTCATATTAAACAAGCTTGTTGAGCTGTGCCACAAGCTGCTCATGAAGGTGAAAAGTGATAAAAAAAAAATGGCCCACCTCACTTAAATCATCATAAAAAGGTACCAATGGCGGCTCCACGTGTCTGGTAGGAGCAGCTAGTGCACGTCACCGTGTGCTGGGAGGTTGCAGGTTCAAAACCTAATGGTATAGTTGTATAACTGGTAGGGGTCTGCCTAACCCCAGCTTGCCCTTAAAAAAAAATGCATCGGAAAAAAGAAACCTGTTAAATTAAGAAAAGAAGAAGAAGATGGTGAGCCTTAATCTTAGAAATCCATGCAGACCATGGGACATCTTTATGTCATTCAAAAAAGTTATAACAGCATTGTAATTTTTCTCCACACTACCCCTCTTCAGTCTTTAAGTAACAGTACGATAAAGTTGTAGGGATGTCAACGGATTGAACCTTCATTGAACTTAACTAGGTCCAAATCCATATCCAACTCTAAGGTTTTGGTACCAGATTCGGGCTCAGGTCGAACCAGGCCTACCAAATACCCAGGTTTATTCTTTGGGTGGATGTCGGGCCGGACCAAACCGAGACCCATTAAGCCCTGACCCCCACAAGCCCAACATGACCCTTGTTTGGATTCAGCCTGAGACTCTCTTATCATGGACCAGATCGGGTGGTGGGGTGGGGCACCTCTTTGAAACCTAATTAGGGGTTGGGTTTGCATAGGATATCGGATCAATTCGGCAAAGCTGTAAGGGTCTGATCAACAGTAGGATTCATATTCAGCATGCAAATTTTGTGCCCAAATGTGAATTCGGATCTGAACCCAAACCTAATCCAATAGATTTAAACCAACCAGATTATAACTAAGATGTAATCGATCGGCTAATAGTAAGGGGTTTGGTATATACCTTTTTTCCATACAACTATAGGTCTGATTAGGCTACCAACTAAGTTGGATCCAATCATCCTAATTTATCGGAATAACAACAAGATATATTGGAATTAAGCTAGATTTCGAATATGGGTTTTGACTGCTAGTGAACAGCCAGTGATAATATCGCGAGATTTTAAAATCGTGAGGATATTTTTTACCATGCTGGCATGATTCCAAAGGGAATGAACGTTTTATTTTTATTTATTTTTGGATAATCTAAGGGAAACCCCATCACCAACCGTGCATTGACTGGCCTCCGATTGGTAAACTGAGTCTCATTTAAAAAATAAATAAAAAAACACTCAAAAGAAAAGCAAAACAAGTAAATTGATGGCACAGTCTTGAATGCTACATTTAAAAACTTGGACTAGACTTGGCAAAAGTTGCTTCCTCCAAACATCCATATGGTTTAGATCATTCTGATTTTCAGTTTTCCAAGCCTTGTTTTATAAATCAAACCTCATGGGTGTATTCATCATTATCCATTTGTTAGGAATTGATTGTTGCAATATTATATTTTTTTATGTAAAAATACAATTTTATGAGCTTTGAAATTGCCTTAAAATTATGAACAAATAATTTTATTTATAAGGTAAAATTCCCCAAAAAAATTCAAAATTATTCATATGATGGCTGAAAGTAAACACCCTACAACGTTCTTTGCAAACCTCTGCGCAGTGAGGGAGCCAGAAATCTTAACTAGGGTGGGCACAAATTCTAAAGCTGGAAAACCACATGAACAGATTGTCATTTGGCTCAGCTAGGCTCGATCGACTTAGAAATTGAGCATAGCGAGCTAAGCCATTAGCTAGCTCATTTAGGCAAATGAGCCAAGCACGAACATCGCAAGCTCCAGCTTGACTTGTATAGGTCATTTTACATATTATATATTTATATATACTTTTATATTATATACATAAATGCATATCATATATGTTTTGTATCCCCATTATTGGGGTGTTTTTAGGTCAGGGTGGGGACATGACCCTGGCCTCAATGTGGCTCCACCACTGCGAGAAGGCGACCCTAAGTATGGCAGGCTGAGCCAGCACAACTAAATCTCTAATCCCGAGGGTGATTTTTCCATCCTTGGTAAAAAAAAAAAAACAAAGACAAAAGGTCTGAGGTTCGAATGGTACAAGGGTTATCGAACTTATCCTTCAATTTACCTGTCACTAAAGAAAACGGAAAAAGTGTCACACATAACACATTAAATATATGTAGCCTGCAACAGTTGAGCTAAATTATTCAAGTATCCGTATTCGTGCCACGCTCTTAATATTTCGGGGTGTTTGATTGCGTGGACAGCGGCGTTTGCAAGTCATTGCTGTCCACGTCATACACAAACATCGGACATGCTGGATGACTGGAACATGGTGTCTCATTTATCCAGTGGGACACCTTTTAGGTAAACTCACAGTTGGGGGCATAGTGACAAAAGTTTTTATCGGCAATTTTTCGTTTTTCAAAAACTTGCAAGAAATTGAAAAAATTCCATAAATCTCACATTTTTTTCGGCAAAATATTGACAATAAAAAATTAATTTAAAAATATTAAAAATATTTTTATAATAAAATATTAATAAAATTTATTTTAAAATAAAATATAAGATCTTTTTTCATGATAAATAGCCGTTTAAAACATAAATATCATGTTTAAATCATGGTATTTATGTGTTTTCATAAATCTTGTGATATTTTAAAAAATCTTGCGAGAAATTGCCGTTTTAAACTTTCAAGCAATTTCTCGCGATATTATCGCAAGATTTTCATAAATCTCGCGATATTTGTCACACTGGTTGGGGGTGTCAACGGGTTGGGTTTACCTAGACCCGACCCGTACCAAATACACACACACACACACACATATATATATATATAAAGAGAGAGAGAGTCAGTACAATATGAGAACTAATATGTGAACAGTGATTTTTATGGATTTTTTGTCTAACCATATATACCGACGTGATCCACATGTTTGGTTTTATAAGAACCCGTTCTTGAATCATCCAATTTTTTATGTATAAATGAGATTTTTTTAAGGCTTTAAAATCAATGGCTCATAATTAATCTTCATAAATATTCAATCATTCAAAAATCACATTTTTTCATTGAAAATACACGATCCAATGGTTGATTCCTAGCAAATTCACCATGCCAAGCACATTGGCATGATTGGATTTTTGCAAAAAAAGTTGAAAATGCGCATATTTTTAGTTCTCATATTCTAATGACTATATATATATATATATATATATATATATATAAGAGAGAGAGAGAGGCTTAAAACCCTAAATATAGTAGATTGGTCACACCCTAGTCGCCCGTAATGGAATCTTTGGTTGGAATTGTATTTGCATTTTGCAAGCATGCGTGCATGTGTATGACTATTTGAGCCTACGTGGAGGACTTAACAAATCCATAAGTTGCACGCCACTAACAATGCATGCGTTAAAAAGTCATTGAGAGGAACTCAACAAGAACTCTATAATATTGGAATGAACTCAATCATTAAGGTGTCACCAGGAACCTATATCTCATTAGGATAATGCCACTATATTGTAGTTCTGGATTTTTTTTTTTTTTGGTTTTCTACAAGACTATAGATTTTTGTTTGGGCATCACGCAAAAAAATGACCAAGATCACGATTTTTACAGACAGAAAATTTGGTGGCAATTTGAACTAGCGTTATGAATAACACGTCAAGTTTCGTCAAAGGCATTCTTGGCTCGTGCAAAACGTGAACATGTTCATGAACTGGAATGTGTGTCAATTAGGAAGAAGCGTCTGATGTTACGGATAGAAATGTTAGTTCATGAACTAAGTCATGTTATGCCAAACACATCTTTAAGATCCACATTGAACTTGAACATGTTGGTGTGTCCAACAGGTCATACCAACATACTTTTTGTGTAAGTTTATATGTTTTGGTAAATTAATTGGCTGCTTTTTTTTTTTGGTAATTCAAGGAAAATACCTTCTCTTCACTAATCGCACATTGGCTGGCCTCCGGTTGGTAAAACCTTTGAGGTCTCCTCTACCCACCGGGGAGTACGCCAAGCTTCTACCTGCAAGGGACACCAGTGGGTTTCCAACTTGTGACCTCCGGTTGACATTCACAAGTTACCCTTATCATATGAGCACACAACTTTTGGTCTGCTAAATAACCTACTAAGCTTAATTAATCACCGAAAAAAAAAAATCCCTGAACAGCCCCAGGGATGATGACATCATCACTGGAAGTGTGGAGGACAGCTAGCTCTAAGGATTTCGTTGGCTATCGAGTTTGAGAGGGTGGTGTATGTTCGCCCCCGATGATTCACTGAATCCCACTTTTGTGTTTGGGGGGTCGAATGAGCGCCACATACTCATGCACATGGGTCTCGTATTCCATGGGGATACATGCCGGTCTGCATCTTATACGTGGCGCTATTTGGAACCACCGAACATGAGATCTCAGTACCAGCCCTGTTCGGGGGGGGGGAACATATAACCTGCTTTGATCGAGTTTAGCCGCCCACCAATAGTGCCATCCATGTCATCACGTGTGATGATGTTTCATTTTTCACACGTGGCATGTGACGTGGACAAATCACGCCTATATATATTCCCTTATTTTGAAGAGAGTGGGGGTGCAACGTTGTGAGATTGTGTGGAGCAATTGGAGGGGAAGAGAGATGGGGAGTGTTAGGGTGGTGAAGGCCTCAGCGTTAATGTTGTACATGGCTGCTCTGCTGCTGTGTTTGTGTTTGTCTTCTGTGGGCTCCGCCGGGTTTGATGAGCTGGACGGCCGATCATGGGGACCTGATCAAGCTCGAGCTGGACAATTCCTCTGGTTGGTTGGTGCTACTGCCTCTTTCTCTCACATGTCACAATACCGGCACTGAAACGTTCTACATCATTACCATTACCATTATATAGCTTTGCTCTCTCTCACTCTCTTACAGGGGGGGGGGGGGGGAACAATAGAATTGAAAGGAATTTTCCATTTACATTGGCAAACATAAAACGCTAAAGAATAATATAGTAGGTCTATGGTGCTGCTGCTGTCATTTGAAGGTTGTTAGTTTGCTTCGAAAAGCAAATATCTTTTTTTTGGCAGCACTACAGTCCAGATCAAGCTCATTGAAGGTGACTCTGCTGGAACGGTGACTACATTCCATCTTCACTCAATATCTTAATTCCCATCTATAAATTTGCGAAAACCGTATATTTTTTTTATATTTTACATGGATAAACCACCCCGAGATCAGACCTGCCATACTTACGATCACTATCCAAGCAGCGTAAAACTCTGTGGGCTTACCCCTTGCCCGATCGAGGGTGATAAACGTATTTAGAACAGCATTTTTTTTTCAATGCTAACTAGCCAATGGTTTCATCCAAACCTAGATCCATTACACCTAATATGGATCAGATAAATGGGATTTTGATGAATGAATTTTAGTTGTTCTAGACTAGGCAACGTGACCCTGACTAAAGCTAAAGATGTTTTCATTTGCATTTTGTCTATATACGAAAACGGGAGTTCATTTTCAGCAATGTCACAAATATCGTTCTCGGGGAAATCTTGGCGAGGAAAATCTCATGATAAATATAACCTTTTTTTTAGAAAATATCGGCATACATAAAATATGTAAAAGATATAAAGAAAGGTATAATCCTAAAGAAATTATAAAAATGTAAAAAAAAAATTATTGTATTTGTGTTGATATCAGGATAAAAATGCCAAAGTTTCAAAATATGTGATGTTTTGAGAATATCATGTTTTCTTCTTTTGGAAATGTACCAGCCTTTCAGAATATCACGATTAAGATCATGATATTTTCATAATATTGATGATATTTGTGACATATATTTTCAGACCTGTTCCACCGCTAAGGACCCAAGACATTTTTTCAAGTGGACTTGAACCCATCTGTTTAGATTCTGTAGGATCCAGCCAAGTGTATGTAATGCATTTGGATTCCAATCCACCAGGATCCAACCCGGTTATAGCCTATTCATGGCACACTGGAAAGTCCAAAGTTTCGACAATGTGGGCATCCCTGCTGTCAACGTGTCAGATATACAACCCATTAGGGTGCACCATACCTAGCTACCAATAACAAGCAGCCAGGGTCGGGTTTGCGATAAGGTTATGTTTGGGTCAACAAAGTGAAATTGCAAATCCGATCCGTATATTTCAAAGAGCTTCTAAAATGTGTATATTTGGTAAAAAATACAAATAAAATGCCCCGCCAAGCCTAGCCGGGTTGGATATCTGACAAATCATAAACCATACCAAACCCACATATTACTTGGGTCGTGGTCGGGCTGATGGGATTGGTGTTTTCTATGTCCATACCTGGCTATTTGGTTTTAGGTTGGGTCCGGTACATGATACAAACCCGACCCATTGACAATCCTACCTAAGAATATCAAACATGATTGGCACCAGATCTTCTGTGTCCTTTGACAATATGAGATCTCCTTTGTTCACAATGTGACCCAAGAATTAATCTGGTTCTATATGGACCATCCATTTTAAAGGAACTGTCAATAATTTAAGAATTGGCATATATGCAATTTGTTCCTTTGCTCTTCCTCCATGCACAGAGAATCATAGAGCTTCAATTTAAGCCCATGGAATAATTTTGATACTGGTACATGGAAAAAATGGAAATGCAGATGTCATCGGATGGTCAAGGTGCTCGACTTCGAATTTCTTGGCAACATTTCCGGCCAACCATATATAGTTCAGACCAATATATACATCAACAGCACCGGAAACAGAGAACAGCGCCACTACCTATGGTTCGACCCCGCAAAGGATTTCCACTCTTAATCCTGTGGAACAGACATCAAATTCTGTAATGGCCGAACCACACCTGATACCTTGCTTTACCTTGGTCATGTTTGGATAGTAAGCATTGGGCAGAATTGCATGGAATTTGAATTGCAGTTCTGCTTGCACGTCTCACTAGTTCATATATGAGCTGTTGGTGACAGTGTGTGAGGCGGCCTTGGCTGCTAGAAGGGTGGTCAGGGTTTCTTTCCCATGGTCCTCAACACCTTGGGGGCAAGGGCATTATGTCCTACAGGTTTACACCATCGGGAAAGTGACCGTAAGTCTGGCAGGCATAGCCAGCGCAACTAGTTCTCTAATCCCAAGGGTGGTTTCCCCGTTCATCATGGAAAATGAAAAAACTTGTTGGAACATAATTAATTTATTACTACTTAACAAGCCTAGCTCAGCAATGTGCAGCTGAGCAAACACGTCTTCATGTTTGGCTGGGGTAGCCTATTTTATGAGTTTGAACAAGCTCTTTACAAGCTGAACAAAGCTATTCGTCCAATTTGCCCAGCAAATGGTTCTGGCATTCGACCATCATGGTGCACTCAAACCCACCCAAAGAACAAGATGGCACTCGGATTCAGGTTAGGGTTTGGGTTATGTTTGAGAAAGTGAAATCTGAAGAAACAAAAAGAATGCAAGACACATGGTTCGGCTTAGCCTACTCTACCGGAGAAGAAAGGGAGAGATTGATATTAGTTTACAATGGAGATCACGTACATATAGATACAAAGAAGAACTTCTTTTAGTAACTACCATTTTCTAATTATTTTAAGTAGCAATTACTAAAAAACTTGATTCATCAAATCACCCATAGACAACAACAAATTCCAAAATCTCTCTTCGCCACCAACATTCTCCTCAAGTTGGTGTGAAAATATCGATAGAGCCCAACTTGAACAATATCTCTTAAAACTTGGCAAAAGGTAATCCTTTAGTGAAGATATCTGCTAACTGTTGATCACTGCGAACAAAAAGGGTACAAATAACATTAGCTTGAACATTCTCTCGAAAGAAGTGACAATCCACCTCAATATGTTTAGTTCGCTCATGATAAACTGGATTTGAAACAATGTGAATTGCAGCTTGATTATCACAAAACATTCTTGTTGATTGAGATGAACCAAAACCCAAATCCTGCAATAAAGCTCGCAGACAAATAACTTCACTAGTGGTGGATGCCATTGCTCAATATTCAACTTCTGCACTTGATCGAGCAACAACATTTTGTTTTTTACTTTTTCATATTACCAAGTTACCTCCAACAAATGTACAATATCCTATGGTAGACCTTCGATCAACTGGACATTCAGCCCAATCAGCATGAGTATATGTAGTAATAAAATTGTGGCCATTCTTACGCATTCAAATACCTCTTTCTGGCGATCCCTTCAAATATTGCAAAATTTGGTTGACTGCATTCATGTAATTCAATCTTGGGGCATGCATAAATCTACTGACCAAACTGATAGAATAAGATATATCTAGTCGAGTAATGGTCAAATAGATTAGTCTGCCAACTAATCTTTGAAACTAATCAACATCAGACAATAATTCACCATCATTACTAAGCTTAGCTCTGCTACCAATAGGAGTGTCTAAAGGTTTTACTCCTAATTTTCCAGTTTCATGTAACAGATCTAACACATATTTTCGTTGATTAAGAAATATGCCCTTTTTGTGTAGGCAATTTTTAATCCAAGAAAATATTTTAAAATTCAGTCTTTAGCAAATTGCTTATGCAAAAGAGTCTTGAGCTTTGATATCTCAAGTTGATCATTGCCAGTGATTGCAATGTCGTCAATATAAAACCAGAACAATAGTAGTACCATAGATACATTGCTTAACAAATAGAGAAGGGTCTAAAACACTCCTTTTTAGTTGGTTAATTATGAGAATAGAACTAAGTTTAGCATACCAGGCTCATGGTGATTGCTTGAGTCCACAAATTTCCTTTTTTAGTTTGCACACTAAGCCAGGTTTGACTTCTTGTCGATGATAGGGTGGTACACTCATATAGACCTCTTCTTCTAGATCACCATGTAGAAATGTGTTTTTAACATCCATCTAAAATAATTTTCAGTCCTGATTTACTGCTAGAGATATAAGAACTCCGAAAGTATTCATCTTCATGACAAGAGCAAATGTCGCTTTGTGGTCTTCTCCATAAGTTTGAGTAAAACCTCTAGCAACAAGTCTTGCCTTATGTCGTTTCACAGTTCCATCACTTCTATATTTTATTTTGTACACCCAACTATTTTTTTTTCTTGCAATCGAACAGTGTCCCATGTTTTATTCTCATCAAGAGCTTGCAATTCATTTTTATAGCATTTTTCCAAATAGTGTTGGAATTAGCTTTTCGAAAAGTCTTTGGTTCTTGATCACTAGATACTGCACTAAAAAAAATATAGTAGGATTGAGCAACATTGTCATAAGTAAGATAAGATTGTATAGGGTAAGAGACAATATGATAAGTGACAAAATCTTTCAGTCTTTTCGGAGAACGAGTTTCTCTACTTGATTTTCATTGAACTAAAAGTGTTTCGATTTAATCAACTGTAGGAGTTACTTCATTCTCTGGAGGTATAACATATATATGTGGGGCAATGATCTCAGACGTTATTGTTGGAAGCGGTACCAAATCTGACAAGTACTTCTCCTAGGACCGATTCTCACAATCATTCTGTGCTGGAAAATATGGTTCAGTTTCAGCAAACCGTACGTCATGAGAAATGACAAGTTTTTTGGATGACACATCATAACAAATATACTCTTTCTTTGTAGAAGAATACCAAAAAAAAACACACTGATTTGATCTAGCATCCAACTTATCACGATGGATTGCTTGTTGGTGCACATAACACACAAAACTAAACACCCGCAAATGAGATATGTCAGGCGTCTGATTCTTCAAAACTTTCAAAGGAGCCCTAAAATTGATTACCCGACTAGGAAGTCTATTAATCAAATATATTGTCGTTAAAACTCCATGAGACCAATACCTTTTTGGGGCATTCATTTGAAACATAAGAGCTCTTGTGACTTCAAGAATGTGTCGATTTTTTCTCTCTGCCACCCCATTTTGTTGTGGTGTTCCAACACAACTAGTTTGGTGAATAATCCCTTGGCTCTGAAGAAATTCAGCAAAGGAGCCATTGGTGTATTCTGAGCCATTGTAAGACCAAAAAATCTTAACTTTGGCATTGAATTGAGTATATATCATAGTATGAAAGTCTTTGAAAGCAAATAAGTATAACCATGTAGCATGAAACCGATCATCAATAAATAACACAAAGTACGCATATCCACCATATGAATCAATTGGAGCAGAACCCCATAAATCAAAATGAATGAGTTCATAAGGTTCAACAGACATAAACATGAAATTAATGAATGGTAAGCATGTTTGTTTAGCAAATTGACAAACATCACATACACTAGACTCAATTGATACAGAAGGAAAAAGACTCGAAAAAACACGGTTGGACGGATGTCCAAGCCGTTTATGTAAGATGTGACTCTCCACACAAGTGTTGGTATGATACTCCTTATGAGTGGGTTTGAGAAAGTACAATCCATGAGAATAAATTCCTTCACCAGTTGTCTGCTTCGACTTTCGATCTTGAAAGATGACAAAGTTAGGAGAGAAAATAACATCACAGTTTAAGGAATTAGTAATTTTTCCAACAGAAAGAAGTTGAGTTTGTAAGGATGGAATAACCAGAGCATCAGAGGTGACACTATTTGAAAAAAATATAATTTTGCCACTGCCTAACACAGGAACAGTAACTCCATTGGCAACATAAACATTAGGTTTATCAGACCGAGAGGTAAATTTATACACAGAGGGTGGACTATTGGCCATGTGATCAGTGACTCCCGAATCAATAATCCAAAAATTAACTTTAGAAGACAAAGTAGGGCAAGTTTGTAAATTACCTGAAGCATGGGTAGAGGCCGAAGAACTTTGTTAAGAAGATATGGACTTACTGATTTGATGAAAGAGGTGACTCAATGACTCATTGAGATGGATGTATCAGCTATTGCAGCATGATCTCTCTTGTTCTTGTCAAAAATTAATTTAAGGTGAGGATGTAATTCTCAGCATCGATTCTTGGTGTGCCCATTTTTATCATAATGATCACAATGATAAGTCTCATTTTTTTCTTTATTTCGATAAGTATTCCTTCCTTTTTCAGTACCAAAATTTTTTCTCTGATCGTCTTTCTCTGCCAGAAGAGCATTTGATTCAACTTTCTCATATTTTAGCTCAATATTCATAGTCTTCTTCTAAGTTTCTTCTCGTTGAATAATGGCACAAATACCCAAAAAAGAAGGAAGGGTAGCATCCATAAGAATAGTACTCCTGATGTTTTCATATTCAGGTTTCAGACTACTGAAAAAATTGTATCTTCCTCCGTCCTTTGCAAGAGTTATTACTAGTATGTGGACGATACATGTTCAATTTGTCCCACATTTTTTTCATATTTTCAAGATGTTCACTAAATGTTTTTTTACCTTGTTGTGCTGCTGCAATTTCAAGTTTGTGTTCAAATATATGAGCAGCATTATTCTGACTACCTTACAACTCTGCTATAGAATCCCACAATTCCTTTGCAGATTCAGAGAAGGTAAAAATTTCAAAAATTTAACAAGTTGGTCACTAGAAATCCAATCTTTATAACCATAATCAGTGGATGCACGACCGGTTTTTATTCCATAAATAATCCAAGCATTTACAAACCAGCTAGTGACCGGACTTGCTTTCATCGAAAAACAACCAATGTCAGTATATGGATCATCGTGGAACGCTGACGACTGGGCCACACAAGGTGGGAGGGTGAAGACCAACTGGAGCAACGCTCCCTTTGTGTCTGAATTCCATGAATTTGAGATCAATGCCTGCAAAATCTTGCCAGAGTCCGGTGATTCCCCAGCAAAGGGAACAGATGGATCCGTGTCTTGGTGGGACAAGCCAGCTATGGCCACGCTAATCCCAAACCAGGTGCGCCAGCTAAAGTGGGTGCGCAAAAGATACATGGTTTATGACTACTGCAGTGATGCTGCACGTTTTGTTGTAAAACCACCTGAATGCCAAGGCTCAATGACCATGAAATCTCTCTCTCTCTCTCTCTCTCTCTCTGTTGCTCCCCCCAAGAGCAGATTGGTTCCCTGAGTGTGCGTTATGGGGTAAGGGCCCTACCCCAAGATCTCAGGTCTTGGCTTGGTTAATTTTGCATGATAGGGTTCAGACTCACAGTTATTTAAAGAAGTTGGGCTTTCAGTTCTCAAGTTGGTGTGTGTTGTGTCAAGCTGCTGAAGAAACTACTTTTCATTTATTCTGGTCCTACCCAATCTTCGTGGCCCTTTTTAATAGCACATGGAGATCTCCGAACGTAATTGTTAAAGAGGAATCTTTTGCGCTTGATCTGCTCCTAGGCCCTATTAAAATTAGACGTTGCAAGCGGTGGAGACTGATATGGAAGACATGGTTGCTTACTACTTGGTGGTTTGTTTGGATGGCACGCAATGATGCTACTTTCCGTCAAATTCCGGTCATCCTTAACAATCTTGTCCATAAAATCTTGGTTGATGTATACGCGATTCTACGTATGCATCTTAGAGACCTCTCCTTCCGTCTGAACAACGTTCACTCATCGGTGGTTCCTTCTTATCCAGAGGATCCTGGTTGAGCTTGACTTTGTTGTTTGTTGCTAGTTGGCTGTAGTTTCTTTTTCTTTTCCTTTTGCTTTTGTTTTTCTATATTTTAGTTTGTTCTCTATTTTGTTGGGTTCATGGGTTCACCATTTTGTTGATCTTCATGAGTGATAATGTTGATCCTCTTTCGGCTCTCTCTCTCTCTCTCTCTCTCTCTCTCTCTCTCTCTCTCTCTCTCTCTCTCACACACACACACACACACACACACACAAGAGTCATCGACGACTGACCATGTCCCTGAATATGAGCCAATCAATGCGCTATTAGGGTTCCCACTGATAGGGGTTCAAATGGATCGGACAATAATTGTAGCATGCTTGGATGGAATCAATACCCGAATGTAGGCAATGAATCTGAATAGGGATGCAAACTGATGGGATTTAAAATCCCAAAATACATTGGGCAGTCGATCCAGGACAGACAAATTTTGCAAAAATCATGATCCCTACCACCAAACCTTCATGTAATGCCAATAATGAGCAGGCAAGATTCTCCCCTACCAAGGGCTGGTAAACGAGCTGAATGAGCCGAGCTTTAAGTGTTGCAGAATAGGTTACTCTCACAATGAACCAAGCCAAACCAGATCTCATGACAACAAGCCCAAGGCTCACTTTGAAAAAAAAAAGTATCGATGATTAAATTAATAGGATTTGAACCGTAGGCCCATTTTACAACAATTACATTGTTTCAAAGCTCGGAATAAGATTTGAACACCAATAGACTATATATTATATATATAGCTCCAATTCCAAACATCACTTTTTCATCGAAAAGACATGATCCAAGTAACCAAACGGGTTTAGCACAAACCCATTTTCGTGTGTATATATATATATATATATTGCAAGCCAAACACTTTCAACCATTTGTTCTATACTACACCTTCTATACACTATACTGATGTAAAATATACCTAAAATATAATCACTACTATTTAACGAGCTTATACGAACCAAGCGAACACCGGTTATTTATTTTTGTTTGCCTCGCAGAGCCTATTTTATGAGCTCGTACAAGCTCTTCAAGAACCGAACCACAAGCGGTCAATCACATTTCCCAGCCCTCACACCAATGCACCAATGGGTTGGACGTATTCCATTAAGAGGTCAAACGTTCGTCCAGTAGTCCTATCAGATCCAATCCGGGTCAGTACCGAGCTATACTCGACCCGTGTTTTTTCCATAACATATACTCGACCCGTTGATATCCGCACTCCATGCAGTGGCACATGTCATGCCAATATTTTTTGCAAGTCAACATGCACTTGACACGTAGGCATTGTTAAAGAGCAAATAAATAAATAAAATAAAATAAAATACGTCCGGGAGCTGTCCAGAGCCCTGTCTCCAAATTTCCAAAACAACCAATTGGTTAGCCATGCCGATCTGTTCTGCAAGTAAACAAAACATCATCCAAACGAAAGGCAGGGGAACAGTTTCAACAGAACCGGAAAGCATGGTGCAGAAATAGAGGTTCAGTTCTTTCATGCATGAGAACCAAGAAGGAATATCAAGCCCGACCGGCCAAAAGGCAAGGAGAAACCAGTCTCGAAAGGAGTTCAAACAGATACAGCAGAAGCCAACTAGAAAAGCAAAAAAAAGGGAGAGAGATGACAGTCTACTCAAGAGGATGAAGATCAAACCGCAAAATTCATGGTACCCTTGCCAGGGAAAGAATCAGTCGGACGGCTGATCGATCTCTGCGTACGGCGAATCCAGCTGCTGCCGCTCGGCTTCCTGGACTTCCTTCTCCGTCTTCCTCCCCTTCTTCGACTTGTAGTAGACGCTCATGAAGGTGCCCACAGCTCCATACTTCCTCCGGCACTTCTCATAGTGCGTAGCATCAAACATTCGCCAAAAGTTCTTTTCAGTCAGCTCAGAGACGGCGTACTGCGGCTGGTAGCTGTTGTTCTCGATCAGCCATAATTCCAATCTGCGCACGGCTTCTGCTCCATCGAATTCTTCGCCTCGTAATACAGGTCCAGGTGTGTAGTAGACACCCACATCCGTGAACATCTGAGCGTACTCAGTGTCTCCTTGCCTGCGATAGTGCTCAAAACCGTGCTCGGGGTAGACCATGGTCTTCACCGGAAGCTTGAACAGCCTATGCGGGCACAGCCAGATGGGGTACACCTGAGCCAATAGAGAATCTTAGACCAAGGCATCATGGTCGGCCGGAAGCGTGTAGCAGGAAAAAATTGTTTCACTTGGTCTATGAAAAAAAGAACCCATCTAAACAGCCAACGATCAGCAACATCGTAACAAATATATCAGGGAGATTTTGAAAATCTTACAACATTTTCCTGAGATTTTCACAAGGTATGAAATCCCAAACATATCACAAGAATTGCAAAACCTTGCATGTTTCCAATATAACATGGTATTATTGTGATTTTAATGATTCTTACTTTATTTGTTTTCTCTATAATTTTGAACTATATACCGAGATTTTCCCAATATTTTCCTGAGAAAGCAATTTTTATTTCATGATTTTCCCTTGCTGATAGACCTAGAACGACATTTATGGCTATAATCAGCAAAAGGAACGCATTTCACTGGATCCAAGACCAAAAACAACAAGTAGAAATTTTGTACAAATTCCGATTATGACTGAAAGAAAACCATATTTCAAAGAAACCAGCTCCAGTGACATGATATTCAATAATGAATCACAATTTTTAAGAAACCAAAATTTGTCCAAGTTTTGCGAGACATGAAAATAGAAGGCATTACTTGTCTCACGGCAGATAAATGAAGGAGAAAAATAATAATTGGAAAACGATCAGAAAATCAGATGCAAGAAAAGAAAGGAAGATGCAATTGCTGAAACAAAGACCAATGGTAGAGAGCAATTTACCTCCATCTCTCGGTGAACCCACTCAAGGGCAGGCCCCACTTTGTATAGAGGAACCAGCATGTCTTGAATCACATGCAACTCATGGTAATAGTTCCTAATAGCTTCACCTTGGGTGGCCTTGAGAAGTGAAACCTTGGGAGGCATCAGCCATCCAAGAGTCCATCTGAACCACCATTGATCGGCGAAAGGGAGGATTAGCTTTCCTTCCCAATACAAACAACGAGTGTGCCTGTGATAATACTCCCTAGTTGGAATGTACTCCACAAACTCACCCCTCTTTAGAGCCGTCTGTGCGTGCTGGTAAAACCATGGCTTGAACCACCATCCAACACAATTGATCGCATTCCCCTTCTTCTTCGCTTCCTCTTTGGATGCATACCTTCCAGTCATAAACACACCTTCTGTGGATGAATAAATCATGGCTTCCACAAAATCAGGAACCTTTGCAGGGTTGTCTTGATCACCGTCTCTGGGCGTAAAAGAATCCGCATAAGCCTGAGCAAGCTCCTGCAGATTCCCCACGACTGGTTTATATGTTAGCTTCATGTATTCCTTAACAGGAATAAGTTTAATTTCTGCTGCAACCAAGAGTCCTAGTGTTCCCTGAGACCATGGAATTGCATAGAAAAGGTCAGAGTACTCATTGTCCTTTGTAGCTCTGACCAATCGCCCATCCGCTAGCACAATTTCGTAAGCAACGACTGTATCAGAAAAGAGGCCATAAATATGTGAGCTTCCTTCAATGCCATACCCGTTGATAAGACCTCCAACAGTGAGATCGTCGAGCTCTGCAACTACAGCGAGTGAAAGGTTCATGGGAACCGTCGCCCTTGTAATCTGACCCATATTGACCAGGGGCTCAACGCGTGCTATCATCCTTTCTTTATCAATCTCAAGAATGTTTCTGAATGCAGAAAGATCGACCTCAAAATGACGAGCACGTTTGTAGTCGACGTTTCTCATGCCAACTGCAATCCACGGTTTCCTAGCCGTGCACACAAGGCCATCTTTTGATGGATTCCTCTGCTTCAAGCGATTCACCATTTTCTTCACATTTTCGTCATGCTCCTTTTGACGGAGCTTGTAGGACTTCCATTCAGATCTCACATCTCCAAGATAGGTGAGAAAGTAGATGGTAAAGGAAATGGGAAGAACCACAAAGATGACAATGATCCAACGGAATTGGACGAAGTAGTCCACCCAAATCTTCTTCCTCTTTGGGCGCAGTGGCTTCTCCAAATCAGACATCCTGGCAGATTGCGAACTATAAAAAGGAAAAGCAGAAGACTATGTCAAACATTAAGCGTCAGGTTATGTGATGGATTCTAGCTCTAAGATAAATGCTGCTCAGGTTTTCTCACAGTGCATTTCTTGAAAGCCAGTGTGCAGCAAAAAGCCCAAGAAGTCAAGCAGAACTCAGTAAGGGCCTGTTTGTTTCAGGCCACTTTCATGGGAAAGTGCCACGCTAAGGTACGCAGGATAAGATAGACCATACTGGCCCTAGTAGCCACCAGCTTTTCTCGCTTCCTCATTTCCCATGAAAATCCCCACCCCTCCCCCCCTGTGCGAAAGGGTTTTCAAGGAAAAGCTGAGCTGGTTTATAGGATCATGTGCTCCCCGTGAAAGAGCATTCCCCCTTCCATGGGTATGAAGCATACGGACCCTAGAAGTGACTACATATCCAAAGATGACCATCACTTCTTTGTTATAATTTAGCCCCAAAAAAATTGAACACCAAATCTAGTAGAAGCGAACTCTACTAAAGAAGCCAGTCTCAGAGACTATTACTCCCTCGACCCTAATCTTGGTCCACGTGATTGTAAACAAGTTGAACAAGGTCAACAACCGACCTTCAGGAGCCTTTGAAAGATGCAGGTTCAGATTCATCCCGATGTACTGCAGGCTGACAGGAACCGAGTCCAGCCAAGCAGGTGAGCATGAATTTCATTGTCATAGTAGCTTGTTTCTCAAAACGTAAATAAGAAAATGTAGACAAAGTAAACAATCTACTATGACATTTTTAACTAGAAAAGGATGAGAATACAAAGAAAAAGAAAATCCTCAAAATTATGAGGGCAAGTCGTTGAGCACACTGCCTGGAAACTGGGAAAAATAAATGGTAGCAAGAGACTACGAACTCTTAAGTACACAAAGGCCTAAAATCAACAAATGAACGATGAAGAAAAACACTAGATCTAAATCGCAAACTTAGAGGTACACGACAGGATAGGCTAACTTTGTGCGGTTTCCTGCCAAGAACAGCAGATCCCTGTAGAAAAATTTCCCAAGGGATACTCTTATCATGAATCAGTTTTCCAAAAATAAAGAGACTTATAAACTAATAAAAAAATAAAATTTGAAGTTACAATTAGGCGCCTGTATAAAGCTAGATCAGGCACCACGCGGACCTAACCCTGCAGGTCAAATTAATATTCAGAGACCGATCGACTCTTATCTGTAATAGCCCAAAACAAGTCCCAACCATAAACCTGACAGACAATCAGAAACAAAGCAACATCCAAACAAGAATACCCAAAAAAAAAACTGAACTTTCATCGAACTTTACACATTAGGTTTCAACCAATGTCACAAATCTCAGTATTGGAAAAATCTCCAAAATCTAGTGATATTTAAAAAAAAAAAAACAAGCGTTTTGTGGCATTAGTATCATGATAAAAAGTGGCATGTTCAAAATATGCAAAATTTTGAAAATCCGCAAGAAGATCATATGATATTTTCAAAAATATGATTCACATTGGTTACACAGGTGTCAACTTGGATGTGAATAGTCGCTTTTCTTAGTATAAACAAATAAAAGAACAAGTGATAAAGCAATAAATCAAGAGACTAACACTCAAACTAAGCAACACGAAAACTCTCTTTTTGGTCCGTTCTTCAAAATCACTTAAAATGACCCAAAATCAGAGGCTATGTGAAGAAAATGTTAAACCACTTAAAAAAAGCAATTGTCCAGAGAACTCATATATAAAACAACGAGCAAATACACCACACTTGCAAGAAACTCGCCAGATAGAACGAAATTTCAAATGTTGCTTAGTATGGAAGAGAGAGAAAACAGATTGAACCGTACAGTTCAAAATGACAAATCAAGACACATTTCGAATCGAATGGAACGAAACTACTCAGGTCACCATATCAGACAACGAAAATGGATAAACTGAAGTAGAGATCGAGTGGAGCAAGAAACTCTAAGAAGCTTAAAATTCCATCTTCACAACATTTTCAAAAGAAGACGGATTAGATTCAGGCAAGTTTCAAATTTTAATACACTTCTTGTTTAAACGGATACGAGACCAACAACAGGGAGATAAGGTTACGGAGTTCGAAGCACTCCAATTTTTCCTTTTCTTTTAAACATCAAAAAACAGGTTTCCTAGAAACCTAACAAAGGAGTGAAAAAAACCCAGATCCAGAAATTGTAAACGGAAGAAGCACACAAAATAAAGCATACCGTTCTGCGAATGCCTCGGAAACTCCTTTTTTTACCAGGAAACCAAAAACCACAAAACTAAAACTCGAGCAGAGGGAGCCACATTGTCCCAGAAAATGAAAGTTAACCATTAACAAGAGAAAAATAGAGAAACAACTGACGAAGAAGGTCAACTCACAGAAGGAAACATGCAAAATATACAGAAAATGGACAGATCGAAAATATAAAACTCCAGACTTCAAGCCAAACGTGAAGATTCATATTTCTCACAGTGAAATACCATTCTCTGGATCGACCAAGAAATAGGAATCATAAACCCCATAAAAAGGAAGAATGACTAAGAACGTCATCCACTTTAAGGTCGTCATGAAACCCAAGTGAAACCCTCGGGAATCCGCAAGCAAGAAACAGCAAACGTATCGCCAGACAACAACCCTACAAGCGAAAACTCAAAACACTTTCAACATTCTCCACACGAAAAACACAGATTGCCAAAAGCAGAGTCGATCCAGAAATGAGACACTAGAAATAGTGCTGAAAATCCATATGCACCTGCATCGAAGGCAAAAACATTGAGATTCAAAAGATAAGAACTCAGGTTTTCACTCACGTTCTCAAAGGAAGCGAACATGAAGCTCAAATGCACAAAGATTCCCTCAAACGGACTAGATCCAAGAAAGAAACTTTAAAATAACAAAAAAAACTGTTCCTGTAGAGAGAAACACGGATTTTCTTGAGAGTAGACCAGCGGAAGACAGAGAAACGCCGAAAAAGGTCCACAGAAAGCAGATTTCTTTTGAAAACTGCCGAAAACTTTGAACTTTTTTTACCCGCATTCGTCATATCAAACGAAAAGAAACCTCAAAAGCAGAGAGAAATCTAAAAGGTGACCCGATTCAAAAGGAAACACTACAAAATGCCGCTCTTTCTTTCTCATCGAAACGAGAGACCAGTGTTTTCAAAGAAAAACCAAGTAGAAAAGAGAAAAACACTAAACCCTGGTTTCTGGGCCAAGAGCGAACATCAAAAGCAGAGAGATATCCAAAAAAAAAGGCCCGATTGAAAAAAACTAAGCAGTAAACAGAGAAGAGAAAAACCCTAAACCCTAGAAGATAACTGGGCGTAAGAGTGAGGCTATAGGCACGGACCTCACCGTAAGCGAAGGCAATGCTCGAAGAAGAATATCGACGGAAAACGGACGCTAGGCGTGCGGCATTGCCGAGCGATCTGCCTGGAGAGCGACGCTTAAAGAGAACCGCTGGCCTCCGATTTATAGAGACGGTGTACACCGAGGAGCGATCTCCCTGAAAATTTAATTTAATTTTTTTTCCCGTGTTTCCCTCTCTCCCTTTTCTCTCCGATTTCTTTATTCCCGCCTCTCGCTGGAGCTCACGTTGCGAGAATCAGTGAGGCACGTGGTGCCTCCAAAGTTGAACCCACAAAGAGAGACTGTGTGGTCCAGTCTGATCTCCATTTTATTTGGAAATCATTTTTACCTCAATTTATGAGGAAATCATTTTTTTGCCTTTTCAGATATAAGATAAGGCCTTTTTTTTTTTTTTCAATCACACCCTCGGAAAACGCCAAATACGAAGGAGTTCCTTCAGATTGCGAAAATTTTATTTAAGTCGATTTTGTTTTATTTCCACGACACCCTTCCCTCACACTCTCATTCACGTTAACGTGGGGGTCTTCTTTGTTTTTCCTGTGTATAGGCAAAAGATAATTAACTAAAAAAAATAGGGTCAATTTGAGTTTCTCAGAAATTTTCTTACAGTTGGGTCTGACTCGAATTTACATTCAAATCTTACTTTAAGGGTCCATATACGATAACCAGCGCCATTATGTCTTTACACAACGATCGTAAGTATGGTAGGAATAGCCAGCGCCATTATGTCTTTGAGCCCCCCAAGTTGTTTCCCCGATCCTCGTTAAAAAAAAAAAAAAGACTAGAAAAAATTATTTCACTCACCCAGAAGCTCAATAGTGTAAAAATCCCAAGTTCCCTTGCCCGCCGCATAAACCCTGGTTTAGCCTCGCAACAAAGGACACACATATGCGGGCTTAGCACTTGTGATATCTCTTAAGCTTGGTGGAGCCCTCGGGGGCAAGTAGTCTTTATTTTGTACAGCATGCAGTTTACAAATGGATTAATGTTTGGTTAGGGTTGCGGTCACATTACAATGATATGAAATTATCATTATTTTCACAATTTTTTTTTTGGTTTTTTAGGTCAGATCTTACAAAAGCCATCTGCAAAGTTTGTTTAGTAAGAAATAAGCTTTAGATTGTGTTTACGACAAAAATTGATGATTTTTTTTTTGAAAGACAAGCTGGGGTTAGGCAGACCCCTACCATGTATCTCTTAAGCCCCATAACCTGGGCCTTCAGCTTGGCATACGACCCCGCTTACAACATGGGATACCACCTCAGTGGTGACAAATTAGTTTTGGACAGCTTGAAAATCAGTGACTCATGATGATTCAAAAAATCAGGTTTTTATGTCAAAAAAACACATCCAAGATGCATTGATTGGCAAACAGGCTTGGCGGAACGCATCTGTGAGGTCAGATTGTGCCATACATCGCTCATTAGGGATGGCAGTGGACGGGGGCAGGGGACAAGGTCTTCACCCCGCCTTGTCTCAAAATTAGGACCTCCATCCCCACACGGGTTTGGATTTTAATTTCCATCCCCGTTTCATGTCCTCCATCCCCGGTTCAAATGGAGCGAGGTGGGGTGGGGCCCGTTTTCCCTCCGTCCATTGCCATCCCTAATAAAGGATTGGGGTCAGGGCGAGGCTGGAATCGGGACAGGGATGGGGCAGGGCAGGGCAGGAGAAAGCGTAAGTCCATTTCTGCCTTCATTCTTGCACGGGTTTTGATTTTAGCATCCATCCCTGCTTCTTGTCCTTGTCCAAACAGGATGAGGCAATGCGGAGCCCCATTTCCCCCAGTCCACTGCCATCTCTATCTTGCATCGATTATTTTCAGCTAGGTTGGTCAATCACGCTCCCACGACCAAATTCTGTGTTTTTACAAACTGGGTACAATCACAGGTCAAAATTGGTCATCCAGATTCATTGCAAATTTGAGCCTTTTTACTATGACCCCAGTTGAGATGGGAATGTTCTGCGTCATCGAGATTTTTGTGGTCCATGTCTCCCTCTGTGTATATAAAGGAATCCTTGTTAAACTTCATGTGCGGTCAAAATGTGAAAAGAAAGGAATTTTTATGACCAAAAACTGCCAAATTTGTGGGACCTTTGGTATATGAATGCACCCGGCTAATATTAGGCAATGAATTCCAACAAGAATAAGTGAATTAGGCCGTATGCATACAATCTCAGGTACCCATACGTTTTTCAAGTAGATTCACTGCAAGAAAAATGCTACTTAGCGACCGAAATTTGCGATGAATTTTTTTCGTCACCAATTTGCGACGAATTAACGAGCGAAAACTATTTGTCGCTAACGTTTGAAATATTTGCAAAATTAGCGACGGAAATATCTTTGTCGCTAAAGCCGTCCCTAATTAGCGAGGGATTAGCGACGGAAATATCTTTGTCGCTAAAGCCATCCCTAATTAGCGAGGGATTAGCGACAACATTTTTTTCGTCGCCAAAAATACTATAAAAAAGACTAAATAGCGACGGAATTAGCGAGGGAATTTTTTCGTCCCTAATCCGTCGCTAAGTAGCAACGGATTAGGGACGGAAAAATTCTCTCGCTAATTCCGTCGCTAATTTTCGTCTCACCTGAGGCGCAAAATTTTTTCTCCCTCCGTTCAAAATTTTTCCTCCATTTGTTTTTCCCTCCCGTTCGATTTAAACCATCCCCACTTGAGGCGCTTCTCAGGACGCCAGAAGCCCCGCTGACGACGCGTACAAAGAGTCAATCCCCCCCTATGGAGAAGTCCCAGATTGAGCCGTCGTGGCTTCGCCGAAACCGAAACGTCAAGGGGGCGACAAAGAGGAGGCTGCTGTTGGGGAGCCACTGGAGCCTGCCGGAGTCGCGAAAAGCCTGCTGAAGTCGCGAAGATGTCGTACTCGTTGCTCCTCCCCCTGCAGCTCGCGAAGATCGGCGCGGAATCGCAGCTGAAGCTGAGCGCCCCCGCCGTGAAGCTCTTCGACTGGTTCTCGTGACAGACCTGGAACTTGAAGAGGAGCTCCCCCCGGATCCGCGCGGAGTCGCAGCCTGCCGAAACGCGCCGGTTCTGTGCAAAAAAAATTGCTCTTTGTCGGAGAACGCGCCGACAACGAGTAATTTTTTTTTTTAAATTTAACAATGGATTAGCGACAAATATTATCCATCGCTAATTTAAAATAGCGAAGGACTCGCGATGGATCATATCCGTCGTTAATCCATCACAAATTAGCGATGGACTTAGTGGCGGATAAGTTCTTGCACTACTTAGCGTTGAAAAATTCGCGATAAAATTTTTCCGTCGTTAAACTGTTTAGCGATGGATTAACATCGGATTAGCGACGAATTTAGGTTGTCGCTAATCCACAGGTTTCTTATACTGTGCAAATGAATTAGGCATGTTAAGCCAAGGGAGCTTTACTCTGCCAGGACAGCGACCGTAAGTACGGCAGGGCTAAGTCGCTGATCCTAATTGTGGTTTCTGCGTGTAAATATTAATATATATACAAGGATGCCATTTGGGTTATACATGGATACAATTGGGTTGGAACTTGCAACGTCCCAACACAAGGTGACGTGCACTACCAGATCCTGCCAGGCAAGAGGACGCTCCGTTGGTTACTGGTTTAAAAGAATTACCAAAGAACTTATACCAGTAACTTATTCTATCAATCAGCAGTAGGTTTTCTAAATGAAATGTACGGAATAGATCCCAGTTTCCCCTAAGAAGATGGATCTAGAATCTATACAAGGAAAGGAGAAATTCATCTTATTTGAAACATATTTTAACCTTTAAAATTTATCAATTTCTATTAGGAACATGGATTTAGAAACTAAACAAGAAAATGAGAAGTTCATCTTATTTAAAATATAATTTAGCATTGTATTTTTTTTTATAGGCAACCTAGGGTGAGGCAGACCCCCGTTGGTAGCATTTAAAATGTATTGGTTTATTACATGTTTCAAGGCAAATGAACAACGATTATATATATGACATGCTTTTCTATGCATACTCTGCACCAAGAACACACATGTATGCATGCACGCACATAAAGGGCAGAGATACAAATGGGCCAGAATTGCCCACCCTTACCTAAAAATCCCTAATAAAGAGGTGTGGGCAGTGCCCACCCTAACACAATTATGCGCCTCTCTCTCTCTCTCAAGGATCAGGTGCCATCACATGGCACACTGTGTGCTTCTGCACCTGGAAAGAGGTCAGCCATTCGTTATCTTCATTTAATGGGGACCCACATTGTCATAAATTTTTGAAAAAACTTAAAAAACACACCTAACTTTTGACCTATTTACAAACACATGCCTAACTTTTACAATATTAATAATATACATTTAGTTAATCAAAAACCAGGCGTATAATTGTAACATTTCAAAAGTTAGGTGTATGTTCGTAAATAGGCAAGAGATTAGGAGTGTTTTTGTAAATTTTTCTGATTTTTTAGAAGTAGCTAAACTATTAAAATAAATACATAAATATATTAATGACTGAAATAGTAAAACTATTTTTCCTAAGAACTAAAAAACAAATCAGTCCCTTTGGTACTGAACCCTGATTCAGATGGACAGATTTGGTGACATGCGCGAGTGGGAAGTGATAGTTTCAAACATAAACAAATAATAAAAATATTTTAAAATAAAAAGTAGCGATTAATTATATCGTGATACATTGGAAATATGCTGTCACAGTGACACGTCATTTAGGAGGCGTATCATGGGCTACATGAGTTGGGCGCGGACACACAAGAACATTAATTTGATATTTTTAAATATTATTTTATTTATTTTTAATAATATTTAAGTGAAAATACAACAACAACTACGCCTTCGTTCCAAAACAATTGGTGTCGGCGATATGAACCAAAAAAGAAAATCATTCTGGATCTTTCACATGAATCCTTCTCCTCCAATCATTTCTATCAAATGCCATGTCCTCAGTGAGGTTCAAAGCATTCATATTCTTTCCTATCATCTTCATCCAAGTCTTTTTAGGCTTACCCCGACCTCTTTTTACTAATATATTTTTTCATTTCTCCATCCTTCTAACTGAGGCATCATTAGGCCTTCGCCGAATATGTCCAAATCACCGTAAACTATTCTCTCTCATCTTATTTTCAATGGATATAACGCCTACCTTCTTACGTATTTCCTCGTTTCGAATCTTATCTTTTATTATATTTTTACACATTCATCTAAGCATACGCATCTCAGCTACACTCATTTTTTTAATGTGATGTCTCTTGACAGCCCAACATTCCATACCATATAGTAAAGTGGGCCTAATTGTCATCCTATAGAACTTTTTCTTCAACTACAATGACATTCTACGATCGCACAATACTCTAGTTGCACTTTTCCATTTCAACCACCCAACCTTTATCCTATGATTTGCATCTCCGTCAATTTCTTCATACTTTTGAATGATAGATTCCAAATATTTGAAACAGTCATCCACCGATATTTCTTGCTCACCAAGTTTCACTACACTCCTATCACTACTTCGTTGCTTACTAAACCGACATTTCATATATTTAAGTGAAAATATTATTTTATTTATTTTTAATAATATTTAAGTGAAAATACAACAACAACTACGCCTTCGTTCCAAAACAATTGGTGTCGGCGATATGAACCAAAAAAGAAAATCATTCTGGATCTTTCACATGAATCCTTCTCCTCCAATCATTTCTATCAAATGCCATGTCCTCAGTGAGGTTCAAAGCATTCATATTCTTTCCTATCATCTTCATCCAAGTCTTTTTAGGCTTACCCCGACCTCTTTTTACTAATATATTTTTTCATTTCTCCATCCTTCTAACTGAGGCATCATTAGGCCTTCGCCGAATATGTCCAAATCACCGTAAACTATTCTCTCTCATCTTATTTTCAATGGATATAACGCCTACCTTCTTACGTATTTCCTCGTTTCGAATCTTATCTTTTATTATATTTTTACACATTCATCTAAGCATACGCATCTCAGCTACACTCATTTTTTTAATGTGATGTCTCTTGACAGCCCAACATTCCATACCATATAGTAAAGTGGGCCTAATTGTCATCCTATAGAACTTTTTCTTCAACTACAATGACATTCTACGATCGCACAATACTCTAGTTGCACTTTTCCATTTCAACCACCCAACCTTTATCCTATGATTTGCATCTCCGTCAATTTCTTCATACTTTTGAATGATAGATTCCAAATATTTGAAACAGTCATCCACCGATATTTCTTGCTCACCAAGTTTCACTACACTCCTATCACTACTTCGTTGCTTACTAAACCGACATTTCATATATTTTGTCTTACTCTTACTCGACTTAAAACATCTTGCTTCCAATGTCTGTCTTCATAATTCTAACTTAGCATTAACCCCAGCTTTAGACTCATCAATCAAAATAATATCATCAGCAAACAATATACACCACGACATATTTTCTTGAATTGATCTCGTAAACTCATTCATCACTATAGCAAATAGAAAAGGGCTTAATGCAGATCCTTGATGTAACCCAACCGTTATAGAAAAATTGATTGTCACCCCTCCACAAGTGCGAAGACTTCAATGAAAATATATTTTTATATATTAAAACATCAAAAAATAGTTGTTTATTGATTAAAAAAAAATCTATGTCACCATATCTTATTTTTGAAAAACATTTAGAAGATGCATGTTGAACTCCGGTCATGTATCGGGCCCTACTTGTATCTTTGTGACATAAGAAATAGGTGAGATTTTGAAAATTTTCAACCCCTTATTTTAATTTTGGTGGCGTGAGATTTTCAAAATTTTGGTGATATTTAACTAGTGGTGGGGCCCACAACACACACTCTCACCAAATCAACCTATCACTGTTAAGTACATCTATAATGTTGATTAAGAAGGTGTTAAGTAGGAGTAGGTGCACACCATAATATTACTCTCTCTCTCTCTCTCTCTCTCTCTATATATATATATATATATATATATATATATATATATATAAAAGGTGCTTCTATGGTGGGTCTGTACTACCATAACTTATGGTGTTATATACTTGATTTGCATCAGACTAAGCTCCAAATGCAGAATCTGATCTTTCGATCATGGTTAACATATTCTATTTTACTATTTTTAAGTGTTAAAGTTTACTGAAATATGATATTTTATACCATTTTCAGACAACCCTTATTTTCATGAATTGTTAGTGGTTGATTTTCAGTCTCAAAATATGGGTTTTTGATACATTAGACATGATAAAAGCTTCAAACATACTAAATAAACCATGTTAAACACAATCTGTGCGGTTTGATGACAAAATCCATTGAAACGCATATGTACAGTTTAGCTAATGAAGTGGTACACACTGATCCAAAAGCGTCAACCATCCTTCATCCTGAAACTTGATGTAAGTAGAGCATTTGATTCAGTTTGTTGGGCATTCCTACAAATCTTGCCTTGTAGGCATGAGTTTTGTCAATCTTTTTGTAGCATGGATGCTTAACTTGGTTACCAATGCTCAGCTTTCCTTACTATCACCGACGGCACATTGGCCGGACTCTGGTTGGTAAAACCCTTGAGGTCCCCCTGCCCACCGGAGAGTACACCCAGTTTGCCGGAGAATACACCCAGTTTGTGGGTTGTCGACTCGGTGATGTTCACAAGTTGCCCCTACCGATGAGTAGAGAGCCCTTGTGGTCTATCTTGGAGATAAAGAATTAATTGTCCATTGTCCTGTTAGCCCCAGCTGAATTTATTGTACAGGGACCAATCACATGCTGCTGCACGTGTGCACATGGTTGTATTCACTCCCTTTGCTGAAAAAGAAAAGAAAGAATTACGTGTAGGTGTGGAGGAGCCCGATCAGGACCAAACCCTATAGGGTCCGGGTATGGTGACAAATAAAAAGACCCAATTAAGACTCAGGTCTGGTCTCGAAGGTCTGATTAATACATGAACTTGGGTATAATTTATGAAATTTTATACCAGACACGGACCCAACCTGAGTTCTGATTAAGACATGCATTTTTCAATGTAAAAATAATAAAAAATATTATTTTACTGGGTATGGTCTTGGTCTGGTTCATGTAGTTCTTATCAGGTCTGGGTATGGTTTTTCTTAAAGTAGACCCAATTAGACACAGGTTCAGACCCGGTACTATACCCAAAAATATGGTTTATGTCTGGTTCTACCTGAGTCTGAACCAAACCCGACCCGTTGACACCCCTAATTACGTGTGCTTACTCTGAGAGTAATGTATAGATGAGGTCCTTATCCATGTATGGGGGCATGAGTCAGCTACATTCACCCTCAAACGCAGAAAGCTAGGGATGTGAATGGATCGGATTTTATCGAAAATTAATCCCACCGAAATCGATTCCATTTGGCATTTGATAGGATCTGACAAGTCAAAACCATATTTGAACGTAATTGAAATCGAATATAGCTTTTGATTTACTGCTACAAAATCATATAGGTATCCAAAATTGATGGATATCTAAATCTGATCATATGTGAAAAACGGCACATGCATTAGCTTTTCACTAATCAAATTTGAATCTGAATGCAAATCTGTTTAGACAATATCCAATTAGGATCTAGTATTGGCCACATCCGATCCAAATCTAAACGGTTACATACCTAGCCTAAGCTCATGTTTGGGGTTCGCGAAATTTCAATACCAAAAAAATAGAATCTCTCATGCTGCTAAAATTTTCACATTCTTGTAATTGCAGTAGTGAAAATTTTTCTCCACCTAAAAAGGCAGAGAAAATTTTGTTCTTGCACGTGTAATTCTTTTCATATGATATGAAGAACAATTTATTTTTTATATAAAAAATATTTTTATAAAAAACTTTCACCACTTGCAAATGTTAAATATTTGCTTCTTCTATGTTAAATATTTGGAACTTTATTAAAACTCAAATGGATCTCTAGTTCAAATTCAAAATTTATAAACCATACTCATGTCTATATATGATTGAGATCTTGGTTGTCCAGCTGTGTTATTTAATCATTTTTCAGAATAGAATAAGCTTAGGTGCGAGTGATGGTAATTTGTTAGGAATGCCTCCAATGTCATTCATCCATACGACGAATGACATTCCAAACACCAATATTTAGGCTTGGCTAGGGTACGGGTGGGCATCGGCCTGACCCAGCCTAAACCTGTTTAGAACTCGGCTCATCGGGTTTTAAGTGTGGCCCGGCCTATTTACTAATGGACTGGGTTTTGTGCCATTTTTTAATGATTTTTGGATTTGAAGAACAGCACGTCTCGGCCCATTGGCCCAATGGGCCAATGCTTAGCAGGTCAGTCCAGCTCGGCCTAAACTCATTTGTAGGTTATTTTCGAATGTCAGCAATTCTCATTCTTAAGTAAACCAATAGTCTCATGCACCGTGCCAATTATATTTAAATTTCTCACAAAATTAATGCAACTAATTAGGTGAATATCAATAATCAACAACTTCCCATTTACCCAACTAATTATGTTTCTAGTTTTTATAAAATTAATGTAACTAATTAGATAATGATAATAGTTACCAAGTTAATATGCAGACAACCGTTTTTTTATTTTTTTTATTACTAAGAAATTAATTAGGTAGCTTAGGCTCATCGCCCTTAGGCCGACCCAGGCCCAACACATGTATATAATTTTACCAAATCAATTTTTATGAAATATAGAAACAGATCATTTGCTCTTCAAGAGAAAAAGCCTAAACCTTTTTTATAGAACTTTTTTTGTCTTGGTCCCAATTCAATACTAAACAAGTACGAACTAATTGAATACTTATGTGAGAAATTCCTCGAATTACTAGATTTATCTCGTCAGCTATTTCATAAGTTACTACTGGTTGAAATGAAACAAAATATTTTTTCTTGATAGGTGTCATCCGTTGGACATAGACCCAATTTTTTCCCTTTGATCCTTTATCTATTTTTTTTCTCGCTCCTAGTGATATCAAGATACCCAAGTATATAACGGGCCGAGTTCCAGCCCAATAGCTAATGGGTCGACTAAAACCCTAACCCAAACCCAATACATGGTGGGCCGGGTCGGAGCCACTACCAATCACTACATTATGAAACCAAAAGTTAGTTTTTTTTTTTCATATTTGAGATGGGGAAACCCTGCGTTCAGCCTCAAAAGATAGTCGTCATATGGGGCAGGAAAATGCCAGGACCCTCACCCCAAGGGCCCTATGCATGCTTCGGCTTGCACAAGTGGTAAAAATCGAACCCTGACTGCTTGTCCGACAGCTGGTGCCCGCTCCAACTATGCTAAGTCCCTTGAGGTAAAGTTAGTTGCATTGTAACATTTAAAAAATGACAAAAGCGAGTGGTTTCAGTTGAATATAATTTACTATTTTTAAATTATTTTTTGTTTTTGAAGAGCACGAAAACATACCTTTCACGTTGTTGCGGAAGCAGAAAAATAGTGGATCGATGATGCTCGCTTTTGCTCAACGGATGCGTGCTCTCTCTTGGAGAGAACGATGATTCCACGAGTCCAAATGCTAATCACGTTGATTCACCACAAAACACACTATCTTCTTCTTCTTACTGTTTCTTTTTTTTGTGCACAAATCTCTCTATTGAGATTTCTCTCTCTCAAAGACACAATGCGCTGTAACCCATTGTGTACCAACGTACACAGTGCTTTCTCTTTCCCTTAAGCACACTCCAAAAAGAAAAAAAAACAGTCTTTGTGTCTTCCTGTATTTTCCCTTTCTTCTCTGTTTTCGCCCAAATGAGAGAGCCTCAATAAATGGGGAGTGGGTGGTTTCCAAAACCGTTCGTCCCCTCCTCAAATGGTGGGCCGGGTCCGGATCTCGCCCATCATGGGCGGACCCGGTACCCAACCCAACATTCTCCCACTCGCACATGATGGGAAGAGATCTTAGAAGAAGGAACATCAAACATGCTCATATGGTGAATAACATCGTGTATTCATACTGGCAAATGGACCGTGCGACCCGTGAGCTTAGGGAGAGGAGGCATATTATGTACCGGTTAGTGTAACATAATAGCCTAAACCTGCAAACAATAAGATAACACAAGCCTAAACCTGCAAACAATAAGATAACACAAGCTATACCTGCACAAGCAAAGTAAGAAGCTCACTGTGTCCTAGATCAAATACATTTTTCATATTCTAGCATACTGAATCCCTCTGCACATATTATAGTGTTAAGCTATGCTAGACAAGGCCTTTCATTATGCCACATGTTTCATCATAAACCCAAACATCCCCAGGATGCAGTAAAATAAGCTAGCTTTTAACATGTGCATAGTCTGAAAATGTCAAATTATCTTCCTTTCCAACTCTTATTCTTTGAATCAAGATAAATTGCTTTCCCAGACATGTTCTTTTAGACCGAATCATACATGGTCTTAAGCAACATGCTAAAGTAGCAATACTCATCTTTCTCCTTCAAATAAGGTTAAAAGTCAATAAGGACATCAAAATATATATATATATATATATATATATATATATATATATATATATTAAGGACTCACACAATGAAGAAGCAGAAATCATTCTTCATTTCCTTTTGTGGTCGACTTATAGTCATAGTGCGACATACGTGGTATGACTCACGTATTACGACAAGACTTTCTCACTCCAGTGAGTGTATGCATACACCATAAATTCTTTGTCGTACAGATCTTTATTAGTTCAGTTCCTCCCCGAGAAACTAACTTGAGTCCTTCAGGATGCACATTCCCATGCAATGTCTATCCAAGTCCTCAGATCTGGTCAACCAAGTTACCCTTGACATTTAGATATCAAGGTCGGTCTCTCCATATAGTTAAATATACACAAGACCTCATCTTAACCCGGTTAGAGCGATGTATCCCATATACGTATATATGGCGGATATCATAACTCATTGTACTCCCACTCTTTTGAGTTATTATCACATGATATCCCCAAAATCCAACATGCTTTTTAATTCAGCAATCCTGAATTTTGTTACATCTCATCTCAGCCCGCCCACAAGCAGCGTCTGAGGCGATAAATCCGTGTGAGAAGATTTATCTCAAACCTGGTAGCATACTCATATAGATGTGCAACATGCTATACAATGATCATAGAAAGAAAATATGAATAACATTAGCATATCAAATCTTACAAATACCCATAGATTTTACATGTTTAACATAAGAATCCCTATTGATTGACTTAGTAAAGGGATCTGCCACCATATCTTGGGTATTAACATATGTCAAAGCAACCTTGCCTTTAGATACAATATTGCGCATATACTTGCATCTCGTATCAATATGTTTGGTTCTATTGTGAAACTTGGGATCCTTAGCAAACACAATTGCCGCTTGATTATCACAGAATAAAGTCACTGACAGTTTTGCTTCAGAAAAGAGTCTCAAATGTTTGATGAACCTCCTTAACCAAACACATTTCTGTACTGTGAACGAGCCTGCAACAAATTCAGCTTCCATTATGGACAAGGCTACACACGTCTGCTTCTTGCTACACCAAGATATAACACCATTGTTCATCAAGAACACATAGCCAGACGTAGACTTACGCTCATCAGGGTCCCCGCCCCAATCTTCGTCAGTATAGCCTACCACACGCATGTTACCACCATGGTAACAAAGAACTGAATCTGATGTGCCTTTAAGATATCTCATAATCCTCTTGACAGCCTTCCAATGGGCTTGTCCTGGATTAACTTGATATCTACTCACCAACCCTACTGCATAACATATGCCAGGTCGAGTGCACATCATAAGGTACATAAGGCTGCCTATTGCACTGAAGTAAAGGACTTTGGACATAGCTTCTATTTCTTTAGATTCTTTTGGACACATCTTAAGACTTAAATCATTCCCTTTTGCAACAGGAGTATCTATGGGTTTACTATCTTGCATATGAAATCGTTCTAAGACCTTCTTTATATAAGACTCTTGTGAAAGAGAAAGAAGTCTTTTTGAACGATCTATTTTTATCTCTATGCCCAGTATAAAGCATGTTTCACCCATGTCTTTCATTTCAAAATGAATAGACAACCATTCTTTAATGATTTTTTAGAAACTCCAAATGATTACTAGCCAATAAAATATCATCCACATATAGAGTTAGAATCACAAATTTTGGACCTTGACGCTTAAGATAAACACAGTGGTCCTCATCAATCATAGCAAAGTTATTGCTCATGATGGTCTCATGAAATCTTAAATACCACTGTCTGGATGACTGCTTTAATTCATAAATGGATCGTTTGAGCTTGCACACTTTGCGCTCAAAACCAGCACTAATAAACCCCTTGGGTTGTTCCATATATATTTCTTCATCCAGTTTTCCATTAAGGAATGCAGTTTTAACGTCCATCTGATGTAATTCTAAATCCATATGTGACACTATGACTAACAAAAGGCGAATAGAGGTCAATTTGACCACAGGTGAGAATGTTTCATCATAGTCTATCCCTGCCATCTGTGTGTATCTTTTAGCAACCAAACGAGCTTTATATCGCTCGATAGATCCATCATCATTCCTTTTAATATTGAGAACCCATTTGCTCCCAATAGGTTTTCTTCCTTTTGGAAGATTAACAAGATCCCAGACCTTGTTGGATGCCATGGATTTCATTTTCTCTTCCATCGCCTTGTGTCATTCATTCCTTTTAGGACAAGATAGAGCATCTCTAACACTCTTAGGTATTTTATCATCTTGGGGCAAAACCACAAAGGCTTCCCCTTCGATTTGGAATCTCCGACGAGAAATTCTCTTTCTCAGACTCTTTCGAGTTGTCAGATCTTCATCAAAATCAATATCCACTTGAGTGTTACTCCCACTATCCAATAATGGTATAGACACATCCTCTTGTGTCTCTAAAACATGATGATCAATCTCTTTAGATTGATCTTCATCATCCAATTCATAGAACTGGAAGTGACGCTCTATCTCTCTCCTTTTAGGAAAGTCACTTTCAATAAATGTGGCATCTCCAGAATCTATTTCAGAAACACTCTCATCAGTATTCTCTCCTAAGAATATACATCATTTTGAATGTTCACAATATCTTATAAAGATACACTTCTTTCTCCTAGGACCCAATTTTCCATATTGATGGGAAAGATTATGGACATATGCAGCAGACCCCCAGGGTCTGAGATAAGCCAAATCTGGCTTTCTGCCTTTCCACAATTCATAGGGAGTTAAAGAAATAGATTTAGATGGTACACAATTTAATACATGAGCAACAGTCAATAAGCAATCACCCCAAAAGGAAATAGGTAAATTTGTCTGCGCCATCATGGACCTGACCATCTCTAAGAGGGTCCTATTCCTCCTTTCTGCAACACCATTTTGTTGCAGAGTTCGAGGAGTAGTTAATTGTCTATCTATCCCTTTATCATCACACAATTCCTTGAATTGTTCGGATAGATATTCACGTCCACGATTTGTTCTCAAAGCCTTGATCCTACGATCAAGTTGATTCTCCACCATGTTCATAAAAGATCTAAAGCAATTCAATGCTTCAGATTTATGCGTAATTAAATACACATGGCTAAATCGTGTATAATCATCAATAAACGTGATGAAATATGAAGCTCCATGCCTCGTTGCCACATTCATTGGCCCACATATATCTGAATGAATTAATTGAAGAGGATAGGTTGCTCTAATTGCCTTTCCAAAAGGTAATCAAGTTGCTTTTCCAGCAAGACTATGCTCACATATAGGCATTTCAATCTTCGCATGGGATCCCAAAAGACCCTCTCGTGCGAGCCTATCCATTCTCTTTTTCCCTATATGTCCAAGCCGAGCATGCCATACAGATACATCCACATCCATATTATTAGCAGTTGAAACAAGTGAAAAACATTCATCATTAACATTCAAATTAATAAGTTTTGTGTCAAACACATAGAAACCATTCATCAAGAAACCAGAAGCAACTAAAGTTTGTCCACAAATGATGTCAACATTGACATCCCCAAACACAAGTTTATAGTTTAACATAGACAAAGCAGAAACTGAAATCAAATTTCGTCGAATCTTTGGAACATGCAGAACATCATATAATAATAGAGATCGTCTTCCTCGCAAATCCAATTTGCAAGTCCCTATTCCTTTGACTTCTGCTCTAGTGTTATTTCTCAGGAACAACCACTTCGAACCAGATGACATCTTTCTATATTCGACGAAGTTTGTGCGGTCTTTGGTCACATGGTCAGTGGCTCCTGAGTCTACAATCCACATAAGATTAGATTCAATAATTAGTGCACAACTACAAACATTTGCACAAAAAACAGGAGTCATAAGAAAATGTACCTTCTCCTGCTCATGACATTCACGAGCATAGTGACCCAAATTGCCACACTTAAAGCATTTTGCATTTGCCTTATTTTTTTTTGCTTCCACGCTTCCCAGAGCGCTGATAAGGCTTCTTTTCTTTCTCTTTGTCTTGTCCCTTCTTGTTACCCTTCTTGAACCTCCTTGGTCCATAGAATTTCTTCTTAAAAGAATTTGGCCTTTTAGAGCCTTCTGCTACATATGCCCTCATGCTAGATGATTGAGTCGCCTCAAGACGATCATTTTCTAGCTCTACATGACGGGCGTTATCATCGAAAGTCTTAATACTTTCGTTATGAGTCATATTAATTTTCATATGTTCCCAACTATGTGGCAGAGAACGAATCACAGCCTGGACCTGTTGTTCATCTGTAAGGGTATGCCCTGCACTATTGAGCTCTCTAATCATATTTGCCATCTCACCGTCTGATTCAACCTCCTTAGTTTTGTGGTTGATGTTCCCTCAAACTTATCTTTAAGGGTCATCCACATCTGTTGAGCAGTCTTATAATGCTCAAATTGGCACATGATGTCATCCTGCATAGAACATAGCATGGTGACACACACAACAATATTCATGCGCTTCCATTTCTCATAGGTTTTTATGTCCTTACGAGATTGTGCCCCAGTACCAATTTCAGGTTGTTCCACAGTATGGTTGAGAACCTCCAAGGCCTCAGCCCCCTCCAGTGTAAACTGAATATTTCTATGCCATATATCATAGTTATCACCATTCACTTTTTCAATTCGTGCCAAGTCCATTATTGATTTACTTGGTGCAGCCATGTCCTTTTAGATAAGAGTAAAGAAATGCGCAAAAAATAATGTTATTCAAGCATGTTATGATCTAATCATTAGCACATCTATATGCAGTTATAATCACATGATTAGGTAACATATAATTTTTCATAGGGTGTGGAATTGAAAAATCACTACGTTCACAATCATCTCCCACTTTTCCTAAGATAATTATATTCACTTAAACTGTATTATGACTGTTTAAACAAGATATCAACACATAGAGTAAGTACTTCCAAAGTACTTTGATCTTTATCAAAACAACATGATTACGTCATTTTCATTTACATTCATGAATAATATATATATATATAATTAGATTCAAGAATCCCCAGTCCATCTGTGGCTTAAACAAAATTATGGCTCCAACCACTAGCCAATATGCCTTGCCCCACATGGACCTTGGCCCTGCCAGGGTTCAGCCAAAAAATTTCTCAGCCTGTGCCGCAGTTCCATGAACTCGGCCCACGGCCTGTGCTGCAGGGCCAAGAGCTAGGCCTGCAGCCTATGCCGCAGGGCTGGGTCAGGCTGAGCTAAGCCTGCGACCTATGCCGCAGGAACAGGTTCAGGCCGGGCTACGCCTGCGGCCTATGCCGTAGGGCTGGGTCTCGGCCTGCGGCCTGTGCCGCAGCGCCTCACCCAAAAACGGGCCTGCACCACAGGATCTCATCGGGCAAAAAAAAAAAAAACTAGGTACAACCTAGCCGTAGAGCCTGCGGCTGCAGCAACCCGCATGATCTGTAGGGTCCCGAATCTGGCCTGGGCACCAAAGCCGACCGATTCCATGCCTTGATCGTGTGTGGCATCAGCTACACAGTAAAATACAATCATGCCTTGATTGACGCCTTGCCGCAAGCGACCACCAAGAACGGGAATACATCCACAAGTAAAAACAACATCCTTAAAACTCGTTGCTCTGATACCAATGAAGTGCACGAAAACATACCTTTCACGTTTTTGCAGAAGCGAAAAAACAACGGATCGATGATGCTCGCTTTTGCTCAACGAATGCGTGCTCTCTCTTGGAGAGAACGATGATTCCACGAGTCCAAATGCTAATCACGTTGATTCACCACAAAATGCACTATCTTCTTCTTTGTACTGTTTCTTTTCTCTGTGCACAAATCTCTCTATTGAGATTTCTCTCTCTCAAAGACACAATGCACTGTAACCCACTGTGTACCAGCGTACACAGTGCTTTCTCTTTCCTTTAAGCACACTCCAAAAAGAAAAAAAACAGCCTTTGTGTCTTCCTGTATTTTCCCTTTCTTCTCTGTTTTCGCCTAAATGAGAGAGCCTCAGTAAATGGGGAGTGGGTGGTTTCCAAAACCGTCTGTCCCCTCCTCAAATGGTGGGCCGGGTCCGGATCTCGCCCATCATGGGCGGACCCGGTACCCAACCCAACAGTTTTCATAGAAGTACCAGTCTGCTAATTGGCAGGAGTGTCATGATTATTTATTTTAATAAAGGAGAATTAGGAAAGCATGGTGAGAGAGAGAGAGATTGATTGATTACTGGATAAGAATGTGAGCATATCAAGATTTATCAATATCCAACCAAATCCGGCTCTATTCAGTTGGATTTGGTAAGCCAAAACCATATTCAATTATAATCAGATGTGGGTATGGTTTTGATTTTTTTTGCTACGGAATCTAACTAATATTCAGATTTGACAGAGATCCGAATATGTTTACATTTTAAAAAAGGGATTTGGTATTAGATTTTTCTCGTTGGAATCCGAATTGAAATTATAATCCATTCAGATGGTATTGGCTATCTCCTACTAGCTCGAATTCGAACCCTTACAGTCTTATTGTTAAATCAAGCTTGACTCATCACAGTTGATCTGTGTGTGCGTTTTTTAGTCATCATGTTTGATTTGGGTGCAGTTGTGCACTTGTACATGACTTGTTCTTAAGGACAGGCCGTTTCCTAGTTGTATGCCATTTATAAGAGACCCATCTAAGAAAGAGGTAAGCAATCCAATCATGATGTTTGAAAGAACTGCTAGGTTTTCATGGTACTCTTTTTTTTTTTTTTACTCGGAGAAACTTCTCCAGACGTATAGACCTAGGCTCAGTAAAACTCCCCCTCGACCCCAGAGAGTCTCCAAGCTTGTGCAGTGGGGTGACGCTCATGCGATTTGAACCTAGACTGCCCTTCAAACCGTCTAGGCCCAATCCCACTAAGCCAAACCCCTTGGGTCTGTTTCCATGTCACTACTCGTTGGCACAAACCCAATTGATATGAGATTTTGTCATTGTTAGATAGATGATACAATACAAGGTCGTACCCTACCAGTCGACAGTCATAATTTTTGTCACCAACCATTTTTTTTAATAAAAAAAGAGCAAGTGTCGCACAAGGGTATTGGTGATGTATAAACAGAAAAGACCACCTATTTAATGCTCTTTTCTCAAGGTGCTTGTTTTTTGCTACGATAGCATTGTCACCTGTCATCTTTTGAAGGTTAAGTGCAGAGAGGACAATGACCCACTTGTTGGGGAGGACACCTCACTCATGGTTGTCCAACCTGACACCAAGTGACCTGTTTTTTTTGACACCACAAACACAAAGGGTGGAAATGATGGGGGAGACAAACCAGTGATTTACTACGTTCAGTGCCAAAACCTTGCCGATTTTTTTTTTTATTCTTTATATTTTATTACGTACACCAATATTTTCTCAAGATTTTTCAGTGAAAAACTAGGGGTAGTATTGGTTGAGTCTCATGTGATCACATGAGATTTAGAAAGTCAAATTCATTTGAATGGTAAATCTCATTTGATTAATATTTAAAAGCAATTAAAGATAAAACTTTTTTAGCAGAACCCAAAAGCAGAAAGTGAGTTAGCACTTACCCCAAAAGTAAGATTTAGAAAATCAATTTCATTTGTTTGAGATTCATTCACTCTTATGGGGGTATCACAAGATTTTGAAAGTTAATCTCTTTTTAATAGTATTTTTGCTTTTAAAAAAACACAACCAAACGTACCGTAGATTCCTTTTTTTATATATAAAAAGATTTGTCCTCTCCAATAATTTTCTTGAGAGTGAGATTTGTGACTGAAATGCAAATTGAAGTACAATGACAATAATAGAATGGACAGAGCAATTGTATGGGTTGTCTATAGATGTGGTTGGACTTTGAATCTGCTAGGGCAAGACTTTGTTGCTTGATTGAAATAAATCTCAGCACCTTTCCAACTCCCTTTTATAGACCAGCCCCGCTGATAGGTAAACGCCCCTCACAATGGCCAATTGGCTTGAGTATCCAGATCTGCCCATACAACTGAATGGTTGGCCAAACGATAGCCAACCACAAGAGAGATGAGTACGCCACTGGTGCCCTAGGGATGTAAACTCTAGGGCTTTTGTAAAAAAATATCAAAATCAAGTGTATTGGGCTATTTGAATTTGTATTTGTATTTGAATTTGAATTTGAAATTTGTTTTTTTTTTACCAATGAGGGCTCCGCACCTCACCTTGTCTTGGGATGTTGCAGGTTCAAAACCCAATGGTATAGTTGTATAACCGGTAGGGGTCTAACTAACCAACCCAGCTTGCCTTCAAAAAAAAAAAAGACTGATTTTTTTCTCACCAAGTATATAAATGATATAGAAGTTTCCAATATGACAAATATATAAAGGAATACAAGATTAGAATCAGAATTGAATACCTCTGTACCATTGACCTAATCCTAAGCCTAATATGAGGTGAGTTAGTTTTTGGCAAGTTAGGCTTCTTGTTGACCCGTAGGACTGTAATAGGCTTGACCTAAGCTTAGCTCGACCGATGTTCCACCTCTAAGTGCAATGGAGCATAGGACACCAGCTTTATTATGTAAAAAAAAAAGCCATTACTTATTATACAAAATAATGCTGCACACTAATTCTCAGCAAAATATTTAACAAAAAAATTCAGAAACCTAACAATATTGTAAACAGAAAATGATAAACTGACCAAGTGGTGTGTTTCACGAATAAGCCCTAAAATCCGTTTGCGACAACTTCTCAACCTTCACAAGTTATTATTAGATATTTGGGTTAAATGAGATAGCTGGACGGTTAGTCAGCAATATCATAGCCGTGGGGTCTCAGGTTCAAATCCTGCAGGAGTTATACACTAGTTTGCTTACCGGAAAATAAAGCAGTTATTAGGTATTTGCCCATTTTTCTCCAAATTGAGTTTGGGCGTAGTGGGATGGAGCCTAGGCCGCTACGCAGGTGGTTTAGGTTCAAATTTCATGGTGACTTCTTGTGGGCTAGGGTAATCCCACGGGAGTTTTACACTGCCATGACAATGATCATAAGTACCGCATGCAGAACTAGTGCGATTAAGTTTTCCATCCTTAAGGGTGGTTTCGCTCTGTAAATATAAAAATAAAAATTTGCTAATTTTCTTTATTTTTTCTCGTTAATTCATGTCCGTATGCACCTCCTCTCATCTGTTTATGGACTGAGTACATAAAAGAAGATGTGACATTTTTCGTTTTTCACACAAAATTTAGTTGTGCGCCCCCAATTTGAACCAAAATTTGGTTGAGTAAATTATCAAAAAGCCATACAAGTTATGGCTATTTATCAAAAGCTGCTACAATTTCTTAATTTCATTTACCCAGCCTATATTTAACCTTATTTCATTTCAAATGCTCACTCAAGGTGTAAGCGCTACCCTTTTACCTTTTGTTGATAAATAACTCGTCTTATGTGTTTCAAATAAAGCAACAGTGATACAAAAAATTTTAGTCGATTTGTATGACTAAATAATATTCGTTAAACTGACAAATACATTGATGCTCCAGTTAGAAGGTTGGAGAAATGAGAAAATATATTAGTTAAAAGAGGTCGGGGTAGGCCTAGGAAGACTTGGATGGAGATGATAGGAAAGGATATCAATGCTTTGAACCTCACCGAGGACATGGCATTGGATAGAAATGATTGGAGGAAAAGGATTCATGTGGAAGACCCAAAATGAATTTCTTTTTTGGTTCATATCGCTGACCCCAATTGTTTTGGGATGAAGGCGTAGTTGTTGTTGTTGTTGTTGTGACAAATACATTGATGGAACTAATTTAGAGAAGAACTTGACGTGCTTCTCGGTTCTGCTGGACCTGCTGCGCACCGGCGAGCATGTCGAATCAGCTCCTCTACAGGGAGGTCCTGTTCTACGGGCTGCTGGATTACGTTCGCACCGCCAGGTGGGGCGCTTTTGACGGGAACCTCTTGAAACTAGCAGCGTTCGTGAGCGGCCGGGCGCCAGGTGACGACACCACCATCTGCTGTGGCTCACGACAGCATGGTTCATTCTTGCAACTGGACGCCAGCTGGAGCAGCTCCTCCCTCTCAACCCTAACTACCAGAGGATCAACGACATGGGATTTGTGGACGTCCGTCGGGTGGTCATTAGCGCCTGCGAGCGGACCGACAGGGGCGACGTCGGCGGGATGGGCATGTTCAATTCATCGAAGGGGGAGCTCTTCCTCAAGTTCCAGGTCTGCCACGAGAACCAGTCGAAGAGCTTCACGACAGGGCTGCGACTGTACACGGATCTTCGCGAGCTGCAGTAGGAGGAGCAAGGAGTACGACATAGGGGTGTGGGATGGCCACACTGGGAAGTAATCAGATTTCTACTACGAGATCCCAAGCTAGTCCGTCGATGACTTTGGCAGGCTCCCCAATAACAGCCTCCTCCTTGCGGGAGAAGTTTTTTTCATGCACACAAACAAGTAAAAAAAAATCATTTTAGCCCCAAGGGGAGTTGGTGTGGTGGGGCCTTGATTGCTTGACGGGTAGTCAAGATTAGATTCCTATCAATGCATGCCAAAATGATAAAAAAAATACTTAAATTGATATTTATGGGTTGACAACAATAACTTATATATATTTTTTTAGGAATGTGTCATCTACCAAAAGAATTGAAGGACTTCCTTTCAAAAACCCATCAATGCACAAACTTAAAGATAATAATAAATACTTAAATCGATATTTATTATCGATCTTAATATATCTTAGTATTCCTAGGTTTGCCTTTATCAAATGATCCGAATAGGTTGGAAGGATCTTGAAGGAATCTTTGAATAAACCATATAGCTCTTCTTTCGTGTATTCATATCCACATCATCGTGATTGATGTTATTTATGATTTTTCTTGGAGTCATCTTCGAGTTATTGTGTAAGTGTTTGTGAACAATACTTGAAATTCACTTAAAAGACACTTTTTCAACTCAAAGGGTTACCTAATGATTCATCATATTTATACTCTTTTTATATTTTTTCACTTAAAAAGAAAAATGTTTTGCGTGCCTTTGTAAAGTATGTAAGATAATTAGTTTGAATATTATAATAAATTGATTAGTTTGTCATGTATGTATCAAGTATATTTTTATGATAATTAGATTAATTCTTGCAATTCAATCTTTAAAATGTTATATATGTGTGTATACGTGTAAAACATGTTTGTAAGATAACTATGTTGAGTATTGTAATTCATTAATTAATTTATCATATCTGTGTTTGATTTTTTTTCTGAAAGGCAAACTAAAGTTAGGCAGACCCCTACCAATTATATAACTATACCATTGGGTTTTGAACTTGCAACGTCCCAACACAAGGCGACGTGCACTAGCTTCTCCTACTAGACAAGTAGAGCCCCTGTTGGTGTATATGTGTTTGATTTGAAATTGAGTCTTATAGTCAATAATTAAACTGTGATATTTGATTGATTCTCGTAAAATTTATTGTGTTTGTATGATCAACAACTTCAAGATTTTAAGAATCTGACAAGCTGCCTGCAGTGGTTCTTCTGGTTCCAAGCATACCACTAGTTTATCTCATTATTGAATCATGCCAAAGACTGGTTGGATTTGATACATTTTCAAAAATTCTTGGAGGCTACACCATGAAACATCTGCCATAGTCTCTTAGAGTCTATTGTGTATTTTTGAAATTTAATTACCAATATTAGAAGAAGTAGCACGAATCATCAAATTTAAGTGTCTTAGGAAGCTTATGAGTGCACATCAATGGAAAGATTTTAAGCACATTTTTTATATTTATTTGAAAGTGGTGTAAGTTTTATGAAATAGATTTTTAAAAGATATTTTTGATAAAAAATGGTTTATGCAAACCAGATACCAAATACTAACAACTGGATCACACTACTGGTGAGTCTGGGTCGAACTCATGGAATGGGAGAAACACTTTGTATTACACAGAAAACTAATCTACCTTTTATTGCATTGAAAAATAAAAGAATTAATTAATTAAGAGTGCGACCCTCTGCGGAGGGCTTAAACAAATAAAAATAAGTTAAGTGGCCTTATTACAAACTCAATGAATCAAATAAATAAAATAAATCTTAAGCTAAAAATAAAAGAAGAAAAGTCTTCAATACTTGAGCTTCTACTCTCTTTCTTGAATTTGATTTATGTTTTTCTTACTTATTGAGGGCTCCCTAAGGGGTTAAAAGGGCCTTGTGAGAAGACCTTTTGGGGACCTCAACAGGCTTTTCAGGAGCTCGTTTGAGAGCTCACCGCACGTCCAACCGCTTCCCTGCAAAGCAAAAACAAAAGACAAAAACAAAATAAAGAAAAACTAAACACAAATTCGATGTTAGTTTGATAAAAAATCACAAAAACAAGAATATAATTACTAATAACAAACTAACTACATGTAACAATTATGAACTAATATGTGACAAACTAAAACACTAAATGACAAAAACAATTAAACTAACTAACAATCAATAAACTAATTTGTAACAAACTAATAACAAACTACTAACTTAATAACTATTATGCAACTACTATGAAATGATTTAAAAACAAACTCATTTCTTGAAACAATATAACATTTAACTACTCAAGGCAATTAAACTAATCATCTACCTGATTAATATTTAACACAAAAAAAATCAATTTAAAAATACTTACTAACCTTAATTCAAGAAGACGTGAAGTAGAAAACTAATCAATTAGATTCGACTTGAAACAAAACAAAATCAACTCTAAAACACACTAATGCAAAACAATAACACCAACTAACTACAACTCTCTAATGAACTGTGAATCTAACCCACTTGTTGATAATCGGCTAAGACTCTATTAACTAATTGCACTGAATCAACTATGCAATGCTACCTTAACTAACTACTAACCCAAATTAACCTACTTAATGCATAACATGAAATCAGGTAAAGAAAATATTCTAATCTAAGCTACCGGCTAAAGATAACTAACATAAAATGAATTTCAACTATTACAATACACTATGCAATGGCTATTTTACTATGCTCAAACTTAAAACTATGCTAATTACTTATTGTAAGACAAATCTAATAAACTAAATTACTGCACACGTTAATTCACATTTTAATGAACTAACTACACAAGGTACTAAAAGACTAAACACATAACACTAAGAAAGTCAAGGTTGTTGAACACGCTGGTATAAAAATCAATTTTGCGCAAATCGGTTACTACGATTCAATCTGTGTACCGATTTATGCAAACCCTCGTACACTCAGATACTTCCGCGTGCACCTTCCGGTTACTATTTCAAGGTATGTCCTAGCTTGATCGGAATCCGGTCTAGCCTGGACAGAGTCTGCCGTTAAACGTCCAACCCAGTCTGTCTATAATCAACAGATCTGGTGTGAGAGATATCTGAACCAGATTAGAGCATTATGTTTGCATGATTTGAAAACTACTACCGTCTGCGTGATGAATCCAATCAGATTGATTGCAGGCTATGGTTCGTGGTGTGCGAGTCATGCACATTATCCGATTGATGTTCAGTTAATATTCAGGGAAAGATACGAACTACGTGATCAGAGAATCACGCAGATCGCTTCTTCCTGTAACTCAATAAACAATTGTGTAAACATGCAAGTTCACGCGCGCTGTGACTACACACACATCCAGAGGTCTGTGTGATAAAAGAAATCATGTAGATCGGTTTGGCTATTGACACTTTCAAGCTAGGCATGATCTAATCAAAACAGAAAATAACGTAAAGATAGTGAAACAAATGACAAACAATGATCTACGAACTCTCTATTGCAGAAAAGTAAATTTTTAATCTACACTAAATAAAACAATCAAGCAGGAACCTATTTATGCTAGATGCTTAATTAAACTAAAAACCTTTTTTTGTATTTAATGAAGCTGAAATAAATCTACCTAGATGTGAATCAAATAACGAGATGGGGGAGAAGAAATGAACCTTACAACCGCTTCCGACGGAGGGGTTGAGAAGAGTAGGACCTTTTCACTTGTCGCAAATACCTCCTCGATGAAAGGGAACAAGGATATCAGCAAAGAAGGGGTAAGAAGAAGAGGAAGAAAGTAGAGAGAAGAGAGAGATTGAGAAGAACCAATAGAGAGATAGAGATAGAAGAAGAGAAAGAGAAGAGAGAGATTGAGAAGGGGAGGGGGGGGGGCATGAACTTCAAGGTGAGAGACACCCCCCTCTTTCTCAAACCTCTTATTTATAGTTAGTAGTTAGGGTTAATTAAGTTTTGTTAAAAAAAATTCTGAAAGAGTCCATAAAATTTTCAACTATTTCAAAAGACTCTGTTTTCTCAAAATATTTTCTAAAAACCTATTCAATTTAACAAAAAGGCATAAAGGGGGCTCAATTTGGTCAAATTATAATTTGATGAAAATCAATGAAACCACTAACAAACATTTTTAATCATTTTTCACATGTAAACCTATAAAAATTATGCATGATCATGAAGCGAAGAAGGATGCATTCAAAGGTGAAAGATTGAAGTTATCTTAGTTAAGCACTCATATCTTTTTGCTGAAAAGTGATTGTTAGCCCAATGTTCTAGTTTTATGTTTGTGACAATATAATTGTAAGCAATTAAGTCTTACTCTCAGATTTTTTGAATAAAATAATTGCATTATTATTTTATGGCTGACTCCACCAAAGTGCATTGAGTGGTTCACCAAATTTCTTAACAAACTTCTCCATCAAATGCTTCATGTAATATTGAACATGACATGTAGACCATGTGTGAGGGATACCATACTGTAGCCCTTGATGCCTATCTGAAATAACTGTCAACTCTCTTTCATATTCATAGTCATCAAAGTATGTGAATTCTTCCATCACATACTTCAAAAATCACATCAATGAATCATTTTACTTCTTATCTACAACTGCAAACGCTACCAAAAATATCTCACCACAAGGATTAATATTATAGGTCAACAACAATAAACTATGTATTTTTATTTTAGGAATGTGTCGTCTACTATAAGAACTGAAGGACTTCCTTTCAAAAACCCATGACAAAAAGATAAGAATAAATACCTAAATCTATATTTATTATCGGTCTCAATGTATCCTAGTATTCTTGGTTTTACCTTTATCAAATGATCCAAATCTGCTGGAAGGATCTTGAAGGAATCTTTGAATAAAACATATAGCTTTTCTTTCATGTGTTCCTATCCACACCATGTTTGTTCGTAAGTAATCTGCACACCTCTCTCACGATTGATGTTATTTATGATATTTCTTAGAGTCATCTTCGGGTTATCGTACAGGAGTTTGTAAATAACACTTAAAATTCACTTAGAAGATACTTTTTCAACTCAAAGGTTATCTAATGATTTATCACATCTATGCTCCATTTTATATTTTTCACTTGAAAGAAAATTGTTTTGCACACCTTTGTGTAATGGATCCTTTAAGCGCAATCATTGAAAGTTTATGGGTTCTCTCTCGTGCATACGAGAATGACTATTATTGCAACTCTTTACAAATTTTGCTTTGTAGGTATTCATAATAGCATGATCTTTTAAAAACTCATGATGGTGTTGAAGATCATTAAACATTTTATAAAAAACAATGTCTTCATCTTTTGAACTTGTTGTTAGCCACTAGAAACTTCTCAGTCATTAAGTTTTTCGTTACACAACTCGTCACACAACTGAGATGCCACAACTCGTCATACAACTGAAAATCCATGGTGAAATTCTCATAACTAACCCACCTTTCAATAGGATGCCGAGCTCTTTCAGATCGTCTGATCGGAATAGCTATTGTATTAGAAATTGAAGAAGTAATGTCGTTGGATGGATTAAATATAGGATCTTCTTGTTCAATATCATCCGAGGTCAAGAGTGAGTCCCTTTCTCTTCTCCTATAAACTTGCCCATCAAACTTGTTAATCTCTGGAGGATGTTCTATTTCAAGTTCCTGTATGCCACTGTATCCATCTTGACAGGATGTTCCTTGAGCACAGGAGGAAGAACACTCATCATTGGTTGCAGGAAAGAGCTCTGCACTGAGCCATGGATCATAAAATAGAGTATTCATATTGGTTTGTGCAGAAACATATTCTCCATCTCCAAAATTATTCTCATCAAAAACTACATTCCTAGATATCTTAATTCGTCTGTTGTCAGGATCATAACACTTGTACCCTTTGTGGTGATCTGCATATCCGACAAATCTACACTTGGATGCCTTAACCTAAAACTTGTTTCGCAGAGAAGAGTCAATATGAACATAACACGTGCAGCAAAAAATTTTTAGTTTATCATAATCAGGATGCTTCCCAAATAGTATGAAAAAGGTGATTTATCTTCTAAAAGCTTCATGGGCAGACGATTAATAATGTAAACATCATAGTGAAAGGCCTCTGTCCAGAGTCCTATGGGAGTATGACTTTCGTGCATCATGTTCATAGCGCTTTCCACAATGTGACAGTGTTTTCGTTCTGCAACTCCATTCTGTTGGGGTGTATGCGGACAAGGTACTATACGATTTATCTCATTATCTTGGAGATAATTGATAAAATCCCTAGAGGAGTATTCCCCCCCACCATCACATTGGAAATGTAGAATATTACAAGAAAATTGAGTTTTGACAAATGTATGAAAACAACGAAAAACAGAGAAAACTTCTGATTTATTCTTCATGAAATATATCCAAGTGAAGCGAGAGAAATTATCAATAAAAATAACATAATATTTGCTGCCAGAATTAGAAGGATTAGGAGCCGACCCCCATACATCGGAACAGATGATTTCAAAAGGCCTTGAAGCTCTCTCATTTATTGAATGAAAAGGAAGAACATGACTCTTACACATTTGACAACTTGAACACATTTTATTATCTGGTCTAGGAATCAGGCCAGACTCAGGAATAAGACCATCAGATACGAGTCGCTCAACGAAGACTCGACCACAATGACCAAGATGTAAATGCCAAAAATCAGGCTTATTACATTTATTTGAAGATTGCAAATTGAACACATGAATATGCTTTGACGACATAGACTGAGGAGATGACTTCAAGGTAGGTCGAACACAAGTAGAAGGGTCCTTCTGGAAGACATACATATTTCCCCGGCGTTCCCCTCTAGCGAATGTCTTTTTCGTTTGTAGATCCTTGACATAAACAAAAGACAGAGTAAATTCAACAGAAGAATTGGTATGATCAACAAGCTTAGAAACAAAAACAATATTTTTTGTAATATTTAAGGCATGAAGAACATTGGAAAGATGAAGTGGGGATTTAGGCAAGGGGATAGAAACATTTCCAATGTGGGTGATGGGGTGGTGTGACCCGTCTTCAGTGATGATGTTACTTTTTCCAAAATAAAGAGTTAAAGTAAAGAATTTACCCGCATTACCTATGATATGAGTAGCTTCCCCTGAATCAATGTACCAGACTCCTTTATCATCGCGTTTCAAATCAAGTTCAGATAATGCAGCCAAAATAAGCTCTTTCACATCACCACCAAACTTTGAAGGGTTCTCCTTTCGTCCTGACGAACTCTCACCCTTTTGGAACTTTCCTTTGTTCTGTGGATTGTGCCAACAGTTGGCTTTGACGTGACCTCGCTTGTTACAGAGATAACAGGTGGGCATGTTTTTTAGATTATAAGGAGAGGCATTCAGGGTGGGTAGTAACCCACGCCCCTCTGAAGTACCTTGTCCTCGTCCTGTGCCTGCACCAAAATGACTATCACTGCATCCCTAGCCAAAGGAAACACTAGTAGCAAGAACCTGTCCACCAGTGTCATGTGACATCCCCTTTAAGGTCATCTCATATTGAAGGAGTTTCGCTTGCAAGTCTTCAAACGATGGTAAGTTGGGTAGACATAACAATGAGGTCGAAAGAACATGGAATTCCAATCCTAATCCATTCAAGGCTTGCCTGACTTTATCTTTGTCTGTCACTTCATACCCGACAACAGCTAGTTGATCGCTTATGTTCTTGACCTTGTTCAAGTATTCCATGACAGACATGGAACCCTAAGTGAGGAGTTGAAATTCACGCTGAAGAAAGGAAATTCTAGCCTCTGAAATCTGAGAATATTTCTTCACTAGCCGGTCCCATAATTCTTTTGTTGAGCACTCATCTGGAATTCCCACCAATACTTCTGGAGAGACAGTGGAGATAAGGAAAGCAACTGCCGCTTAATCACGCTTCGTACAATTTTCATATTGGGGATTTGGTATTCGTTGTATAGAATCAGTCTCGTTTCCATCCTTAGTTTCTTGTATGATAAATTCTGGAGGGGCTGAAATTGATCCATTTAAATGTCCAGAAAGACCTTGATTTTTAATGAATGGAAGAATTTGTCTCTTCCAGATCAAGAAATTGGAATTTGTAAGTTTTTCAGAAATGAGTTGGCCAAGAAAGTTGGATGAGAGAAAAGTTTGAGAAGAAGAATCCATGACTTAGAACAAGAAAAAGAATATTATTGGCGTGTGCAATCAGTATATAAATGCAACAATTTTTTTTTAAACAGTAGAGAGCTGAGAATTCAACGTGAATCTGATTATCAGAACTGATACCCGGATTATCAGGTCTAATCTGAGTTGATAAAAGAAGCTAAGACTTTTCCTTCCTTTTTTTTTAAAAAATATATAAAAATTGCACACAACAATAATAAAGCAGAAATAAAAGGAATATCGTTGATGTACAGATCTGTCAACAGCCGATAAAACCCAAATATGTGAAATTGAATGGAAAGGGGAGAGACAAATCTGATGTACAGATCTGGATCAACCAATAAAACCCCAAAAGATATCGTGAAAGCAAAGAAATCGAAAAAGCTGATTGGGTACAAATCCAAATAAGCAAATCCAAATCACTTTGAGAGATCTACTGATTTGATGGACAAAAATATCGTGAAAATTGATTTGGCCCAAACCCAAATCAGTTTCAGCAATCAAACTTGATGTGAAGATGGAGGAACAGATTGAAGGAAGAAGTACGAACAGATTAAAGGAAGAATTACCTGGGGCTAAAAAAAAAATATCATGAAAATTGATTTGGCCCAAACCCAAATCAGTTTCAGCAATCAAATTTGATGTAAAGAGATGTGAAAATGGAGGAACAGTTTGAAGGAAGAAGTACCTGGGGCTCGTATTCCAGCAGAGGAATAGATTGAAGGAAGGTCTGGGCTCGTGATCGTATTGCAGCAGCCACACCGAATAAGGAAAGAGAGGAAGAAAGATCTTGTATGGACGTACCTGTGTAGAAGAATTTCAGCCCTTGGATCAGACGTGCTCAGATACCATGTAAGTTTTCTTCAGAGCCTGCGAACGAGAAATTAAGAGAAGGAAGAGAGAGAGGCTGCAATGAGTCACGATTTCTCAACATTAGAAATCGTGACCTATTTCATTAATATATAGTCAAAAGCCCTAATACATATTCTTCACAATAACCCTGATAAGCTAGGGTTATTTACAAGTATGCCATTATGTTGTGGACATGGTACATATAAGTAGTTTGGATCCAGATCCGGATCCAAACTATAAATACAAAACACGTATACTACACTGTCTAATACGAACATCTATATCCCTAATTGATTCGGGCAACCATGTGCCCTGTGCATGCATGTTAAGAACATCAATATTGCCTATAATTTGGGATAGTTAGATGTAAAACAAATGATTAAGCTCAATAGATAGTGCCTGAGATATATGCATATTCTCTACAAGATTCTCATCATTCATATCATCAACTACTTCTTGTTTACTTGCTTATTATTTAACTTTGCGAGCAAGTAAGTATATATTGTCACTAAATAACATTGATTCTATATTATCATCGTTCAAAACATTTATTCATATTTGTTAGCTATCTATGTTTGGAGAATAACTGTACCAGATCAGGGTCTCAATAATTTTTTCGTATATCTAGTTTTACAAGATATCAAAACATTAAATTCCTTAAAGTTACTATTCTTAGAGACCATTATAGATCTTCAATTATGGTGATCAAAATCTATGATAGTTTACTTTAACCCTTTCAAAGGTCATCATTAACTGTCTATATTGACCACACAATATTTTATTCATCTAACAAAAATAACATGAGCCAAAAAATCCCTCTATATATCCTTCATTGATTCAATTAATAAAATTACTTACATGCACGCTTGTGCACAGTCAACCTCGACCTCATCACACTAATTGAATGTTTGTGCGCAATTAACTCTAACCCCATTGTGCTAACACAAAATCATTGAATATTGCATAAAGAACAAGCAAACAAACATAAATAATCTACAACACCAACAAATATATATATATATATATAAACCTAAATGATAAATTTGGTACCAAATTTCAAATAAAAGACAGAAATATACATCAAACACAAATATTATAATTATTAAATCATCATATATAAAAAAAAACTTTAGAATGAATATATATATAATTTGTATGAAACTTAGTAAGGAGAGAGGAAAAAGGTTAGGGTTCTAACAAAAAACAAACAAAAAAACCCAAAAATAGAACTGCAACAACTTTATATATGAATCAACGAGTATGTAAATATACATATGTCAGCAACAAAAAATTGCAAGAATTCTATGCGAACGTCGTACATCATTTGCGAATGTAGTATGGTATCTGAGACAATCATATCATAGTGCGACCATCATTGATGTTCACAACACGTATGTAAATATATGAATGTTGTCACACATTTGTGGACCTCTTTGAAGATCAGCGACTTAAAGGAGCTTTGCATAGGAGATCGTGAATGTCATACTATATATATGCGAATGTCGCCACATGTTTGCGAATCTCCTTGAAGATCAATTATTTAAAGGAGCTTCGCATGGTAACTCACAAATGTCTTACTATATATGATGATATCGTACAATATTTGTGAATCTCTTTTAGATGAAAACTAGTCATGTTCACAAATTTCGTTATGCAAAATTTATGACGTTTGCACAATTAGTGTTTAAATCTACTTTTTAGTGAGAGTTTGTGATATCCTAACAGTGTACCAATATATCGTGCAAACATTAAGATGTCGTTAGTGTGAAGAGTAAAACGGTCCTAAAAAAAGTTGTGTCCACAATTTTGGTCATGAGGCAAATTTTATAAATTGTGGGGTATTTAAAAAATTGTGACATTTTTTGTCGTACATCATTTTTCATATATTTTATATATATATATTTTTTGTAATTCTATTTCTTCCAGCTCTAAAATAATATATTATTTTATAAACAAGGCAGTTCAAACTCAGCTCATTTAACTCGAGCTCATTGTAAGTTTGAACTAGGCATAGCACGCCACAAGAATGCAAAGCAGGTTATATGTTCCCCCCCCCCGAACAGGGCCGGTACTGAGATCTCATGTTCGGGGCTTCCAAATAGCGCTACGTATACGATCGAGACTGGCATGGTTCCCGATGACAGTCCGCATCATACTGCATCGTAATTTGGTGCCGCAACAAAGACTTAAGTACCCTTTACCGCCATTCGCTTCATCTTCCTCGAACAGACATAAATGCCCTCCTTCTAGAAAACTGAACCGTCGGCTCGTGAAAAGGACAAAACTGCCCTCCATCGTTATCGCGCCAAAACGTTCCGCAGAGTTTGCGTATGTAGCAAGCGTTATGTTGTAGGATTCAAATAGTTCGAAACAATCCATTCTCGCTCTAAGCACTCTACCGGAGATTCTTTGCTTTCATCTGGAGTCGTCGGAGCATCATTTCCCTTTGTTCCAGAGCATCTGTTTCCGTCTTACCACTGCTTACTCTACAGTTGGAATATCCAAATTCCCATCGTTTCGGTGAGTTTCGTTTAAGGTTTCTTTCTTCAATCTGAACTTTGCTTCTTATACAACGATTTGTTTCTTATGAACCCAAATATTCCGACGATTTCTAATCATGATGATTGTGTAATGTGTTGTGCAGGTTAGCAATGTCTGCGCCACATCAGATTAGAGATACCCCGTCGTTCTATGGGCTGTCTATTAGAGAAGTTATCCGCCAGTCCCATCTATCTAAGGTTTTTGAAAGATACCAAAATATACTTAAGATTGAGAACGATGAAGACAGGGAAAAAGCCTTGGCATCGTATTATGCAGAGGATTATCCATCAGATATCGAGGCTGCAGATCAAAGGAAGAACTCTAAAGAACGAAAGATGCAGAACAAGGATGACGAAGAGAAGACAAAGGCAAGAAATATTGATGAGAATATAAATAGAAGGCGGAGGATTAACGCACAGGTGATGGAAAGGAGGAAGAAGAATGCGGAGGAGTGGGAAATTAATGTTAGCAATATGCTGGCCGAGGCTAAGGTAGAATTTCAGAGGAGAAACTTGGAGCGTAGAGCAATGCGAGACAAGGCAAGGCTAATGAAGGAGGCGGAGGATAGGCGAAGGCAAATGAATAAGGAGGAGGAAGAGAAGGAACAAAATATTCCTTAGTATGAGGAAGAAAAGGAAAGGCGAATGAGGGAGAAGGAGTTTGAGGAAGCTAAGGAAATGCAAAGGCAGGAGAAGGAGAATGAGGAAAAGAAGGAAAGGCAACGGAAGGAGGAGGAGGAAGAAAAGGAAAGAGAAAGGAAGAAGCAGGAGGAAGAATTGCAGGAAAGAAGGAAACAAGAACTGGAAGAGATAGAAAGGCGGTGGAAGGAGGAGGAGGAAGAAAAGGAAAGGGAAAGGAAGAAGCAACATGAGGAAGTGCAGGAAAGGGAAAGGAAGAAGCTGGAGGAAGACGCGAAAAGGGATAGAGAAAGGAAGCAGAAGGATGAGGAGGAAAAAGAGAGAGAAAGGAAGAAGAAGGAGGAGGAGGCGAAAAAGGAGAGAGAAAGGATGCAGGAGGCGAAAAAGTGGAGAGAAAGGATGCAGGAGCATAAAAGGGAGACAGAAAGGAAGCAGAGGAAGGAAGAGGAGAAAAGGGAGAGAGAAAGGAAACAGAAGAAGGAGGAGGAGAAAAGGGAGAGAGAAAGGAAGAAGAAGGAGGATGAGAAAAGGAAGGATAGAGAAAGGATGGAGAAGGAGGCCGAGAAAAGGAAGGTGAGAGAAAGTCATGCGATGGTGGAGCCGGTAGAGATGGAGATTGAAAGTCAATTGGTGGCAGTGGACCCACCAGAAAGTCCCAGGTTGGAGGGAGAACAGGAGAAAATAGCGACCAAGGTAAATATATCCGTTCTCTGTGAAGATTTAATAACATGTTTAGCGATTTTGGTATAGCGATTACTGTGTTAGGTATTAATATGTATAGCGATTACTGTGATAGTCTATCTGCAACCAATATTATTTATAGCGGTTAGTAGAATAGTATTTATAAGTACAAATGGAACTAAATTACAGTTGGTAGGAATAATATGTTATTTTGTGTTACAGGGAGTTCACAGGAGAACTAGAGCACCAGGTGAAAAGCTCGGAGGTTGGTGTCAATGGCCTGTAGTTCTGTCGTGGTATGGTCAGCTGAGTGCATATCAGAAGAACCGATTACGAAATATGCACTTCGGTGGCCTTTTGGATCAGCAATATTTTGAAACTTGCTGAAATACCATGACCCACCTGGTAAATAAATGGAATGATAATACAAACACATTCCAGTTTGATTCTTTTGAGATCACCATGACTCTAGAAGATGTGGCGAGGATCACTGGCCTTAAGTGCGATGGCAGTGCTGTCCTGTTACGACATTCAAACTATAACGCAAGGGAGAAATGCACGGCCCTGTTAGGAATGTCGATGGACGAATGGAGTCAATGTATTTCTGGTGGAATAAATTCCACATCAATGAAGGTCTCATTTTTCCGTAATAAATGGGAAGGCCACTCCGCTACCTGTGCATCTGAAATAGCTGACCAAGAGTTGCGCGACTTCCTTCAATATTTTTTTGGTCTTACATTATTTTTCGATTGTTCTGGTTTGAGAATAAGTTCCATGTGGCTGCAGTACCTGGCAGACTTAGACAAAGTTGACAACTATGCCTGGGGTGCCGCTATGCTCGCACACTTGTACAGTCAACTCCACCGTGCGAGTAACGGTACGAAAACAGTTGGTGAATTTTGGCCATTTGTTCAGGTATTTGTTGATTACATACTTAGTAATTGTAGAACAATCTCATTTCAGGTTGTGGTGTTACTAATAATATTGTTTTTGTTAGGCCTGGGCGTTGGAACATATTATCCCATTGCGTCCTCGTTGTGGCCCTTCGATTTGTGGTTTTCCAAAGATCGGTCATTGGGCTAGAATAAACGTCGCAGTTTATAATGCTAAGTCCATTTTAGATGGGCTGCAACTAAACGAGGTAAATGTTCTAAAATTGTTTACAATCGCGTCAGCATTTATCATTGAGTATTATAAATCGTTGTAATGTTCAGCATTCTTAAGTATCCATCGCTGCAGGATTGTCTTCCGTAGTACATATCGTTGTTGCCATATCATGCGTAAATAAATGTTAATATATTTATCATTCGTTATTAAAAAGAATTACCAATGTACAGGTTTTGTGGAGACCTTATGGAGATGGGGAGGACGGTGACGAAGACGTTGTGGAGGCTGCTAGATTGTCTTACCGCGATTTGTGGCTATTCTGCAATTTTGAAACCGAGTTGCAGCAAGGTAGTCGAGTTCTTCTACAATCTGGCTTGGGGCAGTCTATCCCAAATAAGCCTTTGGAAGTGAGAAGGAAGATGAATAGTGGTGGGGGCAGGAACGTGAATTGGCCTGATCGCTACAGGGACGAATTATTAAATTGGAACTCAGGTGGTTTGATCCCTTCTATTTCGAATCCACGTGAAGGACGACAATTTGATCCCTTCTATTTCGAAAGGTATTGGGAACCAATGCGGCAAAATCTGAAGATTGAAAAAATTGTGAACCCATGCCTCCCAACTGCCCCTTCTCATGTTGCAGCCCAGCCTCTACAACCAAAACGTCGTCTCTCTCTAGTTACTACGACTGGTCCCTCAGTAACAAAGCGCAAGGAAGAGCGAACACTTGCACTAAAAGAGAACATTGTCTCTGCCGCAAGGTTCGAAGTTATGGAGAGGGAGAATAAGAAATTAAGGGAAGAAGTAAGCACTATGGGGATTCAATTGAACTCAGTGGTAGAGATGATGACCGGTTTTCTTAATAAAGGTCTCGCAACGAAGCTGCCACCCAGGATAGACAGTGCACAAATAAAAAGTGAGAGACAAGTCTATGATATTTCATCTGATTCGTCAAGTGCCTCAGAATAAATCGTAGTTTTTCATTTTTATCACGCTAGGTTATTGTTGTAATTGTATAATGAGTTGTAGTAACGTGACATTGTTTTATTGTTTAATTCTTTATTATTACATCTTTTCGTCTGTGGATCTCGGTAATAAATAAACTTTAATCAAAAATAGATGTTTGTTCAAAAATCGTGGCATTGTCTAACCTATCTGGCATCGCTAAGATATATCATTTATGTTTAGCAATCGCTGTATTTGTCTCCGCCTCGAAAGAATATCGCATTAAGGATTGGCGATGTAAGCCGTGAACAATAATTTAACTAGTTCTAACGGAGTAAATGATAACAGTCAATAGCGATAAGAAAAGGGTTTGTCGTTGCATGAATATATCAATGTATCCATATACGATAATCAATAGAATAATCGTGAAAGATTATTCATACCTAAAAGCTTGTTATAATGCTACCGACAAACGAGGGGTTTTTTATTATTTAAAATTGAATAATTAAATTTTCGGGGTGTTTCCGATAAAGTCCGGCATGTGAGACGACGTATTTATAATTATTTGTATCGAAAAAAGGGCGGTTTGTGGAAAAACGTATTTTAAAATTTTTCGAAAGTAGTCATTTAATTTGGCTGCGGCTATCGAAAACAGGGCGGCATGCCAAAAGACGTATTTTTATTTATTAAAAATGCAATCATTTAATTAGCGGGCTGTTTTCCAAAAATGTTCGGCATGTGAGACGATGTATTTTTAATTATTTCTATCGAAAAAAGGGCGGTTTATGGAAAGACATATTTTTAATTTTTTCGAAAGTAATCATTTAATTTGGCGGTGGCTATCGAAAATAGGGCGACAGACGTATTTTTATTTATTTAAAACGCAATCATTTAATTAACAGGCTATTTTCCGAAAATGTCTGGCATGTTAGACGACGTATTATTAATTATTTGTATCGAAAAAAGGGCGGTTTGTGGAGATCGGTATTTTTAAATACTTTGAAAGCAAGCATTTAATTTGGCGGCGGGTATCGAAAAAAGGGCGGCATGCAAAACGACGTATTTTTATTTATTTAAAACGCATTTAATTAGCGGGCTGTTTTCGAAAAAGGGCGGGACGTTAAAGGACTTTACCTTTGTATTTGACTGAGGACGGCGTTTCCGTATCTGCATTGCAAAGGTGCCATCGATATCTCCGTCCAGGCATGGCGCCGAAGAAGGGGACAATCGGAGCAATACAACCATCCATGGCGCCCAAGAAGACGACTACGGGGCGAATACGACCCGGCACGGCGCCAAAGATGATGGGAGCACTACAACCGGGCACGGGGGCAACGGAGAGGACGGTGGGAGCAAAACGACCAGGCACGGCGCCAACGGAGAGGACGATGGGAGCAAAACGACCAGGCACAGCGGCAACGGAGAGGACGATGGGAGCAAAACGGCCAGACACGACGCCGAAGAAGAACACAACCGCATCCACAGTACCAGCATTAGCGCTTAAGACGTATATTTTTTGAAACGCCTGAGCGGTTTAGTCAACATTTGCCTTTTCATGTCGTATTTGGACTATTGTTGTTTACTGTAGACAATAATTTCAATGTTGAATCCTGAATACCACGCTCATGGTGCACACAGTTCAACATCCACAGGCAAGGTTGGGCGGCAACGCCCTGACGAGTGCGTATATGACATCGAGCAGATGCAAGAAGAATTTGCAGTTGGGAACACTATCAGTAATTTTGTAAGTATTTAACCACTATCAATTTCTAGGTCGTTCCGGTTTGTATGTTTTGAAGTTCGTTAATTTGTGCAACCAGACAATGTGTGATTTTGTCCATTACATCTAGAGCAAGCCAACGAGCAATACAGTACGCATCATCAACCCTTATTTCATGGTATGGCTGTTCCGTTGTTGTTTTCTTTGTTTTTATTACGTACTCAAGTTTCTTGATGGTTAAATCTTACTATTTTGTGCAACAGATGTACGTCCGGCGAAAGCCATACAACATTGGATTTAAAGATGCAGAAACTTGTTGGAACAGTGGTGATGAGTGCCTAGACATTTCGAAATTTGGAAAGGTAAGTGGACAAACCTCTTCTCCAAGGTTTAGTCGTAACATCCCCATCACGATATGTCTCTGGAATGAGAAATTATTTTTTCGATTCGCAGATTTTACTTCCTACACTCTGGCAAAATCCCGACCATTGGGTCCTATACGAGATGAATTTTCTGGAAAAACAACTATGGTGCTACAACTCATTGGACTGCCACAGTGGCGTAGAACGTGACGCTATGCATTTGGTAAGATTGTGGCCATAGGTGAATCGTAGCTATTCGAGGTGGACCGGAGTGTAATATATTATCCCTTTATCACAGGCGGGATTCCTTAACGAGGCTGTGGGTGTGGACATTGCCGAGTGGATGTTGCTCTGTGCTGACGATGCTCCTTTACAAAGTAATGGGGTTGATTGTGGCATATTCGTAATGAAGCATATTGAAGCAATATACAATGGAATAGATGTTACTTTCCACGCTGTATGAGCTTTGTATCCGATGTTATTATTTATTCCTGTTATATATTTGTTTCACATTACATGTTTTGTTGCAGGATATTATGCCGGAAATATGCGACGAAATATGCGAACAATTGATTGAGTTTAAAAAGAACGGCAGACAAAATATCTGAAGTGAAACATATCGATTGTTCTGTCTGTACAACCTAAGGAGCTCCGCCATCACCGTTCTCGCCCTCCTCCTCGGCAGCAACCCAGTCGGTGCAGTCACGCTGAAGATGGCCAGCAAAAGCTCCACCACATCGTCTTCCTCTCCCTAGCGAGGAGGTCTCAGCACAGACGCCGTTCAGGTGACAGGTGTTCATCTCGTTCTGGTGACGGGTGTTCTACGAAATGTAAATCTTAATCAGAAATAGTTTTGTGTCCTATGCGCATAACCAATGCTGGTAGAAGTTGTTCTTCAGTAATGAAAAATACTGTACGGAGATAGATATTTCTAAAAATCGCTGTATTGCTGAACCTATGTTAAGGTAGTACGCCTAAGGCGATTTCTTGGGACACGTGTGGACATACTTTTGGATTTATTTGTGATCGAAAAATTTGGTCCAATCGCATTGATTAATATTTGAAATAGCCCCCACATTGTTTAATTTTATTAATGCGGAGTGCATTTTTACTGAAGATTTGCTTTTGTTTTAATGAAACTGATGTATATACTTGAAAACTGACGGAGGGTGATAGGACGTTTCATTAATATTTGATTGACACAACACACACTTCCACTTTGCTTCGCGATTAAGAAACCGACAAATCGATAATATTCACACTGACAAGTTTTCATGGTGGTAGCAGTTTTTTCATATGCCAGCAATAAAGCGATGTTTAAGCATACAACATTTCATAGCGATGTTGAATATTATCATTTCGAACATTAGAAGTTCATTAAAATACATCGCAGTCTCACTCAGCGACTGTCAACCACACCGGTTGAGCGCACATCTTTTGTCAATTGCAAGCCTTTTAGATGCTCGCGAGGCCTCCTTCACTTTCTCCTCCGCAATTAGAAAGGACGTCAATTTTTGGCAGAGTTCTTCGCGGAATCCGGGTATATCAACCTGCAAAAACATATTGTAAGGTAGAAGCAATAGACATGCACTTAATCCCCAATAACAGAGGCGAAGAAATGGCATACAGCGTCGAATAAGGGTTCTGCACCATTGTATATTGCTTCAATGTACTTCATTACAAATACCCCGCAATCAACGCCATTATCTTGTAAAGGAGCATTGTATGCCGTGCGATAGATCCACTCGCTAGCATCTACTCCCAAAATGGCTTTGAGGAAACCGATCTGAGAATAATGCGACCGACAGTAAATTCATGACCCCAGTACACGACTTGTTCCTCATATAGATATTGAAACTTACGAGATGGGAAATGTCTAGCCGTAAACCACTGTGAACTTCCAACGAATTGTAACACCATAGTTGTTTTTCGCGTAAATCCATCACGTATAAGACCCAATGCTTTTCAGATTGCCATAGTGTAGGAATCAATATCTGCAAATAGATTAAAAAAATTGATGTTAGCACTTGTTATGCTGTAATATTGCACTGTAGGTTTGTTTGCTTACCTTTTCACTTGACAAAGGGTCTCTGCAGTGATTACCGTTAACCCAATAAGGTATGCCGTCTTGAAATCCACTAGAGTATGGCAAACGGCGTAAGATAGTCTGCAAACCCAAACATTGCTAACAATAACGATAACATACGAATCAATTGGAATAAATCAATAACGGAAAACAACATAAAATAAAATCGATATACCATGAAATACGGGCTTACGACGCATACAGTCTGGCTTGGTGCGCTGCTTTTAATATAACTGAAGAAATCAGATATAGTCTGTTTGCAGCAAATATGTTGTTGTTAACGGACGTACACATGGCTTACGTATAGAGACAACTGCTACTAGTTTCATACTAACAAAATTACTGATCATGTTGTATTGTGCGAATTCACTCTGCATTCTGTTGATGTCCTCCAGGAGTGATTGACTAAGTTTTCGCCCAACTTCGTCGGTGGATGTTTGACTGAAATGAATGCGGACATTGCAACGAATGATATGAAATTACATTATACAGTACACAAAACACAAATCGCGAAAAACGGCATGAAACAGACGGATTTTGATGAAAATGTAGACGATGTGTAGACAATATACCCATGATTCGCCATTGTTGATCGTGTAGCTATCTTCGTCTGTGTAGGTTTGTATGTATGAAGAAACCGTCTGTTTGATTGTTGCTGGTTCACGAAGTAGAAGACAAACCTAGCTTCTAGTACTCGTGCGACTATTTATGACCTAAAAGATGTACTGCTCAACCAACATGATCAATGGATACTGTATGACAAATCAAACATTTATTGTTATCCGTTTTAACTGAGTAATTCCACTTCATATTCGCTGCATGGCGATTTGTGGTTATCGTTGAATAGCGATTTGTGCAGCAATACAACGGCCTTTGTAAAGGGTGTTAGTATAAATTGATAGTGAACGTTTGTCCATAAAAACCCCACGGATCTAAAAAAAAACCCACGGGTTGAACCACATATCTTAAGAAATGAAGTGAGGAAGAGAAAAGACACATTGACTAGCCTTTTATTATTAATATATGGATACAACATTTCAGAGGATAACAATAATGATTTCAAAAGGCAATTGGAGGTGTCACAGGAGTCTCGTGTGGGCCATTAATTTAGTTGTTATGCCTCTTTGCATGCCCCGATCTCCACAATGCCAGATTTGTTTTTGCGTTTACAGTCATTTGTCACTGACGACTTGCGGTCCGTGGTTGGATTTGCTTAAATCGATAGATAGCGATATTTTGCTTCTGCATGAAGTCGATCGATGACATCATTGTATGGCGATTTGTGGTTATCGAAGATTAGCGATATGTGGGATCGCAGCATAGCGATTTGAGGGTATTGTTTGACTGTCGATCTAAGCGCGATGACAATGGTTGTTCAAGTAAGCTTTTTTGGGGCATTGACCAAGGTTGCGCTTCATTTTATGGTCCAAGTAGGCTTTCAACCGCGCAGGTGATAGCATACTTAGATCATAAAATGGAACGCAACCTTGCTCATTGGCCGAAAAAAACTTACTTATACAGCCTTTGTCACCCCGCTTTGATCGACATTCGAACAATACACTCAAATCCCTTCGTTGTGATGCCACATATCGCTAATCAACGATAATCACAAATCGCCATACAGTGATGTCATCGATCAACTTCATGCATAAGCCAAAAATCGCTATCTATCGATTTAAGAAAATCCAACCACGGACCGCAAGTCGTCAGTGACAAATGACTGTAAACGCAAAAACAAATCCGGCATTGTGGAGATCGGGGCATGCAAAGAGGCATAACAACTAAATTAATGGCCCACACGAGACTCCTGTGTCCCATACCTATCTGTCGATTGCATCAGAGCCTGTCATGAAAGAGAAAATATTAGACACTGAATTAAGTTTCACAAGAAATGCATACCTCCTCGCAACATTGATTACATACTAAAAGACTTGTAAAACTGTAGCGATCGTTGCCGGAACTCAGGTCGGGAGGAATGTAGGTTTCAACGTTTGGTGGTACTTCGGTATGGTATTGCTGCATGATGGACATTACGCGAGTTAGCTATTTGACAAGCTTATCGCAATGGGAAGCAATATAATGTTTTACATACCTGTTCATTGCAAGGGCCTTATTGTTTTTTATTACAGGTAGGTTGTTTCTTAATCCTCTTCTTGCCAACCAATTCTAATGCACCCTTTGCCCTCCGACGACTGCGATCAGTGGCAGGTTTTCTTTTGATACCCTTCGCTTCATGAATATGTCCATCATAATCAACAACGTTCACTACTGACTTGTTGAAGATAATGTTTACGCTTCGGTGCAACTTCTCAGGAGTGTCAAGCGAAACATGATTTTGACCTAGGCTTTTCGATCCCATTATCTTCGTCTGGTATTCATTCGCTGCAACAGACTTAATGTGAATTAACTCCACGTTTTCAAGTAACTCCGTTGCAGCTTTTCTCACACATGCATAGCCTTCTTCACTTCTCGATGCCAAATCAGCAACATGCATGAATGACCTACACAGTTGTTGGTAACGAGAGGCTATGTGGCACGTCTCGTCAACACCAGATTTACTCGCATTGTCCATAACGAGCATTTTAATCTTCGCGCGTCTAGTCCATCTTCGCATTACGTAAGACTCAGGTATTTCTTGTATCTTCTCTTGATTGAGTGCCTTTAATGCATGACAGCATAGAATGCCTTTGAATTCATACATTTTGCACGAACATTCTACCCTTCCGTTGTCAACATTGTACGTGACATGTGCTTCTTGCCTTTCCTGATGCTTTTCGCCCTGACAAAAAATATGGTATTTGTGCATATTCTCGGTTTGCACGAGTCCTTCTATTTTGCAATTCATGATATGCAACACCTCTTTCTTGATCCATTCAAATACAGTTAGTGTATACAGAGCTGCAGGTCACATCAATATTTCCATGCCAAAAGTTTGAGGTCGTATATTGAAGCATTTCACGTCTTGTTCAAGCTCATTTTGTCTTAGACCCTCTACAAATAATTCATATTGTTCCATGAAACGAAACATTGTTAAACATGAATACAGAGTTTTCTTCAGGGTGGCATGCATAGATTCGGCTCTTTGTGTGCTTATCATACCTGCACAAAAGTATTGTCTTCCATATGCCAATGCCCACTTCTCTTTTTCTGCATATAAATTTTGTAACCACAGACAGTCAGTAAGGTCGTATGTCTTAATCATTTTGTCCCAATCCGACTTAAAAATGACCTCGTCTACGCTATGAAGTACACACCTTGTAAATGTTTTGTCAAACCCTGTATTCTGATTAAATATGTGTCCTATGTTCTTTGCTGCATTTTAAAAGATATGCCACAAGCATAGGCGATGATGTGCATCTGGCCACACATGAAGCACTGCAGCCGCAATTGCGTGATCACCATCTGTAAGTACAGTTTCAGGATGCTTCCCGTTCATTGCCTGTGTAAATACTCTGAACAACCACTCAAAGCTTTCCTTGGTCTGGTCATACACAAAAGCACCACCTAATATACAACTCTGTGCGTGATGGTTCACTCCCACAAACTGCGCAAATGGCCACTGTTCAGTATTAATCTTTACTGTAGTATCAAACACAAGCACATCATTGAAGCATTCATAATCTACTCTAGACTTTGAATCTGCCCAAAACATATTCACAGCATATCCATCTTCGTCCACTTGCATTGCACTAAAGAAACCATGTTCATTGCTTGTTTTATTCTGTAAGTAGCGAACCAAACAACATATTTCTCCGTTCTTCATGTTATCTGTCCTCTTCCTTCTCAAGTGGTTTCTTAGATCCAAAGGAGTGAATGACACATTTTCGCGACCACCATCTATGCGGGTAAACAAATTGTATGTCTTCCTTGGTGCAATGCCGGCGCTATCGGCTATTTCAGCCATTGCAGCATGCGCTACAGTTACTTTACGATGTGACCTTAGCATAGCAGTCATAAATGATACAGATAAATCATGATTATGATCACTGATTAAAGTACGCACGACAAATTTCCCATTCAGATGTCTTCTCAAAACCAATCTCGCCTGACATCCACATCTTGATTCTGGCATGCTCCTTGTTGGATTTCCCATTGATTTCTTCCAACCTTGCTTGGAACAGACATATGTCTTTCTAACCAAGACACCCTGTGCATTTTTTGACCAAGAAAACCTTCTCACACTGAAGCCAACTTTTAAGGCATAATCATTGTAAAATTTATATGCATCTTCCTCGTTATTAAACTGCATTCTTTCTACAGGAACATAGTCACGTGTAATTCCATGTATATTCCCAGTTCTTATTGTATGAAAATCTACCTCATTATTGAATTGCATTTCTTCTCCTGAAACATTCAAGTCAAGTGTACTTCCGTGTACATTCCCGGGGCCTACATTTTTATTATGTGCACTGTTATCAAAATCTACCTCATTATTGAATTGCATTTCTTCTCCTGAAACATTCAAGTCAAGTGTACTTGCGTGTACATTCCCGGGGCCTACACTTTTATTATGTGCACTGTCATCAAAATCTACCTCATTATTGAATTGCATTTCTTCTCCTGAAACATTCAAGTCAAGTGTACTTGCGTGTACATTCCCGGGGCCTACACTTTTATTATGTGCACTGTCATCAAAATCTACCTCATTATTGAATTGCATTTCTTCTCCTGAAACATTCAAGTCAAGTGTACTTGTGTGTACATTCCCGGGGCCTACACTTTTATTATGTGCACTGTCATGGTAGTCTAACTCATCATTGAATTGCATTTCTTCCGCTGGAACATTCAAGTCAAGAGTGGGTCTAATGCCTGCACCCTTCTTTTCATGTGAATTGTTAGTGCAGATGTTCAATACTTCAGTTGTGTCATAAGTATAGATATTCAATTCTCTAGATCTTTCGATGGATTCAGCTACATCGTCTTTATTACAACCTGATGATAAGCTCAATAATGTTTTAAGTAATATATCAATTTGTGTTTTGCAGCAAAATAGCAAACAAATCGAAATTAACTAACAAAACGGGAGTCTGTTACTAATACAACGGTTTGAGATACAATGCATACGATGAATGAATGTAGGATACCTGATGGGGTAGAGGCCCTTCCTAGCATCTGCAAACAAGCATTCTTGTCAATAGGTCCCAGCGTCTTACAAATATCGATAAGTTTCCAACCTTCGTAAGAACAAGATCTACCTGCAATAACCAGACAATGCCTTAATGGCACATAAGACGACATGCCTTCTTCATCGATCGCATGATGAGATGAAAAGTTACTCACGCTGCCTTAATGGCACTGGTTGGAATGTTTGTGCATCATTGCTTTCTTCGATAATGCCTAACAACAACGTCAAATAAAATAAGACAATGGAATGTTTTGTAAGCAATATATCAATTTGGGTTAGCAAGCGGCATAGCTTTACTACGATTTAATCAGGATGCATATAACAACGGATACCACTAGGGTTAAGCAAGTCAAAGCAACGATTTAATGCATGACAGTATCAAATCAAGTGCAGTTTGATGTTTGCTTATACTGAGCATCGACTTATCGCTTACCATGCCAATAAAATACACATGTCGTACATGTGTGTTGACGATAACGATCTCATAATATCCATGAGGCTCTAAAGCGAGTTCAATAGAAGTCGCTGAGAGAGCAGCGATATGCATGCGAAAATCGCCCCGCCATTCGTGTAACGATGTGTTTCTGCATCCACATGTTTTCAAAGTCTGTGTACAAATATCTTACAAATACATATTACATGAAATATAATATCTTACACAAACGATATGTATGCATAGCGATTTGTAAGATATTGAAAATCGATGCGGCAGTTCAGCATAATAACTTACAAATCGACGATACAAAACCATACTATCTAAAAGGTTGATAAATATATCGCACAATAAATTACAAATCGATAAGGAAGAACTTGAGCATAATAGCAAACAAATCGATATTAACTAACAAAAATGTATCTCACAAAAACGGGAGTCTGTTACTAATACAGCGGTTTGAGATACAATGCATACGATGAATGAATGTAGGATACCTGATGGGGTAGAGGCCCTTCCTAGCATCTGCAAACAAGCATTCTTGTCAATAGGTCCCAGCGTCTTACAAATATCGATAAGTTTCCAACCTTCGTAAGAACAAGATCTACCTGCAATAACCAGACAATGCCTTAATGGCACATAAGACGACATGCCTTCTTCATCGATCGCATGATGAGATAAAAAGCTACTCACGCTGCCTTAATGGCACTGGAAGGAATGTTTGTGAATCTTTGCTTTCTACCATGATGCCTAACGACAACAAAAATGAAGAGAAGACACTGGAATGTTTTGTAACGCAAGGCAGGCACGAGAAGGCGACAGTGTGTTGTACAACAGGATAAAAAATAAGGCGGAAAGCTAGACTGGAGACGAAGGCAAAGTTTTGGTTGATAATGGGAGCAACTGTTACAGCAGATGGCGCAGGGGTTTAATGAATAGGGAACGTCTCCACTTTAAATGGTTAACATCAAACTTTCTGGATGGAGGACTTTTTTGTCTTTTTATCGACCGGTCGTTTCACAACTTTTGAATGGAGAATATTTTTGTCATTTCCTCGAACCGTCATTTCAGGGCAGGAAAAACAAGTAAGGGTGATTCAGTCTTTGCAACAGCACCAGAGTCCGATGCAAAGTTATGTCAACATACACGGGAATATGAGCCCCATGTGCATGAATACGTGGCGCTCATTCGATCCCCCGAACACAGACGTGGGATTCAGTGAATCATCGGGGGCGAACATACACCACCCTCTCACAAGAATGAGCCACGCTTGAACACTTCAAGCTTGGTTAGTTCAACTTGTTTACCAGGCTATTTAGTGGTGTAAGATGGGAATGCCAGAACAGAAGCGGATTATGTTTCTTGCATCCCACAAGAACAGACACCCACATTTTCTGTGGGCGCTAACTGTATTAAGTGAGAGAGAATCATGTCACAGGCACCTCTGATGGTAACCGCATTGGATATCGTTCATCTTAAAAATGAACGACAACCGTCAAACAGTTTTGAGGGTTAACTGTCAGCCGTTCAATTTTAAACCATTCCAACGGTATCCATCCAGAGCATGAACAGCATTGGGAAAAAGGGTGGAGCACATCAAGTGATAGGCATCTTATTTGTAGTGGTTTGAATGTGGTTAATCGTGAGATCAACAGCTTCTAAGGGAGCTCGTAATACTGTCGACTCACTCCGACCAGATCCCATAAAGGTCTGTCTAGGTCCAAAATTAGGGTGTAACCAGTCATCCTTATCTTCATACCCCTTTGCGATTTTATTGATTAAGTTGTTTTGATCAAATAAGACTTCATAGATGTGTTCTACACAATTTATTTAGTGAAGATCGATATTTAATTAGACAAAATCCTACTTTTGCACAAGATTTTTTGGCGATTCAAAACTCAACGGTTGACAAAACACAGATTTTTGTGATTTAAAAAATCATATTTTGCTTTAAAAAATATGATTCAAGAGACCATTCTTTTTAAATCAACCATGTTGAATCAATCTATAAGTTCAGATTTGATCAAAACAACCTACATCACAAGATTTAAGAGGGGTATGAAGATGGAGGATGAGTGAAGCCGAACTCGATTAAGGACTGGGTGTATCGATTGTCCTACATATACCCTAAATGGTTTAGGGTATTACCTGCCACTTAGGAAACCGTGCTCATAGAGGACATGGGTGCATAAGTTTATGAACATTTCAAACTTTTTGGAAAGTTGGGCGCACATGTTGGTCATACACAATAGTGTGATGCATATTGGCAAAATAACTATCTCATGTTTCACGTGCTAAGACGTAAGCAAATAGAAAATCGAGCAAATAACAATTTCGATCAAATATTTCGGACTGCCAAAAGTAAATATGAGCCATCACTGTTAGGGCTGTCAATGGATCGGATCATGGCCAGGTCAGGGTAGACCATAATCCTCCGGTATAAATTAGGGGTGTCAACGGGTCGGGTTTGGTTCGGATCCAGGTGGAAGTAGACCTAGCCTCAATTTTCATGTATGGTATCCGGTCTGGATCCAAGTCGAATCAGATACACCATAAAAGAAATTATACCAGGATCCGATAAAAACTACACGAACCAGACCTGGGCCATACCCAGTAAAATAATATATTTTTTTTCATTTTTACATTGAAAAGTTGTGGGTCTTAATCGGAACTCGGGTTGGACCCAGGTCTGGTATAAATTTTCACAAACTATACCTGGACCTATGCATTAATGGGTCCTTTGTGTCCGGACCCGGGTCTTAATCACCATACCCGGACCTATGAAAAGTTGTGGGCTTGCTTTGCTTGGGTGCCAAACCAAGAGGAGGAACAAGAGGGAGGAGAGAAGAGGGTGGTGGTGTGTGCCTATGCGGTGATGGCAACGAAGTGGAGAGGAGAGGTCTCGGGCTCTCGGCTGGGTAGGAAGGAGTTAGGTGGGTGACTGAAGTGTAAAGTTAAGAGTTAGGGTTAGATAAGTTAATATATATATATAAACGGGTTGCAGGTTGACGGGTTCGTGTAAACGGGTTGGCATACCCCTAACACGAACACGACCCGTTTAATGAACAGGTTAGGTGGGTCAATCCGTTTACGACACGAACCCATTTAAGCCAAACCCTAACCCGGCTAAGAAGTGGGTTGGCAGGTCGGGTCAGATTTTGCCACCCCTACTTGTGGGTAAGCCGTAGTTAACTTATCAACAGGTTGGTTGAATCAGAATTGCGTCGGATTAGGCTTGTTAGTAGTAGTACAGTTTTGAATTATGCCATGATTTTGGTGTAAAAATTTAAACAAATAATAGACCAGATTAGGGTTTGTTAAGGCTGGCAACAGATTGAGATCTATCCTAATCCGCTCATGATAAATAGCAGCAAAGATTTACGTTTGATAAATTATTTTTTTTGGATAATTCAAGGCCCCCTTACCACCAGAAAGTACACGCAGCTTCGACCTTGCTGCAAGGGACACCATCCATGGGTTTCGAACTTGTGACATCCCGTAGACTTGGTGACACACAAGTGGCCCCTGCCAGATGAGGGTAGCCCTTGTGGGCTCACGTTCGATAATTGTTTGGGTCAGATATAAAAGAAACCATATCAATCCAAGAATTTGTCCTCATTCCCAAACCCGTTGTTTGGATCAAAGTTGGACGGCCTGGTTTAAATTTGATTGAAAGAGCTTACCAACATCACTACCTACGAAGAAAAATATCCACATAATGGATGCCTCTGTTTCTTTCAAACAAGTGATGGAGGACTGAACCCCGCTACTTCCCTTTTTAACTAAGTTTTTTTACACGCCTACATATTATATATATATATATGAGAATTGAACATATTAGACCTCATTTCTCGTTCTGCCCTAAAGGTTTTAATTGTTTTATGATAGATCTGAACCATTAATTGACTCTTGAACCATGTTTTTTCTATAAAAAAAAACATGATTTTATGAGCCAAGAAAAACTAGCACCTTCATAGCCATTGATTTTGGATCACCATAAAAACCTGTATACAGGTCAGATTCCAGCGATCCAAAAGCTACTACACACTACAAAAAACCTATCGATCACATCTACATAATTAGAAGTGAGAAAAAAAAATACTTAAAACTGATTTTTGAGGAGGCCTAACAAGACCTAACAAAAATGGGGGTAATGAAAACCCTCCCCAATAGAAATTTTTGGTGTTTTTTCAACAAAAATGGGGGCAATGAAAACCCTCCCACACCTACCCAATAGAAATTTTTGGTTTTTTTTTTCAAAATTCTGACGGTAAAGATGTGTTCAGCATGATTGATTTACTATATATATATATATATATATATATATATATATATATATATATAACACTAATCCTAAAATCAGGTCATCTTTGATTATAACGGATACCCAAGTTAAACGCCTTAGGATATCCTCATATCCGAAATGCGGCCTCATACCCGATCATGTTTTACTAGGTCTCCATAACTTGAGCCAAACCCAAGATTTTTTTATTAAGGGCCCATATCCGAAACCCTGGGATTTAAAAACTGTGGTCTCACGCCCAAACATTTCTCATACGAGTCTCCATATTTTGAGCCAAACTGAGAAATGCAGTGTTCAGCCTCTTTCATCAGGTTAAGGAGAGGCAGCATCACATACTGAGACCTCTCTCTCTCTCTCTCTCTCTCTCTCTCTCTCTCTCTCGTACATACACAAGACACATTACTGGATCACTGGAAAAACTCGAGTATCCATACAACGTTACATATGGACAATATAGTTACAGGGGAACACATAGGTCACATTTAATTGACAACTTCTGCCGGGAAAATTATACTCTAAAATTAGCATCCAAATAATATTGGAGAAATGGCAGTGTGATTAATCTAGCAATAGTGCCACCAAACCATCTGAAAAAATATGAAACCACGAAATCAATACGAAAGCACTACAGTTAAAAAATGAGAATACTAGTTCAAAAATCATGTAAACCACCCAAACAGGCACTAAATATTTATGAAAGCCTTTGAAATATCTAAGAAAGACTTTGGAGCTTTCCAATTCAAAATTTTCAACTGCTAGAATGTCTTGCAGTACCTTGAACTAGGCAATAAGAATATAATATCAGCGTTGGAGTTGAAGAATGGATGTAAAAAAACAAATACTTTTCCTCAACAAAACAATGTCTGTCAAAACCTAGCAACCTGGGCCAAGGCCACTAGTAGGGCTTTCAATGGGTCGGATTTGTATCAGGTACCAGACCTGACGTGAACCTGAACACCCAGGTATAGTCAAGAAAAATGGCCACCCAAATATCATGTTCGTCAAACCAAACTCAACATGAGTAATATGCAGGCTGGGTTTGGGTTATGAATTTTTCAGACATCTGACCTGACCCAAGTCTTTATATGTACTTTTAGTGAAAAATAAGCTCCTTCAATTATATGGATCCAGGTTTGGGATTTCATTTTCTTGACCCGACAAACCCTGAATCCAACAATTAGTCCCCTGGCCCATTGACAGACCTAGCCACTAGTGACTCGAGTCAATTTGTTGAAAAGCATTCCAGGCATATCAGAACTCAGAACTAGAGTGGAATCAGGACTAACAAGATTTAGTGATGCTGGAAAAAAATTCAGCAATGCTCTTAAGTCTTAATGCATTCCCAGAGATGTGAACAGATCGTATAATCCAAAAGAAAGGGAAGAGTGGGTGGGGGTGGTTGGGGTTGAAAGAAGTCTTGTACCTCAGGCTATGAATCACTGCATTGCTGTTCTCAGCAAAGTGCCAGCAGCTCCATGGTCAAGGATTGGAGAGATTTGAGCCATCCACATTGAGGAAAATCAAGAATGTGATACTTGCGACTAAGGCAAGCCAAAATATTACTGAACCTGATCAAGGCACATGGTACAATTGATTTACTAAAGATCAAGAAAGACGTTACAGATAAGGACAGCATAAACAACTAAATCAAAATGATAAACCAAATGGAAAAGATGGATGAAGGAAATAATAAAAGAAAAAGGAACATGATAGTTGAAGTAGCAGCCAGAAGAAACAAGCAAAAATAATGCAGAGAATATGTCAAAACTGAATCAGTTGATTTGCAATTCAACATTAAAAACAAAGAGAAAATATAGTTTCAGTCTTTGACAAAGCACTTAGCAAGCAATAAAACTCACATAATGACCAAATGACAGCACCACACTGCCAAGTGCCAGCAACAACAGCTATATGCACAACCTATACAGAAAATGCAAAATAAACATTTACCAAGAGAAGCAACGCTTTACATGGGAGAAGTTATCTAACAAGTAAAAAGATATCTTGAATTTCTCGTGACGTTGCAGGAAATTCACAGGCCGTGAAAATCTCAATGATATCGGAAGATATTGAAATTCTGGCTCTAATTTATCATGATTTTAACACGAATTTCAATAAATTTCTAAATACTTTGTTTTTCCTATATCCTAGGTATACTGAGATCTTCCCTATGTTCTCCTAAAATAACAATTTCTTAAAATCTTGTAAGTCTTTCCCTTGCTGAGAAGAACTTGAAAATAAGACTTACGACATCAGGTAGAAGGCCACCAAACTTTTGAGTATCCTAGTGCCGATAGAGTATTCCCACATCTAGATAATTGAATTCAAGACATACAATCCAAAAATAGCACCGCTATAACTAAAGAGAGATACCATAAGCTCAACTAATACCTCCAGAGCCTTTGGGTCTGATTTCAGGGTCAGTGAGAGTCATTGCGGGGTTAGGACCAGATGATCTTTGCATGTTTGGAACTGGCTTCACAGCTTCCTCAGATGATATTGTGTTTCCAGTTTCCGATGCCACTATTCCCTGAAATTCTTCACTCACGATCAAAGCAGATAAAACATTCATAAAAGATTCTTTTTCTGTTCCATTGGACAAATTTCCTTCTCTTCGTTCATAGAAGCCTTCAGCTTCTTCATAATATGAAGTTTCATCGTCAGACATGTCACTATCCAGTTGTTCAACTATGCTATCATCCTCTTCATCCTCTACATATGCCTTATATGTCAGGCGAAGTAATATCTCTCCAGATGACCCTTTACTGAAAATTCCCCAACCACGTCTCAAGGAGATAATTCTATCTGTAGGGACTGTGTCTTCAAGAGAGAAGAGCTCAACCTGAAAAGATGTCACCCTACAATTAGTATGACAGCTGAAAATAACTAAAACAAGCCTTGCAACTATTGAAGACTAGATACAAAAAAATTATCAAATTTCAGTCTATGAAATCTTTGTTCTATAGCATAGTCTTTAGAGTAAGATCTCGAATCATATCCAATGACAAAGAACTAGACCAGGATAGGAAGGACAGTGTATGCCCCATTAGCAATAATTCATGGACTTTTAGCATAAATCATCATATTTAACTTTCAGATGTATATGACAGTCGAAGCTGCCCATGTTTTAGCAATTAAGCACTATGCTTTCCACATGACTATTGCATCTTGAGCACGCTTCGTATTACTGGAAATTGATATACAAGAAAAAGATCAGATATATAGTGGATTGGGTGGTAACAGTCAATATTTATTTATAAAACTTAGTTGCAGTCAACACGAGGACAAAAGAAAGACTGGCTGCTTATTGACAAAGGTTATTACAAAATGGGCATGGCAAATTTGGTGTGCTAGAAAGTAGTAAACATGCAATGTACAGAATTGACACAAGGACACATAAAGATAATGGAATAACCAATCATAAAATTTTCTCAGAGATGTCTCTGCAATTGGCACACATCTTGAAGCAGGCTTCCAGTTAATGCATACACGGTTCTCTGAAGAGTCGATCATAGCATTCACTTTGGCATCCAAATATAGATGTGAATAGGCATGACTTGATAATCTCAAGCATAAACTATAAGAACATTCACTTTTTAATTTAAATATCTGTTTCTGTGGAACTATAGTTGCGGCATTGAGTTTACAGGGATCCATTCTCTAAGTAAGATAGAAGGTGGTAATATGTTGTCAATCAATCTTCCTTCTTTGTCCTAAACCTACCGATGAAACATATTGTGCTTTTATTAAATGGGAAACAAGCCTCCCATGGGATTTTGCCAGAATGAAGAATTTTAGCGGTATTTTCTACTTTATAGGGTTCAACAGGTGATGCCATGTGAAATTGTCATAAACTATAAAAAAGTGTAATAGACTTTTTTTTTCAATAAAGCCACTTACTAGTAAACTCCTACTGCTTACAAGTGTTGGATGCATGGTGAGCCGAATTTGACATGAAAATTCTGTAGGAAATATTTTGAAATAAACACAGAATTTGAAGCCTTGCAGCCCAAGGTTTTGAAAACGTGAAGAGCGCAAGCATGGAAAGAACTGTCACTTCTACTAGCACGATATATGATATAATCTCAACTTCAAGAGGAAAAAATAGACACTTTTGTAAAGCCATCAGTAATCAAAGGCAACTATTTCATTCTTCAGGAACTGAGATAGATTGCCAAACAAATTCAAATTGCATAGTTTCTTGAGTATGAATCAGTTGATTTACCTCCCCTGTGCCAACAGTGAAATCCATCAAGCCAAATGAATCTTTCACTTGGATACACAGTCGCTGTTTACTTGGGTCAATAACAAGCATATGGAAATCCTACCACCAAGCATAGAAAAAATAAAATTTAGCTGATGTGAAGAACCTAAAACTAGAAAGCAACAAAAATGTAACTTCACATGGACCATGAAGAAAATACGCCCAAGCAAAACAAAAAGTAGGATGAAGAAAGTATGCACCTGATTCCAGATTGGAGCACCTGGAGGCCCGATTACAGTGGTTTGACTATTCTTTTTACTACAAATCACTTGATCTCCCAGTGTCAGAACAACATATGGATCAGTCTTCCCTGACAATTTATTGAAACTAGTTAATTTGATTTCACAATTAGATAATCAAACAACATAATCACTAAAAGGCAGTACAATTTATTCCAAATTGGAGACTAGAAAAACACTTTAAGAAACCCAGTGTAAGTGCTACATCATGATAAACCTTTAACAAACCACTATATATCCTGATAGCTTGATACTGCAGTTTCACAAAGAAAAAATCAGATTAAGCACATTGGTGTAGGGGTGGGCAATGGGCCGGGCGGCCTGGCCCACCCCACCATGGGCCGGGCGGCCCGGCCCACCCCACCATGGGCCGGGTTTGGGTCAAGGTTTTAGGCCCTGATCCATTAGCTACCAGGCTGAAACCCGGCTCGTTATATACATGGACGAGGCCCGGGTCGGCCCACGGGCTACCAGCCCGATGGTCCTGAGCTACCCAATTAATTTTTTAGTAGATGGTTGCATAGTAACTTGGTAATTTTTACTATTTACCTAATTAGTTGCATTGATTATATGGGAAATAGAAAGATAATTAGATGGGTGCATTAATTTTTCATTTAATTCATTGTTTTTGGTATTATAAGAATTAATTTATGAATTTCATTCGAAAATAACCTACAAATGGGTTTGGGTTGGGCTGGACCGACCCGCTGAACATTGCCCATTGGGCCAATGGGCCAGGTCATGGGCTGCTCTTCAAACCCGAGCCCGTTAAGAACAGCGCCATCTCCTAGCCTGGAAGCACTTAAAACCCGATGGGTCGGGCTCTAAATGGGCCAGGTCGGCCCGATGCCCACCTCTACATTGGCGTATTGCCATATTTAACCAATCACTGACGTTCAGGAACCATGAAAAAATGCAGACCTAAAAATGAGGAATGGTACTTATGAAACTATGTCACATGGATGCGGGTACGGGTGCGACACGGGTGCGGAGCAATTTCAAAAATTTTGGACACGGGGACACGTATATATATATATATATATATATATATATATATATATATATATATATATATATATATAGCCATGTCCCTATGTCACAGGGATTCGGCTAGCAGGGTGCCGCACCCGCGTCGACGCGACTCGACGCGGGTGCGGGTGCGGCACAGGGTGCGGTCAACCCGATCCTGGGTGCGTTGACCGCACCCAGGATCATTAAGGTCCATTTTTTAAAAAAAAAAAAATTGCCCAAATGGGCTGCGAAATTTTTTTAAAAAAAAATTATGCTGACAGCAGCTGTCAGCTGCAAAATTTGAAAAAAAACCCTTTATATATATATATATATATTACATTTTTGCCCCTGCCGCACCCCCGCACCCGGGTTTTTTGGAAGTGCCGAATCCCCGCACCCGCACCCGCACCCATGTGACATAGCCGTGTCCTCTAATGGGCACAACTTTGACCGAGTCTTATTATTGTTATATATATATATATATATCGATTTTTTTAGTTTTTATACGTCTTTTGCCCTAAAATGGACAAAAATAGATTCGGTCAAAGTTGACCAAATCCAAAATGTGGACGGACTTAGCCCCGGTGCGTTGACCGTGTCCGCACCCGTGTCGGGTACGGGCAACATGGGTGCGTCGACCTTTTAGCCGAGTCCGTGTGACTTAGTTATGAAACAACAAAATGAACATAAGTACCAACAAAATGCACAAATAGAATCACACGTACCTATTGGAACATATGGAAGTTTTTGAGCATCAACTAATGTAACTGACAGTTCACCAACAAAATCTTTGTTTCCATCATGTATTTCACCAGTTTTGAAATCCCCTAGAACAAGACCAACTGCTTTTCCCTTCTCAAAATCAAGGACAATCTTCTTTGGCCGGACGAACAGTCGAGGCAAATCTTCTGTTAGAAGTTTTGTCAGGAACCTAGATCAACAGAAGCCAATTGAAATTCAGAATCAATTTAACAAGCAACCAAACTATTGAAACAAAGCTAGCATTGCTATTAGCACTAAAATACATAATTAATAGGACGAAGACACCTTTCTTTTCATTGAATAAGAGACTCAACATTCAACCATGTATTAGAAAAACAATCTGATCAAAGAAACTATGATCCATGGAGCATTAGGCATTGAGAAGACAGAATATTGTTACAACAGCACTTTCTCATTGTTGATACATTAACAATGTTAAAGGTGCATCACAAAACCCAAGCACCAAAGAAAAACCTCCACCACCAACCACTATTGTACAGAGATTTTTTTATAAAAAAAGAAAGAAAGAAAGAAGAAAGCTTATTACACCAATAATTATAAAGAGTATATGGAACATGAAAATTGATATCACCAAATGAGAAGTGAAAAAAAAAACAATGTGCAGCATGCTTGACTTTTTATATTGACAACTGCATGTGCATCAAATTTTCAAAACCTATTCCTTTTTATAATCTATGAGGAAGTAGGATTCATAGACTAATAAAAAGTTCCTAAGCTCGTATTGGAATTCCAGCATAAATTAATTTTTTGGAGACAATACCAAAAATGAGCCCAAGAAGGACCAAACAAGGCTTTGGACAAGACCAAGCTTGACCTGGAACTTAATGTTCAATCGCAAACTAAACATAGGCAACCTAAAGATCGGCTGAGCTGTCTTGTTTGTTAAAGTATGCCATGTATAATATGTATTCTTCTTGTTTGTTAAAGTATGCCAGTTGGTACATCTTGAAGCCATAACTGAATAAACCTTGAAACTGAACATAATGCATCGAAAGTTCCTTGAAAAACTAAAAAGGCATCCCTTGTGATTCATCGTGAGGTGCCACTGCATGATGTTTTATTTTTCCACAAAAAAAAAATGTTTTGTTTCTCAAAAAAGGCTAGAAAAGATACCAACCTTAAATAGGAGAGTTGTTTGCATAGGAAAGCTAATATGGATCCACATTCACATACATGAGAGTTATACAAGAACAAGCAATAACTCTTTGAAAACATATCACAAAATTATTGCTAAAAACTTATCCTGATAAACTCATTTTATCAAAAAGATCCAAAAGAGATAGCTATCATGTCTAATTTTTCACTCTTTTTTATTCTTGTTATGTTTTTATTTTTATTTCCAAAGAGAATTTTAAACTTTTTATCTTTTATTCACAAATAAGAACCTGGAAAAATAAAGAGGCCTCCTGAGACGATCTCGATAAATACTGTCTTTTAGCTTTTGTCACTGTGTAGTGATGCTACACAGAGAAAAATATGAGCTTTAAGATGCACGTGTGTGTGTGTGTGTGTGGTTTTAAAATTTCCGTTAAGATATCATGAGAACTAACCAAACATCAAGCCTGATAAGTCACTATATGATAAATAAAATCTGCAGAGTTGAAAGTAGCTTAAGAAATACACGCTAGGCAGCATACAAAATAGGTTGCATCTTAGAAACTAAAATGATAATGAAGAATTCTGTCATAAGAATGAAAATATGAAGGAAAAGATAATTAAAAAGAAAAAGGTCTGTTATAAGAAGACTTCACTGCAGTATGCAGATCATGAGAAATACAGTTACTCAGGTAACAATGGAACTTCAAGAAAAATAAATAATAAATCAACAAAAATAGTCTGGACTGAATACATTTACAAAATATGGACTGAGAAGAAGTGCACTTACATCGAGAGTACTGGGATAGCTGGCAGATGTATTCCCCATTACATGCATAAAACAGCCAAACACACATCAGCAAATTCCCAGAGGTAATCATAAAATGTAGACAAAACATACTGCAAAGGAAACAATATACCTGGGGAAAAAGTTTAAAGTTCTACATAAAGACCAGCATCCCACAATTTGCAAAAACCACAACCTGGTGTCTGCAATTACTCTTGCTATGTCACACAGACGCTTCACTAAGCATGTGTATCCCGTGTCAATAAGACACAACAATCAGAGACACCAGGACACTACACAGACAAGCTGGTGCCAAACAATTTACTTTCATGATCTTGATTACCTATTTTATATTCACTTGTGTTCTTTTTCTTTGAAAATTTTTCATCAATCATACTATATTTCAATTTCAACATAGTTTTATTATTTGATATTTTCAATTAAACTGATTTAGAATTGCTGTTCAAGTGTTAGCACTCAAGATGATATTAAGGTTTTATTGCTTTAGGTTAAGAAGTAAACACACACACACATCTGTGTGTTTACGGCCATATTGCCGTGTCTTAATTTGTGAGAACCGCTGTGTCATACCAAGTGTATCCTCATAGTGTCCTGTCCTCGGCACCTGTATCCATGTAACATAGTGTGAATCAGCATACCACATGTGACCTCCCACCCAACCTTCTTGATTTTGATTCTATTTGCCATTTGAATATAAAGAAAAGGGATATCTTGTGAATCAACAGTCTTAGGCAAGACCAGAGTATGTGTGGAGTCCCAAAAGAAAAAATGCATTTTACATGAACTTAGGACTTACATGTTGCATTAACAGAACTGGTTATCATGCCCAGTATCAATGTGGCCATTAGATTTGACAAATCAATTAGATGGACATTGCACGGTTCTCTTTTTCCATCTTATTTTCTTTCTTCTCTATTTTGTCATCCATTGTTTTAGATGTAAGGTCTAACAGTTTGTCTTAGAAAATAGAAGGTCTAAGCCAATGTTGTAAGAATCGTCTCTGGTCAAAAACTGTTTTGCACACAAGTCAGGTGAATCGGGCGATACCGATTCGTAGCTGAATCGATCTGAATCGCCCAACTTTTAACCAGGGAAAGACATGTCAAAAAATATTAAAAATATAAAAAATTGTCAAAAACTGTTTTTGACAATGTTGTAAGAATCGTCTGTGGTCATTAACTGTTTTCCAAACGGTTCAGGTGAATCGGGAGATATCGACTCGGAGCTGAATCAATCTGAATCGCCCAACTTTTAACCAGGGAAATACACGTGTCAAAAAATATTAAATTAATATTAAAAATGTAAAAAAAAAAACTGTTTTTGACCATTTTTTTGAAAATTAGCCGGTTCAGGTTATTTGTGTCTCGATTTTCTGCCGATACAATACAAATCGGACGATTCAGGCCAATACTGACAACACTGGTCTAAGCAGTTCCCTAACTTTCTTCCCTCTAACATAAAATATCTTTGCCTCTCAATCTCACAACATATAGATCCTTATCATAAACACATGATCCTGTTAGATGCACAACAACATCATGGCTTTCCATCTATGTCAGTCTTTTGGGATGGAGAAGACAGGTGCAGAACATGGAGCAATTTGCAGTCTACTGATCATGTATTTCAGGATCTATTCACTGGAAAGCTCCATTTTCAGATTCAGTTTAACTAAGGGATGCATAGGCTGTAACAATCACATACCATAGGTTGCGCTTAAAAAATGACTTGATATGAAAGGTATCTCAAAAATTTGTTCAGAGCAAAGCTACAGGACATACCCATCAGATTAAACAAACGAAATGGTGCCAGCTCAAATTTGATCTTTGGCAGTGAAACAAAAGCCCATGATACAGCTCCTACCCAAGGTTCTGATGGAATTAACCTCAGCTTGACCCAGAGCTCCCCATCAATGTCAAAATCTCGAATACCAACTGGCACAACTATAGGGATGAGACCAAATTTCAATGAAAGCAATAGCAACATACGAGCTCCACCAGTATAACGAAGGCCAATTTGGTACCTGTGTAACACAACGAACCGTATCAGGAATCAAACAAAGCAACATGCACCCTCAATTCACTCAAATTAAAAATCGAAATCTTAAACAGGGATAAAAAATTAAAATATAAGATTTAAAAACAACAACTAAACACTAGCACCAAGTAGTGGAGAAAACAACAACAACAACTTCTCAGCCCTTGCTTTTGTGTCTCTAATAAACTTATCGATTTGTTTTCAGGGATCACCTCTCCTTCTTCAAAATATTTAAGAAAAATAATAAAAATAAACTCCAAAATAAAGGTTTGCCTTCCAATCATGATAAGCATGATAATGTTTGCAAAAGAAAAATTAGAATGTCGACCAAACACCAGCTTGCAATGAATGAGCTGAACAACCCAATGGCCACATCATCTAAGGAGGCTTCATAACCACAAAACATTCAACTCAATTCATTTCACCAAGACATGTAAGCGGAGCGCAGTCAATTTTTCAACTTATGGATAGAGACCAATAAAAGAACAAATATGCAATGACAATCGTAAGAATCCTCAGAGAAAAACAAACTTGAAAGTTTGACAGTAGAGATACCAATAGTAAGCTGCTGCACAATAAACCTTAAAAGGCCATACAAATGGTGTGGAGAGAGAGAGAGAGAGAGATTAGGCAACCAACCATCTTAGTTGATCACCCTTTCCAAACTAATAATTATATCATTGAAAGGACATATTAAATATAGCAACCTGCAACTCTTTCTACAGGAGACCTACACATCTAATAGGTCACAGACTCACAGTTATGGTAAACTAACATGCATAAGTGGAGTATCATAGTATGTACAAATTACAACGAAACTGTGACTCCGTGTACAATAGACCTCATGCCCAACTGAAATAGATCAATATATCTCTCCTTTAAAAACAGGTTACATATGAACACAAAGAGATCACATTCATCTACGTATTCTACATTTGTTTTCTTCAGATAATTTACTGGATAGGATCCATCTTCATCTAGAAGATTCTAAATCACATCTTTCTTAACATTACTCTACCTGCACTAAAATGAGAAACAGAATCTGACTTTGGGCTTCATTTGAGCAGGGGTTCCATGATGAGGTTAGAAAAAGATAATCCTTACTCAGTTGTTTTCAAGACATAGGCATTTATGGAAAAGCAGGGTTTAGAGGTTAGAAAAAGGTAATCCTTACTCAGTTTTTTTCAGGACATAGGCATTTATGGAAAAGCAGGGTTCAGAGGTTGGAAAAGCAGGGTTCAGAGTTTGGAAAAAGGTAATCCTTAGTCCATTCTTTTCAGGACATAGGCACGTATGGAAAAGGTCACAAGAGTTCCATTCCCAGGACAGGAACTAGCAATAAGAACCTCAGTTACCAGTCTACAACTACGAGAGTTACATTTTCAGGACAGGAACTAACAATAAGAACCTCACCTACCAGTTATAGAGGTGATAATGGGGTCCGCTTGGAATCCTCAGCAAGCAAGATTGCTATACATGAATGTTCACTTATGCTAGTTTATCTAGCTTATCTTCACATATATCCCTTGAGCATATCATCCTCCATGCCCCTTGGTTGCAAATGATCACTCCTCTCCTATGATCAATGAGTACACATGGTAACAATGAAATAAAAAACAACAGTGTCTCAGTTCAGTTAAGAAAGCATGAAGAAAAATAACTTCCTTGCTCAGATGTATAAGTGGAAAAGTAAAATAATTTGCAGATTTTAATGGAGAAAAAGATATTAATCCCAACTTTGATGCAACAATATTATTCTCCAAACACAACTTGAAAAAAGGAAAAATGTACTTATTGGAAAAATTATTCTGTTAAAGTATAAGAATCTTAGGAAGCACTTACTGTAAGTCGTTAGCACGGCGAGAAGTCCTGCGCTCAACGTTTCTAACCGATAATGGCTCCTCACCCAAAGAAAACTGCTTGATTTCAACTCGCTGAACATAATCAGGCTTCTTGAGGTCATCGATAACAGGCTGAAGCAAACCAATGATCCAGTTCTCGATACCATTTCGGTACACCTTCCACAATTTCCCTAGCACCATATTCACCCATTCTACCGACTCCTTCCGCTGGAGATCCTTAACCAGGAACAACGAAAAACTAGTGGGAACTTGAGGCCATATACCTGATCTAGAATCACGAGTCCACTTGTTCCTCTTTGTGGATGTCCATAGCTTGTCAAAAATCACTCCCACAAAAAAGAAAAATACGAATAGTCCAGCAACACTCCGATTGATCGGGGGCGGAGGTAGCGGTTGAATAACTCCCAGTTGGGACCTTAACTTCTCTACTATGGGGTCTTCCCGGAAATTACTGAAATCTGACACCAAGTCCAATTCATCAGACAACCGCTTGACAATCGTATGCTTCTGCGCATCCGAGATTTGCCCTATAAATTCATAATTCGTGCTAGAGTTACCCCTGTTTAGGCTGCAACATTTCAAGTTACTCCTAACACCAACAGGTGCAATCCTAGGGGCTCCTCTAGTTCTACATTTCCGTTCTCCTCTTGGGTCAATTCTATCGAACGGAAGTGAAACCGACAAGAAATGGGGAAAACTCCAGGCAGATGAAGACAGTTCTAAAACCATTTAATACCTGATATTCAGTAGCCCTGATTTCAAAGAGGGCTATAGGATTAGCATCAAGTTCGCTAGTAAACATAGACATAAAGACTAATGGCAACAACTAAGGATCGAGGATAGGAGGTTCACGATGGCAAAGGAAGAGAATGTGCCAAACGATAAAAAAAATTCGCCGAATAACACAGATTTAGAATCAGACGCAGGGTGAGAAGTCACTGGTAAACTCCAAGAAAGGACCGGGACTGTCAAAAGAACAATTGAACCTAGGATTAGGTTTTCTACCTCAATTTATAGGAAGAAAACGAGAGACAACACAAACTCAATCCAGGATTAGCAAAATTAAAGGAAAAATAATAAATAATCGAAATCAAAGCAAGTTCCGAAGGCAATTACAGACTGCCCAGCCCAAGCTCAATCCAGGATGACCAAAACCGAAATCAAAGCCTATCCGAAGCAGGATTCGCAATTGCGAATGAGTGCGGATCAGAAAGCGGCCGCAGAAACGCAGAAAGAAGCCGAATGATGCAATTCGGGGCTCGGGCTCCTCCGGGTGAACGACTTGAAGCGAAAACTAACCAAAATCAAAGCAAATCCAAACTAGAATTCGCCCCCGTGAAGGAATGAGAATCAAAATGCGGCCTCGAAAACGCAGAAAGAAGCGGAACAAATGCAATTTAGGGTTAGGGTTCCTTCCAGACAAAACGAACGAAGAAACGACCCTATAGTGCACGCGCGCACCACACGCAGAGAGAGAGAGAGATGACGATTAGGGTTAGGGCTTGCTGATTTCGCAGGGAGGGCGTCGGGTTAGTGAAGGAAAGGCACAAGTATTTCTATCTGCATGAAACTGGCCGTTATCGGTCATGAAAGCATGAGGGAAACGCGGAGGAGTTCCGATTCCCGGGAGTCGGAATTCCGCGGTAACGATTGGGGAAGGACGGAAGGAAAGGCCCCGGGAGGCGAAGGCGGTGGGAACCTTCAACTGGCGCCGGAGGGGAGAGGGAGAACGTGGCCATCTTGGCTTTTCTCTTCTTTTTGTTTGGTTTCCTTCTCTTTCTGCAATCCGTGTGAGGAACTGGAGACTCGTGGAGAGCTGGCTGGCCCTGGAGGGATATCGGGATAGCACCGCTTTCTTGCGTTGCTATTGGTGGGTTGTACTGATGGAGCCCACACCGCTCTTTTTCTATTTGCGGAAATGTGACAAGAGATTGTCCCGGATCCCACCCCACGTGGGCCCGATTCCCTCCGACCTTTTCCGGATAGCGTCCTCTGGACCCAGGTTCTACCGGCAGATCCGATATTGTTCGGATCGCGAACGATCCTAACCCGAATCAAAACTCTGTGTGAATGAAAGCCCCGTCAGGTTGGGGGGCAATGTTGTCGGTATCGGTGCTTACAGGCCGATACGTATCGTATCGCCGAAAAATCAATAAGATACTGACCTGAATAAACTATTTTTTTAATATTATTTTAATGGTTTTAACACGTGTCATGTTCTGATTGACACAAAATATTTTATTATTATTGTTTAGCTGATTCAGAATGATTCACTTAAGAATCGGTATTGGCCCTATTCACCTGAATCGTTGGCCGGCTGATACCGATACTGATAACAATGCAATGTTATCTGAATTGTATCGGACCCATTCAGGAAATCGGCCGATTCATATTCTGAACTGAATTGAGCTGAATCGGGCAATTTTTAACTAGCAACTGACATGTGTCAAGAAAAAATATTAAATGTATTAAAAATATTTTTTAATATGCGACCCGTTCACAACCTAGATGGAGCGGACTTGAATGTGTTCATACATTTAATGGTGACATTGGGTCCAGTAAAAAATTGTTTGAAATAAGATGGTATTTCAAACCTGTTTAGAAGCATATTTTACATGTAAAAACTTGCAAAAAGATGATATTTCTTCTGGATCTAAAGTTATAAACATCGATCCAACCAGTGATGAGTAGCTCCTCAACGGTTTATGTCGTAGATCATCCTAAACACTTCTAAAAGATAAAAACTGATCTAGATATGCCATTATGACTGAAAAAGCCTGACCATGCAAGTCCCATTACACATCTGGATCCTAATTTTAATATATATGTTTGATTAAGTATGACAGATCCAGACCAACCGAATGGGATCCATTTGCAATGGTTGATATGATACGACACCTGATGCAATCACGTGTATCTGATTGCCTTTTTGTTTGGTCCCTGTTCCTGAATTTTATATGCGTTGGAGTTGACCGGGTCTGGATATGGATCCATAGTTCAGTTGGAATATCTAGCATGTGCCTGTGATTAATTACAAGCAATCGGGCTGTGCCTGATCCAACCTTGGTCTATATATGAGCAGGATATGAGAATGGTCGAAATGAGTTTGAGACAAGGTCCAAAGAGTAACTCGCTTAATGGGACTGTATTAGAGTTCATGATGCTTAGGGGAGCTTGATTAGTCATTCCTATGGTTTGAATGTTGAACGATCGTGTAAAATGTTGTGATTATTTGTTTTAGAGTTTCAATTCAAAATCAGTATTTGATTGAATCCAAATGGATCTAGAATCAGTAAGTTTTTCTCCAGTTCTGCGTCGGACATGGGCATGCCTCTGCATATGTCTACATTATGACCCGTGTGTCGAGCCTGCTACTAATAGAACCAGACCCAGATCCAGATCAACCAGACATGAACTGATTCCTAGCTGATGGGAAGGCCGATGCAAGAGCGGGAGAGACACTACCGAGTCTATAGGGTCTATTTGGATCCATTTTGGTTATTTGAGTTTTTTTTTTAATTATTTAAAAGTGAATATTGGATTTTTTTGTTACATTTTAGATCTTTGTTTGATTTTGGATTTATTTCAGATTAGTAGTAGGATCAGTGTGACACCCCAGAATTCCCGACTTTGAAAATCCTTTGGATTTTAAGATAAACTTTTTTTTTTAAAAACATTGCGCAAATGCTGAAAGACCAAAAAGGAAAAACAAGTGAAAAACTCTGGGCGGGTCACGGAGAGAAGCAACAACATTTGAAACAACTTTATTTAATACATTTTACAAAATGGTACAACCATTTTCTTTACAAAAACTCTACCAAGATCCTTGACGTTATAGAAGTGTGGATTTATGTCCTCCGCCGCACATCGAGCTCCATCGTACGCCTAGAAGCAAACACCTGTATCCCCATAAAACGGGGTCAGTACTCTTGCGAGCTGGTGAGACAAATCAATCACAATATACCAATATGTGGAAAACGAAAGCAAAGCTTATCATTTCTCATACATTCATTCACAATAATTGAACAGGTATAGCGTAAACAAGTATAAAGAGAGTGACAAAACTACGCATGGAGCAATAAGTGATGACAATTAATAATAACATGCTTTCTAACATAATTAAGCGAATTATACAAACAGACAATATAAGGCTACATGCATTGAGACAATTGAGCAGAACTACGACTCACAACTATGACTTACATAATAGAACAGTCAGGAATGTGCAATCCAAGCACAGGTGTACGTGAGCATATATGTGCATTGTGCAACAAGTGAGAGAACTAACAAGGTGACGATACAAATCATTGGGCATCACGATGAGACAATTAGAAACATTTAGCCACGGTAAGGCGTCTCTAGAAACGACTCACGAGATGTGTAAAAGCATATAAACCATGTATCTCTATCATAAGCGAGCTCGTCTCACGAGGTGGGGCCATCACCCACACCAAAACTTGCCAAGGAGTTCCAATCCTCACATAAGTCTCAAAAGACTATAACCCCCATACATGTACCTCGAGATCCCTTCGTACCTAGGAAAATACATTTAATTGCACACTTTGATACGATATCATGCAATACATAACACGTGATGATACGCTTAAATAAATACATAATTTGTGTTGTGCGGTGTATGACAAGAGAAGTGCCATAATTGCATTATTTTGTTTGACATATGCCATAGGTTTCTTAATTACACAAAAACCTTATTTTACTTAAAGTCATTCGATAAGGTGTCATTTGCAAGCACTTTGCGTTCTATTGCAAAAGTGGACATACGCACATAAGTGTGAGTCCATACCACATCACATCGATGGTTTATCCTTTCTTTATGCATACATAACCATATTTACGTAAGTTTGCTTTGGACAAACGCGCACCCTGCGTATATGTCGTGATGTGTCAAAACTATGGAGTTATCGGGGTAATGAAACCCGTGTCATAAGCATACATACAACCCCATAGGTTGCAGCCCGGAGGCTCGCTAACAAGGCTACTAAGCACAACGAATGGGAGAAAATCCCAACTGCTGAGCGGGAGTCTGTCAAAAACAAACCAACCAACCACCTGCCACCCGATGCCATGGGGCACCATACTCAACACATAGCAGGGCCCGGTTGGGCGGCACTGCAGAACCGAAAAAGGCACTGTAGACTTGTTGTAACAGTACTGCAGGAGCTGAACCACTTGGACCGAGTAAGTCTGGTCCAGGGAAAGACCACGGGCGTAGGTCTTCGGCAAAAGACGGACAACCCAGGTCTGGACTGAATTGTCCAGACCCACGTCGGGCTGGTTCATACAAGAGCGAGGTCTGGACTGGGCATCCAGACCGAGTGTGGATCAGCCACCAAAAAACAGCACAGGTCTGGACCGACTGGTTCAGACCATGCGGGGCGTGCTCAGACTTGAGCACGGTCTGGACCGAGTGTCCAGACCCAAACTGGGCTCAGCCAGCACTGAAGGGAGGGGCGCAGACCGACTGTCTGCACCCAGCTGCAGCCTAACAGTCGCACATGGTTGCAGCAGGTTCGTGAACCCAAAATAGAAGGCGTGAAGGGCTTAACGCCCCAACTGAACTTAGCTTGGAACAGGGGCCTTTGACAGGTCTGGACCATATTCGGTCCAGACCATGTCAGGCCAGAGGTAACTGAATCCCACAACCATGTCGTGGGCTCGGCTGTGGGTCGTTCCAGACCACAAAAGAGAGAGGAAAACACCTCGGGCTGGTGATCGGTCTGGGGTCACCTACTGCTGGACACGTCCAGCAGTCCGGACTGGTCTATACAGGCAAGGAAGCAAGCCATGGCGTCCATGGCCAGACAAAACAGAAACGAGGTAAGATAAAGGGGGAAAACGATGGAGCAATCCACCATGGCTCGACCCACCTATCCCAGGCCAGCAGCACCCGAACCCAAGATTGTCGACCCGGCTGGGTATGGATGTTGATCATAGGGTCGGTCTAAGGTCTCATTTCCAAAATGAAATGAAAAACAAGGGCGAACTGAAACTAAAATGATCTCGTGGCATCTTACAACTACATTGCACAATAAAAATGCATGCAAGCATACTCAATAAAATCGACAATTGTGAAATGAAAACTGAATTGTTCTTAAGCCAATAAACGACTATATTGCGTAAGGAAAGTGCCTAAAAGCATGCTTAACGAAGCCCACAAACATGGATATGGGAAGAGGTGTCTCTCCTTCGAGGCTTTCAATGTTGAAGATGATGTCCACGAATGGGAGAAAGGGAGAAGAGAGGAGAGCAAGAGAGGAGAGAGAGAGTGACTCCAAGAAAATCGCCCAAAAAAATGCCTTCTCTCTCTTTCTCCATGTATTAAATACTTAGGTTAAGCAAGATGGGTGGCTGGGATCAAAGTAGAGGAGATGGAGGGCTGGGGTGCTTCATGCCCCCCTCATAGCCGCTCACTCTTCCAATCAAAAACTATTATTTGAAATGATTTAAACCCTCTTTCAAAAACGCCATTCAAAGGATTTTGAAAAGCCACTAAATTCTGTGAAAATTTCAAGTGGAGCCTCAAGGCTGCCACCCTTTTCAGCCTATCATTTTTTTGTTATTTGAAAAGGTTCAAAACAATAACCAAAAGGCTATGGGGTGCAGCCCCATGCCTTTTTCTCTTGAAAACACGCCCCTCATGATGGGCTCTAAGCCTCATCATGAGGCCTTGAATCAAGGGCTTGGCCAATCGTGGCCCTCCCTTTTCAAGCAAAACATTCTTTTACAAGAATGCCACCACCCAGTTGGTCAACCATTGACCAGTTGGTCTTCATGACCATATATGTCCACATGGGAGGTCGCCCAATGGGTCTGGGTCGTCCCATGGGTCTGGGTAATCTCCAGATCCAAAAATGGCAATGCAATATTTAAAACAATGCTCATTTAATACTTTTAAATATAAAATTGACTTCGACACATCATTTATTCATTTTCACAATCTTAATTGACATGAAATATTTAAAGCTTCTTAAATAAATTTTCCTTCGTTTGCGAGAAATATGCTTGTTACGACTCACGTACTATCATTAAGTAATTCTCGTAATTCACATGCACTGACGAGTTTTTTTCGTCGTATAGGTCCCAAATTTGGGAACAACTATATAGATATATTATGAACTTACCCTTAAATTTTCAGAAGTTAATTCGTCCAGAATTGGGCTCTTCTTACTTATGTGTTATACTTACGCGATTTAGGGTCGCACGCATAATGAACCAAAATACAAAGCATAGTCAATTTATACTTAATTACGTGTTACAACCTTATAACCACATGAAAGTATATATATATCAACTCTATGCAATAGGAAATTCTTCAAAAAAATTTGTGGGTCTTACATCCTACCCTCCTTAAAAAGGTTTTCGTCCGCAAAATCACAAAACATCAAACAACAACAAAAATGGTCAGATCTCATCTGACGGTTCCTAATCGGCAACAACTAAGTCTTTAGTAGACTTCCTCGAACAAAACTTGGCAATATGCCCCGGTTGTCCACACTTGAAACACTTGCCATCGTAGCGAGGACAAGCTCCGAAAGCGTGATCTTCGTTGCATCGTCGACACTTTCGCTGGACATTCGGTCGCTGGGATTGCCTTTGCTGGCAGTTCTGCTGCACTTTCTGACGCTTCTGCTCTCTAGTAGGTGGCGAGGACTCCTTTCTACCAGGATTCTTCTCACTCATAATCGCAAAAACCTTGGTCTGCTGCTCGACTTGGTCTTCATCCAATAGAGTAGCTACCTCAATAGCCTCTTCGAGCGACTTTGGCCCGCTTGTGAACACTTTGGTTCTCAGAGTAGGCCTCAAACCACGAGCGAACTTCATTGCTCGATCATTCTCCGTGACATAAACATTTGGACAATATCACTCCAAACCACGAAACTTAGTAATATAGTCAAACAGGGTCATCGTTCCCTGTTGCAGATCTAAGAATTCTTGCATCTTCTTACTTCGTTCATGCTTAGGAAAATACGTCGAGTTAAAAACCTCGACAAATTCATCCCACGTAATGTTCGTGTCTTTGAATTTAACCAAAGAGATCGTGTCCCACCACTTCTCAGCGTGGTCTTTCAAACGATAGGTACCAAAATTCACTTTTTGTTCCTCTGGGACATCCAAAACGCGAAAAATACTTTTTATCTCGTGTATCCACGACTCAGTAGCTTTAGGGTCCGTCTTACCTTCAAAAGTAGGAGGATCCAATTCCTTGAAAATGCTTATAGGTAACCGTGCTTATGTTCTGCCCACTTTGGGCTACGGACTGAAGATTCGCACCCATCTGTTGCATCGCAACCACTTGCTGTTGTGCAACCTCCGCGAGGTTGTTCACAGTGCCCATAATATTGTTGCATCTAGTCTTCCAAGTCATCTATCATGACAAACAAACATAATAATAAATTGATAGGTCTGACAACCATGCTCGCGAAACGATAATCGCAGCAATCATTCAAAAATTATCAGGTGCATTATAAATATTTCAAGCAAAATACATCACAACTCAAGCAAAAGTCACATCGCAACTATATCATGCAGCAACATAACATATAAACGCGTCCACGAATGACCTCAAGCGACACCATACAAGTTCGCTATCGCTAGAAAATCACCATTCTAGACGACAGACGTTAGAGAATCACCACTCTAACATGACAAAACAAAGAGAATCATTACTCATATAACATCGTTAATCATATCATCGTTAGGGAATCACCACCCTAGCGGCATTGTTAGAGAATCACCACTCTAACGACATTGTCAGAGAATCATCACCCTGATGGCATCGTCAGAGAATCACCACCCTTACGACATTGCTAGAGAATCACCACCCGAGTCGCATCATTAGAGCATCACCACCCTAATGACATCATCAGAGAATCACCACCCTGATGGCATCGTTGAAGAGTCACCACTCCAACGGCATCGTTAGAGAATCACTACTCTAACGGCATTGCAGGAGAATCACCACCCCAACAGCATCATTAGAAATCATCATCCTAATGGCATCGCTAGAGAATCACCACTCTAACGGCATCACCACCCTGATGGCATTACTGGAGAATCACCACCCCAGCAGCATCATTAGAGCATCACCACCCTAATGGCATCGTCAGAGAATCACCACCCTGACGGCATCGTTAGAGAATCACCACTCTAACGGCATCGCTGAAGCGTCACCACTCTAGCGGTATCACTGGAGAATCACCACTCCAATGACCTTCATTAGAGAATCACCACTATAATGGCATCGCTAGAGAATCACCACCCTAGCAGCATTACTAGAGAATCACCACTCTAGTAGCATCATTAGGGAATCACCACCCCAATGATATCGTCAGAGAATCACCATTCTGACGGCATTACTGGAGAATCACCACCCCAACAACATCATTAGAGCATCACTACCCTAATGGCATCGCTAGAGAATCACCACCCTAGCGGCATCGTTGGAGAATCACCACTCCAACGGCATTACTGAAGAATCATCACTTCAGTAGCATCATTAGGGAATCACCACCCTAATGGCATCATCAGAGAGTCACCACTTTGATGGCATCGCTGGAGAATCACCACTCCAATGACATCATTAGGGAATCTCACCCTAATGGAAACACTGACACACCAGGAATCCGAGCCAACACAACACCACAATCCTCCCGACAGTGGTGGAAAAAAAAAACCCGCAACGCTCTCTCAAGAGCAGCAACACCCTGAAGATCGGTGTTAGGCTATCCCCCCAAAAAAATGACCCTCTCAGGAGTCAATTTCCATCACCGGCAACACAAAAGCAACTTGCTATGAGCAAAACATCGGATGTGTTCTCATCGCTAAGAACAACGGAGATCTACAACATCCACCAACGGGATACACAGAGGCTCAACTGACACAGAAAAGGCTTCAGCCTTCTATCCAAAAAGGTCATACCCGAAAAGATACCCTTTGCCAGAGACAGGGTCACGAACAATTCCAACAAGTTGGAAAAGAGGAAAAACACTCACTTAGAGCCTCACACGACGATTCTTATCAACTACATCGCCTTCAACACAATTAGTATAAAAGTTTCGATCATCGCTACGATTCTTCAATCATCTCTATCAGCAAAATGTGGAACGAGAAGGGCAAACTACGCAAGTAGTTCCCTAGGTCTCAGTCAAGAACTACAGCTCTCGCAGGAGTCGACTCGAATTAGCTTGGGAAACTATATCCACAAGCGTAAACGAACCCTTTGGTTCCGACATCCGATACCTTAACTCAGATGTATAAGGCCTAAACACAAAATTGTGTCTCGCGTCGGACGACACCCGAAATATCATAGAATTTGAGCTAAATATACAGGAGAAGTAACTAAACAACAAAAACATACTCTATTGGGCTAAGCATACTTACAGTGCGATGGTCGATGCATGCAGAGACTTGAACCACACTTCTGAAACACTTTTCTAAAACACTGCTCTGATACCAGATCTGTGACGCCCCAGAATTCCCGACTTTGAAAATCCTTTGGATTTTAGGATAAATTTTTTTTTTGAAAACATTGTGCAAATGCGGAAAGACCAAAAAGGGAAAACAAGTAGAAAACTCTGGGCGGGTCACAGGGAGAAGCAACAACATTTGAAACAACTTTATTTAATACATTTTATAAAATGGTACAACCATTCCCTTTACAAAAACTCTGTCAAGATCCTTGACGTTATAGAAGTGTGGGTTCATGTCCTCCGTCGCACATCAAGCTCCATCGCACGCCTAGAAGAAAACACCTGTATCCCCATAAAATGGGGTCAGTACTCTTGCGAGCTGGTGAAACAAACCAATCACAATATACCAATATGTGGAAAACGAAAGCTAAGATATTATCATTTCTCATACATTCATTCACAATAATTGAACATGTATAGCGTAAACAAGTTTAAAAAGAGTGACAAAACTACGCATGGAGCAGTAAGTGATGACAATTAATAATAACATGCTTTCTAATATAATTAAGCAAATTATGCAAGCAGACAATATAAGGTTATATGCATTGAGACAATTGAGCAGAACTACGACTCACATAATGAAACAGTCAGGAATGTGCAATTCAAGCATAGGTGTACGTGAGCATATATGTGCATTGTGCAACAAGTGCGAGAACTAGCAAGGTGACAATACAAATCATTGGGCATCACGATGAGACAATTAGAAACATTTAGCCACGGTAAGGCGTCTCTAGAAACGACTCACGAGATATGTAAAAGCATATAAACCATGTATCTCTAACACAAGTGAGCTCGTCTCACAAGGTAGGGCCATCACCCACACCAAAACTCGCCAAGGAGTTCCAATCCTCACATAAGTCTCAAAAGACTATAACCCCCATACATGTACCTCGAGATCCCTTCGTACCTAGGGAAATACATTTAATTACACACTTTGATACGATATCATGCAACACATAACACATGATGATACACTTAAATAAATACATAATTTGTGTCGTGCCGTGTATGACAAGAGAAGTGCCATAATTGCATTATTTCGTTTGACATACGCCATAGGTTTCTTAATTACGCAAAAACCTTATTTTACTTGAAGTCATTCGATAAGGTGTCATTTGAAAGCATTTTGCGTTCTATTGCAAAAGCGAACATACGCACATAAGTGTGAGTCCATACCACATCACATCGATGGTTTATCCTTTCTTTATGCATACATAACCATATTTACGTAAGTTTGCTTTGGACAAACATGCACCCTTCGTAAATGTTGTGACGTGTCAAAACTATGGAGTTATCGGGGTAATGGAACCCGCGTCATAAGCGTACATACAGCCCCATAGGCTGCATCCTAGAGGCTCGCTAACAAGGCTACTAAGCACGACAAATGGGAGAAAATCCCAACTGCTGAGCGGGAGTCTGTCAAAAACAAACCAACCAACCACCTGCCACCCGATGCCATGGGGCACCATACTTAACACATAGCAGGGCCCGGTTGGGCGGCACTGCAGAACCGAAAAAGGCACTGTAGACTTGTTGTAACAGTACTGCAGGAGCTGAACCACTTGGACCGAGTAAGTCTGGTCCAGGGAAAGACCACGGGCGTAGGTCTTCGGCAAAAGATGGACAACCCATGTCTGGACTGAATTGTCCAGACCCACGTCGGGTTGGTTCATACAAGAGCGAGGTCTGGACTGGGCATCCAGACCGAGTGTGGATCAGCCACCAAAAACAGCACAGGTCTGGACCGACTGGTCCAGACCATGCGGGGCGTGCTCAGACTTGAGCACGGTCTGGACCGAGTGTCCAGACCCAAACTGGGCTCAGCCAGCACTGAAGGGAGGGGCGCAGACCGACTGTCTGCACCCAGCTGCAGCCTAACAGTCGCACATGGTTGCAGCAGGTTCGTGAACCCAAAATAGAAGGCGTGAAGGGCTTAACGCCCCAACTGAACTTAGCTTGGAACAGGGGCCTTTGACAGGTCTGGACCATATTCGGTCCAGACCATGTCAGGCCAGAGGTAACCAAATCCCCCAACCCCGCCGTGGGCTCGGCTGTGGGTCATTTCAGACCACAAAAGAGAGAGGAAAACACCCCGGGCTGGTGATCGGTCTGGGGTCACCTACTGCTGGACACGTCCAGTAGTCCGGACTGGTCCATATGGGCAAGAAAGCAAGCCATGGCGTCCATGGCCAGACAAAACAGAAATGAGGTAAGATGAAGGGGGAAAACGATGAAGCAATCCACCATGGCTCGACCCGCCTATCCCAGACCAGCAGCACCCGAACCCAAGAGGGTCGACCCGACTGAGTATGGATGTTGAGCATAGGGTCGTTCTAAGATCTCCTTGCCAAAATAAAATAAAAAACAAGGGCGAACTGAAACTAAAATGATCTCGTGGCATCTTACAACTACATTGCACAATAAAAATGCATGCAAGCATACTCAATAAAATCGACAAATGTGAAATGAAAACTGAAATGTTCTTAAGCCAATAAACGACTATATTGTGTAAAGAAAGTGCCTAAAAGCATGCTTAACGAAGCCCACAAACATGGATATGGGAAGAGGTGTCTCACATTCGAGGCTTTCAATGTTGAAGATGATGTCCACGGATGGGAGAAAGGGAGAAGAGAGGAGAGCAAGAGAGGAGAGAGAGAGGGACTCCAAGAAAATCGCCCAAAAAAATGCCTTCTCTCTCTTTCTCCATGTATTAAATACTTAGGTTAAGCAAGATGGGTGGTTGAGATCAAAGTAGAAAAGATGGAGGGATGGGGTGCTCCACGCCCCCCCCATAGCCGCCCACTCTTCCAATCAAAAGCTATTATTTGAAATGATTTAAACCCTCTTTCAAAAACGCCATTCAAGGGGTTTTGAAAAGCCACTAAATTCTTTGAAAATTTCAAGGGGAGCCCCAAGGCTGCCACCCTTTTCAGCCTATCATTTTTTTGTTATTTGAAAAGGTTCAAAACAATAACCAAAAGGCCATGGGGCGCAGCCCCATGCCTTCCTCTCTTGAAAACACGCCCCTCATGATGGACTCTAAGCCTCATCATGAGGCCTTGAATCAAGGGCTTGGCCAATCGTGGCCCTCCCTTTTCAAGCAGAACATTCTTTTACAAGAATGCCACCACTCAGTTGGTCAACCATTGATTAGCTGGTCCTCATGGCCACAGATGTTCACATGGGAGGTCGCCCAATGGGTCTGGGTCGTCCCATGGGTCTGGGCCATCTCCAGATCCAAAAAGGCCAATGCAATATTTAAAACAATGCTCATTTAATGCTTTTAAGTATAAAATTGACTTTGACACATCATTTATTCATTTTCACAATCTTAATTGACATGAAATGTTCAAAGCTGCTTAAAGAAATTTCCCTTTGTTTGCGAGGAATATGCTTGTTACGACTCCTGTACTATCGTTAAGTAATTCTCGTAATTTACATGCACTGACGAGGTTTTTTAGTCGTATAGGTCCCAAATTCGAGGACAACTATACAGATATATTATGAACTTACCCTTAAATTTTCAGAAGTTAATTCGCCAAGAATTGGGCTATTCTTACTTATGTGTTATACTTATGCAATTTAGGGTCGCGTGCATAATGAACCGAAATACAAAGCATAGTCAATTTATACTTAATTACGTGCTACAACCTTATATCCACATGAAAGTATATATATCAACTCTATGCAACAGGGAATTCTTCAAAAAAATTTGTGGGTCTTACAATCTTTGTTTTGCTATATATATTCATTGTAAATAGGAGAGAAAGTTTGATGAATGAATTATTGGTGATTTTTTTGTTATTTTCTTACATTTTTTTCATTATTCTCATTTATGTAGAAAATTAGTTTTAGCTAGAGTATCAATTCTGTCTGGTTCAAGAGCAATCCTCCAGTCCACTACATCAGACACGGTTTTATATGCAAAAATCGGGCAAAGCTTGTTTGTTTCATTGAAAAATAACTCATTTGGTATAAAATTGGGTCGTTTTCTCAAGACCTCATCATGGGTGAATCAAACACCCATGAAGTAGACCACGGGTTTTCGTAGTAAAACCTGTTCATACTCCATGTGAACACGTTTTCCATAGGGTTACTACTTTTTTTCTCTTTTTTTTTTTTTGAAAATGGTCACAGGGTCACTTTTTTTTTGTGTGAAAAGGAACACAGGGTCACTGTTGTTTTTAAATTTATAAAGGTGTGTATTTCCTATGAAAGGCACACCCATTGAAACAAACTCAGTCAAAGTTGGCAACCTTTTTTTTTTTTTTTGAAAGGCAAGTTGGGGTTAGGCAGACCCCTACCAGATAACTCTTAAGCCCCATGTGGCAGAGGGATTCGAACCTGGGCCTTAAACTTGGCACAGGACCCCACTTACCACATGGGATACCACCTGCTACAGCACTGATGGCGATTCTGAATCCACCATGAGTTGTTCAAGCAAACCTGAACCATATGTCGCTAAAACTAGTATAACGAAAATGTCCGTGAACCGAGGTGCGGGGTCCTTAGTCAAGCTGAAGCCCATTGAATCTCTCTGCCACATGGGGCAACTGTTGTTCTGGTAGGGGTCTGCCTAACCCCAGCTTGCCTTTCAAAAAAAAGAAAAAGAAAATGCTTGTAAAGGGAAATTCAGTAGTAAATTAAATTTTCTTTTATTTTCATCAAGAAAAAAAATCAACATATATAAAAGATTAAAAAGTATAAAGTCAATAAACAATAAAAAACATATAAAAATAAAGTATTTCTTCTATTGCATTAGTTTAGCGATCATCCATGTTAACTCTGAAATATAATCATGATTCTTGAAAATGATATTAGCTTTTGAAAATATAACGATAAAAGCATGCCATTTTCAGCCCCCAAGAGGTTTGGTACATTGGGATGAGGCCTTGGCCTGTAGACAGGTGATCAGGGTTCAATTCCCATGGGTGTCAGCTCTCCTTGCATATAAGAAAGAGCAAGGTCATTATGTCCATTGCTCGTGTTGAAGTAAGGTGACTCTTTAGGTGCAAGGGGTGAGTAACTAAGTACTTACCCAGCACGGCTAGGTCTTTGATCTCAAATACAAGCATACAAGTGTTTAACCGCTCTGGTTATTGCCAATTCGTCAAATGGGTTGAGTGCGTTGAGTTTTTTCTGTCTCAACATGGAAAATGCATGTCCCTACACAACAAACAGTTATCTTTTGTGAGACGCAAGGGGTTTGGTGTAGTGTGATGGGGCCTAGACCGTTTGACGGGCAGTCTAGGTTCAAATCCCATGGGTGTCACCCCTTTGCATAAGCCGAAGCTTGATGATTTCCTGGGGTCGAGGGTAAGCCCTCAGAGTTTTACGCTAACATGGACAACGACCTAAGTACGACATGTTAAGTCAGCATGGTTAGGTCTCTGCACCTGAAGCAGTTTCTCTGAGTAAAAAAAAAGAGTTATATTTTGCCGCATGGTCAAAGTTGTGTATGCTCCTCGGTAGGTGGAAGACCTTAAAGATTTTATCAACCAGAGGCCCATCAATACGGTGTCGATAGTGTTTTTTTTTCTTCTTCTTCACTTTTAGGGTTGGGGTCAAAGGCGGAGCTGGGGGGGCACCTCCCGACCCAGTTAAAAATAAATAAATAAATTTTAAAAGCCCAATCCTAGCCCAGACCTGATTCTCAGGTCGGATCCAGCACCTGGCGAGGGCGAGCACCCGCCCGTGCGCTGGATCCGACCTGTTTAACTTATTACCTCGCAGCCCCTCTTCTTCTTCGATCTTGATTTTGAGTGACCTAGCCCTTGCCCTCATCTTTCCCAAATCCTCCTACTCCCGACGATCGATCCAACGTCGCCAAGCTGCCCAACTTCTTCTTCGACGCCGGTCGAGTTTTTTTTCCGACGTTGACCGCCCACGTTTCTCCTCTAAGCCTCCGGCATTGCTCCCGTGCTCCTAAGTGAGTGAGATGATGAGACACCAACCGAGCACGACGACGAGACACCGATCCTTTGGGTAATTTGACTAATCAAATATGTGCTAGTTTGATTTAATCAAATTATAGGTGGATTAGAGTAGATTTAATCAAATCAACTCTGAAGTAGGGTTGATCTTGACCTGAAACAATTCGCTGCATTTATTTTTGATCAAATTTTATTTAAAATAAAAAAATAATTTACCCATTTTGGGGATAAATCCTATTTTTTGTTTCTGAATGAGCTCTTATGCATATATTCCTATGTATATATTATATACATATATACATATATGCCGATGTCTCTCAGTCTTTTATCTCATGTTAATTGTTTGACTCACAAATTAAATTAAAGTGGAAGATGAATGTTGACTGTTGATGGTAATTTATGTTTTTTGGTGCAATAATTCTACTTTATCTATTCATTTTAGTTGGAACAAAGCTAAGAGAAGGTTGTGAATCAATGACTTCTGAATTTTAGAATAAGTTCTGATTTCTGAATTATAGAATCAATTATCTAGTTTATCTACTCGAATTATATAGAATTATAGAAAAGTCCTGACTTCTAACTTGTGTTTTAATGTTCTGATATCCAAATTAATTATCTTTGGACAATAGAAAAAGGTTGTGAATCAGTGAATTTATTTGAAGGACAAGAAGATATATTTGAAGGTTGTGAATTAGTGAATATCATTTCAATGGTGCTAACTTTTATCTAGTTACTCTCCTAGTGACTTGTGAGTATATGCTTAACTATTATCTAGTTGCAATTTATAAATTTATTGTTGTTATTTGTCCTGATCCATACCCTATGCATAATTATTAATTTGTTATAGTTGTTAAGTGTTAATTGTTATAGTGTTAATTTATTAATTGGTATAGACTTATAGTGTTATATTGGTATTTTTCTGTCATTTATCACCAATCAGTAACTGTATCTGATTCGATGTACTTGTGTATAATTGTAATGATTAATTGTGTAGATTATTGATAGTTTACGTGTTTGATTAATAATTTTATCACCAATTAGTAAATGTATCTGATTCAGTGTACTTGTGTAGAATTATAATGATTAATTGTGTAGATTATTGATAGTTTATTTGTTTGATTAATAATTTTATCACTAATCAGTAACTGTATTTGATTCAATATACTTGTATAGAATTGTAATGATTAATTATGTAGATTATTGATAGTTTATGTGTTTGATTAATAATTTTATCACTAATCAGTAATTATATCTGATTCGGTGAAAAATTTATACTTGCTTTTCTCTGAATTTTTTCACTACCTTAATATGATATTATTCAATTATTTTTTTATTATTTATCATCAATCAGTAATTGTATCTGATTCGGTGTACTTATGTATAATTGTTATATTGAACAGTTAAACTAATACTTCTGTAAGTTGAAAGAGTCAAAGTTATGCTCATGTAGTATCTTATTTATTGGTAGAATTTGAAATGGAAAGAGGACAATCTTCGAGCACTAAGAAAAGAAAAAACTTGTTATCATTTTTTTTGAAGTTAGACAACTCTTTAAATGGACAAGTCGAGGAAACTCCAAGTCCTACTCCAACCATTCCTTCATTACCTGAGTATATTCTATTTCCAAATCCAACTTTAGAATCTGATTTTTATATTGAAAGAGATCCGGGTAAAAGAAAGCGTATGTGTGATCACCCTGTTAATGAAATAGATCGAATTAGACGGGCTTATCTGAGGGTGGGACCTTTTCAACCAAAACTTGCATAATACCCAAGTAGACAATGTGGTAAACAAGTGCATCAATGTCAAGAACATTGGTATGATAAGTTTCGTTGGCTAGAGTATTCTCCGACAGAAGATAAAGCATATTGTTTTTATTGCTTTCTTTTTCTTGATAATAGCCCTTCTTCGAATCTCTTAGCATTGGCAATGGTTGGGTTTAATAATTGGAAGAGGGTTAGTCAAGGAGAAAAATGTGATTTTCTTACCCATGCAAGAAATGCAGAGATTTTGATGAGACCGGGTTATCACATTGACAAAGTGATGAATGTTGTATCCCAAGAGGAACGTTAGAAAGCTCGTTTGAGAGTAAGAACCTCAATGTTAGAGCTTCAGTGGTTAGCGCTCCAAGGTTGCGCATTTAGGGGCCATGATGAATCTTTATCTTTATTGAATCATGAAAATTTTATTGAACTGGTTGATTATTCTGGAAAAATGAATGCAAATGTTGGTAAAGTTGTTTTGGCTAATGCTCCAAGAAATGCCACATACACTTCTCTAGATATCCAGAGGGAAATTTTGCATATTATGGCAAACCGAGTACAAGGTATGATTCATAATAAAGTTGGAGATGCACCGTATTGTATCCTTGTTGATGAAGCACGAGATGCATCTAAACGAGAACAAATGTGCATTGTATTGAGGTTTGTCAATGAAGAGGGGATTTTAAGAGAACGATTTTTTGCAATTAAAAGTGTTAGTGATACTGACTCGTTGAATCTGAAAAATCAAATTTCTGATATTCTTAGTAGTCACAACCTTCAAATTCAGAATATGCGAGGACAAGGGTACGATGGTGCTAGTAATATGCGGAGTGCTTGGAATGGGCTCCAAGCCTTATTTATGAAGGATTGTCCTTATGCATATTATGTCCATTGTTTTGCGAATCGTTTGCAATTAACATTGGTTTCTGCAGCTAAGGATGTTCATGACATTTGGCAATTTTTTTCTCATTTGGATAATGTTGTTAACGTTATTACTTCTTTGCCTAAGCGTGTTGTTGAGTTGAAAGCAGCACATAGAAAATAAATTAAGCATTTGTTAGAAACTGGGGAACAGTTGACAGGAAGTGCGGCTAATCAGATTGGGAACTTGCATAGAGCTAGAGCTACTCGTTGGAGTTCTTATTATGAATCTGTAAAGAGCTTGATGGATATGTATGTTGCAACATGTAAAGTATTTGAGTGCCTGATTGAAAATTCTCCAAGTGCTAGATCTCAGGCTGAAGTTGATGGTGCATACACTTTCATTATAAGTTTCAAATTTGTATTTGTCTTGCATTTGATGAATCAAATATTTGTAGTTACTGATATTCTATGTCAGGCCCTTCAGAAGAAAAATTAAGATATCTTGACTGCTATGAGATTTGTCTACACTACAAAGCCTTTGCTTCAAGCTTTGAGAGAAGATGGTTGGGAAGAATTCCTTCAAGAGGTAACATCATTTTGTTCAACAAATGATATTTGCCTACCTGACTTCAGTGGTTCATATATGGTTGGTCGATCCCGTGGTCGTGAGTATCCCTCAGTTGAGCATCACTATCATTTTGATGTTTCCAATAAAGCTATAGATTTCTTGTTGGTGGAGTTAAATACTAGATTTAATGACACAACAATCGAACTTCTTTCTCTCAGTGCGACAGTGGATCCTAGAAACTCACTTGAATCCTTTAATATAGTTGATATTTGCAAGCTTGCAGAGAAGTTCTATCCTCAAGATTTTACACCACAAGATATATTTTACTTGAAAGCAGAGTTACAACATTATCAGATTGATGTGGTTTTTGATCCTCGATTTTAAGTACCAACTCTACCTAATTTGTATCAAAAGTTGGTTGCAAGTGGAAGGTCAAAAAGTTATGTCATGCTAACTAAATTATTTCATCTTATATTGACATTACCAGTTTCTACGACCACTACAGAACGAGCATTTTCAGTGATGAAACATGTGAAGATGGAAATTCGTAACAAAATGGATGACAGTTTTCTTGCTGACTGTATGACATTGTATATCGAACGAGAATATACTATAACTTTAGTTATAGATTCTCTTATAAATGAATTTTATGCTACGGGTAACCGTCGGGGTCCATTTTAGTTGGTACTTTTGTATTTTGATTTATTTTGTCATAAATAAAAATTTTACATTGTTATGAACTTCAAATTATCGCACCAGTGTTATATATTGCCATTAGATAATGTTTAAGAACTTTTCGTTGAGGTTGAAAAAGACTGCAGCAAATAGTTTGATTTGTCCATATGAAATAGATTTTTATTAATAATTGTAGCCATTTTTTATTTTATCTCAAAAAAAAAATTCGGGGGCGCTGCCCCTGAACCCCAGACTATCACACCAAATTTTTTTTTTGCTACACCCCTGTTCCCCCCCCCCCCCCACCTCACATGAATCCTAGCTATGCCCTTGGTTGGGGTATTGGTCAGTGACAAGTCGTCAAAGTGGGTTAAGTCTTCTATCTCCAAATGAAAAATGTGCGCCCCTAACCAACCAACAGTTAAAAAGCATGTGACTCAATGAACATTTTAATGTGTTGTATTGTTAAAGCAATAGCAATCATGGAAAACGTTTTTCATGCATGCACCTAATCAAAGGGTCGAGGATGCTCAAGAGTTTCAACTTCCAAGCTACGTCACAATGATTTGTAGACTTGAGGATGCAGGATTCGAATTCCACTCGAAAGTTTGAATTTTTTCTTTCAAAAATAGGACATGAGGGCATGAAAATGTTTAATCTTTTAATCAATTAAAAACTGTTTTTAATTTTTTTTAACATTAAGAATAGTTTTTTAGTGAAATATAATTAAAATGCAATAAATATTAATATAATGTCGTATGTGCTAGTGTCTGTGTCAACTTGTCTACTAGTGTCACCAAGGACACTCAGCCAAAATGGTGTGTGCCTGTGACATAACTTCCAAGACATTTTAGGTTGTCATTCTAAATGGCAAAACATCATGATAATTTTAAATGTCATGATTTTTGTTAAAAGATTTTTTTTATGACAGTTTCCTGCTGAGGTAAGTAATATTTATGTTTTTTTTTATGATGAGGAAACTGAACCGAAGTGAGGGAAAACCATGGGTGGAGCCCCCACTACTAAGGATGTATACGATTCAAATTTAATGTTTCTCGTGTAAATTGCATTATGTGCAACTTATCAATATCTAACTTATGTAATTTTCAATATGCAGTAATACCCTACAGACGTAATTTTCAATGTTGTAACCTTCAATCCTCTCAACTAGTTTTTTTCAGAATGATAGCTTTAATTTTATAAGTCTTTTGGTATGTAATCAATGTTGGAAGGATATTTGCATTTCTTGTGAAACTTAATGTAGTGTCTTATATTGTTCTGTTTTATGACAAACTCAGATCAATTCAAAAGCAAGCTATGAAACACAAGAATCAAGTGTGAATTCTGTTTAAGTCTTACCATAAAGTTAGTTGTCATGCCTCTTTGCATGACCCAATTTCCACATTGTCGAATTTGTTAAGAGTTTAACAAAACATGAGGTGAATATGCTTATACACTGGATGGTCATATTCAAAAAGAGTTTTTGAATGAAGTCATTTTCATGAATCGTGAGTCACAAAAATAGAATTGTTGATATTTTTGTGAATCACCGTTCATGAAAATGGCTTCATCCAAAAAGCTATGGAACAAAGGAATCATGTATGAACTCTGTTTAATAATGTATCTTTCACATGTATAAATCGTTGTAATATGTATCATTCACATGTATAAATCATTGTCTCACCTAGCCTACAAAGCTATAATTTTGATACTGTAGGTAAATTGTCGTTGCTTAGTGCTTATATAATTAATGAAAATCGTTGTCTCATCTAGCCTTCACATATACAAATCGTTATACATATACTGTATCATCCATATTGTATAGGAGGGCCTATACCCCATCTGGTATTATCCATTCACTCAGTATATGCAATGGATCACAAATCGCTGTTGTAGTAACATAATATCGATTTGTGAGATATTGTTTTGTTTGTTAATATCATTTTTTAAGTTATTATGCTGCATTTTCGTATCGATTTTAATAATATATTTTGCCATGTGTATAATGATTTGTACAACTGGATGAAAATCACAATGTGCATGAGTACAAATCGCGATAAAAGTGCACAAACAAATCGTTGTCTCATCTACAAATCGATGTGAAATTCAAAAAAAAAGTTTGAGGTAAATTTGAAGTGATTTACAACATGATAATGATTTACGTTTTATACAGAAATAATATTTTAGTAACCGTTGCAAATCGATGAGTAAATCATGATATTATATATCAATATCGTTTACAAAGACAAACAAAGATATATCATTGTCGTAATAGCTTCTTAAATACAAATCGACGTTATTTACAACCACATTCATTTACCAAAAATATTAATATCTATTTATAATACATCATGACCAATGGCCGAAATGACTCATTAATAAATAGCCGAAAAGAAAAATAATAAACAAAGCCACACAATGTATAGACTTAGTAAAGAACAAATCGAGAATAATTCAATCATACAAATCGAGGTAACTTTATAAATACAAATTAATTTTGTTCACAAAGACTAACAAAGACATATCGTTGTCGTGGTAACTTCATAAATACAAATCGATTTCATTCACAAAGACTAACAAAGATATATCATTATCGCAGTAACTTTAAAACTATAAATCGATGTGATTTATAACTGCAATCATTTACGAAAAAACCTAGTCTTTTTTACCTGACCATAATGGTTTGACTTAGATAAAATACATGACCATCATCATAAAAAAAACAGATATCATCACCAGTAGGTAATTATCGGGATGTCTAATTGTATTTATAAAGTAACTGCGACAACGATATATCTTTGTTTGTCTATGTGAACGATATCGATATGTAATATCATGATTTACTCATAATAATTTACAACTATTACTTAAATCAATTTGTACTTTACTAAGTTTAAACATCATGTCGATTTATGTATACATGCGTAAAACCCTGTAAAATGTAAAACCCTAATATAGATCTATATATAAAACCCTACCCGACCCATTGTCCAGGTCTAAAACCCTAATCTATTTAACCTCTCTTCCTCTTTCTTTTATGCGGCAACATAGCTTCTTCTTCTTCTTCTTTTTTCTCCTCTGTCTTCTTCTTCTTCTTCTTCTTCTCTTTCTTTGTCTTCTTCCTTGCATTTTTCTTTCTTCTTTGTTCTTTTGTGTTCCTTCTACCTGTGCTTGATAGATGGTGTTTGATACTGATAACGTAGTTGTTTCATGCCATGAGGAAAGATTTGTATAATCTTCGATGATGATTATGGTGGTTATCTGCATGATAGACAGAGGGTGATGCTGATGTCCATCCATTTGATCTATTCCTACTGTTGTACCCTCCATTGTTCACAAACTATACTTCACAATTGAAAAAATATCTGCCCAATCTTCAATATACTTCATGACAAATACGTAAAAGCGATTTATCATGTAGCCCCTCGGCTTCTTCAAGGGGACAGTGTCTGAGCTTAAGTTGTGAAGCATATTATCAAAGTGCACCAGTGCTAGAGTCTCTAAGAATCAGCCTCAGTCCGAGAAAAATGGTACAGTGGGCTACCATTACTAATGTGATCATTTTCTTGGAGAGGATGTATCCTAAGGTGCACATAAAATCGCTTTGCAACAGGACATGAACTCGATGATGAACGATATAGATGTTTTGGTGATCTCTTCTGTAAAAATGGGAGTCTCTAAAAGATAGATATGCGTTTGATAGAAATGTTTTCCCATAGATATTGTAACTAAATACTAATATTTTTTGTATATGAATGTGATTGTAAATCATGTAAATCATGTGGATTTGTAGTTACAAAGTTACAACAAGAATGATATGTCTTTTTTTGTCTTTGTGAACGAAATCGATTTGTATTTGAGAAGTTAACTCGTTTTGTATCATTGAAGTAAAACCCAAAATCCTTAAACCCTAAACCCTCAACCCTAATCGCCCGTAAAAGCGATGGTACATCATTGTGTAAATCACGATGGTACGTATCGTTCACTTAGACAAAGCTCATTGTCTAAAAGACATAAGCCAATATGTAAATTGTGAGGGTATAACGATTTACACAATGACGTCTATGTCGGCCACAACTGGATGAAAACCGCACTGTGCATGAGTACAAATCATGGTAAAAGTGCACAGTCAATGTTTGTGCAAATCGTGATCACTGTTTATGAATGTTTGTGCAAATCATTTCAGCCTTATATAAACACTTGTTCGATTTTAATTTACGCAGGTTGATCATTACAACAATTTGTTCAGTGACATTTGTGTGCTACACTGATTAAAATAGATTTATACACTTATAGAATGTCACATTAAAGAAAGCAACTTATTTTCACTATACACAACGCTAATCACTTTTACAATTTTCATTTACGAAGGGCGAACATAACAACAATTTGCATTTACTACACATAACAGTCCAACTTATTGGCGTGTTTAGTAAAATTAAAATTTTATTTATTTCAACCAAGAGAGATTTACATAATTTATATACACAATCTTACAAAATTTTTATACAAAATTTGGTTGTACAGTATAAAATCTGTTAGAAGTCGATGTACATCATATTATTTCTGAGGGGGTCGCGGCGTTCATTGCCTTCTAGGTATTCTTGTCGGTTGAGTTTTTTTCTCTTCCGCAATTAGAAACTCCGTCAATTTTTTGCATAGTTCTGTGCGGAATCCAAGTATATCATCCTGCAATAAAAATGTAATGTGACACCAACATATAAATTGAGTCCCTAATAATAGAGGATAATAAAGAACATACAACATCAAAATTCGGTTCTCGTCCATTGTATATTGCTTCAATATACTTCATTACAAATACACCATAATCGACGTCATTATTTTGTAAAAGAGCATCATGTACTGAGCAAAACCTCCACTCGCCAATATCGATGCCCAAAATGTCTTTGATGAATCCCACATGTGGTTAATACAGAAGAAAGTAAGTTCCTGGTCACCGTACATGATACGATACCCTTATAGATGAAAACTTAACAAATGCAAAATGTCATGATGTACACCAGTGTGTAAGTTCAATGAGTTGTAGCACCATATTAGTTTTTTCTATAAATCCATCACGTATAAGACCCAATGTTGAGCAGTTTGCCAGAGTGTAGAAATCAACAACTGCAAATCGATAGTATAAATTGTGTTAGGACTGTTATGCCTAAATCTTGGACAAGAAGTTTCTTCACTTACCTTTTCACTTGACCAAAAGTCTCCACAATGATCATCGTTACCCCAGTATGATAGTCCATTTTGAAATCCAATGGAGTATGGCAATCGGTAGATGAAACACTGTTGAACGAAACAATGATAATTGTAAGGTTAAAACACGAAGCAACAAGAGTAAATAAAAAAAGAAAATAAACATATAAGAGAACCGATATACCATGAAATAAGGGGTGACGATGCGTCTAGTATTGGTTGTCGTGTTGCTTTGAATATACTTGACAAAATCAGATATAGTCTGTTTGCAACAAATATGCATGTGTTAACATACATACCCATGACATACATAATATATAACTGATAGTGGTTTCATACGTACAAAATTACTGATAGTGTTTCCTTCTGCAAATTCATTTTGCAGCCGTTTGATGTTATCTCGGAGCTCTTTGTTGAGTTTTCGAGCACCGTTTTTTGTGGATGTTTCATTGGCATTAGCAAAATATTCAAGAAATGATATTGAATTTTCGTTCTACAGTACACAACACAAATCGAATATACGCCATAAAAGAGACAAATTTTGAAGAAAATCGATACAAGGTTTAAACAATATACGCCTGATTCACCATCGTTGGTCGTGTAGCTGTCATCTTCTCCTTCCTCGACATCGATACCCCCTTTGCGATGAAGCAGGTTATATGTTCAATTCACGAACATATTGTTTATAAAGGAACCTTCGGTTTGTAAGTTCCTTGTTCATGAAGCAAAGCGAAGCGATACTGTCCTGAACTTGTGCAATGTGTCACTCATATATAAAAGAAACATTGTTTCACATACCGCTAGTTTTAAAAAATTACTGCATGTTTTCAAAAAGCACGAGCAAATAAATTACATTGTGCATTAATTAAATTAAAAGTATCATTTCATCGGCCTTTTACAAAACTAGTCAACATGATAGGACATATCAATCAAATCGCGATAGCATGTATCTGTGTTGATTTGTTTTTCTATCCTCTTTTTCGTCTTTTAGCAGTCATTGTGTAAATCACGATAGGAAAATTGTTAACTTAGACAAAGCTCGTCAAAGCAAATCACGATAGGACAAATCATTGCAGCGAAATCAATTTGCAACTGTGACTTAAATCGATATCAAGTTGTAAATCGATTTGTATTTCAGAAGTAACCTTGATTTTTACTTTATCTATTCTAAACATCGTCTTGATTTTTTTATTGTTTTAGTTTTTCTTCTTTTATTAATCAACAATTGTGTAAATTGCGGTAGGATATATCGTTCACATAGACAAAGCTCGTCACCTGAAATCCTAAACCCCAATCCCTAAACCAAAAACCCATAAACCTAAAACACAAAGCTCATCAATCGCGATATTATATATTGATATCGTTCACAAAGACAAACAAAGATATATCATTGTCGCAGTAGCTTCTTAAATGCAAATCAACATTATTTACAACCACATTCATTTACCAAAAATATTATTATAAATACAAACGATTGTTATCTAAACCGTAAACCCTACAACCTAAACCCTAAAACGCTAAAACTAAACCCTAAACCCTAAACCCTACAACCTAAATCCTAAACCGAAAATGATAGACCTAAAACCTAAACCCTAAACCCTAAAAGGCTAAACCTAAACCCTAAACCCTAAAACGCTAAACCCTAAACCCTAAACCCTAAAATGCTAAACCTAAACCCTAAATCCTAAACCCTACTACGTAAACCCTAAACCCTACTACCTAAACCCTAAATCCTAAACACTAAAACCTAAATTACGTTGATTTGTAGTTATAAAGTTACCGCGACCTCCAATGTTGTGGCCTAATAACAGTGAAATCGATTTACAACTGTTATTAAACCGGTATCAAGTTGTAAATCGATTTGTAGTTTACCAATGAACATTGTGTTGATTCATTTTTCCTTCTACTTTTTCGTCTTTTATCAGTCATTATGAAAATCGCGATACAAATCTTTTTCGCTTTATGTCTGTGGTTGTACAAATCGTTACAGCGAAATCGATTTGCAATTGTTACTTAAACCGGCATCAAGTTGTAAATTGATTTGTAGTTTACCAATAAACATCATGGCAATTCATTTTTCCTTCCTCTTTTTTCGTCTTTTATCAGTCATTGTGTAAATCGCTATATAACATATCATTGACATATCAATGTTTGTGCAAATCATTTAAGCCTTTTATCAGTCATTGTGCAAATCGTGATGGTACAAATCATTTCACACATAAGAAGAAGAATAAAGAAGTAGGATAAGAAAACAGAACGACATAAGAAAAAGAAGAAGAAGAGGTACACATGCGTAATATAAGAAAAAAGGTATGACATAATGTTTATGCAAATCACGACATGAAGACCGTAAAAGCAATCTCAAACATTGCAACGATTTGTTCACTGAACACAATGCTAATCACTTTTAGGATTTTCATTTGCGAAGGGCGAACATTACAATGATTTGTTCACTATACACCACTAATTGCTTTTAGGATTTTTACTTACGAAGGGCGAACATTACAACACTTTATTCATTATACACAATGGTAATCACTTTTATGATTTTCATTTATGAAGGATGAACATTACAACGATTTGTTAATAGTACACAACGCTAATCGCTTTTACGATTTTCATTAACGAAGGACGAACATTACACCAATTTGTTCACATACACATCACTAATCCTTTTTACGATTTTCATTTACGAAGGGAGAACATTACAACGATTTGTTCACATAAACAAAGTTCGTAAAAGCAAATCGTGATAGAAGAAATACTATTTGTAAAATGACGTCTATGTCAGAGACAACGATTTGCCTTTGCTATAAATAAGAGTCCAACTTATTCACAAAAAACAAACAACAACAACAACTATGCCTTCATCCCAAAACAATTGGGGTGGGCGATATGAACCAACAAAGAAAATCATTCTGGGTCTTCCACATGAATCCTTCTCCTCTATTCATTTCTATCCAATGCCATGTCCTCGGTGAGGTTCAAAGCATTCATATCCTTTCCTATCACCTCCATCCATGTCTTCCTAGGCCTACCCCGACCTCTTTTAACTAATATATTTTCCCGTTTCTCCATCCTTCTAACTGGAGCATCATTAGGCCTTCGTCGAATATGTCCAAACCACCTTAAACGATTCTCTCTCATCTTATTTTCAATGGGTGCAACGCCTACCTTCTTACGTATCTCCTCGTTCTAAATCTTATCTTTTATTATATTTCCACACATCCATCTCAGCATACACATCTCAGCTACACTCATTTTTTGAATATGATGTCTCTTGGCAGCCCAACATTCTGTACCATATAGTAAAGCGGGCCTAATAGTCGTCCTATAAAACTTTCCCTTCAACCGCAATGGCATTCTACGATCGCACAACACTCTAGTTGCACTCTTCCATTTCATCCACCCAACCTTTATCCTATGATTTACATCTCCATCAATTTCTCCATACTTTTGAATGATAGATCCCAAATATTTGAAAGAATCATCCACCGGTATTTCTTTCTCACCAAGCTTCACTACACTCCCATCTCTATTTCGTTGCTTACTAAATCGACATTCCATCTATTTTGTCTTACTCTTACTCAACTTAAAACCTCTTGCTTCCAATGTCTGTCTCCATAATTCTAACTTAGCATTAACTCCAGCTCTAGACTCATCAATCAAAACAATATCATTAGCAAACAACATACACAACGGTACATTTTCTTGAATTAATCTCGTAAGCTCATCCATCACTATAGCAAATAGGAAAGGGCTTAAAGCAGATCCTTGATGTAACCCAACCGTTATAGGAAAATGGGTTGTCACCCCTCCACAAGTGTGGACATTGGTTACTACTCCTTCATACATATCTTTAATTATACTAATATACTTGAGAGAAACACCTTTCTTCATCATTGTCCACCAGAGAACGTCCCTAGGTACTCTATCGTAAGCCTTCTCCAAATCAATAAAAACCATATGCAAATCTTTGTTCCTCTCTTTATTTCTCTCAATAAGTTGTCTAAGAAGATGTATAGCTTCCATAGTAGATCTTCCAGGCATAAAACCAAATTGATTCTCAGATATCATGACAACCTTCCTCAACCTAGACTCAATCACTCTCTCCCAAAGTTTCATAGTATGACTCATGAGTTTTATACCACGATAGTTTGTGCAATCTTGTATATCACCCTTATTCTTATATAGAGGCACCAAAGTACTCTTCCTCCACTCATTAGGCATCTTATTTGTCCGCCAAATCTTGTTAAAAAGATTTGTCAACCATTCTAAACCTTTCTCTCCCAAGCATTTCCAAGCCTCGATAGGTATACCATCTGGGCCAACTGCCCTTCTTGATTTCATTTTCTTCAAAGCCTCTGCAATTTCTTTCTTTTGAATCTTGCGCATGAAGTCACGATTCATCTCATGAAAATGAATGGAAAAGTCTTCAAGATCCTGAGCATGACTTTCATTAAATAGCTTATCAAAATAATCTTTCCATCTCTCCTTAATCTCCTCATCTTTGACTAAAACCCTTTGCGTTTCATCTTTGATACATCTAACCATACCCAAATCCCTCGATTTCCTATCTCTCATTTTTGCAATCCTATAAATATCCTTCTCACCCTCTTTGGTATCCAACTTGTCATAAACCTCCTTATATACCTTATCCCTCGCATTCCGAACTATTTTTTTAGCTTCCTTCTTTGCTATCATATACTTCTCCAAATTCTCATTATCACGACTTTTACTTAGATTTCTATAACACTCTCTTTTAACCTTAATAGCTAATTTGACATCCTCATTCCACCACGATGTATCCTTACCTAGCGGTGCACCGCCTTTAGACTCACCCAATACCTCCTTAGCCACCTTTCTCATGCCACCCGCTATCTTATTCCACATAGATTCTGAATCCTCCTCGAGACACCAATCAACTTCCTTAACTACCCGCTCTACAAACATTCCTTGTTTAGCTCCTTTCAGTGTCCACCACTTAATTCTAGGATCTATCCTATGTCTATCCATTTTGTGGCATTGTCTAATTCTAAGATCTAAAATTAAGACTCTATGTTGTGTAGCTACACTTTCTCCCGATATAACCTTACAATCGATGCAACAACCCCTATCTCTCTTTCTAAGTAAGAAAAAATCTATCTGACTCGTATTAACCCCACTTTAAAATGTTACTAGGTGAGACTCCCTCTTCCTAAACCAAGTGTTTGCTAAGATCATATCATAGGACAAACCAAAATCTAAAATCTTTTCTCCACTATCGTTTCTTTCTCCTATACCATAGCCTCCATGGATACTCTCAAATCCATCCCTACTAATGCCTACATGCCCATTAAGGTCACCGCCGATGAAAAGCCTTTCTCCATAAGATATCCCTTGTACTACTCCATCTAAATCTTCCCAAAATTGACGCTTAGTGGAATCATCTAAACCTACTTGAGGTGCATAAACACTAATAATATTAATAATATCCGTACCTAATACTAATTTAATAAGTAAAATCCTATCACCCTTCCTACGGACCTCAACTACATTATCTATAAACTCACGACTCATAACAATCCCTACTCCATTCCTATTCCTATTTATTCCTGTATACCAAATCTTATATCCCCAAGGTTCTATCACTTTTGCTTTCTCACCTACCCATTTGGTCTCTTATAGACATAAAATATCAATCTTTCTCTTACACATAACATCTACTAACTCTACCAACTTACCAGTTAAAGACCCTATGTTCCAAGTGGCTAACCTAATTTTATGGTCTTGGACTAACTTCTTTACCCCCACCCGTTCAACAAAGTGAGGGAACCCTTGCCTATTTGACACCACACCCGGGCGCCGGTGTGACGCGTCGCTTCTGGGCGACGACCTAGCAACCCTTGCCCATTTATCACTGCCTCTGGGCCTATAGAGTACAACGCGTCGCTCAGTAGGGAACGCCCCAACGAAAATCTCATATTGGTTTATATTCATAGGGTATGACTAAGTTTTTATGTTGGCTGTCACAGGCCTACCGCAACCCTCCTCCTTTATCCGGGCTTGGGACCGGCAGTGTATAACTAAACAGTTATACACAGGCGGAGTTAGTCCAACTTAATCACGTGTTTAGTAAAATTTAAAATTTATTTCAACACAAAGATTTACATAATTTGTATACAGTCTTACAAAATTTGGTATACACAGTCTACAAAATCTGTTAAAAATCTTTGTACATCATATTACTCCGGGGGGGGGGGGGGGTCGCGTCGTTCATTGCCTTGTAAGTATTCTTGCTGGCTGAGTTTTTTTCTCTTTCGCAATTAGAAACTCAGTCAATTTTTGGCATAGTTTTGTGCGGAATCCAAGTATATCATCCTACAACAAAAAGGTAATGTCATACCAATATATAAATTGAGTCCCCAATAATAGAGGATAATAAAACATGTTTAAGTGTAGAGCATACAACGTCGAAATCAGGTTCTTGTCCATTGTATATTGCTTTAATATACTTTATTACAAATACGCCATAATCAATGCCATTATTTTGTAAAGGAGCATGTTGTGCACAGAACAAGCTCTACTTGCCAATGCTGACACCCAAAACATCTTTTACGAATCCCTCCTGTAGTTAATGCAGAATCAAGTAAATTCTGAGCCACTGTACAAGATACAATACACTTATAGATACAAACTTACCAAATGCATAATGTCACGTTGTACACCAGTGTGAAAGTCCAATGAGTTATAGAACACCGTACATATATTGTATCTGAATCATTATACTAGATATTGTCCTAGAGTGATTTACACAATGACGTCTGTATCATTGAAGTTAACTTGATTTGTTCTTTACTAAGTCTAAACATCGTGTCGATTTTTTTATTTTTCTTTTTCGTTATTTTTGAATGTCATTGTGTAAATCGCGATGGAACATATCGTTCTCTAGGACAAAGCTCGTAAAGAAAAACCGTAATAGGATATTCAAATAGATTTGATTCGATTATTTGATGGGTTTAGGTGGGATGGCTGTACAGATCATGATAGAACACCTTCTATAAAAAATAAATCGTGATCTCTCATACAACTGGTTGCAAGCCAATCACGATCACTTTTATTTATGAAGGATGAACATTACAACGATCTATTCAGTGGCACTTGTGTGTTATACTTATTAAAAAAAAAATTAAACAATTAAATAATATCACATTACAAAAAAGAATTATAGAATTACAACAAAGAATTATAGAATTACAACAAAGAATTATAGAATTACAAAAAATAATTATTGGGATAACAAGAATCACTATCATTTATTCAGTGACACTTGACGACTCAGATGGACTATGACATACAAATCGTCTCTTTCTTTTTCTTGGTGGACTCTCTATCCTCGGTGGCCTCTTGGTTCCCTCGATCTTATTGTAAACACTGGTCATCATCTCTACCAGTGTATCATATTGTGATTGTATTTGTCTCCTCAAATTCCTCACCTGCTTCCGTAAGTCCTTATTCTCCCTCTTCAATATCTCTAACCTTGTGGCGGAGACCACCTTCTCTTTTGTGAGCTGTGTTCGCTCTTCAACGTGTACTGCAACTGAGGTAATCATTGTTGTAGCCGGAGGAAGACGATGGACGTATTTTCTATGCTGGGATGCGACATGATGGGGGACATGAGAGAGGCATGAGTTCCCAATATTCTCAATCTCAAGATTTTGATGCATGGGTTCTCAATATTTTTGGAAATAGTTGAGATCATATTGTCGTTCTTTATAATCATACGCTCTGGCACAAACACCTCTTTTGTTCTAGCTATCCAATTATTCCTTGTAGCGTTCGTGCCAATTCACGTTCCTGGCCCCACCACTATTCATCTTACTTCTCACTTTCACAGGCTTCTTTGGGGTAGACTGTCCCAAGCCAGATTATAGGAGAACTTGACTACCATGCTGCAACTCGGCTTTATAATTGCTAAACAGTCAAATATCGCAGATAGAAAGTCTCACAGCCTCAGCAACAACCTCTTGGTCCTCGTCCTCCCCATCTCCATACGGTTTCCGCACAACTTGTACATTGGAGATTATTGTTTAGGTATAGACAATTATTCATGCTAATGAATGCTAAATATTAAAATTATTTATAATAACTAGTGTTAAATATCTTACAATGACTGTTACTAAGAATGCTAACGATTACAATGACTTACACTAATAAAAGTTAAATGCTAAAACGATAACGATTTGTACTAAGGAATACAAAATCCTGCAATGATCATTACTTAAGAATACAAACGATTACAATGATTTATAGTACTGAAAGTTAAATGCTAAAGCGATAACGATTTGTACTAAGGAATACAAAATTCTGCAACAATCATTATTTAAGAATGCAAACGATTACAACGATTTACAATATTGAAACTTAAATGCTTAAGCGATAACGATTTGTACTAAGGAATACAAAATCCTGCAACAATCATTACTTAAGAATGCAAACGATTACAACGATTTACAGTATTGAAAGTTAAATGCTAAAGCGATAACAATTTGTACTAACGAAGATAAAATCCTGCAGCGATGATTACTTAAGAATGCTAAACATTTCAACGATTTATACTAACGAATGATAAATGTTGAAACTATTGTAAATGATTTTAAACCATTTACCTCATTTAATTACAGACAATCTAAAATGAACTTAGCATTATCCTCCTTAACATTTATTCTAGCCCACCGACCGATCTTTCAAAAAACATAAATCATAGGGTCACACTGAGGCCGCAACGCGACAATATGTTCTCACGCCCAGGCCTACAAAATTAATGTATTAGTAAGACTATAACCTTTAACGATCTTAGTCTACAACTATCAAATATGTAATAAATAATTACCTGGACAAATGGCCAAAATCCTGTGTCAGTTTTTTTACCCTTACTCGCATGGTAAAGTTGACTATACATGTGTGCGAGCATAGCAACACCCCATGCATAGTTGTCGATTTCATCTAAGTATTCCAATAACTGCAACCATAGGTAGCTTATCCTCGAACCAAACAAATCAGAAAATAAAGTAAGTCCAAAAAAATAAAGAAGGAATGCGCGTAACTCTTGGTCAGCTCTTTCAGATGCACATGTAGTTGACCGACCTTCCCATTTAATATAGAAATAAGAAACTTTCATCGATGTAGAAGTGCTTTCACCAGAAATACATTGACTCTAGACGTCCATCGACATTCCTAAAAGGGTCGTGCACTTTTCTCTTGCGTTATAGTTTTAATCCTGTAATAGGACAACACTTTCATGACACTTAAAGCCAGTAATCCGCGCCACATCTTCTAGGGTCATGGTAATCTCAAAAGAATCAAACTGAAATATGTTCGTCTGATGATTCCACTTATTTACCAGGTGGGTCATGGTGTTTTAGCACGTTTCAAAATAATGCTGGTCCAAAAGGCCGCCAAAGTTCATATTTCATAATCGATCCTTCTGATATTCACTCAACTATCCATACCACGACAGAACTATAGGCCACTGACACCGCCCTCTGAGCTTTTCACCTGGTGCTCTACTTCTCTTCTGACCTCCTTGTAACATAAAATAACATATTATTCGTATCAATTGTAAATTAGTTTCATTTGTACTTCTACACATCATTGTACACAGTAATCGCTATAAATAATAATAATTACACACACATTATCACAATAATCACTATACATAGTAATCACTATCACAGTAATCACTATACAGAATCATACCTATAACAGTAAATCATTCACAGTAATCGCTATCACAGTAATCATTATACATAGTAATATCTATCACAGTAATCACTATACATAATAATACATATCTCAGTAAATCGTTTATAGTAATCGCTATCACATTAATCACTATACATAGTAATTGCTATCACAGTAATACTTATCACAGAAAATCGTGATATACAAGATCGATTTACATACTATGGTCACACTCTTCTCCTCTTCATCCCCTCCCTCCATCCTCTGCCTTTCTTGTTGCTCCATCGCATCCTTCTGCTTTTCTACTTCTTCCTTCCTTAGCTCCTTCACCTCTCTCCTCTGCTTTTCAATTTCTTCTTTCCTTTCCATTTCCTTCACTTCCTCCTCCAGCTTTTCCTTTTCCTTTCCCTTTCCTTCTCTTTCTCCTCCTGCTTTTTCCTTTCTCTTTCCTTCTCTTCTTCCTTCTGCATCTTCATTTCTATTTCCGTATCTTTCTCGTCCTCCTTTTCCTTCTTTTGCCTTTCCTTCACTTTCTCATTCTCCTTCTTCTTCCTTTGTTTTTACTTCTCTTTCTCATCCTGATGCTTCTTCCTTTGCCTTTCATCTTCCATCTTCATCATTTGTGTTTCCTTCTCTTCCTTTTCCTCCTCCTCCTCCTTCTTCAATTGCCTTTCCCTCTCCTCCTCCTTATTCTCTTTTTGCCTTTTCCTCTCCTCCTCCTTCTCCTTTTTTTTTTTGCCTTTTCCTCTCCTCCTCCTCCTCTTTATTCTTTTTTGTATTTCTCTCTCTTCCCCCTCCTTCTTTAATTGCCTTTTCTTCATTTGCTTTTCATTCTCCTCCTCCTCCTTCCTTTGCCTTTCCCACTCCTCTGCCTTTGCTTTTCATTCTCCTCCTCCTTCTTTTTTTGCTTTTTCTTCTCTTCGTCATCCTTCTTCTTTTTTTTCATCTTTAGTTCTTCCTCATTCTTCCTTTGCTCTTCAACCTCAATATTTAATGAATAATCCCCCGTATAATACAATTCCAGTGCTTTGTCCCTGTCTTTATCATTCTCAATCTTCATTATATTTTGATACCTTTCATAATGCTCATATAGATGGGACTAGCGGATAACTTCGCTAATAGTCATCCCATAGAAAGGCGAGAGATTTCTTGTCTAACGAGTTTTAGACATTGCTAACTTATACAACACATAAATTTAACCACATCATTATATGTTACAACCTCCTCTCCAAGTATATAATAATATAAATTATCTCATTCGTTAAACAATCACCAACATTACAAATTGTCGCAATATTTGGCTTCATAAGTAAACATCGTTGTAAGATTTAGCAAACTTAAGTATAAATTGAGGCAACTTCATAAATACACATCGCTAGTGCTTTAAATGTATAAATTGTTGCTGCTTCAAATTTACAAATCGTTGTATAAATCACAACCTTCATAAATATATATCGTTGTAACGTTTGGCTTCATACGTAAACATTGTTGTATGATTTATCAAAATTAAGTACAAATCGTGGTAGTTTCATTAAATCGTTACTGCTTCAAACGTATAAATCATTGCTACATCGAACATATAAATCGCTATTGATTTAAATGTATAAATTGTTCATGCTTCAAACTTACAAATCGTGGTAGAAATTTAGCCTTCATAAGTACATATCGTTGAAATGTTTGGCCTTTATAAGAACAAATAGCGCTAACTGTTTTTCGATGCCCAGAAGGTGGATAAGTACAAATCGATTTATTTCAGTATGAAAATAGATGTTATTTATCATGAAGACAACCACCTAATTGTAAGATTTAACATTCAGATTTACAAATTGATTTATTTGCATAACGAAACCTTGGTAATCCGACAGTGGAGGAGAAACACCCAGAAGGTAGACACAGCCGATGGTGGCAACGATGCTGCCACTGCACAAACGATGGCAAATGATGCTTCGACGGCAGCAGACGATGACAAATGGTGCTTCGGCGGTAGCAAACGATGGTAAAGGGTGCTCTGGCGGCAGCAAACGATGATAAAGGGTGCTCCGACGTAGACGACAACAAAGGATGCTTCGACGACATCAAACGACGACAAATGAGGGTCCGATGGTAACAAACGACGACAAAGGGTGCGTCATCAAAAGGAGCTCCTATTACAAGAGATGGTGCAAAAGTTTACTGCTTAGGATGAAAACGAAACGTTTGGACTTTGAAGAGTTAACATCATTCTCGAACTGGCGTTTCACTTTTCTAGATAGAGGATCTCGAATCGTCGTTTTCCTTTTTTGAATGGAGGATATTTTTATCCTTTTCTCGAACCGGCGTTTCATGGCAAGAATGACTCGAACCAGCGTTTCACTTTTCTAGATGGAGGATCTCATACCGTCGTTTCACTTTTCTAGATGAAGAGCATTTTTGTCCTTTTCTTGAACTGTCGTTTCATGGCAAGCATGACGGAAAAGGGTACTTAAGTCTTTGCAACTGCACCAGATTTCGATGCTAAGTAACGTCGACACACACCTACGAGCTTTTATATGTGGCGCTCATTGGGACCCCCAAACATGCACAGTAGCAAACAATGCGTCTTCGGAGGAGACATATAACCTGCTTCGCTCATTCTTTTTAAGTTTTTTCATTTTATTTTTTTCATGCTACCCAAACATGAGTAAGGTGATGAGAAGCTAGGCTTGTTTCCCATCAAAGGGACCCCTGAGGGATTATGAGCAAGGGTACCCCTGGCTTGATCCCCACTTGGAGGCCACCCATGCCATTGGGCCATAGACCAGCGTATTTAGTGGGTTTTACAAAACGGATATGGATATGGATATGGTGTGATCCCTAAGCCAAATAAAACTCTCTAAGGTCCGAGGCAATCATGCACCCTTATAATTTGGATAAAAGCTCACTCGTTTGCACTTTTTAAATGTAACGAGCTTATTTTTGGGCCTTCTATTAATATATCTAATATTACCAAATATATTTATGTCTAGATCCAATCCTATTTTACTGGATCTAATTAGAATCCAAATTCGGATACGGATCTATTGCATACAATTCAGATTAGAATTGGAGGAAGCGTGACCGGCCCGTACTCGATCCGTTTGCACGCTAGTGGCATTCCCGAAACCTTTTCTACATATAGGGGCATTATAATAGTACTTTGAGCACACTTTCCATATAAAAGAAACCTCCGCCGCTCCGCCCCTTCCCTTCTCATATAGCTTCGAAGCAGAAAATTACAATTTTGTGCTCTGTGCGATCCCGCCGGAAATCCTCCTTGCCGTCGGCGGGATTCTTCCTCCGTCCGGGTGTCTGCTTTTCCTTCCTCCGCTATCTGAGTGAGTTTTCGTCTCTCTCTTCTGCGATTTCTTCTTTCGTTTTTTTCTCTTGCTTTTTCTTTTTTCCTTTTTTTCCCCGGGAAAATAGAGCCAATTCACATGGAGAAATTAGGATTTTCATTGACGACTTGTAGGGATTTCTTGATTCTTCTTACGAGGATCGTGGTCCTTCGGATTAGATATCATTGCGCTTGTTTGTGGGTTTTTCTTCCAATGGGGTTGTCACTTTTGTGGATTCTTTGATGGTTTTTTCGCTGGTTGAGCAATCTGGTTGTTTCTTGTGGAAAATTAGGGTTTTATTATCTATGATAGTGATATAACATGATTGTAAATCGGAAATCTGATAATGGTTTGGCTTTGATGATGCTTTTGTGGTTGAATGGATGATTGCTTTTTGTTTGTCATGCTTGTAGCTTGAATGATGGTTGCTGTGGGTTGGAATTGTGATTCAGACCTCTGAGATTGTGGTGTACTGTGACGGAATCCGTTGTTTTGCGGTAATTGCAGGGAGCATTGTGTGGTAGATTTCTTTTTTAGTTGTATTCTGATTGAAAGGAAAGCCAATTTCAGGAATTCCCCTTGTTGGGATTGTTGGGGCATTTCATGTTACTCGTGTTTTCAGAGCTGTATATTAATGCTGCTGCTCATTCTCGCTGCTAAAATTTTCCATTAAATTCTCGTTTTTTTGTTTTTTTTGGTGATAATTTCGTTAGTGACATGCGAGTTCTTGAGTTTAACTTTGATGTTTTGGTACTGAATTGTGGCGTGGTTGCTCGCTGTCAGAGATCAAGGTGGCTCTTTGATTGCTGTATACCAACTTTAAATACCTGATGTTATGCGTGGTAGTATTTAATAATTTTCCTGGTGGAAGATTCCTAGGAAACTTAATTTCCATCTTATTGGTGACAAAGGCAATTCCTGTTGAAAGTTCTGTTCTAAACCCTAGTTACCACTGTAAGAAGTGTGAGAAACGATGCACAAAGCATGAAAGAAGCAGCAGTTGTGTAAGAAACACCTTACTACGTGAAGCATGAAGTATTTAGAAAGCATAAGAGGAAGCAAGTAAAAACAAGAACAAGAGTAGGAACTAACATAAAACTCTTTTCTACTTAAATATATCTTTTAAGCCCATTTCACAAAAATACTGGACCTAAATGTAGTTTTCAATGTAAAAAGATATAATTTTAAGAAAATATGCAATTCTTATGACACTAAATTACGCATTTCCAACTATGTTGTATGGGTATCTGTACAAGGCTCCTGTACCAGTGTCTAGAACTGGGTACAGGTCAACTGAGTTTCGAACTTAGCTTGACCCATTGTATCCATCTTATTATCAATTCAATAAATAGTCTGTGCTCGATATCAAAAGTGCCCACTACTATTTATATATTTATTGATCATTATTTGTTAGTTAACTATATATATTTGACATGTTAGACATTTTTGTTCATAATTAACAATATACTTTCATATCCAGAGCATTTTTTAAAATTGTATACACACACATCTCTATGCACAATCTTTTAGAAATTTCCCTGTCTTACATCAAGGAAGTTCAATTTCATATTGGGAAAAACAAGTTTTGCATTCTCTGAAAGCATGTTTCTCATATAGGTTTGGAAGTGTGAAAAAGTGTATGATTTCACACTTTTGCAGCATGCTTCGTAGGAAGCCGGTTCCTGAGTTCTAATCTGCTTCCTTAGGAATTCTCAGGTACAAGGATTCTTGGGAATTTTCAACCAAACTTTTTAATGAGGATGACAGAGAGCCATCAAGACAAATCTCCATCATAAAGTCACACACTTTTGAAGACAGTTGATGTTAACGTTATGTTAGGAGTGGGGCTTAATTTTCAAGTGGTTGTGAAGGATTGCAACTTAACCAAGAGTTCTCAATCCATGCTTAGTTGATCTTTATTCTGCCAGCATTTGGTTGAATTCTGATTAGAGGTTGAATTGAAATGCAACATAACACATAATGCAATAGATCATGCTTTGTGTAACTATCTAAAAAATTTGTTTTGTGCTGCTTTGTCAGATTACTGGGTTAATGCTGTTTAGCCGATAGTTGCATGTGTCTGTGTGCCCAAGGCGTGTCAAAACACCGTCTCTGAATTTCATGATTCTAGAGAGAGACACTTGACATGGAAAACCATATGGGGAGGGGAGCCCCCTCAACAGGGTCGGTTTATGTTTGTGACTTGCCACCTGGAACAGATGAGAATATGCTGGCAGAGTTCTTTGGCACAATAGGCTTGTTGAAGGTATGCCTACCATTTGGCTTGCACATTGCAAATTGTTATGATGACAGTGTTATTACTTTTTTTTTTCTCATTGTCCTAAATCTTGCAGAAGGATAAAAGGACAGGTCTCCCCAAGATTTGGTTGTACAAGGATAAAGTGACTAATGAGCCAAAAGGAGATGCAACGGTCACATATGAGGACCCACATGCAGCATTAGCAGCTGTTGAATGGTTCCACAACAAGGATTTTCATGGAAGCAGAATTGGTGTGTTCATAGCTGAGTCAAAGAGCAAGGAACCTGACTTAGGTGTGAATGGAGTGGGTGGTGAGCTAGTGGAGGATGGTAGAGGACGAGGTGATGCATCAGGGAAAGCATGGCAACAAGATGGAGATTGGCTGTGTCCAAATACAAGGTCTGTGATGTGACATTGGTGAGCAGCTCTTTCTTTGACTTTTAAAGTTCTCTCCTTTTCTGAACATTCAGGGGTTGGGTGCACAACATTTAATGTTCATATTGCATTGGCTCATATTTCCTACTTTAAGCAGTTGTGGCAATGTAAACTTCGCATTTCGTGGTGTCTGTAACCGATGTGGAACTGCCCGCCCTCCTGGTGGCTCTGGCACAGGTGCTGGAGGTGGTGGTCGTGGAAGGGGCAGAGCTGCCAATGATTCAGGTGGCCGGGGTCGCCCTGTTGGTGGTCCTACTGGACTTTTTGGCCCAAACGATTGGCCATGCCCCATGTAAGTCTTTTCTTCCTCCCTCTCCACTTCAAGGGTTCAATAATGCTTGTTCCTTCTGGTTCTTTGAAAAGAAAACTGATTATCAGCTTCAGGTATTTTTCTGTAGCTGTATAACTGTTGACCGTGCATCATGCATTTTGTTGCCCATTTATTCTTTGATGCTATGCTATTGTCCTCTATTGCCTTTCTGTAAGTTCTTGCTTGTATCCCTTGCATCCTATGTGTAACATGGTTGCTAGGATTTTCTGTTGTATATGCTGTCAACAATTGAACATGTAGACTTTTATGAATACTCCATTTTCTTGTTGAACCATATCTTGATTGGTAGTTGCTTGTGTCTTCAACCTGTCCCTGTACATGGTTGATGCTGCAGATTATTTGTGGTGTGATGCTGATGATGGTTGTGTGATTGAATCCAGAGCTGTTCATTAAGTTTACATGATCAATAGGAGGTCTTCAGATTTGCAATTTAAAATGATACTTTTCTATCTTCTTGCTGTCTCCTTTGTCCATCATTGCCACTAATCTTTATCAAAATTTTCAAGTTGAATGTTATATCTTGAAAATAGTCCAAGACTCTATTACAATGTGTTGGCTGTTCGGCTCTGTATTAAATGACTTTATGGAGGAGGTGGGAATGGTTTGGAAACATTCCCCCCTATTATGTTTCCTACACTTTTACATAATATAATAAAATATTCTGTAAGTTCACAATTTGATGCATTTGGGTTTTGGGCCTATTTTCGGTCTATGGTAGTAGAACATAGTTTATTTATTTAGTCTGCTGAGTGCTAAATATTTGTTTCTTATGTATCATATTGCTGTTTTCAGGTGTGGAAATGTCAACTGGGCAAAACGATCTAAGTGCAATATCTGTAACACTAGTAAACCTGGCCATAATGAAGGCGGTGTTAGGTAAGGGTTTGAGTGGCAGAACTGTTGTATTCTTGAATTCTCATATTAGTTTTTGTTCATTGAAAACCAAAAAGGTGATTTTGAATAGTTGGACTGCAATTGAACATTATTCAAATCCTGAAATTTTGTAGATATCTCTAATAATTGTTAAAGATATCTATAAAATTATTAGATATCACAATTATTAGAGATATCCAGGAAAAAATATGAAAACACAATTATTAAAGGTATCTATAAAATTATTAGATATCTCTAGTAATTGTGAAACATGGTTAACAACTGCAACCCTAGCAACTCTTCAGTAGTAAGTCATATAAAAGAAATGTCATTTATATTATTTTAATGTATGACTGAAAAATGCAAAACATTTCTGGACTTTTTTCTATTTTCCATCAGAATAACAAAACAAATCTAGGACAGACACCACTTCTTTAACGCTGATACATTTTGGGCATGGATTTATCAGTTGTATTGGATGTATGCCAAGAAAAATGTGAACACCTCAATTACATTGTAACTGCAACTTCTCTAAGCTTGACATGACATTTCTAGCACAACCATTTCCAGGTCAGAGTCATGCCTGGAGGTTGATAATGATTGAGGCTTATATTTAGCTGGAGGCTGCATCTTCAAAGAAATGCTCCATTACTTGTTGAATGATCACTATTTTCCTTTTGCCTGTCCCACATTTTCAGGGATTTGAATGTTAAGGATGAAAGAAGCATGGTAACTGAATTGTAGTAGTCACACGAGGAGTTTTGTGCTTTCAATTTGTTCACAATGAATATGTTGACAATTTGTCTGTCAATCTAACATTTTGTGAATAACCAAAAGAAACTTAAAGGCCCATTTTGACATCATTTCTTTTGTTTGTTTAAGAACTATTGGTCAATGTGGTGCTGACTTGCTCCGTTTAGATTAAGACTGAAAATCAACAAAATAAGCAATAAAGTGCCTGCCATGTCTCGTCAGAGTCTATTTACCAGTGTTTGTGTTAGTCTGTATCTATGTCACATGGATACAGATACGGAAACGGGATACAGCATGGGTACAGGTCATACGAGCAGCAATTTCCAAAAAATAGGGTTCAGGGATACAGAATATATATATATATATATATATATATATATATATATATATATATATATATATATATATATATAGAGAGAGAGAGAGAGAGAGAGAGAGAGAGAGAGAGAGAGAGAGAGAGAGAGAGAGAGAGAGAGAGTAATGCTATGGTTCCCCGGGAGCACCTACACCCACCTACTAGAAATCATAGTTGTAGGTTGCATCTTCAATCAGACCTTATGGATGTACTTAACACAGTTTATATGATAGGAGTTATGTTTTGGATCATGTTTTTTGAACATCAAAATAGGTTTTTTTAAGTTATGAAATTTGTGTACATTGTGAGACGTTGATTTTTGAAGATCTTAAAAAACCTACATGTATTCCATAATCACATGATCCAAAACTTGTTTTCACTAAATAATGATTGATCATATCTATAGGATCTGATCAACTAAAAAAGTACTCAAAATTTGAAATTTTGAAGCTTCTATTAGGTGGGAGTAGGTGCTCTGGGAGCACCCTATCACTATATATATATATATATTTATATATATATATGGTAATGTTGTTTATGGTGTTGATGATAGTGGCAGACTGTGTCTAAGTGGGCTGGCGGAAGGTGAAAACTATCCACATTGGAGTCAATTTTTTTAGCTTTGACTTCTATGGTGTTTGACCTAAAAATAAGGGTCAAATGTGTGAAATATGGTGATAGACGAAAAAGAGTAGGTGTTTGTGGGAGTCTTAGCCAAATAAAATGCTCTTTGGTTGAGACAAAAATGGGTTGGATATGGTCAAACTGTGCTGGATATGGTTTGAGCGTATCCTGCCCATGTCCGTACCCGTATCCGAACTGTACCTGTTCAGCACGGGTACTGGGGCCAAAAGGGTGTACCCCCATGATATTGGTCTGTGTTATGAAGTCTTTTTTAGGTTTTGGCTATATGTTGATTATCCTGTTTCTTTTATTTTTCTTGTACGAACTATCCTGGCCATATAAAAGTTCAACAATTAGTGAAGATAAAAAATAAATTTCTTGTAGTTGACACCCTGTTACCATCTTCCTTGAAAAGTTGTTCTTTAATCTTTCATTGTTATTTTTTATGACCTCAAATTTTTATTTTTCATCAGAGGAGGACGTGGAGGAGGTTATAAGGAGCTAGATGAAGAGGAAATTGAAGAGACCAAACGAAGACGTAGAGAAGCTGAAGAAGTACCATATCTTCTCCTTTTATTTAATTGTGCATCACATTTGAAGTGGTCATGTCATTAATTTTATTTTCTCTCCAGGATGATGGTGAGTTGTATGACGAGTTTGGGAATCTCAAAAAGAAGTTCCGTGCTAAAACACAACAAGCAGTGACTAGACTTGCCCTTCCAGGCTCAGGACGGGCAGGATGGGATGTTGAGGAGCTAGGTATGAAACTAAGGGTTATTGAGTCTTGTAATTAACGTATCTTATGTTAAAATGTTCTATTTTGAGTAACATGTTGGTGGTGTTGGAGCAAAGTGGAGACCTCATGGAGAAACAACTGTTTGGGGAAAAGAACTTGAAAAAAAATGCATAAGAAAATTTCTTTAGGGTACCTACTTGAAAACTGAGCAGGTCACTAACCTCAAATGATTGTCTCCCCCGTTGGTTGCTTTTATAAATAGCTCTTCGTTATTTTTTTTAAATAGCAAATTTTGGTATTTGGTTGTTTTATTTTTGTTTTTCTAACAAGTTTTTAAAAATATATTGAGAAATCACCCCTCTTCTTGAAATCCAAGGGGACCTACTTTTTTTTTCCTTCTACTTATTTTCTTCCATTGTACTATCATCATCACCGTCACCACTTCTCTACCACCATTACCACCACTACCACCGCCACTTCTTCACCACCATCAGTGAAATGACCTACGTCACAATGATTCGTGGACTGAGGATGCGGGATTCAGAACCGACTCGGAAGTTTGACATTTTTTTTTTAAAATGGGACACGAGGACACAGCATTATTTAGTTTTTTAATCAATAAAAACTATTTTTTGGATATTTTAACTTTAAAATGGCTTTTTATTGAAATAAAATTTAAATGTAATAAAATATTATTTAAAAAGTATTAAAATAATGCTGTACATGTCATCAGGGACAGCCCAAATGGCGTGTCCCTGTGACATAGGAAATGACACAAAAAGACCATTCTGTTAGTCATTGCCATTTGTCAATAGCACGAAGAATTTGTCTGGGGCATGTTACTTGCTGAAGTAAGGTTTAAGGCTTCGCTCTAGGTGGCCGCTCAGGTGTCTGCCATGCCTTGAGGATTAGGCCTCATGTCTTAATGTTGTGCTTGTCATAGGAATGGGATGTGATTGTTAGTTGCCATATGGCCCTCTGCCATTCAGTTTCCTATTGTTTCATTATCATTTGGTTGGCATTGTTGAAATACGCACTTGTACATCCTTATTATAGACTGATTTTCCTTTACTGATTCACTGTTTTACTTTGTTGATGTTGGATATGCTGTGTGCCTGGATTGTCCCTGAATGCTAGGATAGTGTGGGGATATTTATGAATTATGCATATCCTGTTCTCTTTGGCAGTCCTGGTGCAGTCCATTTCTCCAAACTTGTGGAGTTATGCACCTACTTATCTCAGAATTAACTGTATATGATACTGTAATAACAACACGAATAATTGTAGTTTGTTCAAGGAAATTGGATGCAGTGTCCTTATATTGTATTAACCATTTTCTTTCACATAGTAGTTCACAATTCAATTGTTTTGTGCAAATGCCGTGGCAATCAGAATTGCTGTGTAGGTGAGTCGAAAGAATGAGTGAACTTGAAGTGCTGATTGGCAGAGTTTCTGGTGTTACTTATCCGGGACCAATGACTCAGGTTACTGGTTGGTGTACAATAGTGTCTATCTGTGAATTCATGTTTGGACTTTGGACTGTGCGACTCCTAGATGGGTTTACTACAGTTTATGCTTGTTACCTCTTGTCAGTGATTCTGAGGTTCATAGTAGTATCTGTTCGTAGCATGCTTACTACATGATCATAGAATTTCTGAACCTGTCTTGTTGGTGCAGGTTCCTTTGCTAGGATATTGATTGTTGTTTTTGTCACGAAGGTTGTATTGCTGACATGGTTCTCCTTGCCATTCTAATTGTGCTAGGCATGATTGAAAGAGATAGTAGAGAGAAAAGCAAAGATAGAGGAAGGGACCGATGTGAAAGGGAGAACAGCAACAGCCGGGAAAGAGATGGGTACAATTATGAGGACCATCGGAGGAGCCGAAGCCGCGAAAGAGACCGGGACCGTGAGAAGGACAGAGGAAGAGAGCGGGATAGGGATCGAGATAGAGGCCGGGATCACAACCGTGGGAGGGACCGAGATTATGAGTATGATAATGATAGAAGCCGAGAACAATGGAGAGAACGCGATCGCTATCGATGAAGTTTATCTCGATCTTGGTGCGAGTGATCTAGATTCTGTTTCGTTTAGTGCTGAGCCATGGGTTTCTTGAGAACTTTTTTTGGTGAGTTATGTTTTCTAGCCTTTCGATGTTGCGGGTTTCGCGGAATACTGTCATTTGGGGCGAAAGGGGGTAAAACCTAAAAAACATTTGCGTTCTTGAGAATCAAAATGTTGACTTATGTTCTTTATTGAATGAGAAAAATGGCCGTTTCAGCGTGTTCTAAATGCTGGAGTAGTTTTGTTAGATATGAAGGTAAAAGCAACTGCAATCCTATTCTATAATGAGTAATGCTACCTTGAAAGATATGTTAACAAGGTACCCAAAGATTTTTCTCCTATACTTGTGTCCTGAATTTAATAGCATTAGACAGACGCCAGTGTGACTCTGTTTTAATTGTGTTATGTTGTCATAGCTTGAAAGATTTTCGTCTCACGAGGTTGCTCAAGGCTTGATCTGTTTGCACAGCCATTCAGAGGGATGGCAGGATGATCCTATATATGATAAACTCTCGTGTTTTCCAGTATCGATGTCAGAAAATAAATGGTCAAAAAGTAGGCAGCATTGCCGCATTACTTACCATCAGAGCTGTAGACAAAATGATGAATGTTGACTGCTGAGGGCCATGTTCATCCACCTATGCTTGGGGGCAGTGGCGGAGCCACATTGAGGTCAGGCTTGGCACGTGCCCACCCTGACCCAAAAACATTCTAATAAGGGGTTCAGGTCATGGGTGGGCAGTGACCACCCTGACCCAATGAAAGAAGGACCAGGGTGTCTGTCCCCACCCTGATCTTTTATGTGCTCTCTCTCAACCCAAAAATCCCCCCAATGAAGTTGTTTGCTAGGCTGGTCAATGAGTCGAGCTTGACTCGTTAAGGCTACACTCCTGCTCTTTGCGAGACAATCACAAGCTGACTCGTCTTCTACAAATAATTGTTTTTTAAGTGTTATTTAAAACTTGCTAATATATAAAATATATGTATAATACATATAAATATATGTTTAATCTATGTACAAACGTATATAATATGCATTTTATGTATATAATATATGTATAAATACAATATAAAAATAACCTAACTAGTCAAGCCAATCGAGCTTGCCACGTTGGTTCTCGGCTTATTTACCTAAATGAGCTAACTAATAGCTTGGCTCTCTATGCTCAATTTCTGAGTTGAGCCTAGCCAAGCCAAATGACAAGCTGTTCATGTCGTTTTCCATCCTTAGAATTTGTGCCCACCCCTGGCTCTGCCCCTGCTTGGGGGTGCCATACAAAAGCAGTTTTCAGTGATGGGAGATTGGGTATTGGTAGGCGTGCATCCTAGCAAGATGATATCAAGTAATGGTGGGAAGTAAGTTAGCACATATTTGGTCATCCTATTAAACCAAGCATATAGGAGCATTGTTGTTTATGTTGTGGCCATGATGTTTATGGAAGCTCCAGTAAGAAAACAGAGCAGGCCTGCTGCCCAACTTTATCCCTAAGCAAATGGACTTCGGTGGTCACTGGCCCAAGGCAAGGGTGAGATTTAGATGACATTTGATCAAGTGAACCAAAGTCAAGATTAAGACTGCTACTGTTTTTCATCTATCCTTCTGTTGGTTTCACTCTGATAACTGCCTACTAGGTTTTAATTATGGTCCAACTTTTTCTTTCTGAATGAATGTAGTTGATTCACCCAGGTAGCATGATGATTCAACCAGATCTTTTATCTGGTTTCGTCCAGGTTTTGGTATTGGGATAATCAAATTCAGATTGAGGGTTCAAAGGAGATGAGCTCGCAAAATATAGATAAGATCTATCTTGGCAGATTTTAACCACTGTCATAGATATGACAATAGTTTTAAAATCTTGTGATTTTTACACAAAATTAAATCTGTGAAAAACCTGATATTATCATGAGTTTTTCAAGTCTCTTATTTTCATTATATCATTATTGCTGTCTAATCGAGATGTTATCATGATTTTTATATTTTGTAGATGCTTTATACGTTTTTGTAATCTTTCGATTTTTCTTATATTTTTAATTATGAATTCTTAAGATTATCTTAATATCTTCATAAAAAAAAAACAAAGCATTTCAATTACGATGCCGAGAGAATCAGCCGTACAAGAGGTGTGACTATGTTGCTAACTATGTGGACGATATTGTTAATTTTATAGTTTTCATATATAAAATGCTTGTTTGTTTCCAACCTATTTTTACGGGATATGTTTATCACCATATCCGAAGAATTGGCTATATTCGATATACAAAAGCTCGTGAAAGAGGCAAACACCACAGATGGGTTTAGCATGGTTTATTTATAACAAGCTTGTGACCAGTGAGCTGCGTTAGATAGGGTTACTAACCATGATGCCGTATTGATGTAGGAGCGAGAGCCAAACACTACTGGGTTCATAGCTAGGGTCTTCCGATTCATTTTTATAATTTGCTTAAGTCTACTCTTAACCTTCAACTTGTCTGGATTGAATCAATATGGATTTTCACGGTTAGCTATGGATAGGGTTCCTTCACAGTGGATCTGAATTTTGACACAAACAATCAACTACTCTAGATCTGTTTGACTCGTGATCTCATGTGATTATGGATGGTTTGAAAAAAATATTCTTGGTCTTGTCAAGCATCTTGATCCAAATCTAGCAAGCTATTTTTTCCCTACAGTCGTGTAAAGTTTCAGTTCCATATTTTGGACTTATAACCCACAAAGTGAAACAAAATTGAAAAAAATGCAAGCAAATCTTAGTTTAGGATCTTATTTCATATGGATCTATCTCAGATCCATATTGATTCTTGAGTCATGTTTAGATCATAAGTTTGGATTGAATCTCTCCTAGATCCATATTATGATTAGGGTTCCTAGGGATTTCTTCGATCTTCATTATAAGTATTCATTGCAAAGAGACAGAGAAGCATAGATGCATGAATTATGAGAGTTTTTTAGTTTTTTCCCTGTATTTTCTATTATTTTTCTCGTTTTTTCATAATTCAAAGTTTCGTAGCTGTGTTAGGGTGCCAATTAGTATGGGTTCAGCAACGATCCTCCTATGGTGGTGCACACTCTTGTTTGTATGAATCCAGTCACAAAATGGTAGTTCTAACAGCATGGATGTGTTTAGCATGGTTTCTTTATTATGTTAGAAGGTTTTATCATATCTAATACATCACAATATCTTATGTTTGAGACAGTGAAAAATCAACTGTTTAGCATTTGTGAAAACAATGGTGGTTTAGAAATGGTATAAAAACACTATATTTCAGTCAACTTTAACATATGAAAATAGTAAATAAAATATGTTAAACATGGTCCAAAGGTTAGAGTTTGCATTTGGAGCATTGATCTATATATATATATATATATATATATATATATATATATATATATATATATATATATATATATATATATATATAAGGTAGTAGTTGCTTACCACTTTTCTAACACACCACCAGCTTATCGGGCTTTTGAAAAGTTTTTTTTTCATGTTTTCCTTAAAATTGACTATACAAATGTGTTCTACATATTTTATTTTATAGGAATGACTCTTAGATTGTCTTATTCTGATACACATGTAGGTTTTTATAAGATTTAAAAATTGCTGGTCTAAAATTTGTATAAATATTTAACTTTTAAAAAAATATTTTTTTATCGAAAAACATGATCCAAGTTCGTTTCGTAGCAAATCAACACATCTATATGGTCAGATTTGTGAAAACAACCCCAAAACACCAGTTTGCTCATGGTAAGATGGAAGTAGGCCAGAAAAATGGTAGGCAGGTACCAAGCACCACTTTTCTTATACACATACGAGCTGTCCCTAGCCGAGCCAAGCCAAACACATTGTGTTTAACCTCGACTCATTTAAGCTAAACAAACTGGTCATCGCGCTACTTGCCAATTATATGAACTGATCATTAAAGAGTTTTAGATGAGCCGAACTGAGTTGAGTCACATGCTGCTTGGTTCGTTTACCAGCCCTACTTGCAAGCAATAAGTTAAAATCCTGCTTGGCTTAGATTGATCTTAGCTAGGCGTGTTTAGGATCCAAATCCTATTCTTTTCAACTAAAAAAGAAGAAGTACTTTTTTCATAAATGAGCCAGCTCAAGTTACTCAGCTCAGGCTGCACGGTTCATCAGAAAAATTAGCCTAATTTGAAAGCTTCAAGCTTGACTCGTTCAGCTACTAAAAGTTTTTTTTTCCTGTTTACGTCATTTTTCAGCCGGATATGATGTAGCGTTCTGTTTTTTGTTTTTTAAGGGAAGCTGGGGTTAGGTAGGCCCCTACCAGTTATACAACTATACCATTGGGTAGGGATGCACAACAAGCCGAGGTAGCTCGGGCTCGACCCATTTAAGCTCGGCTCGAGCTTAAACAGGTAGTCCAGCTTGGTTAGGCTAAAAAAATCTTGATTAGGCTCGGTTCACATAGTTCTATAGAAGTTAGAGTTTATATATGTACATTATTTTACTAAGAATACAAAAAGAGATATTACTGTAGTGGGTGTGTTCGTAGCCTCTTTGGAAAGTGACTTGGGTACAATTCTCATTAAGTATGTTTCTCTAAAAAAAAAAACTGTCATAAACTTATTTTTTTTTTTTTTATAAATGTGTTCAGCTCGAGCCAAGCCCGGACATTGGCTGTTCAAGCTCGGCGCCGAGCTTGAACATCCACTTCTTCCTCTCGATTTGAGCCAGCCCAAGCTCGGCTTGAACCCGGCTCTAGTGCATCCCTATCATTGGGTACTTTAACTTGCAACTTCCCAACACAAGGTGACTGCACACTAGCTGCTCTTACCAGGCAAGTGCGTTGGTTAGTGTTTTGCATGGGGCATCAATTATGCATCAATTTTCCGTGGCCAGAATAATTTATTAAGTCTTGATCCCAATCACCCAACCACGCCTTTTTTCTGGCAGACACACTCAGTGATTGGCGCTGAGAAAAGCCCAGACATCAAATTCCCATCATGTCGTGCAGCCATGTTTGAAAAACAAGGGAAAATGTGGATGTTGGGAAGAAAAAATGTTGACCCCAGTACAATATAGTTGCAGCGGATTTCTAGAAGATTGAGAGAGAAAGAGAGGGAGATAGTAAGAGATGTTTATGGCTTCCTTTAGGAGGGTTCTCTACTACTGTTATTATAAAAAACTCTCTAATAAAGCTTAGGCCCTTATAAATTACTTCATCCGGTGTTGCCATCAACCCAAAAACTGTGAATAAGGTAACTTACTCCACTCTCCAATAATCACCCTCACTATCACTGCACTAAGGGCCCACTAGGTGGTTATTGGATTTGTAGTGAGACCCAATTGGGAAAAACACTAAAACCTACTGTACTTAGAAAATGAAGGCGATGACAATAAAGAACCTAAAAAAGAATCACTTTTATACCTTGCACATGTCACATAGAACAACTCCTTCCACCCAAGCTTCAAAATAAAACCTTTATCATCCAAGGGATACTACAAAATATATATACTTTGATGTACATGAGCAAATGATAATAAAAAAATAAAGAATACAATAAGAGAGAGGTACACGTCAATTTTAACATAGAAAACCCTCTCAAAAGAGAAGTAAAAACTACGGAGTTGAGAACAACCCAATAACAACTCTACTATGTGATATAAAGAATGACTACAAAGGAGTATACACAATGTCTACACTCCAATAAACTCACACATCATTACAATAGAGAAAAATAATGCAAACAAAAAAGTAGAAGTGAAAGAATATCACCTAATAAAGAGTGATGACCTTTCCACAATAAAAACCCTCTTTCTCTTGTCCCAATTTTCACAAAAACAAGAAGAAGATTTGAAGAAGAAGAACAAAAGACAACCAAGCCAAACTTCTCTTCCTTCTTTCTACTTCCTTTTTCTCTCCCACAATCTCTCTCTCTTTCTTCTAAGAGCAACCAAGCACTACAAAAAGAAGAGAATAACAAAAATAGGGCCACCATGCCCTTCTTTTCTTCTTTTCTCTCAATGAAAAATGCACCACTCAAAGAGGCATCTTTTCACTGCCCTAAGTGGACCGGATCCTTCACATGAAGGTGACCCGATCCAACATATCTCCCCCTCACTGACTATGTGGAGAACTTTGCCAATTCAGCGATGGAGAATTATACTTCAAGCTTTCTACGAGGCAACTCCTTGGTCATCATATCTGCACTATTGTCATTATTATGAATCTTCTCAAGCTCAAGTAGCTTTGCATCTAACACATCACGTATCCAATGATACCTACATCAATATGCTTCGACCTTGTATAAAATATAGAATTCTTGCCAAGATGAATCACACTTTGACTGTCACAATACAAAACATACTTCTCTTGAGTAAAACCAAGTTTCTACATAAACTTTTTCATCCATAATAACTCTTTACTTGCTTCAGTTACTGCAATGAACTCTGCCTCTTTGGTAGATAGTGCCACATACTTCTGAAGTCTCGATTGCCAAGACACTGCACCACCTGCTGAAGTAATTAAATATCCAGATATAGACTTTTTAAAATCAACATCCTCTGCCATATATGAATCTGAATATCCTACTAAAATAGGCTTCTGTAGACTAAAATAAAGACACACTCTACTTTACCTCTAAGATATTTCAAAATCCATTTCACAATATTTCAATGCTCTTTGCCAGGATTTGAGAGAAATCTACTGACAACCTCAACTGAGTGATCTATATCTGGCTTCGTACACACCATCACATACATCAAACTGCCAACTGCTGAAGTATAAGGAATCTTTTGCATGTTCTCTTTCTCTTTATCTTTATAAGGACTTTGCTTCACACTTAACTTAAACTGTGCTCTAAGTGGGGTACTCACTGCCTTTGCCTTGCCCATGTTGAATCTTTGAAGCACTTTCTCAATATACTTTTCTTGTGATAGTCATAATTTCTTTGCTTTTCTATCACGAATAATCTTTATGACTAAAATTTGATTTGCGGCTCTCAAGTTTTTCATGGCAAATGATTTGCTCAACTCTTTCTTCAAGCTAGCAATTCTTGAAGTATTTCTACCTACAATGAGTATGTCATCAACATAAAGCAACAAATATAACAAAATCATCATTTGAGAACTTCTTAACAAAGACATAATGGTCTTAAGTAGTCTTTTTTTAACCATGCTCCCCCATAAAAGACTCAAACTTGATATACCACTGTCTAAGAGCTTGCTTTAAACCATACAAACTCTTTCTCAACCTGCAAACATAGTCTTCCTTTCATTTCTTCTCAAACCCTTAAGGTTGCACCATGTATATTTCTTCCTTAAGATCACCACGGAGAAAGGTTGTCTTCACATTCATCTGCTCAATTTCTAAATCAAGACTTGCTGCCAAGCTCAAGACAACTCTGATAAAAGATATTTTAACAACTGATGAGAATATCTCTTTAAAGTCAACACCTTTCTTCTGACTAAAACCTTTATAACCAACCTAGCATTATATCATGGATATGATGAGTTCTCATCTTGCTTTACTCTAAAAACTCAATGATTCTTCAAAGCCTTTTTACCTTTAGGCAATGGTATAAGCTCAAAGGTATGATTATTATAAAGAGATTGCATCTCATCCTTCATGGCTTCAATCCACTTCTCTTTTTATACATCTTGCATAGACTCCTCATAGCTCTCAGGCTCTCCACCATCAGTCAACAAAACATACTCATGTGCAGGATATTTAGTAGATCTAAGAAGTGACTGTGCAACTGAAGAAGAATCAACCTCATACTGCTCAACATCATCACCATTAGACATATCTGACCTGTCAATATCTTGTTGTGAATTTTTAATCTCATGCGTGTAATCTTAAATTGAATTTGGGAAAGATGATAATAAAACAGGATCTGTATCAACCAAGCTGTCACTGCACTGAGATTTTTCTTTCACCACTTTCTTAATGTCTTCAATGATCTGATCTTCAACAAAGACAACATCTCTGCTTCTGACAAGTTTCTTCTCAATAGGATCATACAACATGTATACAAACTTATTTTGACCATATCCCCAAAATATACATTGTCGTGTTTTTGCTTCCAACTTTGTTCTTTCATCCTTAGAAACATGTACAAAAGATTTGTACCAAAAAATATGCAAATGGTCATAAAAAATGTTTTTTTTCAAACCAAACCTTGTTAGGAACATCATCATCTAGAGGCACATGAGGAGACAAGTTAATAACATGAGCCACAATGTCTTGGCAACTTTGCCTTTGACAACAAGCATCTAACATTTTCAATAAGAGTTCTATTCATTTTCTTAGCTACACCATTCAACTGAGGAGTCTTAGGAGGAGTTTTTTGATGCCTTATACCATGCATCCTATAATATTCATCAAATGGTCCCAAATACTCACCTCCATTTCCAGTTCGTATGTACTTCAACTTCTTCTTTGTCTGTCTCTCAATAAGAGCATGAAATTGCTTGAATGCATCAAGCACTTGGTCGTTCCTCTTCAAAGCATAGACCCATAGTTTTCTTAAATGATTATCAATGAAAGTCACAAAATAAAGAGAACCTCCAAGCAGAGCCGTACCTGTGTTTTATGGGGCCTGAGGCGGAGGGAAAAAATGGGCCCCCTATTAATAGTGGGAGTTCAAGGGCAGCACCTCCAATTTTTTTTTAAAGAATCAAAATAACAATAAAATTTGCATTCACATTAAACAAATATAATATTTCAAATATTTATATCATATTAAATAAATGGGGAGCTCAGGCCTTAAAATTGGGCCCCTAATTTTTTTTTGGGCCCAGGGGCCCTGAGGCCCAAGCCTCATTGGCCTCTTTACAGGTCCGACTCTGCCTCCAAGTGAACTCTCCTTCAAAGGACCACATACATCTGAGCATACCAACTCTAATTTTTTTTCTTTCTTGATGGAGGATGACTCTTGAAAGATACTCTCCTTTGCTTCTAAACTAAGCAATGAGTACATCTCTTCAACTTCTCTTTCTTCACTCTAGGAAGTAGTTTCTTCTTTATCAAACATTCAATGCCTTTCTCACTCATATGACTTAACCTCTTGTGCCACAATTTAACTAATTTCTCATCTTCAACCACATTCACAACATCCTTTGAAATTGATGCCTGCAAAACAAACAAACGGTTGTACTTCTTTTTACGAGCCATAATCAATGAGCCTCTAGTGAGTTTTCATTGACCATCATTGAATTGAATGTATTACAAAAGCCTTCATCATCAAGCTTTTTCACTGAAATCGAATTCAAGCGAACATCTAACATATGCCTAACATCTTTAAGCATCAACATGACTTCATTATTGATTTGCAAATTTATATTACCAACACCAACAACCTTAGACAAGCCATCATTACCCATTCTCAACACTCCAAAGTCACTCAGAGTATAAGTAGCAAAGAACTACCTATTTGAAGTAATATGGAGAGAGGCACCACTGTCTATCACCCAACTAGTATCATGACTAGTCAAGTTTATCATATTATCATTATAGATAACAACTAACTCAGTCAAAGTAGTCGCGGTGACACAATCACCATTCTCACTATCCTTCTTTTCTTGCTTTTCAACATTTTTGTAATCTCTCTTCAACTAAAAACAATATTTCTTGATGTACCCTTTTTTTCCGCAATGATGACACTCTATATTCTTGTACCTTTATCTTGATTTGCTTCAGCTTTTATCTCTACCCTTCTCACCCTTAAATTTACTTCTTCTCCTGTTCTCAGTGATCAATGTCTTTGATTTGTGGACAATAGCCTTGAGACTTTCTTCTCATCTATTCATTGAGGCTATAGTAAACTCTATAGAAACAACACCATTTAGAGCGGAGTTGGTGAGTGAGACCCTAAATGTCTCCCATGAATTTGGTAGAGTGGCAAACATCCAAAGCCCTACAACTTTATCTTTAAATTTAATACCCATGCCATACAATTGATTAATAAGCCCTTGAAACTCATTTAAGTAGTCGGCTATAAAGCTTCCCTCTTTATGCTTGAGTTGCATCATCTGTTTAAGTAAATACAAATTGTCATTGCCGGTCTTCGAAGCATACAAATTTTTAAGCTTGGTCCACAATGACCTTGAATGATTCTCATGTTGAATATGATTGTAGATATTTTTATCAAAAAATTATCGAACAAAATCACATACTTACTCATGCTCAAATTCTCACTCTTCATCACTCTTAGACTTGGGTTTTTGAGTAGCAAACACCGAAAGATGCATAACCTTTACAAATAGAAGATCTTTCATCTTATTTTTTCATAAATTATAATTTATGCTATTTAAACTAATCATTCGACTTGTGCTTATATCCATTCTTAAACCACAAGCTGTGATGCCACTGATGTTGAGAAAAACGTGCAAGCCAATTATACCCTGATGAAAAATGAAGGCGACGATAATAAAGAACCTGAAAAAGAATCACTTCTATGCCTTGCACATGTCATATAGAACAACTCCTTCCACCCAAGCTCCAAAATAAAACCCCTATCATCCAAGAGATGCCACAAAATCTATATACTTCGATGCATACGAGCAAGGAATAATAAAAAAAATAAAGAATACAATAAGAGAGCGGCACACACCAATTTTAACGTAAAAAACCCTCTCAAAAGAGAGGTAAAAACCATATGGTTGAGAATGACCCAACAACAACTCTATTATGTGATATAAGCAATGACTACAAAGGAGCATACACAATGTCTATACTCCAATAAACTCACATATCATCAAAATAGAGAAAAATAATGCAAACAAAAAGGTAGAAGTTGAAGAATATCACCTAATAAGGAGTGATGACATTCCCACAACAAAAGCTATTTTTCTCTTGCCCTAATCTTCACAAAAATAAGAAGAGGATTTGAAGAAAATGAAAAACAAAACACAACCAAGTCAAACTTTTCTTCCTTCTTTCTCCTTCCACAATCTCTCTCTTTCTTCTAAGAGCAACCAGGCACCACAAAAAAGAAGAGAACAACAAAAACATGGCCACAATGCCCTTTTTTTTCTTCTTTTCTCTCAATGAAAAATGCACCACTCAAAGGGGCTTCTTTTACTGCCCTAAGTGGATCGGGTCCTCCACATGAAGGTGACCCAATCCAACACAACTATGAATCTAATACTTGGATCCAAAAAAAAAATGGACAAAACTTTCGAGTGGCATCATAAGGTCGGGCTTTATCTTCGAAAGTCACTACACCAACATTTCTTAATTAGATCTTGGCATGGAGTGGGATATGACAAAGAAACCTCCTACTCCATTGGTTGGGTTAAGCTCGCCAGGTTTGGTTACAGATTCACCAATGGGAGGCTTTGCTTGTCTGGCATGAGCAATTAGTGCACGTCACCTTGTGTTGAGACATTGCAAGTTCAAAACCCAATGGTATATGGTTGTATAACTGGTAGAGGTCTGCCTAACCCCAGCTTTCTCTGTCGAAAAAAAGGTTTGGTTACATATTCGGTTGTGGCTCTAGAGCCTAGACTCAATGAAGAGTTGTAAATCGGGTTATGACTTGAGACCCTTCCATCTCATATCCCACTGAAAGAAGCCAAAATATATTTGCTTTTTCATGTGCAAAGTGCAAAAAGCCTGTATCAAGCTAGACTGGTCATATGCCCCAAAGGAGTTTAGCGTAGTGGGATGGGGCATAGTCCACTAGGCAGGCGGTCTAGGCTTAAATCCTGAGGGTAGGGGTGTCAAAGGGTCAGGTTTGGTTCATAACCAGGTAGAACCGGACTTGGAACAGATTTTTGGGTATGGTATCAGGTCCAGACCCGGTTCTAATCAGGTCTACTATAAGAGAAACCATACCCGGACCTGATAAGAATTACATGAACCAGACCTAGACCATACTAGATAAAATAATATTTTTTTTTATCATTTTTACATAGAAAAAACGCGGGTCTTAATCGGAACTTGGGTTGGGCTTGGGTCTGGTATAAAATTTCACAAACTATACCTGGTACTTGTATTAATCGGACCTTCAGGTCTGGACTCGGGACTTAATTGGGTCTTCTTATTTGTCACCATAACCAGACCCTATAGGGTTAATTAGTCCGGGTGGGGTCCAACTAAACCCGACCCGTTGACACCCCTGCATGAAGGCGTCAGCTCCTTGCATTATAGCCAAAGTAAGGTGACTTCCTGAGGGTGAGGGGTAAGCCATGGTCTTACACCATTGGTAAAGTGACCATAGGTTGACAGACATAGTCCAGCCGTGGCCAGGGTCTCTTAATCCAGAGGTGGTTTCGCCATTTCCCATGAAAAAAATCTAGATAAGCATCATCTAGATTTGACAAGGGTTAGATCTGACTCAAACCTGTGTCACAAGGACACGTTATTGAGGCTCTTATACCTTCTCATATCTAGGACATGCAGACACGCTATGTGACACGTCTGGGATTTTAGCATGTCCATGTGACGTGGGTGAGCTCCATCCGACTCGAATCCCGATCTCCGATATATTCAGGCCCCAATCTGGATATGGAAGGAAGGTCTCTATCAAGTTGGCAACCGACTGTGCAACCTTGAAAATGAGTCTCATACTCAGCATGGCCAACCCCATGTGGATGGTAGGGACTGGATGATGATATTGATGATAACAAGTTAACCCCTCGTGACCATGGGTGTCAATAGGTCGGGTTTGATCCAGACCCGACCCATACCAAACCCTATAAGGTCAGAGTTTGCTGATAAATAAGAGGGCCCAATTAGAATCCAGGTTAGATCCGAAGGGTCTGATTAATATATGGAGTCGGGTATGGTTTGTGAAATTTCATGCCAGACCCGGGTCAGACCCAAGTTCTGATTATGATCCACAAATTTTTAATATAAAAATGATAAAAAATATTATTTTACCGTGTATGGTCTGGGTCTGGTTCATGTAATATCCTTATAGGGTCCGGGTATGGTTTCTCTTATAGTTTGAACCCGGTACCACATCTCAAGTCAGGTTTGGGTTTGGTTCCACATGGGGTCTACTCATGACTGAACCATGTAAATAGTACAAGGCTTCATGTATCATATCTCACAAAACTAACCCCATGTAGATTTGACAGGGCTTGTTGTTGTTGATGATGACGGTGCAAGGAATACTTGATACATTTTAACCTGACCTACTCATAGGATTACATGATGACAGTCCAGGTTTCTAGTTGGGCATAATGTGGATCTGGTAAAAATATGGATCGGACCCACCTTAGTCTGAGCACAGCCTTGGTCTGTGATAATCTTGAGCTCTCTCTATCTATGTGTCCGAACTCTACCAAACAGCTGCACATGTGCTTGTATAAGAGTATCTTCATCAGATTAGGACTCGTGGGTCGGGCCGACGGATATGGGCCCCTCCATCTTGCAAACCATCATGCAATGTTCTTTTGAAATTGCCTGTTCTTTTCGAAGTGTCAGTAATTATGATTTTTATTAGGGCTGTTAATTTGCTGGATAATTCAGATCCCATGTGTGTGGATCTAGGTCCAACCTTGTTGGTCCATTGAAAGATCTGAATAGCAGTTTGAGTGTGACTAACGGGTCTGGGTACTTCTAGTTTGGGCCCAGCCCATGCATATAAGTAAGCTGCACAAGTATGGAATATGGGCCATGATCCATTGAGATTAGAAGAGATGTCAAAATTAAACATGCACCCACCGATTTTTTGCAGGCTTAAGTTTGGAAACATGGGGCTACCCCATTGTCAAAAATGTCGGTCTCTAGATTTTTTTTCCTGCAAGGAAAGATCTTGCGATAAATTAAAAAATTTATTTTTTTCGAAAATTAAAAGAAAATAAATGCAAATTATTTTAAAGAATATAAGAAAATATATAATGGAAAATAAAACAGTAGAAAATGTTAGTATTTCTTATTGTTGCAATAAAATAGTGATATTTTCAAAATAGGCAATTTGAAAATATAAAAGTTTATCCGAAAATATAGTTGATATTTGTGACTATGGGTTATACTAGTATTCTGATCGCAAACGCTCCAGCAGAGAGGGGGGGATCCTCTTCCCCTTAATTTATAGATGGACCTGGTACTAGGCATAGGTCTTTGAAAGGTGACCCAGATCCAGATCCACCAAACCATTTGACCCCTACATTTAACAAACAAAAAGACATAAATGCCCCTACTAAGCCCTAAAACAGACCACTTGTAATAAATTTGTTATCGTACACTGAACGGTGCACATATCAACATGTCCCAGCTTTGTTTATAGCAGAGAGAAATGACAAACACTTGGGCTTTTGCAGAACTTAGGAAAGATTGTGTCTTCATCAAGAATTTAGGGTGGTTTCTGTAATTCCTTGGTCTTGAAATTCGTATTATTTTTGTATGATACTCACAAGTAGACAATAAATATTTTTTTGTATCCATTGTTACTTAGAAGATGTTCAGAATTTGCTTTTTAACCTAGTCAATTTTTCCAATGCACTTTTAGTGGTACAATGCGAATTGTTTGGATTGTATCTTGATAGCAACTAACGTGGCTCTGGATCTAAGCCTGCTAAGTTGGTCATCATGGGTTTGATGGGTTCGGTTAAGTAGGATCCACAGCATACCAAGTCCATAACTGGTTTAGGTTTTTTGACTTAGGTCTGACCATTTAGCTTGACTTAACATGTTGGGTCATGCATATATAGGTGGATACAAAGTCCAGAACTTTACCCGAGCACATTTATTTAACAGATTTACTACCTGTGGGCTGATAACCTTATTGCAGTTGGACAACTCCAAATCGGATCAAGCCTAATTGGGCCCTGACACCTGAGGTGACTGGGATTGAGATCTCGACCCAAAATTCGACCATGTTCAAACCACTCATATATACGTACATGTAAAGCTTTTTAAATCTCTTTTCTTTTCTTTTTTTTGGAGAAATCTCAAAATTTTTTTTTTGTATGCATTGGCTTGGTAACAATCCAAGAGAAGTGATTTTAGAAAGAGACACATCCAAGTGCCCTGTGACCCTGGGTATTATCATATTATGCTATAGAAAAACCAAGATGCTTGTCTCCTTCTAGCTGAAGAAGAGCGATCCAATATGATGGTTTGAAATTTTAGGGGGTTCATGTTTGCCATTTTGCAGTTTAAAATGGGCTTGAGATGGTACTGGATATAAAAATTTATGGTTCTCATTGCTTGTCATATTGTGGACTTAAATAGGTGGATCCTGAGGGGTCCAAACATGGATCGCATTGATATGACAAAGGTTGGACCAGGATTTGGAGGGGAAAAGCTAATATGAATCTAGATCGGACTATCTACACATAATCAGCTTTGGAACTGGCGGATTCAGCTTTAAAAAATCTATATTGAATCTAAATCTGATTATCAATCAGATGATGTTTAGCACCAATGTTGTGGGTATCGAAATCAACCTGTATATCGCTTTGGCCAACGAGTCAGGTGAATCGTTCTGAATCGGCCAAAAAAATAATTAAAAAAATATATATTACGTATCAATCAGAACGTGATAATACATGTTAAAGTCATTAAATTAATATTAAAAAATAATTTTAAACTACTTTTTTATATTTATTAAAAAATAGCTGATCCAGGTCAGTATCTTATCGATTTTCTGGCGATACGATGCGTATGACAACACTGTTTAGCAATGCCAAACCCGAAACTTAACCATTTGTCATCACCAAGCAAAGCTAGACGATCCCTTTTACATTGAAACGGGTTGTTCTCGGTTGGCTCCAGATCAAGGTACAGAAAAGATGAGCCTTAGCCGAACCAAAATGGTTCCAAACCCTAATGAACCAAACCTAGAAAGGTTGTTCTATCAACGAGGCTGGTCCAAGTCTCGCAAGGGCACGCATAATGCTTAGTTTAAATAAAAAAAATTCAGACCAATATCATGCAAAGAATAGCAAGGATTTTTCATAAGAAGATTCCATTCGTTGGATGGATTCGGGTTCGGTCCGATCCATTCTTGTGCGAAATTTCTCTCTCATGGATAATGACCAAAATGCCCTTCTACTTAACCGCCGACCATTATTCCCGATGGTTCACGGGGGCTTGAAGTGATATTCTATTTCTTTGAAAAAAATGAAAAATAAAAAATAAAAACTCCAAACAGTTGTCCTTTTCCTGTTACAATATACGCGTTCTTTGTCTAGTTCCTACGCAAAAAAATTATTCCAGAACGACTCTTGGAATCCGATGGGAAATAGGCTTAATAGCAGAGATACTCCTCGTCGGCTGGGCCTTGCCAACGGGATTTATGGGAAATATAAACCAATCTCTCTCTCTCTCTCTCTCTATATATATATATATATATATATATATACTTGTTATGTTATTTGAAATTTTAGGGTTTGTTTACAAATTGGTCCCTACTTTAGAGCCTATTTGCAAAATAAATCTTGCCTTAATTTCATTTTGCAAATCGGTCTCTGCCTTCCATTAACCTCTACAAATCAGTCATTGAGGTTAACAGTTGTTAGCTTTCGTGACTGTAACTGTTAAAGGCTAGATACGAACGGGGGGCTCCGCTTGTCTGACAGGAGCAGTTAGTGCACGTCATTGGGATGTTGCAAGTTCGAACCCCAAATGGTATGGTTGTATAAGTGGTAGGGGTCTGCCTAACCCCAGCTTTCTCTGTCTAAAAAAAACTGCTAAAGGTAGACAAATTAACAGTTTTGCCCTTACAATAAGACCAATTTGCAAAATGTGAATAAGGTAGGGATCAATTTACAAAAAAATTAATACACTAACAGCCATTTGATTAAGGGCATTTTGGTGACCACTTAACCATGGTCAGAGTTTGACCATGATCAAGCTGACAGTTGTTTACAAAAAAACCAGTTTGTCCTAATGGTGAGAAACATGAGGACTGATTTGGAAAATGACATAAGGCAGAGACTATTTTGCAAATCGGCTGTAAGCTGGGACCAATTTGCAAAAAGCCCTAAATTTTAAATAACCAAAAAAACTTTTTTTTTTGTTATAATGTGTGTTTTAAGTAGATTTGAGTAATGTCCAGTTGTCCACAAGAGAGAGAGAGAGAGAGAGAGAGAGAGAGAGAGAGAGAGAGAGAGAGAGAGAGAGAGAGAGAGAGAGAGTATTCTAGCTAGTTTTTATCAAAAGAGGAACTCTTCTCTTTCTTCATACATTTTCTCTCTAATTTTTTTTGAATATTACTGGAAAGGGGTATCTTGCTCATCAAGTTCATTGGGTCCGGATAGGGCGCAATATAATTGCACAAATATATGTGCATTAAGCACCTGATTGCCCTAAATCAGGCCTTAGGCTCCACAACTGACAGGCCTGTCCTCAAGATGGAGGGTGATCGATGCTTAATGCAAAGGATGATGTGCACTCATAGGTTTTGAGCTTGTGACGTTTCATCAACTTGGTGACATTCATGAGCCGCCCCCTCGTGGCTAATTTTTTATTTTATTTTAATTAATAAAAGAAATTAGTGTCATAACCAACACGGGCTCCGCTTAGCTGGTAGGAGCTGTCAGTACACCTTAGGTTATGGTGGGACGTTTCTGTTTCAAAACCCAATGGTACGTTGAATAACTGGTGGGCCTAACCCCAGCTTGACCATCTAAAAGAAATTAGAATCATAAATTAGTAAAAAAAAATTACCTTGAATAACGGTAGGCAGGTACTGTTTTATGTGGTGTTCAAACATACCTGTTAAGAGAAGCCTCTTGAAGTGATATGAGGTCATTTTCCATTTTGTCTACTTATAGTATTGGCCAAAGATTGATTTGTTGCCCTTGCGGTTATCACCATTCAGGAATAGTAAAACTTGGAATGGCCTTCACTAAAGCCCAGCTCCATCAACGAACCGGAACTTTCCTTATTTTTGTAAAGAAAAATTACTTCAGGCCCTACTTTAACCAACATGACCTTGTTTGTTTGAAATGACCATTCCACCCCTTAAAAGTAAAATATTTTGTGAGAATATCAATGTCATCTTCAATAAAGTTTATGAGAACTAATATAATTAACTTCACATGGTTTCAGGCTCGTGGTTAAGGGAGATCTCCTACCCGACTTCCAGCCTTTTTTTGTAGGGGTGTCGGTTTGACCTGGACCCGACCTGCATTAAACCTAGGGTTGTCAACATGTGGGGTTTGGTTTGGACCCAGGTGGAATCAGACTTGGACCCAATTTTTGGATATAGTATTGGGTTCAGACCTGGGTCTAATCGGGTCCACTATAAGAGAAACCATACCTGAACTCGATAAAAACTACATGAATCAGACCCAAATCATACCTGATAAAATAATAATTTTTATCATTTTTACATTGAAAAATTGTGGGTCTTAATCGAAACTCGGGTCAGGCTCGGGTCTGTTATAAATTTTCATAAACTATACCAGGATCCATGTATTAATCAGACCTTTGGGTCTGAACCTGAGTCTTAATGGGGTCTTCTTATTTATCACCATACCCTGACCCTATACGGTTTGGTCCGGGTAAAGTCTACCCGTTGACACCCCTAATTAAACCCTATAGGGTCAAGGTTTGGTGATAAAAAGTAAGTTATTTTAAAAACTGGGTTGGACCCAAAGGATCTGATTAGGATATAGAGTTGCATATGGTTTGTAAAATTTCATACCAGACTTAGGTCCACCCTGAGTTAAGACGTGTTTTTTCAATACAAAAAAGATAATAGTTATTATTTTATCGGCTATGAGCAGAGTCTGGTTCATGTAATCCTTATAGGACTCGAGTATGGGTTTTCTTATGGCAGACTCGATAGGACCTGTCTGGACCCGGTAGCAACACCTAAAAACAGTTCTGACTTTGGACTCACCTGAATCCAAACCAGATACCACTACTTTTATGGGTATTCTTTTCTGAAAGACAAAGCAGGAGGGCTTCATAGAGGCCAAGACCAGTGCAACCAGGTCTTTGATTTTGGTGTATTCTTCTGCGTAAAAGAATTATATAATTATTTTTATTAAATAATATATATATATATATATATATATATATATATATATATATATATATATATATATATATATATATATATATAGTACTACAAACTATTTGTCGCTAACATTCAAAATATTTGCAAAATTCGCGATGTAAATATCTCCCTCGCTAAATCCATCGCTACTTATCGATGTAGCGACAACATTTTTCCGTCGCCAAAACACTACAAAAAAATACTAATTAGTGACGGAATTAACGAGGAATTTTTTTCGTCGCTAATTAGCGATGGATTAGTGATGAAAAAATTCCCTCGCTAATTTCGTCGCTAATTTTTGATTTAAACTATCTCACCTGAGGCACGGAATTTTTCCCGTTCAAAAATTTTCCTCCCTCTGTTTTTCCCTCCCCCCGTTCGATTTAAACTATCCCCACCTGAGACGCTTCTCAGGACGCCAGAAGCCCCGCCCTTCCTCTGACGACGCGCAGCGGCCCCCCGAGCGTCCTCCTCCTCCCGCTACCTCTCCCCCACGCCGTCCTCCTCCTCCCGACGGTGCCCCTCGCCAGTCTCCATCGCTCGTCCCGCCTCTCCCTCGCCGGATCCCGTCTCCACTACGACCCCAAAAAGCTCACAGTCGGCCGATCGACGCCGCTCCTCTACCCCCTCCCGCGCGTCCACTCCTTCGCCGATAGTTTATTCCGTAAAGCGAGAGTCGGAGGTCCTGTCTGCGTCCCTTCTCCTGCCGTGACTGGCTCGTTGCGGAAGAGCGTCCCGATGCCGGAATGTGCCAGTTCTGTACAAAAAAAATTGCTCCCTGCCGGAGAACGCGCCGGCAGAGAGCAATTTTTTTTTTTTTTAAATTTAACGACGGATTAGCGACAGATATGATCCATCGCTAATTTAAAATAGCGAAGGACTCACGATGGATCATGTCCGTCGCTAATCCGTCGCAAATTAGCGACGAAAGTAGTGACAAATAAGTTTTGTCACTAGTTAGCGTCGAAAAATTCGTGATGAAAGTTATCCATCGCTAACCTGTCGCTAAACCGTTTTAGCGACGGATTAACATCGGATTAGCGACGGATTAACGTCGGATTAGCGACGGATTTAGGTCATCGCTAATCCACAAGTTTCTTGTAGTGTAGTAGAGTGTAGGTGCTTGAACATTAGGTGCTTGCAATACGTGATTGATAGGTTTTTCTGCTCTTTCGGTAATTTTTTTGCAGTTCTGACCCCATAAATGTGTTGGGCATAATCGATTTACTAGGAGTCCATACCTGGATCATGTGTTTTCGATGAAAAAATGATATTTGGAGTCTAAAAAATTTACAAAGATTTTGGACAGTTGATTTTTCAAGCCTTATAAAAACCCACCGGTGTATCGGAATCAAACACTTCAAAAGCTGATTTGTATAAAATCAAGAAAATAGATCACATCTGTATGGTCAGAATTTAAAAATAAAATGAAAAAATACTTGAAAAACCCATCAACTACTTATCGCTAGTTTATCTAACATTAAACTAAATGTATTTAACACTAACTCCCATTCTACAATTCTCCGGAGTTAAACTTGGACACACAAAGGTGGACCTAGATGCCTTTTTAACTTCTTTTCACAAACCAAACAAAAAAACAAAAAATTATTAAGAATTGAGAAAACCCTCCATGATTTTGCTGATATTCCGTTCTATGGAAGTCTTTTTAGCCATCCAATCACATGGGCAGGCCGTTGCGGTGCGTGTGCCACAAAACGGTCATAACATGACAAAAGAATGCAAAAATCCAGCATTGACTTCCAGACTCAAAAAAATGGCAGCAATATCATTCCTTCAATCAATAGAGTCTGTTACTTCAAAAGAAGAAGCCTGGGAGGGCAAAGTAATCGTATATAAGATACCTCTCCTTTTCCTTCCTCTGCCACCATCATCACTCTTGTTTCCTCTTTTTGTTTTCCTTTCCCCTTTCTTTTTAGTTTTTGATGCTAACAAACAATGCCAGAAGGAACTTGCGATCTGCAGATCCATGTGAATGGCCAGCACACATTCTTTCTGAACCAGGTAAAATAAAAGAACGAATTTTTTTTATGTCCCCTCTCTTCTTTTACACTGTTCTTTCCATTTCATTTTAGTATTTGTATTGAAGAATTCTTTATAATGCTAAATCTCAATGACCAATGTCTTTTTTTCAATGGAAAAGAACAACCATCTCTTCTTTTTCATGGTTCTTTCCATTTCTTTCAGTGTTTTGATTGAAGAATTCTTTACACCTGTAGAATAAATAGCCGAATCTCAATGACCAATGTCTTCTTTTCAATTCTTTTTTCCATTTCATGCAGTTTGATTGAAAAAGAAACGTTTTTAATTTTAATTCTGGTGTTGCAGAGGATCATTTCATCATTTTCAGGCAAAGTGAGGAAATCACTAACCCAAGGCAAAGGCGCCCACAGCATCAGAGAACTAAATCTTGATGGCTTCCCCGGTGGCCCGGATGGCTTCGAGCTCGTATCAAGATTCTGCTACAACAATGGCAGGATTTGTATCTCCCCTTCAAACGTCTCTCTGCTTCACTGCTCTGCAGCGTTTCTTGAGATGTCTGAGGAGATCTCCCGCTGCAATTTGCTTCAAAGAACAGAGACTTTTCTGCAGGGCCTCTTTTACTGGACCTGGATTGATATCTTGACTGCACTCAGAAACTCAGAGCCGTTTGTCTCCCATGCAAACTCCTCAGGGTTTCTCCAGAAGCTCATCAATTCTTTGCTCTCCAAAATCTGTGCCAACTCTGACCTCATCTCCTCCTCTTCCTCTTCCTCTTCCTCACCTGAAACTCCTAGCGTTTTCAGACGCTCCATTGACATCACCACCAAGCCCTCTTTCAGCAGAGCTTGGTGGTTTAATGACCTGACTGATTTGAGCCCATTCATCATAGAGAAAGTCATGAAATCAATGGTGGTGTACGGTATAGACAACATGATCATCACCAAGTTTCTGATTCACTACCTCAAGAGAGCAATGCACAGTGGTGGTGTGCCCAAGTTGGAGTATGGTGGTATTACTGAGGCAGTGGTCCATGGTGTGGTTCAGATGGAGAAGGGTGGTTTCTCCTGCAGGTGGCTGTTTAGGGTTCTGAGAGTGGTTTCTGGTTTTGGGCTGAGTGAGGATTGCAGGTGCAAGATTGAAGGGACCATTGGTGGTTTACTGGACCAGGCTTCTTTAGATGACTTGCTGGTGTGTGTGCCCCGTGGTGGTAATGGTGGTGGTATATATGATGTGAGCCTGGTTTTGAGGCTGGTTAGAGTATTTGTGGGTGAGGTTGATGAGGGGTGTGGTGAGAAGATGAAGAGGGTGGTGAAGTTAATTGATAAGTATCTGATGGAGATTGCACCAGACTCAAGGTTGAAGGTTTCAAAGTTCTTGGCTGTTGCAGAGTGCTTGCCAAGCACTGCAAGAGAATGCTTTGATGGAGTGTATAGAGCTATAGACATGTATCTTGAGGTAAGTTTTTTTTTTTGGGTTATTTTTTCTGCTTTGTTTCTTGATTATCTTGTTAGCGCCATGGACACCTTCTTTTTTGATAGGTATCATATGCAATTCTTACAGTTATAGAATGGCATTAAATGGTACATTAAATTGCTACTGAAATTTAATTTTATTGCTGGGTACTGGCAGTCGTGGTTGCCTGTCCAGATGTGTCAAAAGAAGGCCAAAACCCAAATTTCTTTTCGGCCACTTTGTCTTCGTGCTGTACGCTTTTGCAAATTGCAATATGCTGGCGTTGCAACCTGCCATGAATTCCAAATTTGCTGTCGTTTAATCATCACTCTCGCTGTCTCTATCTATATTTTTTCACATAGCACCAGCTCCATCTCTCTTTCCCCGTGTAGATTTGTGCCCATAGTTTCTCTCGTGGTTTTCGGCAAGGATGCCCTTGTCTCTTTTGCTTTTTAACGTCGTTTTTAAAGGCTTTGTGAATCTGTTTAAGAGAGCCGTGAAGTGTGGTCTCATTGGTTCTCTCAGAATCTATGAGTTCCCTAGTCATATCCTTACTTATGCCGATGACATGATAATTTTCGAGAGTGCATCCAACCAATAAATATTAAGAATCAAGCTTATCCTTCTTTTTTTCCTATCGATGTCAGGTTTATCTATGAACTATGATAAGTGTTGTCTATCCATGATAAATGCCCCTCATTCTATGTTGGCTATTGGTTAGCGGATTTTCGGATGCGTTATTTCGAAAAATTCTTTTTCCTACCTGGGTCTGCTGCTACAAATCTCACGTATCTCATCGACAACATGAAATGCAACTCTTCAAAAGGTTCAGACTAAAATATCGGCCTGACAAGCATCCTACCTTTCTGTCGCTGGTAGACTTACTCTCATCAAGCACTTTTTAAATGCTATATCAAAATTTTTTATGTCTATGTTCCTGATGCCTATGGGGGTCAACAAGAAGCTTTCTCGGTTGTTGACGATTTTTCTTTGGTCTGGGCGAAGTACCAACAACAAGCGCCACTTGGTGGGTTGAAAATCTCTAATGCTTCCTCAGAATAGGGCGGGGTTGGGGATTCCGGATTCCAAGTTGAGAAGTATTATTCTCGTCGTGAAGCAAAGCTAGCTTGCGCACCAACCGAGGTCCTCATGTGCAAGTTTTCTTCTCGCTAAATACGGATCGATTGAATCGTTGTTTGTTGACCACCGGGCGATTCAGTCAACCATTTCGCAGTTGTGTCGTTCGTGGATCCAAGCTTGGTCTGTCGCTTTTTTTAATGAGGGCGACGATGTCTCTCAGGCCCAGTTCTTTCGCCACACTCTCGCCCCTAACGACTCTTTTCGCACAAGAGCTTGCTACCTTTCTCTCCTTCCTTCGGGGGTGGATTGGTTCTCTGCACGCCTTATCTAGGGCAAGGGACCTACTCCTCGATCGTGTTTCCTGGCATGGCTAATCCTTCACGAACGGGTGCAGACAGACAACTTTATCAAATCTATTAGTTTCCATCTTCCCAGTAAATGTGTTTTGTGCGAGGCGGCCAAAGAATCTGTGTTTCACCTTTTCTAGGAGTGCCCTATTTTTCAGAACCTCTTTAAGGTTACCTGGAATAAGCCTGTTGTTACCGTGCGCCAGGAGTCGTTCGCTGTAGACCTTTTATGAGGCCCTCAGCCAGTTCGCAGTTGCAAGCACTGACAGGTTATTTAGAGAACGTGGCTTCTTTCGTCCTGGTGGGTTGTGTGGATGACTCGCAACAATGCAATTTTTCCGCAAGTTCCGACAGTTTTCAATAAATTAGTGATCTGTATTTTGGCGGATGTGTACATCATTTTGCGTATTACCATCCCCGATCTTCAGAGCTTTCTGTCGCCCTGAACCAGACTGATCTAGCTTGGTTTTTGTTTCTTTTTGTTCTTAGTTTTGTTTCTGTGCTCTCGGCTTGTCTGGGGCCTATTTTGCGTTGCCGTCGGATTCAATGTTTGTTGACCCTTTTTGTAATGTTGATGTTTATAGTTAGGCTCTCTCTCTCTCCACATGAGTTGGACACCACACTTCTGCATGCTTCTTTCTTTTACTTTTGACTATAAATTGTTGTTGGTCTATTGTGTAGGGTCCAAAACCAGCACCATTTACTCCCTTTTTGCTGTTACTTGTGCTTCATATATTGTAGCAGTCAATGAGGGTTTGTCATTTCCGTTAAATTCAAAATTTTCCCTCTGTTCCTGCTTCTCCCTATTGCCGTCACTATTTGTTGTCATTTGTTTTTATTCAAGGGTGAACAATTGCATCGCCGGATACATCTGAAGTACGAACGAAATAGCAAATAGCTTTTCCCCCTTAACTTTTTTTTTCTTGTTATATTTTTATTGTCAAAGCCCACGCAGGACGCCCTTTGCTGTAAGGTCCAAGCTTGGTGTACTCGCTCGTGGGTGGATGAACAACGGTCAGTGATGGAGGGGTTTTCCCTTAGCCCAACGAAAGAAAAAAAATGCAAGGACTTACTATGCAGAAGACGAGTGAGGATAAGGTGTAATGTGATTGCACACTTTTAGTGTACTGCTGCACCTGATCACCCTCCATCATTGTTTGGGCCCCACAACTGATGTATCCTAAAGATGGAGGGTAGTCAGGTGTAGCAGCACACTAAAAGTGTGCAATCACATCGCACCTGATGCTCCTTCTCAGAAGTCTAGTGGCCCTTTAATGACAGTTATTAGAAAAACAAATTAAGATTATTAAAAAAACACAACAAATCTCAAAATTTTGAGGTACTTTCTTTCAGATGCTTGAATTGTTCATTTAAATATGTACGTTCTGGATTTATAGTGATAGAATCAATTATCTAATGTTGATATTCAAGATGATTTCATGTCGTTTCATTAACAATAAAAGAGAAATCATGAACACTACTTAAGAGTATGATTGTGCTAAATTTCAGCCTTTAACAGACTTACAATGCTCTTCATACTTATCCTTTGCCACTGACTAATTGCTATATACACACTTGTTTCAGCTTTGTAATGTAATTGTTTCCTAACTGAAGATTTCCAATAATTCTAGGCACACCCTGGGTTATCATCCAAAGAACAGGCCAAATTATGTAGAGCTCTAAACTTTGGAAAGCTCTCATTAGGAGCATGTAAGGATTTGGCAAAGAATCCGCGGTTCCTGCCTAGGATCGCCATCCAGACTCTATCATTGCAACAATCAAAGCTTCATGCCCAAGCGGATTTACCAATATCACCCTGCAGCAAGTTCGCGGATCGGTCGCAGGTGATGAGGGAATCACCGGAGGAGGAAGAGTTCAAGAACAAGATGAAGAATATGCAGTGGAGGGTGGTGGAATTGGAGAAGGCATGCAAGGAGATGCAGAGTCAGATGTCTAAGCTCATGAAGACCAAGATTGACAGCCCAATGCACAATCAATACTTGCCCAAGCTATGTTCTTAGTAAACTTGAAGTTTCTCGTGGGCGCATATCTTTATCAATAAATTTTGGCTTTTCTTCTAGCACCAGTGGGATGCCAGTTAATTTTTTGTCCATAGCAAGCCCATGTACATTGGACTTCTCACCAGTCATAACTAGGTTAATTATCTTATTGGATCGTGGATCAAATTTGGATCCAAACACTTGCTCCATCATCAAATGGATCTGGATCTGCATGTCTGAATCCAGATTCTCACTTGGTTAGGTGCATCAAGACTGAATCCAGGTTGAGTTCTTGCATGGGTCAACGATTTTATCCAGATAACGCATTTTTGAGTCTCTACTGATTGTAACTTAGACCTCTGATCAAACCATGGATCGAGAACTGACCTGGATCCAAACCCCTCAGGGGCCTGGTTAATTAACGAGGAAGCCACTTGTGGCATTCGTACATCTAAAAGATCAACGGTGCCAAACATGCATGGGGATGGTTCTTCACCTATAAGAGTTTGTCACATCGTCATCCTCATGGGGTTACACCGTGTCATGGTTGGTGTGCACTCTTTTTTTGCACCTTAAAAACAAGTCCCCAGTCAAACGTTGCCGCATCTGGCTATTCCCAGCATGTCTACCGGGACGTGGCATTGTCTGTTTGGACGCTTGATATTTAGAGGGATAGTGGTTCGCTTGTTACTGTTGAATTTGTTAGATGATATAAAACTCTGATGGGTTAATTTTTACGGTAGAGAAAGTAACATTGTCCAAGTCACCCCGGGCGTGTTTGGGTATGGTGACAAATAAGAAGACCCGATTAAGACTCGGGTCCGGACCTGAAGGTCCGAATAAAACATGGATTTGAGTATAGTTTGTGAAATTTTATACCATTCCAGGGCCCAACCCGAGTTCTGATTAAGACCCACAATTTTTCAATATAAAAATAATAAAAAATGTTATTTTACCCGGTATGGTTCTTGTAATTCTTATCTAGTATAGTTTCTCTTATAATAGACCCAAGTTTAGACCCCATATCATATCCAAAAAACTGGTCCAAGTCCAATTTCACCTGTGTCCGAACCAAACATGACCCCTTCACACCCTTAAGTGTGTCCCTAGCTTTTAGAGGTGGGTCACTTAAGGAGGGTAGTCGTGGGGCCCCACCCTGAGTTTTCCACCAAGGGTTCTCATCATCCAAGTCACTCCTGGTAAGGGTGCATTTGAAAACAAAATGACCATCCATTATCATGGGTTGTAGATTTTGAAATAGAACGAACTTCCTTTTCATATATATATATATATATATATATATATATACCAGCAATGTTGTCAGAATCTACTTAATCGGCCCAAAGGTGATTTGGCCGATTCAACTAGTTTTTTTAATATTTTTTAAGAGGGTTAGAATTTGTTAACATTTTTAAGTATTTTTAATTTTTTAATGACATTTGTCATTGTGAGAATTACCGATTTGCAAACGATTCGATTCGTTTGTTTTTTTAGAAATCGATTCACACTGAACCGATTTTAACAACATTGACATCGAGCAAGTCTATCATTGGTTCATAACCACAATACATACACATGTTGTACACTTTTTTTTTTTAAAGGCAAGTTTGGGCCCCACCAGCTATTATTCAACATACCACAGAGGTTTTGAACCTGGAACGTCGGTCCCATCGTAGGAAAACGTGCACTGACAGCTCCTACCAACCACGAAGAGCCTCCTTTGGTACGTGGTGGTGGTGGTGGTGGTGTACTTTCATGGCGTGGATTTAGATCCAGATATATATTTTCATCCGCGTGCACGTTTTCGAGTTCCAACCAAGGAAACTGGAGCACAGACGCAGCAAATTTGTGGATCCTGCTTCGATGTCCGGGTCGGATTCTGGCAAAATAATTATCCAACTTGGATATACTCGAACTTGGATTTAGTCTGGTCAGTCACATTTTCTAATCCAGTTACAGCACCTTGGATATGAGGCCAAACCCAGTGACCATCTAACCCGTTGGCCGTTGGCAGCCCCCCATAGGTGGTCCCAACCATCACATTTGGTAAATGGTAATTGTTGGTCAGGACAAGAAGGGACCACTTGGTTTTCATTTAGCCTACCCGACCCACATGGATTGTTGGTCCATTGAATACTAGCACCCCCTTGTCCAGATCAGGTCCAGCTTGGTTTCAGGATGCTTTAAAACAAAAAAAAAAATAGAAAATTACAAAAGCCACCTCTATTACCAGCTATTTGCAGAAAGCTGCTCAAGTTCTCTTTCATTGCATTCATTTATGTCTCAGAAACGTGCTTGACCTGTAAATCATTCTGATTCGGACTGATCGGCTCATGGCTCGGCTCGTAAAGAGCTCATCCAAACTCATAAAATAGGCTCCAAGCTGAATATGAACAATAGGCACTCGGCTCAGCTCCACTCTCGTATAAGCTCGTTAGCTAGTAAAAAGTCTATTTTAAATATATTTTATATGTGTTTTTTTTTGTAATCCTATTTCTTTCAGCTCTACAACAATGTTTTTTTTTCCTATAAACAAGCCAGTTCGGACTCGGCTCAGCTTGCTGCAAGAATGAGTCAAGCTTGAACACCTCAGGCTCATTTTGTTCAGCTCATTTACCAGCCTTAATTTTTTAGGTGAGTATTTAAAATGTGTTTAGAAAAGGCAGGTAGTAGAATGCAATAACTAAAATTTTGGAAGTATTTGTAAATATCTGGCAACTTGGTGGGACTTTTTTGTAATTTATAAAAATAAATAAAAAAAAAGATGGGGTGGGGAGGGGGCGGGAAGAAACCAGGGAACTTTTTGTCCTGAATGTGCTTATTGCCTCCTACGGATGGGTAGCCAAGCGGGGTTGGCTCTAAAGAAAAGGGCACATGGGTTGGGCACAAACTCAACTCCAAGCCAAAGAGGTAGGCCCAGGAGCGGTGAGTGCCCTCTTATTGAAGCAACAATGATAATGACATGTGACTTGCATATAGGACCAAGGTTGAAACAAGTTAGAATCGACACTGCTGTTCAACCTGACTTTTGTCGATTCTTTGGACTCTTAATAGGTCTGATCTAGTGGTCCAAGGCCTGGTTCAACTGCAGTGACCTTTATATGTAGGTCACTTTTTGTCACGGACCTACTTCTTCAATAGGCCAGTGCGGCGTGATGGTCCTTTCTTGCCGGCACAAGCCTTTCGATTTTTCACTTGTTGCAGAAGCTTTGATAGTTGAGAGGGCAAAAAAGCAATAAACTAGAAAGAGAGAGAGAAATTGCAATCACTTGGAAGCAATCACAATGACGGTGAATAAAAGAAAGTGCTTCACATTTGCATTCATTCATAATTTTGCCCGCAGGCTCGTTACAGTTCAGATCTACAGGCCAACCCTTCAGGGTATTGATCAACCTTAAATAAAGTACAAGGATAGCCCAAAAAAAGTTACAAGTGACTCGACACTTTACATCATGTACTCAACCAAAGTAAAATAGACTCTAGACACAATTGTACAAAGTAGGTTATAGGGGAACATACTCCCCCCTTTAAATCATGCGCTGCCCTCAGTGCTATATGCTTTGTGGTAGGCCCTGACTTCGGCTGGATAGCGGCTCTTTATCCAAAATGCTACCTCCCACGTCTGCTTCGTTGTCTCCTCTCATTGTACCAGATACTTTTTTGCTTCGCCAAAGTAGTTGACTTTATAGCAAAGGATCTTGCTAAGACGCTTCTCGACCCGTTGTACTGTCGGGGACCTTTGCAAGATAGGAGTGCATTGTGGCACGCTACGTTTCAGATCCCTCTCGTCCGCATGAAACAGTTTCAGGTTACACATGTGAAACATTGGGTGCACCTTGAAGTTTGGGGGCAGATTTAACTTGCACGCTAAGTTGCCCACTTTCTTGGTGATGTGAATGATCATTTGTATTTTTTGATCAGTTCGCGGTGGCGTCTATAGAAGATACCTGTGCAATCCGGGTAGAGTTTCACCAACACCTGGTCTTCAACACAGAACCCAGTAGGTTGACGATGCTTGTCCACCAACTTCTTTATCCTTTTGACCGCTTTGTGCAGAAATGCCTTCGCCAGCTCGGTCTGCTCGTGCCAATCTTGAACAAACTGATAGGTAAAGGATGACCTTCCCTTCTCGTTCAGCTGCCTGCATAACTCCTTCAATTCAGTCGGCCCCATGCGATAAAGGACCATGGCAGAGGGCTTTGCTCCAGGGGTCAAATTTAACTTGTGGTCAACCTCACATCTTGGCGACAGACACATCGGCAGTTTTGGGGGCATCACTCTCCGAAACTCAACCAATCGTAGGGCAAGGGTCGACAACATTGCTGTTTTCACCTTCTCTTCTTGGGTGCGCACGACGACTAGGGATTTTTGATCTCCCTACTTGACACCCTTCTTCAATTGCATAACATATAACATTAAAGACTTGCCTTCAAGAGTAAGGCACTGCACCATGTGTAAAAAGTTTGGTCCCATGATTGTCAACGAGTTGAACTTTGGAAACATCATCACATTCTGACTGTGAAGAAACTTCATGCCCAAAATCATTCTGTAGTCGTTTAGGGACACCATTGAAAAGTTGGCTTTGCCGACCCAACTCCTAATTTGGATAGCCATATCTCTTGCTTCACCAAGGATTGGATTGGCCTCAGAGTTTACCGTCTTTATGGTCCTTTACTTTGGCCTAGGCTTCAAGACCAACTGCTCTACCTCTTCCCGCGAGATAAAGTTATGTGTGGCCTTAGAGTCTAAAATTGTCATAGTCGACTTCACATTTATAATGACTTCCAGATACATAAGCTCTTTGTTAACCGGCATGCTCTCAGCTGCACAACTTCTAACTGCATTTATCATCTGCATGGCTCTCATCCTTGGTTGCACGACCTCAGCGTCACTACTATTCGCCTGCATTGCATTGGCCTGCTCATCATCCTTCATGAGGCACTTTGGATATTGCCTGTCGATATATCTATTGCCATAGAATCAACAAGTTACAATCGGGCCTTTGTTGCTGTTATTGTTGTGCTTTCTATAATTCTGCCTTTTGTTAGAATGGTGCTGGGTCGACACCTCACCTTTATTATCACATTAATCCTCATTCTTTGCCTTTGTGGTTCAGCTTTTTCCCAGCCTTAGTCGATGTGGTTAAGGACTTGCGTTGCGTATCTATTAGTCACTCAGCCATCATATATGCATCTTCCAAAGTCTCAGGATTGCTCATTTCTACTTCAAATTGTGCCCAAGGTTGTAGTTCCATAATAAACCAGTTGAATCTGTCTTCGTCTAGCATATTGGGCACGTCTAGCATGAGCTTCTGAAACGTCCTGATGTAGTCTATCAAGGCTTCAGTGTGTTTGAGTTTTGACACCATTTGATAAGCTTGGCATTGTACATTCTTTGGCATAAAGTAGTTTCGTAGCTTAATTTTGAAGGCTTCAAAGGTAACAATCACGCAGTGGCCTCTTTTCATGTCGCTACATTTTTGTCTCCACCATGCTATAACATCTTCGTCAAGTAGAGCTGCTGCTGCCTTCACCCTGAGGTCTTCGGCCAATATATTCTAAATGTCCAAGTAGTCTTTCACCTGGAACAAAAAGTTTTTTATGGACTTTCTATCCTTAGAACCATTGAATTTAGCTAGCCTCGACATATCTATCTTTGATGACCTATCGCCATTTCTGCCATTGAGGGTAACTGTCTGTTGCAGAGTACAGTTCTTCAACTGAAGCTTCCCTACTTCAGCCTGCAGAATGGTCACTGTTGTAGTCAGCAAAGTAACCTGTCCCATTAGTATGTTTACCTGCTCTCGTAGGTTCGTTACCTCATCGTTCAGTCCTCTAAATAACTCAACTATGCATGAGATTGCTTCCTCATATAAAGTCACATCAACCACCAGTCTGTTGACGATCGCAATCATTTGCTCATGGCCCTGAGGTGAACCCATCTCCTCGACCTCAACAAGTGTTTTTTCTTTGGTGCTACGCAAGTTGTATTGGAGCACCACAATGTCTTGCTCACAAATTGTGGCTTGTCGGTGGGTCTCTCAACACTGACTCTTGAGTCCCTTCTCCAACTCGAGAACGGGCTCTGATACCACTTGTCATGAACCTACTTCTTTAATAGGCCAATGCGGCATGACAGTCCATCCTTACTGTCATAAGCCTTTCGATCGCTCACTTGCCGCTACAGACACTTTGATAGTTGAGAGGGCAAGAAAGCGATAGAATAGAGAGGGAGAGAAATTGCAATCACAATGAGGGTGAACAAAAGAAAACTCATCGCAATTGCATTCATTTACAATTTTGCCTGCAGGCTCGTTACAGTTCAGATCTATAGGCTAACCCTTCTGGGTATTGATCAACCTGAACCAAAGTACAAGGGTGGCTCTAAGAAAGTTACAAGTGACTCGACAATTGACATCATGACTCAACCAAAGCAAAACAGTCTCTAGACACAACTGGACAAAGTAGGTCACAGGGAACACTTTTTCTTGATTGTTAAATACTAATCCCCCCCTTCTCCTCGAATAGTAAATCCCAAGTGAGGGACTTAGCTGGTGAAGGATACCTGTAGGGAAAGCCACCAACATGATCACAAGGAGGAGCTGATCGGGGCCACATTGTTTCATTGTCTTTCTAAGAACTACCCTAACCACTTGAGCAACCCGAGGTAGGCTAAGTGAAATTTGATTCCAAGTTGACATGCCTACATTAGGATGCAAACAGATCAGATCCAGTATGCCATATTTATGTGTAGACACCCAATTTTTTTTAAGATCCTTAAAATACTAACATCTTTAGGAGAATCAAGTTGTAGGTTGGAGTTTACAAAGAAGACAACATGAGAAAACTAAAAAAATTCGTTGGACAATTAAAGCAGTTCAGTTGTCCACTACACAAATGACTATCTCAGTTCAGTCATCCAACCTTGGATGGCTACTCTACTTCAGTCATCTAGTCAAGTCTATCCGACATTTGGTTTATCTTATCTCCAAAGGATGACCAAACATGTTTAGTCATCCACCTTTGGACGAACAAACCAGTTTAGCCATCCAATTAGTTCAAGCAAATGAGTCATATTCGCCTTATTTTCAATTACTTTTGCAAGATTTCAAGTGAATATTATCTCTAGATAAACTTTCACCCAAAGAGGACTCCTCCCAATTAACCTCATCTCTTATTCGAGATGAGTACAGATCCATTTAGACTAGATCTGAACTCTAAAAGTCCTATGATCTGGATTCGTTCTGAACACCTACAAATAAGGGTCTGCCCCTCTAATCAAAAGAGTAGAAGGAAGACATTCGAGCATTGACACTGAGAAGAATGAATGCAAGACCACCAAAACCCGTCTCTTCAATCTTCTTCACTTGCACTGAGGTTCTACCGAAACAACTGTAGAAAACCCTCACTTTTCTGCGAAAGTGTTGCTGAACAGACGAAAATAACAAAAAAAACTCTAAAGCCTAAAATGGATCTCGGGTCCAAAAAATGTGTGTTTATTTATCTATTTCTCCTTTTTTTATTTTATTTGTTTGTTTTATGTATTTAGTTAATTTTATTACTTTAGAGCATATTCTTACATATTCCTTTTGTTCATTTACATTATCCACTATGTGAGTTGCGGTATAGAATCAAAACACGTGCTTCAGCTTTACCTTTCCTTTAGAGAAGAACGATCAAAGTTTGAACGACGTTGTAGTATAAAATTTGTTGGATTTTAAAGGTGAGTCTCAAAATTTTTATCAATAGTTTTTGGTGATCACGATGGGATTCCAGTTTTCGTTTAAAATTTTGTAGTTAGACCCGTATTTCGATCTTTGTTTTTTTTATGCACTGTTGGATAAAAAACCCATGTTTAATCGTACACTATGTTCTTTGTGCAAACTTGACAGTCCTTGGGCCTGTCTGCATTCCTGCATTTTTTCAGCTTTTCGTAATACTTTCTGCTCTACTGGATGGTTAAATTAGGTTTAATAATCCATTCTGCTTTTTCCACAGACTTAGTCATTTGAGGCTCTGTCTATATATTGTCTGCTCGTCGTCTACTCTGCTGTCTCTGATAGGTTTGGTTGTCTAACCATACTCTATTCCTGACAGGTGTGGTCATCCAACCAGACTCTATTCGTAATAGGTTTAACTGTCTAGCTAGACTTTATTTCTGACAGGTTTGGCTGTCCAACCATACTTTATTTTTGACAAATTTGGTCGTTCGGTGGAAATCTGCTTTTGTTTCTCCATTTTTATCTTTATAGATTGGTTGTCCAGGTCTTGCAGATCCTTTTCGTAGACTCGACCATCTTGGCCCTGTGACGTCATTACATACTAGATCGTTCAGGCCCTGCAGGTTTCTTACAGAGTTAGCCATCCAGTCCCTACAAGCCTTCACTCTTTGGTCGTCCATGACCTTTTTTTATTTTAGCAGTCCGACTCAGTTTGATTCTCTGGCTCTATTTAGCCACCTGGACTAGTTTGGTCATCCGACTCTGTTTGGCCGTTCGGGACCTGTTATCTCGACCCTTTATTTCATTTAGTTTCTTTTTATTCTGAATATAAATACTTTTGCATTAGGATCATGAATAAATATTAGGTTTATATTTTTTATCATATTTTTAGAAACAATTTCTAGAGAAATTGTATGACATTTAGAAATTAGGAAAACATAACCTCCAACAATTTTAGGATATTGAGTGAAAAGCTTGTTTTTTCAATTGTCTACTTCATGCTTTTTCTTTTTTCTATTCTCTATCTTTTAGGATTAAAGCTCTTTTTTTTTTAAATTTTCAACTTTCTTCTGTCCTGCAATTTAGATCTTTGGTTTTTTCACCTCTACCTTTAAGTTGTTAGCTTGGGTACATTGGTGGTGGTACCATTCAGATTCGGAACATCCATACCAATGCTCTTAAGTTGTTAACTTGAGTATATTAGGTATTGGATCCAGAAAAGAACTCCTATCCTCGAACCTGAAGAAACCACGCAGATATGTGGAGTGCTTTTCAAGGAGACCTAGGATACCCATCAATTTTGAAAATCTTTTTTTACTTGTTTGGGATTCTCTAAATCACTTGTTTGGGGTATCATGAATACCCAATCTCAGACCAAGAAGACCAATCCTCATCTATTCTGGAGGAACCACCTCAGAAAAGTCCCATTTATGAGATCTCACTCATCTATTTAGGCTCATGCATGAGATGTCATATTAGAAGTTGCCAAATGCCGCCTACGATGTGGATCTATATGAAGAGACCCACACCAATGTCCCTAGAGAGCTCAAAGATGCTCGAAGAAAAGGAAAGGGTTTAATACAACTGAAGTACAACTCTCGTCGATACTTCTAAGTTTCTCGTAACATTCCTTTAACAAATTATGAGACAAACAACTCTAACATAGACGATTCAGTTAGAAGACATGTCTACAAAACTTTCCATGTCAGACCCCCAAACAAGGAGAGTGATGAGATGGCACATATGAGACATCAAATAAGGAAAATAGAGAAAAATATAAGATAATTGCGGGAAATGGAAGAGTACCAACATGCCCAAGAGGAGTTAGAAGAGAGAAAAGATAGGCACACAAAAATAAGAGTATTGGGGTGAATCCTAGGTGTTCGACCGGGAGAGGAGAACTCACAAACACTGAGTAACCCACCCGGTCAACACTAGATACTCATAGTCGGATAGAAAAATCAAATCTCTTGAGGACATGGTCCAGACTCTCAGCACCAGAATGAGATATATGAATATGAACCGAAGGGAGTATTCTATGGAGGACTTTTTACCTGAAGGGTATGATGATGAAAACAATGAAACTCCTCATAAGTTTTTGAAATTCGAAGGAAAAGGTGACCCGAGTACTCACCTAGTATTATTTATGAGAACCATGACCAAATATCAAAATAATGATAGGAGACTGATAAACTAGTTTTCCAAGAGATTGAGAGGAGAGGCATTGGATTGGTTCACCACCCTAAATCTCTAAAACATTCGAGAGTTCAAGCAAATGATCAACATGTTCATGGAGTGGTTCCATTTTAACGTGGAGGCCCTGCCCACCATAAGCCAATTGTATGACCTCAAGCAGAAGAAGGAGGAGGGCACCCACGAGTTCATAAACCAATGGAGGTGTATGGCCAACAAGATAAAGGAGTTGATCTCAGACTCGCACGCGCTGATTATAATCATAAAAAAATTCTCCCAACCCTTGAGGAGCTTGGTCAGCATGGTTCAAGTGAAGACTTATGCCGAGTTCATTAAGAAGGCTACCACCTTCGAGGTAGAAATTAAGAGAGGGGTATATTACATATTTCTGAAAAGTGATAAGGACAACACAGTTAGCAGGAGGTCAGAATCGTCTAAAGCCCATGTCAATGTCGTCCAAACTTTCAGAATAGGTCAGAAACAAGGTCATCAGGGCTAGAAACAAGGTCACCAAGAACATAAGCAGGGCCAGAGGGGAGGTAACTAGAGAGGTGCCCCCAACAAACAGAATTGGAAGGAAGGTGGGTACAATCGAAATCTAAAATCGACCAAGGATAGGAGGTTCACAAAGTTCAAACCAAGCTGATCATTGGTTCTGGATCTACTATTGTAGTACGGTCTGATTAAATTGCCTGAGATATCAAACCCCCTACATATGAAGGTTAAGAACCCATCCAAGTATTGTCGGTTTCACAGGGTGGTGGGTCATAATACTGAAGAGTATTATGTCTTCAAGCACTTTATACAAGACAACATTGAGAGTGTGAAATTATTGGTTGATGAAGAACCACAGAACTAGAGCAACAATGTCCTAGGCATTTTCCAAGAGCCCTTTCCAAATCATAATATAGAAGAGGAGGTTCAAGCTTGTGAACAAATGAAGAATTGGCGCTCAGAAAAGGCTACAAAACAAGGACTACCTTCCAACTAAGTAATTTGCATTATCCATGTCCTTATATGCAATGTTTGCCCTCAACAACTGCCTATAACTTCACAAATGTGTTACCAAGGAGGGTTGAGAGTACAAGGAAGGTGGATTTTAGAGAAAAACCAAGAGATATCACAAGAGTCCCTCAGATAAATGCAATTTGTCTGAACCTTCCAAACAATAATTATACCAGGGTTTCTCCCCCAATATCCTATCACAGAGACATTGACACAAAAGGGATAATCTCCTTACACTATCTCTTAGGAAGAATCAACAAAAAAATGATGTGAGTCAAACCGCATGTTCAGAGAAGACTTATCAACTAAAAGTCCTGAAGCGAGTATCTTTCTTGATGTTTCACCAAATCGCCTCTCAACATAAATTTGATAAAAGAGAGGTAATCTTGTTTGCAAGCTCAATTGTGAATGTGATGCCATTCAGTTCGGGTCAAATGTCAATTAGAAACATCTATAAAAGGCCTATGACTTTCTAGAATAGGAGCAAGATAGACAACTCTCACCTCAAGAGTCACCCCTTATACCAACATGTGTGAAAATGTTTAGAGAATTGCTTTGCACATATGGTACAAATATTTTTGGGGATTGAAAAAGAGCCAACAAACATAATATAGCATCTCCCAACAGTGCCAAAGGTAGGGACCCAAGGTCTAGGTGACAAAGGACCTGAATAGAAAATGGGTAAAAAAAAAAACTCTCATGGGTCTTAAAGAATTACTTTCAAAAGAGGTCAATCATCATCAGTTCAGTAGAGAGTTTGGTTGCTTCAGAGAATATAAGATTGACTGTAAGACCCATAATTTTTCAGTATCTTTCTGAAGAAATTCATGAGGCATTTTCAAGTAAAAATAGCATCTGAACCCGAAATACGGATCAGATCGATTTGTACGAACCAATTATACTTGAGATATTCGTCGCTTTGTGAATATATGCTCAAACACTCTGGAAGCCATAACTTCCTAACTAAACAAAATCAAAGGATTTCCTCGAGCCAACTTTCTTAGTTACGTCAATACGAAGAGAATGGCGTACTCAGAATTTTTCGGAAAAAAATCGCCGGAAACCCGAAATTCTTGCGGGACCCACGGAAATATTGGTGGGACCTGGTTGATATTTTGGAATGCTCTTTTTTTAAAACAATTATTTTCAATAAAACTTTGGAAAATCGTCAACCAAAAATATAAAAACCGACTTTCCACAAAGTGGTAAGTACGGGTCGATCCTTAGGGAACAGGAATTAAACACAATATTTCTATAAAATTCAATTTATTAATGCCAAATGTCAACCTACAATTACAAAGTTAGTACAACTGCAATTAAACACTAAAAGAAAAGTAAACAAGCAATCAGTCTTCTGCTCCACACCAAGGGTATTTCCGTCTTTTCGCCACTTAAAGAATCTTCTCACTTGGACAATATCCCTGGACACTACATATGTTTTTCAACCTAAAAATGCAGAAAAATACAAAGTTAATTTTCTATTCTAATAACGAAAACAATGACTAAGACTAGTTCTAATTTTACGAAAATTGTAAAGCAAATACTATTTATCAAGTAAAAATTAACTAAAATACTAAATTAATGCTAAAATTAACCAATTTAACTCTACTAATGCTGTATGATGATGATGCAACTCCTAAAATGCAGAAACTACTAAAAACAAATCTAAAAGGCCGAAATTAAGAAAATTACGAAACTGCCTCTAACTAGTGTAAAATAGCATTCTGACAGGTTATCGGAAAACCACTGTTTGACAGAGCAAACGAGGTTCGATTTTTCCGAAATTTGTTCTGTTCTGCAACTGACAGATTGAACAAAACGACAGTTTTTACAGAATTGAAAAACAGTATCTGGAACTCCAGATATAAGCGTTTCAAATCTGAGAAAAATCAGGATATCGCCAGTCCTGTAATTTAAAATCCAGAAAAAGCGGTTTTCGCAAAACCCTTAAAAATCAGACCAAATCAACTCCGAATGAGCTGAAATTTGGTCTGTAGTTAAATAACACGTCAATAAAGTGAATAGAAGAAAAAAATTTGGAAAACACAGAATTTTTGCTCAGAAAATAATTCTGTTACGCCAGGGCAAAAATCTGGTTTTTATTTGAGTGCACTATTCACTTTATGAACCTATTTACCCCCTATCAAATGTAATCTACACCTAATGCAATCTAAATGACACTGTATAACAGTGTGTATGCAGATGAATATTAGGAAAACACTAAATGCACGACGAACAAAACACTACAAGCAGTTTATGACTAGAACGAAGTTAACTAACAATGGAAATGCAACTATGCTCAATAATAAAATACAATCTAACTACTAAGTTAACTAATATCTAACTATCATTCAAACCACAATGAAACACATTTCATACATACTAAATAAATACGCTATACGTACACACACTTCTACACTAAAACTAAATTAGATAAATAAACTAATTAATATAGAAATCAAAAGAAATAATAAGAAATGACTTACTTAACTAAAGAACGAAGGCTAAGGTTAGGTTTCACTTGGTTGACTCGACTAGGATCGGTTTCGACTTGAGTAGGTTCAGTTTGGGTTGGAATGCACTCGGATGGGATTAGGTAGGCTCGATTTGACTAGGTTGAAAGAGATAGGTTCAAGCTAAGGTTGACTCACTAATTGGATTCGGTTTTGAGTTACCTTAATCAACTAGGTTCGGTTGACTTAGGTGGACTCGGGTTGACCTTAGTTAAGGTTGGGTTGGGTTTGGCTAAGGTTGACTCGATCTCGGATTGGTCTTGACTTGGACTTAGGCTAGGCTAGGGTTTGAACTTGGTTTAGGATAGACTTAGTCAACTAGATTCGGGTTGACTTAGACTCAACTAAATTGGACTCAACTTAGGTTCGACTAGGCTCGAATGGGCTAAGGTAAGCTCGGTTTGACTCACTAGGTTTAGACTAAGTTTTTACCCGAGTTAGGTCTTTGACTAGGTTTGACCAAGGTTGGGTTTTGGGCTTAGGTCTAGCAAGACTAGGATGAACTCGGTTTAGGTAGACTTGAACTAAGTGGAATCAACTAGGTTTGACTTAGATAGGTTAGGTAGACTAGGTTGACCCAACTTAGGTTAGGGTTGACTCCACTAAGCTTGACTAAGGTTGGGCTTTGGTCGTAGACTCGACCTAAATGCGGTTTAGGCTTTGACTTGGGCTAGGCTAGGTTTTGACTAGGCTCAAAGGGGGTGTCGACTAGGGGTTGACTCGACCTAGGCTCGGTTTGACTAGGTTAGGTCTAGACTAAAGTAGTAACCTCCTAATTAAGCTACAATTAATCCAAAGTTCATGATTTTAATGGAGGAGGTTGGAAAAAGGAATGTAATAATTACCAATATTCAAACTTTGAAATGCTTTGGATTCTCAAAAATCGCCCCATTTAAAGAGGGAGTTACACTCCTTAATTGCCTTTAATGCCTTTTTGGAAATCTGAAAAGGCCAATCTAGACATCCACGATTTTTGCTTTTCAAGATGGAATTAAAATGCTTTTAATGCTCTATGGAAATCGTGTAACCTAGATTGGAATTTTGGTTTAATTGCAAAACACTTTCCAAAGTTAAGGAGTAACTCCTTCTTTAATACACATTCAAAATTCAAATTTTCCTTAAATGCCTCACACGATTTTTGAAGAATATCCTTTTTCCAAAAGCTTTCCAATTTTCAATTACTTTAATTACCTCCCTTCTCAAAAATCGCCAACTTCAATGGATGCTACTTTCTAAACTAATAGACTTAATTATACCTAGGGAACAAAAGAACATAAATGGAAAATCGATTTCCTAGGAAGTAATGCTAACCTAATTCCAAAACTTACCTAAATACAACCCTAAAAACGGCTAAAACAATAAACCCTAATACATTGAACCTAGACACCTTCCTAACTCAACTAATGACCATTAAGACTTTCTAAAAATCGACCAAGAGCTCAAGGAGAGCTCTAATGGCTGCCGCCCACCTCGGGGAAGAAGAAGAACTACACGAAAATAAATAAAAAGAAATAAAAAAAAATATATAAAATTATAAACTAACGAAAAGCAATAAAACCAAGTAACTACTATTTTGATAAAACTAAGTTAGAAAATATTAAAAATGACTCCTAATTACACAAAGGCTAACAATAACATCACTATGCTGGACTTAAAATCATAAAAAAAAAAAATTAAAGAAAACTTGATTTTTATAATTTTCAATAATACACTCAAACACCAAAACGAAAAATGATTAAAACAATTAAGTAAACCAATCCTAAAACAATGGAACGACTAACACCAATTTATGCTACTGTTAACACACTAAACACACAGCAAGCAACACAACTTACCACTCTAAACCCCCTTTTTACAAAAATATAAAGATCGGCTAGAATATCCCTAGCCGATTTTTTCTTTTTTTCAAAAATAAAATCAAAACGAAACACACGCACAACCCACTACTTAGAATAATCTAAAATGAAATTTCCGAATGAGATTTTCAGCAACACAATACAAGACACAAGCTGGACAAAACAAAAATAGCAAAACAGAAAAATATTTTTGTAGAAATCAAGAATCGGCTAGAAAAAGTCTAGCCGATTTTTCTTCTTTTCAAGCAAAAACAACACACAAACAAACCTAACGACTAAGATGAATCAAAATGAAATTTGTGTCTGAGATTTTCTAAAAAGAAAACACCTATAACACGCTGGAAACAAAAACCCAAATCGACTAGAAAAGCCTCTTGCCGATTTGCACGTTTTAGATAAAAAACGATAGAAAAACACAAATCGAATACACAACCAATGAAAGAAAACCTAATCTAACGTGCTGGTCTGTGCACACATACTATTCTAAGGTTGAAATAAAAAGAAAAACAAGAAACATACAGAAAATAACAAAATAAAAACCACACACATAAATCGGTTTTATCTAGAAGAGAAGGAAGAAGAAGACCTACCTTTTGGAAGATCCGACGACCGGGGGGGTGAAGAAGAGCGGACCGTGGCTGGATGTAGACGTCTTCTACAGTTCAAGGATGCTGTACTTCACCAAAAACGGCACCTATTGCAGCTGCTACACGTTGGAGATCCACCGATGATGGCATGTTAGCCGATTCGCGATCGGAGGGTGTAGAAAGCCGGATGGAGGTAGGGCCGGCTCACCTTGGTGGTGTGTTGCGCACTCCCGCCCAAGGTTAATGGTCTCCACCTCTGCTACACCTGCAAAAGTACAGAAAAATGGTGAAAAGACAGCAAGGAATAAGAAAGAAAGGAAAAGAAACCAAAGAAAGCTTGAAAATATGCTTGAAAATCAAGCATAGGTCGATCTTCAATGGCCAACACTTGGGGAAGATGGAGAGGAAGGAGCTGCTGCTGTAGAGTCACTGTAGGGGGCGTCCAAACACAGCCAAAGACGCCTAGGGTTCTTGAAAAAAAACTATTTATAGTTTTGACATTTTTCAGAAAGAGTGTTAAAAAATAAAATATTGCTAGGCGCCACTTTCTGGGGGATTTTTAGAAAAACTTTTTGAAATGGGTATGGATAGGTGTGTGGGTTGGGTTTTGGGCTTTCTAAGAGTTGATCCAAGGTCCAATTGACCTAATTGGGTCGGATATGGATCCGATCCACCTCGAAATCCGTGCCCAAACACTGAAATAGCCATAACTCTCTCATTTTAACTCCGATTTTTCTGAAATTCGAACCATAGCCCCTTACTATCAAAACACATCTAAACATGGGTTTAAAACCTTAAACTTGATACAAAACGCATGAAAAACTTGTTTACATGATGTGCATTTCATGCATCATCAAATACCCCCATGCTTGAATGTTTGTTAGTCCCTTAACAAACCCTAATCATGATATGCACTGAAGACAAGAAATGCTAAGCATGAATGCATAATACTACCTCACTTTCGTAGGAATCACAGTTGCATTTAGCGTATGCAACAAGCCCTTTAAACCCCTAGCTTACACTAGTGGACGAGTAAGGTCTCGTGAGGGTTTGCAGCGATGCTACCCACAAACATCAATAAAATGCAAGGATGATCTTTCAAAAATATTAGGCTCTTAAGAATGCAGTTGTAACAAATATTTCATGTAATTGACATTCTCAAAACAAGTTTAAAAATCTCATGCCTCCACAGTAAAAATTCTTTTCCTTCACTTTTCTAATATTGTAGCTAGTTCATGATTTTTCTCCGAAAGTCAAGTATTCTCATGTTTTACTCATTTATTCTCACTTGTATATTTTCTGCACAGTAATGCACATATATACTTAAGCAATGAAAATTTTCTCATTCAGCACATTCTTTTTCTTTCATTTTCAACTTTTGATCTCTTGCGCATTCTTCTCATATGAGCACTATTTCGAATAGTCAGTTTTCGTGACCCGTGTAGCGAGCTTTGGGTCAGTGACTCCCAAGTCGGCCGACCTTAGGGCACTAGATACAGAGTATCCCTCAGACTTAATTGCTCGAGTCACTAGACCTTCTATTCTAATAGTTTACGTATAGTCTTCCTCTTGTCATGTGCAATGTCTCTATCTCTTAGGCTTTCTATGCAGTCCATGTAACAAGCTTTCGAACCGGTGGCTCCCAAACCAGCTGGCTTTGGGGCACCAGATGTAAAACACCCTTCAGATTCTACTTACTCGAACTACAAAGGCCACAGATATCGACTTAGACAAGAGATGATCTCCTTCGTTATCCTTTTCGTTAAGATACTCAAACACTTCATCTCGTGTCTGAGTTCTACTACTAGGATTCACAAAGACATCAACAACTAAACGTAACTCTATTCTTTTAAACTCATTTTTCAAACCCATCTTTCCATTGCTTATTTCTTTTACAAAACATACTGTGCATACTTATACAAAAGTGATTCAAAATTTTCTAACAATCAAATACTATCTTTTCTTTGAATTATCTCATAAACAACTACTATATTTGATTCAGTTCAGAAAAAAAAATTTATGGGGCTTAAAAATTTTTTAAACTGTTAGATTATGCCAAAAACAATCATATATGCTACACTTTGTTCTTAAATGCCTACTTTGATTACCAGTCATACAAAAAAAAAAAATTGTGTATTTTTGTGTGCATGCATCTAAACCACCCCCCCATGCTTGAATGACACTGTCTCTAGTGGCATACAAAATGAATAAAAATGTAATGCAAATGCACACTAAAAGACACTAACAAAAATATGGGAGAAAGGATAGATACAACCTGATTTGCTCTGAGCTTTTGAAGTTGATTTTCCTCTGATTCTTGAATTCTTTGAAAACTCTTCTCTGTACCTGGTAATTGATACACTAATTGTTAAGTTCATCCTGCATACATCAAAACACAAATTAGCACATGTGAAATGAAATACTAAATAAATAAAAACTCTGAAATGAAAAATAAATAATGTACATATGATACATCCCTCTGGTCGAATCTTCATGCCTTCGTGAGATGCACTATCTCACACTCACCATCTTGTAAGGCATCTGAAATGAATGGCTTCAGTCTTTGCCCATTTACTTTGAATGTACCTTGGGTCATAGAATCGAATAATGTCACTGCTCCATGGGGAAATACTTCTTTTACAATGTATGGACCTGTCCATCTCGATCTTAACTTCCCTGGGAATAAATGTAAACGAGAATTGTATAGCCACACTTTCTGATCTGGCTCAAACACTTTTCTGACAATATACTTATCATGAAATGCTTTAGTGCGAGCTTTGTATAATTTGGCATTCTCATATGCATCATTCCTGAGTTCCTCTAATTCTGAGAGCTGCAGTGCTCTCTCTTTGCCAGCCTGGGTGAGGTCAAAATTCAATTTCTTTATAGCCCAGTACGCTCTATGCTCTAGCTCGACAGGAAGATGACATGCTTTCCCGAATACAAGGCGATACGGAGACATGCCAATGGGAGTCTTGAATGCAGTTCTATATGCCCAAAGTGCATCATCTAAGCGCTGGGACCAATCCTTGCGGTCCGGACGAAGTGTCTTTTCTAAAATTCGCTTAATCTCCCTATTGGACACTTCAACCTGTCCACTAGTCTGCGGATGATATGGAGTGGTGAATCTATGATTGACAGAATATCTTCTCAGCAGAGAAGCTATCTGAACATTCCTAAAATGCTTGCCACCATCGCTAATCATCGCACGTGGCACTCCAAAACGACTGAAAATGTTGTGCTTAATGAACTTAAGCACTACTCTGTGATCATTGGTCTTGGTTGCCACAGCCTCGACCCACTTGGACACATAATCAACCGCCACCAGAATATATAAATTTCCGAATGAGGGCGGAAATGGTCCCATGAAATCAATGCCCCAAACATCAAAAATTTTGACTATCAAAATCGGCAGCAAGGGCATCATGTCCCTCTTGGACATGTTTCCAATCTGCTGACATCGCAGGCATCGCCTACAGAACTCATGAGCGTCCCTGTGGAGTGTGGGCCAATAAAATCCTGACTGCAAAACCTTTGCAGCCGTCTTCCTACTACTAAAATGCCCTCCACAGGCTAACGAATGAGAAAAATTCAAAATGGATTGGTATTCCTCCTCCGGAACGCATCTCCTAATGATCTGATCTGCACAGTATTTGAACAACTCCGGTTCATCCCAATAATAGTGCCTCACCTGAGATAGGAACCTCTCACGCTCATTCTTGTTCCAATGCTCAGGTATCTGCCTCGAAACCAGATAGTTCACAATATCTGCAAACCAGGGTAACTGCGATGTACTGACTGACATGATCTGCTCATTGGGGAAAGAATCACTGATCGGTCTCTGATCCTGCGTAGTCTCCACGATCAGTCTGGAAAGATGGTCTGCTACTACATTCTCGCTTCCCTTCTTATCTCGAATCTCGAGATCAAACTCCTGTAGTAGTAGGACCCAACGGATTAATCTCGGTTTGGTGTCTTTCTTATTCAACAAATATTTCAATGCAGAATGATCAGAATAGACAACCACCTTCGAACCGAGTAAATAGGACCTAAATTTATCCAATGCGAAAACTACCGCAAGTAGTTCCTTCTCTGTCGTAGTATAATTCATCTGTGCATCAGACAGAGTTCTACTCGCATAGTAGATCACATAGGGCTTCCTATCAATGCGTTGTCCTAGAATGGCCCCCATAGCATAATCAGAAGCATCGCACATAATCTCAAATGGGAGAGTCCAATCTGGAGGTCTCAAAATAGGTGCAGTAATCAAGGCCTCTTTGAGAATCTCAAAGGCCTTCATACAATCCTCACCGAAAACAAAGGGCTGGTCTTTCTCCAATAACGTGCAAAGCGGTCGAGAGATTTTGCTGAAATCTTTTATGAACCGCCTGTAAAATCCCGCATGCCCTAAAAATGATCGAATCTGCCTCACAGAGGTGGGTGGAGTCAAACGAGAAATGGATTCCACCTTCGCTCTGTCAACCTCAATACCACGCTTGGACACAATGTGTCCAAGTACAATCCCCTCCTGGACCATAAAATGGCTCTTTTCCCAACTCAGGACGAGATTGGTCTCCACACACCTACTCAGTACTCGAGCAAGTTTGTGGAGGCAATCTTCAAAAGAAGAGCCATACACAGAAAAGTCGTCCATAAAAACTTCCATCGCATCATCAATCATGTCCGAGAAGATAGCAAGCATGCACCTCTGAAAAGTAGCCGGGGCATTACAGAGCCCAAAAGGCATACGTCTAAATGCGAAGGTGCCATAAGGACATGTAAACGTGGTCTTCTCTTGGTCGTCAGGATGGACAGCTACCTGATTGTATCCTGAATATCCATCTAGAAAGCAGTAGTAGCTCTGTCCTGCGAGTCGCTCTAAGATCTGATCAATGAATGGCAATGGGAAATGATCTTTCCTAGTTGCCACATTCAACTTCCTATAATCGATGCAGACTCGCCATCCTGTAGTGGTCCTCATCGGAATTCTCTCACCCTTCTCATTCTCAACCACAGTGAGTCCTGACTTCTTCGGCACAACTTGAATCGGACTAACCCATTGACTATCAGAAATAGGGTAAATGATTCCGGCATCCAACCACTTCACCACCTCTTTCTTCACCACTTCCTTCATGTTGGGATTTAGCCTTCTCTGCATATCCCTAAATGGCTTGATTTCCTCATTACAATGGATCCTATGCATGCAGAATGAAGGATCAATCCCCTTTAGATCCGCTACTCCCCATCCAATCGCTGCCTTGTGCTCTCGAAGAATAGTCAGCAATCTCTGTTCCTGTTCCTCAGTGAGCAAGGACGAGATGATCACAGGCAGAGTCTCATCATCTCCGAGGTATGCATACTTGAGTGAATCCGGTAAGGGTTTCAACTCAAGTTTCGGAGGCGACTCGATCGACGATTTGGCGGGGGTCTCCGCAAGTGGTGGAAGAGGTTCCCTGACTGCTCCCCAAGGTGGTCTCTCCGACGACACTCTAGACACATCTACACTATCTACACCGCTATTCTTCTCTATATGGTACAAATCTAAAGAATCCTCAGTAATGTACAACTCGGGCTGCTCCTCCACTAACTCCTGTGCAATGTCTACATGAAAGCAGTCCATGTCTCCTGCTGGTCCCATCGCGGCATTGAAAATATTCAGCTTTACCTTCCTATTGCCAAATGAGAGATCCATGGCTCCAGTTCTACAATTGATGCACGCATTGGCAGTCGCCAAGAATGGTCTGCCTAAAATAATCGGAGTCTGTTGCTGGCTGTCTACTCCTTCCATATCAAGGATAATGAAATCGACTGGAAAATAAAAGTCATCCACTTTAACTAGCACGTCCTCCAAGACACCTCTTGGTACCTTGACGGAACGATCTGCCAGTTGAAGTGTAATCGGAGTCGATCTCATCTCCCATAACCCGAAAGAATCAAAGAAATATCCGGGCAGAATGTTCACGCTTGCTCCAAGATCGAGCAATGCGCGTTCTATCCGGATGTTCCCTATAGTACAAGCAATGATAGGGGCTCCAGGGTCCTTGAGCTTTGGTGGTGTCTGATGCTGAAGTACTGAACTCACCTGCTCAGTCAGATGGACCCTGTTAGGAACTCGCTCTCTGGATTTCCTCTTTTGCGTACATAGCTCCTTCAGAAATTTGGCATAAGCCGGCACCTGCTGAATAGCATCGAGCAAAGGTAGGTTGATCTGTACATGCTTGAAGATATCAAGCATGTCCTGGATCTTCGCACCTTGCTTCCCTCTATAACCAGGAGACTCTAATGCTTTGGGATAGGGTGGTGGGGGAATATACTCTGCTGGCTCCTCCTCTTTGCGAGAAGGCTCACTCCTATCCTTCTTCTTCTCTGAGGATAAAGATGATGAAGGTGATGATAGGGATGGGGATGATGATTGAGCCGACGTAGGTGAAACAATGGTCTCTGGCTCCTCTATCTTCTCTCTACTCTCAACGTGATACTCACGTCCACTCCTCAAGGCCATAACTGATTTAGCCTGCTGCTGTGTCTCAGTATGAAATAGGCCTCCAGTCATCTGGTCCTTACCCTTCGGGTTCATGACAGCCTGACTCGGCAATGTACCCTCGGGTCTCCTACTAATAGCCTCAGCTAACTGTCCCATTTGCGACTCTAACTTCGCAATGGACTGCGTATGTGAGCTCAAAATCTGGCTACACTTCTCGAAGGCGTTCTGATTAGAGGTTTTCACCTCTTGGAATGCCTGGAGAAGTCTCTCCTCAAAAGATGTCTGCGGGGCAGACTCCTGCTGAATCGGGGAAGGAACTGAAGAAGAAGAAGACTGAGCATAGTTCGGTCTTTGAAATGGCTGAGTAAAAGATGACTGCCGAACTGGCTGAGAGGAAGAAGGCATCTGTATAGAAGACTGTGGATTCTTCCAAGAAAAATTGGGATGGTTACGCCAACCCGGATTATATGTCGATGAAAATGGGTTATTTGGCGGTCTGACGTAACCCTGAGCTGCCTGAACTTGTTCTTGAACAAATTCAGGGTACTGAGCTGCCGAAGGGCACTCAGCGATCTCGTGTGCCGGACTGGCACAAAGAGTACACACCTGCTGTGTAGTGGATGGTCCTGAGAGAAGCTGGTCCAGCTTCTGAGCAATCATGTCTACTTTACACTGCAGTGCAGTAGATGGACCAATCTCAAGAACGCCAGCTTTCTTCTGAATGCTGGGTGTGGCTCTATCAGAATGAGAGCTCGAAGCATGGTGGAGTGAATTCTCGGCCAATGTATCAAATAGCCTCCATGCTTCGTCCTCGCTCTTCAGCATGAATGTCCCACCGCATGAAGAGTCGATCATCTAACGATTCTTGTCAGACAATCCATCATAGAAACTCTGCACCAGTTGCCATTTCGGCACCTGATGATGGGGGCATTTCCTGAGGAGATCCTTCATTCTCTCCCAGGTCTCATGAAAGCGCTCACCATCTAACTCTGAAAAGCTAGTGATGGCTCTACGATATTGGTTCGTGCGACCAATGGGAAAGTATTTCCGAAGAAACTCCTGTTGCAACTGATCCCAGGACTCTATTTCTACAGAATCTAAGGACTTTAGCCAATACTTGGCTTTGTCCTTCAATGAAAAAGGAAATAGAGTCAACCTCAACGCATCATCATCGAAATTCTGTATCTTAACAATAGAACAGATTTCGAGGAATTCATCTAAGTGTCGGTAGGGATCCTCATGACTAAGGCCATAAAAGGATGGAAGCATTTGAATAATGCTGGCCTTAATCTCATAATGTGGCGCTCCTACATCGGGTCTCCGAATGCAGGATGCCTGAACATAGTCTGTGGGAATGAAGTATTCCCGCAGAGGGCGTGAAAGAACTGGGGGTGGAGGTGGAGGATCCATGTCAGCCATTGTTGCCGAACTTCGATGAGAATGTAAAATTCTCTCTGGGTTGTCAACAAATGGGTGTAATGGGGTTCCTAGACCTCGTCGACCCTGCATACACTGGTACTAAGACCAGATGTAAGCAAACGACCTAACTAAAAAAAAATTAAACTAGCACAGATACTAAAATGTAAATAAGCAAATAACAGTAACTAAAAACAAACAAATATGCTATATAGCTATGTCAGAATTCTATACTAAATAATTAAATAACAAAGTAAACTATTCTAAAATGCTAAAACAAATAAATACAGGAAATCACAAACTATGTTTTTCTAAAACCCACCTGTCTAATCGCTCCTTGCAGAATGATAATTAAGTGAATCCTAAAAAGAACAATATGTGAATCCTATATTTACTAACTATGTTAATCCTATATTCACTTACTAATCCTACTAACTAAAAAGAAAACAACTAATTAACTAACTAAAACAAAATAATAATAAATTAAACTCTAAGAAATAAAGTAATTAATTCGCCGTTCCCCGGCAACGGCGCCAAAATTTGGTTGATATTTTGGAATGCTCTTTTTTTAAAACAATTATTTTCAATAAAACTTTGGAAAATCGTCAACCAAAAATATAAAAACCGACTTTCCACAAAGTGGTAAGTACGGGTCGATCCTCAGGGAACAGGAATTAAACACAATATTTCTATAAAATTCAATTTATTAATGCCAAATGTCAACCTACAATTACAAAGTTAGTACAACTGCAATTAAACACTAAAAGAAAAGTAAACAAGCAATCAGTCTTCTGCTCCACACCAAGGGTATTTCCGTCTTTTCGCCACTTAAAGAATCTTCTCACTTGGACAATATCCCTGGACACTAAATATGTTTTTCAACCTAAAAATGCAGAAAAATACAAAGTTAGTTTTCTATTCTAATAACGAAAACAATGACTAAGACTAGTTCTAATTTTACGAAAATTGTAAAGCAAATACTATTTATCAAGTAAAAATTAACTAAAATACTAAATTAATGCTAAAATTAACCAATTTAACTCTACTAATGCTGTATGATGATGATGCAACTCCTAAAATGCAGAAACTACTAAAAACAAATCTAAAAGGCCGAAATTAAGAAAATTACGAAACTGCCTCTAACTAGTGTAAAATAGCATTCTGACAGGTTATCGAAAAACCACTGTTTGACAGGGCAAACGAGGTCCGATTTTTCCGAAATTTGTTCTGTTCTGCAACTGACAGATTGAACAAAACGACAGTTTTTACAGAATTGAAAAACAGTATCTGGAACTCCAGATATAAGCGTTTCAAATCTGAGAAAAATCAGGATATCGCCAGTCCTGTAATTTAAAATCCAGAAAAAGCGGTTTTCGCAAAACCCTTAAAAATCAGACCAAATCAACTCCGAATGAGCTGAAATTTGGTCTGTAGTTAAATAACACGTCAATAAAGTGAATAGAAGAAAAAAATTTGGAAAACACAGAATTTTTGCTCAGAAAATAATTCTGTTACGCCAGGGCAAAAATCTGGTTTTTATTTGAGTGCACTATTCACTTTATGAACCTATTTACCCCCTATCAAATGTAATCTACACCTAATGCAATCTAAATGACACTGTATAACAGTGTGTATGCAGATGAATATTAGGAAAACACTAAATGCACGACGAACAAAACACTACAAGCAGTTTATGACTAGAACAAAGTTAACTAACAATGGAAATGCAACTATGCTCAATAATAAAATACAATCTAACTACTAAGTTAACTAATATCTAACTATCATTCAAACCACAATGAAACACATTTCATACATACTAAATAAATACGCTATACGTACACACACTTCTACACTAAAACTAAATTAGATAAATAAACTAATTAATATAGAAATCAAAAGAAATAATAAGAAATGACTTACTTAACTAAAGAACGAAGGCTAAGGTTAGGTTTCACTTGGTTGACTCGACTAGGATCGGTTTCGACTTGAGTAGGTTCAGTTTGGGTTGGAATGCACTCGGATGGGATTAGGTAGGCTCGATTTGACTAGGTTGAAAGAGATAGGTTCAAGCTAAGGTTGACTCACTAATTGGATTCGGTTTTGAGTTACCTTAATCAACTAGGTTCGGTTGACTTAGGTGGACTCGGGTTGACCTTAGTTAAGGTTGGGTTGGGTTTGGCTAAGGTTGACTCGATCTCGGATTGGTCTTGACTTGGACTTAGGCTAGGCTAGGGTTTGAACTTGGTTTAGGATAGACTTAGTCAACTAGATTCGGGTTGACTTAGACTCAACTAAATTGGACTCAACTTAGGTTCGACTAGGCTCGAATGGGCTAAGGTAAGCTCGGTTTGACTCACTAGGTTTAGACTAAGTTTTTACCCGAGTTAGGTCTTTGACTAGGTTTGACCAAGGTTGGGTTTTGGGCTTAGGTCTAGCAAGACTAGGATGAACTCGGTTTAGGTAGGCTTGAACTAAGTGGAATCAACTAGGTTTGACTTAGATAGGTTAGGTAGACTAGGTTGACCCAACTTAGGTTAGGGTTGACTCCACTAAGCTTGACTAAGGTTGGGCTTTGGTCGTAGACTCGACCTAAATGCGGTTTAGGCTTTGACTTGGGCTAGGCTAGGTTTTGACTAGGCTCAAAGGGGGTGTCGACTAGGGGTTGACTCGACCTAGGCTCGGTTTGACTAGGTTAGGTCTAGACTAAAGTAGTAACCTCCTAATTAAGCTACAATTAATCCAAAGTTCACGATTTTAATGGAGGAGGTTGGAAAAAGGAATGTAATAATTACCAATATTCAAACTTTGAAATGCTTTGGATTCTCAAAAATCGCCCCATTTAAAGAGGGAGTTACACTCCTTAATTGCCTTTAATGCCTTTTTGGAAATCTGAAAAGGCCAATCTAGACATCCACGATTTTTGCTTTTCAAGATGGAATTAAAATGCTTTTAATGCTCTATGGAAATCGTGTAACCTAGATTGGAATTTTGGTTTAATTGCAAAACACTTTCCAAAGTTAAGGAGTAACTCCTTCTTTAATACACATTCAAAATTCAAATTTTCCTTAAATGCCTCACACGATTTTTGAAGAATATCCTTTTTCCAAAAGCTTTCCAATTTTCAATTACTTTAATTACCTCCCTTCTCAAAAATCGCCAACTTCAATGGATGCTACTTTCTAAACTAATAGACTTAATTATACCTAGGGAACAAAAGAACATAAATGGAAAATCGATTTCCTAGGAAGTAATGCTAACCTAATTCCAAAACTTACCTAAATACAACCCTAAAAACGGCTAAAACAATAAACCCTAATACATTGAACCTAGACACCTTCCTAACTCAACTAATGACCATTAAGACTTTCTAAAAATCGACCAAGAGCTCAAGGAGAGCTCTAATGGCTGCCGCCCACCTCGGGGAAGAAGAAGAACTACACGAAAATAAATAAAAAGAAATAAAAAAAAATATATAAAATTATAAACTAACGAAAAGCAATAAAACCAAGTAACTACTATTTTGATAAAACTAAGTTAGAAAATATTAAAAATGACTCCTAATTACACAAAGGCTAACAATAACATCACTATGCTGGACTTAAAATCATAAAAAAAAAAAATTAAAGAAAACTTGATTTTTATAATTTTCAATAATACACTCAAACACCAAAACGAAAAATGATTAAAACAATTAAGTAAACCAATCCTAAAACAATGGAACGACTAACACCAATTTATGCTACTGTTAACACACTAAACACACAGCAAGCAACACAACTTACCACTCTAAACCCCCTTTTTACAAAAATATAAAGATCGGCTAGAATATCCCTAGCCGATTTTTTCTTTTTTTCAAAAATAAAATCAAAACGAAACACACGCACAACCCACTACTTAGAATAATCTAAAATGAAATTTCCGAATGAGATTTTCAGCAACACAATACAAGACACAAGCTGGACAAAACAAAAATAGCAAAACAGAAAAATATTTTTGTAGAAATCAAGAATCGGCTAGAAAAAGTCTAGCCGATTTTTCTTCTTTTCAAGCAAAAACAACACACAAACAAACCTAACGACTAAGATGAATCAAAATGAAATTTGTGTCTGAGATTTTCTAAAAAGAAAACACCTATAACACGCTGGAAACAAAAACCCAAATCGACTAGAAAAGCCTCTTGCCGATTTGCACGTTTTAGATAAAAAACGATAGAAAAACACAAATCGAATACACAACCAATGAAAGAAAACCTAATCTAACGTGCTGGTCTGTGCACACATACTATTCTAAGGTTGAAATAAAAAGAAAAACAAGAAACATACAGAAAATAACAAAATAAAAACCACACACATAAATCGGTTTTATCTAGAAGAGAAGGAAGAAGAAGACCTACCTTTTGGAAGATCCGACGACCGGGGGGGTGAAGAAGAGCGGACCGTGGCTGGATGTAGACGTCTTCTACAGTTCAAGGATGCTGTACTTCACCAAAAACGGCACCTATTGCAGCTGCTACACGTTGGAGATCCACCGATGATGGCATGTTAGCCGATTCGCGATCGGAGGGTGTAGAAAGCCGGATGGAGGTAGGGCCGGCTCACCTTGGTGGTGTGTTGCGCACTCCCGCCCAAGGTTAATGGTCTCCACCTCTGCTACACCTGCAAAAGTACAGAAAAATGGTGAAAAGACAGCAAGGAATAAGAAAGAAAGGAAAAGAAACCAAAGAAAGCTTGAAAATATGCTTGAAAATCAAGCATAGGTCGATCTTCAATGGCCAACACTTGGGGAAGATGGAGAGGAAGGAGCTGCTGCTGTAGAGTCACTGTAGGGGGCGTCCAAACACAGCCAAAGACGCCTAGGGTTCTTGAAAAAAAACTATTTATAGTTTTGACATTTTTCAGAAAGAGTGTTAAAAAATAAAATATTGCTAGGCGCCACTTTCTGGGGGATTTTTAGAAAAACTTTTTGAAATGGGTATGGATAGGTGTGTGGGTTGGGTTTTGGGCTTTCTAAGAGTTGATCCAAGGTCCAATTGACCTAATTGGGTCGGATATGGATCCGATCCACCTCGAAATCCGTGCCCAAACACTGAAATAGCCATAACTCTCTCATTTTAACTCCGATTTTTCTGAAATTCGAACCATAGCCCCTTACTATCAAAACACATCTAAACATGGGTTTAAAACCTTAAACTTGATACAAAACGCATGAAAAACTTGTTTACATGATGTGCATTTCATGCATCATCAAATACCCCCATGCTTGAATGTTTGTTAGTCCCTTAACAAACCCTAATCATGATATGCACTGAAGACAAGAAATGCTAAGCATGAATGCATAATACTACCTCACTTTCGTAGGAATCACAGTTGCATTTAGCGTATGCAACAAGCCCTTTAAACCCCTAGCTTACACTAGTGGACGAGTAAGGTCTCGTGAGGGTTTGCAGCGATGCTACCCACAAACATCAATAAAATGCAAGGATGATCTTTCAAAAATATTAGGCTCTTAAGAATGCAGTTGTAACAAATATTTCATGTAATTGACATTCTCAAAACAAGTTTAAAAATCTCATGCCTCCACAGTAAAAATTCTTTTCCTTCACTTTTCTAATATTGTAGCTAGTTCATGATTTTTCTCCGAAAGTCAAGTATTCTCATGTTTTACTCATTTATTCTCACTTGTATATTTTCTGCACAGTAATGCACATATATACTTAAGCAATGAAAATTTTCTCATTCAGCACATTCTTTTTCTTTCATTTTCAACTTTTGATCTCTTGCGCATTCTTCTCATATGAGCACTATTTCGAATAGTCAGTTTTCGTGACCCGTGTAGCGAGCTTTGGGTCAGTGACTCCCAAGTCGGCCGACCTTAGGGCACTAGATACAGAGTATCCCTCAGACTTAATTGCTCGAGTCACTAGACCTTCTATTCTAATAGTTTACGTATAGTCTTCCTCTTGTCATGTGCAATGTCTCTATCTCTTAGGCTTTCTATGCAGTCCATGTAACAAGCTTTCGAACCGGTGGCTCCCAAACCAGCTGGCTTTGGGGCACCAGATGTAAAACACCCTTCAGATTCTACTTACTCGAACTACAAAGGCCACAGATATCGACTTAGACAAGAGATGATCTCCTTCGTTATCCTTTTCGTTAAGATACTCAAACACTTCATCTCGTGTCTGAGTTCTACTACTAGGATTCACAAAGACATCAACAACTAAACGTAACTCTATTCTTTTAAACTCATTTTTCAAACCCATCTTTCCATTGCTTATTTCTTTTACAAAACATACTGTGCATACTTATACAAAAGTGATTCAAAATTTTCTAACAATCAAATACTATCTTTTCTTTGAATTATCTCATAAACAACTACTATATTTGATTCAGTTCAGAAAAAAAAATTTATGGGGCTTAAAAAATTTTTAAACTGTTAGATTATGCCAAAAACAATCATATATGCTACACTTTGTTCTTAAATGCCTACTTTGATTACCAGTCATACAAAAAAAAAAAAATTGTGTATTTTTGTGTGCATGCATCTAAACCACCCCCCCATGCTTGAATGACACTGTCTCTAGTGGCATACAAAATGAATAAAAATGTAATGCAAATGCACACTAAAAGACACTAACAAAAATATGGGAGAAAGGATAGATACAACCTGATTTGCTCTGAGCTTTTGAAGTTGATTTTCCTCTGATTCTTGAATTCTTTGAAAACTCTTCTCTGTACCTGGTAATTGATACACTAATTGTTAAGTTCATCCTGCATACATCAAAACACAAATTAGCACATGTGAAATGAAATACTAAATAAATAAAAACTCTGAAATGAAAAATAAATAATGTACATATGATACATCCCTCTGGTCGAATCTTCATGCCTTCGTGAGATGCACTATCTCACACTCACCATCCTGTAAGGCATCTGAAATGAATGGCTTCAGTCTTTGCCCATTTACTTTGAATGTACCTTGGGTCATAGAATCGAATAATGTCACTGCTCCATGGGGAAATACTTCTTTTACAATGTATGGACCTGTCCATCTCGATCTTAACTTCCCTGGGAATAAATGTAAACGAGAATTGTATAGCCACACTTTCTGATCTGGCTCAAACACTTTTCTGACAATATACTTATCATGAAATGCTTTAGTGCGAGCTTTGTATAATTTGGCATTCTCATATGCATCATTCCTGAGTTCCTCTAATTCTGAGAGCTGCAGTGCTCTCTCTTTGCCAGCCTGGGTGAGGTCAAAATTCAATTTCTTTATAGCCCAGTACGCTCTATGCTCTAGCTCGACAGGAAGATGACATGCTTTCCCGAATACAAGGCGATACGGAGACATGCCAATGGGAGTCTTGAATGCAGTTCTATATGCCCAAAGTGCATCATCTAAGCGCTGGGACCAATCCTTGCGGTCCGGACGAAGTGTCTTTTCTAAAATTCGCTTAATCTCCCTATTGGACACTTCAACCTGTCCACTAGTCTGCGGATGATATGGAGTGGTGAATCTATGATTGACAGAATATCTTCTCAGCAGAGAAGCTATCTGAACATTCCTAAAATGCTTGCCACCATCGCTAATCATCGCACGTGGCACTCCAAAACGACTGAAAATGTTGTGCTTAATGAACTTAAGCACTACTCTGTGATCATTGGTCTTGGTTGCCACAGCCTCGACCCACTTGGACACATAATCAACCGCCACCAGAATATATAAATTTCCGAATGAGGGCGGAAATGGTCCCATGAAATCAATGCCCCAAACATCAAAAATTTTGACTATCAAAATCGGCAGCAAGGGCATCATGTCCCTCTTGGACATGTTTCCAATCTGCTGACATCGCAGGCATCGCCTACAGAACTCATGAGCGTCCCTGTGGAGTGTGGGCCAATAAAATCCTGACTGCAAAACCTTTGCAGCCGTCTTCCTACTACTAAAATGCCCTCCACAGGCTAACGAATGAGAAAAATTCAAAATGGATTGGTATTCCTCCTCCGGAACGCATCTCCTAATGATCTGATCTGCACAGTATTTGAACAACTCCGGTTCATCCCAATAATAGTGCCTCACCTGAGATAGGAACCTCTCACGCTCATTCTTGTTCCAATGCTCAGGTATCTGCCTCGAAACCAGATAGTTCACAATATCTGCAAACCAGGGTAACTGCGATGTACTGACTGACATGATCTGCTCATTGGGGAAAGAATCACTGATCGGTCTCTGATCCTGCGTAGTCTCCACGATCAGTCTGGAAAGATGGTCTGCTACTACATTCTCGCTTCCCTTCTTATCTCGAATCTCGAGATCAAACTCCTGTAGTAGTAGGACCCAACGGATTAATCTCGGTTTGGTGTCTTTCTTATTCAACAAATATTTCAATGCAGAATGATCAGAATAGACAACCACCTTCGAACCGAGTAAATAGGACCTAAATTTATCCAATGCGAAAACTACCGCAAGTAGTTCCTTCTCTGTCGTAGTATAATTCATCTGTGCATCAGACAGAGTTCTACTCGCATAGTAGATCACATAGGGCTTCCTATCAATGCGTTGTCCTAGAATGGCCCCCATAGCATAATCAGAAGCATCGCACATAATCTCAAATGGGAGAGTCCAATCTGGAGGTCTCAAAATAGGTGCAGTAATCAAGGCCTCTTTGAGAATCTCAAAGGCCTTCATACAATCCTCACCGAAAACAAAGGGCTGGTCTTTCTCCAATAACGTGCAAAGCGGTCGAGAGATTTTGCTGAAATCTTTTATGAACCGCCTGTAAAATCCCGCATGCCCTAAAAATGATCGAATCTGCCTCACAGAGGTGGGTGGAGTCAAACGAGAAATGGATTCCACCTTCGCTCTGTCAACCTCAATACCACGCTTGGACACAATGTGTCCAAGTACAATCCCCTCCTGGACCATAAAATGGCTCTTTTCCCAACTCAGGACGAGATTGGTCTCCACACACCTACTCAGTACTCGAGCAAGTTTGTGGAGGCAATCTTCAAAAGAAGAGCCATACACAGAAAAGTCGTCCATAAAAACTTCCATCGCATCATCAATCATGTCCGAGAAGATAGCAAGCATGCACCTCTGAAAAGTAGCCGGGGCATTACAGAGCCCAAAAGGCATACGTCTAAATGCGAAGGTGCCATAAGGACATGTAAACGTGGTCTTCTCTTGGTCGTCAGGATGGACAGCTACCTGATTGTATCCTGAATATCCATCTAGAAAGCAGTAGTAGCTCTGTCCTGCGAGTCGCTCTAAGATCTGATCAATGAATGGCAATGGGAAATGATCTTTCCTAGTTGCCACATTCAACTTCCTATAATCGATGCAGACTCGCCATCCTGTAGTGGTCCTCATCGGAATTCTCTCACCCTTCTCATTCTCAACCACAGTGAGTCCTGACTTCTTCGGCACAACTTGAATCGGACTAACCCACTGACTATCAGAAATAGGGTAAATGATTCCGGCATCCAACCACTTCACCACCTCTTTCTTCACCACTTCCTTCATGTTGGGATTTAGCCTTCTCTGCATATCCCTAAATGGCTTGATTTCCTCATTACAATGGATCCTATGCATGCAGAATGAAGGATCAATCCCCTTTAGATCCGCTACTCCCCATCCAATCGCTGCCTTGTGCTCTCGAAGAATAGTCAGCAATCTCTGTTCCTGTTCCTCAGTGAGCAAGGACGAGATGATCACAGGCAGAGTCTCATCATCTCCGAGGTATGCATACTTGAGTGAATCCGGTAAGGGTTTCAACTCAAGTTTCGGAGGCGACTCGATCGACGATTTGGCGGGGGTCTCCGCAAGTGGTGGAAGAGGTTCCCTGACTGCTCCCCAAGGTGGTCTCTCCGACGACACTCTAGACACATCTACACTATCTACACCGCTATTCTTCTCTATATGGTACAAATCTAAAGAATCCTCAGTAATGTACAACTCGGGCTGCTCCTCCACTAACTCCTGTGCAATGTCTACATGAAAGCAGTCCATGTCTCCTGCTGGTCCCATCGCGGCATTGAAAATATTCAGCTTTACCTTCCTATTGCCAAATGAGAGATCCATGGCTCCAGTTCTACAATTGATGCACGCATTGGCAGTCGCCAAGAATGGTCTGCCTAAAATAATCGGAGTCTGTTGCTGGCTGTCTACTCCTTCCATATCAAGGATAATGAAATCGACTGGAAAATAAAAGTCATCCACTTTAACTAGCACGTCCTCCAAGACACCTCTTGGTACCTTGACGGAACGATCTGCCAGTTGAAGTGTAATCGGAGTCGATCTCATCTCCCATAACCCGAAAGAATCAAAGAAATATCCGGGCAGAATGTTCACGCTTGCTCCAAGATCGAGCAATGCGCGTTCTATCCGGATGTTCCCTATAGTACAAGCAATGATAGGGGCTCCAGGGTCCTTGAGCTTTGGTGGTGTCTGATGCTGAAGTACTGAACTCACCTGCTCAGTCAGATGGACCCTGTTAGGAACTCGCTCTCTGGATTTCCTCTTTTGCGTACATAGCTCCTTCAGAAATTTGGCATAAGCCGGCACCTGCTGAATAGCATCGAGCAAAGGTAGGTTGATCTGTACATGCTTGAAGATATCAAGCATGTCCTGGATCTTCGCACCTTGCTTCCCTCTATAACCAGGAGACTCTAATGCTTTGGGATAGGGTGGTGGGGGAATATACTCTGCTGGCTCCTCCTCTTTGCGAGAAGGCTCACTCCTATCCTTCTTCTTCTCTGAGGATAAAGATGATGAAGGTGATGATAGGGATGGGGATGATGATTGAGCCGACGTAGGTGAAACAATGGTCTCTGGCTCCTCTATCTTCTCTCTACTCTCAACGTGATACTCACGTCCACTCCTCAAGGCCATAACTGATTTAGCCTGCTGCTGTGTCTCAGTATGAAATAGGCCTCCAGTCATCTGGTCCTTACCCTTCGGGTTCATGACAGCCTGACTCGGCAATGTACCCTCGGGTCTCCTACTAATAGCCTCAGCTAACTGTCCCATTTGCGACTCTAACTTCGCAATGGACTGCGTATGTGAGCTCAAAATCTGGCTACACTTCTCGAAGGCGTTCTGATTAGAGGTTTTCACCTCTTGGAATGCCTGGAGAAGTCTCTCCTCAAAAGATGTCTGCGGGGCAGACTCCTGCTGAATCGGGGAAGGAACTGAAGAAGAAGAAGACTGAGCATAGTTCGGTCTTTGAAATGGCTGAGTAAAAGATGACTGCCGAACTGGCTGAGAGGAAGAAGGCATCTGTATAGAAGACTGTGGATTCTTCCAAGAAAAATTGGGATGGTTACGCCAACCCGGATTATATGTCGATGAAAATGGGTTATTTGGCGGTCTGACGTAACCCTGAGCTGCCTGAACTTGTTCTTGAACAAATTCAGGGTACTGAGCTGCCGAAGGGCACTCAGCGATCTCGTGTGCCGGACTGGCACAAAGAGTACACACCTGCTGTGTAGTGGATGGTCCTGAGAGAAGCTGGTCCAGCTTCTGAGCAATCATGTCTACTTTACACTGCAGTGCAGTAGATGGACCAATCTCAAGAACGCCAGCTTTCTTCTGAATGCTGGGTGTGGCTCTATCAGAATGAGAGCTCGAAGCATGGTGGAGTGAATTCTCGGCCAATGTATCAAATAGCCTCCATGCTTCGTCCTCGCTCTTCAGCATGAATGTCCCACCGCATGAAGAGTCGATCATCTAACGATTCTTGTCAGACAATCCATCATAGAAACTCTGCACCAGTTGCCATTTCGGCACCTGATGATGGGGGCATTTCCTGAGGAGATCCTTCATTCTCTCCCAGGTCTCATGAAAGCGCTCACCATCTAACTCTGAAAAGCTAGTGATGGCTCTACGATATTGGTTCGTGCGACCAATGGGAAAGTATTTCCGAAGAAACTCCTGTTGCAACTGATCCCAGGACTCTATTTCTACAGAATCTAAGGACTTTAGCCAATACTTGGCTTTGTCCTTCAATGAAAAAGGAAATAGAGTCAACCTCAACGCATCATCATCGAAATTCTGTATCTTAACAATAGAACAGATTTCGAGGAATTCATCTAAGTGTCGGTAGGGATCCTCATGACTAAGGCCATAAAAGGATGGAAGCATTTGAATAATGCTGGCCTTAATCTCATAATGTGGCGCTCCTACATCGGGTCTCCGAATGCAGGATGCCTGAACATAGTCTGTGGGAATGAAGTATTCCCGCAGAGGGCGTGAAAGAACTGGGGGTGGAGGTGGAGGATCCATGTCAGCCATTGTTGCCGAACTTCGATGAGAATGTAAAATTCTCTCTGGGTTGTCAACAAATGGGTGTAATGGGGTTCCTAGACCTCGTCGACCCTGCATACACTGGTACTAAGACCAGATGTAAGCAAACGACCTAACTAAAAAAAAATTAAACTAGCACAGATACTAAAATGTAAATAAGCAAATAACAGTAACTAAAAACAAACAAATATGCTATATAGCTATGTCAGAATTCTATACTAAATAATTAAATAACAAAGTAAACTATTCTAAAATGCTAAAACAAATAAATACAGGAAATCACAAACTATGTTTTTCTAAAACCCACCTGTCTAATCGCTCCTTGCAGAATGATAATTAAGTGAATCCTAAAAAGAACAATATGTGAATCCTATATTTACTAACTATGTTAATCCTATATTCACTTACTAATCCTACTAACTAAAAAGAAAACAACTAATTAACTAACTAAAACAAAATAATAATAAATTAAACTCTAAGAAATAAAGTAATTAATTCGCCGTTCCCCGGCAACGGCGCCAAAATTTGGTTGATATTTTGGAATGCTCTTTTTTTAAAACAATTATTTTCAATAAAACTTTGGAAAATCGTCAACCAAAAATATAAAAACCGACTTTCCACAAAGTGGTAAGTACGGGTCGATCCTCAGGGAACAGGAATTAAACACAATATTTCTATAAAATTCAATTTATTAATGCCAAATGTCAACCTACAATTACAAAGTTAGTACAACTGCAATTAAACACTAAAAGAAAAGTAAACAAGCAATCAGTCTTCTGCTCCACACCAAGGGTATTTCCGTCTTTTCGCCACTTAAAGAATCTTCTCACTTGGACAATATCCCTGGACACTAAATATGTTTTTCAACCTAAAAATGCAGAAAAATACAAAGTTAGTTTTCTATTCTAATAACGAAAACAATGACTAAGACTAGTTCTAATTTTACGAAAATTGTAAAGCAAATACTATTTATCAAGTAAAAATTAACTAAAATACTAAATTAATGCTAAAATTAACCAATTTAACTCTACTAATGCTGTATGATGATGATGCAACTCCTAAAATGCAGAAACTACTAAAAACAAATCTAAAAGGCCGAAATTAAGAAAATTACGAAACTGCCTCTAACTAGTGTAAAATAGCATTCTGACAGGTTATCGAAAAACCACTGTTTGACAGGGCAAACGAGGTCCGATTTTTCCGAAATTTGTTCTGTTCTGCAACTGACAGATTGAACAAAACGACAGTTTTTACAGAATTGAAAAACAGTATCTGGAACTCCAGATATAAGCGTTTCAAATCTGAGAAAAATCAGGATATCGCCAGTCCTGTAATTTAAAATCCAGAAAAAGCGGTTTTCGCAAAACCCTTAAAAATCAGACCAAATCAACTCCGAATGAGCTGAAATTTGGTCTGTAGTTAAATAACACGTCAATAAAGTGAATAGAAGAAAAAAATTTGGAAAACACAGAATTTTTGCTCAGAAAATAATTCTGTTACGCCAGGGCAAAAATCTGGTTTTTATTTGAGTGCACTATTCACTTTATGAACCTATTTACCCCCTATCAAATGTAATCTACACCTAATGCAATCTAAATGACACTGTATAACAGTGTGTATGCAGATGAATATTAGGAAAACACTAAATGCACGACGAACAAAACACTACAAGCAGTTTATGACTAGAACAAAGTTAACTAACAATGGAAATGCAACTATGCTCAATAATAAAATACAATCTAACTACTAAGTTAACTAATATCTAACTATCATTCAAACCACAATGAAACACATTTCATACATACTAAATAAATACGCTATACGTACACACACTTCTACACTAAAACTAAATTAGATAAATAAACTAATTAATATAGAAATCAAAAGAAATAATAAGAAATGACTTACTTAACTAAAGAACGAAGGCTAAGGTTAGGTTTCACTTGGTTGACTCGACTAGGATCGGTTTCGACTTGAGTAGGTTCAGTTTGGGTTGGAATGCACTCGGATGGGATTAGGTAGGCTCGATTTGACTAGGTTGAAAGAGATAGGTTCAAGCTAAGGTTGACTCACTAATTGGATTCGGTTTTGAGTTACCTTAATCAACTAGGTTCGGTTGACTTAGGTGGACTCGGGTTGACCTTAGTTAAGGTTGGGTTGGGTTTGGCTAAGGTTGACTCGATCTCGGATTGGTCTTGACTTGGACTTAGGCTAGGCTAGGGTTTGAACTTGGTTTAGGATAGACTTAGTCAACTAGATTCGGGTTGACTTAGACTCAACTAAATTGGACTCAACTTAGGTTCGACTAGGCTCGAATGGGCTAAGGTAAGCTCGGTTTGACTCACTAGGTTTAGACTAAGTTTTTACCCGAGTTAGGTCTTTGACTAGGTTTGACCAAGGTTGGGTTTTGGGCTTAGGTCTAGCAAGACTAGGATGAACTCGGTTTAGGTAGGCTTGAACTAAGTGGAATCAACTAGGTTTGACTTAGATAGGTTAGGTAGACTAGGTTGACCCAACTTAGGTTAGGGTTGACTCCACTAAGCTTGACTAAGGTTGGGCTTTGGTCGTAGACTCGACCTAAATGCGGTTTAGGCTTTGACTTGGGCTAGGCTAGGTTTTGACTAGGCTCAAAGGGGGTGTCGACTAGGGGTTGACTCGACCTAGGCTCGGTTTGACTAGGTTAGGTCTAGACTAAAGTAGTAACCTCCTAATTAAGCTACAATTAATCCAAAGTTCACGATTTTAATGGAGGAGGTTGGAAAAAGGAATGTAATAATTACCAATATTCAAACTTTGAAATGCTTTGGATTCTCAAAAATCGCCCCATTTAAAGAGGGAGTTACACTCCTTAATTGCCTTTAATGCCTTTTTGGAAATCTGAAAAGGCCAATCTAGACATCCACGATTTTTGCTTTTCAAGATGGAATTAAAATGCTTTTAATGCTCTATGGAAATCGTGTAACCTAGATTGGAATTTTGGTTTAATTGCAAAACACTTTCCAAAGTTAAGGAGTAACTCCTTCTTTAATACACATTCAAAATTCAAATTTTCCTTAAATGCCTCACACGATTTTTGAAGAATATCCTTTTTCCAAAAGCTTTCCAATTTTCAATTACTTTAATTACCTCCCTTCTCAAAAATCGCCAACTTCAATGGATGCTACTTTCTAAACTAATAGACTTAATTATACCTAGGGAACAAAAGAACATAAATGGAAAATCGATTTCCTAGGAAGTAATGCTAACCTAATTCCAAAACTTACCTAAATACAACCCTAAAAACGGCTAAAACAATAAACCCTAATACATTGAACCTAGACACCTTCCTAACTCAACTAATGACCATTAAGACTTTCTAAAAATCGACCAAGAGCTCAAGGAGAGCTCTAATGGCTGCCGCCCACCTCGGGGAAGAAGAAGAACTACACGAAAATAAATAAAAAGAAATAAAAAAAAATATATAAAATTATAAACTAACGAAAAGCAATAAAACCAAGTAACTACTATTTTGATAAAACTAAGTTAGAAAATATTAAAAATGACTCCTAATTACACAAAGGCTAACAATAACATCACTATGCTGGACTTAAAATCATAAAAAAAAAAAATTAAAGAAAACTTGATTTTTATAATTTTCAATAATACACTCAAACACCAAAACGAAAAATGATTAAAACAATTAAGTAAACCAATCCTAAAACAATGGAACGACTAACACCAATTTATGCTACTGTTAACACACTAAACACACAGCAAGCAACACAACTTACCACTCTAAACCCCCTTTTTACAAAAATATAAAGATCGGCTAGAATATCCCTAGCCGATTTTTTCTTTTTTTCAAAAATAAAATCAAAACGAAACACACGCACAACCCACTACTTAGAATAATCTAAAATGAAATTTCCGAATGAGATTTTCAGCAACACAATACAAGACACAAGCTGGACAAAACAAAAATAGCAAAACAGAAAAATATTTTTGTAGAAATCAAGAATCGGCTAGAAAAAGTCTAGCCGATTTTTCTTCTTTTCAAGCAAAAACAACACACAAACAAACCTAACGACTAAGATGAATCAAAATGAAATTTGTGTCTGAGATTTTCTAAAAAGAAAACACCTATAACACGCTGGAAACAAAAACCCAAATCGACTAGAAAAGCCTCTTGCCGATTTGCACGTTTTAGATAAAAAACGATAGAAAAACACAAATCGAATACACAACCAATGAAAGAAAACCTAATCTAACGTGCTGGTCTGTGCACACATACTATTCTAAGGTTGAAATAAAAAGAAAAACAAGAAACATACAGAAAATAACAAAATAAAAACCACACACATAAATCGGTTTTATCTAGAAGAGAAGGAAGAAGAAGACCTACCTTTTGGAAGATCCGACGACCGGGGGGGTGAAGAAGAGCGGACCGTGGCTGGATGTAGACGTCTTCTACAGTTCAAGGATGCTGTACTTCACCAAAAACGGCACCTATTGCAGCTGCTACACGTTGGAGATCCACCGATGATGGCATGTTAGCCGATTCGCGATCGGAGGGTGTAGAAAGCCGGATGGAGGTAGGGCCGGCTCACCTTGGTGGTGTGTTGCGCACTCCCGCCCAAGGTTAATGGTCTCCACCTCTGCTACACCTGCAAAAGTACAGAAAAATGGTGAAAAGACAGCAAGGAATAAGAAAGAAAGGAAAAGAAACCAAAGAAAGCTTGAAAATATGCTTGAAAATCAAGCATAGGTCGATCTTCAATGGCCAACACTTGGGGAAGATGGAGAGGAAGGAGCTGCTGCTGTAGAGTCACTGTAGGGGGCGTCCAAACACAGCCAAAGACGCCTAGGGTTCTTGAAAAAAAACTATTTATAGTTTTGACATTTTTCAGAAAGAGTGTTAAAAAATAAAATATTGCTAGGCGCCACTTTCTGGGGGATTTTTAGAAAAACTTTTTGAAATGGGTATGGATAGGTGTGTGGGTTGGGTTTTGGGCTTTCTAAGAGTTGATCCAAGGTCCAATTGACCTAATTGGGTCGGATATGGATCCGATCCACCTCGAAATCCGTGCCCAAACACTGAAATAGCCATAACTCTCTCATTTTAACTCCGATTTTTCTGAAATTCGAACCATAGCCCCTTACTATCAAAACACATCTAAACATGGGTTTAAAACCTTAAACTTGATACAAAACGCATGAAAAACTTGTTTACATGATGTGCATTTCATGCATCATCAAATACCCCCATGCTTGAATGTTTGTTAGTCCCTTAACAAACCCTAATCATGATATGCACTGAAGACAAGAAATGCTAAGCATGAATGCATAATACTACCTCACTTTCGTAGGAATCACAGTTGCATTTAGCGTATGCAACAAGCCCTTTAAACCCCTAGCTTACACTAGTGGACGAGTAAGGTCTCGTGAGGGTTTGCAGCGATGCTACCCACAAACATCAATAAAATGCAAGGATGATCTTTCAAAAATATTAGGCTCTTAAGAATGCAGTTGTAACAAATATTTCATGTAATTGACATTCTCAAAACAAGTTTAAAAATCTCATGCCTCCACAGTAAAAATTCTTTTCCTTCACTTTTCTAATATTGTAGCTAGTTCATGATTTTTCTCCGAAAGTCAAGTATTCTCATGTTTTACTCATTTATTCTCACTTGTATATTTTCTGCACAGTAATGCACATATATACTTAAGCAATGGAAATTTTCTCATTCAGCACATTCTTTTTCTTTCATTTTCAACTTTTGATCTCTTGCGCATTCTTCTCATATGAGCACTATTTCGAATAGTCAGTTTTCGTGACCCGTGTAGCGAGCTTTGGGTCAGTGACTCCCAAGTCGGCCGACCTTAGGGCACTAGATACAGAGTATCCCTCAGACTTAATTGCTCGAGTCACTAGACCTTCTATTCTAATAGTTTACGTATAGTCTTCCTCTTGTCATGTGCAATGTCTCTATCTCTTAGGCTTTCTATGCAGTCCATGTAACAAGCTTTCGAACCGGTGGCTCCCAAACCAGCTGGCTTTGGGGCACCAGATGTAAAACACCCTTCAGATTCTACTTACTCGAACTACAAAGGCCACAGATATCGACTTAGACAAGAGATGATCTCCTTCGTTATCCTTTTCGTTAAGATACTCAAACACTTCATCTCGTGTCTGAGTTCTACTACTAGGATTCACAAAGACATCAACAACTAAACGTAACTCTATTCTTTTAAACTCATTTTTCAAACCCATCTTTCCATTGCTTATTTCTTTTACAAAACATACTGTGCATACTTATACAAAAGTGATTCAAAATTTTCTAACAATCAAATACTATCTTTTCTTTGAATTATCTCATAAACAACTACTATATTTGATTCAGTTCAGAAAAAAAAATTTATGGGGCTTAAAAATTTTTTAAACTGTTAGATTATGCCAAAAACAATCATATATGCTACACTTTGTTCTTAAATGCCTACTTTGATTACCAGTCATACAAAAAAAAAAAAATTGTGTATTTTTGTGTGCATGCATCTAAACCACCCCCCCATGCTTGAATGACACTGTCTCTAGTGGCATACAAAATGAATAAAAATGTAATGCAAATGCACACTAAAAGACACTAACAAAAATATGGGAGAAAGGATAGATACAACCTGATTTGCTCTGAGCTTTTGAAGTTGATTTTCCTCTGATTCTTGAATTCTTTGAAAACTCTTCTCTGTACCTGGTAATTGATACACTAATTGTTAAGTTCATCCTGCATACATCAAAACACAAATTAGCACATGTGAAATGAAATACTAAATAAATAAAAACTCTGAAATGAAAAATAAATAATGTACATATGATACATCCCTCTGGTCGAATCTTCATGCCTTCGTGAGATGCACTATCTCACACTCACCATCCTGTAAGGCATCTGAAATGAATGGCTTCAGTCTTTGCCCATTTACTTTGAATGTACCTTGGGTCATAGAATCGAATAATGTCACTGCTCCATGGGGAAATACTTCTTTTACAATGTATGGACCTGTCCATCTCGATCTTAACTTCCCTGGGAATAAATGTAAACGAGAATTGTATAGCCACACTTTCTGATCTGGCTCAAACACTTTTCTGACAATATACTTATCATGAAATGCTTTAGTGCGAGCTTTGTATAATTTGGCATTCTCATATGCATCATTCCTGAGTTCCTCTAATTCTGAGAGCTGCAGTGCTCTCTCTTTGCCAGCCTGGGTGAGGTCAAAATTCAATTTCTTTATAGCCCAGTACGCTCTATGCTCTAGCTCGACAGGAAGATGACATGCTTTCCCGAATACAAGGCGATACGGAGACATGCCAATGGGAGTCTTGAATGCAGTTCTATATGCCCAAAGTGCATCATCTAAGCGCTGGGACCAATCCTTGCGGTCCGGACGAAGTGTCTTTTCTAAAATTCGCTTAATCTCCCTATTGGACACTTCAACCTGTCCACTAGTCTGCGGATGATATGGAGTGGTGAATCTATGATTGACAGAATATCTTCTCAGCAGAGAAGCTATCTGAACATTCCTAAAATGCTTGCCACCATCGCTAATCATCGCACGTGGCACTCCAAAACGACTGAAAATGTTGTGCTTAATGAACTTAAGCACTACTCTGTGATCATTGGTCTTGGTTGCCACAGCCTCGACCCACTTGGACACATAATCAACCGCCACCAGAATATATAAATTTCCGAATGAGGGCGGAAATGGTCCCATGAAATCAATGCCCCAAACATCAAAAATTTTGACTATCAAAATTGGCAGCAAGGGCATCATGTCCCTCTTGGACATGTTTCCAATCTGCTGACATCGCAGGCATCGCCTACAGAACTCATGAGCGTCCCTGTGGAGTGTGGGCCAATAAAATCCTGACTGCAAAACCTTTGCAGCCGTCTTCCTACTACTAAAATGCCCTCCACAGGCTAACGAATGAGAAAAATTCAAAATGGATTGGTATTCCTCCTCCGGAACGCATCTCCTAATGATCTGATCTGCACAGTATTTGAACAACTCCGGTTCATCCCAATAATAGTGCCTCACCTGAGATAGGAACCTCTCACGCTCATTTTTGTTCCAATGCTCAGGTATCTGCCTCGAAACCAGATAGTTCACAATATCTGCAAACCAGGGTAACTGCGATGTACTGACTGACATGATCTGCTCATTGGGGAAAGAATCACTGATCGGTCTCTGATCCTGCGTAGTCTCCACGATCAGTCTGGAAAGATGGTCTGCTACTACATTCTCGCTTCCCTTCTTATCTCGAATCTCGAGATCAAACTCCTGTAGTAGTAGGACCCAACGGATTAATCTCGGTTTGGTGTCTTTCTTATTCAATAAATATTTCAATGCAGAATGATCAGAATAGACAACCACCTTCGAACCGAGTAAATAGGACCTAAATTTATCCAATGCGAAAACTACCGCAAGTAGTTCCTTCTCTGTCGTAGTATAATTCATCTGTGCATCAGACAGAGTTCTACTCGCATAGTAGATCACATAGGGCTTCCTATCAATGCGTTGTCCTAGAATGGCCCCCATAGCATAATCAGAAGCATCGCACATAATCTCAAATGGGAGAGTCCAATCTGGAGGTCTCAAAATAGGTGCAGTAATCAAGGCCTCTTTGAGAATCTCAAAGGCCTTCATACAATCCTCACCGAAAACAAAGGGCTGGTCTTTCTCCAATAACGTGCAAAGCGGTCGAGAGATTTTGCTGAAATCTTTTATGAACCGCCTGTAAAATCCCGCATGCCCTAAAAATGATCGAATCTGCCTCACAGAGGTGGGTGGAGTCAAACGAGAAATGGATTCCACCTTCGCTCTGTCAACCTCAATACCACGCTTGGACACAATGTGTCCAAGTACAATCCCCTCCTGGACCATAAAATGGCTTTTTTCCCAACTCAGGACGAGATTGGTCTCCACACACCTACTCAGTACTCGAGCAAGTTTGTGGAGGCAATCTTCAAAAGAAGAGCCATACACAGAAAAGTCGTCCATAAAAACTTCCATCGCATCATCAATCATGTCCGAGAAGATAGCAAGCATGCACCTCTGAAAAGTAGCCGGGGCATTACAGAGCCCAAAAGGCATACGTCTAAATGCGAAGGTGCCATAAGGACATGTAAACGTGGTCTTCTCTTGGTCGTCAGGATGGACAGCTACCTGATTGTATCCTGAATATCCATCTAGAAAGCAGTAGTAGCTCTGTCCTGCGAGTCGCTCTAAGATCTGATCAATGAATGGCAATGGGAAATGATCTTTCCTAGTTGCCACATTCAACTTCCTATAATCGATGCAGACTCGCCATCCTGTAGTGGTCCTCATCGGAATTCTCTCACCCTTCTCATTCTCAACCACAGTGAGTCCTGACTTCTTCGGCACAACTTGAATCGGACTAACCCACTGACTATCAGAAATAGGGTAAATGATTCCGGCATCCAACCACTTCACCACCTCTTTCTTCACCACTTCCTTCATGTTGGGATTTAGCCTTCTCTGCATATCCCTAAATGGCTTGATTTCCTCATTACAATGGATCCTATGCATGCAGAATGAAGGATCAATCCCCTTTAGATCCGCTACTCCCCATCCAATCGCTGCCTTGTGCTCTCGAAGAATAGTCAGCAATCTCTGTTCCTGTTCCTCAGTGAGCAAGGACGAGATGATCACAGGCAGAGTCTCATCATCTCCGAGGTATGCATACTTGAGTGAATCCGGTAAGGGTTTCAACTCAAGTTTCGGAGGCGACTCGATCGACGATTTGGCGGGGGTCTCCGCAAGTGGTGGAAGAGGTTCCCTGACTGCTCCCCAAGGTGGTCTCTCCGACGACACTCTAGACACATCTACACTATCTACACCGCTATTCTTCTCTATATGGTACAAATCTAAAGAATCCTCAGTAATGTACAACTCGGGCTGCTCCTCCACTAACTCCTGTGCAATGTCTACATGAAAGCAGTCCATGTCTCCTGCTGGTCCCATCGCGGCATTGAAAATATTCAGCTTTACCTTCCTATTGCCAAATGAGAGATCCATGGCTCCAGTTCTACAATTGATGCACGCATTGGCAGTCGCCAAGAATGGTCTGCCTAAAATAATCGGAGTCTGTTGCTGGCTGTCTACTCCTTCCATATCAAGGATAATGAAATCGACTGGAAAATAAAAGTCATCCACTTTAACTAGCACGTCCTCCAAGACACCTCTCGGTACCTTGACGGAACGATCTGCCAGTTGAAGTGTAATCGGAGTCGATCTCATCTCCCATAACCCGAAAGAATCAAAGAAATATCCGGGCAGAATGTTCACGCTTGCTCCAAGATCGAGCAATGCGCGTTCTATCCGGATGTTCCCTATAGTACAAGCAATGATAGGGGCTCCAGGGTCCTTGAGCTTTGGTGGTGTCTGATGCTGAAGTACTGAACTCACCTGCTCAGTCAGATGGACCCTGTTAGGAACTCGCTCTCTGGATTTCCTCTTTTGCGTACATAGCTCCTTCAGAAATTTGGCATAAGCCGGCACCTGCTGAATAGCATCGAGCAAAGGTAGGTTGATCTGTACATGCTTGAAGATATCAAGCATGTCCTGGATCTTCGCACCTTGCTTCCCTCTATAACCAGGAGACTCTAATGCTTTGGGATAGGGTGGTGGGGGAATATACTCTGCTGGCTCCTCCTCTTTGCGAGAAGGCTCACTCCTATCCTTCTTCTTCTCTGAGGATAAAGATGATGAAGGTGATGATAGGGATGGGGATGATGATTGAGCCGACGTAGGTGAAACAATGGTCTCTGGCTCCTCTATCTTCTCTCTACTCTCAACGTGATACTCACGTCCACTCCTCAAGGCCATAACTGATTTAGCCTGCTGCTGTGTCTCAGTATGAAATAGGCCTCCAGTCATCTGGTCCTTACCCTTCGGGTTCATGACAGCCTGACTCGGCAATGTACCCTCGGGTCTCCTACTAATAGCCTCAGCTAACTGTCCCATTTGCGACTCTAACTTCGCAATGGACTGCGTATGTGAGCTCAAAATCTGGCTACACTTCTCGAAGGCGTTCTGATTAGAGGTTTTCACCTCTTGGAATGCCTGGAGAAGTCTCTCCTCAAAAGATGTCTGCGGGGCAGACTCCTGCTGAATCGGGGAAGGAACTGAAGAAGAAGAAGACTGAGCATAGTTCGGTCTTTGAAATGGCTGAGTAAAAGATGACTGCCGAACTGGCTGAGAGGAAGAAGGCATCTGTATAGAAGACTGTGGATTCTTCCAAGAAAAATTGGGATGGTTACGCCAACCCGGATTATATGTCGATGAAAATGGGTTATTTGGCGGTCTGACGTAACCCTGAGCTGCCTGAACTTGTTCTTGAACAAATTCAGGGTACTGAGCTGCCGAAGGGCACTCAGCGATCTCGTGTGCCGGACTGGCACAAAGAGTACACACCTGCTGTGTAGTGGATGGTCCTGAGAGAAGCTGGTCCAGCTTCTGAGCAATCATGTCTACTTTACACTGCAGTGCAGTAGATGGACCAATCTCAAGAACGCCAGCTTTCTTCTGAATGCTGGGTGTGGCTCTATCAGAATGAGAGCTCGAAGCATGGTGGAGTGAATTCTCGGCCAATGTATCAAATAGCCTCCATGCTTCGTCCTCGCTCTTCAGCATGAATGTCCCACCGCATGAAGAGTCGATCATCTAACGATTCTTGTCAGACAATCCATCATAGAAACTCTGCACCAGTTGCCATTTCGGCACCTGATGATGGGGGCATTTCCTGAGGAGATCCTTCATTCTCTCCCAGGTCTCATGAAAGCGCTCACCATCTAACTCTGAAAAGCTAGTGATGGCTCTACGATATTGGTTCGTGCGACCAATGGGAAAGTATTTCCGAAGAAACTCCTGTTGCAACTGATCCCAGGACTCTATTTCTACAGAATCTAAGGACTTTAGCCAATACTTGGCTTTGTCCTTCAATGAAAAAGGAAATAGAGTCAACCTCAACGCATCATCATCGAAATTCTGTATCTTAACAATAGAACAGATTTCGAGGAATTCATCTAAGTGTCGGTAGGGATCCTCATGACTAAGGCCATAAAAGGATGGAAGCATTTGAATAATGCTGGCCTTAATCTCATAATGTGGCGCTCCTACATCGGGTCTCCGAATGCAGGATGCCTGAACATAGTCTGTGGGAATGAAGTATTCCCGCAGAGGGCGTGAAAGAACTGGGGGTGGAGGTGGAGGATCCATGTCAGCCATTGTTGCCGAACTTCGATGAGAATGTAAAATTCTCTCTGGGTTGTCAACAAATGGGTGTAATGGGGTTCCTAGACCTCGTCGACCCTGCATACACTGGTACTAAGACCAGATGTAAGCAAACGACCTAACTAAAAAAAAATTAAACTAGCACAGATACTAAAATGTAAATAAGCAAATAACAGTAACTAAAAACAAACAAATATGCTATATAGCTATGTCAGAATTCTATACTAAATAATTAAATAACAAAGTAAACTATTCTAAAATGCTAAAACAAATAAATACAGGAAATCACAAACTATGTTTTTCTAAAACCCACCTGTCTAATCGCTCCTTGCAGAATGATAATTAAGTGAATCCTAAAAAGAACAATATGTGAATCCTATATTTACTAACTATGTTAATCCTATATTCACTTACTAATCCTACTAACTAAAAAGAAAACAACTAATTAACTAACTAAAACAAAATAATAATAAATTAAACTCTAAGAAATAAAGTAATTAATTCGCCGTTCCCCGGCAACGGCGCCAAAATTTGGTTGATATTTTGGAATGCTCTTTTTTTAAAACAATTATTTTCAATAAAACTTTGGAAAATCGTCAACCAAAAATATAAAAACCGACTTTCCACAAAGTGGTAAGTACGGGTCGATCCTCAGGGAACAGGAATTAAACACAATATTTCTATAAAATTCAATTTATTAATGCCAAATGTCAACCTACAATTACAAAGTTAGTACAACTGCAATTAAACACTAAAAGAAAAGTAAACAAGCAATCAGTCTTCTGCTCCACACCAAGGGTATTTCCGTCTTTTCGCCACTTAAAGAATCTTCTCACTTGGACAATATCCCTGGACACTAAATATGTTTTTCAACCTAAAAATGCAGAAAAATACAAAGTTAGTTTTCTATTCTAATAACGAAAACAATGACTAAGACTAGTTCTAATTTTACGAAAATTGTAAAGCAAATACTATTTATCAAGTAAAAATTAACTAAAATACTAAATTAATGCTAAAATTAACCAATTTAACTCTACTAATGCTGTATGATGATGATGCAACTCCTAAAATGCAGAAACTACTAAAAACAAATCTAAAAGGCCGAAATTAAGAAAATTACGAAACTGCCTCTAACTAGTGTAAAATAGCATTCTGACAGGTTATCGGAAAACCACTGTTTGACAGGGCAAACGAGGTCCGATTTTTCCGAAATTTGTTCTGTTCTGCAACTGACAGATTGAACAAAACGACAGTTTTTACAGAATTGAAAAACAGTATCTGGAACTCCAGATATAAGCGTTTCAAATCTGAGAAAAATCAGGATATCGCCAGTCCTGTAATTTAAAATCCAGAAAAAGCGGTTTTTGCAAAACGCTTAAAAATCAGACCAAATCAACTCCGAATGAGCTGAAATTTGGTCTGTAGTTAAATAACACGTCAATAAAGTGAATAGAAGAAAAAAATTTGGAAAACACAGAATTTTTGCTCAGAAAATAATTCTGTTACGCCAGGGCAAAAATCTGGTTTTTATTTGAGTGCACTATTCACTTTATGAACCTATTTACCCCCTATCAAATGTAATCTACACCTAATGCAATCTAAATGACACTGTATAACAGTGTGTATGCAGATGAATATTAGGAAAACACTAAATGCACGACGAACAAAACACTACAAGCAGTTTATGACTAGAACGAAGTTAACTAACAATGGAAATGCAACTATGCTCAATAATAAAATACAATCTAACTACTAAGTTAACTAATATCTAACTATCATTCAAACCACAATGAAACACATTTCATACATACTAAATAAATACGCTATACGTACACACACTTCTACACTAAAACTAAATTAGATAAATAAACTAATTAATATAGAAATCAAAAGAAATAATAAGAAATGACTTACTTAACTAAAGAACGAAGGCTAAGGTTAGGTTTCACTTGGTTGACTCGACTAGGATCGGTTTCGACTTGAGTAGGTTCAGTTTGGGTTGGAATGCACTCGGATGGGATTAGGTAGGCTCGATTTGACTAGGTTGAAAGAGATAGGTTCAAGCTAAGGTTGACTCACTAATTGGATTCGGTTTTGAGTTACCTTAATCAACTAGGTTCGGTTGACTTAGGTGGACTCGGGTTGACCTTAGTTAAGGTTGGGTTGGGTTTGGCTAAGGTTGACTCGATCTCGGATTGGTCTTGACTTGGACTTAGGCTAGGCTAGGGTTTGAACTTGGTTTAGGATAGACTTAGTCAACTAGATTCGGGTTGACTTAGACTCAACTAAATTGGACTCAACTTAGGTTCGACTAGGCTCGAATGGGCTAAGGTAAGCTCGGTTTGACTCACTAGGTTTAGACTAAGTTTTTACCCGAGTTAGGTCTTTGACTAGGTTTGACCAAGGTTGGGTTTTGGGCTTAGGTCTAGCAAGACTAGGATGAACTCGGTTTAGGTAGGCTTGAACTAAGTGGAATCAACTAGGTTTGACTTAGATAGGTTAGGTAGACTAGGTTGACCCAACTTAGGTTAGGGTTGACTCCACTAAGCTTGACTAAGGTTGGGCTTTGGTCGTAGACTCGACCTAAATGCGGTTTAGGCTTTGACTTGGGCTAGGCTAGGTTTTGACTAGGCTCAAAGGGGGTGTCGACTAGGGGTTGACTCGACCTAGGCTCGGTTTGACTAGGTTAGGTCTAGACTAAAGTAGTAACCTCCTAATTAAGCTACAATTAATCCAAAGTTCACGATTTTAATGGAGGAGGTTGGAAAAAGGAATGTAATAATTACCAATATTCAAACTTTGAAATGCTTTGGATTCTCAAAAATCGCCCCATTTAAAGAGGGAGTTACACTCCTTAATTGCCTTTAATGCCTTTTTGGAAATCTGAAAAGGCCAATCTAGACATCCACGATTTTTGCTTTTCAAGATGGAATTAAAATGCTTTTAATGCTCTATGGAAATCGTGTAACCTAGATTGGAATTTTGGTTTAATTGCAAAACACTTTCCAAAGTTAAGGAGTAACTCCTTCTTTAATACACATTCAAAATTCAAATTTTCCTTAAATGCCTCACACGATTTTTGAAGAATATCCTTTTTCCAAAAGCTTTCCAATTTTCAATTACTTTAATTACCTCCCTTCTCAAAAATCGCCAACTTCAATGGATGCTACTTTCTAAACTAATAGACTTAATTATACCTAGGGAACAAAAGAACATAAATGGAAAATCGATTTCCTAGGAAGTAATGCTAACCTAATTCCAAAACTTACCTAAATACAACCCTAAAAACGGCTAAAACAATAAACCCTAATACATTGAACCTAGACACCTTCCTAACTCAACTAATGACCATTAAGACTTTCTAAAAATCGACCAAGAGCTCAAGGAGAGCTCTAATGGCTGCCGCCCACCTCGGGGAAGAAGAAGAACTACACGAAAATAAATAAAAAGAAATAAAAAAAAATATATAAAATTATAAACTAACGAAAAGCAATAAAACCAAGTAACTACTATTTTGATAAAACTAAGTTAGAAAATATTAAAAATGACTCCTAATTACACAAAGGCTAACAATAACATCACTATGCTGGACTTAAAATCATAAAAAAAAAAAATTAAAGAAAACTTGATTTTTATAATTTTCAATAATACACTCAAACACCAAAACGAAAAATGATTCAAACAATTAAGTAAACCAATCCTAAAACAATGGAACGACTAACACCAATTTATGCTACTGTTAACACACTAAACACACAGCAAGCAACACAACTTACCACTCTAAACCCCCTTTTTACAAAAATATAAAGATCGGCTAGAATATCCCTAGCCGATTTTTTCTTTTTTTCAAAAATAAAATCAAAACGAAACACACGCACAACCCACTACTTAGAATAATCTAAAATGAAATTTCCGAATGAGATTTTCAGCAACACAATACAAGACACAAGCTGGACAAAACAAAAATAGCAAAACAGAAAAATATTTTTGTAGAAATCAAGAATCGGCTAGAAAAAGTCTAGCCGATTTTTCTTCTTTTCAAGCAAAAACAACACACAAACAAACCTAACGACTAAGATGAATCAAAATGAAATTTGTGTCTGAGATTTTCTAAAAAGAAAACACCTATAACACGCTGGAAACAAAAACCCAAATCGACTAGAAAAGCCTCTTGCCGATTTGCACGTTTTAGATAAAAAACGATAGAAAAACACAAATCGAATACACAACCAATGAAAGAAAACCTAATCTAACGTGCTGGTCTGTGCACACATACTATTCTAAGGTTGAAATAAAAAGAAAAACAAGAAACATACAGAAAATAACAAAATAAAAACCACACACACAAATCGGTTTTATCTAGAAGAGAAGGAAGAAGAAGACCTACCTTTTGGAAGATCCGACGACCGGGGGGGGGGGGTGAAGAAGAGCGGACCGTGGCTGGATGTAGACGTCTTCTACAGTTCAAGGATGCTGTACTTCACCAAAAACGGCACCTATTGCAGCTGCTACACGTTGGAGATCCACCGATGATGGCATGTGAGCCGATTCGCGATCGGAGGGTGTAGAAAGCCGGATGGAGGTAGGGCCGGCTCACCTTGGTGGTGTGTTGCGCACTCCCGCCCAAGGTTAATGGTCTCCACCTCTGCTACACCTGCAAAAGTACAGAAAAATGGTGAAAAGACAGCAAGGAATAAGAAAGAAAGGAAAAGAAACCAAAGAAAGCTTGAAAATATGCTTGAAAATCAAGCATAGGTCGATCTTCAATGGCCAACACTTGGGGAAGATGGAGAGGAAGGAGCTGCTGCTGTAGAGTCACTGTAGGGGGCGTCCAAACACAGCCAAAGACGCCTAGGGTTCTTGAAAAAAAACTATTTATAGTTTTGACATTTTTCAGAAAGAGTGTTAAAAAATAAAATATTGCTAGGCGCCACTTTCTGGGGGGTTTTTAGAAAAACTTTTTGAAATGGGTATGGATAGGTGTGTGGGTTGGGTTTTGGGCTTTCTAAGAGTTGATCCAAGGTCCAATTGACCTAATTGGGTCGGATATGGATCCGATCCACCTCGAAATCCGTGCCCAAACACTGAAATAGCCATAACTCTCTCATTTTAACTCCGATTTTTCTGAAATTCGAACCATAGCTCCTTACTATCAAAACACATCAAAACATGGGTTTAAAACCTTAAACTTGATACAAAACGCATGAAAAACTTGTTTACATGATGTGCATTTCATGCATCATCAAATACCCCCATGCTTGAATGTTTGTTAGTCCCTTAACAAACCCTAATCATGATATGCACTGAAGACAAGAAATGCTAAGCATGAATGCATAATACTACCTCACTTTCGTAGGAATCACGGTTGCATTTAGCGTATGCAACAAGCCCTTTAAACCCCTAGCTTACACTAGTGGACGAGTAAGGTCTCGTGAGGGTTTGCAGCGATGCTACCCACAAACATCAATAAAATGCAAGGATGATCTTTCAAAAATATTAGGCTCTTAAGAATGCAGTTGTAACAAATATTTCATGTAATTGACATTCTCAAAACAAGTTTAAAAATCTCATGCCTCCACAGTAAAAATTCTTTTCCTTCACTTTTCTAATATTGTAGCTAGTTCATGATTTTTCTCCGAAAGTCAAGTATTCTCATGTTTTACTCATTTATTCTCACTTGTATATTTTCTGCACAGTAATGCACATATATACTTAAGCAATGAAAATTTTCTCATTCAGCACATTCTTTTTCTTTCATTTTCAACTTTTGATCTCTTGCGCATTCTTCTCATATGAGCACTATTTCGAATAGTCAGTTTTCGTGACCCGTGTAGCGAGCTTTGGGTCAGTGACTCCCAAGTCGGCCGACCTTAGGGCACTAGATACAGAGTATCCCTCAGACTTAATTGCTCGAGTCACTAGACCTTCTATTCTAATAGTTTACGTATAGTCTTCCTCTTGTCATGTGCAATGTCTCTATCTCTTAGGCTTTCTATGCAGTCCATGTAACAAGCTTTCGAACCGGTGGCTCCCAAACCAGTTGGCTTTGGGGCACCAGATGTAAAACACCCTTCAGATTCTACTTACTCGAACTACAAAGGCCACAGATATCGACTTAGACAAGAGATGATCTCCTTCGTTATCCTTTTCGTTAAGATACTCAAACACTTCATCTCGTGTCTGAGTTCTACTACTAGGATTCACAAAGACATCAACAACTAAACGTAACTCTATTCTTTTAAACTCATTTTTCAAACCCATCTTTCCATTGCTTATTTCTTTTACAAAACATACTGTGCATACTGTAAACACCCCAAATTTTCACTCACCTCCCTGACATTTCCACCAAGCATCAACATCCAGCCTCTGAAATCGCTGGAGGGCAAAATGGTCATTTTCTGAGCCCGGACCTTGCAAAAGTCTAAATTTCATCTGCAACTCTCAAAATTTCTCTATTTTGTCTCAGATAGTCAAAATCTTACTCCTGACAGAAGACAGGAATCCTCAAGTCTTGGTTCAAGATTCCATTTCATAAGACATGACATTGCATATCATTGCATGAGCATTTCAAATCACTGCACTGCACAGCATGTCATTTCGAGGTCCAGAACTCTTGATTTCAAAATTTTCAATCCAGATTCGAATTTTAACTATTTTCAAAATTGATTTCAAAACCCTGGGTCTTCAAAATTATCAATTCTTCCCATTTTACCCCTAGGGCTCTGAATTTCAAAATATTTTCTCAGGAAAACGATCTGGATAGTTTTCAATATGGATTTCAGTCACTTCACCTCAGATTTTGCCCTTTTTGACAATTTCAAATATCTTTCTTTTACAAAATCGCCCTACAAGGGCCAACTCTTTCCAAAATTCCTGTTTTGCCCATTAGTCCAGATTTTATGAAAATTCCAAAAAGAAGTTGTGGTTTTATCCTTATTTCAATAAAGAAGCAATGTGGGACCCACACTGAGGTGGTGTCACACATTCCTTTTGAAAATTTGAATTTTGAAAAACCCAAAAATATAGGAGCCTTGTCCCCTGGATTGGTGCCACTTGTCTTTTCTCTCTCCTCCCATTTACATGCCATGTGTCAGCATAGGGTTCACTTAGAGTTGGTGCCACATGTCACCTTCCCTCTTCTGCCAAGTGTCAGTGTGGGGCTACCCTAAGAAGCCGCCACATGTCATCCCATTTTATCTGCCATGTGTCACCCTATCCATCCTGCGCCATGTGTCATTTCAAAGACTACCAGGAGATGCCAAGTGTCATAGGTTGTCTTGTCTAGAAAAAGTGGAGCTTGTCTCCTCTGAGGTGGCGCCACTTGAAGTGTGTCTCCTGCAGGAGACACGTGTCAACCCCTCCTTCCTTCTAGAAAAGTAGCCTGACACATGTCCTCCCCCTATTTTTTTCAGAAAAGTAGGAGACATGTGTCACTCCTAAATTCCTACAGAAAAGGTAGGCTTGTCTCCTCTGAGGTGGCGCCATCTGGAGTGTCTCCTGCAGAGGACACGTGGCAAGCTCTCATTTCCTCAGAAAAAGCAAGTGCCATGTGTCATTTTCTGCTTTCTTCAGAAAAGCTAGAATTCAAATATTCAAAAACCCCCATAGGTGGCGAAAATCAAGAACTCCTACCTTTTTCATCCTGTCTGAGATGGCGCCACATGGCTTGGCCCACCTTCTCTCCCCTCTGCCACGTGTCATTCTCTGCTTCTTTCAGAAAAAGTAGAGGACACATGTCTTCTCCCTACCTCTTTCAGAAAAGTAGGAGACACATGTCACTGCCCTCTTTTTCCTCCCTCTTGCCACATGGCATTGTAGGAGCCACCCTGAGGTGGCGCCACATGTCCATCCTCCATTCCTCCAGGGCCAACCTCCATTTGAATTTCAAACTTCCCCCTGAGGTGGCGCCATTTGAGAAAGCCTCTCCAGACAGCTGACACTTGTCCTCCACATGTCCAGATCTCCTTTCTCCAGAAAAGGTAGAATTCAAATTCCTCTGAGGTGGCGCCCTCTGAGCCCACTGCTCTGTCCTTCTGACATGTGTCAACACCTTTTGAGGTGGCACCATTCCAGGACTCCACTTGGCTCCATTTTTTTATTTTTATTTTATTTTTAATAAAGGTAGCCCACCATGAGGTGGCGCCACCTGAGGACTCCCTACAAAAGGTGAGTTTGAATTTCAAATTCTAAGAGAGCACCCTCTGAGGTGGCGCCTTCTGGGAGTTCCCTGCAGAGAGAATCAAGCAAATTTTTGAAAAATTCCAAATTCCCCCTGCTGAGGTGTCTCAACCACAAAAATTTCCATTTTTATTTTCTCAAAAAAATCAAAATAGCCTTTTGAGGTGGCGCCATCTGAGGGCTCCCTGCAAAAGGCAAATTCGAATTTCAAAACCCCCAGATGGCACCCCCTGAGATGGCGCCACATGGAGGGCTCAGATCCAGCCTGTTTGAATTTCAAAAATTTTCAGAAAAATTATAAAAACAAGGGTTCACGCCCAGCCTTGGGAGATCATTTTTTTAGCTCTTGTGAACTTGGAAAATCCAACCTAGCCTTCCTAACATCTGATTTTGAACCTTGGAAATCGTGCCCCCTTTGGCGCATTGAAGAAGGTGGAGTAGAGCTCGTGCTGTGGCCAGTCCAATTCCAACGGAGCTCGATTTTGGTGGACCATCCGAAGCCCGGAGTGAAGAACGAAGGAAGCTCGTGGTAGCTGCCCCTTTCAAGAGCACCTACGCTGCGTAACGAAACAAGGTGCACTTCTTTTCCCCGTGATGTGATGCTATAATCCGAATAGGGAGTCGTTTGAAGAAAGAGCTCATCCGAGGGATGGATTGAGCTATTCTCATAAAACGACATATATAAAAATGTCTTGTTATGCTTTCTTGATGATTTTAACATGCATGTAGTTAGCTAGGTTTAATTTGCATTTTATTTCATTCATTTAGCATATTTCATGAATTAATTAGGATTAATTTAGCCTTTTTTTTTAATTCTGCTTATTTTCAGTAAGTCTCTGTTTTTGTCAGTCAGTCCACACGTCATTTCATGCATTTATTTTTTATTAAAAATCCCAAAAAAATCACGGAATGCGCCCTTAGGTATCCCTGAAATTTTGCCAAAAATTCGGAGCCATTTGAATTTGTTTACTGCGGTAAACATCCAAAATGGTAAGTCGGGTTTTGTAACCCGGGATGCGTTTTGAAAACCATTTGCCGACTTGTAAAATCGAGTTCTCCCTCCTGGGAGATCCGATTTTCGATCCGAAAAATGCCCTGAACTCGGTAGAATGTCTAGTTTTTAATATGATTTTCTCAGATTTTTATGATTTTTTTTAATGTCTGACAAAAATCAGAGATGTCGGTACACGTGTCAGAGCCTAATTTGGGCCTCTGAGATCTTGGATCGACTTAGGGCTATGGTTTCTCTTTGTGTGTGGCTCCAAATCCGAAACTGTAAAAAGTGAAAGTAGTGTCCGAGATGTCCTCGGTTTGAATCTGAAAGCCTGTAATTTTTAAAACAGTGTTGACCCCTGCTTCGGATTTTTCTTGTCAGCCCCCTGTTTTGCTACATTTGTCTGTTCTGTTAGTTTAGGCAGGAATAGTTATATTTTTATCGGTGTTTATGTTGATCAAATGCCAAAGTCATAAACATGAAAGTTGTTCATGTAGGTGTCGTGCATATCTCTGATTAATTTCATAAATTTGCATGGCCGTTTTGTATTTTTTTAGAATTTTACATCAGATTAGTGTGATTTTTACCTCTGTCTGAACTAAATCCCTGATATTGAATTCACCATGACTCAAATCCCGAGGCTATAAAAACCAAAAATGTTCCATTTCGAGTTTTTTAGCAGTCTGCAAAATATCAGAAGTTTCCATGGTGTAAATCTTGCATTATCATATTAGGCATTGCATTTGGTTCGGATCCATAGGCAAAATCCATCATTTTAGGACTTTCTTTGAATTTTGGCATTTAAATCATATCATTTCGTGATTTTTAGCATTCTAGGTTGTTTATCAGAGTGTTTAGATGCTTCATACCGAATTTTGGTGCAATTTGGAATCCATTTGAGGTTCGGATCATCCATAATACCAAAACAGGGTCCCGCAGGACCCAGATCCAAGCGAAAAACAAGCGAAAATCGCTATTTTTGATAAATTGCGAAATACCAAATTCTGATTTTACAGTCCTAATGTGTTTAGAAGCATGTCATATTGAATTTCATCATCATTGAATTCAATTTGAATTTCGAAATTCCAATTTTACCAAGTTTTCCTTCAAAAACCCTGATTTTAAAGGTGTAACTTTAATTTTAGGGGTATTTTGGTCATTTTAACCTCAATTCCGAATTTCAAATTGTTTTCACTGAATTTCTAGCATTTTCATCATTTCAAATATCAAGGAAGCATGAGAATAGGGTTTATATCCAATTAAGTCCAATAATTTCATAATATTATTGGAAAATCTTGGAAAAACCCACATATTTGAGCTAACTTTATTTCAAGCTTGGCAGGGACATTCCAAAGAAGGAGCTGAAGTCTGCAAATTTCTTTTATTTCCTTTATTTAGTGATGTAATAATGTAAATTTTGGAATAAGAGATTTAACTTCCTGCTTAGACTAGGATGCATATCATATAGTTTGATTTTATGCAATATCCTGATTATATGATTCATGCATTTTATTTCAAAAGCACTATGGATGTTCACGAATGGCACGTGCACCAACTCTTAGGGAGTTGATGGACTCGGTGGGATCCATATTTACGGCCCTAGTCGGAATATGGACGAGACCCAGATCCATCATCTTTCTACTAGTCACATTGAGCCTACACTCTTAGGCTATCTTAAAATGCACATCATATTTCCAAAGTTTTCAAAATCATGTGCATCAAATCAACTAAATTCTGAGCATATTCATGGCCACAGTCAGGATATGTGAAGGATTTATCTTGACTTAATGCACATTTTCCCAACAAATCTCTTAGAAAATCTTTTCAAAGTGCATTCATTCACTCATATCATTTGCATCATGAAATCATTGGTTTTCTTATGATTTTCTTAAGAAAATTTCATTCTCAAGAAATTGATTTCTCAAGAAACTCTAAAAATCTTTCAAAATCGGTTTTCCCAAGTCAATTTCCCCATAGTTTTCCCTGGAAAATGTTATTTTCTTAAGAGCTTCAAAAGAGTTTTCCAATCTTTTTCCAAGATCAAAATCGATTTCCAAGTATTTCAAGGGTAAAATTTCCAGGATTTCAATTTCCCAAGTTTTGAATTTCCTTCTCCAATGAGCTTTCCTATAAATCTTCCATCATTTTCCTAAGAAAACTCTCAAAGTCCAAGTTTTCCTAAGAAGTGCTTCCCTTTTCAAAAAGTCCATCTTTTCTCAAGAATCACTTCCATTTTCCCAAGATTTTCAACTATTTCGGATTTTTCCACATCTTTATAAGCTTTCTCATGTTTTCAAAAACCCCTTTTTTTATCTGAGTTTCCTGAGAAATTGACCTTTTTCCTGAGAGATTCTTTCCAACTCCAAAGTTTTTCTAAGCATACATCATGTTTTCCAACTGGCATTTTCCAAAATCTCATAGCACATGCCTGAATTCTCTATGCATTTAGGATAGAACATAACTTCGATAATTTAACCAAGTCAAGCATAGTTTTGGTCCTTGGTTCGATTACCCCTGTTAAAGGCGGCAGGAACGGTCGAACCTCGTACCGACAGGTCGAGCCCCATCCCATGGATTTTCCCGCAATTTTTAAAAACGGAGGCGAGTATTTCAAAACAATTTCCAAAATCCGGTCAAAGTTTGAATCGCGAAAGCGTTTCTCTCTTTTTCTCTTCCGCAAGGAAGGGAAGACGAGGGAAAAATTTCGCGACGATAACACATACTTATACAAAAGTGATTCAAAATTTTCTAACAATCAAATACTATCTTTTCTTTGAATTATCTCATAAACAACTACTATATTTGATTCAGTTCAGAAAAAAAAATTTATGGGGCTTAAAAAATTTTTAAACTGTTAGATTATGCCAAAAACAATCATATATGCTACACTTTGTTCTTAAATGCCTACTTTGATTACCAGTCATACAAAAAAAAAAAAAATTGTGTATTTTTGTGTGCATGCATCTAAACCACCCCCCCATGCTTGAATGACACTGTCTCTAGTGGCATACAAAATGAATAAAAATGTAATACAAATGCACACTAAAAGACACTAACAAAAATATGGGAGAAAGGATAGATACAACCTGATTTGCTCTGAGCTTTTGAAGTTGATTTTCCTCTGATTCTTGAATTCTTTGAAAACTCTTCTCTGTACCTGGTAATTGATACACTAATTGTTAAGTTCATCCTGCATACATCAAAACACAAATTAGCACATGTGAAATGAAATACTAAATAAATAAAAACTCTGAAATGAAAAATAAATAATGTACATATGATACATCCCTCTGGTCGAATCTTCATGCCTTCGTGAGATGCACTATCTCACACTCACCATCCTGTAAGGCATCTGAAATGAATGGCTTCAGTCTTTGCCCATTTACTTTGAATGTACCTTGGGTCATAGGATCGAATAATGTCACTGCTCCATGGGGAAATACTTCTTTTACAATGTATGGACCTGTCCATCTCGATCTTAACTTCCCTGGGAATAAATGTAAACGAGAATTGTATAGCCACACTTTCTGATCTGGCTCAAACACTTTTCTGACAATATACTTATCATGAAATGCTTTAGTGCGAGCTTTGTATAATTTGGCATTCTCATATGCATCATTCCTGAGTTCCTCTAATTCTGAGAGCTGCAGTGCTCTCTCTTTGCCAGCCTGGGTGAGGTCAAAATTCAATTTCTTTATAGCCCAGTACGCTCTATGCTCTAGCTCGACAGGAAGATGACATGCTTTCCCGAATACAAGGCGATACGGAGACATGCCAATGGGAGTCTTGAATGCAGTTCTATATGCCCAAAGTGCATCATCTAAGCGCTGGGACCAATCCTTGCGGTCCGGACGAACTGTCTTTTCTAAAATTTGCTTAATCTCCCTATTGGACACTTCAACCTGTCCACTAGTCTGCGGATGATATGGAGTGGTGAATCTATGATTGACAGAATATCTTCTCAGCAGAGAAGCTATCTGAACATTCCTAAAATGCTTGCCACCATCGCTAATCATCACACGTGGCACTCCAAAACGACTGAAAATGTTGTGCTTAATGAACTTAAACACTACTCTGTGATCATTGGTCTTGGTTGCCACAGCCTCGACCCACTTGGACACATAATCAACCGCCACCAGAATATATAAATTTCCGAATGAGGGCGGAAATGGTCCCATGAAATCAATGCCCCAAACATCAAAAATTTCGACTATCAAAATCGGCAGCAAGGGCATCATGTCCCTCTTGGACATGTTTCCAATCTGCTGACATCGCAGGCATCGCCTACAGAACTCATGAGCGTCCCTGTGGAGTGTGGGCCAATAAAATCCTGACTGCAAAACCTTTGCAGCCGTCTTCCTACTACTAAAATGCCCTCCACAGGCTAACGAATGAGAAAAATTCAAAATGGATTGGTATTCCTCCTCCGGAACGCATCTCCTAATGATCTGATCTGCACAGTATTTGAACAACTCCGGTTCATCCCAATAATAGTGCCTCACCTGAGATAGGAACCTCTCACGCTCATTTTTGTTCCAATGCTCAGGTATCTGCCTCGAAACCAGATAGTTCACAATATCTGCAAACCAGGGTAACTGCGATGTACTGACTGACATGATCTGCTCATTGGGGAAAGAATCACTGATCGGTCTCTGATCCTGCGTAGTCTCCACGATCAGTCTGGAAAGATGGTCTGCTACTACATTCTCGCTTCCCTTCTTATCTCGAATCTCGAGATCAAACTCCTGTAGTAGTAGGACCCAACGGATTAATCTCGGTTTGGTGTCTTTCTTATTCAACAAATATTTCAATGCAGAATGATCAGAATAGACAACCACCTTCGAACCGAGTAAATAGGACCTAAATTTATCCAATGCGAAAACTACCGCAAGTAGTTCCTTCTCTGTCGTAGTATAATTCATCTGTGCATCAGACAGAGTTCTACTCGCATAGTAGATCACATAGGGCTTCCTATCAATGCGTTGTCCTAGAATGGCCCCCATAGCATAATCAGAAGCATCGCACATAATCTCAAATGGGAGAGTCCAATCTGGAGGTCTCAAAATAGGTGCAGTAATCAAGGCCTCTTTGAGAATCTCAAAGGCCTTCATACAATCCTCACCGAAAACAAAGGGCTGGTCTTTCTCCAATAACGTGCAAAGCGGTCGAGAGATTTTGCTGAAATCTTTTATGAACCGCCTGTAAAATCCCGCATGCCCTAAAAATGATCGAATCTGCCTCACAGAGGTGGGTGGAGTCAAACGAGAAATGGATTCCACCTTCGCTCTGTCAACCTCAATACCACGCTTGGACACAATGTGTCCAAGTACAATCCCCTCCTGGACCATAAAATGGCTCTTTTCCCAACTCAGGATGAGATTGGTCTCCACACACCTACTCAGTACTCGAGCAAGTTTGTGGAGGCAATCTTCAAAAGAAGAGCCATACACAGAAAAGTCGTCCATAAAAACTTCCATCACATCATCAATCATGTCCGAGAAGATAGCAAGCATGCACCTCTGAAAAGTAGCCGGGGCATTACAGAGCCCAAAAGGCATACGTCTAAATGCGAAGGTGCCATAAGGACATGTAAACGTGGTCTTCTCTTGGTCGTCAGGATGGACAGCTACCTGATTGTATCCTGAATATCCATCTAGAAAGCAGTAGTAGCTCTGTCCTGCGAGTCGCTCTAAGATCTGATCAATGAATGGCAATGGGAAATGATCTTTCCTAGTTGCCACATTCAACTTCCTATAATCGATGCAGACTCGCCATCCTGTAGTGGTCCTCATCGGAATTCTCTCACCCTTCTCATTCTCAACCACAGTGAGTCCTGACTTCTTCGGCACAACTTGAATCGGACTAACCCACTGACTATCAGAAATAGGGTAAATGATTCCGGCATCCAACCACTTCACCACCTCTTTCTTCACCACTTCCTTCATGTTGGGATTTAGCCTTCTCTGCATATCCCTAAATGGCTTGATTTCCTCATTACAATGGATCCTATGCATGCAGAATGAAGGATCAATCCCCTTTAGATCCGCTACTCCCCATCCAATCGCTGCCTTGTGCTCTCGAAGAATAGTCAGCAATCTCTGTTCCTGTTCCTCAGTGAGCAAGGACGAGATGATCACAGGCAGAGTCTCATCATCTCCGAGGTATGCATACTTGAGTGAATCCGGTAAGGGTTTCAACTCAAGTTTCGGAGGCGACTCGATCGACGATTTGGCGGGGGTCTCCGCAAGTGGTGGAAGAGGTTCCCTGACTGCTCCCCAAGGTGGTCTCTCCGACGACACTCTAGACACATCTACACTATCTACACCGCTATTCTTCTCTATATGGTACAAATCTAAAGAATCCTCAGTAATGTACAACTCGGGCTGCTCCTCCACTAACTCCTGTGCAATGTCTACATGAAAGCAGTCCATGTCTCCTGCTGGTCCCATCGCGGCATTGAAAATATTCAGCTTTACCTTCCTATTGCCAAATGAGAGATCCATGGCTCCAGTTCTACAATTGATGCACGCATTGGCAGTCGCCAAGAATGGTCTGCCTAAAATAATCGGAGTCTGTTGCTGGCTGTCTACTCCTTCCATATCAAGGATAATGAAATCGACTGGAAAATAAAAGTCATCCACTTTAACTAGCACGTCCTCCAAGACACCTCTCGGTACCTTGACGGAACGATCTGCCAGTTGAAGTGTAATCGGAGTCGATCTCATCTCCCCTAACCCGAAAGAATCAAAGAAATATCCGGGCAGAATGTTCACGCTTGCTCCAAGATCGAGCAATGCGCGTTCTATCCGGATGTTCCCTATAGTACAAGCAATGATAGGGGCTCCAGGGTCCTTGAGCTTTGGTGGTGTCTGATGCTGAAGTACTGAACTCACCTGCTCAGTCAGATGGACCCTGTTAGGAACTCGCTCTCTGGATTTCCTCTTTTGCGTACATAGCTCCTTCAGAAATTTGGCATAAGCCGGCACCTGCTGAATAGCATCGAGCAAAGGTAGGTTGATCTGTACATGCTTGAAGATATCAAGCATGTCCTGGATCTTCGCACCTTGCTTCCCTCTATAACCAGGAGACTCTAATGCTTTGGGATAGGGTGGTGGGGGAATATACTCTGCTGGCTCCTCCTCTTTGCGAGAAGGCTCACTCCTATCCTTCTTCTTCTCTGAGGATAAAGATGATGAAGGTGATGATAGGGATGGGGATGATGATTGAGCCGACGTAGGTGAAACAATGGTCTCTGGCTCCTCTATCTTCTCTCTACTCTCAACGTGATACTCACGTCCACTCCTCAAGGCCATAACTGATTTAGCCTGCTGCTGTGTCTCAGTATGAAATAGGCCTCCAGTCATCTGGTCCTTACCCTTCGGGTTCATGACAGCCTGACTCGGCAATGTACCCTCGGGTCTCCTACTAATAGCCTCAGCTAACTGTCCCATTTGCGACTCTAACTTCGCAATGGACTGCGTATGTGAGCTCAAAATCTGGCTACACTTCTCGAAGGCGTTCTGATTAGAGGTTTTCACCTCTTGGAATGCCTGGAGAAGTCTCTCCTCAAAAGATGTCTGCGGGGCAGACTCCTGCTGAATCGGGGAAGGAACTGAAGAAGAAGAAGACTGAGCATAGTTCGGTCTTTGAAATGGCTGAGTAAAAGATGACTGCCGAACTGGCTGAGAGGAAGAAGGCATCTGTATAGAAGACTGTGGATTCTTCCAAGAAAAATTGGGATGGTTACGCCAACCCGGATTATATGTCGATGAAAATGAGTTATTTGGCGGTCTGACGTAACCCTGAGCTGCCTGAACTTGTTCTTGAACAAATTCAGGGTACTGAGCTGCCGAAGGGCACTCAGCGATCTTGTGTGCCGGACTGGCACAAAGAGTACACACCTGCTGTGTAGTGGATGGTCCTGAGAGAAGCTGGTCCAGCTTCTGAGCAATCATGTCTACTTTACACTGCAGTGCAATAGATGGACCAATCTCAAGAACGCCAGCTTTCTTCTGAATGCTGGGTGTGGCTCTATCAGAATGAGAGCTCGAAGCATGGTGGAGTGAATTCTCGGCCAATGTATCAAATAGCCTCCATGCTTCGTCCTCGCTCTTCAGCATGAATGTCCCACCGCATGAAGAGTCGATCATCTAACGATTCTTGTCAGACAATCCATCATAGAAACTCTGCACCAGTTGCCATTTCGGCACCTGATGATGGGGGCATTTCCTGAGGAGATCCTTCATTCTCTCCCAGGTCTCATGAAAGCGCTCACCATCTAACTCTGAAAAGCTAGTGATGGCTCTACGATATTGGTTCGTGCGACCAATGGGAAAGTATTTCCGAAGAAACTCCTGTTGCAACTGATCCCAGGACTCTATTTCTACAGAATCTAAGGACTTTAGCCAATACTTGGCTTTGTCCTTCAATGAAAAAGGGAATAGAGTCAACCTCAACGCATCATCATCGAAATTCTGTATCTTAACAGTAGAACAGATTTCGAGGAATTCATCTAAGTGTCGGTAGGGATCCTCATGACTAAGGCCATAAAAGGATGGAAGCATTTGAATAATGCTGGCCTTAATCTCATAATGTGGCGCTCCTACATCGGGTCTCCGAATGCAGGATGCCTGAACATAGTCTGTGGGAATGAAGTATTCCCGCAGAGGGCGTGAAAGAACTGGGGGTGGAGGTGGAGGATCCATGTCAGCCATTGTTGCCGAACTTCGATGAGAATGTAAAATTCTCTCTGGGTTGTCAACAAATGGGTGTAATGGGGTTCCTAGACCTCGTCGACCCTGCATACACTGGTACTAAGACCAGATGTAAGCAAACGACCTAACTAAAAAAAAATTAAACTAGCACAGATACTAAAATGTAAATAAGCAAATAACAGTAACTAAAAACAAACAAATATGCTATATAGCTATGTCAGAATTCTATACTAAATAATTAAATAACAAAGTAAACTATTCTAAAATGCTAAAACAAATAAATACAGGAAATCACAAACTATGTTTTTCTAAAACCCACCTGTCTAATCGCTCCTTGCAGAATGATAATTAAGTGAATCCTAAAAAGAACAATATGTGAATCCTATATTTACTAACTATGTTAATCCTATATTCACTTACTAATCCTACTAACTAAAAAGAAAACAACTAATTAACTAACTAAAACAAAATAATAATAAATTAAACTCTAAGAAATAAAGTAATTAATTCGCCGTTCCCCGGCAACGGCGCCAAAATTTGGTTGATATTTTGGAATGCTCTTTTTTTAAAACAATTATTTTCAATAAAACTTTGGAAAATCGTCAACCAAAAATATAAAAACCGACTTTCCACAAAGTGGTAAGTACGGGTCGATCCTCAGGGAACAGGAATTAAACACAATATTTCTATAAAATTCAATTTATTAATGCCAAATGTCAACCTACAATTACAAAGTTAGTACAACTGCAATTAAACACTAAAAGAAAAGTAAACAAGCAATCAGTCTTCTGCTCCACACCAAGGGTATTTCCGTCTTTTCGCCACTTAAAGAATCTTCTCACTTGGACAATATCCCTGGACACTAAATATGTTTTTCAACCTAAAAATGCAGAAAAATACAAAGTTAGTTTTCTATTCTAATAACGAAAACAATGACTAAGACTAGTTCTAATTTTACGAAAATTGTAAAGCAAATACTATTTATCAAGTAAAAATTAACTAAAATACTAAATTAATGCTAAAATTAACCAATTTAACTCTACTAATGCTGTATGATGATGATGCAACTCCTAAAATGCAGAAACTACTAAAAACAAATCTAAAAGGCCGAAATTAAGAAAATTACGAAACTGCCTCTAATTAGTGTAAAATAGCATTCTGACAGGTTATCGGAAAACCACTGTTTGACAGGGCAAACGAGGTCCGATTTTTCCGAAATTTGTTCTGTTCTGCAACTGACAGATTGAACAAAACGACAATTTTTACAGAATTGAAAAACAGTATCTGGAACTCCAGATATAAGCGTTTCAAATGTGAGAAAAATCAGGATATCGCCAGTCCTGTAATTTAAAATCCAGAAAAAGCGGTTTTCGCAAAACGCTTAAAAATCAGACCAAATCAACTCCGAATGAGCTGAAATTTGGTCTGTAGTTAAATAACACGTCAATAAAGTGAATAGAAGAAAAAAATTTGGAAAACACAGAATTTTTGCTCAGAAAATAATTCTGTTACGCCAGGGCAAAAATCTGGTTTTTATTTGAGTGCACTATTCACTTTATGAACCTATTTACCCCCTATCAAATGTAATCTACACCTAATGCAATCTAAATGACACTGTATAACAGTGTGTATGCAGATGAATATTAGGAAAACACTAAATGCACGACGAACAAAACACTACAAGCAGTTTATGACTAGAACGAAGTTAACTAACAATGGAAATTCAACTATGCTCAATAATAAAATACAATCTAACTACTAAGTTAACTAATATCTAACTATCATTCAAACCACAATGAAACACATTTCATACATACTAAATAAATACGCTATACGTACACACACTTCTACACTAAAACTAAATTAGATAAATAAACTAATTAATATAGAAATCAAAAGAAATAATAAGAAATGACTTACTTAACTAAAGAACGAAGGCTAAGGTTAGGTTTCACTTGGTTGACTCGACTAGGATCGGTTTCGACTTGAGTAGGTTCAGTTTGGGTTGGAATGCACTCGGATGGGATTAGGTAGGCTCGATTTGACTAGGTTGAAAGAGATAGGTTCAAGCTAAGGTTGACTCACTAATTGGATTCGGTTTTGAGTTACCTTAATCAACTAGGTTCGGTTGACTTAGGTGGACTCGGGTTGACCTTAGTTAAGGTTGGGTTGGGTTTGGCTAAGGTTGACTCGATCTCGGATTGGTCTTGACTTGGACTTAGGCTAGGCTAGGGTTTGAACTTGGTTTAGGATAGACTTAGTCAACTAGATTCGGGTTGACTTAGACTCAACTAAATTGGACTCAACTTAGGTTCGACTAGGCTCGAATGGGCTAAGGTAAGCTCGGTTTGACTCACTAGGTTTAGACTAAGTTTTTACCCGAGTTAGGTCTTTGACTAGGTTTGACCAAGGTTGGGTTTTGGGCTTAGGTCTAGCAAGACTAGGATGAACTCGGTTTAGGTAGGCTTGAACTAAGTGGAATCAACTAGGTTTGACTTAGATAGGTTAGGTAGACTAGGTTGACCCAACTTAGGTTAGGGTTGACTCCACTAAGCTTGACTAAGGTTGGGCTTTGGTCGTAGACTCGACCTAAATGCGGTTTAGGCTTTGACTTGGGCTAGGCTAGGTTTTGACTAGGCTCAAAGGGGGTGTCGACTAGGGGTTGACTCGACCTAGGCTCGGTTTGACTAGGTTAGGTCTAGACTAAAGTAGTAACCTCCTAATTAAGCTACAATTAATCCAAAGTTCACGATTTTAATGGAGGAGGTTGGAAAAAGGAATGTAATAATTACCAATATTCAAACTTTGAAATGCTTTGGATTCTCAAAAATCGCCCCATTTAAAGAGGGAGTTACACTCCTTAATTGCCTTTAATGCCTTTTTGGAAATCTGAAAAGGCCAATCTAGACATCCACGATTTTTGCTTTTCAAGATGGAATTAAAATGCTTTTAATGCTCTATGGAAATCGTGTAACCTAGATTGGAATTTTGGTTTAATTGCAAAACACTTTCCAAAGTTAAGGAGTAACTCCTTCTTTAATACACATTCAAAATTCAAATTTTCCTTAAATGCCTCACACAATTTTTGAAGAATATCCTTTTTCCAAAAGCTTTCCAATTTTCAATTACTTTAATTACCTCCCTTCTCAAAAATCGCCAACTTCAATGGATGCTACTTTCTAAACTAATAGACTTAATTATACCTAGGGAACAAAAGAACATAAATGGAAAATCGATTTCCTAGGAAGTAATGCTAACCTAATTCCAAAACTTACCTAAATACAACCCTAAAAACGGCTAAAACAATAAACCCTAATACATTGAACCTAGACACCTTCCTAACTCAACTAATGACCATTAAGACTTTCTAAAAATCGACCAAGAGCTCAAGGAGAGCTCTAATGGCTGCCGCCCACCTCGGGGAAGAAGAAGAACTACACGAAAATAAATAAAAAGAAATAAAAAAAAATATATAAAATTATAAACTAACGAAAAGCAATAAAACCAAGTAACTACTATTTTGATAAAACTAAGTTAGAAAATATTAAAAATGACTCCTAATTACACAAAGGCTAACAATAACATCACTATGCTGGACTTAAAATCATAAAAAAAAAAAATTAAAGAAAACTTGATTTTTATAATTTTCAATAATACACTCAAACACCAAAACGAAAAATGATTAAAACAATTAAGTAAACCAATCCTAAAACAATGGAACGACTAACACCAATTTATGCTACTGTTAACACACTAAACACACAGCAAGCAACACAACTTACCACTCTAAACCCCCTTTTTACAAAAATATAAAGATCGGCTAGAATATCCCTAGCCGATTTTTTCTTTTTTTCAAAAATAAAATCAAAACGAAACACACGCACAACCCACTACTTAGAATAATCTAAAATGAAATTTCCGAATGAGATTTTCAGCAACACAATACAAGACACAAGCTGGACAAAACAAAAATAGCAAAACAGAAAAATATTTTTGTAGAAATCAAGAATCGGCTAGAAAAAGTCTAGCCGATTTTTCTTCTTTTCAAGCAAAAACAACACACAAACAAACCTAACGACTAAGATGAATCAAAATGAAATTTGTGTCTGAGATTTTCTAAAAAGAAAACACCTATAACACGCTGGAAACAAAAACCCAAATCGACTAGAAAAGCCTCTTGCCGATTTGCACGTTTTAGATAAAAAACGATAGAAAAACACAAATCGAATACACAACCAATGAAAGAAAACCTAATCTAACGTGCTGGTCTGTGCACGCATACTATTCTAAGGTTGAAATAAAAAGAAAAACAAGAAACATACAGAAAATAACAAAATAAAAACCACACACACAAATCGGTTTTATCTAGAAGAGAAGGAAGAAGAAGACCTACCTTTTGGAAGATCCGACGACCGGGGGGGGTGAAGAAGAGCGGACCGTGGCTGGATGTAGACGTCTTCTACAGTTCAAGGATGCTGTACTTCACCAAAAACGGCACCTATTGCAGCTGCTACACGTTGGAGATCCATCGATGATGGCATGTGAGCCGATTCGCGATCGGAGGGTGTAGAAAGCCGGATGGAGGTAGGGCCGGCTCACCTTGGTGGTGTGTTGCGCACTCCCGCCCAAGGTTAATGGTCTCCACCTCTGCTACACCTGCAAAAGTACAGAAAAATGGTCAAAAGACAGCAAGGAATAAGAAAGAAAGGAAAAGAAACCAAAGAAAGCTTGAAAATATGCTTGAAAATCAAGCATAGGTCGATCTTCAATGGCCAACACTTGGGGAAGATGGAGAGGAAGGAGCTGCTGCTGTAGAGTCACTGTAGGGGGCGTCCAAACACAGCCAAAGACGCCTAGGGTTCTTGAAAAAAAACTATTTATAGTTTTGACATTTTTCAGAAAGAGTGTTAAAAAATAAAATATTGCTAGGCGCCACTTTCTGGGGGGTTTTTAGAAAAACTTTTTGAAATGGGTATGGATAGGTGTGTGGGTTGGGTTTTGGGCTTTCTAAGAGTTGATCCAAGGTCCAATTGACCTAATTGGGTCGGATATGGATCCGATCCACCTCGAAATCCGTGCCCAAACACTGAAATAGCCATAACTCTCTCATTTTAACTCCGATTTTTCTGAAATCCGAACCATAGCCCCTTACTATCAAAACACATCTAAACATGGGTTTAAAACCTTAAACTTGATACAAAACGCATGAAAAACTTGTTTACATGATGTGCATTTCATGCATCATCAGGACCCACAGAAATATTCCTCAAAAAATATCTGGTGGGACCCACAAAAATATCCCATGGAATATCCAAGTGGGCCCCACACCAAGGAACCTCTTGGAATTAAAAAGAAGCCAAGGGGTAGAATGGGCATGGAAAAACCCAAGAGGAGGTGGCCTTGGGCTATAAATAGCCCTCCCCACTCTCTCTCTTCTCATAAAAATCGACCCCCCCTCTCTCTCTTGCCTTCTCTCTCTCTCCTAAACCTCCCCTACCTAGCCTAGCCCACCTGAGCCCACCTGATCTGGTCTGAGCCTGCCTGACTTAGCCTGAGCCTGCCTAACCTGGTCCTAACCCACCTGACCTGGGTCTGAACCCACTTGACCTGGTCCAAACCCAGTTGACTTGACTTGAACCTAGTTGGGTTTAAAGTCAAAGTCAAAGTCCTTTTTGGTTCAGATTCTGGTTTGGATTTCTGAACCCAGACTTAGCCTACTTGAGTTGAGTTCGAACCTGCTGAACCCAGTTGACTTGGACCGAACCCTGTTTGGTTCAAACCACTTAGGTTGAGTAGCTTGACCTACTCTCCCTCTTTCTCAACTAAGTCAGCTTCATCTGACTTAGTCTGACCTCTCAAAGTAAGGCTCGAAGACAAAGAAGCAACCCGGAGCCGTTTCTTCCACGATTTGAAGTAAGTTCGCTTCGTTGATCCATCTCTCTCAAGTATTTGATTGTTTGTATATAGAATATACTTTCTGAAGTAGTATCTTGCTTTAGTTCTTGATTGAGCCCTTTTTGGACACTTCGGTGTTCACCCGCTCGTCTCGGAACTATCGTCGGATATATCTATGTTCAAATACGCAGTATATGCGTTTTTAAAATGGTATCTCGCCCTAGTTCTTGATTGAGCCCTTCAGAACACTTCGGTGTTCACCCGCTCGCCTCGTAACTATCGTTGGATACGGATCTAGGTGTATATCTGCTGATTCTGCCGACGCGTCCTTTATCGCACAAGCTATGTAATTTACCTTTGTCTTCGCGTCGTATGATGCCAAGGCTCCCTGTTTTCTGCACTTCCGATTACTGCACTTCCAATTATGTATTTACTTACGCCATCGCGTCGAACGATGCCAAGACTCCTGCTTTCTGCAATGTATTTACTTACGCCGTCGCGTCGAACGATGCCAAGGCTTATGTTTTGTTATATATGTAGAATATTTCGTTCAGTTACACATCCTGAACAATAGTATATGCATTTCTTTACGCCGCCGCTGTATAAAGCACAGGCTTCTGCTTATACTACATATATGGCGCATAAATGAGCGTTCAAAATGGAGACCAAACTCCAAATCGCCAATGCGAATCCCTGACCGCTCCTCGTTCAAGATTCTGCTTGACGAATGAAGCCCCTATAGAAAGGCTTCACTTTTTGGCAAAATGCTCTTTACGTAAAGACTAAGTCAATTACGTATGGCCTGACTATGGCTCAGGGTTTCTGCAACCTTGATGGATGCAAAGTACGCACAACGGTGCGCATCCATTTCCCCGAATTAAGCGTGGCGATTTCCTACCAAAGAGGGGAGATGTCGCTGAAATGGATAAAAGAAACGCACGCTTTCTCCGTAAAAGAGAGGAAGTGCTGCTGAAATTTCTAAAGAAGCTAAGAATAGCTCAGCAAGAACGTAGCAGGATACTCTGACATATAGTAGAGTGCCACCCGGTTCATGTATTGCCTTCTACAAACGTAGAAGGGTTCGTCGCACCGCTGCCGATAGAGCAGGGGAGGTGCTGACGAAATGGTTGGCAGAAGAGCTGCCAGAACCAGTTGAACGGCATAATGATGTCTGTTGATGAAACGATGCCAGATCGGCTCGTATCCTTGTGCCTACAAGGGAACCTTGCTCGTAAGGGCCGCTGAGCCGGAGTAGAGGTTGCGCCTTGGCTAGGTTTGTACTCGTCGCGTAAAAATACGCCAAGTAGCCGATCTATTTAGATCGAGTTATATGCATGTTCATTGAGAACGGTTACACAACCAGACTCGTAAGGGCCGAAGAGCCAGAGTGTGTTGTTTCCACCCAAAGAGGTGTGATGCTCGTAGTGACCGAAGTGCCAAGAGCGGTGTTCTGCATGCATATGAATAAGACTTAAGGTCGCACATACCCCGCGGTTGAAAATCGTGTTTGGGGTACCCCCTCAGTAATGACTGTGTTGGGGCAGACTGAATGGGGTCGGGTACATACTCCCGTAGTGCTAAAAGCACGGGCTGTCTAAATGGCATGCAGATTCTGTCCAAGTAATTGTAAGACTGACAGACCCCTTCAGGAATTATGCTCACTGTGGAATGACAGTGATGGTACAGCCTTGAGTGACATGTATTTTACTTTGGACCTGATAGAGTCCACGATGGCCTCAGTCACTCATGGGTTTTGGGGTCGTGGTTATCCTTAAGATCTAAGGATTGAACCCAACTACTGCAAGTAGATGATGCATCCGAATATGGGCCTAGTAGGGTTCTCCCAGTTGAAACACACTGCCCTACTATGGATAGGGTCAACAGGCCTCTGGGGTATCTAAAATACATAGAATAATCAACCCCCAGAACGTCGCGTTGATGCCTGGACAATAGCTCTACCTGCGTACCAAAGGCGAGAGCGGTTAATTATCAAACAATGCATTAGTTCTAGGTACACCGATGCTTTGAATGTATGAGTGGATGACGTGTTGAGTCAGTCCTGCATAACCTTTGTGAAGGTGTCATGTTCGGTATACTACTTGACCGACTGGGCAAAGACCCGTGTTGTATCCGCACGACTAAGCGAAGCTCGAGGAGTTGTCCTTAGATGCGTAGGATACGGATGTGCCAAGTATGAAGACTTGAGCTAAACATCACTTTGAGACCCGGAAGAGGTCATGGCTAAGTCATGGAGACTTAAGCGGCTAATCAAATCACAGCCCTGAAAAGGCTTGCTCTAAGTCATGAGGACTCGAGTGGATGTTCAACTCATAGCCCTGAGGAGGCTCTTGCGATATACGCTAAGTCTTGGAGGCTTGAGCGTCGTTATTGCGCATTACGACCCTGAGTGGTCATTATTGTACGTGAGTTGAATGGATGAATGACTGCATGCTTACCAGACCATTAGTGGTTCTGACCCCGTTTAATAGGGATTTCAGGTGTTGGACCTGCGTGGCGATATGTGGAGCAAGGCGGCATCGAGTTCCAGGGTTTCTCTAGACAAATTTTGTACTGCTTCTTTTTATTGAACCTACACTGCTTTTCTAAGCAGTAGTGTTGTAATAAACATGTGGTTTTCGATAAAATGGAATACTTTGGTGGCCAATGAGTTGCTTGGCCACATACCTGCAACGTGCTTGGAGTTTTTTAAAACCGACGACTCATTATCGTCTTATTCCGCGGCTAAAAGTTTTTCTAAGTTCCGCTGCAAAGAAAAAAAAAAAAGAAATTCATGAAATTTTTTAACTTAGCTTTGTTTTGGAAATCCGGGGCGTTACAGAAATGGTATCAGAGCATGAGTCTGAGAAACCTGGTTCAAGATCCGTCGTGTTTGCGGTATCGCACTGTAAGTATAAATTTTATACTTTCTCTGATTTGGGTGTATTTGTGTGAATAGATAAAATGGCTCCTAGGACGAGGAGAACCATGCCGAGCGAGGAGTCCCATACGCAGGGCTTCCTGCTGGAGACACTCAACAGGCTTGTGTCTGCCATTCATGAATCAAGGCAAGCACCAGCCCTACCTCGCAATGAGAACCTTGGAGGAATAACATATGAAAAGTTCTTCAAACTCGACCCACCTGTTTTCGTTGGCAGTGCCGATCCAGAGCTTGCAGAAAGCTGGATCGAGGAAACAGAGCGTGCATTCCTGGTATTGGGAGTACCAGAGGATAGAAAGACTAACTTCGGCACTTATAGGCTGAAGGATAATGCACGGAAGTGGTGAGATACCACTAAGTTATCCAGTTCTCACAAGTCGAAGTCATTCCTTGGACTGACTTTCAAAGAACTTTCTTGGATAACTACTTCCCGTTGCACTCAAGAAATAAGAAAAAGATGGAGTTTCTGGAACTAGAGCAGGGTGGTATGAGTTTTATCGACTATACTACCAAGTTTCAGAACCTTGAGCGGTACTGCTCTCGGTTATTCGATACTGACCAAGAGAGGGCTGATAAATATATCAATGGATTTCGGGAAGGGCTACGATCTCGAGTCATAACTAGCATGCCCCAAACATTTCAAGCCGCTGTGGCAGCAGCTTCAAAGATTAGTGCAGACTGGGAGCGATGCAAAGGGGTCGTAGTAAAGCGACCGGTAGCAAGTAATGGGAACAATAAGAGGACGTTCCCCGGTGGCCAAGAATCACGACCAACTTTTTATAAGAGGGATTTTCAGGAGAACAACTTTACTCCACCGGCCGAGCGGCCATTACAGATGGTAGAAGCCAATCAGCCCTACCAACAGTCTAATTTTCGATGCCCAAGGTGTAGCTCAGATCATCTCAGAGGGGTTTGTCCTCACGATACGGGAGGTTGCCTGTATTGCGGCAAACCAGGGCATCGTGTAAGAGAATGCCGCAAGAAGGCATCAGATCTTCAACGAAGAAATATGGGATCTGGAGGACCCTCTCAACAAATACAACAACAACGACTGCCACTACCCAGGATAGAGTAGAAACCTGTGGCAGGTCGTGTCTATGCGGTGACAGCCGAACAACTCATGAATGATGACCATATCAGGGAATCTGGATACCTTGATAGATAGAGTTGTGTTGGGTAAGAAGCAATTGAAAGACAAGATCCAATGAATGCTTGAGACAAGTGGCTTATGACCTTGTGTACGGTCATTTGGATAGATATGAATCCTTGCTCTGTAAAGTAATTTTGGATTTGTCAAATAAAAATCTTAAGTGCTTATGCCCAAAATTTATGGCTATAGACCCCATGATTGAGAAATTAAGTTTGCGTAATTAGAATGTTAAAAGTTACTTAATAAAATAAACCGTCGAGGAATTGTTCCCAAGAAGAGAGTCCTGTGAGGTTTTACATATTCAAGATCAGATCGTCTAGCCAGAGTGAGCCTGTGAAGGTATACAGCTCCGTGCGAGTGTATATGTTCCAAAATCAGTAGCTTAGCTAGTATGATTCTGTGAGGGTGTACTGATCCAATATCAGGTAAGTCTGACGAGGGCGAACCTGTGAGGAGGTACGTTTCCAATATCAGGTAGTCTGACAGGGGACTTATTCCAATATGGTTAATCTCTAGAAGAATGATCTATGTGTATGGAATAGTTACACAAGATGACTATGTTGATAGCCGGTTGAAAGAACATTGATTCAACAAAACTATCGTGGTTGTAGCGTAATTTGAACTCAGATATAAGAAGCATACCTCATCGATCGAGAATAATGATATGAGGTTATGATTGGGATAAATACGATGTTGAACTAAGTGAATAACATTATGAATCTAACATATGGGAGAAATATCCCAAGTTACGCACTTAGTACTCTTAACTGAATTTCGCGGACGAAATTCCTTTAAGGGGGTAATGATGTAAGACCCATAATTTTTCAGTATCTTTCTGAAGAAATTCACGAGGCATTTTCAAGTAAAAATAGCATCTGAACCCGAAATACGAATGAGATCGATTTGTACGAACCAATTATACTTGAGATATTCGTCGCTTTGTGAATATATGCTCAAACACTCTGGAAGCCATAACTTCCTAACTAAACAAAATCAAAGGATTTCCTCGAGCCAACTTTCTTAGTTACGTCAATACGAAGAGAATGGCGTACTCAGAATTTTTCGGAAAAAAATCGCCGAAAACCCGAAATTCTTGCGGGACCCACGGAAATATTGGTGGGACCCACAGAAATATTCCTCAAAAAATATCTGGTGGGACCCACAAAAATATCCCATGGAATATCCAAGTGGGCCCCACACCAAGGAACCTCTTGGAATTAAAAAGAAGCCAAGGGGGTAGAAGGGGCATGGAAAAACCCAAGAGGAGGTGGGCTTGGGCTATAAATAGCCCTCCCCACTCTCTCTCTTCTCATAAAAATCGACCCCCCCTCTCTCTCTTGCCTTCTCTCTCTCTCCTAAACCTCCCCTACCTAGCCTAGCCCATCTGAGCCCACCTGACCTGGTCTGAGCCTGCCTGACTTAGCCTGAGCCTGCCTGACCTGGTCCTAACCCACCTGACCTGGGTCTGAACCCACTTGACCTGGTCCAAACCCAGTTGACTTGACTTGAACCTAGTTGGGTTTAAAGTCAAAGTCAAAGTCAAAGTCCTTTTTGGTCCAGATTCTGGTTTGGATTTCTGAACCCAGACTTAGCCTACTTGAGTTGAGTTCGAACCTGCTGAACCCAGTTGACTTGGACCGAACTCTGTTTGGTTCAAACCACTTAGGTTGAGTAGCTTGACCTACTCTCCCTCTTTCTCAACTAAGTCAGCTTCATCTGACTTAGTCTGACCTCTCGAAGGAAGGCTCGAAGCCAAAGAAGCGACCCGGAGCCGTTTCTTCCACGATTTGAAGTAAGTTCGCTTCGTTGATCCATCTCTCTCAAGTATTTGACTGTTTGTATATAGAATATACTTTCTGAAGTAGTATCTTGCTTTAGTTCTTGATTGAGCCCTTTTTAGACACTTCGGTGTTCACCCGCTCGTCTCGGAACTATCGTCGGATATATCTATGTTCAAATACGCAGTATATGCGTTTTTAAAATGGTATCTCGCCCTAGTTCTTGGTTGAGCCCTTCAGAACACTTCGGTGTTCACCCGCTCGCCTCGTAACTATCGTTGGATACGAATCTAGGTGTATATCTGCTGATTCTGCCGACGCGTCCTATATCGCACAGACTATATAATTTACCTTTGCCGTCGCGTCGTATGATGCCAAGGCTCCCTGTTTTCTGCACTTCCGATTACTGCACTTCCGATTATGCATTTATTTACGCCGTCGCGTCGAACGATGCCAAGACTCCTGCTTTCTGCAATGTATTTACTTACGCCATCGCGTCGAACGATGCCAAGGCTTTTGTTTTGTTATATATGTAGAATATTTCGTTCAGTTACACACCCTGAACAATAGTATATGCATTTCTTTACGCCGCCACTGTATAAAGCACATGCTTCTGCTTATACTACATATATGGCGCATAAATGAGCGTTCAAAATGGAGACCAAACTCCAAATCGCCAATGCGATTCCCTGACCGCTCCTCGTTCAAGATTCTGCTTGACGAATGAAGCCCTTATTGGAAAGGCTTCACTTTTTGGCAAAATGCTCTTTACGTAAAGACTAAGTCAATTACGTATGGCCTGGCTATGGCCCAGGGTTCCTGCAACCTTGATGGATGCAAAGTACGCACAACGGTGCGCATCCATTTCCTCGAATTAAGCGTGGCGATTTCCTACCAAAGAGGGGAGATGCCGCTGAAATGGATAAAAGAAACTCACGCTTTCTCCGTAAAAGAGAGGAAGTGCTGCTGAAATTTCTGAAGAAGCTAAGAATAGCTCAGAAAGAACGTAACAGGATACTCTGACATATAGCAGAGTGCTACCCGGTTCATGTATTGCCTTCTATAAACGTAGAAGGGTTCGTCGCACCGCTACCGATAGAGCAGGGGAGGTGCTGACGAAATGGTTGGCAGAAGAGCTGCCAGAACCAGTTGAATGGCATAATGATGTCCGTTGACGAAACGATGCCAGATCGGCTCGTATCCTTGTGCCTACAAGGGAACCTTGCTCGTAAGGGCCGCTGAGCCGGAGTAGAGGTTGCGCCTTGGCTAGGTTTGTACTCGTCGCGTAAAAATACGCCAAGTAGCCGATCTATTTAGATCGAGTTATATGCATGTTCATTGAGAACGGTTACACAACCAGACTCGTAAGGGCCGAAGAGCAAGAATGTGTTGTTTCCACCCAAAGAGGTGTGATGCTCGTAGTGACCGAAGTGCCAAGAGCGGTGTTCTGCATGCATATGAATAAGACTTAAGGTCGCACATACCCCGCGGTTGAAAATCGTGTTAGGGGTACCCCCTCAGTAATGACTGTGTTGGGGCAGACTGAATGGGGTCGGGTACATACTCCCGTAGTGCTAAAAGCACGGGCTGTCTAAATGGCATGCAGATTCTGTCCAAGTAATTGTAAGACTGACAGACCCCTTCAGGAATTATGCTCACTGTGGAATGACAGTGATGGTACAACCTTGAGTGACATGTATTTTACTTTGGACCTGATAGAGTCCACGATGGCCTCAGTCACTCATGGGTTTTGGGGTCGTGGTTATCCTTAAGATCTAAGGATTGAACCCAACTACTGCAAGTAGAGGATGCATCCGAATATGGGCCTAGTAGGGTTCTCCCAGTTGAAACACACTGCCCTACTATGGATAGGGTCAACAGGCCTCTGGGGTATCTAAAATACATAGAATAATCAACCCCCAGAACGTCGCGTTGATGCCCGGACAATAGCTCTACCTGTGTACCAAAGGCGGGAGCGGTTAATTATCAAACAATGCATTAGTTCTAGGTACAGCGATGCTTTGAATGTATGAGTGGATGACGTGTTGAGTCAGTCCTGCATAACCTTTGTGAAGGTGTCATGTTCGATATACTACTGGACCGACTGGGCAAAGACCCGTGTTGTATCCGCACGACTAAGCGAAGCTCGAGGAGTTGTCCTTAGATGCGTAGGATACAGATGTGACAAGTATGAAGACTTGAGCTAAACATCACTTTGAGACCCGGAAGAGGTCATGGCTAAGTCATAGAGACTTAAGCGGCTATTCAAATCACAGTCCTGAAAAGGCTTGCTCTAAGTCATGAGGACTCGAGCAGATGTTCAACTCATAGCCCTGAGGAGGCTCTTGCGATATACGCTAAGTCTTGGAGGCTTGAGCGTCGTTATTGCGCATTACGACCCTGAGTGGTCATTATTGTACGTGAGTTGAATGGATGAATGACTGCATGCTTACCAGACCATCAGTGGTTCTGACCCCGTTTAATGGGGATTTCAGGTGTTGGACCTGCGTGGCGATATGTGGAGCAAGGCGACATCGAGTTCCAGGGTTTCTCTAGACAGATTTTGTACTGCTTCCTTTTATTGAACCTACATTGCTTTTCTAAGCAGTAGTGTTGTAATAAACATGTGGTTTTCGATAAAATGGAATACTTTGGTGGTCAATGAGTTGCTTGGCCACATACCTGCAACGTGCTCGGAGTTTTCTAAAACCGACGACTCATTATCGTCTTATTCCGCTGCTAAAAGTTTTTCTAAGTTCCGCTGCAAAGAAAAAAAAAATCATGAAAAATTTTAATTTAGCTTTGTTTTGGAAATCTGGGGCGTTACATTGACACTTCCTTTGCATCAACTTAGACTAAGCGCACATAAGTCAAATGATCACTTGAGCTCATCTTTCTCTCCTTTTGAAAAAGATGAGTGTGCTTAGAGAAAGGTAACCACAGGTCAGGGCAGAGTCACAATGGTATAAAGAAAAAAAAATGTCCCACATGGATCATCAACCCACGTCCCCAGGTAAGCCTTCAAAAACTTGAATTTTGAAAAACAAAAAAAAAAACTAAAAAATAGAAAATTTTTGAAAATCCAAAAAAATAAGAAAAGACAAAAAAATTCAAAAAGTTTTTTCTAGGGTCCAAGCCATCTTCTTCATTGCAGAAGCATACATTTCTGTTGACAAGACTAAGGAAGCTTTTGTCAAACACTTTTCTATTGTTTGTTTTTAGACCATTTTCAATGATGCCTTTGTGTCAAAATCATGTGAGTGCATGTCAAAAGAGTTTGAACCTATCTAAAACCTTTGAATGTAAAGTCATCCAAAGTCTAAATCTCTTAGGCAAGGAGGAACCTCTGGCAACCAAGCATACACATTCTTAAATCAGCTCGACTTCGTTTGACGAGACCCGATTTATCTCTAAACACTGACCCGACCTCTTTCGGCAAGACTACACAACAGTCTTTACATCTCAGTTGTCCTTGAACTGATCTAACCTTATTTGACAAGACCCAAAATGGTCTTGGCTATCTTATCACCTTGACTCCAACAATCATAGAAGGAGGATACAACTTCGTCATGATGCTAGGCACATCATTATAAGATCATTAATGGTCAGGGATCTTGTCCTAAAACAGATCTAACTCTCTTCAAGATGGTCCTTCTTGCAAGTGTATCCCTACACATGAGAGTTTATCACATAGGATATCCAAGTGCTAGGAAATGATAAGTGATGCAGTGAGACCAATGCATTTTAATCTAATAATTCTAGCTCATGAGTCTATAAGAATGAATTATAGGGGCACAAAATTATTATTGATGCATAAATATAGATCCAATAAAAATTCATCTAGGTGACAAACTCTCCAAGAAAAGAGTTGGTTGTTGAATACCTTCAAATTTAATCTGCTTTATAGGTTGGCCCCTTGAGGAGTCATTTTCTTCTATCTCAATAGAAAAACATTGAAAAAGTATGCACAAAAAAGAGCAATGCATACTTACCTCTAGGACTGTGGCATTGTGGCATGCTCTGATCATGAAATGACCATTAAAGCAGAGATTAAAAACAAAAGTATATGCTAGAAGAAAGTCAATACTTACCTCCAGAACTTATGACAAGGAGGCAGGCTTCAATTAGGTATTCTTAGAGACAAAGGTTAGATAGATAGGAACATCCTTCTTGAATTGGGTAGTCATGCATCCCATGATTATTAGATTTTAGTTCAAGGGATGACAAAAATAAATAACAAACCCTTTTTAGAATAAAGGCCAAGGTTAAAAATGGATTTGCCTAAGGACAAGAGGTGTACTTGAATGCATTTTCATCAAGCTCTAGTCTTTTAGGGTTCAAGACTTATTAGAGACTATTAGACCCAATAAAAATGTCTTAAGATCTAATCTCCTATTTCTATAACTAACTCTTGACACCAAGATGAAATTAAAGAAGAAAACTCTCGATAAAGTTGAATGTTGCTACCTTATACCAACATAAGAGGATAAATATCTAAAACACTAGAATCTCAAGTGTAGGAATAAACTTGTCAGGAAAGGCAAAGAAAGAAGGAGGAGAGGAATGAAAAGCAAAAAAAGAAAAGGCAAATAAAGAAGGAGGATGAGGAGAGAGAAAGGCAAAGGAAGAATAAAGAGAAAAAGGAAGAGAAATAAAGACAATTGAAGAATAAGGAGGAGGATGAGAGGGAAAGGAAAAGGAAGAATACGGACAAGAAGGAAGAGAAGGAAAGGCAATTGAAGAAGAAAAAGGAGAAGAAGGAAGAGAAGGAAAGGCAAAGGAAAGAAGGAGGAGAGGAATGAAAAGCAAAGGAAGAAAAGACAAATAAAGAAGGAGGAGGAGGAGAGAGAAAGGCAAATAAAGAATAAAGAGAAGAAGGAAGAGAAATAAAGACAATTGAAGAAGAAGGAGGATGAGAGGGAAAGGAAAATGAAGAATAAGGATAAGGAGGAAGAGAAGGAAAGGCAATTGAAGAAAAAGAAGGAGAAGAAGGAAGAGAAGGAAGGGCAAAGAAAGAATCATCAGAATAAGGAAGAGAAGGAAATACAAAGAAAGAAGAAGGAGGACGAGGAAGAGAAGGAAAGGCAAAGATAGGAGAAGGAGGTCAAGAAAGAAAATGAAAGGCAAAGGAAGGAAAAAGAGGACAAAGAAGAGAAGGAAAGGCAAAGGAAGGAGAAGGAGGACGAAAAACATAAGAGAAGGGAAAGAAAGAAGCAGAAGGAAGAGAAGGAAAGGGAAAGAAAAAAGGAGGAGAAAGAAAAGAAAAGAGAAAGCAATAAAGAAGTAGAAAAGCAGAGGAGGGAGGCGAAGGAGCGAAAGAAGGAAGAAGTAGAAAAGCAAATGAGGGAGGCGGAAGAGCGAAAGAGCAACAAGAAAGACAGAGGAGGAAATGAGAAGGAGATAATGAATAGAGAATAAGAAAGGTAGAGGAGGAGCGAATGATGGAGCAACAAGAAAGACAGGATGGAAGGAGGGGATGAAGAGGAGAAAAATATGACCAAGGTATGTAAATTGCTCATGTCTGTCATTATTTACTGTGATAGGTATTATTATATATAGTGATTACTGTGATAACAATTACTATGTATATTGATTATTGTGATAGCGATTACTATGTATAGCGATTACCGTGACCTATGTATAGCGATTACCGTAATAGCGATTAGTACGCATAGTGATTACGTAACGATTTACTGTGATAAGTATTATTATGTATAGCGATTACTATGTATAGCAATTAGTACGTATAACGATTACTTTGATATCGATTATTATGTATACGATTACAGTGATAGCGAATGTACAATGATTATTATATATAACAATTACTGTGTGTAACGATGTGTAGAAGTACAAATGAGACTAATTTTGATTTGATATGAATTATGATATTTTGTGTTACAGAGAGGTCAGAAAAGAAGTATAGCATCAGGTTAAAAGCTTAAAGGGCAGTGTCAGTAGCCTGTAGTTCTGTTGTGATATGGATAGCTGAGTGAATATCAGAAGAACCGATTATGAAATATGCACTTCGGTGGCCTTCTGGACCAACATTATTTTGAAACATGCTGAAACACCATGACCCACCTGGTCAATAAGTAGAATCATAAGACAAACACATTCCAGTTTGATTGTTTTAAGATGACCATAACCCTTGAAGATATGACACAAATTATGGGTCTTAAATGCCATGAAAGTGCTGTCCTGGCACATGATTCAAATTATAACGCAAGGGACAAGTGCATGACCCTTCTAGGAATGTCGATGGATGACTGGGGTCAATGTATTTCTTATATAAGCAATTCCACATCGATGAAAGTTTCTTTTTTCTGTAATAAATGGGAAGGCTGGTCTGCAACATGTGCATCTGAAAGAGCTGACCAAGAGTTGCGCGACTTCCTTCTTTATTTTTTTGGACTTACTTTATTTTTGGATTTGTCTGGTTTGAGGTTAAGTTATCTGTGGTTGCAGTTCTTGAAAGACTTAGATGAAGTCCACAACTATGCATGGGGTGCTGCTATGCTCGCACATTTGTACAGTCAACTTTACTGTGCGAGTAAGGGTACAAAAATCGTCAGAGGGTTTTGGCCATTTGTCCAGGTAATTATTTATTACATATTTGGTCGTTGTAGACTAAGATCATTAAAGGTTATAGTCTTACTAATATATTGTTTTTGTAGGCCTGGGTGTGAAAGCATATTGTCGCCTTGCGTCCTCAGTGTGGCCGTACGATTTGTGGTTTTCTCAAGATCGGCCGATGGGCTACAATAAATGTCAAGGAGGATAATGCTAAGTTCATTTTAGATGGTCTGTAATTAAATAAGGTAAATAGTTTAAAATTGTTTGTAATCCTTTCAACATTTATCATTTATTAATATAAATTGTTGAAATGTTTAGTGTTCTTAAGTAATCATCACTATAGGATTTTGTCTTCATTAGTACAAATCGTCATCGCATTAGCATTTAACATTCATTAGTATAAATTGTTCTAATGTTTAACATTTTAAAGTAATGATCATTATAGGATTTTGTATTCCTTAGTACAAGTCGTTATCGCTTTAGCATTCAACTTTCATTAGTATAAATCTTTGAAATATTTAGCATTCTTAAGTAATCATCGCTGCAAGATTTTATCTTCATTAGTACAAATCGTTATCGCATTAACATTTAATATTCATTAGTATAAATTGTTCTAATATTTAACAATCTTAAGTAATGATCATTGCAGAATTTTGTATTCCTTAGTACAAATTGTTATTACTTTAGCATTTAACTTTCATTAGTGTAAATCGTTGTAATATTTAGCCTTCTTAAGTAATGATCGTTGCAGGATTTTGTCTTCGTTAGTACAAAGTGTTATCATTTTATCATTTAGCATTCATTGGTATAAATCATTCTAATGGTTAACATTCTTAAGTAATGATCATTGCAGAGTTTTGTATTCCTTAGTACAAATCATTATCACTTTAGCATTTAACTTTCATTAGTGTAAATCATTGCAATCTTTAACATTCTTAAGTAATGATCGTTGCAGGATTTTGTCTTCGTTAGTATAAAGTGTTATCACTTTAGCATTTAGCATTCATTATTGTAAATCATTATAATACATAACATTCATTAGTGTAAATTATTTTAATACAAAGCACTCATAAGTAACAATTGTTGTAATATATTTAGCACTTGTTATTATAAATCATTTTAATATTCAACATTCATTAGCATGAATACTTATGTCAATACTTAAACCACAATCTCCAATGTACAGGTTGTGTGAAGACCGTATGAAGATGAGGATGACAAGGACCAAGAGGTTGTTGAGGTTGTGAGACTGTCTGACTGCGATATTTGGCGGTTTAGCAAATCTAAAGGCGAGTTGCAGCATGGTAGTCAAGTTCTCCTACAAGTTGGCTTGGGACAGTCTACCCCAAAGTAACCTGTGGAAGTGAGAAGGATGATGAATAGTGGTGGTTCTAGGAACGTGAATTGGCATGAACGATTCAGGAAACAATTGGATAGCTGGAACAAAGGAGGTGTTCGTGCCATACCATATGATTATAGAGAACAGCAATATGACCCCCAACAAATATTGGGAACCCAAGCATTGAAATTTGGAGATTAAGAAAAAGCAACGTGAAAATATTGGAAACCCATGCATCCCTCCTGTCCCCTAGCATGTCATCTCTCAGCATAGAAAAATGTCCATCATGTCTCTCCGGCTACAACTATGTTTCCCTCAGTTGCAGTAACGTTGAGGCGCCAACATAGCTCACAAAAAAGAAGGTAGTCTTCGCCACAAAGTTAGAGATGTTGAAGAGGGAGAATAAGAAGTTACGGAAGCATGTGCAGAATTTGGGGAGGCAAATGCGGTCACAATATGGTACACTGGTAGAGATGATTACCAATGGTTTTAATAAGATCGAAGGAACCAAGAGGCCATCGAGGAAAGAGAGTTCACCAAGGAAAAGAAAAAGACGATTTGTATGTCATAGTCCATCTGAGTCATCAAGTGTACTGAATAAATATTATGTAATTTTTGTATCTTGATAATTATTTATTGTAATTATATAATTCTTTAATGTAATTCTATAATTATTTTTTATAATGTAACATTCTATCAATATATAATTCTTTTTTTAATAAGTGTAACATACAAGTGCCATTGAACAAATCGTTGTAATGTTCGGCCTTCATAAATTTTTTTTGAAGAAGCGTTTAGCATTGTGTACTTTAAAAATTATGATTTGCTTTTATGAGCTGTCTTCCTATCATGATTTACACAATGATTGATAAAAGGATGAAACGATTTGTATGCATGAAGGTAATGCACTATCATGATTTGCTTAATATCGATTGACTTGCAACCAGTTATAATTTTTTGTTGTAATGTAACATTCAATAATTATATAGTTCTTTCTATAAGAGATCACAATTTATTTTTTTATAGAAGAAGTGTTCTATCATGATCTGTACAACCACTGACATAAAGCGGAATTGATTTGTTGTATTACGACTTGCGTTTATGTGAATGATATGTCCTATCGCAATTTGCACAATGACTGATTCATAAAAGGTAGAAAGGAAAAACAATAAACAAATCAACATGATGTTTAGACTTAGTAAAATATAAATCAAGTTAACTCCAATGATACAAATTGAGGTGACTTCATAAATATAAATCGATTTCATTTACAAAGACAAATTGTTGTCACAGTAACTTCATAACTACAAATCGACGTGATTTACAACCATATTTATTTACAAAAAATATGAATATTTAGTTACAATACATCATGGCCAATGGTTTGGATTAGATACAATACATGACCATCATCATAAAAGAAAACAAACATCATCATCAACATCACCCCCACATCCAAATAGTGATAGTGCTTCGAATGCAATCCAGGTGCACATGAAATCTAGCTTGCTAGTGCAAAAAGCTTCAAGGCAGAGCTGGCGAAGCTGCAAAAGGAATAAGATCCCAACAGGCAGAGAAGATGAAGCCCGCACGATTGTAGCATATTTGTCATAAAGTATATCAAAGATTAGGTAGATATTTTTTCAACTATGAAGGATGAAGAGTCCAACAGTAGGAATAGATCAAATAGATGGTCATCAACATCACCCCTGTCTATCATGCAGAATATCCGTGCTTGCTCTGGTATGATGACAACAATTGAGGATGATTATGGTTGTTATATTCTGCATAAACTTCGATATACTTCATGACAAATATGCCAGAATCATATGTGTCATAAATATATCAATGTATACACAGAAGATAAGCATCATAATCATCTTTGAAGATTTTCCAGATCTTTCCTCACGACGTGAAACAACTAGGTTATCAACATCAAACCCCATCTATCAAGCACATGTAGAAAGAATACAGAAGAACAAAGAAGAAAAAAAAATACAAGAAAGAAGAAGAAGAAGAAGAAGAAGAAGAAGAAGAAGAAGAAGAAGGCGGAGGAGAAAAAATAAGAAGAAGAAGTTGCGCTGCCGCAGAAAAGAGAAAGAGAGGTTAAATAGATTAAGGTTTTAGACCTAGACAACGGGTCGGGTCGGGTAGGGTTTTACATAGAATATGGTTTTACACATATCTATATTAGGGTTTTACATAGATTAGAGTTTTATGCATGTGTACCTATTCTTCTTCTTCTTTGTTCTTCTTTGTTTCGTCTACAATTCAATCACTCCCCCACCTAAACCTATCCTCTCAATCAAATACATCCCATCCCACCAAATCCGTTTGACCTATCACAGTATTTGTACAACCATGAACATAAAGCAGAAATGATTTATCCTATCGCGATTTGTCTTTATGAGCTTTGCCTATGTGAACAATATGTCCTATAGCAATTTACACAATGATTGATTCATAAAAGGCAAAAAAAAAACTAATAAACAAATCGACACGATGTTTAGACTTAGTAAAGTACAAATCGAGATAATAGTTGCAAATCGATATGAGTAAATTGCGATATTACATATCGATGTCGTTCACAAAGACAAACAAAGACACATCGTTGTCGTAGTAACTTCATAAATACAAATTGTGTAAATCGCAATAGGACATTATATGTTATAACGATTCAAATACAATATATGTATAACGAGTTGTATATGTGAAAGCTAGATGAGACAATAATTTTTACTATTAATACAGTTTATTCACAGAATAACTTTTTGCGCAACGTGACTGAATAAACATTATGTGATTTTTTGTATCCCGATAATTATTTGTTGTAATTCTATAATTCTTTGTTATAATTTTATAATTCTTTTTTGTAACGTGACACTCTATAGTTGTATAATTCTTTTTTTAATAAGTGTAACACATAAGTGCCACTAAACAAATCATTGTAATGTTCGACCTTCATAAATAAACATCAAAGAAGTGTTTAGCATTGTGTACTATGGAAATTATGATTTACTTTTATGAGCTGTCTTCCTATCACGATTTACACAATGATTGATAAAAGGCTGAAACAATTTATACATATGAAGGCTACGTGCTATTGCAATTTGCTTGATACCGATTGGCTTGCAACCAGTTATAATTCTTTGTTGTAACGTAACATTCAATAATTATATAGTTCTTTCTATAAGATATTGTGATTTGTTTTTTATAGAAGAAGTGTTCTATCATGATCTGTAAAGCCACAAACCTAAAGCGGAAATGATTTGTCATATCACAATTTGCGTTTATGAGCTTCGTTTGTGTCAACAATATGTTCTATCACGATTTACACAATGATTGATTCATAAAAGGCAGAAAAGAAAAACAATAAACAAATCGACACGATGTTTAGACTTAGTAAAGTACAAATCAAGGTAACTTCATGAATACAAATTGATTTCATTCACAAAGACAAACAAAGACATAGCGTTGTCGTGGTAACTTCATAACTGCAAATCAATGTGATTTACAACCACATTCATTTACAAAAAATATGTGTATTTAGTTACAATACATCAGGATCAATGGTTTGGCTTAGATACAATACATGACCATCATGGATATGGAATAAGTTTAGACTCAGATTAGGGTTTGGACCAGACCTATAAGAGATTTGGATCCATTTAAGATCCAAATAAATCTAATCTAATGTAAAAAGTATTTTAGATCCATTTAGAGACCAAATTGGATCCTACTAAGAAAATAAGATATCGAATCTACTTGAAGACTCAATTAGATCCCATTATGTATATTTACATTTGGACCCATTTGGAGATCCAATTGGATTCCAATAAGTAAATAAGGCTTTTGGATCTACTTGAGACCTAAATGGATCTCATGAAGGTAAAATAAATTTGTTTGGATCTGAATTCAATTCAAGACCCAAATAGATCCTACTTAAGAAAACACGATTTGGATTCACTTATGATCTAAATGAATCTTTTTAGTGTACTGCGAATTTCATTAGAATATAATAAGTTTTGGATCTATCTAAATTCCAAGTAGATCGTACTTAAATAAATAGAATTTGGGTTCATTTGAGACCCAAATAAATTTAATTAATTAATTAATATATATATATATGTATATATATATATATAATAGTTTAGATTGGGTTTGGATTTGATGAGAGCTAAATGGGCCTCACAACCAACCCAATCCAATCACTCCCCCACCTAAACCCATCCTCTCAATCGAATACATCCCATCCCGACAAATCCATTTGAATATCCTATTGCGATTTGCCTTTACGAGCTTTGTCTATATGAATGATATGTCCTATCATGATTTACAAAATGACTGATTCATAAAAGGTGAAAAAAAATAATAAACAATTCAACATGATGTTTAGACTTAGTAAAGTACAAATCGAGGTAACTTTATAAAAACAAATTGATTTACAACTTGATACTGATTTAAGTTTTATATTAAAATAATATTTTAGTAACAGTTGCAAATCGATATGCGTAAATCACGATATTACATATCAATATTGTTCACAAAGACATTGTTGTCATGTAACTTCTTAAATACAATCAATGTGATTTACAACAACATTCATTTACAAACAATATGAGTATTTAGTTACAATACATCATGACCAACGGTTTGGCCATGAAACGATTTGTATTATGAAGATCTTATCTCGATATTCGATTTTCTATAGCGATTTATAAATGAAATGACATTTTTTAATTTATGTGTAATGTAATTTATTTATTTATTATATACTTTTTTGTATGATTTTTGAAAAAAAGTGAAATATAAAATGACGTTTCCTTTATAAATGAGTGACACATCGCACAAGTTCAAGAGGGTGTTGCTTCGCTTTGCATCGTGAGTAAGGAATAAATAAACTGCCATTTCCTTTATAAACGACGTGTTGGGGGGGGGGGGGAACTTATAATCTGCTTCATCGCAAAGGGGGTATTGATGGTGAGAAAGGAGACGATGACAGCTACACGGCCAATGACGGTAAATCAAAGGTATATTTTATAAATGCGATAGATCACATATTCAATTTGTCTCTTTTCTATCATATATTCAATTTGTTTTGCGTACTATAGAAAGAAATTACAATATATTGTGACAAATCATTTATTGAATATTATGCTAATGTCAATGGAACATCCACAAAAAAGTGCCTGAAAACTCTGCAAAGAGCTCCAAGAGAACATCAACCGACAGTGAGATAAATTTACAGAAGGAAACAATATTAGTAATTTTGTACGTATAAAAACACTATCAGCTATACATTTACGTATGCCATAGGTATGTATGTTAACACGTGCATATTTGTTGCAAACAGACTATATACGATTTCATCATGTATATTCAAAGCAACCTAACAACCAATACTAGACGCATCATCATCCCTTATTTCATAGTATATCGATTCTCTTATATGTTTATTATCTTTTTTTATTTACTCTTGTTGCTTCGTGTTTTAACCTTACTATTATCACTATTTTGTTCAACAAAGTTTCCTCTGCCGACTGTCATACGCCATTGGATTTCAAGATGGACTATAATGCTAGGGTAACGATGATCACTGTAGAGACTTTTGGTCAAGTGAAAAGGTAATTGAAGAAACCTGTTGTCCAAGGTTTATGAGGCATAACAGTCCTAACATGATTTATACTATCGATTTATAAGATATTATATCTATAAGACCCACAAATTTTCTGAGGAATTTACTCCTTAATTAATATTGAATTGTATGCTTTCACATGTTCATGAGTTTATAGCACGTAATTTGATGTAAATTGACTGTGATTTATATTTTTGCTTTGTGCGCACGACCCGAGAATCACGTAAATACACTGTGTAAGTAAGAAGTGCCTAATTCTGGACGAATTAATCTTTGAAATTTTAAGGGTTAATTTATAATATATTTTTATAGTTTGTCCCCGAATTTGGGACCTATACGACGAAAAAACCTTGTCAGTGCATGTGAATTACGAGTTTTGCTCTACGATTGGACCCGAATCGTAATACGCTTAATTCTCACAAATGGATGAGAATTTTCTTGAGAGGCATCGAGAATTCTATGTTAATTAAGGCTTTAAAGAAAACTAAATGATTTATTGGAATTAATTTCATATTTAAATGCATTAATTAAGCATTGTTTTGAATTAATACAATTGGCGATTTTTGGATTTGGACCTGGATCACTAGAAGAGGACCCAAACCCATTGGGCATCCTATCTAGAGGACGATTTTGGCTTTGGTTGACCAGCTGGTCAAGAGTGGACCAGCTGGGTGGCATTTTTGCAAGAAATTGCATGGTGTTTGAAAAGAAGGCCTTGATTGGCCCTTGTTCTTTTCAAGAACTCATAATGAAGCATAAAGATTCATTATGGGAGGCACATTTTAAAAAATGGAGGCATGGGGCTGGTGCCTCATGGCCCTTTTGTAATGTTTTTAAATCATTTCAAATGCTTGATGATGAGTGGCTGGGTTGGGCAGCACCTTAGGGGCAACCCATGTAAATTCTACAAGTTTTAAAGGCTTTCTTGAAACCCCATAATGGCATTTTTTAAAGGTTTCTGAAATTTTCAAAAAGGGGAAGACATGCATTGGGCGTGAAGTGGCTATGGGGGGGCGTGGAGCACCCCAGCCCTCCATCTTATTAGCTTTATTCCCAGCCGTTCCTTTTTGTAAATCCTATGTACTTAAGGCTTTAAGAGAGAGAAAGGGGTCATTCCTCTTTGGCGATTTCTTGAGAGACCCTCTCTCCTCTCTTGTTCTTCTCTCCCTCTCATTCCCTTCTTCTCTAAACCAGGTATGTGTTGTGGTGTGGTGTCTAGCTGAAAAACCGTAGCCTTCAATCTCCATCTTCACTATCAAAGCCACGAAGGTGAGCTTCCCTTTCATACACCATTGTGGGTTTCGTTTTAAGCAAGTTTTACACGTTCATGCATCTTTGTGAGTTTCCCTTTTCACATACCTTGATGTGGGTTTATGATTGAGATTAGTTCGGTTTTGTTCTACATTGTCTCTTGTTTTGTGCAAGCTTGCATGCATTACAAACGAGGGTTTGGTTGAGCATTTCTGTTTTCTTGAGTTCTCATTTATGTATTTCATGAGAATAGGCTTCATGCATTGAGAATGAACTTTCGTTTGAACATGAAATCACTAAATGGGTTTTCCTTGATTTTATGGCATTTCCTTCTTCGTTGGCGGTTTGATGAGTGACATCTAAGGTTTTTTCTAAGGTTTTATGTGTTTGGCAAGGAGGCCACGGTTGGCACATATCCAGCAAACCCATCCATTCGGGTTAGCCCCATTTTGGGTGCTGCTGGCTTGGGCTAAATGGGCCGAGCCATGGTGGAGCGCACCTTTTCCTTTCCTTCTTTTTATTTCTGTTTCGTTTGGCCCAGACTGGCCATGTGTTTTAACTTCGGTTTGGCTGGACGTGTCCAGCAGGGTGTTTCCCAGGCCGACCACAATGGGTCAGCCTGGGCGCCCCTTTCCTAATCCCTCTTTTGGTTCTGCGTGAACCGAGGCCACACCCACTAACCAGGTGAGGTTGGGCCGGTTTGCCATTGGCCTGACATGGTCTGGACCGCATAGGGTCGAGACCTGTCAAAGGCCGGTCCCATTTGTGTTCGGTTGTGCGATATGCCCTTCACATTTTGATGTTTGGGACGTTTAGCCTTGCGCTGCTCGTTTTGGCCTTGCTGCAGCCACGCAGAGGTTTCGGCTGCAGCTGGGTGCATGCAACTGGGCCTGCACCCCTTTCCTTGCGGTGCGGGCTGAACCCAAGTGGGGTCTGAACATTCGGTCCAGACCATGCTCTAGTTTGGGAACACCCTCCGTGGTCTGGACCAGTCAGTCAAGACCTGAACCGATGTTGGTGGTTGTGCCATAGCTGGACTGGACGCCCAGTCCAGACCACCCAAAGGTTTGGGCCAGTCCGGCGTGTGTCTGGACCAAGCAGTCCAGACCCGGGGCTGTCCCTTGTTTGCTGAGTTTTGCCATGGCCCTTCCCTGGACCGGACCCCATTTGGTCCAGGGTGTTCGTCCCTGGCAGGATTGCGTGACAGCATATCCTGTTGGTTTCATCTTTGGTTCGGCCCCTATGTTTTTGTGACAGCATAGCTGTCTCTGCTTCAGTTTAGCAGCGTTGCCCGAATTAAGCCACATGTGTGCGTTGGGTGCCACATGGCAGCGGGCGGCCAGTGGTCTCAGCAGCTGCATTATATGTACTTTTACATCTGCATCGCCACACTTTTAGCCTTGTTGGTGAACCTCCGAGATGCAACCTATGGGGCTGCAAGTATGGTTGTTGCGGGATACAATATCCCAATGAACCCATAAGTATTTTGTCTAGCTATGAACCGTGTTGCAAGTACGCATTTTCCGATGCGAAGTTACGTAAACGGTTGCATAAAGCGCAATGATATGGCAAACTGCCTATTGGAGTAGTATAGTTCCACCCCCGTTGTGGATATGGCCACCTTAACATAGAACGAAAAATGTTCACAATGCTTGCAATGATACCTCATTAAATGTCTTTTTATAAAAATAAGGTTTTACTTGGTTATGACAACCTATCAAGTGCTTTTATGTAAAAATGAGGTTTTGGCATAATCGAGGAATCTATGGCGTAGATCAATTGTAAATAATGCATATGACTTTTCTCTCGTCTTACAGGACACTGCATAAGTTATATTTAAGAGTGTCAATGTATGTTGTGGCCGCTTATGCATAAATTGAAAAATGTTGCAATTAATGCCTTGTTAATGCTTCTTATAAAATAAGGTTTTTACATAACTACGAAACCTAAGGCGCATGTCATCAAATGAACGTAGTCATGATAGTGCTTGTTATATTTTGATTGCATCTATCACTTTGACAAAATTACATGTATTTTCCCTATGTATGAAGGGAGCTTGAGGCACACTTATGGATATTACAGTCTTATGAGACTTTTGCGACATATGGAACTCCGTGGCGAGTTGTTTGTGGGCAATGGACCCACTTAGCGAGATGCACTCACTTATGGTTGTAATACATGGTTTATGAACTTTAGCACAACTTGTGAGTCACGCCCTACGTGGCCAAATGCTTCAAACTGTCTCATCATAATGAAATGTTTTGTATTGTTGCTTGGCTAGTTCTTGCACTTATGGCATGTTGCACATACTTGTCCACTTGTATCTGTGCACAGTTCACGATGCACATGTATGTCTACTTGCATGATTTATGCTACTTACCTGTTCTATATCACATGCTCTCTCGTGCTATTGCATTAGTTGATTTTGTTCGGTGATGCATACCATGTTACAAATGCTACAAACTGTGTTAGAGATTTATGTTCCTTGATGCATACTTTACAAGTAGATATGGATTGTGAAATGAATAGTTGTAGTTAATTGCTCATGCTTTGCCTAATTACATTGATTCATGCTAGTATAGATCCATGTGTAGCTTTATACTTGCTCATGCTGTAACTGCTCAATTATTGTAAATTAGCATGCTATGTATGTCTTGAATAGCTTGCTATCGATTTCCACACATTGGTATATTGTGTTTGGTTTGTCTCACCAGCTCGAAAGAGTACTGGCCCCGTTTTATGGGGATACAGATGTTTTACTTAGGCGTGCGATGGAGCTAGATATGCTGCAGCGGACTCTGAACCCACACTTCTGGACCATTTCTGAGATCTTGGCAGGTTGTTGGTTTTGTATAAGGGATTTGATTTGTACATTTTTGTAAATGATAATAAAAGTTGTTTCAAACCTTGTTGTTTCACTCCTGCGACTCGCCTCGAAGTTCGCCGCTTGTCTCCTTGTTTTGGTACTTCCGCACTTGTTTTAAAAAAAAAAAAATTTACCCCAAAATCCAAAGGATTTTAAAGGACTTTACAAGTTGGGAAATCTAGGGGTGTCACAATATCGATTTAAGATATTATTTTGATTCTTAATATTGATTTGTATGCTGATTCTTAATATCGATTTCTAAGCTATCAATAGGAATTTTCATATCAATTTGTAAGATATTTTATTATCGATTTACAGATATTGATTCTTACATTGTGGCAATCTTCTGAGCATTAGGTCTTATACGTGATGGATTTACGAAAATAATAACTATGGTGCTACAACTCATTAGACTTTCACACTGGTATACGACGTGACATTATGCATTTAGTAAGTTTCTATCTATAAGTGTATTGTATCTTGTACGGTGACCTAGAATTTAATTGCTTCTACATTAACCACAAATGAAATTTGTCAAAGACGTCTTGGGTGTCAACATTAGCGAGTGAAGGTTTCAATGCACACTCGATGCTCCTTTACAAAATAATGGTGTCGATTGTGGCGTATTTGTAATAAAGTATATTGAAGCAATATACAATGGACAAGAACCTGATTTCGATGTTGTATGCTTTATACTTAAACGTGTTTTATCATCCTATATTATTGGAGACTCAATTTCTATAATGGTGTCATATTACCTTTTTGTTGCAGAATGATATACCTGAATTCTGCACAGAACTATTGAAAAAATTGATGAAGTTTCTAAATATAGAAGAGAAAAAACTCAAACGGCAAGAATACCTAGAAGGCAACGAATGATGCGACCCCGCCATGAGTAATATGATGTATAGAGTTTTGTAACAGATTTTATAGACTATGTATATAATTTTTGTAAGACTGTATACAAATTTTGTAAGACTGTGTATACAAATTGTGTAAATCTCTCTAGGTTGAAATAAAAATTCAACAATTACCCTGATTTCAAGAGGAATACTGATAAATATTGATAAATGTTGATATCAAGAGGAATGCTGATATATACTTTCAAAATGGAAAGATCTCCGTTTTCTATCATTTAACATAGGACACTATGTAAATTGATATGGTTGTAAATCGCGTCGATGGGCTACATGATAAAATGCTTTTACTAAACACATCAATAAGTTAGAGTATTATTTGTAGCAAAGGCATATCATTGTCTCCGACATAGACGTCATTGTTTAAATTGCTATAGGACACTATATGATATAATGATTCAAATACAATATATGTATAATGATTTATACAATGACTGATTCATAAAAAGCGAAAAGAAAAAACAATAAACAAATCGACATGATGTTTAGACTTAGTAAAGTACAAATCAAGGTAACTTCAATGATACAAATCGAGGTAACTTCATAAATATAAATCAATTTTATTCACAACGACAAACAAAGACATATCATTGTTGCGGTAACTTCATAACTACAAATTGACATGAACAAAGAAGAAAGAAAAATATAAGGAAGAAGAAGAAGATGATGAAGGTGGAGGAGAAAAAAGAAGAAGAAGAAGTTACGCTGCCGCAAAAAAGAGGAAAAGAGGTTAAATGGCTTAAAGTTTTAGACCTGGACAACGGGTCGGGTAGGGTTTTACATAGAATATGGTTTTACACAGATCTATATTAGGGTTTTACATATACTAGGGTTTTACGTACGTATACACAAATCAACATGATGTTTAGACTTAGTAAAGTACATATCAAGGTAACTTCATAAATATAAATTGATTTACAACTTGATACCGATTTAAGTAACACTTGCAAATCGATATCACTATTTTATTCACAATATTTTAGTAACATTTGCAAACTGATATGAGTAAATCATGATATTATATATCGATAACACTCACAAAGACAAACAAAGACATATCGTTGTCACAGTAACTTCATAAATATAAATCGACATCCCGATAATTATTTATTATAATTCTATAATTTTTTATTATAATTATATAATTTTTTTTATAACATGACATTCTATAAGTGTATAAATCCTTTTTTAATAAGTGTAACACACAATTGCCACCGAAAAAATCATTATAATGTTTGGCCTTTGTAAATAAAAATTGAAAAAGCGTTTAGCGTTATGTACTATAAAAATTATGATTTGCTTTTTTGAGTTGTCTTCCTATCACGATTTACACAATGAATGATAAAAGGCTGAAATGATTTGTACGTATGAAGGCTACATGCTATCGCGATTTGCTTCATACCGATTGGCTTGCAACTAGTTATAATTCATTATAAGCGTTTTTTTCTGAAAACTTATTGGTTGACTAATTAGCTAATTCATTATCGTAATATTTCAAACATTTGTTCAAGTTATTTAATGTTTAATTAAAAAAATCATGAGATCTTTGCAGAGTATTTGGGTCGACCCAAATGGATATGGAAAGAGTTTAGACTTAGATCAGGGTTTGGACCAGACTTATAAGAGATTTAGATCAATTTAAGACACAAATAGATCTTCTCTAATGTAAAAAGTAGTTTAGATCCATTTAGACACCAAATTGGACCATACTAAGAAAATAAGATATCGAATCTACTTGAAAACTCAATTAGATCCCATTATGTAAATTAACATTTGGACCAATTTGGAGTTCCAATTGGATTCCAATAAGTAAATAAGGCTTTTGGATCTACTCGAGACCTAAGTGGATCTCATAAAGGTAAAATGAATTTGTTTGGATCTAAATTCAATTTGAGACCCAAATAGATCCTACTTAAGAAAACAAAATTTGGATTCACTTATGATCTAAATAAATCTTTTTAGTGTACTGTGAATTTTACTAGAATATAATAAGTTTTGGATCTGCCTAAATTCTAAATGGATCCTACTTAAATAAATAGAATTTGGGTTTATTTGATACATAAATAAATTTAATTTATATATATATATATATATATATATATATATATATATATATATATATATATATATATATATATATATATATATAGATTGGGTTTGGATTTGATGAGAGCTAAATGAGTCTCATAACCAACCCAAATCAATCACTCCCCCACCTAAACCCATCATCTCAATCAAATACATCCCATCCCACCAAATCTGTTTGACCTATCGCGGTACTTGAACAACCATGAACATAAAGGCAAAAAAGAAAAACAATAAACAAATCGACACAATATTTATACTTAGTAAAGTATAAATCAAGGTAACTTCATAAATACAAATTGATTTACAACTTGATACTGATTTAAATAATAGTTGCAAATTGATATCATTGTTTTGTTCATATTATTTTAGTAATAATTGCAAATCGATATGAGTAAATCGCGATATTACATATCAATATCGTTCACAAAGAAAAACAAAGATATATTGTTGTCACGATAACTTCATAAATACAAATTGATATCCTGATAATTCTTTGTTATAATTCTATAATTTTTTGTTGTAATTCTTTTTTGTAATGTGACACTCTAAAAGTGTATAATTTTTTTTAATAAGTGTAACACACAATTGCCACTAAACAAATCCTTGTAATGTTTGGCCTTCATAAATAAAAATCAAAGAAGCGTTATGCATTGTGCACTATAAAAATTATGATTTATTTTTACGAGCTGTCTTCCTATCGCGATTTACACAATGATTGATAAAAGGCTGAAATAATTTACACGCATGATGGCTACGTGCTATCGCGATTTGCTTGATACCAATTGGCTTGTAACTAGTTATAATTTTTTTTTGTAAAAGGCAGAAAAGAAAAACAATAAACAAATCGCTACGATACTTTTTAATATATTTTCTATAGCAATTTGCAAATGAAATGACATTTTTTAATTTATGCGCAATGTAATTTATTTGTTTATTATATACTTTGCACATGATTTTTGAAAACGAGCGGGATGTGAAATGATGTTTTCTTTATAAATGAATGACGCATCACATAAGTTTAGGAGCGTGTTGCTTTGCTTTGCTTCGTGAGTAAGGAACAAACAAACCGACGTTTCTTTTATAAATGATGTATTTGTGGGTTGAACATATAACCTGCTTCATCGCAAAGAAGGTATTAATGGTGAGGAAGGAGACAACGACAACTACAAGGCCATTGACAGTGAGTCAGACGTATATTTTCTAAATCTCGTGATGAGTTTTTTCAAAATTTGTCTCTTTTATGTCGTATATTTGATTTGTTTTGTGTACTGTAGAAATGAATTGCAATATAATATGCCAAATCATTTATTGAATATTCTGCTAATGTCAGTGGAACATCTACAAAAAAAGGTCCCTGAAAACTCAACAAAGAGCTCCAAGATAACATCAACTGGTTGAAAGATGAATTTGCAGAAGGAAACACTATCAGTAATTTTGTACGTATGAACCACTATCAGTTATATATTTACGTATGCCATGGGTATGTATGTTAACACATGCATATTGATTGCAAACAGACTATATACGATTTTATCATGTATATTCAAAGCAACACAACAACCAATACTAGATGCATCGTCACCTGTTATTTTATGGTATATCGGTTGTCTTATATGTTTATTTTCTTTTTTGATTTACTCTTGTTGCTTCATGTTTTAACCTTACTATTATCACTGTTTCGTTCAACAGAGTTTTGTCCGTCGACTGCCATATGCCATCGGATTTCAAGATGGACTACAATGTTGGGGTAACGATGATTACTACATAGACTTTTGGTCAAGTGAAAAGGTAAGTGAAGAAACTTGTTGACCAAGGCTTGTGAGGCATAACAGTCCTAACACAATTTCTACTATCGATTTGTAAGATATTATATCGATTTAAGATATTATTTTGATTCTTAATATCGATTTGTATGCTGATTCTTAATATCGATTTCTAAGCTGTCAATAGGAATTTCTATATCGATTTATCAGATATTTTATCATCGATTTGCAGATATTGATTTCTACATTATGGCGATCGTTTGAGCATTAGGTCTTATACATGATGGATTTATGAAAACAACAACTATGGTGCTACAACTCATTGGACTCACATTGGTATACAATGTGACATTATGCATTTGGTAGGTTTCTATCTATAAGTATAACGTATCTTATACGGTGGCACAAAATTTACTTGGTTCTATATTAACCATAGGAGGGATTCCTCAAAGACGTCTTGGGTGTCGACATTGGTAAGTGGAGGTTTCACTGCGCACACAATGCTCCTTTACAAATAATGGCGTCAAGTGTGATGTATTTGCAATAAAGTATATTAAAGCAATATACAATAAAAAAGAACCTAATTTCGACGTTGTATGCTCTACACTTAAACATGTTTTATTATCTTATATTATTGGGGACTCAATTTATATATTCGTGTCACATTATCTTTTTGTTGCAAGATGATATATCTGGATTCCTCATAGAACTATGCAAAAAATTGGAGTTAATAATTACGGAAGAGAAAAAAACTCAAATGACAAGAATACCTAGAAGGCAATGAACGACGTGACCCTCTTAGGTGTAATATTATGTACAAAGATTTGTAACAGATTTTGTAGACTCTGTATACAAATTTTGTAAGACTGTGTATACAAATTATGTAAATCTCTCTGAGTTAAAATAAAAATTCAAAATTACCCTAATTTTACTAAACAGGTCAACAAGTTAGACTGTTATTTGTAGCAAAGGCAAATCGTTGTCTCTGACATAGACGTCATTGTGTAAATTGCTATAGGATACTATCTGGTATAACGATTCAAGTACAATATATGTACAATAATTTATCTTATTGTGATTTACATAATGATTGATAAAAGGAAAAAAGAGAAAAAATAAATAAATCGACAAGATGTTTATTGGTAAAGTACAAATCTAGGTAACTTTATAAATAAAAATCAACTTACAACCACATCGATTTAAGTTTCATACTATAACAATATTTGTCCTATTGCGATTTGCTTTTACGAGCTTTGTCTATGTGAACGATATATCCTATCTATCGAGGTAACTTCATAAATACAATTTGATTTCATTCATAAAGACAAACAAAGACATATCGTTGTCACGGTAACTTCATAACTACAAATCGACATGATTTACAACCACATTCATTTACAAAAAATATGAGTATTTAGTTACAATACATCATGACCAATGGTTTGTCTTAGATACAATACATGACCATCATTATCAAAGAAAATAGACATCATCATCAACATCACCCCCATGTCCAAATAGTGATGTGCTTCAAATGCAATCCAGGTGCGCATGAAATCCAGCTTGCTAGTGCAGAAAGCTTTAAGGCAGAGCTAACAAAGCTGTAGAATGTATGGGATCCCATCATCATCGATATATTTCTACAGGCAGAGAAGATGAAACCACATGACTGTAGCATATTTGTCATTGTTATATTCTGCATAAACTTTGATATACTTCATGAAAAATACGCCACAGTCATGGTCTCCTCGTTTGTTTTATATTAAGCACATATAAAGCTTTGCATGACCAACAAGCAACCAAGCCCTTCGTTCATGCCTGTGGGCATCAATTTAGGGACAATAATTGTGGCATATGTATCATGAATATATTGATTTATACACAAAAGATAACCACCATAATCATCATCGAAGATTATCTAGTTCTTTTCTCATGGCGTGAAACAACTAGGTTATCAGCATCAAACCCCATCTATCAAGCACAGGTAGAAGGAACACTGAAGAATTGTTATCATCGCAAAATTTTTCCTCCCTCCCTCTACGAGAGTGAGAAGAAACGATTCTGCGAGTCAAAATCGACCAAAGTTTTGAAAATGATTTTGAAAATTACTCGCCTCCGTTTTGAAAATTCATGGGAAAATTCTGTGGAATGGGATCCGCCTGTCGGTACAAGGTTCAACCGTTCCAGGCGCCTTTACCAGGGGTAATTGAACCAATGATCAAATGTGTGCTTTGACTAAGTTAAATTATCTAAATTATGCTCTATTTTCCTAGAATGCACAAAGAATCAGACATGTGCTATGGAATTTTAAAAATAATGCAAGTTTGAGAAATATGGTGTTTGCTTTGGAAAATTGAAATGTGTTTGGAAAATGCTTGAGAAATGCTTGGGAAAATCATTGAATTTCATTGAAAACTAGAAATTTGCATTGGAAAATGGTTTCTTAGGAAATCTTGAACTTTGGAAAATCGATTTTAAGATTTAAATTACTTTTCTAAGGAAATAGATTTGAGAATTATGAGAAAATCAAGAAGTTCATTGAAAAATGATTTTTGAAATGGAAAATGGATTCTCAAGAAAATGGAAAACCTGAGAAAATTGATTTTGAGATCGGAAACTTAGATTTGAGAATGTGGAAATCTTGGAAAATCATAATTTGAACTTGAAAAATACTTTGAAATCTCATTTGAAAATTTAGGGTTGTTGAGAAAATCAAATCCTGAGAAAGACTTAGAAATTCTTGAGAAAATCAAATTTTTTTGAAATGGAATTGGGAAATGAGTTTGAAAATAAATCAATTTGAATGAATGAATGAATTTGAAAGGGAATTTCACTGAGGAATTGGGAAATCCTTTTGAAACTTTGAGAAATGCAATGCATTTTTGAAGTTGGCCTAAGAGTGTAGGCTGAATGGGGCTAATACGAAGATCATAAATCTTGGTTTTCTTCGTATTCTGACTATGGCCATAAATACGAATCCAACCGAGTTTATAAACTCCATAATATCTTGTGCATGTGCCATTCGTGTCAACCATAGTGATTTTGAAAAAATGTGCATATGCATCATACAACAGATACTGAAATTTTCAGAAATTTAAACTATATGCAATGCAGTCCTATTCTAAGCTGAAAAGTAACTCTTATTCCAAATATTACATTGCATTTTACATTGAATTGAATAAAGAAAATAAATAAAATAACTAAATCTTCTTCCTGAATGTTCTTGCAAAACTAGAAAACAATGTTAGCACAGAAATGTAGGCTTTTCTGAATTTATCCAAAAATATTAGAAATTATCGGATATTATTCAGATATAAACCCAAATTCATACTCCCCTTGATATAAACATGAGAAACAAGAAATAAATTTTGAAAATAAACTTAGAAATTCGAATTTGGGGTCAAAATGACCAAAATGCCCCTGATAACCTTAAAATCAGGGTTTTCTGAAAGATTTTTTGTAAAATTTGGAAATTTGAAAATTGAATAAAATAAATCAAACACAATATGATGATATGCACGAAAATTTATGGAATTAGAAATTGGAATTTCGAAATTTAGGTCAAAATGACCAAAATATCCCTAATAACAAGACTATGGCCTTGAAACCAGGGTTTTCTGAAATAAATTTTACAAAAATGAGAAATATGAAATGCAAATGACATTGAAATTAACCGTAATATAACATGACATGCTTATTTATATAAATAAAACCCTAAAATGGCAAAAATATCATAAAATATCAAATTTAACTCAATTTTTGCCTGATTTTCACTTTTGAATTTAAAAATAAACTAACATACAAAGAAAATTAACTTGGAATTAAGCCAAATTTAGAATTTACACCTAAACTAACCCTAAAAATAGAATGGATCTCGAAAATCTATTTTTTTGTTATTTTCTTAATATGGAAAATAGCTAAAAAACCTAAAAAATCAGAATTTTGCCTAAAATGTTGATTCTAAATGGCATTTCGGATATCAAACTTTCATAAACATTTTTTAAATTTTATGGGGTAACATAGGACAGTTAGGCAAAGATTTTTGCCTTTTACACCTTTTGGTTTTGACCTATGGTTAGAGCTGTATAACTCCGGCAAGTTGGATCGGAATCCGGCGACTCTAGGATTTAGGGGAAACAGACAGGTTTTGGGAGCCAATGTGGGAAAAATAATAGACAAATGGGAAAGTAGCTGAAATTGTGGAAAAATGTCTCTGACAGACATAGAAAAATTTGATCTTTTTACAGTATTGGCATTTGGGTTACAGTTTGAAAATGGGCACACTGTTATCAGAGACTTGAATCTCTGGAATTTCTGGATATTGGAATCTGTCAAATAGAAAAGATAAATATGGGAAAATAATGGGATAATTCTAAAAATCCCCAATTTTGTAAAATGATAGGAAAATGGGTTAGAAACAACTTTCATGTTTAAAGTTTTTGCATTCGGGCTACGGGTTGAGCGGACACAACACGTAATGGTCTGTCTATACCCTGACAAGGAAAAATCGAGGTTTTCCCAGAGGTCTAGGAAAATCGATTTTTAACAGAGTCCAAGTCGACTTGTAAAAATTCTAAAATTTTTAGAAAATTAGTAGATTTCATCATGAATCTACTGTAATTTTTAGAAGGAGATTCAGATCGTCCATCTAGGAGATCTCGGGGGTTCTTGTCTGCTAAAACAAATATTGGAGTTTCTAGAGATGCGAAATCCCAGTTTGGAATTTGATTTTCTTAAAAGAGATTGCATAACCCGAATCAAACTGAGTTTTTGGCAGAGGATCACGGATAAATGCGATCACTCACAAATAATTTTTTTGGGATTTATTGACAAAAAAAATCATGCATAAAATGATGATTGGACAACACACATAAATTAAAATCTATAGTTTTCCTAAGAAAATAATAATGAAACTAATAAAATAAAAAAGAAAGACAATAACTAATTAAACTAAACATCTAAGGCATATGATTTTCACTAAAATGATGATTAAAATAACATAAAATAATAATAATAAAAAAAAGAGATATGAAATTGATTGTTGTTGGCTTTTGACATAAGAGATCTGATCCATCTTCCGAATGGATCATCTTACCTGCTATGGCGACTACCGTTTCATATTATTCAATCCTCATAAAGAAACTCGTGAATCCAATTTTAAACCAGATTCACGTTAGATCTATGTAAACATCATATGAAAATTCTTCATTGCACCCTGAGACAGAGTTTTTCTTTTTGCTTTTTTTTTATTCTTACTTTACCTTGAAGGAGACTTGTAATGGCTATAGAGACTACAGTGGAGAAGATGGTGGTTGTGGTGTTATGGCTGGTGGCTGCAAATGATTGTTGACGATGTTGACAACAGGTTAAAGGGAGTAGCCATGATGAAGCTGTTGCTGGGCGTCAATATGGAAGTGGTTGGAGGTGGCGATGGTGGAAAAGAGGTGGCTGAGCGTCCAAGGAGGTGGCTACTGCTGGAGGTGGATGGGTTGGGCGTCCAAGGAGGTGGCTGCTGCTGGAGGGCCTGGTGGTTGCTGCTGTAGTGGAGAGGGCTGAAGCAAAAGAGGGTTAGAAGGAGAGGAGAGAGAGATGTGAAAGAGAGAGAGAGAGAGATGGGAAGAGGAGCCCAAGGGGCAGCCGTGTGTTCTCTTTTTACCAAAAGAAAAAAATTAGGGTTTAATGAAAAATCCCCTAGACTTAGGTAGAGAGAGCTTAATAAAAAGGATTAATGAGAGGGCTTTACGTGAATGTCTGGAGAAGTAGGGAAAGGAAGGAAGGAAGGGAAGAATGAAAGAAAGAGGAAGAAGAAAAGTAAAAAAAAGAAAAAAAAAAGGAAAGAAAGGAAGAAGAAAGGGAAAGAGAAAGAAAAAAAAGAAAAAGGAAAGAAAGGAAGGGAGAGGGGGCTGGAGGTTTGGGCGACTACCTTGTGGGTCCCACCTCGCAAAATAAAAAATAAAAAAATAAAAACAAACAAATAAAAAGAAAATTAAAAAGAAACACATTTAAAAAAAAAAGGGAAATGTAAATGAATAAGCCATCTCATAGTGGGCTTATTTTTCAAATTTGAAATTCATTTTGAGAATCTTAGAGGTAGAATAGTCTTTTTTAAGAAAATTTTCAGACGAAACGAGCTATTTTTGACAGTTTTTGAAACGAGCGCAGATTTTGAAGTTCAATATCCCGTTGCGAAGCAAATCCAGAGTAGAATTTAAAAATTTGAGTTTGAAATAAATCCAGATTGTTTTTCTCGAGAAAATATTTCCAAATTTAGACTCCTAGGGGGGTAAAAATGTTAATTTTGGAAATCCAGGGTTTGAAATTAATTTCTGAAAACTCAATCTGGATTGAATTTTATAAAAATGGAGTTCTGGACTTCGAAAATGAAATGAAATGTGATGAAATGCTGAGAAATGATATGAAATGACATGAAATGCTATGCGAAATGTAGACCCTGAATGAAGAATTTTGGACGTTAGACCTTGATTGGCAGTTGTATCAGTTCAAAAAGTGTTAAAATTGATAAAATTTGCAAAATGGTTCAAGAAATGGTTTTTGGGTTCTACTGAGTCAGAGTGACACTGAAATTTAGGGTTTGAGATAGATTGAACTGAAATGAATTGGATTGAGCTGGGTTTTAGAGTTTCAAAACTCAAGTGAACTGACAAGACACTGACTCAACTAACCTTTCTGACTAAATTTTCAAGACAAGCTGCCATTTTTAGAGAAATGGTACAGAATGGTCACTGGAGTGAAGTGAATTACGAATCTGAGCTGGGTTCGAGCTAGAACAAAGGTTAGTAATACTGACATGAACTAAAATTGAAGCTTGAACACTAGCTCAATTGACTAAACTCAGCTCAATTTCAACTGAAAGAGCTGAAACAGGCTAAAATGGGCTCTTAGACACTTGAAAATGGTTTTGAACTCAAACTGGAGCACTCAAACTCCTGGTGAGATCAAGCTAGACTCAAAGGAGTATGACTGACTGTGACTGACTGACTTAGAGACAATTGGTTTGGATTTAAGTGAGAAATGAGCTCGTTTCTGAAGAAATGATCCCATTTTGGCAGGAATAGTCAAAAATGAAAATGACCTTCTCACAGTGAGTTCAAATGAGCTTGAAATAATTGATATTCTAACTGTTCTGAACTGACCAATGAACTTGGTTGACTCTGACTAACTAAGGTCCGGGATGTCCTAAGTGTAAAATGGTAATTTTTCTAATGAGAATGGGTAAAGTAGTAGTTTTCTAAAACTGACACAGGATTAGGCTCCTACACTGACCTAACAGGACTGACACTGCATGAGAAGGGTTGTTTGAGAATGGATAAGGAAAATTTGGGGTGTTTACAGATGCCCCTCTTTGCTACTAAGCCGGCTTGAGGACGAGCTTAGTGGCAAAGAAAACACACCAAATTTAGGATAAAAAAATGCCCTAGTTAGAAGGATCTGACTGGATATGAAGATTAGCCTTGATGAGAATAGTAGATATGAAGTGGAGAATGAAGAAGAAAAAAATTGACTTCAAAAAGAAGTGAGATTCAGATTTTTTCCTTAACCTGGATCGGACGGGAAATACCTCATGTAAAATGAGGCTCAGGTTTGACCCTTAACCTGATTGGGAAATAAAATACCTCATCAAAATGAGGCTCAGGTTTAACCCTTAGCCTGACCGGGAAGATAGAAAATGGTAAGTCGGATGGTGAATAAGACAATATTCTTGAAGATGAATAAGGCGACTCTTTCGACAACGCGAAAGATGAATTTCTTTGGCAACGCGAAAGATGAATTCTTTCGACAACGAGAAGGATGACAAAGGTGATCCAAAGGAACAAGGCTATTCTTTCAACAACGTGAAAGATGACAAGGCGATCCAAAGGAGCAAGGCGATTCTTTTTACAACGCAAAAGATGAATTCTTTCGACAACGCGAAAGATGAACTCTTTCGACAACACGAAAGATGGCAAAGGTGATCCAATGGAACAAGGCGATCCTTTTAACACCGCGAAAGATGACAAGGAGATCCAAAGGAGCAAGGCGATTCTTTTGACAACACAAAAGATGAATTCTTTCATCAATGCAAAAAATAATAAAGGCGATCCAAAGGAACAAGGCAATTCTTTCAACAACGCGAAAGATGACAAGGTGATCCAAAGGAACAAGGCAATTCTTTCAACAACGCGAAAAATGACAAGGCGATCCAAAGGAGCAAGGCGATTCTTCTGACAATGCAAAAAATGAATTCTTTCGACAATGCGAAAGATGTTAAAGGCGATCCAAAGAAGCAAGGAGATTCTTTTGACAACGCAAAAGATGAATTCTTTCGACAACACGAAAGATGTTAAAGGCGATCCAAAGGAACAAGGTGATTCTTTCAACAACGTGAAAGATGACAAGGCGATCCAAAGGAGCAAGGCAATTCTTTTGACAATGCAAAAGATGAATTCTTTCGACAACGCGAAAGATGATAAAGGCAATCCAAAGGAACAAGGCGATTCTTTCAACAATGCGAAAGATGACAAGGTGATCCAAAGGAGCAAGGTGATTCTTTTGACAACGCAAAAGATGAATTCTTTCGACAACACAAAAGATGACAAAAGTGATCCAAAGGAACAAGGCGATTCTTTCAACAACGCGAAAGATGACAAGGCGATCCAAAGGAGCAAGGCGATTCTTTCAACAATGTGAAAGATGACAAATGCTATCCTTTTAGAGAAAAGGCTAATCTTTCAACAACGCGAAAAACGATAAAGGTTACTATCTTAAGGAGGTAAAAGGTGATACCAGGATGTGTCAAGATGGATATCGAGCTCTTCACTTCATGTCAAGATAGTAAGAAAATATTGCCAAAATGTTAAAAATTGTTTGTTGATTCAAAATGCTTGAAACTGATGTATATTGGTATGAAAATTTTTCCTCTTTTCTACCCAAAGTATTACCTCCAATTGGGCTAACTCCGTAGAATCAAGATTCAAATTCAAATTGCTTGCAATTGGCTTTCTTTCAAGGAAGCTATCAATTTTCTTGATATGAAAAGAAAAGAGTGTATTCTTGATATTGTGAAAGCAATTGCTGAAAGAATATTGATAATAGAATTTCACAAATTTTAAAAAGGATTCTTGGCATATTTGGCAGTCTGATATCCTGGGATTCTTTTCTCATGATGATTATTTTGCACTCCTTTTTTTTGGCAGAATTGAAGCTCTCTTGGGTTTTTGGGGATTACATCATCCTTCATTTTGGAGATGTCCTGACTTTTCTCTCTCTTTTTTTTGGAAGGGTACATCACAAACTCCTTCATCTTGGAGATGTTCCGATTCTTCTTTCTCTCGGGGATTATATTGACGGTTATTGACTCTTTGGTTGGAAATCTCTTGATGATAGCAGAAATTAAATATCCTTTAGGGTTTGTTGGGAGGCTCATTGCAGTCGCCTTCATCTTGACGATGATCTGAACTTTCCCTGAAAGGATCCATCACAAACTCCTTCATCTCGGAGATGATTCAAATCTTCTTTGGCCCCGGGGGTCTAACTTGCATAATTCGTCTTCATCTTGACGACAATTGAGAGATCTCTTTTGTGTTGAGAAACTCTGTTTTGATGTCACATAATATGATACACTGTCTTATTTGATTTCATATAATATGATAATATGTCTTCTTGAAAAATGTTATATTATGACTGGATATGCTTTGCCATATATCTAACGAGTATTTGATGCAAGGATATCTCACTCAAAAAGGATGGAGACCTCCTGTTCAAGTACAACTATGGTGCAATCATACTCCTTGAAGAAAAAGCTTGTTGAGCCATGCACTTCTAAAGACCATCTAAAGAGATCGGCTACCTCAAGTTGAAGATTTTTTCTTCTTTAGAGTCATATGTAATAGAACCTTCAGAAGCATGCATATTGCATATTACATACTCATTCATAAAAGCTATTTCATAAAAGTATACAATAGTTTAAAAAAGATCCTTTTTGAAAACAAATAATTGTACCTTCTTACAACCCTTTATGAAAAAGGTATTTTGACATGATTTCAAAATGTAATAATTGTACCTTATATCATATACAAGACAACTTGAAAAGTAATGATTTTAAAAGTAGGAAAAAGACAAAACATGAAATCGGCTACACAAAGAAAACAAATATAATATGTTTTGAAAAGACTCTAGTTACCTTCTTTAAAGAAATGATTTCAAATATAGGAAAAAGACAAAACTTGAAATCGGCTACACAAAGAAAACAAATATAATATGTTTTGAAAAGACTCTAGTTACCTTCTTTAAAGAAATGATTTCAAATATAGGAAAAAGACAAAACATGAAATCGGCTACACAAAGAAAACAAATATAATATGTTTTGAAAAGACTCTAGTTACCTTTTTACAAACCCATAGAATGTCGACTTACTTGAAGTCATTATTCTCTTTGTATAGCATTAAATACCTCCTGTAAGAAATCCTTGTTAATATCCTTCTCAAGAATGTCGACTTACTTGTAGTCTTCATTCTCTCTGTAGACTTTGAAAAACACATCATAAAGAAAACTCTTGATATGACTATGTACAAATAAATATCTCAAAGCATTTATTGTACTTACACTCATTTTAAGTAAAGAAGTACTTATGTACCACAAATCATTAATTAGGATAAAGACAAAACTACATGACAGCCTACAATCCAACGTTCAATGTACTATTGTAAGAAATAGACTTTTTACATAAAATATATATTACCTAAAATATTACAACGACTAGTGTACCCTATATTTTACTTTTATGGAAAGAAGACTTTCTCGAATTTCTCTAAAGATGTTTTTTAAAATGACATGACATTTCACATCTCAAAAAGGCTACGATTTCAAAAAGTAACGACTACTTTTTTAAAGCTATATAAACACACTCAAATGAACTATTCAAGAAAATGAATGGATATGTGAGCTTACAACGAGAAAAATTCCTATTCGATATTTGAAAGAGAGCCTAGAAAAAGAAAGAGAAAAGAAAGAGAAAAAGTCAAGAATAACTCTTTGACAAAGAGTATCTTCTGAGTGAAAAGAACAGAACATTCTGAGAATCCTTCATTCGTGCATTCATATTATTCTGAAGGTTCTATAGGAAGTATTGTAACTTTCTGTTATTCACTGTATTCCTTCTTTGTTGAAAGAAGTAGACCTCTGAGAAAGAGGGTGTTGCCCTTCTCTGTTGAGAGAAGAAGACCTCTGTATAAGAGGGTGTTGTCCTTCTCTGTTGAGAGAAGAAGACCTCTGTGGAAGAGGGTGTGCCCCTTCTCTGTTGAGAGAAGAAGACCTCTGAGGAAGAGGGTGTTGTACTATTTATCCGGTGACTCAGATGTTATAGTGGAAAGCTCAAGTGGTTTGCTTGGGGACTGGATGTAGGTCAGGGTTTTGACCGAACCAATATAAATCCTGTGTTTATTGTGTTGTGCCTTATTGCCTTATTTTTTATTATATCAATTTGCATCGTATTTCACTATTCACCCCCCCTCTAGTGGAATTTCATTTTGCGGATATTTAATTGTAGCTTAAATGATTGAGGAGATATGGAAATTGAATGGATTTTTCTGTCACCCAGGATATTTCGACTGCTTTATTTTCCAAGAATTATCTTTAAAAATGTGTCATTGACTGCGATCAATATCAATCACTTATGGCTTTGCGACAACATTGAATTTTCTTTGTTGGCCATATCGAGGATTTATTCTTCATCCTTTTGGTTGACCAATAGAAAGATTTTGAATTTTGAATCCTTCTTTGCGAAAGCTTTGTCCTTTCAGAAATAATACTGAAGGTATTTCGAGGTAATAAATTTTTTTTTTGCTATAAAGATTTTGAAATGAACAAGCATTTGACAACAAATTGGCAAAATATTCTTGAAATCTTTGGTGAAAGAAATTGCTTGAGGTCTAATTGACACATCCATGACCAAATTGAGTCCTGAAAAGACTCAATAAAAGATCAACTCAAAACTTGGGTTTTGTTTTGACTTACCAGCTCGAAAGCAAGATTTGGGTTGACGGACCAACTCGAAACCAGGATTTGTTGACCGACCAACTCGAAAGTAGGATTTGTTGACCGACCAGCTAGAAAGCAGGATTTGTTGACTGACCAGCTCGAAAGCAGGATTTGGGTTGACCGACCAGCTCGAAAGCAGGATTTGTTGACCGACCAGCTCGAAAGCAGGATTTGTTGATCGACCAGCTCGACAACAGGATTTGTTGACTGACTAGCTCAAAAGCAGGATTTTGATTGAAAGATTGAATTTGATGATTTGAAATTGATTTACATTGATGAAGTTGTAACCCAAAAGCTTAAAAATGAAAGTGCACTAGGATCGAGGCAACGAGCACTAGAGGGAGGGTGAATAGTGCTTTTAAAAATTTCTGCGGAATATTGAATGATTTTGCAAATCTCAAAGCAAACACATAAAGAACACAAGATTTTATCCTGGTTCGGTCAAACCTGACCTACATCCAGTCCCCAAGCAAAACCCGCTTGAGATTTTCCACTATCAACCTTGTAAACTACAAGATCACACAGACCATAACCGGTCCCACTTTCAGTAACAATCCCACTGAAAGCAAACAACTCCTTTACACCAAGGAGTCCTTTTTACAGAAAATAAATAACAACTTACAATACAACCTATGAGCCTTCCTTTTGAATGCAAATGAGATGCAATTGGCTTTTGAGGTTGTTGAAACACTCTACTCACGAATTCACTATCTCTCAAAGTGATTTGAGTGAAAAACTGAAGTGAAAATATCACGTGAGTGAGAAAACAAATACTTGAATGAAAGCAAGAAGTAATTCAATATAATTCTATTGAATTTGATGTTTTTGAGTGTAGAATGCACTCATATTTATAGTTAAAATATTCCATACGTTGAGAGTATGAAAGGGTGTCAAAACTATCCATTTTGAACGATCAAAACATTTGAAAAATGAAAAGACACGCCTTTTTTGAAGTTTCAGGAAAACGGCAAAATTAGTCGACTGAAACATCAGTTAGTCGACTAATAGTTAGTTATTAGTAGACTGACAGTTATCGTCGGTCGACTGATCTGTTAATCGAGCCGTTTGAAAATCTGAACTTTTGAAACTTAGTCGACTGATAATATCATCAGTAGACTGAAAAACCTTTTAGTCGACTGCTGCTAAAAACTTTTGAAAAACAAACATTCTGTTCGGTCGACTGATAAAAAGCATTAGTCGACTGCTGCTAAATTTTCAGAAAACCCATGTTCTGTTCAGTCGATTGATAAAACCATTAGTCGACTGCTGCTAATTTTCCAGAAAACAGACATTCTGTCCAGTCGACTGATAAAACCTTCGGTCGACTAATTTGACAAAAATGACTTTTTAGAAAATATGGCGCGAAAGGATTAGTCAACTGATAAGTCTATTGGTCGACTAATAAACATGAAAATTTAAGAAAAGAGTTTTCTAAAAAGATTTTCTAAAGAGTTTCTTTTAGAAAAGTTTTTCTAAAGACTTTTATGGTGAAATGCAACCTAAATATGCACTCTAAGTAAGGCTCTTACAAGAATCTAAGACTTTTAATGAATTAAACATATGCACACTAGTCTTCAAGGATTCTTCACTGAATTCTTCAATTTCTTCATAGCCTTAGCTGAAATGCAGTTGATTCCACTTGCTCATCATCAAAACCTTGTACTTGAAGTATCATGTATGGCTTCATTGTCGTAACAAAAAAGTGATAGATATTGATAAAGTTGTAATCAGAAGGCAGAAAAATGACTGATGTTGGTAAGATTGTAACCCAAAGGCTTGAATTTGGAAATTGATTGACCCGAAGGTCGAAATTAGAAATTAGTTTACTAGGAACGACATGGGTTCAATTGAGAACGACATTGGTTCTCTGGGAACAACATGGGTTCAATAGGGATTCAGCCTAAGAACGACATGGGTTCAATAGGGATTCAGCCTAAGAACTATCAATTCCATAGGAATTTAACCTAGGGATCACATCGGTTCAGCATGGATTCAACCTATAAATGATTAATTCCATAGGAGTTTAACCTAAGGACCATAGTTTAAGAATGAAGGATTCAACTTGTGAGCTTTGAATGAACCAGGTGTTAAACTGGGTTTTGAAGGAAGATTCAAATCATAATTCAAATCTTCAAGGAAAAACTAAATGAATTGGGTTTTGAAAGAAAATTCGAGTCGAAACTTGGATCTTTTAGACCAATTACTAAATTGCAGAAAAGTTTGAGTAGGAGTTCAAACTTTTAAAGGAAAGCTAAGCAAATCGGATTTGGGAGAAAATTCAAGTCGAAACTCTAATTTTCTAGATCAATTCTAGACATTTGAATTAGATTTGGAAGAAAATTCGAGTCGGAACTCTAATTTTCTAGACCAATTCAGAAGGAAAAGAAAACTCGGGTCATAACTCAAATCTTTAAAGGAAAACTAGATCCATTGTGGAAGGAAAATAAATTCGAGTCGGAACTCGAATCCTGAAGGAAAAGTAGATCAATTTGGAAAGAAAAGAAATTCAAGTCAGAACTCAAATCCTGAAGGAAAAAAAAATTAATTTGGAAGGAAAAGAAATTAGAGTCGGATCTCGAATTCTGAAAGAAAAATAGATCAATTTGGAAGGAAAAGAAACCCGAGTCAGAACTCGAATCCTGAAGGAAAAATAGATCAATTTGGAATGAAAAGAAATTCGAGTCGGAACTCGAATCCTGAAGAAAAAGTAGATCAATTTGGAAGAAAAGGAAATTCGAGTCGGAACTTGAATCATGAAGGAAAAATAGATCAATTTGGAAGAAAAAGAAATTCAAGTCGGAACTCGAATCCTGAAGAAAAAATAGATCAATTTGGAAGGAAAAGAAATTCGAGTCGGAACTCGAATCCCGAAGAAAAACTAGATTAATTAGAAGGAAAGAAAATTCAAGTCGGAACTCGAATCCTGAAGGAAAAACAGACCAATTGGAAGGAAAGGAAATTCGAGTCGGAACTCGAATCCCTAGGGAAAACTACACCAATATGGACATTGATTTTTAAAATGTACCAGTGTGAATACCAGATTTTGAAAATGAACCAGTACAAGCATTATGTTTTGAAAAATTACCAGTATAAATACTAGGTTTTGGAAAATTACCAGCACAAACACTAGGTTTTGAAGAATTACCAGCACGAACACTGGGTTTTGAAGAATTACCAGCATGAACACTGGGTTTTGAAGAATTACCAACATGAACATTGTTTTTTTTTTTGAAAAATTACCAGCACGAACACTGGGTTTTGAAGAATTACCAACACGAACACTGGGTTTTAAAGAATTACTAATTGATTCTGATAGAAGATTTTCAGTCTTCACCCTCACGACGATTTGGACAACTGTCGGGGTTCCAGGATTTATCCCTTATCCTGAATGGGCAACTCAGGTTTATCCCTTAACCTGAAGGAGAAATGAAGATGATGCATATGTATGCAAATGAATGCATGCAAATGCAAATGTATGCAAATGAATGCAAATGATGTAAATGGGTGCACATGTGTGCAATATGAGAGATTTATTTGATCCTGCCTGCATATAGAACGTTTTGAAGATAATTTTCAAAATAATGCCCCAGTGTAACTAGGAAAGAAGAATTTGACCATTGAAATTCCACTAGAGGGGGGGTGAATAGTGAAATACGATAAAGATCGATAAAATAAAATAATCAGACAATAAGGCACAACACATAAAACACAGAATTTATACTGGTTCGGTCAATACCCAGACCTACATCCAGTCCCCAAGCAAAGCACTTGAGCTTTCCACTATAACATCCGAGTCACCGGATAAATAGTACAACACCCTCTTCCTCAGAGGTCTTCTTCTCTCAACAGAGAAGGGGCACACCCTCTTCCACAGAGGTCTTCTTCTCTCAACAAAGAAGGACAACACCCTGTTTCACAGAGGTCTTCTTCTCTCAACAGAGAAGGGCAACACCCTCTTTCACAGAGGTCTACTTCTTTAAACAAAGAAGAAAAACAATGAATAACAGAGTTACAATACTTCCTATAGAACCTTCAGAATGATATGAATGCACGAATGAAGGATTCTTAGAATGTTCTGTTTGTCACTCAAAGGATACTCTTTGTCAAAGAGCTATACTTGACTTTTTCTCTTTTCTTTCTTTTCTTTTTCTCTTTCTTTTTCAAGGCTCTCTTTTCAAATATCGAATAGAATTTTTCTCGTTGTAAGCTCACATGTCCATTCCATAGTTGAATAGTTTATTTGAGTGTGTTTATATAGCTTTTAAAAAAATAGTCGTTACATTTTGAAATCGTAGCCTTTTTGAGATGTGAAATGTTATGTCATTTCAAAAACATCTTTAGAGAAATTCGAGAAAGCCTTTTTTCATAAAAGTAAAATATGGGGTACACTAGTCGTAATATTTTAGGTAATACATATTTTATGTAAAAAGTCTATTTCTTACAATAGTACATTGAACGTTTGATTGTAGTTTTGTCTTTATCCTAATAAATGATTTGAGGTACATAAGTACTTTTTTACTTTAAATGAGTGTAAGTACAATGAGTGCTTTGAGATATTTATTTGTACATAGTCATGTCAAGTGTTTTCTTTATGTTGTGTTTTTCAAAGTCTTCAAAGAGAATGAGGATTACAAGAAAGTCAACATTCTTGAGAAGGATATTTAACAAGGATTTCTTACAGGAGGTATTTAATGCTATACAAAGAGAATGATGACTTCAAGTAAGTCAACATTCTATGGGTTTGTAAAAAGGTAACTAGAGTCTTTTCAAAACCTTTATTATATTTGTTTTCTTTGTGTAGCCGATTTTCATGTTTTGTCTTTTTCCTATATTTGAAAACATTTCTTTAAAGATGGTAACTAGAGTCTTTTCAAAACATATTATATTTGTTATGTAGTCGATTTCATGTTTTGTCTTTTTCCTATATTTAAAATCATTTCTTTAAAGAAGGTAACTAGAGTCTTTTCAAAACATATTATATTTGTTTTTCTTTATGTAGCCGATTTCATGTTTTGTCTTTTTCCTATATTTCTTTTCATGTTGTCTTGTATATGATGTAAGGTACAATTATTAGTTTTCAAAAAGGAGCTTTTTGAAACTATCATATACTTTTATGATATAGCTTTTATGAATGAGTATGTAATATGCAATATGCATGTTCCTGAAGGTTCTGTTACATATGACTCTAAAGAAGAAGAAAATCTTCATCTTGAGGTAGCCGATCTCTTCAGTTGATCTTTAGGAATGCATGGCTCATCAAGCTTTTTCTTCAAGGAGTATGATTGCACTAGTTGTACTTGAACAGGAAGTCTCCATCCTTTTTGGGTGAGATATCCTTGCATCAAATACTCGTTAGATTTATGGCAAAACATATTCAGTCATAATATAACATTTTCCAAGAGGACATATTGTCATATCATATAAAATCAAATACGACAGTGTATCATATTATGTGACATCAAAACAGAGTTTCTCAACATTCTCCCCCTTTTTGATGATGACAAAATATGCTCCCCTTGTCAAAAAGACATTATGCATAGAAATAATAATATTATAAAATATTGAAAAATGTTTAAAGAGAGTATTTCTCCAATAATGGAGACAGGTTTTCTCCCCCTTTGTCATAGACAAAAAGGAAGGGATCAGAGTAAGAGAGTTATTACAGACCAATAATAAATATTACAGTAAAAAAATAAGTTTATTCCGAAGGTGGAGTAGGTTGATGTGTAGGGGCGTCTAGATCCTGCTGTTGAGCTTGACGAGTCTGCTGCAACAAGGCTTGATTGCGAAGGATACGATCCTGAGAACGCTGGACATCCATCAGTGCAGAGAAGTAATCAAAGTTGGATGTTGGATCGTCTTCATCAGAGCCAGGAAGGTGCAGAGACCTTAGATTGAAGGTAGTAGCATCGAGGACCTGAGAGGGATGGAGGATAACTTCGTTGTGAAGGGGTACTTTGAAGTATTTTAGGATGGGAGTTATAAAACACCCGAAAAGAAGAGGCTGGAATTTTTGATAACGAATAAAAAGGTCGAAAAGAATGTTGGACCAGTTTATCGGAGTAGAAGAAAAAATTGCATAGAGAAGGAGAGAGATTTTTCTTGGTACTAATCCCTTGCTTGGAGGCTTGGGATAGATATTGTGGAGAAGAATCTGGGCAAGCAATTGAGCATGAGGTTGAAGATTTTTCATGTGCCAGGGAAGTTGGAAGCAGTTGGTGCAGAGAAGAATTTTTCGCAGTACCGATCGTTCGATTGGTACTATGTTGTTGAGGTCTGTGCCGGTGGAAGGAAGGTTTAGAATACGACCTAATGAGGAAGCATGAAAGAACATCAGGCGTCCGCGGACTTTGGTGGTGATGGTAGTTTGTTCATGATCAGAAGAAAAAAATGTGTAGAATAGTCGAACTAGTTCAGGATAGTAGGCAGCTTGGGATGTAGATCCTAGTAGGTGTTTGAGTTCGGGGAGAGAGCTGTCTAGGTCAAATAACATGAAGTCTTCATAGTGAACCAACTTTCCTTCATGAATGGGTCGAGAACAAAGGGAGTTGTAGAAGTGGAAAAGATCTGGATACCATAGATCTGTGGCAGTGATTGCAGAGTTTGAGGAGGAAGCCATTGCAAAAGGGAGTTGAGAGAGGAGGAACGAGTTTGAAAGTATGTATGAAGATAGTGAGCTACGAGTGGTATTGGTGAGGAATGAACCAATCGATTAAATAGAAGAGAAAAAATAATCGTGACAATAATTGAATGACAATGGAAGTGAATGATTTTTGGATTGTAGTTTGAATAAGGAAATTCGTGAGTTGTAAGTTAAGGGGCTTGTGAATGACAAATCAAATCAATGGTGGAAGATAGTGTATTATATTGGTATATAAGTTAAGAAGGACATAGTTTTGAACAAATATACTATGGGAGAGTTTATCGAGTGGTGAGAAATGTCATATTGAAGAGAGTGAAGAAAATAATGGCCTAATAAAACAAACAACTTTTTCTACATGATATTACTTGACGTGGAAGCATTCCAAATTCGTGAAGAGTGATTTTGGAATAAGACAAACAAAGATAAGAGAGTGAGAGGCAATAATTTGTTATTTAATAAGTATATATTTTGATATGTGTGAAAAAAAATGAATAGACATAAAGAAGGGTGATACAGATATGTGGTTTGAAAGATATGACATTTTTGAAAGAAAAAGAATGCCTTAAAAAAAGTGTCATGATTAATGTGTCTTCACATTTGTAATTTTTATGAGTACACGTAAATATGAGAGGGACATACTTTGACTATGAATAGTGGTAAGAGAGATGATGAGACAAAAAGATATTCATGAGTGAAGAGTAATAATTGCTTATATAAGAATTATTTTTATGGATATGCGTGGAAGGAGTGAGAGTAGTCATAGAGAAAAGTAAGATGACATATATGAATTTTCGAGTAGGATAAGAAGTAATAAAAAAACATGATTGATATGAGATAAAAGACATAAAATAAAGTTATGATTGACATGAATTATTGTTTATTTGATAAACATATTTTTAAAAAAACTCAATTTGAGGAAGTTTATAGTTTTTAGAGAATAAAGTTAAGTTTTAAACTAGTAAAGGAGTCACAAACATGGATTGACAAGAATGGAGGCTCAATTCGTATGAGAGAGAGAGAAAGTACTAAAGGTACTAATGAGAATAAAAAATATGAAGGACAAGGTTTTAATGAGTCTCGATTGGAGAGAGATATAAAATGTATGAGAGAGTCATGGTCACGGATGAAAAGGAGCTTCGTATAATATATATATAGAGAGAGAGATAAAAAGGTGATACAAAACGTACTAATGGGTGGAGTACAAGAGTTTTTACAATACTTTTTGTAAAGGGTGTAAAGCATGAAGAGATGATAATAAATAGTTCTTTAGGCTATGATATAAAAGATGATATAGTAAAAATTTACGTGAGATATAATAAAGTGTACGTAATATATGATATATCAAATGATATAGTAAAAAAAAAATTACGTGAGGACATAGCAACTAGATTTTTAGAAAAAGGTAAAAGAACCAAAAAAAATAATCATTCGATTTTAAGTAACAATTTGAAAAGCAAGATTTCTCATAAACTAATATGTTATCATATTGAAGGTGAATCAATTTATCGTAAGAGAGGTTTTCACAAAAGGACAAAAATAATAAAGGAGTTATGAGATGAGTGATGTGAACAATGTTATGATAACTTTTAATATAATTAGTTTTTATGGATATGAGTGAAAGGAGATAGAACAAGGAGTCATAATGGATGTGTACTTGAAAGATGACAAGTTGAAAGACATAAAGAATGTGTCTTATAAGAGTTTAGAGTATACGTGAATATGGAAACCTAGTTTGGCTAACAAAAACCGATAAGAAGAAAAAAAAACTTTTAAAATAAGATTTTAACAAAACTTATAAGTATTATAATAAGTGTGATTAATTTATAAGTCACTTAGTTTGCATATTCCTAGTTCTCTTCTAATTTGTGTAAAGTCTTTATGTTTCAATGGTTTAGTGAATATGTCTGCTAACTGTTGATTAGTGGGTATGAATTCCAGTTTAATTATTTTGTTTAAGACTTGTTCTCTTAAGAAGTGGTGTCTTATTTGAATGTGCTTAGTTCGTGAGTGTAAAATAGGATTCTTAGATAAGTTTATAGCACTTTTAACATCCATTTGATATAATTTGAAATTCATATAGCTTGCATATGCTAAAAACATTCTAATAGATTCAGGTCTAGCAACAGGAGCAAATGTTTCATCAAAATCAATACCTTCCTCCTGGTTGTATCCTTGAGCTACTAGTCTTGCTTTATTTCTTATAACATTACCTGTTTCATCTAGCTTGTTTCTGAAGATCCATCTTGTCCCAATGATTGGATGATCCTTTGGTCTTGGTACAAGATCCCAAACTTCATTCCTTTGGAATTGATTCAGTTCTTCAGTCATGGCTAGCATCCAGAACTCATCGATGATGGCTTCATCAATCTTCTTTGGTTCAAGTTGAGAAATGAATGCCATATTTGCAATCCGTTCTAGCTGAGCTCTAGTCTGAACCCCCTTTGTCAGTTCTCCCAAAATCTGCTTTTGAGGATGATCTTTGATATCGACAAATGTTCTTTGATGATCATCTTCATTAGACTTAGCTGTGTTATCTAAAAATAAATCTGTACTTTCAACATCATCATCGTTAGTTTGCTTATGAACAGATTGATCAATAGATTCACAGAAACTAACATGCATAGATTCTTCAATAGACTTAGAACACTTATTGAAAACCCTGTATGCTTTACTATGACTTGAATATCCTAAAAATATGCCTTCAATAGATTTAGCATCAAATTTATCTAGGCTATCTTTTGTGTTTAGGATAAAGCATTTACACCCAAAGACTTTAAAGTAGTCTATTCTTGGAGTTCTGTCATAGAATAGTTCATATGGAGTTTTATTTAATAAAGGTCTAATGAGAACTCTATTTGTTATGTAGCATGCAGTATTAACAGCTTCTGCCCAAAAAGATTTAGCAAGATTATTGTGTTGGAGCATAGTTCTAGCAGATTCCTGAAGGGTTCTATTCTTTCTTTCTACTATACCATTTTGAGGTGCAGCTCTAGGAAAGGCAAAGTTATGAGAAATACCATGCAAGTTACAAATTTTTTCAAAAAGTTCATTTTCAAATTCTCCTCCATGGTCACTACGGATTTTAACAATAGAACAAGATTTTTCATTTTGTAATTTTTTACATAAAATTTCAAATTGACAAAACGTATCACTTTTGTTTTTCAAAAATAGCACCCAAGTAAATCTTGAGTAGTCATCTACAATGACAAAAACGTATTTATTGTGATTATGACTAGCTACCCTAGAAGGACCAAAAAGATCCAGGTGGAGAAGCTCTAAAGGTCTTTTGCTTGAAATGATATTTTTTGATTTGAAAGAAGATTTTGACAGTTTTCCTAATTGACATGCATCACAAAAATAATCCTTTTTAAAAGATATTTTGGGTAACCCACGTACTAACTTATCTTTAGCTAATTTAGACATGTATTTAGAATTGACATGACCCATTCTCATGTGCCATAGATGTTGAGAGTCATTATTAGCTATGAGGCAATGTTCTGTGATGTTTTCTAGGTATAGTTCATATATATTATTTTTTCTTATACCTTTTAAGATAATATTTTCGTTGGTGTCTGCTATAAGACAAGCATTATGATTAAAGCTAATATTATAACCTGTATCACACATTTGACTAATACTTAGAAGGTTATGTTTTAAGCCTTTAACCAGAAGAACGTCTTTGATAAGAGGTTTATCTATATTTCCAATATTACCAATACCTATTATCAAACCTTTGTTGTTATCTCCAAAGGTGACAGTTCCTCCTTTTTTATGAAGAACAGCAAAGAGGTCTGAATGTCCAGTCATGTGTTTTGAACATCCACTGTCTAGAATCCATCTGTTCTTCTTGTTTGGAGCCTGCAAATCATTAAGTAAAATTTCTTTTTGGTACCCAATCGGGTCCCTTTTTGTTAGACCTTGGAACCCATATCCATTTGGATTTGGGTTTGTCTACAACCTTAGAGGAGTTAAAAAAATTAACATTATAATACTCCTTATTTGGTTCAGACGAACTTTTCACAAAAGTGGTCTTTTGATTCATACAAGAAGGCTTGTTGAAATGAGAATAGTCAATACCATTCTTGTAGAAAGAGACTTTTTGAGAAGATAGGAGTTTATCCAAGTTCTCTTTTCCTTTAGTAAACTTGAAAACCGTTTTCATAAGGTTTTCAGTTTTACTTTTTAATTCTGAAATTTCTACTTGCAGATTTTTAGTCTTGAAGCTAGTAGATAAGATTTCAGAAGTAATAAGAAGATTTTTCTTTTTCAACTCAGAGTTTTCACTGCTGAGTTTTTCATTTTTCTGGGAAAGCTCTAAATTTTCAGATTTTAAAGTTTTATTTTTGAAGCTTAATTTTCTAGATTCTTCAAATAGTTCTTGAAAAGCATCTAGAAGTTCTTCAAAGGAAAAATCAGAAATTTCATTTACAGAGCTTTCGTTTGCCATGAAGCACATGTTTGCAGTTTCAGCTTCATCATCACTTGACTCTTCACTGGTGAATGGTTCTGAGTCATCCCATTGAGCATGCAAAGCCTTTTTCTTGAAGAACCTCTTCTTTGGTTCCTCGGTCTTGGACTTTCTTTTGAGAAAGGGACAGTCACGCCTCAAGTGACCTGGCTTATTACACTGATAGCACATGGGATCTTCCTTAGGATCTTTTCTTTCCTTGTGCTTGTTTGGAAGCCGGTTCCTTCTCATGAAGCGCTGGAATTTTCTGGTTAGTAGCGCAATTTCGGATTCTTTATCTGAGTCTTCATTCTCAGATAGAGCTGGGAAAACTAGAGTTTTCTTTATCGGTTGTTCTTCTTCCCTTCTTTCTTTCATGTGGACTTCATAGGCCATAAGATTTCCTATTAAGTCATCCAGAGTAAGCTTAGATAAATCTTGAGCTTCTTCAATAGCTGTAGTCTTTTTCTCCCAATCAGTTGTGAGAGATCTCAAGATTTTCTTCACCTTTTCTGTCTGGGAATATGTTACACCCAGAGATTTCAGATCGTTGGTGATGTTGGTGAATCTGGTAAACATCTCTGTGATGGGTTCATCTTTGTTCATTTTGAACAACTCATATTTTCTGACAAGAGATGAGATTTTGGCTTCTTTCACTTTGTTGGTTCCTTCATGAATAACCTCTAAAGAATGCCAAATATCATATGCAGATTCACATATAGATATTCTATTGAATTCGTTCTGAACAATGACACAATATAAGGCATTCATAGCCTTTGCATTTAGGTTTGCCATTTTCTTTTCTTCATCAGACCATAAGTTATAGTCCGCGGATAGAGATGTGTATGGATGCTCAACAATTTTCCATACAGCAAAATCTATGGATTTGAGAAATATAGCCATTCTGCACTTCCAGTATCCATAGTTGGAGCCATTGAAGAAAGGAGGACGAGATGCGTGTTGACCTTCAATATCACGAGCATAAGAGGTAGATGCCATTTGTGCTGGAAGACTTGTTATGTCGAAACCAGCAAACCTGCTCTGATACCAAATGAAATTCCACTAGAGGGGGGGTGAATAGTGAATTACGATAAAGATCGATAAAATAAAATAATGAGACAATAAGGCACAACACATAAAACACAGAATTTATACTGGTTCGGTCAATACCCAGACCTACATCCAGTCCCCAAGCAAACCACTTGAGCTTTCCACTATAACATCCGAGTCACCGGATAAATAGTACAACACCCTCTTCCTCAGAGGTCTTCTTCTCTCAACAGAGAAGGGGCACACCCTCTTCCACAAAGGTCTTCTTCTCTCAACAGAGAAGGACAACACCCTCTTTCACAGAGGTCTTCTTCTCTCAACAGAGAAGGGCAACACTCTCTTTCACACAGGTCTACTTCTTTAAACAAAGAAGGAAAACAGTGAATAACAGAGTTACAATACTTCCTATAGAACCTTCAGAATGATATGAATACACGAATGAAGGATTCTCAGAATGTTCTGTTTGTCACTCAGAGGATACTCTTTGTCAAAGAGCTATACTTGACTTTTTCTCTTTCTTTTTCAAGGCTCTCTTTTCAAATATCGAATAGAATTTTTCTCGTTGTAAGCTCACATGTCCATTTCATAGTTGAATAGTTTATTTGAGTGTGTTTATATAGCTTTTAAAAAAGTAGTCGTTACATTTTGAAATCATAGCCTTTTTGAGATGTGAAATGTTATGTCATTTCAAAAACATCTTTAGAGAAATTCGAGAAAGCCTTTTTCCATAAAAGTAAAATATGGGGTACACTAGTCGTTGTAATATTTTAGGTAATACATATTTTATGTAAAAAGTCTATTTCTTACAATAGTACATTGAACGTTGGATTGTAGTTTTGTCTTTATCCTAATAAATGATTTGAGGTACATAAGTACTTTTTTACTTTAAATGAGTGTAAGTACAATGAGTGCTTTGAGATATTTATTTGTACATAGTCATGTCAAGTGTTTTCTTTATGTTGTGTTTTTCAAAGTCTTCAGAGAGAATGAGGACTACAAGAAAGTCGACATTCTTGAGAAGGATATTTAACAAGGATTTCTTACAGGAGGTATTTAATGTTGTACAAAGAGAATGATGACTTCAAGTAAGTCGACGTTCTATGGGTTTGTAAAAAGGTAACTAGAGTCTTTTCAAAACCTTTATTATATTTGTTTTCTTTGTGTAGCCGATTTTCATGTTTTGTCTTTTTCCTATATTTGAAAACATTTCTTTAAGGATAGTAACTAGAGTCTTTTCAAAACATATTATATTTGTTATGTAGTCGATTTCATGTTTTGTCTTTTTCCTATATTTAAAATCATTTCTATAAAGAAGGTAACTAGAGTCTTTTCAAAACATATTATATTTGTTTTTCTTTATGTAGCCGATTTCATGTTTTGTCTTTTTCCTATATTTCTTTTCATGTTGTCTTGTATATGATGTAAGGTACAATTATTAGTTTTCAAAAAGGAGCTTTTTGAAACTATCGTATACTTTTATGATATAGCTTTTATGAATGAGTATGTAATATGCAATATGCATGTTCCTGAAGGTTTTGTTACATATGACTCTAAAGAAGAAAACAATCTTCATCTTGAGGTAGCCGATCTCTTCAGTTGATCTTTAGGAATGCATGGCTCATCAAGCTTTTTCTTCAAGGAGTATGATTGCACTAGTTGTACTTGAACAGGAAGTCTCCATCCTTTTTGGGTGAGATATCCTTGCATCAAATACTCGTTAGATTTATGGCAAAACATATTCAGTCATAATATAGCATTTTTCAAGAGGACATATTATCATATCATATAAAATCAAATACGACAGTGTATCATATTATGTGACATCAAAACAGAGTTTCTCAACAACCATTATTCAAGAAAATATATTGAGGAATTACAGGATAAAATAGAGGATTTAAGTATAGAAATTTTTCAAATGTTGAGCATTGATGGGGTCTGATAATTCGACACCATCGACACTGATGAGCAGATACGAATTGCGGGGTAATGCTTCCTTGACAACATAGGGACCTTCCCAATTCAACGACCATTTGCCTCATGGGTGGTGCTTGAGATAAGCCATGGATCTGAGCACTAGATCATTGACTCAGAATTTCCTCTCAATGACAAATTTTGCATATTGTCTGGCTACCCTCTGCCAATATGATTGAGCGTGCTTTTCTGCTCTGATCCTTCTTTCATCGAGCAAATTAATCTATACTAGCCGCTGTTGCTGATACTGATTAAGTGGCAGCTCCAGAAGTGATGCAAGTTTCAGAGCATGTTTCTGAACATGTAAAGGTAGTACTACTTCAATTCTGTAGACAAGTTCTGATGGAGTAGCATTAGTTGGAGTTTGAATGGTGGTTCTGTATGCTCACAATGCATCATGGATCTTCTCATGCCAATCACGACCTGTTTTCAAAGTTCGCTTCAGGATTCGAATCAGAAACTTGTTGGTGGCCTCTGCCTGACCATTCCCTTGAGGATAATAGGGAGCAAAGAAATGATGTTGGATTATGAACTTCAAGCAAAATGTCCTCATTCTCTCATTCTTGAAATGACTGCCATTGTCCAACATGATATCGTGCGGTATGCCGAAACGATAAAGGATATTCTTGTGGATGAATGAGACCATGTGTCAACTTTCTATTGTACGCAAAGTGATAGCTTCAGCCCATTTAGTAAAATATTCTATTGCGGCAAGAAAATATTTGTAGCCGTTTGAAGAAAGAGTGATGGGGCCCACAACATCAAAGGCCCCCATAGAAAATAGCCATGGAGAGATGGCGGCTTGCAAATATGTTGTTGGCGCATGAATAGAAGGTGCATGTATCTGGCATAGAGCACACTTCTTCACAAAATGGTAGCAATCTTGTTGCATAGTCTTCCAATAATATTCTGCTCGGATGATTTGTTTGACAAGAGTTTGGTAGCCGACATGACCACCGCAAATGCCTTCGTGTGCCTCACACATAATTTCTTTGGCTTCTTCTTCGTCCAAACATTTGAAATATTCAGAACTGAATCCATGACGATAGAGGACATCAGTGAAAATAAAATATTGGGCAGACACGCGCCAAATCGTTCATTACTCTTGCTAGTGATATTCTGAGAGAAGCAGACAAATGTCTTCTCCTTGATGAGAGCCTTTCTAAGACTGTCTTCAGCTTGCTCAGACATCATCCTAATCATCATTTTCTTGAACATCTGATATGCAGCAGGATCAATGTCATCCCTATCATTCGGAATCTATCTTCTGGCAGATCTTGGAGAATCCATTTATTCTTGCCTGCTTCTAAAATCACTGATGCACTGACACAATGGTGTCTTCTTGCTTGATCTGATCTGAACCACTTGGGAATATTGATGCTCTCTACAGAATGAGATGGATGATTAAATTTCGATGATGAAAATTCAGGATAAAAATGAATATAGGAAAAATATTTGATGAGAATTTGGTAGATAATTGAAAGAACACCCCATTACTAGGGATTTGGTCGTCGCTGGATTCACGACAATTGTGTGGCCATTCTTTGCGAGGAGAACGAACAATTGCAAATAGGCCTTATTACTTAGGCGAGGTTGTCAAGCCATAATAGAATGAAAATTGAAGGATTTTTTTTATTGAAGGAAAAATATGATTGCATCAATAGTGGACTTGAGAAAGAGGGAGCATATGAAAGTGCAGTAGGATCGAGGCAACGAGCACTAAAGGGGGGGGTGAATAGTGCTTTTAAAAATTGTCTGCGGAATATTGACGGATTTTGCAATTTGAAAAGCAAACACACAAAGAACACAAAATTTATCTTGGTATGGTCTTTCCCGACCTACATCCAGTCCCCAAGCAAAACCCGCTTGAGATTTCCACTATCAACCTTGTGTAACTACAAGATCATACAGACCAAATTCGGTCCCACTTTCAGTAACACACCTACTGAAAACAAACAACTCCTTTAAACCAAGGAGTCCTTCCTTTTACAGAAAATAAGTAACAACTTATAATACAACCTATGAGCCCTTCTTTTGAATGCAAATGAGATGCAATTGGCTTTTGAGGTTGTTGAAATACTCTACTCACAAATTCACTATCTCTCAAAGGAATTTGAGTGAAAAACTGAAGTAAAAAATATCACGTGAGTGAGAAAATGAATATGAGTAAAAAGCAAAGAGTAATTAATTCAAATTGATTGAATTGAAGTGCTTTTGAGTGTAGAATGCACTCATATTTATTGTTGAAAGTTTTCATACGTTGATGGTATGAAAGGGTAACAAAACAGTCCATTTGAACGTTCAAAATGTTTGAAAAATGAAAAGACACACCTTTTTGAAGTTTTAGGAAAAATGACAAAATTAGTCGACTGAAACAGTAGTTAGTCGACTAATAGTTAGTTATTAGTATAGTGACAGTTATCGTCGGTCGACTGATCTGTTTATCGAGCTGTTTGAAAATATGAACTTTTGAAACTTAGTCGACTAGAGATAAAATTAGTCGACTGATAATATCATCAGTAGACTGAAAAACCTTTCAGTCGATTGCTGCTAAAATCTTCTGAAAAAAATACATTCTGTCTAGTCGACTGATAAAAGCATTAGTCGACTGCTGCTAAATTTCCAAAAAATTTATGTTCTATCAGTTGACTGATAAAGTCATTAGTCGACTGCTGATAAATTTTCCAAAAAACAGACATTCTGTCCAGTCGACTGATAAAAACCTTCAGTCGACTAATTTGACAAAAATGACTTTTTAGAAAATATGGCGCGAAAGGATTAGTCGACTGGTGAGTCTATTGGTCGACTAATAAACACGAAAATTTAAGAAAAGAGTTTTCTAAAAAGATTTTCATGAAGGGTTCTTTTAGAAAAGTTTTTCTAAAGACATTTTAGGTAAAATGCAACCTAAATATGCACTCTAAGTAAGGCTCTTACAAGAATCTAAGACTTTTAATGAATTTAACATTTGCACACTAGTCTTCAAAGATTCTTCATCGAATTCTTCAATTTCTTCATTGCCTTAGCTGAAATGCAGTTGATTTCACTTGCTCATCATCAAAACCTTGTACTTGAAGTATCATGTACGGCTTCATTGTCGTAACAATCTCCCCCTTTTTGGATGATGACAAACTTAATCAAAGATGAAGCATTTAGATGCATAGATGGAGATTTTACTCCCCCTATCAATATGCTGCAAAACATTAAAAGTTAGTCTATTCAAAGCACATATATCACATATTGATTGGTTTGCATTTCCATCATTACTTCATGCATTTTTAAATTTTTTTCATAAATGAAATTTTCAGTGCTTTCACATGATGTAATTTCCATGTCATAATGCAATATGCAATTTCTATCTTTTTCTCTTAATTTTGCATTTCTTATGCAAAATGCTATCTTTTTCTATCTTTTTCTCCCTCTTTGTCATAATAAAAAAGAGTAAGGGCAAAAATAACATAAGCAAAATGTAAATACAAGTTTAAAATATTACAACCCATAAAATATTAAAGTTCAGTAAAGACAGAAAATAAAGATCAGAAAAGTGAGTTGATCAAGTCCTTGATTGCAGTAACATCTTTCTGAATCGAAGAAAGTTGTTGAGTCACATCTTCACGAAAAGTGCGTTGATGCATCTATAAAGCTTCCAGTCGCTGCAAAACTTCATCATTGTCTTGACTTGTAGAAAATTTCTTTCTTTTTGCTTGAGATGAAGGTGTCGCAGAAGATGGTGAGGGTTCAGAAATTGATGGTTCAGTAGGATCAGATGGTTCAGTTTGATCAACATTTAAAGGAGGCAGATATTTGATTTTCATCCTTTTAAAAATAGTTTGATCAAAGAACTCCTTTTACTCAATATATTTTTCATTAGTTAAGGGAACTGTGAAATGTCTGAAAATACGAGTTAGAAGACATCCATAAGGAAGAAATGGTTTTTGTTTCCACAAATTAGTAAAATATACATTGGCCCAATTTACAGAAATATTTCCAAATAAAACATAAAGAGCTGTAGATAAATCTGTGGAATAGTAATCAAAAGAACCGGTTTTAGGTAGAACATTATGGGCAAGGATTCGTCCAGCAATGCGTGCATGAGTTTGAAGATTAGTATTTTTGAAAGGAGGGCAATGAGGTGCACCTGAAAGAAAAATTTGTTCAAAAATTCTTTCATCATTTAGTTCAACAGTATTGAAAAAAGTATCTGAAGGTGGAATTTCTAGGATTTCTCCAAGTAGTTTAGAATCAAACTCGATTTCAATATCACGAACAAGAGAGGAAAGAACTCCAGTTTCATGATCAATTTGTAAATTTGTGTAAAATAAGTGAATCAGAAAAGGATAGTGAAGGGTGTCTGCACAGGCATCAAAAAGATGTGAAATTCCTGGAAATAATTCTCTTATTTTGTAACGAGAAAACAGATGAAACAGTACATTTCAGCCTAGTAAAATAGGTAGTGCAGAAATCGATCCAAAAGTATCATATAAAAAAGGATTTCAGAGTAATCTGAGAGAAAATTCATGTCTTGAAGAAGGTGTAGGAGGAGAAGAACCTAAACCTTTTGCAGATGCAGTCTTCGAACGAGGCATGGTTAAAAAAAAAACAGATTCACCTCAAAAAATAGTTGCAGAGAATGATGTTGATTTCCAAATGGCATTCAGCGGGAGGAAGATGTTGTCGTGCGTCGTGCATCGTGCAACAGAAATAGAGGAGGATACGGTGGTTGACGGCGGGTGAGAAGGCTGCCACAAGGGGATTCCGGCGAGGATTGAAGATACACCATCACGGCAAGAGGATTCCGGCGAGATCTGAAGATGCGTCAGTTACTCCAAGAGGATTCCGGCGTTTCCCTGTCACGGCCAAAAAATTCCGGCGAGGATAGGTTCGAACGACACTCCGAGGGTTTTTTGGAAGAGAGAGAGGAAAGAGAGAGAAAGAGGGTTTTTGTTTTTCAAGGGGTTTCGTTTTTAAGAAAAACGAAAAGGTGTGAAAATGAAATGAAACGATGCCCTTTAAAAAAAAAATGGGTGTTTTAAAAAAAAATCCAAGGGGTAACGGGTCCCTTCAGTTAAAATTTAAAAGAAAAAATTAGTCGACTAAAATTTTATCGGTCGACTAATAATGTGCGACTCTTAAAGATTTAAAAACATCAGTCGACTAAAATTTTATCGGTCGACTAATATGGTGCGATTTTGAGATTTTGTTCAAAAAATCAGTATTTTATAAATCCAAAAATAAGCAAATGCCTAGTTCTCTCCTAATTCTCATAAAATCTTCATTTTTAAGTGGTTTAGTGAAGATATCGGCATGTTGTTCATTAGTGAATATAAAATTTAACGAAATGTCTCATTTTAACACATGATCTCTTAAGAAATGATGTCTAACTTCAATATGCTTAGCTCTTGAGTGCTGAACAGGATTTTTCGAAAGATTTATAGCACTAGTGTTATCACAATAAATAGTTGTTGTGGAGTAATTCAAACCAAAATATTTTAAGATCGGTTTCATCCATAGTACTTGTGAACACGCTAAACTAGCTGCTATATATTCTGCTTCAGTTGTTAAGAGTGACACTGAATTTTGCTTTTTACTAAACCAAGAGACTAAGGAATTTCCTAAGAAATGACAAGTTCCGCTAGTACTCTTGCGATCAGATTTACTTCCTGCAAAATCTGCATCACTATATGAAACTAAATCAAAGGAAGATGATTTTGGGTAAAACAAACCAAAATCTGAAGTATCTTTCAAATATCGAAGAATTTGTTTTACTGCAGTTAAATGAGATTCCTTTGGATTAGCTTGAAATCTTGCACACATACAAACACTAAACATAATATCAGGTCGACTAGCAGTTAAGTATAATAGAGATCCGATCATATCTCTGTAGAGCTTAGTATCTACATTTTTACCATTTTCATCTTTATCAAGAGAAGTAGTTGTACACATAGGATTCCTTCTTGATTTCGATGAATCCATCCTAAATCTCTTGAGAAGTTCTTTTGTATACTTAGCCTGATTGATGAAGATTCCTTCTTCAGTTTGCTTTATTTGAAATCCAAAGAAGTAGTTTAATTCACCCATCAAGCTCATTTCAAACTCTTCCTGCATAGCTTTAGCAAATTCTTTTCAAAGAGAATCATTAGTAGAACCAAATATTATGTCATCAACATAAATTTGCACAATAAGAATATCTGAATTAAGATTTTTAATAAATAAAGTGGAGTCTACCCGACCAATGGAAAAACCAGATTTTTCTAGAAAATTTCGTAGTCTTTCATACCACGCTCTTGGTGCTTATTTAAGTCCGTACAAAGCTCTTTTTAATTTGTAGACTTTTTCTGGATATTTCTCATTTTCAAAGCCTAGAGGTTGCTCTACATAAACTTCTTCATTGATGTGTCCATTTAAGAATGCACTCTTAACATCAATTTGATATAACTTGAAGTTCATGTAACTAGCAAAAACAAGCATCATTTGAATTGACTCCAATCGAGCCACTGGTGCATAGGTTTCATCAAAATCTATGCTTCCTTCTTGATTATAGCCTTGTGATACTAGCCTTGTTTTGTTTCGAATGACTTCGCCATTTTCATCCAGCTTATTTCGGAAGACCCATCTTGTTCCAATTACTGGATGATCCTTTGGTCTATCAACTAGATCCCAAACATCATTCCTGGTAAATTGGTTAAGTTCTTCAGACATGGCCAAAAGCCAAAATTCATCATCACAAGCCTCATTGATATTCTTTGGTTTTATTTTAGATATGAAAGCAACATTTGCAATATATTTTTCTAATTGCCTTCTAGTTTGAACATCACTCTTTATTTCTCCAATAACTTGTTCATGTAGATGATTAGGATCTTCTTTCCAAACCGGTTGAAGAGGAATATTTTCTTGAGAAGTACTCTCTATCAAGGGTTCTTCTTGAAATATTACTTATTCTTCTTCTCTTAGAGGTATAACCTGCTCACAATTCTCATCAAATACAACATGTAAAGATTCTTCAATGCAAGATGTTCTTTTTATTAAAAACACGATAAACTTTACTTCTAGAAGAATATCCAAGAAATATTGATTCATCTGATTTTGAATCAAACTTATCAAGATTATCTTTGGTATTTAACAAGAAACATTTACTACCAAAATTTTTGAAATATGAGATCTTTGGTATACGATCATAATACAATTCAAAACATGTTTTATGTAAAATTGGTCGAATAAGAACACAGTTTAAAACATAACATGCTGTATTTATTGCTTCAGCCCAAAAGTATTTTGGTAAATTTTTATCTTGAAGCATGGTTCTAGCACATTCTTGCAAGTTTCTATTCTTTCTTTCAACAACTCCATTTTGTGGAGCCGCTCTAGGAAAAGCAAAGTTGTGAGATATACCATGTAAATCACAATACTTTAGAAAAGATTCATTTTCAAATTCACCACCATGATCACTACAAATTTTAATTATAGATGTAGATTTTTCATTTGTAATTCTTCTACAAAGTTTGGAAAATTCCGAAAAAACATCATTTTTGCTTTTTAGAAAAATAGCCCATGTAAACCGAGAATAATCATCTACTATAACAAAAGCATACTTGCTACCAATCAAACTTTAAATTCTAGATGGTTCAAATAGATCTAAATGTAAAAGTTTAAGAGGACGTTTTGTTGAAACTATATTTTTTGCTTTAAAAGAACTCTTGATTTGTTTACCCCTTTGGCAAGCATCACATAAGTGATCTTTCTTATATGGTATTTTAGGTAGGCCTCTAACAAGATCATTCTTGGATAACTTGGAAATAATTTTAAAGTAAACATGTCCAAGTCTCTTGTGCCATAACCATTGAATTTCATTTGAAACAATAAGACATTTTTCATTAAAAGTGGGTAACTCATCTAGATATAGTTCATACACATTGTTCCTTCTTTTACCTTTAAAAATGATCTTTTTAGATTGAAAATAAAAAATTAAGCATAAATCATTTTCAAAAGAAACATGAAAACCTTTATCACATAATTGACTAATAGATAATAAATTATGCATTAAACCATCTACTAAAAGAACATTTTCTATCAAGGGAAATTTTTGATTACCAATATTACCAATACCTATTACTTTTCCCTTGTTATTGTCACCAAAGGTGACGGTTCCTCCATCCTTACTTTGGAGGGTGGAAAATAACTCCGGTCTTCCAGTCATATGTTTGAAACAACCGCAGTCCAATATCCATTTGCTCCTTATTTTGTGTACCTACAACAAAATTAGAAGACAAAGCATTTGACCCCTTTCTATTTTTGGGTCCATGAGAGTTAGTCTTAGGAACTCATATCCATTTGGATTTTGGTTTCCTTTGATAATAAATATTCTTTCTATAAAAAGATTTAGCATTTCTAGAATAATCATGTCTAGGATTATAAGCATTATAAGTTTCATGATTAGATGCATTTCTATTAGAACTGAAAAATTTAGTTCTATGAATAAATGGTTGAGAATATTGTCTTTGATTCTTTACCACATAGTTTGGTCTATTTTGAGTATCAAAGAAGCTATATCCCAATCCGGTTTTATTAACCGAGCATCTTTGAGAACCAAGAAATCTTTCTAGATTCTCTTGAGCATTTGTGAATTTGGTCACTATAGAAAGAAGATCATTTGATTTTTCTTTTAGACTAGTTATTTCTTTTTGTAAGAGACTAGTTCTTGTTCCAATTTCTTTTATCTCAAATGCTTGACAAGAGTTTTCCTTCTTGAGATCTTCTATCTCTTGAAGTAACACTTTGTTTTGAGAGTCAAGAGTTAAATTTTCAGTTTTTAACTCATTATTTTTAGAACTTAGACTCTTAAATTTAGCATATAAATCATTGAATGCTTCTAATAAATCATCATAGTCAAATTGACTTACCGAATCTTCTTGTGCTACAAAACACATGTTGGCGACTTCTTCATTTGATTCTTCATCGAAAGAGGAGTCACTATCATCCCAACATGCTTGAAATGTCTTTTTCTTCTTGAATTGGTCCTTGGGCTTGATTTTGAGAAGAGGACAATCTTTCTTGATATGTCTTGCCTTTTTGCAGTTAAAGCACTTGACTTCATTGAGATTGGAAGAATCCGCTTTCTTTACCTTTCTTTGAAATCTTTCCTTTTTGATGAATCTTCTGAATTGCCTTGTAATGAGAGCAATATCTTCATCTTCATCTTCTTCTAAATTTTCAGAGTCAGAAGTAGCTTTAAAAGTAAGAGATTTCTTCTTGGGTTCTTCTTCTTGTCTGTCTTGAAGTGACTTCATATGCCATTAGGTTACCAACCAAATCTTCAAGAGTGAGAGTGTTTAGATCATTTGCCTCTTCAATAGCTGTGGCTTTTCTCTCCCATTCAGGAGTTAAACACCTTAGGATCTTTATGACTAAATCCACTTGTGAATATTCTTTTCCAAGGGATTTCAGAGTGTTAGTTATATCAGTCATTCTTATTACCATGTCCGATATAGATTCATTCTGCTTCATTTTAAACAATTCAAATTTATGAACCAAAGAGGCGATCTTAGATTCCTTTACCTTTGACGTACCTTCGTGAGTCACGAGAAGAGTATGACAGATTTCATTTGTTGTAGAGCATTGAGAGATGCGATTGAACTCTACCTTGTCAACGACACAATACAATGCATTCATTGCCTTGACATTAAGTGAAGCAGTCTTCTTTTCTTTATCGGTCCATCGGCTGAAATCAGTTAATGAAGTTTGGTATTTATCTGAAACAAGTCTCCAAATATCGAGAACCATGGATTGCAAGAATATTGTCATTCTCACTTTCCAGTATCCATAGTTTGTTCCGTCAAAGAGAGGAGGACGAACAGAGGAGCATCCTTCTTTGTGCTGAGATGTTGTAGTTGCCATGCTAGATGATGATCAAATCAAAATAATAGCAGACTTGTTCTGATACCAAATGAAAGTGCAGTAGGATCGAGACAACGAGCACTAGAGGGGGGTGAATAGTGCTTTTAAAAATTGTCTGCGAAATATTGACGGATTTTGCAATTTGAAAAGCAAACACACAAAGAACACAGAATTTATCCTGGTTCGGTCTTTCCCGACCTACATCCAGTCCCCAAGCAAAACCCGCTTGAGATTTCCACTATCAACCTTGTGTAACTAGAAGATCATACAGACCAAATCTGATCCCACTTTCAGTAACACACCTACTGAAAACAAACAACTCCTTTAAACCAAGGAGTCCTTCCTTTTACAGAAAATAAGTAACAACTTACAATACAACCTATGAGCCTCCTTTTTGAATGCAAATGAGATGCAATTGGCTTTTGAGGTTGTTGAAATACTCTACTCACAAATTCATTATCTCTCAAAGGAATTTGAGTGAAAAACTGAAGTAAAAAATATCACGTGAGTGAGAAAATGAATATGAGTAAAAAGCAAAGAGTAATTAATTCAAATTGATTGAATTGAAGTGCTTTTGAGTGTAGAATGCACTCATATTTATTGTTGAAAGTTTTCATACGTTGATGGTATGAAAGGGTGTCAAAACAGTCCATTTTGAACGTTCAAAATGTTTGAAAAATGAAAAGACACACCTTTTTGAAGTTTCAGGAAAAATGACAAAATTAGTCGACTGAAACAGTAGTTAGTCGACTAATAGTTAGTTATTAGTATAGTGACACTTATCGTCGGTCGACTGATCTGTTTATTGAGCCGTTTGAAAATATGAACTTTTGAAACTTAGTCGACTAGAGATAAAATTAGTCGACTGATAATATCATCAGTAGACTGAAAAACCTTTCAGTCGATTGCTGCTAAAATCTTCTGAAAAACATACATTCTGTCTAGTCGACTGATAAAAGCATTAGTCGACTGCTGCTAAATTTCCAAAAAATTTATGTTCTATCAGTTGACTGATAAAGTCATTAGTTGACTGCTGATAAATTTTCCAAAAAACAGACATTCTGTCCAGTCGACTGATAAAACCTTCAGTCGACTAATTTGACAAAAATGACTTTTTAGAAAATATGGCGCGAAAGGATTAGTCGACTGATGAGTCTATTGGTCGACTAATAAACACGAAAATTTAAGAAAAGAGTTTTCTAAAAAGATTTTCATGAAGGGTTCTTTTAGAAAAGTTTTCTAAAGACATTTTAGGTAAAATGCAACCTAAATATGCACTCTAAGTAAGGCTCTTACAAGAATCTAAGACTTTTAATGAATTTAACATTTGCACACTAGTCTACAAAGATTCTTCATCGAATTCTTCAATTTCTTCATTGCCTTAGCTGAAATGCAGTTGATTTCACTTGCTTATCATCAAAACCTTGTACTTGAAGTATCATGTACGACTTCATTGTCGTAACAACATATAGACAGTCTGCCACCATTCTTAATGATCGGTAGAGACACGAGGACCAAAGAAAAGAGTGAGAATGATGAAAGAATCTCAGCCATATCTGGCAGAATGGTATGTTCTGGACCATTGTGCTGATGTAAGGTCGAATTCTGGCACAACTTCTGATATCAGCCGCATCTCTATGCGCTTCTGTCTCTGAGAAAACTATCGGACACACCGCTCTAGATGATAGTAGGTACAAGAAAATGGGCCAAGTAGTTTGAATTGCTTGCCATACACATATGTATATTTGGGAAGAAAGCGAACCCTTCAGTGCATACAACCATTTCATACTGAATTCTTTCTTAAGCTGTTTCGGATAATGAGCTAACTTCTGTGAATGCCCCATACTGTCAGTAGATCTTAATCAATTTTACATATTCATTTTCCTCAATCAGTGGCCAAGACTTACGCTCTGTCATGCGAGCTAAAGCATCTTTAGGGTCCAGACCCTTGACATTGATAAAAAATTGCTGATCCAATGGATCTCCAAGCTGACCGGCTGGCTCGGGCAATTCTATGATCTCTGAAAACTCATCTATCAGCAGATTCATCTCACCCCACGGGAACCAGAATGTGCAAGTGTGCAGATCCACCGCTCTGCTAATGTATGGATCAGATTGCCGTTGACTGTCAACTTTCCCACTGCGGATGCCAGTTTCAACCCACAATCGGTCAAGTGATCCAGAAACATATAGGAGAAATTTTTTAACCAAATATAGTACCATCGGGGGAAGAAGGGTCTGGTGCTGAGAGCTCGATGTTCGGGAAGACTTTGTTGCACCTCGTAAGAGATGTGACCCTCAGGAAAGACAGAGTCGAGCTGACTGGATGTCATTGGACTGAAAGACATGAAGACTGGAATTAGACTTAGAAAAATACAAGAATTTTGAAAATTGCAGGCAGGATAAAATAGAAAAGTTGGAAATTCAAACTCCAAAGGAACAAAGGAATGGAAAATCACTTGGAGTATTGAAGAAAAAGTGGATAATTTGGAAAAATCGTTCAGGGTATTTAGAAAAATGAGATATTTCACAAAAGATGGAAGATGAGGTATTTTGGAAAATTGTCCAGTATTTTGGAAAAATTAAGAAAAATATGGAAAAATAAGATGAAAATGAATATCATACATTTAATCACAAACAATTATGCATATACAACATTCCCTAAGAAGCTGACTCTAAATGCATCAAGTTTTGAAAGAGCTTTAGGATCCTGATCCTAACTCTAGGCATAGATCAACTGTGTCCAATCCAGTTATGTCAATATACTCGAGCCGAGACTCAAAGTATGTGGCATAGAAATTCATCTCCGGTTCTAGGCTTGTGTTTTCCCAACATCCTTGAGCACCTGCCGATATATGTTGGACTATGGCCCTTGGTACGTGGCAGGGGGGCGTTTGCCCAAATAAGTGGCCCAGTTGTGAGGCTCTATCCCGAACTATGGTTCTGGAAGAGAGCCCAGCAACATGAAGACCGGGTAGACATAGGTGGGGTGGTTTTTGAAAAATGATCACATGCAGACAAACAAATAGCTCTAAGTCCTAAAGAGATAGAATTTTGAAATATTTGAAGAAGCAAATATTGTTCTCATACAAATCCTAGATTAAGGAGTGTTGTATTTCAGACCTAAGTCTATGTGAGCATGCATAATTCTCCTCAATTGGTCCTACCAAACCATATCTAGTCTATATGCAGTCCATGTCAGTTGGGTCCAAGCCTAGGCTCCTAGGTCATATGATATCAGAAAGTAAAAGCTGACATTCCATAGAACATGATTTTGATAATTAATCAAACGAAGACAGGTCCCATCACTGTCGCCAAACCTGTTATCATCGCAAAATTTTTCCTCCCTCCCTCTGCGAGAGTGAGAAGAAACGATTCTGCGAGTCAAACTTGACCAAAGTTTTGAAAATGGTTTTGAAAATTACTCACCTCCGTTTTGAAAATTTGCAGGAAAATTCTGTGGAATGGGATCCGCCTGTCGGTACGAGGTTCAACCGTTCCTGAAGCCTTTACTAGAGGTAATTGAACCAAGGATCAAATGTGTGCTTTGACTAAGTTAAATTATCTAAATTATGCTCTATTTTCCTAGAATGCACAAAGAATCAGGCATGTGCTATAGAATTTTGAAAATAATGCAAGTTTGAAAAATATGGTGTTTGCTTTGGAAAATTGAAATGTGTTTGGAAAATGCTTGAGAAATGCTTGGGAAAATAAGAAATTTCATTGAAAATCAGAAATTTGCATTGGAAAATGGTTTCTCAGAAAGTCTTGAACTTTGAAAAATTGATTTTAAGATTTAGATTGCTTTTCTAAGGAAATAGATTTGAGAATTCTGAGAAAATCAGGAAGTTCATTGGAAAATGAATTTTGAAATGGAAAATGGATTCTCAGAAAAATGGAAAACCTGAGAAAATTGATTTTGAGATTGAAAACTTAGAATTGAGAATGTGGAAATCTTGGAAAATCATAATTTGAACTTGAAAAATACTTTGAAATCTCATTTGAAAATTTAGGGTTGTTGAGAAAATCAAATCCTGAGAAAGACTTAGAAATTCTTGGGAAAATCAATTTTTTTTAAATGGAATTGGGAAATGAGTTTGGAAATAATGCAATTTGAATGAATGAATGAATTTGAAAGGGAATTTCACTGAGGAATTGGGAAATCTTTTTGAAACTTTGAGAAATGCAGTGCATTTTTGAAGTTAGCCTAAGAGTGTAGGCTGAATGAGGCTAATACGAAGATCATAAATCTTGGTTTTCTTCATATTCTGACTATGGCCATAAATACGAATCCCACCGAGTTTATAAACTCCATAATAGCTTGTGCATGTGCCATTCGTGTCAACCATAGTGATTTTGAAAAAATGTACATATGCATCATACAACAGATATTGAAATTTTCAAAAATTTAAACTATATGCAATGAAGTCCTATTCTAAGCTGAAAAGTAACTCTTATTCCAAATATTACATTGCGTTTTACATTGAATTGAATAAAGAAAAGAAATAAAATAACTAAATCTTCTTTCTGAATGTTCCTGCAAAACTAGAAAATAATGTTAGCAGAGAAATGTAGGTTTTTCTGAATTTATCCAAAAATATTAGAAATTATCGGATATTATTCAGATATAAACCCAAATTCATACCTCCCTTGATATAAACATGGGAAATAAGAAATAAATTTTGAAAATAAACTTGGAAATTCGAAATTGGGGTCAAAATGACCAAAATGCCCCTGATAACCTTGAAATGAGGGTTTTTTGAAAGAATTTTTGTAAAATTTGGAAATTTGAAAATCGAATAAAATAAATCAAACACAATATGATGAAATATGATGATATGCACGAAAATTTATGGAATTAGAAATTGGAATTTCAAAATTTAGGTCAAAATGACAAAAATATCCCTAATAACAAAACTATGGCCTTGAAACTAGGGTTTTCTGAAATAAATTTTGCAAAAATGAGAAATGTGAAATGCAAATGACATTGAAATTAACCCTAATATGACATGACATGCTTATTTATATAAATAAAACCCTAAAATGGCAAAAATATCATAAAATATCAAATTTAACTCAATTTTTGCCTGATTTTCGCTTTTGAATTTAAAAATAAACTAACATACAAAGAAAATGAACTTGGAATTAAACCAAATTTGGAATATACACCTAGACTAACCCTAAAAACAGAATGGGGCTCAAAAATCTATTTTTTTGTTATTTTCTTAATATGGAAAATAGCTAAAAAACCTAAAAAATCAGAATTTTGCCTAAAATGTTGATTTAAAATGAGATTTTGGATATCAAACTTTTATAAAAATTTCCCAAATTTTATGGGGTGACAGAAGACAGTTAGGCAAAGATTTTTTCCATTTACACATTCTGGTTTTGACCTATTGTCGGAGTTGTACAACTCTGGCAAGTCGGATCGAAATCCGGCGACTCTAGGATTTAGGAGAAACAGAAAGGTTTCGAGAGAAAATGTGGGAAACATAGCAGACAGATGGGGAAATGGATGAAATTTTGGAAAAATGTCCCTGACAGACATAGGAAAATTTGATATTTTTACAATATTGGCATTCGGCTTACAGTTTGGAAATGCGCACACTATTATCAGAGACCTGGATTTCTGGAATTTCTGGATATTGGAATCTGTCAGATAGAAAAGATAAATCCGGGAAAAATAATGAGATAATCCAAAAAAATCCTTAAATTTTGGGAAATAACAGTAAAAGTAGTTAGAAACAACTTTTATGTTGAAAGTTTTCGCATTCGAGCTACTGGTTGAGCGGACACAGCACGTTAGGGTATGTCTATACCCTAACAAGAAAAAATCGAGGTTTTCACAAAGGTCTGGGAAAATTGATTTTTAACAGAGGCCAATCGACTTGTAAAAATCCCAAAATTTTCAAACAATTAGTAGATTCCATCATGAATCTACTGTAATTTTTAGGGTGAGATTCGAATCATCCATCTAGGAGATCTCAGGGGTTCTTGTCTGCTAAAACAGATATTGGAGTTTCTGGAGATGCGAAATCCCAGTTTGGGATTTGATTTTTTTAAAGGAGATTGCATAACCCGAATCAAACTGGATTTTTGGAAGAGGATCACGAATAAATGATATCACTCACAAATAATTTTTTTGGGATTTATTGACAAAAAAAATCATGCATAAAATGATGATTGGACAACACACATAAATTAAAATCTATAGTTTTCCTAAGAAAATATTAATGAAACTAATAAAATAAAAAAGAAAGACAATAACTAATTAAACTAAACGCCTAAGGCATATGATTTTCACTAAAATGATGATTAAAATAACATATAATAATAATAATAAAAAAAAAGGAGATATGAAATTGATTGTTGTTGGCTTTTGACATAAGAGATCCGATCCATCTTCCGAATGGATCATCTTACATGCATAGCGTTGACATGGACGACTACCGTTTCATATCATTCAATTCTCATAAAGAAACTCGTGAATCCAGTTTTAAATTGGATTCACGTTAGATCTATGTAAACATCATATGAAAATTCTTCATTGCACCCTGAGACAAAGTTTTTCTTTTTGCTTTTTTTTTATTCTTACTTTACCTTGAAGGAGACTTGTAATGGCTGTAGAGACTACACTGGAGAAGATGGTGGCTGTGGTGTTATGGCTGGTGGCTGAAAATGATTGTTGACGATGTCGACAACTGGTTAAAGGGAGTAGCCATGATGAAGCTGTTGTTGGGCGTCAATATGAAAGTGGTTGGAGGTGGCGATGGTGGAAAAGAGGTGGTTGGGCATCCAAGGAGGTGGCTGCTGCTTGAGGTGGATGGGATGGGTGTCCAAGGAGGTGGATGCTGCTGGAGGGCCTGGTGGTTGCTGCTGTAGTGGAGAGGGCTGAAGCAAAAGAGGGTTAGAGAGAGAGAGAGAGAGAGAGAGAGAGAGAGAGAGAGAGAGAGAGAGGAGCCCAAGGGGCTGCCGTGTGTTCTCTTTTTACCAAAAGAAAAAAACTTAGGGTTTAATGAAAAATCCCCTAGACTTTGGTAGAGAGAGCTTAATGAAAAGGATTAATGAGAGGGCTTTACGTGAATGGCTGGAGAAGTAGGGAAAGGAAGGAAGGAAGTGAAGAAGGAAAGAAAGGAAAGAAAGAGGAAGAAGAAAAAGGAAAAAAAGAAAAAGAAAAGGAAAGAAAGGAAAAAAAGAAAAAGGAAAGAAAGGAAGGGAGAGGGGTCTGGAGGTTTGGGCAACCACCTTGTGGGTCCCACCTCGCAAAATAAAAAATAAAAAAATAAAAACAAACAAATAAAAAGAAAATTGAAAAGAAACACATTTTTTTTAATAAAAGAGAAATGTAAATGAATAAGCCATCTCATAGTGGACTTATTTTTTAAATTTGAAATTCATTTTGAGAATCTTAGGGGTAGAATAGTCTTTTTTTAGAAAATTTCTGGATGAAACGAGCTATTTTTGGCAGTTTTTGAAACGAGCTCGGATTTTGAAGTTCAATACCCCGTTGCAAAGCAAATCCAGAGTAGAATTTGAAAATTTGAGTTTGAAATAAATCCAGATTATTTTTCTCGAGAAAATATTTCCAAATTTAGACTCTTGGGGGTAAAAATGTCAATTTTGGAAACCCAGGGTTTGAAATTGATTTCTGAAAACTCAATCTGGATTGAATTTTATAAAAATGGAGTTCTGGACTTCAAAAATGAAATGAAATATGACAAAATGTTATGAAATGACATGAAATGACATGAAATGACATGAAATGCTATGCAAAATGCAGACCCTGAATGAAGAATTTTGGATGTTAGACCCCGATTGGCAGTTGTACCAGTTCAAAAAGTGTTAAAATTGATAAAATTTGCAAAATGATTCAAGAAATGGTTTTCGGGTTTTACCGAGCCAGAGTGACACTGGAAATTAGGGTTTGAGATAGATTGAACTGGATTGAGCTGGGTTTTAGAGTTTCAGAACTCAAGTGAACTGACAAGACACTGACTCAACTAATTTTCAAGAAAAGCTGCCATTTTTAGAGAAATGGTACAGAATGGTCACTGGAGTGAAGTGAATTACGAATCTGAGCTAGGTTCGAGCTAGAACAAAGGTCAGTAATACTGACATGAACTAAAATTGAAGCTCAAACACTAGCTCAATTGACTAAACTCAGCTCAATTTCAACTGAAAGAGCTAAAATGGGCTCCTAGACACTTGAAAATGGTTTTGAGATGAAACTGGAGCACTTGAACTCCTGGTGAGCTCAAGCTAGACTCAGAGAAGTATGACTGACTGTGAATGACTGACTCAAAGACAATTGATTTGGATTTAAGTTAGAAATGAGCTCGTTTCTGAAGAAATGATACCATTTTGGCAGGAATAGTAAAAAATGAAAATGGCCTTCTCACAGTGAGTTCAAATGAGCTTGAAATGACTGATATTCTAACTGTTCTGAACTGACCAATGCGCTTGGTTGACTCCGACTAACTAAGGTCCAGGATGTCCTAGGGGTAAAATGGTAATTTTCCTAATGAGAATGGGTAAAGTAGTAGTTTTCTGAAACTGACTCAGGATTGGGCTCCTACACTGACCTAACAGGGTTGGCACTGCATGAGAAGGGTTGTTTGAGAATGGATGATGAAAATTTGGGGTGTTTACAAGAATAAAGAAGAAAGAAAAATACAAAGAAGAAGAAGGAGAAGAAGAAGACGAAGAAGAAGAAGAAGACGATGAAGGCGGAGGAGAAAAAAGAAGAAGAAGAAGAAGTTGTGTTGCCACAGAAAAGAGGAAGAAATGTTATATAGATTAGGGTTTTAAATCTGGACAATAGGTCGGGTAGGGCTTTACATAGAATAGGGTTTTACACAGATCTATATTAGGGTTTTACATATATTAGGGTTTTACGCATATGTACACAAATCAACACGATGTTTAGACTTAGTAAAGTACAAATCGAGGTAACTTCATAAATATAAATTGATTTATAACTTGATACCGATTTAAGTAATAGTTGCAAATCGATATCACTGTTTCGTTCATAATATTTTAGTAACAGTTGCAAACCGATATGAGTAAATCACGATATTACATATCGGTATCGTTCACAAAGACAAAGTCATATCATTGTCGCGATAACTTCATAAATACAAATCGACGTCTCGATAATTATTTGTTATAATTCTATAATTCTTTATTGTAATTCTATAATTTTTTTTTGTAACGTGACATTCTATAATTGTATAATTTTTTTTAATAAGTGTAACACACAAGTGCCATTAAACAAATCATTGTAATGTTCGGCCTTCATAAATAAAAATTAAAGAAGTGTTTAACATTGTGTACTGTAGAAATTATGATTTACTTTTACGAGTTGTCTTCCTATCATAATTTACACAATGATTGATAGAAGGTTGAAATGATTTATACATATGAAGGCTACATGCTATCACAATTTGCTTGATACTGATTGGCTTGAAACGATTTTTACTTTTAATACAATTTATTCACAGAATAACTTTTTATGCAACGATTCAACTACAGTATATGTATAACGATTTGTATATGTGAAGGCTAGATGAGACAACGATTTTTACTTTTAATACAGTTTATTCACAAAATAACTTTTTGCGCAATGATTCAAATACAATATATGTACAATGATTTATATATGTGAAGGCTAGATTAGACAACAATTTTTACTTTTAATACAGTTTATTTACAAAATTTTATAGTTGAAGAATTCATACGCGATTCCTGTATTTCATTGCTCACTTTTGAATTGAACTGAGCCTGTCATGAAACAGAACAATATAAGACACTACATTAAGTTTAACAAGAAATGCAAACATCCTCCTAACATTAATTACATACCAAAAGACTTGTAAAACTGATGTCATCGTTCCACTCAAACTGGTTGGGAGGATTGAAGGTTCTAACGTTGTAGTGCACATATGTAGGGTATTGCTGCATGTTGAAAATTATACAAGTTAGATATTGATAAGTTGTACGTAATACAATTTACATATGAAGTAATATAATATATTATATTTATGCGAAGGACTTTGTTGCTTTTGCTTAGCGGTTGGTTGTTTCTTAGACCTTTTATTGCCAACCAATTCTAGTACACCCTTTGTCCTCCAACGACTACGATCAAAAGCAGGTTTACTTTTGATACCCTTCACTAGGTAAATTTGTCCATCATAATCTACAACATTGACTCCTAACTTGTTGAAGATGATGTTTACGCTTCGATGTAAATTCTCATGCGGGTCAAGGGAAACATGATTTTCACCTTTGTTGTTTGCTCTCATTTTCTTAGACTGGTCTTCATGAGTTGCAACGGACTAATGGTGAATTAACTGCACATTTTCAAGTAACTCTCTTGACACTTTTCTCATGCATACATAGGCTTCTTCACTTTTCAATGTCAAATCTGCAACATGCATAAGTGACTTACATAGTTGTTGGTAACAGGAGGCTATGTGGCACTTCTCATCAACACAAGATGCACTGACATTATCTGTATCCAACGATTCAATCTTTGCATGTCTCGTCCATATTTGCATTAAATATGACTCAGGTATTTCTTGTATCTTTTCTTGATTTAGTGCCTTTAATGCATGACGACATAAAATACATTTGAATTCATACATTTTGCATGTACATTCAATTATTTCATTGTCAATATTGTACGTAACATATGCTTCTTGCCTTTTTGGATGCTCTTTGCCCTCCCATACAATATGGTATTTATGCATATTCTTGATTTGCATACGTCCTTCTATGTTGCAATTCATGATCTGTATAACCTCTTTCTTAATCCATTTAAATACAGCTAGTGTATACAGTTCTGCAGGTTACATCAATATTTTCATGCCCAAAGTTACAAGGCGTGTGTTGAAACATTTCATATCTTGTTCAAGCTCATTCTGTTTAAGATCGTCTATAAATAATTTATATTTTTCCATGAAGTGAAATATTATTAAACATGAATATAAGATTTTCTTCAGTGTGGCATGCATAGATTCAACTCTTTGTGTGCTTATCAGACCTGCCCATTTCTCTTTGTTTGCGTATAAATTTTGTAACCACACATAGTCTTCAAGCTCGTACATCTAAATCCTTTTCTCCCAATCAGACATAAAGGTGATCTCGTCTATGCTCTCAAGTACAAACTTTATAATTTTTTTATCAAACTTTGTCTTTTGATTAAATATGTGTCTTATGTTCTTTGCTGTATTTTGAAAGATATGCCATAAACATAGGCGATGATGTGCATCTAGCCATACATGAGACACTGCAGCCGCAATTGCGTGATCACCATATGTAAGTATAGCTTCAAGTTGCTTCCCATTCATTGCCTGTGTAAATACTCTGAACAACCACTCAAAGGTTTTCTTGGTCTGGTCATACAAAAAAGCACCGCCTAATATGCAACTCTATGAGTGATGGGTCACTCTGACAAACTGCGTAAGTGGCCATTGTTCAACATTAATCTTCACGGTCGTATAAAAAATAAGCACATCATTGAAGCATTCATAATCTACTCTTGACTTTTATTCTACCCAAAACATATTCATAGCATATCCATCTTCATCAAGTTGCATTGCACTAGAGAAACCAGGGTCATTGCTTGATTTCTTCTGTAAGTAATCAACCAAAGAACATATTTCTCTATTCTTCATGTTATCTATCATCTTCCTTCTCAAGTGGTTTCTTAGATCCATAGGTGTGAATGACACATTCTTGCGACCACTATCTATGTGCATGCAGAAATTATATGTCTTCCTTGGTGCAATGCCAACGCTATCAGCTATTTCAGCAATTACAACATGCACTTCAGTTACTTTACGATATGACCTTAACACATGAGTCATAAATAAAACTGTTAATTCATGGTTATGATCACTGATTAAAGTACGAACTACATATTTCTCATTCGAAAGTTTTCTTAACACCATTCTCATTGGGCAGCCATATCTTGAATTTGGCTTGCTCCTTGTTGAATTTTCACTTGACTTCTTCCAACCTTTCTTAGAACAAACATATGTCTTTCTCACCATGACACCCTATATATTTTTTGACCTAGAATACTTTCTAACACTGAAGCCAAGTTTGAAGGCATAATCATTATAAAATTTGTATGCAGCTTTCTCATTATTAAACTGCATTTCTTCTACGAGAACAGAGTCAAGTGTACTGTCATGATAATCTACCTCATTATCGAATTACATTTCTTCTGCTTAAACATTCAAGTCAAGAGTGAATCCAATGCCTGCACCCTTCTTATCATGTGCATCATTAGTACACATGTTCACTTATTCAAGTGCATCATTAGTACAAATGTTTACTTCTCCATAACTTTCCAATGATTGAGATACATCATCTTCACTGCAACCAGATGATAAGCTCACCATTGTCATAAGCAAGATATGAATTTGTGTTAGCCAGCGCATATGTTTACTATAATTTATTCAAGATGTATATAACAACGGATACCAATTAGTTAAGCAAGTCAAAGAAATGATTAAATGAATCACAATATAAAAGCAACAATGATTTGTTATTTGCTTATACTATGGATCGAGTTGTTATTTACCATGACAATAAAAGAAACAATTTATCATATATGTGTTACTAATAGTGATTCACGTGACAACGATTTAATTATATCTACGATGCTGTGAAGCGATTTCAATAAAAATGACTAAATGAACAGCGATTTAAATACGCAAATTGCCACCACAAGCGTGCAACAATATAAATTCTGCACACACATATTTTAAAATCATACTACAAATATCTTACAAATCGCTATAGAAAACACATAATATCTTACAATTTGATATACATATCGCATAATATATTACAAATCGATACGACAATTTAGCATAATAGCTTATAAATCGATATTAACAAACAAAACAATATCTCACAAATCGGTAGTATGTTACTACAACTGCGATTTGTGATACATTGCATATACTGAGTGAATAGACAATATCGAATGGGGTAGAGGCCCTTTGGCCATAGTCAGAATACGAATGAGACCCAAATTTGTGATCTTCGTATTAGCCACATTTAGCCTACACTTTTAGACTAACTTCAAAATGCACTGTATTTCTCAAAAATACAAAAGGATTTTCTCAATTCCTCAAAATCATGACTTTCAAATCCATACTCATTCATTTCATTCATTTACAAATTCCAATTCCAATTCCAAGAAATCAATCTTCTCAAAATTTTCTAAGTTTAATACAGAAATCGATTTTCTCAAAAATATTGAGTTTTCAAAGGATATTTCAAGTGTTTCTCAAGTTCGAAATTTGATTTTCTAAGTTATATTTTCAATTTCAAAGTTTAAATTCAGAGAAATCAAGTTTTTCCAAAGTTATTCCAAATTTCTTAGAATTGATTTTCACAAAACTTCAAGATTTCTTCATAAATCGATTTTCATTTTTTCAGAAACATCCTCTCAATCTGAATTCACGATTTTCCAAGTAACATCTTTTCCAAGTATTTCAAATATTCAAAGCAAACATCATGTTTTCAAATATGCATTTTTCATAAAGCCATAGCACATGCCTAATTCTTTGTGCATTTAGGAAATAGAACATGATTTAGACAAGTTCAGCAAAGTTAAGCACACAATTGATCCTTGGTTCAATTACCTCTGGTAAAGGCGCCAGGAACGATTGAACCTTGTATCGACAGGCGAGTCTCATTCTTCGAAATTATCCCGCATTTTAAAACGAAGGTGAGTTATTTTCAAAATCTTTTTCAAAGGTCAGTTTGACTTGCAAAAGTAAACATTTTGCGATGATAACAGGTTTGGCGACCATGATGGGACCTGTCTTCGCCTGATCAATTGTGTGCTTAACTTAGTTCAAATTGTCAAAATTGTGTTCCATGGAATGCCAACTTTTATTTCATGATATCATGTGAACCTAGGAGCCTAGACTTGAACCCAGCTGACATGGATTGCATGTAGACTAGGCACGGTTTGGTAGGACCATATTGAGGAGAATTATTCATGCTCACATAGACTTAGGTCTAATACAACACTCCTCAATCTAGGAATTGTATGAAAACAATGCTTGCTTCTTCAAATATTTCAAAAATTCTATCTCTTTAGGACTTAGAGCCCTCTGTTTGCTTGCATGTGCTCATGTTTTCAAAAACCACCCCACCTACTTTTACCCGGTCTTCACGTTGCTGGGCTCTCTTCCAGAACCATAGTTTGGGACAGAGCCTCACAACTGGGTCACTTATTTGGGATAACGCACCCCTGCCACGTACTAAGGGCCATAGTCCAACGTATATCGGCAGGTGTTCAAGGATGTTGGAAAACTTGAACCTAGAACCGGAGAAATTGATTTTATGCCACGTACATCGAGCCTTGGCTTGAGTATATAGGCATAGCATGATTGGACACAAATGATCTGAACCTTAGAGTTAGGATTAAGATCCTACAGCTATTTCAAAACTTGTGCATCTAGAGTCAGCTTTTAGAGAATGGTGTATGTGCATACTTGTTTGTACAAGATGTGATTGAATGCCAGTTTCTTTTATTACATTTTTTCATAAGTTTTCTAAAATACTGGACGATTTTCAAAAATCTCCAAATTTTCCATCTGTTTCCATAAACTATCTAAAAATCCTGTTTTATCCAAACCCTGGACGATTTTCCAAATTCTTCTATATTTCCTTCAGAACTCCAGGTGTTGTTCCGTTCTTTCATTCTTCTGGATCTCGAATTTTCCAGCTTCATTTTTATCCTGCCTGCAATTTTTCAAAATTCCTGTATTTTTCTAAGTCTTATTCCAATTCTTCATGTTTTCCAGTTTGATGGCATCCAGTCAACTCGATTCAGTCTTTCCTGAAGGTCACATCTCCTACGAGGTGCGACAAGGTCTTCCAGAACATCGAGTCCTCAACACCGGATCCTTCCTTCCCCGGTGGTATTATTCATGGCTCAAGAACTTCTCTCGTATGTTTCCGGACCATTTGGACGATTGTGGGTTGGAACTGGCATCTGCAGTAGGAAAGCAGACAGTCAACGACAATTTGATCCACGCACTGGCAGAGCGGTGGAATCCGATCACTAGTACCTTCTGGTTCTCATGGGGAGAAATGACTTTATTGATGGACAAATTCTCAGAGATTATGGGATTACCTGAGCCAGCTGGTCAACCTGGAGATCCATTAGAGAAACAGTTTTTAATCAATGTCAAGGGTCTGGATCCCCGAGACGCTTTAGCTCGTATGACAGGACGCAAGTCTTGGCCATTGATCAAGGAGAATGAAAACGAGTATGTGAACCTGCTCGAAATCTACAGACAGTATGGGGCATTTGTGGAAGTCAGTTCCTTATCTGGAACAACTCGAGAAAGAATTCAACATGCAATGGTCTTATGCACTGTGAGATTAGCTTTCTTTCCAGATGGACGGAATTACATGGATATTAGGATAGTTCAACTTCTGCGAAGGTGGGGAAGTCGACAAACCAGCCGCCTCTCCAGATGGCCGCACTTGCTTTTCTGTACCGAGGGTTGACCCATTTCGCACTCGGAGAATCAATTCTAGTCGAAGGCTGCACCTATGCATTACAATCTTGGTTCCTCGGGCATGTGCCAGCCCGAGCCAGTTCATTCAGATACAATGGTGAAAAGCTTCTTCCAGTTGCACGATACCGATTCTTGATTGATAACCTTCAGGAGGAAGAGGTCATGTGGGACTACTTTGATCGTCAGGAGTCACCTCCCAGATATACCTATGCATACGACAAGCGGTACAAACTACTTGGCCCATTCTTCTATGCATACTACCATCTAGAGCGGTGTGTCAGATAGTTCTCTTAGAGACAGAAGCGCATAGAAATTCGCCTACTATCAGGGATTTTGCCAGAAATCGATCTCACATCAGATCAGTGGTTCAGAGCATACCATTCTGCCAGACATGGCTGAGATTCTTTTGTTACTCTCACTATTTTTCCTGGTCCTCGAGTGTCCTCTGATTATCAGGAGTGGTGGAAAATTGTCTGTCCCCCTCCCATTTGTCAAGTGTATTATTAATTAAATCATGTTTTTCCTTTAATAAAATTCCTTTAATTTTCATCTTATCTTGGTTTGACGACCTCGCCTAGGTAACAAGGCATATTTTTCAGTTGTTTATTTTTGCAAAAGAATGACAACGCAATTGTCGTAATCCCAGCGACGACTCAATCCCTAGTAATGGGATACTCTTTCAATTGTCTACCAAAATTCTCAGTAAATATTTTCTTCCAATCAAAATTTCTTTCAAAAGCCTAACCATCAATTCTGCCCTGCAGAGAGCGTTAGCAACCTCAAGAGAGCTTTCGTGACATTCAATGGTTCAGACAAGGTCCGGAAAGAAAACCGCACCAGTCGAAGGCATGGCACACTCAACAGCTTTGGAAGAAGAGATGGGCTTCCCGAATTCTGGCAGAAATCAAGGGCAGTAGGTTGAGGACGACATTGATCCTCAAATGTATGCCATGTTCAAGAAAATGATGACCAAAATGCTGGCAGAGCAAGCTGAAGCCAGTGCAGAGCAGATCCAAGTTAAGCAAAAGGCAAAAGGTCGGGCAATGAAGGAGGTCTTGAAGGCAGCCAAGAAGTCCATTCAGTATGCTGATTTGATCGATAAAGAAGAATCAGCGAAAGATTCAGATGAAGAGTTCAAGACTCATCAGGCATTTCGGAAGTCAACTCAAGGGCAGGGGTCAGCCCATAAATTCAAAGATCAGTCTATCAGTGACTCTGACCAGCCACAATTCAAAGATGTGGTCGGAATAGTTCGAGATATGCAGGCCCGCGACAAGGGAAAGAAGGTCTTCACCAGCGAAGACTTCTATAACGGTTTGGAGGGAGACGACAATCTGGATAATCTCCCTAAGAAGTTCATCAAATTCGATGGTTCTGGTGATCCCAAGACACACCTCGCCATGTTCTTTACTGAATGCTCCAGATTCAAGCGAGACAATCAGGTGCTTTTTCTTTGTTTCCCTCGCAGTCTGGAGGGAACAACAGCTAAATAGTACTCAGAGCATGTTAACTCAATTGAACTGAAAGAATTTGACAAGGTGGTAAACATGTTCATTGAGCATTTTCTCTTTAATGCTGAGGCGCTTCCCACCCTCAGTCATCTCTGCGGCCTCAAGCAGAAAGAAAATGAAAAGGCTAGAGATTTCATTCATCGCTGGAGGTCAGCTTGCAATAAGATGAGAGACCCCATATCAGAGGGGCATACTTTGTCCTTGATTCTAAGTAATTTCTCACAGCCTCTGAAAGGCCTCATCTCCACCGCACCATCCAGAACATTTATTGAGTTAATAGAGCAAGCCGAATGACTCGAGTTAAATATGGAAAACGGTTTCTACGAAGGCTTCACTTTTGCTAAGAACAACAGTCAGAATGAATCAAAGAAGAAGACTCATTTCGCCCACTCTGCCAGAAATGATAAATGGAATCATCGCAAGGAGCAGAACGGAGATTTTTGTTATGGGGCCGGAAGTTTAAACAAGAATGATCAGAAAGGGAAGTTGATCCCGCAATTCAACAAGCCACTTCAGTTAGAACAGGGGCCGAAACCCCGAGAGAAAGTAAAACATGTAGGATGGAGCTATGATAGGAAGTTCACTCTACTGGACCAATCACTCGAGACCGTGCTCGAGTACATGTTGACCAAAGAAATGGTCAAATTGCCTAGACTGGTCGATCCCCTTATGTCCATGGGAAAATTCAAGGATCAATTTTGCAAATTTCACAGAACAGTGGGGCATAATACTGAAAACTGCTTCGTTCTCAAGAATATCGTTCAGGATCTCATCGACAAGAATCTTATGGTAGAGGGTGCCGAAGATGAAAATATGGATATTCTGAAGAGACCATTTCTCCATCATTCTACACCAGTCATCTCTGAATAGTCTTTTCAACCGCAGGAGCATATCAGACCATGCTCTAAAAAGGATATGGAAGCTCAACATCAGGTCCTTGTACTGCAGTAGGCTTAGTCCAAAGCTCAGAAGATGGATCTTATCTTAGCCTTCAGAAAGATGAAAATATCTGTCAAGCCCGCTGGGGTATCTCTCGATGTAGCTAAAAGAATGCCATGGTTCCCCCAAACACTTTATTAAGCCCACCCCAGAGGAAAATGAGACATCTGCACAAAAGCCGATTACAACATTATCCAATGTCTCAATTTTGGATTTAGCCCAAGCTTTCGCCAAGCATCAACAAGTATTGGATGATCTATTGCAGAAAATCAAAGAGAAACCGAGCACAACTCCTGATGACATGGCCCAGATAGTCAATCAGGCCATGACGAATGCTCCAATTACTTTTTCAGATGAAGATCTTCTGAAGCCGCATGTATTTCACAACAATGCTTTGTATGTTGTGATTCGAACCAGAGGAACGACAGTTTCCCATGTGTTGATAGATGGAGGCATCAGCCTCAATATATGCCCGGAAATGGCAGCCAAAGCTTTGGGCATCAAAGAAGAGGAATACATCCCAGACCCGATCACCATCTACGGGTTCGATAATCATGGCCAAACAGCGAAAGGAAAAATCTTCCTAGAGATTTTCATTGATTACTCAGTCCATTCAGTTCTCTTTCATGTGGTCAATGTGCCGCCTACCTATAATCTGCTTCTCGGGAGACCGTGGATTCATAATACGAACGTTGTGCCGTCTACTCTTCATCAGTGTGTCAAGTGGTCAAAAGGCGGAATGATCACAACAGTCTTGGGCGAAGATCCAGAGCAGAGGCTAGCACAGCCTATGGTTTCTAGACCCACTTTTACTACTGATATCCCTAGCATTAGGGGCATTGATGAGGTCAGCATCGAAAAAGATTCAGAAATACTGCAGACAGCGAAACATCCAGAGCATACAACGACTATGACTCGATGAAGAGGCCCGCAGTTCTTCAAAATTGGAGGAAAAATTGACTATAGTACATTCAAAGATCATCTTTTGTTCTCTCAGTTTATGAAGGCCAAAAGGGGATTTGATCTATTAATGAAGCATGGTTAGCAGCCTTTTCAAGGCCTAGGCAAGAATGGAGATGGTTGTCTCGAGCCTGTAGTTCCTCAGCACTACCCTAAGGGAGCCGGATTGGGTTTCACTGGCAAAAGATCTCAGAAGGGCACTATTTTTGTTAAGGGGACACATTAAAAGAATCTGCTTGTCTTTTCATTTCTATTCTTTTGTTGGGATGATATCCCATTTCATTTTCATCATTGTCATTTGATCAATTCAATCTTTCAATAAAGTTGTGAATTTTCTTTATCTGTCTGGATGCCTTTTGTCTTTATACTTCTTATTATCAAATCTTTGCAAAATTACCATTATTTTGCTCTTTTATCTTTCCAATTATTTTCTCAATAAAAACAATTTGTTTTATGATGGACGATTTCCCTGAATCAATTTATTCTCCAATTTTCAGAATGTCTTCCCGATCTATCAAGAAGCTTGTTCTTAATCCAAATACCTTTTTGAAGCCAGCAGTGATTCGTCAGATTAAAAATAAGAGCAGAAAGCAGTCAGAATACAAAGCAGTCAGAAGAACCTGTAGAGTTCAATTCAGCTCTTCAAGAACTACCAGAGTTTGCAGCAATTCAAAAACAAGATGAGCCATCATCCTTAGTTCAAGATCCGACTAAGGATATCAATATCGGATCAAAAGATAATCCTAAAATTCTCAAGATTGGTAGCAGCTTGAGTCCAGAAGAGAAAGAAAGACTCATCAATTTTCTCAAGCAACATAAAGAAGTGTTTGCATGGACATATGAAGATATGCCAGGTCTAGATACCAAATTGGTTGAGCATCGCCTCGTTCTAAAACCAGATGTCAAGCCAGTTAAGCAGAAGCTGAGAAAGATGGATCCCCGAGTGGAACAACAAGTTAAGGAAGGTCTGGAAGACCTACTCAAAGCAGGGTTCATTTGAACCATTGACTATCCAGATTGGCTAGCAAATATTGTCGTTGTTCCCAAGAAGAATGGTAAAGTTTGAATTTGCATCGACTTCAGAGATCTCAATAAAGCCACTCCTAAGGATGATTATTCACTTCCTAATATTGATCTTTTGATTGACAACATGGCGGGCCACGCCATGTTCTCTTTTATGAACGGATATTCCATATATAATCAGATTAAGTTGGCCGCTCGCGATCAGTCCAAGACATCTTTCACTACTCCTTGGGGCACTTTTTGTTATACAATCATGCCATTTGGGCTTAAAAATGCTGGAGCCACCTATCAACGTGCTATGACCGCCATATTCCATGATCAGATGCATACGACCATGGATGCATACGTTGATGATATCCTAGTCAAATCTAAGGAAGAAGAATACCACATCGATGCTTTAAGTCAGGTCTTCAAACAACTCAATCTTTATAAGCTAAGACTCAACCCTCAGAAGTGTGTCTTCAGAGTTGAATCCGGCAAGTTATTAGGCTTCTTGGTCAGCAAAAAGGGGATAGAAGTGGATCCCGCCAAAGCAAAGAACATCATTGATATGTCACCTCCAACTACTCAAAGAATTACGTAGTCTTCAGGGACATATGCAATCAATTCAGAGATTCATATCCAATCTTTCCATGAGATGTGAGCCTTTCAATCATTTACCCAGAAAAGGAGTGAAGTTTGAATGGGGACCAGAGTGTCAACAATCGTTTGATTGTATCAAGAAATATCTTCTTAACCCACCTGTTTTGAAGCCACCGGAATTGGGAAAACCTCTTTTGCTGTATGTTTCAGTTAACCAAGTCGCTTGTGGCGGATTCTTGGCACAGTGTAAGGAAGGCAACCTGGTTGAGCATGCCATCTACTATGTAAGCAAGACTTTTATTGACTACAAGAAGAAGTACTCTCAGATGGAGAAGACATGTCTAGCACTGGTTTGGATGTGTCAGAAGTTGAGACATTACCTGTTAGCATCAGAAGTCAAGATTCTCTCAAAACTTAATCCTCTCAAGTACATTCTTGAGCAACCATTTCTTAGCAAACGGATTGCCAAATGACAAGTCCTATTAATGCAATATGACTTGGAATATGTCTCTCAGCAATCTATCAAAGGCCAAGCAATTGCAGATTTTTCTCTAGCAGATGATGTTAAAGCGGAGGATGATTTCCTCGATGAGCGGATCTATAATATTCAACAATCCCCAATTTGGAATTTATTCTTCGACGGTTCCAAGAATATGGTAGGCATAGGAATTGGGATTCTGCTAATCACACCAGAGAAGGAGATGATCCCCTTTTCTCTCAAACTGGATTTTCAGTGCACTCACAATATGGCCGAGTATGAAGCTTTGATACAGGGTCTAAAAATTCTACATGACTTCAATGTCAAAAGAGTGCATACTTATGGCGATTCTTTGCTCATCGTAAATCAAGTCCTAGTCGAATGGCAAGTGAAGGATCAGAAATTACTCCCTTATCAAAAGATCGTCTCAGCTCTTGCCGACAAATTCGAAGAATTCCAACTTTTCCATATTAAGAGAGACTTCAATCAAGTTGCAGACAGTTTAGCTAATCTGGGATCTATTATGTCTTTTAAGAGCGGAGAATCTTGTCGCTTCTTTGAAATTGGTAGACTTGATCAACCTGCTTTCGTCCCAGTAGAGCAGATAAACCAGGCTGAGCAAAAGAAAAAGCCCTCGTATCATGACATCAAGAATTTCATTAAAACTGGTGAATTTCCTCTAGAACTCTCAAGGAAAGAGCAACGAGCAATTCAGTGCATGTCTGCTCGATATTTTATTCTTGCCGACCTCCTCTATCGTCGTGGATTCAGTTCTGAATATTCCAGATGTTTGAACGAAGAAGAAGCCAAAGAAGTTATGCATGAAGTACATGAAGGCATTTGCGGTGGTTATGTTGGCTACCAAACTCTTGTCAAACAAATCATCCGAGCAGGATATTACTGGAGGACCATGCAACAAGATTGCTATCATTTTGTGAAGAAGTGTGTTCAATGCCAGATGCATGCACCTTCTATTCATGCGCCAGCGACATACTTGCAATTTGTCGTCTCACCATGGCCATTTTTCATGTGGGCTTTTGATGTCGTAGGACCCATTACTATGTCTGCCTCAAATGGTTACAAATATTTTTTTGCCGCAACGGAATATTTTACTAAATGGGTAGAAGCTTCCACTCTGCGCACAGTAGAAGGTCGACATGTGGTCTCATTCATCCACAAGAATATCCTATGTCGTTTCGGCATACCGCATGATATTGTGTCAGACAATGAAAGTCACTTCAAGAATGAGAGAATGAAGACGTTCTGCTCGAAGTTCAGAATTCATCATCATTTCTCCGCTCCTTATTATCCTCAAGGAAATGGTCAAGCATAGGCCACCAATAAAATTCTGATCCGAATCCTGGAACGAACTCTGGAGACAGGCCGTGACTGGCATGAAAAGATTCATGATGCGTTGTGGGCGTATAGAACCACTATTCGAACTCCAACTAATGCAACTCCGTCAGAACTTGTCTACAGAACTTAAGTAGTACTGCCTCTACATGTTCAGAAACCTGCTCTGAAATTTGCATCACTTCTAGAATTACCTCTTGATCAGTATCAGCAACAACGGCTAGTACAACTTGATTTGCTAGATGAAAGAAGACTCAGAGCAGCAGAGCACGCTCAATCATATCGTCAAAAGATAGCCAGACAATATGCAAAATCTGTCATTGAAAGAAAGTTTCGAGTCAATGATCTAGTGATCAGTGAAATTCCACTAGAGGGGGGGGTGAATAGTGAAATTGTATATAGATCGATAAATTAAAAATATAAAGCAATAAAGGCAAAACACATAAACACAGAATTTATACTGGTTCGGTCAAAACCCTGACCTACATCCAGTCCCCAAGCAAACCACTTGAGCTTTCCACTATAACATCCGAGTCACCGGATAAATAGTACAACACCCTCTTCCTCAGAGGTCTTCTTCTCTCAACAGAGAAGGGGCACATCCTCTTCCACAGAGGTCTTCTTCTCTCAACAAAAAAGGACAACACCCTCTTTTACAGAGGTCTTCTTCTCTCAACAGAGAAGGGCAACACCCTCTTTCTCAGAGGTCTACTTCTTTCAACAAAGAAGGAAAACAGTGAATAACAGAAAATTACAATACTTCCTATAGAACCTTCAGAATGATATGAATGCACGAATGAAAGATTCTCAGAATGTTCTGTTCTTTTCACTCAAAGGATACTCTTTGTCAAAGAGCTATTCTTGACTTTTTCTCTTTCTTTTCTCTTTCTTTTTCTAGGCTCTCTTTCAAATATTGAATAAGAATTTTTCTCGTTGTAAGCTCACATATCCATTTCTTGTCTGAATAGTTTATTTGAGTGTGTTTATATAGCTTAAAAAAAGTAGTCATTACTTTTTTGAAATCGTAGCCTTTTTGAGATGTGAAATGTCATGTCATTTCAAAAAACATCTTTAGAGAAATTCGAGAAAGTCTTCTTTCCATAAAAGTAAAATATAGGGTACAATAGTCGTTGTAATATTTTAGGTAATATATATTTTATATAAAAAGTCTATTTCTTACAATAGTACATTGAACGTTGGATTGTAGGCTGTCATGTAGTTTTGTCTTTATCCTAATTAATGATTTGTGGTACATAAGTACTTCTTTACTTTAAATGAGTGTAAGTACAATAAATGCTTTGAGATATTTATTTGTACATAGTCATATCAAGAGTTTTCTTTATGATGTGTTTTTCAATGTCTACAGAGAGAATGAAGACTTTAAACAAGTCGACATTCTTGAGAAGGATATTAACAAGGATTTCTTACAGGAGGTATTCAATGCTATACAAAGAGAATGATGACTTCAAGTAAGTCGACATTCTATGGGTTTGTAAAAAGGTAACTAGAGTCTTTTCAACAAGTATTATATTTGTTTTTCTTTGTGTAGCCGATTTTCATGTTTTGTCTTTTTCCTACACATTTAAAATCATTTCTTAAAAAAGGTAACTAGAGTCTTTTCAACAAGTATTATATTTGTTTTTCTTTATGTGGCCGATTTCATGTTTTGTCTTTTTCCTACTTTTGAAATCATTACTTTTCAAGTTGTCTTGTATATGATAGAAGGTACAATTATTGCTTTTTGAAATCATGAATTATATCATGTCAAAATACATTTTCCATAAAGGTTTGTAAGAAGGTACAATTATTGGTTTTCAAAAAAGGAGCTTTTTGAAACTATCGTATACTTTTATGAAATAACTTTTATGAATGAGTATGTAATATGCAATATGCATGCTTCTGAAGGTTCTGTTACATATGACTCTAAAGAAGAAAAAAAATCTTCAACTTGAGGTAGCCGATCTCTTTAGATGGTCTTTAGAAATGCATGACTCAACAAGCTTTTTCTTCAAGGAGTATGATTGCACCATAGTTGTACTTGAACAGGAGGTCTCCATCCTTTTTGAGTGAGATATCCTTGCATCAAATACTCGTTAGATATATGGCAAAACATATCCAGTCATAATATAACATTTTTTCAAGAAGACATATTATCATATCATATGAAATCAAATAAGACAGTGTATCATATTATGTGACATCAAAACAGAGTTTCTCAACATTTTCCCCCTTTTTGATGATGACAAAATATGCTCCCCATGTCAAAAAGACATTATGCATAGAAATAATAATATCATAAAATTATTGAAAAAATGTTAAAGAGAGTATTTTTCTCCATAATGGAGACAGGTTTTTCTCCCCCTTTGTCATGGACAAAAAGGAAGGGATCAGAGTAAGCAGAGTTATTACAGACCAAAAAAAATAAAGTTATTACAGTCCAAAAAATAAGTTTACTCCAAAGGTGGCGAGGATTGATGTGTACGGGCGGCTTGATCCTGTTGGAGAGTTTGAAGGGTCTGCTGCATCGAGGCTTGATTCCGAAGGAGAAGATCCTGAGTTGTCTGAACATCCATGATTGTAGAAAGGTAATCATATTTGGATGAGGGATCCGCGTCATCAGAGTCGGTATTATTAGTGTGCAGGGACCTTGGATTGAAAGAAGTAGCATTGAGGATCTGCGAAGGATAGAGGATAACTTCATTTTGAAGGGGTACCTTGAAGTATTTTAAAATGGGAGTTATAAAACACCCAAAAAGAAGAGGTTGAAATTTTTTATAGCGAATAAAATGGGCGAAGATGATGTTGGACCAGTTGATCGAAGTAGAGCAGAAGATTGCGTAGAGGAGGAGAGAGATTTTTCTGGGTACTAATCCCTTGCAAGGAGGCTTGGGATAGAGATTGTGAAGAAGAATATGGGCAAGCAATTGAGCATGGGGTTGGAGATTTCTCATGTGCCAGGGAAGGTGTGTGAAGTGAGTACAGAGAAGAATTTTTCGAAGTATCGAGTGGTCGAGTGGTACTATGTTTGTTAGATCGGTGCCGGTGGAAGGAAGGTTGAGAATTTTGCCTAGTGAGGAAGCATCAAAGAACATCATGCGTCCTCGGACCTTGGTGATGATGGTAGTGCGGTTATGATCGGTGAAAAGATTTGTGTAGAAGAGATGAACAAGTTCGGGATAGTAGGAAGCTTGGGATGAAGTGTCTAGTAAGTGTTTAAGTTCGGGAAGAGATTGGTCAAGGTCAAAAGAGGCAAAGTCTTTGTAGTGAACCAATTCACCTTCATGAATTGGACGTGAGGAAAGAGAGTTGTAAAAGTGAAATAGGTCAGAAAACCTGAGATCAGCGGCAGTGATCAAATTGGTTGAGGAGGAGGCCATGGCAAGAGCTTAGGAAAAAACGAGCAAGAGAGAATAACTTGGAAGGAGTAGGAGTTTGTAAGAGAATAGAGATATTCGTGGGGAATGAGAGATGAATCAATCTATTAAATAGAAGGAGAAAAGTAATGGTGATAAGAAATGAATGACATTGGAAGTGAAGGATTTTTAGATTTTAGCTGAAAGAGGAAATGCGTGAGTTGGAAATAGAGAGGCTTGTGAATGACAAATCAAATCAGTTGTTGGAAGATAGTGTATTGTATGTTAAGAAGGACATAGTTTTGAAATTTTTCTATATAGAGAAAAGTTTACTATGGGAGAGTTTGTCGAAGTTTGAGATATATCATGTATTGAGTATGGAGTGTCTTAATAAACTCAAGAGAGTGAATGTTTCAAGGATTTTAAAGATTTCGTGAAGATCATGTAAGAAAAGTTATAGAGTGAATAATGGCCTAATAAAACAAACAACTTTTCAAAATTTTATTTTATGTGAAGGCATTCCAAATACGTGAAGAAAGAGTTTGGAATAGGACAAACAGGAATATATGAGGAGATGCAATAATTTCTTGTTTAAGAATACTATATTTTTGGTATGCGTGGAAGGAGTGTGAATAGTTATAAAGGACAATAATCACTTGATGTTAGACATGAGATGTATGACATAAAGTGGAGTTAGATGTGAAATGAAGTTTTTCTAAAGGACATGGTTTTAAAGAATCTCGATTGGAGAGAGAGATATAAAATATATGAGGAGGTCATGGTCACGGATGGAGAGTCACTTCGTATGAACTAGAGAGAGAGAGGGAAGAAAAGTGTAAGTTGTCAAAAAGGAGATTTTATAATATTTTTTTCATAAAGGGTGCAAAAAGTGAAAGGACGATAGTTGATTGTTCTTAAGCAATGATATAATAGATGATATAGTAAAAAAAATTTACGTGAAATATAACAACTTAAAAGGTGGTAAAACAAATAGGAAGGATAATCACTCGAATTTGATATAAAAGGTATGAGGATTTTAGTGAAGTGTATTTTTTTTTAAGGAAAGTTCATGAAAGAGAGTATATTGCATGAATATGAAAAATAGAATAAGTGAGGAATATAATATCATGTTTGAAGATATGTTAGCTTACCGTAAGAGAGGTTTTCACTAGAAGACAAAAAGTAATAAAAGGTGTTATGAGATGAGTGATGTGAACAAAGTCATGATAGCTTTTACTTAATATAATTAGTTCTTATGGATATGAGTGAAAGGTAATAGGACAAAGAGTCATTATAAATGTGTACTTGAAAGATGACAAGTTGAAAGACATAAAGAATGTGTCATGATGAATGAGTTTTTATAAGTATTTAGAGTATACGTGAATATAGAGACATAGTTTGACCTTTTAAAAACATAAATATGAGAAATTGATAAGAATGAAACCGAATAAAATAAAATTTTAATATAACTCATAAGATGTTTTAGTCTTAGTAGGTGAGATTAATTATAAGTCACTTAGTTTGCATATTCCTAAATCTCTTCGAATTCATGTAAAGTCTTCATGTTTTAATGGTTTAGTAAAGATGCCTGCTAACTGTTGATTAGTGGGTATGAATTCAAGTTTAATTATGTTGTTTAAGACTTGTTCTCTTAAGAAGTGATGTCTTATTTGAATATGCTTAGTTTGTGAGTGTAAAATAGGATTTTTAGATAGGTTTATAGCACTAGTATTATCACAGAAAATAGTTGTATTTTCAAAATTTAAACCAAAATCTTTCAAAGTTTGTTTCATCCAGATAACTTGTGTACAAGCTAGGATAGCAGCAATGTATTCAGCTTCAGTAGTTGATAAGGATACACAATTTTGTTTCTTACTGAACCATGAAACTAGTGAGTGCCCTAGCATATGACATGTTCCACTTGTGCTTTTTCTGTCAGATTTACTTCCAGCAAAGTCAGCATCGCTGTATGAGATTAGATCAAATGTAGAGGATTTTGAATAGAATAATCCAAAATCAACTGTGTCTTTTAAATATCTCATTATTCTTTTTACAACTTTAAGATGTGATTCTTTTGGATTTGACTGAAATCTAGCACACAAGCAAACACTGAACATAATATCTGGACGGCTAGCAGTTAAATACAGAAGTGATCCTATCATACCTCGGTATACCTTTGTATCAACAGACTTACCATCTTCATCTTTGTCCAAAATAGTGGTTGTGCTCATAGGAGTGGTTTTTGAAGCAGTTGAGTTCATGTTGAACCTCTTCAGAAGTTCACAAGCATATTTAGATTGATTGATGAAAACTCCATCCTTGGTTTGCATAATATGCAGTCCAAGAAAGTAGGTGAGTTCTCCCATCATACTCATTTCAAATTCTTTCTGCATGGACTTAGAAAATTCTTCACAAAGAGTGCTGTTAGTAGATCCAAAGATGATATCGTCCACATATATTTGAACAATTAGGGTATGATTATTCACTATTTTTACAAATAAAGTAGAGTCTGCTTTGCCTATAGAAAAACCAGTTTTTACTAAAAAAGTTTTAAGTCTGTCATACCAAGCACGAGGTGCTTGTTTTAAACCATATAAAGCACGTTTTAATTTGAAGACATGATCTGGATATTGTTCATTTTCAAATCTTGGAGGTTGTTTTACATAAACTTCTTCATTTATAAAACCATTTAGAAAAGCACTTTTAACATCCATTTGATATAGTTTAAAATCCATATAGCTTGCATATGCTAAAAACATCCTAATAGATTCAAGTCTAGCAACAGGAGCAAATGTTTCATCAAAATCAATACCTTCCTCCTGGTTGTATCCTTGAGCTACTAGTCTTGCCTTGTTTCTTATAACATTACCTGTTTCATCTAGCTTATTTCTGAAGATCCATCTTGTCCCAATGATCTGATGATCCTTTGGTCTTGGTACAAGATCCCAAACATCATTTCTTTGGAATTGATTCAGTTCTTCAGTCATGGCTAGCATCCAGAACTCATCGATGATGGCTTCATCAATCTTCTTCAGTTCAAGTTGAGAAATGAATGCCATGTTTGCAATCCGTTCTAGCTGAGCTCTAGTTTGAACCCCCTTTGTCAGGTCTCCCAAAATATGCTTTTGAAGATGATCTCTAATTTCGGCAAATGTTCTTTGATGATCATCTTCATTAGACTTAGCTGTGTTATCTAAAAATAAATCTGTACTTTCAACATCATCATCTTTAGTTTGCTTATGAACAGATTGATCAATAGATTCACAGAAACTAACATGCATAGATTCTTCAATAGTATTAGAACTGTTATTGAAAACTCTGTATGCTTTACTATGACTTGAATTTCCTAAAAATATGCCTTCAATAGATTTAGCATCAAATTTATCTAGGCTATCTTTTGTGTTTAGGATAATGCATTTACATCCAAAGACTTTAAAATAGTCTATTCTTGGAGTTCTGTCATAGAATAATTCATAGGGAGTTTTATTTAATAAGGGTCTAATGAGAACTCTATTTGTTATATAGCATGCAGTATTAACAGCTTCTGCCCAAAAAGATTTAGCAAGATTATTGTGTTGGAGCATAGTTCTAGCAGAAGGGTTCTATTCTTTCTTTCTACTACACCATTTTGAGGTGCAGCTCTAGGAAAGACAAAGTTATGAGAAATACCATGCAAGTTACAAAAATTTACAAACAGTTCATTTTCAAATTCTCCTCCATGGTCACTACGGATTTTAACAATAGAACAAGATTTTTCATTTTGTAATTTTTTACATAAAATTTCAAATTGACAAAACACATCACTTTTGTTTTTCAAAAATATTACCCAAGTAAATCGTGAGTAATCATCTACAATGACAAAAGCATATTTATTATGATTCAGACTAGCTACTCTAGAAGGACCAAAAAGATCCAGGTGGAGAAGCTCTAAAGGTCTTTTACTTGAAATGATTTTTTTTTTATTTGAAAGATGATTTAGACAGTTTTCCTAATTGACATGCATCACAAAAATAATCCTTTTTAAAAGATATTTTGGGTAACCCACGTACTAACTTATCTTTAGCTAATTTAGACATGTATTTGGAGTTGACATGACCCATTCTCATGTGCCATAAATGTTGAGTGTCATTATTAGCTATAAGGCAATGTTCAGTGATGTTTTCTAGGTATAGTTCATATATATTATTTCTTCTTATACCTTTTAAGATGATATTCTCGTTGGTGTCTGCTATAAGACAAGCATCATGATTAAAGCTAACATTATAACTTGTGTCACACATTTGACTAATACTTAGAAGGTTATGTTTTAAGCCTTTAACTAGAAGAACGTCTTTGATAAGATGTTTATCTATATTGCCAATATTACCAATACCAATTATCAAACCTTTGTTGTTATCTCCAAAGGTGACGGTTCCTCCTTCTTTATGATGAAGAACAACAAAAAGGTCTGGATGTCCAGTCATGTGTTTTGAACATCCACTGTCTAGTATCCATCTGTTCTTCTTGTTTGGAGCCTGCAAAACATTAAGTAAAACTTCTTTTTGGTACCCAGTCGGGTCCCTTTTTGTTAGACTTTGGAACCCATATCCATTTAGATTTGGGTTTGTCTACAGCTTTAGAGGAGTTCAAGAAGTTAAAATTATAATACTCCTTTTTAGGTTCAGAAGAACCTTTCACAAAAGTGGTTTTTTGATTCATACAAGAAGGCTTGTTGAAATGAGAGTAGCCAATACCATTCTTGTAGAAAGAGATTTTTTGAGAGGATAGGAGTTTATTCAAGTTCTCTTTTCCTTTAGTAAACTTGAAAACCGTTTTCATAAGGTTCTCAGTTTTACTTTTTAATTCTGAAATTTCTACTTGCAGATTTTTAGTCTTGGAGCTGGTAGAAGAGATTTCAGAAGTAATAAGAAGATTTTTCTTTTGTAACTCAGAATTTTCAATACTGAGTTTTTCATTTTTCAGAATAAGCTCTAGATTCTCAGATTTCAAATGTCTGTTTTTTAGAATCATTTTCCTTGATTCTTCAAAAAGTTCCTGAAAAGCATTTTGAAGTTCTTCAAAGGAGAAATCAAGGGATTCACTTACAGAGCTTTCTGCCATGAAGCACATGTTGGCGGTTTCTGCTTCATCATCATTTGACTCTTCACTTGTGGATGGTTTTGAATCATCCCATTGAGCATCCAGAGCCTTTTTCTTGAAGAACCTTTTCTTTGGTTCCTCAGTCTTGGATTTTCTTTTGAGAAGAGGACAGTCACGTCTTAAGTGACCTGGCTTATTACACTGGTAGCACATAGAATCTTCCTTTGGGTCTTTTCTTTCTTTGTGCTTATTTGGAAGCCGGTTCCTTCTCATAAAGCGCTGGAATTTTCTGGTGAGTAGCGCAATCTCAGTTTCTTTTTCTGAGTCCTCATCCTCAGATAGGGCTGGGAAGGCTAGAGTTTTTTTTTAAGGTTGTTCCTCTTCCCTTCTTTCCTTCATGTGGACTTCATAGGCCATAAGATTGCCTATTAAATCGTCCAGAGTAAGCTTGGACAAATCTTGAGCTTCTTCAATAGCAGTAGTCTTTTTCTCCCAATCAGTTGTGAGAGATCTCAAGATTTTCTTCACCTTTTATGTCTGAGAGTGGGTTACACCGAGAGATTTCAGATCGTTGGTGATATTGGTGAATCTGGTGAACATCTCTGTGATGGGTTCATCTTTGTTCATTTTAAACAACTCATATTTTCTGACAAGAGATGAGATTTTGGCTTCTTTCACTTTGTTGGATCCTTTGTGAATAACCTCCAAAGAATGCCAAATATCATATGCAGATTCACATATAGATATTCTATTGAATTCATTCTAATCAATGGCACAATATAAGGCATTCATAGCCTTTGCATTTAGGTTTGCCATTTTCTTTTCTTCATCAGACCATAAGTTATAGTCTGCGGATGGAGATGTGTATGGATGCTCAACAATTTTCCATACAGCAAAATCTATGGATTTGAGAAATATAGCCATTCTGCACTTCCAGTATCCATAGTTGGAGCCGTTGAAGAAAAGAGGATGAGATGCATGTTGACCTTCAATATCACGAGCATAAGAGGTAGATGCCATTTGTGCTGGAAGACTTGTTATGTCGAAACCAGCAAACCTGCTCTGATACCAAATGAAATTCCACTAGAGGGGGGGGGGGTGAATAGTGAAATTGTATATAGATCGATAAATTTAAAATATAAAGCAATAAAGGCACAACACATAAACACAAAATTTATACTGGTTCGGTCAAAACCCTGACCTACATCCAGTCCCCAAGCAAACCACTTGAGCTTTCCACTATAACATCCGAGTCACCGGATGAATAGTACAACGCCCTCTTCCTCAGAGGTCTTCTTCTCTCAACAGAGAAGGACAACACCCTCTTTCACAGAGGTCTTCTTCTCTCAACAGAGAAGGGCAACACCCTCTTTCTCAGAGGTCTACTTCTTTCAGCAAAGAAGAAAAATAGTGAATAACAGAAAATTATAATATTTCCTATAGAACTTTCAGAATGATATGAATGCACGAATGAAGGATTCTCAGAATGTTCTGTTCTTTTCACTCAGAGGATACTCTTTGTCAAAGAGATATTCTTGACTTTTTCTCTTTCTTTTCTCTTTCTTTTTCTAGGCTCTCTTTCAGATATTGAATAGGAATTTTTCTCGTTGTAAGCTCACATGTCCATTTCTTGTCTGAATAATTTATTTGAGTGTGTTTATATAGCTTAAAAAAAGTAGTCGTTACTTTTTTGAAATCGTAGCCTTTTTGAGATGTGAAATGTCATGTCATTTCAAAAAACATCTTTAGAGAAATTCGAGAAAGTCTTCTTTCCATAAAAGTAAAATATAGGGTAAAATAGTCATTGTAATATTTTAGGTAATATATATTTTATGTAAAAAGTATATTTCTTAGAATAGTACATTGAACGTTGGATTATAGGCTTCCATGTAGTTTTGTCTTTATCCTAATTAATGATTTGTGGTACATAAGTACTTCTTTACTTTAAATGAGTGTAAGTACAATAAATGCTTTGAGATATTTATTTGTACATAGTCATATCAAGAGTTTTCTTTATGATGTGTTTTTCAATGTCTACAGAGAGAATGAAGACTTTAAACAAGTCGACATTCTTGAGAAGGATATTAACAAGGATTTCTTACAGAAGGTATTCAATGCTATACAAAGAGAATGATGACTTCAAGTAAGTCGACATTCTATGGGTTTGTAAAAAGGTAACTAGAGTCTTTTCAACAAGTATTATATTTGTTTTTCTTTGTGTAGCCGATTTTCATGTTTTGTCTTTTTCCTACACATTTAAAATCATTTCTTTAAAAAGGTAACTAGAGTCTTTTCAACAAGTATTATATTTGTTTTTCTTTGTGTAGCCGATTTCATGTTTTGTCTTTTTCCTACTTTTGAAATCATTACTTTTCAAGTTGTCTTGTATATGATAGAAGGTACAATTATTGCTTTTTGAAATCATGAATTATATCATGTCAAAATACATTTTCCATAAAGGTTTGTAAGAAGGTACAATTATTGGTTTTCAAAAAAGGAGCTTTTTGAAACTATCGTATACTTTTATGAAATAGCTTTTATGAATGAGTATGTAATATGCAATATGCATGCTTTTGAAGGTTCTGTTACATATGACTCTAAAGAAGAAAAAAATCTTCAACTTGAGGTAGCCGATCTCTTTAGATGGTCTTTAGAAATGCATGGCTCAACAAGCTTTTTCTTCAAGGAGTATGATTGCACCATAGTTGTACTTCAACAGGAGGTCTCCATCCTTTTTGAGTGAGATATCCTTGCATCAAATACTCGTTAGATATATGGCAAAACATATCCAGTCATAATATAACATTTTTTCAAGAAGACATATTATCATATCATATGAAATCAAATAAGACAGTGTATCATATTATGTGACATCAAAACAGAGTTTCTCAACAATCAGATCAACAACTTATCTCAAACACCGCCCGGGTGGCAAGTGGTCACCCAATTGGGAAGGTCCCTATGTTGTCAAAGAGGCATTACCTCGTAACTCATATCGGCTCATCAATGCCGACAGAGTGGAATTACCAGATCCCATCAATGCTCGACATTTGAAAAAATTTATACTTAAATCATGTCTTATCATTTGTAATTCCTCCAAAATTTTCTTCGAATAATAATCAAATTCTCTTTTCCCAGTTATACTGGGACATTTTAAAATTTTGTTTTTATCTATAAATACCCTGTATGCAGGCAGGATAAACAAATCTCCTATTTTGCACGTATGTGCACTCAGTTATATCATTTTCATATCCGCATACATCTGCATTCATCAGCGTCAGTATTCATTGGCAGACTTCTGCATCAAATTCAATACTCATTCGGGATAAGGGATAATCTTGAGGCGCCAACCAACATTCTCATTACAATTCCCAAATACTTTAAGAGCATAGGTCTCTTTTAAAATTTCAAGTATCAATTTAAAAACAAGGTATGTTTTCAAAATACAGAACTTGAGCTGGTATATCTTTCAAAACTCAGTACTCGAACCAGTATATTTTCAAAATTCAATGTTTACACATTTTCAAAAAAAAAAACCAGTATTCATACTGGTATTCTTTCAAAATTAAGCACTTGTGCTAATGTCTCACTGGTTGGCCGTGTCAGTCGACCTCTTGGGTTCAGTTTTCGTACTGATCATTCATTAAATTTCAAAATTCAGATTTCAAATTTCAATTTTCTAATTTCCAATTTCAAATTTCAAAATTTAGATTTCAAATTTCAAAATTTAGATTTCAAATTTCAAATTCCCAATTTCCAATTTCTAAATTCAAAATTCCAATTTCCAATTTTCCAAATTTCAAATTTCAAATTTCAAATTTCAAATTTCAAATTTCAAATTTCAAATTTCAAATTTCAAATTTCAAATTTCAAATTTCAAATTTCAAATTTCAAATTTCAAATTTCAAATTTCAAATTTCAAATTTCAAATTTCAAATTTCAAATTTTCAATTTCCAATTTAGACCTTTTGGTCACTCAATACCAATTTCAAACATTTCTCTTGCGAGAGACCCTTTTTATAGGGAGAGTTCGAGGGAGCTCGTTCTTTTCGCATGCTATCCTTTGTTCACTTAACGCCGTTTTAGGGAGAGTTTGAAGGGACTCGTGTCTTTGTGAACTGTTTGCAAAACAAAATTCCAAATTCATACAAGGAACTCTTAGTTCAGAGAGAGCTTCGACGAAAGTTCGCTTTCTTTGTGACCACAATTTCATACTAGGCCATTTCATCATGGAGGACCCTCTTTTCAGGGAGAGTGTGATGGACTCGCTCCTTCATGACCAATTCACTGACCTCACCATTACCGACCCCCTTTCCATAAGAGAAGCCTAATGTTAGGAAGTTTTGACGAAAGCTTAATTTCCCTTCGAAAGTTCATTTTGCAAACACCTCCTCTTCACGGAAGAGAGGAGTAATTCCTATTTTCAATTTCTGAATCTTCTCCTTTGGGGAAAGGAGAAGAAAATTTATGTCATAGATGCATTGCGCTGTGCTTCAAATGCTCGCTTTCATAAAGGATTTCAAGAACATTTTATCAATTTGTCGTTAAATATTTGTTGATTTCAAAATCTTTATTACAAAAAAATTGTTACTTTGGAATACCTTCAGTATTACTTCCGAAAGAACAAAGCTTTTGCGAAAAAGGATTCAAAATTCAAAATCTTTCTATCGGCCAACCAAAAGGACGCAGAATAAATCCTCGATATGGCCAGCAAAGGAAATTCAATGTTGTTGCAGAGCCATAAGTGATCGATACTGATCACAGTCAATGGCACATTTTTAAAGATCATTCTTGGAAAATAAAGCAGTCAAAATACCCTGGGTGATACAGAAAAATCCATTCAATTGCCACATCTCCTTAATCACCTAAGCTGCAATTAAATATCTGCAAAAGGGATCTCTCAACTGTCATCAAGATGAAGGCGAATTAGGCGAGTAAACCCCCGGGGCCAAAGAAGATTTGAATCATCTCCAAGATAACGGAGTTTGTGACAAATTCTTCCAGAGAAAGTTCAGAGCACCGTCTAGATGAAGGCGACTGCGATGGGCCTCCCGACAAACCCTAAAAAATATTTAATTTCTGCTATCACCAAGAGATTTCCAACTCATGAGCCAATAACCGTCAACATAATCCTTGAGTGAAAAGAAGGATCTAAACATCTCTGAGATGAAGGAGTTTGTGACATACCCTTCCAAAAAAAAGAGAGAAAAAGTCAGAGCATCTCCAAAATGAAGGATGATGTAATCCCCAAAAACCTAAGAGAGCTCTAATTCTGCCAAAAAAAAAAGTGGGCAGAAAGATCATCATGAGAAAAGAATCCCAGGATACCAGACTACCGAATTTGCCAAAGAATCTTCTTTAATTTTGTGAAATTCTATTATCAATATTCTTTCACCAATGATTTTCGCAATGTCCAGATTACTTTCTTTTCTGTTCATATCAAGGAAATTGATAGCTTCCTTGAAAGAAAGTCAATTGCAAGCAATTTGAATTCAAATCTTGATTCTACGAAGTCAAGTCCAGTTGGAGGTAATACTTTAGGTAAAAAAGAGAGAATATTTTCAAAACAATGTGCATCATTTTCAATTATTTTGAATCAACAATAATTTTCACAATTTTGATAATATTTTCTAGCTATCCTAGTGTGAAGCGAGAGCTTGATGTTCATCTTTGGCGAATCCTGACATCAGTTGTTATCTCTTTTAGGACTTGATAACGGGAGTTTTCAAGATTCCTTCCCTTCTTTGGTATAATCTGAGCGCCTGGGCTCTCAGATTCACACACTTCCCTGTGTCCCCACTGTCCCACCATAGACAGTCTAATTTCGACTTGAGGTTAAGCCACAAATCATTTTCTCGCAAAAGGTCATCAATTTCAAAAGTTATTTAGTCTCAGCAATGAGGCGCCCAAAATCAAACCCCTTTTCAAGCTTTAGGGACCCCAATTTCATTCTTTTGCAAAACCCCTATCGGATTTATTGTGCAAAATCTGAAGGTTCCATCATGGTCTCTTCTTTCGAGGATTCCGTTCATTTTCCGCCCAATCAGGTTAAGGGTACAAACCTGAGCCTCATCTGATGAGGTATTTCATTTTCGCCCGATCAGGTTAAGGGTATAAACCTGAGCCTCATTTGATGAGGTATTTCATTTCCGCCCGATCAGGTTAAGGGTATAAACCTGAGCCTCATTTGATGAGGTATTTCATTTTCCGTCCCATCCAGGTTAAGGGTTAAGCCTGAGCCTCATTTCGATGAGGTGAATCTTCTTCTTTATTCTTTATTCTCCATTCCATATCCACCACCGTCATCTGAATTAATTCTTTCACACCCAGCCAGATTTTTCTAACTGGGGCAGTTTGTTATATATATAGACCAAATTTGGTGTGTTTTTCTTTGCCACTAAGTTCGGCTTACAATCGACTTAGTAGCAAAGAGGGGCATCTGTAAACACCCCAAATTTTCACTCTTATCCAGTGCTTACATTTCATGTGTCATTGCATATCATTGCATGTATTCAGCATGTCATTTCATTGCATTGCATAGCATTACATGTCATTACATCTCATTTTCGAGATCCATCACTCCTGTTTTCAAAATATTTAATCCAGATTCGAGTTTTAAAACTTTTCTTTCAAAATCAATTTTAAAACCTGGGTTTTTAATCAACATTATGTCATTTGCCAACCCCCAAGACCTTATATTTTGAAATGTTTTTCTTAGAAAATAATTTGAATTCGTTTTAAACTCAATTTTCAACTGATTTCAATTCTCAGATGAGACCCATTTAGGTGGCGTCGCTTCTCGATTCCTTCATTTATCAAAAATCTCAAAAATTTTAGAGTCTTAGTTGGATCAAGACTTTGTATTTTCATCTGTTTGAATCTTTTTGAACATTTTTAAAACTCCATTCTGATTTTAAACCAGTTAGGGTCATATCTTCTGTCTATTTTCTCCATTTTGGCCAAAATCTTAGAGTCCTAGTTGGATCAGGACTCTTTTTCCAGAGTCTCAGTCAGATCAGAACTCTACTTTTTACTACCTTTTCTACCTGTTTTGGAGAAAACCTTTCAAAATCTTCCGTTTTGGCCAAAATCCTAGAGTCCTAGTTGGATTAGGACTCTTCTTTAAGAATCTTAGTCCGATTAGGACTCTTCTTCAGAGTTTCAGTAGGATTAGGACTCTGTCTTTTGTCACTATTTTTACTTGTTTTTAACCAAATCTTTCAAAATGAGTCAAAACTCAGAGTTTTAGTCAAAACAAGACTCTGTTCAGAGAGTCCTAGTTGGATCAGGACTCTGATTCTGATTTCAATTTTGAGAGAATCTTTCAGAAATCTTTTAATCTACCAAAACTATTATACTTTTATCAAAGAATTTCAAAATTCTGAGGTTTTAGTCGAGAGTCCTGATCAAATCAGGACTCTACCCCCAGAGTCTTGATCGAATCAGGACTCTATCCAAAGTTCATTTTCTCACTTCATTTTCACTGGTTTTTAAAAGCTTTGCTTAAAATTCATTATTTGCTTACCAGAAAAACCAAAATTCTTAGAATTATGATCGAATCAAGACTCTTTCTTAGAGTCCTAATCAGATCAGGACTCTGAACCAAAACTTCAATTTCATCCTGTTTTTAACTGTTTTTCAAAATTCTCTCATTTGTTTTCTCAGAAAATCCAAAAATCTAAGAGTCCTAGTTCAATTAGGACTCTGTCCTCAGAGTCTTAGTTGAATCAGAACTCTGTTTTATTCCAATATTTGTTATTGTTTTCACTATTTTCACAAGTTCTTTCATTTGTTTTTCAGAAAATACCAAAAAAATCTAAAGTTTCAATCCGATCAGGACTCTGTCCTGGAGTCTTAGTCCAGTTAGGAGTCTGTTTTGAAGTCTATTGTTACTTCCGTTTTTTATTCCTTTCTATTTGTTTTAAAAAACTAGGTCATTTTGTAGAGTCCAGTTAATCCAGGACTCTATTTCAGAGTTCTGATCGAGTTAGGAGTCTAACCCTGACTGTATTTTCTGATTTATTTCACCATTTTTTATAAAATCTTTTCAAAAACTCCTTCATTTGGCCTTTAAAACCCAAAATCTCAGAGTCCTAAAAATTCAGGACTCTAACCCAGAGTTTTAGTTCGCTTGAGACTCTAGTTTCAAAAATTCTGAATTTCGACTATTGATTTTAACCCCTTTTCAAAGCTATTTTCAAAGTTTATTTCAAATTTTTCAAAACTTGAGGTGGGCCCACTCAGTTGGCGCCATATCCAGAGGAGTTCTGACCCAGTTGGAACTCTATGCCATTTCAAAACTTTTAATTTCAAGTTTACTTTTGAAGATCTTTTGAAAATTCTCTCAATTTCAAGTTTTAAAATCGTTTTTGAAAATTCAAGTGGGGTCCACTCAAGGTGGCGCCACATTTGAGAAAGTCAGGGTTAGACTAGGGTTAGTCAGTGTCTTGGTTAGTTTTAGAAGTTTAAAAGAGTCAAAATCCATTTTGAAAACCCATTTTGAATTTTGATTTTTAAACTAATTTTTTTAAAGGTTTTAGTTAAAACTTTAAAAACCAAATGTGGAAAAACACCAAGTGGTGCCACATTTGGGGGTCTTTAGGTCTAATTAGGAGTTCAATTAGGTGTCAATTAGGTTAATTAGGCCAGGGGTATATAGGTAATCTTCCACCAAAATCGCCCCCCCTTTAGAGTCCATTTTTTTAAAAAAAGACTTAAGTAGAAAAAAACCTAATTTTTTATTATAAATAAGCCCATAAGGGGGGTCGATTTTCACATCTCTCTCTTTTAGAATTCTTGGAGCTTCTCTCTCCTCTCTATCCCTTCCTCCATTGCTGCAACTCCAAGGTAATTGTCTTCTTTAATTTTTTTAGTTTTTATTTAATGTTTTTCATGTTTAAATGAGATTTAGCCATTGGCGCCATCTCCTTCATGGGTTACGCCATGGATTCAAGTTCAAGAACCTCAAGGGAGGTTCAAGAAAATGATCTAACCCTGTTTTTTTGTTTTTCCAGAGATTCTAATCCGTTAGAATCGATTATAGCATCATTTTTCATGTTCTTAACCATGAAAACATGTGATTTACCCGTTAAATGGGTCAAATCCATGATTTTTAGGTAAAATCAAATTTCAGCCATGGATTCCCTGTATTTTATTTATTTCTTTGCTTATTCATGTTTATTACACGTTTTCCAGCATATAAATCAATTTTATTTTACTATTTTGGTAATTTCTTTATTGTTTTCATTGATTAATGCATGCTTTATTAGGTTTTATCAAATTTCTGTGTGTTTTAAGCTTAGATCAGCAAAGAACATGTTATTTCGTATTGAAGTACTAACTGTAAATCTCTGATTTTTTAATATGTGATACATAGATATGTCAATGAACTACTGTAAAAATTTCGAATGTTTTGGGATTCAGGAACCTTGTCAAAAAAATAAAAGATTAAACCGTGATTTTCCATCGTTTAGAATCGATATTGAAATTCATAGGTAACTTTCTGTTATGTTATTTTCCTCATCTGATATCCGATTTGAGATCCGTAAAATGCAGTGAATTCCTATTAATGTAAACTATTTACTGTGAAATTTTGATAATTTGTTGCTTATGTTTGATATTTTTCCTATGTCAGAGAATCAGATTTAAAATTTAAAACTCATTAGGGTTTACCAAAACCCTAATCAGACTTGTAATGCTCATAGATCTCAAACCGTAGATTCAAATCATGATCTGTAAAAAAAGAAGTTCATTATTTTTATGTCTACTGTTTACTGATGAAATTTCAAGGATTTTTTATTAAGTCTTCTATTTATTTCTGTATTTTAAATCGGAAGTACCTGTTTTAACCCTTTTTAGATTCGTCATATTTTAGTCCGGATTGCCGGAAGAGTTTCTCCCTCATTGGATATGATTTTTCCAATTTATAAAAGGTTAAATATCTGTTTTTCTGTCTAGTTTACCTCTGTGAAATTTCTATGATGATTTGACCCCTGATTCGGGTCTAACATTGAAACTGGTATGTGAACATGGGTGAAAATAGATTGTTTTATGGTTTTAATGCAATTTTTGAATTAAAATAATGTCAAAAATATATTTTTATGATTCCAACCTGGTTTTAGGGTGATAATAAGTGCAAGTGTCGATTTTTATCAAATTTGGAATTCATTTGATGCTTGAATAGATTAAATTGCAAAACAAGGTACCTGAAAGATCCAAAAACACTGCCAAAATCATGATATTTGTGATATTTCTTGATTTTCGTGTATAATTTCACGTTTTTAGGGTTTTTTCATGTTTAGAATCATATTAGGATGTTTTATGTTTGATTTTATGTTTATTTCAATCATAAATCCTAAGTTTTTACCAAAATCTATTTCAGAAAACCCTGATTTCAAGGCCATAGTCTTGCTATCAGAGGCAATTTGGTCATTTGACCTAAATTTTGAAATTCTAAACCCTAATTTTTATGTTTTAATCATGTCATATCATACTTAGTTCAATTTATCCTTATTTGGATTTTAAAAGTTGTATTTTACAAAATATCTTTCTGAAAACCCTAGTTTCAAGGCCATAGTCTTGTTATCAGGGGCATTTTGGTCATTTTGACCCCAATTTCGAATTTTCAAATCTTATTTCCATTATTTATTCAATTTTATTTCATATTTCATTAAGTTTATATCAGGAAATCATGGAAAAAGGGTTATATCTAGCAAAATTCAACAATTTTCAGATATTGCTGGATAAACCTAGAAAAGCCAACATATCTTCACTAATCCATTTTTCTAGTTTTGCAGAGACATTGAAGACTTTATTTTCCTGTATTTAAATTCAATTAGTGATGTAAATTGTAATTAAATTTGGAATAAGAATTTCAATTTCTGCTTAGAATAGGATTTGCATTTCATATAGTTTTAAACTTTGATATATAACTGCTATGTATGCCAATTCATGCACATTCTTTACAAATCCACTGTGGTCTACACGAATGGCATGTGCATAAGCTCTTATGGAGTTGACAAACTCGGTGGAATTTGTATTTATGGCCATAGTCAGAATACGAATGAGACCCAGATTTGTGATCTTCGTATTAGCCACATTTAGCCAACACTCTTAGGCTAACTTCAAAATGCACTGCATTTCTCAAAAATACAAAAGGATTTTCTCAATTCCTCAATATCATGACTTTCAAATTCATACTCATTCATTTCATTCATTTGCAAATTCCAATTCCAATTCCAAGAAATCGATCTTCTCAAAATTTTCTAAGTTTAATACAGAAATCGATTTTCTCAAAAATATTGAGTTTTCAAAGGATATTTCAAGTGTTTCTCATGTTTGAAATTCGATTTTCTAAGTTATATTTTCAATTTCAAAGTTTAAATTCAGAGAAATCAAGTTTTTCCAAAGTTATTCCAAATTTCTTAGAATTGATTTTCACAAAACTTCAAGATTTCTTCATAAATCGATTTTCTTTTTCTCAGAAACATCCTCTCAATCTGAATTCATGATTTTTCAAGTGACATATTTTCCAAGTATTTCAAATATTCAAAGCAAATATCATGTTTTCAAATATGCATTTTTCATAAAGCCATACCACATGCCTGATTCTTTGTGCATTTAGGAAATAGAACATGATTTAGACAAGTTCAGCAAAGTTAAACACACAATTGATCCTTGGTTCAATTACCCCTGGTAAAGGCACCAGGAATGGTTGAACCTCGTACCGACAGGCGAGTCCCATTCTTCGAAATTATCCCGCATTTTAAAACGGAGGTGAGTTATTTTCAAAATCTTTTTCAAAGGTCAGTTTGACTTGCAAAAGTAAAAATTTTGCGATGATAACACAAGGATTTCAAAAATATTTTTCTATTTGTCATCAAAACAGTTGTTGATCTAAAATTTTTATTGCACAAAATTTTACCTCAAGCTACCTTCAACATTCCCTCTAAAAGGGTGAAACTTTTGCAAAGAAAGAAGAAAATTCATAACTTTTTTGTTGGTCAACTTAAAGGATAAAGAAAAATCCCCGATATGACCGGTAATAGAAAGTCCCAATGATGTTGAAAAGCCATAAGTGAATTGCTATTGATCGTAGTTATGGCACATTTTTAAAGATCATTCTTCTAGTAATAAAGGCAATGAAAATATCCTGCGCTATAAAAAAAATTCACTTAATTTCAATATATCTCTTCAATCAATCAAGCTACAATCAACTATCTGCAAAAGAAATCTCTCAATCATCGTCAAGTTGAAGACTGATGGATGAGTCAGACCCCCGGGGTCAAAGAAGACTCAGATCATCTTCAAGTTGAAGGAGTATGAGACGTGCCCTTTTAGGGAAAGTTCAAATCATTACCAAGTTGAAAGTTGATGCGATGAACCTCCCGACAATCCCTAAAAGATACTTAATCAATGACATCATCAAGAGACCATATTATCAATTCAATTCCTGTGATCAAAGAAGACTCAGATCATCTCCAAGTTGAAGGAGCTTGTAACGTGTCCTTCCAGGGAAAGTCAAAACATCACCAAGTTGAAGGTTGATGTGATAAAATTCTCGCCAAATCCTAGGAGAGCTTACTTTTCACGTCTCAAAAGATCATCAAGAGATTTCAATCAAAGAAACAACATCATTAATATAATTCCTGATACCAAAAGAAGATTCAAATCATCTCCAAGTTGAAGGAGTATGTGACGTGTCTTTCTAGGGAAAATCAAAATATCACCAAGCTGAAGGCTGATGCGATGAAATTCTCGCCAAATCCCAAGAGAGCTTAATTTTATGTCTCAAAGAGTGCAAAAAGATCATCATGGGTAAACTCCAGATATCAAACTGCCAAAACTGCCAAGAATCATCTTTATTTATGTGAATTTTTTTTTATCAATATCATTTCATCCACTTGCTTTTACGAAACTAAGGATATTTCCTCTTTTTTCATATCAAGGAAATGGATAGCCTCATTAAAAAAACTCAACAACAACAAATTTGAATTTGATTCTCGATTCTACGGAGTTAGCCCAATTAGAGTTAATACTCTAGGTAGAAAAAGGAATATTTTTGCACAAATGTGCACATTCCAATCATTTTGAATCAACTATAATTTTTATCTCATTGGCAATATTTTCTGGTTATCCTGACATGAAGCAAGAACTTTATGTCCATTTTGGTATATTCTGGCGTTGTTTTTATCCCTCGTTTGAACTTGATTACTGGAGTTTTCAAGGTCCTTCCCTTCTGTTTGGTCTAAGCGCCTGGGCTCTCAGATCTGCACATTTCCCTGTTATCCCCACTGTCCCGCCATAGACAATTCATTTTCAGGTTAAAGGTTGAGTCTGCTTTTCTCACAAAAGGTTATTTTCAAAAGCTATTCAGTCTCAGTCATGAGACGCCCCAATCAACTCCTTTTCAAATCTTTAGAAACCCCCATTTTTATTCCACCTTTTGCAACCCCTTTCATTTTTTTTTTGCAAAATTCAAAAATCCCATCATGGTTTCTTCATTCGAAGATTTCATATTTTTTATATCCGTTCAGGTAAGGATTATACCTTAGCCTCGTCTCATGAGGTATTTTTCATATCCATTCAGGTTAAGGATTGTCCCTCAGCCTCGTCTCATGAGGTATTTTTCATATCTATTTAGGTTAAGGATTGTACCTATGCCTCGTTTCACGAGATATTTTCATATCCATTCAGAATAAGGATTATCCCTGAGCCTCGTCTCATGAGGTATTTTCATATCCATTCAGGATAAGGATTGTACCTCAGCCTTGTCTCACGAGGTATTTTCATATCCATTCAGGATAAGGATTGTCCTTGAGCCTCGTCTCACAAGGTATTTTCATATCTATTGAGGATAAGGATCGTCCCTAAGCCTCGTCTCATGAGCTATTTTCATATCCATTCAGGACACTACTGGCTGGGTTTATCGGGGGATTCGATGGTAGAAGCTTAGATTTTGACTTCATCTTTGAAAGGCTTAGTTCCATTTGGCCCTCTATCAAAGACCTGTGCATATCCTTCTATAATAATGGGCTTTTCCTCATCAAATTGTCTAAGGAAGAAGACATGCAGCTGGTCATGAAGTGTGGGGCATGGTCTGTCACTGGTAAAACTCTTTTAGCGAATAGTTGGTTTCCCCGAATGGAGCTAATTAAGCTGGACCTAACAAACACCATTCCACTTTGGATAAGACTCTGAGGTTTGTCTCCTGAACATTGGAATTCTGAATTTTTTGGAGTAGTGAATTACCTCGATGAACCTCTTTGTGATGTGGATAAGGATTGTCCCTAAGCCTCATCTCATGAGGTATTTTCATATCCATTCAGGTTAAGGATGGTACTTGTGCCTCATTTCACAAGGTATTTTCATCCTCGATCAGGTTAAGGGTTAAACCTTAACCTCATTTCGATGAGGTATTTTTCGTCCCATCCAGGTCAAGGGCTAAACCTGAATCATTTCAAAAAGCTTATTTTGTCTTAGCCATGAGACCTCTCTCTGATCCCAATCTCCTTTTTTCACAATTTTGGTATCTTCATCCAAAAGTCCCATTGCGATTTCCTCATTCCTTTCATCCAATCATTTCATTCTTGAGGATTTTGTCCTTCTCAAATCCATTCAGGATAAGGTGCTAAACCTGAAAATCATTCATACAATCATTCTTCCTGTGATCATCGCAAAAAATTTTTCCTCTCTTGTGGTTTCTCTCTCTTCCTTCTCTTTTCCTTTCTAACCTCTATTTTCCTCCTTTTTGAAGGGAGAAAAATAAAAGAGAGAAAAGAAGAGAGAAGAGAAAAAGAAAGGAGAGAAGAGAAGAGGAATTCTTTTGCGGGTCTCACTTGACCTTAATTTTGAAAATATTTGAAATAACTCGCCTCCGTTTTGAAATATTTGTGGGAAAACTGGGAGACGGGATCCGCTCGTCGGTACGAGGTTCGACCGTTCCTGGCGCCTTTACCAGGGGTAATCGAACCAAGGGTCGAATTCATGCCTTTTTGTTTTGCTAAGAATTTATCTAAGAAATTATTCTAAGTCTAAATGCACAAAGAATCATGCTTGTGCGAATGCAAAGATGTATGCTCTTTTTGAAAATGTTTTGAAGAATTCCCAAGTGTTTCTGAGATGAATCTGCTGATAGAATGAAGAAATGGTTTCTAACTTAGAACTTAAGATTAAAAAAATTCTAAGTTTTTGGAAATAATCAAGAGCTTGGGAAAATAAATCTGGATTTGGAAAATGATTTTGAAGTTTTGAGATAAAAGAAGAAGAAAGGAATTTTCAAAGTCATAAATGGACTTTGAATCAGAATAGAAATGAAAATGGAATTGAATTCTAACTTTGAAGTTCGAAATCAAAAGGAAAGATAGACTTGAGAAATCTGAATAAAATTGAGAAATGGAATTGATTTAAAAGTTGGAATTTCAAGATGAAATCCGAATCCAAGATCTGGATTCTGAATAGAGTTCAAAGTTGAATTTTGAATATAGGATCTGAAATGGGAACTTGTTTTGAAATCTGGAATGAAATGGAATTGGTTTTAAGGATTAGAATTAAAGTGGAATTTGGATTTGGAATTTCGAATGGAATTGGATTCAAGATTTGGAATCCAAGATGGTATTTGGATCTGAAATCTGAGATCCAAGATGGGGTTGGACTCTGGATCCTAAGATGGAATTGGATCTGAAGTCTGAGATCCAAAGTAGAATTGGATTCTGGATCCTAGAATGGATTTGGATCTAAAGTATAAGATCTGAGGTGAATTGGATTCTGGATCATAAAGAATGGATTCTGGATCTGAAATCTGAGATCCAAAGGGAAATTAAGTTCTGAATCCTAGAATAGAATTGGATCTGAAGTCTGAGATCCAAAGTAGAATTGGATTCTGGATCCTAGAATGGATTTGGATCTAAAGTTTAAGATCCGAGGTGAATTGGATTCTGGATCGTAAAGAATGGATTTTGGATCTGAAATCTGAGATCCAAAGGGAAATTAAGTTCTGGATCCTAGAATAGAATTGGATCTGAAGTCTGAGATCCAAAGTAGAATTGGATTCCGGATCCTAGAATGAATTTGGATTTGAAGTCTGAGATCCAAATGTAGAATTGGTTTCTGGATCCTAGAATGGATTTAGATCTGAAATCTAAGATCCAAAGTAGAATTGGGTTCTGGATCCTGGAATGGATTTGGATCTGAAGTCCAAGATCCCAGGTGAAGTTGAATTCTGGATCCTGACGTGGAGTTGGGTCTGAAGTCTAAGATCCAATGTAGAGTTGGACTCTGGATCCTAACATGGAGTTTGGATCTGAAGTCTGAGATCCAAGGTGAAATTAGATTCTGGATCCTATAAAGAAATTGGATCTGAGGTCTGAGATCCAATATGAGTATTGAACCCTGGATCCTAAAATGGATTTGGAGTTAAATTCAGAAGATGAATCAAGAACTTCCAAGTTTAAATTGAACTTGGAAAACGAATTTTACAAATTGAATCTTGAACATACAAATGAATTTCAAAGTTAAATTGGATTTTGAATTTATGATAGAATTTGGAATTTGAAATACAAGATGATTATGAAGTTTCAAAGTCAAATGGGACCTTGAAATTGGATTCTTGAATCCTTTTGAAAAATAGAGTCGAATTTATGAATAGGATTTGATCTGAGAAATGAAGGAAAGAATTACTTGGATTTATGAAAAAGAATTTAAAAATATGATGCAATTCTATCCTAAATGATGAATGAATTTAAATTCTTGAAATTGGATTTTTGAAAAGCTATTCCATTCTTTAAATGAATTAAAATAAGATTGAAGATATAATACATCCTTGACTATGGTCATCGAATGTATTATATAATAATCTATATTTAAATTCAAGAGAAGAATAAAACATATTTTGGTGCTTTTATAGAGTTTAAAATGAAATTAACTCTCAATATACCCTGACTATGGCCATTGGTATATATTCTGAGTTAATTTTAAGTTAAATTCTGATAAGAGAAGAAAAATATTTAAGGAAAATATGATGAATTTTGAAAACGGATCCAGTGTTATTTCGTAAAAGATAAAAATCCTAAGTTTTGTCCACACCCTGACTATGGCCATTGATGTGGATCATCGACTTAGTATCAATTACCTCTTACGAAATGGTGCACATGCCATTCGTGTTTCACCATTGTGAGATTTTGAGAAATAAAGGAAAAATGCATGAAGAACAAGTGATTCATGATATCTACAATGCTCATTCATGCTATCTAAAACTGGAAATATAAATTTTCATTAAGGTCTAACTATTACAACATATAAAGTTGAATTTAGGACTCCAAGTAATGAGATTTTCCACATATTCCCTGCAAAACATTCAGTTAGTATAAAAACAGAGGAGAATTTACATATATTAATTTCAAAGATGCAAATTATGAGACATTCATATGCCTACCTTATGCTTAATACCTCATGAAACAACATGGATGATCTGGGATGCTGAAGGGTAGCCAAATGTATATATATATATATATATATATATATATATATATATATATATATATATATATATATATATATATATATATATATGTATGTATGTATATATATGTATATACACGTATTGTCCTGATCAACTAATGTCAACTTGCAGAAGGATTGTGATTTGGAGGATTCACTTGAAATTCTCGGAGAAAACCAAGCTATCTGCTGAAGCTGAGAGTCTCATTGGTATGTAATGCTGGATAAAAGGCTGGAGTTCATGAAATAAAGGTACACTCATGGTTTAAAGGAGTCCATTGGGACAAATTGTATCAGACGGAAGTTGCATTTATATCAAGAGGTCAATTCAGATTCAGTCAGACATCCTACCTAAATCAAAACGACTGACATTCCTAGACACTGTATAGCCCCCACAGTTTTTTAACCCAGCTTGCATCAGATAGCACTGGAAGCATTAGAACAACAACCTGATACATTTGTGTATATGTTATATCCATAGGCCATGAGGTCTTCAGGCTAGGAGATAAAAAAAAAATGCTATGTTGCCACACAAGATAACATTGGCCAGTTCTATTCCTAACACAATCATGGAGTAAAAGAGACATCAATCACCAAACCATCTGCTATACAAACTTGAATGGCAATAGGTATGAATACTCAGCTAAGACAAAGAAGAAAGAGAAAGAAAAGAATTTTTTTTTTTTTGAATGTGTCCATAATTGGCTATCTTGACTGATCATGATTCACGTTCTGGAGATCATTTGTGCAATCATCAGGTGACACATTGAAGTGAGATTAAGAGATCAAATGTGGTTGTCTAATCTCTCGGCAGAACCAAAGGAAGTAACTGCACTTAATAGAGAGTACCAAGATTATGTATATAATAGCCTACCATTTATTCACTCAGTTTGAAAAATAGTCAAAAAAGAAATTTCTGTTAGAACACAAACTTAACTCCACAACTAGAAACCATTTTATCACAGGAGAATATATATGGAAACATTTTAGCTTTTTTAGAAGATGGGCTAATCTTAGATACAGTGTATATCTATACATCTTTTTTTAATAATGAAAAGAAAATTAAAAGAAGAATACCTCCCTCAAAACTCCTTCAAACGCTCTTCATGAAATTCTTGCTCCATCAGAACTTTAACAGCCACATTTGAAATGTTGCTTGCATATCCGAAGTTTTGAATTTGGCATCGCAAATAGCTGTGACAGCCTCACTAACAAGTTTGCTCAGGTTGACAGCTTTTAATTTGTCTTGTCGTAGAGCAATCTTTGTCTCAAAACTCCTCAAAGCGTGCAACGACCTCCCCACACTTCAATAACCTGAACCACTGAAGCCAACTGACTGGCTAGAATTTGGAGTAGTCTTGCATAATGCACCATTAGCGAAAATTTCTGTAGAACAAAAGGAAATCAATATTGCTTATATAAAAAAAATGACATAAAATTTTGGGCCTATTACGTTCCATTATCTCCCAATGACCAACTTAGAAATGGCAGCATGTCTAGATGGCTGACTGAAAGAGCACCCATATGACATCCAAGAATCTTAGCAATCTCCACCTTCAAGAAAAGCGACGAATCGATTGGCCAATTAAGTACAGAACAAAACCCATCCCTGCTGGGTGCATAACAAATCCAACCAGCTAGACCATGGCCTTCTCCAGAGCTATTGTCTAATCATCCACTTTATCAGCACTCGGGGCCCAACAGGATTCCAATGACAAGCGATTTTGATCAAAGATTTACTTAACATTGATCACTGCAGAATTCTGATAGATCTCCTGTAGCAAATCATTGCTAAATTATGATAAGTTTCAAACGTCCACATCTGACGTTATTGCCAAATTGCCCTGAATTCCATATTCTCAATTTGCAGATACTCTTCGGAGTTTTAATTAACAACAGGAAACAAAGACAATGTGTCAATATTCACCAAAGCATAACAACAGATCGCAGTCAGAATTCTGTAATTTTATTTGACTGATTGCTCAGAATTTCCAGTGATCGATGAGGCTTAAACAACAAGCATTCATCGGAGAAAAAAAAAAAAAATGAAGATCGATCCAGATGATCGGCTGATGTTCTGAAAGGTGCTGAAATCCGATGAATGTAAAAAATTGAGTTATGCTAAAAGAAAGTGGATCTGTTGATCTAAGACTGAGTTATGCTGAAACGACAAAAACTATACTCACTGTATTTCAATTCAAATCTAGCTGGAAAAACTGGTTTCACGGCTACCGGATTCTTAACACTCCATTATTTATATGCTGCAATGCTTATTTGCAGGGGTTCTGTGGCTTCATCAAAAACCCCTTTGACTACACTCACCAGTGACTAGAACCGAGTAAGGTACATTATCAGGCATTGGTCTCCTCTTCTCTTATTTCACTGAACAAGGTAGAAGTCTTGGCAATAAGAGTTCAAGAGATTATTTTAATGACCTACGGCTGTTTACAATAACAAATCACGATCTCTTGAATCCAGCAACCGATTTAGACCATGATTAATTCATTAACTCTTACTTCTACTAAACTCTGTGTTGGGGATTAGCGCTTGCAACACTTGCAATGAACCCTTACAGTGAACTCTTAGAATAGGGCTCATCTTTTGTAACCTGATCTGGGTCAGACTTATGATGCCAGAGAAGAATGCACTTAAACAAACCAATGTAGAGGGTATGCAGATCTTAGTGTTGGCATTCAAGGATGCTAATGGAAGCCACGACCCATGATTAATGATTAATTACAGCCTATTCTAATCACAATCCATGATTGATGATTCCGGCCATATTGATGATATTGGACAATTATCTAGAATGCATGTGCTTGTTTGATGTGAGGTGAAAATAAGCCGTGATGAAAGTGGAGAGGCTATGCATAATGCAGTGCAGAAATGACTGTGCATCATGAGACGCTAAACAAAGGGTATGGAAACCGAAAATGTTCACACGATATGGCAGTAATGGAGCAATCAACCCTAAACACTCGATGCAAGAATTGAACAAAATAATTACTCACGAAAGCATGACTCATATTGGAGGCAACGATGCTGCAATAGATCAGAAACATACGAGTGCAGAAAACAAATGCAAATGCCTATATGGCGTGGGTGACATGAATTGAAATTTTTTCATAAAATGCTAAAAAAAATTTGTTTTGTTTTTAGAAACATTAACGATAAGGACAAAACAAATATAACTAGTATAACTGAATCAACCAGATCAAGCCAAGAGAATGACATTCAAATTAACAGGGTAAAAATAAGATGCAGAGCACAACACTTGTGAAATGACAAGGAATCCGAAAGAAAATTTGCAACTAGAGAAGTTAAGATGTCAGAATTCTGAGAATTCCACTTAATATTGCACTAGAGGAGGATTGGTGTTGCTATAAGCAACCCAATACAACTCAACAGTGCATTATGGGGGGGGGTTAGAAATTAAAAGAAGAATCAGAAGAAATGAGCGAGATACTCACCTGAACGGGTTGTAGTGATCTTGAAAGAGGGAGTCGATCCCTCTGTTAGTAGAAGCAAGGAAGGAGATCTGCAATCGAACGTAGAAGCGGGAGCTGGGGGATGAGGGCTTACTGTAGGAAGATGGAAGACGAAATGTCAAGAAAAAGAAAGGGGGAGAAAAAGGAAGTAGCGGAAGAAGGCGATCGATGTGTGAAGAAGTGGTATTGAAGGAGAAGATGCTGTGGTAGGGTGAAAACGGGTGAAATGGAGAGGGGATTTGCGGTTGTTTATGTAGGGATGAGAAGAAGGGTCGAGAATGGAGGTTTGTTGGTGATGGAGGGTGGAAACAAAAGGGGAGCTCGGTGATGGAAGGATGAAGGAGGTGCGATGGGCGATGGAGGAGAGAGAAAGAGAGAGGCGAGGCTGAAGGGTGCGGCCATCCTTTTTTCGAGGTCTCTCCAAGAGAAAACCCTAAGAAGGGTTCTTTTGTAAAAAAAATTGGTTTTTCCAAAAAGAGGCTCCGTGTAAAAAGATTTTTCATAAAAACGGTTTTAAATTGATTTTTTTTAGCAAAATTGATTTAGAAAGCTTAAACTTATTTGTTTTTCTCATAAATTTTTCAATTTTTTGAATTTTATGTTATTTCTCAATTTTTTTGTATTTTTAAGTAAAAATCCTAAGATTTGTGAGAAAACAAAGATTAAAACCATTTTTTTTGTGTTTTTGCAAAAATATTTACAAAACAGAAATTTTCTGAGAATTAAAAGCTATTTTGAGAAAATTTCTTCAGAAAATGGGTTTGGATCCGGATTTTGAGGATATATGGATTTAAAGTTTCGGATCCGGAGTTGATCAATATGGATTTTAATTCAGAAAATCTGAAGAATGATCAAAATTTAGCTTTGTTTTTCTCATAAAATGAAACCAGGGGCAAAAAGGTCATTTTTACAAATTTTTGAAAAATTTGGGGTGTTCACACTTCCACACCTAGTTTAGATTTTCTAACTGGGGCATTTTTGTTATTTTATAAAATTTGACATGTTTTTCTTTGCTACTAAGCTCGGCTTTCAATCGGCTTAGCAGCAAAGAGGGGCATCTGTAAACACCCTAAAATTTTCAAGTTCATTCCGGACACCTCCTTCTGCAGATACCAAACCCCCTTTTGTATTTTTTATTCATTCAAAAGTATATTTAAATAAATTCCTGATCTCGAGTTCATATGATATCCGAGATCCAACTTCATTTCTTGAGTTCTGATTCAGATCCAAGATCCATTTCTAGGTTTGATCCAATATTCAAATCCAAATTCCATCATAAGTTTGGATTTTTCATTTTAAAGATCATTTTTTTTATAAATCCATTTCCAGGGTTCAAACTCAATTTAAACCAATTTCCCTCATTTTGATCTACATTCAAGATCCAAATCTGATTTTTATTCAAAACCTCAGATCTAGACCCTTTTCAAAATTCAATTCTTCACCCTAATTTCAAAAATTAATTCTTGAATTTGAAATTCAAACCCATCATTTTATAAGGATCCAGTTTATAAATCAATTTGGATTTTAAAATATCAAAACGGATCCAGATCCTGTTTCAAAATCCAATTTTTATTCAAAATAAATTTGGGGATTTCAAATTCAAAATCAAAATCCAATTTTTATCCCCAATTCGAAAACAATTTTTGAATTTTAAGCCCAAATTCAACATCTTTGCAAAAAAATTCAAAATTCAATCTGGATCCGATTTTTAACTGAATTTGGATTTCAAAAATCAAATTGGATCTCAGATCCAATTGAAATCCGTTATTTTCAATTTTTTCAAAATTTCCCTTTTTCTTTCATCTTTTATTTCACTTATATTTTTAAACTTTTTAAATTTAAAAAAAACACACACACACATGGGCACAAGGGTGCCACATGTTAAATTTTTTTGACAAAGGACATTTTTGCCCATTTGACAATTAAAAAAATGACCCCATGCTTGGGGTCGCCCCCCCTAGTGTGCTACCTCAACCCTAGGCCCTTCAGAAAAGAAGGAAGAAAAGGAGGAAAAGAAGAGTAAGAAGAGGTAGAGAGGAAGAAGAAGAATCTCCCTCTCTCTCTCCTTCTTGCTTGAGGTTTACACCAATTTGGAGAAGCATCCAACCCTCTCTTTCAGACCTCTTCAGCCAAGGTAAGTTATCTTCCCTTCTTTAAATTGATTTTTCATTTTTTTTAGAAAAAAACTCTCTACGAGTCACCCCCTTCTTCTTTCAATTTCTTTTTCATTTCATAAGTAGCAAGGCAGATCTATTTTTACTTCTGTATTAATTTTGATTCTATGCTTTTGATTCATTCAATTTACTATTTGATACATGCAATTTCATTTTAGCCATCAGAATCATGAGATTTGATCTTCTATATATCAAATCTCATATTCAATTGGCCAAATTAATCTCAGTTTATGCTCCAGTACTTTTATTTTTTTTATAAATAAATTTTATCTTAATTTTTCTTCATTCATGCATTCATTCATGATCCAATGCAATAGATCTCACATTTAATCATTCTAGCATACGTATTTTGCTTCTATCATATTTTCAATTCTAGCTTGTTTTGCATCTGCTAATTCACCTATAATTAGAGCTCATTTTGATCTAATGTTTTTACTATAACTTTATTCATATGTTTTCGGGATCTCCATTGAAAATCAGATCTTTCTGAGTTCGTTGGCCCATTTTAAAAATCGGAATTCAAAACTTGTTATTCGGCACCATCAGGATTTTAGCAGAATCAGGACCGACTTGCCGGGGTGATATCTCCCTAACTGAAGATGATCTTTCCGATCCGTAAAAAGTGAAGTATCCAAGATTGAATGTAGTTTGTTCATGCCAAATTTCATCAATTTATATAGTATTTTTATACATATTTGTGATTTACAGTGTTATTGAACAAATCGTTATGCGATTTGCATAAATCGCTACTCGAATCAGGACCAACTTGCCAAAGGCGTATCTCCCTAATTGAAGATCGTATTTCTGATCCGTAAAAAGCGATGTTTTTGTGATTAAATTTAGTTTATTTCGGCCAATTTTCAGCAATTTATATGATAATTTTAGTCGAAAACCAGACCTCTATCATTTTGCATTATTTGAGTTACACAGATTTTAGTCCATTTTTCTAGTCATATCTCCCCAATGGGAGATCATTTTCCAAATATGTAAAAAGAGTTTTCTTTCTTTATGTGTCAAGTTTATTCCTATCAATTTTTATAAATTTCTATGCTCATTTGTTATTTCAATTCTGTTAAAAACCAGAATTGGTAGGTTCATTTCCTGAAATAGAACAGTGACTTCTTGAAGTCACCATTTTTAAACTAAAACAAATTTTCCCATTCTGTAACTTGAAAAAGTTTTTTAATCATGTTAAAAACTTATCCCATAAATTTGGTATAATTTGAATTCGTATGACCTCTGAAATATCTAAATTACAAAAGTCAGCTCACTTTTCTCAAATTCCTGCTTTCTAAAACTTAAGCCTTAATGCTTGATTAATATCTAGAGATTCAAAGAAAATTTGCATAATCTGTAAAAAAGAAAAATTTTATTTGATGTGTCATGAATCCATGGGGTCAATTTGAGCTCTTTTTTACCTCATTTCAACCAAAGCATTCTGACTGGTTTTTTGTAGAATTCTACTTCAGCAAAATTCCTTGCTTTTTACTTATTAAAGGCTTCAATTTTGACTTTTTTTTCCATGTCTCCTCAAAAGTATTCAATCTTAAATAGTTTTTAAGATAAGTCCAGAGTCTTCATAATAATTATGAGCATTTTACTACATCATTTATTTTATTTTGCTTAATTTTCTTCATTTTGGAGCTTGAAAGGCTTATTTTGGTTGATTTCCTTTAATTTTCTACTATTGAAGGAAAATCCGACTACGCATACATTTATTACTAATATGTTTGCTCAATTTTGAAGGTATTTTATTTTCTTTGTTATTTCCCATAATTAATTCATTAACTCTTACTTCTACTAAACTCTGTGTTGGGGATTAGCGCTTGCAACACTTGCAATGAACCCTTACAGTGAACTCTTAGAATAGGGCTCATCTTTTGTAACCTGATCTGGGTCAGACTTATGATGCCAGAGAAGAATGCACATAAACAAACCAACGTAGAGGGTATGCAGATCTTAGTGTTGGCATTCAAGGATGCTAATGGAAGCCACGACCCATGATTAATGATTAATTACATCCTATTCTAATCACAATCCATGATTGATGATTCCGGCCATATTGATGATATTGGACAATTATCTAGAATGCATGTGCTTGTTTGATGTGAGGTGAAAATAAGCCGTGAAGAAAGTGGAGAGGCTATGCATAATGCAGTGCAGAAATGACTGTGCATCATGAGACGCTAAACAAAGGGTATGGAAACTGAAAATGTTCACACGATATGGCAGTAATGAAGCAATCAACCCTAAACACTCGATGCAAGAATTGAACAAAATAATTACTCACGAAAGCATGACTCATATTGGAGGCAACGATGCTGCAATAGATCAGAAACATACGAGTGCAGAAAACAAATGCAAATGCCTATATGGCGTGGGTGACATGAATTGAAATTTTTTCATAAAATGCTAAAAAAAATTTGTTTTGTTTTTAGAAACATTAACGATAAGGACAAAACAAATATAACTAGTATAACTGAATCAACCAGATCAAGCCAAGAGAATGACATTCAAATTAACAGGGTAAAAATAAGATGCAGAGCACAACACTTGTGAAATGACAAGGAATCCGAAAGAAAATTTGCAACTAGAGAAGTTAAGATGTCAGAATTCTGAGAATTCCACTTAATATTGCACTAGAGGAGGATTGGTGTTGCTATAAGCAACCCAATACAACTCAACAGTGCGTTAATGGGGGGGGGGGGGGTTAGAAATTAAAAGAAGAATCAGAAGAAATGAGCAAAGAAGAAGAGATACTCACCTGAACGGGTTGTAGTGATCTTGAAAGAGGGAGTCGATCCCTCTGTTAGTAGAAGCAAGGAAGGAGATCTGCAATCGAACGTAGAAGCGGGAGCTGGGTGATGAGGGCTTACTGTAGAAAGATGGAAGACGAAATGTCAAGAAAAAGAAAGGGGGAGAAGAAGGAGGTAGCGGAAGAAGGCGATCGATGTGTGAAGAAGCGGTATTGAAGGAGAAGATGTTGTGGTAGGGTGAAAACGGGTGAAATGGAGAGGGGATTTGCGGTTGTTTATGTAGGGATGAGAAGAAGGCTCGAGAATGGAGGTTTGTTGGTGATGGAGGGTGGAAACGAAAGGGGAGCTCGGTGATGGAAGGATGAAGGAGGTGCGATGGGCAATGGAGGAGAGAGAAAGAGAGAGGCGAGGCTGAAGGGTGCGGCCATCCTTTTTTCGAGATCTCTCCAAGAGAAAACCCTAAGAAGGGTTCTTTTGTAAAAAAAAATGGTTTTTCCAAAAAGAGGCTCCGTGTAAAAAGATTTTTCATAAAAACGGTTTTAAATTGATTTTTTTTAGCAAAATTGATTTAGAAAGCTTAAACTCATTTGTTTTTCTCATAAATTTTTCAATTTTTTGAATTTTATGTTATTTCTCAATTTTTTTGTATTTTTAAGTAAAAATCCTAAGATTTGTGAGAAAACAAAGATTAAAACCAATTTTTTTGTGTTTTTGCAAAAATATTTACAAAAGAGAAATTTTCTGAGAATTAAAATCTATTTTGAGAAAATTTCTTCAGAAAATGGGTTTGGATCCGAATTTTGAGGATATATGGATTTAAAGTACTAGATTCGGAGCCGGAGTTGATCAATATGGATTTTAATTCAGAAAATCTGAAGAATGATCAAAATTTAGCTTTGTTTTTCTCATAAAATGAAACCAGGGGCAAAAAGGTCATTTTTACAAATTTTTGAAAAATTTGGGGTGTTCACAGATGCCCCTCTTTGCTACTAAGCCGGTTGAAAGCCGAGCTTAGTGGCCAAGATAACACTCAAAATTTTAAAAAATGCCCCTGTCAGCAGATCTGGACTGGGTGTGGAAGAATTTATTTTTAGAAACATGGCTTCTCAGGCTTTGAAACCTTATCCTGAATGGTTTTAGGGAGACGAAATCCTCGAAGATGATGTATTCAAATAATAGAAATGAGGAAATCGTGATGGGACTTTGGATGAAAATTCCAAAATGGTAGGAAATGAGAATTTTGATCAGGTCTCATGGGTGAGACGAGATACTTTTTTTTGGAATGATTCAGGTTTAGCCCTTAACCTGGATGGGACGAAGATATATCAAGATGAATTTGAGATGAGGGAAGGAATACATGAGGACCTTGATGGGACATTTTTTGGAAAATGCCTCGTGAAATGCAGCTCAAGTAGGATCCTGTCCTGGATGGATATACAAAGCATGGATTCCTCGATGGGAAGAACCATGATGGGATTGGAAGAAAACATCTTGTTAGAACGAGGAATCTCGTTGGAACGAGTTTCAGGTTTAACCCAAACCTGAAAGGAAGATACCTCGCGAAGCGAGGTTCCGGGTTAACTCTTAGTCTGAATAGGAAATCTACCATACGGGTTTCTCAAATGGAGAAACCATAATGGGACCTTCGGAACTTGGACGAACAAATCCGAAAGGGGTTTTTGCGAAAGGAGGAAATATAGGGTTCCCTAAAGCTTTGAAAAGGGAGAAGAAATTGGGAGTCTCATTGCTGAGACTGAAATAGCTTTTGAAATTAAATGATCTTTCGCAAATGGTTCAGGTTTGACCCTTATCCTGAGTGGGGGAAATCTACCATACAGGTTTCTCAAAAATGGAGAAAGCACGATGGGACCTTCGGAATTTGGATGAACAAATCCGAGAGGGGTTTTCGCGAAAGGAGGAAATATAGGATTCCCTAAAGCTTTTAAAAAGGGAGAAGAAATTGGGCGTCTCATTGATGAGACTGAAATAGCTTTTGAAATCAATGATCTTTCGCAAATGGTTAAGGTTTGACCCTTATCCTGAGTGGGGGAAATCTACCATACAGGTTTCTCAAAAATGGAGAAAGCATGATGGGACCTTCGGAATTTGGACGAACAAATTCGAAAGGAGTTTTTGCGAAATGAGGAAATATAGAGTCCCTAAAGATTTTGAAAAGGGAGAAGAAATTGGGAGTCTCATTGCTGAGACTGAAATAGCTTTTGAAATTAAATAATCTTTCGCAAGAAATTTCAGGTTTTTGACCCTTACCCTGAATGGGTTGTCCATACGGAATTCTTTAATGAAAAACCCGTGATGAGACAGGAAGAGATACTTCAACTGAATGAGGCAACTCTTCTGGAAGATATAGACAATGCTAAGTTGCATCAAAAATGGATATTGAATGTTTATTTCATTTTTGAAATAGCTAGAAAATTTTGCCAATAAGATAAAACTATGGCTGATTCAAATGCTTGGAAATGTGCACGTATGTGCGAAGATATTTCCTCTTTTACCTAGAGTATTTTCTCCAATGAGGTTAACTCCTCAGTTCTAAGAGTTAAATTCAAAATTTTAGCGCTGATGATTTTCTTCAAGGAAGTTATTTATTTCCTTGTCATGAGAATAGAAGAAATATTCTTAATTTCAAAAAAGCAGGAAATAAAGAGATATTGATAAAAGAATTTTGTCTGAGAAAATATGACTTTTGGCAACTTTGGCAGTTTGATATCTGGGTGTTTTCTCACGATGATCTTTTTGCACTCTTTTTGAGTCATTGGGCTTTTCGGGCTTTTACATCATCCTTCATTTGGATGGATCCTGACTTTTCTCTCTTTTTTCAGGGAAGGGTACGTCACAAACTCTTTCACCTTGGAGATGCTTCGATCCTTCTTTTTCTCAGGGATTATATATGATATTGGCTCAAAAAGGTCTTTAGATGATAGCAGAAATCAAATATCTTTTAGGGTTTGTCGGTAGGTTCATCCCACTCGCCTTCATCTCGACGGTGATCTGAACTTTCCCTGGAAGGATCCGTCACAAACTCCGTCATCTTGGAGATGTTTCAAATCTTCTTTGGCCCCGGGGGTCTACTCGCTTAATTCGCCTTCATCTTGACGACAATTGAGAGATCCCTTTTGCGGATATTTGATTGCAACTTTTTAAACGAAAATGAGAAGATATGGGTTGAGTGGATTCTTTTTATAGCTCAAGATATTTTCACTTCCTGATTGCCAGAAAGTTATTTAAAACATGCGCCATAGCCAAGATCAATATCAATTCGCTTCTGGCTTTTCAACATCATTGAAGATTTCTTTTATTGATCATATCGAGGGCGTTTCTTACATCCTTTTGTTGATCAATCAGGAAAAGATTTGAATTTTACCTCTTTTCGTAGAAAGTTTTACCTTTTTGGAAAGAAATACTAGAGGTAGTCTGAGGAAATTCTCTTTGTACAGCAAGAATATTTAGAATCAACAAATGCTTTTAGCAAATTGGCAAAGTTTTCACGAATTCTTTGTGAAATAATCACTCAATATAGATTTTGATGAGAACTTGAGTTGTATCTTCGACTTTGGAAATACATGAGCAGCAAAAAGCTGGGACTTTTGAAATACATGACCAGTGAAAGCTGGACCCTTTGAAATACATGACCAGCGAAAGTTGGAACCTTTTCGAAATACATGATCAGCGAAAGCTGGAACCTTTTGGAATACATGACAAATAGACATTGAGATCTTTTGAAATACCTGTCCAGCGAAAGCTGGAACCTTTGAAATACGTGACCAACGAGGAGCTGGAACCTTTTGAAATACTTGACCAGTAAAACTGGAATGTTTAAGATACATGACCAGCAATAATGCTGAAACATTTTGGAAATACATGACCAATGAGTGTTGGGTCTTTTGGGAAATACACGAATGGTTATGAAAAACTGGGTTTTAATAAAAAGGGTTTGAAGGTTTTGAGGATAATCGAAATTGGGAGATTATAACCCGAGTGTTGAGAAAATGGTGAATTTTTTTGAAAACATTGTACCTAGAGGTCGGAGAATTGATAAATTTGAGAAATTTGGAGATATGAAGGTTTTGGAAATGATAGATTTTGAGAGATTGAAACCCGAAGGTTTGGTAATGAGAGAATGGAGAAATCGCAACCTGAAGGTTTGATTTATGGAATAGGTTGATTTTGGGAGCTCGACAATTGTGAGCTAGGACTTTTTGAAATATATGACCAGCGAGAGCTGGGTCTTTTGAAAATACACGACCAAAAGCTGAGTTCTTTTTTTAGAATACATGACCAGCAAAGCTGGAACGTTTGAAATGCGTGATCAGCGAAAAGCTGGAACGTTTGAAATACCTGACCAGCGAAAAAGCTGGAACGTTTGAAATACATGATCAACAAGTGTTGGATCTTTTTTGGAAATACCTGACCAGCGAAAGCTGGAACGTTTGAAATACATGACCAGCAAAATGCTGGAACGTTTGAAATACATGCCCAACGAGTGTTGGATCTTTTGAAATACCTGACCAGCAAAAGCTGGGACGTTTGAAATACCTGACCGGCGGAAAGCTGGGACATTTGGAATATATAACCAACGAGTGTTGGATCTGACCAGCAAAAAGCTGGAACGTTTGAAATACCTGACCAACAAGAAGTTGGAACGTTTGAAATACATGCCCAACGAGTGTTGGATCTTTTGAAATACCTGACCAGCAGAAGCTAGGACGTTTGAAATACCTGACCAGCGAGAAGCTGGAACGTTTGAAATATATGACCAACGAGTGTTGGATCTTTTCGGAAATACCTGACCAGTAAAAAGCTGGAACATTAATTTGAAATACCTGACCAGCAAGAAGCTGGAACGTTTGAAATACATGCCCAACGAGTGTTGGATCTTTTAAAATACCTGACCAGCAAAAGCTGGGACGTTTGAAGTACCTGACCAGTAAAAACTGGGACGTTTGAAATACCTGACCAGTAAAACTGGGACGTTTGAAATACATCAGCTTTTGGGAGACTTTAAATCAGAACTTGAATTTTATAGAAGAAAGGATTTTGATCAAAAGATTGAATGTAGAAAGTTATTGGTGCGAGGGTCGGATCCTTTAAATGAGCTCAATGTATGTTTGAAGATTTTGGGAAATACCCTAGTGCGAGAACTGGGTTGTAAAGATGAGCTAAACAAAGTGATTTTTTCAAAGAATAAAGATTCTTTGGTAAAAATTAATGGACCATCATAGTTTAATTGCATGTGGTCGACTTTCAGGATTTTATCCTCTTATCCTGAACTGGGAAGGAAGGAAAGGAATACCTCGTTAGCAGGAGGCATCAGGTTTATCCCTTAACCTGAAGGGGGAAGGGAGAAATACCTCGTTAGCAGGAGGCATCAGGTTTATCCCTTAACCTGAAAGGGGAAGGGAGAAATACCTCGTTAGCAGGAGGCATCAGGTTTATCCCTTATCCTGAGTGGGCACAGAAGGGTTTTTAAAGAGAGTAAGCCTGGATTTTTTGAAATTTTGAAATGGATTAGCCAGAAGGCTGGATTTTGAAAGAATGTCCCGCCTGGCAGTTGGGATTTTTTGAAAAAGAAGAGAGTCCGAGTTGGGACTCGAATCCTCAGAAAATAAAAGATAAAGAGAAACCCGAGTTTTGAAAACTTAAATTTCTAAAGAAACAATTGTTTTCCAATGCGAGGATTGGATTCAGAAGGAAGTCCGAGTCGGGACTCGGAACTTCAAACGAAAAATAATAGAAGAAAAACCTGAGCTCAGATTTCTAAAGAAATGATGGATTTCCAATGCGAGGATCGGATTCAGAAGGAAGTCCTGGTCGGAACTCAGAACTTCGAACGAAAATAATAGAAGAAAAACTCGAGCTGAAACTCAAATTTCTAAAGAAATGATGGATTTCCAATGCGAGGATTGGATTCAGAAGGAAGTTTTGGTCGAAACTCAGAACTTTGAACGAAAATAATAGAAGAAAAACCCGAGTTGGAACTCAGATTTCTAAAGAAATGATGGATTTCCAATGCGAGGATTGGATTCAGAAGGAAGTCTTGATCGAAACTCAGAACTTCGAACGAAAATAATAGAAGAAAAACCCGAGCTGGAACTCGGATTTCTAAAGAAATGATGGATTTCCAATGCGAGGATTGGATTCAGAAGGAAGTCCTGGTCGGAACTCAGAACTTCGAACGAAAGATATAGAGGGAGAAGCCTGAGTGGAAACTCGGGTTTTTGACAGAAAGTTTTTAATCAAAAGATTGAGTTTTTAAAAATTTGCCAGTGCGAGGACCGGACCTGGGATTGAGAATGACCATTTAGAGGACTAAATTTATTTGCATGTGATCTGATTGCCCCCTTATCTCGACTGGGGAGAAAATAAAATTTGAAGAGAACAAAATGAGAAGATATAGAAATTGATGGAAGATTTAACAAAAGAGAAGAATCAAGGAAATTTTTATGGAAAGAATCTTTGTGAAAGAATTCTCATAGGTAGCATCGTTGCTCCTATGCGGGGTTTCAGGATTATCCCTTATCCTGAATGGTAAAGGAATAAAATTTAGGCAAAAAGTTGGTGAAAAAGCTTTGATAAAGAATTGAAAGGATTAAAACTTAATTAAGAAATAAAACTGATAAAATTGAATGAAAAAAAAGATTTAGCAGAGATTAATGAAGCTTTAAAAGAAAAAGACATTCAGGACTATCCCTTATCCTGAAGAAAGAAGGACCTCGTAGGATGAGGTTTCAGGTTTATCCCTTAACCTGAAAGGGGGGAAGACAAAGAAAAAAAAAAGAAATACCTCATGGGAAAAGAGGCATCAAGTTTATCCCTTAACTTGAAAGGGTAGTTTTGAAATAAGAATCAAGAAGAATTAAAAAAATGGATGAATAAAAAAAAATGAATAAAAAAACTGATAAAGATGGATAAACAAAAGGTTGATAAAACTTGAGAAAAAAGAGTTTGATCCTGCCTGCATGTGGGATCTTTAAAATGAGAGAAGAAGATGAGAAAATCATTTTTGGAAAGAAAGATTAATCGTGAGAGCTAATCTTTGAAAGGGGATCATTCATGAGAGATCATCATGAGGGTTAAAAAAATTTGAAGCAATGTTTTGAAAATCAATTTATAGAAAATATGATCAACACGAGGGTTGATATTTGAATGTAATGATTTGAAATCAATTTTTAGAAAATATGATCAACACAAGGGTTGATCTTTGAATGCCATGGTTCGAAATCAATTTTTTAGAAAAATATGATCAACACGCAGGTTGATCTTGGAATGTAATGATTCGAAACCAATTTTTAGAAAATATGATCAACACAAGGGTTGATCTTTGAATGTATTTATTCGAAATCAATCTTTTCAGAAAATATGATCAACACAAGGGTTGATCTTTTGAATGTAATGAAATCAATTTTTTGGAAAATGAGATCAACACAAGGGATTGATCTTTGAATGAAATGAAATCAAATTTTTGGAAAATGAGATCAACACAAGGGATTGATCTTTGAATGAAATGAAATCAAATTTTTGAAAAATGAGATCAACACAAGGGATTGATCTTTGAATGTAATGATTTGAAATCAATTTTTTGGAAAGTATGATCAACGCCAGGGATTGATCTTTGAATGTAATGATTTGAAAACCAAATTTTTAGAAAATATGATCAACACAAGGGTTGATCTATGAAATGCAATGGCTTGAAAGACCAATTTTGGAAGATATGATCAACACAAGGGTTGATTTTTAAAATGCAATAATTCGAAATCAATATGATCAACACAGGGGTCGATCTTTTGAAATGCAATGATTCAAAATCAATATGATCAACACAAGGGTTGATCTTTAAAATATAATGGTTTGAAAACCGAATTTTTAGAAAATATGATAACACAAGGGTTGTTTTTTTGAAATGCAATAATTCGAAATCAATTTTCAGAAAATATGATCAACACAAGGGTTGATCTTTGAAATGCAATGTTTTGAAATTAATTTGTAAAAAAAATATGATCAACACGAGGGTTGATCCTTGAAAAAAAGGTTGTAATAAAATATTTGAACTAGAATTTTCATGATTTTTGAAAGACCCTCATAGGTAATATCATTTCTCTCATGAATGATGTCAGAATTGTCCCATATTTTTGAAAAAGAAAAAGAATTTAATGCCCCAATATAGCAAAAAGAAGGAAGTATTGAATATCAAAGATATAAAGAAAATCGACATTTCATTGATAAACGAAAGTTGATAACAAAATTGAATATTTACAAGTATTTTAACTAAAAGAAGTCATAAAGACTGGGTTGACTTGCCCCTATAAAGTGGCTATCAAAAGAAAGTGAAAGCGAGAAACTCTTGGCATTCTCAATTCTCTGAGTAATCTGGAAATGGTTCGGGCGGAGCTGTAGTCTGCTCTTCTCCTTCTTCTGGCACCAGAAGCTTTTTATCAATGTAGTCCTGCACAATATTTTTGAGGACGAAGCAGCGTTCCGTGTCATGCCCCCTTGCTCGGTGAAACTTGCAAAAACGATTCTTCCATTTCCCCTTGGTGACAGAGGGATCATCCTGTTTTGGGAGTTTGATCACTTCTTTCTCAAGCAGGTATTGGAGAACTTCTTCGATCGGCTGACCTAGAGGAGTAAGCTGACGATCATAACCCCAACCTTCATGCTTTGCTTTCTTTGTCTTGTTTGGCTTCTGTTGAGCACTGACCCTTGTCTGGTAACTGGACTGAGCTTGCATGTTTAGGAGATCCGGACGCCTTTCTTCTTCATTTTTGACAAAGAGATTCTTATCAAGGCAGTCTTGAACTATATTCTTGAAATCAAAGCAATGCTCAGTGTCATGCCCTGTTACTCGATGATACCCGCAGAACTGGTCTATATATTTCCCCATAATTGTGGAAGGGTTGGCGGATTTGGGGAGCCTGAGTAATCCACTGGACAACATGTATTCAAGGATTTTGTCAAGCAGCTCATCTAAAGGAGTAAACTCTCGACCCTTGCTCCAATCCTTACGCTTTGGCTCTTCTTGCTTCTTGCCTCTTTGTTGAGGACTGTATTGAAGAGGTCTATCACGGTTTTCACGATATTTCCCAATTTGGCCTTTATATTCTCCCAAGTTGCTGCCCTGGTTGCCTTGATTGCTGCTCCTATTGGCTTTAGAATTTCCTGCACTGATATTGCTGTGCTCATTCATGGGGAAAGTGACAGGTGCCTTTCCTTCTGTGGGAGCTTTTCTGCAATTGGCTTCAGCTTGTTCAAACAATATCTCAACCATCATCTTTTTGAATAATTGCTATATCACGGGATCAATCTCACTTCCGCTGTCCTGAACTTCCTTTCTAACAGATTTTTGAGAATCCATTCCTTATTCTTTCTGCTTATAACTGGGATGTTAGAGCAATGTAATCTCTGAGCTTTGCCTGACTCAACTGATAGTGTTGATGCTCTCTGTAGAGTATAAATGGGTTTTTTTAGAAAAGATCTAGGAAGAAATTTTAATAAGGAGGAAATCATAATCTGAAAATGGAAACATCCCATTACGAGGGATCGGGTTGTCACCAAAATTTGTGACAACCGCATTGTTTTTCTGAAATAAGATAAACAAATAAGATATGAACGAAGATTAATTTTGAAAAGGACATCTCCTGACAAAAGATGTTTTATTGTAAATGAGGGTAAGGAATAGAATATAGAAAAGAATTTTTAAAAATTTTGAAGAATTGCAGGCAGGATAAAAAAGAATTAGAAGAAATTAAGAGAAGAAAAAGGAAAATACACCTGGGTTTTAAAATAAGGAGGAAATTTTGAATAATATATACCCAGGGTTTTGGAAAATATAGGGAATATCAAATATCATACAATCATAGATATACAAACAAGGATGCACAAACAGCAATCCCTAGAGGCTGACTTTAAATGCAATAGTTGAAATGGCTTGTAGGACCTTAATCCTAACTCTAGGGTTCAGATCATCTGATTCCAATCAAGATATGCCGATATACCCGAGCCGAAGCTCGAAGTACGTGGCATAGAAATATTTCTCCGGTTCTATGGTAATGGCTTCCCAACATCCTTGAGCGCCTACCGATATACCTCGGACTATGGCCCTTAGGTACGTGGTAGGGGGGCGCAAACCCAAATAAGTGGTACAGTTGTGAGGCTCTCTCCCGAACTATGGTTCAATGAGACAGCCCAGCAACGTGAAGACCGGGACAATATTAGGTAAGGAGGTTTTCAAAATATGCTCAACATGCAAGAAATCAGATGGCTCTAATGCAAGTCCTAAAGGGATAGATTAAAATGAAGAGAAGCATCACTTGCATACATTGTTTTGCATTCAATCCCTAAAATTGAGGAGAGTTGTATTTCAGACCTAAGTCTAATGTGAGCATGGAATAATCTCCTCAATATGGTCCTACCAAACCATACTTAAATCCTATATGCAATGATGTTAGCTTTAGGACAGAGTCTAGGCTCCTAAGGGTTGCATGAAAATGTAGCTGACATTTTGAAGAATAAAGACTTAGATAATGTCAAAGCAAAAGAAAAGGCATTAAATTCGACCGGACGAAGATGAGTCCCATCTCGGTCGCCAAACCTGTGATTATCGCAAAAAAAAAATTCCTCTCTTGTGGTTTCTCTCTCTTCCTTCTCTTTTCCTTTCTAACCTCTATTTTCCTCCTTTTTGAAGGGAAAAAAATAAAAGAGAGAAAAGAAGAGAGAAGAGAAAAAGAAAGGAGAGAAGAGAAGATGAATTATTTTGCGGGTCTCACTTGACCTTAATTTTGAAAATATTTGAAATAACTCACCTCCGTTTTGAAATATTTGCGGGAAAACTGGGAGACGGGATCCGCTCGTCGGTACGAGGTTCGACCGTTTCTGGCGCCTTTACCAGGGGTAATCAAACCAAGGGTCGAATTCATGCCTTTTTGTTTTGCTAAGAATTTATCTAAGAAATTATTCTAAGTCTAAATGCACAAAGAATCATGCTTGTGCGAATGCAAAGATGTATGCTCCTTTTGAAAATGTTTTGAAGAATTCCCAAGTGTTTCTGAGATGAATCTGCTGATAGAATGAAGAAATGGTTTCTAACTTAGAACTTAAGATTAAAAAAATTCTAAGTTTTTGGAAATAATCAAGAGCTTGGGAAAATAAATCTAGATTTGGAAAATGATTTTGAAGTTTTGAGATAAAAGAAGAAGAAAGGAATTTTCAAAGTCATAAATGGACTTTGAATCAGAATAGAAATGAAAATGGAATTGAATTCTAACTTTGAAGTTCGAAATCAGAAGGAAAGATAGACTTAGGAAATCTGAATAAAATTGAGAAATGGAATTGATTTAAAAGTTGGAATTTCAAGATGAAATCCGAATCCAAGATCTGGATTCTGAATAGAGTTCAAAGTTGAATTTTGAATTTAGGATCTGAAATGGGAACTTGTTTTGAAATCTGGAATGAAATGGAATTGGTTTTAAGGATTGGAATTAAAGTGGAATTTGGATTTGGAATTTCGAATGGAATTGGATTCAAGATTTGGAATCCAAGATGGTATTTGGATCTGAAATCTGAGATCCAAGATGGGGTTGGACTCTGGATCCTAAGATGGAATTGGATCTGAAGTCTGAGATCCAAAGTAGAATTGGATTCTGGATCCTAGAATGGATTTGGATCTAAAGTCTAAGATCCGAGGTGAATTGGATTCTGGATCCTAAAGAATGGATTTTGGATCTGAAATCTGAGATCCAAAGGGGAATTGAGTTCTGGATCCTAGAATAGAATTGGATCTGAAGTCTGAGATCCAAAGTAGAATTGGATTCTGGATCCTATAATGAATTTGGATCTAAAGTCTGAGATCCAAATGTAGAATTGGTTTCTGGATCCTAGAATGGATTTAGATCTTAAATCTAAGATCCAAAGTAGAATTGAGTTTTGGATCCTAGAATGGATTTGGATCTGAAGTCCAAGATCCCAGGTGAAGTTGAATTCTGGATCCTGACATGGAGTTGGGTCTGAAGTCTAAGATCCAATGTAGAGTTGGACTCTGGATCCTAACATGGAGTTTGGATCTGAAGTCTGAGATCCAAGGTGAAATTGGATTCTGGATCCTATAAAGAAATTGGATCTGAGGTCTGAGATCCAATATGAGTGTTGAACCCTGGATCCTAAAATGGATTTGGAGTTAAATTCAGAAGATGAATCAAGAACTTCCAAGTTTAAATTGAACTTGGAAAACGAATTTTAGAAATTGAATCTTGAACATACAAATGAATTTCAAAGTTAAATTGGATTTTGAATTTATGATAGAATTTGGAATTTGAAATACAAGATGATTATGAAGTTTCAAAGTCAAATGGGACCTTGAAATTGGATTCTTGAATCCTTTTGAAAAATAGAGTCGAATTTATGAATAGGATTTGATCTGAGAAATGAAGGAAAAAATTACTTGGATTTATGAAAAAGAATTTAAAAATATGATGCAATTCTATCCTAAATGATGAATGAATTTAAATTCTTGAAATTGAATTTTTGAAAAGCTATTCCATTCTTTAAATGAATTAAAATAAGATTGAAGATATAATACATCTTTGACTATGGTCATCGAATGTATTATATAATAATTTATATTTAAATTCAAGAGAAGAATAAAACATATTTTGGTGCTTTTATAGAGTTTAAAATGAAATTAACTCTCAATATACCCTGACTATGGCCATTGATATATATTCTGAGTTAATTTTAAGTTAAATTCTGATAAGAGAAGAAAAATATTTAAGGAAAATATAATGAATTTTGAAAACGGATCCAGTGTGGATCCAGTGTTATTTCGTAAAAGATAAAAATCCTAAGTTTTGTCCACACCCTGACTATGGCCATTGATGTGGATCATCGACTTAGGATCAATTACCTCTTACGAAATGGTGCACATGCCATTCGTGTTTCACCATTGTGAGATTTTGAGAAATAAAGGAAAAATGCATGAAGAACAAGTGATTCATGATATCTACAATGCTCATTCATGCTATCTAAAACTGGAAATATAAATTTTCATTAAGGTCTAACTATTACAACATATAAAGTTGAATTTAGGACTCCAAGTAATGAGATTTTCCACATATTCCCTGCAAAACATTTAGTTAGTATAAAAACAGAGGGGAATTTACATATATTAATTTCAAAGATGCAAATTATGAGACATTCATATGCCTACCTTATGCTTAATACCTCATGAAACAACATGGATGATCTGAGATGCAGAAGGGTAGCCAAATGTATATACATATATATATATATATATACATATATATGTATATATATGTATATACACGTATTGTCCTGATCAACTAATGTCAACTTGCAGAAGGATTGTGATTTGGAGGATTCACTTGAAATTCTCGGAGAAAACCAAGCTATCTGCTGAAGCTGAGAGTCTCATTGGTATGTAATGTTGGATAAAAGGCTGGAGTTCATGAAATAAAGGTACACTCATGGTTTAAAGGAGTCCATTGGGACAAATTGTATAAGGCGAAAGTTGCATTTATTTCAAGAGGTCAATTAAGATTCAGTCAGACATCCTACCTAAATCAAAACGACTGGCATTCCTAGACACTGTATAGCCCCCACAGTTTTTTGACCCAGCTTGCATCAGATAGCACTGGAAGCATTAGAACAACAACCTGATACATTTGTGTATATGTTATATCCATAGGCCTGGAGGTCTTCAGGCTAGGAGATAAAAAAAAAATGCTATGTTGCCACACAAGATAACATTGGTCTATTCCTAACACAATCATGGAGTAACAGAGACATCAATCACCAAACCATCTGCTATACAAACTTGAATGGCAATAGGTATGAATACTCAGCTAAGACAGAGAAGAAAGAGAGAAAATAAATTTTTTTTTTTGAATGTGTCCATAATTGGCTGTCTTGACTGATCATGATTCACGTTCTGGAGATCATTTGTGCAATCATCAGGTGACACATTGAAGTGAGATTAAGAGATCAAATGTGGTTGTCTAATCTCTCGGCAGAACCAAAGGAAGTAACTGCACTTAATAGAGAGTACCAAGATTATGTATATAATAGCCTACCATTTATTCACTCAGTTTGAAAAATAGTCAAAAAGGAAATTTCTGTTAGAACACAAACTTAACTCCACAACTAGAAACCATTTTATCACAGAAGAATATATATGGAAACATTTTAGCTTTTTTAGAAGATGGGCTAATCTTAGATACAGTGTATATCTATACATCTTTTTTAATAATGAAAAGAAAGTTAAAAGAAGAATACCTCCCTCAAAACTCCTTCAAACGCTCTTCATGAAAGTCTTGGTCCATCAGAACTTTAACAACCACATCTAAAATGCTGCTTGCACATCCGAAGTTTTGAATTTGTCATCGCAAACAGTTGTGACAGCCTCACTAACAAGTTTGCTCAGGTTGACAACTTTTAATTTGTCTTGTCGTAGAGCAATCTTTGTCTTAAAACTCCACAAAGCGTGCAACGACCTCCCCACACTTCAATAACCTGAACCACTGAAGCCAACTGACTGGCTAGAATTTGGAGTAGTCTTGCATAATGCACCATTAGCGAAAATTTCTGTAGAACAAAAGGAAATCAATATTGCTTATATAAAAAAAAATGACATAAAATTTTGGGCCTATTACGTTTCATTATCTCCCAATGACCAACTTAGAAATGGCAGCATGTCTAGATGGCTGACTGAAAGAGCACCCATATGACATCCAAGAATCTTAGCAATCTCCACCTTCAAGAAAAGCGACGAATCGATTGGCCAATTAAGTACAGAACAAAACCCATCCCTGCTGGGTGCATAACAAATCCAACCAGCTAGACCATGGCCTTCTCCAGAGCTATTGTCTAATCATCCACTTTATCAGCACTCGGGGCCCAACAGGATTCCAATGACAAGCAATTTTGATAAAAAATTTACTTAACATTGATCATTGCAGAATTTTGATAGATCTCCTGTAGCAAATCATTGCTAAATTATGATAAGTTTCAAACGTCCACATCTGACGTTATTGCCAAATTGCCCTGAATTCCATATTCTCAATTTGCAGATACTCTTCGAAGTTTTAATTAACAACAGGAAACAAAGACAATGTGTCAATATTCACCAAAGCATAACAACATATCGCAGTCAGAATTCTGTAATTTTATTTGACTGATTGCTCAGAATTTCCAGTGATCGATGAGGCTTAAACAACAAGCATTCATCGGAGAAAGAAAAAAAAATGAAGATCGATCCAGATGATCGGCTAATGTTCTGAAAGGTGCTGAAATCCGATGAATATAAAAAATTGAGTTATGCTAAAAGAAAGTGGATCTGTTGATCTAAGACTGAGTTATGCTGAAACGACAAAAAACTATACTCACTGTATTTCAATTCAAATCTAGCTGGAAAAACTGGTTTCACGGCTACCAGATTCTTAACACTCCATTATTTATATGCTGCAATGCTTATTTGCAGGGGTTCTGTGGCTTCATCAAAAACCCCTTTGACTACACTCACCAGTGACTAGAACCGAGTAAGGTACATTATCAGGCATTGGTCTCCTCTTCTCTCATTTCACTGAACAAGGTAGAAGTCTTGGCAATAAGAGTTCAAGAGATTATTTTAATGACCTACGGTTGTTTACAATAACAAATCACGATCTCTTGAATCCAGCAACCGATTTAGACCATGATTAATTCATTAACTCTTACTTCTACTAAACTCTGTGTTGGGGATTAGCGCTTGCAACACTTGCAATGAACCCTTACAGTGAACTCTTAGAATAGGGCTCATCTTTTGTAACCTGATCTGGGTCAGACTTATGATGCCAGAGAAGAATGCACATAAACAAACCAACGTAGAGGGTATGCAGATCTTAGTATTGGCATTCAAGGATGCTAATGGAAGCCACGACCCATGATTAATGATTAATTACAGCCTATTCTAATCACAATCCATGATTGATGATTCCGGCCATATTGATGATATTGGACAATTATCTAGAATGCACGTGCTTGTTTGATGTGAGGTGAAAATAAGTCGTGAAGAAAGTGGAGAGGCTATGCATAATGCCATGCAGAAATGACTGTGCATCATGAGACGCTAAACAAAGGGTATGGAAACCGAAAATGTTCACACAATATGGCAGTAATGGAGCAATCAACCGTAAACACTCGATGCAAGAATTGAACAAAATAATTACTCACGAAAGCATGACTCATATTGGAGGCAACAATGCTGCAATAGATCAGAAACATACGAGTGCAGAAAACAGATGCAAATGCATGTATGGCGTGGGTGACATGAATTGAAAATTTTTCATAAAACGATAAAAAAAATTTGTTTTGTTTTTAGAAACATTAACGATAAGGACAAATGAAATATAACTAGTATAACCGAATCAACCAGATCAAACCAAGAGAATGACACTCAAATTAACATGGTAAATATAAGATGCAGAGCACAACACTTGTGAAATGACAAGGAATCCGAAAGAAAATTTGCAACTAGAGAAGTTAAGATGTCAGAATTCTGAGAATTCCACTTAATATTACACTAGAGGAGGATTGTTACTATAAGCAACCCAATACAACTCAATAGTGCGTTAATGGGGGGGGGGGGGGGGGGGTTAGAAATTAAAAGAAGAATCAGAAGAAATGAGCGAGATATTCACCTGAACGGGTTGTAGTGATCTTGAAAGAGGGAGTCGATCCCTCTGTTAGTAGAAGCAAGGAAGGAGATCTGCAATCGAACGTAGAAGCGGGAGCTGGGGGATGAGGGCTTACTGTAGGAAGATGGAAGACGAAATGTCAAGAAAAAGAAAGGGGGAGAAGAAGGAAGTAGCGGAAGAAGGCGATCGATGTGTGAAGAAGCGGTATTGAAGGAGAAGAGGCTGTGGTAGGGTGAAAACGGGTGAAATGGAGAGGGGATTTGCGGTTGTTTATGTAGGGATGAGAAGAAGGGTCGAGAATGGAGGTTTGTTGGTGATGGAGGGTGGAAACGAAAGGGGAGCTCGGTGATGGAAGGATGAAGGAGGTGCGATGGGCGATGGAGGAGAGAGAAAGAGAGAGGCGAGGCTGAAGGGTGCGGCCATCCTTTTTTCGAGGTCTCTCCAAGAGAAAACCCTTAGAAGGGTTCTTTTGTAAAAAAATTTGGTTTTTCCAAAAAGAGGCTCCGTGTAAAAAGATTTTTCATACAAACAGTTTTAAATTGACTTTTTTTAGCAAAATTGATTTAGAAAGCTTAAACTTATTTGTTTTTCTCATAAATTTTTCAATTTTTTGAATTTTATGTTATTTCTCAATTTTTTTGTATTTTTAAGTAAAAATCCTAAGATTTATGAGAAAACAAAGATTAAAACCATTTTTTTTGTGTTTTTGCAAAAATATTTACAAAAGAGAAGTTTTCTGAGAATTAAAAGCTATTTTGAGAAAATTTCTTCAGAAAATGGGTTTGGATCCAGATTTTGAGGATATATGGATTTAAAGTTTCAGATCCGGAGTTGATCAATATGGATTTTAATTCAGAAAATCTGAAGAATGATCAAAATTTAGCTTTGTTTTTCTCATAAAATGAAACCAGGGGCAAAAAGGTCATTTTTACAAATTTTTGAAAAATTTGGGGTGTTCACACTTCCACACCTAGTTTAGATTTTCTAACTGGGGCATTTTTGTTATTTTATAAATTTTGACATGTTTTTCTTTGCTACTAAGCTCGGCTTTCAATCGGCTTAGCAGCAAAGAGGGGCATCTGTAAACACCCTAAAATTTTCAAGTTCATTCCGGACACCTCCTTCTGCAGATACCAAACCCCCTTTTGTATTTTTTATTCATTCAAAAGTATATTTAAATAAATTCCTGATCTCGAGTTCATATGATATCCGAGATCCAACTTCATTTCTTGAGTTCTGATTCAGATCCAAGATCCATTTCTAGGTTTGATCCAATATTCAAATCCAAATTCCATCATAAGTTTGGATTTTTCATTTTAAAGATCATTTTTTTTATAAATCCATTTCCAGGGTTCAAACTCAATTTAAACCAATTTCCCTCATTTTGATCTACATTCAAGATCCAAATCTGATTTTTATTCAAAACCTCAGATCTAGACCCTTTTCAAAATTCAATTCTTCACCCTAATTTCAAAAATTAATTCTTGAATTTGAAATTCAAACCCATCATTTTATAAGGATCCAGTTCATAAATCAATTTGGATTTTGAAATATCAAAACGGATCCAGATCCTGTTTCAAAATCCAATTTTTATTCAAAATCAATTTGGGGATTTCAAATTCAAAATCAAAATCCAACTTTTATCCCCAATTCGAAAACAATTTTTGAATTTTAAGCCCAAATTCAACATCTTTGCAAAAAAAATCAAAATTCAATCTGGATCCGATTTTTAACTCAATTTGGATTTCAAAAATCAAATTGGATCTCAGATCCAATTGAAATCCGTTATTTTCAATTTTTTCAAAATTTCCCTTTTTCTTTCATCTTTTACTTCACTTATATTTTTAAACTTTTTAAATTTAAAAAAAAACACACACACACATGGGCACAAGGGTGCCACATGTTAAATTTTTTTGACAAAGGACATTTTTGCCCATTTGACAATTAAAAAAATGACCCCATGCATGGGGTCGCCCCCCCTAGTGTGCTACCTCAACCCTAGGCCCTTCAGAAAAGAAGGAAGAAAAGGAGGAAAAGAAGAGTAAGAAGAGGTAGAGAGGAAGAAGAAGAATCTCCCTCTCTCTCTCTCCTTCTTGCTTGAGGTTTACACCAATTTGGAGAAGCATCCAGCCCTCTCTTTCAGACCTCTTCAGCCAAGGTAAGTTCTCTTCCCTTCTTTCAATTGATTTTTCATTTTTTTTAGAAAAAAACTCTCTACGAGTCACCCCCTTCTTCTTTCAATTTCTTTTTCATTTCATAAGTAGAAAGGCAGATCTATTTTTACTTTTGTATTAATTTTGATTCTATGCTTTTGATTCATTCAATTTACTATTTGATACATGCAATTTCATTTTAGCCATCAGAATCATGAGATTATCAAATCTCATATTCAATTGGCCAAATTAATCTCAGTTTATGCTCCAGTACTTTTATTTTTTTTATAAATAAATTTGATCTTAATTTTTCTTCATTCATGCATTCATTCATGATCCAATGCAATAGATCTCACATTTAATCATTCTAGCATACGTATTTTGCTTCTATCATATTTTCAATTCTAGCTTGTTTTGCATCTGCTAATTCACCTATAATTAGAGCTCATTTTGATCTAATGTTTTTACTATAACTTTATTCATATGTTTTCGGGATCTCCATTGAAAATCAGATCTTTCTGAGTTCGTTGGCCCATTTTAAAAATCGGAATTCAAAACTTGTTATTCTGCACCATCAGGATTTTAGCAGAATCAGGACCGACTTGCCGGGGTGATATCTCCCTAACTGAAGATGATCTTTCCGATCCGTAAAAAGTGAAGTATCCAAGATTGAATGTAGTTTGTTCATGCCAAATTTCATCAATTTATATAGTATTTTTATACATATTTTTAGTTACAAACCACAACTTTGTCACCATATGTTATTTTAATAGCTCAGATTTTAATCCATTTTATCAGAGTCATATCTTCATAACGGGAGATCATTTTCCAATTCTGTAAAAAGGGTTCTCTTTGTTTATATGTCTAGTTCATCTATGTCAATTTTCAGTAATTTCTATGGTCAATTTATATTTTATTTTGATTAAATACTAAAAACCTATATTCTGATTTTGTATGAACAATTATGTGTGTATTTTGATTCTGTCCCCATATTATAATTGTTAGTTTCTTTCAGCAAATTGTCATTCGATTTGCAACATCTTTCAACAAATCATTGTTCAATTTGTAATGTCCTTCAACAAATCGTCATTCGATTTGCGACACCCTTCAACAAATCGCTATTGCGATTTATAATGTCTCTCAGTAAATCATTGTGCGATTTACAGTGTTCTTCAGTAAATCACTATTGCGATTTATAATGTTTTTCAGTAAAATGATGTGTGATTTACAGTTTTTTTTCAGTAAATCTCTATTGTAATTTATAGTCTCTTCAGCAAATCGTTATTGCGATTTATTGTGTCTTCAGTAAATCACTATTGTGATTTACAGTGTTATTGAACAAATCGTTATGCGATTTGCATAAATCGCTACTCGAATCAGGACCAACTTGCCAAAGGCGTATCTCCCTAATCGAAGATTGTATTTCTGATCCGTAAAAAGCGATGTTTTTGTGATTAAATTTAGTTTATTTCGGCCAATTTTCAGCAATTTATATGATAATTTTAGTCGAAAACCAGACCTCTAGCATTTTGCATTATTTGAGTTACACAGATTTAGTCCATTTTTCTAGTCATATCTCCCCAATGGGAGATCATTTTCCAAATATGTAAAAAGAGTTTTCTTTTTTTATGTGTCAAGTTTATTCCTATCAATTTTTATAAATTTCTATGCTCATTTGTTATTTCAATTCTGTTAAAAACCAGAATTGGTAGGTTCATTTCCTGAAATAGAACAGTGACTTCTTGAAGTCACCATTTTTAAACTAAAACTAATTTTCCCATTCTGTAACTTGAAAAAGTTTTTTAATCATGTTAAAAACGTATCCCATAAATTTGGTATAATTTGAATTCTTATGACCTCTGAAATATCTAAATTACAAAAGTCAGCTCACTTTTCTCAAATTCCTGCTTTCTAAAACTTAAGCCTTAATGCTTGATTAATATCTAGAGATTCAAAGAAAATTTGCATAATCTGTAAAAAAGAAAAATTTTATTTGATGTGTCATGAATCCATGGGGTCAATTTGAGCTCTTTTTTACCTCATTTCAACCAAAGCATTCTGACTGGTTTTTTGTAGAATTCTACTTCAGCAAAATTCCTTGCTTTTTACTTATTAAAGGCTTCAATTTTGATTTTTTTTCCATGTCTCCTCAAAAGTATTCAATCTTAAATAGTTTTTAAGATAAGTCCAGAGTCTTCATAATAATTATGAGCATTTTACTACATCATTTATTTTATTTTGCTTAATTTTCTTCATTTTGGAGCTTGAAAGGCTTATTTTGGTTGATTTCCTTTAATTTTCCAATATTGAAGGAAAATCCGACTAAGCCTACATTTATTACTAATATGTTTGCTCAATTTTGTAGGTATTTTATTTTCTTTGTTATTTCCCTTTTTAATTGTTGTATTCAATTCAAGGGTTTTAATTAAATACTTAATGAGAATTTTTACTTTATGCTTAGTTTAAGAATGAATGAGCATTTAGTTTAAGCTTAATTTCATGATTATCTTGTTCCATTTGTTTTTATTTTATTTCAAATACACAATGGAAAAACATGAATGACACGTGCACCCTTTATCAGAGGATAAATAAAACTAAATAAAGTTCATATTTACGGCCATAGTCGGAATATGAATAATACTTAGAATTATTATTCTTTATTAAAATACAAAAAATCAACTTATACTCTTAAGTCATTTTAAAAAATCATCATATTTTCAAAAATACATTTTCTTCTTTTATTAGAATTCAAAATAAAGATTAATTCAAAATATATTTATGACTATAGTCATGAATATATGAAAATTTAATCTTGTTTTAATTCTATAAAGGCACAAAATTTATTTCATTCTTTATTAGAATTCAAGTAAAGATTAAGTTAAAAATATGTTTATGGACATAGTCATGAATATATTAAAATTTAATCTTGTTTTTAATTCTATTAAAGAATGAAATTTGCTTTTAAATCAAATTTCAAATAAACTCTTTTAATTCATTCATCATTTAGGATAGATTTGCATTATTTTATTTTCAAAATGATTTAAAATATTTTTTCAAGGTATTTTCCAAGTGATTTTTGAAATATTTTCAAGATCATTCAAAGCATTTTTCAAATTTTCTAAAAATTCCCTTTTCAAAATTATTCCAACTTTCAATTTCAATCCTCCACTTCAATTCCAAAAAATCAATTTTTCAATTTTCAAATTTCAATCTGGATTTTTAATTTTAGATTTCAAATTCAATTTCAAAATAAACTCAAGTTTCAAGATAAGTCTCAAGATTCAATTTTGACTTTCAATTTTCAAAACTCAAAGTAAATTCATTTTCAATTTTGATTCCCATTCTTAAACTTGAAATTCCAAATTCTGCATTCTAAAAAACTTTAATTTTAAATTCATTCTCAATTGCAGAAATTCAATTTCAAGCTTCCATATTAAATTAGGCTTTCATTAAATCCAAATTTGATTTTAACTTGCACGTTCATTCCCAAACTTTAATATTTCAAAACCTCAACTTCAATTCTGATTTCAAGTTTCAAATTCAATTCTAAATTCAAGTTTTCAATTTTGATTCAAAATTCAAACTTCAAACTTCAAATTCTATGTCAAGTTTGAAGTTCAAGTCCAATTTCAATTCTGATTTAAAAGTTCAAACATAATTTTGATGTCAATTTCAAATCTAAAACTTCGATTTGAACTTTCAAATATTAAACTCAACATATTTTCCAAGCAAATTCAAATTATTCCCAAAGATTAACTCTGAATATTTTCCATAAATCATTCAATTTTCCGATTCAATAAAAAATTCTCTAAGTTATCCTCCATTCATTTTCAAGTTTATTTCAAAATATTTTCGAAAAATTCCTAAGTCAAAACAAAGATTTCTGAATAATTTTTAAAGTCAATTTCGAAATTCACTTGGAAAACTTTGAAATAAATTCAACACTCTCAAAACAAAACAATTCCTCAAAGCATACATTTCTTCATTCTCATAATGCAAGTATGATTCTATGTGCATTTAGGACTTAGAATAATCACTTAGATAAATTTGAACGAAGTAAAGGCATAAATTCGATCCTTGGTTCAATTACCCCTGGTAAAGGTGCTAAAAACAGTTGAACCTCGTACCGACGAGCGAATCCCGTCTCTCCATTTTCTCGCATTTTTTTAAGAATGAAGGTGAGTTATTTCAAAATCTTTTAAAAAGGTCAAGTGAGGCCTTGCGAGAGTTTTTCTCTTTTTCCTAAAAAGGAAGAAAGGAAATTTTTTGCAACAATCATAGTGAGGAATCTAGGAGGAAGGTTATGAACAAGCAACCTGTGTCAGAAGAACATGGTGATAAAGTGGTATTTGTTGCATCAATAAATCAAAATTCAAGATCTGAATATGTTAAAAGTAAGGGACACAAATTTATATGTTTACACTATAAGAAAGAAGGGTACACCAAAGATCGTTGCTGGATATTACACGGTAAACTCACCAATATAAACGAAAGTGAAAAGGATATGGGTCAGGCTCAGATTGCATGTGTTGAAGGGAAGGATGATCAAGTTACGATGAAAATGATAGCTGAAATGATTAGAAATCTTAGGAAAGAAAGGAGCATTGTCAATAATGAATCCAAAGTTGCAGTATCGACTTTTACCGAGTCAGGTAATGTTCTTTCCAAGACTTGCTCTCATGTCTGGATAATTGATTATGGTGATTTAGATAATATGGTATGTTCAAAACCAGATTTACATGACATTGAAGCCATCCATAACTATAAAACTGTTACAGTGGAAAATGGTGCCTTTGCTCCAATTCAAGATTCAGGTAAAGTTAATTTATTTGAAACTCAAATCGATGCTCTATATATGTTGAGTTTGACGTCAAATCTTCTCTCTGTTTCTAAGATTACTTAATCGTTGAAATGTAATGTTATATTCTCCTCTACTGGTGTAAAGTTTCAGAACAGATTAACAATGAAGACGATTGGTGAAGGCAGAATTAAGAACGACTTGTACGTGCTTGATCAAGAAACATCGACTCATACAACCCATGTTATGAATAATGATCGTCTTATGTGGCACTATAGATTAGGTCACCCGTCAAATAAAGCTTTGTCTAAATTATTCCCTGAAATGTCTATTGATGTTCATACCTATGATGTGTGCCAATATGATAAAATGACACATTCCTATTTTGATTCTTCAAAAATAGTCTCTAATAAACCTTTTGATTTAGTTCATGTGAACGTTTGGAGACTAGCTCCAATCATTTCTTATAATGGATTTTGGTTCTATTTGTCTATTATTGATGATTTCTCGAAAGTGACATGGATGTATTTGCTCACATCTAAAGACCAAGTATTTGATAAATTTGAGTCTTTTTATAACATGGCGTCAACTCAATTTGATACAAAAATCAAAGTTCTTAGAACTGATAATGGGTCCGAGTTCAAAAATAAATATTTTGAGTTTTTTTGAAAAATCTAGAGGATTAGATCATCAATATTCTTGCATCAAGACACCTCAACAAAATGGGGTGGTTGAACGAAAGAACTTGAACACCTTGGAAACCACACAGCCTCTCATGTTTTAAGCCAATGTCCCCAAAAAACATGCTATAATATTAATAGGTTGCCCAGTAGTCAGCTAAAGGAAAAATCACCTCTTCAAATGTTATATGGGAGAAAGATTAACATAGAACATTTGAGTCTTTGGAAGTATCGTATATGTCTGGGTTGGTAAAACAAAGAGAGATAAGTTGAGTCCATGGGCAAGAAAATGTGTTTTCCTCAGATATTTTTCAAATAAAAAAGGTTATTATTGTTATAATGTTGAAGAAGCTAAAATATATATTTCATGAGATGTTAAGTTTGATGAAACAAATATGTTTTTAAAGAACAAGCAAATTGGTACATGTCAACAGGGGGAGATCGCTTTGCCTAACATTCACACTTATGATGATTTGCTGATCTCGTCTAAAGAAAACTCTGAGTAGGTTGTTTCCGAAAATGAACCAGCTCAAGATGAACAAGTGATTGGTCAAGAACATAATGAACGTGTTGATGAAGATCAAAATGAATGGATTGCCATTTTCAACAAATATCAACGTGAACTAGGTATGAGGAAGTCTCACAGAGAGATTCAACAACCAAAGTATCTTAGTGACTATGTTATGTATAGCTCAATCATGCATCCCATTCAAAAACAAGTTTCTTATGATTGTTTCTCAAAGTGTCATGTTGCCTATCTTACCGCCTTGGAAAATCAATGTGAGTTGAATACTTATGATGAAGCCAAAAATAATCTAGTATGGGTTAAAGCTATGCAAGAAGAATTAAGTGTACGGCATAAATATCACACTTAGAAGGTTACCACGTTACCTGAAGGAAAACAAGTTGTAGGATGTCGATGGATATTCAAGATTAAGTATAACAGCGATGGATCTATTGAAAGACATAAGGCACAATTAGTCGCAAAAAAGTATACTCAGAACCTGAGAATAGACTACGAAGAAACCTTTGCACCAATTGCTAAAATGAATACTGTCTATATACTTTTATCTATTGCTTGCAATTTCAGTTGGCCTTTTTTTCAATTAGATGTGAAAAACACATTTTTGCAAGGAGATTCGCAGGAAGAAGTCTATATGACACTGCCCCCAGGACATCCTCAAGAGACTTCATCCTTGGTATGTAAACTAAAAAAATCGATATATGAATTGAAACAATCTCCTAGAACATGGCATCTTAAATTGAGTAAGGCCCTTGAGCAAATTGACTTCTCTAGACGTGCTGCAGACAATTCGTTGTTTATTTACAGGAAAGATGACAATATTATTCTAATATTAGTATATGTCAACGATGTCATCTTCACATGAAATAATGCTGCCAAGATTGATGAAACAAAGAAACTACTTCGGAAAATGTTTGATATCAAAGATCTTGGTCGATTAAAATATTTCTTGAGAATTGAAGTTGCCCACTCAAAAAAGGGGATATTCATTTCTCAACGAAAATATGCTCTTGACATATTGAAAGAGATAGGAAAGCTGGGATGCAAACCGAATGATACTCTGGCCGAAGCAAAGGCAATTTGGGAAGAAGTTGAACCTGCCACAAATATTATGAAATATCAAAGATTAATAGGCAGATTGATTTACTTAACCATAACACGGGCAGATATAACATACGTCATGAGTTGTGTTAGTCAGCACATGCCTAAACCCTGTCATAATCATTGGAAGGCAGTTAATTGCATCCTCAAATACATCAAGAAGGCTCCGGGTCAAGGACTCTGGTACAAAAGAAATAATCATGTAGATATTGAAGGTTTTTCTAATGCAGATTGGGCCAGTAGTTTGGATCATAAATCAATAACAGGCTACTGCATATATGTGGGAGGAAATTTGATATCCTGGTGAAGCAAGCGACAAAAGGTGGTCTCCAGGTCAAGTGCCAAAGCAGAATATAGAGCCATGGCGACTACAGTAAGTGAGATTACTTGGGTAAGAGCTCTATTAACAGAAATGAAGCTTGATCCAAAATCACCAGTTCCTATATTTTGTGACAACAAGCCAACAATCCATATAGCAGCCAATCCTGTGTTTCACGAAAGGACAAAACATATAGAGATCAATTGCCACTATATCCAAGAAAAGGTGCAGAATGGGAAAATTCAAACCCCTTATGTCCACAGTGATGATCAAGTTGTAGATGGGTTAACTAAAGGGTTATTGAAACATCAACTCATGAGGTCATTAAGCAAGTGGAGTTGTTTCAATGCCTATGCCCCACTTGAAGGGGAGTGATGGAAATTGGTTTCCGTCAATCACGCTCTGCCTCCACTCTATTAGGAGCAATCCAAAGAAATCTGTTTATAACAAATTTTCCTTTTTTTCTTATCATTGCTTCTGTAGTTGTTACCATCAGAGCCTATAAATACTTGTAAAGAGAATACGCATATCATCATTAGAAATAAACAACAATACCACAGAGCATGGTTGTGTTCATGGATGTAGGATTACACCAAATCTGAACCACGTTATATGCTTCGTGTTTCTTTTTCTCTAATATTCTTCAAAGATGGACCAAGTAAATTAATTAAGAGCTAAATCACCCCATTCTTCCAACTCTCCCTCTATAAATATATGAATTAGTGGAAGAGAAAGCACAATATTTAATACTTAAATTTGTTCCCAAGCTTCCCCATTGTTTGGCCTTCAACCATGGCTAGAGCTCTTCCTTTAATGGATGCCTTGGTGATAATGGTTGTGGTGATGAAATTTGCTAGCACCACATGTGCAAGTTCACTAACAGTGTACAAGGGGCCAAGGTGATTTGTCCCATGGTGAAATACTCTACCTGTGGTTGTCACAATATCATGTACTATGGTGGCTACAAATACCTTTACCAAGGAAAGCATGCGGTGCTCTACCAATATTCAAACTGTAAAGAAAACTGGCAGAGCCCTCCCTATGCGCAGTATTGCAGGCCATTCTATTGGAAGAGTCTCTTCATCAAGTGCTAGAGTCGGGTGCACTTAGCACTTGACTGATATATTTACTTTAATAAAGAGAGAGCTTGCCTCTTTCATCTGTTTGTCTGTTGTTGTTCACGGCTCGCTAGGGTCAGTTACTAGACTACTCAATGTGATGCTCCTCAATAAATCCGTTTGGTGTTTTGAATGGATAACTGGCATTTTTGTACAACATATATGGTAGTGAAAACCACCATCTATGCTATTAATATAAACACGTGTTGCTTTTATATGGTAGTGAAAACCACCATCTATGCTATCAATATAAATAGGTGTTGCTTTTATATGGAAGTGATTGTACATTATCTTGTTGTTCCAATTTATATTTGTTTTGCAGATAAGTGTGATCTCAACGTTGATCCAGTGATCACTTAACTCATCTCCTTTGTGTACAAAGGAGTTCTATGGTAGGTTGTTTGTATCTAGAAAAGGATATTTTCATGCTTGAACCAAGATGGTGAAATGATAAAACATAAATAAATAAAATTTCAGGAATCTAAGATAAGTATATAATGGCGTACTCTATCTCTATCACCTCAGTTAGCGCATATCCTGGATTGGAATATCTAGCAATAACAACATAACATTGAATTACTGTATATCACGGTCCATCTGGGTTACCACATATCACGGTCCATCCAACTGTAACAATCATCCTCGTTGTATATTCTCTTGTTGTATTTTGTTACCGCATATCATGGTTCATTTAACTATAACAACCATCCTCGTTGTATCTTCTCTTATTTTATTTTGTTACCGCATATCATGGTTCATCTAGCTGTAACAACCATCCTCGCTCACTGTATCTTCTCTTGATGTATTTTTTATTTTATCGACATCCTATAAACTTTTATATACCACTGCTTTCATCAGTGAAGAATATAACAAGAATTCTGAGCTATCTCTCTCGTTCTATATAGTATCAAAGCCAACCATTTCACCTGCTAGTCTTTCATCAACTGAATCAGCCTTTTCAATTTGTTTTAGTTTTTTTTCAGTTATCCTGACTGGCCGTGTCACGACTTGACACTATTCAGAAACATACAGTTGATCCCCATTTTTTTTCTCATGGCTCAATCAACTCATACTGAAATGCATGCTAATGTCCTGTCACCATACTTGTTGCACTATTCTGACAATTCTGGAACCGTGCTCATTTTCTCCGTACTTACAGGCGACAATTACTTGACTTGGTGGCATGCTATGAATATGGTCTTGAGTGCCAAACACAAGTTTGTATTTGTTGATGTCTCTCCCCCAAAACCAATAAGTTCCTCACCCAATTTTTTGTCTTGGTGTTGATGCAATGACATGGTGCTATTTTGGCTCCTCAATGCTCTCTCCAAAGACATCGCTAATATCATCATATATGTAGACACAACTCGAGATGTTTGGGTGGATTCAGAAGAATGCTTCTCTCAAGGAAACACTACTTGGATTTATCAATTAAAGAAACTTATTTCTGACCACCCCAAGAGCAAAGTTCACTTGCTACTTATTTCACCACACTCAAGACGCTCTGGGATGAACTTGGTTCGTATTCTACCCTTTCAACATGCACATGCAATACATTCAAAGATTTTAGTACTTTCCTTGAGCGAGAAAAAGTATACCAATTCATCATGGGGTTGAACAATACATTTGCCGCAATTCGAAATCACATTTTGACTATTGAACCTCTTCTAAATATTAGCAAAGTCTACTCCATGATTCTTCAAGAAGAAACTCACCGACTTCTCATGCCACTTAGTGGGGACACTAATGATAATCTAGCACTTTCCGCCAAATATCATGCATCACGTCCGATGGTCAACTATTTTTCTAAAAACAGTAAGCCCCGACCAAAACGTGACTATTGTGGGTTATTAGGTCACGTCAAGAGCCACTGCTACTCACTTCACGGCTATCTGCTGCACCATTCAAAGGCAAACCCCAACAGTAAAGATGCAAATCATGGATCGGTTAATGCAACCGCTCAATAGGAGTCTGCACCACTTCCCAATCCCCATGAGTTCAAAAATCCCTCCATTCTTTCACAGCTTATGGAGGATCAACTTGGACAAATCGCTTCTTTGCTTAATGTTGATGCCAAACCCACCTCCGCCAATCTGGCAGGTAATTCATCCTTTCATTCATTTTTTTTCTGGGTCATTGACACATGAGCTTCACATCACATGACACCCCATATTTAAGTTCTTTTTAATATTATTGTGTTGTCTAAACTACATCCTATTAGTCTCCCTAATGGTGAAAAAAGTTTTATTACCCATATAAGAAATATCAACCTTTATTTCGATCTCAATCTTGTTGATGTTTTATACATACCTAATTTCCATTATAACCTTTTATCTATTCTTAAGCTAGTATCCTTCATTCCTTGTATAGCTACTTTCTTTTCTTCTTTTTGTCTTTTTCAGGACCCTTTGAAGAGGACGGTGATTGGAGCAGGTAGACTATGTAATGGCCTTTATCATCTCATCCTTCCCAACACACATCATGCTTTGACAACCTCCACACCAAATAAAGGCATTCTTTGGCATATGCGAATGGGTCATTCTTCACGTGACTGAAGTTCTTTATTGAATAAATTTGTCTCAAATTTTGTTTTTCATCATAACCATATTTGTGGCATTTGTCATCATGCTAAGCAGACACGATTTCTATTTTCAACTAGCTTAAGTCGACGTGCTCACCCCTTTGATCTTGTCCATTGTGACATTTGAGATCCCTATAACCCACCTTCCCATTCGAGTGCTACGTTTTTTCTTACTATTGTCAATGATTTTTCCTGCTGCACTTGAATTTTTTTCTTACTATTGAAATCTTTTATTGTTTTCAATGCTTTTGTGCTTTAGTTTACAATTTTTTCCAATCTTCAGTTAAGCATATCCGAAGTGATCATGGCATTGAATTCACCTCTCGTTCTTTCCAAAATTTCCTTTATCAAAATGGCATAGATCATAAAAAATCATGTGTCGAAATGCCTCAACAAAATGGGCGGGTTGAACATAAGTATCACTACCTCTTAGAAGTGGCCAGAGCTTTATGTTTTTAATCCCATCTTCCAATCTCTTTTGGGGATGAATGCATTCTCACTTCTGTTTATTTAATCAATCGTCTTCCCTCTCCGCTTTTGAACAATAAAACACCCTATGAATTACTTTTTAGAAACAAACCTCAGTATCATCATTTATGGGTGTTTGGATGCCTATGTTTTGCAAAAAATAATAATACCCATCACACTAAATTTTTCTCTCGCACCAAGCATTGCTTATTTATTGAATATTTAGTCGACCAAAAAGGATATCGACTTTTTGATCTTGAGACAAAACAATTATTCATTAGTCATGATGTAATATTTTATGAGAGTGTCTTTCCTTTCCAAGGTCACGTTGAAAAAGATAATATACCCATTGTTATGCCTCTCCCATTACTTGACACTGACGATCCGGATCCAACACCATTATCTCATGACTCCGCTCACACTTCAACTACCAATCCACCACCGCCCATTGCACTGGTTTTGACTGATTCCCAACCCATGCAACATTCTCAACGAGTTAGCTCTGCACCATCTTACCTTAAAGATTATGTTTATTCGGCCCTCACACCAGAATCACATAGTCTATCATCCACTCCAACACCCGCTTCTTCCAAGTGTCTATACCCCATTGATGTTTATCAACTTTTTTATTCTCTATCCCATATTGATTTTCTCTCATCTCTTCTTTCTGATGAAGAGCCTAGACATTTTGGCGAGGCAGTCAAACACCCACATTGGCGCGATGCTATGTCCAATGAAATCTATGCTTTAGAAGATAATTACATCTGGTCTATAGTCACATTATCGTCTGACAAATATCATATTGGTTGTCGTTGGGTGTATAAGGTCAAACATTGAGCAGATGGATCCATTGAGTGCTATAAAGCACGACTTATGGCCAAAGGATGCACATAAATTGAGAGATCTGACTATCATGACATGTTTGCACCTGTAGCAAAACTCACCATTGTTCGTTGCTTACTTTCTTTAACAACCATGAAAGGTTGGTTTCTCTATCAGCTTGATGTCAGTAATGCATTTTTATATGATGATTTAAATGAAGAGGTTTATATGCAGCTTCCTCTTGGTTTTTGAGTTAAAGGAGAAAATCAAGTGTGTCAACTTCATAAATCCATTTATGGATTGAAGCAATCCTCAAGAAACTGGTTTATGAAGCTTACCTTTGCTCTTAAAGGCACCCATTTCATTCAATCTCGAGTTGACTACACTTTATTTACGTGGAATACATCCAATATTTTCATTCTTATTCTCATCTATGTCGATGTCATTATTATTGCTGGGAATAATGATTTAATGATCACACAAATTAAGAATTTTGTCCTACCCAGTTTCACCTTAAGGACTTAAGTGAACTTAAGTTTTTCCTTGGTATCGAGGTAACCCGTATGTGATCATTGCAAAAATTTTCCTCTTGGTTCTCTCTTTTCCTTCTCTTTCCCTTTCTAACCTCTATTCCCTTTTTGAAGGGGAATAAAAGATAGAAAAAGAAGAGAGAATGAGAAAAGAAAGAAGACAAGAATTATTTTGCAAAGATCTCACTTGACCTTAATTTTGAAAAGATTTTGAAAATTTACTCGCCTCCATGTTTGAAAATTTATGAGAAAATGGAGAGACAGGATTCGCTCGTCGGTATAAGGTTCGACCATTCCTAGCGCCTTTACCAGGGGTAATCGAACCAAGGATCGAATTTATGCCTTTTTGCTTTGCCTAAATATTTTCTAAGAATTTATTCTAAGTCTAAAAAATGCACAAAGAATCGTGCTTGTGTAATGCAAATGCAAAAATGTATGCTTTTGAGAAAATAGTTTAGAAATTCTGGGATTTTCCAAGTGATTCTGAAATAAATTTGATAATGGAGTAAAGAAATGATTCAAAGGGTTGAAATTGATTTGAAAAAGTTAGATTTTGAATCTAACTTAGAATTTGAAATAGATCTGGAAGAATAGACTTGAAATTCCAAGTCTTGGAATAATCAGAGTTTGAAAAATGGATTTTGATTTGAAGAAATAAAAGGAAAATGAGACTTTTAGAATTTTGAGATAGAATCTTGAGAAAAATAGAGTTTTAAAGTAAAAAAATGGACTTTGAATTTGAATGGATCGATTCTGAAAAATGAATTCTTAATTTTGAAACATGGAAAAGGAATTGAATTTGGATTTAGACTTTAAGAAATAGGTTTGAAAATGGTTTTGAAAATAGGAATTAGAAATGGAACTGGATTTGAAATCTGGAATCCTAAATGGAATTGGATCTGAAGTTTAAAATCCAAGATAGAATTGAATCTGAAATCTAGAATCCTAAATGGAATTGGATCCGAAGTCTGGGATCCAAGATGGAATTGAATCCAAAATCTAGAATCCTAAATGGAATTGGATCCGAAGTCTAGAATCCAAGATGGAATTGAATCTGAAATCTGGAATCCTAAATGGGATTGGATTTGAAAATCTGAATCCAAGGTGGAATGGGATTTGAAATTGAGAATCCAATATGGAATTGGATCCGAGAAATCCTAAATCGATTTTGAAAGGGAGATGGAATTTAAGAAAAATCGATCTTTAGAGTGAATACCAAATTTTGGTTTAAAGTCTGATTTAAGACTTAGAATTTTGGAATTTTGAGAAATAAGGAATAAAACTTGAATTCAGACTTAAATTCTGAATTTAGAAGATGATCTGGAAGATTGGGTACCTGAAGTGAAGAATAAAGAATAAAACTTGACTTTAAAACTGGAATTTTTGAAATCAGATGATGAATCTGGGAATTTCAAAGTTAAATTGAACTTTGAAATTTGATCTGAAATGTTAAATTGAATTTGAAATTGAATTCTGAAAATGGAAATGAATTTGAATTTTCAAAGTTGAATTGAACTTTGAAATTAGATTTGAATTGGAAATTGAATTTTGAATATAAAAATGAATTTGAAATTTCAAAGTGAAATTGGACTTTGAAATTGAAGTTTGAATTTTTTAAATAAGATAGAACTTGAGAATAGAAAGAAGAATTTGAATTTACAGGAATTGAAGATTGATTTGAGAAGTGAAGAATATATTTTAAAATCACTTGGATTTTGAAATAATATGAAAATAATTTTTAAAATATGGTGTAATTCTATCCTGAATGATGAATGAATTAAAAAGAATTTGAAATTGGGTTTTGAAAAGCATATTTCATTCTTTAAATGAATTGAATGAAGATATAATACATTTCTAACTATGGTCATAAAATGTATTATATAATAATCATATTTAAATTCAAATGAAGAATGAAACATATTTTGGTGCATTTATAGAGTTTGAAAGTAAAATTAACTCTCAATATATCCTGACTATGGCCATTGATATATATTTTGAGTTAATTTTAAGTTAAACTCTGATAAAGGAAGAAAAAGTTTAGAAAAATATGATGATTTTTGAAAAACATCCAGTGTGGATCCAATGTTATTCTATAAAAGATAAAAACCATAAGTTTTGTTCACACCTTGTCTATGGCCATTGATGAAAATCATCAACTTAGGATTTAATCACCTTTTATTAGAATGGTGCACATGCCATTCGTGTTCCCATTCATGAATTTTTGAAATAAAAGAGAAAATGGTATGAAACAAGCATTTCCAAAAGATATATATACTATACATTCTAATCTAGGGCTGAAAATGTAAATATTCTCATTAATACCTAGCTATTACATCATTGAAATTGAATTTGAGAATATCAAAGTCTCTTAAGAAAAGAAATCTAGATTTTTCATTCATTCCTGCAAAAATAGAGTTAGCATAAAAAGCATAGAAGGTAATGGACGGCATTACATCATAAGCCTATGTACATATATATAAATGGGATGCCTATATGAAAGGAGTACATGCGTACCTATGCTCACACTTTAAATAAAAAAAAAATGATGATGCCCATATGATATCTTATGCTTTACATGAGAATGAAATGAGATATCATCATACATATGAGCCAATCATTATGAAATTCAGAAAAGAATATTCAGTTATGTTGCAATCCAAGATGTGATTATGATTTAGGTATGATACTATGCAGTATGGAGTTGTATGAATGAAAGGAAGGCAACACATACGAAAGAATGGCAATGATATGCATGTCATAGCTAATGGAGGTATGAGTAGTTGAAGGTGTAAACATGTAGATAGGGTGAGTGGTGCATAGTGAATAGTGGCATTTGCAGAGAAAATTCAGATCACTGTGGGTCTAAGTCGAGGTAAGGTGCAGTGAAGGTGTGTGCTGCTGAAGTAGCAAGGCAGATGAAGTGGTGAGGTGGTGAACATGCTGTGAAGGACTGCAGTGAATGCAGGAAGTATGGGCTGAAGGTAGTACGTTGGGAGCTATAGCAGAAGATGGAAGGGTAGTGGATGTTTAGTGTGCTGAAGGATGACAAACAGGTGAGTGCAGTGGAGTGGATGGGGTTACAGGAAGTGGATCAGTGGGGCTGCATAAGGTGTATAGTCACATTTTATACTAAATCCCAAGAATTTGACATGCATGTATTGGAAGGCAACTCCGAAGCTGTAGAGTCCCACAGATTGACAAGGAAAGGTAGGTGTTGGGGCTAAGAGGATGCAGCAGGGGATGTGTTGAACACTCCTACCAATGTCCAAAGTTTTCCACTTCACTCACTCAATGGGTCATGAATCTGTTACATCTCATTTTCAGATACTTCTCTATGGGGTTACAATGGCAGGAAGATAGACCAGCCTTCAAAAGGTGGTAAGCATCCCAACATACAGGAAATCAGTGTTGGCATTAACCCTTAAGAAGCAAAACAATAGGCCAACATACTTATGCAATGCAATCATACTAGTGTACTTAGCTGTAAAACTTCCTAATTATACCAGAAGCAATATTGATAAGAGCATTAAATTGATTTAAATAGCATGGCAGGTAAATAATGAAATTCTTGCCCATTTTGTTGACCAGACATATAGCTTTTTGCAGATACAACCAATCAGGAGGGCTGAAAGTAATTCTCTGATCATAATAACATGCACTAAAATAAGTAAGGAACAAAACCCTTTTCAATTATAAACGGGAATCCATTTTGGTGAAAGAGGATTTACAAGAATATCACATACTAAGAATTTTTAACTTTAAGATATAAGGATTTTAAAAAATGAGGCTTCTGAGAAAAGTGCATGATTTATTTTAGAAAATAAACTCTAAAATGGATCGGGATCCAAGATTTTTAGAAAATATTGGGTTTGGATCTCAAATTATGATTGGATCCAGATAAAACACTGGAGAAAATTCAATGAATTGATTTTTTTTTTGAAGAATAAGAGATTTAGACTCAAAATTGGATCCGGATATCAGATTTGGATTCAGGATTGGGTCAGATATGAAATTTTGAATTTGGATTCCAATGAATCCAAGAAATAAATGGGAATTCATCAGAGATTAATCCAATTTATTCAGAAGTTGGAGGTCAGAGGCAAATAGGAAATTTTTTGATTTTTTGGAAAATTTAGGGTGTTCACACTATACTTCTTCTGGAATTTTTCTCAGTCAGTAAAAATACATTCTGGATATTTTGACTGATGTCGGTCTTCTTGGGGCAAAGCCCACCGAATTTCCTATGGATCAGAAATGTCGACTTACACTTGATGATGGAGACCCATTACCAAATCCAATGTCATATCGATGTTTGATCGGGAGACTCATTTACTTAATTGTGACACTACTAGACATTGTTTATCATGTTCAGCTATTAAGTCAATTCATGCAATCTCCATGAACAACACATCAAGATACAACTTTCAGAATACTTTGATATTTAAAGTCTTCCCCAATAAAAAGGAATTTTTATGCAGTCAAGCAATCCACCACAATTATCGACTTATTGTGATTCGAACTGGGCCACCTGCCCCACAACTTGTCGTTCAGTTATTGGCTACCTCACTTTTTGGGGTCAAAATCCCATCTCATAGAAATCTAAAAAGCAAAATACGGTATCTCATTCCTCTGTCGAGTCAAAATATCGAGCTATGGCTATAGCCACTTGTGAGCTCATTTGGATATGCATGTTACTACATGATCTTGGTTTCTCTCATGTCCAACCTATGAAGCTCTATTGTGATAACCAGTCTGCCCTTCACATTGCTGCCAACCCTATTTTTCACGAACGTATTAAACACATTGAAGTAGATTGTCATTTTATTCATGAAAAAACTATAAAATGGGTTGATCTCTACATATCACATCTCTACCAAAAATCAACTTGCCAGTGTGTTTACTAAGCCACTTGGAAGAGACAAATTTTAGGAGCGTATTTCCAAGTTGGGCATCATGCAACTGTCAACTCCAACTTGAGGGGGCGTAATGGCGTACTCTATGTCTATCACCTTAGTTAGCACATATTCTGGATTGTCATATCTAGCAATAACATCATAACATTGAAATACCATATATCACGGTCCATCTGGGTTACTGCATATCATGGTTCATCCAGTTGTAACTGCCATCCTCGCTGTATCTTCTCTTGTTGTATTTTGTTACCGCATATCACGGTTCATCTAACTGTAACAACCATCCTCGTTGTATCTTCTCTTGTTGTATTTTGTTATTGCATATCACGGTTCATCTAGCTGCAACAACCATCCTCTCTCACTATATCTTCTCTTATATTTTTTTATTTTATCGACATCCTATAAACTTTTATATATCGTTGCTTTCATCAGTGAAAAATAGAACAAGAATTTTGATCTCTCTCTCTCATTCTATTCTCGTTCTGTAGTATATGTGGATCATCAGACTCTATTCTCTTCTTATGTATAGCCTCTCTTTATGCAGTCACTAGGTTAGGTCACCTACATTAATATGAAGTATATACATACATACATATATACATAAAAGTTAGGTCACCTACAATATCTACAACATGAAAATATTGTATCTACATAGTACTAGAATGACTCCCCCTTCAAACAATAAAAATTAATAAAACACGAATTGTTGCTCCTTATTGTAATATCCATAATGATGCTAATGCTATGGTAAGAATGGGTTCTTCTTAATGGGTTAAGGATGGTCAAGGTGTGGATAAAACCCTCAGAAGGCATTTTGTTGTATCCCCTTTCACACTAAGGAGACACCCTTTCGTACGAAGGCCATGGAGGCTGAACAAGTGCTCCCTGTTACCTCTTTGGCAGAAAACTAGCTTCCAGACCAATGGGGGCTCTGCTTGTCTGGCAAGAGCAGTTAGTGCACGTCACCTTATGTTGGGACATTGGAGGTTCAAAATCCAAATGTCCCCATAAGAAGGCTTTTTTTTTAGGCAAGCTGGGGTTAGGCAGACCCCTACCAGATATCTCTCAAGCCTCATGCGGCAGAGGGATAAACTTGGCACATGACCCTACTTACCAAATGATGTTGGGAAAAATCGTGTGGGCCTACATATGATAAGTCACACATTATATGTTGGCTATGGTTTAGGCCCTCTTTATGTGATCTAATTCAATTGGGCCATGTGATATCTTATTTGGTGTGGTGTTATTATGTGAAGAGACATCTTATGCCCTTTTCTATCAATTTCCAATTCTATGATGGGCTGAATTGGAAATAGACTCCTAGGTGGTTACAATTAGGTTATTGTGGTTGTCGCAAAACTCTTCCCTTCCCTGCGGGAGAGAGGGGAAACCTTCCGTGAGTCAAACTTGACTAGAGTTTGAAAATTGTTTTAAAATACTCGCCTCCGTTTTTTAAAATAGCGAGAAAATCCATAAGATGGGGCTCGACCTGTCGGTACGAGGTTCGACCATTCCTGCCACCTTTAACAGGAGTAATCGAACCAAGGATCAAATGTGTGCTTAACTTAGTTAAATCATCAAAATTGTGTTCTATCATAAATGCACAGAGAATTCAAGCATGTGTTATGAAATTTTGTAAAATGCAGGTTGAAAAACATGATGTATGCTTGGAAGATATTTTGGAATTGGAAAATATTTCTAAGGCAAAAGATAGAAATCAATTTCTCAATAAAACCCTGAGGAAAAGATTTAAAATCTTAAGAAAATTCATAAAGAGGTGGAAAATCATGAATGGATGAAAATCCTTGAGAAATGGAAAGGGTTCTTGAGAAAAGGCAAACACTTGAAGGGAAAATGCTTGTCAGGAAAAGTCCAGATTTGAAAATTTTCTTTGAAAAATGATTGAAGATTCATAGAAAGACTCTTTTGAGAAAAGAAATCAAATCCTAGGAACTCAAAACTCAGAAAATCTTAGCCTTGAGAAAGTGTAAATCGATTTTGACTCTAGAAAATGACGAAAAGTTTCCTTTGAAGATTTGGAATTGAATTCTAAAATAAGAAATATTTTTCTGAAAAAATCAGGGAAAACTTAGCTTGGGAAAATCACATCTTTGAAAACCATTTCAGAGCATCTTGAGAAATCGACTTCTTTGAAATGAAATTTTTACAGAAATGCACATGATTTCATGATGTGAACTATCTTGAATGTATGAATGTCTTTTTATGAAAGCTTCTTTTCAGGAAAAATATGTAATTTCAAAATTAAACTAAGGTAATATTACCACATATTCTGACTATGGCCGTGAATATGCTTGTAATTTACATAGTTAATTCTAAAATATTTTGTAAATATTGAAGATATGCGGTAAATTTTGGAAGATAGCCTAAGAGTGTAGGCTCAATGTGACTAGTAGAAAGATGTTGAATCTGGGTCTCGTCCATATTTCGACTAGGACCATAAATATGGACTCCACTGAGTTCATCAACTCCCTAAGAGTTGGTGCACGTGTCATTTGTGTACATCCATAGTGATTTTGAAATAAGATGCAAGAATCACATAATCAGGATATTGCAGAAATTCAAATTATATGATATGCATCCTAATCTAAGCAGAAAAGTAAATCTCTTATTCCAAAATTTATATTATTACATCACTAAATAAAACGAAAGAAAGAAAATTGCAGATTCCAGCTCCTTCCTTTGAATGTCCCTGCCAAGCTTGAAATGGGGTTAGCTCAAATATGTGGGTTTTTCCAAGATTTTCCAATAATATCCTGAGATTATTGGACTTAGTTGGATATAAACCCGATTTTCATACTTCCTTGATATTTGAAATGATGCAAATGCAAGAAAATTCGATAATAAATAGTTTAAAATGCGGAATTATGGTCAAAATGACCAAAATACCCATAATATTGAAGTTATACCTTTAAAATCAGGGTTTTTTGAAGGAATTTTGACAAAATTTGAGATTTTGAAATTTGAATTGAACCAAATGATGATGAAATGCATGATGAGACATGATGACATTCTGCTAAACATATTAGGACTGTAAAAATCAGAATTTATGATTAAACTTGGCCAAAATAATGAATTTCGCTTGTTTTTCGCTCGGATCAGGGTCCCACAGGGACCCCGATTTGATGATACGGCTAAACTGATCATCAAACGGTTTTCAAATCATGCCAAATTCGGTAGAGAGCACCCCTCTACCCTTAGGAACAGTATAGAATGATAAAATTTAAGAAATGACATGGCCTAGATGCAAAATTTCAAAGAAAACCTTAAAATAAGCAAATTTCACCTACAGGTACGAAGCAAACATAGCATTTAACGTAATAATGCAAAAATCCACCATAGAAATGTCTGATATTTTTCAGGACGCTAAAGGTCATGAAAATGAACATCTTTGGATTTTACATCCCCAGAATTTGACCTACGATGAGTTCGGTGACAAAGATTTGGTTCTGACAGGACTAAAATCGACAAAATCCGATATAGAAATGGATAAAAAATAATAACTGACCATCAAAATTTTTGAAAATTAAAGGGGGAACTACTGACATGCATATGAACAAATTTACTTTGTATGGATTCAGCATTTGATCAACTGGATGATAAATAAAAATATTACATTACACGCATAAACCAGAAGAACATATGTAAATGACAAAGCAGAAGGCTGAAATACAAAATACAGAACTGGTATGAAGACTGTCCTAAAAAATACAAAATTTCAGAATCAAACAGAGGACATTCAGGACATAAAGTTTACTTTTTACATATCTGGATTTGGAGCTATATCCAGAGATAACCAGTCGACTTAAGACGATCCAAAGTCTCAGAGACTCAAATCAGGCTCTGACACATGTCCCAAACTCTCGGATTTTTGTTAGACAGTAAAAAAATTAGAAAATTCTGAAAAAATCAGATTACAGACTAGACTTAATCTCGGGTTCAGGGCATTTTTTGGATAGAGAATAGGATTCACATAAGGGAGATCTCGATTTTACAAGTTGATACCAAATATTTAGAATGTTTCCCGGGTCATAAAACCCGACTTGGTATTTTGAACATTGAATGCAGTAAATGAATTCAAATACTTCTGATTTTTTTGAAGATTATCAGAGACAGATAAGGGCATGTAATATGATTTTTTTGGCATTTTTAGAGAAAAATAATAACATAAAATAACGAGTAGACTGACTGACAATGACAAGAAATTACTGAAACTAAACAGAATTGAAATAAATGCTAAAAAAGAACTAACTAATTCCTAAAATATGCTAAATTAACGAAATAAAATATGAATTGAATATAACTAATGCATGAATGTTAAAAATCATCAAGGAAGCATGATCCTACTTAATATATCTTGTTTTATGAGAATGGTCCAATCCATCATTCGGATGAACCCCTTCTTAAAAATGCGAAATCCATGGAATTCAGTATGCAAATTGAAACGAGCCTATTATTTCAATTTAATCAGCTCGAATGGAAGCTTACCTTGTATTCTTATGATGTTTTGGAGCTTCAGAGATGGGCAGCTACGGGATGGCTCCTTGAGAATAGACTCCAGATGCAAAAGGCTTAGATGAGCCCAAAGGGGGTGTGGGCTTCAGGGAAGGAAAATGGGACTTGAGATTAAGACTTAGGTTGAAGTTCAGATCCAAAGAGAAACCTCCCCTGAACTGGAAGTGGGCTAGGGATTTGTAGACTGCTGGAGAAATTTTGAAATTCAAACAGGAGGTCATCTGGACCCTCTATGTGGTACCATCTTAGGGCATGCCACCTTGGATTTTTTTTTAAATAAAATGCAAATTTGTAAGTAAGACACCTCAGCTGGATTTGAAAATATTCAAAAATACGGTTTGCTTGATTCTCTCTGCAGGAGCTTCCCATATGGCGCCACCTCAGAGGATGCCACCTTGGAGTTTGCTTTATTTGAAATTCAAAGTCTTGTTTCTCTGGAAGAAGGAGAGACTGCCATGTGGCACCACCTTAGAGTGGCTCCACACTGACATGTGTCAGAAGGAAGAACAAAGGAAGCAGATGGTGCCACTTCAGGGGTTTTTGAATTTTGGTTTTTACTTTTTCCTAAAATCAAGCTACTAAGCTATTTTTGTGGAAAACTCCTTTTCAGAAATGGTGCCACCTTAGAGGGGAGATGCTTCTACTTTTTTTGAAGAAAGGAGATCTAGACATGTGGCATTTCAGGGTGGTTCCACACCTGACAAGTGTTAGCTTGCTGGAAAAGGCTCTTCAGATGGCGCCACCTCTGGAGGAATTTGAAATTCAAATTGGGTTGGCTCTGGAAGAATGGAGGGTGGCCATGTGGCGTCACCTCAGGGTGGCCCCATAGTGACACATGGCAAGAGGGAGGAAAAAGAGGGAAAGGGACATGTGGCACCACCTCAAATCAGATAAAAAAAATAAAATTCAGGATTTGCGCCACCTCAGTCTGGAGTTTGAATATTTGAATTCTGGCTTTTTCTGAAGGAAGTAGAGAGAGACATGTGTCATTTGCTTTTTCTGGAAGAAGCAGAGAGAGACATATGTCACTTGCTTTTTCTGGGGAAAGCAGAGAGAGACATGTGTCATTTGCTTTTTCTGGAAAAAGCAGAGAGAGACATGTGTCACTTTCTTTTTCTGAGAAGAGTAGAGCTTGACATGTGTCAGCTGCAGGAGAAAACACCTCAGATGACGCCACCTCAGGAGGAGACAAATCTACTTTTTCTAGAAAAAGCAGAACATGACATGTGGCAACTCAGGGCGACCCCAGAGTGACACGTGGCAATTAATGGAGGTGCAAGGAGGAAGACACGTGGCGTCACCTCAGGGTGACCCCACACTGACACATGGCAGAGGATGGAAGGAGAGAGAAAGGGCCTAGTGGCGCCAATTCAAAGACAAGGCTCCTATATTTTTGGTTTTTTCGAAATTCAAGTTTTACAAAAAGAAAACCTATATGGCGCCACCTCAGGGTGGACCCCACAGCGTTTCTTTATTGAAATAAAAGCAAGAAAGTAAAAGTTCTTTTTTTTGGATTTTTCATAAAAACTTAGACTAACTGGCAAATAAGAAATACTTGGCCTAATTGCAGAAATTTTGAAAAGAGGTGGCCCTGTAGGGCAATTTTGCAAAAGAATGATATTTAAAATTGCTGACAAAGGGCAAAATCTGAGATAAAATGGCTAAGTTCAAAGCTAAAATCCATATTAAAAACTATTGAGATCATTTTCCTGAGAAAATATTTTGAAATTCAGAGTCTTGGGGGTAAAATGGGAAGAATTGACAATTTTGAAGACCTAGGGTTTTGAAATCAATTTTAAAAAGAGTTAAAAACTCGAATCTGGATTGCGAGTTTTGAAATTGAGAATTTTGGATCTCGAAATGACATGTTGTGCAGTGCAGTGATGTGAAATGCTCATGCAATGATATGCAAAGACATGTCTTATGAAATGCAATCCTAGACCAGGATTTGTAGATTCCCGTCTCTTGTCAGGAATAAAACTTTGAAAATCTGAGCTAAAATAGAGAAATTTTAAGAGTTGCAGATGAAACTTGGACTTTTGCAAGTTCCAAGCTCAGAAAATAACCATTTTGCCCTCTAGCAATCTCAGGGGATGAATAATGATGTTTGGTGAAAATGTCAGGGAGGTGAGTAAAAATTTGGGGTGTTTACAGATGCCCCTCTTTGCTACTAAGCCGGCTTGTGGCCGAGCTTAGTGGCAAAGAAAAACACACCAAATTTGGGCTATATATAAAAAAATGCCCCAGTGAGAAGGATCTGACTGGGTATAGAGATATTAGTCTGGTGAAGATGGTAGATATGAAATGGAGAACGAAGAGGAATAGATTCGCTCTGTGAGAGTGAAGCTTAGGTTTTGCCCTTAACCTGGATGGGACAGAAAATGCTTTGCTTGGGAAAAAGCTCAGGTTTGACCCTTAACCTGATTGGGGAATGAATTACCTCATCAAAGTGAGGCTCATGTTTATACCCTTAACCTGATCGGGCGGAAAATGAAATACCTCATCAGAGTGAGGCTCATGTTTGTACCCTTAACCTGATCGGGCGAAAAATGAAATACCTCATCAAATGAGGCTCAGGTTTGTACCCTTATCCTGATTAGGCGGAAATGAAATACCTCCTCAAAGGAGGCTCAGGTCTGTACCCTTATCCTGATTGGGCGGAAATGAAATACCTCATTAGATGAGGCTCAGGTTTGTACCCTTATCCTGATCGGGTGAAAAATGAAATACCTCATTAGATGAGGCTCAAGTTTGTACCCTTATCCTGATTGGGCGGAAAATGAAATACCTCATTAAATTAGGCTCAGGTTTATACCCTTATCTTGATCGGGCGGAAAAATAAAATACCTCATCAAATGAGGCTTAGGTTTGTACTCTTATCCTGATTGGGCGGAAAAATGAAATACCTCATCAAATGAGGCTCAGGTTTGTACTCTTATCCTGATTGGGCGAAAAAATGATGGAGTCCTTGAAGGAAGAAACCATGATGGAACCTTTGGATTTTGCACAATAAATCCGACAAGGTTTTTGCAAAAGGAAGGAAAATGGGGTCCTTAAAGCTTGAAAAGGAATTGATCTTGGGCTTCTCATTACTGAGACTAAAATTAACTTTTGAAATTGCCTTTTGCGAGAAAATGATTGGTGGTTCGACCTCAAACCGAAATGGGATTGTCTATGGCGGGAAAGTGGGGACACAGGGAAGTGTGCTAATCTGAGAGCCCGGGCGCTCATATTATACAAGAAGGGAAGGAATCTTGAAAACTCCCGTAATCAAGTCCTAAAGAGGGATTGAAAATGGTGTTAGGCTGTATAAAAAACGGACATCAAGCTGTCACTTCACGTCAGGATAGCTAGAAAATATTGTCAAAATGTTGAAAATTTTGTTGTTGATTCAAAGTATTTGAAAATGCTACACATTGTTGCAAAAATATTCCTTCTTTTCTACCTGAAGTATTATCTCCAAACTAGATTGACTTCATAGAATCAAGATTTGGAATCCAAATTGCTTTCGATTGACCTTCTTCAAGGAAGCTATCAATTTCCTTGATATGAACAGGAAAGAGAGAATTTAATATTATGAAAGCAATTGATGAAAGAATATTGATAATAGAATTTCACAAAATTAAAGAAGATTTTTGATATATTTGGCAGTTTGATATCCTGGGATGTTTCTCTCATGATAATCTTTCTGCACTCTTTTAAACTCTCTTGGGTTTTGGGGGAGTTTATTACATCATCCTTCATTTTGGAGATGTCCTGACTTTTCTCTCTTTTTCTTCCTTCTCTCTCTCTCTCTTTTTTTAGAAGGTACGTCACAAACTCCTTCAACTTGGAGATGTTTCGATCCTTTTTTGCCTCAGGGATTATATTGACGATATTGGCTCATGGGTTGGAGATCTCTAGATGATAGCGGAAATTAAATATCTTTTAGGGATTGTAGGGAGGTTCATCGCATCTGCCTTCATCTCGACAGTGCTTTGGACTTTCCCTGGAAGGATCCGTCACAAACTCCGTCATCTTGAAGATGATCCGAATCTTCTTTGGCCCCAGGGATCTAACTCGTATAATTTGCCTTCATCTTGACAACAATTGAGAGATCCCTTTTGCAGATATTTAATTGCAGCTTAGGCGACTTGAGGAGACAGGGCTTGGGTGAATTCTCTCTTTTTCTAGCACTCAGGATATTTCCACTGCCTCATTTTTTTACAAGAATAGTCTTTAGAGATGTGCCATAACTGCGATCAATATTAATCATTTATGGCTTTGCAACAATATTGAATCTTCTTTGCTGGCCATATCAATGATTTATCCTTCATCCTTTTGGTTGGCCAATAGAAAGGATTTGGATTTTGGATCTTTCTTCGCAAAAGCTTTGCCTCTTTTGGAAGTAATGTTGAATGTAAACATTTTTGCAATAAAGATTCTGAAATCAACAAATAACTTGATTGACAAATTGACAACATGTTCTTGAAATCCTTGGTGAAAGAGAGCATTTGAAATCCTGTTTAACGCATCCATGATGAAAATTATCATCTTATTTCCAAAGGAGATGACTAACAATATCAGTTCAATTAAGAACGACCATTGTTGTGAATAATATCAGTTCAATTAAGAACGATCATCGGTTCGCTGGGAACAATATCAGTTCAATTAAGAACGACCATCGGTTCACTGAGAACAATATTTGTTCAATTAAGAGCGACCATCGGTTCACTGAGAACAATATATGTTCAATTAAGAACGACCATTGGTTCACTGAGAACAATATCGGTTCATTAAAGAATGACTATCAGTTCCTTGGGAACACTATCAGTTCAATAAAGAACGACTATCAGTTCACTTGGAACACTATCAGTTCACTTAGAACACTATCAATTTAATGAAGAACGACTATCAGTTCACTTGAAACACTATCAGTTCAATAAAGAACGACTATCAGTTCACTTGGAACACTATCAGCTCAATGAAGAACGACTATCAGTTCAATGAAGAACGGGGACCATTATAGAGAGTTGGATCGCTTCTATGAATGGTTTCGGGATTATCCCCTTATCCTGAACGGGGAAATGGAAATTGGATGACCTTACAATCGAAATTGAGAATTTGGTAATTTGAAAATTGGAAATTGGGTGACCCAGAGGTCGAAATTAAAGAATTGAATGACCCGAGGGTCGAAATTGAAGAATTGAATGATCCGAAGATTTAAATTGGAATTTGGTGAACAAAAGGTCAAATTAGAGAAATTGACTGATCTTGAAGATCGAGGTGACTTGGATCAACAAAGGAGAATAAAGAGTTCACGAGTCGGAACTCAGAACGACAAAGGAAAATGAAGAGCTCGAATAAGGTAGAGAGATCACGAGTCAAAACTCGGATCAACAAAGAAGAATGAAGAGCTCGAGTCAGAGCTTGAATAAAGTAAAGAGATCACGAGTCGAAACCTTGATCAATAAAGGAGAAATAATTTAAAGAAAAACCCGATTCGAAACTCGTATCTTCAAAGGAAACATAATTTGAGGAAAAACCCGAGTCGGAACTCGGATCTTTAAAGGAAAAATAATTTAAAGGAAAATCCGAGTCGGAACTCGAAAAAATAATTTAAAGGAAAACCCGAGTCGAAACTCAGATCTTCAAAGGAAAAATAATTTAAAGGAAAACACAAGTCGGAACTCGGATCTTCAAAAGAAAAATAATTTAAAAGAAAACCCGAGTGGGAACTCGGATCTTTAAAGGAAAAATATAAACCAACTTGAAAGTTGGATTTTGAAAATGAAGAAATCTGAGTCGAAACTCGAATTTCTAAAAGAAAAATGGACCAACCTGAGAGTTGGGTTTGAAAGAAAAAGAAATCTGAATCGGAATTCAGATCTTCAGAGGAGAACTCGATTAGAGGATAAAAATTTTGCAAATCGCCAGTGTGGGGACTGGATTTTGGAAAGAGGATTATATCTAAAGAATTTTGAAAAAAAAAATAGACAGAGATTGCAAACTGAAGTTAGGGATTGATGATTAGGATGAAAAATCATTCATAGTCTCAAGATTTATCCCTTATTCCGAATGGGAAGTGAATAGAAATTGAAGAATTTTGGGGAAATCATGGAAAATGATTCAGGTTTATCCCTTAACCTGAAGGAGAATTTTGATGCAAATTGAATGCGAATGAATGAGTGCAAATTGATGCAAATGAATGCAAAATTAATGCAAATGGGTGCATATACATGTAAAATGAGAGATTGGTTTATCCTGTCTGCATACAGGATGTTTTGAGGTAAAGATAAATTTTCAAAAAAAATGCCCCAGTGTAACTAGGGAGGAAGATTTTGAATAAAAGAAGGATAATTGATGAATAAGGCGACATGCTTCTTGACTGAGAGACGCCTTCAAAATTATTCCACACAAGAGACACATTGTGGAAGAAAAAACGAATAGGATGGCACCAAGCTATTGGAAAATTTGATGATTTTATTGATGCTTTAAAATCAAGGAAAGAGAATGGGATTACATTATTCTTTTGAAAAAGCAAGATGAGAAATTGGAAAGTGTCGTCATTGTCATCTTCTGGAATGATTGTGGAAAAGCTTAGTCAGGATGACTAGTCCTCCTTTTTATCTTCAACGAAGAGCTTCTTGTCGATGCAGTCTTGAACAATGTTCTTAAGGATGAAGCAGTTTTTTGTGTTATGCCTTACTGCTCGATGAAACTTGCAAAATTGTTCTTTGAATCAGCCCATAATTGCTGGGGGATCAGCGACTTTAGGCAAACGAATAATATCTTTCGCCAGCATATATTCCAGTATACTCTCGAGTGTCTGATCCAGAGGGGTGAATTCTCGATCAGTGCTCCAATCCTTGTGCTTTCGTTTTTCTTGATCTTTCTCCTTGTGTTTGGATTGGAGAGGTTTATCACTGTTGATGTCCTTCCCTTTTTGCCTTTTGAATCTCTCCAAACTGCTACCATGATTATTCTTGTTGCCTTTGCTATTATTGGCCGAAAAAGTGAAGTGAGTCTTTTTTTTGGCATCTTGACTGTTTCTTGCAATGGTAATGCCTTCATAGACCCCATTCTCCATTCCCATCTCGAGTCATTCAGCTTGTTCAATGTGTTCAATGAAAGACTTGAAGGGTGAGGTAGAGATGGGACTCCTCAAAGGCTGTGAAAAGTTGTTCAGGATAATTTGGAGTGCATGCTCCTATGAAATTGGGCTCCTCATTTTATTGCAGGTCTCTCTCTGATGTCTTCTTTTAAATCGTTGTAATTTTGAAAAGATTTTTAAATGTAAAACATGTGAAAACCAGACATCAAATAATAAAAACCGGTTCTCACTAGTGGATGAGACCGGGTCGAACTCAGGGAACGGGAATATATCGTATTCAAACACACAAATCTAAACTAATCTTTATTGCCGAATTATTGAAATGTAAAAAATGTTCAAGAAACGTAAAAACAACTAACTATTACAACAAATGAATACCCTTCGCAGAGGGCGTAAAGTGCAATATTTACAAACCCAATTAAATGCCTAAATTCTAAAATAAAAGAAAAACATCTTCTACTCTTGTGCTTCCCCGTGTCATGCAATCACTTCCGCTCCAGTCCCGTGCAATCCTGCACAAATCCAAAAAAAACACGAGCAGTACACGAGATACAAGTAAAATTATACTAAACAAAGTACACTAAAAAAAAATTCTGAAAGATATCATGAAAGGAAGCTAATGACAATTAAGACTATATTAAACTAATGACAATTAACTAATTAATTCTAAGACTAAAAATAGTATAAAAAACTAACTAACATCATATTTCTTTACTAAGTAAACTAATTACTAATTAGCTAAGTATTCTAATTACAAAGCAATTACCATTGCTAATTATTTCAAATCAACTAATTAAACCTAAATTCAAAACAACTAAGTAAAAGTAGTTACTAATCAACTAGTAACATATGAAGATGCCGATGATCTGATAATCAAAAAACCAGTAACTAACAGAGTTCAGAACTCAATGTTCAGGAAGCAAAGTATTCACTCAAACTAACATCTTCAGACCTTATACATTCAGAAATCAAAATTTTATAATTCAGAATTATCAAGTCTTTGATCGATATTCAGATTAGAAGGAATCAATTTCTTGATCCAAAACAGGCATTCGATTGATGACAAAAATCCATCAATCCACCTTCAGACAATACTCACCAAAGAATGGTAAACAGCTACACTTGCCGAAAACAACCAGCAATACCGAATTTAAACTCAAATTGGAAGAGAGTATTCACGGCAAATCAATTCCAAACATCAACAGCAAATCGATAAATGCACTCCAAGGCAAATCATGACAGAAAATTCTGTCAAATATTAGTAGACTTCTGGAAAAATCATGACCTTCACCGCCGGAGATCAGTAAAAAAAGCACACGGCCAGAGGAACTTTCAATTGCCGATGGATCCAGTAAAAAAAAACTCAATTCTGATTGATATTCACAGAATATAACAAAGCTTTCAATTTCTGTTCACATGACTCAGCCAAAACATCAAATTCTATTCACCTGACTCTGCCGGAATCTCCAATTTGTTCACCAGACTACGGTGATGCTGTGCTTCAGATGCCTCTAATAGTTGCAGGATTCCGGCAGATACAGACCATGATTCCGATCAGCATTAGTTCACTCCACAGGATGATTTATTTCATTCAGATGAGCTCAAACATCAGATTAAAAGATTCACGGCAAGAAAAATTTTATGATTTCACATCTTACGCAGGGGATTCCGACAGTATCTTGCGATTTCAGGCGACTGAACCTGTATCCGGATTCCAACAGGCTCTTTACGGTAGGTCCATAGTTCACATCGTCATCCCTTTGTGGATTTCACGATCTGGAACAAAAAATTTTGGCAGGCTCTCTACAGCAGGTCCATAACTCACACCGGTACCAGAAATCCCTTTCAAGAAGCTTTGAGAAAAAAAAATTGATCACCGGAAAAAAAAATCGATCCAGATGATCGATTGAACTTTTGTAGAAATTTGTTAATTGCTCCAGATCCAGACGATCTGGATGCTCCGGTGACAATTTCAGATTACTGTAAACTGAAATTTCAAATCATATACTGAAGTATTTGAATCCGATTAAAAATTTCAAATCATATTCATTGCATATATCCAGCAGTATCCGATTTAATTTTTTATTTTTATTTATTTAATTTTTTTTTGTTTTTAATTACAGAAACAATTCACGAACAATGCATATAACTACAACTAAAGTCTATTCTAAAATTTTCTGAAACAAAACAGTAAATCAAAATACATTTCTTGTAATATGAGTTATGAATGCTTAACAGAAATTAAAATGAAAATTTCAGAAAAAGAAAAGAAGAAGAAGAAGAAGAAGAAGAAGAAGAAGAAGAAGAAGAAGAAGAAGAAGAGAAGAAGAACTTACCGAATTGGAAGGGTTAGAAGAGAAGTGAAATCCTCCTATATGCCATTACCGTAGCTGGATGCCTCCACCGGATTGAGGAAGAAGAGAGATCAAGGGAGAAGGAGAAGAAGGGGGAAAGAAACAAGGTGAAGGAGAAGGGTTAGAAAAGAAGGCAAAAGCATAAGAGAGAAGACAAGCCTCTCTTCCCCCTACGTATGGTATTTATAATTTTGAAAGTTTTTCCATAAGTCCATCTTATTTCAAAGAATTCCATTTCAAAACCTCTCTTCAAAAAGTTATTTACAAAACAACTCAAAATGACTATGCTTTAGAAAATACAAACTAAGTCTATTTTAACTCTAATTTTTTTATGATTTTCAAAAACTAAACTACTACAATTATGTCAAACACTAAAATAGGCATTAAAATGTAAAATAAAACTATTTTTCATGCATTTTCTATTTTTAAATCAGTTTAGCACATTTACTCGAAACTAACATAAAATTGGGTTTTTAAATCATTTTCTCATGAAATCATGCATATTTTTATATGAAAAATCCCTAAAATATATGCATGATCACTCTCCATCTGCGAATGAAGTTCCTGGCTTTTTCACTGTCTCCCTGCTTCATATTACAGAGGTGATTTAACGTTGGTAGCACTTCAGTATTGAACAAGAATCGTTCAACAAACAAATTCACGACTTTGTCGAACTCTTTCAGTTTTATAGGATTGATATGTTCCGCATACCATTTGGCTATGGCTCCTTCCAGGCTGCGGGGAAATCATAAGAACAGTGCTCTGTTGTCCCTCTTGAATTTGGAGCATTCGGCGAAGAACATGGTGAGGTGGGCTTTGGGATCACCAGAACCATCGAATTTGATAAACTTACAGGGAAGATTCTCTAGATTATTGTCTCCTTCTAAGCGATCGTAGAAATTTTCACTTGTGAAGACTTTTTTACCCTTGTCGCGGGCCTGCAGATCTTTTATTACTCTAGCCATTTCCTTCAATTGAGCTTGCAGTGGGTCTTCTATTAATTGGACCTTTGGTTTGCGAGTTGCTTCCTGAATGAACTCGCATTCCTCCTCGACATCATCGGTTGATTCTCCTTCGTCTGAAGTATCTTGAACATGCTTCTCAGAAGACTTGGTTGCTTTCTTGGCTACACGATCTCTGATTCTCTGACTGAATGGATTTTTGTCTGAGCTGGTGCCAGCCTGCTCACTCATCATCTTCTTCATCATTTTCTGGAACATAGCATACATCTGGGGATCTATGCCGTCATCTTCTTGTAGACCCTGACTCCTGACGGATCTGGGTGAATCCATTTCTCCTTTCGAGGCTGAGTAAATAATGCGCTTAGATGATGTTTTTCTTCTGGACCTTGTCTCAACCATCAAATGTTGTGGATGCTCTCTTTTCTCTTTCTTTCTCTTTCTTTCTCTTTCTCTGCAGGACTCTGCAGGGCAAATATAGGATCATATTTTGAGATTTTTTTTTTTGGAAGGAAATATTGAGGAAGATATGGTAGACCATTGAAAGATTATCCCATTACTAGGGATTGAGTTGCCGTGAAAATCCCGACAATTATGTTGTCATCTTTGTAAGAGAGATGAACAACAAAAAGTGTGCCTTGTTACCTAGGCGAGGTCGTCAACCATGAGGAAAATACCATTTTTCAAAGGAAAGAGATATCTCTTGGAAAAATAATCTGCAAACGGATTTAGAATAAGGAGATGGTAAGAGAAAAGGTGGATAAACAATTTCTCTTGCAATAATCAAGGTATGCACGAGGAAAATAAGGTGAAGAATTTTGCAAATAGACAAAAGGATTGAGAATCCAAGAAAACAATGAGAGAAAAACATATGATTTTAGAAAATTGCAGGCAGGATAAAAATGAAGCTGAAAATTCAAGGTCTAGTAGAACGGAAGAATGGAAAATCACCTGGAGTTTTGAGAAAAAAGTAGATGGTTTGGAAAAATCATCCAGGGTTTGGATAAAATAAGAGAAATATTTTGTGAAAATGGAAAAATGTGGATATTTGGAAAATGGTCTAATAGTTTTGGAAAATGGGAAATATGAGGAATTGAGAAAGGTAAAGTACATACAATCACATCCTGCACATACATTCATGCACATACAACACTCCCTAGAAGGCTGACTCTAGATGCATCATTTTGAAAAGCAGTTGTAGGACCCTAATCCTAACTTTAGGTTTAGATCATCTTTGTTCAATCCAGTTATGCCGATATACCCAAACCAAAATCTGAGGTACGTGACATATAATTTCAACTCTGGATCTAAGTTTAAGTTTCCCAACATCCTTGAGTGCCTATCGATATACTTCGGACTGTGGCCCTTAGTACGTGGTAGGGGGGCGTTAACCCAAATAAGTGGCCCAGTTGTGAGGCTCGATCCCAAACTAGGGTTTTGGAAGAGAGCCCAGCAACGTGAAGACCAGGTAAAGATAGGTAAGGGGGTTTGAAAAAAATGATCACGTGCAAGAAATAGATGGCTCTAAAACCTAAAGAGACAAATTTTGAAAATCTTTGAAGAAGCATACATTGTTTGCATTCAGATCTTAAATTGAGGAGAGTTATATTTAGACCTAAGTCTATGTGAGCATGAAAGTATCTCCTCAATCTGGTCCTACCAAACCATGCCTAAACTATATGCAATCAATGTCAGCTAGGTCAGAATCTAGGCTCCTAGGTTCGCATGATATGAGAAAGTAAAAGAGTTGATATTTTGATAACATAGTTTCGATAATTGAACTAAGTCAAGCACATTTCTGATCAGACAAGGACAGTCCCATCACAGTCGCCAAACCTGTGGTCATCGCAAAATTCTTCCCTTCCCCGCAGGAGAGAGGGGAAACCTTCCGCGAGTCAAACTTGACTAGAGTTTGAAAATTGTTTTAAAATACTCACCTCCGTTTTTTAAAATAGCGGGAAAATTTATAGGATAGGGCTTGACCTGTCGGTACGAGGTTCGACCGTTCCTACCGCCTTTAACAGAGGTAATCAAACCAAGGATCAAATGTGTGCTTGACTTAGTTAAATCATCAAAATCGTGTTCTATCCTAAATGCACAGAGAATTCAGGCATGTGTTATGAAATTTTGTAAAATGCAGGTTGAAAAACATGATGTGTGCTTGGAAGATATTTTGGAATTGAAAAAAAATTCTAAGGCAAAAGATAGAAATCCATTTCTCAATAAAACCCTGAGGAAAAGATTTAAAATATTAAGAAAATTCATAAAGAGGTGGGAAAATCATGAATGGATGAAAATCCTTGGGAAATGGAAAGGGTTCTTGAGAAAAGGCAAACACTTGAAGGGAAAATGCTTGTCAGGAAAACTCCAGATTTGAAAATTTTCTTTGGAAAATGATTGAAGATTCACAGGAAGACTCTTTTGAGAAAAGAAATCAAATCTTGCGAACTCAAAATTCAGAAAATCTTAGCCTTGAGAAAGTGGAAATCGATTTTGACTCTGAAAAAATGATGGAAAGTTTCCTTTGAAAATTTGGAATTGAATTCTAAGATAAGAAATATTTTTCTGGGAAAATCAGGGAAAACTTAGCTTGGGAAAATCACATCTTTGAAAACCTTTTCAGAGCATCTTGAGAAATCGACTTCCTTGAAATGAAATTTTTACAGAAATGCACATGATTTCATGATGTGAACTATCCTGAATGAATGAATGTCTTTTTATGAAAGCTTCTTTTCAGGAAAAATATGCAATTTCAAAATTAAACTAAGGTAATATTACCACATATTCCGACTATGGCCGTGAATATGCTTGTAATTTACTTAGTTAATTCTAAAATATTTTATAAATATTGAAGATATGCGTCAAATTTTGAAAGATAGCCTAAGAGTGTAGGCTCAGTGTGACTAGTAGAAAGATGTTGAATTTGAGTCTTGTCCATATTCCGACTAGGGCCGTAAATATGGACTCTACCAAGTTCATCAACTCCCTAAGAGTTGGTGCATGTGTCATTCATGTACATCCATAGTGATTTTGAAATAAGATGCATGAATCACATAATCAGGATATTGCAGAAATTCAAACTATATGATATGCATCCTAATCTAAGTAGAAAAGTAAATCTCCTATTCCAAAATTTATATTATTACATCACTAAATAAAATGAAAGAAAGAAAATTGCAGATTCTAGCACCTTCCTTTGAATGTCCCTGCCAAGCTTGAAATGGGGTTAGCTCAAATATGTGGGTTTTTTCAAGATTTTCCAATAATATCCTGAGATTATTGGACTTAGTTGGATATAAACCTGATTTTCATACTTTCTTGATATTTGAAATGATAAAAATGCAAGAAAAATTGCTAATAAATAGTTTGAAATTCGGAATTATGGTCAAAATGACCAAAATACCCCTGATATTGAAGTTATACCTTTAAAATCAAGGTTTTTTGAAGGAATTTTGACAAAATTTGAGATTTTGAAATTTGAATTGAACCAAATGATGATGAAATGCATGATGAGACATGATGACATTCTGCTAAACATATTAGGACTGTAAAAATCAAAATTTGAGTTTGAAACTTGGCCAAAATAACGAGTTTCGCTTGTTTTTTGCCCGGATCAGGGTCCCGCAGGGACCCCGATTTGATGATACGGCTAAACCGATCATCAAACGGTTTTTAAATCATGCCAAATTCGGTAGAGAGAACCCCTATACCCTTATGAACAATATAGAATGATAAAATTCATGAAATGACATGGCCTAGATGCAAAATTTCAAAGAAAACCCTAAAATAAGCAAATTTCACCTATGGGTACGAACCAAACATAGCATTTAACGTAATAATGCAAAAATCTACTATAGAAATGTCTGATATTTTTTAGGATGCTAAAGGACATGAAAATGAACATCTTTGGCTTTTACAACTTCAGGATTTGACCTACGGTGAGTTCGGTGACAGAGATTTGGTTCTGACGGGACTAAAATCGATAGGATCCGATATGGAAATGGATAAAAAGTAATAACTAACTATCAAAATTTCCGAAAATTAAATGGGGAACTACTGACATGCATATGACCAACTTTCAATTGTATGGATTCAGCATTTGATCAATTGTATGATAAATAAAAATATGACATTACATGCATAAACCAGAAGAACAGATGTAAATGCCAAAGCAGAAGGCTGAAATACAAAATACAGATTTAGTATGAAGACTGTCCTAAAATTGCAAAATTTCAGAATCAAACAGAGGACATTTAGAACATAAAGTTTACTTTTTACATATCTGGATTTGGAGCTATATTCAGAGATAACCAGTCGACTTAAGTCGATCCAAAGTCTCAGAGACTCAAATCCGGCTCTGACATGTGTTTCGAACTCTCGGATTTTTGTGAGATAGAAAAAAACATCAGAAAAATCATGTAAAATCAGATTAAATACTAGACTCAATCCCAAGTTCAGGGTATTTTTAGGATCGAGAATCGAATCTCACATGAGGGAGATCTCAATTTTACAAGTTGAGACCAAATATTCAGAACGTTTCCCAGGTCATAAAATCCGACTTGGCATTTTGAACTTTGAATGCAATAAATGAATTTAAATGCTTCCGATTTTTTATAAGATTATCAAGGACATCTAAGGTCACGTAATATGAGTTTTTTGGTATTTTTAGAAAAAAATAGAAACATAAAATAATGAGTGGACTGACTGACAAAAATAGAGAATTACTAAAACTTAACAGAATTGAAATAAATGCTAAAAAAAGAACTAACTAATTCCTAAAATATGCTAAATTAACGAAATAAAATATGAATTAAATATAACTAATGCATGAATGTTAAAAATCATCAAGGAAGCATGATCCTACTTAATATATGTCATTTTATGAGAATAGTCCAATCCATCATTCGAACGAACCCCTTCTTAAAAACTCGAAATCCATAGAATTCAGTACGCAAATTGAAACAAGCCTATTATTTCAATATAATCAGCTCAAATGGGAGCTTACCTTGTGTTTTTCTGATGTTTTGGAGCTTCAGAGATGGGTGGCTATGGGGCTCCTTGAGAATACACTCCAGATGCAAAAGGCTCAGATGAGCCCAAAGGGGGCGTGAGCTTCAGGGAAGGAAAATGGGACTTGAGATTAAGACTTAGGTTGAAGTTCAGATCCAAAGAGAAACCTCCCTTGGACTGGGAGTGGGCTAGGGATTTGTAGACTGCTGAAGAAATTTTGAAATTCAAACAGGAGGTCATCTGGACCCTCCATGTGGCGCTATCTCAGAGCATGCCACCTTGGATTTTTTTTGAAATAAAATGCAAATTTTGTAAGTAAGACACCTCAGCTGGATTTGAAAATATTCAAAAATAAGGTTTGCTTGATTCTCTTTGCAGGAACTTTCCATATGGCGCCACCTCAGAGGATGCCACTTTGGAGTTTGCTTTATTTGAAATTCAAAGTCTTGTTTCTCTAGAAGAAGGAGAGACCGCCATGTGGCGCCACCTCAGAGTGGATCCACACTGACATGTGTAAGAAGGAAGAATAGAGGAAGCAGATGGCGCCACCTCAGAGGTTTTTGAATTTTGGTTTTCTACTTTTTTCTAAAATCAAGCTGCAGAGCTATTTTTGTGGAAAGCTCCTTTTCAGAAATGGCGCCACCTCAGAGGAGAGATGCTTCTACTTTTTTTGAAGAAAGGAGATCTGGACATGTGGCATTTCAGGGTGGTTCCACACCTGACAAGTGTCAGCTTGCTGGAGGAGGCTCTTCAGATGGTGCCACCTCTGGAGGAATTTGAAATTCAAATTGGGTTGGCTTTGGATGAATGGAGGGTGGCCACGTGGCGTCATCTCAAGGTGGCTCCACAGTGATACGTGGCAAGAGGGAGGAAAAAGAGGGAAAGGGACATGTGGCGCCACCTCAAATCAGATAAAAAAAATAAAATTCAGGATTTACGCCACCTCAGTCTGGAGTTTGAATATTTGAATTCTGGCTTTTTCTGAAGGAAGTAGAGAGAGACATGTGTCATTTGCTTTTTCTGGAAGAAGCAGAGAGACGTGTCACTTGCTTTTTCTGGGGAAAGCAGAGAGAGACATGTGTCATTTGCTTTTTCTGGAAGAAGTAGAGAGAGACACGTGTCACTTGCTTTTTCTGAGGAGAGTAGAGCTTGACACGTGTCAGCTGCAGGAGAAAACACCTCAGATGGCACCACCTCAGGAGGAGACAAATCTACTTTTTCTAGAAAAAGCAGAACATGACATGTGGCGACTCAGGGTGACCGCAAAGTAACACGTGGCAATTAATGGAGGTGCAGGGAAAAAGACATGTGGCGTCACCTCAGGGTGACCCCATACTAACACATGGCAACGAAATGGAAGGTGAGAGAAAATGACACGTGGCGCCACCTCTGGGTGAACCCCACACTAACACATGGTAGAGGATAGAAGGAGAGAGAAAGGGCCCAGTGGTGCCAATTTAAAGACAAGGCTCCTATATTTTTGGGTTTTTCGAAATTCAAGTTTTACAAAAGGAAAGCCTATGTGGCGCCACCTCAGGGTGGACCCCACATCGTTTCTTTATTGAAATAAAAGCAAGAAAGTAAAAGCTCTTTTTTTTGGAATTTTCATAAAAACTTAGACTAACTGGAAAATAAGAAATACTTGGCCTAATTGCAGAAATTTTGAAAAGAGGTGGCCTCTGTAGGGCAATTTTGCAAAAGAATGATATTTGAAATTGTTGACAAAGGGAAAAATCTGAGATAAAATGGCTAAGTTCAAAGCTAAAATCCATATTGAAAACTATCCAAATCATTTTCCTGAGAAAATATTTTGAAATTCAGAGTTCTGGGGGTAAAATGGGAAGAATTGATAGTTTTGAAGACCCAGGGTTTTGAAATCGATTTTGAAAAGAGTTCAAAACTCGAATCTGGATTGAGAGTTTTGAAATCAAGAATTATGGATCTCGAAATGACATGCTGTGCAGTGCAGTGATATGAAATGCTCATGCAATGATATGCAAAGACATGTCTTATGAAATGCAATCCTGAACCAGGATTTGTAGATTCCCGTCTCCTGTCAGGAATAAAACTTTGAAAATCTGAGTTAAAATAGAGAAATTTTGAGAGTTGCAGATGAAACTTGGACTTTTGCAAGTTCCAGGCTCAGAAAATGACCATTTTTCCCTCTAGCGATCTCAGGGGATGAATGATGATGTTTGGTGGAAATGTCGGGGAGGTGAGTAAAAAATTGGAGTGTTTACAGTTATGATCTCTAAACCTTATATAGTGAACTTCTCTTCAGGCTCCCCATCATCAACAAGAGAAATCAGTCCATCTCTCATAAGATTTAGAGAAAGGAAAGGGCCATATATACAGGTTTTGTAAGATCATACTAGTCTAAGATCTATCAAAGCACCAATGGATTCAGGTATGCTTCTGCATCAAGATTTGATTTCAGTGATTTAGCCCAAACATGTTTGATGGTCATTTTAGTTTTTCGGTGGATTTAAAATCCAACAATTCGTATAAGAGCATCTTGTTCCTGTTTAATAGTTGAAATATGATTTTTGCCATTGTATGTTTTTTGTTGGGTCATCGGAATCCCATCAGATTTTGTCTTTTCCTTTTTTGATTGCCGACATTACGAGCTAATAAAAAAATTTTGTTTAATGCAACTGACAGCATCGTTGGAGGACTGATGGGACTGACAACTTGTTAAACATTGTCCAGCCATTCTTTTAAGGAAGAGGGAGGACTAGACGGTCCTATTAACCCTTTTGCAGGTTCAGTGAGCGCAACCCCCCCACCCCCACCCCACCCCCAATTTTTATTAGTTTTCTATCAAGGCGCTGGCGGAGGAGGGTCGATCAACCATCCTCGCACTGTTCGGTTGTGCCCGAAAAAAGGGAGGGTTGTTTCGGCCCTACCACTTTAGATCTGAAAGGTGGACAGGCCGATCAACCCCTTCTCGTTTCGGCTTTGGTCAGAGGAAGGGCTAATCGGCCCTTCCATATTTCAGGAGACCAAGGCGGGTGTTGGCTGGACTGCCGCCTGATCACCCTCACTGGACGCCGACCGATGCCCGATGATGGTGGTCTGGGTATTCAGATCACCTAGCCACTGCCTGGTTTCGATTTTGGTTACAAGAAGGGCCATTCAGCCCTTCCATCTTTCAGGTGACCAGGGCGAGGGTGCCTGCAGGCCCCCGACTATTCACCCACGTTGGATGGCGTCCGACGATAGTTGTTGGGGCTTTCGGTTTGCCCCAACCACTAGTGGGTGACCAGATCAGATAGCCGCCTTATGGATGGAGCATCCAATTCGCTCTAGTCGTCGCCTGGGTGGTTCAGGGCCGGATACTTTCGACGATGGCAGTGGGGCATTCGATTCACCCGAGCCACTGTCGTCGAGTGGTTCAAGGCCGACGATAGTTGACACTCGGTTCGTGCTCCACCCGGGAAGGCGACAACTGGGTCCATGCTTGGCCTCCACTCAATGCCAGGCCCAGTTCAACTTCTAGGGGCCAGATCGAGTTCGCCCATGGGCTGACCCGATTTGGTCCCCATTATGTTGAGCGGTCAGAACCGGCTCAGCTGGGACATGACCCATGACAGGTTAGGTATGACCCGACCCGAGGGCCCAACCCACACCCGGTGATGGTTACTTGGGTACCTACTGAGTCGGGTGGGGTCTGACCCGTGCAGGGCCAGATCTGACCTAACCCGCCAATTGGGTCAGGCATGATCCCCGTGGGTCGGACCCTTGCATGTGCTTTGAAACTCATTAAAAAAAAAGTTGGACATGATTTTTTTTATAAGAATTTTTTTTATGAGATTCAGGGCCATTATGTATGCACTTTGGGTCCCTTTAAAGGGTTGTCTTTGGTTACTTTTTGACCCTATATGGATTATGACTATGTTTTCTTTTTGTTCATATGAATGTATTGACGTATTTGAATTATGGTATTCTTTTCAGAATTAAGGGTTTGATATTCTAAATTGAATTGATTGAAACAATATATTGTCAAAGTAACCTTTATTGTGTAGATTAGCTCATTTTGGAATATTGTGATGTTTATATGTTTGTGGTTCATATAAATAGTAATCGGCCTAATGGAAGATTACTATTTTGTCAAGCCCAAATATATAATTTTTTCAGTAACAAATATAGGATAATTGTACAATTTTTTATGTGAATAATGAGTCAGTCTAAAGAAAGACTCATTGTTTGACAAGATTAATTGTCCATATTTGATTACTGTAGTGAAAGTACCACTTACAAGTTGATATTTTTGTCTAAAGACTAAATGTCAATGTTGTGTTGGGTATCTTGTGATGGGGTTTACTGCAGTTTAAATATGTTATTTTATGTTAATGAATACAAAAATATATGTTGATCATGATCTTGTTTTGTTTTTTATTCAGTTAATACTTTTGCTTCTTTGATATCTGCAAAACATTAATTTTGTCCCTGTTTTGAGTGGTTCTGATTTAAAAAACTGGAAAGAGAATGTTATAATTGTTCTTAGATGTATGGATTTGGATCTTACACTACGAGAGGATCAACCACCTACTCTTACGGATAGGAGTTCTGCTGAGGATAAAAGAAACTTCGAGCGATGGGATCGATTCAATCGCATGAGTCTCATAATCATAAAATGTGTAATTCTTGAATTCTTATGGGGCACTATTTTTGAAGAGGTTAATGCTAAAGGGTTCTTTAAATAATTAGAAAAATGTTTTGCTAAAAACGAAAAGGCTGAGACAAGCACTCTCCTTTTGAGTCTTGTTTCTATGAGGTATAAAGATAAAGGGAACATTAGGGAGTACATTATGAAAATGTCACATCTTGCTTCGAAACTAAATGCACTAAAGTTAGAGTTGTCTGAAGACTTACTCATGTACTTAGTTTTGATATCCCTTCCTACACAATATAGCTAGTTTAAGGTCAGTTATAATTGTTAGAAGGATAAATGAACTCTTAATGAGTTCATTTCACACTGTGTGCAAGAAAAGGATAGAATGAAGCAAAAGAAGACAACAAGTGCTCATTTGGCAGTAGCCTCTAAGGACAAGTTTAAGAAAAAAAATGACTAAGAAAACTACAGTGAACCCTCAATCGCAGAAGAAACAGAAAAGACATCAGGATCCAAAGTCGAATTGTTTCTTTTAGAAAGGAGAGGGTCACATGAAGGACTACCAAATATCATGCTTGGCATAAAAAGAAAGGTACACACCTTGCTTTGGTTTGTTCTGAGGTTAATTTAACTTTTGTACCCAAACATACTTGGTAGATGAATTCTGGTGCTACTACTCACATAAGTGTGTCTATGCATGGTTACCTAAGTTGTTGAATGCTAATTGATGTTGAAAGATTCATCTATATGGGCGATGGCAAATCAGTTAAAGTTGAGGCAATAGAGACATTTAGGTTATTTTTAAAGACTAAAAATTATTTAGATTTGAAAGAAACATTTAGTGTACTGTCTTTTAGGTAGAATTTGGTTTCTATTTCTACTTTAGACAAGTATGATTATTCTTGTTTATTTGAAAATAATAAATTTAAACTGTTTCTTGATTCAAATCTTATTAGGATTGATTCTTTATCTATGGTTGATAACCTTTATTTGCTTAATATTGTTGCCTCGTATAATGAAACATTTCATTTAAGTTCTCGTGGTACAAAATGAAAATTAACAAATAAAAATTTTACTTTATTATGGCACAAGCACTTAGGTCATATTTCTAAACAAAGAATTGAAAGGCTTATGTCAAGTGGGATTCTTGATTCTCTTGATTTCACTAACCTTTAGGTTTGTGTTGACTATATAAAAAGGAAACAAACAAACATAAAGAAATTGGGGGCCGAAAGGAGAACAAACATCTTAGAACTAATTCATACAAATATATGTGGGTCATTCCCTACAGCTTCTTGGAATGGTCAATAATATTTTATTATGTTCATAGACGACTATTCACATTATGGGTACCTATATTTAATTTATAAAAAGTTCCAGTCCCTGGATGTGTTCAAAATTTTTAAGGCTGAAGTTGAAAACCAACTTGGCAAAAGAATTATGGCCGACATATCTAACCATGGTGGTGAGTACTATGGTAGTTATGATGGATCAGGTGAGCAACGTCTAAGGTCCTTTGCTAAATTCTTAGAGGAATGTGTGATCATCTTTTACCAGAGTCCCTCTGGAAAGAGGCATTAAATATTGCAACTTATGTATTGAACAACGTACAATCTAAATCAGTAACCAAGACCCCATATGAATTATGGACAGACAAAAGGCCTTATATAAAACATTTTCATATTTGAGGATGTCCAGCTGAGGCTAGGCCCTACAAGCCACATAAAAAGAAACTAAATTCAAGAACGGTTAACTACTACTTTGTTGGGTATTCTAAAAGATTCAGTGGATATAAGTTTTATAACCTTGTGAATACGTTCTTTTTTAAAACAGGAAATGCTTGTTTCTTTAAGGATGCTGAGTTTGGGGGAGTGATAAAGTAAAAGGCATTGCTTTTGAAGAAGAGTCTCTTCCTCTTCCTATAGTTGTGATTGACAATGATCAAATTTTTATTCCTGCCATTGTTCCCACATATCCAGATCAAGCAATGCTTTAGATCTCTCCATCCAAAATCAAGTTTTTACTTTTGAAATACAAACTCAACAACCTCAAGTAACTCAAGAACAAGTGCCACTAAGGAAATCCACTAGAGAGAGAAGAAATACAATTTTAGATGATTATATTGTCTTTCTACAAGAACATGAGGGTGATACTGGCTTAAGGAAAGATGATCTAATCAACTTCCATAAAATGACACAAAGTTTTAACTCTCAAAAGTGGATAGATGCAATGCATGAGAAGATTACATCTATGAAGGACAATAATGTGTGAGATCTTGTCCTATTAGCTGAAAGTGTGAAACCTATTGGTTGCAAATGAATATTTAAAACAAAAAAGGATTCAAAGGGTAATGTGGAAAGATATAAGGTCCATCTTGTTGCAAAGGGGTTTACTCAAAGGGAAGACATTAACTACATAGAGACTTTCTTTCTAGTTTCTATAAAAAACTCTTTTAAGATTATGCTGGCACTTGTGGCTCATTATGATTTAAAGTTGCATCAGATGAATGTAAAGATTGTATTTCTTAATGGTTATATTGATGAGACAATATATATGGTCCAACTAGAATATTTTGTCTCAAGTGATGTCAAAAAAATAGTTTGCAAATAAAAGAAATTCATCTATATACTTAAGCAAGCTTTTCGTCAGTGATATCATAAATTTCATCAAGTTGTCCTCTTATTTGGTTTTGAGATGAATGTTGTTGATGAATGCATATGCCATAAATTTAGTGGGAGTAAATATATTTTTCTGGTTTTATATGTCAATAACATATTACTTACCAGTAATGATATAGGCATACTACATAAAACCAAGAGATTTCTGACAGACATTTGAAATGAAAGATCTTTGTGACGTCGCTTTTGTATTAGAGATCTAAATACATTGAGATCGTTCTCAGGGTATTCTTGAATTACTGTAAAAGAGCTATATCAAAAGGATTCTGGATAGATATATCATGAAGGATTGCAAGCCAAGTGATACTTGTTACGACAATGAAGCCGTACATGATACTTCAAGTACAAGGTTTTGATGATGAACAAGTGAATCAACTGCATTTCAGCTAAGGCAATGAAGAAAGATGACAAGAATTGAAAAAATCAATAAAGAATCTTTGAAGACTAGTGTGCAAATGTTAAATTCATTAAAAGTCTTAGATTCTTGTAAGAGTCTTACTTAGAGTGCATATTTCGGTTGCATTTCACCTAAAAAGTCTTTAGAAAAACTTTTCTAAAATAACCCTTCATGAAAATCTTTTTAGAAAACTCTTTATTTAATTTTTTGTGTTTATTAGTCGACCAATAGACTCACCAGTCTACTAATCCTTTCGCGTCAAATTTTATAAGCAAAATATCATTTTTTTTAAATTAGTCGACCAAAGGTTTTATCAGTAGACCGGACAGAATGTCTGTTTTCTGAAAATTTAGCAGCAGTCGACTAATGATTTTATCAGTCGACCGGATAGAACATGTATTTTCAGAAAAATTTAGCAGCAGTCGACTTAAAGATTTTTCAGTCTACTGATGATATTATCAGTCGACTAACTTTTTCTCTAGTCAACTAAGTTTCAAAACTTCAGATTTTCAAACGGCTTGATAAACATATTAGTCGACTAACAATAACTGTCAGTCTACTAATAGTTAATTATCAGTCGACTAACTACTGTTCCAGTCGACTAATTTTGTTGTTTTTCCTGTAACTTTTAAAAGGTGTCTTTTCATTTTTCAAACATTTTGATCGTTCAAAATTGACTGTTTTGACACCCTTTTATACCCTCAACGTATAAAATCTTTCAATTATAAATATGAGTGCATTCTATATTCAAAAGTATCGAATTGAATGCAATCCAATTGAATTACATTGAATTACTCTTTGCTTTTCACTCATATTCTTTTTCTCACTCGATATTTTTCACTTCATCTTTTCACTCAAATTTCTTTGAGAAACAGTGAATTCTTGAGTTGAGTATTTCAACAACCTCAAAATTCAATTGCATTTTATTTGTATTTATAAGAAGGGCTCATAGGTTGTTTATAAGTTGTTACTTATTTCAATTTTTTGTAAAAAGGAAGACTCCTTGGTTTAAAGGAGTTGTTTGCTTTCAGTAGGTGTGTTACTGAAAGTGGGACCGGATTTGGTCTGTATGATTTTGTAGTTACACAAGGTTGATAGTGGAAATCTCAAGCAGGTTTTGCTTGGGGACTGAATGTAGGCAGGGAAAGACCGAACCAGGATAAATTCTTGTGTTCTTTGTGTGATTGCTTTGTAAATTTCAAAATCTGTCAAAATTCCAAAGACGCTATTTAAAAGCACTATTCACCCACCCTCTAGTGCTCGTTGCCTCGATCCTATAGCACTTTCATTTGGTATCAGAGCAGGTTAGCTATATTTTGATCTTACCATCATCTAGCATGGCAACAACATCATCTCAGCACAAAGAAGGATGTTGCTTTGTTTGTCCTCCTCTCTTCGACAGAACAAACTATGGATACTGGAAAGTGAGAATGACAATATTCTTACAATCCATGGATCTCAAAATTTGGAGTGTTGTTTCAGAAAAATATCAAATGCCATCAACTGATTTCAGTCAATGGACCGATGAAGAAAAGAAGACTGCTTCACTTAATGCCAAAGCTATGAATGCATTGTATTGTGCCGTTGACAAGGTAGAGTTCAATTGCATCTCGCAATGCTCTACAGCAAATGAAATCTGACATACTCTTCTCGTGACTCATGAAGGTACGTCAAATGTAAAGGAATCTAAAATTGCTTCTTTAGTTCATAAATTTGAATTGTTTAAAATGAAACAAAATGAATCTATATCAGACATAGTAACTAGAATGACCGATATCACTAACACTCTAAAATCCCTTGGAAAAGAATATTCACAAGTGGATTTAGTCAGAAAAATCATAAGGTGTTTAACTCCTAAATGGGAGAGAAAACCCACAGCTATTGAGGAAGCAAATGATTTAAACACTCTCACTCTTGAAGATTTGATTGGTAACTTAATGGCATATGAAATCCAACTTCAAGACAAACAAGAAGAAGAACCCAAGAAGAAATCTCTTGCTTTTAAGGCTACTTCTGACTCTGAAAATTCAAAAGAAGATGAAGATGAAGATATTGCTCTCATTACAAGGCAATTCAAAAGATTCATCAAAAAGGAAAGATTTCAAATAAAGGTAAAGAAAGCGGATTCTTTCAATCCTAATGAAGTCAAGTGCTTTAACTGCAAAAAGGCAGGACACATCAAGAAAGATTGTCCTCTTCTCAAAGTCAAGCCCAAGGATCAATTTAAGAAGAAAAAGGCATTTCAAGCATGTTGGGATGATAGTGACTCCTCTTCCGATGAAGAATCAAATTTAGAAGTCGTCAACATGTGCTTTGTAGCACAAGAAGACTCAGTAAATCAATTTGAGTATGATGATTTATTAGAAGCATTTAATGACTTATATGCTAAATTTAAAAGTCTAAGTTCTAAAAACAAAGTGTTAAAAACTGAAAATTCAACTCTTGACTCTCAAAACAAAGTGTTACTTCAAGAGATAGAAGATCTCAAGAAGGAAAACTCTTGTCAAGCATTTGAGATAAAAGAAATTGGAATTAGAACCTATCTCTTACAAAAAGAAATAACTAGTCTAAAAGAAAAATCAAATGATCTTCTTTCTATAGTGACCAAATTCACAAATGGTCAAGAGAATCTAGAAAGACTTCTTGGTTCTCAAAGATGCTCGGTTAATAAAACCAGATTGTGATATAGCTTCTTTGATACTCAAAATAGACCAAACTATGTGGTGAAGAATCAAAGACAATATTCTCAACCATTTGTTCAAAGAACCAAATTTTCTAGTTATAATAGAAATGCATCTAATCATGAAACTTATAATGCTTATAAGCCTAGACATGATTTTTCTAGAAATGCTAAATCTTTTTATAGAAAGAATATTTATTATCAAAGGAAACCAAAATTCAAATGGATATGGGTTTCTAAGACTAACTCTCATGGACCCAAAAATAGAAAGGGGTCAAATGCTTTGTCTTCTAATTTTGTTGTAGGTACACAAAATAAGGAGCAAATGGATCTTGGACAACGGTTGTTCCAAACATATGACTGGAAGGCCGGAGTTATTTTCCACCCTCCAAAGTAAGGATGGAGAAACCGTCACCTTTTGTGACAATAACAAGGGAAAAGTAATCGGTATCGGTAACATTGGTAATCCAAAATTTCCCTTGATAGAAAATATTCTCTTAGTAGATGGTTTAATGCATAATGTATTATTCATTAGTCAATTATGTGATAAAGGTTTTCTTGTTTCTTTTGAACATGATTTATGCTTAATTTCTGATTTTCAATCTAAAAAGATCATTTTTAAAGGTAAAAGAAGGAACAATGTGTATGAACTTTATCTAGATGAGTTACTCACTTTTAATGAAAAATGTCTTATTGTTTCAAATAAAATTCAATGGTTATGGCACAAGAGACTTGGAAATGTTAACTTTAAAATTATTTCCAAGTTATCCAAGAATGATCTCGTTAGAGACCTACCTAGAATACCATATAAGAAGGATCACTTATGTGATGTTTGCCAAAGGGGTAAACAAATCAAGAGTTCTTTTAAAGCAAAAGATATAGTTTCAACAAAACGTCCTCTTGAACTTTTACATTTAGATCTATTTGGACCATTTAGAATTCAAAGTTTAAATGGTAGCAAGTATGCTTTTGTTATAGTAGATGATTATTCTCGATTTACATGGATAATTTTTCTAAAAAGCAAAAATGATGCTTTTTTTGAATTTTTCAAACTTTGTAAAAGAATTACAAATGAAAAATCTACATCTATTATTAAAATTCGTAGTGATCATGGTGGTGAATTTGAAAATGAATCTTTTCTAAAGTATTGTGATTTACATTGTATATCTCACAACTTTGCTTTTCTTAGAGCGGCTCCACAAAATGGAGTTGTTGAAAGAAAGAATAGAACTTTGTAAGAATGTGCTAGAACTATGCTTCAAGATAAAGATTTACCAAAATACTTTTGGGCTGAAGCAATAAATACAACATGTTATGTTTTAAACTGTGTTCTTATTCGACCAATTTTACATAAAACACGTTTTGAACTGTATTATAATCGTATACCAAAGATCTCATATTTCAAAATTTTTGGTAGTAAATGCTTCTTGTTAAATACCAAAGATAATCTTGATAAGTTTGATTCAAAATCAGATGAATCAATATTTCTTGGACATTCTTCTAGAAGTAAAGCTTATCGTGTTTTTAATAAAAGAACATCTCGCATTAAAGAATCTTTACATGTTGCATTTGATGAGAATTGTGAGCAGGTTATACCTCTAAGCAAAGGAGAAGAAGTCATACTTCAAGAAGAACTTTTGATAGAGAGAGTACTTCTTAAGAAAATGCTCATCTTCTACCGGTTTGGAAAGAAGTTTCCAATCATCCACATGAACAAGTTATTGGAGAAATAAAGAGTGGTGTCCAAACTAGAAGGCAATTGCAATATATTGCAAATATTGTGTTCATATCTAAAATAGAACCAAAGAATATCAATGAGGCTTGTGATGATGAATTTTGGTTTTTGGCCATGTCTGAAGAACTTAACCAATTTTCTAGGAATGAAGTATGGGATCTAATTGATAGACCAAAGGATCATCCAGTAATTAGAACAAGATGGGTCTTCCGAAATAAGTTGGACGAAAATGACGAAGTCATTCAAAACAAAGCAAGACTCATTGCACAAGGCTATAATCAAGAAGAAGGCATAGATTTTGATGAAACCTATGCACCAGTGGCTCGATTGGAGTCAATTCGAATGATACTTGCTTTTGCTAGTTACATAAATTTTAAGTTATATCAAATTGATGTTAAGAGTGCATTATTAAATGAACACATCAATGAAGAAGTTTATGTAGAGCAACCTCCAAGCTTTGAAAATGAGAAATATCCAGAAAAAGTCTACAAATTAAAAAGAGCTTCGTACGGACTTAAACAAGCACCAAGAGCGTGGTATGAAAGACTACAAAATTTTCTAGAACAATCTGGTTTTTCCATTGGTCGGGTAGACTCCACTTTATTTATTAAAAATCTTAATTCAGATATTCTTATTATGCAAATTTATGTTGATGATATAATATTTGGTTCTACTAATGATTCTCTTTGTAAAAAATTTGCTAAAGCTATGCAGGAAGAGTTTGAAATGAGCTTGATGGGTGAATTAAACTACTTCCTTGGACTTCAAATAAAGTAAACTGAAGAAGGAATCTTCATCAACCAGGCTAAGTATACAAAAGAACTTCTCAAGAGGTTTGGGATGGACTCATTGAAATCAAGAAGAAATTCTATGAGTACAACTACTTATCTTGATAAAGATGAAAATGGTAAAAATGTAGATACTAAGCTCTATAGAGGTATGATCGGATCTCTATTATACTTAACTGCTAGTCGACCTGATATAATGTTTAGTGTTTGTATGTGTGCTAGATTTCAAGTTAATCCAAAGGAATCTCATTTAACTGCAGTAAAACAAATTCTTTGTTACTTGAAAGATACTTCAGATTTTGGTTTGTTTTACCCAAAATCATTTTCCTTTGATTTAGTTTCATATAGTGATGCAGATTTTGCAGGTAGTAAATCTGATCGCAAGAGTACTAGCATAACTTGTCATTTCTTAAGAAATTTCTTAGTCTCTTGGTTTAGTAAAAAACAAAATTCAGTGTCACTCTCAACAACTGAAGCAGAATATATAGCGGCTAGTTTAGCGTGTTCACAAGTACTATGGATGAAACAGACCTTAAAAGATTTTGGTTTGAATTACTCCACAACAACTATTTATTTTGATAACACTAGTGTTATAAATCTTTTGAAAAATCTTGTTCAACACTCAAGAACTAAGCATATTGAAGTTAGACATCATTTCTTAAGAGATCATGTGTTAAAAGGAGATCTTTCATTAAATTTTATATCCACTAATGAACAACATGCCGATATCTTCACTAAATCACTTAAAAATGAAGATTTTATGAGAATTAGGAGAGAACTAGGCATTTTCTCATTTTTAGATTTATAAAATGCTAATTTTTTGAACAAAAACTCAAAATCGCACCTTATTAGTCGACCGATAAACTTCTAGTCGACTGATGATTTAAAAAAATTTACTGAAGGAATCACACCTTATTAGTCGACCGATAAAATTCTAGTCGACTGATAATTTTTTAATTTTCAACTGAAGGGACTCGATACCCCTTGAATTTTTTTTTTGTTTTTTAACACCCATTTTTTTTAAAGCACCGTTTCATTTTTTTATGCCTGTATATTTTTCCCCTTTTCACAAAAGAAACCCTCTCTCTCTCCTCTCTCTTCCGAAAATCCCTCGGAGTGTCGGATGAACTCCTCCTCGCCGGAATCCTCTTGTCGTGACAGGGTGCCTCTTCAGCCAACGCCGCTTGTGGCAGCCTCTTCTCACCTACCGTCATCCACAACATCATCTTTTGTTTCTGTAGTAGACGAACTCCTCCTCGCCTCTTCACTCTTGCCTAAAAATTCGTGGAAACTCAACATTCCTTTCGGTGGGTTGTTACTACCGATTGTTTTGTCCACTATCAACGACCTTGATCATAGAAGGCACATTGTCTGCATCACACAATGTGTTTCTGTTGCATTGGTTCTCTGCCACGATGCCGAACAATATCTTCCTCCTGCTGGACGTCATTTTTAAAGCATTTGGAAGCCAACATCAACAGCATCTCCACTTGTTCCTCTCAAGGACTGTGTTGATCAACCACTCTCTGCAACTGCGATTCTTCTTTGACAAGTGAATTTGGTTTGTTCCTTATCAACCATGCCTCGTCAGAAGACTGCATCCGCACAAGGTTCTCCTCCAACTACACCACAAGTACGTCATGGATTTTCTCTCAGACTACTCAAAAATCCTCTTTTATATGATACTTTTGGATCGATTTCTGCACTTCCTATTTTACCAGGCCGAAATGTCCTGTTTCACCTATTTTCTCGCTACAAAATCAAAGAATTATTTCCAGGCATTTCCCACCTTTTTGACGTCGGTGCAGACCCCCTTCATTATCCTTTACTGAACCACTTGTTTTACACAAATTTACAAATTGATCATGAAACTGGATTTCTTTCCTCTCTTGTTTGCGATGTTGAAATTGAGTTTGATTCTAAACTGCTTGGACAAATCCTAGATATTCCACCTTCATAAACTCTTTTCAATACTATTGAACTTAATGATAAAAGAATTTTTTAACAAATTCTTCTTGTCGGTGCACCTCATTGTCCTTCTTTAAAAAATACCAATCTTCAAACTCACGCACGCATTGCTGGATGAATTCTTGCTCATAATGTTCTACCTAAAACTGGATCTTTTGATTACTATTCCACAGATCTCTCTACGACTCTTTATGTATTATTTGGAAATATTTTGGTAAATTAGGCCAATGTGTATTATACTAATTTGTGGAAACAAAAACCTTTTCTTCCATATGGATGTCTTCTTACTCGTATTTTCAGATATTTCAAAGTACCCTTAACCAATGAAAAATATATTGAACAAAAGGAGTTCTTTGATCAAACTATTTTTAAACGTATGAAAATCAAATATCTGTCTCCTTTAAACTTTGATCAAACTGAACCATTTGAACCATCACTCTCTGAACCCTCACCATCTTCTGTGACACCTTCATCTCAAGCAAAACAAAAGAAATTCTCTACTAGTCAAGACAATGATGAAATTTTGCAGCAAATGGAAGCTTTGGAGCTGCATCAACACACTTTTCGTGAAGATGTGACTCAACAACTTTCTTCAATTCAGAAAGATATTGTTGAACTCAAGGAGATGATCAAGCAACACTTCTCTTGATCTTTGTTTATTGTCCTTACTGAACTTTGATACTTTATGGGTTGTAATATTTTGAACTTGAATATGCATTTTGCTTATGCTATGTCTGCTCTTACTCTTTTTGCTTATGACAAAAAGGGGAGAAAAAGATAGAACTTGCATGAGACAAAGACGCATTTGGAAATTGCATCATGTGAAAGCATTGAAAATTGCATTCATGAAAAAGTTTTAGAAATGCATGAAGTAATGATGGAAATGCAAAACAATCAATATGTGATATATGTGCTTTGAATGTACTAACTTTTAATGTTTTGCAGCATATTGATAAGGGGAGTAAAATCTCCATCTATGCATCTAAATGCTCCATCTTTGATTAGTTTGTCATCATCAAAAATGGGGAGATTGTTATGACAATGAAGTCGTACATGATACTTCAAGTACAAGGTTTTGATGATGAACAAGTGAATCAACTGCATTTCAGCTAAGGCAATGAAGAAAGATGACAAGAATTGAAGAATTCGATGAAGAATCCTTGAAGACTAGTGTGCAAATGTTAAATTCATTAAAAGTCTTAGATTCTTGTAAGAGCCTTACTTAGAGTGCATATTTCGATTTCATTTCACCTAAAAAGTCTTTAAAAAAACTTTTTTAAAAGAACCCTTCATGAAAATCTTTTTAGAAAACTCTTTATTTAATTTTTTGTGTTTATTAGTCGACCAATAGACTCACCAGTCTACTAATCCTTTCGCGTCAAATTTTATAAGCAAAATATCATTTTTTTTAAATTAGTCGACCAAAGGTTTTATCAGTAGACCGGACAGAATGTCTGTTTTCTGAAAATTTAGCAGCAGTCGACTAATGATTTTATCAGTCGACCGGATAGAACATGTATTTTCAGAAAAATTTAGCAGCAGTCGACTTAAAGATTTTTCAGTCTACTGATGATATTATCAATCGACTAACTTTTTCTCTAGTCGACTAAGTTTCAAAACTTCAGATTTTCAAACGGCTTGATAAAAACATTAGTCGACCGACGATAACTATCAGTCTACTAATAGTTAATTATCAGTCAACTAACTACTGTTCCAGTCGACTAATTTTGTCGTTTTTCCTGTAACTTTTAAAAGGTGTGTCTTTTCATTTTTCAAACGTTTTGATCATTCAAAATGGACTGTTTTGACACCCTTTCATACCCTCAACGTATGAAATCTTTCAACAATAAATATGAGTGCATTCTACATTCAAAAACATTGAATTGAATGCAATCCAATTGAATTACATTGAATTACTCTTTGCTTTTCACTCATATTCTTTTTCTCATTCACTTGATATTTTTCACTTCACCTTTTCACTCAAAATCCTTTGAGAGACAGTGAATTTGTGAGTTGAGTATTTCAACAACCTCAAAAGCCAATTGCATTTCATTTGCATTTATAAAAAGAGCTCATAGGTTGTTTGTAAGTTGTTACTTATTTCAATTTTCTGTAAAAGGAAGGACTCCTTCGTTTGAAGGAGTTGCTTGCTTTCAGTAGGTGTGTTACTGAAAGTGGGACCGGATTTGGTTTGTATGATCTTGTAGTTACACAAGGTTGGTAGTGGAAATCTCAAGCGAGTTTTGCTTGGGAACTGGATGTAGGTCGGGAAAGACCGAACCAGGATAAATTCTTGTGTTCTTTGTGTGATTGCTTTGTGAATTTCAAAATCCGTCAAAATTCCAAAGACGCTATTTAAAAGCACTATTCACCCCCCTCTAGTGCTCGTTGCCTCGATCCTATAGCACTTTCAATACTCATGTTGCTAAGAAAGATAAGTTTAGTCTCGCTCAGTGACCCAAACACCAGTCTAAAATTAAGGATATGAAATAGATTCTCTATGCATCTGTTGTGGGGAGTCTTGTGTATGCTCATGTATGTACGCATCCAGATTTAGCGTACATTGTTGGGATGTTAGACAGATATCTTAGTAACCTAGGTATGGATTATTGAAAAGCAGCCAAACAGGTTGTGCAATATTTGCAGAGAACAAAAGGTTGCATGCTCACATACAGGAAGTCAGATCAGTTGGAGATCATTGGTATCCTGATTCTGACTTTGTCGGATGCCAAGACAGTTACAGATCCACATCAGGTTATGATTTTCTTTTGGTCGAGGGAGCTATTTCTTAGAAGAGCGTCAAGCAGACACTCATTGCTTCTTTCACCATGGCAGCAAAATTTGTAGCCTGTTATAAGGCATCTAATCATGGAATATGGTTACACAATTTTGTCACTACGTTGTAGATTTTGAATAATGTTTAAAGACCGCTAAAGTTATTTTGTCACAATAATTCAGCAATGCTATATTTCAACAATAATAGAAGCTCATCGAAGTCAAAACATATTGACATTAAGTTCCTTGTTATTAAAAAAAGAGTAAAAAATAGTCAGATGTTGATAGAACATATTGGCACAAACTCTATGATTGTGGATTCATTTGCCAAAGGTCGGCCACCTAAGGTTTTTCATGAGCATACTGCTCGAATGGGTGTTTTATCATTTTATGATATGTAGGTCTAGTGGGAGTTTATATTTGGACATTCTATGATATAATAAAGTTTCATTTTACCACTTCAGTATAAAATTCAAGTTTCAGTTTTATTTTGTAATCATATGTTGTGATCTCACTAAAGTTTAAGGACCAGTTGGAAATAGGCATGTTTGAAATATACATAATCATTGATGGGTTTAATTACGTTATTTGTAAAGAAGATCGCTTTGGCTCTATGTTGACATGATCAATGGACCGGATTGATAGAGATATCAATTGATAAGACAGTGTTTTCGAGCTCATAAGGCTATAATGTGTGATTATAAGGTTACATATGTAGCCCAAGTGGGAGATTGTTGGGAAAAATCATGTGGGCCTACATATGATAAGTCACACGTTATATGTTGTCTATGGTTTAGGTTCTCTTTATATGATCAAATTTGGTTGGGCCATGTGATATCTTATATGGTGTGGTGTTATTATGTGAAGAGACCTCTTATGTCCTTTTCTATCAATTTGCAATTGTATGATGGGCTGAATTGAAAATAGACTTGTAGGTGATTACAATTAGGTTATGAACCCCAAACCTTTTATAGTGGCCTCCTCTTTAGGCTCCTTCTCATCAACAAGAGAAATTAGTCCCTCTCTCATAAGGTTTGGAGAAAGGCAAGGGCCACGTATACAGGTTCTGTAAGATCATACCCGTCTAAGATCTACCGGAGCACCAATGGATTCATGTACACTTTCACATCAAGATTTGATTTAAGTCCTGCTTTCAACAATTTAGCGCAAACATTTTTTACGGTTATTTTAGTTTTTTGGTGGACTTAAAATCCAACACATGGGCCTTTAGCTTGGCACATGAAGCTTTTGATTACCTAGGTGTGGATTCTGACCTTGGATCTTTATATTGTGCACCTTAAAAATCCCAGCAATTCAAATCTCAAATGTCCATGTTTGGAGATTTTTATGTGGATATTTACATGGAGAAACCACCTCAGAATTAGAGACTAAGCTATGTTGGCTCTGCCTGGCTTACTTACAATCTCTCCTGACATCGTGAAACTCTGTGGGCTTCCCTCCATTTAGTTGCCACCCTTGGGGAATTCAGATGTGTTTTAGGCAAACTAGGGAACTTGAGAATGGATGAACTCAAACTAGAGAGGATTGTGTGATATGTGTTATCATTGCAAAATTTTACTTTTGCAAGTCAGACTCACCTTTAAAAAAGATTTTGAAAATAATTCACCTCTGTTTTAAAATGCAGGATAATTCTGAAGAATGGGACTCGCCTGTCGGTACGAGGTTCAATCGTTCCTGGCACCATAATCAGGGGTAATCGAACCAAGGATCAACCTTATACTTTGTTTTGCTCAACTTGTCTAAATTGATATTCTATTCTTAAATGCACAAAGAATCAGACGTGTGTTGTGAACTTTGGAAAATGCAGATTGAAAATATGATGTATGCTTCAAAGATTAGAAAATACTTGGAAAAAAGAGATACTTTGAAAATCATGAATTACATTTGAAAAACATTTCTGAAGAAAAGGAAAATTGATTTTTGAAGAAATCCTGAGGTTTTGAGAAAATTGATTTTAAAAAAATTCAAATAACTTTGAGAAAATTGATTTTTGTTGAGATTGAATTGGAAAACATCAAAAGGTATGGGCGTGTGAACCTGTGAAAACTATTCATGATGCAGTCTAACTTAGATGAATGAATGAATGCAATTTGCAAAAATATTTTTTGAAGAATTTGAGGAAAATCTTTGAAAAAGAAATTTTTGTGCCTTATAGAATTTAGATGAAATAAATTCAGCACATATGCTTGACTATGGCCACGAATATGCATTGAATATAGTTTATTTGATTCTGAAAGGTGTAAATATTTAGAAAAGTTTGGAAAATATGCTATGATTTTTTAAAATGCCTAAGAGTATAAGTCATTTGTGACTTAGAAAAAGATGATAAATTTGGGTTTTGTTCGTATTCTGACTATGGCCACAAATACAAAACCCACCGAGTTTATCAACTCCTTAGAAGCTAGTGCACATGCCATTCATGTAGACCATGGTGAGTTTGAATATGCATGAATAATCATCCATCATACATTGACATTTATTTAAAGAAATAAACTATATGCAATGCAGTCATATTCTAAGCAGAAAATTAAATTTTTATCCCAAATGTTTACAATTATAATTTACATAAAAAAAGAAAAAGAAATAAAAGAAAATACACTCTTGAATGTCCCTACAAAACTAGCAAACTTGTTAGTGAAGATATGTCAATTTCTCTGGATTTATCCAACAATATCTGGAAATTGATGGATTTATCCAGATATATAAGCCTTTTCCCATATTTTTCTGACATAAATATAATAAAAGATGATATAAAATTGAATAAATAATAATAAATAAACAACTTTGAAATTTGATTTTTTGGGGAAAAATAACAAAAATGCCTCTGAAAACAAAACTATAGCCTTGAAATGAGGGTTTTCAGAAAAGATTTTTGTAAAACTTTTGATTTAAGGATCAAACGGATTCAAATCAACACAAAATCAGGTATGAAGCACCCTATAATGATTATAAACATGATTAAACCTTAAAAATATAAAATGTTTCCTAAAAAAATTTAAAATATCATAAAAATATCAATTTTTGTTCGTGTTTCAGTTGAATTGGGACTCTGCGGTCATCCTGTTTTTATGATTTAACTAAACAATGCATCAAATGAATTCTAAAATTTAAAAAAATTGACATGGACACTTCTAATAATTCTAAAATCAAAGTTCAATCAAAAAAATATATTTTTGATATTATTTTGATATAAAAATTAAATAAAACCCTAAAATATGCAATTTTTCCTGCGGGCACGTATCTATCACAGCGTTAGACCTAAATTTGGCATCAAATTGCCATGAAAATTTATAAAAATTTACATAGATATACTAGATAGATAAACAAAAAATTACATTTTTACAAATTGAAAAAATCATCTCTGGTTAGGGAGATATCATTCTGGCAATATACGTTTGATTCTGACTTATACGTAATGAGTTAAAATAAATATATCCAGTTTCGGGTGTAGGAAACTATAGAAAAAAGTGTTAAAAAATTATAACATTTTCGCAGATGATAGTAAATACACAAATAAAGATACTCTTTTTTACGGATCATCGATCAGATCTTTGATGAGGGAGATACAATCTGCACAAGTTGATCTAGAGTTTAAACAAGGCATAACAAGCTCTGTAAAATAGATTCTATTTTCTGACAGAGGAAAAATATAAATCAATCATAAAAAATCTAAACATTTTACAAAAAATACTAGACATGATAAATAACATGCTGCAACTTACAGATCATCGATCGAATTTTCGATGAGGGAGATATTTCTTCGACAAACTGTACCTAATTCTGTACAACATTTTTACGGTACCAGAACCAGAGTTTGGTTTTTTATTTTTTTAGCAGAGTTACAAAATTAAAATAACTCAATTTTTTTATAAAAAGTCACTGACACATGTATAATTCAACCCTAAAAAAATCACAATTTAATGATAGAAAAATGAATATAAAATAATGTTGTTTCCGCATGCCCAAAATCAAGAACGCAATAAAGCACATGAATAAACTTAATTTAAGCATGTAAAAACCTTTAAAAAATGCAAATAATGCAATGAATCATGTTTTGATGCTTGAACACATGAAATAAACATTAGCATGATAAAATAAATAAATAAAATTAAGGAAAACATGGTTAGAATTTGATTTAGTCATTAAAAGAGGGATTTGATCCATTGAATGATTGAATCTCGATCTTTTTGGGGCATTTAACATAATAAACAAAAAATAAATATTATTAATGGATTAAAAATATGTAAGGGACCATCAAACATTAGTTGATCATCATCTTGAGGCCCACACATATTTTTTTTTGAAATAAAAATAAGGGAAAGGCATGCTAAAAGGGGCGGCAATGGCAAAAATATATAAAAATAAATAAATAAAAAAAGGAGAAGAAGATGACTCACCTTGGGAGATGCAGCAATGGAGGAAGGAAGAAGGCTTAAGGGAGAGAGGGCCACGAATTTTAGAGAGAGAGAGGGTTAGAAAAACATGGGTTGATCCCCCCTAGAGTTCCATTTATAGTTTTTCAAAACATTAATTAAGGAGGAGTTCTAATTAGTTTAAAACTTTCATAATTGAGTTAATTAAAGGGGGTGGTTTTTCCAGCTGGGTTTGACTTTTCAACCTTCCTAATTAGACTCTAATTAGCCTAATTGAGTCTTAATTGAATTAAAATAAATCCAAATATGGCGCCACCTTTTGTGGGCCCACATTTGTTTTTTAAAGCTTTAAATAAAAATAAAATTTAAAATAAAAGTGAAGTTTTAAAATTGATTTTGATTCTAACCTAATTAGGACACTAGTTAATCCTAAACTAACCAAAATACTTTCAAATGTGGCACCACCTAATGTGGGCCTTCTTATTTTTTTCAGAAAACGATTTTGAAACTTTGAAAATAAAGGGGTTAAAAATGATTTTTTTTAGAAACTTCAAAAGGACACCTAGACTAACTAATATTTTTTTTGTATTTTTGAAATATAGAAGATATAAAATGAAATTGAAAATTAGAGTTTTGCACCCCTGCAGGGTAGGCCCGCTTGAAGAAAGTTGAAAACTAATTTGAAAATCAAGTTTTTAAAATAAAGGGTTTTAAGAAGGAAAGATTTTGAAAGAAACTTTGAAAATAAAATCGGAGTTCTAAATCAACTAGAATCCTAAATGGATTAAAAATCTCCCAGATGTGGTGCCAACTGTGTGGTCCCCACACCAGGGTTTTGAAAAAGTTGAAATAAAGACTAAAAAGGGTTTTGAAACAAAGTTGAAATCATCAGATGAGAAACAGAAGTTTTGAAAACAGAGACCTAAACTAACTGAGACTCCTTACTAGAGTCTTAAAACTTTAAAACTCTTAAATTTTTGGTTTTTGAAAGAAAAACAAAGAGATTTTGAAAGATCTTCTCAGGAATTAGTGAAAATGAACAAAATACGAGACCAAGGTCAGAGTCCTAATCAACTGGGACTCTAGGATAGAGTTCTAGAATTTTGAAACTCTTACAATTGAATCTGTTTTAAAAAAATAAGTAAAATAAAAGTAAAAGAAGGAAATCAGAGTAGAGTTTAGGACCGATTGAAACTCTGGGGAAGAGTCCTAAAATTTTGAAACTCTATAATAAAGCCCTGAAATTTGAAATTTGATTGTTCGAAAGATAAATAAAGAAGTTTTTGAAAGATTTTTTAAAAAAATAAAGTCAGGGTTAGAGTCCTAATCCAACTGAAACTTTGTAAAAGAGTCCTGATTCGACTAAAACTCTAAAATTTTGATGTAAAAGAGTCTTGATCCAACTAAAACTCTAAAATTTTGAATTCTTTCGAAAGATTTAAAAAAAATCATGAAAATAAGTAAAAATAGTGGTAAAAGATAGAGTCCTGATCTGACTGAAACTCTGGGACACAGTCCTAGTCTGACTAAAACTCTAAAATTTTGACCAAAATAGACGATTTTGATGAATTTTGTTGAAAATAAGTAAAAATAGAGATGAAAGACAGAGTGCTAGTCTGACTAAAACTTTGTGATAGAGTCCTAGTTTGACTGAAACTCTAAGATTTTGGCTCTTTTGAAAGTCAGATGAGAAGGTTTTTGAAAACAAGTAAAAAACAAGAATCATCAACAACAACGCCTTCGTCTTAAACAATTGGGGTCAGCAAGTAAAAGTAAAAAACAAGAATAAAGATGAAATCGGGATAGAGTCCTAATCCGACTAAAACTCTGGGACAGAGTCCTAGTCTAATTGAAACTCTAAAATTTTGGCCTAAATGAAAGATTTTGAAAGGAGTAGGACTACTTCTAGTTTAAAATAGAAATGGGATTTTAAAAAAAGCTTAAAAAGGTGAAAAGACAGTCCTAATCTGACTAGGACTATGAAATTTGAGAAATAAAGGAATCCAGAAGCGACACCACCTAGATGGGTCTCATCTAAGAATTGAGATCAATTAAAAATTGAGCTTAAAACGAATTCAGATCGCTTTCTAAGGAAAATATTTTGAAATATAAGATTATGGGGGTTGACAAAAGGCAAATATTGATCTAAAAACCTAGTTTTTTTAAATTGATTTTGAAATAGGGTTTTAAAACTCAAATCTAGATTGAAGATTTTGAAAAACCAGAGTGTTGGATCTCAAAAATGCCATGCAATGTCATGCAATGCAATGAAATGATATAAAATGATATGAAATGATATGGAATGTTATGAAATGCTTGCAAAAGGCAAACCCTGGATAAGGGATTTGAAGTCTCAGACCGCTAGCAGAGATAAAGATTTGAATATTTATGTTCAAAGGCAAAAGTTGATGATTGAATATGAGTCAAAATAGAGATTGAATCTTGATTGTAAGATGAAATATTAGAATTTGATGCAAAATTTGCGCTCTGAATATCCCTGGTTCAGCTGACAACCAATTGGTCTTCTGAAGACTTCAGAGAGTGGGTCCCAATGGCAGGAGGCAGGTGTTTGTGAATGACAGTGAAAATTTGGGGTGTTTACAGATGCCCCTCTTAGCTACTAAGCCAATTGAAAGTCGAGCTTAGTGGTAAAGAAAAATACACCAAATTATAAAATGCCTCAGTTAGAAGAATATGACTGGGTATAAAAAAATTAGCTCGGATGATAGTGGTAGATATAAGATGGAGAATGAAGAAGAAAATTCACCTCATCGGAACGAGGCTCAGGCTTAGCCCTTAACCTGGATGTGATGAAAGATACCTCACGGAGGGGGCTCAGGTATAACCCTTAACCTGAACGGGGAAAATAAAATAAATAAGAAAATTCACCTCATCAAAATAAGGCTCAGGCTTAGCCCTTAACCTGGATGGGACGAAAAATACCTCATGAAAGAACGAGGTTTAGGCTTAACCCTTAACCTGAAGGGGGAAAAAAATGGAGAAGAAAATTCACCTTATCGGAACGAGGCTCAAGCTTAGCCCTTGACCTGAACGGGGAAAATAGCAGAATCCTCGAATAAAGAAATCATGATGGAACCTTCGAAGTTTACATAATAAATCCAAGAGGGGTATACAAAATGAAGAAAATGGAGGTCCCTAAAGCTTGAAAAGGGGTTGATCTTGGGTGTCTCATTGTTGAGACTGAATGACTTTTAAAATGGATGACCTTTTGCAAAAACAATTCAGGTTTAACCCTTACCCTGAACGGGAACTGTATATGATGGGATAGTGGGGAACACAGGGAATTGTGAGAATCTGAGAGCTTGGGCAATCAGATTAAAACAGAAGGGAAAGATCTTGAAAACTTGTGTTATCAAGTCCTAAAGATGGATTAAAACAACGGCAGGATATATCAAAATAGACATCAAGCTCTCATTTCATGTCTGGATAACTTAAAAATATTGTCAATAAGATAAAAATTGTAGTTGATTCAAGATAATTAAAAATAAGCACATTTATTTGAAAGATATTCTCTCTTCTACCTAGAGTATTACCTCCAACTGGGCTAACTCCATAGAATCCAGAATCAAAATCAAATTTATTATTGTTGAGTTTTTTCAAGGAAGATATTCATTTCCTTGATATGAAAAGAAAGGAAACTTGTTCTGAGTTTCATAAAAGCAATTAATGAAAGTATATTGATAAAAGAATTTCACATAAATAAATAAGATTCTTGGTAGTTTTGGCAGTTTGATATCTGAAGTTTATCTATGATGATCTTTTTGCACTCTTTTGAGACATAGAGGTTGAGCTTTCTTGGGGTTTGGCAAGAATTTCATCACATCAGCCTTCAACTCGACGATGTTCTGATTTTCCCTAGAAGGACACGTCACATACTCCTTCAACTCAGAGATGATTTGAGTCTTCTTTAGCCCTAGGAATTATATTGATGTTGTCTCTTTAATTGAAATCTCTTGATATTCTTTTGCGCTCTTTTGAGACATGAAAAGTAAGTTCTCTTGAGATTTGGTGAGAATTTTATCGCATCAGCCTTCAACTTGGTGATGTTCTGATTTTTTCTGCAAGGACACAACACATACATCTTCAACTTGGAGATGATTTGCGTCTTCTTTAGTCCCAAGAATTATATTGATAAAATTATCTCATTGGATTGAAAATCTCTTTATGATAACAGTGATCAAATATCTTTTAGGGATTAGCAGGAGGTTCATCGCATCAACCTTCAACTTGACGATGATTTTAACTTTCTCTGGAAGGACACGTCACATACTGCTTCAACTTCGGAGATGATCCGAGTCTTCTTTGGCCCCGGGGGTCTAACTCATCTATCAATCTTCATCTTGACGATGATTGAGAGATCACTTTTGCAGATAGTTGATTGTAGCTTGATTGATTAGAGAGATATTGAAATTAAGATTGAGTGAATTCTTTTATATCACCCAGGATATTTTCACTGCCTTATTACCAGAAGAATGGTCTTTAAAAATGTGCCATAGCTATGATCAATATCAGTTCACTTATGACTTTTCAACATCATCGAATTTTTCCTTTGTTAGTCATATTGAGGATTTTTCTTTATCCTTTTGGCTGACCAACAAAAAAGAGTTTGAATTTTCTTCTTTCTTCGCAAAAGCTTTATCTTTTTAGAGGGAATACTGAAGGTAATATGAAGTAAAATTTTGTGCAATAAAGATTTTGAGATCAATAACTATTTTTTATGACAAATTAACAAAATATTCTTGGAATCCTTGGTGAAAGAAATTTTTTGAAATTCGATTGACATATCCGTGACTAAATTCTCCTCTCCTTTCCTCAAATGAGAGACTCATGCTTTACCCTTACCTGAACGAGTAATAAAAAATACTCCTCTCTTTTCTGAAGATGAGGTGTTTGTAAAATGAACTTTCAAAGAGAAATTAAGTTTTCGTCAAAACTCCCTAACTTTAGGCTTCTCTTATGGAAAGGTGGCCGATTGGGTAAGATCGATAAATTATCATAGATGAGCGAGTTCATCATGATCTCCCCGAAAAGGGGTCCTCAAGGACGGAATGGCCTAACAAAAATCATTGGGGGGTCACAAGGAGAACGAGCTTCCATCGAAACTCTCCCTAAAAAAGAGTTTCTTGTGTAATAATAAAAAATTGTCTTGCAAACTGTTTGTGAAACATGAGTCCCTTAAAACTCTCCCTAAAAAGGGGTTCAGCGAACCAACAAAAATTGCATGTGAAAAGAACGATCTCCCTCAAACTCTCCCTGGAAAAAGGGTTTCTCGCAAGAAAAAATGATTGATAATTTATTTTGAGCCAATTGGCAGACAAGTTCAACACAAAAGGTCGAATCCTGGAAGACCATGATTGGTGGATGCAACCTGAAAGTTGGAAGATAATGACTTTAATAGAATTGGTAACCTAAAGATTTGCTTGATAAAAATTGGTGACCCGAAGATTGGATTAAAAATTTGATAAAATGGGCGACCCGGAGGTCTGTTTGATAAAACTCAATTGACAAAAAATGATTGATAAAAATTGATTGGTAAAAATTGGTGATCGGAGGTCTGACTGACAAAATTGGTGACCCGAAGGTTAGTTTGATAGACTTGAGTGACCTGAAGGTCTGATAAAGATTGATTGGCTCGCAGGTCTGAAAATTGGCATTGAGCCTGAACCCTAGAGCGAGACTAGTGTTTAGATTGAATTTTGGAAGAGCGACTAGCATGAAAACCGGATTTTGAAGAAGCGTCAGCATAAACACTGGGTTTTGAAAAAGTACCAGCACGAACACTGGATTTTAAAAGAGTACCAGTACGAACACTGGATTTTAAAAAAGTACCAGCACAAACACCGAATTTTGAAAGAGTACCAGTACGAACACTGAATTTTAAAAGAGTATCAGTATGAACACTAGATTTTGAAAGAGTACCAGTACGAACTTTGGATTTTGAAAAAGTACCAACATGAACATTGAATTTTGGAAAAGGTACCAGCATGAACATTGGGTTTTGAAAAAGTACCAGCATGAACACTCAATTTTAAAAAAATACCAGCAGAAACACCGGATTTTGAAAGAGTATCAGCATGAACACTGTATTTTGAAAAAGCACCAGCAAGAACACTGGATTTTGAAAAAGTACCAGTACGAACACTGGATTTTGAAAAAGCACCAGCACTGGATTTTGAAAAAGTATCAGCACAAACATTGGGTTTTAAAAATGTACCAATATGAACACTGGATTTTGAAAAAGCACCAGCACGAACACTGGATTTTGAAAAAGTATCAGCACAAACAATGGGTTTTGAAAATATATCAGTACGAACACTGGATTTTGAAAAAGCACTAGCACGAACATTGGATTTTAAAAAATTATCAGCACAAACACTGGGTCTTAAAAAGGTACCAGTACGAACACTGGATTTGGTGAAAGGACCAACGCAAAGCTGGGTTTGGAAGGGAAGTTTGAGTCAAAACTTAAGTCTTCAAAAGAAAACTACACAAATTGGATTTGAAAGAAGATTCAAGTCGAAGCTCGGATCTCCTAGACCAATTCTTGAATTTAAAAGAAGGTTCGAGTAGAAACTTGAATTTTCAAAGAAAACTAGATGAGTTGAATTTAGAAGAAAGTTCAAGCCAGAACTCAATTTTTCTAGACCAATTCTTAAATTTTAAGGAAAGAAAATTAGATGAATTGGATTTGGAAGAAAGTTTGAGTCAGAACTTGGATTTTCTAGACTAATTCTTAAATTTGAAGGAAAAAAAAATCAGATGAATTGGATTTAGAAGAAAATTTGAGTCAAAACTCAGATTTTCTAGACCAATTCTTAAATTTGAAGGAAAGAAAATTAGATGAATTGGATTTGGAAGAAAATTCGAGTCAGAACCCGGATTTTCTAGACCAATTCTTAAATTTGAAGGAAAGAAAATTCGATGAATTGGATTTGGAAGAAAATTTGAGTCGAAACCCAGATTTTCGAGAGCAATTCTTAAATTCAAAAGAAGGGAATTTGAGTTAAGACTCAAATCTTTCAAAGGAAAATTAAGTCAAATTAAGAACTTGGGAAACTCGAGATGGGGCTCGGATCGTTGAAGAAAAACTAGACCAACTCGAAAGTTGGATTCAAAAATTGTCTTGAAAGCTGAATTTTGAAAGCTTGATCAGTGTGAAGACTGAATTTTTGGGATAGTTCGACCAGTGCAAAACTGGATTTAGGTGGTTCGACCAGTGAGAACTGAATTTAGAGAATAGACTCAACCCAAAGGTTGATTTTGGCATGACCAAGGAAAAAAATGGTTTTGATAAAAGACTCAACCCAAAGGTCAAATTTGAAAAAGATTGGTGTTTTGAAAAGTATTTGTTGATTGTGATGGGAGATTTTCAATGTTCGCCCTCACATTGACTTGGACAACTTGCCGGGGTCTCAGAATTATCCCTTAGCCTGAATGGGTATAAATTTGATGCGAATGCAAATAAATGCAAATAGTTGAATCTAAATAGATGAATGCGAATAGATGCAAATGAATGGTGAGAGATTTTGTTTGATCCTACCTACATACAAGACATTTTGAAGTAAAGACAGATTTTCAAAAAAAAAATGCCCTAGTGTAACTGGGGAGTAAGATGTTGAACGAAAGGATAAGTAACTGATATTTGACGAACGCTCTCTGAAGATAACAAGAGAAAGATTGACGATGCACTTCTTGATTGATTTGAGAGGCACTCTGAAAGAGGTCACTCCTCGTAAGAGGATATTTTGCAAAGGAGAAATACAAAAGATGGTGCCAAGTTATAAGGAAAATTTATTAATGCAATAGAGAAGAGGAATAACAAATTGATAAGAGAACTGGGATTACATTGCCCCTTCAAAATAACAAAAGCAGAATTAAATAAGTGATATAGCATTAGTATCATCCTTCCTATTGATGGCCAGAAAGGATGTTGGCAGAATAACTAATTGATTCTCTAATTTGCCTCAAGCAAGAAGTCCTTTGTCGATGCAATCCTGCACGATGTTCTTGAAGTCAAAGAAATGTTCTATGTCATGCCTCAATGCTCGGTGGTACTTGCAGAATTGATCTTTCTATTTCCCCGGAGTGACAAAAAGATCAGTGGCCTTCGAAAGTCTGACGGTGCCTTTTGCAAGCATGTACGCAAGAATGCTCTCAAGAATTTTGATCTAACGGGGTAAACTTGTGGTTATGGCTCCAACCTTCTGGATTTATCTATTGTTGAGCGCTTGATTTTTGTTGAGGCTTGACCAGGACAGTCGACTGGTCCCCTTCTTCGCTCTCAATGAAGAGATTCTTATTGATGCGATCTTAAATGATGTTCTTGAGAATGAAGCATTGCTCAGTGTCATGTCCTATTGCCCGATGAAATTTGCAAAATTGATCTTTAAATTTTCCCATGACGACCGGATGATTAACATTTTTTGGAAGTTTAATTGTCTCATGAGCTAGCATATACCTGAGAATTTCTTCACGCGGTTGATTAAGAGGAGTGAAATCATGAGTAAAACTCCAATTGTTATGCTTCACTTTTTCTTGAGTGTTCGATTTTTGGCGAGAGCTCGATTGAAAAGGCTTGTTGTCTTGCTTGAAGGTGCTTTTCCTTCTACCTCCATTGTTTCTTTTTCCGGGTTTAGAACTTTTTATGTCGTTGTTGTTGCTAGTGATGTTCTTGGGGAAGGTGACAGATGCCTTCTTCTTGACGAAAACCTTTCCGAAACTGGCTTCAGCTTGCTCAGACATCATTTTAATTATCATTTTCTTAAACAACTGGTACATGTTGGGATCGACATCATCATTGGCATGATGACTCTGGTTCCTGACAGATTGCAAGGAGGCCATTCCTTATTCAGATGTGAATGGGTAGCTGATCTGTTGGACGGGTGCGGTTTTCTTGCCAGACCTTGTCTGAACCATATGGAATTGCAAATGCTCTCTGCAGAATAGGAGGGGTTATTAGGCTCTAAAAACAATTTTGGATAAAGGCAAATAGAGGGAAATATTTGTTGAGGATCAGATTGACAATTTGAAGAATATCCCATTATCAGGGATCAGGTCATCGCTAGAATCATGACAATTGCGTTGATGTTCTTATAAAAGAGATAAACAACTAAAATATGCCTTGTTACCTAGGCGAGGTCATCAAACCATGATAAAATGAGAATTGTTGGAGGAAGATGTTTTCATTAATAATAAACTTAACAAAGAGGGGGTGGATAAACAATCTGCCACCACTCATGGTAGTCAGAAGACACTTAAGGACCAGGAAAAATAGTAAGAGTGACAAAAAAATCCCAGTTATGCTTGGCAGAATAGTATGTTTCAGACCACTGGGCAGACTTTAGATCGAACTCTGGCACATTGTCTAGCAATAATCGAGCCTCAATGTGCTTTTGCCTCTGTGAGAACTGCCTGACACATCGCTCTAGCTGGTAATAGACAAAGAAGAAAGGTCTAAGCAACTTGAATCGCTTGCCATATGCATAAGTATATCGAGGGGGTGACTCCTGACGGTCGAAGTACTCACACATGATTTCTTCTTTATGGAGGTTCTCGATCAAGAATCTGTATCAAGAAGTAGGTAGTGACTTCTTGCTATTATATCTGAATGAGCTGGCTCGAGTTGGCACATGTCGAAAGAACCAAGATTGCAATGCATAGATGCACCCTTCCACTAAGATCGAATCTTTAAGCGTGAAGCATGTCAATCCACGGTATAAGAAGGCAAGTACGGCCATGGCAATCAAGAGACGATTGGTCTGCCGACTTCCTCATCTTCGTAATAGTTGTATTATTCTGATATCAACGTAGTTTTGTCCATCTTGGAAGAAGGCCAGTCCTACTATACATAAGACCATTGCGCGTTAAATCCTTTCTCGTGCTGCTCGGGATAAGGAGTCGACTTCTTCAAAAGTCTCATACTGTTGATATAGCTTAAATAAGTCGACACACTGGGTCTCATAGACTTCTATCATCAGCCAAGATATGTGCCCAGTCATACAAGTTAAAGCGTCTCGGAAGTCAAGTCCCTTGACGTTGATCAAACATTGTTGTTCTAATGGATCTTCTGGTTGACCAGCTGGCTCAGGTAGACCCATAATCTTTGAAAATTCATTCAATAATAGAGTCATCTCTCCTCACGAGAACCAGAAGGTATAGGTGCACGGATTCTATTGCTCTGATAGCGCTTGAATCAAATTGTCGTTGATAATTTGCTCTCTCACTGATGATGCCAGTTTCAATCCCCAGTCACTTAGATGGTCCGAGAATATACAGGAGAAGTTCTTGAGCCAAGAATAGTACCACCGGAGAACGAAAGATTCGGTGTTCAGAATCCGATGATCAGGGAGACCTTACCGCACCTCATAAGAGATATGGCCTTTAGGGAAAACTGAATCAAGTTGACTGGATGCCATCAGGATAGACTGAAAAATAAAGAAGAAGTAAGGGCAAGACTTGAAGAGTATACACGATTTTTGAAAAAGTTGTAGGCAGGATAAAAACATAGCTGGAAATTCAAAATCCAGATGAACGGAAGGATAGAAAATCGCCTGGAGTTTTGAGAAAAAAAGCAGAGGATTTGCAAAAATCATCCAGAGTTTAAGAAAATAAAAGGGAATATATGAAAATAAATGGAAAATAGGGTATTTTGAAAAATTGTCCAGTATTTTCAAAAAACTTATGGAAAATATAAGGAAACAAAAGGAATAAAGAGAAATAACATTCAATCACATCCTGCACAATCAAGTATGCACACACAATATTCCATAAAAAGCTGACTCTAGATGCACAAGTTTGAAATAGCTGTAGGACCCTAACCCTAACTCTAAAGCTCAAATCATCTGTGTTTAATCATGCTATGTTAATATACTCGAGCCAATGCCCAATGTACGTGGCATAAAAAGAATTTCTTCGGTTCTAGGATCATGTTTTCCAACATCCTTGAGCGCCTGCCGATATACTTTGGACTATGGCCCTCGGTATGTGGCAAGGGGGGATCAACCCAAATAGGTGGCCCAGTTGTGAGGCTTTGTCCTGAACTATGGTTCTGGAAGAAAGCCCAGCAACGTGATGGCTAGGTAAAAGTAGGTGGATTTTTTTTTAAATATGATCAACATGTAAGAAAACAGAAGGCTCTAATGACCTAAAGAAGTAGGATTTTGAAAAATTATAAGCAAATATTGTTTTCAATCAAACCCTAGATTGAGGAGGATTGTATTTGACCTAAGTCTAGGTGAGCATGAATAATGCCTCCTCAATCGATTTCTCAAAGTTATTTGAATTTTTTCAAAATTAATTTTCTCAAAACCTCAGGATTTCTTCATAAATTGATTTTCCTTTTCTTCAAAAATGTTTTCCAAATGCAATTCACGATTTTCAAAGTATCCCCTTCTTTCAAGTATTTTCCAATCTTTGAAATATACATCATATAACTCTGCCTGTGTATAACTGTTTAGTTATACACTGCCGGTCCCAAGCCCGAATAAAGGAGGAGGGTTGTGGTAGGCCTGTGATAGTCAGCATAAAAACTTAGTCATACCCTATGAATATGAACCAATATGAGAATTTCGTTGGGGTGTTCCCTACTGAGCGACGCGCTGTACTCTATAGGCCCGAAGGCAGTGATAAATGGGCAAGGGTTGCTAGGTCGTCGCCCGGAAGCGACGCGTCACACCTGCGCCCAGGTGTGGTGTCAAATAGGCAAGGGTTCCCTCACTTTGTTGGACGGGTGGGGGTAAAGAAGTTAGTCCAAGACCATAAAATTAGGTTATCCACTTGGAACATAGGATCTTTAACTGGTAAGTTGGTAGAGTTAGTAGATGTTATGTGTAGGAGAAAGATTGATATTTTATGTCTACAAGAGACCAAATGGGTAGGTGAGAAAGCAAAAGTGATAGAACCTTGGGGATATAAGATTTGGTATACAGGAATAAATAGGAATAAGAATGGAGTAGGGATTGTTATGAGTCGTGAGTTTATAGATAATGTAGTTGAGGTTCGTAGGAAGAGTGATAGGATTTTACTTATTAAATTAGTATTAGGTACGAATATTATTAATATTATTAGTGTTTATGCACCTCAAGTAGGTTTAGATGATTCCATTAAGCGTCAATTTTGGGAAGATTTAGATGGAGTAGTACAAGGGATATCTTATGGAGAAAGGCTTTTCATCGGCGGTGACCATAATGGGCATGTAGGCATTAGTAGGGATGGATATGAGAGTATCCATGGAGGCTATGGTATAGGAGAAAGAAACAAAAGTGGAGAAAGGATTTTAGATTTTGGTTTGTCCTATGATATAATCTTAGCAAACACTTGGTTTAGGAAGAGGGAGTCTCACCTAGTAACATTTAAAAGTGGGGTTAATACGAGTCAGATAGATTTTTTCCTACTTAGAAAGAGAGATAGGGGTTGTTGCATCGATTGTAAGGTTATACCAGGAGAAAGTGTAGCTACACAACATAGAGTCTTAATTTTAGATCTTAGAATTAGACAATACCGCAAAAGGGATAGACATATGATAGATCCTAGAATTAAGTGGTGGGCACTGAAAGAAGCTAAACAAGGAATGTTTGTAGAGCGGGTAGTTAAGGAAGTTGATTGGTGTCTCGAGGAGGATTCAGAATCTATGCGAAATAAGATAGCGGGTGGCATGAGAAAGGTGGCTAAGGAGGTATTGGGTGAGTCTAAAGGCGGTGCACCGCTAGGTAAGGATACATCGTGGTGGAACGAGGATGTTAAATTAGCTATTAAGGTTAAAAGAGAGTGTTATAGAAATCTACGTAAAAATTGTGATAATGAGAATTTGGAGAAGTATATGATAGCAAAGAAGGAAGCTAAAAAAGTAGTTCGGAACGCGAGGGATAAGGTATATAAGGAGGTTTATGACAAGTTGGATACCAAAGAGGGTGAGAAAGATATTTATAGGCTTGAAAAGATGAGAGATAGGAAATCGAGGGATCTGGGTATGGTTAGATGTATCAAAGATGAAACGCAAAGGGTTTTAGTCAAAGATGAGGAGATTAAGGAGAGATGAAAAGATTATTTTGATAAGCTATTTAATGAAAGTCATGCTCAGGATCTTGGGGACTTTTCAATTCCTTTTCATGAGATGAATTGTGACTTCATGCGCAAGATTCAAAAGAAAGAAATTGCAGAGGCTTTGAAGAAAATAAAATCAAGAAGGGCAGTTGGTCCAGATGGTATACCTATCGAGGCTTGGAAATACTTGGGAGAGAAAGGTTTAGAATGGTTGACAAATCTTTTTAACAAGATTTGGCGGACAAATAAGATGCCTAATGAGTGGAGGAAGAGTACTTTGGTGCCTCTATATAAGAATAAGGGTGATATACAAGATTGCACAAACTATCGTGGTATAAAACTCATGAGTCATACTATGAAACTTTGGGAGAGGGTGATTGAGTCTAGGTTGAGGAAGATTGTCATGATATCGGAGAATCAATTTGGTTTTATGCCTAGAAGATCAACTATGGAAGCTATACATCTTCTTAGACAACTTATTGAGAGAAATAGAGAGAGGAACAAAGATTTGCATATGGTTTTTATTGATTTGGAGAAGGCTTACGATAGAGTACCTAGGGACGTTCTCTGGTGGACAATGATGAAGAAAGGTGTTTCTCTCAAGTACATTAGTATAATTAAAGATATGTATGAAGGAGTAGTAACCAATGTCCGCACTTGTGGAGGGGTAACAACCAATTTTCCTATAACGGTTGGGTTACATCAACGATCTGCTTTAAGCCCTTTCCTATTTGCTATAGTGATGGATGAGCTTACGAGATCAATTCAAGAAAATGTGTCGTGGTGTATGTTGTTTGTTGATGATATTGTTTTGATTGATGAGTCTAGAGTTGGGGTTAATGCTAAGTTAGAATTATGGAGACAGACATTGGAAGCAAGAGGTTTTAAGTTGAGTAAGAGTAAGACAGAATACATGGAATGTCGATTTAGTAAGCAACGAAGTAGTGATGGGAGTGTAGTGAAGCTTGGTGAGCACGAAATACCGGTGGATGATTCTTTCAAATATTTGGGATCTATCATTCAAAAGTATGGAGAAAATGATGGAGATGTAAATCATAGGATAAAGGTTGGGTGGATGAAATGGAAGAGTGCAACTAGAGTGTTGTGCAATCGTAGAATGCCATTGCGGTTGAAGGGAAAGTTTTATAAGACGACTATTAGGCCCACTTTACTATATAGTACGGAATGTTGGGCTGCCAAGAGACATCATATTCAAAAAATGAGTGTAGCTGAGATGCGTATGCTGAGATGGATGTGTGGAAATACAATAAAAGATAAGATTCTGAACGAGGAGATACGTAAGAAGGTAGGCGTTGCACCCATTGAAAATAAGATGAGAGAGAATCGTTTACGGTGGTTTGGACATATTCGATGAAGGCCTAATGATGTTCCAGTTAGAAGGATGGAGAAATGGGAAAATATATTAGTTAAAAGAGGTCGGGGTAGGCCTAGGAAGACATGGATGGAGGTGATAAGAAAGGATATGAATGCTTTGAACCTCACTGAGGACATGGCATCGGATAGAAATGAATGGAGGAGAAGGATTCATGTGGAAGACCCATAATGATTTTCTTTGTTGGTTCATATCGCCGACCCCAATTGTTTTGGGATGAAGGCGTAGTTGTTATTGTTGTTGTTGTTGTTGAAATATACATCATATTTTCAATCTGCATTTTTCAAAGTTCATAGCACATGCTTGATTCTTTGTGCATTTAGGAATATAATATCGATTTAGATAAGTTAAGCAAAGCAAAGTATAAGGTTGATCCTTGGTTTGATTACCCCTAGTTATGACGCCAGGAATGGTTGAATCTCGTACCAACAGGCGAGTCTCATTCTTCATAATTATCCTGCATTTTAAAACGGAGGCTAGTTATTTTCAAAATCTTTTTCAAAGGTCAGTTTGACTTGCAAAAGTAAAATTTTGCAATGATAACAGGTTTAGCGATCGAGATGAGACCTATCATTGTCTGATTAATCTTGTGCTTTGCTCTATTTAACTTTTCAAAATCGTGATCTACAATGTCAGCTCTATATCTTGTGAACCTAGGAGCCTAGAATCAAACCCAACTGACATGAATTTCATATAGACTTAGGCATGGTTTGGTAGGACCGATTGAGGAGTTATTGAGATTGAATTGGAAAACATCAAAAGGTATGGGCGTGTGACCCTGTGAAAACTATTCATGATGCAGTCTAACTTAGATGAATGAATGAATGCAATTTACAAAAATATTTTCTGAAGAATTTAAGAAAAATCTTTAAAAAAAAGAATTTTGTGCCTTATAAAATTTAGATGAAATAGATTCAGCACATATCCCTGACTATGGCCACGAATATGCATTGAATATAGTTCATTTGATTCTAAAAGGGGTAAATATTTAGAAAAGTTTGAAAAATATGCTATAATTTTTAAAAATGCCTAAGAGTGTAGGTCATTTGTGGCTTAGAAAAAGATGATAAATCTGGATTTTCTTCGTATTCTAACTATGGCCATAAATACGAAACCCATCGAGCTTATCAACTCCTTAGAAGTTAGTGTGTGTGCCATTCGTGTAGACCATGGTGAGTTGGAATATACATGAATCATCATCCATCACACATTGACATTTATTTAAAGAAATAAACTATATGCGATGCAACTTTATTCTAAGCAGGAAATTAAATTCTTATTCCAAATATTTACAATTATAATTTACATAAAAAGGGAAAAAGAAATAAAATAAAATACACTCTTGAATGTCCTTGCAAAACTAACAAACTTGTTAGTGAAGATATGTCAACTTCTTTGGATTTATCCAACAATATTTGGAAATTACTAGATTTATCCGGATATAAACCTTTTCTCATATTTTCCTGAGATAAAAATAATAAAAGATGATATAAAATTTAACAAATAATAAAAATAAATAACTTTGAAATTCAGAATTTTGGGGAAATGACAAAAAAACCCATCAAAATAAGACTATGGTCTTGAAATCAGGGTTTTGAGAAAAGATTTTTGTAAAACTTTTGATTTAAGGATCAAATGGATTCAAATCAACACCAAATCAGGTATGAAGCACTCTAGCATAATTATAAAGATGAACAAACCCTAAAAATATGAAACATTTTCTAAAAAAAACAAAATATTATAAAAATATCAATTTTTGTCCGTGTTTCAGTTGAATCGGGACTCTGCGGGCATCCTGTTTTTATGATTTAACTAAACAATACATTAAATAAATTCAAAAATTAATAAAAATAAAAATGGACACTTCTAATAACCCTAAAATTAAATTGCAATCAAAAAAATATATTTTTGGTATTATTTTGATATAAAAATTAAATAAAACCCTAAAATATGTAATTTTGCCTATAGGCACATATCTGTCATAGTGTTACACTCAAATCAGGTATCAAATAGACATAAAAATTTACAGAGAGATACTACACAGATAAACAAAAATTCCTCTTTTTACAGATTAGAAAAATCATCTCTGGTTAGGGAGATATGATTCTGGCAATATACGTTTGATTTCGGCTTATATGTAACAAGTTAAAATAAATACATCTAGTTTCGGGTGTAGGGAAATATATCAAAAAATGTTCAAAAATTATAAAATTTTCATAGATGACAGTAAACATATAGATAAAGATACTCTTTTTTTACATATCATCGACCAGATATTTGATGAAAGAGATACAATCTGCACAAGTTGATCTAGGATTTAAACAAGGCATAACGGCCTCTATAAAATAGATTTTGTTTTCTGACAGAGGAAAAATATAAATCAATCATAAAAAATCTAAAAATTTTACAAAAAATATTAGACATGATAAATAAAATTATGCAACTTAGAAATCATCGATCGGATCTTTGATGAGGGAGATATCTCTTCGACAAACTGTACCTGATTCTTTACAACATTTTCACGGTACCAGAAATAGAATTCGGTTTTTTATTTTTTTAGTAGGGTTACAAAACACAAAATAACTCAATTTTTTTATAAAAAGTCACTGACACATGCTTGATTTAACCCTAAAAAATTCAAAATTTAATGACAGAAAAACAAACATGAAATAATGTTGTTCCCGCATGCTCAGAATCAAGAACTCATATTATCAATAAAGCACATGAATAAACCTAATTTAAGCATGTAAAAACCTTAAAAAAATACAAATAATGCAATGAATTATGTTTTGATGCTTGAACACATTAAATAAACATTATCATGATAAAATAAACAAAAAAATTTAGAGAAAACACAGTTGGAATTTGATTTAGCTATTAAAAGAGGGATTCGATCCATTGAATGGTCGAATCTCGATGAAAAATAAATGAATGGGGCGTTTAACATAATAAATGAAAAATAAATATTATTAATGGATTAAAAATATGTAAGGGACCATCAAACATCAGCTGATAATCATCTTGAGGCCCTCACATAATTTTTTTTGAAATAAAAATAAGGAAAAAGCATGCTAAAAGGGGCGGCAATGGCAAAAATATATAAAAATATATAAATAAAAAAAAGGAGAAGAAGATGACTCACCTTGGGGGATGTAGCAATGGAGGAAGGAGGAAGGCTTAAGGGAGAGAGGGCCACAAATTTTAGAGAGAGAGAGAGGGTGAGAAAAACATGGGTTGATCCCCCCTAGAGTCCCCTATTTATAGTTTTTTAAAACATTAATTAAGGAGTTCTAATTAGTTTAAAACTTTCTTAATTGAGTTAATTAAGGGGAATGGTTTTTCCAGCTGGGTTTGACTTTTCAACCTTCCTAATTAGACTCTAATTAGCCTAACTGAGTACTAATTGAATTAAAACAAATCCAAATATGGCGCCATCTATTGTGGGCCCACATTTATTTTTTTAAAGCTTTAAATAAAAACAAAATTTAAAATAAAAGTGAGGTTTTAAAATTGATTTTGATTCTAACCTAATTAGGACACTAGTTAATCCTAAACTAACCAAAATACTTTCGAATGTGGCACCACCTAATGTGGGCCCCGCTTATTTTTTTTCAGAAAACGATTTTGAAACTTTGAAAATATTGGGTTAAAAATGATTTTTTTTTTCAGAAACTTCAAAAAAACACATAAACTAACTAATATCTTTTTGTATTTTTGAAATATGAAAGATATAAAATGAAATAAATTTGAAAATTAGGATTTTGCACCCCTGCAAAGTGGGCTCCGCTTGAAGAAAGTTGAAAACTGATTTGAAAATCAAGTTTTTGAAATAATGGGTTTTAAGAAGAAAAGTTTTTGAAAGAAAGTTTAAAAATAAAACCAAAGTTCTAAATCAACTAGAGTCCTAAATGGATTAAAACTCTCCTAGATGTGGTGCCAACTGTGTGGGTCCCACACCAGGGTTTTGAAAAAGTTAAAATAAAGATTAAAAGGGTTTTGAAATAGAGTTGAAATCACTAGATGAGAATCAGAAGTTTTAAAAACAGAGTCCTAAACTAACTGAGACTCCTGACTAGAGTCCTAAAATTTTGAAACTCTTAAATTTTTGGTTTTTGAAAAAAAATAAAAAGATTTTGAAAGATCTTCTCAGAGATTAGTGAAAATGAACAAAATTGAGACCAGGGTCAGAGTCTTAATCAACTGGGACTCTAGGATAGAGTCCCAGAATTTTAAACTCTTAGAACTGAATTTGTTTTCGAAAACAAGTAAAATAAAAGTAAAAGAAGGAAATCGGAATAGAGTTCTAGACCGATTGAAACTCTGGGGCAGAGTCTTAAAATTTTAAAACTCTACAATAAAGCCCTAAAATTTGATTGTTTGAAAGATAAATAAAGAAGTTTTTGAAAGATTTTCTAAAAAAATGAAGTCAGGGTTAGAGTCCTAATCTAACTGAAACTTGAAAAAAGAGTTCTGATCCGACTAAAACTCTAAAATTTTGAATTATTTCGAAAGATTTTCATGAAAACAAGTAAAAATAGTGGTAAAAGATAGAGTCTTGATCTGACTGAAACTCTAGAATTTTGACCAAAATAGAAGATTTTGATGGATTTTGTTGAAAACAAGTAAAAATAGAGATGAAAGACAAAGTCCTAGTTCGACTGAAACTCTAAGATTTTGGTTTTTTTGAATATCAGATGAGAAGGTTTTTTAAAACAAGTAAAAAACAGGAATATAGGATAAAATTGGGATAGAGTCCTAATCCGACTGAAACTCTGGGACAGAGTCATAGTCCAACTAAAACTCTAAAATTTTGGCCAAAATGAAAGATTTTGAAAGGGGTAGGACTACTTCTAGTTTAAAACAAAAGTGGAATTTTGAAAAATGCTTAAAAAGGTGAAAAGACAGAGTCCTAATCTGACTAGAACTCTGAAATTTGAGAAATGAAAGAATCTAGAAGCGACGCCACCTAGATGGGTCTCATCTGAGAATTAAGATTAATTAAAAATTGAGCTTAAAACAAATCCAGATCGCTTTCTAAGAAAAATATTTTGAAATATAAGATCCTGGGGGTTGACAAAAGGCAAATATTGATCTAAAAACCCAAGTTTTTAAATTAATTTTGAAATAGGGTTTTAAAACTCGAATCTGGATTAAAGATTTTGAAAAACCAGAGTGTTGGATCTCAAAAATACCTTGCAATGCAATGAAATGACATAAAATGATATAGAATGTTATGAAATGATTGCAAAAGACAAACCCTAGATAAGGGATTTGAAGTCCCGGACCCCTAGCAGAGATAAAGAGTTGAACATTTTTGTTCAAAGGCAAAAATTTATGATTGAATATGAGCCAAAATAGAGATTGAATCTTGATTGTAAGATAAAATATTGGAGTTTGATGCAAAATTTAGGTTCCGAATAACCCTGGTTCAGCTGACAACCAACGGGTCTTCTAAAGACTTCAGAGAGTGGGTCCCAGCGGCAGGAGGCAGGTGTTTGTGAATGACAGTGAAAAATTGGGGTGTTTACAATATGACAAACCACCAACTGTTGGTGATTTGGCTCAGGGTAGAATCAGCGTTGATAGGGCTGACAGGTCCGACCAGATTTTTTATCTTCACCAGAAAATGAAGAATTAAAATAAAAAATAAGAAAAAAAAAGGCTTGAAATTTGCTCCACCAATTCCTTACTTCCCATGTTTGGATTTCCTAAGAAAGATGAGATTAATGTGAATTTCTTGTTCTCAGCCAAAAAGTACCAATTTCCTTCGAAACTCTACCCAGTTAATTTTGAAATATTATACATTACATCTGGAAAATATTGGCTGCCATCGTGGGTTCCAAACCTCCTAGTTGGAACTCACCATTTGACCCATGGATGTGTTCAGCAAGGTCAAAAATATAATTTGGCAATTTTTTTACTTAATACAAGTTGTTGGAAGGCTGAAAATTCATTACGTTGTAAGCCATTGATTTTTCAATGCTTAGAAAATCTGATATGCGTCAGAAAAATGTGATTTTGGTATCTACTAAACCAAATCTCTGTCGAAAAAAATACGTATGTAGATCATACTTGAGAGGTCAGATGTGTTAAAAAAAAGGTTTTTACAAAGAGATTTTTAACCCACAAGGGTAGCAAACATTTCCCTCGTTATAGCTAGGGTTGTCAACATTACGAATTTGGGTCAAATATCCAATTGTACCAAGCTCGTCCATTTGGGTTTGATTGAAAATTTGTCATCCAATCGGAAGTCGAGCATAAGCATCCTTTTAAAAAAGCATGCATGATACCGTGGGTCCCACCTCAGGTTTTTCCTTATGGGTGAGAGTCCATTAAGTAGTCTGGTTCTCGGTGAGGGTTCCTCATATTAAAAAAGACACATACATGATACACAATGCAACTTCGAAATCTGGAGTGAGTAGTGCACTATTTCTTCAATGCTAAGACTCCAACCGACGGGCATGACAAGTTTGGTTTGGATCCTAGTGGATCTAAAAATTTTAATGAATTTTGGTTGGAACTATATTTTGTTTTCTGTTCAAACTTGGATCCAGTTGAAATAATTTCATATTTGACGTTGAATCTCAAATCACATGAGATTGAAGTCATGCTATTTCAAATCACATATCCCACCATGTAATTTGAAATCACATGCGATTCACTTCAAATTAATGTGATTTCAAACCATATTCAGTTTCTCATTTACATGAGATTCAAAATCACATGTTTGGTTAGCTATGAGAATATGAGATTCATTCTCCTGTTTGCATGAAATTCCAAAAACATAGATTTGGAATCTCATGCAAATGAACAAATGAATCTCATTTACTCAGCTAACCAAATATATGATTTGAAATCTCATGCAAATCAAAGAATGAATCTCATTTACACAGCTAACCAAACATGTGATTTGGAATCAGACACAAACAATAAAGGGAATGTGATTTGAAGTGAATCTCATGTGATTCTAAATCACATGCTGGAATATGTGATTTGAAATCATATAACTTCAAATCACATTTTATTCTGTTTCATGTGATTAAAAGTTACTTGTGATGCAACCAAACATACCTTAAATCTAAATCTCTGATTAGTCTGACATGGTGTGCTCGTTTGCAAACGTGCATAGAAAACATGTATGGTAGTAACCACATAATAAATGCAAAAGAACAACCCCAATGGGCATTGGCGTAATGAGGTGGGGGCCTTGGCTGCTAGATTTTCATGGGTGTCATCCTCTGCACAAGCCAATGCGTAGCATAAGCCCGAGAGGCAAGGGTCCTAGCCTCGAAGTTTTACTCTATGGGCACAATGACAGTAGGTATGGCAGACTGAGTCTTTGTGTCGGGTGCGGTTTCTTCTGGTTATAATTGTTATCATCTCAAAATTTTTCCCCTCTCTTGCGAGAGAGAAACGAATTTCGCGAGTCAAACTCGACCAAAGTTTTGAAAATTGATTTGAAAATTAACTCGCATCCGTTTTAAAAATTTGCGGGAAAATTCCGTGGAATGGGATCCGCCTGTCGGTACGAAGTTCAACCGTTCCTGACGCCTTTACCAAAGGTAATTGAACCAAGGATCAATTATGTGCTTTAACTTGACTCAAATATCTAAATTATGCTCTATTTTTCCTAGAATGCATAGAGAATCAGGCTTGTGCTATGAAATTTTAAAAATAATGCAATGTTTGAGAAAATGTGATGTTTGCTTCGGAAATTTGAAATATGCTTGAAAACTGATTGGAAAAGTACTTGAAAATTGAATTCTTGGGAAAATCATTGAATTTTATTGGAAATCAAAAATTTGCATTGGAAAGTGATTTCTTAGGAAAACTTGAACTTTGGAAAATCGATTTTGAGTTTTGAATTACTTTTCTGAGGAAATGGATTTGAGAATTCTGGGAAAATCAGGAAATTCATTGAAAAATGATTTTGAAATGGAAAATGGATTTTCAGGAAATTGGGTCTTTGAGAAAATCGATTTCTCAAAACTTGGGATTTTGAAATTCGAGAATTTTAAAACATTGGAAAATCTTGATTTGAACTTGGGAAATGCTTTTAAAATCTCATTTGAAAACTCGGGATTTTGAGAAAATCAGATCCTGAGAAAGACTTGGAAATTCTTGAGAAAACTGAATTTTCTGAAATTGAAATTGGAAAATGAATTTGAAAACAATGCAATTTGAATAATATGAATGAATGAATATGAATTTGAAAAGGAAATTTCATTGAGGAATTGGAAAATCCTTTTGAAACTTTGAGAAATGCAGTGCATTTTTGAAGTTATCCTAAGAGTGTAAGCTGAATGTGGCTAATGTGAACATCATAAATCTTGGTTTTCTTCGTATTCTGACTATGGCCATAAATACGAATCCCACCGAGTTTATAAACTCCATAAGATCTTGTGCACGTGCCATTCGTTTCGACCATAGTGAATTTGAAATAAATATGCATGAATCATACATCAAATATTGAAATTTGCAGAAATTAAACTATATTCAATGCAACCCTATTCTAAGCAAAAATGTAACTCTTATTCCAAATATTACATTGATTTTTACATTGAATTGAATAAAATAAAGAAATAAAATAACTAAGCCTTCTTCTTGAATGTTCCTGCAAAACTGGAAAACAATGTTAGCACAAAAATGTAGGTTTTTCTGAATTTATCCGAAAATATGGGAAATTATCAGATATTATTCAGATATAAACCCAAATTCATACCCCCTTTGATATAAACATGATAAATAATGAATAAATTTCAAAAATAAACTTGAAAATTCGAAATTGGGGTCAAAATGACCAAAATACCCCTGATGACCATGAAATCAGGGTTTTTTTCTTTTCTTTTCTTATAAATTAAAACAAAAAAATGCAAATGGATGGGCCATCTTAGAGAGGGTCCAAATGGAGCTCCTATTACAAAAAAATGCAATCAAAATGCAAATGGATGGGGTAAAATAGTCTTTTTAGAAAATTTCCAGACGAAACGAGTTATTTTCGCAGTTTTTGAAATAAGCTTAGATTTTGAAGTTCAATACCTCGTTGCGAAGCAAATCCAATGTAGAATTTGAAAATTTAATTTTGAAAGAAATCCAGATTGTTTTTCTCGAGAAAATATTTCCAAATTTAGAATCTCGGGGGTAAAAATGTCGATTTTGAAAAACCCAGTGTTTGAAATTGATTTCTGAAAGCTTTTGAAACTTGATCTGGATTAAGATTTATAAAACTGGAGTTCTGGACTTCGAAAATGAAATGAAATGTGATGAAATGTTATGAAATTCTAAGAAATGATATGAAATGACATAAAATGTTATGCGAAATGCAGACCCTAAATGAAGAGTTTTGGATTTTATACCCCGATTGGCAGTGTATCAGTTCAAAAAGTGTTAAAATTGACAAAATTTGCAAAAATAGCTCAAGAAATGGTTTTCGGGCTCTACCAGGACAGAGTGACACTGAAAATTGGGGTTCGAGCTGGATTGAACTAAGATGAGCTGGATTCTAGAGTTTCAGAACTCAAATGAGTTGACCAGACACTGACTCAACTGACATGAACTAAAATCGAAGCTTGATCACTAGCTCAATTGGTTGTACTCAGCTCAATTTCAGCTGAAAGGGCTGAAATGGACTAAAATGGGCTCCTGGACACTTAGAAATGGTTTTGAACTAAAATTGGAGCGCTTGAACTTCTGGTGAGCTCAAGTTAGACTCTAAGGAATATGACTGACTGTAAATGACTAACTCAGAGACAATTGGCTTGGATTTGAGTGAGAAATGAGCTCATTTCTAAAGAAATGATCTCATTTTGGCAGGAATGATCAGAAATGGAAATGATTTGTTCATTGTGAGCTCAGATGAGCTTGAAATGATTGATATTTTAAATGTTTTGAACTGACCAATGAGCTTGGTTGACTCCGACTGACTGGGGTCCGGGATGCCCTAGGGGCAAAATGGTAATTTTCCTAATGAAAGTTGGTAAAATGGTGATTTTCTGAAACTGGCTCGGGGTTTGACTCCTATACTGACCTAATAGGTTGGCACTGCCTGAGGAGGGTGGTTTGAGAATGGATGTGGAAAATTTGGGGTGTTTACAGATGCCCCTCTTTGCTACTAAGCTGGCTTGAAGACGAGCTTAGTGGCAAAGAAAAACACACCAAATTTGGGCTATATAAAAAAAATACCCCAGTTAGAAGGATCTGACTGGTTATGAAGAAATTAGCCCTGATAAAAATGGTAGATATGAAATAGAGAATGAAGAAGAAAAATTTACTTCAAAAGAAGTGAGATTCAGGTTTTGCCCTTAACCTGGATGGGACGGAAAACACCTCATGTAGAAACGAAGCTCAGGTTTAACCCTTAACTTGACCGGGAAATGAAATACCTCATCAGAATGAGGCTCAGGTTTAACCCTTAACCTGACCGGGAAACGAAATACCTCATCAGAATGAGGCTCAGGTTTAACCCTTAACCTGACCGGGAATGAAATACCTCATCAAAATGAGGCTCAGGTTTAACCCCTTAACATGACCGAGAAATGAAAATGATGATATTCTCAAAAGAAGAACCCATGATGGAACCTTCGGACTTCCGCACAATGAATCCGATAGGGGTTTTGCAAAAGGATGAAATTGGGGTCCCTAAAGCTTGAAAAGGGGTTTGATTTTGGGCGCCTCATTGCTGAGACTAAATAACTTTTGAAATTGATGACCTTTTGCGAGAAAATGATTTGTGGCTTAACCTCAAGCCGAAATTAAACTGTTTATGGTGGGACAGTGGGGACACAGGGAGGTGTGCGAATTTGAGAGCCCATGCGCTCAGATTATACCAACAGAAGGGAAGGAACCTTGAAAACTCTCGTTATCAAGTCCTTAAAAGGGATAACAACTGATGTCAAGATGCGCCAAAGATGAACCTCAAGCTCTCGCTTCACGTCAGGATGGCTAGAAAATATTGTCAAAATGTTGAAAATTATTGTTGATTCGAAATAACTGAAAGTGATGTACATTGTTTTGAAAATATTCCCTCTTTTCTGCCTGAAGTATTACCTCTGACTGGGCTTAACTTCGTAGAATCAAGATTCGAATTCAAATTGCTTGCAATTGACTTTCTTTCAAGGAAGCTATCAAATTCCTTGATATGAGCAGAAAAGAGAGTATTCTTGATATTGTGAAAGCAATTGGTGAAAGAATATTGATAATAGAATTTCACAAAATTAAAGAAGATTCTTGGCAGATTTGGCAGTCTGATATCCTGGGATTCTTTTCTCATGATGATCTTTCTGCCCACTTTTTTTTATTGGCAGAATTGGAGCTCTCTTGAATTTTTGGGGATTACATCATCCTTCATTTTGGAGACGTCCTGACTTTTCTCTCTCTTCTTATTTTTTTTTTGAAGGGTACGTCACAAACTCTTTCATCTTGGAGATGCTCCGATCCTTCTTTTCTCTCAAGGATTATATTGACGGTTATTGGCTCTTTGGTTGAAAATCTCTTGATGATAGCAGAAATTAAATATTCTTTAGGGTTTGTCGGGAGGCTCATCGCAGTCGCCTTCATCTTGATGATGATCTGAACTTTTCCTGGAAGGATCCATCACAAACTCCTTTATCTCGGAGATGATCCAAATCTTCTTTGGCTCCGAGGGTCAACTCGCATAATTCGTCTTCATCTTGACGACAATTGAGAGATCCCTTTTGCAGGTATTTAATTGCAGTTTAGGTGATTGAGGAGATATGGAAATTGAATGGATTTTTTTGTATCACCCAGGATATTTTGACTGCCTTATTTTCCAAGAACGATCTTTAAAAATATGCCATTGACTGCGATCAATACCGATCACTTATGGCTTTGCAACAACATTGAATTTTCTTTGCCGACCATATCGAGGATTTATTCTTCATCCTTTTGGTTGGCCAATAGAAAGATTTCAAATTTCGAATCCTTTTTCGCGAAAGCTTTGTCCTTTCGGAAATAATACTGAAGGTATTTTGAGGTAATGTTTTTGTGCAATAAGGATTTTGAAATCAACAAATATTTAATGACAAATTGGCAAAATTTTCTTGAAATCTTTTGTGAAAGCGAGCATTTGAAGTACAACGCAACACATCCATGACAGAAATTTTCTTCTCCTTTCCCTAAAGGAAAAGTTTCAGAAATGAGAAATAGAAATTACTCCTCTCTTCCCTGAAGAGGAGGTGTTTACAAAACGAACTTTCGAAGAAAAATTAAGCTTTCGTCAAAACTTCCTAACATTAGGCTTCTCTTAATGAAAGGGGGCTGGTAATGGTGAGGTCGGTGAATTGGTCATGAAGGAACGAGTCCATCACACTCTCCCTGAAAAGAGGGTCCTCCATGATGAAATGGCCTAGTATAAAATTATGGTCACAAGGAAAGCGAACTTCCGTCGAAGCTCTCTCTGAACTAAGGGTTCTTTGTATGAAATTGAAATTTTGTTTTGCAAACGGTTCACATAGACACGAGTCCCTTCAAACTCTCACTGAAAAGGGGCTAGGTGAATAAAGGATAGCATGCGAAAAGAACGAGCTCCCTTGAACTCTCCCTGTAAAAAGGGTCTCTCGCAAGAGGAAATGACTGAAATTGGTATTAGGTGACCAAAAGGTCAAAATTGGAAATTGGAAATTGGAAATTTGGAATTTGAAAATTGATATTTGGAAATTGATTGACCTGAAGGTCGAAATTGGAAATTTGGAATTTGAATATTGGAAATTGATTGACCCGAAGGTTGGAATTGGTAATTGGATGTCCTCAGGGCCGAAATTGGTAATTGGATCTTGAATTTTGATGAATGATCAGCACGAAGACTGAACCCAAAAGGTCGATTGACACGACCAATCAGTGAGACACTAATCACGAGTGCTCAACTTTAAAAGAATACCAGTATGAATATCGGGTTTTGAAGATATGTCAACATAGGCATTGGATTTTGAACATGTATCAGTTTGAGCACTGGATTTTGGAAGTGTACCAGTTCGAGCATTGGATTTCAAAAATGTACCAGTTCGAGCACTGGATTTTAAAAATGTACCAGTTCGAGCACTGGATTTTAAAAATGTACCAGTTCGAGCACTGGATTTTGGAAGTGTACCAGTTCGAGCACTGGATTTTGAAAATGTACCTTGTTTTTAAATTGAGACTTGAATTTTTGAAAGAGACCTATGCTCTTAAAACACTTGGGAATTATAATGAGAGTGATTGTCGGGGTCTCAAGATTATCCCTTATCCTGAATGGGTAATGAATTTGGTGCAAATGCATGCCAATGAATACCGACACAAATGAATGCAGATGTATGCAAATATGAAAATGGTATAAATGAGTGCACATGTGTGCGAAATGAGAGATTTGTTTATCCTGCCTGCATAGAGGGTATTTGTAGATAAAAACAAAATTTAAAAAATGCCTCAGTGTAACTGGGAAAAGAGAATTTGATCATTATTGAAGAAATTTTTTTTGAGGAATTACAAAGAATAAGACATGATTTAAGTATAGATTTTTTTCAAATGTCGAGCATTGATGGGATCTGGTAATTCCACTCTGTCGGCGTTGATGAGCCGATATGAATTACGAGATAATGCCTTTTTGACAACATAGGGACCTTCCCAATTTGGCGACCATTTGTCGCCCGGGCGGTGCTTGAGATAAGTCGTTGATCTGAGCACTAGATTATTGATTCAAAATTTTCGTTCAATGACAGACTTTGTATATTGTCTGGCTATCCTCTGGCGATATGATTGAGCGTGCTCTGCTGCTCTGAGTCTTCTATCATCTAACAAATCAAGTTGTACTAGCCGTTGTTGCTGATACTGATCAAGAGGTAATTCTAGAAGTGATGCAAATTTCGGAGCGGGTTTTTGAACATGTAGAGGCAGTACTACTTCAGTTCCGTAGACAAGTTATGACGGAGTAACATTAGTTGGAGTTCGAATGGTGGTTCTATATGCCCACAATGCATCATGAATCTTTTCATGCCAGTCACGGCCTATTTCCAAAGTTCGCTCCAAGATTCGAATCAAAATCTTATTGGTGGCCTCTGCTTGACCATTCCCTTGAGGATAATAAGAAGCGGAAAAATGATGATGGATTCTGAACTTTGAACATAACGTCTTCATTTTCTCATTCTTGAAATGACTACCATTGTCTGATACAATATCATGCGGTATACCAAAGCGGCACAGGATATTCTTGTGGATGAATGAGACTACATGTCGACCTTCTACTGTGCGTAGAGTGACTGCTTTTACCCATTTAGTAAAATATTCTATTACGGCCAGAAAGTATTTGTGGCCATTTGAAGCAGAAGGAGTAATGGGCCTACAACATCAAAAGCCCACATAAAAAATGGTCATGGCGAGAAGACAAATTACAAATATGTCATTGGCGCATGAATGGAAGGTGCATGCATCTGGCATTGAACGCACTTCTTCACAAAACGATAGCAATCTTGTTGCATAGTTTTCCAGTAATATCCTGCTTAGATGATTTGTTTGACAAGAGTTTGGTAGCCGACATGACCACCACAGATACCTTCATGTGCTTCTTGCATAACTTTTTTGGCCTCTTCTTCGTCCAAACATTTGGAATACTCAGAACTGAATCCACGACAATAAAGGACGTCGACAAGAATAAAATATCGAGCAGACATGCGCTGAATTGCTTGCTGCTCTTTCTTTGAGAGTTCTGGAAGAAATTTGCCAGTCTCAATGAAATTCTTGATGTCATGATACCAAGGCTTCTTCTTTTGCTCAGTCTGGTTTATCTGCTCTACTGGGATGAAAGCAGGTTGATCAAGTCTGCTAATTTCAAAGGATCGACAAGATTCTTCACTCCTAAAAGACATAATGGATCTCAGATTGGCTAAACTATCTGCAACTTGATTGAAGTCTCTCTTGATATGGAAAAGTTGGAATTCTTCGAAATTACTGACAAGAGCTGAGACGATCTTCTGATAAGGAAGTAATTTCTGATCCTTCACTTGTCATTCGGCTAGGACTTGATTGACGACGAACAAAGAGTCGTCATAAGCATGCACTCTTCTGACATTGAAGTCCAGTAGTATTTTCAGACCATATATCAAAGCTTCATACTCGACCATATTATGAGTGCACTGAAAATCTAGTTTGAGAGAAAAAGGGATCATCTTCTTCTCAGGGGTAATTAACAGAATCCTGATTCCTATTCCTGCCATATTCTTGGAACTGTCAAAAAATAAATTCCAAATTAGAGATTGTTGAATATTGCAGATCCGCTCATCGGGAAAGTCATCCTCGGCTTTAACATTCTCTGCTAGAGGAAAATCTTCCAATTGATCCGCAATTGCTTGGCCTTTGATAGATTGCTGGGAGACATACTCCAGATCATATTGCATCAATAGTACTTGTCATTTGGCAATCTGTCCGCTGAGAAAGGGTTGTTCTAAAATATACTTGAGAGGATTTAATTTAGATAGGATCTTGACTTCAGATGCCAGCAGATAGTGTCTCAATTTCTGACACATCCAAACCAGGGCTAGACATGTCTTCTCTATCTGAGAGTATTTCTTATCACAATCAATGAAGGTTTTGCTCACATAATAAATGGCATGCTCTATCAGACTGCCTTCTTCGTATTGCGTCAAGAATCCGCCGCAAGCAACTTGATTAACAGAAATGTATAGCAATAGGGGTTTCTTTAATTCTGGCGGCTTTAAAACAAGAGGATTGAGCAAATATTTATTAATGCGTTCGAACGATTGCTGACACTCTGGTCCCCATTCGAACTTCACTCATTTTCTGAGCAAATAATTGAAAGGCTCCCATCTCATGGCCAAATTGGATATGAATCGCCGAATTGATTGCATGCGTCCCTGAAGGCTATGCAATTCTCTAAGATTAGTCGGGGGCGGCATGTCAATGATGGCCTTGGCCTTAGAGGGATCCACTTCTATCCCCTTTTTGCTGACTAGAAAGCCCAACAGCTTGCCTGATTCGACTCCAAAAACATATTTTTGTGGATTGAATCTTAGCTTGTAGAGAATGAGCCGCTTGAAAACTTGATTGAGAGCTTTGATGTGATCTTCCTCTCCTTTGGACTTTACTAGAATATCATCGACATATGCATCCATGATTTTGTGCATCTGATCATGGAAAATGACGGCCATAGCACGTTGATAAGTGGCTCCAACATTCTTAAGCCCAAATGGCATGACTGTATAACAAAAAGTGCCCCAAGGAGTAGTGAAAGATGTCTTGGACTGATCACGAGCGGGCAACTTGATCTGATTATATCCAGAATATTCATCCATAAAAGAGAACATGGCGTGACCCACAGTGTTGTCGATCAAAAGATCAATATTAGGAAGTGGATAATCATCCTTAGGAGTTGCTTTATTGAGATCTCTGAAGTCAATGCAGATTCGAACTTTGTCATTTTTCTTGAGAACAGCGACAATATTTGCCAACCAGTTTGGGTAGTCAATGGTTCGAATGAACCCTGCTTTGAGTAGGTCTTCCAGACCTTCCTTAACTTGTTGTTCCACTTGAGGATCCATTTTTCTCAGCTTCTGCTTAACTCGCTTGACATCTGGTTTCAAAAGGAGGCGATGCTCGACCAATTTGGTATCCAAACCTGGCATATCTTCATACGTCCATGCGAACACTTCTTCATGTTCTTTGAGAAAATTGGTGAGCCTTTCTTTCTCTTCTGGGCTCAAACTGCTGCCAATTTTGAGAATTTTGGGATCGTCTTCTGATCTAATATTGATATCATTAGTTGGATCCTAAACTAAGGATGATGGCTCATCTTGTTTCTGAATTACTGCAAATTCTGGTAATTCTTGAAGAGCTGAATCAAATTCTGCAGGTTCTTCTGACTGCTTTGTAGTCTGACTGCATTCTGCTCTTACTTTGACCTGATGAATCACTTTTGGCTTTGAAGAGGCATTTGGATTAAGAACGAGCTTCTTGATAGAACGAGAAGACATTCTGAAAATTGGAGAATAAATTGATTCAGGAAAATCGCCCATTCATAAAACAAATTGCTTTTATTGAGAAAATAATTAGAAGAATAAAAGAGCAAAATAATGGCAATTTTGCAAAGATTTGATAATGAGAAGTAAAGAGACAAATGGCATCCGGATAGACAAAGGAAACTTGCAACTTTATTGAAAGACTGAATTGATGACAATAATTAAAATGAAACGGGATATCATCCCAAATATGGAAACAAAAGAATAGAAATGAAAAGACAAGTGGATGCCCTTAGTGCGTTCCTTTGACAAAAATAGTGCCCTTCTGAGATCTTTTGCCATTAAAGCCCAATCCGACCTTCTGAGGATAGTGCTGAGGAATTACGAGCTCGAGACGATCATCTTCATTTTTGCCCAGGCCTTGGAAAGGCTGATAGCCATGCTTCACCAACAGATCAAATCCTTTTTTGGCTTTCATGAATTGAGAGAACAACGGGTGATCTTTGAGTGTGCTGTAATCAATTCGTCCTCCAATTTTGAAAATTTGTGGGCCTCTCCATCGAATCATAGCCACTGTATGTGCTGGTTGTTATGCCGCCTACAGTATTCTTGAATTTTCTTCAAAGTTGACCTCATCAATGCCCCTAATACTAGAGATATCAGTAGTAAAAGTGGATCTGGGAACCATGGGTTGTGCTAGCCTCTGTTCTGGATCTTCGCCCAAGATTGTTGTGATCATTCCACCTTTTGACCACTTGACACACTGCTGCAGAGTAGATGGCACTGCGTTCGTGTTGTGGATCCAAGGTCTTCCCAACAACAGATTGTACGTTGGTGGCACATTGACCACATGAAAGAGGACAGAGTGGACTGAGTAATCAATGAAAATCTCCAAGAAGATTTTTCCTTTTGCTGTTTGGCCATGATTATCGAACTCGTAGATGGTGATTGGATCTGGGATGTATTCCTCCTCTTTAATGCCCAAAGCTTTGGCTGTCATCTCCGGGCATATGTTGAGGTTGCTGCCTCCATCTATCAGTACACGAGGAACTGTCATTCCTCTGGCTCGAATCACAACATACAAAGCGTTGTTGTGAAATACATGAGGCTTGGGAAGATCTTCATCTGAGAAAGTGATCGGAGCATTTGTCATGGCCTGATTAACTATCTGGGCCATGTCTTCAGGGGTTATGCTCGGTTTCACCTTGATTTTCCGCAATAGATCATCCAACACTTGATGGTGTTTGGCGGAAGCTTGGGCTAGATCCAAGATTGAGACATTGGATAATGCAGTTATTGGCTTTGGTGCAGATGTCTCACTTTTCTCTGGAGCGGGCTTAATAAAGTGCTTGGGAAACCATGGCATCCTTTTAGCCACCTCAGGAGATACCCTAGCAGGCTTGGCAGATACTTTCATTTTTCCAAAGGCTGAAATAAGGTCCATTTTCTGAGCTCTAGACTGAGCTTGCTGCAGTACAAGGACTTGATGTTGAGCTTGCATGTCTTTTTAAGAGCATGTCCTGATATGTTCCTGCGGCTGAAAAGGCTGCTCAGAGATGACTGCTGTAGAATGATGGGGAAATGGTTTCTTCAGAATATCCATATTTTCATCTTCGGCACCTTCTACCAGAAGATTTTTGTCGATGAGATCCTGAACAATATTCTTGAGAATGAAGCAGTTCTCAGTATTATGTCCCACTGTTCTGTGAAATTTACAGAATTGATCTTTAAATTTTCCCATGGGAACGGGGGGATCGACCAGCCTGGGCAATTTGACCATCTCTTTGGTCAACATGTACTCGAGCACAGTCTCGAGTGATTGGTCTAATGGAGTGAATTTCCTATCATAACTCCACCCTTCATGCTTTACTTTTTCGTGGGGCTTCGGTCCCTGCTCTAATTGAAGTAGCTTACTGTATTGAGGCACTAACTTGCCTTTCTGGTCGTTTTTGTTGAAACTTCCTGCCCCATAACAGAAATCTATGTCCTGCCCCTTACGGTGGTTCCAATTATTATTTCTAACAGAGTTGGTGAAGTGAGTCTTCTTTTTCTGCTCATTCTGGCCGCTATTCTTGGTGAAAGTGAAGCCCTCGTAGAAACCGTTCTCCATACTCAACTCGAGCCATTTGGCTCGCTCTGTTAGTTCAATGAATGTCCTTGATGGTGCAATAGAGATGAGGCCTCTTAGAGGCTATGAGAAGTTGCTCAGAATTAGGGATAGAGCATGCCCCTCTGATATGGGGTCTCTCATTTTGTTGCAAGCTGACCTCTAACGGTGAATGAAATCTTTGGCCTTCTCATTTTCTCTCTGTTTGAGGCCACAGAGGTGACTGAGGGTGGGAAGTGCCTCGGCATTGAAGAGGAATCATTCGATGAACATGTTCACCACTTTATCAAAGTCTTTCAATTCAATTGGGTTGACATGCTTCGAGTACCATTTTGTTGTTGTTCCTTCCAGACTGCGAGGGAAACAAAGGAAAAGTGTGTGGTTGTCTCGCTTGAATCTGGAGCATTTAGCGAAGAACATGGCAAGATGAGCTTTAGGGTCGCCAGAACCATCAAATTTGATAAATTTTCTGGGGAGATTCTCAAGATTATCATCCCCGTCCAAACCATCGTACAAGTCATGGAGATATGAATTTTTATATTTATAGATACTAAGTATGGTATCTAGAGTATGTAATCTATATGAAAACAATAATAAAATAACAGAAAATCATGGAGATATGAATTTTTATATTTATATTGGCTATTGAAATGAGGGATTCAATCCATTTGAACGGATGAATCGCCTCATTCGTATAGCCTTGTCATACCAACATTTCATGTGGCTTAAAGCTATAATGCAAGGTCAATCCAATTTTCATTTTTGATTTCTCACTGTATTCATAACACAATACCGAAGAACCTTATATTATTATTCAGCAAGAAAACAATAATCAAAACAATGAGAAGAATCGGTATTTACCTTAGGAAGGGTGGCCTTACTTGAACCGGCTGAAGGAAGAGGCTATGGAGCGTTGGCTGGAGGTCTTGGAGGAGTTGGACTTGCTGCAATGGATGATGGGAGAAGACTGTGCATGAGAAGGAGTCGCTGCAGAAGCTGAAGGTGGCGCTGTAGTGGTGGTTTGCGCCAATGGCTGGGATGCAGCGGGTGGCTGCTGCTAGCTGGAAGTGGAGGTTGTTGTTCTTGCTATAGAGGGGATGGAAAAGATGCAGCCTCTTTGTTGGTTGAAGGTTGCCTTAGAGATAGTGTTGGAGGTGTTGCAGACCTACTGAGGATGGCGTGCTGATGGTGGAGGCTGCTGGAAGTAGAAGATGGCTGCTGGCTGGTGCTTCAAGGTGGAGCAATGGCTGCCACAAAGGGAGGAGTTGTTGTGTGTATAGCAGCAAAGGAGAGAGGGAGATAGCTAAAGTGAGAGAGAGAGAGAGAGACGTGAGATGAGAGATAGGGGAGCAGCCGTTCCTTTTTTTTCTCTTTTATGATAACTTAGGCTTTTATCTTCTCCTCAACTTAGGTCTTGATAAACTAATGAAAAAGAAAATCCCACCCTTTACGTGAATGGGTTGGAGGCTAGGGAAAAAGAAGGAAGTAAGGGAATAAGGAAAGAAGGAAGGGAAGGAAAAGGAAGAAAAGGGAAAAAGAAAGGAAAGAAAAAAAAAGAAGGGAAAAAAGAAAAGCGAAAGAAAAATGAGAAAAAAAATGAAAAGTGGGGCTGGAGGCTTGGTTGACCCTCTTGTGGGTCCCACCTCTCTAAAACGCAAAATAAATAAAAAAAACAAAAATGAACAAATAAAAAGAAAATTGAAAGGAATAAAAGAATATTTTTTTTTAATAAAACGAAAATGTAATTGAGTGGGCCATCTCAGAGTGGGTCCAAATTCCACTTTTGAAATTCATTTTGACGATTAGAGGGGTAAAATAGTTTTTTCAGAAAATTTCCAAACGAAACGAACTATTTTTGGCAGTTTTTGAAACGAGCTCGGATTTTGAAGTTCAATACCTCGTTGCGAAGCAAATCCAATGTAGAATTCAAAATTTTAATTTTGAAAGAAATCCAGATTGTTTTTCTCGAGAAAATACTTCCAAATTTATTTTTAGACGAGACAAGCTATTTTTGGCAGTTTTTGAAACGAGCTCGGATTTTGAAGTTTAATACCCCGTTGCGAAGCAAATCCAGTGTAGAATTCAAAAATTTGAGTTTGAAATAAATTCAGATTATTTTTGTTGAGAAAATATTTCCAAATTTAGACTCCCGAGGGTAAAAATGTCAATTTTGAAAACCCGGGGTTTGAAATTGATTTTTGAAAGCTTTTGAAACTCGATCTGGATTGAAATTTATAAAACTGGAATTCTGGACTTCGAAAATAAAATGAAATGTGATGAAATGTTATGAAATGCTGAGAAATGATATAAAATGATGAGAAATGATATAAAATGATGAGAAATGACATGAAATGACATGCGAAATGCAGACCCTGAATAAAGAATTTTGGATGTCAGACCCTGATTGACACTTGTACCAATTTAAAAAGCATTAAAATTGATAAAATTTGCAAAATAGCTCAAGAAATGGTTTTCGGGACTCTACTAGGTCAGAGTGATACCGAAAATTGGGGTTCGAGCTAGATTGAATTGAAATGAGCTAGATTGAGCTGGGTTTTAGAGTTTCAGAACTCAAATGAACTGACCAGACACTGACTCAACTGACCTTTACGACTGAATTTCCAAGAAAAACTGCCATTTTTAAAGAAATGGTACGAAATGGTTACTGGAGCGAAGTGAATCACGAACCTGAACTCGGTTTGAGCTAAAACAAAGGTCAGTAATACTGATATGAACTAAAATCGAGGCTGAAACACTAGCTCAACTGACTGAACTTGGCTTAATTTCAGCTGAAAGAGCTGAAATGGACTAAAATGGGCTTCTGGACACTTATAAATGGTTTTGAACTGAAACGGGAGCACTCGAACTTCTGGTGAGCTCAAGTTAGACTCTGGGGAGTATAACTGACTATGAGTGCCTGACTCAGAGACAATTGACTTTGATTTGAGCAAGAAATGAGCTCATTTCTAAAGAAATGATCCCATTTTGGCAGGAATTGTCAGAAATGAAAATGTTCTTCTCACTGTGAGCTCAGATGAGCTTTGAAATGACCAATATTCTAAATGTTTTGAACTGACCAGTGAGCTTTGTTGACTCTGACTGACTAGGGTCCGGGATGACCTAGGGGTAAAATGGTAATTTTCCTAGTGATTTTCTGAAACTGACTCGGGGTTTGACTCCTACACTGACCTAATAGGGTTGAAACTGCCTGAGGAGGATTGTTTGAGAATGGATGTAGAAAATTTGGGGTGTTTACAGATGCCCCTCTTTACTACTAAGCCGGCTTCAAGACGAGCTTAGTGGCAAAGAAAAACACACCAAATTTTGGCCATAAAAATGCCTCAGTTTGAATGATCTGACTGGGTATGAAGAAATTAGCCCTGATGAAAATGGTAAATATGAAGTGAAGAATAAAGAAGAAAATTTTACTTCAAAAGGAAGTGAGATTCAGGTTTTGCCCTTAACTTGGATGGGACGGAAAATACCTCGTGTAGAAACAAAGCTCAGGTTTGACCCTTAACCTGACCGGGGAATGAAATACCTTATCAAAGGAGGCTCAGGTTTGTACCCTTATCCTGATTGGGAGGAAAATGAAATACCTCATCAAAGGAGGCTCAGGTTTGTACCCTTATCCTGATTGGGCGGAAAATGAAATACCTCATCAAAGGAGGCTCAGGTTTATACCCTTATCCTGATTGGGCGGAAAATGAAATACCTCATCAAAGGAGGCTCAGGTTTGTACCCTTATCCTGATTGGGCGGAAAATGAAATACCTCATCAAATGAGGCTCAGGTTTGTACCCTTATACTGATTGGGCGGAAAATACTTCGTGTAGAAACGAAGCTCAGGTTTGACCCTTAACCTGACCGGGAAATGAAATACCTCATTAAAATGAGGCTCAGGTTTAACTCTTAACCTGACCGGGAAGTGAAATATCTCATCAGAATGAGGCTCAGGTTTAACCCTTAACTTGACCGGGAAGTGAAATACCTCATCAGAATGAGACTCAGGTTTAACCCTTAACCTGACCGGGAAGTGAAATACGTCATCAGAGGAGGCTCAGATTTGTACCCTTATCCTGATTGGGCGAAAAATGAAATACCTCATCAAAGGAGGCTCAGGTTTGTACCCTTATCCTGATTGGGAAGAAAATGAAATACCTCATCAAAGGAGGCTCAGGTTTGTACCCTTATCCTAATTGGGAGGAAAATGAATGGAATCCTCGAAGGAAGAAACCATGATGGAACCTTCAGATTTCCGCACAATGAATCCGATAGGGGTTTTGCAAAAGAATGAAATTGGGGTCCCTAAAGCTTGAAAAGGGGTTTGATTTTGGGCACCTCATTGCTGAGACTAAATAACTTTTGAAATTGGTGACCTTTTGCGAGAAAATGATTGGTGGCTTAACCTCAAACCGAAATTGGACTGTCTATGGTGGGACAGTGGGGACACAGGGAAGTGTGCGAATTTGAGAGCCCATGCGCTCAGATTATACCAACAGAAGGGAAGGAATCTTGAAAACTCTCGTTATCAAGTCCTTAAAAGGGATAACAACTGATGTCAGGATGCGCCAAAGATGAATCTCAAGTTCTCGCTTCACGCCAGGATAGCTAGAAAAATATTGTCAAAATGTTGAAAATTATTGTTGATTCAAAATAATTTAAAATGATGCACATTGTTTTGAAAATATTCCCTCTTTTCTACCTGAAGTATTACCTTCGACTGGGCTTAAGTTCGTAGAATCAAGATTCAAATTCAAATTTCTTGCAATTGACTTTCTTTCAAGGAGGCTATCAATTCCCTTGATATGAATAGAAAAGAGAGTATTCTTGATATTGTGAAAGCAATTGGTGAAGGAATATTGATAATAGAATTTCACAAATTTTAAAGAAGATTCTTGACAGATTCGGCAGTCTGATATCCTGGGATTCTTTTCTCATGACGATCTTTCTGCCCACTTTTTTTTTCTTTTTTGGCAGAATTAGAGCTCTCTTTGGCTTTGGGGGATTTTATTACATCATCCTTCATTTTGGAGATGTCCTGACTTTTCTCTATCTCTTTCTTTTTTGAAGGGTACGTCACAAACTCCTTCATCTCAGAGATGTTCCGATCCTTCTTTTTCTCTCAGGGATTATATCGACGGTTATTGGCTCATTGGTTGGAAATCTCTTGATGATAGTGGAAATTAAATATCTTTTAGGGTTTGTCGGGAGGCTCATCGCAGTCGCCTTCATCTTGACGGTGCTCTGAACTTTCTCTGGAAGGATCTGTCACAAACTTCGTCATCTTGGAGATGATTCAAATCTTCTTTGGCCCCGGGGGTCTACTCGCCTAATTCGCCTTCATCTTGACGACAATTGAGAGATCCCTTTTGCAGATATTTAATTGCAGCTTAGGTGATTGAGGAGATATAAGGATTTAATGGAATTTTCTGTATCACCCAGGATATTTCGACTGCTTTATTTTCCAAGAATGATCTTTAAAAATGTGCCATTGACTGCGATCAATACCGATCACTTATGGCTTTGCAACAACGATGAATTTCCTTTTGCTGGCCATATTGAGGATTTATTCATCATCCTTTTGGTTGGCCAATAGAAAGAATTTGAATTTTGAATCCTTTTTCACGAAAGCTTTGACCTTTCGGAAATAATACTGAAGGTATTCTGAGGTAATGTTTTTATGCAATAAAAATTTTGAAATCAACAAATATTTAATGACAAATTGGCAGGATTTTCTTGAAATCCTTTGTGGAAGCGAGTATTTGAAGCACAACGCAATGCATCCATGACAAAAAAAATCTTCTCCTTTCCTCAAAGGAGAAGATTCAGAAATTGAAAATAGAAATTACTCCTCTCTTCCCTGAAGAGGAGGTGTTTACAAAACGAACTTTCGAAGAGAAATCAAGCTTTCGTCAAAACTTCCTAATATTAGGCTTCTCTTATAGAAAGGGGGCCGGTAATGGTGAGGTCGGTGAATTGGTCATGAAGGAGTGAGTCCATCACACTCTCCCTGAAAAGAGGGTCCTTCACGATGAAATGGCCTAGTACGAAATTGTGATCACAAGAAAAGTGAACTTCCGTCGAAGCTCTCCCTGAACTAAGGGTTCCTTGTATGAAATTGGAATTTTGTTTTGCAAACGATTCACAAAGACACGAGTCCCTTCAAACTCTCCCTGAAAAGGGGCTAAGTGAACAAAAGATAGCATGCGAAAATATTGAGCTCCCTCGAACTCTCCCTATAAAAAGGGTCTCTCGCAAGAGGAAATGATTGAAATTGGTATTTGGTCACCAAAAGGGTCGAAATTGGAAATTGAAATTTTGAAATTTTGAAATTTGAAATTTGAAATTTGAAATTTGATATTTGATATTTGATATTTGATATTTGAAATTGGAAATTGAAAATTGAAAATTAGAAATTGAAAATTGATTGACCCGAAGGTCGAAATTGGAAATTTGGAAATTGAAAAATTGAAAATTTGAAAATTTGAAATTTGGTATTTGAAATTGGAAATTAGAAATTGGGAAATTGGGTGGCCCGAGGGCCGAAATTGGTAATTGGATGGCCTAAGGGCCGAAATTGGAAATTAAAAATTTGAAATTTGAAATTTGATATTTGATATTTGAAATTGGAAATTGGAAATTTAGAATTTGGAAATTGGAAATTGATTGACCCGAAGGTCGAAATTGGAATTGATTGACCCAAAGGTTGAATTTGAAAATTTGACAATTGGTTGACCCGGAGGTCAAAATTGGAAATTTGGAAATTGATTGACCCGAAGGTCAAAATTAGAATTTTGGAAATTGGTTGACCCGGAGGTCTGAAATTGGTAATTGGGTGGCCCAAGAGCCGAAATTGGAATTGGAAATTGGAATTTTGAATTTAGAAATTGGAAATTAGAAATTTTGAAATTGATTGACCCGAAGGCCGAAATTGAAAATTAGTTTATTGGGAACAACATGGGTTCAATAGGAATTCAGCCTAAGAATGACACTGGTTCAATTGAGAATGACATTGGTTCACTGGGAACGACATGAGTTCAATAGGGATTCAGCCTAAGAACTATCAATTCCATAGGAATTTAACATAGGGATCACATCGGTTCAGCAGGGGTTCGACCTACGAACTATCAATTCCATAGAGATTTAAACTAAGGACCATAGTTTAAAAAGAAAGGATTCAACTTGTGAGCTTTGAATGGACCAGGTGCTAAATTGGGTTTTAAGGGAAGATTTGAATCGGAATTCAAATCTTCAAGGAAAAACTAAATGAATTGGATTTTGAAAGAAAATTCAAGTCGAAACTCTAATTTTCTAGACCAATTGTAGACATTTGAATTTGATTTAAAAAAAATTCGAGTCGGAACTCTAAATTTCTAGACCAATTCAGAAGGAAAAGAAAACTCGGGTCGGAACTCGAATCTTTGAACGAAAACTAGATCCATTGTGGAAGGAAATGAAATTCGAGTCGGAACTCGAATCCTGAAGGAAAAGTAGATCAATTAGAAGGAAAGAAAATTCGAATCGAAACTTGAATCCCGAAGGAAAACTAGATTAATTAGAAGGAAAGAAATTCGAGTCGGAACTCGAATCCCGAAGGAGAACTAGATCGGTTAGACGGAAAAGAAATTTGAGTCTGAACTCGAATCTCAAAGAAAAACTAGACTAATTAGAAGGAAAGAAAATTCGAGTCGAAACTCGAATCCTGAAGGAGAACTAGACCGGTTAGACGGAAAGAAAATTTGAGTCGAAACTTGAATCCTGAAGGAAAACTAGAACGGTTAGAAGGAAAGAAAATTCGAGTCGGAACTCGAATCTCGAAAGAAAACTAGACTAATTAGAAGGAAAGAAAATTCGAGTCGAAACTCGAATCCCGAAGGAAAACTAGACCGGTTAGAAGGAAAGAAAATTCAAGTCGAAACTCGAATTCCAAAGAAAAACTAGACTAGCATGGATTAGGTTTGAAAACATTAACCAGTAAACCAGATTTAGAAAGATTGACCAATAAAAATTGGATTTTGAAAGTCCGACCAATAACAATTGGATTTTGAAAGATGTACCAGTGTGAATACCGGATTTTGGAAATTAACCAGTATAAGTACTGGATTTTGAAAATGGATCAGTACGAATACTGTTTTTGGAAGAATTACCAGCACGAACACTGGGTTTTGAAGATTTACCAGCACGAACACTGAATTTTGAAAATTTACCAGCACGAACACTGAATTTTAAAAATTTACCAGCACGAATACTGGATTTAGAAAATTTTACCAACACGAACACTGGTTTTTGAAAATCTTACCAGCACGAACACTGGATTTTTTAAAATTTACCCAACTGAGATTTTCAGTCTTCATCCTCACGATGACTTAGATAATTGTCGGGGTCTCAGGATTTATCCCTTATCCTGAATGGGTAGTTCAGGTTTATCCCTTAACCTGAAGGGGAAGTGAATTTGATGTAAATGAATGTAAATGGATGCGAATGAATGTATGTAAATGCAAATGTATGCAAAATGATGTAAATGAATGCACATGCATGCAAAATAAGAGATTTGTTTGATCCTGCCTGCATACAGAATGTTTTGAAGACAATTTTCAAAATAATGCCCTAGTATAACTGGGGAGTGAGAAGTTGGATGAAAGGATAAGTAATTGATATTTGAAGAATGCTTTCTGACTTTGGATTGATTCTGAGACTCTTAAGAGGGTCATTCCTTATGAAAGAACATTTTGCAGAGAAGGAGAATAAAATGTGACATCAAGTTTATAAGGAAAATGGGTAATTTATTCAATCATTGAAGAGAAATAACAAGTTGGTAAGAAAACTGGGATTGTATTGTTCTTTTAAAATGACCAAAAGCAAAATGATTAAAGATGACATAGCCTTGACATTATCAGTTTCTTTGAAAACTTGATCACAATGGTCAACTGGTATCTTTTTCATTTTCAACAAGGATCTTGTCGATGCGATCTTGAATTATGTTCTTCAAGACGAAACAATTCTCAGTGTCATGCCCTACTGCCCGATGAAATTTACAGAATTTTTCTTTGAATCTGCCCATGACTGTTGCAGGATCAGCTACTTTAGGTAAACGGATCATATCTTTTGCGAGCATGTATTCCAGAACAACTCTCTAGTGTCTGATCTAGAGGGGTGAACTTTCGATCCTTTCTCCAATCCTTGTGCTTTGGCTTTTCTTGACCTTTCTCTTTATGCTGAAGACTAGATTGAAGAGGCTTATCATTGTTGGAGATCTTTCCTTTTTGGCCTTTAGATCCCTATGAATAGTTATCATGATTGCAATCATCGGCAGAAAGAGTAAAGTGGGCCTCTGGAGATCCGACCATATCTTTTGTGAGCATGTATTTCAGGAAACTCTCGAGTATTTGATCCAATGGGGCCATCTTGCGGTCCTGGTTCCGACCGTCATGTTGTACTTTTTGTTGATTGCTTGACTTCTGTTGAGACTTGGCTGAGATATTTGACCAATATTCTTTCTCATTCTCAACGAAGAAATTCTTGTCGATATAATCTTGGACAATGTTCTTGAAGACAAAACAGTGGTCGGTATCATGCCCTACCGCCCGATGGAATTTGCAGAACTGATCCATAAATCTTCCCATGATTGTGGGAGGATTTGTGACTTTTGGGAGTTTTACCAATTCTTTGGCCAACATATATTCAAGGATTTCATCGAGAGACTGCTCGAGAGGAGTAAACTGGCGATCGTAACCTCAGTCGTCCTGCTTTATCTTTTCTTTCTATTGACTCAATTTTCCACTCTGCTTAGAAGATTTCTCTTTCTGACTTGTATGATTGCCTTTGCTATCTTTGCAATCATCGCAGTTGGCATTGACGAAGAAGGCGGAGTTCATCTTCTTTTTTGAATCTTGATTATTCCTGACAGGAGTGATGCCTTCATAGAGGTTTTTGCTCGTGAAGACCTTCTTGCCCTTGTCACGGTCTTGCAAATTTTTAATCACCTCAGTCATTCTCTTCAACTGCACTTGGACTAGATCATTCATTGCTTGACTCTTCAATTTATAGGCTATCCCTTGTCTATGAGGGGATCTTTGAAATGCTTGTTGAGCTTCATATTCTTCATCAGTGTCCTCTACTGATTTCCCTTCATTTGTTGTATCAGCATCCTGAATAGGCTTCTTAGACAACTTCAAAACCCTTTTGACTACCTGGCCTTTTGCCTTCTGCTTGACTTGGGTCTCCTTTGCACTGGCTTAAGCTTGTTCTGCCAGCATCTTGCTCATCATCTTTTTGAACATGGCATATATCTGAGGATCCATGTCATCCTCAACCTGTTGCCCTTGATTTTTGCCCGAGCGCGGGAAATCCATCCCTTTGTCTGAGGCTGTTGAATATGTGATGCCTTCGACTGGTGCAGTTTTCTTCCCTGACCTTGTCTGAACCATCGAATATCACGAATGCTCTCTGCAGAGCTAAATTGATGATTACACTTTTGAATGAGATTTTGATTGGAAGAGAATATTTGCTGAGAATTTTGGTAGACAATTGAAAGAATATCCCATTACTAGGGATTGAGTCGTTGTTGGGATTATGACAATTGCGTTGTCATTCCTTTGCAAAGAAAATAAACAACTAAAAATTATGCCTTATTACCTAGGCGAGGTCGTCAAACCAAGAATTGAAGAATTTGCAAGATTTTTATTTATTGAAAGGAAAACATGATTGTATCAATAATAAACTTGGGAAAGAGGGGGTGGACAGACAATTTGCCACCACTCTTTATAACTAGCAGAGACACGAGGGCCGGGAAAAAGTGGAAGAGTAACAAAAGAGTCCCAGCCAAATCTGGCAGAATGGTATGTTTCGGACCACTGTGCTGATGTAAGGTCGAACTCTGGCACGACTCCTGATAGCAGCCGCATCTCTATGTGCTTCTGTCTTTGAGAAAACTGTCGAACACACCGCTCCAGATGATAGTAAGCACAGAAGAATGGACCAAGCAACTTGAATCTCTTGCCATATGCATAGGTGTATCTGGGATGCGATAATTCTCGATCAAAATAGTCCCACACCACTTCTTCTTCCTGCAGATAATCGATCAGGAACCGATATCGCGCAACTGGAAGGAGCTCCTTGCCGTTGTATCTGAACGAACTCGCTCTAGTCGGCACATGCTGAAGGAACCAAGACTAAAGAGCATAGATACATCCCTCGACTAAGATGGACTCTCCCATTATGAAGCGGGTCAGTCCTCTGTATTAAAAAAAGCAAGCGCGGCCATGGCTATCGAGAGACGACTGGTCTGTCGACTTCCCCATCTTCTCAAAAGCTGTACTATTCTGACATCCACATAATTTTGCCCATTTGGAAAGAAAGCAAGTCCTATAGTACACAGAACCATCGCATGCTGAATTCTCTCTTGAGCTGTCCTGGACAACGAGCTGACTTCTACGAATTCTCCATACTGCTGGTAGATCTTGATCAGGCTCACGTACTCATTCCTGTTTTCTTTAATCAGTGGCCAAGACTTACGCCCTGTCCTGCGAGCCACGGCATCTTTAGGGTCCAAACCCTTGACATTGATCAGAAACTGCTGCTCTAACGAATCTCCAGGCTGACCGGCTGGCTCAGGCAGTCTCATGATCTCTGAAAATTCATCCATCAATAGTGTAATCTCTCCCCACGGGAACCAGAACGTGCAAGCGCGTGGATTCCACCGCTCTGCCAGTGCATGAATCAGATTGTCGTTGACTGTCAACTTTCCCACTGCAGATGCCAATTCCAACCCGCAATCACTCAAGTGGTCCAGAAACATACGGAAGAAGTTTTTGAACCAGACATAGTACCACTGGGGGAAGAAGGGTCTGATGCTGAGAGCTCGATGCTCAGGAAGACTTTGTCGCACCTCGTAGGAGATGTGACCCTCAGTAAAAATGAAGTTGAGTTGACTGGATGCCATTGGACTGAAAGATAGGAAAATTGGAATTTAACATTGAGAAAAATACAAGAATTTTGAAAATTGCAGGCAGGAAAAAATAAAAAGCTGGAAATTCGAAGTCCAGAGGAACGAAAGAATGGAAAATCTCCTGGAGTTTTGAAGAAAAGATGGATAATTTAAAAAAATCATCCAGGGTTTTTGAGAAAAAGGAGATATTTCACAAAAGATGGAAAATGAGGTATTTTGAAAAATTGTCCGATATTTTGGAAAAATTGGAAAAAATATAAGAAAATAAGACGAAAATGAATATCATACATTCAATCACAAACAATTATGCACATACAGCATTCCCTAAGAAGCGGACTCTAAATGCATCAATTTTGAAAGAGCTTTAGGACCCTAATCCTGACTCTAGGCTCAGATCAACTGTGTCCAATCATGCTATGCTGATATACTCGAGTCGAGGCTCGATGTACGTGGCATAAAACTCATCTCCGGGTCTAGGCTTGTGTTTTCCCAACATCCTTGAGTGCCTGCTGATATACGTTGGACTATGGCCCTTGGTACGTGGCAGGGGGGGCGTTAGCCCAAATAAGTGGCCCAGTTGTGAGGCTCTGTCCCGAACTATGGTTCTGGAAGAGAGCCCAGCAACGTGAAGACCGGTAGACATAGGTGGGGTGGTTTTTGAAAAATGATCACATGCAGACAAATAGAGAGCTCTAAATCCTAAAGAGATAGAATTTTGAAAAATTTGAAGAAGCAAACATTGTTTTCATACAAGTCCTAGATTGAGGAGTGTTGTATTTCAGACCTAAGTCTAAGTGAGCATGCATAATTCTCCTCAATATGGTCCTACCAAACCATGCCTAGTCTACATGCAATCCATGTCAGCTGGGTTCAAGTCTAGGCTCCTAGGTTCACATGATATCAGAAATTAAAGCTGACACTCCATAGAACATAATTTTGATAATTGAGCTAAGTTAAAGCATATAATTGATCAGGCAAAGACAGGTCCCATCACGGTCGCCAAACCTGTTATCATCGCAAAATTTTTCTCCTCTCTTGCGAGAGAGAAACGAATTTCGCGAGTCAAACTCGACCAAAGTTTTGAAAATGGTTTTGAAAATTAACTCACCTCCGTTTTGAAAATTTGCGAGAAAATTCCGTGGAATGGGATCCGCCTGTCAGTACGAGGTTCAACCGTTCATGGCACCTTTACCAGGGGTAATTGAACCAAGGACCAATTATGTGTTTTAACTCAACTCAAATAGCTAAATTATGCTCTATTTTTCCTAGAATGCACAAAGAATCAGGCTTGTGCTATGAAATTTTGAAAATAATGCAAGTTTGATAAAATATGATGTTTGCTTTGGAAAATTGAAATATGCTTGAAAATTGATTGGAAAAGTACTTGAAAATTGAATTCTTGAGAAAATCATTAAATTTCATTGGAAATCAGAAATTTTCATTGAAAAATGATTTCTCAAGAAAATTTGAACTTTAGAAAATTGATTTTGAAATTTGGAATTGCTTTTCTGAGGAAATAGATTTGAAAATTCTGAGAAAATCAGGAAGTTCATTGGAAAAGGGATTTCTGAAAGGGAAAATGAATTCTCAGAAAAATGGGAATTCTGAGAAAATGGATTTCTGAAAACTTGGGATTTTGAAATTTGAGAATGTTAAAACATAGGAAAATCTTGATTTGAACTTGGGAAATACTTTGAAATCTCATTTGAAAATTTAGAATTCTGGGAAAATCCAATCCTGAGAAAGACTTGGTAAATCCTTGACAAAATTGATTTTTCTGAAATTAAAATTGGAAAATGAATTTAAAAATAATGCAATTTGAATGATATGAATGAATGAATATGAATTTGAAAAGGGAATTTCATTGAGGAATTGAGAAATCTTTTTGAAGTTTTAAAAAATGCAGTGCATTTTGAAGTTAGCCTAAGAGTGTAGGCTGAATGTGGCTGATATAAAGATCATAAATCTTGGTTTTCTTCGTATTCTGACTATGGCCATAAATATGAATCCCACCGAGTTTATAAACTCCATAAAAGCTTGTGCACGTGCCATTCGTGTAAACCATAGTGCATTTGAAATAAATATGCATGAATCATACATCAAATATTGAAATTTGCAGAAATTAAACTATATGCAATGCAACCTTATTCTAAGCAAAAAAGTAACTCTTATTCCAAATATTACATTGATTTTTACATAAAATTTAAATAAAAGAAATAAAAGCTAAGTCTTCTTCTTGAATGTTCCTGCAAAACTAGAAAACAAGGTTAGCACAAAAATGTAGGTTTTTCTGAATTTATCCAAAAATATGAGAAATTATCAGATATCATTCAGATATAAACCCAAATTCATACCCTCTTTGATATAAACATGATAAATAATGAATAAATTCGGAAAATAAACTTGAAAAATCGAAATTGGGGTAAAATGACCAAAATACCCCTAATGACCTTGAAATCAGGGTTTTCTGAAAGAAAATTTATAAATTTTGGAATTTTGAAAATCAAATGAAATAAATCAAACATAATATGATGATATGCATGAAAATTTATGAAATTAAAGGTTGAAATTTCGAAATTTAGGTCAAAATGACCAAAATACCCCCGATAACAAGACTGGCCTTGAAACCGGGGTTTTCTTAAATAAATTTTGCAAAATTGAAAAATATGAAATGTAAATGAGATTGAAATTAACCCTAATATGATTCTACATGCTTATGTACATAGGAAAAAACCTAAAATGGCAAAAATATCATAAAATATCAATTTTAACTTGATTTTCGCCTGATTTTCGCTTCTGAATTTAAAGACAAACTAACATGTAAATCAAATAAACTTGGAATTAAGCCAAATTTGGCATGGATACCTAAATTAACACTAAAAATAGAATGAATCTCGAAAATATATTTTTTTGTATTTTTAAATATGGAAATTCAAATAAAAACCCTAAATTTTGTGATTTTTGCCTAAAATGCTTATTCTAAAGAGAATTTCGGATATCAAACTTCCATAAAAAACTTTACAATTTTATGGGGTGATAGAGGACAGTAAGAAAAGGATTTTTGCCTTATACACTTCCTGGTTTTGACCTATGGTTGGAGTTGTGCCACTCCGGCAAGTCGGATCGGAATTCGGCGACTCTAGAATTTGGGGGAAACAGACAGGTTTCGGTAGAAAATATAGAAAAAATAGTAAACAGATGAGAAAAAGTCTGAAATTATGGGAAAATATCTCTGACAAACAGGGAAAAGTTTTATATTTTGACACAATTGGGATTTGGGTTACAGTTTGGAAAAGGCCATACTGTTATCAGAGACCTAAATCTCTGAGATTTCTGGATATTGAAATCCGTCAGACAGAAATTACAAATCCGTAAAAAATACTGAAACAGATCCAAAAATTCCCAAATTTTAATAAATGACATGAAATTATGTTAGGAACAACTTTTATGTTTAAAGTTTTTCCATAACGGTTACATATTGGATGGACTCGGTGCATTAGAGTCTGTCTATACCCTGATGAAGGAAAATCGAGATTTTCCCAAGGATCTGGGAAATCCGATTTTTGACAGAGGTCAAAACTAATTGGAAAAACCTCAAAATTTCCAGATCATTAGTAGACTCAATTATGAATCCACTGTGATTTTTGGAGAATGATTCAAATCCCCCACAAGGGTGAATTCGAAGGTTTGTGTCTGATAAAACAGAAATTGAAAATTCCAAATGATTAAAATCCAGTTTAGGACTCAATTTATTGAATGGGGTTGAAAAACCTAATTTGACTTGGGTCTTTCATAGGAAAACAGTAACACATAGATGCATTTAATAAGAAATTATCAGGATTTATGAGCAAGAAATCAAATATGAAATGTTGACTGGATTAGACACCAGAACTAACCTCTACAAACTAAAAGATACATATTAATGAAACTAAACAAGATACTTATAAAACAATAACATAAACTAAGTATGGTATCTAGAGTATGTAATCTATATGAAAACAATAATAAAATAACAGAAAATCATGGAGATATGAATTTTATATTTATATTGGCTATTGAAATGAGGGATTCAATCCATTTGAATGGATGAATCGCCTCATTCGTATAGCCTTGTCATACCAACATTTCATGTGGCTTAAACCTATAATGCAAGGTCAATCCAATTTTCATTTTTGATTTCTCACTGCATTCATAACACAATACCGAAGAACCTTATATTATTATTCAGCAAGAAAACAATAATCAAAACAATGAGAAGAATCGGTATTTACCTTAGGAAGGGTGGCCTTACTTGAACCGGCTGAAAGAAGAGGCTATGGAGCGTTGGCTGGAGGTCTTGGAGGAGCTGGACTTGCTGCAATGGATGATGGGAAAAGGTTGTGCATGAGAAGGAGTCGCTGCAGAAGCTGAAGGTGGCGCTGTAGTGGTGGTTTGCGCCAATGGCTGGGATGCAGCGGGTGGCTGCTGCTAGCTGGAAGTGGAGGTTGTTGTTCTTGCTGTAGAGGGGATGGAAAAGATGCAGCCTCTTTGTTGGTTGAAGGCTGCCTTAGAGATAGTGCTGGAGGTGTTGGAGGTGTTGCAGACCTACTGAGGATGGCGTGCTGATGGTGGAGGCTGCTGGAAGTAGAAGATGGCTACTGGCTGGTGCATCAAGGTGGAGAAATGGCTGCCACAAAGGGAGGAGTTGTTGTGTGTATAGCAGCTGTAAACACCCCAAATTTTCACCCTCATCCAGTGTTTGTCCATTTCATATGTAATTGCATATCACTGCATACATTTTTGCATATCATTTCATCGCATTGCATAGCATTGCATGTCATTGCATCCCATTTTCGAGATCCAGCACTCCTGTTTTCAAAACATTCAATCCAGATTTGAGTTTTAAAGCTTGCTTTCAAAATCAATTTCAAAACCTGGGTTTTTAGTCAACATTCTATCATTTTCCAACCCCAGGACCTCAAATTTCAAAATATTTTCTCAGAAAACAATCTGGATTCATTTCAAACTCAATTTCAATTGATTTCAATTCTCAGATGAGGCCCATTTAGGTGGTGTCGCTTCTGGATTCTTTCATTTATCAAAAATCTCAAAAATTTTAGAGTACTAGTTGGATCAGGACTCTGTATTTTCATCAGTTTGAATCTTTTTAAACCTTTTTAAAACATCATTCTAATTTTGAACCAGTTATGGTCCTATCCCTTGTCTATTTTCTCCATTTTAGCCAAAATCTTAGAGTCCTAGATGGATCAGGACTCTTTTTTCAAAGTCCTAGTCGGATCAAAACTCTACTTTTCACTACCTTTTTACCTGTTTTCGGAGAAAACCTTTCAAAATCTTCTGTTTTGGCCAAAATTTCAGAGTCCTAGTTGGATCAGGACTCTTCTTCAAGAGTCCAGTCGGATCAGGACTCTTCTTCAGAGTTTCAATTGGACTGGGACTCTAATCTTTTACAGTTATTTTATCTATTTCAATCAAATCTTTCAAAAAGAGTCAGAAACTCAGAGTTTCAGTTAAAACAGGACTCTGTTCAGAGAGTCCTAGTCGGATCAAGACTCTGATCCTGATTTCAATTTTGAAAGAATCTTTCAAAAGTCTTTCAATCTACCAAAACTATTACACTTTTATCAAAGAATTTCAAAATTCTGAGGTTTTATCTCAGAGTCCTGATCAAATCAGGACTCTACCCCAGAGTCCTGATCGAAGTAGGACTCTATCCAAAATTGATTTTCTCACTTCATTTTCACTAATTTTCAAAAAGCTTTGCTTAAATTTCATCATTTGCCTACCAGAAAAACCAAAATTCTTAGAGTTCTGATTGAATCAGGACTCTTTCTCAGAGTCCTAATCAGATCAGGACTCTGAACCAAAACTTCAATTTCATCCTGCTTTAACTGTTTTTCAAAATCCTCCCATTTGTTTTCTGAAGAAAATCCAAAAATCTGAGAGTCCTAGTTCAATCAGAACTTTGTCCTCAGAGTCTCAGTTGAATCAGAACTCTATTTTATTCCAGTATTCGTTATTGTTTTCATTGTTTTGACAAGTTCTTTCATCTGTTTTTTAGAAAAATACCAAAAAAATCTAGAGTTTCAGTCCGATCAGAACTCTGTACCGGAGTCCTAGTCCAGTCAGGAGTCTGTTTTGAAGTCTGTTTTTATTCCCTTTTCATTTATTTCCATTTGTTTTCAAAAATTAGGTCATTTTACAGAGTCCAGTTAGTTCAGGACTCTATTTCAGAGTTCTGATCGAGTTAGGAGTCTAACCCTGACTGTGTTTTTTTTAACTCATTTCACCATTTTCTGATAAAATCTTTCAAAAACCTTTCATTTGGCTTTTAAAACCAAAATCTCAGAGTCCTAAAAATCCAGGACTCTAGCCCAGAGTCCAGTTCGCTTGAGACTCTATTTTCAAAAATCTTTGAATTTCAACTATTGATTTTAACCCTTTTTCAAAGCCATTTTCAGTATTTATTTCAAATTTTCAAAACTCTGATGTGGGGCCCACTCAGTTGGCACCATATCCAGAGGAGTTCTGACTCGGTTAGAACCCTATGTCATTTCAAAAATTCTAATTTTAAGTTTACTTTTGAAAATCTTTTAAAAACTCCTTCAATTTCAAGTTTTAAAATCGCTTTTTGAAAAAACTCAAGTAGGGCCCACTCGGGGTGGCGCCATATTCGAGTAAGTTAGGGCTAGACTAGGGTTAGTCATTGTCCTAGTTAGGTTAGGGGTTTAGAGGAGTCAAAATCAATTTTAAAAATCTATTTTATTTAACTTTTAAACCATTGGTTTTTAAAGGTTTTAAATTCAGGTTTTAAAAACCAAATGTGGGTCCATACTAGGTGGTGTCACATTTGGACTTTTTAGGGTTTAATTAGGTATTAATTAGAGTTCATTTAGGGTTAGGAAACCACAAAAAATCGTTGCCCTTAGTGGATTTATTAGAAAGAGTCCTGAAAAAATGAAAAACCTCTTAATTAACCCTAATTAAGTGACTTTTTGAAAATCTATAAATAGGGGACCTAAAGGGGGTCAAAAGAGAGCTCTTTTTCTCTCAAATTTTCGTGGCCTCTCTCTCCTCTCCAGCACCTCTACCTTCCTCCATTGCAGCTGCAGCCCCAAGGTGAGTTTATTTAATATTATTTTATTATTATTTTATTAGTTTTTTTATGATTTTTCAATAGATTTCACCATGGAAACTCTTGTGTTCATGGATTTCATCCAAGAACCCCAAAATCGACCCAAGAAGATGATCTAACTCAGTTTGAGGGTGATTTCAAGGATTCTAATCCATTAGAATCGATGAGAGGTACGTTTTTCATGTTCTTAACCGACGAAACGTGAGATTTACCCGTTAAATGGGTTAAATCCATGATTTCAAAGGTGAAAGCAAATTCCAGCCATGGATTCCCTGTATTTTATTTATTTCTTTGCTTATTCATGTTTATTACACGTTCTTCATCATAGAAATAAATTTTATTTTACTGTTTTGGTATTTTCTTTATTGTTTTCATTGATTAATGCATGCTTTATTAGGTTTTATCAAATTTCTGTGTGTTTTAAACTTAGATCATAAAAGAGCTTGTTATTTCGGATTGAAATATGTGTTGTTAATTTATGATTTTTTTATATGTGATGCATGCATATGTGATTGAACTACTGTAAAAAAATCAAAGATTTTGGACTTCGGGAACTTTGTCAGAAAAATCAGACATCAAATCGGGTTTTTAAATCTTTAAAATCGTTGTTAAAATCAGAAAGGTAACTTGTTGTGATGATATTTTTCTCATCCTATATCCGATTTTAGATCTGTAAAGTGCCATGGATTTACATTGATTAGATATGTCTACTGTGAAATTTACAGAATTTTTTATCACTTTTAAGTATTTTTCCTTTGTCAGAGACTCTGATTTTCAATTTAAAACTCGTTAGGGCTTACCAAAACCCTAATCAGACTTGTGTTGTTTATAAATCCCAAACCACAGATTCGATTCATGATCTGTAAAAAGTGAGTATTGTTATTTTTCTGTCAACTATTTACTGTTAAAAGCTCAGATATTTTGAATGAGTTCTGCTATTTATCCCGGAATTTTCAATTGAAAGTATCAGTTAGGACCAAAGTTAAAATCAATATATTCAAGTCCGGATTTTCGGATAGGGATCTCCCTGGTTTTAAACGATTTTTCAAATCTGTAAAACGGAAAAGTTCTGTTTTCTTGTCTATTTGTTCTCTGTAAAATTTCATAGATTTCCATGGAGGTTTGACCCCTGGTTCGGGTCTTGGACTGAGACTGGTTGGTGAACTAGGTTAAAAATAGCATATTTTTAGGGTTTGATGCTATTTTCGGATTAATTTAATGCCAAAAAAATATTTTTATAATTCTAATTTGATATTAGGGTTATAACAAGTGCAGGTACCAATTTTGAGGATTTTTAGAATCTGTTTGATGCTTGAATGGCTTGAATTGAAAAACAGGGCACCCGAAGAATTCCAAAACACTGCAAAAATCACAAAATTTATGATATTCTTGGATTTTCGTGTATAAGCATATATTTTTAGGGTTTAATCATATTTATAATCCGATTAGGATACTTTAGGTTAAATTTTATGTTCATTTGATTTCATTTAGTGCATAAAACCTAAGTTTTACCAAAATATCTTTCTGAAAAACCCTGATTTCAAGGCCATAGTCTTGCTATCGGGGGCAATTTGGTCATTTGACCTAAATTTCGAAATTCCTAACCCTAATTTTCATATTTTAATCAGGTCATAGCATATTTAGTTTGATTTATTCTCATTTGTATTTCAAAACTTGCATTTTTTAAAATATATTTCTAAAAACCCTAATTTCAAGGCCATAGTCTTGTTATTAGGGGTATTTTGGTCATTTTGACCCCAATTTCGAAATTTCATATCTTATCTTCCTTATTTATTCAATCTTATTTTATATTTTATCAATTTTGATTTAAGGGAATCATGGCAAAAAGGCTTATATCTAGCAAAATCCAGTAATTTCTAGATATTACTGGATAAATCTAGAAAAGCCAACATATCATTACTAACAAAGTTTTCTAGTTTTGCAGGTACATTGAAGACTTTATTTTTCATGTATTTAAATTTCAATAGTGATGTAAACTAAATTAAACTTTGGAATAAGAATTTACATTTCCTGCTTAGCTTAGGCAACATTGCATATAGTTTATTTTTTTAAATAATGTTAATGTGTGATGGATGATGATTCATGCATATTCAAACTCACTATGGTCTACACGAATGGCACATACACTAGCTTTTATGAAGTTTATAAACTTGGTGGAATTCGTATTTATGGCCATAGTCAGAATATGAAGGATATCTAGATTTATGATCTTCACATTAGCCACATTCAGCCTACACTCTTAGGCTAATTTCAAAATGCACTGCATTTCTCAAAAATACAAAAAGTATTTCTCAATTCCTCAAATCCATATTCATTCATTTCATGCATTTGCCAATTCCAATTCAAATTTCAATTCAAAGAAGTTTATTTTTCTTAAATTTTTCTCTGTCTTATTCAAAAATCGATTTTCTCGAAATATTGATTTGCCAATGATATTTCAAGTATTTTCCAAGTTCCAAATTCGATTTTTCTAAGTTATATTTTCAATTTCAAAGTTTGAATTCAAAGAAATCAAGTTTTTCAAAGTTATTTCACATTTTTCAAAATCAATTTTCACAAAATCTCAAGATTTCTTCAGAAACCGATTTTACTTTTCTCAAAGTATATTTTAAATCCCAATTCACGATTTTCCATGTGATATCTATTCTAAGTGTTTCAGTTATTCAAAGCAAACATCATGTTTTCAAATATGCATTTTCAGAAAATTCATAGCACATGCCTGATTCTATGTGCATTTAGAAATTAGAATATGATTTAGACAAGTTGAATAGAGCAGAGCAGTAGATTGATCCTTGGTTCGATTACCCCTGTTAAAGGTGGCAGGAATGGTCAAACCTCGTACCGACAGGCGAGTCCCATTCTACGAAATTTTCCCGCATTTTAAAACGGAGGCAAGTTATTTTCAAAAACTTTTCAAAGGTCAGTTTGACTCGCAAAAAGTTAAAAAATTTTGCGATGATAACAGCAACAAAGGAGAGAGGGAGATAGCTAAAGGGAGAGAGAGAGAGAGAGACGTGAGATGAGAGATAGGGGAGCAGCCGTTCCTTTTTTTTCTATTTTATGATAACTTAGGCTTTTATCTTCTCCTCAACTTAGGTCTTGATAACCTAATGAAAAAGAAGATCCCACCCTTTATGTGAATGGGTTGGAGGCTAGGGAAAAAGAAGGAAGTAAGAGAAGAAGTAAAGAAGGAAGGGAAGGAAAAGGAAGAAAAGGGAAAAAGAAAGGAAAGAAAAAAAAAAGAGGTAAAAAGGAAAAGGGAAAGAAAAATGAAAAGTGGGGCTGGAGGCTTGATTGACCCTCTTGTGGGTCCCACCGCTCTAAAACGCAAAATAAATAAAAAAAACAAAAATGAACAAATAAAAAGAAAATTGAAAGGAATAAAAGAATATTTTTTTTTAATAAAACGGAAATGTAATTGAGTGGGCCATCTCAGAGTGGGTCCAAATTCCACTTTTGAAATTCATTTTGACGATTAGAGGGGTAAAATAGTCTTTTCAAAAAATTTCCAAACGAAATGAGTTATTTTTGGCAGTTTTTGAAACGAGCTCGGATTTTGAAGTTCAATACCTCGTGCGAAGCAAATCCAGTGTAGAATTCAAAATTTTAATTTTGAAAGAAATCCAGAATGTTTTTCTCGAGAAAATACTTCCAAATTTATTTTTAGACGAGACAAGCTATTTTTGGCAGTTTTTGAAACGAGCTCGGATTTTGAAGTTTAATACCCCGTTGCGAAGCAAATCCAGTGTAGAATTCAAAAATTTGAGTTTGAAATAAATTCAGATTATTTTTCTTGAGAAAATATTTCCAAATTTAGACTCCCGAGGGTAAAAATGTCAATTTTGAAAACCTAGGGTTTGAAATTGATTTTTGAAAGCTTTTGAAACTCGATCTGGATTGAAATTTATAAAACTGGAATTCTGGACTTCGAAAATAAAATAAAATGTGATGAAATGTTATGAAATGCTGAGAAATGATATAAAATGATGAGAAATGATATAAAATGATGAGAAATAACATGAAATGACATGCGAAATGCAGACCCTGAATAAAGAATTTTGGATGTCAGACCCCGATTGACACTTATACCAGTTTAAAAAGCATTAAAATTGATAAAATTTGCAAAATAGCTCAAGAAATGGGTTTCGGGACTCTACTAGGTCAGAGTGACACCGAAAATTGGGGTTCGAGCTCAATTGAATTGAAATGAGCTAGATTGAGCTGGGTTTTAGAGTTTCAGAACTCAAATGAACTGACCAGACACTGACTCAACTGACCTTTACGACTGAATTTCCAAGAAAAACTGTCATTTTTAAAGAAATGGTACGGAATGGTCACTGGAGCGAAGTGAATCACGAACCTGAATTAGGTTTGAGCTAAAATAAAGGTCAGTAATACTGAGATGAACTAAAATTGAGGCTCAAACACTAGCTCAACTGACTGAACTCGGCTCAATTTCAGCTGAAAGAGCTGAAATGGACTAAAATGGGCTTCTGGACACTTAGAAATGGTTTTGAACTGAAACAGGAGCACTCGAACTCCTGGTGAGCTCAAGTTAGACTCTGGGGAGTATAATTGACTATGAGTGAATGACTCAAAGACAATTGGCTTTAATTTGAGCAAGAAATGAGCTCATTTCTAAAGAAATGATCTCATTTTGGCAGGAATTGTCAGAAATGAAAATGGTCTTCTCACTGTGAGCTCAGATGAGCTTTGGAATGACCAATATTCTAAATGTTCTGAACTGACCAGTGAGCTTTGTTGACTCTGACTGACTAGGGTCCGGGATGACCTAGGGGTAAAATGGTAATTTTCCTAGTGATTTTCTGAAACTGACTCGGGGTTTGACTCCTACACTGACCTAATAGGGTTGGCACTGCCTGAGGAGGATTGTTTGAGAATGGATGTAGAAATTTTGGGGTGTTTACACTTATCCTGAATGGTTTTGGGGAAATGAAATCCTCGAAAATGATACAATTGAGTAGAAAATGAGGAAATCGTGATGGGACTTTGGGTGAAAATCCTGAAATGGTGGGAAATCAGAATTTTGATCAGGTCTCATGGGTGAGACAAGATACTCTTTTTGGAATGATTCAGGTTTAGCCCTTAACCTGGATGGGATGAAGATATATCAAAAATATATTAAATGAGGACCTTGATGGGACATTTTTGAAAAATGCCTCGTGAGATGAAGCTCAAGTATGATCCTTTCTTGTATGGATATATGAAGCATGGGTTCCTTGATGGGAAGAGCCATGATGGGACTGGAAAAAAACATCTCGTCAGAACGAGGAATCTCTTTGGAATGAGACTCACGTTTAACCCAAATCTGCAAGGAAGATACCTCGCGAAGCGAGGTTTTGGGTTAACTCTTAACCTGAATAGGAAATCTACCATACGGGTTTCTCAAATGAAGAAACCATAATGGGACCTTCCGAATTTGGATGAACAAATCCGAAAGGGGTTTTTGTGAAAGGAGAATATAGGGTTCCCTAGAGCTTTGAAAAGAGGAAGGAATGGGGCGTCTCATTGCTGGGACTGAAATAGCTTTTGAAATTAATGACCTCTCACAGAAGGTTCAGGTTTGACCCTTAACCTAAGTGGGAAAATCTACCATACGGATTTCTCGAATAGAGAAAAACCATGATGGGATGGGAAGAGATACTTCAACTAAATGAGGCAACCCTTCTGGAATATATAAACAACGCTAGGTTCTGTCAAAATGAATATTGAATGTTTATTTCATTCTTGGAATAGCTAGAAAATTTTGCCAATAAGATAAGATTATAGTTGACTCAAAAGGCTTGAAAATGTGCACGTATGTGCGAAAAGATATTCCCTCTTTACCTAGAGTATTTCCTCCATTGAGGTTAACTCCTCGGTCCTAAGAGTCAAATTCAAAATTTTAGCGCTGATGATTTTCTTCAAGGAAGCTATCCATTTCCTTGATATGAGAAGAAAAGAAATATTCTTAATTTCATAAAAGCAAATAGTGGAGAGATATTGATAAAAGAATTTTGCACGAGAAAAGATGACTTCTGTCAATTCTGACAGTTTGATATCTGGGTGTTTTCCCACGATTGATCTTTTTGCACTCTTTTTGAGTTATTGGGCTTTCTCGGTTTTTCACATCATCCTTCATTTGGATGTCCTGACTTTTCTCTCTTTTTTCAGGGAAGGGTACGTCACAAACTCCTTCATCTTGAAGATGTTCCAATCCTTCTTTTATCTCAGGGATTCTATTGATGATATTGGCTAAAAAGGTCTTTAGATGATAGCAGAAATCAAATATCTTTTAGGGTTTGTCGGTAGGTTCATCGCACTCGCCTTCATCTCGACGGTGATCTGAACTTTCCCTAGAAGGATCCTTCACAAATTCCTTCATCTCGGAGATGATTCAAATCTTCTTTGGCCCCGGGGGTTTAGCTCGCATATTCGTCTTCATCTTGACGACAGTTGAGAGATCCCTTTTGTAGATATTTGATTGCAACTTTAAATGAATGTGAAGACATGGGTTGAGTGGATTCTTTTTATAGCTCAAGATATGTCCACTGCCTGATTGCCAGAAAGTCGTCTTAAAACATGCGCCATAGCCATGATCAATATCAATTTGCTTCTGGCTTTTCAACGTCATTGAATATTTCTTTCACTGATCATATCAAGGACATTTCTTATATCCTTTTGGTTGATCAACAGGAAAAGATTTGAATTTTACCTCTTTTCGCAAAAAGTTTCACCTTTTTTGGAAAGAATACTAGAGGTAATCTGAGGTAATTCTTTTGCGCAGTAAGACTATTTAGAATCAACAAATGCTTTTAGCAAATTGGCAAAGGTTTCATGAATCCTGTGTGAAATACTCACTCGATATAGATTTTGATGTGACCTTTGGTTGTATCTTCGATTTTGGAAATACATGACCAGCAAAAGTTGGGACCTTTGAAATACATGACTAGCGAAAGCTGGAACTTTTGAAATACATGACCAGCAGAAGCTGGAACCTTTGAAATACATGACCAGTAAAAGTTGGAACGTTTGAAATATATGACCAATAGATGTTAAAATCTTTTAAAATACCCGACCACCGAAAGCTGAAACGTTTGAAATACCTGACCAGCAAAAGCTGGAACGTTTGAAATACATGACCAGTAAAACTCTGGAACGTTTGGAAATACATGACCAACGAGTGTTGGATCTTTTGGAAATACCTGACCAGCAAACAGCTGGAACGTTTGAAATATCTGACCAGCAAAAGGCTGGAACGTTTGGAATACATGCCCAACGAGTGTTGGATCTTTTGAAATATCTGACCAACAAAAGCTGGAACGTTTGAAATACTGACCAGCAAAAAGCTGGAACATTTGAAATGACCAATGAGTGTTGGATATTTTTGGAAATATCTGACCAACAAAAGCTGGAACGTTTGAAATACCTGACCAGCAAGAAGCTGGAACGTTTGAAATACATGCCCAACGAGTGTTGGATCTTTTTGGAAATACCTGACCAGCAAAAGTTGGAATGTTTGAAATACCTGACCAGCAAGAAGCTGTAATGTTTGAAATACATGCCCAACGAGTGTTGGATCTTTTTGGAAATACCGGACCACCAAAAGCTGGAACGTTTGAAATACCTGACCAGCAAGAAGCTGGAACGTTTGAAATACATGACCAACAAGTGTTGGATTTTTTGGAAATACCTGACCAGCAAAAAGCTAAAACGTTTGAAATACCTGACCAGCAAAAGGCTGGAACGTTTGGAATACATGCCCAACGAGTGTTGCATCTTTTGAAATATCTGACCAGCAAAAGCTAGAACGTTTGAAATACCTGACCAGTAAAAAGCTGGAACGTTTGAAATGACCAACGAGTGTTGGATCTTTTTGGAAATACCTGACCAGCAAAAGCTGGAACGTTTGAAATACCTGACCAGAAAGAAGCTGAAACGTTTGAAATACATGCCCAACGAGTGTTGGATCTTTTAAATATACATCAAATCTTGAGAGATTTAAGTCAGAACTTGAATTTTGTAGAATGAAAGATTTTGATCAAAAGACTGAATGTAGAAAGTTATTGGTGTGAGGATCGGATCCTCCAAATGAGCTCAATATATGATTGAAGATTTTGAGAAATACCCTAGTGCGAGGACTGGGTTGTAAAGATGAGCTAAACAAAGTGAAATTTTTAGAAAATAAAGATTCTTTGGTAAAAATTAATGGACCATCATAGTTTAATTGCATGTGGTCGACTTTCAGGATTTTGTCCCCTTGTCTTGAACGGGGGAAATAACAAAGAGAATTACCTCATTGACAGGAGGCATCAGGTTTATCCCTTAACCTGAAAGGGTATTTTCAAAGATAAAGATTGGATGGAATTTAATAAGATTGACGAAAATTTTAAAACTTGACAGAAATTGGCAATAGTCTGATGAAAATTTGATCAAATCAAAAGTGAATCAAAAGAAATGAAAATAAAGACCACAAGATCAATTGAGAATTAACAAAATTCGAGGAAAAGAGCTTTCGTCTAATCATGCCTGCATATGATGAAAGAAGGCGATTATAGATCAAAATAAAATGCCCCTGTATCATGGAGAAGAATGTAAGAATTGATAAAAGATCATTGTTTTATTGAAATGACTCTTTGAATAGTACAAAAGGCTTTAGAATGAAAATTCTAAGTATAAAATTTCTTCAGATGCAAAGCGTTGATGGGGTCTGGCATTTCCACCCCGTTTGCATTGATTAGACGATATGAATTGCGAGGTAAAGCTTCCTTAACCACATAAGGGCCTTCCCAATTGGGTGACCACTTGCCCCGCGGTCGATGCTTGATATGAGTTGTCGATCTGAGCACCAAATCGTTAACTCGAAATTTTCTCTCAATAACGGACTTGGCATAGTGTCGAGCTATCCTCTGTCGATAAGCTTGAGCATGCTCTACTGCCTTGAGTCTCTTTTCATCCAATAAATCTAGCTGCAGCAATCTTTGTTGCTGGTACTAATCAAGTGGCAATTTTATAAGAGATGCAAATTTGAGAGCGGGCTTCTGGACATGGAGAGGTAATACCACTTCTGTTCTGTAGACAAGCTCTGAAGGAGTGGCATTAGTCAGAGTTTGAATGGTGGTTCGGTACGCCTAAAGTGCATCATGGATTTTCTCATGCCAATCTTGACCTGTTTTCATAGTCCTTTCCAAAATACAGATTAAGATCTTATTGGTAGCCTCTGCTTGGCCGTTCTCTTGAGGATAATAAAGAGCTAAGAAATGATGGAAAATTCTGAATTTAGAACAAAATGTTTTCATCCTCTTATTTTTAAAATGGGTTCCATTGTCTAAGACAATATCATGTGGTATGCCGAAGCGGCAAAGAATGTTCTTGTGAATGAAAGAAACCACATGGCGGCCTTCTATTGTGCGTAGAGTAATAGCTTCAAGCCATTTTGTGAAATACTCTGTCGCAGCCAGAAAGTATTTGTGGCCATTGGAAGCAGAAGGAGTAATCGGGCCTACGACATCGAATGCCCACATAGAAAATGGCCAAGGAGAAACAACTGATTGTAGATATGTGGCCGGAGCATGAATGGAAGGTGCGTGCATTTGGCACTTGACGCACTTCTTCACGAATAGATGGCAGTCCTGTTGCATGGTATTCCAATAGTAACCTGCTCGGACGATCTGCTTGACAAGAGTTTGATAGCCGACATGGCCACCACAAATCCCTTCATATGCCTCTTGGATGATTTTCATAGCCTCTTCTTTGTCTAAGCATCTTGCATACTCAGAACTGAAACCACGACGGTAGAGGACATTGGCCAGAATGAAATAACGGGTAGACATACGCTGAATTGCACGTTGCTCCCTTTTTGACATTTCTGGTGGAAATTCACCAGTCTCAATGAAATTTTTGATATTTTGATACCAAGGTTTCTCCTTCTGGTCGACCTGGTTTACTCGCATGGTTGAAATAAAAGTGGGTTGCACAAGTCTGTCAACCTCGAAAGAGCGACATGATTCACTGCCTTTGAAGGATACAATGGAGCCCAGACTAGCCAAACCGTCAGCTATCTGATTATGCACTCTTCTGATATGATTGAGCTGAAATTCTTTGAAGTTGTCCACAAGAGCTAGAACAATCTTCTGATACGGGATCAATTTGGAATCTTTGACCTGCCATTCAGTGTTAACTTGACTGACAACAAGTAAAGAATTGCCAAAGGCATGCACTCTCTTGACATTGAAATTTTGCAGAATTTTGAGGCCTTGTATTAGAGCTTCATACTTGGCCATATTGTGAGTGCATTGGAAACCAAGCTTGAGGGAATAAGGGATCATTTCTTTTTCTGGAGTAATTAACAGGACTCCAATCCCGATGCCAGACATGTTCTTAGAGCCATCGAAGAACAAGTTCCAAACTGAGGGTTGTTGGATATTAGAGATGTGCTCATCAGGAAAATCATCCTTTGCTTTAATTTCTTCTGTCAAAGGAAAATCTGCCAACTGATCTGTGATCGCTTGGCCTTTAATCGACTTTTGAGAAACATACCCTAAGTCATATTGCATTAGGAGGACCTGCCACTTTGCAATCCATCCAGTGAGAAATGGTTGTTCCAAAATTTATCTAAGAGGATTAAGTTTCGATAAAAACTTGATTTCAGAAGCCAACAAGTAATGTCTTAATTTCTGGCACATCCAAACCAGAGCTAGACAAGTTTTCTCCATCTGAGAATACTTCTTCTCATAATTAATGAAAGTTTTGCTGGCGTAGTAGATGGCGTGCTCTATCAGGCTGCCTTCTTCATACTGCGCGAGGAATCCACCACAGGCATTCTGATTGATAGAAATGTATAGTAGGAGAGGTTTTCCCAACTTAGGTGGCTTCAAAACTGGTGGATTAAGGAGATACTGCTTGATGCGCTCAAACAAGAGCTGGCATTCTGATCCCCACTCAAATTTAACTCCTTTTTTTAGCGAATGATTAAAAGGTTCACATCTCATGGCCAAATTGGAGATGAACCTACGAATAGACTGAATGTGCCCTTAAAGGCTTCGCAGTTCCCTGAGATTAGTTGGAGGCGGCATATCAATAATGGCCTTTGCCTTGGCTGGATCCACTTCGATTCCTTTCTTGCTGATAATGAAGTCGAGTAATTTGTCAGACTCTACTCCAAAAACACATTTCTGAGGATTAAGTCTTAACTTGTAGAGAATAAGTCTTTCAAAAACTTGACTAAGAGCATCGAGGTGATCCCCTTCTTCTTTAGACTTAACCAGAATATCATCCACATATGCATCCATATTCTTGTGCATTTGGTCGTGGAAAATAATGGCTATCGCCCTTTGATAGGTTGCCCGGGCATTTTTTAGCCTGAATGGCATGACTGTATAGCAGAAGGTTCCCCATGGTGTAGTAAATGAAGTTTTTGACTGATCCCGAACGGCCAGCTTAATTTGATTGTAGCCTGAATATCCATCCATGAAAGAAAACATGGCATGACCTACTGTGCTATCGATCAACAGGTCAATATTAGGAAGTGGATAATCATCTTTCGGGGTAGCCTTATTGAGATCCCTGAAATCAATGCAGAACCGAACTTTTCCGTTCTTTTTAGGGACTGCTACGATATTTGCTAACCAATCTGGATAATCAATGGCCCGGATGAAGCCTGCTTTTAATAAATCTTCAAGTCCTTCCTTGACTTGCTGCTCGATTCGAGGGTCTAATTTCCTCAGTTTCTGTTTGATTGGTCTGGCTTCTGGTTTTAACTTGAGTCGATGCTCAACGAGCTTGGGATCTAATCTTGGCATATCTTCATAAGTCCAGGCAAATACTTCTTGATGCTGCTTAAGGAATTGGATGAGTTGCTTTTTCAACTTCGCTTAGACCCGACCCGATTTTGAGAATTTTCGAATCATCTTCCGACCCAATGTTGACATCCTCAGTTGGATCTTGAACCAGAGATGAGGGTTCATCCTGCTTCTGAATGTGAGCAAATTCGGTCAATTCCTAAATGGTGGAATCAAATTCTGCTAGCTCTTCGGTCTGCTCTGCTGCCTGCCTGACCTCTGCTCTGTCTTTCATCTCAGAAAACCTTGCTAATTTTAGATACTTGGGATTGATAACAAATTTCGTCATTGATTCAGAAGTTAATGGTCCTGAAAATGCCAAGAAGAGGTTTTTAAGGGAAAGTACAAGCCAAAACAATTTTTTGTACAAAGTAAAAAAATGACATAGACAAAATATAAGAAAGAAATGATGGATATTCAAGTATGGAGAGAAAATTGATCTTTCATTGATTGGAAGTGAAATATTTACAAGATTGACAAAAAGATGGGACTATGTCGTCCCTACAAGATTCAGTAGAAAAGAAAAGACAGAAAGCAGGAAAACCTAAGGCATCATCTTTTCATTGGCTTTTTCTGACAAAAATGGTCTTTTTACTGGAATCCTGGTCGGTGAACCCCAACCCTGAGTTGTCTGCATGCTGAACTAGAATGATAGGCTCTATTATGTCGTCCTCATTTTTCCCTATGCCCCGGAACGGCTAGTATCCATGTTTTATCAGCAGGTCGAATCCCTTTCTGGCTTTGGAAAACTGAGGAAATAAGGGATGATCTTTGAAGGAGGTGTAATTGATGTGGCCTCCTAACTAGAAGAAACAAGGTCTCTGCCATTGGACCGTGGTTGCAACATTCTCTTCGTCCATGACATCTTTCAGTTTTAACATCTCTAAGCTCTCGCTGAGATTGATTTCATCTGCTTCTCAGATGCTTGGAATATCAACTGTGAATGTTGGACGGGGAATCATAGGCTGTGGCAGCCTTTCTTCAAGGTCTTCGCTTAGAATGGTGGTAATCATTCCGCCCTTGGACCACTTGATGCACTGGTGGAGGGTTGATGGAACGGCATTGGCGTTATGGATCCATATTCGTCCCAACAAAAGATTGTAAGTTGGCGGCACATTGACGACATAGAATATAACCGTGTGCACTGAATAGTTGATAAAAATTTCTAGGAAGATATTGCCCTTTGCAGTCTGCCCGTGATTGTCGAAGTCATAGATGGTAATGGGATCAGGCACGTATTCTTCTTTCTTCAATCCCAAGGCCTTTGCCATCATTTCTGGGCAAATATTTAGATTGTTGCCTCCATCAACAAGAACATGTGGGACAGTCATGCCCCTGGTCCTTACCACGATATACAGTGCATTGTTGTGAAAAGAATGAGGCTTTGGCAGGTCTTCATCTGAAAAGGTGATAGGTGCATTAGTCATCGTCTGATTTACGATTTGTGTCATATCTTCGGGCGTAGTGCTCGGCTTTACTTTGATCTTTCTCAATAGATCATCCAACTTTTCCTGATGTTCGGGAGAATCATGAGTTAACTCGAAAATAGAAATGTTGGAGAGCACTATAATTGGCTTTTGGCCCACTCTTCTGCTGCCTCGGAGGTCTCTGCTTCCGCTGCGCAGGCTTCTTTCTTAAGGAATCTTCTCGAGAAAATTTGAATTTTTCAGCTCTCAACTGGTACACTCACTTGGTTAAGCAACGAGAAGATATCCATCTTCTGAGATACAAGCTGATCCTGATGTAGAACCATTACCTGATGTTGGAGATTTAGTTCCTCACTAGAGCATGGATGTATATGGCTTTGTGGAATGAATGAATGTTCTGAAATGGTTGATGTGGAATGTTTTGAGAATGGAGCAGATAAAATTTCCAGCTTGCCTTCCTCTTCATCTTCTACGAGGATTCTCTTGTCAATACAGTCCTGGACTAAGTGCTTCAAGACGAAGCAATGCTCTGTATCATGCCCCATCGCCCTATGAAATTTGCAATATTGCTCTCTGTACTTCCCCATGATTACTGGAGGATCTGCAATTTTGGGCAATTTTACCATCCCGTGGGACAGTAGGTACTCCAAGACCTTTTCTAGAGGCTGGTCTAAAGGAGTGAATTTTTTATCCTTGCTCCAATTGATGAGCTTAGGTTTTTTCTGAAAGTCCCCTTTTTGTTGAGGACCGCTTGGGAGAGGCTTATCATTGTTCTTAAAGAACTTTCCTTTTCTGCCTCTATTCTGTTCAGGCCTCGTGCCATTACCGCTGTCATTCTTGCTGCTACTGCCTTGATTATTTTTGGGAGCATCGGCTGAGTAAGTGAAATGGGCTTTCTTCTTTGGATCCTGGATATTCTTGGCCAAAGCGACGCCTTCATACATTCCATTCTCTACCCCCATTTCGAGCCATTCTGTTTGTTCCGTCAGTTCGATAAACGACTTGGATGGATATGGGAAAAGGAGGCTTTTAGGGGCTGGGAGAAGTTATTGAGGATGACTTGGAGGGCATGTTCCTCAGAAATAGGGTTTCTCATCTTGTTGCAGACACTCCTCCATTTGTGAATGAAATCTCTGGCCTTCTCATTAGGCTCCTGCTTTAGGTTACACAAATGGTTCAGGGTGGGCAGAGCTTTCGTATTGAACAGGAAGCGCTCAACGAACATGTTGACAACTTTATCAAAATCCCTTAGCTCAATGGGATTGATGTGCTTGGCATACCACTTGGTAGCTATCCCCTCCAGACTGTCCTCACTGAATCGGGCACGATTGTCCTCACTGAATCGGGCACATTCGGCGAAAAACATTGCCAAATGGGCCTTGGGATCTCCGGATCTGTTAAACTTAATAAATTTCTGGGGAAGATTCTCCAGATTGCTATCTCCCTCCAAGCCGAGGTAGAAGTCTTGCCTAGTGTATGACCTCTTTCCTTTGTCTCGAATTTGAAGGTCCTTGACTATTTTGGTTAAGGCTTGGATCGAATCCTCTGTGGGGGCTCCATACTTGGGCTTGTTCACTGACAATGGTTCTTCCACTGGCCTTTTGGATTGTCGTAGATGCTTCGAGATGTAAATCAGCTGCTCTTCTTCTTCAGAGACTTCTTCTGCTGACCCGGAATCCTCAGAATTACTGTCACGTTATACCTTCTGTTTGCTGATCTTGACGGGCCTTTTCACGGGCTTCTGCTTAACTTTGCTCTTAGAAGCCGCCTTCTTGGGACCAGCCTTAGCCTACTCGGCCATCATTTTTTGAAAGACCTGGTACATGGCCGGATCAACGTCGCTCTCATCCCCCGAGTCATGCTTCTTGGATAATCTGAGAGAATTCGTCTCTTCTGGTTCGTTGTCACTGTGCTGTTGAGCAGCCTGCTTACCGACCCTTGTCTGAACCATCTTCGGATGCCAAAGTTTTCCTGCAGAATATGGGAATGGTTATAGTATGGAGAAGCCTTTTGAAAATCATAACTTTTTGAGGAAAAAGAATGAAGAATTTCGGCAGACAATTTCAAGAGATTATCCCATTACCCGGGATTGGGTCATCACAAGATTTGTGATAATTGCATTACCATTTGATGATAACAGAGAAATGTGTCTTGTTACCTAGGTGAGGTCGTCAACCATGATAAAATATATTGAAGAAATGTGGGAGGAATGTCCCATTTACCCGGGATGAGGTCGTCACCAAAAATTGTGACCATTTTGTGCTACAAACAAAATACGAGAAACAAAATTTTGGCCAAAAGTAATTTTTATTGATATTTAACATTCAAAGACAAAGAGAGGGTGGGCAAACAGTTTGCCACCACTCTTGATATTCAGATGATACATTTGGCTCAGGAAATACAGACAGAGAAACAAAGGAGTCCAAGGTATATTTAGTGACATGGAATGCCCCAGACCACTAATCCGACTGTAGGTTGAATTCTTGCATGTTGCCTGTCGGGAAGGGGTGTTGGCACGAACATGCCGCTGCAAAAACTGCCTGAGACAACGTTCCGGCTGATAATCAACACAAAAGAAAGGGCCAAGCAATTTGTAGCGCTTGATGCGAGCATAGGTGTATCGAGGAACAGTCTCTCTTCTGTCGAAGAAGTCCCAAACAATCTCCTCCTGATGCAGTTTCTCGATCAAAGCTCGGCACTGAATGGCTGTCTTTGGCTGCTTACTGTTGAATCTGAAGGAGCTGGTCTTCGAGGGAATATGTCGCAGGAACCAAGACTGCAGGGCGTAAGTGCATCCTTCTACTAGGACAGTCTCTCCAAGAGCAAATCGAGCCAAGCCTCGGTAAAGAAAAGCCAAGGCTGCCATAGAAACTGAAAGCTGACGGGTCTCCTTGCTTCTCCATCTTCGAAAGAGCTGGGCAACTCTGATATCTATGAAATTATGACCATCTTGGAAGAAAGCTAATCCTACTGTGCATAGGATCATGGCATGTTGAATTCTATCTTTTGCTGCTCGAGACAGAGTGTCGACCTCCTCGTAAGCCCCGTATTTGTGATAGAGTCCGAACAAGTCGATGAATTGATTCCCACCAATCTCAGTGAGAGGCCAAGATCTGCTCCTGGTTGCTCTGGCCAAAGCTTCTCGAACGTCTACCCCTTTTACGTTGATCAGGAATTGCTGCTCGACAGGATCATCTGGCTGACTAGCTGGTTCGGGCAATCCCATAATATCATTGAACTCGTCCATCAGTAGAGTCATCTCTCCCCATGGAAACCAGAATGTGCAGGTACGTGGATTCCACTGTTCGGCCATAGCCTGAATCAGATCTCCATTGATGGTTCGCTTGCCTGTTGCTGATGCCATCTCCAACCCACAGTCATCCAGGTGGTTTGAGAACATACGTGAGAAGGTGGCGAACCAAGAATAATACCACCGAGGGAAGAAAGGATGAGACTGGATAACCTGATGATCCGGGGATCCATCTTGAATCTGATAGAAGACATGATCTCGGGGAAAGACAGTATCGAGAGAATCAGACGCCATCGAAATGATACTGAGGCAAAGAAGAAATGAGGAGAATTAGATAGAATGCAGGACTTACGGATAGACTCTTGAAGAATCAAACCTGGAAACTTTGAAAGATTGAGGAAATTTTAAAGGATTTTTCCAGAGTTTTGAAGAAAATTTGATCTAAAAAGGAGAAAAAAAATGAAGGTAGAGAAAAATATACACCTGGGGTTTTTGAAAATAAGGGAAAGTTTTGAATAATACACCCAGGGTTTTTGAAAAGGGTTTGATACATATATATGAGTGAATAAGAGAAACATCATAAAAAAAGCTGCACAAACAAGGATGCGCACACAACACTCCATAAAGGCTGACTCTAAATGCAATATTTGAAATGGCTTGTAGGACCTTAATCCTAACTCTAGGGTTCAGATCATCTGATTCCAATCAAGGTATGCCGATATACTCAAGTCGAAGCTCGAAGTACGTGGCATATAAGATATTTCTTCGGTTCTAAGGTAATGGCTTCCCAACATCCTTGAGCACCTACCGATATACCTCGGACTATGGCCCTTAGGTACGTGGTAGGGGGGCGCGAACCCAAATAAATGGTTCAGTTGTGAGGCCCTCTCTCGAACTATGGTTCAGTGAGACAGCCCAGCAACGTGAAGACCGGAACAATATAGGTAGGAATGTTTTCAAAAAACATGTTCAACATGCAATAAAACCAGAAAGCTCTAATGCAAGTCCTAAAGAGATAGATTTAAATGAAAAGAAGCATATATTTGCATACATTATTTACATTCAATCCCTAGAATTAAGGAGAGTTGTATTTCAGACCTAAGTCTAATGTGAACATGGAATAATCTCCTCAATATGGTCCTACCAAACCATACTTAAATCCTATATGCAATGATGTCAGCTTAGGACAGAGTCTAGGCTCCTAAGGTTTGCATGGAAATGAAGCTGACATTTGAAGAATAAAGACTTAGATAATATCAAAGCAAAGTAAAAGGCAAAAATTCGACCGAACGGAGATGAGTCCCATCACGGTCGCCAAAACTGTGATCATCAAAAAAAATTCCTCTCTTGTGATTTCTCTCTCTTCCTTCTCTTTTTCCTTTCTAACCTCTATTTCCTCCTTTTTGAAGGGAGAAAAATAAAAGACAGAAAAGAAGAGAGAGTAGAAAAGAAAAGAAAGAGAAGAAGAGGAACTCTTTTGCGGGGTCTCACTTGACCTTAATTTTGAAAATATTTGAGAAAATAACTCGCCTCCATTTTGAAACATTTGCTGGAAAACTGAGAGACGGGATCCGCTCGTCGGTACGAGGTTCGACCGTTCCTAGCGCCTTTACCAGGGGTAATTAAACCAAGGGTCGAATTTATGCCTTTTTGCTTTGCTAAAAGATTATCTAAGAATTTATCCTAAGTCTAAATGCGCAAAGAATCATACTTGCGCAAATGCAAAGATGTATGCTCTTTTTGAAAATGATTTTGAAATTTTCCAAGTGTTTCTGGGATGAATTTGATGATAGAGTGAAGAAATGGTTTTTAACTCAGAACTTAAGATTTAAAGTTCTAAGTTTTTGGAATAATCAGAGTTTTGGGAAAATAATCTAGACTTTTGAAATGAAGGATCTTGAAATTGAGATAAAAGGAGGAGAAAGGAAACTTCAAAGTTGTAAATGGACTTTGAATCAGAATAGAGATAAAATGGAATTGAATTCTAACTTTTGAATTTTGAAATCAGAATGAAATGTGGGACATCTAAATAGAATTGAGAAATAGAATTGATTTGAAAGTTGGAATTCAAGATGGAATCTGAATCCAAAGTCTGGATTCTAAATAAAGTTCAAAATTGAATTCTGGATTTAGAACCCGGAAATAGGAATTGGATTTGAAATCTGAAATGAAAACGGAATTGAATTCTAATATTTTAAATGGAATTGGATCCGAAATTTGGCATTCAAGATTAAATTGGATACTATATCCTAAATGGAATTGGATCTGAAGTCTGAGATCCAAAGTAGAATTGGGTTCTGAAGCCTAAAATGGATTTGGATCTGAAGTCTAAGATCCAAAGTAGAATTGGATTCTGGATCTTAGAATGGGTTTGGATCTGAAGTCTGGGATCCAAAGTAGAATTGGGTTCTGGATCCTAGAATGGGTTTTGGATCTGAATCTGAGATCCAAGATGGAGTTGGATTTTGGATCCTAGAATGGATTTTGGATCTGAAATCTGAGGTCCAAAGTAGAGATTTGCACTTGGAAATCTGGATCCAAGTTGGATTTAGGATCTAACTTTGGATTTGGATTCTGAAAATCCAAATGGGACTATTGAAGATGGATCTGGGTTTTGAAAACCCAGATTGAATTTAAAATTTTAAGAAGAGTCAAGTTTTGAGATTCAAAAATCAATCTCAACTTTGATTTTGATTTTGATTTTGAAGATGAACTTGATTTTGAATGTGAAATCAGGAGATAACTCAGAAGTTTCAAAGTTAAATTGAACTTTTAAAAAAAATGGAATTGAATTGAATTTGAATTTTGAATTTGAATATAAGATGATTTCCTTTTTGAAATTTCAAAGTCAAATTGGACTTTGAAATTGAGATAGAATTGAAATTTGAAATAGAAATTGAAGAAGAGATATTCACAATCACTTAGACTTTTGAAAAAAGGAATTTTTGAAAATATGATGCAATTCTATCCTAAATGATGGATGAATTGGAATAATTTGGAAGTCGGATTTGGAAATTTTATTTCATTATTTAAGTGAATGTAAATAAGATTAGTGATATAATACACTCCTGACTATGGTCATTGAATGTATTATATAATAATCATATCTAAATTCAAATGAAGAATCAAACATATTTTGGTGCTTTTATAGAGTTTAGAATGAAATTAATTCTCAATATATCCTGACTATGGTCATTGATATATGTATTGAATCAATTTTAAACTAAACTCTGATAAAAGAGAAAAATGTTTAAAGAAAACATGATGAATTTTGAAAAAAGATCCAGTGTTGATCTAGTGTTATTTTATAAAAGATAAAAATGCTAAGTCTTGTTTACATCCTGACTATGGCCATTGATGTAAATCATCAACTTAGGATTAATTTACCTCTTACAAAATGGTGCACGTGCCATTCGTGTTTTACCATTGTGAGAATTTGAGAAATAAAGGCAAAAATGCATGAAAACAATCAATTCATGATATTTACAATGCTCATTCATTCTATCTAATGCAGGAAATATAAATTCTCATTAAGATCTAATTATTACAATACATAAAGTTGAATTTACAACTCCCAATGATGATATCTTCCACATACTCCCTGCAAAACACTTGATTAATATGAAAAATAGAAAGAAATTTGCACCTGTCACATGAATGTCAATGGGAAAATTGTTCATATGTCAAGGTATAAATGATAGAGAGATGGAAGATGACATATATATACTTATATACATATCTATGTATATATGCACCTATGTATATACGTATGTATATATATATATATACATATATATGTGACATATACAAATGGTAGTTGAAAATGAGTGCAAGTGTTGTAGTGAAAGGACCATGTAGATGAATGGCAGCACACAACTGCTGGGAGTTGTGTATATGCTGGAAGGTGGTGACAGGGTATGCTAATATTGCATGCAAAAAATAGAAGCAAGATGCTTCAGCCAGCAAACTTGAGGGTGACAAGTGGAGATGGGATACATGGTATATATAGGATATACACAAAGAACAATGCATGCTGCTATGTGGTAGGTGAGTTTAATGGATGAAATGGGTGTTGTTGCAGGTAGTGGTGGCAGAGGAAATGTTGTGCTGGAGATGCACAGCACCTGCAGTAGTTTGATGAGGCTGCTAATAAGGTTATGCGGGGATGATCATACAACAGTTACACTGCTATGTGAACAACTCTAAACAAAGGGAGATTGCAAGGGCTTGATTTGCAGCAGTACCTAAAGGCAGTGGGTGTGTGCTGTAGTGTCAACAACTGTGGACACTGGGAAGTTCTAGCTGGTGGGTGTCATATGTTGTAGAGGAGGGAGTTTTCAGAACAATGAGAGATTCACGTGGATGTATCTGTGCTTAATAATAAAATTAAAAAAAAAAAAGTGAATGGAATGTAACTGTATGGTGAACTATAATAGATAACTTATACGCAGTTTGTGTAGCTCAAAAGGAAATTTCTGTATTGATTGATGACAAGGTACTGGTTATATGGGCTTCCATCAGAGGTGTTTCACAGCACCTATTGGAGAGGATGTCGTCATTACAGCTGAAAGGGGTGGGGCTCCATGTGATCAGTACTTTGATTGTGCTTCTGCTTGCGTGTGATAAGAACCCAGAACTTGTAATTGGCATGTCCAGCAAGAAATGTAAAATATCAAACATGTTCGACCTGTTAGGATTTAGCCATTCGTAGTGAAGTGACAGTAGGCCCATGGATTGTTGGGAGGTTACAGATTGGATAAATGGAGAGTGAAGTGGATAGGTGGAAATGTGCTGACAGATATTAAAATTATACATATGTTAAAAGTGGAGTAAGATTTTAGAGAGAATAAAATACCATTAACAAAATCAATAAAATGTTGAAAATAAACTGGAGGTAGTATGACTTAAAATACAACAAATATAGATTATACATAGAGTATTTTGCAGCAAGTAAGAATTTCACAGAGGTATCCCAATATTTAAAAAAAAATCCGATAGCAGAGGATTTTGACAGCTAATTTAGGGGAATAAATTGATAGTGAATCTGACCCTTAATCAATCAGATATATAAGGGGTTTAGATGGAACGAGCATAGCAGCAGGTGTGCTAGGTGAAATAGCTGAATCGTAATAGTGCAAAACATGAAGTGGATAACAATGTGGGAAACGTATGCATATGATAAGCAACGCAATGAATGTATCTATGAATAAATGTGCAGGACGGCAGAGGAGTTCAAGGAATGAACTTAGTGGTCATGCCTATTGAGGGAATGCTACCAGCAGAGGAATTCAGCCAATGTAAGATGAACTGAATAGTGCAGAGGTTATCGATGAATGTCTCTAGGTACAACATTGGAAGCTGCAGATCCTACAACAGGAAGATTGAATTGTAATACAGGGGATATCGTGAATGTGTTTAGAATTACATTGACCCAACCAGTTATAACATAAGGGATCTGATAAGATCTTAAATTAATCGCGACAATCAAGATTAATAGATCATCAAAATAAAAGCAAAAATGTGAAAATCAACAAAAAAAGAGTTTGAATATCGATATGTGATCAAGACATAAACCGATTATTCACATGAAACTGGGAATCAGATGCACAAGAAAAGTAGAGATAGCAAAAGAAATCATAATAACGCAGAGCATGAATTAGGATTCAAATAGACTACAAATGATCATTGGACTTAAACAGCATAAACAAATATTTACATAAACTAAAAAAAATTAAAGATAAACATAGAGTCTGGGAGGGGAGTTTGTATATAATGAGAGGAAATTAATGTACAGGAGATTCAGTATTGAACGAAAACATTACCAAAAAAAAATGTAAGAGTTAAATGGATTCGGCCACAATATGACAAACAAATGGGCCATTTGCATAACACCTGGAACGAGATAGAATCTCTGCATCTATGGGACTGCCAGAATTAGAAGTAGAAGAAAATTTCTCCCAATAGTAAATGTCTTCCAGTCGTAAAATCTTAGAAATTTTGATTAGTGGAAGCCACCATTTGATGGATATACATTTCAGATGTTCAATCTGATCAATTCTGACCTTCCGTCACTATCTTTGATGGCGAAAAGAGCTCCCAACCTTTACGACCATATCCTATTGACAAACGAAAGCTATTTGCTGGAGCTCAACTTGTGCAAAATAGGGGTCAGCGGATAGTAATTAACCCAGACTCCCAATTTGTTATTCTCAGATAGTTAATTAAATAGCCTTGAGGCTAGATTTCTTCCAAAGAAAACTCTCGTCAACTTCGGGTATTGTTTAACCATCAGAAGCTTGTTGGTGGTTGTAGGAAAGAAAATAGTCCCACAGGTGGATAGTCCAGCGTTCTAATGATCAGATCATCCAACCAGAATTTACTACATACCTAACTACATCCAATAGATGCCCCAAGGCATCAATCGGATCAAATCTTTAATGATATTCTGGTAAATCAGAATTGATATGGATATATAATCAATATCCTACGATGGAATAGAGATGCCAAAAGAAAAGAAAATAGGAAATCACAGAAAAAAAAAGGTAGTTATCAATGAAAAATGGGAGATCAAGTTGCTAAGACATGGACAATAATTTAAATCTAAAGCTTGAAATTCTCAGAAAATTGAAAATGAAAGCACAGGTTTAGAATTAACACAGGAGTAGGATGGGATATGAAACATATATTTACCAATATAGCCGAAATTGAATGAAGTTGCAGGTCAACCAAACCAGCAAAACATAGAATAAGTAAAAATAAATAAATAAATAAATTTATCGAAACAAGATTGTTCATCTTGCTATAGCACATGGATGGGTTGGTGTTGCACAGGCAACCCAACGCCATCCCTGGTGCGTAACTGGGACCAAAATGAAATCAAAAGAAATTAAATAGAGGGCTTACAGAAAACAGCAAAGAATGCAAGATTTACCGAAGCGTTGCAAGGACTCTGGATAAAGGAGATATTTGGAGGAATAACCAAGGCAATCCGGAGGAAGGCTGAACTTCTGATGCGATACTCCAAAGCTGAAGGTGGGCGATCTTTTGCAGAGGAAATGCTTCAGAAGAGAGTTGCTCTGTAATGTTTCGCAGGGGATGCTCAAAAATGAAGAAGTGGGTGTAGATGATCAATAGAAAAACTGGATGAAGTTGATGGATGCGTGAACGTAGATGCCCTTCAGAAACTCGAAGACCTCTTCTTAAAGGGGATGTAGAGGGTTCGAGAGCAGGTTTGTTGCGGATTAAGGGTGGAGAGAAGAAGGTTTGTTTGAGATGCACGATGGAGAGAGGAGGGGGAAACGCGCGGGAAGGAGTCGTTGGAAAACTTCCCTTTTTCAGAAAGGAGGTCCCCTTTTTAAGAAATTTTTATAAAATGGTTCAAGATGAGGTTTTCGGCAAAATAGCTTTAAAAGCTTTGAGAATCATTTGTTTTTCTTATAGCTTTTCCCAATTTTTTTCTTTTTTTTGTCTTATTTTTCATTTTTTTCGTATTTTTAGAATAAAATCCTAAAGTTTTACGGGAAAACAAAGATTAAAAACTATTTTTTTTTGTATTTTTGCAAAATATTTACAAAAGAGAGTTTTTCTGAAAATTCAAAGCTATTTTGGGGGAAATTTCTTCAGAAAATGCGTTTGGATCCGGATTTTGAGGAATTATTCGAAGTTTACAACCTCGAATCGAGAAATACAGAGTTGCGGATCCAACAGGATGCCGGACGAACTGCCCGAGCCATTCAAAGCCATTTTTTGGTATTTTTATAATTTTAATTTGGAAATTGGACAACGAGGCTCAAATTTGGATTTAAAACACTAGGTTCGGCTCCGAAATCGCGTTTGAATGGAATTTGATCAAGAAAATTCGAAGAACAACTGAAAATTAGCTTTGATTTTTTCAGAAAATGGGGTCAAGGGCAAAAGGGTCATTTTTACAAAACTTTGAAAAATTTGGGGTGTTCACAGCGGTTCTTAGGTTGAATCCCTATTGAACCAAAATTCAAAAGAATCAATCTGAAGGATGAAGTCCTACTGACCTATATTCCTTTGCAGTTCTTAGGTTGAATTCCTATCGAATCAAATTCATTTTTGTAGGCTGAATTCCTATTGATCTATATTGAATTCCTATTAAATCAAAATTCATTTTTCAAAAATCCAATTTGTAGGTTGAATTCCTACAAAATTCAGTCTGTAGGGTAAATTCTTATTAGTCAAAAATTCTTTTGCAAAATCCCTAGGTTGAATTCCTATTAAATTAACTTCATTTTTCAAAAATTCCATCTGTAGGATGAATCCCTACGGATCCAAATATTCTTTGCGGCTCTTAAGCTGAGTCATTGTTGAGCCAATGTTGTCTGGCTCAAAATCACAATGGGCAAAACTACGATAAAATAAACCCTAAAATACTAATCATCGAACTAAAACGTGTACATACTAATGCTAAATCTGACTATACTAATAACCTACAGAAAATACTAATATTAACAACAAATCCTATGCTCACTCATCAACAAACCCGGCTAGACACACGGTTCTAGCCGGTTTTGACGTAGGAGTCAAGATTCATTGCGAATAGAGTCTAAAATGCAAATAAAAACTATTTAAACCTCACTGCACCTGAAAGTAGACTAAATGCTACCTAATTGAACTTAAACACACTACTGTAAACACAGATTTAATAGGAAATTCCTAAATCTAATATGTTTCATTGAACTCACATAAAGTGCAAGGAACTTGAAACAATACTAATCTAAAAACTATATTAACATATGATAAAACACAACAAGTAAACAACCTACAATTAACTTCACTTATCAATGATCAGATAAATGACTAACTCTACTGCTAACACAACCAAATGCCTAAGTATACTATGCGCACACAATACCTAGATCGGCTACATGAGAATGAAACCGATTAGTGCTAACCAATAGCACACTAATTACACAATTGAAACACAGCACAAACATCATCTAAATTACTCTACTAATTAACTAAGAAATGGCTAACATAACTTTGCTAAAACCAAGAATCAGTCAATTAGATCTAACACATACTAAGCTATTCAAGTAACATGCACATATATTCTAAAAGAAATAACATGTAAATTACCTAATTCATGCAACTACTCAGTTAATAAAGCTAACAAAGCCCTAAAATGACCTACTGATCAGCCCTTACACTGACACTGAATTAATTTAGACCATAAACTAGAATCTAGCAGAAACCTACTGCTACGCAGAATTCCAAAATATTAAGTAACAATCTGTGACATTTCTTACAAATCGCCCAAATCGATGGGGAGGAAATCCAATCGGATTTGGGTATTATGGTACAACTGCACTAATAGTTGAAATTCAGATCAATACAACTAACTACCAAAACTGAATCACAACTAAACATACTGCTAAAAAGAAAACTAACTAATTACATTCAAGTTACACAAAACCCTTAAATCAGGTAGTATGAAAATATCATACGCAATACTAAATTGCAATTTAAACTAATGCATGATTAATCACTATATTACTACCACCTACTTAATTCACTAATCTATAATTAAAATACCTATAAATTTACTGTTATCACAGAAAATTACTAACATCTTCTAACTACACAAAACACCACACATGAGAATCTGGTAGAATCACTTCTACTCGTTTTTAGGCATTTGTGTATTTTTAACAGCAAAATGCAATTCATACGAAAAAAAACTTATATACAAACGTAAAATCAGTATTTATATATGCAAATGCCTAGCTATTTATATACAACAACTGATTTTAACAATTAGAATAAAACGCTTCAGCCGGCTAGAATTACTCTGGCCGGTTGAAGCGCTAGAGAGGGAAACAGATTTTCAAATATGTAACATGCAAAAACAAGATTAAGCGAAATACCTAAATGCAATTTCCAGTGCTGATTTAAGCACTAACACACTAATTCTAAGGCTGAAAAACAGGGAAACACAGGTGCACAAAAGAAATGAAAATCAACACACATGATAGGCTCTACGCTAAAAGAGGGAGATGAGAAAAGACTTATTGTGGCCAAGCGGCAATCCGAAGATTGGGAGGGTAGAGAAGAGTTGGAATCTGCCTTGGATGTGCATTTACATAGCCCTCGGTGGTGCTGGAATCATTCTCTTTGCTGCTATTTGTTGGAAGGTGCAGAGTGGAGGTACCCCAAATATGGTGTGTTGGACGGTGGTGTAGAGAGCCGGATGGAGATAGGGTCGGCTGGCTGTGGAGGGGCAGACAGCACCCCTTCCACAGCTAGTGCACTTCACGTTGCTGCTTCTACCTGCAAAAGAGCATGGACCATTAGTTCCAACAAGGGGAGAAGAAGGGTAGGTGTGAAAGAGAAGGGAGATGAAAGCTCGGCAATGGCGACTCTAATGGAGTTTGCAAGGATTTTCAGCAAACTCCAAGGAGGAGGAAGAAGATAAGCGTAGGAGCGGCTGAGAGAGGAGAGGAAGGAGTGAGAGTTGAGCTATGGGGTGCAGTTTCTGAAAGTGCATTAGGATCGAGGCAACGAGCACTAGAGGGGGGGTGAATAGTGCTTTTAAAACTTTCTGCGGAATATTGAAGGATTTTGCAAATCTCAAAGCAAACACACAAAGAACACAAGATTTTATCCTGGTTCGGTCAAACCCGACCTACATCCAGTCCCCAAGCAAAAACCAGCTTGAGATTTTCCACTATCAACCTTGTAAACTACAAGATCACACAGACCATAACCGGTCCCACTTTCAGTAACAATCCTACTGAAAGCAAACAACTCCTTTACACCAAGGAGTCTTTCTTTTTACACAAAAGAAATAACAACTTACAATACAACCTATGAGCCTTCCTTTTGAATGCAAATGAGATGCAATTGGCTTTTGAGGTTGTTGAAACACTCTACTCACGAATTCACTATCTCTCAAAGTGATTTGAGTGAAAAACTGAAGTGAAAATATCACGTGAGTGAGAAAATCAATACTTGACTGAATAAGAGTGAAAAGCAAGATTCAAATCGATTGAATTGTTGTTCTTGAGTGTAAAATGCACTCATATTTATAGTTAAAAGATTCCATACGTTGAGAGTATGAAAGGGTGTCAAAACGGTCCATTTCGAATGATCAAAACGTTTGGAAAATGAAAAGACACGCCTTTTTGAAGTTTCAGGAAAACGGCAAAATTAGTCGACTGAAACATCAGTTAGTCGACTAATAGTTAGTTATTAGTAGACTGACAGTTATCGTCGGTCGACTGATCTGTTAATCGAGCCGTTTGAAAATCTGAACTTTTGAAACTTAGTCGACTGGAGAAAAGTTAGTCGACTGATAATATCATCAGTAGAGTGAAAAACCTTTTAGTCGACTGCTGCTAAAAACTTCTGAAAAACAAACATTCTGTTTGGTCGACTGATAAAAAGCATTAGTCGACTGCTGCTAAAAATTACAGAAAAAAGATTTCTAAAAATATTTTCAAAAGAGTTTCTTTTAGAAAAGTTTTTCTAAAGACTTTTAAGGTGAAATGCAACCTAAATATGCACTCTAAGTAAGGCTCTTACAAGAATCTAAGACTTTTAATGAATTAAACATTTGCACACTAGTCTTCAAGGATTCTTCACTGAATTCTTCAATTTCTTCATAGCCTTAGCTGAAATGCAGTTGATTCCACTTGCTCATCATCAAAACCTTGTACTTGAAGTATCATGTATAGCTTCATTGTCGTAACAATCTCCCCCTTTTTTATGATGACAAACTTAATCAAAGATGAAGCATTTAGATGCATAGATGGAGATTTTACTCCCCCTATCAATATGCTGCAAAACATTAAAAGTTAGCACATTTAAAGCACATATATCACATATTGATTGGTTTGCATTTCCATTCATCATGTATTCATGTATTTGGAAATACATTCATTCAAAGCTTTCTTTTTCTCTTAATTTTGCATTTCTCATGCAAGATCTCCTGTAATGTAATTGCTATCATCTTTTTCTCAAGATCTCCTTGCAATTTCAAAGTAATGCTATCTTTATCTTTTTCTCCCCCTTTGTCAGAATCAAAAAGAGTAAGGGCAAAAATAGCATAAGCAGAAATAGAGATAAGTTTAAAATATTACAACCCATAAAGTATATTTTTCAAAGATCAAAGATCAGAAAAGAGAGTTTAGCAAATCCTTAATGGCAGTTACATCCTTCTGAATTGAAGCAAGTTTTTGAGTCACATCTTTACGAAAGGTGTGTTGATGCAGCTCCAAAGCTTCCAGTCTTTGCATAACTTCATCATGGTCTTGATTTGTGGAAAATTTCTTTCTTTTTGCATGAGATGAAGGTGTCGCAGAAGGTGAAGGTTCAGAAATAGATGGTTCATTAGGATCAGATGGTTCAGTTTGATCAACATTTAAGGGAGGCAGATATTTAATTTTCATTTTTTTAAAAATTGTTTGATCAAAGAACTCTTTTTGCTCAATGTACTTTTCATTTGTTAAAGGAACTTTAAAATGTCTAAAAATACGGGTTAAAAGACAACCATAAGGAAGAAATGGTTTTTGTTTCCACAAGTTTGTAAAATACACATTGGCCCAGTTGACAGAAATATTTCCAAATAAAACATAAAGAGCCGTAGATAGATCTGTGGAATAATAATCAAAAGAACCAGTTTTGGGTAGAACATTGTGGGCAAGGATTCGTCCAGCAATGCGTGCACGAGTTTGAAGATTAGTATTTTTGAAAGGAGGGCAGTGAGGTGCTTTTGGAAGAAAAATTTGTTCAAAAACTCTTTCATCATTCAATTCAATAGTGTTGAAAAGAGTGTCTGAAGGTGGAATTTCAAGAATTTCTCCAAGCAATTTTGAATCAAACTCGATTTCAACATCACGAACAAGAGAAGACAAAACTCCAGTTTCATGATTCATTTGTAAATTTGTGTAAAACAAGTGAATAAGAAAAGGATAGTGAAGGGTATCTGCACAAGCATCAAAAAGATGTGAAATACCAGGAAATAATTCTCTTATTTTGTAACGAGAAAATAAGTGAAATAGAACATTTCGGCCTGGTAAAATAGGTAGTGCAGAAACTGATCCAAAAGTGTCATAGAGAAGAGGGTTGCGAAGTAATCTTAGTGAAAAACCATGTCTTGAAGTAGGTGTAGGAGGAGGAGAACCTAAACCTTTTGCAGATGCAGACTTTGTGCGAGGCATGGTTACCAAAATGTCGGCTTCCAAATAACGTCCAGCAAGGGGAAAAAAACTTTCCGGCGATCAAAAGTGAAGGACACTGTGGTGGCTAACGATGAGGAGAAGTCGGCCAAAAGGGGATTCCGGCAAAGCACTGTCACGGCAAGAGAGTTTCGGCGTTTCAAGATCACGGCCAGAAGATTCCGGCGTCTCCCTGTTACGGTAAGAAAATCCCGGCGATGATGGAGTCGAACGGCACTCCGAGGGTTTTTCGGAAGAGAGAGAGGCAAAAGAGAAAGAGGGGTTTTTGGTTTAAGGGTTTCATTTTTTTTTTTTTAAATGAAAAGGTACGAAGTGAAACGATGCCTCTTTTGTTTTTTAAAAAAAAATGGGTTTTAAAAACAAATCCAAGGGGTGTCGGGTCCCTTCACTTAATTTTTTTTTAAAAAAAATTTAGTCGACTAAAACTTTATCGGTCGACTAAAAAATGCGACTTATTCTAAAAATATCATCAGTCGACTAGAAATATATTGGTCGACTAATATGGTGCGATATATTTCAAAATATAAAACACCAGTCGACTAAAATTTTATCGGTCGACTAATATAGTGCGATTTTGAGATTTTGTTCAAAAATCAACATTTTTATAAATCCAAAAATGAGCAAATACCTAGTTCTCTCCTAATTCTCGTAAAATCTTCATTTTTAAGAGGTTTAGTGAAGATATCGGCATGTTGTTCTTTAGTGGAAATAAAATTTAACGAAATATCTCCTTTTAAAACATGATCTCTTAAAAAATGATGTCTAGCTTCAATATGCTTAGTTCTTGAGTGCTGAATAGGATTTTTTGAAAGATTTATAGCACTAGTGTTATCACAATAAATAGTTGTTGTGGAGTAATTCAAACCAAAATCTTTTAAGGTCTGTTTCATCCAAAGTACTTGTGAACATGCTAAACTAGCCGCTATATATTCAGCTTCAGTTGTTGAGAGTGATACTGAATTTTGCTCTTTACTAAACCAAGAGACTAAGGAATTTCCCAAGAAATGACAAGTTCCACTAGTACTCTTGCGATCAGATTTACTTCCTGCAAAATCTGCATCACTATATAAAACTAAATCAAAGGAAGATGATTTTGGGTAAAACAAACTGAAATCTGAAGTATCTTTCAAATAACGAAGAATTTGTTTTACTGCAGTTAAATGAGATTCATTTGGATTAGCTTGAAATCTTGCACATATACAAACACTAAACATAATATCAGGTCGACTAGCAGTTAAGTATAATAGGGATCCGATCATACCTCTATAGAGCTTAGTATCTACACTTTTACCATTTTCATCTTTATCAAGAGAAGTAGTTGTACTCATAGGATTCCTTCTTGATTTCGATGAGTCCATCCCAAATCTCTTGAGAAGTTCTTTTGTATACTTACCCTGATTGATGAAGATTCCTTCTTCAGTTTGCTTTATTTGAAGTCCAAGGAAGTAGTTTAATTCGCCCATCAAGCTCATTTCAAACTCTTCCTGCATAGCCTTAGCAAATTCTTTACAAAGAGAATCATTAGTAGAACCAAATATTATGTCATCAACATAAATTTGCACAATAAGAATATCTGAATTAAGATTTTTAATAAATAAAGTGGAGTCTACCCGACCAATGGAAAAACCAGATTGTTCTAGAAAATTTTGTAGTCTTTCATACCACGCTCTTGGTGCTTGTTTGAGTCCATACAGAGCTCTTTTCAATTTGTAGACCTTTTCTGGATATTTCTCATTTTCAAAGCCTGGAGGTTGCTCTACATAAACTTCTTCATTGATGTGTCCATTTAAGAATGCACTCTTAACATCAATTTGATATAACTTGAAGTTCATGTAACTAGCAAAAGCAAGCATCATACGAATTGACTCTAATCGAGCCACGGGTGCATAGGTTTCATCAAAATCTATGCCTTCTTCTTGATTATAGCCTTGTGCCACTAGCCTTGCTTTGTTACGAATGACTTCACCATTTTCATCCAGCTTATTTCGGAAGACCCATCTTGTTCCAATTACTGGATGATCCTTTGGTCTATCAACTAGATCCCAAACATCATTCCTAGTAAATTGGTTAAGTTCTTCAGACATGGCTAAAAGCCAAAATTCATCATCACATGCCTCATTGATATTCTTTGGTTCTAATTTAGATATGAAAGCAACATTTGCAATATATTTTTCTAACTGCCTTCTAGTTTGGACACCACTCTTTATTTCACCAATAACTTGTTCATGTGGATGATTAGGAACTTCTTTCCAAACCGGTTGAAGAGGAATATTTTCTTGAGAAGTACTCTCTATCAAGGGTTCTTATTGAAGTATTGCTTCTTCTTCTTCGCTTAGAGGAATAACCTGCTCACAATTCTCATCAAATGCAACATGTAGAGATTCTTCAATACAAGATGTTCTTTTATTGAAAATACGATATGCTTTACTTCTAGAAGAATATCCAAGAAATATTGATTCATCTGATTTTGAATCAAACTTATCAAGATTATCTTTGGTATTTAACAAGAAACATTTACTGCCAAAAATTTTGAAATATGAGATCTTTGGTATACGATCATAATACAATTCAAAACATGTTTTATGTAAAATTGGTCGAATAAGAACACGATTTAAGACATAACATGCTGTATTAATTGCTTCAGCCCAAAAATATTTTGGTAAATTGTTATCTTGAAGCATGGTTCTAGCACATTCTTGCAAAGTTCTATTCTTTCTTTCAACAACTCCATTTTGTGGAGCCACTCTAGGAAAAGCAAAGTTGTGAGATATACCATGTAAATCACAAAACTTTAGAAAAGATTCATTTTCAAATTCACCACCATGATCACTACGAATTTTAATAATAGATGTAGATTTTTCATTTGTAATTCATCTACAAAGTTTAGAAAATTCTGAAAAAGCATCATTTTTGCTTTTTAAAAAAATCACCCATGTAAACCGAGAATAATCATCTACTATAACAAAAGCATACTTGCTACCATTCAAACTTTGAATTCTAGATGGTCCAAATAGATCTAAATGTAAAAGTTCAAGAGGACGTTTTGTTGAAACTATATCTTTAGCTTTAAAAGAACTCTTGATTTGTTTACCCCTTTGACAAGCATCACATAAGTGATCCTTTTTATATGGTATTCTAGGTAGGCCTCTTACAAGATCATTCTTGGATAATTTTGAAATAATTTTAAAATTAACATGTCCAAGTCTCTTGTGCCATAACCATTGAATTTCATTTGAAACAATAAGACATTTTTCATTAAAAGAGGGTAATTCATCTAGATATAGCTCATACACATTGTTTCTTCTTTTACCTTTAAAAATGATCTTTTTAGATTGAAAATCAGAAATTAAGCATAAATCATTTTCAAAAGAAACATGAAAACCTTTATCACATAATTGACTAATAGATATTAAATTATGCATTAAACCATCTACTAAAAGAACATTTTCTATCGAGGGAAATTTTGGATTACCAATATTACCAATACCTATCACTTTTCCCTTGTTATTGTCACCAAAGGTGACGGTTCCTCCATCCTTATTTTGGAGGGTGGAAAATAACTCCGGCCTTCCAGTCATATGTTTGGAACAACCGTTGTCCAATATCCATTTGCTCCTTATGTTGTGTACCTACAACAAAATCAGAAAACAGAGCATTTGACCCCTTTCTATTTTTGGGTCCATGAGAGTTAGTCTTAGGAACCCATATCCATTTGGATTTTGGTTTCCTTTGATAATAAATATTCTTTCTATAAAAGAATTTAGAATAAACATTTCTAGAATAATCATTTCTAGATGCATTTCTATTAGAACTAGAAAGTTTAGTTTTATGAACAAAAGGTTGAGAATAATGTCTTTGATTTTTCACCACATAGTTTGGTCTATTTTTAGTATCAAAGAAGCTATATCCCAATCCGGTTTTATTAACCGAGCATCTTTGAGAACCAAGAAGTTTTTCTAGATTCTTTTGACCATTTGTGAATTTGGTCACTATAGAAAGAAGATCATTTGACTTTTCTTTAAGACTAAATATTTCATTTTGTAAGAGATTGGTTCTAACTCCAATTTCTTTTATCTCAAGTGCTTGGCAAGAATTTTCCTTCTTGAGATCTTCTATTTCTTGAAGTAACACTTTATTTTGAGAGTCAAGAGTTAAATTTTCAGTTTTTAACTCTTTATTTTTAGAACTAAGACTCTTAAATTTAGCATATAAATCATTAAATGCTTCAAATAACTCATCATAGTCAAATTGACTTACCGAATCTTCTTGTGCTACAAAACACATGTTGGCGACTTCTTCATTTGATTCTTCTACCTTTGACGTACCTTCATGAGTCACGAGAAGAATATGCCAGATTTCATTTGCTGTAGAGCATTGAGAGATGCGATTGAATTCTTCCTTGTCAACGGCACAATACAGCGCATTCATAGCTTTGGCATTCAGTGAAGCAGTCTTCTTTTCATCATCGGTCCATCGGCTGAAATCAATTGATGGAGTTTGGTACTTTTCTGAAACAACTCTCCAGATATCGAGATCCATGGATTACAGGAATATTGTCATTCTTACTTTCCAGTATCCATAGTTTGTTCCGTCGAAGAGAGGAGGACGAACAGAGGAACTTCCTTCTTTGTGCTGAGATGTTGTAGTTGCCATGTTAGATGATGGTCAAATCAAAGTAATAGCAAACCTTGCTCTGATACCAAATGAAAGTGCACTAGGATTGAGGCAACGAGCACTAGAGGGGGGTGAATAGTGCTTTTAAAACTTTCTGCGGAATATTGAAGGATTTTGCAAATCTCAAAGCAAACACACAAAGAACACAAGATTTTATCCTGGTTCGGTCAAACCCGACCTACATCCAGTCCCCAAGCAAAAACCAGCTTGAGATTTTTCACTATCAACCTTGTAAACTACAAGATCACACAGACCATAATCGGTCCCACTTTCAGTAACAATCCTACTGAAAGCAAACAACTCCTTTACACCAAGGAGTCCTTCTTTTTACACAAAAGAAATAACAACTTACAATACAACCTATGAACCTTCCTTTTGAATGCAAATGAGATGCAATTGGCTTTTGAGGTTGTTGAAACACTCTACTCACGAATTCACTATCTCTCAAAGTGATTTGAGTGAAAAACTGAAGTGAAAATATCACGTGAGTGAGAAAATCAATACTTGACTGAATAAGAGTGAAAAGCAAGATTCAAATCGATTGAATTGTTGTTCTTGAGTGTAAAATGCACTCATATTTATAGTTAAAAGATTCCATACGTTGAGAGTATGAAAGGGTGTCAAAACGGTCCATTTCGAACGATCAAAACGTTTGAAAAATGAAAAGACACGCCTTTTTGAAGTTTCAGGAAAACGGCAAAATTAGTCGACTGAAACATCAGTTAGTCGACTAATAGTTAGTTATTAGTAGACTGACAGTTATCGTCGGTCGACTGATCTGTTAATCGAGCCGTTTGAAAATCTGAACTTTTGAAACTTAGTCGACTGGATAAAAGTTAGTCGACTGATAATATCATGAGTAGACTGAAAAACCTTTTAGTCGACTGCTGCTAAAAACTTCTGAAAAACAAACATTCTGTTCGGTCGACTGATAAAAAGCATTAGTCGACTGCTGCTAAAAATTACAGAAAACACATGTTCTGTTCAGTTGACTGCTGCTAATTTTCCAGAAAACATACATTCTGTCCAGTCGACTGATAAAACCTTCGGTCGACTAATTTGACAAAAATGACTTTTTAGAAAATATGGCGCGAAAGGATTAGTCGACTGATAAGTCTATTGGTCGACTAATAAACATGAAAATTTAAGAAAAAAGTTTTCTAAAAAGATTTTCAAAAGAGTTTCTTTTAGAAAAGTTTTTCTAAAGACTTTTAAGGTGAAATGCAACCTAAATATGCACTCTAAGTAAGGCTCTTACAAGAATCTAAGACTTTTAATGAATTAAACATTTGCACACTAGTCTTCAAGGATTCTTCACTGAATTCTTCAATTTCTTCATAGCCTTAGCTGAAATGCAGTTGATTCCACTTGCTCATCATCAAAACCTTGTACTTGAAGTATCATGTATGGCTTCATTGTCGTAACAGTTTCCAAGGCAGAGACAATGCGTTAGGGTTTCTTCTTCATATTTATAGACGAAGTCCCTCTTTTTGGTATTTCCAAAAAGAGGATTAAAAAGAGAAATATAGCTAGGCGCCTTGTTTTGAAAGGGGTTATAGCAAATCATTTCAATAAAATAGTGAATGGGCTGATGTGAGTTGGATCTTGGATTTTTACATTGATCTAAGGCCCAAATGAGCCAATTGGATCTGTTTTTTACCTGGTCCATCCCGAGGTCCGACTCACTATACTATAAATGTGATATCTCTCTCGTTTTAAGTTCAATTTGAATGAAATTTGAATCGTAACTCAATCATAACTAATTTCATCTACGTGTGGGTTTTAAACTTATAAATGATACTTTTATGCATGAATATTATGTTATCTTATGAAAAAATCATGCATTATCATTTGGCTTAGATACAATACATGACCACCATCATCATCAAAGAAAACATACATCAGCATCAACCCATGTCCAAATAGTGATGTGCTTCAAAATAGACATCATCAACATCATCATCAGCACTTTCAGTTTACTAAGTGGTCTTCGCTAGTCACTGGTAACGATTAAAGGCAAATCTATCTACCAATGGAGGTCCTTATTTGTTTGCAAATTCTTTTTTTATGAAGTATATTGACAGCAAATAAAGGTATGGATCCCAACAAACAGAGAAGATGCAGCTCGCACGACTAGCATATTTGTCATGAAGTATATCGAAGATTAGGCAGATATTTTTTCAACTAAAAAGTATGGTTTATGAATGATTGAGAGTTCGACAGTAGGAATAGATCAAATAGATGGTCATCAGCACCCAATTGTCTATCATGCAGAATATATGTGCTTGCTCCGGTATGGAGGCAAAGATTGAGGATGATTATGGTCGTTATATTGTGTATAAGCTTCGATATACTTCATGACAAATACGCCATAGTTGTATGTGTCATGAATATATTGATGTATCCATAGAAAATAACCACTATAATCATCATCAAAGATTATACAGATCTTTCTGCACGGCATGAAACAACTTGGTATCAGCATCAAACACCATCCATCAAGCACAGGTAGAAGGAACACAGAAAAACAAAGAAGAAAAAAAATACAAAAAAAAAAGAAGAAGGAAAAGAAGAAGAAGAAGAAGACGAAGGCGTAGGAGAAAAAGAAGAAGAAGAAGAAGAATTTGCTCTGCCGTAGAAAAGAAAGAGGAAGAGAGGTTAAATAGATTAGGGTTTTAGACTTGGACAACGGGTCGGGTCGGGTCACTCTCCCACCTAAACCCATCACATAAATTGAGATGTTGTTCAAACTAGATAAACTATAAGTCGAGGTAACTGCATAAATACAAATCGATGTACAAATCGCCATGATGTTTATTGGTAAACTATAAATCTAGGTAACTTAATAAATACAAATCGACTTACAACCACAATACTTTAAGTTTCATAATTTAACAATATTTGTCCTATTGTGATTTGTTGTTACAAGCTTTGTCAATGTGAATGATATGTCCTATCACGATTTACACAATGATAGATTCATAAATGGCGAAAAAAAATAATAATAAACAAATTAAGACGATGTTCAGTCTAGATAAGTAAAATGGAGGTAACTTCATAAACACAAATTGTTTTACAACTTGATACCAAATGTTCAGTCTAGATATGTCCTATCGCGGTGACTAATTTTGTAAAAGGCAGATGAAACGATGTTTTTCCATTTAATTAATGCGCAATGCAATTAATTTGTGTGTCGTTTTTTAAAATGGGTAGTAGGTGAAATGATATTTTCTTTATATATGAATGACACATAGCACAAGTTTAGGAGGGTGTTGCTTCGCTTTGCTTCATGATTAAGGAACATACAAACAAATGATTCCTTTAGAAATGACATGTTCATGAAACGAACATATAACCTACTTCATCGCAAAGGGGGTATCGATGTCGAGGAAGGAGACGACGATAGCTACACGGCCAGCGATGTCAACGAAGAAGATGACAACAGCTACACGGCCAGTGATGGCGACGAAGGAGATGACCACAGCTATACGACCAACGATGGTGATTCAGGCGTATATTGTCTAAACCTCGTGACTAGTTTCTTCAACATTTGCCTCTTTTATGGCATATATTTGATTTGTGTTGTTTACTATAGAAAGCAATTTTAATGTCGTTTACGGAATATTTTGCTCATGTCAGTGAAACATTCACAAAAAAAGGTAGGCGAAAATGCCCAAAGAGCTCTAAGAGAACATCAATCGGCTGCAAGATGAATTTGCAGAAGAGAACACTATCAGTAATTTTATACGTATGAAACCACTATCAGTTATATATTTACGTACGCTATGGGTATGTATGTTAATAAGTTCATATTTGTTGCAAACAGACTATATCTGATTTTGTCATGTATATTAAAAGCAACGCAAGAAGCAGTACTAGACGCATCGTCACCCCTTATTTCATGGTATATCGGTTCTCTTATTTGTTTATTTTCTTCTTTGATTTACTCTTCTTGCTTCATGTTTTAACCTTACTATTATCACTGTTTCGTTCAACAGACTTATGTCCGTCGAAAGCCACACACCATTGGATTTCAAGATGCACTACCATGTTGGGGTAACGATGATCACTGCGGAGACTTTTGGTCAAGTGAAAAGGTAAGTGAACAAACCTCTTATCCAAGGTTTAGGCCTAACATTCCTAATATGATTTGTCTATCGATTTCTAAGATATTGTATCGATTCGCAGATATTGATTTGTCTTATACGTGATGGATTTACTGGAAAAACAAGTATGGTGCTACAACTCATTGGACTTTCACACTAGTGTGCAACATGACATTATGCATTTGGTAAGTTTTTGTCTATAAGTGTATTGTATCTTTTACGGTAGCCCAGATTTTATTTTATTTTGCATTAACCATAGGAGAGATTCCTAAAAGACATTTTGGGTATCGACTTTAGCGAGTGGAGCTTGTTCTGTGCAGACCATACTCCTTTATAAAATAATGACATCGATTGTAGTGTATTTGTAATGAAGTATATTAAAGCAATATACATTGGACGAGAACTTGATTTCGATGTTGTATGCTCTTTATTACCCTCTATTATTGGGGACTCAATGTATATATTGGTGTCACATTATATTTTTGTTGCAGGTTGATATGCCTGGATTTCGCACAGAACTATGCAGAAAATTGATGGAGTTTCTAATTGCGGAAGAGAAAAAAACTTTGTTGCAAGAATACCTAGAAGGCAACGAACGATGCAACCTCCACTCCAGGAGTAATATGATGTACATCGGCTTCTAATAGATTTTATAGATTGTACAGGCAAATTTTGCATAAAAAATTATAAGACTACGTATACAAATTATGTAAATATCTCTAGGTTGAAGTAAATAAAATTTCAATTTCACTAAACACGCCAATAAGTTGGATTGTTATATAGTAAAAGCAAATCATTGTTATGTTTGTCCTTTGTAATTGAAAATCATAAAAGCGATTAGCGTTGTGTAAAGTGGAAATGAGCTATTTTCTTTAACGTGACTTTCTATAAGTGTATAAATCTATTTTAATCAGTGTAGCACACCAATGTCACTAAACAAATAGTTGTAATGATCGACCTTCATAAATTAAAATCAAACAAGTTTTATATAAGGCTAAAACAATTTGCACAAACATTCATAAACGGTGATCACGATTTGCACAAGCATTGACAATGCACTTTTACCATGATTTGTACTCATGCACAAAGCGATTTTCATTCAGTTGTGACTGACATAGATGCCACTGTGTAAATTGTTATACCTTCACGATTTACACAAGTGAATGATTTGCTTTTACGGGCAATGTCTATGTCAACGATATTTCCTAATCGCTTTTACGGGCGATTAGGGTTGAGGGTTTAAGGATTTTGGGTTTTACTTCAATGATACAAAATGAGTTAAATTCTTAAATACAAATCGATTTTGTTCTCAAATACAAACAAAGATATATTGTTCTCGTTGTAACTTCGTAACTATAAATCTATATGATTTACAACCGCATTCATATAAAAAAATTATTAGTATTTAGTTATAATATCTATGGGAGGATATTTTCATCGAATGCATATCTATCTTTTAGAGACTCTCATTTTTACAGAAGAGATCATGAAAACATCAGTATTGTCCAATGTCGTAGCCTTCTATGCTGCAAAGCAATTCTATGTGCAGTTGAGGATACATCCTCTCTAAGAAAATAAGCTCAATAGTAATGGCAGCCCACTGCACCATTTTCCTTGAACTGAGGCCGATTCTTAGAGACTCTAGCATTGGTGCGCTCTTGACAATAAGCTTCACAACTTAAGAACACAAGAACAAAGAAAAAAGAAAAATACAAGGAAGAAGAAAAATACAAGGAAGAAGAAGGCAGAGTAGAAAAAAGAAGAAGAAGAAGAAGTTGCGTTGCTGCAGAAAAGAAAGAGGAAGAGAGGTTAAATAGATTAGGGTTTTAGACCTGAACAACGGGTCGGATCGAGTCAGGTTTTATATATAGATCTATATTAGGATTTTACATTTTACAAGGTTTTACGCCTGTGTACAACAATCGACACGATGTTTAGACTTAGTAAAGTACAAATCCAATTAAGTAATAGTTGCAAAACATTATGAGTAAATCGCTATATTATATATTGATATCGTTCACATAGACAAACAAAGACATATCCATTTTTTTTATACAATTAGACATCCTATTAATTACCTACTGGTGATGATATATGTTTTTTTTATGATGATGGTCATGTATTTTATCTAAGCTAAACCATTGTGGTCAGGTAAAAAAGACTAGGTTTTTTCATAAATGATAGTGGTTGTAAATCATATTGATTTGTACTTTTAAAGTTACCGCGATAACGATATATCTTTGTTTGTCTTTGTGAACAAAATTGATTTGTATTTATGAAGTTACTGTGACAATGATATGTCTTTGTTAGTCTTTGTGAACGAAATCAATTTGTATTTATAAAGTTACACTGATTTGTATCATTGAATTATTCTCGATTTGTTCTTTACTAAGTCTGTATATCATGTGGCTTTGTTTGTGAATGAATTATTCTCGGACAATATCGGATGTTGTAGAGGCCCTCTCATACAATATGGACGATACAGTTTATATATAACAATTTGTATATGTGAAGGCTAGATGAGACAACAATTTTCATTAATTATATAAGCAGTGAGTTGACATACAATACCTGATTTTCACGATTTTCACTAACTACGATTTATACATGTGAATGATACATATTACAAGGATTTATATATATGAAATATACATTATTAAACAGAGTTCATACGCGATTTCTTTGTTTCATAGCTTTTTGGATGAAGCCATTTTCATGAACGGTGATCCACAAAAATATTAACAATTCTATTTTGTTGGCTCATGATTCATAAAAATGGCTTCATCCAAAAACTCTTTCTTAATAAGACCATCCCGTGTGTGATTAATCATATTCACCTCATGTTTTGTTAAACTCTTAACAAATTTGACAATGTGGACATTGGGTCATGCAAATAGGCATGACAACTAACTTTATGGTAAGACTTAAATAGAATTTACACACAATTCCTGTGTTTCATAGCTTGCTTTCGAATTGATCAGAGTCTGTCATGAAACAGAATAATATAAGACACTACATTAAGTTTCATAAGAAATACAAACATCCTCCCAACATTGATTACATACCAAAAGACTTGTAAAACTGAAGCTATCATTCTGGAAAAATTGGTCAGGAGGATTGAAGGTTATAACGTTAGAAATTACGTCTGTAGGGTATTGTTATATGTTGAAAAATACACAAGTTATATATTGATAAGTTTCACGTAATGCAATTTATATGAAAAGTAATATAATGTCTTACATACTTGTTCATGCGAAGTGATTGGTTACTTTTGCTTAGATGTTGGTTGTTTCTTAGACCTTTTCTTGCCAACCAATTCTAGTGCACTCTTTATCCTTCGACGACTGCGATCAGAGGCAGGTTTTATTTTAATACCCTTCGCTTAGTGAATTTTTTCATCATAATCTACAATGTTCACTCTTGACTTATTGAAGATGATGTTTACGCTTTGGCGCAACTTCTCATGAGTGTCAAGGGAAGCATGATTTTCACCTCCATTGTTCGCTCTCATTTTCTTGGACTGGTCTCCATTAGCTGCAACAAACTGATGGTGAATTAACTACACATTTTTAAATATTTTTCTTGACACTTTTCTCATGCATACATAGGCTTCTTCACTTTTCGATGTCAAATCTACAACATGCATAAATGACCTACACAGTTGTTGGTAACGGGAGGCTATGTGGCACTTCTCATCAATACCAGATTGACTAATATTATCTATATCCAGCAGTTTAATCTTTGCTTGTCTCTTCCATCTTCGCATTAAATATGACTCAGGTATTGCTTGTATCTTCTTTTGATTAAGTACATTTAATGCATGATGACATAAGATACCTTTGAATTCATATATTTTGTACGTACATTTAATGGTTTTGTTGTCAACATTGTACGTGACATTTGCTTATTGTCTTTTCTAATGCTCTTCGCTCTCCCATAAAATATGGTATTTGTGCATATTCTCAGTTTGCACGCATCCTTCTATGTTGCAATTTATGGCATGTATAACCTCCTTCTTAATCCATTCAAATATAGTTAGTGTATACAGATCTACAGGTCGTATCAATATTTTTACACCCAAAGTTGTAGAGCGTGTATTGAAGCATTTCACATCTTATTCAAGCTCATTCTGTCTAAGGCTGTCTACAAATAATTCATATTGTTCCATGAAGTGAAACATTGTTAAATATGAATACAGGGTTTTCTTCTGTGTGGCATGCATAGATTCAGTTCTTTGTGTACTTATCATACCTGCACAAAAGTATTGTCTTTCATATTTCAATGCCCACTTCTCTTTTTCTGCATATAAATTTTGTAACCATAAACAATCTTCAAGGTCGTATATCTGAATCATTTCCTCCCAATCAGACATAAAGGTGACATCGTCTACGCTCTCAAGTACACACCTTATAAACTTTTTGTCAAACTCTGTCTTCTGATTAAATATGAGTCCTATGTTCTTTGTTGCATTTTGAAAGATATGTCACAAACATAGGCGATGATGTGCATTTGGCCATACATGAGACACTGCAGCCGCAATTACGTGATCACTAGATGTAAGTACAGCTTCAGGTTGTTTCTCATTAATTGCTTGTGTAAATACTCTGAACAATCACTCAAAGCTTTTCTTGGTCTTGTCATACAAAAAAGTGATGCCTAATATACAACTCTGTGAGTGATGGTTCACTCTGACAAACTATGTAAATGGTCATTGTTCAGTATTAATCTTCACTGTCATATCAAAAATGAACACATCATTGAAGCATTCATAATCTACTCTTGACTTTGAATCTGCTCAAAACATATTCGCAGCATATCCATCTTCATCCAATTGCATTGCACTAAAGAAACCAGGGTCAATGCTTGATTTCTTCTATAAGTAATCAACCAAAAAATATATTTCTCCATTCTTCATGTTATATGTCATCTTCCTTCTCAAGTGGTTTCTTAGATCCATAGGTGTGAATGGCACATTCTCGCCACCACCATCTATGTGCGTGAATAAATTATATATCTTGGTACAATGTCGGCGCTATCAGTTATTTCAATAATTGTAACATGCACTTCAGTTACTTTACAATATGACCTTAACATAGGACTCATATGTGAAGCTGTTAATTCATCGTTATTATCACTGATTAAAGTACAAACTACATATTTTCCATTCAAAAGTGGTCTTAACACCATTCTCGCTGGACATCCACATCTTAATTCTGGCATGCTCCTTGTTGAATTTTCACATGACTTCTTTCAACCTTACTTAGAACAAACATATGTCTTTCTCACCATGACACCCTGTGCATTTTTTGACCAAGAATACCTTCTAACACTGAAGCTGAATTTTAAGGCATAATCATTGTAACATTTATATGCAGCATCCTCATTATTAAACTACATTCCTTCTACAAAAACACAGTCAGGTGTACTATCATGTACATTCTTAGTGTCTACACCTTTATCAAGTATATTGTCATGATCATCTACCTCATTATTGAATTGCATTTCTTCTGCTGAAACATTCAAGTCAAGAGTGAATCCAATGCTTGCACCCTTGTTATCATGTGCATCATTAGTGCACATGTTCACTTCTTTAGGTGCGTCATTAGTATAGATGTTCACTTCTCCATATCTTTCAAATGATTAAGATAGATCATCTTTATTACAACCAGATGATAAGCTCACCATTGTTATAAGCAAGATATCAATTTACGTTAGCAAGCGTATACGCTTACTATGATTTATTCAAGATGCATATAACAACGGATATCGATAAGGTTAAGCAAGTCAAACAAATGATTGAATGAATCATAGTATAAAAGCAACAGCCATTTGTTATTTGCTTATACTATGCATGGAGTTGTTACTTACCATGCCAATAAAAGAAACGATTTGTCGTATATGTGTGTTGACAATAGCGATTTAATTATATCTACGATGTTGTGAAGCGATTTCAATAAAAATCGCTAAATGAGCAGCGATTTGAATACAAAAATTATCACCGCAAGTGTGTAACAATGTATTTATGCACGCACACATTTTAAAAGTCTTTCTACAAATATCTTACAAATCGGTACTAGAAAACACATAATATCTTACAAATTGATATACATATCGCATAATATATTATAAATCAATACGGCAATTCAACATAATAGCTTACAAATTGACACTACAAAACACATAATACCTTACAAATTGATATACATATCACAAAATATATTATAAATTGATACAAAAATTCAGCATAATAGCTTACAAATCGATATTAACAAACAAAACAATATCTCACAAATTGGTAGTATGTTACTACAACCGCAATTTTGCGATACATTGCATATACTGAGTGAATGGAGGATACTGAATGGGGTAGAGGCCCTTCCTCGCATCTGTAAACAAGCATTCTTGTCAACAGGTCTTAGCGTCTTACAAATATCGTTAAGTTTTCAACCATCGAAAGGACAAGATCCACCTGCAATAACAAAACAATGCTTTATTGGCACTCACGATGACATGCGTTCTTCAACGATAGCATGATGACATGGAAAGGTACTCATGATGCCCACTTGTTGGAATGTTTGTGCATCATTGATTTCTTCCATAATGCCTAACGATAACAAAAAAGAAGAGAAGAATGTAAAAAGAGATGGTTGACAAATGTCCCTATGATGCCCACCAATGATCGAATCAGTCAATCGTGAACCCGAAAATATTTTGTAACACAAGGCAGGAACGAGAAGGCGACAATGTGTTGTAACACAAGCTAAAAACTAAGGCGAAAACATCAACTCGAGACGACGGAAAAGGCTGCTAGTTCGATGGCAGCAGACGACGGCAAAGTTTGTGTCATCAAAGAGAGCTCCTGTTACAGTAGATTGTGCAAAAGTTTACTGCTTAGGGCGAAAATGGAACGTTTGGACTTTGAAGAGTTAACATCATACTCGACTTTCTGAATGGAGGACATTTTTATCCTTTTCTCGAACCGTCGTCTCTCTTTTTTTGAATGGAGGACATTTTTGTCATTTTCTCAAACCATCGTTTCATGGCGAGAATAGCAAGAAAGGGTACTTAAGTCTTTGCAACCGCACCGGACTCCGATGCTAAGTGATGCCGACAAACATGAGAATACGAGCCCCATGTGCTTATATATGTGGCTCTCATTCGGACCCCCGAACATGCACTGTAGCAAACATTGCATCTTCGGGGGAGAACACGCAACACCCTCCTTACTTTGGAAGTTTGATTAGCTTGACACACGCACGTACAAGTGGGCAGCAAGCAATTGGTGTATTCTTATTGAATTGAAAGAGGATAATAGATTGCTAGGAAATCGTTTTCCCTTCTACCTCGCTATATCAACCTGTCTCTCTGGGGTTGCCGTAAATCAGGTTTAAGCCCCTTCAGATCTTCTGCGTTATACGATCAAATCAATTTTTACCAAGTATGACTCTGTTTACGTTTTCCTATTGCTTCGAACAGATATAAGATGTATTTTGATTTCTTGGTGAGATGAGATCTGAGGAGTAGAGCTAGAAGTATACTTGAATTTCAATTAAGACATGTTTGGAAAAAGGAATTCACTTTCACATATAAAAGTGAATCACATATATGCAAACGAACCATATTATTTATAATCTCGTGTATCAATTTCTTATGTTTGTTATGACCTGTATGAATTGAGATGCATGTGATTCGTTTTGACATGTTTGTTTTATGCTATAATAAGTTGGAATCCTACCAATTCTTTAAATTGAAATCAATTTCATGTAAATTAATATTATTCACTCAGATATAGGTTCGTAGACACCTAAAGTTTCAGATAAATCCAAATTTAGATGTATAGCATTCAAAATTAAATCTACTTAGTGAATAAATATTTGATTATCAGTTTTCAAATCCAAATCAAGATTCTATTTTATATAGATCTGATTACGTTAATTTTTGGTAATTTTCCTACCCAACCCATTTACATTTTTTTAAAGAAAGACAGCAATAACATGGGCAGGTATTATGGGTAAAAACAGCTTTCATGGGAATTGATGTCACATGGCAGAAGGTGTGACTTCAAATCCCATAAAAGTCTCTTTGATCAAAGATCTATTTTTCCTTTGATTTTGTGATAATATATCTCCAACTTGATTCGTACTTTTTGTTATATGAAAAGGTTTTCATTTTTCATACGAAAAATGAGTTGCTTTTCCATTTCCGAAACATACCCTTAAAGTGTAAAATTTTCATCCTCGTTTTCGTGGACTTGAGATTTGGTGTTTGTTTACCTCCTTTCTTTGTGCGACTCCCACGGTAGATAATTCAATACACGGAGTCAAGGCACAGATTATTCAGACACACCCTAATTGATGGGGATCTGGTATGGGCTCTCCCATTTCTGGCCAGGCCTACCTCCAGCTCCAGATCCTTTCAAAACATTTCCAATTTCCAAACGCGTCGTACAGATCTCTATAGAGTAATAGACTGATGCCAGAACAAAATCAGAACCATTACATCCCTTTAGCATCACTACTCATGGTTACTTATCCATGAACACTAGGAAGTCTGCGAAGAAGATGAAGTCGAGGGCAGCAGCTCTTATCGTGCTGACCCTGTGTGCCCTCATGGTTCGCTATGCCTATGTCGAGAACCACACGGTGGGAGCGCCGGCAGGCTGGGACCTCGCCTCGAACATCCGCAGCTGGGTTGCGGAGAGGGCCTTCCACGTTGGCGATAATCTCAGTAGGTTCAATAACTCGGTCATCGTGTATGTGTATCATGCATTTTCGGGCACAACTTACTGTTTGACGTGACGGCTTTCTCTGGCGCATCTCCTCCGGTTGCAGTCTTCTCGTACTCGCCCCTCCACGACGTCCGCGAGGTGACCCAGATCAACTACGCGCGGTGTGTCGTCGTCGACCCGCTGAGCCACTTCACCGACGGGGAGACGGCGGTCCCGCTACGCGCACCGGGCACGCGCTACTTCATATGCGGCTCGCTCAGCCACTACACCCTCGGATTGAAGCTCAGGGTCGTCGTCCTGCCCGGCAACAACACTGACCCCGAGAAGGCCACCACCGCTTCGTCCCCCGCGCCGGCTCCCACAGACAACATGGAGTGACACAAACCCCAGCCTCCGCCCACGCCCTCCGCAACGCCGGTCACCACCGCCACCGTCGCACCACATCAAGCCGCCCGCTTCCCCCTGCGAGCAGGACTGCGCTCCCCCGGTCCCCTTCGTGCCATCTCCATCCGCACCCAGCGGCGCCACCAAGGCTTGGCTCGGTCTGCTCCCCGTGGTCAGCTCCGTCTGGCTCGGCCTGGTGGGCCTGAGGCTGCTCTGACAGGTAAGGCCAAGTAGGAGTACCGGGACTCCTGAAACGGTTTGAATCATTAGCGTGAATCTAAATCTTGGGAAGCGCGACGTTACGGTACGGTTGCCCTCCGAACTGGAATAAATTTCTCCTTTTACTTGTTTGTGCAATTGCCTTTCCTTCTTGCACGCAATTGCTAGTGAGGGTGGATATCATTGAACCGAATACTGACCTGAATCATCTAGGGTCATGAGCACGGACGGTTCATGGGATGAACCGGGCTGGCTGCAGATGTGAGCAACTTGGGTTCAGGTCTGGATAAAAGCGTGAAGAGTCGCCCCAGGGCTTGGCGTGTTTAGACCTACCTTATTGGGTTCTAAATCAAACCGATGAGTATACTCATAAATATCACCATTCTTTTGAAATTTTCATGACTTTAACGTCGTATTTTCAAAGGCCCATATAGTACCAAAGTAAAAACCCAATGTTTCAAAATATTGTCTAATATTTTAATTATGATTTCATTAACACAACAACAACAACGCCTTCATCCCAAACAATTGGGGTCGGCGATATGAACCAAAAAGAAAATCATTTTGGGTCCTCCACATGAATGCTTCTCCTCCAATCATTTCTATCCAATGTCATGTCCTCGGTGAGGTTCAAAGCCTTCATATCCTTTCTTATCATCTCCATCCAAGTCTTCTTAGGCCTACCCCGACCTCTTTTAGCTAATATATTTTCCCATTTCTCCATCCTTCTAACCGGAGCATCATTAGGCCTTCGTCGAATATGCCCAAACCATCGTAAATGATTCTCACTCATCTTATTTTTAATGGGTGCAACGCCTACCTTCTTACGTATTTTCTCATTCCTAATCTTATCTTTTAGTGTCTTTCCACACATCCATCGAAGCATACGCATCTCAGTTACACTCATTTTTTTGAAAATGATGTCTCTTGGCAGCCCAACATTCTGTACCATATAGTAAAGCGGGTCTAATTTTCGTCCTATTTCCCTTCAACTGCAATGGCATTCTATGATCCCACAATACTCCAGTTGCACTTTTCTATTTCATCCACCCAACCTTAATCCTATGATTTACATCTCCATCAATTTCTCCATTCTTTTGAATGATAGATCTCAAATATTTGAAACAGTCATCTACCGTTATTTCTTGCTCAACAAGCTTCACTATACTCTCATCACTACTTCGTTGCTTACTAAACCGACATTTCATATATTTTGTCTTACTCTTACTCAACGTAAAACCTCTTGCTTCTAAAGTCTGTCTCCATAATTCTAACTTAGCATTAACCCCAGCTCTATACTCATCAATCAAAACAATATCATCAACTAACAACATACACCACGGCACATTTTCTTGAATTGATCTCGTAAGTTCATCTAACACTATAGCAAAAAGGAAATGGCTTAATGCAAATCCTTGATGTAACCCAACCGTTATAGGAAAATTGTTTGTCACCCCTCCACAAGTGCGGACATTGGTTACTACTCCTTCGTACATATATTTAATTATACTAATGTACTTGAGAGAGATACCTTTCTTCATCATTGTCCACCAGAGAACATCCCTAGGTACTCTATTGTATGCCTTCTCCAAATCAATAAAAACCATATGCAAATCTTTGTTCCCCTCTCTATATCTCTCAATAAGTTGTCTAAGAAGATGTATAGCTTCCATAGTTGATCTTCCAGGCATAAAACCAAATTGATTTTTTGATATCACGACAACCTTCCTTAACCTATACTCAATCACCCTCTCCCAAAGTTTCATAGTATGACTCATGAGTTTTATACCCCGATAGTTTGTGCAATCTTGTATATCACCCTTATTCTTATAGAGAGGCACCAAAGTATTCTTCCTCCACTCATTAGGCATCTTATTTGTCCCCCAAATCTTGTTAAAAAGATTTGTCAACCATACTAAACCTTTCTCATCTAAGCATTTCCAAGCCTCGATAGGTATACTATCCGGGCCAACTGTCTTTCTGGATTGCATTTTCTTTAAAGCCTCTGCAATTTCTTTCTTTTGAATCTTGCGCATGAAGTCACGATTCATCTCATGAAAAGGAATGGAGAAGTCTCCAAGATCCTGGGCATGTCTTCCATTAAATAGCTTATCAAAATAATCTTTCCATCTCTCCTTAATCTCTTCATCTTTAACTAAAACCCTTTGTGTTTCATATTTGATACATCTAACCATACTCAGATCCCTCGATTTCATATCTCTCATCTTTGCAAGCCTATAAATATCATTTTCGCCCTCCTTGGTATCCAACTTGTCATTGACCTCCTTATATACCTTATCCCTCGAGTTTTGAACTACTTTTTTAGCTTCCTTCTTTGCTACTATATACTTCTCCAAATTCTCATTATCACGACTCTTACTTAGATTTTTATAACACTCTCTTTTAACCTTAATAGCTAATTTGACATCTTTGTTCCACCATGATGTATCCTTACCTAGCGGTGCACCGCCTTTAGACTCACCCAAAACCTCCTTCGCTACCTTTTGGATGCAACCCACTATCTTATTCCACATTGATTTTGCATCCTCCTCGAGACACCAATTAGCTTCCTTAGCTACTTGTTCTACAAACATTCCTTGTTTAGCTCCTTTCAGTGCCCACCACTTAATTCTAGGGTCTATCCTATGTCTATCCCTTTTGTGGCATTTTCGAATTTTAAGATCTAAAATTAAGACTCTATGATGTGTAGCTACACTTTCTCCCGATATAACCTTACAGTCGATACAACAACCCCTGTCTCTCTTTTTGAATAGGAAAATATCTATCTGACTCTTATTAAACCCACTTTTAAATGTTACTAGGTGAGACTCCCTCTTCCTAAACCACATGTTGGCTAAGATCAAATCATAGGACAAACCAAAATCTAAAATCCTTTCTCCACTTTCGTTTCTTTCTCCTATACCATAGCCTGCATGGATACTCTCAAATCCATCCTACTAATGCCTACATGTCCATTAAGGTCTTCGCCGATGAAAATTTTTTCTCCATGAGATATCCCTTGTACTACTCAGTCTAAATCTTTCCAAAATTGACTCTTAATGGAATCGTCTAAACCGACTTGAGGTGCATAAACACTAATAAAATTAATAATATTCGTACTTACTACTAATCCAATAAGTATAATCCTATCCCTTTTCCTACAGACCTCAACTACATTATCTATAAACTCACGACTAATAACAATCTCAACTCCATTTCTATTCCTATGTATTCCTGAATACCAAATCTTATATCCCCAAGGTTGTATCACTTTTGCTTTCTCACCTACCCATTTGGTCTCTTGTAAACATAAAATATCAATATTTCTCCTACACATAACATCTACTAACTCTAGCAACTTACCAGTTAAAGACCCTATGTTTCAAGTGGCTAACCTAATTGTATGGTCTTGAACTATCTTTTTCACCCTCACCCGTCCAACAAAGTGTGGGAACCCTTGCCTATTTGACCCCACCCTCGGGCGCCGGTTTGACGCATCGCTTCTGGGCAATGTCCTAGCTACCCTTGCCCACTTATCACTGCCTCTGGGCCTATAGAGTACATAGTGTAGCTTAGTAGGGAATGCCCCAACGAAATTCGCATATTGGTTCATATTCATAGGGTGTGACTAAGTTTTTACGTTGGCTGTCACTGGCCTACCGCAACCCTCCTCTGTTATCCGAGCTTGGGACAGACAGTGTATAACTAAACAGTTATGCACAGGATAAAAAAAGACGGCCTAAAAATGTATAAAAAGCAAGTTTTTTTTTTAAAAGAAATGACATGAAAACGCCACAAAAGGAGAATTTGGTGGAAGTACATAAAAAATACCTTGAATTGTCACTCATCGAGGGAGGCTACCTCTGTCGCCCATGTCGGATCTCTCAAGGCGTGAAAACCCCCTCAGGCGACCCCAAAAAGAGAAAGAGAGAGTATCTGTTATTCGAGGGTTTTACTTCACTGTTAGTCGGCGACCCAAAGAGAGAGAGAGTATCCGGTAGTCGAGGATTTCAGATTGTGTCCTGCTCTGGTTCAGGCGACCCCCCTTGATTTACACCAAAAAATTGAATGAGAATCCCTGAGCCTTTCAGAAATCCACGAAATCCCCAAATTCACTACGCCCACAAATGCCGATTCACGAAAATCTCAACCCCTTTTGGTTCCACTCGTGAGAAAGGTAAGGAAGGAGTGTAGAATGGCTTCACAAGATAGTGGTTGGCTGATTGTAGTGGGGGTTGGGTAGCAGCACAAGAGGAATACGTTGAGGGAAGAAGAATCTATGCCTCTGAATTGAAAATCCCCAATTTTTTCTTATTTCACCCTTGCTGTAACGATTTCATTATCATTTTTCTAAATATGTATACTTTTCTTAACAAGTTTTTGTAGTTTCTTATGTTTTAAATTTGTATCATATGCTGATATTTTCCCAATATTATTTAGAAAAATGAATTTTATATGTGCAAATATTTCCTTGCCAAGAACATCTGTTTGAATGGTTCGCTAGTTCCACAAATAATTTGACCACAAACTGCTAGGATTATTTGAATATGTTCACCGGTTCTGCCAATAATTCAACAACAAACTACTAAATGAAAATGACCATGTTGTACGGCAAATATGACCCATTTTTTTAAATGCCTACAATTTTCATTATTTTTTCTATCCAAAATCGTAAATATCTTATTTTAAAAAGACATTTTTACTCTTCACACATGCAATTTTTTAAATATATATGCATTTTCTCTCAAATATGTGATTTTTTTCAAAGCAATATTTGTTCTTAAATTTGTATCTTTCTCATTCGACATCGAAAACTTGTGTTTTTATAGTTATTGAAAAGCTAAGAGAAACTTCTTTGTTTTGAGTCAGAATCAAAAACTCTTCTGGGTTTCCATTTTTGCATTTGAAAGGTTGTGCCTTTTCTATTTGTTCTATGATATTTTTCAGTCACATGCATTCAAAATAGAGAAAAATTAAAAAAAAAAGATAGACATAGATCAAGATGTTGGTTTTTCAATGTCTCTAAAATCACTTTGATGTGATTAGTGGTTGTGGAGAAACATTCTTTGTACGATAGACTATTCGGTTGTTTCAGTCTGCAGAATATGCTTCTATTCCAAATTTAAAAGTAAAAAATGAAAAACTTAAAAGAGTTTTCAACTTAAAACAAGAAAGTTATAGGCCTATGTTTCAACTTTTCAACAATTGTAAAAACGTTGGTTTTCGATATCGGATTAGAGAGATACAGACTTAAGAACAAAGACTATTCTGCAAAAAATATATATGTGATTTTTGCATAGCAATTTTCTCTTAAATATATGCAGAGTTCCTCTTATATATATAATTTCTCTATCTCTATCTTTATATATATGTGTGTTATTTTTCTCCTAAATATGTAATTTTTGCATATATTTTTTGTGAATTTCTTTTAAATATATGTGGAACTCCTCTTATATATATGATTTTTCTCTTATATATGTGATTTTCTCCTAAATATATACAGAGTTCTTTCTATACATGAGATTTTTCATTTATAAAAATCATATATGTTTAAGAGAAAAATCATATATTTGAAAAAAAATTGCATATAATAGAGAAAAATCACATATATTTAGGAGGAAATCACATATATAGGAGAACATTTGCATATATTTAAGAGAAAATCACATGTTTAGAAGAAAATGTGTACATACAGAAGGAACACAACATATATTTAAGAGTAAATCGCAAAAAAAATATATCCAAAAATTGCATATATATTTTTTGTAAAACATTATATGTTCTCAGGTTTATATCTCTCCGCTTCGACATCAAAAACCTGAGTTTTTATAGTCATTGAAAATATGAGATGCAAGCCTATAACTTTTCCTATTTTGAATCAAAACCGAAAACCCTTCTAGGGTTCTCACTTTTTAACTTCAAAATTGGAATAGAAGTATGATATGCATACTGGAACAACAGAACAGTCTATCTTTCAGATGACATTTCTTCCCAAAACAAGAAAGTGTTTGGTTCTTACTCAAAACAAGAAAGCTATAGGCCTATATCTCAACTTTCAAATGACTATAAAAATGTAAGTTTTCGACTTCGGATCAGAGAGATATAGATCTTAAAATAGAGATTGTTATATAAAAAACAATCCCATATTTAAGATAAAATTCACATATTATTATCTAATCGCATGTATGAAAGGCAAAAATATTTTTTTAAAAAGATATTTGTGATTTTGGACATGAAAGAATAGCAAAAAATGTAAGGCATTTAGAAAAATGAGCCATATTTGCTATATCATTTTCCGAACTACTAAATACATCAAAAAACCAAAGTTTGGAAGAAAAGTTCCTTCCTCAAATAATTTGTAATATCGATGCAGCACCATGTATGAAAATTTGCAACACACGTGAATTTGACCCAATGATCAAGTGAGATCGGTCCAACATCTGATCTTGATATCTGGCTGATCAAAATGTTTCATACTCAAACCTAGCCACAGAATGCAATGACCAGATCTTTCTTTGGCACATGTGATAAGCCTTGACTAGGATCGGACCCCTAAAGACTCTCTAATACATGCACACAGGAACTCCAAAACACTTATTGTTAGTCGTTGGTCAAATACCTCACTATTTTGCACGCAGGTGATGAGTGAATCAGCGCTCACAGACACACTATTTTCGTTGCGCACAGCAGAATGTTGTTTACAATAAGAGATTGGCGCATAGGGACTTCACCTCGGTATAATGAATCGACTGATCTCACTCACTGCAGGGGCTCTGTCTGGAAGTTCGCAGGCATTCTATCTTCTATAATCTACAGTAATCAACAATAAAGAAACAGCAAACAGAAGATATCGAATCCACTAGGCCGATGCACTTAGCTTGAATTAATGTTTCAGTGATCGAGCTCAGCTCAATTCACTGGATGCTTTTCGACAAGTCCAGAATGGAAGTCTCCAGCTAGGGTTGATCCTTCGTATGCCTTCAATCATCTATTCCTGCGATTAGACGATCTTAATCAAGCTCTTAATATCAATAACTGAGCTATTGTAAATGCACTTAGTTGGAAATCGAGAGTCAGTGTTGAGAGCAAGAGCTCTGTCACACTAGAGGCTAGATCGGTTGCGATCAAAAAACTCCAGCCGCTCGTCGGAATTCATTTTGTCAATCCTTACTGAGTTCGCTTGAATGACGATCCAGACTTGCAGGCGTACAGAAATTCCTTGGAGTTGCTTGGAAATCCATCCATAGCTAGCTATTATGAAGATCTGAATTGATTCAATCGATAGGAAGAAGATTGAGTAATGGAATTGCGAAGGAGCGGAAATCGGTGACTGAAAATTCCTCTAGTAGCCGACGGCAAGGCTAAAGAGGCCAAATCCTCTCATTGAGGCCATCTCCAGAATGGAGCCAAAAGTTATAAGTTTCATTGATGAAAGCTTACACTTACAGAAAAATGATCCAGAATTCAAAATTACAGAATAATACAAAACATCACTTGAACACTATTTAAACTGCTTCTGAATGGCGCCAAAACCAGTTTGGGCGGCCCTTGTTTCAAATCCCACGGATGACGCTTCTAAAACTGTTGCTGACACCATTAAAACCTTGTTTTAAGCATATGTTGAAGCTCCTCACTTCACACTTTGCTACTCTGAACTGCCTTGATCTGACCGGCTAAGACCCTCATATCGAGCTTGCCCTCTGTCGCTGGGTTCGACTGCTCCTTCATTGTCATTTCTAATGAGCTCTGTATCAATCCCTTTCTCTTGAGATTGTCCTAGTCCTCTAGGACGAAAATTAGGATATATGTTCTTCATGTTATAATCTCATTCCCACGTGGCTGATGTTTCTCCTTCATTGTCCCATTCAATTAGAAACTTTTGAATTCTTCTTATTCCTCTTCGCACTAATTTTGATTTTATAATGCTTGTGGGTTGTCTTGTGATAGACTCAACCACTTTCTTATTTGGAGGATGGCCATGATATGGCTTCAATCGAGAAACATGAAATATCGGATGAATGCATACACTTGAGGGTAATTTCAACTTATAGGCTACCTCTCTAATTCTACTTGGTAAGGACCAAAGTACTTAGGTGAAAGCTTAGTTATGGGTTTTTTGCTTAATGAGAATTGTCCATGAGGGATTCGCTTAAGTCATACCCAATCACCAATTTGAAATTCTCTATCCTTTCTTTGCTTATTGTAAACTTGTTTCGTTCTATTTTGAGCATTCTCAATATTTCTTTTTAAGATCCTTAGAATATCATCTCTCGCCCTCAACTGTATGTCAATTAAAGGTATATTGGTCATTTCTTCTTCGTACAAAAGAGTTTGAGGAGGAGGTCTTCCATACACTGCTTCATAAGGTGTCATTCTCGTAGTGGTGTGAAAGGAGGTATTATAACATCATTCTGCCCATGGTAGATATTCCATCCAATCTTTTTGCTTCTCACTTGTGAAACATCTCAAGTAAGTTTCAAGAGTTCTATTGGCTACCTCCGTTTGCCCATCCGTTTGAAGATGACTTGTCATGCTAAAACACATTTTGGTGCCCATCAAAGTGAAATATTCTTTTCAAAATCTACTAAGGAAGGCCGGATCTCTATCACAAGTAATGGTCTTAGGCATTCCATATAACCTAGCCATGTTTTGCAAAAAAGTTTTTGCCACCATTTTCACTATATAAGTACTTGGTAATGGTATAAAGTGAGCACTCTTGGAAAGGCGATCAACTACCACAAGAATTACCTCTTTCTTTTGTGAAGATGGTAATTTCTCAATGAAGTTCATACTTAAGTTCGTCCATGTATGTGAGGGTATAGGAAAAGGTTGAAAAAGATCGGGGGGTCTAATTCTTTTATACTTGCGTGCTTGACATATTTGGCATTCCTTCACATATTTCTTTATGTCTTTTTTCATACCGGCTCAATATAGTTCATTTTTCACCCTTTTTCCAAGTTCTATGGACTCCTTTGTGGCCTCCTACTCTTGAATCATAGAAATGTTCTAATACCTCTTTGATAAGTGAAGAGTCACAAGGTATAACGATTTTATCCTTGAAAAATAGTTTATCTCCCTTTACCATGAAAGAAGGATGACTAGTCGGATCTTCTCGCAACTCATGTATGATCCTTTGGATCTCTTCATTTTCTATTTATGCTTGACTAATTTTTCCCATGAAAGAACAAGCAACATTAGAGATGACCAAGAGAGAGTCATCTTTCATTCTTCTTGACAAAGCATCGGTAACCACATTTTCCACCCATTTTTTATACTTGATTTCAAAATCATAACCCATAAGCTTGGTGAGCCACTTTTGTTGGAAAGGAGTAGAAATTCTTTGTTGCAAAAGGTATTTAAGGCTTTGGTGATCCGTTTGAATTAACAAATGCCTTCCAAGTAAGTAAGACCTCTATTGACAATAGCAAGGAGTTCTTTTTCATAATTCGAAAGGCTCTTGTTTCTTTTGGAGATGGCTTTACTCAAATAAGACAAGGGATGTCGTTCTTGCATGAGCATGGCTCCAATCCCAATATCACAAGCATCGATTTTTAAGATAAAAACTTTATCAAAATTGGGTAAGGCAAAAACCGGTGCCTCTACCATAGCTTGTTTTAGCTTAATGAAATTTTGTTATGCTTCACTATTCCATCCCCAAGCATTCTTCTTTAACAAAGCTGTGAGAGGTTGAGCGATGACACCATAATGTCTAATAAACTAATGGAAGTAGCCGGTGAGGCCTAAGAACCCTCTCAATGCCTTAATGGTGTGAGGAGTCGGCCAATTTGCCATAGCTTTAATTTTTTTTGAATCAACACTAACTCCTTCACTTCCCACCCTGTGTCCAAGGTATGATACACTTACTTGTCCAAAGCTACATTTACTTTGCTTGGCCAAGAAAGTATGTTTTCTTAAAATCTTCAACACAATTTCCACATGTTTGAAATGGTCCTCCCAATTTGCACTATAAATCAAAACGTCATCGAAGAAGACCAATACAAATTTCCTTAATAATGGTCGAAATATGTCATTCATGGTTCTTTGGAAGGTGCTGGAGCATTTGTCAGTCCAAATGGCATGACTAAGAACTCATAATGACCATCATGAGTACGGAAGGAGGTCTTATGAATGTCTTCATTTGCCATCTTAATTTGGTGATAATCGGCTCTCAAGTCAAGCTTTGAAAAATATTTGGCACCAAACAATTCACCCAACAATTCATCGATGACCAAAATTGGATGCTTGTCTTTGTAAGTCACCTCATTAAGCGCTCTATAATCGATGCAAAAGAGCCATGTGTTGTCCTTCTTGCGCACAAGGAGAACTGGCGAGGAGTAAGCACTTGAACTTGGGCGAATGATGTCACTCTCAAGCATCTCTTGCACTAATTTTTTAATTTCACTTTTTTGTGCAAAAGCATACCGGTATGGTCTTACACTTATCGGCCCTTGTCCTTTCATAAAAGGAATGTGATGATCTTGGGATCATGAAGGAGGCAACCCCTTAGGTTCTCCAAACACATCTTGAAATGATTCAAGTAACTCATTCATATCCGGTGGAATTCGATCTTCTACCTTGGACTTGTCTTTAGTAGCAATTGGTTGTGCCAAACATATAAAGGCCATATGAGTGGCACGAAAGATTTTGAGAGCCTCCTAGCTATCAACAATTTCTCCTTTAAATGTGTTGTTAGCTTTTAAGCTCATCGGTCTTCCCGACTTGGCAAATGTCATCTCCATATTAGTGAAGTTTCACGTGATACTTCCAAGTGAGTGCAGCCAACACATACCAAGCACCACATCGGCTCCTTTCATGGGTAAGACAAATAAGTCTAACTTGAAATGAGACCCTTGAAGGTTAAGTTCCACATCCGTGCATAGGTGCTCACACTTGAGATGACTTTCATCTCCCACACATCGAACCTTGGATGTTCATGTGGTGTAAACTTGAGTCTAGATACTAAGTCTTCTCTCACAAAATTATGTGTAGATCCCGTATCAATGAGAACTTTCACTCTTTTGCCGAAAAGTGTGTCAAAAACTCTCATAGAATTTGGAGCAGATTTACTTCCCAAGGCATAGCATTGGCCAATTGGTCCTTGATTTTTATCAATTTTTCATGGTCCAATTCATCCATGATCTCTTCGCTTTTTGATTCACTCTTATCCTCATTAGTAGCCACTATTAAGCACTTGAGTGAGTTACACTTATGTCCGGGCTTCCAATTGCTTTTGCTTTTAAAGCATAATCCTTTTCTTTGTAATTTATTTTCTTCTTCCGAAGATATGCGCTCAACTCTAGGGTTATTTTTACCCTTAAACCCCATTCCCTTATTTGGTATGAACTTCGGTGTGTCTTTGGTTTTTGAAGAAAAAATCCAAGATTTCTTGTGCACCCCATGCATCCTTTTATATTTTTCTTTCACCATGCGTGCTTGAAGGTAATATTCTTAAAGTGATTTCAGATTTTGAGCTAATAGCTCATGTAGAATATCATCTTTGAGACCCCCTATGAAAGAGCTTAAGAGTGCCCCTTCATTCCACTCGCATAAAGAACTTAAATTTTTGAATTGTGCTTGATAGTCTTGCACACTCTGAATTGGCGTAATTGCTTCATTTCAACCCCATGGTTGATGTACAGAGTGGGACCGAACCTCTTCACCATATCTTCTTTTAGGATATCCCAAGTAGGGTACCCTTGCCTTTGCTCGTACCATCGAAACTATCTCAAGGCTTTTTCCTCGAAACTCATGATTGCACATCTTACTTTGTGTTCATGCTTAACATTATGGCACACGAAAAACTGTTGGGCTTTGTAAATCCACTCACTCGGATTCTTTCCCACAAATGTGGGAAAAGGAGTTTTGACGGTCCTTGAAAAATTTACATGTTTTTCAAATTCATCATAGTATCGCTCACGATTAGTATATTCATGCATTCTTTCCCCTTTTTCCCATTCATCAAACTCATCCTCATGCCCATATGCATCACTATCGTGTTGTTCCCCATCTGAATCTGCCATGCACGTTTCTTGCTCAAACTTGGCTCTTTGGCCTTCTCGCTCAGGTAGCAAGTTTCTCACTTCACATGTTGGTGGCATGCCACAGTCGTCATGCATGTTGCGCCCAGTGCGTGCTACACAATCATTATGCACGCCCCAATTGTCATGCGCACAGCGCGCCTTGAGCTCTCTGCGCGCCTCGTGCTCACTGCATGCATCGCGATCACAGTGTGTGTCATGACCGTTGTGCACTCCTCAGTAGACACGTGCACAGCGCGCGTCGTGCTTGCCGCAACCTTCTCGTGCATAATGTGTGGTGCATTCCTCGCACGCTCCACAACTCTCATGCACTTGGCGCGTTGTGGCATGAGCGCGCACTCCATATCGATTTCACGCATAGCGCATGTCTCCGTCCATGCACAGATTTCTGTTCTCGTGCTCATAGCGAGCATCACAAGCCTCACACTCATGTGGCACATGCTTTTCAGCAAAGGCGTGCGGCCTGGCTCACACCTCTCTTTCCTGGTGGGGCTCGTGCATAAAGCACATGTCCTGCACAGTGCGTCAGTCACCACCGCGCACCGGCTTACTGTTGTTTGGCATTTCAAAGTTCGCATCCACTGGACTTTTACCTTTATCTTTAGAATCAATCTGATCCGGCACACAGGCTGATCTTGGTTGATCCTCCGATAGATCATCCAGTTGCACTGGCTGATGCGGTCCATCTTTGCTAGGCTATTGCTGACGCAGCTCCACCAGAATGGATTGCATATCCATCTTGATTGAGCTGAGATACATTTCCAAATTTTTGAATCGGTCGGCCATTTTGTTGAACTGTTCCTTGATCGCCGAAAAGTGCACCGTGCTTTCGTCGATCTGTTCATCTAGTTTCTACTGAATTTGATCGAGCTTGATCTCTTTCATCGAAGTTGACTTCGGCGGCATAGCTTTGATACTAGTTGATAAGCCTTAACTAGGATCGGACCACTAAAGACTCTCTAATACATGCACACAGGCACTCCAACACACTTACTGTTAGTCACAGGTCAAATACCTCACTATTTCGCACGCAGGCGATGAGTGAATCGGTGCTCATAGGCGCACTGTTTTCGTTGCGCACAGCAGAATGTTGTTTATAATAAGAGATCGACACACAGGGACTTCACCTCGGTACAATGAATCGGTTGATCTCACTCGCAGCAGGGGCTCAGTTAGAAAGCTTGCAGGTGTTCTATCTTCTACAATCTGCAGTAATCAACAATGAAGAAACATCAAACAGAAGATATCGAATCCACTAGGCCGATGCACTTAGCTTGAATTAATGTTTCAGTGATCGAGCTCAGCTCAATTCACTGGATGCTTTTCGACAAGTCCAGAATGGAAGTCTCCAGCTAGGGTTGATCCTTCGTATGCCTTCAATCATCTATTCCTGCGATTAGACGATCTTAATCAAGCTCTTAATATCAATAACTGAGCTATTGTAAATGCACTTAGTTGGAAATCGAGAGTCAGTGTTGAGAGCAAGAGCTCTGTCACACTAGAGGCTAGATCGGTTGCGATCAAAAAACTCCAGCCGCTCGTCGGAATTCATTTTGTCAATCCTTACTGAGTTCGCTTGAATGACGATCCAGACTTGCAGGCGTACAGAAATTCCTTGGAGTTGCTTGGAAATCCATCCATAGCTAGCTATTATGAAGATCTGAATTGATTCAATCGATAGGAAGAAGATTGAGTAATGGAATTGCGAAGGAGCGGAAATCGGTGACTGAAAATTCCTCTAGTAGCCGACGGCAAGGCTAAAGAGGCCAAATCCTCTCATTGAGGCCATCTCCAGAATGGAGCCAAAAGTTATAAGTTTCATTGATGAAAGCTTACACTTACAGAAAAATGATCCAGAATTCAAAATTACAGAATAATACAAAACATCACTTGAACACTATTTAAACTGCTTCTGAATGGCGCCAAAACCAGTTTGGGCGGCCCTTGTTTCAAATCCCACGGATGACGCTTCTAAAACTGTTGCTGACACCATTAAAACCTTGTTTTAAGCATATGTTGAAGCTCCTCACTTTGCTACTCTGAACTGCCTTGATCTGACCGGCTAAGACCCTCATATCGAGCTTGCCCTCTGTCGCTGGGTTCGACTGCTCCTTCATTGTCATTTCTAATGAGCTCTGTATCAATCCCTTTCTCTTGAGATTGTCCTAGTCCTCTAGGACGAAAATTAGGATATATGTTCTTCATGTTATAATCTCATTCCCACGTGGCTGATGTTTCTCCTTCATTGTCCCATTCAATTAGAAACTTTTGAATTCTTCTTATTCCTCTTCGCACTAATTTTGATTTTATAATGCTTGTGGGTTGTCTTGTGATAGACTCAACCACTTTCTTATTTGGAGGATGGCCATGATATGGCTTCAATCGAGAAACATGAAATATCGGATGAATGCATACACTTGAGGGTAATTTCAACTTATAGGCTACCTCTCTAATTCTACTTGGTAAGGACCAAAGTACTTAGGTGAAAGCTTAGTTATGGGTTTTTTGCTTAATGAGAATTGTCCATGAGGGATTCGCTTAAGTCATACCCAATCACCAATTTGAAATTCTCTATCCTTTCTTTGCTTATTGTAAACTTGTTTCGTTCTATTTTGAGCATTCTCAATATTTCTTTTTAAGATCCTTAGAATATCATCTCTCGCCCTCAACTGTATGTCAATTAAAGGTATATTGGTCATTTCTTCTTCGTACAAAAGAGTTTGAGGAGGAGGTCTTCCATACACTGCTTCATAAGGTGTCATTCTCGTAGTGGTGTGAAAGGAGGTATTATAACATCATTCTGCCCATGGTAGATATTCCATCCAATCTTTTTGCTTCTCACTTGTGAAACATCTCAAGTAAGTTTCAAGAGTTCTATTGGCTACCTCCGTTTGCCCATCCGTTTGAAGATGACTTGTCATGCTAAAACACATTTTGGTGCCCATCAAAGTGAAATATTCTTTTCAAAATCTACTAAGGAAGGCCGGATCTCTATCACAAGTAATGGTCTTAGGCATTCCATATAACCTAGCCATGTTTTGCAAAAAAGTTTTTGCCACCATTTTCACTATATAAGTACTTGGTAATGGTATAAAGTGAGCACTCTTGGAAAGGCGATCAACTACCACAAGAATTACCTCTTTCTTTTGTGAAGATGGTAATTTCTCAATGAAGTTCATACTTAAGTTCGTCCATGTATGTGAGGGTATAGGAAAAGGTTGAAAAAGATCGGGGGGTCTAATTCTTTTATACTTGCGTGCTTGACATATTTGGCATTCCTTCACATATTTCTTTATGTCTTTTTTCATACCGGCTCAATATAGTTCATTTTTCACCCTTTTTCCAAGTTCTATGGACTCCTTTGTGGCCTCCTACTCTTGAATCATAGAAATGTTCTAATACCTCTTTGATAAGTGAAGAGTCACAAGGTATAACGATTTTATCCTTGAAAAATAGTTTATCTCCCTTTACCATGAAAGAAGGATGACTAGTCGGATCTTCTCGCAACTCATGTATGATCCTTTGGATCTCTTCATTTTCTATTTATGCTTGACTAATTTTTCCCATGAAAGAACAAGCAACATTAGAGATGACCAAGAGAGAGTCATCTTTCATTCTTCTTGACAAAGCATCGGTAACCACATTTTCCACCCATTTTTTATACTTGATTTCAAAATCATAACCCATAAGCTTGGTGAGCCACTTTTGTTGGAAAGGAGTAGAAATTCTTTGTTGCAAAAGGTATTTAAGGCTTTGGTGATCCGTTTGAATTAACAAATGCCTTCCAAGTAAGTAAGACCTCTATTGACAATAGCAAGGAGTTCTTTTTCATAATTCGAAAGGCTCTTGTTTCTTTTGGAGATGGCTTTACTCAAATAAGACAAGGGATGTCGTTCTTGCATGAGCATGGCTCCAATCCCAATATCACAAGCATCGATTTTTAAGATAAAAACTTTATCAAAATTGGGTAAGGCAAAAACCGGTGCCTCTACCATAGCTTGTTTTAGCTTAATGAAATTTTGTTATGCTTCACTATTCCATCCCCAAGCATTCTTCTTTAACAAAGCTGTGAGAGGTTGAGCGATGACACCATAATGTCTAATAAACTAATGGAAGTAGCCGGTGAGGCCTAAGAACCCTCTCAATGCCTTAATGGTGTGAGGAGTCGGCCAATTTGCCATAGCTTTAATTTTTTTTGAATCAACACTAACTCCTTCACTTCCCACCCTGTGTCCAAGGTATGATACACTTACTTGTCCAAAGCTACATTTACTTTGCTTGGCCAAGAAAGTATGTTTTCTTAAAATCTTCAACACAATTTCCACATGTTTGAAATGGTCCTCCCAATTTGCACTATAAATCAAAACGTCATCGAAGAAGACCAATACAAATTTCCTTAATAATGGTCGAAATATGTCATTCATGGTTCTTTGGAAGGTGCTGGAGCATTTGTCAGTCCAAATGGCATGACTAAGAACTCATAATGACCATCATGAGTACGGAAGGAGGTCTTATGAATGTCTTCATTTGCCATCTTAATTTGGTGATAATCGGCTCTCAAGTCAAGCTTTGAAAAATATTTGGCACCAAACAATTCACCCAACAATTCATCGATGACCAAAATTGGATGCTTGTCTTTGTAAGTCACCTCATTAAGCGCTCTATAATCGATGCAAAAGAGCCATGTGTTGTCCTTCTTGCGCACAAGGAGAACTGGCGAGGAGTAAGCACTTGAACTTGGGCGAATGATGTCACTCTCAAGCATCTCTTGCACTAATTTTTTAATTTCACTTTTTTGTGCAAAAGCATACCGGTATGGTCTTACACTTATCGGCCCTTGTCCTTTCATAAAAGGAATGTGATGATCTTGGGATCATGAAGGAGGCAACCCCTTAGGTTCTCCAAACACATCTTGAAATGATTCAAGTAACTCATTCATATCCGGTGGAATTCGATCTTCTACCTTGGACTTGTCTTTAGTAGCAATTGGTTGTGCCAAACATATAAAGGCCATATGAGTGGCACGAAAGATTTTGAGAGCCTCCTAGCTATCAACAATTTCTCCTTTAAATGTGTTGTTAGCTTTTAAGCTCATCGGTCTTCCCGACTTGGCAAATGTCATCTCCATATTAGTGAAGTTTCACGTGATACTTCCAAGTGAGTGCAGCCAACACATACCAAGCACCACATCGGCTCCTTTCATGGGTAAGACAAATAAGTCTAACTTGAAATGAGACCCTTGAAGGTTAAGTTCCACATCCGTGCATAGGTGCTCACACTTGAGATGACTTTCATCTCCCACACATCGAACCTTGGATGTTCATGTGGTGTAAACTTGAGTCTAGATACTAAGTCTTCTCTCACAAAATTATGTGTAGATCCCGTATCAATGAGAACTTTCACTCTTTTGCCGAAAAGTGTGTCAAAAACTCTCATAGAATTTGGAGCAGATTTACTTCCCAAGGCATAGCATTGGCCAATTGGTCCTTGATTTTTATCAATTTTTCATGGTCCAATTCATCCATGATCTCTTCGCTTTTTGATTCACTCTTATCCTCATTAGTAGCCACTATTAAGCACTTGAGTGAGTTACACTTATGTCCGGGCTTCCAATTGCTTTTGCTTTTAAAGCATAATCCTTTTCTTTGTAATTTATTTTCTTCTTCCGAAGATATGCGCTCAACTCTAGGGTTATTTTTACCCTTAAACCCCATTCCCTTATTTGGTATGAACTTCGGTGTGTCTTTGGTTTTTGAAGAAAAAATCCAAGATTTCTTGTGCACCCCATGCATCCTTTTATATTTTTCTTTCACCATGCGTGCTTGAAGGTAATATTCTTAAAGTGATTTCAGATTTTGAGCTAATAGCTCATGTAGAATATCATCTTTGAGACCCCCTATGAAAGAGCTTAAGAGTGCCCCTTCATTCCACTCGCATAAAGAACTTAAATTTTTGAATTGTGCTTGATAGTCTTGCACACTCTGAATTGGCGTAATTGCTTCATTTCAACCCCATGGTTGATGTACAGAGTGGGACCGAACCTCTTCACCATATCTTCTTTTAGGATATCCCAAGTAGGGTACCCTTGCCTTTGCTCGTACCATCGAAACTATCTCAAGGCTTTTTCCTCGAAACTCATGATTGCACATCTTACTTTGTGTTCATGCTTAACATTATGGCACACGAAAAACTGTTGGGCTTTGTAAATCCACTCACTCGGATTCTTTCCCACAAATGTGGGAAAAGGAGTTTTGACGGTCCTTGAAAATTTTACATGTTTTTCAAATTCATCATAGTATCGCTCACGATTAGTATATTCATGCATTCTTTCCCCTTTTTCCCATTCATCAAACTCATCCTCATGCCCATATGCATCACTATCGTGTTGTTCCCCATCTGAATCTGCCATGCACGTTTCTTGCTCAAACTTGGCTCTTTGGCCTTCTCGCTCAGGTAGCAAGTTTCTCACTTCACATGTTGGTGGCATGCCACAGTCGTCATGCATGTTGCGCCCAGTGCGTGCTACACAATCATTATGCACGCCCCAATTGTCATGCGCACAGCGCGCCTTGAGCTCTCTGCGCGCCTCGTGCTCACTGCATGCATCGCGATCACAGTGTGTGTCATGACCGTTGTGCACTCCTCAGTAGACACGTGCACAGCGCGCGTCGTGCTTGCCGCAACCTTCTCGTGCATAATGTGTGGTGCATTCCTCGCACGCTCCACAACTCTCATGCACTTGGCGCGTTGTGGCATGAGCGCGCACTCCATATCGATTTCACGCATAGCGCATGTCTCCGTCCATGCACAGATTTCTGTTCTCGTGCTCATAGCGAGCATCACAAGCCTCACACTCATGTGGCACATGCTTTTCAGCAAAGGCGTGCGGCCTGGCTCACACCTCTCTTTCCTGGTGGGGCTCGTGCATAAAGCACATGTCCTGCACAGTGCGTCAGTCACCACCGCGCACCGGCTTACTGTTGTTTGGCATTTCAAAGTTCGCATCCACTGGACTTTTACCTTTATCTTTAGAATCAATCTGATCCGGCACACAGGCTGATCTTGGTTGATCCTCCGATAGATCATCCAGTTGCACTGGCTGATGCGGTCCATCTTTGCTAGGCTATTGCTGATGCAGCTCCACCAGAATGGATTGCATATCCATCTTGATTGAGCTGAGATACATTTCCAAATTTTTGAATCGGTCGGCCATTTTGTTGAACTGTTCCTTGATCGCCGAAAAGTGCACCGTGCTTTCGTCGATCTGTTCATCTAGTTTCTACTGAATTTGATCGAGCTTGATCTCTTTCATCGAAGTTGACTTCGGCGGCATAGCTTTGATACTAGTTGATAAGCCTTAACTAGGATCGGACCACTAAAGACTCTCTAATACATGCACACAGGCACTCCAACACACTTACTGTTAGTCACAGGTCAAATACCTCACTATTTCGCACGCAGGCGATGAGTGAATCGGTGCTCATAGGCGCACTGTTTTCGTTGCGCACAGCAGAATGTTGTTTATAATAAGAGATCGACACACAGGGACTTCACCTCGGTACAATGAATCGGTTGATCTCACTCGCAGCAGGGGCTCAGTTAGAAAGCTTGCAGGTGTTCTATCTTCTACAATCTGCAGTAATCAACAATGAAGAAACATCAAACAGAAGATATCGAATCCACTAGGCCGATGCACTTAGCTTGAATTAATGTTTCAGTGATCGAGCTCAGCTCAATTCACTGGATGCTTTTGGACAAGTCCAGAATGGAAGTCTCCAGCTAGGGTTGATCCTCCATATGCCTTCAATCGTCTATTCCTGCGATTAGACGATCTTAATCGAGCTCTCAATATCAAGAAGTGAACTATTGTAAATGCATTTAGCTGGAAATCAAGAGTCAGTGTTGAGAGCAAGAGCTCTGTCACACTGGAGGCTAGATCGGTTGCGATCAGAAAACTCCAACCGCTCGCCGAAATCCGTTTTGCTGATCCTTACTGAGTTCGCTTGAACGATGATCCAGACTTGCAGGCTTACAGGAATTCCTTGGAGTTGCTTGGAAATCCATCCATCGCTAGCTATTACAAAGATCCGAATTGATTCAATCGATAGGAAGAAGGCTGAGTAATGGAATTAAGGAGCGAAAATCGGTGACTGAAAATTCCTCTAGTAGCTGATGGCAAGGCTAAAGAGGCCAAATCCTCTCATCGAGACCATCTCCAGAATGCAGCCAAAAGTAATAAGTTTCATTGACGAAAACTCACACTTACAGAAAAATGGTTCAGAATTCAAAATTACAGAATGATACAAAACATCACTTGAACACTATTTAAACTGCTCCTGAATGGCGCCAAAACCAGTTTGGGTGGCCCTTGCTTCAAATCCCACGGATGACGTTTCTAAAATTGTTGCTGACACCATTAAAACCCTGTTTTGAGCATATGCTGAAGCTCTTCACTTCACACTTTGCTGCTCTGAACTGCCTTGATCTGACTGGCTGAGACCCTCATACTGAGCTTGCCCCCTGTCGCTGGGTTCGGCTGCTCCTTCATTGTCATTTCTAGTGAGCTTCGTATCACATGGGACCGCCTTGGACTCAGACTTTGGGACAGAAGAGCGCTCTCTCTCTCTCTCTCTCTCTCTCTCTCTCTCTCTCTCTATATATATATATATATATATATATATATATATATATATATATATATATATATATATATATGTGTGTGTGTGTGTGTGTGTGTCCTTCAGGTTTCTAGGTCGATTGTGAGGCATAGAGCACCGTTCATCGCTTGACTGAATTTTAATTAAGTATTTAAATATACACCACAAATGTTGCAAATATTTTGAAAATATTGTGATTTTAATGCAATATTTTGAATGCCCAATATCTTATAAAAAAACAACGTGATATTTTCAAACATGCACCAATACTGAAAATATTGTTTTAACAGTATTTTAATCTGTTATTAATGTGACAAAAAACAGCTTTTGCAATAATTTTATGCTATCTATATGTCAAATGTATTTTATATGTTTTACATATACATACCAATATCTTTCTGAGAATTTTGGTATGTTCAGCCCCTCAACTCGCACTCTGATTTGGAATCAGAATGATTTCAAATCTCTAGTGTGATTTCCAATCATCGCAGCTGCCTAAAATCTCATGTTCGGCAGGGCTTTTAGAATCGCTTTATCAGGTTTCCATGATACAGAGATTCTGTCAGATAGAACCAAACATGCCCTTCAAGCAAACTAGAATTTTGAAAACATCAAGATATATCGACTTGCCCATATTTTCCCGAGGAGTTTTGTAGTTAAAAACGATGGTTAAGCAAATCCAACGATAAAACTTGGGAAAACCTCTCTCCCTCTCATCCGTCCTTCTAAACGAATTGCACTCAATTGTTGGTAGGATCCTTGATCCTTGAGATAGGCCACGGTTAGTTGTGATGCATATGATCGATTCTACACAAATCCGTTTGTGCAGGCCCCTTGGACCTTTTTTTCTATCTCGTCCACCCTTCTAAGAACAGAAAAGCAAACAGGACAAGAAGTGTCAACTACAAGGCAATTGTGTGTAAGAGAGAAAAAGAAAGTAATTGTGCATTACACTAGAGAAAGACTGGCTTTTGTACAAGGTATCAATTTCATGGAAAGGTAAGGCTCTCGAAAACCACTCTAATTTTGTGCTCAACATAATTCACGGGAACAAGATCAACATCATGAGATGGCGTCTTCTTTGAAATTGGTGGCTCTATTGAACATGGTGGCACCTCTGGTTGGAGTGCAACAAGAGCTTCTTTTCGGGAAACCAACCTCAGCACATGCACATCCAGTTCCGCACTCAAGGGGACATCCAGTCGTGCATAGCTCTCAAATGGCCTTACTCAGATCCAGGTTGGAGTGGCCGCTCACAGTTGGGGTCAATAATGGTCTTTTTACTTTCTATTTCTCTATTATCTTTCTCATTTCTCCCTTGCCATGTATGAATCAGTTGGGGATCTGGGGTGAACCCTCATCACCTCTTCTGAATAAAGTTTACTTCTTTCATAGAAAATATCAACATCGTGAATGGATAGAGAGTGACGGCAAGCATCTTGGATTCGCACTGGCTTCAAGCCTTGGTATGCATTGGAAGCATACGAGCCTAGAAACAAGGTCCTCCAGGAGTTGGTCTTGCTGCATTCAGCTGTCATTCTGGATGACATTCTGAGATTGTTGCTCTGCCTGAGATTTTGAGATCTTACGTAGTGATCTATACTGCAGGCGCACACTCTCCCCGTTGTCTAAAGTCTTCACAAGGTACCTGAAAAAAGAACAGAACCGCATCAAGTAGGATCGAGATGAACATGAAGCACTGAAATCACACATTCACAACCAGAATAGAGTCCCCACAGGAAATCAATCAACAGACGCTTAGCATTTGGCCCAAATGCAGCTGTTCCGATTGCAAACGAGAAACATGAAAGCAAGACGAGGAACTAAATAAAAAGACTAGAAAGTGTATGTTCATTGGATCAAGTGAAAACAATCTTTCAAAAGATTTTATTAACTATACCATGATGACAAAATCATAAAGAGTGAATGTCAACACGAGCAATTATAGAACTGCATCCCTAAACCACGCCCACACCAAATCCAAATCATCAGAGTCTAGGGACCATACGGATTGAGGAAATCACATTTGAACATGCTAGGTTAATGGAATCTATACTCGTCATGGAACTATATTAATGCAAAAAATAAACAAAAATTAAATGGCTCAAAAAAGTCGACCATCACTCCCTGTCATATGCCACTCACACCAATCAAAGTTTAACATGGCCAGCTGGGCCATAGTTAAAAAATACACAGCAACATGTCGGTCACAAGGGGAATCCTGTCCCAAGCAGCAACCTTATATATCAGTCCAACAATCAAGCCCCAAACCAACCAAGTAAACAGTTAAATAGATAAAATGTCTTATCCAATTCCCATACATTTTGTGTTTGAAGTACACCTACAGACAAGGAATTGAGTCTTGCTTTATAACGCAAGAGACCCGTTCAAACCAGAAAAGAATGATTACTAGAGCTCTTAATTACAAAAGTCAACATCATTTAATAGCAGGAAAAAGAATAAAACCCATAGCAAGGGTCAGGCACTTGCAAATCAAAGATATGACAGAGAGAGAGAGAGAGATGGGCCTGATCATGATGACCTGAAGCCTGAGCTTCATAGGACCCAAACCTAGGGAAAGTCTCCAATAACCTGGCCCTCCTTTGACCCAGGACCAACTGGACTAAACAGGTTGAACCTGGACCTGCCCACTACCTGGCAGGATGCCAGGCCCTACTACTGAGCAGTATCTCAAATCTCCAAAGCAGTAAAACAGTAAAACTAGTCGTACACTTCAGCTTTTTAGCTAAATTATCAGCCTAGTTTCTGAAACAAATATCTTATATAACAAGTTGGTTATTCAATATGAAACGAAATAAGGTAAAATATGGTATATTTTTTGTTTTAAGTTTCCAAATTCTATATTTGCGGAAGTAATTGATGCAAGATAAGATCAACTATTTAATGGAATTACCAGCCATTGAGACATTGTGAAGTGATCATAGCTTCCCTTCCTACAAACTTATCAGGTGTCCTCCTATTCCCCTGCAAAAGAGCTCCCCTTTTGAATTAAATATTTTACCAATATCTAGAAGGGGCCTAATAACTTGAAATAATAAGTGCAACCCTGACCTTAATTATCACTTTCTCATTCACAGAAAATGGATATTGAGATCCCTTCAAACCAGGGTTGTCACCATCTGCATTCATATCTACTTCTTCCTACAAGTTGAAAAAACAAGAAGGCCACCAAGTTACTAAATTGTTTTAAGGCTGTCAGAAAAGCCAGAGATTAACAACAATTTATAGCATCTCAATCATACTATACAACCATTCTTTAGTAAAAGGTGAAAGAATAGTTTGATCACATGGCTGTGTACAGATTATACAATCATACAAATATAAATTGTAAAAAGAATATAATAAAATATTTTTTTTCAAAAACTCAAAAGGTTTTACCTGTTAAAAAATGATCTAAAACTCTCAAATGTGAGCTTTCTCATAAATACCTTGTTTAGTCTCTTTATTGCATCCACCTGCTCAACCACTTTTCTTCGTTTCCATAGTGCAGCATTATGGAATAGCCTTCTGTCATGCTCGTGCTTTACAGCTGCTGCTGCAGCCCTCAAAGCTGCATAAATTCTCATTAGTTCAGCAACTTTAGCTAATGATAAAAAGCAAGAATTCTCAAGAAGATTTACATACCAAGATTTGGGATCAATGTCCCCGCATCAATCTCTGCACCACAGATGCTACACCTGGACTATATAATAAACAGGAAATCAAAATTTTCTTTTCACTGCAAATAGTTGCATCTGTACAAAGACGTAATATGAACTGTACACCTGTGAATTATTGCATCAGATCATATGGACCACAAACAAAGACCAAACAGTTTCCAAAATAGCTAATTGAAAGAAGCCACATAAGTAGAAAATCATAAAGCAACAATTAAACCTTTTTCTATATATATATATATATATATATATATATATATATATATATATATATATATATATATATATATATATGAATTCCTAATTAGAGTCATACATAATACTTCTACTAAAACAATAAAAAACTCACAAAAACCAATAACATTTACATGCTTTGTACAAATATAACTAGATTAGCAGATAATTTTCCATATTCATTAACAAGTTCAGGTAACCATGTACTAAATGATGCTTCCAACAAAACATGGTTCCAACCATAGTCACCGGAAGCACCCCTATAGGGGGGAAGCACGCTTCCAAAGAAGGAAGCACCACGGTTCCCCCAAAAGGGTTGGGGGATGCATGGGGGAAACACGCTTCCCACTCGTTTTTCAAATAGCTTCCCTTTTGTTTCATACTCGCTTCCCCCTTGTTTTTTGTGTTTTTCATGTTAACATTTATTTTTTCGCTTCCCTCACGTTTCCCTTTCATTTCCCCCTTGTTTCCTTTTTTGCTTCTCACACACTTCCACAATCGCTTCCACAGTGAATTCCGCTTCCCGCTTCACACTACTTTTTAACACTCGCTTCCCCGCTTCCTCTTCACGCATTTCTTTCTGTATTCATTTCGCTTCCTGGTAACTATGGTTCCAACCATAGTCACCGGACGTGCCTTCCTAGGAGGGGGAGCGTCCGAGCAGGAAGCGTGGAGGAAACTCGCTTCTCATTTGTGGGAAGTGTGCTTCCTATATTATAAAAAGCATGTTTCCCACTCGCTTCTCAAATTGCTTCCCTCTTGCATCCCTTTTGTTTCCCACTTGATTCCTATAACTTTCCCCCTGTTTGTTGTATTTTTCATGTTAATATTTAGTTTTTGTGCTTCCCCTTCGCCTCCTTCACGTTTCCTTTTTTCACTCCTCACATGCACACACAAACACATTCAAAATGAATCCCACTTCATGCATTGTTTTCCGTATCCATTTCACTTCCTGTTAAGTATGTTTCCAACAATCTAACAATATCATGCGGGCAATACATCCACCCCTTAGCATCAGTGCTACAGAAAAGTTGGGACATGAGTTTTGGCAATTCGAGATAACATCAGTATCAGCCAACCACTGCCCAAGCTTGAGTTCATTAATTGAGTTTGAGTTACCATAAGCTAAAATTGTATTAAATTCAAAATATATTAAAGAATTCTTCTAACATACAACTTACAGTGCAAAAAGAAGGCAAGAAGAATCAAATCCATAATCAAAATATTTTAGTGTTATGACAAATGGCATACAAATTTAAAATTTCCAATAAGGAGGCAATATCAGCTCACCATATCAATGACCTTTCTCAGCATCATCCCACCAAATGAGTGACCACAAGAAACAGCCGTTGCATCTTCAAGGAATGCACCACTAGAAACAAAATGCTCTTATCAATCAGTGATTGTCATAAATAAGCAGCAGATTTTGGTGTTCACTCCAGCAAAAGAAATGGTAATAAATGGATCAGCAATATAATAAATCAGTTAAAAATCTTAAAACAACCAAGAAAACACAAACTACGCTAACACAAGATGAAGGTAAATGTTAATCCTTGGCCAAAAGAAAATGGTTTTCTAGAGAGTGCAAATGTTTTTATAATTTCCAGAAATCAATCCAAACCAGTCCTCCATAAAAAATATTGAATATTTGAGAAATCTGGCCATCTTTCAATTGTATTTAAAATACATAAAGAATAACTACTACGTAGATGGTATAAATAATTCCCAATCATGACACTTTGTTTTCATCTCTACTATTTACCCAATGAAATAGGAAACAAAGGCATGAAGCAACAATTTCTAAATCCATGTGAAGTGGGAAGCATGAAAAACTAAAATGAGCTTAGGAAAGAAATGAATTAGCCTTCAGTTTGCAGAAATAAAAAGCAACAAAGCCACCAACAGCTAGCAATCACAAAAAAGAATATTACAAACTAACCAAAACATATAACAGCCTATGTCACACAGACACTCTATTTTGTCCTCCGTACCCATGTCGAACGGCGTCTCCCCGTACATACAAGTTTGTATTCAATTTATAATTTATAATTATATTTTCAGTTTATAACTTTATATTTTCAGTATATAATATATGTTTTAGATAAAGCATATATATTTAGATTATATTCAGTTTATTTTGTATTTATGTGATATTTAATATATATGTATATATATATATGTGTGTGTGTGTGTGTAGCTGTATCCCCGTACCCACATTTTTTGAAATTGCCGTGTCATACCCTCCGTAGCAGTACCTGCACCCGTACCCAGGTGACATAGACAACAGCTTTAAAGCAAAGGCAGTTTTTTTAACAATCACTTACGATAATGGATCTGAGAGCACACTCCTCAATGATGGCTCTGGATTAATGGTATTTTGAACTTCCTGCAATTCAATTGTTAGAAAGAACATTAGTTGGATATATACATAACATTCCTACATTCTGCCTCAGATATTTCATCAAGAAGCCATTTTATCCATTACACACAGAAGCGACTACAACCTCAAGAATTAATAAACACAAAAAAAAGGAAAAATAATAAATAGTAGCTCCTTCAACATCATAGTGGAAAACCAAGAATTTTTCTTCCACAATTTGAAGCAATTGCTACTTCTACAATCACATTCAGATCCATGAGACTGATGTGGATGAAGTTTCATACGGATTATTTAGAAAACAATGAGAAAAATCTGACAGCATATTTACTTTTTGAAGATCAAATAAGATAAGAGTGAAAAATGGTGGGGCAAGCATCACCACCTACAATAACATATAGAAGAGACGCTAGAAATGTTTGGTAATCTAAAATTAGTCAAACTGGTGAGACAAGAATCAACACCTACAACAACATGGAAAAGAGGAAATAGAAATACATGGTAATCTAAAAATATTATTGCTAAATTGGGCAGGAATGGATTGACAAATCCAAAGTTGTTCCAAAAGCAAAAAAACAGTTTCATCATTTCATATAGACATTAGCAAAAGTTAAAACCATGAAGAAATCTTGAAATTTAAGTATAAACTGCAACTTCATATTCTGAGTTAGAAGCTACAAAACTTCTGGCAAACAGCTTTTCCAAATGCAGCTCACAAAGCTAGGATGCTATGCTGGGATCCTAAGCATGCATCCCAGGATTTTGGTGTTTTAAGTATCCTAGTGATTTATCAATTAGTTCACCTTGGTTTGGTTAACTAGTTCCAAAAAAAACTACAACGATAACTAGCTCATCCAGTCAGATGTCTAGGTCACGCAGTACTCAACCGCGCACCATGGTGGTTGCAGGTTACTCTATATGATTTCAAAGCTTCATTCTGAATTTCAGTATATTATGATGCATTTGTTCATCACATGCTCTAATTTTCATTTGTTTCTTTGTTACTTGAAGCAGTTGCCTCAACAGGTAGGCATCGTGGTCACCTAGGCCATCCCTATTTCTTCAGTTTTCACATGTTGTCAGGACCAAGACCATCATATAAGTCTGACTTCAAGGAACAATGACAAACATGTACGTAAGACTTAAGTGAAAATAGCAGATAGCAACCATTGATATCATATCTCGGATATCTGGAAAATTTTACTTACTAATAGCTCAAAAGTCTATTACATTTTATAATTTGACAAACAAATTTCTGTTCATCACAGAAAACTTACAAGCATTGAACTGTGATGTCTATGCATTGTTGAAAAAAATAGCATCATGTGCTCTGTAATGCATCCAAAGTTCAAGCTGTATTGTTCTTATACAACGATGGAGAAAGTTATCCTCTCATTTGTCCATGTGATGGAGGTAAATGGAAAAAGGCAGCTAGCTAGTTCTCTCAAAACAAGAAATAATGATCAGAAGATTCTCTAGAGAAAGCAAAAAGATTGAGACTGTGGTATGAGTGATCTATCTTGATCTGCTTCAGGAGAAAGAAAAACTATGCTTCTACAGCACAAAGGACAACCTTGAAATCTTCCTTTGGGAGTCTGCTGGCAAAAACTGTATAGCAGAAGCACTCGGTCCCAACAAATGGCATGTGAACACAACAAACTACAAATTTTTAGATGGAGGACAAAGAACCTGAAACAGAGTAGAAAGAATAGAAGTAGCAGAATATGATCATAGAGAGTGGTGGTTGACAGTACTCAGTCCAAAACAATGTGTGGAGAAAGAAACAGCAGGAATAGGGGAAGAGAAGAAGGAGAGCATTCACCATTCAGCACAAATCAGCAGTTGAGAGATGAAAGGAAGAAAGTGCACATTGCTTACAGAATCAAATAGTCATGGGACCTAAGAAAGAATTTATGCAGACTTATATGCTAATATGGAACATCCACCATCAGGTCACATCAGAGGAACAGAAATGGATATGTATCACTTTTTTAAATGTCATTCCTAATTTCTGATTCCTTATCACCATTGGTGTCACTTTGTCCTCATTCTATGATTTTTTTTTCTCCATAGAATATGTCTTTTCTGCTTTATAAGCTTAATCAAACTAAAACCCCATATTCAGGTTAGTTAACAAGACAAAAACATAGAAATTATAAATGAATCTAGATCCCTGATCACCTATTTATTTGAAAATGCCCAATTTACACACCTAACATTTCCCCTATGCACAACTATTCATCCCCTAGTGCAAATGTAAAGGTAAATACTTGGCATATTATTTGTAAAATAATTATATCAATAGAGCAATTCCTAATTCTTAGAATGGAACTCACATAATTATTGTCAATGTGATTGCACATCGCTGTTTCTTCAGTAGATAAATCATCCATGAACTGGCTTACGCTTACTGGCACAAAACTTTGGGGGATTATATGACCAGCTGCAGTTATCGGAGAACAATCTAATATGGCATTGCTTTGTGGCATAAGCTTAAACAATAAGGATGTCCTGCATTGACAAAGAGGGGAAGTATCTGAGAGCATGTAACTGAGTGGAACTCGGGCCAACTTCCACACACACACACAGATATACATATTGAGAAAAAGGAAATAATCTATAAACAAACCTGCCACCAGCCATAGTGCCCGCAACATAATCAGGAATGGTCCTATACGAAGCTGAATGTCTCAATCCAGCAGTGGCATGACTAAGTGTTCTGCCTGTAAGGAGCAACAGGTCCCCTGGCCCCAAACCACCATCTGCTAGGTACCAACGACCATTTGGATCACAAACCTACGCAAGAAATGGCTGACAAAAATGATTTGAGGGTCATACCAAAAACAGTTCCAAAAACATTGGTGAGTGCCTGAGTGGCATGCATTTCAAGAATATTTACTTATGCCAATTTGTTTCTTCATGAACTGTCCAGATGTAAAACAAACTATTCAAATTGAACATTTAAAGCCAGAAAATAACCTATGTTAGATTACTGTTGAAGGCGTTGAAATCTAAATATGAATCACCTGAAGCCCCGGATTGTCCGAAGCGATCAACGTGAGCAACCCTTTCTCAACTTCACAGTTTGCCAAAAGCTTTCCTCCAATAACACCCTTGCCATTCTGTAATGATGTGTGTGAGTATGTTGCCACAAGTACAGACGAAGAAGCCTCATTAGCAGGCAATGGGGCGTCATCCAGCAAATGATTGAAAACACTGCCGCCAGAATTAAAACAAAAAACAGCAATCAAATAAAAGCAGAAAGGAATCGACATAAGCTCCAATAGTTAAATCCATTATTACTCGCTCCGGAGACGTAGGTGCCTTGCAATTGCACAAAGTGCCAACCGGGATGCCCTCCCCATGCATCTGAAAACTTCCCCCAAACAAGGTGGTGAAGAATCTCCTTCTTCAAGTGACCTAGAAATTGAAGCATTTAATAAAACCTAAAATGAATCCCCTTATGCAAAACAATATACACCCATTCTGTAGAAACAACAAAACGAATGCACAATTCTAAAGCCAAACTATCCAACCATCAAAAATCACATGATTGGCCATCATATGTTTTTCCACTTTCATAAAGTTCCAAAATGAAATACACTATAATACAAAACAATAATCCCATAGTGGACACCAGTCCTTTTGCAGAATGGATGGAGGTGATTAGTTTAATCAATCGTCCAAAATATCCTGATCTTCTTCTTAGTCATTGTTGTTCTAATGACAGATTTGGGTGGGTCATTTCCAATCATCATCGATTAAATTTCCAGTTTTGAACATTCAAGACAATGAATACATGGGAATCAAACCCACCAAATTCACAAAGTAACGAAACATAGAGAATAAGAAGAAGAAAAGGGGCAAAAGAAGAGTGTTGAATCCTACCTCCCGGCTCTGTACATGTAAATACCAGAGCGTGCAGGCTTCGATAAATTCCCGCTAATTTGAGCCCGCATCCGGAAATACAACTTCCCAGACTCCAACGCGCACTTCAGCAGAGCAGCTTCCCCGCTCCCCACCACGATCACAGCAGCGTTATGCCTCATCAACGATGCTGAGAGGGCGTCCACTGCTCTGTTATACGTGGGCAACGGAGCACCATCATACGAAGCAATTTCCGAGAGCTTAATCCTTGGCAGAGGCGATACGAGAGTTGCCACGGACACGGAGGGCTCGTGCAGCGGGTGTGCTGCGGCAAGCGGCTCTGCGTTCATCATATGGTCAGCACGGTGATGAGAAGACGCCGGAGGAAGGAGAGGAAGGAGGCCCAGAGAGAGGGATGACGCAGACGAGGGTTGTGCAGGAAGAGGAGCAGGGGAAGATTTCGGCATGGAGTTGTGTGGGATCGGTACTGGAGACGGTGACAAAGCAGACATCTGCATCGCAACTTCGATCATTGATCATTCTTTTCTGGCCTTCTTCGAGAATTCTCGCCTACAGTCAAGGGGTTAGACGGCAGAAGAAAACGGAAAGCTTCAGCGTTTTAGGGAATCTGCATCAGTGAGGGAGGCTTTCCGCGATTCTGCGCCCCAATTTTGGTCATCAATCGTCGACATTTGGAGCCGATCCCGCCAAACTTTAGGGTCTTAGAGTATGTAACGAATACGGCGATGTTTTGGAAAGATGTCAATTTTACGAAATGTTTTAAAAAATTCGCGATATTTAAAGTACAAAGCCGATATAATGTAAATTGCGAAATTTTCAAAGTATCGCCTTTCCGAAAATATCGACGAATATTTTCAATAGTTTTGCTCTATTTGGTTTCTTTATTTGTATATGTTTAATTATATTTTGTAAATGCAGATATTTTACCAAGAAAAAAAAACAGATCTTTGAATATAATGCGAGAGTTTTACCGAGAACGAGATTTGCGATATGCGGAGCTTACCAAACAAAGACTGGTTTCGCGGTTAGACCGCTCTTTGTTAGAGTTGCGAGGGAACTACGATTGAGAGAAAGAGATTGCAAACATCTGAATGCCGGTTTCGATCATCAGCCGCTCGTCTTCTTCATTCTCCGCAGGTTTCAGTTCGTAACTACTCGTCTTTTGACGAGACAATGACGAAAATTCTAGGTTTTATGGTTGCGAGTGATCCACGACGGCTAGCAAGCACGAGAAAAAGAGAGAGATCGCGGCATTCCGACACTCGATCGCTCTTCTTCTTCTTCTTCTTCTTCTTCTTCTTCTTCTTCTTCTTCTTCTTCTTCTTCTTCTTCTTCTTTTCTGCGGGCTTTCGCCTCGATTAGTGCTTCTGAAGGCAAGGAGACTGAAAAACGAAACCTTAGGGTTTATCGTTCCGGGAGAAACTCTCGCGCAAGCGAACGGAGAGAGTGAGAGAGAGAGAGAGAGAGGAGAAGCTAGAAATCGAAGCTACACCTCTTCAAAACTTTAGAGATTCTTCCTATTTCTTGCTTCTCCTCGGTGTCGATGAAGACGAGCCCCTCGATTTAGGGTTTTCTTTAATAGTGGAAACAAGCGGAAGCGAGTGATAAATTAGGGTTTAGGGTTTGGAGTTGCAGAGCGGGCGGGCGAGTGAGAGAAAGTTTGTACCCCGGACGACGGACTACGGGAAAGGGTTTCTGCTAAATATAAAGGGGTTTTTTCGGTAAAGCAGAAATTTTTGGAACCCTTTTCTGTTGCATGAAATTTCTATTTTACCCCCCAAATAGTTCCAATTTTTGCTCCTGGCGACTGAGAAAAGGGCCAACAAGTCCCTGCTGAGTCCTGACTTGAAAAGGGTCGTTTCTGACTTTCTGGTGCCACGTTTGGGTCTACGTGGAGGTGAGAGAGCTGTGAAGTTATTTAAATACCTTTTTAAATTTCCAGGGTTCGCATTGGAGCATGTTTGGCTTGTCCTGGAAGGGAATATCCCCAACTCCAAAATCGATGAGACATGGTGGCGATATATCTTGGAAGAATTTACAAAAACACGGTTAAATTTTGACATATTCAAATAAACCCTACCTAACCTTTCATATGTTACAAGTAAGCGCTCGAGTTAAGCAAATAATTCTCAAACACCCCCTTGGCTCAACCTCTCTGAGCATTAACCCTTGTCAATAAACGATTCTACCCTTTGTTGATTGAGAGAAGTCATTTTTGCCCTTACCTGTTGTTTCCTACCATATAGTTTACCGGAATCAGGTTGCCGGGATCCTTAGTTGGGGTCGAGCACCTCGGCGCCCCCTTCTCAACTCAAGGCAACAACCCTAAATGATGTGTAGGATCTCCGGCAAGTCATCTGAATGTAGTTGGAATCAGTGGCTTGTGGTCCTTGCTGCCAGACTTGGACATGCCCCACCATGTGGTTGGGGGTGAGTCCGATGACCCATTGTGGAGAAGGTGCAGTGTGGCAGGGCTCGTGTTCTTGTTGTTGGCGAGCCACCACCAACCATTGGTGATCTCATTCATGTAGGTTGTTTTGATCAAATCTATTCTACATACAGATTCAACATGGTCAATTTGCTAGAAATCAAACATTGAATGTCATTTTTAAAATAAATAAATCAATCAATAAATTTTGGCATTTTAGAATTGTTAGATATTTTTTAATTGTCAGAAAATCATACACGGGATTTATTTTAGCGATTCAAGTAATGATCCGCTAAATAGATCGTGTAAAATCACACATCAACAGTGTCAGATTTGATCAAAACAACTTGCATCAGTGAGATCGCAACCTTGTGTATGACTTGGTTATTGGGGGCCAAACCAGGGTTACTAAAAAATGCTATAGGAGAATGGAAAACGCGTTTCTCCCGTTTCTAAAATGAGACACTGTCTTTTCAAAACATTTGGAAAATGCTAAAAGATTCATGGGAAACGTGTTTCCTATGCTAAGATAAACACATTTTCATAGTATGGAAAACTGATTCTCATGCTACTCCCCTCAAGTTTCTCAAGTGTTTCCCTTTCATAAGATACATGTTTTTTATTTTTTTGTTTCATTAAATTACTGTATTAATTTTTCTTAAATGTTTCCCATGTGTTTCTCAACCGATTCCTGGTTCGTTTTCCTTTACCACGTGCCTGAAAAAACTGGTTTCACAAGGCATTTCTTGTTTTTGTTTTCCTTTTTAGCAACCTTAGGCCAAACAAAGTCCAACCAATGTGTCATGGTGATACTGTTTTTTTTCTCTTAAATTATCCAATATATATATATATATATATATATATATATATATATATATATATATTGCATCATGAGTTCGTCCAAGGTATAGTGAGAATGGTTTAAAGCCATTTTGTCATTTTTCTAATGGAAAATGATTGCATTGTCTTTGTAAAATGGTGTGATTTCATAAAAAAATTTATATTTTGCTGAAATCTTCAGCGTGTCCAAAGTTTTGATTCTTAACTTTTTGGAACATTTTACTCTTTGCCTAATGTTGGCTTGCAAACATCTTGACATTCACACAAATATGTTGCAAACCTCTTAATGTGAACTTTTTGATGTTCACATGTGTTCCTCCTAACGCTCTCATGCAAACTTTGTTACATTCACACATATATTAAGAACATAAGAGGTTTGCATCAGAAAGTTCACAATATATTTTTGCAAATGTGAGGAGGTTCACAATATATTTGTGCTAACCTTAAGAAGTTTGCATATGAACATCAAGAGGTTCACATCATATTTGTATGAATGTCAAGAGATTTGCAAAGGATAAGAATGTCTTAAAAAAGTTAGGAATCAGAATGAATTTTGAAGATGTGAATTTTGGCAAATTGTGAGGTGTTTTTTAAATTATGTTATTTTACAAGGACAATAAGAATATTTTTTATTTTTCTAATGAGCCAAAATTGACTAAAATAGTGATAACATGGTCCATTTGCTAGAAATCAACCATTGAATGTTATTTTTTACAAAAACCTTTAAATCAACAACTTTTGGCATTTTATAATTATTTTTTTTAATTGCCAAAAAATCCTACACACCAGATTTATTATAGTGATTCAAGTAATGATCTGCTAAATAGACAATGTAAATCACATCTATGCATCAGTGAGATCACAATGTGGGGGTATGACTAGAGGTGTCAAGAGGTGAGGTTTGGTTCCGGCCCAAGTGAAACCAGACCTGGCACCAAAATTTGGGTATGGTATCAAGTCTGGAGCTGAGTCTTATCAGACCTACCATAAGAGAAACCATACCCGGACCCAAAAAGATTTACATGAACCAGACCCAGGCCATACCCGGTAAAACAGTATTTTTTTAGCATTTTTACATTAAAAAATGGCAGGTCTTAGTTGGAACTCAGGTCAGGCCTAGGCCTGGGCCTGGTATAAAATTTCACAAACTATACCTGGGTTCATGTATTAATCGGGCCTTCGAGTCCGAACCCGGGTCTTCTTATTTATCACCATACCCAGACCCTATAGGGTTTGGTATGGGTCGGGTCTGGGTAAACCCGACCCGTTGACACCCCTAGGTATAATGGTATGGTTGACAAAGAGGACGAATAATCAACTTGAACACTGGGGCCAAACCAGGGTTACCGCAAATGCTATAAGAGAATGGTAAAAACGTTTTTCGAAAAATCATTTCGAAAGTGAGAGACAGTGTGTTTTGGAAACATTTGGAAAACGCCAAAAAAATCATGTTATGGGAAACGCATTTTCATACTATGAAAAACTGATTCTCATGTTATTCCCCTCTCGTTTCCCTTTTATGGGATATAATTTTTTTGTTGCTTGTTTTATCATTTCCTGGTTCGTTTCTCAAATCGTTTCCCGTTTCCGTTTCACATGCGCCTGAAAAACCTGGTTTCCCAAGACGTTTCCAGTTTCGGATTCCCTCTTAGCAACCTTCGGCCAAACAAAATATGGGATTTTTTTCTCTCTTGAATTATCCAAAAAAAAATTGTATTTTCTGCTGCATCATGAGCTCATCCAAGGTATAATGAGCATGGTCTAGTGCCATTTCGTCATCTGTCTAATGAGCCAAAGTTGATTAAAGTAGTGGTCCTAATAAGGATTGATTTGTCATTAACAAGACCCGTAGAGTTTTTGCAAAACATGGAATCTCAATTTCAGACCTTAGATCTCAAACTCCACCAACCTTTTGAAAAGATACCTGATTCCCATTCTTTATTGTTGTTTATCTTATGGATGACTCCAACTTTAACAGAGCATATATATATATATATATATATATATATATATATATATATATATATATATATATATATATATATATATATATATATATATATATAGGGATTATTGATGTTAAACCTTTTTTTTCTTTTTCACCAAATAATCGGAGAGTAATTGCAAAAACTGCAACTTCATCAGATGTTTACAGAAAGCTGCACAATTTTTTAGTTTAGTACATTTGAGTTGCCTTTCTTCTTGCAATTCAGGCACTTATTTAACGTATAAAAAACCCACTCATATCATCTTATTTTTATTGGTTAAATACAACAAAATTAAATATGTTTTAACCATTCTTTTATTAATCATGATCAACTAAGTGATCTTAGGACCAAGCATGTCTTTGAAACAATAATGAAAAAACAGTAAAACAGTCAATTAAATGTAATAATTGAAAAGCTGGGTCGGTTTCTGCAATCCCTGATAATTTATCCAGAATTAAGTAGTGACATTAGAGTAACCATCATTAAGCTATTCCTGACAGCCCATTTAAAAGATGGACGGCACTACTCAGCAGAGTTTATCACACTAGTATAGGTGGTGGTAGTTAGATGACCACATTCACTCCCATCGCTGTAAATCCATCTTTGAAATAATCTTCCAGATTCCCCTTCTGTTGATGACAGAAAATTGAGAAATCCAAGATGAAGTTGATTTTTGTCAGTGAATGAAGCAACCTTGCATGGTCATTTGATGTTTTCAGTATGGAAAGGATGGATCCCCTCAAATTTCTCAAAAGTTGGAACTCCCATTTTTGCTAACAAGATCAGAAAGAATCCTTAGTTTTTTAAAAAAAAAAGCATCCAATGGTTTTTTTTCTACCAGAACAACAGCCGCCCCTTGTGGCAGAGGGATTCGATCCTGAGCCTTCAGCTTGATAACATCCAATGGTGTTATTGCTTTGCATTCAAGTATGAAAAGGAGAACAGGCTGGAGGACTATTGCGTTGTAGAACACACAGCAATACATGAAGTTATAAACTTTTCTCTCTCTCTCTCTCTCTCTCTCTATATCTCTCTCTCTCTCTCTCTCTCTCTCTATATATATATATATATATATATATATATATATATATATCTGTAAATTGAAAGTCATTGGTGCCTCAAATGGACTCACATATTTTATCAAAACTGACTATACTGGAACAATGCATTTTGCTCACAGATGATTGCTGACAAAGGCCTACCACAATGAGATTTTGTGGTATAAATGCAGTTTTTCATGCATTACCTTGCCAATTTGAATTGGGCTAAAACTAATTTTTAACCTAATTTCAAACTCAAAAGCTTAATTAGTAGTTATGGGAATGGGCTAATCAATTTTCTATTCTTTTTGTAGGGTCAATGATGAGATATTGCTGTTGAATTGAAATTTGGCAAGGGCCTTTATTTATTTAGAACCTTTTTGTTTTAAAATGACACACTTTTTGAGATTCCTCTCCATGTATAACAAAAGTGATACTTGTGTGATTATAACATCTTAGAAAATCAATGAGGTATTAGGAATTATCAAACTGCCTCTTTGACCCACTTTAATCCCTAAAAGGGCCTTCCCCCAGCTAGCTTTTAAACAGTTAGGGTCAACACTTGTCTACACTATGCTTTTGGAAGTATTGGACAATCTTGCCTTTTTCTTATTACTTCACTACGGGGAAACACTGAAGTAGCCATTATATGGTCCTGCTTTAGGCAAAATTCATGTGGATAGTGTTCCATGGACTGACCCTGGATCCGAAATGTACAATCCGATCTGTCTAATAAATCATGGGGATATCTTTCAAAAGTGACATATAGAACTGGTGACATACTAATATCTAGATCCAAGGAAATATCTAAAGTGGGTCTGGGGTTGAGTGAATGCGCCTTTTTTATTAGCTCCAATTGGTGGGTGGTCCAGGATCCAATCCATGGACAACCCTAAAAACAAAGAAATAACCCAATGCCTTATTATAAATGATAATACCAAATGACTCTTCCATTGCGTATGACTAATTTAGGATACTTGCTTATTAAGGGTGGGTATAAAGGTAACATGGTGATTAAGAATGAAAATTATGGTGCTGGAACATGAGTAGGAGTTATGGTGCTTGGCTGGCTGTTATCAACCAACATCATCAATGGTAGGTCACGGGCTCATGTACGTGTTTGGTTATGATGTGATGTTGATGGGGGAGGCGGTGGTTCCACATGATAATGATGATGGTGTTGGGTGGTTGTGGTGGTGGGGCACGATGATGACAGTGATGATGATGATGATGATGGTGCTGTAGTGGAGTGGTGGTGGGACATGATGATGGAGATCACGACGAGGGCATCCAGCTAAATTAACGCCAATTATTTTTTAGGGCTGGCAAACGAGCTTGAAGTGTTCAAGCTTGGCTCATTATTGTCTCGAGCCAACCCAAGTCAGAGCTCATAATCTGCTTAAGTTAAACGAGCAGCTAGTTTATATACAAAAATACATTATTTTTAGCTGAAAGAGATGGGATTATAAAAAGAAATATCAAAAATATGTTTTGTACTACCTAATAGGTTTATACCAGTTCAGCTGAGCCGAATACCTATTGTTTGTATTCAGCTTGCCAAACTTATTTTACGAGTTTGAACAAGCTCTTAATGAGCTGAACATAAACTGGGTTTTTATTTTAACCTCCATCCTCGCTTTCATTCCTGTTTCATATCCTCCATACCCGGTCCAAACGGGGGAGGCAGGGTGGGCACCGCTCCCCCCCCCCCCCCCCCGAGGTATAAAACCAAGTAGAAAGCTGGTTATTACCAAGAAGAGAGGAATCGGGTTCAAAAAGGGGCTTTCATTTGGAGAAGTTGAACTTTACTGTCAGGGACTGGGAACTTTACTGTCATCAATTAAGAAACTTGTTAGAATGAACTACTAAGTTGGAATATGCATCAAGTAGTTATATCTGCATTACAAGAGATTTAAGTAAAAAAAGATTCAAAATCTCAAAACAGATCCAAAAGGACCCTATGAACCCAGATATGTATTGCTCATTCTCCTGCATTACTGTTCTAAATCCAATTGAAATCCACGATTGACATTTGATCCCGACTGCCAATAGAAGGTCCTGCTGAATGTGCCAATGAATAATATTTGTGGTTGTCATATGTTTTAGTAAAAAACCCAGGCATCTGCGGAGGCCAATAACAGATGGTAAGCAGCAGCATACTAAAAGTGGATTTCCTATAAATATAGGGAGATCTAGAGATTAGGGGAACAATTAAGTTGGATTCAAGATGAGCTAATTTTCAGTTTATTTTCAGTTTTAGTTAATTCTTTTCAATTTTTAGTTATTTTCTTGTAATTTTTATTATATTTCATGTTTTTCTAGATAATTCATAGTTGGTTAGATTTTTTCTCAAAAAACAGGTTTCCAAATTACATCAATTTCATATTAGAGCCGAAATCCTAATCATGTTTATAGTGACGAAAAGCAAAACATGAAGAAGACATGAAAGACATGGTTGAACTCAAAGATACATCGGTAGAGTTGCCGATGAACATGGCGCCATTGACAAAGATTTTTCTTCGCCTAAGCTCTGACATGGCAGCCATAAACACAACAACGAACAAGATGAAATATCCATTTGGATCCAATTCATATTTAGAAGGGAGCAAAAGATTTGTGTTCATAAGCATCCATTTGGATCCGATTCATATTTTGGATTTTTATCATTTGAATCTTGTATATTTGGATCATTTTGCTTTTTGGTTCATTTGTAACAAATTTTAGATTTATGTATTAGATCCAATATTCAGATCTTATTAAATTATGATAAGTTTATCTTTTTAAAGGGTTATTAGAGTAGGTAATTTACTTGGTTTAAAATTAGAAAAATATCATCTATTTATAGATGAAGGATCTTTGTAGATAGATAGTGAAATTGATTTGAGATATTGAATTTAGCTATTTCATTGTTTCTATTTATTTTACTGCATTTTTTTGGATATTTTTAACTTTTCCTAGATAATCATAGTTGGGTAAATTTTTGATGTAAATTGAATTCCTTTGATTTGCATCAAAGTGGTATTAGAGCGACAAGCTCGCTTGCCTCATCCATCGCGTGATTGTAAAATTCATGGAAGGATCCTGTTAGATTAAATGGATGGTTCATTTTGATTGTTTGAATGAGTGATTTAAGAGAACAATCTCACCAAATTCTAGATTCATCAAAAAAATCCAACTCTAAGAGTTTTCTCGAAGAGCGATCTTGATTGACGAATGATGTACCATTGTCCACCAATATTTTTATTTCAAAACATAACGGAAGACTTCTCAAAATAACCCCAAGATTCAGGCGCATCATAAGTTGAAATCAAATCATTGCAATTCAAATATAATCAAAATTCAAACAATTCGTTTCATCAAATGAAATTTAAGGTTTATAATAAAATAAAAATAAAAAGATAGTAGAAGAGTTTAGTCCAGTCCATTCCACATGCTAAGAGTCCCTGTGCAGTCGCTCCCATTTGTATACATGTGTGGATCTGAAAAACGTAAAGTATGGGGTGTAAGACAATTCATGTCTAAGCACAATTCCTCTGGCCCTTACTAGGACTAAAAAATAATAACGAACAAGTAGTTATGATTAGCAGTGTAACCCTAACATCATCCTGAGATGATGTAGTAAAATTATCAATCATGCATACCTTATGTGTAGATAATCACTCAATGCACTCATACAGTTTATGAGTTTGTAAGTAAACAACTTATGCATACCTTTATGCGTAAGTAAACATGAAATTCATGTATACTTTGATACGCACAAACAATACAACATATAATCATAAAAACTTATACTAACACATACACTTATGTTTACAGGTCATTCGAACATACAATTATACTCATATACAATTCACGCATACAGTTATCTCACATTTGATTCAAGCACATCGTTAGGCTCAAAAACAATTTATGAATACAATACTGTATAAATTTTATTCAGGTATACAACCCTACTCGTAAACAACCCATGCATGCCACCATTGGGTTCACAACCAAATCAAACAAAGATATATAGTTTTATAACAAGAAAGGAAAAAAAAAAAGAGAACGAAAAAAGAGTTTTCATAACCAACACAACAAAATGATTTCCGTATACATTTTCTTATTTACCACATTGTTAATATTACGTAGGTTCACATTTGACCCACTTTCTCAACCTCCATAGTATGAGTCAATATCACCCTGTATTTTAAGGTTTGACTGCTACAAGACCTAAACGTAATCGTGGTTAGTGTAGCTATGACATGACTCTAACCTGATCGAAATTCAATACATTGACAAGACTTTTAATTGATCATATACAACAGGGCTCTAACCTAACCAAAATTTAATACAGTGCCCTAAAACCTTTACCTAATTGAAACTAGTGCAACTATGGCAAAGACTTTAACCTTATTGTAATTCAATACATTACAGCAGATCATGAAGCAACTCACACGTAGATGATATGATAATAGCGTGATTCTCGAGCCAGCATGCATGGATTATAAGGTGATGCACATGGATTCTGAGGCAGCTGCAATAGTGGCAGTGGGATGGCGGTGGTAGCAATCTATTGTTGGTGTTAGTGGAGCCCACACTTTAGTCCAATGGCCTCAATTGGTAGGGAACCACAATAGCCAACAGGGTTTCAAATTCGATGGTTGGCAGTTGGTGGTAGCATGCTGAAAGAAAACCCTAATGGGTAGGGGTTTTCTAGCGAAGCAGGTTATATGTTTCCCCCCGGAACATGCAGGTGCATGTTTTCGGGTCTGAATGAGCGCCACGTATGTAAGCATGTGAGGCTCATTTCCCCGTGTGTGTCAGCATCACTTAGCATCAGAGTCTGGTGCGTTTGCAAAGACTTAAGTGCCCTTTCTTGCCAATAGCGCCATAAAACGATATTTTGCGTAAAGAACAAAAATATCCTCCCACCAGAAAGGGTTAGAATCATCATCATTTTTGCCCAAAGAAGTAAACTCCTCTACTTTAACAGGAGCCCCTCACAATATGTCAGCCTAAATATTCTGGATCACCCTTTGGCGATGCACCATCTGTTGTAAAGGATCTTCGATTAACAATGCACCCTTTGTTGATATTTGTTGCCGCCAGGGCACCCTTTGTTGTCGTCTACTGTCATCGAAGCACCCTTTGTCATTGTCTGCTACCGCCAGAGCACCATTTGCCATCGTCGTCGTCTATTATCGTCGGAGCACCCTTTGTCGTCGTGTGTTCATGAAAAATAGTTGAACTACCAGAAAAATCAGCATTCTGACTATTGTTCATCATGATACGAGGGTGCGAACGTCGAATTGAGTAGACAGAGAATAGCAATTTACAGCAGAGATAATGATGGCAACATCAAACTGAGTAGAGTAGCGATTTATAATAGAAATCAGACTAGAGAGTAACGACTTACAATAGAAATCAAATTAGAGAGTAGCGATTTACACTAGAAATCAGATAAGAGAGTAGCGATTTAAAGTAAAAATCAAATCAGAGAGTAGCGATTTACAATAGAAATCAGATAAGAGAATAGCGATTTATAGTAGAAATTAGATAAGAGAGTAGCAATTTACAGTAGAAATCAGATCAGAGAGTAGGGATTTACAGTAAAAATCAGATCAGAGAGTAGCGATTTACAGTAGAAATCAAATCAAAGAGTAACGATTTATAGTATAAATCAAATAAGAGAGTAGCGATTTACAGTAGAAATCAAATCAGAGAGTAACAATTTATAGTAGAAATCAGATAAGAGAGTAGCGATTTACAATAGAAATCAAATCAGAGAGTAGCGATTTACAATAGAAATCAAATCAGAGAGTAGCGATTTACAGTAGAAATCAAATCAGAGAGTAGCGATTCATAGTAGAAATCAGATAAGAGAGTAGCGATTTATAGTAGAAATCAAATCAGAGAGTAGCGATTTATAGTAGAAATCAGATAAGAAAGTAGCGATTTACAGTAGAAATCAAATCAGAGAGTAGTGATTTACAATAGAAATCAGATTTTTACTGTAAATTGTTATTCTCTGATTTGATTTCTACTGTAAATCGCTACTCTCTTATTTGATTACTATTATAAATCGCTACTCTTTGATTTGATTTCTATTGTAAATCGTTGTTTTTTTATTTGATTTTTACTGTAAATCGCTACTCTCTTGTCTGATTTTTATTGTAAATCGCTACTCTTATATCTGATTTTTACTGTAAATCGCTACTCTCTGATTTGATTTCTACTATAAATCGCTACTCTCTAATTTGATTTCTACTGTAAATTGTTTTTTTCAACAGAAAGAGAATAAAAAAACCACGGCCCCTCAAAGAGAAATCTTATTGCTCTTTTCAACAGTTACAAGAGAGAAAGAAAAAAAAGAATTTATACAAGGCAAGAGCGACAACCCTAAACCTAAACAAGTTGGGTCTGATCCATAAGAAACCAAGTCTCAAACATAAGCCCAAAAAAATTCTCTTCCGGGGGGCGCTGCCCCCTAATCATGCATATATTTTAGGGTTTATTTCATATTAAAATATGCATGATTTTATGAGAAAATATTTTAAAAAGCCAAATTTATGCTAGTTTTGAGTAAATGTGCTAAAATAATAAAAAAATACAAAATGCTTGAAAATTAGTTTTATTTTGCAATTTAGTCTATATATTAGTAATTGTCATTAATATAGTACGTTTAGTTTTTAAAATAATAAAAATTAGAGTTAGTTTAGATTTTTTTTAAAACATGGTCAAAATAAGGTGTTTTGTAAATAACTTTTTGTAGGAGAAGTTTTAAATGAAATTCTCAAAAAAAGAAAATGACTCTCAAGAAATAAAATTTTCTTTAAATCCCATACGTAAGGGTTTGAGAAGGGGCCTTTCATGAATTGTTGGTTGCCCTCTCCTCTTCCCCTTCCTCTCCACCTCTTTTTCCTCTTCTTCTCCTCCCTCTTTTTCTCTTCTTCCTTTTTCCAGGGGAGACATTCAGCCCGGCGGCAACAATCATGGAGGTCAACCTCTCCTTCTCAACCCTTCTCTACGGTAAGGCATTCTCTTCTCCTTCTCTTCTTCATCTTCTTCTATCTTTTCTTCCTTTCGCAATTTCTGCATGTTTTCTTTTCATCAAAATTGTGACTGAGACTAATTTTAATAGTCATGAAATAGTAAATTCTGGTTCATTGATTCATGTTGTGTATAATTTTAGTTTCGTTTTTTATTGTTTGTTTGTTTGTTTGTTTTTTTTAAGCTTTTCATATCACATTGCATTTGTGCGTTTACAGTGAACTCTTAAATTTTTGGTAGTCGTGAAACCTGTTTCTGGCTTGCTTTGATATGAAATCTGGTGTAGTATATTTCTGTGCTTTATTGGCATGACTCGGGCATCTAAGCCAGAGTAATCTTGAATTTAGATCAGCAGATCTGTTGTGCATTCGTCAGATTTTATCATATTTGACAGAAATCTGATCGATTACCTTGTTTTCTGGTGATTATTGTTTTCAAGTCAATCGAACTTGATTTCAGGCATTAATCAGAGAACTGGATCAATTCCAGCCGATTGGAATCTCGTTGATCTATGTTGCTGGCTGGAATCCTTTGTTAGCCAGATTCACTTCATGTTTATTGTGAAGATGTGAAACAGGCGACTCCTTTCTTGAGCCACCGTGAAATTCATTTCACAAATTTTTTTATTTCTGGTGGATGTTGATATTTGAAATTCCGGTGAGTATTTTTGAAAAGGTTTGATCGGATGTCTGAATCCGATGTGAATGTCAAAAGCTACTGATTTTTGAATCAGTTGGATCAATGGTCTACTGTCTGGCAAGTGTAATGAATTGTGAGTGTTATATTTTTACTGTTTTCTATTGATATCTGAATATCAAGAGTTATTGTTTTGTGTTAATTGTTGGATCAGTGGTATACTGTTGATTGTTGTTGAGCTATTAATTGTTTGATGCAATGTTGATCTACGGATCAGATTGATTGATTATTTGATTGAACAATTTGATTTCAAAATTTTGAAGCTCTATAGAATTTCAAATTCCTGAATGTTGTTGTCTGAAATTCCAGCTAGTATTATTTGGATTTTACTAAGTTTCTAATGAAGTGCTGCATACAGAGTTCAAAGTATTATTGAGTTGCCGGCTTAATCAAAGTATTGTTCATTGAACTATGGATCAATCATCGATTTAATTTCTGAATCAATGAATGTTTGATGTGTGATCAAATGTTGTTTAGTTACATGATTTGATTAGCTGTTAGTAAAGTGCTTTGTAATTGTTAGCTTAGTTGGTAGTTAAGTAATTGTTAATTGTTAGTTAAGTAAATAGTTAGTTGTTAGTCCAGTGAGTACATTAGCTCTTAGTTGCTTTATAATTAGATGACTTTACTATTTTGATATTAGATTTAATTAGTGCTTCGTTATTAGGTGCTTAGTTGATTTGAAATAATTAGCATTGTTAATTAGGTGATTAGTAATACTACTTTACAATCATTCATGTTAGTAACTAGTAATTAGTTTGCATACATTCGCATTATATAGTTTTACTCGTCATTTCATTACTTTCACATTAGCTTTCATTGTTTTAGAATTTAGTTAGTATACTTTGTTTAGTATAGTTTCTATTTCTCTCTCTTCTGTTGCTCGTGTTCTTTTGATTTGTGCAGGATTGCACAAGAGTGGAGCAAAAGTGATCGAGTGACACAGAATCACAAGAATAGAAGACTTTTGCTTTTATTTTAGAATTTAGGAATTTAATTCTGGGTTTGTAATAAAATCTTTTAAGCTCTCTGCATAGGGTATTCATTCATTGTAATAGCTAAGTAGCTTAATTTTCCTCGTATTTTTTATTTTGGCAATAAAGAGTAGTTTAATTGTTTGTTTGAATACAAAGTATTCTCGTTCTCTGAGTTCGACCCGATCTCTACCACTAGTGAGAACCGATTTTTATTATTTGATATCTGGTTTTCACATGCTTTTCATTTAAAAATCTTTTCAAAATTACAATTTCATCAAAAAGACATCACCCCCCACGACCCCCCGCCAGGGGCGGCCCCCTTGGACACCCTCCCGCTAACCGCGCAGTGGGACCCGAGCCGGAGGAACCCCCAAACCCCCTTCCTACAAGGGCAAAAACTTTGAATCAGGCTCCACAACTCATCAGGCAGGAACAAGAAGGCGGTCATGTGTTGTAACACAAGCTAAAAAAAAGGCGAAACATGCAAATCTATTTACGGGGAGCGGAAGAACATTTTCATCCAACGCATATCTATCTTATCGAAGAACATTTCCGTTAAAAGCATATCTACCTTTTTTATTTGTTATTTTATTATAAAGTCATTGTGGGCAACATTGGCATATGAATTATCTCAGGTCCCAAGATATTCCTCTGTACATATAAGAACACGCGAATTTGTGTTTCGGGAAGAACACACACCACCCTCCCGGTTTTCTAGTGAACAACAACCTTGGCGAGAAGGGTGGTAGCCGACTGGCTGTAGGGGGTTTTGGCTGTGGAAGCGGATCAGGTCATGCTGAACATGAGCGTTTTTGCTCATGCTGACATCGTGGCCATCCGATTTGCATTTTAAAAAGTTCAAAAGTCAACAAAACCATGTGGCATTCTTCCAAAATGCAAACAGACGGCCACGTTGTCCGCATGAGTAAAAACGTTCATGTTCAGCATGACCTGAGGGCTGTCGGCTAGCTGGGAACCCCTGGGGTTTGGTTGTCAGCTACAAGGAAGATAGGGGAGGGTCGACTACAATAGCCGGCTTCCATACAAAGATCGGCGACAAGGGCGATAGTGGTGGCCAAACAAGGGTGGCTCGACAAACCTAATGGTCGTAGAGGAATTCACAACCTGCGGTACCTCGATTTGCCAGTCATCGATCGCCGCTCTCGCCGGTTGGACAACACTGCCAACCCCTTTTCCCTTCTTCTTCGTGTTTCCCTTCTTACTTAACTGTCTCCAACGTTGAGAACTCCACTGAGCACCACCTGCTGGTTGTCCAACACTAACAAGGTAGTCACCTACTAACCAGCCGCCCCCACGACACCGACACAACCGATGGTGGGGGAGGGTCATCTGATGCCCTGCCCATGGGCCCATGTGAGGAACTGATTAACATCCGAATTGGTTTTCTCTTGTTACTCGACATGAGGTTGGTTCAGGGCCCCCCAGATCTTATTCATGTAGGTCTGAGTCTGGTTCAGAACCAAAACCAAGACATTCAGACCCGTTCAAGAATCTCATACCCGAGTCATGCAGGTCTGAACCTAGTTCTGGCATAAATACCCCTTATTTTGGCCCATTTTAACCATAACCCCTATCCAAATCAGCTTGAAATGTCCCAAACCCCAAACCTTGGACCCAACTCACTAAAATTTAATCTAAATACAACCCCATTTCACCTAGACCCCATCCAAAAAACTCATAAACCTAAACCCAACCCGTACGCACGACCTCAAGTTGGATATATTTAAGTTCATGGAAAGATTTGATACATGGTTTTTTTTTTTTTTTTTCAGTTGAATATACTTGATAGAGAACTCCGCCTGTGTAGTTATACACTGCCGGTCCCAAGCCCGGATAAAGGAGAAGGGTTGCGGTAGGCCTGTGACAGCCAGCATAAAAACTTTGTCATATCCTATGAAAATGAACCAATATGAGAATTTCGTTGGGGCGTTCTCTACTGAGCGACGCGTTGTACTCTCTAGGCCCGGAGGCAGTGATAAATGTGCAAGGGTTGCTAGGTCGTCGCCCAGAAGCGACGCGTCACACCGGCGCCCGGGTGTGGTGTCAAATATGCAAGGGTTCCCTCACTTTGTTGGACGGGTGGGGGTAAAGAAGTTAGTCCAAGACCATAAAATTAGGTTAGCCACTTGGAACATAGGGTCTTTAACTGGTAAGTTGGTAGAGTTAGTAGATGTTATGTGTAGGAGAAAGATTGATATTTTATGTCTTCAAGAAACCAAATGGGTAGGTGAGAAAGCTAAAGTGATAGAACCTTGGGGATATAAGATTTGGTATACAGGAATAAATAGGAATAGGAATGGAGTAGGGATTGTTATGAGTCGTCAGTTTATAGATAATGTAGTTGAGGTCCGTAGGAAGGGTGATAGAATTTTACTTATTAAATTAGTATTAGGTACGGATATTATTAATATTATTAGTGTTTATGCACCTCAAGTAGGTTTAGATGATTCCATTAAGCATCAATTTTGGGAAGATTTAGATGGAGTAGTACAAGAGACATCTTATGGAGAAAAGCTTTTCATCGGCGGTGACCTTAATGGACATGTAGGCATTAGTAGGGATGGATTTGAGAATATCCATGGAGGCTATGGTATAGGAGAAAGAAATGAAAGTGGAGAAAGGATTTTAGATTTTTGTTTGTCCTATGATATGATCTTAGCAAACACTTGGTTTAGGAAGAGGGAGTCTCACCTAGTAACATTTAAAAGTGGGGTTAATACGAGTCAGATAGATTTTTTCCTACTTAGAAAGAGAGATAGGGGTTGTTGCATCGATTGTAAGGTTATACCAAGAGAAAGTGTAGCTACACAACATAGAGTCTTAATTTTAGATCTTAGAATTAGACAATGCCGCAAAAGGGATAGACATAGGATAGATCCTAAAATTAAGTGGTGGGCACTGAAATGAGCTAAACAAGGAATGTTTGTAGAGCAGGTAGTTAAGGAAGTTGATTGGTGTCTCGAGGAGGATTCAGAATCAATGTGGAATAAGATAGCGGGTGGTATGAGAAAAGTAGCTAAGGAGGTATTGGGTGAGTCTAAAGGCGGTGCACCACTAGGTAAGGATACATCATGGTGGAACGAGGATGTCAAGTTAGCTATTAAGGTTAAAAGAGAGTGTTATAGAAATCTAAGTAAGAGTCGTGATAATGAGAATTTGGAGAAGTATATGATAGCAAAGAAGGAAGCTAAAAAAGTTGTTCGAAACGCGAGGGCTAAGGTATATAAGGAGGTTTATGACAAGTTGGATACCAAAGAAGGCGAGAAGGATATTTATAGGCTTGCAAAGATTAGAGATAGGAAATCGAAGGATTTGGGTATGGTTAGATGTATCAAAGATGAAACGCAAAGGGTTTTAGTCAAAGATGAGGAGATTAAGGAGAGATGGAAAGATTATTTTGATAAGCTATTTAATGATAGTCATGCTCAAGATCTTGGAGACTTCTCCATTCCTTTTCGTGAGATAAATCGTGACTTCATGCGCAAGATTCAAAAGAAAGAAATTGCAGAGGCTTTGAAGAAAATGAAATCAAGAAGGGCAGTTGGCCCAGATGGTATACCTATCGAGGCTTGGAAATGCTTGGGAGAGAAAGGTTTAGAATGGTTGACAAATCTTTTTAACTTGATTTGGCGAACAAATAAGATGCCTAATGAGTGGAGGAAGAGTACTTTGGTGCCTTTATATAAGAATAAGGGTGATATACAAGATTGCACAAACTATCGTGGTATAAAACTCATGAGTCATACTATGAAACTTTGGGAGAGGGTGATTGAGTCTAGGTTGAGGAAGGTTGTCATGATATCGGAGAATCAATTTGGTTTTATGCCTGGAAGATCAACTATGGAAGCTATACATCTTCTTAGACAACTTATTGAAAGATATAGAGAGAGGAACAAAGATTTGCATATGGTTTTTATTGATTTAGAGAAGGCATACGATAGAGTACCTGGGGACGTTCTCTGGTGGACAATGATGAAGAAAGGTGTTTCTCTCAAGTACATTAGTATAATTAAAGATATGTATGAAGGAGTAGTAACCAATGTCCGCACTTGTGGAGGGGTGACAACCAATTTCCCGATAACGGTTGGGTTACATCAAGGATCTGCTTTAAGCCCTTTCCTATTTGCAATAGTGATGGATGAGCTTACGAGATCAATTCAAGAAAATGTACCGTGGTGTATGTTGTTTGCTGATGATATTGTTTTGATTGATGAGTCTAGAGCTGGGGTTAATGCTAAGTTAGAATTATGGAGACAGACATTGGAAGCTAGAGGTTTTAAGTTGAGTAAGAGTAAGACTGAATATATGAAATGTCGGTTTAGTAAGCAACGAAGTAGTGATGGGAGTGTAGTGAAGCTTGGTGAGCAAGATATACCGGTGAATGATTATTTCAAATATTTGGGATCCATCATTCAAAAGTATGGAGAAATTGATAGAGATGTAAATCATAGGATAAAGGTTGGGTGGATGAAATGGAAAAGTGCTACTGGAGTGCTGTGCGATCGTAGAATGCCATTGCGGTTGAAGGGAAAGTTTTATAGGACGACTATTAGACCCGCTTTACTATATGGTACGGAATGTTGGGCTGCCAAGAGACATCATATTCAAAAAATGAGTGTAGCATGGATGTGTGGAAATACAATAAAAGATAAGATTCGGAACGAAGAGATACGTAAGAAGGTAGGTGTTGCACCCATTGAAAATAAGATGCGAGAGAATCGTTTACGGTGGTTTGGACATATTCGGCGAAGGCCTAATGATGCTCCAGTTAGAAGGTTGGAGAAATGGGAAAATATATTAGTTAAAAGAGGTCGGGGTAGGCCTAGGAAGACTTGGATGGAGATGATAGGAAAGGATATGAATGCTTTGAACCTCACCGAGGACATGGCGTTGGATAGAAATGATTGGAGGAAAAGGATTCATGTGGAAGACCCAAAATGAATTTCTTTTTTGGTTCATATCGCTGACCCCAATTGTTTTGGGATGAAGGCGTAGTTGTTGTTGTTGTTGTTTGTTGTTGTTGTTGAATATACTTGATAGAGCCATCATTTGAGCTGCATCATATGGCAAAGCATCGACATATATTGGTGGCTTCGTCACAATTGAGGAGATTGGACTATGTGTGGTGAGATAAGTTGCAAATAGACCATGAGAACTAGGTCCTTGGACGAATCCAAGAATGGAGTGAGATGAAACATTTGATGCATGTGATGTTTGCAAAGCAATGACCTTTTGATCATAAAACTTCTACCCAAGCCCAAATAGGTGAAACTAAATTAGGATCTTATTTGGATAATCGTTACATAACACCCATCTAAGATACTTTTAAAGACCCAAATCCAATGAAAGAAAATTTGGACCCAAATTCATGTCCTGAATCTAAATTTCTTATATTAGATCCTCCTAAACCCATTTTGGATCAACATATCCCCACATAATTGAACTTTAACCCAAATCTAGTTGATCAAGCCCCAAGTGGACCTCCCTAACACTTACACATGTCCAAACCTATTTTGGATCAAAAGCCTATTAATCATATCCCAAACCTACCTGCCACCATATCACCTAAACCAAGCTTACCCCAAGCCTGAACTTATTTGGAGCATATCAACAACATGTGGAACACGAAATGATAAAGTGAAAGGTCCAAATCCTCTACTCATGAACTTTGACACATTAGATCAAGCCTACACAAGAACCATTCGATCCATTTGACCTAGTCAGATGACTTTAGTTGGTTTGGCAATTGGTTTGGCAATAATGTTAGAGTGAATGTTGCTTGATTCATTTATGTTATAGAGCATTACACGGATCTGGCTGCTTATTATGGGCCCATAACCTACTTGGTGGAACGAAATTAAAAGAAATGCAAGCAGTATCTTAACTTGAGGGCAAGTCTTCCCCAACTCGAGGAGAATGATACAAGAGTGAAGCAGAAGATTCAGATCCATAAAGATCCATTTAGATCTTATTCATATCTTAGATTTTTATCATTTAGATCTTTTGTATTTAGATCATTTTGCATTTTGATTCATTTGTAAAGAATATTAGATTTATGTATTAGATCTAATATCCAGATCTTATTAAATTATGCTAAATTTATCTTTTTAAAGGGTTATCAAAGTAAGTAGTTTGCTTGGATTAGAATTAGGAAAAATCTCATTTATTTATATGAGAGATCTCTGTATATGAACAATGAAGATGATTTGAGATATTAAATTTAGTTATTTCCTTGTTTTCAACTATTTTCTTGCAATTTCTTAGATATTTTTAGTGTGTCCTAGATAACCGTAGTTGGGTAGAATTTTGGTGTAAATCAAATCCCCTTTGATTTGCATCAAATTAGAGGCACAAATGGTGGCATTGAAACAATGGCTCGATATGGCCATCACAACGCTGAAACATTGGTTTGATGAGATTACCCGACATAATCTCTCCATGCAGATGGCAACCAATAAATTCACATATTTGGTTTGAATTGATCATTTTTAAACCATATTTCACTTCTTTTCGTACACTTCCTAGTTTTCAAATAGTTGTTTCATCATCATGCAGTGATCTTAGTAAGAAATCCTTTTTTTTTGCTTGTTATGATAGTAAACAAATTTTACCTACTAATGATCATTTTTTTTTAGGTGGTGATAGCAAAGCACAAAAAAATTTGTTAAATATTCTATTTTTTATGAAATACTGCATAAAAAATTTCTTTTGTGAACCCCATATTTTCTTGAAATTCAAGAACAGGTAAAATTCAATTTCTGTGAAGGTTCAATACAGTGGAATCAGGTAAATTTTGAACTTGATAAGTTTATATTTTCATCAAAGGGTATATCACATCAAAAAGTGCATGATCATTGTTATTTTGTTTCCTTTCATTTTACAAAGTTAATTTTGTTCAAATTATTTATTTGTAAATATTTTTGCAGGTATTATAGCAATGTACCTGGCAAGGCGCAGGCTCCGAAGATGAAGCCTTTTGACTCCGAGGGGAAGTGATTCATCACATTTGGACCTGCATTCGGGAAAAATACATCATTTCACTTGAACTCTCAAATTCTCTCTCTCTCTCTCAACAGTATGCACAAATATGTGTGTATTAAGCATCTTATCACCCTTCATCTTGGGACAAGGCCTGATGGAGGGCAATCAGGTGCTTAATGCACAAATTTTGTGCCATGTGATTTCACCCGATCCGGACTCAAAACAATCCTGGATTGTTGCTTCCATTTTTTATTAGGGTGAGGCAGACATCTAAAGTGTTTGAGGGTCTTTCTTTTTTGTCATTTAAACGTGTGTTTGCTTGTCACGGAATGAGGTGCTGCGGCACCCCTTATGTAGATTCCTCTGCCAATAAAACAGAATCAACCCCCCCTCCCCCCCCACCGGAATACTTTTCGTGGAAAAAGGGGGGGTCCAGCGTGCATTTTGGCACGCCCGTCAATGCAAATATGTGGTTCCATGTTTGTTTTGACATTTTGAGCCTCACAGAAATGCATGCCCATCGATGCATTTGAGTGGAAAGGAATGCGTTTGAGCGGAAAGGGGAGAGTTTTCCATGACAAGCAAACACCCCCAAATGAAAAGTGCAAAAAGACAGTCCACATCCTCTTTGTTTATCATGAACAAGCTTGAACCCTTTACTGGTAGAATTGGTTCTACCAGTAGGGGCCCTCCACATGTTGAGAGGAGATTGGTGGTCAGCAAAATGCCGACACCAGGGGTTTCAAATAGCATTTCCCAAAAGTAATATATAGTTAAAGAAGAGAAACGCGCGCTTGGAGAAGCCAAGCAGCAAACATTCTGGACATAAGAGTTGCACCACTCCCCTTGAGGCATGGTTCTGTGTTCCAGGCCAAACAATTATAAAGTGTTTGGCCCCTGATATTTTTGTTGTAGTGACACAAGTGTATTAAACATCATTGGCACATTTTACAGTATAACTCAATACATGAAAACCTTACACATTACAAATAACTCGATACATAAAAATTATTTCTCCTTGCATGAAATATATTACATATGCAATACAATTATTTTGGATGCTACTATCAAAAGGAAAAAACATTCAAACAATCTGCTAGCCAAGTTTGCATCATCAATTAGTTAGAAGGAGGTGGTGCAACATTGGCTCCATCTCACATCACGAAGTTTAGGGCTCGGAATCTGCAGGGGAGCTGGCCATTCTGGTGGTCTAGGGACCGGACATGTGAGAGCTTGAACTGGACAGCATAAGAGAATCTGTTCTTGACAAAATCATGCAGGATCTGGATTCTCTTCATACACAAGTTTGGCATTGGGGCTCATTGTCGAATTCACTGTGCTGAGGATGGTTGTTCTTACAATAAGCACGAAAACTTTGTTACAGGACGGCAGATCCGGTGCAATCACATTGAGAAAAAACTCAAAAGATTAAACCTCAGATGAGAAGCACACCCCTACAAACCCTGTGAGGTTGTTCACACTACCTAGCCTCTAAAGAGGCACCATTACAGACCATGATTCAACTGCATTAATATTTCAAAATCGTTTCTGCATAGTATGCATAAGCTATTGCCCAATCAAGTATTGGGATAAGTCAATGGATTGATCAACCATGATTGAGGTTGGAAGCAAATACAGGAAATGTGATTGTCAACTCCACCTGAATCACCCAATCCAAGCTTCTTACCCAAAATTATGTGATGCTCACCACAAAACTCATAGAACATCATCGAGAGCACAAGATGAAACTTAATATTTGAAGCTTCAGGAGTATACAAGAAAAAAATTCATTTTCCTACTTATTCTACAAAATATAACCTGACACTTTAACAACAAAAACCTCCAAGCAGTTTGCATAAGGATAATTTATACAACTCGGGTTGTTGCATAAGGTTTAATCATTTTCTGTTGGGCCCCACAACTGAGGCTGTACCTCATAGAGGGCAGCCAGGTGCAAAGACACACTCAAAGTGTTAAAATTAAACCTGGATAAATCATAACAAAAAAGAGTGGCAAAATCAAACTTTTTTTTTTATGACGAGGAACCCTCGCCGAAGCCAGAAAAAAAAACCCCAGGTGGGGCCCCACGACCACCCTGTCTTACGTTTACGTGACCTGCGTCTGAAAGCTACGGACACACCCATGCGCCAGTGGGGTTTGATCCGGTGCCTTCATCTCAGCACCCTCACAACCAGCCCGCTGGCCATGCGGGCAAAAATCCAAACATGATGTCATCTCTTGCACATCCCCATATTAGACCTCTTATTGCATAAGAAAATCAGTGTCATGTTACGGCCCTCTTTCCCATTTCTTAAGAAAAAGTGAACCATCAGGTTCAATTGAAGCTACTTATTTATGGTAAATGTCATACAGAAGTAGAGCTCAACCACAACAATCAAGTAGCATGCAGACTTGCAGTTACTAATAGCAATCACAAATCGTGACTAAGATAAAACTGGCTCAAATTAACGCAGGATCATCGTCGCAGAGTTCGTGTATACCAAAGCGTGGCAGACCTTGATGAACTTGCCATTGGACTGGATGCCTCAATCATCGATCCGAGCGTAGTGCACTCCAGTGACACCATCTGCTGCTGGGCCTCCACCACCTCTACGAATTTTTGCCAGATTCCTCGTATTTCAGAGGACAAACAAAGTCAGGAAACAGAGCAGGAAAAGTGAGAGAAAGAAGTAATGTACCTTCATGTCCTTCGGGGTCTTTTGGATGAATGTCAGATAGTTTAAACCTTGATTTATACACTAAGTTGGATGAATGTCACATATTTTAGATATAACATATATATATATATATATATATATATATATATATATATATATATATATATATATATATATATTTAGATTATTTTGAATTTATTTTGAATTTATGTGATATATATCACTGTGGCCCCATAACCATATTTTTTGGAATTGTCGTGTTACCCCCGTACAGGCACCCGTATTCAGGTGACATAGTCACATAGATCACCAAAAGTTCAGGAGTGGCTTGATTTTCTTTTTTCTAAAACAAAAAAATATTGCTTTGAAGGTATACCAGTAACTTGAGCCTATGAACTCAACTTGGGGAATCGGTAATGATAACCCAAGTTAAATTGACAAAAAGCGAGTTTTTAATTAATAGTACATAAATCTAAGTACTTTAAAAAATATTAAAAACAAAGCTTTGTTTTTTATTGCTTAAGACCAAAACTAAGCTGTGTTTATCATTAAAGTATTATTTTAGTAAAAAACATTTTCAATATTAAAATATCAAACACTTAGTTTTTTATTGTTTAAAAATTTAAAATTTTCCGTGTCCTCGTGTCCTATTTTTCAAAAAAAATGCCCGTTGGTTGTGGATGGTGATTCTCTCTAAGATGCCTAGCATTAATTAGCTTTGTTAACTTTTGTAATTACCACGTAAATAAAATTGTACAAACTTATTGGCCGGAATTGGGTTAGCTGATTTGCTCCTTCCACTTTAGGAACCATAACAAGCAATCATACTCCCTTGGCCTAAACGAGAACGTGGTTTAGCTGCTCTTTCCAAAAAGCGGGAATGCAAATAAATATTGGAGCAGTTTACTCTCTTCAAAAGTCTTACTGTATTTTAAAAAATTCTTTGTTGCTCCGTACACATCTGCCCCAATAATATACCGAAAAATTCAGAAAAACCCTTCAGGTCCTGGGGCACTCACTAAGTCGAAGCCAAAAAATGCCTTCTTGATCTCATGATTGTTGGATTAACCACCACGATTGACGTACATCCCCACATCAGGGATGATTCATCTGATAAATCAGCATACGATAAGGGAAAACGACTACTCATATCGTTCCCACCATATGCTTTATAAATACAGGGTATCATGAGCGACCCTGGTGTGGAAGAGGAATACAGGTCTACTCACTGGTTGCTTGAGGAAGCCTGCGCTTGTGGTGGCTGCAGCCTGGCTGAGCAAAGAACCTTCAACGACCTCCATTTTCGGTAACCACAGCAGTCCGCCAATGACCGGATCAGGTACGCAGCCCTCTCCTGTGTGATTTTCTGTTTTAAATAATAGTTTTCCGGTTTTTCCCTGTCACAGGGGAGGCATTGCTGGAAACCGACCCAACAATAGGTTATGGGCCCACACCACCCCTCCGCTGCGAGGGTTCGATGGTGTTTTTGGGTTTTTTCGGCAACAGTCGTCGTTGGGCGACAATGTTTTTCGACAAATGTTGCCATGAGGCGATAGAGCTTTTCCGAAAGAGAGGCATCGTCGTGGGGCGACCTTGCAGGTTGTCGACAACAGGTGGTCGTGGGGCGACATGATGTCGACGACAGCTGGCGATTGTCACCGTTGGGCGACAGACAACATAAAAACAAAAACAAAAATTAAGGGGTTTTGGTTTTTTTTTTTACCTGAGGCCATCAGACTGTTTGATCTTTCACCGTCGTCGGAGACTATCGCGCAGTGTCGTCAATTTTCTGGCCAGCATCTATCTGATGATGCAAGCATCCAGTCGACGGTGCATTAAGGTTTTTGGTAGGGATGTTGCGTCGGGTTCGAGCTTTGTGAGGGTTGTCGTAAGGTGTGGTGGCTCGTCGGCAGGCGGCGTGGGTCGCCAGCAAGCGACGTGGGTCACCGGCGGGCGACATTGGTCGCCGGCAGGAAGATGGGGAAAACCTCTCTTTCTCAGAAAAATTGAGTTTTTTTTTTAAGTTTTACAAAACTTGATTTTTAATCGGGTGAAATCGGATTGGGTCCGGTGCTTGTTCAGACCCAGATCCGGTTCATACCGGGTCTACCCGGATCAAGTCATACCGGGTCAGACCCGGATCCAGTTTTTCCTGGGTCAAACCCGGATCCAGTTATATCGGGTCTGACCCGGATCCGGATACAACTCGGGTTCGACCCAGATCAGGTTTATACTGGGTTTGACCCGGATCCGATTTACCTCGGGTTTGACCCGGATCCAGTTAATACCGGGTCTGAACCAGATTCGGTTTCAACCGGGTCTGGCCCGGATCCGGATATACCTCAGATCTGACTCGGATCTGGTTAATACCGGGTCCGACCCAGATCCGGTTTCTACCGGGTCTGGCCCGGATCTGGTAACACCCAGGTCTGACCCAGATCCAGTTTGTATTGGGTCCGGCCCGGATCCAGTCAATATCGGGTCTGGCCCGGATTCAGTTCAAACCGGGCCCAATTCAGATCCAATTCATACGAGGTCTGGCCCGGATCCGGTTACAGTAGGGTCCAAGCACTATTTGGCCTGAATCGGATCAGGGACTGATTCGGCCTCCTTTCGAGACTGATTCAGAGTCTCTTTTGACCGGTTCCTTCTGGTTTCTCACCGGTTCCAAGATGCTAAGACCTTGTTTTCTTAAATATAAGAGAATACAAAGATTTTGGCATATGGTTATAGGGTTTTTATGAACTTTTGTTCATACTTGACATCGGTTCAAAAGGTTCAGAACCGGTTCGAACCCTTGGATGACTGGTTCGAGGCTGTTTTAGACAAGTTCAGAGTGCTTTCAAACTGGTTCTTGCTTGAGGACCAAAGGTTTTACCCATTTAAGCTTGGCTTGGGTTATTGCTCATGCATTTATTTGTAATTATGCATGTATAAATGTGTGTATAATATTGGCATTAAGGATAGCTAGATGACTTAGTGAATTCATGTCACCAAAGTGACTGAATACATGTATGTTGTCAAAATTTTATACTATCATATGGTTTTAGCCAATATTATTGTTGTACTTATATTCATGAAACGATAAACGACCCAAAGGTAGTTTTATCGTGTTTGGAATTTAAGTATGGTAGAATAAGGTAAATGTGTCGAGATACATCACACATGTGTATCCAAAGGTATATTGTGTTGATGGTCTAACTTCACAAGAACCTTAGTTTTACCGAATATGATTGGTAGGTGAAGTGGTTTCGCGTGTCGGAGCTCTTACCAAAGTAGGACTCTGATGACCCCCTTCACTCGCTTGTAAATAAGCATATCAAGGGTCTTTATTCTTTTGCTTTTTCCATTAAAGTTTTAGTCTTGTACGAATGCTTCTTGATACGTGTCTTTTGTCATGTAGTTTCTAGTTCTGTGATTTTAGATGGCTCTAGCTCTATACCTTTTCTAGACGGATCTAACTTTAGTGATTGAAAAGAAATTGTTCTTTTTACATTAGGGTATATGGATTTAGATCTGGCCCTAACACCACAACAAAGCAGTGGATTAGCGACGACCATATTTCGTCGCTATTCCGTCGTTAATCCGTCACTAACCGATTTAGCAACGAATTAGCGACGACGAGGCGACAGAAAGCTTACGTCGCAAATTTTTTGACGCTAGCTGGCGACGAATTTATTATGTCGCTAGTTCCGTCGCTAATTGTGATGGAATAACGAACGACGTATTCCGTCGCCAATCCGCCGGTACTAAACAACGACCTCGGCTTGGCGACGGATTTACATCCATCGCTAAGCCGTCGCTAGATTTATATGTATAGCGACGAAAAAATCCATCGCTAATCTGTCACAAACACGAAAAAAAATAAAAAAATTTATTTAAAAATTAAATATCGAGAACGGTACAATTTATATTTTCTGTAAATAAAAAACAAAGTACACATAAAATTTCATATAAAAGGAATCTACAACAATTAATCATTCCACCGTAAAAGTAACAAGTTTAATTATTTACAATTCAACAATTACAATTTCGAAAAAAAATATAACTTCTTCAACACAGTTCTCTAATCATCACCAAGATTTTGTGCGTCTTCTTGTTCATTTCCTTGATCTGTCCTTTCAGCTCTGCTATGCTGATTATCGCTAGCAGCCTACACAAGAAAAAAACGGTCAGTATTGATAAACAAAATATAATGAAACAAATTATACACTATATGTGATTCTATCATGTGCTCATATGTGTTATAAGGCAGTAAAAAAACTTTATATGTGATTCTATCATGCTCATATGTGCTCTAAGGCAGGCAAAAAACTCTATATGTGATTCTATCATGAATGATATGTGTTTTAAGGCAGTAAAAAAACTTTATCTGCGATTATATCATGCTCATGTGTTCTAAGGCAGCTATAAAAACTCTATATGTGATTCTACAATGCTCATATGTGCTCTAAGGCAGGCAAAAAGCTATATATGTGATTCGATCGTGCTCATATGTGTGCTAAGGCAGTCAAAAAATTGAATATCTGATTATAGCATGCTCATATGTGTTCTAAGGCAGTCAAAAAAACTCTATATGTGATTCTATCATGCTCATATGTGCTCTAAGACGGGTTTTAGCAAAAAACTTTATATGTGATTCTATCATGAATGATATATGTTCTAAGGCAGTAAAAAAAACTCTATATGTGATTTTGGCATGCTCATATGTGTTTTAAGATAGTCAAAAAACTGAATATGTGATTATAACATGCTCATATGTGTTCTAAGGCAGTCAAAAAATTGAATATGTGATTATAGCATGCTCATATGTGTTCTAAGGCAGTCAAAAAAACTTTATATGTGATTCTATCATGCTCATATGTGCTCTATGGCAGGCAAAAAACTTTATATGTGATTATAGCATGCTCATCTGTGCTCTAAGGCAGACAAACAACTCTATATGTGATTTTATCATGCTCATATGTGCTCTAAGGCAGACAAAAAGTTATATATGTGATTCGATTATGCTCATATGTGTTCTAAGGCAGTCAAAAAACTGAATATGTGATTATACCTTAAAGGGACCTGCAATCGAAGATCCCCTGTTCAACAAAAAATGGTTGAACTCATCTCGAAGAATGTCGGTGACGGTTTCATGGAAGTAGTCACGCAGTGTGTCCTTAACGATCTGGCGTACATCTTCACCGGAAAGAATAGCCTGCTGCTTGGAGCTTACTGCGGCGGAAGAAGTCGGTGAGCCGTAACTGGAAGAAGCAATAACAGATGCAGTATTCATATTACTCCCAAACCCGAACACGCGACCTTTTTTGGGTTCACCTGCTGCAGTCACCCATACTGCAAGATCAAATGATGGATGCTGAGTAGCGTCATCGCCATATCGCTCTACCATCTGTTGCTCATATGCCTCCTACAAAATAATGTTTAAAGTATGCATTAATAATTAATGATAACATTATGATAACTTGCATATTGCATTGATTATTAGTAGAATAAATACATATCGTTGTCGTTCTCGCCTTATCTGATACGAAGTCTCTCATGGTCTTTTGTTTATGTGTTTCAACAAACACATCTTTATATGGTACAATACCTCATTTTTCTGCTTCCTGCGAAGTTAAATGATAAAAGATTTAGTTAACAAGTTTGCAACAATACTTATAAAATTAATATTATATATTGATGAATTATCATTTTCTTTAGGTGTCATCTCATAGTATTTTTAGTTCATCAATCAATGGTCTTAAATATACATCAAGATTTTGGCCAGGTGAGGTTGGACCAGGGATCAACAGAGACAAGAAAAGATTTGGATGTTTCATACACAAGCTTGGTGGAAGGTTGTATGGAGTTACAAATACTGGTCAGCATGAGTATGGAGTTGATCTACCCCCAAATGAATTAAATTCATTTGTACATAGACCGAGTCTAACATTTCACACTTTCATTGCAAAGTTCTGATGAGTACGATCAAAGTTCTTCCAAGCTTCAGCGTCAACAGGATGCGTGATCTTGTTTTCATCGTGTCGAACTTTATTTGCATGCCATCTCATGTGTTTAGCTGTCCTTGAAGACATATACAATCGCTGCAATCTAAGAGTGATAGAAAATAGCGGAACGACTTGTATGAAACTTTCTTTGATCTCATGCTATCATTGCCTCTTGTCTTTGGCTTGAACCGAGGATGCCCACATGACAGGCATGATATGTTGTTTTTCTGTTCCTTGAAATACATGCAGTGATTTGGACAAGCATCAATCTTTTTGTAACTCATACTTAGAGCGTTGACCATAACTTTCGCACGATAGAAATTTTGTGACAGATTCTTATCTTTGGGCAACATACTTTTCACAATCATGCACAAACGGTTAAAACATGATTGACTCAAATTATACTCGGACTTCAAATTCATTAGTTGAAGAACTGCAGACAAGATAGTGTGACTCTCGCAACCGTTCCAAAGTGGCTCATCAGCATCTCTAAGTAAATCATAAAATCTACTAGTTGCATCGTTTGGTGATTCTTCATCTATGGCAGTTCTTACATCACTAGAACTCATATCAGAACCCAGTTCTGTTCCTGCGGCATCAAATATCAAATTCATATATGGATTATCGTGCATCACATTCACCCGTGCATCAAAATTGTTTCTAAATTCTTCTCCATGAAACATCCAGTTCTGATAACCACTCACAAAACCCTTCCTGTATAGGTGATGTCTAACGCCATGAGGTTCTACAAATCGATTATTCTTACAAATCTTGCAAGGACACCTAATCCGACCTGTGGGATCCACTATACTGACACTTGCCGTTGCAAATTCATTAAAACTATCAACATCATCCATATATTCATGCGATAACTCATTGTCCACTATCCTACGGTACATCCATTCACGGTTTGCAGTCATTTTCTTATGATGTTACGAATAATAACATAATGAATTAAAAGAGAACCATCAGAATGCTATGATGAAAAAAATATCAAATTTATCATGTAATATATGATGTCATACAATAACAAGAATTATGATGCATGCATTGATAACTTAATATTTTCATGTGCAAACTATTAATGACACGATACAATCATTTGAAGCATGCTTTTATTATACAATTTCACATGGAAAACACATTAATCTGAAAGTAACTACATACAAGCATGAATACAATTACATCAAACATTGCAATACATCATAATCATTCATATCAAACAAATGACAAACATGTACCTGCAGCAAACACACTTTAATATTCTACTAACTACTACCATGCCTAGCATGGACTCCGTACTCCAAAAATAAGAACACTTTCATATTCATACATTAAAATCATGCTTAGCATGATCTCCGAACTCCAACAAAGCAACCCTAAATATCAACAACTAAGTGAATGTGTTAAAAATAAAGTGTTACGTCTAATAAATTAAATAACATGTGATACGCTTGCATCACTTACCATGGGCATTTATCCAATTTGCATTATTTTTTTCACTTACTTACAACGGGTGGCTGAGTACAAGCGGGTTCCGTTGAGAAATCTGCAAAAAACAATGTTTTAAAATGAAGTCACAAAAAAAAGAGGCAAAATAAAACATTTTGCATAGGCCTTGAGAAGCCCAGTACCCAATGACCTACCGAAACCGCAGGGGAGTCGACCCCCTACAGGAACACAGAGGGTCGACCCTCCTGAAGAAAACCGCAGGGGGTTGACCCTTGCCTGTTCCGGCAGGAGGTCGACCCTCTTCCGGAACATAAGGGGTTAACCTCCTGCCTTTCCGGCAAGAGGTCGGGGTCGATTCCCTGCCTGTTCCGGCAGGGGGTTAACCCCCTGCCTTTCCGGCAAGTGGTTAACACCCTGCCTTTCCAACCCCTTGCCGAAACGGGGGTCGACCCCATGCCTGTTCCGGCAAGGGGTTAACCCCCTGCCGAAACAGGCAGGGGGTTAACCCCCTTTCCGGCACGGGAGTTAACCCCCCCGTTCCGGCATGGGGGTTAACCCCCCCCCCCCCCCCCGTGCCTTTCCGGCACGAAGGTTAACCCCCTCAATTTCTCCGAGTGAACGTGCGGGCGTAACTTTCTCCGGGCGAACGGTGGGAGCGGCGACAATGGGCAAACGGTGAACGTCGGGAGCGGGCGAACGGCGGGAGCAGGAGCAGGGAAAGAAGAAAAGGAAAAGAGGTTTGGGAATATATCAATAATTAGCGACGGATTATTTCCGTCGCTACTCCATCATACACAAAATTTACGAACATAGCGACGAAATATATTTTGTCGCCCATTCCGCCGCAAGTAGCGACAAAAATTTGTTCGTCGCAAATCCGTCGCTAATTAGCGACAGCTTTTGCGATGGGATATATTCTGTCGCTATTTTCGTAAATTTCATTGATTATAGCGATGAATATATTTCTCTCGTTAATCCATCGCTAATTAGCGACGGAATAATGCCATCGCTAAATTCCGTCGCTAATCACCTATTTTCTTGTAGTGTAAGGATAGATGAACTCGCTGCCCTCACTGATCAGAGCATTGTTGATCAAAATAATGCTTTTGAGAAGTGGGAGCGCTCGAATAGGCTTAGCTTGTTGCTTTTGCAATCTAAAGTAGCTAAGAATATTTACAGTGCGATCCCACAATACAGAACAATGAGGGAATTCATGAATGCCATTAAGGCACAGTTTATGAGTTCAAACAAGGCCAGAGCCAGTACCCTGATGTCTAAGATCATATCTATGAAATATATTGGAAGGGGAAACATTCGCCATCACATTTTGGATATGAGAAACATAGTGTCTCAGCTAAATGACATGAAGTTTACCATATCTGATTCTTTCCTGGTACATTTAGTTCTAACGCCCTTACCTTTGGAATACAGACCTTTCAAAATCTCTTACAACACACATAATGATGAATGGACATTTAATGAACTCATGTCCAAGTGTGTTGAAGAAGAAGAGAGGTTGAAAGGAGAGAAGGTGCAGAGTGCACATATGACTTCTCATACATCCAAGGTAGGACCAAGAAAGAATGTGATGTCTTCTTTTAAATCGTTGTAATTTTGAAAAGATTTTTATATGAAAAACATGTGAAAACCAGACATCAAATAATAAAAACTGGTTCTCACTAGTGGATGAGACCGGGTCGAACTCAGGGAACGAGAATATTTTGTATTCAAGCACACAATTCTAAACTATTCTTTATTGCTGAATTATTGAAATGTAAAATGTTCAGAAAAGGTAAAAACAACTAACTATTACAACAAATGAATACCCTTCGCAGAGGGCGTAAAGTGCAATATTTACAAACCCAATTAAATTCTTAATTCTAAAAAAAAACAAAAAGAAGCTTTATTCTTCGTACTTCGTGTCACGTAATCGCTTCTGCTCCACTCCTGTGCTATTTTGCACAAATCAAATGAACACGAGCAGTACCAGATATAGAAGTAAAAACAATATTAAACTAGCTAAATGCTAAGAACACTGAAATATAGCATCAAAAGAAACTAATGACCATTAAAACTATATTAAACTAATGTTAATTAACTAAGTAATTCTAAAACTAAGAGTAATATAAAAGACAACTAAGCACTTTTCACAAAATAGAGAATTCAATTAACTGACCGAATTAACAACACAGACAATTCAATCAACAACTAACACCTAATTAACACAGGAAAATGCAATATCAAAAATACAGAAACTTAACTATATACTGAAAAAAATGTAAATGAATTGAAATGTATTAAAAAAATAGACAATGCATGTAATGAAATAACAAGAGATTCAATAAAATGAAAAACAAACAGACATTCTTGAAGAACAAACTGCAAATAAAAAAACTATAAGGAAAATTAGTAACAATTCAACTAAACAGGAAAAAATTAAAAAAAACTAAAACAGAATTAGAAATGAAAGAGACAGGAATTAACTATATAAAAAAAAAAACAGGAAAATGACTGAATTAAAAAAAACACAGAAATTTAATGCAATGAAAAGTATTGTAAAATTACTGAAAATTCAAGAAAAACAAAACATGAAATGGAAAACTGGAGAACAAGGAATCGGTTTCAAAAACTGAATTGTAAAACAGAATTTAAAACTACGATACTACAGATTATACTGAAAATACAATTGCAGATCTAAACTAAAAATTAAAACAGGAAATGAGATGATCTAAACAACTACGATGAAATCTAACAGGCATACAAGGAAATCAAGAAATAAAAACAAGAAATGAAAAATCAAAGAATGAATAAAACCAGAAAAAAAAGGAATTCATGAGGCAATGGAATCAAACAAAGAATTGCTGAAATGAAAACATGAAAAAAAATTGCATAACAGAAATTGAGATCGATCTAACGTATACTATAGCAAAAATGCAGCATAAACAAGCTAAAGACAACAAAGAATCTGTAAAAAAAAATTAAAACTCACACTGATTGCATACAGAAAAGCACACAAAAGAAAAATGCACAATATAACAGAATTTGTTGCAGAATAAAAAAAATTGTTGAATCAAGACAAATCAAAAACCGACAAATGAGAAAAACACAAAGAAAGAAGAAATCGAATCTGATGCATATATTTTTTCATTTTTCTTTGCTGTAAACAAAAATCAAATGATCTATTTATTTATTTTTTTCATTTTTCTGTAAACAATGGTAAACAAGAACGATTGAAAAGAAAGAAGATGAAGGTGAAGGTGAAGAACTGAAGATCGGAGGAAGAAGAAGAAGAATTTGGAAAAAAAAGAAGAAGAAGAATTGGAAGAAGAAGAAGAAGAAGATGCAGAGGATGAAGAAAACTCACCGTGAACCAGAAGGATTAGAAGAAGAAGTGGCGACCTCCACCACCACGCTGTCACCGGAATGAAGATTCCACCACTGCTGCCGTCGCCGGAATATAGACAGAGAAAGAGGGAGAAGGGGAAGTTAGGGAAAGGGATTAGCCACCGGCAATAGTGGAGGAAGGAGAGAAGAGAGGGAATAGAGGGAAAGAGGAGCTTCAGCCGTGAATGGGGGAGGCGCTCGATTTTTGTTCAGTTGTTGGGTTTTAAAAGCCCCAAACTGGTTGGAACCGGTTTCAAATAGATTTTCAATTTTAAAACAATGCAAACCGGTTCCAGCCGGTTTTTTTTATTTTTTTTTTCAGTTTTTTTTTTAAAAAACAAAAACTATGTAAACTATTTTATTAGAAAGTGTTCAAAAATTAAAATCAAAACTTATTTATAAAGAAACTAAAAAAAACTATTCTAACTATTTATCTTTATATATAATTTTTTTCTTTTCTAAAAAACAAACATTTAAAATGATTTTAAAAACTATTTTCTCTATTGTTTATTTTTTTTATTTTACTTTTAATTGAAAACTAAAACTAAACTACTATGAATATAACAAAAACTAAAATATGTATAAAAATGTAAAATAAACTATTTTTCATGCATTTTCTATTTTTAAATCATTTTAGCACATTTACTCGAAAACTAACATAAAATTGGGTTTTTGAAACATTATTTCATAAAATCATGCATATTTAAATGTTAATTAACCTTGAATTATATGCATGATCAAATACCCCCATGCTTATGTTTTGCTAGTCCTCGAGCAAACTAGAAAAATGCACGAAATCAAACTATCAACTAACTCACTTTCGTAGGAATCATGGTTGCATTTAGCTCATGCAACAAGCCCTTTCAACCCCTGGGTTACCCCAGTGGACGAGTAAGGTCTCGTGAGGGTTTGCAGTGATGCTACCCACAAACATCTTTGTCATGTATGCATAATATTACACATCCTCACAATCAGTAGGTAATCAAAGACTTTATTTTCACAAATATTTCCTGTTATCTCAAAATCAAAACATAATTAGAGTCTTTTATGCACCACCACAGAAAAAGAATTTCTTTCACTTTTCTAAATATCACAATTATTTATGTTTTATTCTTAGAAAATCCAATAAATACATATTATTATTTACTTATCCTCACTCATATGTTTTCTGCACAGGTTTTCTCAATCATACTTCTAAGCACTGAACTTTTCTTTCTTTTTCAGCTCTTTTCTCAATTTTTTCATTTTTTCACGCTTTTTCTTTTTGCGTATTCATTCTTCTCTTATAGCTTGCGTGTGGTCTGCTTTTATGCCTTGTGCAATGTCAATATCTTCTATACTTTTTCAATACATACAAAAAGATATCAACTAAGACATAAAAGTGACTTCCTTCATTCACCTTTATAACATGAGAGTCAAATATTTCAACTTGTATCTGTTCTCAGTTACTTAGGATCACAAAGTTTTCCACTCTCCTTTTCGAAAATGGAATTAAAAGTTTCAACTTACATCTAAGTTCCATCTACTAAGGATTGTGGAATTATCCAAACAACCTAGCGCATGCTATTTTTTCTTTTGAGCTCATTTTTTTTACACTTTTGTTCATTTGCTTAGTTTTTCAAAAATAAAACTGTGCATATTCATATTTATGATTCAAAATAAATTCTGACATGTATCTATCATCATTTCTTTGAAATTCGCATAAACAACCATAATTTTTAGATCTATGTCAGAAAAAATTTTTGTGGGGCTTAAAAATCCTCTAAAAACATCAGATTTGAAATAACATTCATATAAGTTCAAACTATTTCTTTAAAAATCTACTTTTCATGAGAGATGTGTAAACATGTGCAAGAACGTAAACAGAAATATCAAGGTGTGCAAACTACACCCTCCCCCATGCTTGAATGACACTGTCCCAGTGACACTCCCCCATGCTTATATGAAACTACGTGAATGCACATGAGAGAAATAAATGAGGGAAAAGAGTAGAATGTCCTAACATGAATTAAAAACACACGTTTTATGAATGTAATGAATGCAATGTATACATGACAAAACATGAAACTCATAGAAAAAAAAATAGAAAACGAAAAATAAAACCAAATGAAATCTACAAATCCTAACAACAAATGTAATACTGTACAGAATATGGGTTGCCTCCCATAAAGCGCTAAGTTTCACGTCCCCAACCAGACGGATCCCTGGAAAAATCCTTCATCGTCCATGAGATCAATGGACATGAAGTCAGGCTCAACCGGGCTCTATGTAGAAAAGAGTGTCATCTGTGACACTACGCACTTTGTTTCCATCCCTTCTACCTCCAAATGTAGTATCATGACTCTCTTGACATGAAGAACGAAGATTATTCTCATGTGAGAGACTGGTCAGGAAATGAGAGTCTAGGACCGACCGAGTATCAATGAATGCTACTTCAGACAAGTGGTGAATATGATCAGGCTTGACTTGGTCAAGCACCTTCTGCATCTGCACCTCTTTCTTACTAAAAACAATCGGTGATCTTAAAGGCTGAGAAAATGGGGCTTTATATGATGATAATGCATGCTGTAGGTCAGGCCCCTTCTGCTGAGGTATCATGGAGATCGACTCGTCAGTAGAAATGATATGAGGTTCATGAGTCGGTTCCTGAGTGGAGTGACATGCCTTCCCATACTGAAGGGATGTAACAGATTTGACTTGCTCATGATGTGAATCGGTGGGTTGCAAGTCAAATGACATGGAATCCTCTCTCTTTGAGACAACAGACTGACTATGAAGGTTCCCCTGGCTTTGCCTAGTGAAAGTCTCAACCAACTGTCCCATTTGAGTCTCTAGTTTGGCTATTGACTGCGTATGGGAGCTCAAAAGTTGTAATATCCTATCTTGGAAGGATTGACTAAATGAAGGCTCATGAGGATGGGGTTGAGTATAAGCATGTTGGGCTGGGGAATGAACCTGTGAAAAAATGGGGTGCAAGTAACCTTGTGAAGGGTTACTGGGTCTATATTGTGTCTGGGAGGGTTGATGGGATGGGGAAATAGACTGGTTTCGCCAACCTGGGTTATATGATGATGTAAATGAATCGGGCATGGGTTTAGCGAAACCTTGGGCAGCATTCACCTGCTCCTGAACGAATTCAGGATATAATGGCGCTGCCAGACAATCCGCAACACAATGTGCAGGGCTAGCACATAGCTCGCACACTCTTTCTACTTGATTTCTCGAAGAATTGGCTAGGAATTGATCTAACTTCCTAGTCAACTGGTCAACCTTAGTACGCAATTCTAATTCGGACCCTACTTCAGAAATCCCTATTTTCCTAGGACCACTAGACAGAGATGTAGTCCTATCGAGCCATGAAGACAAAGCATGATGCATCGTGTTTTCACTCAAGGTCTCAAATAAAGACCACTCTTCGTCCTCACTCTTGAGCATAAAAGTGCCCCCACAAGACGAATCAACCATTTGACGATGTTTCTCAGTAAGCCCGTCATAAAAATACTGCACCAACTGCCAACGAGGCACCTGGTGATGGGAACACTTGCGGAGAAGATCTTTCAATCTCTCCCAAGACTCGTGAAACTGTTCTCCCTCAATTTGAGAAAAACTGGTTATAGCTTTACGAAACTGGTTCGTCTTACCAATTGGGAAATATTTTTTAAAAAATTCTCTTTGCATTCCTTCCCAAGTAGTAATACGAACCGTCTCAAGAGATTTTAGCCAGTGCTTGGCTTTATCTTTGAGAGAGAACGGAAACAAAGTCAACCGCATAGCATCATCTCCAAAGTTATTGATTCGCACAGTCGAGCAAATGTCAAGGAATTCGTCGAGATGACGATATGGGTCCTCATTACTAAGGCCATAAAACGAAGGTAACATTTGAATCACACTGGCCTTAATCTCAAAATGGCTCGCTCCTACATCAAGTCTCGTGATGCAGGAGGTAGGAGTATACGTATTTGGCATGAAGTACTCCCTCAAAGGACGCATCAATTGATGATCGTCAGCCATTGCGTACACCTTGGAGTAGACCCGTGTAGCACACGTCCTAACTTTGGGTTTTCTACCTAACTAACGCACTAAGCGGCCAAACCACGCAAACCACAAAGCGAGTGAACTAAAAACAACAAAAATTAAACAAACACCACGCAGTTACACATAACAGAGATTATGCATAAAAAAATATAAAATCTATGTGTACGGTACCAATCGTACACAGTCACCTCTAAGGGAATCCTAATACGTGGGTTGTGCAGAAAAGTAAGCTCGTCTCTAAGATATGCACATACGTGGTTCTAAACCTAAATGCAACACAAACACTAGGCAATAAAGTGAATACTAATATTACGCCGTTCCCCGGCAACGGCGCCAAAAATTTGATGTCTTCTTTTAAATCGTTGTAATTTTGAAAAGATTTTTATATGAAAAACATGTGAAAACCAGACATCAAATAATAAAAACCGGTTCTCACTAGTGGATGAGACCGGGTCGAACTCAGGGAACGAGAATATTTTGTATTCAAGCACACAATTCTAAACTATTCTTTATTGCTGAATTATTGAAATGTAAAATGTTCAGAAAAGGTAAAAAAAACTAACTATCACAACAAATGAATACCCTTCGCAGAGGGCGTAAAGTGCAATATTTACAAACCCAATTAAATTCCTAATTCTAAAAAAAAACAAAAAGAAGCTTTATTCTTCGTACTTCGTGTCACGTAATCGCTTCCGCTCCACTCCTGTGCTATTCTGCACAAATCAAATGAACACGAGCAGTACTAGATATAGAAGTAAAAACAATATTAAACTAGCTAAATGCTAAGAACACTGAAATATAGCATCAAAAGAAACTAATGACCATTAAAACTATATTAAACTAATGTTAATTAACTAAGTAATTCTAAAACTAAGAGTAATATAAAAGACAACTAAGCACTTTTCACAAAATAGAGAATTCAATTAACTGACCGAATTAACAACACAGACAATTCAATCAACAACTAACACCTAATTAACACAGGAAAATGCAATATCAAAAATACAGAAACTTAACTATATACTGAAAAAAATGTAAATGAATTGAAATGTATTAAAAAAATAGACAATGCATGTAATGAAATAACAAGAGATTCAATAAAATGAAAAACAAACAGACATTCTTGAAGAACAAACTGCAAATAAAAAAACTATAAGGATAATGAGTAACAATTCAACTAAACAGGAAAAAATTAAAAAAAAACTAAAACAGAATTAGAAATGAAAGAGACAGGAATTAACTATATAAAAAAAAACAAAACAGGAAAATGACTGAATTAAAAAAAACATAGAAATTTAATGCAATGAAAAGTATTGTAAAATTACTGAAAATTCAAGAAAAACAAAACATGAAATGGAAAACTGGAGAACAAGGAATCGGTTTCAAAAACTGAATTGTAAAACAGAATTTAAAACTACGATACTACAGATTATACTGAAAATACAATTGCAGATCTAAACTAAAAATTAAAACAGGAAATGAGATGATCTAAACAACTACGATGAAATCTAACAGGCATACAAGGAAATCAAGAAATAAAAACAAGAAATGAAAAATCAAAGAATGAATAAAACCAGAAAAAAAAGGAATTCATGAGGAAATGGAATCAAACAAAGAATTGCTGAAATGAAAACATGAAAAAAAAATTGCATAACAGAAATTGAGATCGATCTAACGTATACTATAGCAAAAATGCAGCATAAACAAGCTAAAGACAACAAAGAATCTGTAAAAAAAAATTAAAACTCACACTGATTGCATACAGAAAAGCACACAAAAGAAAAATGCACAATATAACAGAATTTGTTGCTGAATAAAAAAAATTGCTGAATCAAGACAAATCAAAAACCGACAGATGAGAAAAACACAAAGAAAGAAGAAATCGAATCTGATGCATATATTTTTTCATTTTTCTTTGCTGTAAACAAAAATCAAATGACCTATTTATTTATTTTTTCCGTTTTTCTGTAAACAATGGTAAACAAGAACGATTGAAAAGAAAGAAGATGAAGATGAAGGTGAAGAACTGAAGATCGGAGGAAGAAGAAGAAGAATTTGGAAAAAAAAGAAGATGCAGAGGATGAAGAAAACTCACCGTGAACCAGAAGGATTAGAAGAAGAAGTGGCGACCTCCACCACCACGCTGTCACCGGAATGAAGATTCCACCACTGCTGTCGTCGCCGGAATATAGACAGAAAAAGAGGGAGAAGGGGAAGTTAGGGAAAGGGATTAGCCACCGGCAATAGTGGAGGAAGGAGAGAATAGAGGGAAAGAGGGGCTTCAGCCGTGAATGGGGGAGGCGCCCGATTTTTGTTCAGTTGTTGGGTTTTAAAAGCCCCAAACTGGCTGGAACCGGTTTCAAACAGATTTTCAGTTTTAAAACAATGCAAACCGGTTCCAGCCGGTTTTGTTTATTTTTTTTTCAGTTTTTTTAAAAAAAAAAAACAGAAACTATGTAAACTATTTTATTAGAAAGTGTTCAAAAATTAAAATCAAAACTTATTTATAAAGAAACTAAAAAAAACTATTCTAACTATTTATCTTTATATATAATTTTTTTCTTTTCTAAAAAACAAACATTTAAAATGATTTTAAAAACTATTTTCTCTATTGTTTATTTTTTTATTTTACTTTTAATTGAAAACTAAAACTAAACTACTATGAATATAACAAAAACTAAAATATGTATAAAAATGTAAAATAAACTATTTTTCATGCATTTTCTATTTTTAAATCATTTTAGCACATTTACTCGAAAACTAACATAAAATTGGGTTTTTGAAATATTATTTCATAAAATCATGCATATTTAAATGTTAATTAACCTTGAATTATATGCATGATCAGAATGCATTTAAGAGAAATGCTAGGAAGAAGCCAACTGGGGATAAGTCATCTCAAGACAAATAATCTGACTCTACTCCCATAAGGTGCTTCTTTTGCAAGAAAAAGGGATACATGAAGGCAGATTGCATAAAGCACAAGAAGTGGTTGGTAAAGAGAAGTAATTTGTCATTTGTTTATTATAAATTTAATTTATTACAAATTCCTGAAAATAGCTGGTGGATTGATTTTGGAGCTACTGTTCATATTTCCAACTGTCTACAGTTGTTTCTGAGCAGAAGGGAACCAACAATGTATGAGAAGATCATCTTTTTGGGAAACAAGATGCGTTTACATGTAAAGGGTGTTGGAACCTGCAGGATTACTCTGGATACATGCATAGTTTTAGATCTTCAAGATGTCTTTTATATTTCATCATATAGTAGAAACTTAATTTCAATTTCAAAGTTGGATAAATTTGGATATTGTTTTAAGTTTGAAATTTCCAAATTGTTCATATTCAGAAATTCAATTAAAATTGGTTCTGCATCAGTTTATGATGGTTTATATAGATTGAATGTGAAGATCCAAACTCAGGAGTCTCTGACTTTTGAATACGCATTGGTTGGAAATACACGTAGCTTGACAAATGATAAATCTTACATGCTTTGGCATCGAATGTTAGGTCATATCTCTGAAAAGAGAATAAAGAGACTTGTAAATGAAGGGATCTTTAAATCTCTAGATTTTACCGACAATGACCCATGTGTTGATTCCATAAAGGCTAAGCATACAAACACATATAAAGAGGGTGTCAAACGCAGTAGTGAGATATTGAAGATAGTCCATACGGATGTATGTGGACCATTTTCTCTCTGTTACACAGGCAAAGAATATTTTGTCACCTTTATTGATGACTATTTTTGGTATATGTATCTCTACTTGATCTTTGAAAAATCTGATATTTTTTAGATGTTTAAGGAATTTAAGAAAGAAGTAGAGAAACAAACCGATAAGATTATTAAGATAGTCAGGTCTGATAGAGGTGGCGAATATTATGGTAGATTTACTGAGATGGGGCAAAGGAAAGGACCATTAGCATGATTCCTTAAAGAGGAAGGCATTGTGTCTCAATATACCATGCCTGGTAGTGCCTATCAGAATGGTGTAGCTGAAAGTCGAAATTGTACGCTTAAGAAAATTATCAGAGCTATGTTGAATTATTCAACGCTTCCGATAAAGTTGTGGGGTGAAGCCTTAAGGACTGTTGTGCATATTTTGAATAAGGTTCCTACGAAATCTGTGCCTAAAACTCCTTATGAGTTGTTGACATGTAGCAAACCATCACTGTCTTATATGTACATATGGGGATGTCCTGCAGAGGCTAAATTGTATAACCCCCACATTAAAGCCTTTGATTCTAGAACAATCAGTGGATATTTCATTGGTTATCCAGAAAGATCAAAAGGGTACAGGTTTTATGGACCATCTCACTCACCACAGATTGTTGAAACAGATAAGGCAAAATTCCTAGAAGATGGTTCAGTAGAATTGAGTGCACTTCAAAGCCTTGGTTTTGAGGAAGTATAGGATCCAGTTTTGTCACCTGTTAAGGAAAACATCGAAAGATCCCACATTGTTATTCCTAATGATGGTGTGGTTGATCATTCGATTGTTAATGCACAAATCCAAAGTGAACCTATTGTGGATAATGCAGAAGAGCACGAACAGGATGATCAGGTTCAATCTGAGCTTGAAGAATGACCTGTTTGGAGATCCACAAGGATTAGAAGATCTGCCATACATACTGATTATGTGGTGTACCTTCAGGAGCCTGATGATTTCATAAATATGGATGATGATCCGTTGACTTTTATGAAAGTTGTTGAAATCAAACCATCTTCGCACTCGATAGAAGCCATGCAAGAAGAGTTAGACTCTATGACTAAAAATCAAGTGTGGGATCTTGTCACGTTACCTAAAGGAGTAAAGCCCGTAAGGTATAAATGGGTCTTTAAGAACAAGAAGAACTCCAAAGGTAACATAGAGAGACATAAAACAAGATTGGTTGTTAAAAAATTCACCCAGATGAAGGACATTTACTATAATGAGACATTTTCTCTTGTCTCAACTAAGGAATCAATGCAAATAATTTTGGCCCTCGTAGCTCATTATGACTTAGAGCTACATCAGATGGATGTGAAAACAACGTTCCTCAACGGGGATCTGAATGAAGAGGTATATATGAAACAACCTCTTGGTTTCTCTGAAAATGATCATTTAGTTTGCAAGTTTAACAAATTCATATATGGACTTAAACAGGCCTTCCGACAGTGGTATATTAAAATTTTCCAAATCATTATGACTTTCGGGTTTACAGAAAATATTATTGATCAATGTATATACCTTAAGAAAAGTGGGAGTAAGTTCATTATATTGATGTTGTATGTGGATGACATTTTATTTGCAACCAACGATATAAAGTTGCTCTCAAAGACAAAACAGTTTCTTGCATCACATTTTGATATGAAAGAAATGAGTGAGGTTGTTTATGTTCTTGGCATTGAGATTCGTCGAGATAGAGCAAAAGGTATTTTAAGTCTCTCCTAGAGATGCTATATAGATAAGGTGTTAAAGCAATATGGGATGGAGAATTGTTCTCCTAGTTCTACACCCATATCAAAAGGTGACAAGCTGAGCCTAAAGGATTGTCCACATAACGATATTGACAAAGCACAGATGAGTGTTTATCCATATGCATCAGTTGTTGACAGCTTTCAGTACGCGCAGACATGTTCTCGACCAGATATTTCTTTTGTAGTAGGGGTACTTGGCAGATTTCAGTCTAACCCATGTTTACCCCATTGGAAGGCTGCCAAGAAAGTCTTGCGGTACTTGCAAGGGACAAAAGACTATATGTTCACGTATCATAAAGTTGATCACCTTGAGGTTATTTGCTACTCAGATGTGGATTTAGGAGGATGCCTCGACAGTAGAAAGTCTACTACTGGGTATATCTTCCTACTTGCTGGGGGCGTGATCTCTTGAAGGAGTGGAAAACAAATGACCACTGTTGCTCACACCATAGAAGCAGAATTCATAGCATTGTACGAGACTACTCTGCAGGCTATATGGTTAAAGAACTTCATATCACAGTTAAAGGTGGTTGATTCCATTGAGAAGTCACTGAAGGTCTACTGTGATAATGAAGTTGTGGTGTCTTTTTCTAACAACAACAAAAGTACTACGTCATGCAAACATATGGAATTGAAATATTTTGTTATTAAAGAAATGACAGAAAATCATTTAGTGCATATTGTTAATATTGGTACCAAAGAGATGATCGTTGATCCTCTTACTAAAGGGTTAGCACCGGGATTATATTCCGAACATGTAATGAGGATGAGATTGTTAAACTCTTTTTGACATATGCATATAAATAAAGTGATCACTTTCAGTTCTTGATTCTCATTATAGTTATTGTTGATCTCATAAGGATTGAAGATTCAACTCAAGATCTATAGAATAGAATAAAAAGGCCATTCTATTCATCAAGTTATTCCCATAAGGTTTTCTGGTTAAAAGATTTATTGTCGGATCAAGTGGGTGAATGTTGGATTAACCATCATGATTGATGTGGTGGTTATCCACGATGTGGATACATCTCCACATCAAGGATGATCCATCTGATAAATCAGCATACGATAAGGGAGAACGGCTACGCATACCGTTCTCACCATATGCTTTATAAATACAGGGTATCATGAGCGACCCTGGTGTGGAAGAGGAATACAGGTCTACTCACCGACTGCTTGAGGAAGCCACCGCTTGTGGTGGTTGCAGCCCGGCTGAGCAAAGAACCTCCGACGACCTCCATTTTTGGTAACCACAGCAGTCCGTCAATGGCCGGATCAAGTACGCAGCCCTCTCCTGTGTGAATTATTGTTTTAAATAACAGCTTTCCGGTTTTTCTCTGTTACAGGGGAGGCGTTGCTGGAAACTGACCCAACAATGATCTCTCGACTGAGAGAAGAAAAGAGAATTCTTTGTTGGAAATCCAGCTTGCATTTGCTAGGACTCCATCCAGTTTGCCAGCTCTGAAAGCACTGCTCCGCTGGTTATTGTGCCACGTGAATGCATTACCTTGGGGTAGGGATGCACAAGAGTCGAGCAAACTTGGCTCGGTTCAAAATGCCTCTATCCAATCTCAACTCAAGCTCAGAGTCTAGCTTGAATGGCATTGTCCAGATTCAGCTATGTTCCGAGCCGAGTCGAGCTTCAACTGCATTTCAAAATTTTTGAATTTTTTTTGCATATATATATCCAATCTCAACTCAAGCTCGGCTTGTTTGCTCGACCAAGCCTCAGAGCCATGTACAAGCTTCATCCCTACACAGGGGTCCCAGTTCAGTGAGGCCACAATCTTCGATCATCACCATGTCTCTCCAATCACGACCTGGCAGTAGTAGTATTCCAGTCAGCAAGGAAGAGTCACGGGGCCTCATTAGGATGCAGTCTTAATGAATCCAAAAGAGGAACTGGAAGGTGAGACTCATTGAACTGAGACACCTGCTTCAGTTGGTCTTTTGAGGGGGCTGAGATCAAGAATGGCGCTGATAGCCTTCAATCCGGCATATGGGCCCACATCACTCGAAGGGATACCAACATAAAATTATTGTCCATTAATTGTGTCGGCTGAGAGGTACCCCGAGAATCCTGCTAGGGTTGGGTTGTCCATTTCATTGGTTGATGAAGTTGATCAATCATATCGGTTCCCTGGTATGATTACCTTGAGGCCTTGACGAATCTGTAACGATCTGCACGTGCGCTGCTGGAGCCCTGTAGTCCCCCCTTTGGCTCCCACCATGCATGGAGTTGAGATCAAAAGAGCTATTAAGTGACACGGCCAAGTGTCATAGCCATTCACATGACAGCATTGCATGGGGCTCACAGTTACAGAGTGAAGGCCCCACGTGAAATGCTGTCATGTGATTGACTATGGCCGACTTCCGGGATCCCTGTTGCTCCCCACTATGCTCACTGTGTGTGTGTGGGTGGTGGGGGGTGTGGTTGAGTGATCTTGCCCACTCTCTCTCTCTCTCTCTCTCTCTCTCTCTCGTGAAAGGAGAATTTTCTGCCATGTGTTGGGGAGGAGGCCTTCTCTGGAAAGCCACCTATGGAACTTTCTCTGGTTCCAAACAGTGGCCAAAACAAGATTTTGGAAAACCCCAATTCCAAGCTTAAACGAACGTTTTAAAACATCAATGTCGTCCTATTTTGAGAATTTTGAAAATGCCAAAAGGGTTTGCTCATAATTGAGTTTTCATTGGACCTCAAAAGCATCATAGCTTTGTAGGTAACTTCTCTCACACGTAAACTTGTCTAGAAAAAAAAAAAAGCAAAAAAACTTTAGAATAAAAAAAATCTGATAAACAAAGAGGCTGAAGAGATTTATAGACTTTTAAAAGGTCAGCACGATAAATAAAATTAAAAGTCATAAATCTATTGATTTAAAAATTAAACAAAAATGATCTTAAACAGTCACACGCCTTTGACCAATCATCAAAGACTTCCAAAACTGTCTAAGAATCACAATGCCTCGTAAACACTATATAAATGTCTTTTTTAAGTCTTTTAAACGGTTAAATCAATTGAGAAATAAAAAAGTCAAAGACAGCTTGGTCAAAGGGATTTCTGGGGAATCGAAAAATCTTTTGAGGTTGGAACTTGATGGACGCGTTATGCTTTCGTTGGTTTTCCACTTCCCACCCTCCCTCGCCCTCAATTTCTTTGTTTTTCCCAAAGTTTGCCATTGGCAATGTCATGGCCTCGAATTCCTTTATTTTTTTAGCCGCTAAAAGATGCATTGTATCCGGTGTTTATGAACTCTCTTTCTCTTTCTCTTTCTCTTTCTTTGTTTTTTTTTTTTAAGGCAAGTTAAAGTTAGCCTAGCCTCAGACCCCCACCAATTAAACAACTACACCATTGGGTTTTGAACCAGCAACATCCCAACACAAAGTGACCTGAACTAGCCTCTCCTACCAGACAAGCAGAGCCCCCCCGGTTGGAACTGCTGGAGCTCTTTCCCTCGTCAGGATCTCAGAAATTCCCCCATCCATGTTCTCTGTCTCTCTCTCACATTTCCCATCCATTGGGTGATTCTTGAGATATGAAGGTGTGGAGGAAATGTAGGGATTTAAACAGTTTAGTCAGATCTAGGCATTACCAAGTCTGACTTAATCAGGTTTGGCATAATAGGATTCAAATTCAGATAAAAAAAAAGATAAAACCAAACCTAAATCCTACCAGCATAAAACCCGGTATTTACACTTAATTGGGTCAAGTTTTTAGTAGGATCCAGGTTTGGATTTGAATGCACAATTTAATACCAAACTCAGATCTGATTATTAATCTGATCCAGATTTGGCTACTAAACCCACTTAATGAACTTGGATTCGGGTGCACGTTTACATTCCTAAGCAGATGGCCCACCTTCTTTCCAATGCTGTAAAACCAACATAAGGATGACAGACTTCTATTGGTGTTTGGTTCCTGTCTGGTTAATCAATATCGATGATATGTTGAAAATATTATGATTTAAAAATACTTATATTTTAATAATAAAATTTATTGTTTTTTTCAAAATTATCAAAATTATTAAAAAATATTAAAATAGTACCATACATGTCAGTGCCTACGTCAGCTTGTGTCATCAGAAACACACCTCCAAAATGGCGTGTCCCTGTGACATAGATTGTGCCCAAGGATGAGCCTTTTGGGATTATTTTAAGAATATCATGTCATTGTATTTAGGTTTAACAATTGTTTTTTGCTTTTTGTTTTTTAGGTGATTCTAACCTAATACATGCGATCTATACGTTCATTTTTGCAAGAGCTGGCTTTAGGATCAAGGTAATCCAGCATGTATACATGATAAAAAATCAACACTTATAAAATGTATCATTTTTTTTTTTGAAAAATGACCGCCACCTTCTGTGGGCAATTTGATATGGTTTCCTAAAAAACCTCAAAGTTTACCATATTCTTTTCATGTACGGTATGTTTATATACGTCTCTTATAGTATCATATTTTCCGATAGCTTCTCGGGATTATACTCGTAAAAAAAAAAGATTTTGTTTTATTCATTGGTCGGTTCCTTCGACTGAGGGTTTCCCGATGACAAGATTTGTACCATTGGATGGATTAGGACACGTAGTGGGTCCTGTGTGTGGTCTCCAAGTTGGTTCTCCAAGTCTGTCAGAATTGGCGAATTGATGTGGGCGAGCTCGGCTCGGTCCAACTTGGTTCATGAAGACATCCTAACCTTTGAGCCCACCTGGTGACCTTCAATCGCCATGTTCTCCTACGGTAATTGTGCCGATCTTGATGTCGTGCAATTTGGATCCGTTCAGATATAGGATAATTGGATAAGGGCTTTTGTTGGGGGGGGACCATTTTTGAACCTGAGATGATTCGTAAAGGGCCGCCAACAGGTTGAGTAGGGTGAACCTAAACTAGGGCTGTCAAAGGGTCGGGTCACTCTTTTTATTTTTATTTTTTGGTTGTTGTCTCAGGTGTCCCAAACACCATCGCTCTAGGGAGAGGACTGGAACACAGCAGGGCACCTAAAAGGTGACACACTAGATGCACGGGATGCCGTGCTCCAGGCGTTACGCACATTTGTTGTTTGTGGCGGGCGGGTGGGGTGTGGACAGCAGCAGCCTGTGGACGCCACTATCCGCGACCAATTGGAACACGTTTGGATAGATAGGGATGCAGACGGATCAGATTCGATTCTTCTGAACATATTAGTGAACCCGATATAATTGGATCTGGTTTAATGAGGTCTAGAAATGCGTTCAGAAATAGAAGGGAAAATCTATTACTGAAACCACGTTTAATTAATAACTTGATAAGCTTTACATCCACTCCGATTCAAATCTTTATTGTATTTAAACCCAAATTTGGATGTAAAAAACCTATAATTGAATCTGAAAATGTGTCTTAATTAGAATCGGTTGGTTCACACCCTAGCAAACCCGATCCGTGAATAGTCCTATAATCCTACTTGCCTTCGGGCAGGGCCCCATATATATTCGTTACTATTTTTATTTTACTTTTTTAATAATTTGGAATTTGTACTCTAAACTGCAGTCTAGGTTTAGCTTTGCTTGAAAAATTCCCTGTTTGGCACACCATTCTGTTACGCGACTTCGAAGTCGTACCATCCTGATAAGGCAGCATTGCAAAGTCGGAGTCTCGGAGTTGGAGATATTCTAAACTCTCTCTCTCTCTCTCTACGGTCCATCTGAATGATGCACGGTCAGAGGGGCGGGAGATTTCCACATTTTTGTTAAGAATGCAGCACTGTAGAAGCCCTAGTTCCCCGTCTTTCATGTAGAGGCATCTTCGCCACTAAAACTTGATCCGACGGTGTACGTTAGCTCAGGGAAGGGATAAAGAAAGAAAGAAAGAAAAATCCGAACAACAAAGCCCCCGCTCCCTCTGTGGCCCCGACGTCCGCCAGGTGGATGAGAATTATTTCGTACAGACTCGCAATTATGACTGGGGGGTTCGGTGTTTGTTTCCCTGCGTCAGTTGTGACGCGTCCCCTTCGTCTTTCGTCCTCTTCTCTTTCCTTTTTTTTCTCGTCCGGCTGGGACGTTATCATCATGCAAAAAAACAGAAAAGAAAATTTTAAATTTCAAATTTCGAATCGAGTTAGCGGTACCGTTGGAACAGAGATGAAAGCGAATCATAACTCGGTTTGAGATCAGTCGTACCGGTTGGGACTCAACGGTGCCCAGTTCTCATGTTTTTTTTTTTTCCCGGTTATGCAACCATACCATTGGGATTCGAACTTGCTACGTCCGAACCCAACCCAAAGTGACGTACACTAACTGCTCCTGCCAGACAATCGGAGCCCCAAGTTGATCCCCAGTTCTCACGTTAACTTAGGTCTATTACGGCCCATAAAAGCCTCGTAAGTAGTCTCAAGGCATTCAAGTTGAAGAACGTCAACGAGTCTGATACTTAGGGTGTCTTAAAACGACTCGGCCGATTCTCCAATCGCGGTAACCGAGTACTCTCTGAGTAACTTTGCTCGTCGTCTTGAATAATACCTGAAATACCCCTACAGTGCATGGGCTTTTTAAATCCCTTTCCCGATTTTCCCAACAAGGCAGGTGGCCGACACAGTTTGGGGTTAGTTTGGTCATATTGGGAGAGGGGTCGTTTTCAATATAATACGAATTTCGAATCCAGCGCCCCGGTTTCATTATTGAACGTACGATGGCGCTTCTCGGGATTGTGCCTGGCACCCCTTTTGTCCCCGTTTTCTTTCTTCCCCGTTCCCCCCCTCTTGGCTCCTCCTCCTTAGGGTTTTTGTTTGGTTTTCTCGTCGGCTTTCTGATTCCGCGTCCTCTCCAGTTCCCCCCTTCTCTCTTTCTCTCTCTGATCTTTTCATCTCACGGTCATCGGCGAGAGAGATGAGCGTCGACTTCTTCCAGATGCGCCGGCGACGGAATTCCCATAGTTCCTCCAAGCCATGCTGGCTCCAATCCTCCATCGACGGTCAGTGTTTCTTCTCTTTTCCATCTTCTTCTTTACTATTTGCGTATTCTAAAAGTTCATGATTCTCAGCACAGTAGGCCTGGTTTTAGGCTTTTGGCGATGGAAGTCGTAAAAAGACGGAAATGCCCTCGGGTGAGAGGCGTTCCCTTCTTTTGTAGGGGCATTTCGGTACAGAAGTATGTATCAGTGAGCCCGTTCTCTAGTAGGGTTTCCTTTGCTGCTTCCGGATAGGGATGCCCCCTTGTTCCATCTTTCACTGGCGTTTTCGCTCTTTGGAAACCCGCTTTCTTGTTTGGGTTGGGAAAGTTCAGAGCGCCGGAGAATTGGCTGAGGCTTACCGGAGCTCGGCCACCGGCCTGCCGATGTTCCCCTTGAGTTACAGTTTTCAGTCAATTTCACTGCTCCATGTGCAGGCCGAAACCCGTACCCGAGTGCGGAAGTAAATATAGGACATTGATATTCATTGATAAAAAAGAAAGCTCTCCCCCCTTCTGGATAAATCTATAACTTTCAAGTTCCAACACCAAGCTCTGAGGTGAAATCGAGGTCGGAAGAGTCCGATGGTGTAAGACTGTATCCGTTTAGAATGTACAATGTGTGATTTTATTTTAATATCCGTACCCGAGAATAATCCGTCGGATTCTGATCCACTTGCTCCCTATCTCTATGGGCTCGGTTTGGGCCAGTGAGATGGACCGCTGTCCGACTCTCACAAAAAGTTGAGTTCATCGAGTCGGGTGGCAAGTTCCAACTCGCAAGTACTAGGCTGGCTCATTTATGTCTCTTTATTCTATTGGTTGTCCTTTGTCTCCCAAGTGTCCGATCTATGTTGCGGGGCCCATCTCAGGGGTGGCCCAGTTCGCGAGCCTCAGACCCCCGGGGCTCAAGACCCTTCATTAGGGATGGCAGTGGACCTGGCGAAAACGGGGATGAATGTGGAGGTGGAGGTTAAAATCAAAACCGGTGCAGAATGGAGGCGAGGATTGACACCCCGTTTGAACTGGGGATAGAGGTTAAAATCAAAACTCGAGGGTGGAATTTTAAGACAGGGCGGGGGTGGAGACCTTGTCCTCTGCTCTTCTCTGCCCACTGTCATCCTTAGTCTTTAACATATGGGCCTGGTCAGCTTTAAGTCTAACAAGTTCGTGTTTAAGCTTTAGTTCTAAACCTACAAAAACGTGGTCTGCCCTTGTCTCAAGCCTGATTCTATTGGCTGTGTTTGGCTTCGCTGACGGCCTGGTTGGCAAGAAGACGTCGTTGGGGGGATCATTAGGACCATCAGCTGCGGGAAAAATACCCCGCGGGGCGTACGTTGGTTTGTGCAGCATTGTTTTAGTTAGGAACGCCTCCATCGTTGTCGCGGGATGGAGGCGTCTTCCTCATATTAGAAGTCCCATCACGTGTCCCTTTTATGGTGGCTTTGTCCTCTTCCCCCCACCCCCACACCACACACACACACACACACTGTTCGCGTGACGACGTTTTCTCGACAGCGTGGCAGCAGTGGAACACGCAACCATCGCTCTCTCTCGGGTTTACTCTGATCCGAAATTACTACTAGGGTGGGACTGCGATTTCCACTTTTTTCCCTTTCACTCTCTCATCCTTGGGATCCAAAGCCCAAACTGATGAGATCCAATGAACCACTCAATCTTATGTGATTAGCTAACCAAACCTTTTTCACAGATTTGGTAAACGTTTCAAAATATCATTGCTCTTTTCCTTTTAAACCTTCCCTCACCAGTGAAAATCCGAAATTACCTCATGTAAAGTTATCCACTTGTCTTTATTCCTTTCGCTTAGGTGCTAGATTTTGTGCTCATAGGCATATTTAATCATCACTGCTAGTAATGATTTGACCACTCATTACGATTCTTTACTCTTTGGGCTCTTTTTACTTTTTCACATCACGTGGCCCCTCCCCTGAATTCAACCATTTTGTTTAATACGACTCCGGCCCCCATTCACTGCTGCACTTTTTTCCAAGAAATAGCTCCGTCGGAAATTCTCGACCTGTCAATTTCCCGAGTTGTCTTCTCTAACCTTTTTTTACCTCGTTGAACCCCCACCATACTTTTACTGAGATTCGCCGTCCTGCTACTGTATATCCCTGTGAAAGCCAAGGGGTGTCAACCGGTCCGGACCCAGGTAGAACCAGACCTAGCCCCGATTTTTGGGTATGGTATGGGTCAGGACTCCAGTCTAATCGGACCTATTAAAAGAGAAACCATAGAACCAGACCCGTGTCATACCTGGAAAACAATAATTTTTAACATCTTTACATTGGAAAATTGCTGTTCTGATCGGAACTCGGATCGGGCCTGGGTCTGGTATAAAATTTCATAAACTATACCCGGGTTCATGTATTAATCGGACTTTCGGATCTGAACCCGAGTCTTAATCGGGTCTTCTAGTTTATCACCATACCCGGACCCTATAAGTTGTGGTTCGGGTCGGGCCCGTGTAAACTCGACCCGCTGACACCCCTATGTCCTGTCGATGTCATGGTGGTCATTTTTGCTCTCTGTTTTCCTGAGACAGTAGCAACGGTCTGTTTGCTAATACTCAAATCGACCAAAACGTACAGTATACCCATTACATAAAACTACCCTGGACCACACCGTTCCTTTTTAGTAGAAAACACTCGTTTACATTTTCTTAATCTTTCTTGTTGGAAGAAAGCTCTGTGAATATACGATCGACATGGGTCGTGAGGCAAAATTGTTTTTGAGTCCATCGATCGTGTTGTATAAGCGTTCATTGATCATGTATTTAGAAAGAAATGTTGCCTACCGTCCAGTGTACCGTACCTTTTAGTAGAAGTCATCCATTCACATTTTGTCCATTTTTTTTTTGTGTGTATCAAGCCCCCTGGATATGATCGATATGGGTTCTTTATGTTGGAAGTTTTTATTATAAAAAAACATATTTTCACTCCAACCAAAAGTGGATTTCTTATGCTGGAAGCGTTCATGTAATCATTCGGTCAAATAAATCCTGCAGCTTGGAAATTCAGGTAGAGAGTATCCAATATTTCCCTTTGGAGATTTTTTTGTGATTCAGTCTGGATCCCCCGCCCGATCCATGGAAACGTTAGTGGGTGTTCCCCCACCTGCAAATTTTTCGTTTGCCTATTCTACCCCTTTATGCCGAGATGCCCTTTGCGATGCAGAGCTGGAGCAGAGGGTGCAGGAGGCGTCGTTGGACCTAACGGACGACATCGGCGGGGACTCCTTCGCGGAGAGGGCGGAGATTTACTACCGGAAGCGGCCCCAGCTCCTCACCCTCCTCCACGACGTCTACCGCCGCTACCTCTCCCTCGCCGACCGCTACTCCCACCTCCGCAGCCAACCACAGCCCGCCACGCGCTCCTCCTCGGGCTCCACCGATCCCCACTCGGACGAGGAAGACGCGAGCAGCACCGCCAGCAGCACCATCATCTCCTGTCATACTGTAGAAGAGGGCAGCAGCATCGCCGCTGAGGGGCCGGAACCGCTGGTCGTCGAGGCGGTGGCGAGTCGGGTGGAGGCGGAGCTCCTCCGGCACGAGCTCGAGTGCGAGCAGAATTCGGGGCGGGACTCAGGAAGGAAGATCGAGCTGCAACGGAGCCTGCTGGAGGTACTGGAGTCGGAGCGGCTTATCCTGCTGGCTGAGAACGGGCGGCTCTCGTACCGGGTGGCGTCGGTGACGGAGGAGAACAAGGGGCTGGTGGCGGACGTGATGTTCCTGAAGAGGAAGGTTGGAGAGCTGGGGCGGTGCCTGCTGAAGCTGAGGGACGACCACCGGGTGTGCGTGCTCAGCCGGCGGGTGGAGGACCTTCAGGCGCAGGTGTACAGCCTGGAGAAGCGGAACAGGGAGTGCCTAGACAGGATGGCCGTCGGTGGTGGTGGTGCGGGTAAGGTGGGAAGCGAGGTTATGGCGGGCGGGTATCCGGTGGAGATGGAGAGGCTGAGAAGAGAGAACTTCCGGCTGAAGGAGGCGCTGGGGTGGAGGGAGCCGTCAGTGGCGTCGACGTCGTCGTCGGCGCTGGCGAGGTGGGTCGAGCGTGCCAAGAGGGTTAGGTTCTTCGTATGCGGGTTCGCGTCTTCCAGCAGGTGCAGCGAGCTGGAGGGCAAGCTGGTCATTTGACCCTCTAATCTGGGCTCTGGTCTGGTGAGAGAGGGCAAATGGGGTTCTGTTCTGGGCCTTCTGGCGAATGCTGTGTGTGTATGTTTGTAGATTCTCTGACGGGTTGGTTCCTTGGTAGGTATGAGGGTTGAGTGATCTGGATCGTTGATTGTTGCAGAGCTGATGGTTGGGGAGGGTACATCCCTTGGTTTTGGCTAGTCGTATATGATGTATATCAGAATCCAAAGGCTTTGCAATGTCCATCCTTAAATGGTTGGTGTTGACCTTTTTTGTTGTGTTTGTTTACAACTTTGGCCCAATATTTCAACCTTGATCTTATCTTAGCCTAGAGGGGGAAGCAAACCGGTTGGAGCTACAACACAGGTTCAAACGATCCGACCATAATGTCAGACCTAGGTAGTACATATATGAACCTAGTTTTTTTTTTTTTATAACCCGAAGAAACCACACCCGACACGAAGACCTAGTTGGGCTGGCTCAGCCCCAACCTAAGGTCATCGTTTCGGCAGCGTAAAACTCCAAGGCCTATGAGAACTCCTGCCCTGAGGCCTATGCTACCCATTGGCTTGTTCCGACCCATGGGATCTAACTTTGACTGGCCGTCTAGCCTCCAAGGCCCCACCCCAACTACGCCAACCTCCTTGGGTGCATATCAACCTAGGTTTAGATCCGAAATAAATTTTGAAAAATAAAAATCATACAGTTGTTTTTAAATCAATCCGAATCTGAATTATATCTCACCTAAAATACTAATTTTGATTCAAATATAATACGATTGATCTCAAATATAATCCAAACGCACATTCACATCTTATTTTGAATCTAGAAATAACATCCAGCTGTATCAAAACTGCTGGGTGCCAAATCTTTAATAAGTTCGACGTTTTCAGTACGAAGCTCAACGGAAGCACCAGGCCTAACCGAGTTTTTTGAGTCTGGATTAGGTGTGATCGCGCATTGCACAAAAATATGTCCTGATACACCTGATTGTCGAGTGTGGATCAGGTCCGGGGTACCCTTGATGGTATATTATAGTCAGGAGTCCCTTCTAAGCCATACATCCAATAAATGAAAGGCACCCAACCATGATAGCTGGAGCCTTTGCTCTCTATTGTTCATTACATATGCTTTACATACCGTTCATCTAAAACATCAATGACACTGAAAACTTTTGTGGGGCCCATCAGACCAATAAGCACTCCAACCATGATGGTGGTTCTGATACTACTCATCACGAAGGATGAGCGGCACTCCTAGGGACCCCTGACCTGATCCACTCCGTTGTCTTTCATCTGTCTGGTACACCCTGAGTGCTCCACATGCTTAAACAGCAGATGGTGGGGTGGTCACTGGTCAGGTGCAGAGGCACATTGCTGTTGTGTGATCAGAACAGTAAACAAGGATCGCTTAAGTGCTCGCCTATGTGACACAGGCCAATCACATAACATCAGTTAATCAAGCCCTGGATACTTATGGTATGCACCTTGTTTGCGAGATCCCTCTGTAATCTGGTAATATAATTTTCATTTTTCTATATGTACTCGGGTTCAAATACCCATGGATTTGCTGTTTGCTTACTGACTTCATATAATTCAGAAAACACTAGTTTTAACTAAGCCCCTCTCTCATCGAATGGTGTTATTCTATGATGTCTGCCCAGCAGGTCTCCCACTAATTACAATGAGCATTCATGCATTTGTCCCACATTCATTCACTAAGGTAAGGCAAAATTCTTGTGTTAGGTCGTTGGGATGATACATTTGAAAAGCCCAAAGCTGTTTGAATTTGTCATGTAAGTTTGTTTGTTTGTTTATATATATATATATATATATATATATATATATATATATTAACACGAAGAAAAAAATCCCTCCTATGATTAGAGACCTCTGGCGCTAGCTCTGCTGGTCGTACTTACAGTCACTGTCCTGGCAGCAGAAAACTCCATGGTAAAACCTATTTCTTGATATTGGTGATGAATCTATAACTTTTTTAAATAGTAACTATTTTTTATAATTTGATGCATAAGATATATTTTTATTGAAATATAATAAAAAATATCTTTGTTAAAATATTAAAATAATGTCAACATCAAGATCATGCTTTCGTAGTTCATGTACCCCTTACCCAATGTTGTCAGTATCTGAATCGGACCTTTATTGTTTGGCCAAAGATTCAGGTCAATGGTCGATACTGATTCTGAAGTGACATTTTGATTCATTCAAAAAATAATTAAAAAATATTATGTGTCAATCAAAATGTGAGACGGATTAAATCTATTAAAAATGCATTTTGAGCTATTTTTTACATTTATTAAAAAATAGCCGATTCAGGGTCAGTATCGTATCGATTTCTGGCAATACCATAAGTATCGGCCGACTCAGGGCCATATCGCACCGATACTGAATATACTGCCCTAACCTTTCACATCCACCATTCAAACATGAAGATGAGACTCCTGACCCTGACCGGGCTTCATGTCCCGTCTCCTTCAGTTGCTAAAAAAATTGGTCAGAATATGAGTCACGCCATTCATTCCAACAAGACGACTCACATAAAGCTTGTCCAGTGGTTTTTTGTTCCCTTTCGCCAAGTACCAGTCTCATCATGACAAATTCTGCGGTATTTTTTAAAATATAGTGAAGAATTACGATATTTTGCTACCGTTTTAAATGTTTAATATATCGTGGGTTCTTAAAACTTTGGGAATATTATCGTTTCAACTGAAAATATCATGAGTTCATACTATTTTAGTTGTTTCTGGAGCCTACTATTTTGGGAATATTATGTTTAATATTATAGCATTTTTTTCATAAAATCTCGTGATAATATCGTGAGAAATTGCCAGAAAGTTTTAAACGGCAATTTCTTACGAGATTTTCAAAATATCACGAAATTTATGAGAAAACATAAATACCACGATTTAAACATGATATTTACGTTTTAAACGGCTATTTATCATGAAAAAATCATGTATTTTTATTTTAAAATAATTTTTATTACTATTTTTTATAAAAAACAATTTTATATTTATTATTTAAATTTTTTTATTGCTGAGATTTTGCCAAAAAAAAGTTTTGTCACTATGGAACCTAGTGCCCTGTATTAGAGATTGCCAACAGGGATGTAAACGGGTCGGATTCGGACAGTTTTAACCATCACCGAGTCCCACCTAATGGGATCTGACAGAATCGAAGTTGGAGTTGGATATTGGGGTGAAACAAAACCAAATCTGCAGCAGCTAACTTGAAATCCGATATTTACGTGTAATCGGATTCAGATTTTTTTCAAATTTCGACTTAAACTCGACTGCAATACTCACTACCAAATCCAGACCTGATTATTAAGCGGGTAAGATATCGATCTGATATGTTGTCATCCCTAAAAGACCCCTAAATCCATAAATTTCTAGTCGTGGGAAGGAGGGGTGCGCATGGGGAAGGGAGTTAGCCTAGGGCATGGAAATGAGATGCACAACTCACCGTTCAGATCGGTTCGTATAAGCTCCATATTGTACATATATTCTATATATTATATACATAGTATGCATGTTATATATATTTTATACATGTATTATACATATATTATAATACATGTACTATACATATATTGTATATTATCAAGCTTCAAAAATCATTAGAAAGCAGTTTTTTCAGAAAACTAGCAAGCCAATAAAGCTCATTAAAAAACAGTTTTTTTAGAAAACTAGCAAGCCAATAGAGCTCACCTTGTAACGAGCTCGTGAACCAAGCCCGAGCAGCAGCATACTCTTAATGAGCCAAGCCTAAACAGCCCAAGCAGTCATAAAGGGAGGTTGGATTAGAGATATTTGTATCACATATGCGGATCTGTTATCATTGCAAAATTTTACTTTTGCAAGTCAAACTCACCTTTGAAATTTTTTTTGAAAATAACTCACCTCCGTTTTAAAATGTAGGATAATTTCGAGGAATAGGACTCGACTATCGGTACGAAGTTCAATCGTTCCTGGCACCATAACCAGGAGTAATCAAACCAAGGATTAATCATGTGTTTTGCTTTTCTCAACTTGTCGAAATCAGTTTTCTATTCCTAAATTCACAAAGAATAAAGCATGTGCTATGACTTAGAAAGATTTTGACTTGAAAAACATGATGTATGCTTAAAATACTTTGAAATATTTGGAAAATGATACTTTGAAAATCGTGAATCATGTTGAGAGAATATTTCTGAAGAAAAGGGAAATTGTTTTCTGAAGAAATCCTGAGTAAATTTTGAGAAAATCAATTTTGAGGAAAAACCAGAATGACTTTGAGAAAATCGATTTTTCTAGACTGAATTTATGAAATAGGTCAAAAGGGATGGGCGTGTGGCCCTCTGAAATCCTTCTATGATGCAATCTAAACCTATATGAATAAATGAATGCAATTTGCAAAAATATTTTCTGAAAAATTTGAGAAAAAAATTTAAAAAAGAGATTTTTGTGCCTCATAGAATTTAGATGAAATAAATTCTTTACATATCCAATGTCCGCACTTGTGGAGGGGTGACAACCAATTTTCCGATAACGGTTGGGTTACATCAAGGATCTACTTTAAGCCCTTTCCTATTTGCGATAGTGATGGATGAACTTACGAGATCAATTCAAGAAAATGTACCGTGGTGTATGTTGTTTGCTGATGATATTGTTTTGATTGATGAGTCTAGAGCTGGGGTTAATGCTAAGTTAGAATTATGGAGACAGACATTGGAAGCTAGAGGTTTTAAGTTGAGTAAGAGTAAGACTGAATATATGGAATGTCGGTTTAGTAAGCAACGAAGTAGTGATGGGAGTGTAGTGAAGCTTGGTGAGCAAGATATACCGGTGAATGATTATTTCAAATATTTGGGATCCATCATTCAAAAGTATGGAGAAATTGATGGAGATGTAAATCATAGGATAAAGGTTGGGTGGATGAAATGGAAAAGTGCTACTGGAGTGCTGTGCGATCATAGAATGCCATTGCGGTTGAAGGGAAAGTTTTATAGGACGACTATTAGACCCGCTTTACTATATGGTACGGAATGTTGGGCTGCCAAGAGACATCATATTCAAAAAATGAGTGTAGCTGAGATGCGGATGCTTAGATGGATGTGTGGAAATACAATAAAAGATAAGATTCGGAACGAAGAGATACGTAAGAAGGTAGGTGTTGCACCCATTGAAAATAAGATGCGAGAGAATCGTTTACGGTGGTTTGGATATATTCGGCGAAGGCCTAATGATGCTCCAGTTAGAAGGTTGGAGAAATGGGAAAATATATTAGTTAAAAGAGGTCGGGGTAGGCCTAGGAAGACTTGGATGGAGATGATAGGAAAGGATATGAATGCTTTGAACCTCACCGAGGACATGGCGTTGGATAGAAATGATTGGAGGAAAAGGATTCATGTGGAAGACCCAAAATGAATTTCTTTTTGGTTCATATCGCTGACCCCAATTGTTTTGGGATGAAGGCGTAGTTGTTGTTGTTGTTGTTGTAAATTCTTTACATATCCCTGACTATGGTCACGAATATGTATTGAATAATATCTCATTTGATTCTAAAAGGAGAAAAATGCTTAGAAAAACTTTTAAATATGCAATGATTTCAGAAGATGCCTAAGAGTGTAGGTCATTTGTGACTTAGAAAAAGATGATAAATTTGGGTTTCATTCGTATTCTGATTATGGCCACAAATACGAAACCTACCGAGATTATCAACTCCTTATAAGCTAGTACATGTGTCATTCGTGTAGACCATTGTGAGTTCGAATAAGCATGAATCATCATCTATCACACATTGACATTTATATAAAGAAATAAACTATATGCAATGCAGCCCTATTCTAAGCAAAAAAAATAAATTCTTATTTCAAATGTTTACAATTATAATTTACATAAAAAGTGAAAATTAAATAAAAGAAAATACACTCTTGAATGTCCCTGCAAAACTTGAAAACTTGTTAGTAAAAATATGTCAGCTTTTCTGGATTTATCCAATAATATTTGAAAATTATTAGATTTATCCAGATATAAGTCATTTTCCATGTTTTCCTGAGATAAACATAATAAAAATAAATAACTTTGAAATTCAGAATTTTAGAAAAATAACAAAAATGTCCCTGAAAACAAGAATATGGCCTTGAAATTAGGGTTTTCAGAAAAGATTTTTGTAAAACTTTGGATTTAGGGCTTAAATGGATTCAAATAGACACCAAATCAGGTTTGGAGCACCCTGACATGATTATAAACATCATCAAACCCTAAAAATATAAAATGTTTTCTAAAAAAACTGAAATATCATAAAAATAATGGTTTTTGACAGTGTTTTACTTGAACCAGGACTCCGCGGGCACCCTGTTTTCATGATTTAATCAAATAATATATCAAATGGATTCAAAAAATTATGAAAATCAACATGGATAGTTCTGATAACTCTAAAATTAAACAGCAATAAAAATTATATATTTTTAACATTGTTTTAATATAAAAAATGAATAAAACCCTAAAATACGTGATTTTGCCTACTAACACATATCTGTCACAGTGTCATACCTGAATCAGGTATCGAATCACCATGAAAATTCTCAAAAATTTACAAAGAGATACTAGACAGAAAAAAAGAGAGTTCCAGCAATATATGCTTGATTATGGCGAATATATAACAAGTTAAAATAAATACATTCGGTTTTAGGTATAGAGAAATATAGCAAATCACGTTAAAAAATTATAAGATTTTAACAGTTGATAGTGGATACACAGAGGAAGATTTTTCCTTTTACGGATCATTGATCGGATCTTTGGTGAGGGAGATATGATTGACACAAGTCGATCTAGGATTTAGACAATGCATAACAGGCTCTGTAAAATCGATTCTACTTTATGACTGAGAAAAAATAGTAAACAGATGCATAAAAATTTGAAAATTTTACAGAAAATACTAGACAGAATAATGAGGACACTGCAACTTACGAATCATAAATCAAATTTCCAATGGGAGAGATATCACCTCGGCAAGTCATTCCTGAATCCACATAGCGTTTTCACAGTTCAAAAAGCAAGGTTCGGTTTTCTATTTTTTTGACAGAGTTATAGAACCCAAAATAATCCAATTTTTTATAGGAAATCACTGACATGTTCATGGTTTAACTCTAAAAAAATTATATTTTTTTAACAGAAACTTAAACATAAAATAACGTGGTTCCCACGTGCCCGGGATCGAGAATCACATATTATCGATAAAACATGAAAAACCCTAAACTATGCATGGAAAATAATAAAAAAAACTTGCAAATAACACCATGAATTTAGAATTGATGCTTGAATGACTAAAATAAGCATGAACATGATAAATAAATAAAGAAAATCAGGGAATACATGGTTAGAATTTGATTTAGCCTCTAAAAGAAGGTTTCGACCATCGAACGGTCGAATCTCGGTCTTTTTTGGGTTTTTAACATAATAAATGAAAAATAAATATTATTAATGAATCAAAAATATGTAAGGGACCATCAAACATCAGTTGATCATCTTCTTGAGGCCTCACATGATTTTTTTAAAATAAAAACAAGAAAAAATCTTGATAAAAGAGGCAACAATGGTGATTTTTAATGAAAAATAATAAAAAAATAATAAAAGAAAGAAAGAACTTACCTTGGGCAGCAATGGAGGAAGGATTGGAACTTGGAGTAGAGAGGGCACCATAACTTTTTGGAGAGAGAGAGGAGAGAAAAATCATAGGTTGACACTTCCTAGAGTCCCCTATTTATAGTTTTTCAAAACCCCCTTAATTAGGGTTAATTAAGGAGTTTTTATTTTTTTAAACTCTTTCTAATTAAATCAATTAACGTGAACAATTTTTTTGAAGAATCCTAACCTAATCCAACTCTAACTAACCTACTTGAGTCCTAATTAAACCTTAAAACCAATCCAAATGTGGCGCCAACCCCTCTGGGCCTACACTTGGTATTTAAAACTTTAAAAACCAAGGTTAAAATGAAAAGTAAAAATGAGATTTTAAAATCAAATTTGACTCTTCTAACCTAGCTAGGATACTAAGCTAACCCTAACACACTCAAATGTGGCACCACTCAGAGTGGACCCCATTTGGTTTTCCAGAAAACTATTTTAAAAAGTCTGAAAATAAATGGGTTAAAAATGATTTTTTTTCAAAAACTTCAAAAAGCACCTAGATTTATTAACATTTTTTTATACTTTGGTATTAATAAACTATGAAATGAAAGAAATTTGAATGAAAATGGAGAATTTAGGGTTTGGACACTCCATACATTGTGGGCTCCGCCTAAAGAAAGCTGATAAAATTGGATTTTGAAAAGATTAAAACAAAGGTTAAGAAACAGGGTTTTTAAAATGAATAACAATGAAAATAAAATATTAAAATCACAAAAAAATTAGAGTCCTAATCCGACTAGGACTCTGGGACCGAGTCCTGATTCGAGTGAAACTCTAAAAATCTGGCATTTTTGAAAGATAAATAAAGGAATTTTAAAAGGTTTTCTCAGAATTTGATAAAATGAGCTAAAAAACGAAGTTAGGCTCAGAGTCCTAATTCGATTGAAACTCTTGAAATAGAGTCCTAAGTTAACTAAAACTCTACAAAATTAGTTTTTTCTCAAAAAATAGGTGAAAAGGTTTTAAAAACAAGCGAAAATGGGAGTTAAAACAGAAATCAGAAGAGAGTCCTGATCCGATCATGACTCTGAGACAGAGTTCTAATTCGACTAAAACTCTAAGAATTTTAATTTTTCTGAAAGCAGACAAGAAGATTTTAAGAGTTTTTCACAAAAATAGGTGAAAACAAGATGAAAACTAAAATCAGAATTAGAGTCTTGATCTAACTGGGACTCTGGGAGAGAGTCCTAATTCGACTAAAACTCTCAGAATTTTGAACAAACGAGGAGGTTTTAGAAGTTTTTTCGCAAAAATAGATGAAAACAATGTGAAAATTGAAATGAGAATTAGAGTCCTGATCCAACTGGGACTCTAGGACAAAGTCCTAATTCGACTAAAACTCTTAAAATTTAGTTTTTTCTAGAAAACAAATAAGAGGGTTTTAGAAAACAAGTAAAAATAAGATAGAAATTGAAGTTAGGTTCAAAGTTCTGATTCGACTAGGACTCTAAAGAAGAGTCTTAATTTGACTAGAACTTTGAGAATTTTTTGTTTTCTGAGAAGCAAATAACGAGATTTTAAAAAAAGAACTTTTAAAAATAATTAAAAAAGAAATAAAAAAATAAAATCAGGATAGCGATTTGATTCGATTAAGACTTTGGGGAAGAGTTCTAATTTGACTGGAATTTTGAGAAAAAGGCCAAATAAGGGGAGTAAACAAGGTATGAACCCTCTTCTAACTCAGAATCAATATATGGAAGATTGAAAGGGCTTAAAAATGTAAAATAACAGAGTCCTAGTTTAACTAGAATTATGAAATAATTAGAATTGTGCAAATTTTGAAAGAAATCATTGATTCAAAAGTGACACCACCTGGATGGGTCTCATCTAAGGTTTAAAAATTGGTTTAGAATGAATCCAGATTATTTTTTTGAAGAAATGCATTTGAAATGAAGCTCTGTGGTTTAGCCAAATGGCAAATGTCAATTTAAAAACCCAAGTTTTTGAAATTGCTTTCAAAAGAAAGGTTTTAAAATCCGATTTGGATTAGATGTTTAGAAAAAACAGAGTGTTGGATCTCAAAAATGAGATGAAATGATATGAAATGATGAGAAGTGATAAGAAATAATGAGAAATGATGAGATATGACATGGAATGTCATGTGAAATGCAAGCTCTGAATAATGGATTTCAGGTATTGGACCTCGATCGACAGTTGTACTAGTTTAAAAAGTGATAAAATTGATAAAAATGAACAAAATGATTCAGGAAATGGTTTTTGTCCGTGCAGGGCCAAGAGTGACACTGAAAACTGGGGTTTTAACTGATTTGAACTGGAATGAACTGAGTTCTAGGGTTTTAGAACTCAAATGAACTGACAAGACACTGGCTCGACTAAACTCCTAAACTGAACGATCGAGAAATGATATCATTTCTTAGAGAAATGGTGAGAAATGATCACTGGAGTGAAGTGAGTTACAAACAAGAACTGGGTTTGAGCTGGAACAAAGATCAGTAATACTGAGATGAACTAAAATTGAAGCTCAAACACTAGCTCAACTGACTGGACTTAGCTCAATTTTAGCTAAAATGGACTCCTAGATTGTGGAAAACGGATTTAAACTAGAACCACACTACCTAAACTCTTGGTGAGCTCAAGTTAGACTTAGAAGAATATGGTCGATTGGATTTTACTGACCCATAAATAAGTGACTAAAATTCAGGTTATAAATGAACTCATTTCTCATAAAATAAACCCATTTTGGCAGGAATGGTCAGAATTGAACATGATCTGCTCATTGTGAGCTATGGTGAGCTAGAAATGACTGACATTCTAACTGTTTTGAGCTTAAAAATGAGCTTGGTCGACTCTGACAGCCAAGGATCTAAGGTGACCTAGGGGTAAAATAGGAATTTTACTGACAGAATGGGGGTAAAATAACACCTAGAAGGGGGACAGACCTAGGGCTAGACTCTTACACTAACCTACAGGTTTGGCATCTATGGCAGAGGGGTGTCTGGAAATGAACGAGGAATATTTGGGGTGTTTACAGAATCTTTGGTCTAAGGTCCCTCGTTTGTGTTTTGTGCATGAACAAATTCTTAAAGACTAGATTTCACTTTAGGCTTTACACTTTGTTTTCTTTAGCCTACTTACCTCTAAGTGTAGCAATTTGTGAGATATCGCCTTGTAGCGATTTATGAGAGATACCACCATAGCAATTTATGAGAGATTGCCATGTAGCGATTTATGAGATGACTCACACCAGCATGTAGTGATATGTAGATAGAAAGTGGTTTGCAGGTATCACTGTGTAACGATTTACACAGTGTACCAAATGGATCACGAACACAATTTGCCACAAGAAGGAATTAATGTGGTTCTGTCATATTCGACCTATATCCCCTGCAAACACTCTTGCTCTCTTTTTCTTATATTTGAATCATCAAGGATACAATATTTATAATGCACAACATATAACTAACTTGGTAAAAAATCATAGTGGTACGATATACAGTTTCCATAACCAACTTGATACACAAAGATATTTCTTGTAACTATTGAGATGAGATCCCGTAAATCAAGGAGAGAGAGGAGAGAAGGGTTATCGTCAACACTCCCCCTCAAGTGGGGTGTAGATGTTTGCACAACCCCACTTGTCAAGAAGGTCACGATGATGATCTCGACTCTATTCTTTGGTGAATCTGTCAGCAAGTTGTTCTGCACTTTTAGTATATGGTGTAGAGATCTCTCTTCTTTGAACTTTTTCACCAACATAATGACAATCAATTTCGATATGCTTAGTTCGTTCATGAAAAACCGAATTTGCTGCAATATGTGTTGTTGCTTGATTGTCACAAAACATGGAAATAGGCAGATCGACTGACATCTTCATTTCTGTTAGGAGAGTTTTGGCCCAAGTTATTTCACTGGCAGTAGTTGCCATGGCCCTATACTCGGCTTCTGCACTAGATTTGGCAACCACCCATTGATTTTTGCTTTTTCAGGTAACCATATTGCCACCAACAAAAACACAATATCCTGTAGTAGACCTTCTGTCTGAACTTTCTGCCCAGTCTGCATCTGTGAACCATTGAATTTGATGACAATCGTTCCGCTTGTACCAGAATCCTTGGCCTGACATTCCTTTTAAATACTGCAATATTCGATTTACAATTTTTCAATGTAGTTTCTCAGGAGCATGCATACATTGGCTTGTGAGGTTGACGGCATATGTAATGCCTGGTCGAGTAATAGTTAAATAGATTAGTTTTACAACTAATCTTTGGTATCCTTCCTTATTAACGGTTACATCATCAGAAGAGATAATAGATTTGTGTATGCTTTCCACCGGCGTTTCAACGAGCTTACACCTGATTTTTTTTGCACTTTTAAGAAGATTTAACATATATTTCCTTTGAGATAAAAACAAACCCTTTCTTGAATGAGCTATTTCAATGCCTAAGAAGTAAGCAAAGTTTGCCCAAATCTTTTATGCCAAAGGTGTTATGCAGAAGCCTCTTTGTTTCTTGAATGCCTTCATCATCTGTACCTGTCACAATGATATCATCCACATATACCAAGATAATAACCAAGTGATTACATTTTCCTTTGACAAACATTGAATTGTCAGCATTGCTTCTAACAAATTTATGTTGTTCCAAGCAACTGCTCAATCGATGGTACCACGCCCTGGGAGATTGTTTCAGGCCATAAATGGCTTTATGTAGTTTGCATACTTTATAAGTATTTTCTTCTTCAGGATGTCCAGGTGGAAGTTTCATATACACTTCTTCTTTTAAGTCTCCCAGCAAGAAAGCATTTTTAACATCTAATTGATAGAGAGGCCAATTGTAATTACAAGCAACAAATAAGAGAATTCTAACGGTATTCATTTTGATAACAGGAGCAAATGTTTCATCGTAATCAAGACCTTGAGTCTGAGTATACCCTTTAGCCACCAACCTGGCCTTGTATCTCTCTATAGTCCTATCACTGTTATGTTTTATCTTATATACCCAGCAGCATTCGACTGCCTTTTTTCAAGAGGTAAAGAAACAACTTCCCAGGTCTTATTTTTATAAAGAGCTTGTAGCTCTTCATTCATAGCTCAAACCCATATTGGATCAATTCTAGCCTCCTCATATGTAAATGGCTTCTTATTCTCAGAAATGCGACTGATGTAGTCTTTGTGAGTCCTGCTAATTTTGTGATACCCAATATAATTTTCAATAGGGTACATAACTGAGAACGTAACATAATCATTTAAATGAGCAGGAGCTCTGGATTGACGCTCTGACCTTCTTAGCAAAGGTTGATTTTCTGTTTCAGAGTTTGCCTCTTGCGATGAGTCCAAAGTTCTCCCTATGCTGGTTGTAATTTCTTCATATGAGTCGGTCGCAGGCAGAACTACTTCTTCCTGAGAATAGTTTTTCTCAAATATGTCTCTAGATGTTGCCTCCCCCTAGCATTGATTTTGTTAAAAATATGAAACATTTTCGTTGAATTCGACATCCCTAGTGATAAAAAGACGTTGCTCTTCTACATTATAGCATTTATATCCCTTTTGAGACGCATAATACCCCAAGAAGACACATTTGGAAGCACGACTACTAAGTTTATCCAATCCTTGTTTGGCTATGAATACAACACATTCAAAGGTTCTCATGTGATTTAAATTGAGTTTTTGTCCCTTTAGAATCTCAAGAGGAGAGTGTTTTTCTAAAATCCAGCTAGGCAAACGATTTATAATATAGCAAGCAGTCAGAACAACATCACTCCAAAATATTTTTGGAACATTCATTTGGAATAACAGGGCTCTAGTAACTTCAAGCAAATGATGATTTTTTCTTTCGGTTACTCCATTTTGTTGAGGAGTACCTACGCAGGTAAATTGATGGTTTACACCTTTTTATTTTTCAAATTTGTCAAACTGAGTATTCTTATACTCAGTGCCGTTGTCAGATCTTAGGATCTTGATTTTTGTATCATATTGGTTTTCTACCATAGAAAAAAAACTCTTTAAATTTACCAAGGACTTCATTTTTGGTCTTAAGTAAATAGATCCAGGTAGCTTTTAAAAAATCATCAATGAATGTTAGATAATATCTAAAACCAGAGTAAGATGTCACAACAGAAGGTCCCCATACATCGGTTTGAATTAGATCAAATGGTTTTTTAGTAATATTATCTGATCTAGGAAAGGAAAGTCTAGTCATTCGAGCATATCTACAAACATCACACGAATGACAATCAAATTGAAAATCAGGAAACAAAATGTTCAATGACTGGCTTGATGGGTGTCCTAAGCGTTTATGTCACAGACATCCTTCATATTTTTCAGCAAGCATGGCCCTTTCGTGTCTTTCAAGCACATAAAGACCGTCTAAAATTTTTCCTTCACCAATCACTTTCTTCGTCGCCCTGTCCTAAAATATCACATTATATGGTGAGAAAGTGATATTGCAATTAGGCTCATTTGTAATTTTTGACACAGATAATAAGTTAGCCGATAGGCTTGGGACTACCATGACATCCAGTTCTTTTACACGATCAAACGACTGAAATCTACTAATACATGTTACCTCAACTTTTGTTTCATCATCAATGACAACATGCTTGCAGTCGCAAATTGGTTTTAGCCTAGATTTATCAGTTATGGTTGAACACATATGTTCACTTGCTCCCGAATTAATGATCCAATTTTTATCATTATGATGAGCAGAAATATTACCTAGATTTGAAGGAGAGAATGTGGAGGCCGTCATAGCTACTTGATCATTTTTCTGACAAACAGTTTTAAGCAGCTCGACAATATTCTTCAATTGAGTAGACAAATCTTTTGAGCTAACTTTATCATTCGGGTTTGAAGTGGTAGCCACATGACTAGATGGTGCAACTTCATGGAGACGTCGAGCTGGAGCAGTTCCTGGTTTACCGTGAAGATTCCAACATCTATCATGGGTATGTCCAATTTTTTTACAAAAGGTACAAGAAATCTTGTTTCTTATTTTGTGGCCTGATGACTCACGTTTTTGTTGCACAAGCTACAACATTAGAAAAAAGAGCTCTATCGGATGCTTTAGGGAGAGACTTCTCTACATTCATTACTCGATGACGAGTTTCCTCTTTTATTATGATAGAGCATATATTGTTAACCGATGGTAATTCGGTTGATAACAAGATCTGACTTTGAACTTGATCAAATTCATTCCCAAGCCCAGCGAGCAATTGGAATGCTTTTTCCTTTTCATAAAGTTTTTTGAAGGAAATCATATTCATACATGTGGATATATATGACTCATATTCATCCCATAGATGCTTCATTTTCCCAAAAAAGTCAAAGAAACCTTGAGTATCCTTTTTGAGGTTATGAATCTCGCAGAACAATTGATACATACGAGCTATATTGTTTTGCTCACTATACATTTCTTCAGCATGTTTCATATTTCTTGAGCGGTATTTAAAAATAAGAAACCCTCAGCAATTCGATTTTCCATCGAATTAAGAAGCCAAGACATAACAAGGTCATTGACAGACCTCTAATCACTATATTTGGGGTCATTTATGCTTGGCCTAGTTATTTTTCTATTAATATGTCTGAGTTTAGATCTACCGCTTAAGTATAGGGAAACCGATTTGGACCACGAAAGATAATTTGTACCATTCAATAATATCGCTGTGATTTTTGTATTAGGTATCTGATCCTGAACGAGAATTCGCTCTGTTGATGATGGAGATTGAGGTTGTCCTGACGAGCTGTTTGCCATGAAAAGAAATCACACACAGTTACCAGAAATACTTGACAAGAATAAGAGGAAGACACAACAACCAGAGATCAACTAGGCTCTAATACCATGTAGTGATTTACGAGATATCATCGTGTAGCGATTTATGAGAGATATCACTGTGGCAATTTATGAGAGAATGCCATGTAGCGATTTATGAGATGACTCACACCATCATGTAGCGATATGTAGATAGAAAGTGATTTGCAAGTATCACTGTGTAACAATTTACACAGTGTACCAAATGGATCACGAACATGATTTGCCACAAGAAAGAATTAACCAGGTTCAGTCATATTAGACCTACATCCATGGCAAACACTCTCGCTCTCTTTTTCTTATATTTGAATCATCAGGGATACATTATTTATAATACACAACATATAACTAACTTGGAAAAAAAAATCATAGCGGTACAATATACAGTTTCCATAACCAACTTGATACGCAGAGATATTTCCTGTAACCATCGAGATCATATCCCGTAAATCAAGAAGAGAAAGGAGAGAAGGGTTATCGTCAACACTAAGGCCTCGTTTGTTTCATGTAATTTACATGAGAAAGTTTTGAACTAGCAAACCTAATGTTATCTATAAAACAAACATCAAATCATCATGGTGAAAAAGTGTCATGTTTTTTTTCAACCACCTACCACTTTTATGCATAAATCTATTCACACCTCACTTTTTTAAAAGGTTTCACATGAGCTGAGCTGGAAGGATATTTTTAAAAACCTTGCCCATTCTCATATAAAACTTTTCCTTTACATCGAAATGAAACAAACAAAGTCTAAGTAATTAGGGCTGAAAAATAAGATGAACCACTAGCGGCTCCGCTCATGTTTAGCTTGGCAAGCCAAGCACTAATACTAGTATGTTTTTGCTTGTCATAACTTAGGCTCTTATAATCTCGCTAACTGGTAATGGATATATTTTAAACAATTAATTTATTACCTACGGTTTCAAAATTATGTATTTATTTTAGCTAGTTTGAGTTTGGTTTATTAGGTCTATATTCCAAATTCTATTACCTTGAGCGTTGGTTTTTTGGTAAATGAGCCAGCTCAAGCTTGACTCATTCACCACAGGCTTGTCATGAGCTTAGTTCCTTTGGTTTGTCCACCAGACCTAGTAGCAACTTCTAGTATTTTCTCATAATAGTGAGAAAGCAAATAGGCATACATAAACATCTGCAAATTTGTGGAACCTATTTTGCTAATTATTAAAACTGTTATATTATATAATTATGTGAAGGATCCTACTGTACTAGTTAATATAAATCATTTTTTTTAATTTTGTATTTTTATTAGTTGTTAATTTATGATTTTTTTTCTCCTTGAGAAGAAATTCCACAGATTCATCCCGAGAGGATGCTGGACACCAAAATCTTTACTTTTGAATCTGCTCCAGATCCATTCTACACTACATCTATGCAAAATGAAATTGGACTTTTCAAGTCCAAGTCAAAATTTGGTGGGTTTGAACTGGGATCCAATTAGGATGTGTTGGTAACAGGTTTGGATATAAGTTCAATTGAACCTTCTACAGAAAAACCATATGCGAGTTCGACAAGGATTACAAAAGTCAAACTTGTTCCACATCCCATAAAACAATAAGGTTCACATTAAAAAAATCGTGAATCTTAATTAGAACGCGAGTCAGATTTGGATTTGGTATGAAATTTCACAAACCATACCTGGTTTTGTATGCTAACCAGACTTTTACAGGTTCAACCCGAACAGTTAATGGGACCCCTTCCTTTGCCACCAAACCCTGAATCTAGTGGATCTGGTATAGATCTGAATATGGTCATACCCGACCCATTGTCCACTAATGGTTGGAGCTCTGTGTTCCCTCCATAAAAACTTTACACCCTTTCTTCCCGCCATGTAAACTATAAAAGGTGATCCGCACGAAAGATGGCGTTTGTCTTCATCCATCCCTCTACGACCAACGCCTTGTTGGATTTGGGTCCCCTCCATGTGGAGGACCCGATCCAAGGAAGGTGAAGAAAAGCACTCTGGCTTGAAAAGGAACAAAATAACAAGAAGTGAAGGACTAAAATTGAAAAAGTGAAAAAGAAAGAAAAAAGAGAAAAGAGGGCACGATGACCCGTATGCTTATGGGAGTCCTTTTGGGTTTTGCTCTTTGAAGTAAACAAAGAAAGAAAGAGAGGGAAGTGGGTTTTTTAACTCTTGTTTTGTGTGGGGCTTTCACAAGATTTTGTGTGTGTGTGTGTGTATGTGTGTGTGTGTGTGTGTGAGAGAGAGAGAGAAGGAGGAAGAAAAAAGAAAAGCTTTGATTGTTGGTGTTCTTCATCTTCTTTATTATCTCTTTCTTGTTTTGTAAAGATTAAGGCAAGAGAAAGAGGGCTTTTCTTGTGGGAAGGTCATCACTATTGATTAGGTGATATTCTTTCACTTTCACCTCTTTGTTTGCTTTGTTGTTTCTCTATTGTGCTGATTTGTCAGCTTATTGTGGGTAGGCATTGTGTATGCCCCTTTATAGTCATTCTTTATATCACATAGTGGAGTTGTTGTTGGGTTGCTCTCAACCCTGTAGTTTTTACCTCTCATTTTGAGAGGGTTTTCTATGTTAAAATTGGTGTGTGCCTCTTTCTTATTCTGTTATTTATTTTCTTTATTATCCCTTGCTCTTGTGAATCACAATATATATTTTTTGTGGTATCTCTTAGATGATAAGGGTTTTATTTTGGAGCTCGGGTGAAATGAGTTATTCTATGTGTTATGTGCTAGGCATAGAAGTATTTTTCTTCTAGCTACTTTGTTGTCATCGCCTCTGTTTGAGAAGTGGTTGCATTCAGTTTGCGTTTCTTTTTCTCAACATCAGTGATATCAGAGCTTTATGTTCAAGAATGGATATAAGCACAAGTCGAATAATTAGTTTGAATGACACAAATTACAATTTATGGAAGAGCAAGATGAAAGATCTTTTGTTTGTTAAGGCTATGCATCTTCTGGTGTTTGCTACTCAAAAACCCGAATCTAAAAGTGATGAAGAATGAGAATTTGAGCATGAGCAAGTGTGTGGTTTTATTCAATAATTTGTTGATAAGAATGTCTACAATCATATTCAACATGAGAATCATGCAATGACATTATGGACTAAGCTTGAAAATGTGTATGTTTTAAAGACCGGCAACAATAATTTGTATTTGCTTAGACGGATGATGCAACTCAAGCATAAAGAAGGAAGCTCTATGGCCGAACACTTGAATGAGTTTCAAGGGCTTATTAATTAGTTGTCTGGCGTGGGTATTAAATTTGAATATGAAGTTATAGGGCTTTGGATGCTTGCTACTCTATCGGATTCATGGAAGACATTTAGGGTCTCACTCACCAACTTTGCTCCTAGTGGTATTATTTCTATGGAGCTTGTTAAAGTTGGTATCCTCATTGAAGAGATGAGAAGAAAATCTCAAGGATATTCTCTACAGCCAGAGGCTTTTGTCATTGAGAATAGGGGGAGAAGTAAATTTAAGGGTGAGAAGGGTAGAGATAAAAGCCAAAGCAAATCAAGATAAAATAATATGGAGTGTTATCATTGCGGGGAAATGGGGCACATTAAGAAATTTTGTTTTCAGTTGAAGAGAGAGAACAAGAATTGTGAAAAGCAAGAAAAGAAGAATAATGAGAATGGTGATCGTGTCACTGTGACTACTTCAACTACGTTATTTGTTGTATATGATGATGATGTGGTAAACTTGACTAGTCATGATACTAGTTGGGTGATAGACAGCGGTGCCACTCTTCATGTTACTTCAAATAGAGAGTTCTTTGCGACTTATACTCCGGGTGACTTTGGAGTGTTGAGAATGGGCAATGATGGTTTGTCTAAAGTTGTTGGTGTTGGTGATATAAATTTGCAAACCACCAATGAAACTATTTTGATGCTTAAAGATGTTAGGCATGTGACAGATGTTCGCCAGAATTTAATTTCAGCGGGAAAGCTTGATGATAAAGGCTTTTATAGTACATTTAATGATGGACAGTGAAAGCTCACTAGAGGCTCATTGGTTATGGCTCGTGGAAAGAAGTGCAACAGTTTGTATATTTTGCAAGCATCGATTTCAAAAGATATTGTGAATATGACTGAAAATGAGAAGTCAGTTGAATTGTGACACAAGAGGTTGAGTCATATGAGTGAAAACATCATTAAATGTTTGATAAAGAAGAATCTACTTTCTAGAGTGAAGAAAGAGAAGTTGAAAAGATGTACTCATTGCTTGGATGAGAAGCAAATAAGACAATCTTTCAAGAGTCATCCTCCATCAAGAAAGAATTTTTTTTTAGAATTGGTACACTCAGATGTATGTGGTCCTTTGAAAGAGAGTTTGCTTGAAGGTGTACTTTATTTTGTGACTTTCATTGATGATCATTCAAGAAAGTTGTAGGTCTATGCTTTGAAGAGAAAAGACCAAGTGTTTGATGCATTCAAGCAATTTCATGCTCTTGTTGAGAGACAGACAGAGAAGAAGTTGAAGGGCATTTGAACCGATAATGGAGGTGAATATTTGGGACCATTTGATGAGTATTGTAAGATGCATGGTATAAGGCATCAAAAGACTCCTCCTAAGACTCCTTAGTTGAATGGTGTAGCTGAGATAATAAATAAAACTCTCGTTGAAAGAGTTAGATGTTTGTTGTTAGATGCAAAGTTGTTAAGACCTTTTTGAGGTGAAACATTGTGCACAGTGGCTCATGTTATTAACTTGTCTCCTCATGTTTCTTTAGGTGGTGATATTCCTCACAGAGTTTGGTTTAAAAAGAATATTTTCTATGACCATTTGCATGTTTTTTGGTGCAAAGCTTTTATGCATGTTTCTAAGGATAAAAGGATAAAGTTGGAAGCAAAGACACGACAATGTATATTCTTAGTAAATGGTCATGATAAGTTTGGGTACAGGTTGTATGATCTTATTGAGAAGAAGCTTATCAGAAGCAGAAATGTTGTCTTTGTTGAAGACCAAACTATTGAAGACATTGAGAAAGTGGTGAATGAAAAATCTCAGAGCAGTGACAACTTGGTTGATATGAATCATGTTCCTTTGTTATCTTTCTCAAATTCAGTTGAAGATGACACGCATGAGGATGTTGAAGATTCACAGCAGAATGTTGACAGGTCAGATATGTCTGATGGTGATGATGTTAAGTAGCATGAGACAGGTTCCTCTTCAGCTGCAGAGCCACTTCGCATATCTTCTAGAGAGAGACAACCATCCAATAGATATCCTGCACATGAGTATGTCTTGTTGACTGATGGTGGAGAACATGAGAGCTATGATGAAGCTATGCAAGATGTGCAGAAAGGGAAGTGGATTGAAGCAATGAAAGATGAGATGCAATCTCTTTATGACAACCATACTTTTGAGTTTCTACAGTTGCCTAAAGGCAAAAGGGCTTTCAAGAATCGTTGAATTTTTAGAGTGAAGCGAGATGAGAACTCTTCACACCCATGATATAAAGCTAGGTTGGTTGTAAAAGGTTTTAGTTAGAAGAAAGGTGTTGACTTTGAAGAGATCTTCTCGCTAGTTGTTAAAATGTCTTTCATAAGAGTTGTTTTGAGCTTGACAGCAAGTCTTGATTTGGAAGTTGATCAGATGTATGTGAAGACAACCTTTCTCCATGGTGATCTTGAGGAAGAGATATACATGGTGCAACTTGAAGGGTTTGAGAAGAAAGGAAATGAAGACTATGTCTGCAGATTGAGAAAGAACTTGTATGGTTTAAAACAAGCTCCCAGATAGTGGTATAAGAAGTTCGAGTTTTTTATGGGGGAGCATGGCTATAAGAAGACTACTTCATATCATTGTATTTTTGTAAAAAAAAAATTAAATGGTGATTTGGTCATTTTGTTGCTCTATATTGATGACATGCTCATTGTGGGTAAGAACACTTCAAGAATTGCTAACTTGAAGAAAGATTTGGGCAAATCATTGTCATAAAAGACTTGAGAGCCGCAAGTCAGATTTTGGGCATGAAGATTGTTTGTGATAGAAAGTTAAAGAAGTTATGGCTATCATAAGAGAAGTACATTGAGAAAGTACTTCAAAGATTCAACATGAAGGCAATAAACACCCCACTTGGAGCACAATTCAAGTTGAGTGTAAAGCATAGTCCTTCTACAGATAAAGAAAAAGTTGATATGCAAAAGATTCCCTATGCTTCAACAGTTGGCAGTTTGATGTATGCAATGGTGTGTACGAGGCTAGATACAACTCATGTAGTTGGGGTTGTTAGCAGATTTCTCTCGAATCCTGGTAGAGAGCATTAAAATGCTGTGAAATGGATTTCGAGATATCTTCGAGGCACAAGTATTTTGTGTCTTTGTTTTGGTGAGCAGAAACCTATTTTAGTAGGTTATACATATTCAGATATGGCAGGTGATGTTGATTCTAGAAAGTCTATATTTGAATATTTGATTACTTCAGTAGGTGGTGCAGTGTCTTGGCAGTCGATACTTTAGAAATGTGTGGCACTATTGACTACAAAGGCAAAGTTCATTGCAGTGATAGAGGCCAGTAAAGAGTTACTGTGGATGGAGAAATTTATGCAAGAACTTGATTTTACTCAAGAGAAGTATGTTTTGTATTATGACAGTCAAAGTGTGATTCATCTTGGCAAGAATTCTACTTTTCATGCAAGGTCAAAGCACATTGATGTGAGGTATCATTGGATACATGATGTGTTAGATGCAAAGCTACTTGAGCTTGAGAAGATTCATACAGATGATAATAGTGCAGATATGATGACCAAGGAGTTGCCTTGTGGTAAGCTTGAAGTATGTTGCTTTATCGTCGGTTTGGTGAAGTCCTCTATATAGTCTGTGAGGGGGAGATGTGTTGGATTTGGGTCCCCTCCATGTGGAGGACCCAATCCAAGGAAGGTGAAGAGACGCACTTCACCTTGCATCTTTATTGAGGCTTAAAAAGGAGCAAAATAACAAGAAGTGAGGGACTAAAATTGAAAAAGTAAAAAAGAAAAAATAAGGAGAAAAGATGGCACGATGGCTCGTATGCTTATGGGAGTCCTTTTGGGTTTTGCTCTTTGAAGGAAAGAGAGAAAGAAAGAGCGGAAAGTGGGTTTTCTTCGTCTTATTTTGTGTGGGGCTTTCACAAGATTGTGAGAAAGAGAGAGAGTGAGAGAGGAGGAAGAAGGAAGAAAAGCTTTGATTGTTGATGTTCTTCATCTTCTTTATTATCCCCTTCTTGTTTTGTAAAGATTAGGGAAAGAGAAAGATGACTTTTATTGTGGGAAGGTCATCACTATGGATTAGGTGATATTCTTTCACTTTCACCTCTTTATTTACTTTGTTGTTTCTCTATTGTGGTGATTTATGAGCTTATTGTGGGTAGACATTGTGTATGCCCCTTTATAGTCATTCTTTATATCACATAGTGGAGTTGTTGTTGGGTTGCTCTAAACCCCGTGGTTTTTACCTCTCATCTTGAGAGGGTTTTCCACGTTAAAATTGGTGTGTGCCTCTTTCTTATTGTGTTCTTTATTTTATTTATTATCCCTTGCTCTTGTGAATATATATATATATATATATATATATATATATATATATATATATATATATTGTGGTATCCCTTAGATGATAAGGGTTTTATTTTGGAGCTCGGGTGAAAGAAGTTATTCTATGTGTTATGTGCTAGGCATAGAAGTGTTCTTCTTCTAAGAACTTTGTTGCCATCACCTCCATTTGAGAAGTGGTTGCATTCAGTTTGCGCTTCTTTTTTCCAACACACCTTCCTCTCGGGGAGGCCTTGCAAAATGGCTTACTCGAGAAACCTAGCCGACCTCCTGCGCCCTCATAAGAAGGCCAAACCCTAGGGTCGATCCCTCGCTCTTTTCAAAACCTCACTCCGACGATGCCCTCCATTCTAAAATCCTCTCTGTAAACCCTAACCTTAATTCATCCTCGATCGGCTTCTCTTCTCCCTGTGGTTCTGTGATCGTCGGTGGCCCGCACTCTGTTGGAACGTCGATCTAAAGCCTTAATTCCTTGTCTGGTTGTCTTTTCGCAACCGAGAATGGCGAGGGGTGTACCGATGGAACTATAACTTAGAATCTTAGTGCTACTCATGTTTTCAGATTGTTGTCTTCTGGTCATGACGAAGGTTTATGTTCGGAGGATGCCCTATCGCGAAACCCTAGCTTTGAGTCCTTTGTTGATGGTGGCGGTTTGGGTTCTACGGTTGAAAGTTCTTTGTCGATTTTTGATGCTCGGTGTGGAGATCCATGTGTGGTGGAATCCCTAGTTGGGAACTTTGGGGGTAATCGTGGTTTTGATTCTTTAGTTGGGATTTCTTCTACAGCTTATGATGATCGAAACAGTGGTTCGCGTTTGGATAAAGCCTTGATTCAGAATCGTGGTGCCCATTCCTTCATTGTAATACTGCTACCATGGAGCAGTTACGAAAGAAGGAGGAAAACAGAAGAAGGGGAACCATCGCCCCTTCCTCTCCCACGAAACGAAACGTGGGAGAGGTTTCGTGGGAGAGGAAGAGAGGGGGGAAATTGTTCCTCCCCAAATTTTTTAAAGAGCGTGAAAAGGGGGGTAGTCGACACCCCATGCTCCTCCCCTTCCCCATCCCCAACATAGAGAGGAGCACAAAGAGAATGGGAGAGGAGACCACCGGTGATAGGTAAGCCCTTCTCTCTCTCCTTTTTGTTTTAATATAGGGTCGTCGATAACTTGACTGTTGCCGACGAGTTTCAGTGAAACAGGGATAGAGAGAACCCTATCCCCACGCCACAATTTGGAAGGTGGGGTAGCAGAAGACTTTTCCTCTGCTATTGCCATCAAAAGAAGAAAGATGGGTCGACAACAACCAACGATTGGGAGATCGCCAGCGGTGCTGCCCCCATTTTCAATGGGGTAGCAGACGGATTTTCATCTGCTATAGCCATTAGAAGAAGAAAAGGGGGTCAGTATCCGTCGGCGATCAGGATCGCCAACAGTGTTGCCCCTATTTGTAAAAGCTTGTAATTGTCCAGCAACGGAGGGTTGTCAGAACTGTTGCGATGTTCGTTGTAGGCCTGAGCTTGGTCAAGACTGATCAGGTGGGTTCAGTCTGGTCGTGCCAGACCAAGTCAAATGCAGAAAAAAATACAACAGACCGACTTGGTTTGGAAAGACCGAGTTGGGTCTGGATTACTTGATAGGCAGAGTTAATTTGGGCAGATCGAGTCAGATCTAGGTGATTGATAAGTCTCACTCGGTCTATGGATTGACCGAGTCAGGTGACACTTGACAGACCGACTCTGTCTGAACTAACTGAGTTAGATTTGTGTATTGCAATGGACCGATTTGGTCTAATAAGATTGAGTCAAGTCTAAATTAGTTTTTAGACCGACTCAAGTTCATAATTGTGGAATGACTCAGTCAAACCAAGTCAGATCTGATTAGACCAACTCAATCTAGACCGAGATAAGTATATCTAGCACGGGCGCTATGCTTATGCCAAACCATCACAAACAGGTTTCGATCAGACATATCGGATCCAAGATCTAATTAGAAATTTGGTTAAAAACCTAAGTGATCTATTTTGAAAATTAGTATGGATTTGAATCCAAAATTTAATATGAAGTTAACATGGTGTAAAGAAGTGGTGTAGAGACAACATAGACGTTGTTTTGATTGGTAAAAAAAGTAAAAAGATCATTTTACCCTCAAAATGCCTAATTATTAAACAAGACATAACATGATACATCAAAGTCGGATTCAGGTGACTTTTGGATCTTTGAATTTTACTTCTCGAGTAGGATTCATTAACAAGAGATATGATGATAAACTCTGAAAGAATGGAGCCAGAGTTTGACATTTAAGTTCAAGGGTATTTTGATAATTTTATAAAGATGAGAGTGTAAATAATGATATGAGATGCTTGTTGATTTCATATTAAAACTTTTGTGAGCATAAGGATATTTTTTAGAATTGGAATTTAAGTGTTCCAAGTAAGTAAACATTTACAATTTTCTCCTTAGTTCAATAAAATACATGTTATCTAGTTTATGCATCTTTCAATGTGATTCTGCATGCTTGAAGTATGCTAGTTTTATTTATTGTTAATAGAACATTGTTTAACATGCTTAGGGATCCATTAAGTTTAATGTTCAGTATGATGCTTAAATATGATACATATTTTTTGATTCATGGCATGAATATGAATGCATCATGACATTACTGCATGTAAAAGATTGATGTGTCATTTTGAGAATTGAGGGTAGAGTTCTAGAGTCTCGGGGTAGGATCTATCCTTAGAATGTCATACTTATGCCTTGAGAGGGGCATTATAAGTATCTTGAATTGATAAATCTATGGTGAGTTAGTATCCTTAAAGTTCTGACATGTGAACATGTATTAAAAAGTAGTTAGTAGATATACATTGTTGACTGTATAATGCACTGATTTTAAAATATGAATGTTGTATATAGGATAATCACTAAGAGCGTGACAAGAAACTCTACTAGGAGGCATGGTCTTAGGCATTGTTGAGGTGTGTACCTCGTATGTACCTTAAGAATATCTCATATATTCCTAGGTGACTCTTAGGGGTTTAAACATTGTCCACTAGACACATGTAGGATATAGCATAAACCACAAAACCTTGGGAGCAGATATAGCTCTTTGAGACACCTTGAGGGCAAATATAGCTCCTTAAGACACCTTGGGGACAAGTATAACTTTTTGAGACACCTTGGGGGCAGCTTTAGCTACCATGACTCTTTGGCTAGCTACCGATTGAGCTCTTGAGCTCCTGGCTTATAATCAGTGAGCAACTGCAACACCTGTGTCCGTAGTCTGGGCCAGTTTGGACTACGTTATTACGAGTGATTCATATGTTTGGCCAACACCGTAGACTTTGAGTTGTCGACATGGGTTGCTACGCCAAAGGAGTCTATGTTCGGAATAGTCAATTAGAGTAAAATATGTATTTGAGAATGATGTTAGAGATACAGAAAAAGAGAGTAAAAACTCATAAATAACATGTATGTATAATTAGCAAACTAAACTAAGACTAGGTGCTTAGAACTCACTACAGTTGTAATGATTGTGTCTATTTGTAAATAGAATCTTTCTGGGTTGTAGACTCACCCCCTCTTTTGATTGCAAATGTAGGTTTAGGAACTGCTGACACCCACAAGATTTAGTAGTTGACTTTGACTCTACCATGGTTGAAGTATGGTTTACTTTCACTCTTTTATTTATTCTGCTTATTTATTTAGATGGTTATGTTATTGTAAATAGATGTATGGACCTTCAATTATTAAATAAAAAAATCTACCATAGCTTTGAGGTTGTTTTGAGATTATTAGAGTAATTTTCTTTTGGGAACTAACGTCCATGAACTTGGGCTCGAGAAGCCCCAGATTGGGTCATTATATTCGTTGGTAGCGGTGATTGCGATTCTATTATCGAGAGTTCAGTATCTGTATCTGTCCATCAGGAGAAAGACTCGCCTATGGATGAAACCCTAATTCAGATCTTTTAGCAAAAGTGATGGTCATTTTGGTTCTGCGATAAAGATTTTTGTATTGATTTAGGACAACCAGAGGAAAATGATTGAGTTCAACAGGTCATTTGCGAGAGCAAAATGAAATCTAAGGGTCTGCACAAAACAAGTCTTTAAATCTCGAGGTAGTTCGTAAGAGACTAAGTCAGAGCTTCATGAAAATCTACTCTTTGCTTGTTGATGCTTTGTCTTTGTCCAGGAATCAGAATTTTGCATAATGACCAAGAGCCCTATTTCTTTTTTGTTTTTCAGTTGAAGGATTAGGTTCTTTCAAGTTGGTAGAGCTTCTCGTGGAAGGGACGTGGTTGGAGGCTCTGCCTGGAGTGTTTAGAACCCTATATGGAAAATCTGTGCAGGTTTACCGAGTGTGAGGTGGGTGGATTCGTCGTGATTTATCCACCGCTACGTTTGATCTTTAATGCCTTGAATTCAACCCCGTTTGACACGCTGAAGGTGGTGATCATCGGTCACGTGAACTCTTTTCTTATGTTTCTATCTTTAGAGTTATTTTGTTTTATTCGCATAGTTGTTGAGTTAAGTATGGATAGTTGAATTCCATATGATATTTTTATAATTAGGCTTTGTTATTATTCGGGGTAATCATAACAGAAGTGAAAAAAGATAATAAGAGAACTGAAGGATCTACATTAAGCCCTTTTCTTTTTGCTATAGTGTTAGATGAACTTACGAGATCAATTCAAGAAAATGTGTCATGGTGTATGTTGTTTGCTGATGATATTGTTTTGATTGATGAGTCTAGAGATGGGGTTAATGCTAAGTTAGAATTATGGAGACAGACTTTGAAAGCAAGAGGTTTTACGTTGAGTAAGAGTAAGACAGAATATATGGAATGTTGGTTTAGTAAGCAACGAAGTAGTGATGAGAGTGTAGTGAAGCTTGGTGAGCAAGAAATAGCGGTGGATGACTGTTTCAAATATTTGGGATCTATCATTCAAAAGAATAGAGAAATTGATGGAGATGTAAATCATAGGATTAAGGTTGGGTGGATGAAATAGAAAAGTGCAACTTGAGTGTTGTGTGATCGTAGAATGCCATTGCGGTTGAAGGAAAAGTTTTATAGGACGACAATTAGACTCGCTTTACTATATGGTACGGAATGTTGGGCTGCCAAGAGACATCATTTTCAAAAAATGAGTGTAACTGAGATGCGTATGCTTCGATGGATGTGTGGAAAGACACTAAAAGATAAGATTCAGAACAAGGAAATACGTAAGAAGGTAGGTGTTGCACCCATTGAAAATAAGATGAGTGAGAATCATTTATGATGGTTTGGGCATATTCGACGAAGGCCTAATGATGCTCCGGTTAGAAGGATGGAGAAATGGGAAAATATATTAGTTAAAAGAGGTCGGGGTAGGCCTAAGAAGACTTGGATGGAGATGATAAGAAAGGATATGAAGGCTTTGAACATTACCGAGGACATGACATTGGATAGAAATGATTGGAGGAGAAAGATTCATGTGGAGGACCCAACATGATTTTGTTTTTGGTTCATATCGCCGACCCCAATTGTTTGGGATGAAGGCGTTGTTGTTTTTGTTTGTTGTTGAAGACTCACGGTCGACTTTTTGCTTACCCTACATTTAAAGTCCTGTAATCAGAGGGTCGGGTATGCAACAAGTAGAGGCTTGTGTTTGGGACATTTTGTATGCCACTAGATTACATTAATTGGAAATATTTGAACTGGAGTGTGAACTATGCATTTTCGATACTCTTTTTGCAAATCCAACCCTGTAGAAGCATTCAACACTGTTCATTTGCTATTAATTGACTGTTGAATCATGTATTTTTGATGAAAAAATGTGATTTTTGGATGCTTGAATATTTATGAAATTTCTAAGCAATTTATTTTAAAGCCTTAAAAGACCCTTATTATGCATCTCAATTTGATAATCCAAGAGTCTGTTTCTATACAACCCATCTAGATCACATCCATACGGCAAAATTTAAGAAAAAAAACCCATGAAATTCTCGGTTCATACTCCTGCTCACATATTTTCAGTTAACATATTCGAGTGGCCCCACTTTTAACATTCAAATTTAGGAAAATAAATTTGAAAGCAATTGTAATTGTATTATGTGATGCAAGTTCCATATTAAAAGTGATAGAAGGGAAACATGCAAGAAAAACTATTACTTTTATTGAGAGTATTATCTTACACCTATTATTTATAGGTTATAACTTATCTAACACATAAAAAGAGAAAAGTCGTTATTCTACATATAACTCTTATCCAATACCACATATGTAGGTAGGTGGTTATCATCAAATGACTTGCGATAACTTTAGTGATAACCACTTAACGACTTGCAATAAAAGATAACTCATTATCAAGTTATCTGTGATAATTTTAGCGATAACCACCTAACGACTTGCGATAAATGATAACTCATTTTCGAGTTATCTAGAATAACTAATACACCACCTCAAGTTAGAGCATGTGGATCGAGCATGTCCAACTTGGTCTTCAAAAGAGATAGTTGTGCACTACCCAAGTTTTTTATTAAAATATCGTCACACTGTGAGTGGGTAGGAACAAACTGAGTACTGATGAGCCCACTTTGAATTTTTCCAGAATAAGGTGACAATCAACTTCGATGTGTTTGGTGCATTCATGGTAAACAGAGTTAGTAGCAATATGTAGAGCGGCTTGATTGTCACAAAATCGAGTCATGGGCTGAGGATGAGAGACCCCAAAGTCGGTCAATAAAGATTTGACCCAAATAAGCTCACGAGTGGCTAAGGCCATGGAATGATACTCGACCTCTGCAGAAGATCGAGACACAATGGACTGTTTCTTAAACTTTCATGTAATCAGACTCAGCCGAGCATAATACAATATCCAGAGATGGACCTGCGAGTTATTAGGCAAAAATCCCAATCTGAATCAAAATAGCCGAGAATAGTTAACAGGCTGGATGCATTCATTAAAATCCTTTAGTCCGGGGTGCCTTTGAGGTAGCGTACTATGCAGAGGGTTGCATCAATGTGAGAAGTGCATAGTTGTTTGGAGAATTGGCTTAAAAGGTGGACAACGTATGAGATGTCTGGTCGAGTGATTGTGAGATAAATTAATCAACCAATCAACCGACGAAACAAGCTCGGGTCTTCCAAAAGCAAACCATCCAAAAGCAACCAATCAACCGACGAATGTTACTCAATTGGAAAGGAGCATGGCTTCAAACCTAGATATCCCATGTCGTCAAAGATATCTAAAGTGTACTTGCATTGAAAGATAAAAACTCATTGTTTGGATCGAGCCACTTCAATGCCTAAAAAATATTTGAGAACGTTGAGATCTTTAAGGCAAAATCGCAGATAAAAATTTTGTTTAAGGGCACAGATCTGATCGAGATTATTGCCTGCAATGATGATGTCATCTATATACACCAAGATAAACAAGTGATAAGTGGTCTCTATTTTAGAGAATAAAGAATAGTCGGCCTTGGATTGAATGAAACCAATTTCCTTTAAATAAGAGGAGAACTTGGCAAACCAATTTTGTGAGGATTGTTTGAGACCATAAAGGCACTTGTGTAGACAACAAACTGGGTGCACCCCTTATCGAGAGAATCCAGGAGGAAGCTGCATGTAAACCTCATCATAGAGATCACCATGAAGGAAGGCATTGTTGACATCAATTTGAAAAAGATGCCAACGACAAATAGAAGCGATGGCAAGAAGGCAACGAATGGTGACCATCTTGACAACTAAAGCAAATGTCTCATTGTAATCGAGACCTTCGATTTGAGTGTATCCTTTTGCAACCAAGCATGCTTTATATCGTTCAATGAAACCATCAGACCGAAATTAAACTTTATAGACCCATTTGCAATCGACAAGATGCTTACCTTCAGGTAATTTCATCATCATCCAGGTGTGTTTTGCCTTAAGTGATTGGATTTCATCTGCCATGGCATCACGCCAATGCTGGTGTTTCATGGCTTGAGAAAATGTCTTTGGCTCAAAAGCTTGAGTGATGGCGGCTAAAAAGGTACTGTGAGAAGGAGAGAAATGTTGATATGTAAGGTAATGGTGATGAGGATGATGAGTGCTTAGAGCCACATCACATGAAGCGTCTGATTGAAGTACGGGGGCTGCAAAGTAACACTTGAAATCCTTGAGGTAAGAAGGTGGTTGGCGAGGATGAAAAGATCGACGAAGGGGAGGCAAGTTTTGGGTGTTATGGGTGTCGAGAGGAAGGGGTGGGTTGGATAGCGATGTGGGGGCAATTGGGATGGAGGACAAATGCTCAATGACATGAGGTTGTGGATATGATTCCTGGGATTCAAAAAATGGGTATGGGTATGACATTTTTGGCATCAATGGGAGGGGCCTTTTGATCTTGAAAAGGAAAAACATTTTCATAAAATTTAACATCTCTATTGACAAAAATCTTTTGAGATTCAAGATCATAAACTTTATAACCAACTTGACCATATGGATAACCTACAACGATGCATTGTTTGGCACATGTGTCAAATTTATGGGGTATGATTGATGTTAAAAGCATAACATAAACAACTAAATATGTGTAAATGAGCATAATTAGGTGTTTGGTTTTATAACATCTCATAAGGGGTTTTACTCATCAAGGGTTTTGAGGGAAGACAATTAATAAGGTATGTGGTAGTAAGAACACATTTCCCCCAAAACTTGAGTGATAAATTTGATTAAAATCGGAGAGCTCGAGCGATATTCAGCAAATCATGGTGCTTGTGTTCAACAACACTGTTTTGTTGGAGTGTTGTTGCGCAACTATACTGATGATTGATGTCATTTTTTTAAAGAAAAGTTTACATGTCATTTGAAAAGAATTTGATTCCATTATCAGATCTAATGCTTAAAACTTTGGTTTGAAATTGATTGTGAATTAATGTGATAAATTTTTTTATAATATTGAATGTCTCAAACTTATACTTCATGAGATATACCTATGTGCATCTACTGTAGTCAGGATGATGATATAGTTCCATGAGGAAATGATAACCTGGTTTGTTTAGCTTTATGTCAAACAAAACAAGGTTCATGAGAAATCTTGTCATTAACTTCATTAGAACTAATAGGAACTTGAAGATGTGAATTTGATAAATGTTCAAGTCAAAAATGCTAAATAGAAGGAGATGCAACATTCAAGGCATGGTTACCATCACCTTAAAGAATGTAATGGTTTCCTTGCAGCCTAGTTGTTCCTATCGTCATCTTCGAGTGTGGGTCATGAAAAACACAACGATCTTCTTTAAACACAACGTCACATTTCAAATCATAAATTAATTTACTAACAAAAATAAGATTGAATTTAAAATGAGGAACATAAAGAACATTATGTAAAGTGAGGGTCGAAGTCAATGTGATACTGCCAGTATGAGTAACAGGAGCGGATGTCCCATCAGGGATAATGATGGGTGGAAAGAAAATCAACATTGGGGAGAAAGTGTTGGATATGAATTTTGTGATATGATATGTGGCCCCTGAATCTATAATCCAACTCTGAGATGCAAATAGACAAATTGAAGGTTTGTGTATATTACTTGTAAGGTTGGCCATAGATGAAGTAATTTACTTAGATTGACAATGGTCATAATTTTATCATATTGTTCTTGGGTAAGTTTAGGAATAGGAAAAATCGAAGTTGGTTCTTGAGATTCGGTAGTGGAGGAACATACATTAGCTTGACTGATGAAGTGAGCAATAGAAGAACCTCTTGATCGGTTAGAAAAACCATGACGATAATAGCATTTTGCTTGATGTGTCCAAGATGCCCATAATGTTCTAGCCTATCTTTGATGTGTCGGCCTTGACAGGGATATTGCCTCGATCGATTGTCGCGGGGTTCATGAGATGGCATGAGGTGAAGGTCATGCTGTCGTTCTTCTTGGATGATCAATGAATATGCAATGAATATACTTGGTAAGGATGTCATGAGGAGTAACTGACTCTGTATGACACTAAAATTATCATTAAAGCCTATCAGAAATTGAATGAGCCTTTCATGTTGTTGGAGATCTTGAATGACCTTTATAGCCTCACACATCGATATATGTGGGCATTTTGTCCTACAATCTCTTTAGCTTGGTGAAGTACACGGTTATCAGAGATTGATCTTGCTTAAAATTAATTATCTTCTTTTAGATTTGATATATCCTGGAAGCGTTTGATTGAAAAAACCTTTCGCGGAGCTCTAGCCAAATCTCAGTTGCGGTTTGAGCATAAATGACACTGGCTGCTAGATCTTTGTGGATGAAATTGAGCAACCAGGATAGCACCATATTGTTACATCGCTCCCATATGACAATATTTGGTGATGATGGTTCAAGTTTTGTGATCAATCAACAGAACCTAATTTATTTTTTGTATTTAGTGTCATAACCATAACCCTACTTCATATCGAGTAGTTATCTCCAACGAGCTGTTGCGATACTAAAGATATCCCTGAATTATCCGAGTGATGAAGAAAAAAGGGATTAATCATCGATTCTTGGGTGTTCTAAGGTGAATCAGCACTGCTGCTGATGCTATCCGACACCATAAAAATGAAGACGCATGATGAAGAAAAGAAAAAAAAAAGAACGTGCGATGACCAAACTAGTTTGGCACGATGAATAACGCAAAATCAAGGTCCCTGCTCTGATACCATGATAAAAGAGGAACAGGCAGTAAAAATGATAACTTTTATTGAGAGTATTATCTTACACGTATCATTTCAAGGTTACAACTTATGTAACACAGAAAAAGGTGGAAAGTCGTTATTCTAGAGATAACTCTTAACCAAGACCACATATGTTGGCAGGTGGTTATCATCAAATGACTTGTTATAACTTTAGTGATAACCACCTAACAACTTGCGATAAACGATAACTCATTATCGAGTTATCTAGAATAACTAATAAAAAACAAATCTGTTTTTTTGTTTATCTACTCGCTCTTTCTACTCTGCTCTTATGCGTCCTGTACCTTTTTGCAGCATAACGTGTGCTCTCTGCTTAGTTCAGCTGCCTTAGCAATTTGGCTAATACACAATAATGCTCGTTATCTGTTGATCTACCAAGGCTGCCGTTGAGCCAGACTATATTGGTTTCGGGTCACGCTGAAGCCAATCAAACAATGCCTTGGGTAGGGTCGCATCATGTTGAGCTGAATTTAAGCAGGCTTCGGAGACCTACATCCTCAGCTATCCTCTGGCTTACTGGTTGGGCTGGAATGTGTTGTTTTACTGGCAATAGTGCCATTAAAAGTCTTAACAGACACTTTTAGACTTTTATTGGTGCTAAAATAGTGCCATTAAAAGTTTTTTGTACAAAAAGGATGCTGAGTGTTCATCACGCCATGCGATGGATGCTCAGCATGAGTGACCTCCTTTTGAGCACCTAACCAGTGAGCAGCTACGCATCACTCTCTATATACATGGGACAATATACAGTAGTTTCGTACCACCATAACATGGTGGTTCCAAACCCACACAGCTGGTGTTAATAATCCAGCATGGCCTTAAAACATACAGCGTTGATGCAAAAGAGTCCAACGTGATAAGCCACACGTAATAATTGAATCTTTTTGAAAACTAAGTTTGTTTCTGGGAAACAACAATGCATTAGCTTTTAGCACTAGGGATGCAAAATCGGATCCGAATTGGATCATGTGATAGCATATCCAAGGAGGTAGCATTGAAGCCGAATGTAGACTATATGTAGTAAAATTGAATCTGGTGAAAATAATTAAAATCAAGTCTACAGAGTGTAAAAAAAATGCAAGAAATTAGATTTTATCTAAATCCAAACCAAAAATAGTGATTTGAATCCAATCTGAATAAATTCAAATCTTACTTTGAATATCTGAATTTGGATCTGACATACAATTTTATCTAACCAATTTATCCTGTACTTAGCATTGGCTATCTGAATCTGAAAATGACGTCAAATTTCGATCTGACATACAATTATATCTAACCAATTTATCCTGTACTTAGAATGGTGGGTATGTGCCAAGAGGGGAGCAAACAGATTGGACATAATCAAATATTTGATCCGAATCAGACATAAAAATGGTGGGTATGTGGTAATTAAATAGGGGGAGCAAACAGATTGGACGTGAAGTGGAGTTCTCACCTTTAGGGGGCCTTTGACTCGAATGCCAATGCCCCTTGAGGACAGGCTGGGACAGCCTGTGATGTTTGCTAGATGACGGGGGCTCTGCTTGTCTGGTAGGAGCAACTAGTGCACGTCACCTTGTGTTGGGACGTTGCCCATTCAAAACTGAATGAATAGGTTTTATTGATTTTAATGCGGGTCACAAACAACTGAGGAGCTCTATAAATCATGACTGGTTTTGCCCTCTTTTATCCCTATTCGGACACATTGGAGCTATAGGAGCGCTTAACTTGAGATGGCCTAATTGGGTTCAAAGTTATAAGGTGTCTACCAACTGGTTCCAGAACTGATTGTCTAATATATGTTCACTTATGTATACATCCGAATGGTAAGCAACTTGTTTGCATCTCTAGTTGGATTGGGTCTGGATCTGGACTTTATGAGATTTGAACTCCAAACAAAAATTTTGATTGGTATTAAGGTTCTTATTTTATCTCTGGCTTCTGTTTCGAATTCTATACGCAATCATTTGCTAATTTGGGCTTTTGAGATCAATGAATAGCTAATGGGTTCGATTACAGGTTTACCACATCAGAGCAAAAGGATCTGTATTTATATGATCTGGGACCATATCCAATCCATTTGTAGTCTCCTTGTATGCCTTGCTCAGCATCTAAGCATGGTCGAAGAACCTTCATGCGTCTATTTAGGGTTGTTAATGGGTCAAATCTGCACAGCATCTGATGTTCCAGAACTGGTTTGACTCTGATGTGCTAGAACGAGTCTACGGAATCCGGTCTTAACGGACCTAACATAGGGAGAACCAGCCCCGTGTCTGAATATAAATAGTATAAACCACATTGGTTGAAGTTCCTCTGTTTCTTTAATATTTTATATTGGAAAACAGCTGATCATGATTTGAAATTTGGGTTCCGTATGAAATTTCATAAACCATGAGGGTGCATTTGAATCCATCGGATGATGATGATCTTGAGGTCTTATTAAGATCCGAAGATCTCAAATCCATGGATCTTTACACCGAACCCGCCTTGGAATATGTGGATTTCAGGCTATTTTGAGGATCTCATATTTAAGAAATGCCACATCAACGATCGGCCCCATGCCTTGATCTGCATTTGCGTGGATCTCCATAGAGATCGACGACATTCAAATGCAGTTCTACCTGACCATCGGATCATGTGAGACCAAACTCCAACACTAATCCGACCCATTTTATCATGCCCAAACTCGGGCCTTGTGGAACCAACTTCGGCTTTGAATTGGTCATACCCGTGCCATTGACAGGCCTAGGTTTTGGGGTGTCAATGAGCCGGATTTGACTTGCACCGGACCTGTACCAAAATCTATAGGGTTAGGGTTTGGTGATAAAGGAGGAGGTCCAATTGAAATTCTAGCTGTTTCGAAGGGTCTAATTAGTATATGGAGTAGGGTTTGGTTTGTGAAATTTCATATCAGACCTGGGGTCCAATTAAGACCTATGACTTTTCAAGATAAAAACTATTACTTTACCCTGTATGAACTGGTATACTTTTTAGAACCGGGGTATGCTTTTTCTTATGCCCGACCCAGGTCTGGATTCGGAACTCTCACCTCAAAACCAGATCGAGATTCAGACTCACCTGAGCTCGAACCAGATCCGACCCGTTGACACGCCTACCTAGGTGAGGAGCTGTTAATGTTTCGCACGCGCTAGAAAACGACGTCAGACCTGCTTCGCAGGCTTGAACCCTAGGTAGAGTCTACCGACGTTCCACTCGCTTGCAGATAGATCTTGGATCGAAGCCGGTTTCAAGAAGCAAGAAGGGCTCGTTTTCTTCCTCATCCCTCTCTCCTTGCTACCCTCTTGGCCGTGGAAACAATGGTGTATTTTGCTAAGCTGGAGGACTCCCCCATGTTCCGAGATCAGGTGGGTTTTGTGTTCCTTAGTTGCGTTTCTTTATGCTTTCTCTTTTCCCATTTCATTACAGGTATTGTATTGGTGGGTCTAATGATGATTCCTGCGATACCCATGTTTTCCCCCCTTCAACGAGGTTGTAGTTTCTTGTGTTTTCTGACTCCCCATTTCGTTATCGATGTTGTATTGATGACTAATGGCGATTCCTTCGATACCCATCTTTTCTCTTTACCAAACTTATGTTTTCTTGGTTTATTTAGTGGAACTTTGGATCTTCAATGAGGTCGTTCGGGTAATTTTGGGACACCAAAATTCTGGTTTTAGTGTATCTTTTATTTATTTTTTAACGGGTGACATTCAATTATGGATGTCCGTGGTGGTGGGTGGTTGTTTCGTGGTGAATGATAACGAGTTTGTGACTTTCCATATTCCTTTTTAGCCTCTCAACTTCTTTCCTCGGCGACAGCATAGCTGGTTTCATGTTTGAGTCATTCATGGCGCCTTTTTTGTTTTAATATTATTGTATTTTAGCTTGATATAGAAATCGTGATGATTAGTGATTGATTTGTGTTGAATAATGATGAATTCGTGATTACCCATTTCTCTTTTTTCTTGTTCTGACTGACCTATTTGGAAAAGTGGGTTCTGGTTACTGGAATCGATTACTTTGTGTTTAATTTTTGTTCCTTTTTGGGTCAAAATCAAGTGCTTTATTGTGTTATGGGTTCTTTAGTGTTTTTTATTTTATTTTGTTGGTTTGCTAAAATCACGTGTTATCTCGCAACTAGTTCTTACTTCTTTGGAAACATTTCCTTTTTTTGTGTTGTTGGTTGTCAGCGGTTGAAATTTTGCTCCTACTGATCAAATAAATGAAAGTTGGGCATCAAATCAATTTGATGACTGCTCTTCCTTTTCTCTGATTCGTCGTTTGGTTCGTTTGCGGTTTACACAGGCTTCTGGTGCCTTATGTTCATATCGTTAGATTGTTGGTAGTGTATGTAATATAACCTTGCATGGTTGCACTTAATAAAGTTCATGCAAGGGTAGTTTGGCACAGATGAATCTCTTTTATGTGAATTTAGAAGATGACATGGAAACCTTTCAGGTGTCGTCATCATCATCATCATCATCATTATTATGGAACTAAGGTGTTTGTAATATTTCTTGGATGATTTCTCCTAACTTTGAGGATTGGTAATAGTCAGGAACTTGTAAAGAGGCCCTCTTTTAATTGAACAAGATACCTTTGATGTATAGTATGACTTTTATCAAATTGTCCCTGTCTTAGATTCACTCAATTTTAAGAAGCTCAATCTGGATGAATATTATAATTTAGAAAAAACATGCCATGATGAAAAAAGAGAGGTATTGGGTGAGTCTAAAGGCAGTGCACCGCTAGGTAAGGATACATCGTGGTGGAACGAGGATGTCAAATTAGCTATTAAGGTTAAAAGAGAGTGTTATAGAAATCTAAGTAAAAGTCGTGATAATGAGAATTTGGAGAAGTATATAATAGCAAAGAAGGAAGCTAAAAAAGTAGTTCGGAACGCAAGGGATAAGGTATATAAGGAGGTTTATGACAAGTTGGATACCAAAGAGGGTGAGAAGGATATTTATAGGATTGCAAAAATGAGAGATAGGAAATCGAGGGATCTGGGTATGGTTAGATGTATCAAAGATGAAACGCAAAGGGTTTTAGTCAAAGATGAGGAGATTAAGGAGAGATGGAAAGATTATTTTGATAAGCTATTTAATGAAAGTCATGCTCAGGATCTTGGAGACTTTTCCATTCCTTTTCATGAGATGAATCGTGACTTCATGCGCAAGATTCAAAAGAAAGAAATTGCAGAGGCTTTGAAGAAAATGAAATCAAGAAGGGTAGTTGGCCCAGATGGTATACCTATCGAGGCTTGGAAATGCTTGGGAGAGAAAGGTTTAGAATGGTTGACAAATCTTTTTAACAAGATTTGGCGGACAAATAAGATGCCTAATGAGTGGAGGAAGAGTACTTTGGTGCCTCTATATAAGAATAAGGGTGATATACAAGATTGCACAAACTATCGTGGTATAAAACTCATGAGTCATACTATGAAACTTTGGGAGAGGGTGATTGAGTCTAGGTTGATGAAGGTTGTCATGATATCGGAGAATCAATTTGGTTTTATGCCTGGAAGATCTACTATGGAAGCTATACATCTTCTTAGACAACTTATCGAGAGAAATAGAGAGAGGAATAAAATTTTGCATATGGTTTTTATTGATTTAGAGAAGGCATACGATCGAGTACCTAGGGACGTTCTCTGGTGGACAATGATGAAGAAAGGTGTTTCTCTCAAGTACATTAAAATAATTAAAGATATGTATGAAGGAGTAGTAACCAATGTCCGCACTTGTGGAGGGGTGACAACCAATTTTCCTATAACGGTTGGGTTACATCAAGGATCTGCTTTAAGCCCTTTCCTATTTGCTATAGTGATGGATGAGCTTACGAGATCAATTCAAGAAAATGTGTCGTGGTGTATGTTGTTTGCTGATGATATTGTTTTGATTGATGAGTCTAGAGCTGAGGTTAATGCTAAGTTAGAATTATGGAGACAGACATTGGAAGCAAGAGGTTTTAAGTTGAGTAAGAGTAAGACAGAATACATGGAATGTCGGTTTAGTAACCAACGAAGTAATGATGAGAGTGTAGTGAAGCTTGGTGAGCAAGAAATACCGGTGGATGATTGTTTCAAATATTTGGGATCTATCATTCAAAAGTATGGAGAAATTGATGGTGATGTAAATCATAGGATAAAGGTTGGCTGGATGAAATGGAAGAGTGCAACTGGAGTGTTGTGCGATTGTAGAATGCCATTGCGGTTGAAGGAAAAGTTTTATAGGACGACTATTAGGCCCGCTTTACTATATGGTACGGAATGTTGGGCTGCCAAGAGACATTATATTCAAAAAATGAGTGTAGCCGAGATGCGTATGCTGAGATGGATGTGTGGAAATACAATAAAAGATAAGATTCAGAACGAGGAGATACGTAAGAAGGTAGGCGTTGCACCCATTGAAAATAAGATGAGAGAGAATCGTTTACGGTGGTTTGGACATATTTGACGAAAGCCTAATGATGCTCCAGTTAGAAGGATGGAGAAATGGGAAAATATATTAGTTAAAAGAGGTCGGGGTAGGCCTAGGAAGACATGGATGGAGGTGATAGGAAAGTATATGAATGCTTTGAACTTCACCGAGGACATGGCATTGGATAGAAATGAATGGAGGAGAAGGATTCATGTGGAAGACCCAGAATGATTTTCTTTGTTGGTTCATATCGCCGACCTCAATTGTTTTGGGATGAAGGCGTAGTTGTTGTTGTTTTGTTTGTTGTATGCCATGATGAAAAAAAAAGAAGACAAAAAAGGAGATTATATTTAAAAAATAAAAGAGGGTTTCATTATTTTATATATTTTTACATTGCTTCAACATTTCGACCATCCAATCTAACAGACTTGCATTTTTTTAGAAATCTAAGTTGATATGTTTTTAATTTAATATATTTTCGTTTAGATTCTTTGCTTCGGTTGAGGGATGTAAACTATGCTAGTGATCATCTATCCTAAACCTAAATGAGGACAAAAGATTATATGTTTTCTTGAACAAAAACAAGCAACCTTATAGATAAAGTTTGACTTATATAAATACTTTGCTAGATATAATAACATAAGATCTTATTCTTTAATGTGAACCAATCTTTATCTCTTTAAGAGAAAAAAAGTGAACCCTCCTTTAGAAAGGTGTTTTTATCTGGTTATCATTTAGTTTATAGCTGCACAATTATCCAAGTTTTCTGAAAAGAATTCATAAATCTGTGCTATCTGTAGAGAAATATGTCTGAGAAAGACCAATTAATCCTCTACATGTAGGTTTCTCTTTATAAATACAGGCAACAAACCAGCATTTAGTGTTGGCAACCCTAGCCTTCTTGATGCAGTGGAACAACCGGCGTCGCGTGCATGGTCTTGGCAAACAAGAACACGACCCACACGGTCGTGCGCTACTCAGCGATGAGAAGGACAACCACTACTTGACGCAGTGGTGAAAACTGCAACCTTCACGCACGGGCGTTGACGTGAAGCCTGCTGGTGTAGTGAGGATGCCAATGTTAATGGAATGACGTAGGCTGTATCCTCCCAATGCACAACTGTGCAACACGATAATCCAATGGCAGCGTGAAGACATGAAAGCTCAGATCAATGTATTCAAGCCACAATGCATTAAAAGATTGGTAACGTTTACAAACTGAAAGTACTAACAATGAAAAAAACAAAGACTGACAGAGATTAAACAGACTGGTTGAAAAAGAATAAAGAAATAAACAAAACAGTAATAACGCGCGGCTGAAGCAAAAGTGGCAGTCAAACTTTTCAGAACTCCAGTGCAAAGAATCTAATATAATTAAACTACTGACAGGAAGAAGACAAAGAGGAAAAAAAATGCTGAAAGGGAAAAAACAAGGTGAAACCAGCGGCTGGAAAGAAAGAAAATAAAGACAAAAAATGAAAGTGCTGTAACTACTAGCAAACACTGGCAAACAGACAGATAACATCAATGCAGCTAGCCAAAAGGTTGGTGTAGGCTGAGCATGACAGAGAAATAAAAATAAAAAAACATAAGGAAGGTAAAAGCTATTGTAGGCAGAACGTGACAGGAAGAAAAATACTGTAAAAAAAAGAGGATTGTTGAAACTTCAAGGCTGCAATTGAACGAACAAAAGAAAAGAAAAGTTGTTGCGATTTTTCAATGTTCGTTCAATTGCAACCTTGAAGTTTCAACAATCTTTTTTTTTTTTACGGTGTTTTTCTTCCTGTCACGTTCTGCCTACAATAGCTTTTACCTTCCTTATGTTTTTTTATTCTTATTTCCCTGTCATGTTTAGCCTACAACAGCCTTTTGGCTAGCTGCATTGATGTTATTTGTCTGTTTGCCAGTGGTTACAACACTTTCATTTTTTGTCTTTATTTTCTTTCATTCCAGTCGCTGGTTTCACCTTGCTTTTCCCTTTCAGCATTTTTTTCCCTCTTTGTCTTCTTTTGTCAGTAGTTTAATTATATTAGATTCTTTGCATTGGAGTTCTGAAAAGTTTGGCTGCCACTTTTGCTTCAGCCGCACGTTATTACTGTTTTGTTTATTTCTTTATTCCTTTTCAATCAGTCTGTTTAATCTCTGTCAGTCTTTGTCTTTTTCATTGTTAGTACTCTCAGTTTATAAACATTACCAGTCTTTTAATGCATTGTGGCTCGAATACATTGATCTGAGCTTTCCTGTCTTCACGCTGCCATTGGATTATCGTGTTGCACGGTTTTGCATTGGGAGGATACAACCTACGTCATTCCATTAACAAGGCTATTGGCATCCTCACTACACCAGCAAGCTTCACGTCAACGCCCGTGCGTGAAGGTTGCAGTTTCCACCACTGCGTCAAGTGGTGGTTGTCTTTCTCATCGTTGAGTAGCGCACGATCGTGTGGGTCGTGTTCTCGTTTGCCAAGACCACGCACGCGACGCCGGTTGTTCCACTGCATCAAAATGGTATCAAAGCCCAGGTTTTCTTCCGTCGTCAGCGATATGGTTCAGGAGGCGAGGAGCGATCCGACGAATGGAAACGAGCAGGAGAATGCCGGCAGCGAGAGTCCAATGCTGCGTATGTTGGGAAGGATGACCAGAATGGAGGAAAATATGTCGAGGATGAGCAGAGAAATCGTGGGCATCTCAAAACGACTGGATGGGATGGAGGCCCGACTAGTCACCCTCGAAACATAGGGAGAGGGGCGTGCAACGTCAACCCAAAAGCAGGGGGCAGATCAGGGTTGCCAACCGATTCATGTTCAGCCTGTCCAAGACGAAGTTCCAACGTCGGCACTCCCTCCCTATTCCGAGTTGCCTCTTCTGCTCCAGGCGAACCAGAGGAACCACACAGGTATGCCTCCTCCCCTGGGTGTTTCCCTTTCTCTGCAGCAAGCCCTTACGGCTGCACCACCGGCCAGACCTACTCTGCAGGACCCCAACTTCACGCTTGGTCCTGCCGAAGGTCCAGGCCCGTGGCCGCGAGTTGCTGGGACAGTCCCATATGGTGGGTCGTGCCAGCAGGGTCCCAACATCGCGCTGGGCCTGGCTGTCGATAGAGGCGCGACGACACAACTCGGGAAGGCAAAAATTTTTTAGGATCCTGCGTATGGAAGCAAGAAGACAACAACCCGTGGGAACCCTATCGTTGCGGAAACGGGTCAGCCGATGCACCCTCAGCCTGCCCTTCTCACCACCACACCTTCAGTTCTCCCTCCCTATTCTAATCCGAGTCCTCCACTCCAGCCGAATCAAGGATCCATCGCAGATCATAGTGGGAAGCTTGAGTGCTTATCTGTGCTAGCAAGGATAGGACAACAATTTACCATTTGCTTTTGTGCTGAAAGTCCTGTTTCAGTGGATGGTCTACCTCTTTGGAAGTTTTAAGATAGAGTAGAAACCCTCCCAACCAAAGATCCTAGTCTTGCATTCATTGGCCAGAAGGTTGTCCAGGTGGAAGAGCCAGAGCCTCTTGTTTATCTCATTTTAATCTCTTCTGGGCCTGCATTTGTTGGTGAAATCTTCCGTCTCTGTGTTTGTGACTGCTAAAGGACATATGGTCTGCTCTGGGGAGCTGAAGATAAACCTTGTAGACACCAAAGGGGGCATACTTGCAACCAGAGACATTGAATCTCTCTTTAGAAAATCATGATGTGCAACTTCTTAGTGTTTCAACATCAACTGAAGAAAACAGTTCCCAACCAAATGCCAAAAATATCAGAAAAATTCAAGAGTCTTTTGGGTTGTTTTCTGTGTCATTCTTGAATGTGGGTGAATCATGGTCCTACAGGTTAGACATCAAGTGGCAGAGACCAAAATTGGTGATGCTGTATGTTTCACTGGGGTACTCCCCTAATAGCTGGGAAACATACAAAAGGAGCTCGCCTTCCCTCATGATCCTGTGCATGGAGACCATAAGACAACAAATCCACGAGCGAGAGCAGGAGAACCCTTGGAGACGGGCCCAGACTCAAGAGGGTCCAGACCCGAGTTCGTGGAAACGGGACCCGGGACAGGGGACCATCCTTTGGGTCCCCGGGAGCGGGACCATCAACAACTATTTCAACCATTCAGAGAACAACAACAACATTTTGCAACTGTTGCTGAATTGGCTACAACATTACTCTCAGTTCTCCTCTACTTGAGATGGTGCAAGAAGCGGCAGGTCTACCATGATAAAGATGTGTCCGATCTATATGCATACTGTGGTGACAATAAGTCGTCAGAGCTGACTTCTTCCCAACCGGGGGAGAATGATGCAGAGCACGTCCCAGATCTAGCAGGAAACATGAGTTGTCTCGGGTCCAGGACCGGACTCAAGACCCGGATCCAGATGAGGCCTTTACAGCCCCTCTAGGGTTTTGTGCGCAGGGGGGAAGATTGATATCTGCAGCCGTCTTTTGCATTCTGTTCTTTCCTCTACAACATTTGGTTTTTTTTCACATTGTTTTCGTTTAATTTTTACATTCAGCAACTCGCCATTCTTTCTTTCCTAGTTATTGTTATTGTATTTGTTTCTGTTAAAGTTCTGATTCATTGTTTCAAAGATCTCCATTGAGATAAAAGACAAAATAAAAAAAAGGTTCCTGCTATTGTATTTTGAGGGTTAGCGTCTGTGCCTTTTTTTTTCTTCCCCGCTCATAGCACGACGTGGGTTGAGCTTTCAGTTCAGCCCACAGCACTCGAGAAACTCGACGTCCCCCTGCATCACTTCTCCTCAACCATAAAGACTTGCATATTTACCAATAAAGTGAAGAAAAGGAAGAGAACAACATTAATGGAATAATAATACGGTATGTTGTTAAACATGGCATGGTTTGCAGTGGAGCTAGAATTGATGGGGACGGGTATTAGTGTTATTTCCAAAGGCAAACTCATTCATGGTATTTAGAACTTTTTGTATTTGATAGACTAATAATTCTCTGTTTCTTACATTGCAGGGTTGATTTTGTTTTTATTATTGAATCATTTACTATTGAATCCATTGACAATATGTGTTCTAAATGTTCTTGAAGAAATTTGCTGGATATTTACTCATGACGAACATTACATTCTTGCATGCATACATAATACTTATCTTTACTTATATTTATAGATGTGCTAGTCTGATTGCTCCTCCTAATGGAATGGTCAAAATCAAAGGAAGGTTAGGTAAAATTGAAGTTCTACTGTGGTGTATTTGGGTAATTCACTCAAACTTATGTTTGAAACTGATATATATATATATATATATATATATATATATATATATATATATATATATATATATATATATGGAAACCTACAAAATGGGAACAGTGCTAAATGAGACATGCTATTGGATTTCCTGTTTTTTTTTTTTAAATTTGACTGTACAGATGTGTTCTATATGCTTGTTTTTATAGGAGTCACTTCTTGGAGCATTTGATTCAGATGCATAGACAGGTTTTTTTAAGGTTTCAAAAATCAACAGCCTACAATTTTCATAAATTTTTGAGGCTTCAAATACCATTTTTTCATCCAAAAAACATGATCCAAGTGTCGATTTCTAGTAAATCAATCATGCTGAACACATCTATGGGGTCGGAATTTTGAAAAAAAAACTGGAAATCCAATAGCATGTTTCATTTAGCACCGTGCCCATTTTGTTGGTTTCTATTTCCTCATATATATATATATATAGGTATATATATATATATATATATAGGTATATATATATATTAAAAAATTGCATTTGAGAACTATAAACAAAAACAATGATTATGTCACTTTGAATTTCTCCGTTATAAATTTTTTTTTATAACTTTGGACATGGATGTTACTTTGGAAGTCGGGATTCCACACTTACTAGGCCGGTGACCTCCGATGCTCACTTTCCAAACAGAACCCTAATGGAACTTGAGAATGATATATGCATTTTGCCTATCGGAGGTCAAGGTAGTCATATAACATTGTTATATTTGCCCTCCTCACTCAACGATTCTTTGTGGGGTACAAAGAAATCTGAGAGAGAGAGAGAGAGAGAGAGAGAGAGGATGTGTTCTCATCGTGGATTTACCAATTACCACCAGCATCGACAGCTAGGGTCGTCCATCTACCCCACGAGGACAAGCACACGTGCGTTCGTGCTGTACGGTACCTACGGACAGCCCATATTTATCATTTCATTATGAACGCTTTTCCTACCAAATTCATACTTTTCATCAACATGCATCCCTTCTGTCCGCCACCATTCACAATCTCACTTATCCACACAATTTTTTTAGGCGGATCCCACCAGCTACTATTCAACGTACCACTGGGGTTGGGTTTGAACCTGTAACGTCCCACCACAACCCACCACAAGGAGACGTACACTGACAGCTGCTGCCAACCACGCGGAGCCCCGTTGGTACTTATCCACACACACACGTGCGGCTGAGCTCGAACTAACTTGTTTAGAAAAATATTTTGAAAATGATAGAATTTGAAATATAAGAAAACTTTCCCCTTGAATCAGTGAAAAAAAATTTTCCCCTTGATTCAAGTGCAATTTTTTTTTTGAAATTGCGCCGCACCCGTGTCGCACCCGCACCCATGTGACATAGGTTTCCAACCAATTCAATGCAAAAATTGTGCAGATGAAAGGAATGGTTTTGTTTGATATTTCTATTTTTTGCACTGATTCAAGGGGAAAGTTTTTATCAAAAGAACTAACTGCAGTTTATCTTATTAACAGAATGTCACTCTCTTCCTTAAAAAACATCTCCTATTGAAAAACTTTTCAAACATATCCCAGATTATTCTAGGTTAAAGGTTATTTCGTTTTTATTGATAAAAATGACAAACTCTCTCCTTATTCTATTCTTTGTGTTTTTCTAGGATATGCAAATTATAAAAAAGGTTACAGATGTTTTGACTTTAAAACTAAAAGGTTATGTGTCAAGGAATGCATCTTTTTTGGAAAAAGAAAGTTTTTTTGAAATTGAGAAAGCTAAGGAAATAAATGAGTTTTTTTTTGTTGAATTTAATTTCAAAGATTAATGAGTGTGATATTGATGAAAACTAAGAAGTTAAAATGATATGATTGTGAAAATCTCTATAAAAAAGGATTTTGTGTATAAACACAATACTAGAAACACAAAGTGTGCACAAAGGCATAAAAGGAGAACTCTCACAAGTGCACAAAGGCACGGATACAAATGCACAAAAGCATAAAAGGAGAACTCTCACAAGTGCACAAAGGCACGGATACAAATGCACAAACGTAAAAAAATATCAACTTCAATATGTTGGGTCCCAAAAGAGGGCTTTACAAAAGTGTAAGTTACAAGGGGGTAACACCCCATATTTATAATACAAGGAGAGAGGGAATGAGGGAGTGTTGGGCTCCCAACGGCTCTAAATAGAGCTGTTGGGAGTCCAACAGCTCTCTCTACTTTATGCTTTTTGACTTTGGTCAAAAAAGCATAAAGCCAAATAAGTCCAAAAACTAAACTAAAAAAGAAAAAGAAACCTAACCTAGTTAAATAAACTAACCTAATCCTAACTAAACTTAAAAGTAAACTAAAACTATGAGATTACATATTGAATTATGTTACATTATTTAACACCCCCCCTCAAACTTAGGGTGACATAACCGAAAGTTTGCCAAGAAGGAAGTTAAATCTTGGAGAGCATAACGCTTTGGTGAAGAAGTCTGCTAGTTGGTATTCTGATGTAACATATGGAAGGTCTATAGTTCTTCTTAAGTATTCTTCACGAACATAGTGGCAGTCCATCTCAATGTGCTTCGTGCTCTCATGGAATGTGTGATTTTTGGCAATATAAATTGCACTTTTATTATCACAACATAGTTTTGTGGGCCCTTGAACTTGAATATTCATATCTTCCAGCAAGTTGCGAATCCAAACAATCTCCATGGTAGTAGATGCCATGGCTCTATATTCGGCTTCTGTGGATGAAAGCGAGACCTTATGTTGTTTCTTGCATCTCCAAGAAATTAAAGATTCCCCTAAAAAAATACAAAAACCAGTGGTGGAGTGACTGTTATTTGGGTCACCTCCCCAATCAGAGTCAGTATAAGCAATTAAATTCAATTCAGAAGAAGAAGATAGAAATACCCCATTGTTTACTGTACCCTTTATATATCTGATGATGCGGAGAATGACATTCATATGAACTGAAGTAGGTGCATGTTGAAACTGACTAGCAACATGTACAACATGAGAAATATCAGGCCTCGTAATGCTGAGATACGTTAAAGATCCAACCAGTTGTCGGTAAGGTGTGAGATCTTTTAGGAGAATCCCATCATCAATCTTCATCTTTGAACCTACTATTTCAGGAGTTTCACAGACCTTGTCATCTGTGATTCCTGATCGGTCAAGAATCTCACAAGCAAGTTTAGTTTGAGACAAAAAATAGCCTCTGTGAGAATAGGCAACCTCAATTCCCAAAAAATATGTCAGAAATCCTAAGTCTGACATTTCAAATCTTGAAGTCAGGATAGATTTAATGCTCTTGATTCCTTTGACATCATCACCTGTTATTAACATATCATCAACATATAACAGTAATATAACAATTCCTGCATCAGATTTCTTAACAAACAATGCAGTGTCAGTATAGCATGAAGTAAAACCATTTTCAGTCATTACATTGTTAAACCTATCGTGCCAAGCCTTGGGAGCTTGTTTCAAGCCATAAAGAGCTTTACGAAGACGAAGAACTTTATTTTTAGGAATTTCCATACCTAACCATACGAGCTACTGGAGCAAATGTCTCTTCATAGTCAATCCCGTATTCTTGACTATACCCTTTAACTACAAGACGAGCTTTATACCTCTCAAGAGAACCATCACTCTTTGTTTTGACTTTGAACACCCATCGGCATCCTATAGTTTTCTTTCCACTGTGAAGCGTTTGAAATTCCCAAGTGTTGGCTTTCCTAAGCGCTTTGAGTTCATTCTCCATGGCTTCTCTCCATTCAATACATCGTTTGGCATCTTCAAAATTTTTTGGTTCAAAATATGAGTGAATGACACTTAAGCAAGCCCGATATTTAGGAGAGAAAGAATCAAAAGATACGAATCTAGAGGGAGTTCTTCTAGTTCTCTCGGTTCTTCTAGGGTTTGAATCATGTGAGGGGATAGATTCGCTAGGTTCACTATATTGCTCAATAGCACTTCTAAAGGGGAGTCTATCTCTATGAGTATAGGTGATAGGGTCTCTAGTTATATTTTCTTCTTAAGAGGTAGTAGGGTTAGAGTTATTGTTGATTTCAACCACTTCATTGTCACTGTTATATGTTGATTCATCATCACTAGAGATATCATCATCTTTAGATAAAAGATCAAAGAGAAAGGAATAGTCAACAATTTCTAAATGAGATTCATTCTTTTCAAAACCACTATTATTTTCTAAAAATGTTACATTCCTTGAGACATATAACTTATCATTTTTAGTATCATAACATCGAAACCCTTTTTGGGTTTCGGAGTAGCCAAGAAAAGCACAAGGAATGGCTTTAGGTGAGAGTTTATCATTCTTATCTGTAAGGACAAAGCACTTACAACCAAAAACTCTCAATCTATTATAATCGGGTTCTTTTTCATATAGAGTTTCGAAAGGAGAGATTTTATCTAAATTTTTGGATGGAAGACGATTAATAAGATAAACTGAAGCAAGAGCCGCTTCGGCCCAAATTTTTTTTGGAATACTTTGGGAAATAAGAAGGGTTCTAGTGGTTTCAATGATATGCCTATGCTTCCTTTCGGCTAACCCATTTTGTTGTGGGGTCTTAGGACACGATCTTTGATGGACAATACCATAGTCTTCAAGATATTTCTTAAATTCATTGGAAAGATATTCGCCTCCGGAATCAGTCCTAAAAATCTTTAAATTACTATTAAATTGATTCTTAATTATCATATGATATGATTTAAAACATGAAAACACTTCGTGCTTATGTTTAAGGAAATATATCCAACAATATCGAGAAAAATCATCTACAAAAATCACATAATAGGCAAAGCCTCCCTTGGATATGACGGGTGCCGGTCCCCAAACATCCGAATGAACAATTTCAAAAGGTTTTGTGGTAAACATAGATATTTGTTCAAAAGGCATACTTCTCATTTTTCCAAGAATACAATCATTACAAGAGAAAGTATTTTTACAAAGATTTTTAATAAAATGCAAATAGAATAACTTGGTGATGTTGGGATGACCAAGTCTTTTGTGCCAAACATTTATGTCTTTATGTTGGGCCACATTACAAAAAGGGGTTTTAGGGATTTGGAGAGAATTCACATAGTACAAGTCTCCCTTCCTAGAGCCTTCCCCAATCAACTTCCCGGACCGGTGATCCTGTATTAAACACTTATTAGATGAAAATTGAATGTCACATCCAAGGTCCGAGAGTTGAGAGACGGAAAGTAAGTTCAAATTCAATTTAGGTATAAATCTAATTTTGAGAATAAAAAAATTTTGAGTTTCAAAGTTTCCAATCCCCTTAATTTCAAGAGAAGTGCCATCCGCAGTTGAAACAAAAGATGGTGATAAACTTTTAAAATATTCAGAAAGAGAAGAGATGTTTGGAGACATATGAAAAGATGCACCCGAATCTAAAAGCCAAGAAGTTTTACCTGGAGGAGAAGGAGTGGATACGGCGGCATCGGAAATAGCTCCCTTAAGAAGAGGTTGAAGAGCTTCCATAATTTGATTTAGAGAGAGAGCTCCACTTGTAGATTCCTCTTTTTGTGATTGAGATGTGGTTGCCATTGCAAGTAGTTTCTTCCATTTAGGACAAACCGGTTTGATGTTACCGGGTTCCTTGCAAAAGTGGCACACAATTTTGCTATTGTCCCTTCTTCCACCTTGACCACCATTGTATCCTTGATTTTGGTTTTTAAAGTGAGGAGGTTTATATGTCCTCAAGTTGTTGCCAGGCCTAGACACGACATTAGCTCCATCACATTCATCTTGATTTGTGGGCATTGCAAGAACACTTGGATTTTGCTTGCTAATGCCCATACGAGTTTCCTCTCCACTTAACTTGGTAATAACATCTTCAATGAAAGGAGATGTGAAAGAAGATAGAAGAGAGGACCAAATTTGTTCAAATTCGGGTCGAAGACCATTTAGGAAGTTAAAGAAGTGATCTTCCTCTAATTACTTGTATCTAAGTTCAATAGCTTCGCCACTCCACTTGGGCTCAAGCATGGCAAGCTCATCCCAAATAGAGGATAATTCAGCAAAGTACTCACGAATAGACATCTCATTTTGTTGTAGGGTCAAGGCCCTCTTTTGAAGATAGTACTTGTGAGATAAGTCTCGTGAAGTATACATCTTTTCAAGATAATGCCAAGCTTCAGAGGCTTTCTTGAATTTGATGATATTGGCATTGATCTTGGTTTCAACGGATGGGAAGATCCAAGATAGGATCTTGAAGTTTCTCATTTCCCATTCCTCATGTTTCTTTGAATATTCTTCAAGAGCTTTTTGTCTTTCTTCTCCTTCAAGAATTTTGATTTCTCCTCTTTCAACCATCGTAATTTTTGGTTCGGGTTCCATTATGGAACCTTGAACATATCCCCAAAGCCCCTTTCCTTTAATATGAGCTTCCATATTTCCGGCCCATACATGATAATTGGAACCATTGAGCTTAAAGCCAAGAGAGAAATGAGAGTCTTTTTCACCCATTAGAGAGATAAGATGAAGGAGAAAAATACGTACCACAAAGAGATTTTAACTCTTGTTGTAGTAATATTCCAAAATATTTGATGAAGAGAAGTCTTCACGCCAATCTCGAAAAAATTGAAGGCACGCTTTTCGAGGCACTTAATATTGTGAAGAATCACAAGACTTTCCTTCTCAAGCAACCTTGCTCTGATACCATGTGAAAATCTCTATAAAAAAGAATTTTGTGTATAAACACAATACTAGAAACACAAAGTGTGCACAAAGGCATAAAAGGAGAACTCTCACAAGTGCACAAAGGCACGGATACAAATGCACAAAGGCATAAAAGGAGAACTCTCACAAGTGCACAAAGGCACGGATACAAATGCACAAACGTAAAAAAATATCAACTTCAATATGTTGGGTCCCAAAAGAGGGCTTTACAAAAGTGTAAGTTACAAGGGGGTAACACCCCATATTTATAATACAAGGAGAGAGGGAATGAGGGAGTGTTGGGCTCCCAACGGCTCTAAATAGAGCTGTTGGGAGTCCAACAGCTCTCTCTACTTTATGCTTTTTGACTTTGGTCAAAAAAGCATAAAGCCAAATAAGTCCAAAAACTAAACTAAAAAAGAAAAAGAAACCTAACCTAGTTAAATAAACTAACCTAATCCTAACTAAACTTAAAAGTAAACTAAAACTATGAGATTACATATTGAATTATGTTACATTATTTAACAATGATGAGTGAAAAATCATCCCATAATGATCAAGATTGTATTCAATATTCTAGCTGTGGTAATTTAGAACATCTATGTACTTTCGAAAAATATACCAGTAATGAAAAACAGGAAGAGATACAAACAAGGTCATCTAGAGTGTCAAAAATCTCTGAAAATTTTGTGTCCTAGGAGTATTTTTCACCTAAGTATCAAACTTACGTTGCATTAATACATTCTTACGTAGAACCTTCCAACTATACTGAAGTAAAGGAACGTTTTGAGTGAGTAGAAGCTATGAGTGAAATTAAATGCCTTAGAAAAGACAAGTACCTAGACTATTCACGACATTCCATCAAGAAATAAGCCTATAGGTTGTCGATGAATGTATAAAGTTAAAACCAAGAGTGACAGACCTCTTGAAAAGTATAAATCAGATTAGATGCCAAGGGATATTCCAAGGAGTATGGAATAGACTATGTGAAAACTCTTGCTCTAGTTACTAGATTGACCACAGTTAGGACCTTAGTATCTCTTGCCTCTGTAAAAAAATATTCTATATATTAAATGGATGTTAAAAATGTGTTTCTCAATGGAAGCTTGGATGAAGAAGTTTATATGGAACCGCTCCTTGGCATAGTTATTCCTAAAGGAAAAACTCTTCATTTAGATAAGGCCTTGTATGGTCTTAAACAAGCACCAAAGGCTTGGTATGACATGTTTAGTCAAGTTATGCTTGAATTTGGTTTTTAATCGTGTCTAACTGATACCGTTTTGTTTGTTAAGATTTCTGATGCAGTTTTTATCAAGGTTGTTAAATGCGATGAGGCGAAGCGAGGCGTTGAGCCTGCGCTTCGCCTCTGAGGCGTACGCCTCTCACAACTGGTATGGAAGTGAAGCGGTGGGAGGGGAGGCAGTAAGAGAAGGATCACGCGCCCAGCTGGTACGAAAGCGAGGGATATGCCGGTCTTCCGGTGGTCGGAGAAGACTGAGCAGCAGCTGCAGCACAGCAACTCCGGTGGTCGGTGGTCACAACTGGTCGGAGGTTGATGAGGGGCGCATCACAGCAACGCCTCAGTACCTTGAGCGTGCGCCTCGCCTCTGAGGCGTACGCTTCAGGTACTGAGGCGTATGCCTCTCACAACACTGTTTTTTATTATCCTTCTCCTCTACGTGGATGATATGATTATCACTGGAAGCGATAAACAATGAGTTAAAAACATTAAAAAGTTTCTCAAAACACATTTTAAAATAACTGATGTGGGTTTTTTTAAAAAAAAAATGGTATAAAAGTTGCTTATTCTTCTAGAAGTTATTTACTGACTCAATCTAAGTTGTATCTCAGATGAGAAGAAGGTCGACACTCCCGAAGTTGTTAATGTCAAAATGAAGATTGATGATGAAAAATCACTTGAAAATCTAACACCTTAAAGACATGCGCATACAGTTCACACAACAAGCCAATTTCAATATGCTTCTACCACTGTTCATATGGGAGCTGTTTTGTGCATTATTAGATATATTAAAATATAAGCATATACATATAAGCCCTTTTAAAAATCACAAATATCTGGAATACACATATAAGCATACACATACATCTATTCTATCATTTGTCTTTCTGAAGCATATACATTAAAAACTTATCTTAAGCCTACATCTGTTTGTTGAATTGCCCTTGTCTTTGAAAAGAACTAAAGTCTCTGATTTTGTATTTGCACTTTCTTGTTCCTAATGTTTGAAATTTAAGCAGTATTCCATAATCCCTTTGTAATAATTCATATAGAACATTGAGTAACAGGAAGATATTCCAGTTTTGAATTCTTTTTCATGGGCAGGATTAATATCATGATGGTTGTGAAAGGCAAATCTAGTTTTACTGACCATGCTTATTTGTCTTGTTGAATGTGCTCGTGTGGCTTTTTATGCTATTTATTACTCCCAAAAGGGCTATTGAATTGGATTTGGCTTGTGTTGGTTTTCATTTAAAGAACAAGAGGGAACAATAACATTGAGATTTCCTCCTGACTAGCTGAACCTAAAAACTGTACTTAGTGTTTCCCTTTTTCTGGGCGACAGGTCAATTTATTGGAGCAGAGTACAGAACAATTGAAAGATCGATGCCAAAAGTTTTACAAGGGATGCAAGAAATTTAAGTAAGTTATTTCAATGACTGTTTAATCTAGTCTATTTGTCTATTGCTAATTGTGACGTGTAGCCAATTGTGAACTCTTAAGTTGTAGAACATGAATTAGTGCCCCAATGATGTAGACTTAAGTCATTTACTGGAAGGTGATAAACATGCCTCCTTATTTACATTTAGTCAGCACAGTTTTTTTGAGGATGTTATCCGATCTTGGAGGGACAAGGTTGTGATATACTTGATGATTGATAAATTGGAGAAAGTAACATGCCAATATAAAGGTATAAACAATTTAAGCAGATGAAAATTTAATAAAGTGATGCTCAATGGAATGCATAAAAGCCGTGAGACATTGTCTTAGCAACCCTTTGCTGACATATGGTTTAAGCTCTTGGTTGATCATGGGACTAATTGGTACCCTTTATATCAGATATCCTGGTAATGTGATAGGTAACCCTTGCAAAGTTACTCATTATTGAGGGCATTTTATATTGTTGTAGATCTAGTGCAGCATGTCCATCATTCATAACAAGTCTAAATTTTTTCCCATCTCCTTTTCTCTTTTTCAAGTCAGGTTAGATTTCTACCATGTATGTAGTCAGTCTCACATATGTTTTTGTATCAACTTTGTTGGAGTTGTCTTCATAACTTCTGAGATCTATCTCTAAATTTAACATCCATCCAGAACACGAACACTTGTATTCCAAAAATTTGTTTTATCAAATAGCAGTCGACCATTGGCTGCCCTTGTCAAGTGAAAGTACTTGTTACACGACTGATATCAACATATTATTTTGAAATCAATTTTGTCAGACTTTAAAGTTGAAAGAAACGGCTGTACTTAGATGGCATTGTGAAAGGTAGGTACTTAGGAGGAGGATTCTCCAGAACTGAATCCGTGCAAATCAAAAACTACAAAAACTCTTTTTTTGTTTACCATATACAGATTTGAATTGTTTTACCAGAGCTGCTCATTTATCTAAACAGAATTATTAAGGGCTTAGGGAATTCAGGCTTCCACACTTTTCTAAAGATGCGGATAACTATGAGACACAGATTGCACCCACATAGTTGTGATTAAAACCCGAGTATGCATGTAGACGCACAAACACATTGTGGACACACTTGGATTGAATGATTGTGCTTCAGTTGCTTATCATCAATGGTATCTACCATTTCACTACAGAGTTGCTCTTGGGGAAGCATGTGGTGGAGATAATGCTTTTGCTGACACTTTGGAGTCATTTAGTGGTGGGCGTGATGATCTCATTAGTGTAGCTATTGGAGGTACTTTAAGCTTTTGACAAGCATGCATTTGTGTCTTTTACTTGATTGATTCCTTTCATATGATGGCCATTTGCAGGTATGTTTTGTCTCCAAAGTGCACAGAGGAGATTTGAAAATTGGGTGTGCACGAAGTTGCCTGTTGCCTCCTTTCGTTCAATGGCTAGGTGATAGTGTCATGTCATCTTAATTAAGGGGTCCCATTGTCCTTTCATGCCTACCTCCTCCCCAAATGCACATGTAGAAAAAAGGGAAGGGGCGGGATAGAAAGGATGTAGGATTTAGTGAAACCATGATTTTGTTCCCTAAGCTAAACCTTATGCTTCAGTTGTTAAATACTAATTTTGACGGGGAAGTGAATTAAGATTTCCTAGATATCGATCATGAAAATCATGTTGGTTGGTGGTTCTCTATTGGAGTATACCTTTTGGATGGATAATACAGTTATTAGGTTCTTCGCTTTTTACAGACTCATTTCAATTGTTAGTGAGGCCAACATGAAGATGTTGTGATTGATTGCTTTATTTGGAATCCTGATTAGGTAGGAAAGCTAAAACCAATGAGGATAACGTAGAAATCTTGTAATGTGAGTGCAGTAAAATGATTTTTGCTCCCATCTATGTCACATAAGTGTGGGTGCAGTATGGGGTACAACATGGTTATGAAGAGTATGACAGGATTTTGCTCTCATTTATGTCTCTATGAGCTGCATAAGACATCATCAACCATCAACTATCTCACAAGAACAATGCAAAATATTAAATATTTTGCAATTAAGAACATGCCACAAGACTCATACTTTCATATTACATAAACAAAAATATTATGGCAATAGTTGGACTCAATTTTCAATAGGTTTCACTCATTGTTTTTTGGATTATGTGTCTGTTTAACCGTCACTTGGTATGCTTCAAGGATGCTTTCAATCCATGATCAACTATCAAGAAATTTATATTGTTTAGTAGAAGCTTTCAGTTTATGTAGGACCAATTAACTAGACCTTTTTTCCTAGTGCCACATCACGTGAATGTTTCTAATTTTTCTCCTCATCCCTTTTCTGAACATTTTTGTTTTCTTTCTTAGGTCCTGTTATGTCAAAATACATTACCACATTTCGTGAACTTGGTAGCTACAAAGAGCTGCTTCGCTCTCAGGTAATCATCTTCTCCTAGTCTTGCATTATTTCACATTTGTGTTTCATTTCATCTATTTTTCTTTCTTTCTTTGTTTTCATACTCCAAAAGAAAACATTCATTTGGCACCCAGGTAAAATAAATTTTGAATTGCCTTGTCAGAACTATGAAATGAGGATTGAAAGCTGGATGAAACTGGGTGTGAAGGAGCAAAATAAACTCATGTTCATCAATACCCTGAAACAGTGGTTAAAAAGTTCATAGGCTGCTTCAGTGACCCTAATACAAATTACCTAAAAGTAGAGTTCACAGGGCGCATTCTGTTATAAACTCTGATGAGCTATAACGTTTGCAGCATTTACCAATAGATCTGGTTGAGAAAATAGAAGTCTAAACTCCTTTGTATAGGTGATGCATCACTAGGAGGAACATGAATCAATGTTATTGAAGACATGTCATAGTCATCCACATGTTTGGGTGCTTACAATAGAACAGGTCAATTATGTTTATCACCTCAACTTTTTCACTCAGGCATGTCACAGTTTGTTGTCTTGTAATTCTTGGAGCTCCTAGCTTTCCTTTTTGAACATTGGATTTTTTTGGTTCTATACAAGCTTGACTCTGAGCCTAAGCTCAGAAGTACAAGCTTGAGATGAACCTGAGCTAAGATGATCTAAAATAGAGAAAAGAATATATTTTCACATAGAGATGAGAGTAATTACCTTAGGTCCATTTTAAGACATACATAATACATGCATGCATACATACATATATAGTGATGCAAACATGCTAAATGGATTTTTTGGGATTTTTTATTTTAAATTTTGTCCGTACAGATGTGATCTACACAGTTGATTTTATAAGGATAAGCTCTTGGAGCATTCGACTCCGACACATTGATGGGTTTTTATAAGGTTCGAAAAATCAATAGTCCAAAATCTTTGTAAATTTTCAAGGCTCCAAAAAAAAAAATATATATATATATATATATATATTTTCATCTAAAACACACGATCTGGGTATTGATTCCTAGTCAAACACATCTATGGGGTCAGAATTACAGAAAAATCACCAGAAAAGCCAAAAACCCATTTAGCATGTTTGCATCTCTCTCTCTCTCTATATATATATATATAGTCTCGTCCAGTGTTATTAAAAATGCACCTCAAGGCGCAAAAAGCACGCCTCGCCTCAAGGCGAGGGGCTTTATGCCTTGAGGCGCATGTACAAAGCGCAACAACCCCGAGGTGGGTGCCTCATATACGCCTTGAGGTGTACGCCTCGAGACGAGGCGCGTCTCAAGTCGAGGTGTATACGCCTTGATTTTTTTAGTCAAATGAGGGTCAAAGCCCTCATTTGACCAAAATTTAGGGTTTTTTACGCAGTTTTAACTAAGCTGCTAGTAAAAAGGACATTTACTACAAGGCAAGGGCAAATACAAGAGAGAAAGAAAAGAAAGAATTTATACAAGGCAAGGGCGACAACCCTAAACCTAAACAAATCGGGTCTGATCCATAAGACACCGGGTCTCAAACATAAGCCCCAAAAAAAAATTCTTCCAGGGGGCGCTGCCTCCCTAAGACCCCGCCAGGGGCAGGACCCGCGCCAAGGGGAGCCCCCTTTCTGCAAGGGCAAAAAACTCTGAATTAGGCTCCACAATTTATCAGTTGGACCTATGTTAAAATGAGTGGGTACAAACCTGAATCCAAGTAAGTAATGTAGGTATCTGATCAAGATTCATGTTTAACTGGATTTTTATAAGAAAAACTATATCCAGATTCGATAAAAATTACATAAACTAGACCCAGTCCATACCTGGCAAAATAATATTTTTAATTATTTTACATTGAAAATTTGAGAATCTTAACCGAAACTCCGGTCAAACCTAGTTTGGTATAAAATTTTATAAACCATACCTAACCCATATAATAATCGGACCTCATGGTTCCAACCTGAATAATTAATCAGAATCCCTTCTTTGCAACCAAACCCTAGCCCTATAAGATCCAATATGTGTCTATTGGGTCATACCCAATCCATTGACACCCTTAGTAGCAGGTTCACCAATTTGCAGTCTAATAGACACTTAAAGCAACCACGTTAATGAAGTCATTGAGATTAGTTGCTTCGTTTCACAGAAAATTAATATCACCGTGTCAGCTTGTTCAATGTATTCAATTTCGTAGGAGTAATAATCTCTTCTAGAATGTGACGTTAAACCCTTTTATTGGCAAAATCAAGTCATGCAATTACATGCAGTCACAACCCTATATATATGGAAATGAAAACATGCATTTTCTAATATATATATATATATATATTAACATTTGGTTGTTAATGCTAAAATACATTTTCTAATTATGACATGATATTGTTAATGCTAATATGCATTTCGTTGTTAATGTTAATTTTTTATTTAATGTGAATGCTCATGTTTTATTTCTTAGATACTTACATAGATCAAGTTGTTGCATTAATGTTATTTTTACATGTTAATCTCATATTTTTTCAGTATTTATTTGAGATTTTTTAATATTTTTATTTATTTATAATTTTAGATATTTTTTATAGTTTTTTTAAGTTAAAAAAAAACTTTGAGGCTTACGCTTTACGCCTCGAGGCTTATGCCTCGCCTTAAATTTTGGTGGAGCGCCTCGCTACGTTTCGATGCTTTTCACATCACTGGTCTCGTCCCTCTTGAGTCATATTCTTTTGTAACTTATGTCATCCCGTTCAATGTTGTTCCTAGACCCTGCTAGCCATTTGCTTGCTCAAACTGTTCTATTGGGTCATACCCAATCCATTGACACCCTTAGTAGCAGGTTCACCAATTTGCAGTCTAATAGACACTTAAAGCAACCACGTTAATGAAGTCATTGAGATTAGTTGCTTCGTACATTTTCTAATTATGACATGATATTGTTAATGCTAATATGCATTTCGTTGTTAATGTTAATTTTTTATTTAATGTGAATGCTCATGTTTTATTTCTTAGATACTTACATAGATCAAGTTGTTGCATTAATGTTATTTTTACATGTTAATCTCATATTTTTTCAGTATTTATTTGAGATTTTTTAATATTTTTATTTATTTATAATTTTAGATATTTTTTATAGTTTTTTTAAGTTAAAAAAAAACTTTGAGGCTTACGCTTTACGCCTCGAGGCTTATGCCTCGCCTTAAATTTTGGTGGAGCGCCTCGCTACGTTTCGATGCTTTTCACATCACTGGTCTCGTCCCTCTTGAGTCATATTCTTTTGTAACTTATGTCATCCCGTTCAATGTTGTTCCTAGACCCTGCTAGCCATTTGCTTGCTCAAACTGTACACATTCAAAAGAGGCGACAAAAGTTCAAAACAAGAGAGATCACCCGCATGTAACTAGTTCGTTCCCGCATGCAGAATATCATATGGAGGTCAATCATTTTCTTTTGGAATGGGTAAAGGGAAAGCACACAAGAGAGATCACTGGGCGTATTTTCGATCTATCGGGCCTTGGATTCTTATCTCATTCTGACCCTCCATCCATTGTTGTATGTTTCAATACTGTGTTACCAATTGCCCTTGGAATGACTTCCAACTTTTTGGAAACTTGTCGTTGTTCCAAGGCTGCTGTCTTTCCTCCCGTGTGTGTGTGTGTGTGTGTGTGTTAATTTTGCTGCTATTGAAGGCACAAAACTATTGAGCTTAAAATCATCGGTTCAAGCTTTACTGACTTAGTTTGACCACATAGATGTGTTCAGCATGGTTTGTTTGCTAAGAATCAAATATTGGATTACGTTATTTCAATCTTAAAATATGATTTTTGGAGTTATGAAATTTTAGTGCATTGTGACCCATTGTTTTTTGAAGCCCTTAAAAAAACTGCTTACATGTCGCAATCAAATAAGGTCCAGTCTACAAAAGAAATCTGAAAATTATTAAAAGAAGGTGATTTGTACTCAATAGTTTTGTGCCTTTAATAGCACTAGGTACAAATGGCTCTAGATCTCCATTGTGCAGGTTGAAATGATCCAACCAGACCTCATAGATGAATTCAGAATGTCCAAAATATTGGGGAACGGCTTTTGAATTGTGTTTTTTGACAAAAAAGCATGATTTTATGACCTGGAAAAGTATCACACATTGTAGGCTGTTTATTTTTGAAGCCTTAGAAAAGCCTACCTACATGTCTTAATCAGACAATCTAAGAGCCGATTCTCACTAAGAAAAACATGTAGATGGCATTTGCATGGTTAGTTTCATTGAAAACAACTAAAAAAAAAGAGGCATTTGTACCTACAAACAATTGTAGCAAAAATGGTCCCATATATATATGTATTAAAGTGGAAAATGAACTTCCGGCTTCTTATATATCAATCATGCCTAGCGACTGATTTATTTGCACATGGCTGTATGATATAAAGTTATAAACCCTATGAAGAATTCATTTTTATCTTTATGCGCATGCCCAAGCTGGGCTGAACCAAACAGCCCTTGTTGAAGCTAAAGCTTATTATGCATAACAAGTTCATTATGAGCAGAATAAGCTTTATTTTACAAGCTATAATGAGCCCATTCCCCAGCCAAACCAAGGAGTTGTGATCTGCTTGGTTCATTTGTCGGTCCTGGTAATATTTGCTAACTAGTGACGTGCATATTTGAATTGGCAAATGGAGTTTGAGCAAAGAAGTGAAAGTTGCATTTGGATTATTCGTTTAATCTCCAGTGTCTGTTCGGTGCTAAGGAAGAAAATTTTCTGATGGGCGTACAGTATGTTCATAGTCAAATAAGCATGGATGGGTCTTAGAAGGAGCAGGCAGGTTGTCAGAACCAGCTGAGATTTAAGTATTCTTGTAACCAGAGTGTAATGACTTAGGTTAGGCCCTGATTGGATCTGTTTTTATTTGTTGTTTAGAAAAATAAATTAAAGCACATTTTGTAAAGAAAATATTTGCCTTCATTTTTAATTAAATTAATGTTTGGATCACCAATTAGTTAAACCAAAATGACAAACAAAAAGAGATTAATAGTGAGTGGTGGTGACAGAGATTGTAATGGTGGTGGCAGTAGTGGTGGTGATGATGGAGGATACAATACTGATGGTGGTGAAGAAGTGGTAGTGGTGGTGAGGGTGTTGGTGAAGAAGAGTGATGGTGATGCTGGCAGCAGGTGGTGGTGGTGAGGTGGTGAGGTGGTGATAGTGGTGATTATGATGGTGGTGGTGGAAAATTGGTGGTGATGGTGGTCATAGTGGTAGAATGGAAGAAAATAAGTAGTAGTGGAAAAAAAAGTTGGGTCCCCCTTGTTTTTAAAAAAGGTGTGATATCTCATTAAATTTATAAAAACGTTAAAAAAAAGAAAAACAAAAGAACCAAACACCAAAACTTGCTACTTAAAATAAGTATAAATATCAAGGAGCTGTTTATAAACTCATTCACAGGTGGTTAGTGATGCAAAATTTTGGGTCCAGTTCTAATATCTTCAACTATTAGGGTAATTGACTATTTCACAAATAAATGATGTTCTTGAAATATGATGCTTGCCGTACAATGGGTTTCACATTGCTTTGAATGTTGTACTTACTGCTCAGGAAAAAAATGATCCACATGACTGGCATTGCATGATCAAATCTGATACCTCATCTTTAATACACAAATATAAAGTGCAATGTTGGTTAAGTAATTACTAATGGAAATCATATCTGTATTTTATGTTTTGACTGCTTGCTTTACTAATTTCTGTAGCTGTGAAGAATTAGGCTTCTTTTGGTTATTTATGCATATTAGGGTGATTTGCAGTTATATAGATGCATGTAGAATGGAAATTTCTTCTTCTGTTTTTTTTTTTATTTCACGAATATTGCTATAAAACCTTTTAGTATTATTCTAAGAGGAGGATTCAAGATGCATGTGCTGTTGTTTATAGGTGGAGTATATGTTAAATAATCGCTTATCGCAGTTCATGAACGGTGATCTTCAAGATGTGAAGGTAGTCTGACTCTATCTTCCTTTTTATATTTGATCAATTCTAAAAATGTTTAAGACATAGGCTTTAAAACCATAATATTTTCTGATATGCGTAATCATGGATGTCATTAGCCCAGTAAAGCTGTGTTTCTTAGGCTATATGACTATGCCAGTTCATTCCTTCAAAAAGGGGAAAAAATAAAGACTGCCCAGTTCAAAGAATTTTTGGATATACCTTGTCATACTCCGATTTTGGGATTAAAGTTAAACCAAGTAAGAAATACCCAAAGTGACCATAAGTCTTAGTTGGGAGCTTCAAAGGTCATGGTGAAGCAGGAAAAAAAGCACCGCGAGATGATTCCTTTGGTTAAATAGATTTTGCAATCTTCAGTCTTAAATTTGATAGATCAATGCAGTGAAATCTGTACTAAAAAGTGATGCCCACTCTATGGGCTCTGAAAGGACGATTATCAGAACTAGGTGATAAAGCAATAACATTGTACCATGAACTTTTACACATTTCCCTTTTTCTCTCATTTTTTTTTCTTAGTTTTAGGCTTTTAGCTTGAAGTTGGAGTTCATGGAGGTTTTTGTTTAGGTTAGATGCTTTGTTTTCCATGCTTCTGTTGTATTCTGATCAGAGTTTGAAATACTTAAATGGGTCACTTTTCCCTAAGCAGTAAGCAATATACTTCTTCAGGAGGATAAGTGCTGACATCAATGTGTGATCTAGTGAAGCTGGTGGCTTAACGCATCTGGGTTTACAAGTTCTATTTTGATGGGTATAATGAGTATAACTTGGGACAAGCTGTCAGCTTCAGGTTTTATGGTTTACCTCTATTTCTAGTGGATGATGGAAAATGTGGTTTGTCGTTTGCTTGTAAAAGATGTATTGAACATGGTACCAAGAAAATGTTAATCTTTGTATGATGATCCTTGGATATGAATAAAGGAATCCTTGTGTTAGGTGTTTTTGTTTATCTTTGAGCTTAGATTCTTTTTTTTGCTAATCTTATTCCTCTATGTTGGTATAAGCTAATACAATAAATATATGTGCTTCCAATTTATCCAACAAAGAAATAAGACTTCTTGAGAAGAGGAAATATGCTTAATATCATTTGATTGAATAGTTGCCTCATCTCCTTGTTGTTTGAGGAAACCCTCTATTTAAATTGGTGTTTTTTCCATGAAAAGCAAACATAACGAATCAACTGTTCGGCCAAGATAATAGTTGTCCTGAATTCAAATTGATTATGTTTCTACTCCCTGGAAGGAACACTAAATTGAAGCTCCTTCTGCATCTCCATCACTTGGATAGATAGATAATAATGATAGAGTTTTTGGTTTTTCCATGTTGTAAAATGTGAACAATGAAAAGAGATAAGTACCTTGGTCACATAAATCATGGTTAAATCTCTCTATTTATTAGGATGCCTCAGTTGCAACTTATAAATGTGTCACTCGCTCTTTAGAAAACTACTTACATACCCTAGGTGGTGGTAATTAATGCAAGAAATCACATGGTATTTTTAAATTTGTTAGGGGCAAAAGATGTGGTGAACTTATTAGCGTCCACATATGGCCATGGAAGTTAACAAGAAAGTTAATGATATATATGGGAAAATATTGGCTACCTCCAACTGTACCATCTTCTCTGGTAGAAAATATTTGTTTTTTCTCTTTATCTTTGGATACATCAAGCACTATGAATATATTCTACATTTTTTAGTTAGTCAAAATCATATTTTGAATTGTCTGATGGTGTTGTGTAAGTAGGTTTTTTAAGAGGTTCAAACAAAGCTAATGGCACACAAGGCACAAAACTTTCATGATTGAAAAAAACATGGTTTTGAATAGAAACCACTTGATCCAAAGTCTGGTTTCTAAGAAGAAAACTGTGGTGAACACATCAATGCAGTTAGATTGATCATATAAAGTTTGCATCTCAGTTTTTGCTAGAGAGTATGTTACTTTCTAGCAAAAATACAAAACATTCTATTGAAGTCTCGTGAGAGTGTCTATTTGTTGGATCATGAAAAATACTAATGTGTTTGACTGAATTTTATGACAGATGCTAAAATCACTTGTAAAGTCATTTTGTTGTTAAGTAAATATATGATGCTAGGTTTAACATGTTTTATTATTTATTTATTTAAATATTTTATCGTAATCAAGGATACAGGGGTTTCTTTTTTTTCATTGTTCTTTGCTAAAATATCCTTTTCTTCCATGGCTTACTGTAGGAATCTCGTCGCCGCTTTGACAAAGCTACAATTGCTTATGATCAGGTATTGCTCTCCTATTGTTATGATCTATAGTTCTTGTTAATAACTTGGTAGAGATCATAGCGAAAAGTTTAAAACTGCAATGAACCAATTGTCAAATTCTTGTGAGAAATTCAAATTTTTATATTTATTTTTCTTTCAGCAAAAGTAAAACATTGGATCTTCAAAAACTATACATAAATAAAAAAAATAGGATGATGAGAAAATGTACAAAACCTGCTTTTCCAATTTTTTTTGCCAATAACAGCATAAGGATTATGATAAAATATCAATGTTTTATTTTAAGTGAAAGTTCAGGAAATTTTGAAAATATTGCAATATTTTGTGGTATTTTCAACAATATCATGACATTTGTCACTATGCTCGAATATGCTTTGTGTACTTTTGTAGTTGTGGTATTTGATTTCCTAAAGGTATCCAGACCTTGCAGTGCTATTTGATGAATCAGATCCTTATGCAGTTTCATTGCTAATTATTATCTCGTAATTGGTTGTTGCATTTGCATTCCTTTTTCTTCTTTCTTTCTGCAATTCATGGCATGTTTATGTAGGTTTACAAAGCTGAAACACCAAATGTTGCTCTATATTAGTCAATTTTTATGGCTCTTTTTAATCAAAGAAAAGAAAAGTTTTAGCTTCATAAATTTTCAGCTTTTCTTCCACTCCAGTTAAACATATTTTAAATATTCTCATTTTTGTGCCTCTTTTTAATCAAAGAAAAAAAATAGGAATTTTTAGCTTCATAAAATTTCATCCTTCTTTCACTCCAGTTATAGTGTTATACTCTGAATGCTCTATATTAGTACAGGAGAGTGCACTTGGCTATGTCTCTATTCATTTCCTCCTTGGCCTTCTTGCTCTTAGTGTATATAGTGTGGTACTTTGCAATAAGATATAAAAGAAAATCTGTCATTTTGTGCGCTCTTTCAGTTTTTTTCTATATGTAAGATGTGTCTATTAAACTATTCTACTACTCATTTCCTTGTATTTTGCAGTTCATGCCTTCATGTCTCTAGAAGAATAGCATCTAAATAGTTGTATAACTATGCCTGGTGAATGAGACTTATTGACTCTTCCAGTCTATTATTTGCCATGTATTTGAACATGTATCTCCATATCAGGATTTTTCATGTTGGCTTCTCAATTTGTTGTTGTTGCCTGGTGGAAGAGTTGGTTCACAGATATAATGTGAAGAGAAGCAGGTTTGGCCGTTAGGCTTCTTAAGGTCTCGGCAATGGTTTATCCTTGGTTTGGTGGAACCAAACCTTTTTATTTTGATTTGAAAACCAGAACTAATGAATTATGCTTCTAGGTTGCGAGTTTTCTTGAATGGCTCTTTGTTAGCGAAGAAAAAAATTGAGTTTCAAGAAGCTCATTAGTTTTTAATATCTTGTATCAGTTATGGAGAAGTGCATTCTGCTGATTTATCATGTGCTTTGTTGATATGTTGTACTGTTATGTATGTCTGTTAACAAATGTCTGTTGCTGATGCATGTCAATTTTTTAGTGCAGAAAATTAATGAATCCTATTGTTCCAATGTTTCTGGAGTTTGTGACAATACCTACTTCAGCCTTGTTTATTTTCTGCTATGCTTTGACTTTTGAATTGTTTCTCAAAATAATTGTATTGGATTTGTAGATCTACTGTGGGCAATAATTTTCTTTGCCAACTTTCTGGGTAGCCACTCTTGGTATAAGAGGTTTTTAGTTTTCCTTGTGTTAATATAAGTGCTTGTCTTAGGCACGTGAGAAGTTCATGTCTTTAAAGAAGTCTACCCGACCTGATATTGTTGAAGAACTGGAAGAGGTAAAATTGTTGTTTTACATAGCGATAGTTGTTCTCGGGATAGGACTGTTTTGGCTTAATGTTATGGCCCATTTTGCATGCAGGACCTCCATAATTCGAGGTCTGCATTTGAGAGGTGTCGTTTTAATCTAGTACGTTCACATATTTAACTTCCTTTTACTTGCTGGGCATGCCTTGCTTAGTCACTTTATTTAAATTACACTTTGCTCATTATGTATCAGATAAGTGCCATTGCAAATATTGAATCAAAAAAAAAGTTTGAGTTTCTTGAATCACTTAGCGCAATGATGGATGCTCATCTACGATATTTCAAACAGGTTATACTTTTGCTTGTCATTTAATCATTCTCCCATACCTTCGGCCTTTTTGAAGGATTCCTTTATTTTTTTTTTGCCTGATATGTTGCTATTTTGCATTTATAGGGATATGAGTTGCTACACCAAATGGAACCATTCATTCACCAGGTTAAAACAGATGCTTGATTGTAACTCAAATTGCAGACAACTAGTTTTGTTCCATATAACCTTATGTATTTGTCTTTTCTATACATTTCTTGGTTTCTGGCACAAGGTTTTGACTTATGCACAGCAGTCAAAAGATATGGCCCTTGCTGAGCAAGATGAACTTGCAAAGAGGATTCAGGAGTTCAGAACCCAGACAGAGTTAGAAAACTTGCGAACAGATATAAAGCCCTCAACAAGTGGTGATGGTATTCAGGTTGTTGGTTCAAATTCTTACAAGACAATAGAGGCACTGATGCAAGCAACTGCACATGGTAAGGTAATGTCTAGAAAATCTATGTTTGTTCATCCTTCCTCTTCTTGAGTTTTGATGATTGGTTTTCATCTAGAACTTGAACAATTGAGTTTCCCAGATTGTTTCCTCATGTTCTCTGCTTGTTGCTTCTTTTCTGTTTGTCTAAGTGAAGTAGGTTGGTTTCCTCTTGATGCTTATCATAGAGAACTATTTCTTTCCAGGTTCAGATAATCAAGCAAGGTTATCTTCTGAAGCGATCTTCAAATTTGAGAGGTGATTGGAAGAGAAGATTTTTCGTACTTGACAGCCACGGGACACTAAATTATTACAGAGCACAGTCAAGTAAACCTTTGGTAACAGTCTTTGCACTGGCTGCACATAATCACATTGTGCCTTTTAATTTAAATGAAACCAAGGCTTGGCGTGGTCATATCATTACTGTCACAATAAGTGCAGTTTATAATGAAGCGCACTTCATGTTAGAAGTCTAGATTTGAATTTTCAACAATCCCAAGACAGTTCTCTCAGTACCTTCTGATGTGGTAACTAGACTGTTTTGTTGTCCTGTCTCAAGATGAGATGCTGTAAACCTTTGATAATTACTACATTACAAATTATTTTCAGGCAGTTATGCCAACAAATTGTTCTGCAGTCAAAATTTGCTGAGAACTATAGAATTCAAGAAAGATGCACAAGATTAACATGGAATCTTGGGCTTAGATATTGTAGACAGGAGAGAGATCAGGGGGTTCTCTCTCTCTCACGTGTATATGTGCGTGTGTGTGTGTGCATGGCGTATTGAAATAGGTAGACAGGCAGACTGACTTATATATACATATATATATGAGAAGGTGGATTGTCCTACCCCATTTCTCGTTAGGTCTCATTAGGACCTTCCGGAAATTGTACTTTCAAGTATTTTTTGCTCCATCCGAACCGTTAGATGTATTTATCATTGCTGATTTACTAAGAAATGAGTTTTTTTTCAAACTGATTTGATGTAAAAATGTAAATATTTTATTATCAAATTTTAGTATAATATCAACCATTGATTTTCTTACCTCTTTAAAATACACATTGGAGCATAAAAATTCTTAATCATATTGAGTAAACAATGATAACCACATCTAGCGGTACATATCGACCAAAAAAACTTGAAAGTGCAATTTTCAAAAGGTCCTAACAGGACCTAACTAAAAAAAGGTAGGACCATCCCCCTTCTCTCTCTCTCTCTCTCTCTATATATATATATATATATATATATATATATATATATATATATATATATATATATATAAAGTGGTAGCTGCCTACCACTTTTCTAGCCTACCATGAGCGAATGGTGTTTCTGGATTGTTTTTTGCAAATCTGACCTGCAAATGTGTTCAACATGGTTGATTTGCTAGGAAGGGACACTTGGATGTTTTTCGACAAAAGAACATGATTTTTTAAGCCTTGAATATTTATGAAAATCTTACACCATTAAATTTTAAACCTTATAAAACCTACTTGTGTGTCAGAATCGGGTGATTCAAGATTCGATTCTTATAAAATCAAGCATGTAGAAAAACATTTTTATGGTCAGAACAATGTTGTGAAAGCCGTTGAGGCGTAGTGAGGCGCTCCGCCAAAAACCAAAGTGAGGCGTAAAGTGTAAGTCTCAATTTTTTTTAAACTTTAGAAAAACTTTAAAAAAAGGCTAACATAAAAAAAAAGACTAACATAAAAAAAAAAGAATGCAAAAAAAAAACTAGAACCAAAAGACGGAGAGAGATTACCTGTCGAGAGAGGGAGAGAACATTCTTCATCTTCTTACTCCTTGTGTTAGCAGAAATTTATAAAAAATGTGTCTAACATTAAAAAAAATGACTAACATAAAAAAAATGCAAAAAAAAAGAACCAAAAGAGAGAGAGAGAGAGAGAGAGAGAGAGAGAGAGAGAGAGAGAGAGAGAGAGAGAGAGAGAGAGAGAACCTTCTTCTTCTTCCTTTCGGCAGAGAGAGAGGGAGAGATAGAGATAGAGAGGAAGAGCAAGAGAGAAAGAGGGAAAGAGGGGAGAGGCCCAATCAATTTGACTGAGGCATGCCTCATGCTGAGGCACACCTGGCCATGATGTGTGCGCCTCATAGCCCCCGAGGTGTGCATTGTCATGAGGCATGCGCCTTGGGGTTTTACGCAATAATCATGTGCCTCATGGTGCAAAGTGCCTAGCCATAAGGTGAGGCATGCCTTTTGCATCTTGAGGCGTGGTTTTTAATAACATTGAGTCAGATCTAAGAAAAACGTGAAAAATTCCCTTCAAAAGCTGATGGGCTGGCGGTAGGTCAAAAAAGTGGTAGGCAGACCTACTCTCTCTCACTTCCCATATATACATATGGAAAGTGAGAGAGAGAGGGCCAACCTTAAATGTTAAAAACTTAAAATTAATGAACTTGAAGGTACCTTATATATTACATTATTACATGTACATGCCTATGTACTTGCCTTATATTTTTTAATATAGAGTTTCTTTATTTATGTATATTAGTTTAGAAATTCTTTTTGAAATCTATTTGCATATATGGAATGTGCAATACCAATAACTTTTCACTTGTATAGATGTACATATAAGATCGTATCAATTTTTGCATAGAATTTTTACCATGAAAACAAGTCTAATATTGAACTTGTCTGTCATGAATTGTATTTTGCATTGTCCCATCCAATTTGGGGTGTGAATTGGCTTTTGATGCACTGGGGCATGAGTGGGGTGCAGGCGGTTGATTACAAGATCAGTGCATGCTAGATGCATGGTACCAGATTTCAGATGCCACAAGTTTTGTATTGAAAGTAAATAGTGAACAACACAAATTATGACTACAATATGCTACATTATTTTACTTGATGATGATGTAACAAGTAGGACCTGGAATATGCCCATAAGTGAGGTCCAGGAGTCTCCAGTTGCTGGAGGAGGTTGTATTGGATGTGCAAGGAATCAAACATGTTTTAATGCTGCTATTGTCAAAGTACAGGAAGCCTGCTTGCCACCAAAAAATCTTTCTGAAAGGAGATGATGGCATGTAGGTGCAAGCCAAAATGTTCTATTATCAACACAATGTGCTTCAAGAAAGCTATCAAATGATGCCTAGTCATAGTGTGGTCCATAGAGGATATGGAATAACAATAATCTGTTAGGAGATCAACATTAATCATTTTTTGCTTGGTCATCTTTATCATCATTATTTTTTTAACAAGAAAATAGTGTTCTTTAGGGCAACCCTTTTGAAGTTTATGGATGGTTTAACACTTGGCTGTCTACCACTATGGTTTGACATTGCAAAATTGTGGGTACAGCTCTATGTTGCAACCTTTGCTACATTTCAAGTGCTTTTAAGAGCAAGAACTATGAAACCCTAAATCAAGTGCTATATGATGCATTTTGGAGAAATTCTGAGTAATTTAATGCATTCATGGACAAATATGCCATGCATGGAAATTAGACCGTGTTCTGAAAATGGCCAGACCAAAGAACAACCTTCTAGCTCTTTGGTTTGAAACCTCCATGTGGCTAGGGAAGTTAAACAGAAGCTCAGTTGCAAAAGTAGGATGTTTAGGATGCTAATGCCATGTGAGATCATTGTGTCTGATCAAAGCCTCAACGGTTAGGTATTGCAAGTGGATGTCAGAATGGAATAGTGCAGCTGGAGAATGTTGCAAACTGGTGCCAGTATTGGACAAGAAAAGACTATGAAATGCCAAGGGGTCTTTTGGCAATGAATCAGTCAAAATGCCTTATATGTTGATCCATGCCATTCTAAAAAGTGCTCCTAGCTTACATGATTGGTGAAATCTAAAGTATCATAATTGTATTAGAAGTTCACAAATAAAGTTTAATGGTGTGGATGTTGCATATAAATACACATTTAGGCTGGTAGAAGGCTGTTCAATGTTTTTTTGGGTTCTTTATGTCATGTTTCAGGAATTTTTTATAAAAGGCAGGCACTCAGTGTTTGGATGCTTTATTATTCCCTGTTTTCTCTTAAGCAAGGTTTATGGTGGATAATTTTAGTTATTACCTTACTATACTGATTCTTAGAAGTTTGCAAATAAAGTTTAGCAGTGTGGATGTTGCATATATATACACAGTTAGGCTGATAGAGGGTTCATCAGAATTTCTAATTCTTTAGGTCGTGTTCAGTCACTTGGTATAAAAGGCAGGCACTTTATGTTTGGATGCTTTATTGTTCTATGTTTTTTCGTTAAACAAAGTCTCTGCTGGATAATTTTGAGTCATTACTTTCATTTTTATTTTTTCAGGGACATCTATCTCAACAATCAACTGGTACATTTGACAGTAGCATGTTTGGTAGATTCGAATCCTCTCGCTCCAAGGCATTGAAATGAAACAAGATGTGCACAATCACAATGCCTACAAAGGGCTACACAAGTGCACAATATGGTTTCTAATGGGCCGATTACATTCTCATAAAAGAGAGACAAAAGCACAAACTTCACAAGAACACAATGTAAAAATAAATGATTTTATAATCACAGCAAATATGCTTGGAAAAGCATACATACAATGCATTAAGGAGCTCTGAGTATAGAGCTTTACATAGAAGAAATAAAGGAGGAAAAGGGAGGCCATCCAGCTAGCTGTTGGACTGCCTCCAACGGTCATATTTATGACCATTTGGAGCAGCCCAATAGCTAGTTGGACTATCCCAACAGTCAAGTTGACTTTAGTCAACAAAAAACTGAAAATAAAAAGACTGAAAAATAAAAGATAAAAGGACTATACGGTCCTTGTTGGATTGTATTTATTACATGATATAAATGACCAAATTCCCCCTTATATATATGCATTGTATTTTAACATTCTCCCTCAAACTTATGGTGAGATCACCGAAAGTTTGTTAAGACGAAAAAAAATCGTGGTAGAGGAAAAGCTTTGGTGAAGTCCGCAATCTAAAATTCAGACTGAACATATGGCAAAGTAATCATTCCCTTCAAGTATTCTTCTCAAACATAGTGACAATCCATGTTAATATACTTTGTTCGTTCATGAAATGTGTGATTACTGGCTATATATGACACTTTTGTTATTACATCATAACTTTGAGGGTTCTGAAACATCAACACGTATATATCAAAATAAGGATCTCATTAATACGACCTCGGTTGTTGTTGTAATCATCTCCCTATATTCTGCTTTGGTGAAAGATTTTATGTTGTTTTTTGCATCTCCGAGAAATGAGGGAATCACCTACAAACACAAAAACCTGTAGTTAAGTGTCAGTTATTGGGATCTCTTCTCCAATCAGAATCAATATAAACAGTAAGATTTAAAGATGATAAAGAGGATAAGAATAACCCTTTAGATATAGTCTTCTTGATGTATCAAACTATTTTTAACACGACACTCATGTGCACTGACGTAGGCGCATGCTGAAACTGACTTGCAGTATGTATTGCATGTGCAATATCTGGTTTAGTAATAGACAAGTACATTAGTGATCCAATAAGACGCCTATAAGGAGTTGAATCATCTAATAAAACTTCATTTTTAGCTCTCATTTTAGCATTAATCAATTCAGGAGTGTTAATATATTATGTTTGTGATTCCTAAACGCACAACGATATCAACTGCAAACTTTATTTGAGACAAAATGTATCCTCTTGGCGAATATGCTACTTCAATACCTAAAAAGTCTAAAAAACCAAGGTTAGTCATATCAAAATATTTCTTAAGCATAATTTTAATTTCCTCAATTTTCTTCTGATCATTTTCAGTAATCTTATAAAAAGAGCAGTGTCAGTATAACATAGTTCTACGGAACCGATCGTACCATGTTTTAGGGGCTTGTTTAAGCTCATACGAAGCCTTCTGAAGACGAAGAACCATACCGTTTTCAATAATCAGACCAGGGGGATGATCCATGCAACTTTTTTTATTTAAATTTTCATTTAAGAAAGCATTTTTAACATCTGTCTGATAAATAGGCCAATTTCTAATATATGTCATTGCAATTAAAGTCCTAACTGTGGTCGTACGAGTTATTGGAGCAAATGTTTCTTCATAATCTATATAATTTTTCTGAGAATACCCTTTTACAACTAACATTGCTTTGCATCTTTATAGGGAATCATCACACTTTGTTTTGATCTTAAATACCCATCTACATCCTATTGTCTTCTTTTCCTTAGGAAGATGTTGAACTTCCCAAGTATGGGTCTTATGTAATGCATCAAATTCTATTTTCATTGCTTCTACCCATTCTTTTATGTATTTGGTTTCTTTATAGTTAGATGACTCATGATGTGAGTGAATCGCTAAAAGACATGCCCTACAGTTTGGGGAAAAAGATTCATATGAGATTAAACCTACTTGGGAGCTGTAGGTATTCATTCTGATCTTCTAACACTAGGTTCCTCTATATTTAGTGGTTGACTATATTTTTCAAAGCACATGGATGCTTCCCATTATCACATATAAAGTACTATATAAGGTTATAAGTCGATTCTCTTTCTTCACTTTGTTCATTATTTGGCTCAATATTATCACTAACTTCATTATCATCATTTTCATTGTTGGACTTAGGGAATCAGTTGAACTACAAAGTATACTCAGATTCTTCCTTAGGTTTTTCAAGATCAAATATATATTTTTTTCAAGAAGTGTTGCATTTCTAGATATCTAAAGTTTAGCATTTTTTGAATCATCGATAGTCTTTTTGGTTCTCGGCATATCCAAGAAAAACACATTTAATAGCTTTAGGAGAGAGTTTGTTGTATTTTTCAAGTATTTGCATCTAAAAAACCCTTAATCTTTTCAAATTGGAGATTTATTTTCTACAATTTGAGAAGACATTTTATTGATCAAATAAACAACGGTGAGAGCGGCTTTGGCCCAAAACTTCTTTGAAACTTCCTTTGATGTAAGTAAAGTCTTAGTAGTTTCAATTATATGATGATGTTTTCTTTCGAAAATTTCATTTTGTTGAGGGGTCTTAGGACAAGATTTTTTATTTAAAATATATTAGGTTTTTAGATTAGATTGAAATTCATTTGAAAGAATCTCCCCTGAGTCAGAGCTGAAAATTTTAATATTTGTTTTAAATTAATTTTTAACAAGATTATGAACATTTTTAAAATATGAAAAAAAATTGGATTTGAACCTAAGTTGATCCAAGTATGTTTACTAAGATCATCTATGTATGTAATATAGTATGAACAACCACCGTTTGACATGACAGGAGCGAGACCCATACATCCGAATACACCAATTCAAAATTTTTATTAGTCAAACAAGTTCTAAATTTAGAAGGCAACATTTACATTTTTCCATGTATACAATCTTCACGTACAAATTCCTTTTCGTTACAATTTTTTTCAAAAAGCAGAACGAGGGATAGTTTGGATATACTTGGATGTCCTAATCGTTTACACCAAAGATCCAAATCAATTTCTTGGATATGATTAAAAAATAGTCTTTAGGTAGACATAAAAAGTCCATATAGTGAAGGTCTCCTTTTCTTTTCTATGGCCTTGCCCGATCAACTTCCCTAACTAGGATTCCCTGACTGGAGATCCTGCATCCAACAAGCCATGAGAATAATACTTTGCACCCATAATCGAAAACAAGTTTAAATCAAGTTTTGGAATAACCATAACATTTGGAACAAAGAACTTGTTTGAATCACTTATACTTTTATTAAGATTTTTTATACTTTTAACTTTTAAAGAAGTACTATCAGAGTTTGACACATGAAAAATACGAATTAGTGCAATCGGATAGTAAAGACTCATTATGTGTCATATAAAAAGAGGTCGTCGAATCCAAAATCTAAAAAAACTTACAAGAAAAGAGGAAAAAACCGCGACACCGAATGTAGGAGTGACTTTTAGTATTTATGAAACGACATCTGCATCACGAGAGCATTTCAAGTCTAGTGGAGACTCCATTGTAATTTTTTCTCAAAGTGAGGAGGTTTATAGGTTTTGACATAGTTTTCAGGTCTTGATACGGCAAAAACCTCATCACTAGACTTGTGCATTTCAAGTCTAGTTTCTTCTTGACATATTTGAGCAAGGGCCTCACTTATAGGAGTAGAAGTTTTGTGAAGTAAAATGGTCTGAACTTGCTCAAATTCCAGTATAACACCGTATAGGAAAGAGAAAAAATTCATGAACCATAAGAGTATTTGAGTATTGTTTGCCTTTCAATCCTTCATTTTTTCTTGATATTCTTGCAAAACTTTCTCTTTTTCTTCTTCGGAAAAAACTTTGATTTGATCTCCTTTTCTTGTTAGCTTTAGTTGGGGTTCATTAGTGGTTTTACTAACAAAACTCCAAAGGTTTTTCCCTTTATATAATTTTTTCATGGTGGTAGCCCACATCAAGTAGTTGCTTTCGATGAGCTTGTAGTTGATGACGAAGGTGGATTCTTTTTCATCCATGCTAACAATCACGGTGAAGGGATTGGCTTGAATTTGAAGAGCGAGGCTTGAAGATGACCACCACCTCAAAGAGACCACACTTAAGATGATTTTTAACACTATACCATGAAATGAAACAAGATGTGCACAATCACAATGCCAACAAAGGGCTACACAAGTGTACAAACACAATATGGTCTTTAATGGACCGATTACAATCTCATAAAAGATATGCAAAAGCATAAACTTCACAAGAACACAATATAAAAATAAATGACTTTATAATCACAGCAAATATGCTTGGAAAAACATACATACAATGCATTAATGAGCTCTATTTTTAGAGCTTTACATAGAGGAAATAAAGGAGGAAAGGGGATGCAAAGGGAGACAGTCCAGCTAGCTGTTGGACTCTACCAACAGTCAAGTTGACTTTAGTCAATAAAAAACTAAAAGACTGAAAAATAAAAGATAAAAGGACTATACAGTCCCTGTTGGACTGTATTTATTATGACATAAAATGACCAAAATACCCATGATATATATATATATATATATATATATATATATATATATATATATATATATATTGTATTTTAAAAAGCATCTCCAACTGATGAGAACCTTGGCTGTCATGCAGTGGATCTTCGCACTTCAACCATAAAGATAGATGCAGAGCAGACAGATTTACGATTTTGCTTCAGATTAATTTCTCCATTAAAAACATATACTTTGCAGGTATTCAAATTTCTTATTTGCATATATAGTTTTTCTTATCTTTTATAAAATTAGTCTCCAGTCATCCTTTTAGTGTACTTAGACATTAGCTCTATGGTGCCTTACATGGAAAATCAAGTCAAGAAAGTTGGTGAACCAATGGCATGGACTGATGTACAAATGGATGTTGTGGTTTGCAGGCGGAAAATGCAGCAGAGAGAATGGATTGGGTTGATAAGATCACTGGAGTTATAGCATCTCTTCTAAATGCTCCATTACCAGTGGAGGTTGGCTCCTAAACAACTCTTTCTCCATCTTTATTTGAATAGGTTCTTATTATATGAAACTTCATTAGTTTTTTTGTGTGTATATAACTGCCTACTAACAGAAGTTCAGATGAATTACTAGCAGCATGGTCCTGGAAAGCTGGGTATGAAGACTAACAGCTCTGTTGATATGCATGGTTCTGATTCTTCAATGCTAGACAGTCACCTTCACAGTGCAGGCTCAGAGGATGGCATCACACTTCAAGATCACAATGGGGTAGCCAAGATTCTTAGAAAAAATCCTGGAAATAATGTGTGTGCAGAGTGCAGCACTCCTGAACCAGATTGGGCATCATTGAATCTTGGGGTTCTTCTGTGCATTGAATGTTCTGGTGTTCACCGGAATCTTGGGGTTCATATTTCAAAGGTATGATTCATTTCCAATTTCTTCACTTTGTTTAGCATTTTCTCCTTTCACGCTAGACATCTTTGTCTGACTGATAGTTTATAGTTAACACAAAAAAGGGGAAAACTTTTTGAGCACGTGTAAATTCTCTCTCTCTCTCTCTCCATGCACAAATACGCATGTGCATTTGCACACACACAGACACATGTATATCATATGCATCAAGATTGGTCAGAGAATTATTTCTGTAAATCTCAGGAAATTAATGAAAATATAAGAATTGGTGCAGAAGGGAAAGCAATAGTTCTTAGTACTTCTGCAAAAATGTTAATATAAGGTAGAACAGTTTTAAAATATAAAAAGACCAGGCATATAGAAAATAAGATTTTTTTTTTCAGAATATCGTTAGAATGTTACAATAATATCACTAGATACTTTGAATAAGATTGTGATATCTTTACAATGCTGTTATTTTAAAATTCTGTTGGCATCACCTTCACAGTGCAGGCTCAGAGGATGAAATGTTTCCTGGCCACCTGTGAAGTTCAATATGAAAATGACTGGCTTTTGTTAAATCAAGAAGTGTGAGCATTTAACACTAACTGTTCTCAATATTTGAAGAACCTTTTCAAAAGGTAAAACTAAAAGTGGTCCTATGCACTCTAAGTACATGAAACCTGATATTGTATAATTGAGCATTATCTATGTTACAGGGATTCGGCTAGCAGTGTGCCGCACCCGCGTCGACGCGACTCGACGCGGGTGCGGCATCCGGTGCGTTGACCGCACCTAGGGTCATTTCGGTCCATTTTTTGGATTTAAAAAAAACAAAAAATTTTGCCCTATGAAATGGGCTGCAGACCCCTAAAAGAGGAAACCATAAACCCTAAGAACGACAGGAAAAAGAAAAAAGATAGCGACAATGGAAAAGAAAAAGGAAGGAAAGAGAACTAGGGTTAATCTAGAGATCTGATCGATCGAACGAGCGAGGGATCCACCTCAAAGCTGGCCGCAGTCGGCGACGACGACGGGCTTGGAGGTTCCGGCCGGAGGAGGACCCGACCTTCTCGATGGCGCGGACGACCTCCATTCCCTCGACGATCTGACCGAACACGACATGTTTTCCGTCGAGCCACTCTGTCTTCGTGGTGCAGATGAAGAACTACGATCCGTTGGTGCCGGGGCCGGCGTTGGCCATGGAGAGGATGCCCGGGCCGGTGTGCTTCTTGATGAAGTTCTCATCAGCGAACTTCGTGCCGTAGATTGACTCACCGCCGGTGCCGTTTTCGGCGGTGAAGTCACCGCCCTTGCACATGAAGTTGGGGATCACGCGGTGGAAGGTGGATCCCTTGTAGTGGAGGGGCTTATCAGAGCGGCCAATGCCCTTCTTGCTGGTGCAGAGCGCGCGGAAGTTCTCGACCGTCCGCGGGGTCACGTCGGTGAAGAGCTCCATCATGATCCGGCCGGCGGGGGCTCCGTCGATGCTCATGTCGAAGAACACGCGGGGGTTTCCGGCCATCTTTGTTGAGACGTGTTTCAGCTTTCCGGCGACGCTGCGATCTCATGGATACGGCTCAGACGGAACCACACCATGGTTTATGTAGGGGTGTGCTGGTGTTATTATGTTGCTTTTGTTCATTCTTGGCTGCCGATTTTGTCCACGTGGCATAATCTGGAATTGCTTAGGGTTTTCGTACCTAGGGTTTTGGGTAACCCTGGTCAGTGCCTTAGCGGGTTGGCTTAACTAGGGTTTTAGAGTTGACCTGAGTACGACACTCTTAAACACTGGTTAGGTTCGTGGGAAGAAGGAATATTCGATAAAAGCGATAAAGATTCCTTACCAAGTTACTTTTTCTCCTTTGTTTTTACATCAATTAAAAACTTTTTTTTAATTGCATTTTTATAATTTCGATTTTTCCCTTTCATCTCTCCTTATACACAAAGGATGTGGTTTCCTCTTCCCATGATAAGTCTTTTTTTTCTTCTAAAAACCAATCTCTTTACTACCAAAGAAGGGATTCTCTTTAATAATTGTTCACGTTAGTGCATCAGACGGCAATGTTCAACTAATCGGTGGTAAGGAGTTTTTTTATTTTATTTATAACCCCAAGAAACGACACTCGGCATGAAGACCTGATTGCACTGGCTCAACCTGTCATACTTACGGTCATGGTGTCCTGTTGGCAGCATAAAACTTTGAGGCTAGGACCCCCTTATATATATTTACATTTTTGCCCCTGCTGCACTCCCCGCACCCAAGGTTTTTGAAAGTGCCGCACCCCCGCAACCGCACCCGCACCCATGTGACATAGAGCATTATCCTTTTTTTTCCTGAAATGATTGGTGTAAACTCTGAGAAAGAAAGAAGATGCGGAGGATGAAGGCGGAGAAGTTGCAGCAAAGTCCAAAACCCTTAAAGGGCTTAGGGTGTGTGGTACCCTTGGATATTGGATCTCTCCTCAGATATGAGATCCAAGTGTTAGAACTTGAGTTTGCACCAAACCTGATCTTCAACAGAGAAAAGGGAGAGAAGAAAAAGGTAGAAGAAGAAGAATATGCAGAGTCGTTGGGGCTGCACAGGTTCACAATTTTTCTTAATATTTTTGTGACCTGATCTAATAAATTTATGTATTTGGTTACAAGGTGATTCAGTTATGGACATATGATTGTCCTATAACAAAATACAATATTACAGTCGTGCCCTAGTAAGCACGTCAATACGCAATCCCAGTTTGGGTCTGGATCAGACCCAAACTGGTCCAGCACTACACGACACTTAATACCCTCCTCAAGTTGTGCATGGTCTTGAACCATGGACAACTTGTTCTTCAAGAACCAAAATCTGTTTTTCGTCAAACCCTTTGTAAATAAATCTACCACCTGGTCTTTCGTAGGAATGAAATGAGGCTCAATCTCTTTGTCTTCAATCTTCTGTCGAATGAAATACTAATCTATCTCAATATGTTTTGTCTTAGTGTGGAAAATAAGATTAAAAGATATTTTAATGGCACTTTGATTATCACACAATAAGATAGATTTCGAGATTTGTTCCTCCAATTCATTCAACAAATGTCTTGTCCAAGTAGCTTTAGCAGTTGCAGCAGTCATTGATCGATATTTAGCCTCAGTACTTGATCTAGCTACTACCTTTTGTTTTCTACTACTCCAGGATACTGGGTTTTCCCCAAGAAAGATGCAATATTCGGAAATCGACCTCCTTTTATCAAGATCTTCTGCCCAGTCCGCATCACTGTAGACCGTGACATCATGCATGCCTCCTCTTTTCCAACTTTTCTTATATACCAACCCATCTCCAACGGTACCTTTTAAATACCTCAACACTCACTTGACTGCATCCATGTGCCCTGTTCGCGGCTCTTGCATGAATTGCGACACTTGATTGACAAAATAAACAATGTCAGGGCGAGTAAAGGTAAGATATTGAAACATACCGACTACACTTCGATATCTTGTAGGATCTGGGTACAAATCTCCATCTTGTGAACTGAGCTTTTGATGTAAGACACTCGGTGTAGACAAAGGCTTGCAATCTTGCATACCAATTTTCTTAAATAAATCTAGTGTGTATTTATGTTGTGTCAATGTCAGGTAACCATCCTTCCTGTGTACCTCGACGCCAAGGAAATAACGCAAATCTCCCAAATCTTTCATCTTAAACCTTTGACTTAATAGTCTTTTTGTTTCTTCAATGTGATTCATCGAGTTCTCTGTAACAATAATATCATCAACGTATATTAACAACATGGTGGTTATGCCCTTACCCTTGAATATAAACAATGAGTGGTCTAAGAGAGATCTACAAAACCCATGTTTCTGTATTTCGAAGGAGAAACTTTCAAACTACGAGCGTGAGGCTTGCTTCAAACCATATATGGCTCTTTTTAGTCTGCATACATGTGTGCTTGGGTCTGCCTCAGCATATCCTGGAGGTTGTTCCATGTAAACTTCTTCCTTAAGTCTCCATGAAGAAATGCATTTTTGACATCTAACTGACTTAATGTCCATTCATGTTTGACAGCTAAAGACAACATAATTTTTATGGTCCCCATTTTGACCACGGGACTAAAAGTCTCATCATATTCCTGTGTAAACCCCTTGGCAACAAGCCTTGCTTTGTATCGTTCTATAGTACCATCGGGTTTGTACTTAATTTTATAAACCCACTTGGAATCAACAACATTTTTGTTATGAGGTCTGGCAACAATTTTCCATGTTTGACATTCATGAAGCGCTTCCACTTCTTCATTCATGGCCTCAATCCATTTGTTTGATTTCACAGCATGATGAAACCCTACGGGTTCATCATGCTTATCAACCTGAGACAGAAAGAGTTGAAGATCCGTAGAAAAATTATTGTAACTGACCCACCTGTCAATAGAATGTCTGATTCTATTCGAACTCCTCAGGTTTCCAACAGGCACATAAGTATCTAATCCAATTTGAGGAACAGGAGGAGCACCTTTTTCTCTTCGCACATACACATACCCTTTAAATTTGTCAATAGGACGAGATTGTGGGTTTGCTCCTTCTTCAGCGTATGAAGCTCCACCGACCTGATCACCGGATTGAGGTAAGCATACTTGGCCTGAATCAATGTCATTTTGGTCAGCCGAATGTGTTTCTTAAGTACACTGAGGTGAGCAATCCCCATAAGCACCTGCAAATAATTCTGCACTCATCCACGGATGATAACCCTCTTCTCTGGGGATCCTTTGACAGGTATTAAACGATACATCTTCAAGATTATTCTCATCAAACACAACATTCCTGGAAATCTTAACACGCTTAGTGATAGGGTCATAACACCGATAACCTTTATAATCATCGGCATATCCTACGAATCTACACTTGGAAGCCTTTGGTTGGAATTTATTCCTGAGAGAATCATCAATATGAACATAGCAAATACATCCAAACACACGCATAACATCATAATCAGGTTGAATGCCGAAAAAAGAAAATAATGGTGAACTATTTTGCAAAAATGTCATAGGCAGACGATTTATAATATAGACTGTTGAATGGAATGCTTCTGTCCACAGACTAATGGGAAGATTACTATCATGCATCATGCTCATGGCCGTTTTAACAATATGCCTATGCTTTCTCTCAGCAATCCCATTTTGTTGTGGCGTATGTGGACAAGACACTACGCTTTATTCCATTACTCTGGAGAAATCAGTAAAATCCTTCGATGTATACTCACCACCTCCATCACAATGAAAATGCATAATATTGGTAGAGAAATAGTTTCGAATAAAGGCGTGAAAGTTGCGAAGTATGAAAAAAGTTTCAGACTTATGCTTCATAAAGAATATTCAAGTATAACGAGAATAGTTGTCAATAAAGATGGGATAATATCTGCTGCCAGAAGAAGAACATATAGGCGCAGGACTCCAAACATGTGAATAAACAATTTCAAAGGATCTTGAAGCTCTTTTATTTATACAATCAAAAGGAAGTACATGACTCTTACGTATCTAATAACTGGAGCACTTTTTATTACTGTCCTCAAGAGTTAAACATGATTTAGGAATTAATTTGCTTGATACAAGTTTCTCAAGAAAAGAATAACTGCAATGACCAAGACGATCATGCCAAAGACTTGGCTTATTACATTTAGAAAGACTAAAAACAGATTCAGGACCTGGCTTAGATAACTCAGACTGAAAGGACTTAGACTTCAATAAGGGCTTCAAGACAGAACTGGTACGCGCAAATGAATTTTCCTTGAAGATGTACATATTTTCTTTTCGCTCCCCTTCAGCGAATGTCTCCCTCATTTGAAGATCCTTGACATACACAGAAGAGGGAGTGAATTCAACATAAGAATGTGTATCATCAACAAGTTTGCACACACAAATAATGTTCTTTTTTATGTTAGGAGCATGAATAACATTTGACAAATTGAGAGATGATTTTGACAAAGGAATGATTGCATCACCAATGTGAGAAATGTGATGGTGAGATCCATCTCCAGTAACAATACTATTTTTATCAAAGTAAGGAACCGAGCTCGAGAGCTTACCGACATCCCCGTAACATGGGTCGCTGCTCTTGAATCAACATACCATAATCCTTGATCATTCTGTTTCAAGTGCAACCCGGACAATGCTGCCAACAAAAGTTGTTTCACCTCCCCCATCAGACTTGGTAACCTTATCTTCCTTCTTGCTCTCAGTGTTTTGCAATTTGCCTTTATTTTGAGGATTAAACCAGCAATTTGCCTTAATATGCCATTTTTTATTATACAGGTAACATGTTGGGACAACTCTTTGATTTTGGTTCTTCGCATTGGAGTTGAACGGTATATTGGGTATGGGAAGCAAACCTGGACCTGCAAATCTACCACAACCTCTTCCTCCTCTGAAGCTATTTCCTCCACGACCACGACCGAAGGAGAACCCAATAGCTAAAATATCTTGGGAATCAGATTGAGCACCAGAATCTTCAGCAATGCCTTTCAACGACATTTCGTATTGTAGAAGTTTTGCTCAGAGGTCCTCAAATGTGGGAAGCATGGGCAAGCACAACAATGATGTTACCAATACATGATAATCTGGGCCCAAACCATTCAATGTCTGTTGCACTTTATCCTTGTCCAGCACTTCGCATCCAATAATGACTAGTTGATCTGTAATAGTCTTCATCTTATTCAAATAATCCATGATAGATAGACCGCCTTTCTTGAGAAGCTGGAATTCACGCTTGAGAAACAAAACTCTTGCTTTAGATATCTAAGAGTATGCCTGTGTCAACCTGTTCCACAATTCCATCGTTGTGCAGTCGTCGGGGATAGCAACTTGTACTTCTTGAGACATGGTAGATGTGATGTAGGCAATTAATGCCTGATTTTTTCTCATCCAAGAGACATAATCCGAGTTGCGAACAAGCTTGGTAGATGCAACCCCTTGTGCGTCTGTTTCCTCCTTTGCAATGAACTCTGGTGGTGCTGAAATTGATCCATCCAGATGACCAAAGAGATCTTGGCTCCTGATAAAAGGAACTAGATTTGTCTCTTCCAAGTTAGGAAATCAGAATTATTTAATTTTTCAGAAACAAGTTGGCTAAGGAAGTTTGATGACAAATCAGACTGGGTTGAAGAAGAATCCATGATTATGAGACACGTGAATATAAGGTAGAAAATACTTTTAGAGGAGATCAATGGAATGACTAATCAAACTTCAAGATAATGTGACTGTTTAAGTTCAGTCTAGAAGAGAACTGATTATAACAAAATTCGGATCTGCTGCTTCTTTTTTTTTTTTTTACAGATATCAGATCACGTAAATATTCAAGATATCAATTCGATATTCATGAATCAAGCTACCTGATCATGCCGTGTTTGATTAGCATTAATAGGCTATTTTTTTTTTGCCGTGTTCAATTAGCATGAATCAAGATCACGATGAATCGTGTTTTCAGATTAATCAGCGATTAGTTTTGAAATGAGGGAATAGGACAACATATTCTAAGAAAAGGACATCACAAGTTTTGTTTGGAACATAGTATCGATTCAAGAAGATGGGTCACGATGAGGATTTAAAAGGAAAACAGAATTCACGAGTTTCAAGATGGGTCACGATTAGGGTTTCAAAATGAAAATGCAATAGATAGCAGGCCTTTAAAGGGAAAACACGTGTTTCAGATGAAAACACTAAAGCAGTTTTAAGAAGGGATGGGGACGAGAAAAAGAGATCATCCTTTTTGGAAGAAAACACGATAGCATAGATTGCGGAAGAGAGGAAAAATAAAAAACAGAGAGAAGAATATCTTCCTGACCGAAATCAGATATTCTCTATGGTCATACCTTTTGGAAGCAATACCGAGCCCTAGATCCAACCTTGCTTTGATACCATGTTAGAACTTGAGTTTGCACCAAACCCGATCTTCGACGGAGGAAAGAGAGAGAAGAAAAAAGTAGAAGAAGAATAATACGCAGAGTCGTTGGGGATGCACAGATTCACGATTTTTCGTAATGTTTTCGTGACCTGATTATTGATATTTATGTATTAGGTTACAAGGTAATTCAGTTCTGGACATGATTGTCCTACAACAAAATACAATATTACAGCCGTGCCCCAGTAAGCATGTCAATACGCAATTCCAGTTTGGGTCTAGATCAGACCCAAACTGGTCCAGCACTACACGACACTTAATACCAAGGACCTCAAGTCTGACCCTCCTCAGATCTGAGGCCCATGGTTTTCAAACACATCCTTGGGGTTGGACGTCCCACTATGATTATTGATATTTATTAATCCACCTGCAGATTAGATGAGTTCCCCTGATTAGTTATGTAACTGCAGGGGACTGATATGTGCAATGCACAAATATCTGTTCAAACAATGCCACACACATCCTTCCTGACAGGACCACATCTCATGTCATGGTCCATGGCCTTGATGGTTCCATGCTCAATAGGATCCAGCCCAACATTCCAACAATTGGTTATTCTTGGTTGCCACTGTTGTCATGATCATCATCATTAGCTAGTGGTACTGCAGTATAGTATAATGGCAGGGATCAAAATGTTTTGGTCTTCACTTTCATTGTCCTGACCATGCTTGACATAATGTGCTTGTAATAAAACACAATAAATGTGTGTACAATATAAGTGCAACACAGTAATAAGGATGTGTACAAAGACAAGGCCACTAAGGCTGAACACAAAAGGTCTAAGGGCTAAAACAAGAGCACATAGGCATAAACAAGCACAGCTACTAGAGGGGCTAGAAGGCATAAAAAATATAATTTTTATTAAAGAGAAATGCTTAGGAAAAGCACACACAAAATATGGGAGAGACCCCATATATATATATATATATATATATATATATATATATATATATATATATATATATATATATATATATATATATAGAGAGAGAGAGAGAGAGAGAGAGAGAGAGAGAGAGAGAGAGAGAGAAGGCTAGACTCAACTAGCCGTTATCCCAATGGCTAGAAATCCAAAGACCAAAATGCCCCTAGAGGGCATTACCTATTACATAAAATAAAAAATAAAGAAAAGTAAAAAATACATATAATGATATAAATCATAAAATACAACCTATGAACATACAAGGAAACAAAAAATAAGTAAATAAATACATTTAACAGTGCTATGTGTTTCATCCAGAAATGCCAGATATTTGAGCTAACAATTTTTGGTGTCAGATGTTATTTGAGTCTTGCTTGTGGGAACCTAGATCTCATAGAGAACACACTTGTTGGGCTGTCATTTATGTCATTTTATCTTGAATTCGTTATTGTTTTAAGTACATATTGTTTTTACTACAAATGCATGGACAGGTCTTTGCCTTCTCCACCTTGATGATTATAATCTTTTGCATTTATTGTGCATGTCACATTATCTAGCGTCCCATGTCTATTGCAGGTCAGATCTCTAACACTGGATGTGAAAGTTTGGGAACCCGTTGTCATTGATTTGTTCCATCACCTGGGTAACACATTTTGTAACTCTGTGTGGGAGGATCTTCTTCAGATTGATGATGAGAGGTATGTCCAACCAAGCTAAGATGTGATAAATGTCAAAGATAGACGTACCTTTTCCACTGAGACATCATGTCATGTTTTGTAACACATCCATTTTAATGGAATGGCTTCTTGCAGGAAAGATGAATCAGACATAAATCTGCCACTTGTCAGCAAACCTGATCCCAAGGACCCTTTCCTCAGTAAGGAGAAGTATATCCAATCCAAGGTACATATACAATTTTTTCTTTAGGTTAACTCACAGGAGGCTACTTGAGCATTTATAGTAGTGGGTAAAGATGAAAAGAAGAATTCCTAATAATGGCTTTGTAATTCTTACATAATCTGAGCTATTAAAGCATTTCACAAAATATAAGAAATTCACATACAGATATATAGTCTCTGATGAGGCAGTGAAGAGAAATATAAAAAATAAGATTCTTTTACAAATTTTTTTTTGAGATAGGTCATTAAAAAATGAAAATTATGGTATTTTCTGGGGAAAATTCCATTTAGGTGCCAACCTTTTGCTCTTAATTCCAAATATGTGTTATATATATATATATATATATATATATATATATATATATATGTTAATGTAAACTGAAATACCCCTCATTTCACACATGTAATAGGTATCAGCCTTGTAGAGGCTGTTTTATCTTTCTTTTTTTAGCTTTTTATACTTAATTGTAATATAGCTGTTGGGGCAGCCCAACTAGTCGTTGGGCTGCTCCCAACGGTCATAAATATGACCGTTCGTGGCTAGCCCAATGGCTAGTTAGGCTCCCCCTATTCTCTCCCCTTTGTATTATAAATAAGGGTTTCCCCCTTTGTATTTGTCAATGCTTTCTTAAGCATTTGTTAATCCAATTCTATATTTTTTACCTTTTGTGTTGGCTTTTTGTGGATATTATGTGCATATGTTGTGCTATTGAGTTTATTCTCGTTTTGTGATTGTATTATCCCTTGGTGGATTAGTGTTTGTGCACTTCTTCTCTATTCTTGTTGAACCTTATTAGGTTCTTTATTGTATTTTCCAAGGTTGTAAGTATCGTAACTCGTATCGGTCTGGTCCAAAATAAGATATGTTTCATATTGTATCTTATCTTATTGTATCATAAAAATCATAAATTTTTAAAAACATACAAAATTTTAAAAAAAATCAGAAAAACAGCAAAAAATTTAAAAAATCACAACACACAAAGCAATGATGAAATGCACAAAATGCAACCATAAAATCATATATGAAACATTTATATCTCTAATCTCTATGATTTGCATAAGACATCATCAAACTGTTAGAAATGGTATCCCACCTTCAACACAAGAGAAAGAGAAGCACAGAGGGAGAGATATATCGATGGCTGCAGAAAACCCACTTAATTTGGGTTTGCTGTATTCTCTATTAGATATACACACGTACACTTTTATTAGGGTACAAAAACACCCTTTACACAAAGTATGGAATTTACAACATGCCATTAATGAGCATGTGTTTAAATACAACTAAAACAGATTGGGTTTGGATCCTGAGATCCAGACCCAGTCGTGATAATCTTTTCACCCTCTCTTAAGTTGTACATGGTTTTGAACCATGAACAACTTGCCTTTTAACATCCAAAATCTGTCCTTGATAAGTCCTTTTTGTAAACAAGTCAGCAACTTGATCAACAGTTCGAACGTATTCTGGTTCAATTTCCTTCTTTTCGACCTTCTGTCTTACAAAATGCTGATCAATTTTAATATGTTTGGCACGACTGTGGTAGATGGGATTGAATGACATGTTGATAATACTTTAATTGTCACACAAGAGAATGCTTTTAGAAATCAATTCTCCTACTTCTGCCAATAGGTGTCTGATCCATGTCACTTCGGCTGTAGCAGTTGCCATTGATCTGTATTCAGTTTCTGTGCTCGACCTGGCAATGGCCTTTTGTTTTCTACTGCTCTAGGAGACAAGATTTAGGTCAATGAAAACACAATATCCTGAGACTGATCTACGCTCATCTGGATCTCCTGCCCAATCTACATCTGTGTAAGTAAGAAGTTCATGCATGTGATGGTCATACATATTCTTTCTGTACATAAGACCATCGCCAATAGTTCTTTTCAAATATCGAAGAATGCGTTTAACAGCTTCCATATGTCCAATATGTGGTTCATGCATGAACTGAGATACCTGATTGACCGAATAGACAATGTCAGGTCGAGTGAAGGTAAGATACTGAAACATTTCGACTACCCTACGGTATCCTGTAGGGTCCTCGTACAAATCTCCATCTTGGGAACTTAGTTTTTGATGAAGTACACTGGGTGTGCTTAGAGGCTTGCAATCTGTCATACCTGCCTTGCTAAGAACATCAACAGTATACTTATGTTGAATAAGTGTCATACCTTCAGGAGTCCTATCAACTTCTACTCCAAGAAAGTATCGCAGTTTACCAAGATCTTTCATCTTAAATCTATGGTTCAAAAGCTCTTTGACCTGTTCAATATGTTCATTAGAGTTACCGGTAATGATAATGCCATCAACATATATCAATAACAGGGTAACTATATCTTTGCATTTGAATATGAAAAGGGAATGGTCAAGAAGAGACCGACTAAAACCATATTTTTCTACTTCAAGAGAGAAACTATCAAACCAAGATCGAGATGCCTGTTTCAGACCATATATAACTCTCTTTAATTTGCACACATATTCTTTGGAGTTTCCTTCAGCATACCCAGTGGGTTTCTCCATATATACTTCTTCCTTCAGAGTTCCATGGAGAAAAACATTTTTTACTTCCAGTTGACTAAGAGTCCATTGGTGCTCAATAGCCAATGACAATATAATGCGGATGATACCCATTTTCACGACTGGACTGAAGGTCTCATCATAGTCTTGTTCTGGCTCCTGTGTGAAGCCTTTGACAACTAGTTGAGCCTTGTATCGCTCGATAGTACCATCCGGCTTATACTTTATCTTATACACCCACTTTGAACCAACCACATTTCGATTGTGTGGTCTGGGAACTGTATCCCAAGTGCCACACTCATGAAGAGACTCCATTTCTTCGTTCATAGATTCAATCCATCTTTTAGAATTTACTGCTTGATAAAACGTGGTGGGTTGATCTTCTTTGCCCAAGGCGGTTAAGAAAAGTTGAAAATCCATTGTGAAGTTCAGAGAATGGGATTGCTGAACGGAAGTAGAAGGTGAACACAATCTTCAAGGGACCTGTTGGTCTGATACCATGTTAGAAATGATATCCCACCTTCAACACGAGAAAGAGAAGCACAGAGGGAGAGAGATATCGATGGCTGCAGAAAACCCACTCAATTTGGGTTTGTTGTATTCTCTATTAGATATACACACATACACTTTTATTAGGGTACAAAAACACCCTTTACACAAAGTATGGAATTTACAAGATGCCATTAATGAGCATGTATTTAAATACAACTAAAACAGATTGGGTTTGGATCCTGAAATCCAAACCCAGTCGTGATAATCTTTTTACAAACATCAACTATCTCATAAGAACTATGCAAAATATTAAATATCTTGCAATTAAGAAGATGCCACAAGACTCATACTTTTATATTACATAAACAAAAATACTATGATTTTTAATTGGTTTTACTCATTACTTGAGTGCCCCATTTCCATGCCGGATCATCCGATGTCATCTTTGTTGGAGGAGTGTAGAGCCTAATTTTTACCTTAATATAAATCTCTAATTTTCGCGGATCCAACTTTGTGATAAGTTGGCGGGGGTTGTAGAGAGTCAGCGCCCTCTGAGGCAGATTTTTTTTGAAGAGCAGCTTTGTAATTTTACTCATATTAAAGATTTTTTATCTTAACCCATTTTCTTGAGTGAAAAAATGGTGAAAATGCATTTTTTTTACCTTAACCCAAAAAAGTCTCACGGCTCCTAGGGTGTGTGGGAAGCTCTCCAGTATATGAATGAGGGTTTCAACTTCCTCTTCAAGTTGCTTTGTTTCATGTTTAGATCTTGGATCAAGAAAAAGTGATAGGTGAATTCATAGTGGCCCTTCTTAGTGGTATCTTAAGTGCTTCTAGTTTAACATAAAGGGAACACTGTAGCAAAAAATCGGGAAGTGTTAAAAAACCTTGAAAAGAAAATTATCACTCATCTATTTGCAAAATTGACTTTCATAGTGGATAAGCAGCAAACTTTCTTAATGGATTGAGCCAAGATGGCTCGTATCCTTTAGGGGGTGGCCAGAAAAACTCTCAATGGAGCTTTAAAATCTTAGAGAAAACAGGTAAAGGAAATTTGTGATGGTGGGGGCTGGACTTTTGTTTATACTGTTTTTGAGGGTTTATTTTGTGTATATTTTCTTTTTTTTTACTCAGAAAGAGATCTGGAGTTTGCTGGAACTGTAAATATTGGGTGGGACCCTCAAATCTATTGTAGGAAACTGGTCTTTGGTGGTCTCCAGATCATTTTTGTGGTGCAGCATTTACTTCTGTGCTAAATTGCAAAAAGTTGCTAATGAACCTACACCTTTTCTTTTGGCTGTTTATCTTCATTCTACTTAGACCTGTTAAGTGTTTATTATTTAAAGTTTCAATGCCGAAGACCAAGTAATAAAGAATGCCTCTTTTACAGTACGTGGAGAAACTTCTGATAAAAAAGGACGACTTTGAAATGGGTTCACCTGCGCTTCTCATTTGGGATGCTGTTGAGGCTAATAACATACAAAAATTATACCGCCTCCTGGTTGCTTCGGAAGCAAGTCCCAATACTATCTATGATCAGGCTTATGAATATGACCCTTTTCACCCAGTGGATACCTCAGATTTAGATGACCTCAATGGTGAGAAAAAAAAGTGTGATCCAGCACTTTGCCCAAGACTGGCCAACTTGAATGGAGCACAAAATTGCTGGCAAGGTTGCTCCTTGATGCATTTGGCTTGTCATGGGAGTGAACTTGCAACAGCAGAACTGCTTCTACAATTTGGTGCAAATATAAATGCTCGTGATTTTCATGGAAGAACTCCTCTTCACCACTGCATTTCTATCAGAAATCATCAGTTTGCAAAGTATCTAATGAGAAGGTAAGAAAACTTTGATTGACTATCCTTGTTGACAGTTCCATTATTGTCTGCTTTTTGTGCAAACAAGATACAATTCAGGCTTTGAAATAAAATTTACCAATACCAAGCTTTTTGACAAAGTTCTTCACGGAAGTAAAATATGCTTCTTTAAATTGGCAAAAAAAAATCTGTGCAAAATCAAAGAAAATGCTGTGGACTTTGACGCCACCTAATTAATGCTATTTTGACTTGGTTTTTTTGAGCTTTGAGGATTCTTTGGGAATTTGCCAAAGAATACTTGCTAGCTTAATGTGGTGATGGTTGCTGAAAATAGCTGAAATTTTTTGTATGCCTTGTCACTACCAAGATTTATTCTCCAGAAGTTGCATCTTTTGCTAGTTCCGGAATTTCAGGCATGGCACCAACCATGCAACCTTCTATGAATCAGTATAATGATTATAAAATTTATTTTCTAGTTCATACTGATTATCATACATCTTTTTGTTGTGTATTATGCAGAGGGGCGCGCCCATCAATTAAAGATGCTGGGGGCCAATCTGCACTAGAAAGGACGATGGAGCTTGGAGCAATCACTGATGAAGAGCTTTTCATTCTTCTCACAAATGACTGAAAATGTTTTTACGTTTGCATTCAAAATGTCTTCATTGTAAGTATAGGTCCAGATCTTCATGCCTGATTACTTTTGTTGGAAATGTAAAAAGTACAGTCCTATACAGTAACTGAAATCTCATGAAGATGTCTTGTGTACATTACCACTATAAATTCACTGCAAGTTTACAAAATGTAACATGCCAACTCCTGAAAGCTAACTGTAAACGCTATTGTTTCATAAGTTGGCACATGCATGCGTAAATGTGACATGGTGTAGGAGGGACTTCAGTGCTTTTAGGAATGGTATCCGATACATTCCTATACAGCTCTGCTTTTGATTCAAGGAATTCGGTTCTTGTTTTCTTGGATCAAACTAATCTCCTATAGTATGATTCAGAATTTTGTCATTATGGGTGAGAGATAAATGGAAGAACTGGGATTGGGCTTGAAGAGGGAACCATGCATTGAGCTTCCAATTCCTCCTCTGATTTCTTGTTGTTAGAGCTTGCATGGATGACCTCTCGTCATCCATGTAAATAGATACTCTATATTCAGTTTCTTATTAAAAAATAACAATGTCAAATGCTTTGCTTTTCAACATGTAGTTTAGATGGCTGTTATGATTTAGTGTTTGCTTTTTTGTTTTGTTTTTCTTTGACAATTTTAGTGATCTTTGTTGCAGACAGGTGGTAACACAGGAAGATCTGAGCACCATGCTCTTGGTTTTTGCCACCATATCACAGGAACATCATTCAAGGAGAAGTAAACTGCTGATATTTACACAAGGCTGTGGAGGCATGCCAAGTTTCTGTTTGTAGGAGACTGCAAATTCCATGCTGACGGCAACGGATGACGGCTGATTAAACCATTCCCTTCATCAAGTGCTTGTTCTTGTCATTGGAGAAAGAAAAGACTGGTCGCAGGTTTTAGTCCTGCATTTGTCTGCTAAAGAAAAGGGGCAGATGAATGGCCATATTTAACTAAGGGCACATTTGGCGCCCGGTATTGTGGATGAACTTCTGTAGAAGTGAGGTTTGGGGATAACAGTTTAAAAGTTCATATGCAGGATACAATTGTTTGGAAACTGGATCTTGAAATGACTTTTAAACATTAATAGTGTGTTTGGCCTTCTAAAGCATTATTTTTGCAGTAAAGGATAAACTTACCTTGGCCATCTAAAATGGCCACAATTTTGGGTTGGGTATAGGTTAAACCCATTCAGTCCAACCTGAACCCAACTTGAGGTGGGTCGGATCGGGCTAACTTGAATCCAACTCGAGGTGGGTGTGGTCATGATCTTGGAAGGGTTTAAAATTGTGGCCACAATTTTGGGTTGGGTATAGGTTAAACCCATTCTCTTTGTGCTTAGAAGAGTTTACAATTTAGCAAAAGTTCATCTGCAGGATAAAGAAGTTTAAAAACTATATCTTGATAGGATTTTTAAACATTAATACTGTGTTTGGCTCATTAGTTAAGAAGGCCTTCTAAATCATTGTTTTTGTAGTAAAGAATCAACTTACCCTTAGGCCTTCTAAAATGGGCACAATTTTGGGTTGAGTATAGGTTAAACCCATCCAGCCCAACCTGAACCCAACTTGAGGTGGGTCGGGTCGGGCCAACCTGAACCCAACTGGAGGTAGGTATTCTTGGAGGGGTTTATCTCTTTGTGCTCTACTATCATGCTATAAGAGTTTACAATTCAGTATAAGCCATCCTGTTATAGAAATCTCTGGCGATCTTTTCAGCTTTACAAGATGGTCCTCGGGTTGAAGAAAGTTTAATTATACAGTTATGATCCTCCATGACAAAATGAGAAAAAGAAAAAGAAAATGAGAAAAGCAAGGATTCTCAGCAACTATGAAACATAATTCAATAATAAAGAGTTTTCCTTCTTTTTTTTAAGGTTGGTGATCGACATGTTAATGGTGGACTTAATTTTTTTTTTTAATTTTATAGCAGTTCATAATAAGATATGATATTAGAAGTGATCAATTAATACAAATGCAATCCTACAAGTTCAAATGCTGCAAGATGGGTATGGAAAAAATTCACATAAGGTTCTACCTCTAGATCGAGAATTTTTTTGTTACAGCTAGAGCATGTTACATTGCCCATGAATCAATTGATAAAAGCTAACATGCTAAACTTTGCAATGGAAAGAGAAAATTCAGATCAATAAAAGCAAGTCTCCAGTCTAAATGTCATTAGCATATTATTCCCACCTTTAGCAGGAAAGAGAAACCAACCTTGAAAAGTCCCTACAACCACATACATGAATTCAGTTAATGCATCCCAACCTTGAAAAACTAATATTCAAGATAAGCAGTTGTTTTGGTTAAGCAGAAAAGAGAAATCCTTAACTAAGAGAAACCAACCTTGAAAAGCTGCTATTCAAGATAAAGGAAGCATCTCAACAGCCACGAAATCAACTTTGCCACCTACCAATGATGATGTTCTTGAGCAATCTAATGTTGTCTATCAATCACAACCACCTAAATATCAACCTTTTCAACTCTTCCCTGAAGTGTCTAATGTTGAACATAACGGATCTAGGTTCAACTCATTTGGGTGACCCGGTTTAACATCATTAGTGGGCCACATTAGTGGATCACATAATGGGGAGATAGTGGGTGCATTCTCCATTATATAAGGGGGTTGGCTGCTATGAAGATGATGAGAGTTTTGTTGTAAACCTACCCAAATTCCACTTGCAGATTACGTTGTCGTGTTGTTTTGCCGTGATGTTGGCGACCATCTGGGCTGATTCATCTATGTCGGCGAGCGTCTGCAAAAATGCGACATCCGGAGCATAAAAAAACCCTTCTTTCTGCCCTAATCTCTTCGGTCGTGGGGCTGTGTTGGGGCGGCTGGTCTCACCGGAGATCCGGGAGGCCGGATGCTGGTCTCTGTCATCGGCGGTTTGTCGCGGACTATCGCCGGGGGAAGTTTTTGCCGAGTTGTCGATGTCTATCCGGTGACATGTGGATCCAAGGTGAAAAAAAACCCTTCTCTGCTCCTTCAGCCGTTGGGCTACCAATGGAGTGGCTGTCGCCAGTGCTTATGCAGGGGATGCGAGGTCGCCATCACTGGCGGCCAACCGGCTGGAGCACCAGTGCCTGCATCGGCACGTCATCATGGGGCGACGTGCACCTCCCTTGAGCGATGCGGGTCGTTGTTTGGATGGGTGACCTGCTAATCGGTTTCTGAGAAACCGAAAGCATTCGGTTTCTCATAAACACATTCATTTCTTTTAAGGGGGTGACCTGGGTTGGACCGGGTATTCCGACCCAATGGAGACTCGATCTGACCCATTTTTGGGTGGATCAGATCTATCCTGGTCCACCTTGGATTTGGTCCGCGATTTTGTCCTAGGACTGTACCTGACTCATAAGGCATCTAGGTTTGGGTCTAATCCTGTGGACTCAAACCCATTTAGTATCGGGTCCGAGTTTGGGTCAGAACCAGTGTTTTGGATCGAGCTTAGGATCAGATCCCCTAGAGAGACCCGAATCCATTTGGGGTCCGGGTCGGTGAACAGATCTGACCCGGTTGGATCAGAGTCCGACTCATTTGGTTTCGGGTCTGATCCGATCCGGTTGAACCGAGTCAAAATCCAAAACGTTTTGGATCGGGGTATGATCAGACCCATCAGGTGTTTGGTCTGGATCTAATCCAGATGACCCAGATCCGGTTTTGTACCGGGCCAGACCCGGATCCAGTATATATTGGATTAGACCCGAATTCAGTTTATACCAGGTTAGACCCAGATTTGGTTTATACCGGGTCAGACTCAAATCCAGTTTGTACCAGGTGAGACCTGGATCCAGTAAAGACCAGATTAAACCTGGGTCCAGCTTATACCGGGTTAGACCTGGATCTAATATGAACTGGACCAGGATCCTGACATTGTTTAAAAATGAACTGGATCTGTGACTGATTCGACCCTTTTTTGAAACCGGTTCAAAGCCATTTTTGACTGGTTCCTTCCAGTTTTTCACCGGTTTCGAGAAGCTAAGACCATGTTTTCATAAATATATAAAGATACATGGATTTTGGCATACATTTATAGAGTTTTATAAACTTTTATTCATATTTGGCATCAATTCATAAGGATCAGAACCAGTTTGAACCCTTTTAAGACCGGTTCAGGGCCGTTTTAGACCGATTCATGGTGTTTTCATACTGGTTCCTGCTTGAGGACTCCGAGTTTTACCCATATGAGTTGTTTTTGTTATTTTTCATGCTTTATAAAGTGTTTATTGTATAGAAAGTATGACTTATGTATATTAATTTATGTGTTCCATATTGGTTAAGTCATGCACGATAGTTTTAAGCATTAATCATGAATTATGACTAAATTCATGACATTTTATCATCAAAATTAGTTTATGCATATAAATGGAAGCATGAACTTATATTTTTTGATATAAAGTGTATCTTGTCATGAATATACAAGCATTTTAATATGTGCATGGGCATGTTTCATAATACAAATATATTTTTGGTAAAAGATCTTGATTAACTGATTCATGTTATCATCAAAGGGATCTGAGTTGTGTTGATTCAAGATTCTTTGGACCGTATTAAGATTCATTATTATGATTGTGTATGAGTTTATGAAACATCAATTTTACCCAAAGATAGGTCATTGTGTTCCAAATTTACATTGAGTGTTATAGTAGATGTGTTTTTTAGCCCATAAAGCATGTTCGTACCCAAAGGTATAGTGTTGAATTGCTTCTGATTACATGATCTGCTAATTTCATCAACTGAAGTCAATTTCTTGTGAATTAAAGCGACGAAACAACTATGAGTATTATCGTTTTCACCAAAGTGAAACGATAATGGCTCAATTGTGCTTCTCTCATAAAAGATGAATAATAAGGAGTCTCATATTTACCTTTTCAATATAAATCTCGTATAGAGAAGTTTATCTTTCACTCATACGGAGAATAGAATAGCCGTTTTGAAGGATGTCTATGAGAAGTGAGAGCATTTAAAAGGATGTTCATGAGAAGTGAGAGTATTCGAATAATTTTAGCCTGTTGTTTTAGCAATTGTGAGTGGCTCAAAATATTCGATGTGACATCTCCCACTGCAGGGCAATGAAAGAATTTTTGAAATTCATTGGGATAAAAATTATTGATTTTATACGAGGTTTTATCTCAGACCATTTGAATAAGAAGCTTCATTATGGATCTTGGGATTGTGGATTCTATTGAGAGACCACTAAAGATTTTTTGTGATAATGAATCCACTATAAGAAAACTGCGACGTACCGATGGATATTAGCGACAAATTTTTTCCGTCGCAACTTTGCGTCAGATTAGCCAGCGAATCTAGTCTGTCGCTAAGATTTGCAATATTGACAGATGTAGCGACGAAAGGTTTTTGTCGCTCAATCCGTCGCTAAGTAGCGATGGATTAGCGATGGTATATTTTTGTTGCAAGAAACACAATGAATTAGCGACAGATTGGGAGACGAAAGATTTTTGTCGCTACCTGGCGACGATGTCAGAGACGGAATATTTCATCGCCAAAGTCGTTGCTAATTTTTGCATAAATCTCTAACTAAAGCCCTTTTCCCTCTTTTTCGATTTCCTTTCTCCCGCCCTCCCTCTGCCGCCCTCTACCGCTAGATTCCTTTCTCCGTCGCTCGGCCCCACGCCTTCCTCTGCCGCCCTTCTCACTCCCCGGTCTGTCGCCCTTCGTTCCGCCCGGCCTGACGCCTTCCTCTGCTGCCCCTTCTCACTCTCTGGCTCGCCGCCCCTTGTTCTGCCTGCGTCGCCCGTCGCACCCCGTCCGTCGCAGGTAAATTTTGTTTTCCCCAGCAGGAGGGTCGCCCCCCGCGTGCCCCTTCTATTTTGTTTCCGACATGGGGGGTCGCCCGTCGCACCCCGCCCGTCGCAGGTAAATTTTTTTTCCCCCAGCAGAGGGTCGCCCCCCTCGTGCCCCTTCTATTTTGTTTCCGACAGGGGGGTCGCCCGTCGCACCCCGCCTGCCCCTTCTATTTTTTTTTGGCAGAGGGGTTGCCCCCTGCCGCGTTCTAATTTTTTCGACAGGGGGTCGCCCCCTGCCGCGTTCGTTTTATTTTTTTCGGCAGGGGGCGCCCCCTGCCCCTTCTATTTTTTTCCGGCAGGAGGGTCGCCCATCGCACCCCGCCTGCCCCTTCTATTTTTTTTTGGCAGGGGGGTCGCCCCCTGCCGCGTTCTATTTTTTTTGGCAAGGGGTCGTCCCCTGCCGCGTTTGTTTTATTTTTTCCGGCAGGGGGGTCGCCCCCTGCCCCTTCTATTTTTTCCGGCAGGGGGGTCGCCTGTTGCACCCCGCCTGCCCCTTCTATTTTTTTCGGTAGGGGGGTCGCCCCCTGTCGCGTTCTATTTTTTTCGGCAGAGGGTCGTCTGCTGCCGCGTTCATTTTATTTTTTTCGATAGGGGGTCAACACCTGCCGCATTTGGTTTTTCCGGTAGGGGGGCGACCCCCTACCGTGTTCTATTTTTTTCGGCAGGGGGTCGCCCCCTGTCGCATTTTGTTTTTTCTGGCAGGGGGTCGACCCTCCTGCCTCGTTTGTTTTTTTTGGACAGGGGGCGACCTCTGCCGCGTTTTGTTTTTCCCGGCAAGGGGTGTGGACCCTCTGCCTTGTTGTTTTATGCGGGCAGGGGGTCGCCCTCCTGCCACTTTTTTTTCCGGCGGGGGGGGGGGGGGGGTGCGACTCCCTGCCTCGTTTTTTTATTCGGGCAGAGAGTTGCCCCGTGCCTCATTTTTTTCGGCAGGGGGGTCGCCCCCTCTGCCTCATTTTTTATTCTAGCAGAGGGTCGCCCCCGTGCCTCTTTTTTTTTTGCAGGGGGGAGACCCCTGCCTCGTTTGTTTTTTTCGGTAGGGGTCGCTCTCATGCCTCATTTTTTTATTCAGTAGGGGGACGCCCTCCTGCCATTTTTTTATTCGGTCAGGGGGTTTCCCCCCAACCCCCTGCTTTTTCGGTAGGAGGACGACCTTGCCTCGGTTGTTTTTTTTTTCGACAGGTGGTGACTTCATTTTAACACAATGTCTCTTGCAGATTTCTCAACAGAACTCGCTTGTGCCCCACCACCCGTGGTAAGTAAGTGACAAAAATAATGCAAATCGGGTAAATACCCGTGATGAGTAAGTGATGCAAGTGCATCACATGTTATTTAATTTATTAGATGTAACACTTTATTGTTCACACACTCGCTTAGTTGTTGATATCTAAGACTGCTTTGTTGGCGGTTGGAGATCACGCTGAGCATGATTTTAATGTATGAGAATAGAAGTGTTCTTAATTTTGGAGTAGGAGTTTCATGCTAGGCATGATTGTAGTTAGCGGGATATTGAATTGTGTTTGATGCAGGTACATGTTTGACATTTATTTGATATGAATGATTTCGATGTATTGCAATATTTGATGTGATTGTATCCATGCTTGCATGTAGTTACTTTCAATTTGATTATGACTTCCATGTTAAATTGTATAATGAAAGCATGCTTCAAATGAATGTATCGTGTCATGAATAGTTTGTACATGAAAATATTAAGTTATCAATGCATGCATCATAATTCTTGTGATTGTATGACATCATATATTGCATGATAAATTTAATATTTTCATCATCATAGCATTCTGATGGTTCTCTTTTAACTGGTTAGGATACTATTCGTAACATCATACGACAAAATGACTGCAAACCGTGAATGGATGTATCGTACGATAATTGACAATGAGTTATCACATGAATATATGGATGGTGTTGAAAGTTTTCTTGAATTTGTAACAGCAAGTGTCAGTACAGTGGATCCCACGAGTCGGATTAGGTGTCCCTGCAAGATTTGTAAGAATAATAGATTTGTAGAACCTCATGGCGTTAGACATCACCTATACAGGAAGGGTTTTATGAGTGATTATCAGAATTTGATGTTTCATGGAGAAGAATTTAGAAACAATTTTGATGCACGGGTGAATGCGGTGCACGATAATCTATATATGAATTTGACATTTAATGCCGCAGGAACAAAACTGGGTTCTGCTATGAGTCCTAGTGATGTAAGAACTGCAGTAGATGAAGAATCACCAAACGATGCAACTAGTAGATTTTATGATTTACTTAGAGATATTGATGAGCCACTTTGGAACGGTTGTGAGAGTCACACTATCTTGTCTGCAGTGCTTCAACTAATGAATTTGAAGTCCGAGTATAATTTGAGTCATTCATGTTTTGATCGTTTGTGCATGATTGTGAAGAGTATGTTGCCCAAAGATGAGAAATTGCCACAAAATTTCTATTGTGTGAAAGTTATGGTCAACGCTCTAGGTATGGGGTATAAAAAGATTGATGCTTGTCCAAATCACTGCATGTTGTATTTCAAGGATCAGAAAAACATATCATGCCTGTCATGTGGGCATCCTCGGTTCAAGCTAAAGACAAGAGGCAATGGTAGCACGAGATCAAAGGAAGTTTCATATAAGTCGCTCCGCTACTTTCCTATCACTCCTAGATTGCAACGATTGTATATGTCTTTAAGGATAGCTAAACACATGAGATAGCATGCAAATAAAGTTCGACACGATGAAGACAAGATCACGCATCCTGTTGATGCTGAAGCTTGGAAGCACTTTGATCGTACTCATGAGAACTTCACAATAGAAGTGAGAAATGTTAGACGCGGTCTATGTACAGATGAATTTAATCCATTTGGTGGTAGATCTACTCCATACTCATGCTGACCAGTATTTGTAACTTCATACAACTTTCCACCAAGCTTGTGTATGAAGCGTCTAAATCTTTTCTTGTCTTTGTTGATCCCTGGTCCGACCTCACCTGGCCAAAATCTTGATGTATATTTAAATCCATTGATTGACGAACTAAAAGTACTGTGGGATGACAGTGTTACCACGTATGATGCCCACAAAAAACAAAATTTCAATATGACGATCGTTGTTTTATGGATAATCAATGACTTTTCTGCATATGGTATGTTATCTGGTTGGAGCACACATGGGATGTTGGCATGTCCGTACTGCATAGAGGATACCAAAGCTTTTATATTGACGCATGGAAGGAAGCCTTGCTGGTTTGAGTGCCATCATCGATTTCTACTCAGTGACCATCCGTTTCGACAATAAAGGAATGCGTTTAGAGCAGGCACAACTAAAATGGAAGATCCATCCACAAGATTGTCTGGCATAGAGATTTTAAGAAGATTGCAATACTTTCCAGGTGTATTAACAGATGCCCGCAGTCCGACACCCTTCCTTGAATTTAGGAATGATCACAATTGGACAAAGAAATCTATTGTTTGGAAACTACCATATTAACTGACCCTACTGATACGACATAATTTGGATGTGATGCATGTGGAGAAAAATTCGTTTGATAATGTGTTCAATACAGTAATGAATATTAAAGGGAAAATGAAGGATAATCTGAAGGCCCGTATGAATTTAAAAGTAATATGTAAAAGACCAGAATTGGAACTCAAAGAGTATAATGGCAAAGTACTGAAACCAAAGGCAAAGTACGTGCTTAGACCTGATCAAATAAAGCATGTATGTCAATGGTTGAGACAGTTGAGATTTCCATATGGATATGTCTCTAACATTGCTTGGGCTGTGAAGATTGACGATGGACAGTTATATGGGTTGAAGAGCTATGATTGTCATATCTTTATGCAACGATTGATACCCCTAGCATTCCATGATATGTTAGACAAACCTATATGGGGGGTATTGTCTGAGTTGAGTAGATTTTTTAGAACATTATGCGCATCAGAAGTCATAGTATCTGATGTAAAGAATCTTGAGGACTCTGTCATCACCACTGTTTGTCTGCTAGAATAGATTTTTCTGCCAACATTTTTCGATGTTATGGAACATTTGATCATACATTTACCATATGAACTAAGGGTTGGTGGCTCTGTGCAATATCGATGGATGTACCCATTTGAAAGATATATGTTTTCTTATATTTGTCTCTTCAATGACAGATATTTCAAATTTGAAATGTATATTTTTGACAGATGCATGTTTGACATAAAAAAAAGGTTCGTAATAAAGCAAGAGTAGAAGGCTCTATTTGTGAGGCGTACACTTTAGAAGAGATTTCAAATTTCTCATCTATGTACTTTGAGCCTCACATTCCAACACGTTACACATGCCTGCCTCGTAACGTTGATGGAGAACAAGTAACTGTAGCTGACAAGTTGTAGATATTTCAACCACTTGGGCTTGGGAATGCATTTGGTAGTTGCCGATCAAGACTCTTGACAGATCGAGAGCAAGACGCATCACATATCTATATTCTTTTTAATTGCTCAACGATCGACCTATACATCGAGTAAGTATATGTAGAGGCAACACAATTATAAATCCTTTTATGTTCTGTACTTGCATACATGGTTCAGTAATATAAGTATTTGTGGTTTACAAACAATTTGATCTGGAGTTGCGAAGAGAAGTTGTATATCTCACTGATGCAGAAGTACAAAAAGAACGTGAAACTAAGTTTGTGGAGTGGTTGAAACAGTTGGTAAGGATGCTAACATAAATTGTGTACTTGTATACAATACTAAGCTACTTAATTGGTCATGATCACAATCATTGTTTATGTTTGTGTGTAGGTCCGTCATGGTGATATTAAAGATCAAGGAATATGTGATTTAGAAAATGGTCTGACAAAAGTTGTGCAATGTTTCAACGAGTACATCGTAAATGGTTATCGATTTCATACAAAAGATTATGGTATAAATAAATCAATGATGAATAACGGTATGTGTGTCAAGGGTAGCAACTACGGTGAAAATGAACATGATTGCTATAGTGTTATAGAGGAAATAATGGAGTTGACTTACTTAGGCATAAATAATAGGGTAACTTTATTCAAGTGTCATTGGTTTGATTCAACTGCAACAATACTCGACAAAGCCTCAGGCATTGTGAAGGTGAATCATAAATCAAGGTTTGGAACATATGAACCATTCATATTAGCCTCGCAAGCTCAACAAGTTTATTATACTCCATATCTGAGTACAAAAAAGTCAGATAGAAATGAATGGTGGGCAGTTTGCAATGTGAAGTCCAAACTATACCCTGAGTATGATCAGTTACAGAAAGACAAGTTAGCTGAAGACAGTGATTACTATCAATCAGATGATATCTATGACTTTTCTTATGGTCACGATGTTACGCATGATATGCATGTCATATCTCCATTGGTCGATGAAACATTCATAGAAGAATGTGATCCAAATGATATACCAAGTGAATGAGCAAACAATGAAGAAGAAGAAGAAGAAGAAGAAGAAGAAGAAGAAGAAGAATATAAAAGTCAAACAAGTGATGCGGAAGAATTCTAAAGCTAGTGAGCAAAATCTTGTAATACAAACCTCTATTTGAATGTATTGCAATACTCAATGTGAATGATTTGAATTATTTGAATGTATTGTAATGCTTGATGTGAACGAATGTGTTGTATTGCAATACTTGATGTTCTTATATTTGAATTATTTGAATGTATTGTAATACTTGATGCGAATGAATGAGTTGTATTGCAATACTTGATGTTCTTATATTTGAATTATTTGAATGTATTGTAATACTGGATGTGAATGATTTGAATATATTGCAATACTTGATGTGAATGATTTGAATGTATTGCAATGATGTGAATGATTTGCAAGTATTTCAATGATTTGAATTATTTGAATGTATTGTAATACTTGATGCGAATTATTTGAATGTATTGCATAACATTTTTTATTTGTTAGAATATGGTTCATGGAGGTTACAATGACCATTCATCCAGTGGTAGCCAGGCACAACCTTCATCTTCACGGGCTCCTTTGATAGGTATATTATTTAACTAATTGGATGCTTGATTAGTTGAAATACGCATTTTGAGAATTTTTAACATATTTTTTTACAGATGATGTTTCGCCTATACATGACCCACCTACACCAGTTAATCATACAAGTCAGGAGCCAACAGAGGATGCAGAGTCTTCTTAGTCTATCACAAGAAGACTCATTCGAATAGTGTATATCGATAATCGACTGTAAGTATTTCGTTTTCACTTATTGCATATCTTATAAATATTTTATATTGATACTTATTGTGTACCAATTCATGTGCAAAACGAGGTTTGAGCCACAAGAAGTAGTACGTGAGATTAGAAATTCACTTCTTCAACATCTACCATGTAACGACCCCAACTCATACCTTTGAAAAATGCGGAATATTTTTTTTTCTAAGAGTTGCGGAAAACTTCTCAGAGACCTGGGGTCCCTACAGTTCCAATTTCAGTTGGATAACCACACACCACAAACCAACTTACATTTATCACTCATAACCAATCCACTGAACTCTTTTATTAATGAATCAATAAGAGTAATATGTTCAATGTCAAAAGTGAAATAACAACTTGCAGTAATTAAGAAGACTAAAAGTAAATAACAGTAGAGCCACTCTGTCCGCAAGTGAAGCCGTCTGAAACAAATGTGACCCTCGTATCCCCTCAGAAGCGAGTCGACTTCACTGATCACCTGTGTCTGAGAAAAACCAATAAAATGAGAGGGTCAGAAATTCGAAGAATTCTGCGTACAGGTTTCCCTAATGAATCAAATAAGAAAAAGAACATAAATAAGACCCATGTAATATTTTGAGGAATACAGTTATAATCAGTTTGTAAGACAATTAACCATTCATACAGAATTAAATTAAACATTAAGTATGAGGAAACACGAAATAAGTAACATTGATCACAATTTAATCAATAGGGCAATCAAATGCAAAAGAAATCAACATCATGCAATGATCAACATAAACAACCAAGTGAATAGGTAAACATGCATGAACTAATGCATAGCAAGAATATGCATGATTTATGTATAATGCATGAACCCATATTATCTTTCATTTAAACTCCTTTCTTTTCATATGCATGTCCTATTAAATGCACACAATTCTTAAGTTCCTCTTTTTAATTTATCATTACCCGCGGATACACCAAACGGGTACAATCTCCGAGGTCAAGTAGGGTTCTCGGGGTAGCTTCACACACAATTTGTATTTTATTACCGGGTTCCACACTTAGCCCTCGACCGATATCAGGAAACAACACCATCCATCGGAACCTTGAAAAACAACATCCAAAGTCGGGGACACCAGGGAAAACAGCATCCACTGGCGCCACTTTCTTGGTATACCAAAACAAACTCACAGCTGTGACTAACACACCACCCCCGGGTAAAGTGGCAGATTCTCCCTAAAACTGTGGCCAGGAGAAGAACCTCAATATCGGGTTCAGGGGCAACAAAACGCACACGGAGTTTTTGTATCCTCACGGTTTTCCCTAAACCGCAATATCCAAGATTCACACGCTAAAGCAGGGACATCAAGGAGAAAGTGAATTACACTGTTCTTTATTTTCTTTTATCTGGTTATTAATTCATTTCTTTTACCTTTGCAAATTTACATGCAGAATTAATAACATAAGCTTGCACATCAGCATGCTAAGCTTTTCACGGGACCACAGCCCGTGACAACATAGAACAGTGCGGTAAAACAACAATATCACATTTGATTTGTTGCAATGCATCAAAATAATTAAAACGGAGAACAACTAGTTCTCGAGGCTCACCCAGCCCCTGATGATCCAATTTGATCATCTCTACATTGATAAGCAAAAATTATAAAGAGTATGCCACTTATGCATTCTTTTCACATGCTTTTCAATGCACATTCATGTATGCAAATTATGCATGAAACAATAATTCCATAAGCATAAGCATAAATTCACGCACCCACATTAAATGCAAGTTTTTTTCTCAATACAGGTATTCATGTTATACATGCTTTCATTTTATGCATCTATTCAGGTCATATGCATGCTTTCAATTACGTGAACACTCATGCACAGTTTTACATATAATCACATCAATTCCATGCAAACTCATGCATAAAAAGAAACCAATCTTATCTCAAAACTTTAACTTAACATGAAACATTCAGTTAAAGCATTAGAAACAACTTATACCCTGGCAAACAGAAAACAGTTACATAATTAACTAAATCATGGCAGCAACCATAAACGTTTCTGTTCCACTAATTACGTAGGGTATTGTGATCATCGCAAAGTTTTTCCTCTCTTGTGTATTTCTTTCTCTTCCTTCTCTTTTCCTTTCCAACCTCTATTTCCTCCTTTTTGAAGGGAGAAAATAAAAGACGGAAAGAAAGAGGGAAGAGAAAAGAAGAAAAGGAATTCTTTTGCGGGTCTCACTTGACCTTAATTTTGAATTTTTTTGAAATAACTCGCCTCCATTTTTGAAATATTTGCGGGAAAACTGGGAGACGGGATCCGCTCGTCGGTACGAGGTTCGACCGTTCCTGGCGCCTTTACCAGGGGTAATCGAACCAAGGGTCGAATTTTATGCCTTTTGTTTTGCTAAGATTTTATCTAAGAAAATATTTTAAGTCAAAATGCACAAAGAATCATGCTTGTGCGAAATGCAAAGATGTATGCTCTTTTTGAAAATGTTTTGAAGAATTTCCATGTGTTTCTGAGATGAATCTGATAAAGTGATGAAATGATTTCTAACTTTAGAACTTAAGATTAAAGTTCTAAGTTTTAGAATAATCAAGAGCTTGGGAAAATAAATCTGGATTTTGGAAAATGATTTTGAAGTTTTGAGATAAAAGAAGAGGAAAGGAATTTTCAAAGTCAAAAATGGACTTTGAATCAGAATAGAAATGAAAAATGGAATTGAATCAGAAGGAAAGATGGAATTGGGAAATCTGAATAAAATTGAGAAATAGAATTGATTCAAAAGTTTGGAATTTCAAGATGAAATCCGAATCCAAGATCTGGATTCTGAATAGAGTTCAAAGTTGAATTTTGAATTTGAAATGGGAACTTGATTTGAAATCTGGAATGAAATGGAATTGGTTTTAAGAATTGGAATTAAAGTGGAATTTGGATTTGGAATTTTGAATGGGATTGGATTCAAGATTTTGGAATCCAAGATGGTATTTGGATCTGAAATCTGAGATCCAAGATAGGGTTGGACTCTGGATCCTAAGAATTGGAATTTGGATCTGAATCTGAGATCCAAAGTAGAATTGGATTCTGGATCCTAGAATGGATTTGGATCTAAAATCTAAGATCCAAAGCAGAAGTTGAATTTTGGATCCTAAAGAGAAATTGGATCTGAAATCTGAGATCCAATATGAATGCTGAATCCTGGATCCTAAAATAGATTTGGACTTTGTTAAATTCAGAAGATGAATTAGGAACTTTCAAGTTTAAATTGAACTTGGAAAATAAAATTTAGAATTTTGAATATACAAATGAATTTCAAAGTCAAATTGGGCTTTGAATTTCGGGGCTTGAATTTGGAATTCAGAAAAGGAATCAAGAATTTCAAAGTTAAATTGAACTTTGAGTTTGATTGGAGTTTTGAATATAAAATGAATTTGAAATTTCAAAGTCAAATTGAACTTTGAAACCTGATTTTGAATTTGAATATATATATAAAAAAAATGACTTTGAAATCTCAAAATTAAATTGAACTTTGAGATTAAAAATGAAATTGAATTTGAAAATAAAAGGATGAATTGGATTTTATAAGAACTGAAGATAGATTGAGGAAGATATTTACATCACTTGGAATTTTGAAAATATGATGCAATTCTATCCTATATGATGAATGAATTTGAATAAGTTGAAATTGGACTTGAAAATTATATTTCATTTTTCAAATGAATTTAAATAAGATTAATGATATAATACACTCCTGACTATGGTCATTGAATGTATTATATAATAATCTATATTTAAATTCAAGAGAAGAATGAAATACATTTTGGTGCTTTTATAGAATTTAAAATGAAATGAACCCTTAATATACCCTGACTATGGCCATTGGTATATATTTTGAGTTAATTTTAAGTTAAATTCTGATAAAAAGAAGAAAATATTTTAGAAAAATATGATGAATTTTGAAAAATGGATCCACTGTGGATCCAGTGTTATTTTGTAAAAGATAAAAATGCTAAGTTTTGTCCACACCCTCACTATGGCCATTGATGTGGATCATCAACTTAGTATTTATTATCTCTTACGAAATGGTGCAGGTGCCATTCGTGTTTTACCATAGTGAGAATTTTGAGAAATAAAGAAAAATGCATGAAAACAAACAATTCATGATATTTTATAATGCTCATTCATTCTATCTAAGACAGAAAATGTAATTTTTCATTCAAATCTAGCTATTACAACATGTAAAATCAAATTTACAACCCCAAGTAATGATATCTTCCACATATTTTCTCAAAAACAAATAGGTTAGCATCGAAAAGAGAAGGAAAATCACATATATCATATGGATATTAGTAGTAAAATGCCAAGATATACATGGTGAAAAGGATGGAAAATGATATATATATATATATATACATATCTATGTATATGTGAATATATGTATATATATATTGTACATGTATAACATAAACAATATGAGAATTGGGGTTGGAAATGGGCACAGGTATTGTTGTAGGTAACACTACAAGAAAAATGTTAATTAGCGACGGATTTTTTCCGTCGCAACTTTGCGACAGATTAGCTAGAGAAAACTTTCTTTATGAATCTGTCGCTAATTAGCGATGGATTAGCGATGAAAGTTGTTTCATCGCTAATCCGTCGCTAATTAGCGACGGATTAACGACAATGATTTTTTCATCGCTAATTCTCAATACAAGAAAAACATTTTAGCGAGGGATTTAGCGAGGAAATTTTTCCGTCGCTAATTCGTCGCTAATTAGCGACGGAAAAATTCCCTCGCTAAATCCCTCGCTAAGTTTCGATTTAACAGAGCGCGAAATTTTCCCTCTCTCCACGTTCGAAATTTAAATCGGCCGCGCTCGATTTAAACCAACTTCTTCGGAGGACGGTGACGTCGGAGAGCATGAAGGCGACGAGGCAGTTTCATGGAGGACGGCGACGCCGAAGGACGACGACGTCGGAGGACGCTGGAGGACGGCGATGCTGGAGGACGGTGACGCCGGAGGACGCTGGAGGACGGCGACGCCGGAGGATGCCGTCTCACGGAGGATGCCATTTCACGGAGGACGGCAACGAGGCAGACGCAAAAGCGGTGGCCAGAACCTCAACTTTTGGCAGCTCGTTGGAGCCAAAGATGGCGGTGCCAGCAGCTGCAGTGGATGAGAAGAAGTGGTCGGCCTCTGGACTGTCAAGGAACGACAATATTGAAGACGGAATGCTGTCTTTCTCCTCTGCGATCGTCCTTCCGTCCGGGGTGAAGTCGGAGGGAGACTCGAACCACTTTAACCTCGAGGCATCGATGCGGGAGGCCGGTTCACGGAGGACGGCGACGCCGGTTCACGAAGGATGACAACACCGGTTCACGGAGGACGGCGACGCCGGAGAGCATCGGTTCACGGAAGACGATGACGTCGGTTCACGGAGGACGGCGACGCTGGAGAGCACTGGTTCTGTGCAATGCCTGTCGGGTGCGGTATAAGTCCGGCTTATTGCTGCCGGAATACCGCCCGACAGGGATCAATTTTTTTTTTTTTTAAATTTAGCGACAGCTTAGCAACGGACATTATCCGTCGCTAATCTGTCGCAAATTAGCGACGGAATTAACGACAGATAAGTTTTTTCGCTAATTAGCGAGCAAAAATTCGTGATGGTCTCTATCCATCACTAATCCGTCGCTAAACTGTTTAGCGACAGATTAGCGATGGATAGAGACCATCGCTAATCCACGATTTTCTTGTAGTGTAATGAAGGTGATGTGCAATAGACAACATGAGTGACTAAAGAAGATGTCATGCAGCTGATGTTGGCAGAGGTGTGGAGCTAGATGTTGCAGGGTGTAGGCAATGGTGGAGATATATATAGGTGAATGGGGATTGAGTGCCGACGAAGGTATGCAGCAGTGGTGTGCACACAGCATCCATGCATGTATTTACAGCAGGAAACGATGTATGGTGACAATGTGTTGAAGTTTAGGGGGTACAACTACAGTAGGGGCTAGAGTTGACTGAAGGAGATATATCGATGCTGTCACAAGTGAGTGAATGGGTATAATTGATGCTATTGGGGTAGTCCAGTAACCGGGTAGTGAGATGTTAATGAGGCAATATACATGCCATTATGAAGAGAATGAAGATGGTGGTAAAGATGTATATGATGTGAGTGAAACAAGGGAATGAGTGGCATTAGGTAGATGTGAATGTTGCAACAGGGATGTTTACAGGTGAATAGGAGCTGGAAATGGAAGCTAAGTGAGGCTTCACAATCCCTTATGAAAAAATCAGTTGACAAAACAATGCTACAGTTCTACACTCAACCCATTGATCAACGATACAGGGGTCAGTATTATGGAAGTCATGCATCAGATAGAATATTCGAGATGAGCACTTAGCAGGGGACAATCCTGGACTGTGGTGGTTTTGAATAAAAACAGGGGAAGAAAACAGAAAAATTAAAGATACAAAGCAGGAGATCAATTTAAGCACAAATGAAGATAAGTAAATAAAATGACAATGCACTAATAGAAATGTAACGATATCTATGCTAAATTAATCTAGTTCATTCAATTGAAATTATCATAGAAACTTATGTATAACATGGAAAGGAAATGATGCTTATGTTTAGCTGAAAGGCTAAAAGGAGTAAAATGCACAGTGGGTGAAATACGGTATATTAAGTATAGTGCAGTGAAGAAGGGTATGATCGTGAGCATGCATGCAAAAAATGGTGAACTATGGAAGTGTAGGATGAGATATTATGCTATCTACATCCTCAAACAGGCTCTTAAGGGTGGGACGAGTCCCAAATCCAAAACCATCACCTACCTGTCTGGAGTACCTCATTTTCACAGGGTTGCATGCTTCCCCAAACATGATATGAACAGAAAGATAACAGATTATAATAAGCATCAAAGAGGAAAATCTAAATATAATAACTCAACAAGGTAAACATTGTTTTTGGTATTCCATCAATTTTTTTTTAAGCGCAATCATATCAGGAATGAATATTCCCATGGCCTTTTAAGTTTAATCAAACCAGATAACGAAACAATATAAATAGAGAATATAATGAGAGAGGAACAAAATCACCATTCCTGTAGCAAGCATTATAATAGAGACCATGAAGTAATAGTAATTAAATCCTGATATGAACTGAATCACAAGGTGGAGAGAAAAGAAAAAAAGATATTCAAATCCTGATATTTGAATAAGATGCTGTGATGTCACTCAAACAGACTTATGCTATAATCCCTCTTGCGTTTTTGGAAACTCAGGTTCATACTTTAGCCCTTCAATTTTGCACTGAGTGTCAGAGCAGCCAATGATATTCAAATCGACCAGAGGGATGATCGACTCCTATTTCTTGAGTGAACCATTATGACTAAATCTCACATGAGGCTGCCTGTAAAAGATATTCACGCCAAATACACAGGGATTACCATCCAGATTTTCATAGTGTAATCATGTGTGAAAGAATTCACGCCTGGCTTCAGGAAGATGGATCAGAATTTGGTTTGCCTTCAACAAACCAAATAAGAAAGGATGTTAATGTCGGTCCCTCCTTTCCTCTCAAACAGTTTTTTAAACACCTACAGGGGATGGGAGTTCTACTATGAGATCCTAGTAGCTTGGTTACACAGATTGGGTGATGGGATGGCAGTATGTCGATCAAAATTAACGATGATAGGGAAATTGGTTGAGGAAAGATAAAAATCGTAACTACAGAAGGGGGAAAAAGGGGTTTCCGGAATTGCTGAATTTTCTGGTAATTACTCTGCCATCGATACTTTGAGGCAGTTCTCTCATCAATTGGTGAGGATCGCCTGTCCGATTCCAGTGAGATATATGGGTAACAACACAGGTTCAAGAACATGAAGTTCCCTATGTTGACCACCTCAGCGGAACACCATGGTCCCACAAAATGGCTGGATCTGGAAGGTCTCCTCAGACTTGGCGACCGATATTTACTTTGACAACATAGAGCTCGTGAGGGCTCATACATTTGCATCCATTCTCCGATTTCAAAGGACTTTCTTAAGACTCTCGCAGGAGCAGAACCACAGTGGAGTTTTATAATCACTCCATTGCTAATGTCAGATCAAAGGGGATTGTTGATGATCCCACCATTAATTCATAACAACAAAATGCAGCGACAGATCTACAGAACAAAAAAAAATGCTCATCGACTAATGTCAAGACAATGAAAGGGGTATGAATCTATGGCTAGAACAGACTGGAATAAAAAAAAAAACAAGAACAGCAAAGGAGATCTGATTACAACGGAATGTTGAACCGACCAAGTTCCAAATAAAAAAAAGGGTTAAAACAAGTGTTGGGATTTATAAATCCCATTCGTTATCGCACGAATATGACCCGATCTTGCTGTAAGCAACATCAGAGTCACAGGTGTGCTTTGTTTAAAGAAGATAATACCAGTAAAAGGATCCCAAAGTGAAGAAATCAAAATTATAATGGGAAATGAAGGGAGCTCTTACCTAGTTCCTGGAAATTTCTGCAACGAGATACACTCTCTTCCGTTGGTTGGAGAAAAGGGCAGATCAATATGCACATAATGAGGTATGTTCAGAAGTCGATTGCTGTAGGGGCTTGATAGACTTCCTTCAATGTGAGCGTGGCTTGAAAAGATGGATGCTGAGGAGGGAAACTTCCAGCCTGAAGATGGGTTGTATCGATGAAAAATGGATTGAAAATTTTTCGTTCTAAAGAAGAAACCGATGAAGTTGCTCGATGAAGAGGTGCTGACAATGGATGTTTGAAGTGAAAAACCGATCTTAATGAAAAATAATGGATGCCTCGATCATGGGTGAAGACCTCTTCTTAAAGAAGAGGTGGAAGGTTTGAGTGAAAAGCTCGTTGGAGATGGAAGGTGAAGAATGGGCAGGCTGTTGCAGATCGGACGATGGTGAGAGAAGAAGAGGGAAGCGCGGGAGGAGTCCGTTGCAGCTTTTCCCTATTTCAAAAAAGGTGGTTCCCCTTTTAAGAAATTTCTGAAAAATGGTTAAGGAATGAGGTTTTTTGGTAAAAATGGCTTCAAAAGCTTGAAAATCCTTCGTTTTTCTTGTAATTGTTCTCACTTTTTTTTTTGGGTTTTTAGTTTATTTTTCAACTTTTTTGTATTTTTAGAATAAAATCCTAAAGTTTGTGAGAAAACAAAGATTAAAACTAATTTTTTTGTGTTTTTGCAAAAATATTTACAAAAGGGAATTTTTCTGAGAATTTAAAAGCTATTTTGAGAAAATTTCTTCATAAATGGGTTTGGATCCGGGTTTTTGAGGAAATATGGATTTAAAGTATTGGATTCGGATCCAGAATTAATTTTGAATATACTAATATAGAATTTAATTCAGAAAATCTGAAGTTTAGTTTTGAAATTGCTTTGATTTTCTCAGAAAACGGGGTTAGGGGCAAAAGGGTCATTTTTATGAATTTTTGAAAAATTTGGGGTGTTCACAGGTATACCTATAAGCTTTACATGACAATGTGTTTTATCACCTTATAAACAGGTGTGGCTATAAAAAAAAGATCAATTGGGTGATTAAACCTGAGTATATATACATAGGAGAATTTGCATCAGTAGTGTCAAAAACATCTTCTAAACCTAACAAGTTTTTTTTTGGTATTCTTTCAACAATCTCTTTTAGAGAAAATTATTTATGCCTGCCTATGCAAATAGCATATATGCACCACATTTTAGAAGCATCTAAGGTTTATATATATATATATATTAAAAAAACAGAAAACAGCCCTGCCGAGCCCACTTGCTGGGATCAGGATGACCTTGCCAACCAACCCCTGGCAGACCCCATTTGCACTACATACAGGGCTGTTGTGCCAGCCTATAACTGATCTGTTAGCATACAGAAACACAAGGTATGCCCCTTGACATTAAAATTTCCTAGGGGTCCTAAAAGGATGAATTGACCCAAACCTGCACCAGTACATGTTCTAATATAACAAAAGAAAAACTCAAAAAGAAAATTCTGGTTTAACAATAAATCTGAACATGCACACATAATAGCTCTCGTACTAGACTCACCGTGACATAACACACTGTTTCCTACCAGCCCAGCCGACCCAGTCGGCTGGTCACAAACATACCCAGTTTCAGCCTGTCAGGCTAGCTGCGTCCACTCGGCTGGGCCGTGTAGCACAAAAGAAGAGTTGGGGCCTGTTATCAGCAGGCCAACTCATGTTTATGAACATATGCAAAAATACCGGAAGTTGAAACACGCTGCAACCTCACATAGTATGCATATACAGCATGCATGAACCTAAAGTTTTTATTTCTTTCCTAGATGGGTATGCTTCCTGCATGAGTATTATTCATATGCTTAGAACAAGAACACAAGCAAAACTAAAGTTTCATCCATGATTCATGCTTACACAAACAAAGCACATAATTCAAGTGTCCTTCAACATGATATTTTTGAAAACCCAAAATAATCAAGAACAAACACCTAATAACTTATATTTTCTATGTAATAGAATTCTGTTTGGAGTAGAAATGATCTACACAGAAAATCTTTGTAGATAGGCTCATAAAATCTAAAATACCACCGTGAACCCAAGCCTTACAAAAACCCCAGTACTATGTATGGCTGAAACAAACTTGTCACCAAGACTTACGATGATATACAGTTGGCACACATGATGCCTAGTTAAGTTATGAAGAAATCACATTCTTGACATGCATTAAAATACACAGTTTATGAAATCTGGAATTTTGGAAACACACCACATGTATCTCGAAAATTTCGAACAAGTGACCCAGTCGAAACTGGGTCTAGCACCCAGCCAGACCCACCCAGCCGACCCAGTGGGCTGGGTTAGGTACTCAGCCTAGCCGACTGAGTGCCTGGGCCCTAAGCATGAAAATTTTTTTGTTAACTCTGTTTTTTTTTTTCAAGATTACATTTATATCTAATTTATTACACAACAACCTTCAAGAGGATGGAAATACATGGATTTCATCCATGGATCTTAGAGTAAACGTCTAGATTTACTCATCCCTATGCTTTTACACCAAAATACTTACATGGAAATCGAACTCATGTTCGTTTTCCTCACTTAACCCAAAGGAAAAACCCATACCTTTAAAATCCAACGCTTGGGGTTGCTGCCGTGAGAGAAAGAGCTATTCCACCGGCCTTGACTGCTCCGGTGTCGTGGTGGTTGCACGCAAGGGAAAGGACAAGAGAAGGGGGCTGTCGTAGCCTGCGGTGGCTGCGGCTTTCCGGCGACCTCCACCTCCCCAATGCTCGCCCACACAAGAGAGAGAGAGAGAGAGAGAGAGAGAGAGAGAGAGAGAGAGAGAGAGAGAGAGAGAAACGAGGGAGACGAGGGAAGGGAGAAAGAGAAAGATGAGGGAAGAGGGTGAGACCCCCTCTTCCACCTCCTTTTTTATTGCCGAACCCCCCTCCTCTATGCCGAGATGGGTGGGGATCGGTTACGCCAGCCGACCCCCCCCCCCCCCTTCCTTCCATTTCTGGAAATAGCAGGAATCGTGCCCTAGGCACGATTCTTGCTTTTCCCTTTTTTTTAAAACCCTGCAGCCCGATATAGGGTTTTAAAAACCCTATCGGGTTATGGATTCGGGTCGGGTCCGACCCGGGTCCAAAAGCTTCTTGATTTTAAATTAAATTTTAAATTTTTTTTTCTTCGTTACCTACCTGCCACAGGGGACATGACTCGGGTCCGAACCCAGTACCAGGTGCATGTTCACCTGATTAATAGGGTCCACAAGTTTGGACCCGCAACCCATTGCGAAGTGGATCCATAGGCTGGGTCCAAATGGATCCAACTATGGATCCCTTGCATATTATTATAAATCTTTTTATTAATTTATTAAATTACATATATATATATATATATTTCAAATATGATAAAATTTACATATGGATCCTGGATCCGAAAGGTGGATCCCAGGCCCATAATACAAAAGTTTTTTTTTTAAAATCGTGGTTATTACATACCAGGATCGATCGCTCAATGGAAAGAGTATCCAAAAGAGGTGATAGACAGATTGTGGTCCTCATTCACGATATACAGTTATTTGTCATAGTTAATGTGTTTCATATTTAATTTTTTTTATAGTCATGTCTACTAACTTTCTGAAAATATATATAGGCTTCGAATCGCGTCGCGACTATGGTGGAGGAACATGATGCAAGGAAGGTGTGGCAGAGGGTGACTGCCAATCGATTTGCAGACATGTTGCACAATATGAAGACTGCAACAAAAAAAACATATGGCGGAATAGATGATCCACTACAGTGGAAGGGCCATGACCCTATTACTATCAGGAGAGATTATTGGAAGGGAATGTGCGACAAGTGGGCAGGAGATGCATTTCGAAATCGCTCTGCGAAGGTTGCACAAAATCGAGCGAAAATACCCGAAGCTCACCTACACACAGGTAGATCAAAGACTTTTGGGAGCCACCTGAAGAAAATGGTAACTCATCAGTATATATTATCAATTTTATAAGTATTGTTGTAAACCTGTTAACTATATCTTTTATCATTTAACTTCGCAGGAAGCAGAAAAATGAGGCATTGTACCATATAAGAATGTGTTTGTTGAAACACATAAATGGAAGACCACAGGAGACTTCATATCAGAGAAGGCAAGAACGACAACAATATGTATTTGTTCTATTAATAATCATTGTAATATACAAGTTATCATAAACATTATAATTCTTAATTATTAATGCATACTGTAAACATTATTTTGTAGGAGGCATATGAGCAACAAATGATAGAGCGATATGACGATGACTCTACTCAGCATCCATCATTTGATCCTGCAGCATGGGTGACTGCAGCAAGTGAACCCAAAAAGGGTCGTGTGTTCGGGTTTGGGAGTAATATAAACACCTCACCTATCGTTGCTTCCTCCGGTCACGGCTCACAGACTTCTTCCATCGATATAAGCTCCAAGCATCTTATTTTTTCCGGTGATGATGTACGCCAGATCATTAAGGATACAATGCGTGACTACTTTCATGAAACCATCTCCGATGTTCTCCGAGCTGAGTTCAACAGTGTTTTGCTGAACAGGGGAACTTCGATTGCAGGTGCCTCTCACGTATGAAAGTTTCATGCGATATATTGCATGTCGTTAGATTTCATATAACTTTGATTGCCTTAACTTAGGTGCATTGAATATAATTTATTTCAGTATAATATGTTTACTGCCTTTGAACACATATACAACACGAGCATGCTATAATCACATATTCAGTTTTTTGACTATCTTAGAACACATATGAGCATAATAGAATTACATATACAACTTTTTGCCTGCCTTAGAGCACATATGAGCATGGTAGAATCACATATAGAGTTTTTCTAACTGCCTTAGAACACATATAAGCATGATATAATCACATATAGAGTTTTTTTACTGCCTTAGAACGCATATCATTCATGATAGAATCACATATAAAGTTGTTTGCCTGCCTTAGAGCACATATGAGCATGATAGAATCACATATAAAGTTTTTTTGACTGCCTTAGAACAGATATAAGCATGCTATAATCACATATTCAGTTTTCTGACTGCCTTAGAACACATATGAGCATGATAGAATCACATATACAACTTTTTGCCCGCCTTAAAGCACATATGAGCATGGTAGAATCATATATAGAGTTTTTTTGACTGCTTTAGAACACATATGAGCATGCTATAATCACATATTCAGTTTTTTGACTGCCTTAGAACACATATGAGCATGATAGAATCACATATATAGCTTTTTGCCTGCCTTAGAGCACATATGAGCATGGTAGAATCACATATAAAGTTTTTATGACTGCCTTAGAACACATATAAGCATGATATAATCACATATAGAGTTTTTTTACTGCCTTAGAACACATATCATTCCTGATAGAATCACATATAAAGTTTTTTGCCTGCCTTAGAGCACATATGAGCATGATAGAATCGCATATAAAGTTTTTTTGACTGCCTTAGAACACATATGAGCATGCTATAATCACATATTCAGTTTTTTGACTGCCTTAGAACACATATGAACATGATAGAATCACATATACAGTTTTTTGCCTGCCTTAGAGCACATATGAGCATGGTAGAATCACATATAGAGTTTTTCTGACTGCCTTAGAACACATATGCGCATAATATAATCACATATAGAGTTTTTTTACTGCCTTAGAACACATATCATTCCTGATAGAATCACATATAAAGTTTTTTGCCTGCCTTAGAGCACATATAAGCATGATAAAATCACATATAAAGTTTTTTTTACGGCCTTAGAACACATATGAGCATGCTATAATCACATGTTCAGTTTTTTGACTGCCTTAGAACACATATGAGCATGATAGAATCACATATACAACTTTTTGCCTGCCTTAGAGCATATATGAGCATGGTAAAATCACATATAGAGTTTTTCTGACTGCCTTATAACACATATGAACATGATATAATCACATATATAGTTTTTTTACTGCCTTAGAACACATATGAGCATGATAGAATCACATATAGTGTAAAATTTATTTCAATATATTTTGTTTATCAATATTGACCTATCTTTTCTTGTGTAGGTTGCTGGCGATAATCAGCCTAGTGGAGCTGAAGGGACAGATCAAGGCAATGAACAAGAAGACACACAAAATCTTGGCGATGATTAGATTAATGTGTTGAATTTGTTTTACTTTCTTTTTGTTTCGAAAATGTAAATGTTGAATTGTTAATAATTAAAACTTGCAAATTTTAAAGTGGAACGATTAATTGTTTTAGTTTTCTTTTATATGTATTTTTATGTGTACTTTGTTTTTTATTCACAGGAAATATAAATTGTAGCACGAGAAATTTTTTCTCGATATTTAATTTTCAAATATTTTTTCCTTGTTTGCGACAGATTAGCGACGACAATCCATCGCCAAACCAAAGTCGTCGTTTAGTAACGACGACCTTGCGACGGAAGTTGTCATTCGTTATTCCGCTGTAACTTAGCGACGAAACTGACAACAGATAGAGTATGTCGTTACTTAGTGACGGAACGGGCGACGGATATATGTCGTCGCTTATTAGCGTCGAAAAAATCGTGATGGAAGATATCTGTCGCTAATGTGGTTAGCGACGGATTAGCGGCAGATTAGCGACAGATTTAGGTCGTCGCTAATCCACTGGTTTGTTGTAGTGATCAGTCATGTCCTTTTTAAATAACAACAAGAGCTCAATCTCGTGTTGACACATAGAGTTAAAATACTTTGTTGTTAAAGAAATGACTGAGAATCATCTGGTATGTATGGATACCATTGAAACGAAAGAAATGACTCTGGATCCCCTTACTAAAGGGCTAGCACCAGGATTGTATTCCCAACATGTAAAGAGGATGCGTTTTTTTATTCCTTCTTATGTATGACAATACATTATGTGATCACATTTGATTCTCTATGGCTTTGTAAACTATTGATTTTGCATAAAAAATCTCTCATATGTGTTAGAGAGAATAGCAGAATAACAATATTAAAGGACCAATAGAAGAATAGGTAAGAGACCAACTTATTAATAAAGATAATTTTAATATGCTTAAGCACTGAAAGTGAATTATAGTGTAGTATATGAGAATATGACATTTCATAAAGGAGTGTTCATCTCTATGACTCATATGATTCATCCTTGTGATAAAGGGTAGCATGTGAACCCACATGAAGAATTAAATTGAGATAACGGTATAAACCTCGATTTAGTGCACTTTTGGTGTCAATGGGTCAAGTGAAAGAATGTTGAATATAACGGATCTACGTTCAACCCATTTGGGTGACCCAGTTTGACACCATTAATGGGCCACATTAGTGTACCACATAATGGGGAGATAATTGTTGTACGTAACTGCCTCTTTCCCCATTATATAAGGGGTTGGCTACTATGAAGATGATGAGAGTTTCGTTGTAAGCCTACCCAAATTCCATATGCAAATTATGTGGTATAAGGTCTTGCTCATCGTCGACCTAAGGCCTGGGCTCATCGTGGGTGTCGACCGGATAAAGAGAACGCCGAACACCTGCACACACACTCTATAGCGTCTTCAGGTACACTTTTGAAAAAAACGCCAACATCTAATAGACATGAAAAGTGCCCTGATTCAAAAAATATTGTGAACCATTAATTTAAGTTGGAACAACAAAATTTTGAATAAACTCATGCATAATGAAATGTTACAAACGGGGTAAGTGTTGAGAACTTTCAGATAAGGTTCTACACGTAGAAATTAAGATGGGGGCATATTGTTAAGTTCCCTCCTATTTTTTCAATGATCATCCTGACAACTAGAAAAACTAAAGAAAAAACAAGCATAGTGATACTTGACACACAATGAGAGAAGTCAGCATCAAACCCAGCCAACCATTGATGCAAAACGATTTACACAATATTTGTTTGGCCCTCAAAAGAAACCCACGCTCTCCTGAACAAATAATCTTATCCAGAAACCTTACTCTCTCTGCTTACTTCTGGGATATCAAAACAAGAGTTCAACTTTTATTCATCAGGACAAATGGAAGTGTTGGCCCCCAAAAGAAACCCATGCTCTCCTGAACAATAATCTTGGAGCTCGATGCAACTTTTCAAGATAAGCTGATGCATCTCGTACGAAATGCATATCCACGGCCATTGGAGGTGGACCACATCGAGCTTAAAGAGATCCACACGGTTTTAGATACATAGCAAAAATAAATAAATGCTACTATTCCACACATCAACATGGTCTCTTCAAAAATAAATGCAAGAGATCCACACAGTCAAGATACCTTCACATCCTTTTTATTGATCACAGACCTAAAGAAAGGATTTTGAAAGAAAAAACACAAATAATCCCAATTTTTTTTTTAGAAAAACATCAAGCAAGTCAAAATAGAGAGAGAGAGAGTACCTGAGTGTCTTGCACAACAATCGACGGTGAATCAAGGTCGAAAGAAAATACCTAGCGTCTGGGGCTGTGAATTGCAGTAAAGAGAGAGGGAGACAACGTAATCTCATATTTTTATAGTGATGGCATAATGTTATTTTGTAGGTATTGCAAGACCGTTTGCAAAAGGCTCTTTCCTTCCTGCTCCATCCCACATGTGAAATGGTTTGATCATTGGTTCCTGCTCCATCCCACACCACCGTAAGTATGGCACTCACACATAAAAGAGGATTTTAAAAAGACGTTTACAAGAACACAACTTTCCATAACTTAAAAAGCTAAAGTAGTCCCTTTCAAGAGATTATGAAACTTGGGTTATCATGGCTCTTCTATCATAATATTCTCTCAAATCCGAACGAATTGCTGAGCAAAGCAAGCTCAGAATTCAAGGCACACATGACAAAGATTTTAAGACATCTAGACATGTTTTGGAATCGTAAAAATTCTAAGGGCTCATAATGAATCTAAAACATCAAAATATAAATTATTGTGGGCTGTTGATTTTTTATGCTTTAAAAATGCATCTGAATATCAAAAATTCATAATCTAAAATAAGTTACATACTAAATAAAAGATAAAAGTCCAATATATAAAGTCTGATGAAAGAAAAAAACTCGATATTTAGGGAAAAAATGTTCGCTTCATTGTTGGTTATAGATTTTGGACTCTTTTAGTGTGTGTGTGTATATCTCACTCGTGAGCGCGTACAGACACAAGTTTTTGAAGCAGTTGCTTTCACTAGTTCACACTTTGTTGAGTAGCGAAGTAGCAATGCTTTCACGCACTTGGGTGAACCTCCTTAGTCGTGAGGTATTCTAATGCGCCTCCATTTTCTTCATGTTTGCCATTTAAATCTCATAGTAAGCAAATCTATATTGACTTTTATAGAAATACAAATAATTCTATCCACTGATTTGCTCTTGAAAGAAAGGGGGGAGTGAAGTGTTTTTTATGGTTTCAAACTCAAAAATTTAGAAAGGTTAATAGTGCCATGTCCATGTGCATCATATCTGTTTAACAAGTCTTTTTCTCAATATAAACCAAAAGGGCGCCATCCAAACGGTGTTCATCTGGAAAACATGTCAAACACATTCTAGTATCGTCATTATTGTAATTGGCTTATGGATTTACCTAATAAATAATAATAAGGTTCTCTTTTGTTTGAGGGTTTCTAAGAAGCTGGCTCATATATAACTTTTAGAAGTGAGACCCATTTTTGAAATTAGTGGCAGAAGGTTGGCCCTTAAATGGCATTTTTTTCTTTGAAATAATATGTTTGCAAGCATCATACCCCAACCCAAATTAAATAGATTATTTTACAAGGAAAATTATTGTATTGTAAGATAAAAATGACACATTTTCTGAAACAAAAAATGACCCTAATGTAGGGTAAATTTAGCCCATTTTCTCAAATGCTTCACAAATTTTGAAATCGGCCGGATGTCCAATTTAGCAGGTTTCATATTTTTTTATGATCTTTTTGCCCTTAGCACAAGTGGATCTACCAATTTTTGCATGTTATGTCGTGATGCTCTCTCGATCTCGCTGATTATCATTGAAATAAAATTCACATAATATTTTCATAAAAATCACATTTTTTGCACAATATACACTATGAAAATGGTTATTCTTCACTTTCGCAAAATCCGTACGATTTTCGCATCTATAGTATAAAAATCATGATAATACTTGCAAAAATCCCTTATATGAAAATTTCATTCAGAGCTTCACGTTGGTGGTTGCGAAAGTTTACTTTCGATGCAAAAATTATAAAAAGTTTGTAAAATTTATGAACTTTCGCATGCAATCAACTTTAAGACATGAAAATTTTTGTTTTAGCATGTGAATTTTGTTTTGTGTGTGTATATATATAGGCAATTAGTGTGCGAAGTTCATTAAGAGTTTCATATTGGTGGTTGTGAAAGTCTACTTTTGATGCAAAAATCATGAAATGTAGTTGACTTTAAGTGATACACAATTCCATTTTAGCATGAGAAATTTTATGCAAATGTTATATATATGTGCTATTTTTATTCGGCTTTTTATGATTTTGTTCTAAATTTGCAAATTTCTTGTGCAAATTTGTACGTATACATGCAAATCTTCTACTTATATGCAAAATTTTATCAAATATGTGACTTTTTTGCTATAGATTTCATTGTTACAAAAATAAATAATAGGTGTTTGGGCTTGACTTCTCAAATCTCATCTTACTATAAACACCAATTAAGAAAGCATGGTGACCTTGAGTGAAGAGACATATAACAAAATACAAGGAGGTGGTGTCATACAAATACAATATATGTCACCAGCTTGACCACAACAGGCAGAAACACGATTTGAAAGTAATGTGTGAGTATTCAATGCATTTAGAAAGTAATCTATGACATGCCTTTTGTAGTTTACATAACGTTTTTTCAATTAAATGCTCCACTTTCTATTATATGCAAAATATAATGTCTGCTATTTAAATCTTATGTAACTTGTGATGTCTAAATGCAGTGCAAGCAAAAGAGTCAATGACCAGTCACATGACATAATTGTGATGGTTGAGACTAAAAAAGTTGTTTCGACGAAGCCAAAATATAGTGAAGTACTGCTATTTTTCGAAGCAACTTTATTGGTCAGTGAAATAAGTATATTACAATTTTTTTAGGTGTGCTTGTTTATTATGATCGTATGTAGATTAATTTAAAAGTAACATGAGTGTATTTACCTATTTGATGCATGTTTGGTTGTTATGTTTGTATGAACTTATTTAAATGTAACATGAATGTATTACTTATTTTGATGATGCAATATCTAGAAAGATTCATAAATAGACTCCAAAAATATCATATAAAGCAAATGTAACCAGGGTTAAAACTACCAAAGGTTGTTTATTACACCTCGTTCATTCATAATCGCTCATACATTTTGACATCTGAATGTAAAGTTCATTCATAGATGTCATTTGGATGTAATTTTGACATTGCATTCATTTCATTCTTTCACCAAACGAAGTTGCTCATACATTTTGCATTTATTTCATTCTTTCACGAAATGGATTACTCATACATTTTGCATTCATTGCATTCTTTTACAAAACAAAGTCGCAAATACATTATGCTTTCATTTTATTTTTTCACAAAATGAAGTCTCATACATTGCATTTATTTCATCCATCACAAAACAAAGTTGCTTATATTTTGCATTCATTACATTTGTTTACAAAATAAAGACGCTCATACATTTTGCATTTATTTCATTCTTTCATAAAATGAAGTCACTCCTGCATTTCATTCATCTGAGTTTACTGAAAAACTCTATCATATGAATTTTCTGGACCAAACCCCGTTTGAGATAGTTCTAGATCCAGATTTTTTGTAAAATCTTGAATTTCACACGAATTATGAAATTCATAGAGAACTAAACTTATTTTTATTTTATTTTTTAAACCAATTATTATAATAATCATCACATATAAAAAAATCAGTCGTAAATAGTAAACCTTTGATTTATTAGATTTTCTGCAAAATCGACTATCGAAAATTGCTCAGCACACAAGAAAAGATATCTATCTTGGGTTGCAAGAGTCATAACCCTCATTTTCGTACCACAAATGAGGTCCAATTTTTTTCTAAGACACTTTCTAGATGTTTGAAAGGTCTCCATAAAAGGGTTTGACTAGAGGTGATTCAATTTGAGAGTTATAATTATTTCTTCATAATGAGTCAGTTAAAAAAATCATGACAACATGTATATCATAAAATAAAACACGATAGAAATAAAAAAAACACATGCATCAACATGCAATACTTATTTTAAATCACGCATCAACCATATAGACAATATCTAAACATCATATAGAGTCATAAAAATATTATATAGTGACAAAACATGCTTCAGATTCTAAACTATCAATATAACTCATGATTTTGCATAAAATAACCAGTTAGTTTAAATGCTAGCATGCAAAAATATCATGAAATGCATAAAATAAATTTGTAGGGACATGATTTATACTATAAATATATGAAGAAAAATTAATATTTATTCAATCATGCTGAAAACAATGATATAATCATCTTGAATCAGGTAAGAATGCAAAATATGTGATTTGCATTACCTAAAAATTTATGTGATTTTCACATATATTTTATATATTTTTCTCTTAAATATATGCAAACTTCCTCCTATGTATGTAATTTTTCTTCTAAAATTATGATTTTTGCATATATTTTTTATGATTTTCTCTTAAATATATACAGAGTTTCTCCTATATATGTGTTTTTTTTAAATATATATGATTTTCTCCTAAATATATGCGAAGTTCTTTTTATATGTGCAATTTTTTGTTCATAAAAATCATATATATTTAGGAAAAAAATCACATATTTAGGAGAAAATCACATAAAAAAATCACATATATTTAGGAGACAAATCACATATATAGGAGAAAATATATATATATATTTAAGAGAAAATTGCATGTTTAGGAGAAAAATCATATGTATCGGAGAAAATCATATATATAAGAGGAACTCTGCATATATTTAAGATGAAATTACATAAAATATATGCAAAAATCACATATATTTTTTATAGATCTGTCTGAGGTTTATATCTGTTCACTCTGACATCAAAAATATGTATTTTTATAATCGTTGAAAAGTTAAGACATAAACCTATAACTTTGCTGTTTTTGGTTAGAGCCGAAAACCCGTGTAGGGTTCCTATTTTGTAGCTCTAAAATGAAATTAGAAGTATGCTTTGCATACTAGAATAACCGAACAATCTATCTTCTATATGACGTTTCTCCTCAACCATTCAGATCAAGGTGATTTTTGTGTTGTTGAAAAGCTAATGTCTTAATCTATCCTTATCATTTTTTTATTTTTTTTATTTTTAACGCATGTGACTGAAAAAATGACATAAAACAAATAAAAAAAGTGCAACCTCACCTATTTCAGTCTGAAAAGCATACTTCTATTCTATTTTTGGAATATAGAAATAGAAACCCTAAAAAGGTTTTCAGTTCTGACTCAAAGCAGAAAAGTTAAAGGCTTATGAGTAAGTTTTTGATGTTAGATTAGAGATATACATATCAAAGAATAAAAACTATTTTGTAAAAAATAGTCACTTATTTGAAAGAAAATTTAGATATATTTTAGAAAATTACATCTACAAAAGGCAAAAAGGTCTTTTTAAAACCAGATATTTTTAATTCTGGACATGGAAAGAATAGTAAAAATTATACCATATTTAAAAAGAAAATGATAGATTTAAAACAGTATGGTTATTTTTTGAATAAAAAATATTTTCAAACACCTAAAACGTGTTTTATTAACTTTATTATTAAGAACATGATACATAACTTATTTCCTAAACCGTTTTTATTATAACCTTATTGAGAGAGCGTGATGCATAAGATACACATCAAGCTGGAATAAGCCTTGCCACGTTTCCACTCCCACCAAAAGTTTGCTGGTGAGTGGTGAGTAAAAGTTCATCTAAAATACATAGGAGTCTTTAAAATTAGCCCGAAAGATGGATATGAATCAATGGGATCTAGACCCATATGATACAGATCCACCCACAGGCTCACTACTACCGTGGAGTGTCAACGAGTCAGACTCCCACTAAAACGAGTGAGTTCATACCCGAATCTGGTTGGTATCGAGTCTGAATCTGGTTTTAAACGGATTTTTTATAAGAAAATCTATACATGGATTTGATAAGAATTACATAAACCAGATTCGGTTCATAGCCGGTAAAATAATATTTTTTATGCTTTTTACATCGAAAAATCACGAATTGTTTGAGTCCGACCTGTGTTCGGTATAAAATTTCATAAACCATACAAGTCATACAATAATCAGAGCTTCAGTTTTGGACACTTTAAACCACTATCTATGCACAGCATTTAATGTGGAGTCTGCACTCTGTAACCGCGGCCCTTGTCCGATACCTCGATGCGGCGTGAGCTGATTTTGAGGGTTTGACCTTAATAGTTAATCGGACTCCTTCCTTCGTTACCAAACCCTAACCCTACTGAATCCGGTTACGGGTCGAAATCGGGTCATAACCGACTCCTTGACACCCTTTAAAGTGCGGGCGATGCCATTAGGGTTTGCTCTCTCCTCCCAGTCCGGCCGGGGCTCGTGGGCCTATCGTCTGATGGCGGAGGCGGCGGTGCCATAACTGCGTATACTGCTGAACCAGCCGCCGAGGGAGCGAGCCCCCGTCCTCATCTCCAGCCAACGCGACCGAGACAGGGTCTTGGTAATACTATGCGCCCCTTCTCTCGGTTTTGTTCTTAAAACCCTAGTAATTTGTGTGCATGAGTGTAACCGTTTGTCAGTTATAGCATTTGAATGAACCCGCTTATGCTGAAAAAGTCTATTTATTTTATATGAGTTTTCTTTTTCTTTTATTTTTCTTGTTGTATGTGAGTTATGATTCTGTTTGGGCAAAGTTTCAGGCAGCCTCTCTGCGAAGAATCCATCGCATGTGAGGTGTTAATTTGCCCGGAAATCAAACGTCTTTTGCTCTTCTGATTCGCTGAGAAGGTCCCCCCTTCATTGAAGCGGGTCTAGTAGGCCTAAGTACATCTCTCTATCTCTCACTAGTTTCTTTTTTTACTCTATCTCACAAATCTCCACCTTTTTTTTGAGTTTATCTTGAATGCATGTTTGTGATTTGTAATTAATGATGCCCAATTCGTCATTCGGTTGGTTTCTAAACCTGAGTAGTCGAATGTGTTCCTCTTTGCGTTGCACACCTGGTTCGGTGGGTTGGCCTAAAGGCTCATTGAAGGATGTTACGAGCTTGGTTCTCGAGTATTCATCTTTCACTAGATAACCAGCCCGTGCTAGATTTTAATGGAGATGTACTTGTTATATATATATATATATAGGTTTGATCTAACATTAAACTAGTTGTGATTCAACCATTGGTCAGGTTTAGTGAACGGCACAAGATATCACATGAACGGTGCCGGTTTTAACGAAATCTTAGGAAATCCTATTGAGGCATTTCACTATAATCACATGGATGTTTTCGGTTAGTTTTCAGTGTTTCCTTTGCGTTCGATTAGTATAAATAATTATCATCGGGGTCTTCTTCTTTCTGTCTTCGTCTCTTCATAGTTCATGCAGTGACGACTATATGGCCATGCCTTGCAGCAATCGGCCATAGCCCAACTCCCGATCTTTTTTTCTTCCCCGTTCTTTACCATTTTAGGTCTCTCCAAGATTACTGTGTCAATGAGCCTTCAGAAAAAGGAAAACAAAAAAGTCTATTTATTTTCTTGTATGGTTTGAGGTCTGAGTTTTCTTTTTCTTTTATTTTTCTTGTTGTGTGTGAGTTATGATACAGTCTGGGCAAAGTTTCAGGCAGCCTCTCTGCGAAGAACCCATTGCATGTGAGGTGTTAATTTGCCCGGAAATCAAACGTCTTTTGCTCTTCTGATTCGCTGAGAAGGTTCCCCCTTCATTGAAGCGGGTCTAGTAGGCCTAAGTACATCTCTCTCTGGTTTCCTTTTTTCCTCACTCTCACAAATCTCCACTTTTTTGCGAGTTTATTTTGAATGCATGTTTGTGATGTGTACTCAGTGATGCCCAATTCATCATTTAGTGGTTTTCATCAATAGGTTTTGCTCTAAGTCATTATCTTGTTTATTTGTGGAAATTCGGTGTGATTGGATTCTCCCACTTATCCTGAAGACGGGGCAATTGGGGAAGTTTCGTTTAGGAGTATGAGATTTTCCTGATTTGTCATGTTTTTCTGGATCAGTATGCCGCACTCATGGGGTAGGGAATGTGAGGATCAGATGAGTCGTACCTTAGACAGGCAAAGGCAGATTTTTTTCGAATTTTTCATGCCTTACGTCCCAAAAATGAATGTCATCCGCTCATGGCGCTCCTGAAGGGGCCCTTTTTGTCTCATGAAGGACTGATATACTATCATTGGAGTAGGAGACATGCCTGCTGGACTTATGCCTGTCAAACCTACGATCCTTTCTCCTGCAGCTTAAAACCGTAGCGTACCCATCACCCTCACGGAGTCTCCTTAATTTGAAGCCTGATGCCTCTTTGGGTTATATATCCTTTCTTTTTTTCCTCCCTCTGACAAATCTCCACTTCTTTTTTGCATGTTTATCTTGAACGCGTGTTTGTAATTTGTGATCGATAACACCCAATTCTTCATTTGGTTGGTTTCATCATTAGATTTTGCTCTAAATCATTATCTTGTTTATTTGTGGAAATTGGGTGTGATTGGATGCACCCACTTTTCCGGAAGATGGGCAATTGGGGATGTTTTGTTCGTGAGTATGATCTTTTCATGATTTGTCATGCTATTCTGGATAAGTAGGCAGCGGGCGTGGTGAAGGGAAGGTGAGGATCAGATTAGTCATACCTTAGACAGGCAAAGAGAAATTCATTTGCGAGCTTTTTGTGCCCTACGTCGTGAAAATGAACGGCATCCACTCATGGCTCTCCTCAAGGGTCCTTTTTTTGTCTCATTAAGGACTGATATACCATTCCTCTATTAGGATACCTGGCTGCTGGACATATGCCTACCAAACCGACGGTCACTTCTCCTGTAGTGTAAAACCGTAGCGTACCCCTCACCCTCATGGAGTCTCCTTGCTTTGGCCATTGAGATATGAACCGAGTCTATGGCCCTGTTTTGCAGCAATCGGCTACAACCCAACTCCCTATCTTTTTTTTTCCCGTTCTTTACCATTCTTGGTCTCTTCAAGATTAGTAGATTACTGTGTCAATGAGCCTTCAGATAAAGGAAAATGAAAAAGTCTATTTATTTTCTTTTGGGTTTGGTTTGAGGTCTGAGTTTGCTTTTTCTTTTATTTTTCCTGTTGTATGTGAGTTATGATTCTGTCGGGGCAAAGTTTCAGGCAGCCTCTCTGCGATAAACCCATCACATTTGAGGTGTTAATTTGCCCAGAAATCAAACGTCTTTTGCTCTTCTGATTCGCTGAGAAGGTTCCCCCTTCATTGAAGCGGGTCTAGTAGGCCTAAGTACATCTCTCTCTATCGTTGGCGTATTTTTTTCCTCCCTCACAAATCTCTGCTTCTTGCATGTTTATCTTGAACGCATGTTTCTGATTTGTGATCGATGACACCCAATTCATTGTTTTGTTGGTTTCATCAATAGTTTTTTCTCTAAATCATTATCTTGTTTATTTGTGGAAATTGAGTCGTACATTAGACAGGAAAAGTCAAATGGTTTTGCGTGCTTTTCCTGCCTTTGCGTAAATGAATGACATCCGCAAATGGTGCTCCTGAAGGGGACCTTTTTGTGTGATGAAGGACTGATATACCATCCCTTGAGTAGGAGACCTGTTGCTGGACTTATGCATACCAAAGCTACGGTTGCTTCTTTTGTAGTGTAAAACCGTAGCTTACTCCTCGCCTTCAGGGATTTAACTGTCTTTGGTCTGTGGGATATGAACCCAGACCACCTTTCTAGTGGCTTTGGACAATCTCACTGCGCCAAACTGTTTAGGACTTTGGTAAAATCACTTTTACTCTTTCAAAAATGGGGCATGCTTTTTTTCCCTTAATTTTATGCCTGAAGACTCCTTGGCTAATCATTCCTTTACAACTTGCCGGTATCTTTATTCTTATCAGCTGTCTTTGGATGGGTTTTTCTAAACCTGATTAGTCTAATTTGTTCCTCTTTGCATTGCACACCTGGTTTGGTGTGTTGGCCTAAAGGCTCCTTGAAAGATGTCACGAGCTTGGTTCTCGATTATTCATCTTTCACTAAATAACCTGCCCTTCCGAACTGACTGGATTTGAATGAAGAAATACTTGTTATATATATAGGTTTAATCTAAGACTAAACTAGTTGTGTTTAACATTAGATGGATTCAACCATTTGTCAGGTGCAGTGAAATACACAAGATATCACATGGATGGTGTCGGTTTTAACGAAATATTAGGAAGTCCTATTGAGGCATTCCACTATAATCACATGGATATTTTTGGTTAGTTTTTACGGTTTCCTTTGCGTTCGATTATTTTAAATAATTATCATCGGGGTCTTCTTCTTTCTGTCTTTGTCTCTTCATAGTTCATGCAGTGCCGACTCTATGGCCCTGTCATGATGCAATCGGTCATAGCCCAACTCCTGATTCTTTTTTTATTCCCCGTTCTGTACCATTCTTGGTCTCCAAGATTACTGTGTCAATGAACCTTCAGAAAAAGGAAAACAAAAAGTGTATTTATCTTCTTGTGAGTATGGTTTGAGGTATGAGTTTTCATTTTCTTCTATTTTTCTTGTTGTATGTGAGTTATGATGCAGTCTGGGCATAGTCTCAGGCAGCCTCTCTGCGAAGAACCCATCACATGTGAGGTGTTAATTTGCCCGGAAATCAAATGTCTTTTGCTCTTCTGATTCGCTGAGAAGGTCCCCCCCTTCATTGAAGCGGGTCTAGTAGGCCTAAGCACATCTCGGTCCAGTGTCCAGTATCAAGCCCATAATATAAACCCTCACTAATCGCTGTCCTTTGTAATGTTAATTACTAGCAAATATATTTTTTCTTAGCCTTCCCACTCTTTGATAACCATTTTATATGCAGAAAGGGGGTGCCACTGTGAAGATGACTGCACTTTTTTGTTGTTTTACCTTTTATATTTTGTGCAAGATTTTTCAACATTGTGCCACTATCCATTTATGGTAGATTTTATCTTCATAATGCAGATGATAGAGTCTGTGTTGTTGGTTTCTGTAGGCACCTGGGAAAAGTGACAAGGAGAAGGGCCTTCGGAGAACATGTTTAGTTCATTGATTTTACATGGCTTAAACTTTGTGAGTTATTTCTATGTGAACTTGGAGCAACATAAGCCAACCCACCTGACCAGGTGGGATGATTCCCTGTGCAAGAAGAAAACAACTAAAAAAAGGAGCATTTGCTCAGAATTTGTAAGTTGATCTGTAATTATGCATTTTCTTCCTGTAAAAATTCAAATTCAAAAGTTTCTTTAAACCATATCGCTATTTACAAAACTGTATTTTCACAACGGCCTACCTCATATATGTTGATAGGCTTCAGCTTCCAAAAGCAGCTCTCTTTCAGCACCCAAAACTCAAAAAATGGTTACATGGTGTGTAACTGGAAACAATCAGATCAAATTCACTTCTCTGACTCAGTGGCGATGTCTGGCTTGACTTCCACATGCAACCCTCCCCGAGTCATCAAACGGGCATAGCGGAGAGTGTGACCCTGTTCCAGCAAAAAACTTAGGTCTGCTACTGCTAGCAGTCTAAAACATGTCCAACTGCTGTATAGAGAGAGAGAGAGAGAGAGAGAGAGAGCAAAAACAATGACAGCATGTCTGGCAACAGGGGCTTACCCTCACAGTAACTGTCACAATAGCTTCCCCTTCACCCTGGGACTGAAGGAACAGTTGTTTGGCTTCATCAACCGTAATAGATATCACCACTTGCGGCAAAATTGATACAACTACAAGAAAGCAACAATGACATTGCCACAAGGAAATTTCTCAACAAACCCAACATTGTAGAAATAGTAGTTTCCATCTGCTTTTCTGGATTCTGAAGTTCTTGAAACTTCTGCTTGTCAACTCTAAATCTTATAATCACATAAACAGTACACGAGTAGCTACAGTAGTCATGGATATAGCTAGCTATTTTAACATAACTGTCACTAATAGAAAGATCTTTGAGGTTGAACTACTTTTGCATGACAGCTCTCAAATGCTTCAACGGAATGGTGTGTGAATAGAACTGCAGTGAAGAATAAATGTACATAGTACACAACAAATGCTGGTTTTGTTTGTTTCCTTGCTTAGTGATCTAGTTGATGATGCCTGAATTCGATGCATAACATCAAACCAGCCAACTCATCTTCAGCTCTAGTTGAAATAAATCAAATCATAATAAACAACAATGAATTTTATGATTCTATCTATCAAGGAACAAGAACTTTTAGCATACCAATTTGATTTTCTTGGACTTTCCACATATGAAGCCACTTAGTTATGCAGGGGGCATATTCTCACAACTTTGACCACCAGGCAATTCTGTACATGGTAGTTTGCTTCATGCTTAACCTTGAAACAATTGCTATAGCTCAAGCATAATTTCCATAGTGATGGAGGAAAGGCTCTTCCTCGAACCAATGTGATATAAAATTGTTTTTTTTATGGCTTAATTAACATTAGATGGGGGTAGTTTCATTTTGTCTTAAGTTATTAAATGATTACTGCAGCATCAATGTTACACAAGACATTAACTCAGTTGGATATAGAATCACTGGATTTTACCTGAGACATGAGTTTGAGTCATGAATGCTGGTGAGTGGTGAGGAAATATTCAGAAGGATCAAAATGGATGGTGATAATTCATTAAATTCTTGATTGACACAGGACTCGCATCCTTAATCAACCCCCCTTATTCTAAAGCATTTGGCAAATTCAGCTGATCCAGGATTTCTGCATACTTATATTAACCCCTAACAATCATCTTGAATGTGAATGATCTAAATTTCGGGGTCTCATGCCAAAGATGCAAAATATGTGCATATTTCTCACTTTTACATGTTCCATTGGTCACATACATGAGGATGTAGCAATGCAACTTTTCTGGCCATATGGTTGGATGACCTTCCTCAGTGTGTAGAATCACAAGTTCTGTGTTTGTGTGCGTTCATTCATGTGTAAAATATAATACAGGAAAGGGTTTAATATGTCACAATCTTAATTTCAACAGTTCTCACATCAACCAAACATAAAATTATTTACCTAGACATTCAGTATGCGATTCATGCTGCATCAGCAAAACCTTGTACCTAACACCTGCACAAACTCTGCAAGTCCCCCTTCCGCTTCCCATTTCTTCTGAAAATTCACAATATATTAGTTTACAACTGCTACATAGAGGTACAACAGAATAATTCTTGGTATCAAATGGATTTGGTTGATCACTTGAGACTCAATTCATAACTTGAATTCCAAATTAATTTGGAGTAGAACAGACAACATCCTTGACTTTCAGAAATTCAGGGGTGATGGTTTAAGCGAAACACAGCCCATGTGCAGACCACATTAGATGAATCAGCAAATTGCACAAAAAGATTCAATAAAAAAGGAATTGCTGTCAAATTAGGCATAATAAGATGACATATTTGTTACTGCTCCTCTCCTATCCTTTCACGTTTGCCATCTTCCTCCTCATTTGTTCAAGGTTATTCTACTCTAACAATAATTCTAACCCTGCCAAAGATTCAGCCCCACCATAGCAGCACCAAGAGCGCCACTGTTTCCTTTTCTTAGCTGCTTTTTCTTAATTCCCCCTTTCTTTCTAGCCACTCTCTACTACACCTTTTAATGGATTTAAGATGGTAACCAACACATGAAACGATGCATGACCATGCTGATTTTTATCTTTTCTTTCTTTCATTTTCTTTCCCTTAGGTAATGTAAATGTTTACGGAGAAAGTTGCCATCTTGATTGACAAATAGTTGGTTTCTGCAACAAGTTTCTTCTTGGTATCGAAATAGTCCCAAGGAAACAAACAGTTCAATTGCTACTACCCTTTTACCTAATATGTATTCACATATTCTTTTCTTTGTGTTAATTGTTTTTTATATTTAAATAGAAAACCCATTTTTATCAGTATTATTATATATTTATTTGATTGATTGTTTGTTTGAGAGAGATTCACATTTCCTTCATCATTGTATATAATTCTTTTCTCCTTTTTCCTCATTTGTTTAATGAATGAGAATGAGAAACAAGTCTCTTCATCAGAGTGAATCGGCATTGGGGATTCTACATATGTATTCTTCTTGCATCTTCTTTATCTTATATCATCAAGACTTTAATAAAAAGAAACTGCCATCTAATCCATGAAATGTATTTTGGTTTTTCATGGGGCTCTTTGCTCACCATTAGGATTAGGGTGGGTCTGGGGGACAAGGTCTCCACCCCTGCCCCATCTCACAGTTTTGCCCTCAATCCCTGCCTTCATTCTCGCATGGGTTTTGATTTTAACCTCCATTCCTAGTTTATTCTTCGTATCTCTGGTCCTAACAGGGTGGGGCTTTGTTTCATCGGTCCTTTCGCCGTTGCTGCTTTCAACTGTTAGAGGAAGGAGAGGAGATAAATGGGAGGTCACACAGCTCTTTAGAGGAAAGAGGGAGGAGAGATCCAAGAAAGGGTTTTCGGTTAGGGTTAGTAATATATATATATATATATATATATATATATATATATATATATGGTACAATAATAATAATTTTCTTAACATAGATTGGGTAAAAGAGTAAGTCCATGCTTCCATCCTCACATGGGTTTTTTATTTTAAGCTCTATTCCCCATCCAATTCTCCATTTCATGTCCTCCATCCCTGGCACAAACGGGGTGGGACCGGGGCCATCTCCCTGGGGTCCACTACCATCCCTAATACTGACCCCCCCTCCTTCTCCCCTCCCCCCAGCACACATAAAACACATACAATGCGGACCGGTGTGTGGGCCGCATAAGGCAGGATGCCGGCGAAAGTTCTTAGTCATCAATAAATATATATACCATGTTCGTCTGAATCCAAAAATAGACAACCCATTTCATGGAACAACAGGAAAAGGAAAACGGGCTGTACCTTCTTGAGGGATGGGAGTGCCAGCGGAGCAGCCACGACCCAAAGCAACGAGTCTGACCCCGCTTCCCCTGGGTGAGAAGTGAGCCAGAAGGTGTAGTGCAACGCCCTTACGGTCACTCGTGAGCCTCTCTTCAACGCCCTTAAGGTGTAGTGCAACAACCGTTTTGTCATCGGGCAGATAACGATGTAGTACACCATCAACAGCAAGCGTCAAACACGACACCCCGATACTCGTAACCATTTGCTTGAATCTTGGTAGACAAGAAACAAAAAGCAAGAGAAAATAAGAATGAATCTCTCTTTCGGTGAAAGAAAAGTTGTCTTTTTCTCTCTCCTCTTTCTCTGTGAAGAGAAAAATGCAAGAAAAGCTCAATCTTTATAGTAACAGAATTACGATAGAAGGGCTTACTGTCTCTCTCTCTCTAAAAGGAAAAGCTCATGAAACTAAAGCTCTCTCTCTGGTAACAGAATTACGAAAGAAAGTCTCTCTCTCTCTCGTAACTCTCTCGTAACGGAAGGATTGAAGAGAGGCTCACTGTCCTTCTCTCTAGTAAGAGAAGGATGAAACTCTCTCTTGATATTTGGGACAAGCCGAGATTGGCCTGTTGTGCACGCTCCCCTTGCTTTGCATCAACCCAGCGCGACCCTTGGCCCAACTAAGCTCACCCTCTACGAGCTCCAACCAAATCTGGACTGGCTCATTGGACACAAATAAATATATGTTATTTTTTCCAAAAAAAATATAAAATTGAAAAAAAAACTCTACTATCTAACTCATAATTGTCAGCCAATTCAATTACCTTTCGGAGCAAAATATCACTTTCATTTTTTCAATTTCTAATTTACTCAGGATAATTTTTTTTATCTTGTTGAAAGTGTGTTTAACTTTTTGTTTTCCTCCAAAACAAATTATTTTAGTTTACCTTAAAAAAATAACCTACATCATCACTTCATAAATTTTATTGCTAAACATAAGAAGTTGAGCTGAGCTGAGATCTGTGGGCCCAAACTCAAAATGCTATGTATTCTACATGTCATTATATATTCTTATAATTTCTAAATGCTATGTTTATTCTTGATAGTTGATCACAGTGCATATTTTAGTAGAATATATGTGCATCCTTATGACAGAAATGGTCTCTCCACACTAGCCTTTACAGATGATGTACCTGGTCCTTTTAATACGAGTCTGGATCGGGTGCAATCATATGGCACAAAATTTGTGCATTAAGCACCTGATCACGCTCCATCAGACCTTGGGCCCCACAACTGACAGACCCTGTCCCCAAGATAGAGGGTGATCAGGTGCTTGATGCACAAATACTTGTGCAATCATATTGCATCTGATCTTTTCACTTTTAATACACGCTCCAACCTGCATAACTTGTCGGCTAAAATAGGCTGCCTTTGAAAACTTGGAGTCGTAAAAAACCGGGCAAAAACGGACTCATTAATAAATGGACCAAGTCATTTCGGGTCTGGAATAGTCTTGAAACCCGTTGGGACAAAGATAAACAGATCCAGGTCGGGCAGAGAGCTTTTGCAATTTTTGGTTTTATGGATCCAACTTCCCCATGTATTTAGTTGTTCCGGATCTCACCCTTTCACATCGTTTCATATAGAAGAGACAATTTTGCTTCAAAGGGCCACTCACCTTTCCTGTAATTGCTACAAACGCCTTTGAATGTATACAACTTACAATATGACATTTTGAGTTTTCCATGTATTACTGTTCATGGTAGTATGATTTATGCTAAGTTGGCTGCCTAAAGTCTAAAAAACAAATATTATGATGCTGCTTGTGGGAAAATATTAAGAGCATCTAAACCCGAGGGGTTTGGCGTAGTGGGATGGGGCCTAGCATCAAGCTAAGCTTGGCGACTCCCTGGGTCGAGGGGTAAGCCCTGGGAGTGTTACGCTGACAGGACAATGACCGTAAGTAGGGCAGGCTGAGCGAGCGAGGCTAGGTCTCTCTGCATGTGGCGGTTTCTCTGAGTAAAACAAAAAATATCGAGTGCATCTACAGAATTAATAGAAGGATAAAGTAAAATTCTGAAAAAAATGTCACAGTTTACATATAGCAAAAAAAAAAAAAAAAATCTTCCAACACCCAAGTAATGTCCTTAAAGAACCAGTCATACTAGTTGCTTGTAGTTTAAATAGTTTTCTTTGCAGCATCTAGTTCAATTTGTTTATTAGTTCTTAAAGCATTCATGATTTGTACATATGGCAACATGTGATGGGACTGGGTTTCCTGAATGTACGGAAACCCTACATATTGATACCGGAAGCGGAAGTTACACTGAATTATCTAAGAATATCTAAAAATTGCAGGAAATTGAAATTGAAAGAGATAACATGAAATATCTAGAATAACTAGAAATTCAATTAAATAAAAAATAATCTCATATCCAACTTTGCTCCTAACAGATAGATCTAAATGGGCTTGGGTTTGATTCATCGGTTCTTCTACTTTCTAAACCATTTAAGGCCAGTTTTCATGTGCAAAACGATTCCCACACAAGTCCGGATCGGGTGCAATCACATGGCACAAAATTTGTACATTAACCACCTGATTGCCCTCCATCATGCCTTGGACCCCACAACTGACAGGCCCTGTCCCCAGTCCCCAAGATAGAGGGCGATCATTGCTTAATGCACAAATATTTGTGCAATTATATTGCACCTGATACTCTTCCCATTCCCAGGTGAAACCAGACTTGGACCAAATTTTTAGGTATGGTATCGGGTCGGGACCCTGGTCTAATACAAGAGAAACCATACCCGGACTACATAAACCAGACCAGAACCATACCCAATAAAATAATATGTTTTTTTATCATTTTTACATTGAAAAATTGTGGGCCAGATTCGGGTCTGGTATAAAATTTCACAAACTATACCCGGGTCCATGCATTAATCAGACCTTCGGGTCTTCTTATTTGTCACCATACTGGACCTTATAGGGTCTGAGTAAACCAGACCGGTTGACACCCCTACTTGTAACCCTCAGCTATTCAGAATGGACCTGAACCCCAATCCAAGTAGCCTCTCAAATCCACATGTGACGTATTTGCATCAACATTTGATAGTTGCACCAGATCGATGGCTCATGTTGATGGTGAGAAATTGGAAGAATCGAAAGTGTATGATCCAAACTAGAGGACGAGTCTTCTCCAATCCTGATGTAAAGCACAAGCAGGTCGCATCCTGGGTCTATTGGGTCTTCTTGGGTCCATTCAGTGTTATTAGAGCCTTTTGTTATTTGGGTCTTTATATTTGTTATTGGATCATTTTGGATCCATTTTACAGTTTGAATTGTTTTAGATTTTATTTAATAAATATCTGATCTATGTAACAGATTCATATCTCTATATTTAGGAGTTTGGTAGAATTAGGACGTTTCTATATTTGAGTGTTTATCAAAGAAATCTTGAATCATCAAGATTGTAATCTCTCATCTATATAAAGATGAGAGGGCCAGAGTCAAGATCAGATTTGGAATATGAGAAATTTCTAGTTCAATTGAATTTCTTTGTTAAATTTCCAGATTTTGTTAAATATTCTTAGATTATTTAGCTTCTAGCTGCATTTGGGTATCAAATATGTATTTTTCAGTAACGCCCCTCCTGAATCGCTACATCATACTTAGACTGCTAGGACAATGTGATTGCCCATAGCTGACATGCTGTATATCAGATGCAGCAGCACACTAAAAGTATGCAATCACATTACACCTGATCTTCCCTCGTCATATACAGGAATCGGTGAGAATAGATTCGGTTGGTTGGTTAGGAAAATGTCATAGGATACGAGTCATTGAAGCAAATGTATTGGAAGATGTTTAGAAGGTTTGGGTTTCTCTAGAAACTGAAAAAACATCCCACAAAAATTTATGGAGGAAAGATGAAATATGGGCAACCAAGAAAATGTCAAATTAGAACTATAAAATAATCTCAAGATACTATCGCCACATTAATAAGATAAACTAAACGAAGCAACAACATGAAATATTTTATCATATCGGTGAAAATATTCCAATATTGTTGAAATATGCTCTCTCTCTCTCTCTCTGAAAGATGAGAGCTATGAATACTTCTTGAATAACTCATTGCAAGAATATAAATTACAAATTTCCAGATCTTTCTCCAAAAAAATTAGTATGACACATCTACATCAACAATGAATTGGTTCATGTCCACAACGCATCCTAGTGACTTGAACTGCTTGTCCATTCCATGTAACAGCGATTCTATCTCCATGAATGCATGTGATTTATCTCCTGCAACAAACTCAATAACTTCACCATCCACTTCAATCAAACTGCATCCTGGTGTCTTCCTGACCTTCTCCTCCATCCCCTTCCTTATTCTGGCTACATCCTCCCACCTCTGAGCAGAAGCATACATGTTAGAGAGAAGAACATGAACGCCACCATGATCAAGTCCCAACTCACCCAGCTTCCTAGCCATCTCTTCTGCTAGCTCAACATCACCATGCATCTTAGCAGCACCAAGCAGAGCTCCCAAGACATAAGCACCAGGCTTCACTGGCATCGTCCGCACAAGCTCCTTTGCCTCTTCTAGCACCCCTGCCCAGCCATACAGATTCACCATGCATCCATAATGATCAATTCCAGGCACAATGTTAAAAACACGACTCATGTTCTCGAAACACCGCCGACCATATTCCACTAGACCAACCTCTTGGCGTATTCACAAAATTAAAGCTGAAATGCAAATGTGTACCTGTAGACGCCATTAAGCGACGTGCGTGTGATTGGCGTTCTCCTCAACCTATTGATGCCCACGATGAGCCTAGGCCTTAGGTCTATGATGAGCAGGACCCTGAACCCACTGAAAATTACCAGAATGTGGGCAATAGGAGTAATGACTGATAGCTCTCATCATACATACAACCCAACCCCTTCCTTTTATAATAGGAGACAGGGGTGGTTATGTGAATGTGATCTCTTCACATTACTGTGGTCTCTCCGCATTCACGTAAACTTCACCCACTAACCCCTATTAACCACTCACTAAACAGCCCACTAACAGTGTCAAACTGGGTCACCTAATGGGTTGGATCCAGACCCAAAGTGTTCAAAATTCTCCCACTTGATCCATTGACACTAAAAAGTGTACTAAATCGAGGTTTATACCATTATCTTAATTTAATTCTTCACCTCTTTATAGAATATCATATTTTCATGTACTACAATACGATTCATTTTCAATGCTTTAATATGTTAAGATTACCTTTATGATTAGGTTGGTCTCTAACCCATTCTATTGATCATTTAATATTGTTATTCTGTTATTCTCTCTAACTAAAATGAGTGATCCTTTATGTAAAATCAACAATACACAAAGCCATAGAGAATTTAATTGATTTTTACAAATGTGATTACATAATGTATTGTCATACATTAGAAGGAATAAAAAAAAAATTCATCTCCTTTACATGTTGGGAATACAATCCCAGTGCTAGCCCTTTAGTAAGGAGACCAACAGTCATTTTCTTTATACCAATTGTATCAATACATATCAGATGATTCTCAGTCATTTCTTTAACAATAAAATATTTTAATTCCACGTGTCGACACGAGGTTGAGCTCTTATTGTTATTTGAGAAAGACATGATTGCTTTATTATTACAAAAGATCTTTAGTGGTTTCTCAATAGAATCTACAATACCAAGACCCATAATAAAGTTTCTTGTCCAAATGGCCTGAGACGAAATCTCGCATAGAACAATAAATTCTGCCTCTATGAGCAATAATTGTAGACTGCTTTCCACTTCTCCATGAGATAACACCACCTGCTAATAGGAAGATATATCCAGTAGTGGGTTTTCTACTGTCGAGACATCCTCCCAAGTCTATATCAAAGTATTCAATGACCTCTAAGTAGTCAACTTTTTTATAGGTCAACATATAATCCTTCGTTTCTTGTAAATAGTGCATGACCTTCAGTGCATAATGCCTAGATTTGACTGATATCTACCAAGCATTCTCACAACAAATACTATATCAGGTCGTGTGCAGGTCTACGTGTACCACAAACTCCTAACTGCTGAAGCATATGAGATAATCGCAATCTGAGCCTTTTCATTATCATCTTAAGGACAACACTTTAAGCTCAATTTTTTTTTACTATGGGTGTTGAACAAGGAGAACAATTCTTCATCCCATATCTTTTAAGAACCTTAAGAATATAGGATTTCTTAGAGAGGCCAAGGACACCCTTAGTTCTATTACGACAGATCTCGATAACAAGGACATATGTGGCCTCACCCATGTCCTTCATATAAAAATACGAGGAAAGAAAATCTTTTATCTCATGTAGTAGACTCAAATAATTAGCCGTAAGAAGAATATCAACATATAAAACCAAAATTATTAACTTACTCCCACTAGTCTTAATGTAAATGCAGTGATCAACAATATTTTCAGTAAATCCAAAGTTCATAATTACCTAATTAAACTTTTTATACTACTGACGGGAGGCTTGTTTAAGTCCATAAATTGATTTCTTTAATTTGCAAACTAAATGATTCGAGTCCTCTAGATTGAAACCAGGAGGTTGTTGCATGTATACCTCCTTTTTCAGATCCACATTTAGAAAGACAGTTTTCATATCCATTTAATGTACCATTAAATCAAAATGAGCTACGAGGGCCATAATTATCCTCAACGATTCTTTAGTTGAGACAAGAGAAAAAGTCTCATTATAATCAATGCTCTCTATCTGTGTGAAACCTTTTGCAACAAGTCTAGTCATGTACCTCTTCACTTGACCTTTAGAGTCTATTTTGGTCTTATAAACTCACTTATAACCAACGGGTCTAACTCCATCAGGTCGAGGTAAAAGATTTCACACTTGGTTCTTTGCCATAGAATCAAGTTATTCTTTCATGACATTGATCAAATGTATTGATCTTTCACTTTCAATGACTTCTGCAAATGTGAAGGGATCATCATCAATATCTATGAAATTATTGGACTCTTGTAAATACACCACATAGTCCGGATGGATAGCAGATTTCCTGGTACTCGTGGATCTCCATACAGGTGCTACAGATGATTCAAAATAAACTTTTGTATCCTATTGTTGTTGTATATCATCATCAACAACTGTTTTTGTTTAGAATTGATGTTCATTGACTGGACTTTCCCTGACATTATCCAAAGGGACAATGATAGGAAAATTCAGATTTTTATCCTTAGCAGGTATGAAACCTGAATCCTGCATTTTCTCAAAATCAATATTTTGAGACACATCTATCTCAATAGAATAATTTTTTAGAAATCTTGCTTTATCTATTTCCACTATCTGTGGTGTATGAGATGGACAATAAAACCTAAAGCCCTTTGATCTTTCTAGATAACCAATGAAAAATCCACTAGTCGTCCTAGGATAAAAAACTTTTATATGTAGATTATACAATTTAGCGTATGCTGAACATCTCCATATACATATATACGCTAAATAAGGTTTTCTACCTATCCATAACTCGTAAGGAATCTTTTGAACAACCTTCGTAGGAACCTTATTCAAAATATATATTGTTGTCCTAAGAGCTTCACTCCACAAGGTCAATGAAAGGTTTGAGTGATTCAACATCGTTCGAATCATTTCTTTAAGCGTACAATTTCTTATTTCAGCTACACCATTCTGGTAAGCACTACTAGACATGGTATACTGAGGTATAATGCCTCCATCTTTTAGAAATCGCGCTAATGACCCTTCTTTTTATCCCATCTCAGTGAAACAACCATAATATTTGCCACCTCTATTAGACCTGACAACCTTAATAACTTTATCGGTTTGTTTCTCTACTTCTTTCTTGAAGTCCTTAAAAAATTAAAAGATTTCTAATTTTTCAAATAATAAGTAGAGATACATATACCATGAGTAATCGTCTATAAAGGTGATAAAATACTTTTCACCCGTATAACACGGTGAAAAAGAATTGCAAACATCCATATGCACTATCTCTAACTTTCCATTGCTGTGTTTGACATCTTTCTTATACGTGTTAGACTGCTTAGCCTTTATGTAGTGAACACATGACTCTATATCCGTGAAATCAAGGGATCAAAGGATTCTTTCTTTCATAAGTCTTTGGACTCGCTTTTGAGATATGTTCTAACCTTCGATGCTAAAGCAAATATGATTAATCTTTCTTTAAGCAACGTTTATTGTCAATCATTGTGTTCTCAAAAGAATGAGATTCTTAAATTTGGAATTCAGTTTTTAACCGATACAAACCATCACACATATATGCAAAACCTATATTAATAAATTTTTTGATAATAACAAGCTTAGAGTTTTCAAATTTAAAACTAAAACCAAACTTATTAAGTTTCAAAATTGAAATTAGGTTCCGACTATAGGATGAAACATAAAATGTATCAATCAAATCTAAAATAAATTCTGATTCCAACATAATTCTACAAGTCCCAACGTTCTTGACATGCAAAAACATCTTATTTTCTGAGAAGATGCTTCTTTCATGCTCTATTGGTTCCCTTTTGTTCAGAAATGCCTGCAAATAGTTGACAATATGCACCGTGGTACTAGAATCAATCCACAAACTATGCAATGGAACATGAATCAAATTGCACTCATGAAAAATGAATGACTTATTACCTTTATTTTTGAGTCATTTTTTATGCTTCAAGTAGTCCACCTTCTTATGCTTATTCTTCTTAGAGAAGAAACACTTTATAGAAAAGTCTTTTGTCTAGGATTTGGCTTTCGTTTGAGAACTCTCCTAAGAGGCCTTCTTGTTCTTCCTTTTGAAGGAGCTTTTCTTTGGCACTGGCCTCTGTTTTTCCTTATGAGAGGCTATGTGTACTTGATACACTCTCACCCTTTAACCTCTCATCTCCTTCAATACACTTGGACAAGAGGTCATTAAAAGATCACTCATCATTATGTGTGTTGTAGGAGATTTTGAAAGGTTCATATTCAATAGGCAATGAGGTCAAAATCAGGTGAACCAGGAAAGATTAAAAAATGGCAAACTTCATGTCATTAAGCTGAGATGCAATATTCCTCATTTCCAAAACATGCTGTCGGATGTGACTGTCACCAATATATTTCATAGATACTAGTTTGAACATCATTATACTGCCCCTTGCCTTATTAGAACTGACGAATTGAGCCTCAATGGCTCCCAGAAAATCCTTCATTGTCCTGTTGTGAGGAATAGCACATCAAATATTCTTAGCCACTCGAGATTACAAAAGAAATAGGCTAAGTCTGTTCAAGCACTCTCACTTCTCAGAAGCAGGCCTTTTGTTCGGTTGTGCTCTAATATGTAAGAGCGGGAGGTTTGTCAATTTTAAGGGTCAAATCAAGGTCCATGTAACCCAGAGTGAACAACATTATTTCTTTGCAATCTGAAAGATTAGATCCGTCTAAAAGGAGAATGTTACTAGAACCGTCGATAAGAAAAGAACTTGATACAATAAAGAACAAAAGAAAAGACTTTATTATTGCTCAAATGAGACTTGTGATAAAAAAGTAAAAGTGAGACCCTTTATTATTCACTTTTTCTAAGACAAGCATAGTTGAGTCATTATCGTTCCACTTTGGTGAAAACGATAATACTCATAGTCACGTCATCTCTTCAATTCACAAGAAATTAACTTCAGTTGGTGAAACTAGTAGATCATGTAATCAGAGGCAATTTAGCACTATACATTTGGGTACGAACATGCTTTATGGGGTGCAATACACATCTACTATTACACCCTATGTGAATTTGAAACACAACACCTACCTTTGGTTAAAATTGGTGTTTCATAAAGTCACACACAATTATAATAACAAATCTTAGTACGGTCTAAATAATTCTTAATCAACACAACTCAGATCACTTTGGTGATTGCATGAATTGATCAATCAAGATTTTTTACCAAAAATATATTCGTATTATGGAGCATACTCATTCACACATATTAATGCATGTATATTCATGAAAAAATATATATTATATCATCAAAATACTAGTTTATGCTTCAGCTTATATATAAACTAATTTTGATGATAAAATATCATGAATTTAATCATAATTTATGCTTACAAACATTATGCATAACTTAATCAAAATAAAACATAAATTAGCATGCATAAGTCATGTTTTCTTAACAATGAACACTTATAAAGCATGAAAAATAACAAAAACACGCTCATATGGGTAAAACCCAAGGTCCCCAAGCTAGAACCGATTTAAAAACACCCCGAACCGGTCATCTAAGGGTCTGAACCTAATGAACTGGTTTATGACATGAACAAAAGCTTATAAAAAACACTATAATTGAATGAAAAAATCCTTGTCTATTCATGGATTCATGAAAACATGATCTCTACATCTCAAAACTGGTGAAAAACCATAAGGAACCGATAAAAAATGACTTCAAACCGGTCCTGGAAAGGGTCGTATCGGTCATTGATCCGGTTCAGGTGTAAATAGTGTCTGCATCCTGTTTAAGATTAGATCAGATCCATAACAAAACATGGGTTTGACTCGATCCAAACAAAATCTGGGTCTGACCCGATTAAAACAAGATCTGGGTCAGACCCGATCTGAACTGGACCCGAGTCGGACCCGATCCAAACAATATCCGAGTCAAGCCCGACCCAAACTGGATCTGGGTTGATTCCGGTCCGAACTGGACCCGGGTCTAACCCAATCCAAACAATATCCATGTCAGGCCCGGTCCAAACAGGAACCAGTCTGACCTGGTCCATACAGGACCCGAGCTTTCCAGATCTGATCCAGACCCGAGCCATATCCAGATTCGATTAGATCTGAATCACAATCCGGATCATACCAGACCCATAACACAAATGGGTCCATCCAACCGGTTCTTTAATGGATCCAATACTTGGATCAAACCCGATCCAAAAGTTAAGGCAAACCTAATCCACCCAAAACCGGGTCTGGATCGGGCCCGCCATCGGATTGGTACACTCTATCCGACCTAGTACCCTGCATAGTGAAAAAAAAGGAAAGGGGGGCCCGACTATTCGATTTCTGTTCGGTTTCTCAGAAATCGAAAGGCTCATAACCTCCCCATGTCGCCCCACATCGTCGTACGACTCCAAACACCGATGTCCGACCGACGAAGGTCACCTACACCCCGACGACGCACCCCGATGACACCCAGTGCCACTGACGAGAGGTAAGGATGCTCTGATTGATTTTTTTTATATTTGTCACCTGGGCTGGTGGTCGCCTCCACCAACCAAACTTTAAGGTCACCGACGATTGGGATCCTATCCTGGTCGGTCTTGCGACAGACCCATGGTAGAAACCTCAGCAAACATAGAGGTTGGGGGTTTCAGCCAATATGGTCCAATAATGATAGATTCACGATCAGTCGGGTCGACCCCTATGTTGTGGTCGGTCAGTGAGGCCACCAATGAAGCCGATGGTGAATGTTCAACCATCGGTAAAAGGCAGACCCCCTTATTCCAGCGATGACCTGTGGCAGAAACCCCTCTGAAAAACCCCATCCAACGAAGGGATTTGGGGTTTCAGCCAGCTTGACAATCTGACGATGGTAGCAATACGGCGATGAATCAGAACTGCCAGTGGCGCCGATGAGGCCGCCGACAATCGAAGCCCCTTAACTCCTCGACAAAACACTACCGGCGAAAGAGTAAACTCAGTTTTTTTTAATACAAATCTGTCGCTGGTGGTTTCATTTATCGCTACAGACGACTAGTTGATCGGCATTGCCAGTGAGGTCGGGACCGACTAGATCCCCAACGACAAAGCCCTTCCCCCTTCCTTCTTGACAAAAGCCATTTTTGCGAATGGGAAGGCTAGATTTTTCGGTCGAATTTCCCCTGTTGTTCAGAAAAAGAACAGTAACAGGGGGAGCGACACTTATATCGCCGACGATCGAATCCAGAATGCCGCCAGTCACCACTAGCAGAATGAGCATACTCATATGCCGACCCCGATTCTGCTACTCGCCTGATGACCACAACTGTCAGTGGCACAGAAATGTGATAGTAGGGCTGAGACAGATATGACGACATCGATGAGCATAAACTGAATGCTCTTGATGCACCCACATGCACAACGAAATATGCGATAAGTAGACCCATAACCCAATGTTGGCGTATTCACAAAATCAAAGTTGAAATGCAAATGTACCATAAAGCGACGTGAAGGTGTTTGACATTCTCCTCAACCTAGCGACACCCACGATTAGGCCTGCCTTAGGTCGACGACGAGCAAGACCCTGAACTCACTCAAAATTACCAGAATATGGGCAATAGGAGTAATGGCTTATAACTCTCATCATATATACAACCGAACCCCCTCCTTTTATAATAGGAAATAGGAGTGGTTACATGAACGTCTGGTCTCTCTATATTCACGTAACCTCCTCCCACAAACCCCTATTAACCACCCACTACACAGCTCACTAATAGTGCCAAGGGTCACCTAATGGGTTGGATCCAGACCCAAAATGTCCAACACAACCTGCCCGCACATGCTCAACACAGCTATGAAGGTGATCTCATTCGGCTTCACCTCACTCCCCTACATCTCCACAAACAGTGTTCGCCATGCCCATGCATAGCGAAACCAGATATCATGGACGTCCACGTCTGACCAAAAACTTGGTGGGCAATGTCTTTTCACCCACACTTTGCATAAATGTCGATCAAAGCCATCCCTAGAGCATAGTCAAACCCCATTCTCTGCCTACCCACGTAAGAATGGATCCACTTCCCTTGCTCCAACGCCCCCAATTGTGCACAAGCACACAACATAGTCACGATCGCAGCATGGTTTGGCCTCAACCCGACGAGCTGCATTTTGCAGAACATCTCCAACGCTTCAATCGCCATGCCACCCTGGGCGTAACAAGCGATCATCATGCTCCAAGAAATAACATTCTTCTCAGGCATTTCATCAAACAGGAGGCGCACAGTCTCGATATGCCCGGCTTTCGCGTAATCATTAACAACCACATTCCAAGAAACAACGTCTCTCTCGGGGATTTCATCAAATACTTGGTGGGTGTCATCCACAAGGCCAAGAACCATGTAGGCGTGAATCAAACTGTTCTGCACGAAATCATAAGAGGCCCACCTGAGCTTAACAATCTGACCATGAATGTACTTCCCTTTGAAAACCCCATGAATGCCCACGACCGACCTAAGGAGGAAAGAGAAAGTGTAGTTGTTGGGGCGATCACCATCGTCCATCAGGGAGAACACTAACATGTGTTGGTCTTTTTCGAGGCAACCCCTGATGATGGTATTCCACGTGAAGGTGTTGGGGTGGGGGATGAGGCGGAAGAGGGAGAGAAAGTAGTCGAGGTCGCCGACGGGCAAGGTGGTGGAGAGGGAGATGATCTTGCTGAGGGAGAACTTGTCAAAGGAGCAGTTGTTGGTTATGATGTGGGCGTGAATCTGGTAGAGTTGGCGCATGGAGAGGAGGAGGCATCCTTCTTGTTGTAGGAGGAGGGAGAGATGTTGGCATTTCTTGCATCAACATACACAGAAAGCATACCTGAAGATGCCACATAGTGCGTGTGCAGGTGCTTGGCATTTTTCTCATCCGGTCGACGCCCACGATGAGCCCAAGCCTTTGGTTGAGGGTGAGCAAGACCCTATACCACTTCATTTGCATGTGGAATTTGGGTAGGCTATTGCCATGAATCTCTCATCATCTTCGTAGCAGCCTACCCCTTTATATAACGGGAAAGAAGCAGTTACATACGTAACTCCCACCCACTATCTCCCCATTATGTGGCCCACTAATGGTGTCAAACCAGGTCACCTAAATGGGTTGGACCCAAATCCGTTATGTTCAACATTCTTCCACTTGACCCATTGACACCAAAAGTGCACTAAATTGGGGTTTAAACTGTTATCTCGATTTAATTCTTTATGTGGGTTCACATGCTACCCTTTATCACAAAGATGAATCATATGAGTCATGAAGATGAACACTCCTTTATGAAATGTCATATTCCCATGTACTACATTATAATTCACCTTTAGTGCTTTAACATGTTGAAATTACCTTTATTAATAGGTTGGTCTCTTACCTATTCTATTGATCTTTTAATATTGTTATTCTGCTATTCTCTCTAACCCATATAAGAGATCCTTTATGCAAAATCAACAATTTACAAATCCATAGAGAATCAAATTCATATACACAAATGTGATCACATAATGTATTGTCATATATAAGAAAGAATAAAAAAGACCCATCCCCTTTACATGTTGGGAATACAATCCTGGTGCTAGCCCTTTAGTAAGGAGATCCATAGTCATTTCTTTTGTCCCAATTATATCAACACATACCAGATGATTCTCAGTCATTTCTTTAATAACAAAGTATTTTAACTCTATCTGTTGACATGAGATTGAACTCTTATTGTTATTTGAAAAGGACACAACTGCTTTATTATCACAAAAGATCTTTAGTGGTCTCTCAATAGAATCCACAATTCCAAGATCCATAATGAAGCTTCTTATCCAAATGGCCTGAGATAAAACCTTATATAAAATCAATAATTTTTGTCCTAATAGATTTCAAAAATTCCTTCACTGTTCTGCAGTGAGAGATGCCACCTCAAATATTCTAAGCCACTCACGATTGCAAAAACAACATGCTAAGATTATTCGAATACTTCTACTTCTCATGGACAACCTTTTAAGTGCTCCCACATCTCATAGACAACCTTCATAATGACGGTTCTATTCTCTGTATGAGTGAAAGATAAATCGCTCTATATGAGATTTATATTGAAAAGGTAAATATGCGACCCCTTATTATTCACCTTTTCTGAGACAAGCATAGTTGAGTCATTATCGTTCCACTTTGGTGGAAACGACAATACTCATAGTTGCTCCATCTAATCAATTCTCAAGAAATTGGCTTTAGTTGGTGAAACTACCAGATCATGTAACTAGAGTCAATTCAGCACAGTACCTTTAGGTACGAACATACTTCATGAGCTAAAATACACATCTACTATAACACTCTGTGTAAATTTGGAATACAACAACCTACCTTTGGGTAGAATCATTGTTTTATAAACTCACACATAATCATAATAACGAATCTTAATACGATTCAAAAAATCCTTAATCAACACAACTCACATCACTTTGGTGATATCATGAATCAGTCAATCAAGATATTTTACCAAAAACATATTCGTATTATGGAGCATGCCCATACACACATTTTAATGCTTGTATATTCATGACAAGCTACACTTTATATCAAAAAATACAAGTTCATGTTTCCACTTATATGCATAAACTAATCACTACAAGAAAAATGTTAATTAGCGATGAAAGTTTGCGACAAAAATAATCCATCGCAAATTTACGACGGATTAGCGACGGAAAACTATCCGTCGCTAAAATTTGGATTATTTATGGAATTAGCGATGAAAAAACTTTCGTCGCTAATTAGCGACGGAAAAAATTCATCTCAAGATCCTTCGTAATTTAGCGACGGATCAACGACAGAAATTTTCCATCGCTAATTCGTCGCTAATTTCCCCCATAAAATCCTAATGTGAGCCACTTTCTTTCCCTTTTTGTTTCATCCCTCGCCTATTGACCTCCCCCTTCGACTTAGTCCCCCTCTCACCTCCGCTCCCCTCTCTCTCTCTCTCATCATTTTTCTGGCCAGCGAGCCTCATCCGACAACCCCCTTCCGACCTCACCCCTTCGGGGTTTCCTGAAACGGCTCACCTCCTCCACTAAGCTTTCAAGTGGTCGTAGAAGGGGACCCAGTTTGCGACCTCCTCTCTCGTTCCCCTCTTGTTCCCTCTCCCGTTCTCTCTCTCGTTGCTCCCCCTCTGTGATTTCCGATGAGCTGACGACCCCAGCCTGCTCTCTCCGCATCGACCCTGCCCGTGACGATCGTCGGTGCCTCCCACAGGTAACCCTCCTCCTTTACCCTTGCTGTTTCCCCTTGAAATCAACATCTCCGGAGGTTCGGTACAGGGCCGCCAACCTCTGCCGGAGCCTCCCCCTTTCCCCTATGGTTGTCGGAGGGCCAGCAAAGACCCGACAGTCTCTACCATCCCCACCCCTTTGTAGTCGACGAGGGCTGGCAGAGGCCTCGATCGCCTCTGCCAGGCCCTCCCCTTGCCCTTGATCTCTTCGGCAGGACAAGGGGCTCCACCCCTGTCCTTTCGAATGCCGACAAAGGGCTTTGCCCCTTGTCCTCTTGACTTCTCTAGTAGTGGGGCTTCGCCCCCTATCCTCGTTATGATCGGCAGAGGAAGAAGCTCCCAACCCTTTTGTTTTCTCTGACAGGGGGTGGCTCCGCCACCTTGTTCTTGATAATTTTGACAGGGGGCGAAGCCCCCTGCCCCTTGTTTGTTTTTCCGGTAGGGGGCGAAACCCTCTGCTCTGCTATTTTGCCTCGGCAGGGGGCGAGACCCCCTGCCTCGTGATTGATTCCCGGCAGGGAGCTCGGCCCCTGCCTCCCGATGCTTCCCTTCGGGGGGTCCTACCCCCTGCCTCCTATGAATGTTCCAGCAAGGAGTTTCGCTCCCTGCCTTGACCTTACTGCTGACAGGGGCAGCGTCCCTGCCTGTCTCACTTTCAGCAGAGGGTTGCGTCTCCCTGTTCAGACTCATTTCTGACAGGGGGTCGTCACCCCTTTTGTCATCGGGTAATAAACTTCATTTTAACATAGTATCTCCTGCAGATTCTGCAACGGATCCTGCTTGTACCCCATGACCCGAACCCCGCATCGCTTACACCCGTATAAAATTTATGGACTCAATTAGGCTTGATATCGTGTGCAAAATATGAAATTGATATGGATGTGTTACTTACAACTAAATGTACCCGAATCTATTACTCCAGAAAAAAATGCAAAGGCAAAAGCAATGCAAATCAGGTAAATACCCATGGTGAGTAAGTGATGCAAGCGTATCACAGGTTATTTAATTTCTTGGACGCAATACTTTTCTGTTTACACACTCACTTAGTTGTGGATATCTAGGACTGCTTTAATGGAGTTCAGAGATCATGCGGAGCATGATTTTAATGTATGAAAATAGAAGTATTCTTATTTTTGGAGTTTGGATTTCATGCTAGTCATGATAGTAGTTAGCGAGATATTGGAGTGTGTTTGCTGTAGGTACATATTTGATATTGTTTTAATATGAATGATTTGAATGTATTGCCATGTTTGATGTGACTGTATCCATGTTTGCATGAAGTTATTTTCAATTTGATTATGATTTCCATGTGAAATTGTATCATGAAAAATGCTTCAAATGAATGTATCGTGTTATGAATGAGTTTGCACATGAAAATGAATGATAAGTTATCAATCCTTCAAACATGCTTCAAATGAATGGTTTTTCACTTGAAAATATTAAGTTATCAATGCATGCATCATAGTTCTTGTGATTGAATAACATCATATATATATATATATATATATATATATATAATATGTGTGTGTGTGTGATATACATCAGATCATTACATCCACCATGAATGCATGATAAATTAGATATTTTCTTCAACATAACATTCTTATGATTCTCTTTTAACTTGTTAGGATAATATCCGTACCATCATAAGATAAAATGACTATAAACCGTGAATGAATGTACCGTAGGATAGTTGGCAATGAGGTATCGCTTGAATATATGGATGGTGTTGACAGTTTTATTGAATTTGCAATGGCAAGTGTCAGTACAGTGGATCCCACAGGTCGGATTAGATGCCTCTGCACGATGTGTAAGAACAATCGATTTGTAGAATCTCATGGCATTAAACATCACCTATAAAGGAAGGGTTTTGTGAGTGATTATCATAATTGGATGCTTCAAGGTGAAGAATTTTGGAACAATTTTGATGCATGGGTAGACATGGTGCACGATAATCCATATATGGATTTGACATTTGATATTGCAGGACCAGAACTGGGTTCTACTGTGAGTCCTAGTGATGTATCAACTAAGGTTGAGGAAGAAGCAACAAACGATGCAGCTAGTAGTTTTTATGATTTACATAGAGATGTTGATGAGCCACTTTGGAATGGTTGCGATAGTCACACTATCTTGTCTATAGTTCTTCAACTAATGAATTTGAAGTCCGAGTATAATTTGAGTCAATCATGTTTTGACCGTCTGTGCTCTATTGTGAAGGGTATGTTGTCCAACGATGAGAAATTGCCACAAAATTTCTATCGCGTGAAGGTTATGGTCAACGCTTTAGGTATATGGTATCAAAATATAGATGTTTATCTAAATCACTGCATGTTGTATTTCAAAGATCACGAAAATAGCAAATCATGTCCGTCATGTGGGCATCCTCGGTTCAAGTCAAAGACAAGAGGCAATGATAGTACGAGGTCAAAAGAAATGTCATATAAGTCACTCTGCTACTTCTCTCTCACCCCTAGATTGCAACGATTGTATATGTTTTCGAGGACAACTACACATATGATATGACATGCAAATAAAGTTCGACATGATGAAGACAAAATCACGCATTCTGTTGACACGGAAGCTTGGAAGCACTTTGATCGTACTCATCAGACCTTCGCAATAGAAGTGAGAAATGTTAAGCTCGATTTATGTATAAATGAATTTAATCCATTTGGGGGTAGATCAACCTCATACTCATGTTGGCTAGTATTTGTCACCCCATACAACGTTCCTCCAAGCTTGTGTATGAAGCGTCAAAATTTTTTCTTGTCTCTATTGATCTCTAGCTTGACGTCTTCGATCCAAAATCTTGATATATATTTAAGGCCATTGATTGATGAATTAAAAATACTGTAGGATGACGGTGTTCTCACGTACGATGCCCACAAAAAACAAAACCTTAATATGAAGGTCGTTGTTCTATGGACAATTAGTGACCTCCCTGCATATAGTATGTTATCTGGTTGGAGCACACGTGAGAGGTTGGCATGTCCGTACTGCATGGAGGATACAAAATCTTTTAGATTGACGAATAGAAGGAAGTCGTGTTGGTTTGATTGTCACCATCGATTTCTACTCAACGACCATCCGTTCCGACGACAAATGAATGCATTCAAAACAGGCACAACTGAAATAGAAGGTCCACCTATACGATTGTCTGACATAGAGATTTTAAGACGATTGTGATACTTTTCATATGTACTGACAGATGCCCATAGTGCGATGCTCTTTCTTTGATTTGAGAAGGATCACAATTGGACAAAAAATCTATATTTTGAGAACTACCATATTGACCGACCTTGTTGTTACGATATAATTTGGATATGATGCATGTGGAGAAAAATGTGTTTGATAATGTATTCAATACGGCAATGAATGTCAAAGAAAAAATGAAGGATAATCTGAAAGCCCGTATGAATTTAAAAGTAATATGTAAAATACTAGAATTGAAACTCAAAGAGTATAATGGCAAAATACTGAAACCAAATGCAAGGTACATGCTTGAACTAGATCAAGTAAAGCAGGTATGTCAGTGGTTGAGACAGCTGAGATTTATAGATGGATACGTCTCTAACATTGCTCGGGTTGTGAAGATAGACGAGGGACAATTATATGGGTTGAAGAGCCATGATTGTCATGTTATCATGCAATGGTTCATTCCTCTAGCATTCCATGATATGTTAGACAAACCTATATGGGGGGGGGGGTATTATCCGAGTTGAGTCGATTTTTTAGAACATTCTGTGCATCGAAAGTTATAGTAACTGAGGTAAAGAATCTAGAGGATTCTGTCGTCACTACTATTTGTCAACTAGAGAAGATATTTATTCCATCATTTTTTGACGTTATGGAACATGTGATTATACACTTGACATATGAACTTAGGGTTGGCAGTCCTGTGCAATATCAGTAGATGTACCCATTTGAATGATAATTTTTTTTAATATTTTTCTCTCTAATGCTATTGAAAATTTATTGTATTACGAGATGTATATTATTGACAGATACATGTTTGACCTAAAAAAAGGTTCATAATAAAGTAAGAGTGGAGGGCTCAATTTGTGAGGTGTACACTTTAGAAGAGATTTCAAATTTCTCATCTATGTACTTTGAGCCACACATTTCAACACGTTATACTTGTCCACCTCGTAATGATGATGGAGAACAGGTTATTGTGGCTGACAAACTATCGATATTTAAACCACTTGGGAATGCCTTTGGCAGTTACCGGTCAAGACTCTTGGAAGATCGAGAGAAAGACGCAACACAAATCTATATCTTTTTTAATTACTCAGAGATCGACCCTTATATCGAGTAAGTATACATAATATGTTACACTAAGTTCTTTACGTACATGGTTCGGTAATATAATTATTTATTAAGTGCAGACAATTTGATCTGGAGTTACGAAGAAAACTTCCCCATCTCACTAATTTAGAATTACAAAAAGAACGTGAAAATAAGTTTGTGGCATGGTTGAAAGAGTTGGTAAGGACGATAATATGCATTCTTTCCGTGTAAACAACAATATGTTACTTAATTGACCGTGTTTACAATCATTGTTTATGCTTGTAGGTCCATCATGGTGATGTTAATGACCAAAGAATATGTGATTTATTAAACGGTCCGACCAAAGTTGTGCAATGTTAGAACATATACATCGTAAATAGTTATCGATTCCATACAGAAGACTACGGTGTAAACATGTCAATGATGAATAGTGATGTGTGTGTCAAGGGTAGCAGTTACGATGAAAATGAACTTGACTACTACGGGTTATAGAAGAAATAATGGAGTTGACTTACTTAAGCATAAATAACAGGGTAACTTTATTCAAGTGTCATTGGTTTGATCCTACAACAACAAGAGTCGACAAAGACTCAGGCATTATGGAGGTCAATTATAAATCAAGGTTTGGAATATATGAACAATTCATATTAGCATCGTACGCTCAACAAGTTTACTATACTTCATATCTGAATACAAGGAAGTCAGATAGAAATGAATGGTGGGCGGTTTGCAATATGAAGTCTAAACTATTCTCCGAGTATGATCAGTTACAGGAAGACAAGATTATTGAAGAGGGTGATTACTATCAATCAGATGATATTTATGACTTCTCTTATAGTCACGATGCCACACATGGTCTGCATGTCACATCTCCATTGTTCGATGACACACGTATGAAAGAATGTGATCCAAATGATATACTAAGTGTATGGGCGCCCAATGAAGAAGAAGAGGATGAAGAGGAGGAGGAGGAAGAAGAAGAATATGAAAGTCAAACAAGTGATGAGGAAGCATACTCGAGCTAGTGAAATACATTTTGTAATACATACCTTATGTTTGATGTGAATGATTTAAATGATTTGAATGTAATGAAATGTATTACAATGATTTGAATATATTGCAATGTTTAATGTGAATTATTTGAATGTATTGCAATGTTTGATGTGAAAGATTTGAATGATTTGCAATGTATTGCAATGATTTGAATGTATTGCAATGTTTGAATATATTGCATGAAGTTATTTTCGATTTGATTATGTATCCATGAAGATATAGAGTTGTGTAACTGATCCAAATAAAATTTTTATTTGTTAGAATATGGTTCGTTGAGGTCACAGTGGTCGAGCACCCAGTGGTAGCCAGTCTCAGCCTTCATCTTTACGGGCTGCTTTGATAGGTATATCATTTAACTAATTGTATACTTGATTAGTTTAAATGTGCATTGTGTGAATTTTTAACTCAATTTTTTATAGGTGATGTTTCACCTGCACATGACCCACCTACACCATCTATTCATACATGTCACGAGACAACGCCGGATGCAGGGTCTTCTCAGTCTGACACACGACAACTCTTCAAATAATGTATATTGATAGTTGACCATAAGTATTTCATTGTCACTTATCAAATACTTATCTTATAAATAGTGTATATCGATAGTCGATTGTTAATGTACATCAATTCATGTGCAGTGCGAGGTTCGAGCCACAAGAAGTAGTACGAGAAATTAGGAAGTCACTACTGCAGCATCTTCCAGGACCGGTTGCTCAATGGAAAGAGTACCCAAAGGAGGTGTTGGATAGATTATTGTCCTCATTTATGGTATGCAATCGTTTATCATAACTAATGTGTTTCATATTTAATTTTTTGTTATAGTCATGTGTGTTAACTTTTAGAAAGTATTTGTAGGCTTCACATCGCTTTGCGACTGCGAACGAGGAGAAGGACGCGAGGGTAGTGTGGGAGAATGTGGTTGTCAATCGATTTGATGACATGTTGCATAATATAAAGACTGCAACAATAAAAGCAGCTGGTGGGATAGATGATCCACTGTAGTGGAAGGGAAGGGCCATAACCCTTCTACTATCAGGAGAAATTATTGGGAGGGAATGTGCGACAAGTGGGCGAGCAATGAATTTCAAAACCGCTCAACAAAGGCTGCACAAAACTGAGCAAAGATGCCAGATGCCCATCTACATACAGGTGGATCTAGGACTTTTGGGAGCCACCAGAAAAAAATGGCAACTCATCAATATATATTGTTAAATTTATAAGTATTTTTGCATACTTTTTAATTATTTTTTTTTATCATTTAACCTTGCAAGAAGCAGAAAAAGAATGCATTGTGCCTTACAAGGATGTATTTGTTGAAACATATAAACGTAAGAGCACGGGGGAGTTTGTATCGGAGAAGACGAGAGCGACATCGGTGTGTATTTATTATATTAATAAATATTATAATATACAAGTTAGTATGAATTACATTATCATAAATATTGTAATTCGTAATTATTAATTCATATTGTAATCATTACTTTATGGGAGTCATACGAGCAACAGATGGTAGAGCGATATGACAATGACTCCACTTAGCATCCGCCTTTTGATCCTGCAGCATGGGTGACTGCAACCAGTGAACCCAAAAAGGGTCGTGTGTTCGGGTTTGGGAGTAACATGAACACCACACCAGTCGTTGCCTCCTAGAGCCAGGGCTCTCAGAGTTCTCCCACCATCATCAACTCCCACCGTCCGATTGACCCTGCTATGTTTTGGGATGGTGTCTGTCAGCGTCTTGAGGATAATTGAATCACTATGAAAGTTTTTTGGCAACCTTAGAAGTCATATGAGCATGATATTAGCATATACGAAAGTTTTTTGACTGCCTTATAACACATATATGCATGATTGAATCAATATGAAAGTTTTTTGATAACCTTAGAACATATATATGCATGATTGAATCACTATAAAAGTTTTTTGACAACCTTAGAACACATATAAGTATGATTTCAACACTATGAAATTGTTTTACTGCCTTAGAACACATATATGCATGATTGAATCACTATGAATTTTTTTTACTGCCTTAGAACCCATATATGTATGATTGAATCACTATGAAAGTTTTTTGACAACCTTAGAACACATATAAGCATGATTTGATCACTATGAAAGTTTTTTATTGCCTTATAACACATATATGCATGATTGTGATACATAACACATTTATTTGACAGCTTTATAAACATTATATGCACGCGTGAATCACTGTGACATTTTTTTGACAACCTTAGAATACATATCTGCATGATTGAATCACTATGATTTTTTTTTCAGTCTTAGAACACATATCTGAATTCTGTTATTGTCCTTCACTTTATTGCTAGTTTGTGTGTCATTCAGCCATTTACTTTGATTGCATTAGACTAGGTGCATTGCATATAATTTATTTTATTATATTTTGTTTATCAATACTAACATTTCAGTTCTCTTGTAAGATGCTGGAGATGATCAGCGTAGAGGAGCTGATGGAGGCATGGATGGAGGGGCAGATCGAGACACTGAAGAGGATGATGCCCAAAATCTTGGCGAGGATTAGCTTCATCTGTTTAATTTGTTTCACGTACTTATAACTAATTAGAACTTGTCAAGGACTGCACTGTAACTTATAACTTGTGTTAAATTTGTTTCACCTGCTTTGTATATGTATTTTTTATGTGTACTTTGTTTTTTATACAGAGGTTATATAAATTGTATAACGAGAAATTTTTCTCGATATTCTTATTTCAAATTTTTTGTTTTAATTTTTTTTTTTAAATTTGCAACGGATTAGGGATGGATATTATCCATCGCTCATATCCATCGCCAATTTAAACCAGTTGATGTTTTGCGATGAAATTTAATTCATTGTTAATCCGTCACTCAATTGGTGATGGACATTAGCGATGGATACGTATTCGTCGTTAAATTTTAGCGACGAAATACATTCCTTCACAAAACCAAATCAGTCCTTATTTAGCGACGGATTAGCGACATACATTATCCATTGCTAATTTGTCACTAATTAGCGACAGATTGGAGACAAATAAATTATGTCGCATTTTAGCTACCATGATTATGCGACGGCCAATTTTCATCGTTAATCCGTCGCTAAACATGTTAGCGACGGATAAACGATGGATAGCATCCGTCGCTAATCTGCATTTTTCTTATCGGGAATTTTGATGATAAAATGTCATGAATTTAGTCATAATTCAAGCTTAATGCTTAAAACTATCATGCATGACTTAACCAACATGAAACACATAAATTAATATGCATAAGTCATGCTTTCTATATAATAAACACTTTATAAAGCATGAAAATTAACAAAAACAAGCTTATATGGGTAAAACTCGGGGTCCTCAAGCAGAAACCGATTTGAAAACACCATGAACCGGTCTGAAATAGCCCCGAACTGGTCATCAAAGGGTTCAAACCAGTTCTGAACTTTATGAACTAGTACCAAAGTATGAACAAAAGTTTATAAAATCCTATAACCGTATGCCAAAATCCTCGTATCTTCACATATTTAAGAAAACAAAGTCTTAGCTTCTCAGAACCGGTGAAAAACTGGAAGGAACTGGTTAAAAACAACTCTGAACCGGTCCTAGAAAGTGTCAAATCAGTCACACATCTAGTTCAGTTTTAAATAGTGCCAAGATCCTGATCTGGTTCATATTAGATCCTGGTCTGACTCGGTATAAGCCGAATTCGGGTCTGACCTGGTATAATCTGGATCCAGGTCTAACCTGATCTTTACTGGATCTTGGTCTGACCCGTTATAAACAAGATTCGGGTCTGACCCGGTACAAACCAAATTTAGGTATGACCCGATACAAACTGAAGCCGACTAGACCCGGAACCAAATGATTCCGGTTTTGATCCAATAGTGTTAGATTTGAGCTATCCAGATGAGATTTAGACCCAAATACCTTATGGGTCCGGACCATAACCCGATCCAAAACTGAATCTGGGTCTTTCGAATGGGTCCTAGACCCGAATACCTAATGGGTCTATGGATCACAACCTGGTTCAAAATGTTTTGGATCTTGACCCGGTTAAACCGGATCGGACCAGACCTTAAACCAAATGGGTCTGGCTCTGATCCAACTAGGTTGAATCCGATGACCAACCCAGACCCCAAATGGATCTGGGTCCCTCTAGGAGATCGGATCCTAAGCTCGATCCAAAATGCTGGTTCTGACCCAAACCCGAACCTGATACAAAATGAGTCCGAGTCCATAGGATCAGACCCAGACCTGGTTGTCGTATGGGTCTGAGTCCCAGTGGATCTGAATCCTATAGATGGATCCGACCTCAAAATGCATCAGACCCAGAGCTTGATACCAAATGGGTCTGGGTTCGATCCTGGGACCTGTTATCCAAGTAGTTCCTGGCAGGCCTGATCCACCCAAAATGGGTCGAATTGGGTCTCCATCGGGTCACCTCCTTAACTTAAACGAGCATATTCGGTTTCTGAGAAACTGAATGCTTTAGGTTTCTCAGAAACCGATCAGCATGTCGCCCATCGAAACGTCGACCCACATCGCCCAAGGGAGGAGCACGTCGCCCCCACAGCGATATGCTGATGCAGGCACCGGTGCTCCGACTGGTTGGCTGTTGGCGATGGCGACCTTGCATTCTCCCTCAAACTTCAGTGATGGCAGACTCCATTGCAGCCTGACGACTGAAGAAAAATAGCATTTTCAAAACCCTGATTCTGGTTGCCGCACGTCACCGACAATCCGACGAAACACCCCCTGGCGATGATGCACCCCGACGTCGACAACATCACCATCTGGCAATGACCCTAACGAAAACCCCCTTCCAACGAAGGGGTTCCATCAGCGGCCAGTCTATCTAGATGTTGGTCAACCAAACAACATGGAGGTCCAACGATAGCGGCTCTTCGGTGAAGGATTTTTGTTGGCAGTGACATCGGCGATCATTGCACCCCAATGCCCAACGACAGAGGTAAAAAGGAAAAGAGAGAAAAGGGGGTTTTCAACCCTGCTTGCCGCACATTGTCGGCGATCGACAAAACACACACACACCGATGATGATTCACGGTGACCCCGACGATGATTCGCGGTGACCCCGACACTGACATATCCCCCTGCAGCCTGACGGCCACAGGTAAAACCCTCGATTTGTTTTTTTTAATGAGGGTCATCGGGGCTGCAACCACCACCAGCGTACGACTGTTGGGAAAAGGCAATCGCACCACAACGACTGTCACCATCGTCTGGTGACCAACGTCGCCCCACGACGACATGCAATCACCTCAGGATGGCTCTGTCGCCGGTGAAGGCGGTTGCCCCATGGCAACAGTCTGCTGGGAAATGTTGTTGCCCCACGACGACAGTTACCAGAGTTTAGGCGACCATTTTTTCTGAATATAGATGAACTACGTTTCCCCACAGCAACAAGTTCAATCTGTTACAGTCGCCCCACAACGACAAGTGCTATCAACATGCAACTTACCTCGCCCAACGATGACAGTCGCAGCAAAACGCTAATAGGCCTGCATACACCCATGCACAGCGAAATGCATGGAAGCGGGCCAATAACCCAATGTTGGCATTTCCTGTATCAACATACAAAGAAAGTGTACCTGAAGACACCATAGAGTGCGCGTGCGGGTGCTTCGCATTCTCTTCATCCGGTCGACACTCACTATGAGCCCAAGCCTTAGGTCGATGGTGAGCAGGACCCTATACCACTTCATGGGCATGTGGAATTTGGGTAGGCTATTGCCATGAATCTCTCATCATCTTCGTAGCAGCCTACCCCTTTATATAATGGGAAAGAGGCGGTTACGTACGTAACTCCCACCCACTATCTCCCTATTATGTGGCCCACTAATAGTGTCAAACTGGGTCACCTGAATGGGTTGGACCCAGATCCGTTATGTCCAACAAGAGAGTCTTCTTGCTGGCTCTGAGTCTTCTCCTCACTGCATTGGGGAGCATAGGTATGTGGGTACCTTTGTTGTTTGGGTGATAGGCGGGCGAATTGAGCAGTGTCAAGTGACGCCAGTCAATATCGCAAAAAATTACCTGAAAGTTAAAAAGCGCAATTTCTTGCGATATTTTCAAAATCTCGTAATTTTTTTTTAAAATATTGCGTTTTAAACACGATATTTATTTAGCTACTATTTATATTTAAAAATAAAGGAGAAAAATGGGGGTCCTTAAAGCTTGAAAAGGGATTGTTCTTGGGTGTCTCATTGCTGAGACTAAATCAGCTTTTACCCTTATCCTGAGCGGGATGATATCTCGAGGAGCGATGCAACTTCTATTTGAAAATGTAAACCCTATTAAGTTCCATCAAAATAGACATTGAATATTTATTTCATTTTTGAATAGCTAGAAAGTTTTGCCAATAAGATGAAATTGTAGTTGATTCAAATGTTTGAAGATGTGCACGTATGCGCGAAAGTCATTCCCTCTTTTACCTAGAGTACTTCCTACAATGGGGTTAACTCCCTAGATTCAAGAGTCAAGTTCAAATTTTTAGCGTTGTTGATTTTCTTCAAGGAAGCTATCCATTTCCTTGATATGAACAGAGAAGAAATACTCTTAATTTCATAAAAGTAAGTAGTGAAAAGATATTGATAAAATAATTTTGCATAAGAAAAGATGATTTCTGGCAATTTTGGCAGTTTGATACCTGGGGGTTTTCTCATGGTGATCTTTTGGCACTCTTTTTGAGACATTGAGCTTTCTTGAGTTTCTGGCAAGAAGTTTATTACATCATCCTTCATTTTAGAGATGTCCTGATTTTTTTTTGGGAAGGGTACATCACAAACTCCTTCAACTTGGAAATGTTTCGATCCTTCTTTGTCTCAGGAATTATACTGATGATATTGGCTCATTGGTTAAAAATCTCTTGATGATAACAGAAATCAAATATCTTTTAGAGTTTGTTGGGAGGTTCATCTTATTTGCCTTCAACTTGGCAGTGATCTGAACTTTCCCTGGAAGGATCCGTCACAAACTCCTTCATCTTGAAGATGATTCAAATCTTCTTCGGCCCCGGGGGTCTAACTCATCGACCAGTCTTCAACTTGACGATGATTGAGAGATCCCTTTTGCAGATATTTAATTGCGGCTTAAATGACTGAGGAGATATGGACTGAGTGAATTCTTTTTATAGCTCAAGATATTTCCACTGCCTGATTGCTAGAAAATCATCTTTAAACATGCGTCATAGCTATGATCAATATCGATTCGCTTCTGGCTTTTCAATATCAATGAATGTTTCTTTCGCTAATCATACCAAGGATATTTCTTACATCCTTTTGGTTGATCAACAGGAGAAAGGTTTGAATTTTGCTCTTTTCACAAAAAGCTTCACCCTTTTGAAAAGCATACAAGAGGTAATATGAGGTGATTCGTTTGTGCAGTAAAATATTAGAATCAATGAACATTTTTAGCAGATTGACAAAGGTTTCTTTCGCTAATCATACCAAGGATATTTCTTACATCCTTTTGGTTGATCAACAGGAGAAAGGTTTGAATTTTGCTCTTTTTCACAAAAAGCTTCACCATTTTGAAAAGCATACTAGAGGTAATATGAGGTGATTCGTTTGTGCAGTAAAATATTAGAATCAATGAACATTTTTAGCAGATTGGCAAAGTTTTCGAGAATCTCGTTGTGAAATAATCACTCAATATCAATTTTAATAGGACCTTGGGTTGAAACTTTGATTTTGGAAATCCCGACTAGTAAAACTGGATTTTGAAAGACTAACCAGCGAAAGCTAGAACCTTTTGATTTACTGACCAGTGAAAAACTGGAACCTTTTATTTAACGACCAGCGAAAGCTTGAACCTTCGATTTAACGACCAGTTGAAAATTTGGTACTTTTGAAAAGACTGACCAGCGAGAGCTGAAACTTTTGACTTTCCGACCAGTGAAAAACTTCAACCTTTTATTTAACGACCAGCGAAAGCTAGAACCTTTGATTTAACAACCAGTGGCAAACTGAAACATTTGATTTAATGACCAGCGAGAGAGCTAAGATCTTTTGATTTAACGACCAGTGACAAACTGAAACTTTTGATTTAACGACCAACAAAAGTTAGAACCTTTGATTTAACGACCAGTGACAAACTGAAACCTTTGATTTAACGACCAGTGACAAATTGAGACCTTTGATTTAACGAGCAGTGACAAATTGGAACCTTTGATTTAAAGACCAACGAGAGTTGCAACCTTTGATTTAACAACCAGTGAAAAACTGAGACCTTTGATTTAACGACCAGTGACAAACTGAAACTTTTGATTTAATGACTAGCGAGAGAGTTGAGATCTTTGATTTAACGACCAGTGTCAAACTGAAACTTTTGATTTAATGACCAGTGAGAGAGCTGGGATCTTTGATTTAATGACCAGCGAGAGAGCTGAGACCTTTGATTTAACGACCAACAAGAGTTGGAACCTTTGATTTAACGACCAGTGACATACTGGGACCTTTGATTTAACGACCAACAGAAGTTGGAACTTTTGATTTAGTAATTTGATCTATGATTGAGACTTTTTGTGAAACAACCAGTACGGGACTGGGTTTTTCAAATGAACTTGGTCTTTGGTTGAAAATTTTGAGAGATAACCAGTGCGAGGACTGTGTTATGAAAATGACTCGATCTAAGATCAAAAATTTTGAAAATTGACCAGTTCGAGGACTGGGTTCTGAAAATGGTTTGATCTAAGATCAAATTTTTTGAAAATGACCAGTTCGAGGACTGGTTCTAAAAATGATCTCACTTGCGAATCAAACTTGAAGCACGAAGATTCTTGACGAAGATTTAGAATTTAATAGACCATCATAGTTAATTGTATGTAGTCTGCTTTAAAGATTATCCCCTTATCTTGAATGGGAAATAGAATAAACATTGATGAGAATTTAGAAAATCATGAAAAATGATTCAGGTTTTATCCCTTAACCTGAAAGGGGAATACCTCGGAGGACGAGGTTCTATTTTAAATATTTTTTATTTGCATTTCTTTATAAAATTTAATATTTATTCATATTGCCGATATTTTGTCAAAACACATACGTTTTTCAAAAAATCCTTTTTTTCTCACAAGATTTTGGCTGCCGATATTTTGCTGTTTTTTACTTTTGTCACTATGGTCATTCTTACAAGTCGGACAAACAGTTTGGATATGGTAGGATCAGGAAGGATCCAGATTTGAATCTGAAATATTAAAAAAGAAAAACATAGTGAAAAAAAACGCTTTAAAATGAAGCATAACAGCCGTGAATATATCGTGAACTTTAGTTTGTTTGCTTCTCGCGGTTTTGCAACCATATTCTCTACAAAACAAATGCACTAAAAAATACAAAATATGAGGAAAAAGATTTTTTTTTTTTTAGAGAAAGAAAACGTTTCATTAAACCTCCGGAAACGTGTAAAGCATTGCACGTCGTCGAGAGATCAGCCTGAAGGTTTACAAAGAGTGGTATAGTTCTTGATCATAAATATGAGGAAAAAGAATTAAAGCATTAAATAATAGAAATCTTTTAGTGATATTGCGCGCATATAAATGTAAATATAGTAGTGAAATTGCACCATATGATATTTAATAATATATATATATATATATATATATAATATTTTCTCTTTTTTTCTTTCTTAGGATGGGGGGTGGCCAATGGAATACACAGTTGGTAAAACCCTTGAGATCCCTCTGCGATGGGATCAGGTGCAGTCACATTGCACAAATGCAATTTGTCGATAAACCTGATCACCGTCCATTTGCGGTTGGGCCCTCTGACAGACCGCTCAATAGAAGATGGAGGAGGGTGATCAGTTACAGAGGCACGTTACATTTATGCAATATGATTGCAACCGATCCTGCCTTGGTACCTCCTGCCCATGGGAGAGTGCACCCAGGGAAGGATATTCTGCGTTTTTTTTTTCCTCCTCAAATGCCTTCTTTCTTGCTGAGTTTTGAATCATGGTCGTTCCATGTCAGGTGGCAAACCACAATCATCTCTAGCCATGAAGGCAGAGCCCTTGTGGGAAATATTTCAATATTTTTTAGCCGTTGGAAACAATGACTGTAATGTCTTGTTTGTCACCATGTTTTCCAAAACACTGCTGATTGTCATAACAAGGCTGAATATGCAAATCAAGATTCAAACTCAATTCTGAATACGGAGGAAGCCTGACAAAGTAATTCACAAAATAGAGTTTGGCAACCATAATTGAATGTGCTTTATTTGACAAAATAAAGTTGAATCCAAATCTGAATTGTAGTAGGTAGCATAGTGACAAACATTAAAAACGGCACAATCTAGATTTTAAAAAACTCGCAAGAATTTGAAAAAAATCACAAATCTTGCATTTTTTTTGGCAAAATCTCGGCAATCAAAAAATAAATTTAAAAATATAAATAACATTTTTGTAAGAAAATATTGATAAAAAACATTTAAAAATAAAAAAACATGTTTTTTTCACAATAAATAGCCGTTTAAAACATAAATATCACATTTAAATCCCGGTATTTATGTTTTTTCATAAATCTCATGATATTTTAAAAATCTCGTGAGAAATTGCCATTTTAAACTTTGAGGCAATTTCTCACAATATTATCACAAGATTTTCATAAATCTCACGATATTTGTTACTATAGTCTATGGTAGTACTGGGTCTGATGGGAAAAGGTGAGAAACAGGGGTTCTTGCACATAAAAAGTGCAAATGAATTAGTTTAATCTGAATTGGGGTACAATCAGAGGCTGAGCTAGAAATCCAAATTAGGGTAGGCACAAATGTATATATATATATATATAGGGTTTATATTTGGTAAGATTGATTGTACCCAGTTTGATTTTCACAATGTGAATTGTTTTAACACAATCTTACTTCATGAGTAAAAAAAATTGATACCTTCGTACCAAAATGGCCTCAGCGTACTTGGTAGGAGCTGTCAGTGCAGGTCTCCATGTGGTGGGAGGTTGCGGGTTCAAAACCCCAGTGGTACGTGGAATAATAACTGCCTAACACCGGCTGCCTTAAAAAAAAATGATGCCTTCATAATTGTTGATTTTTGGATCACATGAAAAACTTGTGGGGCTCCCATTAAACAGAACATGTAGATCACATCTATCGTGTCAGATGTGAGAAAAAAACCAAATAATAGAGTTTCACCCCCCATCAAATATTGTGAGATTTATGAAAATCTCGGGATAATATCGTGAGAAATTGCCTGAAAGTTTGAAACAGCAATTTCTCATGATATTACAAAATTAATGAAAAAACATAAATACCGCAATTTAAATGTGCTATTTAAGTTTTAAATGACTATTTATCGTGAAAATCCATCTATTTTTATTTTTAAATCATTTTTATTAATATTTTCTTAATTAATTATTTTATTGTTGAGATTTTGCCGAACAAACACGAGATTTATGAACATTTTTCAATTTCTCGCGAGATTTTGCCAAAAAACAAACGTTTGTCACTATGCACCCCCATTTGTTAGGTCGATTGCACCTATAATTGACTGTAGCAAATCATAACCCATATAGTGCAGTTGCGATCACTGCTAAAGGCCCTTTTTGCATAAAAAACAGTGCATGTCATTAATTACACGCTCATTCGAGATGGTTATCCATTTTTACTCCTCTCTTTATATATATATATATATATATATATATATATATATATATATATATATATAGAGAGAGAGAGAGAGAGAGAGAGAGAAAATAATAATAAAAAGATGTCTTAGACCTGTAAAGCAATGAAGCGCGGAATGAACTTGCTATGAAACGCGCTTCTAAGGTTTTAGGGGGCGTTTGGATGGCGCCTCGTAACGGCGTTTTGGGTGGTTAATGTCGTTTTGAAAAATTAGTATACAGTGTTTGAATGACAGAGGAACCTATTTTTTGCAAAAATACATTTATGAAAAAAATCCCTTAACTTATAAAGAAGTTTTAGGAAACTATTGTTTTTTTTAATAACCAAGAGAAACCACCCTTTAGGTTCAAATTCTACTCGCATCATTTTCTTACCCAAGCCGAAGCGTAGCAACTCTCTAGGGGAAAGGGGGTAAGTCCACAGAGTTTTATGCTGTCAAGACGGTGATCATACTTAAAGCAGGCAGAGCCAGCACGGCTAGGTCTCTGATTTTAGCTGTGGTTTCTCTGTGTAAGTTTATTGATGTAAAACCCGAGGCCCCCTAACTCGCCAGGCAGTACAAAGCAACTTCATTCTCGTGGCAAAAGACACCCTCCTCATCAACTTGTCGACATTCACCTTGTGTTGGGACGTTGCAGGTTCAAAACACAATGGTAATAGTATAGTTGTATAACTGGTAGGAGTCTGCCTAACCCCAGCTTGCCTTTCAAAAAAAAGAAAATCTGACCCATTCACTACCTGATTGTATTGTGAACATCTAATTCATGTCACAGCCCCAAGGAGTTAGGGCCATACATGATCCAACCTAATATATATATATATATATATATATATATATATATATATATATATATATATATATATATATATATATATATATATATTGGAATTATCCACCCAGTCCATTTGGGTAAGGTCCTTTTTTGTTCTGTCCCAACCACTTATGAGGAAGGCTTTTTGTCCAATGGCCCCCTCTTTATCCTACTCACAATTTCAAATATTTCCACAATATCCCAAATTTCATGCCAAAAAACCCCCTTTGTTGCAACAGAAGCATATCTTGAAGGGGGTGTGAAGCCCTAAGAACCCTAAGTATCAGCCTCTCTACAAAAGGTTTGTTGGTGACATACATGAAGTCAGAATAAAAGAAGGAATATTTTCTTTTAATTTTATTTCTGCTTTTGGCACTATATCTTTCTGAATTTTGGAAAGCACATGTGATGTAGTAGGGAAAGGCAGACCTAGTCTCTCTCTCAACCTGTACCAGGTGTTCACACATCATGCTCCCAGCTTTTTCAAATTCTAGATACAAGTTCAAAATGGATATGGGACCAATAAACATTGGTCATTATGGAACTACTACCAGGTCGGATCAGGGCAGGTTTAGGGTCAACCCTAATCGACTCATATATTCAATAGTCAGGTTAGGTCTGGAGATCAGGTATTTCTGGGGTAAAATATGAGAACCTCTAATATCCTGGCATAAATTCTTTATATAATCCAAGTTTGACCATATACTTTGGTCTGCATAATAGATTTTGGGCCGGGTCGATCTGACCATGAAAGATAGCTCACATGCACTACTGATCTTATCACATCTCTACCTCTCACAGTTGGTTGATCCAACCATCCTGATACAACCGTCATAATGGATAAGCTCAAGTACCCGATGAGAGAGAGAGGGGTATAAACCATTGAAAAATAGTTGCAGATTCTTTTTGTTGTTTAGAATAGATGTGTTTGACATGGGTTATTTACTAAAGAATATGTTAAAATTGAATTGTTTTGATGAAAAATTCAATCTTTTTCATCAAGTTTGGGCACGATGTAAGCATTTATTTTTTACCTATCCAAACACTCACGGGCATGAAAACACTTAATTCATACCACCGTTGAGGTCTTCTGCGTGGCCAGCAGGGGTACGTGGATGTGTTGAGTTGAAGGCCCCGGATCAAACTCCATTGACGCACGGGTGTGTTTCTAGCTCTTAGAGGTGGGCCAAGTAAGGCAGGGTGGTCGTGGGGCCCTACCCAGAGTTTTTCCTTGCTTCGACAAGAGTTCCTCGTCATAAGAAAACCCTAATGTATTGGATGTTATCTACTGAATAAACTATGATAAATACATGTATGCACAGATTAAGTTAAAAAATACACAACAATTTTGGTAAGGCTCTAACGAAAATGGGTCCTAAAAACAATCAAATTGGATCAGATCTAGTAGGAGTAGCTAGTGTACGTCACCTTTTGTTGGGACATTGCAGGTTCAAAACCTAATGGTATAGTCCTGTAACGGGCAGGGATTCTCATTCTGCCCCGCTAGGCCCCATAGTTTGAAGTGTTTTATGATAGATCTGAACCTTTAGATGTGTTTAGCATGCTCGATTTAGTGGAAATTGACTCTTGGATCATGTTTATTCGACGAAAAAATATATTTTTATGAGCCAAAAAAAATTGATGCCTTCCTAGCCATTGAGCAACCAGAGTAAGCGTGTACAACTTGGATTCTGCGGTGAGATTTTTTTTTTGAGCTTTAGGATTCCCTGAGTTTTACTGTTCTTCAAAAAAAAAAAAAACAAGGGAGGAGACCATCGAAACAGAGTCATTAGACTCTTTCGTCTCAGATCCCAAAAGAGGCTCAACAACCAGGGTCTTCTTTGTAGACTGGGCTTCCTTCAGCCTCTTCTTCCGACATTAAAACCACGCCAACCATCATCCTAATCATAAAAAAAATGGTGAAGGCAAACTACAATAAAAAAAAGGAGGAATTACAAATTTTTTTGGCATTCAAACATGTCAGACGACTCCTGGCATCAGGGCCATCGAAAGTCGTCTTCCCGACGTTGTCAATCGTATCTGGCGAAGGAAGCCGAGAATTTTTCGCAGGAAGCCTTTGGAGAAGAGTAAAAAAAAAGAGGGCTTGAGGCATATTTGGCCATTTCTTCTTCTCTTTCATTTTTTTAGCAGAAATTAGAAAACATCATCTGCTCATCGGTGGTCTCCTGTGACTACCAGCAGTGATCGATGGTTTTAACCTTACGACAGAGATTTATCGCACCTGAGAATAGCGGTGGCCTGGAACACCCTATGCAGGTGTTATCACTCGCTCAATAGTATTTTTTTTCTGGTGATATTTTGGCCATTCAAACACCGACCAGTATTTTTTGCTCCCTGTTTTCGGTATTGTCGATCGACCGCCGATCACTCTGTCAGTCGATCTCCTTAAGCCACAGTTCCTTTTTCCAAAACCCTAAAAAAACGCAGAGAAACTTCGTGAAGAAGCTCAAGAAAACGCAGAGAAGCTTCGTGAAGAAGCCTCGAGAAACACAGAGAAGCTTCGTGAAGAAGCCTCTAGAGAGAGAGAAAGACGCAGAAAATATGCATATAATAAGAAAATGAAAAAGTTTGGGTTTTATACCCATTTTTTAGAAAATTTCAATTTGCCCCAGAAATTGTTCATTTTTTAAAAAAAAGGGGTTCAATTGTGTGTTTTTTTTAAGTCGCCACCTCTTATTCTTTCTATTTTTGCAGAAAGAGATTTGCGTCAAAAATTTCTTGAATAATCTAACATTTATAGAGAAATTCCATTTGAGTACTTGTGAATTTCAAATTTTAGCAAAAAACATTTTATTTTATTTTTTTAGCCATGGACCATTTTTTCAAATTGAAGCTTATTAATAATTTTTTACACTACTCTTCAAGAATTATTTTGCTTCATTAAGTATAAACCTTTTGGTTTCTTAAAATAAAACTAATATAATTTTTTTTCTTTCTTCTGTTAAACTTGCTATAATAATAAAAATTTAATATTCAGAAAATGGTGAGTAGGGTGTGTGCATCAAAGCTTGCCAAGATCGATAAGCTAAATGGGACCAACTTTCCCATTTGGAAGTGTAGGATTCCCTTGGCCTTGATTCTAGAAGGCCTGGAGTATGTTCTCCAGAAAACTTTGATTCAACCTGGAGAGACTGTCACTAAAGAGGAGAAAGACAAATATGACAAATTTAAAAAGGATGACCTTATGGCTAGGACCATCATGTTAACTTATATGGATGATGACTTGATTAGAGTCTTTGAAGATTACAAGACTGCAAAGGAAATGATGGATGCCATAGCTACAAAGTATGATACATCATCTGAAGTCCATATCCAGTTGCTCCTTGAAAAATATAACTCATATAGAATGAAGGAGTCTGATAATGTAGTTGATCATGTCAACCAGATGTTGGTAATGACTAAAGACCCAACCATAACAGGTAATGTTATACCAGATAGGATGTTATCCACAATTTTGAATACTTTGACAACTTCCTGGAAGATGGTAACCACTGCTCTTAGGCTAAACTCCAAAATCCTTAACCTGACTAAACTACCCCTTCAATTGGTCATTGAACAAGAATATATGGCTAAAAATAAGAAATCTAAGCTGATGGTAGCCCGGAACAAGCCCTCCAATAGTTGAGTACCCTTTAAAGCCAACCAATTTAAAAGAAAGGGTAATAAAAATAGCAAGTGGAACAAAGGTCAAAATGTAGGTTTTCGAAGGCCTCAAGGGAACAACGGGTCTCAAGTGAAGTGTTTACAAATGCGGAAAGTTGGGGCATATCCAGAAAAACTGCAGGACAAAGTTCCCCAACAATAGAAACTATGGGAACAATGGAAACTATGAGAACAATGATTGAAACAACAACAACAACAGAAGGAGAAATGATAACAAAAAAGTCATTTGTGTAGTGTCTGAATGCTTATTTTCAAATGAAGAGTTGTCTGGATGGTGGGTAGATTCTGGAGCTACCCGACATATATCCAAGACCACAGATGGGGCAGTGGATATGAAAGAGCTTGGTCCTAGTGAACATAAAGTGTATATGGAAAATCATTCCTACTATGATGTAATGGGTGTTGGGTCTTATAGGGTCTTATAGACTCAATGTGGGAGGCACTAGTGTTTTATTAAATGAGGTTTTGTATGTACCCTCCATGAGGAGGAACCCAGTGTCTATATGAGCTTTAACTAGTAAAGGTTTTGAAGTCAGGTTTGTCCCTAGCAAGCTCATAATAGGAAAGCATGGCAAGGTCCTTTTCGAAAGGAAATTCGTAAAAGAACATAGTATGTTCAAGTTATGTGACAATAAAGGATCTATTTATGCTTATATTGACTGTGCATTTAATGTTGATATTAAGGTCTGACATAAAAGGCTAGGACATATAAGTATAAAGAAAATGAAGAAATTAGCACATCAAAGAATAATACCTGCCTTTAATGAAACTCACTTTGAAAAATGTGATTCATGTATTTATGGTAAGATGACAAGAAAACCTTTTTCATCCAATGTGATACATGCCGCTGAGTTATTAGAAATTATCCATACGAATATTTGTGGATCATTCAGAGTCCAAACCCATAATGACATGTTATATTTTATAACATTTATTGATGATTTTTCAAGATATGGATATTTGTATCTAATCAGACAAAAGTCTGAGGCTTTTAAGAAATTCAAGAAATATAAAAGTGAAGTCGAAAGACAACTCGGAAGATATATTAATTAATAAGGTCTGATAGAGGAGGTGAATACACCTCAAATGAATTTTGTGAATATTGTAAGGATCTTGGGATAAATAGGGAAAGAACAATGCCTAGAATGCCACAACAAAATGGTGTTGCTGAGAGGTGTAATTGAACCCTCTTGAACATGGTGAGATCCATATTGACAGGAGCACAACTACCCAAGGTATTTTGGGGTGAAGCGGTAACCACAGCTATGTATACGTTGAACAGAGTACCCGGCAAAGTAGTTCCAACTACCCCTTATGAAAGATGGACCGGTATGAAACCAGATTTGAGCCATCTCAGACGATGAGGATTTGTAGCACATGTGAAGATCTTAGATCCAAAGATGGATAAATTGGATAATAGATCTGTTATAAGGAAGTCAAATAGAAATGAATGGTGGGCGGTTTGCAATATGAAGTCTAAACTATTCTCTGAGTATGATCAGTTACAGGAAGACAAGATTATTGAAGTGGGTGATTACTATCAATCAGATGATATGTATGACTTCTCTTATAGTCATGATGCCACACATGGTCTGCATGTCACATCTCCATTGTTCGATGACACACGTATGAAAGAATGTGATCCAAATGATATACTAAGTGGATGGGCGCCCAATGAAGAAGAAGAGGACGAAGAGGAAGAGGAGGAAGAAGAAGAATATGAAAGTCAAACAAGTGATGAGGAAGCATACTCGAGCTAGTGAAATACATTTTGTAATACACACCTTATGTTTGATGTGAATGATTTAAATGATTTGAATGTAATGAAATATATTGCAATGATTTGATATATTGCAATGTTGGATGTGAATGATTTGAATGTATTGCAATGTTTGATGTGAAAGATTTGAATGATTTGAATGTATTACAATGTTTGAATATATTGCATGAAGTTATTTTCGATTTGATTATGTATCCATAAAGATATAGAGTTGTGTAACTGATCCAAATAAAATTTTTATTTGTTAGAATATGGTTCGTGGAGGTCACAGTGGTCGAGCACCCAGTGGTAGTCAGTCTCAGCCTTCATCTTTACGGGCTGCTTCGATAGGTATATCATTTAACTAATTGTATACTTGATTAGTTTAAATGTGCATTGTGTGAATTTTTAACTCAATTTTTTATAGGTGATGTTTCACCTGCACATGACCCACCTACACCATCTATTCATACACGTCACGAGACAATGCCGGATGCAGGGTCTTCTCAGTCTGACACACGACAACTCTTCAAATAATGTATATTGATAGTTGACCATAAGTATTTCATTGTCACTTATCCAATACTTATCTTATAAATAGTGTATATCGATAGTCGATTGTTAATGTATATCAATTCATGTGCAGTGCGAGGTTCGAGCCACAAGAAGTAGTACGAGAAATTAGGAAGTCACTATTGCAGCATCTTCCAAGACCGGTCGCTCAATGGAAAGAGTACCCAAAGGAGGTGTTGGACAAATTATTGTCCTCATTTATGGTATGCAATCATTTATCATAACTAATGTGTTTCATATTTAATTTTTTGTTATAGTCATATGTGTTAACTTTCAGAAAGTATTTGTAGGCTTCGCATCGCTTTGCGACTGCGAACGAGGAGAAGGACACGAGGGTAGTGTGGGAGAAGGTGGTTGTCAATCGATTTGATGACATGTTGCATAATATGAAGACTGCAACAATAAAAGCAGTTGGTGGGATAGATGATCCACTGTAGTGGAAGGGCCATGACCCTTCTACTATCAGGAGAAATTATTGGGAGGGAATGTGCGACAAGTGGGCGAGCAATGAATTTCAAAACCGCTCAACAAAGGCTGCACAAAACTGAGCAAAGATGCCTGATGCCTATCTACACACTGGTGGATCTAGGACTTTTGGGAGCCACCAGAAAAAAATGGTAACTCATCAATATATATTGATAAATTTATAAGTATTTTTGCATACTTTTTAATTAATTTTTTTTATCATTTAACCTTGCAAGAAGCAGAAAAAGAATGCATTGTGCCTTACAAGGATGTATTTGTTGAAACATATAAACGTAAGAGCACGGGAGAGTTTGTATTGTAGAAGGCGAGAGCGACATCAGTATGTATTTATTATATTAATAAATATTGTAATATACAAGTTAGTATGAATTACATTATCATAAATATTGTAATTCTTAATTCTTAATTCATATTGTAATCATTACTTTATGGGAGTCATACGAGCAGCAGATGGTAGATCGATATGGCAATGACTCCACTTAGCATCCGCCTTTTGATCCTGCAGCATGGGTGACTGCAACCAGTGAACCAAAAAAGGGTCGTGTGTTCGGGTTTGGGAGTAACATGAACACCACACCAGTCGTTGCCTCCTACAGCCAGGGCTCTCAGAGTTCTCCCACCAGCATCAACTCCCACCGTCCGATTGACCCTGCTATGTCTTGGGATGGTGTCGGTCAGCGTCTTGAGGATAATTTAATCACTATGAAAGTTTTTTGACAACCTTAGAACACATATGAGCATGATATTAGCATATACAAAAGTTTTTTGACTGCCTTATAACACATATATGCATGATTGAATCAATAAGAAAGTTTTTTGACAACCTTAGAACACATATATGCATGATTGAATCACTATAAAAGTTTTTTGACAACCTTAGAACACATATAAGTATGATTTTAACACTATGAAATTGTTTTACTGCCTTAGAACACATATATGCATTATTGAATCACTATGAAAGTTTTTTGACAACCTTAGAACACATATAAGCATGATTTGATCACTATGAAAGTTTTCTTATTGCCTTATAGCACATATATGCATGATTGTGATACATAACACATTTACTTGACAGCTTTATAAACATTATATGCATGAGTGAATCACTGTGACATTTTTTTGACAACCTTAGAATACATATCTGCATGATTGAATCACTATGAATTTTTTTTTCAGTCTTAGAACACATATCTGAATTTTGTTATTGTCCTTCACTTTATTCTTAGTTTGTGTGTCATTCAACCATTTACTTTGATTCAATATGAAAGTTTTTTGACAACCTTAGAACATATATATGCATGATTGAATCACTATAAAAGTTTTTTGACAACCTTAGAACATATATAAGTATGATTTCAACACTATGAAATTGTTTTACTGCCTTAGAACACATATATGCATGATTGAATCACTATGAAATTTTTTTACTGCTTTGAACCCATATATGTATGATTGAATCACTATGAAAGTTTTTTGACAACCTTAGAACACATATAAGCATGATTTGATCACTATGAAAGTTTTCTTATTGCCTTATAACACATATATGCATGATTGTGATACATAACACATTTACTTGACAGCTTTATAAACATTATATGCATGAGTGAATCACTGTGACATTTTTTTGACAACCTTAGAATACATATCTGCATGATTGAATCACTATGAATTTTTTTTTCACTCTTAGAACACATATCTGAATTTTGTTATTGTCCTTCACTTTATTGCTAGTTTGTGTGTCATTCAACCATTTACTTTGATTCAATATGAAAGTTTTTTGACAACCTTAGAACATATATATGCATGATTGAATCACTATAAAAGTTTTTTGACAACCTTAGAACACATATAAGTATGATTTCAACACTATGAAATTGTTTTACTGCCTTAGAATACATATATGCATGATTGAATCACTATGAAATTTTTTTACTGCCTTAGAACCCATATATGTATGATTGAATCACTATGAAAGTTTTTTGACAACCTTAGAACACATATAAGCATGATTTGATCACTATGAAAGTTTTCTTATTGCCTTATAACACATATATGCATGATTGTGATACATAACACATTTACTTGACAGCTTTATAAATATTATATGCATCAGTGAATCACTGTGACATTTTTTTGACAACCTTAGAATATATATCTGCATGATTGAATCACTATGAATTTTTTTTTCAGTCTTAGAACACATATCTGAATTTTGTTATTGTCCTTAACTTTATTGCTAGTTTGTGTGTCATTCAACCATTTACTTTGATTGCATTAGACTAGGTGCATTGCATATAATTTATTTTATTATATTTTCTTTATCAATACTAACATTTCAGTTCTCTTGTAAGATGCTGGAGATGATCAACGTAGAGGAGCTGATGGAGGCATGGATGGAGTGGCAGATCGAGACACTGAAGAGGATGATGCCCTAAATCTTGGCGAGGATTAGATTCATCTGTTTAATTTGTTTCACATACTTATAACTAATTAGAACTTGTCAAGGACTGCACTGTAACTTATAACTTGTGTTAAATTTGTGTCACCTGCTTTGTATATGTATTTTTTATGTGTACTTTGTTTTTTATACAGAGGTTATATAAATTGTATAACGAGAAATTTTTCTCGATATTCATATTTCAAATTTTTTGTTTTAATTTTTTTTAAAAATTTGCAACGGATTAGGGACATATATTATCCATCGCTTATATCCATCGCCAATTTAAACCAGTTGATGTTTTGCAATGAAATTTAATTCATTGTTAATCCGTCACTCAATTGGTGATGGACATTAGCGATGGATACGTATTCGTCGTTAAATTTTAGCGACGAAATACATTCCTTCACAAAACCAAATCAGTCCTTCTTTAGCGACGGATTAGCAACAAACATTATCCATTGCTAATTTGTCACTAATTAGCGACAAATTGGAGACAAATAAATTATGTCGCATTTTAGCTACCAGGATTATGCGACGGCCAATTTTCATCGTTAATCCGTCGCTAAACATGTTAGCGACGGATAAACGATGGATAGCATCCGTCGCTAATCTGCATTTTTCTTATAGGGAATTTTGATGATAAAATGTCATGAATTTAGTCATAATTCAAGCTTAATGATTAAAACTATCATGCATTACTTAACCAACATGAAACACATAAATTAATATGCATAAGTCATGCTTTCTATATAATAAACACTTTATAAAGCATGAAAATTAACAAAAACAAGCTCATATGGGTAAAACTCGGGGTCCTCAAGCAGAAACCGAATTGAAAACACCATGAACCGGTCTGAAATAGCCCCGAACTGGTCATCAAAGGGTTCAAACCAGTTCTGAACTTTATGAACTAGTACCAAAGTATGAACAAAAGTTTATAAAACCCTATAACCGTATGCCAAAATCCTCGTATCTTCACATATTTAAGAAAACAAAGTCTTAGCTTCTCAGAACCGGTGAAAAACTGGAAGGAACTGGTTAAAAACAACTCTGAACCGGTCCTAGAAAGTGTCAAATCAGTCACACATCTAGTTCAGTTTTAAATAGTGCCAGGATCCTGATCTGGTTCATATTAGATCCAGGTCTGACTCGATATAAGTCGGATCCGGGTCTGACCTGGTATAATCTGGATCCAGGTCTAACCTGATCTTTACTGGATCTTGGTCTGACCCGGTATAAACCAGATTCGGGTCTGACCCGGTACAAACCAAATTCAGGTATGACCCGATACAAACTGAAGCCGACTAGACCCGGAACCAAATGATTCCGGTTTTGATCCAATAGTGTTAGATTTGAGCTATCCAGATGAGATTTAGACCCGAATACCTTATGGGTCCGGACCATAACCCTATCTAAAACTGAATCCGGGTCTTTCGAATGGGTCCCAGACCCGAAAACCTAATGGGTCTATGGATCATAACATGGTTCAAAATGTTTTGGATCTTGATCCGGTTAAACCGGATCGAACCACACCTTAAACCAAATGGGTCTGGCTCTGATCCAACTAGGTTGAATCCGATGACCAACCCAGACCCCAAATGGATCTGGGTCCCTCTAGGAGATCGGATCCTAAGCTTGATCCAAAATGCTGGTTCTGACCCAAACCTGGACCCGATACAAAATGAGTCTGAGTCCATAGGATCAGACCCAGACCTGGTTGTCGTATGGGTCCGAGTCCCAGTGGATCTGAATCCTATAGATGGATCCAACCTCAAAATGGATCAGACCCAGAGCTGGATACCTAATGGGTCTGGGTCCGATCCTGGGACATGTTATCCAAGTAGTTTCGGGCAGGCCTGATCCACCCAAAATGGGTTGAATTGGGTCTCCATCGAGTCAGAATACCCGGTCTGACTCGGGTCACCCCCATAACTTAAACGAGCATATTCGGTTTCTGAGAAACCGAATGCTTTAGGTTTCTCAGAAACCGATCAGCATGTCACCCATCCAAACGTCGACCCACATCGCCCAAGGGAGGTGCACGTCGCCCCACAGCGATGTGCTGATGCAGGCACCGGTGCTCCGACTGGTTGGTTGTCGGCGATGGCGACCTTGCATTCTCCCTCAAACTTCGGTGATGGCAGACTCCATTGCAGCCCGACGACTGAAGAAAAATAGCATTTTCAAAACCTTGATTCTGGTTGCCGCACGTCGCCGACAATCCGACGAAACACCCCCTGGCGATGATGCACCCCGACGTCGACAACATCACCATCCGGCAATGACCCTAACGGAAATCCCCTTCCAACGAAGGGGTTCCATCAGCGGCCAGTCTATCCAGATGTTGGTCAACCAAACAACATAGAGGTCCTGCGATAGCGGCTCTTCGGTGAAGGATTTTTGCTGCAAGTGACATCGGCGATCATTGCCTCTCAACGCCCAACGACAGAGGTAAAAAGGAAAAAAGAGAAAAGGGGGTTTTCAACCCTGCTTGTCGCACATTGTCGGCGATCAGCAAAACACACACACCCCGATGATGATTCACGGTGACCCCGACGCTGATTCGCGGTGACTCTGACACTGACATATCCCCCTGCAGCCTGACGGCCACTGGTAAAACCCTCAATCTGTTTTTTTTAATGAGGGTCATCGGGGCTGCAACCACCACCAGCGTACGACTGTTGGAAAAAGGCAATCGCACCACAGCGACTGCCACCATCGTCTGGTGACCAACGTCGCCCCACGACGACATGCGGTCACCTCAGGATGGCTCTGTCGCCGGTGAAGGCGGTTGCCCCACGACAACAATCTGCTGGGAAATGTGTCGCCCCACGACAACAGTTACCGGAGTTTAGGCGACCATTTTTTCTGAATACAGATGAACTACGTTTCCCCACAGCAACAAGGTCAATCTGTTACAGTCGCCCCCACAACGACAAGTGCTATCAACATGCAACTTACCTCGCCCAACGATGACAGTCGCAGCAAAAGGCTAGTAGGCCCGCATACACCCATGCACAACGAAATGCATGGAAGCGGGCCAATAACCCAATGTTGGCATTTCCTGTATCAACATACATAGAAAGTGTACCTGAAGACACCATAGAGTGCGTGTGTAGGTGCTTCGCATTCTCTTCATCCGGTCGACACTCACGATGAGCCCAGGCCTTAGGTCGATGGTGAGCAGGACCCTATACCACTTCATGGGCATGTGGAATTTGGGTAGGCTATTGCCATGAATCTCTCATCATCTTCGTAGCAGCCTACCCCTTTATATAATGGGAAAGAGGCGGTTACGTACGTAACTCCCACCCACTATCTCCCTATTATGTGACCCACTAATAGTGTCAAACCGGGTCACCTGAATGGGTTGGACCCAGATCCGTTATGTCCAACAAGAGAGTCTTCTTGCTGGCTCTGAGTCTTCTCCTCACTGCATTGGGGAGCATAGGTATGTGGGCACCTTTGTTGTTTGGGTGATAGGCGGGCGAATTGAGCAGTGTCAAGTGACGCCAGTCAATATCGCAAAAAATTACTTGAAAGTTAAAAAGCGCAATTTCTTGCGATATTTTCTAAATCTCGTAATTTTTTTTAAAATATTGCGTTTTAAACACGATATTTATTTAGCTGCTATTTATATTTAAAAATAAAGGAGAAAGATGGGGGTCCCTAAAGCTTGAAAAGAGATTGTTCTTGGGTGTCTCATTGCTGAGAGTAAATCAGCTTTTACCCTTATCCTGAGCGAGATGATACCTCGAGGAGCGAGGCAACTTCTATTTGAAAATGTAAACCCTGTTAAGTTGCATCAAAATAGACATTGAGTATTTATTTCATTTTTGAATAGCTAGAAAGTTTTGCCAATAAGATGAAATTGTAGTTGATTCAAATGTTTGAAGATGTGCACGTATGCGCGAAAGTCATTCCCTCTTTTACCTAGAGTACTTCCTACAATGGGGTTAACTCCCTAGATTCAAGAGTCAAGTTCAAATTTTTAGCGCTGTTGATTTTCTTCAAGGAAGCTATCCATTTCCTTGATATGATTAAAGAAGAAATACTCTTAATTTCATTAAAGTAAGTAGTGAAAAGATATTGATAAAAGAATTTTGCATAAGAAAAGATGATTTCTAGCAATTTTGGCAGTTTAATACCTGGGGGTTTTCTCATGATGATCTTTCGGCACTCTTTTTGAGACATTGAGCTTTCTTGGGTTTCTGGCAAGAAGTTTATTACATCATCCTTCATTTTAGAGATGTCCTGAATTTTTTTTGGGAAGGGTACGTCACAAACTCCTTCAACTTGGAGATGCTTCGATCCTTCTTTGTCTCAGGAATTATACTGATGATATTGGCTCATTGGTTAAAAATCTCTTGATGATAGCAGAAATCAAATATCTTTTAGAGTTTGTTAGGAGGTTCATCTTATTTGCCTTCAACTTGGCAGTGATCTGAACTTTCCCTGGAAGGATCCGTCACAAACTCCTTCATCTTGAAGATGATTCAAATCTTCTTCGGCCCCGGGGGTCTAACTCATCGACCAGTCTTCAACTTGACGATGATTGAGAGATCCCTTTTGCAGATATTTAATTGCGGCTTAAATGACTGAGGAGATATGGACTGAGTGAATTCTTTTTATAGCTCAAGATATTTCCACTGCCTGATTGCTAGAAAATCATCTTTAAACATGCGTCATAGCTATGATCAATATCGATTCGCTTCTGGCTTTTCAATATCAATGAATGTTTCTTTCGCTAATCATACCAAGGATATTTCTTACATCCTTTTGGTTGATCAACAGGAGAAAGGTTTGAATTTTGCTCTTTTCACAAAAAGCTTCACCCTTTTGAAAAGCATACAAGAGGTAATATGAGGTGATTCGTTTGTGCAGTAAAATATTAGAATCAATGAACATTTTTAGCAGATTGACAAAGGTTTCTTTCGCTAATCATACCAAGGATATTTCTTACATCCTTTTGGTTGATCAACAGGAGAAAGGTTTGAATTTTGCTTTTTTTCACAAAAAGCTTCACCATTTTGAAAAGCATACTAGAGGTAATATGAGGTGATTCGTTTGTGCAGTAAAATATTAGAATCAATGAACATTTTTAGCAGATTGGCAAAGTTTTTGAGAATCTTGTTGTGAAATAATCACTCAATATCAATTTTGATAGGACCTTGGGTTGAAACTTTGATTTTGGAAATCCCGACCAGTAAAACTGGATTTTGAAAGACTAACCAGCGAAAGCTAGAACCTTTTGATTTACTGATCAGTGGAAAACTGGAACCTTTTATTTAACGACCAGCGAAAGCTTGAACCTTCGATTTAACGACCAGTTGAAAAACTGGTACTTTTGAAAAGACTGACCAGCGAGAGCTGAAACTTTTGACTTTCCGACCAGTGAAAAACTTGAACCTTTTATTTAACGACCAGCGAAAGCTAGAACCTTTGATTTAACGACCAGTGGCAAACTGGAACCTTTGATTTAACGACCAGTGACAAACTGAAACCTTTGATTCAATGACCAACGAGAGAGATGGGACCTTTTGATTTAACGACCAGTGACAAACTGAAACTTTTGATTTAACGACCAACAAAAGTTAGAACCTTTGATTTATCGACCAGTGACAAACTGAAACCTTTGATTTAACGACCAGTGACAAATTGAGACCTTTGATTTAACGAGCAGTGACAAACTGAAACCTTTGATTTAACAACCAGTGACAAACTGAAACCTTTGATTTAATGACCAACAAGAGTTGGAACCTTTGATTTAATGACCAGTGAAAAACTGAGACCTTTGATTTAACGACCAGTGACAAACTGAAACTTTTGATTTAATGACTAGCGAGAGAGCTGAGATCTTTGATTTAACGACCAGTGTCAAACTGAAACTTTTGATTTAATGACCAGTGAGAGAGCTGGGATCTTTGATTTAACGACCAGTGAAAACTGGGACCTTTGATTTAATGACCAGCGAGAGAGATGGGACCTTTGATTTAATGACCAACAAGAGTTGGAAGCTTTGATTTAACGACCAGTGACATACTGGGACCTTTGATTTAACGACCAACAGAAGTTGGAACTTTTGATTTAGTAATTTGATCTATGATTGAGACTTTTTGTGAAGCAACCAGTACGGGACTGGGTTTTTCAAATGAACTTGGTCTTTGGTTGAAAATTTTGAGAGATAACCAATGCGAGGACTGGATCTTTCAAATGTACTTGGTCTTTGATTGAAAATTTTGAAAGATAACCAGTGCGAGGATTGGATTTTTTAAATGGTTCGACCTAGGATCAAAATTTTAAAAATAAATAGTTCGAGGACTGTGTTCTGAAAATGACTCGATCTAGGATCAAAAATTTTGAAAATTGACCAGTTCGAGGACTGGGTTCTGAAAATGGTTCGATCTAAGATCAAATTTTTTGAAAATGACCAGTTTGAGAACTGGTTCTAAAAATGATCTCACTTGCGAATCAAACTTGAAGCACGAAGATTCTTGACGAAGATTTAGAATTTAATAGACCATCACAGTTAATTGTATGTAGTCTGCTTTCAAGATTATCCCCTTATCTTGAATGGGAAATAGAATAAACATTGATGAGAATTTAGAAAATCATGAAAAATGATTCAGGTTTTATCCCTTAACCTGAAAGGGGAATACCTCGGAGGACGAGGTTCTATTTTAAATATTTTTTATTTGCATTTCTTTATAAAATTTAATATTTATTCATATTGCCGATATTTTGTCAAAACACATACGTTTTTCAAAAAATCCTTTTTTGTCACGAGATTTTGGCTGCCGATATTTTGCTGTTTTTTACTTTTGTCACTATGGTCATTCTTACAAGTCGGACAAACAGTTCGGATATGGTAGGATCATGAAGGATCCGGATTTGAATCCGAAATATTAAAAAAGAAAAACATAGTGAAAAAAAGCGCTTTAAAATGAAGCATAACAGCCGTGAATATATCGTGAACTTTAGTTTGTTTGCTTCTCGCGGTTTTGCAACCATATTCTCTACAAAACAATGCACTAAAAAATACAAAATATGAGGAAAAAGATTTTTTTTTTTTAGAGAAAGAAAACATTTCATTAAACCTCCGGAAATGTGTAAAGGATTGCACGTCGTCGAGAGATCAGCCTGAAGGTTTACAAAGATTTTTGGATCACATGAAAAACTTGTGGGGCTCCCATTAAACAGAACATGTAGATCACATCTATCGTGTCAGATGTGAGAAAAAAACCAAATAATAGAGTTTCACCCCCCATCAAATATTGTGAGATTTATGAAAATCTCGGGATAATATCGTGAGAAATTGCCTGAAAGTTTGAAACAGCAATTTCTCATGATATTACAAAATTAATGAAAAAACATAAATACCGCAATTTAAATGTGCTATTTAAGTTTTAAATGACTATTTATCGTGAAAATCCATCTATTTTTATTTTTAAATCATTTTTATTAATATTTTCTTATAAATTTTTTTAATTAATTATTTTATTGTTGAGATTTTGCCGAACAAACACGAGATTTATGAACATTTTTCAATTTCTCGCGAGATTTTGCCAAAAAACAAACGTTTGTCACTATGCACCCCCATTTGTTAGGTCGATTGCACCTATAATTGACTGTAGCAAATCATAACCCATATAGTGCAGTTGCGATCACTGCTAAAGGCCCTTTTTGCATAAAAAACAGTGCATGTCATTAATTACACGCTCATTCGAGATGGTTATCCATTTTTACTCCTCTCTTTATATATATATATATATAGAGAGAGAGAGAGAAAATAATAATAAAAAGATGTCTTAGACCTGTGAAGCAATGAAGCGCGGAATGAACTTGCTATGAAACGCGCTTCTAAGGTTTTAGGGGGCGTTTGGATGGCGCCTCGTAACGGCGTTTTGGGTGGTTAATGTCGTTTTGAAAAATTAGTATACAGTGTTTGAATGACAGAGGAACCTATTTTTTGCAAAAATACATTTATGAAAAAAATCCCTTAACTTATAAAGAAGTTTTAGGAAACTATTGTTTTTTTTAATAACCAAGAGAAACCACCCTTTAGGTTCAAATTCTACTCGCATCATTTTCTTACCCAAGCCGAAGCGTAGCAACTCTCTAGGGGAAAGGGGGTAAGTCCACAGAGTTTTATGCTGTCAAGACGGTGATCATACTTAAAGCAGGCAGAGCCAGCACGGCTAGGTCTCTGATTTTAGCTGCGGTTTCTCTGTGTAAGTTTATTGATGTAAAACCCGAGGCCCCCTAACTCGCCAGGCAGTACAAAGCAACTTCATTCTCGTGGCAAAAGACACCCTCCTCATCAACTTGTCGACATTCACCTTGTGTTGGGACGTTGCAGGTTCAAAACACAATGGTAATAGTATAGTTGTATAACTGGTAGGAGTCTGCCTAACCCCAGCTTGCCTTTCAAAAAAAAGAAAATCTGACCCATTCACTACCTGATTGTATTGTGAACATCTAATTCATGTCACAGCCCCAAGGAGTTAGGGCCATACATGATCCAACCTAATATATATATATATATATATATATATATATATATATATATATTAGAATTATCCACCCAGTCCATTTGGGTAAGGTCCTTTTTTGTTCTGTCCCAACCACTTATGAGGAAGGCTTTTTGTCCAATGGCCCCCTCTTTATCCTACTCACAATTTCAAATATTTCCACAATATCCCAAATTTCATGCCAAAAAACCCCCTTTGTTGCAACAGAAGCATATCTTGAAGGGGGTGTGAAGCCCTAGGAACCCTAAGTATCAGCCTCTCTACAAAAGGTTTGTTGGTGACATACATGAAGTCAGAATAAAAGAAGGAATATTTTCTTTTAATTTTATTTCTGCTTTTGGCACTATATCTTTCTGAATTTTGGAAAGCACATGTGATGTAGTAGGGAAAGGCAGACCTAGTCTCTCTCTCAACCTGTACCAGGTGTTCACACATCATGCTCCCAGCTTTTTCAAATTCTAGATACAAGTTCAAAATGGATATGGGACCAATAAACATTGGTCATTATGGAACTACTACCAGGTCGGATCAGGGCCGGTTTAGGGTCAACCCTAATCGACTCATATATTCAATAGTCAGGTTAGGTCTGGAGATCAGGTATTTCTGGGGTAAAATATGAGAACCTCTAATATCCTGGCATAAATTCTTTATATAATCCAAATTCGACCATATACTTTGGTCTGCATAATAGATTTTGGGCCGGGTCGATCTGACCATGAAAGATAGCTCACATGCACTACTGATCTTATCACATCTCTACCTCTCACAGTTGGTTGATCCAACCATCCTGATACAACTGTCATAATGGATAAGCTCAAGTACCCGATGAGAGAGAGAGGGGTATATGTTGGACATTATGGGTTACGGGTCCAACCCACAGTCTGACCCGGTTTGACACCCTCTTAGTGGGTCACGTAAGTGGCTGAGTAATGAAGATAGTGGGTGGGAGTTACGTGAATGTGGAGAGACCACATTCACGTAACTGCTCAATTCCTCCATTATATAAGGGGTTAGGGGTTATGAAGATGATGAAAATTCTTAACACTTCCCTGCCCAAATTCAGTTCTGCATTCAGATTTAGCAGAATAGGGTCCTGCTCACCGTCGACATAAGGCCTGAGCTCATTGTGGGCGTCGACCGGCTGAGGAGAACGCCGAAATACCTACATGAGAATGGCGAATCCAGGTACGCTCCCTGTCATGTTGTTCTTTTCAGGGTTTCGCCCAACATTGTGTTATGGGCCCACTATCTGAGTGAAACCTTTTGCAACAAACCTAGCCTTGTACCTCTCCATATGACCTTTAGAGTCTGTTTTGGTTTTGTAAACCCATTTACAACCAACAGGTCTAACTCCATTAGGTCGAGGTACAAGATCCCACACTTGGTTCTTTGCCATAGAGTCAAGCTCTTCTTTCATGACATTGATCCAATATGTAGATCTTTCACTTTCAATGGCTTCTGCAAATGTGAAGGGATCTTCATCAATGTCTATGAAATCATTTGACTCTTGTAAATACACCACATAGTTCGGATGGATAGCAGATTTCCTAAGTCTGGTGGACCTCCATACATGAGCTACAGGTGGTTCAAAATGAGCCTCTGTATCCTGTTGTTGTTGTATATCTTCATCAACAACCGAATCTAGTTGGGATTGATGTTCATTGACTGAACTTTCTCTTACATTACTCGAAGAAACAATGATAGAGAAAATCAGGTCATTATCCTCAGTAGGTGTAGAACCTGAATCCTGCATTTTCTCAAAATCAATATTTTGAGATGCATCTATCCCAACAGAACCATTTTCAAGAAATCTTGCTTTATCTGTTTCTACTATTTGTGGTGTATAAGATGGACAATAAAACCTAAAGCCTTTCGATCTTTCTGGATAACCAATAAAGAAACCACTAGTTGTCCTAGGATCAAAACCTTTTATATGTGGGTTATACAATTTAGCTTCTGCTGGACATTCCCATATGTGCATATATGACAAAGAAGGTTTTCTACCTGTCCATAACTCGTAAGGAGTCTTTTGAACAACCTTCGTAGGAACCTTATTTAGAATATGCACTGCAGTCCTAAGAGCTTCACCCCACAAGGTCAAAGGAAGGTTTGATCGTGCATGCTATTTTTCTTTCTTTTCTTCCTTCCTTTTGGATCTCAAATTTTTAACCTTATTTTGATCATGCATGCTATTTTTCTTAAAAATCATGTATCTTTTGCTCTTTCCTTTTCTCCTAGATTTTTTTTTATCCCTATAATTTTTAGCCTGTTTTCAAATCTCTTCACCTTACTTTTCTCATATTTTCTGGTAAATCTTCTGACCATTGTAGTGGGAAAACTGTCAGCCCAAGTCTTTTGTTTTCTTACTCATTCTTTCGTCATGGTTGGCGACCCCGCCTAGGTAACAAGGCATATTTTTTAGTTGTTTACTTCATTTATGGGAGTAATAACGCAATTGTCATGACTTTTGTGATGACCCAATCCCTGGTAATAAGATATCTTTTCCAAATTATCAACATGCTTCGTCACCTTTTTTCAAAACCTTCTTTTAAATATCCCCGCCAGTCTAAACCATTCCCCTTTATTCTGAAGAGAGTATTTGGCAGTCACGTGAAGATAATAATGCCACCTCGATGCAACATTAACAACAACAAAGAAGAGACGAATTCTCCAAAATTGTCCAGAGGTCAAGGTCAGACAGGCGACAACGATATCGATCCCGCTATGTACGATTTATTTCAAAAGATGATGATCAAGATGCAATCAGAGCAAGCCAAGGCAGGTTCAGGAAAGAGGTCATCCAAGAAGAAATCCAAAGAAAATTCTCATGAGAAAACTGACAAACTTATCAAGAAAAGGGTTTAGGTTGACAACAATTCAGAAGGGGCAGATTCAGCGGGGGAAGACTCAAAGGAACAACAACCTACATTTTTCCAAAACCCTCTACATCAGTCTAAGAAAATCGTTGAGGAGCCTGAGTCAGTGAACAAATCTAAGTTTCAGATCCCGATGGAAGATTTGATCCAGTTGCAATTAAAAGAGATGATCTGCATGATCAAAGATCTGCAGGCTCGGGACAAAGGCAAGAAAGTATACACCAGCGAAGATTTCTATGATGGCCTAGAAGGGGATGACATCCTGGAGGACCTTCCCCGAAAGTTCACCAAGTTTGATGGGACCAGCAATCTGTTGAGAAACTAGGTTTTGATGACACATAATATGATATACTGTCATATAGGCTTTAATATGATATGATAATATGCCTTCATGAATAATGTTATATTATGACTGGATATGATTTGTCATGTATTTAACGAGTATTTGATGCAAGGTTATTTCACCCAAAAAGGATGGAGACCTCCTGCTCAAGTACAACCTTTGGTACAATCATATTCTCTGAAGAAAAAGCTGAAAGTGCACTAGGATCTAGGCAACGAGCACTAGAGGGGGGGTGAATAGTGCTTTTAAAAAAATTGTTTGCGGAATATTTAATGATTTTGCAAATCTCAAAGCAAACACACAAAGAACACAAAATTTTATCCTGGTTCGGTCTAACTCGACCTACATCCAGTCCCCAAGCAAAACCCGCTTGAGATATCCACTATCAACTTTGTAAACTACAAGATCACACAGATTATAACTGGTCCCACTTTCAGTAACAACCCTACTGAAAGCAAACAACTCCTTTACACCAAGGAGCCCTTCTTTTTACAGAAAATAAGTAACAACTTACAAAACAACCTATGAGCCTTCCTTTTGAATGCAAATGAGATGCAATTGGCTTTTGAGGTTGTTGAAATACTCTACTCACGAATTCACTATCTCTCAAAGTGATTTGAGTGAAAAACTGAAGTGAAAATATCACGTGAGTGAGAAAACAAATACTTGAATGAATAGGAGTGAAAAGCAATAAGTAAATGATTCAAATTGATTGAATTCTTGTTGTTTTTTAGTGTACAATGCACTCATATTTATAGTTAAAGTTTTCCATACGTTGAGGGTATGAAAGGGTATCAAAACTGTCCATTTCGAACGATCAAAACGTTTAAAAAATGAAAAGACACGCCTTTTTGAACTTTCAGGAAAATGACAAAATTAGTCGACTGAATCATCAGTTAGTCGACTAATAGTTAGTTATTAGTAGACTGACAGTTATCGTCGGTTGACTGATCTGTTAATCGAGCCGTTTGAAAATCTGAACTTTTGAAACTTAGTCGACTTGAGAAAAGTTAGTCGAATGATAATATCATCAGTAGACTGAAAAACCTTTTAGTCGACTGTTGCTAAAATCTTCTGAAAAACAAACATTCTGTTCGGTCGACTGATAAAAAGCATTAGTCGACTGCTGCTAAATTTTCAGAAAACACATGTTCTGTTCAGTCGACTGATAAAACCATTAGTCGACTGCTGCTAATTTTTCAGAAAACAGACATTCTGTCCAGTCGACTGATAAAACCTTCGGTCGACTAATTTGACAAAAATGACTTTTTAGAAAATATGACGTGAAAGGATTAGTCGACTGGTAAGTCTATTGGTCGACTAATAAACATGAAAATTTAATAAAAGAGTTTTCTAAAAAGATTTTCATGAGGGTTCTTTTTAGAAAAGATTTTCTAAAGACTTTTAAGGTGAAATGCAACCTAAATATGCACTCTAAGTAAGGCGCTTACAAGAATCTAAGACTTTTAATGAATTAAACATTTGCACACTAGTCTTCAAAGATTCTTCACTGAATTCTTCAAATTCTTCAATTTTTTCATAGCCTTAGCTGAAATGCAGTTGATTCCACTTGCTCATCATCAAAACCTTGTACTTGAAGTATCATGTATGGCTTCATTGTCGTAACAAAAGCTTGATGGGCCATTCATTCTTAAAGATCATCCAAGGAGATCAGCTTCTTCAAGATGAAGATTTTTTTCTTCTTTAGAGTCATATGTAACAGAACCTTCAGAAGGATGCATAGTGCATATTTCATATTGCACGCTTTATCATACAAAGCCATCTATTTACAAAAGCTATGTTTCATAAAAGCATACGATATTTCAAAAAACACCTTTTTGAAAAACAATCATTGTACTTTCGTACAAACTTTTATTTTGACAAGATATAATAGCTCATGATTTCAAAAGCATTAATTGTACCTTCTAACATGCATTTATGAATAAGACAACTTGAAAAGAAATAAAAACTAATGATTTCGAGTATAAAAGAAAAAGACAAAATGAATTTAAGTCATAATACAAAATCGTCTACCTTGAATTGACAATGTAAGAAAACTAATATTATTATATTATGTTTGCAAAAGACTTTAGTTACTTTATAAAACTCAAGAATGTCGACTTATTTAAAGTCATCATTCTTTCTGTAAATATTAAATACCACCTCAAAAGCATTTAAGAAATAACTATTTATTTAATCCCCATTCAAGAATGTCGACTTACTTAAAGTCATCATTCTTTCTGTAGACATTAAATAACACCTCATAAAGCATTTTGAGAAATGACCATTTACAAATAATGCACTCAACAAAGCATTTATTGTACTTACATACATTTAAGTAAAGAAGTGACAATTTTTAATAAAAATACTAATATACTACAAATCATTAAATTGAATAAAGACAAAACTGCATGATGATTTACAATCCAACATTCAATGTACTACAAATCATTTATTATAAGAATAAACCTTTTACAAAATATATCACACCTAAAATACTACAACGAATAGTGTACCCCAAATGCTACACTTATAGAAAGAAGACTTTTTCGAAAATACAATACAGTACATATATCTTTTTACACAAAGTTGTTTTTGAAATGACTTGGCATCTCGCATCCCAAAAGGACAATCATTTCAAAAAGGCAACAATTATTTTCTGGAGGCTATATAAACACAAACAAAATAGTTTTTCACAACAAGACATGTGAGCTTACAATGAGAAAAATTTCTATTCGATATTTGAAAAAGAGAGCTTAGAAAAAGAAAGAGAAAAAGTCAAGAATAGCTCTTTGACAAAGAGTATTATTTGATTGAAAAGAACAGAACATTTTGAGAATTCTTCATTCGTGCATTCATATCATTCTGAAGGTTCTATAGGAAGTATTGTAACTTTTTGTTAGTCATTGTATCCCTTCTCTGTTGAGAGAAGTAGACCTCTGGGAAAGAGGGTGTTTTCCTTCTCTGTTGAGAGAAGAAGACCTCTGTGAAAGATGGTGTGTTCCTTCTCTATTGAGAGAAGAAGATCTATGTGAAAGAGGGTGTGTTCCTTCTTTGTTGAGAGAAGAAGACCTCTGAGGAAGAGGGTGTTGTACTATTTATCCGGTAACTCGGATGTTATAGTGAAAGGCTCAAGTGTTTTGCTTGGGGACTGGATGTAGGTTAGTGACGTGACCGAACCAATATAAATCTTGTGTTTTGTGTGCTGTGACTTATTGCATTAATATCCTTTTAATTTATCGATATATTTCATATTTCACTATTCACCCCCCTCTAGTGGAATTTCACTATCCCAAGGCTCATTTGGCCATGTTCTTCGCAGAATACAACCGGTTTAAGAGGGACAATAGAGCTTTGTTTATATGTTTTCCGCACAGTCTGGAAGGTGCTACGGCAAAATGATATGCTGAACACATCAACCCGATTGAACTACGAGAGTTTGACAAAGTTATCAATTTATTCATTGAGAGGTTCTTGTTCAACACTGAGGCACTGTCAACCCTCAATCACCTATGCAATCTGAAGCAAAATGATAAAGAGAAAGCCATAGACTTCATTCGCAAGTGGAGAGAAACCTGTAACAAAATGAGAACCCCCATCTCAGAGGAGCACACACTCCAGATTATCCTGAACAACTTCTCTCAGCCTCTGAAAAGCCTTATTTCCACTTCACCTTCCAAGTTGTTCATTGAACTTACTGAAAGAGTTGAGTGACTTGAGATGGAGATGGACAATAGAGTCTATGAAGGCATCACCCTCGTCAAGAACAGTTAAGATTCAAAGAAGAAAACAAATTTCACCTTCTCCGCCAACTTCGTCAGCAATGACAACAAAGGTAGCAAGAACAATCGTGCAGCTCAAGAGGAGAAGTCTTTCAAGCAGAACAACAAGTCGGTTCCATCCAACTTTCAACAAAAAAAAAAAGATAAAGCGTGACGGTTGGGGTAGCGATCGCAAGTTTACTCCCTTAGAGCAGTCGCTCGAAGAAGTCCTTGAATATATGCTGACCAAAGGATTAGTAAAGCTCCTAAGGGCCACAGACACTCCCACGATCATGGGAAGATTCATGAATCAGTTATGCAAATTTCATCGAGCAGTAGGACATGACACCAACCACTGCTTCATCTTCAAAAATATCGTTCAAGACTGCATTTACAAGAATCTCCTTGTTGAAGAAGAGGAAGAAGATGACTAGTCGGCCGTCATGACCAAGCCTTTCCCTGATCATTCAAACTGACAATGCCAGTGCTTTTCTCATTTTTCATCTTGCTTTTTATCGTTTTTAAAGGGGCAATGTAGTCTTGTTTCTTTCCTTTGTCACTCTTTCTTCAATGCATCAATAAAATCATCTAATTTTCCTCATAGTTAGGTGTCATCTTCTTTGCTTATTTTTCTTTTTGCAAAATATCTTTTTGCGAGGGGTGACCTCTTTCATAATGTCTCCCAAATCAATCAAGAAGCTCGTTGCCTTGTTATCTTCAGAAAGCATTTTTCAAATATCCTTTTTTCCTGTTACACTGAGGCATCTTTTGAAAATATATCTTTACTTCAAAATATCTTGTATGCAGGCAGGATCAAACTCTTTCATCGCCAATTTGTATCAATTTTCATCAATTTCCTATTCCATTCCCATTCTGGATAAGGGACAATCTTGGGAGCGTCTTCAAAAAAGCAATGGGATTATCTTTAGGGATCTGTCTAAAATAAAAAAGATTTCAAAATCTCCATCATGATCACTGAGGGCTTTTTGAAGCAATAATCTTTCTCAAAAATCAACCTTAGGGTTGAATCCTTTTTTTAAAAAATAGTTTTGAACCGGTCTTTTTCAAAATCAACCCTCATGTTGATCTCCTTTTTTAAAAACTGGTTTCGAATCAGTCTTTTCAAAATCAACCCTCATGTTGATCTTCTTTTTCAAAAACTAGTTTCAAACCAGCCTTTTCAAAATCAACCCTCGTATTGATCTCCTTTTACAAAATTTGGTTTCAAACCAACCTTTTCAAAATTAACCCTCGTGTTGATCCCCTTTTACAAAAACTATTTTCGAACTGATCTTTTCAAAATCAACCCTCATGTTGAATCTCCTTTTACAAAAGCTGGTTTCAAATCGATCTTTTCAAAATCAACCCTCATGTTGATCTCTTGTTTGCCAAAACTAGTTTTAAATCAACCTTTTTCAAAAATCAACCTTCGGGTTGAGTCTCCTTCCAAAGTTATTTTCGTCAGTCTTCTCAAAATCAACCCTCGAGTTGAGTCTCCTTTCAAAACTGTTTTCACTGGTCATTTCCAGATCCACCTTTGGGTTGAAATCTCCTTCAAAATTCAGCTTTATGTTTGAATTTTTTTCCAATTCTAGTTTTTTGCTGGAATTTTCTTCTAAATCCAGCTTTGTGCTGGACTTTCCTTCCAATTCTAGCTTTGTGCTGGACTTTCCTTCCAATTCTAGCTTTGTGCTAGACTCTCCTTCCAAATTCGACTTTGTGTTGGACTTTCCTTCAAATTCCAGTTTTGTGTTGGACTTTCCTTCCAAATTCGGCTTTGTGTTGGATTTTTCTTCCAAATTCGGCTTTGTGCTGGATTTTCCTTTCTATTCCAGCTTTGTGTTGGACTTTCCTTTCGATCATGACTTTGTGCTGAAATTTCCTTTCAATTCCAGCTTTGTGTTGGACTTTCCTTCCAGATCCAGCTTTGTATTAGATTCTCCTTCCAAATCCAACTTTATGCTATTTAAAAGGGTCGAAAGGACTACAATTGTGTTTTCAGACTGATGAGCTGAAATTCATCGAATATTCTGATGCTGACTTTGCTGGATGCAAAGATGATAGCCTACCTACGGCTATATCTTTTTGTTTGGAGGTGGAGTTGTTGCTTGGTCATACAAGAAACAAGGATGTGTTAAGCACACTCAAGAGACTGAGTACAACGCTTGTAATGTAGCCACCACCTTTGCTGTCTGGATTAACAGGTTTCTAAATGACCTAAAGTTGAAAATTGTGAAAGAACCTGTTCATTTATATTGTGATAATCAGGCAGCAATCTCATTAATGAAAAGTGGAGTTGATAGCTCGAAAAGTAAACACATAATGATGAAATGTCATTATGTATATGAAATGATTGAGAAAGGTGAGATAGATGTTGACTATTTCCCGACATTAGATATGGTGGCTGAACCTTTGACTAAAGGGATCTCAGAAAACCTGTTTATCAAGCATGTAACCCATATGGGACTAAGATATTTGTGAATAGATTACGATGAAAACCATGATATGAAAAATCTGTAATCTTTGTTGGGAAGCCCATGAAAGTGGGAGCAAACTAGCAGTCTCATGGCCAAGTGGGAGATGTTGGTATATGGTCATGATCCATATGATTCATGTATCTCATAATCGTGGGTGACCTTTTCAAAAAGATAATTCAAAATCAAATTTAGTTTTATAAAATTGTTTTAAACGGAGATCATGTGCCGCATATCTCTCCGTGGCTAAATGTATGCCCAACATGTATACAGAAATAACAACATTAAAAATTCGCACTCTAAGCAAATCTACCTCAATCCCTTTTTCCTTGTAGCTGCAGAGGTGAATCATTGTTACTGCTCATTTGCTGCTACGCCTTCACAACGTACAAGACAGGTTTCCTCCTATATCAACTGGACCAAAAGAGAGCTTCCATTGGCATCCTATGTTACAACTAGAACAACAGGTCACCTAACTAAATTGGTCTCTCTCCAGGAGAAGAAGGGCGTTTGGCTTTGACGAAGAGAAATTTCTTAGTCAATGCGAACATTAGGGGTAGACATCGGCCCAAACCGGACCGACCTAAATAGGCCCTCATAAGGGCCCAACAGGCCTGATTCAAACCACGGCATATCATAAGCCAGGACGACCAGTTATAATCAGGTTTACTCAGGCCCCGGCGTGGCCGTTACGCCCATTTAGCTAATCAGGTTGGTCGTACAAAATACACACACACCGAGAGAGAGAGAGAGAGAGAGAGAGAGAGAGTCCAGAGAACTCATGGACTGAGAGAAAGAAAAGTGCAAACAGAGAACAGGGAGAGCGGATCAGGTCCAATGAGCCTTGGACATAAATACTGTCCAAGGCACCTGGAAGACATTCATCATCAAAATGAACAGCAACCAGAGCCTACTCAACGCCCCTTTGTTTTGGAAGATTTCTAGCCGTTCATTTTTGCATCATTGATGTCGACTGCATCAGAAATTTTTGTGCAGCCATATAGATAAAGGCCATTCTTTTAGATGAGTCTTTGGTGCCGTCAATCTCCATGATCAACAGCATCCAAAGAGTCTTGGAAAGTTTTTTTGTCCAATCCTCTCTCCCTCTTCTATGACGGAGCCACAAAATGAGGATATAGAAAGTTGAAAAGAAAAACATAAAGAAAATACCAACAGGGACTCCCTTAGGGGTGTCAGCGGATTGGGTTTACCCGGACCCGACCCCGACCCCAACCAAACCCTATAGGGTCCAGGTATGGTGATACATAAGGGGACCCGATTAAGACTACGGAAAGTCTGATTAATATATGGATCCGGGTATAGTTTGCAAAATTTCCAAATAGACCTGGGCCCAACCAGAGATCCCATTAAGACCCAAAATTTTAAATGTAAAAATGATAAAAAAATATTATTTTACCGGGTATGGTCTGGGTCTGGTTCATGTAATTTTTATCTGGTCTGGATATAGCTTTTCTTACAATTGATGCGATTAGACCCGAGTCCGGACTAGAAAATCAAATCCAAATCTGATTCCACCTAGGTCAGAACCAAACCCGACCCGTTGACACAGCTGCACGTCACCTTGTGTTGGGACGTTGCAGATTCAAAACCCAATGGTATAGTTGTACAACTGGTAGGGGTCTGCCTAACCCCAGCTTGCCTTTCAAAAAAACATAAAGAAAAGGGAATCTCTTCTATATCAAAAGAGGGAGATTCGGATTTTTCACTCTGTACAAAACCTGATACGAAAAAGGAAAAATCTATCACGGGTCTTCCGTAAAGCGTTCAGAGAAAAGTTATTATAGAAACGAAGAAGCTCACAAAAGAAAGAAAAAGGCTCTGACCACTCTTTTCCTCCACTCCATCAGAACACCTCTCTCTCTCTCTGCGATTACTGTCCAGAATAAAAGCAAAAAAAAACAGAAGACAGATTCTCTGCAGGATCTCTAAGACCCATCTATCAGAAAGAATAAGAAAAAACAGAAAGGAAAATTTGAAAAAAAAAACAGTATTACCCAGAGATTCCCCAAACTCCTACCCTCCAGATTTCCCTCATTTTCTCGATTTCTTCGACACCAACTTCATATTTCCTGGTTTTCTTCGACACCAACTTCACAATTCCCGATTTTCTTCGACACCAACTTCATATTTTTTCCTGAATCTCTCTCTCTCTCTCTCTCTCTCTCTCTCAGGCGACATCCAACGCTCTCCCGGGCTTCCTGTCGAAGATCCTCTGGCCGGGTGCCAGCATGTTGAGCGGGTCGAACCTCGCCTTCCTCGCGGCGAACCTCTGCCACCCGACCTCCCCGAAATGGTCCCTCCACTGTCTCTGGCTCGCGTAGGAGGGCAGGTACAGCTTGGCAGATAGGCCTCCCGTAGCAGACTCGATCAACCTCTGGTTCTGCCGCACGATCTGCCTCAGGCACGGAGTCGCAGCCACACACTCTGCCGCCACAGAACGCAGGACTCCCACTGTGTAAAGCACGTTGTCATTCCTGTCCGTTTCTGGAACAACAACCGACATGTTCCCATTCCACCTGCAAAGAAGGAAAGATTTTACATTAGTCCTTTCTCTTCTTTTTTTTTCTCTAATTTTTTTCCCATTAAATGACTGCAAAACTTTCGAAAGATTTTGTTATAATATGCCCCCACAGTACATAATCACAGTTGTATGTGCCGCTTTACAAAAGATTTTCCAAAACCTTGCAAAACAGTGATGGAATTTCAAAGATTTCATGAGCGCAACTTTGCATGGTCCTACAATAACGTATAGTTCGAAATATTAATCTTTTTATACACAGTAAATAACTGAGATTTAAGCAATAGTGTAAAGATTTCGGAGGGAATTGCAACATTGAGTAGAAAGTGAGATTGTGATATTCGCTTTATTTCTGCCAGAGCAGGAATTCTAGGATTGAGATCAGGTGATATTGAAAATAACCACCAATGGTGATATTTTCAATACTCACCCTCAGTGTGGTTGTACGGAGAGTCCTTTTAGGCTCTTCTCAAGGGCATTTTTGTACCATCATATTTTTGACAGTACGGACACAATTCCGTACAGGTGTGTGGTGGATATTGGTAATCACCACTGGTGGTGACTTTCAGTATCACCTGATCCCAACCCGGAATTCTCAGGGGTTCATCTGCTCGAACCATGGTACTGTAACAGTTTCAATATCTAAAAGGTTAAAAAAGCGTTTTTTTAGAGAGGATCAGGTCAGATGCTCCTGGGATGCCGTTCATCTTAAACATGAACGCCAACCCTCAAACAGTGAATACGGATCATTGTGAGCTGTTGATGTTAAACATGAACGCCAACCCTCAAACACAGTGAATAAGGCTCATTGTGACCCATTCATTTTAAACCGTTCAGATCTCATCAAAAAACGTAGGGCACATCCAAGTGATGGGCGTCTCATCCGTTCATCTTGAGATCAACGGCATCCAAAGCTCACAATGACATGATCCCGTCTCGTTTTTTGTTCTGCTTCACTGAGAGGATATTGGTATTTGTACATGAGCAGCTGTGCCAGCGTCCGGACTTGTCTTCTTTTATCCTGACAAAAAGATAGCAACGCAAGATTTTGGGTTTTATATGGTACATGGGATATTAATGGCAGTCAATTCACCTACTTTTTTTTTCTCCAAATATTTGTAAAATGAGAGAGAGAGAGAGATTGGCCCAAACAGTTACTGCATAAATAGAAAAGGACCAAACAGTAGCCCAGGTACCACAAGGGACCTGAATGCGTTCAACAAATATTGTGTCACTATTTGGATCAGTTGGTGGCGTGCAACCCACCGAAAATTTTGCACGTAAATAATTCCCAAAGAAAAACAAGCTTTTGCCATTTCAGTTTCACCTATAGTAAACCGAAGAAGCAATATAAAATTCCAAAAAAAGAAGGTAAAGACAGACAAACAAACTAGAAATGAGATACTCTAAAGCAAAAAACATGGAAACTGTTCTCAATTTTATGTTTAGAAAACCTATTTTTAACAGAAACAAAACCAATAAAAATTTTCCCCAGTAAAGACAAATTAGAAAAGAAACAAATAATACACAAAGAGAAATGTTGTTTGATTCACATAAAGTCCCCCAGAATAATATAAAATTCGAAAGAAAAAGACAAACTAAAAACCTAGTTCTCTAAAGCAAAATACAAGGAAATATGTTTTTTGGGCATGGAAACCTCATTTCAACATAGAAGAGCCAATAAATTACTTTTTTTAAGTACATACCAGAAGGCTACAATATTAGAAAGGAAGCAACAAACCCCCACCAAAATACTGTGGAGAGAGAGAGAGAGAGAGAGAGTTTTCTCTTACTTGTCTGCCCTGATTGGGTAGATGAGCACAGGGCCCTTAAAGGTTTTGGGTGAGATGTTCTCCAGCAGGAGGTCCTTGAACTGGGTGATTGATGAGGGAGGCACAAACATATTGAGCCATGGGTGTGGGACGTCCCAGAGCCCCCTCCCCCTCAGATTCTCCTCCTCCATCCTCACACGGTTCAGGAAATCGAAGTAGGAGACCTCCACACTATACACAATCGAAGGGATGTGGCTCAGCCGCCCCAATACTTCTTCTACCTGGAGTCCCACAGAAACGATGGTAAGGAGAGAAGATAGCAGCTAGCAAACAGAATTACAGAACAAATATAAAACTAAGTTTCCTTTTTTATTTATATTTTACTATTGACTTTGTGAGAAGAGAAATACAAGCTAGCCAAAAGAACTTGTAAATTTAGTTTTTCATATTTACAAACAAGATTATATATAGTTATCTAGAAAAAATTACTTCTTTTTTGTTGACTGATATTTCTAGGCATGACAGAAGTTTCCCGGACAAATACTAAACTCGTTTAACAAAACTGCCATCATAGAGAAACTCTAAATACCCATAAACCAAGGTGACCAGATGCTTCAGTTTTCGTTTTGGAACCAAAGTTTGAAGTTGAAAGGAAGATAATTCCCTTGTTTAATCAAAGACCACATCAACTCCAGTAAGCAAGTTCTCCCTCAATACTAGCTGGGAAATGGGAATAAAGCATATAAAAAAAAGAAGGAAAATAGTCCACTGCCAATGATGCAATCTTTGTCATAATGGCAGAAATGTAAGCTTTGTCATCTTCTCATGCCACTGGGGCGGGTCTTTTTCTCACCTGGCCTTCCCAAACGATAAAATCATGCTTTAACCATAATGTAATAATCTAAATTCACAACAAATTTATCCTAGTAAAAAACATATATGTTGACCCTTTTTCTAAGCAAAACGAATAAAGAACTGGTCATTTTAATTTTTTATCTTTATTTACTTTTCTTTTTTTTGTTATTAACTTATTGTTGATAGGATTTTCATATCCATTGAGGTCCCACTCACCCTTGTACAAGGTCTCAAGAAAGGTCCCCAAAAAAAACCATGGAAGAACCTTCCCAATGGTTTTCAAATGGAGGTAGATGGAAATGTTTTGGTCCATTCTATAGATCCATTTCATAACAGCTGGATCCATCGTGCCCACTAGAATGATTTCCATCTCCATTTTTTATCATTTCCATCTTTTATATATATCCAACTTCGAACTGAATGATGTGCGTACCTTTTGGGCATTGGATCCCTTGTTTTGGTGACAATAAACAACAAACTCAATGCAGTAGTGCATGTCTGAGCTGTCCCCGTGAAGGCTTGGACGCGAATCCAAATTGGCCGGGAAAGCAACAAAGGAGCTCAACAGAGACTGCTCGTTCAAAACCATAAAGCCTTCCACGTAGTCCACCATGTCCTCCATTGAAGTCACCAATAGCTCCTGGTCACTTTTGAACTTCTCAAAATCATCATAAAATACTCTCACCCATTTCACCTAAAAACCACCAAAAGAATCCCATCACCAATCCAACCCGCCACGCTTAAACAGACCATCCATCTCATCTACCTACCTGAGAGAGAGAGAGAGCTTATATGGAAACAAAATGATCAAAATTACCTTATAAGGAGCCTCTTCAAGCACTATTCTAGCTCTTGTGATGATACCAAACTGACCTAAACCACCCAAAACTGCATAAAAAAGCTCTGAGTTTTGGGTGGCAGAGCAAGTTACAAGCTCCCCTTTGCCTGTTTCAAGACACGCTATTAATTCCCAATCACCTAAAACAGAAAAGAAAAACAAAGTCCCTTTTTTCTTTCTTAATGGCGGGTTTTTACCTGTGATCACATCCAACTGAAGAACATTAGTGACTTGGGGGCCTTTTTTGAAGGTCTGACCGCTAATACCACCATTAGACAGGGTACCGCCAATCGTGAGATAGAGGTAATCCGTCCAAGATGTTGGGGCTAGACCCATCTTGAGACACTCTTTCAAGAGATCAATCCATAGGGTGCCCCCACTGACATCTGCATAAGAGTACCCATTCTCTCCACTGCTTCTATGTATCTCAATGGAGTTAGGCAGAGACTCCATCTCAATCGCAATGCCATTGAGGACCTGAGCCTGACCATGAATGGAGTGTCCTGCCCCTCTAGCAGACACAGTCACCTTGCTGAAGGAAGACCCATACAGGAACTTCAATAGGAGGGAGATCTCGTTGGGGGTTGTTGGTCTCAAGACTGCAGCAGGGGAGTTGAAGTATATCCTTCCAAAATCAATAGAGGAAGTTGGGGTGGCATGCAGGAAGCTTGAGGGGCCAAAGTCCATAGGGCTCTGAATGAACTTACATGGAGCACAGAGCACAACAAGAAGGACGAGAACATTTATATGGTTAAACAGGAAATCAAACTCCATTGCCAACAACTAAGAGAGCTAGAATTATAAAGGCTGAGCTTCTTCTTCTTTATCTATAAATCCCAGAAACCAAGATAACCAGATAAGCAGCTGTGAGCTTTAACATGGAGAAATGACAGAAGTTTGAGGAAATAGAAATTAGAAAAATATTTAATTTCTGAAGTTCAAAACAATATTATAGACTAATCTATGAGCAGCAGATGTTGATAGAAACAAACATTAAATAGTTCTTTTTTTATATATATGATGGTTTCTATGAGAAAAGAAGCGAGAAGGATTCTCAATAAAGTTCAGGTACTAGAAAATACAAGGAAAGATGGGTTGTCAAGAGAGAGAGATCAAAATAAAACAAAGGAAATCAACGTGAAGTTTTCCAAAAGAATGCCATAAAATCAATGAAATAACAAAATGGTAGAAAGGAACATAAGAAAAGAAGCAAAACCAAGTGTGCTATGTATCTTTCAATGAGAAAACAGAGGGTTAACAGATCATTGAAAAGAAGACTGAAAGAGAAACCTCCTCCTTTTTGTGAAGAAATGAAAAAGAACAAGACATACACTTCTTGTTCTCCCTTCAATCAACACTTGTTTTCTTGACCTCGAGAGAGAGAAAGACGGATCTCTCAGATGGACAAGAGAAAAAGACAGCTGGAAAAGATGGATTTTTTTTTTTTTGCAGAGATAAGGGATTAAGGAAAACCCCCGAAGAAGATAAACTCTGTCGTATTTATAGAGGACAGGAGTGAGGTTCTCAAAATACAGTAGGGGTTTGCTAACAGACCGACATCCAGATCATGAAAGGATTTTTTTACAATTTTCAGTTTTTGATTTTGACCACCTTCTCTTTCCTCACGTGCGTTTCACATACGGGCCATTGCACGGTAAGGACAGAATGGTAAAACAATAATAAACAATTTTTTCCAAAATATGTGGAACAAAATGTAAGGGATATTTTAGTCATTTCGATTATTTTTGGGACTTTGGCATTTATTCATTTTTGGAAATTTGTAATTTTGAGATCCCTAAATAAAATTTTGAGTACAAGATTGGGTTGATCGGGTTGGATCTGAGCTGGACCTTTCCCTGAGCCTGAGGTGATTTTTTGATCAAGTTGGATGTCATTTCTCAAACTGGATCAATATTAGGGTTTTTTTCAGAAAGAATCGCTCGAGATGTAATTTTTTCGTGCTCTAAACATTTCTCCAAAAAAATAAAATTGCCCACAATCCAGAAAACAGAGTTTCTTTAATGTTTTGTATTTGAAAAAATTTTATTGAAAAACGTGTTTTAAACATAGTTTTGCTAAGTGTGCAGACAACTGGCTGGGGACTTGGGGTGAATCCAGTGTTAGCATTATCTCAATCTCATCCATATGCAAACTCAAAATTGGTTTTGCATTTCTTTAGTCATAATCCATATCATGAACCTCATATATGGGTCTAGAATTCTATACCCACTTTATAGATAAACCCAGCTGAACACGGACCCATCTCAGCCTTACCTAAGCCCTTTTTTGCAGCTTAACTTTATGATAATTAAGTTGGTACTTCACTACTTTCTCAATGGTGAGATCCTGATCTCTCAAATCACAGCTCATGTCTTAATGTTCCCAATCGAATTTCAAATGGTATAGGGATATTCTCGGGAATATGTGTCATTTACAGTTGTTCTACTGTATACCACGCATCCAATTTTTCTCATTATTCCAATGCTACTTACCTAGCATGATATTCTCCTTTCACTTTATTGTAATGAATTTATTACACACTGATTCTATGTTTATTACATGCTTTAGAAAGGAAAGAGATATATATTAAGATGAGAGAGAGAGAGAGTAGGGCAATAACATATTCGACTAGGTTATCTACAAACTCATGTCATGCAAAACTTTCTTTACCTAAATGGTGATGAAGCGTTTTTTTCATCTATAAAAGGAGCACTGATCTTCAAAAATTATGGTTCAATCTAGGAGTGTGAGCAAAGTTTCAAGGCTCGCTTTGAATACCAAAGCCATCCTTTTGAGGCTCTTCTTCTTCTTCTTCTTCTTCCTTTCATTTGAGGTACCAAAGTGTTGCACTGGAAATTATCTTCTGTTGGGTTTCTTACATAGTTTAGTGTGCCCTAAATCAAGACATAAAAGTCTTAAACCTTCCATCTTCCCAAAGTTGAGCCTTATAACGACTGTGTAAAATTCTCAAAAAAAGTAACTACTGTGTAAAATAATAATTTACAAGGCCCAATGACGATGGTGGCGATAAAGAATGGCATACAATTTTACACTGGTATTGTTTGTTTGTTGATTACTGCATTATTTGTGGTCCAATGGGCTGGTGTGCTCGATTTTTTATGACGTTGTTGGCGTCACTCCCTCACAACCCTAGACTATATTGCAAGTTGATCACACCACTTGCCTCATTTTGGGTATCTGCCAAGCCTTCGGTGCATGACTTAGCCACGCCACACACAAAGTACGGTTGATCTTGGAGGCCTTGAGCCCAAACCACAGTAGTTAGGAGCATAGTTACAAATGTAACTGATATTTGAAAATATCACGAAATTTTCGTTAGCTTCTATTAAACAAAAAATGCGATAGTTCTAAAAATATTAGTTTTTTAAACAAATTTTGTGCTTTATTGTGACATTAATGCAATACATATACATTTGACATATAGTTTTTTGTATAATTCCTATTTTTGTTATATATACATTTTCCTCTTTTTTTTTTGAGAAAAAACTAGGTTTTTTAAAAATATCTACATATTTTCCCTCTTTCAATCATCTTTTGGCATAGCAGACCTAGGGATAAGGTGTTGAAGGGTTCCATAAGGGCTTGGGTGTTGGTGACCCCACCTAGGGTTTCCCTCACATGAGTCCAGCCAACTATTGGTATTAACATTGATCATTAGTTGAGCTCCTGCTAGTTACACAAATTAAACTTAAGTATTGTCAAGTCTTAGACAGCCTTGTACTCCGTAGATCTGGAGTTTTCTGCCAATGAACTCGCGAAGAGACGTGTAGGGGCGGTTTGTTAACCTCACCAGTTGATAGGACATCACAAGTTCGAAATCCATGAAGAGAGTCCTTTGCTGTAAGGTCGAAGTTGAGCATGGGTTCGAAGAACCTCAGGGGTTTAAAAATTGAAAGTTTGCCCATTTGTGGTTGGTCGTGGAGAGTTTTTCCTTTGACCTTGACAAAAAACAAAAGGCCCTCAAATGAAAGCTTTTTATGATAACAAAATAAAAAAAAGAGAAAAAAAGAAAAGGGTTGTTATATCAAGGTTAGTGTTTAGAAAGTGATCAATTGATTACATTAATTATGGATTGTGAATATTTTAAAAAATGGAGAAATCACTGAAAGCCCTTTGTGTGAATCATCATTTGTTGCAAATATGATCGATCCACAAGACCTCAAGGCCATCCTAAGTGAAGTGGGGCCTCTTCACATGCACACGATCGAAGGTGGACTATGTGTCCCACCCTTCACTTTTTAGATATAAAAATACTAAAAATATAAAAATTAACTTAACATGGTTGTTTCTTACTTGCCCTAAGTGCACTTGAGAAAACAGAAGCTAGGGGATGATGCAAGTCTTACTCTTCAACCCTAGTCTTAATTAAAGACAAAAAAAACTATAGAGTACCTACTCTCACCTGATAAAAGCTTCAAAATTTTAAAACTTGAGTGTTCTTTTCCTTGATCAGACCCTATTGATACGATCTGCAATCATTATTGAGTGAAAAACAAGTTTTGAATCTTGTGACTATGATATACATGTCGGGTTTTTAAGATCTTCAAAAATCAATGTGGTTCATAATGTACCAACATTTCATGACTTAAAAAAACCCATTTTGATGTCCAAAAAACATGATTCATATCAAATAAACTGATAAACTGTGTATAAGGTCAGGTTGAGAAGATGTAGGTGTTCCCGGAGCACCGTAATCCATTCGCCTATTTGTCCTTGTATTTTTTTAGAGAGAGAAGTATATATATATATATATATATATATATATATATATATATATATATATATATATATATATATATATATATATATATATATATATATATAGAGAGAGAGAGAGAGAGAGAGAGAGAGAGAGAATCTCCAAAGGAGATTGCACCGTGTCATGTCTTCTTTTTGCCAAACTCATCACCAAGATTTGAAACTACCACTGATGAACTATGTGGCAGTGTGGCAAATATCTCTATATTTTATAAAATATAGTGAGCAATCTCGATAATTTTCACAATAAGTTTGGTTTTATTGGCAATTTCCCCAGAAAAAAAGCTTCAGTTTGAATTTTATTTACTTTAACGTTTTTATTGTATTTATTTCAGAATTTAATCAGTTGTTTTTTATGGAGCCGATAAAAACCCAAGAAATTTGAAAACTGTCAAAAACTTCCAATTAATACTTGACCAATAAACTGTCCTTTTTTCGTAACTTTTATCACTTTGCTATGTGGCCAGTAGACAATGAAAGCCCTTCAAAATGATAAGAGATGTTATTTTCTGAAACAATGGGGACACTGGCTGATCATAGTGCCCCACAAAAATTTGGTTCATTTTCTCATGGTGAGGAGAGGACCGACCAATGGATCAGCATAAAGATCCCACAATAACTGCTATGATAATTGTACGTGCTCTGATTGCCTCAGTATCTTGTTGGATAATCTTCAAGGATGTTATCAATTTTCACACTGCATCTGATCTATTGGTCCAAAAAATTAAGGGTGTTTTAGTTGACATATATATAAGTGGACACAGCATGAGAGTGCAATGGATTATCCTTGGGTCATAGTTTTAACCATAATTCAAACCACTTTTTGATCTTATTGTCTAACCCCCTTTTAGGGTGTGTTTGATGGCCTCTTCAATTGGATGGAACTACAAAACATAACCGAACATGTACAACTGTACTACGTTCAATGTTTGTTTGACTGGACAGGAAGTTGTGTTCTTTGTGTTTAATATTTGATTTTTAAGTTATGCGGACAACTTTGACACATATGGATAATAAGCCAGATAACTTCATTTTGGATCATAGGACTCGATTTCAGATTGAATCTAAAAACAAAAAAAATGTTTAAAATTTGGATAATTTGAGAAAAATAAGAATTGACATTTTTTTATATATAAATGCTTTAATCGGTATTATATTGGATCTAATTATGAAAGTTTTATAAAAAAGTATGGATTTTAGCCCCAAATATGGATCTCAAATTGGCTCCAAGTACAAAAAAAGTTTAAATTTTGGGTAATTTGAGAAAAAATAAGAATTCATATTTTTAATATACAATTGCAAAAACCATAAATAAATCATAAAACCCTAAAATACAAGAAAATAAATCATAAATAAACTATAAATAAACCAAAAAAACTACAAAAAATAAATGATAAAATCAAAGAAACCATAAATATTTCATAAAATTAAGAAACCCTAATTAAAAAAAATTGGTTCAAAACCCTGATCAAAGAAATTAAAAAAAAAACTCACTCAAATTAAATATCAAAAACCCTAATTAAAGATATTTGATTCAAAACCTTAATCAAATCAAAAGAAAGCCCCAATATAATTAAATAACAAAAACCTTAATTAAAGATATTTGATTCAAAGTCTTAATCAATGAAAATCAAATTAGAAAAACTATCAATGAAAACAACTCTAATCAACGAAAATGAAAAAAGTCTTAATCAAATAAAAAAACCCTAATCAATAAAAATAAAAGTAAAACTAATCAAAGAAAGAAAAACCCTAATCAGAGAAGAAGAAGAAGAAGAAGAAGAAGGAAGAAGGAAGAAGGTGAAGAGATAAAGAGAGAGGGGAAGGAAGAAGGGAAAGAAAGAAGGAAAAGGGGGAGAGAGGGGAACAAAGAGAGAGAGAGACCTCCCTACGCCCCAGTGTTTTTCTCAAGTGGTGTTCACGATGTCTTGTTCTCATAGTAACAGGGAGGTGACGCAGGGCGTCCAGCACGCTGCATAGGATGCACCATCAAACACGCCCTTATTGTTACAAGTGTTTCAACTCTTGTGATACAATAATGCACAAAAGTGGGACAAAGGAAAAACACTTGTGAAAGGCACATCATGGGGTACTATGTCTCCACTTAACTGACCCCAAACTTGAAAACATGTAATATATTCATGAAAAGAAAACAACATAAAACAAAAACAAGAGCACAACACAACCTTCTCCAAAAGTTGCATAAATTCTTGACAGAAGACAAACAGAGGCCTAATTTTTAGAGGGCTAAGTTATAGGATGCTTTGAGAAGCCGGTGAAAGGGAATTTCTCATTGTCAGAATTTTGGGTTGTTTTACTCTGTTTTGCACGTTTAAATAAAAAAAAATTATTGCTTTTGGAAAGGCATTAGTGCTCAAGATTGAAGTATACATTATTAATTTATTCAGATATTCGATTACATCTTTTTCATGTTGGGGATCGATTGGATATTTAGCATGACGTGAGAAATATAAAAAAATTTCATGGTGGGGATTGTTTGGAGCATAGCATGAGAATTATAAAAGTTACCAGTAACTGTAATTGACCTCAAAAGGCATTTATTTTTCCTATGGTCCATCATCTATCAACCATATGCGCCCCTGGAGACCTCTACCTTTTGGAAAAACTCTTTTGCAGACCAATCTAAATAGGTCGCTATCCGAGACTCATAGTTCACCTTTTCTGTATAATTACTGCCATTTGGTCTATGTACTTATCATGTCCAATCTTGTAAAAGCCTAGCGTCAAATTACTAGAAATACCATAAAAAACTCTTTGGAGAACAATCTAATTAGGTCTCTATCCTAGACTTATAGAACTCATGGTTCACCTTCTTTGCATACTTACTGTCATTTCCAATCTTGTAAAAGCTTGGACATCAAATTACAAGAAATACAATCCAAAAAAAAAAAATGAACCGGTAGGTAGACCAACATCATGATTCTATGCTGTTCTCTTATAGTTTATTCTTCTTGGTAGCCCACAAGATTTACACTACATTTGCTTTCATCAGCCTAGCCTACAATATGAGCTGTCCCTGCCCCTTATAGCTTCCTGTTTTTATACTATGCTGACACCACCATATAGTGCTAACAACAGTTATAGATCTCAAAACAATTGTGTCTTGAAGTGATATTGGTGTTTGTCTTAGTTCTAATTTTTTTAATATTAGGTATTTTTCTCAATTGGTGCATCAATCAAGGCATGGTGTAAGAAACTCGTGATCCCCATGTTGGCCCTATTACATACGACAATGGTTCGACTACTTGCATGCTTTTAAACAACCACGGGCAGAACTATAGCACATGAACAGAACTTCTTTGTCTAGAGAAGTAGGAGAAACGTGGCCTTTGTTCCACCAATAGCAAAGGTACTATAGGGTGACAATCTCACAATTGGATCCCACAAAGAAAGATACCATCAACTCAATGATGCTGCCTTTAAGGCTTCCCCTTTCCTCTATGACAATATTTTCTTTCTTGTCCATCAAACCTTTTTCCAATAGTCCATGATGTCTAAGGATCTTCTCTTTAGTTGGCCTAGATTCATTCTTATCTCACACAATGCTCTCTCTCTCTCTCTCTCTCTCTCTCTCTCTTTATATATATATATATATATATATATATATATATATATATATATATATATATATATAAGAAAAATGCGGATTAACGATGGACAGCGTCGGCCGCAATTTCTTGGTCGCTAATTAGCGACAGACCAGTTCTGTCGCTACTTCCGTCGCTATTTAGCGATGGCCATGATCCATCGCTAATCCGTCGCTAAATAAGCACGGATTTGGTTTTGTGACATATACATATCCGACACTAATTTGTTGCTATTTTAGCGACGGATTAGCGAGCGATTACATTATGTCATTAAACCAAATATTAGCGACAAATAATATCCGTCGCTAATCCATCACAAAACTTTTTTTTTAAAAAATTGAAATATAAATATCGAGAAATATTAACACGGTCAGCAGCACCACCAGCAGAATTTCCACTGTAAGATGATAAGAATAGTGAAAGCAAAATTAGTTAATCACAAACACTAGAAAATACCTATTTTATTTAAATATTAAATCAAGAGAATCTTACAAAACTTCCACATTAAAGATGATAAGAATGGTGAAAACAATTTGGTTAGTCAAAAGATTCACAAAACCATTGGAAGAGGCTAATTTTATCCAAATACTAACTAAACAATGATCAACTTGGAGATAATCTTCTCCATTCTCAAATACCAGGCAAAGTAAAACAGAGAATATTGAACAATAAAAATATGATTTCTCAGAAGAGTTTACCTGAGTTGCAACAGATCAGCATTGAAGCACTTGATGGATATTCAACAGATTCCTGATACTGATATGACAACTGCAATCAGCAAATTTTAAGCAAGAGATTTCTGAATCTTCACAAAGGTGTTAACAAAAGATCATCACAACAATTTGGGCATTCAACACTCATCGTGTCCTTTGCAAATAGCATACAAACAACAAAATGTCAAGGGAAATAGACAGTTACCTCCTGAAGTTCTCTTTTGACATTGTCCAAGCCACCAATATCCTCTCATGAGACATTCAAAACCTCCACAACCTACCAATGACAAATGTAAACATAATAAAGCATGCACCATCATGTTAAAATAATATTAATAAAAGCTTTATGGCAAAAAATGAAGGAAGAAGAAATGAAAAGACAAGGCTCACAGTTTCACGTAAAGCTGAGGGGTTGGAAGAGCCCAAAGCTGTTTGAAAGTGCTCATTTGTGACAGCCATCGAATTGAGGACCTCAATATCAATTGTTTCATCCTCTAAGTCAATGGCATCCATTTTTTCCCTAATGCACTGAAGGGCCGCTTCTGTGCAAAGAGCATCAAGGTCTGCTCCAACAAAACCATGTGTGTCTTTTGCCACTCTTTCCAGGTCGACCTAATGTGATATTCCAAGAGAGTAAATACGAAGTATTTTAGAGCAAATCAATGGAGCATAAAGATCAAGGAAGGAAAGAAAAACAGGAGTCTTTGCATCATCTGCAAGCTTCATGTTCTTTGTATGTATCCGAAGAACTTCTAACCGCCCAATCTCATCAGGAACACCAATGTCGATCTCCCTATCAAATCTTCCAAATCTTCTGAGAGCTGGATCAATGCTGTTTGGTCTATTAGTAGCACCAATAACAATAACATGGACTCGAGTCTTAAGACCATCCATTAGAGTCAAAAGTTGGGAAACGATACGCCTCTCCACCTCACCATGTGTTTTCTCTCTTTTGGGGGCTATTGAATCTATCTCATCAATAAAGATGATGGAAGGAGCATTCTTTTTAGCCTCCTCAAATGCTTTTCTCAAGTTGCTTTCACTTTCTCCAGCTAACTTGGACATAATCTCAGGTCAATTGATTAAGAAGAAAAACCCACCAGTTTCATTTGCAATTTCTCACTCAATCAAGGTTTTCCCTGAACCCTTTGGAGGCTTCACACCAATAGATTTAAATAGTTGTGGATGCCTCAGTGGAAGTTCAACCAACTCCCGAATCTAAGCCATCTGCTTCTTAACATCACCAACATCATCATAACCAACTTCATGTTGGATCGTTTTTCGGATCACACAGTTTCACAATCATCATCATGATATAAATCAGGAAATATAACTGTATAGACATCATGATTAACAGACGATCGAAACAATAACAGGGAGCAAACATATCGGGCTCCACCATATACCAAAATCCAGACATATGCAAATGAACAAACATATGCATAGAACATAATATAAACAACAGAAGCATGTTAATAGTGTATAAACGGCTAAGGCGTACAGAAGTACTCCCTTTAGAGAAGATTCGCCCCTACATACGGTGCAAACAGGGTTCGACGTCCTTCCCCCAGGATACAATAGCCTCGACGATTAGACCGGTGTACTCCGACGGATCGTCCTTCGAAAACAACCTCCATGAACCGAAGTTGCAGAAAAAACTCCTTTCGGGATAACTCAGGAGAGAGAGCAACAGGAAAAGAGAAAACCGCAGAGCTCTTCTTCAGAAATCAGTGTGTCTCAGATCAATCGTAACCACAGCCCTAACCACACTTTTATAACCCACGAACGGTTACAAAGCATGGAAGGAACCCATTATAGAATCCGAGGAGACGTGACCTGTTAACGAAAATCCGTTAAAGGAATCCGAAGAGCCATAACGGGCACAAACCATGAGGAGTCGTGACCCGTTATCATTTCTCATAAAGAATCTAAATATCCACATAAACTTTGAGCAAAAAGATACTTTAGTTTTCAATGGATATGGCCCTAAAAGGCCAATTAACCGAACCCCGGCACGGCACGGCGGGCGGGTGCGCGCGCGTGTGTGGTAGTCATCTCAACCTCTTGTTCTCAAGAACAAATGTAATAGTTTACATGTGGCTTATAAAGCCTACAACAAACTCAAACACAATCAATATGGGACTATTCCACATCATCAAAACTACTTTTTTCAAAAAGAAAGAAAACTTTCATATTTGAATTCTCTCTTCCCTTCCTTCTTACACCTAACACTTCATTCAATCGCTCTTCATCCCCCCGTCTAACAGGGTCCCCTTCACAAAAAATCTCTCTATCTGGAGCAACAATGCAATATTCACCTGGATCGATTTCAATGACTTTAAATTCCACACTCCGCATCCCGCTTCTCACAAGGAAAAGGTCACCCTTTCTCACTGGTCGATAGGATTCTAGGAAGTACGTTGAAAAAAAACAAGAAACAAAATTAGTAAAAGGATTAACTTGCAGTATAAAACTACTGTGAAGAAAAGATGGTTGGAGATCATGCTCACGTTTCAGATAAGCATCAAACAGATTTCCCGTAACACCCTCAATTGTGTCATCTATTGGTAGTATGTGAACACGTTTTCTAAACTTCACATCAGGACATTGATGCATAGAAACAACATCACCAAGGCATACCCTTAGGTTGGCAAGAACGACTTTGTTCATTCTAATCTTGGGTTCCTCACAAGTGTCATCAACACGAACAATGCACACTGTGTCCCTCCTCTTTTTACCCTGCAAAAGTGATGACATGTAAAGAGCACAGTGACCAATTTTACAACAATAGAAAGCTCAAACTTAATACCTTAATCAAGATGGTATCTCCCCTGAAAAATTGAAGTTTATCCATTGTCACAGAGTTCATTGAAACAACGGAATTGTCATCATTCACAGCTTCATCAACAACAAGCCGATTGGGAGCACTTTTACGGTCCAGAATTGCAGTGCTAAAATCTGTCTTTGCCCCTCTCCTGTTGCAAGCACGTAAGATCTTACCAAAAACTTGAAGGAACAAAACTAGAATGTTATAAACAATGAAGAAGATTCAGTAAGGGCTCATAATGAGAGTCACATTGCTCATTGAACCACACTCAGACAAAAAAAATACACCGTAGACCCTTTTTTTTAATGAAAAGGAGACTTTCACCAGAAGAGGAACAATTAACAGCTTAAAACAAATAACAAAACCTTAAAGCCTTGTCATATGAAATAACTTATGTATAGATATCAGATGATCAGGAAGAAACTGTTAAAAGGTAATAACATAAAAGCAATGTCAATAAAAAAAACATTTGAAATACTCAGAGAGCTTGCTAGTCACAGCTTCTCAACTCTCGTGTACTGAACAACAAGAAAAATATCCAATAATTACATTTTCCATTTAGCTGAGCTCCTTCGCTCGGATAAGAGGGGAGGGGATCGTCAGGGGCATTGAGGAAGAGATCGGAAAGGGATTCCTCCTCCCCTAGGGTTTCCGCCATTGATGGTACTGTGGAGGATCTTTCGGACGAAAGGGGAAACATAGGAGAAAGAAAGGAAGTAGGGAAAAAAAGAAGGGGAGGGAAAGGAAAGGAGAGAGGAAGGAGGGGAAGACAAGAGTCGGCCGGCGGGGGTCGGCACCGACGTGGCTCCGACCGGTCTGCAGACGAGGAAGAGAAAGGAGAAGAAGAGAAGGCTCAGGGGGCGACTGTGTAAAGTGAAAGGGGGAAAAGTGCGAAGGGGTTGAAAAAAAATTCATGTGGTTTAAATAAAAAAAATAGAGACGACTTAGCGATGTAAATATTCCATCACAAAATCCGTCGTTAATTAACGACGACTTAGGGATGGAAAAATTCCTTCGCAAAATCCGTCTCTACGTTGCGACGAAATTTAAGACGGAAACATTCCGTCGCTAAGCCATCGCTAATTAGCTACGACTTTTGCGATGGAATGTTTCTGTCGCTAAATAGCAACAGATTTTGCGACAGATTTTTTTCGTCGCTAATTCTGTAACTAATTCCAATTTTAGGGACGACCTGTTTTCTCTAGCTAATCCGTCGCAACTTTGCGTCGAAAAAAAATCGTCACAAATTTTCGTCGCTAATTAACATTTTTCTTGTAGTCTCTCTTTCTCTCAAAGATATCCCAATATGCATTTTCAAACCCGAAGATGCGGAAAAATCTCTAAGTTACACTGCATTTATGCATGAAAATCGAACTAAAACAAAAAAATATGAAAAATACTAAAAAATTACATAAATATCAGAAAAAACAGTAAGTTTCAACCATCCATCTTTCACTTGGAAACCTCTATAACAAGTATTTATAAGGAAACCTAAGAAACCCTAAGACTATTTTAGATTCAAGATGAATCCATTATATTGAAAAGATCAAATATAAATAGATGCCTAAACTGAAATCGGATCCAAATGAATTTCTTGAACCCAGGTTCACTACAAGAAAATTGTTAATTAGCGACGGAAAAAATCCGTCGCTAATTAGCGACAGATTAGCTAGAGATAGAATCTGTCGCTAATTCGCGACGGATTAGCGAGGAAATAAATTTTATCGCTAATCTGTCGCTACTTAGCGACGGATTAGCGACTAAATTTTTTGTCGTTACTTTTTATTACAAGAACACCATTTTAGCGATGGATTTAGAGAGGGAACTCTGTCGTCGCTAATCCGTCGCTAATTAGCGATGGCGTAGCGACAGAATATATTCCGTCGCATTTTTTGTATTTTGATTTAGCGACGGAATGTTTCCGTCGCTAAGCCGTCGCTAAATGTCGCGTAAATCCCTAATCCCATCCCTCTTTCTCTTTTTCCTGTTTCGCTGTATTGCTCCCGCCCGCCGCCCTCTCCCTCCCGCCGCCCGTCGGCTCTCGCCACCGTCCGGCCGCCGCCGCCTCGCCGACGATCCTCGCCGACGACCTCCCTGCTTGGCTAGCGGCTGCGCCAGGGACCCCGAGCACCGGCGACCCGCCGCCGACCTCTTCCTCCTCCCTGTTGTTCCTCCCTGTGGCTGCTGTCGGGAGGTGTTGTCTCCCCTTCGGTCGCCGGCGACTCGCAACCGGCGTCCTCAGCCGCCGACGACCGACGATCCTCCCTGCGGCCACCTCTTCGCCTCTGCTCTGAGTTCCGGCGACCCAGTGGCCCTCGAGCTTCGCTCTAGGTCTCCCCCTCTCTGCTGTCGACTGCGCCGGCCACCGGCGACCTCGCCAGCCGCCGCTCCCCGTCCACCGCTCGCCAGCCGGCGCTCGCCAGCTGCCGCTCCCCGTCAACCTCCCGCCACCACCCGGCGACACGCAGGTAATCTTCTTCTTCTTCTTCTTCTTCTTCTTCTTCTTCACGCTGTCGTTGGTTGTTTTCATGAATGGCGCTGTATTTTTTGCCTAATTAGGTTTAGTTGTTCTCTTTAAGGGGAGTTTGGGCATCCGGTCTTTAAAGTTTGAGTTAGTTTGAAATGATGAAAGTGTTTATCGTGATTTTGGTTTTAGCTTTCTGACTTTATGATTGATTTGTAATGGTGGGTGGGTGTTAGGAACTATATTGTGTTTGTTTTACTGTTGTATTTTTTCTGTTGTTCTATTTATCCCAAAAGGTACGATAATTTGGGATATTTTTCTCTTCAAAATGAAATTATGATGATTCTTGTTTCTTGAATTATGATACATGTATCCTGAAATGATAAATGTGAAAACTGTGATGCAACTTCTCCAAATAAAGTCTTCTAGGTTGTTACCTTTATCTAGATGAATGAATCGGTCTAGATAAATAGTAATTGGTTACTTTGGGCCTTTGGCATCAGTGAGGGAGAATTCTTCGTTAAGATGTCTTAAGTTCAGGTCGACCAACTGTTTTATTCAGTTGTTGTTAATGATCTCCAATTGTGGAATAACCAGCTTTCTATGTAGCACGAGAAAGTTTTTCTATGCACAAATACACAAGCAAAAAAAATTATCTTTCATTTCCATTCTGTTTTCTCATGCTAAACAAACAAGCCAAAAAAATCTTTTGGAAAACTTCTCATAGGCAAATCTTTCATTTCTAATTTGTTTATAACTTTGTGCTCCTATATCAAAATGACATGATTTTTGTTAAGTCAAAAAACTAAGATTGACTAGTTTCAACTTTTTTTAAAAAAAATAACTTAAAAAATGCAGTTTTGATATATATAAAAAATGCAGTTTTGATATAAATGAATATCGGCTCTCTTCTTCTTCTTCTTCATACATGGTCATGTACATGTTACCATTAAATGTATGCACCCTATAGGCATTCTAAATACATGTTATTGGAATCATCAAAATCACATTTCTTCCTTAAGATTCCACATGCTTGTATTAATTTTTTTTTTCTTTTTCCCACTTTGGTGATGATCATGAATGTGTGCATCAAGCATGAAAGAATCAGATTTCTTTTTTTTTCCTACTGTGGGCGAAAAGTTTTGTAACATTGGTGCAATTTTGAATTATACTGAAAACATGGGAGCAATTTGAAAAATTAGCCTTTAGTTTTTTCATCGAGTTCTCATTAGATATATCATCAACAGTTTAGTTGTTTTTTGCATTGCATAAGTGTTTATGTTTCCCTAATTAGCTTCAATATTCATTTTAACACAGTGTTTTTTGCAGATTTCTCAACGGAACTCGCTTGTGCCCTGCCACCCGTGGTAAGTAAGTGACAAAAACAATGCAAATCGGGTAAATACCCGTGGTGAGTAAGTGATGCAAGTGCATCACATGTTATTTAATTTATTGAATGTAACACTTTATTGTTCACACACTCACTTAGTTGTTGATATCTAGGACTGTTTTGTTGGAGTTCGGAGATCATGCTGAGCATGATTTTAATGTATGAGAATAGAAGTGTTCTTATTTTTGGAGTACGGAGTCCATGCTATGCATGGTAGTAGTTAGTGGGATATTGAAGTGTGTTTGCTGCAGGTACATGTTTGACATTTGTTTGATATGAATTATTTTGATGTATTGCAATGTTTGATGTGATTGTATCCATGCTTACATGTTGTTACTTTCAATTTGATTATGTCTTCCATGTGAAATTGTATACTGAAAGCATGCTTCAAATGAATGTATCGTGTCATGAATAGTTTGCATATGAAAATATTAAGTTATCAATGCATGCATCATAATTCTTGTGATTGTATGACATCATATATTGCATGATAAATTTGATATTTTGTTCATCATAGCATTCTGATGGTTCTCTTTTAACTGGTTAGGATACTATTCGTAACATCATACGACAGAATGACTGCAAACCGTGAATGGATGTACCGTAGGATAGTGGACAATGAGTTATCGCATGAATATATGGATGGTGTCGATAGTTTTATTGAATTTGCAACGGCAAGTGTCAGTACGGTAGATCCCACAGGTCGGATTAGGTGTCCATGCAAGATTTGTAAGAATAATCGATTTGTAGAACCTCATGGCGTTAGACATCACCTATACAGGAAGGGTTTTGTGAGTGATTATCAGAACTGGATGTTTCATGGAGAAGAATTTAGAAACGATTTTGATGCACGGGTGAATGTGGTGCACGATAATCCATATACGAATTTGATATTTGATGCCGCAGGAACAGAACTGGGTTCTGCTATGAGTTCTAGTGATGTAAGAACTGCCGTAAATGAAGAATCACCAAACGATGCAGCTAGTAGATTTTATGATTTACTTAGAGATGCTGATGAGCCACTTTGGAACGGTTGTGAGAGTCACACTATCTTGTCTGCAGTTCTTCAACTAATGAATTTGAAGTCCGAGTATAATTTGAGTCAATCATGTTTTGACCGTTTGTGCATGATTGTGAAGAGTATGTTGCCTAAAGATGAGAAATTGCCACAAAATTTCTATCGTGCGAAAGTTATGGTCAACGCTCTAGGTATGGGTTACAAAAGGATTGATGCTTGTCCAAATCACTGCATGTTGTATTTCAAGGAGCAGGAAAACGACATATCATGCCCGTCATGTGGGCATCCTCGGTTCAAGCCAAAGACAAGAGGCAATGGTAGCACGAGATCAAAGGAAGTTTCATATAAGTCGCTCTGCTACTTTCCTATCACTCCTAGATTGCAGCGATTGTATATGTCTTCAAAGACAGCTAAACACATGAGATGTCATGCAAATAAAGTTTGACACGATGAAAACAAGATCACGCATCCTGTTGACGCTGAAGCTTGGAAGCACTTTGATCGTACTCATCAGAACTTCGCAATGGAAGTGCGAAATGTTAGACTCGGTCTATGTACAGATGGATTTAATCCATTTGGGGGTAGATCAACTCCATACTCATGCTGGCCAGTATTTGTAACTCCATACAACCTTCCACCAAGCTTGTGTATGAAACATCCAAATCTTTTCTTGTCTCTGTTGATCCCTGGTCCGACCTCACCTGGCCAAAATCTTGATGTATATCTAAGGCCATTGATTGATGAATTAAAAGTACTGTGGGATGACGGTGTTACCACGTATGATGCCCACAAAAAACAAAATTTCAACATGAAGGCCGCTGTTCTATGAACAATCAGTGACTTCCCTGCATATGGTATGTTATCTGGTTGGAGCACACATGGGAGGTTGGCTTGTCCGTACTGCATGGAGGATTCCAAAGCTTTTAGATTGAGGCATGGAAGGAAGCCTTGCTGGTTTGATTGCCATCGTCGATTTCTACCCAACGATCATCCGTTCCGACGTCAAAAGAATGCATTTACAGCAGGCACAACTGAAACGGAAGGTTCATCCTCAAGATTGTCTGGCATAGAGATTCTAAGAAGATTGCAATACTTTTCAGATGTATTAACAGATGCCCGCAGTCCTACACCCTTCCGTGGATTTGGGAAGGATCACAATTGGACGAAAAAATCTATTTTTTGGGAACTACTGTATTGGCCGACCCTATTGATGCGACATAATTTGGATGTGATGCATGTAGAGAAAAATGTGTTTGATAATGTGTTCAATACAGTAATGAATATTAAAGGAAAAACGAAGGATAATCCGAAGGCCCGTATGGATTTAAAATTAATATGTAAAAGACCAGAATTGGAACTCAAAGAGTATAATGGCAAAGTACTGAAACCAAAGGCGAAGTACGTGCTCGGACCTGATCAAATAAAACATGTATGTTAATGGTTGAGACAACTGAGATTTCCAGATGGATATGTCTCTAACATTGCTCGGGCTGTGAAGATTGACGATGGACAGTTATATGGGTTGAAGAGCCATGATTGTCATATCTTTATGCAACGATTGATACCCCTAGCATTCCATGATATGTTAGACAAACCTATATGTGGGGTATTGTCTGAGTTGAGCAGATTTTTCAGAACATTGTGCGCATCGGAGGTCGTTGTATCAGATGTAAAGAATCTCGAGGACTCTGTCATCACCACTGTTTGTCTGTTAGAAAAGATATTTCCGCCAGCATTTTTCGATGTTATGGAACATTTGATCATACATCTGCCATATGAAGTAAGGGTTGGTGGCCCTGTGCAATATCGATGGATGTACCCATTTGAAAGGTATATGTTTTTTTATATTTGTCTCTTTAATGACAGATATTTAAAATTTGAAATGTATATTCTTGTCAGATGCATGTTCGACCTAAAAAAAAAGGTTCGTAATAAAGCAAGAGTAGAAGGCTCTATTTGTGAGGCGTACACTTTAGAAGAGATTTCAAATTTCTCATCTATGTACTTCGAACCTCATATTCCAACACGTTACACATGCCTGCCCCGTAACGATGATGGAGAACAAGTAACTGTAGCTGACAAGCTGTCGATATTTCAACCACTTGGGCATGCATTTGGTAGTTGCCGATCAAGGCTATTGACAGATCGAGAGCAAGATGCAGTACATATCTATATTCTTTTTAATTGCTCAGTGATCGACCCATACATCGAGTAAGTATATGTATATGCAACTCAATTATAAATCCTTTTATGTTCTATATGTGGATACATGACTCTGTAATATAAGTATTTGTGGTTTGCAGACGATTTGATCTGGAGTTGCGAAACGAAGTTTCACATCTCACTGATGCAGAAGTACAAAAAGAACGTGAAACTAAGTTTGTGGAGTGGTTGAAACAGTTGGTAAAGAAGCTAACATAAATTTTGTACTTATAAACAACACTAAGTTACTTAATTGATCGTGATCACAATCATTGTTTATGTTTGTGCGTAGGTTCGCAATGGTGATGTTAAAGATCAAGGAATATGTGATTTAGAAAATGGTCCGACCAAAGTTGTGCAATGCTACAACGGGTATATCGTAAATGATTATCGATTCCATACAAAAGACTACGGTATAAACAAATCAACGATAAATAGTGGCGTGTGTGTCAAGGGTAGCAGCTACGGTGAAAATGAACATGATTACTACGATGTTATAGAGGAAATAATGGAGTTGACTTACTTAGGCATGAATAACAGGGTTACGATATTCAAGTGTCATTGGTTTGATCCAACTGCAACAAGACTCGACAAAGCTTCAGGCATTGTGGAGGTGAATCATAAATCCAGGTTTGGAACATACGAACCATTCATATTAGCCTCGCAAGCTCAACAAGTTTATTATACTTCATATCCGAGTATAAAAAAGTCAGATAGAAATAAATGGTGGGCAGTTTGCAAGGTGAAATCCAAACTATACCCCGAGTATGATCAGTTACAGGAAGATGAGTTAGCTGAAGACAGTGATTACTATCAATCAGATGATGTCTGTGACTTCGCTTATGGTCACGATGTTGCGCATGATATACATGTCATATCTCCATTGGCTGATGAAACATTCATAGAGGAATGTGATCCAAATGATGTACCAAGTGGATGGGGAAACAATGAAGAAGAAGAAGAAGAAGAAGAAGAAAGTCAAACTAGTGACGAGGAAGAATTCTCAAGCTAGTGAGCAAAATCTTATACTACAAACCTCTATTTAAATGCATTGTAATACTTGATGTGAGTTGTATTGCAATACTTGGTGTGAATGATTAAAAATTTTATTTGAATGTATTGTAATACTTGATATGAATGATTCGAATGCATTGTAATACTTGATGTGAATGATTTCAATTATCTGAATGTATTATAATTTATGCAATTAATGAATGATTTGAATTAGTGCAATACTTGATGTCAATGATTTGAATTATTTGAATGCATTGCAATGCTTGATGTGAATGACTTGAATGCATTGTAATACTTGATGTGAATTATTTGAATGTATTGTATGACATATGTTATTTGTTAGAATATGGTTCGTGGAGGTTATAGTGGTCGCTCATCCAGTAGTAGCCAGGCTCAACCTTCATCTTCACGGGCTCCTGTGATAGGTATATCATATAACTAATTAGATGCTTGATTAGTTCAAATGCACATTCTGAGAATTTCTAATGTATTTTTTTACAAATGATGTTGCGCCTGTACACGACCCACCTACACCAGTTGATCACACAAGTCAACAGCCAACACAGGAAACAGGGTCTTCTCAGGCTCGCACAAGAAGACTCATTCGAATAGTGTATATCGATAATCGACCATAAGTATTTTGTTTTCAATTATTGCATATCTTTTAAATATTTTATATTGATATTTACTGTGTAACAATTCATGTGCAGTACGAGGTTTGAGCCACAAGAAGTAGTACGGGAGATTAGGAATTCACTTCTTCAACATCTACCAGGACCAGTTGCTCAATGGAAAGAGTACCCAAAGGAGGTGTTAGATAGATTGTGGTCCTCATTCATGGTATACAGTTGTTCCTCATAGTTAATGTGTTTCATATTTAATTTATTTAAGCAATGTCTACTAACTTTCTGAAATATTTGTAGGCTTCGAATCGCTTTGCAACTACGGTGAAAGAAAATGATGCAAGGAAGGTGTGGCAGAAGGTGGCTGCCAATCGATTTGCAGACATGCTGCACACTATGAAGACTGCAGCAAAAAAAGCATCTGGCGTAGTAGATTCATTACTGTGGAAGGGCCATGGTCCTATTACTATCAGGAGAGATTACTGGGATGAAATGTGCGATATGTGGGCGGGAGATGCATTTAAAAATCGCTCTGCGAAGGCTTCACAAAATCGATCGAAGATGCCCGAAGCCCATCTACACACAGGTGGATCTAAGACATTTGGGAGCCACCTAAAGAAAATGGTAACTCATCAATATATAATATTAATTTTATAAGTATTGTTGCAAACTTGTGTACTAAATCTTTTGTCATTTAACTTCGCAGGAAGCAGAAAAAGGAGGCAGTGTACCATATAAGGATGTGTTTGTAGAAACACATAAACGGAAGACCACAGGAGTCTTCGTATCAGAGAAGGCGAGAACGACAACGGTATGTATTAATTCTATTAATAATCATTGCAATATATATGCAAGTTATCATAATGTTATCATCAATTATTAATGAATACTTTAAACATTATTTTGTAGGAGGCATATGAGCAACAGATGGTAGAGCGATATGGCGAAGACGCTACTCAGCATCCATCATTTGATCCTACAGCATGGGTGACTGCAGCAGGTGAATCCAAAAAAGGTCGCGTGTTCGGGTTTGGGAGTAATATGAACACTTCACCAGTTATTGGTTCTTCCAGTTACGGCTCACCGACTTCTTGCGCCGACATAAGCTCCAAGCAACCGACTATTCTTTCCGGTGATGATGTACGCGAGATCATTAATGAATCACTGAATAACTACTTCCAATACACCGTCGCCCCCTTTCTCCGAAATGAGATCGAGGCCACTGTTCAGGATAGGGGATCTTCGATTCCAGGTCCCTCTCAGGTATAATCACATATATAGTTTTTTTGACTGTCTTAAAGCACATCTGAGCATGGTAGAATCACATATAGAGTTTTTCTAGATGCCTTAGAACACATATGAACATGCTATAATCACATATTCAATTTTTTTACTGCCTTAGCACACATATGAGCATGATAGAATCACATATAAAGTTGCTTTGCCTGCCTTAGAGCACATATGAGCATGCTATATTCACATATTCAATTTTTTTACTGCCTTAGCACACATACGAGCATGATCGAATCACATATATAGTTTTTTGCCTGCCTTAAAGCACATCTGAGCATGGTAGAATCACATATAAAGTTTTTTTATATGCCTTAGAACACATATGAACATGCTATAATCACATATTCAATTTTTTGACTGCCTTAGCACACATATGAGCATGATAGAATCACACACACATATATATATATATATATATATATATATATATATATATATATATATATATATATATATATATATATATATATTTAACTTTTTGTCTGCCTTAGAGCACATATGAGCATGATAGAATCACATATAAAGTTTTTTTGATTGCATTAGAACACATATGAGCATGCTATAATCACATATTCAGTTTTTTGACTGCCTAAGAACACATATGAGCATATTATAATCACATATTCTGTTTTTTGACTGCCTTAGCACACATATGAGCATGCTATAATAACATATAGAGTTTTTTAACTGCCTTAGAACACATATGAACATGTTATATATCATTTATGATAGAATCACATATAAAATTTTTGGCTTTGCCTGCCTTAGAGCACATATGAGCATGCTATATTCACATATTCAATTTTTTTACTGCCTTAGCACACATACGAGCATGATCGAATCACATATATAGTTTTTTGCCTGCCTTAAAGCACATCTGAGCATGGTAGAATCACATATAGAGTTTTTTAGATGCTTTAGAACACATATGAACATGCTATAATCACATATTCAATTTTTTGACTGCCTTAGCACACATATGAGCATGATAGAATCACATATAGAGTTTTTTTATTGCCTTAGATCACACATGAGCACATGATAGAATCACATATAGTGTGTAATTTATTTCATTATATTTTGTTTATCAATACTGACTGTTCTTTTCTTGTGTAGGCTGCTAGCGATAATCAGGGTAGTGGAGCTGAAGGGACAGATAAAGACAATGAACAAGAAGACGCACAAAATCTTGGCGATGATTAGAGGACTGTGTTGAAGAAGTTCTATTTTTTTATTTTTCCTAATTGTAATTGTTGAATTATAAATAATTAAACTTCTTAATTTTAAGGTGGAACGATTAATTATTATAGATACTTGTTATATGAAATTTTTTGTGTGGTTTGTTTTTTATTTACAGGAAATATAAATTGTACAGGAAATAGAAATTGTACAGTTCTCGGTAATTAATTTTTAAATAAATTTTTTTTTATTTTTTTTCGTGTTTGCGACGAATTAGCGACGGATGATTCTGTCGCTATTCATATTAATCTAGCGACGGCTTAGCGACGGAACCATCCGTCGCTATTCATATTAATCTAGCGACGGCATAGCGACGGAATTAAATCCGTCGCCAAGCCGTGGTCGCCGTTTAGTACCGGCGGATTGGCGACGAAATATAGCGCTCGTTATTCCGTCGCAATTAGCGACGGACCTGGCGACGGAATTATTCCGTCGCCAGTTAGCGTCGAAATATTCGCGACGTAAGCATACTGTCGCCTCGTTGTCGCTAATCCGTCGCTAACATGGTTAGCGACGGATTCGCGACGGAATGTGGTCTTCGCTAATATACTGCTTTGTTGTAGTGGTTGCATGTTGCTTCACTCCTACATCATGAACCCATATAATATTAAAGAGATGAGCCGAACTTATGCTGTTAATGTCACCTGCCTGGCCTTTTATAGCCCATATTGCATTTGATTATGTGACAATGGGGAAGATGCAATCAACTCTACATGAAACATATGTGGCATTATCTAAATATTGGATTAGATATAATCTAGTGGTCTAAAAAATTTAAGGATTTATAAATAATTTATGAAACTATCTCTTACATGGCAACTCATTTATGTTTGATTTTTAAATTTTAGGTTGAATGTAGATGGTTAGATTGAATCTAATATAGTGGCCTAGATGATGTCACGGATACTCCACAAAGAATTGGTTGCATTTTCTTCCTTCCCTTCATTATATTTTATACTCCCTCGCATTTAGAAATATTGCTAAACTAAATCAAATTATAAGACCAAGTGCAGAGTTTCCACTTAGTTTTTCAATCAAATGTTAATGATATATATAAGACTCATGTTGGGTTAACACTATAGTTCCCCATAGTTGATATTTTCTTTGCTTTCAATGCATCTCACCGAAGGCAATTACTCTGTTTGGAAACTGTTTTCAGAAAAGGCAACTATGAAATCCACACATCCTCTCAAACAACTTCAAAATGGTTTTGGTAAGTGCTTGCGTGAATTTTGATGGTGCTCCCAAACAAACAGGTGGGAAGTACCAAATCCACCTACGCCCCTCGTTTTCCATATACCTATGATGAAATTTTCAGTAGTTCTCTTAATTTTTTTAATGCTTAGATTGATTGGTGGCGAGCACATTCTGCTGTAAAAGTAAATGATTTTATAAAAGCCGGTCTAGTTGGCACCACCAATGTCCCTAGTAGGGGTAGCTTGTTTGTTAGCCTGCATTTGATTGCCATTTTTGGAAGCATAGTGGATTATTGGACATGCTGATGAGGATTTGGAGGCTAATAATCTTGAGGAGACCATGGTGTTCCCTTCGTACTTGAATGAATCATGGCTTTAAATTTTGTATTAGCAGATCTAAATTAAGAAATTGGCGAATGGGATATATATCTCAAAGTGGTATGAAATTATGACATTTGATTGACTGAGTGTGAAAATGTATAAGGCTAGTGCCATTCTATTTTTGAGTTCATAGCCCTAGCCACACACACACACACACAAGATAGAGGATTTTATCCTATGATTGTACATGTTGCCATCATGTGTCAATCCTAGCCGTCCGACTGAATGCATATAGATGGTTAAGATCATATGTACAAACAAGTGTGAATGCAGATGACCAGGATGCATTCGGTTAGGATTGGCCTTATGTCATAAGAGAGAGAGAGAGAGAGGCTTCATTACTGGCCTTACAATTGGATAAAGGAAAAGCCCACTAAATATAAACATCCAATTCTTTGATGTTACTTGCTTTTCTTAAGCATGAGGCGACAGATTTAATTATTGACCTACAAGTTTATAGGCTTGCTTCCCTAATAATAAGAAATTGCCACTTGTTCACATGGGATATTGGTATAAACCTCTCTCTCTCTCTCTCTCTCTCTCTCTCTCTCTCCAGTAGTTTTTGGGGTTAGCTTCTGATCCTTTACATACTACTGAAAAGCTTATTTACTTTAATAAATCCACTGTGGGCTTAATGTCAATTCTAGTGAAGGCAAAATTTTGGAGTTGTACTTTGTCACTTGACAAAATGGAAAACTGATGACTGCATTTGATACTTTTTTTTAATATAAAATTCTCATTTGAATATACTGCATTTGATAATTAAGTATTTATGGTCTTTAAACCATGGACTTACAAGGAACTAATAATCCTTATTTATTGAAACTAATCATTCAACAGTCAAGTCTATGGAAGAATCCAGGTATATTTCAAGGGAGAAACCAATACAATAAAGACCAATATTGGCCTTGTAAAGTCAATTAAGTTAACTCTTACTGAATTTTGGGTTTTGGTATCGTCAGAAAATCGATATGATACTTATCCGAATCGGCTATTTTTAATAAATGTACAAAAATAACTTAAATTGGCTTTAACACTTGTCACGTTCTAATTGACACAATATTTTTTAATTATTCTAATTGACACATAATATTTTTTAATTAATTTTTGGCTGATTCAAAACGATTCACTTGAGAATCGGCAGATTCACCTGAATAATTGGCCAAACCATACAGGTCCGATTCCATACTGACAACATTGTCACCAACCGTTGATTGGCAGGTCTTAGCTTGGTAAAACCCTTGAGATCCCACTCTACTCATATGCCCCCATGGATCAACTTGTGATTTTCACAAGTCACTCCTACCAGATGAGCGGACAGCATTGTGCCACCTGTTGCTTAGGTTTTGATAAGCAAACAAAACATGAGATTCTTGATCATAATAGGTGTCAGCTCCCCATAAATAATTTATGAGGTGCAGTTAATGTGTATAGTTACATGAAAACAACCTTAATTATTTGTTAGGTAAAGGGTGCTAACTGTAGAAAAAACATGACAAACAAGAACAAGATATAATGTAGTACGGTCATTTAGACCTAAAGAAACTATCACTGCCACTTTGTTCATCCTTCAATATGCTGCACATATATATACATTACAACAAACGGATCGATATGCCCTAATCAGGAATGTCTATCTATGCAGAATGGCAACCCTAATCATATTCCTTGAAACGAGGATTCAGATCGCTTATAATTAGGATCTGATAAACACGATGAGCTAAGCATGATAAACATGAAAAACAAAAAAGGCAAGTGATGGTCTGCATATCTTTCAACACTCCCCCTCAAGTGGGATGTAGATGTTTATACATCCCCACTTGTCTAGAAGATTCACGTGCCGGTCTTGGGCCAATGCTTTGGTAAGACCATCTGCCAACTAATCATTGCTCCTCGTATAGGAAGTAAATATTTCACCTCATTGTACCTTTCGGTTTCTATATGCTTAGTGCTTTCATGGAACACCAGATTCACAGTTATATGAATGGCTGCCTGGTTGTCACAATGTAAGAGAATAGGAGTTCTGCCAAGAAGATTTATTTTAGTCAAAATAATCTTCATCCAAGTAATTTCACTTAGAGCAGTAGCCATGGCATGATATTCAACTTCAACACTGGATCGGGCCACAACTCCTTGCTTTTTACTTTTCCTTGATATTAAATTTCCTCCAACAAATACACAGTAGTCGGAGGTAGATCTTTTATCAGGACTATTTGCCCAATCAACATCAGTGAATCCTTCAATATTAGAGTTACCATTTCGTTTAAACCATAGACTCAATCCTGGAGTCTTTTTCAGATATATTAGAATCCGTTCAATGAGTTGCCAATGAATCTTTTTCGGAGCGTGCATATATTGGCTGGCCAGACTTACAACATAAGTGATATCTGGTCTAGTGATGGTTAAGTAAATGAGTCTTCCTACAAGTCTCTGGTAAACTTCTTTATCAACAATTAGAGCTTCTGAAGAGTCATCAATCTTGAGTCCAACTTCAACGAGCGTATTAGCTGGCTTGCTTCCAAGTTTTCTTGTCTCTTGAATGAGATCCAATGTGTATTTACGTTGAGACAAGACAATGCCCTTTTTCAAATGAGCGAGTTCAATCCCCAAAAAATAGCGAAGATGCCCCAAATCCTTGATGTCGAATGATTGTTGGAGGAGTATCTTAGCTTCCTTGATGTGCTTCTCGTCAGAACATGTTACAATAATATTATTTACATAGACCAGAATAAGAGTAGTTTCATTATTCTTTTTCTTAATGAAAAGAGAATTATCAGCATTGCTTATAGTAAAATCATGTTGTTGGAGAACGCTATTCAATTGATGATGCCAGGTTCTAGGAGTCTGTTTTAACCCATAAATAGCTTTATGAAGATAATGCACCCGTTTAAAATTTCTTTCTTTAGGATATCCGGGAGGAAGCTCCATATATACTTCTTCCTTTAGCTTGCCTTAAAGGAAGGCATTTTTTACATCAAGCTGATATAAACCTCAAATAAAATTGCAAACGATAGATAAATTGACTCTAACCGTGTTCATCTTTGCACCAGGAGCAAATGTTTCTTCATAATTGATCAATTGGGTTTGAGTATATCCTTTGGCCACAAGTCGAGCCTTGTGTCTTTCAATAGTACCATCACTATTGTACTTTATTTTATAAATCCATCGACACCCAACAACTTTTTTTCCCACAAGAAGGTTAACTATTTCCCACATTTTATTTTTTTGTAAGGAATCAAGTTCTTCCTTCATAGCTTGTTTCCAAACAAGATCACATTTAGCCTCCTCATAATTGTTTGGCTCTTTTTGGGATGATATTTGATTGAGATAGGCTATATAACGATCAGGTAGACCATCATACTTCAAGTATTTTCTAATGGGATGAACAACAGTCGAATAAGTGATATAATCATGTAGGCGACTTGGCAGTTTGACATTCCATTGAGACTGTCTAACCAGTTGAAATTCTTCAGTAGGAGCTTCAATCTCTTGAGTAGACTGAGTAGCCATATCTTTGAATATGAGGAAATCATCATAATTGTCAATATTAGGAAGAACAATCTCCCCCTAAGAGGTGCTTCTGATAATTTTTTGAGACAAATATGGAGTTTTTTCTTCAAAACCGACATCTCAGAATATATATATATATATGTATGTATATATATATATATACATTTTTCTTCCATACTATAACACTGATATCCCTTTTGAGATGTAGAATACCCTAAGAAGAGACATTTAGTGACCCATTTACTAAATTTATCTTGACATGGTTTTCTGTTAGCAATATAGACAACACAATTGAAGGTACGCATGTGGCTAACATTTAATTTTCTTCCTTTCAAGATTTTCAAAGGAGAACAATTTTGAAGTCTCTTGCTAGGAAGGCGATTGATAATATAACATTCATTCATCACGACATCACTCCAAAAAAATTTAGGGACTCTCATTTAAAAAAGTAAGGACAAGTAACTTCTAAAAGATGTCAATTTTTCCTTTCGGCAACTCAATTTTGTTATGGAGTCCCAACACAGGTAAATTGATGATTGATCCCTTTCTCTTTTTCAAATTCATCAAACAAGGCATTCTTATATTCATGTCAATTATCGGATCTTTTGCATTTGATTTTGACTCCATACTGAGTTTCCACCAGGTGGAAAATATTTTGAACTTTTCAAATACTTCATCCTCAGTTTTAAGAAGGTAGAGTCATGTAACCTTTAAAAAATCATCTATAAACGATAAATAATACTTAAAACCAGTATGAGAGTCAACTGGGGCTGCTCCCCAAACATCAGTATGAACAAGCTCAAATAATCAATCCGTAGTAGTTTCAAAGTTAGGAAAAAAAAGATAACTCATTTTAGCATAATGACACACCTTACAATTTTGACAATCAAACTAAAAATTTAGAAAAAGAGTTCTTAATGCCTTATTTGAAGGGTGTCCCAACCGTTGATGCCATAGCTTACTATCTTCACCTGCAAGAAATGCCTGATTTTTTTTTCAATCATATAAAGCCCTTGAATAAGTTTTCCATCACCAATCCTCTTATTCGTCACACAAGCCTGAAAAATAACTTCGTTAGGTGAAAAAATGGCATTGCAATTCTTGAACTTAGTAATCCGAGAAACAAATAATAAGTTGGAAGTAAGAGTTTGAACTATAAGGACTTTATCAGTTTGATCATTAAAAAATTGAATATCACCAGTCCCACTAATCTTCATGGTAGATCTGTTAGCTATAGTTACCAGGTCCATCTTGTTTTCTCTTTTAACATGGAGAATAACTCATGTGTTCAAATGCTCCAGAGTCAACAATCCAAACATTAGATCTATGATTTGAGTGGTAAGAGAAATTACCTGCTTGTTGGGATGTAGAAGCCGAGGCCACCATGGCTGACTGGTTTTTTTTGTTGGTTCTACATAAATTCTGAAAAATCTTAGTCAACGTCTGTAATGAAATAGAGTTATCCCCTTGACTGTTATGAGCAACCTGGGCCATGGGACCTTCATTGGAGCGATATGATTTATGTGCACTTGGTTTACCATGGAGAATCCAACACTTTTCCTTTACGTGTCCATCCTTTTTGCAGTAAGAACAGGTAGGTCTTTTTCCTTTATTTCTGTAACTTATTTTCTCTTCTTTCTTAGATTGAGTGAAAACAAAAAAACTTTGTTTTGGGACTCTTCATGAATAGACGAATATTGGGTGATAGTAGTAGGATTCATTACTCTGCGATGGGACTCTTCCCTCATTATTGTCGCACTGACACAGTTAACTGAGGGTAACAATGAGGCCATAAGGATTTGGCTGCGCAAATGTTCAAAATCGGGACCCAACCTGACAAGCAATTGAAAAACTTTTTCTTGTTCCCTTAATTTTTTTAAAGACATAAGATCAACATAAGTTGTTGTATATGTCTCATATTCATCCCACATACTCTTTAATTTTCCAAAATACTCGTAATATAGAATATCATTCTTTTTGAGATTCTAAATTTCACACGATAATTGGTACATATGAGCAATATTATTTTGCTCAGTGTATAATTCTTTGGTGGTGTTCCATATCTCTTGCGCAATATTAAGAAAAAGAAAACTTTCAACAATCTTAGGTTTCATGGAGTTGGCAAGCCATGACATAACAAGGTCATTGGTTGTTCTCCATTCACGGTATTTAGGGTTAGTATTGTTGGGTCTTTGAGTTTCATCGAAACATATTCCAATTTTGATTGACCACTCAAATACAAAGCAATCGATTTTGACCATGAAAGAAAATTTCTCTCGTTCAACAAAATAGAAGTAATCTTGAAGTTATGGGCTACTTGTTCTTGTATAAGAATACGATCAAGGCTTTGATTCTGATATAGAAAAAATATGACAAACAAGAATAAGATATAACGTGGTTCGGTCATTTAGACCTACATCCACAAAGAAACTATCACAGCCTCTTTCTTCATTATTTAATATGCACAACGTGCACACACACACACACACACACACACACACACACACACACACATATATATATATATATATATATATATATATATATATATATATATACATTATAACAAACAGATCAATATGCTCTAATCAGGAATGTCTATCTATGCAGAATGGCAACCCTAATCATATTCCTTGGAATGAGGATTCTGATCCCTTATAATTAGGATCTGATAAACACGATGAGCTAAGCATGATAAACATAAAAAATGAAAAAGGCAAGTGATCGCCTGTCTATCTTTCAACATAACCAACAATTATTTGCAAATTATCACTTATGGAGGCCCCATGGGTGTCATATTTGCTGTATGAATGATTTAACCAGAAAGAGTAATAAATCAACTCTTAACAATATCTTGATATCTTTTTTGGTATAGATGGCTTGTGTTCTCCCTTGTTTATTAAAAAACAATGGATCAACGGTTGTGAGAGATAAAGAAGTAGATTTTTGCTGTCTGTTGGATTTCTTAGTGATGTGATTCATCCAGATGAATAGATGTCAAATATAAGCAAACTTAGATGTTGTGACTTTGAGCTACCTGCGTATCTTTCAACATAGCGAGTGCTTCAATCTTCTAGATATTCTGTCGAAAAAAAAGTGCAGCAATCTTTTAAGGATTCGATATTGGGAAACTATTGGCGACACATGTTGGCTGGCCTCCGATTGGTGAAACCCTTGATGAGCCCCCCCCCCCCCCCTCTGCCCACCGGAGTTGCGACCTTCACAGCAAGGGACACCACCCATGTGTTTTGAACTTGCGTCAACTTGGTGACATTCACAAGCCTTCCTAACAGATGAGTGGAGCTCTTGTGGGCCGAAATTACCATACTTTGTCATAAAACAGATTACAAATTTACATCAAGTTGCCTCAAGCAATCTGAAAACATTTAGATCTAGGTACTGAATATAGCATTGAGCCATGCCAAGATTCAAGTTGAATAAATACTGAAATCTCACATTGAAGATTCATATTTTAATAGCGATTGGCATATCTATCGCCTGCGGATCTCTAATTCTCCAAAGCAGGTTATATGTTCCCCCCCCCCGAACAGGGCCAGTACTGAGATCTCATGTTCGGGGGTTCCAAATAGCGCCACGTATAAGATGCAGACTGGCATGTATCCCCATGTGTGTCCGCATCATATTGCATCGTAATTTGGTGCCGCAACAAAGACTTAAGTACCCTTTACCGCCATTCGCTTTCTCTTCCTCGAACGGAAATAAATGCCCTCCTTCTAGAAAACTGAATCGTCGGTTCGTGAAAAGGACAAAACTGCCCTCCATCGTTATCGCGCCAAAACGTTCCGCAAAGTTTGCGTATGTAGCAAGCCTTATGTTGTAGGATTTAAATAGTTCAAAACAATCCATTCTCGCTCTAAGCAGAAAACTCTACCGGAGCATACTCTGCTTTCATCTGTTGTCGCCGGAGCATCCTTTCCTTTGTTCCAGAGCATCTGTTTCTGTCTTACGCGCAGTCGCAGCATCGTTGTCACCTTCTGTTGCGTATTAGTTTTTATTGTTGCTTACTCTACAGTTAGAATATCCAAAATCCCATCATTTCGGTGAGTTTCGTGTAAGGTTTCGTTATTCAATCTGTAGGTTTCTTCTTATACAACGACTTATAAGTTTGAGAAATCTTACAAAGATGTGTACTTATGAACCCAAATGTTGCGATGATTTGTAATCATGATGATCATTTAATTTGTTGTGCAGGTTAACAATGTTTGTGCCTCATCAGAGAAGAGATGCCCCGTCGTTCTATGGTTTGTGTATTAGAGAAGTGATCCGCCAGTCTCATCTATCCAAGGTTCTTGAGAGGTACCAAAATATACTTAATATTGAGAACGACAAAGACAGGGAGAAAGCCTTGGAATTGTATTATGCGGAGGATTATCCCTCAGATATCGAGGCTGCGGACCAAAGGAATAATGCTGAAGAACGAAAGATGCAGAAGAAGGATGACGAAGAGAAGGCAAAGCAAAGAAATACGGAGGAGAATGAAAAGAGAAGGCGGAGGAAGATGGCAGAGCTTAGGGAAAGGCAAAGAAAGAATAAGGAGGAGAGAGAAAGGTATTTTAACCAGGCAATGATGGAGGCTAGGGCAGAATTGGATAAGGGGATCTTGGAGAATAAAGCAAGGCGAAACAAGGCAAAGCTACTGAAGGAGGTGGAACAGAGGCAAAGACAAATGAATAAGGAGGAATTGCAACGGAAGGAGAAGGAGGATGAGGAGAAGAAGGAAACGCAACACAAGGAGAAGGAGGAGGAGGAACAAAAGGAAAGAGAAAGGAAGAAGCGGGAGGAGGAAGTGCTGGAAAGAAGAAAACACTATTTGGAAGAGGAAGAAAGGCGGCTGAAGGAGAAGGAGGAGGAGGAACAGAAGGAAAGGGAAAGGAAAAAGCAGGAGGAAGAAAGGCGGTAGGCGGAAGAAAGACGGCGGAAGGAGAAGGAGGAAGAAAGGCAGCGAAAGGAGAAGGAGGAGGAGGAAGAAAAGGAAAGTGAAAGTGAAAGGAAGAAGCAGTTGGAAGAAAGGCAGCAGGAGGAAGAAAGGCGATGGAAGGAGAAGGAGGAGGAAGAAGAAAGGCGGCGGAAGGAGAAGGAGGAGGAAGAAGAAAAGGAAAGAGAAAGGAAGAAGCAGGAGAAGGAAGTGCGACGGAAGGAGGCGGACGAGAAAAATGAGAGAGAAAGGAAGGAGAAGGCACAAAAGGCGAGAGAAAGGAAGGAGAAGGAGGAGGAGAGAAAGCAGAGAGAAAAGAAGGAGAGGGAGGAGGAGCGAAAGCAGAGAGAAAGGAAGGAGACAGAGCACGAGAAAAGGAATGAGAGAATAAGGAAGGAGAAGGAGGATGAGGAAAGGAAGGAGAGAGAAAGGAAGGAGAAGGAGCTCGAGAAAAGGAAGGAGAGAATAATGAAGGAGAATAAGGACGAGGAAAGAAAGGAGAGAGAAAGGAAGGCGATGGTGGAGCCGGTAGTGAAGGAAAGGGAAAGGCAGTTGGAGGCAGTGGACCCACCAGAAAGGCCTAGGTTGGAGAGAGAACAGGAGAACAGAGTGACCAAGGTAAATAAATCAGGCCTGTCTTTGAAGATTTAATAATATGTTTAGCGATTTTGGTACAGCGATTACTGTGTTAGGTATTAATATCTATAGCGATTACTGCAATAGTCTGTGTGCAACCAATATTATTTATAGCGGTTAGTAGAATAGTATTTATAAGTACAAATGGAACTAATTGACATATGGTATGAATAATATATTATTTTTTGTTACAGGAAGGTCACAGGAGAAGGAGAGCACCAGGTGAAAAGCTCGGAGGCCGGTGTCAATGGCCTGTAGTTCTGTCATGGTATTGTCAACTGAGTGCATATCAGAAGGACCGATTACGAAATATACACTTCAGTGCCCTTTTAGACCAGCAATATTTTGAAACTTGCTGGAATACCATGACCCACCTGGTAAATAAGTGGAATGATAAGACTAACACATTCCAGTTTGATTCTTTTGAGATGACCATGACTCTAGAAGATGTGGCGAGGATCACTGGCCTTAAGTGCGATGACAGTGCTGTCCTATTACGGCATTCAAACTATAACGCAAGGGAAGAATGCACGGCCCTTTTGGGAATGTCGACGGATGAATGTAGTCAATGTATTTCTGGTGGAATGAAGTCCACATCAATGAAAGTGTCATTTATCCGTAATAAATGGGAAGGTCACTCCGCTACTTGTGCATCTGAAACAGCTGACCAAGAGTTGCGCGGCTTCCTTATTTATTTTTTTGCTCTTACATTATTTTCCGATTGTTCTGGTTCGAGAATAAGTTCCATGTGGCTGCAGTACCTGACAGACTTAGACGAAGTCAACAACTATGCCTGGGGTGCCGCTATGCTCGCACACTTGTACAATTAACTCTACCGTGCGAGTAGTGGTACGAAAACAGTTGGGGGATTTTGGCCATTTGTTCAGGTATTTGTTGATTGCATAGTTAGTAATTGTAGACTAATTTCATTGAAGGTTGTAGTGTTACTAATAATATTGTTTTTGTTAGGCTTGGGCATGGGAACATATTATCTCATTGCGTCCACGTGCTGCCCCTGCGAGTTGTGGTTTTCCAAAGATCAGTCGGTGGGCTAGAATAAACGTCACAGTGCATAATGCTAAGTCCATTTTAGATGGGCTGCAACTGAATGAGGTAGACGTTCTAAAATTGTGTACTTATCATTGAGTATTATAAATCGTTGTAATGTTTAGCTTTCTTAAGTAATCATCATTGCAGAAATGTTTTCCGTAGTACATATTGTTGTCGTCATATCATGCTTAAGTAAATTGTAATATATTTGTCACTCATTATTGAAAAGAATTAGCAATGTACAGGTTTTGTGGAGACCTTATGGAGATGAGGAGGCCGATGACCAAGATGTTGTTGCAGAGGCTGCTAGATTGTCTGACTGCGATTTGTGACTGTTTTGCAATTATGAAGCCGAGTTGCAGCATGGTAGTCGAGTTCTCCTACAATCTGGCTTAGGGCAGTCCATACCAAATATGCCTTTGGAAGTAAGAAGGAAGTCGAATAGTGGTGGGTGCAGGAACGTGGATTGGCGCGAACTCTACAGGGATGAATTATTCATTTGGAACTCGGGTGGTGTCCCTGTCATATCGTATGACTCTAACGGACGACAATTTGATCCCTTCTATTTCGAACGCTATTGGGAACCAATGCGCCGAAATCTGTCCATTGATAAAATTGGGAACCCATGCATCCCAACTGCCCCCTCTCATGTTCCAGCCCAGCCTCTACAACGAAAACGTTGTCTCTCTTCTGTTACAACAACGATGCCCTCACCAACAAAGCGCGATGAGGAGCGAACAATTGCTACAAAAGATCACATTGTCTCTGCCTCAAGGTTCGATCTTATGGAGAGGGAGAATAAGAAATTAAGGACAGAAGTTAGCAATATGGGGATACAATTGAACTCAGTTGTGGAGATAATGACCAGCTTTTTTAGTATGATGCACGCAACCCAGAGGCCACCCAGGATAGAGGGTCCACTAATAAAAACAGAGAGACAAGTGTATGATATTTCATCTGATTCGTCAAGTGCCTAGTAATAAACCGTGGGCATTTTTTTTTATCACGATAGCTATTTGTTGTAATTGTATAATTAATTGTCGTAACTTGACATTCTTTTATTGTTTAATTATTTATTATTACATGTAATAGACATGTTTCGTCTGTGGATCTCGTAAATAAATAAATTTTAATTGAAGATAGATGTCTGTCCGACGAAATCGCGTGGCATTGAATTGAATAAGGTCGCCATCGTTATGATAGAGCATTTCTGCATAGCAATCGCTGTATTTGTCTGAACAATAATTTAACGAGTTTTGACATTATAATTGACATCAGTGAATAGCGATCAGAGAAGATCGATGTGACGAAATCGCTACTGATGATCATAAGTAAACTGTAAGTAGATTGCAATTGCGCAATAGTATGTCGGCCAACCAAAATCGGTACGATATTGTTCTCTGCCAAAAGTCGCTCATTTGCGAGGATTTCAATTCATGAGGTCAACAACGCAAACGGCAATGGCTTGTCCCTTTGTAAACATTGTAAGGCAACAAGGATTTGCGGTGTTAAATGATACTAGTATAAAGCGACAATGAACGTTTTTAAAAAACCGACAACGGCTACGATATTTGGCATGAATATATCGTTGTATCCATGTTTGATAATCAATTAAGTAATCGTCAAAGATTATTCATACCTGGAAAACGGGTTTGTTCGGGTTGGGTCAATCTCCCATTGAACCATTGTTATAATATGTAGTCGAAACGATGGTTTTTTAATTATTTAAAACCCAATCATTTAAGTTGCGGGTTGTCTTCGATAAAGGGCGGTATTCGAAATTACGGTTTTTAATTATTTAAAACGAAATCATATAATTAGCGGGTTTTTTTCGAATAAGGGCAGCATGGGAAAAGACGTAAGCTATCACCACACGAGATTCCTGTCCAGCTGACAGCACAATCGCTTTCCCGCGATAACCACAACTGGCTATGTAGTGAGCAATGTTCGCTTTAACAGTGGAAGTGCAAGTGTGAGTGGTACTCCTTAATTTTTCACAATCGCTTTTTAGTTCTTAACGTGGTATCGTTCAGATCCCTCTGGTTTTTATCAACAAACGTTGATTATCGCTTTACACAACTCGCTATGCAGCGAATATGTAGTCGAATTACGCAATTCCAACCGATGCCCATAAATTTTGGATTTGTCGTACATTATTCATTGATCATGTTGGTTGAGCAGTAGAACTTTTTGGTCATAAATAGTCGCACAAGTACTCGACGGTGTGATTATCTTCAACTTCGTGAATCAGCAACAATCAAACCGACGGTTCCTTCATAAACCTGGACTCCCCCCCCCCCCCAATATAGAAAATTGTGGTTGGTGAGGCATGACAGGTTACAGCATGACAGTGCTAACAACAATTTTTCGATCCATTTGCAGATATTGATTCCTACACTCTGGCAATCAGAAAAGCATTGGGTCTTATACATGATGAATTTACACGAAAAACAACTCTGATGTTACAATTCTTTGGAAGTTGACAGTGGTTTACGGCTAGACATTTCCCATCTCGTAAGATTCTATCTTTATGAGTATCATGTCCTGTACTGGGGTCATGAATTTACTTTGTGTCGCATTATTCTTAGATCGGTTTCGTCAAAGCCATTTTGGGAGTCGATGTTAGCGAGTGGATCTATCGTACGGCATACCATGCTCCATTACAAGATAATGGCGTTGATTGCGGCGTATTTGTAATGAAGTACATTGAAGCGATATACAATGGTGCAGAACCCCGTTTCGACGTTGTATGTCATTTCTTGTCCTATGTTATTAGTCATTAAATGCATGTCTATTGGTTCCACATTACATTTTTTTTTGCAGGTTGATATACCTGGATTCTGTGAAGAACTCTGCCAAATATTGATGTCCTTCCTAATTGCGGAGGCGAAACTAGCAGAGTCGCCACGAGGATGTAAAAGGCAGCGACCAACGGTGCCCAACACGCATGATTGACAGTCGCAGAAATAGATAGCGATGTATGCAATGAACGAAGCCTTGTAATGTTCGAAATGATAATAGTCAACATCGTTATGAAATGTTTGATGTGTAAACATGGCGTTATTGCTGACACGCACAGAATGAAAATCGCAGAAGAGACTCGAGATGAATGCGGTGAAGCCAAAAATGTTGATTTGTTGTTCACAAATGGTGGTCTAACGTCAGCTACACTACTACTACCATGAAATATTGTGTAAGAATTTGTAAATATTTTTAATTTCAAACGACTATTTACTTTAATTATGATATTGCATACATATGAAAAAAGTCTACATCGATACAACAACCGCGTCGAAGCGCCTATACACTCGATTCAAGAACAAGTCGCTTTTGCAGGAATTGTCGGTTTGTCGGTTCCTTATTCGCGAAGCAAAATGGAACACATCCTTAACCTGTGTGATGTGTCATTCATATATTAATGAAACGTCCTATCACCCTACGTCAGTTTTAAAATTAATACGACTGTTTTAATAAACAAAGAGCAAATCTCACATAAAATACCCTCTACATTAATGAATTTTAACAATGGCATGTCAGAGAGCTATTCTCAAAACTAATCAATGTGATGGGACCTGGTAGTTCAAATCACGGTAGCACGTAGCGGGTGGGTTATATTGTAGAAATATTTTTTGGTCTTATATAAAACCACAACTTTGTTCAGAGCGAAAATTACGTGCCTTTGTTACTAGGAATCACGGTAATTCATTTCCACACATTTCGTTCACGGGTTGCGAGCTATACAACGATTTCAGAACAGCAACAAAATATCTTTCATTGTACATTATTTTAAATTACCGAAGAAAAGCATTACCAGGATTGGTCAAGCGCATACAACACAAAACTATGTCTCTATACGATTTAGTTTTCGTAGATGTAGGAGTACAACTATTTACAAGAGTATGTTGTAATGTTTAAATTATATTTCAACGGAGACAGATTTACAATATTTGTAGTCCTACAAAATTTGCCTACCGGAAGATGAACCCCCTCAACTGAACCGGGTAAGATGAACCCCCTTCACCGGAACGACCGTTACTCTGAAACCTCCTCATATCGAGAGGAAAAGGACGCGGTGGAGCTCCTGATGGTCACCCGCGGCGCGACGAACGCGTCCCTCGCCACTGCTGACGACCGCAAATTAAGTGCCCGCGACTGCACCGCTAGCAGCTCCACGTCAGCCAACTCCACCTCCGCCGACCGCTCCTCACCATGTTGCGACTGCACAGCCAAAGTTGGGCGACAACGGTGATGGCGAAGCTCGTTAGGTTGTACAGAGAGAGCAATCGATAGGTTTCACATTACATATTTTGTCTCCCGTTCTTTTTGAACTCAATCAAATTTTCGCATATTTCCTGGCATAAATCCGGTATATCTTCCTGCAACAAAAATATGTAATGTGAAACCAATATATAACAGGAATCCCCAATATCAACGGATGCAAAGTTCATACAGCGATGAAAACAACGCCTTCTCCTTTATATATTGCTTCAATGTGCTCCATTACGAATATGCCACAATCGATCCCATTAGTTTGTACAGGAGCATCGTCAGCACAGAGCAACATCCACTCAGAAATGTCGACACCCAAATAGTCCTTCAGGAATCCCTCTTGTGATAAAGGGAAAATATAGTACAGTCCAGTCCACCACAAATAGCTACGCTTCACCTATGGGCAAAAGCTTACCAAATGCATAGCGTCACGTTCTACACCACTGTGGCAGTCCAATGAGTTGTAGCACCATAGTTGTTTTTCCACAAAATTCATCTCGTATAAGACCCAATGTTCTGGAGTTTGCCACAGCGTAGGAAGTAAAATCTGCGAATCGATACAATAATTTATAATTCTATAGACAAATCCTGATGGGGATGTAACGACTAAACCTTGGAGAAGAGGTTTGTTAACTTATCTTATCAAAATTCGCAAAGTCTATGAACTCTTCACCGTTGTTCCAACAAGGTAGTGCATCTGCGAATCCACTGGTGTATGGTTTTCACCGGACGTACATCTGTTGCACGAAATAATAAGGTTTAACCACCAAGAAATTTGAGTAAGTCATAAAAGCAAATAAAACAATGGCAGACCACACATACCATGAAATGAGGGGTGATGATGCATACTGTATTGCTCGTTGCGTTGCTTTGAATATAATTGACAAAATCACACATTGTCTAGTTGCAAAAATTTACAAACTTCAAAACATACAAACCGAAGACCTAGTAAATGATAGTGGTTGCGTACGTACAAAATTACTGATAGTGTTCCCGTCTGCAAATTCATCTTGCATCTGCTCGATGTCATCTAGGACCTCGTTATGGAGTTGCCGCCACCTTTATCTATGGATGTTGCACTGAGTGCACCATTAGCGTAGTATTCAGAATTTGTCGTTCAAATTATTTTCTACAGTAAACAACAAAAGATGAAATACGACATGAAAAGGCAAAATTATACGTCTTAAGCGATAAAACTGGTACTGTGGGAGTGGTTGTCTTCTTCGTCGGCGTCGTGGCTGGTCGTATTGCTCCCATCGTGCTCTCCTTTGGTGCCATGACTGGTCGTATTGCTCCAATCGTCCTCTTCTTTAGCGCCATGACTGGTCATACTGCTCTCATCGTCCTCTTCTTTGGCGCCATGCCTGGTCGTATTGCTGCCATAGTCCTCTTCTTCGGCGCCATGCCTAGACGACGATATCGATGCCACCTTTGCAACGCAGATACGGAATCGACATCGTCAGTCAAATATAAAGGAAACGTCCTTTAACATGCCGCCCTTTTGCAAACTAGATGATTGTGTTTTAAATAATTAATAATACATCATTTCACATGATGTCGTTGCTCGATAAATGTTTGCAAATTAAATGATTGTGTTTTAAATAATAAAAAATTCATCTTTCCCCATGCCGCCCTTTTTTCGAAAAAACCCTGCTAATTATATGATTTCGTTTTAAATAATTAAAAACCGTCGTTTCGAATACTGCCCTTTATCGAAGACAACCCGCAACTTAAATGATTGGGTTTTAAATAATTAAAAAACCGTTGTTTCGACTTCATATTATAACAATGGTTGAATGAGAGATTGACCCGACCCGAACAAACCCGTTTTAAATAATTAATAATATGTCATTTCACATGTTGTCGTTGCTCGATAAACGTTTGCAAATTAAATGATTGCGTTTTAAATAATACAAAATACGTCTTTCCCCATGCCGCCCTTTTTCGAAAAAAACCCGCTAATTATATGATTTTATTTTAAATAATTAAAAACCGTCGTTTCGAATACCGCCCTTTATCGAAGACAACCCGCAACTTAAATGATTGGGTTTTAAATAATTAAAAAACCATCGTTTCGACTTCATATTATAACAATGGTTGAATGGGAGATTGACCCAACCCGAACAAACCCATTTTCCAAGTATGAATAATCTTTGACGATTACTCAATTGATTATCAAACATGGATACAACGATATATTCATGCCAAATATCGTAGCCGTTGTCGGTTTTTTAAAAATGTTCATTGTCGCTTTATACTAGTATCATTTAACACCGCAAATCCTTGTTGACTTACAACATTTATAAAGGGACTAGCCATTGTCATTTGCGTTGTTGACCTCATCAATTGAAATCCTCGCAAATGAGCGACTTCTGGCAGAGAACAATATCGTACCGATTTTGGCTGTCCGACATACTTTTGCGCGATTGCAGTCTACTTACAGTTTACTTATGATCATCAGTAGCGATTTCGTCGCATCAATCTTCTCTGATCGCTATTCACTGATGTCAATTACGACGTCAGAACTCGTTAAATTATTGTTCACGGCCTACATCGCGGTAGCACGTAGCGGTGTTAGTCAACACTGAGTTGCGGTGTTAAACGATACTAGTATAAAGCGATAATCAATGTTTGTTGATAAAAACCAGAGGGATCTGAACGATCCCACGTTAAGAACTCCAAAGCGATTGTGAGAAATTGTGGAGTACCCCTCACACTTGCACTTTCACTGTTAAAGCGAACAAAGCTCACTCTGTAACAGACGAAGAGGTTTACTTACCAATTAAGAAATGAAGTGAAGAAGAGAAACGACACATTGATTAGCCTTTTATTTACAACATATGGCTAAAAGTTTTCACAAGATAACAATTGGAGGTGTTGGGAACACAAAAGAATTGTTGCAGAAGAAGTTGAATCGACGCCTTTTATTTACAATCATAGCTTTACCAACTAACGTTGGTAAATTGACAAGATTTCAACATTGTCGGATTTGTTACGAGTTTATAGTGATTTGTCATCGACGGCTTGCGGTCCGTGCTTATATTTTTGCTTTAATCGCTAAATAGCGATTTGTGGCTTCTGCTGGTTCATGACATAACTTAATGGCGATTTTTTGGTTATCGTCGAATAGCGATATTTGGCACTGCAGCATAATGATTTGGGGGTATTGTTGGACTGTCACTCTAAGCGTTATCTGAGGGGTTGTTCAAGTAAGCTTTTTTGGGGCATTGATCATGGTTGTATTTCATTTCATGATCTAAGTAAGATTTCATTTGCGTGATGATAGCAAACTCAGATCATAAAATGAATCGCAACCTTGATCAATGCCCCATAAAAACTTACTTGAACAACCTTTCTCAGCCCGCTTAGATTGACATTCGAACAATACCCACACATCACTATGCTGCGATGACACAGATCGCTATTCAACGATAACCACAAATCGCAAAAACACAAGCACGGACCACAAGTCGTCAATGACAAATCACTATAAACTCGTAACAAATCCGACAATATTGCAATCAGGTTATGCAAAGAGGCATGACAACTAAACTAATAGCCCACACGAGATTCCTGCGTCCCATACCCATCTGTTGAATGCATCAGAGTCTGTCATGATAGAGAAAATATAAGACACTGCATTAAGTTTCACAAGAAATGCATACCTCCTCACCACATTGATTGCATACCAATAGACTTGTAAAACTGAAGCGATCCTTTCCGGAAATCTGGTCGGGAGGAATGGAGGTTTCAACGTTTGCTGGTACTTCTGTAGGGTATTGTTGCATGTTAGACATTACACGAGTTAGATATTGACAAGCTTCACGTAATGGGAAGCAATATAATGTCAAAAATACCTGTTCATTCGAAAGGCTTTGTTGCTTTTTATTACAGGTTGGTTGTTTCTTAGTCCTTTTTCTTGCCAACCAATTCTAGTGCACCCTTTGACCTCCGACGACTGCGATCAGAGGCAGGTTTTCTTTTGATACCCTTCGCTTCATGAATATGTCCATCATAATCAACAACGTTCACTATTGACTTGTTGAAGATAATGTTTACGCTTCGACGCAACTTCTCGGGAGTGTCAAGCGAAACATGATTTTCACCTGCGGTGTTCGATCCCATTATCTTCGGCTGGTATTCATTCGCTGCAACGGACTTAAGGTGAATTGACTCCACGTTTTCAAGTAACTCCATTGCAACTTTTCTCACAGATACATAGCATTCTTCACTTCTCGATGCCAAATCAGCAACATGCATGAATGGCCTACATAGTTGTTGGTAACGAGAGGCTATGTGGCGCTTCTGGTCAACACCAGATTTACTCGCATTGTCCATAACGAGTATTTCAATCTTTGCGCGTCTCTTCCATCTTCGCATTAGGTAAGACTCAAATATTTTTTGTATCTTCTCTTGATTGAGTGCCTTTAATGCATGACAGCATAGAATACCTTTGAATTCATACATTTTGCACGAATATTCTACCATTCCGTTGTCAACATTGTACGTGACATGTGCTTCTTGCCTTTCCTTATGCTTTTTGCCCTGACAAAAAATATGGTATTTGTGCATATTCTCGGTTTGCACGAGTCCTTCTATTTTGCAATTCATGACATGCAACACCTCTTTCTTGATCCATTCAAATACAGTTAGTGTATACAGAGCTGCAGGTCGCATCAATATTTGCATGTCAAAAGTTAGAGGTCGTGTATTGAAGCATTTCACGTCTTGTTCAAGCTCATTCTGTCTTAGACCGTCCACAAATAATTCATATTGTTCCATGAAACGAAACATTGTTAAACAAGAATACAAGGTTTTCTTCAGAGTGGCATGCATAGATTCGGCTCTTTGTGTGCTTATCATACCTGCACAAAAGTATTGTCTTCCATATGCCAATGCCCACTTCTTTTTTTCTGCATATAAATTTTGTAACCACAAGCAGTCAGTAAGGTCGTATGTCTTAATCATTTTGTCCCAATCTGACTTAAAGGTGACCTCGTCTACGCTATGAAGTACACACCTTGTAAACGTTTTGTCAAACCCTGTATTCTGATTAAATATGTGTCCTATGTTCTTTGCTGCATTTTGAAAGATATGCCACAAACATAGGCGATGATGTGCATCTGGCCACACATGAAGCACTGCAGCCGCAATTGCGTGATCACCATCTGTAAGTACAGTTTCAGGATGCTTCCCGTTCATTGCCTGTGTAAATACTCTGAACAACCACTCAAAGCTTTCTTTGGTCTGGTCATACACAAAAGCACCGCCTAATATACAACTCTGTGCGTGATGGTTCACTCCCACAAACTGCGCAAATGGCCAATGTTTAGTATTAATCTTTACTGTAGTATCAAACACAAACACATCATTGAAGCATTCATAATCTACTCTAGACTTTGAATCTGCCCAAAACATATTCACAACATATCCATCTTCGTCCACTTGCATTGCACTAAAGAAACCATGTTCATTGCTTGATTTATTCTGTAAGTAACGAACCAAACAACATATTTTTTTGTTCTTCATGTTATCTGTCCTCTTCCTTCTCAAGTGGTTTCTTAGATCCAAAGGTGTGAATGACACATTTTTGCGACCACCATCTATGTGGGTAAACAAATTGTATGTCTTCCTTGGTGCAATGTCGGCGCTATCGGCTATTTCAGTCATTGCAGCATGCGCTACAGTTACTTTACGATGTGACCTTAGCATAGGAGTCATAAATGATGCAGATAAATCATGATTATGATCACTGATTAAAGTACGCACGACAAATTTCCCATTCGGATGTCTTCTCAAAACCAATCTCGCCTGACATCCACATCTTGATTCTGGCATGCTCCGTGTTGGATTTCCCATTGATTTCTTCCAACCTTGCTTGGAACAGACATATGGCTTTCTAACCAAGACACTCTGTGCATTTTTTGACCAAGAAAACCTTCTCACACTGAAGCCAACTTTTAAGGCATAATCATTGTAAAATTTATATGCATCTTCCTCGTTATTAAACTGCATTCCTTCTACATGAACATAGTCAAGTGTAATTTCATGTACATTCTCAGTTCCTACGGTTTTATTAAGTGTACTGACATCAAAATCTACCTCATTACTGAATTGCATTTCTTCTCCTGGAACATTCAAGTCAAGTGTACTTCCGTGTACATTCCCGGTGCCTACACCTTTATTATGTGCGTTGTCATGGTAGTCTCCCTCATCATTGAATTGCATTTCTTCCACTGGAACATTCAAGTCAATAGTGAGTCTAATGCCTGCACCCTTCTTTTCATGTGCATCGTTAGTGCAGATGTTCAATTCTTCAGTTACGTCATAAGTATAAATATTCAATTCTTCAGATCTTTCGATTGATTGAGCTACATTGTCTTTATTACAACCTGATGATAAGCTCAACTATGTTTTAAGCAATATATCAATTTGTGTTTGCAGCAAAATAACAAACAAATCGATATTAACTAACAAAAATGTATCTCGCAAAAACGGGAGTCTGTTACTAATACAACGGTTTGAGATACAATGCATATGATGAGCTAATGTAGGATACCTGATGGGGTAGAGGCCCTTCCTAGCATTTGTAAACAAACATTCTTGTCAACTGTTCCCAGTGTCTTACAAATATCGATAAGTTTCCAACCATCGTAAGGACATGATCTACCTACAATAACCAAACAATGCCTTAATGGCACACAAGACGACATGCCTTCTTGATCAATAGCATGATGAGATGAAAAGCTACTCACGCTACCTTAATGACACTGGTTGGAATGTTTGTGCATCATTGTTTTCTTCCATAATGCCTAACAATAACGACAAATAAAAGAAAACAGTGGAATGTTTTTTAAGCAATATATCAATTTGCATTAGCAAGCGACATAGGTTTACTACGATTTAATCAGGATGCATATAACAACGGATACCACTAGGGTTAAGCAAGTCAAAGCAACGATTTAATGAATGAAAGTATCAAAGCAAGTGCGGTTTGATGTTTGCTTATACTGAGCATCGACTTGTCGCTTACCATGCCAATAAAATACGCATGTCCTACATGTGTGTTGACGATAACGCGAGGCTCTAAAGCGAGTTCAATAGAAGTCGCTGAGATAGCAGCGATATGCATGCGAAAATCGCCCCGCCAGGCGTGTAACGATGCGTTTCTGCATCCACACATTTTCAAAGTTTGTGTACAAATATCTTACAAATACATATTACAAAACATATAATATCTTACAAAACGATATGTATAGCGATTTGTAAGATATTGAAAATCGATACAGAAGTTCAGCATAATAACTTACAACTCGACGATACAAAACCATACTATCTAAAAGGTCGATAAATATATCGCACAATAAATTACAAATCGATAAGGAAGAACTTGAGCATAATAGCAAACAAATCGATATTAACTAACAAAAATGTATCTCGCAAAAACGGAAATTTGTTACTAATACAGCGGTTTGAGATACAATGCATATGATGAGTTAATGTAGGATACCTGATGGGGTAGAGGCCCTTCCTAGCATTTGTAGACAAGCATTCTTGTCAACTGTTCCCAGCGTCTTACAAATATCGATAAGTTTTCAACCATCGTAAGGACATGATCTACCTGCAATAACCAAACAATGCCTTTGTCACACAAGATGACATGCCTTCTTCATCGATAGCATGATGAGATGAAAAGCTACTCACGCTGCCTTAATGGCACTGGTTGGAATGTTTGTGCATCATTGCTTTCTTCCATAATGCCTAACAACAACGACAAATAAAAGAAGACAGTGGAATGTTTTGTAACACAAGGCAGGCACGAGAAGGCGACAATGTCTTGTACAACAGGATAAAAAACAAGGCGGAAAGCTCGACTGGAGACGAAGGCAAAGTTTGGGTTGATAATGGGAGCAACTGTTACAACAGATGGCGCAAGAGTTTAATGAATAGGGAACGTCTCCACTTTACATGGTTAACATCAAACTTTCTGGATGGAGGACTTTTTTATCCTTTTATCAACCCGTCGTTTCACAACTTTTGAATGAAGGATATTTTTGTCATTTCCTCGAACCGCCATTTCAGGGCAAGAAAAGCAAGTAAGGGTGATTAAGTCTTTGCAACAGCACCAGAGTCCGATGCAAAGTATGTCAACATACACGAGAATACGAGCCCCATGTGCATGAATATGTGGCGCTCATTCGATCCCCCGAACACAGACGTGGGATTCAGTGAATCATCGGAGGCGAACATACACCACCCTCTCCTAATTCTCATATCTCAAATCCAAGTTGTTTAATAACATTCAAACACAGGCTTAGTGAAAGATTCTCCCAAAAATAAACCATAGATTTTTTTTCTTCCGGCTAGGCCAAGGGAAAACACCCCCCCATCAATTGTTTGTTTATACTAAATCAAGTTTGACAAGAAAAAGACTCCAAGGACTTTGCTCATCTGGTTGAAGCGACTCACAAAAGTCACTGAGTTGAAGGGACGTCTTGAATTCAAAACCTAAGCACCTCCATCAACGACATCTATTGATTGTTGCTACCAAATCAGGTGTGTCAGGAAAAAGACTCCAAGGGCTTTGCTTTGGTAGAGACCGGTGGCGGCTCAAGTGAAGTTGAGGCATATTTCTTCATATTTTTTTTTATTGGAAGCCCTCAGCTGTGAAATATAAGTTTTTTTTATTTATTTTTTCATTTGAAGCTCTAGGCGGTGGCCTCAAATCTCAAAGAGAACAGACGGCCCCGGTAGAGGCAGCTCACAAAAGTCACCGAGTTGAACCTACACGCCCTCATTACTGACAGCTATTGTTTGTTTACACTAAATCAAGTGTGATAGGGAAAAAGGACCCAAGGGCTTTGCTCATCTGGTAAAGGCAACTCACTAAAGTTACCGAGTTGAAGGGACATCATGAATTCGAAACTTACACACCCCATTGTTTGTTTGTACTAAATCAAGTTTAACAGAAAAAAAAGGACCCAAGGGCTTTGCTCATCTGGTAGAGGTGACTCATGAAAGTCACCGAGTCAAAGGGACACCATGAATTCGAAACCTACACACACCCGTCACGGAGAGCTATTGTTTGTTTGTACTAAATCAAGTGTCACAGAAAAAAGGCCGGATTGTGTCGGGCAGGTTCAAAACCCAATGGTATAGTTGTATAACTGGTAGGGGTCTGCCTTGCAAAAAAAAGTAGGTTTAGTGGTATGGATCATGGATCTTTAGTGGTATGGAACCGATGTTGTCAATATCGGTGTCGGTCCTGAATCCTTGAGCCACCGATCAGCTGTATCTGCCGATTGAGCGGAGCCTTAGTGGTATGAATCATGGATCGGGGTCAAACCTGACCCATTGACACCCCTACCCAGTGGGTCATTGATATGGGAAACTTTTCATGCACTACATTGCATTAAAGGATCCCCCTCTTCAATGGGCTCCTGCTAGGGCAAGTCTAAAATCCAACTATCCGATCCATGAAAATGTACAGGATCTACTTCTTGTTAACTTTGGAAGTTGAAATTGAACGGAATCAGTTGCCCAAACCTAACGAACTAAGTTGCTCACGCCGCACGGTTCGGCTTGTATGAAGCTGATATGAAATCAGGAGCAGAGGCACGAGCAGCTCGCACAGTGTAAGCATTCTGCTTGGTTCAACTTGTCTAGGCTCGTTTAGTTGATCTTTTTGTTTGTTTATAACTCTAAGAAACTGCACTCGGCTCGAAGACCTGGTCATGCTGGTTCAACCTGCCATACCCGGTCATCATGCCGGCGGTGTAAAACTCTGAGGCTAGGACTCGCCACTCGGGCCTATGCCTAAACCTTGGCCAGTTAGACACAAACATAGATCCAGTACATCACCTCAATTTCGGGTTCAGGTGGGTCGCAGGTCCAACCTGGTGATACCTCTGGTCATAGTGTGACAAGTAGAGGATCCGGAAATAAACTATCCATGGATTCGCTTGATCCATTTTTTTTTAATTAAAATGATTAAAGGACCTTGAGCTAATTCGGATTCTAGACTTTTTCCTAGGCCCTATTCCAGCCCAACTTGCACATTCTTGGATCCACCACTTACCCAAATGTAAACTGGAACTAACTCAAAACATTTAGTACCAGACAGATCCAAGCTACTTGTATGTTAAACCTACTTTTATGAACATAGAAAATAGGCTGGATCTTCATTGAATCTGAACCGAATCATATGCGCTTGACCAGGATTTTAGACAGGTTCCATTATAGGCGAGTGAGTCTGGACCCCTGAACAATCAAGAAGGAAATCCAACCTTATTTCGATGGGATCAAATGTATGGATCTTATTGGTTGACATTGCCTTAATGGATCATCCACATGTCGAATGATCGGATTCGGGTAGGCTATCTAACCAAACAATAGCCATTCACCCAGTCTCAGTATTATAAGGGTGAAAATGGATCGGATTTGGTCAAATCTCTTATCTGGCCCTAAGATGGAACTCAAAGATGTTTTCGGGTTGGATTCAGACTTATATTGTCAAACTCACTTCATGCTGAGATTCATATTTTTTATCGAACATATGTACAAATCCAAATCAATCCGATTTGTTTGTACATTTTACATGCAAACTGCATGTTTTCAACCTATTTTTAATGGATCCAATGGTGCTAGATAGAGTCGGCATCGTATCCAAATGCTTCATCTATGATCTTCAGATTTAAATTTGGTGCAATAATCATTACCCAGCCGTATCCGATCCGTGTGGACTCCTTCAGTGAGCCCCTTTTGGACCTTATTGAAATTAGATCTGGTCTGTAGTTTGAAGTTCGAATCTGATAAAAATATGAAAACCCTTTGCATGTAACAGTTAATCTCACAATTTTCATTAGGGCAAAGGAGCTTCTCAGATCCGGATCCGGATCCGGATCCGGTAAGGGCATATCTGATTAGGTTACTTTGGAATCACGGATAGTGTAGGACTCAACAACAATGAACACATCCGACCCAAATCCGAACTGTTTCGATAGAAGGACAAAACCGCAATAAAAACAAAACCCATGGTCAATTCCCCAGAACCGTATACTATATAAGGTTGTCCCGCCCGCCTAGGGTTTTTGTTCAGCCCTTTTGGTTTTGGGGAGTGCTCAAGGGAGAACATTTTCCGACGGCCAAGGAGCTTCTCCGGCAAGAGATTAACGGTACGTCTTATGGATCTTGATCTAATCGATTGCTCATAAGCTCGGTTTGCCTCAAGAACCTCCATTTTGGTGACTTTTGTTCACTTTTATTCGTTATTTTTTGTTTTTTGTTTTTTGTTTGGAATTGTTGGCTGAGTTTTTTTAACATTTCTTGGATATTTAGTTGAATCCACCGTGGTTTTTATCGTTGAAATTTAGTATCCTTGAGCTAAAATTAGTTTAACGATGTTTTCGTGTCTAGACTATAACTAGATTAAGGATTTTGGATGGTTTCCTGCCATCGGAGAATGTCAAACGCTTGCGATTTAGAAAATCGGATGTGTTGGTGTTTGTGGTGAATCAAATTGTATTGGAGAATGGGTGAAATGAGTTGCAAGGCAGGATTGGATGAGTGATATTTGTAGGATTTTTAGGTCAAATGAGTTGAAAAAACATTATCTAGTAGGATTTGTATTTCGTTTTTTTTGTTTGGATTTTGCTGGTGTTTGAATTGATTGGTGTTGGGAATCGAAATTTTAAAGTGTCTGTAATTCTGGGTATGCTGAATCTCAAGCGTGTAATTTCTCCAAAATGTACTGTTTCTCCATTGCTTGAGGAGCATGCCTTCATTTGAATATGCATGCACTCATGGAGGATGCTTTATGATTGTAAGAAAAAGACGGTAAGAAACTAGTGTAGCTTTAGGAGGCATGGAAGGCGATGGGTCTCGCAAGTCGTGTCATCTTTGTGTTTGGGTGGCCTCTAGTCATATGTTTTAAGTATGAACTGCTTGTAAACAATTTAGCAGTGTATTCAGTTTCTCCTTCCTGTCTTGTTCTTATTCTTTTTACTTGTTTTGTGCAACTGGTGCGAATGGTTTGGTGCACATTATTGCCTTGTCTTTTGGAGTGATTATTTCTTAAAAATTTCATGCGGATCTTATTATTATGACCACTTTTTACGTCTTCTTTTGTTTTAGGGAAATGGGAATATCTCATTTTTTTGTTCTCTTGTCAAAGGGATTAAATGTTGGATGTTGTTCATCATATCCATCATAAGTGTGCAGTGCATATAAATTGTTAAGACTTCCACGTTATGATTTTTTACTTCCTAAGGCTTTCATGTGGGGGACCATAATCCATAATGCAACTGGCTACAAAATTGTATCATCATATGCATAAGACTAGGAATTGGAATTATGAAGATTAACAGGCTATCTCACATGAACTGGAACATGTGCACAGAATATGACGTTTTACCTGATACAGCCATATTATGACGGGGACGAGTTTACATATTTAATTATTTGAATACTATACGTCGTTTCTAATGTGTTTAAGGCTTGAAGTTCTTATGTGCTATGGGGTGGAGGCCTAACTTGTTAACAAATGCAAATCTATTTGTGTTAACAAGTGTAAAAATGGAAGACAACATGCAAACTAAATATATAATCAAGTTCAATTGAAAAAAAAGTAAGTGAAACTTAAGAACATAAGTTTGAGTGTGAGGTATTCTGTTGTGTGATGTCCATGTCAGTCGTGTGTGTGGCACATGCTAAGTGTGAGTCAATTGTGATATAGCTGGAAAGGCTTTTCTCATGAACTAATGAAAATCAGGTTGCTTGAAGAGTTAGAGAACAATACAATAGAGCACTGCTTGCTTTGCTTCCTGTTGTATCTGCCTTTATCATGTTATTGTTGCTTTCATGCAGTGTTGTTAAAAGCGTTCCTCAATGTGAGGTACTGCCTTTGGTGCCTCGAGGTGGACTGGAAAAGCACGAATGCCATGAGGCATGTGCCTCATAGACTATGAGGTACATGCCTCATGGCAAGGCGCCTCAAACCCCCCATTTGACCTAAATTAGGGGAGGCCCCGATTAGGGCACTCCTCTCTCTCTCTCTACCTCTTCCTTTTGCTGTCTCACTCTCTCTCTTTCTCCTTGTCTTTCCCTCTCGCAGTATCACTCTCTTTCATCTCTCTCTGTCTCTCCCTCTCTCTCACATCTCTCGTCTCTCTCTCTCTCTCTCTCTCTCTCTCTGTGTCGAAAGGAGGAGGAGGAAGAAGAAGAAGAATGCATTCTTGTGTCTCTCTGTTCTTCTTGAACAATCGAGCCTGTTATTCAGAAAATTACTTTGCTTTTGTTAATTAATTATTTATTCATTGATTTTTTGCTTATTTGTGCTTTATACGATAACGGTTGGGTTACATCAAGGATCTGCTTTAAGCCCTTTCCTATTTGCGATAGTGATGGATGAGCTTACGAGATCAATTCAAGAAAATGTACCGTGGTGTATGTTGTTTGCTGATGATATTGTTTTGATTGATGAGTCTAGAGCTGGGGTTAATGCTAAGTTAGAATTATGGAGACAGACATTGGAAGCTAGAGGTTTTAAGTTGAGTAAGAGTAAGACTGAATATATGGAATGCCAGTTTAGTAAGCAACGAAGTAGTGATGGGAGTGTAGTGAAGCTTGGTGAGCAAGAAATACCGGTGAATGATTATTTCAAATATTTGGGATCCATCATTCAAAAGTATGGAGAAATTGATGGAGATGTAAATCATAGGATAAAGGTTGGGTGGATGAAATGGTAAAGTGCAACTGGAGTGCTGTGCGATTGAAGAATGCCATTGCGGTTGAAGGGAAAGTTTTATAGGACGACTATTAGACCCGCTTTACTATATGGTATGGAATGTTGGGCTGCCAAGAGACATCATATTCAAAAAATGAGTGTAGCTGAGATGCGGATGCTTAGATGGATGTGTGGAAATACAATAAAAGATAAGATTCGGAACGAGGAGATACGTAAGAAGGTAGGTGTTGCATTCATTGAAAATAAGATGCGAGAGAATCGGTTACGGTGGTTTGGACATATTCGGCGAAGGCCTAATGATGCTCCAGTTAGAAGGTTGGAGAAATGGGAAAATATATTAGTTAAAAGAGGTCGGGTAGGCCTAGGAAGACTTGGATGGAGATGATAGGAAAGGATATGAATGCTTTGAACCTCACCGAGGACATGACATTGGATAGAAATGATTGGAGGAAAAGGATTCATGTGGAAGACCCAAAATGAATTTCTTTTTTGGTTCATATCGCTGACCCCAATTGTTTTGGGATGAAGGCGTAGTTGTTGTTGTTGTGCTTTATACGAGCTGCGTGCTATTTGTTTTATGTAATTGTGTTTATTATGTATACCTATGTGTCATTAATAACACTATGTTGTCCTTTATACAAATATGTCAAGTGGTTCTTGATAGTTATTGTGTTTTTATTGAAGATTATTTATTAAAATATCCAATTATTCATTAATAGTACATAAATGCTGCATCTTTATTTTTGTTTTTTATTTGTTCAATTTTTAATAGTTTTTGTGAAGCTTACGCCTTATGTGTTGCACCTCACTTCATGAGCGGGTCTTACACCTCAAAGCTATTCACAACAATGCTTTCATGACAATGTGAAGAAACATTAGTGTCATGTTAGTAATGTTTTCTTTTAATGTTGATGTAATACACACTCACCAGCACACTCGGCTATGTAGGTTGGCTTAAGCCGTTCAAGCTGAAAACATTGCAAACTTGACCACTGGGTGTGTGTCCCTTGCCATAAGGCTGAAATGGTGGGAAGATTTTCCTGGTGCCACGGAGGGGAGGGCCTGAGGAGTTTTACACTGTGGACACTGAAACAGGGACATGGTCAACATGGCACTTCTCACCCCATATCCAGGATGTTCAAACCATAATGGTCATTTTTTCCTCGATGAGTAACTTTAGAGGTCTTTTGTCATTTTTTGGAGTTTAGGCTTTAAGATTAGAACTAAGAGTAGAGACAAACTGTCAATACTATCAAAAGTTAATGGCTGATTTAAAATGACAGTAAAGTTCCACTGACAAGCATCTTGCTCAATCATTAATACCTTAGAACTAAAAGTGTGGTTTTGACAAACTATTAATCAATCATAGGAGGAGAAAGAAAAGGTGAATGAATGTGTTGTCTTTTGTAACGTGTGATGATCTTGTAAATGTTAGGCATAAGTATGCAAATGTGGACTTTTTTGTTCTTTGTGTATTTTCTTGCTGCTGCTATCTTCTGTATGTTCAAGCATTAGAATGTTTTTGGATCTTATTTTCTTGCTGTTATGCAGGACTTTTCAGAAAAGCTTATTTGCAAGACCAATGGCTCCTCCTGCAAAAGGTGTTGCATCTGTGCAGTATGCTTTTCTGATTCTACACATTTTCGTTATTTTACAGTACTTATTTTCTGTGTTCACTATGAAAATGTGAGCATTTGCTTGGCAGCTCCTGCTAAGAAGTCTGATGCCAAGTCTCAAGCCTTAAAGGCAGCCAAGGCAGTGAAGTCGGGATCATTGACACTGAAGAAGAAGGCAAAGAAGATCCGGACTTCTGTCACTTTCCATCGACCCAAGACACTGAAGAGAGAGCGTAATCCCAAGTATCCTCGTATCAGTGCACCGCCAAGAAACAAGCTCGACCACTATCAGATCCTCAAGTATCCACTCACCACTGAATCTGCCATGAAGAAGATTGAGGACAACAACACCCTTGTTTTCGTTGTGGACCTCAGGGCAGACAAGAAGAAGATCAAGGCAGCCGTGAAGAAGATGTATGACATCCAGGCAAAGAAAGTCAACACATTGATCAGGTGCCCCTTTTTTCTGTTTTCTCTTATTTTAGTTTTCAGTTGCTGCATTTAAATATTTTTCTTGGTGATAAACTTTCTTTTTGTAAACTTGAACAGACCTGATGGGACCAAGAAGGCATATGTGAGGCTAACACCAGATTATGATGCTCTGGATGTTGCGAATAAGATTGGCATCATCTAAACCAGAGGTATCTCTTGCTCCTGCTCTTTGCATCTGGAATTTTTTTTGCATTTACGTACTGGAAACTTGGATACAATGGAAAATGGGTTAAAACAGTTTTGTTAACTGGAATTTATTATGGTATTGAGTGCTTTCTCAGTTGTCTCTGGTTGTTTGGATCCTTTTTTCTCGGATGATATTCATTATTGTTGTTCAGGTAGCTATGATGAATCTAGTAGTTTTAGGAAAACTAGATCAATGAATTGATGTGGAGCCTGTTAATGCATTTTATTTAAAGCAGGCTGTAGATTTGCTCTACCTTTTTTACCGGTATGATGTAAACTGGCCTGACTGCAGCCATGATTGATTTGGATATGGGTCTATCCGTCTTGGTCATATAGGTGAGCTTGGTTTATTAAGTTGCCTACGTCAGTGAAGGCTGGCTGATATAGGCAAAGTCTTAATCCATTCATGGTCTAGTTCCACACTAGAATTGACTTATAGTGGACCCCATGCATGATGAGTTCTTAGAGTTGATGAGTTCGTACAGTATTTGAGTATTTACAGTGAAATTGGAATTGAATTGTTATCTAATTTTCCCATCAGAATCAGAACACAGACGTTCTGCTTCTTGGGTTAACACGAACCTACTTACCCCAGTCAAGCGATTGAATAAGCCTGCATGCACAAGGGAATGAAACTTGTGAGTGAGCCTAAAATTAATTTTGCTTGCGCATGACCGTAATCCTATCCCTGTGCAAGCCTTCTGTCATCGTCATCGTAAGAACCCCTTCACTGCGTGCTGCATGTTTTTTGGGTGATTGTATGCTCTGTGTATGTTGCTACTGAGGACCTTTGATCTGTACTGGTGACGAACTTGTACACCACACTCGGTTTGTAGTGGCAAATTTGTCAGGGAACTGCCATTCAAGTGGCTCAAGTTTATGGGTTCAATTCTAGGTGACATGGTTGAATTGGTTCTGAGAATGCTGATTGAGCCAGGACTTAAAGAGTTAGAATCTTGTGACCTTGAGACACAAGCTGATGTGCACTAGCTCCTACCAGACAAGCGGATTGCTTCACAGATGTGTATATGTTTTTGAACTGGTTTGGCTTGATACTTCCTATTCATCTTGCCGGCACCATATAAGTTTCTTGGATAGTCACCGATCAAACCAAACATGAATGATAAATTATGCTTCTTTTTAATAATTACAAGAATCCTATAAGGTTTTTAGTATGGATATGACTATAACCGAATCCAATCAGTTTCTATCTTTTATAACCGTATTTGACCAGATAATTAAATGGGATATAATGTTGTTTGCCAAACCTGACTGAATGGCCCCCTATCATTGGCATTCCTAAGCTGCAGCCCTGTGCTCAATTTTGGTGCGCTTATTGCCACGGAAACCGGTGGGGTTTTCGTGTTAATGTATGGATCTCTAAGCGTTTCTGTCGGCCCCACTGTGGCAACGCAAACAGTTGGTTCTCTTTCCTCTTGGAAAGAGCCCCAACATCAACCTGGCCAGCTCCCTTTCAGCAGAATCACTTCCTCCGACGTTGTGATCCATTTTTTTTATAGCAAGATGGGGTTAGACCGACCCCCTTATCAGTTATACAATGATACCATTGGGATTTGAACGTGCAACCTCCCAAACACATGGTGATGCGGCACTAGCTGCTACTAACAGAAGCGGAAACCCTCCCTCCAACCTTTTTTCAGCTTCAGGAAACTTTGAAGTGATTGCACGAGGAACCTCCTTCTCGGGTACACAAACGCACCTAAAACATATTTTAATGAATGCCTTGGAAGAGGAAAATGTGAAGTGGTGATGGCTTTTCTCACTTTTTCATCTGGGTGTAAGTGAGCCTAAAAAGCTCGCATCTGTCTCAGTTGTTTGTTCTATAGGTGGTCATTCTTTCACAAATCAGTTGGGGCCAGTTTGTGTGCGATGGAAACAATGGGTCGCAGAAAAAATAAATGGGAAACGAATCCCATGGGGGAAAACATTTGTTTTGCCCGTTATGAGTATCGTACTTCAAGAGATGGACAAATTTCCCTAGCAAAACTTTTTCGCCACCAACACCAATTGATGGCAAAGTATAGTTTTACTCATAGCCTTACAAATTCATGTCTAATTAAGTTGCCGTTGGCTCCTTAGCGGGATTTTTTTCTTTAGATAAAAAATGAATATACCTGAGAAATTAAAAAGAAAAACATGTTTAGGAAAGAGATTTGAAATACCAACAGGGGCACCGCTTGTCTGGTAGGAGCAGCTAGTGCACGTCATACTGAATCCGGCTTATCAGATTCAGATTCGGGTCAGATGTTGAATTACATTTGACCCGTTGATGTCCCTGGTATGGGCTAACAAAGCAGCTCCATCAAGTTGCTAGCCTTGGCCATTGAGCAGATCCACCAACTTCAACCCAAGTTTTTTCAGTGGCATTGTTGTACATGGCATGATGCCATAAAGTAGTATACACTTTTTTTTCGAGAGGCAAGCCCCCACCAGTTATTATTCAAAGTACCAATGGGGGTTTTGAACCTGCAACGTCCTAGCACAGAGAGTTGTGCACTGATAGCTCCTACCAACCACACAGAGTCCGTACTATTTTTTTTGAAAGGCAAGCTGGAGTTAGGCAGACCCCTACCAGTTATACAACCATATCATTGAGATTTGAACTTGCAAAGTCCCACACAAGGTGACCTGCACTAGCTGCTCCTACCAGACAAGCGAAGCCCCGTTAATAAAGTGGTACAAACTCTTGTTTGCATGAATTTAGCCACCAAATGCTAAATTTTTATTGCTTGCTTGTGTATCTGTACATAATTTCCAACATTATCTTTGATGCAATTAAGTTAAGAGTAATGCGCTCCTTTTCATTCCACCCAAATAGGTTTCAAGCTGGCCGTTCGATAAAAAAGTGGGACGGTCCACGATCTTTTCGTTTGAATAGAAAATGGAGCCCGTCACGCCCGTCTCTCTATACTCGATGGAGGAGCCATATTTCCCTCCTCACCTTTGTCTCTCCCCCTCATCCGACCCACACCTTCATTCCTCCCGTACCCCAACTTACAGAGCATCTCCCCAGCGGTTGCTCTGTTCCGGTTGCTTTGTTCTTCCCTTTTCCTCTCAACCAACTTTTTCATAGTTTTTCTTTCTTTTCCTCTCTCATACTCACCATCCATCTTTCTCTCACATTTCTCTGTTTCTGACCCACCAAAGAGGGAACTTAATAAAATCACGATCTCACAGACTGGGAAAGTATTTGCGGAAGAAGAGAATAGTGACTTTTATTTTTTTAATGGCAATTAAAAATACAGTAGGTATATTTATACAAGTTCAAAAGCTTATCAAGATAAGCTTGTCTCTACCAAATCAGCTAAGATATCATGATAAGCTTTATCGTGATATCTCAGTTGTATATGTTATCTTTAATGAGATCTCAATAAGAATTATCTTGATCTTAATAATACCGCTTTAACATGCTTCCCCTCAAGTTGGAGCATGGGGATTGATGACGCCCAACTTACTCTTGAGTTGAAAAAATTGATCTCATCCCAATGGCTTGGTAAACATATTTGCGCATTGTAAATTTGTCAGAACAAATTGAGTTTGAATTGAACCGTTTTAAATTTTTTCTCTTATAACATGACAATCGATCTCTATATGTTTAGTGTGTTCATGGAACACCGGATTTGTCACAATATGCAATGTCGCCTGATTATCACAAAACATCAACATAGACTTGGAATCTTTGATTCCTAAGTCAGTCAATAAATATTTTAACCATGTTATCCCACAACTAGCAAGCGCCATCAATCTGTACTCTGCTTCAGCTGGCGATCTTGATACTATTGTCTGCTTCTTTGTTTTTCAAGATATTGGACTTTTTCCCAATATGGTGCAATAACCCGAGGTAGATTTTCAAGTTTCTGAACATGATGCCTAATCTGAGTCACAATATACAAACAATTGAAGTTTGCTATCAGATGAAAACAGTATGCCCTGCCTGACGTGAACTTAATATATTGTAAGAGACTTTGTGCAGCATCAAGGTATGGCCTCCTTGGTATATGCATAAATTGACTTAAAATATTGACACAATAGACTATGTTTGGTCTTGTAATGGTGAGGTATATCAATTGATCCACTAGTCTTCGATAATAAGTTGGATTATTCGATGTTTCTTTTTCCTCTGAATTTAGTTTTTTGTGTTGTTCTATAGAAAAATCTGACAGCTTGGCCCTCAATTACCCATGATCTCTAATGATGTCCAATGTGTATTTATGTTGTGATAAGAAAATTCCCTTACTAGATCTTGCCACTTCGATTCTCAAGAAATATTTGAGTACTCCTAGATCCTTGATGCGAAAAGCATTATTTAAAAGTACCTTCAGTTGACTGATTGTTGAAATATCGTCTCCAACAATGATGATATCATCGATGTATACGAGAACAAATATACATCCATGCTTTGTGAAGCAAGAAAACAATGAATAATCCACTCTAGATTGAGTAAAGTCAATCCCTTTAAGGAAACTTGAAAATTTTGCAAACCAATTTCGAGATGACTGTTTGAGGACATAGATGGATTTGTTGAGCCGACAAACTCGTTGCTCTCCCGTTTGGGCAAAAACCAGGAGATAGTGTCATATAAATTTCTTCATCAAGATCGTCGTGTAGAAACATATTATTGACATCAAATTAATGAAGAGCCCAATGTTTGATGGTGGCGACAACCAAGAGGCACTGAACATTGACGAGTTTAGCGACAAAAGCAAAAGTTTCATGATAGTCAAGACCTTCAACCTATGTATAACCTTTCGCAATAAGGCGTGCTTTGTAAAACTCAACTGACCCATTTGATTTGTACTTCACTCTGTAGACCCATTTGTAATCGATGGGTCATTTACCTGGTGAAAGATGTGTAACCGTCCATATATGGTTGTCTTCAAGTGCACGGATTTTGGCTGCCATGGCATCCCTCCAATGATCATACCCTATGGCTTGGGAAAAGGTTTGGGGTTCAGGGTTTTTGGTAAAAGCTACTAAGAAGGTACAATGAGAAAGAGAAAAATTATCATAAGTAATGAGAAAGAGGATACCTTGTACCTTTCTGGTGAGCACTCAGAGCATCTGATTGGGGCAAGCAAAATGCAACGTAACATTTATAATCCTGAAGATGAGCAGGTGTAGCTTTTGTCCTTGAGGAACGTCGAACAAGGATAGCGAATCTGGGAAGTGTCAAAGGAGGACTCGAAGAAGCTGAAGGGATAAAAGTAGGTGGTCATGGACTTGGACAATTTTGGAAAATTGGTATATTGTCCTAAATATCAATTGTTTAGAGTGAATGAGAGACATCTGATGGAAAATCAGAAGATGAGATGGGTAAGACAACGTCTCTAGAGTTAGATGGCGCACATGAAGCAGTTTGGAAAGGAAAAACATGTTCATGAAAAATCATGTCTCTGCTGGTGAAAATATATGTATCTAGTAATTAGGACTTTTATAAAATAACACATCGTGTGGGGGTTTTCTATTAAGAGTTGTGCTAGGAATACAATTTATGAGATATGCGACAGTAATAATACATTCCTCACATAATTTATAGAGAGATTGACTTGAAAGTGCAAGGCTCGAGCCATGTTAGGGAGATCTCGGTGCTTGCGTTCCACCACTCTATTTTGTTGAGGGGCATATATACAATTGTGTTGATGAAGTATACCTTGATTTTGAAATAATGTCTGCATATCGGTTAAAAAAAGTCACTCCAATTATTACTTCTAACCTTTTTGGATTTGAGTTTTAAATTGGGTTTTGATCATAAAAAAAAATCTTGGATAAGAGAAAAGGTTTCAGATTTATAACGCATTAGGTACACCCAAGTAGAACAAGAGTAATCATCTATGATTGTTAGAAAATAATGTGCACCAGATAGAGATAGAATTTAATATCCACCCCATAAATCAATATGGATGAGTTCAAAAGTTGATGTTGAATTAAAGAAACTGTTTGAAAAAAAAATGTGATTGTTTAGCCAAAGGATAAATTGAGCAGATTCCATCAAATTTGCAAGGATTCAATTTATTAGAATTAACGAGATATTGAAATTGGGAACTTGAAATATGCCCAAGTCAATAATGCCAAAGATGAGCAGGGCTGAAATTAGAAAGATCGACTCTACTCTAGATTTCAATCATATAAAGTTTATTTTGCATCTTACCTATTCTAATCGTCAGCCTTGAGTGATTTATTAGTGAAAACAACATCACATTGTAAATCTTTGGTCAACTTGCTAACATATATCAAATTGTACTTAAAACTAGGAGCACATAAGACATCAATGAGAGATATTTGTGAATTTATATTTGCATTGCCAATATGAATGACTAGAGTAGATAGTCTGGTAGATAATTCTATCGGTGGACAAACGATGGTTTATGGAGAATGTAATAAATTCAGGCTAGAAGCTATGTGGTCAGTAGCCCCAGTGTCTATTATCCAACATGAAAAATTAGATCGAAAGGCTAGATTTTTACTTGCTAAATTGGCTTTGGGTTCCAGTTTACTTTGTGTCATGAGGGTTATGAGATGTTTATACTGTTCAGGTGTGATTTGTGGTGAGACAACTTCCTCCCTTGACGTCATCGTCCCATGCATATGCAGATTATGTATAGGCATGGCAGATATGGATTCCAGCTTTCCAGAGGTCTGCCCAGTGGTCTCATCTACTTCAAGTGTGGTCGAGTAAGGTGCCACCCTATTCCCTACCTGGCTGCCAAATGCTGACTGACCAAAACCTGGGCTCCCGAAAATCAAACCACCTGTCTGTGCGCCAAAAAGAGTCAGACTGCTTAAGGGCTTCGAAGTGAACAAGTTGTTGTTCGCATTGTTCGCCTACCTGAACACCGCTGGGCCCCCGAATGGGTTAGTGGAGCCAAACATATCTACTCAGCCAAACATGTTATGTTTAGAAATTCGATGAGCTCGAAGGGTGCGCAGAAGGCGGCCAACAAGCTGAGCAAGTGTTCAAAGATGTCGATGGCGATTGAGAAATTGCTTGGGAAAATGATGATAACTGAGAAATTGCCAGGGAAAATGATGATACCCTACTGAAAAAAACATGCAGAAGGCTCGTCTCGCAGATGCTCTGCGCTCTGCACAAACGTACTGAAAAAAATGAGCAACTCTGTGCTCGATAAGCAAGGAGCCTACTGTAAAAAAACTGAGCAAAAAAACTCTTCTCACTGAGCTACAATTCTCTGCACTCAATTTTCTTTAGACACTCTAAAGAAATAACCAAAACAACTCCCTGTCGCTAATGAAGAATACCGAGCTCGGCGGCTAAACTTGATCTGCACAAGCAAAAAAAAATCCAAGTCAATAAAAGGATCAACCACTCTGATACCATAATAAAATCAAGATCATACCCAAAAGTACATGAACCAGACCCGGATGGTGTCTTTTTGAAATCATGGTAGTTTTGAAAAGATTTGTAAATGAAAATCCAATGAAAGCCGGACACCAAATATAAAATCGGCTCGCACGAGTGGTGGAGTCCGGGTCAATCTCAGTGAACGTGAGATACTTGTATTCAACACACACAACTACGCTACTCTTTATTGCCAAGAAAAAGAATTAATTAAATAAATGAATAACTAAAGAGTGTTGCCCTACGCAGAGGGCTTAAAAGAATAAAATGACCTTATTACAACCCAATGAATTGAAAAAATAAAATCTTAGTCTAAAAAAAAAAGGCTTCAGTGCTTCGAGTCCTTTTGTCCCTTCTTGAGGTAATGTATGTTTTCTTGAACTTTTGCTTTTCTGAGGACTCCTTGAGGGGCTCTTCTGAGGGTCAAAATCACTTTTCTTGCACGTTTACCCGCTTCCCTGCAAAACACAAAAATACAAACACAGCAGAAACAATACAAAACTAAACGAAATCTAAAGTTAATTCACACAAAAAAACAACAAAAGAATTGAAATTAGACTACACACTAACTACAATAGAAGACAAAATCTACTAACTAACAATTTAAGAATCAACTATATAACAGACTAATGGAATTTTAACTTAACCAGACAATATAATACTATGGAATAATTTAAATCTGATTTACTAATCTATGAGACACATTATATTAACTAAACCAATCTATGAGAAACACTAGCCCCAACATTAAGTCTGATGTACATCATCTATCACACTCTATTGACAATCATTATCTAACTGCACAACTAATTATTAGAGAAATACATCACGACTAAACTATTCTATTTAGCTATTGACTGAATTCTAATGAACATGCAATACTAATGTTTCCAAAAACAAACATCCTCAAATTAATCTAGCTACAGTACTAGAACTTTGCTAATGTTACCTACCTGTATTATAATAACTTAAAAATGTGAGATGGGGCTGACTATTAATAAGGAAATATCAAAGCATAATATGTACTCTAAGGAACTATATAATGCTGAATAAACAATGCCTTAAGTAACACAAATTGCTGAACGTAAGTAATTGGAACACGCTGACAAGAAAACAAAACAAAAGATGCTAAAAAAAAAACAAAAGGCACTACACTTCACCGAGTCTTTTTGTTCCTGATTAATTAACAAAACTGCTAAAACCATTGACAACTGAGCTTAGAAAAAAAATGAATGAACTTAAATTAACATGCAGTGACAAGAAACAGAAATAAAATGTTAAAAAAAATGACTGAATAAAACTTTATAAAACACAGCTACACTAATGGACTTAACCGACGGAAACAAAAACAACAACAAAAAAACAAAACGGAACTGAAAACAATTGAAACGTTGCTTGGTTAACCTGCACTAAAATCAACAACCTAACCTATATAAATATCAAATAATCTATAAAAACGTTAATGCTAACTACGAATCAACACGATGAACGAACAAAAACCTTATATGAATCTAACGATCTACATGCAAGTCAAGAAGATTAAGACACATAATTTTTTTTCCTTTTCTCTTTTCAGATGCTAAATTATACTAAATGAATATGTTGATGGTGATATGATGAACTAATTTAATATACCATGCTATGCAACTACATCTATAGAAAAACAAGATCGAAGAACGAACCATGGTGGATCGCCTTCGCTGGAAGGGTTGAGAAAAGAGTGGCCTCTCCACGATGTGAACTTGTCATGCTGCACCCTTTGATGAAAGAAACGAAACCGCCGGCAAGATGAAAGGGAAAAAGAGAAGTAGAAGAGAGGAGAAGAAGGAAGAAGAATCGGCTGGGAGAGAGAGAGAGAGAGAGAGGCGTGAGCTTCAAAGTGGGGGAGAGCCCCTCCTTTTTGCTGTAGTATACTATTTATAATATTATATTAGGATAAGACAAAATTTTCAAAACAAATCCAACAATTTTCAATAATTTCCAAAAGGCCCATTTTAGTAAAACAAGTTTTATTGTCTAAAAAACAAACTTCCTAAATTAATTAAGAATTAGCTAATAAAAACCTAAGCAAACTAAACTACACTTAAGAAATTTTAACTATAATAGAAACACTAAAAATATATGCAGGGAAAGCTTTGAAGAATACGATTTTCTGATAAAATTCAATTCAATGCAGTTTCTCAAAACTAATGGTAAAAATTAGTTTTTAAGGCAATTTTAACATGGATCATGCATAAATACTGATTAATAAAATGTGAAATATATGCATGATCAAGTACCCCCATGCTTATCGTTTGCTAGTCCCCGAGCAAACTGAAGCAAAAACAAAAATGATAAACTAATCAAAATAAAAACCTTACTCACTTTCGTAGGAATCACGATTGCATTTAGCGTATGCAACAAGCCCTTTAAACCCCTGGGTTACCCCAGTGGACGAGTAAGGTCTCGTGAGGGTTTGCAGTGATGCTACCCACAAACATCTCTGTCATGTATGCATAAAAATTTTAAAGCACAAAGCATTAGGCAGTTAAGGAGTTTGTTTTCACAAATATTTCGTGCCATTACATTATCAAAACATGTTTAGAGTCTTCTACCTTCCACCACAGAATAAAACTTTTTCTTTCACTTTTCTAAATAGCATAATTATCTATGTTTCATTCTCAGAAATTCAAGTACATACATGTTATTATTTACTTATCCTCACTCATATGTATTCTGCACAGGTTTTCTCAACATTTGATTCTAAGTAGTGAACTTTTCTCTTCTTTTTTTTTTTTCAATTTTTCACATATCTTTTTCTTTCTTTTTTTTATTGGGCACTATATCAAATTTTCAGTTTTCGTGACCCGTGTAACGAGCTTTGGGTCAGTGACTCCTAGATCAGACGACCTTAGGGCACCAGATACAAAGTATCCCTCAGACTTAATTGCTCGAGTCACTAGACCTTCAATTTTTTATAGTTTACGTATAGTCTACTTCTCTGTCATGTGCAATGTCAATATCTCTTAGGCTCTCTATAAAGTCCATGTAACGAGCTTTCGGGCCGGTGACTCCCAAACCAGATGGCTTTAGGGCACCAAGTGTAAACACCTTTCAGGCTCTACTTGCTCGAACAAAACAGGCCACAGATATCAACGTAAACAAAGAATTGACTTCCTTCGTTAACCTTTTCGACATGAAACTCAAACACTTCAACTTGTGTCTAAGCCCAGCTACTAGGGATTACGAAGATATCAAATAACTAAACGTATGCTCTTTTTCATAAATGCAATATTGTTCATTTGCTTAGTTTTTCAAAAAATAAAATAAAACAATGCATATCCATACTTGTGATTCAAAATAAACTCTAACATGCATCTATAATCATTTCTTTGAAATCCACATAAACAACCACGGTTTTCTAGATTCGTGTTAGAAAAAGTTTTTCGTGGGGCTTAAAAATTCTCTAAAAATGTTAGATGTTGCAAAGCAGTCATATAAGTTCAAACTCATTCCCTAAAAGCCTAATTTTAATGAGTTGACATAAAAATGCAAGTACAAAGACATGAAAAGTTTAGGTGTGCAAACTACACCCTCCCCCATGCTCGAATGACACTGTCCTCAGTGGCACTCCTCCATGCTTGTATGAAACTAAGAGAATGCACTTGAGAACAAGATAATTGAGAGAAAAAAGCAGAAGTCACCTGATATGACATATGACTGCATGTCCTACGATTACACAAGAATGCATACCTGATCTAACAATACACTCATGAGATACAAGAAAACAAAACAAAATAAAGGAAAAAAAACAACATCTATGAACATTTATTAGATCCTACTAAAAAGACTAAAAATACAACTTACAAACCCTTGAGTGCCCTCATGCATCCATGAGGTCAACAGTCTCAATGTCTTGCTTCACCACAATATCAGAAATGTAGGGCTTCAGCCGCTGCCCATTGACTTTGAAAATGCTGCCCGTTCGAGGGTCCAAAAGATCTATCGCTCCATGTGGAAAAACTCTGTGGACTATGAACGGTCCATCCCATCTGGACTTTAGCTTCCCTGGAAAAAGATGGAGACGCGAATGATAAAGCCAAATCTTTTGACCAGGCTCGAACTGCTTCCTCACAATGTGCTGATCATGGAAATGCTTGGTTCGAGCCTTGTAAATCTTGGCACTCTCATAGGCCTCATTACACAATTCCTCTAGCTCACTCAACTGTAATCTTCTCTCTGCTCCAACTTGGGTCATATTAAAATTAAACTTTTTTATAGCCCAATACGCTCTATGCTCCAACTCAACAGGGAGATGACATGGTTTTCCAAAAACCAATCGATACAGTGACATACCAATCGGGGTCTTGAAAGCAGTCATATAAGCCCATAGGGCATCATCAAGGCGCTGAGACCAGTCCTTGCGGTCTGGTCGGACTGTCTTTTCAAGAATCCGCTTGATCTCCATGTTAGAGACCTCAACTTGGCAACTGGTCTGCGGGTGGTAAGGTGTAGCAATCCGATGATGCACAAAATATTTCCTAAGGAAGTTACTTGCACATTACGAAAGTGCATACCACCATCACTAATGATCACTCTAGGGACTCCGAACCGGCTAAAAATGTTGTGCTTGATAAATCGAAGCACCTCCTTATGATCATTGGTTCGGGTGGCTACGGCCTCGACCCATTTTGAAACATAATCAACTGTCACTAAAATGTATACAAATCCAAATGATGGCAAAAAAGGACCCATAAAATCAATGCCCCACACATTAAAAATCTCAATAATCAAAATAGGAAGAAGGGGCATCATGTCACGCTTGGCAATGCGTCCTGTCTGTTGATAGCGCAAGCACCTCCTACAAAAATCATGGGCATCTCTATGCAGTGTCGGCCACCAAAATCCTGACTGGAGTACCTTTGCGACGGTCTTTCGACTAGAAAAATGCCCTCCACAAGTCAAAGAATGACAGAATGATAAAATGGAGTCATACTCCTCCTCTGGAACACATCTTCGAATCATTTGATCCGGGCATAATCGAAACAATTCTGGTTCCTCCCAAAAATAGTGCTTTACCTGCGAGAAAAATCGATCTCTCTCATTGCGGTTCCAGTGCGAAGGGTACTCTCCAGTCACCAAAAAGTTGATGATATGCGCAAACCAAGGCAAATGCTTGACATGAAAGAGCTGCTTATCCGGAAAGGAATCATCAATCTGCCCCTGATCAGTGGATGTCTCAACTGTCAGTCTGGATAAATGATCTGCTACAAGATTCTCACATCCACTCTTATCTCGAATCTCGAGATCAAATTCTTGTAACAGAAGGATCCATCGAATGAGACACAGTTTGGCATCCTTTTTACTCATCAAATATCACAATGCTGAATGATCTGACTAAATGATGACCTTGGAGCCTAACAAATACGAGTGAAACTTCTCAAGAGCAAAAACTACGGCTAGTAATTCCTTCTCTGTGGTGGTATAATGCATTTGCGCATTAGAGAAGGTCCTACTATCGTAATAAATCATATGAGATTGTCGTTTAATCTTCTGACCGAGAATCACTCCAACCGCGTAATCTGATGCATCACACATAATCTCAAATGGCTCTAACCACTCAGGAGATCAAAGAATAGGAGCAGTAGTCAGAGCCTCCTTCAGGGCTAAGAATGCCTTCAAACAGGCATCATCAAACACAAACGGCTAATCTTTCGATAGCAGGTTGCATAACAGTCGAGAAATCTAACTTAAGTCCTTAATGAACCTTCTATAAAAACCTGCGTGCCCTAGAAATGATCGAACCTGCCGCACAGAGGTCGGTGGAGCTAATCTAGCAATGGTCTCCACTTTGGCCTTATCAACCTCGATCCGTTTCTCAGACACAATATGTCCAAGAACAATCCCCTGTCTCACCATGAAATGACTCTTTTCTCAACTAAGAACCAGATTTGTCTTCCTACAACGCTGAAGCACACGAGATAACTTTTGGGGACAATCCTCAAATGAAGAGCCATAGACCGAGAAATCGTCCATGAAAATCTCAAGGACATCATCCATCATATGTGAGAAGATTTCCATCATGCACCGCTGAAATGTTGTCTGGGCATTGCAGAGCCCGAACAACATTCTTCTATAAGCAAAAGTGCCATATGGACAGGTGAACGTTGTTTTCTTCTGGTCCTCGGGATGAACGACCACTTGGTTGTATCCTGAATAACCATCCAGAAAACAAAAATACTGCTGGCCCACGAGTTTCTCCAAGATCTGGTCGATGAACGTCAGAGGGAAGTGATCCTTCCTAGTTGCACTATTCAACTTTCTATAATCTATGCATACTCGCCATCCCGTGGTAGTCCTCATGGGGACACTTTCTCCTTTTTCATTCATCTCTACAGTGAGCCCAGACTTCTTGGGGACAACATGGGTAGGGCTCACCCACTGACTGTTGGAGATGAGATAAATGATCCCAGCATCCAACCATTTGACTACCTCCTTTACCACCTCCTTCATATGGGGATTTAGTCTCCTTTGCGCCTCTCTTGAGGGTTTAGCCCCCTCATCCATGATAATCCGATGCATGCAAAAGGAGGGGTCTATCCCCTTTAGATCTGCCACCGACCATCCAATTGCCTCTTTATGCTCATGCAAGACCTGTAAAAGCTGACACTCCTATGTGTCAGTCAGGTCTGCGGAAATAATGACGGGGAGAGTCTGATCCTTGCCTAGGAAGGCATACTTGAGTGAGGCTGGTAAGGGCTTCAACTCAAGCTTAGGCGGACTCTATATGGATGGTCGGGCCGGCTTTTTTGCCAATTCAGGAAGCGACTCGAAGTGTCAGGTCCAACTCAGATCACTTGTCTGACTCTCTATCGACCCATGACAATCTTCTTCGAGTGATTCATCAACCTCCTTCTAAGGTGGATCACTCAATAACCAGGTATGCTCTGTTTCTACCAGGTCCTGAATGAAGTCAACCTCGAAAGAAGCCTCATCGCCGGCAGGTCCCATCGCCGCATGAAAAATGTTCAGCCTCATCTTCCTGTTGCCAAATGAGACATCCATCGCGCCTTTGCGACAATTAATGCACGCATTGGCAGTGGCTAGAAAGGGGCGTCCAAGAATGATGGGGGTCTGTCGCATATCATTAACTCCCTCCATATCTAAAATGATGAAGTCGACGAGGAAGTAGAAGTCCTCTACCTTGACTAGAACATCTTCCAGAATCCCTCGCGGGACCTTGATTGATATATTTGCAAGGTGCAGGGTTATAAGTGTTGGTTTCATCTCCTTTCATCCAAATTTGTCATAAAAGAAACCCGACAAGATATTGACACTTGCCCCAAGGTCGAGCAATGCACGCTCGACAGTGATGTCTCCTATGACACACGAAATAATTGGAGTCCCTGGGTCCTTAAGCTTTGGTGGGGTTTGGTGCTGCAACACCGCACTCACCTGCTCAGTCAAGTATATCTTCTTCGGCACTTGTGACCTCAACTTTCTTTTCTGCGTATAAAGCTCCTTTAGGAACTTTGCATATGCAGGGACTTGCTGAATGACATCAAGCAAGGAGAGGTTTATTTGAACGTGCTTGAATATCTCAAGCATCTCCTGCATATTCACTCCATGTTTGCCTAATGACTTCGGTCTCTTTATCGCCTCAGGAAAGGGGGCTTTGGGAGTATAGGACTTTGAAGGCTCAGTTGGTAGAGCCCTCTCGCTTTCCTAAGGTGGGACGGTAGGGACAGGCTGCTTCTCACTCATTCTCTCTCTTTCTTCTGCAACCTCTCTCGCTTGGTATTGCTTCTCATTCCTAAGGGTGATTACCGCTTGAGCCTGCTCTTGATGGACATCTGTCATATACAGGCCATGCATCGGCTCCTTACCCCTAGGGTTCACCACCGGTTGGCTAGGTAAAGCCCCCTCACTCCGCCTGCTAAGCGCCTCAGCGAGTTGTCCCATTTGCGTCTCAAGCTTCGCAATAGAATGTGTACGAGAGCTCAGATTTGCCTTGATATCCGAGAAGGCTTGCAACATCTTGTCCTCAAAGGACTGGATGGACGAAGGCTCCTGGGACTGGGGCTGACTATAAGTAGGCTGAGCTGAAGGGTAGCTGGTTCTCTGAAATCTAGGCGCATAACCGCCTTGCCTGGGTTGGCTTTGGGAAGGGTTGGGAGGTTGGACTTGTGGATTTCTCCACGAAAAATTGGGATGGTTCCGCCAGCCTGGGTTATATGTACTGGAATATGGATTGGGTGTGGGCCTAGCGAAACTCTGCGCCATCTGAGCTTGCTCCTGGACAAACTCAGGGTATTGTGGCGCAACAGGACATTCAACAACATGGTGTGCAGGGCTAGCACACAACGCACACACCTGTAGGACTGAAGAGGGACCCGACAACAGCTGATCTAATTTCTGGGACAGTTGGTCGACCTTGTTTTGCAACTCAAAGTGCATCCCTATCTCGAATATACCAGCCTTCTTCGCGTCATCTTGCACAGGTGTGACCCTCTCAGATCGTGAAGCAGAAGCATGGTGTATGGAGTTCTCACTCAAGGTCTCAAAAAGGGCCCATGCTTCATCTTCACTTTTGAGCATAAAAGTGCCCCCACAGGCAGCGTCAACCATTTGACGATTCTTCTCAGTGACACCATCATAAAAATATTGCACCAGTTGCCAGCGGGGCACCTGGTGGTTGGGACACTTGCAGAGAAGATCTTTCATCCTCTCCCACGTTTCATGAAACATTTCTCCCTCGATCTGTGAAAAGCTGGTGATGGCTTTTCGATACTGGTTCATCTTACCAATTGTGAAGTATTTCTTTAAAAACTTCCTTTGCATATGTTCCCAAGTGGTAATTTGAACTGTATCGAGGGCCTTCAGCCAATGCTTAGCTTTATCCTTAAGGGAGAAGGGGAATAACGTCAAACTTAACGCGTCATCTCCAAAATTATTGATCCGCACCGTAGAGTAGATCTCGAGAAATTCGTCGAGATGACAGTATGGGTCTTCGTTGCTAAGGCCATAAAAGGAGGGTAACATCTGGATGACACTGACCTTGATTTCAAAATTGTTCGCTCCCACATCAGGTCGTGTGATGCAGAAGGCAGGAGTGTATGTGTTGGGCATGAAGTACTCCCTAAGAGGACGGATCAACTGCTGATTTTCAGCCATGGGGCTGGATTGATGGGCTCTCTTAAAGAAAGATTCGGGATCCTCAACAAATTCGGCAAGCTTAGGTTCAAGCGAACGTCGCCCGTGCATGCACCAAAGGGTAGATCAGTGTAGCAACCGTCCTAAATTGGGGTTTTCTACCTAACTAACGCGCTAACAGCCAAACCACACAAACCACAAAGCGAGTAACAGAAACAAATACTGAAAATAAGAAATAAACAAGCATCACGCAGTTGCACTCAGTAGAGAATGTACGAAAATGAAATCTATGTGCACGGTACCAATCATACACAATCACTTCTAAGGGGATCCTAAAGGGTGGGCTGTGCAGACAAGTAAGCTCGTCTCTACGGTATGCACACACACGTGGTTCTAAGCCTAAATGCGAAAAGCAAACTAAACAATCCTAATTAAAGAACTGAATTAAACTAACAACCTATAAATACGAGAACACACACAAGGCAATAAAGTGAATACTAGTATTTCGCTGTTCCCCAGCAACGACGCCAAAAATTTGGTGTCTTTTTGAAATCGTGGTAGTTTTAAAAAGATTTGTAAATGAAAATCCAGTGAAAGCCAGGCACCAAATATAAAACCGGCTCGCACGAGTGGTGGAGTCCGGGTCGATCTCAGGGAACGTGAGATACTTGTATTCAACACACACAACTACGCTACTCTTTATTGCCAAGAAAAAGAATTAATTAAATAAATGAATAACTAAAGAGTGTTGCCCTACGCAGAGGGCTTAAAAGAATAAAATGGCCTTATTACAACCCAATGAATTGAATAAATAAAATCTTAGTCTAAAAAAAAGGCTTCAGTGCTTCGAGTCCTTTTGTCCCTTCTTGAGGTAATGTATGTTTTCTTGAACTTTTGCTTTTCTGAGGACTCCCTGAGGGGCTCTTCTGAGGGTCAAAATCACTTTTCTTGCACATTTACCCGCTTCCCTGCAAAACACAAAAATACAAACACAGCAGAAACAATACAAAACTAAACGAAATCTAAAGTTAATTCACACAAAAAAACAGCAAAAGAATTGAAATTAGACTACACACTAACTACAATAGAAGACAAAATCTACTAACTAACAATTTAAGAATCAACTATATAACAGACTAATGGAATTTTAACTTAACCAGACAATATAATACTATGGAATAATTTAAATCTGATTTACTAATCTATGAGACACATTATATTAACTAAACCAATCTATGAGAAACACTAGCCCCAACATTAAGTCTGATGTACACCATCTATCACACTCTATTGACAATCATTATCTAACTGCACAACTAATTATTAGAGAAATACATCACGACTAAACTATTTTATTTAGCTATTGACTGAATTCTGATGAACATGCAATACTAATGTTTCCAAAAACAAACATCCTCAAATTAATCTAGCTACAGTACTTGAACTTTGCTAATGTTACCTACCTGTATTATAATAACTTAAAAATATGAGATGGGGCTGACTATTAATAAGGAAATATCAAAGCATAATATGTACTCTAAGGAACTATATAACACTGAATAAATAATGCCCTAAGTAACACAAATTGTTGAACGTAAGTAATTGGAACACGCTGACAAGAAAACAAAACAAAAGATGCTAAAACAAAAAACAAAAGGCACTACACTTCACCGAGTCTTTTTGTTCCTGATTAATTAACAAAACTGCTAAAACCATTGACAACTGAGCTTAGAAAAAAAAATGAATGAACTTAAATTAACATGCAGTGACAAGAAACAAAAATAAAATGTTAAAAAAATGATTGAATAAAGCTTTATAAAACACAGCTACACTAATGGACTTAACCGACTGAAACAAAAACAACAACAAAAAAACAAAACGGAACTGAAAACAATTGAAACGTCGCTTGGTTAACCTGCACTAAAATCCAAGGTTGTTAAATGCGATGAGGTAAAGCGAGGCATTGAGCCTGTTATGAAGCGAGGCGTAAGCCTCGAGGCGTTAAAGCGTAAGCTTCATGATCAAAATAATAAAATATATAATATTAATAAAATATTGAAAATTTTAAATAAAAACTAATAATAAATAATAAATGTCAGTATAAAATAAATTGTGTCCTCATAAGATCAATTAAGTTCCAAATCCATCAAGAACCACTGGAACTCCACCCTCAAGCGCAAGTGCTCCACTGCCGGCAACCCTCCGGCCAAGCGATCCAACAACTCCAAAAAAGATAAGTAAAAAAATAAATAGACAATTTCTTCTTTGAAGCACGTAAATAAACTGATAGACAATTTCACCACCGCTCCCTCGCTGCGCTTCCTCTTGTTGAGTAATAATTACTTTTCCGGCGAGATTCCGTCAGGTTTCGGGACCAATTCCCAGCTCTTGGAGGCCATGGATCTATCGTCGAACCTGCTTAATGGTTTATTGCCGTCGGAGATCGGGACCGTATGGTACCTCAACCTCTCGTCCAACAGGTTCTCTGGCCCGATACCGCCAGAGCATCCCGCAGAATGCGACGCTCGACCTCCCCTACAACAACTTCTCCGGGCCGATGCCGGAGGTCGGGGCATTCCTGAACCAGAAGCCGCAGTGCTTCTTCAGGAACCCGAGCCTCTGCGGCAGCCCGCTTAAGAGCCTCTGCAGCATCACGACGACTCTCTCCAACCCACCGCCGAACACCACGACATCGCCGCCGGCGATCGCGACCATACCTGAGAGCCTGCCGGAGCAGCCGACATAGAATGAGAGCCCTCAGTCGGAGAAGCTACAACAGAGGAGAGACAACCTGACTTCCGAAACTATCGTCGGAAACTTCGTGGCTTTGAGCCTCGTGTCTATGGTCTTCATCTACCGGTACCAGGTGAAGAGAAAGAAGGTCGACGCAGCGGCCGTGGCAGAAATGTCCAGAGATCAGAAGAAGAATGAAGACGCTGGGAGATGGTCGTGCCTGCGAGCTAGCCGAAAAGGGAGAGGCAACGGCGATGATGACGTCTCGGATAGCTCGAGCTCCGTCTCGAAATCGGAGGAAGAGTCGCGGGATCAAAAACTGGGACGCCTGGTGTTGGTGGACGTCGAGCCGTGGGATCAGAAACCGAGACGCCTGGTGTTGGTGGACGTCGAGCCGCCGGAGCTGGAGCGGCTGCTCAAGGCTTCAGCCTACATCCTGGGCGCAAGTGGAACGAGCATCGTCTACAATGCCATCGCTTCCTCACTGCAACCATTTCACCTCTTCTGATCTCTTTCGAAACAGAATCAAGAATCAGAGATGACATTTAACATGATGCACACGCCTCAGAAGCGAAGCGCGTTTCGACTTGAGGCGTGCGCTTCACATGAGTGAAGCGTGCGTTTCAAGCCTGAAACGCTTCACTGCAACGCCTCAATACCTTGAGCGTGCGCTTCGCCTCTGAGGCATACGCTTCAGGTATTAAGGCGTACGCCTCTAACAACACTGCTAAAATCAACAACCTAACCTATATAAATATCAAATAATCTATAAAAACGTTAATGCTAACTACGAATCAACACGATGAACGAACAAAAATCTTATATGAATCTAACGATCTACATGCAAGTCAAGAAGATTAAGACACATATTTTTTTTCTTTTCTCTTTTCAGATGCTAAACTATACTAAATGAATATGCTGATGGTGATATGATGAACTAATTTAATATACCATGCTATGCAACTACATCTATAGAAAAACAAGATCGAAGAACGAACCATCGTGGATCGCCTTCGATGGAAGGGTTGAGAAAAGAGTGGCCTCTCCACGATATGAACTTGTCATGCTGCACCCTTTGATGAAAGAAGACGAAACCGCCAGCAAGATGAAAGGGAAAAAGAGAAGAAGTAGAAGAGAGGAGAAGAAGGAAGAAGAACCGACTGGTAGTGAGAGAGAGAGAGAGAGAGACGTGAGCTTCAAAGTGGGGGGATCCCCTCCTTTTTGCTGTAGTATACTATTTATAATATTATATTAGGGTAAGACAAAATTTTCAAAACAAGTCCAACAATTTTCAATAATTTCCAAAAGGCCCGTTTTAGTAAAACAAGTTTTATTGTCTAAAAAACAAACTTCCTAAACTAATTAAGAATTAGCTAATAAAAACCTAAGCAAACTAAACTACACTTAAGAAGTTCTAACTATAATAGAAACACTAAAAATATATGCAGGGAAAGCTTTGAAGAATACGATTTTCTGATAAAGTTCAATTCAATGTAGTTTCTCAAAACTAATGGTAAAAATAGGTCTTTAAGGTAATTTTAACATGGATCACGCATAAATACTGATTAATAAAATGTGAAATATATGCATGATCACCGGACTATACCCGACAAAACTAAATTTTGTATCATTTTTACATTGAAAAATCAGGTCTTAATCAAAACGGGTCAGGTCTGGAACTAGTATAAAATTTCATAAACTATACCCGTGTAAAACCCCAGAAATTTTAAGGGAAATAAAAGTGTAAAATATTATGAAATAATATGACTTTGTCAAATTCAATGCAATTCCACTAAATTTGGGGTGGTTCACACGAATCCAATAAAGAAAGCTCGAATTCGGACTCTAGGGAGATCCGAAGACCCGACCTGATTCACGAAGGTATCTCGAGAAATTCTAACACTTCAAGACTCTGGTGTGAGATCCGAAGTACATTAAATGAAAGTTAATGCAAAGACAAGAAGATTCGACAAAGCCCACGTGAAAATGAGAAAAAAAATCCACTGAATAGTGAAACATCAAGCGTAAGCTTACATAAATTAATTTTGCTAAAATAAGCAACAAGAGGTGAAGTGGTGTTATGGCAAGGGGTATTGCCTAGTTGTGAGACAACCCCAGTTCAAAACCCACTGTGCGCACATAAGAGGTACAAAGGAAAACATTTTTCCTTTGTACATAGAAACTGAAAATAGGCCTAGATAGGGTTAAGTATAATAATTTTTGCTTTAATTGCAACGAAAATGAATATGACACAGTGGTGGGGTTTGTTGACCCTTTGGGAGTAGACCACGATTTGAAACCCCTGTGCACAAGGCATTTTTGCACAAACCACATGTGTTTTTACCTTTTTGAAAAAAGGTAAAAATGTGGGGGCTAAAAGAATCCCTATCTTTTAGCGCTCCCTTCATAAAAAAAGTGAGAGGAGTTGCTACTCCTCTCACTTTACTAAAAAATATGGAAATCCCACCAAAAGAGGATGGAGGGGTACCACTAAAGCAAAAAAATAAAGAAGTTAGAGAAATTTTAGTCAAAAGGGAGAACAGTATTATCGAAAGTAGAGGAGACCCACCAAAAATCATGGGATTCAGGGGGGGTGTCCCATGAATTTGATGAAATCCCACTAGAGGGGGGGGGGGTGAATAGTGAAATACGATGCAGATCGATAAAATAAAAAATAAGGCAATAAGGTACAACACAATAAACACATGATTTATACTGGTTCGGCTGAGTTACTGACCTACATCCAGTCCCCAAGTAAAACACTTGAGCCTTCCACTATAACATCCGAGTTACCGGATAAATAGTACAACACCCTCTTCCTCAGAGGTCTTCTTCTCTCAACAGAGAAGGGGAATACCCTCTTCCTCAGAGGTCTTCTTCTCTTAACAGAGAAGGGGAACACCCTCTTTCTCAGAGGTCTTCTTCTCTCAACAGAGAAGGACAACACCCTCTTTCACAGAGGTCTTCTTCTCTCAACAGAGAAGGGGCACACCCTCTTTCACAAAGGTCTACTTCTTTCAACAAAGAATGAATACAGTGAATAACAGAAAGTTACAATACTTCTTATAGAACCTTCAGAATGATATGAATGCACGAATGAAGGATTCTCAGAATGTTCTGTTCTTTTCACTCAGACAATACTCTTTGTCAAAGAGTTATTCTTGACTTTTTCTCTTTCTTTTCTCTTTCTTTTTCTAGGCTCTTTTTTTCAAATATCGAATAAGAATTTTTCTCGTTGTAAGCTCATATGTCCCTTGTCGTATAAATTATTTGATTGTGTTTATATAGCCTTAAAAAAATAATCGTTGGCTTTTTGAAATGATGGTCTTTTTGGGATGTGAGATGTCAAGTCATTTCAAACAACACTTTATGGTTTTACGAAAAAATCTTCTTTCTAAAAAAGTAGTGTGTGGGGTACACTAGTCGTTGTAGTATTTTAAGTATGATATATTTTATGTAAAAAGTCTATTTCTCATAATAAATGACTTATAGTACATTGAACGTTGGATTATAAACTATCATGTAGTTTTGTCTTTGTTCACATTAATGATTTGTAGTACTTTAGTATTTTATTTAGAAATGGTCACTTGTTTACTTAAATGAGTGTAAGTACAATAAATGCTTTGAGATCTTTATTTATAAATAGTCATATCAAGAATTGCTTTATGATGTGCTATTTAATGTCTACAGAGAGAATGAAGACTTTAAGCAAGTCGACATTCTTGAGTGAGATTAAAATAGTTACTTCTAAAATGCTTTTGAGGTGGCTTTTAATGCTTACAGAAAGAATGATGACTTTAAGTAAGTCGACATTCTTGAATGTGGATTTTAAAATAAATAGTCTTTTTCAAACACAATTGTCTTGTATATAAAATAGTATTTGTTTTCTCAAATTGTCAATTCAAGATGAATGGTTGTGAAGTACACTAAATGCTTGAGTAATACTTATATTACAAATAGTCATTTCTCAAATAAATGTTTGTGTATTATCTTTTCATAATTTGTCTTTTCTTACATAAATGTTTATGTATTATGAACCAAAATTTCTTACGTAAATATTTGTGTATTATTAATTAATGTATTTTGTCTTTTCTTACATAAATGCTTATGTATTATGAACCAATACATCTTTTCACATTTTGTCTTTTCTTACATAAATGCTTATGTATTATGAACCAATACATCTTTTCACATTTTGTCTTTTCTTCATAAATGCTTATGTATTATGAACCAATACATCTTTTCACATTTTGTCTTTTCTTACATAAATGCTTATGTATTATGAACCAATACATCTTTTCACATTTTGTCTTTTCTTCATAAATGCTTATGTATTATGAACCAATATTTCTTACGTAAATGTTTGTGTATTATAAATTAATTCATTTTGTCTTTTTCTTTCATATTTGAAATCATTAGCTTTTATATATTTTCAAGTTGTCTTTTTCATAAATGCATGTTAGAAGGTACAATTAATGCTTTTGAAATCATGAGCTATTATATCTTGTCAAAATGTCTTTTTCATAAATGCTTGTAAGAAAGTACAATTAATGCTTTTGAAATCATGAGCTATTATATCTTGTCAAAATGTCTTTTTCATAAATGCTTGTAGGAAGTACAATGATTTGTTTCAAAAAGGTATTTTTGAAATGCTACAATATACATAACGTATCCTTTTATGAAAGCTTAACTTTTTGTAAATAAATGGCTTGTATGATTTCAAAGCATATAGTCTAATATGAAATATGCATGCTTCTGAAGCTTCTCTTACATATGACTCTAAAGAAGAAAAAAATCTTCATCTTGAGGTAGCCGATCTTCTTGGATAATCTTTATGATTATATGGCCCATCAAGCGTTTTTCTTCAGAGAGTATGATTGCATCAAATAGTTGCACTTGATCAAGTTGTCTTCACTCTTCTTAAGTGAAATAACCTTGCATCAAATACTCGTTAAATACATAACACATCATATCCAGTCATAATATAACATATTCAGTTTCACATATGAAAGCATATCATATTTATCATGTATCATATATATGCATCATGAAAGCATATTATATTTATCATGTATCATCAAAACATAGTTTCTCAACATTCTCCCCCTTTTTTATGATGACAATATATGCTCCCCCTGTCAATAAGCCATATATATTATGATGATTTAAATATGATATCAGAAATAAAAAATGCATAGAAATAGTAATCATAAAAAACACCAGAATTAACATAAAAAAGTTTGTGTATACTTCATGTGTATGAGATAAAGAGTTAAACGTTTTTCTCCTACATAGGAGAGGTAGGTTTTCTCTCCCCCTTTGTCATTGACAAAAAGGAGGGATCAGAGTCGAAGAGTTAATATTATAGACCAGGTTGAAGCAAGTTGAGAGTTGAAGACAACAAGTCAAGAAATGGATTTCAAAAAATACATGGGGCGATCCATTGTTTTGAGACAGAGTAAAGAAGGAAGTGAGCTCAATTCATGTGAGAGAGATGAATAAAGATAAAGTCAAGCTGAAAAGACATAATGAGAAATTTTAAGTTGGGCGTATGAAGAGAGTGATGACAGACATGGATTTTCAAATAAGACATGGATAGAGAAGAGGACAAAAATAATTAATGAGTGATATGAGATGAAAGAGATAAAAAAATGTCATGATTGCTTATTTAATATATAAATAGTTTTTATGGATAGACGTGAAAGAAAATAGGTCATAGGGTGATCATGTGATGTGTACTTTGAAAGATATGACATTTTTGAAAAAAAAGAATGACTTAAAAAATGTGTCATGATTAATGTGTTTTCATATTTGTAATTTTTATGAGTATACGTAAATATGAGAAGGACACACTTTGACTTTGAATAGTGGTAAGAGAGATGATGAGACAAAAAGAGAAATAGTCAAAAATATATTCGAAAAAAATAAGAATTGATAAATGATAGATTAAAAAATAAGAATAGACATGAAGGAGTCGGATTCAAAAATCTAAAATATATAATAAAAAATGTATTAGAGAGATGAAATGAGGAGACAAAAGATATTCATGAGTGAAGAGTAATAATTGTTTATATAAGAAGTATTTTTATGGATATGCGTGGAAGGAGTAAGAGTAGACATAAAGAAAAGTGAGATGACATATATGGATTTTTGAGTAGGATAGGAATAAAAAAAACTTGATTGATGATTGATATGTGATGAATGACATAAAGTAATGTCATGATTGTTTAGAATTAATATTTATTTGAAAGACATAGTTTTTGAGAAACTCGATATGAAGAAGTTCATTGTTTTTGGAAAAAAAAATCAAGTTTTTCTAAATTTGTAAAGGAGTCAAAGTCACGGATTGAAAAGAATGGAGGCACATTTCGTATGAGAGAGAAAAAAAAAAGAGAAAGATGGTACTAAAGGTACTAATGAAAAGAACATTTAATAATTAAAAGATAAGATGAAAGACAAGTTTGTCGAGAAGGAGTCTTTTTATGGATTTTTTTATAGAAAAGTGTGAAAGATGATAGGACAAAAAGTAGATTGTACTTTGAGAGATAAAAAAAATAACATAAAGTCTTTGTTTTCAAGGTAACATGTGATGTACGTGAATACATGAAGGACCTTTTTTTTTAACTTTGAAAAAGGTGGTGAATGGGATGAAGACAAAATAAAAATAATAAGAAATACAAACACTCGATTATAATAAAAAATAATTTGTAAATGAAAACAAGATTTGACATAAAGTAAATTTACCATTCAGCTTTGGTTAAGATGAATTTTGTCAAGTAAAGATTATATTTTAATATTTTATAAAGGTGAACTCGAGTAGACTCATTTTTCTATATTTTAATTAGTCATATGAATTAATTTTATAAATCACTTAATTTACATATTCCTAATTCTCTTCTAATTCTTACAAAGTCTTTATTTTTTAAAGGTTTAGTGAAAATGTCTGCTAATTGTTTAATTAGTGAGTATAAATTCCAGTTTGATTATATTGTTTAGGACTTGTTCTCTTAAAAAGTGATGTCTAATTTGAATGTATTTAGTTCGAGAGTGTAAAATAGAAAAGTTTTAAGTCTCGTACCACGCACGAGGTGCTTGTTTTAATTCATATAAAGCATGTTTTAGTTTAAAAACATGATCAGGAAATTGTTCATTTTCAAAACCTGGAGGTTGTTTTACATAAACTTGTTCATTTATAAAACCATTTAGAAAAGCACTTTTAACATTCATTTGATATAGATTAAAATCCATATAGCTTGCATATGCTAAAAACATTCTTATAGATTCAAGTCTAGCAACAGGAGCAAATGTTTTATCAAAGTCAATACCTTCCTCCTGATTGTATCCTTGAGCCACTAGCCTTGCCTTGTTTCTTACAACATTACCTGATTCATCCAACTTATTTCTGAAGATCCATCTTGTCCCAATGATTTGATGATCTTTTGGTTTTGGTACAAGATTCCACACATCATTTCTTTGGAACTGGTTAAGTTCTTCAGTCATTGCTAGCATCCAGAACTCATCTATGATGACTTCATCAATCTTTTTAGGTTCAAGTTGAGAAATGAAGGTCATATTTGCAATATGTTCCAACTGAGCTCTTGTTTGAACCCCCTTGGTCAGGTCTCCCAAAATCTGTTTTTGAGGATGATCTCTGATTTCAGCAAATGTTCTTTGATGATCATCTTCATTAGATTCAGCTGTGTTATCTAAAAGAAAATCTGTACTTTCAAGATCATCATCATTAGTCTTATTATAAACAGATTGACCAATAGATTCATTAAAACTGACATGCATAGATTCTTCAATAGTATTAGTACTCTTATTGAAAACTCTGTATGTTTTACTATGACTTGAATATCCTAGAAATATGCCTTCAACAGATTTATCATCAAATTTATCAAGGCTATCTTTTGTGTTCAGGATAAAGCATTTGCACCCAAAGACTTTAAAGTAGTCTATTCTTGGAGTTCTGACATAGAATAATTCATAGGGAGCTTTATTCAACAAAGGTCTAATAAGTACTCTATTTGAAATATAGCATGCAGTATTAACAACTTCATCCCAAAAATATTTAGCAAGATTGTTATGTTGAAGCATAGTTCTAGCAGATTCTTGAAGGGTTCTATTCTTTCTTAATACTACACCATTTTGAGGCGCAGCTCTAGGAAAGGCAAAGTTATGAGAAATACCATGCAAGTTACAAAAATTTACAAAAAGATCATTATCAAATTCTCCTCCATGGTCACTACGAATTTTAACAATTGTAGAGGATTTTTTATTTTGTAATTTTTTACATAAAATTTCAAATTCACAAAACGTATCACTTTTGTTTTTCAAAAATATTACCCAAGTAAATTTTGAGTAATCATCAACAACGACAAAAGCATATTTATTATGATTAAGACTAGCTACACTAGAAGGACCAAAAAGATCCAGGTAGAGAAGCTCTAAAGGTCTTTTACTTGACACAACATTCTTTGATTTGAAGGATGATTTTGACAATTTTCCTAATTGACAAGCATCACAAAAAATAGTCTCTTTTAAATGGTATTTTAGGTAACCCAGGAACCAAGTTATTTTTAGCCATTTTAGAGATATATTTAAAGTTAACATGTCCCATTCTCATATGCCATAAATTTTGAGAGTCATTATTTGCTTATGAGACAATGTTCAGTAATATTATCTAAGTATAATTCATATACATTATTTTTCTTTATACCTTTTAAAACAATATTTTCGTTTGTGTCCACTATGAGGCATCATGTTTAAAACTTATATTATATCCTATGTCACATATTTGACTGATGCTTAAGAGATTGTGTTTTAAACCTTTAACAAGGAGAACGTCTTTGATAAGAGGTTTATCGAAATTACCAATATTGCCAATACCAATTATCAAACCTTTGTTGTTATCTCCAAAGGTGACGGTTCCTCCTTCTTTATGATGAAGAACAACAAAAAGATCTGGATGTCCTGTCATATGTTTTGAACATCAACTGTCTGATATCCATCTGTTCTTCTTTTTCAATGCCTGCAATAGATCAAGTAGAAACTCTTTTTGGTACCCGATCGGATCCTTTTTTGTTAGATTTTGGAACCCATATCTATTTTGATTTGGGTTTATCTATAATCTTAGAGGAGTACATAAAATTACAATTATAATACTCCTGTTTAGGTTCAGCAGAACCTTTGACAAAAGTGGTCTTTTGATTCGAACAAGAAGGTTTATTATAATGAGAGCAATCAATATCATTCTTGTAAAAAGAGAATTTTTGAGAGGATAGGAGTTTGTCCAAGTTCTCTTTTCCCTTGGTAAACTTGAAAACTGTTTTCATAAGGTTTTCAGTTTTACTTTTTAATTCTGAAATTTCTACTTGAAGATTTTTAGTCTTGGAACTAGTAGAAGAGATTTCAGAAGTAAGCATAAAATTTTTCTTTTTCAACTCAGAATTTTCAATACTGAGTTCTTAATTTTTCTGGGAAAGCTCTAAATTTTCAGATTTTAAAACTTTATTTTTGAGACTCATTTTTCTAGATTCTTCAAATAGTTCTTGAAAAACATCTAGAAGTTCTTCAAAGGAAAAGTCAGAAATTTCACTTACAGAGCTTTTGTTTGCCATGAAGCACATGTTTGCAGTTTTGGCTTCATCATCACTTGACTCTTCACTGGTGGATGGTTCTGAATCATCCCATTGAGCATGGAGAGCCTTTTTCTTGAAGAACCTTTTCTTTGGTTCCTCGACTTTAGATCTTCTCTTTAGTAGAGGACAGTCACGTTTTACGTGATCTGACTTATTGCATTAATAGCACATGGTGTCTTCTTTAGAATCTTTGTGCTTTTTGGACAGCCTGTTCTTTCTCATGAAGCGCTGGAATCTTCGAGTAAGTAGCGCAATTTCAGACTCTTTTTCTGAGTCCTCATTCTCAGAAAGGGCTGGGAAGGCTAGAGTTTTCTTTGTAGGTTGATCCTCTTCCCTTCTTTTCTTCATATGGACTTCATAGGCCATAAGGTTGCCTATTAAGTCATCCAGTGTAAGCTTGGATAAATCTTGAGCTTCTTCAATTGCTGTTGTTTTTCTCTCCCAGTCTGTTGTGAGAGATCTCAAGATTTTCTTCACCTTATCAGTCTGGGAATAAGTTTCTCCCAGAGACTTGAGGTCGTTGGTGATGTTTGTGAATCTTGTAAACATCTCTGTAATGGGTTCATCTTTGTTCATTTTGAACAACTCATATTTTTGAACCACAGATGAGATCTTGGCCTCTTTCACTTTGTTGGTTCCTTCATGAATAACTTCCAGAGAGTGTCAAATATCATAAGCAGATTCACAGATAGATATTCTATTAAATTCATTTTGATCAATGGCACAATACAAGGCATTCATAGCCTTTGCATTTAGATTGACCATCTTTTTTTTTTCATCAGACCATAAGCTATAGTCTGAGGAGGGAGATGTGTATGGATGCTCAACAATTTTCCATACAGCAAAATCTATGGACTTTAGGAATATAGCCATCATGCATTTCCAATATCCATAGTTGGAGCCGTTGAAGAAAGGAGGGCGAGATGCGTGTTGACCTTCGATGTCATGAGCATAAGAGGTTGATGTCATTTTTGTGCCGGAAGACTTGTTATGTCGAAACCAGCAGAACCTGCTCTGATACCAAATAAAATTCCACTAGAGGGGGGGTGAATAGTGAAATACGATGCAGATCGATAAAATAAAAAATAAGGCAATAAGGTACAACACAATAAACACATGATTTATACTGGTTCGGCTGAGTTACTGACCTACATCCAGTCCCCAAGTAAAACACTTGAGCCTTCCACTATAACATCCGAGTTACCGGATAAATAGTACAACACCCTCTTCCTCAGAGGTCTTCTTCTCTCAACAGAGAAGGGGAATACCCTCTTCCTCAGAGGTCTTCTTCTCTTAACAGAGAAGGGGAACACCCTCTTTCTCAGAGGTCTTCTTCTCTCAACAGAGAAGGACAACACCCTCTTTCACAGAGGTCTTCTTCTCTCAACAGAGAAGGGGCACACCCTCTTTCACAAAGGTCTACTTCTTTCAACAAAGAATGAATACAGTGAATAACAGAAAGTTACAATACTTCTTATAGAACCTTCAGAATGATATGAATGCACGAATGAAGGATTCTCAGAATGTTCTGTTCTTTTCACTCAGACAATACTCTTTGTCAAAGAGTTATTCTTGACTTTTTCTCTTTCTTTTCTCTTTCTTTTTCTAGGCTCTTTTTTTCAAATATCGAATAAGAATTTTTCTCGTTGTAAGCTCATATGTCCCTTGTCGTATAAATTATTTGATTGTGTTTATATAGCCTTAAAAAAATAATCGTTGGCTTTTTGAAATGATGGTCTTTTTGGGATGTGAGATGTCAAGTCATTTCAAACAACACTTTATGGTTTTACGAAAAAATCTTCTTTCTAAAAAAGTAGTGTGTGGGGTACACTAGTCGTTGTAGTATTTTAAGTATGATATATTTTATGTAAAAAGTCTATTTCTCATAATAAATGACTTATAGTACATTGAACGTTGGATTATAAACTATCATGTAGTTTTGTCTTTGTTCACATTAATGATTTGTAGTACTTTAGTATTTTATTTAGAAATGGTCACTTGTTTACTTAAATGAGTGTAAGTACAATAAATGCTTTGAGATCTTTATTTATAAATAGTCATATCAAGAATTGCTTTATGATGTGCTATTTAATGTCTACAGAGAGAATGAAGACTTTAAGCAAGTCGACATTCTTGAGTGAGATTAAAATAGTTACTTCTAAAATGCTTTTGAGGTGGCTTTTAATGCTTACAGAAAGAATGATGACTTTAAGTAAGTCGACATTCTTGAATGTGGATTTTAAAATAAATAGTCTTTTTCAAACACAATTGTCTTGTATATAAAATAGTATTTGTTTTCTCAAATTGTCAATTCAAGATGAATGGTTGTGAAGTACACTAAATGCTTGAGTAATACTTATATTACAAATAGTCATTTCTCAAATAAATGTTTGTGTATTATCTTTTCATAATTTGTCTTTTCTTACATAAATGTTTATGTATTATGAACCAAAATTTCTTACGTAAATATTTGTGTATTATTAATTAATGTATTTTGTCTTTTCTTACATAAATGCTTATGTATTATGAACCAATACATCTTTTCACATTTTGTCTTTTCTTACATAAATGCTTATGTATTATGAACCAATACATCTTTTCACATTTTGTCTTTTCTTCATAAATGCTTATGTATTATGAACCAATACATCTTTTCACATTTTGTCTTTTCTTACATAAATGCTTATGTATTATGAACCAATACATCTTTTCACATTTTGTCTTTTCTTCATAAATGCTTATGTATTATGAACCAATATTTATTACGTAAATGTTTGTGTATTATAAATTAATTCATTTTGTCTTTTTCTTTCATATTTGAAATCATTAGCTTTTATATATTTTCAAGTTGTCTTTTTCATAAATGCATGTTAGAAGGTACAATTAATGCTTTTGAAATCATGAGCTATTATATCTTGTCAAAATGTCTTTTTCATAAATGCTTGTAAGAAAGTACAATTAATGCTTTTGAAATCATGAGCTATTATATCTTATCAAAATGTCTTTTTCATAAATGCTTGTAGGAAGTACAATGATTTGTTTCAAAAAGGTATTTTTGAAATGCTACAATATACATAACGTATCCTTTTATGAAAGCTTAACTTTTTGTAAATAAATGGCTTGTATGATTTCAAAGCATATAGTCTAATATGAAATATGCATGCTTCTGAAGGTTCTGTTACATATGACTCTAAAGAAGAAAAAAATATTCATCTTGAGGTAGCCAATCTTCTTGGATAATCTTTATGAATGTATGACCCATCAAGCTTTTTCTTCAGAGAGTATGATTGTATCAAATAGTTGCACTTGATCAAGTTGTCTTCACTCTTCTTAATTGAAATAACCCTGCATCAAATACTCTTTAAATACATAGCACATCATATCCAGTCATAATATAACATATTCAGTTTCACATATGAAAGCATATCATATTTATCATGTATCATATATATGCATCATGAAAGCATATCATATTTATCATGTATCATCAAAACATAGTTTCTCAACATTTGAGTTTTGAAATCCACCTAAGTAGGTGGAGATAAAATAGGGGGGGGGGGTGAAGAGCTTGGGGAAATTGTGAATCACGATTTTGGCTCCCCAAATCTCTCTCTCTCCCTTTTTTTCTCTCTCTAGACCCCAATCGTTGGAACGTGAGACCATCTTCTTCCTCGTTGTGAAGCGGTGTTTCAACCGAAGGGTGAAGCTTCATCATCGCCAGCTCGAATCTCCGAACAAGGTAAGGGGTACTATATCTTTATGGGTGTGTTTGATGTTTTGTAGCGTAAGTATATTGCAGCATCCGCACCCATGTGACATAGGCAACAACAAAACTACATGTGACCAAAAGATTTTATGCCTGGTGCTTTTTCTGTTATGGTAAATTTGTTCATCTTGTCATGCATTATGGAGTGCATCTTTCAATGAATCAATGGTATAAACTATATTATATTTATGAATTGCAAAATCTAGGTCAAGATCGCACCAACCAGCACTCAAACAATCGATATAAACTGCCCAGATCACCATGTTGCATTTTTCTTTACTAAAGTAGATCATGTTTGTCTTGTTTGATCTACTTTTTAATGTAACCTCTATGTTTGTGCGTATGTGTGTGTGTATGTGTACCTCGTTACTAGCAAGATCACTTGAACTATGACAACTAGAAGAATGGAAGTTATTCTACTGCCCTTTTATTGCTATGGGATGTTCTTGATGTTAGTATAAGAAAAGAAATTTTAAGTTTAGATATTTATAGTAACATGGTTTGTTAGTGCAAGAAGCTGAAGAGCTAAATCTTGCAAAATTCATAGAAAAAACATTAGTACTTGTTGAATGAAGGATTAAGTACAAAATATTAAGTAGAAGCTGAAAAATGCAACTGATTGCTACTGGGTTTTTTTTCCTTCAATCCATAAAATTTTCAAATAAGAAAGCTCATGGTTGATATGGAGTGGATTATATTATTCAATATTCTAATATGCGGCCATCCATCAAGAATTGAACCATTGTGATTTGCCAATTATTAGTTGAGTGCTTTAATCACTTAGCCATGGATTTGTCATCAACAAATGGTTGTCTTTAATTGAATTTCAACTAAAATAAAATCTTTTGCTTAGGAAAAATCAATGAAACAGCTTCTGCCATCGGAAAAATGACACAACATCAATCAAATTTTATCTTTTCTTATTGAAAGATCAAGAATTCTTGTTGTTTCTGTCTTTCATGGATCAAATTTGATTCGGTGGTGCCTTTCTCAAAGAAGCATTTTGTAGATATTGCTCCTCAGAACTTGTGAAAGCTTTAAAATAACCAACAAGAATTTTCTCTAAAGCTAGTAAGGTTCTCAAACATGTGTTTTTTTTATATATGTGTAGCTGTTACTAACGTGTTAAATATAAATTTATAGGTGTTAAAGAGGCCTCATTAATTTGTTAAAATTGTTTCAAATGAGTTATTTATAAGTTCCCATTGGTAACCACTCGCAATTGAATTTCAAGGGTTAGCGTAGTTGGAGTGGGCCTTGGCTGGCATACCATGGCGTTTTAAGCCCCCGAGGACGGCGACTAAGTCTCCGTACCCCAGACTATGGTTTCCCTGTGTAAAATATGAAAAAAAAACTATGTTATTTTCCTGGACCACTAGATCAACCATAGTCTCTAAGGCTCACTTGGCCTGCTACAACAGCCATCCAGCTAGGTGGTGGCTCCATCATTGTATTACAGATAAATCTGAACATGACAACATTTTTATAGTTTCCTTTCTTTTACAATCATGAAGTGTGCAACGTTTGGATCTTGACATATACAGACCTTTATTGTGCGCTGGATGTAGAAGGGAGTGGATTCTTGCTGATGTGTAGTTGTCTTTGAGTCCAAACATTGACAAGCAGTTTGGCCCTTCTTGTTGGATATGATGATCTTGAGGGGTTTATGGTCTTGATCATGTGCATGTAATGTTATAGATCATACATAGGGCGTGTTGGATGCTCTCATGAAACTTGACTAGGATCACGAATTCTGAAACTAGTTGCAATTGTAATCATGATCATCTGCAATCCTAACCACACTACATTGTTGTCTTAATTGGGGTCTGCCACAACCCCATCTTACCTTTCAAAAAAAATGATTAAATTTATGATACAACCTTGATTCGGTTATCGGACTATTCCTATCTCGTATGTTCAAATATGTTTTTGAATGGTCCTAATCATCGGGTTCACACAGATTGAATTATTCATGTAGTGATCATAATTGTGAATCATATGAGTTAGACATTGGTTGAGGAACCGATCGGTTGCTCTACCTCTGGATAACTTTGCAGCACACATTGATGTTGCTCTTTCGTGGTGCAAGACCCTATCGAGGATGGCAGGCTGGGGTCAGTCAAGCCAGCCTTCCTCCTCTTTTCGAATGACCAACAAAGCAAGCCACTTTGCTGGTATGCTGCAGGTCATGACCTAGGGTTGGCTACAAACCGATAAGGGTTTGCCATAGCCCAGCAGGACTTAGAAATACAAACACATATGTATGCTTTGACAAAGAAAGTGATATCCATGATAGTTATGCCTGAAAAACTCACTTTGTGTATACATACGTATATCATAAAAAATTTACTATAGTACACATACCCTGAGTGGGTCAAAAACTCACAAATGTGAACATACATTGGTTATAGCTTCAAACATTGTAATGAAATTTTGATTATCTTCCTATGAAAAGAATGTATGCGAATATGGAAAATAAATGAGATCAATGACATAATCATGTTTCACGTGGTTTTGTGTGTATGGTTGGCATACATATATGTTGCGACCAATGTTCAATGCATGAATCACATGTTTTTTTTATGCATATTTTGTTATAATTGCATAATTATGAAAAACTACAGGGGCATGATAGTATAAGATTGAAACTGTGCATGCAGAACCATTGTGGTGCCATAGGGGCACTTGTGGTGCAAATTGATTCACATATATATTGAATTGTGATTGCATGCAAATGTTTTGACATGTTTTGTGCCGGTTGATATATGCTTGTTCTACAAAAAATTGCATAACAAAAGACAATTGCCATGCCATGATCATGTGAAAGCTCAAAATCAAGCTTGCGGTCTTGCGATACCATTGTAGTGCCATACGAGTACTTATAAAAAGTTGTACTTGAGACATGTCATATGAGTGCATGATCAGTGGGGTACGAAAAATACATACGAGCTTAGAAATGAAACTTTAAATGTTGTAAGTATAAGTACTCGGCTCAGAGTTGAGCCAAAATTTTGAGAAATTATGGTTTATGCATATGGGGCATTCGATGGGTAATGTGCATACACTGAGATCACCCCGAGTGTGGGTTGGGATTTTGGAAATTCTCTGTGGTGCAATGACTTGCACACAAAAATAAACAAGAATGAAAAATATGCACACATAACCTAAATGTGGGATTCTAGGTATACCTCAAAGATGGTATATGTTACCGATTTCTTGGAATACTGGCTATACTTGACAACAGTATATGTTACTGGTTTCTTAGGGTTCTGGGTACACCTGAAAGATGGTGTATGTTACCGGACCCATGGTCTACTTTAGACAGGGTAGGTGATACAAGCTCCGTGGGACAATTATATTTTTGTGAGAGCTAGGCATCTCACCGAGTCTCCTATCCTCGGAGTTAGGGGGTGAGTACTACCAATACGTCCTAGGTGGTAGATCCAAGACTTCTGCAGAAGTTACCAAGGTGCATCCTAATTCTAGTTTTAACCACTGAAGAGTACTCTCTTGGTCACGGATCATTCTCTTTGGATATCCGTACAACTAATCATACAGGGTATTAATTGAAAAAGACATAACAAACCCCCATGTGGTCTCGATCTGCTATGATGTCGAATGCCTGTGCGTACCTATAGGGTAATTAACAAAAAAAATATAAAGTTAGTACACTTTTGAAAGTCTTCAAGTATACACACAATGCTTGATGTTGCATTTGTTATAGTATGATTGTGATTCACTCATGTGATGCATAGCTTAGCAATGTTTTCCTTTATATTTAAAATGTGATAACCTAAATGTGATTCATTCATATGATGTGTCATTCATTGATATTCTCCTTTACGTAATAAATCGTGAAATGCTTGAATTTAGTGAATTGTATATTCAAAACTTGTTTAAATGTTTGTCATTTCTTGTATCAATGTGTTGCACATATACTTGTACCCATGACACTGAGCTCATTTATATAGATATGATGATTTTTACTCAGACGGGGTAGTCAAACCCCTTCTGAATCATTATTTTTTAGGAAACAAATAAAGATATCGGGGCAATTGCGGTCGTCGCTGCAGATAGTGCCATGCGACCATATCTTTTTTAGATGTCCTGAGGAACTCTAACTTTAAATTCATTAATTGTATTATTTATGACTTGTAATATATTTCAAGGCAAGGCTTTAATGTGCCTAATGAGATTGAGTTTGTATTATCATCTGTAACCCACCCAAATTATTTGACCGAGGGATTAATAAAATATTTCTGCTGTGGATTTAAAAAAAAATTATTCCAAAAATTTTGAGTTAAATATTTGGGATGTTACAACTATGGTATAAGAGCATGACAATAATATATGGTTCATGGCCTTCCAGCGACCCTGCAAGAGCTCTGTAAGTATATAGTATTTGAATTATGTTTTTATTGCTTGAAAAAATTGATTTTTTGTGTGAAAATCGAGGACCTAAATATAATGCTAGGAACATCATTCGATATACATTGTGATTAAGATAAGCGAGGGACTTATGTTGTTTATTCGAGTAGATGACTTGAGAAGTTAGGTGTGATGATCTCCTTGATTCACTAAACAATCTAACTAAGGTTGTGACACAACAAGCAACCACAATGCAAAGTCATGATGAATAACAAAGAATCTTTAGAGAGTGAACTAGAATAAATATATAACTTGAGGAATTTTGTTATTTATGTTCTTTGGAAATAAAGGTGAATGTTTTGGAATTGAATTTCAATTGGATGATTATAAGTCTTAACACTTAGATTTGACTAATTTAAATTCTTATAATCTTATACGTTGATATCTAAGATTTGTCGAAAGTAGAATTCACTCATTCAAAAAAAAAAAAACTGATCCTGAATTCAACAATAGACTTTAATCGAATCTTATCAGGAATATAGGATCTGACGAATCAAGATTAGATACACGTTGAACACTGAATCATATCTGAGTCAATTGATATCCTTAGGTCATATTTAACATCCTGTCAGATAAATTCGAAAAAAAGATTTTAGATATCTGGAATAGGACTACATGCACACTAAATAAGACATGAGATTTAAAGTTTGATATTAGTTGCAATTATTAGGCAGTATGAACACATAGTATGATACCTGGTCCATTTGTCTAGTACTTGAAATGAATTTTGAGGACAAAATTCCTTTTTACATGGAGAAGATGTAAACCCCAAGATTTTTTATATTTTTGTTAGAACATTATTCATCAAAAAGAGACAAGTTTCTCTTATCGTAGTGATATAACTAATGATAAATAAATATAGAGTGAATAAAGTAGGATTTTGACTCTTAATATTGTGCGATTTTTTTTTTATAAAAAGAATATATGAGAAAATTTCAGGAATTAGAATACGGGAAAAATACCCCAATCTATTTGTTTATTCCTTGTAACGAATTTCGAGGACAAAATTCCTTTTTAGCGGGAAAGGATGTAAAAACCAGAAATTTTAAGAAATTTTTAGAGAAATAAAAGTGTAAAATATTATGAAATAGTATGACTTTGTCAAATTCAATGCAATTCCACTGAATCCGGGGTGGTTCATACGAATCCAATAAAGAAATCTTGAATTTTGACTCGGATTCGAACTCCAGGGAGATCCGAAGACCCGACCTGATTCGCGAAGGTATCTCGAGAAATTCTAACACTTCAAGACTCTGGTGTGAGATCCGAAGTACATTAAATGAAAGTTAATGCAAAGACAAGAAGATTCAAGAAAGTCCACGTGAAAATGAGAAAAAAATCCACCAAATAGTGAAACATCAAGCGTAAGCTTATATAAATTAATTCTGCTAAAACAAGCAACAAGAGGTGAAGTAGTGTTATGGCAAGGGCTATTGCCTAGTTGTGAGACAACCCCAGTTTAAAACCCACCATGCGCACATAGGAGGTATTAAGGAAAATGTTTTTTCTTTTTACATAAAAACTGAAAATAGGCCCAGACAGGGTTAAGTATAATAAATTTTACTTTAATTGCAATGAAAATGAATATGTCATAGTGGTGGGGTTTGTTGCCCCTTTGGGAATAGACCATGGTTTGAAACCCCCTGTGCACAAGGCCTTTTTGCACAAACTACGTGAACGTGAGGGCTAAAAGAATCCCTATGTTTTAGGCCTCCCTCCACAAAAAACATGAGAGGGGTTTCTACTCTCACTTTACCAAAAAAAATAGGGAAATTCCACCAAAAGAGGATGGAGGCGTACCATTAAAGCAAAAAAATAAAGAAGTTAGAGAAATTTTAGTCAAAGGGGAGAAGGGTATTATCGAAAGTAGAGGAGACCCACCAAAAATCGTGGGATTCAGGGGGGGCGTCCCATGAATTTGAATTTTGAAATCCACCTAAGTAGGTGGAGATTAAATAGGGGGGGGGGGGGTGAAGAGCTTGGGGAAATTGTGAATCACGATTTTGGCTCCCCAAATCTCTCTCTCTCTCCCTTTTTTTCTCTCTCTCTAGACCCCAATTGTTGGAACATGAGACCATCTTCTTCCTCATTGTGATGCAGTGTTTCAACCAAAGGACAAAGCTTCGTCATCGCCAGCTCGAATCTTCGAGCAAGGTAAGGGGTACTATATCTTTATGGGTGTGTTTGATGTCTTGTAGCGCAAGTATATTGCAGCACCCGACCCATGTGACATAGACAACAACAAAACTACATGTGACCAAAAGATTTTATGCTTGGTGCTTTTTCCGTTCTGGTAAATTTGTTCATTTTGTCATGCGATATGGAGTGCATCTTTCAATGAATCAATGGTACAAACTATATTATATTTATGAATTGCAAAATCTGGGTTGAGATCGCACCAACCAACACTCAAACAATCGATATAAACTGCCTAGATCACCATGTTGCATTTTTCTTTACTCAAGTAGATCATGTTTGTCTTGTTTGATCTACTTTTTAATGTAACCTCTCTGTCTGTGTGTATGTGTGTGTGTGTACGTGTACCTCGTTACTAGCAAGATCACTTGAACTATGATAACTGGAAGAATGGAAGTTATTCTACTGCCCTTTTATTTCTATGTGATGTTCTTGATGTTAGTAAAAGAAAAGAAATTTTAAGTTTAGATATTTATAGTAACATTGTTTGTTAGTGCAAGAAGTTGTAGAGCTAAATCTTGCAAAATTCATAGAACAAACATTAGTACTTGTTGAATGAAGGATTAAGTAATGAAGGATCAAGTACAAAATATTAAGTAGAAGCTGGAAAATGCAACTGATTGCTATTGGGTTTTTTTTCTTCAATCCATAAAATTTTCAAATAAGAAAGCTCATGGTTGATATGGAGCGGATTCTATTATTCAATATTCTAATCTGCACCCATCCAATAGGAATTGAACCATTGTGATTTGCCAATTATTAGTTGAGTGCTTTAATCACTTAGCCATGGATTTGTCATCAACAAATGGTTGTCTTTAATTGAATTTCAACTAAAATAAAATCTTTTGCTTAGGAAAAATCATTGAAACAACTTCTGCCATCAGGAAAATGATACAATATTAATCAAATTCTATCTTTTCTTATTGAAAGATCAAGAATTCTTGTTGTTTCTGCCTTTCATGGATCAAATTTGGTTCGGTGATGCCTTTCTCAAAGAAGCATTTTGTAGATATTGCTCCTCAGAACTTGTGAAAGCTTTAAAATAACCAACAAGAATTTTCTCTAAAGCTAGTAAGGTTCTCAAACATGTGTTTTTTTTATATTTAAAGTCAAAGGATGCTACTAAGGATCATCTTTTTTTTCTGAATACCATGTCGCTCTTCCATTGTCATAACGAACAGTTGGTTGGTGTAGCTGTTACTAACGTGTTAAATATAAATTTATAGGTGTTAAAAAGGCCTCATTAATTTGTTAAAATTGTTTCAAATGAGTTATTTATAAGTTCTCATCGATAACCACTTGCACTTGAGTTTCAAGGAAAGCTCAACGTGTTTGATTCATTCATAATTTTGCTCGCATGTTATTACAGTTCAAGTATACAGGCTGACTGCCCCTTCGGGGTATTGATTCACCTGAACCGAACAACTTACATCAGACTCAACAAAAGCAAAACAGACTCTAAACGCAACTTTACAATATAAGTCACAAGAGAAGAATAGTAGATTCATGGCTTAAATATGCTCTAATCTATTTCAATTTAGCAAATGCAGGCATTTTCTCCTTTGAAATGGACAAGTTGGATGCCATATTTGAGGAGTTAAGAAATTATGCACCCATTGTTAGGCAGTAATAAGTTTCTTCAAGAGTTGGTTAGCACCAACAGTATCCTGAGCTTGATGCTTCTATGGTCGATACATGAAATTGACCACATGGAATGTACCACAATATTCAAGACTAAGTGAAGCCTGCTGGGCCTTTTTTTTTTTTGCCCCTCCAATTCCATCTTGTTAGCTGATATACACATCTTGATGATTGCTAAAATTCAAGTGGATTTTTTCTTCTTCTTTTTTTGGTGACAGAAAATAAGCAACTTGTTTCGACAAGTGGTAAGTATAATAAATTCAAGTGTGGTTAATATTTTTTGGATTTGTTTATGTGATGGTCTATATTGTGCTTGATCAAAATTAGCTTAGCTAGGAAATCCTGATGGTATTAAGATTGGATGGAGAAATCCATTTTGCAATTGCTTATTTTCTAAATAAATGAAGTGATAGAAGTCTATACTAATCCTAACTTGAATAATGCACATGTGTGTATATACACATAGAGGCAAAAAAGGAGTCAGTGGTATGACATTTTAGTTGAGAAAAGAAAAACAGCAAATCCCTAAATAGATAGAGGTAACGACAATAAATGATTTCGTCTTTTGAACAATGTAACAATAATTTTGTGTTAAACAATAAACCTAATCAATTTGAAGTACTTTGGTTTCATAGCTAAGATTCATGCATTGAAAAGCTAAGTTGCTAAGGTTCCAAGTGTGACAATTTTGACCAACCAGGGCTCCCTGTAGGGGTGGCAATCGGGTCGGGTTGGCGGGTTGGTGTGTCAGCATACCTCAACCCGAACCCGACCCGTTTATTAAACGGGTCGGCTGTGGCAAACACGAACCCGACCCGTTTAATAAACGGGTAACCCGACACGACCCGCCAACCCATTTAATAAATGGGTTGGGTCGGGTAAACGGGTTTTCAGGTTGGCGGGTTGACGGATCGGGTTGGCAGGTAGGCAGGTCGGGTTGGCAGACGAGTTGGCGGGTCGGCGGGTCGGGTTGGCGGGTCGGGTTGGCGGGTCGACCCACCCGCCTAACCCATTTATTAAATGGGTCAGGCGGGTTGGCATACCCCTAACACGAACCCGACCCGTTTAATAAACGGGTTAGGCGGGTCGACCCGTTTATTAAACGGGTTCATTTTTTCCAAACCCGAACCCGCCTAAGAGGCTGGTTGGCGGGTAGTGTCAGGTTTTGCCACCCCTAGCTCCCTGTCGTTGTATGCTATTGAATAGTAACTGACTTAACCCCAGCTTGCTTGCCCTTCAAAAAAAAAAAAGTGCCAATTTTGGGGACTGGCGGTGCTGGAGAATCAATGAATGGTGAGCCTTGTAAACCGATCAGCAGAAGATTTGAAGATCTTATATGAAAAAAAAATGATTTAAATGAGGTTTAATTATCACTGACGTATTGTATAAACTATAAACTAGTGGTGTGATTTTCAGCGTAAATAGGAGCAAATTACCATCTTGCAATTTATTTTAGAGTAATTTACTAAAAAAGCCACCTAATTTGTCAAAAATATTTATGAAAAAGTTAAAAACTGCTTGGTGTCTAGGGGTGGGCAACGGGACGGGTGGCTCGATGGGCCAAGCTGACCCGCCAGGATTTTAGGCCCGGGCCCTTAGAAACCGGGCTCAAACTCAGCCCGGTCCATTAGCGGGTCGGCCCAATGGGCCTGAGTTATAAAAAATAAAATTATTTTTTTATGAAAACTAAAAATCACATAGTAACTTGGGTACATGGAAACTTGTTAATTACCTAATTAATTGCACTAATTTTAAGAGAGATAATTAATTACACCAAATCACATTAACTGCACACATAGTTTGTTAGGATTATTTTGTGTAGGAATCGTCTTATTTGGGCCTGACAGCTTCACATTGACCAGTTGGGCCAATGGGCCGGGCCATGAGCCTCTCCTCAAACCTGAGCCCATTAAAAATAGGACCAAAATGGAGCCCGATAGTAAATGAGCCGAACCTTTGACGGGGCCAGGCCCGATGCCCACCCCTAATTGGTGTCATTGTAACACAAACCCCCATAAAATAGAAATTTTAGATATAGGTCTAATGCATGGTAAATTTACTACTAGCCCCAGTTTTCAAACATTTAAGAAAACTGTTTTCATAAAACTGCTCAAATGGGCTTGACTGAGCCGTTGATGGGCTGTGCTTGGTCAAACCTGACCTGTTGACCGATTGGGTCAGGCTGTGGTCTGCCCAGTTGGCCCATCGGCCTTATTCGGGCCGGGCCAGGTTACAAGCCATCTTATATTCACCATATTTAGAATTCATTCTCTTAAATGCATATACAATTTTTAGTAAAATTTTCAAAAATTTTAAAAATAAATAAATAAAAATAATTCATTTTTTAATATATATATATATATATATATATATATATATATATATATATGGCTCATGGTTTAGCCTGTTAATCTGCGAGTTGGCCTGGACCAACCCAAGATTTTGTCAGGTCAGGCATTTTTTTTCTGAAAGCTAGGCCTAGGTCGGGCTACTCACAGGCCATTATCCAGTCCTAACTGTAGCAGCAAAAATAAAGAGCTAAAAATGTGACATTGAACAATTTAAAGATGGGTAAATGATTTGTTTTTTTTTATGATGAAGGAACCCTCACCGAGAACCGGGTCACTAACGGGTCCGCCTCTCTGTAATGTAACCTCTGGGTTTGGGACACGACCACCCAGCCTTACCAGACCCAACCGTGTAAAAGCAACAGCAGTTCCATGTGTTATCGGGGTTCGATCCTGGGCCTTCAGCTTGACAAAGGACCCGCTTACCACATGGGATACCACCTGGGTTGTTAGAAAGAGAAATTTCAAAAGTATGATTTGAAGGAGTTAACTAGAGTTAAGGGGATATAAAGGTAACTCAAACAGACACATAAGCAATCTCATTGAGAAGTAGGCATTTATCTTAAATATCTGAAAATTAAAGCATCTAATTTTTTTTTATCACATACGAAGGCGCCTAAATATGTCAATTTCTCGAAAACTTTGGGTCCATAAGCTTCTTCCCACCGTATTAAACTTCTTCCAAAAAAAAAGAAAAAATGACAGAAAAGAATGTGGCATTCTGGTCTTTTTGCCCTTGTCGGGAGTGGGTTAAAAACTAACCATGGTCCACTTTTCTCTCTCTCTCTCTCTCTCCTGCAACTCTTATGGCGACCATCAATCTCCTCCCCAAAATCCTCTTCATTTCCTTGACGGGTTTCCTCATGGGAGCCCAAGGGAGGCCTGGCATCCATTTCCATCCTTGCAGAACCTTCCTCATCTCCTTCTCCTACTCCCTTTCCTCCTCCCCAAGGCAGGAGGACTCCCTCCAATTCCAACCCCTCGACACCCTCGTCTTCCCCTCCTTCCGATTCCTCGATGACCCATCGGAGTTCTCCCTTCGCCGCGGCGAATTTGACGGTTTCGCCCTCTCCCGCTCTGCCGATATCCTCCCTTCGGTCGCCACCGTGAAGAGCCAGGAATTCGTCGTCCCCGAGAAGCCGGAAAGCTTCGACGTGAGGAGCTCGCTCCGTGACCGCGCCAGAGACATCCTCAGCGTGGTGATGTCTCTGCTCTTCGGCGCTGCCTGCGGCGCCCTCGTCGCCTCCACCATGTACCTCGCCTGGTCGTTGATGAACAACGGGTGTGATTTCCACTCTCACGACGACGACGAGATCGCCGGCCACGATGAGTACGTGAAGATCCCCACGGAACCCGTGAAGACGAAGGAAGGGTATGAGGTGTATTTGGGTTAGGGTTTTTGTTTCTTGGATGAATTTGGGTGTGTGGGGATTTGGAATGTGAGGAATTTCATGATGTGGAGTTCGCTTAATTATGTCCGTGTAGAATCTATACGATGCTTCTCTGTCGATTGTTGAAAGAACTTGGTTTCCCTCTTTTCTTATATATGTGTTCAATGGGTTTGGCATACTACGTGACGAGTCTATGTTTCTGTGAATTCTTAATGATCGTTTCAGTAAATTCCGTTAATGCCTTCTTGCTTTCTTGCTTTCATTTTGTTCATATGGTTGTTTTTTCGAGTTGTTAGCTTGATTGCTGATTTTCGGGGAATTCTTTAGTTAAACATTCTGTTAATTCTTGGTTTCTTTGTCCTTGCTGTGGCCTCATATTTGGCTTTAGGCTTTTATGTTAGTGGCTACTAGTATTTTCTCTGATAGAGTTGATGTTGGTGTCAAATTGTTGAGTATCTATCTCGGAATTTTTGGTTCTTTTAATTTATTGTTTGTATTTTATTCGTGTAGTGGGTTTTTTGATGGGTGGTTCTTGTGGCTTTAGTAAACCTTGTTGAACTGGAAGCCTTTTTGTGGTGGCTGTTCGTTTGGTCACTTCCTGCAACTGGAAGCCGTTTTGTGGTGCTTGTTTATGAATGCTGGTGCATAGTGCATTGTTGAGTATCTATATGTAAATTGTTGGTTCTTTGCTTTCTTGTTTGCATCTTTGTTGTTGATCTTTGCTGATTTAGATTTTTCGGATTTCATGTGAATGAACTTTGTTGCTTTGTAAACCTTGTTCAATGTCATGTGTGATTGCTGTTGATTTAGTCGTCCCCCTGGATTAAAAAGGTTTCATCATCTTTTTTAGCAATCTTTGTTTCTGTCTGCATTCTTGATTATCTGCTTGGGAATTTTGGGTTCGTTGACTTTCATGTTTGTGTTCATTAGTTGCCAACTTTCTGTTGGATCGTTTGCTTGATTTAATGTTGGGGTTTGGATGAGAGGTCTTGTTGAATTTTGGAAACATGGTTGAATTTTGCACTCAGTTGGTGTTGGTTTCATATTTTCTTCCTATTCAGGACTAGAACAGATCTGATGTTTGTTTGTTTAAGAGTTTTTGTCAGTGTTTCATTCTTGTTATCTGCTTGAATTGTTGATTCTTGTGCTATCTTGTTTGGACTTTATTCACTAAGATGGGTTTTGATCAGTTTGCGTGGATTTTAATTTTCATCTACTTGGAGCATGTTTCAACTTGTTTTCTTCTAATCTTAACATGTTACAAAAAGAGGGGGTCTGCATCACATGCAAACAGTTTTGGGTGGGGGTAGTATACTGTATGAGAATTCTTATTGGATTGGTAAACCTGGTTCATTTTTTTTTGTTTTTCGTTCTCATTCAATCATATGCAGGTCTAACATAGATTTAAAGTTTTTGTCATATATGGCATATTGATTGGTTATCATGCAGTCATCATACAGCTATAATATTAGTTTTGGGTGGGGGTAGTATACTGTATGAGAATTCTTATTGGATTGGTAAACCTGGTTCATTTTTTTTTTTTCGTTCTCATTCAATCATATGCAGGTCTAACATAGATTTAAAGTTTTTGTCATATATGGCATATTGATTGGTTATCATGCAGTCATCATACAGCTCATACAGCTATAATATTAGCTTTGCTGTCAAGTTGGCTTTTTCCTCGTTTAAATAGGGTCTGCATTGTTGTGATAAAATACAACGTCTAGCATATGGAAGGGCGAGTTACTTTTCATCTTTTGGGCATGTTATCGGATGGGTAGTAAGATCCATATATCCTTTGTAGTCTGTGAAGTTTTGGAGCTTGAGATTTATATGGGTAAGTTGCTTCTTTGATGATTAGGGTGGTGTCCAATAGACACTTGAATACATATAGCATGATCATCCTTTAGGTGACCTAGCATTTGTCTATTCTTTCTTCCTGCTTGAGTTTGTGTGGCTGACAAGGGCACTTATATTTGCATGTTAAGTTCTTTTTTGCCTTTCCAATGAAGAACGCATATAAGTTAATTCTGGTGTTTATCTTTGCCAATTAAGTATGAGAATTAGGACAAAAATATTAGAAATACAAGAAAATAAGGTGTAGCCTTGAACTCCATAGGGTCTTCTAAGGTGTATTCTTCTTGATGTGCCTTCATATATTTCTTCAACTCATGTAGCTTATGCTTGGACTTGCAGCATCTATGTGTAGCAATTATATTGTTTCATATTTGCTTCTCCATGAAGTTCCTCTTTCAGGCTTCACAAGTACATTTTCATATTATTAGATGAAAAGCTAATTGAGATAAGGGTGAACTTGGTGATCAAGTGGGTGGCATGTGCAAATTATCTCATAATAGTTGACAGCTGTCACAAAGGTACAAGTGTGGGTACAACATAGGAAATTTTTCGGAATTCTTTTGAGACACAAGAAATTTTGAAAAGATAGGTATATTTATTTTGGGTGGTGGCCCCGACTGAAGCGGTGCCCTGATACCTTGCAGTGCAATACTGAGTACTGTCTCAGATTGCTGGCAAGACCATGCAACGAAATTCCAAGAAGGCTTTTGTTTCCTCGTACTATGTTCAGATCAGATCCATCATATTCATACATACAGATACATATGTATACTGGAAAAATCAGCATTGACTGTGTCAAAAAAATTGACGGATCTGGGTAGTGCTTGTTGGCTTCACTTTGTTATTGAGTCCTAAAAGGCCCGAAAGTTTTGATGAAACTGTCAAAGTCAACATTGTCTAAAACCAAAAAATTTGACAAATTTGGTCCAGTCAGTGTTGATGAGTCCAAGAACTGGACAAATGTGATTGCCGTTTGTCGACCACACTAGACTTAGGTTGTGTCGACACAGGCACTTGGGTTGTTAGGAAGTGCCCATGTTACATAGTGCAAACTTTTGGGTGCATTTTTTTTTGTGAGCTATGCCACATGGACTGTATTCAGTGCTAACATGTCACAATATTTGGAGACATTAGGACACTTCATGGACACAATCAATCTAGTGCTAAACCAGAAGCTTCTTAGATAGGTGGGAAGCCCGTTTCCTGGAAACTCATTTCTGAAGCGCGATACTCCTCGCTTCCAAAACTTGATGAGAATCTCGATTATCTCACGCTTCTCCTATGCTTTTTACATTCTTCATCTATTCTTCTTATATGTTCTCTCACTCTGCTTTTCATGTTTTTATGTGTTTCCTCTCACTCTTTTTACTCACTTCCATGTGCTTTCTCTAAATTGACAGTCATCATTTTTAGATTTTGTTAAAAATTTAGTTCTTACACTAAAAAATCATAAAATTTAAGAATAGTCACTTTTATTTTAGTTTTTATTTGTGTTCTATTTCAATTCCCATTCAATTCTTATATTGTTTTTTATTCCTCGCTTCCTGCTTCCTATACATTTTAAAATGCATCGCTTCTTGCTTCTGTTTTCCGTATTGTTCCCCATTTCTGCTTCCTAGTCTAGCAACGTTGTGTGACATAGTCAACACCGTATCTTCAGCTTTAACTATTTTCTTTTATGATTTTGATTACTTATTTTATGTTCACTTGCTTTCTTTTTCTTTTAAATTTGTTGTTAATTCCATTATTTTTTGTATTCATTTTTGTTTTATTTTTTGATGTTTTCAATTATAGTGATCTAGAATTGTTGTTCAAGAGTTTGCACTTGAGATGATATTCATGTTTTATTGCTTTTGATTAAGATACACATACATGCATGTGTGCATTCGTTTGCATATGTACAGCCATGTCCCTGTGTCCTAGTTTTTGAGAACTGTTATGTCATGCCAAGCTTATCCACATCATGTCCCCTTCCTACAACTGTATCCATGTGACATCATTTATGAGAACTCAAGTGAAGACCTTATCTGCCATTTGTAAGAGGTAAGGAATAATGTTGAGGAGGCGATAACTCGTGTAAATAAAACAGCCAAGAGGTAGGGAACAAGTTTGCCAGACTAGGAAGTGGAAGCAGAAAACGATACGGGAAGCAGAAGCAAGAAGCAATGCATTTTAAAATGTATAGGAAGCGGGAAGCGAGGAATAAAAAAAAGAAATATAATAATTGAATGGAAATCAAAATGAAAAACAAATAAAAACTAAACAAATATTAAATTTTATGTTTTTTAGTGTAAGCATTAAATTTTTAACAAAATCTAAAAATGATGACTACCAATTTAGTGAATGCACATGAAAGTGATTGAGAGAAAACACATAAAAAACAAGAAAGTAAGAGAACATATAATAAGAATAGATGAAGCGTGTGGAAAGCATAGGAGAAGCATGGGGGAATCGAGGTTCTCATCAAGTTTCGGAAGCAAGGAGTATTGCGCTTCCGAAGTGAGTTTCTGGGAAGCGAGCTTCCCACTAATCTAAGAAGCTTCCGGTAACTCTACTAAGGAAGCATTAGTAGAAAAGTAGTAATAGAGGAGTGAGTGGTTGTGGTAAGCATCCGGCTAAGGATTGCAATATATGTAACTTTTAGGACTTGAGTCACTGACATGACACCTATCTGCTTGTGGCAAGAGGTAAGGAATGATGTTGCCGGTGGTGGTGACTAGCCTGTGAGAGACTAAGCACTAAGCTTGATCTAGAAGAGGCACAGACACGATATCTAGTACAAAATTGGAAAGATAGAAACAAAAGAAACAAATGTATAGAAAATTCCTCAGTAAATGTGTTACATTTTGACCCTCGGAATGCTCGGGACCTTTTCTAAACAATATAGAAAAGTCACTTTACACATCAAAAGAAAGGAAACAGTAAAAGGAAATTAAAAAAATAAGAAAACTTTAGAACATCTTTAGATAGTCAGCTTGTATAAGTGAAGTAGAAGATTGGCTTTATCATTTGTTTTACTTGGATTAGTTTTCAATCTTTTATCTCCTTTCTAGCTAGTAATATTTCATACTTGATATTGAAAGGTATATCATCAAATAATGTGGTGCATCCCTACCTTGCATTTTACTGACTTCAAATGCCTAGGCAATTAAGCATCCAAAAACACGCTGTAGATGTGCACAAATCTTTTGTAGTTTCTCTAGGTTCATAGCCACGTATCTACCACATTGACAAGTTTAGCCTTGCATTTGTACCTAAAAACCACAGCCCATCAAGAAAAAGTTTTGCCTTTCTATTTGAACCAACCCTGGAAACACGCATCTTTTCTATGGTTATTTATTTAAGTTAAAATAATTATTCTGCTTATTCATCACCAAACGTATATTTAATACCCCATTTTGCATGAAAAAATAGATCTGCTATGGCAGATGTATAAAATATATGAATTAAAGGATAGGGATTAGTCGAGAGTGTCAGTTTGAAATAAACAAGTTTAAATGGTTTAACAGTGCACATGCAGTAGAGTTTGGCGTACAAGTTAGAGGGGTTGTGACATGGGTATTTCTCCCAGACTCTCGTACCAGTGTCATACCCACTCTGGTACTTGGGTTGGGTATTTCTGTGATGGGTGTACTTTGTTCAAGTCGCATGTAGTTAATACTCAGGATGAAAAGCATCTAATGTTAACTATATGCCTTTTTATTATTAATTGTTAGTTAAATATGCATCTTTGACATGTTTTTGGCTTTTAGTTCATAATTCACAGTACCAGTTCATATAAGAGCATTTTTAGAGTGCAGTATAGTTGTGCATTTTTTCTGTGTTTGTGTGTGTGCGTGGAGAGAGAGAGAGAGAGAGAGAGAGAGAGAGAGAGAGAGAGAGAGAGAGTTGTGTTCATTAGGACCCTGCAAAAAGATCATAGTGGTGAGAGTGCCTTTTAACAGATCTGGGCATGAAAAATATTTAATCTGGTGCATGTTTTGTGCTGAATAAATTATTATAAACACATCTACATGTTATATATATATATATATATATATATATATATATATATATATATATATATATATATATATATATACATGTTAGAAATTCTTGTGTCAAAAATTGTACTGAAGCTATGGAAAGGTGGCAATGAATCATCCTGTTTGTTTTGTGATCATCTTCGTGTATGATAAACTGCTTGAATTCACAGCAGTAGATCAACGGTAGCACACAGGTCTTCTTAATTGTGAATAAAGAATATTCATGATGTTGTCTAGAGTGGCTTCTGAAGTTTGGGGATAACTAGTCTTGATGGTGCATAGGTAGGGATGGCAGTGGACCGGGGGAAAGCGGGGCCCCGCCCCGCCTCGCCCCGTTTGGACCGGGGATGAAGGGTATGAAACGGGGATGGAGGCGGGGACGAAGGTTAAAATCCATCCCCGTCCGGGGGTGGAGGCGGGGATGGACGTGCACTTTTCCCCGCCCCGTCCCCGCCATGATCCCCGCCTCATCCCCGCCCCGACCACTTTTCCCCGCAATATCCCCGTCCCGCCCTGCCTCATCCCCGTTTGAACCGGGGATGGAGGACATGAAACGGGGATGAAGGCGGGGGTGGAGGATAAAATCCATCCCCGCCGGGGATGGAGGTGGGGGTGGAGGATAAAATCTTGAGGCGGGGCGGGGGTGGAGACCTTGTCCCCCGCCCCGCCCCACTGCCATCCCTATGCATAGGGCATGTGGAGAGATGAATTTTGCTATAATGTGCATGTTTCCTCGGGTGTGCTGGGTCCAAATGTTTTTATGTTCTCCTTGGATGAGAGTTTTGAAGGTTTTCTTGTTCTTGTATAAAATAGCCGTACATCATGCAAGTGCATGTGTATGCGCATGCGTGTGTGTGTTCTGCGTTTTGTCATTTATTCGTGCATGCGTGATCTAAAGCAATAAATCATGAATATCATCTTAACTGCAACTTCTTGATCGGCCATTTTAAATCATCATAATTAAAAATATTTAAGAATGATATTTTTTATTTTGAAATATAAATGTAATCAACCCCACCAAATAGGATTTTGTTTTTACTCTCGGCGATGGCAATTTTTAAAACAAATACACACAAAAATACAAAGTAAACAAGCCATGTCTCAAAAATAAAAAAATGAAGTTATAGACATGGTGATGACAGTGTCCCAACGTAGGTTTAACTGCATCTATGAAGTGACAGTGTGTGTTCCATTTGGTGCCCGGTGTCCATGTGACCAAAATCCTGATAGTGATAAATGTCATGGCTGGACTTGATGAAGTGCCGCTGAAGGCTTCTTTTTTTTTTTTAAAGGTACGGAGATATTTGAGCTTGCTAATAAAACAGAAAAGAAAAATGAATATCATCAGTGCCGCTAAAGCCTTCCAGCTTCTCTTTGGTATCATGATATCATCAGTTCTGGCTATGTGGCTTCCTGTAAGTTTGAACCAATGTATCGACCGATACAGCTGAATGGTTGGGCTACAGCTGAATAGTTGGGCCACCGATTCAGCTGTATCACCTGATACCGATACTCAACTGAATCGTTTCTGTATCGGGGCCCAAAAATAATAAAAAATATTGTATAACGTGACACGTGTTAAAACTATTAAAATAATAAATTTTTTTGGTAGTTTTTGCATTTATTAAAAATAGCTGATTCAGGCCTGCTGCGTATCGAAATTCTGCCGGTACGGGCTGATACACACCTACCGATACTGATAACATTGGTTTGAACATTTCTGTTGGCTTCTAGGAATCACAGTGACATAGGTTGGTTCAATGGTTGGAAAGAGAGGAGAGTTGAACTCCCAACCTACCTAATGAAAATCATACACAGAAACCCCGCATTTTTTTGGGGTGATTTTGATGTGTACAGGTTATATAAGTATACTTATAAAGGGAGTAATGCGTTCCTTAGGCCTCCTTTTTAGTTAGGTCTTGTTAAAAATAATAGTTTTAAGTAATTTTTCTCACGTCTAACACTGTAGATGTGATCTGACCTGTTTACAGTTTTCTCAGCTCAGAAAAATATGTTTTTTCGTCAAAAAAACATAATCCAAGAATTGATTCCCATTAAATCGAGCATGATAAACACATTTAACGTTCAGATTTATTATCATAAAACACCTAAAATCTATGGGTTGGCAGGCAGAATAAGAAATGTTATGTTCAGTTCTCTTATAAAGGTAATTAAGTAAATAAATAAAGAGAGAGGATCACCCACATCTGATCTGACGGTAACACTGTCAGGGAGACACCATCAAAACAGTGAACAAGTTCATTGTGAGCCATTTACGTTAAACCATACCATTCTGATGCCATCCATCCGAAACACAAAATGACTTCCAGAAAAAGAGTGGGGCCCATCCAAGTGATGAGCATCTTATTTGAACAGGTTCATATCTTGAGAAGAAGCGGCATCTAAAAGTGCTCTGACAGAATATCGTCAGAGCACACTCTAACCTGATCCCATCTCATAAACAAGCCAACATATATGTTGTTTTGAGATTCTTTTTGTTTAGGGAAGAAGTAAGAACCCTCATCTCACTCCCTCTTGTTCTTTTCTGGGTTCATTAATTTGTAGGGGAGCATTTGGGAAGTGGTAATCCAGTTTGTGCCAATAGAAAGCTACAGCCACCCTTTGTGTGGTCATGTTGAACAGTCCATGGTGTGGGTGGCGACCAAAAAATATCACCATAAAGGGAATGTATTTGGTTTCTTGTTTCATTCATATATTATAAGGAAAATTTCACCTAGGTTATCTTTTGGCCCTCATTTTTTTTTTTTGAAAAGACATTTCAAGACCTAACTTTTCACAGTAACTGTCCAATAGAAGCTTTAATTAGAGTAACTTATGGATAAAATGGTTGCTGTAGTCGTTTGTACATAAATCTAGTAGAAAACACACACAAAAAAAACTTTTTTGCTATTTTCTTGAGGATCTAAGCTTACGGATGTGATCTACATGGTAGCCGGAGCCACATAAAAAGCACCGGACAAACCCAAAAAACTCATTTAGCACGCGGTTTAGCACCAAATGGGTTTAGCACGGACCCATTTTCCTTAAATGTTAACCATGAAGTTAACTTGAGGTTTCTATTTGACAGTTTCAGTGAAAAGTAAAGGTCTCTGATATGTCTTTTGAGAGAACATGGGGCTCTTTCTGGAATAGCAGGCAAAAGGTGGGTCTCTAAATGAAATGTCTCTATACTATAATATAAAGCATTTTCCAAAACAAATAATTAATGTATCCAACTAGCCAAATATATGGGCCAGACTATGTTCTTTATTTCTTCTTATATCAAGTATTAGATTTGTCACTACAAGAAAATCTTTAATTAGCCACCAAAATTTGCGATCGATTTTTTTTGTCGCAAATTTGCGATAAATTAGCGAGAGAAAACTATTTGTCACTAACATTCAAATTTTTTGCGGAAGTAGTGACGGAAAACATGCCGTCACTAATCCATCGCTAATTGACAACGGATTCACTGCGGAAACATTCTGTCGCAACTTAGTGACAGATCAGCGGTAAAACAATTTTGTCGCTACACCGTCGCTACTTGGTGACGGATTCACGACAGAATTTTTCTGTCGGTACTCCACGCTAAGTTTCCCCGTAAATTTCTAATGTCAACCCCTTTCTTTTTGTTTCATCCCCCGCCTGTCACTCGCCTCCCTTTCCCGTCGTTCATCGTCGGTCGTCCGCCGCCCGTCGTCCCTTTCGACCTCACCCTGTCGTCTATCGTCCCTTCCAACCTCACCCTCGACTCCCCTCTCTCTTTCCTTTTTCGCCGGTCGGTGAACCTCTTTCCCTCCGTTTCCTTTTTCACCAGGAAGGGGCCGAGCCCCCTCCCCGTCTCTCGGTCTTACGGGATGGGAGGGAGGGGCTCGGCCCCCTCCCTGTTTTTTTTTTCGCTAGGGAGGGGTTGAGCCCCCTCCCTGTCACTCAGTCTTAAAGGATGCGAGGGAGGGGCTCGACCCCCTCCGTATTTTTTTTCGTCAGGGAGGGGCTGATCCCCCTCCCAGTCTCCCTGTCTTACTGGTTGCGAGGGAGGGACCGAGCCCCCTCCCTGTCTCTCTGTCTTACGGGATGCGAGGGAGGGGTCATGCCCCCTCCCTGTCTCCATGTCTTACAGGATGCGAGGGAGGGGCTCGGCCCCCTCCATATTTTTTTTCGTCAGGGAGGGGCTGATCCCCCTCCCAGTCTCCCTGTCTTACGGGTTGCGAGGGAGGGACCGAGCCCCCTCCCTGTCTCTCTGTCTTACGGGATGCGAGGGAGGGGTCGTGCCCCCTCCATGTCTCCATGTCTTACAGGATGCGAGGGAGGGGCTTGGCCCCCTCCCTGTACTTTTTTCCCCAGGGAGGGGTCGAGCCCCCTCCCTATCTCCCTGTCTTACGGGATGCGAGGGAGGGGCTCGGCCCCCTCCTTGTTCTTTTTTCGTCAGGGAGGGGCCGAGCCCCCTCCTTGTCTCCCTGTCTTACAGGATGCGAGAGAGGGGCTTGGCCTCCTCTGTGTTCTTTTTTTGCAAGGGAGGGGCCGAGCCCCATTCCTGTCTCCCTGTCTTACGGGATGCAAGGAAGGGGCTCATCCCCCTCCCTGTTCTTTTTTCGTCAGGGAGGAGCCGAGCCCCCTCCCTGTCTCTCTGTCTTACAGTCTCCTTCTCGCCAATAGATTGTTTTGTATTGTTTTATATATTTGTGCTTTGCAGGTACGTAGCTGAGCTAATTGCGTGATGCTTAGTGCTAAGCATCGCATGCAGTTAAAAATGCAATTCAAAAAGAAATAAAAAAATGCAAAGGAAAAAGCAATGCAAATTGGGTAAATACCCGTGGTGAGTAAGTGATGCATGTGCATCACAAGTTATTTAATTTCTTGGATGCAACACTTTTTTGTTCACACACTCACTTAGTTGTGGAGATCTAGGATTGCTTTGATGGAGTTCGAAGATCATGCTGAGCATGATTTTAATGTATGAAAATATAAGTGTTCTTATTTTTGGAGTTCGGATTCTATGCTAGTCATGGTAGTAGTTAGCGGGATATTGGAGTGTATTTGCTGGAGGTATATGTTTGACATTGTTTTGATATGAATGATTTGAATATATTACAATGTTTGATGTGATTGTATCCATGCTTGCATGAAGTTACTTTCAATTTGATTATAACTTTCATGTGAAATTGTATCATGAAAACATGCTTCAAATGAATGTATCATGTTATGAATGAGTTGCATATGAAAATGAATAATAAGTTATCAATGTTTTAAACATGCTTCAAATTAATTGTTTTGCACATGAAAATATTAAGTTATTAATGCATGCATCATAGTTCATGTGATTGTATGATTATATATATATATATATATATATATATATATATATATATATATATATATATATATATATATATGTGTGTGTGTGTGTGTGTGTGATATATCAAATCATTACATCTACCACGAATGCATGATAAATTTGATATTTTCTTCATCATAGCATTCTGATGATTCTCTTTTAACTGGTTAGGATAATATCTGTAACATCATACGACAAATGACTGCAAAACGTTAATGGATGTACCGTAGGATAATTGACAATGAGGTATCACTTGAATATATGGATGGTGTTGACAGTTTTATTGAATTTGCAATGGTAAGTGTCAGTACAGTGGATCCCACAGGTCGGATTAGGTGCCCCTGCAAGATTTGTAAGAACAATCGATTTGTAGAACCTCATATCGTTAGACATCACCTATACAGGAAGGGTTTTGTAAGTGATTATCAGAATTGGATGTTTCATGGTGAAGAATTTAGGAACAATTTTGACGCACGGGTGAATATGGTGCACGATAATCCATATGTCATATCATATGTTTTAATGTATTGCAATATTTGATATAAATGATTTGAATGTATTGAAATGTATTGCAATGACTTGAATGATTTGAAGGTATTACAATGTTTGAATATATTGCATGAAGTTATTTTCGATTTGATTATGTATCTTCGATAGGTATAGAGTTATGATTTGAATGTATTGAAATGTATTGCAATGACTTGAATGTATTGCAATGTTTGAATAACTTGCATGAAGTTATTTTCGATTTGATTATGTATCCATGATGATATAGAGTTGTGTAACTGATCAAATTGTATTGTAAGTTAAGGATAAGTTATCCATGATTAGCAAGTGATGTCATATCTTATATTTTAATATATTGCAATATTTGATGTGAATGATTGAAATGATTTGAATGTATTGAAATGTATTACAATAATTTGAATGATTTGAAGGTATTGCAATGTTTGAATATATTGCATGACATTTTTTATTTGTTAGAATATGGTTCGTGGAGGTTACAGTGGTCGAGCACCCAGTGGTAGCCAGTCTCATCCTTCATCTTCACGGGCTGGTTCGATAGGTACATTATTTAACTAATTGTATACTTGATTAGTTTAAATGCGCATTGTATGAATTTCTAACTCATTTTTCTATAGATGATGCTTTGCCTGCACATGACCTACCTACACCAGTTGTTCATATAAGTCACGAGACAACGCTGGATCAGTCTAACACACAATGACTCATTCAAATAGTGTATATCGATAATCGATCGTAAGTATTTTATTTTCACTTATCCTATACTTATCTTATAAATATTGTATATTGATAGTTAATGTGTACCAATTCATGTGCAGTGCGTGGTTCGAGCCACAAGAGGTAATATGAGAGATTAGGCATTCACTAGTTCAACATCTACTAGGACCGATCGCTCAATGGAAAGAGTACTCGAAGGAGGTATTGGACAGATTGTGGTCTTCATTCATGGTATATAACCATTTATCATAGTTAATGCGTTTCGTATTTAATTTTTTGTTATAGTCATGTCTACTAACTTTCTAAAATTATTTATAGGCTTCGAATCACTTCGCGACTACGATTGAGGAGCAGGATGCGAGAAAGGTATGGCAGAAGGTGACTGTCAGTCGATTTGCAGACATGCTGCACAATATAAAGACTGCAGCAAAAAAAGCATCTGACGGGATAGATGATCCACTGCAGTGGAAGGGTCATAGCCCTCCTACTATCAGGTCAGATGTTTGGGATGCAATGTGCGACAAGTGGGAGAGGCATGAATTTTGAAACCGCTCAGCGAAGACTGCACAAAACTGAGCGAAGATGTCCGATGCCCATCTTCACACAAGTGATTCTAGGACTTTAGGGAGCCACCTGAAGAAAATGGTAACTCATCAATATATATATATATATATATTATCAATTTTATAAGTATTGTTGCATACCTGTTAAATAATTTTTTTATCATTTAACTTTGCAGAAAGCAAAAAAATGAGGCATTATGCCATACAAGGATGTGTTTGTTGAAACACATAAACGTAAGACCATGGAAGAGTTTGTATCAGAGAAGGCGAGAACGACAATAATATGTATTTATTGTATTAATAAATATTATAATATATAAGTTATCATAAATATTATAATTCTTAATTATTAATCCATATTGTAATCATTACTTTGTAGGAGTCATACGAGTAACAGATGGTAGAGCGATATAGCGATGACTCAACTCAGCATCCGCCTTTTGATGCTGCAGCATGGGTAACTACAACATGTGAACCTAAAAATGTGGCACCCTAAACCCCGACTTTAGAAAAACTTAGAATTTTCTGTGATTTTTTTTTTGAAAAAGGTTTAACTAGAAAACAACGAAAAACAAAGTGTGAGTAAAACAGCAAAGCCGCGAGTCTGGACGGCCACAGGTGAGTACAACAAGTAAACAATTGTGTGAACAAAAGTACAACTACAACGTAAAAAGGGTACACAACCCAACAGTTTAAAGTTTACAAAATCAGAGTACAAGTCTCAAACAGGGAATATATCTCAATAAAAATCCCAAAAACCCCAAACCATAAGGGACAGGATCTGCAAAGCAAGTGTGGGTCCCCCAAGCCTCCACCGTATATCATCGCATCAACACTGCACCTGTTCTTCACCTACATCCCCATAAAACGGGGTCAGGCCTCTTGCGAGGTGGTGAAGAAACAACCACAAGCATATATATATCAATTCTGACAAGGAAAAGCTGGAACTAACAAGTGTAAGTACCTATATGAGGTAAGTGCGAAAGTGACAAGTACTAGTCAACTGAAAAGTAACAAGCTGAAGAAACTGTAAAGTAAGTACTCAAAGCAGTAACAGACTATAACAAGTGTTGTACAAACAAAGTAACTAAGTAACAGTTGAAACCAGTAAAGTAACTAAAGTAAAGACTACAGAACAAGTAAGGTAGCAACTACAGTAAGTCAACTGTTTGGTTAGTCTTTAAGTTCTTCTGATTACTCCTTCGGGTACGCGAAGGAACCTCACATTCTGTGAGACATGCACTTGGCGTCTGTTATTCAATTCTAGTGTGATAACCAGAGAAGCTACAGACCGAGTCAACCTCATGCGAGCAACACACAGCTGGGAGAAAATACTCGCATAGGCAAGGATTGCAATCCATATTACTGCAGTAGTGAGGTCCTAAAAAGGTAACCTCGACCTTCCTGACTCTGAGTGACTGGAGGCCAAAGGACGCTACAGCTCCTATCAAAACACGTATCGTAGTAACGACAAATCACTCAGGGTTGTACCATCCACCCACTCTAAGGTGAACCAATTTGTGAATGGGGCGAAGCAGGTTTATCTTTCTTAGGCTCATTGTTTAATTATACCTCTCAACGAGGATTTTGCCTCGTGGTCCCCGCAGGGTACGCAAAACGAGGACTTAGCCTGCCCATCCACGTGCTCAGCCTCACGCAGCCAACAGAGCATACTGCTCGTGAAAGCAGTCTCAACACCATATTATTTCTTTTCTAATTCAGGGCATATTCAGATAGGAGTCCATTTACAACACAAGGTCACTGCCAAAGGACTTCAACTGAGCCCAAACAAGTTATATTTATTCATACCCTATGGTGCTCAAGTTTCATTCTTTTCATTATTGAAGTAAGTGCACCTTGTGCACTTACCAATGCCTCAAGCAATGTACCTCCTCAAGGTATGCACTACTCAGTAACAGTGTCAGGATGTGCCCCGTGCAAAGTATAAAAGTACCACATGTTTACTAACTTTTGCATAATATAAATAACAGAGGCATTATATAATTTCATTTCTAAGAGACAAATAAATGTGCCAGCAAATATGCAGTTTCATGCATATGACACTTTATCAAATTTTCATTCTATGAGACATTGTCTCTAAATCATTAACATTCTGCATAACATGCAATGATTCTCACAGTCAAAATGTACTATTTTGCATACTACAGTGTTAAGACTGAATTCAACAATATTCCCATACGTATGGGAATTCAATTCGCATTTCTACGGTGAATAGTCGCTCTTTCAGGGAAGATGCGATTGCGATACGAAAAACCATCATACGTGGTTCAACACACTTACATGTTTATGGTGAAATCTGAGATATTCCCGTCTTATGGGAATAACATTAGCTATTTTCACGGTAGGGGGTGCCGCGCCTGCGGACCCGAAACAAGGATATTGAACCACACTTGTGATTTTAAATCAACAAAGTCTCTAAGTACATGGATTTGTAATAGTGTTCATCTGCATACTTTACTAGGTCGTTGCACGTACACCAAGGAATAAGGGTTTTCTTTATGCAGCACGACACACATACATGTCAAGGGTGATTACTGGAAATATCCCATTCTAATGGGGATAACATTGGCATTCCAAGGTTCGGGGTGCCGCGCCCGCGGACCCTACATGAACCAATGACAAAACGAACGTAGAACAACACTATGGAATTCATACTCAGTTCGGAGTGTGGAATCATTTTTGGAGAAACACTTGGACGGGACACAAGAGTGTCGCATGTCCATTCGGTCGTATCGAAATGCTCATTTATGTTATATATATATATATACATATATATATATATATATATACATATATATATATATATATATACATATATACATATATATACATATATATATTGAAGCTTACACTTATAAGAATATATATATACCTATTTACAAGTTCCGTCAGGGATTTCAAGCCACTTAAATGTGTATACGTACATGCATTTACACATACATACATATATATATATATATATATATATATATATATATATATATATATATATATATATATATATATATATATATATATATATATATATATATATATATATATATAGTTTTCTAACATGAGAGCATCCCCAAGGCATTTGCCTGCATGCCAAACACCCTAACCGAAGTGCGAAAAGGGTGCGAGGCAAGACCATTACCGGTTTGAACCTATTATGGTTCGGCTAGAAGTGGGTTCGTGCTGGTTTTGGAAGAAAAGTGTTGGCAGCCACATTAGTGGGATTACGAGGCTGCAAGTGTGCCAATGCAAGGATCCACACTCTTGCTGCCAAAGAGTCCTAACTAAATGTTGGTCTGGTCCTTCGGACCAGACCGTCATGCATACTAATGGATTCTGGTCCGACCCCTAGTGTGGACCAGACTGCTGAATAGGATCGATAGGGGCTAGGTCCAGCTAACGACAAGAGCAACCGTGGCTAAGTCTGCAAGTTTGGCACAAAGGGGCTGGACACGATGGGTCTGGTCCATAGGACCAGACTGCTGTCAACCATATACAAGTCTGAACCATTCGGTTCAGACCCGGACCCACAAGGGGTCGGCTTGCACGGCCCGGGTGCCCAGCACCATGCAGCTGGCACCCGACTCCTTCTAAAGTAAAACCATGGCTGGCACCGTGTGCCAGCCTGGTTGCTAACGCACACACAAGGCTGAACCTTGGTTTAAACCTGCATGCAACCGAAGATAGCCGAATGGAAGAAAGGCCTGGGTGCTCGGCACCACGCGGCTCCATCCGGCTCCAACAAAAGGGAAAAAACGGGCTGGGTCTAAGCTCACTAACAACTGCTCAAACCAAACTGTAGTGCTGGTATGAACCCATGGTTCATACCAGCACTTCAGTCTAGTCGAGAATATAAAAAAAAAACCAATGGGACTTAACACAGGAAAAAATTCTTGAAAGCTTGTGTTGGGCACGCGGGCCACCCGCACGACGCCCAGCTCCAACCTTGGCGTAACTGGGTTGGCCAGAGGGTCTGGTCCACTGGACTAGACCGTGCCAACCTCGCCTAAGAACGAGCTGGAGCCTAGGGCTCAACAACTGCAGCAAGGTAGGTTGGGCGCCTATGGGCTGACCCCAACCTACCAGCCATATGGGAAAACAAAAAACGCCAATGAAAAAAAAGGGGAAACTGAATGCTGGAGGGACTATGGCTCTTTCTCACGTCCAATCGGGCCTGGTCACGCCGTGACCCAAGCCAAAAGCATGGTTGTAGCCCTAGTCCCATCGTTTTGAGACTGGGTTGAGCCCAACGCCCAAGCAAAACCCAATAGGGGTCTAACGGTTGCAGCGTATATACAGCTACATGCATGCATTCCAAACGAGTTCAAAAGGGCTGGGTGCATGTTGGACGAGCCCAGCTCGGTCCAGCGCACCCCAGCATGGCTGCCATGCCCAAGAACAAGCCAAAAACAAAATAAGGACACAAAAGCACACACATTGTTGGAAAACAATTCAGAAACTGCATGCACAAGTAATGAAAAACCGAAAATACATTTAGAAAGGAAAATAGAAAGAACTGATTGCAAGACATGCAGCCATTAAGTTAGTGAAAACCAAGATGAACACATGAAAGAAATGCATTGTTGCAAGCTAATCCACCTTTGGATCATGCATGCACGGATGTGTTACACTATCGGGTTCATGTGTATTGAAACTACGAACAAATCCAAGTTGATGTCTTCACCTTAGAAGCTTGGAAAAGAGGGAGGAAGATGTTGCAGCTCTTCACACCAAGAATGGAGCTCCCACGGCTGGAGGAAGGAGGTAAGTGAGAGAGGAGGTTTGGGAGAGAGTATGAGAGAGAGAGAGTGTGTGTTAGCCAAAAAAAAATCGCCTCTTAAGGGGGCTCGACTTTTCAAAAGGGGTATATATTATGGTTGAGCTTAGATGAATAGCTAATATTAACTCATTCTAGATGGAGGGCTGGGGTGGAACACGGTTTTCCACCGCCGCCCAGCCCCTCCATTCAGCTACTAGGATTTGAATATGTTTCTAATATTTACTAAGATGCCATGGGGCTGCCGCCCCATGCATCCAATAAAAAACGGTCAAGGCTAATGATGGCATCTCATTGAAAAAGGGCCCTTGGGATCCCTTGAATCCCAAGGCAGCCCATCAAACAAGGATTCACGCCAAACCCAAGAAAGGATGGCTCCTTCTCCAGCCCAAAAACGTCATCGTCTATTCTTTAATGACATGACAATATAAATTTTAAATTTTAAAACTCATCTTTTAAATGATTTGGGTAGGGCCAATCGTGGCCCTCCCTTTATGAGCTTTAAAGTCTTTTACATAAGTGCCACTAACCCAGATGGTCAACGGGACCAGCTGGTTCCATGGCCTTGGTCGTCCAAGGCTATCCAAAATGGACGAAGGGGGCCTTGGTCGACCTTGACCAATGGAAGAAGAGGTATATCATGCTTTCGATTTTCATTTTAATTAGATTTTAAATATTTTTCCATAGTGCTTAGTAATTTTATTTTATATTTTCAAATTAAATGTCATCACACAGCTACTCAAGCAAAGAAATCTTCGTTTCGAGCGAAATTGGTCTCGTTTAGGCCCTCGCTAATTTTCTAAGTAATCTCCCGTAATTCACATGCACTGACGGGGTTTTTTCGTCGTTTGGACCTCAAATTTGAGGTAAGTCACCATAACCCTATTCTAAACTTACCCTAAAAATTTTGGAAGTCAATTCACTCTAGATTTTTTGCAATTGCCTTTTTACATAAAATTACATGATTTTACCAATGTAGGCTAAATTACAAAAATTGCCAAAATATAAAAATTTCATCAATTTTAATACAATTACGTAATATTACATCAAAATAAATCATGGATCTTACATCCTCCCCTTCTTAAAAGGATTTTGTTCCTGAAATCACCCTTAGGAGGTTACAAAAAGTTCTGGATATGTCTCTCTCATGCTCGCTTCTGGTTCTCATGTGCATTCTTTAATGCCATGGTGCTGCCAACGTACCTTAACTAGCAGAATAGTCTTGGTATGCAAAACCTGATCTCGTCAATCAACAATCTCGATAGGTCGTTCTGCCAAAGTCAGATCTTCTTGCACGTCCACATCTTCGTAACGAATGATGTGCGATGGGTCAAGAATGTACTTCCTAAGCATCGACACATAAAAAACATTGTGAATGTGAGCATATTGTGGAGGTAACTCGACACGATATGCCACTTCACCGATCCTCGCCAAAATCTCAAACGGTCCAATGTATCTCAGACTCAACTTTCCTTTCTTTCCAAAACGAAACACACTCTTTGTTGGCGAAACTCTGACAAAAACCATGTCACCAACTTCGAAAGACAACTCGCGACGTCTCTTATCGACATAACTCTTCTGTCTATCTTGCGCTGCTTTTAAACATTCACGAATCTTCTGCACTTGCTGAGTGTAGTGCTGAAGAACAATCGGCGATTCGCTCGATCTATCGCTGATATCGTTCCAATAAGACGGCAATCGACAAGGTCTCTCATACAATGCTTCGTACAGGGCCATCCCGATACTAGCGTGATAACTGTTGTTATAAGCGAACTCAACCAAACACAGGTGTGAATCCCATTCACCCTTCCAGTTAAGCATACAGGCTCGCAACATATCTTCTAATGTCTGAATCGTTCGCTCAGATTATCCATCTGTCTGGGGATGAAAGGTTGTACTGAACTTCAACTTCATCCCCAAAGCAGACTGTAACTGACCCCACAGTCGCGATGTAAACCAGGGATCACGATCGGAAATAATAGACTTCGGCACACCATGCAGTCGAACAATCTCTCTGACGTACAAGTCGGCTAGGCTCTCAAGAGATTGACTAATCCTGATCGGCAAGAAATGGGCAGACTTGGTAAGTCTGTCCACGACTACCCAAATCGCATCATGCTTACGTCTAGTCTGCGGTAAACCTACCACAAAATCCATCGTAATGTCTTCCCACTTCCATTGAGGAATCTCGATCCTCTGCATGGAACCACCAGGATGCTAGTGTTCCGCTTTGACTTGCTGACAAGTCAAACACCTCGCAACGTAAGCCGCTATCTCGCTCTTTATGCCGCTCCACCAATATTTTCGCTGCAAGTCCTTAAACATCTTCGTTCTGCCATGATGAATCGTGTATCTCGACATATGCGCTTCATCAAGAATCTCTTTCCTCAACTCAAGGTCGCTCGGGACCTAGAGATGATCTCTCAAATGGATGCTGCCATCATCTGACACACTAAAGGAAGAATCTGCTTGCTCTGCCAAGGCTAGAAACTTACCATACTGATCGTCAAGATTCTGAGCCTCCACAATCTTCAGCAAAAATTCTGAGCGAATGGTCAGACCAGACAATCTAATCGATCCGCCTCCAACTGAAAAAGGTTTCTAGGCTACGAAATCTTCAATAAGCTTCTAGCTCCACACGAGACTAGCCAGAACACCACTCGCTTTGCGGTTAAGCGCATTTGCCACAACATTCGCCTTACCAGGATGGTAAGATAACATGAAGTCGTAGTCCTTGATGAACTCGATTCATCATCGCTACCTCATGTTCAACTCCTTCTGAGAGAACATATATTTGAGGCTCTTGTGGTTTGAGAAGACCTCGAACGATTCCCCATACAGATAATGTTGCCACAATTTCAGAGCAAACACAACTGGTGCTAACTCCAAATCGTGAGTCGGGTAATTCCTCTAATGAATCTTCAACTGTCTAGAAGCATAGGCAATCACCCGACCGTGCTGCATTAGCATGCAACCCAATCTGGTACCAGAGGCGTCTGTGTACACCACAAACCCACCTCTGCCAGAAGGTAAAGCTAACACCGACGAGGTCGTCAGCTTCGACTTCAGGATCTGGAAACTGTCTTCACAAGCACTGTTCCACTCGAACTTGATACCTTTACGCAAAAGCTTCGTCAAAGGTAATGCAATCCTTGAAAAGTCTTGGATGAAACACCGATAGTAACCTGTCAATCCAAGAAAGTTGTGAATTTCAGACACATTCTGAGGCTGCTTCTAGCCTAGAACTGCTTCAACCTTAGCGGGGTCGACTGACACTCCGTCCTTCGATATCACGTGCCCAAGAAACATAACTTGCTTGAGCCAAAATTCACACTTGGAGAACTTGGCGAACAGTTGATGCTCACGAAGAGTACTCAAAACAATACGCAAGTGCTCTTGATGCTGCTCAGGACTCTCTGAGTAGATCAAGATATCGTTGATAAACACTATCACGAATGAATCCACAAACGGACGAAAAATTCGGTTCATCAGATCCATGAATGCTGCTGGAGCATTCGTGAGGCCGAAAGACATCACCACGAACTCATACAAACCATATCTCGTTCGGAAAGCTGTCTTTGCAATGTCATCATCTCGGATATGAAGTTGATGATAACCCGACCAAAGATCAATTTTTGAGAAAATCTTTGCCTTCTGTAACTGATTGAAAAGATCTTCGATCCTGGGTAACGGATACTTGTTCTTGATTGTCGCTTGGTTAAGCATCCGATAGTCGATACACAACCTTAGAGATCCATCATTCTTCTTCACAAACAGCACCGGTGCTCCCCACAGAGAAGCACTGGGTCGAATAAAACCTTGATCTAAGAGTTCTTCCAACTGCCGCTTCAACTCTTCAAGTTCTGCTGGAGCCATACGGTATGGTGCCTTGGAAATAGGAGTAGTTCCAAGCAACAACTTGATACAAAATTCGATCTCTCGCTTCGAAGGTAAACCAGGTAATTCCTCTAGAAACACATCGGCAAAATCTCGGACCATGTCCAAGTCATCAATCAAAACTATCTCGGGTTCAACTGGGGCGATACTGACCAAGAATGCAGTACCCCCATTCCGGAGATACTTCTGATCCTTGAAAGAAGAAATCATGCGACTATCGCGCAAAGGTCAAAGAAGCTTGATCTCCAAGACAGGATAATCAGGCTGAAAGAGAACAACCTTGCCTTCTCGACAAAAGACTTGAGCATGATACTCAAAAAGCCAATCCATGCCTAGAATGACATCGAACTCCGTCATGTCTAGCAGGATTACGTCAGCTGACAGGTTTTGCCCTGCCACTGATACCTCGATGCTCGGGATATACGAATCACAAAAAGACTGTTCACCAGTCGGAGTGCGAACCTCCAATGGGAAATTCAAAGACTCGAGTCAAAGGTAAGGTACGAGCAAATCTAGCAGCTATGAAAGAATGTGAAGCACCACAATCAAATAATGTAAATGTTGCATGTCCGACGACTGAGATAGTACCTTGGACCAACTCTCCCTTGGTCACTTGCTCTATTGTTGCCACATATGCATGTCCGACAATAACTTTCTGGTTGGTCTGCTTCGGTTGATGCGATTGTTACTGCTGTTGCTGATATGGTTGTGGTTGTCTTTGCTGCGCCTACTGAGAAGTACTTCGCATATTTCTCCGCTGGTCATCCGCCTGTTTCTTCCTGCAATCCCTGATGTAATGTCCCATCTTGCCACAGTATAGGCAATCGCCCGTGTCACGCGGGCAGGGTCGCCCTGGATGGTTAGTGGTGCACTTGGGACATCCGACCGCGGTGATCTGCTTCTGCGGCTGCTGGCGTTGCTGATGGTGATACTGGGGCCTTCTGTTATGATATTGCAGTTGGTTGGTGTTGTTGTTGTTGTTGTTCTGATTCTTCTTTGATGGAGGATGGAACTTCCTTCCACCCTGGTTCTTCTGAAACTGTCTCTTCCTCAGCCAACTCTTTTGGCCTGGATGATGTTGCTGCTGACGAGATGTTGGAGTCTTCTGAGATTCCACCTAATCATGCTCTAGTAAGGAGGCCGTCTCCAAAGCCTCGTCTACTGTCGTTGGTGCATGGGTGTACACCTTTGTCCGTAAAGCTGGCTTTAGACCCCGAGCAAACTTAAGTGCTCGCTCCTTCTCCGTTGTATACAAGTTCGGACAAAATCTCTCCAAGCTGCGGAAACGAGTGACGTACTCCGCAAGTGAAGAACTACCCTGCTGCAGGTCAAGAAACTCTTGCATTTTCCTGCTCCTCTTGTGAGCCAGAAAGTATACAACGTAGAATGCTTCAACGAACTGTTCTCATTCAATCGGTTGGTTGTCAAATTTAATCTCCCAGGTGGTTGCCCACCACCTTTCAGCATCTTTCTTGAGACGATACGTCCCAAAGTCCACCTTGCGATCATTACCGACTTGAAGAACACAGAAGATTCGCTCAATTTCCCAGATCCAATCTTCAGCTGCCTCAGGTGTCGCTTTTCTGTCGAACAATGGGGGATTCATGCCCATGAACTGTTTATATGGTACCGCTGCAGCTGGAATTTGGGCAGGTACTCCCTGTCCCTGGGCGGCCTGCTAAAAGTGCTCACCCATGTTCCGCATCATTTCTGCTTGGGGCCCGACAACCTCCGTAAGGTTGTTAAGAGTCTCCATGAGGTCATCACACCTCGTACGCCACGCCATCTAAATAAGTAAAATTCACACATAAGCAACTAGCAAGTACTTAGAGATAGGAAAATTTATTTAATTAATAAGAAAACTACAAGCATTACAAAAACACCCTTCGTCCAGACAAGGTTAAACAAACACTGCTAACAACTTAAGCAAAATTAAAAATGGAACACTAACTCAGTATTTCTAACAACACAACATAGCATAACAATTCATGACTTGCTAGTGTAGAAGTCTCTGTAGTCCTTCCGACTTTCACAGTGCCTCGGCCTGACACGGGGAGGAGAAGCAGGAGTCCTCAGTGGCGTGTCAGAAATCTCCTGGACTTCCATCTGAATCAGTGGCACATACCCCGAGGAAACAACATATGGATAAGACTCGGGAGAATACTGAGGAGAATCTATCGCTTCATGCCTATCTCCGTCTTGACTATTCACTTCCACAACTAAGGGTCCAGTGACCAAAGATGCATCCTCTATGTCATCAGCGTTGCTCCTCCAGAGCTCATCCTTCTGCTTCGTCTAGCATTCATCTTCGACATGCCCTCGAAGACTGCAGTAGGGGCAATCAGCCAACTCACGGGGACAGATTTGTCCCGCGTGATCAACCAAACATCTGGCACAGGGAGGTGTCAACATATGCACGCTACGTGCCAAATATTGCACAACTCCACTCAAGGCCTCTTCGCCGAGAGTCAGGTTCTTGAGAGCTTCCAAAATCTTACCGTAGCTCGGGTTCGTCAATATCTAATTTACACACGGAACCGACTACATAATACTAACTAAGAAGCAAGAATTAATGAAATAAATAAGCTTAACTTATACTTACAGTGCGATGGACAATACACGATGAAGCTTGGACCACACTTAAAGCTGCTCTGATACCAAGATCTGTGACGCCCCAAACCCCGACTTTGGAAAAACTTAGAATTTTTTGTGATTTTTTTTGAAAAGGTTTAACTAGAAAACAACGAAAAACAAAGTGTGAGTAAAACATCAAAGTCGCGAGTCTCGACGACCACAGGTGAGTGCAACAAGTAAACAACAGTGTGAACAAAAGTACAACTACAACGTAAAAAGGGTACACAACCCAACAGTTTAAAGTTTACAAAATCAGAGTACAAGTCTCAAACAGGGAATATATCCCAATCAAAATTCCAAAAACCCAAAACCACAAGGGACAGGATCTGCAGAGCAAGTGTGGGTCCCCCAAGCCTCCACCGTGTATCATCACATCAGCACTGCACCTGTTCGTCACCTACATCCCCATAAAACGGGGTCAGGCCTCTTGCGAGGTGGTGAAGAAACAACCATAATCATATATATCAATTCTGACAAGGAAAAAGCAGGAACTAACAAGTGTAAGTGCCTGTGTCAGGTAAGTGCGAAAGTGACAAGTACTAGTCAACTGAAAAGTAACAAGCTGAAGAAACTGTAAAGTAAGTACTCAAAGCAGTAACAGACTGTAACAAGTGTTGTACAAACAAAGTAACAGCTGAAAACAATAAAGTAACCGAAGTAAAGACTACAAAACAAGTAAAGTAGGAAGTACAGTAAGTCAGTTGTTTGGTTAGTCTTTAAGTTCTTTTGATTACTCCTTCGGGTACGCAAAGGAACCTCGCATTCTGTGAGACATGCACCCAGTGTCAGTTATTCAATTCTAGTGTGATAACCGGGGAAGCTATAAACCGAGTCAACCTCATGCGAGCAGCACACAGCTGAGAGAAAACACTCGCATAGGTAAGAATTGCAATCCATACTACTGTAGTAGTGAGGTCCTAAAAAGGTAACCTCGACCCGCCTGATTCTGAGTGACTGGAGGCCAAAATACGCTACAACTTCTGTCAAAACACATGTCGTAATAACGACAAGTCACTAAGGGTTGTACCATCCACCCTCTCCAAGGTGAACCAATTTGTGAATGGGGTGAAGCAGGTTTATCTTTCTTAGGCTCATTGTTTAATTATACCTCTCAACGAGGATTTTGCCTCGTGGTCCCCGTAGGGTACGCAAAACGAGGACTTAGCCTGCTCATTCATGTGCTCAGCCTCACGAGGCCAACAGAGCACACTACTCGTGAAAGCAGTCTCAACACCATATTATTTCTTTTCTAATTCAGGGTATATTCACATAGGAGTCCATTTACAACACAAGGTCACTGCCAAAGGACTCCAACTGAGCTCAAACAAGTTATATTTATTCATACCCTATGGTGTTCAAGTTTCATTCTTTTTATTCTTGAAGTAAGTGCACCTTGTGCGCTTACCAATGCCTCAAGCAATGTACCTCCTCAAGGTACGCACTACTCGGTAACAGTGTCAGGATGTGCCACATGCAAAGTGTAAAAGTACTACATGTTTACTAACTTTTGCACAATATAAATAACAGAGGCATTATATAATTTCATTTCTGAGAGACAAATAAATGTGCCAGCAAATATGTAGTTTCATGCATATGACATTTTATCAAATTTTCATTCTATGAGACATTGTCTCTAAATCATTAACATTCTGCATAACATGCAATGATTCTCACAGTCAAAATATACTATTTTGCATACTTCAGTGTTAAGACTGAATTCAACAATATTCCCATACGTATGGGAATTACATTTGCATTTCCACGGTGAATAGTCGTTGTTTCAGGGAAGATGCAATTGCGATACGAAAAACCATCATACATGGTTTAACACACTTACATGTTTATGGTAAAATCTGGGATATTTTCATCTTATGGGAATAACATTAGCTATTTCCACGGTAGGGGGTGCCGCGCCTGCAGACCCGAAACAAGGATATTGAACCACACTTATGATTTTAAATCAACGAAGTCTCTAAGTACATGGATTTGCAATAGTGTTCATCTGCATACTTTACTAGGCCATTGCACATAAACCAAGGCATAAGGGTTTTCCTTACGCAGCACGACACACATATGTGTCAAGGGTGATTACTGGAAATATCCCATTCTAATGGGAATAACATTGGCATTCCAAGGTTCGGGGTGCCGCGCCCGCAAACCCTACACGAACCAATGACAAAACGAACGTAGAACAACACTATGGAATTCATACTCAGTTCGGAGTGTGGAATCATTTTTGGAGAAACACTTGGACGGGACACAAGAGTGTCACATGTCCATTCGGTCCCACCGAAATGCTCACTTACGTTGTGTGTATATATATATATATATATATATATATATATATATATATATATATATTTACAAGTTCCGTCAAGGAATTCAAGCCACTTAAATGTGTATACGTACACGTATTTACACATACACATATACATATATGTATATACCTATATATATATATAGTTTTCTAACATGAAAGCATCCCCAAGACATTTGCCCCGCATGCCAAACACCCTAACCGAAGTGCGAAAAGGGTGTGGGGAAAGACCATTACCGGTTTGAACCTATTACGGTTCGGCTAGAAGTGGGTTCGTGCTGGTTTTGGAAGAAAAGTGTTGACAACCACATTAGTGGGATTACAGGGCTGCAAGTGTGCCAATGCAAGGATCCGCACTCTTGCTGCCAAAGAGCCCTAACTAAACGTTAGTCTTGTCCTTCGGACCAGACCGTCATGCATACTAATGGATTCTGGTCCGACCCCTAGTGCAAACCAGACTGCCGAATAGGGTCAAAAGGGGCTAGGTCCAGCTGACGACAAGAGCAGTCGTGGCTAAGTCTGCAAGTTGGGCACAAAGGGGCTGGACACGATGGGTCTGGTCCATACGACCCGACTGCTGTCATCCATATACAGGTCTGAACCATTCGGTTCAGACCCGGACCCACAAGGGGTCGGCTTGCACGGCCCGGGTGCCCAGCACCATGCGGCTGTCACCCGGCTTCTTCTAAAGTAAAACCATGGCTGGCACTGTGTGCCAGCCTGGTTGCTAACGCACACACAGGTCTGAACCTTGGTTCAGACCTGCATGCAACCGAAGATAGCCGAATGGAAGAAAGGCCTGGGTGCTCGGCACCACGCGGCTCCATCAGGCTCCAACAAAAGGGGAAAAATGGGCTGGGTCTAGTCTCACTAACAACTGGTCAAACCAGACTATAGTGCTGGTCTGAACCCATGGTTCAGACCGGCACTTCAGTCCAGTCAAGAATATATAAAAAAAAAACAATGGGACTTAACACAGAAAAAAATGCTTGAAAGCTTGTGCTGGGCGCGCGGGCCACCCGCATGGCGCCCAGCTCCAACCATGGTGCAACTGGGTTGGCCAGAGGGTCTGGTCCGCTGGACCAGACCGTGCCAACCTCGCCTAAGCACGAGCTGGAGCCTAGGGCTCAACAGCTGTAGCAATTTAGGTTGGGCGCCTATGGGCCGACCCCAACCTACCAGCCATATGGGAAAACCAAAAACGCCAACGAAAAAAAAAGGGGAAACCGAATGCTGGAGGGACTAAGGCTCATTCTCACGTCCAATCGGACCTGATCACACCGTGACCCAAGCCAAAAGCATGGTTGTAGCCCCAGTCTCATCGTTTTGGGACTGGGTTGAGCCCAACGCCCAAGCAAAGCCCAATAGGGGTCTAACGGCTGCAGCATATATACAGCTACATGCATGCATTCCAAACGAGTTCAATAGGGCTGGGTGCATGCTGGACGAGCCCAGCTCGGTCCAGCGCACCCCAGCATGGCTGCCATGCCCAAGAACAAGCCAAAAACAAAATAATTACACAAAAGCACACACATTGCTGGAAAACAATTCAGAAACTGCATGCACAAGTAATGAAAAACCGAAAATACATTTAGAAAGGAAAATAGAAAGAACTGATTGCAATGCATGCAGCCATTAAGTTAGTGAAAACCAAGATGAACACATGAAAGAAATGCATTGTTGCAAGCTAATCCACCTTTGGAGCACGCATGCACGGATGTGTTAATCCATCGGGTTCATGTGTATTGAAACTACGAACAAATCCAAGTTGATGTCTTCACCTTAGAAGCTTGGAGAAGAGGGAGGAAGATGTTGCAGCTCTTCACGCCAAGAATGGAGCTCCCACGGCTGGAGGAAGGAGGTAAGTGAGAGAGGAGTTTTGGGAGAGAGTATGAGAGTGTGTGTGTGTGTGTGTGTGTTAGCCAAAAAAAATTGCCCCTTAAGGGGGCTCGAGTTTTCAAAAGCGGTATATATTATGGTTGGGCTGAGATGAAGGACTAATATTAACTCATTCTAGATGGAGGGCTGGGGTGGAACACGATTTTCTACCGCCGCCCAGCCCCTCCATTCAGCTACTAGGATTTGAATATGCTTATAATATTTACTAAGATGCCATGGGGCTGCCGCCCCATGCATCCAATAGAAAACGGTCTAGGCTAATGATGGCATCTCATTGATAAAGGGCCCTTGGGATCCCTTGAATCCCAAGGCAGCCCATCAAACAAGGATTCACACCAAACCCAATAGGGAATGGCGCATTCTCCAGCCCAAAAACATCATCCTCTAATCTTTAATGACATGACAATATAATTTTTAAATTTTAAAACTCATCTTTTAAATGATTTGGGTAGGGCCAATCGTGGCCCTCCCTTTATGAGCTTTAAAGTCTTTTACATAAGTGCCACTAACCCAGATGGTCAACGGGACCAGCTGGTTCTATGGCCTTGGTCGTCCAAGGCTATCCAAAATGGACGAAGGGGGCCTTGGTCGACCTTGACCAATGGAAGAAGAGGTATATCATGCTTTCGATTTTCATTTTAATTAGATTTTAAATATTTTTCCATAGTGCTTAGTAATTTTATTTTATATTTTCAAATTAAATGTCATCACACAGCTACTCAAGCAAAGAAATCTTCGTTTCGAGCGAAATTGGTATCGTTTAGGCCCTCGCTAATTTTCTAAGCGATCTCTCGTAATTCACATGCATTGACAAAGTTTTTTGTCGTTCGGACCTCAAATTCGAGGTAAGTCACCATAACCCTATTTCAAACTTACCCTAAAAATTTCGGAAGTCAATTCACTCTAAATTTCTTACAATTGCCTTTTTATGTAAAATTACGCGATTTTACTCGATTTTCAATGTAGGCTAAATTACAAAAAATGCCAAAATATAAAAAATTCATCGATTTCAACACAATTACGTAATATTATATCAAAATAAATCATGAATATTACAAAAAAGGGTCATGTGTTCGGGTTTGGGAGTAATATGAACACCTCACCAGTCGTTGCCTCCTCCACTCACGACTCTCAGACTTCTCCTATCAGCATCAGCTCCAAGCATCCGACTGACCCGCCTAATTCTTGGGATGGTGTCCGCCAGCATGTTAAGGACATAATGCGTGACTATTTACATGAAACAATTTTTGACATTGTCTGTAATGAGTTGTGCAGCTTTTTTTGGGAAAGGGGAACTTTGTTTGCATGTGCCTTTCAAGTATGAAAGTTTCATGTGATTTGTTTCATGTCGTTAGATTTTAAGCTAGTATATGCATGATTAGAACACATATTTGCATGATTGAATCATTATAATTTTTTTATGTCAACCTTAGAACACATCTGAATTTTGTTAATATCCTTCACTTTATTGTTAGCTAGATTATGTGTAATTCACTCATGTTGCTTTGATTGCCTTAACTTAGGTGCATTGCATATAATTTATTTCATTATACTTTGTTTATCAATATTAACCTTTTTTTTCTCTTGTAGAATGCTGAAGATAATCAGCGTAGAGGAGCTGGAGGGGCAAATCGAGACAATGAAGAAGATGATGCACAAAATCTTGGCGATGATTAAATTCATGTATTGAATTTATTGTACCTTCTTGTTGTTTCAAAAGAAAATCTTTGTAAATGTTCACTTGTAAATAATTAGAACTTGGCGAGGATTATAGTGGATCGATAAATTATTTTAGTTGCTTTTTATATGTATTTTTTATGTGTACCTTGTTTTTTATACACAGAAAATACAAATTATACAGGAAATATAAATTGTATCACGAGAATTTTTTCTCAATATTTATGTTTTAAACAAATTTTTTTTTTATTATTTGTGACGGATTTGCGACGGATATTATCCGTCGCTTTTTAGTATCAATGTCTAATTTAGCGACGGATTAGGGATGAATATTTATCTGTCACAAAAGTGAATTGGCTAATGTTTTGCGATAAATTTTAATTCGTCGCTAATTCCATCGCTACAATAGTGACAGAATTAGAGATGTATTAAAATCCGTCGCCAAACCAAATCTTCACATATTAACGACGACCTTGTGACGAATCATGGTATTCGCTAATTCGTTGCAAATTAGCAACGTAACTTGCGACAGATAGTTTCCGTCGCTAATTAGCAACTAGAATTTTACGATGAAAGTTATCTGTCATTAAATACGATGAAAGTTATCCTTCGCTAAACTATTTAGCGACGGATTGAGGTCGTCGCTAATCCACAGATTTCTTGTAGTGTGTCTAATAGCCACCACCCCTACCAATTGTGTTTGGCTTATATGCTGCTGATAATGCAATTGGATTATTTAATGGTAATGGAAAGGTGGAGAGAAATGGAGTGCAATTGAGCTTGATTTGTATTACGTTGTCCAAGCTGGTGATATAGTCGAAACTGATTGCTTCTTTTCTTGAATACCTAAATTGGTTCCTAGTTCCTTCTCTCCTTTGTTTCTATTGCACTTGTAGTGAACCTTGACTCATCCAATATAAAGAATAATGGATATGTATTCTTGCTATTTCAAAGTCTAGGAAGGATCTTATCAAATCAAATTCCTATTTGGTTGGTGCAATTGAAAGCATGTTCCTTGGGATCATGATTTTTCCTTCTTTTTTCCCTTTTTTTGGGTGCATGAGATGATATAGGGAGCACATATTTTAGGAGAGATATTCTTAGATATTAAGTGTGATGTCCTGCCTAATTTTTTGTTATTTGAAATATGGATTAAGGCAAACTTTTTACGAAAAATGATTGTATTGTCTTTGTAAAATGGTGCATTTCATGAAATGTCTAGCAATTTGACAAAATCCAAAATTTTGATTCTCAAAATTTTAAGACATTTTTACCCCACCACAAACGACCATCGCACCTCCTTACTTGCAAATGTCTCCAAAATATACAAACCTTTGTAAAAAATGCACAGGCAAAAGAACATTCACAAATATAGTATGGCATTCACAACCAGTACAACCTTCACAACTTATAGATGTGAATGTCCCCAAAGTGTGTGAACCTCATTTTACTAAATACTCCCACATTTGTGAATGTCTTTATACGTTTGCGAATGTCTTCCTGCTTGTGCCCCTTATGCGATTTTTAGTAAAAGGAGGTTCTTACATTTTGGGGACATTCACAACTCATAGTTGCGAATGTCGTAGTGTATTTGTGAATGTCAGAATATGTCAAGCAAATGGCGTCTTACTTGGTATTTGCAAAAGTATTGTTAAAAGAAAAAAAAACTTATAGCAACACTTGTAAGGCGTTGCTAAATTCCCTTGGACTTTTAGTGCACGCCACACTTTTTGGGTCATTCACAATAATGAGTTGTGAAGGTCGTACAGTATCCTCTTGCCAAAAAAAACAAGGCACAAGCAAGAGGGCATTCACAAATACAGTACAACCTTCACAACCATGAGTTGTGAATCTGCCTGTGCAGGTGCACATATTTTGGGGACATTCACAAGTACTGTATTTGCGAAAGGTCGTGCTATATTTGTGGAGGGGTAAACATTTTCTAAAAAAATTGAGAATCAAAATTTTGGATATGCAGGGAATTTTGTCAAATTGCTAGTTTTTTCAAGAAATGCACCATTTTGCAAGGATAATCTGGTCCTTTTCTGAACTTTTAATTCCTTGTGTTTGTAATTTCCTCAACCATACATGCCCCACGCCTTCAATAGTGTGAAAATGGAAAGCTGATCCAATGACATTCATGTTTATGTAATTCAGTTTCACGTTGGGAGTAGGATGTAAACCACAGGCAGAATATCTTTTTACCATACTCATATATATCCAAACACCATGGATAGATTGTGGCATTTTTGACAGATTCATATCCATGTACCTAGGTTAGGATTTGGATGCAAGTCCAACCAGATATGACCCAATTATAAGCTCTGCTTTTGCTAGAGAAAAACTTCAGAAATAGAAGAGAGAAGCAATAAAACCACTATTGAAAATAAACACCTGAATAATCAAGCTTTGCTTCTATCATTAGTGTAACCTATTTGACATATTAGGCTGAATTCGACCAGTTTAGTTTGAGCCATATAATGGATGTTTTGATTATTTTGATTAGCATTAGAGGAAAATACTATTAAGGCGTGTCATAAGCAATGAAACATGATAAAATCCTCATATTTTGGCTATGTTTGGGTGCGTTGCATTGGGATGGAAACATCGGTTCTATGTATTGCCAAAATATGTTTCTGCCAATACAGTGTTCTCGTGGACGTCATCCTCTTGCATTATTAAGAGCAAGGGTATCATGCCCCTTGCTTTTGTCGAACATGTGCACCACGGGTTTACACTGTCGGGACAGTGGCCACAAGTACGGCAGGCAAAGCCAGCGCATTTAGGTCTCTGATTCCGGGAGGTGGTTTCACAGTTCATGGAAAAAAATGCAGTGTTTCTGAAATATTGCGTTGCCAAAATGTAGTGCCAAAGGATGGAGTTGTCAAAAGCATCCCCTTGGGAATGATACTGGAATGCAGTGGTGAAGTTGCCAACTCCATCCTAATGCCTCCAAACAAAGAAATTTCCTTGTTTGAATACATAAGGGCTAGCACCAATTAAATATCTTGAGCCGGTCTATGCTTTTTGTAGCATCGAATGCAGGCTGGGTATACTATTTTCATGTTGTTCTGACGGCAAGATGGGACCAAGAAAGTGATTCCACGTGTTCCCAACTTTGGGTAAGACCCCACCACTCTCAATGTGCCAAGTCATGAAGGAAGAGCCAATATTGTTTTCCAATAAAGAGAAGGCGTTACTAAAAAGTTGAAACCAAGATAGGTGGAGGGTGTGGATTGGTGTCTTTCTTGGATACTCGATGCATTTTGTTGGTATCTCATTTTCATTTTCTTATGTTGGCATCTCATTTTCTTTTTCTTTTCTGCCATATTAGGCAATAATCTCTCTCTTTTCTCTCTAAGTTTTTCTACTTTCTGAATTTATTTAACATAAGAAATTCAATGTCATTCTTCTTGAGAATAAACTTTTGTTGGGGGTTCATGATTTTGGTCAATGATGCAATCTTTTGGTGGCACTGAAAGAAGAAAAGGAAAGCTATGATGCTAGCATCTTAGTGGAGGAATTTTACCTTTATTGAATATCCTATATCTCGCTAGTATCTCTTCCCTTTTCTTCTATTATAAAGGGAAAGATTCTGCTACTGCATTTTGTCCAATGGTCTAGGCTGGCATGATTCCACAAATCTCTCTTATTATTTTCTAACTAATATGAAGGGGGGGGGGGGGGGGGGGGACAGGCAAAGATTAATTTAAGTTATAAACTATGAAGTATGCTTGAACTTGAAATGGTTGAGACCTTACCACTGTCCTCACACCAGATACTCTAAACTTTCAGTATGGGACCAACCTTACTTGTGGTCCTAACTCCTAAGCCATGCCAATCCCTTGGTTCTGTTAATAAATGATGACCACGTTGGAGAATCTGCGCCCACCTATTAATTCAGGACCTAGGCCAGGTGAGGTGCATAGGTACCTTCCTTTCTTTCTTGGTATCCAAATCTCATGCTTTGCCACCATGTCAAAGCCAATCTCTCTCTCTCTCTCTCTGACATACTATTCGAAACTTTATTTATCACTATTTAACGTACACAAGCAGCAGGACTTCTGGTGCACATGATACACTCGGGAATTGGCTCACTATTGGTTATTTTGACAGATTTTTTATTAGTGTCCCATATTTGCATGTGGGCCGAAGACACTAATCCTTTGAGTTGAAAAGAAAATTCATGAGAACAGCATTGAGGTCTAGTACCAAAGGTGCAATACGCAAGTGGAATATTGTCACGTACCTTCATCAAATATTCACCATACAATATTGGCCGTTTATCAAACATTAACATAAAGCAAAAGATTCTGTCAATAGTATCTCACGGGCTTCTTCACGTCCATTGCTCTCTTTACTCGGTACCTCATGTGGGGAGCAATTTTTGTGATCAAACATGAGGTCTTGCCCTTGCTTGAAGATACTTGATCTTGTATTTCTCTCACCAGATCTATTTCACGCAGTCCCGAATGTCACTGCATGCCTGCTGCCACGGATCTTGTCCAATCATGAACAACTGACTGTTTCTTGGAGTGCAAGCTTCAAAGCATGTCGTAAGTTCTTCTTTGAGGATTGGTGGCTTCGTGTGCCAGACTTTCAGCAACTGGTTGGACAATCGTGGGCTCAACCTGCTACAGGATCTTGGGCGGCCATCCGCATCCATGCAAAGTTTATTCATTTTCGGCAACGTATTAAGGAATGACTCAACTTTAATAACCTGAACAAGTTTAGGTTCATCGGCCAGTGGAAAGCTGAGCTCTCCTCTCTGGCCCAACGTCAGGTCGATCTTGTTGGTATGCCGGAGGGTCAAGTGCTTCAATTGTAGGAGCGTATCGTCATCCTCTTTGCCCTTGTTGCAGAATGGAGAGCGCGAGATGAGCTTAGATGGAAGTTGAGGGCCAGAGTTGCATGGATGGCTAATGGCGATGATAATACACGATTTTTTCATACGAACGCATCAAATAAGTATAGGAAAAACTGGTTCCTCTCGGTTGAGATTGATGGATGCCAGTTTGGTCAGCAAAATTGCCTGCCAGATATTATATACTTCTTATTTCTTCAGGTTGTATTCGACCGACATAGGCGTTGGGGGGGGGGGGGGGGGGTCATCGACGATATGGGTTATAAGCGGTTGATGGCAAACCAATATGTTCCTCTGCAAGCTCGATTCACCGAAGCTGAGATTTCTAATGCTATTAGCGGCCTTTCGGGATGGAAGGCCCTAGGCCTTGATGGTTTCCACGTAGACTTCTTCAAAGTTTTTTTGTCAATTGTTAAAGCTGACCTGCTCCACTTGTTCGATGAATTCTATCGTAATGTAAGGCTACCTAAACCATACCATGTGGCAATCATCTCTTTGATTCCTAAGAGGTAATGGTGCTATGTATCGCATTATATCTAAGGTGTTGACTAATCGGTTGTGCGCTGTCATTGATCAATTTGTCTCTCCAAACCAGGGGGTTTTATTCCAGGTCGAAGTGTGCAAGGGTCTTTTATTTGTGCAAATGAGCTTCTTCACTCTTTACAGTCAACTAGAGCATCATATTTCTTGTTAAAATTGAATTTTCACAAGGCTTATGATAGTCTGGCATAGGATTTTCTGTTTGAATCTCTAACAAATATGGGGTTTGGCAGCCAATTTATAGCATGGGTTAAGGAGCTGGTCACGAAATCTGTGTCATCAATTTGCATCAACGAACTGAGAGAGGAAGAATTCAAGTTGGCTAGATGTGTGCGACAGGGTTGTCCCCTAGCTCCTATCCTTTTTAATATCGCGGCAGAGGGTTTACCTATTCTCATGAAAAGGGCAAAACAAACAGGCTTCTTGGATTCCTTGGGCATTTCT